>NC_092314.1:18041637-23041637 GCF_036785885.1 Coffea arabica
TTTGAGAAAACCATCCATTGCATCCAGCCATTTGATCAGTTGGGGTTTTGACCCGTGCTTCACTGAAAAAATTTGGTCAACGAATTCCAATCTCTTCGATAGGAAGTTCGTCAAAGTCAAACCCGTGCGTTTTTGCAAAATCTTGTATTGATCAAAAGTGATCAATCCATTCGGACGTGGACCTCATTTTGCAAAAAATTACTTTCACTCAATGAGTTGATCAGATCCATCAGGTATGGTATGGTGCCTACCCTAGAGGATTGCATTTTCATGCTAGGCCTACCCTTGGCACAAAAAGGGTTCCCCCATAGGACATGCATCCGAATTTCCTGGATATCTACTAACTCTTGCCTTTTTCTCTTTCTTTTCTTTATTTTTTTATTGTAATAACCAAGCAAGGGTTAAATCTAAAGGCAATCTTTTCAAAAATTCTCAGGTAATATTTAAACATAGCTTCTCGTCGAAGCCCCATCATAACACGATCCCGTAGCCAAACTCAGAGGAGTCGTGTAAACATGAGTCCGCAACCGGAACCATCAGACAGGCTTGTTACTACCGCCCAGCCTGAAACCACAAGTTTGGGGGTTCAGTTGACTGAGATGCTCACTAAGTTCGGTGAGATGACCACTGAGATGGCGGCCCAGAGGAAATTAATCGATGAGCTTATCAGCAGTGGAGTTCAACCCGAGCCCGTGCCCGGCAGGCAGCCTGGGCCAGAGCCATTTGTCATACCTTCGATTCAAGCCACTGTTGCTCCATCTTTCCCTATTCCAACCGAAGGAACTTTCACATATCCCACCATACATTTGCCATACACTTACCCTCCTGATCCTTCATTTTTCCCTGCTTACATGCAAGGTCCACAACCCCAACTTACTTCAAACATACCACCAGAGCTACATACTTTCTATCACACTGCTGCTGAGCCATTCCTACCCGACCATATTGTTCAAATCAAGCCAGAAATGGGGGAATCTTCCGCTCCCGTTGATATAAAGCTGCTCAAACGCCTTCACCGTTTTGATGAGTTTATGAGGAGGAGTCAGGGTTTGAACAAACAAGGAGTGCTGGACTATGATGAGCTTTGTCTCTTCCCAAATGTACAATTGCCTGAGGGGTTCAAAACTCCGAAGTTTAATAAATACGATGGCACCGGCAATCCCAAGACACACCTCCGATTGTTCGCCAACAAGTTGGGTAGGCCAACAGATGATAAAAATCTGCCTTTGAGGCTATTCCCAGAAAGTCTGGAGGGGGATGCACTCGACTGGTATTCCAAGCTGAAACCCGAAGAAGCGAAGACTTGGCTTGACTTGTCCAACGCTTTTGTAAGGCAATACGAGTATAATTGTGAGCTAGCTCCAACACGGACTACACTAGAAGGAACAACAAGAAAACCCTCCGAGGATCACAAGACCTATGCTAAGAGATGGAGGAAAATAGCCGCAAAAGTCGAGCCACCAATGACTGAGGATGAAATCATACGCACCTTCATTAAGGCACATGATCCGCCATACTTCGAAGAAATTTTTCGAATGACTGGGTGTTCCTTTGCCGAGATCGTTAATAAATTAGAAGAATATGATGAGTTTATAAGGGCAGGAAAGATTATTAACGTGTCGGCTCTGAAATCGCAATTGGAAGCGATGCAAAATCAAGGCAGCGGTAACAAGAAATCCCCATTCAAAAAGAGAGAAGAGGAGGCTTCATTTGTCTCGAATCGAGGCCCTGCTCCCCAACCGAGATACCGACAGAACTCCACCTATTCACCCCGTTACCCGTACCAATCACACTTTCAACCTGTGCACTATACCACTGGTAACCATCCTCGACCTCGACCAAATTACCCAAACACACTTACAACACCATTTCATATTTCTCCACATAGTTTTCAAACTAGACCTCGCTCTCCTTATCATCCAAGACCCACATTACCCGTCAACCATAATTACAACTATCAACAGACCGCTGGTACCCAAGATCCGGCCCGATATAGAACTTTTACCAATTTAGGTCGGCCCTTGGATCAACTATATGAGCAGCTCAAGGCTACAGGGAAAATTGGTACAATACCTCCTAAAGCCTATGCTAAAGGAGTTCCTCCTGATTATAATCCTCAAACTTTTTGTGCCTATCATTCTGGAGCTCCTGGACATTCTACTGCCAATTGTCGGGTACTTAAACACAAAATCCAAGACATGATTGAGGCTGGAGACATAATTTTGAGGGGAAAAGTTGAACAAGGACCAAGTATAAGTACAAACCCCTTTCCCAAGCACAGTGACACCTTTGAGGCATCCACCTCCAGTGACGAAATTTGAAAATCATAAAGGAGCTCTGCGCAGTTTGGATGGCTGACTATCCTCCCTCTCGAAAGAAATTTTGATAAATCTACTGTCGCGCCCCATTTTTTGATAAATAAATAAAATGGTTTAAAAAAATGTATTTTGTGATTGGAAAATGAATCGTGATTTAAAAGAAAAATGGGTCTAAATGGGGTTTTGAGAATGCGACGATTTGACCCAAAATTATAGTTTAAAAAGGGTTTTTTAAAACTAAATACGGAGTCGCCACTTGGTAATGAGTTAAGGTGTACCAAGTCACCTAAAAATATATTTTTTAAGAAAAATAGGAAAAAGTAGTGAGAAACCCTTTTTAAACGACTCCTAGTCTACGTAAACCAAAGAAAAAGGTTCGGGAGTCACATTTGACAAAGGGGAAGGCAAGGATAAAATCCAAGGCACCCCTTTGACCTAGCCAAGGCTAGTTGCATGATTTAATCAAAGATTTTCTTGTTTTAACCAAAGAATTTATTACATTTGGATGTACTACATGAATGCAAAAATGAAGAAAAAATGCAAACCTAAATTCTAAAATGTCTCTTGGAAGGTTTTTGGTCCCAACCACATGAATTGTGGCGGCCAATAAAGGAAAACCTTATAGAGGTCGATTAATGCAAATGATGGCTAAAGTGCAAGTGTGCAAGTGTATAAAAAGGTGAACGTGTGAAATTGTATGAAAAATCCAAGTGTTTGTGTGCAAGTGTATGAAAAGGTGCATGTGTGAAATTGTATGAAAAATCCAAGTGTTTGTGTGCAAGTGTATAAAAATAGAATAATAGATATATAAGGTAAAGTGGAATTCCATTTGTGAGGTGAAAAATGAGCGCGTGATAGGAAAAATGTAGTGAGAAAGTATGGTTTGAGAAACGTGAAAAAATGTGGTTAAAAGAGTATGTAGGTGATAAAAATGAAAGTATGACCCTAGAGGAATGCAACAAGTCGGGTACGGGGGTTGACTCCTAACTTTTCGACTTCTATTTTCCCTTTGATTAGAACGCAAAACTAGCGTGCTAAGGCTATCGAGTAGCCACACTCGCTCGTTTTCCTTATCGGAAGGGGACACTCAAGCAAAATGAACCCTATAGCTAGCATGAGATGCAAAAATCCTAAAATGGAGGGAAAAGGGGTTCGAGGGGCATGCAATATGATAAAACTAAAAAGAATGCATGACATGTAATGAACATGCAAATCATGTACTAACGAGGAAAAATCCCTAAGGGTCTAGCGTTGGACTAACCCATTCTATGAATTCCGACTAGCGTTGGACTAGTGGAAACGTACATTCATCCATTCCATTCATCTACACTACGGAAAGCTAGTAGACATGCCAAACACTCATAAACACGTAGCACGTAACACTTAACATGCTTGACTAGATGCAAAACCTAATAAAGCAAGTAACACGTAACACATAGGCATGCAACCAAGCTAATGAACCTATTACATTCACTAACTAAAACAAAAGGGGAAGGGGAAAATGGACCAAATTGCTCGCCACAACCCTATCTATTACAAGCCAAAAGGTGTACACATACCCCATTAAAAGAATAACTTAATGAAAACAAAAAGTAAATGACATAAGTAAAAGGAATTAAAGCACAGCTAAGAAAACAAAGTAGACATGCAATTCACTTAGCACGTTGAGTCACATAGGAGAGACACAAAAAGGGAGAAAAGAAATTATACCGCCCCTTTGAATGGTGTTCTAATGAAAGAAAAATGGCTTCAAAATAATAAAAAGGTCAAGGTACCTCAAATAGTAAAGTATAACAAAGTCACCAAATCTCTCCTAATTGCAATTTAAATGAAATCAAATAATGCATAAGTTTCAAGAAAAGGACCCACCAAGGACCCAATTACCAACTAAAAACCCAATTACAAACCTTAGTCAACCATTCGAATTCAATCGAAACATTTAAGCACTCCAAAGGTCCCAAGAGCCAAGAAAATGTCAAACAACCAATTTATTTAGGGAAATTAAAGAAAATAGGCAAACACGAGCTCATTTGGTCATAAAACCCCTAAAGTCATGACTTAAGCGCAATTGAAACAAAGCATGGTAATTAATTGAAACAAACAAACAATGAAGTTGCACAAATTAAAATTTATCAAGGACCAAATTGATTAGTTTTTCCAATTTCTGAGTCATAGTAGCATTAGTTAGAAGCCAAGGGGTCAAAGTGCAATTTTCAGAGAATTATTTCATGCAAATTCATGCAGATACGTAGGAAGACAATTTCTGCAGCTGAAAACTTCTACAACAGAAAAAACGTATACTGCAATTCCCTTCTCACTTTCAAATACTAAAATCAGGTTTGATCTCATACTTTAATCCAAAGATTACTTGATCCATCATCAAATTTCAAACCAAACAAACACACAACATGAACTAGACATTCTGAACCAGAAAAATCATAGAATGAAATCATGCAAACATTTAAGACTTCACGCAAACCAAAACTAAGAAACTTCCCACAACAAGAAATTTGCTGCGGCTATGTTTCCAAATAGACACTTCAGATTTGAACACCAACCTTGACCACAATCCTTTCAATCAAACCTCCAAACCTTAAACTGAACATTACGACACACAAATTCAAAGTCCAAACCAGTCAAGACGTAGAAGAAACATCATGCTCATGCTGGAAAATTTTATGCGAAAGGTTCAGCAATCCTGACGAATTTTCCAGCAAATGCTCAAACATGATTCAAACATTTTAAACTCAAACATGCCAACCCATCTTCACCCATCCAATTTCCTTTTTCAAAACAAAATTAATTAGCACATTAGGTGACAAAACTCATTTGATGAGGTGTTGTGGAGAAGAAAACAGCAAAGACATAATAATGAATGCAGCAGCTCTTTCTACTTCATCCTAGATACGTTTGTGCGTGAGAACTCAAACAAACTCTATTAACTTGACAACCCAAACTGAAATGCAAGGAACTCGACCCATTGTCATTAACATCACCCAAATACAACATCTAGCTCCCATAAGATTTAACCACAACAAACGGACATAATATGCAGCAAAAAGAAACGAATCAGCCAATGGAAAAGCAACCCAGCAATTGTATGGATTCTGAACATGACCCATATTTATTGAATGAGCACCAACTTTCCAGCCAGTTCATTATACCAACGAATTCACCAAATATCGGAACTTTAACTATTAATCATAAACTAAACACAAGATTTTATTGCAGAACTCCAGCCAAGAACTGGAGTTGGTCGACAGCAAAACAAACGAAGCAAAAGGGTGCCACAAGAGTTTATCGGTTCATCCCTCAAACCCCAGTGCTAAGATGTTTAACCCATTGTTACTACTACCCCAAAACACTACTACCTACTCTCCAACAGATTTTAACATGCCATAGATGTGAAAGTTGCAGCCAATATGCAAAAGAAACAATCTTGCGGGTGCATCTTATCAACCAACTCAGGAAATTTTGCAGCCTCAACATGCATTATATTCATCATAAGCACACATTTGGAAGTGCAACCAAGGAAAGTTGGGACAGAAGGGATGGTGTAATTTTCCAAATATTTCATGCGTCATGTTTGACGGCTTTTCTATGCAATTTTCTGAAACTTCTATATGCACGAAAACCAGCCTTGGCCATCAAATAAAAACTAAAGCTTCATCGCATGCCCCCCCATAGAAAAACATCAATCTCTGTCCCTCCAAATTTAAAAACGATTCCAAAGAAAAAAGACGTTACCTTTAATCCTTGACCAAAGTTTGATGCACTCGAAAGATGGGGTCTTGGTTCTCCGTCTCTTTCGTAGCCGTTCCTCCTGATCCTTTTCCTTTGATCAAACGACCCACAAACCTTTCTTCCCTCCTTGCTGCCCAGATTCTTCCTGCCCCAAAACCTCTAGAGCTCTCTGCCTTTTCTCTTAATCAGCCGCCCCTCTACTCTAGCCTTCAACTTCCTTTCCGTTTTCAGATTTCCTCTAGCCTTCCAAACAAATTTCCTCTAGCCCTCTAAACTCTTAGCAGCCATTCGATTTTTCTTCTCTTTCTCAAACTCCCTTTTGACACCCCTAGCCGTATGCCTTTTTTCAGGTTTCTTTCCTCTTAACTCTTTTTGTTTGCCCTTGTTTTTTCCTTTCTAGACAGCCGAAACCCTCTCCCTTTTTCATAGCCGAAGCTCCTCTCTCGGCTTCTCCCTTTTATTCCTTTCTTTTTCCTCTATCAAACTCACGGCTTTTCTGGTTTTCTCTCCTTTGTTTTCCTATTCCACCAGTCGACCAATCCCCTGCTTTCTCTTAGTTTCTTCCTTTCCGCTGCCAAGAGGTTCCCCCCGCTCCTTACTCTATCGTTGTTTTTTCAGTTGCGGCCGTCACCTCTCTGATTCTTTCTCCAACTCCAGTCGCCAGAACCTCTAGAGTTTTCTGTTTCCCTCGCCGTTGTTCCTCTTTGACCCTCCTCTACAACCCAGCCGTATCCTTTCCTCCTCTGCCCTCTGTCAAAACCCCACTCTCCCTTTGCGGCTGTCTCCCTCTTTTCTATTTATACCAGGAACCCCCCTCCTAAACCCTTAGCACTCTTCTATATTTTTGCAGATAAGGGCTGCCCCAATGCTCCTTTTGCAAGCTGCGGCAAAACGCAGCTTGCATGCCGCAGGATCCTTTTTTTTTTTTTTTTTTTTTGATTTTAAACTTAATAATTTAACAAAAATAATAATAAAACTAAATAATAATAAAACAACAATTTTAATCAAAATAAACAAACTAAAAATAACAAAATTACCATTTTCGATCTTTTCTTTCATTTTTCATTGTTTTCCATCATTTTTCTTCCTTTTTTCCTTTTTTCCAAAATAAATTAACGAAAATAAACCAAAATGCCAAAAGATTGAATTTGAACGTATTTTTGTGAACAATTTTCCTTTTTTTCTCTTTTTCATGATTTTTCTACGCTAAAACTTAAAAATAAAAATAAAAACTAGAAACTAAAAAAAAACTAAAAGCAACCACGACAAATGAGAATAAAAAGTAAAAGAAATTACACCAAAAATTTGGTGTCTACAGTTTGCCCCTCTTTGTCTGAGTTTTGAAAAAACTTGAGACAAAGAAGTAGACACCAAATGCTTACCCGGGGTCATTCGGCTTCAGCTACTCGAACGACTGCTGTTATTGACATGAGGACTGACTCCTTTTTATGAAGCTGACTCGGACGAGAAATTTAAAAACGGGATAGACCCGAACTGGAAGTTTAAAACAGGACTGACTCGAACAGGAATTTAAAAACGGGATAGACCCGAACCGGAAGTTTAAAACAGGACAGACCCACGGGATAGACCCGGACAGAAATGTAAAATTGGGATAGACCCGGACAGAAATTTAAATTTGGGATAGACCTGGACAGCAATGTAAAATTAGATGAATTGAAGTGAGATGGAGTGTTGGTGGGATGAAAACGCGCACGTTAGTGAGATAAGCTCGATGCTAACGGCGATAGGATGAAAACGCGCACGTTAGTGAGATAGACTCGATGCTAACGGCGGTAGAAATGAAAACATGCACGTTAGTGAGATAGACTCGATGCTAACGGCGGTGGAATGAAAACACGCACGTTAGTGAGATAGACTCGATGCTAACGGCAGTTGGATGAAAACACGCACGTTAGTGAGATAAACTCGATGCTAACGGCAATTGGATGAAAACACGCACGTTAGTGAGATAAACTCAATGCTAACGGCAGTAGGATGAAAACACGCACGTTAGTGAGATAGACTCGATGCTAACGGCGGTAGGATGAAAACACGCACGTTAGTGAGATAGACTCGATGCTAACGGCGGTAGAAATGAAAAACGCACGTTAGTGAGATAGACTCGATGCTAACGGCAGTTGGATGAACACACGCACACGTTAGTGAGATAGACTCAATACTAACGGCAGTTGGATGAAAACACGCACGTTAGTGAGATAGATTCAATGCTAACGGCGGTAGGATGAAAACACGCACGTTAGTGAGATAGACTCGATGCTAACGGCGGTTGAATAAAAAACACGCACGTTAGTGAGATAGACTCGATGCTAACGGCGGTAGAAATGAAAACACGCACGCGTTAGTGAGATAGACTCGATGCTAACGGTGGTGAGGTCAGTGAATATGGTTGTCAAGAAAGGAGGTAAAAGGGTGCGTGGCGGACGCTGAGACTTGTCAATAAAAAATTAAAAGTTGAGATTTGAAATTGATTTCTTCTAGAAATAAGAAGTTAAACCTAATTTTTGATTGATTGATTTTTGATGATGATTTTTTTTTTTGATTTTTTTTTTGTTTTGTTTTTTTTTGATTTTTTTATTTTTGGTTTTTTTTTTTGTTTTTGTTTTTGTTTTTGTTTTTGTTTTTGTTTTTTATTTCTTTTATTTTTTTTTTTTTTGTTTTTTGAAGAATCTTTCCAAAAATTTGCCCCAGTATGATGAATTTTGCAAATTGAACCCATAGTTGATTCTGTATTGCCATGTTGTTGCACCTTTTGATCAAATTTGCTTGCAAACATTTTCAATCTGCCTTTGTTCACTGGAGGACTCTTTCCGACACCGATTCCAGTGCGAGGCGTGGTTACTTTCATCTGTGCATGCAATTTTTCCTGTGAAAGAGAAAAAACAAAGAAATTGCCACCACCATTTGATCCATTTTCCTTTGTGAATCGTGTAAACATGAGTTTTTCGATGTCCGTATCAACTTTTGGTGCGGCAGCCGATTGAGTTGGATTTTTCACCCTGAGGCTTTTCTGATTTTCAAACTGACCAGGTATGTGCTTTGCTATATTGTGAAGTCTGTGTAGCTGGCTTGGCTGAATTTCAACTGTTCTCAAAAGATGACTGAATCCAAGCATACTTTTTGCAATAAACCACGGGGATTGTCATTCACCACAATTCAATGATAAGAATGAGGTATGCAAGAAAATTCACATGTCATGTAAAAATGAATATACACGAGAATGTACACCTAACCATTTGTGCTTAAATTCTACAAAAATGCCATGAATGCAAGTAATTTGGAAAAAATGAGTTTCCTAAGAATGTATTTGCAAAAGAATATTTTTTGACAAAATGACACGGCTTTTGGCCAACAGATGTCATATTCAAATTTCTGGATATCTTAGCTCCGGAATTCAATGTTGTCAGAGGTATGACAAAAATAAGAAGAAATCTAAATGGACCAAACCACCAGTTGTTCCTCTTTGTGCTTGCTCATTGCAGAAACCTACCTTGGCGCCTATTCGGGTTTTCACCAAGGTTGACCCCCCACCATTTTTGTTTGTTTTTCTTTTCTCTTTTTTTTTTTTTTCTTGAGGTGCCCTTGTGGGTTTTTCACCTAATGAAACAATGGAAAAGCTCAACCATAGTCGACTCAGGAATGTAAGTTGAAGATTGCTGGCATCAGTAAAAATGCGCTTCCCTTATAAGATTAGGCGAAGGCATTATGGATATCACTTGCCAGTTGATTAGCAAAATCCCTAATGCAGCAAGTGACGAAAGCCAGGACTTTTGGGCTTTTGTAATGAGGTTAGGTGGGGTGTTTTTCAAGAAAAGTTGAGGCTTGAAAGCAGGTCTAATGAAAGGTGTGAAATAACCTGAAATTGCATCATTTTGAAATTATCTCCAATTTTTTGAACGAAACCGAGGAAGATTTGCCCCAGTTTGATTGAATTCTTCTCTTTGCATTTTTCATTGCATTTTCTTCTCTTTTGTATTTTTCTTCAAAAACTAAATTTGCCCCAGTGTGGGGTTCTTTCTTCCTGATCATTTTTCAAAATGAATTTGCCCCAGTGTGGGGTTCTTTCTTTTTCCCATATCTCTTTCAAAGATACATTTGCCCCAGTGTGGGGTCTTTCTTTCCTTTCTGATCATTTTTCAAAAATGAATTTGCCCCAATGTGGGGTTTGCAATTCTCAGGGGCTGCCAAACGAAAATTATTGTTCTGATAGCTCAAAGGGGATGACTAAGGATGAAATGTTTTGATAGAAAAGGAAGATGGCCTGACTTTTGCCTCGTCTCTTGCATGATTTTCTAAAAGAAACTTTGCATAATCAAATAAAGAACATCTTACACATGTCCGAGTTGATAGGTTGAGGGAACATCTGTCCTTCCATCTCTCCTTTGAACACCCAATAAGCTTTGTCAATTTGAAGCAAATTTACCTTCGACTTCGTCTTTCATCGCTTTAGCACTTTGTTTCCTTTTTCAGAAGATCGGTGGCGAATCCTTTTGTTATGAACATAGGTCATGCGTTTTGACAACGTTGGTCATGGCACATAGCATTCAACTGCTTTTCATTAATCAGAATCAATCGTTAATGACACTGCTTTAACCAATCAGCTTTCAACCTGGCAGGAAAGGGATTTTCTCAATGAAGGAATTTCTCAATGAAGGCTTTTTTTTTTTTTATGAACGCTTTCTCCATGAAGGGGTCTCTCAAAGAAGAGATTTCTCAATGAAGGGATTTTTAATGGAGGGGTTTTCAATGGCTTTCTCAATGAAGGCTTTCCCAAGGAAGGGATTTTCAACGAAAGGATTTTTAATGAAGGGGTTTTCAATGAAGGGCTACATCAGATTCCAGAACAGTGATATTCAAAGGATCAAATAATTTCATCTTTGGCCATCTCAAAGAATTAACAAAAATTCAGGACAATAATCAAATAAACAAATAAAACAAATTGTGCATTTCATGAAACTCCAAATCAAAGCAGAAACAAGACAAAACTCAATTGCAAAAGATGCTTTCGTTAAGCTATTCACATATGCAAGAAAAAGTTTTCGTGAATTTTAGTAAATGACAACCCCTAGATTCATCGAAATTCCCTTCGAGAGGGAGGATAATCAGCCATCCAAATTGTGCAGAGCTCCTTCAGGATTTTCAAGTTTCGTCGTTGGAGGTGGATGCCTCAAAGGTGTCCTTGTGTTCAGAAAAAGGATTCGTACTTATGTTCGGTCCTTGTTCTTCCCTTTTCCTTAACACTATATTTCCTGCTTCGATCATGTCCTGGATCTTATGTTTTAGTACCCAACATTTACTGGTCGAATGACCGGGCGCTCCAGAATGGTAGGCACACGCGGCTTGAGGGTCGTATCCAGAAGAGAGACCTCGACGAGAGTAGTTTGGAGGAAGTATGTCATCTATTTTACCGGCAGCCTTGAGCTGTTCATACAGTTGGTCAATGGGTCGGCCTAAGTTGGCAAAAGTTCGAGATCGACCAGGTTTTTGTATTTTATTGGTTTGAGGAGGGTTGTAAGTCTGTTGGTTTGGTGGAGGAAATCTTGGGTTATATGGAGGGCGAGGTCGGTTTTGGGGTGGATTTGGTTGGGAAATTTGAAAAGGGGCTGAAGGTGGATTAGGATAGCTTGGGCGAGGTCGAGGGTGGTGGATGTTGGTAGTATATACAGGATGCGGATTTGAGTAGTAAGGGTAATGGGGTTGGTAGATTGGGCTGTGTTGGTATCGGGGTCCGGGTGAAGGGTTTTGGTTCCAAATAAAGGTTGCATCCCCCTCTTTCTTTTTGAACGGCGGCTTGTTCACATTGCTTCCTTGACCTTGTAAAGCATCCAACTGGGATTTGAGAGCAGAGACATTAACAATTTTTCCGGCTCTCACAAAGTCATCAAACTCTTCCAATTTATTCACAATTGCAGCAAAAGAACAACCAGTCATACGGAAAATTTCTTCGAAATATGGAGGATCATGCGCCTTTATGAATGTGCGAATAATTTCATCCTCAGTCATCGATGGCTCCACCTTTGCAGCTATCTTTCTCCATCTCTTGGCATATGTCTTATGATCTTCAGATGGTCGCCTTTTCGTTCCTTCCAGAGTAGTCCGGGTTGGCGCTAGCTCACAGTTATACTCATATTGTCTAATGAAGGCATTGGACAAATCGAGCCAGGTCTTCACTTCCTCTGGCTTTAGGTTGGAATACCAATCGAGAGCATCCCCTTCTAAGCTTTCTGGAAATAATCTCAACGGCAAATTCTCGTCATCCACTGGCTTGCCCAACTTGTTAGCAAACAAGCGCAGGTGCGTTTTAGGGTTGCTTGTTCCATCATATTTGTTGAATTTTGGGGTCTTGAACCCCACCGGCAGTTGCACGTTCGGAAATAGGCACAAATCATCATAATCCAACACCCCTTGTTTGCTTAAACCTTGGCTTTTTCGGATAAATTCATCAAAACGATCCAAGCGTTTAAGTAACTTCATATCAATCTGGGCAGACGACTCTCCCATTTCTGGCTTGTTTTGAAAAGTGTGCTCCGGCACCACGGGCTCCGCGGTAGTCTGATAAAAAATTGGTGGGTTCAAATGCATGGTCGGATCGCCTTGAGGCTGAAATCCTTGACCATAAGGAGGGTAGAAAGGAGGATTTTGAGTAAAAGCATATTGCGGGTTAAAAGTTCCCTCAAACGTGGTTTGAAACGGAGGAATAACAAATGGTTCGGATTGTGGTTGTGTAGTGGGTACAGGCTCAGGTTGCACTCCGCTACTAACAAGCTCGTCAATCAACCTCTTCTGAGCGGCCATTTCCGATGCCATTTTCCCAAATTTGGCGAGTAATTCAGTCAACTGAACCCCGGGACTTGTGGCTTCCGGCTGGGTAGTTGCAACGGTCTTATCAGACGATCCTGGCCGAGTACTCATGTCTACATGATTCTTTTGGGCTTTACTACGGGATCGCGTTATGATGGGGCTTCGACGAGAAGCTATGTTTAAATATTACCTGAGAATTTTTGAAAGATTACCTTTAGATTTAACCCTCGCTTAGTTATAATAAAAATAAAGAAAAGAAAAGAAAAAGAAAAAGGCAAGAGTTAGTAGATATCCAGAAAATTCGGATGCATGTCCTATGGGGGAACCCTTTTTGTGCCAAGGGTAGGCCTAGCATGAAAATGCAATCCTCCAGAGCAGGCACTATACCATACCTGATGGATCTGATCAACTCATTGAGTGAGAAATAATTTTGAAAAATTTGGTCAATTAGAGTGAGAAGAGACGTTTGTCAAAATGAGGACATCGTCCAAAGGGATTGATCACTTTTGATCGATACAAGAATTTGTAAAAAACGCACAGGTTTGACCTTGACGAACTTCCTATCGAAGAGATTGGAATTCGTTGACCAAATTTTTTCAGTGAAGCACAGGTCAAAACCCCAACTGATCAAATGGCTGGATGCAATAGATGGTTTTCTCAAAAATCGACTAAGTTTCCCAACTTGAAATTGACATTGAAACCCTAATTGGTCAAATGAAATTGACAATTTATTAAAAACCGACCGGATTACCCTAAAAAGGGAAAACATGTCAAATGAATGAAATTTAAAAACTTCCTCAAAATTGACCGAATCATCCTAAAAAGGAACTTGATCGAATGATATTGAAAATTTTATTCAAAATGGGCCGGATTAAAATGAAATTGGTCAAATGAATTGAAGATTTATTCAAAATCGATCAGGTGACCCTAAAAAGGATAAATTGGTCAAATGAATTGACGATTTATTCAAAATCGACCGGATGACCCTAAAAAGGGTGAATTGGTCGGTCAAATGAATTGACGATTTATTCAAAATCGACCGGATGACCCTAAAAAGGGTAAATTGGTCAAATGAATTGACGATTTATTCAAAATCGACCAGGTGACCCCAAAAAGGGTAAATTGGATGATTTTTCAAAAATTGACCGGATGACCCTAAAAAGGGTAAATTGGTCAAATGAATGGTTTATTCAAAATTGATTATGAATTGACAAAAATGGATCGATTGAATCGTCCGGCCATTGGTGGCTTCAAAAAAATAGTCTATGAGCCTTCTAAAATCACGATTTGGCCTCAATTTATTTATCGTCTCAACAAGAGGAATCATTTGTGAATTTCTTCAAATTAATGTCCTTTTATGCAAGGGATTTTTACCAACTTTGATAAAATGGCCAAAAAGTGATTATTAGACGTTCATATTCCAAAAATCACTCTATGAAAATGATTGGATCCTACCTTACCTTGTGCACTACCCCTTTGGATGGTACAAAATGTAAACGTGCAAGTCTCGTTGGATTAAGTATCCGAGACACAAGGCGGCTTATTCCTGATACAGGATCCCCTAAAAAGCGGAAGATTGAGTGACCCATTGGATCGTGCTACACACACATCGTGTCGTGATCACATGTCCAAATGGGTCACCTAATCCTAGTAGGGTGGAGTGGCGTGACAAGCCACTAAAAAAAAAATAAAAAGGGATAAATAATAAAGCGAATGCACGTATGCTAGTGCTCGTTTTGGAGGGGAGGGATCAAGAACCAATCACAAGGCTCTAGGGTGTATTCCCCCACCCAAATGCAATGCAAGCGCGAGATAAGCAAGTAAACATACATCCAATCAACCAAACATACATTCGCAAGCGAGGGAGTAGTTGGATACGCGTGAAATGCAAAATCCTAAAAAAGGGAAAAATGCAACCCTAAACATCCAATGTGATAAATGAAAAGGTTAAAAAGAGAAAAAGGTTGATTAAATCAAATTTGCTCGGACTCTCAAACTTCCCCAGTGGAGTCGCCAACTGTCGCGCCCCATTTTTTGATAAATAAATAAAATGGTTTAAAAAAATGTATTTTGTGATTGGAAAATGAATCGTGATTTAAAAGAAAAATGGGTCTAAATGGGGTTTTGAGAATGCGACGATTTGACCCAAAATTATAGTTTAAAAAGGATTTTTTAAAACTAAATACGGAGTCGCCACTTGGTAATGAGTTAAGGTGTACCAAGTCACCTAAAAATATATTTTTTAAGAAAAATAGGAAAAAGTAGTGAGAAACCCTTTTTAAACGACTCCTAGTCTACGTAAACCAAAGAAGAAGGTTCGGAAGTCACATTTGACAAAGGGGAAGGCAAGGATAAAATCCAAGGCACCCCTTTGACCTAGCCAAGGCTAGTTGCATGATTTAATCAAAGATTTTCTTGTTTTAACCAAAGAATTTATTACATTTGGATGTACTACATGAATGCAAAAATGAAGAAAAAATGCAAACCTAAATTCTAAAATGTCTCTTGTAAGGTTTTTGGTCCCAACCACATGAATTGTGGCGGCCAATAAAGGAAAACCTTATAGAGGTCGATTAATGCAAATGATGGCTAAAGTGCAAGTGTGCAAGTGTATAAAAAGGTGAACGTGTGAAATTGTATGAAAAATCCAAGTGTTTGTGTGCAAGTGTATGAAAAGGTGCATGTGTGAAATTGTATGAAAAATTCAAGTGTTTGTGTGCAAGTGTATAAAAATAGAATAATAGATATATAAGGTAAAGTGGAATTCCATTTGTGAGGTGAAAAATGAGCGCGTGATAGGAAAAATGTAGTGAGAAAGTATGGTTTGAGAAACGTGAAAAAATGTGGTTAAAAGAGTATGTAGGTGATAAAAATGAAAGTATGACCCTAGAGGAATGCAACAAGTCGGGTACGGGGGTTGACTCCTAACTTTTCGACTTCTATTTTCCCTTTGATTAGAAGGCAAAACTAGCGTGCTAAGGCTATCGAGTAGCCACACTCGCTCGTTTTCCTTATCGGAAGGGGACACTCAAGCAAAATGAACCCTATAGCTAGCATGAGATGCAAAAATCCTAAAATGGAGGGAAAAGGGGTTCGAGGGGCATGCAATATGATAAAACTAAAAAGAATGCATGACATGTAATGAACATGCAAATCATGTACTAACGAGGAAAAATCCCTAAGGGTCTAGCGTTGGACTAGCCCATTCTATGAATTCCGACTAGCGTTGGACTAGTGGAAACGTACATTCATCCATTCCATTCATCTACACTACGGAAAGCTAGTAGACATGCCAAACACTCATAAACACGTAGCACGTAACACTTAACATGCTTGACTAGATGCAAAACCTAATAAAGCAAGTAACACGTAACACATAGGCATGCAACCAAGCTAATGAACCTATTACATTCACTAACTAAAACAAAAGGGGAAGGGGAAAATGGACCAAATTGCTCGCCACAACCCTATCTATTACAAGCCAAAAGGTGTACACATACCCCATTAAAAGAATAACTTAATGAAAACAAAAAGTAAATGACATAAGTAAAAGGAATTAAAGCACAGCTAAGAAAACAAAGTAGACATGCAATTCACTTAGCACGTTGAGTCACATAGGAGAGACACAAAAAGGGAGAAAAGAAATTATACCGCCCCTTTGAATGGTGTCCTAATGAAAGAAAAATGGCTTCAAAATAATAAAAAGGTCAAGGTACCTCAAATAGTAAAGTATAACAAAGTCACCAAATCTCTCCTAATTGCAATTTAAATGAAATCAAATAATGCATAAGTTTCAAGAAAAGGACCCACCAAGGACCCAATTACCAACTAAAAACCCAATTGCAAACCTTAGTCAACCATTCGAATTCAATCGAAACATTTAAGCACTCCAAAGGTCCCAAGAGCCAAGAAAATGTCAAACAACCAATTTATTTAGGGAAATTAAAGAAAATAGGCAAACACGAGCTCATTTGGTCATAAAACCCCTAAAGTCATGACTTAAGCGCAATTGAAACAAAGCATGGTAATTAATTGAAACAAACAAACAATGAAGTTGCACAAATTAAAATTTATCAAGGACCAAATTGATTAGTTTTTCCAATTTCTGAGTCATAGTAGCATTAGTTAGAAGCCAAGGGGTCAAAGTGCAATTTTCAGAGAATTATTTCATGCAAATTCATGCAGATACGTAGGAAGACAATTTCTGCAGCTGAAAACTTCTACAACAGAAAAAACGTATACTGCAATTCCCTTCTCACTTTCAAATACTAAAATCAGGTTTGATCTCATACTTTAATCCAAAGATTACTTGATCCATCATCAAATTTCAAACCAAACAAACACACAACATGAACTAGACATTCTGAACCAGAAAAATCATAGAATGAAATCATGCAAACATTTAAGACTTCATGCAAACCAAAACTAAGAAACTTCCCACAACAAGAAATTTGCTGCGGCTATGTTTCCAAATAGACACTTCAGATTTGAACACCAACCTTGACCACAATCCTTTCAATCAAACCTCCAAACCTTAAACTGAACATTACGACACACAAATTCAAAGTCCAAACCAGTCAAGACGTAGAAGAAACATCATGCTCATGCTGGAAAATTTTATGCGAAAGGTTCAGCAATCCTGACGAATTTTCCAGCAAATGCTCAAACATGATTCAAACATTTTAAACTCAAACATGCCAACCCATCTTCACCCATCCAATTTCCTTTTTCAAAACAAAATTAATTAGCACATTAGGTGACAAAACTCATTTGATGAGGTGTTGTGGAGAAGAAAACAGCAAAGACATAATAATGAATGCAGCAGCTCTTTCTACTTCATCCTAGATACGTTTGTGCGTGAGAACTCAAACAAACTCTATTAACTTGACAACCCAAACTGAAATGCAAGGAACTCGACCCATTGTCATTAACATCACCCAAATACAACATCTAGCTCCCATAAGATTTAACCACAACAAACGGACATAATATGCAGCAAAAAGAAACGAATCAGCCAATGGAAAAGCAACCCAGCAATTGTATGGATTCTGAACATGACCCATATTTATTGAATGAGCACCAACTTTCCAGCCAGTTCATTATACCAACGAATTCACCAAATATCGGAACTCTAACTATTAATCATAAACTAAACACAAGATTTTATTGCAGAACTCCAGCCAAGAACTGGAGTTGGTCGACAGCAAAACAAACGAAGCAAAAGGGTGCCACAAGAGTTTATCGGTTCATCCCTCAAACCCCAGTGCTAAGATGTTTAACCCATTGTTACTACTACCCCAAAACACTACTACCTACTCTCCAACAGATTTTAACATGCCATAGATGTGAAAGTTGCAGCCAATATGCAAAAGAAACAATCTTGCGGGTGCATCTTATCAACCAACTCAGGAAATTTTGCAGCCTCAACATGCATTATATTCATCATAAGCACACATTTGGAAGTGCAACCAAGGAAAGTTGGGACAGAAGGGATGGTGTAATTTTCCAAAAATTTCATGCGTCATGTTTGACGGCTTTTCTATGCAATTTTCTGAAACTTCTATATGCACGAAAACCAGCCTTGGCCATCAAATAAAAACTAAAGCTTCATCGCATGCCCCCCCATAGAAAAACATCAATCTCTGTCCCTCCAAATTTAAAAACGATTTCAAAGAAAAAAGACGTTACCTTTAATCCTTGACCAAAGTTTGATGCACTCGAAAGATGGGGTCTTGGTTCTCCGTCTCTTTCGTAGCCGTTCCTCCTGATCCTTTTCCTTTGATCAAACGACCCACAAACCTTTCTTCCCTCCTTGCTGCCCAGATTCTTCCTGCCCCAAAACCTCTAGAGCTCTCTGCCTTTTCTCTTAATCAGCCGCCCCTCTACTCTAGCCTTCAACTTCCTTTCCGTTTTCAGATTTCCTCTAGCCTTCCAAACAAATTTCCTCTAGCCCTCTAAACTCTTAGCAGCCATTCGATTTTTCTTCTCTTTCTCAAACTCCCTTTTGACACCCCTAGCCGTATGCCTTTTTTCAGGTTTCTTTCCTCTTAGCTCTTTTTGTTTGCCCTTGTTTTTTCTTTTCTAGACAGCCGAAACCCTCTCCCTTTTTCACAGCCGAAGCTCCTCTCTCGGCTTCTCCCTTTTATTCCTTTCTTTTCCCTCTATCAAACTCACGGCTTTTCTGGTTTTCTCTCCTTTGTTTTCCTATTCCACCAGTCGACCAATCCCCTGCTTTCTCTTAGTTTCTTCCTTTCCGCTGCCAAGAGGTTCCCCCCGCTCCTTACTCTATCGCTGTTTTTTCAGTTGCGGCCGTCACCTCTCTGATTCTTTCTCCAACTCCAGTCTCCAGAACCTCTAGAGTTTTCTGTTTCCCTCGCCGTTGTTCCTCTTTGACCCTCCTCTACAACCCAGCCGTATCCTTTCCTCCTCTGCCCTCTGTCAAAACCCCACTCTCCCTTTGCGGTTGTCTCCCTCTTTTCTATTTATACCAGGAAACCCCCTCCTAAACCCTTAGCACTCTTCTATATTTTTGCAGATAAGGGCTGCCCCAATGCTCCTTTTGCAAGCTGCGGTAAAACGCAGCTTGCATGCCGCAGGATCCTTTTTTTTTTTTTTTGATTTTAAACTTAATAATTTAACAAAAATAATAATAAAACTAAATAATAATAAAACTAAATAATAATAAAACAACAATTTTAATCAAAATAAACAAACTAAAAATAACAAAATTACCATTTTCGATCTTTTCTTTCATTTTTCATCGTTTTCCATCATTTTTCTTCCTTTTTTCCTTTTTTCCAAAATAAATTAACGAAAATAAACCAAAATGCCAAAAGATTGAATTTGAACGTATTTTTGTGAACAATTTTCCTTTTTTTCTCTTTTTCATGATTTTTCTACGCTAAAACTTAAAAATAAAAATAAAAACTAGAAACTAAAAAAAAACTAAAAGCAACCACGACAAATGAGAATAAAAAGTAAAAGAAATTACACCAAAAATTTGGTGTCTACATCTACGGGTTGTCATTTACTAAAATTCACGAAAACTTTTTCTTGCATATGTGAATAGCTTAATGAAAGTGTTTTTGCAATTGAGTTTTGTTTTGTTTCTGCTTTGATTTATAGCGCAATTTAATTATTTGTTTATTTGATGATTGTTCTGATTTTTGTTGATTCTTTGAGATGGCCAAAGGTGAAGTTATTTGACTCTTTGAATATCACTAAAAATTCGTTCATTGAAAATCCCTTCATTAAAAATCCCTTCGTTTAAAAATCCTTCATTGAGAAAGCTTTCATTGAGAAAAACCATTGAAAAATCCCCTCATTGAAAATCACTTCGCTGGAAGAATCCCTTCGTTGATGAATCCCTTTACTGAAAAATCCCTTCATTTGGAAATTCCTTCATTGATAAATCCCTTCATTTGGGAAAATCCCTTTCCAGCCAGGTTGAAAGTTGAATGCTATGTACTATGACCAACGTTGTCAAAACGCATGGCCTATGTTCATAACAAAAGGATCCGCCACCGATCTTCTGAAGAAGGAAACAAAGTGCTAAAGCGATGAAAGATGAAGTCGAAGGCAAATTTGCTTCAAATTGACAAAGCTTATTGGGTGTTCAAAGGAGAGATGGAAGGACAGACATTCCCTCAACCTATCAACTCGGACATGTGTAAGATGTTCTTTATTTGATTATGCAAAGTTTCTTTTAGAAAATCATGCAAGAGACGAGGCAAAAGTCAGGCCATTTTCCTTTCCAATCAAAACACTTCATCCCTAGTCATCCCCTTTGAACTATCAGAACAATAATTTTCGTTTGGCAACCCCTGAGAATTGCAAACCCCACACTGGGGCAAATTCATTTTGAAAAATGATCAGAAAGAAAAGGAAAACCCCACACTGGGGCAAATTTATCTTTGAAAGAGATATGGGAAAAAGAAAGAACCCTACACTGGGGCAAATTTATTTTGAAAGAAAAATGAAAAAGAAGAAAGAACCCCACACTGGGGCAAATTTAGTTTTTTGAAGAAAAATGCAAAAAGTGATAAAAATGCAAAATGAAAGAAAAAAGAAGAAGAAGAAAAATCCAAGCAAGCTGGGGCAAATTTTTCTCGATTTCGTTCAAAAATTAGATATAATTTCAAAATGATGCAATCTCAGTTTATTTCACACCTTTCATCAAGCCTGCTTTCAAGTCTCAACTTTTCTTGAAAAACACCCCACCTGACCTCATTACAAAAGCCCAAAAGTCCTGGCTTTCGTCACTTGTTGCATTTCTATTAGGAATTTTGCTAATCAACTGGCACGTGATATCCATAATGCCTTCGTTTAAGTCTATAAGGGAAGCGCATTTTACTGATGCCAGTAATTTTCAACTTACATTCCTGAGTCGGCTATGGGTGAGCTCTTCCATTATTTCATTAGGTGAAAACCCACAAGGGCACCTCAAGAAAGAGAAAAAAAAAGAAAAAAAGAAAAGAAAAAACCAACAAAAAGGGTGGGGGGGCAGCCTTGGTGAAAACCCGAATGGGCGCCAAGGTAGGTTTCTGCAATGAGCAAGCACAAAGAAGAACAACTGGTGGTTTGGTCCATTTAGATTTCTTCTCATTTTTGTCATACCTCTGGCAACATTGAATTCCGGAGCTAAGATATCCAGAGATTTGAATATGACATCTGTTGGCCAAAAGCTGTGTCATTTTGTAAAACATTCTTTTGCAAATACATTCTTAGGAAACTCATTTTTTCCAAATTACTTGCATTCATGGCATTTTTGTAGAATTTAAGCACAACTGTTAGGTGTGCATTCTTGTGCATATTCATTTTTACATGACATGTGAATTTTCTTGCATGCCTCATTTTTTATCATTGAATTGTGGAGAATGACAATCCCCGTGGTTTATTGCAAAAAGCATGCTTGGATTCAGTCATCTTTTGGGAACAGTTGAAATTCAGCCAAGCCAGCTACACAGATTTCACAATATAGCAAAGCACATACCTGGTCAGTTTGAAAATTGGAAAAGCTTCAGGGTAAGAAATCCAACTCAATCGGCTGCCGCAGCAAAAGTGGATAAAGGCGTTGAAAGACTCGTGTTTACACGATTCTCGAAGGAAAACGGATCAAATGGTGGTGGCAATTTCTTTGTTTTTCCTCTTTCACAGGAATAATTGTATGCACAGATGAAGGTAATCACACCTCGCACTCGAATTGGTGTCGGGAAGAGTCCTCCGGTGGACAAAGGCAGATCGAAAATGTCACAAGCAAATTTGATCAAAAGGTGCAGCAACATGGCGATACCGAATCAACTATGGACTCAAATTGCAAAAATTCATCCAGTTGGGGCAAATTAATTTTTTGAAAAGTTTCTCAAAAGTCAAAAAAAAAATCAAAAGTTAAAAAAAAATCAAATCAAATCAAATCAAACATAAAAAATCATCATCAGAAAAGTCAAAAAATCAAATCAAGTTCACCTCGGCAGGCTCGGGTTTTATCCCACTGACCGCTTTTATTTTCGTTGGGCACGGGTTTTATCCCTCCGACCTCGGCAGGCTCGGGTTTTATCCCACTGACCGCTTTTATTTTCGTTAGGGCACGGGTTTTATCCCTCCGACCTCGGCAGGCTCGGGTTTTATCCCACTGACCGCTTTTATTTTCGTTTGGCACGGGTTTTATCCCTCCGACCTCGGCAGGCTCGGGTTTTATCCCACTGACCGCTTTTATTTTCGTTAGGGCACGGGTTTTATCCCTCCGACCTCGGCAGGCTCGGATTTTATCCCACTAACCGCTTTTATTTTCGTTTGGGCACGGATTTTATCCCTCCGACCTCGGCAGACTCAGGTTTTATCCCACTGACCGCTTTTATTTCCGTTGGGCACGGGTTTTATCCCTCCGACCTCGGCAGGCTCGGGTTTTATCCCACTGACCGCTTTTATTTTCGTTTTTTATCCCTCTGACCTCGGCAGGCTCGGGTTTTATCCCACTGACCGCTTTTATTTTCATTGGGTATGGGTTTTATCCCTCCGACCTAGGCAGGCTCGGGTTTTATCCCACTGTCCGATTATCAAAATCATTTTATTGCTACGGGAACTGGGTTTGTTCCGTCAGTAAGCATCTCATTCTCATTGCTATTGAAGCTGGGTTTGTCCCGTCCGTGAGCATTTTCTTCGCCACTAGCCGTGGGTTAGTCCCACTAGTGAGCATTTGTTTTCGTTCGCCATTAGCCGTGGGTCAGTCCCACTAGCGAGCATTTCATTTGCATTATTAACAAACATGAGTCAGTCCCGTTAACACTTCATTTCACTTCTTTCACTTCTTTCATTTGTATCATCAATTAACATGGGTCAATCCCACCAACACTCCATTTCACTTCAATTCATCTGTTTTTAAATTCCTGTTCGGGCCAGTCCCGTTGTAAATTTCTGTTCGGGTCAGTCCCGTTTTCAATTCTTGTTCGGGTCAGTCCCGTTTTATTTTTCATGTTCGGGTCAGTCCCGTGTTAGAATTCCTATTCGTTGGAGTCTTTTGCAACCCAATAACACAGGTAAGTATTTGGTGTCTACTTCTTTGTCTCAAGTTTTTTCAAAACTCAGACAAAGAGGGGCAAACTGTAGACACCAAATTTTGAATAATTTGTATGTGGCATCTAGTTCATGATTTTTGTTTTAGATTGCTTGCATTTTAGTTCGTTATTGTGTGTTTTGCACTTTTAGTTATTATTTTATTTTAGTTTTATTCATTTTGCCCTTTTAGTTTGTCTAGTTCATTTGCTATTTGATATTTGTCATATTAGTTTTATTCATTTTTTTTGTTTTAGTTTTTAGTTTTTAGTTTTTAAGTTTTTTAAGTTTAGCGTGGAGTTTTTAGAAAAGAAAAAAAAAGGAAAATTTGTTCACAAAAATATGTTTATTCAACCTTTTGGCACTTTAGTTATTTTCATTAAGTTATTTTGAGAAAAAGAAAGAGAAGAAAAAGAAAAAAAATGAAGAAAATTGAAAATGGCCATTTTTATTGTTTTTATTTGTTTAATTTGTTTTTTTTTTAATTTGTTTTCATTATTATTATTATTATTTAGGTTTTGTTGTCAATTTTGTTAATTTGTTATTTATTATTATTTATATGTTATCATTTTGGTATTAATAGTTTCGAAAAAAAAAAAAGATGATACGCGACTGCAAGCTACGTTTTTACGCAGCTTGCAAACAAAGGATTTAGCGGCCCTTAGCTGCAAATATGGCAAGAGGGCTGAGTTGTTTTAGGGTTGGTTTTGCTGATATAAATAGACAGAGGAAGGATAGCCGCAAGAGGGAGAAAACGGATAAGAAAAAACAGAGAAACGAGAGAAAGAGGGCTGGAGTTGGCTGCTGAATGAAAGAAGGGCTGAGAGAGAGTGAAAGAGAGGGAGCCGCAAGGAGGGAGAGGAACATCTGAACCAAAGTCCGACGGAAAAGTGGACGGCTGTAATTTTTGCTCAAAGAGAACGAAAGAAAACAGAGACCAGAGGTGATAGTTGACAGCAGGAAGCAAGGAAAACCAGGGGGGTGTCTACGGCGGCAGAGCAAGGAGAGCCACTGAAATTGCCAACCCTCACGCCACCAGTAGTGGCGGATCTTCATCAAGAAAGCAAGAGTACTGTAAGTTGTTTTTCTCCTTTAAATTTCAGTATTTCCTCAGAACATAGACATCTTTCAAAGCATGTGTTTTCGTGACTTTGCTTGTGGGAAAATCACTGTTTTGTTGTCTACTCTTCCGCCCTTTCTGTCTCATGTTCCCCGAGACTTTGTGTCTTTGTTTATGAGTGAAAAATCAAGTCTTGTGGCTATGCGTGGGTTGTGTTTTGAATTGGTATGGTTGAAAATTTGTGGACCTAGAAAAGCTGTCAGCTTTGTATTTTCCTTCGTCAAAATCAGATAGTTGTGATCCGTGGGTGTCATCTGTGGTTGATTCCTCATGGCTACAAAGATTCGATTTTGATGGTTTCGTGGCTTGAGATTTTTGCTGAGTTGTTTTTTTTTCTGATTAACGAAACCGTGAGCTTTGTTTGAGGGTGTATGTCCGTTCATTCGCTGGACAAGTGCAGAAATGTTCTTGATGTTAGCGACTGGTTTTTTCTTTTGTTTGTTCATATGTTCCAGTAGCGTTTTTCCTTGCGTTTCTGTCGAATCTTGAGGATTGCTTAAGAGTTTGTTTGAGAGGTTTTTGGTTTGGGCAGCATTACACAAGATTTTGGTTTCTGTTTTTTTTTTTTACAAGGCATGCGTGTGATTAGGGACTTGGAAGATAAAAGCCATTAGCTTTCTTCATTTTGTTTGGGTTTGTTTGTCTTGGGTCGGGTTGAAGTTCTGGGACCTTGAGTGAGGCATTTCCAGGTTTCCTTGGGTCATGTAAATGTTTGTAAACATGCTGGATTTGCAAAGAAAAGTTGCAGAAATTCTTGTTTTCTTCAAAATCAGTATGTTTCCGGATCATATCGTTCCATTTTTGTTGTTTGAAAGCTAGTTAGATATGTCCCCTACGTTTGTCTCAAGTCTTTGTATGTTGTGTTTGAATGATGGGAAATGCGTTGAGTTGTTTTCATGAATGATTTCTTGGCCGAGTGGGTAAGAAAATTGCAGCAGCTTTCAAAAGTCAAATGTTTGCATGTTTTCCAGATTTTTACATAATATTTTGCTAAGTTTTTTAGCCTGTTTAGATGCTGAAGTTCTTGATTTGGTTGCTTAGTTTAAAGTTTTGATGTTTGGTGGATCAAGTTTTGATCAAAGTTGTATTAAATTCTGAAGTTCATGTTCGAAGATGAAATGCAGCAAGCTTGCACTTTCCGTTTGCAGAAATCTTCTTGAGTTTGCATGAAAGATTGCTGGAATTTACATTATCTCATCATAATTTGTTTGCTTGTTGAATTCTGTGTTAGTTTTTAGTTTAATGCCGATGGCTTTGATTGATTGGTGAGATGTTAGTTGCATATTAGAATTGTATTTGAGAAGTTTAGCATGTTGCAGATGAAAGGAACCAACAAAACAAAGAGATTTACGTAGCATGCATGAAATATATTCTAAAATTTGCACTTTAACCCCTCAAGTTTCCTTTTGTTCTACTATGACCCAAAATTGAGAGAAACTAATCAATTGGGTCCCTGAGATCTTTTGCAGCAATGCATTATGGCCCAATTACATTTCTTTTTCTTGCATTAGGTCCTAAGGTGGGTGTATTTTGAGTCATCATTTGGCCTTTCATTTTTTTTGGGACTTTTGAAGCTCTTAAATTTTTCAATTGGTTTTATTTGGTTGATTAATGGTTGCTATTGAGTTTTAAAAAATGCATGTTTAAATCATTCATGGACCCTTGTTCATTCTTGGACCTTCGAATTTCCATAAATGTTTGCTTGGATTTTGTTATTTACTTGGGGAACTTTTTGTGTTTTTAAATGTTTCAATTAGGTTCAAATGATTGAGTAGTGCTTGCTTTTGGGTCTTTAGTAGATGTTATGCTTGGGGATTGGATGATCATGCCTTTGCCTTGGTCTTTAAGTAGTTTTGACTTCATTGAGTTGCAATTGAGGGAAAGTTTGATGTTTTGGTGGATCCAAATTGTTTAGTTTATATCTTATCACTAAATTGGTGCATTAATCTTTTGTTTTTGGTGATTTTAGCCTAAGCTAGTCTTTTCTTGGGTGATTCTAGCCAAGTTGAGTTTGTTTACTTCCTTAGTATCACCAACGGGGAGGTATAATCTCTTTTACCCCTTTTGTTTCTCTCCTATGTGGACTAATGTGCTAAGTGAAATTTGCATGTCTATTTCGCTTTCCTAGTTTTATTTTCATTACTTTCATTTATTTCATTTACTTTTGCTTTTTATTTAAGTTATTCTTTATGGGGTATGTGTACACCTCTTGGCTTGTAATAGATAGGGCTGTGATGAGCAATTTGGTCCATTTTCCCTTTCCCCTTTTTTGTTTTAGTTAGTGAATGTAATAGGTTCATTAGTTTGGTTGCATGCCTACGTGTTAAGTGTTTAATCGCTTTATTAGGTCCTTGCATCTAGTCAAGCATGCTAAGTGTTATGTGCTATATGTTTATGAGTGTTTTGGCATGTCTACTCGCTTTTCATAGCCTGAATGAATGTGATGGATGAATGTACGTTTCCACTAGTCCAACGCTAGTCGGAATTCAAAGAATGGGCTAGTCCAACGCTAGACCCTTAGGGATTTCCCCTCGTTAGTACATATTTGCATGTTCATTACATGTCATGCATTCTTTTTAGTTTTATCATTTCGCATGCCCCTCGAACCCTTTTCCCCCTCACTTTAGGTTTTGCATCTCATACTAGCTATAGGATTCATTTTGCTTGAGCGTCCCCTTCCGATAAGGGAAACGAGCGAGTGTGGCTACGTGATAGCCTTAGCACGCTAGTTTTGCCTTCTAATCAAAGGGAAAATAGAAGTCGAAAAGTTAGGAGTCAACCCCCGTACCCGACTTGTTGCATTCCCCTAGGGTCATACTTTCATTTTTATCACATCCATACACTTTTAACCACAATTTTGCACATTTCTCAAACCATACTTTTTTATTACATTTTACCTATCACTTGTTTATTTTCACTTCACAAATGAAATTCCACTTTACCTTATATATCTATTATTCTATTTTCACACACTTGCACACAAAAAACACTTGAATTTTATACAATTTCACACATGCACCTTTTTATACATTCGCACACTTGCACTTACATTTCTTGCATCTTTCATACACTTTCACACTTGCACACTTGAATTTGAACTCTCATTTGCATTAATCGACCTCTATGAGGTTTTCCTTTGTTGGCCGCCACAATTCATGTGGTTTGGGACCAAAAGCCTCACAAGAGACATCGTAGAATTTAGGATTGCATTTTTCCTTTCCGTTTTGCATTCATATAGTCATATCCAACGTGCGATACATACATTGGGTAGAAAATTAGGAAAGGTAAGGTTAAGTCGCGCAACTAGCCTTGGCTAGGTCAAAGGGGTGCCTTGGATTCTATCCTTGCCTTCCCCTTTGTCAAACGTGACTCCCGAACCTTTTTCTTTGGCTTACGTGGACTAGGAGTCGTTTTAAAAAAGGGTTTATTACTACTTGACTTTAAATCTCATTTTTAGGTGACTTGGTACACCTTAAATCATTACCAAGTGGCGACTCCAAACTTTTCTTTTCAAACCCTTTTTTTTAAAAAAAAACTATGTTTTGGGTCAAATCGTCGCTTTCCAAGTCCCATTGAGGCCCATGTCTTTTCAACTGACAAAAATCATTTTCCAATCACAATTGAATCAAAATACATTTTTTAAACCATTTTATTTATTTATCAAAAAATGGGGCGCGACACGTATCTTAATAGTTCTTGGAAGATTGAAAGATTGAATTGGAGAGCCGACTAAATTTCTGGAAATTTTACTCATTCAGCCAAGTAATTGTGTTGTCTTTAAGTCAAAAAAAAAACAGAAAACCAAAACCAAAAAAGAAAGGAAAGCAACCCATTCGGCTAGAGCAAAGGAGACCGAACAAGAAAGAAAAAGAAGATCTCGGCTCTTTATTACCAAAACAGACTTGTTACATCTTGTTTCTATCCAAAACAGAAATTTAAAGCCTAAGAGGAAGTGCTTAAAAGTTTTGACCTACCTCTTCTTGAAATTCTTGATCACCTTGAGCCTTGATTACTTGTACCACCCTTTGAGGTTCTTGATCATCTTGAGCCTTGAAAACTTGTACCTCCCTTCGAATAAAGAGTTTCTTGTACGCTCTTGCATCCATACGAGACTTTCTTGGTTTGGGGATAAAGTTTTTGGGCAATTCTTGAGTAGGCCGTGGGGGTGAAGATTGAGTGACATTGCTCCCTTCGTCTTGTGACGCCATTGTCTTGAAACAAGAAACAAAGTTGCCTTGCCCTTGCGAAGAAAAAAAGGAGAACCAAATTGTCTTGTTTCTTGTGAAAAACAGGGGCCGAATTTATTGTGAGTAGTGTGCGGCTGTGAGAGAGGGTTTTGACAAGGGAATAGCTGACCTTGGGAAGGATTAGGAAGGAGAATTTCTGGAATTTTTTTTCGGTTAGGAGAGGTAGCAACCAGATTAGACTTGAAGTCCACTTGGAGAAGAAATTGGTTGTTGCTAAAAGCTGTTCAAGAGAGGTCTTCAAAGGAGCTTCCAAACCTGATTTGTTTTCCCAATTAATTTAGGAAACTGAGTACAACACTTGGATGACTCTTATTCTCACTTGGACACTTTCCTATATTCTCTCATCCATTTTAGGAAACTTTCCTATATTCTCTCATCCATTTTAGGAAACTCTCCTATATTCTCTCATCCATTTTAGGAAACTATTCCTATACTTTAGAAAACTAGGGTTTCTCTTTCTTTGTGTCGCAGATTCCATTGCTAACCGCCAACAATATCCCTTCCAAATTTATCCACCCATATTTTTCCCATACTCTTGATTACTCTTATGGATAAGTTGGTGACCCATTATTGGACTTGAGCATCATTTCTCAACTACCTAATTCGGCAGGTAAAGGTATTTTGGTAAGTCCATTAGAGTGCTTCGAGTAATTCACACGAGAGTGAGTGATATACTAATGGAGTGAAGTGAGGGTGTGTTTTGCACTACTCCTTCTTGTTACTAACCTTTTGCAAGGCATTAAGAGAAAGATGGAGCAACAACAACTAACCATAGACTATTCCTTAATGTTCACCGCCATGAAGAACTAGCTCAGGCGAATCAGTGAGCAACAAATGGAGGAGTTGCACACTCATTTTGATGAGTTATCCAAGAGTCTCACACGCGACTCTCATTCGAGATCCCACAACCGGAGTAACCATAGCGCCAAAGAGACAAATAGCGAAGACTACTGTGCTAGTGAGGATGAGGAGCGACCTGAGAATCCTAGAAGGGACACGTCTAAGAGCGAACTAAAGGGGTTTAAAATCCAAGTGCCCACGTTCAAAGGCAAGAGTGACCCTGAAACTTACTTGGAATGGGAAGGCCGCATCAAGATGGTCTTTGACTGCTATGATTATAGTAAGGAACAAAAGGTTAAAATTGCCACCGTGGAGTTCACTGACTACGCCCTAGTTTGGTGGGACCAAGTGAGGACCCATAGGAGAAGAATGGGAGAACCGCGAGTCCGAACTTGGCGAGAACTCAAGGCATTGATGCGTAAGAGATTCGTCCCAAACTACTACAATCGAGATCTCCACTCCAAACTGCAAACCCTCACTCAAGGCAACATGAGTGTGGAGGACTATTACAAGGAGATCAAAATGGTCATGATGAGGGCGAACCTTCAAGAAGATAGTGAGGCAACCATGGCTAGGTTTTTTCGAGGTCTCAACCCTGACTTTCAAGAAGCCTTGGAGCTCCAACACTATGTGGACATGCATGATTTTCTTGAACTTGCTATCAAGACTGAGAGGGGAAAGAAACTAAGGCGAGGAGCCCGTACGTTCCAGTCTTCCAACTCTACCTCATGGAAGGGCAACCAACCACGGAGAGCGACCCACGAAACTGGACATTCGGCCACACCAACTTCTTCTAGCCGAATCCAAGGTAATGTTCCTAACCGTAATATCAGTTTTACCCCTAACAAAGCTCTTGATGTATCCAAGGCAACCACTAAAGCACCGCATGAGACTCCTAAGACTAAAAGTAGGGATATCAAATGTTTCAAATGCCAAGGGTTTGGACACATTCAGTCTCAATGTCCAAACCAACGGGTCATGTTAATCACTCACAATGGCGAAATCGTGTCCGATGATAACGACTGTAAGGAGATGCCCGAATTGATCAAAGGCAACTGTCTAGATGAAGACTCAGCTAAGGAAGATTGCTCGCCTACACAAGAAGAAGTAGGGTGCTTGGTGACACGACGAGTGCTAACCGCCCGAATTAAAGAGGACAAGCAACTACAAAGAGAGAACCTATTTTACACCCGTTGCAAAGTAGGTGACAAGGTGTGTAGCCTCATCATCGACGGTGGGAGTTGCACAAATGTGACAAGCTTGCTCATGGTTGAGAGTCTAGGGCTCCCAACTACTAGACACCCACACTCTTATCACCTTCAATGGCTAAATGAGGATGGAGAGGTACGTGGTACGCGTTCCCTTTTCCATAGGAACTAACACTGATGAAGTTGTTTGTGACGTCGTATCTATGCATGCTACCCATGTCATCTTGGAGAGACCTTGGCAATTTGACAAACAAGTCACATTCGACAGAAGGACAAACAAGTACACACTCCTGCATAAAGGCAAACGTAAGGTCCTCACACCACTCACACCCGCACAAGTGTATGAGGACCAACTCAATTTGCAAAGAGAGTGTGAACAAGACCGTCATCGGAGGAAACTAAAGGCGGTCGACCCTAGCAAGAGCTCCACTTCTACAAGTGAGCAATCCACCAAGTGAGCACACCTAGTGTTACGCATGACAAATCACCCACTATACTTACCACTAGGAAGCAAAACATAATCATTAAGGCTAAGGACGTTAGAAAAGTTGTCAATTCTGATCAGCCTGTACTTCTCATAATTTTCAAACATGTGCTTCTAGATATTGTTGAACTCGATAAGGTATTACCTTCGAGTATGATTGCTCTTCTGCAGGAATTTGAGGATGTTTTCCCTGACGAGGTCCCTAATGGCTTATCACCCATTCGAGGGATTGAGCACCAAATCGACCTCATTCCTGGAGCACCATTACCCAACAAACCTGCTTACCGCATGGGTCTTGAAGAGACAAAGGAGTTTCAACGACAAGTCGATGGACTACTAGGTAAGGGTTGGGTAAAGGAGAGCCAAAGTCCTTGTATTGTACCTGTGGTACTTGTCCCAAAAAAGAATGATACTTGGCGCATGTGCACTGACTGTAGGGTCGTTAATGCCATCACCGTGAAATATCGTCATCCCATTCTTAGATTAGATAATATACTTGATGAACTCGATGGTGCTACAATATTCACTAAAATTGACTTAAGGAGTGGCTATCATCAAATTAGGATGAAAAAAGGCGATGAATGGAAAACGGCCTTCAAAATCAAGCATGGTTTCTATGAGTGGCTAGTCATGCCTTTTGGGTTAACTAATGCCCCTAACACCTTCATGCGACTAATGAACCATGTCTTGAAACATTTTATTGGCAAATTTGTCATTGTTTACTTTGACGACATCCTGATATATAGTCGCAGTGAACATGAGCACTTGCAGCATGTGAGACTAGTTCTTGAGACACTTTGAGAGGCACATCTATACGCTAACCTTAAGAAGTGCACCTTTTATACTAATGAACTTGTGTTTTTGGGTTATGTAGTAAGTTCGCAGGATATCAAAGTAGACGAGTCCAAGATTGAGGCCATCAAACAATGGCCAACTCCTACATCCGTCCCTAAGGTGCGCAGTTTTCTTGGATTGGCAGGATTCTACCGACGCTTTGTCAAGGACTTCAGCATTATTGCCGCCCTAATAACCGCCGTGACCAAGAAGAATGATAAATTTCATTGGGGGGATGCCCAAGAACAAGCATTTCTTACCCTTAAAGACAAACTCACACATGCACCTGTTTTAGCATTACCGAATTTTAACAAAACTTTTGAAATCGAATGTGATGCTTCTGGTGTAGGTATTGGCGCTGTCCTCATATAAGACAAAAGGCCTTGTGTCTTCTTTAGTGAAAAACTGGGAGGAGCTGCCTTAAACTACCCCACGTATGACAAGGAGTTGTACGCATTAGTGAGAGCCTTGGAGACCTGGCAACACTATTTTCGCCCTCAAGAGTTCGTGATACACACTGATCACGAGTCACTGAAGTTTTTCAAGAGGTAACCTAAGTTGAGCAAGAGACATACCAAATGGGTAAGATTCATTAACACCTTCTCCTATGTGATTAAGTACAAGACTGGCAAAACGAATGTGGTAGTTGATGCCTTATCACGTAGACATTCCTTGCTTGTCTTCCTTAATGCTAAGTTATTAGGGTTCGAGATGATTAAGGAGCTCTACACACATGATCATGACTTTGATGATATATATGCTGCGTGTGTTAAGAACCCACATGGAAAGTACTTTTTGTATGATGGATTTTTATTTCATGTGGATAAACTGTGTGTACCTAATTCTTCCGTCCGTGATCTTTTGGTTAGAGAGGCACATAGTGGTGGTCTCATGGGACACTTTGGCATGGTTAAGACTCTAGCCATGTTACAAGAACATTTTTACTGACCTCACATGTGTCGAGATGTTGAGCGCATGGTTGGTAGATGTGTCACTTGTCATAAGCCAAAGTCTAAAACAAATCCGTACGGCTTGTATACCCCATTGCCTATTCCCCACTATCCTTGGGTAGACTTGTCCATAGACTTTGTCTTAGGACTCCCTAGGTCACCTAGGGGTAATGATTCCATCTTTGTAGTGGTTGATAGATTCTCTAAGATGGCTCACTTTATCCCCTGTCACAAAACTGATGATGCATCTCATATTGCTAACTTGTTCTTCAAAGAAATTGTCCGTCTGCATAGGATGCCTAGAACCATTGTTAGTGATAGAGATGTCAAATTTTTGAGTTACTTTTGGAAGATTTTGTGGTCTAAAAACTTAACTTGGCAACAATTTCTGAGTTACTTTTGGAAGATTTTGTGGTCTAAATTTGGCACTAGGTTATTATTCTCCACCACCAGTCATCCACAAAGCGATGAACAAACTGAAGTTGTCAATCGCATACTTGGCACACTACTTCGGACCTTGATTAAGAATAATCTTAAAACTTGGGAAGAGTGCTTGCCTCATGTTGAATTTGCCTACAATTGAACTGTTCACAGTGCTACACACTACTCATCTTTTGAGATTGTTTATGACTTTAACCCGCTGACCCCCCTTGATTTAGTACCCTTACCGTACTCTGAGCACACAAGTTTAGATGGGAAAAAGAAGGCTAAATTTGTGAGCAGGTTACATGAAGCCGTTCAGGCAAACATTGAGAGGCGTACTCAACAAAACATCCAGCAAGCCAACAAGCACCATCGTAAGATGGTTTTTGAGCCTGGAGATTGGGTTTGGCTACACTTGCGAAAGGATAAATTCCCCAAGCAGCGACAAATCAAGTTATCCCTAAGAGGTGATGAACACTTCCGAGTGCTCCAACGAGTTAATGACAACGCTTACAAATTGGAGTTACGTGGAGAGTACAATGTTAGCGCGACTTTCAATGTCGCGGATTTGATCCCATTTCTTGACGAGGAGGATCCAGATTTGAGGGCAAATCCTTCTCAAGAGGAGGAGACTGATGTGTGCATGGATCAGGGCCCACACAATGACCCAGTCCGAGTTCCATTGGGCCCAGTCACACGTGCACGAGCCAAACTCTTCAAGGAATCCCTCCAAGACCTTGTTCGAATGGTCCAAGACTAACATGGAATCCATAGAGACATTGAAGGCCTAGAAGGAGACAAGCAAGACATCTACACCTTGATCCAAACCCATGAAGAGTCAAGCGAGCCTCCAAGTGAAAGGGCCCAATTGGGTCATTAGGCGTTAATGTTGCTTAGGATTAGATTAACTGCGTAGGAGAAACATGGGCCGGCCCATCTTGACACCAAGATGGCCGACCACTCTTTTAGGGTTTTCTTAGGGTTTTCTTGTTACCTTTAGCCTATAAAAAGACTAGTTTTGTAAGCTTTAAGAATACAAGTTTGATGAATAAAGTTTTTTCCTTTATTTTCGATTCTTCCTCTAAGAAAGAGCTTCGAGCCTCTTTACTTGCTTGGCAAGCGTTATTGAACAATCTTGCGTCTTGTCCATGATTGTTCTACCGACCTATCTATTGGAGTAAATACCTTTATTGGAGTTGTCATTTTACCACCTACAATCGAGTCGTGCCTTCCGCTTGATTCTAGGTTCCGCAATCCAAGCGTTGGATTACCTCGCTAGATTCTTGGGCAACGTGCTACGTGTCTTGAAACGAGTTGATCGAGGAACGTATCATGCTAGTTGGACCACTAATAAAGATGATCACTCGTCGATAAGTGGTTGGATCTTTATATTTGGTGGAGGTGCAATTTCTTGGGGTTTTAAGAAACAAACTTGTGTCACCAATTCAACAATGGCAGTAGAGCTTGTAGCACTTGTTTCGACTTGTAAAGAAGCTAAATAGCTACATAATTTACTTTGTGATGTACCATTGTGGCCAATACCCTTATTGTCTATCTCAATACAATGTGATAGTGCAGTTACACTTATTAAAATATATAGTCAAGTGTTTAATGATAAGTAAGTTAAGGCATATTGGTTTAAGACATAATTATGCCAAAGATTTGATCACAAATGCAGTCATATCAATTGACTTTGGAAGATCTTATGAAATTTTGAGTGTTTCTTTGACAAAAAGATTATCAAGGAATTTGATGTTAAGTACATCAAGGGGGATAGATTTAAAGTCCAAAATTCTTAATCACTAATGGTGAAACGTCAATTCAACTTTAAATACAACGTATAGTTTTGAATTCAATGAGTGAAAGTACATCATTCTAATGGTTGGTGTACTATGTAAAATTTAGATATTTCAAGGTAGAATAGTGCATATTATTCTCGCCAGTGCAAATGTAAAGTGAGTCAATGGATTCTTAACTAATCTTAAAAGTGCCATCAATGGCGGGGACACTAAGATGTCACATATATGAATGTTGATTCTCGGCAAACCACAAAACTAAAGGCTTTGTTTTGTAGCATTCATGAAAAGATAGTGATACATAACCGTAAAATGTATCATTGAAGACCTTGTGATTGTACATTGATCAATGTGTGATGTGTTTATTAGGTTGGTCCAATATATAAGTGGTTCAAAACTTGTTTGCTATCTTGTAGGACTGATTTCAAAGAACATTCACTAAGATAGTGGTTCAATTGAAAGACACCATTATTTATGCATATGATTGTTAGATTATTCGATGACCTTTTGAAAGTTCATTTTCTAAATTTTGAAAATGGTCGGGAATTGTTAGAAATTTTTAAATTTTGTATCAAGTGATTCTATGATGTACATACATTGCGATAAATGTATATTAATTCATGAATTTTAAAGCATCATGAATATATTCATGTATGTGGACTTCCATGAATGTAAGGGTAGATTCATATTTTTTATTTTAGAATCATGTAATGCATGAATTAAAATACATGAAGTTATACACAATACCTTGAATCTATTCATATAAGTATTTAATAAGTTCACTTGTTTTTTAAATTATCTCCCCTATACAAAGAGGTCATGTAAAGAGTGAATGACTGCAGAAAATCATTTTTCTACTATTTTGAATTCTCTGAAAAAGCACTCCATAGTTCAAGAGGATTTATCTTACTTTGTACAAGAGTTTAAGACAAACAAATCTCATATTATCCTAAAGGATATTTGTCCAAAGTTTATTACATATTATACTGGACTAATAAAGTTTAAAGGAAAGTGATATACAATCATGATTTAAAACTAATTCTTGTTACTATATTTGCCACTTCATTATAATGCTCCCAACTTTTCTTACCTTAAGTAAATCAACATTTTTGTCCATTGGCTTTGAGTTGAAATGCCAAAATCCATCCGATAGAATAAAGAGGGAAAAGAAATCAAATGCCAATAGGAAAACATGTCTGCTCCTTCACCATCACTCCAAAATTTCATTCAAAACTCAAATAGGCATGTAAAAGACAACTTACCGATGTCAAGAACCCAATCTGAACATTAAACCTTTTGACGTCAAGAAGCAATTCACACATTAGCTTCAAGTAACAATACCAATTTTTGCTTACTAAATAAAATAAAAACTAATTTTTGAATATCCATAAGATTTCAAGGCCCATGTTCAGAGAAATTATTGTTATATTCCATGATGAAATCAAATTTCAAACTGTCAGTTGTCTCCTTTTATCCAAAGGCCAAGGACTCTTAAATTCCTCCCAAATTTTTATTGTTCTATATGGGCTAGGTTGCATATATATGTGCAATTTTGCTCTATATTTTCTGGACGCCTATGTGTTTCTTGTACAAAATAAAATAAAACAGAAGAGGAAGGTGAAAGGTAGTAATAGAAAAGGAGAAGCTTGTTAAAGTGGAAGAATGCAATTAGATCTGTAGGGATAAAGCAACCAATTGTGATGAAATGCTTGGGAGAAGGTATCAGCGCGTAAATGGGAGGAAAACTATCTAAATTCAGCATTAGCTACATATTCTTTAGTTGTCAACAAAAGAACAAGAACTGCAAATTGTGTCTACTGTAGAATGTTCTAAGGCAACAAAAAACAAATCCAAAACCAAGTCAACTTACCATCATTGTCAACAAAACATTACTTAGTTGAATAAAAGATAGTCTAGTCTATGTAATTAGCTGTATTACCAACCAATAAATTCTTATCCATAACTGCACATGTCTCTGACAAAAAAATGCATTTCTAATCCATTGAACAAAAAATGCATGTGTCCATTGAACAAAAAGATTCTATTATTCTAAACAGTAAAAAGGATAATATTTGGACCAGAATAACAATTTGGTTCAACTAGGTCCTCCAAATGCTACTACATCCCATAATCTGGAATGTAATCAACTTGTGAGGAACCAATTCTAGATCCTTGGATAGAAAACATAGCATCTCCAAATTGGGTACTCTTTCTTCGAACCTATATCATAATGATAGACTTAGCAATGAAATGGTACAAGTTACAAGATATTCATTGTAGAAAATGCATATTTTAACTCACCACTTGAGTCCTAAATGAAGATAGATTGGTATTAAAAGTAGTAGTTACAGCAATATTTGCAGCAATTGCATCAGCACTTGCATGTGAAGAACTTCCACTAGTATTTGATGCAGTTGTCCACTACATACAATTTAAAAGAAAAGTATTAAACACTGAAGATTATAAAACTAAAATTTCAAGTTCAGTCTTTTTTCAATTCATATTACTGTTTGAGTTACCAGAGTGTTGTTAGCACCTGGAGCAAATCGAGTCTGAAAGAAATATGATCATTCAACTCGTTGGCATTAGATGACACATGACTAAAACAGGTTCAAATAGAAAGTATAAAGCTTACCATTTCTGATCCATTTGGAATAAAAGTCCTTGAATTTGAGAATCCCAGACCATTCCACCCCCCAATACCACTAAGTGGGCCATTTTTATTAGCCCATGGCCTGTCCCTAGCTCCTCCCCCTCCCCTTACCATTTCCCCTTAAAGCTATACTGCATGTACCATATTGCTGTCCACTGGCAATTGCACCAGAACCTCTCCTAGAAGTCATAGAATTATTAGCACTCCTCTCATCATCATTTGACATTTGCATGTGACCCGACCTATCAACATCAGCTCTTGCTCCAGTACTTATACCTTGCTGTGAGTAACTAGTAACAGCATGTCCCTTGAGTTTAAGGGAAAAAAACGTAGTAGTTAAAAGTATAGCAAACACATGTTAACAATAAGAAGTTGAACTCTCTTAACTACCTAGCTCACCCCTCCTTTCCTATTCCTCATGAATAAACAACCTTGATTTTGCAGCTTCTCACATTGTGATCAGTGTGACCACAATGATTGCAATGGATTGGAATCCCTTTTTTTGTCATCTTTCCTGAATTCAGATCCTCATCTGGCCTTTTTCTCCTGATCTTTTTAGGTCGACCAGGAGCAATCTTTATGTAGTGTGGCCCTATTGGATTAGATTTAGTGTCAACCCAATCTCTCTTGTCTAGTATATAGGCATAAAAACACCCTCATATGCCATCTTATATGTGTCTACCGAGTACCATTCATCTACATAGTTCTATGGGCCTTTCATATTTTGAATAAGTCCAGCACATGCATGAACACAAGGTAGATAGGCTCTTGCTGCTGCCTACATAATATCAGTGAGCTATTTATCCTTGAATCTTAGTTTGAAGTTGGCATACGTATGCCTAACACAAAATCTATGCTCTACTCCAGGGTACTTATTCTCAATACAGTCAACCAATGCCTATAAAAGAATGCAATAAAAATAAGACTATTAGCTATAATGGCAGCAAGAAAAACTACAAAAAAAAATAGAAAGGAAAATAAGGTTGGCCTTTTTTTGTCTCAGAGAAATATCCATCATCTTTCAAATGGAGTTCCAATTTCGTTAGTTAGAGTATCCAAAAACCAACTCTAGCTATCTTTGCATTCAGACTCTACCAAAGCCATTGTGATAGGGAACATTTGGTTGTTACTATCTCTGCCAATTGCAGCCATTAGATTGCCCTCCTATAGCTCCTTTTAAATAACATGCATCTGGTCCTATCACAAGCCTGCAAGCATTGACAAATCCCTCTTTTTGTGCAGCAAACATGATAAACATCTGCTTGAAAATTGGGTTTGCGTACATAGGATATCTCTTAGTAACCAGAATAGCCACAGAACCTGGATTTTTTTTTTTTTTTTAGAATTGTAGCACAGTAGTTTCTCAAACCAGCATACTGTTGTGAACATGACCCTTTGATTGGCTCAGTGGCCAAGTTCTTGGCTCTGTACACTTGACAGATTGTGCAATTCAATTTAAAACTCTTCTTTACACTTTTTTTGAACCCCATCACCTTCATGTCAAGATGCTCAGCGACGTCAGTTAGAAAGATTTTTTATAACCATCTTACATTTGTGACAATTTTTGAGTAAATTGGCTGAATGCCTTTTACTTCATGATCATTTCCCTTAAATAAGAATTTCTGTACAATCTATTTTAGGTAGTCATCTATACATAGCTAATCACAGCTAATGTCCTAATTACTGATATTCTATTCTAGGTAACTATATATACACAATTAATGAACAAATCGTGGATATGATTTATGCCATAATCTTTGCCACAATTTCTGCCATCATCTTATGTCATAATCTCTACCATGGATATCCCCCCTCAAATTGATACTGGGTGATCAGCTAGCATCAATTTGTCAACAAGAAAGTGATGTCTAGGTTTGGAAAGAGCCTTAGTAAACACATCAGCAGTTTGGAGAGCAGTGGTGATATGCGGAAGAGAGATGACATGAGCATCATATGCTTCACGAATAGAGTGACAATCTACTTCAATGTGCTTGGTACGCTCATGAAATACTAGGTTAGCAGCAATTTGAATAGCACTAGTGTTATCTGCATGGAGCGGAGTAGGCTCAATTTGAGGAAACCCAAGTTCACCCAACAATCCACGAATCCAAACAATTTCAGAACATGCAGAGGACATGGCCCGATACTCAGACTCAGTATAAGACTTAGACACCCGATCTTGCTTCTTGCTTTTCCAAGAAACGAGAGAGTTACTAATAAACATGCACCAACCGGTAATGGAACGTCTAGTATTAGAACAACCAACCCAATCAGCATCACTGTATGCAACCAGATGAATAGGAGAATCGACTTGAAAGAAAAGACCTCGGGCAGAAGTGCCTTTCAAATAGCGAACAATGCGACGAACAGCGACGAGATGAAGATGCCTAGGGGCTTGCATAAATTGACTGACTTGTTGAACAACAAAAAGAAATATCAGGCCGAGTAATAGTCAGATAATTGAGGCTACCAACCAGCTGTCTATATAAAGAAGGATCAGATAGAAAATCACCCTCATCATGACGATATTTAACATTCATCTCCAAGGCAGTATCAACTGAATGACCATCTTGAAGGCCAGCCAAAGCAATTAACTCTTGAATGTATTTATGCTGGTGTAAGAAGATACCAGCTGAGGTGGAACGCACCTCATGACCTAAAAAATACTGTAAAGGACCCAAGTCCTTCTTCATATGAAAAGAAGTCCGAAGATGGTCTTGAAGCTTAGAAATCAAGTCAGTAGCAGTCCCTGTAATAACAATATCATCAACATATACCAGAAGCAGGACAATTCCTTTAGGTGTCTTGCAAAGAAACAAAGAGGAGTCATACTGACTTTGGACAAATGAGAAATTAATGAGCGTAGATCGAAACTTATCAAACCAAGCACGTGAAGCCTGTTTCAAACCATAGAGTGATCGTTTCAACTTACAAACATCAAATGAAGGTGTAGAAAATAACCCTGATAGTGGAGTCATATAAATTTCTTCTTTAAGATCCCTATGCAACAGATGATTCTCACAGCATTTTCTGCCCTTGGGCTTCAAGGCCAAGGTAAGACAATCTCTTCTACTTGGTTTGTTGATTCTGGAGCATCCAATCATATGACCGGCTCTACTGATTCGTTACAGAATTTGCAGCAGTATACTGGTAGACAAAAATATACAGATTGCTAATGGTAGTAATCTTCCAATTACAGCCATTGGTGATCTTGGACATTCTTTTCGTCATGTTTTTGTTGCTCCTAAGTTGTCTACTAGTTTGATTTCTGTTGGTCAGTTGGTGGATGATAACTGTACTGTCAACTTCTCTCGTGATGGTTGTCGTGTGCAGGATCAGGTGTTGGCGAAGGTGATCGCAAGGGGGCCTAAAGTGGGAAGATTATTTCCGTTGCAATTTGCTATTCCTAAACCTTTACCTTTAGCCTCTATGATTGTTGAAAATAAGGCTGATATTTGGCATAGGCGATTAGGTCATCCAAATAATGTGATATTATCTAATTTGATGAAGCGTGGTCTTCTTGAAAAAAAATATCAGTGTTCTACTCATGCATTGTCTCTTGATTGTTCTGCTTGTAAGTTAGGAAAGAGCAAAACTTTACCTTTTCCTATTTATGGTAGTCGTGCTAATGCATGTTTTGAGATAATACACAGTGATGTTTGGGGCATTACTCCTGTCATTTCACATGCGCATTATAGATATTTGTGACGTTCATTGATGACTATAGTCGGTTCACATGGATATATTTTTTGCGCACCAAGTCTGAGGTATTTACTGTTTTTCAAACTTTTGTGGCTTATATTGAGACACAATTTTTCACAACTATTAAGATTTTCCGATCTGATAATGGTGGCGAATATGTGTCACATAACTTTCAAGCCTTCTTGCTTAACTTTTACCCAACATGCATGCTTAGTCACTTGAGAATAAGAGGTAGGAACTGCAGTATTAGCTAAAGTAACAGAGAAGCCATACCTAGCAGGAGGTTGACAGATACGAGAAGATCTTCGAAGAACCACTGGAGCAGGCATTGGTTCAGGGTTGGGAAGGATTTGAGATGATGGAACCCTGCGTCGTTGATAGACAATGTCGGGTTTAAAACGCTCAATTGGTGGCGATATATCATCAAAGCTAGGAAGAAGGACACGCTGGGAAGGTAAAACATGCTGCTGAAAATAGTACTCATACTCAAAGAAAATTACATTTCTAGAAACGTGGAAATGATTAGCAACAGCGTCATAGCATAAAAATCCTTTCTGAGTGGTGCTATAACCCATAAAAGCACATTGAACTGATTGGGCTGTAAGCTTGTGACGCTCATGGGGTGGCAAGTGAACAAAACAAACACAATCAAATGGGTGTAACATGTGATAATCAGGATGGACACCAAAAAGGCGATAATAAGGAGAGTCAAAATCGAATTGTTGAGAAGGCTGATGATTAATCAAATATACTGCAGTTGTCAAAGCTTCAACCCAAAATTTAGACGGCACTGTAGACTGTAAGAGTAATGTTCGAACAATATCCAACAAGTGACGGTTTTTACGCTCAGCCACCCCATTCTGTTGGGGCGTATAAGGACATGATCGATGAGAGAGAATGCCTTTATGGTATCAGAGTGGCGCAGCGGAAGCGTGGTGGGCCCATAACCCACAGGTCCCAGGATCGGAACCTGGCTCTGATGCCATGACAATTTTTGAGTAAATTGGCTGAATGCCTTTTACTTCATGATCATTTCCCTTAAATAAGAATTTCTATACAATCTATTTTAGGTAGTCATCTATACATAGCTAATTATAGCTAATGTCCTAATTACTGATATTCTATTCTAGGTAACTATATATACACAATTAATGAACAAATCGTGGACATGATTTATGCCATAATCTTTGCCACAATTTCTGCCATCATCTTATGCCATAATCTCTACCATTGATAATTTGCACTCTTATTGTGGTAGAACCATGGATATTCATGTGGTTCACTTTAGTAGACTTAAGTTGCAGTGTAATAGTGCTCCCCAGTAAATAGACTTCATCTATTTGTTCATATAGGGTCACAAGCATCATTCAATACATCTTCTTCTAGAAAGAATTCAAAATCAAAACCATATTCATAATCAAATGGCTCATTATCACCACCTTTGCCCCTGTATAAAGCATCTAAAATGTCAATATCAGCCCTTTCGTTGACAAAATTTTCCTCAGTGGGATTATCATTTGGTTGACCCTCAAACTCAAAATTGTCAGCAACATAAAGCTATGTAGCATCATTAACTAGTTGAGGGAGTTCACCCACATAATGTTCTATAGAATTATAATTCTTGTTCATCTCAAACATCTGTAGCACCGTCTGATCACTATTCACGAACATAAGGCACAACTTCTAAATCAATACCACCTATCCTATGGTACAAAGGGAATTCATCCATTGCATTTAGTTTTCTCAAACCCTCTCTCAGCTCAAATATTGACATTAAATCAGGGTCAACTTCAACTTATCAACTTTTCCCCCTACATATTGTAACACTAGTTCCCGAACAAAATGCCTTTCATGACGCACCTCTAACACATATGTTTGGAATGTCATTATTCTGTTACAAACAAGCATACAAGGCACTACTTTAATCTCATAAAAAAATTAGTTCATTAAACTTTACTTGAATATCAATCAGAAGACAAGCACAAAAAGAAAAGAAAAGCTGAAAGTTGACTATTGTACCTAAAAGTACATATCAATAGACAACTTAGTAGACACACAAACCTTAGAAAATGGCAGACGGAATAAAGAATCATGAAAAAATTAAATAAAATGAAAAACGGAAGTCAGCAACCATCGTTTTTAGTAAACAATCCCACTAATATATGGCAAAATAAAACAAGACATGTATGGACCACAGAAGACAAAATCCATGAAGGTCTACCACATCAAAGGCCATTTTGGCACTACAAAAACCAAAATCACAAGTTAAAAGACATATATTCTGTTTGGATGGAACTGTTTTTCAAAAACTAGTTCTTCAAATACAATAAAATTTCTTAAAAAGTACTCTAAAAGTTAATCTAAAAATTAGTTTAAATTTTTTAAAATTTTAAAAAATATCTCAAAATATATTATAGAAACTTTCTACTCTTAAATATCCCAAAATATTTTCTAAAAATATCCTAAAATATACTTTAAAAACTCTACTACAGCAAAATTTTTCAAAAAACTCCCAAAAATAGCTAATTCAAACGAAAATTTATACAAACCCTGGGTTTAATTACTATCTTCTCCTTCTAAAAGCTCAAATTTTCTTTTGCAATCCTCTGAAAAAAGTTGAATCCAAGGCCTTTCTTGCTCTAGTGCTTCATTATTCCATTAGATTTACAAGCTTTTCCAAGTGGAATTTGGTTAGGGTTTAGCATGAAGAACAACAAGGAGAAAGAAACCAACAATAAAGTTTTGCATTTTTTTTTTGTTCTTTTCCCTTTACTTTGTTGGCTTTTTTCCGAATATCGTGAGCTTCAAATCTTGTGCAGAAGCTGGAGTGGCGGGAATTTTCCCTACATTAGGAAGGGTATTTCAAATTTAATTCAAATGACCCTGTGGATAATTTTGTCCATGCATTATTTTTACAGGGATACCACTGTCATTTTGGTGTTAACTGGCATGCCCTGGGGATAAAGTGAGAAGAATTAAAGGTTTGGGGATAGATTGTAATTTTGACCAAACATTAAGAGGAGCTTCTAAAATTAACCCTTCTTTTTTGTTTTTCCCTAGTTTTGTTTGTCAAACCAGTACAATTAGGACTTTTTTTTGTTTGTCAAACCAATACAATTACTGCAGGGCTCATTCTACAGTTCGGTAAAACCTGAGGGAAGCTAAATGTAAATAACCCTTATATTTTGCAACCAAAAAAAGTTATTAAAAATGGAAGTTATTAGAAATTACTAAATTTAAGTAGTTATTTTGAGTAAATCTTAACTTTTACAAGGGTAAATTTGAAAAACTAAAATATTATACAAAAAATTATCGAGTTTTTGGCTAAAATAACCTACTTTTCAAAAAATAATCCGAAAGTTGCTTTTTCAATTTCTATTCCTTTGTTGATCTAGTTATTGCCACATAGGCTTCCCATCAAAGGAAAATAACCACTTTTAAGTCTTTTCTTCCATCTATTACATGATTTTTCTTTATTTGGTGTCCTAAGGACATTGTATAAGCAAATTGGAAAAGGAAAGTGGATTCACAATTAGTGCTTTAAAATTATTGATCACCTCCTAAATTGCAATGATTTTGCATAAAAACATTTTTTATTTTTTTGCCGCCATTATTCCTCTGTAGCATTATTCTTGATCATTATATTTCAAGCTCCTCTCTTTTCTTTCTTTTCTTGTTACATGCAATTTGGTACAAGGTGGTCTCCTGACTTTGTATCATTTTAAGAAGTTTGTAAAAATTCAAATTGTTTGACACACTAGTATGCATTTTCAGATATATGATGATCATAATTTATGTGAACTATAAAAATTCCTCTAGAGAGGGAAAATATTAACAAAACATTCTCTTGCATTTTTGGACTCATTAAAAAACCCCTTTAAAAAAATGACAAAAGAGAATATAACTCAGTCATTATTAGTACCCAAATTAACACACTATTATATGACCCAATCTAATGTGAGAAAATACTAATTAACTCAATAATAGATAGATATATATTGTTAATTTACCTTAATATACCTCGTTGCCCACTACTCCCCCCCACCTGGCTCTCCTCGCTGCCCACTATCTTAATAAAAATTTATCATATAGCTTTATTGTAGTCAAATTTTAGCAAATAAGTAAGTATTAAAATATCAACACATCACCGAGTTATTATCGATTGTAATTTTATAATTGAAACCCAAAAAAACAATCAAACAAAAAATATTTGAATATAATTCAACATGATGAAACAAATGCAACTAAAGTAGTCAAGTTTTCACTTTTGTAATAAATACAACCACTAAGTCATTATTATATTTTTAAAAATAAAGTATTATTGTGTTAAGTGTAATTAGGAATTTAGTATAAATATATTAATAAATTTAGTATAACTAATTAATAATTTCTATTAGTAGACATGTATAATTATTAGCATAATTGATAATATCAATTATATTATATATACTGTCGCGCCCCATTTTTTAATAAGAAAAATAAAAGACGAGTTTAGAAAAAATGGCTTTTGATTCAATTTTTGATTGGAAAATGAATTTTTGATTTAAAAAGAAAATGAAAAAACATGGGTCTAAATGAGACTTGAAAATGTGACGATTTGACCCAAAATATAATTTAAAAAGGATTTTTTGAATGAAAAATGGAGTCGCCACTTGGTATAGAGTTAAGGGGTACCAAGTCACCTAAAAATGAATTTTTAAAGAAAAAAGTAGAAAACCCTTTTTAAACGACTCCAAGTCTACGAAAATCAGAGAAAAAGATTCAGGAGTCACATTTGAAGAAAGGGAAGGCAAGGATAAGAATCCAAAGCACCCTTTCAACCTAACCAAGGCTAGTTGCGCGATTTAGTCAAAGATTTCCTTATTTTACCCTTAAGATTTATCACATTTGGATGTACTATATGAATGCATACCCTAGATATAGGAGGGTGTCAGGGGATCGAAATGTATCTTCAAAACTTATTTGGTACCAATCACATTAATTGTGACGCCCAATAAAGACTCTTCGAAGAAGTCACGAATAATGCAAGTCATGAGACTCGAAAAAAAGAAAATAATAATAATATACAAATGTGTATGACCTAAAGGAATGCATCATGTCGGGTGCGGGGAACTAATGTTCGTGACTCCAATGTTCCCTTTAATAGAGAGAATACGAGCGTGCTAAGGCTAAAGAGCCAAACTCGTCCATATCCCATACCCAAGGGATTTTCCTAATCTAGCATGCAAATGATTTAACCTAGTTTCTATTTCTTAAATGAAATGCAAGTGTAATGTTATGTTTTCATACAAAAGAGTAAGGAATATATATATAAGGGAAAATACGGAATAAGGGATATAAGTAGAAGGGAATATAGGATAAAGGATGTACATATATAAGAAAGTGTCATGCAACATGATAAAACCCTAAAAAGTGAAAACATGCATGAGATGAAGTGATTTTATCACACAACCATGATCTAACGCTCGAAGGGCTCCTAAGGGTCTAGCGTTGGACTAACCCATGTCTACAATTTCCCAATAGCATTGGACTAGTGAGAAAAGTCGGAACAAATGGCCACAACTAGCATTGGACTAGTGTGGATTCGAGAAATTGACCACAACTAACATTGGACAAGTGTGGTGACGTTACGCATCGGTTACAATCAAATAAATCATGTAAGACCTAATAAAAGCATGTAAACACATAAATCACATATAGCACATAACACTTAAGCATGATATCCAGATGTAAGATCCTAAGAAAGCGGTAACACATAGCACATAGACATGCAAATCACACATAAGGCAAATAAAGCAAATAAAGCCCTAACTATTACATTTAGGGGGAAGCCTACTACAATCTAAGAGGGGGAAACGGAATAAAATAAATAAAATAATAACCTAGCTATTACAACTTTGGCATTCAAGTGCCCTCAAATGATTTGTCAATTAAGGAAGGCGAAATAAAAAGTAAGCGAAACAGACAATCAAACATTAATAAAATGAAAAGCGAATTAAAGCATGCATATTCACACAAAACATGTAGGAGCACGTAGGAGAAATAAAATCGTGGAGATAGAGATTACCTCCCTTGCAATGGTAATGAAATGAAGGAAATATTAGCTTCAAAACAATAAAAGGGTCAAGGCACCAATTAAATAGTAAAGTATAAACAAAATCACCAAATCCCTCCCAATTGCAACTTAAATGAAATCAAATAATCCATAATTTCCAAGAAAGTAAAATTATTGATCAAATTTCTAAAATAGAAAAACTACCAAGGACCCAATTGCAAATATTAACCAATCACTCAAGCCCAATTAACACGTTTTGGGAACTCAAAGGTCCACAAGTAATGACAAGGTCAAATAATAGTCCAAATTGCAATATTTTAGGACTCAATTGCAAGAAATCAGAACCTAATTGGGCCTTCATAGAACGAGGAGAAACATGTGAGGTTGATTTGCATTTTTAGAAGTTATGTTTGCATGCAAATTCCATGCAATAACTACGAAAACAAGCAAATAAGCTTCTGCAAACAAAACCTTCAGCAGCTAACGGAACCTCCTTCCATAAATCCCATAGCAGACTTCAAGCAAAACCCAATTAACGCTAACTCTCAACATCCCTTGACAACTAAACATTTTGATTAACCAACCCCATCATAAACAACAAACCATGCCAATCAAATGAATAACCAAATGGGAAACACATGCTGCGGCAGAAAAAGAAACCAGCTTTCTAAGTTTTCTGATATAGCTTCCCTTTAGCATATAATCTCAAGCAGACATCAAAGCCTCGGCCTTAAACAATAAAGCATCAAACTCATCCAAACAAGGAAAATCCGAATATGAAGCAGCCATTGAGAACCCAAGCAACATAAATCATGAAGGACACACAGAAAATGCAGTTGGCTTCTGATGAAACCAGTGGTGGTATCATCAGGACCCAAAGAAAATTTTTAACTGCCTCACTCAAACCATCAAACATCAAACCCTTTCCAAGTTTTCGGGTAAACGAAAACCATAAAACCCAAGTTTTTTTTTTACCACGAATATCACCAAAGGAGGAACCAACGGATAACATCAGTTTCAGCTTCATGAGGAGAGAAAGAAAAGTAAAAGCTAGTGGCTTTTTGGTTCACAAGTCGCCAACAAGACATGAACACTTAGATCACGAACATGATAAAAGACAAGAGGAAGAACAATAAACTTCAAAATCTGCTAAAACTTCAACCAAATTTGCAAGAAAACAAACCCAAATAGACCCAGAAGCTGATGGCTTCAACAACTCCAAACTCTCTTAATACCAACCAAACCCAAAAATCCTTCAAGACAAGCTACTGAGCAAGATTCCATAGAGGTGTAAGAAAACAGCGACTTAAGCAAACTAAACGAACAATGGGAAACAAAATGGAGGCAGCACAAACAAAAGGCAGCAGGTCTGCGTTGCCACTGATTGCTGTTTTAAACGCAGCAGTCCCATACATGATTTACTATCAAACATCAAACAAAGCAACAAGGAAAACCCAGCCATTCCCGAAACTGCAGCAACCCAAAAGATCATAATTTTATTTGCTTTAGCAAGGTAGAGGACTTTAATTTTATTGCAGCGTCTCTCGGCGCCTCATGATAGTCCCAAACCTACTTAAACATGCATTGACTCAAAGCACCTAGGTCTCAAAACTGTCATACAAAAACCCTGGTTTCTTTTCTGCAAATTCTTTCTAGGTATACTCATAAGTCTATAAATACCAATCCACGGCCTAAACATGACTACCAAGCCTACTCTCTACGCAAAATCTCAACAGAAAAACTTAACCGAACCATTTAATCACTCTCACAGGAAACGAACAACAAAGGGAGCAATAAACTGTCACGAGAGATGTATTGGAACAACTTTTGGTCGATTTTTCACAGCAAAGAAAACACAAAACAACATGGGTCAACTCATTCCCCGCCCTATCGGATCCACAACTAGCAGGTTTATAAAGAAAGAAGACAGCAAAAGAGCACGGCCACAGTCATAGCGGCAGAAATTTTAATGTTTTTCTGATATAAAATCCCATAACTCATGAACGAAAATGATGGAAGGATTACCTTTAACCCTCTGTTGAATGGTCGAACGACGTCTGGACAGCGGAGAAATGGACTCCAGCAAGAACCAGCTTCTTCTTCCTCTCCCTCTCCTTTGTTCTCCGTAGCCTATTCCCTTGCTTTTCCTCTCGATGCAGATTTGCAACGAATGACAGCACGATGAAGACGATGACAGCTTCCTCCCTCACTCTCACTCTCAGTTCTCCCTCGCCCTCTTCAGTTTTCTCAACCACCGCCGCCACTCCAACTCTCTGGTTTTTTTCTTACCTAGCCATCAAACGCTTACTCTTAGCTCACTCCCCCCAAAACCTCCCTTCGCTTGAGCCGCCCCCTCTCCCTTTTATAACAAACAAAACATTAAACCCTCCTCTAAAGGGTTCTGATGGGAGCCAAGTTATTAGCCTTGTGGATCATCCGATGGTGAGCAAAAACCAGGAGTTGCGGTGCCTGCTTGAAATGTTATATGGAGAAATTGGCACGGATCCTGTGTAGCTCGGGTGCATGAGCCTGTTTCCCCTTTTTTTTTAAATAATAATTTAATAAAAATGAAAATAATATTAAGTAAAGAAAAACAACAATTTAAATAAAATCGGATAAAATGAACAAAATTAGGAATAAAAGACAACAAAGCTAAGATTTTTCTTTTTTCTTTTCTTTTTTTTTTGAGTAAATAACAGTAAACTAAAAGAAATAAAGCATATTTTTTGTGAATGATTTTTCTTTTTTCGATAAATTCTATGATAAAATGATTTAAAAATAAAATAAAAGACTAAAAGTAAATAAAACTAATAAAAATAATAGTAAACAAAAATATCTTAAAATTTGGTGTCTACAGTTTGCCCCTCTTTGTCTGAGTTTTGGAAAAACTTAAGACAAAAAAGTAGACACCAAATACTCACCTGCGTTATTCGGCTGCGAACGTCTCGAACGATGGACGCTTTAGAAATGGGGACTGACCCCTTTGACAAAATTTTAAAATGGGACTGATCCAGACAAGAAATTTAAAACGGGACTGACCCGAATCAGAAATTGAAAATGGGATTGACCCAGATGAGAAATTCAAAATCGGGACTAACCCGAAACAGGAGATTTAAAATCGGGACTGACCCGAACAGGAAATTTAAAATCGGGACTGACCCGAACAAGAAAATTCTAAAATTGGGACTGACCCGCAACAGGAAATTCTAAAATCGGGAATGACCCGAACAGGAAATTTAAAATCGGGACTGACCCGAGACAGGAAATTTAAAATTTGGACTGACCCGAGACAAGGAAATTTAAAATCTGGACTGACCCGCAACAGGAAATTTAAAATCGGGACTGACCCGAACAAGAAAATTTTAAAAATCGGGACTGACCCGAAACAGGAAATATAAAATCGGGACTGACCCAAGACAGGAAATTTAAAAATCGGGAAATTCCAATATACTTACCTGAAAATAACCCAAAATTTTTAGTAGAGGTTAAGTTCTTGCCTCTGAGCCGATGGTTGATTCTGCATTGCCATGTTATTGTACCTTTTGATCAAATTTGCTTGCAACACTTTCGATCCGCCTTTGTTCACTGGAGAACTCTTTCCGACACCAATTCCAGTACAAGGTGTGATTGCTTTCATCTGTGCATGCAATTTTCTGCAAAAAAAAGAAAAAACAAAGAAATTGCCACCATCATTGATCTGTTTTCCTTTGAGAATCATGTAAACATGAGTTTTTTCTCTTTTTCCTTTTCCTTCTTCGTCAGCTTTCACTGCGGCATCCGATTGAATTGGATTTCTCGCTCCAAAACTTTTCCGATTTCTCAAACTGACCAGGTATGTATTTTGTCATACTGTGAAGTCTGCGTAGCTGGTTTTGCTGAATTTCAACTGTTTCCAAAATATGACTAAATCCAAGCATGCTTTTGAAATAAACCACGGGGATTGTTATTCACCAAAAATTCAATGATTTAAAAATAAAATGAGGTATGCAAGATAATTCACATGTCATGCAGGAATGAATATGCACAAGAATACAAACATGACCATCTGTGCTTAAAGCCTACAAAATGCCATGAATGCAAGTAATTTGAAAAAAAAATGAGCTTCCTAAGAATGTATTTGCAAAAGAATATTTATTTTACAAAATGACACAGCTTTCGGCCAACAGATGTCATGTTTGAATCTCTGGATATCTTTGTTCTGGAATTCAACATTAGCAGAAGTATTACAAAAATGAGGAGAAATCCAAATGAACCAAGTCACCAGCTGTTTCTCCTCGTGCTCGCTCATTGCAGAACCCTACCTTGGCGCCCTTTCGGGTTTTCGTCAAGGTTGCCCTCACCCTTGTTTTTCTTCTCTTTTCTTTTTTTTTTCTTTTTGTTTGTTTTTTTTCTTTTCCTCTTTTTTCTTTTTCTCTTTTTTTTTAAGGTGCCCTTTCGGATTTTCACCTATGGAACAATGGAAAAACTCGACCATGATCGATTCAAGAGTGTGAGTTGAAGATTTCTGGCATGGCATCAGTAAAACGCGCTTCCCTTATAAGCTTAAGTGAAGGCATTACGGACATCACTTGCCAGTTGATTAGCGGAATCCCTAATAGAAATACAGCAAGTGACAAAAGCCAGGACTTGTGGATTTTTGTAATGAGGTCAGGTAGGGTGTTTTCAAGAAAGTTGAGACTTGAAAGCAAAAAAAATTTTTTTAATGAAAAGTGTGACATAATCTGAGATTGCATCATCTGAAATCATCTCCAATTTTGAGCGAAACTGAGAAAAATTTGCCCCAGTTTGATTGGATTTTTCTCTCTTTGCATTTTTCATTGTATTTTCTTCACTTTTGCATTTTTCTTTTAAAAACTAAATTTGCTCCAGTGTGGGGTTTTCCTTTTCTTCTTTTTCTCTTTTCCAAAAAAATTTGCCCCAGTGTGGGGTTTGCAATTCTCAGGGGTTGCCAAACGAAAATGATTGTTTGATAGCTCAAAAGGGATGACTAGGGATGAAATGTTTTGATTGGAAAGGAAGATGGCCTGACTTTTGTCTCGTCCCTTGCGTGATTTCCTACAAGAAATTTGCATAATCAAATAAAAAACTTCTTACGCATGTCTGAGTTGATAGGTTGAGGGAATGTCTGTTCATCCATCTCTGCCAAAATGAGTGCTCCGCCAGGTAACACCTTTTGAACAATGAATGGCCCTTGCCAATTTGGAGCAAATTTGCCTTTGGCCTCATCCTGTACTGGCAAAATTCGTTTAAGTACTTTGTCGCCTTCTTCAAATGTACGCCGATGAATTTTTTTGTTATAGGCCCGGGCCATGCGTTTTTGGTAACATTGGCCATGACAAATAGCATTAAACCATTTCTCATCAATCAAAGACAGTTGTTCATAACGTTGCTTTAACCAATCAGCCTCTTCCAACTTGGTTTCCATTAGAATACGCAATGAAGGGATTTCGACCTCGACAGGTAGCACAGCTTCCATTCCATACATAAGCGAGTAAGAGGTTGCCCCAGTTGAAATTCGAATAGAAGTCCGGTATGCTATTAGTGCATAAGGAAGCTTTTCATGCCAGTCACGATGCTTTTCAGTCATCTTGCGAATGATCTTCTTCAAATTCTTGTTTGCGGCCTCCACGGCTCCGTTCATCTGCGGTCTATAGATGGCAGAGTTGCGATGTCTGATTTTGAACTGTTCGCATAACCCGTCCACCATGTCATTGTTGAGATTCTTGGCATTGTCTGTAATCAATGTTTCTGGCACCCCAAATCGGCATATGATGTGATCTCTTAAGAAATTTGCCACCACTTTCTTTGTCACATGCTTGAATGATTCCGCTTCGACCCATTTGGTGAAGTACTCAATTGCCACCAATATAAATCGATGTCCATTTGAAGAAGGAGGGTCAATTGTGCCGATCACGTCCATACCCCACATTGAGTAGGGCCATGGGGCAATCATACTATGCAATTCAGTGGGAGGAGCGCGTATAACATCATCATGCACTTGACATTTAATACATCTCTGGACAAAATCTATGCAATCACGCTCCATGATAAGCCAAAAGTACCCAGTTTTCATGATTTTCCTGGCTAACAAATGTCCATTCATGTGAGATTCGCAAACACAGCTATGCACCTCTTTCATCATGTACTGAGTTTCATCTTCATCGATGCACCTTAAGAGGTTCAAATCTGAGGTCCTTTTGTACAATACCTCTCCATTTAAGAAAAACTTCGAGGCCATTCTGCGCAGGAAACCCTTGTCATTTGCAGTAGCTTCTGGAGGGTAAAACCCGATTTTGATGAACTCCTTAATATCATTGTACCAAGGGTTATTGCCAGATGTTTTGTCTACGACCCAACAATGAGCAGGCTTGTCCAGGAGTTGGATTCGGAGAGGCTCAATTCCTAGTTCGTTCGAATATTGTATCATAGAAGATAAGGTGGCCAAAGCATCGGCAAATACATTTCGAGCTCGTGGGAGATGTCTGAATTCCAAACTTTGAAATTGTCTAGCTAGAGTGAGCAAATTACAATAGTATGGCAAGATCTTGGAATCTTTGATTATCTATTGCTTCAACGTTTGGTGCACAAGTAAATCTGAATCACTGAAGGCTATCAACTCTTTAATTTCCATTTTCAAAGCCATTTTAAGACCAAAAATACAGGTTTCATATTCGGCCATATTATTTGTGCGGGCGAATTGCAATTTAGCAGCTCCGAGATAATGCTTCCCTTCTGGAGATACAAGCACTGCTCCGATTCTAGCTCCAAAAGAATTAGCGGCACCATCGAAAAACAACCTCCATTCAGGGCACGGCTCGCTCATATCTTCTGCAGCACCAACAAGTAAAACCTCCTCATCGGGGAAATAAGTATGGAGCGGTTGATAGTCATCGCCGTTTGGATTTTCTGCCAAATGATCGGCTATAGCTTGTCCCTTGACGGCCTTTTGTGAAGTGAAAATAATATCAAACTCTGAAAGAATCATCTGCCATTTGGCGAGACGCCCAGTTGGAATCGGCTTCTCCAAGAGATATTTCAGAGGATCAGAGCGGGATATGAGATATGTGGTGTGACTTAGCAGGTAGTGTCTCAACTTTTGAGCTGCCCAGGCCAATACACAGCAGCTTTTCTCAATGAATGAATAATTAGACTCGTACTGGGTGAATTTCTTGCTAAGATAGTAGATGACTTGCTTCTTCCTTCCGGAATCATCGTGTTGCCCCAGAACACAACCTATTACTCCGTCGAGCACGGATAAATACCTGATCAAAGGCCGGCCCGATTTGGGTGGCACTAGGACTGGAGGGTGCAGCAAATAATCCTTAATTTTGTCAAAAGCATGTTGGCACTCTTCATTCCAATGCAATGGCACATTCTTTTTTAACAACTTGAACAGCGGCTCGCACGTAGCGGTTAATTGGGCAATGAATCTTCCAATGAAATTAATCTTCCCCAAAAAACTTTTCACATCTTTCTACGTTTTTGGCACTGGCATGTCTCGAATTGCCTTGATCTTTGTTGGGTCTATCTCTATGCCCTTTTTACTGACAATGAATCCCAATAATTTACCAACTGGTGCTCCGAAGGCGCATTTCGCAGGATTTAGTTTCAAATTGTACTTTCGCAACCTTTCAAACAACTTTTTTAGATCAATCAAATGGTCTTCTGCTTTCTTGAATTTGATTATAATGTCATCCACATAAACCTCCATCTCCTAGTGGATCATATCATGAAACAAGGTAGTCATGGTCCTTTGATAAGTAGCTCCAACATTCTTTAAATCGAACGGCATTACTCGATAGCAAAATGTGCCCTAAGGGGTGATAAAAGCAGTTTTTTCCCTATCTTCTTCGGCCATTAAGATTTGATGATATCCAGCGAAACAATCACAAAAAAATTCAATTTCGTGTCCAGCAGTGTTGTCTAGAATAATGTGGATATTTGGCAAAGGAAAGTCATCTTTCGGACTGGCTTTGTTAAGGTCCCTATAATCAACACAGACTCGTACTTCTCCATTCTTCTTTGGAACAGGAACTGGATTTGAGAGCCAAACAGGGTAATGAGATACAATGATAATATTAGTCTTAAGCTGCTTTTCAATTTGCTCTTTTATTTTGAGACTCATGTCTGGTTTGAATTTACGGGGCTTTTGTCTCACTGGTGAAAATTTTGGGTCTGTAGATAATCTGTGCACCACTATATCGGTCGAAATGCCAGTCATATCATCATGAGACCATGCAAATACGTCTTGAAACATAGACAAAAACTCGATCATCTTCTTTTTCTACTTTTCGTTCAAATGAATGCTGATTTTCATCTCCTTAATCTCAGTCTCAGTGCCAATGTTAATAATTTCTGTTTTTTCTAGGTTCGGTTTAGGTTTCTTCTCATATTGTTCGAGATCTTTTGAGAAAAAATCATATACCTCCTCATTATCACTCTCATCTTGCAATTCAGATTACATAATTTTCAAGTCGTGAGTGATATAGAGATTGTCATCATTGGATTCCAGAACAGTGATATCCATAGGGTCAAATAATTTTATTTTTGGCCATCTGAAAGAATTAAGAAATTCAAGGCAATAAGCAAATAAAACACATAAATAAACAACCAAACAAACAATTGTGATAAAAACTACTTGTGCATTTTCATAAAGATTTAAATCAAAGTGAAACAAGACAAAAGTCTAATTGTTAAAGATGCTTTGATTAAACTATTTACATATGCAAGAAACAGTTTTCATGAACTTTGGTAAATGACAACCCCCTATAAATTTACCGAAACTCCTTTCGCACGGAAAAGTACTCGGCGGTCCAGTTGTGTATAGCTCCTTGGGGAATGTCTGGGAATTCGGCATCATCTGACGGACAATCTTCGGATATTGCTCCCACAAACAAATGAGTCAGGCTTATCTCCACTTCGTCAATTGGGCTAAATTCAGATATAATGATTTCAGCCGGCTTTGGAAAGGTATAGCGTAGTGGTGGAATGTCTAAAGCACCTAACTTGCCTTCCTTTTCTGTCCTCTTGCGTACTTTCATCTCCTTTATATCTCTGGCAGTCGGACGGAATCCCAAACCAAATAGGTCATTCTTTTTGATGAGTTCCACGGGCTTCAGAGTGCCTTGTAGATTGCGTCCCAATCCCTTATCAAATTCATATCCTCCGCGATTCATTTCCTTGCCCATCATAACACTGGCCGCTGGCAAAACCATTCCGTCTTTTGAATCCTCACTTGTTATCCAACTCACGGAGACAATATCAGCTGTACGGTAAGAAGACACTGAAACGTTTCAAATACCCTCCTCCTCAGGCTCGGAATCGGCAATTACAATGCAATCTTCTTCGACAAAAATGGTTATCAACTGATCATTCACTACAAATTTCAATACTTGATGCAAGGAAGAGGGCACGGCGCCAGAGCTATGTATCCATGGCCGCCCGAGTAAAACATTATAGACACTGGAAAAGTACATAACTTGGCAGGCTATCTGAAATTGAGCAGGCCCCATTTCGACCACCAAATTTACTTCTCCTATGCACTCCCTTTGGGCTCCATCGAATCCTCGAACTACGGTCTCTGAGGGTTTTAATTTGACATCTTGCAACCCTAACTTCACCAAAGTGTTCCAAGGACAAATATTAAGGGCAGACCCATTGTCGATCAGTACTTTAGGCAACATTTTCCCATTGCACCTCACAGCTACATATAAGGCTTTGTTATGACGGGTTCCTTCCGCAGGCAGCTCTTCATCGAAAAAAGTAATTTGCTTGGCAGTCAATACATTTTCAACTATGTGCGAGAAATTGTCAACCGAAATATCCTTGAGAATCCGAGTCTTAGTCAAAACTTCAAGTAACACATCCCTGTGCAAGTCGGAGGAGAAAAGCAAGTCGAAGATGGAAATTTGGGCAGGCATTTTGTTCAGCTGTTCAACCACATTGTATTCGCTTCTCTTAAGCCTCTTGAGAAAATCTCATGCCTCTTTTTCAGTCACTGCGGGTTTGGTAGTCGGCTTATGATTGCTTATTTGACTGGGACGCTCGTAGTGGATGAGCTTGCGATTTTTCCTGACCTTGTGACAGCAGACACTTCTTTCTTCAAAATTTGTTTACCCCCGATTTGTAAAATGGGCTCACTGTAATTCCATGGTACCTACCGTAAGCTGAAAACTGGCACTTGTTCTGGGAGCTCAATTATCACAGGTTCTAAAGCCGCACTTTCGGATGGGATTAGGTCTAAAATGTAGGGCTTTTTGTCTTCCTCATATGATTCTTCCTCTATCACAAAAGGTTGATCTATTATCCCGAACATTTTGGTTTCATTTGACATGCTTCGGACAATCTCTTCAAATTCCTTATCATTCATAATAACTCCGACAGTATCAGTGTGCTCCAGCAAGGGGTTCTTGCTCACATTCGGTCATTGCTCTTCTCTTTTCCTAATCACAATCTCCCCTGCTTCGAGCATGTCTTGAACTTTATGTTTGAGAAGTCGACAATTGGCAGTAGAGTGACCAGGTGCTCCTGAATGATAAGTACAAGTAACCTGTGAATTATACCCAACAGGCATGCCATAAGAGTAAATTGGAGGGAGAATCACACCTATCTTACCGGCGGCCTTTAATTGCTCGTACAACTGATCCAAAGGCCTGCTTAGGTTGGTGAACGTTTGAGTACGATTTTGATTGTAGGTTTCAGTAGGTTGGAGATAGTTGTAGGTAGGTCTATTTGGTGGGAAAAATTTTTGATGGTAAGGAGGTCGAGAACGAGTTTGTTGAAAGTTAGGTTGAGATATTTGAAAAAGGGCCGTAGGCGGGTTGGCGTAATTTGGGCGAGGTCGGGGGTAAGAGATATTGATATTGTAGACAGAGTGAGGATTTGAATAGTAGGGATAAGGTGGTGAATATGTTGGTTTGTGCTGAAATCTGGGTCTTGGTGTAGGGTTTTGGTTCCAGATGAAGGTAGATTCCCCTCTTTCTTTTTAAATTGCGGCTTTTTCCCACTACTCCCTTGTCCTTGCAAAGCATCCAGCTGCGATTTGAGGGCAAAGACATTAACGATCTTCCCAACTCTTACGAAGTCATCGTACTCTTCAAGCTTATTGACAATAGCAGCAAATGAACATCCAGTCATGCGGAAAATTTCTTTAAAGTACGGCGGATCATGTGCTTTAATGAAAGTACGTATGATTTCGTCCTCAGTCATTGGTGGCTCGACTTTTGCAGCTATTTTTCTCCATTTCTTGGCATAAGTCTTATGGTTCTCAGAGGGTTTTCTCTTTGTTCCTTCCAACGTGGTTCATGTCGGAGCCAGCTCGCAGTTATACTCATACTGCCTCACAAAAGCATTGGACAAGTCAAGACAGGTCTTTACTTCTTCGGGCATCCCCCTCCAAACTTTCCGGAAACAGCCTTAGAGGCAGATTCTCGTCATCTATGGGCCTTCCTAACTTATTAGCAAACAGATGGAGGTGCGTTTTGGGATTGCCCGTTCCATCGTACTTGTTAAATTTTGGAGTCTTGAACCCCACAGGTAATTGCACATTTGGGATGAGACAAAGTTCATCATAGTCCAGCACTCCTTGCTTGTTTAACTCTTGACTTTTTCTCATAAATTCATCGAAACGGTTTAGGCGCTTGAGCAGCTTCATATCAACGGGAGCAGAAGATTCTCCCATCTCTGGTTTGGTTTGAATAGTATGGTCGGGCAGGAAGGGCTCAGCAGCAATGTGATAAAAGGTATGTGGCTTGGGTGGTATATTTGAAGTGACTTGGAGTTGTGGACCTCGCATGTGAGTAGGAAAAGATGAAGAATTAGGAGGGTAAGTGTATGGCAAATTCGTGGTGGCATAGGTGAAAGTTTCTTCTGGTGGAATAAGGAATGATGGAGTAGAGGTTGTTTGAATCGGAGGTATGACAAATGGTTCTTACTCAGGTTGTCTGACGGGTATGGGCTCGGGTTGAACTCCGCTACTGATAAACTCATCAATCAATTTCCTTTGGACCGCCATCTCGGTAGCCATCTCACCAAACTTAGTAAGCATCTCGGTTAGCTAAACCCCTAAACTCGTAGTCTCAGGTTGAGTTGCAGTAGCAGACCTATCTGACGGTTCCGGTTGTGAACTTATGTTTACACGACTCCTCTAGGCTTGACTACGAGATCATGTTATGATGGGGTTTCGACGAGAAGTTATGTTTAAATATTACCTGAAAATATGAAATGGCTTGCATTTAGATTTTAGCCATCGCTTAGCTTTTCCAGCAAAAATAAAATAAAGAAAAAGAAAAAGACAAGTATTAGTAAATATCCAAAAAATTCGGATGCATGTCCTATTGGGGAGCCCTTTTATGCCAAGGGTGGGTCTAACATGATGCTTTACCTTCAGGGTAAAATCCCAATTTCAAACCTGTAAGTGAATATAAAAGCAGGAATTCTCATTAACTATGGATAAACTCAATCCTTCTTTACAATCTCATTGATGGTTCAACTGACCATTCTTACAAAATCTTCATGTCTAGTTAGTTTAGTGTATTGGGATTCTCTAGAACTCCCGATACTAAGTTTCCGAATCTCATCTTGGATTTTATCAAATGTAGCCAATGCCTTTTCCAATTTCTCGATTTTTCTTGTCTCTTTCTTTAATTGTGATCAGGCGTCTTCCAATGCTTGATCGGCCACCATGATCTGCAACTGATGATCCTCTAATTCTTTCCTTAATTTCTCATTCTGCTCCTCAAGATTAATGGAGACCAACGGTGCCCTTTCTCTTCCTTGTTCTATTATTGATTTGATCCAGTCGTTGTACTCCAAGATGACCTTAGGCTCTACTTTATTCACTTGGTCTAAATACAGGTTGTCCAAACTACACAAATTTCCCCAAACTTCGAGCACCATACTCCGGCACTCAGCGACTGTATTGAGTTCGATGCTTCCCACTCCTTGTATGTTCGGCACTCTCTACGGATACCCAAACTGTCTCATAACTCGTTGTGGCACGTACATAATCAACCCATTGGTGCTCGCTAACGGGATGAAACCAAATTGTGTAGTCTTGAAAGCTGGATCCCATACTTTCGTCCAATCGAGAACCCATTATATCTTATCCGAAGTTAAAGCATTGAATTCTTGAATAAACAAACTTGGAGACGCTATTCGATAGTATTTTCTAACCCTTTCTCGATGCGACTCAACCCAATTTGCTGTTGGAAGACATGATTCCAATGGATTTAGCGCTCTCTTTGACAGATGTTCCATTGCCCACATTTGAAACACCGGGTTGGATGCATAGAAAAATCCCCTCTTATTTTGGCATTCCGTAACAGCGGTGAAGATATCAGCGATGATGATAGGCACCAAAGTAGGGGTCTTTTCCTTGATTCCTAGAAACACACTTTGAATCATGTTGACTGTTGAGAAAGTAACATTTCCATGCTTTTGCGGGAATAATAGTAGACTGGTCAAGACTAGTCCAAAAACTTGTACTCACTTTCCTTCCCACTGCTCTCTGCTAATGAAGAAGTCATCATGGTGTCGGTCATAAGAGTCCCTTTCCCCAAATCGTTCGTACAAGAACTCCAGTGGACACGATTTTGCGTCCGGGTGCTGGTCCATACTAATTTGTCTTAAACCTAGAAATTTGCAAAACTGCCCTCTAGTTCCACTAGTTGGGTACACCATAGGGCAACCTTTCCCAGACATTTGCAATAGTCCCTCTATTTCCTCCAGAGTGGATGTTAACTCACACTCTCCAAATCGGAAAACGAAACCATCAGGATCCCAATACTCGAGTAGTACTTGAATGATTGCTATGTTTAGGGTTATGTTCAAGAGACTCGGTAGATGCCCTATATATGGAAACAATCGGTTCACTTCATGCGCCATGTTGTTCTTCCAAACCATCAGCTCACGAGGTATGTAATTTAACATTTGGCACGGAGCCATCTGGGGAAGAATTTCACTGTTTAGTACCTTACCTTGGAATTTTACCCCTTAACCCAAACAAAATTGTAAACATGCAAGTCTCGTTGGATTAAATATCCGAGACATGGGCTAGCTTAATCCTAACACGGAATTCCCTAAATGGCATTCCCTTCTAAGGTGGATGCATGATGCCAGTTTATCAAAACGACTAAATATGCAGTACACCAATGAAACGTGACCTAAAGGAACCCCTTTTTGTATGGTGAGGTGAGCCTAAAATGATATGTTATTATACTACCAATGCAAAGCAATGAATTTAAACGTGTCCAATCAAATAGGGTAGGCTCCTAGAGAGTACCATGTCAGGACTCTTATTTTTCTAGGGCTTATGAATGCAATGGAGACAAAAAATAAGAAAAGTTAGTTCAATCAGATAAATACACACAACACATTGTTGCAAAACAATACAAAAAGATAAAACAATAAAAGGAAAAGAGGGGTTGGATCCCTCCCCTCGTGAATAGTGTCCCTAATAGGGTAAGGCAGACTCTACCCTAGGCAAACTATCATGGATGCATGAAGTTGAGGCTCACTAATGCATCTAGACTTGATAAGGCTTCGACTCCCAAGCCTTCAGACCTAGAGGCAAAGGGTCATCACTCCCAGGGCCTTCGGTCGGTGGCTCGAGTGATCCCTTAAGCATCGCTATGGGCGCAGTGCACACCATCTACCTACCTACGGAAATCGATCCTAATCCTACAGGGAAATGTGGGATAGCGCCCACGATAAAGAAAAAATAGGATGACTAAAACTATGTATGCATGTATGAAGTGCTTCGTTTGGAGGGGAGGGATCGAGAACCAACGCGAGACTCTAAGGTAATATTCCCCCTCCCAAATGCAATGCAAAGCGCGGGATCACATAAATAAACCATTCATCCATCAAATCAATCGTACGCAAATGTGTGAGGGAGTGAGTTGATACACGTGAAATGCAAAAATTCTAAAAAAAGAAAAATGCAACGCTAAACATCCAAATGCGATATATGAAAAGATTAAAAGAAAAAAAAATTGACTAAATCAAATTTGCTCGAACTCTCTAAGTCCCCAGTGGAGTCGTCAACTGTCGCGCCCCATTTTTTAATAAGAAAAATAAAAGACGAGTTTAGAAAAAATGGCTTTTAAATTAATTTTTGATTGGAAAATGAATTTTTGATTTAAAAAGAAAATGAAAAAACATGGGTCTAAATGGGACTTGAAAATGTGACGATTTGACCCAAAATATAATTTAAAAAGGGTTTTTTGAATGAAAAATAGAGTCGCCACTTGGTATAGAGTTAAGGGGTACCAAGTCACCTAAAAATGAATTTTTAAAGAAAAAAGTAGAAAACCCTTTTTAAACGACTCCAAGTCTACGAAAATCAGAGAAAAAGATTCGAGAGTCACATTTGAAGAAAGGGAAGGCAAGAATAAGAATCCAAGGCACTCTTTCAACCTAGCCAAGGCTAGTTGCGCGATTTAGTCAAAGATTTCCTTATTTTACCCTTAAGATTTATCACATTTGGATGTACTATATGAATGCATACCCTAAACCTAGGAGGGTGTTGGGGGATCGAAATGTATCTTCAAAACTTACTTGGTACCAATCACATTAATTGTGACGCCCAATAAAGACTTTTCGAAAAAGTCACGAATAATGCAAGTCATGAGACTCGAAAGAAAGAAAATAATAATAATATACAAATGTGTATGACCTAAAGGAATGCATCATGTCGGGTGCGGGGAACTAATGTTCGTGACTCCAATGTTCCCTTTAATAGAGGGAATACGAGCGTGCTAAGGCTAAAGAGCCAAACTCGTCCATATCCCATACCCAAGGGGTTTTCCTAATCTAGCATGCAAATGATTTAACCTAGTTTCTATTTCTTAAATGAAATGCAAGTCTAATGTTATGTTTTCATACAAAGGGGTAAAGAATATATATATAAGGGAAAATACGGAATAAGGGATATAAGTAGAAGGGAATATAGGATAAAGGATGTACATATATAAGAAAATGTCATGCAACATGGTAAAACCCTAAAAAGTGAAAACATGCATGAGATGAAATGATTTTATCACACAACCATGATCTAACGCTCGAGAGGCTCCTAAGGGTCTAGCGTTGGACTAGCCCATGTCTACAATTTCCCAATAGCATTGGACTAGTGAGAAAAGTCGGAACAAAAGGCCACAACTAGCATTGGACTAGTGTGGTGACGTCACGCATCGATTACAATCAAATAAATCATGTAAGACCTAATAAAAGCATTTAAACACATAAATCACATATAGCACATAACACATAAGCATGATATCTAGATGCAAGACCCTAAGATAGCAGTAACACATAGCACATAGACATGCAAATCACACATAAGGCAAATAAAGTAAATAAAAGCCTAACTATTACATTTAGGGGGAAGCCTACTACAATCTAAGAGAGGGAAACAGAATAAAATAAATAAAATAATAACCTAGCTATTACAACTTTGGCATTCAAGTGCCCTCAAATGATTTGTCAATTAAGGAAGGCGAAATAAAAAGAAAGCGAAACAGACAATTAAACATTAATAAAATGAAAAGCGAATTAAAGCATGCATATTCACACAAAACACGTAGGAGCACGTAGGAGCACGTAGGAGAAATAAAATCGTGGAGATAGAGATTACCTCCCTTGCAATGGTAATGAAATAAAGGAAATATTAAATTCAAAATAATAAAAGGGTCAATGCACCAATTAAATAGTAAAGTATAAATAAAATCACCAAATCCCTCCCAATTGCAACTTAAATGAAATCAAATAATGCATAATTTCCAAGAAAGTAAAATTATTGATCAAATTTCTAAAATAGAAAAACTACTAAGGACCCAATTGCAAATATTAACCAATCACTCAAGCCCAATTAACACATTTTGGGAACTCAAAGGTCCACAAGTAATGACAAGGTCAAATAATAGTCCAAATTGCAATATTTTAGGACCCAATTGCAAAAAATCAGAACCTAATTGGGCCTTCATAGAACGAGGAGAAACATGTGAGGTTGATTTGCAATTTTAGAAGTTATGTTTGCATGCAAATTCCATGCAATAACTACGAAAACAAGCAAATAAGCTTCTGCAAACAAAACCTTCAGCAGCTAACGGAACTTCCTTCCATAAATCCCATAGCAGACTTCAAGCAAAACCCAATTAACGCTAACTCTCAACACCCCTTGACAACTAAACATTTTGATTAACCAACCCCATCATAAACAACAAACCATGCCAATCAAATGAATAACCAAATGGGAAACACATGCTGCGGCAGAAAAAGAAACCAGCTTTCTAAGTTTTCTGATATAGCTTCTCTTTGGCATATAATCTCAAGCAGACATCAAAGCCTCGGCCTTAAACAATAAAGCATCAAACTCATCCAAACAAGGAAAATCCGAATATGAAGCAGCCATTGAGAACCCAAGCAACATAAATCATGAAAGACACACGGAAAATGCAGTTGGCTTCTGATGAAACCAGTGGTGGTATCATCAGGACCCAAAGAAAATTTTTAACTGCCTCACTCAAACCATCAAACATCAGACCCTTTCCAAGTTTTCGGGTAAACGAAAACCATAAAACCCAAGTTTTTTTTTTTACCACGAATATCACCAAAGGAGGAACCAATGGATAATATCAGTTTCAGCTTCATGGGGAGAGAAAAAAAAAGTAAAAGCTAGCGGCTTTTTGGTTCACAAGTCGCCAACAAGACATGAACACTTAGATCATGAACATGATAAAACACAAGAGGAAGAACAATAAACTTCAAAATCTGCTACAACTTCAACCAAATTTGTTAGAAAACAAACCTAAATAGACCCAGAAGCTGATGGCTTCAACAACTCCAAACTCTCTTAATACCAACCAAACCCAAAAATCCTTCAAGACAAGCTACTGAGCAAGATTCCACAGAGGTGTAAGAAAACAGCGACTTAAGCAAACTAAACGAAAAATGGGAAACAAAATGGAGGCAACACAAACAAAAGGCAGCAAGTCTGTGTTGCCACTGATTGCTGTTTTAAACGCAGCAGTCCCATACATGATTTACTATCAAACATCAAACAAAGCAACAAGGAAAACCCAGCCATTCCCGAAACTGCAGCAACCCAAAAGATCAGAATTTTATTTGCTTTAGCAAGGTAGAGGACTTTAATTTTATTGCAGCGTCTCTTGGCGCCTCATGATAGTCCCAAACCTACTTAAACATGCATTGACTCAAAGCACCTAGGCCTCAAAACTGTCATACAAAAACCCTGGTTTCTTTTCTGCAAATTCTTTCTAGGTATACTCATAAGCCTATAAATACCAACCCACGGCCTAAACATGACTACCAAGCCTACTCTCTACGCAAAATCTCAACAGAAAAACTTAACCGAACCATTTAATCACTCTCACAGGAAACGAACAACAAAGAAAGCAATAAACTGTCACGAGAGATGTATTGGAACAACTTTTGGTCGATTTTTCACAGCAAAGAAAACACAAAACAACATGGGTCAACTCATTCCCCGCCCTATCGGATCCACAACTAGCAGGTTTATAAAGAAAGAATATAGCAAAAGAGCACGGCCACAGTCATAGCGGCAAAAATTTTAATGTTTTTCTGATATAAAATCCCATAACTCATGAACGAAAATGATGGAAGGATTACCTTTAACCCTCTGTTGAATGGTCGAACGACGTCTGGACAGCGAAGAAATGGACTCCAGCAAGAACCAGCTTCTTCTTCCTCTGCCTCTCCTTTGTTCTCCGTAGCCTATTCCCTTGCTTTTCCTCTCGATGCAGATTTGCAACGAATGACAGCACGATGAAGACGATGACAGCTTCCTCCCTCACTCTCACTCTCAGTTCTCCCTCGCCCTCTTCAGTTTTCTCAACCACCGCCGCCACTCCAACTCTCTGGTTTTTTCCTTACCTAGCCGCCCAAACCCTTACTCTTAGCTCACTCCTCCCAAAACCTCCCTTCGCTTGAGCCGCCCCCTCTCCCTTTTATAACAAACAAAACATTAAACTCTCCTCTAAAGGGTTCTGATGGGAGCCAAGTCATTAGCCTTGTGGATCATCCGATGGTGAACAAAAACCAGGAATTGCGGTGCCTGCTTGAAATGTTATATGAAGAAATGGGCACGGATCCTGTGTAGCTCGGGTGCATGAGCCTGTTTCCCCTTTTTTTTTAAATAATAATTTAATAAAAATGAAAATAATATTAAGTAAAGAAAAACAACAATTTAAATAAAATCGGATAAAATGAACAAAGCTAGGAATAAAAGACAACAAAGCTAAGATTTTTCTTTTTTCTTTTCTTTTTTTTTTGAGTAAATAACAGTAAACTAAAAGAAATAAAGCATATTTTTTGTGAATGATTTTTCTTTTTTCGATAAATTCTATGATAAAATGACTTAAAAATAAAATAAAAGACTAAAAGTAAATAAAACTAATAAAAATAATAAAAATAATAGTAAACAAAAATACCCTAAAATTTGGTGTCTACATATACTAATATATATTATATAATATTTTTAACTAATAATATCATTATTATATGTTTATAACTAATTTAAATAAATACTATATATATATATATATACATATAAATATATATATATATATATATATAGTGGGTGGCAGGACAGGGGTATATTCCCCCGCCCCCTGCTCCGTTTCTTAACGGGGGAAAAATTTCCTCCTCACCTCGCCTCATAAGTCCCCTGTGCAACGTGTGCTCCCAATTGCCATCCCTAATCATAAAGAAAGAGTATAAGACGGCAACATGAATACTAGCCATACTAGGAGTCCGCATGGTAATAAGTAAATTAACAAAAAAAATAAAATTTGAAAGTGCATTAATTTGAAAATAATTTTGAAGAAAAAGATTATCATGCAATTAAATTCAAAATTTATCACCCTCAATCCCCCCTGCTTTATATATAAACAAATATGATCAAATTTATAAGAGTTAATCTTATAAATATTGATGGTACATATACTATAATGGTTAAATACATAATACATATATAAAATTTAAAATTTAAAATAATTATTTTACATCCATTGATAGCGTAAACACTCTATAAATTAATCCATAATATAATATTCATAAATATTTATTATAATATTCATAAATATTTTTTTATTTATTTTTGTGCAAAATCTTTTTCACCATATTCTCACCCCTCATAATACATCGCCATATTCTCACGTCACGGTCATACGTCACCCCGACTCATGAAGTATCTCATTTGTGCCGTACTAATGAGCCTCCCAAAGTGTCGCTTTCACAAAAAATAGGATGACTTTTCCCCCTTAACGTTTGGTGCTACTATTAATATGTCTCTTAACATTATCTTTTAGTCACTTGACCCCCAGACTAACGATCAAATTTAACAGAGTTTATTAATTAAAATGAAAAGACATGTTTAACACTTAAAATTATTATCACTTTACCCCCATAAAATATAACATAATTATCAATTTACCCCCTAGAGTTATTTTTTAAACAATTTATCCTACCATTAAACTAACTTAACAAGTTAAAAAATTTTAGAAGAAAATACCCTCCTCTTTACATAAAAGAATAATTAAAAACTTAGAATAATTCTTCTCCTTTTTAGTATCAAGAAAAAAAAAAAGTCAAAGTAATAATTTCTTTCTTCTTGGCAATCTTATTAATATTAAAAAAATAAAATGATGGAGAGAGGGAGGGGGAGAGAGAGAGAGAGAGAGAGAGAGAGAGCTCAATTCTTTTTTTAAAAAATTACAAATATAAAGAATTAAATACTTTTATTATTTTAAAATTATTTTACTTTTTTTATTTACGACCAAATTCCAATTCTAATCTTAACAACTTTAAAGTAATACGATAATGTTAGATTTTTCTTTATTTTCTTTTTTGCAAAATCTAATTTTTTGTCTCCTTCTTTCCTATCTCTTTTTCTTTTTCTAGTATTAATAAGTGTGAAAAAAGCAATTTGAGAAAATTCCTATATTTTTATGTTTTTTGATCTCTTAAAGTGAAAAGAAAAAATAATCATTCCAACTTTTTTATTTTATTTATATATAAAAAGGGTAAATATATTTAAAATTTTTTAACCATACTAGTTAGATTAATAATGAAGTAAAATGCCTAAAAAATAATGTTAGAAACTAAAGTGATTGTATCACTATAATCCAAACGAATAAAGTGATAATAACAAAGGTTAATCACATTTTATCCCCTTAAAGAATACTATATTTCTCAGTTTACTCCCTAACTTTTAATTTTGCTCACTTAAGCCCCTTTAGGACAAAATTGCTCTTGCATTATTTTGACTTTTCATTTACCTTGTTTTCCTTTCTTTTATTTCTTTTTCTCTTTCTTCTTTATTTAATTCTTCTTCTTTCTCACAAAAATTTTCACCTTAATGATTAAAATTAAAAAAGAGAAATTGCAGAAATCTATCTCCTCCTTAAATGATTAAAAAAATATTCAAATCGCTTTCCTAAAATACAATTTTTTTAACCTTTCAATTCTTTTAATTTTGGGTTTTCCTCTTTCCTTTCTAATTTCTCATTTTATTCCTAAGAAAATATCTTAAGATGAAATTATTTTCCTTTCTTTTATTTCTTTTTTTCTTTCTTCTCTCTTTCATACTTCTCAATAGAAATTCCATTTCAACGAAAATTTTTGTTTTGAGTTTGTAATTGCATATTTCTGGGTGAAGGTTTAAAAGATATCAAAAACTAATTTTGATTTTTTGTATGATGCCACATGTCACAATTTTCAATTGATGATTATTAATCAGGTCACAATTTCATCTTAAGATATTTTCTTGGGAATAAAATAAGAAAACAGAAAGGAAAGAGGAAAATTCAAAATTAAAATAATTGAAAGACTAAAAAAATTGTATTTTAGAAAAGTGATTTGAATATTTTTTAATCATTTAAGGAGAAGATAGATCTCTGTAATTCCTTTTTTTAATTTTAATCATTAAGGTAAAGATTTTTTGTAGGAAAGAAGAAGAATTACATAAAGAAGAAAGAGAAAAAGAAATAAAAGACAGGAAAACAAGGTAAATGAAAAGTCAAAATAATGTAAGGGCCATTTTGTCCTAAAGGGAGTTAAAGGAGTAAAATTAAATGTTAGGGGGTAAACTGAGAAATGAGATATTTTTTAAGGGAATAAAATGTGATTAACCCTAAAATAAAAGGGTATTTATATCCAAAATTTTTTAACATATTGAGTTGAATTACTTAGAGAGATAAAGTGACTAAAAGATAACGAGTGTGTTTGGATTGTAAGTTATTTGAAATATTTTTACTGTAGCACTTTTTGTGATGTGATGTATGTGAGATAAAAAGGTAATTGGAAAGATAAAAAGGTGTATTAGAAATTGTAATGGTGATGTCAGCAAATATATTTGGCCAAATAATTGGCTGTCCAAACACACTCGACGTTAGTAGGTAAACTGATAGTAGTGATATAGTTTAAGGGGTAAAGCGATAATAACCCAACAAAAATTATCGTGGATAGAGTCCCGGCTCATTTACTACTGCAAGACAAGTGTCTCCTCGCCTAAAATTCGCAAAACCCTAACTCTAGTCTTTCAAACTCTCTAATGTGGAACTATATTCAGAATTTTCATCAATTTGGGCAAACAAGTTTGAGCCATGGCTTCCACTGAACCACTTGAAGGTATAATTCTTAAACCTAGTTTCTTATGTATCCTATTTTGTTTTTTCTTGGATATAGTGAAATGCTGCATATTTTTCAATGTTGATTTTTGGAAATTTTGTTTCGTATATTTGATCTTAGGGTTAGAATTGTAACCATTGGAGATGAGTTTATGCTATTTAGCAATGGAATGGCTGTTCGATCTCGAGCTTCATACTGGAGCTCTGTCTTGGGAGCTTTGGGGAAATGCATAGAATTCAAAGGCCCCTATGGATGGAGCCGTTCTTTTTTTTTTTAAAAGAAAATTTGAAATATATTTTCTGACCACTTTTTTAACAGGATTACGTTTTATCTGGAAACCTGCTATGGTAATGTTTTTCTACAAGCACCCCTGAAAACAACCATGCGAATGGATAGCTTGATGATTGGCAACTAATAGACATTTAGCGGTTTGGCATTTAAGAATTCCGGTTTACAATACCTAGAAATATAAAATTGTCATTCGGTTCGGGATGAGCTGAAGAACATGATTGAAGGACCAAAGAAGAACTCTGCAATGGGTGACAATTTAAAAGCAGTATTCCTGTACTTTAAAACAAGTTGCCGTCAGATGTGGATGTTAGTGCAACTATTAGCTTGAGATTTTAATATTGATGTGTTTGAAATTGTGATAATCAGCTTCCATTATTGGGATTTCTTTCTGGGGAAATTGCTGAGAATTTAACACTACCCTTTCTCAATTTCTTGTTCTGCACTAGGACGACAGACTGGGTGTGGACTAGTGCAATGGTATCAGCCTGCTGCATTGGATGATCGTGTTTCTAAGGAACTGAATGTCGATCCTGTATTTGAGAATGTTCCACGTAGCTGCAGATCAAGGCGGAGAACTATTGGCAAGGAAACAATTAAAGTTGCAGAATCTGGTATAGGCATTTCTCTTCGAAGGGTTAGAACTTCAAAAATTTTATCTGCTAAGTTTGATAATCTGGTTTTAAAGTGCTCTTTCTTATTCTTCTATTTTCTCTTTCCTTTATGTTCCTGTTGGGGGGAGGGGGATATTCTTAATCTTAGTGTGGCTATTGATCTATTTGTAACACTTGCATGTGTCTCTGCCTTCCTCCATAGTGTAAGAAGTACATTGAAGCAATTTAATGCAGAGGAAAAGAAACTTTTTGGATGTAATGGCATATATAAGATGCAAAAGCCAAAGTAGCAGAAGTAATTCTGGTTGAAAGAAGAAAAGACTTATACATGAGAAAAAGAACTACATAGTTAGTACTGAAGTACTTTAAATTCTATGAGAACTATATGTTGGAGTTTGTTTAAGTAGTATCTTTTAAGCATTTACAAGATCAAAAGGCATGAATAGTTGCCTGCTTCTTCTTTTCTTCTATAGACAAGTTTGGTCAATTGGTAATGTCTTCCTTGGTTTCGACAGTAACTATAGATCGTAAAAAATTTCTTACTGACAATATCATTTTGTTCAATCAACTCCATGTTTTCAGAATGGGTAACCTGAAACTCATATAAATTTTGTCATCTCAGGAAATCATGAAAATGAAGGGCACCTAGGTGCAAACCTTTTAAATAAAAGGCAACGTACACGTAGGAAAAGGACAAGGAGAGCTTTAGCTGATTCAAGTGATTCAGAAGTTATTATTCCACACATCCGACTTCGTGGGCGACAAAGGGGAACAGTGGATTACAGTAACTTAACTACCAAGTACAGGAAGTTAGACTCAAAAACTTTTGAGCGCTACTTGGAGTAAGTGCTAGAAAGTCATGTTTTTTACATTAAGACTTCCTCTCTGGTCAACTTTGTTCACGGAGTACTAAAATTATGCAGAGACATATGGAGCAGGATTTCTGAAGAGCAGAGGAACTCATTTGTATATCTGGATAGTTTGTGGTTTTCCTTGTACATGCAGTCCCCTTTCAAAGAAAAGGTGTTGAATTGGGTTAAAAGGAAGAACATATTCTCAAAAAAATACATCATGGTTCCCATTGTGATGTGGTATGTCATTTGTTGAAAATGTTAATTAGGCTACATGGTTCACACCACTCTATGGGTTTATTTTGATTTAAATCCTGATTTTTAGGTCTCACTGGAGCCTCTTGATCTTGTGCAACTTCGGCCAAAGTGAGCAATCACAAACTATAACTCCCTGCATGTTGTTGTTGGACTCACTTCAAACAACGGATCCTAGGAGGCTTGAACCTGGAATAAGAAAGTGTGCTCTTCGGCAAACTAACTAGTTATCACTATCTCCAAACATATAGGTGAAAATCAGTATATCTTATATGTATTTCTTATAAATGCTCCTCTTAACAGGTTTGTCTTAGACATACATAATGTTGAGGAGAGGCCTAGGAACAAGCTTTTGCTTAACAAAATTCCACTTCTGATTCCTCAGGCAAGTTTTTTTTATTTTTTATTTTGGTATTGAGTAGTTCCTTTATTGATGAAGCTGAAAATAAAACTACTCCAGGTTCCACAGCAGAGAAGTGGTGAAGAATGTGGATGCTATGTCCTTCAATATATCAGCTCGTTTATTGAGAATGCTCCTGAAAATTTTAGCATTTCTGATGGGTACCCTTACTTTGTGAGTCTTTCTGCTATCTGTGGCCTTGTGAGCCAAATAACAAGTGCTTCAGTTGATCTTCATCTAATCCTTTGCTTTCAGTGTAGCATGTTTTCATACTGACGGATTGTTCCTCTCGGTATGCATCATAGATGAAAGAAGACTGGTTCACTCTTGAAGGATTGGATAACTTCCGCAAAACACTAGAAGTAAATTCGGCTAGCAGGAATTCTTCTATTCTGGAAAAATAGATTGCGATGGTGCTTGGCTGCCTTGCAGTTCTGAATATAAACGATAACTGCCTGTAAAGTTATAAAAAGGGGGGAATAAAAAGGCCTAGATGGGTGTTCACTGAAAATGGTTTCGAGTCTTGATTGATTTAGAGGCTTGTATATATATTAGTTGACTTGTGCATCCTAGAAATCATTCTCGAAATTGTTACTTTAGCACCCTTTTTTGAACGTTAAACAGGTAGTTATATTGCATTGCATCCCCAAATAGTGTATTGCTAAAATTAAGCTTTATGCCTTTTGGCTGGGACTTCATGTTGCCTTTCACCTTTTGTTGGGTGGGAATATGTTTGAGTGATATCATGGTATGTGTCCAACTTGACACAAAACTGTCATGTAAATATCAATTTTTACTTGCAAGTCTGCGATCATTGTATGTAAAGGCTGTACTTGGTCTGTTCTTCTGGAGTCCAAATCTTAACGTAGGTGTTTGGTAGATGGGTATCCAGCCCAGGAAGAGGCGTGCGTAGGATTGCAAACAAACCGCGCTGCTGGCGAGCGGCTCGAATGAAGTTCAACTCGAGCTTGATCAATATTGAGCTCGACTCAAGCTGGAGCTGGCTTGAGTCAAAATTGAGTTCGAATTCGAGCTCAAAATATTAAGCTCGTCCGGTTCGCGAATTTGATTATATATATTTTTTTATTTTTTTTATTTTAAGAGTAAAATTATATATACATCCTTAATATTGTATTATTTATTAAGAAAAAAATATTATTTAATTTTATTTTTTTAAAAATAAAATAATTATTTTTGTATTTTCGAGTTCAAGATTTAAATTGTCAGCTCGTCGAGCTCGAACTCGGGTTCCATATCAATAAAATTAAATCAAGGTTCGACTCGATTAGGTCAAAACTCGACACGACTCGACTCGACACTGAAAATTTATGTTTGTTTAAAGTGCACAGGAATGATAACCTCTGTTACAGATTTTTTTTTATTCCCCCAATTTTTGGTATTATCAAACTGTATTACGGACTTACCTCCTAATAAATTATCCACAAACAAGCAATTAGAAATACAAATAATCTGCCATAATCTCAAATTCCCTACCCGATCTTCTCCTCCCCGAATATGATCTGTTGATCTCACTTACCCGTCCCACCCCCAACCCACCCCACCCAAACACCCAACAAAAAGGTCCCCACCAACCATGGTTTCCCCAATCCATGTCCACCTCTCCCCTCTTTGCATGAGCTCATGAACTCTCTCTCCTTCCATTGTGGCTATCTTGTTGATGTTTTGCAATAGTGGTTATAGTGATGCAAGTTGTGGCGGTGATTTTGATATTTTGTTGCAAATTGTCCATAGATGTGGAGCTCCTAGAGCTGAGTAGCTATTTTGATACTTTGCTGCAAAATGTACATAGGTGTAGAGCTCCTAGGTCTGAATTTATAGTGTGTCACTAAATGTCCGAAAATGGAGTCCATTTATTGGTTGAAATAGTGGCGGAGCACCACTATGTGGTGGATTTTGTCGTAAATTGGTTGCGCTTTATTGATTTTGTTGTTGGAAGCAATGTAGGGGCTTAAATCTTAGTGCTTTTTGTAGTTGTTTTGACATTTATCATGGCAGAGTGGTGGTAGTGGGAGGTGGGGGGGGTGTTATGTTGGATGTTGCTAAAGAAGAAAGGAAGGGAAGGGAAGGAAAATAGAGGGAAAAGGAAAGAAAGGCAATGGTTTGAAAACCGGACTGGATTGGCTGGTTCTACCGGTAGCGAATCGGCCATGACACCAGTCCGGTTCTATGTCATAGTTGACTTTGTTAGAAAATCGGTCAAAAACCGATCGAATCGGATTGAACCAGTGGTTTCCGATTTTCAACTTTCCTTTTTTTTTTTATTTTGCAAAATGCAACTATCAAGATTCGAGCTCAAAACCTTTGTAATAGAAGACCAATGTATTAACCGTTACACTATCACATCTTATTAGTTTTTTTTATAACTTATTTATATAAAACAAACATTCATATTTCTTTTTTTCATTTTACTTACAAAATCTCATTCTCTCATGGCTCTTTTTTTTTAATTTTCAACTCTCTCTCTCTCTATCCTCTTTTCTTTTGTCACTCCCTTTTTAATCAAATCTCTTTATTTTTAATTTATTGATGTTTTCTTCCATCTTTTAATTTTGTTTTTGTCCATTAAATTGAAAAAAGTTAAAAAAGATTTTTTTTTCTTTAACCCAAATTATTTAATGCTACGACCACTCACTTTGATCTCATTTTTTGTTTCTTATCAAGTTTACATTTCTATTTTCGATTGTCTTGATTTACTTCGAACTCCAAACTTCCTTTTTTGAATTGCAATCTCTAAATCCCAAAATGTAAATTAAAATTTAAGTTCACAATATCTAAATTCTCATAGACGTGAATTTTGTATAATTTCAAAATATTGTGATATTTTTGGGTTGGATTTAGATATAATTGAAATTGAGATGAAATTTATTTGTTTTAACTTATAATTTAAAAAATTTATTTTTAAAAATCCAAGTTATTAAAAAATAGTAAACTTTTCATCATCGGTTCAATTAACGGTCCGGTTTTTAAAACATTGAAGAAAGGAGAAAAAGGAAAAATAAGTTAGAAAAAGAAAAGAAAAAGGAAAAGAGGAGGAAAAAAGTGATAACCAACCTCATTCCTAAATAATTTTGACCAAACATTCTATTGGTTTACATCAAAATTCAGCATCATTAACTAGTTTATCACACCCATAGTGATAGTGATTATTGAATTCTACCCAAACGGCTCCGGGCTCCCAATAGAGAAAATGCACCTTTGAAATTGAGTGATTAAATGTCAATTTTGGTCCAAATCATGCAATTAAATGTCGATTATCCATAATTCAAATCGAAATGTAAAGCACAAAATGTGTTTCTATTGAAACAATGGTTACGAAATTGGTTCAATCCCAAATAATGAAGATAAAAAGTGTATCTTTCCCTAAGTTTTACTACCCAATTACACACAATTTTTCCTATATATATATATATATATATATATATATATATATATATATATATATATATATATGTATATATAGAGAGAGAGAGAGTCGAAGAAACCTAGCGCACTCGCCCAAATTGAAACGTACTTGTTTTCAAGAGAGTATTGCACAAGTTACTAAGGCCTGCAGTCCAATATTTCCTGGTAACATGCTAATACTAATATGTTAAACATCCTGTTGGTCTCTATCTCGTGTCTGGTTGGGGTTGGGAGGAGAAGGCGCCCTCACTAAGGCAGATTCAGGTTATTTTCTTACTCCTTCACCATTAGCTGTTGTCGTCTTAAAGCATGAAGGTAACTTTCTTTTTTTTTTTTTGGCCCCCTCAGGTAAAAGCGCAAGCCACCTATAGTATATAAAAAAATTTCAAGCAGGCTTGAACAGAAATACTAATTTAGGAAAAGTAGACTAATTACCAGTTTGTCTAATAAAATAATTAGGTGGTGCATGTGATGCCAGCACAAATAGGTCCTATGTCCCCATGTTGAAGACAAATTCAGGGCAGGTATGGCTGGCTGAGGGCCTCTTGTTGAGGCTTATGAGAGGGCTTTATGGGAGGGCATCTCATGACCGTTTGTGTCCCAAATTTGTTGAACAGTGTACTGATGAGAGCCAGGTGGATCACTTTTATGGGCTTGGATTGATAGTTGGAATTGTGGAATGAAGGTATCTCTCTTTGCAGACCAAAGAGGAATTCTTGCAGTTTGCCTTTCGAATATTTCAATTTCAGCAAACATCATTAACTTGTTCTATATAGAGATGTTAAGCAAAATTAGTGAGTGGATTTCTTTTCCTTTTTCCCACATTGTTTTTCAATTTTTCGGCATCCAAATGCAGGACGATTGAAAGAACACTCCATATATTCACTGGTTAACAAAATTGCATCTCAAAATCAGTTATGAAACAGAGACGAAGAAAAAGTGGGGGCTTGACTCCACCAAAATCTCCATCTACATATAAAATTATAGTTATACCCTCACACTTAAATAAAATTATCTCCACTATCTTTCAACAAAATTTAAGTTTTAGAGAATTGCCCTGCCAAAATCTCTACATATGCATATAGAATTATAGGTTTGCCCCATACTAAATGAAATTACCCTCGCTACTTTTCAACAAAACCTAAAGTACTAATGTACGCTTTGTTTATATGTCTCTATATAATTTAACAACCCTTAAAATAAATGACACCATATTGTCTAAATAAAGAAAGACTCATTTGCATCTATTCTTCTTCTTTTATCTATTCTAATGTGCACACAGGATACCATTTGAAGATTTTTTTAAACATTTTTTACTACACATTGAAACTCACAAACATTGCTCATTTTTTTTATTTCCTCTTATCATAAATCTAGAGAAAATTTATTAGAGTTGTGAGAGGAGAAGTGGAAGAATCCTTTACTAGGAATTTGAGATTTGAGATATATTTGTTTTGTTGCTAAATTGTAGATTAATTATATACACAACTTTTGACGTATATCGACAGTTAAACATTTTTTTCATATTGTAATTAGTAAATTTTGATATATTAACTTTGCTCCCACTAGATTTTCTGTCTAGCTCCACCTCTGTTATGAAACGCTTACTATTTAATGGACTTCACAAAACAACTGAAAATATTCTGTCTCAAACAAAGAAAGAAATGATATATTTAAAAAAAAAAAAATGCATGCGCTTTCTATCGGCCTCCGGGCTAGGACTCGAAACCCGCCCCCCAAAAAAAAAACCCAACACCCCATAGCCATGTAGAGTAATTGCAATACCAGATGAAGATTTTATAAACCTTGCTAGAAGAGATCCCTCTATTCCATATTAATAACATTTGTAAGCTTTCAACTATATTTTCAGCTGCCTTGGGATCCATATACATCTATGAATATTCTATTCTCTGTAGATCATATCCATTGGAGCCTTGCTTTGGATCTGTGATCACTAGTCTTGTTGCTTGTTTTTTGGAATTGCGGAATCTTAAGGATATCAAACGAACATCATACATTTACAACCTAAAATGAACAACAGCTCCCTGAAAATTAATGTTGTTAACACAAAGGGGAAAAACATTAATTGTATTAATAAAATAATCAAGATAATGCAGCAAATCCCCCCCCCCCTCTCTTCATACGTGCTTGAACTCTTTGAAATTTACCATACCATCTCCATCCACATCCATTTGATTGATTTATTAGGCCTAGATGGGGGTTTACTTTAAAAAAAAAAAATGGTTAGAAGGCCTGTTTTGAGACTTGATGGATTTAGAGGCTTATATATAGATTAGGTAACTTGTGCATGCTAGAAATCATTCTTGAATTTGTGTTGCACCCCCAAATAGTGCATGCCAAAGTTAAGCTTAACCTCTTTCAGCTAAGACATCATGTTGCCTTTCAGCTTTTGAGGTGTGGGGATTATGTTGGTTACATCATGGTGTATCCAACTTATGTAACACAGCGCTGTTTTCCAATATCTTGACTTCTCCTCAAGGTTGCACTTGATCTCTTTTTTTTTTTTTTGGGTCCAAACGGCCTTAAGTTTTTCTCTACAATTACAAATAATTTTTCCAAGGGTTAATCATACTTTGACACCACCCCCCCTTCCAGCTTTAGGTGTAGTCACACTTTGGCACTCTCAATATTGAAAATATACTCTTTGACCCCCATGAAGATTGGTAAAATGTTAGAAAAGTTGACTCCATTTTAAAAATGATTATAGTGATTCTATTGCCTTTCTATTATTGTTGAACACACAACTCCAGATACTGTAGTAATTCAACATTATGATAATAATTAATCATCTAAAACTCTTATGTGCTTTAACATTGGTCAAACTTGAGATAGAAAAAGTACTATCTTTTTAATATAATCAATTATCTCAATAAAGGATAAAAAATAATAATTTCCATATGGATTGGTGTTGCTATTTCCCTGAAAGAATATTTTGTTATTGTTAGATGTGCTACCATAAAAAGTATACTTTTTACTATGGAGCAAGTATTTTATTTATAATAAAACATATCCGCATCATTTTGATATGATCAAAACAATATAATCATCAGTTTTTGGAGATATGCTTTGGGGGGAAAAAGTTTGAAGCATAGTCCACGAAGAATAAATTTGACACCAAATCTGTTAAATTGTTTGACTCATTTATTTTTTATTCTTTGAGATCAAATATCATGAGGTTAATACCTATACTTTAAAATGCATATCAAAACAATTAAGATTATCTATAATGTACTGTTCAAAAAATAATAATAGAGGACACTAGCTCCATTTAAAACACATATATTCTAAATATAATATTTTACATATATTTGAATTTATTGAAAAAATTTATGAAAAAATTTTTCAATAATTATATGGGAATTTTTCAAAAAGTATTTTGGATCTAGGCACATGTGGTTTGGATTATAAATTACAGGTTAATCTTATAATCATTGACAGATACTTAAATTGTAGTATAAATTGTAAAGAAAAAAACAATTGTTGTGTATTTTTGTTACAAATTGCCTATTCTTAATTTGGGTATAATAACACTTAAAGTCTGAAAATATACACTTTGTCTCCCTGAACTTTGGGAAAGTCATAGTTTATCACAAGGGCAATTTCAGTGTAAAAGTGTTGATATGAATTTTTAGTGTCCACAAACACTAACAATATACTCTCAAACTCTTCTCTTCCTCCTCTTTTCCTTCTCTCTAAAAAAATTCTCTAACCAAAGCTTTCTTCAACTCTCCCAAAAGAGAGAGATTAGATTTTTTTTTTTTTATCTCTACCCATGAGAGGAGTCTTCTCTATAATTTCTTTTCATTTATGTGAATAAAATCTCTCATAAGGTTTTTCTAATGAGAGTTTCTTCTCTCCAAGGGTTGCCTAGTGAGAGTTTTCATCTCTTTTAGACTTTTCTAATGAAAGTTTTATTCTCTTCTAAGGATTCCTGATGAAAGTTTTAGGTATTTGTTTTTATTAGATCTGAGTTTTTTAAGGTTTTGATTATCAGATCTAGAATTTATTTTGGCCTATTCGTTAGATCTCGCCATAATATTTGGATCTAAAGCAGTTGATCAATAGATTTGATGATTGGAAACATGCATAGATATTCGTGAAATTACAATTATTTTATTTCATTTTTTAAAATATGGAGTTTTTCAATGTAATTTTTATTTGTTCTTTAGATATGTAGTATCCATTTTTCAGATCTATTTTGTATATGTTTGATAATGTAATTTCTACCACTAGTGAAGAGTTTAATGAAATTATGTTGTTTTATAAACAAAAAAAAACACTAACAAATAACAGTTACTTTTGGGTCACAATGTATACAATTGAAGCTTTAGGTGATTAAATGTGACTATTCCCAAAACTCGAGGACAAAGTACGATTAACTTTAACTCTCCTCTATAGAAAATAATATCAAAGAAATTTTGTGCACTCTTCTAAATTCACATGTACTTGTTTTTAAGAGAGAATATTGCATAATTTACTGAATCCTGCATTCCAATACTCCTGGTTACACTTACACTAGTGTGAATACCCGTGCTACGCACGGTGCTGGCATTATTGAAAAAATGAAAATAAAAGGATGAATTAAAAAAAGTTAAAAAATTGTACCACCACAATTAAAATATAATATCTGTCAACAATAGTTTGAAATATGATAGAATGTGTATATTATACAAAAATTACCTTTTTTCGGAAGATAGATCCTGAAAAATAATAGAAATTTATATTAGAAAATGAATGATATCTGAATAAAAATGAATGTAATTAAATGTTGTTAAAATGAAATAGTTACAAATATTATGCATTCGATTTGATAATCTTGCATGAAGGTGCGAACACTCTTCACACCAATCAACTTTTAGTACGAAAACCAAAATTGGTGATTTAATTAATTCTGTTGAATTTTGTGGAATGCGTACTACAAATGAAAATGCACGATCTTTGCATAAATTGATTCGTTGGTTGAACAACCTATCACCATTGTCCTAAGAATTAAGTACGTGCGAAATTCAAAATAGTGCATTTTATTTACATAGTTTATAAATAGCATTATAAAAAATAAACATATATAAAGAAATTCTACATTCTTTTATAATTCTCTGAGATAAGAAGTATCACAACCAAATACGAATCGTGCATGTCTGTCCTATAGATTCAGATGCATGTTACCACTGGAATCTTTGATTTGTATGTCAACATTGTACTTGTTTGACAAATAAAATGTTATATACAATATAGAAAAATTTGTTGAAATTAAAGGTACGTAAAATTAATTACCTAACAACAGTGTTGACCATGTCATTACAATGCATACACACTATTTTTGAAAAATGACCTTCACATAGTTGTCCACAATTTTTGCATAACTCATAGAACATGTTTTCTATGTTAATGCTCTGAATATAAGCAAAAATTCAAAAATATTTAATCTAGTAAGAATGAAAGAAGGTATAGGTCATGATTATAAATTTAAAAAATTTGTGCAGTAATTAAATTAAATAGAATAAGTTTACCGTATGCATGATTGTATATTCGGATATCCATATTATCTTTGAATTCGCTATCAACAATGCTTGTAATGTTGTAAAATTACTTGATCTCAACCACGTAACTAACTTTCGAGCACATGTATCATTTTCAAACCTACAATTTTTTGAAATACATGTTGATAAGAGTATGAAACAACATTAAAAGTTTAATGTAGTATTACTGATGGAACTCACCAACTACGCAGGTATCGAGCAAAATCTAAATTGTGATTGATATACAATTTGTTAACTCCAATTGTACAAAGTGATGGTCCTGCATAGTATGGTTATATTCGCTAAAAAACTATTCACATATATAGAGTATAAGTAAAAGCATTTGATTTACCTCTGAAATTTCGTACGCAAATACTACATGCTAGTAAAATATTATTTTTTTTGTAGTAGACTGATATTATAGAATTTGTAGTATACTCAATAACTTGATAGTCAAATCACCGATGAGGCAAAGTTTGCCCAAATAAGGTTTACAGTGTCCTAACTCCTTGTCAAAAAAAAAAGCGCTAAATAGTCCTAATTGGCATCGCAAGTTACGGCAACGTGCCAATGGCATCTAGGCCTAATTTTTTTTCGTCAAAATCTAGTCCTAATTGGTTCTGCTATTTCTTGATCATGTTGTATACTTCCGAATTAAAATTGTATTAAAATAGCATGCGAATGACCATTTGTCTTTAATTAAGGAGTAAAAAGAATTTAAAGTATAAATAACAAACTATAAATGGTTTATGAAGTAGATTATGGGAAAGTTTTAAATTTTAAATTTGACTGGTGATAGGGTTGGTTATAACCCACTACTTTTTATGTATTAAAATAAATACAAAAATCTATAACCCGTTACTTGTTCCATTCTTGGGATTTTTTTTAGGGTTAAATATAGTAAACCCCTTAACTTTACATTTAACTGCACTTTACCCCCTCAACTTTACATTTAGTTGCATAATTGTGATTTTTTTGAAACGTGATTGTAATTTGCAAAGCTCATTTGTAGGGGTGATTATAGGGTTAGTATGGTGAAAAATATTTCTTAATTATAAAAATATAACATTGTATTAAAATAGCATACGAATGAGCATTTGTCTTTAATTAAGGAGTAAAAAGGATTTAAAGTATAAATAACAAACTATAAACGGTTTATGAAGTAGATAGTGGGAATGTTTTAAATTTTAAATTTGATTGATGATAGGGTTGGTTATAACCCACAACTTTTTATGTATTAAAATAAATATAAAAATTTAGAAAAAAGAATGAGAAGTTTGGAAACCATTTAGAGGATCTCTGCTAAAAACCCCTTCTGCAATACATATACATATAGATGCTAGTTTTAGGAAGGGGTTAATCACATTTTATTCCCTTAAAGAATACCCTATTTTTCAGTTTACCCCCTACCCTTTAATTTTGCTCACTTAACCCTCTTTAGGACAAAATTGCTCTTGTATTATTTTGACTTTTCATTTATCTTGTTTTCCTTTCTTTTATTTCTTTTTCTCTTTTTTTAATTTAATTCTTCCTCTTTCCCACAAAAATTTTCACCTTAATGATTGAAATTAAAAAAGAGGAATTGTAGAGATCTATCTTCTCCTTAAATGATTAAAAAAATATTCAAATCACTTTCCTAAAATATAATTTTTTTAGCCTTTCAATTCTTTTAATTTTGGGTTTTCCTCTTTCCTTTCTAGTTTCTCATTTTATTCTCAAGAAAATATCATAAGATGAAATTGTTTTCCTTTCTTTTATTTCTTTTTCCCTTTCTTCTCTCTTTCATCCTTCCTAATAGAAATTCCATTTCAACGAAAATTTTTGTTTTGAGTTTGTAATTGCATACTTCTGGGTGAAGGTTTAAAAGGCATCAAAAACTAATTTTGATTTTTTGTATGATGTCACATGTTACAAATTTCAATTGATGATTATTAATCAGGTCACAATTTCATCTTAAAATATTTTCTTGGGAATAAAATGAGAAACTAGAAAGGAAAGAGAAAAACTCAAAATTAAAATAATTGAAAGGCTAAAAAAAATTGTATTTTAGGAAAGTGATTTGAATTTTTTTAATCATTTAGGGAGAAGATAGATCTCTGCAATTCCTCTTTTTTAATTTCAATCATTAAGGTGAAGATTTTTGTGGGAAAGAGGAAGAATTAAATAAAATAGAGAAAAAGAAATAAAAGAAAGGAAAACAAGGTAAATGAAAAGTCAAAATAATGCAAGGATAATTTTGTCCTAAAGGGGGTTAAGTGAATAAAATTAAAGGTTAGGGGATAAACTGAAATATGTGGTATACTTTAAAGGGATTAAAAGTGATTAACCCTTTAGGAAGTTATACATCCTGCTGGTCTCCATCTCGTGCAGGGTTGGTGTTCGGAGGATAAGGCGCGAAGGGTATTACTAATGCAGCGTCAGGTGACTTTCTTACCACATCACCGTTAGTTTTTGTGGTCTTAAAGCATGAATATAACCAAGGCAACGATAAAAAAAGCATAAAAAATGTAGTTGGCCCTCTAATTATTAATCTGCACGCTTTCAGTCCTTTAACTATTATTTGCGTATTTTTAATGCTACAACTTCTGGAAATATGTCAATTTCAAATATTACTCCTAATAGAATTTACCCTAAAATGATGTAGTTTTGACCATCTTACTTTCTCTAACCACATCCAATCACCATTTCAACAACCATCGATCTAAGGCAGAGGCGAAGCTACGTAATATGTTGAAGTGAGCGTAGATATTGCCCCCCTCAACTTCTCAAAATTACCCCATATAGTTGTGAAGATTTTCAATAACTTTTAATGGTTACATCTGCACAAATTGGAAGAATGGTGGGCAACATGTAAAGCACACCTACTTAGAATTAATGAAGAGAGATTTAAGTGACCAATTCTTTATATAACGTTAATAAAATAAGAAATTAATTTACCTATCGTTAATGAATAGAGATTGAAGTAACAAATTCCTCATATAACACTAATAAAATAAGAAATTAACCTACGTTAGCTCTTTTTTTTTTTTTTTTTTTTTTGAGTACACGCTTATTAGCTCTTAATAACCAAAGGTGATCATCAAGTTTTTAGGAGAAAATCAAGGATCAAATTAAAGGTGTGAAAGAGAAATTTTTTTAAAAATGTCTATTAGTTTTCTAACATATTAAGTTTACTCTAAAGACTTCTCCAATTAACACAGGTTACAATAAATCAAATATGTTTAAAAATTTTAAATAGTCAAAGTTTGCACCCACTAGGCCAAGTTTCTAACTCCACCACTAGATCAAGGATTGATCACTACTTCATTGTTGTCAAATTTAGATTCTTTTTTTTTTTTTTTTTTTTTGTATAGATCTCAAATTTGGGTTTGGTTCTATGTGAATCTTGCAAGATATGAGTAGATATTTTGGTCACCATTTGAAAATCTTCTACCAAATCTTTCAAACTTCATTCAAATCGACAAGGATCAAACAAAAGGAGTGAACGAGAAAATGTTTATAAATATCCGTTAGTTTTCTAACATATTGATTTTAGTCTTAAAACTTCTCCAATCAACATAGATTACAATAAATCAAACATGTTTAAAAAATTTTAGTGGTCAAAGCTCCATTAGACCAAGGTTCTAACTTCGCCACTGAATCAAGAATTAACCATTACCTCATTGTTGTCAAATTTAAATGAAACTGCATCTTTAAAGTGTATTTTTCGTGTTGATCTCAAATTTGGATTAAGTTTTATGTGAACATTGCAAGATATGAATAGATCTAAAATAAAAAATGGTATTCTTATCACCATTTGAAAATCCTTTACCAAATCTTTCAAACTTCAGTCAAATTGACAAGGAATTTGGTTTGATATCCAAGACAATAGGGCACGCTCATGACTTTTTTCCAGCTATTTCATGGCTCACTTGATGTCAAATTTTCTAATATTTTATACCAATAAGTTCCTCATGTCATGGAGGTTGAAATAATATGATTTATTTGATCATACTTGCATGGAATAAAAAACTCTCCAATTTTGGGCTATCCCTTTTATTAGACCTTCAACTTTTGCTCGTGTATTGAGTGTGATGATGTAGCTTCTATTGGCCTTAACGACTTAAATGGGCGAAGAACAAGAAACACATTTTTAGAAGTTGAAAGGCTGAAGATATACAAATAAGTTGAAGGGCCAACCATGCATTTCCCCCTAAAAAGAAATATTCCCGAAGTAGGCTAAACAGTAGAAATGGCAATTAGAGTGAGTGTCCATGCAAAGATTAACGGGACGAGAGACCACTTGATAGAGGATACCCTCGTTCCATCACCCACATATATAATTATAAGTATTAAATTATGTATATATAATATAATTAATAGTATTTATTATACTAATAATTACTCCATCCGTCCCACTTTGATAGTCTTGTTTTCCTTTTTTGTCTGTCCCAAATTGTAGTCCACTTTCCCATTAAGAAATGTAGTAATCTTTCAAATTGTCTAAAATACCCTTATTAAATATCTTGTTATTAATACATTGTTATTAAATACTAACTCACTACATTAAATACATTGAACTTTTCCAATACTAACCCATTAGCTGTAACTGATATTAATTGGCACTCTTCGTGATTAGCATAAGGGTATTTTAGGAAATTATTAATCTAAATTTATGTTTCCAACCAAATTAATTACACTTTCTTAATCTGTGTGAAAAAAAAATCAAAACTAACAAAACGGGACGGAGGGAGTATATATTTATATAAATACAAATTATATATTTGGGCAACGGAGTGAGAGTGGAGCAGGCAGGACAAGGGTCCCCCACCCCCACGCCCGTTGCTATTCCTATCGAACAGTAGTAGTGTTAGCGCCGATTGAGAAAAACTGAGCTGATAACAACAGGTTTGTCTAACAATTAGCTGGTGCCTGCGAGACTAGGGCACGTAGGTCCCACCTTAAACACTCTCCTTTATAGATTATAGAGGTGCTGACTTACTAGTCTCGGCCACATGAAACCTTGCTTATATTCATTAATAAGACCCAGGTGGATCATACTTATGAGCCTAGATTGAATAGAGGAATTGTTGCAATCCCCTTTTCTAATACTTCAATTTCAGCATACATCATTAACTTGTTCTATATAATACTAGATGTTGAGCATAAATACTTTGTTCTTTCTTTTCTTCTTTTTTTTTTCAAAATTTTCTTCAACTTTTCAGCATCCTAATGCAGGAGAATTGCCAAAACACTATTCAATAGCTATAAAAATTCCATGTCAAAATCACTCATCACACACTTGCGAAAATTTACAAAACAACTGAAAATATTCTATCTCAGACCCAAAAAAAAAAAAAAAAAAAAGGAGAAGATAGATCAAAAAATAAAAATCCAATATTAAAAAATAAAAATACAAGTGCTTCATATTGCTTAGGATTCCTAACATCCCCCTCCCCAAAATCCCGAATCCCAAAGCAACTTTCTTCCATGACCATAGAGATTAATTGCATTTGGATCACTGTTAATGATCGCAAGCAGAAATGCCAGATAGTCTGATTTTACAAACCTTGCTGGAATCCCAAGCGCTCAAAATTAATAACATTTGAAAGCATTCAACAATAGCTTCAGCTGTCTTGGCATCGATATACATCTATGAATATTCTTGTGGATGACCATAAACATTAGAGCCTCGCTTTGGATCTTGTGTTCACTAGTCTTATCCCTTGTTTTTTGGAATTGGGAATCTTAAGGATATAGAATTGAATATCATATTATATTTACAACCTAAAAAGAACAACAACTCCCTCAAAATTAATGTTGTTAACACAAAGGGAACCCGAGAAAAGAAAAGAAAAGAATTGTATTAATAAAAATAATCAAGATAATGCAGCAAATCCTCCCCCTCTCATCATTTGCTTGAACTCGTTGAAATTTACCCTACCATCTCCATCCACATCCACTTTCATGATCATGTTCTTGCAATCTTCAAAAGTCCTACCTTGCTTGAGGCCGAGCGATTGCAAGACGGTTTTCAACTCGTCCACCGTGATAAATCCGTCGCCATTTTGATCAAAAACGTTGAAAGCCTCTCTCATGTCTTCGTCCTCGTCGCGCTCGTCCATGATGGATTGGTACAAAGATCCAAACTCGTCAATGTCCACGCATCCGTCGCCATTGACGTCGATTTTGGCGATCATTTGAGCTAGCTCCTTGTCAGGGATGAATATTCCCATGTTCTCCAACGAGTCATTCAGCTCCTTCTTTGTGATCCGTCCGTCCCCGTTTCTATCAAACATTTGGAAAACCCGTCTGAGCTCGTCCGCATCCATCCTGCGTCTAATGCTTCGAGGAGATGAGGCCGGCAACGAAGAGGAAGGGTTGGTGGTGGACGAAGGTGGAGTTGTATTATCCTTTTTCTTGAAAAAATTTAGTGGTGGTTGTGGTGACGGGTACCAAGAAGTGGGGAGAAAGGTTCTAAGCTTCTTAGGAACCAAGGAAAGGAGGAATGTGTTGAGGAGATTGTATAGGAAGAAAATCCTCAACAAAATCGATGGCATTGCTTATTTTGTGCGGGGAGAAAGTGCCTTGTTTGTGTAGGAGGTTTAGATGAGACTAAATATAGAGAGAGCAAAAATATATAGCTAGAAAAAGGGATAATGCAAATTGCAAGCAAGAACTGGAAAATCAAAAAGTAAGCAAAGTCTCCAATGATGATGGAGTGGTAGGCTTTTTAAGAGCTGTCTTGAAGAAGCAAGCAAATGGGATGGGATCTGTCAAAAACGCGTATTAGATTTGAAACAGTAGTGGAAGTAGGAGCGTAGTAGGAGTAGTAGTTACTCTTATTAATGGACCCAAGTTAGTAGCAGTGTAGTAGCATTTTATAAGGCATTGGTGATTCCAAAAACGCGTTGCTATAATTGTGTGTTTGGTGCTTTTGTTGGGGGTGTGATGAATGGTCTGACTTTGCCCAACTTGCTTAATTTTAGTTTTATTATCTCTTTAAGGATTCTAAGGATCAACAAAGTTTTGCCTTTTTTCTTTTTTAAATTTTCTTCACTTGTTTTTTGGAGTGAACTTGCATAGAAAAAAAAGAGGGAATTCAATTTACAGCTTGTATTTAAACAGTTGGGATGTCAATTTCGATAAGCATTTCATGGCATTCATTCTCTTTGATTTGTACGTTTTATATTTTTTCTTGCAAAGATTAAAAGTTTTATCTGTAACTAAAAGGTTGTTTGGATTGTAATATTTGAAGGGTTTTTAAGGAAAAAATTATTATGGAGTAGCATTTTTTAGAATGTGAGGTAAAAAAGATGATTAAAACAAGCAATATTCATAAAAAAATGTAAATTTTCCTCCAAAAAATAGCAAGCTAAACAGGGTCTAAATTGTGCATATTATGCAGAATGCACACCAAATAGCAATTATATGTAAGAGTATGGAAAATGGTTTCCAAGGTCAAATATGCTGGACCTATATCCCATCGACCCTTGAATTTTCAGGATTAGTTGCACCAATTTACTCTGAAACTGTTTTGCAGTCATATAATTGAGCTTTTATTCTTCATTTTGACAAAGTAGTCCATATCCTACCAAAAAGTGAAAAATAAATAGGGTATCACCCTGCCCTCAAGGAAAAGGAACCAAGCCCACTTTTTGAAAAATAAAAAAAAATAGTAATCTCTGTAAATTACAATTTTAAAGAAGAGGACTACATATCACCAACAACCGTAAACAACACACACCCAAAACCTAAGCCAAACCCACAATCCAACCCAAAAAGCATGCTGACTTTCGGATTACACCGAAGAACTTAAGTTCTACGCACACATATTACTCACAATCGATGTGGGATAAAGGGAAAGAGAACTACATATCAGCCCTTAACATATTGAAGTATTAATTATGACGTTCCACTATTGCCCTTCTGCAGTGTCCTTTTAATAAGAATTATGTAAAGTATTCTATGACACCACAAAGAACTAATGTGGTAATAAAAGTATGAAAAGTTTAAATTAATTTTTTTTTAGTGGGTAGCTTTTCTTTTTTCAGCATTATTATACTAAACGTCAACCCCAGATTTCAAGCAAATAGTATGAGATCTAGGAGTAACTTTATCCGCGAAAGAAAGAAAATATAAGATATAATTACAAAGTGGAGCAATTTTCTCTTTATCTTCGTCACTTAATTCGATTAGTTGTAGTCATATTTTATATCTTTTTTTAAAGGGAAATTATTTATCAATTTCTTTAAGTAAGCTAGTGTATAACTTTCTCAAAGAATACAAATGCTGTGGTTTGTGACCCGGTATGTTGGCTGGGAAAAAAAAAAGAAAAAGAAAAAGCAAAAGAGCAGTTTTTCTTTCACTTTTGTACAAAGTGCGGTGGGGACATCACCAATTTTAAATGGTCTTGGTGGCAAAAGAAAATTGACCGTTAATAACGGATCTGGTATCCGAAGCCGGAGAGAGACGTTAGGAACTGAAACGCGCCAAGTAAAATAAAGGGGCCGGCTTGACAATGACCCTCAATGATGCACAGAGATGAAAGCGCGTGATTTTGGATATGCTGACACGTGGAGAGAATTGAGCAGGGTTGGCACCGCCTAGTACGGGAGCGGCTAATAGATATTTTCCCTTTGTCGCCGCTCAAGGGTGAAATTGATGTATGATGAGACCTAAAACCGGCCAAAAATTAACAGTTCAGGGAAGAAAAAAAAAGAGAAAAAGTTATGCTATTGGTTGTCTAATTGTTGTTATGAAGATTCTATTTTAAGGAACATATGATTTATACGGTAGATACAAATTAAATAACAGTTCATAATCTTAATTTTAGAAATTTTTATATTTGAATCTATCATATGCATATATGGTGACTCTCAATCACTTTTATAAATGAACTCTTAATTATTAATTGTACTTGCCCTGACGTAATATTTTGCAAAACAAGTCAGAGAAATAGAAAAAAAGTGGGTCATCCATGTCAATTTGTGACTCCTTTAGAATCTTACATGTACATCCCACACCAATTGCCTTATTAATATTTGAGACAGTAGTGTGTTTGGATAGCTCAATTTTATTAAATAATATTTTACTTGTATCAAAAACATATTTTTTAATTTATTTTTTTATATTTTCAATTACTTTTTTATGGCACATGCATTGCATCATAAAAAATGTTATAGTACTTATTCCAAATAATATTTCAAATAATACTCTATCCAAACACTCTTATTTGGAAAAGGGAGTTTCTACTAAAAAATCTCTACGTTTTTTATAAATATATTTTTCAATCACTTTTTACCTCACATATATCAAATTGTCATAGTACATTTTCTACAAAAACTACAAAAAAATTGCAATTCAAACACACCCTTAGAAAGTTGGATATCTGCCACTCCTATTATACTACTTAGCAGTTGAGGCGTCGAAAGAGCTTTTCAATGAGCTGTTTAAGTGTTATTTCCTAATTTTTAAAAATTATTTTTATTCTGAAGTCAATATGGTTGATGTTATCTAATAGTTTAATTCAACAATATGGTTGATGTTATCTAATAGTTTAATTCGAACTTTTAGTATCCTAATGTCTAGGTTAAAAGAAAAAAGAAAAAACTTTGTTAAACTAAGGGTGCATTTGATAAAATTGAAGTCTAAAAACTAAAGCTTGAAAGCTGAAATTTGAAATCTAAATTCATTAAATTATTGAATTATTAAGTATTAAATCTAATATATTTGAGTGCATAACACATTTAGTGATAAGTGAATAGTTTATCACTTAATTTTAGGAGCAAGTTTTGCTTAGAAAATCAGTGCCACTTAATTAATTCAGATGTTCCATTTTTGGTTATCAAACGGTTTAAATATATTAAGATCTGAATTTATTAATTTTAAGTGCTGAACCGGGTTATCAAAGAAAACCTAACTTATCGGTTTTTTTTTCAAAAGATTTTCATGTAAATCCTAACATAAGTTTAGAACGAATATTGCAACATAAGTAGTTGTGGAACTTTAAGGTTTGCTTTAAAATGACGAAAATTTTCATTGGTAAAATAATTTTGTATATAGATTTATGAACATAAAAAATGGTTTAACAAACTAATAAGCTAAAATACATAACCATTTGTTAAAGATAATTTTTTTAGTTTTCAACCATGGCATAAGGCACTCTTGCTACTTTTTTATTTTTCTTTTTTTCAATTTGGTTTAGGGCATTGCTCAATACTAAGAATATGACTATTTTATATTGGAGTATCAACTAGTTTGGTATTGATTCAAAATCACTCTAAAATCCATTTAATGTAAGTCCCTTGAAACAAAATAAAAGTTCTCTTAGAGCGACCTCTGTGGATCTTGAGTCTTAGCTTATAATCAGCCTTGCCCATATTCTTTATTTTAAAACTGGAGGATAATAAACTTTTTGTTGTGTTGGTTAACTCCAAATCATTGCTGGCCATTAATATTGCCATCAACATATAATGAAAAGGATAAGAATTGGCCCCGTTTGGCAAATAAGTTTTTTTTTTTTTGTATTTGTTTAAAATTTTACTTGAACTTACTTTAGAATTTGTAGAAAAATTTTTAAGATGTAAAATTTCTTTTTCTTTTTCTTTCTTTCTTTTTCCTTTTCTTTCTTCTCCTCTTTTTCTCTATCACCTCACCAGTCGCCGGTCGTTGGCACTGACGGTAGCAGGAAGAAATTTTTTTTTTTTTGCCTTTTTCTCTCCCCCTCTCCTCCCTCTCCCTCTCCCTCTCCTTCTTCCGCTTCCCTCCCTCTCCTCCTCACCTCCCCTCTCCCCCTCTCCTCCCTTCTCCCATCTCTTAGATCGCGCGACCTAGGGAGGGGGATGGAGAAGTGGCGGGGGAGAGAGGAGGTGGTGTGGGGAGGGGAGGTGGAGAGGGAGGAAGGGGGAAGGAGGAGAGGCAGAGATAGAGAGAGAAGAGAAAGGAAAAAAAAGACCTTTGCTGGCGTCAGTGCCAACAGCAGTGGCCGGAGCCAGTGCCAGTGCCAACACCGGAAGAGATGGTGGTGTGTTGGTTAGCAGTGGGTTGAGGTGGAAGGGAAATTTTTTGTGTGTTTTTTGGTATTTTGAAGTGTGTATTTAAAAATTTTGAGGATTTTTTTTATATTATTGTAGTTAAAGTTGTTAAAAAACTTATGGGAGAAAAACTATGCAAAAATCTCTATTGCCAAATTGGGTCATGCTTCTACCATTTCAAAATTCATAGGGTGTAGAATGAACGGACTAAGACGACATTCTGCTTACATAAGTAAAAAATGCATCTCCCCAACAGCTTATTAGGAGATTGGGCTACAATAAGGGTTAAGGTGTGGCTTGATTAGCACTAAAAAATCCGTTCACCCTTCATTCCTCCATCTTCATTGGGAAAAAGGGAAGAAAAAGAGGGGCTATAGTAGATGTAAGGTGGGATTTTTTAAAAAATCATGCTAACATCATTAATGATTTAACAATCAATGGTCATGAAGTAATAGCAAGGGGCTATTTGTTATAGGCTTTTCCATATGAGGGATTTTTTGTAATATAGTCAAACCTAGGGTCTGATTAATAGTTTGTCAAATTCTAGAGGTGGTAAATGTAATCAACCCTAAATGCAAATAATATATTTTGAATTTTAAATTGATTTTAAGAATTCGTATTTTAAATGAATACCATAATTCAACTTGAAATAAACATTAAGAGAGATAAAATAGAAAAGATTTAATGATGTATACATAGATAGATAGTGTATACACTAGCACCCCATATACGCATGTTGCATGTACAAAATATGAAATTCAAATTCAAGATTTGGGACTAAGTGACATGCGTCCAAGAGTTTTAGGGTATATATATTGTCAATGTATACAAGATTAACCTAATAAAAAGTTTAATTAGCTAATGAGAAACATGTGCAATTCTTTTTATAAGTCAAGGATAATCCAATAAAAAGTTAATTAGTTAGTGAGAAACATGTGCAGTTCCTTTGTAAATCAAGGGTAATCCAAAAAAAAGTTTAATTAGTCAGTGAGAAACATGGAGTTTAAATCCAAAATAATACTTTTTCGAAAAAAAAATAGACCCAAATTGATGTAGATTCAAATTTTATTGCTTTTCTAATTTTTTATTTGCGACATAGATCCTCTGTCAACCACGATGGAGGAAAAGGAGAAGCAAGCTTTACTTCTCTCTACCCTTTGGATCTCTTCCCAATTTTTCTCTGTAGAATGTATCGTTCTACTTTTTTTTCTTTTTTCTTTTCATATCTTTTTTCCTTAACAAACCCATTGTCATGCCCCAAATCCATAATGCTTTGGAGCGCAACACGCCGCAAAATTCAGGAAACAAACTTCCCAACTCCCACAAGGCATCTTGCTTTCACTATCCATAACATTCTACAAAAAACTTCATAAAATTTAAAATTTTATACATAAACATATATTTGTCATTAATCATAACAATAAAGATTTAAATCTACCTTGGGGTGTGATACGAACCCTATTGAAGGCGAAATTCGCTATCAAACAAACCTCGGATTGATGGTGATTGACACAAGTTTGAATAACGGAATTCCTAAAAGGATCCGTCTAATCCTCGTGGTAGTGAATGTTGATATGATCTTGACCCACAACCAAACGAACTAGTGAACCCAAGGAACGGTAGTAGGCATCACAATCAAGGGTGATACATTGATTGATAAGCCAAACGAACATCAAGAAAACTCTAAGTGTTCAAGGGGAGCTCATACAGCCAAGAGAGCTTTTCTCTCAAGAATAATTTCTGGAAAATTTCATATGTTATTGATGAAACAAGAAACAGCGTTTTTAATGTGTCTTTGCACAAGAACTCCTAACACAACTTGGACAAACAAGACACACGAGCTAGAACTCTTAACATGGCCCATAAAACCCTACTTAAGGTCGGATCCAAGCTCTAAAAGCTGGTCCATTTATTAGTTTAAAACCCAAATCAAATAATGACTAACTAAAGCTAAGCTAACGCCTAAACTAGTAACTCCATAAGTTGGAAGTATTTGCCCATCAACCTCCTTCTTCAACCTTGACCTCAAATCCCTTCTTGGACCATGTTAGGCACTCCAATTGAATCTTTAACAACTCGAACCATGGTTTGTAATGACTCGTTAAGTCACTTGGCTAGAGCTCGTGTCATTGGACCAACCAAAACTACCATGAGATTGACTTGAGCATGATGATCAGCTTGAGCAACTCCATTAGTCCCTTTCTCTTGAGAAGGATTTGTCCTCAAATCGACCTCATCGCCTGCAAGACAAGGACTTAAGTCAAATACATTGAATGTGGCGCTAACTTATTACTCACCTGGTAGCTCGAGTTTGTAAGCATTGTCGTTGATACATTCGAGTACTTGGAATGGTCCATCTCCACGTGGTAGCAACTTGTTTCGACATTAGACTGGGAAACATTCATTTCTCAGATGAAGCCAAACCCAGTCACTCGGTTCAAACACCACACACTTGCGACTCTTGTTTGCTTGTGTAGCATACTGCATTGTCTGCTTCTCAATGTTAGCTCGCACTTTCTCATGAAATTGTCAGACACACTCTGCCTTTTTCTTATCATCTAAGTTAACTTGTTCATAAACTGGTAAAGGCACAAATCTAAAGGCATAAGTGGGTTAAAACTATAAATAACCTCAAAATGGCAAATATTGGATAGCAAAATGCACGGTACGATTATATGCAAATTCGAAATAAGGTAAACATTCCTTCCATGTCCTAAGAATTTTACACAATATTGCACACAACAAGATAGAAAGAGTTCCATTAGCTACTTCTACTGGGCAATCAGTTTGTGGGTGACTAGCTATCAAAAATAATAACTTAGTTTCTAACTTAGACCGTAAGGTTTTTTGGAATTAGCTAAGGAACTTAACATCTCTATCAGAAACTATGGACCTAGGAACACCATGCAATCTCACTATTTTCCTAAAGAACTAATTAGCGATATGAGATGCATTATCAGTTATATGATAAACAATGAAATGAGTCATTTTTTAAAATCTATCTACGACTACATAAATGAAATCACTGTCTCTCCTAGACTTAGGCAACCTAAGTATAAAGTCCATCGATATATTTACCTATTTTCCTTAGGTATAGGCAATGAAGTGTATAAACCATACAGATGTACCTTAGACTTGACTTGTCGGCATGTGATACACCTGTCAACGAATCGCTCCACATTTTGCTTTATGCGCGGCCAGTAGAAGTGTGCCTGCAAAACATCATATGTCCTAGATATCCCAAAATGTCCCATTAATCCTCCACCATGTGATTCCCTCAACAATACTCACGAATTGAACACATAGGAATACATAGCTTGTTGACATAGTAAAGGTATCCATCAGCAATGAAAAACTTACCCTTATGAGGTGCTTTACATGACTCATAAATCACTCCAAAATCAGAATAATTTTGATACAAGTTCTTAATGAACTAAAACCCTAGAATTTTAGCATCTAAAGTAGTGATTAGGATGTACCTGCGTGATAGTGCATTGGCAGCAACATTTGTCTTACTAGACTTGTACTTGATGACGTATGGAAATGACTCAATGAAGGTGATCCACCTAGCATGCTTCTTACTCAACTTGTGCTGCACCTTCCAATATTTAAGGGAATCGTTATTTATATTAATCACGAATTCCTTAGATCTCAAATAATGCTGCCATGTCTCTAATGCTCGAACTAGTGCATATAGCTCTTTATCGTACGTTGAGTAGTTTAATGCCGTCCCACCGAGTTGCTCGCTAAAATAAGGGATTGGATTCCCAACTTGCATTAACACGGCACCTATTTTAATACATGAGGCATCACATTCAATTTCAAATGTTTTATTAAAATCAGGTAAAGATAAAACATATACGTGTGTGAGTTTGTGTTTACAAATTTGGAAAGTTTGTTCTTGAGCTTCTCTGCAGACGAATTTCTCATTCTTCTTGACAATTGCGGTTAATGGGGCGTAGAGACGTACTTGAGCTTAGTCGAACTCGAGTACTGCTATACTCGAGTTTGACTAGGACTATAATATTATTATACTCAACTCGAGCTTGAGCTCCATTGAGTTGGAGAATCTAGACTCGAGCCTGACTTGAGGAAATGCTTAAAAAACTCGAGGCTCGACTCAATAAGGTTCGAGTCGAAATCGAGCCTTTGATTCGAGTAATCTAACCAATCGAGCTTCTTGGCTCAGCAAATTGGAGGAAAATAGAAAGATAACAACCTATTCACAAATCCCCGTTAATAGTCATTCAAACTGTAAATGAAAGGAAAAAGATCGAAAATATAAACATACCCTGCAATACATAATAAGTTACATGTCTCATAAATTCACAAGCTCCAAATTATGAGCTAATCTAAGTAGAAGAAATGAACAGTAGCATAAATCTTCAAAGCTTGGGCAAGTCGAATTCTTTGATTGTCTTGGCTTTCTACAAGAAGGAAAGAGGACAAAACACAAAAAAGTTACATAACTTCTCAAAAGAATAAAAAAACTTATAGTCAATAACTCAAATATAGAAGTTTGATAGTAAAACAATAAAGCTAACCTTCGTCTTGTTTTTCACCCCGTGAAGATGCCTACACCAATCTCCTACACACATCAATACTTGAACTGTATCTAAGTGAAGTGCCGCTCGATAGGTGTCAATTATTCGAGTCACGGCACTAAATGTGGCCTCCAATGCACCTGTACTTATTAGAATGGCCAAGACATCACAGGCCATTCGAGAAAGTACTGAGTATGAGATTCGATTTATTTTCCATCACTTCAAACAATCAAATTCATTGAGGTCTTCTCTAATCTTTTGCCGACACTTGTCTAAATAATCAACCAATTCTGACTTATTGGATTCACTGGTCTCAACTTCATCACAATATTGATCAAAGTCACCCTATATAGTCTTCTTGGTCACATTTGTTCCTTGCCTTTGTGAAGAGCTAGAAGCCATTGGCCCTCTAGTTGGATTCGCTACTAAAGCAACATACTCGTCATATAACTCGAATATCACTTGACAAATGGTGGAAATGTTATGAGAAACCTCTGAAGGTGGATACAATTGAGGGTAGGTGAAGTCTACAACTCTCATTTCTGTCTTGGATCTAATATAGCAGCCACAGCCAATATAAAATTACATTCACCCCAATACTTGTCACACTTAGTTTTCATCCCTCGAACCATGGACTGAATGAAAGGGTCTTCATCATTGACTTGAGCATCCATCACTTTCTTTATCTTCACCAACTCTTGAAGGAAAAGATTGTTGGTAGGATAACTTGAGCCAGAAATTATATGTGTGCACTCCTAAAATTTTTCCAAGATCAAACAAACCTTTTCTGCCTTTTTCTAATCCTCAACAGATGGGCAAAAATTGTAACTTTGCTCTCATCTTGGAAATGGGGAAAAACATCCTTAAATTTGATGGCACAATTCAGCATCTCGAAAGTGGCATTCTATCTTGTCTTGCAACCATAAAGCAACATTTTCCTGGTATCTGCCATTGTTCAACAATCTTAGCAAACATCAACACTCGACCCTCTGATTGATTCATAAATTTCACGGAGTCTCTAATGGCTTTGGTGATGTCCACAATCTCAGAAATGCCATCTTGAATCACAAGGTTCAAGATATGTGCACAGTATCGAACATAGAACAATTTTCCATTATAAGGAAACTTTTTAGGCCTAGAGATGTCATCACATAATATTCTAATAGCAACATCATTGTTCGAGGCATTTTCAACGGATATGGAGTAAATCTTGTACTCAATGCCCCACTCTTTTGCACTTTTGAAAATTGAAGATGCTAACTCAACTCCTTGGTGAGATGGTGGTATGTGCACAAAACTTAGGACTCACTTTTGTAGTTTCCAATCTGAGTCAACCCAATACCCGGTTATGACCATGTACTCGATCTTTTGGTTTTTTGACTTATAAAGATTAGTTATGATGCTCACTTTTTTCATATTTTTCAACTTGTTCCTCAACTTATTTTTTCAACCTCATATACTTGTATACAATATTTTTTACTGTTGCTCGAGAGATTCTTTTCGACTCTGGCACTGCTCGTTTCATCATAAGATTGAAGTCCTCTTCTTCTAATATGGTGAACGGATGCTAGTGCATTAGCACCCAATATGCAGCAGCCTCTCCAACTTTCTCCATGTCAAACTTTCTGTTCAGGGGTGGCAAGGTTGGAAAAGATTCATCAGCTGTTAGAATTCCAATTGTATTTGAGCAAGCAAGTGTAGAATCTTGTAGAAGCAACCTTTGGGAGTTTCAAGAGTAAAAAATGCCAACTAGAAACAACTGTTCTTGATCTTGAATCTTTCTATAAATAACAGCCTTAGAGGATTTTTTACAACTTTGGAAGGCTAGAGAAACTCCACAAAAAATGTAGTCTTCATTAGTTTTTCTTAGTTCATTAGTTAGGATAGATTAGTATAGTTAGTATAGTTTATCCTTCTTGTACTTGTAACTAAACTTGGATGAAGATTAAGGAGCAAGATGGAGAGTTTGATCTCATGTGACAAGGGTGATATCTCTTATATTGCTTTCTCTCTTGTATTTGATTTCATGTTTAGTTATTATATAAGTTTGGATTTGTGTTTAAATATGTGTTTCTAAAATTTATACCTTGGATTTTGGTTGAACTTTCTATGATTGTTTGGTGTTAACCTTTTGGCTATTTGATATTATTATCTTGATTGAGTTATTTAGCACTTTTGCTCTTATAATCATGATTAACTGGCCATTGATTATGATCATCTAAAGGTGTTAGATTTGTAATGAAAATTGGGATTTAACACTAGTTCAAGGAAATGATAAACCTAGGAAATACACTCATGATAGTAGAGGTACACTTTTGTAGCTTTAGTGATTCATTTCATGTAATTTCATAGAAGAAATGAACTTGTAGTTAATTTCATAACCACGAGAGTAGGTATGGTTTAACTGCAAGTATAGTTGATTCACTACGAGAGTAGGTTTCACATAGATGAGAAAATTACGCCATAACTTGTCAAGATAGTAGTGTTTAATGATCCAAAAGTTACACTTGCATGAGTCATAAGGGATACCACGACCTAAGGAGTTTTCATTTGTTATTTTCTTGCATATTTTAGCTTAGTTTTATTTCCTTCAATTTGTTAATCGTCTAAATAATGAAGGAGTTTGCAAACCACCAGTAATTGACAATCTTTCCTATGGGATCGACACCTAATACCCCTATGCTCAATAAACGACTCGTATACTTGCAAAAATTATGTGTGAGGTATTTAGGATTTTATAAACGTAAAATTTGACTGTGTATGAACTAATTGTTATATGTATACCCCATACTTGTTAAGTTTTTGGCGCCGTTGTCAGGGAAGATTTTGCTCAATATCGGTGCTAAAAAAACTTTATTAATTAAGACATTTTTTCTTACTTTTCTTGTTTTTGTTGTGTTTAGTGTCCTTTTGTTATATTTAGTGTCTTGATGTGTTTTTTATTTTGTGTTTAGTGCCTTGTTTTGTATGTGTCGAGTCACTTGTTCTTCTTGACTAAACTTGTTTTTGAGCAATTTTGAAAAGCATGTTTAGGAACTCAAGGAGAATAGGAAGTATGGAGGAACAATGCATGAGAAGTGGAAGATCAGCAACGAATTGTTACCATGTGCAGAGCTCTATGAATAGAGGTAACCAAGATGTGTCTGAAAGTATGTCATTTGAAAATAGCTTAAAGAGCTTAAAGGCTAAATTTGATTTTATAACGTCAAAAGTTCAATTGGACACCATTATGCATGAGATTGAGGAAAGTAAGAACATTAATGTTTTTAATTCTAATAATATGATTTGTAACTTGAGTGGAGGTTATCATACTACTCATACATGTAGACAAGCACAAAATGTAAATTATTTTGATGAATTTGGACATTGCAATCCTTATTTTGATTAAAATGGTCCTAATTGGGACAATTCTTATGCTTGTAATTGGGATAATCAATGTGTATATAATGCTTCTCCTTGTTTATGTAATTACCAACTCGAATTTATCCAATTTAAATCTAAGTCATCTTGAAAATTAGTTATAGAAAAAGCTAGTAAACCTCCAACCATTTTGATAGGGTTAAGGAAAGATTAGATAAATTAGCTTCTCACTTTAGTAGAATACAAGGTCATTTACATGTTTTGTGTGAAGTTATTTCTTTTAATGATACGAGAAATGGCCCTAGCATGAATGGTGGGAATGTTGTACGCGAAAATAGATTGCACTTTGATGAAAATAGTGTATTTAATATGTGTTTCAATGAGAAAAGTACATTTCACAAGATAATATTTTTGAAACTAACTTTGAACCTCAATAAATTGGCATCAATGTTTCATATTTAATCCCTTTTGAGAAGTACTTTGAAGGCGTAGGTTCTAAAGATGTTATCTTCCAAGAAGGTCATGCCGACATTTCTTTGGTGAGCTCTTAAGTGACACATGTTCAAAGTAACATCTATGAATCACTTGAAATAGGTAAACCACTTTCACCTCTCATATCATTTGAACATATGACTTTTGCTATTAAGCCACCATTCATTGATCTACCATAGCCTAAAATGGTGGATTATTCATTGACAAAACCTCTTTGAAAAATAAGATTACATAGTCGAGCCAACGACTATAAACAAAAGAGCTAATTGGGAGGCAACCCAATGTTTTGGTAATTTAAGTTAATTTGGTGTGATTTTATTGTTAAATTATGTGTTTAAATTATTTTGTTATTTTTCTTTTTTAGGTATGAGAAATGGAAGCAAGAGTGACTAAATGAGGTGAAAAAAGTGAAATCTGATTAAAGAACTCGACTCCTCGATTTGAGTATTTAATGTTTTTGATTCGTTAAAGAGAGGTAAAATGTATATTTTGATCATTTTACATGTGTGTGCATTGATTATTTTAGTAAAAGAATGATCTAGTGTGCATTTTGAGCAATTGGGGTACCGTGCGTAATTTTAGAAAGTTGAATCTCTTGCAGAAAAATTGCAGAAGAAAACGCAGCCTCATGGGAAACGCGACCTTAGGTCACATTTTCCTAAGGCCGTGTATTTTATTCTGCAACTTTTCAATAAAATATGCGAGTATAGAAAATGCGACCTAAGGTCACGTTTTCAAATCTTGTGTATCATTTCTACAAAATTAAGGCAGAAAACGCAAGTCTAAAAATGCGGGCCTACTCGCATTTTTGAAGCTCTTTTAAGAAGCAAAAACGTAGGCTGCCTTATTCTTATCTTTTCCTCTCCAAACTCACGTATTCTTACATTTACACACACTTCAGCAGTCTCCTCTTTTACTGCATATCCTTACAAGAAATCATCCACCAAACATTATTTGACCATCATAGAGTCTTTTTAACCGATTAAAATTCAACAAAAAAACAACTCAAAAATCGATTGAAGATTAGGGTTCATAACTTCTAATTCAAGTAATAGGGGGTCAATTTAATGGTGTTTCATAGGAGTTTTTGTATCATTTGTATCGCCAAATATCACTCTACGAATTTGAGATAAATTTCTTAAATTTAATTTGGTATTTTAATATTCACCATTTGCATATCTTTTGAGTTTAATGACATGCTTTGAATAGTGAATTTGTGATGTTATTTGTTGATATTTATAAGTTCCGTTATGCTTATTTAATATTTTTAAACATGTTTAGATGATCAAACATGGGAATATGATGATCTATGTAATGTTTCAATTTATGTATATTCCTATTATATGATCAATGTAATAATTGGTTTTGGAATGTTGTTAAATATAATTGAATGGTTCAAATTGTCAAAATGTGACTTGTTCATGATACTTACACGTATACATTATATGGTGACATTTTAGCAAATTTGAATTTGTAAGTTTTAAAGTACGGCTAGTTTATCTAGTTTAATAAAATGATACATTTAAATGAAAGTTTATTGCTTAATCTTCATATAGAGTATGATTGGATGATGAATTTTGAATATATGAAGAATTTAGCAATTTGTGTGGAATTTTGAGAGTGAAAAGTGTGTGAAGTGAAGTGTTTCACTATACCTTGAGGAGTTTCTTGTCAATTTTATACAAGCACATCACCAAGACAAAGGTGTAGAGTTACGGATCGCCAATTTATGTTTATTAATGTCTTTGTTCTTGCCTTTGCTTCTCTTGAACCATAGTAGTTTATTTCTCATTTTCACTTCTTAAGTTTTTATTACTAATGGTTACAAATGGAACTCATGAAGTTTTTTTTTTGTGTAGACTTGCGACAAAAGGATCATAAATTTTATAATGGATTCTGAAACTTCATATTTGCACACTTCAATCGTAATAATAGGGGAGTATAAAACTTCATATTTTATAATGGATTCTTTATCTCGGTTTCCTTTTTTACACATTGAGGACAATGTGTGTTTTAAGTGTGGGAGAGAGAATTGAGATTATATGTGTTGGTTGTGATTGACTTGTGATGGAAATGATTTGGACTTACCTTAGAAATATTTCTGGTGCATTAATTTGTTGAAAATTGGGTTCGTTGGCAAGGAGTTTTGTCTATTTATAAAGGAAACTCTATCAAAATTTTTTCAAAATCTTATCCAAAATTACAAATTTGCCCTGAAAGGTTCCAAAATTTTCACTTTTATCCAAGGGCAACAAGTTCCATACCATTAGTAACTCAAATTCCTTTTACTTTTGAGATAAATATATCTGGTTTGAAACCTTTATTCTTCATTTGACTTGGAAATAATTATTACGTGATTATAATTTGTGCATTTGTAGGAAAATATATCTTGAAAAGTGAAGAAAATTATGCCTAAATTTTACATATTTGATGAAATTCTATTTTTTACTTGATTTTATAAGTTAAGTAAAAAATATGGTCAATAATGGCAATACTCTTCTCATGATTATTCTTTTGAGGGAATGTTATTATTTTTGCTTTTAAAGAAAAGAAGAAGAATAAAATAAAAAATAAAAAATAAAAAATAAAAGAGAATAAGATTTGTTCTACTCCAATGGTTTTTGTACTTAGTAATCAGGAGTCTTCATCTATAAATGTCGACTTTCGCATAAAACGGTACTAAAATTAAAAGTATGCAAAGCAACTTGAGGATGTGAAATATTCAGTAACCGGCGATTTTCATCTAAAAATGTCAATTTTCAGGTCAAAAGGCACTTTCACAACTTGAGTATATAGTTAGTTATGTTATATGAATAATTCCCTCTTTAAATTTGAATAAGAAGATGATCAAGGATTTAGGAAGCATTTTATTGATCATATGAGTTATTTGTTTGTAAAATTGGGTAAGGATGAAAAATGGAATAGAACTAGTTAAAATTATGGTATAACTGGCTCTCCTTTACTTGATATTATGAGTACTTGAGTTTAATTGAATGATTCCATAATAGTTCTTTACATTGTTTTGAGGAAATGAAGTTGAATTTTGCACATATGTTTAATTTCAAAATGTTGGATTATAATTCTTAATTGCTTGAGAACAAGCAATGATTCAAGTGTGGAAGAGTTTGATAAGTACATATTTTGAGTGTTTTAAGTGTGTTTTATTGCTTAGTTTTGGTGTGTTTTTATTTATTTTCAATAGATAATGATTTAAGTTTCTAGTAAAAATATACATTTTGTAGTTTAAGTGGTAAAAATTGTATTTCTATGGATTTGAATGGCAAAAACTTCACGTTTTATAGGTTTAATGATTCAATCATCAAATGGAGTTAATTGAGAAGATAATTAGATGATTATTGATGATTTGAAATGATTTAAAAAAGACATAAAGTGCAAAATATTCTAAAGAAAAAATGCAAGTTAGATAGCTTTGACACCTTGTGGTGCAAGTTATTTCAAAATCCATCATCGAGAAAATATCAGTTGAAATTGGACAAAAAATAGAGCAAAGAGAAGACTTGACCAAAATTGAGCAAACCTGCAAAAAGGCAAAACTTGGGGTACAATACGTGACCTCAGGTCACATTTTCGAGATTGCGTATTCTTCAATTTTGGCTGCAACTTGTTCTGTAATTTGTTCTCTGTTCACACAAGCTTTTTGATCCATTTTTCTACTAGAATTCCTGCCGCATCTGAGCAAGCAAGTATAGAATCTTGTAGAAGCAACCTTTAGAAGTTTCAAGAGTAAAAAATACCAAATAGAAACAACTCTTCTTGATCTTGAATCTCTCTATAAATAGCAGCCTTGGAGGACATTTTCACAACATTGGAAGGCTAGAGAAACTCCACAAAAATGTAGTCTTCACTAGTTTTTCTTTATTCATTAGTTAGGCTAGATTAGTATAGTTAGTATAGTTTATTCTTCTTGTACTTGTAGCTAAACTTGAATGAAGATTAAGGAGCAAGATGGAGAGTTTGATTTCATGTGACATGGGTGATATCTCTTCTACTACTTTTTCTCTTGTATTTGATTTCATGTTTAGTTATTATACAAGTTTGGATTTGTGTTTAAATATGTGTTTCTAAAGTTTATACCTTGGATTTTGGTTGAACTTTCTATGATTGTTTGGTGTTAACTTCTTGGCTATTTGATGCTATTATTTTGACTAAGTTATTTAGTACTTTTGCTTTTATAATCATGATTAACTGGCCATTGATTATGATCATCTAAAGGTGTCAGATTTGTAATGAAAATTGGGATTTGAGATTTAACACTAGTTCAAGGAAGTGATAAACTTAGGGAGTACACTCACGAGAGTAGAGGTGCACCTTTATGGCTTTAGTGATTCATTTCATGTAATTTCATAGAAGAAATGAACTTGTAGTTAATTTCATAACCATGAGAGTAGGTATGGTTTAACTGCAAGTATAGTTGATTCACTACGAGAGTAGGTTTCACATATATGAGGAAATTACGCCATAACGAGATAGTAGTGTTTAATGATCCAAAAGTTATACTTGCATGAGTAGTGAAGGATACCATGATCTAAGGAGCTTTCATTTGTTATTTTTTTGTACATTTTAACTTAGTTTTATTTCCTTCAATTTGTTAATCGTCTAAATAATAAAGGAGTTTGAGAACCACCAGTAATTGACAATCTTTCTTTGGGATCGACACTTAACATCCCTATGCTCAATAAACGATTCGTATACTTGCGAAAATCGCGTGTGGGATATATATGATTTTATAAATATAAAAATTGATTGTAGATGAGCTTATTATTATATGTATACCCTGCGCTTGTCACGCATAAAGGTACTAGATGCGTTAGTCAATCCAAAAGGCATAACTAACCACTCGTACAACCCATACATAATCTTAAAAACTGTTTTTCACCCGTTACCTTCCTTTATCCTAATGTGATGCTACCCACTTTTAAAGTCGATTTTAGTGAGCACAATTGCATCATAAAGCTCATCTAATATATCATCTAATCTAGGGATAGGGTGACGATACTTTATCGTGATTGCGTTTACTGCTCGACAGCTGATGCACATGCTCTACAATCTGTCTTTCCTTGGCACTAGTATGACCAGCACTGCATATGAACTCAAACTCTCCCTTGTCCAACCTTTGCTCAACAACTCATTGACTTGACGTTGAAACTCCTTGATTTCTTCAGGGTTGCTCTAGTAGGCTAGTCGATTAGGGATAGATGCTCTAGGAATGAAATCAATCTAATGTTTGATCCCTCTAACAAGTGGTAATCCATTTGGTATCTCTTCTGGGAAGATATCAATGAACTCCTACAAAAGAGACACAACCTCTCCTGACAATATTGGGTCTAACTCATTAATAGACGTCAAAACCTCTTTACTATAAAATACGAGTAAAGACTACTTCGCATTAAGAGCTTACCTTACTATTTTAGCTTTCACAAGAAAATTCTGTTTCTTCCCCAATTTTCCTAACTTGGCCGAATTTACTTTTTAACATTTAGGGTCATTAATTTTGGCCTTAGCTAATGATTTCTTTCTCTGACTTTCCTTTTCAAAATCCCTTTGCAAGCTAAGTTGGTTTTCATGTACTTGTTTGGGTGTAAGAGGTACTAATATGATTTTCCTAAGTCTATGCATAAACATATATTTATTAGTAACCCCATCAAAAGTGATTTTTTTATTAAACTGCCAGGACCTACCAAGTATCACATGACTCGCATGCATAGGAATAACATCACATAGAATTTCATCCTCACATCTACCAATTTCAAATGAAACAATACATGTTTGGATACATGAACTTCACTGCTATTGTTGAGCCATTAAAGCTTGTAAGGTCATGAGTGATTCATGGTTGCTAACTCCAACTTCTTGACTATCAATGTGCTCGTCACGTTGGTACAACTTACTTCTTCCTCTATCAATTATCAAGTTACACACTTTGTCCTTGATTAGACATCATGTGTAGAAGATATTCTCACACCGCGCATCATCCTTTCTAAGTTGGGTGGTTAAAGCTCTTCGCGCAACAAGTCTGAGCCCAATTTGTTCATCGATAGTGCATTCTTCTCCCGCTGCATCTTCCTCATCCATGAGAGGTGGCAGCCCCTCATACTCGACCTCATCATTAGACACAATCTCTAATTGATTGGGGCATTGATTAGCTATGTGTCCCCTTCCTTGATACTTAAGCCATCGAGTGTCTCAACTGCTTCCTTTTTGTTGTTTCGAAGACACTTTAGGAGTTGTCTTTGAGTCTCCCTTAGATGATTCACCCCTCAGCCTTGGAGCAGTTGAACTGACCGATTGCTTATATTCACTCATTGACTGGTTCAACCTTGTTGCTGGGGTAGAGAAATTGTAGCTCGATCATGGTTGATCCCTCCTCTTGAGCCTTTACTCAATCTTCATGGCCTTGTCAACCATCTTGCCAATCTCTGCGTAAGGTTGTAGCTCAAGTCTCTTAGCTATGTCCGATCTCAAATCATTCAGAAATCTTGCCATGGTGGCCTCATAGTTCTTTTGGACATCTGTTCTCAGCATTGTGACCCGTATTTCCATATAGTAGTCCTCTACGCTACGACTCTCTTGTGATAGTGTTTGCAATTTCTGGTATAGGTTGCGGTAGTAGTAGATCGAGACGAACCTCTTCCTCATGATCCCTTGAAGCTGGGTCCAAGTGGTGATAGTGGGTTCTTTATTTCATCTTCTACTTGTGCACAATTGGTCCCACCAAATAATCACGTCCTCAGTGAATTCGATTACCGCGAGTTTGGCCTTTTGCTCCTTGGTGTAGGTGTGATGCTCGAAGATCATTTCCATCTTTCACTCCCACTTGAGGCATGCCTCGAGATCTGATCTCCCTTGAAATGTTAGAATTTTCATTTTGATCCCTTTGATAGGATCACTCCCTTGATTTGAATCATGGCGTCTGGGTCTTAGCCTCCGTTAAAGGTTAACTTTGTCTCGATGCCCCTTGAATGGTGTTTGAGACAATTCTAGCTTGTCCATCCTTTCATGTAAGGCCTCTATATTGTTAGTGATTTGTCTTGTGAAATCACCAAAAAAAGTTTCAAGTTTGAGTGTGAGGTCCGCTCTAGGTTCATATTTCTCCATCGCTTAGGTACCCTGCAAGAAAATGATAGTATAAAAAGAAATTTGTCCTTTCTCTCTCCCTCATGTGTATCCGCTCATGGTCATGTTTACACTCAAATATTCACTCTATTGATCTCACCAAAAGCTCCCAAATAGCCTCAGTTCCTTCCTTGAATAGGCTAGAGTTCCCTTCAAGTGTTCAATCAAGCTTTACAATTAAGCCCCTTGAGTGTAGCCTACTAATGAGTAGATGTAATGAAACAAAAAAAAAGACATGATTCTAGAATTTTTTTGAAAGAAAAATTGACTTTTGGAACAAGAATAAAGTTGGAAATTCATTGGGAATCTACTTAAAAAAGCAACTCAACAGCTACTAAAACACAACACAACAGCTAATATGGGTGCGACTCAAACACTAGTAAGAACGACAACAAAAAGCTGGAATTTAGAACTTGAGGATTCTGAACTTTAAGAGGGAAATTAAGGCTGGAAACTATAGCTAGAAACTAGTGGAATTAAGCTAAAATAATGACACAAAGCTGCTATGGAACCGACACTAGGACACTAGGAATGGATTGACTCAATACTAGTATGTAGTGTAGAAATTAGGAAACTGACTTTTTGGTTGTAATTGTTGGAATAATTCTGGAAATAAACCTCTTTTCCCAATGAGATAAGAATCACAAGGCTGTATTCAGTGAATTTTTCCAAAAGGAATTGGACAAGTAACCATTGGTGGAAAAAAACTACGAACCTAAATGGAATTTGCATAACCTTTTCTTTCTGTTCAGCCGACTTGGGAACTATCAAAAACACAAATAAGGTGTGATTTTGGCCACTTAAATGGATCAAATTCATGGCTACAAGAAAGTTTTTTCTTTTTTATCATCAGCCAAGAACTTGACGAAACTAGGGTTTCGGGCTGGCAGAATTTTGCAGCTTTGATTGATCAAGATTCGGTCCCCAAAAGCCCTAACAAGCTTTGACGTGCACGGGGTATACATATATCAATTTAACTCATCCACAATCAAATTTTACATTTATAAATCCTAAATACCCCATACGCGATTTTTCGCAAGTATACGAATCGTTTATTGAGCATAGGAGTATTAGGTGTCGATCCCACAGGGAAGATTTTCAATTATCGGTGATTTTTGAATTCCTTTATTATCTAGACTACCATAAACATAAAAGTAATGAAAATAACACTAGAAAACTCCTAAAGATATGGAATTCCTTACTACTCTTGCAAATGAGATTACTGGTTAAGTGAATGCTATTATCTTGATTAGTTATGACGTAATTTCCTAATATATATGAAACCTATTCTTGTAGTGAATCAACTATACTTGTAGCTAAATCATACCTATTCTCATGGTTATGAATTAACTACAAACTCATTTCTTTTAAGAAATTCCATGAAAACAAGTCACTAAAGCCACATAGGTGCACCTCTACTCTTGTGAGTGTACTTCCTAGGTTTATCACTTTCTTGAACTAGTGTTTAATTACAATTCTCATTGCAAACGTAACACCTTAGGATAATCACAATTAATGGCTGGTTAATCATGATTAGAAAAATAAAAGTGATAAATAACTTGTTCAAAATAATATCATCAAATAACCAAGTAAACATCACTAACAAGTTATAGAAAGTTCATCCATAACTCTAGGCATAAACTTTAACTAAACATAAAGAACAAACACCAAACTTGTATTATAGCTAAACATGAAATCAAATACAAAAGAGAAAGTGATAGGAGAGATGTCACCCTTGTCACATAAGCTTCAAACTCTCCATCTTTGCTCTTCAATCTTCATCCAAATCTAACTAAAAATACAAGAAGGAAAAACTATACTAACCACTCTATACTATCCTAAATAATGAACTAAGAAAATTTTAGTGAAAGCTATATTTTTGGTGAGTTTCTCTAACCTTCCAAAGTTATGAAAATGGCCTCCAAATGCTGCTATTTATAGAGGATCCAAAAGCCAAATAAGTTGTTTCTAGGTATCATTTTTTATTCTTGAAACTCTCACGAGTTGTCTTTCCAACTTTCCAACATTTTCTTGATCAGATATAGCCAGAATTGATAGCTAGAATTGAGCTAGAAAAATTGTATGAAAGTAAGGCCAGTTAATGAGCAAGTTATAGAAAACAGAAGAAAATACGCGACCTCAGGAATACGCGACTTCATCTCGCGTATTGGATAGTCTCATTTTCACTTCAGCACCACTTCAACTGATATTTTCTCAATGATGGAGGGTGAAATAGGTCTTGTGCAAAACATAAAAGTTGTAGTTCTTTGAGTTAAATTTCCAATGCCTCAAGAATCATCTCATTTGGAGTTCTATGGACTAAGATATGATCAAAATACCCTCAACTAGTCAGAGCTCTATTTTAGCATTCGACAGCAGAGTTACACTTCTATATTTCAACTTTTTGACAATGAAAACAAATGAACTGGATTTCGATATCTTCATACCAAATGTATATATATCTCTTAGCTTTAAAATGGTTCAAGAATCACCTTAATCCAATGCTTGTATCTCAAGATATTGCTAAAATACCACAAGGTGTCAAAACTGAAAACTTTCTTCTTTTGTTCTTGATTGCATTTCCTCTCTTGCACTTCATATTCTCTTTTTATCACTTTAAACCATCATCAATCATCCAATTATCTTCTCAACTCACTCCATTTGATGATTGAATCATTAAACCTACAAAAACATGAATTTTTTACCATTAAAATCCATAAAACTACAATTTTTACCCTTAAAACTTGACGGGCGTAGGGTATACATATAACATTGAACTCATAATAATCAAGTTTTACATTTATAAACTCCTAACTACCCCACATGCGATTTATCGTAATTATACGAATCGTGAACGAGTATAGGGTGTTAAGGGTCGTTCCCCCAAGGAAGATTGCAATTATCGGTACTACTAAAGCTTCTCTATTATTTAGACTATCAATAAATTATAACAAGTAAAACCTACTGAACTTATGCAAGAAAATAACAAATGAAAGTTCCTTAGGTTGTGGTATCCCTAACTACTCATGCAAGTATTATATTTAGATCATTGAATACTACTATCTAGGCTAGTTATGGTGTAATTTCCTCATGCATATGAAACCTACTTTCGTAGTGAATCAATTATACTCATAACTAATCCATACCTGTTCTCATGGTTATGAATTAGTTACAAGTTCATTTCTTCAGTGAAATTACATAAAATGAATCACTTAAAACTATGTAGGTGCACATCTACTTTCATGAGTGTACTCCCTATGTTTAGCACTTCTTGAACCAGTGTTAAATCTCAATTTTCATTGCAGAAACAACACCTTAGATAATCACAATTAATGGTACCAGATTAATCATGATTTAAAGAGCCAAAGTGCTAAATAACTTGCTCAAATCATAGCAATCAAATAACCAAATAATAAACACTAACAATCATAGAAAGTTCAACCAAATCCAAGGCATAAACTTTAAAAATACATATTAAACACAAAATCCAGAATTTGTATATTAATTAAACTTGGAATCAAGTACAAAAGATAAAGAGTTTGGAAGGAATATAACTCTTATCACATGAGTTCATCTCCTTGCCTTCTTCATCCTCCATCTTCATCTTTGCCTAGCTAATAAACAAGACTGGATGAACTGTCTAAACTACTATCCTACACTAAAAAAAATGGAAAATCTATATTTTTGCAGTCCAAGTTCTCTCCTGTATGTCTCTCTTTTTTCTTTCAATCTTGCAAGTTTTGGCTATATAAAGATGAAAGAAGTCAAGAAAATGAGGCCTACACCACCCTTTTATAGTTGTAAAGTAGTTCTCACATGTCTGGCATTGCATGTGACTTGTTGGAGGTGAAAATAAGTTTTTCACGTAAAGAGCAGCCTTCTCTGACCACAATCCGGCCACAAATCCGGCCACAAATCCGGCCAAGTTCCGGCTAGATTGCTACAGTGACATTTTGGTGCACTTTTGTTCAATTTTCAGCTTTGCTTCGATTTTGCGTCAAATTCAACTGCACTTTTCTTGATGATAAAAGCTGATTTAGCTCTTGATCAAAACATAAAACTTGTAACTCTTTGAGTTAGCTTTCCAATGCATCAAGAATCACCTCATTTGGATCTGTGTAGGCTGAGAAATGACCAAAATACCCTTGACTACTCACTGCCCTATTTCAGCTTCGACCAATAGAAATTAGCTACTGTAATTCGACTTTTTGACCTGGAAAACCTTCAAATTGGATTCAGATGTCTTCACCAAAGTTGTAGATCTATCTCTTATCTTCAAATTGGTTTAAAAATCATCTCAATCTGATCATTGGATCTCAAGTTATAGCAAAAATACGAAAATGTGTCAAAACTATCAAAATGCACAAAATCCAAGTAAAAAGTGATAAAAATCTCATTTAATTATTTAAAAGTATTTTTCATCAATTATAGCCAAAATAATTCATTTTCTTCCAATAATATACCCAAAGTGACTAAAAATAATACAAAATGCTATACAATTATTACGTAAATTAGTCACTTATCAAACTCCCACACACTTAAATCATTGCTTGTCCTCAAGCAATCCACACATAATCAACTACAATGATTCAAGAGATGAAACAATATATGCACATTGTCAAATTTAATTCCTCAAGATTTGGACAATAATCATTATACAATTGTTCAAATTATACTAAATACTTATAATATCAAGTAAAGAAAAGATAATTATACCCTAAATTCAACAAGTTAAACTTAATCTCTTACCCCAACCTAATTTCACAAATAAATAAATCACATAATCAATTTATAGCATTCCTCCTCCTATAATCATCCTTTTTTTATATATATTTTTACAACTAAGAGGGATTTATTCACACTAATTTTACTTAAATAGTGAAAATGCCTTTTACGTGAAAATAGACACTTTTAGGTGAAGATCCCCGGTTACTCAACATTTCACTTATTTAAATTGATATGCATACTCTTAATTCAAATAACTTTTTACGCAAAAATTGACATTTGTAGATGCCAACCCCCGGTTACTCGGTACGAGAATCATTTGAGTAGAACAATTTTTATTTAACTTTTTTTCTCTTTTTTTTCTTTCTTTTTCAAAAATAAAGGACAATAAATAGATATTCCCTCTTAGAAAATATATAAGAATAATCAAAGGAGGAGTATAACCTTTATCGACTATATCAATCACTTACTTGCAAAATTAAGTAAAGAGGAGAAATCTCATTAAACATGCAAAATTATAAGTATAATTTTCTTCACTTTACCAAATATACTTTCTAAAATGCAAAAAATTTTAATTGCATAATAATCATTTTCAAGTTAAATGAGGACTAAACCTTCCAAAATACACATAAAGCATCAACAATTGGAAGAATTTAAACATTTAAAGTTGGAACAAATTAGCCCTTTTTGAATGAAAATGCAAAAATTTGAAGAACTTTCGGGCTATAGTAAAATATTGGAAAAGATTTTAGAAAATTTTTTACAGAGTTTCTCCTTATAAATTGATGAAAACTCCCTGCCAACAAACCCAATTTTAGACAAATTATCCACATGACAAATAATTCAAATACAATTTCAACAATTCTAAGCATTTAAGTCCACAAAATATCATCACATAGCATTAAAATGCAAGTTCAAATATTTCCTCCCCCACACTTAAACTTCAAATTATCCTCAATGTGAGAAAAGGAAAATAAATAAAGAGTAAAAGAAAATACTCCCTTTATGACTTGCGCGATCCAAATCCATGGCAATGTGATGAATTTCCAACCGTATTTGAGAAAGAATGGAGAGTTCACTTATTGCACCCTAAAAAAGACAAAATCAAAACAAATAAATTTCTTAAAAATAAAAGGTTGCAATCAACAAGAAAAAAACATGCAAGTCAAGGAACAAGGAAAAATGATCAAGCATGTGGAACCATACAATGTTCATGGGATAAAAACATGAAATGAGCTAATCTTTACTAATCAAATATATGCATTAGTATCCAAAGCAAAGGGAAGGTAATTTCACACAATAAATCCACAATCATGAATAAAATAAGTTCCATTTATACATTTTGTCATCAATGATCAAGTCTCCTCAAGTACAAAAGTAATCTCAAAATGGAGGCAAACACACCAAACTAAAATATAAATGACCTTCATGATAATTCATGAAATACTAAAAATCATTGAACCACAGAGATTATAAGTGCATTTATGAATTTCATAAATTAAGGCCATCTTCAATTCACCTCTTCTTTTAGAATTACCTAAGAATTCAAGAAATCATTCAATCAAGTACCTTTTCATTCATTAGGGAATCTAAATCACTCACATGAATATCAAAAACTCACACTAAGCTAATTAAAATGCTACATTTAAGCATACAACTAGCAATAATTCACCAAATAAATACAATAAATGCAAATCACAAAATTTATCTATCACTAACAATCACCAATAGCATCAATAAGTTCAAATAAATACACCTAACTTCACATATAAAAATTGCCTAAATATAGAAAATATTCAATCATGACAAAAATTCAAATAACAAAGTTAGGTGGAGATTTGTTACCTCAAGGTAGTTTGGTGATGTTTAGAGATGAATATGATGTGAAAACCCCCAAGAAACTTACTCCAATTTGACCTTAATTTAGTGATTTTAAGAAGATAGAACCCTAACTAATGGTAAGCTTAAAACCACTTTAGAGTTGTTTTTGCAAGAATATGAACTATGAAATTCACTCTAGAGGATGGGAGAAAGTGATTTGGTGAAGGTTATTTGAAAATTAAATGGTAAAAAGTGGTGTTTTAATGAGTGGTGTGTGTTTGAGGTGTTAGTGTGTGAGTTGGGTTGAAGAAGAAGGGAGAAAAATTGTAAGGAATCCGTGAAACGGATTCATCTTACGCTGGTTACTGTTCATAATCCTGCCTGAAATTGGAGGGATTCGTGAAGGGATTCTGGCCAGCGAGCCAGAAAAAATTTTTCGTCCTCCCCTGTTAATCCGGCTGTGAATCCGGCCAAAATTTGGCCGGATTGTACTGCAAAAAAAATTCTGATTGCAGAAGTGGATCCGAGGCCTCGGATCCATTGAATCTGCACTTATTGCACAAGTTTCTGTAATTTTCAGTTTGACCCCAATTTGAAATACACTCTCCAATTCATGCTCTACATTGAAATTTTCAACAATTCAACACTTCATGCACATGGAAAGTGAGTTAAACATGAATCTCAACATCTCAAAACAAATAAAAAACTTGTAGAATGCAAATTGAGGGTTGAGGTTCTTGGATCAAATAGTTCCCTGGACACTTCCAATGCACATGGTAGTGCTCAAATTGTCAAAAGAGTGCAAATAGATCATGAACACATTTAAACACTTGAATTCACTTCAACTTCATGCAAATGACTAACTTAACCTCATAACATGAAATTAAGCATTGTAAACTCAAAAATGATGGTTAAGCTTTCCTTTTTCACATCGGTCTCCACTCTTTATAAGCTCTTTTGCACTTGAAATAATTAGCATGACTTCTTGGCATTGCTACCTACAACACATCCAAAAATACTAATCAAACAACTAAAACCTACTAAAAACAAGAAATCATTGGATTGCCTCCTAACTAGCGCTTCTTTATAGTTATTAGCTTGACTATTCACCTCATTTTTTAAAGGAGATTTAGTTAACGAATAATTCACCATTTTAGGCCGTGGTAGATCATTAAAAGGTGGCTTTATAGCAAAAGCCACATGTTCTAATGATAAGAGAGATGGAAGTGGCTTACCTATCTCAAGTGATTCATAGAAATTACCTTGAATGTGTATCACTTGAGAACTTACCAAAGGAACGTCTATGAGAGTATCTTGGGCAGCAATACCCTTAGAACCTATACCTTCAATGCACTCCTCAAGAGGGGTGAAAAATGAGTCATTAAAACTCACATCTTGAAATTCAAAGTTAGTTCCAAAGATATTATCATGTAAAATGGATATTTGCTCATTGAAACACAATTGAGATTCATCATTTTCATCAAAATGCAATCCATTTTTACTTGCAACATGCTCACCATTCATGCTATGGTTGTCACGCCCCATTTTTTTTTAATAAAAATAAAAGACGAGTTTAGAAAAATGGCTTTTGATTCAATTTTTTTGATTGAAAAATGAATTTTTGATTTAAAAAGAAGATGAAGAACATGGGTCTAAATAGGACTTGAAAATACGACAATTTGACCCAAAATATAGTTTAAAAGGGGTTTTTTGAATGGAAAATTGAGTCACCACTTGGTATTGAGTTGAAGTGTACCAAGTCACCTAAAAATGAATTTTTTTTAAAAAAAGTTGAAAAACCCTTTTTAAACGACTCAAAGTCTACGAAAATCAGAGAAAAAGATTCGGGAGTCACATTTGAAGAAAGGGAAGGCAAGGACAAAAATCCAAGGCACCCTTTCGACCTAACCAAAGTTAGTTGCGTGATTTAGTCAAAGATTTTCTTATTTTTAATCTAAAGATTTATCACATTTGGATGTACTAAATGAATGCAAACCCTATACCTAAGAGGGTATCGGGGGGTCGACATTTCTCTTCAAAGCTCAATTGGTGTCAATCGCATTAATTGTGATACCCAATGTGGACTCTTTGGAGAGGTCACGAATAATGCAAAAATATGAGACTTTAGAAAAGAAAAGGAAAATAAAAATAATTGTATAAATATATGTGACCTAAAGGAATGCATCATATCGGGTACGGGGAACTAATGTTCGTGACTCAATGTTCCTTTTAATAGAGGGAATACGAGCGTGCTAAGGCTAAAAAACCAAACTCGTCCATATCCCATACCCAAGGGATTTTCCTAATCTAAGCAAACAAATGATCTAACCTAGTTTTTAATTTCCTAAATGAAATTCAAGTCTAATGTCATGTCTCATGCATAGGATTATATGAAATAGGAGACATGGATGTAAGAGGGAATATGAGATAGGAGATATATATAAGGGGGCATGTGGGATAAGGGATGTGTATATAAGGGCAACATGCAAAGAATGATAAAAGACTTTAGAAAGTGAAAAATATGCATGAAATCAAATGATTTTATCACACAATCATGATTTAACGCTCGAAGGGCTCTTAAGGGTCTAACGTTGGACTAACCCATATTTCTACTTTCTCACTAGCGTTGGACTAGTGGAAAATCGAACAAGGAAAACACAACTAACGTTGGACTAGTGTGGCATCAGAAAATGGATCACAACTAGCGTTGGACTAGTGTGATATTACGTCATACACTAATTATAACTAAGCCAATAATATAAAGCATAACAAAGCAATTAAACACATAATATCACATAAACACATAACACATAATCATAATATTTAGATGCAAGGTCCTAAGAAAGTGATAACACATAGCACATAAGCATGCAAATCACACAAGCAAAAAAAAAAAAAAAAAGAGAAAGCAAAGAAAACCCTAACTATTACATTTGAGGAGGGCCTACTACAATCTAAGGGGGGAAGAAATAAATAAATAAAATAATAACCTAACTATTACAACTTTAGCATTAAATTGCCTTTCAAAGGATCAAAATTGAACTGAAATAAATATACAAAACTAAAGCCAATAAAGCAAACAAATAAATAAATAAATAAAATAATAATAAGAAAACATCCAAGAGGCATGCAATCAAACATGTAAAGTCACATAGGGCACGTAGAGTCAAATAAAGTAAGAAAAAAGGGATATGGTGTATCTCTTTTGAGTTGGAGCCCTAATGGAGTGAACATACTTATTTACCCTCCAAAAATAAAGAAAGGGGTCAAGGAATCACTTTAATTAACAAATAATCATAAAAGATGAAAATAAACATGAAATTGAATCAATTAAGTTATGTAAACAATTTACATTCAAGAAATTAAAACAAGGGAGGACTTAATTGCAAGAATTAACAAAATTTTGGGGGTCCAATTACAAGCATCACAAAGATTTGGGGTCACAATTAAAGAAAAATAAAGTTCAAGGACCTATTTACAATTAAATTAGGGACCTAATTGAGAGAAGTTAAAGGTTTTTAAGGTCATAGTATAATTAATAAAATTTAGGGACTGATTTGCAAATTTCATGACCAGATTCTTAACCAGACAGGCCATTGGGCCATTTTATTTATTTCTTGGGCCAAGGCTTCCCAAACCCATTTGAAAATCCAAAGCAAATGGAATGGGCCAGTGCTATTAGTTATGATCCAACAAAACTAGTGGGCTTCTGCCCTCTAATCTGAACCAAAACCCAAAATAATAAACTCAAACACGCTCCCTTAAACCCAAGTAAAATGCCCTCCCAACCCAAATCACCTTTTTTTTTCACAAGAATCCAACATGATAAAATCAACAAAATTTATTAAACCACAATTATAACCTAAAAACAAGAATTAATCTAGCTAAAAGACTACTTATGCATATTAAAAGATGATTAAAATCTAAAAGGGAGAAACAATTTCAGTTTTTCCAATCTTTCGAGTCATATCAGAACAAGGGGGGACTTGGGTGGTTCAAATGCAACAAAATAGGGACCTAATTGAATGGATTATGAAGGTTTTGGGGATGAAATTATGAAGTCCTAAAATTCTGGAGTTAAATTACAAAGAAAAAGAAAATAAAGAAACTAAAATTGTAAATTTAGCCCAGTAGTCATCCTCTCCAACAGTACCGCCATTACCGTTCCTCCTCAGATAAAACATCAGAAGATTCAAGTGATAAATGAAAATCACGCAATAATAAATGAAAATCACGCAAGTTCAACTCTCAATTGGACATTTCATCGAGCGACAAATAGGCATTAAAATTTTACCAGATTTTTGCTCAAATTGAAATTATAACTAGCCCAAACAATTTTATCAGCAACCCAAGAAATACATTCCAATCAACATACAAAGCATGTGTATTCCAAAAGGCCGTGAACAATTGACCGGAAAATTGAAATGCCAACTTCACAGAAGACATATTTTGACGGAAGACTGAAATTAAATGAAGAGGTTACCTCACATTGGCCTCTCACAGTGGCAATTGACGGGCGGCAGTGGCGGATTCCGACGAATCGGTGGCAGTTCCAGCCCTTCCTCCGTCGCTTTCTTTTGCTCTGTTTTCGCCTCGTCCGCCGCCTCTGTTTTTTCCTCCGTTTTGCTCTCACGGAAGCTCCCTCTCTATTCCCCAGATTTTTCTCCGTTTTGCTCTGTTTTTGCCTTTTTCTTTTTTTTTTTTAACTCCTGTTCCTCAAACCCGTAACTCCCTTTTCTGTTCTGTCCTCTGATTCTCTTCCCCCTCTCTTCCCAGATTTTTTCTTTTTGCTTGCTTTTCTGCCCTTCCGTTCCTTTTTCTGTCTTTTTCCTCCAGACCGCCGCTCCTCTTGCTTTCCTCTGCCTTCGACCTTTCTTGCTCTCCCTTGTTTGATTTCCGAAACCCTTTCTTAAATTTTCCAGATTTCCTCTCGGTTTCCTTTGTTTCTTTTCTTTGCCCGACAGTTTTCTCCCTTGCTAATCCTATTCCGCCGCCCCGATTTTCCTCTGTTTTCTTCCGTTCCTCAGCCCTCCAGACCCTCTCTTTTTCCTTTGCTCTGTTTTCTTTTCTTTTTCTCTTCTCAGACCAAGCTCCCTTTTGGGTTTTGCCTGTAACTTCCCCTTTTGCCTTGACTGCCCCTTTCCTTTTATATGCCAACTCAAATCCTTAAACCCTCACATCAATGGTGTTGATGAAAGATCAGTTTCTTAGGGATCTTTTGAGCCTTAGATGGTAGATTAGGGATAAGTTTGGGGATAAAATGTCGCTGCAAAATTCTGTCCTTTTTGTTTCATGCTTCTGCTTGCAATGTAATATGAAGAATGAGCTTGGATCCTGTGTGGCTCACGCAAGCGTGAGCTTGCTTTTTTTCTCTTTTTTTTCATTTTCATTCTTTTTCAATTAATAAATAGTAAATTTGAATCTAAAAAGAAATAAATCATATTTTTGTGAATGATTTTCTTTTTTTTTGATAAATTCTATGCTGAAAGTGTCTTAAAAAAAGATTAAAAAAGATAAAAATAAGAGAATAAAAATAAATAATAACAAACATGAAAATAAAAAATAAAAAATAATAGTAAATAGAACTAGATTAAAAATTTGGTGTCTACAAGGGTTAACTTGCATATCATTAGAGGAAATAACTTCACACAATGCATATAATTGATCTTGTATTTTACCAAAGTGAGAAGCCAATTCATCCAACCTTTTCTCGATCCTAGCAAAACGATCTGAGGTTGCATTAGCTAGTTTTTCTATGGCCAAATCAAATTGATTAGAACATTTTTCTATGGTTAGCTCCCAAGATACATTAGAATCATTAGTTAATGGTTCACTCTCTAGTTCCAAAGGTAAAGATGTATTAGCTAACCTTTCTATTGCCAACTCCCAAGATGATTTTGCTTCATATAGGACACATTTGGATGGATAATCACAAAAATATAAAGAATTACTATAAGTACATTGATTATCCCAATCACATGCATAAGAATTACCCCAATAAGGACCATATTGATCAAAACAAGGATTGCAATGCCCCAATTCATCATAATAATCCATATATTATGCTTGCATACATGTATGAGTAGCATGATAACTTTCACATAAGTCACAAATCACATGATAAGAATTAAAAGCATTGACATTCCTCCCTTGCTTAATTTCATGCATAATTGTGTCCATTTGAACTTGTAACATCATAACATCAAATTTAGTTTTTAAGCACCTTAAACAATTTTCAAAAGACATACATTCAATAAATTCTTGGTTACCTCTGTTGAAGGAGTTTTGCACTTGGTAACCATCCATTGCCAAACTTCCATTTCTCAAGCATTATCCTCCAAATTGATCTACCCTCATCATTACTTAAAATTACTTTTAAACAACTTAAGAACAAAATTGGTAAGAAGAATAAGTTATAAAACACATACACACAATAAACACTAAAATAATAGAAAATAAAATTCACACTATAACTAATAAAATGTTTAAACTAATAAAGTTGTTCTTCACACCGATATTGCTAAATCTTCCTTGGCAACGGTGCCAAAAACTTGATGGGCGTAGGGTATACATATAACATTAATCTCATCCTAATCAAGTTTTACAATTATAAACTCCTAAATACCCCATACGCGATTTATCGCAGTATACGAATCGTGAGCGAATTTAAGGTATTAAGGGTCAATCCCACAAGGAAAATTGCAATTACCGGCACTACTAAAATTTTTCTATTATTTAGACTATCAATGAATTATAACAAGTAAAACCTACTGAACTTATACAAGAAAATAACAAATGAAAACTCCTTAAGTTGTGATATCTCTAACTACTCATGCAAGCGCTATATTTGGATCATTGAATACTATTATTTAGGCTAGTTATGGAGTAATTTTCTCATGCATATGAAACCTACTTTTGTAGTGAATCAATTTGTAAGGATCGAAAACAACCTAAGAGGGGGATGAATTAAGTAGATTAAAAAATGGACAAGTTATAAACCACTTTTTGAGTACTTGCCCTCTTTTTCTAAAAGACCACACAATGGAGAAATGAATCAGAAAGCACAAGTGCTTATAAGTAGAAGAGATCAGCAATTTATATATCAAAGCAGAAAGTAAAAGAGATAGAGTATCAAACCAAATACCAAACTCCTCTTGAGTTTGAATGTCACTTTATAGTGCAAGTTTCTTCAAGTTGATCAACTTACAACCAATCTCTTGTGTACAAGGGAAGAATCACTTCCTCCTTATCCCAAGTCACACTTGGTCAAGTAAGAAAGTTTTACTATTACTCAGATAACCTTTGCAAATCTACACTATTGAAGTAATTGAAACACACTTGAAGAACTAAACGAAAATTACACTACTAAGAGTACAAATATTCTTTTAAGAGTATTCTTGTCCTTGAATCACTCTAAATCTGATGTAGTCTCAATGTGCAAAGTACTTTTGAAGTGGTTGATTGTGTTCTATTTATATGGAACCAAAAAAATTCCTCAATTAATGCTTCCAACGGATAGAAGGCAGTTGAAGAGTTAACTAGCCGTTAGTAGTGTCGGACATCCTGTAGATCAACTTCTGGGTCCAAACGTAGGCAGTGAATTCAAGAAATTCTCTTGAATTATATCGAACGTCCGGTACCTTCAATGTATGCGTCCGAAGGTAGGAGGTGAAATTGGGAGTTCTTCTTCAATTCTTTTCGGACGTCCGGTCCCTCCAGAGCTTTGCATCCGAAGTGTCGCAACTCTTGTCAAACGTTTAGTGCTTTGAGGATGTGCATTCGATCGAGGTCAGTGAGTTTAGAAGGAATGACTCAATATTTTCGGACGTCCGAGGGTGAAGTTCTTGGTCAAGTCACACTTCCTCCTTATCCCAAGTCACACTTGGTCAAGTAAGGAAGTTTTACTATCACTCAAATAACCTTTGTAAATCTACACTATTGAAATAATTGAAACACACTTGAAGAACTAAACGAAAATTACACTACTAAGAGTACAAATATTCTTTCAAGAGTATTCTTGTCCTTGAATCACTCTAAATCTGATGTAGTCTCAATGTGCAAAGTACTTTTGAAGTGGTTGATTGTGTTCTATTTATATGGAACCAAAAGAGTTCTTCAATTAATACTTCCAACGGATAGAAAGCAGCTGAAGAGTTAACTAGCCGTTAGCAGTGTCGGATGTCCTGTAGATCAACTTCTGGGTTCGAACGTAGGCAGTGAGTTCAAGAAATTCTCTTGAATTATATCGAACGTCCGGTACCTTCAATGTATGCGTCCGAAAATAGGAGGTGAAATTGGGAGTTCTTCTTCAATTCTTTTCGGACGTCCGGTCCCTCCAGAGCTTTACATCCGAAGTGTCGCAACTCTTGTCGGACGTTTGGTGCTTTGAGGATGTGCGTCCGATCGAGGTCAGTGACTTTAGAAGGAATGACTCAATATCTTCAGACGTCCGAGGGTGAAGTTCTTCATTTTCTTCCGAAGTTGTACAAAGGTTGTCGGACGTCCGATCCAATTTTCTTATGCGTCCGACAGCAGTTTCAGCATCCTTTGTGCTTTAATCTTTGAACCTATTTTGCTCCATTTCTGAAAGAGTCTCTATGAGAGAATATTAGTAATCATCCATTTGTATTGTAATCATCAAAAGTTACGGACTGAGATAAGCAATCTCTCCCTTTTGATGATGACAAAACAATGGATCGAGAAAAATAATCGGGACGCAACTTTCCCTTACTTGATGCAGTTCTCTCCCATATAGATTAATGGACACAAATCGTTTTAGAATAATTTGGGCACACACTCCCTCTTAGAATGACTCCACACAAACTCCCCCTTAGAATGACTCCCTCTTACTTATACATCTATTTCTCCCTCTTTTTGTCATCATTAAATCAACCAGAATTTGATCATTAATATTAGAGGCTAGTATTCAATATTAGCATTTAAGACTACTGAAAACTAAGAAAAAAGGAGAGAAAATACTCTTATTCATATATTTGGACTACACAATATACATATATATACACAAGTGTAACCTAATTTAAATCTTAAAATCATGATAATCTAAATCAATCTACTACCTAATTATTATATGATACTATAATCATATCTTTCCTAATATTTACAATTTCAAATCTTTCCATAATATCGATCACATATCTTCAACACTCCCCCTCAAGTTGGAGCATAGATGTTGCTCATGCCCAACTTATTACAAAGGTAATCAACTCGAACCCCATGTAGAGCCTTCGTAAAGAGATCTCCCAATTGTTCTCCAGTCCTTACAAATCTTATAGAAATCAAACCCTGCTGTATTTTCTCACGAACAAAATGACAATCTATTTCGATGTGTTTTGTTCGCTCATGATATATGGGATTGGATGCAATATGAAGAGCTGCTTGGTTATCACACCACAATTTTGCAGGCATTGAGGTTTTGAGATCTACTTCAGTTAGAAGTTGATTTATCCACATGATTTCGCATATCGATTGTGCCATAACTCTATATTCTGACTCTGCACTCGATCGCGAGACAACATTCTATTTCTTACTCTTCCATGAGTCCAGGTTTCCTCCAACAAAGACACAAAATCCAGTTGTAGATCTTCGATCTGCCTTGGATCATGCCTAATCAGTATCTGAAAAACACTCAATCCTAGTATGACCATGGATTTTATACAGAATACCACGTCCAGGAGTTTTTTTTTAAATAACACAAAATTTGTTCTACAGCTGCCCAATGATTAATAGTAGGATTAGACATATATTGACTAACAACACTAACTGAATACGCGATATCTGGACGAGTCACTGTAAGATAATTCAACTTTCCAATCAATTTTCTATACCTCCCAAGATCTTTTAACAATTCACCTTCTTTTGTGAGCTGTAAGTTAGGAATCATTGGGGTACTAGCTAGTTTAGCTCCCAATTTTCCCGTTTCAGATAGTAAGTCAAAAACATATTTTATTTGGGACAGAAATATTCCTTTCCTACTCTTTGCTACCTCAATACCCAAAAAATACTTTAACAATCCCAAATCCTTTGTCTGAAATTGACTATGGAGAAAAGTTTTAAGAGATGAAATACCTGCAGTATCATTCCCAGTGATAACAATATCATCCACATATACTACCAACAAAATAATACCAGCTTCAGACTGTTTGTAGAAAACAGAATGATTAGATTTGCTTTTCTGCATCCCAAACCTTTCAACTGCTAGACTAAATTTTCCAAACCAAGCACGAGGACTTTGTTTCAGTCCATACAAGCACTTCCGAAGATGACAAACCTTCCCAGACTCCCCCTGAGAAACAAACCCTGATGGTTGCTCTATATACACTTCCTCTTGGAGGTTTCCATGAAGAAAGACATTCTTGATATCTAATTCATGCAAAGGTCAATTATGAGTGGCTGTCATAGAAATGAATAACCTGACAGATGTTAACTTAGCAACAGGGGAAAAAGTGTCAGAATAATCCTCTCCATAGATTTGGGCATAGCCTTTGGCAACAAAGCGAGCTTTTAACCGAGCAACCGACCCATCAGGATTGAATTTAACTGCAAAAACCCACTTACTCCCAATGGCCTTCTTTCCTGCAAGTAAATTTACTAAGTTCCAAGTATCATTACCATCTAGAGTATTCATCTCCTCTATCATAGCATTGCGTCATCCAGGATGGGATAAGGTTTCATGAACAGTTTTAGGAAGGAAGATAGAATCAATAGATGTAATAAAGGCACAAGAAGAGATGGGTAAATGATTATAAGATACACACGAAGACACAGGATAAGTGCATTGACGCTTACCTTTGCAAAGTGCAATAGGAAGATCATTACTTGAGACAGGATCTAGTAACGAAGGAACTGGTTCAGAACATGCATCAGGAGACTTTTGTCGTCGAAAATATACCTGAGTAATTGGAGGTTTAGCAGGGGAAGAACTTGAGGATGTGACAGTATAGATTAACAAATCATCATCCTCCTCCTGACATGAATGAGATGAGGATGGGGTAAAAGGTGTATTTTCAAGAAAAGTAACATCAACTGACACAATGTACCTACCGAGACTAGAACAATAACATCTATATCCTTTTTGGATACGGGAATAACCAAAAAAAAAATATTTCAATGATTTGGGGTCTAATTTAGTGACTTGGGGACTAGAGTCGCGGACAAAACATGTACACCCAAAGATTTTAGGTTCGATGGGAAACAAAGGTCTATTTGGAAAAAGAATATTATAAGGAGTCCCACCATTCAGAGCAGATGAAGGCAGACAATTAATTCGAAAGCAAGCTGTGGACATTGCATCAGCCCAAAAATATCTAGAAACATGCATTTGAAATGATAAGACTCTTGCAGTTTCGAGCAAATGTCTATTTTTTCGTTCTGCGACCCAGTTTTGGGATGGTGTATCCACACAAGAGGTTTGATGAATAACGTCATTTTGCACCATATAAGATTGAAAAGGTACGAATAAATATTCTTTGGCATTGTCACTTCGCAATATTTGTACAGAACGCTTAAATTGGGTCTTAATCTCAGCACAAAAAGCACAAAAATGAGAAAACAACTCTGACCGATTTTTTATCAAATATAACCAAGTTATACGAGAATGGTCATCGACAAAAGTAACAAAATATTTGAATTCAATTTTAGAAATGACTGGATTAGGTCCTCAGACATCTGAATGAACTAATGCAAAAGGAGCATCCGCTCGTTTATTGGCTCTAGAACTCAAATTAACACGATGATGTTTGGCAAACTAACAAGACTCACAATCTAATAAAGTCAAACTCTGAAATTGTGTACAAAGTATCTTTAACAAAGGGAAAGAAGGATGACCCATCCTACAATGTACTTCAAATGGAGTTACAATTCCAGAACAAGCTATGGACTTTGGTATCTGTGTGTCAAGAATGTAAAGACCTTCAGATTCATGTTCTTTACCAATAATCTGCTTCGTCGTAAGATCCTGAAACAAGCAATAGTCAGGAAAGAATTGGGCAGAATAATTGAGGGCACGAGTAAGTCTACTCACAGAAATTAGATTAAAAGACAATTCTGACAAACTTAAGACAGATGACAATGAGATTAATCGAGTGGGTGAACTGATCCTGATTCAAGAACACAAGATTTTGACCCATCAACTAACGTAACTGTAGGTGCGGATGTGTGTGGGTGAAAGGTAACAAATAGACTAGAATTACCTGTCATATGATCTGTGGCACCAGAATCAATTATCCATTTGGAGGACTAGGACACAAGGCATGTGTTTGGTTTACCTGACTCAGCAATGGCAGTTACAGGAGTAGATGAAGACTTTAATGATTCTTGATACTGAGAAAATTTAACAAATTCATCTGCAGAGATCGTAACAGACTTTTCATGGTTAATAGCATCATTGGTAAAAGCAATATGTGCGGATTGAGTTCTCTGATTCCTGTACTGCAATTTCTTACAATCACGCTTCATATGACCCGACTTATGACAATAGTGACACACAACCACTTCTGCATTCTATCCTCGAGTGTCAATTCCTTTACCACCACTTTTGTATTGCTGTTTTCTAAGACCAACAAGAGCACTGCTGGACTGAACAGACTGGGTATTCTCTGTGCGAAGTACCCTACTAAATACATCTTGCAAGGATGAGATCTTAGGACTGGAAAGAATCTGAGATTTAGCAGCTTCAAATTCAGGTGAAAGATCAGCCAGAAAACTCATAATTGCCATCGGTTCCCGTTGAATTTGCTAAACTTTCACATCAAAACTAAACGATAATAACAAATTAAACTCCTCATAAGTTTTCTTAAAATCCATAAAATAAGTCATGATGGACTTATCTTATTTCTCTGCATGATAAAAGGCTTGACACACCTCATATATGCAAGAAATATTCCCTTTACCAGAATACAAAAATTATAAATACTCCATTAACTCATTAACAAATTCACAGTGATTAATTAAACTAATTACCTCACTGCCAATAGAATTCCGTATTTGCAAGAACAATCTAGTATCTTCCCTTAGCCATGTCTGTCTTGAACCATCTTTTGGAGGATCATCAGTCAGATGATTGTCTTTATCAATGCTTCACAGATAAAGACGAACCGTTTTGCTCCAATCAAGATAATTAGAATTGTTGAGTTTGTGGTCCGTGATCTTAGACATCACAGGAACCACATCAGACGTAACGACAGATTTCGTTTCTGTCATGAGTTTAGAATTAACAGAAAAAAAATTAAAAAAAGGGCAGATCTGAACTCTTTAAAACAAGAGTGACGAATAGAACACAGATATGTCCTATACAGAACCAGATGAACCGAATGATAACTAATAAATTTTTTGGTAGCGGACAGAGACCCTAACCTTGATGGTAGGGCTCTGATACCATGAAAACTAAAAAAAAAAGGGCGAGAAAATACTCTTATTCATATATTTGGACTACACAATATACATATATATATACACAAGTGTAACCTAATTTAGATCCTAAAATCATGCTAATCTAAATCAATCTACTACCTAATTATTATATGATATTATAATCATATGATACATAATTAATACATGATACTATAATCATATCTTTTCTAATATTTACAATATCAAATATTTTCATAATATCAGATCATATATTTTCAACAACTACCAAGCCAAAGATACAGCATCAGCAATTTTTAACAACAGAAATTAGTAATCACTCATCCAGTCAATACTATCAGCAACGCTATCAATAGTAGCAATATTGGCAACAGTCAGCAATTATCAACAGCAGTCATTATCAAAATTTTAAGGCTAAACAGAGTTAAGCAACATTCATCCAAAACAGAGAGATAATCCATAAGGACAATATTAATTCAAAATACAAACGATGCCAAAATAGAATCCTTAGTACAGAACACAAACTGTTTATAATGTAAAAGATGCCAAAAGCTTAGAAGTGCCTATATAAAGTGCATTTGCCTAGAAGTGCCTAAAAGGTGATCTTGGAGGATCCAGACCTTCTCCTTGCTAAGCGAAACTGAGCATGATTTTCTTCCTCTTCAATGTCCTCGTCATCATCATCATCATCATTCTCTTCAATCTCTTCTTCAGTTGCTGGAGCTTTTCCTTTGTTCTGTGACTGAAAACTTGAGGCACGATACTCTGGGGTAGTTTTAGTAGTTGGCTCAGTTCTGGACTCCTTTTGGTGTGCATTTTCATTTTCTTGAGAAATTGGAGGTACAAGCAGATTCCTTTTAACAATAAAGGTGACTTGTTGTTCGGATGTCATGGTGGTCATCAGACCATCTTCAAGGAGTAGGACGTGTTGTTTGAGATCCTCAAGCAGAGAGATGACTTCAAGGTTGGATAAAAAAGACTTGGTGGCTGACTTTCTAGAATGGATAGTGAAGGATGACACATACATGGACTGATCACGAAGGGTTCTAGGGGTAACAGGAGTTTCATGAAGGTTCTTTCTCCTAGACTCTGAAACAGTTTCCTTGTAACACCAATGCCCCTCAAAAATTTCAGATTTTTCCTTTCAAAATAAGTTTTGGAGAAAACAGTTGATGCACCCTGTTTTGGAAATTTTCCAGTAAAGTGGATTTGAAAGTGAGCAAAGATAGGAGTTAGAAATTTTTCATAGAAAAGTTTCCTACCACTATCAGTGCTGATTTTAAGCAGGAATTTACACATAACAAAGTCGAAATCATTTTGAATTTTTTCAAGAAAATAAAAGAACAGATAAAGTTTCATTTTATTGGCATCGTTCCTATGACCATCTGTAGGGACCAAAAGATTGAAAATTATGAAAAAGATGATCAAATTTTTAGAATTGAGATCTTCTAATCTTGCCTTAACAGGAGTATTAAAATGGGTTTGAAAATAAGTCATCAATTTGGCAACATGAAAATGATGATATGCAAAAGAAAATTCTTCTTATGAAAAGAAGTTTACAATTTTTTATTTAAAACCATCTTCAATTTTGGTTTCCAAAACAGTGTTGACAATGTCAGGATTCAACTCTATGTTAACAGAATTGATACGTGATATAAGATCAGTATGTGATCTACCCTTCCTAAGGTTGCAAAGAATTGATAAAGCATGTCAGAATAGTATGTGTTTGGAATAGTCAGAAAATGGGTCTATTTTTTAAATTCAAAAAGGTTGAGAACAGATTTAAGGTCAAACTTACGGAATTCGTAAGGGATGATGGTCCTCTGAGTGATGAAACCTTTCTGCAAGATCCATTCGAACCTATCCCTGGCATCATCATCAATGAACTTGGGCAAGGGAGTGGGTTCCTCTGCAGTTTGAGTCTCAGGTTGCTCATTTTCAGGACGCATTCTCTTTCCAGTACGATGAGTAGTTGGCACAGTACTCTGGACACCAGACCTCGTCCTTGGTGACTTCCTGGTAGATGGTTCAGTAGTTTGCCGTTCCTCAGCAAATTTTTCTGTATCCTTCTGTTTCCCTGAAAGATCAGCAGTTTCCCTTTCCTTGGGTTGAGCAATGCTCTTCCTTTTGGTGGTCTTTTTTCCCTTCCTGGGTGATTTCCTGACGGTTACATCTTCATTGGTGGGCTGCTCCAGTTCCTCTTCATTGCCACTAGCTGGATGCTCTACAGATTGTTGCTCCTCCATCTGTTCATCAGTTGGTTCAACAGATGGTTCTCTGGTTTGAACAGTCTGTTTTTTCTTTGCAGACTGCTTCGTTTTGCCACCACGATTTTCAGTTTTCTTTTTGGGTGACTTGATGGAAGGTTCGACAATTTGAACATCTTCATCCTCTTCATCTCTGAGCCTAAAAGTGCGTTCGGCACTCACAAACCCTCCTCTAATTCTCACCATGATTGCAATGCAGTGTGTTTTTCATGTAGTGTGTAATGCAAATAAGTGTCAAAGAATTTGAAAGTGCAGTATGAACTACAATGGATGTTAGAATTCGTCCACCGAGAGTAAATTTGGGTGATTAGGGTTTAGGGCTAGAATTGGGATTCATAGTGCAGTTAGAAGTTAGGAGAGGTTATGATGAGCAATAAGTTCGGAATAGAAATGTAATGGTGATGGTCAAAGTGATTACTTGGAACTTGTTTCGAAGAGAGATGTATTTGAATTTTGAAATTGAGAGAATATGAAGGGTTGCGTCCGAGACGAGGGGTGAGAATGAACTGAATGATGCAGAGAACTTCCTTATAAGACGCAATTTTTGAGTGTCGGACGGCCAAAAGAAGTAAAGCGTCCGACACGATCGTTCGAACCAGAACTTTTTGAAAAAATGATCAAAAACACTGTTGGACGTCCGTTCTAACACATTTGATGTCCGATAAAGTGTGATCAGAGAATTTTTTAGAGTATTTTTTCTGAAACGCCCAATTTTGTTCTCAAAGACACAAATTGATCCAGTGAAAAGCCTTTTGTGAGAATATCAGCAATTTAATCTTTTGAACAGATATATTGAACACAAATTTCACCCTTATGGATAAGATCGCGAATGAAATGATACTTTATGTCTATGTGCTTTGTCCTAGAATGTTGGATGGGATTTTTTATCAAATTTATTGTACTAGTATTATCACAATACATAGGCACACAATCATATATCAATTCAAAATCATTCAATGTGTTTTTCATCCACAATAATTGAGCACAACAAGCACTGGCAACAACATATTCCGCTTCGATTGTAGACAGGAAAATGGCATTAAAATCTATCCCATGGTTCACCAACCTTTTCGATCAAACCCATGTCAGCTCGAGTTACAAGGTTAGCTTATGAGTTTGGGCGTTCCCCACTATTATAAGTATAAGTCGATGAGATTCACTCTAATCGATATCAATTCAACACAAATATAATTTTTATTTCACATAATTCAATTATAAATTCAGTTAAAATAGAACGAGTGCGATAAAGTATACGCTCGTCTCGACAATTTCAAAATACTCAATTAATAATGAACAATTCAGTATATAGCAACAATTCATGCACTTGACATTCACCAATTCAAAAATAAGTGAGCAAATAAAGTCTTTAGTGGTTTGCTCCGAGGTTTCCTTCAATATCCTCTTGAGCGCCGGAAGAAATAGTGACCAACCATCACTCACATATACTCACAACCACTTATCATTCGAGAAAGAAAGTGCATTTGTTTAGATATAGGATAATGTCTTAAAAAGAGAACTTTAGTCTCTTAAAAATCGAGATTTAAAAATGAGAATTTAAAATCTCAAGTGAAACTTGAACCATCCATGAAATTAAGTTTAAAATGGTCTATTAATATCGAAAAGAAATGAAAAGTTCTTAAAAACCCATTTCCTACGAAATCAAAAATTTTCCGCTTTACGCGACAAAATTTGAAAAATTAGATCTTGTGTTTGGTATGTCAAAAAATGGCAAACTTTACACTGTTGAAAATTAGATTAAAATTACTAAAAGTTCCCAGAAAACACTTTTCCAAGATTCCAACTCGAAACCATTCAAATTTCAACTCAAAGTTGCAGATTCAAGAAGATAAGACAGAACCAGCCTTGGTTTTCAGCGATGTTTGGAAATTCGGCAAAATTCACAGAAAGTGAATCAACCTCTGAAATTTATTAAACAATAAGAGTTTCAAATAAAGTTTCAAATACAATAAGAGCAACTAAATTCGGAGTTTTGAGCAACAAGATATAACAGTTTGAAGTCGGTGGATTTTCACAACCTGACTAGAGGATTTCCAGATTTGAGGAGCAATGTTTGGAGCATTATTTGGGCCTCGAAATGGTATTGAAATTACACCAAATTTGGTGCACTTAAACTTCCATATATGGACTACCTCTCTATCAAAATTTAGATAAAAACTCGCATGGGAACGTAGCTAACAAAACGATCAAATTTTGTGAAATCTTTCAAAGCAAATCTGTCATCCTATTTCTCTTTCTTTTTTCAAATATTTTGTCCAACGAAATCAGCCCCAATTCGTTCCATTTTTGAAACCACAATTTTAGAAACATTTAATTAGAAATTGATGGTTAAATGACACTAAAAGTTTCGAAATATAACATCCCAAAACAGATTTGGCCATTCGGTCAACAGGGAAGAGAAAATTTTTCAGTTTCCAGCTTTGTCGCAGTTTCAAAATCAAACCATATCTAACTCTATACAAGTCCAAATTGAGAATGGTTTATGGCGTTGGAAACTAGGTTCAAAATGCTACAATTTATCAGAAGACATTGTTTTGAAAATCTTTTCACAAATGGGACAAAATCGAGCCACAAGGTGTAGCCTCCCAGTTTCATTCGAATAGACAGTCAAAACAAAACAGCCGATTCGCTACGGATCACTCAAAATGAAATATTAGGGGATTTTTATACCGTTGGAAAGTCTGAATGTCTAGTTTTGAATGCCCATGACGGCACTCAATTTTGAATTTTGCACAAAAAGTTATGTTCAAACAAAGGACCACTGTCCAGTTACCCTGCTAACAAATTCCAGATTTGAAACTTTTCCCAAAACTCAAGTTTTGTGCAACCATTCGACACGATATTTGAAAGGCACTTTCTATACACATAATACAACATATATCCATCAATTTAACAATCAACCAAGCATCAAAATTTCGAAACTAAAGCAGCACAACATGACCAGAATTTCAGCCAGCTTCCTTTCGCAACTTTCCTTCGATTTCTCTCCACTTTCTAACCATAATCATCTCATTCATCACATAAACAACCATAACCAAACAATCAAGCCTCAAGTCAGCTGCCTAGAGATCTTATCAAGATAGCTAGCCTGTGATTTAAAGCGAGATAAATGGTTCGTCAAGTCCGCTAGCATATAAACGCGATTAGGGTTTCAAACCCATGAACATTAACCGTTAAACTTTGGATAATTGGAAAGATTAAAGAGATGAAGTGATTACCCTTTAAACCCTAGATGAACACCAGATTTTTTCGCCAAAGTTTCTCCAAGAAAATCCACAAGATTGCTCCTTTCTCCTAGATGGAATGAAAACCCAAGAATCTATGCAGTTGGATGAAGATTTGCAAGTGAAATTGAAGTTAGGAGATGAAGTTTCTTTCTTCCCTTTTCTTTTCTTCTTGGTAGGCTGAAACAATGAGCTTGGAAGGGAAGAATGAAAAAGGTAGCCATAAAGAGTGCACCAAAGTCAACTCTCAATAGTATCGCGCTAGTGTTTCGTACCACCACTTTCTCTCGACTTTGATACACTCATGCACTAATTCTCCAATGTAATTCCTTTAATACTGTAATTACTCATACTTACGAGTCTAATACAAATTTCTCAATTCACCAATAAATCGGACCGGCACGACTTATGAGAAACTTTTGACTCGAATACTATAAAAGTTTAATTTTAATTCACTCACATCTAATCCCTCAATTAACCTTTCTTAGTATACTATTAATCATTCTTAATTCTCCAATATTATTGCACTCTCGCATCGAATATTGCCTCGAAAAATGTGTATTCGCTAGTCCTTACAAAACAAGTGGCAGAAAATTAATTTTACTAACGGGACGTTTTAAAAATATAAGTGAGATATTGTTCGATGCAAACGAATTCAAAATAGTTGAAATAAATTATTCAAAGAAAATGGGTGAATAAATAATTAAATAAACCAGTAAAATAGAATTAAAAGTAAAAAAAATTCGGGTCCTCACATTTTCTTGTGTTTCATTGTCTCATTTATTTCTTTGGGTTTATCAAATGGCAATCCTTGTGATTTATTAAAAGTATCTGGATACCAAATGACATACTTGATTAACATTGGAAGTTAATTTGATGCAGTTCGCAGAGCAAAGTTGAGTTTTTGCTACAGCGGAGAAGAACGTTCAAATACTCATGTTTACACATTTCTCGAAAGTGAGGTTAATTAGATGGTAGTGGCATTATTTTGTTATTATCATTATTCCTCTTTTGCAGGTCCAAAGGTCCAATAGTATCACACTGGGACAAATCTTTATAGAAGAAGTCATCTGTCTCCATCAAAATTTTTGAAGTTGTACAAAAGGGATTCTATAACAATTTTATAACAGGTTTAGATTTTATCACACTAACCAATTTTTCGACAGGCTCGGGTTTTATCCTATTGACCAGTTTTATGGCGGGCTCGGATTTTATCCCACTGACCAATTTCTACAGTAGGTTCAGGTTTTATCCCACTGATCAATTTTATAGCAGATTCGGATTTTATCCACTGACCAATTTTCGAGAGGCTCGGGTTTTATCCCACTAATCAATTTTGTGGCAGGTTCGGGTTTTATCCCACTGACCAATTGTTACGACAGGTTTGAAATTTATCCCACTGATCTTTACATGTTTGCTTGTTTCAATTCACGGCAAAATAACTACAGATAAATATTTGGTGTCTACGTCTTTGTCTCGAGTTTTTTCGAAATTCAGACAAAGAGGGACAAGCTGTAGACATCAAAATTTCAATTTTATTTAATTCAATTTTATCTTTATTTTTTTATTATTTATTCTTGTTTTTATTTTATTTTATTTTAGTTGACTAAGTTTGCAAAATGATAGTTAGTGTTTATTTTTATTTATTTTAGTAAATTAGGTTCATCATTTTTCTTTTTTAAAAATTATTTTTGCATTAAATTTCTGAAAAAGAAAATTCTCAACAAAAAATTTATTTTTTATCTTTTCAAACTCAATTTCTTCCAAATAAAATGAAATTTTTGTAAGGCAATCTCAATTAGGAATTAACACTTTATTTACCCTAAATTTGTTTTGAAAAACAAAAAATAAAAAGGAAAAACAAGATAGGTGGAAGGCATGTATAGTAACTAAGTGGGATAGGTGAGCATTAGCCGTGTGATTTTGGCATTTTGCACAACACATGCAAGAGGCTACGTGACAAGACAGGTGTAGGAAGATGAGGAAAAATAGAACAAGCAAGGAAAAAGGAGAGTTGCAGGCAAGAAACAAAAGCAAGAAAGAAAGGAAGGAAGAAGAGACTTCGGGCAAGAGGAGGATCTAGGGGAGAAGAGGAAGAGAGGGAGAGAAAGAGAGAGAATGTGGAGAGCAAAAAACCAGAACTAGAGAGAAACTAGAAAAAGGAAAACCCAGAAAAAGAGAGGAAGAGGGTTTTGGGAAAAGAGAGAAAAAAAGAAGAGAAAAGAAAAAGAGGAAAAGAAAGAGAGGAAGGAAGAATCTGGGGGAGAACAGAGGGCTTCGGACAAGAAAAAGAAAGGAAAAGGAGAGGGGAGATCGAGTGAGAAGAAAAGAAAAAAGCTGCAGCAGAAGTTTTCGTCACCAGGCTGACGAACTAGCCTGATTTGGAGCCAAATTTCTTCTTCGATTGTGGATTTTTATCGATCTTTTGGCTTCTACGCTTTCTTGGGAGACAACAGAAGATGTTTCATTACAAATCTCTTGGAACAAACAGCTATAAGTTGGTCAGATCTAGGCTCAAAATAGCGACTTCATCAGCACTGAAACCTTCTGCAACATAAGTTCTTGGGTTTCGTTTTCCATAACAGCTTGGTTTCTTGAAGCATCTCAAGTTCGTTTAGCAGTTCTAGTGCTCTCAGGTAATCATGGATTCTTCTCAATGTAGATTTAAGACAAATTTAATAGAGATTTGAGCCCCATGTGCATAATTTTTTTTTCTTTTCTAAGTTTTGTCGTTGCCAATGGTTGATGACTGTGGTTAGACTTGGTGCCGTTGTTGTGCTGTTGATGAGCTTGATGCTGGTCCCTTTGTTCATTTAACGTGTATCTAAAACTATGAATGCAATTTAGAAGCCATGAACACCTCTTGTGTTTAGTAATCCGTATACGTAATCATCTCACCTCTTGTGTATATGTAATCTGTATAGTTAATGAACTAAAGGTTGTACTTTTGGTCCATGTTTATGTGTGTAATCTGCGTCTGAGAACTCTTAGGAATGTAAAGTATAGGATTCGAGTTTGTGCAATGTGTTGTCTTGGCTTGAAAGTTTGATGCTTGCTTGGATGTTGGTTTCCTCTGTTTGACATGAAACCAGAAACTGATGGAAAGTTTTTTGAATAAACCTGGAATTTGCAAGCTTTTCCTCATTCTAGATTTTCCTTTCTCTTGTATGCATAACATGGTATCTTGATGATGAGCTTAACTTAATGAGAACTTGAGGGTTGGATCCTTGTTGTTGTTAAAATTTTTTTGCCGCATAAGGTTGCTGAAGTTCCAAAGCATCAGGAGTTGCAGAACTCTTCTTCGATACTTGCATGGGAAAATCATAAAATATTGTGTTTTGACCCCCGGATTGTTGCTTAATTCTACTATAGCCCAAAAATATGGAAAATTAATCAATTTTACCATTTTTTGAAATTCAATCATCTTCTCATGATTTAACCATGTTTTAAGTAAGTTTATTTTCTGGTTTTAGGAGATAATTGGTAGAACTCCATTAATTTTTAAAGCTTTATTTTTGACTTCTAATCTTAGCAATAATAATAATTTGATGCTTAAAACTTTTATAATTATTTCAATTAGGTCCTTGCTTGTTTTAATTTCTTAAATATAGGTTGTTTACTTTCATTTAAATGCTTTAATTGTTCAATTTCATGATCATTTCCACTTCTTTACATATTACTGCTCTTATTTATTAATTAAAATGGTACATTGACTACTTTGTTGATTTTTGGAGCTTAAAATAGGGTAAATCCAAACCCAATTAGCTACTACTTCAAGAGGAGGTATTTTCTTTTATTGTTTAAAAATCTTATGTGCTCCTATGTGATTTTATGTGTGTAATTGCATGCTTTTTGAATGTTTTTTATTTCATTTCATTTATTTATTTATTCACTTTATTTGTTTTAATTTTGTATATTTATTTTAATTTAATTTTTTATTATTTGAGAGGCAATTAAATGCTAAATTGTAATAGTTAGATTATTATTTTATTTCATTTCATTCTTTACCCCTTTAGATTGTAGTAAGGATCCCCGAATGTAATAGTTAAGTCTCTATTCGCTTTTATTTTGTGTGCTTGCATGCTTGTGTGTTTACATGTTTACTCGCTTTCTTAGAGTCTTTGCATCTAGATACCATACTTATGTGCTATGTGTTCTATGTGATTTATGTGTTTACTTGCTTTTATTATATTTTATATGATTTATTTGATTATAATGAATGCATGATGTCACCATACTAGTCCAACGCTAGTTGTGGTCTATTTCCTCGATTTCTCGCTAGTCCAATGCCAGTGAGAATTGATAGACATGGGTTAGTCCAATACTAAACCCTTAGGAACCGCCCATGCACTAGATCATGCTTGTGTGACAAATCATTACATTTTTCTACTTTTTAGGATCCTTATCATTTTTACATGATATTTTCTCTATATGTATATCCCCTATCCCTATGTGCGAAATATGACATTTTAAACTTTCATTCCATTTAAGGAAATTAGTAGTAGATTAGTATATTTGCTTGATTAAATTAGGGAAATACCCCTCGAATATGGGATATGGACGAGTATGACTTTCTAACCTTAGCATGCTCGTATTCCCTCTATAAAAGGAAAAATTGAGTTACGAATCTTAGTCCCCGTATCCGTTATGTTGCATCCCTCTCTTTTAGCTCACATATATTTGTATATTATAATTTTTCTACTTTTTTAAGTCTCATTGTTGCATATTCGTGATCTCTTCAAAAAATCACTTTTGGCTATCACAATTAATGCAATTTGCACCAATTAAAATTTGAAGAGACATATTGACCCTTTCGATAGCCATTAGGTCTAAGTTTGCATTCATATAGTAACATTCAAATGTGATAAGTTTTATAGGCTAAACTAAGAAAATTTTCCGACTAAATCACGCAACTAACTCTGGTTAGGTTGAAAGGGTGTTTTGGATTTTATCATTGCCTTCCCTTTCTTCAAACGTGACTTCCGAACACTTTTCTCTCATTTTCGAAAACTTGGAGTTGTTTAAAAAGGGTTTTCTCTACTTTTTATTTAAAATTCATTTTAGGTGACTTTGTATACCTTAACTCGATACCAAGTGGCGACTCCTATTTTTTATTAAAAACCCTTTTTAAACTATTATTTTGGACCAAAATTGTCGCACTTTTTGAGTCCCATTTTAGGCCCTTATTCTCTAACAAATCAAAAACTCATTTTTCAATCAAAATTAATCAAAATGTTGTAAAACTAATAAAACTACTATACTATGAATGGAGATATTAGAGGAAAAGTAGAGCAATGGAGAATGATATTCTTGTATCCCAACAAAATACAACAGTTCTTCCAAAGGGTGTCAATATACCTCTGTATATAGGTACTACAAGATCAAAGGTATATAAATCCTATTAAACACCCACTACTACAATAATATGAAGAAACTTATGAAACGATTTCTCCACTACATGAATAGATTTATGGATTGTAACTTCTATACATAATGTAGCCATAAAATGAAGGATTAATCCTCTTGGGAATACAAAGGGACATCCATACTTTTAATTATTTCATAACACTCCCCTTTAGATGTCCATTACACAAAGAATATGCCTTGTTAAAACCTTATTAGAGAAAAACCCATCGGGACAAAAACCCTAGTGAAGAAAAAAGAGTACACTATTCTTGTGTATTAATTTCTCCCCCTGATGCAAACATTATTTGATATCTTTTAATCATTGTATTGCAATATTCTTCGCCAATTGTACTAAGATATGGTACTTCAGGACCAAGTATCTCTTTATATTCCTTTCGCGATCTAAAAGGATCCTCATTAGGATCTAATGATCTGACGACCATTAAAATATTTAATAAATGTGCCTTATCCATATAAAACTGTTTTAATACCTTCCGGGTATAAGCAGTTTGGTGGACAAAAATTTTACTTTTCAAATACTTAATTTGTAAATCAAGGTAGAATTTTGTTTTTCCAAAATTCTTGATCTCAAAATCCTTCTTCAAATATTCAACATTATTTTGAATCTCTTCAGGAGTTCCAATTAAATTTAGATCATCAACATATACAACAATTATCACAAATTTTGATCCATTTTTCTTGATAAAAATACATGGACATATTGGATCATTGGTATCCAAATATTTGTGAAAATTTTTGGGCTACTTGCTTTACACCTTCAGATGTTTGGACTACAAGTCCAAAAACTTTTCTTTTAACCAATAAATCCAATTCAGATTGGATCGTATCTTTCCACTTTGAACAATCATTTCTATACCGACATTTATCAACCGATATAGATTCATGATCCTTATCAACTTCTATAATATCAAGTGCTACATTTCATTAGCCTCCAATTAAATTTTCTATGATTTCATTATCTTCAGGAGTTGGCTCTTCAGGAACGACCTCTTCAAGAGATTGAATTTTGTCATGACATTTATTTAATCTCCAGAGATATTTGAAATCAATTTATATCTTATTTAGGTAGGCCGACCTTAAATTTATTTGTAGCACTTGTGCATGTCCTTCAGGGACATCAATTTTAACCAGAGTATTTCCTGCAGGAATAGTTGATTTAATGACTCTTCTGAAGTCGATAAATATAACTTTCTACAAATGAAGAATTTCTTGAACTTCTAGTTCACATTATTTTGTATGAGGATCAAGGAAATTCAATTTTTTAGTTGATTTCCTTTCGATTGATTTTTTCCTCCCCTTAATGTCGGGAATCGTAGCTCATCAGAATAAATAAATCATTTAATAGATCACCTATCAATATTTTACAATATTTAATCATAAAAGGTGATTCATACCCAACAAAAATTTTAAATTTCTTTTAGAGCCATATATAATATAAAGAGGATATGTATAAATATTTGTCGGCTCTCAAATATTTTTACTTTTATCAAATCATGTATTTATTGGGAGCAGTAAACTTTTGATTTACTGCAGATGATGATTATAAATCAAATGAGAATAAAAACAACTATATCGATAACCATTTCTCTCTCGAATGATTATTATGATATAATTAACCTTTATCTCATTTGATTTCTAAACATGATCTCTATTATTGCCTCATTTAATGTCTCAATTTGATATCCATTTCGACGGATATTCAAATTCAATAAATTCTTCGAGACATGGTAAAAAATAATGCTTCATTTATCATAAACTTTTCTCCTACAGGGAGAAATATATCAGTGGCTCTTCTGGAGCTTTCAATCACTTAAGCACTACTACTGATTGTGTTTGTCTCTTTTGTTGGAAAATAGTATATATAGTAGCATTTATTAATGAGACATATACCATTGTCACCATAATTCTTATGGGACAAATATCATCATCATAATCCTTTGATCCCAAATGTTTAACATCCATTTCTTCTTCAAGAAGAAAAGTTAATTAAATCAATTATCATACACCTTCAGGATGTTTAAAGAAATTGGTCATGTGAAGATGATATTATAATTTTGATTCGTCAAATGTACTTTGGGACATTTATCTTTAGGACCTTTATTTTCTTGCCCTTATCATTATTATCCCACTTCAAGTGATAATTTTTTCTCTTATCATGGTAAAATATATATTTACCAAAATCATAGTCATGGCAACAACCAAAACTAATAAATTGAAATTTAGTCGCATTCACTTCTGGGAATGGACTAGAACTAGCATACAATAAGTACAGAATACTTCTCAAATTTTCTCTCAATATTGCTACTACAGAAGCATATTCGAGAAATCAATTGTAGAGAATATTATTTTCAGTATATCTTACGAGCAAAATTTTTCCGACACAATTTCAACTGAGAAGTAATTCTGAAAATTGCAGAATTATGTTCTTGTAGCCATAGGTAAATTTATCATACCAGACTTTTAAAATAATGACCATCTTCTGGTGGCCAAATCTTTTTGTTAAAGAACGACCATCTTCAAGTGATCGAATCTTTTCCTTTAAATATTTCAAAGGACAAGTAAATTTTCAAATATAATTGATTTTCTATAATAGCATCTCCAAAATTCGTTGCATCAGAATATAAGTATTTATAACAAATAATTATAAAAATAAATAAGTAGAATTAAAAGGAGAAATATTACCTCAAAGATGTCAAACAATATATGTTTTTGTTTAGTGGTTGCTCAACAGTAGGTACTTGTATTTTGCGATAATTCAAATATTAGCCATAAGAAATTGAAATAAGTTTGTGGGTCTGAGATTTACCTCAGGAGTTACATGAAGAAATGCAGGCAGAATTTTGGCAAAATCTCGTTTTTCACTTTTGTTCAAGGTAGAACCTCCGTTTTCACCTTTTGCTCAAAAGTAGAGACTCGTGCTGATAACGTGTTGTAAAACTAATAAAACTACTATACTATGAATGGAAATATTAGAGGAAAAGTAGAGTAATGGAGAATGATATTCTTGTATTCCAACAAAATACAAAAGTCCTTCCAAAGGGTGTCAATGTACCTCTATATATAGGTACTACAAGATCAAAGGTACATAAATCCTATTAAACACCCACTACTACAATAATATGAAGAAACTTATGAAACGGTTTCTCCACTACATGAATAGATTTATGGATTGTAACTTCTATACATAATGTAGCCATAAAATGAAAAATTAATCCTCTTGAGAATACAAAGGGACATCCATACTTTTAATTGTTTCATAACACAAAATTCATTTTATAAACCCATAATTTTATTTTTCAAAAAAATGGGGCGCGACAAACACTACTGTCTGTTATGATTAGACTGGAAAGGACGACAAAATTGGTCCACGAAATGCCTTATCTAGTTATCTTTTTTTTTTTGGTCCAAATTAACGTAAGAAATGTCGCACATTGTTTGGCTTGCTTAAGTATGAGATGCGACAATATCAAATAGATTTATATTGTTCATGTTAATATAGCTGCCCATTATCATAAAGTTTTGAAAGAAATTCACACCCAGACTTTAGTTGGAGAAAAGAAACCTGGTGTATGAACTGAAAGTCAATTTTTCTGAATTCTGTACAATTGCCGTGGCCCAGATCTCACATGATTTCAAGTTGCAAATCTTAAAAACAGGCTGTCTTCTACACTAGTAGCAGATAACAAAACAGTGCTGCGAAATTGATAATTCACAATAGTAGTGGTAGCACTACTGCCTAAATGATTGGACTGCGGAGGGTTATATACATTGTTCCATGTAAATAGAGTGCCCAACTAAACTATTTTGATGCCATGGCTATGGACACGTATATAGCACTTCATCTTTGTTCACCTTACTGATGATTGATGATGAAGACAACACTTTTTTTTTAAGCATTAAAATGTAAGTGATTGTTCGAACCATTGTACGTGCTGCCATTTTAGCAGTATCTCGATATCTTTTTGTTGTTAAGTCTTGGGATGCTTAGCGTAACTGTTCTCATAAATCCGGTAGCATTACTATTGAGCTGTTTGCATGTTGCGTGTTGCGTGGTGCCCAACGCTTAGTGTATAATTTAAAAATTTAGATAAATTTTTTAAGATTACTGTAGTTAAAATTATTAAAAAAAAAAACTTGTAACAGATTAATTTTTAAAAGCCCAAAGCGACGTCGTGCAACCTCAGAGAGACGGCCCAATTTTAAAAGCCCAAAGTACACCTGGCCGTCGTGAAGTCAAAACATTTGTATGACCTAGTGTCTAACAAAAATTGACGGTAGCACAGACGTCCAAAATGCAACTACAATGTGGGCCGGGAATAGTGGTTTTCGCTGGTTTCATTGTAATTTGAGTGTTGATTTTGTCCTCATTTGTCTTTTTAGGTGTGATGGAACTCATTGTGGGGTCATCTCTATTTCATGTTTGTCGACACAAGTTCTGAATTTTGGTGGCCTTATTCCAATTTTACCCTTTTACTCGGGTTTCGCTGTTGTGCTCTACAGATTTTGGCCTTTTGGGTCTTGTTATTGCGAATAGTAGTTTTATTGGTTGGCCCGCTGCCTGCTTCATATGTCCGCCCAGATTTCTTTAGGCCTTACACGTTTTTCGCGAAATCCTTTTGGGTCTGCCACCTTATGTTGGTCCACTATGCTTGGGTTTCAGACAGAAGAAAAATACCACTATATGTATCCATGTATAGCAAAAAAATATGATATGCAAACAAATCAGCAACTTTAGCTGCCAAATTATTCTTATAAGTTAAATAGTACCAACGACAAACATTTAAAAAATTTATACAATTCACATTACTAGTCAATACTATATATTACAAAATTCAACACAACCTAGGATAATACACCTCAAATTATACCATCATACACACTAAGAAATTCTTCAATTTATCCACTCTCACAACTTTCACTAGCATAAAATTAATTAGAACCAATAATCAAATCACAATTAGACAAATCATATTTCACGAGCATAAACTTAATTAGAACCAATAATCAAATCATAATTAGACAAATCATAAATATACTGTAAACAATAAAAGTACCAAAAAAATAAAAAAAATGCAAAACAATTAACCACTCTACCGATAGAAAAACATACCAAAATCATAATCATTCAAAATAACACAAAATATGGTAAATTCATACTACATGATAACTATTATATTACAAATCTTTACACATGTTCCAATATAAAATACACGTACATATAATTAACAAACAAATGGAGGATGGTTGGCTTGGATGATCAAATAAAAGGAATGGTAAGTGGGAGATTTTGAACCCAAAACCTCCCACTTATAAAATAATAATAATAATAATAATAATAATAATAATAATAATAATAATAAAGAAAACTATCATACCCCAAAAACACACACAAAAAACATACAATATGGGCACTCCGCGATGCCGCAAGGACCAATGCCTAGTATTAAGTACCATGTTCCAATATTTTTAAACCCAGACCAGAGAATGAATCGAAAAACCTTCCAGTTTACAGTTTGATCGGTTCAACCGGTTCGATTCCGGTTCAAAGGTTTAATAATTTTTTATTTATTTTAGTATTAAGAATTTTAAATAAAACTAAAATATTTATTTTTTAAAAAAATACTTAATAAAAATCGGTTGAACCTCCTGATTTTTATTGATTCAATCGATTCTTGACCGATTTTAACCGTTTCAATTAATTTTTTGGATTTTTAATTGAATTGGGATTGGAGGCATAGCCGATTCGTTGTTCAACCGGTCAAACCGACCGATCCAGTTCAATTTTCAAAACATTGCAATGTACAGAGTTGGCATTCAGCGGCCACCACCTAGGCATATACCATCCTAATGGAGTTGAAGTAAATTGTTTAATAAAAGCAATTAAGATGCTTAAAAAGAATAAAACCAATTAAGAAACATGAATGTTGGGTCTGACAGATATTTAGGCCCCAAAAAAGTACAAGCTATTTGATGAAATCCTACAATGGGGTAAAAGGGTCCATTAATTTAATGAAAAGAGATATAAATTAAATCTATGACTGCTTTAATTGGTTTAAGCACCAATGCAAATGCTAATGGCCCAAATGAATAATGGGGAGCTCATATCTTTCTTCTGTTCTTCACTAAGATAATTGGGCTAGGCGTTGGGCCAATCAAAATGACAAGCGCTAAGATGTTAGTCCGTTCAATATACGTATATATTTAAACAAAAAAAAATGAAAAATGAAAAAGAAGAAGAAGAAGAAGAAAAAGAAGGAGGAGGCAATCGGGCATTTGCGGGGAAGGAAAAAATTAGAGAAAGATGGAAGCAGGTAAAGCAGTTGGTACCGATTCCGAGGAAGAGAGCAGGATGATCAAAGTTAACGTGAAATTCCGTATGAGACCTCAAGTCCATCCTTCAACCCCTCACTAATGTCCTCCCTCGTGGCCAAAAGTTCATCTTCAAAGGCCCCTCACATCGTAAATTTGTTATTGGACATTTTAAACAAGTAATCCGATGTCTTTAATTCTTGAAGAAGTGTAATCGAGTCAATTCTTGAACCTTTTTTTTTGGCCATGTATTATGATTTGCAAGGAAAGTTTTGGTGGATGAAATGACAATGAGGTCATTGGAAATTATCAATGGTTCTAAAATCATGCTCATGGCTACTCAAGGTCTACACCAAGGGGTATCTGCTGTTGATCACTATGCTTTATTATTCCATTTTAGCTATGTTTTGTCTATTGTCTCTGCTAATTTTGAAAGAGCTGATTATAATGATTATGATGTAAATGTATAGGATGGCCCCCATTAAGCAGGAAGCTCTGGCTATAGGGAAGAATTTGAGGAGGAGGACAACTGAACCGTTGAAGGCAAACAAAGAAGTTTCTGTTCCAAAAAGCCAGCTCGAAAGGTGGAAAGCTACTGGGGTTATTGCATTGCCTGAGTGCAATCTGAAGGTGTTGAGGAACAGTTTTTCTTGTTGTTGAATTGAGCTAGCACTACTGCTACTGCTACTCTTGCTTTTCTTGATGATTGTGTACTTAAAATGATTCATGTTCCTTGATGTTTGTGACCTATTTTCAAGAACAGTAAGTAATTAGTGGTCCTTCCAAATCTTTTGGGAATTATGTCGGTTCTGTCCAATTTTCTTCTTGATTGTATTCAGTAAGAGTGCACGAGTTTGTTGTTTTTTCCTCTATAAGTACCGAGCTAAATCAGTCGACCTTGTCCTAAAAGTGAATAGGAAAAACACGATAAGTGTTGAGTAAATTAAATCGTACCCTCTTCACTGTTTGCTTAGTTTTCAGAGATATCTAATGTAGCTATTCCAGCATGCTGCTTATTATGGTGGATGCATAGTGATATGTTCCGAGTTAGCATTCTCACACTTATAGTTCATGGAATATCTTATGTTTTTTTTTAATAATCTGCTATATAGTTCTGTGAGCTCCGCGTCTCTGAATCTTTAGTTTGTTTGGTTGAGATCATGCTTAATATATTTTTGGTTTCTGAAAGGCCATACCTGAGGAAGTCTGGATGTGTGGACCTTCCGCTAGACTCCTTGATCTCAGCCACAACTCGCTACTACAACTTCCAGATAAAATTGCCTGTTTGAGCTCCATGCAAGTTAGACAAAACTCTTTCAGTGGTTCTTCTTTACAAGCTATATGAGGAACTTCTCCTCAATATGGTTCTGATTTTGCTTTTATCTTCATCTAATTCCATAGAAACTGCTCCTTAATGCCAATGATTTATCAGATAAATTGATTAGTTGTGAAGGGTTAACCTGACTGAAGTCTCTTACCATTTTGTCGTTGAATCAAAACAGGCACTGCAACTGACTTTTGTTGCGAGAAATCGGGTGGATTTTATTCACATTATATGCTGGTTTACGTATACTCTAATAGTATGTGACAAGTAACTTGCATTGGTGGTGAACATTCTTTGGATCTTCTAGTGCACTGTTACACTATCTACTTGTAAAATTTGGCTGCTGCAAGGCTTTTAAGCTGGTAGTGTCAGATCTCAGAGTGCTTGCTTCTCCTGAAGCCTGACCAAATGCACTCCCCCTTCTTCAAAAAAAGGGGGGGAAAAAGGCAAAGGGACAATGCTTTCCCCGGTTTCTATTTTGGTCTTTGCAATCTGTTGTTTACATGCTATCTAGTACTGATTTAGTATCCAGTAAATGCTAGATAAGACAAATTTACTACTGTGTTGGAAGCTGTCCCTCATGCACTGGTGATATCTTTTATGATGATAATTTCACTAGCCATACAGAAATTGACTTGTAGTGCAGAGTGTTTGTTTTCTGTAAAATCCAATATGAAAGAAATCTATTTTTGGTCTATTAATGTCCTCCAAGTATTGCGTAAGTTTCATTTATCATTGCTACAGTACTTACGTATGTCATTGCAGTTGTGCTTGTGTTACTTTTTTCTTTTTCTTTCCATTCTGTTTTCCTCTTGGTTAGACATGCATGTGTGCTCTAGTTGGGCATTGATAATATTATGTGACACTGAGTGCAGCATTATAACATTACAGGCTTTGGTTTATTTTCGATGCAGTTGTACGGCAACTATGAGCCTCGATTATGTAGTTTCATCAATCCAGCTCATTAGATTCACTTATTTTCTTTTGTTTCCGATGTAATATGATCATTTTAGTAGTGCTGCCTTCTGCCATTGGGGCTTTGACGTCTTTGAGGCAACTTCTTGTTGAAAATAGCAAGTTGACGGAAAATGTTGTAGTAACTATCGTTATGGTAACTAAACAATTTTTACCTGATATAACAGGTTATTATAATTGTAACGACCATTTGATTACTTGTTGAACCTATCCACCTAAATAAGATAATGCCTAAAAATAAGGAAGTAAGTTTCTCAGCTAAAATAGTAAGTTAACCGTAATAAATTAGTAACTTTTGTATCTCAAAAGGTAAATTAGAAGAAATATGAAACTTACTTTTTAAAGAGATAAATTACTATTTTATAACCCAAACATACTTTTGAGATAGTAAGTTTAGTTTATAACCCAAACTAGCATTAATATAGACCTAACAAAATGAGAGAAATAGTGTAACAATTAATACAACAATAAAAATAACAGAATTAGTATAATTTGGAATTTTTTTCTCTGGAGATTGTTCACGAATATAAGATCCAACCACTAAACAAAAATCACATGCATATATAATCTATTGTATAATTTAAATTAAATTTAGTTCATGTACAAAATGATCATAAAATAATTAGCACACTACAATACCATATTATCTTAACAACAAAAATTTTTTTTGCCAAAAGTCTCCAATATCCATGATATATGTATGAGAGATATTTTACCATATTTTTACCCCTTTTTTTCCCATATTTATATCTCATGTCTAATCATTGATGTTAATTTGAGGAAGAATATTTTTTATAATAAAATCATTTTCAATTTAATTAACAAGTTGAGATTTTTTTTTTTAAAAAAAAAAAGTGAAATATTTTGGAAACTTATTTTTTATTTTCCCAAAATTAAAAGAATTTTTTTTTACCATTTGTTGCAATTAACATTTCATTTTCTAGACTAATTTTTATCAATGTAAAATTAATTTAGTTAACAATAATTGAAGTTCTGTTGGTCCGAGGATTGGCATGCTATTATTGTTATTTTACATGTAAATATACAACCTAAGTAATAAAATAAATAATAGCTACTTAAAAAAAGGAAATAGGTGCTCAATTGATTGCATTCAAACTATGAATTCTGTTAGTGCATAATTGCTAAACTTCGATAAACATTCACTGTTCTCCATCCTTTCTTCAGTAGGGAAGCCGTTGTTCTTGGATGCAGCAACGGCGGCAGGCACACGCCCTAGTGTTGCCAGGGTTTGTATGGAAGTAGACTTGGTGAAACCAATCTGTTCTAGAGTGTGGGTGGCAGTGGAGGGTGAATCAGGTTTTTGGCAACATATTGTTATAGAGGAACTGCCTTCGTATTGTTCTAAGTGCTGGAGGTTGGGCCACTCAGTTGGCGACTGTAAGAGGAATGTTGAGGACTTTGCAGCTCGGCGGAAAACAAATCACCATACGAGGCAGATACATGCTGCCCAGGCTGTTGCAGAAGAGAACACGCGGGTGGATGTCCCTGTTAAGGGAACCCATGCAGCTACAACTTCACAGGAAGGGAGTCGGGTGCCTGGGACGAGGAATGCAGGGTCAGGTCAAGGAGCTGTGTTCGAGGGGGAGCGCTTCAATGGGGACTTGCAGCGGACTGGAGTGGCTGATGGTGCAGGTCAAACAACTGGTGCGAGACAGGGTGCTGGGCGGTTGGTTGATGTGGGTAGCGCTGCGATTGCAGGTGCCGGGCAAGAGGAACAGGTGTGCGGGGATTGGGTGGAGCGTGTTGGGGCGGGGAGTCCGGAGCTTGTGCATGAAAAGGATCCAGGGCTGGCACATGAACAGCTGCTCTCGCAGCCTGATCAGCGAGAGGTTGGTGAGGGGTAGCCTGCTCAAATACCGGACACTACACTAGCCTTGGTTAGCGCTCATGGCCCATTATTTGATGGGGAAGACGGTGGTGAGGAGGGGGGAGATTGTGGAGGGTGCTGTTGAGTTACCTATTGTGGCGGGCAATTTGTCTCTGAGGATGTTGGTGCGCCATGAAAGAATAGTAGAATCTTCGGTCCAGGCATTAAGCATCGTCCACGCCAATAATGACGTGCAAAATATCCAGCAAGTAAGAGGGAAAGGTGTCCGTGTGCGTTTCCCTTCAGATAGGCAACTGCGATCGACAACATCAACTTATAACTCCTTCCAGGTTTTGCCTTATGATTAATGCAATTTTTGGAATATTAAAGGGGTTTCTAAACCCCCGAATCTTAGAAGATTGGTAAAATTAATTCAAATGCATGGTGTTAAGTTTGCTGTCATTTGTGAGCCCAAAACTGATGTCTCTAAAACTGAATCCATTCGCATGCGTCTGGCGTTTGATTCGGTGATTACAAACTTGTCGGACGATCTCTGGATTTTTTCTTGCAATCCTTTCAGTTGTTCAGTTGTCGGGAACTCAACCCAACATATATCCTTATCTATTCAACATCCATTGCTACCTAGCCCCATTATTTTTTCATTTGTGCATGCAAAATGTTCTGTAGAGGAGCAAAGGGAACTATGGCAGAATCTTCTAGCTGACAGGCCTAGCTCTCTTCCATGGTGTATCGGGGGGGATTTCAATGTCATTCTAGCTACTCATGAAAAGCGCGGGGGTCAGCCATTTGGTGTTCATGAGGGGGTAGAACTTATGTCTTTCATGGAGGCGGCTGGCGTTTTTGACGTGGTCTTTTCGGGAGCTAATTTTACATGGTGCAACAATAGGAGGGGCAGAGCTAAAATTTGGAAACGTTTGGATAGACTCCCAATTAATGGGGAATGTGCGGAGGTCTCTCCCATCATTTCTGTTAAGCATTTAGCAAAACATCCGTCAGACCATGCACCTCTACGGATCTCTTTTTCTACTTGCTTAGACAACAAGCCAAGGCTGTTTCGATTCTTGAATGTCTGGACGTCGAAGGCAGCTCTTTTGGAGATAGTTAGAGGTGCTTGGGATAGACCAATGAATGGAGCTCCATTGCGCGCCGTATGCTATCCAGGTTTGGAACAAGCAAGCCTTTGGAAATGTCTTTGATGCGGTTAGGGAGGCAGAGGTTGCGGTTCAATGGGCTGAAATGGAATGGGACGGCAATGACTCTGAGGAGTTGCAGGAAGGCCTTCATAAGGCCCAAGCAGACCTCAATCAGGCACTATTACTTAAGGAACACTTCTGGAGGCAGAAGGCCCAAGTGAGCTAGCTTCACAGTGGCGATCGGAATTCAAAGTTTTTCCATGCAGTGGTGAAGCAGAGAAGGGTTCAGAGCGCCATTCATAGGATTAAAAATTCGCAATGCTCTTGGGTGGAGAAGGATGAGGACATAGCAAGTGAGGCGATTTAGTTTTTCTCGGACCTGTTCTCTGAACATTCTGCCCCTGCACCAGATATGCTTTATTTAATTCCCCTTTTGATCATGGAGGAGGACAATGAGATCTTGGAGGCTATCCTATCCATGGAGAAGGTTCGACGGGTGGTGTTTGCAATGGATGAGGAGAGTGTTGCGGGACCGGATGGATTCACGGGTAAGTTTTTCACTTTTTCTTGGGATATCATTGCTCGAAATATCTATAATACGGTGTTGAGTTTTTTCTGTGGGGCCGAATTGCCTAAGTTTGTCACCTCTACATCCATTGTGCTTATCCCTAAAGTATCAAATCTCCAGGATTTCTTGTTGTTTCAGCCGATTAGTCTCTACAATTTTTTAAGGGTTAAATGCAGAAAACACCCACGAACTTTCATGGAAGTTGCACAAAACACTTAGAAATATGTTTTTAGGCATTTTGCACCCTGAAAAAACGATCGTTCACACATTTCACGGTGAAACAAAACGCGTGGAAGCCACTTTCTGTCCGTTGAATTTGCTGACAAAATTGTCCTCTTTCCAGTGAATATAAATGAGAACAACCTACCATCACTTCTCATTTCCCCCCTTGTATTTCATCTTCTTCACAGATACACAATTTCTACTCATATGGAACACTATCCAAATAGTTGCAACTCAAGCAATGCACACCATGCAACAAACTTCAACTCAAGATGCAGATGTGGAAAAAAAGCACCCGTACGCACTTCATGGACCATTCAAAATCCAGGAAGAAAATTCGTAGGATGTTCCAATTATTCGGTAAGTCCAAATCTCACATACAATTTCAGTGAACCAAAGGCAATAACGGCCACTTATTTTGGAATTTTGTTTTAGACAGAATAGTAATGCATGCGAGTATTTTAAATGGGTGGAACTTGAAACATGCAAAAAAGGAATGGAAATTGGGGAATATTTTCATGGCCGAATGGAATAAATGGAAGCAAGGATTAACCATCTGCAGCAACAGAATGAGCAATTACAAAGAGCATCTGAAAGAGTGAATGATGCAAGAGTTGCTACTATGCTTCAAAATGACCAGCTAGTGATCAAATGTGAAGAATTCAAAACTATAATCCGGTCATTGCAAGAAAAAATGGTCAGGTATAAAGGGGCTCTTAAAGAAAGGATGAGAACTGAGTCCAAAGGGAGGAAGCTGATATATGTAATTGTAGTGGTGCTTGTTGTAGTAGTAATTGTTGTAATGAAAGAAAAGAAAAAGGAACAAATGTATTTCTGCCATGAACACCATGTAACATAAATCATTCAAGTTAGTATAAAATTATGGTTTGTCATATAAGCTGGTTATATGAGAGAGAGAAAAAAAAGCAATGTGGAAAACATAATCAGCAGAACAATGGAAACAGCAAAGGTAGTAACTTCATAAACCAATCCATAGTTCATTGCATAAACTACCAGGAAGATCATCTTCCACTTTACTAATACAAAGTATGAAAATAGCATATCCTAGTGTTCAACCAAACAAAAAAAGACCATATCTGTTTTCTGAACCATTCAAAAGCATGTTTCCATTACAAAAGAGGAACATATCCTTTACGGGCTATATTATCATCCTAACAGTTAGATGAACTTTCATTAGGTGGTATCCGAGAGTCTTGATGCACACGTGTCCTAGTGCTGGAAGATTGACTGGAGAACAATACATCACCAAATCTTGTTGAATGCCTTTGGATCTGGTACAAATAAAACAAGTTATTGGTGATGTATATTTACTTTATCTTGCCTATGAATTGTATATGAATTGCAGAACAATATATACCTGAGTAGTGGGTATACTACCCTCATTAGCATTGGTATTAGTGCTCAATTGTGAGCCTCCGGTCAGGGGGTCATTTGTCCACTAGTTACACATGACATTAGTTAGTTCAAATGCAGCTGAAATTAAGCAAAAGTGTGTAAAAATACAGCTGAAATACTTACCATTTGAACTGTCCGGGTTTCAGAAGTGTTATGAGATTGCATGGCCATCCTTGCCACCTATCATTAATGAGAAAGACATTAATACAAGTTAAAAATGAACCAGTTTGGAAATATACATAATGCCTAAAATAATATTGGATCACCATATCAGATGGGATGAAATTTCTGCCATCAGACATGCCAATACCATTCCAATTTCCAAATCCAGAAAGCGGTGGAGGACATCCTGAAAATTCACCTCTCCCTCTTTTCCCTCTTGCCCCACCTCTAGTTGAGGATTCCACTCCCTTACCATTACCTCTTCCCCTACCATTACTTCTGCCCCTTCTATTACCCCTTCCATTACCACCAGTCATATTGATATTAACATTCTGTGTGTCCACATTAACCGTTCTCGGTCTTCCACCAACATTTTTTGGAGGGGTTGTACCTCTTCCCCTTCTTGTTTGAGTGGCACTTTCATCCTACAAAAGTAACTAAATTAGTAAATAAACTAAAAAAGGAAATTATTAAACACAATTTAAGGCATCATACACAACCTGTCTTAGTTGCTTGCGTGTCTTCTTATTATGACCAGGCATATTACAGTTGCTACAGTGGGTTATAGTACCCTTTCTAGTTACCACATCATTATTCACAAGCTCATCTGCACTTTTTCTTCGTAGCTTTCTTGGTCTACCAGGTCTTCTCCTTAGTTTTGGTGGTTGAATAGGCAAGCCACTTGTTTGAACCCATAGACCCTCTTCTGGAATAGGAACTACCATACCCTTATAAGCTCTACAATAGTACTCTATACTATAATATGGATGGATAAGGTCTGTTGGTTCTTGATCAGATTCTATAATTGCTGCACATGCATGTACACAAGGAGCACCAGTTATATCCCATTCTCAACAAGTACAAGTTCTTGCATTCAGGTTAACAACTTTGTGCCCTGCATAGCTTGTGATCTCCCATATGCCTTGACCAGCTTGAACAGCTTCATATTCCATTGCTCGTGCCGTAATTCCCTCCACTTTATCATGGATTCTTGGACAAATTTTTCCTTTAACCTTAGATATGAACTCTCTCTTTTCTTGGTATCTACACATAATCAGCCTTCAAATTGCTTCAAACATAGATAAAATTGGCTCCTCCCTTGCCTCTTTAATATACTGGTTGAAGGATTCACTAACGTTGTTACTCAAAAGATCACACTTTGATCTTGGATTGAACATGCACCTTGACCAAAGTTAGCTAGAATAGCACTCAACCAGTCATAAGCTTCCCTATTAGCAACTTGGAGTTCTCTCATCTTTTGTGACCATCCATCTATCTCATATGCTCGTGCAACAACCCACATGATATCCCTAAGTGCCTTGTCTTTAAACCTCAGTTTGAAATTGGCATACATATGCCTAACACAGAACCTATGTTCCACCCCAAGAAACAGCACATCAAATGTCTCAACTAGACCCTACAAAATAGCAACATCATCAATCAGATTTGGTTTAATTATAGCAATAATAAACTCATATATGAATGTTGGAAAAATTTAATGGCAAGTTTACCTTTTGTCTGTCAGAAATGAACACCCAATTCATGTCAGCTGGTGATCCAATATGAGTAGTCAGAAGTTCTAGAAACCAATGCCAGCTTTCCTTACATTCAGATTCCACGCATGCTATTGCTATAGGATACATCTGATTATTTCCATCCCTCCCAACAGCATGCATTAGATGTCCCCCAAATCTTCCTTTGAGATGGCAAGCATCTAAACCTATAACTGGTCTGCAGCCACTTATAAATCCATCCTTTTGTGCCCTAAACATAACAAACATTCTCTGAAATATAGGATTGACAGATGGTGGAACAACTTCTGTCATAACAAAGGCTGCAGAACCAGGATTTTTCAGCATAATAGTTGCACAATAATCTCTTAGTCTGGCATATTGTTTCTTATGATCCCCAAACATTTCAGAATGTGCATGTTTCTTGGCCCTATACACCTTCCATCTAGAAACTCTTAATTTGAATTTTCTTTTAATTGTCTTTCGAAATTCCTTAAGTTTCCAGTCAAGATCATCAGCCAATTCCTTTTTGAAGTGTTCAGCCAACCATCTTGAATTTGCACTAACATTCTTATAAGACCAAGGACATCTATGAGGGGTGCCTTTCAAGCTCTGCACCTGCATTGCTTTAGTTTTCCTATAATAACTCGCATATATTTTCCAACCACATTCTCTATTGCATATTGCAATGATTTTGTTACTATCATTCTTTTGGAACTTCAACTCAAAACCTTTAAGGATGGAATACATTCAAATTGCCTTTCTAAACACATGTGTGGTTAGGAAAATGAGGCCTACCACAATTTTAGGATCAGCCATGTCTCTTTCCTCATTAAATTCAGGAAATTGTTCTCTATTTTCATCATCAAAGGACTGAATGGCAGTTTCAAGTACTTCAGCATCAACAATATTTTCATGCTCAACAAACTTACCCTCTTTCCTAGCCTCAACAAAGGCTCTATAATCACCACTAATTAATTCAGCATATTGTTGGTACTGTCCTAAGTTAATATTGCTATCCAGCCCACTAGTTACCTTAGTAGTATTATCACCAATATCACAGCCATCACTTAATGTGTCCCCATCTAAGAAATAATCAAAATCTGAGTCATATTCAAAAGATTGCTCACTTTCAGGTGTGTATGAGTCATCAGATTCTGTTTCTGATTCACTCACATCATGATCAACCTCTGGTTCAACATTATCATTCACCCCACTAACCCTAAACCATCATTACCAGTCCCAACTCCCTGATTAGCATTTATATTGCTATTACCTATAGCTTCAACACCATCTTGCTGATTCCCATTATTATTTTTTATATCCCCATTATCATTTACCTCTCCAACATAGATATGAATGTATGGTTCATCTCTAAACATCCCAAACATATGCATGACTGCTGCTTCACTATTAAGTAAGACAAATTCATCATCCGGCATTTTAAAGTAAATTTGAGTGTTTATGGGCAAGTTCAGTCCTTTTAGCAGCCCCCAGATCTCAAATCTTGACATATAATCTGGGTCAATATCATTGAAATGTTTTATATCCCCACCCACATATGTTAGTCCTGGATTTTTTACAAAATGGCCCCCATAATGGACTTCAAATGAGAACATACTTTCCAACGGTGATGACCACACTGGTACGCGACAAAAAAATAATAAATCTAAGTGAGGGACCACAAAACCACATTTATTGAACTTAATTAACATACTGTAATTAGCAATAATAAACTTAAAAGACACTACCAACACCGACCCATGCTCAACAGACTAGAATCTTGTAAAGAAACCTATAAACAACACAATTATTGCATGAAAAGGACAGATAAGAAAATTTGGTCGCAATCAGCCCAACATGGAACCAACATAACGACCACATGCAATATATATATTCCATCACAACCATACAAATACCCATTCTAAAACTAAAGCCCACTGCTTTAGGTATCCAAATCCACACAAAAAAGGGGTAAAAGGTCGATTAAATAAAGAAAAAATTAGGGCTTTGCATATTACCTGATTTGCTGAGATACTCAAAATATTCTACTTGTTTTTTGATTCTTCAGACCATCTTTTACTTTTGGCCATTTCTAGTTACCCTCTGCAGTCATTCGGCTTTGGTTCTTCCTCGATCGCAAGAAAAAGGCAAAAAATTTTGGCAAACTCAAGATCAGCTTTGCCTTGTACTTTCTGCCCGACATAATGGGTTTGGAGGAGAAGAATGGTGATTTTGTCTATTCAGTTATTATTTGAGGATAAAGTTGTCATTTGAGTCCTAAAATAAACGGTGTGTAAATATCCGTTACTTTTCAGTGGATCTTGGGTGCGTTCTGCCTATAAACATATTTAGGGGTGTATTGTGCAACTCATATGAGAGTTCAGGTGGTTTTCTGCATTTAACCCTTTTTTTAATAAACTGCTATCTAGAATCTTAGCCGATCGGCTCTCCACCATTTTGCCAAAAATTATCTCCCCTCAACAGTTAGGTTTTGTTAAGGGGCGGAATATAACCGAAAATTATTTGCTCCCCAAGAAGTGATGTCCGGTATTGGCAAGCCCTCTAGAGGGAGCAATGTCACGTTAAAGTTGGATATGTCTAAGACATATGATCGGGTGTCCTGGTTTCATATTGTGAGTGTGTTGCGGAGGTTTGGATTTGGAGAGCAGTTCATGGATAGGGTCTAGCGCTTGCTTTCTAATGTGTGGTTCTCAATCATTATTAATGGTGCCTCGCATGGTTTCTTTAAGTCGGTCAGGGGGCTCCGTCGGGGAGACCTGTTGTCACCAGCACTATTTGTCATTGGAACTGAGATACAACTTAGATTCGTTGGGTTTAGGGTTCCACATGGGTGCCTTTCTATCACCAACTTAGCTTTTGCTGATGATGTGCTTGTTTTTGCGAATGGCTCATCCAGTTCCCTGCAGCGCGTCATGCAGGTGTTGGAGTTGTATTAGCAGTCATCGGATCAATTAGTTAATGCTCAACAAAGTGGTTACCTGATACATCCGTCCATGCCTCCATCTCGATGAAGGGTGATTAAGCGGATCACGAAGTTTACCAGGCGATCCTTTCCAACTCGATACTTGGGATTCCCCTTGTACTTAGGCAGGTGTGGGTCGCCATTTTTTGGGGAAGTCAGTCAAGCTGTGTTGGGACAGGTGTTGTCGTGGAAATCAAGGCTTCTCTCCCTAGGCGGGAAATTAATCTTTATCAAACATGTCCTAGCTTCTATTCCCATACATTTGCTGTTAGCTGCAGTGTTGCCGAATTCGATTTTCACATTGATAGAAAAGGTTTGTGTAGACTTCTTGTGGGAATCAATTGCTGAGAGATCAAAGTTCCATTGGATACACTGGTCTCAGTTGTGCTACCCGGTGGAAGAAGGGGGAGCAGGATTCCGGAGACTTGGGGATGTTTACAGAGCCTTCTCGTGTAAGTTATGGTGGAGGTTTCGGACCGAGTCTTCGCTGTGGGCAACCTATCTGAAGCCAAATATTATAGGGAAACACATCCGTGTCAAGTGCCACTGAATTTTTCTGCTATGGCTCTTTGGAGATGACTGTGGAATATTAGTCGGCAAGTGGAGTTGTCAATGCTATGGCAAGTTAATAAGGGATCTTGTCACTTTTGGTATGACAATTGGCTAGGTAGCGGTGCTTTGTTTCTCAGAGCGACTGTTATCCCAGAGCTCACCTTTAGGGACTTTATTACAAATGGGGATTGGGATGTCTAGCTGTTATCTCGAGCCTTACCCTAAGGGATTATCCCCTCAATCTTACAACACCCGCTACTTGAAGTTGGTTGCACAGATGAGGTTATCTAGACGCCGGCAACATCTGGGAAATTTACTTTAGCTACGGCTTTCGGTGAGGTTCGTCAAGCCCGCAATTCTTCTGCTGTTCTATCACATGTCTGGCATCCTCAAATTCCATTCAAGATGTCTTTTTCATGCTATGATTAATGATGGGACAGCTGCCGTTGGCGGATGTGCTAGGTCAGCTTGGGTTCCAAATGCCTTCGAAGTGTCCTTGTTGTCAGAATCCATCCTGTGAATCTATTGAACATGTGTTTTCTATAGGGCAAGTGGCCATGGAGGTTTGGGGTTATTTCGGGAGTATGCGTGGAGTAACCTGTGCAGGGTCCTTATTTTGGAGAGGAAGCGTTTTATGTTTGCAATTCTCCTTAGTCTCATTTGTTGGCATATTTGGAAGGCTCGAAATAAAGCCGTTTTTGAAGGTAAACTTATGCACTCGGCAGCCGATCTCTCAAGCCATATTCAGGGAGGTGAAAATGATGGTGGAGATTCATTTTAAGGGCATAGTCGGGGTACATTAGTTTCAGCAACTGTATGATTGGTCCTCTCGACCAGCGCGCGCTTTTGGTTTTAAACTGGTACGCTGGTCAGTGCCGGAGGTTGGGGTGCTGATGCTATATACGGATGGGTGCTCTAAGGGCAACCCAGGACTGGGCGATGGTGGTGGTGTCCTGTGCGATTCATCAGGGAGCCCTCTATTTGCATTTTCGATTTTCCTTGAGGAAACCTCCAGTTTACATGCAGAGACTCTAGCCCTTTTGATTGGACTTCGCGAGTGTGCTCAGAGAGGTTTTGGCAATGTGTGGGTCCAGTTAGATTCCTTGGTCCTGGTGGGGATTCTTCAAAAGCAGTCTCAGTATCCTTGGCACATCCGAAGGGAAGTGTGGCAGATTTGGCAGTTGCTAGGTGATTCTTCTCGGCTAAATCATTGCTACAGGGAGGCGAACACAGTTGCTGATATTTTATCTAATGTAGGGGTTTCCTACCCCGAGCAGCAGGTTAGGGTCTATGACCATGCACGCTTGTTGCCACAGTTGGCTCGTGGTGCAATTCGGCTAGATCGGTTAGGGATGCCTTTAGTTAGGAAGCTAAGGATTGGTTAGACTTTAGGGTAAAGATTTGTTCGATTTTTGTAATTTCAGGTCTAGTTAATAAAATGCGGGGTGGTGCTCGTCCCCGTGTGCGGGGTTAGCAAAAAAAAAATTATAAGAAATCAATATGCATCATATATTGGCCAGGACTAAATTACTGATTACTTAACAAATCATATCTAAACACATGATGTGATATATATTGCATTTGGTCACCTTTATACTCATACCATTTTCCTTTCTTTCTATTTATATTTTAAAGGTGCAAAATTCTATTGTTTATATTAGTGAAAATGCATAAAATCTTTTACAAAATTATTTCAATTTATTTACAAAATATTAATACATTTAGGAGAAGCAATGCATTGTAGGAATGGTTTACTAATTTTTTAGTAAACATAACTACTATATTAAAAATGTTTTAAAAAAACTTGATTTGTTATACTTTAATTAGGAGTTCTTTTGAAGAGAAGTATTAGGGGATTATATTCTTTGATTCAAGAATTTTTAGAGATTGTAATTATCAAAAGAAAAAAGAATTTTTAGAGATTGTAACTCTCTTATTATTTGATTTAATAAATTTGATATTTGTGCAAGTTTTCATATCTTTTATTTTCAGCAACAAAATTTGTGCTTATAGTTAGATACAAATATGGTAAAATATCCCTCATATGTATGTCATGGATATTTGAGACTTTCAGTAAAAAAAAAATTTGTTGTTAAAATAACTTTTTATCATAGTGCGCTAATTATTTTTGGACCGTTTTATACATTAACTGAATTTAATTTAAATTATACAATAGATTATATGTGCAAGTGATTTTCATTTAATTGTTGGATCTTATTTTTATAAACAATCTCCCAAGGAAAAAAGTCCAAATCATACTGATTTTCTTATATTAACTGTTATACTAATTTTGTCATTTTTATTGTTATACTATTTCTCATTTTGTTTGGGCTTTAACTCTTATTAATTGTTGTGTTCCAGATGTAAATTTATATATCCATAGGTGTTAAATTATAAAAATTGTGATATATAAACAAGTGATATTCTATATATAACTAGGAAGATTTGTTGTTATTGTTATTCAAACTTTCAAACTTTTCAAAAATTCAAAATGATTAAAAACTTATAATATGACTAAATTTTATTACATATTTTACAAGGTTATCTGAAAAGTGAAACTACTTTTCATAGTATTTTAAAATATATAAATACAAAAAAAATTTAAATTATACCTATAATCATTTATTATATAGGTATATTACGAGTACTTACTAACTAAGGTATTAAGTTTTAATCATTAATAAAACATCTTCTCATTATTTCAAATAAACTTTCTAATACTAGATTGAGATAATTTTTTAATGTAAAATTGTACATGTATTCCAAAAATCAGTAAGTTTTGATCATTAATCAAATTTACCATGTTATTAGTAAGAATTACTATTTATGTATAAAAACTTAGTGTTACTTGAACTAAACTTACTCTCTAAAAAGTAAGTTTGGGATATAAAGTAATAATTTATTTATATAAAAAGTAAGTTTAATCTTTATTCCAATTTACCTTTTGAGGTATAAAAATTACTAATTTATTAAGGTTAACTTACTATTTTAGATGGGAAACTTACTTCCATATTTTTAGGTGTTATCCTATTTACGTGGATAGGTCTAACAAATAATCAAATGGTCGCTAAAAATGCAACAACTTGTTATGTTAGGTAAAAACGGTTTCGTTACCATAACTATCGTTACTAAAGCATTGTGTCAAATAGGCCTTCTAACAAATCTTCAAATCTTGAAAGCAGCGAACAATAGGTAATGTGTGAAATAATTTGCTTGTGAAATATCTGAATTTTATTCTTTTACTCAAGCAATATAACTCGCAAAGAAGTTTATGGAGATAATTGTTTTTTCTTTCCTTCCGTAGTTTTTGGTTATGTTGTCTCATGTTTTCTTTAGATGATTATGAACTTCATATCCTGAGCTTAGACGGTTGACTCTGACGCTCCATTTGCTTTTTTTCCATATGGAAAGAAAGTAACAAGATTGGCACGTCGAAAGATTGTGGAGTTTTTACTCTGGGTTTAAGGTTCATGGGGAGCCCTTCCTATCACCAATTGACTGGATAGGGTTTCTCTGTGAGTCCCCCTTAGATTGCTCTTGTTGGCCGGTTTCTCGATGCTTCCTGCGCCATTGAGTGTAAGTGTGTGTGTGTGGGTTTCTACCACTTGGAAGAAAAAAAAAAAAGAAAGTAACAGGATTAGTTCCAAAAGAAAGCGTAAATATATCACTCAGTACTATGAAATTCTAAAGAACATATTTAATGCTAAATGCAGGATAAACGATATTCCTGCAAGCATGGGAATGCATTTCTCTTGTTGACGTAAAAGTCTCCTTCGTGTCTAAAAGTTTTTCTCTCATTTTTCCTCTCTTTATTTTTTATTTTCTATATACATTCTGTAAAGCCATTTGCCAAACGGCCCAAACCCGAATAACAAAGAAGTAAGCTTTTCATGTTTCCTATGTTTGCTGTTCACAGTTCCCTATCTCAGAATCGTCATTTGTTGTTCTGCAGGTTGATCGCTCATCAAATCTCCTGGTAGAATTACCAGAGACATTTGGGAATTTAAAAGATTTGAAGGTCTATCTACTATCCTTTGTTATCTTGGAATTTCTTTATTCTCGTATCCCTCTTTATTTCAAATTGGAAGTAAAAGTAAGATACGGAATACTAACATCAAGCCTTGCTACACCAAAAAGAGGGCAAGTAATGCAATTTATCTTTTTCAAGTATATGAATTTGGGATTTGCCCTTGCTCATTGAAGCTTGTAGGTGCCTTTAGAACTTCCAGATGTATCAGTAGATTGCCTTACTAATAAAAGCTGTGCAATGTTTCTTAAATTGCCGCGATAGTGACACTCTATATTTGCTCCCATCTTTTTCTGTATTGCAGGCTTTGTATGCAAGTAATAATGGACTGAGATCCCTCCCCAGTATCCTATTTAAAATGTGTAGCCAACTTTCGATTCTGGATCTGCATGGGACAGAAGTAACAATGGATGTTCTTCGCCAGGTTCCTTTTCTTCTCCAAATCATATGTGATTCGGATCCCCTCATTGTATTCAAATTTATGTATGAATCCATTTTGTTTCTTACAGTTTGAAGGATGGGATGATTTTGATAATCGCCGCCGCTTGAAACATCAGAAGCAGCTGGATTTCCGAGTTAGTAGGTCAGCTGAATTTGATGAAGGTGCTGACAATAGCTATGGAGCTGCTAGTTGAGACCCTTGCCAGTTGAAGACCTACACAACAGTAACATAGGAAAGTCTTACTGGGCGTTTGGTAAGAGGGTATCGGATTCGGGGAATGGAATGAACCCTATAAATGGTGTTTGGTTCACTGGAATGGGAATTGAAATCTTGGAATGATTTCTAAAAATTTGGTGTTTCTCCATTCCCAAGTATTTTGGTGGGTTTTGTCCGATTCCCAAGTTTGATTCCAAGAAACAAATCCAATTACATATTATAATTATACAATGATATAATTAATATTTATATATATTATATTTATTATATATTATAATATATACATATATATAATATATTATAATTATAATATTAGTACATTATATAAATATATATTATAATTATTTAGTTAAATATAATTATATTTATATAATATATATTATAAATTTATTAATATTATGTAATAATATATTTATAATATATATGTATATTTATAAATGCATATTATATGTGCATATGATTATAATATACACATGTATATAGTATTAATAAATTATATAATTATAATTATAATTATATTTATTATTTTAAATGCAATAATATATAATAATTACTATATCTAATATTAATATGCATTATACTTATATAAAATATGAGTAAAATTAATATTTATATATTATATAATTATAATTATGTATTTATTTATAGCGTTTGTATAATTATAATTAATTATATATATAATATTTAATTTAATTAGTTACAAACTTATAATAATGATGTTATTGTATTATATAATTATATATTATAATTATTTAGTTAAATATAATTATACTTATATAATATATATTATAAATTTATTAATATTATATAATATTATATTTATAATATATATGTATATTTATAAATGTATATTATATGTGCATATAATTATAATATATACATGTATGTAATATTAATAAGTTATATAATTATAATAATTATTATTTTAAATATAATAATAACTATATTTAATACGTAATATATATTATATTTATATAAAATATTTGTATAATTAATATTTGTATATATTATATAATTATATATTTATATTTAATTATATATATAATATTTAATTTAATTAGTTACAAACTTATAATGATAATATTATTATCTAAATTTACTAATACATTTATACTAATATATTTACTAATCCATTTATACTAATATATTTAATTAGTGAAAATTTTTTATATTTCATTTACAAAGAGCCAATAATTATCATTCACGATGTGGTTTATAATATATTTATTATATTCCATTCCGAAAGAATCGACGAACCAAACATCAACTATAATAATGATACACATTCCAGGTACTTGAACCAAACAAATATATTTGAATGAATGACCTCATTCCAAACCCAGCATATCCGATTCCGATTCCGATTCCGATGTGCGAACCAAACGCCACCTTAGTCCGTCCATTCAAAGTTGACAGCTGCCAACGGATTTTGTTGCCTGATGGTTCCAAGGCTGTTCATAGATTCATTTCCATGCTTTCCTGGGCAAAATTAGGCTATATGATTGATTGGAGAAATTTGTCCTTGGGGATCAGTCTTTTGGGCCACCAAATCTGTCCAAACCCAGTTACGTAAAACAAGCGCAGTGAAGGCCATACCAGGGATTTGCTCAAAGGAGCTTGTAGATGAATGGGCCCTTCAACGGCCTTTATCAAGCGACATCTGTCTCTCCAGCCACAAACAACTTCTGTTGTGAAAACAAATAACCTCCACCCCCCCGAGCACCGGTGGCAAAGCCCAAAGCATGATATCTCTGAATAATTGTATTTAGGGGGTTAGCATGAGGGCTGCAAACGAGCCGAGCCGAGTCGAGTTTTGAGCTAATCGAGCCGAGGCTCGACTAAATTTTACCGAGCTCGAACTCGAGCTCGAGCTCGACGAGCCGGCAAATTTCGAGCTCGAGCTCGAGCTCGAAAAAAAATAAAAAATAAATATTTTATAAAAAAAAATAAATAAAATAATATTTTTTTCTTAATAAATAATAAAATATTAAGGACATATACGTAAATTTACTATGAAAATAAAAAATATATATATAATATACGTAATTTTATTATTAAATAAAAATAAAAATAAAAATAAAAAAATATATATATATATATATATATATACCCAAGCTCGCGAGCCGGCTCGCGAGCTAACGAGCTTAATATTCTGAGCTCGAGCTCGAGCTCGAGTTTGACTCGAGCTGGCTCGAGCTCGACTCGAGTTCGATTAACATCGAGCTCGACTCGAGCTTGACTCGAGCCGCTCGCGAGCGGCTCGATTCGTTTGCAGCCCTAAGCATGAGACCCCATTATTAGGTTTGGACAAGCCCCACCACTTGAATAAGTAGCCAATGAAATTTCATGTTGTTCCTTCCCTTGAACCAATAAATTTTGAATTAATTTTTCAAAAAGAAAATTTTATTGAGTTAATCTTTTTTTAAGTAATTTTAAGATAATTTTACATACATTGACAGAATGCATATATACAATAACAATTGAATGCATGATATATATACAAATATAAAATTTAAATTCAAATTAATTGTTGTTCATATTTGATTGACCGTGTATTCATAGACTTGTTTCATGAAGATTAATTCATAAACATTTTTTATGTAATAAAAGAAGACAACTTTGATGATGGTACTCGGTGCTGCACGTTTCTCTCAAAATGGAAGTACTAGTGAGTAATATCAACAACCATATGTAAAGTATCAACTGATTCCTGCACTTTTCCTATTGGGGTAACGACCTTAATTGCGCGAGAGGCCCCCGCCCAGCCTTGCATTTGCCTGCCGTGTCCAAATAAAAGAAGGAATTTTGAGTTAAACCAAAGAACGAAAAAAAAAAAGCAGCCATTTTCGTTTTTTTTTTTTTTTACTGTACGCTATTTCACCATCTTTGGTGAGGACAGGATTGTTTCTTGATTAGGGGTGTCAACGGATCAGATTGAGAATTTTGAATTCGGACACGTTTTTATGTAATAGATCCGGACTCGATCTGTATACTCAATGGATCTTGATCTTAAAGTCCTGAATTTGGATATGACGGGTCCTGATCGGGTTCAAGTTGGATTCAAATTTAAAAGGTTCAAATTGAAATATTTCAAAATTAAATTCAAAACCAATCATAAATCCAATTTCCAAACTTGAACAAATCAAATTATAAAATTAAATCACAAATAACTCGCAATAGTCAATTCAAAATTAATTACAAATCAATCTACAAAATCATTACTAAATTGTTAATTTGTTAAAAGAATATATTTAAAAATATTTATATTTTATAATTATTAATATATTATTCGGATCCGGATCGGAATCTTATATTCCGTATCCGACCCTTTTTTATTAGAGTAATCTGATCTGAATCCGGAATTATTTTTCAACCCAAACCCGTAAAATTTGCCGGATACATTGACACCCTTATTCTTGGTATAATCAGTACCCATACCCTCAGCCGATCCTCAGCTCCTTTTAGTGTCCAACAATGGCGTGGTCCTTGGCTGCTTGCTTATTTATATTTGTACTCCTCCTGGCGCTCAAAACCCCCGGGTAAAGAATGATTCTCTGATTGATTGATTGATTTTTTTTTTATTTTGGGTTCTTTCTACTAGGACTACTTCAAGTCATCGGAATTGTCCCCACAAGCCTCAAGTGGTGGGGTGAGGAGCAGAGGAAGTGTCGATTACTTGGGACGGAGCTTCTGAAAAAATGAAGCTCTCAGTATTAATAGTGGGGACGGTTTGTTGTTTAATCAAAATGTTAGGATGCAGACAACTAGGCCCGCTTCCCTTGTTTTATCTCATCCTAAACAGTAAACACCACATACTTCAGTTCTATCTTCCGTGTCTCGATATATGTGTTATCATGCGTTTATAGTACCACAAGTACAACTTGTTTGCTCTTTTATTGCTCTGATATCTAGATTCTGTTATTTACAGAGGGAATGTGAAAAAAATGTATTTTTTAAGAATCTTTTGCGGTGGTTGTTCCTGTATAGTATTTTGTGATTTTGCCTCAGAAAAAGGAAGACAATGGTGCTAGATTGTGGAGGAGATGAGTCCAGAACTATTAAACAGAAAAAGAAAAAAATGAAAAAGATGCTAAAGTACCCAGATACAGATATTAACTTCTACTGGTACGTGAGACTGAATAATCCTTATGTTTGCGATTTGGACAGGGGACACTTGACTCTGGATTTTGGTGGTTCCAGGGCTCACTTTCATTATTGGCAAAGTGTATGAAATTTGCATAATTTTTGTTTACATAGGAAGGTGGCTGTTTGCTGTTAGAGAGTTTGGTCATTTTTTATGATTACAAATGTGATGCACAAGTATTGACAGATTGATACAAGGCGAACCTTTTGTAGAATTATTTTTACACTAACATCACATCCACATTGCAGATTCAAGTCGTCAATCTGGAATCATATCTCTAGCTATTAATTGGTCACATAATTGCTGTTTGTAAGTTGTAACATAAGATTGAACTCGGAAGCCTGACATGCTACTTTAGCACTTGGCAAATATTCCTCATTTATAATGGTTGAAAGTATAATGACTTTCATAGTTTTTCACTCTACATTTCCTTCAAGCTCTTTTTAGAACCCCCTCCCCCCCGCCTCTCCATCCCTTTTAACAGCATTCGCTATTAGATGCAACTTGCATTTCAGATATTTAATGCCAATGATCATTCGTAAATGTATTAAGACTCAGTTCTGTGTCTTGTATTCCTCCAAGAATGTGCTTTTTTCAATAAAATTAAATGTAGAAGAAATGGAAGGAATAAATGAATTCAAGTGTCCTCTCTAAAACTTCTACTCTGGGAGATTTTTGTGTATTCATTCTACATTGTTTCTCTGATTAGTAGCACAAATTAACACTATTACCTTGTGAAGGAAAAGCAACATGATTATGCTGGTCAAGTATATTCTGCTCCCACATTGAGCAATGAGGAAAAGGAAGTTGCTTGTGGGAGTTTGATGATGAAATTTGATCACATTACTCAAAACTGATATCTTAGTTTCATTTTGCGATGTTGAGATTATATGATAAAGTTAGACAACTGCAATGTTACTCATCTTTCACCCTATAATCTTGTTTCATCAAATTTCTAGAATTTCTATCAACTTCTTTAATGACTTGGAGTTGATTTTCTCTTTCATGTGTTGATGTCTCTCTATCTTCTCATTTTGAAGCTAAATGGTTTGTTCAGTTTTTATTATGAGATTCTTTTTTCATTAGAGGTTCTTGCTAAATTACTAAAGAAGAAAACTGAACTTAATTTTTGGCTGTAAGGTTAATATGATTGTTCATTTTATCTATAGTAATCCATCTCTTTACCTATTTATAGTAAATCCTAGCTGTATAATTCCAAATACTATGTTGTTCCACATGACTAATTAAATGCAAATTGGTCAATAAGAGACTAACTTGCATGGGATACTTCAGTTAACTCTCTGGATATCTGGATGACTTAATGTGCGGGAAGTTACTTGCCTACAACAAAGGAATGACGAGGTGAGATGGGATAAGTCACCATCAGATGTTGTATATGTTATTGAAAAAGATATTTTGTAAATTTAATTGCTCCTGGCTATGATTGCATACTAGTGGTCAATTCTGCTGAAGCTACCGGAATATTGTGGGACTATAAAACTCATTGATGAGCTTTGACCTTGAGTATATGTCTTTGATCTTGGTGGTAAACTAACAAAAGTTCCTCGGAAATAATATTGTTCATGTCAATGCTTGTGAATTGGGATTCATAGGGTCATGCTGCTATAAGTAAGAAATAGATTTTTACTTATTTCTTCGCGAAGCACTAGGCTTATGTATTATTATCCCCTTCCCTCCTCTATCACATCCAGTCAATGTGTTTTAAGATTTTTGTATTTTAAGATGGTTGGTGACAACATATGTTCAATTGGTGATGCAATTTCATGAATTTATCTGATAATTGTCTACTAATAATATACTTCGTATACGTTAACTACAAATGAGAGAAAGTCAATTGTTAAATTCTTACTTCATTTTGATGTTATGGCATGCCGTCTTGCCTTGTTGTTGTGCTATCTCTCATCAATGGTTGATGCTTTTATCAGTTCTCTTTTCTTTCCTTTGAAGTCATTTATGTCCATCCAATACCTAATCATTTTTAGAGATCAAATCATATGACATGTTTGACATGCTAGAGAGTGGTTTCAATTAGACTCTGTATGTTATCATGATTCAGACATTGCTTGTAGCAGTAATGAATACTTGATGTGAAGCACATGACTAATCCAAATTATTCTGAAATACCTAATGGCCAACAATTGTTGGATTCTAGCCTAATTCTGGCTCATGATTATGTTAAAATTCTCTCTCTCTTCCTTTCTGTACTTCTGAGTATTGTCAATTGAAAATATTTGTGGGGGGACTTGTGAAGAAGAAAGATCAAGTTGCTGCAACTTTTTAGACTTTACCCATTATTTGACCCCTTTTCTCCTTTGTTATTGAGTTAAAGTACTACCCCTCAGTGTCGGAGAAAAACTTAGAAAGCTCCAATTCTACGCATACTCTAGCAGATAGGAGGAAGTTCTTTTCCTGTCTTCTTTTTGCTTTTGTTCTACATAACGCCTCTATCTGCTAAGTTTTAGGATTCATATTCACTTCCCATTTCCTCTTTTTTTTCCATTTTAGTATTTTAAGATTCTGCACGCAAGTATTTTATGGAATTAATTCTTTAATTTGTTAACTAGTTAAAAAAGATGAAGTGCTGGGAAACCATGGAGAACATATTCTCAAAACCATAATGCAACGTGGTGAATTGTTATCGACAATCATATGTTCTGTTGGATGGCATTTTCTGGTGCAATTTAGACTGAAGAGTCATTAAAGTAATTAAAGAGTAAATTTGCATGACTTTAGAAAAGTAACCAATAAAGAAAAAATTTTGACAAAGAGTTCTGGACAGAATAAAGTATAGGGAATAGAATAAACTAGGAAAGTAAGCTGCCAATATGCTTGCAAATTCTAATAGATTCAGGGTTGAAGTGTCGTTTTGAGTCAGAATGTCTGTTTCAATCAACAGGTCTACCCCAAATTAAAGCGAGAAGAAAGCTATTCTCTGCTAACAGGGATGCATTTCACTAGCCAGCCAATTGGCCATGATAATGCAGCAATCGTAATGCATGCAAGCCATTGTTCCCAGTTCAGTCTCTTAGTGTTCGCAAACCTCTGCAAGAACTCCACCATAATCACTTGAAGAACCACTGTAATTCCTACTATGCCAATGAATAGTTTGTTCTTCTGTATTCCTTCAAATATGTTCTTCCTCTCCAGCTTTCTTGCATTGAATTCATTGAAAAGTTGGCAGAGAACAAAGCTATTGAAAATGATGGTGTCCTTAACCTTCTTGTTCACACCAAAGATTGAGCTTCCTCTAAACTGTAGCACCAATAAGACAGTTACCTGATAAAGAGCCTGAGCCATGAGATTTCTCCACATGATATTGGTTACAAGGGGTTCACTTCGACCTACAGGTTTTTTATCCATGAGGTCATCAGTGGGTTGTTCAGTTGCCAAAGCCAATGCCCCTAGTGTATCCATTATGAGATTCACCCAAAGAAGCTGGATAGCTGTGAGTGGGACTTCACCTGATGATATTGCAGCTACGAAGTTGATAACCAGGGCTGCAACATTCACTGTGAGTTGAAACTGGATAAACTTTTGGATATTGTAATATACACATCTGCCCCACTTCAGTACTGTTACTACGGAATTGAAATTGTCATCCAAGATCACAATATCCGAGCTTTCCTTTGCCACCTCGGTGCCTTGTATTCCCATAGACAGTCCAATATCTGCTTCTTTCAGTGCAGGGGCATCGTTGGTTCCGTCACCTGTGACTGCTACCACCTGGCCTTTCTGCTTCAAACATTGTACCATCAGAAGCTTGTCAAAGGGGGTTGATCTTGCCATTACCAAAATGCCATCAATTTTTTCCATTCTTTCTTCTGGTGAGTAATTTCTGAATGTTGCACCTTCAACTATTGCATTGTTCAGATCTTCGTCGGATTTGAGAATTCCACAATCCAATGCTATTGACCGGGCTGTGAAAATGTTGTCTCCAGTAATCATTTTGATGCTAACTCCAGCTTTTCTGCAAGATTCTACAGCAGCTTTGACTTCTGGTCGACAAGGGTCCTTCAAACCCACAAACCCTAACAATGTCAGTCCAGTATCTGGAAGATGTTGACAGTTTAGTTGACTTTCTTCTGTAAGCCTTTTGCATGCAAAAGCAATGCAACGTAGGCTTCTGCCTGCCATGCCCTGGATTATTGTTTCAAGTTGCTTTTTCTCTTCGCCATCAATATCTATGAGCATACCACTTCTGACATAATAATTTGAACACATAGCCAAAATCATCTCTGCTGCTCCCTTCCAGTGCACATGAGTTGTCCTTGTACTACTATTGCTCCTCACCAACATCCCGCTCCTTTTTTTCGCAGAATTGAAAGGTTCTACATGGACAATTTCGTTTGCATGCTTCACTTGCTGGATGTTCATTTGCATGTCGGAGATGGCCCAGGAAAGGAGAGCTGACTCAGTTGGGCTACCAGAAATTTCTGGATAAACAGAAGTGGGTGATACATGTACTTCTCCTGTAGTATTTAAGCCAACACCTTGTTTTATCAATTCAGTAACATCTGGGCTGATTTCTAGTGATTCTTTTTCCTTCCATGACTCCTTGCCTAACCAAAATTCAGTGACCTGCATCTGGTTCAGTGTGAGAGTGCCAGTCTTGTCGGTGCAGATGGTTGTGGCAGAACCCATTGTTTCACAAGCAGATAACCTCCGGACCAGGGAATGATCAGCCATCATTCTTTTCATTGAGTAAGCGAGGGTTAGTGTCACAGCCAGTGGCAAACCCTCTGGAATTGCAACTACAACAATTGTAACTGCTAAGGCAATGATACGAACAGTAGCATTCATGATGTGATTGGCATTGGTCTGGCCTTTAATAAACTCTTTTTTCCCACTTTCATCAAAAGTATGTCCTGTAAAGTAACGTATCATCAGAACCATTAGAACGAGGAAAGCCACGAATAATCCTACTTTTCCAATATAAGATGTCAGCTTGTTTAGCCGGGCCTGTAACGGTGTCTGTTCATTCACGTTCTGAGTTATCGAACTCATCATCTGACCCCATGTAGTTTTCATGCCTACAGATGTAACAAGCATGTGCCCATAGCCATCCATGACCTTTGTACCTGACAGCAAAAAAGGGTTCTCGGTCTCATCGATCTCAACCTGGTTGCTTTCTCCAGTCATGCTAGATTCATCAACCTTCATTGAATGGCCATCCAAGAATAAACCATCAGCAGGAATATGGTCTCCAGTCTTCAAGAACACAATATCCCCCACGACAACATGGAAGATTGATATGTGTTGTCTCCGCCCATCTCTCACAGCTTCCACCTCAATGTTACTACTCTGGTTAGAAAGCTGCAAGAATTGCCTGCTCTGTTTGAAGTTGCTGATGGCAGAGACTGCAAGAACCAGCACAACAGCAACAACTATACTTCCTCCATCGTACCACCCTTCCTTTAGGCCATGCTGCTTGATTCCAAAGCTAAGAGATAGAGCCGCACACAACAGAAGTATGATAATTGTGGAATCTTTAAAGGCTTCTACAAGGAAACTCATAAAGCCTTTAACAGGTGCCTTCTTGTAAGTATTGGAACCAAACTCGTCAACCCTTTTCTGAATGCTGCCCTGGTCTCCAGAAATACCATTCTTTTCATCAGTTTCAAGGATTGCTGCAAGTTTCTTGGTTCCTCCATAGTTGCTCAGATCATCAAAGTTTTTGTCTTTAACCAAGTCAGCAAGTACGCTTTTGTCAACATCGAGAAAGGGTTCATGATCAAGATGATGACTATTACTGGGATCAATATCGATCGCAACATAGGATTGAGTACGTTGCGAGATAGGGCGAAAAACTAGGGCACTCGTAGAAGCTGCTTTCTTGGATAAAGAAACTACAAAGTATGTGGCTCTAAAAACCAACTGCAATCTCTTCTGGGCATTTTTGTTGCAATAATCTTTGCCAATAATGACCATGGTGTAAGGAAGGCTTCAAGAATAAGAAAAAGAAACAAACTTTGTGATTTGGTGGGGAAAAAAAGGAACGAGTAAAGCTCTACTGTTGTGATTTCAAGGGCCAAAAGAAGACGACAAAAAGAGGCTCTGTTAGGCGCAGGATGTTAATCGTGTTTTTATAACCGTCCTCCTGAAGAAAGTTCTATGCAATTTCCTGTATTCTTAACTGTGGTAATTTTTTTTTGGAAGTTTACTTCTTCTTTTCTTTAAGTTACCGACTTGAAAATGGCTCGAGAAATCGATGAAATTTCTTTTTTCATTTCCTCTCAAGTTCCAACCCATTCTTACTCAGATGTTGAGTGAGATTTTCGAGAAGTATGGTAGCTTGTAACGTGAGTTGACTACACTTTTGACTTTAAAAGATTTGTTGTCTTTTTTTTTTTTTTTGTTGGCTATGAATATATCATGAAACTTGAAAGTAACTTCTTTCATACATACAATGAAGTTTCATGGAAAGTAAGTCCAAACCCATATCCTTTGCATGTACATACAATGAAGTTTCATGGAAAGTAAGTCTAAACACATATCCTTTGCATGTACATGAACATGAAATTCATTCACAAGCGTTTAACTGTAAAAGTGAAATTGAGTTTATTGGAATTGATAATATGCGCGTGAATTACCCACATATAAAACTTGCAATTTTGTTAAAATTAATACTTATTGACTTAAAAGACTCTTTTGTGAGATTTGTTCGTTTCATTGACTCACAAATTTTCGTTGAAAGATGAGAGTAACTTCTTTTAAACCAATATGTACAACGAAATTTCTTGGCAAATACATCTTAAGTTCTTTTTTGAACACGTATTTATTAACATATATAGCCTATGTGCAATGAAATTTCTCTTGCAATATTTATTAACCAATATGTACAATGAAATTTCTTGGCAAATCCATCTTAAATTCTTTTTTGAACACCTATTTATTAACATATATAGTTTATGTGTGAATGCAATTGCCTCCAATTGAATTGTTTGCTGATGTGGCGCTCTCCCATTAGCCGATTGGTAGTAGTACTCCAATTGATTCCAATTTAATGAGTTGTAGTCTCTTGATTCGTCAATTGGTGGTTGTCCTCTCAATTGCACATGAAAATGTCAATTGTGGAGAGTTTTTTTTTTTTTTTTTTTTTTTTGCCCAACGGATTTTTTTTTTTAACTTTGGTCAATTGAATTGTTTTGATTGGTCAGATGTGAATGCAATGTCACATTTAATTATCACTTTTTTTTTTTTACGGTTGTTATCGAAAAAATGCCCTCTTTTGCGGTTAATGGTTCGTTAGTTAGCTAATAATTTCGCCCTTTTATTGCCCAACAAATCATCCTCTGAATGCATGCATTGTACTAAAATTTGCCCATCTCCTTTTTTCCCCCAACGGATCACATTAACAAAAAATTGGGCTTGTTTATTTTTCCCGCCAAATCCCATCGAATTACCAATCCTTTGCAATTAGTTGTTACTAGCAACTTAATAATGCCTTTTTTTTATTGTCATCCAACGGATCACATTTGGTTAGCAGTTATTTGCAATTGTTCAAAAAAATAAAAAGACTTTTTTTGTTATTGCAAAAAAAAACCACATTTAATTATCCTTTTTTACAGATGCAATCGAAAAATGTCCTCTTTTGCGATTAATGCTTCATTAGTTAATTAATAATTTCACCTTCTGATTGCCTAACAAGTCCTCCTCTAAATGCGTGTAGAATTGTACTAAAATTTGGCCTTCTTTTTTTTTTTTGTCGAACGGATCGCTAAAATTTGACCACCTTGTTTTTTTACCCCAACAGATCTCATTAACAAAAAAATGGCCTTTTTTCCTTCTCCACCAAATTGCATCTAACTACCAATACTTTGCAATTAGTTGTTAATAGCTACTTAATAATGCCTTTTTTTTTGTCATCCAGCTGATCGGGTTTAATTAGCGATTCCTTGCCATTAATGATTGGTCAATTGTGAAGAAATTTGGCCTTCTATTTTTTCCCCCAACAGATTTTTTTTTTTTACTTTGGTCAATTGAATTGTATACCTGGCAATTATGCCCAAAACCCAACAACCCACCCAATCCACCCACAAATTTCAGAGGTTGGGTTGGGTAATTTGGGTGTTGGGTCAATTTTGGGTTGAGTAATAAAAACCCAAAAATATTTTGGGCGGATTGGGTATTTGTGTTGGGTACCCATTACCCAACTTCCACTTTCATTTGACAGAGATGTAAAACTTGTTCTTACTATTGTCTTCTCTAGTTTGTGCAAATTATAAATATTACTATCCAGATTTCTGGTTAGCATCAAATTTGACTCTCGAGCGGATTAAAGTTTTTCTTGAATAAGAGAAGAATAATTTAAGTGTTGGCATTCTTCGTTAAACTTTTACTAGAATTATATTTCATGTTACACTATGAATTAGGTGACACCCATAATAAGGGGATAATAGGAATGGCCAACTAATCGTGAAGGATATATGGCGTAATATGGAGTATAACACAAAAATGTTGAACGGAGGATCAAATGCCAAATTCTACTCATTATATATTCAAAATAAATTTCAGATGCAAATTCGGAAGTTTATCTTTTAGGATGCAACATGATTCATTTTGTGTTTATTTCTAATTTCTAATTTCTCCATTTTACAACGGCTCAGATGTGTTATCATGCATGATTCTTTTGTGTTTATTTTTTGGGTCAAAATTTCAGTTTATAACTTTCTTTAAAGTGTGATTGAATCCAAGTAGTTTAAACAGTTAGTATGTGTGTGTATTTGTGAAAGTATATTAGTGTGTATTTTAGTATGTTTGTATGTGTAAAAATAATATATTTCAAAAGAACTTAAAAAGTGAGTGTGTGTTTGTATCTGTGAGTGTTTTAGTGTGTGAAAATATATCTATCTATGTGAAAATGTATTTATGTGTGTGAATTTTTTTTTTTTGTATATGAAAATATATTTGAGAGAGTTTATGTATCAAAATCTATTATTTAATATATTGGGTCATGGGTTTTAGATAACTCAATATGACCCAATCCAAAATTAACTCAACCTAATATTGGGCGGATTGGGTGTAATCTATTTAAATGAAAATCCAACATCAACCCGCTCAAAACCCGCCCAACCCGTCCAATTGCCAGGTATATTGAATTGTTTTGATTGGTCAGATGTGAATGCAATGTCACATTTAATTATCACTTTTTTTTTTTACGGTTGTTATCGAAAAAATGCCCTCTTTTGCGGTTAATGGTTCGTTAGTTAGCTAATAATTTCACCCTTTTATTGCCCAACAAATCATCCTCTGAATGCATGCATTGTACTAAAATTTCTTGAATCACACCCATCGAAGAACCCACAACCGTTGTTCTTAGGAGTAAAAAGGACTCATCCTTTGTTGCATCTGGCCCATCTCCTTTTTCCCCCAACGGATCACATTAACAAAAAATTGGGCTTGTTTATTTTTCCCGCCAAATCGCATCGAATTACCAATCCTTTGCAATTAGTTGTTAGTAGCAACTTAATAATGCCTTTTTTAAAATTGTCATCCAACGGATCGCATTTGGTTAGCAGTTATTTGCAATTGTTAAAAAAAATGACATTTTTGTTATTGCAAAAAAAAATCGCATTTAATTATCCTTTTTTAACGGATGCTATCGAAAAATGCCCTCTTTTGCGATTAATACTTCATTAGTTAATTAATAATTTCACCTTCTGATTGCCTAACAAGTCCTCCTCTAAATGCGTGTAGGATTGTGCTAAAATTTGGCCTTTTTTTTTGGCCGAACATGTCGCTAAAATTTGACCACCCCTGTTTTCCCCCAACGGATCACCTTAACAAAAAAAATGGCCTTTTTTCCTCTTCCACCAAATTGCATCCAATTACCAATACTTTGCAATTAGTTGTTAATACCTACTTAATAATGCCTTTTTTTTGTCATTCAACTGATCGGGTTTAATTAGCGATTCCTTGCCATTAATGATTGGTCAATTGTGAAGAAATTTGACCTTCTATTTTTTCCCCCAACGGATTGTTTTTTTTTTTTTTTTTTACTTTGGTCAATTGAATTGTTTTGATTGGTCAGATGTGAATGCAATGCCACATTTAATTATCACTTTTTTTTGCGATTGTTATCGAAAAAATGCCCTCTTTTGCGGTTAATGGTTCGTTAGTTAGCTAATAATTTCGCCCTTTTATTGCCCAACAAATCATCCTATGAATGCATGTATTGTGCTAAAATTTGCCCCTCTCCTTTTTCCCCAATGGATCACATTAACAAAAAATTGGGCTTTTTTTTCCCACCAAATCGCATCGAATTACCAATCCTTTGCAATTAGTTGTTAGTAGCAACTTAATAATGCCTTTTTTTAAATTGTCATCCAACGGATCGCATTTGGTTAGCAGTTATTTGCAATTGTTAACAAAAAAATGACTTTTTTTTGTTGCAAAAAAAAATCGCATTTAATTATCCTTTTTTTACAGATGCTATCGAAAAATGTCCTCTTTTGCGATTAATACTTCATTAGTTAATTAATAATTTCACCTTCTGATTGCCTAACAAGTCCCCCCTCTAAATGCGTGTAGGATTGTGCTAAAATTTGGCCTTTTTTTTTTGGCCGAACAGGCTAAAATTTGACCACCCCTTTTTTCCCCCAACGGATCACATTAACAAAAAAATGGCCTTTTTTCCTCTTCCACCAAATTGCATCTAATTACCAATACTTCGCAATTAGTTGTTAATAGCTACTTCATAATGCCCTTTTTTTTTGTTATCCAACGGAACGCATTTAATTAGCCATTCCTTGCAATTGTTAGCAAAAAAAAAAAGACTTTTTTTTGTTGCAAAAAAAAACACATTTAATTATCAATTTTTTTTACAGATGTTATTGAAAGAATGCCCTGTTTTGCCATTAATGCTTCATTAGTTAATTAATAATTTCACTTTTTGATTGGCTAACAATTCCTCGTCTAAATGCACGTAGGATTGTGCTAAAATTTGGCCTTCTTTTTTTTTTTTTGGCCCAACGGATAGCATTGACAAAAAATTGAGCTTCTTTCTTTTTCCCAACGAATCGCATCTGATTGCCAATCCCTTGCAATTAGTTGGTAAAAACTAATTAGTGGCAACCAATTTTGGCCTTTTTCTTTACTGTCCAAGAAAGCGCTACCCTGTTTGGCACTTGAGGTTTTTGCCAAGTTTGTCAGCTACAAGTTTTTTAAAAACTTTAGTTACAATAAACTCAAAAAATTTCTCAAAATTTTTAAACTATATACTTCAAAATATTAAAAAATTTACACACTTTAAAATTTTTTTTAAAAGCTTCTATAGTAAGTTACAGTAAAATTTTAGAAAAACATCCAAAAAACTCACTTGCCAAACGGGCGATTTTTTGCGGTTAATTCTTATTAATGTCTAACTAATACCAGCAGCTTAAATTAACCAAAAAACATTTCTCCTTTTACATTTTTCCCCTGCAACATATGTTTGCCTATCAAATTTTTACAATTGATTGTTAACAATTAATTATTGGCTAATTAGTACCAATATGTTGGGTTAACAAAAGAAGGCTCCTTTTTTTTTGTCCTAAGACTTATGTTTACCTATCAATTTTTCGCAATTAATTAATTGCTCGTTCCATTGTTTACTATTGTCCAACAAATTATGTTTAGTTGTTGGTTTTTTCTCTTCATCTTTATTTGTTAACATTAATTTGTTGGCCTACGTTTTTAAACATAAAAAAAAAATGCAGCTCTATTAATATCATCTATGCTAAGAAAATTATCTACTTTCGTATCTTTGACTGGCAAATTGCGCTTACCCATTACTTTGCTTGATTTTAAATGTACTTTCTATGCATTTTAATCAAATGCATCCTCAGACACCTCTTTTGATTACTTTCATTTGGTGGGGAGTTGTTGTATTTGATGTGAAAGATGGGGTTTGTTTGGATTGTAAGTTATTTAGGATATTTTTACTGTAGCACTTTTTGTGACGTGATGTATGTGAGATAAAAAGGTAATTGGGAAGATAAAAAGGTGTATTGGAAATTGTAATAATGATATAAGCAAATAAAATTGGGGAAATAATGCTCAATCCAAACAAACCCATTTTACTATATTACCTAGCCTTTGTCTTTTAATTTGCTCTTTCTCTTAATGTGGTTTCTCTTTTTTGGTTTCTTTATCATGGTCATGTTTGTAAAAATGTCGTAACCGTCACTATGCAATCCTGCCAGACGTCACTTTTTAGCCTTACTCTGTTCGGGGATAATCCTGCGTTTTTCCTTTGTACAATGGACACTGATATTGCCTGGTTTCTCCTAGCAGAAATTCGGCTACTTATCATCATGATCAGTGGTAAGTGTGCATCTACTGCATTGTTTCTTCTAATCTGTTGCTCTTACTTTTTCACTAGAAAGAAAAAAAGTACTTTATGAGCTTGCTTTTTCACATGCTCTTGCTTCTTTTAGACTTTCCTCATTGCTAATTTTTTGCATTGGTTTCAACTTGTAGAGTTGCTATTGCTACTGTGTTGCTGGTGAGTGTTCTGCTTCAAGCTCATTTTACTTAGTCTCTCTGCATGTGTTGATCTTTTTAAAAAAAAAAAATAATTAGCTTATTACCTTGTTATTTCTCTTCTTTATCAGTTTCTTTCTTTTCTCATGCAGTTTAGTCCCTTTAATTTTTTCACTGCTTTTTAAACTATTAACAGAAGTTTATTTTTTCCTTTTTCCTTTTCTTTTCCCTGTTAGCTTTTGCATGATCCTTTTTATTGTGGTACCTCCTGCTCTTCTTCGATTCTACTGTGTGGATTTTCTGCAGGCAAACAGGTTGATGTTTCTGGTTCTCCTCTCTTCCCCCTTTCTTTTATATTTTACCATTTAGATTCCATCTCTTTTACATGTATTTTCTGCTACCTTGTTGGTTGCATGTTGTTTCAGTCTTGCTTCATTGACTTTTGAATTGTCAAACCTAGTTTGCTTCTTGCCATTTCTTGTTTGCTGCATGTACAAGGTGTTATTTTGCTCCTATTCCTGTGCTATTACACCTGAAGGAAAAAAATTAGAGGCAGCCGTGCATTGCACGCTGAACTAGCTTTTGTTATTTATTTTATACATCTATTTCATTTGTTTACTACTTCTTTGTTAACTATTAAATTTCTTACCTTCTGGCTCATTACTTGCTTATTAATTTTATTGATATTTTACAAACCTGTTCCTTTTTTTTGTTAATTGATAAAATTTTACCTTTTTTATATAGTCCTTTGATGTTGTACACTTTGAACAATTAAAGTGAATGGGTAGATGTTCTACTCGCCACAAAAGGTATGCAGAAATGCCATGCTTAGGAAAAAAAATGAGCTTCTGCGCTATCGAAGAGAAGATAGGGTTGACAAGAAAAAAGAAAGCGCTTTCTCTCGCGTATTCATAAGGTTCCACTTGGTTATGTGGAAACAAGTGGAAACAGGTGTTTCTTTTCCAGAAACTCGCACTGTCCCGTGCGATAGTGGAAAGCAACCTTTTATGCATAGCCAAATGATAGAAAGTGGGGGTTTTAAGAATGGCCACGATAACGTCAGTGTTGTTGCTGAAGTATTACAATACATGTCATCTCATGAGTCTACTTCCTTTAATCTTCACAGTCGTTCTGCTTCCTCTTCTAGGGAAATGCATTGTGCACCAACAATAGGTATACTGGGAGGTACTATCAATGTTGCAAGAATATGAACTATGAAATTCACTCTAGAGGATGGGAGAAAGTGATTTGGTGAAGGTTATTTGAAAATGAAATGGTAAAAAGTGGTGTTTTAGTGAGTGGTATGTATTTGAGGTGTTAGTGTGTGAGAAAAATTGAGATGAATCCGTTAGATGAATCCGTGAAATTGAGATGAAACGGATTCATCTTATGCTGGTTACTGTTCATAATCCCGCCTGAAATTGGAGGGATTCGTGGAGGAATTCTGGCCAGTGAGCCAGAAAAAATTTTTCGTCCTCCCCTGTTAATCCGGCTGTGAATCCGGCCAAAATTTGGCCAGATTTCTGGCCGAATTGTGCTGCAAAAAAAATTCTGATTGCAGAAGTGGATCCGAGGCTTCGAATCCATTGAATCTGCACTTATTGCACAAGTTTCTGCAATTTTTAGTTTGACCCCAATTTGAAACACACTCTCCAATTCATACTCTACATTGAAATTTTCAACAATTCAACACTTCATGCACATGGAAAGTGACTTAAACATGAATCTCAACATCTCAAAATAAATCAAAAACTTGTAGAATGCAAATTGAGGGTTGAGGTTCTTGAATCAAATAGTTCCCTGGACATTTCCAATGCACATGGTAGTGCTCAAATTGTCAAAAGAGTGCAAATAGGTCATGAATACATTTAAACACTTGAATTCACTTCAACTTCATGCAAATGACTAACTTAACCTCATAACATGAAATTAAGTATTGTAAATTCAAAAATGATGGTTAAACTTTCCTTTTTCACGTCAGTCTCCACTCTTTATAAGCTCTTTTGCACTTGAAATAATTAGCATGATTTCTTGGCATTGCTACCTACAACACATCCAAAAATACTAATCAAACAACTAAAACTTACTAAAAATAAGAAATCATTGGGTTGCCTCCCAACTAACGCTTTTTTATAGTCATTAGCTTGACTATTCACCTCATTTTTTGAAGGAGGTTTAGTTAACGAATAATCCACCATTTTAGGCCGTGGTGGATCATTAAAATGTGATTTTATAACAAAAGCCACATGTTCTAATGATAAGAGAGATGGAAGTGGCTTACCTATCTCAAGTGATTCATAGAAATTACCTTGAATATGTATCACTTGAGAACTTACCAAAGGAACGTCCATGAGAGTATCTTGGGCAGCAATACCCTTAGAACTTATACCTTCAATGCACTCCTCAAGAGGGGTGAAAAATGAGTCATTAAAACTCACCTCTTGAAATTCAAAGTTAGTTCTAAAGGTATTATCATGTAAAATGGATATTTGCTCATTGAAACACAATTGAGATTCATTATTTTCATCAAAATGCAATCCATTTTTACTTGCAACATGCTCACCATTCATGCTAGGGTCAATTTACATATCATTAGAGGAAATAACTTCACACAATGCATATGGTTGGTCTTGTACTTTACCAAAGTGAGAAGCCAATTCATCCAACTTTTTCTCGATCCTAGCAAAACGATCTGAGGTCGCATTAGCTAGCTTTTCTATGGCCAAATCAAATTGATTAGAACATTTTTCTATGGCTAGCTCCCAAGATGCATTAGAATCATTAGTTAATGGTTCACTCTCTAGTTCCAAAGGTAAAGATGCATTAACTAACCTTTTTATTGCCAACTCCCAAGATGGTTTTGCTTCATATAGGACACATTTGGATGGATAATCACAAAAATATAGAGAATCACTATAAGTACATTGATTATCCCAATCATATGCATAAGAATTGCCCCAATAAGGACCATATTGATCAAAACAAGGATTGTAATGCCCCAATTCATCATAATAATCCATATTTTATGCTTGCATACATGTATGAGTAACATGATAACTTTCACATAAGTCACAAATCACATGATAAGAATTAAAAGTATTGACATTCCTCTTTTTTTTTGACGAAACGATAAGATTTTTCATTGACTAAAGGCAATGTACATATGTGAGCAACGGCTCGAGAGACTTTACAATTAGTGCTCAATTGCACTGAGGAAAATACCATTCCTCATCCACAACAATGCCTAAGGCATAAGAACTTAAACTTTTACATGTTGTCATAATACTTCCCCTGGCTAGCTCAAAAGAGCACATACGAAATATTTTCTGTAATTCCATAATGTCATCAGTCAGAGTTGTTAAACAACTGTCTAGGGAGCTTGGATTCTTTAACTGTCTTAGTAACTCTTTGTTCTGGAGCAAAATTTTGATTTTGTCCCAATGCTGTTCCAAAGTTTTACACAAGACCAGTTTGACCGCTGCTGCATCATCAAGAAGCTTGGTTCCAAGTGATCTCTCCTTTAGTGCCCATTTTGCAATCCTTGTGTGCGAAGATGTCTCAGCTATGACTCCAATTCCAGTTGACAATTGCCTTTGCCAACTAGTTGAGATCACTTGTAGTGCTATGGACTCCTCATCTTCATTCTCCTGATGATGCACTGTCTGAGTAGAAACTGTTTCTCCTGTGCTCATTCTGTCTTTAGTTGTCCTTAGTTCCTCTTGCTCTAGCCACTCCTTCTGAGCCTTGCTCACCGTCCTCACTGGATGACTTCTGCTTTGGCCTTCGAAAAGCTGTTTGTTTCTTTCTTTCCACACTTGCCACAAAATGTTTGCAGTCAATCCAATATGTTGTGTTCCTTCTAGTCTTGCCTTTGCCTTTGATATCTTGCACCACCATCGTTTAAAATCTTCTTGCTGGTCTCTAACTCCATCCCATTGAATTGGGGCCACCTTCCATATGTCTAAGGTACTTGGACAGCTTAATAGGAGATGTTCCACTGTTTCCTGGTGCTCCCCACAGGCTCTACAAAATGGATCACCCATCCCTGTCCTTCTAAAAATTGCTTCCCTAACTGGCAATGCCCTTGTAATGCACTTCCAAATAAACAGTTTAACCTTATGTTTTATGTTTAGCTTCCAAAGAGTATTCCACATCTGCCTCATTTGCTAGCTTCCTTCCCCTATACTTGGGCCTGCTTCTTTTGATTTTGCTTCCTTAGAGCTGCCCTTTCCCTTCATGAGAAAGTTGTATCCAGATTTGACAGAATAACAACCTCCCCCATTATGTTGCCAGAAATAACTATCTTCCTTGCCTATTAGACTTATAGGAATGCTCAAGATCCTCTCTGCATCGTTCTGGTTAAAAGTTCTGAAAATGTTATTTCTATCCCAACACTTATGCCTGATAAGCTCCTGCACCATTTTCATTGAATTGTTACAAGGTCTTGGGGTAGTAGGCTTACCAGAGGTTGTTCCTGGGATCCATTTATGCTCCCAGATGTTTGTGCTTCTTCCATTCCCAATCTTCCTGATTACGCCTTCTTCTATGAAACTTCTGGCTCCTAGCAGCCCTTGCCAAATCCAAGAGGCATTTTTTTGAGCTTTACACCTGAATATTGAGACCTTAGGGAAATACTTAGCTCTAAGAACTTTGCTGATAAGAAGGTTTGGCTTGGTTAATAACCTCCAAAACTGCTTTCCCAACAAAGCCTTGTTGAAGGCCTCTATATCTTTGAATCCCAAGCCTCCTTCAGGTCTATCGAGAGCCAGTTTTTTCCAAGACAGCCAGTGTAGCTTGCTTTTCCCATCCGATTCTCCCCACCAGTAGTTGGCCATTAAAGCAGTGATGTCTTTGCACAGTTTCCTTGGCAGTTTAAAACAAGACATGGCATAAGTAGGCATTGCCATGGAGACAGCCTTCAACATTACCTCCTTGCCTGCACAACTTAGCAGCTTGTTTTTCCAACACTGAAGCTTCCTACTTATGTTTTCTCTAATGAAGCCAAACACTTGGTATTTTGTTCTTGTTATCACCATTGGAAGGCCTAGATACTTCCCTTGTGTCATTTCCTTCATTCCACGTAAAGCACTGCATACATCCTTCCTTTGCTCCAGAGAGATATTTTTACTGAAGAAAATAGCTAATTTATCTAGATTAACCAGTTGACCTGATGCCTCTTCATACGTTTTGAGGATCTTCATAATTTTATTGGCATGTTGAGTGTTGGCTTTACAGAAAATTAGTGAGTCATCTGCAAAAAAGAGATGTGTAATGATAGGCCCTTGTCTACTGATTTTCAGCCCCTGTAGCTCGTTTCTTCCTTCTACTCTCCTCAATAAGCTTGAAAAGCCTTCTAAACAAATTAAGAAAAGGTAGGGAGACAGAGGATCTCCCTGCCTTATTCCTCTCCCTGGTGTGATGAATCCTTTGATTTCTCCATTGCAGTTGAAAGAGTAAGTAACAGTTTGCATGCATCTAGTAATCCAGTTGATCAATTGTGAACAGAATCCCATCTTCTGCATGGCGGCCTGCAAAAAATGCCACTCAACCCTATCGTAGGCTTTAGCCATGTCCAACTTGATTGCCATGTATCCAACTAATCCTTGCCTTTTATTTTTGAGGTAGTGCATATACTCATGAGCTATGATCACATTGTCTAGAATTTGCCTATCAGGAATGAAAGTTGATTGTGTATTACTAATGCAAATGTCTAGAATAGGCTTAAGCCTATTAGCCAGAATTTTGGAGATAATTTTGTAAATCACACTGCACAGGCTAATAGGCCTAAAGTTTTTCAGGCAAGTAGGATTCAGCATTTTAGGAATAAGAGATATGATAGTGTGGTTAATCGATCTGAGCATGTGGCCAGTATTAAAGAAGGAAAGGATAGCAGGGATAACATCTCCCTTTATAATGTTCCAGAATCTTTGAAAGAACAGGGGAGACATGCCATCCTGTCCAGGAGCTTTCTCAGGCTGCATAGAGGAAAGTGCTTTTCTGATTTCTTTCTCTTCTATTGGTTTAGTTAGCTTATCATTCATCTCTTGAGTTATGAAATGGGAAATACCCTCCAGAACCTCTGACATATCCCTCCTGCCTCCACTAGTGAAAAGATCTTTAAAGTATTCTGAAATTTCTGCAACTACCTCTTCCTCATTCTCAGTTCATGAGCCATTTTCCTTCTGCAGCTTTCTGATTCTATTATTAGTTCTCCTCCCCTTAACATGAGCATGGAAATATTTAGTGTTCTTGTCGCCTTCTCTTAGCCAGTTGATTCTGGCTTTTTGACTCCAGAAATTTTCTTCCTCCGTGTAGGCTTCTTTGAGCTAGTTCTTAAGCTCAGCAACTTCCCCTTTTCTGTTCTCACAATCAGAGTTTTTCACCCTTTCCAGCTCCTCTTTTATCTCCTCAATCCTGCTTTTGGAATTGGCTTTGAAAGTATTTCTCCATTTCAAAAGTTCAATCCTACAGTTTCTAATCTTTTTAGTAACTTTAAACATACGGGATCCAACTTTCTCTTTTTGCCAAGCTCTTTCCACTACCTTGTACACCTCTTCCCTTTGAAGCCATCTTTTATCAAAATAAAATCTCCTCTTCTTTTTTCCCACTCCTGTACAAGTGTTTAAACTTAACATACTATGATCAGAGGCATAAGTGTTTAAACTTAACATACTATGATCAGAGGCATAAGTGACATTCCTCCCTTGCTCAATTTCATGCATAATTATGTCCTTTTGAACTTGTAACATCATAACATCAAATTTAGTTTTTAAGCACCTTAAACCATTTTCAAAAGACATACATTCAATAAATTTTTGGTTACCTCTGTTGAAAGAGTTTTGCACTTGGTAACCATCCATTGTCAAACTTCCATTTCTCAAGCATTGTCCTCTAAATTGACCTACCCTCATCATTACCTAAAATTACTTTTAAATAACTTAAGAGCAAAATTAGTAAGAAGAATAGGTTATAAAACACATACACACAATAAACACGAAAATAACAGAAAATAAAATTCACACTATAACTAATAAAGTTGCTCTTCACACCGATATTGTCAAATCTTCCTCGGTAACGGCGTTAAAAACTTGATGGACGTAGGGTATACATATAACATTAATCTTATCCCAATCAAGTTTTACGTTTATAAACTCCTAAATACCCCACACGCGATTTATCGCAGTATACGAATCGTGAGCGAGTAAAGGGTATTAAGAGTCGATCTCACAAGGAAGATTGCAATTACCGGTACTACTAAAGCTTTTCTATTATTTAAACTATCAATGAATTATAACAAGTAAAACTTACTGAATTTATGCAAGAAAATAACAAATGAAAACTCCTTAAATTGTGGTATCCCTAACTACTCATGCAAGCGCTATATTTGGATCATTGAATACTACTATTTAGGTTAGTTATGGAGTAATTTTCTCATGCATATGAAACCTACTTTTGTAGTGAATCAATTTGTAAGGATCGAAAATAACCTAAGAGGGGGTGAATTAAGTAGATTAAAAAATGGCCAAGTTATAAGTCATTTTTTGAGTACTTGCTCTCTTTTTCTAAAAAACCATACAATGGAGAAATGAATCAGAAAGCACAAGTGTTTATGAGTAGAAGAGATGAGCAATTTATATATCAAAACAGAAAGTAAAAGAGATAGAGTATCAAACCAAATACCAAACTCCTCTTGAGTTTGAATGTCACTTTATAGTGCAAGTTTCTTCAAGTTGATCAACTTACAACCAATCTCTTGTGTACAAGGAAAGGATCACTTCCTCCTTTCCCCAAGTCACACTTGGTCAAGTGAGGAAATTTTACTATCACTCAGATAACCTTCGCAAAACTATACTATTGAAGTAATTGAAACACACTTGAAGAACTAAACGAAAATTACACAACTAAGAGTACAAATATTCTTTTAAGAGTATTCTTGCCCTTGAATCATTCTAAATCTGATGTAGTCTCAATGTGCAAAGTACTTTTGAAGTTGTTGACTGTGTTTTATTTATATGGAACAAAAAAAGTTCCTCAATTAATACTTCCAACGGATAGAAGGCAGCTAAAGAGTTAACTAACCGTTGGCAGTGTCGGACGTCCGGTAGATCAACTTCTGGGTCCGAACGTAGGCAATGAGTTCAAGAAATTCTCTTGAATTATATCGGACGTCCGGTACCTTCAATGTATGCATCCGAAGGTAAGAGGTGAAACTGGGAGTTCTTCGTCAATTCTTTTCGGACGTCCGGTCCCTCCAGAGCTTTGCATCCGAAATGTCGCAACTCATGTCGGACGTTTGGTGCTTTGAGGATTTGCGTCCGATCGATATCAGTGAGTTTAGAGAGAATGACTAAATATCTTCGAACGTCCAAGAGTGAAGTTCTTCATTCGTCTGAAATTATGCAAAGGTTTTCGGACATCCGATCCAGTCTTTTTACGCGTCCGATAACAGTTTCAGCATCCTTTGTGCTTTAATCTTTGAACCTGTTTTGCTCCATTTCTGAAAGAGTCTATAAGAGAACATTAGTAATCATCCATTTGTATTGTAATCCTCAAAAACTACGGATTGAGATAAACAATCTCTCCCTTTTTTATGATGACAAAACAATGGATCGAGAAAAATAATCGGGACACAACTTCCCCTTACTTGATGCAGTCCTCTCCCATATAGATTAATAGACACAAATCCTTTTAGAATAATTTGGGCACACACTCCCTCTTAGAATGACTCCACACAAACTCCCCCTTAGAATGACTCCCCCTTACTTATACATCTATTTCTCCCTCTTTTTGTCATCATTAAATCAACCAAAATCTGATCATCAATATTAGAGGCTAGTATTCAATATTAGCATTCACAACTAGCAAGCAAAAAACACAGCATCAGCAATTTTTTTGCAATTGTTAACAACAGAAATTAGTAATCACTCATCCAGTCAATACTATCAGCAACGCTATCAATAGTAGCAATATTGGCAACAGTCAGCAATTATCAATTGCAGTCATTATCAGAATTTTAAGGCTAAACAGAGTTAAACAACATTCATCCAAAACAGAGAAATAATCCATAAGGACAATATCAATTCAAAACACAAACGATGCCAAAATAAAATCCTTAGTACAGAACACAGACTGTTTATAATGTAAAATATGCCAAAAGCTTAGAAATGCCTATATGAAGTGCATTTGCCTAGAGGTGCCTAAAAGGCGATTTTGGAGGATCCAGACCTTCTCCATGCTAAGCGAAACTGAGCAAGATCTTCTTCCTCTTCAGTGTCCTCGTCATCATCATCATCATTATTCTCTTCAGTCTCTTCTTCAGTTGTTTGAGCTTTTCCTTTATTCTATGGCTGAGAACTGGAGGCACGGTACTTTGGGGTAATTTTAGTAGTTGGCTCAATTTTGGGCTCCTTTTGGTGTGTATTTTTATTTTCTTGAGGAATTGGAGGCACAAGCGGATTCCTTTTAGCAATAAAGGTGGCTTGTTGTTCGGATGTCATGGTCATCATCAGACCATTTTCAAGGAGTAGGACGTGTTGTTTGAGGTTCTCAAGCAGAGAGATGACTTCAATGTTGGATGAAAAAGACTTAGTGGCTGACTTTCTAGAATGGATAGTGAAGGGTGACACATACATGGACTGATCACGAAGGGTAGGGGTAACAGGAGTTTCATGAAGGTTCTTTCTCCTAGACTCTGAAACAGTTTCCTTGTAACACTAGTGCACCTCAAAAAATTTCAGATTTTTCCTTTCAAAATAAGTTTTGGAAAAAACTATTGATGCACCCTGTTTTGGAGATTTTCCAATAAAGTGAATTTGAAAGTGAGCAAAGATAGGAGTCAGAAATTTTTCATAGGAAAATTTCGTACGATTATCAATGCCGATTTTAAGCAGGAATTTACACATAACAAAGCTGAAATCAATTCAAATTTTTTCAAGAAAACAGTAGAATAGGTAAAGTTTCATTTTATTGGCATCGGTCCTATGACCATCTGTAGGGATCAAAAGATTGAAAATTATGAAAAAGATGATCAAATATTTAGAACTGAGATCTTCTAATTTTGTCTCGGCAGAAGAATTAAAATGGGTTTGAAAATAAGTCATCAATTTGGCAACATGAAAATGATGATATGCAGAAGGAAATTGTTCTTATGAAAAGAAGTTTGCAATTTTTCATTTAAAACCATCTTCAATTTTGGTTTCCAAAACAGCGTTGACAATGTCAGGATTCAACTCTATGTTAACAGAATTGACACGTGATATAAGATCAGTATGTGATCTGCCCTTCTTAAGGTTGCAAAGAATTGATAAAGCATGTCAGAATAGTATGTATTTGGAATAGTCAGGAAATGGGTCCATTTTTGAAATTCAAAAAGGTTGAGAACAGATTCAAGATCAAACTTATGAAATTCGTAAGGGATGATGGTCCTCTGAGTGATGAAACCTTTCTGCAAGATCCATTCGAACCTATCCCTGGCATCATCATCAATGAACTTGGGCAAGGGAGTGGGTTCCTCTGCAGTTTGAGTCTCAGGTTGCTCATTTGTAGAACGCATTCTCTTTCCAGTACGATGAGTAGTTGGCACAGTACTCTGGACACCAGACCTCGTCCTTGGTGACTTCCTGGTAGATGGTTCAGTAGTTTGCTGTTCCTCAGCAAGTTTTTCTGTATCCTTCTGTTTCCCTGAAGGATCAGCAGTTTCCCTTTCCTTGGGTTGAGCAATGCTCTTCCTTTTGGTGGTCCTTTTTCCCTTCTTGGGTGATTTAGTGACGGTTACATCTTCATTGGTGGGCTGCTCCAGTTCCTTTTCATTGCCACTGGCTGGATGCTCTTTAGATTGTTGCTCCTCCATCTGTTCATCAATTGATTCAACAGATGGTTCTCTGGTTTGAACAGTCTATTTTTTCTTTGCAGACTGTTTCGTTTTTCCATCACGATTTTCAGTTTTCTTTTTAGGTGACTTGATGAAAGGTTCGACAATTTGAACATCTTCATCCTCTTCATCTCTAAGCCTAAAGGTGTGTCCAGCACTCACAGACCCTCCTCTAATCCTCACCATGATTGCAATGCAGTGTGTTTTTAATGTGGTGTGTAATGCAAATAAGTGTCAAAGAATTTGAAAGTGCAGTATGAACTACAATGGATGTTAAAATTCGTCCACCGAGAGTAAATTTGGGTGATTAGGGTTTACGGTTAGAATTGGGATTTATAGTGCAGTTGGAAGTTAGGAGAAGTTATGATGAGCAATAAGTTCAGAATAGGAATGTAATGGTGACGGTCAGAGTGATTACTTCGAACTTGTTCCGAAGTGAAATGAATTTGAATTTTGAAATTGAGAGAATATGAAGGGTTGCGTCCGAGACGAGGGGTGAGAATGAACTGAATGACGCAGAGGACTTCCTTATAAGACGTAATTTTTGAGTGTCGGACAGCCTAAAGAAATAAAGCATCCGACATGACCGTCCGACCAGAACTTTTTGAAAAAATGATCAAAAACACTGTCGGACGTCCGTTCTAACATATTTGACGTCCGATAAAGAGTGACCAAAGTATTTTTTCTGAAACGCCCAATTTTGTTCTCAAAGACACAAATTGATCCAGTGGTAAGGCTTTTGTGAGAATATCAGCAATTTAATCTTTTGAACAGATATATTGAACACAAATTTCACCCTTATGGATAAGATCGCGAATGAAATGATACTTTATGTCTATGTGCTTTGTCCCAAAATGTTGGATGGGATTTTTTATCAAATTTATTGCACTAGTGTTATCACAATACATAGGCACACAATCATACATCAATCCAAAATCATTCAATGTGTTTTTCATCCACAATAATTGAGCACAACAAGCACCAGCAGCAACATATTCCGCTTCGATTGTAGACAGGAAAATGGCATTAAAATCTATCCCATGGTTCACCAACCTTTTCGATCAATCCCATGTCGGCTCGAGTTACAAGGTTAACCTATGAGTTTGGGCGTCCCCCACTATTATAAGTATAAGTCGATGAGATTCACTCCAATCGATATCGATTCAACACAAATATAATTTTCATTTCACACAATTCAATCATAAATTCACTTAAAAGAGAACGAGTGCGATAAAGTACACGCTCGTTTCGACAATTTCAAAATACTCAATTAATAAGGAACAATTCAGTATATAGCAACAATTCATGCACTTGACACTCACCAATTCAAATATAAGTGAGCAAATAAAGTCTTTAGTGATTTGCTCCGAGGTTTCCTTCAATATCCTTTTGAGCACCGGAAGAAATAGTGACCAACCATCACTCACATATACTCACAACTACTTATCATTCGAGAAAGAAAATGTATTTGTTTAGACATAGGATAATGTCTTAAAAAGAGAACTTTAGTCTCTTAAAAATTGAGATTCAAAAATGAGAATTTAAAATCTGAAGTGAAACTTGAATCATCCATGAAATCAAGTTTAAAATGGTCTATTAATATCGAAAGGAAATGAAAAGTTCTTAAAAGCTCATTTCCTACGAAATCGAAAATTTTCCGCTTTACGCGACAAAACTTGAAAAATTAGATCTTGTGTTTGGTATGTCAAAAAATGGGAAACTTTACACTGTTGAAAATTAAATTAAAATTACTAAAAGTTCCCAAAAAACAATTTTCCAAGATTCCAACTCGAAAGCATTCAAATTTCAACTCAAAGTTGCAGATTCAAGAAGATAAGACAGAACCAGCTTTGGTTTTCAGCGATGTTTGGAAATTCGGCAAAATTCACAGAAAGTGAATCAGCCTTTGAAATTTATTAAACAATAAGAGTTCCAAATAAAGTTTCAAACACAGTTAGAGGAACTAAATTCGGAGTTTTGAGAAACAAGATATAGCAGTTTGAAGTCGGTGGATTTTCACAACCTGACTAAAGGATTTCCAGATTTGAGGAGCAATGTTTGGGGCATTATTTAGGCCTCGAAATGGTATTGCAATTACACCAAATTTGGTGCACTTAAACTTCCATATATGGACTACCTCTCTATCAAAATTTAGATAAAAACTCGCACGGGAAGGCAGCTAACAAAACGATCAAAATTTGTGAAATCTTTCAAAGCAAATCTGCCATCCTATTTCTCTTTCTTTTTTCAAAATTTTGTCCAACGAAATCAGCCCCAATTCGTTCCATTTTTGAAACCATGATTTTAGAAACATTTAATTAGAAATTGATGGTTAAATAACACTAAAAGTTTTGAAATATAACATCCCAAAACAGACTTGGCCATTTGGTCAACAAGGAAGAGAAAATTTTTTAGTTTCCAGCTTTGTCGCAGTTTCGAAATCAAACCATATCTAACTCTATACAAGTCCAAATTGAGAATGGTTTATGGCGTTGGAAACTAGGTTCAAAATGCTACAATTTATCAGAAGACATTGTTTGAAAATCTTTTCACAAGTGGGACAAAATCGAGCCACGAGGTGCAGCTTTCCAGTTTTATTCGAATAGACAGTCAAAACAGAACAGCTGATTCGCTACGGATCACTCAAAATGAAATATTTGGGGATTTTTATACCGTTGGAAAGTCTGAATGTCTAGTTTTGAATGCCCATGACGGCACTCAATTTTGAATTTTGCACAAAAAGTTATGTTCAAGCAAAGGACCACTGTCCAATTACCTTGCTAGCAATTTCCAGATTTGAAACTTTTCCCAAAACTCAAGTTTTGTGCAACCATTCGACACGATATTTGAAAGGCACTTTCTATACATATATACAACATATATCCATCAATTTAACAATCAACCAAGCATCAAAATTTCGAAACTAAAGCAGAACAACATGACCAGAATTTCAGCCAGCTTCCTTTCGCAACTTTCCTTCGATTTCTCTCCACTTTCTAACCATAATCATCTCATTTATCACATAAACAACCATAACCAAACAATCAAGCCTCAAGTCAGCTGCCTAGAGGTCTTATCAAGACAGCTAGCCTATAATTTAAAGCGAAATAAATGGTTCCTCAAGTCCGCTAGCATATAAACACGATTAGGGTTTCAAACCCATGAAGATTAACCGTTAAACTTTGGATAATTGGAACGATTAAAGAGATGAAGTGATTACCCTTTAAACCCTTGATGAAGACCAGATTTTTTCACTAAAGTTTCTCCAAGAAAATCCACAAGATTGCTCCTTTCTTCTAGATGGAATGAAAACCCAAGAATCTATGCAGTTGGATGAAGATTTGCAAGTGAAATTGAAGTTAGGAGATGAAGTTTCTTTCTTCCCTTTTCTTTTCTTCTTGGTAGGCTGAAACAATGAGCTTGGAAGGGAAGAATGAAAAGGGTAGCCATAAAGAGTGCACCAAAGTCAACTCTCAATAGTATCGCGCTAGTGTTTCATACCACTACTTTCTCTCGGTTTTGATACACTCATGCACTAATTCTCCAATATAATTCCTTTAATACTGTAATTACTCATACTTACGAGTCTAATACAAATTTCTCAATTCACCAATAAATCGGTCCGGCATGACTTACAAGAAACTTTTGACGCGAACGCTATAAAAGCTTAATTTTAATTCACTCACATCTAATCCCTTAATTAACCTTTCTTAGTATACTATTAATCATTCTTAATTTTCCAAGATTATTGCACTCTCAAATCGAATATTATCTCGAAAAATGTGTGTTCGCTATTCCTTACCAAACGAGTCGCAGAAAATTAATTACTAACGGGATGTTTTAAAAATATAAGACATTGTTCCATGCAAACAGATTCAAAATGATTGAAATAAATTATTCAGAGAAATGGGTGAATAAATAATTAAATAAACCAGTAAAATAGAATTAAAAGTAAGAAAAATTCGAGTCCTCACATTTTCTTGTGTTTCATGGTCTCATTTATTTCTTTGGGTTTATCAAATGGCAATCCCTGTGATTTATTGAAAGTATCTGGATACCAAATGACATACTTGATTAACATTGGAAGTTAAGAAAATTTGATGTAGTTCGCAGAGCAAAGTTGAGTTTTTGCTACAGCGGAGAATAACGTTCAAATACTCATGTTTACACATTTCTCGAAAGTGAGGTTAATCAGATGGTAGTGGCATTATTTTGTTATTATCATTATTCCTCCTTTGCAGGTCCAAAGGTCCAATAGTATCACATTGGGACAAATCTTTATAGAAGAAGTCATCTGTCTCCATCAAAATTTTCGAAGTTCTACAAAAGGGATTCTATAACAATTTTATGACAGGTTCAGATTTTATCCCACTAACCAATTTTTCGACGGGCTCGGGTTTTATCCTACTGACTAGTTTTATGGTAGGTTCGGATTTTATCCCACTGACCAATTTCTACAGTAGGTTCATGTTTTATCCCACTGATCAATTTTATGGCAGATTTGGGTTTTATCCACTGACCAATTTTCGAGAGGCTCGAATTTTATCCCACTAACTAATTTTATGGCAGGTTCGAGTTTTATCCCACTGACCAATTGTTACGACAGGTTTGAGATTTATCCCACTGATCTTTACATGTTTGCTTGTTTCAGTTCATGGCAAAATAACTACAGATAAATATTTGGTATCTACGTTTTTGTCTCAAGTTTTTTCGAAATACAGACAAAGAGGAGCAAGTTGTAGACATCAAAATTTCAATTTTATTTAATTTAATTTTATCTTTTATTTTTTTTATTATTTATTCTTGTTTTTATTTTATTTTATTTTAGTTGACTAAGTTTGCAAAATGATAATTAGTGTTTATTTTTATTTATTTTAGTAAATTAGATTCATCATTTTTCTTTTTTAAAAATTATTTTTGCATTAAATTTCTGAAAAAGAAAATTCTCAACAAAAAATTTATTTTTAATCTTTTCAAACTCAATTTCTTCCAAATAAAATGAAATTTTTGAAAGGCAATCTCAATAAGGAATTAACACTTTATTTACCCTAAATTTGTTTTGAAAAACAAAAAATAAAAAGGAAAAACAAGAGAGATGGAAGGCATGCATAGTAACTAAGTGGGATAGGTGAGCATTAGCCGTGTGGTTTTGGCATTTTGCACAACACATGCAAGAGGCTACGTGACAAGACAGGTGTAGGAAGATGAGGAAAAATCTAGAACAAGCAAGGAAAAAGGGAGAGTTGCAGGCAAGAAACAAAAGCAAGAAAGAAACGAAGGAAAAAGAGACTTCGGGCAAGAGGAGGATCTAGGGGAGAAGAGGAAGAGAGGGAGAGAGAGAGAGACTGTGGAGAGCAAAAAACCAGAACGAGAGAGAAACTAGAAAAAGGAAAACCCAGAAAAAGAGAGGAAGAGGGTTTTGGGAAAAGAGAGAAAAAAAGAAGAGAAAAGAAAAAGAGGAAAAGAAAGAGAGGAAGGAAGAATCTGGGGGAGAGGGGAGATCGAGTGAGAAGAAACGAAAAAAGTTGCAGCAGAAGTTTTCGTCATCAGGCTGACGAACTAGCCTGATTTGGAGCCAAATTTCTTCTTCGATTGTGGATTTTTGATCGATCTTTTGGCTTCTAAGCTTTCTTGGGAGACAACATAAGAAGTTTCATTACAAATCTCTTGGAACAAACAGCTATAAGTTGGTCAGATCGAGGCTCAAAATAGCGACTTCATCATCACTGAAACCTTCTGTAACATAAGTTCTTGGGTTTCGTTTTCCATAACAGCTCGGTTTCTTGAAGCATCTCAAGTTCGTTTAGCGGTTCTAGTGCTCTCAGGTAATCATGGATTCTTCTCAATGTAGATTTAAGACAAATTTAAAAGAGATTTGAGCCCCTTGTGCATGATTTTTTTTTTCTTTTCTAAGTTTTGTCGTTGCCAATGGTTGATGACTGTGGTTAGACTTGGTGCCGTTGTTGTGCTGTTGATGAGCTTGAAGCTGGTCCCTTTGTTCATTTAACGTGTATCTAAAACTATGAATGCAATTTAGAAGCCATGAACACCTCTTGTGTTTAGTAATCCGTATACGTAATCATCTCACCTCTTGTGTATATGTAATCTGTATAGTTAATGAACTAAAGGTTGTACTTTTGGTCCATGTTTATGTGTGTAATCTGCGTCTGAGAACTCTTAGGAATGTAAAGTATAGGATTCGAGTTTGTGCAATGTGTTGTCTTGGCTTGAAAGTTTGATGCTTGCTTGGATGTTGGTTTCCTCTGTTTGACATGAAACCAGAAACTGGTGGAAAGTTTTTTGAATAAACCTGTAATTTGCAAGCTTTTCCTCATTCTAGATTTTCCTTTCTCTTGTATGCATAACATGGTATCTTGATGATGAGCTTATGGAACTTAATGAGAACTTGAGGGTTGGATCCTTGTTGTTGTTAAAATTTTTTTGCCGCATAAGGTTGCTGAAGTTCCAAAGCATCAGGAGTTGCAGAAACTCCTCTTCGATACTTGCATGGGAAAATCATAAAATATTGTGTTTTGACCCCCGGGTTGTTGCTTAATTCTACTATAGCCCAAAAATATGGAAAATTAATCAATTTTACCGTTTTTGAAATTCAATCATCTTCTCATGATTTAACCATGTTTTAAGTAAGTTTATTTTCTGGTTTTAGGAGATAATTAGTAGAACTCCATTAATTTTTAAAGCTTTATTTTTGACTTCTAATCTTAGCAATAATACTAATTTGATGCTTAAAACTTTTATAATTATTTCAATTAGGTCCTTGCTTGTTTTAATTTCTTAAATATAGGTTGTTTACTTTCATTTAAATGCTTTAATTGTTCAATTTCATGACCATTTCCACTTCTTTACATATTATTGCTCATATTTGTTAATTAAAATGGTACATTGACTACTTTGTTGATTTTTGGAGCTTTAAATAGGGTAAATCTAAACCCAATTAGCTACTACTTCAAGAGGAGGTATTTTCTTTTATTGGTTAAAAATCCTATGTGCTCCTATGTGATTTTATGTGTGTAATTGCATGTTTTTTGAATATTTTTTTTTATTTTATTTCATTTATTTATTTATTCACTTTATTTATTTTAATTTTGTATATTTATTTTAATTTAATTTTTTATTATTTGAGAGGCAATTAAATGCTAAATTGTAATAGTTAGATTATTATTTTATTTCATTTTATTTCATTTCATTCTTTACCCCTTTAAATTGTAGTTAGGATCCCCGAATGTAATAGTTAAATCTCTATTCGCTTTTATTTTGTGTGCTTGCATGCTTGTGTATTTACATGTTTACTCGCTTTCTTAGGGTCTTTGCATCCAGATACCATGCTTATGTGCTATGTGCTCTATGTGATTTATGTGTTTACTTGCTTTTATTATGTTTTATATGATTTATTTGATTATAATGAATGCATGATGTCACCACACTAGTCCAACGCTAGTTGTGGTCAATTTCCTCGATTTCTCGCTAGTCCAATGCTAGTGAGAAATGATAGACATGGGTTAGTCCAATACTAGACCCTTAGGAACCGCCCACGCACTAGATCATACTTGTGTGACAAATCACTACATTTTTTCTACTTTTTAGGATCCTTATCATTTTTGCATGATATTTTCTCTATATGTATATCCCCTATCCCTATGTGCAAAATATGACATTTTAAACTTTCATTCCATTTAAGGAAATTAGGAGTAAATTAGTGCATTTGCTTGATTAAATTAGGAAAATACCCCTTGAATATGGGATATGGACGAGTATGACTTTCTAACCTTAGCACGCTCATATTCCCTCTATAAAAGAAAAAATTGAGTTACGAATCTTAGTCCCCGTACCCGTTATGTTGCATCCCTCTCTTTTAGCTCACATATATTTGAACATTATAATTTTTCTATTTTTTTAAGTCTCATGTTGCACATTCGTAACCTCTTCAAAGAATCACTTTTGGGCATTGCAATTATGCGATTTGCACCAATTAAAATTTGAATAGACATATTGACCCTTTCGATAGCCATTAGGTCTAAGTTTGCATTCATATAGTAACATCCAAATGTGATAAGTTTTATAGGCTAAACTAAGAAAATTTTCCGACTAAATCATGCAACTAACTCTGGTTAGGTTGAAAGGGTGTTTTGGATTTTATCATTGCCTTTCCTTTCTTCAAACGTGACTTGCGAACAATTTTCTCTCATTTTTGAAGACTTGAAGTTGTTTAAAAAGGGTTTTCTCTACTTTTTATTTAAAATTCATTTTAGGTGACTTGGTATACCTTAACTCGATACCAAGTGGCGACTTTTATTTATTATTAAAAACCCTTTTTAAACTATTATTTTGGACCAAAATTGTCGCACTTTTTGAGTCCCATTTTAGGCCCTTATTCTCTAACAAATCAAAAACTCATTTTTCAATCAAAATTAATCAAAATTCATTTTATAAACCCATAATTTTATTTTTCAAAAAACTGGGGCGTGACAAACACTACTGTCTGTTATGATTAGACTGGAAAGGACGACAAAATTGGTCCACGAAATGCCTTATCTAGTTATCTGTTTTTTTTGGGGTCCAAATTAAGGTAAGAAATGTCGCACATTGTTTGGCTTGCTTAAGTATGAGATGCGACAATATCAAATAGATTTATATTGTTCATGTTAATATAGCTGCCCATTATCATAAAGTTTTGAAAGAAATTCACACCCAGACTTTAGTTGGAGAAAAGAAACCTGGTGTATGAACTGAAAGTCAATTTTTCTGAATTCTGTACAATTGCCGTGGCCCAGATCTCACATGATTTCAAGTTGCAAATCTTAAAAACAGGCTGTCTTCTACACTAGTAGCAGATAACAAAACAGTGCTGCGAAATTGATAATTCACAATAGTAGTGGTAGCAGTACTGCCTAAATGATTGGACCAATGTTTTCAGAACCGGACCGGACCGGCCGGTTCGACCGATTGGACTGCGAACCGGCCATGTCACCGGTCCGGTCTAATGCTAAAGTCGGAAGTTCATGGAGAACCGTTGAAACCCGAACGAACCATTAAGAACCGTGAACCGGCAGTTTTTTAAATTTTTCAACAAAATATCAAGAATGGTGTAGCTATTATTCGAACCTGGATCTCCAAGTTTGCATATGACAATCTTACCGCTAGACTGTAGTTAAGTTTGTTGAGAATTGTACTTGACTGAAAAATATATTAAAACATCAAGTTCTTCTCTTATTTTTTTTTCAATTTTTTCTTCTTAACCATTTTTAACCCAAATATCCACAACAATATTTTCTCAAGTCTTCACCATTATTATCAGGTTATTATCTTTAGCAGATTGTAAACAGGTTGAAAATTTCAACTTTTCTTGTTTTCCAACATCTTGGTAAGTTTAATTTTTTTCTTTTCAAGGTTTTTTTTCTATATTATTACCTTTAGTTGATTTTTTTGCATTTTCTTCTTTTTCCCCTCAATTTTCATATGTTTCCCTCATTTTTGTTTTATTTTATTTGATTAATTAAGGATGAAATTTTTGCAAAAGTAGTGCACATCCATGTAGGAATTACAAATAATAACATTGGGCTGGTCAAAAATATGGTAGTTGGCACATAATCGAAGCTATTGATAATTGAATTTAAAATAATTAATGATTTAGGATCATTGAATTTAATATAACATGTTAATTAGTAATGTTTAGTAGCAATTAATTTTTTATGTGTTTAACTGTATATTTGTTTTTCAAAAATTTTTAGTTTTTTTTTAGTTTGAGCAATTAGATTTATATTTTTATAATAAAATTTTAACTTTTTCAGCTTAAGTTGATGAAATTGTGAAGGTGGTGTGGTTGCTTATCATGCCACTAATAAAAGTTTGTTATTCAAATGGTTTGTCTTAACTTGAACTCTTTTATGGATTTTTTTAAGGGTTGTAAAAGAATTTCAATATTTAATTTATTTATTTTTTGTGTTTTAATTTGTGATAATTGGTGAACATTTGGATTGTATCTATTGATGTTTATAATGAATTTATGAAAACTTGTGGTGAATTATAATATTTTAATTATATTTATCATTCCATGTTTTATGTATAACTTTTAGGAAATTTATTATTATCATAACTTAAATTAAGTTATGTTGGTAAAGTTCAAGTATAGAATGAAACCTGCTTAGTACTTAACACTAAAAAAAAAAAAAAAATAGTGAACCTGTGAACCTGCCAATCGGACCACGAACCGACCACCTCTCCGGTTCATTGACCGGTCCGAGTTTTAAAACATTGGATTGGACGGGTTATATACCTTGTTCCATGTAAATAGAGTGCCCAACTAAACTATTTTGATGCCATGGCTATGGACACGTATATAGCACTTCATCTTCGTTCACCTTACTGATGATTGATGATGAAGACAACACCTTTTTTTAAGCATTAAAATGTAAGTGATTGTTCGAACCATTGTACGTGCTGCCATTTTAGCAGTATCTCGATATCTTTTTGTTGCTAAGTCTTGGGATGCATAGCTGTTCTCATAAATTCGGTAGCATTACTATTGAGCTGTTTTGCATGTTGCGTGTTGCGTGGTGCCCAACGCTTAGGGTATAATTTAAAATTTTGGATAACTTTTGAGATTATTATAGTTAAAATTGCTAAAAAAAAAATGTAGCAGACTAATTTGATTAAAACTTATTTGCCAAACAGGACCAATAGACAAGGGAAGTGGAAGCCTGAGCTGAATTTCACATGCTCACACCCCAACTTCACCGAGAAATCAAAACGCTCGAATATTAATCTACTTCTGGAGAAGGCTTCTCTGGGTGGGGACCACTGGGTCATTTGGCTGCCCTATATATATATATATATATATATATATATATATATATATATATATATATAATATTTTAATTTTATAATTTTTATAATTATAATTTAAGAAAATGTTTAAATTTAAATTTGAGCGCATGATTTCCCATATTACATATAGCTGTTCCTAATTAGGATGCCCTCACTCACTTCTCAGAGAATAGCTCAGATGTTAAAGAATTTGCAAGGTGAAGCTTCCATTTCGAGGGCAATTCCTTAGAATATAGCCATTTATTAAAAAAAATCCGTCAAGTAATTGATGGTTGGAGTGATTTGCTTAATTTATGTCCGTCCTGCCACGACGGGTCACTGGAATTTTTTTTTAAAAGCCCAAAGCGACGTCGTGCAACCTCAGAGAGACGGCCCAATTTTAAAAGCCCAAAGTACACCTGGCCGTCGTGAAGTCAAAACATTTGTATGACCTAGTGTCTAACAAAAATTGACGGTAGCACAGACGTCCAAAATGCTACTACAATGTGAGCTGGGAATAGTGGTTTTGCTGGCTTCATTGTAATTTGATTGTTGATTTTGTCCTCATTTGTCTTTTTAGGTGTGATGGAACTCATTGTGGGGTCATCTCTATTTCATGTTTGTCAACCATAAGTTCTGAATTTTGGTGGCCTTATTCCAATTTTACCCTTTACGCGGGTTTCGCTGTTGTTGCTCTATAGATATTGGCCTTTTTGGTCTTGTTATTGCGAATAGTAGTTTTAGTGGTTGCTTCATATGTCTGCCCAGATTTCTTTAGGCCTCTCACGTTTTTTGCGAAATCCTTTTGGGTCTGCCACCTTATGTTGGTCCACTGTGTTTGGGTTTCAGACACAAGAAAAATACCACTATATGTATCCATGTATAGCAAAAAAATATGATATGCAAACAAATCAGCAACTTTAGCTGCCAAATTATTCTTATAAGTTAAATAGTACCAACAACAAACAATTAAAAAATTTATACAATTTACACATTACTAGTCAATACTATATATTACAAAAATCAACACAACCTAGAATAATACACCTCAAATTATACCATCATACACACTAAGAAATCCTTCAATTTATCCACTCTCACAACTTTCACTAGCATAAAATTAATTAGAACCAATAATCAAATCACAATTAGACAAATCATATTTCACTAGCATAAACTTAATTAGAACCAATAATCAAATCATAATTAGACAAAACATAAATATACTGTAAACAATAAAAGTACCAAAAAAATAAAAAATGCAAAACATTTAACCACTCTACCGATAGAAAAATATACCAAAATCATAATCATTCAAAATAATACAAAATATGGTAAATTCATACTACATGATAACTATTATATTACAAATCTTTACACATGTTCCAATATAAAATACACGTACATATAATTAATAAACAAACGGAGGAGGGTTGGCTTGGATGATCAAATAAAAGGAATGGTAAGTAGGAGATTTTGAACCCAAAACGTCCCACTTATAAAATAATAATAATAATAATAATAATAAAGAAAACTATCATACCCCAAAAACACACACAAAAAACATACAATATGGGCACTCTGCGACGCCACAGGGACCAATGCCTAGTATTAAGTGCAATGTTCCAATATTTTTAAACCCAGACCGGAGAATGAACCGAAAAACCTTCTAGTTTACGGTTTGATCGGTTCAACCGGTTCGATTCCGGTTCAAAGATTTAATAATTTTTTATTCATTTTAGTATTAAGAATTTTGAATAAAACTAAAATATTTATTTTTTAAAAAATACTTAATAAAAATCGGTTGAACCTCCTAATTTTTATTGATTCAACCGGTTCTTGACCGATTTTGACCTGTTGAATTAATTCTTTGAATTTTTAATTGAATTGGGATTGGAGGCATATCCGATTCGCTGTTCAACCGGTCAAACCGACCGGTCCAGTTCGATTTTCAAAACATTGCAATGTACAGAGTTGGCATTCAGCGGCCACCACCAAGGCATATACCATCCTAATGGAGTTGAAGTAAATTGTTTAATAAAAGCAATTAAGATGCTTAAAAAGAATAAAACCAATTAAGAAACATGAATATTGGGTCTGACAGATATTTAGGCCCCAAAAAAGTACAAGCTATTTGATGAAATCCTACAATTGGGTAAAAGGGTCAATTAATTTAATGAAAAGAGATATAAATAAATCTATGGCTGCTGTAATTGGTTTAAACACCAATGCAAATGCTAATGGCCCAGATGAATAATAGGGAGCTCATATCTTTCTTCTGTTCTTCACTAAGATAATTGGGCTAGGTGTTGGGCCAATCACAATGACAAGCGCTAAGATGTTAGTCCGTTCAATAGACGTATATATTTAAACAAAAAAAATGAAAAATGAAAAATGAAAAATGAAAAAGAAGAAGAAGAAGAAAAAGAAGAAGAAGGAGGAGGCAATCGGGCATTTGCGGGGAAGGAAAAAATTAGAGAAAGATGGAAGCAGGTAAAGCAGTTGGTACCGATTCCGAGGAAGAGAGCAGGAAGATCAAAGTTAACGTGAAATTCCGTATGAGACCTCAAGTCCATCCTTCAACCCCTCACTAATGTCCTCCCTCGTGGCCAAAAGTTCATCTTCAAAGGCCCCTCACATCGTAAATTTGTTATTGGACATTTTAAACAAGTAATCCGATGTCTTTAATTCTTGAAGAAGTGTAATCGAGTCAATTCTTGAACCTTTTTTTTGGCCATGTATTATGATTTGCAAGGAAAGTTTTGGTGGATGAAATGACAATGAGGTCATTGGATATTATCAATGGTTCTAAAATCATGTTCATGGCTACTCAAGGTCTACACCAAGGGGTATCTGTTGTTGATCACTATGCTTTATTATTCCATTTTAGCTATGTTTTGTCTATTGTCTCTGCTAATTTTGAAAGAGCTGATTATAATGATTATGATGTAAATGTATAGGAAGAAAGCAGGAAGCTCTGGCTATAGAGAAGAATTTGAGGAGGAGGACAACTGAACTGTTGAAGGCAAACAAAGAAGTTTCTGTTCCAAAAAGCCAGCTCGAAAGGTGGAAAGCTACTGGGGTTATTGCATTGCCTGAGTGCAATCTGAAGGTGTTGAGGAACAGTTTTTCTTGTTGTTGAATTAAGCTAGCACTACTGCTACTGCTACTCTTGCTTTTCTTGATGATTGTATACTTAAAATGATTCATGTTCCTTGATGTTTGTGACCTATTTTCAAGAACAGTAAGTAATTAGTGGTCCTTCCAAATCTTTTGGGAATTATGTCGGTTCTGTCCGATTTTCTACTTGATTGTATTCAGTAAGAGTGCACGAGTTTGTTGTTTTTTCCTCTATAAGTACCGAGCTAAATCAGTAGACCTTGTTCTAAAAGTGAAGAGGAAAAACACGATAAGTGTTGAGTAAATTAAATCGTACCCTCTTCACTGTTTGCTTAGTTTTCAGAGATATCTAATGTAGCTATTCCAGCATGCTGCTTATTATGGTGGATGCATAGTGATATGTTCCGAGTTAGCATTCTCACACTTATAGTTCATGGATTATCTTATGGTTTTTCTTATAATAATCTGCTATATAGTTCTGTGAGCTCCGCGTCTCTGAATCTTTAGTTTGTTTGGTTGAGATCATGCTTAATATATTTTTGGTGTCTGAAACGCCATACCTGAGGAAGTCTGGATGTGTGGACCTACCGCTAGACTCCTTGATCTCAGCCACAACTCGCTACTACAACTTCCAGATAAAATTGCCTGTTTGAGCTCCATGGAGAAATTTCCAACTTTGTGATGAATTTTAAAAAAATTCTACAAAAGGGGTGATTTTGGGTTTAATTTCCGTCAGGGGGGTCTTCGCATTTGTGAAATGCGAGCTTACAAGAGCTCGCATTCGTGGAATGCGAGCTCTGGTTATTGAGCTCGCATTCCACGAATGCGAGCTCTTCTCAATTTTTTTTTCCTTTTTTAAGAGCTAGGGAATTATTTCCAGGAAGCAAATGCGAGCTCTTATCTTTTTTATTTTGGTATTTTTTGAGAGGTAGGGAATTATTTGCAGAAAGCTTCTAATTTTTGTTTTAAAAAATGTTGCAAATATTTAAAATTTTGCAAATAGCTCGCATTTGTTAAATTTGACCTGCAAAAATTGTATTTAACTTTTTTGTTAGATTTCGCATTTATAAGTATGACTTTTAGAAAATTAATTTAAAAAATGTTAGGAAAAAAATTTAAAATGATATCTACGAGCTCCATAAAAAATTTAAAAGTAAATGTAAATATTGTTTGTTTTGTAGAAATTGCCTTTACTAAAATGGTGTCGGTAGTAAAATGTTATTTTAAAATCTGTACGAAAATCTTATTTTTCGGAGAAAGGTTAGAGAAATTTTGTTTAAAAATCTGTAATGTTTAGAGGAATAATATTTTATTTATTTTTGAACTTGCACCTGGCTAAAGTCATCAAATATGAGCTAAAACAAAATCAGATTAACAATAATCTTGTTAATATAATTTACTATACATGCATAATTCTTTTATAATAACAAAAATTGGTAATCGTACGGTTGAAAATACGTTATTTAATTATAATACATTTAAATGGTAGTTAAAGTACACATGATAGTTCTTTCTATCTCATAGATCAATGTTCTTTCTATTTTATAGAGCAATGTAAAAATAGAATGAAATTGTTAACATGTAAGGTGTTGAGTATTTGTTGTGAATAAAATATTAAGTGTTTTTCCTTTTGTATCAAATAAATGTTTTTGATCAAATTATAATTTTCCTTTGCCATGCATGAATCGTATTTATTTGTTGACACCGATGAATATTAGTTATAAGAATGTATTAGTTAATAGTGATTAATATATGTTACAATTTCAACCGTAATTTTAGAAATTGCATAACGCAATCTTATTTAAACAAAATTATATAAGTTATTCAAAAATTATATAAGTTATATTTATGAAGTGCATGTTGTTTGTTTGTTAGTTGGAAAGGAAAAGGAAAAAAATGAAAGCAAAGAAAGGTTAAGGAAGACGTGACAGTTGCTGTAGAGAGACCACTGATCCGATCATTGGATGGGAAGCTTGAATATAAATCCGAGGACGGATCGTTAGGATCCGACCTCGGATAGTTAGTATCAGAACTCGTATAGTTAGGATCCGACCTCGGATAGTAGGATCCGAGGGCTTCGCATGATGGATCCGAGGGCGGATCTTCTGACCTCGGATACACTCCTACAGAAGTACAGACGAGGGATCGGATCTGTCTTAGGTCTCACGAATCCGAGCTCGGATCCTACTATATCCGCGAACCGATCCGGGCTCGGATCGGTTCGCTAAGTTCTCGGATCCGAGAGGGCTCGGATCAGTTTCAACAGAAAGACAGACGAGCCCTCGGATCTATGTGGGTTGAACTGGATCCGAGCTCGGATCTTTCATCCGTGGTCGGATGTTTCTGGGCACCTTGTGATCCGAGCTCGGATCCGTGATTCTCTGCAATAATTGCAGAAACTGCAAATTTTTTCAACTTTTTTTCCCTTTTTCCGGCCACTTCGAATTCGGAAATTGGACAAACATGGATCAATTCTAAAGACTAACGCACGTGTAATATACCATAAACACATGCTCCAACCTCTCAAAACACAACAAACATATTTACATTGGAAATCGAGGGGTGAGGAACTTTGGTCATTTTTGCACTATTACACTAAAAGGGCATTTTTGGGCATTAAATACATATCAAATGTGTCCACATGCTTTTATAACCATGATATCACCAAAATTGACTTGAAATGCACAGTGCATGTATATGCAATGGAATTTCTAGGAGCACCTCAAACCCAATTTGGTAACAAAAACTGCCTTTTGACACGTGTTCTTGAACGAACATTCAAGATCGAAGTTCCGACATCTAACTGATTTCATGTGCATAAAATAGAGGTGTCGGGCTGTATAATGCATAAGAATACTCGTATAACTGCAGTTATTTGGTAGTGTTTAAAAGAGTACTCATATAAAGTGAGAACTAAGATAACTCGTTCGCGTTGGAACACTCATATTCCTGAAAATTTAGAATATATACAAAAATGTCACAAACAAAAGGGCATTTTATCCATAAGTAAGGTTATTCATACAATAACAATACAAGTAGCGTGCAATCAATGGTGCCAAAGTTTCCCATGAGTACCACATGTTGTTGGTTTGGGTATTCTTTGGCTTCGACGTGGTTGGTTTGACACTATTGTATGGACCTGAGTCATATGCGATAACAGTGTAGCATCTTCATTTTCAGTGCTTGTGCCTTCACCTCCTTCACATTCCTCAGAAACATGGCGATGTGAGTCCGTATCGGTTGTAAACTCTGTGTACATCACAGGGGACCTGTGAGATTGGCCAATCGATACACCTCTGCCATGCATGCCTTCGGTCTGAGGTGTGACAAAAGTAGATGCGCCAGCTTGGTCTTCCGCAGCCATCGAACCTCCATGGAAGCTAGTCTGTATGGTTGGTTCTGGTGATCGGAGTCTACGACGTCGCCCACCGCCATGCTGACTTCCCTGGGTATTTCTAGGAGCTCGCTGGACACGACATGTATCAGGGTAGAGTGGAATCTCATGTGGTACGTGTGGAGGGCGGAATGCAAGTCAGCGTGACTCTCCTACATGATGCAAAGACGTGGATGCAAAGTCGCTCAACTCTTGAAAGTATCCGCTGTGTTGTTCATCACTAACTACAAGAGAGTCCTGTGCCATGAAATACATTCGAGACATGGCATCGCTCTGCAAAAATAAATATAAGAATCAGAATGACATACTCGGCAATTGGGACTGAAATTGTGGACAATTTTTATGCTGTTATAAGTCCTAACCTTTATGCTGTTGGAGAGTTGGGACTGAAATTGTGGACAATTTTTGGCAAGCGGCACGCGCGGAACCAGTCTTTGGAAGCTCCGCTCAGCTCCGGTCCTTGGATGCTTCGATGTGCAGAAACCACCTCTGTTTTCTTTGTTGTGCTTTTACGTACAATTCCGAATTCTGTGTTTTTCTGTTCGACAGCTATAAAAGGCACTTCTGCGCTTCGTCTGTTTGCTTTTGTCTTTTTTTTTTTTCGAAATGGAGTGTTGGCGGCGGAGCTACGAGCTCGCATTTTGAGAATGCGAAGACCCCAATTCCAGAAAATCATTCACAATATGCCCTCGTTGTAGAATCATTTTTTTTCCATCACAATGTAAGAATTCACCCGAGCTCCATGCAAGTTAGACAAAACTCTTTCAGTGGTTGTTCTTTACAAGCTATATGAGGAACTTCTCCTCAATATGGTTCTGATTTTGCTTTTATCTTCGTCTAATTCTATAGAAACTGCTCCTTAATGCCAATGATTTATCAGATAAATTGATTAGTTGGGAAGGGTTAACCTCACTGAAGTCTCCTACCATTTTGTCGTTGAATCAAAACAGGCACTGCAACTGACTTTTGTTGCGAGAAATCGGGTGGATTTTATTCACATTATATGCTGGTTTACGTATACTCTAATAGTATGTGACAAGTAACTTGCATTGGTGGTGAACATTCTTTGGATCTTCTAGTGCACTGGCACACTATCTACTTGTAAAATTTGACTGCTGCAAGGCTTTTAAGCTGGTAGTGTCGGATCTCAGAGTGCTTGCTTCTCCTGAAGCCTGACCAAATGCACTCCCCCTTCTCCAAAAAAAGGGGGGAAAAAAGGCAAAGGGACAATGCTTTCCCCAGTTTCTATTTTGGTCTTTGCAATCTGTTGTTTACATGCTATCTAGTACTGATTTAGTATCCAGTAAATGCTATATAAGACAAATTTACTACTGTGTTGGAAGCTGTCCCTCATGCACTGGTGATATCTTTTATGATGATAATTTCACTAGCCATACAGAAATTGACTTGTAGTGCAGAGTGTTTGTTTTCTGTAAAATCCAATATGAAAGAAATCTATTTTTGGTCTATTAATGTCCTCCAAGTATTGCGTGAGTTTCATTTATCATTGCTAGAGTACTTACGTATGTCATTGCAGTTGTGCTTGGGTTACTTTTTTCTTTTTCTTTCCATTCTGTTTTCCACTTGGTTAGACATGCATGTGTGCTCTAGTTGGGCATTGATAATATAATGTGATATTGAGTGCAGCATTATAACATTACAGGCTTTGGTTTATTTTCGATGCAGTTGTACTGCAACTATGAGCCTCGATTATGTAGTTTCATCAATCTAGCTCATTAGATTCACTTATTTTCTTTTGTTTCCGATGTAATATGATCAGTTTAGTAGTGCTGCCTTCTGCCATTGGGGCTTTGACGTCTTTGAGGCAACTTCTTGTTGAAAATAGCAAGTTGACGGAAAATGTTGTAGTAACTATGGTTATGGTAACTAAACAGTTTTTATCTGATATAACAGGTTATTATAATTTTAGCGACCATTTGATTACTTGTTGGACCTATCCACCTAAATAAAATAATGTCTAAAAATAAGGAAGTAAGTTTCTCAGCTAAAATAGTAAGTTAACCGTAATAAATTAGTAACTTTTGTATCTCAAAAGGTAAATTAGAATAAATATGAAACTTATTTTTTAAAGAGATAACTTACTATTTTATAACCCAAACATACTTTTGAGATAGTAAGTTTAGTTCAAGTAATAGTAAGTTTTTATACATAAATAGTAATTCTTACTTATAACATAGTAAATTTGATTAATGACCAAAACTTACTAATTTATGGCACAAATGTACTATTTTACTTAAAAAACTTATACCAAACCAATACTAGGAAGTTTATTTGAAATAACAATAAAATGTTTTATTAATGATTAAAACTTAATACCTTAAATAGTAAGTACTCGTAATATACTTATATAATACATGATTATATGTATAATTTAAAAATTTTTTGTATTTATATATTTTAAAATATTATGAAAAATATTTTGACCTATTACATAACCTTATAAAATAATAAAATTTTGTCGTATTATAATTTTGAATAATTTTTGAAAAGTTTAAAAGTTTGGATAATAATAACAACACATCTTCCTAGTTATATATGGAATATCACTTATCTATATAATTTCTATAATTTAAAACCTATTAATATAATAAGATGATAAAGCTTTAATATATTTATTTTCTGGGACACAAGAAATAATAAGAATTAAACTAGTATTAATATAGACCTAACAAAATGAGAGAAATAGTGTAACAATTAATACAACAATAAAAATAACAGAATTAGTATAATTTGGAATTTTTTTCTCTGGAGATTGTTCACAAATATAAGATCCAACCACTAAACAAAAATCACATGCATATATAATCTATTGTATAATTTAAATTAAATTTAGTTCATGTACAAAATGATCCTAAAATAATTAGCACACTACAATACCATATTATCTTAACAACAAAAATTTTTTTTGCCAAAAGTCTCCAATATCCATGATATATGTATGAGAGATATTTTACCATATTTTTATCCCTTTTTTCCCATATTTGTATCTCATGTCTAATCATTGATGTTAATTTGAGGAAAAATATTTTTTATAATAAAATCATTTTGAATTTAATTAACAAGTTGAGATTTTAAAAAAAAATAAAAGTGAAATATTTTGGAAACTTATTTTTTATTTTCCCAAAATTAAAAGAATGTTTTTTTTTACCATTTGTTGCCATTAACATTTCATTTTCTAGACTAATTTTTATCAATGTAAAATTAGTTTAGTTAACAATAATTGAAGTTCTGTTGGTCCGAGGATTGGCATGCTATTATTGTTATTTTACATGTAAATATACAACCTAAGTAATAAAATAAATAATAGCTACTTAAAAAAAAGGAAGTAGGTGCTCAATTGATTGCATTCAAACTATGAATTCTGTTAGTACATAATTGCTAAACTTCGATAAACATTCATTGTTCTCCATCCTTTCTCCAGTAGGGAAGCCGTTGTTCTTGGATGCGGCAACGGCGGCAGGCACACGCCCTAGTGTTGCCAGGGTTTGTATGGAAGTAGACTTGGTGAAACCAATCTATTCTAGAGTGTGGGTGGCAGTGGAGGGTGAATCAGGTTTTTGGCAACATATTGTTATAGAGGAACTGCCTTCGTATTGTTCTAAGTGTTGGAGGTTGGGCCACTCAGTTGGCGACTGTAAGAGGAATGTTGAGGACTTTGCAGCTCGGTGGAAAACAAATCACCATACGGGGGAGATACATGCTGCCCAGGCTGTTGCAGAAGAGAACACGCGGGTGGATGTCCCTGCTAAGGGAACCCATGCAGCTACAACTTCACAGGAAGGGAGTCGGGTGCCTGGGACGGGGAATGCAGGGTCAGGTCAAGGAGCTGTGCTCAAGGGGGACTTGCAGTGGACTGGAGTGGCTGATGGTGCGAGTCAAACAACTGGTGCGAGACAAGGTGCTGGGCGGTTGGTTGATGTGGGTAGCGTTGCGATTGCAAGTGTCCGGCAAGAGGAACAGGTGTGCGGGAATTGGGTGCAGCGTGTTGGGGCGGGGAGTCCGAAGCTTGTGCATGAAAAGGATCCAGAGCTGGCACACGAACAGCTGCTCTCGCAACCTGATCAGCGAGAGGTTGGTGAGGGGCAGCCTGCTCAAATACCGGACACTACATTGGCCTTGGTTGGCACTCATGGCCCATTATTTGATGGAGAAGGCGGTGGTGAGGAGGGGGAGATTGCGGAGGGTGCTGTTGAGTTACCTATTGTGGCGGTCAATTTGTCTCCGAGGATGTTGGTGCGCCATGAAAGAATAGTAGAACCTTCGGTCCAGGCATTAAGCATCGTCCACGTCAATAATGACGTCAAAATATCCAGCAAGTAAGAGGGAAAGGTGTCCGTGCGCGTTTCCCTTCAGATAGGCAACTGCGATCGGCAACATCAACCTATAACTCCTTCCAGATTTTGCCTTATGATTAATGCAATTTTTTGGAATATTAGAGGGGTTTCTAAACCCCCGAATCTTAGAAGATTGGTAAAATTAATTCGAATGCATGGTGTTAAGTTTGCTGTCATTTGTGAGCCCAAAACTGATGTCTCTAAAACAAATCCATTCACATGCGTCTGGCGTTTGATTCGGTGATTACAAACTTGTCGGACGATCTCTGGGTTTTTTCTTGCAATCCTTTCAGTTGTTCAGTTGTCGGGAACTCAACCTAGCATATATCCTTATTTATTCAACATCCATTGCTACCTGACCCCATTATTTTTTCATTTGTGCATGCAAAATGTTCTGTAGAGGAGCATAGGGAACTATGACAGAATCTTCTAGCTGACAGGCCTAGCTCTCTTCCATGGTGTATTGGGGGGGATTTCAATGTCATTCTAGCTCCTCATGAAAAGCGCGGGGGTCGGCCGTTTGGTGTTCATGAGGGGGTAGAACTTATGTCTTTCATGGAGGCGGTTGGCGTTTTTGACATGGGCTTTTCGAGAGCTAATTTTACATGGTGCAACGATAGGAGGGGCAAAGCTAAAATTTGGAAGCGTTTGTGTTGCGCCCCATTTTTTTCGCGATGGGAAAATAAGATGATGTTTATAAAAATGTGATTTTATTTAAAAATAAGTGAAAAAGGACCTAAAATGGGACTTTAAAGAATACGACAGTTTGGGTTCAAAATTTAGTCTAAAAAGGATTTTTAAGAAAAAAATAGGAGTTGCCACTTGGTATTGAGTTTTGGTGTACCAAATCATCCAAAAATATTTTTAAATAAAATAAAATAAAACCCTTTTCGACAATTCCAGGTCTTTGAAAACAGAGAAAATGAGTTCGAGAGTCACGGTTGAAGAAAGGGAAGGCAAAGGTTCAATTATCTCAAACCTAAGGCAGTCTTTCAACCTAGTCTAAGCTAGTTGCATGGTTTAGTCGAAATTTTCTTAATCTAATCCTTAAATTTATCATATTTGGATATTTCCTATATGGATTCAAATCTAAAAATAAAATATCGAAGGGAACAAAATATCCATTCAAGAGTTTAATTGATATCAATTGCATTGATTGCGAAGGCCAAAATAATTCCTTCAAGGAGTCACGAGTATACAAATGATGAAATTAAAACAAAGTAAAATAAAAGAAAATTAAATTATATACATAGGTATAAGTGATCAAAGAAAAAGGAAATGCAGCATAATGGGTACGGGAGACAAAAACTCGTGACATAATTTTCTTATACAAGGATTAATGGGGTATTTGAACTAAAGAGTTATAATCACCCATATCCATGTTCAAAAAAAAAATTCTCCTAATATGAACAAGCAAATGTACTAACTTATTTTACAATTTCTTAAATGAGATGCAATTCTAAATGATATGATTAACACATGTAGAGGGTAGGGGATAGAGGATAATATAATAGAAAATATTATGCAAAGGAGAAAATATCTTAGAATAAAAATATGCATGAAAATGTAACGAATATCACACAAATGAATCTAATACATGAACAATATAATGGTCTAAAGTTGGACTAGCCCACTTCTAAAGAACCTTACTAGCGTTGGACTAGCAAGCATACGGAGGAAGAAGCCACAACTAGCGTTGGACTAGTGTGGTGACGCCATGCATTAATAATACATAGTAAAATAAATAATACATAAATTAAAACAAATAAACATATAAGAGCACGTAGCACATAACATGTGAGCATAATATCTAGATGCAAAAATTCTAAGAAAGCGAGTAAACACATAAGCACACGAGCATGCAAACACATAAACAAATAAAAACGAATAAAGACCTAACTATTACAATCGGGGACCCTAACTACAATATAAATGGGTAAAGAATAAAAAATAATAACATAACTATTATAATTTGGCATTTAAATGCCTCTCAAATAATCAAAAATTAAATAAAATAAAATAAATGAAATTAAAAGTGAATAATAATAAAAAGAAAAGAATAATAATAAATAAAAGAAAAACACTCAAAACATGTAATTGCACATAAAACACATTGGAGCACATAAAGAAATTTAAAATAACAAAAGATGTTACCTCTCTTGAAGTGGTGACTAAGTGGTGGTGAAATTGGTTCTATTTAGGCTCCAAAATGAACAAAATGATTAAGGCACCAATTTAATTAACAAACAAATCATAAAAAATGAAAATAACATGAAATCTATCAATTGAAGTATTCAAATGAAATGTAATCAATGATTATAGCAGAAAAGCAACTTCTATTTAAGCAATCATATCTGTTAAGGATCTAATTGCAAAAATAAATAAAGTTTTGGTGTCAAATTATATTATCACAAAGATCTGGGGTTAAAATTAAAGAAAAATAAAGTTTAGGGACCTATTTACAATTAAAAAAGGACCTGATTGAAAGTAGCCTAAAGTATTTAGGGCCATAATATAATTATTTAAATGTATAAGGACTATTCTGCAAATTCATTTCTGGTCTTTCTAACCCAACAGGCCACTTGGGCCATTTTAATTATTTGTTTGGGCCGAAAGCACCCTCACCTAACCGAAACCCAAAGGAGAGGAGCAGGCTAAGCCTAACTCTTTTATCCAACAAACCCAATGAAAAAGATTGGGTTTCAATTTCCAAGCCCATGCTAAAATCCATAAAAAAAAAAAGCCAAGACCCATTTCCTAAAACCCAACAAAATGAACCAGATTTTACACCAAAACCCAACCAAACAAACCTCAGTCCAAAAACTCCAATTATTTTACCAAGCCCAATAAGATAATAAATTCACTAAAACAAATTAAGGTTTAATTATACCCCAAATCACAGAAACAACATGCTTAGAAATGCACTTTAAAATATGAAAAGAAGATGAAAACTCAATAGGGACATGACCGGTTCAATTACAAAAGCTTTTGGGCCACAATGTAATTATTTGAAAATTGGAGAGCTAAACTGCAAATTTTCTAGATTATCATGCAAAGCTTCCGAAAATCATCTCCTGCAACTTTCTCCTACAACATTTTGTCGGTGGCAATGGCTACCGCTGACGGTGCCACGGTTGCCGATCGCCGGCGATTTTTCCGGTTATCAAAATAGACATCCCAACTCGATTTTTCGTGTAGATTTCATTTCCGAAATTAGTTTTTACAAAAAATAACCCAAAGGTGGCGAAAATGAGAAAAGTCAATCCAGTTTTTATTTTTTCAAATCACCATATCTTTCACCGAAAATCATAACAATTATACTACAACACTCCTTATGATTCCTACAATACAACTATGATTTTAATTTGACAATAAAACAACACAAAAAGATTAAATTAAGGCAAAACAGACCCTAAAAGTCTTTTTTTTAAAGAAAAAATTTGCATTAAAATGTTCGAAAATAAAAAATCCATTAAATAGAAAAAATTCAAGAAAATATTTAAAATTTGCCAAAAATTTGGTGTCTACAGCTTGCCCCTCTTTGTCTAGGGTTTCGAAAAAATTCGAGACAAAGACGTAGATACCAAATAACTTACTTGTTTTTTCTAACTGCACCTGAGTTAAAATAAACAAACCAACACTCGGCAGAAATTATTGAACACAAGATGTCATTAAATTACAAAACATGTGACTGAACTCATGTAGAGTTGCCTACGTATCCTGCCATGGGAATCAAGTCAGACGTAGTTCGAATACCAGCAAACCACAAATGAAACAAGTGCATTGACCATATATGATCTTTGCAAAGTATAAGAAGTATGAGCTCTCATAACTTCTAAACATGAAACACAAAATGAATGAAAAAACACAATTGTTAATTAAAACAGTCAAAAGAAGTAAATTGTCATAACTAGAAAAAGATGCACGGAGAAATGTAGCTACACTCCAAGAAGGGAGTTAGAAGAGTGTACGGCGGACGCTGAGACTCGTCAACAGGAAATTAAATTTGATTGTCAGGAAATAACAGATTGGTGGGATAAGACCCAAACCTGCCAAAGTTGGTGGGATAAAACTCAAACTCAACAAAATAAAAGCGGTCAGTGGGATAAAACCTGAGCCTGCTGAGGTTGGTGGGATACAACCCAAACCCAATGAAATAAAAGCGGTCAGTGGGATAAAACCCAAACTTGCCACAAAATTTCGTCAGTGGGATAAAATCCAAACCTGCCATGAAAATTTGGTCAGTGGGATAAAACCCGAGCCTGCCATGAAAATTGGTCAGTAGGATAAAACCCGAGCCTGCCACAAAATTTGGTCAGTGGGATAAAACCCGAGACTGCCATGAAAATTGGTCAGTGGAATAAAATCCAAGCCTGCCATGAAAATTTAGTCAGTGGGATAAAATCCAAGTCTGCCATAAAAATTGGCCAGTGAGATAAAACCCAAGCCTGCCATGAAATTGGTCAGTGGGATAAAATTCAAGCCTGCCATGAAATTTGGTCAGTGGGATAAAACACGAGTCTGCCATGAAATTTGGTCAGTGGGATAAAATTTGAGCCTGCCATGAAAATTGACCAGTGGAATAAAACCAATTTGGTCAGTGGGATAAAATTCAAGCCTACCATGAAAATTGGTCAGTGGGATAAATTTGGTCAATGGGATAAAATCCGACCCTGCCATAAAATTAGTCAGTGGGATAAAACCCGAGTCTGCCATAAAAATTAGTTAGTAGGATAAAACCCAAGCCTGCCATGAAAATTTGGTCAGTGGCATAAAACCCAAGTCTGCCAAGAAAATTGGTCTTGAAAAAACTTTTGAAATTGCAATTTTTCAAAATTTGCCCCAGTGTAGAGCCCCCTTTTTTTTTTCAAAGTTGATTTGAAAAGCATTATCAAAATTGAACGTCATTCCTTTTGATTTGCCCCAGTGTAAATCATGTTTAATAAATGCCATATTTTTCATGCTTTCAAGAAGACAAAAAGAGTAATCGTATAATACCACCACCATCTGATCACTCGTGGTCTCTTTGGCCTTGATAACCATGCAAGCATGATTTTTCAATGTCAAAACTGCTCCCCAGAAGTTGTGTTGCAACTTGTGCTAAATCTTCTCAATTTTCTCAATTTTCTAGCATCAGTCAGCTATACTCAACTTTGTATTATAAATCAACTTTTTCTAATGACCAGATTTGAATGAATGGCCTTTGAAAAAGAAGATGTCACATTTGGCCCCTGTTGATGTCTTCCATTTTGATAATCTTAACCTTTCGGATTTTCACTGAGGTCACCCCTCCTTTTTCTTTTTCTTTTCCTTTTTTCCTTTTGTATTTTTTTCTTTTTTTTTCTCTTTTTTTTTCTTTTTTCTTTTTTTTTTTTCAAAACCGATTTGGAATGCATTACCAAAATTGGAGGTCACTCCTTTTGATGTTGGCCCTAGTGTAAATCATGTTTAACAAATGCCACATTTTTCATGCTTTCGAAAAAGCAAAATAGAGTGATTATATGATACCAATACCATGTGATTCCTTGTGCTCATTTTGGCCCTGAGAACCATGCAAGCATTATCTTTCAATGTCAAAACTGCTTCCCAAGAGTTGTGCTGCAATTTGTGCTGAATCTTCTCAACTATGCTTCACTTTGTATCACAAATCAACTCTTTTTAATGACCAGACTAAAGTGAATGACCATTTCAAGTTTCGACATTCTGTTTTTCGTTCATGATTCTCTAGTGCTCCAAAAGCTCATCTTGATGTCCTTAACTGTTCAGATTTTCAGTAAGGTCACCCCTCATTTTCTTTTCCTTTTTCTTTTTTTTTTTTGTTTTTTTGTTTTTTTTTGTTTTTTTTTTTGGGTTTTTCTATTTCTTTTTGTTTTTTTTTCTTTTTTTTTTTCAAGATGCCCTTTCGGGTTTTCACCTAATGAACAAATTTTACTGATAGCCCTTATCAACTTAGAAATGTGTTTTAAGAAATGATGGTATCAGCACGACAATCCTTCCCATGCAAAATTGACGAAGGTGTATTGAAATCATTTGTCATTTGATTAAGTGATTTTTTATTAGAAATAATACTAAGGCGGAGGTCGAGACTTTATGATTTTTATAATGGGGTCAGGTGGAGGTGTAGAAGAAATGTTAAGGCTTGAAAGCAAATCTTCAAAGAGGTTTCAAAAACCCTAAGACCACGTTCTATCAACATTTGCCCCAGTATGAGGGTACTAAAACTGAAAAATTGCTCTAGTTTGGCTTTTGACTCTTCTTTCTTTTTTTTTTTCTTCTTTTTTTCTCTTTTTTTTTTTAAACAAATAGGAGACAAAAATTGGCCCCAGTGTAGGGTTTGCGATCTTTAGAGGGGCTATCAAATGAAGGGTTAAATTATTCTAGGGGCTCAAAGGGGAAAACTAGAGGTAAGATGTTCAAAAAGAAAAGAAGAAGGCCCGCCTTTAATCCACCTTAGATCGTATCTCGAAAAGAAAATTCACATAATCAGATAAAGAATTTTTTTAAACACATATCTAAATTAATTGGCAGAGGAAAAACATGTCCTTCCAGTTCTGTGAGAATGGGCATTCCTCCAAATAGCACTCTTTGAACAATGAATGATTCTGTCAAGTTGGAGCAAACATTTCCTTTAATCTCCTCTTAAATCGGAAGAATTCGCTTCAAAACTTTATCTCTTACTTCAAATAAGCGAGATTTATTTTTCTTGTCATAACCAACGAACCATCCTTTGTTGATAGCATTGTTCATGACAAACATTCAACCTCTTTTTCATCAATTAGAGACAGCAACTCATTGTGCTCCTTGATCCATTTGATTTCTTCTGCCTGAGCCTTTGTCAAAATGTGCAAGGACGGGATCTCAATTTGGCAGGTATTATCACTTCCATTCGAAGCATAAGAGAATAAGGTGTTGTCCCAACTTAGAAATGTAATCTCCAAGTGAAATGCTCCAGAGTTCAATTGCCAAAAATTTGTAAAATCAAAGGAAAAACTTTTTTTTTTCTTTTCACTCCCTTTTTTTCTTTTCTCTCATTTTTTCCCTTTCTTTTTTCTCTTCTTTTTTTTTTCTTTTTTTTTCAGTCCCCCCTTTTTCTTTTCTCTTCTTTTTTTTATTCCCCCTTTCTTTTCTTTTCTCTTTTATTTTATTCCCCCCCCCAATTTTCTCTTTTTTATTTTTTCTTTTCTCTTTTTATTCCCCCTTTTTCTTTTCTCTTTTTTTTTTTTTCAAGTTGACTGCTGAAGTATGTACTCCTTTTAAGTAAATAGCCGATCCTCCACTTTGTAATGTAGCATTATTGCTCCATTTTTATTCGTGATTAATCTCCAAATTTGCAAAATTTTGATTTGCGTCTTTTACTCGATCTTAACCATAAACACCTGCACAAGGGGGACTTTTCAAAGCACCTAAATTTTTTAAAGTTCTTCTTTTTTTTAAGCAATGATATAACAATTAAGATTCATGCAAAGTGTTGACTTATCAAGATGTAAAAAAATATATACTTGATCTTGGACATACCCTACAAAATGTATTATAAAATTTTTCCTTCAATTTGAACTTATTTGATGAAATCTCACAGATATATTACAAAAAAATTTGCCCCGATTTGGGCATTTTTTTAGTTGCAAAATAATCACATGCAATGTGAATAGAAACAACATTTTTCAAATGAAGAATTTAAATGTCATATCCAAAATCATATAGAAGATTCCACGATAAATCTCTCAAAATAAGACCAAATTATAAAAGATCTCTTCCTCATTTTGGGATTGGTGTTGAGGAAAAATGGGTCCCCTTCTTGTTAGCTCATCTTTTAGGACTAATCAAATGGGTATTATTCATGATTTTGAGGTGGCTCAGGGAGATGATATATCGGGATCTGTCTTTTTTTTTTCAACACATTCAATATCATATCTTAGTGAAAGCAAATGGTTTATCACTCTTATTTCTTGATAAAACTTAGTCAACATATAAGCTCTATAGGCTTGTAATGTATGGGTAGAAGCGATAGCTAAATATATGAAAATAGGTTATGACCTTATGATCATGAGTGATTGGTAGATTCCTTATAGACATGATTCTTTTTTCAAATTGTCATGAAAAATAAGTCAGCAATGGACTTTATGAGCTTGTAATGTAGTTTGACAATGATAGCTAAAAGAAATAAAATTTTCAAGGTCAATGCACTTAAGATCACATTCCTTCCCAAAATTGCTCCAGTTTTGGACTCAAAACCCGGAATCCCATTTTGACTCCCTTTTTCTCATCAATCCTCATTTTTTTTATCAATCACTAGAGGGATTTCAGCTTTGGATATCTTTGCATTTTTCTTTTCATTTCATTATTTTTTCATTTTTTCACATTTTTCTTTTCTCTCTTTTTCTTTCTTTTTTTGTTTTTATTTATTTATTTATTTTTACCAATACTGAGATCCCAATGTCAATGATAGAATTGAAAAGTCCCTAAATTTGGAGTGTAGATGGCCCCTATTTCTTTTCGATATTGAAAACCAAATATCAATGGTAGAGTCAAATTCCCCCAACTTGTACCATTTTCTCCTTTCTTCTTCTTTTTTTTTTCTTTTTTTTTTTCAAATCTCCTTCCCCAGTGTAGGAGTGCGATCATCAGTGCTTTTGAAATGAACCACCAATTTAGGCTCAAATGAGGATGCAAGGGATAAACAGTGTTTAGATGGTAGAAACGATGGCCAAAGCATCACTCTTATTTCTCATGACAACCAAAGTAAAAAATAACCCGTTGGGAAAATTTTTTTTTTTTTTTAATAAAAGAGACTGATATTAAAATATAAAACCAGGATTACACGAGTAGACTAGTGTCTAACATGCGGAATTGCTAGCCTATCTAGCCTCACAAGATTTTTAACCCGACATGGAAGTTCCCCTTCACCATTGAAGACTGAATCACAAGTCAAATGCGCAGAAGCAAGCGCATCGGCAACCATGTTTGCTTGTCGATAAACATGTTCTAGTGATCCTCCAAGCTCGTGAAGCAGAAAACGGATCTTCCGGAGGACGTTGCAAAGCGGCCAACTAGCTGGCCCACCTGAGGCGATCAGTCGAACGAGAACTGCAGAGTCAGATTCTGCCCATACACCTGCTACTGCCCGATCCTTGCAGTAAACTAGCCCCGACAACAGCGCCAGTGCCTCAGCATGAAGCGCCCTAACTTCCCCAAATTCCTTGTAGAAAGCAAATATCACTCTCCCCTCGCTGGACCGAACCACCCCTCCCCCAAACGCCCCCAAAGATGTGACACTCGCATCCGTGTTCAGTTTTAGACCCTGCTCAGGCGGCCGGGACCAAGCAACCAGCTTTGGCTGACGGCACACCCCCACCCTTCTCCCTCCCCTTGCCCAGTTACAATCCTCGTCACCCTGAAAAGAGCGCCCTAGCTTCTGCGCCTCCCCCAAAGATTCCATGAGATTCCCAACCTCCCAAATAATATGTTCCGCTCGCATCCTTGAACCCTCAAACCTCGCCTGATTCCTAGAACGCCATAGAAACCATAGGGCGGCCATCGGAACCAAGACGCGTATATGATTCGCCTTGACCATCCGATGCGAGAGAAACCAGCCTACCAACAGGGATGAGATGCCATGAGCCCCTCTCTGCGAGATGCCAAACTGCTGTCCAAAATGCCCCCAGATACTCACGGCCAGTGGCCCAGTCACGAACAAATGCTCCACTGTTTCGCTCGCCCCTCCACAGCAAGGGCACATAGACCCAAGATGGACCCCCTTCCGCTGCATATGGTCGTCCAGGGGAATCCACCTCCTCACTAGGCGCCAAACAAAGAAAGAAATCTTTGTCGGCAGCGCTGGACTCCAGATGAATTGACTTACCAAAGACACATGCTGTTTTTGTCGGAGACCCTCCAGCGCCGCCGAAACCGAGAAACTGCCGGAAGGAGATTCCTCCCAGACCATTTGATCCTTGAGATCCGGATAAACTTGAAGTTCTAGGATCCGTGCCACATAGCAGTCAGGCAACCAGCTCCGGAGCCGAGCAACGTCCCAACCGTTCTGCAAGAAAAGCTCCCCGACTAATACAGCTGACGCCTGGGGCTTATCGAGAAGCTGAGCCAGAGGCAGCTCGGTACACCAGCGATCCCACCAAAAATCAATCAGGCCTTCCCCCAGACACCAGCGAATCCTCTCTTCCGCAAAGCCCCTGACCTCTAACAGCCGTCGCCAAGAGGCGGGGGGCCGGTCAATCCTCACAAGAGCCGGATGTTCACCTTTGATGTACTTGCAGTGCATAAACTCTGCCCATGCCGAGTCCTTTCTCCTCAACTTCCACCACAGCTTGCAGGAAAATGACCGAACAATGTCCCCGAACGCCCGCATGCCCAGCGCTCCTTCTTCTACCGGGAAACAAACTTTTTCCCAAGCTGCCTAATGCACCTTTTTTTCCATGATTGAGTGGTCCCACAGAAAACCGTTGCAAATTCTGCCCAGGGCTACTAACACCGTTTTTGGGGGCTGCAGCGCCTGTAACAGATGGAGCGGAATCGAGGTAAGAACATGACGGATAAGAACAATCTTACCCCCCATGGTTAACAACCTGGAGCTCCAGTGAAACAGCCTCTGACGCAGTTTTGCAAGCAACCCATCAAACATCACGCAACTCACCATCCCCTTTGTTAGCGGGACCCCGAGGTATCTGATAGGAAGCCGATGCTATTGGAACCCGAGGATGGACTGCACCAATTGACTTTGCTCCGGCGACATACCAGAGGATGGGGAGAACGAGCTCTTGCCGACGTTTACCTTCTGCCCCGACCACGATTGGTATGACTCCAAGAAGAGCTTAATCACACTTAACGCATCTGTCGAACACCGTGTGAAGATCACGGTATCATCCGCAAATGCCAAATAGGGAACCCGGGACCCAGCTGAGGCATAAAATCTGGACTCCCGAGCTAGGAACAAGTCATGGAACCCCCGTCCCAGAAATTCAGCAACAAGAAGAAATAGCGCTGGAGACAGCGGGTCCTCTTGTCGTACACCCCTTGAAGATTTAAAGTACCCAGTAGGCTCACCATTTATGAGCACTGAGAACCAGGAATTCGAAAATGTCCTGAAGCACAAATCAACCACCTGCTCAGTGAACCCAAACTGCCGAAGCATGAAAAGCAGGAATGGCCACTCTACCCGGTCATAGGCCTTCTCCATATCCAACTTAAGTATCAGATTTGGCTCCTTCAGCCGTCTATCCAAGTCCTGTGCCAGCTCCTGGGCTAGCAAGATATTGTCGATGATATCCCGCTCTGGGACGAACCCCGTCTGCCACGGAGATATGATATGTGGAAGGATTGCATTGATTCTTGCAGCTAGGACCTTAGATATGAGTTTGGAACTTACATTGCATAAGCTAATAGGCCTAAAATCCCGCCACTGGCACGCTCCCTCCACCTTGGGAATTAGGACAATCAACGAGCTCGACCAATCCCTCGGTTGCCCTACCCCTTGAAAAAACTCCTGAATCGCCTCCACCAGGTCGTCCTTAATGATCTCCCAACACTTTTGGTAGAAGCCCGCTCCAAAGCCATCCGGGCCAGGAGCACTGTTTATTTCCATCGAGAAAATCACCTGCCGGACTTCCTCGACTGAGGGAATACTCTGAATCCTGGCATTGTGCAAGCCATCTACCGACGGGAGTGCGAAAGTAGGATCCGGAAAGCCACCTCGAGTTGCTGACTCAGACGCGAACAACTTGGCATAGAATTCCGTTGCAGAGTCCTTAATGTGCTGCGCATCATCGTGCCACTGACCATTCGTGTCCTTAATCCTAGCTATGAAATTTGTGCTCCGACGCTGACGAACCACCGAGTGAAAGAAAGACGTATTAGCATCCCCCTCCCGTAGCCACTTCACTGCCGCCTTTTGCCTCCAGAACTCGCATTCGGTGGCGAGCTCCCTATTGTACTCTGCCCGAGCCGCACTGAGACGGGTCCGAGCGGAGTCAGTCCGAACCCTATCATACTCCTCCTCACATACCCTGTAAGTGCTCTCCGCCACCTTTACCCGGTTAGAGATGTCACCAAACGTGACCCGACTCCAAACCCGCAAAGTTTTCTTCACCTGGACCAGTTTCGGGAGAAACGGGCCATCCCAACCCCTGGTGTTGCCGTTTCCCAAGCCTTCTTCACCACTGTAAGAAAGCTAGGGTGGCGAGCCCAGACATTCAGAAACCGAAAGGAATGCGGAGAGCCAGCTGCTGGGGCACATTTCACCAGCAACGGGGCATGGTCCGATCGCCCCCTTGCAAGATGCGACACCCTTGAAAGCGGATACGCCATTCCCCATTTGTCGTTGATCAGGGCACGGTCCAATCTCTGCCAGACTGTGCCATTTGTCCACGTGTATCGGGAACCGTCATAATCCATCTCGGATAGTCCGCATCTGAACATCGAACTATTGAATTCCTCCATGTTTCGCAGATTGGGGGGGGACCCCCCGGTTCGTTCGTCCGCCGAGGCAATGACATTAAAGTCACCCACTGCCATCCATGGGTGGAGCATTGATTCTCCAATGCCTTCTAACGCCTCCCAGAGTAGCCGTCTGGCCACCCTGGTGCATTTGGCATAAACAACGAAGATACCGACAGACACACCCGAGCCAAAGGAGGCCGTTACGTGCACCAATTGCTCCGCATGCTCAACACAAGTAAGACTGAGACTAGAATCCCAAAACAGCCAAATTTTTCGGTCGATAAAGCTAGCCGCATTATCAAATTTGAGGCTACGGCGAACAACTTCCATTTGCCCTAATTCTGACATTGGCTCTAATAACGCCATAATTCAAACTGAGTTATCCCGGCAAAGCTTTCCCACATACCGGATAGAATCCGTTCGGGAGGCTCCCCGAATATTCTAACACAACATCTTAAGTGGGCTTAACATAAGAACGGAGGGAATAAGAGTTCTGAGCTACTGACCGTACCTGTGTCCTCCTGCCGCCCTTACGAGGCCGGCCCCGTCGCCTCACACCGTTGTTATGTGACTCACTCTCGGAATCTGTCGCCCCTCCATCCTCCCTGTGTGCGCCCCCATCCGCTGCCAAGAAAGAAGCCCACTTCCGACTAACCTCCGCATGAGCTTCCATCAGCTCCTGCCTCGTGATGGCCATCTCCCCCAGGTTGTCCGCCGACAGGCGCCGCGGAAGGTCCCGTTTACGTAACAAACGTGGGGAAGACCCAGATGGCTCTGACAAGGTGCCATCCGATTCGTCCCCCGCTAGGCTCTGAAGTACTGCGAAGCGATTCTGCGTCCCCCCCTCCTGAGCCGCGCTCAACCCCGAGGCCGCACACTGCAACTCCGGAGCCGCCCCCAGACGGGGAAGTGTAATCTCTAGGTGACCCCCAAGGCCCATGTTCTCCCCAGTGTTCGACCCATCCAGAGGCTGCACCATGGGCTGGTGCGGTTGCTGCGACGCCGCCACCAGCAATGGCTGTTGGGGCACACCCCTCAGCAGCACGTCATCCTCGCGCTCCTCATGCAAGTACTGGAGAGGTTTCGACTGAGGTGCTCCTTCCATCTGTGACTCTCCCCGTCCACCAGACACCTCAGCAGTTCCCTCTGGAAGCAGTGGCAGCGGCGTTGGGCCTTGGACAGCCACCGGATGTGGCTCCCCTGCGTCCATGGCACCAGACCCGCCTCCCTCCACTGGCCGAAGGGGAGCAGAGCCTTGAGTCTCCTGGATGATGTCCCGGTCCCGAGCCTTCTTCGGTGTATACCTCTGCAGAGGTTTCTGTTTCTCAGTCTGAATCGAGGGCCTGTGTTCCAGTCGTAGCGCAGGATTTTTCCGGAATCAATCCGCAATATCGTGCCCAAACATGGAGCAATATGCGCAGTAAGCTGGCATCCGTTCCATCTCCACTGGCTACCAGAAACCAAAATCGTCATCTCCGATCCACACTCTCTTCACCGGAGGTGCAGACACGTTGATCTCCACTAGCACTCTCGCCGTTGACGGGCGACGAAGTTCGCAGGTCGCTGCATCCACCCTCAGCGGGCGACCCAAAGTTGCAGCAAGCTTCATCAGTTGGGCCTTCTGGAAGAATGGAATGGGTAAGTCCGGGAATGCTACCCACACCGGCGCCACCGCCAGCTCTTGATCCGCCTTGAAGTCTAGAGCCCATTTGGAGACGGACATTGGAGAGTTTCTCACATACCAGATTCGACGAGCGAAAATTCTGGTGTAATCCTCCTCCAAAGAAGGGCGTATTAGCACGTGTTTCTGGTCCAACAAACCAACAGAGCACTCACCTTTGAGGCCCAAGGCCGTGAAGAACTTGCGGATGATCTCCATCGGTGGACGGGTGAAGGAGAACCGCCCCACCAGAGCATTCTGGAAAGGCTCTGAAAGCTTTGTGATATCATGTCGTGACAGACGTAGGGCCGGCTCCCCTCTGTATATCGACACCTCCCCCAGCGCCGCAGTTGCAGCATCCGGCCGACCGTGCGACACCACTGCAGCGAAGGATGGCGGTGAGGGACCCCCATCCGGAGTCGTTACTGGCGGCACAGCGGCCGCCATGCAAGGAGGTCGCCCTAGCAGAGACTCTGGAGATCCGAAGTATTCGGCGCATACAAGGAGAGAAAAAATTCATTTCCTTTTGACATTCGAAAATTTTTCCATGGAGGGTCATGATCATTGAAGCTTTTATTTGAAACGAAATTCTATTTTTAAAGTCTCAAATGGGAAAACAAATGATAAAATCTGTATAGATAGAGAAATGAAAGCCTAAAGTATTATTCCAAATTTTCAAAACAAATAAGAAGTAATGTATATTTTTGCTTTCACTCAGATATGGATTGAATCTGATTAGACACCCAGGACATTTTCATGGTAAAAAAATTGTCTCACTTTGAAGCTAGTCAACCAATGAGACTGATCTTAGAAGTTCAACAGAAGTGGACAAAAAATGAAAAAGAAAAGTGTTTGGGTTGATCTTTTATGACAAACTATCAAATTTGAATGACCCCTTTTAATTCTGATTACTCTCATTGAATAGTTTAAACCACAAATCTAGTGTATGCAAAGAATTTTGGGGATTGGACATACACTCATGAATTTTTGAACAAGAGGTCGAAAAAAAAATTCAATTTAACCTTATTTCTTAAAATCTATCATGAAATCTCCCAATGAGCAAAAAAAGAATGAATGTATACAAAACAATAATTATCTAAATAAAAACTTTATTATTCAAATGTTTGAAAATTTTTTCAAATATAATACATGTGAGAAAATAAAAATCTCTAAAGAATACACTTTCAAATATATACAAACTTTCTCTTTCTATCTTTTGAGACAAAATGTATTAGAAACAATGAATCAAAAGATTTTTGAGATAAAAAAAAAGATTTTTGAGATGCTTTAGACTGGCATTTTCAGATGGATTTTTCATTTTTTTATTTTTAATTTTTTTTAGGATCTACCCAAGAATCAAGTAACACTTGTAATTTTTCAAAATTTATCAGACCCAAAAATATTATCAGATATAAGAAAAATATTTTTACCTTGTTGAAATAACTTTTATAAATGCAGGGGAGGGGGAAAAATAAAAGAAAAATATCCATAGTTAGTAAGCAAAATTGTAAAATCGGTATGCATGTCCTATGGGGAGCCCTTTTATGCCAAGGGTTGGCCTAGCATGAAAAATGCAATCCTCTGGGGTAGGCACCATACAATACCTGATGGATCCAATCGACTTATTGAGATTCAATTGAAAAGAATTGGACTAATTGGATTTCTTTCGGAAATGATAGATAACTAACAAAATGAGGACAAAGTCCGAATGGATTGATTGTTTTAATTGACACATAAAATGATATCAAAATCAATTTAGTGTGAAAAACTTATTTTTTTAAGGATTGAAATGTCTCGATTAGTTTCTTCAGTGAAATGGATCGAATGAAAATGATGGTTTTTTCAAAATTGACTTGATCATCCTAAAAAGGGGTAAACTGGTCAAATGAATTGAATGAAATTGATGATTTACTTAAAATTAACTGGATCACCCTAAAAATGAATAAACAGGTCAAATGAATTGAATAAAATTGATGATTTATCAAAAAATGAAATAAAAATGAGCAAAATTGTATGGAGTGGATAGTCTATCCAAAAAATCGACTTAATCATCTTAGATGTGAAAGGGGGTGAATGGAAATGATGGTTTATCAAAATCGATGGAATTGTCTGTCCATTGGTAGTTTCAAAAATTCATTGTGATTCATTAGTCTATGAGCCTTCTAAAATCAAGATTTGGCCTTGACATACTTATCATCTCAACAATGAGGAATTTGTGAATTTCTTCAAATTAATGTCCTTTACGCAAGGAATTTTTACCAATTCTGATAAAATGGCCAAAAAGTGATTATTAAAGGCTCATATTCTAATGCATAAAAACTGTTCCATCATTCTCAATGTCGTCACACGGAAGAGATCGAATCCTACCTTACCTTATGCACTATCCCTTTGGATGCTACAAAAAATATAAACGTGCAAGTCTCATTGGATTACATATCCGAGACAAAAAGTGGCTTATTCCTAACGTGGGATCCCCTATGCGGCATTCCTTCTAAAGTTGATGCATGATGCCAGTTTATTAACGCGAGTAAATATGCAACGAAATAATTGAAATATGACCTAAAAGTGCCCCATTTAAATACCGGGGTAAACTTAAAATGATATGCAATACATACGCATATTATTAATGCAATTAACTAAAATTTAAACGTGTTTGATATAAAAGGCGGTCTTGTTCTAAACGAGTACCATGCCAAAACTCTTATTTCTAAGGTTTGTGTATGCAGAAAAGAGAAAACAAGAAGTGGTTAGTTCAACAAATAACACATAGTATGTTGGGACAATAAATGATACAAGAATAGAAAGTAAAAAAAGAGGGGTGAAATCCCTCCCCTCGTGTCTAGTGTTCCTAATTGGGTAAGGCTTGACTCTATTCTAGGGTATTTCTAATATGGATGCATGAGGTTGAGCTCACTAATGTATCTAGACTCGATAAAGTTTCAGGTTCCCAAGCCTTCAGACCAAAAGGCGAAGGGTCATCAATCTCAAGGCCCTCGATCGGTGGCTCGAGTGATCCCTCAGACATTGCTACGTGCACGTCGTGCCACGGCCACATGTCCAAGTGGGTCGATCCTAATCCTAGCAGGGAGGAGTGGTGTGACAACCACTAAAAAGAAAATAAAATATAGGGTTGTAAATAAATAACGTATGCACGTATGAAGTGCTCCTTTGAGGGAAAAGATTATAATTAAAACATGCGTGGAGGCTCTAAGGTAATATTCCCCACCAAAGATGCAAGCGCGATACAAGTATATATAAACATAAATAACTGAAAATAAATAAACAAACCTTTGCATACGCGGATATGGAGAGACAGTCGCATGTGTGTAATGCAAAACATCCTAAAAAAGAAAAATGAAACCTAAAACATCCAAATATGATAAATAAAAGGGTTAAAAAGAGAAAAGACAACTAAACCAAGTACTTGGACTCTCTAGCATCCCCAGTGGAGTGGCCAAGCTGTCGCGTCCCATTTTTTTCGCGATGGAAAAATAAGATAATGTTTATAAAAATGTGATTTTATTTAATGTCGCGCCCCATTTTTGAAATAAGAATAAATAAATAAAAGACGGGTTTAGAAAAATGGCTTTTGGTTCAATTTTTGATTGGAAAATGAATTTTTGATTTAAGAAGAGAATGAAAAACATGGGTCTAAATGGGACTTGAAAATGCGACGATTTGACCCAAAATATAGTTTAAAAAGGATTTTTTTAAAATGAAAAATGGAGTCGCCACTTGGTATAGAATCAAGGTGTACCAAATCACCAAAAAATGAATTTTTAAAGAAAAAGTAGAAAAACCCTTTTTAAATGACTCAAAGTCTACGAAAATCAGAGAAAATGATTCGGGAGTCACATTTGAAGAAAGGGAAGGCAAAGATAAAAATCCAAGGCACCCTTTCAATCTAACCAAAGCTAGTTGCGCGATTTAGTCAAAGATTTTCTTATTTTAATCTAAAAATTTATCACATTTGGATGTACTAAATGAATGCAAACCCTAGACCTAGGAGGGTATCGGGGAGTCGAAATGTATCTCCAAAACTTACTTGGTACCAATCACATTAATTGTGACGCCCAATAAAAAATTTTCGAAGAAGTCACGAATAATGCAAGTCATGAGACTCGAAAGAAAGGAAAAGTAAAGAAAATATTAATATATCAATGTGTATGACCTAAAGGAATGCATCATAATGGATTCGGGGGACTTATACTCGTGACTTTCAATGTTCCCTTTAATAGAGGGAATACGAGCGTGCTAAAGTTAGGGAAGCCAAACTCGTCCATATCCCATATCCAAGCGGTTTTCCTAGTCTAATCAAGCAAATGTACTAACCTAGATCTAATGCTTAGATGAAATGCAAATCTAATGTCATATTTCATACAAAGGGGTAAGTAATATACATATAAGGAAAAATATGGGGGAAGGGATATACGTATAAGGAGGGATGTCATGCAAAAAATGATAAAAGACCCTAAAAGTGAAAAATATGCATGAAAATGTAATGTAGCCATACAAACATGATCTAGCGTAGGAGGTCCCTAAGGGTCTAGCATTGGACCAGCCCATGTCTACAATGTCCCACTAGCATTGGACTAGTGAGAAAAGTCGGAACAAAGGGCCACAACTAGCGTTGGACTAGTGTGGATTCGAGAAATGGACCACAACTAGCATTGGACTAGTGTGGTGACGTCACACATCGGTTACAATCAAATAAATCATGTAAGACCTAATAAAAGCATGTAAGCACATAAATCACATATAGCACATAACATATAAGCATGATATCTAGATGCAAGACCCTAGGAAAGCGGTAACACATAGCACATAGACATGCAAAACACACATAAAGCAAATAAAGCCCTAACTATTACATTCGGGGGAAGCCTACTACAATCTAAGGGGGGGAAAAGGACTTATAAAAGTAAATCCCAACTATTACATTGACTAGTTAAGACATATCTTCAAGAAAGGCGCCAAAACCTAGCTATTACAAATTGGGGTTCAAATGCCCTCGAATGACTTGCCAATTAAAGAAAGCTAAATAAAAAGAAAGTGAAACAGGCAATTAAACATTAAAAAGGCGAATTAAAGCATGCATATTCACACATAGCACGTAGGAGAAATAAAATCAAGAAAATAGAGGTTACCTCCCTTGCAATGGTAATGAAATGAAGGAAATATTAGATTCAAAACAACAAAAGGGTCAAGGCACCAATTAAATAGTAAAGTATAAACAAAATCACCAAATCCCTCCTAATTGCAACTTAAATGAAATCAAATAATGCATAATTTCCAAGAAAAAGTGAATTATTGATCAAAATTCTGGAATAGAAAAACTACCAAGGATCCAATTGCAAATATTAACCAATCACTCAAATCCAATTAACACATTTTGGAAAATTCATGGGTCCAAGAGAAAAGAAAGGGTTAAGTAATGATTGAAATTGCAATTATTTTAGGATCTGATTGCAAGAAATTAAAACATAATTGGGCCATAGTAAGATAAAGGGAAACTTGGGGGCCAAAGTGCAATTTTTTATAACATTTCGCATGCAAACTTCATGCAAAGCAACGTGGGAACACATTCTGCAGCAGAATTTCAGCAAGCTATGAAGCTTTCGGCAGCCAACCTCCCTCTTGCTCTCGGCTTTTCTCTTTACCACCGTTCTCTCGTTTCTCTCTCGCTCGCCTACCAAAAATTTTCCCTTGCCGTTCTCCTGTTTCCTCGCTCAACCAGCCGTCAACCCCTTTCCCAAAACCCCAGCCGTTACTCTCCTCTCTTTTCCTCGATTTGGTTCTTTTCTTTGCAGCTTCTCCCTCCCAGATTTCCTGGTTCCCTCGGTCTCTCCTTCTTGCTCTCGACTCACGCCAAAACCTCTCTGTCCTACCCTCTGTCTCTTTCCCCTCTTCGGTTGCGGTTTCTTTTCCCAGCCTTTATATATTAAGTGAAAAATCCTAAACCCTCATTTCAATGGTTACAAACCAACCTCATCTCAAACCTTCTCCCTTGGCCATCCGATTGCACTCTTGCATGAAACGGCATCTTTTTTTTTAATAGAAATTAATTCTTTAATAGAAAAATTATTGCCATTAAAGTGCTTAAAATCCAAATCTAAAGGGTGAAAACACATTTTTTGAATTTTGTGAGGATTTTCCTTTCTTTTTTTTCAACATTTAGTATAAAAGCACAAATAATAAAAAATAAAAATAAAAATAAAATAAACTTCAATTTGAAACACGTAAAACTAAAAAATTAACTAAACAAATAAAATGTAAAAATAAAAAATTTGGTGTCTACATTTAAAAATAAGTGAAAAAGGACCTAAAATGGGACTTTAAAGAGTGCAACAGTTTGGGTCCAAAATTTAGTCTAAAAAGGGTTTTTAAGAAAAAAAATAGGAGTTACCACTTGGTATTGAGTTTTGGTGTACCAAATCATCCAAAAATATTTTTAAATAAAATAAAATAAAACCCTTTTCGACAACTCTAGATCTTTGAAAACAGAGAAAATGAGTTCGAGAGTCACGGTTGAAGAAAGGGAAGGCAAATGTTCAATTATCTCAAACCTAAGACACCCTTTCAACCTAGTCTAAGTTAGTTACGTGGTTTAGTCAAAATTTTCTTAATCTAACCCTTAAATTTATCATATTTGGATATTTTCTATATGGATGCAAATCTAAAAATAAAATATCGAAGGGAACAAAATATCCATTCAAGGGTTTAATTGATATCAATCGCATTGATTGCAAAGGCCAAAATAATTCCTTGAAGGAGTCACGAGTATGCAAATGATGAAATTAAAACAAAATAAAATAAAAGAAAATTATATTATATACATAGGTATAAGTGATCAAAGAAAAAGGAAATGCAGCATAATGGGTACGGGAGACAAAAACTCGTAACATAATTTTCTTATACAAGGATTAATGGGGCATTTAAACTAAAGAGTTATAATTACCCATATCCATGTTCAAAAAAAAAAATTTCTCCTAATATGAACAAGCAAATGTACTAACTTATTTTACAATTTCTTAAATGAGATGCAATTCTAAATGATATGATTAACACATGTAGAGGGTAGGGGATAGAGGATAATATAATAGAAAATATTATGCAAATGAGAAAAGATTCTAGAATAAAAATATGCATGAAAATGTAATGAATATCACACAAGTGAATCTAATACATGAAAAATATAAGGGTCTAGCATTGGACTAGCCCACTTCTAAAGAACCTTACTAGCGTTAGACTAGCAAGCATACGGAGGGAAAAGTCACAACTAGCGTTGGACTAGTGTGGTGACGCCATGCATTAATAATACATAGTAAAATAAATAATACATAAATTAAAACAAATAAACATATAAGAGCACGTAGCATATAACACGTGAGCATAATATCTAGATGCAAAGATTCTAAGAAAGCGAGTAAACACATAAGTACACGACCATGCAAACACATAAACAAATAAAAACGAATAAAGACCTAACTATTACATTCGGGGACCCTAACTACAATCTAAATGGGTAAAGAATAAAAAATAATAACCTAACAATTACAATTTGGCATTTAAATGCCTCTCAAATAATCAAAAACTAAATTAAATAAAATAAATGAAATTAAAAGTAAATAATAATAAAAAGAAAAGAATAATAATAAATAAAAGAAAAACACTCAAAACATGTAATTGCACATAAAACACGTTGGAGCACATCAAGAAATTTAAAATAACAAAAAATGTTACCTCTCTTGAAGTGGTGACTAAGTGGTGGTGAAATTGGCTCTATTTAGGCTCCAAAATGAACAAAATGATTAAGGCACCAATTTAATTAACAAACAAATCTTAAAAAATGAAAATAACATGAAATCTATCAATTGAAGTATTCAAATGAAGTGTAATCAATGATTATAGAAGAAAAGCAACTTCTATTTAAGCAATCAAATCTATTAATGATCTAATTGCAAAAATAAACAAAGTTTTGGGGTCAAATTATATTATCACAAAGATCTGAGGTCAAATGTAAAGAAAAATAAAGTTTAGGGACCTATTTGCAAGTAAAAAAAGGACCTGATTGAAAGAAGCCTAAAATATTTAAGGCCACAATATAATTATTCAAATGTACAAGGACTGTTTTGCAAATTCATTTCTGGTCTTTTTAACCCAACAGGCCACTTGGGCCATTTTAATTATTTGTTTGGGCCGAAGGCACCCTTGCCTAACCGAAACCCAAAGGAGAGGAGCAGGCTAAGCCTAACTCTTTTATCCAACAAACCCAATGAAAAAGATTGGGTTTCAATTTCCAAGCCCATGCTAAAATCCATAAAAATAAGCCAAGACCCATTTCCTAAAACCCAACAAAATGAACCAGATTTTATATCAAAACCCAACCAAACAAACCTCAGTCCAAAAACTCCAATTATTTTACCAAGCCCAATAAGATAATAAATTCACTAAAACAAATTAAGATTTAATTATACCCCAAATCACAAAAACAACATGCTTAGAAATGCACTTTAAAATATGAAAAGAAGATGAAAACTCAATAGGGACATGATCGGTTCAATTACAAAAGCTTTTGGGCCACAATGTAATTATTTGAAAATTGGAGAGCTAAACTGCAAATTTTCCAGATTATCATGCAAAGCTTCCGAAAATCATCTCCTGCAACTTTCTCCTGCAACATTCTGTCGGTGGCAATGGCTACCGCTGACGGTGCCACGGTTGCCGATCATCGGCGATTTTTCCGGTTATCAAATTTCACCAAAATAGGCATCTCAACTCGATTTTTCGTGTAGATTTCATTTCCGAAATTAGTTTTTACAAAAAATAACCCAAAGGTGGCGAAAATGTGAAAAGTCAATTCAGTTTTTATTTTTCCAAATCACCATATCTTTCACCAAAAATCATAACAATTATACTACAACACTCCTTATGATTCCTACAATACAACTATGATTTTAATTTGACAATAAAACAACACAAAAATACTAAATTAAGGCAAAACAGACCCTAAAAATCTTTTTTTTTAGACTACAAAATTGACACAAGACTTAATTATACAACCTCCTCAAACCATTAACAAGTCATGATTATTCATTTTAGCAACAATACATGTACAAAATTAACATTTTAATTCGATTTTCCATCTTGGCATTTTTTTTAAACAATTAACATGCATATACAAAAATTATTTCCTTTTTCTCTAATTTAGTTATGCCATTTCCCAAATTTCCTAACAATACAATAACAACAATGAAAGGCAGCAAAAAAAAGGAGAAAATAAATGATAAAATATGGCTTTAACATAATTAACAAAAAAATGGAAAATACCTCAATCCAAGCAGAAGTTTCTCGATCAAATTTTGAAGGAACTCCCAAGCTTCACTCCTTTGTGGCTTGCTTTGCTGAGGTTGAGTTGTATGTGGGTGTGTTGTGTGAAAAGAAAGAAAAGGCCGAGAGAGAATGAGAAAGTTCAGCCTGTAATTTTTCGCTCCCTCCTTTGTCCGTTGAGAGCCAGGGGCCTCTTCTGCAAAATTTTCTTCTTCTCTGCTTTCTTTCTCTGTTTTTCCCGTTGGGAGCTCTAGTCAAGAAGGAGAGAATTTTTCTTTTTGTTCTGCTCCAGAGAGCCCAGGGACTTCTCTGCAAATTTTTCTTCCTCCTCTACCTAAGTCCGTTGGCAGCTGGTCAAAAAGAAAAGAAAGGAAACCATTATGGGAGGCTGGTCATCATGATGTCTCCACTATCTTTTTTTTTTTGGTCAAAAACAAACCTGCAAATATAAGAAAAAAATTGCATTAAAATGTTAGAAAATAAATAATCCATTAAATAGAAAAAATTCAAGAAAATATTTAAAATTTGCCAAAATTTTGGTGTCTACAATTTGGATAGACTCCCGATTAATGGGGAATGTGCGGAGGTCTCTCCCATCATTTCTGTTAAGCATTTAGCAAGACATCCGTCAGACCATGAACCTCTACGGATCTCTTTTTCTACTCGCTTAGACAACAAGCCGAGGCCGTTTCGATTCTTGAATGTTTGGACGTCGAAGGCAGCTCTTTTGGAGGTAGTTAGAGGTGCTTGGGATAGACCAATGAATGGAGCTCCATTGCGCGTCGTATGTTTAAAATTAATGGCAACCCGACGGGCTATTCAGGTTTGGAACAAGCAAGCCTTTGGAAATGTCTTTGATGCGGTTAGGGAGGCAGAGGCTGCGATTCAACGGGCTAAAATGGAGTGGGAGGGTAATGACTCCGAGGAGTTACAGGAAGGCCTTCATAAGGCCCAGGCGGACCTCAATCAGGCGCTGTTACTTAAGGAACGCTTCTGAAGGCAGAAGGCCCGAGTGAGTTGGCTTCACAGTGGTGATCGGAATTCAAAGTTTTTCCATGCAGTGGTGAAGCAGAGAAGGGTTCAGAGCGCCATTCATAGGATTAAAAATTCGCAAGGCTCCTGGGTGGAGAAGGATGAGAACATAGCAAGTAAGGTGATTCAGTTTTTCTCGGACCTGTTCTCTGAACATTCTGCCCCTGCACCAGATATACTTCATTTAATTCCCCCTTTGATCATGGAGGAGGACAATGAGACCTTGGAGGCTATCCTATCCATGGAGGAGGTTCGACGGGTGATGTTTGCAATGGATGGGGAGAGTGTTGCGGGACCGGATGGATTCACGGGTAAGTTTTTCACTTTTTCTTGGGATATCATTGCTCGAGATATCTATAAGGCGGTGTTAAGTTCTTTCTGTGGGGCCAAGTTGCCTAAGTTTGTCACCTCTACCTCCATTGTGCTTATCCCTAAAGTATCAAATCCCCAGGATTTCTTGTTGTTTCGGCCGATTAGTCTCTGCAATTTTTTTAATAAACTGCTATCTAGAATCTTAGCCGATCGGCTCTCCACCATTTTGCCAAAAATTATCTCCCCTCAACAGTCAAGTTTTGTTAAAGGGCGGAATATAACCGAAAATTATTTGCTCGCCCAAGAAGTGATGTCCGGTATTGGCAAGCCTTCTAGAGGGGGCAATGTCGCGTTAAAGTTGGATATGTCTAAGACATATGATCGGGTGTCCTGGTTTCATATTGTGAGTATGTTGCGGAGGTTTGGATTTGGAGAGCAGTTCATAGATAGGGTCTAGCGCTTGCTTTTTAATATGTGGTTCTCAGTCATTATCAATGGTGCCTCGCATGATTTTTTTAAGTCGGCCAGGGGGCTCCGTCAGGGAGACCTGTTGTCACGAGCACTATTTGTCATTGGAGCTGAGGTGCTGCCGCGAGGTCTAAACAACCTTGCGATACAACCTGGATTCGTTGGGTTTAGGGTTCCACATGGGTGCTCTTCTATCACCCACTTAGCTTTTGCTGATGATGTACTTATTTTTGCGAATGGATCATCCAGTTCCCTGCAACGCGTCATGCAGGTGTTGGAGTTGTATCAGCAGTCGTCGGGTCAATTAGTTAACGCTCAAAAAAGCGATTAGCTGGTACATCCGTCCATGCCTCCATCTCGACGAAGGGTGATTGAGCGGATCTCGAAGTTTACCAGGCGATCCTTTCCAACTCGATACTTGGGATTCCCTTTGTACTTAGGTAGGTGTGGGTCGTCATTTTTCGAGGAAGTCAGTCAAGCTGTGTTGGGACGGGTGTTGTCGTGGAAATCAAGGCTTCTTTCCCTAGGCGGGAAATTAATCCTTATCAAACATGTCCTAGCTTCTATTCCCATACATTTGTTGTCAGCTGTAGTGTTGCCGAATTCGATTTTCACATTGATAGAAAAAGTTTGTGCAGACTTCTTGTGGGGAGCAATTGCTGAGAGATCAAAGTTCCATTAGATACGCTGGTCTCAGTTGCTAAGAGATCAAACTTCTTGGGGATGTTTACAGAGCCTTCTCGTGTAAGTTATGGTGGAGGTTCCGGACCGAGTCTTCGCTTTGGGCAACCTATCTAAAAGCCAAACATTATAAGGAAACACATCCGTGTCAAGTGCCACTGAATTTTTCTGCTATGGTTACTTGGAGATGACTGTGGAATGTTAGTCGGCAAGTGGAGTTGTCAATGCTATGGCAAGTTAATAAGGGATCTTGTCACTTTTGGTATGACAATTGGCTAGGTAGCGGTGCTTTGTTTCTCAGAGCGACTGTTATCCCAGAGCTCACCTTTAGAAACTTTATTACAAATGGGGATTGGGATGTCCAGTTGTTATCTCGAGCCTTACCCCAAGGGATTATTCCCTCAATCTTACAACACCCGCTACCTAAAGTTGGTTGCACATATGAGGTTATCTGGACGTCGGCAGCATCTGGAAAATTTACTTTAGCTACGGCTTTCGGTGAGGTTCGTCAAGCCTGCAATTCTTCTGCTGTTCTATCACACGTCTGGCATCCTCAAATTCCATTAAAGATGTCTTTTTTCATGCTACGATTATTGATGGGACAGCTGCCGTTGGCGGATATGCTAGGTCGGCTTGGGTTCCAAATGCCTTCAAAGTGTCCTTGTTGTCAGAATCCATCCTGTGAATCTATTGAACATGTGTTTTCTATGGGGCAAGTGGCCATGGAGGTTTGGGGTTATTTCGGGAGTGTGCGTGGAGTAACCTGTGCAGGGTCCTTATTTCGGAGAGGAAGCATTTCATGTTTGCAATTCTCCCTAGTTTCATTTGCTGGCATATTTGGAAGGCTCGAAATAAAGCCGTTTTTGAAGGTAAATCTATGCACTCGGCAGCCATCTCTCAAGCCATATTCAGGGAGGTGAAAATGATGGTGGAGATTCATTTTAAGGGCACAGTCGGGGTACATTCGTTTCAGCAATTGTATGATTGATCCTCTAGACCAGCGCGCTCTTTTGGTTTTAAACTGGTACGCTGGTCAGTGCCGGAGGTTGGGGTGCTGATGATAAATACAGATGGGTGCTCTAAGGGCAATCCAAGACTGGGTGGTGGTGGTGGTGTCCTGCGCGATTCATCAGGGAGCCCTTTATTTGCATTTTCGGCTTTCCTTGGGGAAACCTCCAGTTTACGTGCAGAGACTCTAGCCCTTTTGATTGGGCTTCGCGAGTGTGCTCAGAGAGGTTTTGGCAATGTGTGGGTCCAGTTAGATTCCTTGGTCCTGGTGGGGATTCTTCAAAAGCAGTCTCAGTGTCCTTGGCACATCTGATGGGAGGTGTGGTAGATTTAGCAGTTGCTAGGCGATTCTTCTCGGCTAACTCATTGCTACAGGGAAGCAAACACAGTTGCTGATATTTTATCTAATGTAGGGGTTTCCTACCCCGAGCAGCAGGTTAGGGTCTATGACCATGCACGCTTGTTGCCACAGTTGGCTCGTGGTGCAATTCGGCTAGATCGGTTAGGGATGCCTTTAGTTAGGAAGCTAAGGATTGGTTAGACTTTGGGGTAAAGATTTGTTCGATTTTTGTAATTTCAGGTCTAGTTAATAAAATGCGGGGTGGCGTTAGCCAAAAAAAAAAAATTATAAGAAATCAATATGCATCATATATTGGCTAGGACTAAATTACTGATTACTTAACAAATCATATCTAAACACATGATGTGATATATATTGCATTTGGTCACCTTTATACTCATACCATTTTCCTTTCTTTCTATTTATATTTTAAAGGTGCAAAATTCTATTGTTTATATTAGTGAAAATGCATAAAATCTTTTACAAAATTATTTCAATTTATTTACAAAATATTAATACTTTTAGGAGAAGCAATGCATTGTAGGAATGGTTTACTAATTTTTTAGTAAACATAACTACTACATTAAAAATGTTTAAAAAAAAACTTGATTTGTTATACTTTAATTAGGAGTGCTTTTGAAGAGAAGTATTAGGGTATTATATTCTTTGATTCAAGAATTTTTAGAGATTGTAATTATCAAAAGAAAAAAGAATTTTTAGAGATTGTAACTCTCTTATTATTTGATTTAATAAATTTGATATTTGTGCAAGTTTTCATGTCTTTTATTTTCAGCAACGAAATTTGTGCTTATAGTTAGATACAAATATGGTAAAATATCCCTCATATGTATGTCATGGATATTTGAGACTTTCAGTAAAAAAAAAATTTGTTATTAAAATAACTTTGTATCATAGTGCGCTAATTATTTTTAGACCGTTTTATACGTTAACTGAATTTAATTTAAATTATACAATAGATTATATGTGCAAGTGATTTTTATTTAATTGTTGGATCTTATTTTTATGAACAATCTCCCAAGGAAAAAAGTCCAAATCATACTGATTTTCTTATATTAACTGTTATACTAATTTTATCATTTTTATTGTTATACTATTTCTCATTTTGTTTGGGCTTTAACTCTTATTAATTCTTGTGTTCTAGATGTAAATTTATATATTTATAGGTGTTAAATTATAAAAATTGTGATATATAAACAAGTGATATTCTATATATAACTAGGAAGATTTGTTGTTATTGTTTTTCAAACTTTCAAACTTTTCAAAAATTCAAAATGATTAAAAACTTATAATATGACAAAATTTTATTACATATTTTACAAGGTTATCTGAAACGTGAAACTACTTTTCATAGTATTTTAAAATATATAAATACAACAAAAATTTTAATTATACCTATAATCATTTATTATATAGGTATATTACGAGTACTTACTAACTAAGGTATTAAGTTTTAATCATTAATAAAACATCTTCTCATTATTTCAAATAAACTTTCTAATACTAGATTGAGATAATTTTTTAATGTAAAATTGTACATGTATTCCAAAAATCAGTAAGTTTTGATCATTAATCAAATTTACCATGTTATTAGTAAGAATTACTATTTATATATAAAAACTTACTGTTACTTGAACTAAACTTACTCTCTAAAAAGTAAGTTTGGGATATAAAGTAGTAATTTATTTATATAAAAAGTAAGTTTAATCTTTATTCCAATTTACCTTTTGAGGTATAAAAATTACTAATCTATTAAGGTTAATTTACTATTTTAGACGGGAAACTTACTTCCATATTTTTAGGTGTTATCCTATTTAGGTGGATAAATCTAACAAGTAATCAAATAGTCGCTAAAAGTGCAACAACTTGTTATATTAGGTAAAAATGGTTTCGTTACCATAACTATCGTTACTAAAGCATTGTGTCAAATAGGCCTTCTAACAAATCTTCAAATCTTGAAAACAGCGAACAATAGGTAATGTGTGAAATAATTTGCTTGTGAAATATCTGAATTTTATTCTTTTACTCAAGCAATATAACTCGCAAAGAAGTTTATGGAGATAATTGTTTTTTCTTTCCTTCCGTAGTTTTTGGTTATGTTGTCTCATGTTTTCTTTAGATGATTATGAACTTCATATCCTGAGCTTAGATGGTTGACTCTGACACTCCATTTGCTTTTTTTCCATATCGAAAGAAAGTAACAGGATTAGTTCCAAAAGAAAGCGTAAATACATCACTCAGTACTATGAATTCTAAAGAACATATTTAATGCTAAATGCAGGATAAACGATATTCCTGCAAGCATAGGGGAATGCATAAAAGTCTCCTTCGTCTCTACCAGTTTTTCTCTCATTTTTCCTCTTTTTATTTTTTATTTTCTATATACATTCTGTAAAGCCATTTGCCAAACGGCCCAAACCCGAATAACAAAGAAGTAAGCTTTTCATGTTTCCTATGTTTGCTGTTCACAGTTCCCTATCTCAGAATCTCGTCATTTGTTGTTCTGCAGGTTGATCGCTCATCAAATCTCCTGGTAGAATTACCAGAGACATTTGGGAATTTAGAAGATTTGAAGGTCTATCTACTATCCTTTGTTATCTTGGAATTTCTTTATTCTCGTATCCCTCTTTATTTCAAATTGGAAGTAAAAGTAAGATACGGAATACTAACATCAAGCCTTGCTACACCAAAAAGAGGGCAAGTAATGCAATTTATCTTTTTCAAGTATATGAATTTGGGATTTGCCCTTGCTCAGTGAAGCTTGTAGGTGCTTTTAGAACTTCCAGACGTATCAGTAGATTGCCTTACTAATAAAAGCTGTGCAATGTTTCTTAAATTGCCGCGATAGTGACACTCTATATTTGCCCCCATCTTTTTCTGTATTGCAGGCTTTGTATGCAAGTAATAATGGACTGAGATCCCTCCCCAGTATCCTATTTAAAATGTGTAGCCAACTTTCGATTCTGGATCTGCATGGGACAGAAGTAACAATGGATGTTCTTCGCCAGGTTCCTTTTCTTCTCCAAATCATATGTGATTCAGATCCCCTCATTGTATTCAAATTTATGTATGAATCCATTTTGTTTCTTACAGTTTCAAGGATGGGATGATTTTGATAATCGCCGCCGCTTGAAACATCAGAAGCAGCTGGATTTCCGAGTTGGTCAGCTGAATTTGATGAAGGTGCTGACTACAGCACGGAGCTGCTAGTTGAGACCCTCGCCGGTTAAAGACCTACACAATAGTAATGTAGGAAAGTCATAGTCTGTCCATTCAAAGTTCCCAGCTGCCAAAGGATTTTGTTGCCTGATGGTTCCAAGGCTGTTCATAGATTCATTTCCATACTTTCCTGGGCAAAATTAGGCTATATGATTGATTGGAGAAATTTGTCCTTGGGGATCAGTCTTTTGGGCCACCAAATCTGTCCAAACCCAGTTACGTAAAACAAGCGAAATGAAGGCCAAACCAGGGATTTGGACAAAGGAGCTTGTAGATGAATGGGCCCTTATCAAGCGACATCTGTCTCTCCAGCCCACAAACAACTTCTGTTGTGGCCCTGGGAGAGATTGAAACAAATAACCTCCACCCCCCCGAGCATCGGTGGCAAAGCCCAAAGCATGATATATATGAATAGTTGTATTTAGGGGGTTAGCATGAGGCCCCATTATTAGGTTTGGACAAGCCCCACCACTTGAATAAGTAGCCAATGAAATTTCATGTTGTTCCTTCCCTCGAATCAATAAATTTTGAATTAATTTTTTAAAAAGAAAATTTTCTTGAGTTAATCTTTTTTTTAAGTAATTTTAAGTTAATTTTACATACATTGACAGTATGCATATATACAATAACAATTGAATGCATGATATATATATACAAATATAAAATTTAAATTCAAATTAATTGTTGTTCATATTTGATTGAACGAACGTGTTGTATTCATAGACTTGTTTCATGAAGATTAATTCATAATCATTTTTTATGTAATAAAAGAAGACAAATTTGATGATGGTACTCGGTGCTTCACGTTTCTCTCAAAACAAAAAAAAATCATCTTGAACGGGTATTCCATGAAAGCATAATTGTACATTTAAAGTTTTATTTCTACAAAATGGAACTACTAGTGAGTAATATCAACAACCATATATAAAGTATTATCTGATTCCTGCACTTTTCCTATTGGGGTAACAACCTTAATTGCGTGAGAGGCCCCCGCCCAGCCTTGCATTTGCCTGCCGTGTCCAAATAAAAGAAGGAATTTTGCATTAAACCAAAGAACGAAAAGAAAGCTGCCATTTTCGTGGTTTTTTTTTTTTTGTTTTTTTGTACTGTACGCTATTTCACCATCTTTTGTGTGGGCAGGATTGCTTCTTGGTTAGGAGTGTCAACGGATCAAATTTTTGAATTCGGACACATTTTATGTAATAGACTCGGACTCGATCTTTATATCCGATGAGTTTTGATCTTAGAGTCCCGAAATCAGGTACGATGGATCCTGATCAGGTTGGATTCGAGTTTAAAAGGTTCAAATTTAAATATTTCAAAATTAAATCCAAAATCAATCATAAATTCAATTTTCAAATTTAAACAAATCAAATTATAAAACTAAATCACAAATAACTCGCAATAGTCAATTTAAAATTAACCACAAATCAATCTATAGAGTCATTACTAAATTGTTAATTTGATAAAAGAATATATTTATAAATATTTATATTTTATAATTATTAATATATTATTCGAATCCGAGTCAAATATGGGTCGAAATCCTATATTCCACCCTTTTTTATTAGAGTAATTGGATTTGGATCCGGATATCGGAATTATTTTTCGACCCAAACCCGTAAAATTTGCCGGATACATTATTGACACCCTTATTCTTGGTATAATCAGTTCCCATACCCTCAGCCGATCCTCAGCTCCTTTTAGTATCCAACAATGGCGTGGTCCTTGGCTGCTTGCTTATTTATATTTGTACTCCTCCTGGAGCTCAAAACCCCCGGGTAAAGAATGATTCTCTGATTGATTGATTTTTTTTTTTTTTTATTATTTTGGGTTCTTTCTACTAGGACTACTTCAAGTCATCGGAATTGTCCCCACAAGCCTCAAGTGGTGGGGTGAGGAGCAGAGGAAGTGTCGATTACTTGGGACGGAGCTTCTGAAAAAATGAAGCTCTCAGTATTAATAGTGGGGACGGTTTGTTGTTTAATCAAAATGTTAGGATGCAGACAACTAGGCCCGCTTCCCTTGTTTTATCTCATCCTAAACAGTAAACACCACATACTTCAGTTCTATCTTCCGTGTCTCGATATATGTGTTATCATGCGTTTATAGTACCACAAGTACAACTTGTTTGCTCTTTTATTGCTCTGATATCTAGATTCTGTTATTTACAGAGGGAATGTGAAAAAAATGTATTTTTTAAGAATCTTTTGCGGTGGTTGTTCCTGTATAGTATTTTGTGATTTTGCCTCAGAAAAAGGAAGACAATGGTGCTAGATTGTGGAGGAGATGAGTCCAGAACTATTAAACAGAAAAAGAAAAAAATGAAAAAGATGCTAAAGTACCCAGATACAGATATTAACTTCTACTGGTACGTGAGACTGAATAATCCTTATGTTTGCGATTTGGACAGGGGACACTTGACTCTGGATTTTGGTGGTTCCAGGGCTCACTTTCATTATTGGCAAAGTGTATGAAATTTGCATAATTTTTGTTTACATAGGAAGGTGGCTGTTTGCTGTTAGAGAGTTTGGTCATTTTTTATGATTACAAATGTGATGCACAAGTATTGACAGATTGATACAAGGCGAACCTTTTGTAGAATTATTTTTACACTAACATCACATCCACATTGCAGATTCAAGTCGTCAATCTGGAATCATATCTCTAGCTATTAATTGGTCACATAATTGCTGTTTGTAAGTTGTAACATAAGATTGAACTCGGAAGCCTGACATGCTACTTTAGCACTTGGCAAATATTCCTCATTTATAATGGTTGAAAGTATAATGACTTTCATAGTTTTTCACTCTACATTTCCTTCAAGCTCTTTTTAGAACCCCCTCCCCCCCGCCTCTCCATCCCTTTTAACAGCATTCGCTATTAGATGCAACTTGCATTTCAGATATTTAATGCCAATGATCATTCGTAAATGTATTAAGACTCAGTTCTGTGTCTTGTATTCCTCCAAGAATGTGCTTTTTTCAATAAAATTAAATGTAGAAGAAATGGAAGGAATAAATGAATTCAAGTGCCCTCTCTAAAACTTCTACTCTGGGAGATTTTTGTGTATTCATTCTACATTGTTTCTCTGATTAGTAGCACAAATTAACACTATTACCTTGTGAAGGAAAAGCAACATGATTATGCTGGTCAAGTATATTCTGCTCCCACATTGAGCAATGAGGAAAAGGAAGTTGCTTGTGGGAGTTTGATGATGAAATTTGATCACATTACTCAAAACTGATATCTTAGTTTCATTTTGCGATGTTGAGATTATATGATAAAGTTAGACAACTGCAATGTTACTCATCTTTCACCCTATAATCTTGTTTCATCAAATTTCTAGAATTTCTATCAACTTCTTTAATGACTTGGAGTTGATTTTCTCTTTCATGTGTTGATGTCTCTCTATCTTCTCATTTTGAAGCTAAATGGTTTGTTCAGTTTTTATTATGAGATTCTTTTTTCATTAGAGGTTCTTGCTAAATTACTGAAGAAGAAAACTGAACTTAATTTTTGGCTGTAAGGTTAATATGATTGTTCATTTCATCTATAGTAATCCATCTCTTTACCTATTTATAGTAAATCCTAGTTGTATAATTCCAAATACTATTTTGTTCCACATGACTAATTAAATGGAAATTGGTCAATAAGAGACTAACTTGCATGGGATACTTCAGTTAACTCTGTGGATATCTGGATGACTTAATGTGCGGGAAGTTACTTGCCTACAACAAAGGAATGACGAGGTGAGATGGGATAAGTCACCATCAGATGTTGTATATGTTATTGAAAAAGATATTGTAAATTTAATTGCTTCGGGTTATGATTGCATACTAGTGGTCAATTCTGCTGACAAAAGTTCCTCGGAAATAATATTGTTCATGTCTTTGCTTGTGAATAGGGATTCATAGGGTCATGGTGCTATAAGTAAGAAATAGATATTTTTACTTATATTCTTCGCGAAGCACTAGGCTTATGTATTATTATCCCCTTCCCTCCTCTATCACATCCAGTCAATGTGTTTTAAGATTTTTGTATTTTAAGATGGTTGGTGACAACATATGTTCAATTGGTGATGCAATTTCATGAATTTATCTGATAATTGTCTACTAATAATATACTTCGTATGCGTTAACTACAAATGAGAGAAAGTCAATTGTTAAATTCTTACTTCATTTTGATGTTATGGCATGCCGTCTTGCCTTGTTGTTGTGCTATCTCTCATCAATGGTAGATGCTTTTATCAGTTCTCTTTTCTTTCCTTTGAAGCCATTTATGTCCATCCAATACCTAATCATTTTTAGAGATCAAATCATATGACATGTTTGACATGCTAGAGAGTGGTTTCAATTAGACTCCGTATGTTATCATGATTCAGACATTGCTTGTAGCAGTAATGAATACTTGATGTGAAGCACATGACTAATCCAAATTATTCTGAAATACCTAATGGCCAACAATTGTTGGATTCTAGCCTAATTCTGGCTCATGATTATGTTAAAATTCTCTCTCTCTTCCTTTCTGTACTTCTGAGTATTGTCAATTGAAAATATTTGTGGGGGGACTTGTGAAGAAGAAAGATCAAGTTGCTGCAACTTTTTAGACTTTACCCATTATTTGACCCCTTTTCTCCTTTGTTATTGAGTTAAAGTACTACCCCTCAGTGTCGGAGAAAAACTTAGAAAGCTCCAATTCTACGCATACTCTAGCAGATAGGAGGAAGTTCTTTTCCTGTCTTCTTTTTGCTTTTGTTCTACATAACGCCTCTATCTGCTAAGTTTTAGGATTCATATTCACTTCCCATTTCCTCCTTTTTTTCTATTTTAGTATTTTAAGATTCTGCACGTAAGTATTTTATGGAATTAATTCTTTAATTTGTTAACAAGTTAAAAAAGATGAAGTGCTGGGAAACCATGGAGAACATATTCTCAAAATCATAATGCAACGTGGTGAATTGTTATCGACAATCATATGTTCTGTTTGATGGCATTTTCTGGTGCAATTTAGACTGAAGAGTCATTAGAGTAATTAAAAAGTAAATTTGCATGAATTTAGAAAAGTAACCAATAAAGAAAAAATTTTGACAAAGAGTTCTGGACAGAATAAAATATAGGGAACAGAATAAACTAGGAAAGTAAGCTGCCAATATACTTGCAAATTCTAATAGATTCAGGGTTGAAGTGTCGTTTTGAGTCAGAATGTCTGCTTCAATCTGCAGGTCTACCCCAAATTAAAGTGAGAAGAAAGATATTCTCTGCTAACAGGGATGCATTTCACTAGCCAGCCAATTGGCCATGATAATGCAGCAATCGTAATGCATGCAAGCCATTGTTCCCAGTTCAGTCTCTCAGTGTTCGCAAACCTGTGCAAGAACTCCACCATAATCACTTGAAGAACCACTGTAATTCCTACTATGCCAATGAATAGTTTGTTCTTCTGTATTCCTTCAAATATGTTCTTCCTCTCCAGCTTTCTTGCATTGAATTCGTTGAAAAGTTGGCAGAGGACAAAGCTATTGAAAATGATGGTGTCCTTAACCTTCTTGTTCACACCAAAGATTGAGCTTCCTCTAAACTGTAGAACCAATAAGACAGTTACCTGATAAAGAGCCTGAGCCATGAGATTTCTCCACATGATATTGGTTATAAGGGGTTCACTTCGACCTACTGGTTTTTTATCCATGAGGTCATCAGTGGGTTGTTCAGTTGCCAAAGCCAAGGCCCCTAGAGTATCCATTATGAGATTCACCCAAAGAAGCTGGACAGCTGTGAGTGGTACTTCACCTGATGATATTGCAGCTACGAAGTTGATAACCAGGGCTGCAACATTCACTGTGAGTTGAAACTGGATAAACTTTTGGATATTGTAATATACACATCTGCCCCACTTCAGTACTGTTATTACGGAATTGAAATTGTCATCCAAGATCACAATATCCGAGCTTTCCTTTGCCACCTCGGTGCCTTGTATTCCCATAGACAGTCCAATATCTGCTTCTTTCAGTGCAGGGGCATCGTTGGTTCCGTCACCTGTGACTGCTACCACCTGGCCTTTCTGCTTCAAACTTTGTACCATCAGAAGCTTGTCAAAGGGGGTTGATCTTGCCATTACCAAAATGCCATCAATTTTTTCCATTCTTTCTTCTGGTGAGTAATTTCTGAATGTTGCACCTTCAACTATTGCATTGTTCAGATCTTCGTTGGATTTGAGAATTCCACAATCCAATGCTATTGACCGGGCTGTGAAAATGTTGTCTCCAGTGATCATTTTGATGCTAACTCCAGCTTTTCTGCAAGATTCTACAGCAGCTTTGACTCCTGGTCGACAAGGGTCCTTCAAACCCACAAACCCTAACAATGTCAGTCCAGTATCTGGAAGATGTTGACATTTTAGTTGACTTTCTTCTGTAAGCCTTTTGCATGCAAAAGCAATGCAACGTAGGCTTCTGCCTGCCATGCCCTGTATTATTGTTTCAAGTTGCTTTTTCTCTTCGCCATCAATATCTATGAGCATGCCACTTCTGACATAATAATTTGAACACATAGCCAAAATCATCTCTGCTGCTCCCTTCCAGTGCACATGAGTTGTCCTTATACTACTATTGCTCCTCACCAACATCCCGCTCCTTTTTTTCTCAGAATTGAAAGGTTCTACATGGACAATTTCGTTTGCATGCTTCACTTGCTGGATGTTCACTTGCATGTCAGAGATGGCCCAGGAAAGGAGAGCTGACTCAGTTGGGCTACCAGAAATTTCTGGACAAACAGAAGTGGGTGATACATGTACTTCTCCTGCAGTATTTAAGCCAACACCTTGTTTTATCAATTCAGTAACATCTGGGCTGATTTCTAGTGATTTTTTTTCCTTCCATGACTCCTTGCCTAACCAAAATTCAGTGACCTGCATCTGGTTCAGTGTGAGAGTGCCAGTCTTGTCGGTGCAGATGGTTGTGGCAGAACCCATTGTCTCGCAAGCAGATAACCTCCGGACCAGGGAATGATCAGCCATCATTCTTTTCATCGAGTAAGCGAGGGTTAGTGTCACAGCCAGTGGCAAACCCTCTGGAATTGCAACTACAACAATTGTAACTGCTAAGGCAATGATACGAACAGCAGCGTTCATGATGTGAGTGGCATTGGTCTGGCCTTTAATAAACTCTTTTTTCCCACTTTCATCAAAAGTATGTCCTGTAAAGTAACGTATCATCAGAACCATTAGAACGAGGAAAGCCACGAATAATCCTACTTTTCCAATATAAGATGTTAGCTTGTTTAGCCGGGCCTGTAACGGTGTCTGTTCATTCACGTTCTGAGTTATCGAACTCATCATCTGACCCCATGTAGTTTTCATGCCTACAGATGTAACAAGCATGTGCCCATAGCCATCCATGACCTTTGTACCTGACAGTAAAAAAGGGTTCTCGGTCTCATCGATCTCAACCTGGTCGCTTTCTCCAGTCATGCTAGATTCATCAACCTTCATTGAATGGCCATCCAAGAACAAACCATCAGCAGGAATATGGTCTCCAGTCTTCAAGAACACAATATCCCCCACAACAACATGGAAGATTGATATGTGTTGCCTCCGCCCATCTCTCACAACTTCCACCTCAATGTTACTATTCTCGTTAGAAAGCTGCAAGAATTGCCTGCTCTGTTTGAAGTTGCTGATGGCAGAGACTGCAAGAACCAGCACAACAGCAACAACTATACTTCCTCCATCGTACCACCCTTCTTTTAGGCCATGCTGCTTGATTCCAAAGCTAAGAGATAGAGCCGCACACAACAGAAGTATGATAATTGTGGAATCTTTAAAGGCTTCTACAAGGAAACTCATAAAGCCTTTAACAGGTGCCTTCTTGTAAGTATTGGAACCAAACTCGTCAACCCTTTTCTGAATGCTGCCCTGGTCTCCAGAAATACCATTCTTTTCATCAGTTTCAAGGATTGCTGCAAGTTTCTTGGTTCCTCCATAGTTGCTCAGATCATCAAAGTTTTTGTCTTTAACCAAGTCAGCAAGTACGCTTTTGTCAACATCGAGAAAGGGTTCATGATCAAGATGATGACTATTACTGGGATCAATATCGATCGCAACATAGGATTGAGTACGTTGCGAGATAGGGCGAAAAACTAGGGCACTCGTAGAAGCTGCTTTCTTGGATAAAGAAACTACAAAGTATGTGGCTCTAAAAACCAACTGCAATCTCTTCTGGGCATTTTTGTTGCAATAATCCTTGCCAATAATGACCATGGTGTAAGGAAGGCTTCAAGAATAAGAAAAAGAAACAAACTTTGTGATTTGGTGGGGAAAAAAAGGAACGAGTAAAGCTCTACTGTTGTGATTTCAAGGGCCAAAAGAAGACGACAAAAAGAGGCTCTGTTAGGCGCAGGATGTTAATCGTGTTTTTATAACCGTCCTCCTGAAGAAAGTTCTATGCAATTTCCTGTATTCTTAACGGTGGTAATTTTTTTTTGGAAGTTTACTTCTTCTTTTCTTTAAGTTACCAACTTGAAAATGGCTCGAGAAATCGATGAAATTTCTTTATTCATTTCCTCGCAAGTTCCAACCCATTCTTACTCAGATGTTGAGTGAGATTTTCGAGGAGTATGGTAGCTTGTAACGTGAGTTGACTACACTTTTGACTTTAAAAGATTTGTTGTCTCTTTTTTTTTTTTTTTTTGTTGGCTATGAATATATCATGAAACTTGAAAGTAACTTCTTTCATACATACAATGAAGTTTCATGGAAAGTAAGTCTAAACACATATCCTTTGCATGTACAAGAACATGAAATTCATTCACAAGTGTTTAACGGTAAAAGTTCATGTAAAAGTGTAATTGAGTTTATTGGAATTGATAATATGCGCGTGAATTACCCACTTATAAAACTTGCAATTTTGTTAAAATTAATTATTTATTGACTTAAAAGACTCTTTTGTGTGACTTGTTCATTTCATTGACTCATAAATTTTCGTTGAAAGACGAGAGTAACTTCTTTTAAACCGATATGTACAACGAAATTTCTTGGCAAATCCACCTTAAGTTCTTTTTTGAACACGTATTTATTAACATATATAGCCTATGTGCAATGAAATTTCTCTTGCAATATTTATTAACCAATATGTACAATGAAATTTCTTGGCAAATCCATCTTAAATTCTTTTTTGAACACCTATTTATTAACATATATAGTTTATGTGTGAATGCAATTGCCTCCAATTGAATTGTTTGCTGATGTGGCGCTCTCCCATTAGCCGATTGGTAGTAGTACTCCAATTGATTCCAATTTAATGAGTTGTAGTCTCTTGATTCGTCAATTGGTGGTTGTCCTCTCAATTGCACAAGAAAATGATAATGTGGAGAGTTTTGATTTGTCAATTGTGATGAAATTTGGCCTTCTTTTTTTTCCCAATGGATTTTTTTTTTAACTTTGGTCAATTGAATTGTTTTGATTGGTCAGATGTGAATGCAATGTCACATTTAATTATCACTTTTTTTTTTTACGGTTGTTATCGAAAAAATGCCCTCTTTTGCGGTTAATGGTTCGTTAGTTAGCTAATAATTTCGCCCTTTTATTGCCCAACAAATCATCCTCTGAATGCATGCATTGTACTAAAATTTGCCCATCTCCTTTTTTCCCCCAACGGATGACATTAACAAAAATTGGGCTTGTTTATTTTTCCCGCCAAATCCGATCGAATTACCAATCCTTTGCAATTAGTTGTTACTAGCAACTTAATAATGCCTTTTTTTTATTGCCATCCAACGGATCACATTTGGTTAGCAGTTATTTGCAATTGTTCAAAAAAAAAAAGACTTTTCTTGTTGTTGCAAAAAAAAACCACATTTAATTATCCTTTTTTTACAGATGCAATTGAAAAATGTCCTCTTTTGCGATTAATGCTTCATTAGTTAATTAATAATTTCACCTTCTGATTGCCTAACAAGTCCTCCTCTAAATGCGTGTAGAATTGTACTAAAATTTGGCCTTCTTTTTTTTTTTTGGTCGAACGGATCGCTAAAATTTGACCACCTTGTTTTTTTACCCCAACAGATCTCATTAACAAAAAAATGGCCTTTTTTCCTTCTCCACCAAATTGCATCTAACTACAATACTTTGCAATTAGTTGTTAATAGCTACTTAATAATGCCTTTTTTTTTTGTCATCCAGCTGATCGGGTTTAATTAGCGATTCCTTGCCATTAATGATTGGTCAATTGTGAGAAATTTGGCCTTCTATTTTTTCCCCCAACAGATTTTTTTTTTTACTTTGGTCAATTGAATTGTATACCTGGCAATTATGCCCAAAACCCAACAATCCACCCACAAATTTCAGAGGTTGGGTTGGGTAATTTGGGTGTTGGGTCAATTTTGGGTTGAGTAATAAAAACCCAAAAATATTTTGGGCGGATTGGGTATTTGTGTTGGGTACCTATTACCCAACTTCCACTTTCATTTGACAGAGATGTAAAACTTGTTCTTATACTATTGTCTTCTCTAGTTTGTGCAAATTATAAATATTACTATCCAGATTTCTGGTTAGCATCAAATTTGACTCTCGAGCGGATTAAAGTTTTTCTTGAATAAGAGAAGAATAATTTAAGTGTTGGCATTCTTCGTTAAACTTTTACTAGAATTATATTTCATGTTACACTATGAATTAGGTGACACCCATAATAAGGATCATAGGAATGGCCAACTAATCGTGAAGGATATATGGCGTAATATGGAGTATAACACAAAAATGTTGAACGGAGGATCAAATGCCAAATTCTACTCATTATATATTCAAAATAAATTTCAGATGCAAATTCGGAAGTTTATCTTTTAGGATGCAACATGATTCATTTTGTGTTTATTTCTAATTTCTAATTTCTCCATTTTACAACGGCTCAGATGTGTTATCATGCATGATTCTTTTGTGTTTATTTTTTGGGTCAAAATTTCAGTTTATAACTTTCTTTAAAGTGTGATTGAATCCAAGTAGTTTAAACAGTTAGTATGTGTGTGTATTTGTGAAAGTATATTAGTGTGTATTTTAATGTGTTTGTATGTGTAAAAATAATATATTTCAAAAGAACTTAAAAAGTGAGTGTGTGTTTGTATCTGTGAGTGTTTTAGTGTGTGAAAATATATCTATCTATGTGAAAATGTATTTATGTGTGTGAATTTTTTTTTTTGTATGTGAAAATATATTTGAGAGAGTTTATGTATCAAAATCTATTATTTAATATATTGGGTCATATTTGGGTCATGGGTTTGAAATAACTCAAAATGACCCAATCCAAAATTAACTCAACCTAATATTGGGCGGATTGGGTGTAATCTATTTAAATGAAAATCCAACATCAACCCGCTCAAAACCCGCCCAACCCGTCCAATTGTCAGGTATATTGAATTGTTTTGATTGGTCAGATGTGAATGCAATGTCACATTTAATTATCACTTCTTTTTTTTACGGTTGTTATCGAAAAAATACCCTCTTTTGTGGTTAATGGTTCGTTAGTTAGTTAATAATTTCGCCCTTTTATTGCCCAACAAATCATCCTCTGAATGCATGCATTGTACTAAAATTTCTTGAATCACACCCATCAAAGAACCCACAACCGTTGTTCTTGGGAGTAAAAAGGACTCATCCTTTGTTGCATCTGGCCCATCTCCTTTTTCCCCCAACGGATCACATTAACAAAAAATTGGGCTTGTTTATTTTTCCCGCCAAATCGCATCGAATTACCAATCCTTTGCAATTAGTTGTTAGTAGCAACTTAATAATGCCTTTTTTAAAATTGTCATCCAACGGATCGCATTTGGTTGGCAGTTATTTGCAATTGTTAAAAAAAAATGACATTTTTGTTGTTGCAAAAAAAAATCGCATTTAATTATCCTTTTTTAACGGATGCTATCGAAAAATGCCCTCTTTTGCGATTAATACTTCATTAGTTAATTAATAATTTCACCTTCTGATTGCCTAACAAGTCCTCCTCTAAATGCGTGTAGGATTGTGCTAAAATTTGGCCTTTTTTTTTGGCCGAACATATCGCTAAAATTTGACCACCCCCGTTTTCCCCCAATGGATCACCTTAACAAAAAAAATGGCCTTTTTTCCTCTTCCACCAAATTGCATCCAATTACCAATACTTTGCAATTAGTTGTTAATAGCTACTTAATAATGCCTTTTTTTTTGTCATTCAACTGATCGGGTTTAATTAGCGATTCCTTGCCATTAATGATTGGTCAATTGTGAAGAAATTTGGCCTTCTATTTTTTCCCCCAACGGATTTTTTTTTTTTTTTACTTTGGTCAATTGAATTGTTTTGATTGGTCAGATGTGAATGCAATGCCACATTTAATTATCACATTTTTTGCGATTGTTATCGAAAAAATGCCCTCTTTTGCGGTTAATGGTTCGTTAGTTAGCTAATAGTTTCGCCCTTTTATTGCCCAACAAATCATCCTATGAATGCATGTATTGTGCTAAAATTTGCCCCTCTCCTTTTTCCCCAATGGATCACATTAACAAAAAATTGGGCTTTTTTTTCCCACCAAATCGCATCGAATTACCAATCCTTTGCAATTAGTTGTTAGTAGCAACTTAATAATGCCTTTTTTTAAATTGTCATCCAACGGATCGCATTTGTTTAGCAGTTATTTGCAATTGTTAACAAAAAAATGACTTTTTTTTGTTGCAAAAAAAATCGCATTTAATTATCCTTTTTTTACAGATGCTATCAAAAAATGTCCTCTTTTACGATTAATACTTCATTAGTTAATTAATAATTTCACCTTCTGATTGCCTAACAAGTCCCCCCTCTAAATGCGTGTAGGATTATGCTAAAATTTGGCCTTTTTTTTTGGCCGAACAGGCTAAAATTTGACCACCCCTTTTTCCCCCCAACGGATCACATTAACAAAAAAATGGCCTTTTTTCCTCTTCCACCAAATTGCATCTAATTACTAATACTTCGCAATTAGTTGTTAATAGCTACTTCATAATGCCCTTTTTTTTTGTTATCCAACGGAACGCATTTAATTAGCCATTCCTTGCAATTGTTAGCAAAAAAAAAAAAAAGACTTTTTTTTGTTGCAAAAAAAAACACATTTAATTATCAATTATTTTTACAGATGTTATTGAAAGAATGCCCTGTTTTGCCATTAATGCTTCATTAGTTAATTAATAATTTCACTTTTTGATTGGCTAACAATTCCTCGTCTAAATGCACGTAGGATTGTGCTAAAATTTGGCCTTCTTTTTTTTTTTTTTGCCCAACGGATAGCATTGACAAAAAATTGAGCTTCTTTCTTTTTCCCAACGAATCGCATCTGATTGCCAATCCCTTGCAATTAGTTGGTAAAAACTAATTAGTGGCAACCAATTTTGGCCTTTTTCTTTACTGTCCAAGAAAGCGCTACCTTGTTTGGCACTTGAGTTTTTTGCCAAGTTTGTCAGCTACAAGTTTTTTAAAAACTTTAGTTACAATAACCTCAAAAAATTTCTCAAAATTTTTAAACTATATACTTCAAAATATTAAAAAATTTACACACTTTAAAATTTTTTTAAAAAGCTTCTATAGTAAGTTACAGTAAAATTTTAGAAAAACATCCAAAAAACTCACTTGTCAAACGGGCGATTTTTTGCGGTTAATTCTTATTAATGTCTGACTAATACCAGCAGCTTAAATTAACCAAAAAAAATTTCTCCTTTTACATTTTTCCCCTGCAACATATGTTTGCCTATCAAATTTTTACAATTGATTGTTAACAATTAATTATTGGCTAATTAGTACCAATATGTTGGGTTAACAAAAGAAGGCTCCTTTTTTTGTCCTAAGACTTATGTTTACCTATCAATTTTTCGCAATTAATTAATTGCTCGTTCCATTTTTTACTATTGTCCAACAAATTATGTTTAGTTGTTGGTTTTTTCTCTTCATCTTTATTTGTTAACATTAATTTGTTGGCCTACGTTTTTAAACATCAAAAAAAAAAAAAATGCAGCTCTGTTAATATCATCTATGCTAAGAAAATTATCTACTTTCGTATCTTTGACCGGCAAATTGCGCTTACCCATTACTTTGCTTGATTTTAAATGTACTTTCTATGCATTTTAATCAAATGCATCCTCAGACACCTCTTTTGATTACTTTCATTTGGTGGGGAGTTGTTGTAAGGGTTTGTTTGGATTGTAAGTTATTTAGGATATTTTTACTGTAGCACTTTTTGTGACGTGATGTATGTGAGATAAAAAGGTAATTGGGAAGATAAAAAGGTGTATTGGAAATTGTAATGATGATATAAGCAAATAAAATTGGGGAAATAATGCTCAATCCAAACAAACTTTACTATATTACCTAGCCTTTGTCTTTTAATTTGCTCTTTCTCTTAATGTGGTTTCTCTTTTTTGGTTTCTTTATCATGGTCATGTTTGTAAAAATGTCGTAACCGTCACTATGCAATCCTGCCAGACATCACTTTTTAGCCTTACTCTGTTCGGGGATAATCCTGCGTTTTTCCTTTGTACAATGGACACTGATATTGCCTGGTTTCTCCTAGCAGAAATTCGGCTACTTATCATCATGATCAGTGGTAAGTGTGCATCTACTGCATTGTTTCTTCTAATCTGTTGCTCTTACTTTTTCACTAGAAAGAAAAAAAGTACTTTATGAGCTTGCTTTTTCACATGCTCTTGCTTCTTTTAGACTTTCCTCATTGCTAATTTTTTGCATTGGTTTCAACTTGTAGAGTTGCTATTGCTACTGTGTTGCTGGTGAGTGTTCTGCTTCAAGCTCATTTTACTGAGTCTCTCTACATGTGTTGATCTTTTTTAAAAAAAAAAAAATAATTAGCTTATTACCTTGTTATTTCTCTTCTTTATCAGTTTCTTTCTTTTCTCATGCAGTTTAGTCCCTTTAATTATTTCACTGCTTTTTAAACTATTAACAGAAGTTTATTTTTTCCTTTTTCCTTTTCTTTTCCCTGTTAGCTTTTGCATGATCCTTTTTATTGTGGTACCTCCTGCTCTTCTTCGATTCTACTGTGTGGATTTTCTGCAGGCAAACAGGTTGATGTTTCTGGTTCTCCTCTCTTCCCCCTTTCTTTTATATTTTACCATTTAGATTCCATCTCTTTTACATGTATTTTCTGCTACCTTGTTGGTTGCATGTTGTTTCAGTCTTGCTTCATTGACTTTTGAATTGTCAAACCTAGTTTGCTTCTTGCCATTTCTTGTTTGCTGCATGTACAAGGTGTTATTCTGCTCCTATTCCTGTGCTATTACACCTGAAGGAAAAAAATTAGAGGCAGCCGTGCATTGCACGCTGAACTAGCTTTTGTTATTTATTTTATACATCTATTTCATTTGTTTACTATTTCTTTGTTAACTATTAAATTTCTTACCTTCTGGCTCATTACTTGCTTATTAATTTTATTGATATTTTACAAACCTGTTCCTTTTTTTTGTTAATTGATAAAATTTTACCTTTTTTATATAGTCCTTTGATGTTGTACACTTTGAACAATTAAAGTGAATGGGTAGATGTTCTACTCGCCACAAAAGGTACGCAGAAATGCCATGCTTAGGAAAAAAATGAGCTTCTGCGCTATCGAAGAGAAGATAGGGTTGCCAAGAATAAAGAAAGCGCTTTCTCTCGCGTATTCATAAGGTTCCACTTGGTTATGTGGAAACAAGTGGAAACAAGTGTTTCTTTTCCTGAAACTCGCACTGTCCCGTACGATAGTGGAAAGCAACCTTTTATGCATAGCCAAATGATAGAAAGTGGGGGTTTTAAGAATGGCCACGATAACGTCAGTGTTGTTGCTGAAGTATTACAATACATGTCATCTCATGAGTCTACTTCCTTTAATCTTCACAGTCGTTCTGCTTCCTCTTCTAGGGAAATGCATTGTGCACCAACAATAGGTATACTGGGAGGTACTATCAATGTCGCCCTTTCCTGGCCTTTTTCTTTGTGTCCATTTCTTGCTTTTGAAAACATCCTTGCTCTCTTCTCACTGATTGATCCTTCCATATTGTTGTTCTGTGCAAGTAAGTAAACCTTAATTTGCGACCGGCAGAACTTCCGCTCATTGATACGGCTAATTTTAGGAGCTGTCAACCTACATCCCTCCATGGAAAAAGGAAAAGCTTAGGCTCCTGTTCTTTTACAGTTATGATCGATCTTCGTCTATTTAACACAAAAAATAGGAACTCTGCCTCTGTAACGGTGATTGATGAACTACCAAATTCTTTGGAAGCTCCTTACTGGATAAAGAGATCTAACCTATGCACAATATTTTTGAACATGTGATTGAATATTGTCCTTTTACTGATCTTTCCATGAATTCTAAAGAGTTGAATTCTCCTCTTCCTAAATGCCAAAGTTCTGGAACAAAAACTGCTTGCTCTGAACCTCTTATGTTGATTGACCAAACAAGCAGATTTCGTCATCAGTCTGATGGAACCATGCAGCCCTTTTGCATTGACAAACAAATTTTACCTGATAATGAACTTTTTGAAAATGTTGTTAGGTTCTCTCCTTTGCCTAATCCTTACATGGACTTTGGAAAAAATCAACTTGTCTTGAATGATATCCATAAAGAATTATATTTGCAAAAAGAAACTTTTGTCTCTAAGAAGCAATCTTCTGCACCAGCATCTACTTCTCAAGGAATATATTCCTTTGGCTTTTTCCAAGTGATTGTCAATTCTTTTTTCCTTGTCCACTTAGATCCTCAACAAAAAAAATATATTTTTCAGTTCTATTTGGCTGGAACTTTCATACTTTGCTCACTCCATTGACTGTACACATTCAAATACCCCTGGACCTTTTTATTTAGCTTGTTCCTTTATATAGTTGCAGAAATCTCTTTTGTTCAGGATAGAGAGTCTAACAAGTCTGCTAAAAAATGTGATTTTCAAGGGAAAAAAAGATGTCATCATAGTTCTTCTGTCTCCTGTCTAAAGATCAACCTTCTGTTCAAAATCATGATTGTCGTGAACGTGTAAGGAAGCAGACTCCGGGTTGGCTTTTTATATCTCCTTCTCTTTCTATAACTTTCTAGATTATGTTATTGATTAGATTAATAGAGGCGTGACTTAGTGCACTTCTCAGCTATAGTTTGAAATTAAATGTAGCGAGGCCTTGCTGAGGTCACTAACATGGTCTTTTTCAACTTGATGAGATCCCTCATGAAGCCATTACCCTTCCAGATGCTGCTAATTGTGAACACTATGGAGCTAAAATGTTCTATTTGGAACCTCCTAGCTTTTGTTGCTCTGGCTGAGAGATCTTTATTGTGGCTCCACTGATGCCTTATGATCTTAAGCGTTTGTGTTATTGAAAATGATGAAGAAAGCACTCACTTTAGAAATAATGTTCGAACCTATAATAATAACTTGGGATTTACGTCCTTTGCTGCGAGATATGACCCAAAATTGATAAAAAAATATGAAAGTTGTTTATACCTTCCGTGTTCAAGGCCAAGTTTATCACTTCCTTAATGGTTTGACGCAGCTAGGTGACAAACCATCTGGAATCCAGTTCTACTTCTTTGACACTGATGAAGAATTAGCAAAAAGGACTGGAAACTGTGAAAAGTTATGCGAAAGCACTTTACAATTGCTTATGCGCATCCTTTTGAAAAATCCTTACACCAAACCTTGGGGATATACCTCAGGAATAAACCTCAAGGATATATCCTTACACCAAATTCTTTAAAAACCTCAGGGATATACCCAACCTTGATACTTATAAAATCATGGTTAATTGTTACCCTGGTTTAGACTAGTGTGTCTATAATCTGCCATCTGCCTCGCAAGTTGCCGCCATATGGACTGAAGATGAGAATGAATCAGTAGATAAGAGTGTTCATATCCAAGTTTATACTCACTCACATACCAGCCATAGGATTAATCATTACTATGGCTGTTTTGATCCTCTACAGTATCCTATTCTTTTTCCTAAAGGTGATTGTGGATGACGCCATGGTATTAAAAGACTATACAACAGGAAAAGAAATGAGGATTCCTGTGAGGGCGATTCAAATGTTGATCCTTCTTCTATTGATGACCCCTTGCACTTAATGGACTTAGAATACAGAGGCAAGTAAATCACTTACTGCTTCTAAAAATAGAAATTTTCCATACTTGTGGGCCTAGGAAAATCTCTTAACACAATATTAAATTTATCATCTTATTTCAACTAATCTTATTAAAACTACTACTTTCCTGTGGCCCAAGTGATAATTTTAACAAATTAATTGTTTACTTAATTAGATGTTATTCATTTAATCACTAGATATTTATGTGATTAAAATTTTAAGTATCAAATATATAAGATGTTGTGGCTACTCTTAAATACAAGATGCAAAAATCTTTATGATAACATCTAAATAGGTGACAAAAATAAAAGGTTGAAAGATGTGACAATTTATACCTTTAAATAATTAGGAGAAAGTGCAGCAAACAAACAAACTATTGATGCCAATTATTAATCACAATTTCAAGAGGCATTATTTAAATAAAACTCATAAAGTGCCCCAAAAGCAAAGTTCAACCTTTATGATATATTAGTATACAAGATGCAAAGTCAAAAGGCATAGGCATATTGACCATAATTCATGCAAGATATAATTAGTTATGTTGTCATATATAAGCATAACCAGATGAAGGTCAAATATCACACTAACAATATATGTATGATACATACTTATGTTAGGGTATCAGGCCAACTATTTGAAATAGAAAAAGAAAAAATCAACAATTTAATAGAAAACAATATCTAACACGAACGATGAGCAACGCATAAGAATTAACGCGGTTCGGCTTAATCACCAAGCTTACATCCACGGAGAGAAAACTTGTTCTTAGTATGAGAGAAAAAATACCACAAGATTACAACTTGATTCCCAAGCCCCAACTCTTGTATAATCCTCTCACCTACTAAGAACACTCTCACTGCTTTCTTGTGTGTCTTTGTAGTATGCCAATCTACTTATTTATAGAGAATATTACTTGGCCAAAAAACCAAATAACAATTGGAAACCAATACTAATTCCTGGACTTATACAGAATAGGAAATAACATCTAAATCCTAAATCAAATACGAATTTCATTGACTACTACTTCAAGTAACTGAAACTAATTAGAAAACTAGTTACTTCCCACACCAAATAAGGACCTTGACTAAAAGAAATTAAGTCAATTTCCTAACAACTTGCATGATCAAATAAATCATCACAAGAATGATACATATACATGGGATTAGCCATTAATTCTCAATCATTGAGCTAATGGATACATAGATCCCATGACAAATTGAATTTGATTGATTTAATATTCAATGAATCTGTGTAGGTTTTCTCGGATTGCCAACAAACCATGAAGGTATACGTTAAACAACAATATTGACTACATTATTAAACATGATTGAATTGAGAAATATGCATGGAATTGGACTTACATAAATTGAGTATAATTAGCTTGTTTTATTTGGTACTTCATTGTGTTTGGCTGAGCTTTAAAATGACTATAATGGCTATTCCTTTGTCTTGAGTAGTAAATTATTTTGAGTTTAATTTTGTGTTTTTGGATTGTTGTTAGAATTGATTACTTGAGGACAAACAATAGTTCAAGCATGTGAGAATTAATTAGTACCCAATTTGCATGTGTTTGAGTTGTTGTTTATGTCCATTTGTTGAGTATTTGCGTGTGAAAGTTCCTCAAATTAGGGTTTTTGTTGTGTTTAAGTGCAGTTTGTGAGAATGGCAAAATTAGTGCAGGTATGCAATGTTTGATTTTTATGATTTTTGGAGCAAGTTTGATGATGTATTTGAGTTGAAAAAGGGTGGGATAAGACCATGCATGAAAACCAAGAAGAAAAGTGCAAAAATGTACTAAAAGAAGTTCCAATCAGCTCGCAGATTAAGACCCTCAAAACTGGTTACGTAAAATGAAAACTCTCAGAAGTTTACATGGAGAGCTGTTTACCAACTCGAGCCAAAATAAAGCATCATACTCGTTGGACCAGCTGATTGTAGAGGTGGCGCAAGAAAGTTCAAGGCATCCAGGGCTTCTTGTTTCTTGTTTCACGACAGCTTTTCCGTCACTATAAGTAGGGTCATTGAAGATGGATTGGGCAGCTTCAGGCATAGTTAGGGAGCAGTTTTAGCTTCAAACACAACAAAATTTTTTTCTTGTGACCCGGAACATGCCCTGACTCGAATCAAGGATCCAAGCGGACACACTAAACCGGAGGATACACCACAGCACCCCATGACACATTCAGGTTAGACAAAGGGATTTAAATCTAAGAAAAGATTCAAAATCAGGATCTCATTCAGTCCAAGAGTCCTCTTTACTGCTAGACTGTCCCTGGGGCCACATTAGTTTCTTTAGCCTTTCGCTTGTAACTTTGAAGATTGTAAGGAACAAGAAAGGAGATTTTCACCAAGCATGGCTAAACAGCTTTTATCCTTTTCTTTATTTCTTTAACATTATATTAAACTCTATCTTCATTATCAAGTTATTCGAGTCTATCGCTTCCTTTATGCCTAGCTAAATAACTTGATCCTTGGGTTAGGATGTAACCAATTATACTTTAATTTATGATGCACTCATGGTTAATCAATAAATCTTATGTGCATGCTATTTCATGTCTTTGGTTTTCGTCTTTGTTATTAGAAAGTCCTTTAATTGTAAAGCATCTAAGGTATTGTTTGAAAGACGAAAATTATTAATCAATGCTAGTTGGTAAAAGCATAAACTTTTATGTCTAACTCACAAAACTAAGGAAATACGTAAATCGCAATTTGCATAATGTCCAGTTCTTAATGACTCTTTAACTTATACTTAGGAGTGGTAATTCAAGACCTGATAAAACGACACGAACAAGACTCAAAAAGCACCTGATCAAAACATGACATGAAAGAATTTGTATCCAAAATAGGTCAATCACGATTATGACACCAAAAAAAAAAAGCGTTGTTGACGAATGACACGTTATTAATCCTTTAAACTTATGGGTTGATATGTTAATCCGAAACATACAACATGGCACAATTGTAATTTGAAGTACCATTTCTATTAGGGAATTTTATTTCTTTTGATACCTCTAGAATATACACCAAAACTAAAACTATACGACTAAAAAATAAAAACGAATTACTTGGTTTCCTTCCATACATGAACCCAATTTCTTTAAATTCGCTTCTTAAGAGTTTCCTTGTAATCAAAGTATTGGAGCCAAATAAAAAAAGAAAACAGAAGCCATTTAAAAATTAAGAATTCATACCAATTTTTTTTTTGGACAAGATTAAGATCTTTTAAACAAAAAAAAAAAAAGCATGAATTGGATTCCTTGCACATCTATTTATATCAAATTTATTTTTTTTAATTTCCCCCTAAATCTGTTGTGCAAATAGTGTATTCCTTTCTAATTAAGTAAAGTACACAAAAGTCTAATTGTTGTTTACGCTAAATTTCTTTACAGTATCTCCTAAATTTACCAGGAACTTAACTTATTGTTCGAGTATTGGAATCAAATGATTAAAGACTTAGGACCTTTGAGAATTCATGTCAAAATTTTCAACCATAAATCAATAGTTTTGACTAAAAGTAGTTAGTAGTTTTTTTTTTTTTCATATGAAAGAGCCTTTAATATTTGAAGCACAACTCCTGAATATTGGATACAGAAGTTGAATCTTCTATATTATTCTCTCTCTGACTTTTGGACTATGATTGAACAAAACTTAACATGTCGTAGAATTCCAAAGTAAAGTCAAGCAGAGATTACACAAAATTAATTAGTATCATGATTTATATTTATACACATGAAAATTTGAATTTATCTGCACCATGATTCAAGTAAAACACTTGGTTAAGGTCGATGCTTTAAGTTCATGGTTTTCAAGATTTTGTGATGTTTCATTTGTAATTTCAATTTAAAAAATTAAATGCATCAAACGGGTTAAAGACAACATGACACATTAATAAACAGGTCATGCCATGAACATGATACGAAAGTTTCATATATCAGTTATGAAACTATACTTGTCTAGCATGAACACGATTATGACGTGACATAAAAACGATACGACATGACACATTTACAATCCTACTTATATTAAATAGTGAAAGCAGGTTTAGACTTGTTATGGAGATGGCCATTATGGTGGTGAAAGCAGGTATTATAAAATTAGGAGATTTTACCATAGTTTCATAGAAGAATTAATTAATTGGCCAAGATAAAATCTTTTTTTAAGACAATTGAGGAAAGCCAAATTTCTAGAAGTTCTTATTTATTGATAACTTTGCATTAATTGATCTTAATTAATTTTGGTTGTTATTTCTAATTTGTTTTCTTGTTTTTTGTAACTTTTGTGACAATTCGTTGTCTAGACAATAAAATAATTTGAAAAATTTTGGTAACTGATGGGATCGACACCTGAATACTCCTTAATACTAGTGTATAGTTTGTTTTGTACACTTGTAAATGGAGAAGTAAGGTTAATAAACCTCAAACTACCCCCAAAAAAAATTTTATGTGAAAAGAGTGCAAGAATATGCAAGGATAAATTTAACGTTCTTCGTGCAAATATTATTATGGATAATTTTTTGAAAAACTATTGTAGCATTTTTTGATGTAATGTATGTGAGTTAAAAAATAATTGAAAAATGTATTGATTATATAAGCAAATCACTGGATGTAAATAGAGTGTAAATAATGTCCAATTCAAACAAACCCATTACTTCTTTTTTTTTTTATTTTTTTTTTCTGACGGAGTGGGTATCCGGGTCCCGACTAATCCCACTCTGGCTCGGAAGAGGAGGTCCCACTCCACTCCAAGTACAGTAGCAAGGGGGCTCGAACCCTGGTTGCCTAGGTAAATCTACCATACCCTAAAGAGGGGAGCTGATCGCTCGAGCTAACCCTTGGGGTAACAAACCCATTACAATAGTATATCTTTAGTATAGTTTCAGATGTTCCTATTGAATAGTGTGTCACAAAAGTACTCATTCTGTTCCATAAAAGTTGTCATGCTTGTCACTTTTTCTTGTCCCAAATTAATTGTTATCTAAGAAAAGTCAAAAGATAGCCCCTCACAAAAGATATAAAAGAAAGTAAAAATTCTCTTTCCCACTAGGATCACTGTACATAAATTGTACATTCAACAAATTTTATGGATCGTGGGAGTTGCTTTCTTAAGTTGGATACTTTGCCAAACTAAAAATGCCCTCCGCAACAACTTCAAATATTATGAGGCATGTCAAATTAGTCAATGTTCAAAGTTAGTTAGACCCAATAGCAACTCATTCAAATTTTGTTTGCCAACTAACACTACTATCAAATAGAAACGAGATCTAGTATTTGCTTTAGCCTCAATCTCCATCGAAGCATTGCTCCACAGACACAACTTTTTACATTCATATACGTATAAGAGAATTAATCTTTTATACACTAATAATGTATACATTTTTTATTATTAGATGTACGACACATAATTCGAATTTGAATTTAAAATTTAAATTTTACATATGCATTGTGCATTCAATCGTAATAATGTATACACTGTCAGTGTATATAAGATTTACTTTTTATAAAGTTCAAACTACTAGATCTTCACTAAACAAAAGTTCAATTGAATTTGACTTAAAATTTTTTTTTCTAATAAGAATTTTGACCAAAAAAAAAATAAATCAATTTCGAATAAAAATTTAAACTTGCTTAAACGGATAAACGAGTTTGAACACCAATATTCGATTCAATTGAACTTGTTCACACCGGTCATCTTTGGAAGAACAAAATGAACAAAAAAAAAAAAAAGTAAAACAAAATAAATTATTAAAAAAAAACTAAAAACTTGAAGCCTTGAACATACTGCTATTACATCCTACCAAGCCTTCAAACCAGCACTTTCAAAAGCGGGGTCTGAAGGCTCAGTCATCCCTCCCCTCTTCTCTCCAACGGTCCAACCCCAAGAGTTTGAAGACACCCATTAGCTTTATCTCATCCCTGTCCTTATCTGCAGAGAAGGTAAGAAGCAAAAAAGAAATATGAAAAACTCGAGCTCGGTTTGCAGTTCTTGTAAGAATTATGATACAGTTTCTTGATTAAATTTTTGCGGTTTTGTTTTCAGAAAGTGTCTCTGCGTTGAGGTCTTTTCTGAATCTATGAATCTCATTGACATGGGTTTTACCTTTCAGTCGACGCAAAATATCTAGAACTTGGTAGTATATTGAAGTTTTGGATTTTGAAATGCTCAAGATTTAGTGAGCCCACTTCTTCTGATTCAAGATTTGTTGTAGATATGGATTTTAGGTTCCTTCATCCAATGAACAAAATAACGGGTTGGAAAATTTATGTAAGAGTATGATGTTAGAATTATGGTTCCTTTTCTTGCTCTAGATTTGAATTTTCAAAGCTAGCATAAGAAAATATATGAAACTTGATAGGCGGTAAGTTAATTCTCTGAATGTAGAGGTGACAGAGTTCTGTTTTCCTATCCTAATTATGGGTGATTTGTAACTTAACTAAATTTGGTGACACAGTTAGCCTTGATTTAGAGCAGTTGATTATGTTTATGATGATTTGCATCGAGGTTGTTTTTTCACGGGTGTACATCATCCTAAGTCTTTAAAGTGTTTTCCTGTACAATGACAATAACATTCAGGTGGGGAGTCGATTCTCAGGAACTATCTCGACTGTCTGGTGCAATTGCACCAGCAGTTGATGGTTGAGAAACGCTTGAGGTAATTGTGGAAACACGGTAGGACTGGTGGATGAACAGAGGTTGCATACAGAGTGAGTGTATATTTGTTGTTGCAGTTTCTAATTGTCTCAGACAATTATAACTGGTAGTCGTTGAGACCCTTGATCCAGTTGAGAAATGCTTGACAACTCTAACAGTGACATAGGAATAGAGTTTACCTGCAAATATGCAAATGTTATACTCCGCTAACCATTATTAAAACAGTTAATACTTATATAGCTTAACCAACGAAAAGCCAGAACAATGACAAAAAACAAGTGATAATGGATGAAGCAAAAAGGTGATATGGACATTTGATTACTTGTTACTTTTTTGCTTACTTGTATATAGGACAAAGAAATTCCATCCCCAAAACAATCTCTCAATTTCTCTTTAAGGAGTAAAAAGTGTAACTTCCAGGTTACAAGCTATTAGCTAGTGATATGGTTTATATTTTCCTCTGAAGGAAACAGTATGAAGGACTCTTGTTTGGTCATTTCCATTGTCAAAGGAAGAATATTTCACCACAAATCTCTATCTTACTGATATTTCATTCTTGAAATAACATTAGCAGGTTCCATCTTCAATATGACTCGAAAGACTAGTTATTCATTTAATCATGCATTAATGGAACTCTAGATGCCTAGGTTTAGTGCTTCTGTTGCTCCTTAAGCAAAATCTCTGTTTCGGTTGGAATGTTTGCCTTAGATTATAGCTTGAGTTGTCTGGTTATTTGTCAAGTTAAAAATGTGTAAAGAGCTTGTGGATTATTCAGGTGATGCTGTAATGTCTTCAAGAAAGTAACAAAGATGAGCTAGATTTTTGAATTTACAAGCGGTGGACTCCTTTGCATTAGTTGTTTAATGGTTATTCTCAAGCACTACAGAGAGTGAAATATGATTCATTTCGCAATGTTTCACTTCAAAGAATGTGCTGCTGAAATTTTTGAGCAAAATATTTACCAAATAAATTTGTTTCTACATATATTGTCACATGATATAACATCAACTGTATCCTTAAGTCAACTCCATCACTGACCACTGTGAGAGACAAAAGTTGTTCAAAGTTATGCTATTGATTTTTTAAGGTGAACCTTGGGACATCAGTTAGGTCCCTGATTATGGTAGCGATTTGCTCCATAAGCACTGTAGATATTCTGTAGATATTCTGATTTAAGGGTCTAATCCGCTGGATTCTTTCCAGTGTTGCAATGGTAAGAGTCTACTGCACTGGATTTCCCGCTTTCTTTCTTGTGCAGCAAAACAGACTCAATCACCTTTTATAAGATTACTGGGATTGTCCTTTCAAGGTTTCTGATTACTTTTCTTGTCGCAGATATTTACTTGAACCATAAAAGGTAGTGGATAGTCTTCTTACAACATCTGAAACTGTTTCTGCTGAAGCAGTAATAGGAAAGAGGCTATTTGTGAAGGTAAATTTATGTTTTTGAGACGAGTGGCTTCAAAATCTTAGGGTTATCTCCTTGAGCATAACAAATTTTGCTTCAGAAGGGAAGTCCGACTACTGATATGCCTCAGATTCAGGATAGAACCTCTGGAGATCTCCTGGAGAATGCCTCTGGTTCTTCCGTGAAGTCTACAACAGTTCGCTTTCTTGAGTTTTCTGTTTTCTCACAAGAAGGGATCAACCTTGTTGTTGATATCAGTTCAAACTCATTGGATTTGCCTAAGAGATATGAAAATGAAGTCTGCTTGTGTCAAGCTTTCCCGGAGAACAAGTTTCAAAGCTTTCGTCAGGAGCTTGAATACTTGCAAAAGAACTGTAGACAGATAAAGAGTTCTTTGACTTGGAGTACAACTTCAAAGACCACATCTGGAAGTGATCATGTGAAAATTGACTCATCTCCAAATTCACTGAAAAGAGAAAATGAACATTTGGTGATTAATTGTCCAGATGGGGAAAATGGGTCTCTGGAAATGTCTCAAATGAAAGACTGCAAAATTGTTCGTGAGGTTTCAGATGCAGTGGAAAAACAAGAAAATCCAACTCTTTGCCAGCTTGATTTAGTTGTTGTTTCTGACACGACCTCAAGTACAAGCTGTGAGGTAATAGAACCTTCTTGTGCTCCCCAGGCAAAATCTACCTGCAGTTTCGTGGAAAGCTTAGCAGCAGATGGATCAGAAAATGCAACGGATTGCCAAAGTACAAGGCTTTGGAATAAAACTTACAAGAATGCAGACATACAAAGCCATTGGAGTGAAGCAAATCATGAAAATCTATTTGATGCTTCTTCAGCAATTAATACGCCTGATGTGCAGTCATCAGAAGATGCAGGCCTTCAGAAAGATGCAGCATGTTCTCCTTTTATATATGAGCCCTTGCTAAATCCTTTATATAATGTGGAAAGCACTAAAATGGAAGGGGAAGTATTGGAGAATTGTCTTGAAATTGACCAAAATGGTCATTTCAAGTCATCATCTGTTGTTGGAGAGGTAACACGTTTTTTTTCCAATTACTATTGTCGAGTAACTTTCCTGAAATGATACAGAATATTTGCTTAGTCCTGCTTCAACAGCTATTTCGAAAGGTCTTCTGTAGTTATTGCATTCTGAGAACTCTGTTTCTTCTGCAATCTTTTGTCTTCTCTGTCCTCTTTCTTTTCTTCCCATTTGGAGGCAGGTATAGAACTCTATAAGGTGCTGCTTTTATACGGCACTCTTGATTGCTTACTTTTTATTATCTATGTATCAGGTTTTTTTTTTTTTTATTAATTTTCGTGGCATCTGAAACTCAGACTATTACTAAAAAATCCTGTTTGGTTTTGTTTCAGCTTTCTGTTTGTCAATATTTTGCTTTGGTTTTTTCCTGTCAACCCAGGGCATGCTATGCCAGCTACCTGTTACTGAGGACCAGAGGAGCCATAAAAGTCTTGCATTATTTTCATTTCATTCCATCTTAAGCTCATTCTTTCTCTTATAGTGTTCAATACTGATTATGTGTGAATGGATTGGGAATTTTGCCTCCTTTCCCGTCATCTTATTTCTAGGCCTGGAAAAGAAAAACTGCATCCTTGATTGTAGGATTAATTACCCTCTTCTATCCTTCTAATTTCTGTTGCTTGAGCTATCTTGTGCCATGCGTCTCAATTTTCTAGTCATTCCTGTTGATTTTATATGCATGGGATGTATGCATGAAAGTTAATTTTCATTCTTGCCAATGTAACCGATACATTCTTATTTCTCTTTCATGCTTGGATCACACTTCACATGGGTTTTGACATCTTTCATATCCATATACAAGTTCATTGTTCTACATATTATGATCTATAGTTTGCTGGTGTTTATTCCATCTTTTGCTTTTCTTCCCATTCTCTGGGCCCTGTTTTCCACCTTAACCCCTCAAGATGTGTGGTGGTTGTCTGTAGAAAAGATTGTTTTATGAATATACTGAAACTCTCAAACTAAGAATGTATCATCAACATCAAAGTGATGGAATTATATGCAAATTACCTTGTGTTAATGAATCGAAATTTGCTTTGCTTCCATGAGATTAGTGGATTGTCATCTTTTTTTTTTGTGTTTTGTGCTAACAAAATATATCATCAGTTTGACCAGAAAGTTACTAGCTATGGATCTTTGACTTGCATTTGTGATCTTCTATTTTGTTGCTTTCTACAATAGTCCATGTCAATGTCACCTGCAGTGTTTTGCCATTTTCAGGCCTGGAGCTGTAGCATTAATGACATAGAAGCTTCAAGGTAATAGTAACTTGTTGGAAAACCTTTATCAGAATTTGTTTGATACAGTCATCTAAGCACAGATTTTTGCTGTTTTGCTTTGTTAATTATTATTTTTTACCAGTCAATCAGGAAACAAAGCAGAAATGTCCATATCTGATGGAGGATATAAAAGAAAGAGACAATGCTATCAATCTGACAAGGTTTTTGGAATTTGTGGTGGAAAAATTTTAAGAAGGTCAATGCGTCATAGTAGCAAAGGTCTCCCAAGAAGATCCAAGCGGCTTTTTCCTAAGGTTTGCGTTAATTGTTCTTAATGATAGACATCTAGGCAGATGATTAACACAACTCATACATGTTTGGCTGATTTCAATTCGACTCAAGCATCTTACTCTGCTTAGAAAATGACACTTAATAATTTCTCCAACGCATCTTTGAAGAAAAATAGCGTCTCTGAGGGTATCTTGCACGTTGAATGCTTAATAGAATAACAAGTCGGTGTCATGTTAGTATATGTGCCTTGATCTTTACTTCACACGCCACAAGATAGGCTTTAAGTTAGCAACAATGATCACATCATTGCTTCTCTTCAGTAGTTGGAAGTCAACTATTCTTGCATCTTTTTGTGTATCTAAACACACAAAGATGAAAATAAATGGAATAAAAAAAAACAACTGTCAGAAAATACATCCAAAACTTGTTTTAGTTCACTATTTTAAGATGTTAATCAAGTAGAGTAAGGTCATGTCAGAATCCCATTGAAGAAATTAGTCCAGCATGTAAAGGAGTCAGTTGTTCTTTGACATAATCAAAATTTGAATTCAGTTAGCTAGCTTGATGTATCTGCAAGAACAGGGTCTAACATCGTTATCTACCTATCCAAGTTGTTTGATATCGGTGTTCAATCTTTTGTGTTTCTGAGACTAGGTTACATATACACATCTATGTTTTAAGAAAGAAAAAGAAAGAGGATGGATAAACATGTAGGTTACTGTCATTTAACGTTTTTTTGCCCAGCAAAAATTGAGATTGTTTCTGCCAAGTTAGCTGAAGCAAGAATTTATATTGTATAGCTCCCCTTTAGACGACTGTCTCAGTGCAACGGAACTAGCATGACATAACCGTTGATGAGTAGAAAAATCATTACTGTTACGATGCCTGTGTTAGAGATGCAATGCAGTTGGTCGCGCATTCACTTGCTCTTGTGAGCTGGATATGTTACCAAAATAAATGCAAGAACAAGCGACATTTCTGATTTGTAGACATATCTACCTTGAAATTTCCTTTATGAGTGATAGATATGGAAGTGGAAATGTGGCATGAATACCATCTGTTGTCCCCTGTCCTTTATAAAAATATCTTGCCCCCTCTCCTCCTTAAGTGATGTCCCAGATGGATGCCCACTTCCCCTTTTTCTACAAGATTTTAGTTAAAATATGTACTTTTGCATTAAAGATGATAACAAAGAAGAGTCTTAACGGGCAAAAAATATTTCATGGTGATTAAGTTTGAAGCTAAATGGATCATAAACTGCTAAAAACAACCAGGAATACTAGTGTTTTGATAACCGGACCAGACCAACCATTTCGACTGGTCGAACCACAAACCAGCCATGGCACCGGTCCAGTTCATGGGTCAACCCAGAAAATCAATTGAACCAGTCCAACCTGGTTAAGAACTTATCGAGTGGGTCAAAATTGGCAAAAAACCAGACTTTTGAACCGGTTCATACTAAATTTTATTTTATTTTTTTTAAAATTAAAGTCATCCAATTTACATAATAAATAAAAGAATAAAAAAGAAAAACATTTGAACCGGTTTGAACTGGTTTGGACTGTGAACCGGAAGCTCATCCGGTTCAGTAAATGCTCCGGGTTTAAAAACATTGAGGAATACTGGTTATACAATCAGCATCTTTCTCTCAACAAATAAGTTTCATTATTCAAATCAGAATTTTAAAAACAAAAATTTTCAAATCAACATAGAGCAGGTGTGAAAGAAATAAATGCATGATCTTAAATTATTCACTATCAGCAAAATTTTCTTGTATCAAATGTTTTATTTTGCTGCTGATAAAAAAAAAATAAAAATATCTGATATTATTTTACTAGATGATTCAAATTACGTCTGAAAGTGACCGGAGAAAAATGAAGACAAAATGAAAAATGTTTATGGCAAATATGGGCCCTGCTCCAATTTCATTTACGTAGTTGTGTGATAGTTCTACTAATTTCAGAAGAGCCTTTGGTGTTCTACCCAAGAGTCTCTCTTTCTTGATATCTTTTACATAGATGTCCTGCAGCACCAAGAAGCTGCAATGTATAATAGCATGTTGGTTTCTCAATTTTTACTTTTGTACCTCATTCTTGTGCTGTAAAACGTTCTGACTTTAGTCATTTTCTGTTCTCCATTGTTATGTTTCACAATTGTAAAAGTTTAGCTCTTGAATTGTGGCAAATATAAGATACAGTTGATAACGCCATGGCATAAGGATTTAGACCACATTGTGTTTCAAAAATATGTTTACCTTAATATATTTGAAATATAATACATCTAGTTGTCCTTATGTCACTTAATTTTGTCGTGCTCACAACGGATATTCCATTACAATCATTAATGAAATGCTTCAGGTTTTTATTACAAAAGAATTTCCTCCTAGACTTCCTCAATCCAATTTTATTTGGCTGCTGCAAAACAAGACATTGTTGTTTTAGTTGTTATTGGATCTTTTATTACGCCTATGAATAACATATACCTTTGTTTCATTCATGAGGCACTCTACTTCACAAGTTATATGTTAGGCTATTGGCTTCCTTGTCTCTAAACTTGGCATATATTCTACTATCTTTGTGTAATGGCAGTTGGAAATTACGTGAGTTTTGGAATGTAACTGATCCAGTGAGGTTTTGATCTCTATTGGCTTTAATCCTTTCTGTATAAGGGTACATATATACCTAGGCACAATAATATAATGTATTTGATCGCTGAGCTAGCATGTAAGTTATCACATTCACACAAAAGAGTTAAATGAAAGAGATTCTACAGCTTGAGATGTGTATTATTTTCCTGATGCTTAGCACAAACTGTAATGTGATACACTTTTTATTGTTCACTTGAGTTTTGTTTGTGCAAGCTAGCAAACGTGGTCTGGTCTTCTGTACCATAAATTGCATAATAAACCTCAGACACATTTATGGAAATATTGAATACTGAAAAATTCTATTATTTACCTGAGGAACTTGAAATATTTTCATTTGTACATGCAGTTATTTACATATTGTGTGTGTGTGTTTCTGTTTACTTGACTGTTTTGTCTCCTGATATTTTAATTGCGTGGAGGTGGACATTACCAGAATTCTCGTCTTGCTGAGTTATTTTAAGAAATGACTGTTTATCAGAAAGTCGGATCATGATCTCATTCTTTTGAGTTTCCTACAATAGTTAGATGCTTATATTGATTACCCACATGGATAACTTTTATTTCTCAACAATGATGACAATAATCTCTGCTCGCGGAGTTACTTTTCTCCATGCTGATTTTTCAATTCTAGTTAAGAGCAAGATTTCTTACTGTGGCAAAATGATAGCATTCTTTTTCTGGGTTATATGGTAGCAATAGTGAACCACTATGACTCTGATCTTTGGAGAGCCACTTCCCTACTATGCATAACTAAACTAAAAACTGTCTCACCTCATCAGGAGGTATATCAAAAATATGAAGCTTGATGATGAAAATGTCCTATGTGAAGCTTACCTTCTGTTCCTAGTACTACAATTTTTTATGATGGCAGCAGCTGGATGCCATCTATGCTTACCTTGGCTTAATATCTGAAGCCCAACTCCCATACCAACTGAAGGCCCTTTTTGATTACCCACAATCCTGCCATATTGATAGATCAATTTTATAACTTTTGAGAAAGACCTTTGATTCACACACCCGTCTCATCCCTGACCACTTCTCTGACAGCCACCGATCCACTATGATTGTGAACATATCCATCAATGTTAGCTTCGCTGAAAATGGAGGAAAGTTCCCTGTCACAATCTGTTCTTTTCTCTTGAAGTTTAGTCATATCAGTCATAAGATTAACATAAATTGCCTTTTGGGTTCATGTAACATTCTCATTTCTTGTATTTTTCAAGTGAATCAATCGTTTGCTAGCGCACAAACTGTATTTAACATACTCTTTGCCGCTCTAGATTATAAGAGCTCAATCCTGTTCTGGCTTGTTTTTCAGGAATGCTTTACCTGTGATATAACACAGGACAATATGTCTGTAACTGTACCTGAGAATCAAATGCAAAGCTGATTTGATCTTTGGTTGTTTTGTTGCTTCAAACCATAGCTTGGTCACTGTATATTGTTGCTACCAAGTCTGTGCATAGCACGTGTCAAGTTAGGACAATTTTGTTGTGTGGAATGTAGTCCCATTGTGGTTGGTGTCTCAAATTCAATCTAAATGTCGCATCCCTACATTGTATTTGCTAATTTGCTACAAAAGAAACCCCTACTTTCTGTTACTCGAAGTATATACCTCTTCCAAGTTTGTTCATGTGTTGTGTGTATGCCTTCTATTTGCATGATTTAATCTTTTCTTATTTTTGCAGCGACTTTCTGATTGAACTTGCAAGGCGTTGGAAACTCTGGGATAGTTGTACATTCAGGATTTTCAGTGTTGGAGTTCAGATTCACGGAACTACTTATCCATATCTAATAAAACCTCTGAAGAATATTTCTGGAACCTTACCTCAGTTGCTCTCATCTTTGTGAGTTAACAGTAAGATCGATCTCATGATTTTTTATAGCAAATTCCTTTCAGCATTTCACTCCCTGTCTCAAATTATTGAATTCTGAATTTTATTGTAGCTCTGAACTAGTTTTGGTGAAACAACAGCGACTTACTGTAGTTTACAGCAACAACAGAAAACCTTTCTTATTCAAAACGCTTAAATTAGACCTAACATCTTCCGTTTTTTTTTAGTGCACGGATAGTTGCTTCTCATTTTTCTGAATCTGTTTATTACTTCTGTTTCTCCTCAGTGACACGATTTCAGTTAGTTTGCCTCTTATGTGGCTGGGTCTTCATGTTTATGAGTACATTGTATTTGTACTGTCTGTTGGTTTTGGATGAGTTAATAATGTTAAGCAGGGAATCAGCTTCTCAAAGCTGAAAACTGTTAAACCGAAAAAGTGAAATGAGTCAGGTTTCTTGATCAGACTGCAACCCATGATTTTTTGCAAACCTCTTTCACAAATAAACCGAAAAAATTTAAAAACGTAGATCAGCTTGATTTGGTTGTTTTTCAGTTAACAAGCGTCCTGTGTTTGACAGGTTTCTTCATTCTTAGAAATCAATATTCGTGCTTACAAGAAAGAACCCACACGGTTAAGCTGATTTAGTTGTTGATATGCCTTCAATTGTTTTGTACGTTGTAACAACAATGTAGGAAACTTCGTATGTTCTAGTTTTGTCATCATTTTCTTTTTAATTGTTGTAATGTTCTTTGTAAGCTCAGCAACACTTTTCCCTAAAACATCTTAGATGCAAGTAATTCGTTGAAGAATGATGTAATAAAACACTAATTTGATCTCGTCTTCCTTTTTTTTTTCTTTCTTTTCTGTGAGTTTCATTCGTACTTGTGTTGACAATCAATGAGCCACCATTTTATTGTGCAATTGGCATTTGATTGAAGTCGTGTGTGAAATCTCTAGCTATAATCCAGAATTAGCTCTTAAAAAAAAAAATCCTCCATAGTAGTATATTGTCAATAAATAAATACGGGATAACCTAACAAACTTCAATCTTATCTAAACCACCAAGTTTAGTGCAACTAATGGGAAGCTATTTGATAAATCATATACCCTAATCTCAAGTAACCAACGTCCGTGATAGAGTGGAGGTTGAGAAATGGTTTCTAACTTATCAAAAATTTACTTGTATAGTATATCTTTCAGTGATTAATTTCTGTCTATTAAGAAAACAAAAGAAATGTAAAACAGTTTGGAAGCTTTACCACAAAAATATGAAGTAATATAGGAGTTGTGGGATGAGTGATTAAGTGGAAGTTAACCACAATACTCATGTTATCTCTTTTTTTTTTTTTCCTTTTTTTTCGACAGTCGTTAATAGTCTATTCTACACCTATTCCTACTCTAACTTATTTTGGGAGGGATTCAACTGGGTCTATGGGGGCCGATGGGGACTACACAATACTCATGTTATCTAAAACTAACTATTTTGACTCTTTTCAGTTATTATGTATAATAGATATTCGACCCAACCACTACAACTATTTACTAGAAAACTTCAACCGAACTACTACAAGTACTAATAGTGATATTTGGAGTTCACTGTCATATTCATGTCATTCATAGTGATTGGTATTAATACACTCTTCTTGTGGGCAATGGTGAGACTAAACACATTAGAGCAATAACTACTTTTGGTTAATACGAGTGAGCTTTCCTCCTTGGACAATTTCATTCTCCTAAAAAGAGAGTGTTGAGAGTGGCGGGCTTGGAAGAGAAAGAAAAACATGAGAAGGTTAGAAGGAAAGGAGATACCATGAGGAGAAGGAACTGATTATGTCAATGGGAACGAGTATGAGCTTATACCCATGAAGTACTTCATTTTAAGACCTTATTTGTTTGTATAAAATTTTGCATAGAAAGTCCCCCTATAATATGTGTTGATAGTTATCGTGAATTGCTATAGAAAATACAATATTTAAGAATTTACTTAAAAGGGACAGAAGGGATAATGAGGAATCGAGTAAACTAAAGCATTTAAGGGAAAAATAAAAAGCAGTCTGCTTCCTTAGTTTGTCCACGTATGAATCAAAGCCTAAGATTTGAGTTATTGACCTTTATATACATAAGAGCATATCTACTTTTGGATTGAATACTTAAGACCGTGACCATGCACTCAATTATTGTTGTTTGGGGAAGCTTTAACAGAGATTTCTTTGTATATTGTTTGGTTGGACCATGGTCTAGAATCCATTTTGACTACACTGGGATTTTGTGCAAAAAAAAAAAAAATAAAAGAAAAGGGAAAACTATTTGGTTGGGCTAGAATTTTAGAGGAGAAGGGGGCAATCTTGTTGTTGGATACTAGTAGTTTATTGGGCATTGGAAGAAGAAGTTGAGGGATTTGTGAATGTAATGTATGTCTTTGTTTTGAAATAATTGTAATTGGCTCACAATAAACGTTATCATTCTTTAATATTTTCTTTGTCAATCCAATTTCACAAACTTTATAGACAAGATAAGAAGTCTCCAAATGTATTCCACGTTAATTAGTTAGATGAAAGACCCTTGTGACTAAAATTAAGACATAACCTATAGTGAGTTATAAACACGAATTATTCAAGGTATTTACACGATGGCCAAATTATAAATTGATATCATAATACAAGGTCGAGGTTTTCTAATGGTTTTACTAAAATTTGAATTTCCTAGCTAGCCATTTTCAAGAAATGGATCATCCTTGTCATGGCCAAAATTTTTAAGAAATGACCAAACTGTGGTAGTCATTGTTTAAACAAGTCCAAACTTATTGCATTAATCAGTTCTGCAGAAATAAATCTAAGAATGTTTTTAAAAGCCCAAATTAATCTCCCAACTCAAGTTTAAATAAAAAGAACCCTATTATATGAATGAACGTAACTCTAGGACCAAGTCTGAACTCAAATCCAACCCAATCTTAACTGGACCGTTTCAACAAATAAATGAATAAATAAATAAATGAGTAAGTTAAATCAATAAATGAAAAAAATAAATAACGCTTATTTCATGGATAACCAAATTATGACACTTTCTAAAAAAGGATAATTGCTAAATTAGGAAACTTTCTAAAAAGGAAAATCTTTCATTTTAGGAAACTTATCAAATACTTTGTATAAAAGGTTCAAACATGTTTTCTAGGGTTATCCAAGATAGAAATGAGCACTTTAAAAATAGGACAAATGAACTAATTAAGGTATATATACACTGGTTATAAATTAGAGATGAAGTCAAGGATTTCTTCATTTAAGCAGTTTGAGATAGGTGGTGTTTATACATATGTATTTTTTAAAATGTTAAATATGAATTTTCTCACGTGAAAAGTGTGATAGAAGATACAAAACCAAGCTTTTGAGGATTTGATGCATGACAAAAGTGTGATAGAAGATGCAAAACCAAGCTTTTGCTGTTTCCTTTTTCTTCTTGTCAAAACCTATTAGCTGTTGGTTAGCACTTCTTGTCAAAACCTATTAGCTTTAGAAAGATTGAACAAATAGCTGTTCGCTAGCACTTTTGTTTACCTTGTCCAGCAATGCCCATTTCTATGGCCATTGCCACCCTTACCCACCCCCCCCCCCCCCCCCCCCCCCCAAATGGCAGTAGCCTAGTTTTTCACTGCATACAGGTGAAGTACATACGCTAGAAGTATAAATATGTATGCAGGCAAGCAGAATACGAAATCCATGGGGACTTGTATGACTGACTTGTTTCAAAATTAGTTTGATGCTGATGGAAAATATTATTCAGTCCGATATAAAAAAAAAAAAGTAATGTTATGAAGGACTACTAGAAAGAATCATAAAAAATGTTCCATACCTGATAGGTAAACAATCGGAGATCCCATAAAAAGCAAAGAAACAAATTTTTAAAAATATCGTCTACTAAATTTATAGTCGAGTTTAATCCGGGGGGGGGGGGGGGGGTTGTTTTATTTAATTATTTATTTTTGTTTTGTTGATTTTTCGAGTGCTCGAAATGAAAAATTTTAGTGTTATATTCAATTATGTGCCCTAATTCCTAATTCCAAGCGCTTATGTATTTTGTGTGCTTCTCTTAAAGGCTTTCGGTCTCCAATGACAATTACATTAGCAGCAAGTAATTATTGGAGTCAAATGATTGCTTTAATCCTATGTGCCTTCCTTAAACAGTCAATGACATGCACAGTAAAAGTGAACTAAAAGTCCTATTCCATCACAATTCATGGAGATTATCAAAATTATTAGAAAATATCTATACCATAGTCATAACAAAATTCGAAGAAGTTGTCGGTATTAGCATCCAAAGGACCAGTTTTATTTATATTTAAGAAGAACCAATATAGCCCACCAGATCACATGATTAATAGTAGTAATTTTTTTATTTTTTTTATTTTAATGATTGGTATCATAAATAGTAGGAGATTCTTAACTCTTCTGGAAACAAATGCTACCAATCAAGTTTCCACAATTATTTTTGTTTGTTTGTCTGTTTGTCTTTGCCTTTTTTTTGGATCTAAGGCTGACTCTAAGCCGTTTTGAAGTATGATTTTCATTATTTTGTCATATCTTATTTTATTTTTCGTTTTGTAATTTTGTTGCTTTATTACAACCCAATTGTAAGGCCAAGTGGCGTCTTCTGAAGAGTAAAAGCGTGAAATAACTAACAAGCAAACTCTTGGCACTAAATCAAACAAGGTTAACAAAACTCGTTTCCTTGCTCCTTTTGGAAAATGAATATATGCACCCAAATTTTTGTGGATTAACATTTTTATCCTTTGACAGTATAGTGATTTTTTATATTAACAGTTTTGAATATATGTCACGTGTGCATGATTTGAAATTCAAATTTGAATTCATGTTATATATATATATATATATATATATATATATTTGTAAAAAAAAAGGACCTGACCCCACTTCAGGCTCCAACCCTTATTCGGGTTGTTGAGTTATTCCCCATTTTTGTGACAAAGCTCGAACCCTTGTTTGGTTGTTGAGTTATTCCCCAACCCATTTTTATGTCGGGTTGGTGGGTTATTCCCCAATTTGAATTCATGTTACATAACATGATCTAAAATATCCATATTGACCTGAACCTTGTTTCTGACTCGCCGTAGACCACTGCTTCATTACTATTGATAGAATTTGGGGCAGAAACTATTGCAGTTACAACGATTTTGGAAGGTTCACCGTCTTGATCGGCCAAGAAAAGAATGTGGAGCTTAAATTATAAAGTATGCCCACAAAAAATTGTTACCAAGTTTACATTGTATTCAACTTAATTTACATTCTAAACAAACGTAGTTACATTTTGTTGAAATGCACTAAACAGTTCCAGTGGAACCGTCCCAGTCCCGGGTTCCTCTGGAGGAGCTTGTTCCTGATCAGAATTTTTGCTTCCTGTACTTTCATTCCAGCATAATCCCCTATATCATAATCCTAGTTACCTCGTAGAGACCACCGCTGTAGATTATTGCCATGGCATCATCTAGCTTTTCTCTCTCATTCTGACTTTTTTTTTTTTTCTCTTCGCTCAGCGGACTTGTCTCCAAATATCCGGACGGTTGATTATGGTTATTTTCTAAAAAAGGCAAAACCCACTCATCCTTTACCCCATACTTGGCTCTAAAATCTGGTTTTGACTTCAAGTCCTGGAGTGCCATGTAATCATTGGGTGAATCACTAGGCATACTGGTGATAATCCCAGTACCATTATCAGTGAGAACGGAAAGAATTGGCAAAACGTATGTAATGTTATTGAAAGCTAAGGGAGATCTCAATGGTAGCCGAATAATATCTTGGCTTGCTAATTCAACATAACAGGTTGGTTGCTGTGGCACACACGACAATCTTTGATTCGCCAAATTAAGCGCTGCCCTCCTGGTTAAGATGAATACCTCAGTGTCACTTATTTCATAAGCACCATATTTCACCTCTGGCAGAGCCCAGGGATTTGTCTGCCCATACATGGTTGCTGCCCTCTTAGTTAAAGCACCAAATCTTCCCTCCGGCAGAACCCAGGCATTTGTTCGCCCATACAAAGTTGCTGCTCTCTTGGTTAAGATGAATACCTCAGTTTCACTTATTTCAAAAGCATCATATTTCCCCACTGGCAGAACTCAGGCATTTGTTTGCCATACATGGTTTCTGGCTGACGAGCGCGGGTCTGTATATAAATTTCTAAACACTTCACACGAGATTTTCTGCAAATATACAGATTGTGATTGAGTATATGGTATTAAGAATTGAACTCATAAGAAAGAATGTCAATTACCAGCACTACCAAAACTCCTTTATTATTTAGACAATCAACAAATTAAAAGAAACAAAATTAAACTAAATTTTGTAAGAAAATAGCAATTGAAAGCTCCTTAGGCCATGATATCCCTAACTACTCATGCAAGTGCAATTTTGAATCATTAAATACTACTATCTTGGCTAATTTTGACGTAATTCCTCATACATGTGAACCTACTCTCATAGTGAAACAACTATACTTATAACTAATCCATACCTACTCTCGTAGTTATGAAATTAGTTATAAGTTAATTACCTCTATAAAATTACATGACATGAATCACTATGGGCACAAAGGTGCATATCTACTATCGTGAGTGTACTCCATAGGTTTAACACTTCTTGAACTAGTGTTAAATCCCAATTTTCATTGAAAAAAAACACTTTTAGATAATCACAATTAATGGTACCAAATTAATCATGATTTATAGGAACAAAAGTGCTAAATAACTTACTCAAAATAATAACATTAAATAGCCAAGAAATCAACACAATACAATCATAGAAAGTTCAATCAAGACCCAAGCCATAAATTTTATAAACACATATTGAAACACAAATCCAAGATTTGCATATTAACCATACTTAAGAATCCAATACAAAAAATAAAGAGTTGGAGAAGAGATAATCCTTATCACATGAGATTCAACCCTTCCTTCTTCATCTCCATCTTCATCCTAATCTAGCCAATATACAAGAGTGAATAACACACATTCCTACCTAAACTATACTATACTATACTATCTAAAACTAAGAAAGTGTAAGAGTTACATTTTTGTAGTGTATTCTTGCACCTCTCTCTTTGCTCTCTTTCAATGGTTCTCACATGTATATAGTGTTAAGAGAGTCAAAAAGTGCTTAATGATATGACATAAAGTTTCCTTTACACTTCCCTAAAGATTCTTGAGCATGTACAGTCGAAATTCTTTACTGGAATTAAGTTGGAAAGAGGTGTGAATGTAGGGCAAGTTGCAGAATAAGTTGCCGAGAAACGTGGGAGAATACATGACCTCTAAATATGCGACCTGAGCTCCTGTATTCTGAGGGTGCGTTTTCTCTTCAGGCATGTTTTCTTGTTTCTTTTCTACTCCAATTCAATATTAAGATTACGACCAAGGTAAACATGTTCTTGTTCATGCTGTTCACCGATAATGCTTGCATGTGATGCTCTATTTTCTTTCCAATTTGTTGTTGAATCATGCACTAGTAGCGCTTATATGAATTTGTCTTGATCCAACGCTTATATCATGTCTCAAATCCTACAATTAAAACCAAAATTGCACATTAATCTGCTCAAACGAAACTCGCAAAATTTAGAGACTTAGAGAGTAATTTACACCTTAAAAATCTTTATTTATACCAAAAATAAACATATAATGCTACGTAAAAACATATATAATAAACACTTATCAAACTCCCTCACACTTGAACCATTGCTTGTTATCAATCAATTAACACATAATCAACTACAATGATTCAAGAGGTGAAATACTACATGCACTTTCTCGAATTTAATTTCTCATGACTTGGCAAACAATCATTATACAATCATTCAATTTGCATTGAATACTCATAATATCAAGTAAAGGAAAGATAATTATATCGTAATTTCAACAAGTTAAATTAATCTCTCATTCCTAACTTAATTTTACAAGGAAGCAAATCACATAATCAATTCATAACTATCCTTCTCCCACAATCATCTTTTTCTCAAATTTCACAATTAATAGGGATTATTCATACTAATTTTGACGCAAATAGTGAAAATGTTTTTTGACACGAAGATCGATACTTTTAGGTGAAGGTCCCCGATTACTCAACATTTCACTTATTCAAGTTGCTATGTATACTCTTAATTCAAGTACCTTTTTACGTGAATGTCAACATTTGTAAATGCCAACCCCCGATTACTCGGTACAAGAACCATTGAAATAAAACAAAAACTCTTATCCTCGTCTTTACTTTTTCTCTCCCCCTTTTCTTTTAAAAAATAAAACACAATAAATAGGTATTCCCTCTTAGCAAATACATAAGAATAATCAAAGGAAGAGTATAACTTTTTATTGACCATATCAATTACTTACTTGTAAAATTAAGTAAAGAAGAGAAATCTCATTAAACATGCAAAATTATAGGCATAATTCTCTCTACTTTATCGGATATATTTTCTAAAATGCAAAAGTTCTAATTGCATAATAACCATTTCCAAGTCAAAAGAGAATTAAAATTTTCAAAATACATATAAAGTTTTAATAAATGGAAGAATTAGCGCACTTAGGCTTGGATCAAAGTGGCCCTTTTAAACTAAAATTGCAAAATTTGGAAGAATTTTTGGACCATAGTGAAATTTTAGAAAAAAGTTGAAAAAATTTTTGATAGAATTTTCCCTTAAAATTGAACGAAACTTCCTACCAACAAACCCAATTTTAGGAAAATTTTTCACATGGCAATTTTTCCAAATACAATTACAACATTTCAAATGCATTTAAGTCCACAACATATCATCGCATGACATAAAATAGCAAGCCAATTATTCCCCTCCCCCACACTTAAATTTCACATTGTCTTCCATGTGAGAAAGGAAAAATAAATAAAGAGTATGAGAAAATACTCTTCTTATGACTTGCGCTATCTAGATCCATGCTATGTAATGAAAATCCAACCGATGGTGGTGTAAATACTTGCAAGGATCAAGAAGTAAACATGTAAATCAAGGGAAAAGGGAACAGGGCTAAGTAAGCGGAACCAACACAATGTTCAAGGTATAAAAACATGAAATTAGCTAATTTCGCAAAACAAGTAGATGCATTAATATCCAACCAAAGTTAAGCTACTATCACAAAATATCCCAAAACCATAAACAAAGTAAGTTCTATTTATACATTTTGTCGTCAATGATCAATTCCCCAAAATTGCTTAAGTGTGAAATTTTTCCAAAATAGAGGCAACACACCAAATCATAGTAAAAATGACCTTTTGAGTATTCATAAAATGCTAAAAACCATTGAACCACCAAGATCATAAGTGCATTTATGAATTTTGTCCATTAAGGCCATTTTTTCACTTCACCTCATTTTTTAAAAATTACCTAATAATTCAACCAATGTACCTTCTCATATATTTAGGTAATTTAGACTACTCAAATGAATATCATGAACTCCCACAAAGCTAATTAAAGTGCTACAGTGGCCATTAAATATGCAAGTTTGTTATCAAGCCAAATTAAGCATAAAATCAGCAAAAAATTCACCAAATAAATACAATAAACTCAAACCTGAAGATCTATTGATCACTAACAATCACCAATAACATCAATAAGCTCAAATAAATATACCAAACTTCACATGTTAAAGAAATTCAAAATTGTCTAAATATAGAAATAATTCAACCATGGCAAAATTCAAGTGACAAAGTTGGGTGAAGATTTGTTACCTCAAGGTAGTTTGGTGATGTTCAATGATGCATAAGATGCAAATATTTGCAAAATTAAAGAATGTGATACCCTAACTCGTTTAAAGCTTGAATCCAAATCTTGAGTTGTGTTTGAAAATTTTAAAATCATGAAATCCACTCTAGAGGATGTGCGGTGAGATTTGGTGAAGGTTGTTTGAAGATTAAATGGTAAAAAGTGGTGTTTTATGAGTGGTGTATGTTTTAGGTGTGAGTGTGTGAGGAAAACATGAGGTGGAAGAGAAAAAAAAAAAAAGAAGAAAGAAATAAGCTTGCTTTTTCTTCTTTTAAAACAAGGGCCTGAATACGTAGGCCAAAAATGCAGCCTTGAGCCTGTATTTTTAGCTCACGTTTTCTGTTTAAAAAATACAAAAGTCAAAATGCAGGTTGTTGAAAATGTGACCTTGAGCTCGCGTTTTCTTCGTTAATTCTACAGGACAGAATACGCGACCTAGGGAAAACGTGGGCTTTAGCTACGTTTTCAAGGGTCATGTTTTTGTGACCTGCAATTTTTCCGTAGAACTTTTTAATTTTCAATAATTACACACCTTACCCCAATTGTTCAAAACGCATTCTAAATCATTCTTTTGTTAAAATAATCAATGCACCCACATGTAAAATGATCAAAACATGCATTTTAACCCTCTTTAATAAATCAAAAACAACTTTTACTCAAATCGAGGGATTGAGATCCTTGACGAAATTTGCTTTTTCACCTCATTTGGTCACCTTTGCTTCTAGTCCCCATTCATACAAAACAAATATAACAAAACAACATCAAACTTAACAAAATCCTAAAATCACACTAAATTGAAACAAAACACCAAAATATTGGGTTGTCTCCCAATTAGCGCTTCTTTATAGTCATTAGCTTGACTATTTTACCTCATTTTTCAAGGAGGCTTTGTTAATGAGTAATCCACCATTTTAGGACGTGATAGATCACCAAATGGTTTCTCAATAGCAAAAGCCACATGTTCTAATGATAAGAGAGATGGAAGTAACTTACCTATTTCAAGTGTTTTATAGAGAGTATCTTATAGGAACACCACTTGAGAATTGTCCAAAGGAACATCTATATAACCCTCTTGGGTGATTATGTCCTTGGAACATACACTTTTAACACAATCCTCAAGAGGGGTTATATACAATGTTTGAAAACTAGACCGGACCGGTTGGTTCGACCGGTTGAACTGTAAACTAGCCATGCCTCCGGTCCGGTTAAATTACAAAGCCAAAGTATTAATTGAACCGGTCAAGAACCGGTTGAACTGGTATCGGAGGTTCAACTGATTTTTATTAAGTATTTATTTTCTAAAATAACTATTTTAGTTTTATTCAAAATTTTTAATACTAAAATGAATAAAAAATTATTAAACCTTTGAACCAGGGTTGAACCGGAAGGTTTTCCGGTTCACTCTCCGGTCCGTTAAAAACATTGGTTATATATGAATCATTCATACTTGCCTCTTGAAGTTCAAACTTCATTCCAAAGGCATTATCATGTGAAATGGATATTTTTTCATTGAAACTCACATTAGATGCATCATTTTCATCAAAATGCAATCAATTTTCACATATAACATTCCTACCATTCATGCTAGGGTCATTTTGCATATAATTAGAAGAAATAACTTCACACAAAACATATAATTGATCTTGAATTCTGCTAAAGTGAGAAGTTAATTCGTCTATCCTTTCCTAAACCCTATCAAAATGGTCAAAGGTTACATTAGCTAGCCTTTCTATATATAAATCAAATTGATTAGAATATTTTTCTATGGCTAGCACCCAAGATGGTTTAGTGTCATTAGCTAGTGTTTTACTTTCTAATTCCCTAGGTGAAGATGCATTAGCTAACTTTTCTATTACTGATTTCCAAGATGGCTTAGATTCGTATTGGACAAATTCGAGTTGATAACCATAAAAACATGAAGAATCACTATATTTACTTTGATTATCCCAATCATAAGTATAAGAATTACCCCAATTAGGACCCTTTTGATCAAAACAAGGATTGCGATCCCTAAATTCATCATAATAAAGCTCATTTTGTACTTGCCTACATATATGAGTAGCATAATAATCTTCACACAAGTCACAAATCACATGATAAGAATTGAAAGCATTAACATTTCTCTTTTGTTCAAACATATTTGTAATGGTGTCCAATTGAACTTTTAATATTATATAATCGAGTTTAGCCTTCAAGCTTCTTAAACCATTTTCAAAAGACTTATTTTCGGACATCCCTTGGTTACCTCCCTTTGTAGTGGTTTTGAAAAGTGTAGTCCATTGTTGAACTTCCTTCTCTCAAGCTTGTATCCACTTTTGTTTACTATCCTCCTTATAATCTAAAAATATTTTCAAACATTTTCAAAAGCAAGATTAGTCAAGAAAAATAGTTTAAAAGACACAAATAAAAAACAAGACACTAAATACAAAACAAATGACTCAATAAGGCACTAACATAACATACAAGACTCTTGACACAACAAATACAAGAAAAGCAAATAAAAATCTAAGGCTTCGTTTGGATTACCTATTTTTGGACCTATTTTTCAAATATTTCACTGTAGCAGTTTTTGAAATACTAATATTGGCGTTTGGATCGTTGTTTTTGAAAAGCTCTTTGTATTTAAAAAACACATGCGTTTAGATTAAGCAGTATTTGAAATACACCCACACAATATATATGTGTGGGGTCCATTTGGGCAATTTTCCAATAACTGTAGTAGCATGGCACGAAATTAAAAACAGCTTAAATGAAAAGTGGATTCCACATATAGCCCTAATTCCAAGTTGTATATGGCCGTAACCCGTATCTCCAAATGCCACAAAACTTAAGTTGAAAATAGCACCTGTTTGTGACAATACCTTAATGAAACACATGACCTGCTTAGAAGACTGAATATAAGGTCCAACAATGACTACTACGAGTCGGCAAATACACTGTAAATAAATATATCAGTGGAATGCATATCTTGTGTCACTGGTCCTAAATTCAAAATGCTTAAGAAATTACAACGTTTGATTGATGAACCACAAATAAACTTGTGCCTTGTTCTGGTTAGAGTCTAAGGCCTTAAAGTTGTAGCCCTAATTATGCGCATTCCAATACATGTGAGCCGCTATTGCCCGCCGATCTTCATTCCAGTTATCTATGCCCTGCTGCGACATATCGATGGGTTGACCCATCTGCACTTGCTCCCCTGCTATCTGTGCATCTGCAAAGGCTTCATTTGCAGCTTCTTTGTTGAATTACTCGTCATTTGGCACATAATCACGCATAAAATTGTGCAAAGTACAACATGCAAGCACAATATTATTTTGCGTTGCTATCAGGTAGTTTTGCATTAGACCTTTGAGTATTGGAAAATGCCTCTTAAGAACTCCAAATGTGCGCTCAATAATATTCCTAACCGATGCATGTCGCCTGTTGAACAGAGCTTTAGCTGCCCGCTCATGATGCGTGCCCTGTGCACCCCTAAACGGTGCCATAAATCCCGGCATATTTCTGTAGGCAGCATCTACCATATAATATTTCCCTACCGATTATGACATAGAATACATGTCAGCCCCCTACTCATTTATATGGAAACAACTGCAAAAAATCGAATAAACCACTAATTCGAATGTCAGTTGCTACTGCCATCTTTGTTTGGGCAATTCGTTATCGAGCATCTTAAAAAATTGCAAGTAATAAAAATACCTTGCGGTGGCATTGGAAAACTCGAGTCCGGATCTAGTAAGGTTTCTTGGAGAATTCGGGCATCATGAGCACTACCCTTCTAACCGACCCAAACATAGACAAAATGCATATCATGATCGCAGGCAGCAAGTACATTATGGGATAAGTCGCCATGCCGATTTCTGAACCTCTCTCTTATCTCTGCTCTGCACCAAGCGGAGACGTGGGTCCTATCTAAGGCTCATACACAATCCTATAGAAGTTCGATGGTTTTAAAATCATTCCAAAGTGCATAAGAAACTAGAAAAATCACTGCCTATAAATTTTGAACATACCCAGAACCACAACATGAGTAATGCATTGTTCAAAATCCTTGGATGAATGTCATCGAACTTTCTTGGCCTAATGAGATCACGACCTAGCCGAACCAAAGCTCGTAAGACACGATGAACGTGTCGATCAATCGTCTCCGTTGAATGCTGGAACTGCTCGGCTAGCACTCGGTGCCGCTCATCATGGCTCAGGCACATTAATGTTAAAACAACGGATTCTTGAACCCCTACCCTATGAGAAAGATATGCATGCCAGTAACCCCGATGAACCAACATATTGCACAACAGCAGGAATTAAGGAACATCCAAGGGCATATTCTCAAAAATTCGGTCTTCATGTCCGTTTATCAGCTCCAGCATGTAATCCCTCCCCGAGAGTGCACTATCTCGTACTCTTCTTCTTCTTGGGACCCGATTAATATACGGATCAAAGAACATGACACCTAATAGTACGACCACCATAAGGATATTGTCGAGATCAATATCATCCAACTCGTCATCCAGTTGTCCTCCTTGAATGTGCCCTCGGTTATCCATCCCAAGTCAACTATTTTGAACTTGCAAATGCCCAAGTGATACCCTGCACATTAAGGACCAAAATAGGTAAACAATAGCTGTGAAAAACAAAATGCATTTTTTTCAAAATTAGCAGAGATAGTTAACAAATTTGTCCCTAAATTACAAGTTTATCAGCTGAGCAACGAGGAAAGTGTAAGCAATAGCGAAGGTACTAACCTCTCTCTATATGCCAATTTCAACATGGCTCAAAAACGCATATCATAAACTGTAGTAAAGCACTTAAATGGGGCGGATATTTATGATAAGTATGCAACACAACCCTATTAGCCAGTAAAAACACGACAATGACAAAGTAATACAGCAATCTCAATAAGATTTGGCGAACTGGGGCAGTACGGGGGGAAGAAACCCTCGATGTCTCACAAAATGTCTCGAGATAAAATGAGGTGCTATACGGGGGGAAGAAACCCTCGATGTCTCACAAAGGCAAGTCGGTCTTCGTCGTTCAGGCAGGTGAACCAAATGAGACGCTCCGCAGGATTCCGCAGGAGATCGGTCATCTTTAGGCGCATATTTATGTCCAGGTGAAGAGCGCAGAGGTCAGCCAAGGCAGCCTTTAGCTCCTCCTCATCATCTACTGCAGGCTTTTTACTCTTCGCGGGTGAAGAGACTGAACCGGTCATGCTAGAGCTCTTTTTACAGCTCAAATGTGTCTCAATACTATCTAAAACCCGGATGTATTGTTGGAATTGGGGAGAGGACGGCGAAAAGAATGAATTAGTTGACATGTCACCCGATTTGCTCTTTCCTTGCCCTTCTTCACTTTCTCTTTCCCTTTCCGAGTCACATGAACGGCAACTTCTTCGTCTGCTGAATCGACGTCCACAACCCCCTTGCCCTTAGAATGTCTAGCAGCATTTTCCATTTCCAATTCGTTGGCCAAATTGGGGGGCGATACTCCAAATCTAGAGCTAAAATCCCCAGTAGCCCCCTGATTCATGAAGATTTCTTCAAGCAAATGGAAGACCAGACATGACCCGTTGTAAAATCTATTGTACCCCTACAGAAGACCAAAACAGCTTTTAGAAATAAGGTAAAAAATTATTAAGGGCAAAACAGCTGCACAGTATTTACAATTAATAAGGGCAAAACTGTATTTACAATAAATAAACAGCTTTTACAAATAAAAAAATAATAGAAAAATTGAAGTCTCAAACCTGAAGTAGATGATTCTATCGGTTATCGTCCATCATAAATGTGTAGTTGGTTGAGTCCCAACCCATACCTGTGCCACGCTTCTTGAATGAAATATAAAACCTAGTTAGGTTCTTAAGGGCATAATACTTTGATCGAATAGTGCTGCAGGGAAATGAAACGCCGAAAATCTCAGTGAGCATCCTAATAATCGGGGGGACAACATGGCTCCCGATGTTATGTGATGATATTTTCCCATTCCTATGCATGTTCACAAGCTATTGTGCAATAGCAATTTCCATATCCGGCGTGAAAGTGTTACGCTCCGTATACTTTGCTTTTGGTTTGGGCATCTTTGTTTTCTTTAGGAATGTCAAAACTAGAAATTATGGTTAGGCTGACCTCACATTCATGTTAGACACATTCTAAGGGAATGTTGGGACACGTGCAAGACAATTGGAGCTTAGTCACTTATAACTCACCTTGAAATAGTTAGTTATACAAAGACGCAAATCGTTTTCTCCCTCAACTTAGAAGACCAATTGTTAAATCCCCTAGTCATTTGCAAAGTTGTGAATAAGGATGTTAAAAAGATGGCTCCTACAGTTCTTAAGGATCCAATTTGACAAAATTAATGAACCACAATAGTAGCTCCTTGCCCTTCGAAGCACTCCAAGTCACAGGAGGCATCACAATCCTAAAAATATGTACAAGATACCACTAAAATGCTATTAGCAGGCCATACGCATAAAATGTTAATAGAATATCATCCATTTTTCTATTCCAAGCAAATAAAACAGTTCCAGCCATGTTATCGAAGTTTTAGAAGTTTTTACAATACATGGGGAAACCAGAAATCCTCAAAATACGTTCAAACTATTTAACCAATATGTTCAAACTCATGTCCAAACCAAAAACGAAACACCAGGGTAATTGCACCTTCGGCTTGGACGTTCGAATTTCAAAGCCCCAAATGCAATCACACTGGATTAATATTAGTAGCAACACAGACACAAACATCTTTTAGTTTTTGTCAGGTTATAATATGAGGGGAAACACTCTCATAGATCCAAAATAGCTTCACATAAGAACCAGAAAAAGTTTCGGCCATCTACAGGTTCTCTTTCATTGAAAACGAAATAGCAGCAATAATACATCAATTTGCAGCATGCAAGCTAGGACTAATTAAAATTTCACAAGGCCACCCAATAAAATTGCAGGGACCAGAATGTCATTGGCTCAAGTACAACAACAACAGCAGAAAATAATAGCTACTCCAACAGCAAGAACCAAATAAAAAACCCAGTTCCGAGTCGTAGGGACAAATATTTCACTAATCGAATTGCAATAACCCAAGCACAATCACTGGTGCTTAATAATAGCACCAATTGATCAAATTCCTTATCCAAAATAAAAGTGTAACAAGAACACCCCAATTAACAGATAACTGGCCCAAAACTGATCAATTTAAGCTTACAACAATAATTGATAAAATGTCTGAACTCCACAAAATAGCATCAATATTCACCCAATTAACAGGGTACACGTATGCCATGAGTTTCTAAAAAAAACTCTTCTATGCATGTCAAACAAGCAAATACAAGCACATTCAATTTTTTAACCAGAATATGGTGGTATGTGTACCCTGTCTCCAAACCCCTAATTCGGGCATACTCATTACATATGCGGGGAAGAGCACAAAAGCAAATAAATGGTGAAGCTGCTAGTCTGAATTGAAAAATTGAGGTGCCAAACCAGAACTTAAGAAAATCAAAAGTGGAACTGCCGCAGAATTATAAGTTTAAATGAAGAAGCATGAATGTCAGTTGTGTCAAATAAATGTAATACCCAAGATGTCATATAACTATTTCGAAATTGTACTCATTGTCTCTACCATATACTATCAACACAAGAATTTTCAGAGGCTTTGATTGAACAGCAAGCACATTCACTAATTACTGTAGCCCTAATTCGTACGAATTAGGCCCCAATTAAGTAAACAGTAGAACGAACCTCGACGAACCAATAGCTGAATAGCGTCGGATCAAAATCCTTCGCTAAGCAAGTATATTGGACTTCGAAATGGCACTTGCAAGCTGATTATGCTTCTTGGACTCTGATAGTGGCCCTGCCGCTTCCCCTAGATGGCTCTGCAGCGTATACGCAGCACTTTTTTCACAGTTTTGCTCCGCTGAAGATAAGCTGCAAATTCTGGAGGGAGAAGCTAAGATTGAACTTGCGGAGACACGCGACACCGAACCTTCAAGGATTATTAATAGATGAGATGAAACAGCCGGTGATTTTTAGAGATATGTTGTACCTCGGTTGTTGCTGCTTAGAAGAGGAAGGTGATTTTCACCCGATACGTTTTAGAAGAGGAAATTGAAGCAGGAACGGGTCCCGTATGAGAAAGCTAATTGAAAAACTTGTTTTACTTTTTGGGCCCCTAAACGGTACTGTATGGCAGGAGCGGGACTGTAGCATTTCAAATACACTTAGTTGACTATAATTTGTATTTTGACTACAAAAACTGTTTTTACCAAAAACAGTGGATCCAAACACAACCTAAATTAATAAAGTTATTCTTAGCATCATTATTGAACCAAATCATCCCTGACAATGGCGCCAAAAACTTTACGAGCGCGGTATGAATATAAAAATTAAACTCATTCCACAATCAAATTTTATATTTATAAATTCCTAAATACCATACACGCGATTTTCTACAAGTATATAGATCGTGATTGAATATAGGATATTAAGGGTTAAACCCACAAGGAAAAATGTCAATTACTAACACTACTAAAACTCCTCTATTATTTAGATAATCAACAATTAAAGGAAACAAAACTAAGCTAAATTTTGTAAGAAAATAGCAAATGAAAGCTCCTTCGGCCATGCTATCCCTAACTACTATGCAAGTGCAATTCTTGAATCATTGAATACTAATATTTTGGCTAGCTATGACGTAATTTCTTCATGCATGTGAAACCTACTCTCATAATGAATCACTTATACTTATAGCTAATCTATACCTATTTTCGTGGTTATGAAATTAATTATAAATTAATTATCTCTATGAAATTACATGAAATGAATCACTAAAGACACAAAGGTGCACACCTACTACCGTGAGTGTACTCTATAGGTTTAGCACTTCTTGAACTAGTGTTAAATCCCAATTTTCATTGAAGGAACAACACCTTTAGATATTCACAATTAGTGGCACCAAATTAATCATGATTTATAGGAACAAAAGTGCTAAATAACTTATTCAAAATAATAACATCAAATAGCCAAGAAATCAACACAATACAATCATAAAAAGTTCAACCAAAATGCAAGACATAAACTTTAGAAACACTTATTGAAACATAAATTCAAAACTTGCATATTAACCATACATAAGAATCCAATACAAAAGATAAAGAGTTGAAGAAGAGATAACCCTTGTCACATAAGCTTCAACCCCTCCTTCATCTCCATCTTCATTCTAATCTAGCCAATATATAAGAGTGGATAACACACATTCCTATCTAAACTGTACTATACTATATTATCTAAAACTAAGAAAGTGTAAGAGTTACATTTTTATGGTGTATTCTTGCACCTCTCTCTATGCTCTCTTTTAATGATTCTGACATGTATATAGTATTAAAAGAGTCAAAAATTGCTTAATGATATAATATAAAGGTTCCTTTACACTTTCTTAAAAATTCTTGAACATGTACAGCCAAAATTCTTTATTGGAATTGAGCTGGAAAAGGGTGTGAATGTAGGGTAAGTTGCAGAAAAAGTCACAGAGAAACAAGGGAGAATATGCGACCTGAGCTCGCATATTCTGAGGGTGCGTTTTCTCTTCAGGATGTTTTATTGTTTCTTTTTTGCTCCAATTCAGTACTAAGATTATGACCAAGGTAACCATGTTCTTGTTCATGCCTTTCACCGATAATACTTGCCTGTGATGCTCTATTTTCTTCCCAATTTATTGTTGAATCATGCACTAATGGTGCTTAAATGAATATGTCTTGATCCAATGTTTATATCATGTTTCAAATCCTACAGTTATAGTCAAAATTACATTAATTTGCTCAAATGAAACTCGTAAAATTTAGAAGTTTAGAGAGCAAGTTACACTTAAAAATCTTTAATTATACCAAAAATAAACATATAATGCTACTTAAAAACATATATAATAAACACCTATCACTGGCATTAAAGTAGCAGCAGCAAGGTAAACTTACTTGCCTCCCAAGATAGTCATCTTTGCAGGAAATAGGTGGGACAACCTCTCTCTTGATCAAAGTATGCTCCTGCAAAAGAACACTTTCACCAATGCACGATCATGACCTGCACAGCACTGACCATCTACTGGAGAGTAAATGGTATGTTAAATCTTTTACGATTTTCCCCATTGATTTTAATTTCCTAAATTTCCATTTAACAAAGGCATAAAAAATAAGACAACTAATTACTCACATGATGATCACATTAGTAATTAGTTTTTAGCCTAGAAATACAAAAGTTCAATTGGCAAAAATTTATTAAAGACTAATTACTCATAGGATAAGCATATGAGTAACTAGTGATCTTGTAATATTTATGGCTAGCAATAATTTATTGATTTTTAAATTTTTTTTAGATAATTAGTTACTATCACATCACCTAATTTCCATAGCCTAGAAATTGGTAAGAATGAGTGATTCAAACTATAACCACCCGTTTGGTTGGCACTACAAAATAGCAATCACAACAACTATCGAAAGCTGCTTCAAATATTTTGTCTCGAAATTAGCCTCTATCCCCTCTGTTCCTTGTTTATACAACTGCCGCGTAGAGTAATAATTGATAACTCAAACTCAAGAAAACCAATAACAAACTCGGTTGACAAGTTTACTCGCTCTTCAAATAAGCCAATAACAAAGTCTGATAACTCAAAATCAATTACAACTAATAACTCAAAATTTTTTATTTTCTTTTTAACAAAAAAGAATCTTGTTGATCGTAAACATAGAATATCAACTGAAACTCTTCTTTATTTTTTTATTCCAACTCATCATTTTCCTAAACCCTAACAAGTACAAGATTGAGATGATTAGTTTTGAGTTATATTTGTGCTGAATTGGGTTATTTCGGACGGAGGCTAACCTTCTTTCAAAACTTTCCAAATTCTCAATCTTTGAACATAACTTACCCACCTAATCATCCCTTCTTTTATATCCTATGTTTAAAAAATCGCCTCATCTTTTAATTTGTAATTTCTTTTCAAAATCTCCAACTTTTATCTTCTTCTACAATTAGAATTTATTTTTTGACACAAGAAGAATCTATCCTTTTAAACTAATTATGACTTTTGAGCCACATACAGACATCTTTCGCCCCTGGACATTCTCTTATTTTATAACTCAAAAGTCATGCTCCCTTCATCCCATTATTAATGTCATAGTTTCACTTTCTCACTATTCCAAAATTGAAGTTATAATTGAATAGTCAAACCACTTTTACCAACTGATTTTTATTTACACCCTTCAATTAATAATGACAAGATTCTTGGAATACACTAAACAATTGTATTGGTCCACTGCGGCACATCACTTCAGTCATCCATAGAAGTCGTAGCAATTTACGCGAGTCGTGTCAAACACGAATAGTGTTGTGCTCGAGTTCGACTCAGTCACTAATATTACTATACTCGCCTCAAGCTCGAGCTCTATCGAGAAAGAAAACTTGGACTCAAGTTGACTTGAAGAAATGATTGTAAAAGCTTTCACTCTACTTGATCCTCGAGCCTTATCAAGTTAAGTAATGTGATCATTGTCGAGCTCTTTGACTCAACAAACAGGAGAAAAATTGTTTCCTCTGTCCGAATGTTCACACTTTCCTGTGAATAGTAATTCAAAGCAAGCAATTTGTACACTCCATGCACATAAATGAATGTACAACACCACAAATGAAAGAGAAAATCTCCAAAATACGAACATGCTCCACAATAATGCATAATAAGTTATATGTCTCACAAATGAATAAGTTCCAATAAGTTACATGTCTCATAAATGGAGACATTGGTGATCAAGTGCCAAGTGGTTCAAGCAATGATCAAGTTCCATTGGACCGATTAATAGAGTGCGAGTCAAAAAGCTTAAAGATCAACTTAAACACATTTCTTCGTGTTGTTTGTGAATCAATTGAAGGTTCTAAGATGGTTGAAGATCTTAATCAAGAAGAATATTCAACTGACTTTGATTCAAGTGGTCGAGCAAGCTAGTCATTAGAGTCATTTGCTTAGTTGTTTGATTAAGTAGCTAAAGTTGTGATGATGATATTCAAGCTTGATAGTAGAAAACCTACGATCCAATCTAACCCACGATGTGTGAATTTCTTGATATTATCTCAACCCGCAACCTAATGAGTTAGGGAACCAAGATTTGGTAGAATGGTGCCACAATTAAGTATGTTTCTTGATTGATAATCCAAAGTTGAACACTCAAGAGAACCTCTAAAATATTCAAAAGGAGGTCATGAAAAGCCAAGAGAGAAACTTTCAATTTTGTTGGAAATTTGACTTGTTATTCATGAAAAACGTTTGAGCCAAGTCATTGACTGAGCTGCTCGCAAGGAGCTCGGCTCGCATGCATCCCTAGTCCCATCAGCAAGTTCATATATTCAAACTAAGGGCAAGACCGGAAGAAACTGAAAACTTGAGCCCTACTAGTTACTGTACATAGAAGAGCAATTCCCAAAAGACATCCCAAGTTTTGGAACTAAAGGAGTAATTGGTTTATGCTTGTTATCTATCGTAATCTTCTTCAAGTTAAATTCAGATATAAGACTATCTTTATCAAAATCAGAAAATCCTTTTCCCCATTTATGATTATCCTTATCATCGAATTTAAAATCCTTTTCCCATGCTTATAAATTCTATTGGTAGTTAATTAACGATAGCGATCATTTGAAGAACTATTTGGTTCATCTAGTGATTTCTGCATAATTCTTTTTCCTTTTTTCTTTTTTGAGAAACTTTTTGCCTCTTTATAGTGATTTAATAGTGGTTCTTTTGATGCATCAGTTTTTTAACTTTACCATAGGTGTTAGAAATCTATACCCAACTTTTTAGGTTTTTTGGTTTTATAAGATGATTTTTGAGACTGAAATGCTTTTACATGGTATTTTTGTTGGCTGTATGAATGCATGGTAAGTCTCTACTTTTCTTCATGCCTTTTTAATTGTTTTAATTATTCTATTTTATATTATGGATCATTTTTCTCCATGTAGGTTTTATTTTGGGTCAAAAATATCGCATTTGAATATCTAACCTTTTAATCAGGAACTGTACATTGCATGAGTAAATTCTTCCAATTTACATTAGTTCAGCTAATTAGTTAACTCCTTGCTGTGCCTTCTTTATCTTTTCTATGGTATGGCAATGGAAGCAAGATCGACGTGCAAGATAAGTGGGACACGTCAAAGCTGAAATCTGTGCATGACAATTGACAAGGCTAACTAATGCAACCCTCAAAAGTCATGAATCAGGTAGCAGCAAATCTTCATTTTTTTTAAGTTCAGGAATTAATTTAAGACTGATTCCATTTTATACCTTCAAACTTGTATTAATTGCCCACTTTACACCATAAACTCTCAATTTCATCTCATTTAAGTCTAATCAATGACAATGTTAGTAAAATTGATGGCATAAAAGATCATCAAAATCAATGGCAATGTGTGCAAAATGATCAAAAGTAAATTAGAAGAAAATTAAGTATAAGGTATCACAATTAGAAGAAAATAATACAAAAAAAAAAATTAGTGTAAATGGGAGGTCTTGAACCCAAGATCTCTTGCTTACACTCCCTTCTCCAATATCACCCAACTTATCTCTCCTCCAAGAAGAAAATAACATGTTATCATTAATTTGCACCATCATTTGGTTAGGATTGTCGATGTGGTCGGACCAACTCGAATTCGGTCCAAAAAAAGCCATATGAGTCTAGCCTTTTATTGAGTTGGGCTGACTTTGGACCTAATTATTAGTCCCAAATTAAATGTGAGTTGAACTTAGACCTTATTAGACTCAAACCCGATATAGGTTCAAACATTTAATCTGCATTATATATATAATGTATTCATATTTGATATATATATATATATATAGGAAATATTAATACTTTATACTTATGAGTTATGTGTCAAAATACATTAATATATATAAGAAATGTTAAATATACAAAATTATGTCAAAAGATTATTAAGGACAAATCGTAGTATGAATAAATTGAGGATTTTTGAAGATGTATTGACATTTGATCATGTTTTATTACTATTTTCCATGTACTTTGAACCAATTATATATATTATTGTTGAAAAATTCTTAGTTCATATACTTTTTAATGAATTGATATTAATTTGTGTATACTTTTAATGTTGTGGTCATGTGAATGTTAAATTAGCTTTAGAACTTAATAGTTATAATCATTATATTAAGAAAATTAAGGTGTAATAAGTAAGATTGGATTAAACCTAAATTAGGCTCATAGCCCAAATATTTTATGAGTCAAGTATGAGTTTCATATTTATTAACCTGAAACTCATAGTATGAAATTCGAAAGTGGTGCTAACTATATGAGTCGAGTTCAACTCAAATGACCCGTTTGACAGGCCAACATTTGGCTTGCTAATTTTTTTAACAATATTAATGATTGTGGCCATACAAATCAAGGACAATATGTTGAAAGTGGTCAAAAGGAGCCAAGGGACCGCAACTAGAATAAAACTGTACATCATCATTAATTTATACTACTCTTTATCGCGTTAACTTTGTTAACTTTGTCATTTATTGGATTTAATTGGGACAAATTTGAGAATTTGGATACAAAACAACTAAAATTGAGAATTTAGAGTGCAAAGTGTCCAAAATTAAATTTGAGGTGCAAAGTGAAAAATTGGTATAGCACCCATTGAATCAAGTGCTTCTTCATATTGCTTTACTACTCCTTTGTTTATATTCCATCTATCCCATTTTGATAGTTTTGTTTTCCTTTTTCATCCGTCTCAAATTATAGTCCACCTTTCAATTGAAAACAACTTTTCTAAAATACCCTTATTTAATATACTTCATTATCAGTAAATACAACCTACCTTATTTAATACAACCAACTTTTCTACTAATCATTGCTTTGATATATGTTTTGAATGGTGCAATGTACCATCATTATTGCTATTATAATTGATGTAAAAATATAGTGATTAGTGATATTTCCAATATTAATATAAGGATATTTTAGAAAACATTGTGTTAGATTTACTTTTTCAACTAGGTTATCTAATTTTTTTTAAAAATTGTGTGAGAAAGAAATCAAAATATCAAAGTGGGATAGAGGGAGTATAAAGTGTTAAACTCAAAAGAACTTATGAAATCTGATGTCTTATGTGTGGTTGGTTGCAGATGCAAGTTTGGTCGCACTTTTAGGTGAGCTCTTGAATTATTTAGATTCATGTTTAGTTGTTCTATGGATTTTAGTTCTCTTTTAATTGTTTTGGAGGTGTCAAGAATTGCAAGTTGTCAAAATTTTTTGGAAAATGGAGACTTTCTATTAGAAAATTGGTTTAATTTCTTTTAGGCAGGCTCCTTATTTTGTATCGAAGTAATTAGTTTTCTAATTGTTTTAATTACTTGAAATAGTAGCCAAAGAATTTCCCTTTTGTATGAATTTAGGAATTAGAAGTTATTTCCTATTTTGTATAAAATTAGGAATTAGTAGTTATTTTCTGTTATTACTTAGGTGTTGGCCAAGTAATGTAGATTATAAATAAGTAGGGGTTGGCATACTACTAAATGGCACACAAAGGCGATATATATCCTTATATATGGAGTGAGAGAGGGTTATTGAGAAATGAGAGATAGCATATAAGAATTGGATTTGAATTCAAGTTGTATTCTTGTATAGAGTGTTTTTTCATAATAAAGAACGAGTTTCTTTCCATGGACGTAGGTTTAATGATAGAGTCAAATCATATTAAATTTTGTGTGTCGTTTACTTTTCATACTTGTGACTCATTTGTCATTGAATTATTCTATAATTGATGTCTCAATAGTGGTTTAATTCGCATCTGCATCCCAACACCTTCTAAACATGTTCTCTGAAGATTGATGTTAATGAGGCATTGTCAATTACATGCTGAAGATTAAATGGTACTTCAGGTTCAATTGCTGGCAGTTCAAGCATTTATGGTAGAGAAATTAAATGTACCTATGATGTTGTTCATATATCATTTATGGTAGGGAAAATTAAGAGTTTTTATGATGTTGTTTCTATTGAAACTTTAGCTTTTCCAAGAGTCCTCCAGTTTGCAAGTTTCATTGACTTTCCTCATTTTGTTTTGGAGAGGGATGTTTCAAATGTGGTAATTGTTTCATGAATCATCCCACGATTAGCCCATTCAATATGTGGTAGTTTTTACATAATTTACATAAGTTATTTGTATCAAATAATCCAGTATCCTGACCCCGGGATTTGCCCCAAAAAAAAAAAGTATCAAATAATCCAGTCAATTGCGGGGTTATCGTCTAGCCAGCAAAGATAAATATAATTTCAGGAACGTTTTGTTTCTATTTATGGACGTTTTCTAACTTATACTATGGTTGAAGACCATTTTATGCAGAATAACTAGAATAGTCATGGTTTATTTGTTTGTTAGGTATTATAATTCTTTTTGTAATATTTTTCATATATTATAATTAAGTTGTGCCGATGTATAGCTATGTACCTCAATATCTTTTAACCCATGTTTTCAAAATTTTCTTATCCAACAAGGTTCTTTAATATAATTTACTTGTGTATGTATCCTATCATGCATATATATGTTCTGGAATGTTGTATTCCCAAATCGAGTTTTTACCAAGTTCATATTTCTCTGCTTTTCTTTCTTTAGATTAGATCTAAGGAAATATTATGAATTTCTTTTTTTTCCCTCCTTTTAATCCCAATTTGCTAAAAGTATTAAATACTCTAAGCTAGATAAACATTAAATGTTTTCATAATTGCCATAAACTAAGCTGACGGTGCAAGTGCACGGGTAACAATCCAGTTTGTTGTGGTAGTAAATTTGAAAAATCTAATTTAGTCTCCTTATTTATCCAATCTTTACTTTTACACTTATTGTACATTTTTGCCCCTTAGGGTTGGGTCGGATGGTTTCGGAATAGCCTAGTTAAGTTCTGAAATCACGTGTTCGAGTCACCTCTCTACCGCTTGTGTATTCTTGAGGGCCTGGGTGCACAAGCACAGGGAGATTAGTCCAGCAAAAAGTGGAGAAACTCTCTGTGTTGAAAAAAAAAACACTTATTGTACATTTTCATGAATTTGTACACTTTTTATGTAAATTCTTGTAGTTTCACTATGATTATTATGGATTTTTATGTACATTTTATACTTTTCTTTTATCAACTTAATTATATTCAAATGCAACATCAAGGACCAATTTGGACAAAATTGAGTACATTAGGAACTAACATTTTTTTATTGAGCAAATAATAAGAGCTTTTATTGATGAAAGCAACAAGGCACGTACACAATGGTAGGGAGGAAAAGAAAAAAACCACTCCCACATCTTTCTCCATCACGCAAGATGCTACTTGTCTGCTATACAATTACACAAGGCACTGCCAGTCCAACATTAGGGACTACATTTGTTAGCGATTAAACATTAGTCTTCTTTTATGAAAATTGAATACTTCTATGACTGCATTTGTCTTGGCCGAAATACAGCTTGGCCCACATCGCAAACATATGGGCTAGGAATGGCAATGGGACGCGGGACCCTCCACCACCCTCGCCCCGCTGCCCACTGGTCTTTCTCACCTCCGCCCTTCTTTGGTTCCCCAGCAAAGGCATACACAGAGGTTAATAAAAATTTGTCATGTAATTGTATTGTAATCAAATTTTTGTTAAAAATTAGGTACTTAAAAATACCAACACATAATTAAGTCATTCATTATCCATTGTAATTTTACAATTGAAATTCATAAGAACAATCAAATAAAAGCTATTTTGTATACAATTCAACATAATGAGATAAATATAATTAAAGTAATCATCACTTTTGAATTTTAAGAATCATTCTACCAAAACATGCCATTAATCATCAAGTCTTCATTCTTCAATTGCCATTAGAAATTTAAGATAAATATATTAGTAAATTTAGTATAATTAGATAATAATTTCTATTAGTATACATGTATAATTATTAATGTTATAATACTAATATACATTATATAATACTTATAACTAATAATATGTTTATAACTAATTATATATATATATATATAGACACACACACATAATTAATTATACTCCATCGCCTCCCACTCTGTTTTTTAATAGGGAGGGAAACCCCCCCCAACCCCCGCCCCATAACCCCTACTGGGGCGGATGCATATGGTTACCCGCCCCAATTGCAATATCTATTATGGACTGAAAATGCCATTTTTCTAAAACTAACAACAAATGAAAATAGTTGTCTTTTCAACGCAAATCTACACTGAGCAAAAAAAATTAATATTTTCAGCATAATGTAAACCAATGTGTAATGATAATAACAATTAGTTTAAAACGATAGCAGATCATCCTTAACCACAGCTCCCCACCAAGAAAAGAAAAATACAAAAAAAAAAAGGGTAGGTCCTATGCCAGATTCTTTATATTCTCTAATGACGTTGGATCTCATATTTTTAATAGGGTTAATCGCACTTTATCCCATTTAAGTATAGGCCGTTTCTCACTTTACCCCCCAACGTTTGTTTTTCCTCAGTCTACCCCAAAAACTAACAGTCAACTCTAATGGACATAAACGAAATATTGAAAAGACAATAATATCCTTATGAAAACATTGAACAACCCAAAATACCCATATACGCTGGTTTATGAAATGCAAGTTTCCAAAATTACCCTGAAATAATGGAGGGAAATTTCCCTCCATCTGGCATGGGACAGAAAAAGAAAAAGAAATTAGGGAACAGAACAGACAAAGGTCCCCTTTTGACTATGTCGGGTCACTTTCTCTTCCTTTTTTTCTTTGTCGGGTTACTTACTTTCTCTTCACTGGTGCCCGAAGCCTTAGCAAAACGTCCACTAACAAAATTGAAAATTCTGGTGCAATCTTGAATGAAAAAATGGGTAAGCGATGTGGTTGTTAACAGACGGCAGAATTGAATTTGAAGATTGTGAAAGGAGATTATGAGAGCTTGGGCAGATCTATGAGGTTCGATTTTGCAATTTTTTCTCGATTTTAGAAATTTCTAATTGTTAATCAATTTTATTGCATAGAAACAATGGTATGGGTTTTTTTAATGACTGCATGGGCTTTAATATGTAGACAATTATTTGTTTGAAATCTGTTAGTGTGGTCCCTTAAAGTTCATAACAAGTCATTGTCGGGTTAGGATGGAAAACGATGGGTTTGTCTTTTTTAATTATTAATTTGCTGGATTTTTTGTTTATTTGGATGGTTATATGTTGGCTGTTATATAGACAAACTAGGATTTTTTTATTTTTGTGGGACAATAAAAGATACTTGCTCTGTATTACCTGTGCATGCACTAAAAACAATTACCTTTGTGTGATTACAGAAGAATGGACTTCAAAACCTATGTTTTAGAGGTTCATTACGGAGGCCATTTTGCCTATGTCCCAAATTTACAGTATGTGGGGGGAGAAGTTGCTAATTTTGATGATGTTGACCCTGATTTGATGTCAATTTTTGAGTTAAGAGATGCTTTTAAAGATGCTGGAATATCACATGAAACAGAGGTGTACTATAGGGTTAGGAATCTTGACTTTAAGGTTGGTCTTAAACTGGTAAACAGTGACCAGATTGTTATAGAAATGTTTGAGGCAAATAGAACTCAAAACATCATACAACTTTATGTTGGTGAGATCCCTGAAGAAGATTTGCATGCTGATAGAACTGTTGCAGAGGATAATATTGAGGTTAATGGTAAACAAAATCTAAATCCTAATGCTGATCAACCCCAAAATGATGAGGCCGAAAGTGATGCTTCAGATGCTTCACAGGAAGGTGATAGGGATGGTTGTAGGGAAGTTGAATATGACTCTGACTTTGATTTTTTCCTAGATGGGGATGATTTAAATGATGCATGTGACCCTATAGATGATGTAGAGAGGGATGGTGGTAAAGTAGATTGTCACCTAAAACAGACTGATTATGCTAAGTATGTGGCACTGATTAGTGAAGAATATAATGCATACCTTAACTCCAAAGGTCATGGAAAACTGGTCGATGATGAAGATGTTAGTGATGATGAAATACTTAAACCAGTTTATGATTCAAATGATGAAGGCATGGAGCATGAATTTCCTGAGTTTAACATGGAAAGGGATCTCAAAAATCCTGAATTGACTGTAGGCAGAATTTTTAGCAATATTTATGATTTTAGAGCTGCAGTTAGAATGTATTCAATTTTGAATGGGTTTGAAGTTACCTTCACTAAGAATGACAAAGATAAAGCTGTGGTTATATGTTCAAATAAATGTGGATGGAGAATATATGCTAGTGGCTATAATGGAAGCAAAGTTACACTTCAAGTGAAGTCCATTAAAGGCGTACCTCATAGATGTCCATGGTCTTTCAAGAACAAGAGTGCAAATTCTAGGTGGCTGTCTAGGATGTTTATGGAGGAGATTGCTGACCATCCGGATATGAAAGTAAAAGGGTTCAAGAAGAGCATAAAAAGGAAGTATAACCTGAACTGTACAAACTCTCAAATGTATAGAGCAAGAGAGAAAGCAGAGGAAGCAGTGAAAGGGTCATGTGCAAAGCAGTATGCAAGATTAAGAGACTATTGTGCTACACTTTTACAAAGAAATCCAGGTTCAGTGGCATTTATTGTAACTGAAAAGTCCAATATTTGTAAAAGTCCAATCTTCAAGAGAATGTTTCTGATGTTTACTGCACAAAAAGAAGGTTTTGTAAATGCATGTAGGCCTGTAATAGGACTGGATGCATGTCACCTTAAGGGGATCATGGGAGGACAGCTTATGTCTGCAATTGGTAGGGATGCTAATAACCAGATGTTCCCAATTGCTATGGCACTTGTTGAATCTGAATGCAAAGATAGTTGGGGGTGGTTTTTGGACAGCCTTACTGATGCCATTGGCACTCCAATTGAAAGGGGTTGGGTGTTTCTATCAGATAGACAAAAGGTCAGCACCACTACAATCTGATTTACTTTCCTTTATTCCTCACTCACTCCTTTCACTAATCTGTTATTTATGTTTTTATGTCAGGGATTAATTGATTGCATTGAGAATAAGTATCCTGGAGTGGAGCATCGATTCTGTGTTAGACACATGTATGCTAATTTCAAACTGAAATTCAAGGATAAGCACCTAAGAGATTTAATGTGGGGGGCAGCCAGGGCTTATTTACCCTGTCATTATGAAAGCAAAATGAGAGAGTTACATTTAGTAGCCCCAGAAGCACATGCATGGCTTAGTTCCATACCAGCTAACCTATGGGCCAGACACACCTTTTCTCCAAGGACAAAATGTGACCTTTTAAGTAATAATATATGTGAGAGCTTCAATCAATACATTAAGGAAGCTAGGGAAGAGCCTATTTTGACTATGTTTGAGGCCATTCGAAGACAGATTATGTGCAGATTTCAAGAAAAAAGAGACTGGATTCAGAAGGTGAAGTCTCATATTTGTCCGAGGATCTGTCAGAAAATTGAAGAGAGGAAAAAACAGGTAGCTCAGTTTGATGCACTTGTGTCTACAAGAGAGGTGTATGAGGTGACTGGTATAGTAGGAACCTTTGCTGTTAATGCAGTTCAAAGGTCTTGCACATGTAATGAGTGGGATATGACAGGAATTCCATGTGTCCATGCATGTGCTGGACTTGTGCAAGACAACAAAGATCCATATGCATATGTTGATAATTGCTACTCAGTAGAAACATATGTAAAGGCATATGCTGGTGTTATTATGCCTATGCCAGACCAAACAAATTGGGTGAATGCTAGCAGTGATACACTACTCCCACCTCGTAGGAAGATAGCTCCAGGCAGGCCTAAGAAAGTTAGAAAAAAGGCTCCATTGGAGGACTTACATGTTGGAAAACTATCTAAAGTAGGGCTGCCAATTCACTGCAGTCATTGTGGTCATACTGACCACAATGCCAGAAGTTGCAAGGTCACTGGTTGTTCATTTGTGAGGCAAAGAAAATCAGTGACTGCACAGGTAACTTCAATCAATATATGTTGCTTGGCTTTTTTCTATCTACATCTGACTGTCATTTTTTGATGTATTGCAAGATGCAAGGGCCTACTAAACGAGGGAGAGGAGCTGGTAGAGGCCACTCTACAAATGCTGATGCTGATGTTGAGAGAAATACTGATGCTGATGTTGTGCAAAATGCTGATGTGACTAAATCTATAACTGCAAGAGACCCAACTAGAGCTAAAATGAGAGGTAGAGGTAGGGGCAGGGGTAAGGGTAGGGGTTCAGACCATAACAATGGGCCACTATGTGGCATTGGACTTTGGAATGGTCAAGGGATATCAACAAGTAAAACATATATCCCATTTGAGTCTAGCATGGTGAGTTCCTTTTGTATTTGTATGTAACTAATTTAATTTTAGACACTTGCAATGATTAAAAACTACCTTTATTATGCAGATTCCAAGTACTTCAAAGACTGGCCAGCCCCCTCCAACCCAACTGGTAAGCCTACATTTTAAAACTCTGCATGCATGGCCATTTTATACGTGCTCACTTGTTGTTTCCTATTGATGATACAGTGGACAAGAACACCTACATCTGGTGCCAATTTGAGTTCAACTACTGTTGTTGCTCCCACCAGCGTACCATGTACAAGTTCAAAAGCAACCACTTCAGTAACAACTAAAAGACCAAGAACCAAGTTGGGTGATGCTAAAACTGGAAGTTCTAAAACCAATTCAGGTGCTACTAAAACTGGAACGGTGAGTTCAAGTCTTTTGGCTATGTTTACATGCTACCACCCCTAGTAGTAGTTTGATGCACTAAGATGCCCCTCATCCATGTAGGTTCAAACCAAGAGTATTAGATTTGGAGATGCTGTATTTTCTACCCAAGGATCTTCAACTGCTGCAACTGGACGTTCAACAGTTATGCGCACACCTGAATGTGTTTTGATGTGAAATGGTGTTGCTGTTGCTATTTTTGTCATTACTAGTATTTGAAGTTACCTTTGCAGCAATGTTAGAAATGCTGATGTTGTTTTTCTTCTCCCATTATTTGGACATGTTCTAGAATCATGTTTTGGCTGGGTTCTACTAAAATGGCCTTTGTTTGGGTGGCCATGCAGACACATGCTAAGATGTAATCTGATGTGTAAAATACTTTTAACTTAATATAATTTTCTTTCATACATATTTGCTTACAACTATGGTAGATAAAGCAGATTTTTGTTACTTTTTGGTTCTGAAATAGAGTACATATACAAAATGCTAGCAATCAGAAATGTAATGGCTAGTGTTTTTCTCCATGATGAAAATCGAGCAGCTTTGACCATCATGTATTGTTGCTGTAGCTGTTGGTTTTCAACTTGTAAGACGCAGACTTCTGTTTTTAAGGCTTCATATCTGCTTTTCAATTTCTCATGCTCATTTGCCAATTTTTCATGCTTCCTTTGCAAGTACATTAGTTTCTCCTTTTGCTCCAGCAATCTAGATTGCAGCACTGCACTTACTTCTTTTGTTTGGCTACAGACTTCAGGATCTACCCATTCAAAGTGCCCACATGCGTGTCGGTTCTAAATTAAAAAAATAATTAGTTGTTTAAACTCTTTCTAACTAATTCAGGTATAGAGCAAAATTAAAGACAATATTAACAAATTATTAATGAAAAATTCTTACATTGTAATTTGAGCAGCCGTAAAATCTTCTTCCCGGATTTTCAAGTGTCCAAGACGTGCACAATGGTGCCTCTTTACCACATCTACACATTTTTTGGGGTGATCTTCCAACATCATTTGAAGCACTTTGTGACATTTTATGATGCTTTTGGTTGACAAAGAGAAATTTTAGGAACTTTGGAGAGAAATTTTAGAAACTTTGGAACCTTTGAGAATGTATGAGAAAAATTGGGTGCAAAATACCTCCTTTTATAAAGCCCAACCAACCGCTAAAACCAACCAACCAACGGCTCTTTGAGGGAAAAGGTAGGCTAAAAGCATCAGACACCATTGAGGGGCATTGTTGTCTGCTAAAACCAACGGCCCTTTTCGTACGGTAAATTCGAAATCTTAAAGTTTTTAACGGTGCAATTGCTGACGGAAGGGGTAAACTGAGGAAAAACAAACGTTGGGGGGTAAAGTGAGAAACGGCCTATACTTAAATGGGATAAAGTGCGATTAACCCTTTTTAATATACACAATCCGTTCGTGTATCTATGGTCAAAGCCCAAAGGCACCACGATGCCCAACGCTTAACTAAATTTAATTACAAGCCTAACTCCCTAGTGGCCTGGTCCCAACATAATTAATAATCTATCCGTCTCACTTTGATAATCTTGATTTTTTCTCATACAGCTTAAGAAAAATTAGTTAAGTTTGTTGAAAAAGTAAATCTAGTCTAATATTTTTCTAAAATATCCTTACATTAATATTAGAAGTATCACTAATTACTATACTTTTACATTAATTACAACAACAATAATGATGGTATATTGTACCATTCAAGAACCAGGACCAAGATAGATTTCCTATTTGATTTTAATAAAGAAATATATTAAATAAGTATGTATTAAAAAAATTAAAAGTTAACTATATTCTTCAAAGGTCGGCCTAATGGACACTTATTGAAATATATTTTAGATATTATATTTTTGAAATGGAAGATTAATTAGGAAAAGTAAATAAATCCAGCGAAGGGTAGAAAAGATTAAAGATGGAAAGTATATAAATACAATGGAGGGTAATAATTACTAATATATATATATATATATAGATGATAGATTATGTGAAATTGCGTACCCATTAAAAAAACCATTCTTTAATTAGAAGGTGAACTATAATTTAGAAAGAATAATAAAAAAAACAAATCTATCAAAGTGGGATGGAGGAAGTATATCATTTAAGTACAATCAAATTAAATTTACTGTCAGCATGGATTATTCTGGAGTATCATGAACTGAGGGAGTGAGTGCATTACCCAAAGTACTTAAAGCAATTTGTTAATGCTATGTATCAGATGACCATTGAACATCTGTTGACACACTTAAATCCCATCTAATCTGCTATGCATATTCACACATTAATAATTAATATCCCTTTGCATTTATATAGTTTATCTAAATAATTTTATATTTTCAAAAATTTCACACATAAAATATATTTTAACGAATGCCAATGAGTACTCGAACAGACCCTTACTCTTAACAAATTTTGGCTATTGTACGGGCGCAAGGTTTACCCAGTACGCAATTTCGGGTAGCAGTTATAGGTTTGTTTGGATAGAGTATTATTTGGAATAATTACTGTAGCACTTTTTATGATGTGATGTATGTGAGATAAAAAGGTGGTTGGAAATATAAAAAAGTGGATTGGAAAATGTGTTTATGATACAAGCGAAATATTGTTTGAAATAATTTCACTAATTCCTTTGTCAAAAAAAAAAAAATAAATTGACTGTTTCATTCCCTCTTAAATTTAGTAGGATTAAACATAACTTTATCTGGTGGTTACCGTTCTTGGTCACCTGCAGGTGACAAGGGTGAAACCCCTAAACATTTACAAATTTGCAATCACATGAATAACAGTTCATTAAAGTTTTCTTGAATTTCTTTTTGCTTGGAAGATTGTGTTCGACCCTTCTAATCCTGAAAAGGTAGAGAATTTGCGGTGTCTCGGTTTGAAAATTAATATAATTTGAACCCAATCACCAAAACTTGAAGTACTAGTATTAAATTGTAACAGCAAAGACCTCACACAAATCTATGAAGAAATTTGCAATTGTTAACATCAAATAATCAGAAAAAGACAAGAACCTGGACCAAGATAGATTTCCTAAACTTTAAGGGTGCTTCAAGGCTGAAATGCACTTTTGCTATTTTGCTTGCCATAGACTCAAGAGTGGTTGGTTATACAGATGATTTTAAGGCCTTCTTAGTGCAACAAGTCAATTAAAGAGAAAGCTTAGAAATTAAATCATATCGCTCATCATCTTTCCCTTAATTTTTAGGCATTTTGTCTTATACTCTCTCCTCTGTCTCGTGAAGATAGGGTCACTTTTCTTTTATGATGGTTTCAAATTATAGATATGTTTCCTTTTTATAAGGGTAGTTTGTTTACCAATTTATTTCCATGCCATATTTAATGTATATTTTTATCAACAAATATACTCTTCAATTGGTGAACTATTTTAGGAGTAACAAATACAACACTAGAATTAGTATTAATTGAAGTGCATATGAGGAATGTACTAAACAAAAATGATTGTATTAACTACACTAACTTATATTTTTTAATCTGTGTGAAAATGGAAGTAAACTTATCTTTATAGAAGGAAGGGAGTAATTTTGAGACTTCTTAAACTACTTTTGCTCCATAATCTGATGTGGTTTAGCAAATATGCTAAACTTGTACATCTTAGCATTAGTTCAAACTCATGATGTCTATGAGTCTAAAATTCTTCATGCCTCAGACACCCCAATTTGGGCACACATTTTGGAACTCCAGAGGAGCAACATATTTATTCAACTATTGTGTCTCTAAACTAAGGACGCGTTTGATAAGTGGATTCTCTACTAAGAAATGGGTTTCAAAGTTAAACATAGTGACGCTTACTGTTTGGTCAAGGTTAATCACAAAGAGTTGATGGGTATTATAAACATGTTCTATGGGTTTTGTGATTAACTACTTTTTATTAAGAAATCAAGGTTTTCTCAAGTAGGTAATTCATATTTTTAATTAAAATAAAAAGTTACAAAATGCTAGAAGAAAACTGAGAGAGTGAAGAAAATTTAGAAGAAAAAGGAAAAAAATGTAAAAACTTATGTCTAAAATTCAGTTACCAAACACTCTATGAATTTCAATAAAACTCATTACTATTAAATAATTAATGCTAGTAATGGTAATAGTGATTGCTGAACTTTTACCAAACAACTGCTAAGAAAGTTAAACCAGTGCAACTACTCGAACTTTTGATGGTTAGATTTGACCCAAAGTTCAAAACTCGCAAAATGCACGATATAAATAACAGGATGTACTATTATTTACAAGTCTCCAGTATAGATTATGAAAGTCAAAGCTATTAGCAGAATTATCAATGACAGGTTAGATCATGAAATCTGGTATCGTACCTTTCCTCTTACACAGGTTAGATCACTAGAATTTCGTACAAGTAAACCAAGTAATTACTTGTTAGTAAGGTGAGACCAGGCCATATATCTTGGAATATAATGGATTTGTTAACGTAGACTCTATTTGATAACCCAATTCAGTACTTAAATTTAATAGATTCGAATATTAATATATTCAGATATATTTGATAGTTAAAAATAGAACATCTTAATTAATTAAATGGGTTTAAATTGTATAGAAAAAACTTATTCTAAAAAATATGTGATAAGTTATTCACTTAAAACTTAATGCAAAATACATTCAAATGTTAGAATTTTATTATTTAACAATTCAATAATTTAACAGATTCAGATTTTAGATTTCAGACTTTAGGTTTCACCTTTCTGTTTTATCAAACACACCCTAACTTAATAAGCAGAAAGTAAGAGGATTGGGATTTAAAACTTATAAATTGGTGAGATTATAACAAGCAAAAAGTTCTATCACCATTTGAGGTAGTTGTCCTCATTTCTACCCTTTATGGGTTGTTGTTGTTGTTACTTCTGTTCTTTGTGATAAATCATATGTGCAAAATTAATTTACAACATGAAAATCAGGTAAGATTTTTTTTAAAAAAAGGTAAATTTCATTTTTTTTTCTTTTTGTTTTTTGCATTAACATAATTTAGATGATGGGCTAGAGCCATTTATAGTCCACATAATTAGATGACTAACTTTGTTCTGTGTTTTTTTTTTAACAGCAGATATATGTTTTATTTCATAGTATATCTTAATGAAAAGAAGCGCAACAATACATGCAAGATTAACCATAAACCTTGGAAATTTACGAAGAAAATTTTATCTTAACAAATTTCGCATTGGCAAGTGATGTTTTACGTTCTTTTATTTTGGAATTAAAAACAGACAAAAGAAAAGCCTGGAATATGGACATTCTGGTTTTCTATTAAAACTGTTACCAAAGTGGGAAGTGGGAAGAATGGCTAAAATAGTCCCTCGAATTTTCAGTAAAGCCTTTTAGGCCCTCAAGTTTAAAATTAAGCAATTTAACCTCTCACAAACTTGTAAACTATTATGGTTCCAAATTCCATTTATTGTCATCTTCCCAACGTAATTCCCAACATCTTACGCCTTTCTCATGCTAAGACATAATTTGAGTGCACAACTTGAGAATAAGTTTGAGGGTTATTATCACTTTATCCCCTTCAACTATATCACTACTACCAGTTTACCTTCTAACGTTATCTTTTAGTCAGTTCATTCTTTTAAATAATTCAACTCAACATATTAAGAAATTTTGGACAAAAATACCCTTTTATTCTATAGCATTACTATATTGTTATTACTACTTTATTCCTTTAAATTATAGTGATATAATCACTTTAATTCCTAACTTTATTTTCTAAGCATTTTACTTCATCATTAATTTAACTAGTATGATAAAAAAAATTTAATATATTTACCCTTATATATATAATTAAAATTAAAAAAGTTGGAATGATTATTCTTCTTTTTTTCACTTTAAGAGATCCAAAAATATAAAATTAAAAGAGTTTTCTCAAATTTCTTTTTTCACACTTATTAATACTAGGAAAAGAAAAAGAGATAGGAGAGAAGGAGATAGAAAATTAGATTTTATAAAGAAAAAAATAAAAAAAAAGGTTTAACATTATCGTATTAATTTAAGGTTGTTGGAATTAGGATTGAAATCTGGTGATAAACAATAAAGTAAAATAATTTTAAAATAATAAAAATATTTAATTCTTTTTTATTTGTATTTTTTTTAAAAAAAATTGAGCTCTTTCTCTCTCTCTCTCTCTCTCTCTCCCCCTCTCTCTTCCCCTCCCGATCTTTCTATTTTTTTTAATATTAATAAGATTGCCAAGAAAAAAGAGATTAATACTTTGACTTTTTTTTCTTGATACTAAAGAGGATAAGAGTCACTCTAAATATTTTATTATTTTTATTATACAAAAACGAGAGTACTTTTTTCTAAAGTTTTTTAACTTGCTAAATTGGTTTAATGGTGGATAAATTGTCTAAAAAATAACTCTATGAGATAAATTGATAATGAGAATATAGTTTATGGGGGTAAAGTGATAGTAGCTTGATGGGCTAAACTTATTTTTTTACTTTAAGAGTTAATCACATTTTATCCTCTTAAAGAACACCCAATTTTTCAGTTTACCCCATAACCTTTAATTTTGCTCACTTAACCCCCTTTAGGACAAAATTGCCCTTGCATTATTTTGACCTTTTCTTTACCCTGTTTTCCTTTCTTTTATTTCTTTTTATCTTTTTTCTTTATTTAATTCGTCCTCTTTCTCATAAAAATCTTCACCTTAATGATTGAAATTAAAAAAGAGGAATTGCAGAGATCCATCTTCTCTTTAAATGATTAAAAAAATATTCAAATCACTTTCCTAAAATAAAATTTTTTTAGCCTTTGAATTCTTTTAATTTTGGATTTTCCTTTTTCCTTTCTAATTTCTCATTTTATTCTCAAGAAAATATCATAAGATGAAATTGTTTTCTTTTCTTTTATTTCTTTTTCTCTTTCATCTCTCTTTCATCATTCCCAATAGAAATTCCATTTCAATGAAAATTTTTGTTTTGAGTTTTTAATTGCATATTTTTTGGTGAAGGTTTGAAAGGCATCAAAAACTAATTTTAATTTTTTGTATGATGCCACGTGTCACAAATTTCAATTGATGATTATTAATCAGGTCACAATTTCATGTTAAGATATTTTCTTGAAAATAAAATAAGACACTAGAAAGGAAAGAGGTGTCGCTGTCGCGCCCCATTTTTCGCTCTCCAACTCCTTTTCTAGCCGTCACCCCTTCTCCTTCTTTCACTTCTCTCTGCTCTCTCCCTTTCTTACCCACGAAACTCTCTCCTTTTCAACCCTCGCCGTCACCAGATTCTCGTATGTATCCTTTTATAGCGCTACAGAATCCTCCAAAACCTAGAACTAAGGGAGGAGATTGGAGCTGCATTTTTCTGATAGCAATTTTGGAGCCGTTTGATTGTTTTTCTTCTGGAATTTTCTTGGAGCCAGTTGGCTTGGTGTTGGAATGATCAAACGGAGGAGAAAAATGAGTGAAAAAAGAATGGAGAGGAATTTTGCAACTGGATTTTTGTACTCGTGCCTCCCTTCTGCTCGCTCGATGAGAAGAAGAAATAGCGCGCGTCTCTTTTTTTTTTTTCAAAGAAATCAAGATAAATATATGCTAATAGCAAAAAATAAAACTAAAAATAAAAATAAAACAAGATTAATCGAGACAAATGAAATGCTTAAAAAATTGTTGACTTTGATTGATGGTTTATACTAATTCTCACTTAATTTAGATAAACCAACAATAACTTTCATAAATTGAAGCTAAAAGAAATAAAGCATATTTTTGTGAACAATTTTCTTTTTTATTTTTATAAATTTAGTGCAAAAACATCTTACAAAAATGAAAATGACGAACCTAACTTAATAAATAAATAAAAAATAATAAATGATAAAAAATAAAATTAAAAATAAAAATTTGGTATCTGCAGTTTGCCCTTCTTTGTCTGAATTTCGAAAAAACTCGAGATAAAGACGTAGACACCAAATACTTACCTACAGTTATTCTGTCATGAAACATGTAAACATAAAACGGTCAGCGGGATAAAACCCGGTCCTGCTGAGGTTGGCAGGATAGAACACGGTCCTGCCAAAATTGGCGGGATAAAATCCAGTCCCAACGTGATATGAACGGTCAGCGGGATAAAATCCGGTCCTGCCGAAATTGGCTGGATAAAACCCAATCCCAACGTAATATAAGCGGTCAGCGGGATAAAACCCCATCATGCTGAGGTTGGCGGGATAAAACCCGGTCCCAACGTGATATAAGCGGTTAGCGAGATAAAACCCGGTTCTGCCGAGATTGACGGGATAAAACCCGATTCCAATGAGGTATGAACGGTCAGCAGGATAAAACCCGATCCTGCCGAGATTAGCGGGATAAAACCTGGTCCCAACGTGATATATGGAAAGACTTTTGCAAAATGCCTTTGTGTAAAATTTCGAAAAATTAATTGCCCCAGTGTAGTGTTTTTGTCATTTGAACCTGCAAAACAGCAATAATTAGAATGTCAAACAGTGCCATCACCATCCGATCAATCCTGCCTTCAAGAAGTATGTAAACATGAGTATTTAGGCGTTCTTCCCCCGATGTAGTAAAAATTTAACTCTACTTTGCGAACTGTGTCAAGTTTCCTCTACTTCCAATATTAACAAGACCTTTGGTATCTAGTCAATCACAGGAGTTACCATTTGATAAGTTTCCGATGTAGCAAAAACTCAACTTCGCTCTGCGAATCACACCTTCTTAACTTCTAATGCCAACAAGACACTTGGTATTTAGGCAATTTCAATAAATCACAGGGATTGCCTTTTGATAGACCCGAAAAGATAGATGAAACCATGACACATATACAAGAATATTTTATTTACACAGTAAATGACGAAAATTTTAGTAACATGCAAACAAGCACTTATTTTTATTTGAAAAAAAATTGATTTTAGAAAAATGAACCAGTAAACTCAACAGTTTATGTTGGATAAACCAAAACACTTTGATTTCAAACAAATTACCACACTTGGCCCTTTGGATATCGTCCTTCCGGAATTCAATGTTGGCGACCAAACCACAGGTGAATAGAAATTCCAATGAATTGAGTCCCCAGTTATTCCATTCCGAGCTCACCTTTTCTTGTCAAATCCTACCTTAGCGCCCTTTCGGGTTTTCACTAAGGTTACCCCCACCTTTTTATCTTCTTCTTCTCATTTTTCATTTTCTTTTTTTTTTTCCTTTTTTCTTTTTCCTTTCAAAGGTACCCTTTCAGATTTTCACTAATGAACCGATCCTCTCAATAGCCTTTATCAATCTCAAAAATGTGTTTTAAGAAATGATGGCATCAGTGCGACAATTCTTCCCTTGCAAAATGGGTGAAAATGTATTGACATCATTTGCCATGTGATTAAAAAATTTCTTTAAAAGAGGTGATGCAAAGAACGAAAATCAGGACTTTCAGTTTTTTGTAATGTGGTCAGGCGAGATGCTAAAAAAAGGTTAAGGTTTGAAAGCAGATTTTATAAGTGCTCAAATCACTGAGATCACATCTTTATATTAACTAAAATTGCCCCAGTTTATTTTCAACTGAGGTTCTCTTCTCTTTCATTTTCCCTTTTTCTTCTGTCATTCCATTCATCTTTTGAAATGTTCACAATTTGCCCCAATTTATTTTAAACTGAGGTTTTGTTCATTTCCTTTTCTTTCGGCTTTCCTCCAAAAAAATTGAATTTGCCCCAGTGTGAGGTTTTTCTCTCTCTCTTCTCTTCTTTTTTTTTCAAAACTAAATTTGTCCTAGTGTGGGGTTTGTGATTCTCAAGGGCTGCCAAATGAAATGATCATTCTGAGGGTTTCAAAGAGATAATTAGGGATAAAATGTCTCAATGGGAAAAGAAGAGGGCCCGACTTTCATTCCATTTTTCACATTAATCCTAAAAAGAAATTTTCATTTATCAGATAAAAAATTTCTTACACATATCCGAATTGATCGGTTGAGGAAAAAATTTGTCTATTCATTTTCTGTGAGAACGAATGATCCACCAGGCAATATCTTTTTGACGATAAAAGGGCCCCGCCAATTGAGTACAAACTTGCCCTTAGCCTTTTCTTGTATTGACAAAATTTATTTCAAGACTTTATCTCCTTCTATGAGTAGTCATGGTTTGCCCTTCTTATTGTACCATCTTTTCTGCTTCTCATTCAAATGAACGCTAATTTTATTTCCTTGACGTTGACTCGATTGCCAATATTGATGATTTTTGCTTCTTCTGAGTTCGATTTGGATTTCTCTTCATACTGTTCAAGATTCTTTAACAAAGACTCAGATTCTTCCTCGTTATCACTCTCGTCTTGAATTTTCAATTCCAAAACTCATGAAAGAATATCGAAATTGCAGTCATCAAATTTCGACACGGTGATATCCAAAGGGTCAATGTATTTTACTTTTGGCCATCTGAAAAGAATGAGTAAGTAACACAGTATATATAAACTGTACAGTTTATTGAATTTCAAATGAAGGACAAAATGTCATAATACATTATTTATCATGAAATTTGTATTGAAAAAGACATTTGAGTCAAAACTATTTACAAAACAGAAATGCAAAAGATGAGCAATGCGAATGATTTCTTTTAGTTCACAACCAAAGGCAGTCCCCTAAATTTACCAAAATTCCTTTCGGGAGGGAATGTGATTTGCAATCCAGTTTTAAATGGCTATGTCGAGCACAAAAGGCTTCTGGACTATTTTGATTACTTCATTCTCCCCCACAATGTATTTGGCAGGCTGCTCAAACTCTTCATCAGTGATAATGGCCCCTATAGTATCTTTGTGCGCAGGAAAAGGGTTTTCGCTAACACTTGGTCCTTGTTCATTTCTCCTTCTCAAAATTATGTCTCCGACCTCAATCATGTCTTGGATTTTATGTTTAAGTACCCAACAATTGACAGTAGAATATCTAGGAGCTCCAGAATGATAAGCACAAAAAGATTGGGGATCATAACCAGGGGGAACTCCTTTAGTATAGACTTTAGGAGGTATTGTATCAATTTTCCCTGCGGCTTTGAGCTGTTCATATAATTGATCAAGGGACCGACCTAGATTGGTAAAAGTTCTAAATCGGGCTGGGTTTCGGGTATCATTGGTAGTTGAAGGAGGGCGAGGTCTAGTTTGAAAGTTAAGTGGAGAAATATGAAATGGTGTTGTAGGTGTGTTTGGGTAATTTGGTTGAGGTCGAGGGTGGTTAATAGTGGTATAGTAAACAGGTTGAAGGCATGGTCGGAATGGATAACGGGGTGAGTAGGTGGGATATTGTTGGGATCTAGGTCGGAAAGAAGGGTCTCGGTTCGAGACAAATGAAGCTTCCTCTTCTCTCTTTTTGAATGGGGATTTCTTGCTATTGCTGCCTTGACTTTGCATCGCTTCCAATTGCGATTTCAGAGCCGACACGTTAACAATCTTTCCTGCCCTCATAAACTCATCATATTCTTCCAATTTATTGACAATCTCAGCAAAGGAACACCCAGTCATTCGAAAAATTTCCTCGAATAGGGCGGGTCATGAGATTTGATGAACGTACGAACAATCTCATCTTCAGTCATGGGAGGCTCCATCTTGGCGGCCAATTTCCTTCATCTCTTCGCATACGTCTTGTGGTCCTCCGATGGTTTCCTCTTAGTCCCCTTCAATGTGGTTCTCGTTGGAGCGAGCTCGCAATTGTATTCATACTGCCTAACAAAAGTGGTTGACAAATCCATCCAAGACCTCATATCCTCAGGCTTCAAATTTGAATACCAATCCAATGCGTCGCCTTCTAGACTCTCGGGAAATAAACGCATAGACAGGTTCTCATCATCTATTGTCTCCCTAGTTTGTTTGCAAACATCCAAAGGTGGGTCTTGGGATTGCTGGTTCCGTCGTACTTGGTAAATTTGGGTGCTTTAAAATCCACCGGCAATTGCATATCTGGAAATAGGCACAGCTCGTTGTAGTCCAGACCTCCCTGCTTGTTCAAACCTTGACTTTTTCTTATGAACTCCTCAAACCGATCCAATCTCTTTAGCAAATTTTTATCCACCGGTGCGGCTGACTCCCCAACTTCAGCTGTCCCTTGGGCAGCGGTATCTAAGGTGAATGGCTCAGCGGTGGAGTAATAATGTGGTCCTTGAGGTTCAAATGGCATGCTCATAGTAATGGGTGGATAACTCCGGGGAATTTGGGCATGAGGAGGGTTAATTTGGACGTTAGGTGCATAAGTAGGTGGTGGCCATGAGTGGGATAGGTAAAGGCTTCTTCAGGTGAATTTATGACATGTGAAGTAACAGGAGCTTGAGTATAAGGTAAGATAATTGGTTCAGGTTCAGATTGGCCAGGGGGTAAGGGTTCATGTTGTTCACTGCTAGCACCACCAGCGACCAATTGATCGATCACACACCGTTGTACTATCATTTCGATGCTTAGCTTATTAAATTTGTTTAGAACTTCACTCAATTGAGCTCCCAAATTCACCAAGTCAGTTGGTGATGTGGTTACGGGTTTGTCAGATGATTCTGGATGGGTACTCATGTTTACACTATCTTGTGAAGTTCGACTACGTGATCGGGTGATAATGGGGCTTCTTCGGGTAGTTATGTTTGCACTTATCTGAAAATTTAGAAAAACCCTTTTTAGATTCCCTTTTGATTAACTGCTGCCAAAAAGAAAAGAAAGAAAAAGAAAAAGACACAAGTTAGTATATATTAAGGTAATTCGGATGCATGTTCTATTGGGGGGACCCTTTTTGTGCCAAGGGTAGGCCTAACATGAGAATGCAATCCTCTAAGATATGCACATACAATACTTGATGAATCCGACCAACTTATTGAGTGAAAAATAATTTGAAAAATGTGGCCAATTGGAGTGAGAAGAGACATTTGCCCCAAAAACGAGGACAAAGTCCGAAAGGATTGCTTGCTTTGATCGACGCATGATATGCAAAAGAGCTTGCTCTTGAAAGGATTGCAATGCCTCGACTAATTTATTTAGTGAACTTTAGATTTAAACCCTAAAAGGGAATAAGCGGGTCAAGAGGATAGGATGAAATTGATGATTTATTCAAAATTGACTAGATTACCTTTAAAAGGGTAAACTTGTCAAATTGAATTGAATGAAACTTGATAATTTATTCAAAATTGACTGGATCACCCTAAAAATAGGTGGATTAGTCCAATGGAATTAATGATTTATTCAAAAATAATTAGATTGTCCTAAAATTGAATGAATTGATAAAATGAATTGGATGAAATTGATGAATAAAATGGTCCAATGAAATTGATGGTTTATTCAAAAATTGATTGAATTGTCTATCCATTGGTAGTTTCAAAAAATCATTACGATGCATTAGTCTATGAGCCTCCTAAAATCAAGATTTGGCCTCAATATATTTATCGTCTTAACAGTGAGGAATTATTTGTGAATTTTTCAACTTAATGTCCTTTAAACAAGGGATTTTTACCAACTATGTTAAAAATGGTCAAAAGATGATTGTTAGATGCTCATATTCCAAAAATTGCTATATGAAAATGATCGGATCCTATTTTACCTTATGCACTACCCCTCCGGATATTACAAGAATGTAAACGTGCAAGTCCACTTGGATTAAGTATCTGAGACAAAAGGTGACTTATTCCTAACACGGGATTCCCTATGTGGCATTCCCTTCTACGGTTTATGCATGATGCCAATTAATTAAAGCGATAAAATATGCAATTTGAAATGAAAACGTGACATAAGGAACCCTTTATATGCCAGAGTAGGCCTAAAATGATATGCTATTATTAATTTACAAATGAAATATACCAAAATTTCTAAACGTGCGATAGCCTATCTATAAGGGTAGGTCCTAAAAGAGGATCATGCCAGACTTCTTATTTCCTAACGTTTGTGAATGCAAAAGACAAGAGACAAGGAAAGTTAGTTCAATAAATAACACATAACACGTTGTGGCAATCAAATAATAAAATATAGAAAGCAAAATAAGGAAAGAGGGTTGGAATCCCTCCCCCCGTGCCTAGTGTCCCTAATTCAGGATAAGGTCGACTCTACCCTAGACTCGATAAGTCTCAAGATTCCCAAGCCTTCAGACCTAAAGGCGAAGGGTCATCAATCCCAAGGCCTTCGGTCGATGGCTCGAGTGATCCCTTAGGCATCGCTATTGGCGCAGTGCACACCATCCGTATACCTAAGAAAATCGATTCTAATCCTACAAGGAGATGTGGGATGGCGCCCACGACAAAGAAAAAATAGGGTAAAAAATATATGCATGCATGTATGAAGTGCTTTTCTTTTGAGGGGAGGGATTATAATACTATCAAAATGCGGTCGACGGTTCTAGGGTAACTCCCCCCCCAAGATGCAAGCGCGATACAAGTAAAAGCAAATAGATAAACCATCCATTCATTACATACATAGCATGCGAGGAGTGATTACACGCGTGGTAGATGCAAAAAACCCTAATAAAGGAAAAATGCAACCCTAAACCTCCAAATGTGATATATAAAAAGGTTTAAAAGAAGAAAAGGATTGACTAAATCAATATGCTCGGACTCTCTAAATCCCCAGTAGAGTCGCTAGCTGTCGCGCCCCATTTTCCGCTCTCCAACCCCTTTTCCAGCCGTCACCCCTTCTCCTTCTTTCACCTCTCTCTGCTCTCTCCCTTTCTTACCCACGAAACTCTCTCCTTTTTCAACCCTCGCCGTCACCAGATTCCCGTATGTATCCTTTTATAGCGCTACAGAATCCCCCCAAAACCTAGAACTAAGGGAGGAGATTGAAGCTGCATTTTTCTGAGAGCAATTTTGGAGCCGTTTGATTGTTTTTCTTCTGGAATTTTCTTGGAGCCAGCTGGCTTGGTGTTGGAATGATCAAACGGAATGAGTGAAAAAAGAATGGAGAGGAATTTTGCAACTGGATTTTTGTACTCGTGCCTCCCTTCTGCTCGCTCGATGAGAAGAAGAAATAGCGCGCGTCTCTCTTTTTTTTTTTTCAAAGAAATCAAGATAAATAAATGCTAACAGCAAAAAATAAAACTAAAAATAAAAATAAAACAAGATTAATCGAGACAAATGAAGTGCTTAAAAAATTGTTGACTTTGATTGATGGTTTTTACTAATTCTCACTTAGTTTAGGTAAACCAACAATAACTTTCATAAATTGAAGCTAAAAGAAATAAAGCATATTTTTGTGAACAATTTTCTTTTTTATTTTTATTTTTATAAATTTAGTGCAAAAACATCTTACAAAAATGAAAATGATGAACCTAACTTAATAAATAAATAATAAATAATAAATGATAAAAAATAAAATTAAAAATAAAAATTTGGTGTCTACAAGATGAAAACCCAAAATTAAAAGAATTGAAAGGCTAAAAAAATTGTATTTTAGGAAAGTGATTTGAATATTTTTTAAATCATTTAAGGAGAAGATAGATCTCTGCAATTTCTCTTTTTTAATTTCAATCATTAAGGTGAAGATTTTTGTGGGAAAGAGGAAGAATTAAATAAAGAAGAAAGAGAAAAAGAAATAAAAGAAAGGAAAACAAGGTAAATGAAAAGTCAAAATAATGCAAGGGCAATTTTGTCCTAAAGGGGGTTAAGTGAGTAAAATTAAAGGTTAGGGGGTAAACTGAAAAATGGGGTATTCTTTAAGGGGATAAAATGTGATTAACCCTTACTTTAATTAACAAACTCTGTTAAGTTTGATCGTTAGTCTTGGGGGTAAAGTGACTAAAAGATAACGTTAAGGGGGAAATTGATAGTGGCGCTGAACGTTAAGGGGGTAAAGTGATAATAATCCTAAGTTTGCTTTGTAATTGGAAGACTTAATGTTCATTTTTTACAATAGGAAGAAACTGAGAAAAAGTTATATAAACAAGATAAAGTAATATACATGTAGAAGTCACTACAAATTTGGATTTTACTAGTGGATATACATAGTTAAATATTTTACATAATAAACCATTTTATCCTCCTAGACATTTTTTTAAATAGATTTGCAAAATTCACTTATTTTTCAGATCATTTTTCCTTAAAGGTGGTAAACTCATCATCCAATCACTAGAAGGAGCCGGAGGGGGGCAGGGAGGGACATGGACATTTGGGGCTGCTACGAGAAAGCAACATGTTGTGAGAACCACTGTTGATGGTGCTAGTGAAGTACCAAGTGAACTTGTTGAAGAACTTCTTGTTATATTAAATACTTGCCCCTGCAAGTTAAATTCAGGGAGTGAGAGTACTTGTGGACTTCTTTATCTAGATGATTAAAGAAATACTCAAGAATATGAATTTAGTAGGTTTGAAGGATAGCTTCATAATCTCTCCCAATAAATTTTTTCTAATGTGCATGTTTTTGAAGTAGAAGAAAGAGATATACAAATACTCCTATAAATATTCGCATACCATTTGGGATGGTTAATTATTGCTAATGTGTGGAATTTTCATTTTAAATTTTTAATGATCGTTTAGTTATCTCCCTCAAAAATTACACTTGTGGTTTACCGGGTTCATTTTTAGCAGACAATTCATTTCTTTTCAAGGGAAATTTCAATCTTTAAGGAGGGGAAGAGAAAAAAAAACAGCTTAAAATTCAAACTAGAAATCTCATTATCACGTGACTAATGTTCCTATCAGGATCTTGAATGCCTTACCAACCTAACTATTAAATTGCTTCATTATATCAAGTAACCATTTCATTTTGATAAAAATATCACCATTCATTAAATCGCATTAACTGCAGAAATTATATCAATCATACACAGATATAAGTAGATTTGAATGCTTTCAATTGCGCCATTTTTTTTTTCTTTCAAATTTGCTAACGAACTAATTTAAGTTTAGATGTTAATGTGAGATCTGATAAGATAGATCCAAAAAATCCCAATGAGAGGAGAAAACTCTTATTAGGAACCCTTGGGAGAAGAGAAAACTTTAACTATGAATCTTTAGGCAAAAAGAAACTCTTACTAGTTACTACGAAAACCTAGAAGAGACCTCATTGAGTAAAATTGTTCATTTGCGCGGTAACTTTTTATGTCTAGCACACATGCATTACTACCAACGTTAAGAAAACACTTAAATTTGAAGTTGTACACATTATGCTTCAAAAATAAAAGGGTAAATTACATTTTATCCCCCTATGGTTTACCCTTTTTTTTTACATAACCCTCCTATGGTTTCAAAAGCTATACATAACCCCCTCATGGTTTGAATTAAAGTGTCAAAGTAATGGAAATAGTCACTCGTAACGGAACTTCTAAAAATGTCGAAATTACCCTTATAAATACATGACACATTAAACCCGTATAATTTTTATATTTTATCATATAACCCCCTTATGGTTTAATACTTTACCATATACTTATGATTTTCAAAATATACACATAACCCCCCTTGGTTAATACATAAATTTCAACTTTACATAAGGGTATTTTTGACATTTTAGTTGACGCCGTTATGAATGATCATTCCCGTCACTTTGACACTTTAATCCAAACCATAAGGGGGTTATGTATAGTTTTTGAAATCATAGGGGGTTATGTGAAAAATGCTAAACCATAGGGGGATAAAGTGAAATTTGCCCAAAATAAAAAGGATTATGAGGCTTTTGATATATGAGATCTATAACTAGGCATGTCAATGTGTATGATTTTGATTAGGTTCACTTAATCTAGATTCAGAATTACCAAATTTATCAACACTCAAACTCACCTTATGAATCTGAATACCTAATGGAAATCCATGAATATTTCTTAATATGTAATTACAAATTAGATTCAACAACAATAATAATAATATATCAAATGCAAAAGATAATACAAATACAATTAAATTACCATGTTCAAATAACAAAATCAACATTGAAGAATGTTGCATGCAATAATTATAAACTGAAAGCATGAAATGTCACGTCAATTGATGGTGAACAACTCGTAGGAGATGCTAAATAGCGACTTGCGATGCAAGAGAGCTCTTTTTCCCTTATATGTGCTATTTCCTTTTCTTTTTTTTTTTTTAAAAAAAATCTAATAAGAGAGAAGTGAAATTTAATAAACAGATAAGAGGAAGGGTAATTTGAACTCAAGATGTCTAGGCAAAACCTCCCCTTCTACCCCCATGTTTGCTTATGACTTCTTTTTATTTATATTCAAGTATCCATCCGTTTAAACCTTTCCTATTTTTTTTCTCATAGATACATATAAATCTAGGTATGATTTTGATTTAGGTCTGGATTTAAATATGAATTATACAAAACCAAATCCTATTTAGATTCACAATTATTTCCTAGGGTCTGAATTTAGCCAAACTCTTCCCCCCCCCACCCCCCCCCCCCCCTCACACAGCACCCACCAAAAAAAAAAAGGCATGATGTATCTGAATTGGGTCGGGATAACACCCGACTCGTTGATAACCAAGGCTTTTTCCTTCTAAAATCTGGAATATTAAGAAGCTGGGAACATCTTGACCCTTCCCTATTGTCTTCCATATTTCTTTTTTCTTCAATATCTGTCCAATAAATACAGTGTAATGGAAAATCTAATCTTGCAATTAAGCATCAATATGATTTACTTGATAATGAATCTTTTGCAGTAATCTAGGTGGGTGTTAAATTTCAATTTCAGTAATTAATTAGAAATTGAAATTTATGCAGCCTCAACTGCGGAGGGAATTATTCCTTCATCAGTCAAACAATTCAAAACAGGTTTTAATGATGATGTTAGCAGTTACAACTTAGAATAACCAATGGACTTAAACCAAATTAAGAAAAGACACCAAACAGGGAAAACAAGAGCCCAAATTGGGGAAATATTAAACATTTTCCCTAGTTAAAGTTAGGTTGTGGAAACTCGAAAAAAAAAAATTGAAAATTGAAGGAAGAAGTAATCAGGAAACATCATCCGGAGAAGTTGTATAGAAAACATTCCTAGTAATAGCGGTGCCTCCCTCCCCCCCTAAAGTTTTACTGGTTCTTTTTATTGATTTTGGGCATGTCCAATTTTTTGCCCTTTTTCTTTATACAAGTGACCATAGGAGATTTGAGATTTGAGAGAAATGGAAAACATATATAAACTTCAAATTTTACAACATATAATTTTTGGATAATTTTTTGAGTAAATCTTACATACACTAATAGTATATAACCTATCATCATTGGATCCATGACACATAAATTGAATTTTAAATTCTAATTTTGTATAGTTATGACACTAATAATATATATTGTCAGTATAGGAAAAATTAATCATAACTTTTTTATACACTGTTAGTGTATGATTTTTTTTTACGCTAATAGATTTAGATCATGTCACATAATATGAATTCAAATTTAAACTTCAAATTATGCGTACGTGACATACATCCAAAACTTCAAGTATAAAAAATTCATTACACTGTCAGTGGATAAAATGTTAATCCATATATTTTATGACACTATTTTGCGAGTCCTGAATGTGATACTTGAATAATTTTCAAAAAGTAGTATTTACATTGTACAACTTTAAAATTTTAAAATTTTAAAAATTGGGGTCAATCTTAGCCACTGACCTTCTTTGATAGTTGCAAGTTCCTCTTTCCCAGTTTCCTTTAACAGTCCATTATGGCGGTGAAACTCAACCATCCATGTTATATTTCTCCAATTATTAAAAGTATATATAAAAATTAAAATTAAATTGATTAAATTTTACTGCCGTATCAAACTTTACAACTCTCATCATAATTTAAACTCATTTTGCACCATCAAAATATTTTGTGCAAATTGAATGACAAAACATTCACAGATAAGCTTGATTTTTGAGTATGTTGATCCAATTGTAGAAATAAAATTAATGGCACAATCATATTATTGTCAAAAATATAATTGTATAAATATAAAAAATGAATAGATAAGTGGAGTGAAAAGTAATGGAGAGGATCTCATTCCTTCTTATATATTGTGTTATTATATACAATAATGGTATTTTTTTCAATAAATGAGAGATTTTGAATTCAAAATCTTCTAATTAAACTAACATATATTAATGTGTGTTACATGTGCAAAAGTCAAAATTTAGATTCAAATTACGATTAAGTAGTGTATATTTATACTTACCAATATATACATCAACAGAGTATACAAGATTAATTCTTAAAAATTACGGCTCTGTTTGAATTAACTGTTTTTGGGGATATTTTTGAAAAATTTTACTATAGCAGTGTATATAAAAAATTTTTAAAAATATTTGATATATTGTATGGATGAGATGTTTTTTAAGTTATTATTATATCTGAAAAATTTATTTATGAAAAAATGGCCAATCCAAAGAATTTTTCTCTTTTCCAAAGAATTTCAAGCTCAATGTTCTCTACCAGTCAAGTGAAAGATGGCTGGACTTTTCTTCATGCGTGGAACTGTGTAAGACTAGTACCAGTAGTATTGCATGAAAACAGGCGTTTGGAAACAGGGGACAAGTGTGCAGAAATCCAGCCCCGGAAAAAAAGTTTTTAGTATTTCAATTTTGCATTTACTCCCTCATTTAATGCCTTCAACCACACTTAACCATTTGGAGAAGCAGCAGTTTTATTGCATTCAATGTCCTCTAGCTTCCCCCTCTGCTCTCCCCCTCTCTCTGCTTCTCTGTGTCTCTTTCTCTCTCACACAGTCACGCACTCAGACACCCTTCACTATCATCATCATCATCCTTCTCCTCCACCTCTTCACCCTTGGCTGCTATAGCTATACCAAAATTCCCTTCTTGAACACTTCCAGAGCAGCTTAAACTGCCAAGAAGAAAGTAGAGAGCAATAACATGAAGAAAAAAGCTTCAGGGTGTTCAAGATGTTGGAAATGTGGTAGAAAGTGTGTTCTTTATCCAAGGATGCAGAAATCCCAATTGGCAGCTTCTTGGCTTTGAGAAGGCTAGCTGCTCTCATTCAGCAGAGTGACCTGGTGACTAAGAGCTGCAGGAATTTTTTACCTTTAGCATATTTCTTGGTAAAAAAGAAATTTTTGGTTTTTATAGGAAGGGGTATTTGGATGGTTTCGGTATGTTGGCCTGATTTAGAAGTTTCGGATGTCTGGTTTTGTTTACATTTGCTTCTGCAGCATTTTTTTCTTGGTGTTCGAAATTTACCTGTGTTGGTTGAGTAATGTTGTATTTTTACAGTGAAAAAGAGCCCCAGAGTAGAATGGATCAATGTTGGTATATGCCTTTTACTCTGACAGTAGAATCTAATTGGTCAAAAGATGCACATTAGAGGCAACGTGATTTCTCTTTTGTACTATTTCCTTGGGGTAATGGTACTTTACTTTTAAACTGGTCGTGTTTTAACTTTTTGGTAATGGACATTTTGAGGCATTTTTTAAAGGATTTGGTATTCTTGTCTGCCAAGATTCACATCTGGAAAGCTGAATCTTTTGTACTGGTTGTAATATTCTTGGCTGTGTTTTTGGATTCATGGGGGAAAGTTTTGAGCTTGGGATCCATGTCTTCCATTGCCATTTCTTATGGGGAATCTGGCCCTGTTTTCTGTGGCCTAAAGGCAGATGGTTCACATCTCGTGACTTGCTATGGCTCTAACTATGCTATAATGTATGGAACTCCACCTCATATTCCTTTCCAAGGACTAACAGCAGGAAATGGATTTGTTTGTGGGCTTCTAAGTGACTCTAACCAACCGTATTGTTGGGGAAGTAGTAATTTTGTTCAGATGGGAGTGCCTCAGCCGATTGTCAAGGGGTCTGAGTACTTGGAGATAAGTGCAGGAGATCATCATTTGTGTGGCTTGAGGAAACCCTTGATGGGAAATCAGAGAAACACTTCACTGGTTGATTGTTGGGGTTACAACATGACTAGGAATTATGTTTTTGATGGGCAGATCCAGTCAATCTCTGCTGGTTCAGAGTTTAACTGTGGATTGTTTTCTCAAAACAGGAGTGTTTTCTGCTGGGGTGATGAGACAAGTAGCAGGGTGATTAGGCTGATTCCGAAAGAATTGAGGTTTCAGAAGGTTGCAGCCGGGGGTTTTCATGTGTGTGGGATCCTAGAGGGGATAAATTCTAGAGTTATTTGCTGGGGAAGAAGCTTAGACTTTGACAAAGAGATATCTCTCCAGTATTCTGCAAACCTAAATGTTGACTTGGCACCGACTGATCCAATGCTTTCTGTGGTTGGAGGAAGGTTTCATGCTTGCGGAATTAAAAGTTATGATCATGGGGTGGTTTGTTGGGGTTATCATGTTGAGACCAGCACTCCACCTCCTAGTGGTATCAAGCTTTTTGAGATTGCAGCTGGAGATTATTTCACTTGTGGGATTCTTGTGGAGACCTCTCTCTTACCTGTTTGCTGGGGTGCCGGTTTTCCTGCATCTCTGCCTGTAGCTGTCTCTCCTGGATTATGCAAATCTAGACCTTGTGAACCTGGTTTCTATGCATTTAATAATGTAACTGCACCTTGTAGGTCTCCAGGTTCTCGCATATGCTTCCCCTGCAGCGGCGGCTGCCCTGCTGAAATGTACCTAAAAGCGGAATGCTCTGCAACGTCTGACAGATTGTGTGAATACAACTGCTCAAGCTGCATTAGCGCTGACTGCTTCTCAAATTGTTCAAAGGCTGCTTCAGGAAAGAAACATGGGAAGTTTTGGTCCTTCCAGCTTCCAGTCATAGTTGCAGAGATTGCTTTTGCAGTCTTCTTGGTCAGTGTCGTCTCCCTCACTTCAATGTTATATGTTCGGTACAGGTTAAGGAACTGTAGCTGCCCAGGGAAAAGCTTCAAATCCAAGAGGAGTAGTGGAACTGGTTCTTTTCACACTGAGAATGGTAAAGTTAGGCCTGACCTGGATGAACTTAAGATAAGAAGAGCAAAAATGTTTACTTATGAGGAACTTGAGAAAGCCGCTGGGGGTTTCAAAGAAGAATCACAGGTTGGAAAGGGAAGCTTTTCGTGTGTCTTCAAGGGGGTCTTGAAGGATGGGACAGTTGTTGCAGTTAAGAGGGCTATTATGTCTTCTGACATGAAGAAGAATTCAAAAGAGTTCCATACTGAGTTAGACTTACTTTCTAGACTGAATCATGCTCATTTGCTCAATTTGCTCGGTTATTGTGAAGAAGGTGGAGAAAGGCTTCTGGTATATGAGTTCATGGCTAATGGATCACTACATCAACATCTCCATGGGAAGAACAATGCGATGAAGGAGCAGTTGGATTGGGTAAGGAGAGTTACCATTGCTGTTCAAGCTGCTCGGGGGATTGAATACTTGCATGGTTATGCTTGCCCTCCTGTTATTCACCGCGACATAAAGTCCTCAAACATCCTTATAGACGAAGAACACAACGCCAGAGTTGCTGATTTTGGTCTGTCTTTGCTAGGACCTGCTAATAGTAGTTCACCATTGGCTGAGCTACCTGCAGGAACTCTTGGCTATCTTGATCCCGAGTACTATAGACTTCACTACCTCACTACCAAATCCGATGTTTATAGCTTTGGTGTTTTGCTACTGGAGATTCTCAGTGGACGAAAAGCAATAGATATGCAATATGAAGAAGGGAATGTAGTTGAATGGGCAGTTCCTTTGATCAAGGCAGGAGATATACAAGCAATCTTAGATCCAATTCTGAAACAACCATCTGATCTTGAAGCTCTAAGGAGGATTGCAAATATAGCAAGCAAATGTGTAAGAATGAGAGGCAAAGAAAGGCCATCAATGGACAAGGTGACTACTGCTCTGGAGCGCGCTCTTGCACTCCTCATGGGTAGTCCAAGCAATGAGCAGCCCATCTTGCCTACCGAGGTAGTCTTGGGAAGCAGCAGAATGCACAAGAAATCCTCTCAAAGATCTTCAAACCGTTCAGCGTCTGAAACAGATGTAGCAGACACAGAGGATCAAAGATTTGAATTCAGAGCTCCTTCATGGATAACTTTTCCTAGTGTAACATCTTCACAGAGGAGAAAGTCCTCGGTCTCTGATGCAGATGTTGAAGGGAAGAACTTGGAATCCAGAAATTTGGGAAATGGCACAAATCCTGGAGATGGTTTAAGATGTTTGGAAGAAGAGATTGGTCCAGCTTCCCCTCAAGAACAATTGTTCTTGCAGCACAATTTCTAACCACTCAGAAAACACACAAAAGACATATTCAAAACTTCTTACTGCTACTTTTTTGTGGGGGAATTGCTTTCTCAACAAAAGAAATGTATAGAGGCAGAAGAGAGGGAGCATGTTTCTTGATGATCCTGGACTTCATCACCAGTCACTGCATCAAAATACTTCCATTGATCCTCTGTTTATGTAATTTTTCAGTTGCATTTTGTGCATTCCCTTCTCATTATTTGCTTCCTTTTTGGGCATAAATTAGGATTCAATCATTATGCAAGTAAATTTTGTACTCTTGACATTCTTTTAGCAACTTGAAGTTAGTAGTATCAACTTTCTAGCATAGTCTCATTTATGTTGTCTGTAATTTTCTTGCCTGATGTGGTATTATAAATAATTTTTGCCACAGCTTGTACTCGAAAAACTCTTAGCACAAGTTCATATACCAGCTTACACATATAATCTTAATTAAAGTACATACGAAAAAATTAAAGTGCAAAATGGATATACGAAAATGTATCATTTGTATGTTTTTCACACGCACACACGCATATATATATTGAAAAAACAAAAGTAATACAGGAAATTGTGTATAAAATTTCCTCTAGAACCCCACTTTTTTTTTGGGAGGAATTTAATGAACTTCATGTAAGAAATACTTACTGGCTTTTGATATTCTGCATTGATTTATTTTAGTTTAGCTGTATGCCTATGCCATATTCTCATGTAGTATTGCAAATGTGTTAGTAGTACTCCTAGGCAAAGGACTGCTTGAAGTAAATTAATGTAAATAACACAGGGGCCGGTGCCTCGGTGATCAGCCTCACGTGGGGAGCTCTAGGACCAAAAATTGAAAAGATATTTCTCCTTTCAAGTGTCTAGCGAAAATGCCACTTCCTAAACATTTTTACTAATGGTGATTTAGTTCATACTTTTATTTCTAAGCAATTTGATATGTGAACTTAATTTGCGGTTCCAATTTAGGAGCTCCGTCATGGTATCATCGCCTAAAATCGATTTGGTTCCTAATTGATCAACTAAACAGGGTATTTTGGGAATGCTATTCACGGGATTGTAATAAATCAAATAAATCATGTAAAAAATCACAAAATTAAACTTTAAAAAAGTTTTATATAGTAATTTTTTACACGATTTAAAAGTTTTATCCAGTAGTTTTTTTTACACAATTTAATTGTTTTATTATAGTCTTGTGAGTGATGTTCCCATAATATCCCTATTTTGTTAATTAATTAGGAGTTAGATCGATTTTAAATAGTGATACCACTACGGCGGTCCTTAATTGGACCTGCAAAATAAGTTCAAGTATTAAATTGACTAGAAATAAGAGTTACAGATTAAATTGACACCAACAAAAAGTTTAGCAATGATATTGAACATTTTCCCCAAGTTTCAACCATAAATTGTTTGGATTGAAGACCAGTTTCTATTTTTTTTTTATTTTTGTAAGTAAAAGGTTTTGAATCGAGAAACTCTTACTTATAATCCTCCTCACATTACCATCCAACGCGACCCTTTCCAAGTTGAAGACTAGTTGAGTTTTTTTTTTTTTTTTTTTATCTATTGTTACATTTTTTTTTATGTGATGAATATAGAATAAAAAACAATATTTAAAAAATCTTGAAATTTTTTTTTTCTAAATACTTCAATTCCAAACAAAGTAGCATGCACTCCAATGTGGAATTTTATGAATTGAGCATTTCTGTCATGTTACACTTTGTTACATAGCTTTTAAAGTGACAAGTGACCATGAAGAAGGAGATTTTAAAATTTGGATTGTTATTAGGGTTAATTAGAGTTTCACCTCTTGAACTTAACCCTTTATAACACTTTGCCCCCTGAACTTTAAATATATACACTTTGCCCCTGTCATTGACTAAATCAAACATTAATGATGAATTCTCCATCCAAAATTTTAACAAAATGACATTAATGCCCTTACTTTTAATCGGAATATGAAATATTTTATTAGAAAAAAACACAAAGTCATATGATTTAAAAAATTTTGAAAATGAAAGATGGTATAATACCAAAGAATTGAAGAATTGTATTGTGGAGGAAAAAGAATTTAAAAATTCTTAAACCATCTGCATAAGTTTTCATCGCTTATCTTTCTTCTTTTAAATTGTAAATGGATTAACTTTGATAATTTTCATTTACTTTGCAGCTTTCACAAGATTTTCACAAGTCAATAAGATGCTATTTGGTAATTTTATACCACATTCATACCTTGCTTAATATTTTGTTTGCATTCTACATTAAAAAAAAACTAAAAATTCTCAAAATATGTTTTTCAATACATTTATATTTTTAAACATGTTTTTATCTCATATAAAACACATTAAAAAGTGCTACAATAAAAATATAAGCAAATAATTTTCATTCCAAATGCACTAATTATTTTATTTTACTTAAAATAAGTATTGCAATCGGCGTTGAGATAAACACATTGAGGTACTTAGACTTCTTTTTTGTGAATTATCTACTTCATTTTAGTGTTAAAAGATCAAAATGCATAGTGTAATTGTGTTTAAATGCATTTAGCAACTATTAAAAAAATAGGCATTTATTATGTTACGATTAATATGTGTGTTTAAGAATTAGAGGGGGATATTTTGGTTGTAAAAAATATAATTTCATCTTAATCCCATTAAAAAGTTGACCACAAAGGTTAAAGCGTATATATATTTGGAGTTTAGAAGACAACGTGTTACAAGCGTGGGCGGCAAAGTGTAACCCTTGTTATTAATTACCGCATGGGATAACCGTCATTGTAAGAGAGGATAGTTACCGACTTCCCCCGGTTGTATTCTGTTGAAAAGTGTGCCATTTGTCCAGTCAAGCGGAGGGAGGATTTTGGGGAATTTGTTTTGATTTCTTGTCCAAGTCTCGTGCTTAAAGCCCATTCTTCTAGAACCATGGATTGGCCTGCGTTTGGAAATGGAATAGTAAAAATGTGAAATACGAGGCACTCAAAGTCAAATTTAAACGGGGAACAAAATAGAAATATAAGGAACCCATTCCGATTATTGTTTTTCCAATAGAGTCAAAATACAAATTTGCAGAGGAACTGGTATATGTAACCAAATTCCTGATTCTGGTTCGCGCCGATGAGCTGCAAATGACCGGCGCCGGTCATAAAGCCTGTCTCAGGGAAGGTCATCGTCGGGCAGCATCACTTTTGTTGTTTTTTATTTTATTTTGATTTCTTTTTAGGCAACAACTGTTTTAGCCTATATATAGTTCAACTCTAGATATTTTCTTTCATTCATTCACCAATTTTTATCAAACTTTGTAGGTTTTCCAATAAATTAGAGAAGTTTCTCTTGTTTTCGTGAATTGTTGATTCGTTTTCAAGAATTAGTTCGTGAAACTTTTTCCTTCGAGATTTGCTTTCGTATTATACACATATAATGCTTATGATGTCTGTGTCTATGTGTGTATCACTGTATGTATGTATTTATGCAGTTTCGTAGCTAGAAAATAGCAGAAACACTAACACCTTGACAACTGAGTTTGCCAATTGAGAGAACACTTTGAATCTTAAGATTAAGGTAAATTAGAGTAGCATATCAGAATTCCATCAGATGGGGCTAAGTAGGAGTCTTTAGGAATTTTCGGACCTTTTGCACCAGTATGTTCACATGCATGTGAAGATATACTAAGAATTGGTGTACATTTTTAATGGTTAGTGTATTAGTAATTGCAAAAGAACATTGTACGGTTTTCTTTATTGTTGATTAACTAGATTTTTTTTAGCTATATTGATTAACTAGATTTATGTGCATCTTAGTTTTATAGGAGGACATTAGTTCAGTTTTGCAAAGGCGAAAACCCAAAAGCAAATTTTACTTTAATGGAAAGACAATTGGGAAAAAATAAACAAAAGAAAACTAGGCAAAATTAGAACAAAGCCAATTTAAGTCCTCAGTGGATTCTTCTCCAAGCATGGGATACATGCTAATTCAAAAGGCCTCTACTTTCTCCATTAGCCATTTTCGTTTTAATTCTCCAAGTCATTTCCTTTACTTAGTCAAACTTTGATGTCATTCATACCAAATTCATAGAAAAATTTTGATGTCTTCACACTAAATCCATAAGGGATCTTCAATGTACCCTTCATTTTTCAAAGAGTACCCAAAGTCATTTTCAAATTCAAGTATTCTTAAATGAGCAAATCACCCAAATAGTCCTTCAACTATTTTCACTAATCCACGATTAGTCTTCCATCTTAAAAATGAGACATAATGGCCCTCTGACAAAATTTTTTGGGCCAAATTGGTCCTTTTGTGGCGGAACAGCCAAGAAAATTGAAATCTTACCATTATTTTGGTCAAACTTTTTCTTGACTGCTTCGCTATATAGAAACCAATTTGGCCCAAAAATTTTTATTGAAAGACCATTCTGTCCCATTTTTAAAATGGAGGATCAAACTTGAATTAGTAAAAAAGTTGAAGAACTATTCGAGAAATTTGCTCTTGAGAAAAAGTTCTAATGGCTCTCGAACTTTTAGCTGCATAAAGTCTTAACCCTCCAATAGTTATGAGGAAATTTTTGGTCTTCAATCTATCAAAAGTGCAAATCTTGGCATTTCAGTTAATTTCAATAGTTATGAGTGATGGTGAACATTAGGGATACTTGAGCTCAACTCGGACTATAATATTACTATACTCGAGTCGAGCTCGAGTTCGATCGAGCCGGAGAATCTGGACTCGAGCTTGACTCGAGAAAATGGTTAAAAAGCTCGAGATTTGACTCGATAAGGCTCGAGTCTTATCGAGCCTTATCGAGTCGAGTAATCTGATCAATTGGGCTTCTTGACTCGACAAACAGGAGGAAAATACAAAGATAACAGCCCGTTCACACATCCCCATTAATCGTCGTTCAAACTGCAAATGAAAGAAAAAGGCTCCAAAATATAAACATACTCCACAATACATAATAATTTACATGTCTCATAAATTAACAAGCTCCAAATTATGAGCTAATCTAAGTAGAAGAAATGAACAGCACCATAAATCTTCAAAGCTTTGGCAAGTCGAATTCTTTGATTGTCTTGGCTTCATACAAAAAGGAAAAAGGACAAAACACTAAAAAAGTTACATAACTTCCCAAAAGAATAACATCCTCGTTGATAGTCATTGAAACTGCAAATGAAAGAAAAAGGCTCCAAAATATAAACATACTCCACGATACATAATAAGTTACATGTCTCATAAATTAACAAGTTCCAAATTAAGAACTAATCTAAGTAGAAGAAATGAATAGCAGCATAAATCTTCAAAACTTTAGCAAGTCGAATTCTTTGATTGTCTTGGCTTTCTACAAAAAGAAAAGAGGACAACACAAAAAAGTTACATAACTTCCCAAAAGAATAAATTAACTTATACTCAATAACTCAAATATGGAAGTTTGGTAGTAAAACAATAAACTTGACCTTTGTCTTCTTTTTTACCCCATGAAGATTTCTACACCAATCTCCTGCACACATCAACATTTGAATTGTATTTGGGTGAAGTGCCGCTCGATAAGTGTTAATTACTTGAGTCCCGGCACTAAATGTGGCCTCCGATGCAACTGTAATTATTAGAATGGCCAAGATATCGTAGGCCATTCAAGAAAATACTAGGTATGAGATTTAATTCATTTCCACCACCCCAAACAATCAAATTCATCGAGATCTTCTCCAATCTTTTGGCGAGGCTTGTCTAGATAATCAACCAATTCTGACTGATGGGGTTCGCTGGTCTCGACTTTGTCACAATATTGATCAAAGTCACCCCATCTAGTCTTCGTCGTTACATTTGTTCCTTGCCTTTGTGAAGAGCTAGAAGCCATTGGCCCTCTAGTTGGATTTGCCCCTAAAACAACATACTCATCATATAACTCAAAGATCACTCAATGAATGGTGGAAATGTTATGAGAAGCCTCTGAAGGTGGATACAATTGAGGGTAGGTGAAGTCTACAACCCTCGTTTTCGATCTTGGATCTAAAATGGCAGCCACAGCCAATATCAAATTACATTCACCCCAATACTTGTCGAACTTAGCTTTCATCCTTCACACCATGGCCCGAATGAAGGGGTCTTCATCATTGACTCGAGCATCCAGCATTTTTTTTATCTTCACCGACTCTTGAAGGAAAAGATTGTTGGTAGGATAATCAGAGCTAGAAATTATATGTGTGCACTCCCAAAATTTTTCCAAAGTTCGAACAAACCTTATCTGCCTTTTCCCAATCCTCAGCAGATGGGCAAAAATTGTAACTTTGCTCTCTATCTTGGAAACGGGGAAAAACATCCTTAAATTTGATGGCATAATTCAGCATCTCAAAGGTGGCATTCCATCTTGTCTTACAATCGTAAAGCAACATTTTTCCTGGTATTTGGAGTTGTTGGGCAATCTTAGCAAACATCAACGCTCAACCCTCTGATCGATTCACAAATTCCATGGAATCCCTAATGGCTTTGGTGATGTCCACAATTTCAAAAATGCCATCTTGAACCACAAGATATGTGCATAGCATCGAACATGGAACAATTTTCCATCACAGGGAAGCTTTTTGGACCTGGAGATGTCATCTTGTAATATTCAAATAGCAACATCATTGTTCGAGGCATTATCAATTGAAATGGAGTAAATCTTGTGCTCAATGCCCCACTCATTTGCACTCTTAAAAATTTAAGATGCTATCTCAACTCCTTGGTGAGATGGTACAAAACTTGGGACTCGTTTTTGTAGTTTCCAATCGGAGTCAACCCAATGTCCGGTGATGACCATATACTCGATCTTTTAGTTTTTTGACTTCCAAAGATCGGTTGTGATGCTCACTTTTTCCACATTTTTCAACTTGTTCCTCATCTTATTTTTTTCAACCTCATATACTTGTATACGATCATTTTTTGCTATTGCTCGAGAGATTTTCTTCCACTTTGGCACCACTCGTTTCATCATAAGATTGAAGCCTTCTTCTAATATGGTGAACGGATGCTCATGTATTAGCACCCAATGTGCAGCTGTCTCTCTAACTTTCTCTAGTTAAACTTTCCACTTAGGGGTGGCAAAGTCGGAAAAGATTCATCAGCTGGTTGGAAATTTAGTTTCGTTTGCTGCTCCATCTTTCTAATGCTTGCTTTTTGGGCTAAACATCTGTTCTGATGCCTCCACATGCTACTTGTTTGTTTTGTCTTACCTCTTGACAGTTTTTTCTTGCAATGCTTGCAAATGGCGTAGTACAATCCATTTTCCTCAACTTCGTCAAAATTATCCCAAATCTCGGATGTTTTACTTCTTTTGGGGATGCGGAATTCATCTTCAGTTTCAATCACCTCCTGTGTGTCTCCACCTATTTGGGCAGCTGGTTCTTCTTTTTCTTCAGGTGGCACAAACCCTATTGTTGAGTTAGGAGCAATTGCTTGAACTCTAGTTGTTGGTGTTGTATCATTACTTAGGAAAATAGGGGTATCCAACGTGAATGGAGTAGATGAATCTACAACGGATGATCGTGGGATAGAAGATACCTCGGGAGGACTAATTGCCATACCTATAATTTACCCAAAAAGTGAATATATATATATATATATATATATATATGCACACTTGTGTCAGCCATACAACCACTATAAACATTCATTAGTACCAGCATATCACCTCAAAAAATTGCCCAACATCAAGTACATTTATTTTACCAACTCCTTCGGCATGGCCTTCTAATCTTAAACAGCTCGTCAAATGTTTGGTGCCGCTTAGCATTTTCTTAAAAGTTTTATAGGGAGTGAGTCAAAGGTTCTTCTAAAGAACTGTCAAAGGCTCTTTAAGTGTCAAATTGGGCAAATTCTTAAGTGCCAACCAGGTTGCAATTTTTATGTTGCAATTGCCATTAGGTCCATTACAACTTTTACAAAACATCCCTAGTTGATGATCGTCGGCCATACAAGAATACAAGATTTTCAATTACTCTTACAACTTTAAAACTATTCCCTAACAAGCAATATATAATCTGTGGAATGTATACATACACCCACAACATAAGCCATCCAAAAGTATTAGGTATAAACATTTCATCACTTGGACAATTTAAGATCAATTAGCCCATGAATTTGCAGCATATCTACCTCCTGCCAAATGCTAATTTACCTAAATTCCCTAACATTAGAAACTAAAATGATCCAAGGAAGAAACAAAAAAGAAAAAAAAAACAATTTCTGTGAATAAAATTAACTCATTAATCAAGATAAATTCATGTGCACCAGTGACCAATCTCATTAGGGTTTCGGCCATTGACAAAAGTAAAATTAACTCAAGAAGACTTCCACAAAACCAATGAACAATCAACCATTTACAATAGCATTTAACAAATTCCACAGAAATTCGTGCATTAGGGTTTCGACCCTTCGATAATATTGTTTCAAATTCCCAATTTTCCTTTAATTGACAGACATTTTCTAAGCAATAGTTAATTCCAGAAGTTATGTCGGCAAATAAAAGCTTTCCTCTAACTCAAATGAGCTCCGGTGGTTGGTCTACGATTGGCCCAAAAGCAGCTCCGATGGCACCTCACTCTTCCTTCTTCGCTCTTCAGATTTTAGCTGAACATGCCTAGAGGTCAACCTACTCTGCAGCATGGCGATGGAGGCTTACAGATGCAGCGAGCAATGGTAGCAAGTAAGAGATTAAGAGTGACGATGATAGGGTTTAGAAGTTTAGTCTCAATGGTTCAAACAGAGAAGAAGAGACTGAAGCATTTCACAATTTTTTGATGAATTTTCCATCTTTTCTTCGCTTTTCCAAACATTTTTTCTTTTTAGTACTTTTACAATTATGTTATTACTTTTCTGCCATTATGGAATTTTATTATAAAGAAGAGTATCTTGTAAATTCAGTATAAATTATACCCATAACGGTCATTTTATAATTATATTACATATATATTATTTAAATTATACTACTTGACGAGTAGCTCATCGAGCCACGAGTTGCCTAATCCTGACTCGAACTCGACTTGAATGTATAATTGAGTTACTCGAGACTCGATTCGAACTCGGTCAAACCGAGTTCAAGCCAGGTCATTGGTCGAGTTGCTCGCGAGTAGTTCGGCTCGCGTACATCCCCAATGAACATCATCAGGTACGATGAATGAAAAAATAATAAGGGCATTCTAGTCCAAGCAGGAGTATATAAAAAAAACATATATTATCCCATAACCGAAAGCACAAAACTTACAAGGAAAAAAATTCTAATAATTATATTCCACCTATCAAGAAAATCCATCTGTTCTTATTTTCTTGGGCAAATGACCGTCAAAATTGCTAGTATAAGTCTAAACCTCTTCTATCAAACACATTACAACATATAGAAAGAGCTCTTAGCTTAGCCAACCCACAATTTATCATCATCAAAAGTCTAAACTACAACAATTAGCAAACCAAAATAGAGAAAAAAATGAAAAAAAATTCTGGTGGATGATGCCTTGCCTTCAAAAGCAACAATCACAATCAAAGGGGCATGAAAGAGTACCTCTGGCATCCGCCTTCCCAATTCCCATATCCTCTTTAGTATATATAGCTAGACCATCTTTAGTCCCCATCCTCAGCCTCCGCGTAGCTCCTTCGGCTAAATGTTAGTACAAAAAATCATGCAGTGAAAGTAATTTCAACATTGTAATTTTGGAGGTTTCTTTTGATATTTGCAATACAAACTATACAAGATTGTATGGAAGTTAGAGTCCACAAATCACTACAATAACTACATTAAAGACTACTAATTTGATAAGAAGGCACAAGAGAATAAATGAAATTTATTCAATAGATTGATTTTCCTCAAATACAAATGTGGACTTCAAGTTGTTAAATAGAAAAACAAAACCATATAACCTATTTCAATACTAATATCTAAATATAACTCAACTATATTTTCTAAGTCAATTTTGACACTAATTTAAATCTAGTTACCAAATAAAACATATAATTCTAAAACCACTAAATTTCTAAATATGTTTGGTTTATTTTTTTTGTCAACAATGTCTCCCTTAAACCAAATTCTTGATGTATTTCCAATGCCATCATGAGATTGAATTGCCTTTGCAGCCTTTATACCAGTATAACTCTTGTGCAATTTCAATTTATTTTTTATCTCCATCTTCACCGGTAGGTATGGAAGCATGCTTGTACTTTGCATACAATTCGGATGCTAATCTCACTTGATCAGAAAATTCATTAATGTTAACCCATTCATCAATAAGGCCGCCATATTCATGATAATCTTCCACATAATTTTTAAATAATAATTCATTCCTTTCTTTTTGCCAACAATTTTCAATTTCATGATTGCCATTGGATTCATCTATTCTACAAATACCAATAATTTCTTTTACATATTCATCCACAACCAAATTAATGCAATCACTAAAAAATTCTTCTTCATCAATCACCTCAAATAATGTATGCAAATCAAAATTTTTAACCATATCAAAAATTTCACAAATACTTTTTTCATTCTCAACAAACACATCTTCTTCCAATTCATACCAAGTTTTGCTTATGATCAGACTCATAATCAAACTCCATCGAAATATAGCAGAGATCTAACAAAAACATTCAGGTGATTGAGAATCAATAAAGAGTCTCATATAATATTCTTCAACCATGGATTTCTGCATAATCTTGAAAAACAACTTTGCTTTCTTTTTTTTTTATCTTTTTTTTGACAAATTATAGAAAGAATTTATTTCAAGAATATTACCTAAACCACACCTTTTGAGATATTTCTCCATTATTGTCTCCCATTCTAATCTTTCATCAAATGAACTTAAACGTGCAAAATTTTAAAATTTTCACCATTGACAGATTCTCTCTTCATGGCAATTCAAAATAATTTATGTATCTTCACAAATATATATCTTATTTGCTTGATTTTCTTGACCTCCTTGACTTCAGACTTGATCAAACTCCATAACAGAGAATCAACAATTTGTCAGAACCTTTTTTCCTGATCATTGTACAACATCAACAATCTTGATAGAGTCTCTCTTTTTAGATCTCTATCCAATTAGGGTCATTTTTTTCCTAATTATCAATAAACAAATGAATACCCCAAGACCAATTCTTGAGGTTTAATTCTTCAATATAGGAGTACTTTACCACAAGTTCTGTATCCTTCTATGCCACAAGCTCTTCTATCACAAATTTTGCAAATCTTCTAGGCACTACAGATACCCAAAGATCAAACTCTTAAACTTAGGGTTTTGATACCACTTGTTAGTGCAAAAAATCACACAGTGGAAGCAATTTCAACATTGCAATTTTGGAGAGTTATTTTTGTGAGGACCCGAATTTTCTTATTTTTATTTTATTTTATTTTTCTGGTTTATTTAATTATTTACCCACCCATTTTTTCTGAATAATTTATTTCAATCATTTTAAAATTATTTACATGGAATAATGTCTCAATTATATTTTTAACACGTCTCGTTAGCAAAATTAATTTTTCTAGAGCTCGTTTAGCGAGAAATAAGGAGTACACATTTTTCTAAGCTATGTTCGATCCAAGAGTGCATTAGTCTTGGAGAATTAAGAATGACCAGTAGTAGACTAAGAAAAGTTAATTGAGAAATTAGATGTGAGAGAGTTAAAATTAAGCGTATACCGTGCGCGCGTCAAAAGTTTTCCAAAAGACGTGCTAGTACAAATTAATTGGAGATTTGAGGAATTAATACTAGACTCATGTGAGAACTCATGTTTTTATTTCTAAAGTAGTTATTTTCATGATTTATTACCTTAGTATTGATTGGTTATATTATCGTTATAAGAATTTCTTGAAAGTTTCACCGTAACGTGTGCAAATCGAAAGTTCGCGTATATCGAGCTGGAGCGGTTAATTGAAAATTTAAAGAATTTATTCTAGACTATTAAGAGTGAATAATTATAATGTTTAAGAAAGTGCATTGGAGATTTAGTGCATAAGTGAAACGAACCTGAGAGGAATTGGGCACAAAACGCGCACGAACGCGTACTATTCCTAGTTGACTTTTGAAACATTTTTGGCCACACACTTAAGCTTCTCAATGAAGCTTCATTTTCAGCAAACACACACTCTTTCTTCACTCATAGCAGCCGGCCATCCAAGAGGAGGAAGAAGGAACCAAAGCTCTTCACTTTCTTACTTCATTTCTTCATCAATCACTCCAAAATTTACACACAACTTGGAGATCAACTTAAGCTAGGCAAGGAGCTTGTTTCTCACGGTTTTCTTGAGCTTAAAGTGACTAAAAATTTCTGCTCTAGTCATCTACGGAAGTAAGTGATGATCAACCTCTTGAATATTGGTTTATATAAGTTATATTGCACTTGTGAACTCATAGATTCATGTGGGTAGCTTTATATTGTTGGAAATCTTGTGAGTGGGCTCTATGAAATCCCACAATGGCTTGATGAACTAATTTGATGAGATTTGATATTATTTATGTTGGATTAGTACTTAATCTAGTGAAAATAAGTTGTGTTGTGAAAGAAAACTTAAAGGAAGTGAGATGGGCAAAAGTGACGATTCTGCCCCTGTATTGCCGTGACCATTAGTGCACTTTTTTGTGGTTCAATTGACTTGATTTTGATGTAAATATGTTGTGTGGGTTGTGTGGAAAGTTTCCACCAAAAATCATCCAAATTGGTTGGCCAAAAGTTGAGATTTAGAAAATGTAGCAAAACTGGAAACGTAACCAGAGCCTCTTTGGCGGTGGTTTTGTTTTGGCCATAACTCTTTGCTCCGATGTCGAAATCGAGTGGCGTTTGTGGTATTAGAAACTAGACACTTAAAGTTTTCCAATGGTATAAAATACATTTCTTGATTCCACTTGAGTGAGCTGTACCAACCCTGTAAAGTTGCCTATTCTGTTTCTCATTTGTACTGGAAGCCCTGTTTTGAGCTGCAACTTTATACTCAAATATGAGCTAGTTGTGGACAGAATTTTAAAACAATTCCTTCTGAGAAATTGTAACTCTATGAATTTAGTTTCCAACTCCACTAACCATACTCAAAATCGAGTTGAATTGAGTGAGTTGTGGCCAGATTTCAGAGCTGTATTTGTGAAAGAAAACCCTAATTCTGGACTGATTTATAGCTAATCTTGATTTGGGACTTGTTATTTGAAATCTTTGGTGTTAATCATCTATCAAACACATCTTGGATGTTTATTAGACATTGCCTTCATAAATGAACCATGTTTGGGAAGATTTCATTGGCCAAATGTTTGAAAAAGGAAAACTGAAGTACAAGGTAGATTTGCCTCGGAAATTCTTGGAACTTTAGTGGCCTTGTTAACTGACTTGCCGAATGAATTTTTATATGAAATTTAACAGAGGAATAGCCCTTATATGGTAGAGTAATACTACTAAATTTGGTGCCATTCCGAGTCTATTTCAATGCCCAACTGAAGTCCCAAAATTCATATTTCAAATCTAGAAATTCTTGATCAATGAGGAATTTTTAGCCAACTTTGAGCTGCTATATCTTGGCGCTCAAAACTTCGATTCTTGTTCCGTTTGTTTTGTTTTAAAATTTGATTGTAACTCTAATTAGTTTCAAATTGGAGAGGCTAGTTCGCATTTCATGAATTTTGTCGAATTTCCGAAGTTTGCCGAAAACCAACTCCAAAGCTGTCTTGGGAGTTCAAATTAGAAACTTGAAGCCAAAATTTGAATGTCTTCAATTTAGAATAATGGAAAAGTGCCTTCTAGGAACTTTTAGTACTTTGGAAGTAGTTTCCAATGGTACCAAGTTTTCCAATTTTGGACTTACAGAGAATGAGATACGATTTTTCAAAGATTGCTTGTCAAAACTGAAATTTCCGAACTTAAAGGAAATTGAGTTTTTAGAACTCACCTTTTTCCTTCAAGATTGCTTGACCGTTTTACACTTGATTTCAAGATGAAAATTGGATTTTCCTTGTATTATTAAAACCTCATTTTGAGCCTCGATTTGCGAGAAATTAAGGTTTATTTTAGGATATCTTCTTAGATTGTACATGAGTGCAATCTTCTTTGGTAATTAGGGATTTTAAGCGATAATGTGTAATAGTTCGTTATTATTTGTTCAGGTGCTCAAGGGGACCTTCAAGAGGAACTCGAAGCGGACGCCTAATCACTTGTTTGAGCACTTACTTATTTTGAATAGGTGAGTATTCCATATAGGAGTACGTGATTTGAATAGTTTTATGACATCTTTACTCCATGGTCATTATGTGTTTAACTGTTAAGTGCTACCGATAATTGCTTCTATGAACTTTTCCACCATTTTAAGGCGAGTATGTACTTTATCGCACTCGACTTGCTAAAATGATAAATATCTTCAAATTAATCGTGAACTATTGCCGTTTACCATTAACCGTGATTACTTACCATTTACCGATTTACTTAATTACCTGCTTACTTGATTACTTGACTACCTGATTGCTTGATTATCGTAAATTACATGTTCATATGAAATTGCCCACCGTTTTAAGGCGAGTGTGTACTTTATCTCACTCGACCTACTTAAATGATAAATCTTTACTGTACACCAATTTACTTGATTACTTGTGCATGTTGTAAGCTCTAAGTTGAACTGGGCCCTGCCCTTAGTTACTAACCTATTCGAGGCAGGACTGGGCTCGGTCGGATAGGTTGGAACCCTGGGACACCGTTTTGGTATACTCGGGTACTACCACTAGAGGGATAAGGTGATGGCCAGACAAACCGAGGGGACCTGAAATTATACGGTGCAGTTGACCGAAATGGTTCCACTGTAACACCGTATCCTTCAATGTTTGTTTATTTTTGCATAATGATAACTGTTTCATGTTAATGTGCCAATGTGCAATCTCGAACTATACCTGTTTTATGCTCAAATTACTCGTACAATGATAACTGTCTCGTGTTAATGTGCCAATGTGCAATCTTGAACCATACATGTGGTATGCTTAAATTACTTGATTTATTAGAACTGCTAGAATGTCTTGGAATCTCACTGGGCTGTTTAGCTTATTCCACGTTTTTATTTTTCTTAACAGGGTTCGAAACCAAGAGTGCTCGTGAATGGTACTAAATTGTTTTCGTTTGAAGACCTTAAGTCGTATTATAGCGGATGGTTGTAGTACATATTCTCTTGGATTGTATTAACCTTGAAAGCTAACCAATTGTAAGCATGTAATATTTTGAAGTATTTTAATTATATATTGAAATTATTTGAAGTATTTCGAGCTTTTGAATTGTGGATTGTAGTGAGTCCTGGCGAGAGTTGGGCAGGCATTCCGTGGATACCTTTTGGTTCGCCTTAAGAAGAAGTGGGGGCGTCACAATTTTACTATTTGCAATACAAATTGTACAAGAATGTATGGAAGTCAGAGGCCACAAATCGCTACAATAACTACGTTAAACAATCGAGACTAGTAATTTAATGAGAAGGTACGAAAGGATAAAAGAAATTTATTGAACGAATTGATTTTTCTCAAATACAAAACGTGGACTTTAAATCTTTAAATAGAGAAACAAAACTATGTAGCCTACACTAATTCTAATACCTAAACACAACTCAACTATATTTTCTAAATCAATTTTGACACCGATTTATATCTAGTTACCAAATAAAAAATATATAATTCTAAACCTACTAAATTTCTAAATATGTTTGATTTATTTTTTTTGTCAACACTAATGGTGGCAGGTGGATCACTCCTACTATTTTCCCTTCTGGGACGATTCTTGCTTGTATTTCTTGTACTAGTATTATTATTCTTCTTCATCATTTTATCATGATCCGAATCTTTAATTGGTTTTTTGAGATTGGGTTTTTGATTATCTAATTTCTTGTTTTGCTTCCTCTTTGAAGTGAAAATCTCATCAATCCTAATGGAGAGCTATTCAAAAACAAAGTACTTCTATGTAGACTAGAATGCCCTTGCTATTTCTTCATGTGTCACGTGTGATGATGTTTACCGTCATTCATAACGGCTAAAATTGACAAAAAGGCCGACAATTTGCACTTTTGATAGATCAGGGGATAAAAGTTTTCTCATAATTGTTGGAAGGATAAAACTTTATGTGGTTGAAAGTTGAAGGGCCATTGAAACTTTTTATCTTTCTTTTTATTATTTTATTTTTATGGGATTAGGTAGGTAACCTTGATGTTTCCATATAAGTTTCCTTTGACCATACTTTAGTATGTAAAAGTGGAAAATCCAAGTGTCCTTGCAAATTTTCATGTTTATGTGAAATTTTAGGTAAATTGAAATGTTGAAGTAAAAGCAAAATAAAATAGTTTCTTTCTCGCAAAGAGAGCCCAACTTCTCACTTTTTGTGAGTTTCAAACCTTTTCAAAAATTTCATAAAAATTTTAAAGCTTATCTCCAAAATTCAAACTGCAAACTCTACAAACCCACATTGAAACTAAAATCCAAGTGTACATTGAGGTATTAATTACAGCAATCAACTTCTACAGCTATCTTTACTTGCAAAAACTTCCGCACAGTTACTTCTCTTAACTCTCTTAGACACCTCAACATGTATTAAGGCAGCAACTGAAGAATCAGCGAAGAGGAAGGAAGCTCAATTAGTAGTAGGAACAAGATTATGGATTGTAGGAAATTGCAAAGTGCAGGATGACATCCTCCCATTATTGAATCTCAAAATCGAATTCCTCTAGACTATGCAATTGGGTAGGTAACTAAACAATCATAATAGTATCATAACCTTGCCTTGATTAAAAAAAATCTTTTTTCTTTACATTTTTCTATTCTTAGTGGCCTTGTTTTTTTAGCTTCTTCCACTTGGTCTATAAGTTTTTAAAGTTTCTTAATTATGGTATACCCTAGGATCTGGAGTAGAGAGAATGATAAATGTACTGGTAGAGATTATACAAAAATTTGCCCTATCAAGAATTGGGGGATGGGGGAGGTAGATTTGGAACACAAAGATGTAGATTGGGGTATTAAAGAATGTTATGCTAGTTTACTAGGTAAAATCAACTAAATCTGTTTTAGTTTAGCTTGCTAGCATAGCAATAGAGAGGGACAGAGAGAGAATCTTCATAGGTAGATGCTAGATTATGAATAATCAAATCATAGTCCTAACCAAATGGTTTGAGGAAATTGAAAAGGAGGGGTTACCCTTCAATCTTGCAACCCTATGGGTATCGGTTTGGAAAATCCCTATATATTGGATCTCAAAGGAGATTGGAGGAAAAATAGGATTTATTTTCCAAGAGATAAGGGATGTAATGATACCACAACTAGGAAGGAAAGAAGGAAGGCATCTAAAACTGCTGGTCCTGGCAGATATCTCTCAACCTCTTATGAGAGGAACGATAGTCAAACTCAAAGGAGTAATCAAATGCAATTTTAGGTATGAGAGATATCCAAAATTCTATTACAATTGTGGGAGTGATAGGACACAGTGAAAGATCTTGTAAGGTACTAATGTTTATGGAAAGAGGGAAACTTAAAAATTAGTTTGGTCTATGGCTAAGGGCAGGTAACGCGAAAGGATACCACAAAAGAAAAATATGGTGAAGAGACAACTGGAAGATGAAAAGGTTAGGGGTTTCAAAAAAGTTGAAACGGGGTCAAAAAATTAGATCAACAACAAAACAAATCCCCTTGATAGTGAGAGTGAAACTAGTAGAGAATTGGAGAGGCAAATTTCTGAGAGATTGAAAATAAGATCAGAATGGGATTTGGAGAGGAAGGAAGTGACTAGATCAAGTTACAAAATGCTAAAAGATATCAATCAAAAGTAATCAAGAAATGGAGCAGAAAAGCAGAGACAATTTGGTAGTACATGTTGTAAAAGGATTTGAATATCAACTTCTGGAATCAATGAAAGAAGGGAATAATACTAGAAAGGAAAGGGCAAACCTAAGGACACAATCAAAGAAAAATGTATGAGACATCACAGAAAAGGGTGACTTGATGCAAGTAGATATATAGAATTGGGAGAAAAAAATCTTAGCAGCTATCCAATAGTAGAAAAGGAAAATGAGAAGGCGGCTGAGGTCACCAACTAATAAGAGACAACCCTTGAAGAAAATAAATGGGAGCAAAAAGTTGGAAACTCAACAAGGGCAAGGAAACTTGGGTCAAGAGATAAGGAAATAATGGCTATGGAAATAGGTGAAAAGAAAATGAAGAAAAACAAGATGGCAGTAGAAGTAGAAGAAGACAAAGAGAATGATTGGGGGGGCAGGAGTTAGCCCAAACTGGTTCCTCCAAGATAAACGAGGGTCATGGTATGGAATTGTCGAGGTGTGGGAAGCCCCTTGACAATTTCTTAATTGAAGGAGGATCTAGTGTTTCTGAGTGAAACTAAGAACAGAGATAAATACATGAAGAAAGTGAGAAAAATTCTGAGATATAAAGAGATGGTAGTTGTAGAGGCAATGAAGAAAGTAAGGGCTTGACATTACTATGGAACAAGGATATTCAGGTTCAACAAGTGATTCAAATTGCCTTCACAATAGAAGCTCAGATGAAGGATCCGGACATCTAACAAGATTGATGGTTTATTAAAGTTTATGATAGCTGTGAAGCACAGGAAGGAACCAATGGAAGGTACTAAGCAATAGAGATTTTGGGGTGAAAGATGGATGATGGCTGGAGATTTTAATGACATAACTTCATATGAAAAAAAATGGGAAGGAAGAATGAGGGAAGAATGGAGTTTTAAACATTTCAGAGAGTTTATCTCAGAAAACAACTTGGTGGATATAGGATTTTAAGGGAATTTTTGGACCTGGAGCAACAATTGGGAGGATAAAAATGAAGTAAGGCAGAGCCTGGATAGGGGTTTGTGCTCTCCTGACTGGATTCAAACGTTTGAAAAGGTAGGATGTAATCATTTAGAGAACTATAGCTCAGATCGTAGTCTGCTGTTGATTGATATAAATCTTGAAATAGGAAGGAAAGTGAGCAAATTTTTCTTTGATAAAAGATGGCTACAAAGAGAAGGGGTCTACCAAGTTATACATAATGCATGAAACCAAAACTGTGAAGGATCCAAGATGTATAAGGTCACCAAAAAATCTCAAGTTGTAGAGTGGTCTTTCTAAAATGGAAAAATAGCTTCATGGGGAATGCAAAAAAAAAAAAATTTGAATGTCTGAAATAATAGTAAAAAAGGTGAAACAAGCAAAGAAGGAGGACAAGAAAAAAAGGTGGCAGAACTCAAGAAACAACTGAAGGTGGTAGAACTCAAGAAACTGCTGAAAAATGCTTACTCAAAAGAAGAGATGTACAAGGGCAGAAAGCAAGAGTAGCTTGACTAAAAGAAGATGACAAGAACACCAAATAATTCCATGCCTATGTGAAGGGTAGGAGAAGGAAATATAGGATGCTCAATATTTAGAGAGAGGATGGTTCATGGACAAAATGTGAGGAAGAGTTATAGTAGGAGGTAGCTAAGTAGTATAATCAGTTGTTCATGAGTGGGGGAAGTGAGAACCTAGATGGTGTATCATACTCAATCACTTCCCAGATGAATGAAAACTTGACCAAACTTGTAGATGAAACTAAAATAAAACCTGCCTTTTTTTTTTCATGAATCCCAATAAGTCTCCTAGACCAAATGGGATGACACCTATTGTTTATTCAAAAGTACTGGAACATTGTTAGGACTGATGAGATAGAAGCTATTCAGTCTTTCTTTCATTCTGGTTATATGCTCAGATCCTTGAATCACACTATAATTTCCTTAATCCTAAAAACTGCTAGCCCCACAGATCTCAGACATTATAGACCTATAAACCTTTATAATGTGGTTTATAAAATAATTTGTAATATTTTGGCTAACAGGCTTAAAAGTGTTTTAAGCACCTACATTAGTAAACTCTTGGCAACTTTTATACCTTGCAGACAAATTCCGGATAATGTCATAATCTCTCATGAATTTTTGCATCATTTGAAAAACAAAAGTAAGGAAATGATGGTTTCATGATAGTGAAATTAGACATGTATAAAGCATATGATAGGGTGGAATGGGGATTTTTGGATGCAATGATTGAGAAGATAGGCTTCTGTGCCACCTGGAGATGGATTATGAGCTATGTATCTTCAGTAACATACTTCGTCAACATTAATGGTCAACCTATAGAGCATATCAAACTAAGAAGAGGAATCAGACAAAGGTGATCCTGGGTCACCTTATCTATTTGGCTATTCCTATTATGCTCTAAAGGTTTTTCCAATATGCTTAGAAAAGTTGAAACTGAAAGGAAAATAACTGGGATGAAGATAACCAAAACTAGACCTAGTATTATCTATCTGTTTTTTTGCAAATGATTCTCTCACTTTTTTGTAAAGTAAAAAAGTAGCAAGTTAAAGAGTTAAAGCAGTATCAGACAGCATCAAGCCAACTAATAAATCTAGAAAATTCTTTAGTATCTTTTAATAAAAATATGAGCCATCAAAGCAAGGAGAAGGTGTGTAGGTGTTTAGGCAACATACAGATGGTTAACCAAGGAAGCTACTAGGGCTTCCTGTGGTGGTTACAATGACTAAGGAGCAAGGTTTTAGATTCATCAAAGATAATATATAGATGAAAGATTAGAATTGGAAGAACAAAATGTTGAGCGCTGTTGAGAGGGAGATCATGCTCAAAGCAGTATCCATGGCTATGCCAACATATGCCATGTCTTGCTCTAAAATTCCAAAAAAAAAAAATTGTAAAGATATTTACAAAGTCATGGCTAAGAGAATGAAAGGGTAAAAAGAAAACTCAGTGGTGTTCTTGGAAGAAATTGACATAGGAGAAAACATGGGGAGGGTTGGGCTTTAGGGAACTAGAGAACTTCAATAAAGCACTATTAGGGAAGCAGATTTGGAGATTGATAACCCCTAAACCTTTTGGTAAAAAGGTGTTGAAAGCTAAATACTATCACAACCCATATTTAGATGTAAAATCCAAAAAAAAATACATATTGGATATGGAAAAATATAATGGGGGTGAGGAAGAATGTGAAAGAAGGGATTAGAAGGAGAATTGGTAATTGAAGGAACACTAAAATTCGGGAAGATAGATGGATCCCAGATAATCTCTAAGGGAAACCAATGACAAGAAAACCCCATAACTGCAATTTGTCAAAGATGAAAGATCTAATAATTGATTTCAGGTGGAGCAGACCACTAATCTTCAAGACTATTAGTATGACAGATACAAAAAATATCCTCAAAATCCCTATAAGCCTTGCTGGAAGAGAAGATTGCAACTTTTGGAATCATAGTAGCTCAGGTCAGTATCCCGTAAGCTCAGGATACAAGGTTTTGAATAAATAGTACAATGAACAAACAAGAATCAACAGATTAGGAACAGAATCAAGCATGAATGGCTCAACCAAGTAGGCGTGGGAGCTAAAATTAAACAGAAACAAAAGTTCTTTATCTGGTTGTGCATTAACAATAGACTTCCAGTGAATAACTTCATTCACTGGAGAACAAAAGCAGGAGGACTCACATTCAAAAGATGTGGGGAGGATGCTAAAATAGTAGAACACTGCTTATTACATTGCAAGTCAGCGAAGGGAGTTTGGTTAATATCTCCAGTTCAATGGGATGGCATAGTAGACATGAAAAGATGGTGGTGTGCACTATTAGAAGCTAGAAGTAGGCACAATAGACAGGAACACATTGTCCTAACTGTACATATTCTGTGACAGATATGGAAAACTATGAATGATTGAAAATTCCAAGTAAAACAGAGAACACCAATGCAGACTATACAGAAAGCTCAAAAGCATGGTTGGAATATGAAGAAGTAGTAGAGAAGGCATCAAGAATGAACACTTATAAAACACATAGAACTAACCAGAGAAACCAATCTTAAGAAGTCAATGGAGGTGACATCAAAATTAGCTTTGTAGCTTAAGCTTCACAGTAAGTGCAAAAAGTTAGAATTGGAATCATTGCTTCAATGACTCAGAATATAAACATTTAGGATGGGCTCTACATGAAAAAAGTAGGAGAAACTTGATTCTTGACATAGCTGATGCACTTAAATTAGCTCTTATTAAAGTAAGAGAGAAACAATGGACTAATATAACTATCGAAGTCCCACCGAAATAGCTCTTAAAGTTGGTAAAAACAAGAGAACTAGAGATAGCAGACATTTTACTCAGATTGAAGCAATTCATAATCTAAGTTTCTAGTTTCAAAAGTGCTCATTCTGTATAGCAAAGGAGGAAAACTTAAATAGAAGATTAATTAGTAATTATGCCTTAGTCATTTTTTGTGACGAGAGTGGATCAATCCTCAATGCCATAGTGCACGTGTTATATAGTCCTGATGGAGCTTTTGCTCATAAATTGTAAAGCTTTTGATATTAATGAAAATCCTATAGTTTTAGAAAAAAAGAAATGTGAAAATTAAGTTGTCAATGATACAGTCTTGTGAAACGTTTATGAATCTCATAAGCACTCACAAAACATGTTTTGATTCACAAGTAGAAAACTCATGAGCATTTACAAAATATTAGATTTTTATACTATATTTACATTTTTACTATTTATGAAAAGAATGAATCAATAATCATTGCATTTTAAGTAATATTTTCTTTTGGATATGGTGAAAAATGAACAATTGCCCAAAATAGTCGTACTTGTTGATGCGTTGGGCCTTTGAGATGACTAAGGATAGTAAACTATGGCATTACCTACAAACATACATGCATGTGTGCGTATGTGTATAAAAGGAGAAACTATAAGGTGTATTGATAGGCCATAAATTTCATCTGGAGATGTGAAGAATAATCAAGCAATATGGGTCAGAAAGCAACCTTTACTATTTGCATCCTGTTGTGGATTATCATTCCCTTCCATTCCTTTGAGACATCAACAGCAAGAACAATATTGCCTAAAACTAATACACACCAAGATGAGTACGTGTTTTTATTATCATCCTCTCCTTATCCTTTTGGACTCTATATTTACTTTCTTTGTTTGGTTTGCAAGAAGTGTAAAACTAATTATGTATGTATGAATGTGCTAGACAGTGAAAATCCAAATAGACTTACTTCTAACCATTGTCGTCAAGCACAAATTAATTCTGTATGCCCCTCTCCTTACTTCCTTCTTGTCTATTCTAAAAAAAATAAAATATTGATGAAAACATGGGATCAATGATGTCAAATTTTCAATGATGTTCAAGTCGTAGGTTTGGTTGATCCATTGGAGCTCAACAAAAGAGTTCAAGGTCTATGATTCTCAAGGTTGGCTATCGCAAGTCAAAATAGCTCTTTTTCACAAGAAAGAAAATCTGGAAATTTCTCAAATTCTTATCCCATTCTTAAAAACTTTGGAACAAGGCCTATTTATAGCCTTGACAAGACTCAAAAACCTAATTAAACTAGAACTCACTTATCTAGACTCTAAATTGGCTCAACTATTGTCAACATGACCTAGCCGTTTGGACCAACAACTAACGATTCAGTTAGCTACAACTAACCCTAGTTAACCAACTAACAATCAACTAATATTGCTAGAATTTAACAAACACACGACTTAATAAAATGACTCAACATGAAGACACTTAATAATAATCATAACTCAACTACAAACATTCTAAAACCAAGGAAGGGATGTGGGTTTGTTAAGTTTCAATGGATCAACCAAAATTATGACTTGAGCATCATTGGAAATTTGACATCATTGATCCCATATTCTCATCAAATATATAAAAGTAGAACTTGGAATAAAGAAGTTTCTAACCTATACCTAACCAAAGAGACTGTATTTTAGATGGAGTACCACAACGTATTTATAGTTTAGGTTACAGACCCTCATTGACAAATATCAATTCCCTAGGGTTTCCTTCCATAAACAAATGTTACCATATATCAAAACTTGAGAATGATATATCTAATAAATTGATTGATTTGATTAACTGAAATATCAATTAATATAAGATATAAATCAATCATTAGTAATAGGAGATACTAATTAATCATTAATAAAATATCAATCAATTAATTAGGATATCAATCATTTTACAATCAATCATGTGAATGACAATTGCGTATAAAAGGAGGTAAGTCTTATATTTTCTCATTTGACCCACATGGAATAGTTAGATAATTTATAAGTGACTAGATATTTAACAATGGCCATAAGTCTTGATTGTCATTCAACAAATTCAACTATTATGTAACAGTTACTTAATTAGAAAATAGTAATACACGAATCATGTCGGTTATACTCTCATGACAAACACTTCTTTCCATGTATTACAATGTACTATACTTTCTAGCCAAGTACTAAAATAACTTTATGAATAACTTCATATAAGTTACTTAGAGTCCAATTTTATAGATTAAATGATTCTTACTTTATATATGAACAATAATATGGACAAAATTACATAAATATAAATATCTTGAGTAATTTATGAGTAATTTGATGAGTAATTTGGACAAAATACCAAATAAACTAATGAGTATTTTATGAGTAATTTGATCATTAACAACATAGCTAGCAACTTTTAATTGTTTAATCAATAATGATAACTCTTTACCATGTACTCAATAGCTACTTTTTGCTTTCTAAGTGTTATTTTCAACTATTTAATACCTTCTGTTGACTTGTTTGCTTTGACTCCCACTCTTTCATAAATACATAATGAAAATGCATAACCAAGTCAAATATCTATAGCGACCAAAATACAACATCGATAAATATTAGTCCAAACATTAGATGCCTGCGATATGACTTCATAGCCTTTTTGGTGAATTTATATTCATTCCAATGCATGATATGAACATTATACAATTGTTCACTATTATAAAGTAGATTGCTTAGAAAAGTGATACTTTGTTCCTTTACTCTTACATGAAGGTCTTAAACTATCATTTACATTCTATTTTATGAACGTCAATGACATAAAGGCTTTCACAAATATTAGGATTGAAAAAACTCTCATAGTATTACTCCTACTAACCTTGATCCTTTTTTTCATTTATTTTTTTAATCAATAATCTTTATTATTTCATTGAAAACGGCAATAAGTTCCTCTTACACACATCTAATTTTTTGAATAGAAGGCATTCCTAATCTATCGAGTTGGATCACCCCGCGAGCCAGCCTCGGATACATACGGAAACAGTCATAGACCTTGACGGGCTGCTTAGGATGAGACACACCCACATTAGACAACGCATTAGCAACTTTGTTAGTCTCCTTGTAACAATATGAGAATCGAGCCGGATCCTGAACTAAGTGCCAAATCTTCCGAACCTCTCTTTGGATCTGCCATGGACATTGTATTCGCTGCTGAAGAATCCCAGCTAGACCAATGAATCCGATTGCACACATAGGTTACCAAATCCCCTTTGGACACACATTTGAAGACCAATCAGAAGGGCCAGAGTCTCTGTGCGAAGACAAGTAGTTTCCCCAAAGAAGGCCAAAAATGCAACCAGAGGCAAACCATCCCGAAGAACCCCACCGCCTCCACCCACGCCTGGATTACCCTTAGGACAACCATCTGTATTAAGTATGTACCTCCCAATCTCCTTTGCCTCCCAGCGAACAAATTTGAAGTCAAATACACTGGCAGATGAAAACGACCAATCATACAACTGACAGAATGTTTGCACCCCAATCGTTTGTTTGAGATGAATCTCCACAATAGATTTAATCTCTAAGAAAATGGCTTGACAAATGGTAGTAGATCGCATCTGGACACCCCCAAATACCGCTTTGTTTCTAGCCTCCCAAATATGCCAATAGATAACACTTGGAAGAATAAAACAAATAAGGCGTCGTGCGTCACAATCTTGTGACCGCAACCACCAGCCAACTATGCGAGCTCGCAAGGAAAACCCTGGGAAATTCAAACTACACAGACCTCTAAAAAGGCTAGTATTTACTAGCCTTGATGTATATTAATTTACTAGTAAAATTCTTCTAAGGTCAAATGAAGAATCAATAAATTAATATGCTATTGAACAACAACAATTTGGTTTAAATTGCATTCTTTATAAATAATGACACATATGTATGCCTAATTATCAAGATCCATATTGAGAACATTAGCTTTCATACCCACCAAATGTAATTCTAATAGTGAGTTACTAGTGCCATAATTATACTAAATAAAATTTGTCAAAACTTAATAGAGATTTTATGGTAATTAATGTCTCTCTTATGACACTATTTCAAAATATGGAGCTTTCTTTATTTGTGCTTTGTTAAAACATTATACAGATTATCCTTAAACTCTTACACATATACAACACAGTAACTAGAAAACTTAAACTTCTTATTGTATAGAACATTTTACCTCCCACAATTTCAAAGATAACTTGATTAGTGGGTTTAAGGTGAATTTATCTTTAATGTGTTCATTTGGCAAGGAGTTTATCTAGAAAAAAAAACATTTCTTATCTAAAATAATTTAAGTAATTATTTTGAAAAAAGCCATCAATTTTCCATATGTAAAGTAGTCGAATATGAATCTTACCTTTTTAAACTTAATTCTCAAGTCAAAACACTCACATTTTCTTCATGTTCTTCAAGAAATTTCAATTTTTAGTTCTCACATAATTCTTGAAGTGTGAAAATAAAAGAATCTAAATTTCTTGATGTGAGACCCCGGTTAGTCATTAATTTCGATATTATGTGATATTAAGAGCATTTTGTTCTATTTTGTACTAATTTATTAGAAAATCCTAATTTGGATTATTTATAAAACCCTAATTTTTGTATTAATCACAAGTTCGAGTTGTAGTTAAAAATTAGATATACTAGTGTGTGTTTTGGTACAGGTAAGTATAGGATTCGATTTATTTTTTTTTCAAAGGTTAAGTAGGTTTTAAAAGGTTAGAAAACCCTAAACTAGCAAAACCTCTAGTGTTATAATTTATTAGAAGTCCTAAGTTGTGTTTAAAACCCTAATTTTGCCTATGACAAAAAGGTTGTTGTTTAATTGCTTTTAGGTAGGATAAAGTATGATTAAATATAGGTGATTAATATAAGAGGGTGATTAGTGAAGCAATTAAGTGTGGTTAAGTGTTTTAGAATAGATTAAGTCTGTATCCTATGGAATTAATTGAAAGTTTTTCATATATTTATGGGCAAGAGTGTAAGAAAAAGAAAGTGATGTTGTAGGGGCTAAGGAGCAATATTCTAACTTTTGTGTGATTGGTTGTAGTAGAAAATATCTCTTATGAGCTTTGACTTATATGTATCATAGGAAATTGTAAGATAACCATAAGGCTTAAAACAAAACAAAAATAAAGAGAAATAGAGAGAGAGAGAGAGCTGAGATTGAAGCTTGAAGAGGAGAAACAAATTTCTTCCAAGTTCATTCAAGTTTAGCTATCCATCTTGATCTTGGAGCTTAGGGCAACAACTTTGGCACTTGATTGTTGTAGTTCCATCACTTACAAAGCTAACTTGAAGGTAAATCATCTTACTTGGAAGTTGGTTATTGGGTGAATGAATCTTGAAGCCATAAAAGTGATTCTTTTGTTGTGATTGTCCACTTTTATGGTTTATATGGTGAATATTGAGTAGTTTAATGGTTTATTTTAGTGATTTATTGCTGCATAAATTTCGGTCAAGGCTATGAAAAATTAGGGTTTCTTGCTTCATGGTTATTTAAGTTGATTTGGTTGGTTATTTGACTTGTAAATGGAATCTTTGGTGTGATAAGTTCACTTATATGGTTGATTCTTAGCAAAATCAGATTTGGCCATGAAACCCTAGCTTAAGGGGGAGTTAGTTTGGCTTAGCTAGAGCTTAGATGGTTAGGGTGTGCTTGGTTAGGCTTGGAGGTTAGTTGAACTTGTAAGATTAAAAGTATAGAATATGGTTAGTGTTTGTTAGATTTTGGGGTTAAATTGGGAAAGGAATTTCGGGTCTTTTGTGAAGCCATTAGGAGCTGGTTTATGTGTGTTTATTTGGTATGAAGTTGGTTAGAAAACTTGCACGAGAACCATAGAAATGGATCATGCGTTTGCGTCGCGCGAAACCGTTCAAATTGGAAATCAGGGCAGCCCAGAATCTGAACTTTGGCTCCATTTTTCTTTGTGCTATGTATTGATTCAGGGTTTGTCTAAAACATAAAAGTTGTAGCTTCTTAAATCCTCGTTGTATCTGCAAAATTTCAGCCCAATCCGATCAGGGTAGCCTGAGTTATGCCCAAAACAATGTAAGGTGCCAGAACTGCTGTTGAAGCCGGTCAGTTCTGAGCACGAATTTTGGACCCATTTTTCTCTATACTTTGTACTGATTCAGCTTTGGTCAAAACACAAAAGTTATAGTCTTATAAATGAGCTTTCCAACGCCTCTAGAATTTCTTGATTCCAATTTATGAGTCATGAGTTATGGTCATTCAAACAGGGCCTGTTCGGTAGCCTGAATTGAAACGGCTGAAACTGTCTTGTGCATTTTTGCCCTAGTTCCGTTGTGATCTGGATTACAGGGCCTTCATGAAAGTTGTAACTCATTCTCTTAGCTTCGAAGCAGGATCTCACACACCTTAATCCGACATTCCTAGCCTAACTTTTAGTCAAAACAGTTTGGGACGGCAAATCTGCCCGTTTCTGTTTTGCTGGCCGTTTCCGTTTCCGTTCACCGTTTCCGCGCGCGTGTGTCCGTTTTGCCGTTTCGCTTTATTTACGCATTTTAGTAGTCGTTTGTGTAGTAATGTGGTGCAATCTTTTATTTCAGACGGTGACGGGTTAGACGGAGCCAGTGGGGCCTACTAGTTGTTATACGTGACGTGATCTTCGCATTTTGCTATACTTGCTCTTTACGTAAGTATTCAGGCCGTTTTGGATGTTTAAGTTGCTTATGTGTTTTAATGTGAATAAAAGGGTACTTAGGCGAGGGTGTACTTTATCACACTCGACTTAAACCTTAATTTGCATACATATTTGTACTTGACCTGTGTATATGAACTGTTTTGGGACTGAACCCCTTGAGTTTGTAGCTCGGGGTGATTTTTGAGAATTGTGAAATATGATGAATTTGGGACCTGATCTTAAGACTTAGATGAACTATTCCAGCCGGCCGGGGTTTGGTAGAAGTCAGTCCAACCTAATCTTGAGGTCACAAGTTTGTGAACCAAGTTCAATTTCATTTCGTTTGCTCGAGCCATTTTGTGAGGTGACTGGCCAGTGAGGGTGATAAGGGGTACGGTGGGAGTACAAGTGGAGTTCTACGGACCATTATTTGTGGTCGACGGAGTGTCGACAGGAGGTCACACGTGGCACATGATTTGGTTTTGGAGCCAACCTGTATCCTTAACTTGTGTTGTTACGTTGGTACTTTTGATTTGACATCTTGGTGATATAATTGTTCGTGTTAATGTGCAATTTACGCTTTTACCCTTGTTTACTTACTAAGATTCTAACTTACCCTTTTTCTTTGCTTTCCTTAATAGGGGACGACGCGGAGGACCCTTTTGACACTATCACTAGTATAGATAGTTTTCGTTTGTCATAGTGGGACAATTAAGATGTTTCTTCTTGTTTTGATGATCTGTATAAGTACCCTTCATAAGGTCTACTTTCTGCTTTTGGTTATTAGTATCAGATAATGTAGTAGTCTGGATATCTACTTTTGAAGATGTAAATAGAACTCTTTTGGAGTTGTATATATTGTGAGTAGTACCCTTTTGGTTTATATAGTTTTATTTGCCTTGCGTTTTGAATCCTGGCGCGAGCTAGGCAGACGGTCCGCTAAGCCCTTTCGTACGCCTTTGGGTGCGGTGAGGTCGTCACACTTGAAGTTAGCAGCAAGATAGCCTTGTTTCTTTTTACCAATTTCTTTATGTACAGGTTGATTACCTTCACAAAAGAGAACATAATACCTTAAACTTGTTTCCATCTATACCATAATGGAAATGGTGTTTAAACCATATTGGAGGAAATTGTTTAAGTACATAGTTATTTCAAGGCTCTACTTATAAGACATGAAGATTGTTGATATGCTATATCTATACATATCTCATTGTTTCCTTAAAGTATATCATTTAGATGTAACCAATCAAACATTTATTTTGCTCATTAGCAATGCTACTTAATTAAGAAACTTATGAAATATGCATATATAGAGTAGTCCTCTTTTCTATGTACTGTTACTCTATTTTCTATCTCTTAAATTTTAAATTTCCTTTTCTCGTTTGAATAGTGGAAAGGTATCAAATATTGATCCTTTATCAAACAGGAAAGGAGCTTTATTTTTTATGAATGATTACCTAGCAACGAGATAAATAAATATCTCTAACCAATCATAGAAGGGTAGAAAAGAAATCATTAAATTTTAGTGTTATAATGACACTCTTATGGCATTTACAATGGTTTGAGTAGTCCATTTTACTTATGTAGTCTACTTAATATACCATAGTTAATAAATCTATAATCTTTAAGGATTTATGATCATCAACTCTTTATTTCTCTTATAGAGATATATCTTAATCTCTCATACCAAAATTTAAGTAGTTTCTATTAGTGATAAACAAACATACATACTGACAATATAGTTATTGTAATCAAGTATAGTATATTACTCAATTCCAAAAGTGGTATTGAAAACTTTAGAATAAATAACTTTACTATTTTTAAAATCTACCAATGGATAATGAGGTTCAAAATCATGCCCAATAGTAATTAATTTGAAAATAGAAATTCTAAAGTAATAAGAAAACAATACTTAAAAAAAACAAATTTTCTTTAAATGATCAATAACACATGCGAACATATTTAGTTACCAAAAAGAAACTTTTATTCATTTTTTATATGTTTCTATGTGATCAGAAATTTATTATATAGGCAATGTGAATTGACAAACTTTAATCTATTCACTAAATATACCACAATATATAATGCTCAACAATTGAGATTTTCTATTGAGTTATTTTTCTCAATGAAGACAGGGTATTGAATATCATTCTCTTACAAATAATATTGGTCTTTACTATTGTTTGACTTAATGAGAAATACAATTAACATTTAAGTGGCTCATATGTTTCTCTTATTTCTTAACCTCTTTATCCTTCTTAATATACATAGTTAAAACAAGTGATTAACTGTATATCTTATGTGTATTATAAAAGGTTCGAATTGCTATGAAATTTTTTAATGAGAAAATCGAGAATGAGATGCTACAGAAATTACTCAATCTCAATTTGATGAAACTTCAATTGATGACATAGCAAAATTCTCATTTTTCAAAAATGAACTAATGCACACTTTCATATTTAAGTGTCATAAAAAAAACCTTTTGAAGGTGCTAGTTAAAATCTTGCAACAATTTATTTATGGCTTTCATACAAGATTTAATTATAAAATAATTAGGGTTTAATCCCTATTTTTATGTGAATATGAGATAGGATGAGAAAAATATTAAATTGCTCCAAATTTTTATACTCAACTGCTATATTAGCAGATATATCCAAATTATGAGAATAATTTGTTCATTCTTAAAAAAATGCTAATTTAAAACTGATACCCAAAGTTAAAAGAAAATGAATTCTATACTCAACCTAATAGGAACTATATAAAATTATTGGAATAAAACAATGAATACAGATAAACAACCAAGAATTATAACATAAAAAACTAATAAGTTTCTATCTTAAATTTGAATCAACCTTATGTCGATTCAAATATTAAATTCAAACCTTCATGTGGGCAAAGATTACAAAACATGCATACATTTACCTTTTTTGATCATAAGACTAGTAATCTAAAATAAATTAAAGATATAATTTACACCTATGGGTATAGAAATATCTCTTAATTTACTATATAGTTTGCCATCTTATGTCAATTAATCTCACCAAAATAATACCTCCTTGTGGGACCGAATAACCATCTTAATGAATTAATTGTAGCTTGCAATAGATGCCATTTTTTTATTTCTTAAATCAGTCAACAACATGTGAGAAAGAAGTATTAGTTTCTTTTCACCAATATACTTAAGATGCTGTAGCTATTCATAAGAACATGACGTTGTAGAGAAACTCATTAAAATATCAACTAATCAATATGATGACTAAAAGCCCATAATTTCAATCACAATCTGTATCTGATAAAAAAAATTTGAACATTAAATATTTGAAATGCTATGGCCACTTTCAAATATATAATATAAAAGTGAAATTCTCAACATGACATCTAGTAATTTGTCAATAGTCAAAAAACTTTATATTGACTAAATTTCATTGAATTTCCTTTCCTTTTTTACTTAATATAATCACTTAATCTTATGTGATTAAAGTTCTTCATACTTTATATTGAGATGTTGTGACTACTCCCAAATACACAATGCAAGAAAACTTCTAATGAAAATTTATAGAAATCAAGTAGTCAATTTGTTGACTAAAAATCCTTAATTTTAATCACTTAACTTCATATAGTGATCAAAATTATAATATATCAAATATTTGAGATGTTGTGGTTACTCTTAAACATATAGTATACTGGACTTTATAAGGATAAAAAAGTGAACTAATTTATATTTTAACAAAAGAATTTCTTACTTTCATTTTTTTCTTTCATTCATTTTAATCACTAATCTTTATATGATTAAAATACTTTATGTATCAAACAATTGGAATACAAGGAAACAAATTTTACAAAGGAAATTTTATAAAATTTGAATGTAGTTAAGTACACTAATGTTGATACCATATGATTAAATCATACTATGAGATAAATGAACATAATTATATAGTACAAATATACTACATGACTCTAAATAATAACAGGAACATAGAGGCATAAAAATTGATATTGATAACCAATGCAAAAGTATGCCTCTAGATATGTATCTCATATTTATGATATAAGTAAGTAAGGCAGTAGAGATTCAATAAGCATGCAAGTCCATTCATATAAAGTCGATTATATCATCTTGAATAGATTAAAATACTAATCCTTTGGCTGCTTGAGTGATTTCAGCGGATTGTAAGTTTCCTAAATATATGATTGTTTGATTACTGCAACATGTCAGAGTTTTGAAATTTGTCACAAATCTAATAGATACATACACTAATGCATTATATCAATAAAACCAAAACATGACTTGGCATGCAAAATGAATCAAGTAGTATCTATGATATAGATGTCCAACCAACTTAAATATAAGAAAGGAAGATTCGAATGAGTTGCATATTTGATGGTCGAATAACAAACTCTTTATATGTTCTTTGGATTGTTATATTATATCGATAACAACAATGGGCAATGTGTATCAATATATATAACGCTCACAATCACAAAAATATAAGTCTAAGGAATATTTAAATTACTTGCAAGTCATATCGGATTATTAGAGCCAAATGAATTGCATAACCAAATAAAGTATAATATGAATACTACGTATACGCACGGTATTAGCCATTAGTTCTCAATTGTTGAAAAAATAGGATCATAAATCCCATGACAAATTAGATTCGATTCGTTTAAATTTGATACGAATATCTAGAACTTTTATTAGATTGCCAAAAAAGTTATAAGCTAAACAATATGATTAGAGGTTGGCTCTGATACCACATATAAAACTAATTATTTACACATGAATGTATTAAGCAGCGGAAATCTAAATAACCTTACCTCCTACGATTGTCATCAAGTACAAATTAATCCCATATGCCTCCTTGTCTCCTTTTCTCCTTATCTATTTTAACAACATAAAATATGTAGAAAAAGAATTTGGAATGAAGGAACTTCTAACCTATGTCTAATCAAAGAGACTATATAGTAGATGGAATATCACGGACTTTTTATAGGTTAGGTTAGGAACCCTTATTGGTAAATATCAAATCCTTAGGGTTTCCTTCTATCAAGGAAATGTTACTATAAATCATAATTTGAGAATAATATATATGACTAATTGATGGATTTGATTAATTGCAATATTAATTAACATAAGATATTAATCAATCATCTTATATTACTAATCCCTTACAAGAAAAATGAAACAACGAGGCTACTGATTCTTCAAACTAAAACGAATGTAGAGGTAACAATACTAATCCCTTACTAGCTGACTTATGTTACTAACATTATGGGCCGAATCCAATGTGGCCAACCTCACTAATTCACAATGCAACTTATTATACTAACCAATATATTAATGACGCATGGCCTCAACTAACATATAACCAAATAAACAAATTACTAAGTTTGGTTTATATTATCCTACAATGCCTCCCTTAAACCAAACTCCTATAATCTTGATATGTCCAACATCTTCTTCAACTTGACAAAAGTCTCCATCTTCAACGCCTTGGTGAAAATGTCAGCCATTTGCTCTTTAGTTCTGCAATAATCAACTTGAAGCTCCTTTCGAACCAACTTACGCGTGATGTGATATTTGATATCTATGTGTTTACTGTGCCCACGAAGAACCGAATTCTTAGACAATTCAAGAGCCAACTTACTGTCACAATAAATGTTCGTAGGACCAATTTGCTTTTGCTGTAGAATGCTAAGTATGCGATGTAACCATAAAACTTGAGTTGCACGATTAGCTACTACAATATACTCCGCCTCTGTAGCAGACAATGCAACTATCTGTTGTTTCTTAGAACTCCAAGAAAACACTCTTGAGTCAATAAAAATGCATGCCCTGAAGTACACGTCCTCTCAATTGTATCACCTACCTAATTACTATCTGTATAGCCAAACAACTCAATTGAATCATTTCCTGAATAAAAAATATTATCACTCTGAGTGCCTCCAATTCACCCCAAAATCCTCTTAGCCGCCTGCAAATATGATTGACTTGGATATTCCATGAATTTGCTAATTAATCAACCCAACAGCAAAATTGGTCTTTGGTCTCGTAGATGTCAGATACCTCAAACTCCCTACCAAACTTTTAAAGTAGGTAGGATTCACATATCCACCAACATTCTTCTTGGTCAAGCTCATGGAGTTAGAATTGGCTTAACTGCATCCAACTTGAACTTCTTTATGATATCACTTGCATATTTCTTTTGAGAAATAAAAATCCCACTATTAAACTGAAAAACTTCAATTCCCAAGAAATATGACATAAGTCCCATGTATGTCATTTCAAATTGCTTAATCATGGACGTCCTGAACTGTGCAATTGTTTTCAAAGTATTTTTTGCAAAATCATAGCATTTACATATATGCACATAATAAGAATATCACCACCGCAGAAGATTGAAAATATAAAATGTGCTCATATAGACATTTTTGAAAATCACGAGCAAGAAAATAAGAGTCAATCCTCGTATACCACTGGATTTAAACTTTGTCTTGTACACCGACTTCACTTTAATGATTTTTTTACCAGTTGAAAGAAAAGTAAGTTTTCAAGTATCATTCTTCTTAATTACATGAATTTCTTTCTCCATTGCTTCATCCAACGATCATCATGGGCTACCTCCTCATACATCATAAGATCACAATTTGCAAACAAAGCAAAATTAACTATATTTTCATCAGAAGGAATATCATCTGGTATAATCACATAATCTTGCAAATGAGCTGGCATCTGTAGCTGACGCTGTGGACGTCCAATTAACTCAGTCTTTGGACCCTGAGCAACTGGTAATAGCTGAATATCATTATTAACCTCCTCTTATTGATAATTTAGTATTACTGTGATGCCCCAACTTCTGCCAAGGGCGAACCCATGGGTATCAATGGAACGCTTGCCTAGCTCTCGGCAGGACTCAATACGAATCCAATTCAAACTTAAGGATAACAACCAAAGAATAAAAGTCGAAATAAAGAAAGGTCACTTCCTTAAATAAACTTTCAAGTTTTACAACACAAGTTCTCAAAAGTACAACAGCTTTCCCAAAATACAACCATTATCAGTCGACTACACCCCAAGATTTTTAATCAAAATAGTCAAGTCGGCTTCCTCAAAAATTCTTTCCAATCCGAGCTCCTGCTAAGGAAAATAAAACTAATGGGGTGAGCGAAATGCTCAGTGAGGCCAAGAAAATATGCAAACACATAGTTCTAGTAACAATAACACTTACACGGAAAGTAAATCAATAAAGTTCAAGTAATTCATAATTTAATAGTAAACACACTTAATAAGGATACAGGAGCTCTCAGGAGCTATATTTCACTTGCTTTGCCGATGCTCGATCTAATACCTCCACGTGATGACACTCCGTCAACTGGGGAGGTATTAAGTCCGTAGAACTCCGCTTATTTCATACGCCCGTTCACCGTTACATCCCCTGCTCCGGGCTCGCACTTCTTTTATATAAGGCGATATTACTCGAGTATACTAAGCAAGATCTCTCAAATAGATCAAACTTATGATTTTTTTCTCATGGTTCACCAAGTTTCACGACCAACCCCATGCCAGCTCGAAACGCAAGGTCGGCCAATGAGTTTGGGCGTCCCCCACTATTATATTATAAGTCGATGAGATTCACTCCAATCACGTGGAGATCTAATACCTCCATGTGATGACACTCTGTCAACCGAGTAGGTATTAAGTCCGCAGAACTCTGCTTATTTCGTACGCCCGTTCACCGTTACACCCCCTGCTCCGGGCCCGCACTTCTTTTATATAAGGTGATACTACTCGAGTATGCCAAACAAGATCTCTCAAATAGATCAAGCTTATGATTTTTTTCTCATGGCTCACTAAGTTTCACGACCAAACCCATGCTGCCTCGAGTCGCAAGGTCGGCCAATGAGTTTGGGCGTCCCCCACTATTATAATATAAGTCAATGAGATTCACTCCAATCGACATATGCAAACATAGCATAATTCACTATTGTAACACTTCACTTATTTCACTTAGCAAATTCACTTCATATAATTCAAATATAATTCACTTAAAAGAGAACGAGTGCGATAAAGTACACACTCGTCTCGATAATTCCAAAATACTCAATTAATGAGAAACAATTTAAGCACTTAGCAACACTTCATACACTTGACACTCACCAATTCAAAATAAATGAGTAAAGAAAGTCTTTAGTGATTTGCTCCGAGATTCTCCTCAAGACCTTCTTGATCGCCAGAAGAAAAACGACCAATAATCATTCTCATACATTCATAATCCCTTATCAAACAAGGAAGAATGTACACTTGCTTAAAATTAAGACAACGTCTTAAAAGACCTTCACTCTACTGAAATTCAAGATTCAACTCTAAAGAAATCAGAAAATTTCAGCTTTGCACGACAAAACTTAGAAAATCAGATCTCTTGTTTGATACGTCCAAAAATGGAAAAATTTATACCATTGGAAACTAGATTCAAAGTGCTAAAAGTTCCCAGAAGAAACTTTTCCAAGATTCCAAACAGAAAGCATTCATTTTTCAGCTCAAAGTTGCTGATTCATAAAGACAAGATAGAACCAGTCTTGGTTTTCAGTGATGTTTGGAAATTCGGAAAAATTCACAGAAAGTGAATCAGTCTCTGAAATTTGTAACACAATAAGAGTCCCATACAAAGTTTCAAACACAACAAATAGAACTAAATTCGGAGTTTTGAGTAACAAGATATAGCAGTTTGAAGTAGGTTGGTTTTTGTAATCTGATCAGTGAATTTCCAGATTTAAAAAGAAATCTTTGAGGCATCATTTGAGCATCGAAATGGCATTGGAATTACACCAAATTTGGCACACTTGAATATTCCATACATGGACTGCTTCTCTAAAAAAATTTAGGCAAAAACTCACATGGGAAGGCAGTTAACGAAATGACCAAAATTTGTGAAATATTTCAAGGCTAATCTGCCATCCTACTTCTCTTTCTTTTTGAAAAGTTTGGTCCAATGAAATCAGTCCCAATTCACTCCATTTTTTAAACCAAGATTCCAAAAACATTTAATAAGCAATTGACACTAAAATTTTTGAAGTATAACATCTCAAAACAGATTTGACCATTCGGCCAACAAGGAAGAGAAAATTTTTCAGTTTCCAGCTTTGTCACATTTTTTAAATCAAACTATATCTAGCTCTATACAACTCCAAATTGGGAATGGTTTATGGTGTTGGAAACTATATTCAAAATTCTACAATTCATCAGAAGGCATCGTTTTGAAAATCTTTTCACAAGTAGAACAAAATGGAGTTACAAGGTGCAGCTTCCCAGTTTCATTCGAATAAACAGTCAAAACAGAACAGCCGACTTTGCCGACTCGCTACGGTTCATTCAAAATGAACTAGCAGGGAATTTTTATACCGTTGAATGTCTAGTTTTGAATGCTGCTAACGGGACTCAATTTTTACTTTTGTGCAGAGAGTTACGTTTAGACAAAGAAGCACTGTCTGAGTATCCCTGCTAGGCGTTTTCCAGATTTGAAACTTTTCCAAAACTGAAGTTTTGTGCAACCATTCGACACGATTTTTGAAAGGCACTTTGTACACATAATATACAACATATATCCATTAATTTAACAATCAACTAAGCATCAAAATTTCGAAACTAAAACAGAACAACATGACCAGAATTTCGGTCAGCTTCCTTTCGCAATTTCCTCCAACTTTTTCTCCACTTTCTAACCGTAATCAAGCTATATATCACATAAACAACCACAATCAAATAATCAAGCCTCAAGTCAGCTACCTAGAGTCCTCATCAAGACAGCTAGCCTATGATTTAAAGCAGAAATAATTGGTTCCTCAAGTCCGCTAGCCTATGAGTGCAATTAGGGTTTCAAACCCATGAAGATTAACCGTTAAACTTCTTATAATTTGAAAGAGAAACGAGGTGGAATGGTTACCCTTTAAACCCTTGAAGAAAATCAGATTTTCCACCAAAATTTCCTTCAAGAAATTCCACAAGATTGTTTCTTACTCCAAGCTAGAATGAATCTCCAAGAAACTAGAAAGTTGGATGATGATTTGTAGACAAAATGGAAGCTAAAGGAAATGGAGATTTTCTTTTCTTTCTTTCTTGGTTGGTCGGCTGAATGGAGAGGAGAAAGATGAGGGTTTGAGTGTTTAGCTTGTGAGGGAAGAATGAAGGAAAGTTGCTTTAAGTTGGGTGCAAAAAGTCAACTGTGAATAGTTGTCGAAATAGTGTCGTGCACTACCGATTCCTCTCTTGTTTGGTACACTTATGTACTAATCCTCAAATGTAATTTCTCTAACATTAGAATTACTCACACTTACAAGTCTAGTATTAATTCCTCAAGTCTCTAATTAGTCGCGCGATATGATTTTCGAGAAATTTGTGACGCGCGCGCGATAAGGCGAAAATTTAAAAGAAATTCATGCAACTAAAATATAATTAACTAACACTAGGGCAAATAATTATAAAATGACTAAATTGAGAAAAAAAATATCAGTCTTCACAGTTACCTCTGCTATATTAGAATTTTCAGTAGACCAGTCCCAAACACCTCTTTCGTCAAAGGCCACATCTTTACTCACTATCACCTTTTCTGTCAAAAGATTATATAACCTATAAGCTCGGAAAACTTCACTGTAGCCAATAAATACACATTTCTTCGCCTTATCATCAAGTGTTTTCCTTAATTGATCAAGAACAAGGGAATAGATAATACACCCAAAAACTTTGAGATGGCCAACAAAAGGTCTTCTACCATTCCAAACTTCTTCAGGAGTTTTTTCGAGAACACTTCTGAAAGTTCACATGTTCAACAAATAAATTGTACCAAAACTACCACTACTCAAAAAGAGTTTGGCATATTTTTCAGTTTCAACATAGATTTTACCATATTTATAACAGTTCTATTCTTCCTCTTTGTCACTCCATTTGTTGTGAAGTGTACCTAATAGTCAACTGATGCTATATTCCATTTTTCTCAAGAAAATCATCACACACCAAATATTCCTGATCCCTATCAGTTCTCAAAATTTTAATCTAATAGCCACTTTGCTTCTCAACAAAAGTCTTAAAAATTTTAAAAGTGTCATAGGCATCAGATTTTTGTTTCAAAAAATACACCCGGGCTTTTCTACAGAAATCATTAATAAAGGTAATAAAATATCTACAATCACCATTAGAAGAAACTTTCACAGTGCACAAATATGAATGAATAATTTTCATTGGTCTTCTAACCCTTCAGGATTTGCCTGTCTGAAAGACAACCATGTGTTGTTTTTTCAAAACACACATATTACAAACTTTACCAGAATTTCTAATACTAGGCTGCCTACTAATCATTTTTCTATTAGCCAAAAATCTCAAACCGTCAAAACCAATTATTGTCATCTATCAGTACTTAAACAAGAAAAATTGGTAGTACTCAATTTCAGTGAAAATAAGCGATTTGAAGTCATTGACACACTGGCAATCATTTTAATATTTTTTTTTTATTAAAAATGGGGTAAGTACCATTCCTAATACGAATATCATATTTTTTTTCTTAGACAATTGATCCATACTCAACAAATTATGATGCAGCTCATGAACATAGAAAACATCAGAAATAAAATTAGTAGACCCATTTTTTAAACTGATAGGAATTTTTTCTCTGCCAAACACTAGTAAAATAATGTTATTTCCAAATTTAATTTCACCGTCGACAGATTCGTCAATCTCAAAAAATAATTCTTTCTTGCCAGATATATGATTGCTGTAACCCATATTTAAATACCATTTTTTTATCAACCACATCAACAATATTACAAGTTAATAATAAAAATTTAGATTTTTTATTATTATCCCGAACCTGATTGTCAGTAACATTAATCTAAAAATTTCGGTCTATAATTTTTCAAAATCTATATTTAAACTGTCTATGGCTCCATTTTTCACAATTATAACATTAAATTCTCTGTCCAAAATTATTTTAAAAATTATACTGATTAAAATTATTTTCTTTGCCAAAATTACCACCTCTGCCTCTACCATAACCACCTTTAAGATTAAAATTATTACCTCTATCGCGTCCAAGATTTGATGTACCTCCTCTGCCTCTATTATTGTTGCCACGACCACCTTTGATATTTTAGCCACCTCTATTATTGTAGCTTGGATTCATCTGACTGAATTCACTTTGCTCATTTGCTTCATTATTACCTCTCAAATGTAACTGCATTTGTAATACCTTCTCTATTATATCCTTCTCCAGGGTATTTTCCAACTTTTTATTCATTCTTTGCTCATATAGAATTAATGATTCCTGCAATTCTTCAATACTTAAAATTTTCCCAATCTTTATCTCCTGAATCACAGCTACTATATGATTAAAATTCATGGATAGGGTGTTGAGAACTTTCACAATAAATGTTCTGGCAAGAACGTCACATTGATTAAGTGCGATCTCGTTTCTAATATCTGACAAACGAGAAAAATATGATTCAATAGACAAGTTTAAATTTCCTTTTTAACATCATCAAATTATTTTGTTGGATCCTGTTAATCCTTTTGTATGTCTTTTCCAATATATCCCAACTCTCCTTTGCTGAGTCAGCCGTAGTAATTTTTTCAAAAATTGATTCAATATATCAATTAATTTACATGCCTTGAGATGGGTTATCATCTGTTTTGGTCAAAAATTAAATTTCACCTTTGTTTTGAGTTTTTGAATAGAACAAATAATGTTAAAATTAGGGTTTACCATACTCCAATCTACCGTAACTTTGATACCACTCTGATGGACCCAAAATAATAATCAAACATAAATCCACAGGAACCATCACAAAAAATTTGATATACGAGGCAAAGGAAATTTCTTGACTAATCAAACGAGGCTGCGGCTACTGTACAATACAAGAAAAAGGAAACAACGAGGCTACTGATTCTTCAAACTAAAACGGAGGCAACAATACTAATCCCTTATTGGCTCACTTCTATTACTAATATTATGGGCCAAATACAATGTAGCCAACTTTTCTAATTCACAATGCAACTTATTGTACTAACCAATATATTAATGACACATGGCCTCAACTAACATATAACCAAATAAACAAATTACTAAACTTGATTTATATTGTCCGACAAAAACTCTATGTAAATAAAAGAGTTGTAAGTTGATTCCATCACTTAAATGTGTTAGACAACCAAACAGTGAATTTATTGCTTCGTCTTTTATGTCTTAGTTCAATAAGGATGGGCTTCTGCTAAAATTGCAGTCACTTCTCTTTCTATCTTAACTTCTCTCTATTTTTTCACCTCTTCTCAAAAAGCCTTCTTCAGAAGAAAGACCAATCCATGGATTTTGTTTTTTTTTTTTTTTTTTTGTTTTTCTAATAAAGTTTTTCCTAAATTTTCTTCGTAAGAATTTTCCATTTCTCCTAAAAATTTTTAGTGAGAATTTTCGGTTCATCTAAGGATTCCTATGAAGATTTTTGTATTTTTTCATTTTCTAGGGATATCTTATTTCAATTTCAGATTTTCCTTTGAGACCACATGATACTGGTGCAACTTAATCTTTCCCAACATTAGTATCTTGGCAAAAAAAGGGTGCGTAATTCAATTTCAATTGGCCATGAAAGCTGAAAAATGGAAACGTGCAATCACCCTTAAAGAATACGCAACTGACCTTATTAGAAAAGGTAAAAGAAATAAACAATTAATTCATCATTCCTTCAAAATAAAAATCATAAGTATATCATCTCAGGAATACTTTACTACCAAAATTTGTCGGCAAAACAGCACTCGGCTTTAAGGAATAATATGTATTTCGGCAACGAGTAATTGAACTGCACCCTTGTATGTTAGGACACCCTTGTATGTAAGGATTTGCTTGTACGCCTTGTGGTTTGCAAATATTAATTGCACCATAAGAAAAATATCTTGCGATTATTAGACAAAGCGCCCGTCGGCTGCGCCCGAGTTAGGAGCACCTTTGCCGGTGGCAAAAGGGCCGGAAGACGAAGGACTTGGATGCAAACCAATTCGCTTTCTATCACTTGTTCTTTCGATCGATTATTTTAACTGATTATAGATTCTGATTTTGAATAATCAATTTTTGTAATATTCTCGATTACTTTTGTCTTCTGATCATGAATTTTCTCATCACTAAAAAGTTAAAATCCATAATCACCCAAAAAAGTAGTTTTTGCTTATCATTAATTTCTATAATCAGATTTTGTAAAGTCTAAAACAATCAAGAACAGTGCCATAGAAACTCAATTATTCAACTTCAATTTGTAAAGAAAACCGTGACATACAAACTAATGAAAAGGGCAAGTGGTACTTCTTCTTAATTTCTGCATGTTCTATGCTTTAAGTTAAATTGAATTACAAGGGTAATAAATATCCAAAATAAGAAAAAGATGGACATCACTATTTGGATCTCTTCTTCTTCTATAACGAGTAGTTTCTTAGTTTTCAAAGCTACTTTAACTGAACGTAATGGACCATTACTGGAGAAACTAATGAATGAACGTGACCTGTGTACCACTTGGCATAGTAAATCAATTAAAGTGAGATTTTTTTTTCTTTATCTTTTTTATTGGTATGAATATTTTCTGAACTCATTACGAAGCACAGTTTTGGCAGTAAAGATGCTGCCATGCAACCAGATATGCATATTAAAATTCCTTCACCAATAACAAAATACTTGTCCTGAACCAACATAAACAGTTTGCAAACTTGCACACTGAAAACTCAAATGGATGCCAATATACTCAATATTCTTGCATACTTTTCCATTTGCAGGACAAAGTATTTATCAAAGAGAAAAATTTATGCAAATTTAATCCAAATGAAAGGGAATCAGCAAAGTAAATTAGCAAGAAGCCTAAAAGAGGGAGAGTTAATCCTACCTAACTCCAAATTCCCCCGTCATTTAGTCATAATAGTTCTTTAATTTGGTATAACATATAGTTATAAGTATGATAGATAGATAGTCTATGTGATTTGACTGTCATAGCTATTGCTGATAGCATGAATAAGCATCAATGAAACTTTTACAAATTAAAACGGTCTACAAGAGAAAAAAGGAAAAAATAAAAATAAAAAGTAGTACCAAAGTGAATCGTATGGTCAATAAGATGTACCCATGCCGAGATTTCATCCAGTTACCAACGTCAATTGGAATTTATGACCAAACTTCACAAAGTTTAAGTTTGGACCAAAGGAGAAATTTCATATTTTAGATAAAGCTGTCTCCTCTTCTAGGTTCAGAATATAAACCCTAAACTTGATTTATATCACCATTAGGTGTACTTATGACGGACCAAACTACAAGAGCTCTTGGCAAAACACATTTTATCCATTACAGATAGAAAAATGTGAAGGCCAAATATTATCATGAAGAATGATTTAGTAAAATAAGTAGTTTGAGAGCTTATGCATGTGTACGAATTTACTAAATTACAATCAACACATATACAATCTCTTCATATATTTAAATTTTTTACAAACACTTGAAACGTAGGTCTATACGAATTTACCGTTTTTTCATAATTAAATATTTTAAATATAATATGACAGTAAGTTTTTCACACTATCTAATCATCTACATTAAAAGTTTTTCACACTATTGTAAACTTTTTTAAAAACATTCCCAAAACGTCTTATCCATACGTATATTTCCATTGCGTCGGCTCGGTATTATATGAGCTTAGCTGCGGTTGGAGCAGTATCAGTCCAACTTTATTAGTAGGGGTTGATCGGGTCGAGTCCACTTTGATTGGCAACTTTATTTTGGTGGGAGTGGGGGTCGGCAACGGTTATAATAACTACATCGTCTTTTTGGTGGGATGATGCAGCCACTGTAAAACGGTCTGTTGCAAATTGGAGGCCTGTGTAATGGCCCATAACCTATGGGTCCACGGCCTACAGCTTTAGGAGCAGAGTTAGTAGGAGAACTTGTACCAGTTGCCTTGGGAGGACCACCTGGAATGATTCCAATCGTGGCGTCACCACCTGCCAAAATACAAAAAATTACTGCCATAATAAAATGAGATATTAATATCAAAAGGGCAACATCCACGTCAATTTCCTTGTATTCTTTTTTGATAGAAAGGATTATTGAATCTGCATTAATGGTAGAAATACATCAAATCAAATGTGACACAAATACATATAGGTATGAAATTAATAGATACAATAGATTTGAAAAATTAATATAAATAAATATAACATTAATGCTCCAATATATCATGTCTCCCATCCAGATAAATCATTTTAATCCAATAAATTTGTGCATTTTTCTTATAGCAAGAGATATGATTAAATATTAGTTCAACTTCAACGAGAAGTTTAAATTCGATAATAATAAATGGAGAAATTGCAAATGTGAAAAATTAGATCTACAAAATCTCAAGTTTCACAGAAAATGAAAAAAATTGAAAAAAAAAAATCTCATAAGGAAAAAAATCAAGGGGAAAATAAAACTTTCATTAGAAGAAATTGGGGAAGAAGAAACTCTCACTGGGAGATCCTATAAGAGAAGAATATGTCATTAGAAAACTCTAGAAGAGAATTTATTACTATGACAAAAACTAAAATATTAAAGAGTGGACTCCCTTTTATGGGAAAAGACCAAATTTATCTGATCTCTCTTCCGTGAAAAAGGCAGAGGAGATTTTGATAGGAGAAGTTCTAGAGAGAACGAGGAAAATAGTTCAATTTCTTTCTAATCTAATTCCCAAATCAACAACTTTCATGCATCAATGATTTATACTACCATCATCATAGTTTATAGTAAGTGTATCAAATTTAGATGAATGTTTTCGATTAAAGCAAACTCACTGCTGAGCAATTTAAAAAAAAACTGTCAATAAGAAAGAAGTGTATACTTACCGCTGCTGCCAAGCGTCCGTCCAGAGAGAGCGGGTTGGACTAAAATGATGGAAATCATCAAAAGCCAAAAGAAGATGAACATAGGAGAAGCAAAAGTCTTGCTCGTCATTGTTTATTTCTATGTGGCAGTCTCAAAACTTGTACAAGCTCTAGTGTCATATATATGATTGAGATTCGGAGAAAGATTTGAAAGGATAAGGCTACGTGAACCTTACGAAAAAGTCTTGTGTAGCTGCTGTTTTATTTGACCCCATATATCACAAATGAAATTAGACTTGAAAGACTTGCATGGGTCTTCTACTCTTTTCTGTGGCGTCCTTCTGTCGCACCATATTAGACGCCTGTGGACTAGAAGGAATCTGTCCTAATTCCTTATTCTGGAGTCTTGTGCTTGAAAGAGACTTGAGTGAAAATTTTTTAGGTAAGCTCAATTCGTCATGAAATAAAAATTGTTGTCACTTCTCTTATAAACTTTGCAAGTGTCCAGTGTAATCTAAGAGGAGGAGTGAATTAAGTTGTATAAAAACTAGATAAGTTATGGCAGATTTTATCTAATTTTAACTAACCAAATTTATCTAAATGATCACAAACTATGAGTAAGTAGAAAACAATAAAGATGAGGCAAGTATAGCACCTAAATGAGCAATATATTAAAATAAAGTAAACCAAATGAAATGGTACTCTAATGATACCAAGGTACACTTCCAATCTTCTCCAAGATTGAAGTTGATCCATTAAAAAAGTTCTTCAAATTGGCGAAACAATGCCACTTTTACAAATAAATGATTACCTTTACTCGCATTAATCTCTCCTTAATTGAGTCAAAGGTTTTACACTTCCAAGCTAAAATTGAATTGCTCACAATTACAATGAAGAATTTTACAAGCTTTTCAACCTCATAAAAAACTACAAGTGAACAAAAGAGAGTATTTTTTTAGCCAAAATTACTCTAGAGAGCTTATAATTGATGTAGACAAAATTTCTAATAAGTTTAGACTTTATGGTATTTATAGGATCCCAAAAATTGGTCCAAAATGCCCTCTAATAATAAAGCATTTAATGCAGAAAAAACTAGCCGTTGAAACTATCATATTTCTGATCGTTATGCTAGCGTTCGATACAATCGTTCAATCAAGGATGAGAAGCTTTGTTGTGTAGAAGTCCGGATGACCAATGCAAGTTCTCCTTTGTCCAAAAGTCCATCCGACGGATGACCAGAGGATTCCAACTTGGCTTTTGAATTTTCGAATGGTCGATAGGGATGCCAATTGTCCGAGAGATTCATTCAATCAAGATTGATATTTGCTCTTCCATGTTTGGACAGCCGACCCTTGTTTCTTGTGTTCAAAAGTGTGTCCGAAGATGGATGTCGTTCCTTGAAAGGTTGCTTTGTACGTCCAATCCTCCAAGGTGTGTTTGAAGCTGCGTCCAACAGATTGCGACACCGTTCCTTTCTTCTAGCTTTTCTTTTCTTTTTTCCCTAGTGATTGAGCACCTGTTCTATCAGAATTCTCATCGGAAAATATTAGTTCAAATCATCATTTTGACTTGTTAATCATCATAACAAAGGATCGAGGGACAGAAGTCTTCAAAGTTATTGGGGATTTTGTATTCTTAATTTCTTAGTACACATACATTTGGCTATTAGATGTAAACCCATTGGGTTGAAAAAAAGATGTGCTCCATCATCCCGTATTTGTTCATGGTAATTGGGAGTAGTGGGATCATACCGGTGATGGTATTCAGGTATAAGATGTATTAAATATCTTTTACCTATTGTTTTAAACGTTTTATCTACTGTAATTCCTCAGTTGATAAAACTTGGACATTTCACTTAAAAAGACGCTTGGATTCAATTCGCTAGCACAAATTTTGGCCTAATTTCCAAGGATGATATACCTCCAAAATGGATAAATTTAGCGGTCCATTTAGTGAAAAACTCGGACGACCTTCATGACGTTTGTGGATGGCTGACTTTTCTAAATCCAATTCTAGCGCTTACAACTGAATGAAACTTGTGCGGTCCCTGCCAAAATGAAGGTACCAATAATCGATAAAGTGGGGCTGGGATCATTCTATTTTTCATTGGTTACTTAAAAAAAAAAAAAAGAATTGAAGTTTGAAGTTTTGACTAGAGGATGGTTTTCCACTGCTAGTTTTAGGGTTTGAATTTTGAATCTGACACTTGAGTTTGGAAAGGGTATAAGAGAGAGAGAGAGAGAGAGAGAGAGAGAGAGAGAGAGAGAGAGAGAGAGAGAGAGGAGAGGGGGGGGGAGTGGTCCACAAAAACAGAAGATACGTTTTAGATACTTCGGTGGTAATAATCTTTGGCTAATTGGCATTCCTTTGATAAACTCGGTCTAGCCAACAGTCATAGTTGCAAGCTAATGCTACGTTGCATGTTCAAAGTAGCAAGGATTCTTAATTCAGCCCTCCAAGCTCAAAAGTTCTGTAATTTAGGGCCAAAATCAAATTGCATCCATCATCTATTTGCCGACTAGTCAATAAGAGTCTTTATTCTTAAATGCATGTTTGAAAGGATTACAAGGATATTATACAGACACCAAAAAGTAAAGTGATAGGAATTTAAAGGATTACAAGGATACCATCATTATTTGTAGCTAGATGAATTGACCAACAAAACCAAATCCAAAACTAATCAGATTACCTCAGCCGGGATTAGAATCCCCTGCCAACTAATTCTATAACAAAACAAGTCATAGTCCACTAAACTTACTAACTGGATAATGTTTGCGAACTTGCTCCAACATGCTTCTTTGTCCTGAACCGTCTGTTGGCTTTGGGAAAGAAATTACAAGATTGGGGGTGTCAAACTTGAAAAAAAATGATCCTTTGGGAAAATAAATTTACTTTAGTTGTATCTCTATTTGTTTCCTTAAAGTCTACTATCGTTGCATTTCAAACCTTAATCAGAGCTACAACTTGTTAGTATGTGCTATAGCATCTAAAATATGAACAATTTTAGAATTTTATTTACTAATTCATGATGATACTAATATATTCGCAGAGAAACTAACAAAAAAAAAAAAAAATCCATTGTGGTTTCTTTATTTCTTGTTGCTGTACCAGACTCCCCTCGAAGACCGCATTTTGCTAGGCTGGATGCACTGTAAAATTGGAGAAAGAAGCTGTAACTTTGTCTTTGTTGTGATCTATGTTGCTGTTTGAAAAGTTGTGCAAGCTCAAGTGTTATATATATATATATATATATATATATATATATATATATATATATCATTAGGGGTGCATTCCAACCGACTCGAGTTCAAGTAGTGTCACATTTGAAATTGAACTCGATCATTGTTAGTACTATTTGAGGTCAAGCTCAAACTCAAATGATTAAAGATTCTTAAGTTCAAACTCGACTTAAACAAATAGTTTATAAGTTCAAGCTCGATTCAATTGAGTTCGAAGATCCTTCCGAGCCATTTGAACTTGAACTCAATTTTTTAGTGAAAAATTTCACAACTTTTATACTTATAAGTGTAACACACACACACACACACATATTATTTTTAAATTTAAAAAACCTAATTTCTTGAATAAGTTCGTCGAGCACTCGAGTCTCCTTCTCTAAGGCTTGTGCTCAACTCAATTTGACAAAATGAGTTACTCAAACTCGAGTCAAACCATTCATCGAGCTGCTCCCGAGTAGCTCACTTGTAGCTTGAATCTTTAGCAGACTACATATGATTGAGAAAATTGAGGGTTCACTACAACAAAAATGGCCTTTAACGGCATTTAAAAGTGTCAGTATAGATAATCTAACCTGACACTTTATCTATCCTCACACCTAGGGCGAGTGTTGTCCCTTCCAATGTGGGGATAGACTCATGCTATTCAACATGTCAGGAAAACTATGCTATTATAACATCCCATCTGCCAACAACAATCCCTTTTCTTGATAATTGAAAGTGTCAGGATAGGTATTATACAACATTAGATTATCGAATTCTATGCTGACACTTTTAATTGTCAGGAGTTTTTTTTTTTTTTTTTTTTTGAGATAGAAGCAACCTGCAGGTAATGCTCCCTGCTATACATTCCGTCAATCAGAAACCCAAAGGACTTTTAAAATTATCCCAAAGAACAGAATGCATATAAGATAATATGCTATGATGCAAAAATCTAGAAACATCAAACTTTAGCAGTATTGTGATTATAAGAACTGAAAATGCCAACTCCCATAAGCAAGAGGAGATTTGTCATCATGTTTCATACATCAAAAGCAGAATGCAAATGAGACTAAATGATATACAAGCCAACACACAGTGGAAAATCTCAGAATAAATGCAAGCGCACTTTGTTTATAGCAATAACAATTCGCACTCCAGCTGCTTTGGCATGAGCAATGGCCTCTTCTATTTGAGGTCAAATTCCATCATCAGTAGCAACTACAATAACAGCAATGTCTATTACTCTGGCTCCACGAGCTCTCATTGCTCGAAATGCCTATCCAATGCAGAGCGATGTGAAGCCGCAGGCCTCAGACCAGCTGTAGCATGGCTGAGAGCCTTGCCTGTGAGAAGTAAAAGGTCCCTAGGAACAGAGCCACTATCAGCCAGGTACCAGCGGCCATTGGGGTCACAAACGTGGAAATCATAGGAAAGAACTGGTGGATAATTAATCAAAGAAAACAAAGTGTTGAAGCATTACAATTCCAAAAATGATTTGGTTGAAATGTAGAAAAAATGTATAAGCAGTTAAAAAGGAATCCAGGAAATTAGTACATATTGTTGCAACCTACCTACTGATCATAAAAAAAAGTCCAAATATAGGTTACAACACCTGAAGTCCAGGAGCATCTGAGGAAATTAGCGTCAGCAGCCCCTTCTCTACTTCACCATTTCCGCTCAGTTTTCCACCTCCTGTAGATCCTTTTCCATTTAGTGAGTGTGTACTGGAAAAGGTTGCAACAAGCACTGATGAAGAAGTCTCGTTAGCAGGCAATGGGCTATCGTCAAGCAAGTGATTGAAAACACTGCAAGCAGTGATACATTCTAAATACAGATCAGAAAACACTAAAGTTGACCACTAAAAGCAAGCATATATACTCCAAAAAACATGACTTCTATTTTAAGTTCAAAATAGAAGTCATCTCTAAGAAATATTTTCAAGTTTTTGGAGCCTCCAGAGTCCAATGACAAGCTGGATGGTCTAAAGAGCAGGGTCAAGTTCAAGATCATGAGCTTGAACATAAAAGGTGACATGGATTATGTACCAGAGCTGTTTGATGAGCATAGGGATCAAGTTGCAGTTGAACAGATTCTGCGGGTTATTTTTTTTAAAAAAAAAAAAGAAGAGAAAAAAAGAGACGAGAAAAGTTTTACATTGTATAACTTGGTTTTCACATAATTAAAGAGTAGATTGATACTATATAACGACAAAACAAAATTTTCAAAGTAGATACATGATTATCTTGTGTAGTGGTTCAGGAGGTTTTGATTTAACAGCTAAAGTTGATACACTAAAATTTAAACATCTTGGGTTTCAATATTTTCTCTCCATTCCCACTTCTTATATCTCACGCTTCACCTGGAGCCTGATCATCTTACCCCTGCACTCGAAAAACTGAATCGTCAACTAGCTGAGGCTGAGGCTAAGCTTGAGGTACGCAAAAGGCCTCCTCCAGAGGACAAAGGTCTAAGAGTTCTTGGGGAAGGTCTTGTCTTTGATGAATGGAAGGAAATGAGGGAAAGATATCTTGCAAGACAACTGGTCAAAGGAGTTGATTCAATATAAGCTACTATACTTTCTTTCCAGTGATGCAGAATAGAAAACTGGAGTGAAAGTGAAATCACAGGCAGCAGAATCTGGAATTTATGAGTTTAACATGCTATTTCAGGGATTCAATGAAGCATAATAGAGAGAACTATTTTGCTTCCCTTTGATATCAGAATAACTATATGATTCAAGGATTATCTCCTGGCTGAGACTTTTATTCATGCAAAATCAGGACAGAACGTCACCAAAGGCAACCACGACAAGGAGACAAATTAAAGTTTTGGCATTTTGTCTATATACTCTCTCACATGAAAAGATAACTTTTAACTGCTATCCAAATAGCATGATAAACTAGTGCTAATTGTATTATCAATTCAACATCACAGATGCATCAGAAGCAACAATCCCCATGACTCAAGCCTCTCAAATATCATGTAAGACTTATTATTGATAGACCCCTATATTGCCAAAGCCTACCAGTACTTCTTATAGCACTCAACAAACTGAATCAGTTCCCAGTGATTACAAGCATTAAAGTAAATTATACAAGTCTACATACGGGTAGCAAATAAAGCAAGCTATGACTTGTAAAGCCTAATCATTCTACAGCTTTATCAGCAATGATCAACTTAAAACTCTGAAAATTAGCTGAAACTTCAACAAAAATCCTGCACTGAAATAGAATACAAAGCATATAGGGGTGGTGAAGTTGACGTACCTGCTTGAGATTTATGGACTGAAGATAACTATTGAGTACAACAACAGAATACTCAGTTTTTGCAGTCGAAGCAAAATCTTCAAGCCCAAATCCACACCTATTAATTATCCAGCATAATCTAAAATTAGTACCAAGCATTTCTACATTGACAGTCTAAATCAATACGTTCCCAAAAATAATTAAAAAACACTACATAGATATTTATATCCCGCCGTAGCTTAACTCACAAACCCACTCTTGATACAAGCTCTTGTAACTTTTGATTAATTCATCAATTTCTTTCTCATGTTTTTGCTCAATATTGGCCAGGGCTTCCCTTAGATCCTGCATTATTTAGTAAGGAAAAGGCCCAAAAAGTTAACTTTTTTTTTTGTAGGAAACCACCAACTAAATTTTACATATAGAAAAATTGCAGAGTATAATCTGTTCATCGACGACATCGATATCTGCGAGCTTGTGGCCAGATTCCTTACCGGAATTGCCTAATTCTTTTGCTAAGAAATAATTTCTAGAGAATCTGAACTTGTCCTCTTCGATGGGGCGACTGGACGGCAGAGATAGGGAGCAGAGGAGAGGAAATTGGCCGAGAGAGAAGGAGGGCAAAAATTGGTATCTCAGATTCAGGCAGGCAACCAAGAAAAATCAATTTAGGGCAAAAATTTATCATGTAATTACATATCTTCAATGGGAAAACATGGGTAGTTTGATTGCAGAGAGATTCACTAGAAAAAACTCTTCGGGGAAAGCAAAATTTTGGCCAAGAGTTTTGACAGATAGTTTGCCGAGAGAGAGAGAGAGAGAGAGAGAGAGAGAGAGAGAGTTTGTGAGAGAGATAAGAGAAGCAAAATTTCAGCAGGCAAAATGAGGTTTTGAAATTTCACTAAGTGTTTTGGCAAAGCAATCTTCCGCCAAAATCAAACGACGCCATTTTGTGTTTTAATTTTTTTTTGGTGCATCTCACATTTTTTCAAGTGTCATGATAGGTAGTCTAAAGATACATTATTATTCTTATTTCAGATAAAATAAAATAAAAAAGAGTATAAATTATTGATTGATAACAAGTGTAATGATAGAAGTGCTATAATGACAGAAACCATCAAGTGTCCTCGTATGTATGTCAGGAAAGGCCATTTTTGTTGTAGTGGTTTGTGATTCTATCCGGACAAAGACTTAAAAGGATAAGGCTACGTAAACCGTATGAAAAGGTCTTTTGTAGCTGCTGTTTTATTGACCCCATATATCATAAATTAAATTATACTTGAAAGACTTGCATGGTCATCCACTCTTTTCTGTGGCGTCCTTTTGTCACACCGTATTAGTTGCTTGTAGACTGAAGGAATCTGTCCTAATTCCTCATTCTGGAGTCTTGTGCTTGAAAGAGAGTTATGTGAAAGCTTTTGAGGTTAGCTCAAATCGTCATGAAACAAAAATTGGAATGTCACTTCTCTTATGAAGTTATTGGGGATTTTGTATTCTTAATTTTCTTAGTACACATATATATTTGGCTATTAGATGTAAAAGCATGGGGTTAAAAAGAAGGAAAAGAAAAAGGCTCCATCAGCCCATTTGTGTTCATGATAAATTGGCAGATGTGCTGATGTGGGATCATATTGATGATGGATTTAAGGTGTAAGATCTATTAAATATCTTCAGCCGATTGTTTTAGAAGTATTGTCTGCTGTAATTCCGCAGTTGATAAAACTTGGACATTTCACCTAGAAAGACGCCTGGATTGGATTCACTAGCTCAGATTTCGGCCTAATTTCCAAAGATGATACACCTCCAAAATGGATAAATTAAGCGGTCCATTTAGTGAAAGACTCAGACGACTTTCATGGCGTTCGCGGATGGCTGACTTTTCTAAATCCGAATCTAGCGCTTTCAACTGAATGAAACTTGTGCGGTCCATGCTAAAATGAAGGTACCAATAATTGCTGAAGTGGGCTGGGATTATTCTATTTATCATTGGTTACAAGAAAAACAAAATAAAAATTGAAGTTTGAAGTTTCAACTAAAGGACGGCTGTCCACTTCTCACTATAAGATATAGAGTTCGAATTTTGGGTGTGACAGTTGGGTGGAGATGGAAGACTATGGGGAGGGGTGGGAAGTAAAAAAAAAAAAAAAAGAGAGGGAGAGTTTTGTCAATCGATAATATCTGCACTACTCCAACTCTAACCTATTTAAGAAAGAAACCAACAGGATCAAAAGGAGTTAAAGGAAGTGGTTGGCACTTTTACACAAAAAGAGGATCAATTTCTACATTACTCAGATTCTAACCAATCTAGGGACCAACTGGACGAAGAGAGGTTAGAGGGACTGATTCTCACATGTAGACAAAAGATGTGCACTGCAGCACTTAGGGGCGAAGCTATGTTAAATTGTGGGTGGGCAATTGCCCCCCTTCAATTTTATAAAATACCCTAAGAGTTGGGTAATATTTCGTCTAAATTCCAATAATTGCCCTCCTCCTGAAATAAAAGAATTTGGGAGTAAATATGTAAAAAATCTTTACTTGCATTTAATGGATGCGAGAATTAAGTGGTTTACTTTCAATATTATACTAGGAAGGTAATCCGAAATCATTAACTCATGTGATCGTGTAACTTACTTCTAGGAGAAAATCAAGGAATAATTAAGAGACCAAAAAGCAATGTCTTCTGAATTATAATTCCTAATTCGGATCCAAACCAAAGACTTCTCCTAGAAAATCAACAAACAAGCCTTTCAAGATACATCATTATTATTCTTCTTTTTAGGCCTTTCATTTTATTAGTTGATTTAAAAATGAATAAGTTGTACTTTAATTACTAGTAATTTATTATATTCAATTAATTAACACATGCATTTTTTTTTATAATATGCTTTTACGAGTTAATTTGCATAACAATTTATTCTTTTGAAAATATGAGTACTCACCAAAGACAATTGTAAATATTATTTATTAATGCCAAAATTGAAGATTACTTGAAAAAATTGTTTAGAATAACACTATAGTATTTTTTTTATGTAATGTGTGTGAATTAAAAAGGTGAAATGTTGAGACTCTAGAAATTAGAGATCTTGACTCGTAATCTCCCTGTCCCCACTTGACTTTTTAAATCTCACTTCTCTCATGCTAGAAAAAATTTTTTAAAAAAATGGTTAAAAAATATATTTATTACATGAGTAAAATTATTTATGTGTAGAAATATTTTAGCACACAAATTTTGCTCTCCCTAGGCCAGGGTCCTAGTTTCGCCACTAGCTACTGCGCTGGCTTTTAATTTACTGTAGATGCAGAAATTTGAACCCCTAACATGCAACCAGACTGCACTTTAAGTTTTACCTAGTGGCCAGCTACCCTAAGGTGAGTTGGTTCTTCTTTTTTTTTTTTTTTTTTTTCTTGATACGATAGATTATCCTGCACTAAGGGAGAGGGAGAGGACCTGAAGAGATCCCAAGGTAACTCAAGGAGGAGTGAACCACTACCGGATTAGATTGGTGCACTACACACTCACCTGAATATTTTTGAATAGAGCCACTTTAATGTGGTAAATTGGTGGAAGGCAAGGTTCGTTGAGGCGAGTTGGTTCACAAAAACAGAAGAAACATTTTATATACTTTGGTGACAATCTTTGCCTGACCCTTTGATAAACATGGTCTTGCCAAAAGTCATATTTGCAAGCTAATGCTACGTTGCCCGTCCAAAGTAGCAAGAATTCTTAATTCAGCCCTCCAAGCTCCAAAGTTCTGTAATTTAGGGTCATAATCAAATTGCAACCATTATCCATTTGCTGACTAGTCGATTGGAGTCTTTATTCTTGAATGCATGTTTGAAACGATTACAAGGATATTACACAGACATCAAAAAGTAAAGTGACAGGTATTTAAGTCATGAATATGCCATCATTTTTTGTATCTTGATGATCAATTGACCAACAAAACCAAATCCAAAACTAATTAGATTAGAACCCCCTGCCTATTAATTCTGTAACAAAACAAGTCATAGCCCACGAAATTTACTAACTAGATAATGTTTGTGAACTGTTTCCAACATGCTTCTTCGTTCTCAACTATCTGTTGGCTTTGGGAACCCCTCTAGACGTTTTTCACGGACACTGACGCAAGGAAATTACAGGGTTGGGGGTGTCAAACTTTAAAAAAATGATCCTTTGGAGAAATTAATTTATTCTAGTTATATCTCTATTTGTTTCCTTAAAATCCTTGGGAAGGAGAGGTGGGTTGGGTGATACGAGGGAAGGGAGTGTAAGTGAGAAGTTTAGGATTTGAGCCCTCCCATTTAAAACAATAAAAAAAGCCACTATCGTTGCATTTTAAACCTTTAATCAGCATTACAACTTGGTAGTATGTGCCATATCGTCTAGAATATGTACAATATTAGAATTCTGTTTCTTAATTCATGATAATGCATAAATATATTCGTAGAGAAACTAACAAAAAACTAATCTATTGTGGTTTCATTATTCCTCGTTCCTATACCAGACTTCCCTCGAAGACCGCATTTTGCAGAGGTGGATGCACTGTAAAATTGGAAAAAGAAGCTGTAAAATTGTCTTCTTTGTGATCTATGTGGCTGTCTAAAACCTTGTACAAGCTCTAGTGTTATATATTTAATTAGAGGTGCACTCGAACTGACTCAAGTTCAATTAGTGTCATGCTTGAGATTGAACTCGATCATTGTTAGTGTTATTTGAATTCAAACTCAAACTCGATCGAGTAATGAATTTTAAACTCAAACTCGACTTGAGCAAGTTGTATAAGAATTCAAACTCGATTGATTGAGTTCGAAGATCCTTGGGAGCCACTCGAGCTTGAACTTGATTTTTTAGTGGTGAATTTCACAACTTTCATACTTATAAGTGTAATTTCACACACACACACACACACGCATATATAATAAGCTAGTCGAGCACTGGAGCCTCCTTCTCAAAGGTTTGTGCTCAACTCGATTTGACAAAACGAGCTACTCGAGTTTGAGTTGAGCCATTGGCCGTACTGCTCCGAGCAACTTGAATCTCTAGCAACCTACCTATGATTGAGACAAATTGAGGGATTGTGATTCTATGGGGACAAAAACTTAAAAGGATAAGGCTACGTGAACCGTATGAAAAAGTCTTTTGTAGCTGCTGTTTTATGGGCCCCCATATATCATAAATTAAATTAGACTTGTAAGACTTGCATGGGTCACCTACTCTTTTCTGTGGCGTCCTTTTGTCACACCATAGTAGACGCTTGTAGACTGAAGGAATCTGTCCTAATTTCTTTTTCTGGAGTCTTGTGCTTGAAAGAGAGTTAACTGAAAGCTTTTGACGTTAGCTCAAATCGTCATGAAACAAAAATTGTAATGTCACTTCTCTTATGAAGTTATTGGGGATTTTGTATTCTTAATTTCTTAGTTCACATATATTTGGCTATTAGATGTAAAAGCATGGGGTTGAGGGTGAAAAAAAAAAGAGCTCCATCAGCCCGTTTGTGTTCATGATAATTGGGAGATTTGGGATCAAATTGGTGATGGCATTGAGGTATAAGATCTATTAAATAACTTCGACCGATTGTTTTAGAAGTATTATCTGCTGTAATACCTCAGTTGATAAAACTTGGACATTTCACCTAGAAAGACGCACGGATGCAATTCACTGGCTAGATTTCAGCTTAATTTCCAAAGATGATACACCGTCTAAATGGATAAATTAAGCGGTCCATTTAGTGAAAGGCTCCGACGACTTTCATGGTGTTCGCGGATGGCTAACTTTTCTAAATCCGAATTTGGCACTTTCAACTGAGTGAAACTTGTGAGGCGTCTACTAAAATGAAGGTACCAATAATTGCTAAAGTGGGGCTGGAATCATTCTATTTTTCATTGGTTACTTGGGTCTGACAGTTGAGATTGGAAAGGAAAGGAGAGAGAGAGAGAGAGAGAGAGAGAGAGAGAGAGAGAGAGAGAGAGAGAGAGAGAGAGAGAGAGAGAGAGAGATGTGGGGGACGGCGATATTTTGGTGGTAGTCTTTGGCTAATTGGTATTCCTATGATAAACTCGGTCTGGCCAAAAGTCATTGTTGCAAGCTAATGCTACAGTGGCGCCCAAAGCAGCAAGAACTCCCAATTAAGTCCTACAAGCTCAAAAATTCTGTAATTTGGGGCCATAATCAAATTGCATCCATCATCTATTTGCTGACTAGTCAATAAGAGTCTTTATTCTTGAATGCATGTTTGAAAGGAGTACAGGGATATTATACAGATATTAAACCTATGTTTTCAGAATCGGACCGGATATCGACTCGGCCGAGATCAGGGGTCAGGGGTCAATGGGTTCGACCGGGGGTCGATAGGGGTCGAACCGGATGACGTCATAAATAAAAATTATTTAAAAATTAAATTATTGTATATAAAATATCCAATAACATATTGATATTAATAAAGGTATATTCATATATATTTGATATTTCAAATATATTTAACAAGAAAATACAAAGAAATTAGAACAATCAAGTAATAATTTATATTATTTAATAAACATTAACAAGTTTAGAATTAAAATTATGGATTTAATTGAAAAATAACATCAAATTTTAGGGCAATATTTATAAAGTATGAAATATTTGAGGTATATTAATAAGTTTTCACAATTTAGGGGGCCAAAACATAATATTAAAAAAATTTGAACTTTTTTTACAAAAGCTCCTGTTGGACCGGTTTTTCCGGTTTTGTACCGGTCAAACCCGGTTTTTGACCGGAGTTGACCGGGTCTTGAATCTCCCGGTTCTGATGACCAACTCGGACCGGACACTTGGCCGGTTCCCGGTTCAACCGGTCGGACTGGCCGGTCCGGTCCGAGTTTGAAAACACAGTATTAAACAGACACCAAAATGTTAAGTGATAAGTATTTAAGTGAATAGTAGTATTTTGACTGTGGTGCTACGCACGGGGTTATATCGAAGATGATGATGATGATAATAAATGAATTATTTATAATATTTGCATGAAAAAAAATTAAAAACATAAAAGAGTACTATTCGAGTATCTAATTTATATTGCATTTATGTATCTTAATTAAAACCTTAAAGTATGCTAAAAAAAGGGAAAAAGATAAAAATAAATGAATTAAAAGGTACACCAAACACAACATTACTACCACTCTATCCTATATTCTCCACATTTGCGTCACTTCCTTCCCTCTCCCTCTTCAGAGCCCCTTCTCCTCGATACTTTCTCTATTCTCTCCTACCCTTTTCCTCACCTTCTTAACCCAATTTTCTCTACATCCTTTTCCCATTTTCCCAAATCCTACTTTCTCGTTGCTTTACTTTACTCCCCAATTACCCTATCTCTTACCCAATTTTGTAGCCCACTTGTCTCTTATCCTACTATTATGTCCTTATATTTAGAGTTGTAAATGGTCTATTTACTTGGCTCATTCATCAATAAATGAATTGCATATATAATTTAATTGGAAGTGCATGCCTGGTTGCAGGTCAGGGGCTCAAACCTCTGCACTTGTAGTAAAATTCAAAAGGTGTGCAGTAGTGCACTGTTTTGATCTAGAGGTGGGATCTTGTTCCTCTAGCCAACCCATTAGCTACTTTTGGACTTTCACCTATTATAGGTTAGAGTAGAAGTAGAAGTAAGAGTTGCTAATTGAAAAAAAAAAGTATATAATTTAACCAAATTCAAACGGGTGACCCAATTAAATCCATTAATGTTAGTGGGTGTTAAATTGACAAATTTGGATCACTTATTTTGACCTAATTAAATTAGACATAAATCCAATCTCAATCTGGTAAATCTAATTCACTCCAATAATTATATTCTAATATTTACAAAAATTTTATCATTTTTCCCCTTCTTTAATTTTAAATCTTTATTTTTTAATTTTATCCTACTTCCTTCCTTCCTTTCATAAAAGTCTAATAAATTTCGTGAGTGTTAATTGATTTTTTGCATTAATACCTAAATTATTTTTAGATTCTTGTAAAGTGGCAAAATTTGAACTCACTATGATCACCATTTTAGGTTCCTCTCTACAAATTTTTATGTTTTTTTTCTCTTCCTTGGGGTAAAAATTGATTTACTAACTTGATATGCTGCTATTTCTTTATTACAATAATATATTATTTTGTTGCTCAACAAAATGTGGAAGAAAAAAAAATAAAATTTAGTAGTGGGCCGTGAATAGATAATTGGATAATCCAAACGCATCTAAAACTATATTCATTGATGACTCATCTATTTTGAACCATTAACTAAATAGGTATATATATAGGTTAACCCAATTATAACTTGTCCAATATAAAACAAAAAACAAAATTATAACTTGTCCAAACTCACATGAATCATCCAGTTTGGTAGCTCTTCCCCAAGCTCTATCCTCCCTAACCCTATATTCCTATATTTCCACTCCTTTCACTATTTAGAATTTGTTACCTCACTTTTTAAATGTTTCTGGGCATATAAAAAGGTAGAATTATCTTTCCACTACTTTCACGACCCAGGGATTTGTTGCCTCATTTTTTAATTATTTTTCATCAAATAAAAAGGTAGAATTGCAATCATCAAGAAAAAGTAAGCTTTTGGGTATAAGTTTAGTGAAATACTACCTCTTCATCAAAATTTTGCTAATATACCACCAAAAACAACCATCTAAATACATCTTTATTTATTTAGAATTCATACATAAATTTTCTCTTATATGCACTTTTTGATGTACATGTGCTATATGAAAAATCATCTAAATACTTGCACGATATTAATATTGAGTTTATTTTGAGTAAAAATAAATTGTCATAACTATTATTTACATACACCAAATTTAATGTTAGAGTATAAATTTCAATGTTAAAAATTTAAAACTTTGAAAAATAACCTACTAAATAAAGTCCAACATACAAAAATATGAAACTTAGAAGAAGCAAACCTATTAAAGTTCCCTAAGGTCATTGAATACAAAAAAATAATATTAAAGTTTAAGTCCACAAGAAAATTGATTTAGTGATTATAAGGTAAATCATTAAAGAAATAGGAATAATCAAATATATCATTAGAAGACTTTGACAAATGATTATTCTACCTAGAAGGAAAGTGATAAAGATATAATTGGGTGAACGACTGAAAATAGGACTAATCACATTATCCCTAAGAATCTGGCTAAACAAATCAATCTTCTTTGATGAAGGATTAAAAAGGGATAAAGTGATAAAGATACTAGCATTCTCGTCCATGCAGGTTATATCTTCAAGAAAATAATAAAAATTTATATGATAAGTAAAAGATAAAAAGCTCAAGAGAGCGTCAATGTAATATTAATTTATACTGAAATGTATTATTATAAACAAAGCATAGAAAAAAATTGGATAAAGTATGTTACTTTGCATATGCTATATGTTTTGTTTTGTTATTTCTATAAAGAAAAACTGCAAGCTACTTGTTAAGAACAAAAAAGAAAATAAAAAATGCAAAAAAAATTACCACGAGTCAATAAGATGAATCTTATTGTTTTATTTTTATGGATAATTTCAAGTGTGTGTGTACATGGTAAATATTTGGTACATGGTAAATATTTGGTACTTGTGATAATAAAATACTGTTATTATTGCAGCATTAGTAAGTCAATTTAATAAGTAAAATAGAAATATGAAACTATTATCTTTAAGTAAAATTAACCTCATAAAATGATAATAAAATGTAAATTTATATTTATGTGAAATAAATTTAATATTGTTAAGCAAATTTATCCCTTTGCGACTCTTCCCAACCATCATTCCTATCTTATCACCTAGGGGTGGCAACGGGTCGTGTCGTGTTCGTGTCGAAAAATCTTAATCTTAACCCAAACCCAGCCCATTAGATTTTGGTGTCGTGTTATGTCATGACCTGCTTATTAACGGGTTGACACGACCCAACCTGTTCAATCCGTTAAATAATTTATGTCATAATAATCATTTGTAACATGAGCAAATCTATTTATAAGATTAAATCATTAACCTCAAATTAAAGTTTTCAATTTGTTTAAACATAATACATAAAAAGGTTTTCAAAGTGAAAAGTCAAGTTGAACTTATAGTCTTCAACTGAGAAAAAGTCTAATAACTATGCAAAATTAAACACGAGTTTTCAAATCTTCTAGTCTTCAACCATTGTTTCAATCCACCTAAGTAGCATAATGAAAAAAATAATTTAATCTTTAGATACAAATTACAAATGCATAAATACATAAAAAATGAAAATGTTAAAAGTCTAGTTACCTCATATAATGTTACTGGTTGTGTTAGAAGCCTGAATTGTCTCAGAAGTTTGTGAATTGATGTACAATGTCATGATGTTTTTAGTGAGATCTTCCAAATTCAATTGTGTAGTATCTAACAATGATATCACAAATAATTTGTTATTAACCCTTCACAGAAATATTAAATAAAAATGTAAGGCGAAAGAAAGAAGGTTTGTAATCGTTACCTCCATATCCAAATAGCCAACCTCGAGTACAAATTAAAGCTTCCACAACATCCAATTTAAGACAACTACGATATTGATCCAGAATTCATCTGATTTAGTTTGGTTTGTAGGTTTTTAGATTTTAGGAATTACCAAAATTGCCTCTATAATTTATAATATTCTAAAAAAATATTTTTTATCTAGTTAACGTGTCAACCTGCGGTTTGACCCAACTCGACCCGCTTTTGGTCATATCACTAATAGGTTAACCCAATAATGGCCCACTTGAATTCAGGTCGTGTTAATACTTGTTAATTCTAGGTCGTATTCAAGTCGTGATATCATGTCTTGCTAAAAATTGCCACTCCTATCACCACCTTCCTACTTCTTACTATTCATTCCCAACTATCTTTACCTATCCTTGTAGCCCCCCAATACAGATCACCCTTACTCTAAATGCCATGATACCCCCTCTTCCCTTACTCTCCCTTCCATGTCATCGCTCATGACTCATTTTGCTACTTGCCTATTTTCAAATTATCCTTTCCAAACTAATTTTCATAATATCAAATGTCTTTAGTTTAAATTAAAAACTTTAAGTAGTTACAAAATTTCCTTTTCCATTTCTTTAGTCATATCTATAACATAATTTTAGTTTCGATTGCTTAACATAAGAATAGGTAAAAATACTATGTTTCTTTTTGTATGCTTGAACAAAATTTAACAATTTTAATAGTATGAGTAAGGTCTGGTTATATATTTAGATCTAGGATTGGCCCTAGATTTAGACCTATTTTTTATTTTTTGTGCATGATGACTCTAATAATTGAAGCATCCGATAAGCACATTTCATTTTTTATTGCGTGTATGATTTGTAAATTTTAGTTAGGATTTCCATACAAAAAGGTTGAAATGTTGGTTCTTTTCTTTTTGTATTTGTTAGTCAATTTTGCTAATTTGCTAAATCATTCAACTTTTATGCTTTAGAATACTAGTTTTTCAGCCTTGACACCATGTGTCAAGTAGCTGAGACTCGCTATTTTGCTGTTATGTTTGTGTGTTTTTTTTTTCTTTGTTAGATATAGTAGTCATGTGTGTGAGTGTGTGTTTTTCCTAATTGCACAGATAAACATGACCTTGAAATCAAGTTATCTAACATTCTTAAGGTAGCATTAATTAGTAAATAATGCCTAAAATTAGGTAGAACTAAAAGGTATGGTTATCTAACATTCTCAATGTAGCATTAATCAGTAAGTAATGCCTAAAATTAGGTAGAACTAGAAGGCATATGGCTATACATGTAATGTGTAACCTTGCTTATAGTCACGTTACTTCTCTAAGATAAGCAATTTGACCATTTCCATTTTTTTTTGACAATTTATGTTTGCTAGTACTTCACATTTAACAGTTGATAGAAGGAAGAAATAAAGAAAGACAATTATAAAATGGGTTTATCATTTTCTTTTGTTTGCTAGACTTGAATGAGCATTCAAACATATTTAAAAATATTTTCAAACCAACATAAAGTTGAATTAATCTTTTTTGTATATTCAATGGCTTTTTATTTTACATTAATAGGTCTGGATGCATGACACATAATTTTTATTCTAACCCCATCATGACTTCAATTTATCTATACTACCATTTCTCCTAATCAAGATTTCATTTTGGATCCTATTCTTTTTTGTTGCAATTCGGATGATTGTTTGATCAATAGATTAAAAGTGTTTAAGCATGGAGGGAGCAACAATGGTTTCTTTGGACAGGACATCATCTATTGAAAATAAGTCTCGGTCTCTCAATACTGACCAACTTCAACTTGCCAGGGTAAATATACATATTTTCTTATTTTTCTTTATTTCTTCCCTTTTTTTGGTGGTCTATCTCTTTGTTTTTTTTTTTTTTGAGATTTTGATGATTTTGGTTATGATAATTTGTATAGGAGGTAGCACTTTATGTGGTGAGTATGAGGAGTATGGTAGAAACTCTTTGAATTTTCACTAAGATGATGGCTTAGATATATAACAATATCTAATGATTTCTTGAGCTTAAAATTTTTCTTTTCTATTTTCTAGGTTCTTTGGATTTATAATTCTTACTTATTTGATGATTCTTTCTGTTACTTGGTTGATGATTTTTTTTTTGGCAATCTGTATCATAAGCTGCCTGGTTGTTTTTTGAGTTAGAATGGTTAGAGGATCCTTCTGTTTTGCCAAAAAATAAAAAAATATAAAGGGATCTCCATGTAAACATTTTTTTTGGCATAAAAAAATATGCAATTTAAGAAATGGATTATAGTTTTTGATCATGTATAGTAGGCCCAACTTTTTTCTTCTGAGCATGGAAACATGATTTAATAAATATGTATTTTTTAACCTTAAACACGAGTTTGTGATCCTATTTGTAGAATAGCTCCATTGGTTATTTCTTAGCATTTTATTCTAACCTATCCTTGAACACAAGTCGATTTGGAATTCACCATTTAAAGATTCCAACTATCTTGATTTTGAATACCACTTTTATTTTTAAAAAAAAGTGGAATTTTTTTTGCTCTTTTATATTTGTTAAGTGGAGAAAATGTAGAAATTTTTTTTGGTAGCTGGCAATAAGAGAAAGAATTATACATATGTGTGTGTGTGTCTCTATATATATATGGTTTAAATAAAGATTAGACAATGTAACTTAGCAGCTCTCATGAGACGATCTCCTCTGTGGCTAATTAAAGACATCACAAAAAATATATAACTATTGAAAAAGCAATCACAACAAACAATGGAAGGGAGGACAATTTTCAGAGAAGATAATTAATTAGTCTCCAAAATATAAGGGCTTTTAGGTCGATATATCTTGTTGCGACATCTGCGGAAGAGTAGACAACACTGATTGCTCCAATCCTTGCAGCATAAACCCCTTAAGTTTTTGCAATATGACTGAGCAACTAATTAAAAGTTCCAAGCCACAAGCAGCAAAGAGTCACACAGATGCTGCATCTGCATCAGGGCTACCACATGCAAACCCTTGCAGCAAAACATCATCTGAAAAATTGGTCATCTTGTTAAATTTAACCACGAAAGAAAAATTGGTCATCTGAAACATCATCTTGTTAATACTTTCCATGGAAACTGAATGAGCATTCTGCATATTTCATGACTTTTTAGCCATCATTGTGAGATTAATCTACAATAGATGATGTACATCCAATCATTTAGTGCACGTACACAAAGAAAGCAATCAATTACCTGTACTTGAACCGTTTGGGTTTTACTAAATTTAATGTTCATTAGATTACAAAGGAGATTGATCAAATCCAAATCCTAATTAATTAAATTGGTCAATTTTCTTGTTGTAATCAAGCACATCACATATTGGTGTAGAAAACTCATGGGTCAGGATCCAACGCATATTTATTTAACAGTTCAATATATTTTTGTACATGCAGGCCACATACAACTCATAACTTACAACATGCAATATGCCAAAATGCATTCAATTAATAATTATGATTACTAGTAATAATGAACTAAAGCATAGTGGCTTGCCAATAACTATTAAAGAGAAAAAAAAAGAATCTCAAAAGTATAAAATTCACAAAAAGAGAAGAAGCATTTTCAAGTATGAAAGAAGAGAATATAGTCTCTACTGGAACTTGAAACTTGAGCTCAATAGATTTCATGCTGAAATTTGAGCCTGATTCTAAATAGATGGAGGTCAATCCAGACAAGGCTTAATTGAAGTGCTATTTTTCCACCATTACATTTGCTGTTTGTTTATTAAATCTAAATGCAATAAATTCTAGGGCAAATTCCACTTTACCCCCTGTGGTTTAGTATTTTTTTACATAACCTTCATATGGTTTCAAAAACTATACATAACCCCCTCATAATTTGGATTAAAGTGTCAAAGTAACGGAAATGATCATTAGTAACGGAGTCACCTAAAATGTCAAAAATACCCTTATGTAAAGTTAAAAATTATGTATCATATTTTGAAAATCATAAGGGGGTTGAAGAGGTGATTTTTGGTGGGTAGATAGACCAACCTAAATCAGTCCTCTCGGAGATAAGGTGAGGTGAATTCTTCTGTCCGAAGTGCACCTTCTTGTCCGAAGTGAGTGGCGGGGCTTCTCCCCTGGGATCACTCCGACGATCAAGTTAGTATGAGAACGAGAATAATAAGAGTATAAGTCAATGAACAGTGTGCTTACTTGTTGGGAGTGTGTGTGGGGTATTTATAGGAGAGTAGAGGACAGGACGGAAGGCTCATGCTAGTGGGACCCACTCTCTGGCATTACGGCTCTGTCTCCTGTCAGGAAGCCTGACCCTGACACTGTAGCCTTCTGGGTATGATGACGGCGAGTATTGTGCAGGTGCCATTAAGTGCCTCCAGTGCTTTTCAGATAAAGCACTGGTCTTGGGTGATATTAGGTGGCTTGACATCATCAGCGTGCAGCTCAGGTGGAGGTGCCGATGTCACCTACACGGTAGACTAGGGATCCGGCCGAGTTCAGGGGTTATGCTCAAGACACGGATGAGCTCTGATGAGGGACGAGGTGGGTTCACCTCGGACATGCAGGATGGGACGAGGTGAGCATCCTCAATAAGCCCCCCAAGCCTCGGGAGTTCCGGGCCAGGGAGGTACCGAGGCTTTCTTGTGCCGAAGTCATATAGAGTCGGGGTCCCGAAACTGCTCCGGAAGATGCGGGGACGTGACACGTGGGCGAGTCAGTTGACAGGACGTGGTCACTGGTAACCGTCGCGTCTTGAAGTAGTGGGACGTTTCGTGCAGAGGGTGTCAGTCGAAAGGACGGAGCATTAATGAGGAGAGAGGGAGGCATGACGTTTTGAATTCGAACGTAGTCGTCTTTTCGCATTCTTGCCGCCTCTTCGGATTCCCCCCAAACCCTTATAAATAGGGGGTCTTTTTCACCGTATGGCCCATCACTGTCTTTCTTTGCCTGCGACTTGCAAACCTTACGAGTGTGGCCGAGATCAATCCTGCCAGCCGAGATCCCAGCCGAAGTAATCACCGCGTCCGATTCCTTAGTCAATAGTAAGTATATTTCTTTTCATCTCGTCTTTCACACATGGCCAAAACAGCTAAAACCCATAAAGAAACCGTGCAACCGAGCTACCAGACCGAGGTGAGGCCGGATCCTGAAGAAGTGACGACGTCCAACTCTGAGGGGTCGACGCCGAGTTCTGAGGAAGGATCAACCGAGGTGAGAGCCGACGAGATGGGCTCGGAGTTGGAGTCATCCGAGATGAGCGAGGGTGGCTCCGAGGTGGTCTATAACGAGGAGCTCGGCGTTGAGGTACCACGTGACGAGGGCGTGGAGGATCCAGTAGCTCCAATGGATGCAGCCAACATCGACATCGACAAGATGCCGAAGTTCAGAAGTCGAATAGGACGAGACAGGGCCGAAAAGGTGTTAAGTAAGTACCCTTTTCGGCCGCATTATGCGATTAGACCGCCCGGGCCGGATGACTCAGCCGAGATGCCCCCCATGGGCATGGTGGCCATCTATGTCCAACAGCTGGAGACCGGGCTGAGGATGCCGACCTTGAGATTCTTAAGAGATGTACTTCGTCACTTCGGCGTGAGGACTACTCAGCTCACCCCGAACGCTGTCTGCATTCTCGTAGGTTTCGAGATGCTGTGCCGACATCAGGAGGTGACTCCTTCTGTGCATCTCTTCCGCCGATGTTACACTCTCAAGGCGCACGGGACGGACAAGGGATGGTTTTATATTTGCAATCAGAACAATGCCATCCCGAAATTGGTGATTGGTGCTCCCAGCTCGATCAAGAATTGGAAGCGCGACTACTTCTTCGTATCCGGAGTGGACTTCCCTAGGGATTTTTGGTGGAGGCCAATCAAGGCGAAGGCCGATCCTTCTGCAGGGGATGCCGAGGAGGAGTCCTTCCAGAAGTTGATGAAGTCTGAGTTTCGGCTGTTCAGCCATGACTACCCCGAAGCCGTGCTCGTTGATGGGGGAATAAGTCGAGCCGTGATCAATACTACCAAAACTCTCTTCTTTTCCACTAAACTTGTGAAACCTTGTAATTTTTCTTTCATGGCTTTTCTTTCACTTCGGCTGTGGCAAATAATAACGTTTGTTTCTTGTGTAGTGGTTAAATTGTCCGATATTGTCACATCGGGTTCGGCCGAGGTGGCTAAAAGATCGAAGAGGAAGAGTTCTGATGAAACATCGGCACTTCCGCCGAAGAAAAAATCACAAGGACAGGCTACCAAGACTTCGGCGGCCAAAAGCACTCCCACCTCGGCAGGACAAAGCAGCTCAGCCGCCGCGGCTACCGGGCCCACCTCGTCTGTGCCAGAGGGAGTGCCCCTTGGAGTCGCCACGGCACTCCCGCCTCTTCAAGGCCGAGGCAAACAGCTGAAGCCCCCGGTAAATGCAGTCTCAGGGACCTCGCTATGGAATCGTTTCCATAGCCCCCCAGTGTTTCTCGGGGAGGAGAGGACGCACCCCGGCGAGCATTGGTGTCCGAATTGGAAAGTGTCGGTCAACGACAAGTGTGGCCATCCTCGGATTGCGCAGGAGCTAGTAATGCACTCCACCTTGCCAAGGGATTTGGAGTTCGTGAAGAAGCTGACCTCGGCCGAGATGGTTCAAAGTCTAATGGTGACCACGGCTTCCAACTCAACCTTTGTGGCCGAAATGACACACCGGTACTGTGCTCTGGTTGAGGAGCAGGATACCGGCAAATTGCAGACTCAGATCTCCAAGTTGGAGAAAAAATTGGCGGTGTCCGAATCGGAGAAATCAGAGCTTCAGAGGCGACTGCAGGAAGCCGAATCTAAGGGTGAAGAGGCCGAGGCCACCATGAATAGTCTAAGATCAGCCCTCGAGGAAGAGCAGAAGAGGGGGGACGAAGTGAAGAAGTCCCATGAACAAGCTCTCGAGGGTGCTGGAGTCTCGGCCGTGGATGCTTTTCGGAAGTCTGAGGCCTTCACCAGGGACCTCGGCCAACTGCTCACACCGAGTTTTATGTTCGGCTTTACTTCAACTGTGGACGAGGTCGCAGCTCACCTCTCCTCCGAAACCTTGGAGTCAATTAGGAACAATGCCAATTACAATGAGGACTCCAAGGAGTTATGCGATCGGATGGCCGAACGCATCCAGGCAGGAAGGAATTTGGCCGAAGTCCAGGACGAGTTCAACAAGTGGCTGTCCGAACTCGACGAAGTGTTCGAGGAGGGCGAGGAGGAGGACACTGAGGGAGACCTCGGCGCAAAGGTGGGCGAAGTGCCTGGAGGAGATGAGCTTCACCCCGGCGGGGAAGAGACCAGCGAGAAGGCTGCCCAGGAGGGAGTCAAGACCGGGGATGGAGCCGAGACGGGGGTCTAGGCTCGTGGGCCTTAAAGGGGTGGCCGAGGTGGAAAGTGTTTAGTAGCATTCCAACCTTGGCCTTGTATTTTTTGTAACACCTCTTTTCTGTTGAATGAAAGTCTATTTTTTCTCATCTCAGCACTTTAATTTCTTATCTTGACTTCGTCCCTTGCTTGTCCCCCTTATTTTTTAATAGCATAATATCGATGTTGAAAAATAACATAACATCCGAAGTCATAACTTGATTAAGAATTCAAGCATAATACAATTTGAGGTTCTCGGCGTGCCAAGATCTCGGCACTAACGAGCCATCTCGGTAACTCAGTTTACAATATTCCGTAAGGTCAGATTCCATAATTCGGTAAGGGCCTTCCCATTTCAGGCCTAATTTCCCTTGCGGTTCAGCTCGGCTGACAGAGTTTTTTCTAAGAACCAAGTCTCCAGGATGGAATCTACGGTGTCTGACGCGGGCATTGTAATAGTGTGCTAGTGTGTTCTTGTAGGAAGCTATCCGGGCTGAGGCGAGGTCCCTTCGTTCATCGACGAGGTCGAGATCCAGCTGCCTCTCTTCGTTGTTCACCTCGGCGGCATAGGCTGCCAGCCGAGGGTTGGGTGTAAGGATTTCGGCCGGGATGACAGCCTCGGCGCCGTAGGTCAAGGAGAAGGGGGTCTCTTGTGTCGCTGACCTCGGCGTGGTTCGATACGACCACAGGACACTGGGGAGTTCCTCCACCCAAGATGACCCAACTCGGTGGAGTCGGGTCTTGAGACCATGCAGGAGAGTTCGGTTGAAGTTTTCTGCTTGACCATTGGCGTGGGGGTGGCCTACCGAAGTAAAATGTTGTTTGATGCCAAGGTTTGTGCACCAAACTTTAAAGGGGTTCTCGGCAAATTGCCTTCCATTATTCGAGATGATGACCTGAGGTATGCCGAAGCGGCAGACGATGCATTTTCAAAAGAATTTTTGAATTGCCAGCCCGGTGATGGTCCTCAGAGGCTCGGCCTCAACCCACTTGGTGAAGTAATCCACAACGGTTACCAGGAAGGTATAACCCCCGATGGCTCTGGGGAAAGGACCTATGATGTCTGTCCCCCATTACTCGAACGGTCAGGGTGAAGTGATGGGAATCATGAAATTTGAGGGCTGGTGGTGCTCGGGTGCGTGGGTTTGGCAGGAAGGGCAGCCGAGAACGAGGTCCTGGGCGTCTTGCAGAACTGAGGGCCAGAAATATCCAAGAAGCAAAGCCTTCTTGGCTAGCATTCTGTGGCCGACGTGAGCTCCACACAAGCCTTCGTGGATCTCGTGGAGGACGTGGCGTCCTGTCTCAGGAGTGACACACTTCAGCCATGAGCCGAGGTAGGAACGTTTGTATAGCTCTCCATCGCGGAGAGCGTACCGAACCGCCTTGCGTTGTATTTTTCTCGCCTCGGCTCGGTCTTCGGGGAGGGTTCCCTGACCCAAGAAGAGGATGAACGGGGTCATCCAGGTATTTTCAGAGTGGACGGGGCAGGCCACCTCTTCCACGTATCCCGGTTCACTCAGGACTTCCATTAAAACTGTTTTGTTGAGGTCAGAGAATGAAGTGGAAGCCAGCCGGGATAAGGCGTCAGCTCGCTTATTCTGGGACCGGGGTATTTTTTGGATTTCGAAAGATTCAAAGTACGAGGTGAGTTGGCGAACTTTGGAGAGGTACCGTTGCATGGTCTCATCCTTGGCTTCGTACTCACCAAGAACTTGGCGTACAACGAGTTGGGAGTCACTGCGCACATGGATCTTTTGGGCGTCGAGTCTATGGGCTAGCTGGAGTCCAGCGATCAGAGCCTCGTACTCGACTTCATTGTTGGTGGCCGGGAAATCAAAGCGGAGAGCGTACGAGCACATCTCTCCCTGAGGGCCTTCCAGGAGCAGTCCAGCTCCGTTGCCATCCCCATTAGAGGACCCGTCTACGTACAACGTCCACGAGTGTGAGGTGGACACCTCGGCACTGGCGGAGGTGGACTCTGGACCTTCCGTGAAGGTCAGCTCGGCCAGGAAATCGGCTAAGGCTTGTGCCTTTATGGCGGTGCGAGGCTCATATGACAGGTCATATTCTCCCAACTCGACAGCCCACTTGGTGAGACGACCAGAAGCTTCGGGTCGCACCAATATCTGCTAGATGGGTTGGTCGGTCCTGACGGAGATGGGATGAGCTAAGAAGTAGGGCTTCAACCGCCGAGCTGCGTGGACTAGTCCCAGCACAAGTTTTTTCACTTGAGTGTATCGGGTCTCCGGCCCGCGGAGAGTTCGGCTGACATAGTAGACTGGCACTTGGGTGCCCTCATCTCGGATGAGCACAGCACTGACAGCCTCATCGGCCGCGGAGAGGTAGAGGTACAGCCTCTCTTCGGGCCGAGGTGAGGCAAGAGTGGGTAGGTGGTGCAAGTACTGTTTTAGCTGGTCGAAGGCAGACTGACACTCTTCAGTCCAGGCGAACTGGTCAGTCTTTTTCAGCACCTTAAAGAAGGACAGAGTTTTCTGAGCAGATTGGGACAGGAAGCGATTCAGTGCGGCTAGGCGTCCATTTAGTCTTTGGACTTCTCGGAGGTTCCGAGGTGGGGACATGTCCTGAATGGCCTTGACCTTATCGGGGTTGGTCTCGATTCCCCGGCGGGAAACCAGGTACCCCAAGAATTTACCCGAGGTGACGCTGAATACGCACTTCTTGGGATTGAGCTTTATCCTTGAGTTGCGTAGGACACCGAAGACCTCCCTCACATCGGACAGAAAGGCCGAAGTGGTTAGGCTCTTGATGAGAATGTTGTCCACATAGGCCTCCACATTGCGGCCGATCTGATTTTTTAAGAGGCCGTTGATCAACCTCTGGTAGGTCGCCCCGGCGTTCTTTAGCCCAAATGGCATGGTAGTGTAGCAATAAACACCTTGGTCGGTGTAGAACGCCGTCTTCTCTTGGTCCTCTTCATTCATTCTTATTTGATGATACCCTTTGAAGACATCTAGGAAACAAAGGATCTCGTAACCCATCGCCGAGTCGACGAGGGTGTCTATCCTTGGGAGAGGATAGCAGTCTTTGGGGCAGGCCTTGTTGAGGTTGGTGAAATCCACACACATTCTCCATCCACTGGTGTCCTTTTTGACCATGACTGGGTTGGACAGCCAGGTGGGATATTGGCCTTGCTACGTTCGGGGCCGAAGTGCCTTCGTTTCTGCCGCACAGGTCGGGCCTGTGGGTTAACGTTGAGTTGGTGAATTATGAGCTCGGGTGGCACTCCGACCACTTCATCTGCGGACCACGCGAAGATGTCTCGGTGGTCCTTGATCAGGGAGATCATTTCTTCTTTCAGGGGTGAGGGGAGTCCGGCCCCTACTTGGACTACTTGGTCAGGTTTCGCTTCATCCAAGACCACTTGTTCCACCTCATCCCCGGGCTCAAACCTGTTGGGCTCTCCTGCCTTCTGAGGGTCGATGCAGTCTATGGAGAGGACCACTGGCCTCTTTTCTTCTGACCTCGGCGAGGGTCGGGGTGTGACTGCCGCTTGAATGGTGGCGAGGTAGCATTCTCGGGCGGCGCCCACGTCGCTGCTCATCTCGGCCACCCCCGCAGGTGTCGGGAATTTAAAACTCAGGTGGTAAGTGGAGTATACGGCTCTCAAGGCGTTGAGCGTGGGCCGGCCTATCAGCATGTTGTAGGGAGAGTCTGTTTTGACCACAGCAAAACTGACAGGCACAATTCGGCAGTATGGATGGCGCCCGATAGTCACCATCAAGGTCACCATACCCTCCGGGTGGACGACGTGTCCCCCGAAACCGACGAGGGGAGTTCTGACCGAAGTGAGTTGCTCCCGGATCAGGTTCAAACTCTCGAAAGTTCGGTAGTACAAGACGTCTACCGAACTTCCGGGATCGACATAGACCTTTTTGACCATGTAGTTATTAGTGAGGACCTCAATCACGAGGGTCTCGTGATTGCTGGAGGCCGCGGGGACAGGGTCGCTGGGACCGTAGGTGATCACTTCGGATAACCGGGAGCTCGGCTCGGCCGCTTCCATGCCGGCCTGGTGGTATGTCCGTTTCCGGGAGTTCTGGCTGTCTCCCCCCGTTGGGTCACCCGCGATCGTGTTGATCACCCCGGCGATGTTTGGGCCGTAGCCTGGCGATCCGTCGAGTGGAGACCTCTTTTCGTCCTTACGGTCCTCGGGACCTCGGCATTGAAGTTTTGTGTCCCGCCTGTCCTCTCGGCGGGGTCCTCGGCTCTCCCGGTGGGAGGCGCTTCGGTTGAAAGTTCCATCCTTGCGGACGAACTGCTTCAAGTATTCTTGGCAGATTAGGTTCTCAATTTCTCGTTTCATATCATTGCAATCTTCGGTCTCGTGCCCAACATCTCGGTGGTAGGCACAATAGAGGTTGGAGTTCCTCCTATTCCTCCTCCCCGGGATCTCAGGAGGAGTTCGGTCGAGGTGATTTTGCCTCATCACCGCCAAAACGTGAGACCGGTTGGAATTGAGCGGTGTCAACTCGGCGTCCGAGGTGGACGATCTGCCTTTCACTATCCGATCGAAGACACTCCGGCGGTCCCGGAATTGGTTTGAAGTGCCACTTGGGCCTGGTTCACCTCGGCCGGTGTCTTTCCTCCTCCGGGGATCTTGCCCCGTACGAGATGCTTGGGTTTCTCGCTTCATGCGATTTACATCTTCACTTTGGATTCCCTAGTCCACTATTTCCCAGAGTTCCCGAAGTATACGGGGGTAATCCCGATGAATTTCGGTGTTGAAGATCCCTGCCACTAACCCGTTGGTGAAGGCAGCGATGGTTACCTGCTCGTTCTGATCAGGTATCTGTACATTCTCCTCGTTGAACCTCTGAACATACGAGCGAAGTGACTCGCCCTGACCTTGTTGCAGGTTCAAGAGGTAAGTTGAAGTCTTGGTGATTGGTCGCGACGACACAAAAAGGTGGATGAACCGGTCTATCAGCTCATCCAGGGAGGAAATACTCCTTGATTCTAAATTCCAGAATCACTTCCGGGCAGTCCCATGTAGGAAGATGGGGAAAGCTCGGCAGATCAGAGCTCGGGGACGCAGTAGAGTCGGAATGCGGAGATGAAGGCGCGGAGGTGATCCTCGGGGTCACCTCGACCGTCATAGGTGTGCAAGTTTGGAAGCATAAAGTTCGGGGGCACCATTTCCCCATTGATGTCATCAGTGAAGGGTGGAGCCCTCATGTAGTCAGAAGTTAGGCCTCTAGGGCGCCGAGGTGGGTCTTCGGCCCGTTTCCCTAGCAGTCTCCGGGAAAACGCCCGGCAGATGGAGGCAAGTTTAGAGGTCGCCTTGGAGGAGGCGCGCCTGGAGGTACTTCGAGAGAGACGCCCCTCATCAGAGTTCTCACCTGAGGGCACTTCAGGAGACTTCGTCGGCCTCCTCTTGGAAGATTCGGCCTTTTCTTTCCCCTGTCTTTTGAGGTATCTTCCTAGCTCCTCAAAAATGTTGGGGTTGTCTGATACGAACTCGGCCATCTTGGCAATGGCGTCCTCGTTGTTGGGTTGGGTCCTTTGGGACCCTTGTTCTTCAGAGATGCGGTCTTGCTGGGCTCCCGAGGTCTGCCCAGCCCCAGTTGAGGGAACTCTTCCGCTTCTAGAACGCGTGGATCTCATTTTTGTAATATTAGTCTCGTTTCCCACAGACGGCGCCAATTGAAGAGGTGATTTTTGGTGGGTAGATAGACCAACCTAAATCAGTCCTCTCGGAGATGAGATGAGGTGAATTCTTCTGTCCGAAGTGCACCTTCTTGTCCGAAGTGAGTGGCGGGACTTCTCTCCTGGGATCACTCCGACAATCAAGTTAGTATGAGAACGAGAATAATAAGAGTATAAATCAATGAACAGTGTGCTTACTTGTTGGGAGTGTGTGTGGGGTATTTATAGGAGAGTAGAGGACAGGACGGAAGGCTCATGCTAGTGGGACCCACTCTCTGGCATTACGGCTCTGTCTCCTGTCAGGAAGCCTGACCCTGACACTGTAGCCTTCTGGGTATGATGACGGCGAGTATTGTGCAGGTGCCATTAAGTGCCTCCAGTGCTTTTCAGATAAAGCACTGGTCCTGAGTGATGTCAGGTGGCTTGACATCATCAGCGTGCAGTTGAGGTGGAGGTGCCGAGGTCACCTACACGGTAGACTAGGAGTCCGGCCGAGCTCAGGGGTTATGCTCAAGACACGGATGAGCTCTGATGAGGGACGAGGTGGGTTCACCTCGGACATGCAGGATGGGACGAGGTGAGCATCCTCAGGGGTTATATGGTAAAATATAAAAATCATATGGGGTTAGTGTGTCATGTATTTATAAGGGTAATTTTAATATTTTTAGAAGTTCCATTACAAATGACTATTTCCGTCACTTTGACATTTTAATCCAAATCATGAGGGGTTTATGTATAGTTTTTGAAACTTTAGGGGGGTTATATGAAAAATGCTAACCTACAGGGGGTAAAATATAATTTGCCCTAAATTCTATTCATTCAAATTAAAGAACTCCTATTGTTTCAGCATACTTTTATCAGGCACAAAGCAAAATAAAAATGGAACAACTGCTTAGAGCAAAGCGAACAAAATCTCAAGCAGCCAGAAAGATATAATTGATAAATAACATCAAAATAGGGATTATGGTTTGTATCCTGGATGACATCACCAATGATTTCCCATTGCTCAGGGGTTGTATCAATGCATATTGGATTATGGGCATGGCACAACCATGAAGCAGCACAAATGATCCTTCCAGGGCTGCCTGGTAAAGTGGAGTAGAAATAGCTTAGGACTGAAGTGTTTAGCAAGAAAAGGAAAGATATAAGCCAAATACATTGTACGCATTTTCTTTATCAGTCAGAAACAAAAATGAGAAAGAGCAGGGACCAAATGGTGGTTGTTAGAAGTCCACAAGTTGGTGAAATGAGCTCCTTTGTGCATTTCAGGAAAAAGTGTAGCTAATCAATAAGGAGAAGGAAGCAAAATAGTTTGAAAAGTTAAATATGCTAAGTGATGTGATTCTGCTAGCTATATCATAAGGATACAATGCAATAATCTGAACTGCTTTTTCAATCAACTTCTTACTTTTTTTTAAAGCTTAAAAGATCCAAAATCAGAAGCTAAAAAAGACCTGCTTTTGGTATTCTGATTATGAGCTTTTCTAAAATCAACATTTCAAAATACGAATATCAAATTAGAACATGCCCAGGCCCAATCAATAGTATTCTTGAAAATTAAGAGCCTAAGACAGTCCTAGAGCGAACAATGAGGAATATGACGAATTCAGTCGTAAGGAAATGAAAATCAAGTTGAGGCACTCATTGCTACGGTAGTAATAAATTAGAATCCTTTGCCAGGCTCTGATACAATGAGTAAATGAGGTTTTGTATAGTCTAGTACAAATTTAATGGGCTATCCCAATCTCAGAGGAACTATAAGATGAATACAAGCACTGAACAATGGCTTCCAGAAATAGTGGCCTACTCGTTTAAAGCACTGGGATGGAAAATTGTTTTATTGGAAACAAAACCTACACATTCATCTTGATGGATGCTACAAACATACTTTCACATATTTCTGTTTCCTCCAGGATTATAGAAAGTAGCTTTTATGTTATAACTGAAGTAGACTCCACGCAAAAGGAGCAATTAGGCGTTTAACTATAACCCATCTAAATCCACTACTACCTCTGCTGAACAGAATCTTGCCCTCTGATTCAGACAAAAAAATCCAATTGCTTTTCTAATGATAGATCAACTTTAACACCAATAGTTTATAATGAACCTCACACACAAAATCTGATTACAAATGAACAGATTTAACAGTAGGTAATCTGCAAGTGGCAAGAAAACAGCAATGCGGCAGACAAAATAAGATCAAGGCAGAAGTAGAGTAAGGAGTTCACCTTACAAAAGGACCAGGCCTAAGGTTTCATGAATGCTTATTACAATCATAATTGAATAGATACGAGTACCCTCAATTACTTATGTTAAATATAGACCTTGATTATGAACAGGAAAACATGAAGAGCTGAACAAGAAAATCACTTCGCAAATCCACCAAGACTAAGCTTTCATCAATATCTATCACAATCGTAACTAACCACAAGCCACTAAGCTCTTTTACTTATATAAAAAGAAAAATAAAGCCCTTAATTGTAAACGAAAGGCATCAACACCAAAACAAGCAAACCACGTGAATGCAACCTTCAATTATGACCAGCAAATTGATAAATGCAAACAAACCCCTGGCCTCAGAATTGAAGCAAGAAACAAAAGATTCAAACTCTGTCTGATGCTAATCAATCAACTGCCTGTGGTCTCACAATTGAAGAAAGGAGAAAAAGCTCTACCTGAACCTTATAAGTTATACAACCTGAATTTAATCAATGGTACATGTAAATTCATACATGGAAAGTAAACAGACTTGCATTCTCACCACAAAGGTCAAGTGTCCACTTAAATCTTCAGCAGCTCTAACTGACGTAAATCTTTAGAAGCCGAAATTCGCAGACAGCTTAGAAGCTCAAACTCGCATAATGCTTTCTCGCCTACCAATCTGCTGAGAAAGTCATCTTAAAAGCAGCATTTGGCCATGCGGCTCCCACGCACTGCTTGACACATCGCCCCCTCACCACTGATCTTAATTTGTGAAGCGGTCTTAATTTCCATGCAATAAACTTCGCAAGCGCAGTTAATTTGATTTTTTTGTTGGTAAGAGGAGTTAATTTTAATTTGATGGTCCTAATTTGAATGTAATATATTTCCCACAATCGGACAGTTGACCACAAGCCAGCCTGATATCTATGAATTTTGCTCGCAAAAGGAAACGCACGCCTGAAGAAGGAAAGTAAATGCACACCAACCACTCCAAAAAGTTTCTTGTCCAATTAACAATACCAAATGCCCTCAAGGTTGGTGAAAATTACAGGATAACCAGTCCATTTTCACTGTAGCAACCCAAATCTAGCTTTTAGTATAACTAGGAGGTGCACACTGCACGTATGCGCGGTGTAGACTTCAAAGATTGGCATGCCCAGTGTTGCTGAGTAAAGTAATAAGAAATTGGAAAGTAGAAATTGACAAAATTGAAAATTATAATGAATAACATGCAGATTGTTGTTTGTGAAAGGCATGATCTAAAAAACAGAATAAGCAGTTCTTCGGTCATTAATGTTGAGATTATTGATGTTGAGGTTGTCAATGTTGTGAACTTCATCGATAGTGTAGTAAGTGATTATTTCATAAGCGCTCATCATGAACTTTGAAGTAGAGGGCTTGACGTAGCATACAAGAATTTTTCCGCTCAGAATAGTCTGAGATGTTGAGCTATATTTATGTTCTGGTGCAAATAAAGTAAGAAAGGAACATAAGTTGTCGAAAAAAAAAGAGAGTGAAACAACTGTTCTATAAAAAAATTGATAATTACCTCTGTTTGCAAATAGTAGAGCTCAGCAGTTGAAAATTGATCTAGCCTTTCGGCTTTAGAGGCCATAGCAATAACACACAGAGTTCCAGTTCAATTCGTGATCCAAATTGAAATACAAGCTCTGGAATTAATAAACTAATGCACATGTGATTGGAGGTTTAGACTGACTAACATAAACAATGTACATTATTTATAAGTATAAGTACCTAGGTTGGAGATCAACATTAGCTTGGCAGTATTTGCAAATAATTTTTCATTCTTGAGGTTTACAATCAAGCTCGACGAGACCTCTAATCCATGCAGTCTTTGGCTTCTATAAAATAAAAGCAATAGAAGGAGAAAGTAGGACATAGTAACCAATAAATATAATAAAGAGTTTAGATGCATAATTGCATTGTAGTATAAGAATTTTACGAAGTGAAGGAGAGTGGCTATGTCATGGATTTGACCGTGATGAGGAGGAGGAAGAAGGACGTGCGGATTAGTATAACTGTGCTCATGGACCATCTGTGCTAGCTGAGATGCGTTGTGATGATACCTAAAATAAGAAAGGAAAAGTTAAGTTGGCAGAGAATAATTGGAATGATGGGATGCAGAGTGTCTAAAAAATTCTGACCAGTGATGTAGATCCGTTGCTTGTTGAACAATCGCAGCTATCAAAATAGCAGTCGAATCTTGAGTTGAAAGACTAAGATCTGGGATTGAAGGGGAAAAAAAGAAGAAAATATCATCCATAAGAAGAACGGAAAAGTTTTTCAGCTAATAAACGTGTTGCTGTTTTTTAAATAATAAATAGTATGTATTTGGTTACAGTTTGTGTTGTGACTTTCATTCTTATGGCAATGATGACTGGAAAATGGTTTTGAGCAGTTGCAATCATAGGACCGTCGTTTTCTTCAAACTCATTCTTCAAAGTTAAGATGAATGGTCGCATGCTAGCAATATAGGAAGAATAAATGTTTTTGTGAAGAGTTTATTTGTATATCTGATGCATGGAATAACAAAGTGGATTAGCAGGCAAGATCATTACTCTTGGATGGCAATGACATAGTCTCGAGCAATGGATGGTTTTCCCTGAGAAGTGATAGTTTTGACAGGTAAAGCATATAGCACAATTCCCGTGACATCTAAGGCAGTTAAAAAAAATTAGTATGCTAGTAATTTCTTGGCAGCCAGAAAAAATATTACATGGTATAAGCATTAACTTACTTATAAGCTCATCCGTGTCAGCAATTATATCTAATGCAGTGAACGAATGTAGCTGGAAATGAAGAGGAAGAGAAGGCTGATTAGCCTCTTGAATTTCTTCAATTAAAGTATCTTCAGTAGCAATGAAATGAAATGGATATTCGATGATGGCAGTATGAGTGTCTGAGAAACAAATGCTCTAGAGATGTAGTATCTTTTAAATGATACAAGCAATTCTATTCTTTGATCGAAAATGTTTTGAGTAACATGCATTTTGACTGTAGTACCCTGTGATCAGTGAGCATTAAATTGAATCAGAATTTAATTTGATGATAGGAAGGTAAAAGGAAGACTTAGATATATATCACCTCTGTGTTAGCTAGCACAAATGTTCGATAATGTTGTTGAAGAATTGAGTTATACTTGATATGAGTTGCTTCAATAGCTTGGACAGTAACTCCCCAGTCTTTCAAGGATGGATGAACAGCAGACAAAGGCATGCTAGAAGGGTTCATTTTGGGGTATGCTGTAACAGGATGTAATTTGAATATCTAGTTTAGCAAAGAAAGAAAGAAAGGATCAAGCACACCGTTTTGTGAAGAGAGGACTGAGCGTGCTAGTTATTTGATGGAGAAAGTAAATGTAATTTATTGGTAGCAGGTAATGAATATCTAGTAGACAAGTCAAAAATGATTTGTAGTGTGGTAGGTATTGAAAAGGTGAGTAATAAGTTGATTGACCGGTTGAAAAAAGAACAAGTAAGCAGTTTGTCAGGCATGAAGCTGGAAATGTAGCACTATAATGCATGTACTGAAGAAACTTTTGTTAGGGCTGTCGTATTTTGTCTGTTACTAGTTTAGAACTTGCGATCTAATCTGAGCATTTTTTTTATTAGCGCATAATCTGAACGAATAATTTGGTGCAAATTAAGATGGCTGTGGCTAGCAAGGCGAAATTATATAAAATGGAACAGTAATCAAAGGTATTACCGTAATATAGAAGGGAATTTAATGCATAGTAAAGGAATATTGTGGATAGAAAAGAAAAGTTTGTTTGATCAGTGTTGGTCATGCGTGATATTTGGTTTAGATAAGGCATTGCATTGTCAAGAATCTGATTAGCTTTTGCAGTAGGGGAATATATTCGTGGGCAGAATAAATTGTTGGATATGCATGCTAGCCAAAATGATCCAGAGCAGTTTTGTTATCGAGAAGCATGTTAACAATGAGTTGATTATACATTTAATTGAGTATTATCTAAGTGGATATCGCTCCACCATAAAAATACAGTGAAAATATACCGTACCAAGGGAAAATCTTCTCAACTCCATTACTATCAAAGATTAAAACAGCAAAGCTTGTCTCTGATTCTGGAATGAAGACAAGGGTGTCATTATGCTGTAGGCGATGGTCCAAAACAAAGTTTCTCTAATTTCATTTGAGTCGATTGCCTTTTATCCCAACTTCAGTGATGTTGTGTCCAGTTTTTAGAACTATAGTTGGAGTTCTCTCACCATTTAGAAAGTGATCAACAAACTGAGGGATTTTCTAGAACTAAGAGAATGAGAGTTAGTTTATCAAGGAGGGTAATTTATTTTGTTTGATGAAACTTGTTTAGAAACAGTGGGAATAAGTTCATTACCAAGGTACTTGGATATGCTGAGTCAAACGGTTAATAAAAGCAGATTGAATTGGACAAATCTTGAGAGAAATCTAGTCTCGGTGATGAGGAAACAATTTGTTGCTGAAGTGGTAAAAAAGTAGGATCTACTAATGGGAAAGAATGATATTGTAAGATATAGTATGTTGTATATGTAGAATTATAAATTAGAAAGCCAAACATAACTTGTGAACCTATACTGTTTTGCTGATGCAAAAGATCTGACAGAGAAACTGTCCATCAGAGATAGACTTGCTTTTTCAGCTCACAGAAACGAATAATATCAAAAATTAGATCTCCAGCATGTTGAAGCAACAACATATCATGTTCTGGGGTAATGTTCTCACAACAATATTCTACCCATCCTTCTCCAAAGCAGTTATTTCTAGCTGAGATAGTCCATCGGTGTAATCCATGTCTGAAGGTGACTGTATTGTCATGGTGTTGCCTGAGCAATATTTCAAATTCAACAGGCAAAGGTTGTATCTTGCATAAAAAGGGAGTTCATGTTTAAACACAAATTCAAGAATAAACCATAACAGAGTTATTACATTAGAGACAAATATTATTACGTACCCTCTGACTTGCATCTAATAAGAAAGCAATATGTTTGTGGGGCATTGCTTGTGATGTGAGAGCAATCCATAGAAACCATAGATGCTTCCGCCATTAAGCTGCTAAGGTGAATGGATGAGATATTGTTTACAATACAGCGCTGCATACAGTTTAGGAAGTAAAAGTAATAAATATATGAATGAGAGCTGTTAGTGAATGTAGTGGTATAAGTTTGAGCTATGAATGCATAATGAAAGAGATTAGCAGGAAAAACCTATTGGTGAAGTCACGCACAATTCTGCTATTTGATGTGTTAAGTTAAGGAAGCAAAGACATGCGCACATAAAAAATTAATGGAAGACGGAACAGATTTCATTTATTTATACTAATAAGTAATAACTATTCATTACAGCACAACAAATATAATAGGTTGTGTGTTGAACCAGCAATTTAGCAGCTGAGGACATTGATGCGCAAAGGAGTATATGTTATAATTGATAGTATATCTGTTATATCCATTGAATATTTAATGTAGAAGTATATAACTATAGAGTAAAATTGTGACCAAAGTATCCTGGTCTAACTAGAGGATAATGAGCATGTGATTGAAATGTAAAGATTGAATAACTGGAAAAAGCTAAATGGCAGTAAAATGTTTAGTCAGAAAAGTAACAGAATAAGATACAAAATTTTTTTATATTAGCAGCAAGTTCCAAAAAAGGGAATCAAGCACTGGCAGCATAGTTCCCCTAGCAGAATAAGCTTCCAAACAAAATAAAGTTCAAAAGAAGGGGATCAAGCACTGGCAGCATAGCTTTTCCAGCAGAATAAGTTGCTGAACAAAAATTAATTGATAGCAACATACAATTGCGTTAACCATTTATTTCTGTGAATACAAAAGGAAATGAGAGCAATCTAAATGAGCTTCGCCTTTTTCTTGGAGCTTTCATTGACAATCTGGGAAGTATTATTGCCTCCATCATCATCAGATCAAAATTTTCAGTCAGACATTGTCTAGCCTTCAAAGCTGGTTTGGTTTCTTTAACAGGTGAAGCTCCTGTAGCATGATGAATTTTGTTAACAAAGTTAAAATATTAATATATATAGGCTATATTCAATTGTGATAATTAAATATCTACTCAATTGTATAATAGAATCAGAAGAACAAAGAAGTTTTTGAACTGATTTTTATGAGCAATCATTTTTTATTTGAGAATGAAATAAAAGCTTTGTTAATGTTACTGGTACTGTAAAATGCTATTGCTCAACTATTGATACCTAGAGCGATGGTGTCAGTAATGTCAGCCTGGAGGTCGATTAACAAAGTATCATTCTTTGACTGGGTTGGTGGCTGAATAGCACGAGTAGCATCAACAACTTCAAAATAATAGATAATTGTATAGCGCTGCTTTGCATCAGCCATTTGAGTTTGCACTAATTTTATATGTACCAGAAACCACATTGACTCCAGCTCCTTATAGACAGCTTCAAGAGGGAGCTCAATGTTCTATGAAAGGAAAAGACGGAGAAAAAAAATAAGTAAATGGATAAAGATTATATGCACAATGTAGACGTCTACTGCAATAAGAATTAAATGGAAATAATAATAATTTGACAGTTGTTTTTTTTAACGAGAACAGGCTTGCTTAATATGGTCAATTATTTCAAAAGCAGTGAATGTTAGCAGCTTTTCTGCTTGTTCTCCAAAGATAGAAGCTGTGATGGCACCAGTATCATCACATAAATCCATGTCAAAGCGACACCTATAGATGTATGTAAATTTCAGTGAATCATGTCTACAAAAGAATAGTTAAATAATCAATGAGCAGAACTTATACATTAATGAATTTTACAGCAATTACCTAGGCTGATCAGGATGCTTTTCTTTGCATGTATTACACATAAAAATAACTCCACCTGCTACAGCAGTGCCTCGACAGCATTTTTTACAGCTCATATACCAGTATTTTTGGAATATGTGTTGAAAAGAAAACCTTGCTTTCACCCTTATATTCTAAAAGATAACAATGAAAGGCAGAGTTTTAACCCATATGTTGATATGCAAATGGACAGTTAAATGACAGATTAGAGGAAAAAGTTCTGAACCTTTTGCAATGGCCTGACATTTGAAATTAAAGTGATTTTTTTATCTGATTTCACTGATATGTGAGGGTTATACTTAATATAGCTTTTTTCATTAATGATTGCTGCAAGCAGTTTGGTATTTCTCATCGCCCTGTCATAGAGTAAATGAAAAAAGTAATGGAAACAATTGATTATAGGTGATCAATTGCTTACATGACATAAATAATTAATCAATACCAGTTCTTTAGTTCTCTTGCTTCCTATACAGGAGGATCAACGAGGATCGCAGAATCAAACCACGTCGACAGTGCAACTCCTATAGGATTAAAAATGATGATACATTGGCAAGTCTGGTGCATCAATTTTTCATGGAAATACAACTTAAAATAAAGATGTATAGAGGCAGAATTACAATTATAGTTGCTAACTTTCAGCCAGCGACATATGACGACAGGGTACTTGTGTATGTCAGCTAATATCTACTGTCCTTCATTCTTGATAAAATCATCCCATATAGAAAGTATCACAGCTTGTGATCTAATACGAAGACAGTAAGTAGCTGTTAAGACATATAAGAGATATACAAAAAATGAAAATGGAACTAAGTAAAACTTGAAAGAGCAATAGAAAGGAAATTTTTACTCTTCATTGACAAGGACAAATTTCTGAGCAACAGATTCTTTGAAATCTTTATTAATGATCCTTTTGTCCTGTGCTTCAAAAACTACTCCAAGGACATCTGTGAAAGCAAAATGTTCTTGTAAAAGCTGTTCTAAGCTGGAATTCATGATATATGTGTAATACACAACATACATACCCACAGATTTATCCCTATGATCCATGTATTGTGCCAAGTCTGTGAACTGAGTGCAGTTAAATTTGACAGGCATTATATCTTCATCATCAGCATCCTCTTCAATGACAGCCTTACTAGTGATCATCCATTGTATTGTCAGCTCATTTGTTTGATATTTTGGGTGGATTGGTCTTACCACAGCATTCGATATCTTGTACTTTTTGTACACCTGCAAGATTGGTCCGACCTTAGGAATGTCATGGTTGAAAATAATTCCTTCAACCTTTGATCCCTATTGCATAAACGAAGATGTTCAAGTATGAATCAGTTGTGAATATGAATAAAATATAAACAGAAATTTTATATGTAAAGGTTGTATCTATCTACCTCTATATCAACAAAAATAAACTTTTGCTTCTTTGTCGGTGTCGACAGTGATTGGGTAACCTGCTGTTTTTCCTGAACAATAACTTTGCACGACCAGTCTTGCATATCAGGTACAATTTCTTTTATGGATAACAGCTTGTCCATGCTAAATGGAAAACAATAAAGCAAATATCTATCAAATATCCGTACGGATAAAGAATGCTATTGCAGGTATTATAACAACAAAATAATAATTATGGGCAACAAACCTAAAGTCTAATTTGTGAGAACCTCGAAAAAAATGATGACTACATACATATATACATCTAGGCATATTGCATTGGCATTCTTGATTATTAAATAAATTCTAGCTTTATTTCTACTTGTTCTTAACTAAGTACATGAAAACAATTCTTAGGTTACAAATAATATAATTGTGCTAAAATATTAAATTACTTGGTTTTGTTAAGTTAAATTAACATCTCTTGAGGTAGATTATTTCATAGTCTTAAAATAAATCCTTTGAATTCCGATAGCTAATTCTACGTGTTAATAATGTTAAGTGTCAACGGGAATCTAGAACTAAGATAAAAACGACTTAGGCCAAAACCCCTTATAATCACACTTAGGACGTTGAATCTCGATAATTTAATTTTTACGAGACTAGTATGCTAGTAGGCTATCGAACTTCATTTGGGGTAAAATCTTGGAGTTAGGTTACGAATGAGGACTCAAGTGTATTTTATATTTTATTTTCATATATTATCAAAGGTATTGACATGCTTAATTGACTTGGTATAAATTGAATATATAAAAATACCCTAAATTAGAGTAAGAAAATCCTTATAGGGATACACCAATTAATAAGGTGAAGTTTGTGGCAATATTTGAAGATGATATGATTCCAACTCCTTAGCAAATAAATACTTTAATGTTAAAAGACCTTTATAGCCTCAATACTTGAAAAATTACCATGCAACTAGCTGCCTTTCTATTGTCTTGAAGCCGAGAGGGAAAAGAGAAATATAAGTCATTTTCTTTCTTCTTCACTCCAAAACTATCCTTGTCCGAGAGAGCAAGAGGAAGAGCATTTCTGGTTTCTTTGTGTTTTCCAGCTACAGCCGAGAGAGTAAGGTAGAGAGTAAACCATTTTTCTCTTCTCATTTCCACACACAAAAGAGAGTTGAGAGTGAGGAAGAGATTGTGGCTTCTTGGTGTTCATACTAGCTGTATCGAGGGGAGAAAGAAGAGAAAACCTGGTGCGATCTCCTTGAGGAGCCGAGAGAGAGGAAGTAAGCTGTCCGCATTTTCCAGCTGATATTTTTGCAGAAAAAAAGAGGTAAAACTCTGTAATAAACTCTTACTCAACTAATATGTACGATACTTAAGCTGCATGTTAAAATTTAGTAAGGAAAATGAGTTCTTAACCAAGGAAATTTCTGCATAGAAGATGAATAAGTTATTGGACAAAAAATTGAAGGAATCGAGAGCTGTTTGCTTGAGTTGCAGCCTGTTATCAGTATAAAATGGAAAATATTGTAAGAAATGCATGCAATATGTGTACCTTAGGTTCTTATAAGAGGTTTAGCTGTAGAACTTGTGAACGGTTGGAACTTTGAGCTGAAACTATTGAAAGAAACCTGCTGGAATTTGTTTTAGCTTCATCCGAGTAGGGGAAATGAAGAAGTTCCAGCTGTCCTTATGAATTTTGGTCCTGAAATTTTATATTAAGCTGTAATATATTGTATAATACATTGGTCTTAACATGCATGCAAGATTTAAGTCTAAAATGAGGAGTTTATTGGGGAATTTTCTTGTCTTAAAGGCTGATTGCTGCTAGAACTCATGCAACATGGCTGAGAGAGGAAGTAGAGTTTGGTTCAGCTTTTCTCTTCAAATTCTTGGCAGTAAATTTCATATTGCTGCTTAAAAACTCTGTAGTGTGATAAATACTCTCTGCGTGTTAAGTTAGGGGTGAGAAAAATGAAGAAATTGAGGGAAACAGTCTTGTACTTAACTGCCGAACTGCTGGAAGTTGCATTTAGCTGAGGACAGAATTAATTGTTGCTTTTGTTGGGATTATTTGCTCAAATTACATGTTATTTGTTTTAGTTTAGGTAGGACAGAGTGTATACTGAGTGTTGAGTGTTTTAACCAAGTAAAAGATGGAACTTTGTTGAAAACCTTGAGGTAATGTTGCTGCAAATCTATTGGGATGGCCGAGAGAGGGAAAGAAAGAATTTTCTAGTTTTCCTCTATGAATTTTGGTTCCAAACTTGTATATCGAGGTTCAATACATTACATGATACTTCAGTCTTAACATGCATGTTAGATTTAAGTGTGAAATAAAGAGTTCATTTGCCTTAATCCTTGAATATTGGATAGAAAATGATTTAATCTTAGTCTAAACATCTTACAAGACTTTAAACTTGGTATACATGTATATTTCGTTGGTTTCTGTTGAAATTTGATGCTTAAAATCATGTTAAAATTGCTGGTATGAATGTCATACTTAAATATACGGATGGTTTGAATAAAAGTCTTGTGGTTTTAAAAGAGAAAAAGGAGTTTTTCACAAGTGAAAAATGAGTTTCCAGATTTTCGGATTTCACTGACCAGTCTCAGTAAAATGCTTATATCTTGGTGTAGGAAAATCTGATTGAGGTACCGTCAGTGGCATTTGAAACTAGAATCATGGACCTTTGTTCTGTAAAAATTTAATATTTTTCCTCCATGTTTACTGCTGTCCGTGACTCTTCAATGTAGGCTGTCCTGCTTGAATGTCCTGTTTCTTCAGGAAAATGAATTTTTGACTTGGATCGAATATTTGGCCCATTTGTGATTTGAATCTCTGAAAAGTGTCTTCTGGGATGTGATAGTACTAAAAATCTATTTTACAACAGTATAATTTTCATAATTGTTTGATTTGTGGAACTCGAGTTGCGAATTTTTAAACTTTAATGCTACTATTCATCTGCGTAGATTCCTGAAGCATAGAAACGGGCTTCTTGACTTTAAAACCTCAGACGGCCTACTTCCAACCTCTCACCTTGATTTTTCCACTTCCTTGACATCAAATATATCCTTATTGAATTTCTCTCGCTAATGTATCTCTCATTTCTTCAAAGTTTTACTCTTTTAACAAGTTATCTTAATTAAAGCGGTCAAGACTTGTACTTAGCTTTTAGCCACCATTTCTGAATTTCCAAGTGAAGCTTACATGCTAAAATTGTCTTGTATGTGAATGACATTGAGCCAGTGAAAGGCTATTGTGGTAATCTGAGTTTAGATGTGTATCTAGCTAACTAAAATCTGAATTTCTAGAGTTATTGAAGAGTTAAGTTAGCCGTGACTTTTCTCTTTGTTTTGAGTTAAATTTCTGGTTGATTGTTGTAAGGAATGATTTTTTGTCATCAAGAGCTAATGATTGACGAAGCTCTTGGTCATTTGAGTAATTTTACAAAAATGAGAACCTTGATGGAATTGTTTGATGCTTTGGACTTATTTTTGTTCAATCTTGATTAGAAATGAACCTGTTGAAACCTAGGGCTAATGATTGACGAAGCCCTAGTGAAATGGATGCTTGAAATCTGGTTTTAGCTATATTGGCAACTTGGAAGACAATGTGCAAATGAATTGGAATCGTAAAGTCCATTTTAATCTTTTGAATTCAAATACCCTTAAATCAAGCCTTGTGGAAATATTTTGCCTTAATAGCAAGCTATATATATATATATATATATAGTACGTAATATTAAAATTTAAATATCAGGACTTTTAAAACTTTGCCGACTAGTTAATGCTTTTCTTTACTTAAACTAGTTTTATTACCTTCAGGGAATAATTGCATTAACTTCCAAACTTTAAGTTTTTATAAAATTATCCTTGACTAGTTGTTTTAGAGGGAATTGGTTAAAAGCACTAGATTTGAATAATTTCAAATAAAAGACATAGAAAACTTGTTCGGCAAGAAACCTTGTTTAAACTATTTTGGTTCTAGTTTGCTTCTAGAAAGGAAATATCTTTAAAAGAAACCACATGAAACATTTTATTCCTTTACCAGTCTTGATCCTAAGAGATTTATTGATTTGTTCCGAGGAATTAAACTGGTTTCATACAAGATAATCTTTTATAGATATAAACCAAAGATTTGTTTAGTAAAACTTATAATTTTTGAAACTTGGATTTTTAGGGTATAGTGAGGACGTGGACTTCGATTCCCAGCTTGACTTTTGAGCTTCACTCTTGGTGAGTGTCCTGCTTGTTCCATGATAAACGTGTTAAAGTGCTTTCTTGACTTGTTATGTGATAGTTGGAAAGTGATTTTCCTGAGTCATCGAAGTGGTAGTGTGTACTTTATCGCACTAGCCTTTCGAGTGGTGACTTGCTTGAAATGTTTTCTTGAATATCTTGCAATTGTTGACTGGAGCGTGGACTCGTCAACCAATCTACCAGGCAGGGGAGTGTACTACACCTTAAGGTGGGAAGGCCTCTTACCCTGACCTGGTAACCACTTGTTGGACGCAACATCGTTGGATGAATTCCTCGACTAGTCCCTAACCACTTGTTGGACGCAACGTCGTTGGATGAATTTCTCGACCAGTCCCTAAGGTATACTCGAGTAATACCAAACTCTCTCGTGTGGCGTTCGGGCCTGGTAGGGGGAAGTAAGTTGGTTGGAGCGTGTTAAGGAAAAAAATAATGAATCTACATGGACTTTAGATAGTGATAGTTGACGGAGGGTCAACTGCGGTTCATTTTGATCAAGTGCGGGGAAAATGGCTCCTGAGAGCCCCTGTATCCTACCCTGTGCTGTTATACGCTTTTCTACTTGTGAATTTAAGCTTGGAACTATTATTTGCTATTTGTTTATATGATTGCATGTTTTGGGCACCACTGAGCTTAAGCTCACCACACGATATTTGTTTTCCTTAACAGGTTTCGGCATTCGGATGTTTTGAAGTCTGCTTTTAGCTGTTGTAAATGTTGTTTCGAATCATTTTTGTATCTTTGTTTTGGATTGTCACTTGAAGATGGAAAAGTGCAAACCCTAAGATTTGGCTTGTATGAATTTATCTGAGCTTTTTAAACTTATTGTGTGGTTTGTATTGTATATTTGAAATTTTGTGGTGATCTGGTCGGAGATGTATTTAAGAGTGAACGGTTGGATGTTTATTGGTAATGTTATCTCTGAAGTTAATGTGTGATAGTATTTCAGTCGTTAAAAAGGTTGGTATGTCCGGATGACGAATTGTGTTTTGATTTTAAGTTATACGTGGTTTATTAGTCGGTTTGCTTGCGTGAGTCCTGGCGAGAGCTAGGCAGGCGACCCGCCAACCCTTTGGTTCGCCTTAGGGAGAAGTGGGGCCCTCACATAATTAACCCTAACGTGCAATTCTGGTGTTCAGTCAGTTGAAGTATTTCCTCAAACACAATATTTCTAGTCTTGCAATCAACTTTTATGCCATCAAAAGTTCCAGGCACAATAAGGACTTTAAGTGCTGTAGAAGTTTTAACTCTAGATAAAGCAACATATAGTTGTCCGTGAGAAAAAACTGGTTCGCGAAGGTAGATTCCAACATAATCTAGTGTTTGGCTTTGGGATTTGTTGACTGTCAAGGCAAAACAAACACGGACAGGAAACTGTGTCCTTATAAATGGCAGGCCATTCTTCTCATCATTAGATACTTGCAAAGGACTTTTAGGGAGGAAATTTCTTTTTCCTTGATGCTGGCCAACAGCTATCTCTGCGCAGATAGCATTTTGCCTCAGCTCTCTGCAAATGAGTTGCGTACCATTGCACAATCCTTCTGTAGGGTTTGTGAGGACTCGCAAAATTCTTCTTATTTTCTTAAAAGTCCCTTTTATTTTGAATAAATTACTTTATAATAGTTTTACTACTCATTTACCTTCTCCATAGTTGCAATAAATCATAGAATTAAGAGTTTCCTCTTTTCTTTCAGCGTTAGGGTAAATTAGGATTTTCGCTTATTTTGGTAGTGTAATTAATTGGTGAGGTGTGGGTACTAAATTTGGCGGTTAAGAGTGAGTTTTAGATAAGAAAAAGTGTGTGATTAGAAGTGCTATTAATAAGTTAGTGAATCATAGGTTAAAACCCTAATACGCGCGAGTTAAGGAAAATAAGCTTGAACGGGCGCGCACCGTTTGCTACCGATTGAGTGTACCACTTGAATACTACTTTATTATCTTAATCTCCTTGTTATTAATTGAGCAAAATTAGCCCCAAAATATCCTCAAGCTAGCCGAAATTTTGGACCAAGAAAAAGAGAGAAAAGAAAAAAAAAATTGACCACAAATCAAAGTGTGACACTTGTTGACTTTGACCAAGTAAATTTCCTATTGTCTTATCTTTCTTCTTGGCTAATTTTTCTTCATTTCTTGCTGGTCTTGGCCGAGAGTGAGAGGAGAGAAAAACAAGTGAGGAAAGCTAGCAACTTCAACCTTGAATCCATCTTGTTTGAGTGAAATCTCAAAACCTAAATCGATTAAACTTACCTTGTGGTGTTTGGCAAGCTTTGCGTGGTAGAAGTTTTGGAAGAACGGGTTTTGGTTTTCACTTACAAGCAGCTCTTGTAAGGTATAATGGTTTCCTTTCCTTTTCTTGTACTTAATCTTGTTAAAATTGGGAGATAAGTTTGGGTTCTTGGTTTCCAATGGTTAATTATTTAGTTTTGTATGATATGGTGGAATGTTTAGCTAGGGTTTGAAAATTTCAGTTGTGATTATTGTTGTTTACCTAATATATGATGATGATGAGCTTGGATAAGGACTTGGGGTAGTGATTCAAGGCATGAATGTTAGTTTTAAGCATTAAAACATCAAATTCCAGCAAGTGTAGTGGAATCTGCCTTGTTTCTGCATTGCATATTCGTCCGTGATAAAGGCTGAATCAGGTCTTACTTAAAACATGAAAGTTGTAGAAAATGGAGTTAAATATCTACCTGAAAAATTTCAACTCAAATGGAGTACTATAGCTTGTGAAATGACTAAATTACCCCTGACTGCCAAAAATCCTAATTCATAGGCAGCTTTCTGTTTTCTCTGAGATTTCACATTTTGACTATGAAAATGCACAAAATGGGTGTTGATGTCTTCATAAGAAATGTAGCTTTCTATCTTAGCTTCGAAATACCATAAAATGTACACTAATCTGATAAGCGTAACTTCAGCTGTGACCAAAATGCCGGAAGATGTCAAACCTATTACGTTGTTATTCTTCTTTAACACTAGTTTCCAGCTTTGGTCTTGGTCGTTTCATTGCTAGAATTGCCTTGTATTTGGATGACATTGAATCTAGTTGAAGGGCTATTATGTTAAGATTGTTTATGTGTGAATTTAGGTTGAGTTGAGGAAAGAAATGAAGCCTTAAGTGGCTGGAAAATCGCTAAATACAAAAGGCATGCTGCCCAAATTTCTATTACTTGCTCTTATGAATATTAGTAAGATGTAAGGTTTGATTTTAGGGTTAGTTGGATCTTAAATTATATATGTATCCTTGAATGCACTTCAATAGTAATATATGAGTTGTTTTTGACCAAGATTTGGTATCAACTAAGATGAAAAGTGTTAGTTTTATCCCAAAAACATTGAATTACATTTGCTCACTTCAATTTGGGATTGGTTATTCTTAGGGTTTGTCAGTGATCAAGAGTATAATCCGGAAGGAAACTTTTGATGTTATTTTGGCTTAGACGAGTGAGTGTTCCTTGTGTGTTTGTGCAATAAATGACTATGTGACTATTTGTGAATGTTTGTTTGAATGTTAAATGCTTCTAAGGATTGCTAAATGGATTTTCGATGGGCGAGTGTGTACTTTATCGCATTCGACTCAAGCCAAAATGAATTTTCAATGATTGAATGCTACTTGTGCATGAATGTAAGCCTTTTGGCTGAATTGGACCCTTGCCCTTCATTGTCAGTCGACTCGAGCTAGAAGCGGACTCGGTCGGGCGCTGGTGAGCCTGGGACAGTGTTTTAGTATACTCGAGTATGACTATGAAGATTGGTGGAGAACTGGCCAGTGAATTGGTTAGTGGCAGGAAATGAAATCAATGAATGAATGTCAATAAAATGGAGGAATTTTCACTTGCAAATGTTTTCTAATGTTGGAGGGATAAGGAAAATGATTGAAGAATGAATGAATGAATGGCTCCAAGTGAGAACGTATCTTTCCAATGATTGAGTGTTTATTTCTTGAATGACTGGATATTACTGTGCAAAATGTGCAAATTGTTAAATGTAACGTTTCCTGATTTCTTGTTTGGGAACCTCACTGGGATTTTAGCTCATTCCACGCCATTTGTTTTCCTTACAGGGTGTACGAGCTAGCATAGTCTAGTTTTTTAAATTTTGCAATTGTACTCGCTCTAATCGCTCAATTAGGGTTGAATGTATTGAGAACTTAAAACTTTTGATATATTTGGGATTGTATAGATGTTTGAGATAGAAATGAATGTATCTGTATGTTCCAAACTTGGGAACTGTTATTTCCTTTATTCTTGAGGTTGCACCCTATTTTCTTGAAGTGAGTGAGTGAGTCCTGGCGAGAGTTAGGCAAGCGGTCCGCTGAACCCCTGGGGTACGCCCTAGGGGGGGAGGTGGGGTCGTCACAGGGTTCAAGTTTCTTATAAGCATCATTGTACAATTTTCTTTGAGCAGCAGCTTGCGAGGAGGAAGACCTTTTGCATTTTGAGAATTTAAAAAATCTTCATAGTCTCCTTGATGGCGTGGATCAACAGTTCTATCAGAACTAACATAGACATGAAGATTTCCAAGGAATCTTTTGATTATCACGTCATTTATTTCATCAACTGAACTATTTTTTAGAGCAAGGACACATCTATTGATCATACTATAAGGATCTTTTGAATAGGTCATTAAATATGAAAAAACAGATTTGAGCAACCTGTTCGTAAGAAATTTAAGTGAGAATATATAAATGTTCAACTATACAACAAAGACCTGATAAAAATAGTACTTGGGAGGAAAAATTCCTTAACCTATTCAAAGATTCTTCTTTTTCAATATAAGGGATGACCATCTCAGAAGATAAAGTTATTTCACCATGTCTATCAACGGCTTCTCTTCCTTCTCCTATTCTCAATAAGAATTCTGAGAATGCTGGATCTAAGATGGCTCGTATATTCTATGCCAACTAAAGCTTTTGTAACTTAGACCACAAAGGAGAGTTAGGAAGACTAGATTCTATAAGAACTTGCTTTGTAGCCTATTTGATAACTGGCAAAGTTTGACGAAAATCATCACAACTTTTCCTCCAAATGGAAGGTCACAGTCCATTATATCTCTAAGCAAATCATCAAAGGCTTCAACAGTTTCTAGTTTGGCCATTGAAGCCTCATCCCATAAGATTAACCTTGATTGAAGAAGTAATCTTGCAATACTGCCCTGTTTACTAAGCTGGCAGGTTTTATTTCTAGAAAAATCTAATGGTATTTTAAACCTAGAGTGGGCTGTTCTTCCTCCTGGAAGAATAGAAGCTGCGACACCTGACGTTGCAACCACAATAGCAATGTGTCCTTGAGATCTCAAGGTAGCAAGAAGGGACCTATATAAGAAGGTCTTACCAGTTCCTCCAGGACCATCAATAAAAAAATTTTGGCCAAGAGGAGAGAAAACTGACTGGAGAATTAAATCATAGGCATGCCGTTGTTCAACATTTAACTCGAAAAGCATAAGAAGATCCTCTACTAGAACTTCAATACTTCTCTCACACTCAATTTCCTTTGTTAGCTGATCATAGTGCACAACTGCCGAAGTGTCTGCAGCTAGATGGTAGTCACCAAAACTTTTACCTATCTGTTCGACCAATTTTTTTAATTTCCTGCAGGACTCTATTTCTGATTTCTTCAGAGGTATAAAAACGCAAATGTTGGGATCGATGGTAATCTATAGAGAGATCTAGCTCAAAGTTGTCCCAAAGAAATTGAGGATCTGCTGGAGAACAATGAACAAGAATAGTAGCAAATAACAGTCTCAAAGAGGACGGCATTTGGAAAACAACTGCTTCTTCAAGGGTCTCTTGTATATATGTATCTGACTGAAAAAGTCCAAGGGCCAAAGCTACATCTCTAAAGCAATTCATTTTTTGGCCATTAATAGTTAACAAGTTATCAAATGATGTAGGTGCTCGAACATGAGTTAGCAAGAGTCTAAGGTAATATCTCTCTCCTTCATGAGGGCTAACTGTGACCAGCCTTCCAATGGCTTTTTTACGCTTTCTCTCAATCCAAACTTTAAATTTAAAAGACCAAACAAAAATTTTTTGGAAATTCTCTATAAAAGCACTTCAAGTTCTGAGCCTTTGCATTTGTTTTGTTCATTCTGAAGAACTCAGTCAACATGGTTTTTGAAAAGTCAATTTTCCTCATTAGCTATAAAAGGTCTGAGTTATTGTTGAAAGTGATAAGCTACTAGCTAGGTAAGTGAACTTGAAGAGTATAAACTGCTGGAGTCATCTCATTTAGCCTGAATTCGAAGATGTGCCAAAAAGCTTTAGGGGGTGAAATCCATCTTCCTTGCTAGAATTCTTTTATTTCATCGACATCGGCACGGGAATCATCAGATATAATTTTAAAACTAATAAGATCATATCCTTTAAAGACATACTTGTATAAATATTTCACAAGCTTCAAAGTAGAACAGATTTCCACATTCATGTGGCAATCAAACAAGGCTAAAAAATATGGATTATAAGGGATAATCAATCTATTGTCAAGTTCAAACCTGCGGACAGTTACTTTTCTGCCATCATTCCTTCTCCTATAGTATGGATAGCTGTCTTTGGCGTGAGTCGTATGTTCACAAAAGCTTTTTGGGTAATGATTTTTACAGGCACCATTTTCATACAAGGGATATTCTTGTCCATGTCTCCACAAGGGCCATGAACCATGTGTTTAAGAATAAGAGAGTACAAATGAGGGAACTGCTTAGGATCAGGAAGTTTAGCAGAAACTATTCTATCATATGAGTCAGGATTAAGCAACTTGAATTATGGCTTCAAGATTAATAACAGTGAGCATGAGGAAAGCCCCGTTTTTTAAATTCAATAACATAAACACATGCAGCGACTTCTCCAAAAAGTTCAGCCTTGAGCATCTCAAATTTTGCTCTAAGTACTCTAAACAAAAGATCTGGCCTATCTTGAGGTTTTTCTTTAAATTGCAGATTATCTTGAATCTCTTTCCACATTGGATTACATGTCATGGTCAGAAATATATCGGGCTTTCCATATTTTTGTACCAATGCCATTGCATCAAGATATCTCCACCTCATATCTCTTGGACCACCGATAAAAGAAGTCGGTAATATCACCTTGCGACCAACTTTTGAGCCTTCTGTCTAACCAATGGAAACACTATCTAGGACTCCTTCAATAATTACTATCCAAATATCATTTTGCCTTTTATGCTGAAAATCTAGCCTAGATGTTTCAATTTTTACATAGGATTCAATCGAAAATTGTTGTAGCAATCCAAGAGTATGCAATAGCATGGATTCATCATTTTTTTCTGATCTGGAACCTATAGCAATAATACTCTCTAGCTGATACAGTATGCTCATCCTTATTTCCATGGTCAGCAGCTATAGGAAATGAAAAAATTCAACATGTAAACAAAAGTTGATTTCGTAAACGCGAAGTCGGTAAATTATAAAAAATAGGAGATGTACTTGCCTCTCTTTTCTAAATCCATAAGTTCAGATGGATCCTGTATAGAAGAAGGATCAATGATAACCTTTTCATCACAGGAATTATCACTTCGCCTTCTTTTATAGGCTCGCTTAATTGTGTGGTGCCATCCATATTCACCACGAGGAAATAAGAAAGGATATTTCAAAGGATCATAACAAGCATAATAGCTGGACCTTGTGAGCAGTATTTAAGTGCCTATATACGAGAATATGCGCTCTTTTATCGACTGATTCATCATCATTTTCAGTCCATATAACGGCAACTTGAGAAGTAGAAGGAAGATTATAAATACGCTAATCAAGACCAGGATAACAGTTCAGCACAACATTATGCTTTTCAAGATGCGAGACATCCCTTAGATCCTTAAAGAATCTACCATAAGGATTATCAGAAAGTATGTCCATCAATAGCTTTAAAGTGCTCTCACGTAGCTTGTCAGAAGCAGCAACTCGCTTGATTAATTCTTCATCGGTATAAAAAAAGTAGACATGAATTCCACAAGGTCTATCATCGAGCTGTGATAAACTGTTTAGAAAATAATAAACTTGGCCCTAAACACGAAAGGTATACACTCCTCTTGCATTCCTTGTCAATTTTGGATCATACTTTGCAGCAAAGGAAGTGAAAGACAAGTTATTGTTATAAGTACGAGCTAATTTTCTAAAATGTTCACATTCTTCATCAATTCCTATAAATAGATGCTTTAGAGCGTAAGGCATTGGAGGAGCAACAATAGAAATTTCTCCTTGAGAACAGCAAAAGCTAGGGGGTTCCAAATGAAAACTCTTAGCTCCACAATATTAACAATCAGGAGCATCAAGAAGCAATAAAGATTCTTTAGGAATTTCATCAATCTTAGAGACATTTGAACGACAGCGTCTAGTAATTGTCCCTGTAGTTTAGGCTATGTAATGGGAACGATACTCTCAAACAAATCTTAAACAAGACTAATATAAAGGGAATATGGGTGAAAAGGTATGAAATACGACCAACAAAGAAAGAGCAACCTGATTGCCTCCTTCTTGTCAATATAACATTTGAACGATTCCTTGTAGTAGCTGTAGCACCAACAGCAAGATCAGACGATTTGTTGGTCTCATTTGTGTTGCCCGACAAACCGCTCTATTATTTTAGAAGGAATAACTGTTTGTTTTTAAAAGCAACAGGACATCTACTATTGCAAATTCTAATAAGCTGGGCATAAGGCACAACATTGTCTTAGAAGAGGCAAATTATATTTTTTAAAAGGCAGAGGCTGAACACGGAAAGGAAGAAAAACAATTAGCAAAATGAATCAATGATACCTGTAGGTTGACCAGGACTAAAAGATCGAGGATTGAATGTAATAGAAGAAGACACATCATGGTCGCATAAGCGACCTAAACAAGAAGTATCGGAAGAGCCAAGAAATCCAGAATTTGACTCATCCATAGGTTCAAAGATGCTATTTGTATTTTCAGTATGAGGATGACAGTTTGTTCATTTTCATTAAAGGCTGCAATGGTAACTTGTGGAAGATGAGACGCTTCTGTAGACAGACCACTCCGATGCCTCTGCTTAGAACACTAGTCATGAGGTAAAGAATGCGAAGGTAGAAGGGCCTTTTTTTTCTTTTCTAAGAATTGAGCAATTGCGCGAAATGTCACTAAATTATTGCGAGGTGTCAGTTTTGGTCATTAAACTTTTTTATTAGCCAAAAATATCACTAAACTAGTAAATCTGTACTGTTTTGGTCATTCTGTCTATTTATGCCATTAGGAGAAATGGAAAGTAATTTTTTGAGGGACAATTTCGTCTATTCATGCAGTTTTGGTCAATCCAGCTACTAGTCCTTTTAAGTCAGAGGAAATTGCCACTTCACTCCACCTCTCTCTCTCTCTCATGCACACACACACTCTGCAGTCTGCAACTGCTGTATTCCTCAGTCATTCCTGTCTCGTGACTCACTTTTCATTTCTCTCCCCTTTCGCCCGCAATACGACAATATTTCCCCTCCATTTTATACATTGGTAAAGTGCATCTTTAACCAATATCCCATAAAAAAAATTTTTTTTGAGGAAACCAATAGCCCATAATTTTCTCACTTTCTACGTGGTATGGTAAGTAGTGAAATATCCCAGGTAGATAATAGATGGTTAGTTGATTGCCCAACTGCCATTTGACCTTTTTCCGTTTCCCGATTCACCTTTTTTTGCTTCTCTGGAATCCTATATCTCATGTCAAATTAGGAATAAAAAAGGAAGAAAACTATGAAATGCTTTGATTTTACCAATGGGGGGACAAAGAGGGATGATGAGGACATCGACGATGCCGTATTATCTCGGACATCCAAGGTGACGTGGGCAGGCTCCTTGAGCGTTAGAGGTGGGTAAAAAATCCGATCCGATCAGAAACCCAACTAACCTGATCCGATCCGATCCGATCCGAAAAATAGGATATCCGATCCTATTTTTCTTAGCGGGGCAGATGCGGGTCGGGTACCCACAAAAACGGATACGGATACGGATCAACAAAATAAAAAACTGCGGGTACCCGACCCGCAGGGTATATTATATAAATATTAAAAAAATAAGGGTTCATTATATAATTTTATAATTTTTAATCCTAAGTGTAAGTAAAGTGGTTCACAATCTCATATTTTAATCTCATATGATCCGCATCTCCTCATCTTGTTTAAAAAAAAATGAATATTCTTGGTGAAACCTAAACCAAATGAATAAAACAAAGAAAAATTTGTGAAACTCTATCATAAAAATTGTTCATCCCTTTCATTCTTTTTCATTTTTATTCTACTTCCATCGATCTTTCTTGCGAATTTTTCATCAATTCAATCAAAAATTTGTGTTTGGAGCTCCAATTTTCTGTTAGCTAGATAATTAAAATATTTGTGTCTTTCATATATTTATTTATTTTATTGCAATTGTGTCTCTTAAATTTGTCTCCTTTATTTTAATGCAAAAAATTTATTTTTCTTTTTCATCACCTTTAATGTAACAAGGTCTATTCCAAAGATGTAAGAAAATTGGGAAAACTTTTTCAAAATTATTTTGGTTATACTTTCTTCAAAAATTATTAGCTCTGTTCAATTCTTTTCCGGACTTGATTCCACAATTGACTCATTTTGGATGCAATCTTGTACCATAATATCCTTAAGGAAGTTGGAAAAGTTCTCATATACTTATCATCCTTGCGTTTGTTATGTTTTAAAAGGATGAAATGCGTGAGAATAGTGATGTACTCAAAATTATCATAAAATTTCGTTTTATCCTTGTGTTTGTCATACTTGGAAAAGTTGAAAAAGTTGCCATATACTTATTATCCTTGTGTTTGTTATGTTGTAAAAGGATGAAATGCATGAGAATAGTGATGTACTCAAAATTATCATAAAATTTCGTTTTATTTATTAGATATTATAATTCTAATATGTACTAAATTTATGAAATCGGTTTGATTATTGGATGAAATGTGAGAATGGTGATGTATGGATTTTGATTATAATATATCTACCAATGTTAATTGGAAAGCATATAATTGATTATATTTTTTTTATTGGAAAACATGTTGATATTAAGTGAAAAATATTTTTTTATTAAAAAATAGTTTTTTTAGGGGCGGGTACCCTATGACCCGCCCCTTTTTTTCGGGTACCCACTAAAAATATTTTTTTATTAAAAAATAGTTTTTTTAGGGGCGGGTACCCTATGACCCGCCCCTTTTTTTCGGGTACCCGAATAGTGGGTACCCGAAAACATTAGAAGCGGGTTAGGGTCGCAAAATGATCGATCCGATATTTTAGGGTCGGGTCAGCCAAATCTTGTTAGGGGCGGGTACCTGACCCGTGTCCATCCCTATTGAGCATGGCTTCAAGTAGTGTTGATTCAGTGGGCGCTCAGAGTTTGGCTCCGAGTCCAGGGACTTCACCGACTCCTTCGGCTTCTATGAGTTTCTGAGCTAGCGGAGAGAGAATGAGCAATTTCAGAAGTTTTGGAGGAGATCAGACAGAAGGCAAGACAAGGACGGTGATAGGAACATAGAGTAGCTGGAATGACCAAAACGGCATAAATAGACGAAATTGTCCCTTAAAAAGTTACTTTTCATTTCTCCCAATGGCATAAATAGACGAAATGATCAAAACGGTACAGATTTACTAGTTCAGTGACATTTTTTGCTAATAAAAAATTTTAATGACCAAAACCGGCACCTCGCAATAGTTTAGTGACATTTAGCGTAATTTGCTCTTGAGAATTACTCTCTTTGGGACATTTCCTACGATCAACTCTGCCACTGCACGAAGCTGCAGTAATGTAGAGAGATAGATGGTCTTATGTATATCGAAATAGCAGACAAAAGATAACGATACCAGAAGCGAACAAGAAAGGCAAGGAAAATGATTGCCAAGTATTGAAATACATGTACCCTAACAAATGCTAACAAACGACAGATTGAACACAGCAGAAGAAGAAACACAGTCTCTGGAGAAGCAATTTGAAGACATCGTATTGAGAGAGCTAAGGATTTCAAAGTCTAAGTTCATAACAGATTTAGAGGCGTTATGTGCATTTTCATTCAAAGCATCAGAAGATTGTTCATTCTAGTTGGAGGCTGTAACAATGTTATCTGAAAGATGATCCAATGTTTTAGATAAGACATTTCTATGAGTGGGGGTGAGAGGGCCGAACTTTAGAGCAAAGACGAGGGGAGAGAGAGTATTGTTCTTTCATTTTTACAGCACTAGTTTCTGGCTAATCTTGCCTAGCGTGAATTGTACCACTCAGTAGAGTTGCTACAAAGCGTACAAATAGATGTCGTCACTTGTATCAGAGCACCACAGAGAAAATGAAGGCAATCAAAGATGCCAACACGACGAAAACAACTAAATAACTAAATGGATATGGAACAGACAACTAGAATACTACAATGGCATATATACCTTTAGGAGAAAAATCACATTGTACTAAATGTAGCACAACAGGAAAGGAAGAAGCACCACTAGAAACAGATAGCAAGGCAGGTACACTGGCAGACATATAGTCCAACGATTCTTCAACCACAACGGTATGATTATCAACAATTTGATTGTGACTACTTGCTAACTTGTCATTACCAACAGGAGCAAAATCAGAGAAACAGACACTAGTTTCTACATAACCGAATGGCACCCTACGAAGGTAAGAATGCGATGATTTCTCCTTTTTCTTAAGAAGCCTGGCTTCACGCCTCCGACGTGAAAGGTCATCCTTGTCACTGTGTGACATTTCTACGTAACACTTTCATCGTATAGCATTTCTATCCATCTCACTCAAATAACTAAGAAGGAACAATCCAAATAAGATGAGCCAATGGCAATTAACAAAAGCCATAAAAGACCACAGTAGAATCTAAAGAAAAGAATACAACGCACATGAGTCACTCCAAGAACAGAATATAAGAAATGATACAATGAAATGATGAAAACATGCATGTACAGCATCTGCACTGCAAGAATGTAGCGAGCAAAAACACTAAAGCATGAATATTCTGAAGATGCCATGCATGTTCGGCAATACACATAAATTGTGAAATGACCATTTTCCAGGCTAAAAACAAATGCAAAAACAGCACAGGGTGGAAAAAAAACAGCCATCAACTAATGCAGGCACAGGAGAGGAAGAGGCAAAGAAAACGAAAAAACAAGCATCTAACCTGCAAGGAAATTCTTGCCATAACACATAACAGAAGATGAGCTCCATAACAAGCTCCCTGCAAGAACGAAAGTGCCAGCAAATTCTAGAAATAAAGACATCAAATCAGGTTGTAAAAGAGGAAATCATAACTACAAAAAGAAAAGCTGGAGAGAAAACAATGTAGACACCAAATTTTGGTGTAATTTCATTTACTATTTATTTTTTAGTTTGTGCTCGTTTTATTCACTTTTTAGTTTTTAGTTTTTTAGTTTTTTGTGTTATTATTATTATTTTTAAGTTTTTAGCATAGAATTTCTCGAAAAGAAAAGAAAAGCATTCAAAAAATATGTTTTAATTGTTTTGATTTAAATGCAATGTTTTCTTGGAAAAAATGGAAAAAAAAGAGAAAAAGAAAAATCATAAAAAAAGGAAAAAAGGAAGAAAAATTGTTCACAAAAATACGTTCAAGTTCAATCTTTGGGCACTTTAGTTGTTTTTTTAAGTTATTTTGAGAAAAGAAAAGAAAAAGGTGGAAAAATGAAGAAAATTTGAAAAATGGACATTTTTGTTCAGTTTTTTTTTGTGTAAAATTATTTTTGTTTTTTTATTATCTGGTTTTGTCAATTTATTATTATTATTTTTATTTTATCATTTCTGTATTTATTAAGTTGAAAGTTTAAAAAAAAAAAAAAAAAAAAGGAAAATTGTTGCCGCAGCATCAAAGCTGCGGACTTGCGCCATTTGCAAAAAATCTGGGGACAGCTCCTTAGCTGCAATTTAGGAGAGATGGCCGAGAGAGTTTAGGGTTGATGTTCCATATAAAAGCCAAGAGAATGGCAGCCGCCAAGGGGGGATGAAAAAATTGACAACGGGACTGAAAACAAAACAAGGGCTGAGGGTTTAAGGAGGGTAGACAGCAGCCACAAGAGGAGGATTGGGAGAGAACCACCAAAAGGGAGAGAGCAGAGAAAGTTTGGGGGGGTTGAGGAAAGAAAGCATCGACTGACGGCTGGAAAATTGAAAAGAGTGGCAGCTGATAGGGAGGAAAAACTGAAAAACAAAGCAACCGGGAAAGAGATAGAAAAGAAAACAGCAGAGGATAGGAGAGTTTTTGCGGGGGTGACGACTGAACTGAAAACATTCGGCAGAGGTTCTTTTGACGGCTAAGAAACCGAGAGAGAGCAAGGAGAGTTTGGGAGGTTTCTGGGAACAGCAAAAGAGAGAGTGAACAGCTAAGTTGAGGGACTGAAATAGAGGATACGGCTATAGAAGGAAAAAGGAAACCGAGAAGCAAGGGCTGGAGTTTGCGGCTGTCCAACAAAGGTAAACCAGAAAACTAGCGAGTGCTGGGAATAGAATCGAGAGGGTGGCTGGGCCGCAATAAGCTGAAAAAGAAAAGGTCTTTGTACAAAGTAAATCTGGGAAAAGTTTGGAAAAGTCTGTGCAGCTGATAGCAAGAGCAAGAGAATGGCTTGACGAAGTGGCAACTTTTGCAGCAGAAGTTCTCGATCGCATTTTGGGAGCCCGTACGCACCGCTGGGTAGATTTTAAAGCCGTTCAACCGTGCTAGCATTCTCAGGTAAAAATGTTTGTTTCTGATGGATTTCAACATGTACTATGAAAATAAAACTATCGGATGAGAATTTTTCGTTTTCTACTGGGTTAATCTTCCGCTGATTCTCTGATTTTGCCATTTTGCTTACTGCTAAGGACTGATTCAGTAGAAACCCATGAGATGAATCTGATTAAGTACATGGGGTTTAGGATTTTTCTATAATGGCTGTCTAACAAATCCATGATTTGCTGCCAAATATTTACAATTATCTTGGCGTTTGAATAGGCAAAAAAATTCAGAAATGGTTCGAATTGCGGTCAAGTCTGTTTTTGATGTTTTTTTAGGCTGCTGTTCCGTTGTTTTTCTGTGTTGATTATGTTTAGATTTTGATGTTAAATGGAGTGAACGATAAGTTTTGGCTGTCTGCTTGGAATTTGAGTCTTTGAATATGCATGTTTGATAATAAAATGGATGGAAATCTTGTTGTAAGAATCTGGTTTGATAGTAGTTGTATACCTGGGTTTTAGGGGGCGTAAGTTTGGGATCTTTTCTATAGGTTGTAGTGGATGGGGTTCGTGAGAGTCCATGAGGTTTGTCACTGCTGTTTTGTTGGATTTTATTGGCTGCGTATGTTGTCCTGAATGCTATGGCTGGGGGTTGCATTTCATTTCCAGATTTGCTCGACCCATTTGAATCTGTATATGCTAATTACTATGCTGAAGAATGAAAAGTAATCCTTGTTGATCCTCATACTCCATTTCAAGATTGTGCAGTTTGGTTTTTTTTTTCATCTGCCTTAATGGAATGAATCGATCCTGCCCATAATTGACTTTGCCACAAGTTTCACTCCTTCCCTTGCTGCATTTTTTGCTTTGGTTGATTTGATTGGATCTTAAAGGATAGGTGATCATGTAATGACAATGGGATGAAGTTATGGCATCTGGGGGTTTGATTTAATAAGCTTCGTTTGAGTTACTTCACAACAGACCTCTTGGTTGAATGATGAAGCTCCATTTTAGAATTTTAGAAAGCTGGTTTTTGTTCTTCCATTGCCGTATATGTCTTTCTGTTTGTTTCTTCACTTGATCTTGGATGTTTTGATTTTCACACTTGGGTTGTGTTGATCACGATTGGGTATGTTGAGTGATGGTTTCTTTGGCTTTTGTTTGAAATCTTGTATGAAGTGTACGTTTGAAAGCCCAGGATTGCAGAATGAAAGCTTCCTTAGTTGCAGAAGCTTGTTTTCGTATCATTTGCATGAAGATTGCATGAAATCAATTTCTAAAATTGCACTTTGACCCCCCAAGTCTCCCCTTGTTCCACTAGGACCCAATCAATTAAATAATTTCATCAATTTGGTCCTTGATAAATTTTAATTTGTGCAACTTCATTGTTTGTTTGTTTCAATTAACTACCCTGCTTTGTTTCAATTGCGCTTAAGTCATGACTTTAGGGGTTTTATGACCAAATGAGCTCGTGTTTGCCTATTTTCTTTAATTTCCCTAAATAAATTGGTTGTTTGACCTTTTCTTGGCTCTTGGGACCTTTGGAGTGCTTAAATGTTTCGATTGAATTCGAATGGTTGACTAAGGTTTGCAATTGGGTTTTTAGTTGGTAATTGGGTCCTTGGTGGGTCCTTTTCTTGGAACTTATGCATTATTTGATTTCATTTAAATTGCAATTAGGAGAGATTTGGTGACTTTGTTATACTTTACTATTTGAGGTACCTTGACCTTTTTATTGTTTTGAAGCCATTTTTTTTTCATTTGGACACCATTCAAAGGGGCGGTATAATTTCTTTTATCCCTTTTGTTTCTCTCCTATGTGACCCAACGTTTTAAGTGAATTGCATGCCTACTTCGCTTTCCTAGCTTTTCTTTAATTCCTTTTACTTATGTCATTTACTTTTTGTTTTCATTAAGTTATTCTTTTGGGGTATGTGTACACCTCTTGGCTTGTAATAGATAGGGATGTGGCGAGCAATTTGGTCCATTTTCCCTTTCCCTTTTTGTTTTAGTTAGTGAATGTAATAGGTTCATTAGCTTGGTTGCATGCTTACGTGTTAAGTGTTAATTTGCGTTATTAGGTCCTTGCATCTAGTCAAGCATGCTAAGTGTTATGTGCTACGTGCTTATAAGTGATTCGCATGTCTACTCGCTTTTTATAGTGTGGATGAATGGAATGGATGAATGTACGTCACCACACTAGTCCAACGCTAGTTGTGGCTTCTTTTATCGTTCCCACTAGTCCAACGCTAGTCGGAATTCATAAAATGGGCTAGTCCAACGCTAGACCCTTAGGGATTTCCCCTCGTTAGTACATGTTTGCATGTTCATTACATGTCATGCATTTTTTTTTAGTTTTATCATTTTGCATGCCCCTCGAACCCCTTTTCCCTCCATTTTAGGATTTTTGCATTTCATGCTAGTTAGGGTTCATTTGCCTGAAGAGTCCCCTTAAATATGGGATATAGACGAGTGTGGCTTTTTCTAAGCCTTAGCACGCTTGTATTCCCTCTATAAAAGGGCAAATTAAGTCACGATTTAGGTCTCCCCGTACCCAATATGCATGAATTCCCTAGGCTCATGCATTTTTTAATCTACTTTATCATTTTATACTTTCACTTCTCCTCTCATTTGCACACATACACCTTTATCCCTTCATTTGCACACGAACACTTCTCCTCTCATTTGCACACGTACACCTTTTTATCCCTTCACTTGCACACGAACACTTTGTCTCATTTGCACATATGCATTTTTTATCCCTTTACTTGCACACGAGCACTTTTGCCTTCATTTGCACACCTCTCATATTTTCTTTCCTTGTTTGAGCATTCCACTTGCATTATTCGTGACTTCTTCGAAGGATCGTTATTGGGCTTCACAATTAATGTGATTGGCACCACTTAACCTTTGAAGAGAAATTTCCCCCAATACCCCTAGGTCTAGGGTTTGCATTCATGTAGTGCATCCAAATGTAATAAATTCTTTGGTTAAAACAAGAAAATCTTTGATTAAATCAACGCAACTAGCCTTGGCTAGGTCAAAGGGGTGCCTTGGATTTTTATCCTTGCCTTCCCCTTTGTCAAATGTGACTCCCGAACCTTTTTTTTGGTTTACGTGGATTAGGAGTCGTTTAAAAAGGGTTTCTCACTACTTTTTCCTATTTTTCTTAAAAAATACATTTTTTTAGGTGACTTGGTACACCTTAACTCATTACCAAGTGGCGACTCCGTATTTAGTTTTAAAAACCCTTTTTAAACTATAATTTTGGGTCAAATCGTCGCATTCTCAAAACCCCATTTAGACCCATTTTTCTTTTAAATCATGATTCATTTTCTAATCACAAAATCCATTTTTCAAACCATTTTATTTATTTATCAAAAAATGGGGCGCGACAGTTGGCGACTCCACTGGGGACTTTCGAGAGTCCGAGCAAATTTGATTTAATCAACCTTTTTCTTCTTTTAACCTTTTTATTTATCACATTGGATGTTTAGGATTGCATTTTTTCCTTTTTTTAGGATTTTTGCATTTCGCGTATCAACTCACTTCCTCACACATTCGACTACGATTGTTTGGATGGATGGATGATTTATTTTTATATGATTTCGCGCTTTGCATTGCATGTGGGGGGGGTGTCACCTTTAGAGCCTTGTGTGGTTCTCAACCCCTTCCCTCAAAATAGGGAACACTTCATACGTGCACGTTTACTTATTGTTATCCCACTTTATTTTATTTTTCGTGGGCGCTATCCCACACCGCCTTGTAGGATTAGGATCGATTGCCTTGGGTAGGCGGCTGGTGTGCACTGCGCCCATAGCGCTACCTAAGGGATCACTCGAGCCATCGATCGAAGGCCTTGGGAGTGATGACCCTTTGCCTTTAGGTCTGAAGGCTTGGGAGCCGAAGCCTTATCGAGTCTAGTTGCATTAGTTAGCCCCAGCCTCATGCATCCATGTTAGCATTTTCCTAGGTTAGAGTCAGCCTCACCCTCTTTTAAGCACATTAGGCACGAGGGAAGGGGTTCCACCCCTTTTACTTGCTTTTATTGTATTTCTTTTCTTAATTGCTCCCAATGTGTTATGTGAACTATCAATTGCACTAACCATTCTTTTGTTTTCTTGGATTGCATTCATGTGCCTTAGCAATAAGAGGCCCCTTGGGCACTCTTTTAGTGACTTACCCACTAGATGACTCACATGTTTAAATTTCAGTCATTACACTTAATTTTCAGTAAGTACATTTTTCATTTTTAGATCTTTTTCCCCCGATGCATTATTTATGTCCTTTAGGCCATATTTGTGACATATTTACATCGCTTTAATAAATGGCATCATGCATCCACCTTAGAAGGGAATGCCACATAGGGAATCCCGTTTTAGAAATCAGCCACCCCATGTCTCGGATATATAATCCAATGAGACTTGCACGTTTACCTTTCTCGTACCATCCGAAGGGGTAGTGCACAAGGTAAGGTAGGATCCGATCATTTTTCATAAAGCGATCCTTGGAATATGAGCATCTAATAATCGCTTTTTGGCCATTTTTAAACCTAACTGGTAAAAATCCCTTGCGTAAAGGACATTAATTTGAAGAAATTCACAAATAATTCCTTATCATTGAGACAGTTAATAAACTGAGGCCAAATCGTGACTTTAGAAGGCTCATAGACTAATTTTTTGAGACCACCAATGGCCGAACGATTCAATCGATCCATTTTGTCAGTTCCTAATCAATTTTGAATAAATCAATTCATTTGACCAATTTACCCTTTTTAGGGTCATTCGATCAATTTTTGAATAAATTAATTTCGTTCAATTCATTTGACCAATTTACCCTTTTAGGGTGATTTGGTCGATTTTTGCATAAATCATCAATCTCCATTTTATTCATTGGACCAATTTACTCATTTCTTAGGTCAATTCAATCAATTTTGAATAAGTCATCCGATTTCATTTGACTAGTTTACCCTTTTTAGGGTGATCTAGTCAATTTTGAATCAATCATTCGATCCATTGGACCGATTTGCCTAGTTTTAGGGCGAGTTGGTCAAATCATCATTTCACTCGATCTGTTTGATCAATTGACTTCATTCAATTCATTTGATTAGTTTAATTCATTCTTAGGGTTATCCATTCAATTTTGAATAAATGCATTTGACCATTTTACCCTTTTTGAAGGCGATTCGGTCGATTTTTGAATAAATCATCCATTTTATCCAATCCATTTTGTCAATTCATTCATCATTTGACCAATTCATTCATTTGACCAATTTACCCTTTTTAGGGTCATCAGGTCGATTTTTGAAAAATCATCCATTCATTTGACCAATTTACCCTTTTTAGGGTCATCCGGTCAATTTTTGAAAAATCATTCATTCATTTGACCAATTTACCCTTTTTAGGGTCATCCAGCCGATCTTTGGATAAGTCATCAATTCATTGGACCAATTTACCCTTTTAGGGTGATTTGGTCGATTTTTGCATAAGTTATCAATCTCCATTTCATTCATTTGGCTAATTCACCCATTGGTAGGGCAATCGAACCAATTTTGAATAAATCAAGTTTTCATTTAGTCCATTTGTCCAATCTACCCTTTTTTAGGGTGATTCGATCAATTTTGAATAAATCAATTTCATTCAATTCATCTGACCAATTTACCCTTTCTAGGGTTATTCGGTCAATTTTTGAATAAATCAATTTCATCTGACCAATTTACCCTTTCTAGGGTCATTCGGTCAATTTTTGAATAAATCAATTTCATTCAATTCATCTGACCAATTTACCCTTTTTAGGGTCGTTCGGTCAATTCATCAATTTCATTCAATTCATTTGACCAATTTACCCTTTTTAGGGTCATACGGTCGATTTTGAATAAATCATCATTTCACTCAATGCGTTTGATCAATTGATTTCATTTAGTTCATTTGATTCATTTAATTCATTTTTTAGGGTTATCCATTCGATTTTGAATAAATAATCAAATTTCATTCAATGCATTTGACCATTTTACCCTTCTTAAGGTAATCTAGTCAATTTTTGAATAAACCATCAATTTCATCCTATGCATTTGACCAGATTTCCCTCTCTTAGGGTTTCGGTCTAAGGTTCACTGAATGACCTAGTCTAAACATTGCAATCTCTTTTACACGTCATTTTTTTGTGTCAATCAAGGCAAGCAATCCATTCGGACTTTGTCCTAATTTTTAGGACAAATGTGTCTTTTCACTCCAATTGGAGGCCAAATTTTTCAAATCATTTTTTTCACCCAATCAACTGATCGGATTCATCAGGTATTGTATGGTGCCTACCCTAGAGGATTGCATTTTCATGTTAGGCCTACCCTTGGCACAAAAAGGGTTCCCCCATAGGACATGCATACCGATTTTGCAGTCTTGTTTACTAACTCAGGTTATTTTTCTTTTGTTTTTCCCCTCCCCTGCATTCATAAAAAAAAATGTTTCAATAAGGCAAAAATATTTTTCTACATTTGATAACATTTCTGATCTAATAAAGTGTGAAAATTACAAGTATTATTTGATTCTTGGGCAGATCCTACAATGGAAACGTGAAAGATCCATCTGAAAGTTCTAGACTAAGAGCTTCTAAGAGATTTCATAATTGTTTTTCAAAGAAGACTCTGTATATTGGATTTGTTAATACATTCTTGTTCCCAAAAGAGGCAGAAATGTGTATATTGGGAGTTCTTAGAAGTTTTTCTCTTCTCATTTGTATTATAATTGAATGAGCATTTTGTTTCAAACTCTTTCAGCAATAAAATTTTTTGGACAATTATTGTTTTGAATATCCATGTACATTTCATTCTTTTTGCTCATTGGAAATTTCATGATGAATTTTAAAGAAAATAAGACTAAATTGAGATTTCCTCAACCTCCAGTCTGAAAATTCACAAGTGTATGCTTTCTAAAATTCTTGCGTACACTAGATTGGTGATCCGAGCTATCCAATAAGAGTGCTCAAAGTTAAAAGAAGTCACTCAAAAGACCCAATGAGATACCTTTTTTTCCTTTACTGTACAATTCATATTTTGCCCACTCCTATTGACCCCAAAATAAAATCAGTCACATTGATTGATAAATTGCAAATTGGGGCAATCTTTGCTTGGAAAAATGTCCATAGCGTCTAATTAGATTCAATTCACATCTCAATGAAAGCAAAAATGTGCATTATTCTTGTTTGTTTTGAAAATTTGGAATGATACTTTAAGTATTCGTTTCTCTATCCATACAGTTTTTATCATTTGCTCTCCCATTTGAGCCTTTAAAAGAATAATTTCGTTTCAAATAAGAGTCTTAAAGCTCACTACCCTACATTGGAAAATTTTCACATATCAAAAGGGGAATGGATTCTCAATGAGCGTTTCGTCACCTTAATTGTCATGGAGCGTAAGAATGATGCTTTGGCCGTCGTTTCTACAATCTAAACACAATTTACCCCTTGCATTCTCATTCGAGCTAAATTGATGGTTCTTTTCAAAGCACCTATGATCGCACCCCACATTGGGGAGGGAGATTGGAAATTTTTCAAAAAAAAAGAAAAGCAAAAAATGCTAAAACTAAAAAGGGGGAACCGCAAATTGGGGAAATTTGATTCTACCTGAGCTTCAATTGTGAGAAAAAGAAGAGTGAAAAGAAAAGAAAGAAAAGTTGTCTGGCGGATCCTCTATGTTTCACAGATATGGATGACCAAGGGTCTTCCTCAGTCAGTTGATTCAGGTGCATGCAAAAATTTCGCATTAATGAAAATTTTCCTTTCAGGGTTAATGTAAGGAACGGATTAAAAGTCAGGCCCTCTTCTTTTCCAATCGAACATTCTATCCCTAAATTATCCCTTTTGAGCTTTCAGAATAAATTACTTCGTTTGGCAACCCTTGAGAATCGCAAACCCCACACTGGGGTAACTTTGAGTTGGAAAAGAAAAGAAAAGTCCCAAGAGGTGAAAAGTGCTAAGGCAACAACAAAAGCAAAAGAAAAGAGAACCTCAGTTCAAAATAAACTGGGGCAAATTTTTGAAAAATTTCAAAGGAATGGCAAAAGGCCGAGGGAAAAACAAAATGAAAGAGAAAAAGCCTCAATTGAGCATAAACTGGGGCAAATTCTGATTTAGCCCTAAAATAGGGTTGGCGCAGCAATGCGATCTCAGATTATTCAAACCACTTTTGAAATCCGCTTTCAAGCCTTAACTTTTCTAAGCACCCCACCAGACCCCATTACAAAAGCTGAAAAGTCCTGACTTCTGTTCTTTGCAATGACCCTGTCAAGAAAATTTCTGATGCCGAAAATTTTAGCTGTATTTCTGAATTGTTTGGGTATGGGGTTGACACTACTCACCATGTGAAAACCCATCAAGTTGAGGGAAAGGGAAAAGAGGCAAAATGCAAAGTAAGAAAAGTAAATGCAAGAAAAGCAGAAAAATTCGACGTTGAAGTCCCTGGTGAATGATGAGAAGAATACAAACAAATTCTGAGATCTTTGAGTTCAGAATAGGGGCAGTTTTGGAAAAATGCGATCTTCGGTGCAATGTCCTTGAAAGACTTATCCTTCAGCTATCGTTTCAAGCCACATTACAAGTTAATAAAGTCCATCGTTGACTTATTCCTTCATGACAATCCAAAGTGAGGATTATGCTCGTAAGAAATCCATCAATCATTTGTGATCATGGGGGGGTATAACCAGTTTTCACAGGTTTAGCTATCGCTTCTACCCATTTTGGTACAAGTTTAAAGCTTATATGTTGACTAAATTTTCTTAAGAAAAATAAGAATGGACAAACTATTTGCTTTCACTAAGATGTGATGTTGAATGCATTACAATTTTGGGCACAAGAATAAGACAAATTCTGACCTCCCATCTCCTTAGCCATTTCAAAAAATAAAGTCACTTGATTGGTCCAGAAAGATGAGCCAACCAGAAGTGGTGACCCGTTACCCAAAACACCAATGCTAAAAGTGAGGAATAAATCTTCTTGAATTTGGTGTTATTTCGAGGAATTCATCATGAAATTTCTGCATCAGTTCAAACTTGACGTTTAAAGTTTCTTCACATTGTTGTATATGTGCATTCTTTCCTAAATTTTAGAAAGTGCAGGTTTTTCTTTGTTCAAATAAATGGAAAATCATCAGAACCAATTTTTGCAATCAAATGGGCCCACACTGGGGCAAAATTTTTATTTGCAAAATTTCACAAAACAAGCTCACACAGGGGCAAAATTTTCCGCAATACATTTGAGGATTTCGTCCAAAAGTCAAAATGATACATTTTTGAATCAATCACGCTGCTCTTTTCATGTAAATGTGAATGCATGTCATATTTTGGTAAGCCCCTGTGCAGGTATTCATTGTTGAAATCGACGAAAGAGCATCTGGTGATGTGGAAGGCCGATGCCGAAGAAAGAGAAAAAGAAGGGAAAAGGGCCCTACACTGGGGCAAATTATTTTGAAAAAGATTCTTACAAAAAAAATCAGAAAAATTCAAAAGTCAAAAATCAAGTTCAAATTCTTGTTTCTTGGAAAATCAAATTCAGTTTCTTGACCAATTGGATGGCAGGACTGGGTGTTATCCCACTGACCATTCACAAACATTCCAAAAATCACGTTGGGCCTGGATTTTGTGCCGCCAACTTCTCAAAAATCACGTTGGGCCTGGACTTTGTGCCGCCAACATTCCAAACATCACGTTGGGCCTGGATTTAATGCCGCCAACATCACAAAGATCAAGTTGGGCCTGGACTTGGTGCCGCCAACATTCTAAGGATCACGTTGGGTCTGGATTTCGTGCCGCCAATTTTTCACTCGGCAGGCTCGGGTTTTATCCCGCTGACCGCTTACCTCGGCAGGCTCGGGTTTTATCCCACTGACCGCTTACCTCGGCAGGACCGGGTTTTATCCCGCCAATTCCCTCGGCAGGACCGGGTCTTATCCCGCTGACCGCTTATTTCGTTGGGACCGGGTTTCATCCCGCCAATTCCCTCGGCAGGACCGGGTTTTATCCCGCTGACCGCTTACCTCGGCAGGACCGGGTTTAATCCCGCTGACCGCTTTTATCAAATTGGGACCGGGTTTCATCCCGCCAATCACGGCAGGACCGGGTATAATCCCGCTGACCGCTTTTATCAAATTAGGACCGGGTTTCATCCCGCCAATCACGGCAGGACCGGGTATAATCCCGCTGACCGCTTTTATCAAAATTGGGACCGGGTTTCATCCCGCCAATGAATGGCAGGACCGGGTATAATCCCGCTGACCAAAGGGATGGCAGGACCGGGTCTAATCCCGCCGACCAAATGAAAGGCAGGCTCGGGTTTAATCCCACTGGCCAATTCATCACACTGGGGCAAATTATTTCGACAAGTCTCTCTCAGTCAGGAAAAGTCAAAAAAATCATCAATCAAAAAATCAAAAAATCAAAAAATCAAAAAATCAAAAAATCAAAAAATCAAAAAAAATCAAATCAAGTTCATCATGGCAGGCTCGGGTTTAATCTCACTGTCCGATTGTCAAACATTTCATTTTCACAGCCACTGGAGCGTGAGGTTAGTCCCGCCAGTGAGCATTTCATTTCTATGCCACTAGCCGTTGGATCAGTCCCACTAGTGCGCATTCCATTTTCGTCTGCCACTAGCCGTGGGTCAGTCCCAATAGTGAGCACTTCCCGATTTAAATTTTCTGTTTGGGTCTATCCCATTTAAATTTCTGTCTGGGTCTATCCCGTGGGTCTATCCCATTTACATTTTCTGTCTGGGTCTATCCCATTTACATTCCTGTCCGGGTCAGTCCCGTTTTCAATCCATGCTCGGGTCAGTCCCGTTTTAAATTCCTGTTCGGGTCAATCCCGCTTTAAGTTCCTGTTTGGACCAATCCCGTCTTTAAATTTCGTTCGGGTCAATCCCGCTTTAAATTTCCTGTATAAGTCAATCCCATTTTAAATTTTTGTCAAAGGGGTCAGTCCCCATTTCTAAAGCGCCCATCGTTCGAGACGCTCGTAGCCGAATAACCCAGGTGAGCATTTGGTGTCTACTTCTTTGTCTCAAGTTTTTCCAAAACTCAGACAAAGAGGGGCAAACTGTAGACACCAAATTTTGGTGTAATTTCATTTACTATTTATTTTTTAGTTTGTGCTCGTTTTATTCACTTTTTAGTTTTTAGTTTTTTAGTTTTTTGTGTTATTATTATTATTTTTAAGTTTTTAGCATAGAATTTCTCGAAAAGAAAAGAAAAGCATTCAAAAAATATGTTTTAATTGTTTTGATTTAAATGCAATGTTTTCTTGGAAAAAATGGAAAAAAAAGAGAAAAAGAAAAATCATAAAAAAAGGAAAAAAGGAAGAAAAATTGTTCACAAAAATACGTTCAAGTTCAATCTTTGGGCACTTTAGTTGTTTTTTTAAGTTATTTTGAGAAAAGAAAAGAAAAAGGTGGAAAAATGAAGAAAATTTGAAAAATGGACATTTTTGTTCAGTTTTTTTTTGTGTAAAATTATTTTTGTTTTTTTATTATCTGGTTTTTGTCAATTTATTATTATTATTTTTATTTTATCATTTCTGTATTTATTAAGTTGAAAGTTTAAAAAAAAAAAAAAAAAAAAAAGGAAAATTGTTGCCGCAGCATCAAAGCTGCGGACTTGCGCCATTTGCAAAAAATCTGGGGACAGCTCCTTAGCTGCAATTTAGGAGAGATGGCCGAGAGAGTTTAGGGTTGATGTTCCATATAAAACCCAAGAGAATGGCAGCCGCCAAGGGGGGATGAAAAAATTGACAACGGGACTGAAAACAAAACAAGGGCTGAGGGTTTAAGGAGGGTAGACAGCAGCCACAAGAGGAGGATTGGGAGAGAACCACCAAAAGGGAGAGAGCAGAGAAAGTTTGGGGGGGTTGAGGAAAGAAAGCATCGACTGACGGCTGGAAAATTGAAAAGAGTGGCAGCTGATAGGGAGGAAAAACTGAAAAACAAAGCAACCGGGAAAGAGATAGAAAAGAAAACAGCAGAGGATAGGAGAGTTTTTGCGGGGGTGACGACTGAACTGAAAACATTCGGCAGAGGTTCTTTTGACGGCTAAGAAACCGAGAGAGAGCAAGGAGAGTTTGGGAGGTTTCTGGGAACAGCAAAAGAGAGAGTGAACAGCTAAGTTGAGGGACTGAAATAGAGGATACGGCTATAGAAGGAAAAAGGAAACCGAGAAGCAAGGGCTGGAGTTTGCGGCTGTCCAACAAAGGTAAACCAGAAAACTAGCGAGTGCTGGGAATAGAATCGAGAGGGTGGCTGGGCCGCAATAAGCTGAAAAAGAAAAGGTCTTTGTACAAAGTAAATCTGGGAAAAGTTTGGAAAAGTCTGTGCAGCTGATAGCAAGAGCAAGAGAATGGCTTGACGAAGTGGCAACTTTTGCAGCAGAAGTTCTCGATCGCATTTTGGGAGCCCGTACGCACCGCTGGGTAGATTTTAAAGCCGTTCAACCGTGCTAGCATTCTCAGGTAAAAATGTTTGTTTCTGATGGATTTCAACATGTACTATGAAAATAAAACTATCGGATGAGAATTTTTCGTTTTCTACTGGGTTAATCTTCCGCTGATTCTCTGATTTTGCCATTTTGCTTACTGCTAAGGACTGATTCAGTAGAAACCCATGAGATGAATCTGATTAAGTACATGGGGTTTAGGATTTTTCTATAATGGCTGTCTAACAAATCCATGATTTGCTGCCAAATATTTACAATTATCTTGGCGTTTGAATAGGCAAAAAAATTCAGAAATGGTTCGAATTGCGGTCAAGTCTGTTTTTGATGTTTTTTTAGGCTGCTGTTCCGTTGTTTTTCTGTGTTGATTATGTTTAGATTTTGATGTTAAATGGAGTGAACGATAAGTTTTGGCTGTCTGCTTGGAATTTGAGTCTTTGAATATGCATGTTTGATAATAAAATGGATGGAAATCTTGTTGTAAGAATCTGGTTTGATAGTAGTTGTATACCTGGGTTTTAGGGGGCGTAAGTTTGGGATCTTTTCTATAGGTTGTAGTGGATGGGGTTCGTGAGAGTCCATGAGGTTTGTCACTGCTGTTTTGTTGGATTTTATTGGCTGCGTATGTTGTCCTGAATGCTATGGCTGGGGGTTGCATTTCATTTCCAGATTTGCTCGACCCATTTGAATCTGTATATGCTAATTACTATGCTGAAGAATGAAAAGTAATCCTTGTTGATCCTCATACTCCATTTCAAGATTGTGCAGTTTGGTTTTTTTTTTCATCTGCCTTAATGGAATGAATCGATCCTGCCCATAATTGACTTTGCCACAAGTTTCACTCCTTCCCTTGCTGCATTTTTTGCTTTGGTTGATTTGATTGGATCTTAAAGGATAGGTGATCATGTAATGACAATGGGATGAAGTTATGGCATCTGGGGGTTTGATTTAATAAGCTTCGTTTGAGTTACTTCACAACAGACCTCTTGGTTGAATGATGAAGCTCCATTTTAGAATTTTAGAAAGCTGGTTTTTGTTCTTCCATTGCCGTATATGTCTTTCTGTTTGTTTCTTCACTTGATCTTGGATGTTTTGATTTTCACACTTGGGTTGTGTTGATCACGATTGGGTATGTTGAGTGATGGTTTCTTTGGCTTTTGTTTGAAATCTTGTATGAAGTGTACGTTTGAAAGCCCAGGATTGCAGAATGAAAGCTTCCTTAGTTGCAGAAGCTTGTTTTCGTATCATTTGCATGAAGATTGCATGAAATCAATTTCTAAAATTGCACTTTGACCCCCCAAGTCTCCCCTTGTTCCACTAGGACCCAATCAATTAAATAATTTCATCAATTTGGTCCTTGATAAATTTTAATTTGTGCAACTTCATTGTTTGTTTGTTTCAATTAACTACCCTGCTTTGTTTCAATTGCGCTTAAGTCATGACTTTAGGGGTTTTATGACCAAATGAGCTCGTGTTTGCCTATTTTCTTTAATTTCCCTAAATAAATTGGTTGTTTGACCTTTTCTTGGCTCTTGGGACCTTTGGAGTGCTTAAATGTTTCGATTGAATTCGAATGGTTGACTAAGGTTTGCAATTGGGTTTTTAGTTGGTAATTGGGTCCTTGGTGGGTCCTTTTCTTGGAACTTATGCATTATTTGATTTCATTTAAATTGCAATTAGGAGAGATTTGGTGACTTTGTTATACTTTACTATTTGAGGTACCTTGACCTTTTTATTGTTTTGAAGCCATTTTTTTTTCATTTGGACACCATTCAAAGGGGCGGTATAATTTCTTTTATCCCTTTTGTTTCTCTCCTATGTGACCCAACGTTTTAAGTGAATTGCATGCCTACTTCGCTTTCCTAGCTTTTCTTTAATTCCTTTTACTTATGTCATTTACTTTTTGTTTTCATTAAGTTATTCTTTTGGGGTATGTGTACACCTCTTGGCTTGTAATAGATAGGGATGTGGCGAGCAATTTGGTCCATTTTCCCTTTCCCTTTTTGTTTTAGTTAGTGAATGTAATAGGTTCATTAGCTTGGTTGCATGCTTACGTGTTAAGTGTTAATTTGCGTTATTAGGTCCTTGCATCTAGTCAAGCATGCTAAGTGTTATGTGCTACGTGCTTATAAGTGATTCGCATGTCTACTCGCTTTTTATAGTGTGGATGAATGGAATGGATGAATGTACGTCACCACACTAGTCCAACGCTAGTTGTGGCTTCTTTTATCGTTCCCACTAGTCCAACGCTAGTCGGAATTCATAAAATGGGCTAGTCCAACGCTAGACCCTTAGGGATTTCCCCTCGTTAGTACATGTTTGCATGTTCATTACATGTCATGCATTTTTTTTTAGTTTTATCATTTTGCATGCCCCTCGAACCCCTTTTCCCTCCATTTTAGGATTTTTGCATTTCATGCTAGTTAGGGTTCATTTGCCTGAAGAGTCCCCTTAAATATGGGATATAGACGAGTGTGGCTTTTTCTAAGCCTTAGCACGCTTGTATTCCCTCTATAAAAGGGCAAATTAAGTCACGATTTAGGTCTCCCCGTACCCAATATGCATGAATTCCCTAGGCTCATGCATTTTTTAATCTACTTTATCATTTTATACTTTCACTTCTCCTCTCATTTGCACACATACACCTTTATCCCTTCATTTGCACACGAACACTTCTCCTCTCATTTGCACACGTACACCTTTTTATCCCTTCACTTGCACACGAACACTTTGTCTCATTTGCACATATGCATTTTTTATCCCTTTACTTGCACACGAGCACTTTTGCCTTCATTTGCACACCTCTCATATTTTCTTTCCTTGTTTGAGCATTCCACTTGCATTATTCGTGACTTCTTCGAAGGATCGTTATTGGGCTTCACAATTAATGTGATTGGCACCACTTAACCTTTGAAGAGAAATTTCCCCCAATACCCCTAGGTCTAGGGTTTGCATTCATGTAGTGCATCCAAATGTAATAAATTCTTTGGTTAAAACAAGAAAATCTTTGATTAAATCAACGCAACTAGCCTTGGCTAGGTCAAAGGGGTGCCTTGGATTTTTATCCTTGCCTTCCCCTTTGTCAAATGTGACTCCCGAACCTTTTTTTTGGTTTACGTGGATTAGGAGTCGTTTAAAAAGGGTTTCTCACTACTTTTTCCTATTTTTCTTAAAAAATACATTTTTTTAGGTGACTTGGTACACCTTAACTCATTACCAAGTGGCGACTCCGTATTTAGTTTTAAAAACCCTTTTTAAACTATAATTTTGGGTCAAATCGTCGCATTCTCAAAACCCCATTTAGACCCATTTTTCTTTTAAATCATGATTCATTTTCTAATCACAAAATCCATTTTTCAAACCATTTTATTTATTTATCAAAAAATGGGGCGCGACAGTTGGCGACTCCACTGGGGACTTTCGAGAGTCCGAGCAAATTTGATTTAATCAACCTTTTTCTTCTTTTAACCTTTTTATTTATCACATTGGATGTTTAGGATTGCATTTTTTCCTTTTTTTAGGATTTTTGCATTTCGCGTATCAACTCACTTCCTCACACATTCGACTACGATTGTTTGGATGGATGGATGATTTATTTTTATATGATTTCGCGCTTTGCATTGCATGTGGGGGGGGTGTCACCTTTAGAGCCTTGTGTGGTTCTCAACCCCTTCCCTCAAAATAGGGAACACTTCATACGTGCACGTTTACTTATTGTTATCCCACTTTATTTTATTTTTCGTGGGCGCTATCCCACACCGCCTTGTAGGATTAGGATCGATTGCCTTGGGTAGGCGGCTGGTGTGCACTGCGCCCATAGCGCTACCTAAGGGATCACTCGAGCCATCGATCGAAGGCCTTGGGAGTGATGACCCTTTGCCTTTAGGTCTGAAGGCTTGGGAGCCGAAGCCTTATCGAGTCTAGTTGCATTAGTTAGCCCCAGCCTCATGCATCCATGTTAGCATTTTCCTAGGTTAGAGTCAGCCTCACCCTCTTTTAAGCACATTAGGCACGAGGGAAGGGGTTCCACCCCTTTTACTTGCTTTTATTGTATTTCTTTTCTTAATTGCTCCCAATGTGTTATGTGAACTATCAATTGCACTAACCATTCTTTTGTTTTCTTGGATTGCATTCATGTGCCTTAGCAATAAGAGGCCCCTTGGGCACTCTTTTAGTGACTTACCCACTAGATGACTCACATGTTTAAATTTCAGTCATTACACTTAATTTTCAGTAAGTACATTTTTCATTTTTAGATCTTTTTCCCCCGATGCATTATTTATGTCCTTTAGGCCATATTTGTGACATATTTACATCGCTTTAATAAATGGCATCATGCATCCACCTTAGAAGGGAATGCCACATAGGGAATCCCGTTTTAGAAATCAGCCACCCCATGTCTCGGATATATAATCCAATGAGACTTGCACGTTTACCTTTCTCGTACCATCCGAAGGGGTAGTGCACAAGGTAAGGTAGGATCCGATCATTTTTCATAAAGCGATCCTTGGAATATGAGCATCTAATAATCGCTTTTTGGCCATTTTTAAACCTAACTGGTAAAAATCCCTTGCGTAAAGGACATTAATTTGAAGAAATTCACAAATAATTCCTTATCATTGAGACAGTTAATAAACTGAGGCCAAATCGTGACTTTAGAAGGCTCATAGACTAATTTTTTGAGACCACCAATGGCCGAACGATTCAATCGATCCATTTTGTCAGTTCCTAATCAATTTTGAATAAATCAATTCATTTGACCAATTTACCCTTTTTAGGGTCATTCGATCAATTTTTGAATAAATTAATTTCGTTCAATTCATTTGACCAATTTACCCTTTTAGGGTGATTTGGTCGATTTTTGCATAAATCATCAATCTCCATTTTATTCATTGGACCAATTTACTCATTTCTTAGGTCAATTCAATCAATTTTGAATAAGTCATCCGATTTCATTTGACTAGTTTACCCTTTTTAGGGTGATCTAGTCAATTTTGAATCAATCATTCGATCCATTGGACCGATTTGCCTAGTTTTAGGGCGAGTTGGTCAAATCATCATTTCACTCGATCTGTTTGATCAATTGACTTCATTCAATTCATTTGATTAGTTTAATTCATTCTTAGGGTTATCCATTCAATTTTGAATAAATGCATTTGACCATTTTACCCTTTTTGAAGGCGATTCGGTCGATTTTTGAATAAATCATCCATTTTATCCAATCCATTTTGTCAATTCATTCATCATTTGACCAATTCATTCATTTGACCAATTTACCCTTTTTAGGGTCATCAGGTCGATTTTTGAAAAATCATCCATTCATTTGACCAATTTACCCTTTTTAGGGTCATCCGGTCAATTTTTGAAAAATCATTCATTCATTTGACCAATTTACCCTTTTTAGGGTCATCCAGCCGATCTTTGGATAAGTCATCAATTCATTGGACCAATTTACCCTTTTAGGGTGATTTGGTCGATTTTTGCATAAGTTATCAATCTCCATTTCATTCATTTGGCTAATTCACCCATTGGTAGGGCAATCGAACCAATTTTGAATAAATCAAGTTTTCATTTAGTCCATTTGTCCAATCTACCCTTTTTTAGGGTGATTCGATCAATTTTGAATAAATCAATTTCATTCAATTCATCTGACCAATTTACCCTTTCTAGGGTTATTCGGTCAATTTTTGAATAAATCAATTTCATCTGACCAATTTACCCTTTCTAGGGTCATTCGGTCAATTTTTGAATAAATCAATTTCATTCAATTCATCTGACCAATTTACCCTTTTTAGGGTCGTTCGGTCAATTCATCAATTTCATTCAATTCATTTGACCAATTTACCCTTTTTAGGGTCATACGGTCGATTTTGAATAAATCATCATTTCACTCAATGCGTTTGATCAATTGATTTCATTTAGTTCATTTGATTCATTTAATTCATTTTTTAGGGTTATCCATTCGATTTTGAATAAATAATCAAATTTCATTCAATGCATTTGACCATTTTACCCTTCTTAAGGTAATCTAGTCAATTTTTGAATAAACCATCAATTTCATCCTATGCATTTGACCAGATTTCCCTCTCTTAGGGTTTCGGTCTAAGGTTCACTGAATGACCTAGTCTAAACATTGCAATCTCTTTTACACGTCATTTTTTTGTGTCAATCAAGGCAAGCAATCCATTCGGACTTTGTCCTAATTTTTAGGACAAATGTGTCTTTTCACTCCAATTGGAGGCCAAATTTTTCAAATCATTTTTTTCACCCAATCAACTGATCGGATTCATCAGGTATTGTATGGTGCCTACCCTAGAGGATTGCATTTTCATGTTAGGCCTACCCTTGGCACAAAAAGGGTTCCCCCATAGGACATGCATACCGATTTTGCAGTCTTGTTTACTAACTCAGGTTATTTTTCTTTTGTTTTTCCCCTCCCCTGCATTCATAAAAAAAAATGTTTCAATAAGGCAAAAATATTTTTCTACATTTGATAACATTTCTGATCTAATAAAGTGTGAAAATTACAAGTATTATTTGATTCTTGGGCAGATCCTACAATGGAAACGTGAAAGATCCATCTGAAAGTTCTAGACTAAGAGCTTCTAAGAGATTTCATAATTGTTTTTCAAAGAAGACTCTGTATATTGGATTTGTTAATACATTCTTGTTCCCAAAAGAGGCAGAAATGTGTATATTGGGAGTTCTTAGAAGTTTTTCTCTTCTCATTTGTATTATAATTGAATGAGCATTTTGTTTCAAACTCTTTCAGCAATAAAATTTTTTGGACAATTATTGTTTTGAATATCCATGTACATTTCATTCTTTTTGCTCATTGGAAATTTCATGATGAATTTTAAAGAAAATAAGACTAAATTGAGATTTCCTCAACCTCCAGTCTGAAAATTCACAAGTGTATGCTTTCTAAAATTCTTGCGTACACTAGATTGGTGATCCGAGCTATCCAATAAGAGTGCTCAAAGTTAAAAGAAGTCACTCAAAAGACCCAATGAGATACCTTTTTTTCCTTTACTGTACAATTCATATTTTGCCCACTCCTATTGACCCCAAAATAAAATCAGTCACATTGATTGATAAATTGCAAATTGGGGCAATCTTTGCTTGGAAAAATGTCCATAGCGTCTAATTAGATTCAATTCACATCTCAATGAAAGCAAAAATGTGCATTATTCTTGTTTGTTTTGAAAATTTGGAATGATACTTTAAGTATTCGTTTCTCTATCCATACAGTTTTTATCATTTGCTCTCCCATTTGAGCCTTTAAAAGAATAATTTCGTTTCAAATAAGAGTCTTAAAGCTCACTACCCTACATTGGAAAATTTTCACATATCAAAAGGGGAATGGATTCTCAATGAGCGTTTCGTCACCTTAATTGTCATGGAGCGTAAGAATGATGCTTTGGCCGTCGTTTCTACAATCTAAACACAATTTACCCCTTGCATTCTCATTCGAGCTAAATTGATGGTTCTTTTCAAAGCACCTATGATCGCACCCCACATTGGGGAGGGAGATTGGAAATTTTTCAAAAAAAAAGAAAAGCAAAAAATGCTAAAACTAAAAAGGGGGAACCGCAAATTGGGGAAATTTGATTCTACCTGAGCTTCAATTGTGAGAAAAAGAAGAGTGAAAAGAAAAGAAAGAAAAGTTGTCTGGCGGATCCTCTATGTTTCACAGATATGGATGACCAAGGGTCTTCCTCAGTCAGTTGATTCAGGTGCATGCAAAAATTTCGCATTAATGAAAATTTTCCTTTCAGGGTTAATGTAAGGAACGGATTAAAAGTCAGGCCCTCTTCTTTTCCAATCGAACATTCTATCCCTAAATTATCCCTTTTGAGCTTTCAGAATAAATTACTTCGTTTGGCAACCCTTGAGAATCGCAAACCCCACACTGGGGTAACTTTGAGTTGGAAAAGAAAAGAAAAGTCCCAAGAGGTGAAAAGTGCTAAGGCAACAACAAAAGCAAAAGAAAAGAGAACCTCAGTTCAAAATAAACTGGGGCAAATTTTTGAAAAATTTCAAAGGAATGGCAAAAGGCCGAGGGAAAAACAAAATGAAAGAGAAAAAGCCTCAATTGAGCATAAACTGGGGCAAATTCTGATTTAGCCCTAAAATAGGGTTGGCGCAGCAATGCGATCTCAGATTATTCAAACCACTTTTGAAATCCGCTTTCAAGCCTTAACTTTTCTAAGCACCCCACCAGACCCCATTACAAAAGCTGAAAAGTCCTGACTTCTGTTCTTTGCAATGACCCTGTCAAGAAAATTTCTGATGCCGAAAATTTTAGCTGTATTTCTGAATTGTTTGGGTATGGGGTTGACACTACTCACCATGTGAAAACCCATCAAGTTGAGGGAAAGGGAAAAGAGGCAAAATGCAAAGTAAGAAAAGTAAATGCAAGAAAAGCAGAAAAATTCGACGTTGAAGTCCCTGGTGAATGATGAGAAGAATACAAACAAATTCTGAGATCTTTGAGTTCAGAATAGGGGCAGTTTTGGAAAAATGCGATCTTCGGTGCAATGTCCTTGAAAGACTTATCCTTCAGCTATCGTTTCAAGCCACATTACAAGTTAATAAAGTCCATCGTTGACTTATTCCTTCATGACAATCCAAAGTGAGGATTATGCTCGTAAGAAATCCATCAATCATTTGTGATCATGGGGGGGTATAACCAGTTTTCACAGGTTTAGCTATCGCTTCTACCCATTTTGGTACAAGTTTAAAGCTTATATGTTGACTAAATTTTCTTAAGAAAAATAAGAATGGACAAACTATTTGCTTTCACTAAGATGTGATGTTGAATGCATTACAATTTTGGGCACAAGAATAAGACAAATTCTGACCTCCCATCTCCTTAGCCATTTCAAAAAATAAAGTCACTTGATTGGTCCAGAAAGATGAGCCAACCAGAAGTGGTGACCCGTTACCCAAAACACCAATGCTAAAAGTGAGGAATAAATCTTCTTGAATTTGGTGTTATTTCGAGGAATTCATCATGAAATTTCTGCATCAGTTCAAACTTGACGTTTAAAGTTTCTTCACATTGTTGTATATGTGCATTCTTTCCTAAATTTTAGAAAGTGCAGGTTTTTCTTTGTTCAAATAAATGGAAAATCATCAGAACCAATTTTTGCAATCAAATGGGCCCACACTGGGGCAAAATTTTTATTTGCAAAATTTCACAAAACAAGCTCACACAGGGGCAAAATTTTCCGCAATACATTTGAGGATTTCGTCCAAAAGTCAAAATGATACATTTTTGAATCAATCACGCTGCTCTTTTCATGTAAATGTGAATGCATGTCATATTTTGGTAAGCCCCTGTGCAGGTATTCATTGTTGAAATCGACGAAAGAGCATCTGGTGATGTGGAAGGCCGATGCCGAAGAAAGAGAAAAAGAAGGGAAAAGGGCCCTACACTGGGGCAAATTATTTTGAAAAAGATTCTTACAAAAAAAATCAGAAAAATTCAAAAGTCAAAAATCAAGTTCAAATTCTTGTTTCTTGGAAAATCAAATTCAGTTTCTTGACCAATTGGATGGCAGGACTGGGTGTTATCCCACTGACCATTCACAAACATTCCAAAAATCACGTTGGGCCTGGATTTTGTGCCGCCAACTTCTCAAAAATCACGTTGGGCCTGGACTTTGTGCCGCCAACATTCCAAACATCACGTTGGGCCTGGATTTAATGCCGCCAACATCACAAAGATCAAGTTGGGCCTGGACTTGGTGCCGCCAACATTCTAAGGATCACGTTGGGTCTGGATTTCGTGCCGCCAATTTTTCACTCGGCAGGCTCGGGTTTTATCCCGCTGACCGCTTACCTCGGCAGGCTCGGGTTTTATCCCACTGACCGCTTACCTCGGCAGGACCGGGTTTTATCCCGCCAATTCCCTCGGCAGGACCGGGTCTTATCCCGCTGACCGCTTATTTCGTTGGGACCGGGTTTCATCCCGCCAATTCCCTCGGCAGGACCGGGTTTTATCCCGCTGACCGCTTACCTCGGCAGGACCGGGTTTAATCCCGCTGACCGCTTTTATCAAATTGGGACCGGGTTTCATCCCGCCAATCACGGCAGGACCGGGTATAATCCCGCTGACCGCTTTTATCAAATTAGGACCGGGTTTCATCCCGCCAATCACGGCAGGACCGGGTATAATCCCGCTGACCGCTTTTATCAAAATTGGGACCGGGTTTCATCCCGCCAATGAATGGCAGGACCGGGTATAATCCCGCTGACCAAAGGGATGGCAGGACCGGGTCTAATCCCGCCGACCAAATGAAAGGCAGGCTCGGGTTTAATCCCACTGGCCAATTCATCACACTGGGGCAAATTATTTCGACAAGTCTCTCTCAGTCAGGAAAAGTCAAAAAAATCATCAATCAAAAAATCAAAAAATCAAAAAATCAAAAAATCAAAAAATCAAAAAATCAAAAAAAATCAAATCAAGTTCATCATGGCAGGCTCGGGTTTAATCTCACTGTCCGATTGTCAAACATTTCATTTTCACAGCCACTGGAGCGTGAGGTTAGTCCCGCCAGTGAGCATTTCATTTCTATGCCACTAGCCGTTGGATCAGTCCCACTAGTGCGCATTCCATTTTCGTCTGCCACTAGCCGTGGGTCAGTCCCAATAGTGAGCACTTCCCGATTTAAATTTTCTGTTTGGGTCTATCCCATTTAAATTTCTGTCTGGGTCTATCCCGTGGGTCTATCCCATTTACATTTTCTGTCTGGGTCTATCCCATTTACATTCCTGTCCGGGTCAGTCCCGTTTTCAATCCATGCTCGGGTCAGTCCCGTTTTAAATTCCTGTTCGGGTCAATCCCGCTTTAAGTTCCTGTTTGGACCAATCCCGTCTTTAAATTTCGTTCGGGTCAATCCCGCTTTAAATTTCCTGTATAAGTCAATCCCATTTTAAATTTTTGTCAAAGGGGTCAGTCCCCATTTCTAAAGCGCCCATCGTTCGAGACGCTCGTAGCCGAATAACCCAGGTGAGCATTTGGTGTCTACTTCTTTGTCTCAAGTTTTTCCAAAACTCAGACAAAGAGGGGCAAACTGTAGACACCAAATTTTGGTGTAATTTCATTTACTATTTATTTTTTAGTTTGTGCTCGTTTTATTCACTTTTTAGTTTTTAGTTTTTTAGTTTTTTGTGTTATTATTATTATTTTTAAGTTTTTAGCATAGAATTTCTCGAAAAGAAAAGAAAAGCATTCAAAAAATATGTTTTAATTGTTTTGATTTAAATGCAATGTTTTCTTGGAAAAAATGGAAAAAAAAGAGAAAAAGAAAAATCATAAAAAAAGGAAAAAAGGAAGAAAAATTGTTCACAAAAATACGTTCAAGTTCAATCTTTGGGCACTTTAGTTGTTTTTTTAAGTTATTTTGAGAAAAGAAAAGAAAAAGGTGGAAAAATGAAGAAAATTTGAAAAATGGACATTTTTGTTCAGTTTTTTTTTGTGTAAAATTATTTTTGTTTTTTTATTATCTGGTTTTTGTCAATTTATTATTATTATTTTTATTTTATCATTTCTGTATTTATTAAGTTGAAAGTTTAAAAAAAAAAAAAAAAAAAAAAGGAAAATTGTTGCCGCAGCATCAAAGCTGCGGACTTGCGCCATTTGCAAAAAATCTGGGGACAGCTCCTTAGCTGCAATTTAGGAGAGATGGCCGAGAGAGTTTAGGGTTGATGTTCCATATAAAAGCCAAGAGAATGGCAGCCGCCAAGGGGGGATGAAAAAATTGACAACGGGACTGAAAACAAAACAAGGGCTGAGGGTTTAAGGAGGGTAGACAGCAGCCACAAGAGGAGGATTGGGAGAGAACCACCAAAAGGGAGAGAGCAGAGAAAGTTTGGGGGGGTTGAGGAAAGAAAGCATCGACTGACGGCTGGAAAATTGAAAAGAGTGGCAGCTGATAGGGAGGAAAAACTGAAAAACAAAGCAACCGGGAAAGAGATAGAAAAGAAAACAGCAGAGGATAGGAGAGTTTTTGCGGGGGTGACGACTGAACTGAAAACATTCGGCAGAGGTTCTTTTGACGGCTAAGAAACCGAGAGAGAGCAAGGAGAGTTTGGGAGGTTTCTGGGAACAGCAAAAGAGAGAGTGAACAGCTAAGTTGAGGGACTGAAATAGAGGATACGGCTATAGAAGGAAAAAGGAAACCGAGAAGCAAGGGCTGGAGTTTGCGGCTGTCCAACAAAGGTAAACCAGAAAACTAGCGAGTGCTGGGAATAGAATCGAGAGGGTGGCTGGGCCGCAATAAGCTGAAAAAGAAAAGGTCTTTGTACAAAGTAAATCTGGGAAAAGTTTGGAAAAGTCTGTGCAGCTGATAGCAAGAGCAAGAGAATGGCTTGACGAAGTGGCAACTTTTGCAGCAGAAGTTCTCGATCGCATTTTGGGAGCCCGTACGCACCGCTGGGTAGATTTTAAAGCCGTTCAACCGTGCTAGCATTCTCAGGTAAAAATGTTTGTTTCTGATGGATTTCAACATGTACTATGAAAATAAAACTATCGGATGAGAATTTTTCGTTTTCTACTGGGTTAATCTTCCGCTGATTCTCTGATTTTGCCATTTTGCTTACTGCTAAGGACTGATTCAGTAGAAACCCATGAGATGAATCTGATTAAGTACATGGGGTTTAGGATTTTTCTATAATGGCTGTCTAACAAATCCATGATTTGCTGCCAAATATTTACAATTATCTTGGCGTTTGAATAGGCAAAAAAATTCAGAAATGGTTCGAATTGCGGTCAAGTCTGTTTTTGATGTTTTTTTAGGCTGCTGTTCCGTTGTTTTTCTGTGTTGATTATGTTTAGATTTTGATGTTAAATGGAGTGAACGATAAGTTTTGGCTGTCTGCTTGGAATTTGAGTCTTTGAATATGCATGTTTGATAATAAAATGGATGGAAATCTTGTTGTAAGAATCTGGTTTGATAGTAGTTGTATACCTGGGTTTTAGGGGGCGTAAGTTTGGGATCTTTTCTATAGGTTGTAGTGGATGGGGTTCGTGAGAGTCCATGAGGTTTGTCACTGCTGTTTTGTTGGATTTTATTGGCTGCGTATGTTGTCCTGAATGCTATGGCTGGGGGTTGCATTTCATTTCCAGATTTGCTCGACCCATTTGAATCTGTATATGCTAATTACTATGCTGAAGAATGAAAAGTAATCCTTGTTGATCCTCATACTCCATTTCAAGATTGTGCAGTTTGGTTTTTTTTTTCATCTGCCTTAATGGAATGAATCGATCCTGCCCATAATTGACTTTGCCACAAGTTTCACTCCTTCCCTTGCTGCATTTTTTGCTTTGGTTGATTTGATTGGATCTTAAAGGATAGGTGATCATGTAATGACAATGGGATGAAGTTATGGCATCTGGGGGTTTGATTTAATAAGCTTCGTTTGAGTTACTTCACAACAGACCTCTTGGTTGAATGATGAAGCTCCATTTTAGAATTTTAGAAAGCTGGTTTTTGTTCTTCCATTGCCGTATATGTCTTTCTGTTTGTTTCTTCACTTGATCTTGGATGTTTTGATTTTCACACTTGGGTTGTGTTGATCACGATTGGGTATGTTGAGTGATGGTTTCTTTGGCTTTTGTTTGAAATCTTGTATGAAGTGTACGTTTGAAAGCCCAGGATTGCAGAATGAAAGCTTCCTTAGTTGCAGAAGCTTGTTTTCGTATCATTTGCATGAAGATTGCATGAAATCAATTTCTAAAATTGCACTTTGACCCCCCAAGTCTCCCCTTGTTCCACTAGGACCCAATCAATTAAATAATTTCATCAATTTGGTCCTTGATAAATTTTAATTTGTGCAACTTCATTGTTTGTTTGTTTCAATTAACTACCCTGCTTTGTTTCAATTGCGCTTAAGTCATGACTTTAGGGGTTTTATGACCAAATGAGCTCGTGTTTGCCTATTTTCTTTAATTTCCCTAAATAAATTGGTTGTTTGACCTTTTCTTGGCTCTTGGGACCTTTGGAGTGCTTAAATGTTTCGATTGAATTCGAATGGTTGACTAAGGTTTGCAATTGGGTTTTTAGTTGGTAATTGGGTCCTTGGTGGGTCCTTTTCTTGGAACTTATGCATTATTTGATTTCATTTAAATTGCAATTAGGAGAGATTTGGTGACTTTGTTATACTTTACTATTTGAGGTACCTTGACCTTTTTATTGTTTTGAAGCCATTTTTTTTTCATTTGGACACCATTCAAAGGGGCGGTATAATTTCTTTTATCCCTTTTGTTTCTCTCCTATGTGACCCAACGTTTTAAGTGAATTGCATGCCTACTTCGCTTTCCTAGCTTTTCTTTAATTCCTTTTACTTATGTCATTTACTTTTTGTTTTCATTAAGTTATTCTTTTGGGGTATGTGTACACCTCTTGGCTTGTAATAGATAGGGATGTGGCGAGCAATTTGGTCCATTTTCCCTTTCCCTTTTTGTTTTAGTTAGTGAATGTAATAGGTTCATTAGCTTGGTTGCATGCTTACGTGTTAAGTGTTAATTTGCGTTATTAGGTCCTTGCATCTAGTCAAGCATGCTAAGTGTTATGTGCTACGTGCTTATAAGTGATTCGCATGTCTACTCGCTTTTTATAGTGTGGATGAATGGAATGGATGAATGTACGTCACCACACTAGTCCAACGCTAGTTGTGGCTTCTTTTATCGTTCCCACTAGTCCAACGCTAGTCGGAATTCATAAAATGGGCTAGTCCAACGCTAGACCCTTAGGGATTTCCCCTCGTTAGTACATGTTTGCATGTTCATTACATGTCATGCATTTTTTTTTAGTTTTATCATTTTGCATGCCCCTCGAACCCCTTTTCCCTCCATTTTAGGATTTTTGCATTTCATGCTAGTTAGGGTTCATTTGCCTGAAGAGTCCCCTTAAATATGGGATATAGACGAGTGTGGCTTTTTCTAAGCCTTAGCACGCTTGTATTCCCTCTATAAAAGGGCAAATTAAGTCACGATTTAGGTCTCCCCGTACCCAATATGCATGAATTCCCTAGGCTCATGCATTTTTTAATCTACTTTATCATTTTATACTTTCACTTCTCCTCTCATTTGCACACATACACCTTTATCCCTTCATTTGCACACGAACACTTCTCCTCTCATTTGCACACGTACACCTTTTTATCCCTTCACTTGCACACGAACACTTTGTCTCATTTGCACATATGCATTTTTTATCCCTTTACTTGCACACGAGCACTTTTGCCTTCATTTGCACACCTCTCATATTTTCTTTCCTTGTTTGAGCATTCCACTTGCATTATTCGTGACTTCTTCGAAGGATCGTTATTGGGCTTCACAATTAATGTGATTGGCACCACTTAACCTTTGAAGAGAAATTTCCCCCAATACCCCTAGGTCTAGGGTTTGCATTCATGTAGTGCATCCAAATGTAATAAATTCTTTGGTTAAAACAAGAAAATCTTTGATTAAATCAACGCAACTAGCCTTGGCTAGGTCAAAGGGGTGCCTTGGATTTTTATCCTTGCCTTCCCCTTTGTCAAATGTGACTCCCGAACCTTTTTTTTGGTTTACGTGGATTAGGAGTCGTTTAAAAAGGGTTTCTCACTACTTTTTCCTATTTTTCTTAAAAAATACATTTTTTTAGGTGACTTGGTACACCTTAACTCATTACCAAGTGGCGACTCCGTATTTAGTTTTAAAAACCCTTTTTAAACTATAATTTTGGGTCAAATCGTCGCATTCTCAAAACCCCATTTAGACCCATTTTTCTTTTAAATCATGATTCATTTTCTAATCACAAAATCCATTTTTCAAACCATTTTATTTATTTATCAAAAAATGGGGCGCGACAGTTGGCGACTCCACTGGGGACTTTCGAGAGTCCGAGCAAATTTGATTTAATCAACCTTTTTCTTCTTTTAACCTTTTTATTTATCACATTGGATGTTTAGGATTGCATTTTTTCCTTTTTTTAGGATTTTTGCATTTCGCGTATCAACTCACTTCCTCACACATTCGACTACGATTGTTTGGATGGATGGATGATTTATTTTTATATGATTTCGCGCTTTGCATTGCATGTGGGGGGGGGGTGTCACCTTTAGAGCCTTGTGTGGTTCTCAACCCCTTCCCTCAAAATAGGGAACACTTCATACGTGCACGTTTACTTATTGTTATCCCACTTTATTTTATTTTTCGTGGGCGCTATCCCACACCGCCTTGTAGGATTAGGATCGATTGCCTTGGGTAGGCGGCTGGTGTGCACTGCGCCCATAGCGCTACCTAAGGGATCACTCGAGCCATCGATCGAAGGCCTTGGGAGTGATGACCCTTTGCCTTTAGGTCTGAAGGCTTGGGAGCCGAAGCCTTATCGAGTCTAGTTGCATTAGTTAGCCCCAGCCTCATGCATCCATGTTAGCATTTTCCTAGGTTAGAGTCAGCCTCACCCTCTTTTAAGCACATTAGGCACGAGGGAAGGGGTTCCACCCCTTTTACTTGCTTTTATTGTATTTCTTTTCTTAATTGCTCCCAATGTGTTATGTGAACTATCAATTGCACTAACCATTCTTTTGTTTTCTTGGATTGCATTCATGTGCCTTAGCAATAAGAGGCCCCTTGGGCACTCTTTTAGTGACTTACCCACTAGATGACTCACATGTTTAAATTTCAGTCATTACACTTAATTTTCAGTAAGTACATTTTTCATTTTTAGATCTTTTTCCCCCGATGCATTATTTATGTCCTTTAGGCCATATTTGTGACATATTTACATCGCTTTAATAAATGGCATCATGCATCCACCTTAGAAGGGAATGCCACATAGGGAATCCCGTTTTAGAAATCAGCCACCCCATGTCTCGGATATATAATCCAATGAGACTTGCACGTTTACCTTTCTCGTACCATCCGAAGGGGTAGTGCACAAGGTAAGGTAGGATCCGATCATTTTTCATAAAGCGATCCTTGGAATATGAGCATCTAATAATCGCTTTTTGGCCATTTTTAAACCTAACTGGTAAAAATCCCTTGCGTAAAGGACATTAATTTGAAGAAATTCACAAATAATTCCTTATCATTGAGACAGTTAATAAACTGAGGCCAAATCGTGACTTTAGAAGGCTCATAGACTAATTTTTTGAGACCACCAATGGCCGAACGATTCAATCGATCCATTTTGTCAGTTCCTAATCAATTTTGAATAAATCAATTCATTTGACCAATTTACCCTTTTTAGGGTCATTCGATCAATTTTTGAATAAATTAATTTCGTTCAATTCATTTGACCAATTTACCCTTTTAGGGTGATTTGGTCGATTTTTGCATAAATCATCAATCTCCATTTTATTCATTGGACCAATTTACTCATTTCTTAGGTCAATTCAATCAATTTTGAATAAGTCATCCGATTTCATTTGACTAGTTTACCCTTTTTAGGGTGATCTAGTCAATTTTGAATCAATCATTCGATCCATTGGACCGATTTGCCTAGTTTTAGGGCGAGTTGGTCAAATCATCATTTCACTCGATCTGTTTGATCAATTGACTTCATTCAATTCATTTGATTAGTTTAATTCATTCTTAGGGTTATCCATTCAATTTTGAATAAATGCATTTGACCATTTTACCCTTTTTGAAGGCGATTCGGTCGATTTTTGAATAAATCATCCATTTTATCCAATCCATTTTGTCAATTCATTCATCATTTGACCAATTCATTCATTTGACCAATTTACCCTTTTTAGGGTCATCAGGTCGATTTTTGAAAAATCATCCATTCATTTGACCAATTTACCCTTTTTAGGGTCATCCGGTCAATTTTTGAAAAATCATTCATTCATTTGACCAATTTACCCTTTTTAGGGTCATCCAGCCGATCTTTGGATAAGTCATCAATTCATTGGACCAATTTACCCTTTTAGGGTGATTTGGTCGATTTTTGCATAAGTTATCAATCTCCATTTCATTCATTTGGCTAATTCACCCATTGGTAGGGCAATCGAACCAATTTTGAATAAATCAAGTTTTCATTTAGTCCATTTGTCCAATCTACCCTTTTTTAGGGTGATTCGATCAATTTTGAATAAATCAATTTCATTCAATTCATCTGACCAATTTACCCTTTCTAGGGTTATTCGGTCAATTTTTGAATAAATCAATTTCATCTGACCAATTTACCCTTTCTAGGGTCATTCGGTCAATTTTTGAATAAATCAATTTCATTCAATTCATCTGACCAATTTACCCTTTTTAGGGTCGTTCGGTCAATTCATCAATTTCATTCAATTCATTTGACCAATTTACCCTTTTTAGGGTCATACGGTCGATTTTGAATAAATCATCATTTCACTCAATGCGTTTGATCAATTGATTTCATTTAGTTCATTTGATTCATTTAATTCATTTTTTAGGGTTATCCATTCGATTTTGAATAAATAATCAAATTTCATTCAATGCATTTGACCATTTTACCCTTCTTAAGGTAATCTAGTCAATTTTTGAATAAACCATCAATTTCATCCTATGCATTTGACCAGATTTCCCTCTCTTAGGGTTTCGGTCTAAGGTTCACTGAATGACCTAGTCTAAACATTGCAATCTCTTTTACACGTCATTTTTTTGTGTCAATCAAGGCAAGCAATCCATTCGGACTTTGTCCTAATTTTTAGGACAAATGTGTCTTTTCACTCCAATTGGAGGCCAAATTTTTCAAATCATTTTTTTCACCCAATCAACTGATCGGATTCATCAGGTATTGTATGGTGCCTACCCTAGAGGATTGCATTTTCATGTTAGGCCTACCCTTGGCACAAAAAGGGTTCCCCCATAGGACATGCATACCGATTTTGCAGTCTTGTTTACTAACTCAGGTTATTTTTCTTTTGTTTTTCCCCTCCCCTGCATTCATAAAAAAAAATGTTTCAATAAGGCAAAAATATTTTTCTACATTTGATAACATTTCTGATCTAATAAAGTGTGAAAATTACAAGTATTATTTGATTCTTGGGCAGATCCTACAATGGAAACGTGAAAGATCCATCTGAAAGTTCTAGACTAAGAGCTTCTAAGAGATTTCATAATTGTTTTTCAAAGAAGACTCTGTATATTGGATTTGTTAATACATTCTTGTTCCCAAAAGAGGCAGAAATGTGTATATTGGGAGTTCTTAGAAGTTTTTCTCTTCTCATTTGTATTATAATTGAATGAGCATTTTGTTTCAAACTCTTTCAGCAATAAAATTTTTTGGACAATTATTGTTTTGAATATCCATGTACATTTCATTCTTTTTGCTCATTGGAAATTTCATGATGAATTTTAAAGAAAATAAGACTAAATTGAGATTTCCTCAACCTCCAGTCTGAAAATTCACAAGTGTATGCTTTCTAAAATTCTTGCGTACACTAGATTGGTGATCCGAGCTATCCAATAAGAGTGCTCAAAGTTAAAAGAAGTCACTCAAAAGACCCAATGAGATACCTTTTTTTCCTTTACTGTACAATTCATATTTTGCCCACTCCTATTGACCCCAAAATAAAATCAGTCACATTGATTGATAAATTGCAAATTGGGGCAATCTTTGCTTGGAAAAATGTCCATAGCGTCTAATTAGATTCAATTCACATCTCAATGAAAGCAAAAATGTGCATTATTCTTGTTTGTTTTGAAAATTTGGAATGATACTTTAAGTATTCGTTTCTCTATCCATACAGTTTTTATCATTTGCTCTCCCATTTGAGCCTTTAAAAGAATAATTTCGTTTCAAATAAGAGTCTTAAAGCTCACTACCCTACATTGGAAAATTTTCACATATCAAAAGGGGAATGGATTCTCAATGAGCGTTTCGTCACCTTAATTGTCATGGAGCGTAAGAATGATGCTTTGGCCGTCGTTTCTACAATCTAAACACAATTTACCCCTTGCATTCTCATTCGAGCTAAATTGATGGTTCTTTTCAAAGCACCTATGATCGCACCCCACATTGGGGAGGGAGATTGGAAATTTTTCAAAAAAAAAGAAAAGCAAAAAATGCTAAAACTAAAAAGGGGGAACCGCAAATTGGGGAAATTTGATTCTACCTGAGCTTCAATTGTGAGAAAAAGAAGAGTGAAAAGAAAAGAAAGAAAAGTTGTCTGGCGGATCCTCTATGTTTCACAGATATGGATGACCAAGGGTCTTCCTCAGTCAGTTGATTCAGGTGCATGCAAAAATTTCGCATTAATGAAAATTTTCCTTTCAGGGTTAATGTAAGGAACGGATTAAAAGTCAGGCCCTCTTCTTTTCCAATCGAACATTCTATCCCTAAATTATCCCTTTTGAGCTTTCAGAATAAATTACTTCGTTTGGCAACCCTTGAGAATCGCAAACCCCACACTGGGGTAACTTTGAGTTGGAAAAGAAAAGAAAAGTCCCAAGAGGTGAAAAGTGCTAAGGCAACAACAAAAGCAAAAGAAAAGAGAACCTCAGTTCAAAATAAACTGGGGCAAATTTTTGAAAAATTTCAAAGGAATGGCAAAAGGCCGAGGGAAAAACAAAATGAAAGAGAAAAAGCCTCAATTGAGCATAAACTGGGGCAAATTCTGATTTAGCCCTAAAATAGGGTTGGCGCAGCAATGCGATCTCAGATTATTCAAACCACTTTTGAAATCCGCTTTCAAGCCTTAACTTTTCTAAGCACCCCACCAGACCCCATTACAAAAGCTGAAAAGTCCTGACTTCTGTTCTTTGCAATGACCCTGTCAAGAAAATTTCTGATGCCGAAAATTTTAGCTGTATTTCTGAATTGTTTGGGTATGGGGTTGACACTACTCACCATGTGAAAACCCATCAAGTTGAGGGAAAGGGAAAAGAGGCAAAATGCAAAGTAAGAAAAGTAAATGCAAGAAAAGCAGAAAAATTCGACGTTGAAGTCCCTGGTGAATGATGAGAAGAATACAAACAAATTCTGAGATCTTTGAGTTCAGAATAGGGGCAGTTTTGGAAAAATGCGATCTTCGGTGCAATGTCCTTGAAAGACTTATCCTTCAGCTATCGTTTCAAGCCACATTACAAGTTAATAAAGTCCATCGTTGACTTATTCCTTCATGACAATCCAAAGTGAGGATTATGCTCGTAAGAAATCCATCAATCATTTGTGATCATGGGGGGGTATAACCAGTTTTCACAGGTTTAGCTATCGCTTCTACCCATTTTGGTACAAGTTTAAAGCTTATATGTTGACTAAATTTTCTTAAGAAAAATAAGAATGGACAAACTATTTGCTTTCACTAAGATGTGATGTTGAATGCATTACAATTTTGGGCACAAGAATAAGACAAATTCTGACCTCCCATCTCCTTAGCCATTTCAAAAAATAAAGTCACTTGATTGGTCCAGAAAGATGAGCCAACCAGAAGTGGTGACCCGTTACCCAAAACACCAATGCTAAAAGTGAGGAATAAATCTTCTTGAATTTGGTGTTATTTCGAGGAATTCATCATGAAATTTCTGCATCAGTTCAAACTTGACGTTTAAAGTTTCTTCACATTGTTGTATATGTGCATTCTTTCCTAAATTTTAGAAAGTGCAGGTTTTTCTTTGTTCAAATAAATGGAAAATCATCAGAACCAATTTTTGCAATCAAATGGGCCCACACTGGGGCAAAATTTTTATTTGCAAAATTTCACAAAACAAGCTCACACAGGGGCAAAATTTTCCGCAATACATTTGAGGATTTCGTCCAAAAGTCAAAATGATACATTTTTGAATCAATCACGCTGCTCTTTTCATGTAAATGTGAATGCATGTCATATTTTGGTAAGCCCCTGTGCAGGTATTCATTGTTGAAATCGACGAAAGAGCATCTGGTGATGTGGAAGGCCGATGCCGAAGAAAGAGAAAAAGAAGGGAAAAGGGCCCTACACTGGGGCAAATTATTTTGAAAAAGATTCTTACAAAAAAAATCAGAAAAATTCAAAAGTCAAAAATCAAGTTCAAATTCTTGTTTCTTGGAAAATCAAATTCAGTTTCTTGACCAATTGGATGGCAGGACTGGGTGTTATCCCACTGACCATTCACAAACATTCCAAAAATCACGTTGGGCCTGGATTTTGTGCCGCCAACTTCTCAAAAATCACGTTGGGCCTGGACTTTGTGCCGCCAACATTCCAAACATCACGTTGGGCCTGGATTTAATGCCGCCAACATCACAAAGATCAAGTTGGGCCTGGACTTGGTGCCGCCAACATTCTAAGGATCACGTTGGGTCTGGATTTCGTGCCGCCAATTTTTCACTCGGCAGGCTCGGGTTTTATCCCGCTGACCGCTTACCTCGGCAGGCTCGGGTTTTATCCCACTGACCGCTTACCTCGGCAGGACCGGGTTTTATCCCGCCAATTCCCTCGGCAGGACCGGGTCTTATCCCGCTGACCGCTTATTTCGTTGGGACCGGGTTTCATCCCGCCAATTCCCTCGGCAGGACCGGGTTTTATCCCGCTGACCGCTTACCTCGGCAGGACCGGGTTTAATCCCGCTGACCGCTTTTATCAAATTGGGACCGGGTTTCATCCCGCCAATCACGGCAGGACCGGGTATAATCCCGCTGACCGCTTTTATCAAATTAGGACCGGGTTTCATCCCGCCAATCACGGCAGGACCGGGTATAATCCCGCTGACCGCTTTTATCAAAATTGGGACCGGGTTTCATCCCGCCAATGAATGGCAGGACCGGGTATAATCCCGCTGACCAAAGGGATGGCAGGACCGGGTCTAATCCCGCCGACCAAATGAAAGGCAGGCTCGGGTTTAATCCCACTGGCCAATTCATCACACTGGGGCAAATTATTTCGACAAGTCTCTCTCAGTCAGGAAAAGTCAAAAAAATCATCAATCAAAAAATCAAAAAATCAAAAAATCAAAAAATCAAAAAATCAAAAAATCAAAAAAAATCAAATCAAGTTCATCATGGCAGGCTCGGGTTTAATCTCACTGTCCGATTGTCAAACATTTCATTTTCACAGCCACTGGAGCGTGAGGTTAGTCCCGCCAGTGAGCATTTCATTTCTATGCCACTAGCCGTTGGATCAGTCCCACTAGTGCGCATTCCATTTTCGTCTGCCACTAGCCGTGGGTCAGTCCCAATAGTGAGCACTTCCCGATTTAAATTTTCTGTTTGGGTCTATCCCATTTAAATTTCTGTCTGGGTCTATCCCGTGGGTCTATCCCATTTACATTTTCTGTCTGGGTCTATCCCATTTACATTCCTGTCCGGGTCAGTCCCGTTTTCAATCCATGCTCGGGTCAGTCCCGTTTTAAATTCCTGTTCGGGTCAATCCCGCTTTAAGTTCCTGTTTGGACCAATCCCGTCTTTAAATTTCGTTCGGGTCAATCCCGCTTTAAATTTCCTGTATAAGTCAATCCCATTTTAAATTTTTGTCAAAGGGGTCAGTCCCCATTTCTAAAGCGCCCATCGTTCGAGACGCTCGTAGCCGAATAACCCAGGTGAGCATTTGGTGTCTACTTCTTTGTCTCAAGTTTTTCCAAAACTCAGACAAAGAGGGGCAAACTGTAGACACCAAATTTTGGTGTAATTTCATTTACTATTTATTTTTTAGTTTGTGCTCGTTTTATTCACTTTTTAGTTTTTAGTTTTTTAGTTTTTTGTGTTATTATTATTATTTTTAAGTTTTTAGCATAGAATTTCTCGAAAAGAAAAGAAAAGCATTCAAAAAATATGTTTTAATTGTTTTGATTTAAATGCAATGTTTTCTTGGAAAAAATGGAAAAAAAAGAGAAAAAGAAAAATCATAAAAAAAGGAAAAAAGGAAGAAAAATTGTTCACAAAAATACGTTCAAGTTCAATCTTTGGGCACTTTAGTTGTTTTTTTAAGTTATTTTGAGAAAAGAAAAGAAAAAGGTGGAAAAATGAAGAAAATTTGAAAAATGGACATTTTTGTTCAGTTTTTTTTTGTGTAAAATTATTTTTGTTTTTTTATTATCTGGTTTTTGTCAATTTATTATTATTATTTTTATTTTATCATTTCTGTATTTATTAAGTTGAAAGTTTAAAAAAAAAAAAAAAAAAAAAAGGAAAATTGTTGCCGCAGCATCAAAGCTGCGGACTTGCGCCATTTGCAAAAAATCTGGGGACAGCTCCTTAGCTGCAATTTAGGAGAGATGGCCGAGAGAGTTTAGGGTTGATGTTCCATATAAAACCCAAGAGAATGGCAGCCGCCAAGGGGGGATGAAAAAATTGACAACGGGACTGAAAACAAAACAAGGGCTGAGGGTTTAAGGAGGGTAGACAGCAGCCACAAGAGGAGGATTGGGAGAGAACCACCAAAAGGGAGAGAGCAGAGAAAGTTTGGGGGGGTTGAGGAAAGAAAGCATCGACTGACGGCTGGAAAATTGAAAAGAGTGGCAGCTGATAGGGAGGAAAAACTGAAAAACAAAGCAACCGGGAAAGAGATAGAAAAGAAAACAGCAGAGGATAGGAGAGTTTTTGCGGGGGTGACGACTGAACTGAAAACATTCGGCAGAGGTTCTTTTGACGGCTAAGAAACCGAGAGAGAGCAAGGAGAGTTTGGGAGGTTTCTGGGAACAGCAAAAGAGAGAGTGAACAGCTAAGTTGAGGGACTGAAATAGAGGATACGGCTATAGAAGGAAAAAGGAAACCGAGAAGCAAGGGCTGGAGTTTGCGGCTGTCCAACAAAGGTAAACCAGAAAACTAGCGAGTGCTGGGAATAGAATCGAGAGGGTGGCTGGGCCGCAATAAGCTGAAAAAGAAAAGGTCTTTGTACAAAGTAAATCTGGGAAAAGTTTGGAAAAGTCTGTGCAGCTGATAGCAAGAGCAAGAGAATGGCTTGACGAAGTGGCAACTTTTGCAGCAGAAGTTCTCGATCGCATTTTGGGAGCCCGTACGCACCGCTGGGTAGATTTTAAAGCCGTTCAACCGTGCTAGCATTCTCAGGTAAAAATGTTTGTTTCTGATGGATTTCAACATGTACTATGAAAATAAAACTATCGGATGAGAATTTTTCGTTTTCTACTGGGTTAATCTTCCGCTGATTCTCTGATTTTGCCATTTTGCTTACTGCTAAGGACTGATTCAGTAGAAACCCATGAGATGAATCTGATTAAGTACATGGGGTTTAGGATTTTTCTATAATGGCTGTCTAACAAATCCATGATTTGCTGCCAAATATTTACAATTATCTTGGCGTTTGAATAGGCAAAAAAATTCAGAAATGGTTCGAATTGCGGTCAAGTCTGTTTTTGATGTTTTTTTAGGCTGCTGTTCCGTTGTTTTTCTGTGTTGATTATGTTTAGATTTTGATGTTAAATGGAGTGAACGATAAGTTTTGGCTGTCTGCTTGGAATTTGAGTCTTTGAATATGCATGTTTGATAATAAAATGGATGGAAATCTTGTTGTAAGAATCTGGTTTGATAGTAGTTGTATACCTGGGTTTTAGGGGGCGTAAGTTTGGGATCTTTTCTATAGGTTGTAGTGGATGGGGTTCGTGAGAGTCCATGAGGTTTGTCACTGCTGTTTTGTTGGATTTTATTGGCTGCGTATGTTGTCCTGAATGCTATGGCTGGGGGTTGCATTTCATTTCCAGATTTGCTCGACCCATTTGAATCTGTATATGCTAATTACTATGCTGAAGAATGAAAAGTAATCCTTGTTGATCCTCATACTCCATTTCAAGATTGTGCAGTTTGGTTTTTTTTTTCATCTGCCTTAATGGAATGAATCGATCCTGCCCATAATTGACTTTGCCACAAGTTTCACTCCTTCCCTTGCTGCATTTTTTGCTTTGGTTGATTTGATTGGATCTTAAAGGATAGGTGATCATGTAATGACAATGGGATGAAGTTATGGCATCTGGGGGTTTGATTTAATAAGCTTCGTTTGAGTTACTTCACAACAGACCTCTTGGTTGAATGATGAAGCTCCATTTTAGAATTTTAGAAAGCTGGTTTTTGTTCTTCCATTGCCGTATATGTCTTTCTGTTTGTTTCTTCACTTGATCTTGGATGTTTTGATTTTCACACTTGGGTTGTGTTGATCACGATTGGGTATGTTGAGTGATGGTTTCTTTGGCTTTTGTTTGAAATCTTGTATGAAGTGTACGTTTGAAAGCCCAGGATTGCAGAATGAAAGCTTCCTTAGTTGCAGAAGCTTGTTTTCGTATCATTTGCATGAAGATTGCATGAAATCAATTTCTAAAATTGCACTTTGACCCCCCAAGTCTCCCCTTGTTCCACTAGGACCCAATCAATTAAATAATTTCATCAATTTGGTCCTTGATAAATTTTAATTTGTGCAACTTCATTGTTTGTTTGTTTCAATTAACTACCCTGCTTTGTTTCAATTGCGCTTAAGTCATGACTTTAGGGGTTTTATGACCAAATGAGCTCGTGTTTGCCTATTTTCTTTAATTTCCCTAAATAAATTGGTTGTTTGACCTTTTCTTGGCTCTTGGGACCTTTGGAGTGCTTAAATGTTTCGATTGAATTCGAATGGTTGACTAAGGTTTGCAATTGGGTTTTTAGTTGGTAATTGGGTCCTTGGTGGGTCCTTTTCTTGGAACTTATGCATTATTTGATTTCATTTAAATTGCAATTAGGAGAGATTTGGTGACTTTGTTATACTTTACTATTTGAGGTACCTTGACCTTTTTATTGTTTTGAAGCCATTTTTTTTTCATTTGGACACCATTCAAAGGGGCGGTATAATTTCTTTTATCCCTTTTGTTTCTCTCCTATGTGACCCAACGTTTTAAGTGAATTGCATGCCTACTTCGCTTTCCTAGCTTTTCTTTAATTCCTTTTACTTATGTCATTTACTTTTTGTTTTCATTAAGTTATTCTTTTGGGGTATGTGTACACCTCTTGGCTTGTAATAGATAGGGATGTGGCGAGCAATTTGGTCCATTTTCCCTTTCCCTTTTTGTTTTAGTTAGTGAATGTAATAGGTTCATTAGCTTGGTTGCATGCTTACGTGTTAAGTGTTAATTTGCGTTATTAGGTCCTTGCATCTAGTCAAGCATGCTAAGTGTTATGTGCTACGTGCTTATAAGTGATTCGCATGTCTACTCGCTTTTTATAGTGTGGATGAATGGAATGGATGAATGTACGTCACCACACTAGTCCAACGCTAGTTGTGGCTTCTTTTATCGTTCCCACTAGTCCAACGCTAGTCGGAATTCATAAAATGGGCTAGTCCAACGCTAGACCCTTAGGGATTTCCCCTCGTTAGTACATGTTTGCATGTTCATTACATGTCATGCATTTTTTTTTAGTTTTATCATTTTGCATGCCCCTCGAACCCCTTTTCCCTCCATTTTAGGATTTTTGCATTTCATGCTAGTTAGGGTTCATTTGCCTGAAGAGTCCCCTTAAATATGGGATATAGACGAGTGTGGCTTTTTCTAAGCCTTAGCACGCTTGTATTCCCTCTATAAAAGGGCAAATTAAGTCACGATTTAGGTCTCCCCGTACCCAATATGCATGAATTCCCTAGGCTCATGCATTTTTTAATCCACTTTATCATTTTATACTTTCACTTCTCCTCTCATTTGCACACATACACCTTTATCCCTTCATTTGCACACGAACACTTCTCCTCTCATTTGCACACGTACACCTTTTTATCCCTTCACTTGCACACGAACACTTTGTCTCATTTGCACATATGCAGTTTTTATCCCTTTACTTGCACACGAGCACTTTTGCCTTCATTTGCACACCTCTCATATTTTCTTTCCTTGTTTGAGCATTCCACTTGCATTATTCGTGACTTCTTCGAAGGATCGTTAGTGGGCTTCACAATTAATGTGATTGGCACCACTTAACCTTTGAAGAGAAATTTCCCCCAATACCCCTAGGTCTAGGGTTTGCATTCATGTAGTGCATCCAAATGTAATAAATTCTTTGGTTAAAACAAGAAAATCTTTGATTAAATCAACGCAACTAGCCTTGGCTAGGTCAAAGGGGTGCCTTGGATTTTTATCCTTGCCTTCCCCTTTGTCAAATGTGACTCCCGAACCTTTTTTTTGGTTTACGTGGATTAGGAGTCGTTTAAAAAGGGTTTCTCACTACTTTTTCCTATTTTTCTTAAAAAATACATTTTTTTAGGTGACTTGGTACACCTTAACTCATTACCAAGTGGCGACTCCGTATTTAGTTTTAAAAACCCTTTTTAAACTATAATTTTGGGTCAAATCGTCGCATTCTCAAAACCCCATTTAGACCCATTTTTCTTTTAAATCATGATTCATTTTCTAATCACAAAATCCATTTTTCAAACCATTTTATTTATTTATCAAAAAATGGGGCGCGACAAACAAAATGGCGGGAATTTTTAAAAAATGAGCTCACCACAAAAGCAAAGGCATATATGGACCAACATTTATCAGCAGGGAAAGGGGGAAAAAGAACAAAGTCAGTGAATAAAATGGCCAATGCTACCATAGTTCATAAGCAGGAATAGTTAAAAAACATATAAATCGATAAATAGAAAACTAACCGAGGCAATTGTCCTGAAGCAGGCGAAGAGAAACAAAGGCTTCAAAAGAACAGAGCAACAAGCAAAGAAAAAAAGAGCAAACCAAGCTTATAGCATAAACAGTGCAACGAAAGAGAAAAAATGGTGACCCAAACTGTATAGCAAGGAGCAGCTTCTAAGACCGTATGAAGAAGAACGGAAATGGCTGTCAAAGTCAAAGGAGAGAGTCTTGTTTGAAAGGTTGCACAGTGACTAAGCATCTCTTTTGACATCTATAACCCAACAACAACAAAACTAACTCAACTCACAAAAAAAGAATGTAAATAAACATGTCAACCAAGGGTAAATAAGTAACTCATGAGCTGTCACATTGACCCAATAGGCACTCTAATCTCACCAAAGACTTGACATTAGGTAAAAAGTATAATAATTATTATCACCAAAAGCCAAGTATTATTATTATTATCACCACTATGAGTCTATTTCTCGGTTCCATACAAGCAGGTGAGTATTCTTATTATTAGCACCACTATGACTCTATTTGTCGGTTCCATACAAGCAGGCAAAACACACCCCATTTACGTTGTAACAACATCACAAAGCAGGTATTGAGCACGTGCAGGACTACAACTTTTCCACCCATCACAAAGCGACACATCAGCAAACCACACACCCTTTGGCAACTTTCCTAAGCACTTAGTCTACTTTAGGTTAATAATGATTATTATTTCTATGGGGAATATGAACTTGGACTGTTAGTTTATGTTGGTCAAAGATTGTTATTTAGTCAACTTTTAATATTGATTATTGTGGATATAATTATTGTTGGTCTCTCTTTTTGACCTTACCTTTTCACCTCAAACTCCGAACCAATTTTTCATAAATTTCAATTAGATAAATTGAGAAAAGGAAAAAAAAATGAGATCTTAAGTTTGCGGATCTGCTACACGAGCTGCAAGGACTCTTCTTTCTAATTCCACCAGGCAAAGCTCTCTTGCCTATTCGGAAAGGCGAACAATAGTAGTTTCATTGAGAGGAAGGGCAATTAACCCTGCTGTGCATGGCAGGGTGGATCCAGGAAATGCTTCTAGAAGTTGGATTTCAGGGCTTCTTGCCCGTCCTGCAGCAGCTTACATACTCACAAAGCAAGAAGCACATGCTGCCGAATTGGAACACACTTTTATTACCATCAAGATTGATGGGGTGCAGAGGGGATTGATTGCAAAAATTATATCGCGCATTGAACGCAAAGGTTTTAAGCTCATGGCAATCAAAATTGTGGTTCCTTCAAAGGAATTTGCACAAAAGCATTATCATGATCTCAAGGAAAAGACCATTCTTTAATGGCCTCTGTGACTTCCTAAGCTTTGGTCCTGTCATTGCCATGGTTTAGGAAGGTGGAGTAATAAAATATAACTGGAAACTTATTGAAGCTACAAATCCATAGAAATCAGAACCTGGAACCATCAAGATGACTTTGCTATTGTGATTGGAAGGAATATTATTCATGGAAGTGATGGCCCTAAGACTGTAAGAGATGAAATCAGCCTATGGTTCAAGCCCGACGAGTTGGTTAGCTACACAAGCAATGCAAAAAAACGGGTCTGTGGAGTCGATTGAGATTTTTTTCTTCAATTTACAATTTCTTCTGCTACTTTAGCCCACATCGAAGAGTGGATAAATATAAAATTATCAAAATAATGTGCATGTTTTTGTCTAAGGAACAACACTATTTTGAAGCAAACTCATAGTGAATATCACTGCAATAATTTGCTTCCCCAAAATTAATTTGCGAGTGACTCAGGTCAATGCAATTTTACCTTGATAGTTTCTCCAATAAAAAAATTATCTTTTCTTTCAAATATGTATAGTTATTTTTGGTACATTTATTTAATTACATTATTAGAGGGTTATATATTGTAAGCATGTTTGGAACTAAGTAAAATTAGCAAAAAAATAAAACTAACCAATGTATGATACTATACCAAATCCAAACATTATTTTTGGTATATATGATTAGCAAATTGTATTTGTTAAGAGAATGATTATCATATGACATGTTTGGAACTATGTCAAAAATTAGGGAACTAAATACACCAACCAATACATGACATTATGAAAAATCCAAACAAAGGACATGAATCAATTTTTGGCAAAAAATAATTAAATAATCTAAGAAAAAAGAATGGGATATATATATATATCTTTTATATACTGACAGTGTATACACGGTCAGTTTTGGATGAATAACAACTATGTAATTGAATTTGAAATCTAACTTTATACATATATCGATCATATAAAGAATCAAAACATGTGAGAAAGTGATGAGATGGTGATCACGACTGGACATGGTGAGGGTGATACACACAGGAAGGTTCCAGTCAGACTTATAACAAGATCACACGCTAAGAAGTTAAGGGATTCTCTACAAGTCTTGGCTCATGCAGAGAAAGATCAAATAGGTCAACCTATAATGATTGAAGGACTTGAACATCAAGACAAGACCATTTATACCTCATTTCAAGTTTCGGAAGTGGAAGAGAATGACTTCGAGGTTGGTCGCAATGTCCAAGTTGAAGAGGAGTAGTTCGAGTACAAGCTTGATCTGCAGATTAGTCTTCATTGTTTAGTTATTATTTTTAACATTTCATTAATAGTTTGAGTTGTTTATCAGTAGAGAATAATGGCCAGCTTTGTTAAGAGTCTTGGCCAAGGTAATGTGTCCTAGTTTGGGTAGCAATTTTGCTTGTTTTAGTTGTTTGCTGGTTGGAGTAGGAATTAGGGTTCGACAAAGGCTAAAAATAAGCTATCTCATGCACTTTGTGTCATAATTCAGAATTTTCCAGCAATAAAATGTGAGAATTTGTTCTCTTGGCTTCCTTGAGAGCTTGCTTGAATACTTGTGAGACTGTCTTGAGAGTATTCAATCGACTTATTAACCAAGAAACACCCTTGGTTGTGGCATTGCTCTGCTCAACACTTTGGTTCGCTATTCTATTGAGTTATGGGTTGCGATCATCAATGTTCATAACTCCGTGGGTTAGAAGGGTCAAAGTTTTCCATTACTTCAACTTTGATACATGAGTCTAAATCCGGGACTTTGTGGGATTCAAGTTCTAGCCATCTTGGTAGGTTCGTATCAGTTTGGTATTTGAGCTAGTTGACAGTATCATGTATATCCCTTTTGTCTATTATTGATCATTTGTTGTTATTTGTTAATTGTTTGTTCGTGTTAGTCATGTCTTGTTCTTGAGTTATCCATGTGAGTCTTGCAATTCTAGGGTTTACTATGTTTGGTTCTCGTGTCGAAAAAAAACTAGAATCACGATTGTCATCTAGGGTTTCTTCTCCGTCACGTTTAGGGTTCGCGTTTCATTAGGGTTATTCTTGTTGAAGCTGCCCGAGTTTTTTGGCTGTTGAATTCATCATATTTTTCCATTCAGTTTATGTGTTAATTTGTATCGTTTAGTTGTGATATTATTCTAGCAAAAAAAAAAAAAAAAACCAGCTTACTAATGAATTCATGGATGTTCAATTTTTTTTTATTTTTTTAAACTGTTATTAATGAATTTGTGGCTGTTCAAGTGTCACTACACGGCTGTTCAAGTGTCAATCCATGTCTGTTTAAATTTCTTGGAACACTTGATTGATTTTTGGACCCATTCTTGAAGTGTTTCTTGATTTTCTTGAGCTGGAACACGGGTTCTTGAAGTTTCCTTGGGAATTTCTTGAATTTTTTTCGAAGGGTTCTTAAAAGACCTTGAGGAATTTTGAGTTCTTGATCAAACCAATCTTGAATTCTTACATTCTTAAAGGTCTAGTGTTGGTTGTAGAAATAAACAAAAATCTGGACAGCTTTGGCTTGGAAATTCGACTCTTGATTTCTTCTTGATTCAAATTAAAAAAAAAAAAGCGGATCAAGAAACGAAACACTAAACCTAGTCGGATTACCAAAACAATTTCGTTAGTCACTTGTGGTTTATCAAGGGAATTTCTTTCCAATTCAAAAGCCTTTTCCTAATACCTCTTGGATTTGACTAAGAGGAAGTTAAAAATCTGATTGAGTAGGAAAGGGTGGGAGATTTCAATCCAAAACCAGCCAACCACATTAATTTCAAAATAGTTTCAAATTCCTTGAGTTTTCCTAGTGATCTAGGTTTCGTCTTTCCTTGTCCAAATTAATCTGTTTGGGTTCATCCATCTTTGTCCAAATTCTAGCAAGCAGTCACGAGTCCTTTGAATTAAATCTGGTCCTTTCTAAGCTCAAAACTCAGTCCAAGTGAACTGAATTATGATTAGCCATGCCTTGAATGATTCTTGACTACAAGTTGGCTGGAACACTTGAGCAATTTCTGATTTCTTCAAGTGAAGCAATCAAGTGCCTTGAGAAATAATTGATGAGAATATTAGAGTGTTGCATACACTTGAGTGATACACGAGTGTAAGTAAAACACGTAAGAGAGAGTGTGAGGTTATTTCTTTTATTACTAACCAGTTTTTGTAGGTTTCATATAATAATGTCTAATGGTGATGAAGAAAATTCTCAATCATTTGATGTTGACCTTTTCACTGAAATGCTGGAAGCTAAATTTAAGAAGATGCTAGACCAAGTTTTGGAGCCAATTCAAGATGAACTTTACAAAACACAAAATTCACTTAGCAATTTCAAATCATTCCGCAGCAAAAGTTGAGTAAAAGAATCTGATAGCTCTAATGATGAGGAAGAGCACCTTATGAGACTGCGAAGGAATACAAGACCAGTTGGGGACACTATAAAAGATATTAAAAATGAAAATTTTGCCTTTTCAAGGGAGATTCGATCCAAATGCTTACCTCGAGTAGGAAAGGAGAATTGAATTGGTCTTTGATTACAATGACTACTCCGAGGAACAAAAAGTGAAATTGGTCGTGGTAGAGTTCACTGACTACGCCGTAGTTTGGTAGGACCAAGGGACGACAAGTCAGCGAAGAAGTGGAGAACCAGCCATCAATATGTGGGCTGAATTGAAGCGTATCATGAGGAGGCATTTTGTTCCAAGTAACTACCAAAAGACTTGTACCATAAGCTCCAAACCATGATGCAAGATAGCCAAAGTATCGAAGATTACTACAAGGACATAGAAATCTCCTTGCTAAGAGGCGACATTGTGGAAAATAGAGAGGCAACCATGGCTCATTTTCTGAATGGTTTGAGGCCATGTGACGACCCCACCTCCTCCTAGGGCATACCCAAGAGTTTGGCGGACCGCCTGCCCAACTCTTGCTAGGACTCGCTCAGTTACTTCAATAAAATAAGTTACAACCTCAAAAGTAAATGAAACAACAGTTCCCAAACTTGGAACGTACAATTACATTCATTTCTATCTCAAACATTCATACAATCCCCAAATATAACAAAAGATTTGAGTTCCGGATATATTCAACCCTAATCGAACACTAGTGCGCGTACAATTGCCAAAAATTTTAAAAAAAAACTAGACTATACTAGCCTGTACCAGCCTCACGCCCTCACTCATAACCCCTGTAAGGAAAACAAATTTAACGGAATAGAGTGAGCCAAAGATCAGTGAGGTTCCAAAACTTCATGCAGACCCAAACAGCACGTTGGTCATTATGTAAAATTTGAAATATCAAAGTAGCGAGCATAAGAGTTCATAAAAGAGGGCAATAACAATTCAAATTAGCAAATCATTAGTTATCCAACAAATTCCAGGTAAAAGGATTCGGATGGCTCTCAAGAGCCAAATTCCCATTGTATTACTTGATCTGAACCCATTGACACCCCATCAAGGTTTGAAGAAGCAAACCATGACCGTAGATCTCTACTTTACACAATTCCGTCCACCAAACATACCCCTTACTGGGTCCGAATACAAAACAGAAACAGTGGTGGTAATACTCGAGTATACCGAATCCAGTGGACCTAATCCAAAAGATTATGCAATAAACAATAAACAGTAGTATGTATGGTTCGCTAGTCTCCTCGATCAAGCCCTTACTGGCTCGATTCGACTAACTAACCAATAGGGTGTAGATCTAAGTAGTGAGACGGGATAAGAGGTACCTCCCACTTGGATGGAGTGTGGTACATGCTACCGCTCAGCACTTACAAGTCAAGTACAAGATCTTAGGCAGTATTCAAGTTGTACACATGTATATCAAGTCAATAATAGCCAGTAAACAGTAATAAATCACATTAGGGCAAATGCGATAAAGTACACCCTTACCCATTCAAACAAGTCAAGTATTTCTTTTAAATATCAAGTTCAATCATGTACTTGGAAACACTCACCAGTATGAGCAAGAGATATGTCAAAAGTTTCCTTTTGGGTTGTACTCCGGATCACCAAAGAAACCTAGATCAGTCAAAAAAAGGTATTATAGTTCAACTAATCAAAATCTAGATGAACCATAAAAAATCGAGAAAGTACTAGTGCAAATATGACAGATTTAGAGTGAATAATAACATTTGAACTTTCAAGTCATGAAAAATCTTGAGTCATTTCCCAAATTCAAACATAATCAAAGAAAATTCCAAAAATAAGTAGTTGAAAGAACAACCAATCCCAAATTGAAGTGAGCAAATGTAATTCAAAATTTTCGAGATAAAACTAACACTTTTCATCTTAGTTGATACCAAATCTTGGTCAAAAATAACTCATATACTACTATTGAAGTGCATTCAAGGATACATATGTAACTTAAGATCCAACTAACCCAAAATCAAACTTTATATCTCACTAATATACATAAGAGCAAGTAATAGAAATTTGGGCAGCATTTCCCCTATTTTCTTACTTTTTTCCATCCAACTACAACTTGGATTCACAATCCAACAAACCTCCAATTCAATATTTGAACTTTCAAGTCATGAAAAATCTTGAGTCATTTCTCAAATTCAAACATAACCAAAGAAAATTCCAGAAATCAGTAGTTGAAAAAACAACCAATCCCAAATTGAAGTGAGCAAATGTAATTCAAAATTTTCGAGATAAAACTAACATTTTTCACCTTAGTTAATAACAAATCTTGGTAAAAAACAACTCATATACTACTATTAAAGTGCATTCAAGGATATCTATGTAACTTAAGATCCAACTAACTCAAAATCAAACCTTATATCTCACTAATATACATAAGAGCAAGTAATAGAAATTTGGGCAGCATTTCCCTATTTTCTTACTTTTCCCATCCAAGTATAACTTGGATTCACAAGCTAACAAACCTCCAATCCAACCACAAGTGATTACCAACAACATACAACTATTCAAGGCCTTAAAACCAACCAAACTAACCAAATAATCAATTTATCACCATAGATATCAAAGCTGGAAACCAGTTTAAAAAGGAAATTATAAGTGGCAGATTTGTAATCCTTCGGTATTTTGGTCATAACTGTAGTTTAGGTATATCGGATCGAGGTAAATTTGATAGCGTTTCGAAGCTAAGACAGAGTCCTACAACTTTGATGAAGGTATGAAACCCCAATTCAAACATTATCATGGTTTGGCAAAAACAGAGACATAAAAATTCTGTCGGAGCCAAAACAGGATAACTGAACAGTTTTGGTAAAATGGCTATAACTTAGTGTAGAAAAATCAAAATTGAGCTCCGTCAGCGGCGTTTAAAACTAGATTCATAGAGGTTCCAATGGTACAAAAATCAGGTTCTAATTCATCTCCTACAACTACCGACAAGCTCAGGAAATTGACTGAAATTCACCACCAAATGCTGGAATTTTGCATATTTTAACCAAATCAACCTATACAAACTAGTATATCCACTTAGCAAAGCTAATAAAGCAAGATTTCAAAGCAACAATATAAAGCTAAAATCTCATTACCAAAGTTGAAATTTTCATTTCACCACTAACAACTAACAAGTCATGAAAATCACCATAATCAAACCTAAAAATCACTTATAAACATGTATCTAAGATAAATATTGCTTCTTGAAACCCATACCTTGATCACCTTCTTGAAGATAGCAAATCCTAACTTAACACTGCAAAATCTCTCCACCAAGACCTTCAATCTTCCTTGAGTACCACTTTTTATGGAGTAGATTGTAGTTTTATGGTACAACTTCAAGATCCAAGCAAAAATGAAAGTAGAAAATGAAGCTTTTCTCCCTTCTTTTCTCTCTCTCACATTTGGCCAACCATGGAGGAAAATGGAAAAAAAATGAAGACAAAACAAAGGCTTAAGAGATAAGCTTAAGTTGGTCTAGTCAAAATCTTTGATCAAAGTCTTAAACAAGACTTAATACTACGGCGACAAGTGGCATCATCTAAGCTAATATATATCCTTTTGTCTCCTAATTGCATACTTAAGCAACAAGTTCCAAATTAATTCTTAGCACATTATAAATAATATCCTTTAGCACAACACTTTCACCAAACTTCAAAAATTTAACGCGCGTCACACCTTAGTGGGTCCCATCACCTTAATGCACTTCAAACTTATCATGTACTAACTTATACAAGAAAAAATGTTTTAAAAACTTGATTCACTTATAAAAATATTTAAGTAATTAAAGCAATGAGTTAAAGTAAAGAAAATGTATTCGAAGAAATAAAATATAAAATACAAAAATACAATAAATTTATGCAAATGTAAATATCATTTCAAATCATTAATTAATCAAACAAATGAGGTGCAAGTATGTTAAAATAAAGTAAAAATAGCAAGAATTTAGGCTGTCACATTCTCTTCCTCTTACACAAAAATCTGGGGTGTCACATTCTCCCCTCCTTAAAAGTATTTCGTCCTCGAAATTCCAACCTTAGTTCGAAAATTTCAGATATCTCTTCTGCATTCCGCTCTTAATAATTGAAAAACCTATTTCACACTAGATATCACGTAAGTCATATATTTTTAATCATTTCACATAGGGATGTAATCGAGCCGAGTCGAGCTCGAGTATCACTATACTCGACCTCGACTCGACTCATACACACAGAAACTCGAGCTCGACTCGAGCTCGATCGAGCCCGAAAATCGATACTCGAAGATCGACTCGAAGAATTTCCTTAGGCTCGAGACTCGACTCGATAAGGCTCGATCTTTAATCGAGCCTTATCAAGTCGAGTCTTATCAAGCTTTTTGACTCGATTTGACGAAAATGCAACAAAGCAGGGACCTAATTAAGGGACTTATGATGGTGTTGGAGGCAAATATGAAGCTCAGGAAAAGACAGGACCAAATCACTAAACAAAAAGAAAACGGAGGGACTGAAATTGCAATTTTGGACAAGTGATCATCTTCTCCAACGAGCAAATATCAATTACCATTCAGCAACCAGAAATCTGGCTTCAATTTCTAACCATTCCAACAAACAATGAGACTCACAACACTCCCTCTCATAACATCAATTCGAATTCACTCGACCGGAAGCATAAGGAGCAGAAAAATGTAAGACATCAACACACCAAAAATTCTTAGATGCGAGGAAGTGAACTGGCCGACTTGGCCAGTATTTTACATGTGCAAAAATGCAGACCAATCACCCTTCAACTAAAACTTTCAATCAAGCATTTTGTCGAACAGTAAATGGGCATTAAAATTTTGCCGGATTCTCACTCAAATTAAAGCAATAACTAGCCCAAAAATGATCAGAAACCTTATCAATTCAGGATAACAAGTTTCCTAGTCGATCTTGGCCCATTTTAATGCCAGAGACACAGAGCCAAAAACAGAGGAGCACTTACCTAAGTGAGCCACAGATGAGCAGTGATGAACCAGCGATGAACTAGTGAGATCTTGGTGCTTCGTCTTCGACACTCGGCAGCGATGAACCAGCACGGCAGGACACAGCCGACAGGAGACGTAGAGCGCGGCGGACTGGCGGAGGCCGGAGAGGCAGAGAGCAGCTTCGATTTGGGACTTGGGACTTGTTAAGGCGATGGCGATGGCGATGGAGCCTCACAGATGCGGCGAGCAACGGCGTCGGCGACGAACGGAGTGAGGGTGTAGATCTAAATCAGTCAGAGTCAGCTGCCGGCTGGTAAGTGAATTTTTTTGCTAGGCTTTCTTCGAACAGAGAAGAAAGTCGCACAGTCGGCACAGAGAAGGAAGAAAGGCTTCCTTTTTTTTTACATTTTTTCTTTTTAGTGTTTTTTACAATTATGTTATTACTTTTTTGCCATTATAGGATTTTATTATAAAGAAGGTAATATTGTAAATTCCATATATCTTATACCCATAATGGTCATTTTATAATTATAATAAATATATATTATTTAAATTATAAATATTTTATTTAATTAATGCCGGCTCGTCGAGTAGCTCGACGAGCCACGAGCTCGGAATATACGGCTCGAAGCTCGACTCGATTACGAGTCGAGCTACTCGAAACTCGACTCGAACTCGGTCAACCCGAGTTCGAGTCGAGTTGTTGACCGAGCTACTCGCGAGTAGCTCGCGAGTAGCTCGGCTCACCAACAACCCTAATTTCACACGTTTCACAAATTCCAATACCTCATTAATGAGTCAATCATTAGTAATAAAGATCACATCAAGAAATTTGTCAATCTATGTATTCCAATTCAAGAACAAATCATGTAATCCTTATCTTAATATCCCAATAGTCCTTAAGTACTCTCCTTATTATCTCTTAGTTGTCTTTTTCTTTAGTCAATGTAGTGATGGAACTACTAGAACTATCCACGAAATCATTAGTACACCCTTACTCCTCAATCACACTAACTTCAGACTCTCTCCTTAAACCAAGAATTTCACATTCAAATCTTGGATAAGTCTTGGAAGACGTAAGAAGAACAAACAAAATAAAAAAATCTAATAAAATCCAGTATTTACATTACCGAAGCCCAAGTCCACAATTCTTCCAAAATTTCAAGTTCTTGTTCAAAGCATGGCCAAATCCAAGTGCAAAAATATATCAGTATACAATCAAGGATTAAAAAACTTGGTTAGGAAACTTCAACCTTTTCTTGGGTCTAGCATATATAAAAATTCAATATATTCATTACTTGCTCACAAATTTCTAGTTTTAAATTCAAATGAAATTCATATACTTATCATAATTGGTAAGTTATAAAGTACTTAGACCATATATATGTTATTTTCAACCATCGTTTGAAAATAAAACTAGTACATCTTAATTCTTTTTTTTTTAGATTCCAAAACAGGAATTTTTCGGTAAGTAAATAAGTGGAAAAATACATTTTATTCCTTTGAAAATTCGTTGGTTTTGGTTCAAAACCACCATATGCGAAATTCACTAGTAAATCTCAGTTTCTTATCTCCTATAGCTAATACCAATAGTTACACCGATTCCTTCCATTCCTACAAGTACAAAGCCAATTCAAATCTTGTTCAATCTTTCACTACTAACCTCTCACATAATGTTTCCTTTCCATATAACACCATAAAATTCCTCAGTTTTGTTTCTACCAATCCCATATAAGAAGTTCTCAAGTAACAATTCTCTTTAACCACTAGGATACAGTAGGTTCTCTAGTCCATGTAATATTCAAGTTAATCCCACAGTCCGATATCCTAAACTTTAAGCGTAGAATATACTACAAAGATCCGAAATCTAAAATTTTAATACCACCTGTGATGACCCCACCTCTCCCTAGGGCATACCCAAGGGTTCGACAGATCGCCTGCCCAATTCTCACCAGGACTCGCTCACTTACTTCAATAAAATAAGTTACAGCCTCAAAAGTAAATGAAACAACAGTTCCCAAGCTTGGAACGTACAATTACATTCATTTCTATCTCAAACATTCATACAATCCCCAAATATAACAAAAGATTTGAGTTCCAAATAAATTCAACCCTAATCGAGTACTAGTGCACGTACAATTGCCAAAAATTAAATAAAAACTAGACTATGCTAGCCTGTACTAGCCTCATACTCTCACTCGTAACCCCTGTAAGGAAAACAAATTTACTGGAATAGATTGAGCCAAAGATCAGTAAGGTTCCAAAACTTCATGCAGACCCAAGCAATGTAAGGCCCAAAACAACCAATGCAAAGATCATAAACGAAACAATAAGTAAATAAAAAGGAAAGGATTGCAAACCAATTAACTACCCAACTCCTCTTAAGCTTGTAGATTAATTGAAACAAGCTACTTCAAGTTGATGAATTACAATCACTCTTGTGTACAAAGGAAGGTTCACCTCCTCCTTGCCCCAAGCAGCACTCGGTCAAGTCAGGACGTTTTACTATCCCTCAGGACAATCCTCACAGAGCTACACTCATGAAAGATTCACTCACAAATGAAAAGCTTACAATGAACCTCACACCACTAAGACTACAAATATTCTTTTTGGAGTATTTTCTCACTAAAATCTCTCTAGATCTTTTGTATCTTCAGTGTGCCAAAGTTGTTTGAAGTGTCTGACCAACCACTATTTATATAGGACCAAGAAAGTGCCTCATTAATGCTTCCAATGGATAGAAAGTAGCTGAACAGTCAACAAGCCGTTGGTAGTGTCGGACGTCCGATAGCCCTGTTTTATGCGTCCGACAGCAGGCAGTGAGTTTCAGAGATTTTCTTCAATTCTTTCGGACGTCCGGTGCAAGTTCTTTATGCGTCCGACAGCAAACAAACAGATTTGAGAAATTATCTTGTTTCTATCGGACGTCCGGTAGAGACATATTCAGCATCCGATAGGTCCGATAGTTTCGTCGACTTCGAAGGATCCTAACGGACGTCCGAAGCATGCGTCCGAAGTTGTGCAATGATTATCGGACGTCCGATCCTGACATCTTGAGCGTCCGACAGATTCAGCATACTTTGTCATCTTTCAATTGTACTTGATCATGGAATCAAATAACTTCATAACTGAAAATATACCTTGAAGAAACATTAGTATCATCCATTTGTTTTGTAAACATCAAAAGATAGGGATCAAGATCAACAATCTCCCCCTTTTTGATGATGACAAAACAATGGATGGAAAGAAACAAAAACAAGTATAAGCTCCCCCTCAATCATTGAAAATAAGTATAAGCTCCCCCTCAATCATTGCAACCAAAACTTTTAAGAGCCAAACTCATAATCTCATAATAACTCCCCCTTACACATTGCATCCATTTCTCCCCCTTTTTGTCATCATAAGAGTAAAAATCAACTACTATAATCCAGCAACAATAACAGAGAATTCAATATTCCAAGAAAAAATAGAGAAATGACAGCAATCACAGCAAATCATCATGAGATCAGCATTATTCTTTTATCTCTCTTTTTGACATCATATAGATTCAGTAGTATTCAAAGATATCAGCGAAAATTCAAATCAAAGTATCAAAAGAAAAAATATTCTGAACAAGAATCACTGCAATGATTAGACAAAACCTCCTACTTGTTAAAATTAGCATCATGTCTAACTATCCACATGCATTTCATGCCTTTTTTTTAATATTCTTTCTCACATAGCAATCACTTTTCATGTGACCTTTTTGACAACAGAAATTACACATAATCAGGGAATTATTTATATGAACAGGTTTAATAAATCTTACTTGTCTTCTCCTATGGATAGCAAACTCATTTGCAGCAGAATTTATCTTAAAATGAGGTTTTGATTTATTACTTTGAAAACAGTCCTGTTTTTTATGTTGAAGCAACTCATTTAAATCATCCATTCTTCTTTTCAAATCATCTTGTTCCCTTTTGAACATTTCACAAAAACTTGTTTTTCTATCAAGATCCAAGTGTAAAGCAGTCTCACTTTTTTTGAAGTGATCATTTTCAGCTTTCAACTTTTTGTTTTGTTGAAAAAGATTTGCATTATCTCGAAGCAAAAAACTAATTTTCTGTTTTAACTCCTTGTTTCTAACATAAGATTCTTTCAAACTATCATGCAATTTTATAATGAAAGATTCAAGATCATCATCATTTTCATCATCACTTTCAAATTGAGAGCTAGAAGATGTTACCTCATCATTTCCAATGGCCATGAAAGCCAATTGAGCAGATTGATCTTCCTCTTCAATTTCACCATCGGAATTGCATTCATTCCATGTGAATTGAAATTTATTTATTCTTGATTTTTTTCCTTCTTTCTTCTTCATCACTGGACAGTCACTTGCATAGTGTCCAGGTTGGCCGCATTCAAAGCACTGATCAGTTTGCTTTTTGTTGAACTCTAACTTCCATTTGTTTCTCGAGTTGTTGAACTGATTTGGGAATGAATTGCTAGGTCCACCATTTCTGAATCTCCTCTTTTTGAGTATTCGTTTGAAACTTCTTATGATGAGAGCGATATCATTGTCATCACCTTCCACATCTTCTTCATCTAGGGAGGCAGAATCATCTTCATCTTGTGAGGCTTTTAGAGCAATATTCTTTCGCACTTTTGCATCCTCTTCCTCTTGCACCTTAGTCTTAAGTTTCAGCTCATAAGAGGTAAGAGAATTAATAAGAGATTCAATAGGCATAGTATTCAAATCTCTAGCCTCCTCAATAGCAGTCACTTTATTTTCCCAATCACTGGACAAGGCATTCAGGATTTTTCTATTTTTCTCACCAAGAGAATATTCTTTTTCCAGCACCTCTAAATCTTTAATGAGATCATTGAATCTACAATACATTTGATCAACATTTTCATGAGGTTCCATCTTGAAAGATTCATACTTTGTAACTAGAATGGACTTCTTTTGTTCTCTAACATTCTCACTACCTTCATGAATTTCTTTCAGTTTGTCCCAAATTTCTTTAGCTGACTTGCAACCCTTGACTCTAATAGATTCATTTGAGTTTAATGCACAATATAACACATTCATGGCTTTTGCATTTAAGGTGAGATGAGCTCTATCCAAAGCAGTCAGTTCACTTCTTGTTTTCGGTCTAGATGCATGAGTATTTTCATCTATAAGAGAGGCATTATATGGACCTTCACTAATAATAAACCACAATTCGATATCAATAGATTGCAAAAAGATAATCATTCTTCCTTTTCAACTCATATAATTTGACCCATTAAATACAGGTGGTCTAATAACAGAATGTCTTTCAAAAAACATAGCATTATTGGTTGTCATCTTTACTCCAAAGCCGATTGAGCTTAATCTCTAGGAGACCAAGCTCTGATACCAATTGTAAGGCCCAAAACAACCAATGCAAAGATCATAAACGAAACAATAAGTAAATAAAAAGGAAAGGATTGCAAACCAATTAACTACCCAACTCCTCTTGAGCTTGTAGATTAATTGAAACAAGCTACTTCAAGTTGATGAATTACAATCACTCTTGTGTACAAAGGAAGGTTCACCTCCTCCTTGCCCCAAGCAGCACTCGGTCAAGCCAGGACGTTTTAGTATCCCTCAGGACAACCCTCACAGAGCTACACTCATGAAAGATTCACTCACAAATGAAAAGCTTACAATGAACCTCACACCACTAAGACTACAAATATTTTTTTTGGAGTATTTTCTCACTAAAATCTCTCTAGATCTTTTGTATTTTCAGTGTGCCAAAGTTGTTTGAAGTGTCTGACCAACCACTATTTATATAGGACCAAGAAAGTGCCTCATTAATGCTTCCAACGGATAGAAAGTAGCTGAACAGTCAACTAGCCGTTGGTAGTGTCGGACGTCCGATAGCCCTGTTTTATGCGTCCGACAGCAGGCAGTGAGTTTCAGAGATTTTCTTCAATTCTTTCGGACGTCCGGTGCAAGCTCTTTATGCGTCCGACAGCAAACAAACAGATTTGAGAAATTATCTTGTTTCTATCGGACGTCCGGTAGAGACATATTCAGCGTCCGATAGGTCCGATAGTTTCGTCGACTTCGAAGGATCCTATCGGACGTCCGAAGCATGCGTTCGAAGTTGTGCAATGATTATCGGACGTCCGATCCTGACATCTTGAGCGTCCGACAGATTCAGCATACTTTGTCATCTTTCAATTGTACTTGATCATGGAATCAAATAACTTCATAACTGAAAATATATCTTGAAGAAACATTAGTATCATCCATTTGTTTTGTAAACATCAAAAGATAGGGATCAAGATCAACAAGCAACACGTTGGTCACTATGTAAAACTTGAAATATCAAAATAGTGAATATAAGAGTTCATAAAAGAGGGCAATAACAATTCAAATTAGCAAATCATTAGTTATCCAACAAATTCTACGTAAAAGGATACGGATGGCTCTCAAGAGCCAAATTCCTGTTGCATTACTTAATCTGAATCCGTTGACACCCTATCAATGTTTGAAGAAGCAAACTATGACCATAGATCTCCATTTTACACCAAATTTCGTCCACCAAACATACCCCTTATCGGGCCCGAATATCAAATAGAAACAGTGGTGGTAATATTCGAGTATACCGAATCCAGTGGATCTAATCCAAAAGATTATACAATAAACAATAAATAGTAGTACGTATGGTTCGCTAGTCTTCTCGACCAAACCCTTACTGACTCGATTCGACTAACTAACTAATAGGGTGTAGATCTAAGTAGTGAGACAGGATGAGAGGTACCTCTCACTCGGATGAAGTGTGGTACATGCTACCGCTCAGCACTTATAAGTCAAGTATAAGACCTCCGGTAGTATTCAAGTTGTACACGTGTATATCAAGTCAATAATAGCCAGTAAATAATAATAAATCATATTAGGGTAAGTGCGATAAAGTACACCCTTGCCCGTTCAAATAAGTCAAATATTTTTTTTAAATATCAAGTTCAATCATGCACTTGGAAACACTCACTAGTATGAGCAAGAGATATGTCAAAAGTTTTCTCCCGAATTGTACTCCGGATCATCAAAGAAACCTAGATCAGTCAAAATAAGGTATTATGGTTCAACTAATCAAAATCTAGATGAACCATCAAAAATTCAAAAGTACTAGTGCAAATATGAAAATACAGTTTTAGAGTGAATAATAACATTTGAACTTTCAAGTCATGAAAAATCTTGAGTCATTTCTCAAATTCAAACATAAGCAAAGAAAATTCCAGAAATCAGTAGTTGAAAGAACAACCAATCCCAAATTGAAGTGGGCAAATATAATTCAAAGTTTTCGAGATAAAACTAACATTTTCATCTTAGTTGATAACAAATCTTGATAAAAAACAACTCATATACTACTATTGAAGCGCATTCAAGGATACATACATAACTTAAGATCCAATTAACCCCAAATCAAACCTTGTATCTCACTAATATACATAAGAGCAAGTAATAGAAATTTGGGCAGCATTTCACCTATTTTCTTACTTTTCCCATCCAAGTATAACTTGGATTCACAAGCCAACAAACGATCAATCCAACCACAAGTGATAACCAATAACATACATCTATTCAAGGCCTCAAAACCAACCAAACTAACCAAATAATCAACTTATCACTATGGATATCAAAGCTGGAAACCAGTTCAAAGAAGAAATTATAAGTGGCAGATTTGTCATCTTTTGGTGTTTTGATCATAACTGTAGCTAAGTATATCGGATCAAGGTAAATTTGATGGCGTTTCAAAGTTAAGATAGAGGCCTACAACTTTGATGAATGCATCAAACCCCAATTCAAACATTATCAAGGTCAAAATTGGCAAAAATAGAGACATAAAAATTCTGTTGGAGCCAAAACAGGATAACTGAACAGTTTTGATAAAATGGCTATAACTTGGTATAGAAAAATCGAAATTGAGCTCCATCAGTGGTGTTTAAAACTAGATTCATAGAGGTTTCCAACGGTATAAAAATCAGGTTCTAGTTCATCTCCTACAACTACCGCAAAGCTCAGGAAAGTGATTGAAATTCACCACCAAATGTTGAAATTTTGCATATTTTAGCCAAATCAACCTATACAAACTAGTATATCCACTTAGCAAAGTTAATAAAGCAAGATTCAATGCCATAAAATGTCTTCTGATGAATTATTGAATATTGAATCTAGTTTCTAATGCCATAAACCATTCTCAATTTGGACTTGTGTGTCATTAGATATGGTCTGATTTCAAAACTATGTCAAAGCTGGGAACTGGAAAATTATTGAACAGGTTGAGAAATCCAGCCATCTGCAAACAGTTGTATCTTGCTGTTCAAAAATCCAAACTTAGTTCCGCTTGTTGCGTTTGAAACTTGACTTGAAACTCTTGTTAATTTCAGAGGCTAATTCAATTCTTGTGAATTTTTCCGAATTTTCAAACATTACTGAAAAATCAAGACTAGTTCTGCCCTAATTTCATGAAACAACAAATTTGAACTAAGATTTGAATGATTTTTAGTTGAAATCTGGGAAAAGTGTCTTCTAAAAATTTTACTACTATGAATTTAGTTTCCAAGGGTGTAAAGTTTACAATTTTTGAACTTACCAAACTCAAGATCTGATTTTCCAAGTATTATCGCGTAAAGTTGGAAATTTCTGATTTCTTAAGAAATAAACTTTTATGAACTTCCAACTTCCTTTTGAGATTGATAGTCCGTTATAAACTTGATTTCATGGATAATACAAGTTTCTTTTGTGACTTTAAATCCTCAATTTTCGATGAATTAAAACTCTTTTAAAGCATTGTTTAAGTTTTAAACAAGTGCATTTTCTTCTTTGAATACTAAGTGGTCTAGAGTATGTGTAAGTGATGGTTGGTCACTATTTTTTAAGGTGCTCAAGAGGGTTTCGAAGGAAATCTCGGTGTAGACAATTAAAGGTCTTATTTGCTCACTTACTTTTGAATTGTTAAGTGTCAAGTGCATGATGTGTTACTAAATACTTGAATTGTTTCTTGTTAATTAAGTGATTTGGACTTGTCGAGATGAGTGTGTACTTTATCGCACTCGTTCTCTTTTACCTGACTAGATAATTGACTTGTGTGAATGTGACTTGATAATTGAATTGCGTGAACTTGACAAATTGTATTTGTACATCTAGGGACGCCCAAAACTCATTGGCTAACCTTGCGACTCTGGCCGGCATGGGTTTAGTCGAGAAGCCTGGTGAACCATGAGAAAATTATAAGTTTGGTCTTTTGAGATCTTGTTTGGCATACTCGAGTAGTATTGCCCTTCAGTGAGTATTTGGTTACAAATACAAGAGGGTGAAATGAGAGATGGAGGAAGTAAACAGGGTTTCTACGGACTTGCTGCCTATCCGATTAACGGAGTGTCACCACATGAAGGTATTAGATCAAACCTTGGCAAAGTAATGGGAAATTTAGATCCTGAGAGCTCCCATATCCTTATTGATTATGCTTTACTGTTATTTGTGAATTACATGGACTTTCTAGTTTTATTTCTTGTACAAGTGTTATTGTTATTTGCACTTATTTGTTTGTGCGTTTTTTTTGGCCTCTGAGCGTTAGCTCACCCCCGTAGTTTATTTTCATTAACAAGAGTTCGGAATGGAAAGATTTTGGAGAACTGATTTGATTACCTTTTGATTAGAATTTGGATGTAAATGGTTTAGTTAACTTTGAATGGTTGTATTTTGAAAAATTGATGTACCTTTTGGAAACTTTGTAATGTAAGACTTGAATGATTATATAAGAAACTGACTTTTCTTTAGATTGACTTTTATTACTGGTTGTTTACCTTTAAGTTTAATTTTGGCTCGTGTTGAGCCCTGACGAGAGTTACACAGGAGATCCACCGAAACCCTAGGTTTCGCCCTAAGGAGAAGTGGGGTCGTCACAGGTGGTATCAGAGTCTAAATTTAGAGATTTATTTGGGAGATGTTTTAGAAGCTTTACTCTTGAGAATAGGAATGAGATAACTTAGTTATGTCTTTAGTTGATGTTTGAGTGAATTAGTGATTTTAAGTTTCTATTCTTGAATTTTATGGTTGTTTCGTAGGAATGGAGAACGGCAATGGAGGTCATGCGGATAATGGTACTGGAGATGCTACCGGTCATATAGAGCCTCTTAGACTTATCCGATATCGAGTACTTGGTAGAGGACCTCGTGTCCGATACTCACTTTCCTCTAGGTTCCCTCGTTGTCCCTGTAGGGAGATGCATGCCTACCCTAATGATCTAGTGATGTCTATTGATGATGAGCGCCGACAGCTAGTGATTACTAATAGGGCACTACTTGAGGAAATTGAGAAGTTGAGAGCTATAGTGGAGGCCCAGGGTACTAGGATCTTAGAGTTTGAGGGGACAGTGATAGATAAGCGGGATGGTGTTGAGATCGCTCGTGACCAGGTCCAGAAAACTAGGGTTCGACTAGTTAGGGTAGTCGATGATATCCAGCAACGGGCCGCTGGGATTCTAACTGACACCACCATACTGATAGATGAGGTGGTAGTCGGAGTTGAGAGCTCAGATCATAAGGGCATTTCTGAGGAAGAGCCTTTTGAAGAGGACCTAGAAAAGGAGGTCCAGACTAGCGGTTCTGCTATGAACTAGGCTATGAATGTTGAACCTTTTGACTCTTTTGTAATTGGGATTAGTCAGGTTGATGCCTGTAAAGTTTATGATTTTTATTGCATGAGTGATTGTACTTTTATGGCACATGTGTGTTATGTTTTTATAAATACCCCATGACTTGCTGATTATGTACGAATCTTGAAATGTTAATATATGTTAGTTATTATTATTTCAAATGTTTCCCATGTTGACTTTTGTTTTTGAGTGTTCTCTCGCGTAATTGTTTCTATTCTTGCATTTAGATATAATTAAAACTATGGACGACCGAAGAAGTGGAAGGGATCGAGAGCGTGGGGTTAGGCAACCCCAAGATCAAAGAGATGATCAAGGATCGACAATTGGACCGAACCAAAAACAAGTAAACGAAAGGGATAACCAAGTGGCTACTGCCATTAACCGTATGACAAATATCTTCGAACGGTTAGCAAAGCGTCAGGGTCCAAAATCTGTTAACCAACCTGGAGCTTAGGAGAGAGGGGAGGATAGAGGCTCGAAGCGATTTTTAAATTTTCTTCCACCTAAGTTCACTGGAGGCCCTAACCCCGAGTTAGCGGAGAATTGGTTGGAACGAATGACCAATATATTTGCTACCTTAGACTATACCGAGAAGAGGTGAGTGAACTTTGCTACCTTTCAATTTGAGGGTGCAGCACGTGTTTGGTGAAATATGATAAGGAAAAAATGGGAAAGAGCGCAGACTCCTTGGACCTCGGAGAACTTTATAAGAGAGTTTAATAAGAAGTTTTTTCCGCCTTTGATCCAAGAGAAACGGGAGGACAAATTCATAAAGTTGAGACAAGAGATTTCTAGCATGATTGACTATGAGGAGTGATTCACTAAATTTTCTAGATACGCTCCGGAATTGATGGCCACTGAGAGGAGAAGGATAAGACGATTTGTACAAGAACTTAATGTGGAGATTCAAGAGGGGATAGGGTTCACTGGAACCTTAGAGAAAGCGCAGAGAGTCGAAAGTGCAAGGTTACAAGTTAGAGATTTTCATGTCAAGAAAAGAGACCCTCCTAGTCACTCTCCTGGACAAGCAAGTAAGAGTACCCCACCTCCTAAAATGGAAAGAGAAGCGGGAGAAGTAAGAACTGCTAAAGCACCAAAAGGGACTTTATCAAGAGGAGGCCGCAATGGGTAAGGTCAAGCGAGAGGAACACCTTCTTGTGGTCAGACTGTGACTCCTCAAGTTGGTTGTAGCTACTGTGACAAGTCCAACCATGCGAAAAATGAGTGCTGGAAGAAATTGGGGAAGTGTCTGTATTGTGAAAGTACCGAGTATCAGATTTCAAAATGCCCAAATATACCAAAGGAGGGAAGTAGTACTTAAAAGCCAGAGAAGTTGGCATTTAAGTAGTCTAGTGCTTGACGGAGTCAACCTAAAGTGCCGGCTAGGGTTTATGTACTGGACTATCAACAGATTCCTAATTTCACTGAGGTGGTTGAAGGTACGATTCCTATCTTCCACCATTTAGCGAAGGTTTTAATTGATTCTGGTGCAACACATTTTTTTGTAAACCCTAAATTCATGAGTGGGGTAGATATGAAGCCGATTAAGTTATCCTATGATTTGGAGGTTAGAACGCCTACTGGGGATCAAAGTTTAATTGCCAACTTGGTATATAGAAACTGCGAGATATGAGTTGGAGAACGGAAATTACTGGCCGACTTGATGGGTTTAACTATTAAGGGGTATGATGCCATCCTAGGAATGGATTGGTTAATTCGTTACCATACTCAGTTGAATTGTAAGACAAAAATGGTGAAACTGTGTATTCCGGAAGAGACAATCTTAAAATTGGATGTAAGGAGTAGACTAACCTCATCTGCCCTTATTTCATAAATTCGAGTTAGAAAGATATTGAGTAAGGAAGTTCAAGGGTATTTGGCTTTCCTTATAAATACTCCTAGTGACAAGGTGAGGTTGGAAAACATGCAAGTAGTAAAAGAGTATCCAGATGTTTTTCCTGAGAAACTAGAGTCTTTGCCACCAGAAAGAGAGATAGCATTTAAAATTGATGCGACTCCAGGAGTAGCACCTATCTCTAAGACACCCTATCGAATGGCTCCACCTGAATTGAAAGTACTGAAATTACAATTGCAGGATCTTCTAGAGCGAGACTTTATAAGAGAAAGTGATTCTCTGTGAGGAGCTCCTGTGTTGTTTATTAAAAAGAAATTTGGAAGTCTAAGATTGTGTATACACTACAGGGGCTTGAATGACGTCACCATTAAGAATAAGTATCGATTACCCCACATTAATGAATTATTTGACCAATTGCAAGGGGCGGTAGTATTCTCAAAATTGAATCTCAGGCAGAATTATTATCAGTTGAGAATTTTGGAAAAAGATATACTTAAAACTGCCTTTAATTCGAGGTACGGGCACTTTGAATTCGCAGTGATGCCGTTTGGGTTGACTAATGCTCCTGCAGCTTTTATGAATTTAATGTACTGAATCTTTAAGTCTTATTTGGATCAATTTGTGGTGGTATTCATTGACGATATACTGGTGTATTCTAAGACTTTGGAGAATAATGAGAAATATTTGAGGATTGTCTTGCAAACTTTGAGCGAATATCAATTGTGTGCTAAATTTAGTAAATGTGAATTTTGATTAAAAGAAGTGACTTTTTTAAGTCATATAATCTTCAAGGAAGGAATTAAGGTGGATCTAACCAAAATTGAAGCAGTTTCTAAGTGGAAACAATCGGAAAACCCTACTGAAGTTCGAAATTTCTTAGAATTAGCAGGGTATTACCGGAGATTTATCAGAGATTTTTCTAAAATTGCGAGACCCTTGACTGTATTAACTAAGAAAAGTGAAAAGTTTAATACAAGTGGTTGCCATTTACTTATCTTGGGGAACTGATGGTGTGAGGAGGGTAACTTGTAATTTGTTTGTGGAATTCTAGCTAAGGTGCGGGCGAGAATTTTTCATTGGAGCACGAAGATATTGTCTATGGGAGGCAAGTTGATTTTAATTAGACACGTGCTTAATTTTGTGCCCTTATACTTGTTACAAGCTCCTAGGCTGCCAAAGGCAGTAATAGTGGCTCTAGGAAAATTCTTTAACGCTTTCCTATAGGATAAATCCACGGAAGAGAGTAGAATACATTAGATGGCCTGGGAAAGGATATGTTTCCCCATTGAGGAGGGGGGTTGGGTGTTAGAGCTCTGGAGGATAAGGTGAAAGCTTTTTCTTTCAAATTATGGTGGAGTTTTTGACAACGGGATTCCGCATAGGCAGATTTCATGTTCTCAAAATATATAGGTGGGCATCATCGGTTGGCTGTTCAAGCGTGTAATCCGACGGGCACTTGGAAGCACTTAATAGGCATTCGGGAGATTGCTGAGGCAAAAATTTGATGGAGTTTTGAGGGTTGATTTGTAGATTTTTGGAGGGACATTTGGTATGAGGAGGTCCCCCTGTGTCAGTTGGTTCCATCCCACATGCCATAGCTTCACTTTTTAGTTGCGGGGTTTTTTTATCAAGAAGGATGGAATATGAGTAAGTTGAGACTGTGGCTACTAGAAGATGTGGTTGAATGGGTTCCTCAGGTGTTCTTTTATCCCTTTGGTTAGGATGAGATTGTATGGTCCCAATCTTCCTTTGGAAAGTTCGCACTGTCCTCACCGTGGGAGTGGATTAGGCAGAGACAAATGGGCTACAAGTACATAGGATTTTATGGAATAATGCCATCCCCTTGAAAATTTCAATTTTTGCATGGTGGCTATTGCACAATTATCTTCCAATGGATGCCCTCATACAATGGCAAGGGATTGTTATGGCATCTAGATATGACTGCTGTTTGACAAAGGAGGAGATAGTGGATCATTTACTTGTTCATGGTGCCGTGGCAAGGGAGGTCTGGATATACTTCGAGCACTTATTTGGAATTAACTATATTCTATGTGTGGGCTTAGCTAAGACCTTTATGTCTTGGTATCTCTCCCGGGAGCCTAGGTCAGTGAATCATATTAGGTGTTTTATTCCTTTGGTGATTTGTTGATTTTTGTAGAAAGGAAGGAACAAATCCAAGTTTGAGGGTCTAATTTTCTTGGCATCTGGTGTGATTAAGGAGGTGGAGGCGTTTTTGACATTGTTAGGACATGCCAAGAAATTTTCAAGAGGCCATTTCAGTGGTGAAATGGATTGCTTTTGGGCGCAATTTATAACTGATACTGTCGCGCCCCATTTTTTGATAAGAAAAATAAATTGTTTGAGAAAGATGTTTTTGATTCACTTTTGATTGGAAAATGATTTTTGCGAGTTGAAAAAGATATGGGTCTAATATGGGACTTGAAAAAAGCGACGATTTGACCCAAAAAATAGTTTTAAAAAGGGTTTTGAAATGAAAAGTTTGGAGTCGCCACTTGGTAATGATTTAAGGTGTACCAAGTCACCTAAAAAATGAGTTTTAAAGTCAAGTAGTAATAAACCCTTTTTAAAACGACTCATAGTCTACGTAAAACAAAGAAAAAGGTTCGGGAGTCACGTTTGACAAAGGGGAAGGCAAGGATAGACTCCAAGGCACCCCTTTGACCTAGCCAAGGCTAGTTGCGTGACTTAACCCTAACTTTCCTGACTTTCTACCCAGGGTATGTATTGCATGTTGGATTATGCCTATATGAATGCAAAAACGGAAAAATGCAATCCTAAATTCTACGATGTCTCTCGTGAGGTTTTTGGTCCCAGACCACATGAATTGTGGCGGCCAATAAAGGGAAACCTCATAGAGGTCGATTGATGCAAATGGTGACTTAAGTGCAAGTGTGCAAGTGTATGAAAAGATTCATGTATGAAATGGTGTAAAAAAAAACAAAGTGTTTGTGTGCGCATGTGAAGAGAAAGTGCACGTGTGAATTTGGATGAAAAATCAAAGTATTAGTGTGTGCAAATGAATGAAGATAGAATAGTACATATATAAGTGAAACTTGAATTTCATTTGTGAAGTAAAGTAAATAAATGATAAAGATGTAGTGAAAAATATGGATTGAGAAATGTAAAAAAAATGTGATTAAAAGAGTATGGAAGTGATAAAAATGACAGTATGACCCTAGGGGAATGCAACAAGTCGGGTACGGGGGTTGACTCCTAACTTTTCGACTTCGATTTTCCCTTTGATTAGAAGGCGAAACTAGCGTGCTAAGGCTATCGAGTAGCCACACTCGCTCGTTTCCCTTATCGGAAGGGGACATTCAAGCAAAATGAACCCTATAGCTAGTATGGAATGCAAAACCTAAAATGAGAGGAAAAGGGGTTCGAGGATCATGCCAAATGATAAAACTAAGGAAAATGCGTGATATGTGGTGAACAAGCAAATGATGTACTAACGAGGGAAAATCCCTAAGGGTCTAGTGTTGGACTAGCCCATTCTATGAATTCCGACTAGCGTTGGACTAGTGGAAATAGGCAATGAACCACAACTAGCGTTGGACTAGTGTGGCGACGGGAAAAGGGACCACAACTAGCGTTGGACTAGTGTGGTGACGTGCATTCATCCATTTCATTCATCCACACTATAAAAAGCGAGTAGACATGCGAATCACTTATAAACACGTAGCATATAACACTTAGCATGCTTGACTAGATGCAAGGGCCTAACAAAGCATTTAACATATAACACATAGGCATGCAACCATTACATTTGCTAACTAAAACAAAAGGGAAAGGGAAAATGGACCAAATTACTTGCTACGCCCTATCTATTACAAGCCAAGAGGTGTACACATACCCCATAAAACTTAAATAAAAGTAAAAAGTAAGTAAATGCATGCAAGGAGGTAAGGAAAGCGAAGTAGACAGGCATATTCACATAACACATAAGGTCACATAGGAGAGACAAAAAGGGGTAAGAGAAATTGTACCTCCCCCCGTGTGTAATGCTAGTAAGGTGAACAAGACTCAACTTGAGCTATGGTCACTAAAGAAGAAGCTAATTTGGGCTAAAACCATTCAAAGGAAAGGATTAATGCACCAATATAATGATAAAAGACAAATATGACAATCGGAATCCATCAAACATCGAATCCGTCCTCACTTTGCAACTTAGAAATGACCAAATAAAAAAACAAATTAGACCAACCGATCTTCTAAACCATCTCAACATGAATATTAACAACCCCTCAAGTCCGATTAATCATTATAGAATTTCAAGAGCCCAAGATCAAATAAGGGTCAATGAGTGGTTTCACTTTGCATTTTGGGATCCAAAAGCAACCATCAATTAATCAAACCAAAACCAATTAAAACGTTTTAAGAACTTTAAAGGTCCCAAAAGCAAGAAAAAGTCAAGTAATCAACTTATTTTAGGGAAATTAAAGGAAATAGGCAATCACAAGCTCATTTAGACACAAGGTTCACCAATCCATGCATTAAGCATCACCTTAGCAAAACATGGTAACCAATGAAAGCAAACAAGCAATTGAATTAAAACATTAATGCTACCAAATACTCAAATGTGAACACTAACCAAGCATTCAAGCTCAATCAAATATTTTTAGGAACTTCAAAGGTCCAAAGGCTAGAAAAAGGTTGAGGAATGGTTCAATTTCAACCATCATAGGGTCTTATTGCAAGAAAATGGAACCTAGTTGGGTCTTCATAGCATTGCTGCAAAAACACAGGGCCCCAATTGATTAATTTTTCTAATTATTTGGGCCATAGTGAGTCAAGGGGAAACTTGGGGGGTCAAAATGCAAATTTTCTTTGGTTTTTCATGCATGCCTACGTAAAGAACCATTTTTCTGCACCATTTCTGCCATGAATTTCCTTCCAGATTTCAGACCTAAACATGCAGTTTGGCTCGGACAAAAATCGTAATTTGAAGCTAAACAACAGACCACGTGACCTCAACATCCAAACAAACACCAAAAGACAATCATTTTCTGAAATTTTCATGCAAAAGATGGCTGGCCAACTCGCTATTAAAGCATCTGCAATTTAGTAAAGCTCACGACATAATCTTCATAATATCTAATGTAGGAGTAAGTAAAACAACCATGGTTCACACACCAAACACTGCCAGCAAACCATGAATCAAACCTTTCTAACAATCCAAACACCCAACAAGCAAGAATGAAGTTGGCTGCAATTTTCTGGTTTACCTTCAACCGCAGCCTGTTGCTTCATTACCAATCCAAACATTACCAATCAAAAACAACTTTTGAATCAAATGACCATAAGACAAACCCCAAATCATCAACCAAGCCCAACAATACTCTATCATTGCTAGATCAAAACAGAAACAATCTGGGTTGATGGCTGCTATTTTCTAAGTTCTTACTCACACGCATGCCTTGTAAAAGAAAGACAGAAGCCAAAATTTGGCGCAATGCTGCCCAAGCCAAAACCCCTCAAACAAGCTCTTAAGCAATCCTCAAGATTCCACAGAAACGCAAGGAAAACTACTACTGGAACATATGAACAAACAAAAGAAAGACCAACCGCAAACACCGAAAACATTTCTGCACTTTTCAGATGCAATTTTCTGCAGCTTTCTCTTCATTTCAACATGCAGACAAGTTTACCCATTACCAGGATTCTCAAATGCAGTCCTAGCGTATCTAGAATAGCAGGGACAAGGTACAAAACATAGCAGGGAAAGGCAAATAGCAAGAAATACCACCACACATAAGCAACTAGAAAAGAAATCAAACGCAGCTGTCCAGCAGTCGTATGCCATTCTTCTGGATTTGTTCATCCAAACACAACAGAATCGGTCATGAATGTTAAATAGCAACCTCATGAATTCATCACATACCCCCCCACAGCTAAACACAAATCCTACCCGTTCAAATTCCAGCCCAACCCAACGCAGATTTACAAATAAAACTCGCATGGAAGACGACAACAGACGTAAAGGCAGAAACTTTTCTGCATTTGAACATAGCTCAACAACTTGTAAACAAACTCCCAAGTGGAAAGCTGTTACCTTTGGGCTTCTTCCTTCCCGGCTGAGACTTGACGCAGTCAAAAGATGAGGTCTTTATCCTCCCTCCTTCCCGGCAATCAGTTTCTTTCCTCCGCTGTCCTCCTTTTCCTCCACTGTCGCAGCACTCTCACGCTCCACTCTTCTCTTTTCCCACTCTCTCTCGGTCTCAACTCTCTCCTCTTTCTTTCCCCGTTAGCTTTTTCCCTATAGCCGTTCCCTTTCGTTTCAGATTTCCTCCTACCCTAGCTCTCTGTGCTTTGTTTTTGCCCTGAAACTCCCTTCTCCCCAAAACCCTCGCTCAGTTTTTCTGCTTGCCTGTCGATGCTCCCCCAAAAAAAACCTCTCCTGCGGCTGATGCTTTTCTTTGCCCTTTTATATGGAACTCCAAGTTCCTTAAACCCTCCACTGAATGGTCAGGATGAAGGCCAGCCTCTGCCTTCATCCTGCCCCTCCATGGCACGCATGAAATGTCCTTGGCAAACTGCAAAAACAAATGCAGCCTGCCTGCCGCCAACGTTGTTTTTTTTTTTTTTTTTTTTAAAGAAAACAACTTGAAGATTACAGAAAATATAAATAATAAAATAACAATAACAATAATAACAAAATTACACAAACCAGGTAATAATAAGAACAACAAAACAAAAATAATTTTAAACAAAAGAAACTAAACAAAAATGGCCATTTTTAATTTTCCAATTTGATTTTTTTTTTTTTTGTTCTTTGCTTCTTTTTCTCAAAATAACTTAATAAAAATAACTAAAGTGCCCAAAGATTGAATTTAAAGAAATAAACATATTTTTATGAACAAATTTTCCTTTTTTTTTCTTTTCCCTCTTTTTTCATTAATTTCTTCTTTTCTCCTTTTTATGATTTTGCATTTTCATTTTTCTTTCAAGAAAGCATTGAATAAAAACAAAATGACTAAAATGATTTTTCTTTTCTTTCTAAAACTCTATAAACTTAAAAACTAAAAACTAAAAACTAAAAACTAAAAACTAAAATCTAGAACTTAAAAGTGATTAAAAACCTAAAATGACAAAACAAAAATGAATAGACGAACTAAAAGGGCAAAATGACTAAAACTAAAATAAAAAAAAAAACAACTAGAAATGCAAAACACACAACAATGAACTAAATGCAAGCGATCTAAAATAAAAATCATGAAGTAGATGCCACATACAAATTATTCAAAATTTGGTGTCTACAGTTTGCCCCTCTTTGTCTGAGTTTTGAAAAAACTTGAGACAAAGAAGTGGACACCAAATACCTACCTGTGTTATTGGGCTGCAAAAAATTCCGACGAACAAGAATTCTAATACGAGACTGACCTGAACATGAAAAATAAGACGGGACTGACCCGAACAGGAATTTAAACGGGACTGACCCGAACATGAAAAATAAAACGGGACTGACCCGAACAGGAATTTAAACGGGACTGACCCGAACAGGAATTTAAACGGGACTGACCCGAACAGAATTTAAACGGGACTGACCCGAACAGGAATTTAAACGGGACTGACCCGAACAGAATTTAAAACGGGACTGACCCGAACAGAATTTAAACGGGACTGACCCGAACAGGAATTTAAACGGGACTGACCCGAACAGAATTTAAAACGGGACTGACCCGAACATGAAAAATAAGACGGGACTGACCCGAACAGGAATTTAAACGGGACTGACCCGAACAGAATTTAAACGGGACTGACCCGAACATGAAAAATAAAACGGGACTGAGCCGAACAGGAATTTAAACGGGACTGACCCGAACAGGAATTTAAACGGGACTGACCCGAACAGAATTTAAAACGGGACTGACCCGAACAGAATTTAAAACGGGACTGACCCGAACATGAATTTAAACGGGACTGACCCGAACAGAATTTAAAACGGGACTGACCCGAACAGAATTTAAAACGGGACTGACCCGAACAAAAATTTAAACGGGATTCACTGGGGAAGTTTGAGACAATGAATTGAATTTTACCTGAGAGTAGTTCAAATTTTTGTACCTAGAGAGAGATTGGATCTCTGTAGTTGAAGCGATGGCCGATGTTGGTCCTTAAAACCCAACTTTGCAAATAACATTGCTTTAGGTTTGAAAAAGAGAATGATCGCTGTCATTTGTGAACGCAGTGTTCCTGCAAGAAAAGAATAAATAATAATGGATTTGCCACCATTATTTGATCCGGTTTGCCTTGAGAATCGTGTAAACATGAGTCTTGTACTATTTTTTTTCTCTGTTCCGCGGCATCCGTCTTGTTCGAACTTGTGACTTTGCAAATTCTAAGACTGATAAAATACGGATTGCCCACGTCACCCAATCCAGGTGGTAGCTTTGTTGCATGTTACTCCCTGTATCTGATGATTGAATCCCCTATTTTTGCTCAAACCTTTGGGTTTATCACTCATTTGAATTCAATGGTAAAAGAATGATGCGTGAAAATTTGTCATATAACGATCAATGTACATGCCAGATTATTTCCTATGTCAGGCAAAGATGAGCATGCGAAAGAATGTAGACAATCATAAGCAGTCATACACAAATAATTGAAAACAACCAAAAGATTCATAAAGATACATTTTGCAAAAGAATATTTGTAAAGAACAATACAAATTTAGCCAACGAATATCATATTCGAGACTTCGGATATTTTCTCCTCGGAATCCGATATTGGCAGAAGTATCACAAACATGAGGAAAAACCCCAAACGAACCAGGTCACCAGTTGTTCCTTCTCGCGCTCGTCCGTTGTGAAAAACCCGCCTTGGCGCCCTTTCGGGTTTTCACCAAGGTTGCCCCTACCCTTTTTGTTTTTGCTTTTTCTTTCTTCTTTCTTCTTTTCTTCTTTTTTTTTCTTCTTTTTTTTTTCTTCTTTTTTCTTCTTTTCTTTGTTTTCAAGGCGCCCTTTCGGGTTTTCACCTAAAGAATAAAGATACATCTCGACCATGATCGACTCAGAAATATGAGTTAAAGGCTTCAGGCATCAGTAAAATGCACTTCCCTTGTAGATTAGGCGAAGGCATTACGAACATCACTTGCCAGTTGATTATCAAATTTTGCTAATAGAAATGCAACAAATGACGGAAGCCAGGACTTTGGGCTTTGTAATGAGGTCAGGTGGGGTGTTTTTCCAGAAAGGTTAAGGCTTGAAAGCAAATTCGATGCCAGGGGTAAAATAAACTGAGATTGCCCTATTTTGAAATCATTTCCGATTTTGAACGAAATCGGGGAAAATTTGCCCCAGTTTGATCGAACTTTCACTCTTTGCATTTCTTCATTGCATTTTTCTCACTTTTGCATTTTTCTTTGAAAACTAAATTTGCCCCAGTGTGGGGTTCTTTTCCCTTTCTTTTGCTCATCTCTCTTTCAAAATTAAAATTTTGCCCCAGTGTGGGGTTTGCAATTCTCAGGGGTTATCAAACGAAATTTGTCTACTCTGATGGCTCAAAGGGGACAAGTAGAGATAAAATGTTTTTAGTGTAAAAGAAAATGGCCTGACTTGCATTTCGCCATTTGCATGAATTTCTTAAAGAAAATTTGCATGATCAAATGAAAAACTTTTTGCACATATCTGAGTTGATGGGTTGAGGGAATGCTCGTCCATCCATTTCTGCTAGAATAAGGGCTCCGCCAGGTAATACCTTTTGGACAATGAATGGCCCTTGCCAATTTGGAGCAAATTTGCCTTTAGCTTCATCTTGCATTGACAAAATTCGCTTTAGTACCTTATCACCTTCTTCAAATGCCCGCCGATGGACTTTTTTGTTGTAAGCCCGGGCCACACGCTTCTGATAGCACTGACCATGACAAATAGCGTTGAACCTCTTTTCATCGATCAAAGTCAATTGCTCATAGCGCTGCTTGATCCAGTCGGCCTCCTCCAATTTAGCTTCCATAAGGATTCGTAGCGACGGAATTTCAACCTCAGCTGGTAATACAGCTTCCATTCCATACATGAGTGAATACGGCGTTGCCCCAGTCGATGTTCGGATAGAAGTCCGATACGCCATTAATGCATAGGGCAACTTCTCATGCCAATTACGATGTCTTTCAGTCATTTTGCGTATAATCTTCTTCAAATTTTTGTTCGCAGCTTCCACGGCTCCATTCATCTGAGGCCTATAAATAGCAGAATTACGGTGTCTGATTTTGAACTGCTCACATAGTCCATCTACCATGTCATTGTTCAGATTTTTGGCATTGTCTGTAATCAGCGTCTCGGGTACTCCGAAGCGACAAATGACGTGATCCCTCAAGAAATTGGCCACTACTTTCTTCGTTACATGTTTGAATGACTCCGCTTCAACCCATTTGGTAAAGTACTCGATTGCCACCAATATAAATCGATACCCATTTGAAGCAGGCGGGTCAATCATGCCAATTACGTCCATGCCCCACATTGAACAGGGCCACGGGGCGGTCATGCTATGCAACTCAGTGGGTGGAGCGCGTATAATGTCACCGTGCATTTGGCATTTTATACATCTCCGGACAAAGTCTATACAATCATGCTCCATGGTAAGCCAGAAGTATCCGGTTCTCATGATTTTCTTCGCCAGCAAATGGCCATTCATGTGAGGTCCACAAACACCACTGTGCACTTCTTTCATCATATACTGAGCTTCATCCTCATCAATGCACCTTAAAAGGTTCAAATCTGAGGTTCTTTTGTACAACACTTCTCCACTTAAGAAAAACTTGGAAACCATTCTGCGCAAAAAACTCTTATCCTTTGAACTAGCATGCTGAGGGTAAGACCCCGTTTTGAGAAATTTCTTAATATCCTTATACCAAGGCATGTTATCAGAGGACTCGTCTGCGACCCAACAGTGGGCAGGTTTGTCTTGAAGTTGAATTTGGATTGGTTCGATTTTCAATTCGTCTGGATACTGGATCATAGAGGCTAGAGTGGCCAAGGCATCAGCAAATGCATTACGGGCTCGCGGGAGATGTCTGAACTCTAAATTTTGAAATTGCTTGGCCAAAGTGAGCAAATTACAATGGTAAGGAAGAATTTTCGAATCTTTGGTTATCCATTGCTTCAAAGTTTGGTGCACGAGCAAATCTGAATCACTGAAAGCTATCAACTCCTTGATTTCCATCTCCAAAGCCATTTTGAGACCAAAAATGCAGGCTTCATATTCAGCCATGTTATTCGTACAAGCGAATTGCAATTTGGCAGCGGCAGGGTAGTGCTTCCCTTCGGGTGACACCAAAACAACTCCAATTCCAGCTCCGAGAGAATTCGAAGCTCCATCGAAGAAAAGCCTCCATTCAGGACTTTGTTCACTTATATCATCTGCAGCGCCTACAAATAGGACCCTCTCGTCAGGGAAATAAGTACGGAGTGGTTGATAATCATCATCCCTTGGATTTTCCGCCAAATGATCAGCTATAGCTTGCCCCTTGACCGCCTTTTGTGAGGTGAAAACAATATCGAATTCTGAGAGAATTATCTGCCATTTCGCCAAACGCCCAGTCAGCATCGGCTTCTCCAAAAGATACTTCAAAGGATCAGACCGGGAAATAAGATACGTGGTATGACTCAACAGATAGTGTCTCAACTTCTGGGCTGCCCAGGCCAATGCACAGCAGCTTTTCTCAATGAATGAATAATTAGCCTCGTACTGCGTGAACTTCTTGCTTAGATAGTAAATGGCTTGTTCTTTCCTTCCAGAGTCATCATGTTGACCTAGAACGCAACCAACTGCTCCATCGAGCACAGATAGGTACATGATCAGCGGTCGGCCCGGTTTGGGTGGCACCAGGACCGGAGGCTGCAGCAAATAATCTTTAATCTTGTCGAAAGCCTGTTGACACTCCTCATTCCAGTACAACGGCACATTCTTTCTTAATAATTTGAACAACGGCTCACATGTGGCCGTTAATTGGGCAATGAACCTTCCAATAAAGTTGATCTTTCCTAAAAAGCTTTTCACGTCTTTCTGAGTCTTTGGCACTGGCATATCTCGAATCGCCTTGATTTTTACTGGATCTATCTCTATGCCTCTCTTGCTCACGATGAAACCCAACAATTTACCAGCTGGTGCCCCAAAGGCGCATTTCGCAGGATTTAGCTTTAAATTGTACTTCCGCAACCTCTCGAATAATTTCTTCAGATCAATCAAGTGGTCCTCTGCCCTTTTAGACTTGATTATAATATCATCCACGTAGACCTCCATCTCCCGGTGGATCATATCATGAAATAGGGTTGTCATGGTCCTCTGATATGTTGCTCCAGCATTCTTTAAACCGAAAGGCATGACTCGGTAGCAAAAGGTACCCCAAGGGGTAATGAAAGCAGTCTTCTCCCTATCCTCCTCTGCCATCAAAATTTGGTGGTAGCCAGCAAAACAATCGCAAAAGGTTTCAATCTCATGTCCGGCAGTATTGTCTAAGAGAATGTGAATATTTGGTAGAGGGAAATCATCTTTAGGACTGGCTTTATTAAGGTCTCTATAGTCAACGCAAACTCTCACCTCTCCACTCTTTTTTGGAACAGGGACTGGATTTGAAAGCCAAATTGGGTAATGGGAAACAATGATAATATTGGTTTTGAGTTGTTTTTCAATTTGCTCTTTTATTTTGAGGCTTATATCTGGTTTGAATTTTCTGGGTTTTTGTTTTACGGGTGGAAAAGAAGGGTCTGTGGGTAACCTATGCACTACCACATCGGTTGAAATGCCAGTCATATCATCATAGGACCACGCAAAGACATCCTGGAACATGGTCAAGAATTCAAGCATCTCTTTTCTCTGCCTTTCATTCAAATGAATACTGATCTGCACCTCCTTAACTTCATCCTTAGTGCCAATGTTTACTGTTTCTGTCTCTTCCAAGTTCGGTTTTGGTTTTTCCTCACATTGTTCAAAATCCTTTGCAAAAGAATCGAACACCTCCTCATTATCACTCTCGCTTTGGAGCTCGGATTCACAAACCTCCAAGTCGTGAGTGATATAGAGATTGCCATTATCGAATTCCAGAATAGTAATATCCAACGGGTCAAACAGTTTTATTTTTGGCCATCTGAAAGAATTAACGAATGTGGGACAATAAGCAAATAAACATACAACAAACAAATGAAACAAGCAATATGAATATAAACAAACGAATAAACAACAACATGACAAGAACAACTTGTGCATTTTCATAAAACCTTTTGATTGAAAGCAAAACAAAAGAAAGCGGACGGAAACAATATTTACATATGCAAATTTTGGCCAAAAGTAAAGATGCTTTCATTAACTATTTATAGATACAAAAGTACTTTTCCATGAATTCGCATGCATGACAAACCCCCTTAGGTTTACCGAAACTCCTTCTGAACAGGCAGGAACTCGGCTGTCCAATTAGAAATGGATCCCTCAGGGACGTCAGGAAATTCAGCCTCGTTTGGGAAATCGTCTTCAAATGTTGCCCCAATGAACAATTGGGACAAACTATCCTCGATTTCTTCAGTTGAATTACCCTCTGCTGTGATTATCTCAGTTGGCCGTGGAAAGGTATACCGCAGCGGTGGAATGTCAAAAACCCTTTGTCGGCCCTCTTTTTCTGCTCTTTTACGCTCCTTCATCTCTTTGATGTCCTTGGTGGTTGGCCGGAAACCCAAACCAAACGTATCCCTTTTTTCCATAATCTCCACTGGCTTCAGGATCCCTTGCAGTTCACGTCCCAACCCCTTGTCGAATTTGTATCCTCCATGAATCATTTCTCTGGCCATCATTACACTGGCCTTTGAGAGAGTTTGTTCCTCCGTGGTTATCCAACTTACGGAGACTATATCGGATGTGCTGTGAGGGGACATGGTAACACTTCGACTACCCTTCTCTTTAACTCCAGAATCGGTAATCACCAGGCAGTCCTCTTCAGCAAAGATAGTAATTAGTTTGTCATTTACCACGAACTTGAGCAATTGATGCAACGAAGACGGCACAGCCCCCGACTTGTGAATCCATGGCCTTCCAAGTAAGATATTGTAAATGCTCGGGAAGTTCATGACTTGGCAAGTTATTTGAAATTGGGCCGGCCCCATCTCGATTACTAAATCTGCCTCTCCTATTGGCTCCCTCTGTGCTCCATCAAACCCTCTAACGATAGTCCCTGAAGGCCTCAGCTTGATGTCTTGCAATCCTAGCTTCTCCAAAGTACTCCAAGGACAGATATTAAGTGCGGACCCGTTGTCAATTAGCACCTTCGGCAGCATTTTTCCGTTGCACCTCACTGTTATGTACAACGCCTTATTATGTCCAATGCCCTCCGTCGGCAATTCATCATCAGAAAAGGCAATTTGTTTGTTGAATAATACGCTCCCAACCACGTTTGAAAAATTATCAACAGAAATGTCCCTCGGAATTTGAGCTCTTGTTAATACGTCGATCAATGCATCCCTATGCACGTCCGAAGAGAAAAGTAGGTCCAACATGGTTATCTGGGCAGGTGATTTGCTTAGCTTTTCCACTATGTTGTATTCACTTCTCTGGAGTCGTTTAAGGAAATCCACAGCTTCTTTCTCGGTGATTGTTGGTTTGATGGGTGGCTCAGAACTATTGGCTTGAATTGGAGTAGTAGTCTCAAATGGATTTACAGTCTTCCCCGATCTGGTAACTACTGACACTTCCTTCTTTGCGGTTGAATTCTCCCCGATCTGTATGCTAGGCTCATCGTAATTCCACGGCACTTGTTGCAGACTTAATACGGGCTCCTGCTTCGGGAATTCGATGACTACCGGTTTCAAAGCTTCATTCTCTGCTGGCGTGAGATCCAAGACAAAAGGCTTGTTATCTTCTTCGAATGGCAACTCTATGACAAACGGTTGGTCCGTGACTCCAAACACTTCAGCTTCTATTGCCAATTTCTTGATTTGTTCCATATACTCCGTGTCATCCATAATAACCCCAACATGCTCTGGTAAGGGGTTTTGATTTACGTTTGGCCCTTGTGGCTCCCTTTTTCTGATCACGATTTCTCCAGACTCAACCATATCCTGAACTTTATGCTTAAGCGTCTTGCAATCCAAAGTTGCATGCCCAGGTGCCCCTGAATGATACGCGCAAACAGCTTGCGGGTTATACCAGGCGGGCATGCCATACGGATAGGTAGGAGGGGGTACTGTACCAATTTTTCCGGAGGCCCTTAACTGGTCATATAATTGGTCTAAAGGCCTGCCTAAATTGGTAAAAGTACGGCTAGGGGGTCTGTTGTAGGGTTCAGTGGGTTGAGGATAGTTGTAAGCAGGTCTATTTGGAGGAGGAAATCTTGGGTTAAATGGAGGTCGAGGTCGGTTTTGGGGTGGATTTGGTTGAGAAATTTGAAAAGGGGCTGAAGGTGGGTTAGTATAGTTTGGGCGAGGTCGAGGGTGGTGGATGTTGGTAGTATATACAGGGTGTGGGTTTGAGTAGTAATGGTAAGGTTGCTGGTAGGTTGGGTTGTGCTGGTATCGGGGTCGGGGTGAAGGATTGTGGTTCCAAACAAAGGTTGTATCTCCTTCTTTCTTTTTGAATTGTGGTTTCTTTTCACTGCTTCCTCGCCCTTGCAAAGCTTCCACTTGCGATTTCAGGGCAGACACATTAACAATTTTCCCGGCTCGTACAAAGTCGTCGAATTCTTCAAGTTTATTTACAATTGCCGCGAATGAACATCCAGTCATACGGAAAATTTCTTCAAAATATGGAGGATCATGGGCCTTGATGAAAGTACGGATGATTTCTTCCTCGGTCATCGGAGGCTCCACCTTGGCAGCTATTTTCCTCCACCTCTTGGCATAAGTCTTGTGATCTTCGGAGGGTTTTCTTTTGGTTCCTTCCAAGGTGGTTCTAGTCGGTGCCAACTCACAATTATACTCATATTGCCTTACGAAAGCCTTGGACAAGTCAATCCAGGTTCTTACGTCTTCAGGTTTCAGATTTGAATACCAGTCAAGTGCGTCCCCTTCCAGACTTTCGGGGAACAACCTTAGAGGCAAGTTTTCATCGTCCACAGGCTTTCCCAATTTGTTTGCAAATAGTCGGAGGTGCGTCTTGGGATTACCCGTCCCATCGTATTTGTTAAACTTAGGAGTTTTGAACCCCTCAGGCAGTTGCACATTCGGAAAGAGACACAGCTCATCGTAATCCAAAACTCCTTGCTTGTTCAGCACCTGACTCTTCCTCATGAATTCATCGAAACGGTCCAGGCGCTTTAATAACTTCACATCAATGGGAGCAGAGGATCCTCCCACCTCTGGTTTGGTTTGAATAAAATGGTCCGGCAGATAAGGCTCAGTGGTGGGGTAATAAAAAGCTTGTGTCTCAGGTGGTATATTTGCAGTGACTTGAGGTTGTGGGCCTTGCATATGAGTAGGGAAAAATGAAGGATTAGGAGGGTAAGTGTATGGCAGATGAACGGTGGGGTAGGTGAAAGTCCCTTCGGGTGGACCTTGCATGGGAACAGTAGTTTGAACTGTAGGAATAACAAAGGGTTCAGATTGCAATTGTATTACGTGCGGAAGCTCCGGCTGTACCCCGCTACTGACAAGCTCATCTATTAATTTCTTTTGGGCGGCCATTTCAGAGGCCATTTCCCCAAACTTAGCAAGTAACTCGGCCAACTGGACCCCAGGACTCGTGACTTCCGGCTGTGTAGTCGCTGTAGTCTTGTCGGATGATTCTGGTTGAATATTCATGTTTACACGATTCCTTTGAGCTTTACTTCGGGATCGCGTAATAATGGGGCTTTTCCGGAAAGCTATTTTTGGAGATTTTACCTGAGAGTGCAAAAGACTGCTTTAGATAAACCAATCGTTATTGAATTTCTGCAATTTATTCAAAAGAGAAAAAGAAAAAGAAAAAGACATGAGTTAGTAACTATTTGAACAATTCGGATGCATGTCCTATTTGGGGGGCCCTTTTGTGCCAAGGGTAGGCCTAGCATGATGCAAACCTTCGGGGTAAAATCCCATTTTCAAACCTGTAAGTGAATATAAAAGCAGGAATTCTCATTAAAATACGGATAAACTCAGTTCTTCTTTACAACTTCATTGATGGTTCGACTGACCATTCTTACAAAATCTTCATGCCTGGCTAGTCTAGTGTGTTGGGATTCCCTAGAACTCCCGATACTAAGCTTTCGAATTTCATCTTGGATTTTATCAAATGCACTCAATGCCTTTTCCAACTTCTCGGTCTTCCTTGCCTCTTTCCTCAATCGCGCACGGGCTGCTTCCAATGTTTGGTCAGCCACCATGATCTGCAGCTGATGGTCTTCCAATTCTCTCCTCAATTTCTCATTCTGCTCTTCTAAAGTAATAGCGACTGACGGTACCCTTTCTCTTCCTTGTTCTATTATTGATTTGATCCAGTCGTTGTACTCCAAGACGACCCTAGGTTCTTCTTTATTCACTTGGTCCAAATGCAGGTTGTCCAAACTACACAGATTCCCCCAAGCTTCCAACACCATACTTCGGCATTCAGCAACTGTATTGATTTCGATACGTCCCATTCCTTGTATGGTTGGCACTCTCTGCGGGTACCCGAACTGTCTCATAACTCGTTGTGGAATGTACATAACCAACCCACTAGTGCTTGCTAACGGAATGAAGTCAAATTGTGTAGTCTTGAAGGCTGGATCCCTTACTTTCGTCCAATCGAGAACCCATTGTATCTTATCTGAAGTTAATGCATTGAATTCCTGAAAAACACACTAGGAGATGCGACTCGATAGTATCTTATAACTCTTTCTCGGTGCGATTCAACCCAGTTTGCTGTTGGAAGACATGACCCCAATGGATTCAGTGTTCTCTTTGACAGATGTTCCATCGCCCACATTTGAAGCACTAAGTTGGATGCATAGAAAAACCCCCTCTTCTTTTGGCATTCGGTAACAGCGGTGAAGATATCAGCAATAATGATAGGAACCAAAGTAGGGGTCTTTTCCTTGATTCCTAGAAACACACTTTGAATCATGTTAACTGTTGAGAAGGCAACCTTTCCATGTTTTTGTGGGAATAGTAGTAAACTGATCAAGGCTAGTCCTAAGGCTTGTACTCGTTTTCCTTCCCATTGTTCTCTGCTAATGAAAAAGTCGTCGTGGTGTCGGTCGTAAGAATCCCTTTCCCCAAATCGTTTGTACAAGAATTCGAGTGGACATGATTTTGCATCCGGGTGTTGATCCATGCTATCTTGTTTCAAACCTAGAAACTTGCAAAATTGCTCTCTAGTTCCATTAGTTGGGTACACCATAGGGCTACCTTGCCCAGTCATTTGCAATAATCCTTCTATCTCCTCTAGAGTGGGTGTTAACTCACATTCCCTAAATCGAAAAACGGAGCCATTGGGATCCCAGTACTCGAGCAGTGCTTGAATGATTGCTGTGTTCGGGGTTATATTCAAAAGATTTGGTAGATGACCTATGTACGGGAACAGTCGGTTCATTTCATGCCCCATGTTGTTCTTCCAATCAATCAGCTCACGAGGTATATGGTCTAACATTCGACACGGAGCCATCTGAGGGAGAAATTCACTCTTTTTTTAGTACCTTACCTTGGGATTTACCCCTTAGGTTAAATTGCAAAAATAGACGTGCAAAATCCCCAAAGGTCGGGTTAAATACCCATGGGATTAGGGTTGGCTTCCCTAACATGGGAATTGCCTAATTGGCGCTCCTTCTAAGGTTTGATGCATGATGGCATTTATTAAAGCGATGTAAATATGTGGCAAATATGGCCTAAAGGACATGAATAATGCATCGGGGGAAAAAGGTCTAAAAATGAAATGTACTTATTGAGAATCAAATGTAACAACTGAAATTTAAACATGTGAGCTATCTAATGGGTAAGTCGCTAAAGAGTGCCTAAGGGGCCTCTTATTACTAGGGCATATGAATGTAAGACAAGAAAACAATGAAATGGTTAGCACAATTGATAGTACACATAACACATTAGGAGCAAATAAGAAAAGAAATACAAACACAAACAAGTAAAAGGGGTGGAACCCCTTCCCTCGTGCCTAATGTGCTTATAAGAGGGTAAGGCTGACTCTAACCCTAGGAAGATTCTAACATGGATGCATGAGGTTGGGGTTCACTAATGCGACTAGACTCGATAAGGTTTAAAAGGTCCCCAAGCCTTCAGACCTAAAGGCCAAAGGTCATCACTCCCAAGGCCTTCGATCGGTGGCTCGAGTGATCCCTCAGGTAGTGCTATGGGCGCAGGGCACACCATCCACCTACCCAAGGCAATCGATCCTAATCCTACAAGGCGGTGTGGGATAGCGCCCACGAAAAATAAAATAAAAATGGGATAACAATAAATAAACGTGCACGTATGAAGTGTTCCCTATTTTGAGGGAAGGGGTTGAGAACCACGCGAGGCTCTAAAGGTGACACACACCCCCCCCAAATGCAATGCAAGCGCGAGATAAAAAGTAAACATTCATTCAAACATACATTCGTGAGTCGAGCGATTGGTTTGATTACGTTCATAAGACAAAAGGTCCTAAAAATGAAAAATGCAATCCTAATATCCACATGCCATGCATAGAAAGGGTAGAAAAAGGAAACAAATGGTTAAGTCAAAATGCTTGGACCCACTTAGGAAGTCCCCAGTGGAGTCGCCAACTGTCGCGCCCCATTTTTTGATAAGAAAAATAAATTGTTTGAGAAAGATGTTTTTGATTCACTTTTGATTGGAAAATGATTTTTGCGAGTTGAAAAAGATATGGGTCTAATATGGGACTTGAAAAAAGCGACGATTTGACCCAAAAAATAGTTTTAAAAAGGGTTTTGAAATGAAAAGTTTGGAGTCGCCACTTGGTAATGATTTAAGGTGTACCAAGTCACCTAAAAAATGAGTTTTAAAGTCAAGTAGTAATAAACCCTTTTTAAAACGACTCCTAGTCTACGTAAAACAAAGAAAAAGGTTCGGGAGTCACGTTTGACAAAGGGGAAGGCAAGGATAGACTCCAAGGCACCCCTTTGACCTAGCCAAGGCTAGTTGCGTGACTTAACCCTAACTTTCCTGACTTTCTACCCAGGGTATGTATTGCATGTTGGATTATGCCTATATGAATGCAAAAACGGAAAAATGCAATCCTAAATTCTACGATGTCTCTCGTGAGGTTTTTGGTCCCAGACCACATGAATTGTGGCGGCCAATAAAGGGAAACCTCATAGAGGTCGATTGATGCAAATGGTGACTTAAGTGCAAGTGTGCAAGTGTATGAAAAGATTCATGTATGAAATGGTGTAAAAAAAAACAAAGTGTTTGTGTGCGCATGTGAAGAGAAAGTGCACGTGTGAATTTGGATGAAAAATCAAAGTATTAGTGTGTGCAAATGAATGAAGATAGAATAGTACATATATAAGTGAAACTTGAATTTCATTTGTGAAGTAAAGTAAATAAATGATAAAGATGTAGTGAAAAATATGGATTGAGAAATGTAAAAAAAATGTGATTAAAAGAGTATGGAAGTGATAAAAATGACAGTATGACCCTAGGGGAATGCAACAAGTCGGGTACGGGGGTTGACTCCTAACTTTTCGACTTCGATTTTCCCTTTGATTAGAAGGCGAAACTAGCGTGCTAAGGCTATCGAGTAGCCACACTCGCTCGTTTCCCTTATCGGAAGGGGACATTCAAGCAAAATGAACCCTATAGCTAGTATGGAATGCAAAACCTAAAATGAGAGGAAAAGGGGTTCGAGGATCATGCCAAATGATAAAACTAAGGAAAATGCGTGATATGTGGTGAACAAGCAAATGATGTACTAACGAGGGAAAATCCCTAAGGGTCTAGTGTTGGACTAGCCCATTCTATGAATTCCGACTAGCGTTGGACTAGTGGAAATAGGCAATGAACCACAACTAGCGTTGGACTAGTGTGGCGACGGGAAAAGGGACCACAACTAGCGTTGGACTAGTGTGGTGACGTGCATTCATCCATTTCATTCATCCACACTATAAAAAGCGAGTAGACATGCGAATCACTTATAAACACCTAGCATATAACACTTAGCATGCTTGACTAGATGCAAGGGCCTAACAAAGCATTTAACATATAACACATAGGCATGCAACCATTACATTTGCTAACTAAAACAAAAGGGAAAGGGAAAATGGACCAAATTACTTGCTACGCCCTATCTATTACAAGCCAAGAGGTGTACACATACCCCATAAAACTTAAATAAAAGTAAAAAGTAAGTAAATGCATGCAAGGAGGTAAGGAAAGCGAAGTAGACAGGCATATTCACATAACACATAAGGTCACATAGGAGAGACAAAAAGGGGTAAGAGAAATTGTACCTCCCCCCGTGTGTAATGCTAGTAAGGTGAACAAGACTCAACTTGAGCTATGGTCACTAAAGAAGAAGCTAATTTGGGCTAAAACCATTCAAAGGAAAGGATTAATGCACCAATATAATGATAAAAGACAAATATGACAATCGGAATCCATCAAACATCGAATCCGTCCTCACTTTGCAACTTAGAAATGACCAAATAAAAAAACAAATTAGACCAACCGATCTTCTAAACCATCTCAACATGAATATTAACAACCCCTCAAGTCCGATTAATCATTATAGAATTTCAAGAGCCCAAGATCAAATAAGGGTCAATGAGTGGTTTCACTTTGCATTTTGGGATCCAAAAGCAACCATCAATTAATCAAACCAAAACCAATTAAAACGTTTTAAGAACTTTAAAGGTCCCAAAAGCAAGAAAAAGTCAAGTAATCAACTTATTTTAGGGAAATTAAAGGAAATAGGCAATCACAAGCTCATTTAGACACAAGGTTCACCAATCCATGCATTAAGCATCACCTTAGCAAAACATGGTAACCAATGAAAGCAAACAAGCAATTGAATTAAAACATTAATGCTACCAAATACTCAAATGTGAACACTAACCAAGCATTCAAGCTCAATCAAATATTTTTAGGAACTTCAAAGGTCCAAAGGCTAGAAAAAGGTTGAGGAATGGTTCAATTTCAACCATCATAGGGTCTTATTGCAAGAAAATGGAACCTAGTTGGGTCTTCATAGCATTGCTGCAAAAACACAGGGCCCCAATTGATTAATTTTTCTAATTATTTGGGCCATAGTGAGTCAAGGGGAAACTTGGGGGGTCAAAATGCAAATTTTCTTTGGTTTTTCATGCATGCCTACGTAAAGAACCATTTTTCTGCACCATTTCTGCCATGAATTTCCTTCCAGATTTCAGACCTAAACATGCAGTTTGGCTCGGACAAAAATCGTAATTTGAAGCTAAACAACAGACCACGTGACCTCAACATCCAAACAAACACCAAAAGACAATCATTTTCTGAAATTTTCATGCAAAAGATGGCTGGCCAACTCGCTATTAAAGCATCTGCAATTTAGTAAAGCTCACGACATAATCTTCATAATATCTAATGTAGGAGTAAGTAAAACAACCATGGTTCACACACCAAACACTGCCAGCAAACCATGAATCAAACCTTTCTAACAATCCAAACACCCAACAAGCAAGAATGAAGTTGGCTGCAATTTTCTGGTTTACCTTCAACCGCAGCCTGTTGCTTCATTACCAATCCAAACATTACCAATCAAAAACAACTTTTGAATCAAATGACCATAAGACAAACCCCAAATCATCAACCAAGCCCAACAATACTCTATCATTGCTAGATCAAAACAGAAACAATCTGGGTTGATGGCTGCTATTTTCTAAGTTCTTACTCACACGCATGCCTTGTAAAAGAAAGACAGAAGCCAAAATTTGGCGCAATGCTGCCCAAGCCAAAACCCCTCAAACAAGCTCTTAAGCAATCCTCAAGATTCCACAGAAACGCAAGGAAAACTACTACTGGAACATATGAACAAACAAAAGAAAGACCAACCGCAAACACCGAAAACATTTCTGCACTTTTCAGATGCAATTTTCTGCAGCTTTCTCTTCATTTCAACATGCAGACAAGTTTACCCATTACCAGGATTCTCAAATGCAGTCCTAGCGTATCTAGAATAGCAGGGACAAGGTACAAAACATAGCAGGGAAAGGCAAATAGCAAGAAATACCACCACACATAAGCAACTAGAAAAGAAATCAAACGCAGCTGTCCAGCAGTCGTATGCCATTCTTCTGGATTTGTTCATCCAAACACAACAGAATCGGTCATGAATGTTAAATAGCAACCTCATGAATTCATCACATACCCCCCCACAGCTAAACACAAATCCTACCCGTTCAAATTCCAGCCCAACCCAACGCAGATTTACAAATAAAACTCGCATGGAAGACGACAACAGACGTAAAGGCAGAAACTTTTCTGCATTTGAACATAGCTCAACAACTTGTAAACAAACTCCCAAGTGGAAAGCTGTTACCTTTGGGCTTCTTCCTTCCCGGCTGAGACTTGACGCAGTCAAAAGATGAGGTCTTTATCCTCCCTCCTTCCCGGCAATCAGTTTCTTTCCTCCGCTGTCCTCCTTTTCCTCCACTGTCGCAGCACTCTCACGCTCCACTCTTCTCTTTTCCCACTCTCTCTCGGTCTCAACTCTCTCCTCTTTCTTTCCCCGTTAGCTTTTTCCCTATAGCCGTTCCCTTTCGTTTCAGATTTCCTCCTACCCTAGCTCTCTGTGCTTTGTTTTTGCCCTGAAACTCCCTTCTCCCCAAAACCCTCGCTCAGTTTTTCTGCTTGCCTGTCGATGCTCCCCCAAAAAAAACCTCTCCTGCGGCTGATGCTTTTCTTTGCCCTTTTATATGGAACTCCAAGTTCCTTAAACCCTCCACTGAATGGTCAGGATGAAGGCCAGCCTCTGCCTTCATCCTGCCCCTCCATGGCACGCATGAAATGTCCTTGGCAAACTGCAAAAACAAATGCAGCCTGCCTGCCGCCAACGTTGTTTTTTTTTTTTTTTTTTTAAAGAAAACAACTTGAAGATTACAGAAAATATAAATAATAAAATAACAATAACAATAATAACAAAATTACACAAACCAGGTAATAATAAGAACAACAAAACAAAAATAATTTTAAACAAAAGAAACTAAACAAAAATGGCCATTTTTAATTTTCCAATTTGATTTTTTTTTTTTTTTGTTCTTTGCTTCTTTTTCTCAAAATAACTTAATAAAAATAACTAAAGTGCCCAAAGATTGAATTTAAAGAAATAAACATATTTTTATGAACAAATTTTCCTTTTTTTTTCTTTTCCCTCTTTTTTCATTAATTTCTTCTTTTCTCCTTTTTATGATTTTGCATTTTCATTTTTCTTTCAAGAAAGCATTGAATAAAAACAAAATGACTAAAATGATTTTTCTTTTCTTTCTAAAACTCTATAAACTTAAAAACTAAAAACTAAAAACTAAAAACTAAAAACTAAAATCTAAAACTTAAAAGTGATTAAAAACCTAAAATGACAAAACAAAAATGAATAGACGAACTAAAAGGGCAAAATGACTAAAACTAAAATAAAAAAAAACAACTAGAAATGCAAAACACACAACAATGAACTAAATGCAAGCGATCTAAAATAAAAATCATGAAGTAGATGCCACATACAAATTATTCAAAATTTGGTGTCTACAGTTTGCCCCTCTTTGTCTGAGTTTTGAAAAAACTTGAGACAAAGAAGTGGACACCAAATACCTACCTGTGTTATTGGGCTGCAAAAAATTCCGACGAACAAGAATTCTAATACGAGACTGACCTGAACATGAAAAATAAGACGGGACTGACCCGAACAGGAATTTAAACGGGACTGACCCGAACATGAAAAATAAAACGGGACTGACCCGAACAGAAATTTAAACGGGACTGACCCGAACAGGAATTTAAACGGGACTGACCCGAACAGGAATTTAAACGGGACTGACCCGAACAGAATTTAAACGGGACTGACCCGAACAGGAATTTAAACGGGACTGACCCGAACAGAATTTAAAACGGGACTGACCCGAACAAAATTTAAACGGGACTGACCCGAACAGGAATTTAAACGGGACTGACCCGAACAGAATTTAAAACGGGACTGACCCGAACATGAAAAATAAGACGGGACTGACCCGAACAGGAATTTAAACGGGACTGACCCGAACAGAATTTAAACGGGACTGACCCGAACATGAAAAATAAAACGGGACTGACCCGAACAGGAATTTAAACGGGACTGACCCGAACAGGAATTTAAACGGGACTGACCCGAACAGAATTTAAAACGGGACTGACCCGAACAGAATTTAAAACGGGACTGACCCGAACATGAATTTAAACGGGACTGACCCGAACAGAATTTAAAACGGGACTGACCCGAACAGAATTTAAAACGGGACTGACCCGAACATGAATTTAAACGGGACTGACCCGAACAAAAATTTAAACGGGATTCACTGGGGAAGTTTGAGACAATGAATTGAATTTTACCTGAGAGTAGTTCAAATTTTTGTACCTAGAGAGAGATTGGATCTCTGTAGTTGAAGCGATGGCCGATGTTGGTCCTTAAAACCCAACTTTGCAAATAACATTGCTTTAGGTTTGAAAAAGAGAATGATCGCTGTCATTTGTGAACGCAGTGTTCCTGCAAGAAAAGAATAAATAATAATGGATTTGCCACCATTATTTGATCCGGTTTGCCTTGAGAATCGTGTAAACATGAGTCTTGTACTATTTTTTTTCTCTGTTCCGCGGCATCCGTCTTGTTCGAACTTGTGACTTTGCAAATTCTAAGACTGATAAAATACGGATTGCCCACGTCACCCAATCCAGGTGGTAGCTTTGTTGCATGTTACTCCCTGTATCTGATGATTGAATCCCCTATTTTTGCTCAAACCTTTGGGTTTATCACTCATTTGAATTCAATGGTAAAAGAATGATGCGTGAAAATTTGTCATATAACGATCAATGTACATGCCAGATTATTTCCTATGTCAGGCAAAGATGAGCATGCGAAAGAATGTAGACAATCATAAGCAGTCATACACAAATAATTGAAAACAACCAAAAGATTCATAAAGATACATTTTGCAAAAAAATATTTGTAAAGAACAATACAAATTTAGCCAACGAATATCATATTCGAGACTTCGGATATTTTCTCCTCGGAATCCGATATTGGCAGAAGTATCACAAACATGAGGAAAAACCCCAAACGAACCAGGTCACCAGTTGTTCCTTCTCGCGCTCGTCCGTTGTGAAAAACCCGCCTTGGCGCCCTTTCGGGTTTTCACCAAGGTTGCCCCTACCCTTTTTGTTTTTGCTTTTTCTTTCTTCTTTCTTCTTTTCTTCTTTTTTTTTCTTCTTTTTTTTTTCTTCTTTTTTCTTCTTTTCTTTGTTTTCAAGGCGCCCTTTCGGGTTTTCACCTAAAGAATAAAGATACATCTCGACCATGATCGACTCAGAAATATGAGTTAAAGGCTTCAGGCATCAGTAAAATGCATTTCCCTTGTAGATTAGGCGAAGGCATTACGAACATCACTTGCCAGTTGATTATCAAATTTTGCTAATAGAAATGCAACAAATGACGGAAGCCAGGACTTTGGGCTTTGTAATGAGGTCAGGTGGGGTGTTTTTCCAGAAAGGTTAATGCTTGAAAGCAAATTCGATGCCAGGGGTAAAATAAACTGAGATTGCCCTATTTTGAAATCATTTCCGATTTTGAACGAAATCGGGGAAAATTTGCCCCAGTTTGATCGAACTTTCACTCTTTGCATTTCTTCATTGCATTTTTCTCACTTTTGCATTTTTCTTTGAAAACTAAATTTGCCCCAGTGTGGGGTTCTTTTCCCTTTCTTTTGCTCATCTCTCTTTCAAAATTAAAATTTTGCCCCAGTGTGGGGTTTGCAATTCTCAGGGGTTATCAAACGAAATTTGTCTACTCTGATGGCTCAAAGGGGACAAGTAGAGATAAAATGTTTTTAGTGTAAAAGAAGATGGCCTGACTTGCATTTCGCCATTTGCATGAATTTCTTAAAGAAAATTTGCATGATCAAATGAAAAACTTTTTGCACATATCTGAGTTGATGGGTTGAGGGAATGCTCGTCCATCCATTTCTGCTAGAATAAGGGCTCCGCCAGGTAATACCTTTTGGACAATGAATGGCCCTTGCCAATTTGGAGCAAATTTGCCTTTAGCTTCATCTTGCATTGACAAAATTCGCTTTAGTACCTTATCACCTTCTTCAAATGCCCGCCGATGGACTTTTTTGTTGTAAGCCCGGGCCACACGCTTCTGATAGCACTGACCATGACAAATAGCGTTGAACCTCTTTTCATCGATCAAAGTCAATTGCTCATAGCGCTGCTTGATCCAGTCGGCCTCCTCCAATTTAGCTTCCATAAGGATTCGTAGCGACGGAATTTCAACCTCAGCTGGTAATACAGCTTCCATTCCATACATGAGTGAATACGGCGTTGCCCCAGTCGATGTTCGGATAGAAGTCCGATACGCCATTAATGCATAGGGCAACTTCTCATGCCAATTACGATGCCTTTCAGTCATTTTGCGTATAATCTTCTTCAAATTTTTGTTCGCAGCTTCCACGGCTCCATTCATCTGAGGCCTATAAATAGCAGAATTACGGTGTCTGATTTTGAACTGCTCACATAGTCCATCTACCATGTCATTGTTCAGATTTTTGGCATTGTCTGTAATCAGCGTCTCGGGTACTCCGAAGCGACAAATGATGTGATCCCTCAAGAAATTGGCCACTACTTTCTTCGTTACATGTTTGAATGACTCCGCTTCAACCCATTTGGTAAAGTACTCGATTGCCACCAATATAAATCGATGCCCATTTGAAGCAGGCGGGTCAATCATGCCAATTACGTCCATGCCCCACATTGAACAGGGCCACGGGGCGGTCATGCTATGCAACTCAGTGGGTGGAGCGCGTATAATGTCACCGTGCATTTGGCATTTTATACATCTCCGGACAAAGTCTATACAATCATGCTCCATGGTAAGCCAGAAGTATCCGGTTCTCATGATTTTCTTCGCCAGCAAATGGCCATTCATGTGAGGTCCACAAACACCACTGTGCACTTCTTTCATCATATACTGAGCTTCATCCTCATCAATGCACCTTAAAAGGTTCAAATCTGAGGTTCTTTTGTACAACACTTCTCCACTTAAGAAAAACTTGGAAACCATTCTGCGCAAAAAACTCTTATCCTTTGAACTAGCATGCTGAGGGTAAGACCCCGTTTTGAGAAATTTCTTAATATCCTTATACCAAGGCATGTTATCAGAGGACTCGTCTGCGACCCAACAGTGGGCAGGTTTGTCTTGAAGTTGAATTTGGATTGGTTCGATTTTCAATTCGTCTGGATACTGGATCATAGAGGCTAGAGTGGCCAAGGCATCAGCAAATGCATTACGGGCTCGCGGGAGATGTCTGAACTCTAAATTTTGAAATTGCTTGGCCAAAGTGAGCAAACTACAATGGTAAGGAAGAATTTTCGAATCTTTGGTTATCCATTGCTTCAAAGTTTGGTGCACGAGCAAATCTGAATCACTGAAAGCTATCAACTCCTTGATTTCCATCTCCAAAGCCATTTTGAGACCAAAAATGCAGGCTTCATATTCAGCCATGTTATTCGTACAAGCGAATTGCAATTTGGCAGCGGCAGGGTAGTGCTTCCCTTCGGGTGACACCAAAACAACTCCAATTCCAGCTCCGAGAGAATTCGAAGCTCCATCGAAGAAAAGCCTCCATTCAGGACTTTGTTCACTTATATCATCTGCAGCGCCTACAAATAGGACCCTCTCGTCAGGGAAATAAGTACGGAGTGGTTGATAATCATCATCCCTTGGATTTTCCGCCAAATGATCAGCTATAGCTTGCCCCTTGACCGCCTTTTGTGAGGTGAAAACAATATCGAATTCTGAGAGAATTATCTGCCATTTCGCCAAACGCCCAGTCAGCATCGGCTTCTTCAAAAGATACTTCAAAGGATCAGACCGGGAAATAAGATACGTGGTATGACTCAACAGATAGTGTCTCAACTTCTGGGCTGCCCAGGCCAATGCACAGCAGCTTTTCTCAATGAATGAATAATTAGCCTCGTACTGCGTGAACTTCTTGCTTAGATAGTAAATGGCTTGTTCTTTCCTTCCAGAGTCATCATGTTGACCTAGAACGCAACCAACTGCTCCATCGAGCACAGATAGGTACATGATCAGCGGTCGGCCCGGTTTGGGTGGCACCAGGACCGGAGGCTGCAGCAAATAATCTTTAATCTTGTCGAAAGCCTGTTGACACTCCTCATTCCAGTACAACGGCACATTCTTTCTTAATAATTTGAACAACGGCTCACATGTGGCCGTTAATTGGGCAATGAACCTTCCAATAAAGTTGATCTTTCCTAAAAAGCTTTTCACGTCTTTCTGAGTCTTTGGCACTGGCATATCTCGAATCGCCTTGATTTTTACTGGATCTATCTCTATGCCTCTCTTGCTCACGATGAAACCCAACAATTTACCAGCTGGTGCCCCAAAGGCGCATTTCGCAGGATTTAGCTTTAAATTGTACTTCCGCAACCTCTCGAATAATTTCTTCAGATCAATCAAGTGGTCCTCTGCCCTTTTAGACTTGATTATAATATCATCCACGTAGACCTCCATCTCCCGGTGGATTATATCATGAAATAGGGTTGTCATGGTCCTCTGATATGTTGCTCCAGCATTCTTTAAACCGAAAGGCATGACTCGGTAGCAAAAGGTACCCCAAGGGGTAATGAAAGCAGTCTTCTCCCTATCCTCCTCTGCCATCAAAATTTGGTGGTAGCCAGCAAAACAATCGCAAAAGGTTTCAATCTCATGTCCGGCAGTATTGTCTAAGAGAATGTGAATATTTGGTAGAGGGAAATCATCTTTAGGACTGGCTTTATTAAGGTCTCTATAGTCAACGCAAACTCTCACCTCTCCACTCTTTTTTGGAACAGGGACTGGATTTGAAAGCCAAATTGGGTAATGGGAAACAATGATAATATTGGTTTTGAGTTGTTTTTCAATTTGCTCTTTTATTTTGAGGCTTATATCTGGTTTGAATTTTCTGGGTTTTTGTTTTACGGGTGGAAAAGAAGGGTCTGTGGGTAACCTATGCACTACCACATCGGTTGAAATGCCAGTCATATCATCATAGGACCACGCAAAGACATCCTGGAACATGGTCAAGAATTCAAGCATCTCTTTTCTCTGCCTTTCATTCAAATGAATACTGATCTGCACCTCCTTAACTTCATCCTTAGTGCCAATGTTTACTGTTTCTGTCTCTTCCAAGTTCGGTTTTGGTTTTTCCTCACATTGTTCAAAATCCTTTGCAAAAGAATCGAACACCTCCTCATTATCACTCTCGCTTTGGAGCTCGGATTCACAAACCTCCAAGTCGTGAGTGATATAGAGATTGCCATTATCGAATTCCAGAATAGTAATATCCAACGGGTCAAACAGTTTTATTTTTGGCCATCTGAAAGAATTAACGAATGTGGGACAATAAGCAAATAAACATACAACAAACAAATGAAACAAGCAATATGAATATAAACAAACGAATAAACAACAACATGACAAGAACAACTTGTGCATTTTCATAAAACCTTTTGATTGAAAGCAAAACAAAAGAAAGCGGACGGAAACAATATTTACATATGCAAATTTTGGCCAAAAGTAAAGATGATTTCATTAACTATTTATAGATACAAAAGTACTTTTCCATGAATTCGCATGCATGACAAACCCCCTTAGGTTTACCGAAACTCCTTCTGAACAGGCAGGAACTCGGCTGTCCAATTAGAAATGGATCCCTCAGGGACGTCAGGAAATTCAGCCTCGTTTGGGAAATCGTCTTCAAATGTTGCCCCAATGAACAATTGGGACAAACTATCCTCGATTTCTTCAGTTGAATTACCCTCTGCTGTGATTATCTCAGTTGGCCGTGGAAAGGTATACCGCAGCGGTGGAATGTCAAAAACCCTTTGTCGGCCCTCTTTTTCTGCTCTTTGATGTCCTTGGTGGTTGGCCGGAAACCCAAACCAAACGTATCCCTTTTTTCCATAATCTCCACTGGCTTCAGGATCCCTTGCAGTTCACGTCCCAACCCCTTGTCGAATTTGTATCCTCCATGAATCATTTCTCTGGCCATCATTACACTGGCCTTTGAGAGAGTTTGTTCCTCCGTGGTTATCCAACTTACGGAGACTATATCGGATGTGCTGTGAGGGGACATGGTAACACTTCGACTACCCTTCTCTTTAACTCCAGAATCGGTAATCACCAGGCAGTCCTCTTCAGCAAAGATAGTAATTAGTTTGTCATTTACCACGAACTTGAGCAATTGATGCAACGAAGACGGCACAGCCCCCGACTTGTGAATCCATGGCCTTCCAAGTAAGATATTGTAAATGCTCGGGAAGTTCATGACTTGGCAAGTTATTTGAAATTGGGCCGGCCCCATCTCGATTACTAAATCTGCCTCTCCTATTGGCTCCCTCTGTGCTCCATCAAACCCTCTAACGATAGTCCCTGAAGGCCTCAGCTTGATGTCTTGCAATCCTAGCTTCTCCAAAGTACTCCAAGGACAGATATTAAGTGCGGACCCGTTGTCAATTAGCACCTTCGGCAGCATTTTTCCGTTGCACCTCACTGTTATGTACAACGCCTTATTATGTCCAATGCCCTCCGTCGGCAATTCATCATCAGAAAAGGCAATTTGTTTGTTGAATAATACGCTCCCAACCACGTTTGAAAAATTATCAACAGAAATGTCCCTCGGAATTTGAGCTCTTGTTAATACGTCGATCAATGCATCCCTATGCACGTCCGAAGAGAAAAGTAGGTCCAACATGGTTATCTGGGCAGGTGATTTGCTTAGCTTTTCCACTATGTTGTATTCACTTCTCTGGAGTCGTTTAAGGAAATCCACAGCTTCTTTCTCGGTGATTGTTGGTTTGATGGGTGGCTCAGAACTATTGGCTTGAATTGGAGTAGTAGTCTCAAATGGATTTACAGTCTTCCCCGATCTGGTAACTACTGACACTTCCTTCTTTGCGATTGAATTCTCCCCGATCTGTATGCTAGGCTCATCGTAATTCCACGGCACTTGTTGCAGACTTAATACGGGCTCCTGCTTCGGGAATTCGATGACTACCGGTTTCAAAGCTTCATTCTCTGCTGGCGTGAGATCCAAGACAAAAGGCTTGTTATCTTCTTCGAATGGCAACTCTATGACAAACGGTTGGTCCGTGACTCCAAACACTTCAGCTTCTATTGCCAATTTCTTGATTTGTTCCATATACTCCGTGTCATCCATAATAACCCCAACATGCTCTGGTAAGGGGTTTTGATTTACGTTTGGCCCTTGTGACTCCCTTTTTCTGATCACGATTTCTCCAGACTCAACCATATCCTGAACTTTATGCTTAAGCGTCTTGCAATCCAAAGTTGCATGCCCAGGTGCCCCTAAATGATACGCGCAAACAGCTTGCGGGTTATACCAGGCGGGCATGCCATACGGATAGGTAGGAGGGGGTACTGTACCAATTTTTCCGGAGGCCCTTAACTGGTCATATAATTGGTCTAAAGGCCTGCCTAAATTGGTAAAAGTACGGCTAGGGGGTCTGTTGTAGGGTTCAGTGGGTTGAGGATAGTTGTAAGCAGGTCTATTTGGAGGAGGAAATCTTGGGTTAAATGGAGGTCGAGGTCGGTTTTGGGGTGGATTTGGTTGAGAAATTTGAAAAGGGGCTGAAGGTGGGTTAGTATAGTTTGGGCGAGGTCGAGGGTGGTGGATGTTGGTAGTATATACAGGGTGTGGGTTTGAGTAGTAATGGTAAGGTTGCTGGTAGGTTGGGTTGTGCTGGTATCGGGGTCGGGGTGAAGGATTGTGGTTCCAAACAAAGGTTATATCTCCTTCTTTCTTTTTGAATTGTGGTTTCTTTTCACTGCTTCCTCGCCCTTGCAAAGCTTCCACTTGCGATTTCAGGGCAGACACATTAACAATTTTCCCGGCTCGTACAAAGTCGTCGAATTCTTCAAGTTTATTTACAATTGCCGCGAATGAACATCCAGTCATACGGAAAATTTTTTCAAAATATGGAGGATCATGGGCCTTGATGAAAGTACGGATGATTTCTTCCTCGGTCATCGGAGGCTCCACCTTGGCAGCTATTTTCCTCCACCTCTTGGCATAAGTCTTGTGATCTTCGGAGGGTTTTCTTTTGGTTCCTTCCAAGGTGGTTCTAGTCGGTGCCAACTCACAATTATACTCATATTGCCTTACGAAAGCCTTGGACAAGTCAATCCAGGTTCTTACGTCTTCAGGTTTCAGATTTGAATACCAGTCAAGTGCGTCCCCTTCCAGACTTTCGGGGAACAACCTTAGAGGCAAGTTTTCATCGTCCACAGGCTTTCCCAATTTGTTTGCAAATAGTCGGAGGTGCGTCTTGGGATTACCCGTCCCATCGTATTTGTTAAACTTAGGAGTTTTGAACCCCTCAGGCAGTTGCACATTCGGAAAGAGACACAGCTCATCGTAATCCAAAACTCCTTACTTGTTCAGCACCTGACTCTTCCTCATGAATTCATCGAAACGGTCCAGGCGCTTTAATAACTTCACATCAATGGGAGCAGAGGATCCTCCCACCTCTGGTTTGGTTTGAATAAAATGGTCCGGCAGATAAGGCTCAGTGGTGGGGTAATAAAAAGCTTGTGTCTCAGGTGGTATATTTGCAGTGACTTGAGGTTGTGGGCCTTGCATATGAGTAGGGAAAAATGAAGGATTAGGAGGGTAAGTGTATGGCAGATGAACGGTGGGGTAGGTGAAAGTCCCTTCGGGTGGACCTTGCATGGGAACAGTAGTTTGAACTGTAGGAATAACAAAGGGTTCAGATTGCAATTGTATTACGTGCGGAAGCTCCGGCTGTACCCCGCTACTGACAAGCTCATCTATTAATTTCTTTTGGGCGGCCATTTCAGAGGCCATTTCCCCAAACTTAGCAAGTAACTCGGCCAACTGGACCCCAGGACTCGTGACTTCCGGCTGTGTAGTCGCTGTAGTCTTGTCGGATGATTCTGGTTGAATATTCATGTTTACACGATTCCTTTGAGCTTTACTTCGGGATCGCGTAATAATGGGGCTTTTCCGGAAAGCTATTTTTGGAGATTTTACCTGAGAGTGCAAAAGACTGCTTTAGATAAACCAATCGTTATTGAATTTCTGCAATTTATTCAAAAGAGAAAAAGAAAAAGAAAAAGACATGAGTTAGTAACTATTTGAACAATTCGGATGCATGTCCTATTTGGGGGGCCCTTTTGTGCCAAGGGTAGGCCTAGCATGATGCAAACCTTCGGGGTAAAATCCCATTTTCAAACCTGTAAGTGAATATAAAAGCAGGAATTCTCATTAAAATACGGATAAACTCAGTTCTTCTTTACAACTTCATTGATGGTTCGACTGACCATTCTTACAAAATCTTCATGCCTGGCTAGTCTAGTGTGTTGGGATTCCCTAGAACTCCCGATACTAAGCTTTCGAATTTCATCTTGGATTTTATCAAATGCACTCAATGCCTTTTCCAACTTCTCGGTCTTCCTTGCCTCTTTCCTCAATCGCGCACGGGCTGCTTCCAATGTTTGGTCAGCCACCATGATCTGCAGCTGATGGTCTTCCAATTCTCTCCTCAATTTCTCATTCTGCTCTTCTAAAGTAATAGCGACTGACGGTACCCTTTCTCTTCCTTGTTCTATTATTGATTTGATCCAGTCGTTGTACTCCAAGACGACCCTAGGTTCTTCTTTATTCACTTGGTCCAAATGCAGGTTGTCCAAACTACACAGATTCCCCCAAGCTTCCAACACCATACTTCGGCATTCAGCAACTGTATTGATTTCGATACGTCCCATTCCTTGTATGGTTGGCACTCTCTGCGGGTACCCGAACTGTCTCATAACTCGTTGTGGAATGTACATAACCAACCCACTAGTGCTTGCTAACGGAATGAAGTCAAATTGTGTAGTCTTGAAGGCTGGATCCCTTACTTTCGTCCAATCGAGAACCCATTGTATCTTATCTGAAGTTAATGCATTGAATTCCTGAAAAACACACTAGGAGATGCGACTCGATAGTATCTTATAACTCTTTCTCGGTGCGATTCAACCCAGTTTGCTGTTGGAAGACATGACCCCAATGGATTCAGTGTTCTCTTTGACAGATGTTCCATCGCCCACATTTGAAGCACTAAGTTGGATGCATAGAAAAACCCCCTCTTCTTTTGGCATTCGGTAACAGCGGTGAAGATATCAGCAATAATGATAGGAACCAAAGTAGGGGTCTTTTCCTTGATTCCTAGAAACACACTTTGAATCATGTTAACTGTTGAGAAGGCAACCTTTCCATGTTTTTGTGGGAATAGTAGTAAACTGATCAAGGCTAGTCCTAAGGCTTGTACTCGTTTTCCTTCCCATTGTTCTCTGCTAATGAAAAAGTCGTCGTGGTGTCGGTCGTAAGAATCCCTTTCCCCAAATCGTTTGTACAAGAATTCGAGTGGACATGATTTTGCATCCGGGTGTTGATCCATGCTATCTTGTTTCAAACCTAGAAACTTGCAAAATTGCTCTCTAGTTCCATTAGTTGGGTACACCATAGGGCTACCTTGCCCAGTCATTTGCAATAATCCTTCTATCTCCTCTAGAGTGGGTGTTAACTCACATTCCCTAAATCGAAAAACGGAGCCATTGGGATCCCAGTACTCGAGCAGTGCTTGAATGATTGCTGTGTTCGGGGTTATATTCAAAAGATTTGGTAGATGACCTATGTACGGGAACAGTCGGTTCATTTCATGCCCCATGTTGTTCTTCCAATCAATCAGCTCACGAGGTATATGGTCTAACATTCGACACGGAGCCATCTGAGGGAGAAATTCACTCTTTTTTTAGTACCTTACCTTGGGATTTACCCCTTAGGTTAAATTGCAAAAATAGACGTGCAAAATCCCCAAAGGTCGGGTTAAATACCCATGGGATTAGGGTTGGCTTCCCTAACATGGGAATTGCCTAATTGGCGCTCCTTCTAAGGTTTGATGCATGATGGCATTTATTAAAGCGATGTAAATATGTGGCAAATATGGCCTAAAGGACATGAATAATGCATCGGGGGAAAAAGGTCTAAAAATGAAATGTACTTATTGAGAATCAAATGTAACAACTGAAATTTAAACATGTGAGCTATCTAATGGGTAAGTCGCTAAAGAGTGCCTAAGGGGCCTCTTATTACTAGGGCATATGAATGTAAGACAAGAAAACAATGAAATGGTTAGCACAATTGATAGTACACATAACACATTAGGAGCAAATAAGAAAAGAAATACAAACACAAACAAGTAAAAGGGGTGGAACCCCTTCCCTCGTGCCTAATGTGCTTATAAGAGGGTAAGGCTGACTCTAACCCTAGGAAGATTCTAACATGGATGCATGAGGTTGGGGTTCACTAATGCGACTAGACTCGATAAGGTTTAAAAGGTCCCCAAGCCTTCAGACCTAAAGGCCAAAGGTCATCACTCCCAAGGCCTTCGATCGGTGGCTCGAGTGATCCCTCAGGTAGTGCTATGGGCGCAGGGCACACCATCCACCTACCCAAGGCAATCGATCCTAATCCTACAAGGCGGTGTGGGATAGCGCCCACGAAAAATAAAATAAAAATGGGATAACAATAAATAAACGTGCACGTATGAAGTGTTCCCTATTTTGAGGGAAGGGGTTGAGAACCACGCGAGGCTCTAAAGGTGACACACACCCCCCCCAAATGCAATGCAAGCGCGAGATAAAAAGTAAACATTCATTCAAACATACATTCGTGAGTCGAGCGATTGGTTTGATTACGTTCATAAGACAAAAGGTCCTAAAAATGAAAAATGCAATCCTAATATCCACATGCCATGCATAGAAAGGGTAGAAAAAGGAAACAAATGGTTAAGTCAAAATGCTTGGACCCACTTAGGAAGTCCCCAGTGGAGTCGCCAACTGTCGCGCCCCATTTTTTGATAAGAAAAATAAATTGTTTGAGAAAGATGTTTTTGATTCACTTTTGATTGGAAAATGATTTTTGCGAGTTGAAAAAGATATGGGTCTAATATGGGACTTGAAAAAAGCGACGATTTGACCCAAAAAATAGTTTTAAAAAGGGTTTTGAAATGAAAAGTTTGGAGTCGCCACTTGGTAATGATTTAAGGTGTACCAAGTCACCTAAAAAATGAGTTTTAAAGTCAAGTAGTAATAAACCCTTTTTAAAACGACTCCTAGTCTACGTAAAACAAAGAAAAAGGTTCGGGAGTCACGTTTGACAAAGGGGAAGGCAAGGATAGACTCCAAGGCACCCCTTTGACCTAGCCAAGGCTAGTTGCGTGACTTAACCCTAACTTTCCTGACTTTCTACCCAGGGTATGTATTGCATGTTGGATTATGCCTATATGAATGCAAAAACGGAAAAATGCAATCCTAAATTCTACGATGTCTCTCGTGAGGTTTTTGGTCCCAGACCACATGAATTGTGGCGGCCAATAAAGGGAAACCTCATAGAGGTCGATTGATGCAAATGGTGACTTAAGTGCAAGTGTGCAAGTGTATGAAAAGATTCATGTATGAAATGGTGTAAAAAAAAACAAAGTGTTTGTGTGTGCATGTGAAGAGAAAGTGCACGTGTGAATTTGGATGAAAAATCAAAGTATTAGTGTGTGCAAATGAATGAAGATAGAATAGTACATATATAAGTGAAACTTGAATTTCATTTGTGAAGTAAAGTAAATAAATGATAAAGATGTAGTGAAAAATATGGATTGAGAAATGTAAAAAAAATGTGATTAAAAGAGTATGGAAGTGATAAAAATGACAGTATGACCCTAGGGGAATGCAACAAGTCGGGTACGGGGGTTGACTCCTAACTTTTCGACTTCGATTTTCCCTTTGATTAGAAGGCGAAACTAGCGTGCTAAGGCTATCGAGTAGCCACACTCGCTCGTTTCCCTTATCGGAAGGGGACATTCAAGCAAAATGAACCCTATAGCTAGTATGGAATGCAAAACCTAAAATGAGAGGAAAAGGGGTTCGAGGATCATGCCAAATGATAAAACTAAGGAAAATGCGTGATATGTGGTGAACAAGCAAATGATGTACTAACGAGGGAAAATCCCTAAGGGTCTAGTGTTGGACTAGCCCATTCTATGAATTCCGACTAGCGTTGGACTAGTGGAAATAGGCAATGAACCACAACTAGCGTTGGACTAGTGTGGCGACGGGAAAAGGGACCACAACTAGCGTTGGACTAGTGTGGTGACGTGCATTCATCCATTTCATTCATCCACACTATAAAAAGCGAGTAGACATGCGAATCACTTATAAACACCTAGCATATAACACTTAGCATGCTTGACTAGATGCAAGGGCCTAACAAAGCATTTAACATATAACACATAGGCATGCAACCATTACATTTGCTAACTAAAACAAAAGGGAAAGGGAAAATGGACCAAATTACTTGCTACGCCCTATCTATTACAAGCCAAGAGGTGTACACATACCCCATAAAACTTAAATAAAAGTAAAAAGTAAGTAAATGCATGCAAGGAGGTAAGGAAAGCGAAGTAGACAGGCATATTCACATAACACATAAGGTCACATAGGAGAGACAAAAAGGGGTAAGAGAAATTGTACCTCCCCCCGTGTGTAATGCTAGTAAGGTGAACAAGACTCAACTTGAGCTATGGTCACTAAAGAAGAAGCTAATTTGGGCTAAAACCATTCAAAGGAAAGGATTAATGCACCAATATAATGATAAAAGACAAATATGACAATCGGAATCCATCAAACATCGAATCCGTCCTCACTTTGCAACTTAGAAATGACCAAATAAAAAAACAAATTAGACCAACCGATCTTCTAAACCATCTCAACATGAATATTAACAACCCCTCAAGTCCGATTAATCATTATAGAATTTCAAGAGCCCAAGATCAAATAAGGGTCAATGAGTGGTTTCACTTTGCATTTTGGGATCCAAAAGCAACCATCAATTAATCAAACCAAAACCAATTAAAACGTTTTAAGAACTTTAAAGGTCCCAAAAGCAAGAAAAAGTCAAGTAATCAACTTATTTTAGGGAAATTAAAGGAAATAGGCAATCACAAGCTCATTTAGACACAAGGTTCACCAATCCATGCATTAAGCATCACCTTAGCAAAACATGGTAACCAATGAAAGCAAACAAGCAATTGAATTAAAACATTAATGCTACCAAATACTCAAATGTGAACACTAACCAAGCATTCAAGCTCAATCAAATATTTTTAGGAACTTCAAAGGTCCAAAGGCTAGAAAAAGGTTGAGGAATGGTTCAATTTCAACCATCATAGGGTCTTATTGCAAGAAAATGGAACCTAGTTGGGTCTTCATAGCATTGCTGCAAAAACACAGGGCCCCAATTGATTAATTTTTCTAATTATTTGGGCCATAGTGAGTCAAGGGGAAACTTGGGGGGTCAAAATGCAAATTTTCTTTGGTTTTTCATGCATGCCTACGTAAAGAACCATTTTTCTGCACCATTTCTGCCATGAATTTCCTTCCAGATTTCAGACCTAAACATGCAGTTTGGCTCGGACAAAAATCGTAATTTGAAGCTAAACAACAGACCACGTGACCTCAACATCCAAACAAACACCAAAAGACAATCATTTTCTGAAATTTTCATGCAAAAGATGGCTGGCCAACTCGCTATTAAAGCATCTGCAATTTAGTAAAGCTCACGACATAATCTTCATAATATCTAATGTAGGAGTAAGTAAAACAACCATGGTTCACACACCAAACACTGCCAGCAAACCATGAATCAAACCTTTCTAACAATCCAAACACCCAACAAGCAAGAATGAAGTTGGCTGCAATTTTCTGGTTTACCTTCAACCGCAGCCTGTTGCTTCATTACCAATCCAAACATTACCAATCAAAAACAACTTTTGAATCAAATGACCATAAGACAAACCCCAAATCATCAACCAAGCCCAACAATACTCTATCATTGCTAGATCAAAATAGAAACAATCTGGGTTGATGGCTGCTATTTTCTAAGTTCTTACTCACACGCATGCCTTGTAAAAGAAAGACAGAAGCCAAAATTTGGCGCAATGCTGCCCAAGCCAAAACCCCTCAAACAAGCTCTTAAGCAATCCTCAAGATTCCACAGAAACGCAAGGAAAACTACTACTGGAACATATGAACAAACAAAAGAAAGACCAACCGCAAACACCGAAAACATTTCTGCACTTTTCAGATGCAATTTTCTGCAGCTTTCTCTTCATTTCAACATGCAGACAAGTTTACCCATTACCAGGATTCTCAAATGCAGTCCTAGCGTATCTAGAATAGCAGGGACAAGGTACAAAACATAGCAGGGAAAGGCAAATAGCAAGAAATACCACCACACATAAGCAACTAGAAAAGAAATCAAACGCAGCTGTCCAGCAGTCGTATGCCATTCTTCTGGATTTGTTCATCCAAACACAACAGAATCGGTCATGAATGTTAAATAGCAACCTCATGAATTCATCACATACCCCCCCACAGCTAAACACAAATCCTACCCGTTCAAATTCCAGCCCAACCCAACGCAGATTTACAAATAAAACTCGCATGGAAGACGACAACAGACGTAAAGGCAGAAACTTTTCTGCATTTGAACATAGCTCAACAACTTGTAAACAAACTCCCAAGTGGAAAGCTGTTACCTTTGGGCTTCTTCCTTCCCGGCTGAGACTTGACGCAGTCAAAAGATGAGGTCTTTATCCTCCCTCCTTCCCGGCAATCAGTTTCTTTCCTCCGCTGTCCTCCTTTTCCTCCACTGTCGCAGCACTCTCACGCTCCACTCTTCTCTTTTCCCACTCTCTCTCGGTCTCAACTCTCTCCTCTTTCTTTCCCCGTTAGCTTTTTCCCTATAGCCGTTCCCTTTCGTTTCAGATTTCCTCCTACCCTAGCTCTCTGTGCTTTGTTTTTGCCCTGAAACTCCCTTCTCCCCAAAACCCTCGCTCAGTTTTTCTGCTTGCCTGTCGATGCTCCCCCAAAAAAAACCTCTCCTGCGGCTGATGCTTTTTTTTGCCCTTTTATATGGAACTCCAAGTTCCTTAAACCCTCCACTGAATGGTCAGGATGAAGGCCAGCCTCTGCCTTCATCCTGCCCCTCCATGGCACGCATGAAATGTCCTTGGCAAACTGCAAAAACAAATGCAGCCTGCCTGCCGCCAACGTTGTTTTTTTTTTTTTTTTTTTTTTAAAGAAAACAACTTGAAGATTACAGAAAATATAAATAATAAAATAACAATAACAATAATAACAAAATTACACAAACCAGGTAATAATAAGAACAACAAAACAAAAATAATTTTAAACAAAAGAAACTAAACAAAAATGGCCATTTTTAATTTTCCAATTTGATTTTTTTTTTTTTTGTTCTTTGCTTCTTTTTCTCAAAATAACTTAATAAAAATAACTAAAGTGCCCAAAGATTGAATTTAAAGAAATAAACATATTTTTATGAACAAATTTTCCTTTTTTTTTCTTTTCCCTCTTTTTTCATTAATTTCTTCTTTTCTCCTTTTTATGATTTTGCATTTTCATTTTTCTTTCAAGAAAGCATTGAATAAAAACAAAATGACTAAAATGATTTTTCTTTTCTTTCTAAAACTCTATAAACTTAAAAACTAAAAACTAAAAACTAAAAACTAAAAACTAAAATCTAAAACTTAAAAGTGATTAAAAACCTAAAATGACAAAACAAAAATGAATAGACGAACTAAAAGGGCAAAATGACTAAAACTAAAATAAAAAAAAACAACTAGAAATGCAAAACACACAACAATGAACTAAATGCAAGCGATCTAAAATAAAAATCATGAAGTAGATGCCACATACAAATTATTCAAAATTTGGTGTCTACAGATACATATCATAGGGTAAGAGTTATGGCAGTGTCATGGAAAAGGCCACCATAATGGAAGTTTAAATTGAATACCGATGCAAGCATTGTTAATGGATGGCAAGGGGTAAGGGGTGTTGAGGTGTTCGGAGGGCAGAGTGGTTTTTGCATTTTATAAAGAGTTTGGGGAGCTTGATGTGGTGTTGGCGAAGGGGATGGCATTGTTGGAGGGGTTGACGATTTGTTTTGACAGAGAGTTGCATGGAATTATGGTGGAGGTTGATTCTTTGGTTTTGGTACACTTAGTGAAGTTGGGTAGGACGGGGAAGTGGCCTCTAGTGAATGTTGTGAGGAAGATACGCTGGTTGTTGGACAAGGTATCGAGTTCATTTGAACATGTCTACCGTGACGCTAACACGGTTGCTAATTGTTTGATGAGGATGAGTGGGCAAGGAAGTCGGGTTTTTGAAGCTAATCATATACTACTTAGGGAAGTTCAAGGTTGTTTGTCACTATACATTAGGGAATGTCCAACGGTGCAACTAGGCTTTGGCTAGAATTCATAACATATTGTTTTTTTTTATTTTCTCTCTGTATCTTCTATTCATGAAAAAAATTTAGGGGGTGGTGCCCCTCCCCTCGCTTGGGGCTTTTGCCAAAAAAAAAAAAAAAAACTAACACAAGAAATAACCATTATACCATGATGAATTGATAATGACAATTCATCCTTTTGCCACAACAAAATATCACATTATTCAACTCATACTATAGATAGGTATATAATATATTTTATTAAATTAGAAGTGGGGAAATCTACCTCCATTCTTTCCCATGATACTATTTTTCTTTGTTTAGTGTATTCCTCTTATCTACCAAATCTACCTTCTTCATCTTTGAAATCCATCTCTTTCCTTTCACCGTGCAAGCCTCATAACCCCCTTCTTTCACTTTTTTTTTCATGGCAAATCTCGTACATGAGGGTGGGATGCCAACCCCAATTTATTAATAAATTAAAAAAAATACATTAAGAATTCTAAAGGTATAATGAAATCCTAGCGAGCTCTTCTACGGAAGCTTGGAAGTGCTAATCAATCAAGTTGAACATCACCACGGACCATGCCAGGCAATGCCACAAAACTATCAAATATACAATCCCGTTCTGAGTCATCGCCTGTGTTTGCTAGTTCTACAATCCCCTTCTTTCACTCAATAATTTCACCTCCTTCCTACCCTTGTAATCCTATCTATTCTCTCTTTGGGCATACTTCCTCCATCCTATTGATTGCCCTTCTTCCACTTCCCAACCCTATCTTTCCTAATTCATGACCTATTTCATCACTGTTTAAAAAGTTTTGGCCAAATCTATGATCAAAATTCTGATGAGTGGGAAGGTGTAAAATTGCATAAAATTTAAAAGGTGAACTAATGATCTAAATTAATATGCTTTATACTTGTGCAAAAAATTTCTAAATTGTTGTCCTTATTTACTTATCTAACAATTTTATATGCTATTTGAATTGAAGCTATACACACCACATAGGAATTTAATATAATCCAACTTATATTTTCTTCTTGTGACACTTCACATATTTGAGTCATCGTTTCATATTTTTATTTTACTTTTGTGATGCATTTTTAATTAAAAAATTATAAACACATGCTTTTGTGAATTCAATTACAACTAAGTGGATTTTAATAAAATTGAATATTAGTTGTTTGGGAAAAAAGATTTTAGATGTATTTCATAACATGATTCTTTGTCCTCAACTGTGTGTTGGCTTTGGGACCTTCTAGACATTTTTTCACGGACATTGACACAAAGAAGTTACAAGGTTGGGGTGTCAAACTTGAAAATAATGATCCTTTGTGGAAATTAATTTGTTTTAGTTATGTCTCTATTTGTTTCCTTAAAATCCACTATTGTTGCATTTCAAACCTTTAATCAGTGTTACAGCTTGGTAGTATGTGCTATATCATCTAGAATATGTACAATATTAGAATTTTGTTTATTAATTCATGATGATACATAAATATATTCGTAGAGAAACTAACAAAAAACTAATCTATTGTGGTTTCTCTATTTCTTTATTTTGCTTAAGAGTGAAACAATGATTCATCGGAAACGCAATATTTCTTAATTATGAGCTCTTGATTAATGAAATTATAGAATATCAAATGTTTGATTCAATTGAAAAGGCTAGCATTTGTATGGCTTTTTTGAGGCATTGGTTAACTGATAAGAGATTATTTTGTACAACAATAGCAAAAACTACACCCAAACAAATTTTGAAAGAATGCACTTTCAGAGGACTACTTCAAAAGTTTTGTTGTTGTTGTTATTGTTTTTCTTCTTCTTCTTCTTTTCTTTTTTGTGTTTATTTTATTGGGGGTGATAAAAAATGATGTTGGACACATTATAAATAGATTTCTGCTGAGAGAGAGAGAGAGACAGGCACTGCCACATTCTAAATTTGAATAAGGGAAATGAAAATTTTTGAAGTGCATAAAATAACTATATGAAAAGTTTGGTCATTATCTAAAGTCAGTTCAGTTTTATATTTTTAAAGTTAAGATTAACATGCATATATAGCGTCTAACAAATTACAGTGTAAATGCAAATTAATCTCCAATATCCTTGTTGGCAAATTATTAGTTTTTTTGAAAAACAAAACAAGATAATTCTCCATTTGCCCCCACACAGGATCGAACTACAGACCTTCAATTTACAAGACTGACGCTCTACCACTGAGCTATAGGGGCCTCCATTGCAAGTCAACATAGTTATGAAATTACGAGCCTAGCAATTTTATTTATTAATCACATTCTAATTCTTCATTTGGAATTGAAGCCTATTTAGCTTAGATTCTCTCAGGGCTATTTACCTACTTAAGTTTTGGATTTTGACTCCATAGTTTCAATTAGTAAATCCACAGTATAGTCATCCTTAATGCAGATTTAAGAAAGTTTTACTAAATAGAAGGATGAGGACAATAACCTAGAGTAGGATAACACTAAAATAAATTAGAAACCTACGAACTCTTATTCTTGGATAACTTTAGTTATTTTTACCACTAAATCAAGTCTTATTGACATGCAATAAGTGCATTATCAAAGATAACAAGTTTTTTTTATCTTGAGCGGGTGCATAATAGGCAATCAGTATTGGTGGTTATAATATGTTTAATTTACACTGCTAAAAATTTTGCGATTAGGTGCATTCGACCAAAATTGAATCATCTGAATTAAAGATCTTGTTCCTTAACTCAAGGAAGTGTTGAGAAATGGTGTATATTGTGAAGCAACACTAGTGAGTGTGTTTGGATAGTAGGTTATTTGGAATAATTTTTTGAAAAAATACTGTTGCACTTTTTGATGTGTTGTATGTGAGAAAAAAAATGATTGAAAAATGTATTGATCATGCAAACAAATAAAATTTGGCAAATAATCACTATCCAAACAAACCCATTATTATTGGTCGAATAACATGTCCAATAAACTAGAAGCATGTTAAATCAACTCTATTAAAAAACAATCACTATTAGCATGCTTGGAGATTTTAATTTGCAAACGCTCTATAGCCAAAAATCATGGAAAGTATTAAATTACGGGTCGGTTTGATTGAACCAAAAACATTTTGAAGAAAATATTTTCTCAGTTTTCTAGTGTTTGGTTGCATTAAATATTCAAAAAACTTTTTCTCGTCGAAAATAATTTACACCATCCTATGTAAAACAACTTTACCCACACAACTACTGAAGTTATTTTCCTGACTTGCTAGCCACAACAATGCATCGTTCTTTCCCATACAAACATTTGGGACTAACTTACTTATGATACTCCCTCCATCCCACATTGATAGTTTTGTTTTTCTCTTTCATCGGTCCAAAATTATAATTCACCTTCCAATTTAAGAATATAGTTAACTTATAACTTTTTTAAAATGCCCTAATTTAATGTAATTTGATATGTAAGTATAACTTACCTTATTCATTAATTGCTTGGATTTGTGCCTTGAATAGTACAACTTTCCATAGTATTATTATTGTAATTAATGTAAATGTATAGTGATTTGTCATATTCCTAATACTAATGTATGGGTATTTTAAGAAAATAGTAAGTTAGATTTACTCCTCTAACAAAGTTAACTAATTTTTTTTTAAATTGCTCCTCAAATCTTTGTTGGCACATAATTACAATGCTTCTTCCTTGATTTTATTTCAATCTTCATGGATGCCATTGATATCTTTCTCTGGAACACAATCTTGAGAAAGGTAAGCAACTGCCTTTTTACTAGCAAACCCACGACCACTGACCTCCCTCAATTCCTATATTAATCCTAACTCTCCATAAACACATATGAATTTGGTTATGATGAGTGGAACTACAGAAAATTGACATGGGGGGTGAAGAACGTGATTGCTGAAGAAGAGAAAGAAAATAAGAAAGGGAGAATTTTCAGAAAAGGCACTTTGAGGTCAATAATCGTTCCCAACTTTACTTCTATAATTTGAAATTTTTATAACTGCACTTTGAGGGCAAAATAGACTTGTAGAACTTGAGTTGATTATGCTGTTGTGGTTATTGAATGCATCACTAATCTGATTATAGTGTTGTTTTGAATTACATTGTTCATGAGCTTACTGATATGTTTTCTTCTTGGTCTAAAAATGAAGGTCGCGGTAGTAAAAAGACGGTGAATTATGGTTGTTTATGAAAGATGCGGATGGTAAAGAAATGGTGGATTCAAGGTAATTATGGTGGAGAAGATTGATGACATAAGAGTTGTCACTTTGTAAGAAGATGTATGTTGGCTATTAAATGGTGGATATTACTGAAAATAAAACTTTGAAAAAATCAAACAAACACTTGAAAATCATGGACACTTGAAGGATTTGGCCCCAAGACAAATGTTTTGTGTACCATTTTAGAGAAAATATTGATAAAATTTCCACTCATTTTTTGCTTGCCAATGAGCTACTTGTGGATCAATTTCTTCTTTGCTTGCATTTTTTAAAGGTAACCCTTATTCAAAATGAAAAGCCCAAAAAATACTTCACTTCTGTATTTTCAACTCATATGGGATATTTGTTGCTATGAAAGTAGAAAGGGAAAGAAACAAATAGTAAAAAGAAGAAAAGTTAGAAGGTTCGGCAAATGACAAGTAAGAAATGTCAGTTAAGTTAGCTGTAATATAAGAAGAAAAATTTTAGAAATTTATTAATGTATACTTCCTTTCGATGTAGAGGATTATCTTGACCTTCTCACCCTTAGAATCCAAATATGTAATTACCATAGAGTCCTAGGACCAAAAAGAAATAGAGAAAATTGCATAAATCGTTTCTCACATATTACTGATATTAAAATTTAGTCCCTCAAAATGAAAATGATCAATTTTAGTCCCTTAAACATAAAAAGCGATTGATTTTGGTCCTCTGATTCCTTTTTTGGTCAATTTTAATCAGAATTTCCACGAACCCTTCTCGTGCTCCATATTTTAAGGGTAAATTTGACAAATCAATTATTACATTGACTTCAAACGTAAAGGGCATATTCCATTCCTATTTTCTAAATTGGGGCTTCTTCTTCACTGTAACAATCCAATTTTCATCCTTATAGCATCAGAGCAAATCTAAAGAATTCAATTTTCCAAGACAATTCCAATTTGTGATTGAATTCACCTTTAGGTAGCCATCTGAAGTAGGGGTCCTCTTACTCAGCTAGTAATGGATGCCACTCTTCTTACTTGCAGCTTCAAAGTCCTAATCATGATTATGACTACAACAGTACTTTTAGATAGCAAAGGCAAGCTAGCCAACAATAGTAGCAGCAATATTGTGGATTAGTGATAGAGATTATCATCAGAACAAGAAAGTATGCACCATTTCTTCGATGAATGGCCTTCCAAGGATAACAAAGTTTCATGTTGGTTTGATAACAATGATCATCATGATGATCATACACTATCAAAAATCCATCTTTCAATTTCCACGCCAAATGCTTCTTCACATTATGTCTTCTTCATGATGCGAAATGGTACATCATGAAATAATTGAACTTACCATGCTAGCTAGCTACAGTTTCTTTAATTAGTACTACTAATTAGTAAGTATTAATTTTGAAGTACTGATTACTACACTAGCAAGTAATAGTAGTATCAGTAGTACTATCTATTTCTTGATGACCAAATTCTTTTTTGACCCCCTCTCATCTGCACTTTGGTTTTGCAAAAAAATGAGGTCTGGATAGTGGATTTTTTATTCAAAAGGCCAAAAATGTGCTTAAAATGGTGGTGCGGTTGGTGAATTCTCTGTTCTACCTTTTTGTACATGGATATGTAGTTGAGGTCTGATAATTGTTATTTTTTCAATTTACAACTTCGTACTGAACTTTTATTCTCAAGAAATAGAGGTGTCATAAGTCTAGTATTACTAGTTTTCTCTATTCTACATCTCCCCTCCTTCTTTTAAACATGTAAATTTTTCTTGGGTATTACATGTTTGGATGTTTGATTTAGGTTTATAAGCATATGGGTTTTTGCCACATGTTTTTATGTCTTGTTCGCAGGTGGACTTAAAAATCGCTGCTTTTTCTCACAATTACCTTCAGACACTAGCTCACTCTAGAAGAGTTTTGGGTCATTGTAGCCAACTAGTGATTTTGGGGGAGTCAAGTCCTAGATTTGGAGAATAGGGATAAAATAGGTCCATTACATTTGAAGTTAACACAATAACTAATTAGCCAAATTTACTCTTAAAAAGCACGTGGTGGGTCCACGGCTAATTCCAATTAGAATTGGCTAGAAAAGACATCAGAGGACCAAAATTAATCGCTTTTTCTGTTTGAGGCACTAAAATCACTTGTTTTTATTTTGAGGGGCTAAATTTTAACATCTGTAATATTTGACGAATGATTTATGCAATTTTCCAAAGAAAAAATGCATGAAATGAATTAAGCATGGAAAGAATTTCTCTCTCTATTAGAACTCCTTCTTACTCTAGTAGTGAGACTTTTCCCCCTAGGTGGGAGAATGCAACTTTCAAAATTTTTTCAAAAAAAAAATATCTTCAAAATTTCAATATTTTTTTAAAAATTATCAATTGTCCAGATCCCATGTATATTTTAGTATCTAGAATGCTTATTTCCAATTATGGGTAGAATCTTGAAGATTGAGACTCTGTTTGATAACCCAATTCAGCACTTAAACTTTATTAATTCAGATCTTAACATATTCAAACCGTTTGATAACAAAAAATTGAACATCTGAATTAATTAAGTAGTACTAAATTTCCTAGGCAAAACTTGTTCCCAAAATTAAGTAATAAACTATTCACTTATCACTGAATATGATATGCACTCAAATGTATTAGATTTAATACTTAACAATTCAATAATTTAAAGGATTCAAACTTCATATTTCAGATTTCAAACTTTAATTTTATCAAATGCACCCTGAGTTTGATTTCTCTATTATGACCATTCTATTCACCAGTTGACACCTTAACATCAACATTGATTGTTCCAAGACACTTGCTTTCAAGATTGGTATCTCAACATCAATATTGCTTTCATTTTCAATTGAGACTGATGATTTTACAAACACATAGAGAATGAGGTGCCAATCTAGCTAGACAGAAATAATCCTATCGCAAGGCAAGTAGCAAATGTATTTACCAAACACATAGGTTCAACCATTACGAAATTTACAAAACACGGTACATTTATTACTTTCATTATTAATACAATGAGTTAAATCTACAGAGCCTCCATTTACTGACTATAACTGATTTGATCACTCGGATGAATGCTATTGCCTAAGAAGAAGAATTGAAAGACTCTTGTCCATAAATGCTGCTCAATTGCAAAAGGTTGATAATCAGGTATACTCGACATACAAAACCAGATTCATTGACAATTATCTATAATTGCTAATATCTATCTATCTCACATGAACAAAACATGTATTTGTTCCACCACATAACTCAGGCTATTCAGGACAAGAAACTGCTTTATTACATAAAAAAAAAAATGCCCACGTGAAAAAGTAATCAAAGTAATAATTCATAATATAGTCACAAGTTACACCACTGAAGAGCTTGCAATACCATTTTTGACCTTTCAATTCTTTTACTTTTTTCCCTTCCAATTATTTCTTATTTTATTTTCAAGAAAATATCGCAAGATGAATTTGTGACATGATTAATGATTATTAATTGGAATTTGTAACACATGGCATCATACAAAAAGATCGAAATTAGTTTTTGATTTTTTTTTTTAACAAACGATAACATTTTATAAATATTAACACTTGATAGCACAAGAGCTAATTGTAAAAAGGGGTAACTACCCCCATATCTTTTCTAGCTAAACCAGATAGCCATGTTGGGAATGAACCTTCCTACTCTATATTTCTAATTGACTTGACTGCCAATTGAGCCATTGCATGGCTGCAACCATTAGTAGTTCTGGGCACAAAAGAGAAATTGCAACTGTCAAAGCTCTTCTTCAAGATATCAATGTCTTCCAGGATTGTTTGTAGTGTGCAATCCTGAACATTGTCCGGATTGATAAGGCTCACAACATTTTTGCAGTCAGATTGGACTTCAATGTTTGTCCATCGTGCACCCTGAGCCATTTCCAGTGCACCTCTGATTGCTAGTGTTTCCTCAGTGGCTGCTTCCCCTCTCCTCCTCTCAGTGATTCCCTTAGCTTTCACTATCTCCCCACGCCAATTCCTCGTGATAATCCCCAATCTTGTTCTGACCATTTGAGCTGAAATTGCTGCATCCGTATTGATCCTCATTATTTCTTCCTTAGGTGGCTCCCACCGTTGCTGAATCTGTCCTTCCATTTCCAGAGGTGCATTTGCTCGTGTGTCTGACTCATTCGCTGCATCATACTTGATCCATTCCTGTTGAGCTTTGTCCACTATCATCTTTGCATCCACATTCTTAGTCTAGAATGTCATTTTGTTTCTAGCTTTCCAAAGTTGCCATCAGATGTTAACCGTGAGCCTGATTCTGTCTACGCCTTGTGTTTCCCTTGCTGCTTGCATCACGGCATCCCACCATCTCCACATATTACCTTGCAAATCAGCTAGCCCCTCCCACCTCACAGGGGCCAACTTCCATACCACTTGTGCTTTTGGGCAAAAAAAGAAAATGTGCTCAATGGTTTCAGCTTCCTCCCCACAACATTGACATATAGTGCTTCCCTTTCCAAATCTCTTGTAAAGTGCTTCGCTAGTGGCCAGTCCATTCTGCAAACATCTCCATAAAAAATGTTTCAGTTTCATCTTTATGTTAAGACTCCACAATTTTTTCCATATCGTATGCTTTCTTACTTCCCAACTAGTTTCTGAGTCAGGTGCTAGCCTACGGTTCATGCTGTCTCTTTCTCTCTTTGCAACAACATATCCTGTCTTAACTGTGTATACCCTAGATTTGCTATATTTCCAAAACAATCTTTCCTTTCTATCATATAAACTAAGGGGGATGTTAGCTATATGTTCCACATCATCTGCTTTAAACCATTGGTGTAGGGATTCTGTCTTCCACCTTCCACCCTCTATTAGTTCATTTATGTATTCAATCTGGCAATCTGTTGGCTTTGCAGTTGAAACTCTTCCATTCACCGTGCCAGGTATCCACCTGTCTTGCCAAATCTTCACTGACCTCCCATCTCCCAGTCTCTTCCATAGTCCCATTCTCTCGAAATTAGTTTTTGATACCTTTCAAAGTTTCACTCATAAACCCAATTACAATCCCGAGATAAAGTTTCTACTTAGATGAAGTTTTCTGTTAAGAAAGATGGAAGAGAGAAGAAAGAAAAAATAGAAAAAGAAGTAAACGAGAGAAAAGAGGGGAAACAAAAAAGAAAAAAGAAAAGTCAAAATAATAGAAGGGTAATTTTGTCCTATTGGGGTTTGAGTGATAAAAATTAAATGTCAAGAGGTAAAGTGAAAAATGAGGAATACTTTAAGGGAATTGATTGTAATTAACCCTTAAAAAATTATCGATAAATTTTCTCCTTTTCCCCCATTGCATACGAATAGTAGTATACAAAACTGCAATACAGAAGGAAGACTATCGTTCGTTCTCCTTACCCAAGGAGAACTCACTCCTTAAATTTTCTTTTAAGACAAGTAAGTTCCATCCTCTGTTTATAAATAACAAGAACTCAGAACTCTAACTCAAGGATATATTTGCTTAGATTTTCCAAATTAATTTCCACTAAGGATGTAATCGAGTTGAGTTGAACTTGAATATCACCATACTCAAACTTGACTTGACATGTAGAAAGGATACTCGAGTTCGAGTTCAATGCATTGCTCACAAAACTCAAGGTCGACTCACATGGAGTTCGAGTCAATGCAAGTCTTATTGAGCTCAAGTAATGATTGAACTCGATCCTGTGGCCTGCTATAATTTCTTGTTCAAACCTACAAAAATGTCCCTGGCGTCCAGTCTAGCAACAATGAAGCCAAGTAGAATTAACGTATATACTATAATAGAAATAGAAATGGGATGTGATGGGCACAATTATACACTTAAGAAGCTAAAACTACTGCCAGGTTGCCCAATTAACCAAGTTCAAGTATAGAACAACAGCAATGAGCAAATCACTATTAAAAGTCTTGGTGGAAGTATGTGGACATAGCTAAGAACTCGTTTTTCCAGCTTCCAATTTTGATCAATCTAGTGGCTAGTGAGCACCATGTACTCGATCTTCTAGTTTTTAGACTTTCACATATCTGTTGTGAGGCTCATTTTGCCAACACACATCAAGTGGTTCTTCAACTTCTTTTTCTCCAACTCGTAAACTTGGACACAATTATTCTTTCCTGTAACTCATGAGATCTTAATCCACTCAGGCATTGCTTGTTTCATCATTAGGTTGAATCCCTTTTCCTCTAAAATGTTGAAGGGATGCTCGTGCATCAGAATCCAGTGGGCAACTGCTTCCAGCATTTTTTCCATGTCCACTTGACCCAAATGCAAGGGTGGAACTGCTTGTAAATTAGAATTAGAAGGCTGAAAATTTAACTTTGTTTGTTGCTCCTCTCTAATCTTTGCTTTTCTAGTTAGGCAAGAGCTCCAATGCCTCCACTTACTCGTGGTTTGTTTAGTTTTGCCTCGGGATAATTTCTTGTTGCAATGTGAGGAAATGGCATAATAATGATCATTTTCATCGAATTCCTTGTAGTCGTCCTAGGCCTCAAATGTCTTGGTTCTTTTGGGAATGCGAAATTCATCATCTCCTTCAATTAGGTCATTGATTATGAATTATTTTCAGCTCTCCTATCTCTCACAAATGCTCCCTCGTCACTCAAAGCATCTGTCTCAGCTCCCACAGCTCCCTCATTCTCAGTACTCATAAAAATTGGGTTATCTAGTTGTAGTGGAGTGGCAGAATCAGTAGCTTGCAAACAAGCACGTGGGATGGATAATACATCAAGTGGACTGATTCCGATACCTATGGCTTTGATAGCAATGAAGGAAATTCAATGAATTCTCACTTAACTGTTGAATAGAGCCATATAGGTTTTAGTTTCTAGTTTTAATTATATGGAGCATCATTGTCATTCTAGTTTTAGTTTCTAGCTTTAACTAGTTTTAGTTTCTAGTTTTAGTTTATAGTTTTAACTTTCAATTGTATATTAGAAAGACAATATTTTGACTATATATTAGTAAGATATTTAGTGTAGTTCAGTTTTAGTTTCATTGCTGCTATTTTAAATGCTCTACACCAGGGAAGAAGAACAAATAAAAAAGGAAAAAAAAATAGGAATTTGCCTCATTGGTCATAAACACTTAGACCAATACTTCTCTTGGTTGAAAAGTAAAACTAATACAAGACGCATTTCTCAATTGATGTAAGCACTAATGGAGACATAAGACTTAAAAAATAGTGGTTTAAGGTTAACTTACCTCCTCTTGCAGCTGTGGTACCTAATATTGAAATGCTTGTCAAAGGAGCCGAGGTATTTTCCATTTTTTTCGATTGGTATTCACACCTTCCTCAAGCTATATGGATTCCTACAACACAAGTTCCTATCCACAATCCAAATGCCTTATGCAACTTTATTTGACTATCTCTGTTCCTCCTTGCAGTTTCCTACAACATTATCCATCAATATAAAAACTCTTAATAACTAATATCTAGATTCTAGAAGCAATAACTAAGAGTCTAAGACCAACATTATTTGACTTACATGGTTTCCATAATACATGCTCATTTTGACCTCTTCAAATTTCAATAATTTTCATCTTATCCCTGTAACTTCTTTAGAAGTCTCATTTTTGTATAATACACTTCTACATTATTTATGGACACACTGTAGATTTATGACAAATTAGATTATTGAATCAAACTAAATGGTAATGACCTTCAATGATACAAATAGAGATGACACTTAACTAAAATTTGATGAGTTAAAAAGTGCTAGGGTGCTAGTTTGCTCTAGTCTAGATTTTAGTTGCTTGGTTGTTAAACTCCCAAAATGGTACTGTATCAATAACATTTTGTCATTTTTAATAAATTTACGTATGGGGATGTGTATGCAATTGATTTCATTGGTTTAAATGTCATACCAAATCTCTCACAACATTCTTTTGCCTATGCAAGAAAAGTTTTAGAACTTTATGCATATTCCGTTTACATCTCACATCGATCTGTAACTAATTCTTTCATTAATTTTTCAAGTTTTTGTCAAATATTTGAAGCAAACAAATGTTTTACCCGAAAAAGCCAATAACATCCCCCAAATTCTAATACCCATTTTCAATTAAATTGCACAAACTATAATACAAGCCACATCAATAGAAATCTTTCCCTCATCAATAGCATTTTTGGTTAATTTTGACGAGATTGTATATACCTCAGACTTCATTTTTTTAGCTAATGTTCTCATAGTTTGAGGCTCTGTTCTTTGCTTCTTCATCGACAGATGACAAACCACCAAAAATTCCAACTCCAGCCGCAAGCTCTTCGCGCTACTTCATAGCAAGCTCCGATAGTAAGCTCTCAAACCAACTCCGGTAGTAAACTTTCGCATCGAGTTTAGCTTTGTCCCTCTCTCTCTCTCTCTCTCTCTCTCTCTCTCTCTCTCTCTCTCTCTCTCTCTCTCTCTCTCTCTCTCTCTCTCTCTTCTATTACTAGTAGGTTCTGAGAATGGAGAGGAATTGGGGATTTTGATTCAATCAGACATGGAGAATGGATAATATTGTAATTCTTGGAAGCCCTGATTGGAGATGGAGATTGGAGATTGGAGAATTGGAAATGGAGAATTGATTCAATTGAATAGAGAATTGGAATTTGGAATCACCCCAATCGAATGACATATGCTTGATTTGGGAATTTCATTTTTCATGACAATTTTTGGAGCGAAAATACTTTACTGCCTTTCAAAAAAAATTTCATACAAAAAGTAATATTTTGTAAATTCAATTACTTTTGTAGGCATAAAGGCAATTTCATAATACTATAATATAAAAAAATAAAAAATTTAACCTTTGAGTCTTATTATTAGACACTCAAACTAGACTTTATCCAAGCGATTGAGCTGTTTGAATTTGACTCGAACTTTTTATTCTTAGCGAGTCTCGGTTCAATTACGTGCTCATTTTCCACTCTGGCCTTGAAGCTAGGCCCCGAACTTTCTCTACTGTTACTGCAGGAGGTGGTCATGTCCTTACCTTTGCGCAACTCAGCATATGCGCACTTAGGGCCTTCCCTTGGATAATTTCCTCAGTATTTAATATATCGGAACTATTTAATTTCCTCAGTATTTTGCTCTACTACGTCACTCTCGGCAAAAGGCCTGAAACCGTAGCTCCCGCCAGAAGCCGTCCACCGCCATACCACCTCCGCGACCTTGTCTTCATCAAATTCATCATCAATCAAACTCATAACACCGAAAAATGGTAAATACAGTGAAGAATTTGCTGCTGCGCTTGTGATGAATAATAGACTGGCTGATAACTGAAGAAGAAGAAATGGGGCATAGTTCGAAGAAAAAGAAGAAGCGCGGAGGCGCCCGAAGGGCTCCATCAAAGGATCACAATTCTCTTGCTGCTGATAATTCCGAGCTTATTGGTGAAGAAATCACCGCATTGTATGTCAATTCATTTCTTCATGTGCCTCTTGTATGATTCTTTTTGAATTTTTTGGGTTTTTAAAATTTTTATTTTGCGGCGACTTTTGTAGTAGTAATATTTGATATATTCGGGTTCATTTCCGGTAGAAATTGAGAAACTTGTTGGTTATTCAATTGAGGATTTCAGGTTTTATAATTGCTGGATTAATTGCTGCTTTTCTTGTTAGAGGTAGAATGTCTAGGATATTAGGAAAGTAATGTATGCATGTAATTTTGGAGTTCTTGGAGTACTAGTTGAAGATTACTGTCTACGTACTTTGTGCAAACTTACCGGCTTATAGTTTGCACAAGTAGTATGGTAAGGTAAGGCCTGGTGCCATTGCCGTTGCTGCTCACAGTATTCTCGCTTTCATGCTAGTGGCATGATGAAACCCTTACGAGGTAGAATAATTACCAGTAACAGTTTACACCCTAGTGAATCACAACAGGAATTTTACTTCTGGAACATGGTAAATAAGTGATTTGGATTAGTTATTTTGGTTGTCCGAAATCCAAAATTACTTTTAGTATCTGGAATAATTGTTGTAACCTGAATAATAGCATACTATTAACCTTTGACAATGATCATATTTGGTGCTTAATTGTGGAAGTTGAATGCAAAAGCGGTTGTTATACCTAATAGAAACTCTTTATGCATAGCTATAGCTAGTACTTTTTTAAGAAGATTGTGATTTTTAAACGCAAATAAGCACAACCAACTAGGATTGACATGCAGCCATGTTCCATTAATCCTAACCTTTCAGGTTCTTAGAAACATATTTACAGCAACAAATGTATGGTACTTCAATTGTTTGTGACATAAGTTGCCTATGGCTGAAGCAGTTTAGTGGCAGTAAGTTTTTAATCTCCATACCAGTCAGGTGTGTTGTAAGTATGCGCATGGAGATGTGTCTTTTTTCACTAGAATTCTTGGAGGTGTGACCTCTGGCAGCTATCTGACAACTGATGCATGACAACGTTTTAGAAGAATTTTATGCTTAAAGTTTCTACATCAGTTTGAGTGACTGTTTCATGGACTGACAAGGTGTGCTATATTTCAAGATGAGTGTGAAGTTGTTTCCGGATCACCACCACAAATTCAGATTAAGCTCAGGTTATGTATATGAAGAATATCTATCGTACTTGTGTTTGGCATCTTCACTGTCTTTTGCATGAAGTGATTGTGGATTCAAATGACAGGCCATACTCAAAGGATACAGGATATGATGAATCAGATATTTCTGCTCTTCTTTCTGTAAGGTTAGTCAGCTCATGCACTAGGTTATGATATAGCATTGGTTCTTTTATATTTACTACCAAACAGAAATTCACAAAAACACAATTGAAAGAAAAGATGAAAAGCAGAAAACATAATCTCTCTTCACTAATGACTCGTCATCCATTTATAAGGTTTTTATCTGGCTACCCCAACAAATGCCCAAAGTTGCGTATAATTCCTGAGAAAGGATTATCAGTGGTAGATGTGGACAATCTTCTGTCCTTGCTTCATGATCAAGTAAGATGCATACCTGTTCAGAAGCATTCCTTGCACGATTCATGATAGGTGTTGTTTGGAGGAATTTTTTTTTAAGTCATTCTGCATGTAGTATTGTGAATCCTTTTTGCTGAGACATATGGTTGATCAAAATCAGCTTTTTTTCTGTTCAAGTAATGAATCATCATCCTTAATGTGGGAAAATTCTGTTGGATTTTTTACTCCTGTTCTTAACTTTTGAGAGAGAGAGAGGGGGGGGGGAGGGAATATTCAAAGAAGTGGTTTCCCTGTATCCCCTCATCTTTGAAAAGTAGGAAAATCTTCCTATTGTTCTCTCATGCTCTGGGCCATTGAAGTTTTATTCTAGCCAGATATGTTAGGATATTTATGTAACATCCCAAAACATCACGGCTTATACTTTCTTTCTCCTGAATAATTTTTCTAAGCACTGGAAATGGTTTATGAGATTGTGCTAGAATAGCATGTTTTAGCTGGTGCCACAGTTTTTGATGCTGTGATGCTCTCCAGTAAAGTTTTGCTTTCTTTCTACTTTTTGTTAACAAGTCTTTGGCTATGACATGCTGTTAATTTATGTACTTGATCCAGTGATTGTTATTTCAATTATATTGTTATAAAAGCGTTGCTATCATTAAACATTGGTTCTGTTATTATTAATGTCATTTTATGTTCTTTTCATTCCGTGAATTTACAATATTCCCAGGCAAATTCTAATGCTCGTGAAGGGCGAGTAATGATTTACAATTTGGTGGAGGCTGCTCAAGAATTTTTGTCTGAAGTTGTTCCTCAAGCAGAATCACGTGAAGCTGTAAGCGTTAGCATTGATCAATTTGCAGCTATCATAAAGCATGAGAAATGCATGACTTCCTGAATTTAGATTTAAAAAGACATAGGAAGGCATTCATGTCTTGTGGCAAGCTCAATAGCGTTACTCTGCTATGTATCAGACTCCTGAATGGTGGAGAAGACATTATGTTGGTTATTCGAGGGACTAGCAATAGAGAAAAAGGCCTTTAATGATCCTGTTTTGCAATGAATTCATTAATTTTCTTATAACAGTCGAAAGATAATAATTGAAGATTTGTATTCTTCCTAAATATAACTTTTAATCTTATGAACTTCGAAGGAGATCTTTAGGGATTCAGATATTTCTTATTCATTGTGAAATAGATGTAGGATTCAACTGTGTAAGAATTTTTTTTTTTGTTTGGGGCTATCCTCTGAGTACTAGATGATTAGCTTTTCTACATGGAATGTTTTCTTAGTGCAGGTAATGGCATGTGCTAGGAAATGTAGAAAGAATAATTATGATTTCTATTTCTCTCTTTGCTCATTCAAGGTCCTCACCATCTAGGTTACCATACCTTACGTCTCTTGCCTCTTAGGTCCCTTTTATTTGAAAAGGAGAGGAGAAGGGAGTCAGGATCCACATTTAAGTATTGCAATCCAATTATGCCATGCTCAATTTCATACTGGTAAAAGCTACATGGCATATGCATCATTTAGTCTAAAGCCTGATGTTATGTATAATTCGGCATGTTTGCACTAGCTTTGTTGCATATGGTCAGATAGCACCTTTCCTTCAAAATCCACTAGCCCGATAAAGAGTGGGATGTTTGAGTTCTTTCCTTGGTAATAGATTCCTTTACCTGATTTTGTCTCTGAGCAGGACCGGTAAAGTCTACTTAATGCATGGAGATATTGTATGAGGGCTATTGCTAGAATGCTTCCTTCGTGGTCACTTAATTTGCTGCCTTGATGTATCCACTGCATGTTCACCATGTTTTTGTCAGAAAGATGTATTATGATGTTTGCAGAAAGCTGCTTTATCATTGCAAAGTCTGTCTGACATAATGCATGGTTGACTCTTATGTGCTTTGGCTTCTTTTCAGGCTATATCCCAAGCCACGGACAGGAGTACCTTGCTATCTCGCAAGGATTTGGCAGTTTCCAGAATCATGATGTACTCTTGTAAAGGACCTTTTGTATATGGTTATATAGATCTTTTTAGTGGTTGTGGGGAATCATGGCATTGGAGCCTGGGAATGGAACAAAACTCTGGTCTAAAAACTGAAGTATCTTCTAATACCTTCGAGCATTCCAAAGTTGGACATCAGAATGCAGATAACAAAATTGGGAAGAAGTCAGTGGAACTTCAGGGTGCTAAGCAAGAATTTGCGCAAAACCCTGCATTGAAACTAGTCACTGTTAAAGAGGAGAGTGAGGATGAGATCAAGAGTACTGATTCAAGTACAACTCTATCTTGTGGAACAGTCAAAAGTGGTAGTGTTGGTAACATAAAGGTATTGGTGAATATCTTTTCCTTCAAGATGGATGCCAAATACATGTTAGGTTTTGTTCTGCCATATAATTTTTTCTGTCTTTTTTTTTTCCTTTTTTTTCCTGATCTGAACTTTATCTTTCCTTTCTGTATAATATAGCACTAGATACATTAAATACACATTTATCTGGATATGTTGTTTTCTTATGTTGCAGGATATTTTTGTGGAGGAGAATCTAGCAGAAACAACTGATGAAGATCGATTAATAGAACCTTCAGAATCAGTGTCTTCAAAATCTGTTATCAATCACCAATTATCTCAGACTATGAGAACAGATTTAATTATGGTGGGCTTCTTTCTAATTCTCACTGTGCTGCCTGTGAAGTTCAATTGTACTTGTGCATTAAACTCATTCTCCGTTAGGTTCACCTACTTCGCCTTGTTTGCGCACCCAAAGGGCCTCTAGGTGATGCTTTGCTGCAAATCACATCAGAGCTGTACAACCTAGGGGTATGTATTCGTTCTTCTGCTGAGCTGATAATGAGGTTGCTCTTTGTCTATGTGTTAATTAATTTACCTTAACTAGGGACTATCTATTTATCTCATAATGGCCATCTTGTGCTGTTTTAGATCGTATCTGAGCATGTGCGTGATCTGACAATTGAACCATCTCCAGTTTTTGAGAAGGCTTTTAATCATGTTTTCGCTCAGCATAGGGTTAGTAAACTACTCTTTTGATGTCCATCTTATACTAACAGAAGCTGAATTCCATGTTATTTACTTATACCTTGCCAAATTCCTTGCTATAGGTCTCATCAAAGATCTCTCAGTTTTGGAGAACTGCTTCTGATTTTGAAGGACAGAATTCTTCATCCACGTCAAGTTCCCGTTATCTAAGTGATTTTGAGGAACTCCAGCCCCTTGGTGTGCATCCATCTTACTTTACTCAATCCACAGTGATGGATATCTGAATAAGTTAAAGGAATCTGTTGACCAACATTCTCATTGCAACATGGTGTTTGTTCCTTAGGAGAGAGTAGGCTATTTACTTCCTGGTACATTGATATTTTGTTGAGCCTTTTAAAATGGAAATGGTAAAGGTATTTAGATTGTTGCAATCCAGGATTGGAAGGTTTGCTACAGTGCCTTGTGTTCATTTTGTTGTGGTATTTAATTGAGTCAAATGAAAGTGGCACTTGGTTTGTGTTTGGTAAAAGTGGAGCCTATTCATCTTAGCTTTAAAGTGGCAATAAAATATTTAACATTTATGATCTACTCTAATGTAAAAGAACAAGTTGACCTTACCTGGTTTCACTTTTGATTTTTACTAATTATCTTGCAAAGCATTCGTTTGGACGCTTTTGTCTGAATAGGTTTTCTTTTAAAACTTTGACAAGAAAATATGCTTTTCAGTTTGTTGAATTTCGATTGGATGCTTTTTTCTTTGAGTTTCATATTGTTTGCGATTGCACTCTGGTGCCTCTTGATGTATGCCGTTTCTCCAAGAATTTTTTTTAAAATAATTTTGTCAGTATATACTTTGGGCATAGCTTCGAGAGAAGCTCTGAGTGAACAAGAATAGACCCTTAGGTTGGTGAGAAGAACCCATATAGCCTCAGGGCGAAAGGGTGATTAATTTGTGAATATCCTATGACCAGTTGTTCTTGTTCTCATGTCAGCCCCATTGCATCCTGTCGTAAAGCTGTTCAGTACGATGTATCTGTTTAAATCCTGACTTGCTCATCTAATTGGACATTTTTATTGAGTAAAGATTCAGCATTGGCAACATGATTCACTAGTAATGTTCCATTTCTCTCGCTTATGCTGTTGCTTTACGATGCCTTTTTGTATTTCTTTTGGGGAGAAAAACATTTGAACCCCCAGTTCTTTATCTGTGGCATTCATTGCTAGGACTTGTCTGATTTGCATTTGCACCCTTGTCTTTCTCTGTTCTCTAATGTGGCATCTTGGTATTTCTGTGACCATATCTCCTTTTCCTAGCAGGTCATGGAGGATTTGGTCATGTTGTGCTGTGTAAAAATAAGATAGATGGCAGGCAATATGCTGTCAAGAAAATACGCTTGAAGGACAAGAGCCTGCCTATAAATGATCGCATATTGAGGTTACCATCTGCTCCTGTATATTTTTATTTTCCTGTCGCTCAAAATCATCAGATGGTATTAAACACTCTTATTCCTTTGTTAATGTTCTACCTTCTGTGACAAAGTTTCTATCCACTTCTGGACGTTGAAAGGATCACTTTTATGTCCTCACTTCTCTATTCTTAGTCTTTGCTACCTAAGTGTAACCCTGAAAATACAGAAGTTGGCAAGTAATGAATTTTCAGGAAAAATATTGGTTCCTCTGCAAATTGAATTTTGTTTTGGGATGAACAAATATGTGCATTCTAATGTATATGATTAAAGCCTTTATAGAAGCTTTTGAATAGCTTATAGTCATTGTCAATGTCATAGTTCAGGCTTGAGTAACAATCCAGTACATATTAGTTTGTTTGTTTTTATGGTCAGTGGTCCTTTTGGTGATTTTATGATATTCTTTTAGTTTCAAAAAAGCATTTTTTTATGAGTGTTAGAATAAATTTATGGTTTGTGGCTGGTTAGGTTACTTATAATTGGTTTCTTAGGCATTTGTTATGGTTTCTGATAAAGCGAAGTTTTTTAGTAGCAGAATCAGCTCTTGGGAGCCTTCAAGTCTATGTCTGTGTAGCCTATGGAACTTCTAGAGGCTGAATTATTTTCTTGATTTTAGTGCAACCAATTAATGTTTTGATCTTCTTTTGGCTATTGAAAGCAGCCTCAGGATTCCTTGAATCTCACCTGAATTGCGTATCGAGCAACCCTGAAACTGTTTATTTTCTGCTGCTGTCGAACAACAATTTTGCCAAACTTTTTTTTTTGCATCCGAAGACCCCTGTTTCAGTCCTTGAAAATTGGCATAGATGTAAGGTGTAATCCGGCATGAATTCTAACAGAAAACTAGAGCTCCCGTTGTGTATTAGTACACCAAAAGAATGTAATGTATTGAAAGGAGTATCCTAATATTTCATGCCTTAGAATAAATATTTGAAGTGCTTTAAAAATGTTATAATGTGTGCTATGATTCAAAGGAGCCAATGGCTTCCATAGGTTTCATGCACTACAGCCCTTGTTTTCATGTTATTGTTTGTTTTAGATTTGATTTTTGTTCTCCGCTTGCATAGAAGATTCTGGAGATTTTGCATCTAAAGCTTGTATCCCTATGGGATATAATACATTATAGTTGATTTTCAAAACATATAATGGAGTTGGTTCCTGTAAATTTTGTATACTATTTGAAATTATACATCAAACAAAGGTGGACTACGATGCAAAGCAGGAATGTAGATAAGTGACCTTTGATTTTTTCCGTGCCTGCTTTAACTTTCGACAATTTACTTGGAAAGAAAAAGTAAATGGGTGTTTAATGGGAGAATCTGTGAATTTCTGCTGTGTTGAAGCAACGTTTTATGCTGACCCAGATTGTCTTCATCATCTTTAGATTGCTGACCAGAAAAAGGAGAAAAAAGAAATAAAGAACTTTGCTAGGGAGCAAAAGTAAGGATGATAAGTTTCTTTTTGATATCATATTGGTCTGCATAAGCTTAGAGTCATGATGCTGGTATTCTAACTTAAGGTTACATTTTGAAGCCATTTGGTTAGCATTTATTGCCTCAATCTTGTGCTTTTGATCAACTGTCTTGACACTTTTTCTACTTGGAGTTGTTGTATATTGTTTTTATTTTTTGGTAAAAAGTGCATGGCATCTCCCATTTGCTTTTTTATATTCTTTGTGATCCAATCCTTTGTTAGATGTAGATTTAATAATCGTACTGTGGGCGTACCTTGTGGTTTTCTTACTAAATGAGTATGCTGCTTATGTTGTCTGGTGCAACCATTTGTTTTTCTCTTATTAAATATTCTTAAAACTTCAGGGAAGTTGCTACTCTGTCACGGTTGCAGCATCAACATGTTGTGCGTTACTACCAGGTACTTTTGCAGTTTGAACTTTTTTTTATCTCCTTATCTATTCATGAGAGGTGTTCTATTCTGTGATTTGTAGGAGTTTATAGTATATGGTTTTGGAAACTTTTATTTAATTGAACAAGTTATCAAGTTCTAAAAGATCTTCATTGTATTTGATTGTTCTAGTGGTGATTAAAAATTAATTAAAATATTTCAGGCATGGTTTGAAACAGGAATTGCTGGTTCTTTTGATGCAACCCAGGGCTCAAAAGCCACCATGAGCTCCACTTTCAGCTACATGGATGGAAGCTCATCTGATATTTTTGGGCTGGAAACTAAGCTTGATTCGACTTACTTGTACATTCAAATGGAATACTGCCCCAGGTTATGCTTCTCTTCCATTTTACCTGTAAATTTAGGAAAAGGAAATGAAGGGGATAGCACATCAGGACATGCTTAGGGGCAATCAATCAGTGCTATCACTGACAGGAGCAAAGTATTCTTTTCTTTTTTATTCCTTCTGGAATTGGGGGAGGAGGAGGGGGAGGGGGTGGAATCATGAATCTAAAATCTGGCTTCTGTCATACTAATCTCCCCTTCACTTATGAATAAAAAATTTGTTGCTCTCTCTTAATAGTAACTTCCTTTCTTTTTTTTATATTTATTTATTTTTTGGGTGAAAAATCTAGCAGGTCATTTTTTTTAAAATGTAATTTAGGAGTTTTCTTGCAAGTTTTAGTTGACATAGCTCCTTTGCTTGAGGTATTGTAAATTCTAAGTTCATTTCAGACAAAGTGGATCAGGAGAAGCCTGAAGGCATATCGTCAACCTATGAGGAAAAAAGTCTCGAGTTTTATGGATCTTTATGAAGCAAAGAACCTTTATGTAGGTCGATCAGAAAAAGAAAGTAAACACATGAAATCATTATTTAATTGAACCTCATAAGCTTTCCATGTTCTTGTTCTATAATAGCCGATTTTCACTGTTATTGATTGCCTAATATGAGGCTTTCAAAGGAAAATGATTACAGTTACGTTGGTGGGGGCACTGGGTGCTTGTCACATTCTATCTAAGACTATTAGAATTTTATCATCAACAATATGATGCTTGCACAACATATCACCTTTACCTTACAGATGTTCTATCCCAAGAATGAATTGTAAAAGGAAATAAGTGGATCTGCTTACATTTGAAAAATACAACTGCTCACAGTCGAAGATATCTTTTCATATATACTTTCATAAAGTCTTTTTTCTTTTTGCGCTTTTCTTGACTAGATTTAGTTATAGTACAGGGAGCTTTGAAGAAATTATGTAGATAAAGGGTAACTGTCCAAATAGTTTCTCCTTTATTTTGAGGTGCTGTAACTTCTTAAGTTTTCTTTAACTATGATGCCATTATAGAATTCTTTAGTTTTATGCTTCCGTCTCACGTATTTCTTTAGCTATTGATAGTTATTGATAATTATATTGTTTCTGTGTTATGCATCCTCAACAATGTCAAACAACCATCTTTGGTTGTAGATATATTTTGCAGTTGCATAATTAATGACATTTTTATTCTTTTCTTTTAAATGGTTTCACGTAACTAATTTAATGTCCATGTTTTACAGGACACTGCGCCAAATGTTCGAATCTTATAATCAATATAATCAATTTGATAAGGAGCTTGCCTGGCATCTGTTTCGCCAAATTGTTGAAGGCCTGGCACACATACATGCCCAAGGAATAATTCATCGTGACTTGACTCCTAATAACATCTTTTTTGATGCTCGCAATGACATTAAAATTGGAGATTTTGGTCTTGGTGAGAAACTTCTCTAGTTTCTACTAGATTGAACTTATTTTTATGCACATGAGTTACTTGTCTTTGCTTTAGCATCAAGTACCCCAAAATGAAATGTCCACTTTTTGCAGTGTTGGATTCATTTTTTTCTTCTTAAAGGCTTCCTGGATTCTTTTTGCTGAATGGGAGAATCTAAAATTATGTTGATCGTAGTTCATTGCATGCAAGTGGAATATGCACCAAAAATGCTAGGGGATTGAATGTTCATAGTACTCTTAATACTTGCACAGAAAAAATGTAAATAGTACTTTTTGGCTTATGATTGGTAATTTCATCAAGTCACACAATTGGTTGTTTCAATGGATGAGATTACTAAATATACCTTTGTATCTTGATTCGCATTGATGTTCCATCAAGATTACAAGTTATGAAATATTTATGACTAGGCTTGTATCTTGTCTAGATTATCTGTTCCCTCTTGCTAGTGAGAGGTTTGTGCATGCCGCAGATAATTGCTGTGAACTAGACATTTACTCTTTTTTCTTTTTTCGGGTTAGATCTATCCTTTGAACTGTCATCTTTTCTATTTTTATTTTTTTGGCATTTTCTTAGGGATACTCCAGTCCTTAGGAAATGATGGGATTGTGAATGTCATAGTCTGGGATATGCGAATATTTAGGATATACTTTGATTATTGGTGGGGCGTTTGTAGGATTACTATACTCTGGGATACGCGAATATCTAGGATATACTTTGAATATTGGTGGGGCATTTGGTGGATTGGTGGGGCATTTGTAGGATTACTATACTTTGGGATACGAGAATGTCTAGGATATACTTTTTTTATTGGTGGGGCATTTGTAGGATTACCATACTCTGTATGGATGTTTCCTGCTTGATTTATGTGGCTAAAATTATCAGTACAGAAATTTATTTGCTATCAAGAGGGAGACAATAAAAGGCACATATCGCTGTATTCTTTTCCATTTCAGCCAAGTTCTTGAAGTTGGAGCAAGTGGAGCAGGATGTTGATGCCACAGAAACAGTTGGAGTTTCAGTTGATGGTACTGGCCAAGTTGGCACATATTTCTACACTGCACCTGAAATAGAGCAAGGGTGGCCAAAGATAAATGAGAAGGTATTTTTGGTTTTTTGAACAAGTTTAATTTTGTAGCAGTAACTACTACTCCTGTAGATTCCTCGCTCAATTACCTTGTTTCTGCAGGCTGACATGTATAGTCTAGGAGTTGTATTTTTCGAGCTCTGGCACCCTTTTGACACAGCAATGGAAAGGCACATTGTCCTTTCTGATTTGAAACAGAAGGGAGAGCTTCCTTCTGCTTGGCTAGCTGATTTCCCAGAACAGGCGTCTTTGTTAAGACTTCTGATGTCACCAAGTCCATCTGAACGTCCGTCAGCTACAGAACTTCTTCAACACGCTTTTCCTCCCCGAATGGAATATGAGCTTTTGGATAGTGAGTCCTTGACAATGTTTGATACTTCCATGTAGCATGTGGAATCAATTACAAGAACTAATATGTGCATAAATGTTGATGCCCATACATTAGTTGTCCCCGTTGAAGTAAAAGAATGTTTAGTAGTTTTTTAAGATTTAGACATGTAATAGTTCAGATTAAGGTGGGAAGCTTAGAAAGTCTCAATCTGAGTTACTCATATTATTATGTCACAAACTTACTCATATTATTATGTCACAAACTGAGTCATTCTGAAGCAATTTTTTTCTGTGTTTGGAAAGTCAAATTAGAAGCTACTCATATTCTGCATCACATTTAAGTCAAACTTTAGGCTTTTGTGCTTCTTTGCTGCTGCCTTTCTTTTGCTTCGACTATGGGGAGTATGAGTTGAATTGATGGCTTTTACTCTCAACATGGTTGTCTAGCAGTCTCTCTTGGTCCATGTCATCTTAGTTTTATGGATTGTGACTGATTAATTGCTGATTGAGTGTTTACTTCAGATTTTAGGTCAAAAGATTTCAAGCCCTTGTCCTGCCCTGTTACTTTAGGATGATGTGCTTGATGAAAGCCTATGGCCCATATAGTGGTGAAGTAGTGTTCTGACTTCTCTCATTTATGATGTATTTACTCATTTCGGCATATAGATTACCTGGTCTGCATTTTCCTTTTTGGAAAACCTTTTGGTTTAGTTATTGTACATTTTTTTAACCTGGTTTTGTTTGATGGTTCTCTCTCTCTCTCCCCCTCCCCCCCCTCCTCTCCATACGTATGTTAGTTTTAAAAAGTAAATAGTTCAACTTTGGCCTGATTATTTATTTTTGTATTGTTTTAAACGTATGAGGAAGCTAAAAATCATTTCCTAAAGCTTTGCTTCCTTAATCTATTGTATATCATGATTAAATTAAGGATATTCATCTCTTCAAATGCAGATATTCTCCGAACAATTCATACCTCTGAAGACACTGGTGTGTATGACAAAATTGTAAATGCTATTTTTGATGAGGAGCTTTTGAGCACAAAGGAACATGAGAGTGTTGAGAGATTGAAATTGCTTGGAGGTGATATCTCATCTGTCCTATTTTCGGATGTTGATACCAGTAACCGTGATCATGTATTGGAGGTGGCTGCTGGAGTGTTTAGACAACATTGTGCAAAGCATCTAGAGGTTATACCAATGCACATGTTGGCTGATTCTCGACAGCTAAATAGGTTTCCCCTTGTCCAGTCTTTGTATCTTATTTTGTTATTGTTCCCAAAATTATCTCATTTTGCATGTTCTGCTGCTTTTTTGTTTTTTTTTTTTTGTTGATAATTTAGTTATTCTTGACTTGGAAAGGAATACTGTGAAACTTTTGACCAATGGAGGAGACATGGTTGAGCTTTGTCATGAGCTTCGCTTACCTTTTGCCAACTGGATAATTGCCAATCAGGTATATGATTTGCTTTCCAACTTCTTTTGCCAATGGCTTATGTGCTGCTTTTTTTCTACATGTTGAACTCTTTCTTTTACTAATCAGTTTTTTGGTCAGCATGTTGCATTGCCTGTTTGTTTACTATATATGCATATTGATTAATGGTTTCCTGAAGATAAGAATAATGTTGTGATATCTCAACACGTAGAGGTCTTTGGGCAATTCTTTTATGTGGTGCCGGTGAGATGAAAGTTGTCAGCTGAACGTACATCTTCCAAGGGGAATGGGGGTCTATTTGGGATTCTCTGTTGGGCTCTTGGGTTTTCATATTTATTGACCGTGGTTTTCGATAATTCTTTTTATATGAGGGCTATTATTCTTTTCTTTCTCCTGTTTTTAGTAAGTAGCATTCATAATAGTTCTAAGAAATTGAGTTGAAGTATTTTAGATGTGAGTTGACGAATCTTCTGACTATTGTTCTGAATTTTGTTGTGCTAAGTAACTGCAATCCACATATTATGTTTCCATCTTGCCAGATTGTTATGTTTGATGGACTATGAGCCAGTTCAGTAATGGAATTTGCTATCTGTCAAAATTACTGAAATAATTTTTGAAAATGACTGCTTGAAGTTTTAGCTTTTCTGATTTTAGAAAATTCATTTTTTAAAAATTTTAATAGTTCTTATTGCTCATTGTCTGGTGGGACTTTTAAACTGGCCTCTACTGCTATTCTGTTTCACTACCTTTGGGTGCCCAAATAAGTACTAACACTACAATTTCTTTGCTATGGCATTTGGTTGTCAATTAGTGCAAATAATATGAATTATTGTCTGCTGCAGAAATCCTTCTTCAAACGGTATGAAATATCGTATGTATATCGAAGAGCAATTGGTCATTCACCACCAAATCGGTATCTTCAGGTTTTCCTTGCATAACTTTTGTTAACATTCTACTGATAACCAGTCAACCAAGTATATGATAACCTATCTTATGCTAGCACGGGGATGCTGGTTTATTTGAATGGCTTTTGTTATTTATAGGCGGACTTTGACATTGTTGGAGGTGCGATAGCATTGACGGAGGCAGAGATCATTAAGGTAAGCTCTTCATGGTTGCATCAGTGCCTGGACAGTAGTCTTTTGAGTAGAGCGAAACCATTCTCCTATAGACCACCGTATTAGGTTAGTTTCTTTAATGACTTTTAGAATCTTCAGTTTGGGAGTAATAGAAATTTAGCATGCTTTGGAACTTCAATAGTCAATGCCATAGGATTATCTTATGAGCTGTCAATTATTCATGCATTGGATAACTTAATGTGATTTTTTAAAAATACAGGTAAGATTGTGACCTTTGTCTCTTTCAGTCCACCTTAACCCTAGTCCACCACCAGAGCACAATTTTTATTTTCTTTTAATACAACTTTAGAATCTTAGAAACTTAGTTTGCTGCATACTTCAATACATGCAATGCAGTAGAAATATCCTGTAGGGTTCCAATTTATGGTATCAAATTGTTTTGGATTGCATGGGATAACTTAATTCAACTCCTTAAAATAGATTTTAAGATTTTTTCCTTTGACCTCACAAACTTTACTGGTTTTTACTGCTACTTTCTTCCATCTGCACATACTCTTCTCTTCTCACACACTTGCATTATCTCTCTCTCTCTCTCTCTCCTTCTCTCTCAGACACCTACCAGCACTTTGCCTCCCTTTTCCATGTACAAACACATACTTTCTCCCATACATGCTATTTCTCGCACTCATTTTCACCTACTTTTGTCATAGCACGATCTATTAGAGACGTTTCACTTCAGTATATTCAGCCTTCAGATTCTATACTTAGTTTCATCAAGCAGGACTCTCTGCCTCTTTTGTTCTTTTTTGTCATGTTATTTATATGGCATACGTGTTGCTTCAATTTTCTAGAAGTGTATGGAAGGGATTAAATTGTGCTCTGGAGTTGAATCTTATTAGGGAATTGCTGTGATCTCCTCTCCTCTTTTTGCCTCTTAATTCTTATGTCTTCCTATCTTGTGTCCTCAATTGTCCTAAGATTATAACTAAGAATCTGAATTTTTATCTAACTCACACTTTCTTCTTGGTGCTGCATTAATATGTTGAGACATTGAAAGTATCATCCTTCTCTGTTTTTATCTTTGGAAGTGTTTTTCTTTAAAAGTTGTACCTTTTCTTTTCTTCATAGGTAATCTTTCGATTTTTTCCTGGGTCATCTTTTAAATGAAGCCACATCAACTATAATCAATCAGGAAGGAAAGTTTATGTCTATTGAGCCTTAAAAAGAAAACTGGAAGGACAATGAGAACTTCGATCAGAAAGTAAAATGGAGCCTGCTTACAAAAACTATAATTTAAAGAATTATCCTCATATAAACATGTTGCTCTAAGAGGAGTCTTTATAAGGCATTTAGCATGATCATATTCTCTTTCATTAGTGTTTTTGTTGAAGTCTGTCTTATAATTGCCACAATCCCATTTTTAAGATTCCATCATTTTTCCAATCTTTAGGCCTCGATGGACATTATTGGTCAGTTTTTTCATTCAGAATTATGTGATATTCATTTGAACCATGGAGATCTATTAGAAGCAATTTGGTCTTGGGCCGGAATCGAGCCGGAGCATAGACAGAAAGTGGCTGAGGTATTGGTCTTAAGTAGCCTTTATTAGACTTTCATCATTTGGCTTCTGCATAATGTTGGATATGCAATATTCTTATTATGCCTACTTTTTTCAATGTGAAGCTTCTGTCTCTATTAGGATCTTTGCGCCCTCAATCTTCTGAAAGAAAATCTAAATGGGTGGTGATAAGACGACAGCTTCAACAGGTATTGGAAACGTTCTGGACCTCATTTTCCCCAAGTTATTTCACAATTCAAATAGAATATCGTTTTCTGCGGTTTTTTTTTTTTGGCTCAAGGAAACTAAATTTATGTGTTACTGAAAGAAAAAATCTTTAGTTAATGAAAACTAACTCGAGAAAAAATGATATTTTTTTTAACAGTAACAGATGTATCAGTAAGTGAAGTTTCAAATGAAGGGTTTCACCTATCTAACTGACATGTAAATAAACTGAGGATTAAGTAATTGTGTATATGTGTATACTCAGATTATGGTAGGTTTAGGCATGTTTTGGGTCTTGATGAGGATCTAGGCCTTGATTGTAGACATACCCCAAGTTCTCCTTGAGGGTCATTCTTAAATTTAGACCAGACCAGCAAAATTCTCATGGATCTGGATATCAAACTACAGGCTATCATGCCTGTCTGTGGTTTTAGCTTTATAAGGGTGCAAACATGCTGCTTATTTCTATCTTGAAGAAATTGTTTTGCTGTAATATGTACAAGGCAGGATACAGACAAGAATCATTCTCCACTACTTAGCTTGAACTAGTTTCTCACTAGCCTTCTTTCCAGGAACTTAATCTTGCTGAAGCTGTTGTAAATAGATTGCAGACTGTTGGACTTAGATTCTGCGGACTTGTAGATCAGGCTCTTCCCAGGTTAAGAGGTGCCCTTCCTGCTGGTATGTTGTTTGTGATTCCTATGCTGTAATAACTTTGGATTATATAAGTCCTATCATTTATTCCAGTTGTTTACCTGTTGCAGGTAAGTCCACAAGGAAGGCCCTCGATGAGTTGTCAGAGCTTTATAACTATTTAAGGGTTTGGAGGCTTGATAGACATATCTTTGTGGATGCACTTATGCCTCCAACTGAGAATTATCACAGAAATATTTTTTTTCAGGTACTCAAATCATGCATGTCTCAGATACGGTTTATTAGGCCTTGTTTGGTTGACCAAGGAATATGGCTTAGGAGAGTAATCGGAATACTTGACTAGACATTTCACTGTTGGGTAAATAGGTGAGTTTAAGAAAAGTAATTATTCTTAAAACATAGAACTTTATGTCAAAATCTAGGATTGTGGATTTTTTTCCTTTTGTGGTAATGGTGGGATTTGACTAGAATACTGGTACATCCTGTTGGACTCAAATGGAGGTTCTGGGAGGTTCTGGCCAAGTTGTACTCCTTTTGTGGGAAGTCTCAAACTGCTTTATCAGTTGCATAGCCAATTTAAACATAACCTCTTTCTGTATTCTGAAGTTACGTCAGTCAGCATTAATTTCCCAGCAGCTGTGTCAAACTAACGACAACAAATTCACATTTACCATCAACAAATTTGGTTAGTCAACATTTGTCCTTGGTGTGCCAACATGAAAACCTTCATCATCTTGTGTTTAATCATTTGGAAAGAATGAACCTGCATGCTGAAAACATGACAACTGATTATCACATTCTTTCCTGGATTTCAATTTTGTAATTAGAAAATCATGGTTCTTTTGAGTTATAAGAGAAATATGAAAAAAATTGAAGAAATAGAAGAAAGAAAGTTGTATCATATTTTTTATTTCTCAAAGGCTATTGTGGAAGTTTAAATTTGTGTAGGACAAAAGTAAGTGGATACAAATTTTATTCTTAGAATGTTACATGTTGAATGGTGTTGTTATAACTCATATGCTGTTGTTGAAATATCTATTATGTTAATAATCCAATGGATACCTAATTGATTTTATTAGAAACTCTATTTGCTAAATTGCTACATGTTGCATCTTGACAATGACCCAAAAAACACAAATGCAATGGATTGAAATAAAGAATACATCTGTTATGTAATCGAATTACAATTGTCAATAGATCAATAAACTCTTCTTTTTTAATGGCAAAAGAGAGTTCATGCAAGAGTAAATTCATTATTACTCATGAACAGGGAGTTCACAATGCGCTTTCATTGAAAAATTATATCATCTTTGGAAATAAATTTAGTTTTTCATACATAGCTGACAGTGGAGCAATTTTGATGATGCTTGCACTTGGGAAGAATCACCAAACAACTGGACAAAATCAAAATTTTCTTTCCTGAGGAGAATGTTAGGACCTTCATATACACTTTTGTAGTGATGTAGGACGCCCCGTCCGATATAATTCCCAAGTTCTTGGATTCATGCTACCTATTTTACATCCATCTTGCCCCTTTGTCATCAGTGATTCAACCTAGAATCCTGAAGTTAGTTCAACGCATTACTTTTAATTAATGATGAAACACTGAATCAGGCATAATCTGAATGTTTACAATTGTCAGTGACTTTTGATTTTTTTTTGAAGGAAAACAGCATTATGTGATTGGCAAGACTAGCATTTTTTTTTTGGGGAAATTTATAGTGGAATAGAATCAACTGGGAAATGGTCAAAAACCATTTTGATTTGAGAAAAAATGGAGCTAGATCCAAATTTTAATACGTGGTATTGATTTATTGAATCTGCTATTATGCTTATTCAAGATGTCAGCAAGACCAAAGCATATCCTTACACTATGCACCTTCAATTCCAAAGACCATTTTGGTTTGAGAAAAAATGGAGCTAGATCCAATTTTTAATACGTGGTATTGATTTATTGAATCTGCTATAATACTTATTCAAGATGTCAGCAAGACAAAAGCATATCCTTACAGTATGCACCTTGGTAGGATTCAAGATGCTAACCGCCACCGCACCTAGCCACTGACCTGTGCTTTGACTTCGATCTTGTCCCAGATATAGTTATGTTTTGGTCTGGTCTGAGTGGCTACCCTGGGTGGAGAAATAAGAGCTCTGTAGATTATGATATGCATATCATATGCGCATTCTTCATGTTTAGTCTGACATGTCAAGCCTGTGCAAACAACTGCTTACATGCTTCAAAATGACATACATTTCAAGTGCAGTATTTTTTTTTTTAACAAGGAGTATTTTATGTTAAGAAAACCTTGAATGCTTTTTATTCAGGTTTTAGTTTCCATCCTCTGTTTTTGCCTAACCTCTATGAACATATCAACATTTTGAATTTACTGAGGATGTGAAGCATTTTCTATGGAAGGTCCAAAAGACTAGCAATCATTTTCATGTTGCAGATATATATGAGGAAGAGTCTTGGATCTTTAGTGGAAGGAACCTTGCTTGCTGTCGGTGGTCGTTATGATTACTTGCTTCATCATACAGGCGATTTTGAATATGTATGTGACTTATTTTGCTTTGTTGTTCCTTATTTCATCTTTGTAATTGTTAAGTGATCAGGTGGAGTCCACTTGCAATAAAGTTTTACTTTGCTTATGCTTTCAGATAGATTTCACTATGGACTTATAACAATTTTTTTTTTGAGTTATGGACTTCTAATTTGCTTGAGCAAAATTATATGCGGTGATGTTTTAGGTGGTGCTTGACATAGTTTTCTGATGCATATTGTGATATCTTCATATATCTTGTACGCCTCCCCTCTCTGGTAAGCAAAATTGGAGTTATAGGCTGCAAAATTCTGAGCAGTGAATGTTACAAGAAAGCTCATTGTGTGGTCCTTGATTCATCAAAGCGCTGTTAGCATCCTTTGGCCAGTATTTTAAAACTCGAATTAGACAGGCCACTTGGACCAAATTTAACCTGGAACCTGTTGACCGTTCGGTCTAAGTATGCACCAAAAAATGTTTGGCAAGAAACCAGTAATCGGGGAAGCGTGGAAATTGGATATAACTGAGTTTTCTGGTTTTCTTTTCTCTTCTAAATTTGATGTCTCTTTTTGTGAGATTCTGTGGCTGATGCCTGTTGCCTTTTGAAACTTGGAATGCCTGAAATCAAAAGGAGAAGAGAAAGGAAAAGCAGTATTGGTTGGGAAGATAATAGGAAGACACTAAAGAAAACAGACAATGTTTTGTGTGTGTCTTGCATGAGGAAAGAAAACAGTGATCGGAGAAAAGGAGAGAAATTGAAGAACTAGCAACTGGAGTGGAGAAGAAATAGACGATAGGAAAAAAGGAAATTTTGTCCAGAGAAGAGGAGAAGAAATAGAAGAAGCGACTGATTTTGGTTGTTTGATAGCTGTGACACTCCAAACTTTTCTGATATTGTATAATGATCCTTAGAATTTTTCAAAACTGTAAATCCAACCATGATTGTTTTCTAATTTAATGGCAGGCCTAATTTCTGCAGTCTAAAAGCACACATCATCTATGTATAGAGACCTCTTTTGAATGGTTTTTGGGTACTGGTCTCTTACCCTTGCTTCTTTACCTTGTTGGGTTTGCCTGTGGTCCAAGTATTAAATACTGCCTTTGGTGGTCATTTTGCAAATAGTTGCCTATCTTCTCTGCATCTTCTTACATCATTTCAAAAAAGCATGAACCATCTCTCTAACTATATGTTCTGCCTGAACAATTTTTCCATGCCTACAAGAGTTGTTGAAGTTCTACTTTTCTTAAGTTATGAAAATACAAATATCACAATTCCCTCCTGCCAGTTTCTAAAGGGAAGTGAAAGGGAATGGAAAAGATCTCCAGATTTTATTATTGCTAAATAATTGGTGGAAGAACCTAAGTATGAGACCATATATGTATTTGTTCCGATTGGGAATGATGTTAAGATTTTTCTGCCTTCGAAATCAGATTGAGGGTCTCAGATGAATATGTTGTATCCTACCTTTGGAAAATGAGGGACTGGATATTATGTATATTACACGCCAGTCTCTTGCCATCTCTCTGTTTGTCCTTCATTCATTAGCCAATGCTGACTAGTCATCATTCGCTGGCAATTCCTTTTTTGACTATGGGATCCAGAAATGGATATTTATAGGATGTTTTCAGACAGGTTTTTCTAGTCTCAGTTGGAGGTTTGAGTAATTAAGGTTTACACTTGGGAGAGCAGCTGGAGGTTGTTACTCATTTGGGAGTCATACCGGTAAACCTGTTGGTGTTTCCCTAGCTATGCAACTCACCATTTTCTAGTGAATGAATGTCTCAAATGTTTGTAGGGTAGCATGAATTTCACGCCCTTGGCATGCGCAAATGTTAGTCATGTTGACAGATGTGACACTGAGGCGTTTAAATTGATACTGGACTTTGTTGCTATAGACAATTCTGCAAGAAAAGTAAAACAATTGAATGACAATCATGGTGCATATTGTGTCTTAATCACATAAAGAGGGTCTCGCCTTTTTGAATACTAATTAATCTTTGTATGAAATCCCTGTTCTGTGACTGAGACGATTGAATGAATTGTGGGACACATCTCATGGTCAGGAGACTGGACATGGACTATGAAAATTACCAGTGAAATCAGTTGAGATGTTGTAAGGAAGTGCAAGTCTAGACAAGGTTTAGTCTCTCAGATTTGGTACCTAAAACATCTCATAGAAAGGATATTCTTGCATATGTTTCTTGGAGGTGTCAAACTACTTAGTGTGTTAAAATCTTTGGGAATAAGTATGACACACAAATAATGTTACAGGTAGAGCTAGACAAAGTCACAGGTTTTCTTGTATTTCCTTGATTCTTCTCTTCCTGAACGATCATATTCTAGCATTGTGATTAGGCTATAAACCTTCTTTTCTATTTAAAGCTTTTTTTTTGGGGGTTAAATTGACCTTTTGTTTTTCTTTTTTCTTTGGTTAAACCAATTTCAAGGCTAACACTTTAAGACGTGAGATTAAACTTTTTAAGTGAAGGAATAGATTTTAGAGATGATTGGTCACGGCTAAGGAGATCTTGTCAGTTCCTGCTCGGGTTCTGTCAAAATTTGATCTTGGGATTTAGCAGTAAGGATAAAAATTTGATAGCAATGTGCTTGGTTTGGTACATCTTTTGGATTTATATTGGCTGCTGTGTCTTTTAGTGGATTTTATTTTCCTCCCTTGTCCTAGGAGATGTGTGGTATTTTTCAGAGCATTACAAGACAGATGTCCAAAGAGATTGAAATGGGATTATTTCGTTCTCTTTACGTTTTAGTTTAGTAATTAGAGAAATTTTTCTTGCTTATGCCATCTGTTTACTGCATCAGCATCTATAAATTGTCACCAGAAAGTAATTGTGTGTAAATTATGTTGGGAGATAAAGTTAAAGAATATAGAAATTTTGATCTGTGAAAAGTGATCGATAATCAGGAAATGGAGTATGGTTCAGAAGTGCTTATTGTACTTTTGCTGAGGAAGATTTTTCTGATCAGAGGTGCATGTTGCGTGTAGTTTTTTACCAGACCATCTGTTCTACCTGATCAGGTGAAATTGTTAGGTTTTCATAGGTAACCTGATTGATTCTCACAAGTACATTGGTTTCCTTTAAAATTATGGTAACATATATTTTGTGCAAAAAAATTTCAATGGCCAAATTGATTTTACTATTACATAATGCTAGTCTGTGTGGTAATCTAAATTCCAGTCGCTAAGATTAGTGAAAGGGCTTCTGGGAGTTTGTCTTTCTTTTCCTGTCTGTATTAGAGTATACATTCATGATCGGATAAGATGCATAAGTTGATTTCTGTTGATTTCTGTGGTGTATGTCATTTGGCTTATGCTTTTCATTTTTATCACAAAGATCAAATAATTGTAATAATTGTAAAATATGTTTGCCATTATTGATAGAGATATGTTACTACAGTTCAAATACAATATTTTGTAGTCTGTTTTGTGTTTTTGACTTTCTGTCTCAATGTTCCCAGAAATCAAATCCTCCAGGTGCAGTTGGGACTAGTCTTGCTTTGGAGACAATTTTGTCGCATAGTACTATGATGGATACGAAAATTTATAGGTAGTGTTTTTGCTCTCTTCTTCTTAGTGGGATTTGAGAAAATTGACCATGATATTTGATGATTAACAAAATCACTATTTATCTCCAACCCTTGTCATTTTCTCCTTCTCATTTAACTTCCCAAAATGTTGAACACTAGAAATACCTGCAATATAAGATTGATTTCTTTAGCTCAAATGCACGTCTATCTTATTAAGAGGTAATGTAGAATGTTCTATAAGTTTTCAATGCTAGTTTTGTTGACTCCAAGTAGATAATTGTAATATACTTCATCATCTAAAGTTCTCTAATGGAGTTGGAAGCTGAAAGATGGACAAGAGGGAGTAAATAACTGGTTTCTGTTTCTACTAATTATCTGATGTTGATCTACCAAATTTTGCAGACATGATGTTGGTATCGAGGTTCTTGTTTGCTCAAGAGGAGGAGGTGGTTTACTAGTAGAGCGCATGGAACTAGTGGCTGAGCTATGGCAGCAGAATATCAAGGTCAGTAATGAGATTTATTAGAAGAATTGTGCTTTGAATCTAAGAATCTGAAACAGGCTTCAAAAATACTTGTACATCAGACTCAGTTCGTCCCCATATGTGATCCAAGCCTCACAGAACAGTATGAATATGCCAACGAGCATGATATCAAATGTCTTGTGATCATCACTGACAGTGGTGTATCCCAAACAGATTCAGTTAAGGTAGGACAACTTATCAACTTGGTTAACTTGATCCTTTCCCATAGTCGGTACAAACTTTGAGAAGTAATCACAATTAGCTGGATTTTTTAACTTGTAATGGAAAGTAGCCATCTTTGTTGTGGGTTTCCAGTGGTGTTATTATTTCTTAGTTTCACACAATCTTAACATTGACATACTGCACTGTTATTTAAGCTCGTTTAGTGTGCTACAATACCTCCACTGGAATAAAATACTGACTAGGAAATGCCCAAACTAAGACTACCAGATTCCTTAAAAGAATAGTTGGAGTTAAAAGCTTTTCTGAGATTATGTTTACCATTTTAAATCAACTATGTGTATCTATTATGGGTAAGTATTAGCCATTTAGAGCTTTTGTGTTACAACTTTTGACTCCTTTAGCAGCACCCATGCGCCATAATCTAGAGCCCGCATTCAAATGCTTTATTCCAGGAGAAGAGCACCTCATATATATATATATATATATATTTTTTTTTTTTTTTCCAGTTTGGATTGTCCTTTAAAAGTTGCTTAGCGTTTGGTTCTGTTACTAGGTTCGGCATCTTGAGCTGAAGAAGGAGAAGGAAGTTCCGAGAGAAGAACTTGTCAAGTTTCTCTCTGAGGCAATGGCAACTCAATTTAAAAACCCATCCATCTGGAACTAGAACAGATTACTTGAACGCATTGCTACCAGGTTTTTAAAGCCACTTCATATTGTTCGTAGTTCTTTCGTACAAAAAAGTTTGCAAGATGTTTGCCATTATTTTAGAAACCTAAGTTCCTGCAGCATAACATTTCAAGCCATGTGTTTGTTACTCCATGTTGTTCCTGGGAAAGCTGTCTATCATAGGTTAAAATAAGGGCATGGAGAAGGGAGAAAAAGAAAATAAAAAGAAAGAAGAAATGGCCTTTCTGACATGTTAGTTTACGTTTGAACATCTAGTGATTTCCCAAATCCTATTGGAGCTTTTGCTTGCTTTTTTACAAACTTTAAAGCGTTTCAGTTTCAATATCGTCACATAACCTTTTTTTTTTGCACAATAGAACTGAGAATAGGAGCACACCTTCATTAATGCATATGAATGAAAAATTCAATTGAACAGTCTTTCTGAAAGGAATCGTATTTATTCTATACTTTAATAGTATTGATGGCTTACAGAGTTTTTCAAAAAGTAGATGCCTTGAACAATTCCACTGAGAGATACTGCATAGTTCATGTACCAATACATTTGTATATATCTTCTTTCTTAATATTCCTTTTTTTCCCCTGTTTATACACATCAAAAACCGCTTAATAAACCAATAGAAGATAGAACTCTTAGAAAATTTCATTCAGACCCAAGAATTCCAATTGGACCGTTTAATGTGGAAGGATGGGAATAATTTACTGATATTTAATCTGGACTGTTCCATTCTCATCTCATTTGCTGTTTTAGAAGTCAATGCATTGTATTTTTAAGTTTTAACTCTAATTAGATCTGCATTTCAGTCAAAATGAACAAGGCGATAGAACATCTTCTAGCAGATTGGGAATCTATCATTGTACGTCAGGTTAACTGGGTATGTTTATTTCCACTAGGATGAGGTGAAAGATTCACACATGTAGTAGATGGAGTTCCTACATCATGCTGAGAGGGGGGACAAGTGATAGTGGAGAATTCCTTTGAAAATTCACATTTAGTTCCATTTATGAATCAAATCTCATTTTTGGAATTGAGCTCTGAACTTGTGCGAATTTTTTTCCTTTCAGAATTAAAAGAGTTTCAGATGCCAAATATTTTTATGTTGCACGTTCGATGATCACTTGAATCATACTTTGTCACGTCCCATGGTCAGAAGTTTCCATCAAAGGATTTAGGTGCTTTTTTCGGAAATTTGATTTTGTGATTGTGGACTAACCCAATCCCTCGCTTTTATGTGCAGACTTGTATCTCTGTTTCTTCTCCATGGAAACATCATTATTGTTTGTTTGAGGAAAGATAAACAGACATCGCTAACATTATTAGCAAAAAATTTTAATTAATGTACAAAAAGGTAGATCTCCTTGAGTACGAAATTCATCTCTTTTTTTGTCTGTTTTGTTACAGAGTACTGTTTCATATACAGAACAGTAGAAAGTTAAAGTCATCAGAGAAGGGAAAGAAAATCAGAAAACAATTTTCTGCCCTCAGTTTTGCTTATATAGAGAATATTTAGTTTCTTTAGCTGTACAGTATTGTTCAAGGCGTTTAGACGATAGTTTCGCCCAATGAAAATGAAGAGACCGGCAAAGTTTTTGTTCGCAAGACAGAGAGGCATGTTTCCTTGTATATCAAATTTTGTTTCTAATCTTCTTGAAGTCCAAACTGCTTAAGCCATTTGGATTGTAATTCTAAAACATACTGTCATTTTGCTGTTTCCTAATGTGTGTGTCTAATCAGTCATCGACTACAAGGTTCACATCTTCATATTTCTGAGTTTCTGTTTCTTTTTTACCTTTGGAGCTTTAATGCTGTATTTTCTTCGGTTTCTGTTCTTTTTGTGCTTCTGTGTCTAGAATGCCAGTATACTATCTATAGAAGAATCCTTACATGCAACATTAGAAGAGAACTTGTTCCATTAAATTGTCCATGGATCTGAGAGGGTGGTTTGCAGGAAAGAAATGGCGAGGAACATGAACTGGGCAAAAAGGAGTGAGAACTGTAATACTCCCAAGTTTCAAGATAGTGGTTGACCATGAGGAAGATCAAATTGACATAGATGAAGAATAGAATAACCAAATCTTCCCTTCATAAACTTTTGAGTCAATGATCACTTTAGCAGGAGTCTTAAACAAAAGTCCAAATCAGCATTCAGCAACAAAGTGATCTCAGCAATGTTGTTTTGGTCTCTAATTTTTTGGTTTATTTGTAAATTTTGTTCCTAATATTTTGACAAGGAAAAATGTGATCCTCAAATTTGTGATTTTAGGCAATTTAAAACAATTAATAGAAAATATTAATTAGCTTCACATTGGCACAAAAGTGTTATTTAGCTGAAGAACTTCTCTTTATTAAATTAGTCACAATTGAACAACAAAACATATATAATACATAAAACATAAATTAGTGGAAGAAGTTGAAAATTCTAGTTTCATGATATGACTTGATCGTAGCTCCAATTAGATAAATTTTTGCATGACTTATCGAGGTAAGCTTTAAATGGCTATAGCTGGGAGTTGTAATTAGTGATTACAATTAGTGCAAGTAAGTACCAATATAAAGTGCTTTTAAGAATATTTGAAAAAACTTCCTTTTGGATTTTGTTGTCTTCCCTTCTTATTCAAAATTTCAAATCTAATGTTCCAATAGTAAAGATTTATAGGTTTAATTTTAATGTTCTGTACAATGATAATTTTATTGAATAATTCAAATAATTTTGTAAGTGAATGTTTAATTTGAAACTTAGTTGACAACCCATTGAAATGCCAAAACAAAAAGAAAATGGATGACACATAAATTACATATTGTATATATTTCTTATATTTATAACGATATTTAATTGAGCATTTGATTGTAATGAAAGAATGATGTATAACTCTTTTTTAATACAATATTCATAGTGCAAAATAGCACATACATATATTATGCCAAATTTGGGATCAACTATGCAAACGAAATGAAAAAAAAGAGGACTAATTAGTGGCATGAATAAATGAAATGAAAAAGAGAAAAAAATAAAAAAGAAGTATTATTAACTTTTTCATGTTTTTTATTATTGGAATTTCTGGCACACATTTGAAAAATATTTTGATTTAATTTTCCCATTTCATCCTAAAACCCAAAATATCACTTTCTGTAACTTAGGGCCTTAGGGGCTGTATCAATTCAATCTCAAAAAATTAGCGACTGAAAATATAAATATAAAACTATTGACTAACAACAATCTGACTTTAACGCTTAGCCATTATTGAATTTTCATCAATGGTTCTAAATTTTATCTTTGGAATCATATTTGTTTTGGTCAAAATATTCGGGACTAGTTTGCACACAATCTAAACATTAGAGACCAAAATCAGATTTCCTCATTTTTTTTTTTCTTTACCCTCCCATCTCTCTCCACACCCTTCCCTAATAGCTAGGTAAAGGATTCGAACTCTGAACCTGATAGCGGATAAGACCCTCAGACCCCTCCCTGGCCACCAACAAACCCTAATGATTCCCTCATTTGAAATAGAAATACACAGAGTTACCAAGTGATTTTTGCAAAAATGATGTCCCCATACACTGGCATCCACCTTTAATTCACAAGTCAATCATGATATTCAACTTCTTCAAATGCATTTGCGATCAGCCCCCAATGGTTCCTACAAAAAAAAAAAAAAAGAAAAAATGACAGAATAAAGCACACGTTCCAACAAAAACGAAGTTAAGCAACCACTGCATGTGTCCTTATAATTGAAACAATGATGCCAAATTACACAATAATAGTTCATCTAGAACAAAACAAGGAATGATCAAATCGTATTTTACGATACATAAGGAAAGAGCCTAATTGCCCACCAATATTTATTTGTTTATGAATCAAGTCCAACAAATAATTTGTGGGGCTTTCTAGTTGCATAACCAGACTAATGTCAGATTGTTCTGCGCAACCAAACTGATTAGCACTTTAAGATTATCACAAGTCAACCATTTACTAAATTATATGACATCAAAATGAGAACCCGAATCAGAATTTGATTCATTTACCTTACTGTCACCAGGCTGACCATGAAATGTTATTCTAATTAGTTTAGAATTTAATTCCTAAGACCAGTAAAGATGGTCCTAACCGTAGGCAACGTACCCAAGTTATACCAAATGTTTGATTACTTGTTGCCTTGACAATAACAATGAGCAGTCTCAAATCCCATATAGAAGCCAAGGATTAAACTTGACAATTAGGAACTTTTTCTTTAGACCAAAATTTCGAAAAGTGGAGGTGCTGGCCGGGGATTTCTAGTTGTTTCGGGTCTGGTGAAAGTCCTGAGGCTTGTAGCATTAGCCCCATGAATTTTAATTATAATAATTTAGAAATTAATAAAATGCTAGAAATATGCAGTATTATTAAAATGGTAAAATATCAACTAGCTATATAACATTAAGCAATAATATGATAATTAAAGTTGAAAACAAACTTGAACTATTTCAGAATGTAGATATCCAAAACATGTTAACGGTAAATTATGATTGCAAGAAGCATGAAACGGTGCTTCTTTAAGTGGGCTTCGAAAATAATATAGTATATATAGGGGGTAATAAACAATGAAGCACTAGAGAGCTCCATTCTATTGTTGGTGAGGTTTATTGATCACTTTTTCTTCTATTCTCCTTGTTCTACTAAACAGGGTTTATGTCAAATCTCAAAATTTTCCAGTTTATATGGGCCATTTAGGCATGCAAGCCCGAGTCTTGGAGGCATCGTTCAGGCAATACCACAACGAAACTACCGCCTCCCTTGATTGCTCTAAGGCGTTTTAAGTGTACATGCCCTAAAGCGAATCCCGATAATGCCTTTTAAAATACTACTTTAGACAATAACGTGGTGACATCTAAATTACTATGTGCATGCTTGATATTTAATCAAGTTCACTAGCTAGTTGATCAAATTCATTAATTTGATCCAAATAAGGATTTTATATAAATACCTTTGTGAGTGTCAATAGCTTAATCTCTAAGTGCCGGCAGTACAAGTGATCCTTAAATTTAAGAGTACCACAACATCTTAGTTGGATTACTATATTTTGGCTCTCCTAGTTGTTTCCCATAAATGATCTACTCATATTATTAGAGATTGGGAAGAGTAGTAAGCATGAAAGAATAGCGAGTAATGTATAAGAATATATTATCTTAATAGTAGAGGAGTTATCTTATTCGTGGCTGCTCATTAAAGTATGGTTCAAAGAATCTTAGTGCTAAGTGAAAAGGTTTTGGAAAGTTGTCCTAAGTTTTCTTCATGGGAAAATTTTGGCAAAAAAATTGTTATAGTTATATCAGAGTTGGAATGTATTCTAGATTCTAAAGTACTAAGAGATAAGTTTGGTGAGTAATAATAGTTACATGGAAAGATGAAGTCAACTACTTGGCTCTTCTCATCACTTTTTTTTTTTTAATGTAAGCAAGAAGACTCGAACCCGAGACCTCTTGCTTACACTCCCTCCCCCCTTACCACCCAACCCAACCCTCCCCCCACATCACTTGATTATTGCTAGATAGCAATCTCGATCTATAAGAATGAGTTAGCTGACTATTTCAATTAATGATAAATTAAAAGTATTTAAACTATTTGGCTCTTAATTATTTAAAATTATAACAAATACTTGTTATGTTGTAATCATATATGGGAGTCTAATGGGTCACTCACACTAAGATTTTCATTCATAGGATTAAAAGGAGTTGAAGTAGGGACATGAATATAAGAATGTATTGCCTATAGTTTAATTTGTAAGGAACTTCTATACAATGTTGTTAAAATCGAACCAAATGGTGACTCAGTTAAACTATTCAGTCAGGCGTCAACTAGTCGGATTGGTAGGACCGTTCTAAAAAATACACTAATGTTAGCATGATGTTATAATTATTTTATATTTTTATAAGTTTCAGAAATATTGAAATTAAGTTCTTGGTTATATTTGACCAATCATGAAAAATGTTCCAAAAATATTAGACTTGCAATCAAATATACACCTAATAATTATACATTAAAATGTAAATTTATGGTTAAAATATGTCCATTCTCCAAAACTACTTGAAAAACTAAATTAAAACAAATTAATACAAGTTTGAATCACTGATGCTAAATTAATGAGATCATAGTGATAAAAACATCTTGATTTAGAGATCATTTAGAAAAGCGAGTGATTTTGATATTTACACTAAATAGTTGACATTTTCTTATTCCTATTAATAAATAAAAGTGTTACAATTTAGGTAACTCAAATTATGTTTGGGGAAAAGAAAAAAGAAAAGTTTAAGAATTGGGTCAACCAGTCGTATCGAGTCACTGGTTTAGCCAGTTTTTTATGGTTTTGACTGATTTTTAACTAAAACGATTTTATACTATAAACCAATTCGAAAAGAAGCCGGTTCATAGTCGGACAGATCGAACGGGCCGGTCCAGTCCGGGTCTAACAACACTACTTCTATGCAAATAAGGTAATCTTCTAAGAAAAGAGTTATCTAGAAGATTTCAAGAGTAGTATAACTTAAATATGAAGGACCTATTGTACAAATATGAAAGTCTTTTAGGATATCTAGAAGATAGGAATCCTACTTCTTAAGGAAACCACTCAAGTGGATCCCATAGGAATTGGATTTATTTATTGCCAATATAAAGACCTCTTAGACCAACTTTGCAAGACATAATTTTCAATTAATTTTTAGAGAGATTTTGTGAAAATCAAGAAAAAAAAACAAGGTGGAGAATTCGGCCAACATAGAGAGAAATTCATCTCTCTCCCTAAGGAAGTCATCTCTCATCCCTCCTATTTCATTAACTTGTGAGCTTTACTCATGGGGAGAGCTAGTATTTATCAAATTTAATGATTTTATGATAATAAAATCTTATGAAGAGGTTGTGTAGATCACCAGCAAATGCTAGATATTTTGATAATTTTAAATGGAAAAGGATTTTGCACCAAAAGTTATGATCTCCATGTAGAAATGCACAAAAAATTGAGATAAATAATATTTTGAATTTCTACTATGCATGTATGTTTCTTTCCTGACAACACTAATATATTAGGACCGTAATTTAGAATAACTAGTGCAAATTCATTTATACAATACTTACAGCAGAACTCAAAAGGTCTACATGAACATTATGTGGTATTGAACTTTCCCTTCAATGGTCAGTTGTAATTATGAAATTTTCACTCTACTTTCATTCCAATGCGTAGTTCTAATTGTGGAGAGATGATAACTAAATGACCGACATGTTATGCTTCAATCATGACCTGAAGGGATGAGGAAAGGTCTTATTTATACTTTATTATTTTACAATAAGATGAAGTACCATGACATTACAACTATAATTGATGATACACGTAAAATCACTCAATAAGCAATGCAATATCTACCCATACTTTATTGAACAAGTTCTCCAGAAATCCGAAGTATGCATAGCGCCATGACTTTTTAAAACATTGGACACTGAAGAATCCCAAGAGTCCAACACCAAAACCAGGTCCCAAACCAGCATAAAACCAATAAAAATAAGACTCCTTGCCATCCTCATGATCACTCGATTCTCCGGCATTTGATTTACCATCAGATTCATCAGGGCAGCTTTTGTCTAGCGGTTCACCACAAAGTCCACTGCTTCCCATGTAAATGGCTGGGTCGTCTAATGTCTGCAGATGACGTCCGGATGGAATTCGACCGGTTAGCCTGTTGAACGACAAGTTCAGCCAGCCCAGAGATTTAAGTTCCGACAAACTTTGAGGAATTGGACCAGAAAGGTCATTTTGGATAAATCTAGAGACTCAAGTTGGTTCAAGTTCCCAATGTTTTCTGGGATTCTTCCACTTAGATGGTTTCTAGATAAATCCAAACCCTGCAATCCAACAAGAGACATTAACTCGACAGGTATTTCCCCACTTAGTTTATTTCCCGAGAGCCCCATGAATCTAACATATGGCACATTGCTTGATGTGTAGTTCAACATTCCACCTTTGATGAAAAGTGAGAGTTCTTCACTGTCGTCAACTACAAAATAACTTGAATTCAGAAAGTAAATACCTATAGAGTCCAATTCTGTCAATGTCGTTGCTGTAAAGTTGTTAAAACAGCGAGGTATGTGGCCAGTTAAGTTGTTGTCTTTCAAATTTAAAACCTGAAGGGATGCTAATTTGCAGAGGCACATGGAAATGTCACCATGGAAATTATTAGATTCAAGCACAAGGTTCTTCTGTGAGGACTCATGTTTTTATTCTTAAAATAGTTATTTTTATAATTATTTACCATAGTATTAGTTAATTATATTATCGTTATATGAATTTCTTTTAAATTTCGCTTTATCGCGCGTGAATCAAAAGTTCGCGTATTTCGTGTCAAAACGGCTAAGTGGAGATTTGAGAAATTTATACTAAACTACTAAGGGTGAATAATTACAGTGTTCAAGGAGTTACATTGGAGGATTAGTGCAGTAGTGCAATAAACAAGAGAGAAAAGTGGTAGTGCACCTCTCTATTTGAGCACTATTCAAAGTCGACTTATTGCACCTTAAACTTAGCTTCCTTAACACACTTCATCCACCAACATTCAAACCACAAAACACACTCTCTCTCTTCTCCATAGTCTCGGCCGAACACCCAAGGAAAGGGAGAAAGAAAGCTTCACTTCATCTTACTTTATCTTGTTCCATTTCACTTCCAAATTTGCACCCAACTTCAAAATCTCTTGGAGATCAACTTTAGGTTGGAGAAAGACATCATCTTGTGGAATTTCTTGGAGAGTTTTGGTGGAAATTTCTGGTGCCATCTAGGGTTCAAGAGGTAAACTTCAACTCTTGCAATCTCTCCATTTTTCTTCAAGAATCAAGCTTAGATTGCATGGATTTACAACCCTAAGCAAGAAATAGGTAGAGGACTTGAGGAAACCCATTTTATCTTGCTTTAATCTTTAGGCTAGCAGTCTTGAGGTAGATTATAGGTAGCTGACTTGAGGTGTAATTAGTTGATTGTGGTTGTTTATGTGTTATTTGAGATGAATACGGTTAGAAAGTGAAGGAAAAATCGAGGACAAGCTGTGCATGAGAGCTGGCCGAAACTGTCATGTGGTTATCTTGCTTGTATTTCAAAAATTTTTTGGTTGTTTGGCTGTGAAATTGAGTGATATATGTTGTATATTGTGTGTACAAGGTGTCTACCAAAAATCGTTTCCATTGGTTGCTCAAAACTAGGGTTTTCGAAATTGAAAGAAATCTGGAAATGGTAATCTGGGTAGCCGAACAGTAACTCTTTGTTTGAACGTATCTCTCTGTACAAAAGTCAAAATTGAGTGCCATTAGCGGCATTCAAAACTAGACATTCATATCTTTCCAATGGTATAAAATTACCCGCTAGTTCATTTTGAGTCATCCGTAGTGATTCGACAAAGTTGACTACCCTGTTGTGACTATCTGTCCGAGAGGAATGGAGAAGCTGCATCTTGTGGCTTGATTTTCTCTCACTTGTGAACTGATTTTGGAAATGACTCTTTCTGATGAAATGTAACATTTTGAACCTAGTTTCCAATGCCACCAACCATTCCCAATTTGAGTTTGTATTGACTGAGATGTGGTCTGATTTTGAAAGTGCAACAAAGCTGGAAAACTGGAAAGTTTTCCCCTTCTTGCTAGCCGAATAGTCAGAGTTGTTTTGGGATGTTTTGTTTCAAACATTTTGATGTCAATTGCTTATCAATTTCTTATTAAATGTTTATAGGACCTTGGTTTCAAAAATGGATCGAATTGGGGTTGATTTCATTGTGCCAAACTTTTGAAAGGAAAGAAAGGGGTGAGTGACAGATTAGCCTTGAGAATTTCCTAAACTTTGGTAGTTTTGTTAACTACCTTCCCACATGATTTTTTGTGTAAAATTTAATAGAGAGGTATTCCACATATGGAAGTTTAAGTGTACCAAATTTGGTGTAATTTTAAGGCCATTTCGATATCCAAATGATGCCCCAAAGATTGCTTTTCAAATCTGGAAATTCACTGTTCTAGTAGTGAAAATTAACCGACTTTGAACTGCTATATCTTGATACTCAAAACTCTGAATTTAGTTCTGTTTACCGTTTTTGAAACCTTGTTTGGAGCTCTTATTGTGCTATGAATTTCAAGTGCTGATTCACTTTTGGTGAATTATGCCGAATTTCCAAAGATTGCTGGAAAACCAAGACTGGTTCAAACCTGTCCTATTGGAACTGAAACTTTGAGTGGAAAAATGAGTGCTTTCCATGTAGAATCTTGAAAAAGTGTCTTCTAGGAACTTTAAGTACTCCGAACCTAGTTTTCAATGGTGTAGAGTTTTCCATTTTTACACGTGCTAAACTCAAGATTTAATTTTTCCAACTTTATCGTGCAAAGTTGAAAATTCATGATTTCTTAGGGAATCTATTTTTGAGAACTTGTCACCCTCTCTCAGTATTGATAAACCGTTTTAAACCCGATTTCACGGAAGAGGCAAGTTTCTCTTGAGACTTTGAGTCCTCACTTTTGAATCTCGATTTTGAACAATTAAAGTTCACTTTTAAGACATTGACTTATTCTAAACTCGTGTACATTCTTTCTTGATTGATGCATGGTTATGAGTAAAAGTTACTCGTTATTTGCTCAGGTGCTCAAGGGGATCTTCAAGAGAATCTCGAAGTGGACAGCTAAAAGCTTACTTGCTCAATTACTCACTTTTTGACTTGGTGAGTGTCAAGTGTATGAAGTGTTGCTACGTGCTTAATTGTTCTCATTAATTGAATGTTTTGAAAGTGTCGAGTCGAGTGTGTACTTTATCGCACTCGCTCTCTCTTAAGTGAATTAATTTGAATTGTATGAAGTGAATTGCTAAGTGAATAAAGTGAAGTGTTACAATAGTGAATTATATTATGGTGGAATCAATGTCGATTGGAGTGAATCTCCTCGACTTAAATTTATAATAGTGGGGGATGCCCAAACTTATCGGCTGACCTTACGACTCGAGCCGGTATGGGTTTGGTCGTGAACCTTGATAAGCCATGAGAAAATTGTATAAGCTTGATCTATTGGAGAGATCTCGATTGGCATACTCGAGTAGTATCGCCTTATATAAAAGAAGTACGGGCCCGAAGCAGGGGTTGTAACAGTTGATGGAGTATCAACTCGTGGAGATATTGGATCGAGCATCGGCAGAGCAAGTGGAATATAGCTCCTGAGAGCTCCCGTATCCTTATCAAGTGTGTTTTATTATTAATTGCGAACTACTTGAATGTTATAGCTTTAATTCTCGTATCAGTGCTATTGTTATTTGACTATGTGTTTTGCATGCTTTTCTTGGTCTCACTGAGCATTAACTCATCCCATTAGATTTGTTTTCCTTAACAGAAGTCAAAATAGAAGGAATTATGGAGAAGCCGACTTGATGCGCTTTTGATTAGGGTTTTGAATGTAATTGATTAGATGACTTTTGAAAGTTGTATATTTTGGGGAAAGTAATGTAGTTGGTATCTTGAAATGTAAGAATTGAATACTTATTAAAGAAGCACCCTTTTCTTTGTAGTTTCGACTCTTATTGTTGAATGTTATCCATAAGTTTGAATTGTCTCGTAGTGAGTCCTGGCGAGAGTTGGGCAGACGTTCCGCCGATACCCTTTGGTTCGTTTTAGGGAGAAATGGGGGGTCACATCTTTAGAAGGGATAGTTCTTCGCCAATCCATGCTGGTATAATGCCCTCCAACTCATTGTTTCCAAGATCAAGATACTGCAAATTTTTCAGATGTCTGCACGAGAATGGGACCATCCCTGTAAATTTGTTTCGGTTCAAGTGCAAAGATTGGAGATCATTGTGATGTCCCAATGAAATTGGAATGTGCCCGTAGAGACTGTTGTTTGCTAGATTTAGCACACCCAACGTTTTAAGCTTACCAATGTATGAAGGGATCCTTCCGGAGAGCTGGTTGTTAGAAAGATCCAGGAGAACAAGCATTTGTAAGCTGCACAAAGAATCAGGGATGCTGCCGTTGAAGTGGTTATCACTGAGATCATCTATTCAAAGAATATCCAATGTCTTGTTAATGTCGGGCTGTGGATTAATCCCTTGCAATGAGTTATTTTTAAGATGCAATTCAGAAATGCCTGTTGGTAAGAATTGCAAAGGCCCTCAAATTTGTTGAACTCCGAAGAAAATACTTTGCGATATTTGGGATAGTTGGAGAAATCCAAATTTTTTATATCATGACACACTCTCTCAAGCCAATCTGGGATAGTATCTGAGATGCTTGCATTTTATATGTCTAGATTTTCGACTGTTTTCTGAGTTTGAAACCAGATTGGAAATTTGGACCCTATCTTGATGGAACCCATTCCCATAGATTGAAGTTGGAATGGTGGGACCCATGAGGAACTCACATTCAGAGCAAGTAGAGTGGAGGATAAGCGTAATTCTTTCAGTTGTGTGAGTTTGGCAAAGTGAATGTCACGCAACTCCCTACTCAGTGGATTATAAGATGGATCCAGGGATTTCAACTCACTCAGCCTCCAAAGAGAGGATGGAATGGTACCATTGAACCCATTCGAATTGAGATCGAGTTCGGTGAGTTCTCGAAGTTGCCCAATCGTACTTGGGATTTTGCCTTCAAACTCGTTAGCTCCCATCTGCTACGAGGACTGGAAAACTTATTTTATATTGTATCTTATTTTCTTGGATACATTTTCTTTTACTTTATTTTATTTGCCTTTATTTCTTGGATACTTTATAAGTGAGACAAGATTTTATTATTTGTCTTCTATAAGTTAGTGCATTTATGAAAGTGGCACCCACTAGTAAGTGTGCGTGATAAATTTGAAAGATTAGGAGGAGTTGGATGCAAAGGGATATTATTTATAAGGAGTCAAGAGATAATTAGAAGTTGGTTAGATATTCTAATACTTGAAAGATAATTAGATAAGGATTAGCTCTTGGTTTACCATTTGTCATAAAACCATAGAATCTTAACTTTGACTAAGACCAAATTTTCTTCTTATCCAACCAAGATAATTCGGTCATTAATTAGACAATAATCATTGCATTGCCAAGTGTCACTTTCTTGTCTTGCCAAGTGTTACTCATCTATGGAACTTTGACCAAGACTTCTCTTGAACTTTCTCTTAGAAGTTTGGTCAAAATTCCCTTCCTTTCTTTCTACTTCTTGGCCGAACTTCCTAGCAAGAAAAGAGAGGGAAAAACTCCAAAATTTCAACTTGGTCCCTTGCTTGAATCCTTGAAAAATTTATCCTAGAATCTTATTTCAATCCATAGAAAGTTGTAACAAGGAAGGAAGAAAGGCTCTTGTGGAGAGATTTGGGAAAAAAGGAAGCTCTTGGTTGCATTTCTTCCTAGGGTTTGCAGGCATCAAGTTAAGAAACCTTCTTTTCTTTCTTTTCTTTCTTTTTTGATGGATATATGACTTGAATATGGAAGGTTTGAGAAAAATTTCATGGTTTTGTGAGGTTGATTGAATTTTTCAGCTTTGAGTTATAATTTTTCAGCCTTGAGATGAAAACTTCTAGCTTTGATATGACTTGTGGGCTTGGATATCTTGTTGGAGATGCATTTTTAGCTTTGTTATACGAATTTCCAGCTCTAGTAGTCAATTTTCAGCCTTGGAATGTAATTTTCAGCTTTGTATGCCTTTTAGGTCTTGACATGGGAATTTCCAGTTTTAGTATGAATTTTTAGCTTTGCTATAGAATTTTCCAACTTTGGTTGTAATTCTAGCTTTGGGCAAAAATTTCCAGCCTTGACATAGTTAGTTTTGTAAGCGATTTCTTTATTAGAAATTAACACTATATGCCTTATAACATGTTGGTTAGTTTAATTTGTGGATTTGTTATATAAACATGAAAGAAAGTTGGGGAGTTTGGCTAGAGGAGAGTTTGGAAAAAACATTCTTTGGCTTGCTGGAAATTTCCGCAAAGAGCTCTGCGTAGTTTTGGGAAAATTGCTATAACTTCGTATAGAAAATCCAAATTGAGTTCTGCTTATTGCGTTTGAAACTAGATTCAGAGTACTTTACACTACAAAAATTCAGAATTGTTCTCAATTCCTATGAATATCTACGATTTTCCAAAGTTGACTGAATTTTCACACCTGTTGTTTTTTTCTACCGAACGAAGCAGCAACTTGAGACTAGAATTTGACTGATTTGTGGACAGAATCTTACAAATGTGCCTTCTGGAAAACTGTAATCCTTTGAGTTTATTTTCAACGGTATAAAGTTTATAAATTTTGAACTCAAGAAGCTTGAGATATGATTTTTCAAATAGCATCGTGTAAAACTAGAGAAAATTCTGTTCTTCAAAAACCGTTCTTGTTTTCATTTCCAACTTCAAGCTGGAGTTGTAGAACCATTTTGAGCTTGGTTTTATGATTGGAGTTGAGATAACTTGGTTGGTTTGGAAGTGTTTTCCTTTGAATATTATAGCTTGGAGTAGTGGATCTCATGGCACTTAACATACTTGATTTTAGGACTTGAAGGTAAGGCCGGAAGTGCTCTTAAGGCAAACACTTAAGCTTGTTGCCGTGGTGAGTGTTCCAATTGCATGTTCCATATTGCCTAACTAAATATGACTTGTTGCTAGAAATTGCTCGGCACTTGAATTGTTACTCCTTAGGTAAGTGTGTACTTTATCGCACTCGACCTAACTTAACTAAACACTTGACATCTTGTTTATGCATGAACAAGTAATTTGATATACATGTGACTTGTGACTTAATCTTGTCTAGGCGAGTGTGTCCTTAATTGCACTCGACTCCGTGAACTTGAAATACTTGACTCTTGCATGCGGACTTGCATGTACCTGTGCATATTTGTAGGCCGACTGCATCTCTTCTTGCAGCGGTTGAACTGGGCCCTTGGACACTTATCCGAAACGCCGGGTAAGTTGGAACTTGGGTTACTCATACGTATGCATGAATGTAGGTCGGTAATGGCTGAACTGAGCCCTCGTTGGACCTCTTGCTTGAGACCAGCCCTAGAGCAGTCGCGTAAGTTGGGCAACCTTGAGGTAAAGGAAGAATTTCCTAACCTGTTTACTCCTAACTTGAACTCGTGACTTGAACTCATGACTTGCTTGATACGGAGCGTTAGGTGATAGCTAACGGCTCCAATCATTACCTACGTGAGTGTTGGTTAATAACCAATGACTCCATTCGTGAATTCTTGAATGCTTGGAGCTTTAACCCATATCATGAATACTTGATTCTTGAATACTTGGGGCTATAAGTCCAACCCAATGGCTAGTTGGTCGAATCGAGTTGGTAAAGGGATTGGTCGAGAGACTGACGAACCATGGGTACTTGATTGGCGTTTGGGCTTGGCAGAGGGATAATCGGTAGACAGAGATTGACGTTTAGTGGTGATCTACGGATATTATAATGCCATGGTTGACGGAGAGTCAACGGATCGACAAGCTACGGTGGAACTTGCTCCTAAGAGCAGCATATATCCTTTTGGCATAAATGTGTTTTTTTTTAACCTTACACTATTGCATGACCGATCTGCCTAGTTGCTTTACTATACCTTATATTCTGGTCTGCTTGAGTTTGATTTGTTTCTTGATATCCTATGCATAGTATCATGCATGCTAGTTCGCTTGCCTGTTTTCTTGGAACCTCACTGGGTTTCTAGCTCATTCCATGAATTTATTTTTCTTAGAGGGTGAGAACATGAGAGTCAAAATTGGAGAAGGCATCGATTTTGTCTAAGTTTTGTTAGTTGCTTGCATGAGCACTCCGTAGGTTTCTAGTTGGCTTGCTTGGTTTGATCTTTGTAAGGTTGATTACTTGGCTGTATTTATCGATTGTATGGGCATTTGAGGTCCAGGAGTGTATACATTGCAAATTGTAATTGTTATCGCTCTTATTATTAAGGTTATTTTCTTGTAAATTTCGTGGTACGTGAGTGAGTTCTGGTAAGAGTTGGGCAGGCGGTCCACCAAACCTTGGGTACACCTTAGGGGGAGGTGGGGTCATCACATATGCAGTATGGAAAGAGAAGTTAGGTTGCCTAGGCCGAAGGGGAGTGGGCCTTGGATTTGGTTCAAAGTGATGTCCATATAGACAAGATTGTTCAAAGTGAAAAGTGGATCAGGCAGTGAAATATTGAATTGATTGTAGCTAAGATCGAGGTAGCTTAGTGAAGTCCAATGCTAAAGGTTATTAGGAACTATTGAACCAAAAAAAAAGGTTGAAATTAAGGTTGAGATGAAGTGAAGTTAAATTAAACAACCAGAGAGGGATTGTGGAGTTAAATTCACTGCCTTCGAGGTCAAATGAGGTAAGAGATGTAAAGTTTGTTAATTGCTTGCAACCAGTCTCGAGCCTCTCTCCTAGATCCACTTTAGAGAGGTCCAAATGTTTCAAGGAAGAAAGGCTAGTGATCCACCAGAGACTCTTCGTGGACAAATAATAATGATTTACCCCTTCACTAAAACTTTCAAATTTTTTACGAAGATCGAGATAGCCTAAGGCTGAGAGATTTCCAAATTGGAGAGGAATTGTCCCATTGAAACCTGCGCTAGAAAGGTTGAGATATCTCAAATTTTTCAATGATCCTATAAATACTGGGATCCGAATTCCTGCAAAATTATTTGAACTTAAATCCAAGTAATGCCAATGCTGCAAATTCACTAACGAAGGACTTATCTGGCCTCCTAAACAAGTTTTACATAGATAGAGACATAATTTTGCATGTCCCCATACCAAAATCGATTGGAATCAAAAGTAGCATTATTACGCAGATCAAGTTTCACCACATGCCGAATGTTCCTGTTGCATCCAACTCCTTCCCATGAGCAACAATTTTCCCCTGTCCAGGATGCCAAATGATTTGATTTGTCAATTAGACCTTCCTTAAATTCGTGGAGAGTTTTTTGCTCGCTCTCAAAGCAGCTTACATTTGAATATGCTCTTACATGGAAATCGAAACCAATTGTGAACCATAGCACAATGAATGGAGTGAATTTGATCATGTTGTTACTAGCTAACAGACTCGATCGTCAGAGATGGTTTCTTCTTTTTTTTTGGGGGGTGTGGGGGGAGGGGGGATGCTTTCACTCAAGATTCATGAGAAGTTTTATGTGCATTGAGCAAAAATCAGAAAGACTCTTTACTTATAGGTTCAATGGTTCGTGGGAAACGTGGTTCAAAAGTTGCATGATTGCTGTCCTTTTATCACTGCAGCCGCCCTGAACTTTTTTTCCCACTTCCTGCAAACTGTATTCTCTCTTTTCTTGTTCTGTGCTGAAATTCCTCCAATTGCATGAAAATAAAGTATCTTTAAAATAGGAAAATTTTGCATCAGATTTTACTGTAACAATGATAACATAGTGCCTAAACTTTTTTCTAAACAAGTGATACAAACCTTAAGGTCATAGTTCCATTCAGTTAATATCCAAATTCCATTTTTCAATGTAATTAGACAAGCTCTACATACGACAATAAGGGAACAATCAGTTGAGAGTCAATTGTTGGAAAGGTTGATTGCCAGTTACCAATGACCTTCTCAATATATTTTCTAGTTCAACTTAGTAAAATATTATCAATTACCAATCAATCTAAAAATTTTAGAAATACATCTGAATAAACATCTCAAAATGTCTCTTAATTATTTTTTGGCTCAAAGAATATTTAACTTGCATTTTGCATAGATTGATGCTTGGGGTAATCAGAAAAGCTCAATCTTCATTTATGATATGATTGCATCAAATAAAGCATTGTAACTTATCTTTAGAAACTTAACGGAGTTTTTGACCTCGATTGAATCATTCTTTCAATCGTTTTTCCCGTTTCTTCTTCTGCTTCTTAATTTTGTCACTTTATGGCCAAACAAATATGCAAATCATCTAAGGCACTGACCAATGTAAATTACAAGTGAGTTCACTTTTGAAATAAAAGAAGCAAAAAATAATTATAATTGACATTAATAATTAAAATTAGGGATTAATCGGATGGTATGAGAGAAGGAAATATAAATGAGAGATCTTGAGTTCGAAACCTTTTACTTACATTAAAAAAAGTATAATCGAATCATTTTTTTTCTTGTTTTGTTGCAAAAAAATTCGTAAGCATGCATGTCCTGGTGCATAGTTGTCTCCTCAATTATTGTAGTAGGCATGGGAGAAAATGTGCTACACGATTGGCTGTTAAACGACAACATTTAATATTTCAAATAAAGGTGTGAACCCTGGAAGATAGACAATTTGGTCCGAACTCGTTGTTGGATGGTTCCTTTTAATTTTTCAAAAGAAAAATTTCATGACTCTTGAGTCAAGTCGTTGTCCTGTGATGCAACTGATGTTGGTTATTCTTTGAGATTGAGCCAATTTCACGAGGTGACAACTCATAGAAGCGATAACAACCAAGCAAGATTGGTAATTTGGTTCAAAATCCAAACCCATTGGGCAGTCCTTTTATTTTCCAGCAAGTGTTGAAGATTCTGAAAAGATTGGTGGATAGTGATTTATATTTCATTGCATCCATACGTTTGCAATTTTTAATTGATATTTGGCTACATTAACACTTTTCCTGCGAAGTGTGAATCGACTTGTAATAATTGATTTGCTTGAAAGGGATAGGAATAAATGCAGAAAACCTCCACGAATTATTACACTAATTACACTTTACAACCTAAAGTATTTTAATAAGCACTTTACACCCTTAGTGAACTTAAAAATAACATGAAAATTAATTTCATCTAAGTAATTGATGAATTGACCAATTTATCCTTCATCAAAAACTTAAGTGGCAATAACACTATTTTGGTGGGAAGGATTACTACTTTAAATAGACTAATTTTCACTTTATAACAAAAGTCTAATTGTTAACGTATAAAAAAAAAAATAGTACTGCTTCACATTGATTGAGTTAAAACTATCGGGGGCAAAATATGAAAATATTGAAGTGCATATATTGTGCATTAGATGTAAAGTTTGTGGATATTGGATTTAATATTACTAATTTGCTAGATATGAAATCTAGAATATAAATTAAAGCTACTTGACTGATTAAGTTCCATTACTAGTAGTGTCTATTATAGATATACAAATATTATTTACGTCAATATATCATAAAAGGTCTGGAGAAACAAATTGTAAAGTTCTATTTTTGTTAGTTTTTGTTGTCATGTATGTCAGGCACTAATGATCCGTAAATTGGGTTGGTATGTTTCCTATTCTAAGGCCTGTGATTTCGTCAGTGTAGAATGTAAATGGACCTATTAAGTGCAACCCTCAGATTTTAATATTTGTTTTGTCTGGGTTTGTAAATTACAATCATAAGGCTCAATTGACAAGTCTGCTAAAGTGGCCCTTGGATTTAGATTTCATGTTTGGGTCTATAATTGGCCTCAAAAAAATAAGTACTGTTTAATTATTATTGTTGACATGTATTCAGAAAAGTGATTAAATACATTTTTTTTGAACCCAAGGCTTCTAAATCTTGAGATCTCGACAGCTAAGACCAAGAACTCATTAGTAAAAGTGATTAGACACTCATATATTAATGTAGTCAATTATTTGGTGGTGTATCCCATTTTTTATCTTTTATATGATGGAACTCAAAATAAACAATGTAATTATAAAAAAAAACTATTCCATTGGTTCATCGTTCATAATATATATATATATATATAAGGATAACGTAAAGAAATGCTGGTATATCATTAATTATTATTAACAATATTGAAATGCCTATGCCATCTTGGAAACTATAGATTTGCGATATATAAACAATATGCAAATAAATACAAATACGTAGTCTAAATTCACAGTTCCTATGAAAATGCCAATGCACACTGCCTAAAAATGAACGAAATGTTTGCTTACTAAGAGACTAAATAGAAAAACACAAATCGAAGGAGAAAAAAATAAAAAAGGATGAACTATTATTTGATATTGATCTGACTGCTCCAAATCATCACTTTGTCTTAATTAAATGGTGATTATCCAAGTATCCATCCACTTTTTATTGATCCTGCTTTTTGTTGTTTTTATTTTTTGGACGTTTTGACTTGATGTCTTTTCCAGGCAACATGTCTTCTTTGGAATTTTTTTAAATCCTAATGTGCGGCCTGTTCATTTTTGTTTTTCATATCCAGGCTTTTTACTATACTAAATCTTGATATTAAATTTTTATTGTTTTAAACAGTATTTCTTTCCAATTGTTTGATCCTGTTAGACATTTCGTTGAAATCACCACCTCAAATTTTCATTTAGAACATCGCTGAATGTTACTTATCTGACTAGCCCTAGGACCCCCAAATGCCATTGAAGCTTGAAGAAATAGCATACTCATTGGAAAATTCAAACAGAGAGCAAGGGGAAAAAAAGTGGCCCTCCTGAATGCGAGTAGAAGAAAACCAGGAGAACAAAGAATAGCCATAGAGTTTCAAATCAATTTGCAACTTTATAAGTAAAAACCTTCCACTTTAGTGGTTGTGCATTTGGGACAAGTTTTTCTATTAGAATAAATTGCACTTAACCCTCTCAACTTCTATTTTGTCTTGTTTTGACCAATTTAAAACCCTATTAAACTCTTATATTTTGTGTTGTAGCATTTGGCGTATCCTTTTCAAGGCAAGAAATGAGGTTCCTGAAACCAATATAGTAAGTTTATCTACTAGAATTGAGACACCATTTTAACCCTCTAATAATGGGAAATGTTTTTAGAGGACGTTTATTTGCAATACTAGTTTTGTTGTATGGGATATATGTGGTTTTTTTTTGGGTAGATTAAACAAAGAACATTCTTATTTTGATATAAACAATATATTCATAGCTTATAATAATATAACAGAGTAAATTACCAAAGAAGCTTCTAAATTATTCCAATCGTTAATTTTTGACCACTCATCTATTATTTCAAGGTTAAATGAAATAATAAAATTATTTGCCCTTGAAGCACCCTTATTTTGTCTCCTATGTTGATCAATCCAAGGAGGGTGTGTTGGTCATATGCCCAATCTTCAATTAGATGTTAATGAGGTAAAACTATTTGCAAGAAAAAGGTCATAAAGGACACATTAATACCACTATTATGAAACAACTAAAAGTGTGGATGTCCATTTGTATTATCAAGAGAATCAATTCATAATTCATTGCTCCCAAGAAAATAAATTCATAATTCATTGCTACATTATGTAAAGGAATTACATTGGATGAACGGTTTCAATCCATAAGAGCTATTCATGTATTGGATGAACCGTTTCACATAACTATTTATATTCTTGTAGTAACGAGTGTTTAATAGAATTGATGTACCTTTAATTTTGTAGTACTTATATATAGAGGTACCTTGGCACCTTTTGAGTGTACCTTTCGATTAGTTGGAATAATAAGAAAATCATTCTCCATTTCTCTAATTTTTCTTTAATATTTCAATTGCTATTATAGTAGTTCATTTTATTAGTTTTATAACACGTTATCAGTACAAGTTTCTACTTTTGAGCAAAAAAGTGAAAACAGAGCCTCTATCTTGAGTAAAAGTGAAACACGAGATTCTGTCGGAATCCTGCCCGTGTTGTTTTTTGACAACTTCTGTCTACTTATTGTGGTAAAATTTAGAACCCACAAACTTATTTTAATTCCTTATGGCCAACCTTACAAAACAAGACTTCGTACCTCTTGATATTTTTGAAAAAAATTATTTATCATGGGTGTTGAATGTTGAAATTCATCTTGAAGCAATGGGTTTTGGTAATACTATTGTTGAAAAGAATGAATCTTCAAACCAAGATTGTGCCAAGACTATGATTTTCCTTCATCTTCATTTTCATAAAGGATTAAAAATAGAGTATCTTACTGTCAAAGATCCTCTTGTCCTTTGGAGAGATTTGAAAGAAAGATTCAACCACTTGAAGTTGGTCGTTCTTCCAAAAGCCCGATATGATTGGTTTCACTTACAGCTACAAGATTTTAAATTTGTCAACGAATATAATTCAGTCATGTTCAGAATTACTTCTTAATTATCATTATGTGGTGAAAAAGTCACCGATGAAGATATGTTAGAGAAAATATTTTCTACTTTTCATGTCTCTAACATACTCCTACAGCAGCAATATCGAGAGAAGGAATTTAAAAAATATTATGACCTTATTGCATATCTTCTTTTGGCTGAACAAAATAATGAATTATTGCTGAAAAATCATGAGTCCCGACCCACTGGTGCAAGTCCATTCCCTGAAGCGAATGCAATCCAATTTCAATATTCTGGTCGAGGTCGTGGATGTGATCGTAGAGGTGGTCGTCGACGTGACTGTGGCTGTGAACGCGATCGTAGTAGATTTGTGCATCGTGAAAATTATAACAATGGCAAACAACAAAATATTTCCCAAAAGAGGAATAATAACTACGATCAGAAAATTGGAGAAAAGAAAGTTTATGAAGAAAAATGCTACCGGTGTGGTATGGAAGGTCACTGGTCCCGTACCTGTCGATGGCTGATCATCTTGTTGACTTCTATCAAGAGTTATTGAAAAAGAAAGACAAAGGTGTTGAGATAAATTTCATTGATCAAAAGAATGATTATGATGATGGTGATGATACTGATACGACACTCCTCGATGTAGCTGATTTTTTTGAGCATCCTGAAGATGTCAACAAATACCCCATGATTATTTAGATATTTTATGATGTTTTATATCTTTCATGTAATTTTCTTTCTATTGAATATTTAATTTTATATATTTATTAATATTTATTTTTGTTTGAAATTTTCTTCTTGAAGAAGAAATGGATGTCAAATATTTGGGATTAAATAATTGTGATAATGATATTTGTCTCATTGATAGTGCTATTACGCATACTATATTGAAAACTAGAAAAAAAAATTTTATTTGAAAATGGGAGAGACAAATGTTAATACCATCAGTGATAGTGCAAAATTGATTGAAAGTTTCGAAAGAGCCACTCAATTTCTCTCTAAAAGAACTAAAATTATCGTAAATAATGCACTATTTTCTCCCAAGTTTCGAAGAAATTTATTGAGTTTTAAAGATATTCGCGAAAATGGATATCATATCGAAACAATGACTGAGATAAATGAAGAATTTTTATTAATTACAAGTATCATTTCTGCGCAGAAATGGGTAGTAGAAAAATTACCTTCTTTTTCTTCTGGCCAATATTATGCAAAAATTAGTGCAGTTGAAATTTATCACCTAGTAGACCAGAAGTCTACTCATCCTAATGATTTTATGGTATGGCATGATCGTCTCGGACATCTTGGATCTATAATGATGGGACGAATAATCGAGAATTCATATGGTCAATCATTGAAAAATCAAAAGATATTAAAAACAAATGAATTCTCTTGTGTTGTTTGTTTCCAAGAAAAATTAATTATTAAACCATCACCAACTAAAGTTGGGATTGAATTCCCTACATTTTCAGAACGAATTCATGTTGATATATGTGGACCTGTAGATCCACCATATGGACCATTTCGATATTTTATGGTGTTCATTGATGCATCAACTAGATGATTACATGTATGTTTATTATCTATTTGCAACCTGACGTTTGCAAGATTGCTTGCTCAAATAATTAAATTGCGAGCACAATTTCTAGATTATCCAATAAAGAAAATTCGTTTAGATAATATTGGTGAATATTCGTCACATGCTTTTGACGATTATTGTATATCAATTAGAATAACTGTTGAATATCTTATAACTTATATTCACACACAAAATGATCTAACCGAATCATTTATTAAATGGTTACAATTAATTGCTAGACCATTATTGATGAGGTCTAAACTTCCTTCATCTGCTTGGGGACATGTTGTATTATATGTAACAACACTTGTGAGAATTAGGCCGACAAGTTATCATACTTATTCTCCCCTACAATTAACTTTCGGTTATGAGTCCAATATTTCTCATTTACGAATATTTGGTTGTGCGATTTATGTTCCAATTATACCGCCCCAACGTCGTAAATTGGACCCCCAAAAAAGATTGGGGATATATGTAGGGTATGAATCACCTTCAATTATTAAGTAAATTGAACCATTGACAGGTGATTTATTTATTATGAGATTTGCATATTATCATTTTGATGAACCACATTTTTTGACATTAGGGGGAGATAAAAATCAACCGAAAAAGGAAATCACTTAAAAAAATCATTGAAATTTCTCGATTCTCGCACTAAAGAATGTAAACTAGAAGTTCAAAAGATTATACATGTACAAAAATTACAAATCAATTACCGGATGCATTTAATGACATCCAAAAGAGTTACTAAATCACATATTCCTGCTAAAAATACTCCGATTAAAATTAATGTCCCTGAAGGACAAATTACAAGTGCCAATGAATCTAAAGCGCGCCTGAAATGTGGGAGATCTCTTGGTCCCAAAAATAAAAATTCTCTAAAGAAAAGAGAAGTGGATAAATCAATAATTAGTGACAAAATTCAACCTCCTGAAGAGGTCGCTCCTAAAGAGCCAATTCTTGAAGAAAATAAAATTATAGAAAATTCAATAAATTTTGTTACTTCAGGAAAAAGTTGGAACAAAAAAAATTATTGATAATATTTTTACATATAATATAGCACTTGATATTATGATAGAGGACGAGAATCACGAGTCTAGATCGGTTAATGAATGTCGACGTAGAAATGATTGGCTAAAGTGGAAAGATACGATCCAATCTAAATTGGATTCACTGGCTAAAAGAAAAGTTTTTAGACCTGTAGTCCAAATACCTGAAGGTGTAAAATCAGTAGGATATAAATGGGTATTTGTGAGGAAAAAAAACGAGAAAAATAAAATTGTGAGGTATAAAACAAGACTTGTGGCCTAAGGATTTTTCACAAAGGCCTGGATTTGATTATGATGAAACGTATTTACTTGTAGTGGATGTTATCACATTTAGATGTCTTGTGATTTTTGCATTACATGAAAAATTAAATATGCGTCTAATGGACGTCGTTACTGCATATTTATTTGAAAATCTTGAAATGATATTTATATGAGAATTCCCGAAAAATTCAACATACCTGAAGATGCAAATCAAATGCTAAAGATATTTATTCTATTAAATTACAAAAGTCTTTGTATGAGTTCAAACAATTTGGACGTATTTGGTATAACCACTTCAATGAATATTTAACCAATGAAGTTTATACCAATAATCTAATATGTCCATGTGTCTTTATCAAGAAAAATGGGTGAAATTTTGTGACAATTGATGTATATATTGATGATCTAAATCTGATTGGAACTCTTGAAAAGATTCAAAATAGTGTTGAATATTTGAAGAAAGAATTTGAAATCAAAAATTTTGGAAAGACAAAATTTTGCCTTGGTTTACAAATTGAGCATTTGAAAGATGAAATTTTTGCCTCGAAATTGCTTACACTCGGAAGGTATTAAGCGATTTTATATGGATAAGACACATGCATTAAGTACTCCAATGGTCATCCTAATAAGGATCCTTTTAGACCACGAGAGGAACATGAAGAGACACTTGGTTCTGAAGTACAATATCTTAGTGCAATTGGTGCATTAATGTATATTGCTAATTATACAAGACCTGATCTATCATTTGCAGTGAATTTATTAGCAAGATTTAGTTCCTCGTCTACAAGACGACATTGGAATGGTATTAAACACATTTTCACTATCTCCAAAGAACAATTGATTTTGGTTTGTTTTATTCAAATAAATCCAAACCTGAATTGTTTGGTTATACTGATGTTGGATATTTATCTGATCCGCATAAAGTAAGATCTCAGACTGGTTATCTATTTACATATGGAGGTACAACCATTTCTTGGCGATCTACAAAGCAATCATTAGCCGCGACTTCATCGAATCATGCTGAAATAATAGCAATTCATGAGGCTAGTCGAAAATGTGTTTGGTTAAGATCAATGACCCACTATATTTGGAAGAGTTGTGGGTTATCTTCTGAAAAAGAAAATTCTCCAACTGTATTATATGAAAATAATGCAGCTTGTATAGTTCAATTAAAAGGAGGATATATGAAGGAGATAGGACGAAATATATTTCACCAAAATTCCTTTTTACTCATGATTTACAAAAGAATGGTGAAATTGATGTACAATAAATCCGATCAAATAAAAATTTAGCAGATTTATTTACCAAGGCATTGTTGACTGCAACATTTGAGAAATTGGTGAAGAATATTGGAATGCGAAAATTAAAAGATCTCAAATAATGTTTACATCAGAGAGAGAAATTAATACAGAGGAATAGTGTACTCTTTTTTCTTTACTAAGGTTTTTGTTCCGATGGATTTTTCCCTAGTAAAGTTTTAATGAGACATATTCTTTGTGTAATGGACATCCAAGAAGAGTGTTATGAAACAACTAAAAGTGTGGATGTCCATTTGTATTTTCAAGAGGATCAATTCATAATTCATTTCTCCCAAGAGAATTAATTCATAATTCATTGTTACATTATGTAAAGGAATTACATTGGATGAACGGTTTCAATCTATAAGAGCTATGCTTGTATTGGATAAACCGTTTCATATAGCTATTGATGTCTTTTTGTATGTTCTTGTATGTTCTTGTAGTAATGAATGTTTAATAGAATTGATGTCCTTTTAATTTTGTAGTACCTATAGATAGAGGTATCTTGACACCTCTTGGGTATACTTTTTGATTAGTTGGAATAATAAGAAAATCATTCTCCATTGCTTTACTTTTTTTTCTCTAATATTTCAATTGCTATTATAGTAGTTCATTTTATTAGTTTTATAACAACCACCTAATAAGTTTGAGTAGTTGACTGGGTATAATTTTCCCTCTAATGACAATAATAAAAGTAGTGCCAAATATACATAAGATCCAATGCTTGATACAGAGTATCAAATTCTCTATTTTGTTCCTTGCAAAATAAATTCTCTTTTTTGCCCCTTTACTTCCTAGCTGCAATCAAATTCTCTATTTTGGTCCTTACAAAATAACATTTTGGGGTAATTACATTTACCTCCATTCAGGTTTGACCAAACTATCAATCAATCCTTGAGATTTAGCCAAATTATATCTACATCTCTTGTCAGTAACCATATTGATATCCTACTGTTAAGGATTGCAAAAGAAAAATAATAAAAGATATAAATGAAAACAATATAAAAGATAAAGAAGGGAGAATATTCTTATCTATAAAAAAAGAATTATGACAAGGACAGGAAACTGGACGAAAAAATAGAAGAATGGAGCCAAAGAAGAAAATAATCGAAGTCTGCTTGACCAGGGATTGATTCCTGCAGTGGGTAGCCTATTTTTGAACCCCATTTGTTCATATTGAAAAGTTGGGTTTTATGTGGCTTTGAATTGTGATTTTATCTTGTAATGTTTCAGTTGTTTGGGCTGATTTCTTGCTATATCTATCTTCTTCTCATCCTAAGGATCAAATTCGGTATAAATTTCAAAAGATTGGTTGCTATTTGAGTGATACAAGGAGGAGCCACAACTGTTTTCAATTTGTATCAGTGTTCTCCAATAGTTTCTAGTTGCATCTGATGCCTAAACAGTGTTCTATGCAAGAAGATGAGTTTAGGAGTGTAATTTTGTAAATTTTCGCTACTTGATTGTAAAGGAGGTGGACATTGGTACCGTGGGTGACCGTCTTTAACCTACCGGCTGCCATGACTGGTGCCCTTAAAAGCTCGTGAAGAAGGCAGAAAATAAAAGGAAAATGGAATAGGAAATTAAATTTAAAAAAAAAAAGATGGGAAATGAAAGATGAAGTACTGGTTTTTAAGAGTGGGTATTTTGGGGCTTTCATGACATATTTTTGGTTGACAACATCAAGACTAGCAGTCAAAAGTTTGTTGACTAACGGTGAGGGGGTGTTATAATTTTTTGAGTTTGAATGTTCATTTTGTTATTTGGCAAAACCTCAGGGATTGATCAGTAGTTTGGCCAAACCTCAATGGAAGTAAATGTAATTAACCCTAACATTTTTTTTGTGATGTATTATAAAGCAAGTAAAATAATATTTATATCCAAACTATAATTTGGGAAGGCTCCTAAAGAGTTTGGATATGTTATTATTTGAAATATTATTTGAAATAATTACTGTAGTACTTTTTGTGATGCGATGTATGTGAGATAAAAAGATGGTTGGAAATATAAAAAGGTGGGTTGAAAAATGTGTTTATGATGCAAGCAAAATATAATTTGGGATAATTTCACTATCCAAACAAACTATTTAATATCCCTTTCTTAACTTATCCAAACAAACTATTTAATATCCCTTTCTTAACCACTTACTGCAGAGGTAACAGCTGACAGCTCCATTGGAGCATAATTTGGGAAGGCCCCTAATGAGTCGATGCTCTCTTGAAATATCAACTACTTGTTTACTTGGGCTGCAATAATATAATATGAGCAAATCTTAAAGTTGTTCATGGGTTTCATTTATCTATGGAAAATTGGTAAAATATCTCGAATACTTGATTGTCATATAGAAAATATGAGATAAGAGAAACAGATCGTAATATTGCAATATTTTGCACATACATATATCAATTTAGATGTTTGAGAACTTCTAGTCTATTAAATGGGATTCATATATTTTAATGGATGAATGTTTTTTTAACTAAATCTTATTTAGTTGATGAGTAGAGGTCAAAAGAAAAAAAAACCATAAAAGAGAAAAAGATATCAGAGTGAATTAGATCCTAAAATACATAAATCAAGTACCTGACAGTAATTACATAATTCCCGAATCTTTTGATGATTCTTCCAAGGAAAAAGAAAGTTTCTAATGATTTAATGTAAATTTTGTAGTCATAATTAGCAAGAAAATTGATTTCTATGAGCAAGCTATTCACTTAAATTCAAGGCCTATGGTTACTCAAAACTTTTAAATTTGTTTTGTTTCCAAGTGCAGGAAAATTATCTTGTGAAACCATGCTTAGTAGTTCAAAGAATGCATAAGAGTAATAATGCTATCACTGTTATATTCTATCATGAATGGGTACAGATTCGTAATAAAACAACGTTCAAGAATATTTTATTTTTTCAATAAACAATAAATCGATATATTTTAGTACGGACATCATTCACAAATCCAGCGTAGAACTTCATGAATTTCAGTTTTGAAGTACTTGCACATTTTGTGCACATAATGCGAACTGGAATATTGGTTCTTATGGAACATGAGGAATTAATCATAGGCTACACATACGTTTGACTGGTAGATTATTTTCTTCTAAAAGAATGATATAATTCAGATTATTGGGACAAGCAAAAGTATATGTGAAAGAAGTGGAAAAGATAGGAATTGATAACTAATCACCAATCTTATTATATTCTTTAAGTGACCAAATTGATCAAATCTAACATAGTTTGGACTTACAAGAATTTCTACATAGTTAGATATTGCCTAAAAATTTTTAAAAATACAAAACCTTTTGAAGTAATTTTTGATGAAAAGATACAGGAAGAGCGCACATTCATGGATGCAATTTTGCATTACGAATAGGTCTTATACTTCTAATATTTATTTGTTATAGCCAATGGAAAAAGTTAAAACTAAAATATCTCAAACATCCTTGTATAATTATAGCAAACGAAGAAGTGTCAATACTCAAAACTCAACAAGAGAATCCTATTACTAATAGAGGTGTGCAAAATCGAAAAATTTCGATTTACCGATCGAATTTGAATTGAATTCGGAATTTCGAATTCAGTAATTCGGAATGGAAATCAGAATATCTGATTTCGAATTGGTCGAATTCAGTAATGAGATTTTTCAAATCGGAAATTCCGATTTCGAATTCACAATTCGAAATCGAAATCGAAATTGGAATTCGAAATCGAAATCGAAATCGAAATTGGAATTCGAAATCGAAATCGAAATCGAAATTGGAATTCGAAATTCCTATTTCGATTTCAAATCTGTTTTTCATATATATATATATATAATATATAATAATAATTTTTATATTCATGAGTTCGATGAAATCGGAATTCCTATTTCGATTTCAATTTCGTTTTCACACATATATATAATATTTTTTTAATATATATGTAATATAATATTTATTTAATATAATAATCATTTTTATATTCATGAATTCGGCGAAATCGGAATTGGTGAATTCGAAATCGAAATCAAAATCAAAATTAAAATTGGTGAATTTGAATTTGGAATTGGTGAATTCGAAATCAAAATCGGTCGAAAATTCTGATACCAAAATTTTGAAAAATCCCGATTTCAAAGTTCCGAATTATCGATTTCGATTTCGATTCACACCCCTAATTACTGAAGCAATCTAATTCACCCAAACTTAGGTCCAACTGCTATTCTAATTGTTTGGACAATGGAGCTCATAAAAGCATGAATTGTGGCTACCTAATTGGCGAGAAGTCGATCAGAAAATGTGTTAGGGCGCACCATCAATTGGCAATGAATTATTCGATCCAATCATGCTAGAACTAGAAAAAGCTCTAGCTTTAGTTCCACCATCAACTCCATCACTTGAGATGATAAAACCCGATGGTAAAACATTTGTATCTGTGCTATCTTTACTACCTAATACAGAGGTAATAGCTGAAAGTGGCACTAGAGCATAAATTAGAGGGATAATTTCAGAAACCTCCCCTAAGATTTATAACAATTTCACTTAACTCCCCTCAAGTTTTGCAAATTACATTGACCTCCCTTGACATAATAATATGACTGTAATGACCTTCACCTAATAGATGATTCACAATATAATGCAATGACATATATACACATGAAAAAAAATTAGAAACCTTATCTTTTTGGCTCACAACCAAGGACCGTCCATTCTCTCTCCCTTAATCTCACTCTATTCTCATTTATCTACGAACTCATCTCTCTCTCCCTTTTCCCTCTTTCCTTCCATGATTTCCTCTCAATTCCCTCCAACAATGCCTACTACAACTGCCAACCATTCCACAATTGATCCCTCTAATTATATTGTGTGTGTGTATTTTTAATTCTTCTCGTCTTCCCTTTAAAATTAGTTTTGGTTTTCTCGTGGAAGTAGAGCTTCCCTATATTTAAGATCTTGTTTGGTAACCCAATTTGACATTTAAATTTAATAGGATTAGATCTTAACATGTTTAGATCCATTTGATAACAAAAAATAGGATATCTAAATTCATTAACTGGTGCTAAATTTTCTGGTAAAACATGCCCCAAAAAAATATGTGATAAGCTATTTATTTATCACTTAATATGAGATACACTCAAATGTATCTGATTTAGTACTTAACAATTTAGTAACATAATGGATTCAGATTTCAAATTTTTATACTTCAATTTTTAGATTTTAGTTTGATCAAACACACTTTAAGATATTAATATTTTTGGGGATTTGGCGGTAAACTAGATTATTTTGTTTAGATATGGTCTCCAGCATTGGATTTGAAGATTGAGGAATGATTGGTTGCAAATGGAATTTTAGTTTTTGGCAAAATGAATATATTGAAGATTTAAATAGTCATAACGATGCTTTATGATTTTAAACCTAATTAATTCCAACCAAACCCAAGAAACTCCCTTGAGGATTCCCTTGATGGCTACAATATGGCTCATGTACAAGAATTTGTGTGGAACCAAGCCTTGACATCCTAAGCTAACGATTATGAAAGCACGAGCAACTGATTGTAAGTTTAACTATTTCATGGGACCTATAGAATTTTACTGACAGAGTGAATGATTTCTTTAGTATCTGGTCTAGTTTAAATGTGGGTTGCAAGAAGCAATTTGTATGACGATGTTGATGGAATTACTTAGCTTGATAGTATTATTGGTTTGGTGCAAATGTCGACGAAGATGATTTATGAATATTTTTTGTTTTGTTATTGTACAAAAAGGGTAGTTTAGGATTTTTGAGAAAAATATATTATTTCATGAATAGTAAAAATAAGGAAGGCATGTCTAATATATAAAACTTGAGGGGAGCTCGCTGTCATTGTCAAAAACCTCAGAGGAGGTTTCTAAAATTACCCCTAAATTACATTTGCCCCTAACAAGTCGATGCTTCTTTCTTGAAATATTAGTATGTTGTTTTCTTTTGGATTAATGGGCAACAATCATAATATATGAGTCAATATTAAACGTTCATAGGTTTTAATATATGGAAAACTAATTAGATACTCAAAATACTTCTTGCCATATGATATAAGAAATCTGAAAAAAATGCTCATATTTTGCACATGCATATATCATTTTAGATATTAGTACACTTCCAATTTATTTTTAAGCCTATTATCATATTTACTACAAGTAGAAGTAAAAAGTCAAAATGTTTACCTTCATGCGGGAGATAGAGTTTTCAGGATGAGTGCCAACGAAGATAAGGCAATTTTATGAATAGGATTTCCTTTAGATAGAACGCCCCACTACAAATCATATTGAAAGAATACTATCAATAGTTTAATTTTTTTCACTAAAGACCAAAATTGCATAACTTGCATAACTTTTTATGTAGACAAAATGTTATGGTGCATTCATCGTGCAAGTTTATGTGGGAAATGCTTTTTTATTTAAACAGGGAACAATAAAAATCTTATAAGGTTACATTTGATCCAACCAAAGCAAAAAATTTCATCATTTCCAACTAAATTAAAAAAATATATATTGATAAATAAACGCTATAATTGATAAGAAAATTGATGAACAGAGAAAAAAACTTGAACTCTAGCTTTCTGATCTTTGAAGAAATCAAAGAGATTCTCAATGGAAGTTTGAAGCAGTAGGGATGTAGCAACACAAATAATCATAACCTTGGGCTGGCCAGAAATATCACCTCAATGAATCGAGACTTGAAACCCATTGCTATTTAATTCTCATAGCTATGGGAGGTCTAATTTCTCTAGCATGCTTAATATTTTATAGAACTTTTTGACCAATAAAGGTTCCTAATCATGTGCTCAATAATCATTGGGTCATTCTTTATAAGCAATATCTATTAGCAAAATTCAATTGTCATATTAAAGTAGAAATATGTTCTACAATCTAGGCAGTAAAATATATTTATAAGTGTGTATACAAAGGCCATGATAGAGAGCTTTATCATATTACTGACTCTGACTCAAATGAATCAATAGATGAAATCAAGAATTTCGTTCGTGCAAAATGGGTTTCTGCTCCAAATCCACATTACTGACTCTGCTCCAACTTGTAGAAGCAATGTGGCGGATGTTCGCTTTTGATCTCAACCAAATCCATCCTGCTGTAATGCTACTACAAGTTCACATGGAGAATAAACAACCTATGGCTTTTCCTGACAATAGGTCACTTCAAAGCGTAATTAACAGCCCAAGTGCGTCAAGAACCGTGTTAAAAGAATTCTTTGCTCGGAATGCATCTAATGAAATGCTAAGAGGCTTGATTGTTTATACACTGAATTTCGAATATTTGTCATGAAGGACTCAAACAAAAAGTTGTCATTATCGTCAAAATAAACATAAAATTGTAGAATATTAGTTGCCCATCCATCCGAAGGAGAATGGTATTATTTTCGATTACTTCTAATGCATGTTAAAAAGCCAACCTTGTTCAAGAGTTTAAGAACTATTAGTGGATATACTTGTTCAACTTTTAGAGAGGCTGCAAATATGCTAGGCTTACTACAATCAGACAATATAACAAATATAGCTCTCCAAGAGGCTATAGTTTATGAAATGCCATGTTCTTTGCAACATCTATTTTGCATCGATATTAGTACATAGAAGTTGCAATAGAAAGAGAAACTCTGCAACTTATTGATAACCATCGACATTGCATGGGGAAGAGTTTATTGTCTACTTAGATCAGGCAATGAATAGAAAGAATGTGACTTAATAGCAAAGGATATTCAAGCTGAAAAAAGCATTAGTATTACTCCCGATGATATTTCAAGCATTGAATCTCTGAATATTTACCAAAAGACTGCCTATGATGAAATATTATATGCTGTCAATAATAATCTTCCACAGGCGTTCTTCATTGATGGACCAGGAGGAACAAGAAAGATCTTTCTATACAGAGCTATACTTGCAAAAATTAGATCTCAAGGGAAAATTGCTCTTGCAGTGGCTTCCTGAAGTGTAACAATTTCGATCTTATCTAGTGGCCACACTGCTCACTCGCGATTTAAAATCCTACTGTGTGATGAAGAATCAACAACCTGTAGCATTGGAAAACAAAGTGCGACTACACAACTCATTTGTGAGGTCAAATTAATTATATGGGATGAGGCAACAATTGCAAAACGGAGATCAATAGAAGTTTTTAACGAAATGTTGAAAGATGGACTGAATTGTGACTCATTATTTGGTGGCAAGATTGTTGTCTTTGGAGGTGAGTTTAGTCAAACCCATTCTATTTTTATGAAAGGTGGAAAAGAAGACATACTTAATGCAAGCTTAGTGAATGCAGCTATCTGGCTTCACTTAAGAAAAGCTGAAATTATGTGAAAATATGAGAGCGTTTCATGATCCTAAGTTTCCAAAATTCTTGATCCGAGTGGGAGAAAGCACTAAGTAAACTAACAGGAATGAGGAGCATGTCTTGATCCGAGTGGGAGCATGTCTTGATCTTGAGTTTTCAAAGTTCTTGATCCGAGTAGGAGAAGGCAGTAAGTAAACTAACATGAACGAGGAAGTTCTTAAGATACTAGAGTTCATGAATTTATCTTTTCTAGATGATGATTCCTCCCTTGACACATTGGTCAATGCCATTTTTCCTAATATGCGAACTTTCTTAGAAGATGCAACTTTAGTGGTGAATCGGGCTATTCTTGTATCCATGACATTAATAACAAATTATTGGATAGATTTCCGGGACGTCAAAGAATATATCTCAATTACGATGAGGCTATTGATACACATCAATAGGCTTATAATGTTAACTTCCTGAATACACTCATTCGTAAAGGTCTGCCTCCGCACGAACTCAAGCTAAAATTGAATTGCCCAGTGATCCTCATCAGAAATATGAACCTGAATTGCTCGGTGGTGGACTTCTTTGTGTTGCTTAAAATAATTCACTATAGAATTTTTCATCCTCCTGACACTTCTTTTATGTATATTCTGATATGAACCTTGTAGTCAAGCAAACTCAACTATTACTTACTAGATTTTCTCCTTGATCATGCATATTTTCTTGCTACATCTTTGCTTTTTTTGTACTTCCTATGATTTCTTAAACATTAATTCATGTGACCTGCTCTCATACCTACATATTGTATAGATTTATGTTCATATGTAAAGCAACCACTACGAATTTAAAATTTCTAAATTTCCTTCTGGACCTTCATCAGTTTTAGCCATATAGTTGTAGGTCATGCAAAGATCTGTGCATTCCTCATAGACTAACATATTTATTGTTAATGAAATTGCCATTCCTCTGCTTTTGCCATATACGATTCTTTATATCCTATGCTTTCCAATAGTCATTTTTTATGTTGCTCAAACTTTACCTTATGAATATCTTTTCTCGTTTGGAATATCATCCATCTAATATTCTTTTGTGATCAATTATTTCAACTTTCCTAAGTACGTCTAAAACTAAACTTCTACTTTTATATATGTTTTAGAATTTAACAGCTCTCTTGTTCTAGGTAATACTCAAAACCAATAATTACTATAGTTCCTAATCTATTGCACCCCTAGCCGTAAATCGCATCATCTGAATTTTTCCATACAGTTCTTTACCCATTATTTACCTCATCTATCTGCTATAAATTATCTAATTTGATGCTAACCCTCTTACTTACCCCTAGTGAAAGACCTCAGTTTTATTCATTACTCTGCTCTCCTAAAACATTTATTTTATATACAAAACATAGTTATCTGGTTGCTACAATTAAATGATCTATTCATACCTAGTAAACATTACTCAGTCCAGTATTAACTATGAACAAGTTTTCTATCTGCTGCTTCCTTGCTCTACTTTCTGCAGTCGGAAATCTTTCTGATCCATTTATGACTCCTAATCCTCTATAATCTGCATAGCATACGCTGCTCCTGTGATATGATTAGTATAATGAATAGCTTCTGAAAGACAAAGCATCTCACCATCAGTTTGTGTAGACTACTATATATGATACATCCATCTATCCATATAACAACAGGTTTACACAAAGAAATTATCTCTCATACACTCTTATTGTTTGCTCTACTATTTATTTATATTTTTGAAATTTACTTCAGTTGGTCAATGGAACAAAGATGTGTCTTGATCCTTGACATCATAGACAGCAATCAAAACTAGTTTGCTAAGGTATTGGTTGTAGAAAAGACTCCAATGCGCTATGGATGACGAGATAGAACGCCCTATATTTGACTTATCCTTGCAGATACTATAGTAACGTATATTCCAAATAAAAAAGGGCAAATTACACTTTACCCCCCCTGTAATTTAGTATTTTTTAAATAACCCCTTATGGTTTCAAAAGCTATACATATTGCATTAAAATGTTAAAGTGTCGGAAATAATCATTCGTAATAGAGTCATCTAAAATGTCAAAAATAATTATGTAAAGTTGAAAATTATTTGTTAACCAAGAGGGGTTAAGTATATATTTTGAAAATCATAAGGAGATTATATGGTAAAGCATTAAACCATAAGAGGGTTATACGGTGAAACATAAAATCATACGGGGTTAATGTGTCATATATTTATAAGGGTAATTTGACATCTTTAAAGGTTCCGTTTCAAATGATTATTTTCTTCACTTTAACACTTTAATCCATAAAATGCACTTCCTTTTGATGACTTCTATCATTTCACTCCATTTCAAGAACTTGATACCTATATAAGAGACAGCTCTGCCAAAATAAGTAAGTTTAATTCTAAACTCATTCCACCTTCTACTATTCTTGAACTAACACATCATTAGTATTTCATCTAATTAATCAACTGAGCTTCATACCTTGCAGATCTACTCTGTATTCTCCTTCACGCATTCCCTCCACGCACCATCTCACGAGGCAACAAGTCATTAATGATCCAAGGGTTTTTTATGTTGAACGAAGAGTAAGAATTGTAGTCCTCACATTTGCCTAATTCTTATTTTTCACATAGGATAGATTCCTTATTGCAATCAATATGCAGAAAACATCCACTTAGATTCTCAATGTGGGACAAATTCATATTAGTCGAAGGAGCAATCTTAAAATCCATGATTACTCATCATCCAATCATCATCACCACAAGAGCAAAAGTAAATCATCACCATAGTAAGTAATCTTCGTCTACCTATAACTTTATGCTATACAAACTGCAGCGTACAACCTTTTTTTTACACTTATCCTGAAACACACAGTTTTCTATCTATGAAGCTATATCAATTGGTACTCAACCGACTTCTATCATCCTATTTAATCCTGAGTTACTGCATGCAAATGCACTTAGAGATTGGTAACTAAATGCTCTCTTCAAATCATTATGTGTATTAAACATCTTATGACTAACAAACTACTGCAGGCTAAAACAAAACACTGCATATGCTCAAGAAATCATCCAAGCAAAATTCTATGAAAAGCAGCACCAAATCATCAAGCCACTAGCCCCCTCACAGATTCAAGAAATCATTGCTATTTCCACTCCTAGCCAACAGGCATCTTCCAAAATTTCTTTTCTATAAACATTACAACAACACCTCTATTCATTTTTTTACTAACCGTATAAATTTTTCTTAGAATAAAACTTGTGGATCAAAGGACAAATAAGATAATAGAGACAAACTATCAATACTATTCTCTTTATTGCCCAAACCTAGCCTAATCAAGAATGATTGGAGCAGTACCAAACACTCGCTTCGACTATCATTACTTTTGCCTCACTCACCCAAAGCCACTACCTAGGCAAGCATAGAAAGAGTATTACCTTTTGCACATCGATATACAACTTCAATCACCTTTAGACTTGGATTGCTTACACCAACAATTGCAGCAGCAAAATGACAACAACCTTTTCCTATCTCATTGTTTTATTCTTTCTTACTCTTGTAGGTTACGATACCAGGTCCAACTATTTGATGCCACTAGAATTCTCTCAGCTTCAATAGAGTATAAATATGCTGAAGACCTCTTACAAATTGCCCTTAAGACCATTGTCTTAATGCATCTCCTAGTATGCACCAAATCCTCCCTACCTAAGAAAGTTCCTTTATATCAAAGTTTTGCAATGAACAGGCAATTAAACAAAATCCCTTATTACAAAATGAAGGACCTAATATTGAAGCAGTGAATAGAAAACTCTGAGCTCAGGAATTCTACATACACCTTCGCAACATAAGTAAGCCATTTGACGCTGCACAACAACCACAATATACTATTTTCGAATATCTGTCAGTCTCCACCGAGGCACTTACTCACCAGAGTTCATCTCAAACCTCAACTTCTTCTCAGCTCTCTTCAACGCATATCAGTCCAATCACAGGCAGTGGAACTAGGTCAAAACCTCCACTGTTCTCCCCATGCATACAGAAATAGCAAGAAGCTCAGGAAAGGCCAGACAAAGAAGATGCTCCAGCAAAAGATGAACCACAGGCCAAGCGAACCAAATTCTAAAAAAACCTACTAGCACACCTCTCCCATAAACATGTCCTTGCAATCCTTTTATAACTATAGATTGTAAATAATGAACGCTTTTGTGCAGAATGCGTTCCCAATTGCAGATAGCAGGTCAAAACAGATGCAAAACAAAAACAATCACTACCAAAATACTCACATGAGAGTAGATTTACTATAGTTTTGTATACAGTAATACTAAGTATTTAGATGCTTCCTACATAGTATCCTCCTAGTTATCTCCTATCCTATCACATAAAAACCACTTAGATTTCTCCCATAACAAAAACACATTACTATCATATTTTTTTCACTTATCTTACCTATAGCTTGCCTTTTTCTCGAAATCAAGAAATGTATGATATTTGGGTAATCCTAACCTATCACCATATACTACCAAATCAAGGTCTCTAATCTGGTCGATAGGATAGGATGATATCAAAAGTTTAAATATTTGATGACTCTGGTTCGGATGGCAAGAAATAAATGGAATTAATATTTAATGAATGATAAAAGTTAGGATTTAGACACTGGGTGATGGAGTTATTTGTAGACTATCATATGAAGTGATTTATAACTACATATCTTAGTTAGCTATATCAATCATCCCTCGCATACGCATCGATATAAACGACCACTCCATACTATTAAAAGAACAAAGAACCTAAAAGAAATAAAAATAAAATACAACTCAATAGCACCTTACATATTTACAACTTTCATCCTTCTATTAAAACAAGCAAGCCCATTACAAACAATAAAAACAAAAAGCTCACTCCAATAAAACAACGAAACAAAGACCACGTTACAATCTATTTCTCTAAATTATATCCAACTCTTCCTACACACATAAACTATATAAATCAAAGCTATCCATAAGAATAACTAAACAACCACAACTTCGTAGCCACCACCACAACGGCCAAGACTTTTTCCACCAACTAACCACCTCCACCTCTTGGCATTCCTTCACACCATCCCCATAATACATGAGTTCGTGGAAGATCAACATTATACACGATAATAGTCTGCTGCTACATGGCAAGTGATACTCCTAGGAAAAAAATTATTATATTTCTTAACAAATCATATTCTTATTTTTGAACATATATAATCATCAAACATATACCACTAAAGAAATGACTTACCATGAAAATGAGTAATTCGAGGCCTACAAACTAAAATAATGGGGTGCTGATGCGCAATTTGGATAAGATGCATACCATTTGGCTCAATAAAATCCTCCCACACTGCAAATCATCAGCATCATCCTAAAGCCAAGAAAAAATTATTTAATATATGAGAAATAAAATCCGCCAAAGAATAAAATAATCAATAAAAGAAATGCTATCACAAAACCTACTCTTCATTCAATATAAGAAATTCTTAAACACGTACATATCTTGTTTCAAGAATAAAAGGTTGCAACGGTAAAACCTCAATCACGGCAGCATGAAGCACTGCAAGGAATACATATATACACACACACATACATACATACATACATACACATACAAAATTGTCATAATCAAACAAAACATTGCTGCACCATCGCCCAAACGAATCAAACTAAATAACAAAATACCCAAGTTAGAATATGGACATTGTCATTGTCCGCTCAAATCTGCAAATGAAGTAAAATGATAGAGATGATGAACCGGCGGTACAAGAGGACCATTAACTAATTGAATAAAACTACGTTGTGTAATTACTAATTCAAAAAGAACCATTCCGATTCCTCCATCTACAAACGTCCCTGTTTTATATATAATAGGTAAAATATTTCATCCAAAGCATTCACATCATTTGATGAACAATAGCTTGAACTCAATTTTCCTACAAAATAATATCAAAAGAAAAATATAACAGACCTAGAAACGTAAAACACAAACACAAAATTATCCAAGGAAAAATATACAACTATCACTTACCAAATCATCAGCAAAAACAAACCGTTGATATCTTCGCCCCATATAATGACTATTTGAATCAACCTCTTCTCAACTACCACAACCCAAATAATGTACCCATGAGTTCTATCTCTAGCTGATTAATTGACATATAATTCAACTCCATATCTTCAAACAAAACATTATTCCACAAAATAATTAAACAAATATTCCTCAAAATGATCAAACAAATACAACCTAACAACTACATAGCAAGAAACCCCTAATACGAACACTAGTAAAGCACCATCCAATTCATACAAATGTCATAAATAGCCATAGAAATTCCCACCTACCATGCACTCTTCACCAGCCCAACCAAGGTTTTTATAAAATAAAAACTCCACCTCCATGCAGACTAATGAATCTAGCCTCATACCTATCACACAAATAGAAGCCAAATTGCCAAGTTTCAACTTAAATAAAAAATTTGGTAGTCATGCATATACAAAGCAAAAGATTCCTACTAGCATACATCTATGCAAATTCTCATCATTTTCTAGATAAATTCTACTACCCCACAAAGTATCTAATATCACTTGCTATTCGTACAACAGCATCAAAAATTTAAAAGCCCTGCATGCACAAATAAAACATTTAATACCCGCATAACTCTTAACAAAAACAATGTTTCTGCCCGAGCCACCTGATGCAAAGCATCAACTTAGTTGATACTTTAACTATATTTTGTAGTCATAATGTAATTCTTGGATGAATGCACCTAAGTAGCACGTAGCTAGTATGTAATAATTACTTTAAATATCTTTAGAAATTCTTTTAAGGGTGTTACTAGAAAATTACAAGTCTAAAACCTCATACTGATTTTATAACTATAATAGAATGACCAAACTACTCCTAGATATTATAGAACTTATTGTAATTAATTTGCAAAATAAGATAACTTTCAAAAGTAAAGAACATGCAAATAATTCAATATAGAGAAAAGAATAAGAAGTACCTTCTCCATCAGCCAAGGAATCAATAAGGTGCATTCTCTTTTGGATAATAAAACTTGCACGTTCATGACTGCATATTCAAATTATATATGTTTGTAACAAAAATTGTCGTAAAAGTGCACATGAGAAGGTCGCCGAACTTACAAGCTGGTCAAGAAATCCTCTATCTAATATCATCTTTAATTCGCAAGAACTACTCTAAATTAGGCTAGTTCTCAAGTTGTATTCAAAATCTAACTACTGTTAGCAATTTCTTGGTTTATACTATTTAATACTTGAAACGTATTGATTTGTTTCAGGATATCCATAAAATAGTATAATTTCATATTGTTAGGTGCTGATTTTATTATTTTTTATAACGACCCCACCTCCTCTTAGGGTGTACCTCAAGGTTTGGCGGACCGTCTGTCCAGCTCTTACCAGGTCTCACACATAAATCCCAATACAATACAAGAACATCGAGAACAAAAGCAATAGTAACTTTGAAACTTAGATATATACATTCGTAATCATCGAATTCCCATACGGATCCAAAATATAACAAGAGATTCAAGCTCAAGTTTACCCGCTAAAATTAGAAGAACACTAGAACAAAAGACAAGGGACCTAGACCAAAATGCTAGCCTTCTCTAACTCACACGCCCACGCTTTCGCCCCCTGTAAGGAAAACAAACTAATGGAGTGAGCTATCGCCCAATGAGGTTCCAAGACAACATGCAAACAAAGTAGCAAGTTGGTAGTTACATATATCTTAATCTCAAACTGAAAAAAGTAAATGTTCACAAGATAAGTCAGTAACATTTCAAGTAAACAAGTCAGATAAGGAATTAACACTTTCACGCATAAGGATACAGTTTGCTCTTGCGAGCTAGTTCGGCAACAACTTGACCAGGATCCGCGACACTTCGTCAACCATGGGAATATAGTAACAAGTCTAGTAGAATACCGCTTATCTCCAATCTCCGTCCACCGATCAATCCCTACTGGGCCCGAACTCTAAATATAACAGTAGAGGTAATACTCGAGTATACTAAAATCCAGTGGATTGAATCCAATGGAATAAATAATAAATAGTACCCATGGTTTGTCAATCTCCTCGACCATGCCCTTGTTGGCTCGATTCGACTAACTAGCCGATGAAGTTTGGGATCCCAAAGAGTTACTTTCAAATCATGCACATGAACATCAATTCATTTGCAAACAGTGCATAGTACTATAGTCCAGTTAGGGCAAGTGCGATAAGATACACACGCGACCAACCAAAACAAATCAAGAGCATAGCAATAACATTCATTCAATCACGATCTCGTGTCAAGTATTGCTTATTCACATCAAAAAAGCATTTCAATTAGGTAGCAATTTCTACCATGCAATTGGTATACTTACCAACTAATTAAGGTCTGTCAATGTCAAGCTCAGACTCTGCTTCTTAGCCACTTTCAAAATTTGCAATTAGACATCATATAACAAGAAGCCATTAAACTTCCAACATAGTGGTTCAAAATCACACCGTTTACTTGCGAAAATTAATGAAAAAACCATGTAGATGTATCTCAATACCATAGGCACAACATGGAGCAAAATTATGTTAAATGTAGGCATGAATTTTTTAAGAAAAGTGACAAAAATCTCGAGTTTAAAGCTGGACACTTCCAACTATAAAACATTTTGGAATAAACATCATTTGTCTCCTCTTAAATCGTTTTGTTTTGGCTCAAAACCAACAGACATGTGAAAATCAAGGTATTCCCAATTAACTCTAGTAAAGGAGGTCAAAATCATCCTAAACTTACACCTCAACTCTCACTCTCTCACTTGACCAACCAAGAAAGAATTTGCAGCAATATAACCCCAAATTCCTCAAGTTAACCTTTCAATTTTCAACCCTATTTTTATGGCAAAATCACTATCAATCAAGATAACATATCATAGGGTGTATGAAATATCTTTTTCGCAACCAAATCCACCAAAATTTCACATGTATAAAGTTCTAAACTAAGCTGTGAGGACCCGCAAAATTCTCCTTGTTTTATTTTATTTTATTCTATTTTATTTTTTCGCGTGTATTTTCCTTGCTTTCAATCAATTAATCATTTAATTTTCAAAGATTTTATAAGTGAGTATCGTTTTTAAATCATTTGTTTTAGTATAAGTACGTGCATGTTAAATTTGAGGTGCATTATGGATGTGAGATCCTGGATTCCAAATTGTCTCAAATAAATTAAATATGGATATTTATAGTATCTATTGTGTGAAAAATGTATTTTACCATGTGTTTTAATTTTCAAAGAGTATTTTACATACCAAAAGTGAAAAATTTAATTGAATCATTAAAATCCTACTTTCAAAACTAAACCATTAAGTTTAAATTAAATTCAACCAATTAATATTTTCGTGATTGTATGTGCATCCATGCATGTTTAGTACGGGGGTTTGAGTGATTAGTACCTTGGGTTGGTGGGCTTAAGTTAGTTTTAATTAAACTAAGTAAACTAATGGGTTAATTACATTGGATCAAGTAGAGTTTTAGTGTTGGGCCTTTAAGTTTTAATTTCATTAGAAGCCTAAGCCATAAACCCATTAATTACCCAAGCCCATGACCCATCTCTTGTTTTGCTTTACTATTAATAGACTTAGCTATTAAGTTAGGAGGACATAAGACAAAACAAACAAAGCCAACACCAAGAACAAGCTACCGTGAGCTTGGAGAAGAAGAAAGGCAGCATCGGGTGAGCTAGGAGAAGAGAGAAAAAAAAAAGAAAAAAAAAAGAAAGGGAACTTTGTTGGAGAGTTAGAGCTCAAGGATACATCTCCTCAAAGAATCGGCCAGCTAGGGGGTATGATTAAGGATTTGAGGTAAACCAATTTCCTAACTCTTGATTCTTGTGGTAAAACATATGATTGATGATTGGAAGTTGAATCTAACTAGCTAGGAACTGATTTGAACGGCTGGAAATTCGTTTGATTGGGTAGAATTGAAATGAACTTCAAGTGTTCCTTTTCTGTCAAGATTTCTGTCCGAAATTAGTCTGAAATTTCGAACATGTTGGGAGCTGATTTGGCCTTAGATCAAAGAAGGAAAGTTGTAGATAATGGTATTTTATAGGTGCCTACAAAATTTCAGCTCAATCGGAGCAACGTAGGATGTGAAAAGTCCAAAATACCCTTACTATTTTAAGTATTTCCCAAGCAGTCCGTGTGATCAGTTAAGTCCAGTTTATCACGTTTTTCGACTAGGATCCATTATGTTTTAGCTTTTTTCCAAAACATGAAAGTTGTAGTATTCTGAATTAGCTTTCAAATGCCTCTAAGAACACCTGATTCGGACTTGTGTACTCTGAGATATGTCCATTACAGTGTTCTGCGTTTAAACAGCCGACGAATTGGTTTCTGGTTTAGTAATTTGAGAATTTGACTAAGTTACATTAGGAACTGGACTAAGTGACCTTCATGAATGTTGTAGCTCTGTGTCTTAGCTTCGAAACGGCATAGGTTTTGTCTCAATCCGATAAGCGTAGCTTCGGATATGTTATTTCCGCATTCGTACGTCAAATATGTCTTGTGCTAAGTTGAATTTCTGCACTTGTGATTGTTGTAATTCTTATTCTTATGATATTGTGAGCCTATGGAACGGCTCTTGACTTGAATTTCTTATGTGTGATGTTGGGTTGTGGTTGAGGAAAAATAATGAAGCCAAAATGGCTGGAAAATTAGGTAAACACAAAGGGCGTGCTGCCCAAATTTTCGCTCGAGGGCTAGGTTTCTATTTGAACTTGTATACTTTTGTTTGGCCAATACCATGACCGGTTTTCCATTTTAAAACATGATTTTTCATCCTGGGGTTCAAACAACCCTCTTCTTACTTGAAAGCCATCTTTACACGTTTTACTCCTAATTAGTCGGGTTTCTTTGTTTCCATTGTAAATGTTTTGCTCGATAAACTGTAATATGTTCTCTTGTTCAACCTTAGGTTTCATTGGTGACTAAGGGTAATATCCGGAAGGATATTTTGCACGTTATTTTGCATATCTAGGTGAGTGTTCCTTATTTGACTTTATGGCTTGTTGTTATCATTTGCTAATGTGTTAATTGCTTTTAATGATTTCCAAAACGAGCTTTCTAGGCGAGTGTGTACTTTATCGCACTCGACCTAAATAACTATGCAATTTTCAAGGATTTAATGGTTGAAATGTTACTTGCGCATGAATGTAAGCCTTTTGGGCTGAACTGGCCATTGCCCTTGTTACCGGTCGTCTCGAGCCAGAAGCGGACTCGGTCGGACGATTAGGGACTTGGGTGAACGTTTGGTATACTCGAGTATTACCCTATAGGTTGGTGGAGACTGGCCAACGACCAGGACGTGGGTGAATGAATGAATGAACGAACGAACGAACGAACGAGGGTTTATTGATAAACGAAAAATGCATTTTCAAATGATTGGAGGAATAAGGGGAAATGTCAGGAGAACGAATGAACGAATGAACGAATTGCTCCTTGTGAGCCGTATCCTTTTAATGAATGTTACTATTGCTTTCCATTGTAAATGTTTCTTGAATTATTGATACTCCATGTTTAATGTATTGAATTGATTGTTTGATTGTTTGATTATCTGTTTGGAACCTCACTGAGCTTTTAGCTCACCCCTTTAGTTTTGTTTTCCTTAACAGGGGACGGCGAGCAGGATGAGAGCATAGACTAGCCTAGTCTAGGTCTTTTGTTTCTTTTGTAATGGTTCTCGCCCTAGTGCTTGGCACGGGCTAGTTGTATGGTGAAGTGAGAACCTTTGTACATTTGATGGTTGTACTTCCTTTTGAGATAGCAATGTATATAAGTTCCACTTTAAGTTTGGATTGCTGCCCTATTTATTCTTGTGATTTGTTCTGGATTTGATTAAAGAACGACTGAGTCCCGGCGAGAGCTGGGCAGGCGGCCCGCCGAACCCTCTGGTACGCCTTAGGGGGAGGTGGGGTCGTTACATAAGCTACATATCTCTTACACCAAAGCTGGAAATTTCAATAAAACTTGATAAAAACATAGCTTCTATCACTACATGTATCAGATAAATTTCAGGATAAGAGAAGAAAGAGAAGTTTTCTAACAATTTACCTCAAAACCCTAGGTTAGAAAGTAAATCAAGGTCTTTCCTCCTCCAAGAACTTCACCAAAAGCTCCCTTCCGCATTTGCTTCAAAGATCTACGAAGTAGATTAGGATTTTTTTTTTGTTTTTTCACGAATCAAGTAAGAGATTAAGGCTAGAACTTGAGGTTTTTTTCTCTCCCTTTTCTCTCTCTATTTTCGGCCACAAGAAGGAAAAATGAAGGAGTTTTGGTTGTGAAATGGAAGATAAATACAAGACTTATCTTGGTCAAAGAAGGCTTGGATCATCGACATTTGGCAAAGCTTGGTTCAAGCCTATCTCTTTGTCTCTCTTGATTTGTCTCTAATCTCCAAGATTTTTAATGCTTCTCCAGTTAAGTCCTAACACTTCTTGTTACATAATCTCCTTTGCACAAAACTCTTTCTTGTCCATCAAATTTATTGTACACACCTCACTAGTTAGTTACACTAGTATAATGCACTACGAAACTTAACATATACCAAATTATATAATGAAAAGGATAAAATCATGACTCAACCATTAAACTAAGTAAGAAATTAAGGCAAGTAAATTGAAATAAAGAAAATATAAATTAGCTTAATAAAAATACAAGAAAATATAAAATAACTTTTGAATCCTCATATTTTTAGCACATACAGAGCACATCAAGATATAGCACACAATATGCACAAATTAGATCTTATCCAAAAAATAATAATCAAATGGCTAAATTATCATGTAAAGTGACACTGTTTATACTTGTTGCAATCAATCTCAAGTCTCAATTGAAGCTATGAAATAATTGATGAAACCATGAAATGGGCATTGGAACTTACATTTTCTTTTCCATTGGGCATGTCTTGAATAAGGCAACCGAAAGGAAACATCCATGTTCGTGAAGAAGAAGCATCTTTAGCACCTTAAAGCAATCATGTGTAACTTTCCACGCATCTACAGTAACATATCCATTAAAATTAATCAATTTTGTAATCCAATAGCTACTAAGTAATCAAAATTCCATTAAATAGAATTGCAGAAGAATTGTACCACATATAAAGAACCATCCCCTTTCCAATTATCAAGCACTTCAATTGTCTTTGGTGACAATTGTGGAAAAATCCATTCATTGTTTTGGAAACATGAATAAGATATTAAAACACAAATAGGATAAATATTATTAAATCTAATGCAATTAAATCATGGATAGTATCTCATATGTGATGGATTGAGGGGAAAAAGAAAAAAAAATAAAAGGAGCAAGAGATATTAGAGTGATCTGGATCCTGAAATATATCAATCAAGTGCCTGCCAGTAGTTGGCACAAGTCCTGAATCTCTTGATGGTTTTTTATCCAAGAACTACAGCTATTGATATGGGACATTTTGAGATATAGCTTGTATTTCACAATGAATAAGATATCTCTCATTAGTTGGAGACTTGACCCATAAGGGCTCATTTTCTTGAAAAAGCTCTAATAATTCTTCCATGGCATTAATAACAGTTTCAACCATGATAGATTTTTCCATCGCTTGTATTCCAGGGAACTTGTGAGATAACAATGGGTTCATTGAAGACCCCGGAATATTTTCAGCTAAATATGATAGGGGCTTAAAATGTGGTAAAAAATAAGATTCAGGTATTCTGGATCTTCTAGAGAAAATGGATACTACACTGGATGCCCTCTCAAATTGCAAGTGTAGCAAAACAAATTAATCAGTAGTAGTTAGGAATTGTAAAAAGAAAATTAGATTTGTATGAGTTATAGAGATTAAAACATGAAAATAGATGAGTGTAACTCTTTTTTCAACTTGTAGTCTTTCTAGATTTCTTTGCTTTGCTTCTTCTCCAAATGATAATCCCTAACATTTTGGGCATGCAAGAATCCTTAATGCTTCTCTCATAGTAAGATTCTCACAAAGGAATATATCATTATCAACTCTAAAGGCATTTTTGTCAGCTCATTCATTATGACTCTAAAAATGTAAATCCCAAAAAAAGGAAAAAAGTTCATATTATCGTAGATGATTTTCGATGTCCCTAAATTTTTATTTGAAATCATATTTAGTTCCTATAGTGTGACTACATGTGCAACTCATGTGACAACCGTCAAAGGCATCGCTTTCAAAAATAACATTGTCCCGGAGAAATAAAATGTAAACCAGTTCCCACAATTTTTATTTCCCAACACATTCCAGCACTCTTTACTCTCTATGTCGAAAATTGTCAAGTCCAACTCACAAAAGTCAATATATATATATCATTAGTTTTCTAAATTTCTTTTGAATGTGAAATGGGAAAGGAACTTGAATAAAGAATCCAAATATTTGAGCATGAAATATTCATTAAAATGTCAAAAAGCTTTTTGGAAGCTATCGGATGTTTAACCAAAACATGGATATAGATTATCCATTAATTCACTTATGAAAGGAAAGTATAGAACTTGAAGCAACATATTTAAGCACAAGGACATTCCAATTTCCAATGAATCTCATGTATTCATCTCATTTTCTAGAAAGAAGCCATGGTATTTTCCCCCTAAGTTAGTTGCCTGTGAAATTGACAAATTAAAAGAGCAGTTGATGGACCTATCCTCCATACACTTTCAAAATTGGGTGAGAGCAAAGATTCAATAGCACAAAACAAAAAAAAAAGAGAAAATAATTCTTTTTTTCCATATGAAACTAGACTTTGGCTCTTCATAGGCTTGATCTTAGAGAATAAGATACTACTTATGAGTTGCATTATGCATTGACCCAGTGACGACCCCACCTCTCACTAAGGCGAACCAAAAAGGTTCGGCAGAACGTCTGCCTAACTCTCGTTAGGACTCATGCACTCATTCAACCTTAATAAAGGATCACAAATTAGCCATCGACTTAATTAAGAAGTATTTCAAATATAGAAACTCGAAACTCCCAAGTATACCATTTATGATTACAATCACAAAACCCAAGTATACAAAGTTTACGCTTTAATGGGCTCCAATAACATACAAAAGTATACTAGCTTCCACCAAAAGTCGCTAGTTTAAAACTTTCAACTTCCACCTCCAAAGCTCGTTAAGGAAAAACAAACTTAAAGGGATGAGCTAACGCTCAGTGAGGCCAAGAAAACAAGCAAGCACTAGGACCAATTAATCGAATGGCATGTTTGAAAGCATCTTTAACATGAACTTTCATTTAAATGTACAAGTAGGAAATAAACACACAAGGAAGGATACAGAAGCTCTCAGGAGCTATTTCCACGTTTTGACCACTTCAAGCCATTTGGGGTTGACTCTCCGTCAACTCAAGTAGTAACATGACCGTAGTGCTCCACTTACTTCCTCCATCCAACATAACACCCTCTCGAATCCGGAACCAAATATGCATGAGGTGGCAATACTAATCGAGTATGCCAAACAACATCTCAAAAGATCAAACTATAAAATTTTCCATGGTTCACCAAACTTCTCGACCAAGCCTTTGCTGGGTCAAGTTACGAGGTTAGCCAATGGGTTGGGGTGTCCCTAGAAGTATAAGTGGTCGATGAGACATCGCTCCAATCAACTTAGAATTGTGTATGACTGAGTCGGTATTAGAGGCACCTCCCACCAAATAGGGTGTGGTACATGCTTCCGCTCAAAGAACAGATTATAACACTGAATCGGTATGAGATGCACCTCCCACCCGAATAGGGTGTGGTACATGTTTCCGTTCAGTGCTCACGAGTTAAACATGTTCATGCACAAATTCAAGTCATATATATTCATTTAACAAGTATCATGTAATCAGGAGAGAGAGAGGACGAGGGCGGTAAAGTACACCCTCGCCTCGGCAAGTTCATTATCATATAACACTTGTACAAACAGCAATTTAATCATAGTAACATTGAACATGCACTTGACACTCACCAAAAGCCAAGGCAAAACAAGAGCAAAGCGAGAAGTCAGATGAGCTCTTCAGTGTCCTTGTGACCACCTGAGATATGCACAATCACGATTACCTAGGTACTTGACCAAGGTTATAAAAAAAATATTTTCTTGCTACCCATTCTCAAGGTCACAAGTTGAGTCAAGTTAAAGGAGCTTTTCTCGCTAAATAATTAAAATAATACTCAAAGAGAACTTAAAGGTTGTTTTTCGATTCAAATCATGATAAGAAATCTCAATTCCCAAAAGAAAGTACTATATTTACTTTCGGTACGAAAATCGAGAAAAAGGGGTAGACGGTTTCCATCTCTCAAAACTTTTAATCTCATGTACAAAAGTTAGAATATAAAGAACGTTCACATTTTCCAAACTAATAGAGTCAAAACTCATCCAAAACTCTACTCATTTTCATAGTAAATGTCAAAGATAAAGGTTCCAAGTTTCGAGTATAAAACTAGTGAAATTTTTCAAAAATTACTGTACTTAAAAAGTTCCCTTTTCAAAGTTGAAACTCATGGAAATCGAGGGTATAAGACTACGGATTGAGGTCCATTTCTCAAGTATGAAATGATGTGCAATTAACCAAGAAAGTTGAACAACCAAGAAAACGCATCAAGAGAGGTTTAATCTTTTGGAAACCGAGATTCAAAATGAAGGTTTAAACTTCAAAGAGACCCTGTATCCGATCATGAAACTAAACTTAAAACGGACCAACAATCTCAAAGAAAGGTTGAAAGTGCTTAAAAGAGTCCTTTGTTTAAAACCAGAAAATTTTCAGCTTGGTGTGACACTATTTGGAAAAATCATATCTTGAGTTTCGGAAGTCTAAAAATTAGAAACATCATACCGTTATAAACTAGACTTGGTGCACTAAAACTCTCTAGAAGACACTTTTCTCTAACTCCAATTCAAAATCATTCAAATTTTAGCTCAAAATTACTGTTCCAGACAGGGCAGAGCAAAACAGACTTGCGATTTCAGTAAATTTTGAAATTTTGAAAAAATTCGTAGAAATGGAATCACCCCTTGAAATTTATACCACACATAGGATTCCAAATCTAGTTTCAAATTCAACAAACAGAATTCAATTCGGATCCTTCAACACCAACATACAACAGTTTTAAGAAAACTGATTTTTGGAACCTGTTTACGAAATTTTCAGTTTTGAAGTACTTGATAGAGTTTCAAAATCTGGTCATAACTTGAGCTACACAACTCAAAATTTAGCGTGGTTTGTGGAGTTGAAAACTAGATTCAAAATTCTAAAATTCACTAGAAGAAACTGTCTTAAAATTCGCTTTGCAAGATAGGTGAAATTGAGCTACAGCTTGTTTCTCGGGTGAATGGAGTGAGGAAAATCAGCCATCTTTACCAGTTCACTACGACTCATAGGAAATGAATCAGGAACTATATTTTATACCGTTGGAAAGCCCTCGGAGTTTAGTTTCAGATGCCAGAAACGGCACTTGAGTTCAACTCCCAGACAAAAAGTTATGACTCAAAATGTGAACACTGGTCAGGGCTCCTAGTCAGAAAATTTCCTAGACTTGCAACATCCTTTCCCCTACTTTAACTCATCCAATCGAAAAGCTTTTTGGGTGATATTTAATACACATAAATACCATCATATAACAAACATTATAGCACCAACATAACATCAAAATTTGAAATTAACATGAGAGATTCAACCAGCCAAAAATTCGAACAGCAAGCATCCTCCATTCTTCAAATTTTCTTTTCAACTTCCTAACTAAAACTAAGCTATAACTTCTCAAAACAAGCAAGTAAACACACAATAATCCTCAAGACCCCTACCTATGAAGCCACCTCAAGTCCTCTATCTAGTGTCAAGCTTCTTATGAACCCATCAACAACCCAAAGACTAAATAGATTAACTAACTAATTACTCTAAGTTGAGAGGGAAAGGATGAGAACTTAGAGGGTTATCTTGCTTCCAAGAATGAAGACCAACCACTAGTGTAAAAGCTCTCTAATCACCAAAGTTCCTTCCTCGTTCAAGCCACCCTTCAAACTTGTATGGTGAACCAAGAAAAGAACCAAGTTTGGAGTGTTTTCTTGGAGCAAAATGGAAGACAAGGAGCTGAAATTTTTGGTAAGAAATAGGGGAGGGAAGTCGAATCAACACTTTTGATGTTATTTGACGTACAATAATTTCTATATGCTTATTATGAATCTGTACCCCCTGGGATCGATAAACCTTTTGGAGAGGAGGGGAGAAAGAAAGAGTTTTAGGTGGTAGTTGTGTGATTTGATGGAGTGAAAAGGAAAAATGACATAAACGTGTCTTGATACCCCAAAAGTCAACAATTGAATAGTGAGCAATTAGTGCTTCTAATTGAGTTTAATTTAACTTACTCACTTCTAATCTCTCAATTAACTTTTCTTAGTCTACTATCGATCATCCTTAATTCTCCAAGATTATTGCACTCTCGAATCGAAATTTATCTCGAAAAACGTGTAATCGCTATTTCTCACTAATTGAACCGCAAAAAAATTAAATTTGCTAACGAAATGTTTTAAAATATAAAATGAGACATTGTTCCAAGCTAATGAATTTAAAATGAATGAAATAAATTAATCGGAGTAAACAAATAAATAAATGATTGAATAAGCTAGTAAAATAAAATAAAAGTAAGTAAAATAAAAAAAATTCGGGTCCTCACATCCTTCCCCCCTTAAAAGAATTTCGTTCTCGAAATTTATACATCGATCTACGAATAACTGTGGATACTTTTTTTTTTTTGGATCTTCTCTTTTATTTCTCAAGTTGTTTTCTCGATTCCATGATTTCTCCATAAAACCTTCACTAAAAAAATTTGCTTGTGCCTTAACTCCTTCGTTTTTCGATCTAAGACCTTTACTGGCCTTTCCTCATATGACAAATTCTTATCAATGTCTACTTCTTTCAATAATAACTCACACTTATTGAATTTAGCAAAAGATTGGTGCTCTTTTCGGATTTTCAAAACTATCCTCAAGTGCCGGTCATAATCTTATCACAAGTCTAAAGGTGTGGGACAAAATTTAAATATACATATAAGGCATAAAATCAATTAAAAACAAAGTAAATTTTCTTATATTATAAAAGATCATAATAGTTACATCAAATTAGAATAGGTTTATCAAACCATTTCAAAAGAAAAGGGGAACAACAAGATCATAGCAAAACTTGCTAAGTCGCAAATGTACAAAACAACAAAAGAACTTTATCCCTTATACAAAAGATTACAACCTCTAAAAGTGTCAGTTTAGACTAGGGTATAACCATAACCTCTATCTCCTAAGTGGAGTCAGATCCATCCCCTCTCGTAGAACTCCCACTACTTGGATCGCTCTCACAGCTATTAACATTAATCACTCCCTCTAGCACTCGACTGCTTTGCAACGGATCTAGCAGGTTGCTGAGTATTTCCTCCTTTCTTAAAAGCACTAGGATAAGTTGAAACCTGATGTTTGGCACTACCGCAGATCAGACATTTTCCTTGCTTTCTCTAACATTTGGCCTCAGTGTGGTTAAACCTACCACAGTATTCACAAGTTACGTGAGAACTCACGGTCTAACCAATTTGAGAATTTCTTTTTTGCTGATCTCACCCACTCTGATTTTCTTTTGACGGGGCTTCCTTTGATGGAGTTTCTTTGAATTTTTCGGGCATTCTCACTCCTTCAGCCCCTCTTCCCACTTTAAGGAGTTGGGTTGACTTCTCGAACTGTCCAGAGGTATCGCTTGGGTTATCCCTCTTTCTAGTATGAAAAACTTTAGATTGAGATTTATCATTTTCTACCCTCTATGCCTTATCCAAGGCATCCGTAAAAGTGGTGATCTGGGCGGTTGCTAGAGATTCTTGAATTTCTACATTTAACCCTAAAATCTCTTTATCATTTTGTGCTTCGTGATCACTAACTCAGGGGCAAATTTGAAAAGTTTGATACACCGTTCCTCATATTCGGGCATATTTAGTAACCCTTGTTTCAATTTAATAAAGTCGTCCTTCCTTTTTTTTTTTTTGTATCATTGGCGGGAGAAATTTGACATTAAACTCCCTCTCAAAGTTGGCCCAAGTCCAGGGGGTTTGTTCTCTTTCCCACTTGGCCCTTGCAACATTCCATCACGAGCGCGCTGCTCTCTCAAACTGAAAAACAGCAAATTTCACTTGCCTTTCATCGACATAATCTAAAGCAGTAAAAATCTCTACCATCCTCTCAAACCAATTTTCCGCTATCTCGAGATCAGACCCTCCATGAAATTTAGGTGGAGCAAACTTCGAAAAGCGTTCTAAAGCTCTATCCTCACTCCTTTATTGGTTCTTAGGTTGGTTGATTGGTTCAGGATCTTGGCGCTCAACTAAACGCTCCAGGACATCTGTTATGCGGTTAAGGGCCGTAACCACTTTGTCATTCCCTTCATTCCTAGGGTTTCAATTCGGGCCAGTTGCAAATCCCTCACCTCTCTCGGGAGTACGGGGTTGCTGAAGCTCACGCCCATGCCTCATTCCACGTTCTTGCCGATCCATATAGTAAAATTCTAAACGCATAAATAAAGAGGAAAAAATAAGCATAGAAATTTTAAAACATAAACAAGTTGCAAGAATATGTTAAAATCAAAACATAGATTTTTATATAGGTTAGAAGTCATGTCACATGTCAAGAGTGCATACAACGAATCAATAATATCAAATACAAGACATAGGCGTCCAAGTGCCTCAAAATACAGGAATATATGCAATAAAATACAAAGGGCCTCACGACGAGATTCACCCCTTCTAAGTTCTAAACAAAAGTCAAAAGGTCGGAAGATCACTAATATCAGTGAACCGAGTTAGTCGATCCTACAACCTCAGAAGGGTCCTCCTCAGGATCCTCTTCCATCGGATCCATCTCCACCTCAACAACAGGAGCAACATCTCCAGGTCCACCTTCCCTCATGACCTCCTCTATGTGCTCGATCATGGTCACACACTCAGTCATAATGACATTCACTCGATCTCTCGCCTCCTCGACCATTCGGATAAGGTGCCCCTCGGCCTCCTGAAATCGAGCATGGGAGGCGTCAGCCCTCTGATGTTCCTCAAGTACCCTAGCATCTAACTCCTAGATCCAGGTAGTCTGGACCTCCATAGTGGCCTCCATCTCTTCTCTCTCAGCTAATGCTATCCTGAGGTCACGAATCAATTGCCTCTGCTCCTTGACTATCCCTAACGCTAAGGGGTTAGGTTAGGAGAATCTCCCTCGGCATGGGCACGTCCTACCCCGCTGAATAGGTAAGTACCGCAGGAGGGGCCCGCCTCTAACCCTCTGATACGGAATCACGGGGAGATATCCCTCAACCCTATAATCATCGCTGCTGCTGTCCATATTCTACAAATAACCAACAAAACCAAATGTCAAGCCCTTATAGTCATTAATACCAACTAAAAATTTAATTTAAAGTTTATTATAGATTTCTATGACCAAAAGTTCACGACTAAGAACTCTCTACCACTGTTTCATATATTTCGAACCTAGCGCTCTGATACCTACTATGACGACCCCACCTCTCCCTATGGCGAGTCAAAAGGGTTCAGCGGAACACCTGACCAACTCTCGTCAGGACTCACACACTCATTCAAACTTAATAAAGGATCACAAATTAACCATCAACTTAATTAAGAAGTACTTCAAATATATAAACTCGAAACTTCCAAGCATACCATTTATGATTACAACCATAAAATTCAAGTGTACAAAGTTTACACTTTAATGGGCTCCAATAACATACAAAAGTATACTAGCTTCCAACAAAAGTCACTTGTCTAGAACTTCCAACTTCCACCTCCAAAGCCTGTTAAGGAAGAACAAAGTTAAAGGGAAGAGCTAACGCTCAGTGAGACCAAGAAAACAAGCAAGCAAGCAAGTACGTAGGACCAATTAATCGAATAGCATGTTTGAAAGTATCTTTAACATGAACTTTCATTTAAATGCACAAGTAAGAAATAAACACACAAGGAATGATACAGGAGCTCTCAGGAGCTATTTCCACGTCTTGATCGCTTCAAGCCATCTGGGGTTTACTCTCCATCAACTCAAATAGTAACATGACCGTAGTACTCCACTTATTTCCTCCATCCAACATAACACCCTCTCGGATCAGGAACCAAACACGCATGAGGTGGCAATACTAATCGAGTATGCTAAGCAAGATTTCAAAAGATAAAGCTATAAAATTTTCCATGATTCACCAAGCTTCTCGACCAAGACCTTGCTGGCTCGAATTACAAGGTTAGCCAATGGGTTGGAATGTCCCCATAAGTATAAGTGGTCGATAAGACATCGCCCCAATCGATTTAGAATTGTGTATGGCTCTGAGTCGGTATCAGAGGCACTTCTCATCCGAATAGAGTGTGGTACATGCTTTCGCTCAGTGCTCACGAGTTAAACATATTCATGTACAAATGCAAGTCATATATATTAATTTAACAAGTATCATGTAATCAGGAGAGCGAGACGACGAGGGTAGCAAAGTACACTCTCGCCTTGACAAGTTCATGTATCATATAGCACTTGTACAAACAGCAATTTAATCATAGTAACATTGAACATGCACTTGACACTCACCAAAAATCAAGACAAAACAAGAGCAAAGCGAGAAGTCAGATAAGCTCTTCGGCGTCCTTGTGACCACCTGAGACATGCACAATCATGATTAGCTAGGTACTCAACCAAGGTTATAAAGAAAAAATATTTTTTTGTTACCCACTCTCAAGGTCACAAGTTGAGTCAAGTTAAAGGAGTTTTTCTCGCTAAATCATTGAAATAATACTCAAAGAGAACTTAAAGGCTGTTTTTCGATTCAAGTCGTGATAAGAAATCTCAATTTCCAAAAGAAAGTACTATATTTACTTTCGATACGAAAATCGAGAAAATGGGGTAGATGGTTTCCATCTCTCAACACTTTTAATCTCATGTCCAAAAGTTAGAATATAAAGAACGTTCACATTTTCCAAACTAATGGAGTCAAAACTCATCCAAAACTCCACTCATTTTCATAGTAAATGTCAAAGCTAAAGGTTCCAAGTTTCGAGTATAAAACTAGTGAAATTTTTCAAAAATTACTGTACTTAAAAAGTTCCCTTTTCAAAGTTCAAACTCATGGAAATCGAGGGTATAAGACTACGGATTGAGGTCCATTTCTCAAGTATGAAATGAGGTGCAATTAATCAAGAAAGTTGAACAACCAAGAAAACGCATCAAGAGAGGTTTAATCTTTTGGAAATCGAGATTCAAAATGAAGGTTTAAACTTCTAAGAGACCCTGTATCCAACCATGAAACTAAACTTAAAACGGACCAACAATCTCAAAGAAAGGTTGAAAGTGCTTAAAAGAGTCCTTTGTTTAAAACCAGAAAATTTTCAGCTTGGTGTGACACTATTTGGAAAAATAATATCTCGAGTTCTGGAAGTCCAAAAATTAGAAACTTTATACCATTATAAACTTGACTTGGTGCACTAAAACTCTTTAGAAGACACTTTTCTCTAACTCCAATTCAAAATTATTCAAATTTTAGCTCAAAATTACTGTTCCAGACAGGGCAGAACAAAACAGACTTGTGATTTCAGTAAATTTTGGAAATTTGAAAAAATTCGTAGAAATGGAATCATCCTTGAAATTTATACCACACATAGGATTCCAAATCCAGTTTCAAATTCAACAAACAGAATTCAATTCGGATCCTTCAACACCAACATACAACAGTTTTAAGAAAACTGATTTTTGGAACCTGTTTACGAAATTTTCAGTTCTGAAGTACTTGATAGAGTTTCAAAATCTGGTCATAACTAGAGCTACACAACTCAAAATTTAGCGTGGTTTGTGGAGTTGAAAACTAGATTCAAAATTCTAAAATTCACTAGAAGAAACTATCTAAAAATTCGTTTTGCAAGATAGGTGAAATTGAGCTACAGTTTGTTTCTCGGATGAAAGTGATGAGGAAAATTAGCCATGTTTGCCGGTTCACTACGGCTCATAGAAAACAAATCAGGTTCTATATTTTATACCGTTGGAAAGCCCTCGGAGTCTAGTTCACAAATGGCACTTGAGTTCAACTCCCAGAAAAAAAGTTATGACTCAAAATGTGAACACTGGTCGGGGCTCCTAGTCAGAAAATTTCCTAGATTTGCAACCTCCTTTCCCCTACTTTAACTCATCCAATCGAAAAGTTTTTTGGGTGATATTTAGCACACATAAATACCATCATATAACAAACATTATAGCACCAACATAACATCAAAATTCGAAATTAACATGAGAGATTCAACAAGCCAAAAATTCGGACAGCAAGCATTCTCCATTCTTCAAATTTTATTTTGAACTTCCTAATTAAAACAAAGCTATAACTTCTCAAAACAAGCAAGTAAACACACAATAATTCTCAAGACCTCTACCTATGAAGCCACCTCAAGTCCTCTACCTAGTGTCAAGTTTCTTGTGAACCCATCAACAACCCAAAGACTAACTAGATTAACTAACTAATTACTCTAAGTTGAGAGGGAAAGGATAAGAATTTAGAGGGTTACCTTGCTTCCAAGAGTGAAGACCAATCACTAGTGTAAAAGGTTTCTAATCACCAAAGTTCCTTCCTCGTTCAAGCCACCCTTCAAGCTTGTATGGTGAACCAAGAAAAGAACCAAGTTTGGAGTGTTTTCTTGAAGCAAAATGGAAGACAAAGTGTTGAAATTTTTGGTAAGGAATAGGGGAGGGGGAGTCGGCCAAGAGGAGGGGAGAAAGAAAGGGTTTTGGATGGTAATTGGTGATTTGATGGAGTGAAAAGGAAGAATGACATAAACGTGTCTTGATACCCCAAAAGTCAACAATTGAATAGTGAGCAATTAGTGCTCCTAATTGCTTTTAATTTAACTTACTCACTTCTAATCTCTCAATTAATTTTTATTAGTCTACTATCGATCATCCTTAATTCTCCAAGATTATTGCACTATCGGATCGAATTTTACCTCAAAAAACGTGTAATCGCTATTTCTCACTAATTGAACCGCAGAAAAATTAAATTTGCTTACGAAACGTTTTAAAATATAAAATAAGACATTGTTCCAAGCTAATGAATTTAAAATGAATGAAATAAATTAATCAGAGTAAACGAATAAATAAATGATTAAATAAACTAATAAAATAAAATAAAAGTAAGTAAAATAAAAAAAATTCGGATCCTCACATCCTTTCCCCCTTAAAAGAATTTCGTTCTCGAAATTCATACATCGATCTATAAATAACTCTGGATACTTTTTTTTTGGATCTTCTCTTTTATTTCACAAGTTGCTTTCTCGATTCCATGATTTTTCCCTAAAACCTTCACTAAAGAAATTTGCTTGTGCCTTAACTCCTTCATTTTTCGATCTAAGACCTTTACTGGCCTTTTCTCATATGTCAAATTCTTATCAATCTCTACTTCTTTCAATAATAACTCACACTTATTGAATTTAGCAAAAGGTTGATGCTCTTTCCCGATTTTCAAAACTATCCTCAAGTGCCGTTCATAATCTTATCACAGGTCTAAAGGTGTGGGACAAAATTTAAATATACATATAAGGCATAAAATCAATTAAAAACAAAGTAAATTTTCTTATGCTATAAAAGATCATAATAGTTACATCAAATTAGGATGGGTTTATCAAACCATTTCAAAAGAAATGGGGAACAACAAGATCATAGCAAAACTTGCTAAGTCGCAAATGTACGAAATAATAAAAGGACTTTATCCCTTACACAAAAGATTACAACCTCTAAAAGTGTCAGTCTAGACTAGGGTATAACCATAACCCCTATCTCCTAAGTGGAGTCAGATCCATCCCCTCTCGTAGAACTCCCATTATTTGGATCCCTCTCGCAGCCATTAACATTAACCACTCCCTCTGGCACTCGACTGCTTTGCAACGGATCTAGCAGGCTGCTGAACATTTCCTCCTTTCTTAAAAGCACTGGGATAACTTGAAACCTAATGTTTGGCACTACCGCAGACCAGACATTTTCCTTGCTTTCTCCAACACTCAGCCTCAGTGCGGTTAAACTTACCACAGTATTCACAAGTTATGTGAGGAGTCATGGCCTAACCAGTTTGAGAATTCCTTTTTTGCTGATCTCGCCCACTCAGATTTTCTTTTGGCGGGGCTTCTCTTGATAGAATTTCTTCGAATTTTTTGGGCATTCTCACTCCTCCAGCCTCTCTTCCCACTTTAAGGAGTTGGGTTGATTTCTCGAACTGTCCAGAGGTATCGTTTGGGTTACCCCTCTTTCTAGTATGAAAACTTTGGATTGAGATTTAACATTTTCTACCCTCTATGCCTTATTCAAGGCATCCGTAAAAGTGGTGATCTAGACGGCTGCTAGAGATTCATGAATTTCTACATTTAACCCTTGAATAAATCTCTTTATCCTTTTGCGCTCCGTGATCACTAGTTCAAGGGCAAATTTGAAAAGTTTGGTGAACCATTCCTCATATTTGAGTACACTTAGTAACCCTTGTTTCAATTTAATAAAGTCGTCCTTCCTCTTTTCTTGTATCATTGGCGGGAGGAACTTGACATTAAACTCCCTCTCAAAGTTGGTCCAAATGGGTTTGTTCTCTTTCCCACTTCGCCCTCACAGCATTCCACCACGAGCGGACTGCTCTCTCAAACTGAAAAACAGCAAATTTCACTTGCATTTCCTCGGCATAATCTAAAGCAGCAAAAATCTCTACCATCCTCTCAAACCAATTTTTCGCTATCTCGGGATCAAACCCTTCATGAAACTTAGGTAGAGCGAACTTCAAAAAGCGCTCTAGAGCTCTATTCTCACCCCTTTCTTGGTTCCTAAGTCGGTTGATTGGTTCAGGTCCTTGGCGTCAACTAAACGCTCCAGGACATCCGTTATGCGGTTAAGGGCCGTAATCACTTGGTCATTCCCTTCATTCCTAGGGTTTCAATTTGGGCCAGTCGCAGATCCCTCACCTCTCTCGGGAGTACGGGGTTGCCGAAGCTTACGCCCATGCCTCCTTCCACGTTCTCGTCGATCCATATAGCAAAATTCTAAAAGCATAAATAAAGAGAAAAAAATAAGCATAGAAATTTTAAAACATAAACAAGTTGCAAGAATACGTTAAAATCAAAACATAGATTTTTATATAGGTTAGAAGTCATGTCACATGTCAAGAGTGCATACAACGAATCAATAATATCAAATACAGGACATAGGCGTCCAAGTGCCTCAAAATACAGGAATATATGCAATAAAATACAAAAGGCCTCACAACGAGATTCATCCCTTCTAAGTTCTAAACAAAAGTCAAAAGGTCGGAAGATCACTAATATCAGTGAACCGAGTTAGTCGATCCTACAACCTCAGAAGGATCCTCCTCGGGATCCTCTTCCATCGGCTCCATCTCCATCTCAACAACTGGAGCAACATCCCTAGGTCCACATTCCCTCATGACCTCCTCTTTGTGCTCGATCATGGTCACACACTCAGTCATAATGCCATCCACTCGATCTCTCGCCTCCTCGACCATCCGGATAAGGCGCCCCTCGGCCTCCTGAAATCGAGCATGGGAGGCGTCAGCCCTCTGACGCTCCTCAGGTACCCTAGCCTTTAACTCCTGGATCCAGGTAGTCTGGACCTCCATAGTGGCCTCCATCTCTTCTCTCTCAGCTAATGCTATCCTGAGGTCACGAATCAACAGCTTTCGCTCCTCGACTACCCCTAACACCAAGGGGTTAGGGTAGGAGAATCTTCCTCGGCATGGGCACATCCTACTGCGCTGAATAGGTAAGTACCGCAGGAGGGGCTCACCTCCAACCCTCTGATACGGAATCACGGTGAGAGATCCCTCAACCCTATCATCATCACTGTTGCTGTCCATATTCTACAAATAACTAACAAAACCAAATGTCAAGCCCTTATAGTCACTAATACCAACTAAAAATTTAACTTAAAGTTTATTATAGATTTCTGTGACCAAAAGTTCATGACTAAGAACTCTCTAACACTGTTCCATATATTTCGAATCTAGCGCTCTGATACCAACTATGACGACCCCACCTCTCCCTATGGCGAACCAAAAGGGTTCAGCGGAATGCCTGCCCAACTCTCGTCAGGACTCACACACTCATTCAAGCTTAATAAAGGATTACAAATTAACCATCGACTTAATTAAGAAGTATTTCAAATATATAAGCTCGAAACTTCCAAGTATACCATTTATGATTACAACCATAAAATCCAAGTATAAAAAGTTTACACTTTAATGGGCTCCAATAACATACAAAAGTATACTAGCTTCCATCAAAAGTCGCTAGTCTAGAACTTCCAACTTCTACCTTTAAAGCCTGTTAAGGAAGAACAAACTTAAAGGGAAGAGCTAACGCTCAGTGAGACCAAAAAAACATGCAAGCAAGCAAGCACGTATGACCAATTAATCGAATAGCATGTTTAAAAGTATCTTTAACATGAACTTTCATTTAAATGCACAAGTAAGAAATAAACACACAAGGAATGATACAGGAGCTCTCAGGAGCTATTTCCACGTCTTGATCGCTTCAAGCCATCTGGGGTTTACTCTCCATCAACTCAAATAGTAACATGACCGTAGTACTCCACTTATTTCCTCCATCCAGCATAACACCCTCTCGGATCAGGAACCAAACATGCATGAGGTGGCAATACTAATCGAGTATGCTAAACAAGATCTCAAAAGATAAAGCTATAAAATTTTTCATGGTTCAAAAAGCTTCTCAACCAAGACCTTGCTGACTCGAGTTACGATGTTAGCCAATGGGTTGGAATGTCCCCATAAGTATAAGTGGTCGATAAGACATCGCTCCAATCGATTTAGAATTGTATATGGCTCTGAGTCGGTATCAGAGGTACCTCCCACCTGAATAAGGTATGGTACATGCTTTCGCTCAGTGCTCACGAGTTAAACATGTTCATGTACAAATGTAAGTCATATATATTCATTTAACAAGTATCATGTAATCAGGAGAGAGAGAGAACGAGAGCGGTAAAGTACACTCTCGCCTCGACAAGTTCATGTATCATATAGCACTTTTACAAACAGCAATTTAATCATAGTAACATTGAACATGCACTTGACACTCAGCAAAAGTTAAGGCAAAACAAGAGCAAAGCGAGAAGTCAGATGAGCTCTTCGGCGTCCTTGACACCACTTGAGACATGCACAATCATGATTAGCTAGGTACTCAACCAAGGTTATAAAGAAAAAATATTTTCTTGCTACCCACTTTCAAGGTCACAAGTCGAGTCAAGTTAAAAGAGTTTTTCTCGCTAAATCGTTGAAATAATACTCAAAGAGAACTTAAAGGTTGTTTTTCTATTCAAGTCGTGATAAAAAATCTCAATTCCCAAAAGAAGTACTATATTTACTTTTGGTATGAAAATCGAGAAAAAGGGGTAGATGATTTCTATCTCTCAAAACTTTTAATCTCATGTCCAAAAGTTAGAATATAAAGAACGTTCACATTTTCCAAACTAATGGAGTCAAAACTCATCCAAAACTCCACTCATTTTCATAGTAAATGTCAAAGCTAAAGGTTCCAAGTTTTGAGTATAAAACTAGTGAAATTTTCCAAAAATTACTTTAGTTAAAAAGTTCCCTTTTCAAAGTTCAAACTCATGGAAATCGAGGGTAAAAGACAAGGGATTGAGGTCTATTTCTCAAGTTTGAAATGATATGCAATTAACCAAGTAAGTTGAACAACCAAGAAAACGCATCAAGAGAGGTTTAATCCTTTGGAAACCGAGAGTCAAAATGAAGGTTTAAACTTCAAAGAGACCTTGTATCCAACCATGCAACTAAACTTCAAATGGACCAACAATCTCAAAGAAAGGTTGAAAGTGCTTAAAAGAGTCCTTTGTTTAAAACCAGAAAATTTCCAGCTTGGTGCGACACTATTTGGAAAAATCATATCTTGAGTTTCGTAAGTCCAAAAATTAGAAACTTTATACCATTAGAAATTAGACTTGGTGCACTAAAACTCTCTAGAAGACACTTTTCTCTAACTCCAATTCAAAATCATTCAAATTTTAGCTCAAAATTACTGTTCTAGACAGGGCAGAGCAAAATAGACTTGCGATTTCAATAAATTTTGGAAATTTAAAAAAATTCGTAGGAATGGAATCATCCGTTGAAATTTATACCACACATAGGATTCTAAATTTAGTTTCAAATGCAACAAACAGAATTCAATTCGGATCTTTCAACAGCAAGATACAATAGTTTTTAGAAAATTGATTTTTGGAACCTGTTTACGAAATTTTCAGTTCTGAAGTACTTGATAGAGTTTCAAAATCTGGTCATAACTAGAGCTAGGTGAAATTGAGCTACAAACTGCAGCTAGGCTTGTTTCTCAGATGAAAGCAGTGAGGAAAATCAGTCATCTTTGCCAGTTCACTACAGCTCATAGGAAATGAATTAGGATGTGCATTTTATACCGTTGAAAAGCCCTCAGAGTCTAGTTTCAGATGCCACAAACGGTACATGAGTTCAACTGCCAGACAAAAAGTTATGACTCAAAACATGAACACTGGTCGGGGCTCCTGGTAAGAAAATTTTCTAGATTTGCAACCTCCTTTCCCCTACTTTAACTCATCCAATCGAAAAGCTTTTTGGGTGATATTTAACACACATAAACACCATCATATAACAAACATTATAGTACCAAAATAACATCAAAATTCTAAATTAACATGAGCGATTCAACCAGCCAACAATTCGGACAGCAAACATCCTCTATTCTTCAAGTTTTCTTTTCAACTTCCTAACTAAAACTAAGCCATAACTTCTCAAAACAAGCATCAAACAAGCAAGTAAATACCCAATAATCCTCAAGGTCTCTACCTATGAAGCCACCTCAAGTCTTCTACCTAGTGTCAAGGTTCTTGTGAACCCATCAATAACCCAAAGACTAACTAGATTAACTAACTAATTACTATAAGTTGAGAGGGAAAAGATGAGAACTTAGAGGGTTACCTTGCTTCCAAGAATGAAGACCAATCACTAGTGTAAAAGCTCTCTAATCACCAAAGTTCCTTCCTCCTTCAAGCCACCCTTCAAACTTGTATGATGAACCTAGAAAAGAACCAAGTTTGGAGTGTTTTCTTGGAGCAAAATGGAAGACAAGGAGCTGAAATTTTTGGTAAGGAATGGGGGAGGGGGAGTCGGCCAAGAGGAGGGGAGGAAGAAAGGGTTTTGGGTGGTAGTTGGTGATTTGATGGAGTGAAAAGGAAGAATGACATAAACGCGTCTTGATACCCCATAAGTCAACAATTGAATAGTGAGCAATTAGTGCTTCTAATTGAGTTTAATTCAACTCACTCACCTCTAATCTCTCAATTAACTTTTCTTAGTCTACTATCGATCATCCTTAATTCTCCAAGATTATTGCACTCTCGGATCAAATTTTGCCTCGAAAAACATGTAATCGCTATTTCTCACTAAACGAGCCGCAGAAAAATTGAATTTGCTAACGAAACGATTTAAAATATAAAATGAGACATTGTTCCAAGCTAATGAATTTAAAATTAATGAAATAAATTAATCGGTGTAAATGAATAAATAAATCAGTAAAATAAAATAAAAGTAAGTAAATTAAAAAAAATTCGGGTCCTTACAGACCCTTTATGAGATGATGAAAGATATTGGAAATGCATGATTTTTTTTATTGATGATAATACCCTTGAACGGTTACCACATGAGTTGCACATGAAGAATGATACCAAACAAAAAGGAAAAAATGAGCAATTTAAAAGAACTAAAACTATGAAAAATAAAGAAATGTTATAAAACTAATAAAATAAAATATTACAATAGGAATTGAAGAAGTATTAGAGAAAGAAATAGAGAAAGGGAGAATGATATCCTTATATTTCAACAAAATACAAAAGTACTCTCAAAGGGTGTCAATGTACCTCTATATATAGGTACTGCAAGATCAAAGGTACATAAATCTAATTAAACACCCACTATTGCAATAATATGAAGAAACCTATGAAACAGTTTCTCCACTACATGAATAGATTTATGGATTGTAACGTCTATACATAATGTAGCCATAAAATCAAGAATTAATCCTTTTGGGAATACAAAGGGACATCCATACTTTTAATTGTTTCATAACACTCCCCCTTGGATGTCCATTACACAAAGAATATGCCTCGTTAAAGCCTTACCAGGGAAAAATCCATCGGGACAAAAACCCTAGTGAAGGAAAAAGAGTACACTATTCTTGTGTATTAATTTCTCCCCCTAATGCAAACATTATTTGAGATTTTTTAATCGTTGTATTCCAATATTCTTCGCCAATCGCACTAAGATATGGTAATTCAGGACCAAGCATCTCTTCATCTTCCTTTTGCGATCTAAAAGGATCCTTTTTAGGATCTAATGATCTGACGACCATTGGAGTACTTAATATATGTGCCTTATCAATATAAAATTACTTTTATACCTTTCGGGTATAAGCAGTTTGATGGACCAAAATTTCACTTTTCAAATGCTCAATTTGTAAATCAAGGTAGAATTTTGTTTTTCCAAAATTCTTGATCTCAAAATCCTTCTTCAAATATTTAATATTATTTTGAATCTCTTCAGGAGTTCCAATCAAATTTAGATCATCAACATATACAGCAATTATCACAAAATTTGATCCACTTTTCTTGATAAAACACATGGACATATTGGATCATTGGTATAACCTTCTTTAGTTAGACATTCATTGAGGCGGTTATACCATATACGTGTAGATTGTTTGAGTCCATACAAAGACCTTTGTAATTTAATAGAATAAATATCTTTAGAATTTGATTTGCATGCTTCATGCATGTTGAATCCTTCAGGGATTCTCATATAAATATCATTTTCAAGATTTTCATATAAATATGCAGTAACGACGTCCATTAGACGCATATCTAATTTTTCATGTACTGCAAAACTCACAAGATATCTAAATGTGATAGCATCCACTACAGGTGAATACGTTTCATCATAATCAAATTCAGGCCTTTGTGAAAATCTTTAAGCTACTAGTTTTACACCTTTAGGTGTTTGGACTACAAGTCCAGAAATTTTTCTTTTAACCAATAAATCCAATTCAGATTGGATCGTATCTTTCCACTTTGAACAATCATTTCTATACCGACATTCATCAACCAATATAGATTCATGATCCTCATCAACTTCTATAATATCAAGTGCTACATTCATTAGGCTCTAATTAAATTTTCTATGATTTAATTCTCTTCAGGAGTTGGCTCTTCAGGAGCGACCTCTTCAAGAGATTGAATTTTGTCATGACATTTATTTAATTTCCAGAGATATTTGAAAGCAATTTATACCTAATTTAGGTAGGCCAGCCTTAAATTTATTTGTAGCACTTGTACATGTCCTTCAGGGACATCAATTTTAAGCAGAGTATTTCCTGCAGGAATAGTTGATTTAATGACTCTTTTGGAGTTGATAAATATAATTTTTTACAAATGAAGAATTTCTTGAACTTTTAGTTCACATTATTTTGTATGAGGATCGAGGAAATCCAATTTTTCAGGTGATTTCCTTTCGGTTGATTTTTTCCTCCCCCTAATGTCGGGAATCGTAGTTCATCAAAATAAATAAATCATTCAATAGATCACCCATCAATATTTTACAATATTTAATTGTAAAAGGTGATTCATACCTAACATAAATATTAAATTTCTTTTAGAGCCATATATAATATAAAGGGGATATGTATAAATATTTGTCGGCTCTCAAATATTTTCACGTTTGCCAAATCATATATTTATTGGGATCAGTAAACTTCTGGTTTACTGCAGGTGATTATTATAAATCAAATGAGAATGAAGACAACTATATCCATAACCATTTCTCTCTCGAATGGTTATTATAATATAATTAACCTTTATCTCATTTGATTTCTAAACATGATCTCTATTATTGTCTCATTTAATATCTCAATTTGATATCCGTTTCGATGGATATTCAAATTCAATAAATTTTTCGAGACGTGGTAAAAAGTAGTGTTTCATTTATCATAACTTTTCTCCTACAGGGAGAAATATATCAGTGGCTCTTCTGGAGCTTTCAATTACTTAAGCACTACCACTTATTGTGTTTGTCTCACTCATTGGAATATAGTTTATATAGTAGCACTTATTAATGAGACACGTATCATTGTCACCATAGTTCTTATGGGATAAATATCATCACCATAATCTTTTGATCCCAAATATTTAACATCCATTTCTTCTTCAGGAAGAAAAACTAATTAAATCAATCATCATACACCTTCAGGGTGTTTAAAGAAATTAGCCATGTGAAGATGCGATTATAATTTTGATTCGTCAAATGTATTTCGGGACATTTATCTTTAGGACCTTTGTTTTCTTATCCTTATCATTATTATCCCACTTCAAGTGGTAACTTTTTTTCTTGTCAGGATAAAATATATATTTACCAAAATCATAATCATGGCAACAACCATAACTAATAAATTGAAATTTAATCGCATTCACTTCTGGGAATGGACTAGAATTAGCATGCAATAAGTACAAAATACTTCACAAAATTTCTCTTAATATTGCTACTACAGGAGCATATTCGAGAAATCAATTGTGGAGACTATCATTTTCAATATATCTTATGAGTAAAATTTTCTCGACACAATTTCAATTGAGAAGTAATTCTGAAAATTGCATAATTATGTTCTTGTAGCCACAGGTAAATTTATTTTCTCGACACAATTTCAATTGAGAAGTAATTCTGAAAATTGCATAATTATGTTCTTGTAGTCACAGGTAAATTTATCATACCAGGCTTTTGAAATAATGACCATCTTCTAGTGGTCAAATATTTTCGTTAAAGAACGACCATCTTCAGGTGGTCGAATCTTTTTCTTTAAGTATTTCAAAGGACAAATGAATCCTCAAATATAATTGATTTTCTATAATAGCATCTCCAAAATTCAATGCATCAGAATATAAGTATTTATAACGAATAATTATAAAGATAAATAAGTAGAATTAAAAGGAGAAATATTACCTCAAAGATGTCAAACAATATATGTTTTTGTTTAGTAGTTGCTCAACAGTAGGTACTTATGACTACATTATGTATAGAAGTTACAATCCATAAATCTATTCATATAGTAGAAGAACCGTTTCATAGGTTTCTTCATATTCGTGTAATAGTGGGTGTTTAATAGGATTGATGCACCTTTAATCTTGTAGTACCTATATATAGAGGTACATTGATACTCTTTGGGATGACTTTTGTATCTTGTTGGAATAATAAGAAGATCATTCCTCATTCATCTACTCATTTCTCTAACATTTCAATTCCTATTATAGTAGTTTATTTTATTAGTTTTACAACACATTATCAGCACGAGTCTCTATTTTTGAGCAAAAGGTGAAAACGGAGCTTGTACCTTGAGTAAAAGTGAAATAAGAGATTCTACCCGTATTTTTTTGGCAACTTCTGTCTACTTATTGAGGTAAATTTTTGCACATAAATTTATTTCAATTTCTTATACCTAATATTTGAATGATCACAAAATATAAATGCTTATTGCTGAACAACCACTAAACACAAACATATACTGTTTGACACCTTTGAGATAATATTTCTCCTTTTAATTCTACTTATTTACCTTTAGAATTATTCATTATAGATACTTATATTCTGATGCAACGAATTTTGGAGATGCTATTATAGAAAATCAATTATATTTGAGGATCTACTTGTCCTTTAAAATATTTAAAGAAAAAGATTCGATTACCTGAAAATGGTCGTTTTTTAACAAAAAGATTTGGCCACCAGAAGATGGTCATTATTTCAAAATTTGATATGATAAATTTACTTATGGCTGTAAGTACACGATTCTACTATGTTTAGAAGTATTTCTTAGTTGAAAATAATATTCTCTACATATTTCTGAAATATGCTCTTGTAGTAGCAATATTGAGAGAAAATTTGAGAAGTATTTTGTACTTATTGCATGCTAATTCTAGTCCATTCCCAGAAGTGAATGCGACTAAATTTCAATTTATTAGTTATGATTGTTTCCATGACTATGATTTTGGTAAATATATATTTTACCATGATAAGAGAAAAAAGTTACCACTTGAAGTGGGATAATAATGATAAGGACAAGAAAGTAAAGATCCTAAAGATAAATGTCCCGAAGTACATTTGACGAATCAAAATTATAATAGCATCTTCACATGGCCAATTTCTTTAAACACCCTGAAGGTGTATGATGATTGATTTAATTAGCTTTTCTTCCTGAAGAAGAAATGGATGTTAAATATTTGGGATCAAAGAATTATGGTGATGATATTTGTCCCGTAAGAATTATGATAACAATGATATGTGTCTCATTAACAAGTGCTACTATATACACTATATTCCAATGAGAGAGACAAACACAATAAGTGGTAGTGCTTAAGTGATTGAAAGTTTCAGAAGAGCCACTGATATATTTCTCCATGTAGGAGAAAAGTTTATGATAAATAAAGTACTACTTTTTACCATGTCTCGAAAAATTTATTGAATTTGAATATCCGTTGAAATGGATATCAAATTGAGGCACTAAATGAGATAATAATATAATTATGTTTAGAAACAAATGAGATAAAGGTTAATTATATTATAATAACCATTCGAGAGAGAAATGGTTATCGATATAGTTGTTTTCATTCTCATTTGATTTATAATCATTACCTGCAGTAAACCAGAAGTTTACTGATCCCAATAGATATATGATTTGACAAAAGTGAGAATATTTGAGAGTCGACAAGTATTTATACATACCCCCTTTATATTATATATGGCTCCAAAAGAAATTTAAAATTTATGTCGGGTATAAATCACTTTTTACGATTAAATATCGTAAAATATTTGATGAGTGATCTATTAAATGATTTATTTATTCTGATGAGTTACGATTCCCGACATTAGGGGGAGGAAGAAATCAACCGAAAGAAAATCGCCTAAAAAATTGGATTTCCTCGATCCTCATACAAAATAACGTGAACTGGAAGTTCAAGAAATTATTCATTTGCAGAACATTGCAAACCAGTTGTCAGATATATTATCGACTCCAGAAGAGTTATTAAATCAACTATTCTTGCAGGAAATACCTTGGTTAAAATTGATGTCCCTGAAGGACATGCACAAGTGCTACAAATAAATTTAAGGCCGGCCTACCTAAATAAGGTATAAATTTATTTCAAATATCTCCGGAGATTAAATAAATGTCATGACAAAATTTAATCTCTTGAAGAGATCGCTCCTGAAGAGCCAACTCCTAAAGAGAATGAAATCATAGAAAATTTAATTTGAGGCTAATGAAATGTAGCACTTGATATTATAGAAGTTGATAAGGATCATGAATCTAGATCGGTATAGAAATAATTGTTCAAAATGGAAAGATACGATCCAATCTAAATTGGATTTATTGATTAAAAGAAAAGTTTTTGGACCTGTAGTCCAAACACCTGAAGGTGTAAAGCAAGTAGCCCAAGAATTTTCACAAATATTTGGATACCAATGATCCAATATGTCCATGTGTTTTTATCAAGAAAAATGGATCAAAATTTGTGATAATTGTTGTATATGTTGATGATCTAAATTTAATTGGAACTCCTGAAGAGATTCAAAATATTATTGAATATTTGAAGATAGAATTTGAGATCAAAAATTTTGAAAAGACAAAATTCTGTCTTGGTTTACAAATTGAGCATTTGAAAAGTGGAATTTTTGTCCACTAAACTGCTTATACCCGACAGATATTAAAGCTATTTTATATGAATAAGGCACATATATTAAATATTTCAATGGTTGTTAGATCATTAAATCCTAATAAGGATCCTTTTAGACCGCGAGAGGAACATGAAGAGATACTTGGTTCTGAAGTACCATATCTCAGTGCAATTGAAGAATATTGGAATGCGACGATTAAAAGATCTCAAATAATGTTTGCATCAGGGGGAGAAATTAATACACAAGAATAGTGTACTCTTTTTCCTTTACTAGGATTTTTGTCCCGATGAATTTTTTCCTGGTAAGGTTTTAACGAGGCATATTCTTTGTGTAATGGACATCCAAGGGGGAGTGTTATTTTTTTTTTTCAACAAACGTTAAATGTCATTTTATAGATTAAACTTGATACTACAAGAACTTAATTACAAAAGGTGGCCTCAGCCCTCCAATCTTTGTTGGCTGCTTCTATTAGCCACATTGAGAAGTTGTTTTCCCAGTCAATGTCATTAACTAGCTTTGTTGCAAATTGTGCTAGCCTATGACTTCCTACATTAGCTGATCTAGGTACCCAAAAGACTGTGCAAAAATCAAAACCTTTGATTAGGTCCTCAATGTCTTCCAAGATGGTTGCTATAAGACCATCCTGTACATTGTTGCTTGTGATCATGTCGACTGCTGTTTTACAATCTGACATCACTTCTATCTTTCCCCATCCTGCTCGTCTTGCCATCTGGAGTGCCATTCTAATGGTTAAGGCTTCTTCCATTAGTGCCTCTCCTATTTTCATCTCCATTACTCCTCTTGCCCTCAATATATCTCCTGTCCAGTGCCTTGCTATTATCCCCTTTCCTGTTCTGATCAGCTTTGCACTTATAGCCGCGTCCGTGTGAATTCTTATGATACCTTCTTTTGGTGGCTCCCTAACCCTTCTCTGCTGATCTGACCCTATTCCTCCCTCCATATCCTTCCTTTCTCTTCCTATCACCTCCTCATATTCAATCCACTCTTGTTGTGCCTTCCCAATTATTTTCCTTGCTTCTCCTTTTTCATTTTCAAATTGGGCCTTGTTCCGTGACTTCCATATTTGCCACAGTATGTTTGCTGTTAAGCAGATTCTTTCCTTTCCTTTTTCCATTTTCTCAGTTTGTGAGACTGCCTCCCACCATCTCCACAGGTTATTTTGAAGGTCTTGCAACCCATCCCATCTCACTGGTGCTACCTTCCACACTTTTTGAGCTATCGGGCATTTGAAAAACATATGCTCCATAGTTTCTACATCCTCCCCACACCCACTACATATCCTGTCACCTTTGCCTGTTCTGTTATAGATTGTCTCCTTGGTAGCTAAGCTGTTTTGCAAACTCCTCCAGATGAAAAGCTTTAGCTTATGTTTCAAGTTCAGTTTCCAGAGGCTTTTCCAAAAGCTATGCTTTCTGATTTTCCAACTTGTTTCTTCTCCTATCCTGTCTCTTCTCATTTCATTACTCCTTTCTTGCACAACATTTGCGTATCCTGTTTTCACTGTGTACTGCCCAGATTTGGAGAAGCTCCAGAATAGCCTGTCTTTTCTTCTAAAACAGCTGAGTGGCATACTGGTGATCTTCATACTATCCTCTGGATTGAGGATTTGCTTTATAATTTCTGCATTCCATCTTCCATCTTTTATTAGCTGGTTCACTGTCTGAATCTGGCAGTTTGGAGCACGACTTGTTGTTACTGTACCTGTTCTTGTTCCCATTATCCACCTGTCCTTCCAAATGTTCACTTGACTTCCATTTCCTATCCGTTTCCACATGCCTCTCTGGATCAATCTCCCTGCGCTATGAACACTTTTCCATGACCATGATGCTGATTGTGGAGGGTTGTTATCCAGCGCATTTGGGTCTTTTAAATATTTTGCTCTGAGCACTTTACTCATTAGCAGATTTGGGGAAGTTAGAATTCTCCAAAGCTGCTTGGCAAGTAAGGCTTCATTAAAAGCTTCCAGGTCTCTAAAACCCAATCCCCCCTTTCCTTTAACTTCTGATAATTTTTTCCAACTTAACCAATGCATTTTCCTGTCTTGTTGTCCACTTCCCCACCAGAAATTCGCTATGCACTTGCATATTTCCTTGCACAATCCTTTCGGCAGCTTGAAGCAAGCCATGGCATAATTTGGCATAGCTTGAATCACAGACTTTATCAGGACTTCTTTTCCAGCTGAACTCAACATTTTGTTTTTCCACCCTTTTAATTTTTTCATGATTGAGCTCTTGATGTACCCGAAAACTTGGTTCTTTGATCTTCCTATTGCCATAGGCAGACCCAAGTATCTACCACTACTTGCTTCCCTCATGTCCCCTAGCTCTTGACACACATCTACTCTGGCCTGTCTAGTAGTGTTCCTGCTGAAGTACACAGCTGATTTGTCACAATTGATCACTTGCCCCGACGCCTTTGAGTAAGCCTGTAAGATTTCCTTTATTTGCTTTGCCTCTTGAACTGTTGCTTTGCAGCAAATTACCGAATCATCCGCAAAAAATAGATGCGATATTTGGGGGCTATTTTTGCATACTTTGATTCCTGTGATGTTTCCTTGGTTCATCTCCCTGTTGATCATGTAAGAAAGTCCCTTTGCACAAATTAGAAAGAGATACGGAGAAAGGGGGTCCCCTTGTCTCAGCCCCCTACTGGCTGTGATATATCCCACCCTTTCTCCATTCAGGTTAAAAGAATAGGACACAGAGGATACAAAAGCCATAATCCATCGAACAAAAATAGGACAGAAGCCCATGCGCATCATCATTCTCCCTACAAATTTCCACTCCACCCTATCGTAAGCCTTAGACATATCTAACTTTAGAGCCATATAGCCTACTCTCCCTTTTTTTTTGTTTTTGAGAAAATGCATGACTTCTTGAGCAATAAGGACATTATCCATAATCTGCCTACCAGGAACAAAAGCGGATTGAGACTCACTGATACACTTGTTTAGCACAATCTTTAGCCTATTAGCCAGCACTTTGGAAATGATTTTATACAAGGTATTACACAAGCTGATAGGCCTATACTGAGTCAAATTTAAGGGGTTATCAACCTTTGGAATCAGGGTGATAAGAGTTTCATTAGCAGCCCTCAGCATATTTCCCGTATGGAAAAAACTAGTTACTGCATTAACCACATCTATGCAAACAATATTCCAATAATTTTGAAAGAACAACGGAGACATACCATCAGTACCAGGAGATTTATTAGGATGCATAGAAAAGAGTGCTTTTTTGATTTCCTCTTCCTTCACTGGTTGTATCAGTTGCTCATTCATCTGTCTTGAGATAGCATTTGGAACACCTTGAGTTACATCTTGCTCCTGTTCAGAATTTGCTGTTGTGAGCAGCTGTTGGTAATAGCTGCAAATTTCGTTTGTCACTTCTTGTTCAGTTTCACACCATTCCCCATTGCTCCTCTGTAAAGCTGTGATTTTGTTCCTTTTCCTTGTGGCCAACACACTTGCATGGAAATAAGCAGTGTTTTTATCCCCTTCCTGCAGCCACCTGCATCTTGCTTTCTGACTCCAGTAAAGTTCCTCCTCTTTGTACGCTTTGCTGAGTTGAAGTTTCATATCCACTAGCTGCCCTCGTATCCCATCTCCATCTGACTCTTTTAATTCCTGCATTTTCTTTTTAATCTATTCCATTTTCATCCCAGAGTTCATCCTCAACTTTCTGTTCCATATCAACAGTGCCATTCGACATTCTTTAATTTTCCTCATCACTTTAAACATTCTTGATCCCTTCTGTTCCTTTCCCCATGCAGCCTCTATGATACCTTTGCTTCCCCCATTTCTTGCCCACCTTTGGTCAAAATAAAACCTTCTTTTTGTTTTTCTCTGATTGGGAATAGTGTCCAGGATCAGAAAGCTGTGATCTGAGGCTTCGGTTTCTTGGTGAATGCAAACTGCCTTTGCAAAAAGTTGGAACCAGTTCACAGTACCTAAACATCTATCCAGTCTCTCCCTCACCTCTCCCTCCCCTTCCCAATGATTACACCATGTCCATGGTTTTCCTTCAAAAGCTATATCCACCAATTCATTTTCCTTGATAAACCTATTAAACTCTCTGTAACTACCCTCGGCTCTCACTCTCCCCAAGGGGGAGTGTTATGAAATAATTAAAAATATGAATGTCCCTTTGTATTCTCAAGAGAATTAATTCTTGATTTATGACTACATTATGTATAGAAGTTACAATCCATAAATCGATTCATGTAGTAGAAGAACCGTTTCATAGGTTTCTTCATATTCTTGTAATAGTGGATGTTTAATAGGATTGATGCACCTTTAATGTTGTAGTACCTATACATAGAGATATATTGATACTCTTTGGGATGACTTTTGTATCTTGTTGGAATAATAAGATATCATTCTCCCTTTCTCTATTCCTTTCTCTAATATTTCTTCAATTCCTATTGTAATATTTTATTTTATTAGTTTTACAATACGTTATCAGCACGAGTCTCTATTTTTGAGCAAAAGTAAAACACAAGATTTTGTCGAAATTCTGATCGCATTTCTTCAAGTAAATTCTGAGGTAAATTTCTAACTCACAAACTTGTTTCAATTTCTTATGGCTAATAGTTGAATTATCACAAAATTTCTCTTAATATTGCTACTACATGAGCATATTCGAGAAATCAATTGTGGAGAATATCATTTTCAGTATATCTTATGAGTAAAATTTTCTCAACACAATTTTAATTGAGAAGTAATTCAGAAAATTACTTCATCATTTTAAATCAATCATCATACACGTTCAGGGTGTTTAAAGAAATTAGCCATGTGAAGATGCGATTATAATTTTGATTTGTCAAATGTACTTCGGGACATTTATCTTTAGGACCTTTATTTTCTTATCCTTATCATTATTATCCCACTTCAAGTGGTAACTTTTTTTCTTGTCATAGTAAAATATATATTTATCAAAATCATAATCATGGCAACAACCATAACTAATAAATTGAAATTTAATCACATTCACTTCTGGGAATGGACTAGAATTAGCATGCAATAAGTACAAAATACTTCACAAAATTTCTCTTAATATTGCTACTACAGGAGCATATTCGAGAAATCAATTGTGGAGAATATCATTTTCAATATATCTTATGAGTAAAATTTTCTCGACACAATTTTAATTGAGAAGTAATTCTGAAAATTGTATAATTATGTTCTTGTAGCCATAGGTAAATTTATTTTCTCGACACAATTTCAATTGAGAAGTAATTCTGAAAATTGCATAATTATATTCTTGTAGTCACAGGTAAATTTATCATACCATGCTTTTGAAATAATGACCATCTTCTAGTGGTCAAATATTTTCGTTAAGAACGACCATCTTCAGGTGGTCGAATCTTTTTCTTTAAGTATTTCAAAGGACAAATGAATCCTCAAATATAATTGATTTTCTATAATAGCATCTCCAAAATTCAATGCATCAGAATATAAGTATTTATAACGAATAATTATAAAGATAAATAAGTAGAATTAAAAGGAGAAATATTACCTCAAAGATGTCAAACAATATATGTTTTTGTTTAGTAGTTGCTCAACAGTAGGTACTTGTATTTTGCGATAATTCAAATATTAGCCATAAGAAATTGAAATAAGTTTATGACTTAGAAATTTACCTCATAATTTACTTGAAGAAATGCGAGCAGAATTTCGGCAAAATCTTGTGTTTCACTTTTGTTCAAGGTAGAGCCTCCGTTTTCACCTTTTGCTCAAAAATAAAGACTCGTGCTGATAACGTATTATAAAACTAATAAAATAAAATATTACAATAGAAATTGAAGAAGTATTAGAGAAAGGAATAGAGAAAGGGAGAATGATATCCTTATATTTCAACTAATCCAAAAGTACTCTCAAAGGGTATCAATGTACCTCTATATATAGGTACTACATGATCAAAGGTACATAAATCCAATTAAACACCCACTATTGCAATAATATGAAGAAACTTATGAAACGGTTTCTCCACTACATGAATAGATTTATGGATTGTAACGTCTATACATAATGTAGCCATAAAATCAAGAATTAATTCTCTTGAGAATACAAAGGGACATCCATACTTTTAATTGTTTCATAACAAGAAATTATATATCTTCGTTTGGGTTCTTTTATTTTGAAACCAGAACTAGATTTGCCGAGGTTCAAGTCCTAGGTCTCTACCTAATTATCTTTGTTGATTTTTATCTAGATGAGGACATTTTTTAAGAAACCTTCTGTAGTAAAACCCGCCACAATATCTTGCAAAGACGTAGGATTAGAAGAATAATATACATTTCATTTTCTTTTCTTTTTGCAAAACTAAATGAACTGTATCTGTTCAAGATGCATGCAAAGAAGAACTTACATGGGTTATCATAAAATTAAATTTAATAAAGATCTATCATGCTTGTCAGAAAATATAGAGACATAAAATAAACAGAAAAGAGTAAGTACACGAAGATTTGGAAAAAATCTAGCATGTAAAATGTGAACTCAAACTTTTGAAAGTTTCATTGAAATGTATGAGATTGTATATAATGCTATTTTCCTTTCAGCTGTAAATAATGCTATTATTTTTACACAAACTAAAAATAGAACTAATGATTATCTTCCAAAAAGGATTTACAACTAAATTGGATTTACAAATAAAATTCTTTCAATAGAAGAAAAGAGAAAAAATAGTTATGTTTTGCATCATAAATCAAAATAATTAACACAAACTCTTTTGTTGATGATTTGCTAAAATCAAGCAATTTTAATCTTTCAAAGAAGGTTAAATATGTGCTTTTATTGAAGTAGCTTTACGCAATGCATTCACTGACATGATCATCAAGATAAACCATGGGATGTTTATGTGCAGAAACACTACAAGGGTAAGTAAGGAAATTTATATTCTTACGTTTCAAGCTGTTGAATTCATTCACCAGCGTGTCGATGATATTGTTTTCTACCCTTTTCTGAGTTGAAAAATCATCATGTTCATCAGCTGATCCATAGTGCAAGATCCATTTCTTCCTTCAGAGTCAATATATATATGTATATGTATATATGTATGTGCGTATGTATGTGTATATTTATGTGTGTGTGTGAAGATTCTGTAGCAAACAATACTGATTGGGAACAACATGATCTAGCATAATTAACAAACTTTTTAATGCTTATATCGATATAGTAAAAGCATCATATTTACTACTAACCTTGACTAACATAACCTATGAAATTTTCAAAAAATAAATATCATATACTAAAGAAAGAGGCATAGAAAAATTTCCTTTTATCATGTCTCACCAAGTACGGGCTACTCTCTCAAATTGGAAAGCAGCAAAATTCACTCGTCTATCCTCAATGTAGTCTAGAGCGGCGAATATGTTGGTCATCCTCTCTAGCCAGTTCTCCGCTACTTCAGGGTTGGGTTCACCAAGGAATTTAGGCAGATTAATTTCAAGAACCTCTCTAAGGCTCTATCCTCTCCTCTATCCTGTCCCCCAGGTTGGTTAAACGGTTCAGAACCTTGTCTATCAGCTAAGTGCTCTAGGATATCAGTCATTCTATTAATGGCAGTAGCCACTTGATTACCCTCAATATTTTCCTGGCCTTGGGTCGGTCCAGTTGCAGATCCTTGGTCATCCCCTTGAGGTTGGACCTGTCTAGTCCCTCGCCCATGGTCTCGACCACTTCTTAGTCCTTCCATAACCTAGGCGTGTCTAGTGCAAAAATAAATCAATTATGCGATACAAAGTAGAAAGTAGAAACCAATCAAGAAAACATTGGAAATAGCAGTAATTTACATTCATTAGCATGTCAAGTTCATACAATTAGCAAGTCATAGGGGAAATCACAAAAATATAGCACACAAGTGCCATGAGAGTACTTTTAGTCACAGAAGACTAAAGTAAAAGCAAGTGCGTCAAAAGTAGGCCACACAGTCATGTGAAACACAATGGCCTCAGTACTTAGCATCACCCCAGCTAATCCAAACTGTACCAGTCAAAAGGGTCAAAAGAGTCAAAAGGTCAAGCACTAAAGACCTAGTCCTCAGTAGAACTACCAGGGGAAATCTCCTCCTCTGGGTCCTCCTCCTCCTGATTAGGACTCTGGACTACATCCATCGCCTCTTCCACCAATCTAGTAGCATCAGTCAAGATGTCGGAAGCCCGACCACAGATCTCCTCTCTCAACCTAGTGAGTCGAGCCCTAGTACTCTGGAGCTCCTCACGAACAACTGCAGTTGTAGCTACCTCACCCTCTAGGACCTCCTCGAGCTCCACAATCCTCTCTCCCTAAGCGCTCACCATATGTCTAATCTCGTCCACCTCTGCCTGTAAGTCCCGGTTAAGATCCACTAACTGACGACGCTCGTCGTCCAAAGCAAGTACGAGGTGGTTCGGGTAGACAAAGGTCAACCTACACGAATATCGAGAATATCTGTCAGATGGAGAATAGTATACTCGAGCTCCCCCACCTAACGCTCGGTAGTAGATAGGCTTAGGAGGCACTACATGACCATTAGTATGGCCATTCCCATTAGCTGCCGGAGTCCCATTTCCATTATCCATCCCTGCAAAACAATCACACTTTTCGAGTTAGGAACGTAATCACTAGCTCGCTCGGATGTCACTTATGCATGCCTAACCTAGTCACTAGTTTGCCCCAAGTACCAGTTAAGCTATAACTTAGCTTTCCGGTCTCAAGTCTTAAGGGTAGAGTATATATTATGTCTCCCATATAGATCTCTAACCTAGTGCTCTGATACCAACTATGATGCCCCCACTTCTCCCTAAGGCGAACCAAAGGGCATCCTCGGGACGCCTACCCAACTCTCGCCAGGACTTAAGTAATTTCTGTTCAAACTTATAGCGGTGCTAGATGTCAACAACCAGATAATAGAAATACAAATAGTGCGGAAGCGTTCAAACTTAACAATATTTAACAACTACCCAATCCTTACATCGAGTTTCCAGAATACAGCCCAAAATATACAATAACCAAAAGTCTAGTCAAAAGTATTGGAACCCTATTACAAGAGTACACAAAAGGGAATTTCCTCCGAATCTCATTCCAAGCCCAAATCCTGTTAAGGAAAACAAATCTACAGGGTGAGTAAAACGCTCATGAGGCCAAGAACACACATGCAAGCACATTGTTCAAATAACAATCCAAATTTACAAGTCGAACAATAATATTTCAATAGTTAACAATTCACTTGGAAAAATAAACAGAAACAATTCAAGGATACTAGAGTTCTCAGGAGCTATATTCCACTTGCACGATCAAGAACCTTCACGAATTGACACTCCGTCAATCGGGTGGGTTTAGTCCGTAGAACTTCACTTAACCTGTCCCCTTTCACCTTACATACCCCTGTTTCGGGCCCGCCTGTCGTTTATTTGAGGTGATATTGCTCGAGTATGCGAAGCAAGATCTCTTAATAGATCAAGCTTTTGTTTTCTCATGGTTCGCCAAGAAGCCCGACCAAACCCATGCCGGCTCGAGTCCAAGGTTGGCCAATGAGATTTGGGCATCCCCCAAGCATGTTTGGATGTCGAGGAGATTCACTCCAGCGACGTATGCAGTCATAGCATACTATTTCAAGTCATTCAAGCATGTGACATATTCAAGCAATTGCGATATTCAAGCATTTCAAGTACGAGTTGTTTATTTCAAACGAGAACGAGTGCAATAAAGTACACTCTCATCTCAATTTTCAAAATTTCAAGTATCAATCGCAAGTAACATGTATCGAGTTCACAGGAGTTCAAGTAATCCTGCACTTGACACTCACCAAATAAACAAGAAGGAATGGCACTCGAAATTCAAGCGTCCACCGTGGGATCCTCTTGAATTTTCTCTTGTGCGCCTGAGCAATTAATAAGGATTTATCACTCATAAACCCCCAATTATTGAAAAGATTGCACTTAGTGCACAATTTAAGAAAGATCATGAAAATGAACCCCAACCACTCGTAAATCGAGGTTCAAAGATGGATTTTAAAGTACAAAAGCAATCGATTTTTCGTCTTGGAAATCCAGTATAATACGTTCAAATAATATCGAAAGAATATGAAGAATTCGAAAAACTCCATTTCTTTAAGATTCGAAAATTTTCAGTTTTGATACAAGATCTTTGAAAAATCGTATCTCACTCTTTACAAGTCCAAAATTGAAAAACTTGGTACCGTTGGAAACCTCTTAGAAAGTGCTAAAAGTTCTTAGAAAATACTTTTCCATGATTCCAAATGGAAGGTATTCAAAATGTGGCCCAAAGTCACTGTTTTGGACACCAAGGCAGTTTTCGAGGTTGGTCTTCTGCAAAGTTTGTAAATTCGGTAATATTCACACAATGCAAACCAGCCTTTGAAATTTGGAACTCCATTAGAGTTGCATACAAGGTTTAGAACACAACAAGTGGGTCAACAATCGGAGTTTTGAGCACCAAAATATGATAGCTCAAAGTTGGTGAAAAACCGAAACTGTTAAGCCAATTTTCCAGATTTAAGTTCCAAACTTTGGGACTTTAGTTAGGTATCGAAACGGACTCGGAACGGCACCAAATTTGGTATGAATATACTACCATATAAGGGCCACTCCTTTGTCAAATTTCATAGAAAAATATGTACGAAAATCGGTTAACGAGACCATTGAAATCACAAGAAATTCTAAGGCTAAGCTGCCTTTGAACTTCCGTTTTGCCGTTTCCAAACATTTGGTCAAGGAACATCTCAAACATGGTCCATTCCAGTAGGTAATGTCTAAAATATGTCCAAAGTACATTTTTTGAGTTTCCCTAACCTTCCAAAATTATGAAAATATTCCCTAAAGACTGCTATTTATAGAGGAATTCCATGCAAAAGACAAAGTATTAAATCATGTTAAGATTCCTCTTGAGCCCATAAACAAGCTAGATTTGAGTAGTAAAGCTTCTTTTGTAGCTGTCTTGGGCTGTTTTCACTGGTATCTTGCAGGAAAATGGGTCAAAAAACTTTGTGAACAAAAAACAAGTTGCAGCCGAAATTGAGGAATATACAACCTTGGAATATGTGACTTCAAGCCACGTATTCAAGAGTCGCGTTTTCACTTCTGTGAATTTGGCACCACTTCAGCTGCTATTTTCTTGATGATAGAGGCTGAACTAACTCTTGTACAAAACATGAAAATTGTAGCCCTTTGTGTTAGCTTTCAATGTTTCAAGAATCATCCAATTTGGGGTTCTGTAGACTATTAAATGACTAAAATACCCTCAACTGGTCAGAACTCTGTTTTAGCTTTCGACAATAAAGTTGCACTTTTGTATTTTGACTTTTTGACAATGAAAATGACTGAACTAGACTTTGATATATTCATACCAAATGTAAATCTATCCCTTAGCTTCAAAATGGTATAAAAATCACCTCAATCCAATACTTATAACTCAAGATATCGCTGAAATATTAAAAGGTGTCAAAGCTAGAAAACTTGCATTTCATCCTTTGAGTATTTTGCACTTGATGTCTTCTTTTTATCACTTCAAATCATCAATAATCATCCAACTATCTTCTCAATTTACTCCAATTGATGATTGAATCATTAAACCTACAAAACTTGAAGTTTTCACCATTAAAATCCATAGAAATGTAATTTTTACCACTTAAACTATAAAATGCATATTTTCACTAGAATTTTAATTAATTAGCTATAAAAGTAGTTAAAACACGCCAAAACTAACTAATAAAACACACTTAAAATACATAAAATATGCACTTATCATTTAACAATTCACAACTTCAAAAATTGTGAGAATAGCCACGGATTTTCAAGAACGTGTTTTCAAGAACTCAATAAATTCAAGATTGGGAACTTGTTTCGATTTCGCAAGAACCCTAGAATTTATGTCAAGTAACTTCAAGATTTTTTCTAGAAAAGTGATAAGGAATTCAAGAATTCATGAAAACTCCAAGAAATCCACAACATGTTCAAAGAAACAAATACGATCAGCCACAAACCCTAGGATCCGTTACCATGGCAAGAATCAGATTTGATTCTTTTTTTTTTTTTTGAATCAAGAACATACAAGACACGAAGACACAGTGAACCAACAACGAGAAATTGTTAAAAATTAAACAAATTCAAAACAACAAAATCAAACAGCCAAGAAATGATGGAAAGACACAAAAACCCTAGTGATAGAAACCTAGCGATAGTAAAATTTCTGATTTTTGTTTAATTGAACTAGACACAAAACACAAGAAAGATAACACACAACCAGAAATTTTTTTTTCAGATGAACAATAATGATGAACAGTACGTGAACAGTGATAGTAAATAGTAACGATTTTTTTTTACACAAAAATTGAATTAAAATGCAAATGAGTGATACAAAATGCAAAGCAAGAAAGGAATATAACCTGGATACTGTCAACCAATTCTGATGCCAGCTGATACAAACCCAACCACAAGCCCGGATCTAGACAGTGTATCAAAGTTTGATGAATTGAGCAGAAACCGAAACCCTATAAACCTCTATGTTATGAACTAAAATGAGATCTTAACCCACAACAAGTGATAGATAAAACTAGGTTGTTTGGTAGAAGGTGCTACAAATAAGTGGGATTCTTGTTTGATAAGCCAAGCAAATATCTAGCACAAATTCTAAGATATTCAAAGGTTGCTTCAAGAAGCTTAGAGAAACTCTTTCAATTGTTGGAAAATTCTACTTCTTGATTGATTAAAAACATTGCAAGTTAACGATTTTTTTTACACAAAAATTGAATTAAAATGCAAATGAGTGATACAAAATGCAAAGCAAGAAAGGAATATAACCTGGATACTGTCAACCAATTCTGATGCCAGCTGATACAAACCCAACCACAAGCCCGGATCTAGACAGTGTATCAAAGTTTGATGAATTGAGCAGAAACCGAAACCCTATAAACCTCTATGTTATGAACTAAAATGAGATCTTAACCCACAACAAGTGATAGATAAAACTAGGTTGTTTGGTAGAAGGTGCTACAAATAAGTGGGATTCTTGTTTGATAAGCCAAGCAAATATCTAGCACAAATTCTAAGATATTCAAAGGTTGCTTCAAGAAGCTTAGAGAAACTCTTTCAATTGTTGGAAAATTCTACTTCTTGATTGATTAAAAACATTGCAAGTTAGGGTTATAAATAGCCTTATAAGACATGAAAAACCTAATTCAATTTGGAAATAATACAAGTTTCCTAATTCGACTAACAAGACACAATTTCCTAAAACCTAATTTGGCTCATACATGCTTATACTTGACTGATTATTTCACTAACTACTAATGACTAAATTATCAATAAAAATACTTTAAATAACACAACAACCAAGACTTAAACACCAACATAAGTCAATGTGAAGTCGGTTTAACTATAGTTGGCTTCATTCAACTCTTCTACCACTTGAATGAGATGAACAAGTTTCCAATCTGCATTCTCAAGTCCCTCAATATGTTTTGGGACAATTTCTTGACTTTGAATTATGGGAACCAAAAGTCTTCACGCATGTTAGGAGTGCCAGTGTCTAACTCTATTTTCAACTTGAAGCAAATTAATACTTGAATTAGGATTTTGATGGAACTTATCGGACACTCGACCCCTCCAATGCTTCGATAAACTCCAACTTGACCTTGAATCACATGTACCAAGCTCCAAGTGACTTTCTTAGCTTTCCTACTCATATCAGTGGCCCCCATGGAACGTGGAATAGAAGCACATTACATGACATGATCATATTCATAGAAAATTATTGTTATTCATATAACATATCCATCATGTCATTTCATTTCATAAAACATAACTCATAAACAAGTATATGTAATATCTGGCTTTCGAGTACTTAGTCTAGAGATTAAACCCTTCTAGGAGCGTGAACACACAACATAACATAAGTCAATTGACTAGGCACAATGGCTACCACGACTGCCAATCAATCAGGCATAACAGCTACCATGATAATGTAACATAATAGGACTATAATCCCCACCACCTATTTTATGGCCGTTTAGAGCTTTTCGTAACATAAATTCATTTCACACATCACATGCATTTTTCTTTCATTTCATGAAAATATGCTCCCCATTTCACATTTCATAGCATAACAAAATAGTTCAAATAGGCTTAAATGATCCGTTTTACACATAGCAAGGTATGATTTTGATGTGAGAAAATTCATATTTAATATTTTAGAAAAACATAGAGGGGTAAGCACCGCCACCTCTAACTATTTAATTGAAAAGATTCTAAATGTGCACTTGAACTTGTCTTCGACCTATAACTAGTGTTATATACATTGTGACAGCCCCACCTTCTCTTAGGGCATACCCTAGAAGTTAATGGACCACCCACCTGGCTCTCGCGAAGACTCATTCACTAACATTAATTTCAGAGATAACAATTCTCATTAATCATCCAAACACCCATTCTTAATACTTCTTAGTAAGACAAAAGCTTTATCCACTACAAATTATAAAGGTGAGTCATCCAAACGTTCATTCTTAAGTACATCACTCTAGTACATCACCAACTAGTGTGAAATATAAATCTATCCATTAAGAGATACAAAATGCAGGTCTTAACAGCAATATATAACATTAGACCTCCCAAAATAGTCTAACTCTACTTGATCATCCTTCAAACTTCAATCCCTGTAAGGAAAACAAAGCTAAAGGATTGAGCTAAAGTCAGTGAGGTTCCACACAAGCAACAATCAATTAAACACTTAAACAAGCAGCAAAATTAAACAATTAAGGAAACACTTCACTGAATGAATTAGAGAACACTTCACTGAACAATCACTTTTAAAAGGATACGGTGCTCGCATTAGAGCCACTTCAATGCACTACACACTCCACCGAACTCCTCCTTATAACCTCTAAAACAGTAAACACTTCCCTCACTTAGATGGCCATATCAATATCAGTAATCTGCTACTCCGTGGTAGTACTCGAGCATACCAATACACTTACCCAAAGCTACTGTCCTATCCGACCAAACCTTTTTGCTTGTTTGAATAGTTCGTTGAACAAAGGGTTTTGGGACCCAGTTCAGCCGGTGTGGTAAAGTACACACACACGGCTTACAGTCATGCACACTTACAATAGCATTTAGCCAATTATCAACCTTCAACCTCAATTAAGTTGAGTACCATAAAGTACACCCTTAACTGAGAAGGCGATGGACAATTGAGATACACTTTACAATGAATTACTTAACAATATTTTATAATAAGCACATTTATCACATAATTCCACTTAAGTAAACATAAACAGTTAAACACAAAAATTTGGAAACACTCACCAAGTTTCCAAATAAATCACTCTTGAACTTCGAGTTTGTTTCTTGGCTCACTGCTACTTCCTGACACAAGTTTATAATTCTAAAGTAAGTAGACAATTTGTAAAGGTTCACTTATCATTTATTATCCTATTATTTGAACTATTAAAATCAACTTTGACTTTAAGATACAATTCATATATTATCACTTATCATTTGTTACTTTATGATTTAAACTACTAAGTCAAGTTGAGCTTATAAAACAAGATATAACAAATCCAACACCTATCTCACATTTCACCTCGAAACTTATCAACTTTATCAATTTTAAACCAAAGAAATATACATATATTCCAAGTTTAAAGTCTTGTAAGATGTTTAGACTAAGATTAATTCATTTTCTATCCAATATTCAAGGATTAAGGGAAATGAACTCTTCATTTGTTCCATTTAAGCTAAACCAGATTCTAAGTTGTTTGTAGTTTGGGTTTTGTTCCACTACACTAGCCCCCCAAGTTTTTAGTTTTGTAAAATGTTCATGAAGACAAGGTTAAGAGGTTATAAGCTGTTTTATGTATATAATTACAACATGTTATCTTAGAATTTCCGAAAACATCATGGAAGACTTAACTCATCACTGTTTCGCCCAGCAAGTAAAATTTCCAGCAATATCATTTCAAAATGTTCAACAAAGCTCCACTGTTTACTTCCTTAAAACAGTAATCTCTTAGTATACATTCTGTCCAACATAAACCAAGGCAAATAACACTTAATTCCAGTAAATGGATCAGCCAAGAAATCATATATATACTATTCTGTCATCAGCTAAGTGTAACAATCATCAATTGGCAATTCAACATACGGCTACTTCCTTAATTTCTTCTATGTTAACTCCAACTTAACATGCAAAACATGACTATCAAGCTACAAAGTAGCCTTAAACAGAGCATATAAAAGTTCACAACTAAAATTCGAAGGAAGATTGATTAAAAGTTCATTTTTGTATCTCGACCTTCCTAACAGGTTCCATCAGCTTTTAATCAAGAATTTTCCATTAGTCTCTTCATTATGCACTCAAATCTAACAAGCATGATAAGATGGAAATGTTATACAATGCATTAAACCTCAATGTAGAAGTTTAGAACCAGAATCCATGAAGAACCTGGGATAATTTCTTATTCTTTCCTTCGGCCAAGCCTATCTGCATTAGACTGAACTCATCTTTCCTTCAATGTTCACTTTAGTTTATACTCATTTCTGTCTTGCTTGATGAAGTTAAGATGCTTTATGACACATCACAGCTTAATACAAATGTTTAAAGGTCAAATTTGCCGAAGACAGCTAGTGTTTCTTAGCTCCATTTCCCTCGTGTGAAGCTAACAGATTTTCATCAGGTTTCTTTTAATAATTTCAGCTTAAAGTTCCAACTTTTCACAAGTTTCTACAGCTAACCTTCTTTTAATACTTAAAGTAGACATAATTCATGCATTTCCTATCTATAGCTTCCATCTTTCTCTGATAACAAGCTGCTCAACTAGTACATGTCTCTGTGACGACCCCATCCCCCCTTAGGGTGTATCCCAGAGTTTAGCGGACCGTCTGCCCAACTCTCGTCAGGATTCACTCACTTACATCAAATAAAATAGTTCACAACCTCAAGCATAAATGGAATAACAGTTCCCAGGTTTGGAATGTACATGTACATTCATTTCTATTCCAAACATTCATACAATCCCAAATATAACAAAAGATATGAATTCCAGATAAATTCAATCTTAACCGAGCACTAGCGCGAGTACAATCGTAAAAATTCAAAAACTAGACTATGCTAGCCTGTACCCGTCTCACGCCCTCGCTCGTACCCCCTGTAAGGAAAACAAATCTAATAGAGTGAACTAAATCTCAGTGAGGTTCCAAAATATCATGCAAACCCAAATAGCAATTTGACCATGATTTAAAAACATAAGTATCAAAATAGCGAGCATATGAAATCAAGAAAATGAGCAATAACACTTCGTAAAGCTAATCACTGGATATTTAACATGTCAAGTAAAAGGATATAGTCGCTATTACAAAATAGCTCCGCCATACCTTGATCAAGAATAGTTGACACTCCATCAACTTTCAAGTAAAGTAATCAATCCAGTAGTGCCCCAAAAATGCCAATCTCCGTCTACCATTCAACCTCCTTACCGGGTCCAAACGCCAAGATAAACACGTGTAACAATACTTGAGCATACCGATTAATCGAAAAGATAACACTCCACTCGACAAAACAAAAGACCCAGGGTCCGTTACCTAACCGACCAAACTCTTGCCACTTCGACTCAAGTAACTAGCCGTAGGGTTTCTGGAATTCCAAAGAGTGCTCATGTCATACAAAGTATATCAAGTCAATTGCAATGAATGAACAAGTATATATCACATTAAGCAAGTGCGATAAAATACACCCTTACCCGACCAAACCAAGCAAATATTATCTGATCACGTTGGTAAAGAATTTAAATCAAATATCAAGTTCAATCATGTATTTGGAAGCACTCACAAAAGACTTAGTGCTTTTCAAGTTCACGCTCAAGTGCAACTCCTTGGTTGGAGTCCAAATTTGCGATAAAATATCATTTAAGAGTTTGAAATTAACTAGGGTTCAAAACATAGGAGTTTCGCTTAAAGAAAATCAATTAAATGAAACTCGTTTAAGTAGTATTTATTTTGCTTATCACACCCTAGAAAACTCATGCTCGTTCTTTTAGTTTTGGTAAGAAAGCGATTAAAACTTTTAAATTCGCAAAGTGGTCTAAAAGACGAGGAAAACATATTTCGAGTGGTCGCTATTTTCGCCTTTTAAAAGGTATGAGGTTTGGCCAAATTTCAGCTTATATACCTCTACAAACGGAAACTTGAACACCAAAGACAATCCAAGTTCACTTCGATCTCAAATCGTCGCTCAAGTTTCAAGTTCACTCGCTTATCCTTCGACTTAAAATTTGGGTAGCATTTTTCCTATTTTCTTACTTTTTCCATCCAAGTATAACTTAGATTCTGGAGAAAACTGTGTCAAAAACTCCTCAAGAGAATAGAGTAGCCGATAGGATGAATGGATCCATTACTGAGCGGGTCAGATGCATGCTCTCTAATGCTAAATTGTCAAAATCCTTTTGGGGTGAAGTAATGAGGACTGCAATCAATTTGATTAATCTTTCTCTGTCAGTTCCTCTAGATGGTGACATCCCAGAAACAGTAGGGACGGAAAAAGATGTATCTTTTAAGCACTTGAGAGTTTTGGTTGTTGGGTATTTGTTCATATTCCCAAAGATGAGAGGTCAAAATTTGATGTAAAATCAAAGTAGTGTATTTTCTTGGGTTATGGACATGAAGATTTTGGTTATAGGTTGTATGATCCTATTGATAAGAAGGTGATTAGGAGCAAAGATGTTGTCTTCTTTGAAGATCAAACCATTGAAGACATTGGAAAAGGTGACAACCCAAAATTCTTAGATGATATTCCTACTAGTTCAAATCCAGATCCAGTTCTAGGACCTGTTGATTTTAATCAAGGGGGAGCTAAAACAGAGCAAAGAGAAGATGTTGATGATGGTGATAATCCTGCTACTGATGAACTTGAGCATGAGGTGCCACCTACTCCATTACCGCCACCACGAGATGAGCTTAAGAGATCTACCAGAGAGAGGAGACCTTCTAACAGATATAATCCTCATGAATACGTGTTGTTAACGGATGGAGGAGAGCCAAAGTCCTACTGTAATGCTCTAGAGCATGAGAACAAAGAAGATTGGTTGCGAGCCATACAAGAGGAAATGGTGTCTCTGCATAAAAATCACACTTATGACTTAGTGAAAATGTCTAAAGGTAAGAGAGTTCTAAAGAACAAATAGGTTTATAGATTGAAGACTCAGGAACACAGCTCATAACCAAAGTACAAAGTAAGATTGGTTGTGAAGAGATTTAACCAAAAGAAAGGTATAGATTTTGAAGAAATTTTCTCTCTTGTGGTAAAGATATCGTCAATTCGAATTGTTCTGAGTATTGCAGCCAGTTTAAATTTGGAGATCGAACAACTTGATATGAAGACAGCCTTCCTGCATGGTGACTTGGAAGAGGAGATCTACATGTAGCAATCGGAGGGATTCAAAGAAATTGGTAAGGAAAATCTTGTATGCCGTCTCAAAAAGAGTTTATATAGGTTGAAACAGGCATCGAGATAGTGGTACAAGAAGTTTGAGCCCTTCATGATAGACCACGAGTACCACAAGACTACATCTGATCACTGTGTTTACGTGAAAAATTTTTCAGACGGTGATTTTATTATTCTCTTGTTGTATGTTGATGACATGCTGATTGTTGGCCGTAATGCTATGAAAATTGACAGGTTGAAAAAAGAGTTGAGTAAATCTTTTACAATGAAAAATTTGGGTCCGGCTAGACAGATACTGGGGATGAAAATCTCACGAGACAGGCAAAATGGAAAGCTTTGGTTGTCTCAAGAAAAGTATATTGAAAAGGTGCTTGACAGGTTTAATATGAGCAAAGCTAAGAAATGTTCTTTATGCGTCGGCTGTTGGTAATTTGATGTATGCCATGATTTACATCAGGCTAGATATTACTCATGCAGTTGGAGTAGTTAGTCACTATCTCTCGAATCCTGGCAAGGAACATTGAATGCTGTCAAATGGATTCTCAGGTAACTCAAGGGAACTCCCAAATTGTGTTTGTGTTTTAGTATGGTAAATCTATAATAGATGGGTACACTGATGCAGATATAGCAGATGATCTTGATAATAGGAAATCCACATATAGATACTTGATGATTTTTGCAGGGGAAGCAGTGTCATGACAAAGTAAATTACAAAAGTGCATTGCCCTTTCCAGTACAGAGGCAGAGTATATCGCAACCACTGAAGTATGCAAGGAGATTCTTTTGTTGCAGAAATTCCTTCAGGATTTGGGTATGAAGCAAGAGAAGTATATCTTTATTGTAACAGTTAGAGTGACATTCATTTGTGTTAAAATTCTACATTTTACTCTCGATCCAAACACATTGATGTGAGATATCATTGGATTTGAGAAGTAATGAATTCCAAGTTATTAATATTTGAGAAAGTTCACATTAATAACAATGGTGTTGATATACTGACCAAGGCGTTGCCTAAGGAGAAAATCCTATTTTGCAGACAGGAAGCAGGTTTGACTATACCCCCAAATGAGCTGGAGGGGGAGATTGTTGGACTTGTGTGGGCCAGCCCATATGTGGGCCAACTAAACACACAAGTGAACAAAGCTTGAGGGTTTTTCAAGTATAAATACAAGCAGCAGCCGCGAGAAAAGTTTTCTTCTTTGGTGTGAAAAAAAGCTACAGCCGCCACTTTTCTTGTTTTTGAGAAAAACAAAGAGAGAGAAAGAGCTAGAGAGAGAGAAACTTCAAGGTCTTGATTGGAGGGTAATTCAAATCTCGATTGAGACGAAATTTTACCCACGCAATACTCTCGTTAGGCTCTACTTATCTACTAGTTCAGATTTTGGATTTTCTCTCCATTTGATAACATCTTTCCAAACGCACTTCTTTGACAATTATAGTTTTTAGGGGTGATTTTGCAGTAATTTCGCTTGGTTGATATTGGTGATATTATTGTCATCCGAATATTTCGGGTAGACCTATGTATTTCCATTATTATGATAATAGAGATTTTTTATTGGACTAAGTCCCGTGATTTTTTCCAATTTGGGTTTTTCACGTAAAAAATCTTGGTGTTCTGTGCCTTTTATTTTCTTGCATTTTATTATCACTGCTGGCATTATTACTTGATAATTTGATTTATTCCTATTTTAACTAGTACTTGGGAAAAGAGTCATTTATCCTGGGTTAACTCCAATATTGTGTGCTTGCACCGGTATCCCTTTCCCAACAGACATCACCGATTAAAAATGTGTTATCATGCCTAAATCACACGACTGCATAATGAAATGCATGCATTTCGTTATGCAAGCATTTCGTTATGCAAAGCATATCAAATTGCTTGGATCTCAAACTCAAAATGACAACTAATGAGCCCACAAGGAAACTTTAAATGAATATGTCTGCAACAGAGATCATGACTGAATTGCTTAAAGAGAGTATGAAACTAAATCTCAAAAGTATGCATCTTTTAGTAAACTTACTTACTCAAATATCCAAACTCCTTTCTTTTTGATTTTATTAATATGTTAAACAAAAGGCTTAGGAGATATACACAATGTCCAAACCACGGTTAAAACCGTTAGTGTCTTATTCATTTGGGTTTGCAAAGAGCATGTCCATGAGATATATGCAAAAAACTCTTAATTTCCACATCTATTATTGCATAATATTGCTAAAATCCTTTTCTTAAGTATAATATCTTGGACCCTTCAAGTAGAGTGAATATTGCATCAGGCACAACCATCAATAATGCATCACCAAGCAAACAGCTGAGAAACAACAAAAGTCCTAATAAGATCCCATATTTAAAATAGAGAAAATGAGTAAAATAGAAAAGAAACCTAACCTACATAGAATGCATATTGGTTGGCCTTGATTGGCTTCTTACATGCATTACAACATACCTTCAGAACAAGCAACAAAAATGAATTATGTAGCATGAATGAGAATTCTGTACACAAGCAATTATGGCCAATTAGAATCATTGGCAGGTTAAAGTCATCAAAGGTCTGTTGAATCTATCGAGTATCGAGTGCAACAAAACAATGTATTAAGAGAAATTATTTCACCAGTGGAAGCCATATAGATGAATAATGACAACACTTTTTAGTAGTGATTAAAAACATAAGATATAATTCAATTAAATTTCAAATTCAATAGATGTGCTGGAGGGGGAGATTGTTGGACATTTAACAAGTTATCCTTAACACAATCCTTCTTACAATCCCAGTGCTACAAAAGATGTTGTGCAACAAGTCAAAAGAGAAAGATACAAAGCTTATCAAATGCAATGGATCTGTCACCAGCCATAACCAAACATGTGCATATCTACAAGACAATCATGAAGGCAAATCTAGAAAAGATATTGGTTCTAATCAAGCACTTGCAGCTCATAAATATTGCAGATGTAGACATAATTCACAAGTAGCTCTTCCATTACGGCATGGCCATTCATTACTAAAGTGATACTTAGCCAAATCTACAAATATGTCATCTGATTTTCTTTCCCATATCAAGAAGTCATTATTATGAAGTGTATGTGTATATTGAATAATGCTATTCAGTCAAAACAGATAAAGAGCAAACTCTAAGACATTTTTTTATGGATATTTATCGTACGCTAATCAGTGTTAACTCTTTATTCCTCTAAATTTTGTCGCTTCGATTGGGTCTAGTCATGTTGCACCAGATGGAATCTAAAAATCTTCTTTGTCGGTGGAGTACATAAAGTCTTTCACAAGGGTTCAGGGTCTTAGATTAATCTCCTATTATCTACTCCAGAATTTACATAGAAAGTTCCTATTTCTTTCTGATTACCAATTTCTTATGATATCTGATCATTATAAGTCTAGCAATCACACCAAAGTGCGGCCATTTCTTAATAAATATTATTCAAAATTAGTACAGATCACAATTTGATAAACCGATTACTATCTTATTTTGATACGTAATAGTATTTGACAAATGTTTTACATCAATAAACCAAGAGAAACACTTAGCCAAAAAGTCAACAATTTCAATATCTCTACCACATATGACTACATATATTTAGAAGGAAAAAAAAAAAGCAAAAACCAACCTGCAAATGAAAAGGACCCTTATCCAAAGCTCTTTCTCTTCCACCAAAAAGCTCAATTTTAAAAAAGAAAATAGCAACAAAATTGTTAGAAACTGTATAACTTTATGCACTTGTTACTGATTTGCTCTCAATATTATGTGTGAAAAAATCAAATTTGAAAGAGTAAGGAAACTTTCTTACCAAACAAAAACAACTACAAGCCGAAAAAGGAGCTCTCTTCCAAACAGAAATTCTTCAAACAAAGAAGTAGTAATAACTATTACATGGATACTTCCCTTTTTTTTTCCTTTCCTAAACCTAAAAACCTAAATAACTACCATCTCTCTTTCTATCACATCAAATCCCGAAAAGTAGAATTTAAAATGATGGTTCTTGTGGAAGAACCAAATCCAGTACAATGACGCAAATTAGACCGCTGACCATTTTCTGGAGAAAAATCCCTGAATTTCAGGCAAAAAGGAGATGGCTAATCTACGAGGAATTTCAAGGATTCCATGTTTCCAGGTACAATCGACATGTGAGGAAGTCATTTCTACTACAAGAACTTAAAAGTATTCTCTAGTGTTCTCGGCAAAAGAAGAAGCAGAGAAATTGGCTCCGTCTGTTTTTTGCAATAGGGAAGAAGAAGCAAGAGCATATTGTGTTAATTCTATATAATTCAATGGGCCAACACCGGACAACACACACACACACCATATATTCCTTTGGACATCTTAGAATAACAAAAGCTTGAAACCCATCAAACGGAGCAAAATTTCTTCTTAAAACAATCAGCATGTGTCAAGTATCAAATAAGCAGTAAACCACTTGTCAAGAGGGGAAGTAACTACAGTAAAAAATACTCTCTTTTTATTATACTCGAGGGATATAAGAAAAAATTGCTGTTTGACTAAAAAAAAAAAAATTAGAGAACATAGGACAAGTTTGTGGATCCGAGTAAAGTACCCAGTAACTTTGCCACACAACATGGATGCCTGACATCTTCATTTTATTATTGTTCTGGGTGTACCTGGTTGTCTTCAATCTTCAAGTCTCCAACATTCGCTGAAAATTTGAGTGAGAAAGGTTCATCAAGACTCAACAAACAGATGTCTGAACTGTCAACGCTATCGGGTGAAACCCAGCCATTTCTTCTTTCTTGGCAGCAAAGAGAACCTCCAAGCGAAAGGCAAATCACTCAAAACAGATGGAAAACACAAGCAACAACATCTGCACTCACCAGTCAGATTCCATCGCAGCTACATCCCAGAGTCAACTACCCTCTGCTTCAAGTCAAGATTCAGACCCACTGACAATCTCCAGCCTTCCACACGACCTCATCTCTGAGATCCTCTTAAGGCTGCCAATGAATTCCCTCATGAAATTCAAGTGCGTTTCAAAATCATGGCTTTCCTTAATTAAAAGCCAGTGATTCATCAAAACCCATCTCAACTTCATCAATTCCTCAACAAACAGCCAAAGGGTGCTCATTTTGAGGTGTTTTGACTGGAATTATTATCTCATACATTGTTCTCTTAGCTCATTATTATATGCACCAGCTACTGATACAGTTGACATTGATTATCCCCCATTTGAAGCACCCTTTAATTTTGTTTCAGTTGTGGGGTGCTGTGATGGATTAATTTGTATTTCCGTTAGGCCAAGTAACATAATTTTGTGGAACCCATCTACTCGAGAATCCAAGAAAGCACCAGATTTGGGCATTAGGCTTGAAGAGGATGAACATTATACATCATGGGACTTTGAGTATTATATATCATGGGGTTTTGGATATGACGAGATTAATGATGATTACAAAGTGGCAGCGGTGGTGTGCGTTGTTGATGACCATGGTGAGCCCTCTGGGTCTGAGGTTAAGGTCTATAGCACAAAGAGTGAAACTTGGAGGAGTATAGGGGATTTTCAAGGTGTTTATCCTTTGGAGGAATACGGTAGGTTTGTGAATGGGTGGGAAGCTTCATTGGTCACTGGATAGAGAAGATTGTGGATATATTGGTTCTCTTGATTTAGCAACAGGTATGTATGGACAGATAAAGAAACCTAAATGTGATGAAGATTCCGAGTCTGAGCTTGAGTCAACCTTGAATGTTTTCCAAGGGTGCCTCTGTTTACTTTGTGATGAGAATGATGATCATACGGATGTTTGGATTATGAAGGAATATGGGGTTACAGAATCGTGGACTAAGGTGTTCACCATCCTGATTAATAAACCGAGCAGGAGTTCAGTTTTTACACCATTGTGCCGATCAGAGAAGGGTGAAGTTTTACTGTTACTTGGATCCAAATTGGTACTCTACAATCCAGAGAATGCTACATGTGTTGATATTTCATTTCGAGATCAAGAGATAAGAGCTTATTATGCATTTGTTTACACAGAAAGCCTAGTTTCGCCCTGCTACTAATGATGCAAGAGAGAAGCAACAGCAACAAGTAGGGGAAAGCAACCAAAACGAGACAATTGAATACCATCAAGCTACCATCTCGATTAAAAAAAAAATTGTCCTCCTTTTCCAATTACCAAGATGAGCAATTGAATACCATCAAGCTACCATCTTGTTAAAAACGAAAGAAAAATTTCCTCCTTTTCCAATTGATGAAATTGTTGTTGTCCAGACAGCTTGATTGTGCATTTTGTGGCACTCGACTACATATAGTACATTTTAATTCTTGCAGCATTTTCTTTCTTTAACACATTTGATAATTGATGGTGTTAGAGCCAGCAGCTCGAATTGCATTATTTTTTGTGTGTTTATTCATTTTCTTAGTTATTTTATGTAATCTCTATATCTTTATTGATAGGCAAAATCACATACACCAGATAAGGTGCATATCGAACGCTCAAATTCTCTGAACAAGCATGAAATAAAGAATCAGTATCCATACAAGAAAGCATGTAAATAGTGGGGCTAATTCAGTAGTACATTTAGCAACAGGAGGACTCTGTAATTTGTTTCGATCTCGTTCCCTTGCCAAGCTTAGATTAAAATGGCAATATATGCCAACAGAAGCTTAGGGACTGATCTCTCTTCTGGCTTCATGTTCACTTTTGTACGATGTTAAAATTGCATACATTCGAATGGTTCTTCTGTGATAGTTACTTCATGATGCAAAAGTGTAACTTAGGTCCAAATCACTATAACTTTGTTGATACTATGACGTCCATAGTAGAAGGAAGGACTTTCTAGAAGGAGAAAACCTGTAATTCCCTAGAACTACTAGCTTTTTAGACCTTGAGCAATTTGTTGTTCAAGAAAACAGGTAAACTTCTAACTTGAACAAGAAAAAGAGACACAAGGCCCGTTAAAGCTCAAAGCTCCTTGCCTGGTTGCTGTGAACTCTAGCCAAAGCAGACCTCGCCATGGCAGGAAAAAGAAACCCAACTTGGAGACTCAAATCCTAGACTCTTGAGTTTCCTTCATTTCCACCCAAAATTTGAACATTTCCAAGTTTCAGAGCTTCCCTGTAAAACTCATCACTTGATTGCTCCAAAGACTCCAAGTAAAGTCTCACTAAGTTATAGCGTGTCTAAAAAAATCGCTTTCATTATTATCAAGTTCATAATTCATGAAATTCTGCATCAAAATATCCCTAGCATAATTCATGTTTTGCATCCCTAGATAGCATAATTCATTTGTTTTAAGGACTGTAGTAGTCTCCAGTCTTTACCAACTGAACCGTTCACCAATTTAATTGACATTGAGACCCAATGACACAAAGTTCTCGTCTTTTTGCTTGTGTTATTGTATTGGGTTGATTTATGTTCTGGAATAGGGATGATTTATACCTTTGGGACCTGTGATTTTAGAAAATAATGGTTAGGATTCTTGTGCACTAGCTTTTGGTAAGTTTGCTAGGTGAGACGCAAAGGTGGCTAATTTTGGGACGAGGGTCAAGTGGTTTACAAGAGGGGTTCGGTTGTACTGCTCAGCCAATGTTTGCTTTAATTTGGTGCTACGTACATTGGTGTCAGGAAAGATACTTATGGAGAGTTCATGCTACCTAATTATGAAAAGGAGGATGGTAGCTTTGTTTCAGCATAGGAGTGTTAGGAGTAACTCGCTGCCTGCTTTAGATAATTATACAAGAAGTCAGATACATTGTTGATTGAGTATAAGATGAAATATTATGGAATGAAGTAATTGTTGTGCGCTATGAAATGGTTCTGGTGTTGAATGTTGGATCCCAGCTTTCTGCCTTTTAGATTATGGTGAAGCATGTTTTATCCATTTATAATGCAGATGATGGATCATTCAGGTTTCTGAGATAACAAATTATTGATGTGTTAAGCGGCATATTTGTATTGAAAGCCTAGTTTCCTTTGCGGCTGATTATGGAACAGAGGATTAATTTACCAATGACAGGGTAAGAGAACTACATTAACGTAAGTGATTCCTGTGGTTTCCCCACATATACAACTTTGCTTCCTCTGTTGCATCAAAAGTGCCCTATAACATCAATTATTTCTTTTCGGTCATGAGGTATCAACTTTTTCACCTAAGAATATCTAACTCCAATATGACATGAACATTTGCGCTATTATTCCAAAAATTCTCAGCATAGCTTTCTAGGAATTCTGTAGTCAGGAAGGCGATTAGTTGGAATCAGTATATATATCATCTGCTTATGTATAATTGTATCTGAACTACAATTTCTCTGTGCTCTACACTGTTTAGTTTAATGTTTAGGTATCAATTATTAACTAACCCCACGATTGGGTTGCATCAGACTTTGCATATATTCTATGTCTGTTGTTTGGCACGCGTTTGACCTTCTTGGGACTTAATCGCAGAAAGTGATTACCTTCTTGTCAAATTCCTAGTTAATTGATTGGCAGGCATGTTTCAAAAGCTTTGCTAATTGCTAAGAGGCTTGTATGTCAATGGATTAAAAAGGAAACAGCATTCAAGAGTATTGAATTGAAGTGGTGCTCATTTTGATAATTCCTTCATTGTTCATTGAGTCACATTTGAATTTTCTTTTCTTCCTTGACCTGCATTTTTTGGGGGGAGTAGGGTGGTGTTAATGGGTACTTTTATGCCTTTGCAGTATTGGATTGAATTGCTGCTCATTTTGAAGATTCCTTCATTGTTCATTGAGTCGCATTTGTATTTTCTTTCCTTCCTTGTCCTGCGTTTTTTGGGGAGGAGTAGGGTGCTGTTAATGGGTACTTCTTTGCCTTGATTCTCTGTTAATATGAAAATAGAAGGGAACATAACACTCTCATTATACTGATAGCACGATTCATTTCCTTAAGTAAAGTCAATCATCGAATATTGAGAGAGAGAGCCATAACAATTTACCAAGAAAAGGACGTCCAAACATGCTGGAAGACCCTGAAATGTATTTGCACAAAGTTTATCACATGTTCTGCCTGTGGATTCAAGTCTGGAACTTCTTTTTGCTGAAGTAGTTGCCTTTCCAGTTGGTAAACAATCTGCTGTAGACCAGAACCGAAACACTAGATAAAGTTTATTAAAGGAAACACATCTTCATACTTGCGGAACATTGATGAGTAATAAGCCAGGGAGAACACTAATTGTACAGTGGATGGGATAAGAATTGGTCTATAGTGGGTACTGTGGCCTTGATTTGTATCTACCATCTTCTGCCTACCGTCTTTTGCTTGACTAATGATGTTCCACTTATCATGAGAATGGTTTATACAATGCCTAATCCTAATCCTGGAATAGAAGAACGCTTCCTTTTAGGGGTAAATTGAGTTATGGTACTTCAGGGGCAAGCATGTTTTACAGAATGCCAAATGAGAGAGGTGTAACTAAACAGGAAGAAGAAAGAGATAAAACTCACAAGGGATTGATATGAAAACAGGAGGAAGAAAGGGGTCATAAAGGACTGCAATATGCCACGCGTTCCTGCGTCAAATAGGCTATTTAGTGTTTCCATTTTGAGAATCAAATTGATGGACAGAAAAATTTAAATACAAGAGTTTGAAGGAAATGAATGTAAAGAATTTGAAGCACATAATGTAACTTCTGAATGTATTGACTTTTCAAAGATTCAAAGCCTTGGTCGAAGGTATAATCAATTTCATTACTCTAATATCAGATGGTTCTCTTTAGGTGGATTGAGTAACAATTCTGGTTCATGGCTGCATATCGAGATATTCTTGATATTTTGCTATTTGACTTTGAATTTCTTCAGTTAAGCATTAGCATCATCTGTATTTCTATCTACAAAACAAAAAAAAAATGGAACATAGTGGACTTGAAATATTAACAGTTAGAATCAGTCTTACAAGAAACTAGTCCAAATTCATTGAGACGTGATTTTGAAGCTGGCATACCATGCTTGCTTGTCATCTTGCACCACCATGGAGATCATGGTGGTTTTACAAATTTATGCTAGAGGCATGAACGAATGTCTCTATACTGGAATCAATCTTCTCATTTCTGTTGGAAGCATCCGGAAAACTTGTATTACATTAAACATGAAATACTTAAAGGCTGCCTCCAGAAAGCTAATTATCTGAACCTCCCTATCTTTTGTATGCAAGAAGGCAGTGGGTGCTAGAACTAGCAGCAGACCCTACTCTATCAGATTTTTGTAGCGAGCAGAGGCTTACTTGACGGTATTAATTTACCAGATGCCATGAGGCGGTGCTGAGATCATAAAGTTTGGTTGGCTTGATAACAAAATTATTGCATTTGCTGGGTTAATACATAGGTGAAAAAGTGTGAGCCTGAGAAGTTGCATCCCGGTAAAAAGAATTCAGCATTTTATCTGTTAATGACGTGAATTTATTGTGTACACGAGTAATACAATGTCTAAGAAATCTATTTTCCAAAAACATGACTTTGTAAGTTGTTTCCATTTATATCTTGTACAGTACCAGGAGACCTCCCCCCAACACCGAACGGATTTCCAAACTTGTAAATCAAATTTTTTTGGAGCATGACATGAAATGCTATGATCAACACTAAGTTGATGGATTTTGTTGAAATAAGAGCGTCTTATTCTGTCCTCTACCAGACAAGTGAACATAATATAGGATCTTGAAAGTTTAAAACCAATAATTGAGGTGGCTTAGGAAAAAATATGAAGTCAACTAAAGTCAATTGCATACCATAGACAAAGAACTGAAGCGATAGTGGTTTCTGAGATAACATCCAATACTCACCAAGAGCTCGAGAAATCCTCATCTGGCCTGCTGCTATTGATTGCCTTCGACTTCTTCAAGGTAAGATGAATAACGAAGAAAACCTTGAAGATCAAACTTCAAACGCTACCACGGACAGCCAGATTGCTAGATCACAAGATTCAGACCAATCCATCCTCCCAAACCTCCCCTTTGAACTCATCACTGAGATCCTCCTAAGGCTACCAGTCAAGTCTCTCCTGAAATTCAGGTGTGTTTCGAAATCTTGGCTTTCTTTGACCTTTAGCTCACGATTCATCAAAGCCCACCTCAAGTTGTCTGATGATGATAAGGATTACACTCATCACAAGGTCATTTTACTTGATTTATCACATGCTATTGTCAAGTCTTGTTCTCTTCAATCTTTTCTTGATACACCACCGGCTGATCTTGCAACTAATGTTTCACTCCCAGAGGAATTAGTCAAGCGTTCATTTTGTATGGTGGGCTCTTGTGATGGATTGATTTGCCTTGAGGTTAGGTATGATGTGTACTTGTGGAACCCTTGTACAAGAAAGTGCAAGAAATTGCCTGGGCCTACTTTTGAAGGGAGATCACCTGGATGGTTTTATTGTGTCTACGGGTTTGGATATGACAAGTCTAGTGATGATTATAAAGTAGTAGCCATCTTAGCAGAGAGATCAAAACTGGATGGTGTATACCGTGTCACGCAAGTGAGGATTTACAGTATAAGCACTGATTCCTGGAGGAGTATCGAAAATTTTAGGGAAGGAGTAGAATTGGACAAACCAGGAAAGCTTTTTAATGGGAAGCTGCACTGGGTGGTACGTCCTTGTGTTGTTTCAATTAATTTAGAAAATGAGATGTGTGAGGAGTTTGAGCTGCCTTATTACGGAGAACATGGAATTGATCCAGCATTAGGGGAACTCGAAGGAAAGTTTGCTGTGCTCTGTGATCATTACCTTACTGTTGATGTGTGGGTTATGAAGGAGTATGGAGTTAAAGAGTCTTGGACCAAGATCTTTAATGTCATAGTTGGAGATGATCTTTGGTATAATTTTTATTCCCCGCCACTATTTTTTCAAAAGAAAAATGGTGAAGTTGTTGTCTTACATGGATCGATTCTGATGGTATATGATCTGAAAAATTATCCTGACAATAACCCTCAACTTAATAGATTCCATGGATATGCTGCAGCAAATATGCATGTTGAAAGCTTGGTTCAACCCTGGCTTATGATGGACTAAGAGGATATAGCAGTGACAGTGGTCAAAGAGGCTAATTGAACTATTGAAGTAACTGCTTTAAGCAATCTTAATATGCAAGTAATCACTGTAAGGATCATTCCCACAGAACTACTTGTTTGTTCAACTCCATAAATTCATCTTAGCAATCTGGTAGATAATGCTTCTTGTCCTGATCAGCTTCTTCTTCTGGTAGTTTTTGGTTGACTTGGCAAGTACATCCTATCTTGTTGCAAATTTCTTTCTTGGTTGTCTTATGTTTACAGTCTAATTTGAGCTATAATTTGGGGCATTCATCGCAACACATAGATGCAACTTGATGCTCCTCTGTTGCTTGTGTTGTTACTCCCTGATGTAATACGCTACATCAGAGTTAAGAATAAAGTTGCTAGTGGTTAATAATCAGGTCAACAATGTCCCAAGAAGATGGTTAAAGTTCACCTCTGATGCACCTGTGCAGCTGTCTCACACATGTTCTTTTGGGGTATGCTGAATGCAGCATGTCCAACTCAATCTGCACCTTGTACCTGATGATTTCTGTTGGTCACTTGGAGAAGGTGATCAGAGTTTTATTGTCTTGAGTTAGACAATTTTGCAATGCAGAAGAAAATGAAATCCCTCTTGAGTCATTGTTTGAGTCCCTCAAAGTCTCAACTCTATGATCTTGTTGCTTGATAATCTGCTGGTCCATGTGAAGTTCCTAATACAGAACCCATAATAATGCTTCCAAATTGTTGCTGCAGATTCTTGTGGAGATTCCTGTCTCCAGCTTAAACATTTGTAGTACATTATGGTATCGAAACCATTGGGAATCAAAGATTTTAGTTTGAAGATTGGTAATTGACAGGAAGATACTTCATTATATCTTTTTTATGGTTTGCACATTATTGATATCTTAAATCAGAATTCTCTTTTTTTTTTTTTTATCAATGAACAATTATTAATCTTTGATTTATCACATATTGATTTCCGTTTTTGCATAATTTGCTAAAGGTTAGGGGAAGGGAATAATGAGGTTAAAATGTTCACAAGCTCATTGAAATGTTCACTTCTCCACATAGGCTAAAGTAGTTAAACAATTATAACCCTGATTTGGTAATAGAAACGAGAAATGCTTCACTAGAAGAAATTTACCGAAATCCATCGCTGTGATCGACTTTTTAATGTGGCTTTGATTCTTAAATTAATTGTTGTTAAAATTCAACTTAAGAAGTAATTAAATGCTTTGAACAGGTAAAATTATGCTTGCTCCATCTTTTTTTAATTTATTGTTCTTGTAATTAAGTTTTTTTTCCCCTTTTTTCGCCTTGTCTTCCTATCGTTTGACGGAGCTGGGAAGCGGTATAAAAGCCGAAGAGGAGAAGTTGGAAGTTTCACAAGTTCGAAGGGGAGAAGAGGTATTTTTTGTGGGCCGATCCTGATTTTCCTGGACGTGTTGGTGCATTAACGATGGGAATGACTTTGGGCAGGCCCAAAAATTCATTGCTATGTGGAAAATTGAAATCAAGATTGCAGGCAGCTCCCTTGTAATTTTAAAAATTATACCAATTTTCCCTCTTTCTAATATTTCAGTAACAATATAAATCCAACCAGCTATAATGATCCTTAAAAATCCGTTGTATTCCTTATGTTAGGGGGCAAAAAGCACCCGTTGCGCATTCATCCTCACTGCAACCATTGCAAATGGCAGATCCACCACACTAACCAACTCATCAGCCACTAAAATTGGATTTTTAGATTCCCAAAATTTTTGACAATTCAAAATCATCCATCGGTACCCTAAAACTTCCGGTGCAAATCAACTACAATCACTACCTCCAAAACTCAAATTATGCCAACAACATATACTAGTATTGGTCAATGCTAAGGCTTGCAACATTCCTAATACAACACAGTCTAATCACTACCAATATAACACCGGAGCAATTCACAACAAAAACCAGAGACCAAATCCTGTATCTTGAGGCAAACCAGCACCCATGACTGACGTCAAAAGAAACCCAAATGCAGTTTTTGACATCCCAGAAAATCTTTTTTTTTCTCACAAATTTGGCATGACCGCATAACATCCAATTCCTTTTCCACTTTTAGCCATCACTTTTGTTTTCTAGTCTCTTTCACTGCCATCCTTTTTATGCATGCCAACTAGAGGTGCTATCGAGCCGAGTCGAGCTCGAGTAGCACCATACTCGAGCTCGAGCTCGAGCTCGATCAAAATTTGTGCTACTTGAGCTCAAGCTCGAGCTCGATCGAGTAAAAAAATTTGGACTCGAGCTCGACTCGATGAAATAAAACTAAACTCGAGCTCGACTCGTTTGAGCTCGATTAAGCTCGAGTAAATATCAAGCCCGAGCTACTCGAGCTCTAGTTAGAGCTCGAGTTTTGAAATAAATCTATAATTTTTTTAAAAATATATAATATATAATATATAATATAATATAAATATATAATATAAATAAAATATGAAAACTCGATTAAGCTCGACGAGCACTCGAATATTTATTTCTTGAGCTCGAACTCGACTCGTTAAATTTAACGAGTAGCTCGAGCTCGATTTTACCGAGCTCGAGTCAAGCTTTTGATCAAGCTGCTCGCGAGCTACTCGCGAGCAGCTTAACTTGCTAGCACCCCTAATGCCAACAACCTGTAATTTGGCAATTTCAATTTGATAACTTTCCCAATTTATTTTGTAAAAGAGAAGGTCGGATGATGTGGTACAAGGATTGGGATGGATTGCACTGTGGTGAAACAAACTGCGGTTATAGCTATGGAAGGAAAAAATAGAGGAGTAGGAGGGAGAGACTGGAAGAGAGAGCTGCCGTTCGTTAAGAGTAGAAGACTGACTGTAGTAGCTGTACGGCATCTGTTTTTCTATTTTTGCGGTATGAGATTATGTAAAAGTGAAGCATATTGCAGTCATTTTACTGCATGAAGGGAGATCAGTGTAATTACTTAAGCCTGAGGGCAGCTGAGCGAAATTGTTAAGAATTTTAGGGAAGGTTTCTGAAATTATCCCTTTTTAATAATACGTGGGTGCCTTTCTATTGAGTCCAATTTGCTCCGAAATAAGTAAGATTACTTGGTGAACGAATATTGCAATCATAAACCAACTGCTTTTTCAATAACTTGAATGTGTATTCGCATTCTTCTTCCTTGTCTTTCTCCCTGGGAATTTGCTTTTTGATTCGGCAAGCCGGTAGACATGTTGATTGTCAAATATTTTTAATTAAGGCGCAGAAGTGTTAAATGGAAATAAGATTTTGTCTTCATCAGTACTATTCTTCTGGTTATGACGAAAAAACAACTTCACAAATTTATAGTTTGTTTGGGATCAAAGTACAAGATATATATAGATTCATTTCTCCGGGGTGTAACTCACTTTGAATACAAAGTGAACATGGAACAAATTTTTATAAATCTCACACATGACATTAAAAATGATGTATATGTAGTGACCTAAGCATTGCATTATTTTCTTAGAGTTCATCTATAAAAAGCGACAATAAATCACGACATTACTAATCGATAGACACCAATATGAAAATTTCTAAAATCAAGGAGGAGGGTTATCCATTAATTTATTTATGTTATGTCGTTAGAATTTTCCTTTTTTTTAACCAACGATGGTTGTAAACCTTTTAGGACGCCATTCTGATGACTGCCCTTGATGCGTTTTTCTTTTTCTTTTTTTCTTTAGTGTGGGACGCCATGATTTGGATTTGAATTGATAGAGCATCTTGACTGGTAGGAACTTGAGGATATCCCCCCAAAATTTCATTGGGCAAGTTGGACAACTTGGTCATGGATGATGGAGTACGGTTGGGCTGTTAATCTATGCAGGTTTAAGGAAGGCTTGACAAACATCTAATCAAATCTTTAAAGCCGACACTATGTCGCTATTTGTAATTTTTTATATAATTCTAAGCATGTCCCCATAATTAGAAAACATCCTCCAAAGTGGTTCTTTTCTTTGGAACGTTTTGTTATAGGATTGGCTACGAATTCAATGTCCAGTTGATGTACCTAGATATAACATAGGCCGGATGCCAAAGGTTAATTTAAACCTAAATACGAAGGCACAAAATTCTAAAACTAGCTTTCTAAAGTCAAAATCAAATATCCTGCCAATTGACATAAAAACATTTGGTTACATATAAAACTAACTCGTTAAAAAAATCATTAATTCGACATTTGGTTACAATAGAAACTAGAATCAATAGTGATAATTCTACAGTTTTATCGGCGAAAAATTAAAAAATAGGAATAAGAAGGAAAAAAATGAAAAAAAATTTTAAAACTCTTTCATTTTTTTTTGGCGAAACCCCTTTTTACGGGGTCAGGTTGCCAAACCCTAATTTATTCATAAACTTGAAAATTTTACTTCTAAAACTCATTCTAAATATAAGAATACCAAATAAGAGAATTTCATGAAAATATTCAAGGGTAAAATTGTTATTTTAAATGAAAAAGGAGGTATATGTAATTTTTTAAATCTCAAGAGAGTTCAATAAAATTATCGAAAGCCTCAAGGAGGTTTCTGAAATTATCCCGTTTTTCTATCATCATTCCGTGCAAGCTGGATCCGAGTATTCCAGCAGCCTTCTCTGAGGCGGATCCCAGACGAGAGAAAGTCTCAAGTGTATGGATATGTTTCTATTTGTAAAAAATTATTTGATTATATTATAAGCATAATTTTTAATTATATTTTTATTTTTTTAATCATCTTTTTATTTACATTTATCACATTACAAAAAATATTATGATATTCTGCCAAAAAAATATGTTTCCAAATAATCTCCAATCCAAACACTTAGTTTAAACTCACACCTCCCTAATGTGGTTCTCGATTCAAGGTTTGAGCTTGTTGACCTTGGTCGATCAATCCTTGGTTTTGATGATTAACAAACCAATATGTAGATTTGGGCTAATGTTTTTATGTGAGTAATTTGTTAGAACAGATTCTTGTGGCATAAAAGAAGAAGCAAAAACAGGGCACTCATGTCGGACGCTATCGGACGTCCGAAAGGATGAAGAACATCAAGAAGGAAACTCTGTCGGACGCTCGTGAGGAAGCATCGGACGTCCGGAAGGATCGGACGCACGCCTCGGACGCACATCGATCGCATCGGACGTCCGAGAAATTTCGCAAAGATTTGATGACTCTCTGCCTACGTTCGGGCGCAGGGTTCGGACGTCCGACAGGTGATTTGGACGCAGGGTTCGGACGTCCGACAGGAGGTCTCGGACGTCCGACAGGCCAACGGCTAGTTTTGACAGCATTTAATATTTGACCGACAGGCCAACGGCTAGTTTTGACAGCATTTAATATTTGACCGTTGGAGAGCCTTTTGGAGCCATTTCTCACCTTCTATAAACACCCCAAAGCACAAGAAGACAAGGGACTTTTGCCAACACAAAATACAAGCTTACAAGTGAGATTTTTGAGTAGAAAGATTCTTTGTTGGTTGTATAAGGGGTTGGGAAAGTTGGGTTGTGAGGTTGCTCAAGTGAAAACCTTGGTGAAGGTGAACCTATCACTTGGAGTGGTAAAACCTTGGTGAAGGTTGCCTCATTTGTATAAAATAGTTCTTAATTGGGTGAGTGATCTTTCAAGTGTAGGTTGTTGAGGGTTAACTAGAATTGTTGTAAAACTCCTTGGCTCAACCAAAGAGTGTTTGGGGTGAGAAAGGAGTGAACCTTCACTTGTACATCTTGGTTAGCATCGCCATCAATTGAAGAAGCTATTGGATTGATATTTGGTTTGCATTTCTTATCTTTTCTCTTTAATTAAGTTTTCTTTATTGTACTTAAATTTGATATATCTTTGTGCATCATTGTGAAATTGTTTGTACTCATTGGGTTGCACCGGGCATTACAATTGGTATCAGAGCTTGGTCTCCTTGAGATTAAGTTTAACCGCTTAGAGTAAAGATCATGGCAACCATAAAAGTTTTCTTTTTAGAAGGGCAATCTATTGATAGACCACCTATGTTTAATGGTTCTCATTTTAGCATGTGGAAACAAAGAATGATAATTTTCTTACAATCCGTTTATATTGAATTATGGTATGTGGTGGAAGATGGTCCTTATGAAGCTAGAATAGTTGACTCTACCACTAATTTGAGTAGATTAAAGACTAGACAAGAATTGAATGAAAAAGACAAGAGATATCTTTCTTTGAATGCCAAGGCCATGCATATATTGTACAATGCATTAGATGTAAATGATTCTAGTAGGATTAAAGGTTGTAAATCGGCTAAAAATATTTGGGATAAATTGTGTGTATTTCATGAAGGTAACCAAGATATTAAAGAACAAAAGAAATCTTTGCTTGTTTCTCAATATGAATTTTTCAAAATGCAGCCTCTTGAAAATGTTGATAAGATGTGTAGTAGATTTTGTGACATTATTCAAGATCTTAAATTGCTTGGAAAAGAATATTCTTTGGGTGAGAAAAATAGAAAGATTTTGAATGCCTTGCCAAAAGAATGGGAAAACAAAATAAATGCTATAGAAGAGGCAAAGGATTTAAATTCTATGTCCATTGAATCTCTTGTGGATACCCTAACCTCTTATGAATTAAAGCTGAAATTCAAAGTGCAAGAGGAAGAAAATGCAAGAATGCATAAGAGAGGCATAGCTTTTAAAGCATCTCAAGTGGGGGATAACCCATCCTTCATGGGTAATGAAATCATGGAAGTGGACAATGATATAACTCCTCAAATCAAAAGTTTCAAGAAGATCTTCAACAAGAGATGTTCAAGAGGAGATTGCAAAATTACATGGGATGAATGCAATTCAAAAAGAGAAAAAGGAGAGTTGGCCCAAATGGCACTAATGGCCGTTGGAGAAGATGAGGTAAGTTCTTATTACTCTTCTTGTGATGAAGATAATGAAGATGATGATGTGAAAATTCTTATGATTAAAATGCATAAAAGTTTGAGAAAATCTTATGCTAAAAATAAAGATTTGAAAACAAAAATAAATGATTTGTTGGAAGAAAACTCCAAACTTTTTCAAGAAAACAAATGTTTGAGAATGGAAAATGATGATTTAAAAAATCAAAAAAAATGTTTTGAAAAGGAAGTTGGAAGAGAAAACAAAGTTTTATGAAAAAATGTTGGAGGAACAAAATTTGTTAAAGAAAAGAATTAATGACTTGAACGAGTTTCTCTAAAATGAAAAACAAAAGTTTTCTCAAACAAAAGAAAGCAAATCTTTTCAAGGCACAAATAAGTTTGCTATGATAAGAAGTAAGAAAATTAGTTGCATTAAATCCACCTATGTGCAAAATACTTCTATCATGTGTCACTTTTGTTGCAAATTTGGACATATGCAAAATGATTGTTATGTAAAGAAAAATATGAGAAAAGGTATGAAATCCATGTGGATTGCTAGATCATGTTGTATTAACTCCCAAGGACCCTATAAAAAAAGGGTACCAAATGAAATTTCTCATATTTAGGTACATCATGAAGATTTGATCCAAGAAGTGCTATATGGTTGTAAGTACAATTGAAAATTTTGATATTCAATATGGTCTTGTTTTGAAAAATAAAGGGGGAGTTTGTTTTTGATTGATGCCAAAAGGGGGAGTAGGATTTATTGAAATTTCTTTGTATGTTGGCACTTTCTAAGGGGGAGCTTTATTTGAACTTATTTGATAAAAAAAATCTTCATTTTGTTTGTGATCATCAAAAAGGGGGAGATTGTTGACCTTGGTCGATCAATCCTTGGTTTTGATGATTAACAAACCAATATGTAGATTTGGGCTAATGTTTTTATGTGAGTAATTTGTTAGAACAGATTCTTGTGGCATAAAAGAAGAAGCAAAAACAGGGCACTCATGTCGGACGCTATCGGACGTCCGAAAGGATGAAGAACATCAAGAAGGAAACTCTGTCGGACGCTCGTGAGGAAGCATCGGACGTCCGGAAGGATCGGACGCACGCCTCGGACGCACATCGATCTCATCGGACGTCCGAGAAATTTCGCAAAGATTTGATGACTCTCTGCCTACGTTCGGACGCAGGGTTCGGACGTCCGACAGGTGGTTTGGACGCAGGGTTCGGACGTCCGACAGGTGGTTTAACAGGAGGTCTCGGACGTCCGACAGGCCAACGGCTAGTTTTGACAGCATTTAATATTTGACCGTTGGAGAGCCTTTTGGAGCCATTTCTCACCTTCTATAAACACCCCAAAGCACAAGAAGACAAGAGACTTTTGCCAACACAAAATACAAGGTTACAAGTGAGATTTTTGAGTAGAAAGATTCTTTGTTGGTTGTATAAGGGGTTGGGAAAGTTGGGTTGTGAGGTTGCTCAAGTGAAAACCTTGGTGAAGGTGAACCTATCACTTGGAGTGGTAAAACCTTGGTGAAGGTTGCCTCATTTGTATAAAATAGTTCTTAATTGGGTGAGTGATCTTTCAAGTGTAGGTTGTTGAGGGTTAACTAGAATTGTTGTAAAACTCCTTGGCTCAACCAAAGAATGTTTGGGGTGAGGAAGGAGTGAACCTTCACTTGTACATCTTGGTTAGCATCGCCATCAATTGAAGAGGCTATTGGATTGATATTTGGTTTGCATTTCTTATCTTTTCTCTTTAATTAAGTTTTCTTTATTGTGCTTAAATTTGATATATCTTTGTGCATCATTGTGAAATTATTTGTACTCATTGGGTTGCACCGGACATTACAGAACTTAATATATTACTATGAATTGGTAATTGAATTACGTTTATGCCATATTGGATTACTGTCATGTATACCCATTGGGCAACTAAATGGCATTAAGAAGTTCTAAACTGAAATCAATTTAAAGATTTTTTTTTTTTTGTATTTGTAACATTTTTTTTTTCAACATAAGTGGGGTCCAGTACTTTTAATTGTCGGTAGCATTCTACGGCTGGATCCAGTACTATCATCGTCAACGTCCACTGTATATACAATGCCCAATAATATTCATTGAAATCAAGAAAACAAGAAAAAAAAATGGGTGAAACTAATGACGGGATGCTCTCCCCTTTCCAATCCTTGCCTGAAGGTTGCATATCACACATCCTCTTTTACACATCTCTTCAAGATGCGTGCGGTGCATCACTCATTTCTAAGGACTTCAACTCTGCTTCTAAGTCTGATACTGTTTGGGGAAAATTTCTTCCTCCAGATCTCAAAGAGATCATCTCAAATTTAGTTCCCTGGTTGAGCTCTAAAACGAAGAAAGAGCTCTACCGTTTGCTTTGTCACTTTTCAAACCCGATCGACAAGGGAATCCTGATCAACAAGGGAAACCGGGTAATCTCTCAACTCCTCATTTTTTTTATACAAAAAAAAAATTATTTTTAAAAATTGTTGTTTTTCCTTTTTCTTGTTTTCGTCTTTTCTTTTCTGGGCAATTTGGATTCACTATATGGAAAGAGAGTTATCTTTTGTCTCACCGATTCTCCCTCCCCTTTTTCCCTTCTAATGGAAATATTGGCAAATCAATGTTAACAAAATCATGGAGTTGGTCTTACAGGTTGTAATGAAACTGTAGAATCTCCAAAAACGTTACATAAGTAAGTTACTTATGAAAAGGGGGATCTTGATTCACAGTTGATCACTGAAAGGATCAGGATCTGGGGTCTTGAATCGTTGTACACTGTACAATCTTTTAACCCAAAATGTTGGTACTAGTTATTATGCCATGAATTAGCTGAATCTGAATCTCTGTCAAGATTTCCACAGAGAGTAGGCTTGGCAGGTTTTTCCAAGAAGTTTTAATAGGAGAGGTTAGAAAAGGTCCGTTTGATTGCTATTTTTAAGAATTTTTGTTAAAAAAATGTACCATAACAGTATGACGTATGTAAAGTAAAAAAATGATTATAAAATATTTTCAAGAAAATATAAAAATTTTTCTGTACAAGTTAGTGTTCCTGGACCTACTGGTACATGTTATTGTTTGTTATTGTACCAAATTTCAGCCCCTTGCCTATAAATGGGCTGCAAATTGAATCCACACTGTTGAAGATTCAATTTGAGAGCTCGTGGAGCTTTTTGGCCTGGACATATTGAATAGTCGAGATGGTTAATTTGTCGAATTGTTTTTGAGTGATGGACTTGGGATGAAGAAATACATGATGCATCTTACATCCTTGGCATACTACGTGAATCTTATAATAGCAGAGACTAGAGCGTGACTGCTATTTTTTTTTTATTTTCCGCTATTCTAGTTCAAGAACATTTATTTGTCAGATTAACTTACTTTAATGCTGGCCTGACAATTCAAATCGCTTTGTTCATAGCATTTCCAACCTGTAACTTTTAATTTGTCTCATGATTTTCAGCGTTGCTTTCTAAATGTTTCTCTTTTTGTTGATGATACATTTCTCATGTTGACATTACCGGGATGCTTATGAAGTAGGCATAATCATAATTTTTCACAACCTTGTCTCTACGAAAAAAACAAATTAAAATCCGTCAAATGCTCTTTCCATATTGATCTCAAGCATGTTATTGATTAACATAAAAGATGCGTCTGCTGTTGGACAGCGCTTCTGGCTAACTAAGTGCTCGAAAAAATGTTATATGCTGAGCGCGTGGGAGCTCTCCATTCATAAGAAAGAAGATCCTGAGTGCTGGAAGTGGTATGAGTTATCTGGATCAAGGTATGCATAAAAGGCTGAGACACCCTACCTGAAATTTCAGTCTAATCTTGGCCAATCTGGATGAAAGCTCTATTCTTTGTGTTTCTTTGCTAATTGATTAATCTGGAAAAGAAATGATATATTCAGGTTTTCTGAGGTGGCTGAGCTGCAGCGAGTAGATATCCTTGATATACGAGTGAAAATGCCAGCTCGATCACTGTCACCGAAGACTAATTATGCGGCTTACCTTGTGTTCAAAACTAAAGAGTATTCCTATGGACTTGAAACTGTTGCCAAGGCTTCTGTTAGCTTGGCTGCTACTGCTGGCACTAGTGGTCTCTCTGAGCCTATGGAAGGCGACTCTGTCTACCTAAAAATACCTACAGACGTGCATTATCTAACACCTACAGATGAAGATGATCCAGGATATAGATGGCGGGGGCCTGATCTGCAGCGACGATTTGTTCTGGTGCCTCGGCCTGAGCATGAAATTGATGGCCGGGTTCCACGTGAGAGAAACGATGGATGGCAGGAGATTATGCTGGGAGAATTTTTTAACGATGAAGGTGTTGGCGATGTCGAGATAAAAATTGCAGAAATTCTCGATTGGAAAAAAGGCCTCATTCTCGAGGGAATTGAGCTTCGACCCAAGGAAGAAGCGTGATACTCTGAGTCAGTACTAAAACTTTGCGACTAATGATGCTACTTGGCAAGGATCGTTCTGTTAAGTCGTGAGGTGTGTTATATTAAAATAATGGCAGTTGATTGGGAACAGCCGGTTTGTTTTGCTACATTTCCAACTGAATTGGTAAGATTGTTTTGTAAAATAAAATGGTAAACTTTAAATTTGTCTAATAAAATAATAAATTTCATAAGTTATCTTTTTATAAGTTAATCCATATTCGTTCCTTGCCTTTTTCTCTACTGCTGTTTGTTTTTCTTAATTCCCTAGTAGTTCTTCTGGTTTCGTTTTTGGTAGGGAGAAAGAATTTTGCTCTTGATGGGAAGAAACAACAGGAGGAGAACAGCCCCCAACTTTCAAATCGAGGATATTAAATGAGGGGAGAGAGAGAGACGGTCAGGAACCTTGTTCACCCGAAGAGGGTATGTTTGAAATATGATAGTCACATTAGGAAAAATATGCACACGAGATATTTTGTACCTTTGTGCCCGATTTAACGTGGGGCCATAAAGGAAAAAATGAAAAAAAAAAATTGTAACGGGAGAAAGATTTCCCATTCCTTAGCCGGAAAGATATGTGGCTATGCTATGAAAGAGGGATTAAGTGGAACAGAAGAAGAAGGAAAAGGGTTGAATAGAGGAACTCCCGAACATTTGGCGATCTCAGATGTGTCGATATCAATGGTGACTCATTATTTTTATTTCGATGAATCCTTTCTTCGGACAGAAGAAGATTATGTAAACACTTACTCGAAATCTCACTTATCAGATTCCATTGTGGAAGACACAAATTTTTCTGAAGAATTCGCCATGATATACCCGATCCATGCATAATATCGTGAAAAATGGATACCAATTTTTGACTGCTACTTAGTATCGGCAATAGGTCTGAAAAGGTATCTAAAAATATCAAATTTAGATATTTGTACCCTGTCGAAGTAAGGAACCATGGCATATATGTTTGGAATAGATTCCATTTTGAGAGAGTTGAAAAAACATTTTGGATGTTGATAGGGTGCATTTTGTTAGTAGTTTTGTGGATATTTTTCCCTTGAATTTTGATCAAATATTGTATTAATTAATAGATTTTAGTTATATTTAGTTAATAGCGTGAATTGTAGAAAAGTAGATTAAAAAGTGGTTAAAGAGGCAATTTTACATGAGATTGTGAACCAGTTTGATGTGAACTGGTTCAGGAATTGCTGTCAAATCCGAAAGACTCGGGATTTTTCTATGCACGGAGGTTTCCTAGTTTTTTTTTTCTAACATTTTCTTGACGAAAGCAAGAATTCGATAAATAAATCTATTTTTCCGAGCAACCTTCAAAAGCCGGCAACTTTTGAAGGCACGGAGGTTTCCTAGTTTGAGCTGAAGTTTTAAAAGCTATCTTTATTAGTAGAGTATTTAGTTAAGAAACAAAGGATGTTATCTTTTGTACTTTCCTGTTCCACTTAGGAGTTTATTTTTAATAGCTACAATTTAGGAGATAAAATACGTAGACAAAGTACGGTTGGCTTTATTAGTAGTACTTTCGAGGGAAAACAATTTGGAGCATCGTATCTTTTGTTTGCAAAGAAAGACGACTTTTGTTCTTCCTTCTTAACGATGTGTCTTTTGAGATGTTCCGTACTTTTGCGTCGGGAATTTTCTCAACAATGAACAACTAACTTTTTTATTCTAGCCAAGGGATAAACGAAGGATTTGGTTCAATTATAATAGTGAGATTAAATTATTTTTATCTTCTTTTATTTGTTAGTATTTGTATATTTTCTGATTTAATTTCTTATGGTTGTTTTGTTGTTTGAATATCAAAGTCTGATATTTTAATTCAACCTAATAATCTAATACCAATTAAGATAGTTAAATTCGTAATTATTTAATTATTTTAAATTGGTGATAAATAACGTGATTGATTTTATATTAGGAAAACGTATGATCTAATTAAAATAAACCCTGGTAGTGAATATTATTGATTAGAACAGGATTTTTCCAAAATTTAATGCAAACGTGATTGGTTTCATGCGAGGGAAATGTCTGATCTAATTTAAATAAACCTTGATAGTGAATTCTGCTTGTGTGTTTATTGATTAGAACATGATTTTTTCATATTTTAATGCAATCAAGAAATTAAATTTTATGGGCGTACCTAGGGTTATTTCTTAGTTAGATAAGTAGTTAACAGGTGTAAAACTAATTATCGTCGCTTGTTTAGTAATTATAACATGTTTGTTAACAAATAGATGAAATTATTATTATATCAATAAACAGTTGTATGAACCACTTTCGGAGTTTTTTCTTTGATTAAACTCACATATTATTGATTTAATTTTAATTTTCTTCCGTTTGATTATTTTTATTTATTTATGTCGATTATTTATTTTAATATTAATTTTTCAAAACCCCCCAGTTAATTCTCACTTGGAAATGAGCAAATTACCTTTAATCCCTACGGAGAAAACCTTACTCACCGTTATATTCGTCTTTATATTTTTGTGAATAAAAATTTATTATTGCATAGAATTGACACCTATCAAACATCATACACTGGAAGCAAAGGAAAAAGTACATGTTCAAGGACCAAGGTATAGCCTGGTAGTAGTATTTTTGGCCAATACCCAATCAAATATATAAAAATTTCCCAATAGTTCAACTGATGCAAATAGATTATTAAGAAACTATACTGCAATGAAATTTAAATGCTTCAATATTGATACACAATAAAATCTTTATAAATTAATATTTAATAAATTAATAATCTTTACTAAATAATAAATTTTTTGATCCTGACTTGGACAAATGAGTTCAATTAATAAGTTTCATGAAATTATAAGACGATATGATGCGGATACGGGTGCGCAACAACTTCAACCTTGGGTCAAGGACCCTTTGATCAACATTGGTGGTCCGATGACAAGATCAAGAACCAAGAAGGTGAAGGAAGTTTTACGAGTCTTGATCTTTACCATACAAGCAAGGAGCAAGTTAGGTTTGAAGATTTGATGGACCATGACGTTACTTTGTTCATTTGTCCGTTTGAAGTGAAGGAATGATCTCATACTTGTTAGTTTAGTTGGTAGTTGTTTTAAGACTGTCTAGTTTAGTAGTTGTTAGGCGTTGAGTATTTTATTACTTATTGGACCTTATCGGAAAGCCTTAAAGAGCTAGCTCTTTAAACTCTTTATGCGGACCGAATTTTTTTCAGGTTTATGTGGGCCGGATTTTGCCCTAGTTTTAGCCTATAAAAAAGGCACCTCTTGTATCAGTCTGGACAGAATATTACAACCAGAAATCGTGAGGAATTTTCCTTTCAAGTTCTTAATCGAACTTACTCTTGAATTCTTGAGTTCATTGCTTAGGATTCAAATCTGACTTTATCGATTAGTTTGTTCCCTAATCGTGGTGTCTCTTCATCCATCTTTATTTGCTTAAGGTTGCTGATTGCCTTTGTGTGTCAGAGATCTTGAGTTCATGAGAACAATCGAGTTCAATTTTCATTGGGAGAAAAGGTCCAACTCTGATAATTACAAAGTTGGGAGGGTCTAGGAGGGTCTTTCCCTAGGATTGCCTTATCAGTTGGTAATCAGAGCATCAGGTTAATTCTCTTTCAATTGAAGTTGTTCATATCTTGTTAGTTTGTGTCTTGTGTCAAAAAAAAAAAAACTGTAGCGATTACTGTTCATCGTACTGTAGCGTACTGTTCACGTTACTATTCATCCGAATAAAAAAAAATCTGTTTGGGTGTTGTCTTTTTGTGTTTTCTGTCCAACTTTTGTTCTTGAGTCTGTTATACTTTTGTTTAGATTTGGGTTGTTAGGGTTTAAAGACAAAAAAAAAAAAAAAAATGAGTCACGTACCTTATATTGTTTTAGTATCCAAGTTGCTAGAGTATTGCTGGAATTTTCTTTTGAGTATTGCTGAAATTTTATTGTGCCTATTTCTTGAGTATTGGTTGTTGTTTTTGCAAACCCTAAACACCACAACTCAATTTGGGGAAGTTCTTGAGTTTTTTGAACAAATTCTTGAAGTTCTTGGACCATCAAGTCTTGTTTTGAAAATTCTTGAACAATAAATCAAGAACCAGGGCCTTCTTGAAATTTGCATAACCTTTCATCCGTTTTTCTTGAACTTGTTGGTGTGACCTGAATTTGTGTTCCTTGAAGAGCCGAAGCAAAAAAAAAAAAAAGAGAGAGAACAAAAAAAAAAAAAAAACAAAGAAGAGAAGGAATCGGCTCTCACACAAAGGAAATCAAGTATCTCAAATCTTGAGTTTCCAATTCTTGATTGGTTTCCAATTCTTGAATAGTCTCCAAATCTTGATTGGTTTCCCAAAACTTGAGTCTCCAAATCTTGATTGGTTTCCAATTCTTGAGTCTCCAACCTTAATTGAATTCCAACAACCCCAAACGACCTAACCAGCCCCAAACACCCCCAAATCAGTTTCCAAAACCAAACCTAAACCGCCACAAACACCATTTACCATCCAAATACTGGCCAGAAACTTAGCAAAAACAGCCGCTAAAAAAAAAAAAAAGAGGTTCTAGGTTCGGGTAGAGTTTTTCTAAGATTTGCAAATTTCTGCTTTGTGTCTTGTTACTTGCTTATAGGGTAATTAATTCTGGAATTTTGAGAGTTTGAGTTGTTTTAAGAATTTCGAGAAGGAAAATTGAGAGTGAGTGTGTTTCCTTGAGTGATACACGAGTGCTTGCAAGGTAGACTAGGATACACTTGTTTTGCAGGTTGGACAATATGTCTCAAGAGGGGAACATGCTTGAGCCGTCTGAGACTGACATGTCACTCAAACTGGTGCTCCAAGTTCTTCAAAAACAAGCGGAGAGACATGAAGTTGTGATGATACAAATATCCGACAAGCTGGCTGCCATTGAGATGCGAGGTACTGGAGATACATACAATAGGGCTTCGAGTGTTCAGAGTGCTGATCATGATGCGGATGATGAGGGATATCATTCTAACACCTCGATTCGATCAAGGAAAAGCCAAAGAGGAGCGAGGGAAGGTCGAGACCGACCTAGGAGAACCGATGACAATCTTGGTTCCATCAAAACCAAGATGCCTACCTTTCATGGGAAAAATGATCCTGAAACTTACTTGGATTGGGTTAGACGAGTTGAGCAAGTGTTTGAAGTCCACAACTACTCTGAAGAGAAAAAGGTGAAACTTGCGGCTATTGAATTTGAAGATTATGCATCCATTTGGTGGGAGCAAGTATGTGCCATAAGGAGGAGAAATAGGGAACCACCAATTGACACTTGGGCTGAAATGAAGCAAGTGATGAGGAAACGATTTGTACCCTTCCATTATACCACGGACTTGTACAATCGGCTCCAACGACTCACTCAAGGTTCTAATTCGGTTGATGAGTACCACAAACAAATGGAGGTAGCAATGATAAGGGCCAATATACAAGAGGATTCGGAAGCAACCATGGCAAGATTTCTTAATGGATTAAATCCTGAAATTAGGAAGATGGTTGAGCTTCAAGACCATTTTGAGCTATAACAAATGGTGTCTTATGCAGAGAAGGTGGAAAAACAAGCCTTACCTATAAAGACACCTAGTGGCCGAACTACTACATTCTCTTCCATACCTTGGAGAAGAGATCAATTGCCAACATCCAATGCTTGGCCGAGGCAAGGCAATAAAGAAAGGGAAAACAGGCGAATGGAGCAACCGTTCCATCCGAGTGCAACTCCTTCTAAACCAACCCCGCGACCGACTCTTCCAAAGGCAAATACGTCTACCAACCAGCTAAAGGCATGTTTCAAATGCAAGGGAATTGGCCACCTCATGGCTCAATGCCCTAACCGAAGTATCATGTACATGAATGAAGAGGGAATGTGGCAAAGCGAAGGAGAGGAAGAATATGCGGACATGCCACCACTTGAAGAAGAAAGGAAGGAAGATGACCTGGTTGAAATAGAAGAGGATCCCTTAGCTCGAACTATGGTGACTATGAGAGTGCTAAATGCACAAGCTCAAGAAGATGATCTCCAACGGACCAACATTTTTCATACGAGATGCAAAATTGGAGATGAGATATGTCTCATGATCATTGATAGTGGCTCTTGTACTAATTGCGTAGCTACTGACTTTGTTGAGCAAAAACACCTTCCATGGACTTACCACCCTAAACCCTATAGACTATCTTGGTTAAATGATGGGGGGGAAGTCAAGGTGACCAAACAAGCTTTAATCGTTTTTTCTATTGGTCGATACAAGAACCAAGTTTTATGTGATATAATTCCTATGCAAGCTAGTCATGTCTTGTTAGGGCGTCCTTGGGAGTACGATCGGCAGGCTGATCATATTGGACTCACTAATAAGTATAAGTTCATTATGGACAACCTCAAGATCACTCTTTCACCCTTGACACCTACACAAGTGTATGAAGAACAATTGCATCTAAGAAAAAAGCGAGAGAAAAGGCAACTGAGAGGGGCAAAGAAAAAGCCGAATGTGCCCGAGGATGAGGAAAAAAAGAAAGTAGAGGCCGAGTTGAGTAAAAGAGAAAATTCGAGTGGGAAAAGACTCAGTGAGGCCGAGAGCTTGAAAGCGAAGAAAATGAGCTTTTATGCAAGTGTGCGTGAGATAGATAGGGTCTTGAATGCACAAAGTCTTCTCATAGTACTTATGTACCGGGAAGCCGATTATTTTTCTTTTTACACACTTGGCATAACCGATTCTCTTCCTAGTGCAATCTACTCTCTTTTGCAGGAATTCAAGGATGTGTTTTCGGAGGGACTACCGAAAGGATTACCTCCAATTCGAGGTATTGAACATCAAATCGACTTTGTTCCTGGAGCAATTCTACCAAATCGACCAGCCTATAGAGCAAATCCGGAGGAAACAAAGGGAATCCAAAGGCAAGTCGATTCCCTCCTTGAAAAGGATCAGGTTCGTGAATCTCTTAGTTCTTGTGCGGTTCCAGTCATTTTAGTACCTAAGAAAGAAGGGACTTGGAGAATGTGTACAGATTGTCGTGCAATTAATAAAATTACTGTTAAGTATCGTCATCCTATTTTTAGGTTAGATGATATGTTAGAAGAATTGCATGGGGCAATCATTTTCACTAAAATTGACTTAAGATCTGGTTACCATCAAATAAGGATAAAGGAAGGAGACGAATGGAAAACTGCTTTCAAAACAAAGTATGGTCTTTATGAGTGGCTTGTGATGTCTTTCGGCTTAACAAATGCTCCAAGTATTTTCATGAGATTAATGAACCATGTTTTAAGGCATTTTCTTGGGAAGTTTGTTGTTGTTTATTTTGATGATATATTGATCTTTAGCAAGTCTTTAGATGAACATGTTAAGCATTTGCGACTTGTTTTAAGTGCCTTGCGTGAAAATAGGTTGTTTGCTAATATGGAAAAATGTGTCTTCTGCACTCCTGAAGTTAATTTCCTTGGATATATTGTTGGTGCAAATGGCATAAGTGTTGATCCCGCCAAGGTAAAAGCCATCTTAGAGTGGCCGACTCCAACCAATGTGTCTCAAGTAAGGTCTTTTCATGGTCTTGCAAGTTTCTATAGGAGATTTGTTAAAGACTTTAGTACTATTGCAGCACCTTTGAATGAGACAATTAAAAAGAATGTGGGATTTTAATGGGGAAAAGAGCAAGAAGAGTCATTTAATAAGCTTAAGGATTTGTTAACTTCAGCACCTATTCTTGCTTTGCCTAATTTTGATGTGACGTTTGAAGTTGAATGTGATGCTAGTGGGATCGGCATAGGGGTTGTCTTACATCAAAATAATAGACCCTTGGCATATTTCAGTGAAAAGTTGAGTGGGGGAGCTCTTAATTACCTTACTTATGATAAAGAATTGTATGCTGTTGTGTGTGCTCTTGAAGTGTGGCAGCATTATCTTATGCCTAAGGAATTTGTGATACATACTGATCATGAATCAATTAAATTCCTTAAGGTTCAGGGAAAGTTGCATAAAAGACATGCGAAATGGATTGCATTTATTGATTCCTTTCCGTACATCATTAAGTATAAGAAGGGGAAAGATAATGTCGTTGCGGATGCATTGTCTAGGAGGTATACTTTGATCACTAACATGAGCACTAAGCTACTTGGTTTTGAGCACATTAAAAACATGTATGCACATGATGGCGATTTTTCTAATGTGTTTCAAGCATGTGAACATGCTGCATTTCAAAAGTACTATAGGCATGAATGTTTCTTGTTCAAAGAAAATCGCCTGTGTATTCCCAATTGTTCGTTTAGGGAATTACTTGTTAGAGAAGCCCATGGTGGAGGATTGATGGGACATTTCGGCATTGATAAAACTCTTGACATCTTGCATGAACACTTCTATTGGCCTAAAATGAGGCGTGACGTTGCTAACATTTGTGATAAGTGTTTAAAGTGTAAGCAGGCCAAGTCAAGGAGTAACCCTCATGGATTATACACTCCTCTACCCGTACCTCATGCTCCTTGGACAGACTTATCCATGAATTTTGTGGTTGGCTTACCAAGATCTTCTAGAGGTATGGATAGTATCTTTGTTGTAGTGGATAGATTTTCTAAAATGGCTCACTTTATCCCTTGTAGGAAAACAAGTGATGCGCGCCATGTTGCTGATTTATTCTTCAAGGACGTGGTTAGATTGCATGGGGTACCGCGTACTATTGTAAGTGATAGGGATGTGAAATTTTTAAGCTACTTCTGAAAATCACTTTGGGGAAAGTTGGGAACGAAGTTGCTATTTTCTACTTCTAGTCATCCTCAAACGGATGGTCAAACCGAGGTAACCAATCGAACCCTTGGTGCTTTACTTCGAACCATTGTTCAAAAGAACTTGAAAAAGTGGGAAGAATGTTTGCCTATCGCTGAGTTTGCATATAACCGAACCACTCATTCTACTACTAATCATTCTCCTTTTGAAATTGTTTATGGGTTTCAGCCGCTAACTCCTCTACATTTATCACCTATTCCTGTTGATAAGTGTTTAAGCGCAAATGGTGTCAAAAAGGCAGAGGCTGTTCGGACCTTGCATGAGAGAATTCGAGCTCAAATTGAGAAAAAAAATGCGCAATATGCACAACATGCGAATAAGGGAAGAAAGCATGTTGTATTCGAACCTGGTGATTGGGTTTGGGTGCACATGAGGAAGGAAAGGTTTCCAGCATCTCGACGGACTAAGTTACATCCAAGAGGCAACGGACCTTTTCGAGTACTAGAGAGGATCAACGACAATGCATACAAATTGGAACTTCCAAGTGAGTATGGCATAAGCGCATCTTTTAATGTGTCTGACCTATCCTCTTTTGACTTTGATACAGACTTTTGAAGATTCGAGGACGAATCCTTTCGAGGAGGGAGGGAATGATGCGGATACGGGTGCGCAACAACTTCAACCTTGGGTCAAGAACCCTTTGATCAACATTGGTGGTCCGATGACAAGATCAAGAACCAAGAAGGTGAAGGAAGTTTTACGAGCCTTGATCATTCACTATACAAGCAAGGAGCAAGTTAGGTTTGAAGATTTGATGGACCATGACATTACTTTGTTCACTTGTACGTTTGAAGTGAAGGAATGATCTCATACTTGTTAGTTTAGTTGGTAGTTGTTTTAAAACTGTCTAATTTAGTAGTTGTTAGGCGTTGAGTATTTTATTACTTATTGAGCCTTATCGGAAAGCCTTAAAGAGCTGGCTCTTTAAACTCTTTATGCGGACCGAATTTCTTTCAGGTTTATGTGGGCCGGATTTTGCCCTAGTTTTAACCTATAAAAAAGGCACCTCTTGTATCAGTCCGAACAGAATATTACAACCAGAAATCGTGAGGAATTTTTCTTTCAAGTTCTTAATCGAACTTACTCTTGAATTCTTGAGTTCATTGCTTAAAATTCAAATCTGACTTTATCGATTAGTTTGCTCCCTAATCGTGGTGTCTCTTCATCCATCTTTATTTGCTTAAGGTTGCTGATTGCCTTTGTGTGTCAGAGGTCTTGAGTTCATGAGAACAACCGAGTTCAATTTCCATTGGGAGAAAAGGTCCAACTCTGATAATTACAAGGTTGGGAGGGTTTAGGAGGGTCTTCCCCTAGGGTTGCCTTATCATGATAATTTTTTTTTTAAAACCTTACATAACTCTTTGGTCCCATTCATATCATAAATTAATAATTTACTAAAATTACATGTCATATTTTTCTAAAATAGGAGTTAATTAATGTTTTTCTTAAAATTTAAATATACCTGAAGTTTATTCATAATTTTTCTTATTGCATCTAAAAGTTCTGGACTGGAATTCTCATTTTGCAATAAGAAATTATGAGGAGTTATTAGATGGTTTGAGTGCTTCCTTCCGCATAACTGGCTCTAGAACTACTATATCATCCTTAGGTTCATCATTAGCAGATTTTTCAATGATGTTAGCAACAATTTCTTTAAATTTGAGACCTATAAACTTATTTCAATTTTACCCGAATAATCCAACAGGTAATTTATATTCATTTTATTATGGTAACCTAAATCATTGATTATTATCTGAAGTCATCGATATCTTCTTCATTTAAGGGATCATTTAAGTTTTATGAGCCCATTTCTTTCACAAAAAGCATTTTGGAAAAGGATATCAATTACATACGTAAATATTCCTTAGAACTTTAGCTTCCTTTTATTAATAGCATAATTTATATTTCTATAAAACAAATAAATTTTTAATTAAATGAATGTTTCTTTGAATTGTAGATATGATTGATAAATTATTAAATTATCGAGCAATTAACATTTCTTTAAATTAATAGAATTTGTATATTCCTAAAGTTATTAATTTATAGAGATTTTACATCTAAGGTTTCTTATTCTTTTCGTTCTTGACATTCATTAAACATATGGTATGGAATTTATTTAATAATAATCATACTAGATCTTCCAAAGGCCATAAGATTAGGTTGGTCAATAAAAAAAGAATAGAGAATAGGGATAATTGCAGAAACCTCCCCTGAAGTTTCTGACATTTGCACTGACCTCCCTTGTGGTTTGAAAAATTACACAGACCATCCCTGAGGTTACAAAGGAGGTCAGTGCAAATGTCAGAAACCTCAGGGGAGGTTTCTGCAATTATCCCTAGAGAATAACTTACCTACCTTGACATTATGTATATAAGAAGAGACCTTCAACTACTCAAATATTACGATAGAAATTATTGTCAAGTTTTAGATGTTGTGAACATTTGTTTCTTATAGTTATGTCAAGGAAAAAAAAAAGATATGAAAAGGAAAAGAAAAACAAAAAGTAGAAAGATACAGAAGAAATTTGGGAAGAGATCCAAAGGGGAGAGACAAGCAAAGCTTGCTTCTTTTTTCGGACGTGGTTGATAGGGAGTCTATGCGGAAAATTTAAAAAAAAATTAGAAAAGCAATAAAATTTGAAATTGCATCAACTTGGGTGTATTTTTACAAAAGAGTATTATTTTGGAAATAAGCTCCAAAAACTTGTATATTGGTACTATCATTTAAACGGCAAATTTAGTGTTCATTTACAGATACAGAGAGAAAGCAATTTTAAGAAAGTGTTAATTACAAAAAAAAAACTCCTCATTTAGCATAGTCAATTTTGCAATTTCTACTCTGACATTATTTTTGTCTCATTTTATTCCCTAAACCGTTAGTCAAATGATGTGTGGTATAATGGAAATCAAAAAGACATTGATACCTCTAAGAGTTAAGTAAAATAAAGTCGCTTATAGTATAGTTTGTTTTGCATTCTATTCTCTACATATACAAAATATCGGAGTTGACTAATGATTTTGGAAACAAGCAGACAAATAGAGAGAAAACTAATATTAGGTGATAAAGTGCAAAATGCATTATACCTTTCTGACATATCCCCCCAAGCAAAGTAAATCTCAACTAGCGGTTTAGAGGGTAAAGTGAGAGAAAATTAATGCTAAGGGATAAAATGGAAAAGTGGTATGATCCTACCTTCAGTCATCTTGGAAGTAATAGGATTGAATTATAGGTAGAATCATAAGATCGTAGATCTTACTAAAGATCCAAAAAATTGACATATTATTTTATGTATAAGCTTATTAACACCAAAAACATATATATACTATATATAAAGGGGGAGCATTGATTTTGTGTAAACTTTTTTGTCATCTTTTTAAATTTTCAACTTTATCCTCACAATTATTTAATCATATCTTTATCATTTGATTACATGTTGTCCATATAGCCAATTAGTGTAACCACAACCAAATTCCACTTGTGACCATCTACAAACATTGTAACTACCAATTTAATTAAAATTCTATTCAAACACTTTTAAAAGATTAAAGTTTATATTTTTTGCTTATGAAAATTTTATATGAAATTTTTTCATGTAAAAAGAGATTGTTCCTAAATAGCACACATATTGCGTGTGCCTTGTCACTAGTGCAAATAGATACAGACTCTATATGGATTTAGATTTTTTTCCAAAAACTATTTTTGTATTTGAAATCTACGGTAATACTCCAAAAACACATGCAATTTCAAATATAATTTACAAAAATACCAAAAGAAATAAAAAACAAACCCTACCACATTTTCTTCTTCCATCCATCACCATCACTTGCCACGCACCACCACCCACAACCACCACCACCATCCCCCGCTCCTCTCTCTTCCCCCTTCCTTCTTTCTCCTCCTTTTCCCTCCCTTTCCATTCCTTCTCCCACCTCCTCCCTCCCCCCCATCTCTTACCCTGATACTCACAATGAAATAGAGATAAGATTCTGGGATAGATCCTCCACTTTATATGCATTGTCGGACTGACAAGTTGGATTCCTTGTGCCCTGCTGAAGCTTAGATGATTAAATAATGTAGGAAAATCTCAAATATTTCCAAGAGGCCTCATCTGATCTCTTCTAATTCAATTGATTGGACTATAATGAAGAGAAAGTATTCATATTTCATACTGAATGATCTCCATATAGTTGATGAAATTGTTCTTTGGATTAGTTAGATGTATAATATAAGTTGTTCGTTGGATCACTTAGATGTATGGTATACGTTGTTTGCTAGTTGAATCAGTTAGATGGACAGGTGAGTTCACTCCGCGGGTCAAAGAAATTTGGGCAAAACATATAAAAGTCCCTTGAGGTTATACGAACATATAGAAAAACCCCTTCCAGTTTCAAAACATACACTTCGAACCTCATGGTTTGGACTAATTTAAAAAAATGATGAAAATCGTTTGAATTAACAAGTTTGAAATACACGCGCTTCTTTTGCAAGTATTTGTATTGGAAATAAACAAATTTTTTATTGATATATCTATTATACCCTTAGTTATAATACAGAAAAGCCCCCGTGGTTAAACAAACATGCAGAAAAAGTCCTTATAGTTTCAAATCATACAATCCAGTATCTCATGGTTTGAATTAATGTGAAAAATTGACAAAAATCATTCAAATTAATGAATTTGAGGTTGCTTGACGTTAAAAATAATTTTTTTTAATTCAAATTTTTAGTTGATATACCTATTAAACTCCTTAGAACTCATAAAATTTTTAAAAACAATCCAAAACTCCCAAATACAACTCACCTTATTTCTATACATAAAATAAATAAATAAAAATTTCCAAATAAAACTTACCTTATCTCTATACATAAAATAAATAAATAAAAACTTCCAAATTCAAGTTATCTTATCCGTAAGTACAAAATAAATAAATAAAAGCAACACGTAACCATAAGGAGCTTTTCGATAAGTTGACCTAACCATTGGGGATTTTTCCGTAAGTTTGCTTAATAGGATGGTTGTTAGAAGGTCTTTTATTACTTATATATATTAGGACAATTGTATTATTTCGTCTGCCACCGTTAGTTTTGACGACTTCCGTTGATGTTTTAAATTAATTCAAATCATGAGGGTCTGAAATGTATAATTTGAAATCATAAGGGACTTTTCGTAAGTTAGCTTAACCACAGGGGACTTTTTTATACTTTACCCTAGAAATTTTAATTCAAATTTCAGGATGGACGGCCAAAATTACCTTGAGGGTAAGAGGAAAAAAATTGAAAATTGAAAATTGAATTCAATAGCAGCATCTGCATTTCTAATTGAAAGTCTCATATCTTCGGCTATATGGGCCCCACATGTCTGAAAAAGCAGCTAGTAATCCTCGATCGATCACGTGTCAAAAGAGTACAGCGGTCCACGTGTGGAATTCAACCCAACCTGATAACATTATCCTATCCATTGCAAAACATCTGTATAATTGGATAGAATGGGTAAAGATTTTTATTATTTTCTTGAATCCACCTAGTAAGGATCCTATTTTTGAAGATTTTATAATATTACAAAGACGTTGGACGGACACAACGGATAAGGGAATCACATGTCATCCATTCGAATGGAAAGTCAGGATAACCTCTATACTGACATCACTCAACTGAATGCAAACTATCCCTACATCTCTGTCACGTTGGTCACATGTTCTTTTTTTTTTTTTTTTGTCAGCAACCAATGTTTTCAGAATCAGACCGGACCAGTCGGTTCGATCAGTTGGACCGCAAACCGGACATACCACCGGTCCAGTCCAGTATTAAATCCCGAAGTTAATAAAAAATTGCTAGAAATCGGTCGAACCGTATGAACCGTTTAAAGCCGCACGACCCGTAACCCGGCGGTTTTCTAATTTTCAAACAAAATGTCAAGAATGTAGCAGTACAAGTTCAAACCTCGGTCTCCTTGTTCTCATAAGGCACTCTTCACCGCTAGACCACAGCTTAGTTTGTTGAGAGTTCTACTTAACTTGACTAAAATATAGATTAAAAAAATCAAACCCTAACATTAAAAAAAGAAACAGCCGATGCACTTTTCTTTCAAGTTTCAATCTATCGCTTTCTCGGCTTCAAGCAGCCAACGGCTCCAGTTCTCTTCTTGAATTTTTTTTTTCAATTTTTCTTCTTAACCCTTTCAAACCCAAATATCCACAACAAAATTTTCTCAAGCCTTCATCTTTATCACTATCATCTTTTGCAGATTGTAGACAAGTTGGAAATTTCAACTTTCACAAGATATTTGAGACTCAAGAGTTTTTCCTGTTTTCCATCATCTTGGTATGTTTAATTTTTCCTTTTTCAAGATTTTTGTTTTCTATATTATTATCTTTAGCCGATTTTTTTTTTGCATTTTCTTCTTTTATTCCCCAATTTTCATCTGTTTCCCCTAACTTTTGTTTTATTTTTATTTGATTAATTAAGGATGAAATTATGAATCATTAATTAATTTGCAATCATATTTGGAGAAGCTATTTTTTTTTGGATGAAGTATCAAATTAAAGAAATTAGACATTGATGAAGTATCAAATTAGTAAATTTTGTATTAATGATTGTTCTATTTTTTCTATGCTATTTATTGTGTTTTTATTGCCTTTTCTATGCTGAAGTAATTAGTCTACTGAATGCTCATTCATCTTGAATTTTATAGGTTTCACTAAAGCAACAAATTTAAAGACATGTTAAAGCTGATTTGTGAAAGTTGTCAAAGAAAAGCTTAAAAAAAAAGTGCCAAATCGGACCACATGTTTGTATGTCTTGGTAAATTCCTAAATGGTAACTTCAGGACCACATGTTTAGTAGCAATTAATTTTTTTTATGTGTTTAGTTGTATCTTTGTTTTTTAAAATTTTTTAATTTTTTTTAGTTTGAGCAATTAGATTTATATTTTTATGATAAAATTTTAATTTTTTTAGGTTAAATTGATGAAATTGTGAAGGTGGTGTTGTTGCTTATCATGCCATTGATAGAAGTTTGTTATTCAAATGGTTTGTCTTGAATATGAGTTAAACTCTTTTATGGACTTTTTTAAGGATTGTAAAAGAATTTCAATATTTATTTTATTTATTTTTGTGTTTTTATTTGTGATAATTGATGAACATTTGGATTGTATCTATTCATGTTTGTAATGAATTTATGAAAACTTGTGGTGAATTATGATATTTTAATGTTTATCATTCCAGGTTTTATGTATAACTTTTAAGAAATTTGTTATTATCTCAACTTAAATTTAGTTATGTTGGTGAATGCATTTTAAAAACTTAAGTTATCACTAACCATGTTAAATTGTACATTAGGTGTCAAGTTCAAGTGTAGAATGAAAACCTGTGAAATACTTAACACTCAAGTTGCAAAAAAAAAAAAAAAAAAAAACCAGAAAACCGGTGAACCAGCCAGTTGGATAGGTCAGACCGCGAACCGGACCCCTTTCTAGGGGGGAAGGGGAAAGGGCTCTATGTGAGTAGAAACTCCATCGAAACTGATCAATGAAAACCGTCACATATTGTGACAAATTTTGTGAGAGGCAAGGTTCGAACCCTTGACCTCCCACACCACCAGCCTAAGAAGACTTGGGATGACCACTGGATCAAAGACCCAATGGCCAAAATCGCATGTTCGATTTATCATGAAAGTTGGATCCGAGAATTCTAGCAGCCTTCTCTGACTCTTAGGCACCGATCCTAGGCGAGAGACAGGAAAGTAGTGAAGAGAATCAAATCCAGGAAAGATCACACGATGTGGCATTTTGTCCACTGACACAACAGACAAGCAAATTTCATCCACTCACTAGACAGCAACATCCATTTTTTTTCCCATAGACAGAAGAAACACACGCACCCAATTAGATTAGAAACGCTCAGAAAATCATCGGAAGATCGAGTCAGAGACTAATCTAAGGAGACCCACAAACCAACACAATCCAGCCAACATCCATTGGATTGCTGTTTTTATTTGACTTCCGTGAACAATTACTAAGGCTAGGCACCAGTGTTATCATGCCTGTCCAGGTACCATTATTGGTGGTGAAGAGTCCAAAGTTCACTTGTGCTTTGACTTGTAATTGGCATGGAAAGCACTTCCTAATCTCATTGAAAGTGTAATATTTTTTATTTTAAAATATTTTAAAATAATTATTATGTTTAAAAAATCAAAATACCTTTTAGTTTCTCTTTCTAATATAATCCTTCTTTCTAATCATATACATATTATCATTCAAATTTAAATTTTAAATTTTATAAAATTAAAATTTAAAAAAAATACAAACATTACAATCAAATTATTTTTTTAAAAAGTTGAATTATTCAAATATGACTAAATAAATGGGATGAAGGGAGCATCAGTAAGTGCCAATAATGAATGATGACTTTTGCTGCATGTTAGGTTATATGCTTAAAGGCCATATTCATTGGTCTTCCTTTCTCTAATATGGAAGCTCCCTCTATTTTACTGGGCAAGTTTTCCCTTCTAATTGCAAATGCAATCGTGCTTCCATCTCTTACTGTGTTCGTGAGTTCTTCCCTATTCTTTTCCACTGTTATTTATTATTGTTAATGGCTTTTGCCATTTTGCTCAGGATTTTTAGATTTTTAAACTTCTGACCGTTAATTAAAATTTTAGATTAAGGTAGTCTTTCCATGATTTTTTGGGTAGTATTTAATGATATTTTTGCCATTTGAATCATTCTACTTCTGCTAATTTTTAATGCTGTTTGTTAACTTGGTCCGGTGAGGATTTATTGCTTAGTAGAGCATTTACTTTTCCTTCACTTTTCCAGCTACCGTTGTTGGTGGCGAAGAGTCCAAAGCTCACATGTGCTTCTGAATGTAATTGGCATAGCATTTTTCCTTTTTTCAAAAAAAAAAAAAGAAAAAAGAGAAAAGAAAATGGCATAGCTAATCATTTTTCAATGTAATTTAAAAAGTAAACAAAGTGGACATTAATTTTAAAGGGATAATTTCTGAAACTTCCCTTGAGGTTTTTGACAATTTTACTAAACTCCCCTAAGGTTTGAAAAATTACACTTACCTTCCTTGATTTAATAGTTTTAGTGATAAAACCTTAAAATAATATAGATTTGGTTAAATTTTTAAATGAATATCCAAAAATGCCCTTGTTTAATGAATTTTAATTTATTTTTCTATACAATTATAAGATTATCTAGTTTAATTATAAGCAAAAGGCGCCAAATTTTTCATACCCATACCTACTATTTGATAAACAACTATAATAGTAATTTTATCACTATAATAAGATACTTTTGATGGTAGTTGATTATGGATTTAGATTTATAAGATAGAAAAGAAAATGTTAAAATAATTCATTTACAATTTATGAATTTTTTGAGCAGTGGGATTATTATAATTTAGTAGTGATTTTGGGCCATTTTTTATTTATTGTTAATTTTAATACCAAAAAATAGAAACAAAGATCACTAAAAATATTGGATTACATATAAGTTAACTCATCAAAAAAAATCACTAGTTTGTCATTTGGTTACAATAAAAACTAGAGGTAATAGTGGCAGTTCAATAGTTTATTGGCAAAATAAAAAAAAAGAAATAAGAAGGAAAAAGAATGAAAATGTAATTTTAAAAGTCATTATAAGTATAAGCATACCAAACAAGGGAATTTTATTAAAATATTATGGGTAGTATTGTCATTGTAAATGACAAGGGACGTATGTGTATTTTTTAAAATCTCAAGAGAGCTAAATGAAATTGTTAAAAACCTCAAGGGAGGTTTCTAAAATTATCCCTAATCTTAAAGTCGTGAGCTAACATCCAGTCCTAATCCTAACTATTATAAAGCACCCATTGCATCGATTAATGCTTTTAATCTATGAAATAATTAGAACACGTAGCAAAGTGTAGGGACAATTTTGTCCACCACTTGCATGATTTAGAGCAAAATTATGTCACGTATCGTGCTTATTTCATAGATTAAGATTATTAACCGACACAATGGTTATGAGTGTACAGATTAGTTAATTTATTGGCTAATTTATGACAAAAATTTGTTTAATGACCAAAACTTGATTCGACCAAATATGTAGTAGTCGTTGAGATTTTTTATCCTCCTTTATTTTGTCCAACCCGTTTTTGTCTTTTCCCTTACTTTTCAACAATGCTTGAAAATCAACCAACTTAAGGGGGGACCCACTAAACTCCACTGTCCAGGCAATTGCTGACTGGAAGGGGAGCTCAATGGACCTTAAGGGGGGGGGATCTCTCACACTCTCAAATCGATGTGGGAAAGGGGAGAGGGAAACACTCAGACTGACTTTGCATGGGGTTTGTTGGTACGAAGACACAGAGCCATTGTAAACTTATCGCTTGCGTTAGCTACTCATTTATGTTTGCTCCGCTTTTCTCATTCTTTATTTATTGTTCATCTTCTTCTTCTTCTTTTTTGCCAAACACTGTAACAGATCTTGCATTAAAAAAGCAATTGTACAAAGTTCAGAAATCTGGAGCAACTGCTCCTACATCTTCTTTGACTAAAGTAACTAGCCAAACTGGGAAGGAAGACCTCCACTCAATCTCACCTGTTATGGTAATGGCAATTTTTGCCAAGTTATGACTAACCCATTTCCCTCTCTATGCTTAAAGGAAAATAAACAGTTACCAAAATCCTTACTCAACTTTAGTATGTCTTCAAGAAGTACTCCCACCATTGGATCACCTGAATTTTCTTCAATAAGCTTATCCACAACCCTTTTGCAATCAGATTGAATGATTATATTGCCCCACTGCCTTTGTTGTGCCTTCAAGAGTGCCAACCTGATCGCACTAGCTTCTTCTACCACTGGTTCACCACATCTGTCACAACTTCCAGCCCAAGCTTCTACCAGTTCCCCTTTCTTGTCCCTGGCAACTACTCCCTAGCCCACTCTCTGCCTTTTTACATCCAATGCAGCATCAGTGTTTAGGCAAATGAATCCTTGGGGAGGTGGGTACCATCGACTTTCTTTCCTATCAGATTTTCCATCTTTTTGTTCTTCAGTCCTTCCATTAGAATTAGCTTCATTGTCCTCTATCCATTCTCCTACTGCTTTGTTAATGGTAAATCCTGGGCAGCTCCCCTCTTTTTGGAATTGCATCTTATTCCTAGATTTCCAAATTTGCCAAAGAATGTTGATGGTCAAGGCTATATGCTCTCTTCCTGCAGCTCTTCGTTTTTCCTCCATTAAACCATTCCACCACAGCCAGAAATTGTTCTTGAAATCATTCAAACCATCCCACTGAAGTGGAGCTGCTTTCCATATCTGCTCTGCGTGTTTGCAAAGGAAAAACATGTGTTCCAGTGTTTCTGTTTCTTCTCCACAACAGCAGCATTTATCTTCCCCCTTACCTGTTCTATGCTTAATGACTTCATTAACAGGCAGAATACCATGTAGACACTGCCAAATAAAATGTTTGAGTTTCTGCTTAATGTCCAAACTCCATATAAACTTCCAAGCCTCACTATATCTAGTAACTCTACTACTACCCTCCTTCTTTTTAACTGATTCCCTCTCCTTTTGCATTTCTTTTGCTACCACATACCCCGTTTTAACACTGTACTCCCCAGAGGTTGTATAAGGCCACACTAACCTATCTTTACCACCCTGCATGCTTAAAGGTATTTTTTTTATCCTTGCACAGTCCTCTTCATCCAGGATAGAATCTAGCATCAGTTCATTCCATTTTCCATTAAGTATTAGCTCAGAAACTTTCCTTATCTGGCAATCAGGTGGTTTCCTACTCACTATCTTTCCTGGCCCCGAATCAGTGAGCCACCTATCAGTCCAAATATTAATATTTTTCCCAACCCCTACCCTCTTTCTAGTTCCCCTCTCCAAAACACCTCTCGCACTTAAAATGCTTCTCCGCATCCAAGAATCCCCAGCTCTTTGCTCTGTATTCCAGATGGAGTTCCTTTTAAAATATTTCCCCCTCAACACCTTACTAACCATAAGGTTTGGCTTTGTTATTATTCTCCATAGTTGTTTAGCCAGCATTGCAGTGTTGAATTCTTGAAGATCTTTGAATCCAAGCCCTCCCATACTTTTTATCTCTGACAATTTTTCCATCCCATCCATTGCATTTTTCTATTGTCTGCACCACTCCCCCACCAGAAGTTTGCCATTTCCTTACATATATCTGTACATAAAGCCTTAGGCAGCTTGCAACATGCCATAGCATACGTAGGCATTGCTAACAGCACTGCTTTAAGGAGGACCTCCTTTCTAGCATTACTCAGAAATTTCTCCTTCCATCCCCTTAGTTTATTTACTACCCTCTCCCTTATACAGTGAAAAACCTGCATCTTTGACCGCCCAATAAACATTGGTAGACCCAAGTATTTGCTTTACCTTGCTTGACTCATTCCACCCAGTATATTCAGAATCTTGCTTTACTTTCCTCAACTGTGTTTTTGCTAAAGAAGACAGAGGATTTGTCAACATTGATAACCTACCCTGAAGCTTCTCCATATTTCCTGAGAATTTGCATTACTTCACCCGCTTCCTCCTTAGTGGCCTTACAAAAGATAAGTGTATCATCTGCAAAAAACAAGTGAGCAATAGCAGGACTTCTAGGGGCAATTTTTAACCCAGAGGTCTTATGATTTTGCATAGCTTGCTTCAACAAATTTGACAAACCTTCTGAGACCAATAAGAACAGGTAAGGGGATAAAGGATCCCCCTGCCTGATTCCTCTAGTTGGCCTTAGAAAACCTCTGTTTTCACCATTGATTTAAAAGAGCATGAGACTGAAGACATACATTTTAACATCCACTGAATCCAAGTACTGCAGAAACCCATTTTTTCCATAATTTTAACCACAAAGGACCACTCTACCCTATCGTATGCCTTAGACATATGTTATTTCCATAATTTATTGTTCATCTTAGTCTTACTTATTTCTGTGTGTTACTTCTGAATACATATGTTAATTTCTAGACAGGTGGACCTCTCTGTGGGCTAAAGAAATTTGAATTCAATTCAAATTTTAGGATGGATGGCTAGGATTACCTCGAGAGTAAGACGGAAAATTGAATTTTAAAATTTGAATTCAATAGCAACATCTGCATTTCTGATTGAAGCTCTGATATGTTTAGCCATGTCGGCCTCACACATCTGAAAAGCGCGCCAATGGCTTACGGCCACGTGGCAAAAGAGTACAGCAGTCCACGTGTGGAGATCAATCCAACTTGATGATGTCACCCTATCCGTTGCAAATTATCTGTATAATTGGGTAGAATGAATAGAATATTTTATTATTTTTTAGAGTCAATGTGGTAAAGGCCTTGTTTCCAAGCGTCTCATAATATTACAAATATGTTCGGGACGAACACGTGGACGGTGGATAGGGAGGCTACCGTATTGTTCATCCAAAAAATGGACAGTCAGGATTATCTTGAGAGTTACATCGCCTAAACCAATGCGAACTATCCCTACATCTCTGTCGCCTTTGTCAAGTTTCATTTTAGGCCTTTTTCACTTTTCTTTTATTTTGGTTAAAAACCAAAAGTATATATTCCTTTTCTTGGTTTTTTTTCTTGTTTTTGGATGGGATTCAATTTCCAAAATTTGAAATTGAAAGGGAGTGATAATTGAAAGTGGAGGATGAATTGAGAAGAAAAATGAAGGGCTACTACTGGATTTTGCTTACTACTGATGATTGAAGATGAAGATTTTTGGTTCTTGAAATTTGTTTTAGCAAGGAATGGTGAAGGGTTAAAGATGACAATGATTGATGTATGGAAAAGAGGTCCTTCCATCTTAGTGTACGGAGAAGGACAGGTGTCAGCCCCTTAATTATTATTATTATTGATAACATTAATTATTAATTACAAATTACAATGTGACATTTCGAGCAAAGACTAATTGCCATTGGCAATATTATTTGTTATTAGGAATTCTTAATGTGTAAGTCAATTCAAAGTCTTATTATTATTGATGGCATTAGTTATTAATCACCAGTATTATTAATAAACGTAATCCACTGGGCAACTAAACGGCATTAAGAAGTTCTAAACTGAAAATCAATTTAAAGATTTTTTTTCCACTGCATTTGCAACATTTTTTTCAACATAAGTGGGATCCAGTACTTTTAATGGCCGGTAGCATTCTACCGCTGAATCCAATACTACATCATCGTCAATTTCCCTATATGAACAAGGACATTCATTTAAATCAATAAAACAAGAAAAAGATGGGTGAGGACAGTGATGGGATGCAATCCCGTACCCGATTCTTCGATATGAACAATGATTGCATATCATTGATCTTCTCTTTGATATCTCCTCAAGATTTATGTAGCGCATCACGCATTTCTAAGCACTTCAAGCTTGCTTCTGAGTCTGATACTGTTTGGGAAAATATTCTTCCTTGAGATCTCGAAGAGATCATCTCAAATTTAGTTCCCTGGATGAGCCGTAGACAGAAGAAAGAGCTCTACCATCTGCTTTGTCACTCTTCAAACCCGATCGACAAGGGAGTCCTGATCAACAAGGGTAATCTCTCAACTCCTCATTTTTTTTGAGCAAATTGCGCAAAATGTCACTAAATTATTGCGAAGTGTCAGTTCTAGTCACTAAACTTTTTTATTAGGCAAAAATGTCACTGAACTAGTAAATCTGTATCGTTTTGGTCACTTTGTGTACTTATACCGTTAGGAGAGACGGAAAGTAACTTTTTGAAGGGCAATTTCGTCTGCACAACCTTTTCCTTGAAACTCTCCACCATAAATTGCTCTCAAATGTGTCAGACAACTCGTAAGTTCAATTAGAAACTGCAAATCCTTATCCTCTAATAGATTTCTTCTACAAATATGGAGTAGGAGGGGCAATATAAGAAGTTGCAATTTGCTGGGAATGTGTTGAAGCTTCATTGGAGGAATACCCAAGGAAAGAACACCAACCTGCAATTTGCTGGGAATGTGTTGAAGCTTCATGAGAGGAAAACGCAAGGAAACAATTCCAACCTGCTCTTGTGGCAGTAAAACCAATTTGAAAATTTCATGGACTGATAGGAACCCAACAAGGAGATATGTTGAATGTGCTAATGGCGAGGTAAGTGTGTGAAGATATAGAAAATTCATTAAATTAGATTAATGTTTAATTTTTTAGACATTTATCGGCTAAAAAGAATTTGGATAATTTTTTTTGTAGGTTGATGGCTGTGGTTATTGGAATTGGTATGATGGTGAAATGTGTGAGCGTTCCAAACAAGTCATACCCCGTCCTTTAAGAAGAATAAATAGGCTGGAAACTAAGAATGAAACTTTGCAGCAGCAAGTTCTCAAGTTGCAAAAGAAAGCTGAGAAAATGGAGATTCAAGTAAAAAATCTGAAGGAGAAGCTTGAAAGAAAGAATGGGAAAAAATGGTCGTTGTTGTTTTTGTTATAACCTGGACAATTGTTAATGCATCAATGTGGATTTGGTGGCCTAACGAGGGACACAAGTTTGGAAGGCTGCAAATTGATGGCTACTAGAGTATTGTTGTACTTCAAATCCTAAACCAATGCTGTCAAATGTTTTAATAGATAGCTCGTTTTTGTTGAGGTTGTAGTGTTGTTATGTACACCTCATTTTGGTTGGTGTTTTTTACCCCTTGGATGTTTGAGATTGTAGTTTATGAATAAAAGACTGAAGTATTAGTTCCAGTATATGTATTCAAAAGAAAAGTAGCTCACAAATGCATCTACATAAAGCCAAATACAACAAAAGACCAGTGGACCCAACAAAATGAGATTGAATATGCACACTTCCAATCAACTGCCTTACAAAAGAGTTATAATTGTCACTGTCATTCCAAACAATTCCCAACAAAGTTAGCCTTGGTTCACATGTAAATAATCTAGAAGGATAGAATACATCCAAACAAAAGCTATCCAAACAAAATATTGACTACATTCAAATAAGCCTAAACATTATTCACAAGTCCTTTAATCTGATCTTCCACTTCTATTGCTCCTTGATGTTCCAGCCCATCTACCAATCTTGAAAGGTGGTTCTTTGTTCAAGTACTCATAGTTGGTGTTGATCCTTATTTTGTCAATTTCAGACAAATTTCTCTTTGAATGGAGAGACTGTTTGTTAGCCGCTATAGTTGATTAGTCGGCATCATTGACAGGCCTAACTCTCCTCACTTGTACACAAGTATAATACATAGTAACAGTAGCTATTTGCCATAGTAAAATTAAAAACAAAATTAGAAATAAATTTTACACCTACAGGTGTCTTAGTCTTCCTAATCTTTTTCTTTTTCGTACTATTAGTGGCATCGACACTATCAACGTTATGAGTTGATTGTTTCTACAATTCTGATAGCTCCGCAGCTTGTGCATTACTTTCAGCATGTGAAAAAGTGTAATTATATGAAGTAGCTTGCTCTTCAGCTCCATGTGGCTGAGAATTGGCACCCCTTGCAGAGTCTTCTTGAACTTCCACATGAGCAAAATGAGGCTCCTGAGAATTAGCTCCATGTGCTGTGCTTGACATATTTTTGGTGCCTTTTGACTTTCTATTAGGAGCTGTAGGAGGTTGACTGTAGCCTTCATCTCCATTTTCTAGAACACTTTTGCAAGTAGCAGCATTGTGGCCTGCCTAACCACATTTTCTACAGTGCATGATCACACGCTTTTTTAATTTTTGCACATTATCCCTTCCCACATGAACACCACTTCTATTTTCAAAACTATCTTTTCTTCTTGCTTTCTTGGGCCTACCAGGTTGGACACATGCAAGTGGAGGAACTAATATGGGAGTATCACTCTGAGCCCATAGAGGCTTTCCACTAATTGGATATAGAACATTCTCATATATTTGAAAGAATGGATCTCTACTATAAGACTGATTGGCATAGTCATTTGGGTCCCTACCAATTTTAAAATGGTAGAAATTGCATGGCAGTAGGAGAGCCTACGAATTTGTCACAACATGCATGTACATGTTCTGTCTCCTAAGTACACAGCAAATTGTTCCCCCCTAGGTCCCCTAATTTGATACCCCTTTTTATCATTTGATATCGGCTTCCATTTCCTAGAAAACTTTTCCCTTCCCTCAATCAAAGCCTTTATTGCTGGTCCCAAAGGACCACTACATTTTCTCATCCAATATACCCTATTTGATATCCTTTCGATTATGAATTGTCTAATCCACTCAACCATCCCAATCGCTGGCAATTCTCTAGCATTTAATATATGAGAATTAAATGTCTCTGATGAATTATTAACTAGCATGTCAGACTTCATATGAAGTGGAAAAAAAGCCTTACACCAGTGATGACGTGGTGCAGCCCTCTCGACCCATGCATGAGCTTGCTGGTTATATGCTCTAAGCTCTTCCAACGCTGCCTCATAGAACTCCACTGTTGATGCTGCTACAATGCTCCAAAAGTTTTCTTTAAGCACTTCACCAAGGTGATTTTTCTTGAAATTTTGGTACATATGTTGTACGCAATATCTATGGCCAGCTTCTAGTAATAACTCGAAAAATGCACTATCAAGATCCTATAAAAGAGTTCTAAGTTTAGTCACTTGCAAAAATATTACTTTAAAATACATGCTATAATGATAAAGTACAATACTCCTAACCTTTTGTTGGTCCGAATAAAAGTGTATTCACTGCTAGTATAAGGTATTTCTAGATCATGAATCAATAAACTCAAAAACCAATGCCATTGTTCCCGAGCCTCTTTCTCAACAACTGCCCAGGCTAATGGCCACCAACCATTATTTAGATCTGCCCCAATAGCAGTCAACAATGGCCCTAGATATGCCCCATTAGTGTGATAACCATTAAGAGCAATAAGGGGCCTACATCCCTCTTTAAATCCCTTTTTCAATGGTCCCAGACAACAGTAGAATCTCATGAATCTGGAATTACTTTCAAGATCAAGTCTTAGGGAATACTTAATGTCTATGGTGGTGTTAGGGTGCATCTTTTGTAGTTCTGCTGCGTACCTCCCATCATCAGCATACTATTGAGATGCTGACCCTTTGATAGCAGCCTTAGCTATTGCAAGTGCTTTGTAACCTTTGTTTCTTGTGATCTCACAGCTATATTGCTCATCTATACTCTGTAACAATTGCCTAGCAGGCATGTTCATAGTGGATCTAATAGATTCTTTAAACTTGTCAGCTACCCAATTGGATGTCATGTTTTTGTTTCTCTGTGCATGGCTGCAATTGGTGTGGACATCGTAAATTCGCTTAACTACAAAGTCTTGGGGTACCCAAAGCAGTAACGTGGCTAGCATAAATATACCACTTACACGAATCTGCACATTTAGTTCTCATTCTTGTTTTGTCACTTGTATACATGTATATAGGTCTTCCACTCATAATTGCATAATTTCTGAGAGTATCTCTGAACTGTTTTTTGGTTCCAAATTTTTGCCCAACATGAAATGGGGATCTGTTCCATCTCTGCCAGCATTGAAACTAGTGTATCTCACTGGAACATCTTCATCTTCCGAATTTGGATCACTATTTAATTCCCCTTCAACCTGATCATCTAATAGTGGGTTATGTTCCTCTCTATTTTCAAATGCTTCAGTTTCAGTTGTTGCACCTTCATTTGTTTCACCTTGACCTGCTGCACCTCCATTTGATGCACCTTGAGTTGCTGCACCTCCATTTCTAACTCTTTTAGCAGAACCAGAAAGGGCCTCCAAGGTACGAGATTTTCTGCTATCACTTTTTCTTCTATTACTGGAACTGTCATTGTCCCTCCTATTCTGACTTGATGGAGTTGGGTCATTATCAACTTTGCTATGCATTTGTGGCTCAGATTCATGTATATTGTTGTTGGCCTGCCCACATCTCCTAGAAGATTTTTGGTATGAATCTTCATCTTCACCAGCATGGTCATGCTTCCACTCTAAATCTGCAACTGATCTACCAGCTTGGTCTCCTTTTTTTCATCTATGAGGTGTTGCTGCCTGTTGTGTAAGAATTTCACCATCATCCAAGATCTCTTCTATTACCACTGAACTCTTTCTCTATGATGACTATTCTAGTTGCTTTTTCTTCTGCAACTCATATATTTCGTCAACTATTACATGATGACAGTATACTTCCATCAACTTTTACTCATAAACCCAATCACAAAATTGTCTAATGTCTTCATCCATTTGAAGTTCTATCAGTCTATGGTTCAAATCCGCTCTAGGGTCAATGTAATAGTACAACATGGTTTCATTGTGCCCATAATCTTCCACCATTTCATTTATTTCAGAAATCGATATAAAATCAGCATGGCAAAAATCGAAATAATCAATCTCTCCACCTACATAAATCTTATATTTCTCTCCCTCAATTTTACCACCGTGGTGGAGTTTAATCGAAAATATAGGTTTATCAGGAACTGCAACAACAACAAGGGCAAACAACAGGATTCTTGTTAATCACCATTTTTTATTGTCATACATGCTGTTCTTCTTATTAAAATACTTAACCCCATTTGTTAATTAACCCGAATCAGACAACTGCATTTTGAAAGTTTATTTTTTATGATTAAATTACAAGATAGAGGGTTCTTGTAGGACCCTTTGCAACTTCTACGACAAAAAGGGAAGTCAATCGTTCATATGTCCTTTTCTAAACAACCGGATCATATCAGCAAACCCTATACCTAATAAACACTCTAGCTAAATACTTCATTATACTCAAAACACAAACAACAACATTAATCAAACATTATCCAAATGTACTACAGCGAGATTGTAATATTTCTTACCGTATAACGTGTACGGATCAATGAACTCATCCATTTGCCTTTTCACCCAGTTTGCTGCCATCGATCACCTATTCTTCACTACTAATCTTCGTCTTTTGCCGGTTCTTTGATTCTTCTCACTGATTACTTTGATTTTGCTGGATCAATTTTGATACTCTTTGTTGTCATTGTTAACTTTGTCAAAAATTTTACCAACATTCCAAACCCCACAATTGTCCCTTCATTTACCAGATGAAATTTTCCCACAAAGGTTGTGCAGACAAAATTGCCCATCAAAAAGTTATTTTCCATCTCTCCTAATGGCATAAGTACACGGAGTGACCAAAATGGTACAGATTTACTAGTCCAGTGACATTTTTAGCTAATAAAAAAGGTTAGTGACCAGAACCGACTCCTGCAATAGTTTAGTGACATTTCACGCAATTTGTTTTTTTTTTCACACACAAAAATTAATTTAAAATTTTTTTTTCCTTTTTCTTATCTTCATTTTTTCTTTTCTAGGCAATTTGGATTCACCATATGGAAAGAGCTTTATCTCACCAATTCTCTCTCCCTTTTTTGTCCATCTATGTTCTAATGGAAATATATTGTGAAAGATTGAAGACTTTGGCAAATCACTGTTGATGTAACAAAATCATGGAGTTGGTTAAATTTGATTTAACATAACCTCTTACACGTTGTAATGAAACTGTACAATCTCCAAAAACTTTACATAAGTAAATTAAATTACTTATGAAAAGGGGAATCTTGATTAACAGTTGATCACTGAAAAGATCATGATCTAGGATCTTGAATCGTTGTACGGTATGCGATTTTTTAATGCAAAACGTTACTAGTTATTATGCCATGAATTAGCTGAATCTGAATCTCTGTCAAAACTTCCGCACAGAATTGACTTTTTTAGGAGTTTTCATAAAAATTTACTGTAGTGATTTGATGTATATGAGGTAAAATTGTAGTAATTTAATGACTTACGAAGTAAAATAATAATTAAGAAATGTGTTCATGAAAAACGTAAAATTTTTTCTACAAAAAATTACTATTCAAACAACCAATGTTCTTGGACCTACTGGTTAGTATACTGTTTGTTATTGTACCAAGTTTGAGCCCCTTGCCTATAAATGGGCTGCAAATTGAATCCATACTGTTGAAGATTCAACTTGAGAGCTCGTGGAGCTTTTCAGCCGGGACATATTGAATGGTCGGGATGGTTAATTTGTCAAATTGTCTTTGAGTGATGTACTTGGGATTAGGGGTGTCAACGAATCGAGCAGCTCGTGAATAGTTCGCGAGCAGCTCGTTCAAATGATCGGCTCGAGCTCGGTCAAATCGAGCTCGAGTCGATTTCGAACTATTCGAATATTCCAACGAATCGAATTCGAGCTTAAAAATGTTATGTTCGACAAGCTCGCGAGCTTTTCGAGCTTAAGGTATATTTAAATATATATAATTTTATATTTATAAAATTATATAGATATATATAGTTGTAAGCTTAATTACATGTTTTACCTATTAAAATTCAAAATATATTAGGGGTATTCTTGTCTTTCCAGGTAATTCTAAAAAAAAAAAGAAATTCACATATTAGACTTTAATTAGGTCAAGCAGCTTCAATTCGTGTCCGCCGTCTTTTTTCTTTCAACGGATCGAGAGCTTCCTCACCTCAGTGGCTCAGTCCCTATTCCTTAATCCCCATTCCTCACCTCAATCCCTAATTCCAATTTCAAATCAAACCCATTTGGGTTGCTAACTCTAGCAGTCCAGCCGTTCCATTTCGCTGTTGCCAACTCCACCCATTTGTTGTCAAATCAAACCCATTTGGATTGTGCAGCCGGTGCGGCCATGTGGCGAGTGGAAGCTTGGATCTTGAAGCAGGTGCAAGCGTGTAGCAGGTATTTCTTGAAGCTTGGATCTTGAGTTTTTCTCTTCCCTTCTGTATTTCTTTGATGTCTACTGGGGCTGAGAATACCGAAACGTAGTTGGTTGTAAGACTAAGGGTGCCTTAATGCCCAAAAGCTCAATGATACACAAGCTACACCTTTTCTGAATATTTCTTTCATCGATGGTGATCAGTGGCTGCAACCATACAGTTAATTTGAATATCATGTTAATTAAGTTGTGGGAAGAATTTGCAATGGCCGAATTCAGAATTTGGTGTTTTCAATGATTTAAATTATAATGATTGAAGGATGAATATATTTATTTGGAATTAATTTCTGAAATGATTTATTATAGCATTTGACACATGAATAAATTTCTTGGAAGGATTCAAGAAGATATAACGAGTAATTTATCAATTTTTGTGAGTAGAAGACTTTTTTTTTAATAATCATTATGTGTATTAAAACACTTGTAACATGCTGTAAGGGTCCAAGTATTTAAATCTAAAATCTGTTCCCTTCAAAAAACTTGCGCCGAAGCTTTGTTTCCAACAGAATGAGGCACCAACAATTCAGTAACTTGTATATTTTGCAACTGGCGTAAATCTAGAGGTCTATATATAATTGCGTACTCAATTTTTTGAAAGATCAAATATATGTTGATAGAGATGTACAATGATAAGATGGTGGTGAAATGGTTATGTTCTAACTTATTATTATTAATATTATTTTGCAGAAAGTGAAGGTAGCAAAAGAGATTCTACTTCCCATAAAATGAATGTGATAATTGGAAAGGTATATTGTTTGTATTTAATATTTTGATTCTTCTTCAAATATCTTATTTTAGATTTTACCACTACTATTTAATTACCTAAATTATTTATTTTATGTAGGGCCTGGAGTTGAAAATTTGGAATCCATAAGCAAAAGCTAGAAAAGATTATTATGGAATAGACAACATGCTACTGTCTTTAATTGCAAAATTTGTTTCACATTTTTAATTTGAATGTTGACACTTTGTCTTTGTTTTTCCTGTTTGTGTGACTTGGTGGATGTTGGTTGTGTGACTTATCTTTGAATTTGGATCATAGATTTGATGTTAAAATACGGATGAATTTGGATATTGGTTGGCATACTGGCTGAAAAGTGTTGACAATTTGATTGATGCTTTGGACTTTAAATTGGTACTTAAAACTGGTTTGTCTCAAACCAGTTTATCATATGGATGAGTTTGGATTTTGAAATTTTTGATTTTGTAAATTTCTGTGGGAATGCTTGAATTATCGAATGCAAATGACAGATGAAAAGACTGAATGAAAGAGCAAATTTTGCTTGCTAAGAATAGCAGATTGTTTGGTTCAGTTTTGACTTTTATAAACGAGCACAGTATTTAATCGAGCTCGAATTTGAACTCGAGCCCGAATTCGAATTCGAGCTCGAACACATATTCGAGCAATTTCGAGCACGAGCTTGAGCCTCATGATTTTCTTACGAATCGAATTCGAGCATGTAAAATTGATATTCGTCGATCTCGAGCTTTAGACACTTTGTCGAACTCGAATTCGATCAACCTATTATTCGAGCTCGATTCGATTTGTTGACACCCCTACTTGGGATGAAGAAAAACATGATGCGTCTTACATCTTTGGCATACTAAGTAATCTTATAATAGCAAACTACTGGGCCAATGGCTAAATGCCACCAGGGAGGGGGTTAAGTCCCTCCTTGGGCTGTGGGTGAGGGTTCAAACCTCACCTGCAGCGAAAAAAATTTAAGGGTTGTGTCAGAGCACTCGCTTAGTCTAGTTGGGTCCGTATACCCACTAACCCCCTACCACAGTCTCCTTAGGCTCCCTCTCCCCCCTAGATTAGGATAAAATAGGTTATACAAATATATCGTTGCTGATAAAAAAAAGAAGAAGTAATCTTATAATAGCAGAGACTAGAGAGTGACTACATTATTATTCTTATTATTATTATTATTTTGCTATTCTAGCTCAAGAACATTTATTCAAATCGCTTTGTTCATAGCATTTCCAAGTAATTTCTTTCAATTCTTCTCATGATTTTCATTGTTGCTTTCTAAATGTTTCTCTTTTTGTTGATAATACATTTGTCATGTTGACATTACTGCGGTTAAAAGCGTGATGCTTATGAAGCAGGCATAATCATAATTTTTCATAAAATCCGTCAAATTCCTTTTGCATATTGATCTCAAGCATATTGATTAACATAAAAGATGCTTCTGCCGTTTGACAGTGCTTCTAGCTAACTGAATCAACCGGGAAAATATGTTATATGCTAAGCGCGTGGGAGCCCTCCATTCATAAGAAAGAATATCCTAATTGCTGGAAGTGGTATGAGTTATCTGGATCAAGGTATGCATAAAAGGCTGAGACACCCTACCTGAAATTTCAGTCTAATCTTGGCCGATCTGGATGAAAGCTCTATTCCTTATGCTTCTTTGCTAATTGATTAATCTGGAAAAGAAATGATATATTCAGGTTTTCTGAGGTGGCTGAGCTACAGCATGTAGATATCCTTGGTACACGAGTAAAAATGCCAACTCGATCGCTGTCACTGAAGACTAATTATGCTGCTTACCTTGTGTTCAAAACTAAAGAGTATTCCTGTGGACTTGAAACTGCTGCCAAGGCCTCGGTTAGCTTTGCTGCCACTGCTGGCACCAGTGATGTCTCTGAGCCTATGGAAGGCGACTCTATCTACCTAAAATACACCTACATACGTACATTATCTAATGGAAGAGGGGCAGCAACCGTTCCTAACAATTCACGACCAAGATTTTATCAAAAAAATTATATGGTTCAGATTTCATCTTTTACCTCAATTTTAAACACATGTATGGAATCCACAAAATTTTGTTCTAGACTTACATGTTGTTAAAAGTAAATTATATCATGTGCAAACAAAATTACGCCGTGTGCAAAATACACATAACCTTTAGAAACGACAACCGCTCCTGCCCTGGTCCTTTTTTAATACCTCTATATGAAGATGATCTATGGCCTCGGTTAGCTTTGCTGCCACTCCTGGCACTAGTGGTAGCAGTATTCGGACCAGTGATGTCTCTGAGCCTATGGATGGCGACTCTGTCTACCTAAAAATACCTATAGACGTACTTGCAGATCTAACACCTACATGTGAAGATCTAAGCTATGGACGGCGGGAAGGAGATACGCGGCCACGATATGTTTTCGTGCCTCGGCCTGAGAATGAAATTGATGGCCAGGTTCCACATGAGAGAAACGATGGATGGCAAGAGATTTTGCTAGGAGAATTTTTCAACGATGAAGGTGTTGGGTATATGGAGATAAAAATTTCAGAAACTAAGATTTGGAATTGTCAAAGAGGCCTCATTCTTGAGGGAATTGAGATTAGACCCAAGGAAGAAACGTGATACTCTGAGTCAGTACTAAAACTTTGTGACTAATGATGTTACTGGGCAAGGATCATTTTGTTAAGTCGTGAGGTAAGTTATATTAAAATAATGATGTTCTGAGCCTTTTTGAGTGTTTTTTTTTGTTGGTCTTTCAACTTTTTCAAATGAATCGATAAGATTGTCTTGTAAAATGATATGTATAAATTTGTCCAATAAAATAATAAATTTCAAAAGTTACCTTTTTATAAATTAATGCATATCATTTCCTTACCTTTATTTATCTCTTCTGCTGTTCCTTTTTTTATTCCCTAGTAATTCCTCTTAGTAATTCTTTTCCTCCATTCTTCGGACAGCCACCAAACTCCGCTACCCCTGGCCCAACCCACCAAAAGTAAAAAGGAAAAAAAAACGAGCAAAATTCTGCTAGTTTTGTCTGAGGACCTAATTTACATCTCAAAACCTTCAGAGAAACTCACCAGAAAGTTTCAATTGATACCAGCTTGAGCATTCTCCTCCACCAACCACCAATTATTGACCAAAAATGAGCTTAAAATTCTGCTGCTACCATCCTTTTTAACACTTGAAGAGCATTCATTTCTCAACTTAGCACAAAACTAGAATAAAAATAATTGCATAAGTTAGAAAGGCAGATGAAGTGGATATTCGTGAATCGGGACACCTCGAACGCATAAAGGATAGAATGTAAGAATGGTGAGAATCACAATTGTAATTCACCTCGAACGCATAAAGGGTGATGGATATGGATGGTTAAATGGATTTGGATGAGAATTGCCACTTCTAATTGAAATTAATTACTGTTTCATCGTTAGTTCTATCTATATATTTACCGTCTAAAAAAAAAAGAGTCAAATCATAGTAGTGAAAGTTGAAAGTATTCAACAAGGAACAGTTATAGGGTAGTCTCAAGCTTAAGAACATATTCCTTTAAATTGTCCATATATCTGAGAGGGTGGTTTGTAAGAAGAGGGTGAGGAACATGAATTGCGCAAGAAGGAATGAGAACTGTAATAATCCCAAGTTTCAGATACTAGTTGACAATAAGGAAGATCAAATTGACATAGATGAAGGCTATGATAACCAAATCGTCCCAGAAGGATTTCATAAACTTTGAGTCAATGACCACTTTGTTAGGATGGTTATCTAAATTTAACTATTAGTGAAAACCATCACCTTTAAATCCAAAATCTATATGGCGATTATTAAGAAATAGATTAACTATAAAATAGCGGAAGCGTACCTGAATTCATATTGATAAATTTGATACTTGAATTCCTAGAGATTTTGGGGTGGCCTTCCAGGTCAACAGGTATTCACCGATCCTTTGAGAGAGGCCTTTAGTTTTTCTTTGATATCATTCCTGACAATGGGATATCAGGGAAGAGCTATTTTGTGGTATTAGGAAATACGACAACTAAAACGATACCTGTGACTTGGGGACCATAACCCTATTTATAGGTAACAATCCTGTTATCTTTTGGAACCCTATTTCAACCCATCATAGAAATAGGAGCCCATAAGTCTCTACACATTAAAGGCCCACACCCTATTAGATACATTAAATCCAAACTATATTTGATCACTTTAATTGGGTTTAACCTTAATTGACAGCTTGCAATACATAATTATTCACATATAAGTCCAATGTTGGATTAAGAATCCAACAATCTCCCACTTGGACTATATGTGTAAGCTTATAATTATGTTTCACAATTAACCGTATGAGCTCAACTTTACTGTCATTAGCATAATGTATCTGCAACCAATTCGGTCCATCAATCATACCAACATAGGATCAAAGTGGCTTTTGTTACACTTTCGTAATTCGACCCCATCAATGGTCACATATATCGATACAGTTGAATGACATGAATCATGATGTGGATGTGTAGTATGAAAATTTCATGTAATGTGATCAAAACATGCCTATTTCCAACTGGTCCACCTTAAACTTTCATGAGATCAAACCATACCAAAGTCAGAATGTAGATAAATCCAAACTTTATTTATGCATAAAATATCCTTAAATCCTTAATAATCGAAAAATATCATAAGAGCATTTAAAATAACAAACTCCCACTAAAACTGTACATCATTAAATACGACATCCATATAAGTAGTATGCTCATGAAATATTTTGGATGTCAATCCCTTAGTAAGCGGATCCGCAACCATGGAGTTTGTCCTGATATACTCTATCGATAACTGCCCATTCTGCACTCTTTTTTTAACAGTCAGAAACTTGATATCTATATGTTTAGATTTCGTTGAACTCCTGTTATTATTGGAATACAGGACTGCTGACTCATTGTCACAAAATAATTTGAGTGGTCTTTCAATACTATCCACTACACGTAATCCTGTGACAAAATTTCGCAGCCATATTCCTTGATTGGATGCCTCATAACAAACTATAAATTCTGCAGCCATAATAGAAGATGTTATGAGGGACTGTTTAGCACTCCTCCAGGATATGGCACCTCCAGCCAACAAGTAGATATAGCCTGACGTTGACTGCATAGTATCTTGGCATTCAACATAATCGGAATCAGTATACCCAATGATCTCTAACTCATCTGACTTCCGATACGTGAGCATGTAGTCTTTTGTTTTCTGTAGATACCGTAAGACCCGTTTGGTTGCTTTCCAATGATCTAATCCAGGATTACTCAAATGTCTATCCAACATCCCAATAATATACGCAATATCCGGACGCGTACATATTTGAGCATTATTTAGACTCCCTACTATTGATGCATAAGGAATCTTTTGCATCTCTTTTTCCTCAAAAGTATTCTTGGGACACTGTTCAAGACTAAATTTGTCTCCTTTAGCCACAGGGGTATCACCTGATTTACAATTTTGCATGCCATATTTTTTAAGGATCTTTTCGATATAACCCTTTTGTGATAGTCCTAAAATACTCTGAGATCGATCTCGGTGTATTTGTATACCTAGCATAAAAGATGCATAACCAAGATCTTTCATCTCAAAATTTTTAGTCAGAAATTTCTTGGTTTCATGCAATAGACCAATATCATTGCTGGCAAGCAAAATGTCATCAACATACAATACTAGAAAAATATACTTGCTCCCACAGAACTTATGGTATATGCAATCATCTACTAAATTCATCTCAAAACCAAATGAGATGATAACTTAATGGAATTTGAAATACCATTGTCAAGATGCTTGTTTGAGCCATAGACGAATTTTTTAAGTTTACAAACCATATTTTTTGGATCTCCTGATACAAAGTTTTTTGGTTGCACCATATAAATCGTCTCATCAATGTTACCATTGAGAAACGCTGTCTTTATATCCATCTGATGTAACTCAAGATCAAATGTGCCACTAATGTCATGATAATTCTAAACGAGTCCTTTGAAGAGACTGGAGAGAAAGTTTCTTTATAGTCGATACCTTCTTTTTATGTAAATTCCTTAGCGACAAGATGAGATTTATATCTTTCCACATTGCCTTTCGAATCCCTTTTGATTTTAAATATCCATTTACAACCAATGAGTTTCGCACCTTCTGGCAGTGGGACAAGATCCCAAATATCATTGTCCTTCATGGATTTAATCTTCTTATTTATTGCATCGAACTACTTTTGAGAATTTGAACTTTCCATGATTTGACAGAAGTTGATTGGATCATCTCCCATCAATCCAATGTCATCCTCATATTCTTGGAGAAAAACAATGTAATCATCTGGCACTGCACTTCTCCTTTCTCTAGTGGATCTTCTTAATGGCACTGGTTCTTGAAGAGGAAGAGTTTGTCCTTCTATAACAGTTTATTTTTCAACATTGTCTTGATTTGTTATGTCATGATCTTGTTCAGAAATAGGATCCAGAACGAGATCAATGACACCTGTGGGAATATTAATATATTCCTCTTTAAAGACAATGTCTCTTACTGTATTTTCTCCCCCAAACTCGACATTCTCAAAGAACCGGGCATTTCCTATTTCAAAAATTGATTTGACTGTGGGATCATAAAATTTGTATCCTCTGGATCTTTCAGAGTATCCAATAAAATAACAACTAATCGTTCTTGAGTCCAGTTTCTTTTCATTTGGTCTGTAAGGCCTTGCCTCAACTGGACACCCCCAAACATGCATATGCTTTAAACTGGGCCTTTTCCCTGTCCAAATCTCATAAGGGATTTTGATAGTTGCTTTAGTTGGAACTCTATTAAGGATATATGCTGCAGTCTTAAGTGCTTCACCTCAAAGTGACTCTGGTAAGGTAGAATGACATATCATACTCCTTACCATGTCTTTAAGTGTTCTATTTCGTCTTTCAACTACACCATTCATACTGGGTGAACCCGGCATAGTGTATTGTGGGACGATACCGCACTCCTCTAGGTATTTAGCAAATGGTCCTGGACGTTGTTCACCTGAACCGTCATATCTACCATAGTACTCATCACCACAGTCAGATCTGACGCTTTTAATTCTTTTGTTGAGTTGATTCTCAACTTTAGCTGTAGACACCAAATTTTTTATTTTTTAACTTTATTTGTTTAATTAATTTAATCTTAGCTTTATTTGTTTCAATTTTAGGGTTTTCATTTATTATTATTATTATTTATTATTATTATTATTATTATTATTATTATTATTATTTTATTTTTTATTTTTATTATTGTTATTTATTTTATTTTTGTTCTAGTTTATTTTTGGCTTCACATTAAATTTCAGGAAAAACAAAAGAAAAAGAGAAAAGGAAAAAGGAAAAAAGAGTGAAAATGACAAGTGGGACTGCATGCACTTGGACAAGTGTCTTTTCTATGTTTTAGACAACTAAGCACCTAAGGGTTGAGGTGTTAGGGACACTTGGGAAGTTAAGGAATTTTTGGGGGTCAAGGTAGAATTTTGTGAGGGCTAAAAAAATAAAAACAAGGCAATTAGAGGAGGCTTCATCTGGGTTGGAGGAAAAACAGAGGTAAGGAAGGCTACGGGGGGATAGTTTTGGCGGCGGGGACTAAGTAGAAAGAAACAGAGAGAGACAACTGAGAGGCTAGTGACGGCTGGGAGGCAAAAGCGAATAAAGAGAGCCGAGAGAGGGAGTCTGAGGCAAGAGCATTGGGAAAATCTGAAAGCTGATGGAGGTTTTCCGGGGAAGAGAAACGAGCGAGAGAGAGTAAAAAAGTAGAGGAAGGAAAAAACTAGAGGGGGCGGCGAACAAAAACCAAAAACAAAAGAAAAACAGAGAGAGCCGAGAGAATAGGGAGCCGATAAAGGAAACGGTGGAGGCTCGCGGCTGTAAAAAGCAGAGGAAAAGAAAAAACCAGAACAGTGGCGGCGGAGCTGGAGAAAATCAGAGGAAAAGAGAGAGGCCAAAAACAGAGGAAAATCTGGAAATTGGGCGGACGAAAAACAAAAGAAGACCCAATGGCGGCTGGGTTGGTGGAGAAAGGCCGAGAGAAAGAAAAAACGGAGAAAAATGAGAGGAAAATCAGAAGAGCGGCTAGAGAGCGAGAGAAAGTCGGGGGGCTGAGCAGAAAGAAACAGAGAAAGAAAGGATGGCGGTGGATGAAGAGGCTTGCGGCTGAGGAAGAGCCAGAATCCACCATTGCCGCCGTCGCTCGCCAAGCCATCACCGCGTCATCGGACACCCATCACCATCGTCTGCAAGTCTTCAACGAACAGATGCATTCCGGCAGAGCTTTAAGCTATTTTGGTTACACTTTGATCGCTGTAAGTTATTCCTTTTCTTTGAACTTCAAGTCTCCCTTCAAGCAGAGGCTTTGGAAGGTTTCAGAGCATGTCAGCCGTGCCTCCATTTATTGCAATTTTTCTGCTGTTTGTTCTTGATTTTAGATTATATGCCTTCTGTGTTGTTGGAGTTGAATGTCTTTGCGTTTCTTAGAAATTTTTGGGGCCACTTATAGCCTCAATGGAACAAAAATTAGTGAAATCTTTAATGTCCTCAACCTGTTCGACGAAGTGCCCAATTGAAAATTTCTTATCGAAATACATTCTACTTGCATTTTCCATGTGAAGAGACCGGCTAAATTGGCGAAATCATTGCCTCACGTTTAAGAAATTTTGATGCATTGCTGTCTTTCATTTTTCCATTGCAGTTTTCTAGCAATTTTTCCATTGCTGTTTTCGGTTGCATGAATTCGAAATCCCCAATAAAAATTCTTTCATCTCTTTCTAATGTGTCGGGCCTTGTCTATAGGAAAACTGATTGGGTTGTTGTAAATTTTGGCTTTTGTTATTGAGCAAATTGATGAATTAATTCAATGTTGTTAACGCCCCTTACCTGTTTGATGAAATGCCTGAACCAGAAATTTGAACCAAAAAGGAGATTTGTATGTAATTTTTGTACGTAATCGAGAGGAGTTCTGGCCAGTGCAAAGCTGGCCAGAACCTGAGCATTCGCTAGTCGAGCAGAGGGAAAGAAAGTCATGATTTCTGAAGTTGATTTCTTCCATTTTTATGGTTGTATCTTGCGATGATTTAGTGCGTTTTGCCGCGTAAACCTGCTGAAGCTTGGAGTTTCAGAAGTTGCAGAAAGTAAAATGAAGAAGAGGGCTTCGATTCTGATTTGCATGATCTTTTTAAATTTTGTTTTGGTCCTTCAACTTTCACACAATTTCACTATGGTCCGAATACTTCTGCAATCCAACCATCTTGCCCCCTATTGAGATCTAATTTTCTTTTTCATATTTCAAAGCCATTTTTGAGCGAATAATTTCTAGAATTTAGAGTATAATCAGTCTTTAATAAATTTTAGTATATTTTTATTGTTGGGTTTAATAAGAATAGTTGGAGGATTAGATTAAGTTTTGTTGTTGGTTTATGATTTTGGGGTTTTGGTTTGGGCCAAGGGGTAGAAGCCCATTGATTTTGTTGGTTAATCTTTGAGGCCAAAATAGTAGACTGGCCTACTTCTTTTACCTTGGGTTTTCGGTTGGGTTTGGGAGGTCTTGGCCCATGAAAATAAATTCCATGGCCCAGTGGCCTTGTCTCCTAAGAGACCAGAAACGAAATTACGAATCTGCCCCTGCATTTGTAACTAACTATACTATGGCCCTAAAAATATTTAATCTCTTTTGATTGGGTCCTTAATTTTATTGCAAATAGGCCCCTAAACTTTGTTTTTCTTTAATTGTGACCCCAAATCTTTGTGATGATTATAATTTGACCCCAAAGCTTTGTTAATTTTTGCAATCAAGTCCTTTCTTCTTTTGGCTTCTTAAATGTGGGCTGTCTACATGATTTAATTGATTCAATTTCATGTTTACTTTTATCTTTTGTGATTATTTCTTGATTAAAGTGATGCCTTGACCCTTTTATTGTTTTGAATCTAATATTTCTCCTGCATTTGATTTCCAATTCAAGGGAGGTACACCCTTTCCCTCATTTCTTACTTTATTTGACTCTACGTGCCTTATGTGCCTTTACATGCTTAATTGCTTGCCTTTTGAATTATTTATTTATTTATTTATTCACTTTATTTATTTTTTAATTTGACATATTTATTTTAATTCAATTTTGGTTATTTGAAAGGCACTTGAATGCCAAATTTGTAATAGTTAGGTATTTATTTTAATTATTTATTTATTTTCCCCCTAGATTGTAGTAGGGCCTCCCTAATGTAATAGATAGGGTTTTATTTGCTTTATTTGCCTTATGTGTGTTTTGCATGTCTATGTGCTAAGTGTTACCGCTTTCTTAGGCTCTTGCATTTAGTCGAGCATGTTAAGTGTTATGTGCTACGTGTTTATAGGTGATTGGCATGTCTACTTGCTTTCTATAGTCATAGATGAATGTGATGGATGAATGCGTCACCGTGTCTAGTCCAACGCTAGCCATGGTCTTTCCCCTCGAGCTCTCGCAAGTCCAATGCTTGTGAGAGAATTTTAGAAAAGGGCTAGTCCAATGCTAGACCCAATAGGCTGTCCCCTCTTGTTAGTACATACTTGCATGTTTCACTACATTTCATGCATTTTTCTTAGTTTTTTTAGCATTTTGCATGCTCCTCCAACCCTTTTCCCTCATTTTAGGTTTTTGCATCCTCATGCTAGTTATAGGGTACATTTGCTTGAGAGTCCCCTTTCGATAAGGGAAACGAGCGAGTGTGGCTACAAAATAGCCTTAGCACGCTAGTTCTCCCTTCTAATCAAAGGAAAAATCAAAGTCGTGAAATTAGGAGTCATTCCCGTACCCGACTTGATGCATTCCTCTAAGTTCATACATTCTCATTTTTATCATATCACTTTTCTCACTTTCTTTATCCACATTCTTTCACTACTTATATTTTTCTCAATCCACATGCCATGTTTGCATATTTTTCTTCTTTTATCATTTATTTTCTACCTCACAAATTGCACCCAATTGCACTTATATGTATCTACTATCATATTTTCATCCATTTGCACACAAACACCTTTATTTTCTCAATTGGCACACTTGCATTTTTCTTACATTCGCACACTTGCACTTTTCTTACATTCGCACACTTGTACTTTTCTTACATTTGCACACTTACACTCATACTTGAGTCCTCATTTGCATTAACCATGACCTCCATGAGGGCTTTCCTTATTGGCCACCACAACTCATGTGGTTGGGACCAAAAAGCCTCATAAGAGACATTTTAGATTTAGGATTGCATTTTTCTTTCTTTTTTCATATCCATTAGTCACGTCCAACATGCAACGCATATTTTGGGTAGAATATTTAGGAAAAGTGGGGCTAAGTCACGCAACTAGCTTTGGCTAGGGTAAGGGAGTGCCTTAGGCCTTGCCTTTGCCTTCTTCCTTATCAAATATGACCCCCGATCCCTTTCTTTGGTTACGTAGATCTAAAAGTTCTTTAAAAGGGTTTGTTTACTTTTTCGTTCAAAAACAAAAAAATCATTTTTGGGTGACTTGGTACACCCTAACTCTATACCAAGTGGCGACTCTATTTTTTTCATCCAAGAAAAACCCTTTTTGAACTTTATTTGGCCAAACCGTAGCATTTCACAATCCCACGGCCTTCTATTTTCACTTTCACACACGTTCACATACATATCTCACACACTACTTTCACACCATTCAAAAAGTGGGACGCGACATTAGCCTTAAAAGGTTTGAACACGTCCAGTGACTGTGACTTTTCAGAAATGAGATATATGTAGCCATATCTTGAAAAATCGTCTATGAACGTTATAAAATATTGTTGATCATTCCAAACAGATGTAGGAAATGGTCCACAAATATCTGTATGTATAAGTTCTAAGACGTCTGAGGATCTATTGGGTTCAAATCTCATTTGATTGGTTTGTTTCCCCTTTATACAGTTAATGCAATCATTAAAATCTATAAAGTTTAAGGGGTCGAGAATTTCATTTGACACAAGTCTTTCCATTCTCCGTTTGGAGATATGTCCCAATCTCTTGTGCTATAATGCAGCTGAATTCTCATTGGTTAATTTTCTCTTTACTCCTCTAGTACTCAAATGCAGAGATTCATTAAATGAGACAATCGTATCAATTAAATATAGATTATCGTAATGCATTAAAGAACCAGAACCAACCAATTTTGAATCATGAAACAATTCAAATTTTCCATTTCCAAATGAACAAAAATGACCAAATTTGTCCAAAGCAGAAATAGAAATTAAATTCCGTCTAAAAGACGGTACAACAAATGTCTCATAGAGATCCAAATAAAATTCGATTTTTAACAATAATCTAAAAACTCCAATTGTCTCAACTTGAACTGTTTTGCCATCGCTCACGTAGATATATCTTTCATTATCATTAAGCTTTCGGCAATTCAGGCAACCCTGCATAGACACACTGATGTGAGTTGTTGCACCAGAATCTAACCACCATGTGTGTCTAGGTAGCGAAGTTAAATTAACCTCAAAACAAACTAAATTAAGAAGCATACCTTTCTTAGCACGCCAAGCGTGATAGTTGGTGCAATGCTTCTTTTGATGCCCTTCATCTCCACAGAGAAACAACTATTCTTTCCCTGATCATTTGATTTCTTTTGTTGTTTCTTTTGTGGCATTGTACCTACAGCTCATTTTTCCTTCTTTCTTTTAATTCCCTTACTTTTATTATTAGTGGTTGACACCAGATGGGCACTTTCTGTCTGCTTTTGTTTCAACCTTTCCTCTTCCTCTACACAGTGTGAGATGAGTTCATTTAAAAATCAAGTCTCCTTTTGACAGTTGTAACTCACCTCAAACTGGCTAAACTGTGTAGGAAGAGATATTAAAATCAAATGCACTAATAACTCTTCAGAGAGTTTCAACTTAAGTGCATTTAATTTTGAAGCAAGATGAGACATCTCCATGATATACTCTTTGATATTGTCTTTACCACTATATTTCATTGAAACAAGGCGTGTCAAGAGCGTACTAACTTCAGCCTTTTCGTTCTTGACAAACCTTTTTTCAATGTCATGAAGGAACTCTTAGCGGTTACAGTCGTTTCTGACATTGTTCTTTTGAATGCTTCTGGAACGGCCTTTTTAATGATCATCAAACACAAACGATTTGATCTCTCCCACCTTTCATTATTTCTCTTTTCATCAGAGGTACTCTGATCTGTAAGAGGTGGGGGAGAATCAATTTTTAATGCAAGGTCGAGATCCATTACTCCAAGTACTATCAAGAGCTTTTCTTTCCAGAACTTGAAATTTGTGCCATTCAACATAGGAATATTATTGATGTTGGAAGTGATAATTGTAAGATCATTCGCAACTGAACAGAAAACATAATATAATTAAAACTATACTCACATAAATCAAAATAATAATAAATTTAAATAAAAGTAACCACATCTCAAGATATCGATATTTCATTAATATTTTGTCTTTGGACAAAAATATTAATTTCTAAGCGATATCTTGGTGCAATAATAAATACTGATAATAATAACATGTCGAAAAATAAATTTTCCTTTGGGCCAATTTATAAATCACATGTAAAATTCAAATAATTATCACGTATTGATTATCGCAAGTGCACATGTAATTTCATTAAATACTGACCTTCCTTTGGGCCGATCAATATTTATAAAATTACAAGTACTCAACTAGTTATATTTTAAAACAAATTAATTTTCATAATAGAGGTCACTTTGGTGGCATATTATTTCAATTAATTTATTCCAAAATATATATATTCATACCAATATTCAAATTTAAAATTATCCAAATTCAATAAAAATTTTGATCAAAATCAACTTTGGTCAACTCTGATCAAACCAATCAATTGGATCAAGACTTATTGGACCAAAGGTCCATATCCATAATTGAACCAATTTTATCATTTAAATCCCAAATTTTCTTAAAGTCCATAATTACTTAAAAAAAACTTATATTTAGTGGGCCTAATATATGGATTTTATAGAACTTAAATGTCTTATTAACTTTATTAGGGTTCACTTAAATTAAAGAAACCCTAATTTTCTTAACATAAAAATATATGTATATCCTCTTATATACTAAAACAAGTCAAAAGGAAAATACAAATCACGGCACAATCAATGCAAGAAATTGTGTACCCGAAACTTAAAACATAGGTCACCATGTTAATAATGTATTTGAGAAACTCTCGGCTATTTAAGAGCACAGAAACAGTTACTGGATTGCATTATACTTCGACAGCTTAATCATTAACAGTGGAGGAAAAGACAAACCACTTCCCGATCCCAGAAAACAAGAGGATTGCGGGTCCCACGTAAATCATCACTTGATTTACCAATTTGTGAACATTAGATTGAAAGCCGTGTGTGAAGACTTTTGTAAACAAAAGCATTGAGTTGTTTGACCGAAGACCAAAAGTCCATTGTTAAAAAAAAAAAAAAAAAGAGACCAGAACCGAGTCAAAAAGGAAAAACTTTATGCAACAACAACTCCATTGTTAATTGCTTATGGGGCCCATCATCTATAATACATATTATGCTTTAAGGAATAAAAAAAAAGTACTCTGGCCGTTTGGTCTCTTAACCTTTTGCTTTTACAATTTATGGAACCTGGAGCTTTGGTCAACCGAAAATAACATACAAACAATCGACTGGCAACCGAAAATTTAAACACATAACAATCATGTATTTAATCGCATTAGAGTCCGCAGCCAGTAGTTATGAAGACATAACCAATAGTAATAAAACTATGAAATACTAACACAAGATTATTTCCTAATAATCAACCATATGGGCTCTGATACCACTTGTTAGGGTGGTTATCTAAATTTAACCATTGGTGAAAACCATCACCTTTAAACCCAAAACCTATATGGCAATTATTAAGAAATAAATTAACTATAAAATAGCAGAAGCGTACCTGAATCCATATTGATAAATTTGACACTTGAATCCCTAGAGATTTTGGGGTGACCTTCCAGGTCAACAGGTATTCACCGATCCTTTGAGAGAAGCCTTTAGTTTCTCTCTGATATCTTTCCTGACGATGGGATATCAGGGAAGAATTATTTTGTGGTATTAGGAAATTCGACAACTAAAACGATACCTGTGACCTGGGGACCATAACCCTATTTATAGGTAACATTCCTGTTACCTTTTGGAACCCTATTTCAGTCCATCATAGAAATAGGAGCTCATAAGTCTCTACACATTAAAGGCCCACACCCTATTAGATACATTAAACCCAAACTATATTTGATCACTTTAATTGGGTTTAACCTTAATTAACAGCTTGCAATACATAATTATTCACATATAAGTCCAATGTTGGATTAAGGATCTAATACACTCTAACAGCAGTCTTAAACAAAGTCCAAATCAGCATTCAACGACTATAGATTGGAAAAGGGAGGAATGTAGTTTTGGTCTGTAATGTTTGGTTTATGCGTAAAATTTGTTCCTAATGTTTTGAATAGGACAAATGTGATCTCCAAAGTTTGATTTTAAAAAATTTAGGACAACTAATGGAAAAATAATAATAGCTAAAATTCAAATTAAATTATATAGTGTTACTCAAAAGTTTTCACTTAGCATTTTTTGTCCCAATGTTTGGAGCATTGATCAATATTGGCTGTTTAGGTCAATAGCTATAATTAAGGTTTTAAAATGAAATAAAATGTGAATTGAATTTAATATATGACAAATATGTTCCTAATTCCCTATAAAAAAAATTCTGAAAGCACTAAACATTGGCACAAAATTATTGTTTAGCTAAAAAGCATCGCATTAACAAACTAGTCACAATTGAACAACAAAACACATACAAAACAAAAAGCATAAATTAGTGAAAAAAGTTGAAAATTTTAGTTTAAATATATAGCTTGATCCTAACTACAATTAGATAAATTTTTACGTGACTTGTGGACATAAGCTTTAAATGGCTATAGCTAGGAGTTGTAATTAATGATTACAATTAGTGCAAGTGATTACTAATATAAAGTACTTTAAGGAAGATTGGAAAAAAACTTCCTTTTGGTTTTTGTTGTCTTCCCTTCCTATTCAAATATAATGTTCCCATAGTAAAGTTTTACAGTTTTAAATTTAATGGTCTGTATATTGATAGTTTTATTGAATAATTCAAATAATTTTGTAAAAAAAATATTTAGTTTGAAACTTATTTGATAACCCATTGAAATGACAGCACAAAAAGAAAACAGTTGATCAACATAAATTATATATTGTATATTTCTTATATTTATGGTGACATTTAATTGAGCATTTGATTGCAATGTTAGTGAAAGAATGATGTATAACTCTTTATCAAACAATAATTCACAGTGTAAAATAATATCTACATATATTATACCACATTTGGGACCAACTATGCCAATAAATGAAAAAAGACTAATTAGTGGCACGAATAAATGAAATGAAAATGCAAAAAAAAAATAGAAGCAAAGAAATATAATTAACTATTTCATGTTTTTTTTATTACTGAAAGCCATTTTGATTTAATTTGCCCATTTCATCCTAAAACCCAAAATTTCACTTTTCTGTAACTCAGGGGCTATATCAATTCAACTCAAAAATCTTAGGGACCTAAAATATAAATTAGAAACTGTTGACTAATAACAATCTGATTTTGACTATTAGTCATTATTGAACTTTCGTTAATGGTTCTAAATTTATATAAGGAACCATATTTGTTTTGGTGGAAATATTAGGGACCAGTTTGCACACAATCTATGCATTAGGAACTAAAACCACATTTCTCCCTTTGAAAAAGAAATACATAGAATTACCGAGTGAATTTATAAAAATGATGTCTCCACGTATTGGCATCCTCCTTAGTTCACAATTCAATCACGATATTCATCTTCTTCAAATGCATTTGTCATCAGCCCCCAATGGTTCTTGCACAAAAATATTGGACAGAATTGAGCACACATCCCCACAAAGACAAAGGTAAGCAACCATTGGTTGTATATCTTTAACTGAAACAATGATGGCTAAATTACACAATAATTCATCTAGAACAAAACAAGGAATGATCGTCTCATATTTTACAATATATTAGGAAAGAGCCTAATTGCCCACCAATACTTGATGTCGGTAAGAATCAAGTGGAACAAATAACTTGAGGGGGGTTTCTAGTTGGATAACTAGACCATATTAGATTGTTTTGCACAACTAAAATAATTAGTATATTAAGACTATCACAAGTAAACCATTTACTAACTTATATGAAATCAAAATGAGAATCGGAATCAGAATTTGGTTCATTTACCTTGTAGTCACTAAGAGGCAGCAAATAGTTCATGGACACATAGCGAGACCAAGATGATTAGTTTGGCCTTAATCGAACTAGCTGAGGTCTGAATGCTATGGTTATGTGATATCCTGAATTGTGGGGGATGAGCTTTACGGATAAGCATTTACTCCGGGGAGTTATCCCTAATAAATTGATGAGAAAGGGAGGACATCTAATAAACCAACCATCTCTATCTGGGATAGGTCTTCACATCTTATCGTTCATCCATTAAGCCTTACAAATAACTAGTATTAGCTATTCCGGGTACATAGATAAACCATTCATACTCTCATACTCTCCTTTATTTTTCACAATCTAGAGACTAACTTGGCCATCGGAATGACCCTGGGGGACAAGACCCTGACCCCTTATTGGATTCTCTCTTTCAGGTTTTCTTAGAGTCTTGTTTGGAATGGCCGAACTGTCCTAATTCTACTCAGGTCAGTTTGAAGATATGTTTTCAAGCTTTCACAGTTGGCGTCGTCTATGGGAGACAAGGTTTTCCCTTATCTCATGGCAAGCACTCGCTCTAAGAAAGCCACTGCAAATGCTACTCAAGGTGATCATGATAATCAGCAATCAACCCATCCTGGACAAACTTAGGAAGATGGGGGTATAGAGCCATCAATAATACGGCAGATACAATTTATATCTGATAATTTTTTCACAATTGAAGCTTTGGTGAAGCACTTGAAGGGCAAAGGAAAGGTGGACTTATAACAAACCTCAAAGACCCGTCCGAAGAGCAATGAACATGCTGACTCTTCCCTTGGAAATGGCTCTGAATGTCAACACTATACGAGGAAGAAGGTTCAGCAATCACCTACCCAAACTCCTATCACCATACTCGAGTCCTCACACCATCAATCAAGAGTTCATCCTAACCACCTAGTTTGGGATGAGTTGAACAGAGTATTGAACCCTAAAACAAATGATGAACTGTACTCCACTTCTCCATTCATGCAAGAAATAGGAGATTACCTCCTTCCAACCAAATTGGAGATTCCAAATTTGAAGCCTTATGATGCCTTTACTGATCTGGAGATCACTTTTTTGCTTTCTTGACCCATATAAGGCTACAAACTATTACTGATGCAATTAGGTGTAAGACCTTTCCGATGTTCTTGGAAGGAAGAGCTCGACTGTGGTTCTAGGAACTAAGCCTCCAGGTCAATTAAGTCATTTGAATAGCTAACTTGGCTATATGTTGCTCAGTTCGTCTCCTTAAAGAATTTTGCTAAAAATTTGCCCATTTGATGGCCATAAAACAGTGTCTGGATGAATCCTTGATATATTATATGACTAGGTTTAATAAGGAAAGCTTATAGGTCAAGGACAGAGATGAGAAGGTAGCGATGGCTACAATTATCAATGGGTTAAAATTACAGAAGTTATACACCGAACCGGTAGAGAAGTCCCCAAAAAACCTAGAGGAACTGTTGAATGGAGCTTATGAATGCATTAATCAGGATGAGGCTAACCATCTCAAATGAGAGGCAGATAAATTAATGGAAGATAGAAGAAAGAGGAGTAAAGAAGTGAAAGAAAGATAACAAAGGAAAAGCATCTTTGATCGCTTATCCAAAAGGAAGACTTCACCATAGGATAGGGATTTTACTCCCCTAACTGTGTCTCGATCCCATATTCTAGCTATAATGGAGTTAGATGGGATAGCACAGCGACCAAAATAGCTGTCAAGAATAAAAATAAAAGAAATCAAAGTTTGTATTGTGCATTCCATTAGGAAATAGGACATGACACTGAGGATTGTAAGGTTTTGAAGAAAGAGATAGAGAAGTTGATCAAATTTGGCCATCTAAAATAGTTTGTCAAGAATGATTGAACTATTCCAAGGGGCAGAAGGGATTACCGATGTGATGATAGAAAGAACAATCTTAGAGATTAATATCACAATCCCAAAGATAGATCTCCTGAATTAGACACTTGGAACCTTGCAGGTGTTATCAATACCAATGTAGGGGGGCCTATTTGTAGGGATAGCCATACAGTTCAACGTAATAACCAATCTCCTCCCAATAAGGAAAACCCGAATAAAAGGCTGAAGATCTATGAAGAAATTTTGTATAGACCAGATCATGCAGTTCCTTTGTCCTTAAATAATCATGAGGCTATAGTTATAGATGTGGTTTGTAATAACTACAAGGTGAAGAAGATCTATGTAGACAATGGTAGTACAATTGATATATTGTACTACAAAGCATTTAACGACTAGTAGTTGAAAGACAAGAAGCTCATCCTAGTCCAAGCTCGCTTGGATGGTTTTGTAGTGTTGCCAATCAAATCTGAGGGAATGATAACTCTCATGTAATAGTGGGGACTATGCCACAATGCTGAACTATTCCAGTCAACTTTGAGGTAGTCAAGGAGCCAACTTCTTATAACATGATTTTGGGAAGATCTACCCACAACGCATTAAGGGCTATTTGCTCAACATTGCATTTAAGCATGAAGTTCCTAATTCGAGAGGAGGTGGCAGAAGTGCTAGGAGATACTAAGGTTGCAAGAGCTTGCTATATAGCTACTCTTAAAGGTAAGGAGAATTTGATAGCTCAGACTATTAGTTTAGACTCCTTAAAACATATAATGGTAGAAAAAAACTGGAGATTGAAGATGCGATAGACGAATTCCCTTCAAGGGAAGATAAGCTCCGCCAGGTGATCAAGATTGGGTTAACCCTCTCAGTAAAAAGCAGGAAGCAACTGAAACACTTGCTAAGAGAGTTTGCAGAAATCTTTGTCTAAACTATGGATGACATGCCAAGAATACTGACTGTAAGGTCTGAGCAACCTAAGAGGGGGGATGAATTAAGTTGATTATAAACCTAATCAAAATTAAATAAATTTTAGCTTAGTTTAAATTTACCTAATTGCCAAAGTAATCACACAAGTTTTTGAAGCAACAATTAAGAAATTTGAACAAGATAAAGCAATTTAAAGTCACCCAAATAAGTATAAAAGGATCAATAAGAAATAGGAAAGAATTAAGCAAACCAAATAAACTTCCAAGTTTTGACATAAACTTGGAGTTGAATCCAATATTGAGCTTCTTCAATTTGGTGAACCAAACCAATCTTGTACAATGGAAGGTGCACTCCTTGCTCACCCCAAACTCCCTTTGGTTGAGTCAAAGAGTTTTATAACTTGTCCAAGTCAACTCTCACATGGCTACAAATTGAATGCCCACTCACAATTGAATAGTTATACAATGTACAAAAAAATACAAGAAGGGAAAAAGAGTATTTTCCAATTAAAATCACTCTTGAGGGCTTGTATTCAATGTAGGCAAAGGTTATTACAAGTGTTAGCGATTACACCTTATATAAGTGGCGAGAATTGATGTTTAAATGGGTTTCAATGGTCAAGCATTAAATGTTGCAGAAACTAGTTGTTTGGCCTATCAGACGTCTAATCCTTGAGTCATTGTCCGATACATGCGCTTGATAGTTTTCAACTGATCTTTTTATTGTTTTCTTCAAATAGTTAATTTTTTAGTGCAATGTCTCATAGCCTTACATTGACACAACTAGAATGTTTGAGTTCCACTTTCAATTGTATTGGACGGCCGATAAAAGAGATGAGTATCCGATCGATGTGTCCGATATTCTGTTTTATCTTTCAAATGTCTTATAGTTTTATTCTTCATCCGAAAGGCTTTGTTCGATAAGTACTCGCTGATTATTGGACATCGGATACCGTATCTTGCATCTGATCCTTTCGTTCAACAAACATTATTGTCTTTTTCAACCTTTCTTGATTTGTTTTCCTCCATTTTCCATTTAGCAAGACACTTGTCCAAAATCATTTCTCATATAAAAACATTAGTTCAAATCATCATTTTGTTTGTTAATAATCAAAACTTAGATAAGTGTCAAAACCAAGTTAAACATTCTCCCCCTTTTTGATGATGACAAATCAAATGATGATTCTATTGCACTAAAGATACATACTTCCCCCCCTTAGATAAAGCTCTCTCTTAAAACAAGCAGTAAATGATAATCGTTTCTCGCCCTTTTATTATCAATAAAAAAACCAACATTATCCAACCAACATCCAAGTAGCCAAAACCAAAACCAATATTATCCAAAATCAAAACTAACATTATCCAAGACAAAGTACGCAAAACAAAGGAATATCCAAGTAACATCCAACACAAAGCATCCAACCAATGTTATCCATTGTCATTTTTCAAGTAAGATTCAACAGAAAGTAATCAAAATAAAAATAAGGAACCAAAGTATCAAAGTCGATTCAATAATATCATCATGGTTCAAAAAACTTGTAGGCTACATGGAACCTATTCTATGCATGATAACCCTAAACATAAGTGTCCTAAATGATCCTAGGGCGATGAATGGTGGGGAATGCTTTGCTGGACAAGCTGAAATGCTTCCTTATCTTCAGTTTCCTCACCATCATCATTAGAAAATTCCAAAGTGTTGTGATTGAGATGTTTGATTTGGTATTTGATGAAAGGTATTTGCATCTTCTTGATGCTCTTCTTGTGTTGGAATGTGTTGTGGAGGAACTTTTGGTTGAGGAGTGATTGTCATCAAATCTTTCATATTTAAGAAAGTCATTTGCTGCTATGGAGTCATCATTAAGTGCAATCCATATTCAAGATGTAGAACATGCTGCTTAAGCTCCACTAAACATCTTATCACTTGATCCGAAAAAGATCAAGGAATTCTAGTGGAGGAGGAACACTGAGTAGGAGGTAGAGGAAAAGAAAGTTGGGATTCAATTTGATGACATTTGTTAGGAGGATGTGAAGAAGGAGTAGTGTCATGATGGTGTTTAGAATGACTCTCAGAGACAGCTTCTTTGTCAATCGAGACACCATCCAAGAATTTGAGATTTTTGCACTCAAAGTAGTTTTCGGTGAAAAAATGAGTTGAGCATTTTTTTGGAGGTTCACTAGTAAGAGGAATATTGAAATGTTTGAAAGTAGAGGTTCAAAACTTTGCATAAGGGCATCCTATGAGTGTTCTTGCCAACTTTGTTCATAAAATTATAAATTAAAAAAACCCAAATCAATGTGCATTATCTCCATAAAATAGTAGAAAAGGTACAACTCCATTTTATTTTGTATCAATCCTTTGTCCAAAAGTTGGTATCAAAAGATTTCCAATCATGATTAAAAGAATTTGGTACAAAGGATCAAGTTTACTCAAATTAGCTTCATTTCCATATTAAAGAGAGTTTTGAAATAAGACATCAATTCAGAACCATCAAAATGATTATGGGAGGTGGGAAGTTCGTCATATGAGAAAAAAAAATTTGTAACTTTACTCCTATAATTTTCCTCAACGGTGATATTAAAAATTTGATTGACTAGAGCAGGAGTGAGGCAAATATCAATGTGATTAACATGAGAAATGACCTAAGAAGGTAAGCTTCCTTGTCTAATATTAGCATAGAATTGATGGGCCATTTTCAGATAAATGACATAGGGAAAATGTAGCAAGTGAGTCCATTTTTGAAACCAAAATTGTTCAATAATCCACTAGAGTTTGTAGGTACGGAAATAAAAAACACGAATTAACCTTTGAGTGATGAAACCTTTTAGTGAAACTAGAGCATACTATTGTTCAGCAACTTCATCAATGAATTTTAAAAACTATTGTTGTTGTTGTTGTTGAGTCTCATAAGCATCCTGAGTAGTTGCTTCTCGCCCTCTGATTGTTCTTGGTCGAGTAAGAGAATCCAAGTCTGCACCACCATGTTCCGTTCCACGTCTGGAAGAGTGTGTCTTCACCATTGTGCAGATGCAACAAGCATGCAAAATAAATGATTCAGAGTGTCTCTAGAAGTGATATGGAATGCAATTAGGTAACTAACACTACACAAATTCAATTCAGAATAGGGTTTTGAAAAATTGAAAAGTTTGGAAACTCTTCAGATTGAAAGATTTTGTGGTGTTTGTGTTGAAATTTTGGATGAGAAGAATGTTATGAGACCTAGTGAATTGATTTTTGAAGTCGATTTTGATCAATCAATTGAAAAACTGAACGAATTAAAATCAGTAGTAGGGTAGGGTTTTTGGAGTTGCCTCCGAAAGTTTTTGAGAAGGATAGCAATTGAATGTCCAAACCCTTTTAATACATTGAAAATTTGAGTATTGGATCACTGAACGACAGTTATATGTTTAACACTATTGTCCAAATCTAGAAAACTGGAAAAATGATTTTGAAACTCTCGAACATTTGTTCTTCAATATATGACATTCGATAACCTTTGACGCAGAAAGATTTTCAGAAATTTCTTTGCAAAACTCCTAACTTTGATTTTTAATACACAGATTGATCCAAAGGCAAAATTTTTGTAAAAATATCAGCTATTTGATCATTTGAACAAATATAATTTATACAAATTTCTCCTCTTTGAGCTAAGTCGTGAATGAAATAATATTTAATATCTATATGCCTAGTTCTAATATGTCGAATGGGATTGCTAGACAAGTTGATGGCACTAGTATTATCACAAAAATATAGACACACATTCATATATCCTGCCAAATTCAAGCAAAATGTGTTTTGTTCACAACAATTGAGTACATCAAGCATTGACAGTAATATATTTGGCTTCCACCGTAGACAATGAAATAGCACTTTGTTTTTTTTACTAAATCATGAAACTAAACAATTACCAAGAAAATGACAAGTTTCACTGGTGTTTTCTTCTATCTACTCTACAACTGGTAAAGTTCGCTCAGAATAATGAATCAAATCAAGACTTTAAAACTTAGGAAACCATAATCCAAATTTTAGAGTTCCTTTTAAGTATCTAAATTTTTTTTTCAGAGCCATAAGATGAGATTCTTTGGAACAAGATTGAAATCTAGCACATAAATATACGATAAACATAATATTTGGTCTACTTGAGGTAAGATAAAACAAACTACCAATCATACATCTATAATATTTTCATCTACTTTGGTACCTTTTCCATTCTTGTCAAGCTTTGTAGAGGTGCATAATAGAGTTTCCACTTGCCTTGATTCTTCCATGCCAAACTCTTGAGCAATTCTTTTGTATATTTTGTTTGGTTGATGAAGGTTGCTCCTTGAATTTGACGTATTTGGAGTCCGAGGAAGAAATTTAACTCCATCATACTCACTTCAAAATTTCTTTGCATGATCATGAAAAACTCCTTGCACAAGCTTTCATTAGTAGCACCAAATATAATGTCATCCACATAGATTTGCACAACTAAATGGTCATTCAAGCATGATTTTGTAAAAAGTGTAGTATCAACATTTCCTCTTTTAAGACCATTTTCAACTAGAAAACCACTTAATCGTTTATACCAAACTCTAGGGGCTTATTTTAAGCCATACAAAGCCTTTGAGAGTTTAAAAATATGATTTAGAAATTTTTCATTTTCAAAATCCGAGAGTTGTTAAACATAAATCTCTTGATCAATAAAACCATTTTAAAAAGCACTTTTAACATCCCTTTAAAACAACTTGAAATTCTTAAAGCAAGCATACATAAGAAACATTCTAATATATTCTAATCTAACTACAGAAACAAAGATTTTATCATAATCAATTTTTTCTTCCTGAGCATAACCTTTGACTACTAATCTAACCTTATTCCTAATAATTTCACTCTTATCATTTAATTTATTTCTAAAAACTCACTTGGTTCCAATTATAGGGTGATCTAGAGCGCTCTTTCAACTAATGTCTATACACTTTCTTTCAAATTGGTTTAGTTTCTCTTGCATAGTCATAATCCAACTATCAATTTTTAATGCCTCATTCATATTTTAGGTTCAAATTATGATTGCAAAGCATAATTACCAATCAAATGTCCAGTAAAGGAATGAGTTTTCACCTTCTCCAATGGATCATCTATAATAAGCTCCTTTGGATAATGTTGTGCATACTTCCAAATTTTGGGAAGATCATCTAGAGTTTTATTATCCTTCTTTTCTTCTTTTTCTTCGACCTTTTGAGAGATGCCATCATTTAATGTATTTTCTTCATCTTGAATATTCAAATTTTCAAGTCCTTGTTACAAACCTGCGCTATCATCTTCACAAACATTTTTGGTAACGATGTCATTAGTTTTATTAAAAGTAACATGTATAACTTCTTCAATAACAAGAGTTCTTCTATTATAAACTCTATAAACCCTTTTATCATTTGAATAGTCTAAGAAAATTTCTTGATTCATTTTCTTCTCAAATTTATCAAGATATTTTTTAATGTTCAAAATGGAGCATTTACAACCAAACACTTTAAAATAACCAACAATTTGATTTTTAACTAAATAATAGTTCATAAGGGGTTTTGTTTAAAATAGGTTTTAAAATCACTCTATTCATAACATAACAAGCCATATTAACCACTTCGACCCAAAGTGTTTTGGCAAATCACATTCATTAATCTTAGTTCTTGCGGTTTCTTGAAAAACTCTATTTTTTCTTTCAACAACACCATTTTGTTGAAGAACCATAGCAGTTGAAAAATCATGCGAAATACATTTTGATCACAAATACGAAAAAATCACAATACTTAAATTCAATTCCATTGTCACTTCTAATTTCACAATATTCAAATTCAATAAATTTTGAACTTTAGCAAGTAAAGAGACAAAATTTTTAAAAGTTTTATCTTCGTGAGTAAGAAATAACACCCAAGTATGATACGAACCCAACCGTGACTGGAAGAACTCGTATTCTAACAACAGGATCTAGACACGTGACTTCAAGGTTTGATCGTACGGAACCCTAAACCCCCTTAGAATCCCTTGGATGAGAACTAAGAATAATTCCTAACCTTCAAGAAAAGATTAAAGAAACTTATGATTTTTGGTAGAAAAGCGCCACAAACAAGTGTGATTCTTGTTTGATAAGCCAATAAGAAAACTTAGAACAAAATCTAAGATATTCAAAGTTAATCGAAACTAAGAGAATACTCTTAAAACTGAAAGTTGTTACATTGAATAATGAATGATGAAGTCTCGACCAAGCCTTCATATTTATAGGCTTTGTGACCTGAAATCCTAACTAGTAATAGAAAGGTTATCATTCTAACTAACCCTAACCTAATTTACTAAGAACACCAAATTTGGAAAGTACTAATTCGCCCCAACTGAGCAAGGGCTGGTCGGCCAAGGCCCACATGGGTTGTCCAACCTTTATTCTCAAGCCTATACTAGATGTCTAACTCAATAGTGAAGCCCATTATGCAGTTCACTCTTCCTCTAGCAATCCGCGGCTTCTTCATGGACTTGGAGTAGGCTCACCATCATGTGTTTAGCCTCTTGAATCCTTCCAATGCCAGTATGAACGATTTGAAGAAATGTTTGGAGGTACTCATGCATCTTTCTTACTCTTGCTCAAGTCATTGGTCCATGGTTTATTGATGGTGCACGTAGGTCATCCCTACTCGAGCCTTGTGAAGTGACGACTTGAGTTCTTGACGTTTCCTCATCATTCCCCTCCTTTTGAGAAGGATTTGTCCTCAAATCGAAGTCATCACTTACATCAAACGGAAGTAAGTCAGCGACATTGAAGGTAGGGCTAACACTATACTCACTTGGAAGGTCAAGTTGGTAGGCGTTGTCGTTGACTTTGGCAAGGATTTGAATGGTCCATCTCCACGAGACATCAACTTGCTTCGCATTTTCTCAGGGAAGGGTTCCTTGCGCATGTGGAGCCAAACCCAGTTTCCAGGTTCGAAGAGTAGTTGCCTACGTCCTTTGTTTGCATGTCTGGCAAATTGCTTCGTGCGCTTTTCAATGTTTGCCCACGCCTTTTCATGAAGTTGTCTTACTATTTCGGCCTTTTTCTTGTCATCAAGACTAGTATGTTCACTAAAAGGTAAAGGCATGAGATCTAGTGGTGTTAACTGGTTGAAACCGTACACCACCTCAAAAGGAGAAAACTGAGTAGTAGAGTGGGTAGAACGGTTATAAGCAAATTCAATATGTGGTAAGCATTCTTCCCACGTTCTCAAGTTGCGTTTGATTAAGGCACGTAACATGGTAGACACGATCCTATTAACTATTTCGGTTTGGCCATCGGTTTGGGGGTGACTAGTAGTTGAAAACAACAACTTAGTGTCTAACTTAGACCAAAGTGTTTTCCAAAAGTAACTCAGAAATTTAACTTCACGATCAGAGACTATAGTGCGGGGAATACCATGCAAATGGACTATTTCCTTAACGAACAGGTCAGCAATGTATAGTGCATTATCAGTTTTGTGACTTACAATAAAGTGTGCCATTTTTTAGAACCTGTCTACTACAACAAAGATGGAGTCATGTCCTCTTTTTGTCTTAGGTAATCCAAGAATAAAATCCATAGAAATATCCACCCATGGTTCACTAGATATAGGCAAAGGCATGTAGAGTCCATATGGGTTTACCTTGGATTTGGCGCGAAGACATTGAATGCATCGTGCAACCTCTCTCTCGACATCCCTCCTCATGTTTGGCCAGTATAAATGTTCTTGCAAGATTGAGAGAGTTTTAACTATCCCAAAATGCCCCATTAATCCTCCACTATGAGATTCTTTGACTAGTAATTGACGAATTGAGCATTTGGAAATGCATAATCGGTCTAAGTGGTAAAGGAACCCGTTGGATATGAAGAACTTCTCTTGGGCCTTTTGCTTGCATGCTTCAAACACTAATTTAAAATCATCATCAGTTGAGTATAGATCCTTGATAAGCTCAAAACCAAGCAATTTAGCATCTAGAGTAGCAAGAAGTGTATACCTTCGTGAGAGTGTATCAGCAACTATATTGGACTTACCGATTTTGTATTTAATAACATACAGAAAAGTCTGTATGAATGAAATCCATCGCACATGCCTCTTACTCAGTTTGTTTTGAGATTTGAGAAATTTGAGCGACTCGTAGTCAGTGTGAATGACGAACTCCTTGGGTCGAAGGTAGTGTTACCACACTTGGAGTGCTCAAATTAAAGCGTATAGCTCCTTGTCATAGGTGCTATAATTCAACATTGCTCCATTTAGTTTCTCACTAAAGTAAGCCACTGGTCATCCTCCCTGAATCAACACTGCTCCAATGCCAATTCCTGACGCATCACATTCAATCTCAAATGTCTTAGAAAAGTCAGGAAGAGATAATATAGGTGCGTGTGTGAGTGCGTGTTTTAAAGAATTAAAGAATTTTTCCTGTTCTTCATCCCAATGGAACGATACATCCTTTTTAATAATAGAGGTCAATGGTGCGGCTATGGAGCTAAAATCGCGCACAAAATGCCGATAGAAGCTCGCAAGTCCGTGAAAGCTCCTCACTTCTCCGATGGTGGTCGGCCTTTGCCATTCTTGGATGGCCTTGATTTTACTTTCATCCACCTTAATGCCCTGTGAACTCACAACAAAGCCTAAAAATGCTAATTGGTCAGTGTAAAAAGTACATTTCTTGAGGTTGGTATATAGGCATTCCTTTCGAAGGACTTCTAACACAAGTTTAACATGCTGTAAATGTTCCTCTAAACTTGTGCTATAAATGAGAATATCATCAAAATATACCACTACAAATTTGCCTAAGTACTCACACAATACATGATTCATTAAGCGCATAATGCTACTTGGTGCATTAGTAAGGCCAAAAGGCATGACTAACAACTCATATAACCCGTACTTAGTCTTAAATGCAGTTTTTCATTCGTCCCCTTCTTTGATTTTGATTTGATGATATCCAGATTTCAGATCAATTTTTGTGAATATAACTGGCCCATGTAATTCATCTAACATGTCATCTAAACAGGGAATGGGATGGCGATACTTTACCGTGATAGTATTGATAGTTCGGTAGTCTGTGCACATCCTCCATGACCCGTTCTTCTTTGGCACAAGGATGACTGGGACAGCACAAGGGCTTAAATTTCTCTTGCCCATCCTTTGCCTAGAAGCTCCTCCACTTACCTTTGAATCTCCTTGGTCTCCTCGGGGTTGCTTCTATAGGCCGGTCGGTTAGGCAGTGGTGCTCCAGGTATGAGGTCTATTTGGTGTTCAATACCCCTCATGGGTGGCAACCCACTTGACACATCATCAGGAAAAACGTCCTCATACTCCTGCAAAAGCTTAGTAAAAGAACTAGGCAATGAAGGGTCAAAGGTGTTAGCATCATTTGATACCTCCTTGGTATAAAATAGTAGCATGGTAGGGCCTCCCAATAGCCCTCTCCTCACATCTTTGACTTTTGCACTCAATAATATTTTTCCCTCTTGTTTTACCTCATGGTCCGTCCCATTTATTGCCTTTTCCCTCTCATTTTACACGGATCTTTTCCTCTCTTTTCTTTCATGTTTTTCAATTTTTTTCTGCTCATCAACTTTCTCACACTCTTGCTGGATTTTTATTTGGTCCTCATACACTTGCTTAGGTATGAGTGGTGCAAGTGTGATCATCTTCCCTTTATGTAGGAAGGTGTACATGTTGGTTCGACCATCATGGCTAGTACTCCTATCAAGTTGCCACGGTCTACCAAGTAAAATATGGCTAGCCTGCATAGGTACTACGTCACAAAGAACTTCATCTTCATAAGCACCAATTTTAAAGGAAACAAGTACCTGTTAAGACACTCGGATGTCTCCCCAATTGTTTAACCATTGTAGGCGATATGGATGGAGATGGTCGCGGGTTTGAAGTCGTAAAGCCTCGACCATCACTGAGCTTGCTACATTGGTGGAGCTCCAAGGTCTATCACCAAGCTACACACTCTACCATTCACATGACATCGAGTGTAAAAGATGTTTTCCCGTTGGATTTCTTCTTCCTTGACATGTGCGGCTAGTGCACGCCTTGCAACAAGTCTTAATTCAACGGACTCCTCCAATGGTGGTTGCACTACCGCTTCCATGTCGCCCTCTTCTTCCAGTGGTGGCATTTCCTTGTATTCATTCTCATCGTCGGATATTACCTCTCCGCTCGGAAGCACGATCATTATCCTTTGATTTGGACACTGGCTAGCAATATGACCAAGTCCTTGATACCTCCAACACTTGGTGTCGCGGATCCTTGCCCTAGGAGGTTCATGGGACAACTTGGAAATGGGTTTTCCCTCCTCCGTGGTCGGCATAGCTTTCGGCTTGGCTGGCGTGGTATAGCCTCCCAATGGCTTGGTCTCCTTCCTTGGTGTGCTAGCTCAATTATACGAAGGTGAAGGCGTAGAGAAGGTTCTAAGCTGACCCCTCCGCTTAAGCCTTCGCTCCACCTTTAAGGCTTTCTCGAGCATATCTTTCAACTCCACGTAATGGTACATCTCGACCTCATCCGCGATCTCCGCTCGTAGACCACTAAGGAATCTTGCCATGGTAGCTTCTCGGTCCTCTACGATGTCCGCTCGGAGCATGATGATTTCCATCTCTTTATAGTAGTCCTCAATACTTTGGTTCCCTTGCCTTAAGTTTTGTAACTTGTGGTACAAGTCATGATGATAATGGCTAGGAACAAAGCGCTTGTGCATAAGAACTTTCAATTCAGACCAAGTGGTGATCTCAATATCTCCACTACGCCTTTGACTAGTGGTAATTTGATCCCACCAGATGATGGCATACTCGGAGAATGCCATGACCGCGAGTTTCATTTGCTGCTCTTCCGTGTAGTCGTTGCAATTGAACAGGAGTTCAACTTTCTTTTCCCACTCGAGGTAGGCATTTGGGTCGGATTTACCTTCGAAAGGTGGTACTTGCATTTTGATTCCTTTGATTGCCTCTCCCCTTGGTTTGTAGCTCTTGTTGGTTCTCCTCGTTTGTGGTCCTAACTTATCGTCGGAGTAGTGGGAGCTATCCGACTCATGTTGGATCAATTTCCTTCGGCTTCTACTCCCTTGTGATTCGCTTTGGGCAGTTTCCACCTTGTCAAGTCGTTCATGGACAATTTCTAATTTTTGGTCCATGATTCGTCGGATGTCGCCTCTTAGTGATTCGACAAAGAGTTTGAAGTCAAAAGCCGAGAAACAATCTTCTCCTGTGTTAGATATGTTGAGGTAATCCTGCAAGAAAAAATTAGTTTTTGAAAAATAATCTCCTCACTCGCTCCCTTAGTACTTATGCTCGCGCTCGTGTGTCACACACTCATTCTTAGGCTCAACCAAAATATTCTCAAAGCTTGATTTTACCTTTGAAGAGGTTAGATCAGCTCAATAAGTTGTTCAATGGCCTACCAATGGTAAGTTCACTTGGCACGTGAGTTGAGTTTTGGGAACTCGAAACAGATATTTTTTTTTTTGGGACTTGACTCAACGAAATGAATATTTGCGTTTCAGCTTTGGAACTTAACAAACGAGACAAGTAATGACTTGCTAAGACAGATTTGGAAACGACTCTACTTGACTCAACCGACTCTATTAAAACAAGAGATAGAATGGCGGAAATTTATGGATCCTAGAAGGACTTACCCGATCTTGCACTTGGCTGTTTTTTTTTTTGGAAAGTGTAAAGGAGGGCTTCTTGGACCTTTGTTGTGTAGGAGTGGCGGCTGGTGGCTGGTTTCCCACGTGGTTTTATGTTACCAATCAGAAATTGGGATTCCAAGTAGAACTCGAATTTGTTTTTACAAACCCAAGTCAACTAGGTTTCCTAATTCTAATAGGTTTCCTTAAATTGGTAGGACCGAAACTGGTTTCTTTTGTTGCTTTCTTGCATCTCCCGCTTTTTTTTTGTTTTTGTGGTAGTATTGGCGCAGACCAGATCTCCTTTTCTTCTCCCAATTCGGTCTCAACCCAAAACAAAGGTTACGACTACGATTTGTGAGCAAGAACAACCACCAAATGAAGAACTAGTTAGTTGGGTTTCAAGAAGTTCAAGAACACCCACGGCTTTCAAGATTTCCGTCCAAGAACTTCTAAGAAATTCAAGATATTATCAAAGCTTTCAAGAACAAAGGCAATCAGCCTTATAGTAGTGCAAGATACCAAAGGTTTCCCAACCATCTTGTTCAAGAAATCCGACTTTGCTTCAACAAGATTAGCGACCAGAAATTCTGTTTTGTTTTGTTGTTTCTGTTTTGGTTTTTTTTTTTGACTCGTAAATGTAGGGCTGCAAGACACAAAAAACAACACAATTTGGACAGTAACAAAGCAAGAACAGATCGGCAGCAACAAGACACAATACAGATAGCAACATAAACAAGGAGTTGGCGACGCAAAATTTTTTCTCTTTTTTTTTTGACCCAACACTTGAAGACGCTAAGCCACGACAATCAATGAACAAAAACTGGACAGAAACAACAGGTTCAATTCGGCAAACACTGGACACAAAATGGACAGCAAAGGAACACAGAAAACTAGCAACACAAAAGAAATTTTTTGTTTTATGTTTTTCGTTTAGACTACGAGACAGAATTGAAGCGACAAACTATGACCCAAACAAAACAAGAAAAATGTAGGATATAACCTGGGAGTTGTCAACTAGCTCTGATTACCAGATGATACGAACCCAACCGTGACTGGAAGAACTCGTATTCCAACAACAGGATCTAGACACGTGACTTCAAGATTTGATCGTATGGAACCCTAAACCCCCTTAGAATCCCTTGGATGAGAACTAAGAATAATTCTTAACCCTCAATAAAAGATTAAAGGAACTTATGATTTTTGGTAGAAAGGCGCCATAAACAAGTGTGATTATTCTTTGATAAGCCAATAAGAACACTTAGAACAAAATCTAAGATATTCAAAGTTAACCAAAGCTAAGAGAATACTCTTAAAACTGAAAGTTGTGTTGTTATATTGAATAATGAATGATGAAGTCTCGGCCAAGCCTTCATATTTATAGGCTTTGTGACCTGAAATCCTAACTAGTAATGGAAAGGTTATCATTCTAACTAACCCTAACCTAACTTACTAAGAACACCGAATTTGGAAAGTACTAATTCGCCCCAATTGAGCAAGGGCTGGTCGGCCAAGGCCCACATGAGCTGTCCAACCTTTATTCTCAAGCCTATACTGGTCGTCTAACTCGATAGTGAAGCCCATTATGCAGTTTGCTCTTCCTCTAGCAATCTGCGGCTTCTTCATGGACTTGGAGTAGGCTCACCATTGTGTGTTTAGCCTCTTCAATCCTTCCAATGCCGGTATGAACAATTTGGAGAAATGTTTGGAGGTGCTCATGCATCTTTCTTACTCTTGCTCGAGTCATTGGTCCAAGGTTTATTGATGGTGCACGTAGGTCATCCCTATTCGACCCTTGTGAAGTGACGACTTGAGTTCTTGGCGGTTCCTCATCAAAGTATATCTATAATAATTATCAATAATTATAAAAGCATATATTTTACCACCTAAACTTGCAAATTGAGTAAGTCCAAATAAGTCTAAGTGTAAAAGGTTAAAAGGTCTTGAAGCAGAAGCATAATTTTTAGGTTTAAAAAAGACCTTTTTGTTTTTCAAATTGACAAGCATCACAACTTCTATTTTTTTCAAATTTAATTTTTGACAAGCCTCTTACAAGTTCCTTTTTAGAAATTTCATTCAACAAATCCATGTTATAATATGACAAAGTCTTCTATGCAACAACCAAGGATTATCATTTGTAACTTTGAGACATTTAATTTACTATTATCAATTTTTTTCAAGGTAAACAATATAATATCATTATATGTTCTACCTTTAAACACAAAATTAGAACTAGCCTCAAGAACCAAACATTCATACCTTTTAGATAACACATAAAGATCTTTATCACATAATTGACTAACACTAAGAAAGTTATATCCCAAGTTATCAACTAAAAGCATATTTTAAATGAAACTTTCACCATTTTTTTACCAATATCATCTATTCCAATTGTCTTAGCCATCATATTATCTTCAAAAGTGACTTTTTCACTACTTTTTGGCTTGAACTTTATGAATTGAGATGGGTCACCAGTCATGTGCTTTGAACATCCACTATCAATGAATCACTTTGATTGTTTTGTGGTGTTTATCAAACATAACACAGGATCAAAAGATACTGTTTGTTATCCTTTTATTCTTGGGTCTATGAGTGTTAGTGCAAGTTCTAACCATCAACATAACTCTTGTATCCGTGAGTGTTAGTGCAAGTTCTAACCATTCACATAGCCCTCATGTCATGACTCAAATTTTTATTCATATAACATTCATATCTCATATGATCAATTTGACAACAATAATTACATATAATATTAGTTACAAAGGTGGGCTTAATAAATCTTATTCATTTCTTTCTATAGATAGTGAACTCATTAGTACTATGAATATTTTTAACATCTTTCTTTTGCAAAAAATTTTGTTTTTCATTTTGAAGAAAACCAACCAAGTCATCCATTCTTTTTCTCAACACGTTTTGTTCTTCTTTGACCTTTTCATAAAATTTTGTTTCTTCTTCTAATTTCTTTTTCAAATAATCTTGATTACAAACAATATTAATTTTAAATTTCTCAAATTATCACTTTTCTTTATCAACCTTTTTTTTCTTGAAAGACTTTAAAATTTTCATTTAGCAAAGCATTAATTTTGACATTTAACTCTTTGTTTTTAGCATAAAAATTCTTCAAACTATTATGCAATTTTATCACAAATGATTCCAGATCATTATTATCTTTTTTAAAGATAGAGTAACTAGTTGTTGTCTGATTATCACCAATGGCCATAAATGCCATTTGAATTGCTTCTTCTTCCTTTTCAACTTCTCCATCCGAATTGCAATCATTCCAAGTAATTTGGAAGTTGTTGATCTCTGTCTTTTTCTCCTTTAGCCCTTTTTTTTATTCATTGAACACTCATTTATTTAGTGTCCTCATTGGCCACATCATAGCACTTGTCACTTTACTTGGCATATGTTGTTTTTATTTGTCTTTGGAAGGTTTAGAAAATTGATTGTTGTTATTGCTTGGTCCTACCCTTTTAAATCTTCTTTTATTGGTAAGGATTTTCTTGAAACTTTTAGTGAGTAGAGCAAAGTCGTTTTCATCTATCTCCACATCATCATCATCTATGGAGAGCAAATCATTTTCTTCTTGAGAAGTTTTTGAGTGCAATGTTTTTCTTCACTCTTGTATCCTTCTCCTTTGGTATTTTAGATTTGAGGTTCAACTCATAGGAAGTTAGAGAATTTATAAAAAGACTTAATAGACATGGAATTTAAATCTTAGCCTCTTTTATAGTCATAACTTTACTTTCCCAATCTTTAGACAAAATATTTAAGATTTTTCTATTTTTCTTACCCAAGGTATCTTCTTTAATAGATCTTTAATGATATCATTGAATCTATAATATATCTTATTAATATTTAAATGTGGTTTCATTTTGAAAGACTCATATTTAGTCACAAGTAAGGATTTCTTTTGTTCCCTGACATTATAACTTCTTTTGTGAATTTCTTTCAATTTATTTCAAATTTCTTTAGCCATACTACAACTTTTTATTCTAATAGATTCATTTGCACCTAAGGCATTATACAACACATTCATAGTTTTAGCATTTAAGGTGAGATTTGTTTTGTTTTGAGGACACTTCTAGTTTTAAATCTAGTTCGACAAGTTTTCCTATCTTCAATAGTAGACTCATAAGGACCTTTATGCACAATATACCATAATTCTGTATCAATAAATTGCGAAAATATTTTTATTTTTTCTTTTCAAGTAACATAATTAACACCATTAAATATGGTAGGCCTAGTAATAGATTGAACCTCTAAGAACAAAGCATTACTGGTTGTCATGATCTATTTCTAAATCGATTGAGACTAATATCTAGAAGATCAAGTTTCGATACCAATTGTAAGGCCCAAACAACCTAAGAGGGGGGGCATGAATTATGTTGATTATAAATCTAGTCAAAATTGTGAGAACCCTGAAAAATAGACATAAATATCAGTGCATATTTTATTTGCATTTTAATTCTTTAATAAATTTTAGCACGAAGTCAAATTGTTTCTAAATAAGTATGTAGAATTAAACGTTATATACAAAATAAAAGAATTGTGCTAAACTACTAAACTTCGTGGTTTTGTTACATTAACTTCATATTTCGATGGTAAACTATTTCATTGATCTAATCATTAATTTCTTCGAATTCTAGAATGGTAATTAATTGTTTTGAAATAAAAGTGTAGAGATAATTTTTAAGTAATAAATAATATAATTGTGCCAATATTGAATTATTCCGTTTTGCTATATTAAATTAATATTTCTTGAGTTAGATTAATTTATCGCCTTAAAATAAAATACTAAAATACTTAGTTTTCTTAATGTTGAAAATTAATGTTACCTGAGTAGATTAAGTATATAAAATTTCTTGAATTTCTATAACTAATTCTAAATTAGTGAATAACGTTAAACACTAATAAGAATGTTCACTATGAGACAAAGCCAATAAATTTTAGATAAACATGATACAAGTATACTAAACATAATTAAGGTGTGAAAAATTCGATAAATATATTCTTATCTTTCTTTGTTTTCACAATAAGTGCGTAAAAATAATTTTTATGTGCAAATTGACATTCTTGGATTTGATTATTATTTCACTTGACTTTACATTACTAAATCGATAAATTTCGAGTTAGACTAACTCTATTCCTTGAGAAATAATAATTGGAAATTCTAATAATTAATTTAATCGCTAAATAATATAAGAATTACTAGGAATCTCAATATTCAAGTTTAATCGATAATTATTCGATAAAAATGGTTTAGGTGTATTAGGGTATAATTAGGCGTTTAAATCACGCTTGGGGATAATTTTTAGAATTAAGTTGGATTTGAGAAATTAAGTTGAGGTTGGGGAGCAAAGTGAAAAGACTAAAATGCCCTTACATTTCCATGCAAACCAAACGAAACCTCTGACAACAATTTAATCACCACAACTATCGGCCAATCACATTTTATCCAATTCGATACGCAACCTCTGCTCCAAAACCGTAAACCATTCTTTCTTCCTTCTCCAAAACCGCGGCACCATATTTTCTACTTCATTTCTAAATCACAAACCACTACCGCAACTCCATATCCTCTGCAACCATTCATCTCAGACCACACTTCATCCTTCACCTCGTAAACATCGACCGGAAGTGAATGTGTGAGAGCTTCCATTTCCTTTCGGACCAGAGGCTGGAACCAGAAAGGAATCGCGAGCTGCAATCTTTCCTGTTTCTGTCCGTGAGCTCGAGGGAAGAGAGGGAGAGGCCGTGCGTGAGTTTCCTCTGCATTTTCTAAACCTCACCCAGCTGCTAATCATCACCATTTCCATCAATTCCAGCCGCAACTACTGCAACCTCTGCAACCAAGAACATCACATCCAGTCACGTGTGAATCAAGAGGGGAGAAACTTCAGCTTTCTGCCGTGCGTATAACCTTCATTGTTAGGTAATTACTGAACTAGAATAAGTTGATTAGTGGTAGATTGAACTGTCTATGGACATGCATGTTGATTGTGCAGTCGGATGATGAAATCAAAACTTAGGAAAAATTTGTTTCGGTAGCATTTGGTTCTGCCGAGAATGGATGAGGAGTTGCAGCTTTAATTTTGTTTCCCTGAGATCATCTGAGCATGCATGGTGATTAGCTAAGTGAAAATAGGAAGATTATGGCCTTGCATGTAGAGTTATTCGATCGGATGTTGAAATCAGAAGTTTGAGAAAAATCTGTTTGATGAAATGGAATTACCGTGAGCTGGAAATGTTGAAATGCAGTCTAATGTAATTAAATGTGATAATCTGAGTTGATATCCATGTTTATCTAGCTAACAACATGACAATTGAGGCTGGAATGAGGATGATTAACTCGGCTAACCAAGAAAACAAAACGAAAACAGAAAATCTGTTTCATGCATGATCAATCGAGGCTAACTGGGAAAATTTCTGGATTTTGGGGAAAATTGGTAGTTGTTAATCGAACTTAATTCTTGAGCTAGATATGTTAATTAACTAGTTAAGTGATGACATGTTGAATTTGAGCCTTAACACTTTGATTTAGCCGAGGAAAAGCTGAATTAAGAACACCCAAGCTGCTGGAAAATTTTGTGAACTAACGTGAGTTTGAACCTGGAAATTTTGAGGTTTATGATTGTTGTTTGAACTTAATTGTGAACTGGAAGTGTTAATTGGTTAAGATAAGTTAATTCATGAAATATATGTGTCTTAAGTCTTGTAAGATATTCAGTTGTAAAGTACTTGATCCGTTGGATGAATTGACCAAAAATGTTGAAACATAGCTGCTGCAATTTTTTTTCCAGCTTAGCCGATGGTAGCTCTTTTGAGTTTTAATGGAAACTTGGTGAGTGGGCTCTATGAATTCCTACAATGACTTGGATGATCTGATTAGCTAGTCAAGTATTTGCATGCTGAAATTGAGTACTTAATATCATGTTTTAGCCGAGTAAAAAGTTGGGTTATGACCAATTAGCTGCTGGAAATTCTGTTTAGCCGATGACAGATTTATTGTGGTGGAATTATTTGCCAAAATTACATGTTATTTGTTTTATTTCATGTCGGAAAATTTTGATGGTGGGCTCTATGAACTCCCACCCTTGGATTGATGATGGATATAATGCTAGTTTAGTGTTTAAATAGGTAGATTAATGATACCTAGCTAGTCTAGACTCCAAAAGATGCATCGTTCAAAAAAAATGTTCAGATTTGCCCTGTTTTAATCGCAACCCTTTTTGCAAAATTTTGAGAGTTTCATGACTTGTATATCATGTTGATATGTTGAATATATGGTGTACAAAGTTTCATTGAAAAATATTGAGGTTTGGTTGGTCAAATAAATCGATTTAACAAAGCTAGTAAATCTAGAACTATTCCCGAAATGCTCTGACCAGCTTTCGTATTTCGGCCATAATTTTGAACTCCGATGTCGAAATCGAGTGCCGTCAGCGGCATTTGAAACTAGACATTCCAACCTTTCTGCCGATATAAAATTCACATTCTGGTTCCATGTATGTGAGCCAAACCAACTATTTTAAGTCGGCTGTTCTGTTTCTCTGCTTTACAAGAACAAAATGCTGAGGCTGCAACTTGTGACTCAAATTCGAGCTAGTTGTGTTCCGAATTTCAAAATGATTTCTTCTATGAAATTATAGCTCTATGAATGTATTTTCCAACGCCTTAAACTATGCCAAATTCTGAGTTAATTTGAGTGATCTGTGATCAAAATATGAAACCTACTCTGTCCTTGAAAACCCTGATTTTTTTAGACAGATTTGATGCAAGGTTTGGCAAAGACTTGCTAACTGAATATTTTGATGCTAAACACTTACCAAATGCACCATGAACGTTCTTTAAGTTTTGCCTAAACAAATGAACCAGGTTTGGAGGAATGTTTCTTTGACCAAATGTCTGAAATGGAAAAACAAAAGGTTCAAGGCAGTTTTGTCTTAGTATTTGCGAAATTTTAGGTGTTTGATTGACCACCTTTCCGAAGTTATTTTTCCATGAAATTTGGTAGAGGAACAACCCTTATATGGTAGTATTATACTGCTAATTATGGTGTTATTCCGAGACCGATTCATGGGTCAAATAAATTACCAAAGTTCGAGACTTGATTTTGGAAAACCCTTGTTTAACAAGAAAATTTTAGTAACTTTGAGCTACCGTATCTTGGTGCTCAAAACTCCGTTCCTCATTCCGTTTGTTTTGTTATACTCTTGAATTACAACACTAATAGAGTTGCAAATTTCAAAAGCTATTTCCAAGCAAGTGAATTTTGCCGAATTTCCAAAGTTGGCCAAAAACTAACTTAAATCTGCCTTATGAACCAAAACAGTAACTTTGAGCCCATTTTGACTATCTTCCATTTAGAATCATGAAAAAGTGTATTCTAGGAACTTTTAGCATTTTGAAGGAAGTTTCCAACGGTACCAAGTTTTCCAATCTTTGACATGTAAAAGGTGAGCTACGATTTTTCAAAGTATTGCATCAAAACTGAAATTTTCCGTATTCCAAGGAAATGGAGTTTTTCAAGTACTCCTTATTCCTTCGATAATATTCAAATGTCTTATCCTTGAATTTCATGATGTAGACTTAATTTCTCTTGTACCTTGAAACCCCGCTTGAGAATTTAGATTTAGGATAATTAAGACTTGTTCACGAGATTTTTCCTAAGTTTGTACTATGACACGATTTTCAACAATAGTAGGAATTGTAAATGATAGACTATTACTATTCGTTCAGGCGCACGCGAGGACCTTTAAGAGGATCCGACAGAGGACACTTGAACTTCAAATTGAACCTATTGCCCTTGTTTGACTAGGTGAGTGTTCCATATAGGAATACGTAATTGAGTAAGTCTAGGACATGCTCATTTCATGATCGTTAAGTATTTACCATACTCGTGCCTATTTAAGAAATATATATATGCATTGCATATCGACATGAATTGGTTAAATGATTAACCCTATCAAATAATCTTGTAAACTCAATATGTGCTTAGCCTGCTTATTTTATGCTTATTTGGTTAAAGTGCTCTTGTGACTCGTTATGTGACAATTTGGGAAATAAGTTCCGATCCATCGAAGTGCGCAGTGTGTACTTTATCACACTAGCCGTTCGAGTGGTGAAGTGTGTGAAATATTTTCTAATGAATCTGTGAATCTAAATGTGGTTGCGTCGTTGGAGTGAATCTCCTCGACTCTTACGTGGTAAAAGTGCAAAACGGCCAATGGCGGCCTATTAAAATGACATATGTCTACCAATTAACCGTAATTACCACCGTTTACCGTTTACCGTTTATCGTTTACCGTTAACCGTGTTTACTTACCGTTTTCTAATCTATGTGGTTACTGATTATTTGATTATCATAAATTATATGCTCATATGAAGTTGTCCATCATTGTTAGGCGAGTGTGTACTTTATCTTCCTCGACCTATTCAAATGATGAATTTTACTTTTGTCGAATTACTTTGTTACCTGTGCATGTTGTAAGCTATAAGCTGAACTTGGGCCCCGCCTCGGTTACTGACCTACTCGAGGCAGGACTGGGCTCGGTCGGGTAGGTTGGAACCCTGGACAACCGTTTCGGTATACTCGAGTATTACCACTGGAGGGATAAGGTGATGGCCAGTCAACCGTGGGGATCCGGGAGTTATAAGGTGCAGATGACCGACAAAGTTCCACTGGAACACCGTATCCTTTCGTGCTTGCTTTACTATTAATAATATTATTGCTCTCCTAGTTGGCATTCTCGGGTAAGACTCCTCATGAGCATTAACCTCTGAGATGAAGCAATCCTTGTAATGTTCTTCTAGTCGGACGAGCCACTATTTGTTTGACTGAAAATTTATGAAAATGTATTTATATGGCCATTCATTCCAAAAGTACTAGTTCTACATGTGTTTTGAAGGTAGCAATTACCCATGTAATGATTATCACCTCATGGTAACATGCCATTGTGTAACCCCGAATCATGCATATGATGTGCACAACTTACCTGACCTATTTGAACTGTTAGAGCGTCTTGGAACCTCACTGGACTGTGTAGCTCATCCCACGTTGTGGTTTTCTTTTACAGGTTCTGACAACTGAGGAAGACTTGAGATCTACTTGTACTTTAAGCATGTAGTTTGAATTAAACAATGTAGCTTTTGTTTCGGGTTGCCACTTGAAGTTGGAAAAGTGTAAACCCTGGATTTGTATGTGGCTTGTATGAATTTGTTACTTGGCTTGTAAGGATGTATTTGAATTGTTTTTTTTTTGTTTCTTGGGTTGTATTCGGGAAGATATTTTAAGAATCGACATTGGCTATCTTAAGGCACCGTTATCTCTGAAGTTAATGTGATTCTAGAAACCGGCCTATTTGGAGGGAAACGATGTTGTAATAGATTAGGTTATACTTCGGAAGGATTTTTGCTAGCTTGCTTGCGTGAGTCCTGGCGAGAGCTAGGCAGATGGCCCGCCAACCCTCTGGTTCACCTTAGGGGGAAGTGGGGTCACCACAGGTGGTATCAGAGCTTAGGCTCTAGATCTTTGTAGTGTATCTTAGACTTTAAGCATAAGATGCCAGACTGTGGAGTTTGATTGTTTAGTAGTGGAATGTGATCTTAATACTTGATGATTTATTTAGTAATATTGAAGTGTTTGTTTTTAAGTGGGTTTACACAATAGGGTTTCTTATATGGTAAGAAACTGAAGAGAATCGTGTGAGAATTGATTTGAAAAGTGATAGTTGAGTTTTTGAACATTGGTACTAGCTGATATCTATAAGATCGAATTTGACTGGGTAAATTGTAAGATTCGAGGTATCCTCTAGGCTTGTAATCTTCGTAAGTATATATATGAAATTGAATGTGAATCTTAGATCGATTGCTTGATTGAGACATTTTGTGAAATTTTCTTTGAGGAATGGTGGTGATTGAGTTGATTTGCATCTGGAGATGGCCAGTCCTAGTGCGAATTGACTTGGTTCCCACTTGACGCTTAAGTGAGTCAGTTGTACATATTCCCTGAGATTGAAAATGGTACTTGAGGCTTTAACTAGAAATCCCAAGGTTGGTTATTCTTAGAGATAAATGCACTTTAGTTATTGGTTGGCTTGCTAAAGATTTTTAAACTTTGGATAAATGACCTCTGATTTCAACTTGTATTATGACTTGATTAGCTCTAATTTTGTAATAGTATGCAACCTAATTGAGACTAGTTTAACTTCTATGTTAACTGTTAATGTGCTATTTGTGAAAATGTTATCTGTGGATATAGTTTTATTGCTCATTTTGAAAATTGTTAAAAATACGTGTGCATAGATAATTTTTAGTTTAGTGAGTCATTTTCACATAATTGTAGAGACTAGTTGTGAGAATGGAAGCTGGGAGACGACGAAAGGGACGTCAACCTAGACAACCCCGAAATGAAAGAGTAGATAATGGATCCGATATTGACCAAAATGCCGAGCCCAGTGCTGGGAGAGGAAATGACCAAATGGGACAAGTTCTACACCGCATGACGGATATACTAGAGCTTTTAGTAGCTCAACAAGGTCAAAGTGTTGGACGGGGAAACCAAGAAATAGGAGAGGATAGGGCTTTAGAGAGATTTCAAAAGTTTTTCCCTCCTAAATTTTCTGGAGGTCCAAACCCCGATATAGCTGAGAATTGGTTGGAAAATATAAGGAATATATTTGATGCACTAGATTATTCCGAGGAGAGAGAAGTAAATTTCGCTGTGTTCCAACTTGAAGGACCGGCTCGAGCATGGTGGAACGTTATAAGAAATAAGTGGGAAAGGGAACAAACTCCGAGAACTTGGATGAACTTTGTCCTAGAATTTAATGGAAAATTTCTTCCACCACTAGTCCAAGAAAAGAGAGAAGATGATTTCATAAAGCTTCGTCAAGGAACTTTAAGTGTAGCTGAGTATGAAACACGCTTTACGAAGTTATCTACGTATGCCCCAGAATTGGTGGCTACTGAAAGGAAGAGAATAAGACGATTTATCCAAGGATTAGATTTGGAAATCCAAGATGCCCTTGCCGCAGCACAGGTTGAAACATTGAGCGACGCTCTCGAAAAAGCGCAAAGGGTAGAAATCACAAAATCTCAACTGAGAGCTTTTCAAGCAAGGAAAAGAGATGCATCTGACAGTACACTAGGAGAAAATGGACCACCACCCAAAGTTAGAAAAGAAGTGGATGGGGTAGGACTGTTACTTCCTGCACCACTCAGGATAAAGGAACCAAAAGGAACTATGTCGCGAGAGACTTCAGTAGGACAGACACGATCAAAGAAAACCTCGCAAACAAGTCAGGTCACAACACCTCGTCCAATTTGTGGATATTGTGGAAGGACGAATCACACTGAAGTAAACTGTTGGCTAAAGGGACGAAAGTGTATGGGATGTGGGAGTACTAGTCATAAAGTTCATGACTGTCCAAGGAGGTATCCACGAGAAACCACTACTCAACAGGGAAATGGAACTGTCCCTCGACAAGTCAATGGAAGGAGGAACCGACCAGTGGCGTCTGAACGAACACCTGACATGATCACATCACATGGTTCAAGGTTATCCGAGATTTCAGAAGGTATGAATTTCGAGGACGAAATTCTCTTAAGGAGGGGAGGATGTGAGAACCCTGAAAAATAGACATAAATATCAGTGCATATTTTATTTGCATTTTAATTCTTTAATAAATTTTAGCACGAAGTCAAATTGTTTCTAAATAAGTATGTAGAATTAAACGTTATATACAAAATAAAAGAATTGTGCTAAACTACTAAACTTCGTGGTTTTGTTACATTAACTTCATATTTCGATGGTAAACTATTTCATTGATCTAATCATTAATTTCTTCGAATTCTAGAATGGTAATTAATTGTTTTGAAATAAAAGTGTAGAGATAATTTTTAAGTAATAAATAATATAATTGTGCCAATATTGAATTATTCCGTTTTGCTATATTAAATTAATATTTCTTGAGTTAGATTAATTTATCGCCTTAAAATAAAATACTAAAATACTTAGTTTTCTTAATGTTGAAAATTAATGTTACCTGAGTAGATTAAGTATATAAAATTTCTTGAATTTCTATAACTAATTCTAAATTAGTGAATAACGTTAAACACTAATAAGAATGTTCACTATGAGACAAAGCCTATAAATTTTAGATAAACATGATACAAGTATACTAAACATAATTAAGGTGTGAAAAATTCGATAAATATATTCTTATCTTTCTTTGTTTTCACAATAAGTGCGTAAAAATAATTTTTATGTGCAAATTGACATTCTTGGATTTGATTATTATTTCACTTGACTTTACATTACTAAATCGATAAATTTCGAGTTAGACTAACTCTATTCCTTGAGAAATAATAATTGGAAATTCTAATAATTAATTTAATCGCTAAATAATATAAGAATTACTAGGAATCTCAATATTCAAGTTTAATCGATAATTATTCGATAAAAATGGTTTAGGTGTATTAGGGTATAATTAGGCGTTTAAATCACGCTTGGGGATAATTTTTAGAATTAAGTTGGATTTGAGAAATTAAGTTGAGGTTGGGGAGCAAAGTGAAAAGACTAAAATGCCCTTACATTTCCATGCAAACCAAACGAAACCTCTGACAACAATTTAATCACCACAACTATCGGCCAATCACATTTTATCCAATTCGATACGCAACCTCTGCTCCAAAACCGTAAACCATTCTTTCTTCCTTCTCCAAAACCGCGGCACCATATTTTCTACTTCATTTCTAAATCACAAACCACTACCGCAACTCCATATCCTCTGCAACCATTCATCTCAGACCACACTTCATCCTTCACCTCGTAAACATCGACCGGAAGTGAATGTGTGAGAGCTTCCATTTCCTTTCGGACCAGAGGCTGGAACCAGAAAGGAATCGCGAGCTGCAATCTTTCCTGTTTCTGTCCGTGAGCTCGAGGGAAGAGAGGGAGAGGCCGTGCGTGAGTTTCCTCTGCATTTTCTAAACCTCACCCAGCTGCTAATCATCACCATTTCCATCAATTCCAGCCGCAACTACTGCAACCTCTGCAACCAAGAACATCACATCCAGTCACGTGTGAATCAAGAGGGGAGAAACTTCAGCTTTCTGCCGTGCGTATAACCTTCATTGTTAGGTAATTACTGAACTAGAATAAGTTGATTAGTGGTAGATTGAACTGTCTATGGACATGCATGTTGATTGTGCAGTCGGATGATGAAATCAAAACTTAGGAAAAATTTGTTTCGGTAGCATTTGGTTCTGCCGAGAATGGATGAGGAGTTGCAGCTTTAATTTTGTTTCCCTGAGATCATCTGAGCATGCATGGTGATTAGCTAAGTGAAAATAGGAAGATTATGGCCTTGCATGTAGAGTTATTCGATCGGATGTTGAAATCAGAAGTTTGAGAAAAATCTGTTTGATGAAATGGAATTACCGTGAGCTGGAAATGTTGAAATGCAGTCTAATGTAATTAAATGTGATAATCTGAGTTGATATCCATGTTTATCTAGCTAACAACATGACAATTGAGGCTGGAATGAGGATGATTAACTCGGCTAACCAAGAAAACAAAACGAAAACAGAAAATCTGTTTCATGCATGATCAATCGAGGCTAACTGGGAAAATTTCTGGATTTTGGGGAAAATTGGTAGTTGTTAATCGAACTTAATTCTTGAGCTAGATATGTTAATTAACTAGTTAAGTGATGACATGTTGAATTTGAGCCTTAACACTTTGATTTAGCCGAGGAAAAGCTGAATTAAGAACACCCAAGCTGCTGGAAAATTTTGTGAACTAACGTGAGTTTGAACCTGGAAATTTTGAGGTTTATGATTGTTGTTTGAACTTAATTGTGAACTGGAAGTGTTAATTGGTTAAGATAAGTTAATTCATGAAATATATGTGTCTTAAGTCTTGTAAGATATTCAGTTGTAAAGTACTTGATCCGTTGGATGAATTGACCAAAAATGTTGAAACATAGCTGCTGCAATTTTTTTTCCAGCTTAGCCGATGGTAGCTCTTTTGAGTTTTAATGGAAACTTGGTGAGTGGGCTCTATGAATTCCTACAATGACTTGGATGATCTGATTAGCTAGTCAAGTATTTGCATGCTGAAATTGAGTACTTAATATCATGTTTTAGCCGAGTAAAAAGTTGGGTTATGACCAATTAGCTGCTGGAAATTCTGTTTAGCCGATGACAGATTTATTGTGGTGGAATTATTTGCCAAAATTACATGTTATTTATTTTATTTCATGTCGGAAAATTTTGATGGTGGGCTCTATGAACTCCCACCCTTGGATTGATGATGGATATAATGCTAGTTTAGTGTTTAAATAGGTAGATTAATGATACCTAGCTAGTCTAGACTCCAAAAGATGCATCGTTCAAAAAAAATGTTCAGATTTGCCCTGTTTTAATCGCAACCCTTTTTGCAAAATTTTGAGAGTTTCATGACTTGTATATCATGTTGATATGTTGAATATATGGTGTACAAAGTTTCATTGAAAAATATTGAGGTTTGGTTGGTCAAATAAATCGATTTAACAAAGCTAGTAAATCTGGAACTATTCCCGAAATGCTCTGACCAGCTTTCGTATTTCGGCCATAATTTTGAACTCCGATGTCGAAATCGAGTGCCGTCAGCGGCATTTGAAACTAGACATTCCAACCTTTCCGACGATATAAAATTCACTTTCTGGTTCCATGTATGTGAGCCAAACCAACTATTTTAAGTCGGCTGTTCTGTTTCTCTGCTTTACAAGAACAAAATGCTGAGGCTGCAACTTGTGACTCAAATTCGAGCTAGTTGTGTTCCGAATTTCAAAATGATTTCTTCTGTGAAATTATAGCTCTATGAATGTATTTTCCAACGCCTTAAACCATGCCAAATTCTGAGTTAATTTGAGTGATCTGTGATCAAAATATGAAACCTACTCTGTCCTTGAAAACCCTGATTTTTTTAGACAGATTTGATGCAAGGTTTGGCAAAGACTTGCTAACTGAATATTTTGATGCTAAACACTTACCAAATGCACCATGAACGTTCTTTAAGTTTTGCCTAAACAAATGAACCAGGTTTGGAGGAATGTTTCTTTGACCAAATGTCTGAAATGGAAAAACAAAAGGTTCAAGGCAGTTTTGTCTTAGTATTTGCGAAATTTTAGGTGTTTGATTGACCACCTTTCCGAAGTTATTTTTCCATGAAATTTGGTAGAGGAACAACCCTTATATGGTAGTATTATACTGCTAATTATGGTGTTATTCCGAGACCGATTCATGGGTCAAATAAATTACCAAAGTTCGAGACTTGATTTTGGAAAACCCTTGTTTAACAAGAAAATTTTAGTAACTTTGAGCTACCGTATCTTGGTGCTCAAAACTCCGTTCCTCATTCCGTTTGTTTTGTTATACTCTTGAATTACAACACTAATAGAGTTGCAAATTTCAAAAGCTATTTCCAAGCAAGTGAATTTTGCCGAATTTCCAAAGTTGGCCAAAAACTAACTTAAATCTGCCTTATGAACCAAAACAGTAACTTTGAGCCCATTTTGACTATCTTCCATTTAGAATCATGAAAAAGTGTATTCTAGGAACTTTTAGCATTTTGAAGGAAGTTTCCAACGGTACCAAGTTTTCCAATCTTTGACATGTAAAAGGTGAGCTACGATTTTTCAAAGTATTGCATCAAAACTGAAATTTTCCGTATTCCAAGGAAATGGAGTTTTTCAAGTACTCCTTATTCCTTCGATAATATTCAAATGTCTTATCCTTGAATTTCATGATGTAGACTTAATTTCTCTTGTACCTTGAAACCCCGCTTGAGAATTTAGATTTAGGATAATTAAGACTTGTTCACGAGATTTTTCCTAAGTTTGTACTATGACACGATTTTCAACAATAGTAGGAATTGTAAATGATAGACTATTACTATTCGTTCAGGCGCACGCGAGGACCTTTAAGAGGATCCGACAGAGGACACTTGAACTTCAAATTGAAGCTATTGCCCTTGTTTGACTAGGTGAGTGTTCCATATAGGAATACGTAATTGAGTAAGTCTAGGACATGCTCATTTCATGATCGTTAAGTATTTACCATACTCGTGCCTATTTAAGAAATATATATATGCATTGCATATCGACATGAATTGGTTAAATGATTAACCCTATCAAATAATCTTGTAAACTCAATATGTGCTTAGCCTGCTTATTTTATGCTTATTTGGTTAAAGTGCTCTTGTGACTCGTTATGTGACAATTTGGGAAATAAGTTCCGATCCATCGAAGTGCGCAGTGTGTACTTTATCACACTAGCCGTTCGAGTGGTGAAGTGTGTGAAATATTTTCTAATGAATCTGTGAATCTAAATGTGGTTGCGTCGTTGGAGTGAATCTCCTCGACTCTTACGTGGTAAAAGTGCAAAACGGCCAATGGCGGCCTATTAAAATGACATATGTCTACCAATTAACCGTAATTACCACCGTTTACCGTTTACCGTTTATCGTTTACCGTTAACCGTGTTTACTTACCGTTTTCTAATCTATGTGGTTACTGATTATTTGATTATCATAAATTATATGCTCATATGAAGTTGTCCATCATTGTTAGGCGAGTGTGTACTTTATCTTCCTCGACCTATTCAAATGATGAATTTTACTTTTGTCGAATTACTTTGTTACCTGTGCATGTTGTAAGCTATAAGCTGAACTTGGGCCCCGCCTCGGTTACTGACCTACTCGAGGCAGGACTGGGCTCGGTCGGGTAGGTTGGAACCCTGGACAACCGTTTCGGTATACTCGAGTATTACCACTGGAGGGATAAGGTGATGGCCAGTCAACCGTGGGGATCCGGGAGTTATAAGGTGCAGATGACCGACAAAGTTCCACTGGAACACCGTATCCTTTCGTGCTTGCTTTACTATTAATAATATTATTGCTCTCCTAGTTGGCATTCTCGGGTAAGACTCCTCATGAGCATTAACCTCTGAGATGAAGCAATCCTTGTAATGTTCTTCTAGTCGGACGAGCCACTATTTGTTTGACTGAAAATTTATGAAAATGTATTTATATGGCCATTCATTCCAAAAGTACTAGTTCTACATGTGTTTTGAAGGTAGCAATTACCCATGTAATGATTATCACCTCATGGTAACATGCCATTGTGTAACCCCGAATCATGCATATGATGTGCACAACTTACCTGACCTATTTGAACTGTTAGAGCGTCTTGGAACCTCACTGGGCTGTGTAGCTCATCCCACGTTGTGGTTTTCTTTTACAGGTTCTGACAACTGAGGAAGACTTGAGATCTACTTGTACTTTAAGCATGTAGTTTGAATTAAACAATGTAGCTTTGGTTTCGGGTTGCCACTTGAAGTTGGAAAAGTGTAAACCCTGGATTTGTATGTGGCTTGTATGAATTTGTTACTTGGCTTGTAAGGATGTATTTGAATTGTTTTTTTTTTGTTTCTTGGGTTGTATTCGGGAAGATATTTTAAGAATCGACATTGGCTATCTTAAGGAACCGTTATCTCTGAAGTTAATGTGATTCTAGAAACCGGCCTATTTGGAGGGAAACGATGTTGTAATAGATTAGGTTATACTTCGGAAGGATTTTTGCTAGCTTGCTTGCGTGAGTCCTGGCGAGAGCTAGGCAGATGGCCCGCCAACCCTCTGGTTCACCTTAGGGGGAAGTGGGGTCACCACAGGTGGTATCAGAGCTTAGGCTCTAGATCTTTGTAGTGTATCTTAGACTTTAAGCATAAGATGCCAGACTGTGGAGTTTGATTGTTTAGTAGTGGAATGTGATCTTAATACTTGATGATTTATTTAGTAATATTGAAGTGTTTGTTTTTAAGTGGGTTTACACAATAGGGTTTCTTATATGGTAAGAAACTGAAGAGAATCGTGTGAGAATTGATTTGAAAAGTGATAGTTGAGTTTTTGAACATTGGTACTAGCTGATATCTATAAGATCGAATTTGACTGGGTAAATTGTAAGATTCGAGGTATCCTCTAGGCTTGTAATCTTCGTAAGTATATATATGAAATTGAATGTGAATCTTAGATCGATTGCTTGATTGAGACATTTTGTGAAATTTTCTTTGAGGAATGGTGGTGATTGAGTTGATTTGCATCTGGAGATGGCCAGTCCTAGTGCGAATTGACTTGGTTCCCACTTGACGCTTAAGTGAGTCAGTTGTACATATTCCCTGAGATTGAAAATGGTACTTGAGGCTTTAACTAGAAATCCCAAGGTTGGTTATTCTTAGAGATAAATGCACTTTAGTTATTGGTTGGCTTGCTAAAGATTTTTAAACTTTGGATAAATGACCTCTGATTTCAACTTGTATTATGACTTGATTAGCTCTAATTTTGTAATAGTATGCAACCTAATTGAGACTAGTTTAACTTCTATGTTAACTGTTAATGTGCTATTTGTGAAAATGTTATCTGTGGATATAGTTTTATTGCTCATTTTGAAAATTGTTAAAAATACGTGTGCATAGATAATTTTTAGTTTAGTGAGTCATTTTCACATAATTGTAGAGACTAGTTGTGAGAATGGAAGCTGGGAGACGACGAAAGGGACGTCAACCTAGACAACCCCGAAATGAAAGAGTAGATAATGGATCCGATATTGACCAAAATGCCGAGCCCAGTGCTGGGAGAGGAAATGACCAAATGGGACAAGTTCTACACCGCATGACGGATATACTAGAGCTTTTAGTAGCTCAACAAGGTCAAAGTGTTGGACGGGGAAACCAAGAAATAGGAGAGGATAGGGCTTTAGAGAGATTTCAAAAGTTTTTCCCTCCTAAATTTTCTGGAGGTCCAAACCCCGATATAGCTGAGAATTGGTTGGAAAATATAAGGAATATATTTGATGCACTAGATTATTCCGAGGAGAGAGAAGTAAATTTCGCTGTGTTCCAACTTGAAGGACCGGCTCGAGCATGGTGGAACGTTATAAGAAATAAGTGGGAAAGGGAACAAACTCCGAGAACTTGGATGAACTTTGTCCTAGAATTTAATGGAAAATTTCTTCCACCACTAGTCCAAGAAAAGAGAGAAGATGATTTCATAAAGCTTCGTCAAGGAACTTTAAGTGTAGCTGAGTATGAAACACGCTTTACGAAGTTATCTACGTATGCCCCAGAATTGGTGGCTACTGAAAGGAAGAGAATAAGACGATTTATCCAAGGATTAGATTTGGAAATCCAAGATGCCCTTGCCGCAGTACAGGTTGAAACATTGAGCGACGCTCTCGAAAAAGCGCAAAGGGTAGAAATCACAAAATCTCAACTGAGAGCTTTTCAAGCAAGGAAAAGAGATGCATCTGACAGTACACTAGGAGAAAATGGACCACCACCCAAAGTTAGAAAAGAAGTGGATGGGGTAGGACTGTTACTTCCTGCACCACTCAGGATAAAGGAACCAAAAGGAACTATGTCGCGAGAGACTTCAGTAGGACAGACACGATCAAAGAAAACCTCGCAAACAAGTCAGGTCACAACACCTCGTCCAATTTGTGGATATTGTGGAAGGACGAATCACACTGAAGTAAACTGTTGGCTAAAGGGACGAAAGTGTATGGGATGTGGGAGTACTAGTCATAAAGTTCATGACTGTCCAAGGAGGTATCCACGAGAAACCACTACTCAACAGGGAAATGGAACTGTCCCTCGACAAGTCAATGGAAGGAGGAACCGACCAGTGGCGTCTGAACGAACACCTGACATGATCACATCACATGGTTCAAGGTTATCCGAGATTTCAGAAGGTATGAATTTCGAGGACGAAATTCTCTTAAGGAGGGGAGGATGTGAGAACCCTGAAAAATAGACATAAATATCAGTGCATATTTTATTTGCATTTTAATTCTTTAATAAATTTTAGCACGAAGTCAAATTGTTTCTAAATAAGTATGTAGAATTAAACGTTATATACAAAATAAAAGAATTGTGCTAAACTACTAAACTTCGTGGTTTTGTTACATTAACTTCATATTTCGATGGTAAACTATTTCATTGATCTAATCATTAATTTCTTCGAATTCTAGAATGGTAATTAATTGTTTTGAAATAAAAGTGTAGAGATAATTTTTAAGTAATAAATAATATAATTGTGCCAATATTGAATTATTCCGTTTTGCTATATTAAATTAATATTTCTTGAGTTAGATTAATTTATCGCCTTAAAATAAAATACTAAAATACTTAGTTTTCTTAATGTTGAAAATTAATGTTACCTGAGTAGATTAAGTATATAAAATTTCTTGAATTTCTATAACTAATTCTAAATTAGTGAATAACGTTAAACACTAATAAGAATGTTCACTATGAGACAAAGCCTATAAATTTTAGATAAACATGATACAAGTATACTAAACATAATTAAGGTGTGAAAAATTCGATAAATATATTCTTATCTTTCTTTGTTTTCACAATAAGTGCGTAAAAATAATTTTTATGTGCAAATTGACATTCTTGGATTTGATTATTATTTCACTTGACTTTACATTACTAAATCGATAAATTTCGAGTTAGACTAACTCTATTCCTTGAGAAATAATAATTGGAAATTCTAATAATTAATTTAATCGCTAAATAATATAAGAATTACTAGGAATCTCAATATTCAAGTTTAATCGATAATTATTCGATAAAAATGGTTTAGGTGTATTAGGGTATAATTAGGCGTTTAAATCACGCTTGGGGATAATTTTTAGAATTAAGTTGGATTTGAGAAATTAAGTTGAGGTTGGGGAGCAAAGTGAAAAGACTAAAATGCCCTTACATTTCCATGCAAACCAAACGAAACCTCTGACAACAATTTAATCACCACAACTATCGGCCAATCACATTTTATCCAATTCGATACGCAACCTCTGCTCCAAAACCGTAAACCATTCTTTCTTCCTTCTCCAAAACCGCGGCACCATATTTTCTACTTCATTTCTAAATCACAAACCACTACCGCAACTCCATATCCTCTGCAACCATTCATCTCAGACCACACTTCATCCTTCACCTCGTAAACATCGACCGGAAGTGAATGTGTGAGAGCTTCCATTTCCTTTCGGACCAGAGGCTGGAACCAGAAAGGAATCGCGAGCTGCAATCTTTCCTGTTTCTGTCCGTGAGCTCGAGGGAAGAGAGGGAGAGGCCGTGCGTGAGTTTCCTCTGCATTTTCTAAACCTCACCCAGCTGCTAATCATCACCATTTCCATCAATTCCAGCCGCAACTACTGCAACCTCTGCAACCAAGAACATCACATCCAGTCACGTGTGAATCAAGAGGGGAGAAACTTCAGCTTTCTGCCGTGCGTATAACCTTCATTGTTAGGTAATTACTGAACTAGAATAAGTTGATTAGTGGTAGATTGAACTGTCTATGGACATGCATGTTGATTGTGCAGTCGGATGATGAAATCAAAACTTAGGAAAAATTTGTTTCGGTAGCATTTGGTTCTGCCGAGAATGGATGAGGAGTTGCAGCTTTAATTTTGTTTCCCTGAGATCATCTGAGCATGCATGGTGATTAGCTAAGTGAAAATAGGAAGATTATGGCCTTGCATGTAGAGTTATTCGATCGGATGTTGAAATCAGAAGTTTGAGAAAAATCTGTTTGATGAAATGGAATTACCGTGAGCTGGAAATGTTGAAATGCAGTCTAATGTAATTAAATGTGATAATCTGAGTTGATATCCATGTTTATCTAGCTAACAACATGACAATTGAGGCTGGAATGAGGATGATTAACTCGGCTAACCAAGAAAACAAAACGAAAACAGAAAATCTGTTTCATGCATGATCAATCGAGGCTAACTGGGAAAATTTCTGGATTTTGGGGAAAATTGGTAGTTGTTAATCGAACTTAATTCTTGAGCTAGATATGTTAATTAACTAGTTAAGTGATGACATGTTGAATTTGAGCCTTAACACTTTGATTTAGCCGAGGAAAAGCTGAATTAAGAACACCCAAGCTGCTGGAAAATTTTGTGAACTAACGTGAGTTTGAACCTGGAAATTTTGAGGTTTATGATTGTTGTTTGAACTTAATTGTGAACTGGAAGTGTTAATTGGTTAAGATAAGTTAATTCATGAAATATATGTGTCTTAAGTCTTGTAAGATATTCAGTTGTAAAGTACTTGATCCGTTGGATGAATTGACCAAAAATGTTGAAACATAGCTGCTGCAATTTTTTTTCCAGCTTAGCCGATGGTAGCTCTTTTGAGTTTTAATGGAAACTTGGTGAGTGGGCTCTATGAATTCCTACAATGACTTGGATGATCTGATTAGCTAGTCAAGTATTTGCATGCTGAAATTGAGTACTTAATATCATGTTTTAGCCGAGTAAAAAGTTGGGTTATGACCAATTAGCTGCTGGAAATTCTGTTTAGCCGATGACAGATTTATTGTGGTGGAATTATTTGCCAAAATTACATGTTATTTATTTTATTTCATGTCGGAAAATTTTGATGGTGGGCTCTATGAACTCCCACCCTTGGATTGATGATGGATATAATGCTAGTTTAGTGTTTAAATAGGTAGATTAATGATACCTAGCTAGTCTAGACTCCAAAAGATGCATCGTTCAAAAAAAATGTTCAGATTTGCCCTGTTTTAATCGCAACCCTTTTTGCAAAATTTTGAGAGTTTCATGACTTGTATATCATGTTGATATGTTGAATATATGGTGTACAAAGTTTCATTGAAAAATATTGAGGTTTGGTTGGTCAAATAAATCGATTTAACAAAGCTAGTAAATCTGGAACTATTCCCGAAATGCTCTGACCAGCTTTCGTATTTCGGCCATAATTTTGAACTCCGATGTCGAAATCGAGTGCCGTCAGCGGCATTTGAAACTAGACATTCCAACCTTTCCGACGATATAAAATTCACTTTCTGGTTCCATGTATGTGAGCCAAACCAACTATTTTAAGTCGGCTGTTCTGTTTCTCTGCTTTACAAGAACAAAATGCTGAGGCTGCAACTTGTGACTCAAATTCGAGCTAGTTGTGTTCCGAATTTCAAAATGATTTCTTCTGTGAAATTATAGCTCTATGAATGTATTTTCCAACGCCTTAAACCATGCCAAATTCTGAGTTAATTTGAGTGATCTGTGATCAAAATATGAAACCTACTCTGTCCTTGAAAACCCTGATTTTTTTAGACAGATTTGATGCAAGGTTTGGCAAAGACTTGCTAACTGAATATTTTGATGCTAAACACTTACCAAATGCACCATGAACGTTCTTTAAGTTTTGCCTAAACAAATGAACCAGGTTTGGAGGAATGTTTCTTTGACCAAATGTCTGAAATGGAAAAACAAAAGGTTCAAGGCAGTTTTGTCTTAGTATTTGCGAAATTTTAGGTGTTTGATTGACCACCTTTCCGAAGTTATTTTTCCATGAAATTTGGTAGAGGAACAACCCTTATATGGTAGTATTATACTGCTAATTATGGTGTTATTCCGAGACCGATTCATGGGTCAAATAAATTACCAAAGTTCGAGACTTGATTTTGGAAAACCCTTGTTTAACAAGAAAATTTTAGTAACTTTGAGCTACCGTATCTTGGTGCTCAAAACTCCGTTCCTCATTCCGTTTGTTTTGTTATACTCTTGAATTACAACACTAATAGAGTTGCAAATTTCAAAAGCTATTTCCAAACAAGTGAATTTTTCCGAATTTCCAAAGTTGGCCAAAAACTAACTTAAATCTGCCTTATGAACCAAAACAGTAACTTTGAGCCCATTTTGACTATCTTCCATTTAGAATCATGAAAAAGTGTATTCTAGGAACTTTTAGCATTTTGAAGGAAGTTTCCAACGGTACCAAGTTTTCCAATCTTTGACATGTAAAAGGTGAGCTACGATTTTTCAAAGTATTGCATCAAAACTGAAATTTTCCGTATTCCAAGGAAATGGAGTTTTTCAAGTACTCCTTATTCCTTCGATAATATTCAAATGTCTTATCCTTGAATTTCATGATGTAGACTTAATTTCTCTTGTACCTTGAAACCCCGCTTGAGAATTTAGATTTAGGATAATTAAGACTTGTTCACGAGATTTTTCCTAAGTTTGTACTATGACACGATTTTCAACAATAGTAGGAATTGTAAATGATAGACTATTACTATTCGTTCAGGCGCACGCGAGAACCTTTAAGAGGATCCGACAGAGGACACTTGAACTTCAAATTGAACCTATTGCCCTTGTTTGACTAGGTGAGTGTTCCATATAGGAATACGTAATTGAGTAAGTCTAGGACATGCTCATTTCATGATCGTTAAGTATTTACCATACTCGTGCCTATTTAAGAAATATATATATGCATTGCATATCGACATGAATTGGTTAAATGATTAACCCTATCAAATAATCTTGTAAACTCAATATGTGCTTAGCCTGCTTATTTTATGCTTATTTGGTTAAAGTGCTCTTGTGACTCGTTATGTGACAATTTGGGAAATAAGTTCCGATCCATCGAAGTGCGCAGTGTGTACTTTATCACACTAGCCGTTCGAGTGGTGAAGTGTGTGAAATATTTTCTAATGAATCTGTGAATCTAAATGTGGTTGCGTCGTTGGAGTGAATCTCCTCGACTCTTACGTGGTAAAAGTGCAAAACGGCCAATGGCGGCCTATTAAAATGACATATGTCTACCAATTAACCGTAATTACCACCGTTTACCGTTTACCGTTTATCGTTTACCGTTAACCGTGTTTACTTACCGTTTTCTAATCTATGTGGTTACTGATTATTTGATTATCATAAATTATATGCTCATATGAAGTTGTCCATCATTGTTAGGCGAGTGTGTACTTTATCTTCCTCGACCTATTCAAATGATGAATTTTACTTTTGTCGAATTATTTTGTTACCTGTGCATGTTGTAAGCTATAAGCTGAACTTGGGCCCCGCCTCGGTTACTGACCTACTCGAGCCAGGACTGGGCTCGGTCGGGTAGGTTGGAACCCTGGACAACCGTTTCGGTATACTCGAGTATTACCACTGGAGGGATAAGGTGATGGCCAGTCAACCGTGGGGATCCGGGAGTTATAAGGTGCAGATGACCGACAAAGTTCCACTGGAACACCGTATCCTTTCGTGCTTGCTTTACTATTAATAATATTATTGCTCTCCTAGTTGGCATTCTCGGGTAAGACTCCTCATGAGCATTAACCTCTGAGATGAAGCAATCCTTGTAATGTTCTTCTAGTCGGACGAGCCACTATTTGTTTGACTGAAAATTTATGAAAATGTATTTATATGGCCATTCATTCCAAAAGTACTAGTTCTACATGTGTTTTGAAGGTAGCAATTACCCATGTAATGATTATCACCTCATGGTAACATGCCATTGTGTAACCCCGAATCATGCATATGATGTGCACAACTTACCTGACCTATTTGAACTGTTAGAGCGTCTTGGAACCTCACTGGGCTGTGTAGCTCATCCCACGTTGTGGTTTTCTTTTACAGGTTCTGACAACTGAGGAAGACTTGAGATCTACTTGTACTTTAAGCATGTAGTTTGAATTAAACAATGTAGCTTTGGTTTCGGGTTGCCACTTGAAGTTGGAAAAGTGTAAACCCTGGATTTGTATGTGGCTTGTATGAATTTGTTACTTGGCTTGTAAGGATGTATTTGAATTGTTTTTTTTTTGTTTCTTGGGTTGTATTCGGGAAGATATTTTAAGAATCGACATTGGCTATCTTAAGGAACCGTTATCTCTGAAGTTAATGTGATTCTAGAAACCGGCCTATTTGGAGGGAAACGATGTTGTAATAGATTAGGTTATACTTCGGAAGGATTTTTGCTAGCTTGCTTGCGTGAGTCCTGGCGAGAGCTAGGCAGATGGCCCGCCAACCCTCTGGTTCACCTTAGGGGGAAGTGGGGTCACCACAAAAATTACACAAATTTTAATTTAATTTAAATTTACCAAGTTGCATAAGTAATCACATAAGTTTCTCAAGCAATAATTAAGAAATTTGAACAAGATAAAGCAATTTAAAGTCACTTAAACAAGTTGATAAGTAGCAATAGGAAATAGAAAAGAATTAAGCAAACCAAATAAACTCTCAAACTTTGACACAAACTTGGAGTTGAATATGCTATTGAACTTCTTCAATTTGTGAAGCAAACCAATGTTGTACAATGGAATGTGCACTTCTTGCTCACCCCAAACTGCCTTTGGTTGAACTAAAGAGTTTTACAACTTGTCCAAATCAATTCTCACAAAGCTACAAATTGAATGCTCAGTCACAATTGAAAAGCTATACAAGGTACAAAGAACTACAAGAAGGGAAAAAGAGTGAAGTATTTCCTAACTAAAATCACTCTTAAAGGCTTGCATTCAATGTAGGCAAAAGTTATTACAAGTTCTAGCCATTACTCCTTATATAAGTGGTGAGAGTTGATGTTAAAATGGGTTTCAACGGTCCAGCATTCAATGCTGTAGAAACTACCTCTTAGGCCGGTCAAACGTCTGATCCTTGGGTCGTAGTCTGATACAAGTGTTCGATAGTTTTAAATGATCTTTTATTATTTCTTTTGAATGACCAATCCTTTAGTGTTGTGTCTAATAGCCTTGCATTCGATACAACCAGAATGTTTGAGTTCTACCTTCAATTGTATCGAACAATCGATAGAGAAGATGAGTGTCTGATCAATGTGTTCGATATTCTGTTCTATCTTTTGGATGTCATATAATTTTATTCTGCATCTAAGAGGTTGTGTTTGGTAAGTACTCTTTGATTGTTAGATGTCCAATGCTGCGCCTTGCCTCCGATCCTTCCGTCCGACAAACATTATTGTCTTTCAACCTTTCTTGATTTCTGTTCTAAATCATTTCTCATGCAAAAGCATTAGTCCAAATCATCATTTTGTTTGTTAATCATGAAAACTTAGGTAAGTGTCAAAATCAACTTCAATATTGACCGAACTGGTAGTCCACAAACTTAATGGGAATCCAAACATCAAGCCAATTGAGCAGAAAAAGAGAAACTTTGCCACAAAAAGAAATAAGACCATTAGCCAAGAGATAAAGAAGCTCTTGGAGCTTGAATTGCCATGGAAGTCTACTACTTGAGCTGGTTGGTCAATCTGGTTCTAGTCAAGAAGGATGAAAAGGCATGGAGAATGTACGTGGACTTCACTAACATCAACAAATCTTGTCCAAAAGATTGTCATCCATTGCCTCACATTGATAGGTTAATAGATTCAACTGTGGGATTTGAAATTTTTTTTGTTTCTTAGATACTTTCAAAAGGTACTATTAGATAGCTATGGAGGAGGACAAGAAGAAAACTTCCTCTATAATAGAAGTGGGAGCATATTATTACACAACAATGCCTTTCGAATTAGAAAATGCTACAGCAACCAATAAGAGTCTAGTAAACAAGCTGTTCAAATCACAGATAGGTCGAAATATGGAAATATATGTGGATGACATGCTCATTAAAAGTGAAACTATCGAACAACTCATCCTTGACTTGTGGGAAATCTTTACTATTTTGAAATAAAACAAGATGAGATTGAACCCTAAAAAATGCACTTTTGGGGTTAGGTCAGTAAAATTCCTAGGATACATGGTATCCAAAGACAAAATTTGGGCGAATTCAAACAAGCTAAGTGCAATCATAGAGATGTCACTTCCAAAGACTATTAAAGAGGTTCAAAGACTCATAAGACAGATAATAGTTTTGAACAAATTCTTGTCTAGATCAGCAATTCAAGGATGACCCTTTTTTAAGGTCCTTAAGAAAGGTCCAAATTTTGAGTGGAACGAAGAGTGATAGCAAGCCTTTGAGAAATTGAAAAATATTGGGGAGGTTCGGTTCATATATTTATCTATGTGATGAAGCTATTAATGCTATTTTAATTAGGGAGGTGTAGAGAGTTCAAAAGCCAATCTACTATGTGAGCTGAGTTTTACAAGAGGCTGAGATAAGATATTCTACAATAGAAAAACTTGTGTTAGCCTTAGTGCACACTACAAGGAAGTTAAGACCTTACTTTCAAGCCCATAGCATAGTGGTGGTGACGGATCAACCATTGCATCAGATCCTCACCAAGCCAGAAGTATCAGGAAGGATGACTCAATAGGTGGTATAACTGGCAAAGCATGACATTATGTACCAGCATTGAACTGCAATCATGGCCCAAGCATTGGAAGATTTTATTGCAGAAGAGTTGGCCATATCTCAACTAGTCAAACACAATTTGGATCCAATTAATTCAGCATGGACTGCTCAACCAAGTGGATAAAAGTTGAGCCAATTAGTTCAATCATAGGAAGGTTCATTTAAAAATTATTTTGGAGAAACAATGTGTGTCGTTTTAGTATACCTCATGTCGCGCCCCATTTTTCGCGATGAAAAAGAAAGTGTTTATAAAGAAAGATGATTTATTAATAATAAATGAAAAAAGGACCTAGAATGGGACTTTGAAAAATGCGACGATTTGGGTCCAAGATTTAGTCAAAAAGGGTTTTGAAGAAAATTAGGAGTCGCCACTTGGTATCGAGTTTGGGTGTACCAAGTCACCCAAAAAGTGTATTTAAATAAAATAAAATAAAACCCTTTTCGACAACTCCAGGTCTTTGAAAAACAAAAGAAAATGGATTCGGGAGTCACGGTTGAAGAAAGGGAAGGCAAAGGTTCGATTAACTCAAACCTAAGGCACCCTTTCCACCTAGTCTAAGCTAGTTGCGAGGTTTAGCCCAAAATTTTCCTAATCTAACCCTTAATTTTATCATATTTGAATGTTTTCTACATGAATGCAAAAATAAAATATCGAAAGGGACAAAATGTTCATCCAAGGGTTTAATTGAACCAATCACATTTATTGCGAAGGCCAAAATGAATCCTTGAAGGTGTCACGAGTATGCAAATGATGAAATTAAAAGTAAAGAAAGGAAATTAAATTATATACATAGATATAAGTGATCAAAGAAAAAGGGAATGCAACATAAAGGGTACGGGAGGCAAAAAAAAAAAATTCGTGACATAATTTTCTTATACATGGATTAATAGGGCATTTAAACTAGAAAGTTATAATCACCCATTTCCCATGTTTGAAAAATAATTATCCTAACATGAACAAGCAAATGAACTAGCTTAAATGGGATGCAATTCTAAATGACATGATTAGCACCTATAGCGGGTAGGGGATAATAAAATAGGGAATATCATGCAAATGAGAAAAGATCCTAAAAATGAAAATATGCATGAAAATGTGGTGAATAGCATACAATGATGAATCTAGCGCAAAATGACCTAAAGGGTCTAGCGTTGGACTAGCCCATTTCTAAAAATCCTTGCTAGCGTTGGACTAGCAAGTAAGCGGAGGGAGAAACTACAACTAGCGTTGGACTAGTGTGGTGACGTCATGCATCAACAATTCATAGCGAAACAAATAAAACATAAATTAAAACAAATAAACACATAAGAGCACGTAGCACATAACACGTAAACATAATATCTAGATGCCAAAATCCTAAGAAAAGCGGACAAAACACATAACACATAAGCCACATAAACACGCAACCTATTTATTACATCGGGGGCGCCTAACTACAATCTAGAAGGGAAAAATATAATAAAACAAATCTAATTATCCTATCTATTACATTTTTGAGGTATTTAAATGCCTCTTGAATCATTATAAAAATTAACTAAAACATATATAAGAAAATTTGAATGAATATTTAAATCAAGTAAATAAAGCATATAAAAATATATAAACACATAGGAACAAATAGGAGCACATAAGAGCACGTAATTGACATTGAAATAATAAAATAGGGGTACCTCCCGTTTGAAGTGGTGACTAAATGGAGTCAAATTGTCCTATTTATACTCACAATGAACAAAAGAATCATGGCACCACTTTAATTGAAAATAATAATAATGTTAAAATACTAAATTCACATTAACATGTCAAACGCAAAGAAATTTAAGAACATCTAAAAATTGCAAGTTGAATATGTTCAAAAATAACATAATTAGTTATTAAAGAAAAGAAACAATCATAATAAAGAGAGTCAAAATTCATCAGGGACTGAATTGCAAAGATTGAAAACTTTTAGGGACAGAAGTTATATTTTTCCAAAGTTTAAGGGTCAAAATTAAATGAAAGATAAAATTCAGGGACCAAAATGCAATTAATTTAAGGACCTAGGTGAAAGGAATTTAAAATGTTCTGAGCCACAATAAAACTACTCCAAAGACCAGGGGCCAAAGTGCAAATCGTAACCAGATCTGGGCAAGAACAAGGGCATCGGGCCGCTCTTTTATTTTACTTGGGCCAAACCTACCTAAGCCCAACTGAAAACCCAAGCTAAAACACACAGGCCAGCCTGTCCTTTTATCCCTCAAACCCAGCCAAAATACATGGGCTCCAACCTCTTAGCCCAACGGAAAACCCAAAAAAAAATAAACCAGAACCCAACTCCAAAACCCAACCAAAACTAACTCTTGGCCCAACCAAAAAATAAACATCAGCCCAATTTCCTTTCCTTTTCTTTTCTTTCTTCTCTTTTTCTTTCTTTTCTTTCTTCCCCATTCGTTTCTTCTTCTCCTCTGGCCATCCGAAGCTCACTCCAGTTGGCGGCCATGGTGGCCGCCACCACCTCCGGCGACTTCTCCGGTGGCCAAAATTTCTCAAAATGCACCTCCCCACTCCATTTTTCGCGTAGATTCCATTTCCGGATTTAGTTTTTACAAAAAATGAGCCGAAAGTGGCCAAAAAATCAAAATACAGTCCAGTTTTTATTTTTTAAAACACCCAAATCTTTCACCAAAAATCATAAAAAATATATTACAATACTCCTTATAACCTCTATAATACAACTATGATTTTAACTAACCAGAAAACAATAACAAAAGACTACATTAAGGCAAAACAGTCCCTAAAAATCTTTTTGGCATTTTTTCAAACAATTAATATGCATTCACAGACATCATTTCCTTTTCCTTCATCTAGTTCATGCCATTTCCCAATTTTCAGCAATGCAACAACAACAATACGAGGCAGCCAGCAGAAATGAAAGAAAACTAAACAATGAAGCATTGATTTAATGTGCTAGACAAAAACTAAAAAAAATACCTCAATGTAGGTGTGTGGGAGGTTGAGATGGAACCGAGAGGAGTTGGGGAAGATTTTTTTTCTGTTCTGTTTGTTTCCTCCGCCCAAGTCCGAGAGAGGGAGAGTGAGGGGTCAGGCTGCAAAATTCCGAGAGCTTCCCTTCCTCCTCTCTCGTGCGTTTCTTTTTCTCTGCCTCTGCCAAGTGAGTCCAGAGGGATTGGAGTGCTTTTTTTTTTTTTTCTTTTTGTGGCTTGTCTTTTTTTTGTCTCCTGAAACTAGAGAGAGCCGAGGGATGTATTTTTGGGGAGGAAGAGTGGAGTCTTTGTGTGAGTTGGCCTGTCCGACTTTTTAGAGAGAGCCGAGTGAGGAAATTTTGTAGCCAAAGTAGTTTTTTTTTTTGTCTGTTTTCTCCTCTGCAAAATGTTGAGTGTTGGCAGAGCCGAAAGAGTACATATTTTGAGCCCCAAAGCGCCGTTCCCCCTTTTTTGTCAGTCCCCCCGAGAATCAGGAGAGAACCAAGGGATTTTGTCAAATGGGTTTAGTTGTGTTTTCTTTTTTTTTTTTTTTTTTTTTTTTTTTTAATCTGCAAAAATGAGACAAAAATATACTTAAAAATGCAAGAAAATAAATTGCTCATCAAATAGAAAATATTCGAAAAAACACAAAATTTGACAAAAATTTGGTGTCTACAGCTTGCCCCTCTTTGTCTAGAGTTTCAAAGAAACTCAAGACAAAGACGTAGACACCAAATTGCTTACCTGTCTCTTCTAACCGCACCTGAGCTAAAATAAAGAAAAGTAACACTCGGCTGAAATTAGTGAACAAAAGATGTAATGAAATTGCAAAACATGTGACCGAACTCATGTAGAGTTGCCTACGTATCCCACCATGGGAATCAGGTCAAACGTAGTTCGAATCCAAGTGAACCACAATAAAACAAGTGCATTGACCAACTGCGATCTTTGCAAAGTTGAAAAAGTTTGAGCTTCTTAGAACTTCTAAACATGAAACACAAAATGAATGAGAAAGCACAATTATTAACTAAAACAGTCAAGAAAAGTAACTTATCATAACTAGAAAAAGATGCGCGGAGGGACGCGATTACGCTCCAAGAAGGGGGATAGAAGGGTGCGCGGTGGACGCTGAGACTCACCAACAGCAAATTAAATTTGTTTTTTTAGAAAAAGATGCGCGGAGGGACGCGATTACGCTCCAACAGGAAATTAAATAGTCAAGAAGGGGGATAGAAGGGTGCGCGGTGGACGCTGAGACTCACCAACAGCAAATTAAATTTGTCTTTTAGAAAAAGATGCGCGGAGGGACGCGATTACGCTCCAACAGGAGATTAAATAGTCAAGAAGGGGGATAGAAGGGTGCGCGGTGGACGCTGAGACTCACCAACAGCAAATTAAATTTGTCTTTTTTTAGAAAAAGATGCGCGGAGGGACGCGATTACGCTCCAACAGGAAATTAAATAGTCAAGAAGGGGGATAGAAGGGTGCGCGGTGGACGCTGAGACTCACCAACAGCAAATTAAATTTGTCTTTTAGAAAAAGATGCGCGGAGGGACGCGATTACGCTCCAACAGGAAATTAAATAGTCAAGAAGGGGGATAGAAGGGTGCGCCGTGGACGCTGAGACTCACCAACAGCAAATTAAATTTGTCTTTTAGAAAAAGATGCGCGGAGGGACGCGATTACGCTCCAACAGGAAATTAAATAGTCAAGAAGGGGGATAGAAGGGTGCGCGGTGGACGTTGAGACTCACCAACAGCAAATTAAATTTGTCTTTTTTTAGAAAAAGATGCGCGGAGGGACGCGATTACGCTCCAACAGGAAATTAAATAGTCAAGAAGGGGGATAGAAGGGTGCGCGGTGGACGCTGAGACTCACCAACAGCAAATTAAATTTGTCTTTTAGAAAAAGATGCGCGGAGGGACGCGATTACGCTCCAACAGGAAATTAAATAGTCAAGAAGGGGGATAGAAGGGTGCGCGGTGGACGCTGAGACTCACTAACAGCAAATTAAATTTGTCTTTTAGAAAAAGATGCGCGGAGGGACGCGATTACGCTCCAACAGGAGATTAAATAGTCAAGAAGGTTTTTTTTTTTTTTTTTTTTTTTTTTTGACAGATTGGTGGGATAGACTTTAGCCCAATTAAGTACTGAAAGAAATGAAAACACAAGTCCAATACTATCAAACTGACAGATTAAAATGCATGTTGTTCAAGTTGTAATAAATCAAAGACAAACTTACTTGGTGGACTTACAACTTACGTGATTTTTTTTTTTTTTTTTTTAACTTTAAAAGGAAGGGAATCATGGTTTCCTTTCTTTCTTCGAAAATGTACAGCAAAACTTGGAGCTCAATCCTTCTACCATTTGCCCCAGTGTGAATCATGCTCAACTAAGCCAGTATTATGCCACGTAACCTTTCCTGCAAAAAGGCAAAAAGAAAAGAAACAACTGTGATGAAAACACTGCCACCACCATGAGATCCCTTTGCCTTGAGAGCCGTGTAAACATGAGTTTCAATATCGATAAACTGCTTCTTTAGGTCCGGTCGACAACCTCTTCAGAATCTTTGTAACCGTCGAATGTCAGTCATCCAGACTTTGTTACCATAAGATCTTCAATCTCAGGACCCCTTTTGGATAAATTATAGGGGATTGTCTTTTGAATGAGACCCAATAAATGAGAAACATAAACAATTACAAAAAATAGTATTCATCATGCAATAATGCTAATATGAAATAAACAATGATACATAATAAATAAATGAAATAGCAAATAGAATAGTAAAACAAAATTGTTGAGTTTTTGAATATAGACCCAAGGATCAAAATTTGGATTCGTATTTAGAGGATGGCCTTTGATGAGGAAAAATGTTCCATCTGACCCTTTCGTTAGTCATCCATTTTGGAATTCATTGTTGGCAAAAGAACAACAGTATAAACGAGACCCAAATCAACATAGTCACCAGCTTTCAGACCTCAACATCTTCTTCTCTGCCGCTGATTCTCCTGTACTCCAAAACCCTACCTCAGCGCCCTTTCGGGTTTTCACTAAGGTTACCCCCACCCTTTTCATTTTCATTTTTTTTTTCTTTTTTTTTTTGTTTTTGTTTTTTTGTTGTTTTTTGTTTGTTTATTTTTTTCTCTCTTTTTTTTTTTTTTTTTTTTTTTTTTTTAGAAGGTGCCCTTTCAGGTTTTCACCTAAAGACATAGACAAGACAATTTTAACCCCAACTGTATCATTGCAGTCATACTCTGATAATGAGTAGCATCAGTGAGATAATCTTCTCTGACATGCTTCAGAAAAGTTTGTATTTACATCATTTGCTAGTTGAAATTTTTTTTTTTTTTTTTCAAAGTACTGCAAAAGACGAAATTCGGCAATTTTGGTTCTTGTGATTAGGATCGGACAGAGTAGCAAAGGAGAGGTTAAGGCTTGAAATGCTTGACAGCGGATCATATGATGGGTTTGCAATCATTTGAGATAGCATTCTTTCAAAACTTACCCCGATCTAGGGTGAGAAAGAGATAAAATTTGCCCCAGTTTAATTCTGACAGAATCTCTATTTTCTCTCTTTTTTTTCTATTTTTTTTTCTATTTTTTCTATTTTTTTTCTCTTTTTTTTTTTTTTTTTTTTTTTTTTTTTTTTTTTTTTAGAAACAAATTGCCCCGGTATGGGGTTAGTGATCTTAAGGGACAACCAAGCGAAAAGAAAAAATGGTTATGAAAAGTCAAAAGGAAAGAAGAAAAATTAGGGGTAGAATATCGAAATGGAAAAATGAGAGGAGGTATGCCTGAAATCCGTCTTTTGCAGTATTTTTAAAGATTTTTTTTTTTTTTTTTTAATCAAATGAAAAACTTTTTGCACATGTCCGCATTGATTGGTTGGGGAAAAACTTGACCGTCCATTTCCATAAGAATAAGCGCTCCTCCGGATAGCACTTTCTTAACAATGAATGGTCCTTGCCAATTGGGAGCAAACTTTCCTTTAGACTCATCTTGCATTGGAAGAATCCGTTTCAAAACCTTATCTCCAACTTCAAATAAGCGGGGCTTGACTTTTTTGTTGTAAGCCCGAGCCATTCGTCGCTGATAACATTGTCTATGACACACGGCATTCAACCTCTTTTCATCAATCAGAGACAACTGCTCCTGACGTTTTCTGACCCATTCAGCTTCTTCTATCTGAGCTTCCATCAGAATGCGCAAGGAAGGAATTTCAACTTCTGCAGGCAGGACTGCTTCCATTCCATACATAAGAGAGTAAGGAGTTGCACCAGTAGAAGTTCTGATGGTAGTTCTGTATGCCATTAGTGCATAAGGCAGCTTCTCATGCCAATCCCGGTGTGCTTCAGTCATCTTACGGATAATCTTTTTCAAGTTCTTATTTGCGGCTTCGACGGCTCCATTCATTTGAGGCCTATAAATGGCAGAATTTCGATGTCTGATCTTGAACTGTTCACATAATCCATCCACCATATCGTTGTTGAGGTTTTTAGCATTATCAGTGATCAACGTTTCTGGTACCCCAAAACGACAGATGATATTATTTCTCAAGAAATCCGACACCACCTTCTTAGTCACATGCTTATAGGACGCGGCCTCAACCCACTTGGTGAAATATTCAATCGCCACTAAAATGAATCGATGCCCATTTGAAGCAGGAGGATCAATAGTTCCGATCACATCCATTCCCCAGATCGAACATGGCCATGGAGCAGTCATACTATGCAATTCTGTAGGAGGAGCACGTATAACATCACCATGCATTTGACACTTGACACACTTTCTAACAAAATCTACACAGTCATGCTCCATGGTAAGCCAAAAATATCCTGTTCTCATGATCTTCTTAGCCAGTAGATGCCCATTCATGTGTGGCCCACAAACCCCACTATGCACTTCTTTCATCATATAATCGGCTTCCTCTTCATTGATGCATCTCAGAAGGCCCAAATCAGATGTTTTCTTGTATAGCACTTCTCCATTCAAGAAGAATCTTGATGACATTCTGCGTAAGAAACTTTTTGCAACAGAATCAGTATCAGGAGGGTAAGATCCCGTTTTCATGAATTCCTTAATATCCTTGTACCAGGAGCGACTATCAGTGACCCTTTCTGTAACCAGACAATGCGCTGGCCTATTCTGAAGTTGAATCTGTATAGGTTCAATCACCAACTCATCTGGATGTTGGATCATCGAAGACAGAGTAGCTAAAGCATCAGCAAAGGTATTACGAGTGCGGGGAATATGTCTGAGTTCCAAATTTCTGAATTTGCTGGCCAAACTAAGCAAGTTACAATGATACAACATAATTTTTGAATCCCGAGTTACCCACTGTTTAAGCGTCTGGTGCACAAGCAAATCAGAATCACTGAATGCTATCAGGTCCTTGATCTCCATGTCCAATGCCATTTTCAATCCAAAAATACAAGCTTCATACTCAGCCATGTTGTTGGTACAAGGAAACTGTAATTTGGCAGTAGCAGGATAATGTTTCCCTTCAGGCGACACTAACACTGCTCCAATTCCAGCTCCAAAAGAGTTTGATGCACCATCGAAAAATAACCTCCATCCAGGATGCTGCTCACTCATGTTCTCAACTGCTCCAACGAACAGAATTTCTTCATCAGGAAAGTAGGTATGCAACGGCTGGTAATCATCATTTCTTGGATTTTCTGCCAAATGATCTGCTATAACTTGACCCTTGACTGCCTTTTGTGTTGTGAAGACAATATCGAATTCGGAAAGGATCATTTGCCACTTAGCCATACGTCCCGTGGGCATCGACTTTTCCAACAGGTATCTCAGAGGATCAGAACGGGAAATCAAGTAAGTGGTATAACCGAGCAAATAATGTCTCAACTTCTGAGCTGCCCATGCTAAAGCACAACAACTTCTCTCGAGGAAAGAATAGTTGGCCTCATATGCTGTAAATTTCTTGCTCAGATAGTAGATGGCTTGCTCCTTTCTTCCAGACTCATCATGCTGTCCCAGAACGCATCCGACAGCCTCATCAAGAACAGACAAATACATAATCAGAGGTCTCCCTGACTGAGGTGGCACTAAGACCGGAGGATTTAACAAATAATTCTTGATCTTATCAAAAGCCTGCTGACAATCTTCATTCCAATCCATTGGCGCATTCTTTTTCAACAATTTGAATAAAGGCTCACAGGTAGAGGTTAACTGTGCAATGAATCGGCCAATGAAATTGATCTTTCCAAGAAAACTTTTCACATCTTTTTGACTTTTCGGAATGGGCATATCTCGAATTGCTTTTATTTTCGCAGGATCTATCTCTATACCCTTTTTACTGACAATAAAACCCAATAACTTACCAGCCGGAGCTCCAAAAGCACATTTTGCAGGGTTCAACTTCAAATTATACTTCCTTAACCTTTCAAACAGCTTCTTTAAATCAACCAGATGGTTCTCAACCTTCTTGGATTTAATTATGATATCATCCACATAGACTTCCATCTCTTTGTGAATCATGTCATGGAACAAGGTAGTCATAGTCCTCTGATAAGTGGCTCCAGCATTCTTCAACCCGAAAGGCATCACTCTATAACAAAAAGTTCCCCATGGGGTGATAAAAGAGGTTTTCTCTCTGTCTTCTTCTGCCATTAAAATTTGATGATACCCAGCAAAACAATCACCAAAAGATTTAATTTCGTGTCCGGCAGTACTGTCCAAAAGAATATGAATGTTTGGCAAAGGAAAATCGTCTTTCGGACTAGCCTTATTCAGATCTCTGTAATCAACACATACTCGCACCTCCCCAGATTTCTTAGGCACTGGCACAGGATTCGACAACCAGATGGGATAATGAGACACCATGATTATCTTAGCATTGAGCTGCTTCACGATTTGTTCCTTTATTTGGAGACTCATTTCTGGTTTGAATTTACGTGGCTTCTGCTTTACAGGTAAAAAATTTGGATCGGTTGGCAACCTGTGAACCACTATGTCTGTAGAGATCCCTAGCATATCATCGTATGACCATGCGAACACATCTTGAAAAAACATTAAGAATTCAGTCATTTCCTCCTTTTGTTTCCTATTCAAATGAATGCTGACTTTAACTTCTTTAACCTCCGTCTTAGTGCCAATATTGATGATTTCTGTTTCTTCTAAGTTGGGTTTGGGTTTCTCTTCATACTGTTTTAAATCCCTTGAAATAGACTCAAATTCTTCCTCAATATCGCTCTCGCTTTGAATTTCAGATTGCATGATTTCAAATTCATGAGAGATATCGAGATTGCAGCCATCGAATTCCAAAATGGTGACATCCAAAGGGTCAAAGGATTTTATTTGTGGCCATCTGAAAATAGAATAGAACATAAGTAATAAACAAATAGCAAATACTGGAGAAGCCTTTCATTTCATTAAATTCAAAATGCATCGTGACTTCACAAAAAGATAAATATACAGACATGATTGCTATTTAAAGACATATTTAACCCAAACCTTTATTTTCGTTTCAGCAATTTTCTTGAACAAAGCAAGTTATATTAACTGAAACAAGAATAAAGGTTTAAAGATGAAAGCAATTTCTTTTAACAAAAGATCCAGACTACCGTCCTATCTGGATGTGATCTAGACAAAAGACAATCCCCTTAAATTTACCGAAATTCCCTTCGAGAGGGAAGATAATCAGCAGTCCAGTTCTGAATAGCTCCTTCGGTAATTGGCAAAAATTCTGCATTCTCTGATGGCTCCTCCTCACAAGTAGCCCCGACAAATAGCTGAGACAGGTCCACTTCAATCTCCTCCACAGGATTCTTCGTTTCAGGCATAATCACCTCCGATGGACGAGGAAAAATGTGATATAGCGGAGGGATATATAAGGCAGTTTGCTTGCCCTTCTTTTCGGCTTGTTTCCGAGCTTGCATTTCCTTTCTATCCTTAGCAGTTGGATGAAATCCCAGTCCAAATGTATCCTTCTGCGTCGGGATCTCTATTGGCTCCAAAATTCCTTGCAATTCCCTCCCAAGACCTTTTCCTATTTCGTATCCGCCTCGGATCATCTCCCTAGCCATCATAATACTGGCCTCTGGCAAATCTGATTGAGTGAACGACTTATCCCTAGATGCCCATCCTACAGAGACTATGTCAGCAACATGATGAGATGAAATTGGAGTCCCTTTTCTGTCTTCACCTTTGAATTTTGCATCAATGATCATGGTACAGTCATCCTCAGCAAATACAGTAATGAGCTGATCATTCACAATAAATCTCAACATTTGATGCAGAGAAGATGGCACTGAATTGGAAGCATGTATCCAAGGTCTTCCAAGTAAAATGTTGTAAACACTGGAGAAATCCATGACTTGGCAAGTAACTTGGAATTGAGCAGGGCCTATCTCCAATACGAGATCTGCTTCACCCATAGATTCCCTTCTTGAACCATCAAATCCTCGAACCACAGTTGCAGATGGACGGAGTTTAATATCAAGAAATCCAAGCTTGGTGAGAGTGTTCCATGGACAGATATTCAACGCTGACCCATTATCCACTAAAACCCTCGGCAACAGCTTTCCATTGCAACGGACCGATATATACAAAGCTCTGTTATGCCCGATCCCTTCTGCAGTCAGATCATCATCGGAGAAGGTAATATAATTAGCAGCAAGTACATTCCCCACAATGTTAGAAAATTTATCCACCGGAATATCTTTAGGGACTTGAGCTTCGTTCAGAATTTTGAGCAATGCTTCTCTGTGCAGCTCGGAAGTCAAGAGAAGATTCATAAAAGAAATCTGAGCAGGCATCCTATCCAACTGCTCCACTATTTTGTACTCGCTTCTTTTCAGCATTTTCAGAAAATCTACAGCTTCATTTTCAGACACACGAGGCTTGGGTGTCGGAGATTTAACTTTGGCCCTGGATTGAACATCAATATCGGAGTTTCCCACAATTTTCCCAGACCTAGTAATAGTAGATATATCTTCCTTCAAACAATCTTTACCCCCAATTAACAGACTGGGCTCCTCGTAGTTCCATGGTACCTCTTGCAAGTTATTGACAGGCATTTGTTCTGGAAATTCGAGAATGGCAGGCTCTGATATATCCCATTCAAAAGAAGGAAGATCCAAAATAAAAGGGACCTCAGAATTGTCAACCTCGGAAGGCCCTCCTTCTACCATAAACGGCTCCTCTTTCTCAAACACAAAAGATTTTAATTTTTCCTCAGCACTATCCTTAGTTATGGACTCTTTAACAGACAGTAGTTTCCTCATCTCCGCATGGTCAGTCTCCATCACGCCAACTACTTCAGTTTCATCTACAATGTACTGACTGGGGTCGACAAAATCTTCATCAGCAATGATAACCCCCACAGTGCTCCCATGCTCAGGAAGAGGATTCTTACTAACATTCGGTCCCTGCTCTCCCTTTCTTCTGAGAAGGATGTCTCCAGAGTCAATCATGTCCTGAATTTTATGTTTTAAAGCCCAACAATTGCCAGTGGTATGACCTGGACTTCCAGAATGATAAGCACAGATTACATGCGGATCATAACCGGCAGGAGGACCTCTAGGATAGATTTTGGGAGGAACAGTGCCAATTTTCCCAGCTGCTTTTAATTGCTCATACAACTGATCAATAGGTCGGCCCAAGTTGGTGAAGGTTCGAAATTGCCTCTGAGTTTGAATTCCACTGGTTTGCAAAGGATTTTGAGAAGGGTTATTGTTTTGCAGGGTTGGTCTGGAATGGTAAATGGGACGAGAGTGATTTTGAAAAACAGGTTGTGGAGTTGGAGGTAAGGGCGAGGTATTCAAATGATTTGGTCGAGAATGATGGAATTGGGTAGTGGTGTGGTAGACTGGTTGAGGATTGGTGTAGTACGGGTAAGGAAAAGAATAGGTGGGATGGTTTCTGGGTCTGAAAGACGGGCCCTGATCCCATATAAAAGCAGTTTCTCCTTCTTTCTTCTTGAATGGGGGTTTTTTCCCATTGTTGCTTTGATTTTGTAGAGCATCTAATTGCAACTTTAATGCAGACACATTAACAATCTTTCCTGCTTTGACAAATTCATCATACTCCTCCAATTTGTTAATGATAGCAGCAAATGGACTTCCAGTCATGCGAAAGATCTCTTCAAAATAGGGTGGATCGTGAGCCTTGATGAAAGTACGAACAATCTCCTCCTCAGTCATAGGAGGCTCCACTTTGGCAGCTAACTTTCTCCACCGTTTTGCGTAGGTCTTGTGATCTTCCGACGGCTTTCTTTTCGTACCCTCCAGTGTGGTTCGTGTTGGTGCCAACTCACAGTTAAATTCATACTGCTTCACAAAAGCAGTTGATAGATCCAACCAGGTTTTGACCTCTTCAGACTTCAAATTTGAATACCAATCTAGAGCATCTCCCTCCAAACTTTCTGGGAATAGACGCATAGGCAAATTCTCATCATCCACAGGTTTACCTAACTTGTTGGCAAACATCTTGAGGTGCGTCTTAGGATTCCCAGTTCCATCATACTTGCTGAATTTAGGGGTTTTGAATCCCAATGGTAGCTGAATATCCGGGAAAAGACACAATTCATCGTAATCTAACCCACCATGCCTGCTCAATCCTTGATTCTTTCTCATAAAATCATCGAATCGATCCAACCTTCTTAACAAATCTTTATCAATGGGTGTAGGTTGTTCTTCCATCGCCGCCTTCCCTTGAGATGCAGTATCCAGTACAAAAGGCTCTGCAGTATGGTGGTGGGGTCCCTGAGGGTTGGGGGGAATGTTCAGATTGGTTTGTGGATGGGTTTGAGGGATTTGACTACTGGTTGGGTTCACCAATACATAATTCGGATGCATATAGGAAAAGTCTGAATTTAGTCGGGTGAAGGTATTTTCAAGAGGGTTAGCGAAAGAAGGAAAGAAAGGTGTTTGGGTATTGGATGTGTGGGGTGGTTGATAGTCTTGTGCAGGTGGGTGATTATCGATAGGTTCTTGGTCGTTTGGGACACCACCACCATTGTTGCTAGCAACCAGCTGATCAATTACACGTCTTTGTGCGGCCATTTCAGCACTTAACTCATTGAACTTGCTAAGCATCTCACTTAATTGAGCTCCCAATGCTGTGAAGTCCGGTGATGTAACCATAGCAGATCTTTCCGAAGTTTCTGGCACTGAACTCATGTTTACAGACTGTCTCAAGGCTTTACTTCGAGACCTGGTGATGATGGGGCTTCTTCGGGTAGCTATTGTGAAAAATACCTGATAGTGGAGAAAAGAAACTCATTTAGGATTGGATTGTCTGTCAAATTGCTGTAATTTATTCAAGAAAAAAGAAGAAAAGAAAAGAAGAAAAAAAAACATGAGTTAGTAGATATTTAAATAATTCGGATGCATGTCCTATGGGGAGCCCTTTTTGTGCCAAGGGTAGGCCTAATATGATGCAACACTTTCGGAATGAGACCCGTTGATCAAACCTGTTATTGACAATCATTTTGTGAAAAAGAAGAGATTTCATTTCATTGCAAAATACCCAGTACATTTGTTTACATCATGTCACGAAGGCGATTTCGTACAAGGTCACCAAAATTTCTGAGTCTATCTAGTACAGAATCTCTAGTTTCTCTAGCGTACGGAATCTTGACACGTTCGGCTTGATCATGTAATTCCCCACATTTTCGTTTCATCTCTTGGCGGTCTTCTCGCTCCTTTTCATACAACCTTTTGTTTTCCTCTGCCCTTTCCTTGTGTGCCTCGACGGATTTCTTCAACTGTAGAACCTCCTTGTCCTTGGTTTCAATGATGGCTTTCAACTTCTTGATCTCCTCATATGGCTCACATTGCAACCCTTGCGTGGTGGAGTTTCTTAACCAACCCTCATATTGGGAAGTTGCTACACCCTTCTGTTTGAGCTCCGGAAGATAACTAATGCATCTATCATCGGATATTGTTCTCCAAGCTTCAGTGATTTGGCTCTTCATAGGGATCTCTTTCGGACATACTCCCTTATCAAAAAAAACGGTGACTTCACTTAACTCAGATGCAGACGGTATTCCCTGGATGCGACCTAGTTGTCTGAGAAACCTCTTCGGGGTATATGAGATAATTCCTTGAGTACCCAGCAAAAGAACACATTCTGACACCTTAGTGCGAAGTACTGGTATAGAACAGTCTGTCCAATCCAATACCCACCTAATGTCATGATCTTGCAACGTTTCCAAGTAATTCACATATTCGGATGCGTTCTTCGGTAGACCCTCTTCGTTGACTCTTTTGTGATGTGTAACTATCCAATTGTATCCAACTACCGGCAAGCTATTGGCAACAGATGATCGTCTCCTGAAATGCCCCATAGCCCATATATGCAGAACCAAATTCGCCCCATAAAAGAACTTTTCTCCCTTTTTGCAACCGTTACAGGCTAAAAGAATGTCTGCGAGAAGGGTCGGGACTATAGAGCATTGTTTATCCTGGATTCCCAAAAAAAGATCATTTACAACTTTTGCTAATTTGAAAGCTATCTTCTGATCCTTCCTCGGGAAAAAATAAATCCCAGCCATAGTTACTCCATATACTAATGGCCTTTTGTGCTCCCATATGTCTTTGGAGGTGAACGCAAAATCTTTCACATGCCTCTCAAACCCATCGCGCGGTGCAAAACGTTCAAACAGGATATTCACGGCGACGCCCTGGTCTGATCCTCGTAATACCGACTCTTTCAATCCTATGATCTTGCAAAATTCTACCTTGTCTGAAGTGGTCGGAAAAACCAAGGCAGTTCCATGCATAGGCAGATTAAGGAGGCCGGCTACTTCCTCGAGTGTTATAGTCATTTGCCTATTACCTATTCGAAAAGCAGAACACTCTGGGTCCCAAAGATGCACTAAGGCCTCTACCAAATAACCGTTGGGTTTGATCTCCTTAAAGTCTCCAATCGGTCCCAAATATTGGGCTACTTGATGCAATTCATTGGGTAGCATGAAGGTAGGCCATCTTTGAATCTCAGTCGGTGGTATCAACAACTGATAAATTCGGCGAGGACGATCCATCTAAAAATGGAGAAAGCAGTTTGTCAATTACCTTACCTACGAGTCTCATTCCTCCAGTTAGGCGGTAATTTAAACGTGCGGTCCCTTGAAAGGTTAAATACCCACGGGAAAACAAAGGTTGGCTTTATTCCTGAACGGGATTCCCTACGTGGCGTTCCCTTTCTAGGGTTTATGCATGATGCCATTTTATTAAAGCAGGTAAATATGAAATGTAACCTAAAAGGATCCCCTTTTAAATGTTGGGGTAAGCCTAAAATGATATGTTATTATGCTACCAATGCAATGCATTGAAATTTAAACGTGTCATAACAGGGTAGGCTCTTAGAGAGTGCCATGCCAGGACTCTTATTTTCTAGGGCTTATGAATGCAATGGAGACAAAACCAAGAAAAGTTAGTTCAATCAAATGAATACACATAACACATTATAGCAAAGCAATACACAGAGATAAAACAATAAAAGGAAAAGAGGGGTTGGATCCCTCCCCTCGTGAATGGTGTCCCTAATATGGTAAGGCAGACTCTACCCTAGGTAAACTACCATGGATGCATGAGGTATTGGCTTACTAATGCATCTAAATTCGACAGGTTTTAGGTCCCCGAGCCTTCAGACTTGGAAACCAAGGGTCATCAATCCCAAGATTCTTTGTCGGTGACTCGAGCGATTCCCCAAACACCGCTACGCACACATCGTGTCACGGCTACGTGTTTGAGTGAATCTATCAAAATTCTCAACCTTCGACTAAAAGCTAAAGGCTATCAACCCAAAGCTTAAAGCGGAAGATTGAGTGACCCCTCGGATCATGCTACGCACACATCGTGTCACGATCACACGTCCAAGTGGGTCGCCTAATCCTAATAGGGTGGAGTGGCGTGACAAGCCACTAAAAGAAAAATAAATAAGGGACAAAAAATAATAAAAGCGTATGCACGTATGCAAGTGCTTCGTTTGGAGGGAAGGGATCGAGAACCAACGTGAGGCTCTAGGGTAAAATCCCCCACCCAAATGCAATGCAAAGCGCGGTACAAACAAGTAAATAAATAAACCATTCATCAGATACACGAAAGACGAAGAACGAATACGTGTGAAACGCAAAACATCCTAAAAAAGAAAAATGCAACCTAAAACATCCAAATATGATAAATAAAAAGGATTAAAAAAGGAAAAGACAACTAAACCAAATGCTTGGACTCTCTAAGTCCCCAGTGGAGTCGCCAAGTTGTCGCGCCCCATTTTTCGCGATGAAAAAGAAAGTGTTTATAAAGAAAGATGATTTATTAATAATAAATGAAAAAAGGACCTAGAATGGGACTTTGAAAAATGCGACGATTTGGGTCCAAGATTTAGTCAAAAAGGGTTTTGAAGAAAATTAGGAGTCGCCACTTGGTATCGAGTTTGGGTGTACCAAGTCACCCAAAAAGTGTATTTAAATAAAATAAAATAAAACCCTTTTCGACAACTCCAGGTCTTTGAAAAACAAAAGAAAATGGATTCGGGAGTCACGGTTGAAGAAAGGGAAGGCAAAGGTTCGATTAATTCAAACCTAAGGCACCCTTTCCACCTAGTCTAAGCTAGTTGCGAGGTTTAGCCCAAAATTTTCCTAATCTAACCCTTAATTTTATCATATTTGAATGTTTTCTACATGAATGCAAAAATAAAATATCGAAAGGGACAAAATGTTCATCCAAGGGTTTAATTGAACCAATCACATTTATTGCGAAGGCCAAAATGAATCCTTGAAGGTGTCACGAGTATGCAAATGATGAAATTAAAAGTAAAGAAAGGAAATTAAATTATATACATAGATATAAGTGATCAAAGAAAAAGGGAATGCAACATAAAGGGTACGGGAGGCAAAAAAAAAAATTCGTGACATAATTTTCTTATACATGGATTAATAGGGCATTTAAACTAGAAAGTTATAATCACCCATTTCCCATGTTTGAAAAATAATTATCCTAACATGAACAAGCAAATGAACTAGCTTAAATGGGATGCAATTCTAAATGACATGATTAGCACCTATAGCGGGTAGGGGATAATAAAATAGGGAATATCATGCAAATGAGAAAAGATCCTAAAAATGAAAATATGCATGAAAATGTGGTGAATAGCATACAATGATGAATCTAGCGCAAAATGACCTAAAGGGTCTAGCGTTGGACTAGCCCATTTCTAAAAATCCTTGCTAGCGTTGGACTAGCAAGTAAGCGGAGGGAGAAACTACAACTAGCGTTGGACTAGTGTGGTGACGTCATGCATCAACAATTCATAGCGAAACAAATAAAACATAAATTAAAACAAATAAACACATAAGAGCACGTAGCACATAACACGTAAACATAATATCTAGATGCCAAAATCCTAAGAAAAGCGGACAAAACACATAACACATAAGCCACATAAACACGCAACCTATTTATTACATCGGGGGCGCCTAACTACAATCTAGAAGGGAAAAATATAATAAAACAAATCTAATTATCCTATCTATTACATTTTTGAGGTATTTAAATGCCTCTTGAATCATTATAAAAATTAACTAAAACATATATAAGAAAATTTGAATGAATATTTAAATCAAGTAAATAAAGCATATAAAAATATATAAACACATAGGAACAAATAGGAGCACATAAGAGCACGTAATTGACATTGAAATAATAAAATAGGGGTACCTCCCGTTTGAAGTGGTGACTAAATGGAGTCAAATTGTCCTATTTATACTCACAATGAACAAAAGAATCATGGCACCACTTTAATTGAAAATAATAATAATGTTAAAATACTAAATTCACATTAACATGTCAAACGCAAAGAAATTTAAGAACATCTAAAAATTGCAAGTTGAATATGTTCAAAAATAACATAATTAGTTATTAAAGAAAAGAAACAATCATAATAAAGAGAGTCAAAATTCATCAGGGACTGAATTGCAAAGATTGAAAACTTTTAGGGACAGAAGTTATATTTTTCCAAAGTTTAAGGGTCAAAATTAAATGAAAGATAAAATTCAGGGACCAAAATGCAATTAATTTAAGGACCTAGGTGAAAGGAATTTAAAATGTTCTGGGCCACAATAAAACTACTCCAAAGACCAGGGGTCAAAGTGCAAATCGTAACCAGATCTGGGCAAGAACAAGGGCATCGGGCCGCTCTTTTATTTTACTTGGGCCAAACCTACCTAAGCCCAACTGAAAACCCAAGCTAAAACACACAGGCCAGCCCGTCCTTTTATCCCTCAAACCCAGCCAAAATACATGGGCTCCAACCTCTTAGCCCAACGGAAAACCCAAAAAAAAATAAACCAGAACCCAACTCCAAAACCCAACCAAAACTAACTCTTGGCCCAACCAAAAAATAAACATCAGCCCAATTTCCTTTCCTTTTCTTTTCTTTCTTCTCTTTTTCTTTCTTTTCTTTCTTCCCCATTCGTTTCTTCTTCTCCTCTGGCCATCCGAAGCTCACTCCAGTTGGCGGCCATGGTGGCCGCCACCACCTCCGGCGACTTCTCCGGTGGCCAAAATTTCTCAAAATGTACCTCCCCACTCCATTTTTCGCGTAGATTCCATTTCCGGATTTAGTTTTTACAAAAAATGAGCCGAAAGTGGCCAAAAAGTCAAAATACAGTCCAGTTTTTATTTTTTAAAACACCCAAATCTTTCACCAAAAATCATAAAAAATATATTACAATACTCCTTATAACCTCTATAATACAACTATGATTTTAACTAACCAGAAAACAATAACAAAAGACTACATTAAGGCAAAACAGTCCCTAAAAATCTTTTTGGCATTTTTTCAAACAATTAATATGCATTCACAGACATCATTTCCTTTTCCTTCATCTAGTTCATGCCATTTCCCAATTTTCAGCAATGCAACAACAACAATACGAGGCAGCCAGCAGAAATGAAAGAAAACTAAACAATGAAGCATTGATTTAATGTGCTAGACAAAAACTAAAAAAAATACCTCAATGTAGGTGTGTGGGAGGTTGAGATGGAACCGAGAGGAGTTGGGGAAGATTTTTTTTCTGTTCTGTTTGTTTCCTCCGCCCAAGTCCGAGAGAGGGAGAGTGAGGGGTCAGGCTGCAAAATTCCGAGAGCTTCCCTTCCTCCTCTCTCGTGCGTTTCTTTTTCTCTGCCTCTGCCAAGTGAGTCCAGAGGGATTGGAGTGCTTTTTTTTTTTTTTTTCTTTTTGTGGCTTGTCTTTTTTTTGTCTCCTGAAACTAGAGAGAGCCGAGGGATGTATTTTTGGGGAGGAAGAGTGGAGTCTTTGTGTGAGTTGGCCTGTCCGACTTTTTAGAGAGAGCCGAGTGAGGAAATTTTGTAGCCAAAGTAGTTTTTTTTTTTGTCTGTTTTCTCCTCTGCAAAATGTTGAGTGTTGGCAGAGCCGAAAGAGTACATATTTTGAGCCCCAAAGCGCCGTTCCCCCTTTTTTGTCAGTCCCCCCGAGAATCAGGAGAGAACCAAGGGATTTTGTCAAATGGGTTTAGTTGTGTTTTCTTTTTTTTTTTTTTTTTTTTTTTTTAATCTGCAAAAATGAGACAAAAATATACTTAAAAATGCAAGAAAATAAATTGCTCATCAAATAGAAAATATTCGAAAAAACACAAAATTTGACAAAAATTTGGTGTCTACACCTCACAACTTAAAATCTGACAATGTAAAGTAGTTCATTGAGAATCCATTTCATAGCTAATGTCAAGAGCTAAGAAAACAATAGCATTTTATTTTTGTAGGGCACCCTCACACTAATACGCAGGTGAAAAACATTAATTGAACTATCCTACGTGGATTAAAGTTTCAGTTTGACCCGGCTACGTTAGAATGGGTGGAAGAACTGCCAAATATCCTCTGGGCTTACTGAACTATCCCCTAAACTGCTGCCCAAGAAACTCTATTTGAGTTAACCTATGGGACAGAAGCTGTAATCCTAATAGAGTTTAGACTACCCATATCTAAGACTCAAAACTTCATAGCTCAAGCTAATGAGAAAGAATTGAGGTAGAAGTTAGATGTGTTTAAGCAGAGAAGGGAAGAAACTGCTATAAGAATGGCTAAGTATGAAAGACAGATAGCTCAGTATTACAACTCAAGGGTCAAGATAATACACTTTAAACTAGATGATCTAGTCTTACCACCAAGCTCGATTATGAATTGGGAGGGCCCTTTTAGAGTTATAGAGGCTGGCTAAACTGGACATTATAAGTTAGCTCATATTAGTTGGGAAGAAATTCCTCAAACATGGCATACCTCCAATTTGAAAATTTTCTTTCACTAAGTGCTTAACTTAGTTTTATTGTAATACAATTCTTAGCAATAAAATGAGGTTTCTTTCCAAACTACCTAACCATTATTAAAATTTGGGTTCTATCGACCATCTGGAAGGATAAATAACAACTATCTGAACTCAATAAAGGTGGTAAATTTCAAAATATTTTAAATATATTATTAACAACTATCCTATGTTTGCCAAACTTCTTATAATTACCCGAGATAGGTGAAAAGCATAAAAACTTTAGTATACCTAGAAAATTTTTCAAAGTATACTGGGGAATAGGAGTAGCAGATAGGAAACATAGGAAATTTTGAACTGTAAATCTGAAATGGAAATTCATTAATAATAGAGATAATAGTTACAAGATTGTTCATACAAAAAGGGCAATTAGTTTGGATTGTTCTATAGGCTTCTTCCTAGCAGCCTTACTGGTCACTTCAGCCACAGTTGTTCGGCTCCCCTCTTCAGACTTCCCCTCAAATTTCTCTTCATCCAGGGAGACTAGTTGTATTTCAGGGTTACTGATAATATCATCAATCTTGTGTACCCTTCCACAAGTCAGTCAACCATCTTGATGGTCTTTGGGTTATAGTTTGGGAACTACACCTGGTAGAACCAGGGAGGTTGAGGGACTAGACTACTTGAAAGGCTTCAAGTATAGCCAAACTATATAATTGGACTGTTCAGCTTGGCCAAGTCCCCTTGAAACTGCTCGGACTTGAGGAAAGCTCAAATTATCCTTTTGGCCCATTTCCTGGAAGCATTAACCGGAGCTACAGCATGCTTCTCCTCCAACTCTTCAATGTTTTTTTTTGTTCAGCGTCATAGCTAGTTTGGAGGGAAGCTAACTTTCCATATTCAAAATCCAGGTTTGATTGCAACTGGGTTAATGTGCTCCTTCAAAGCTTCTATTTCCTTTCATGCAGCATCTAGGGACTTCTTGGCATCATTCTATGAGACAATACTTACTTCTACTCAATTATAAAGTTAAATATAATGTTAAATGATAAAATATAACTTTTATCTTTTTCTTGGAAAAATTATTTTATAAATTAAATTAGTAAGTTATTTTGTTGCACTACTTTTATGTTAATTGTTGGGTTGAATATTTTTGTGTGTATTGGACTTATTTAACTAATTACTTTAGGTTGGACTAATCAAACCAATTGTATATGCATTAAAGTTAGCAGCCCACAATTTGTATCTATACTAATAAAGCCCAACCCAAGTTCAAACTATTAGGTGTTAAGAAAAGGATGATGCAATAGTTGTTGTCTATTTTTGGCAAAATCAAGGGTTGCATGATACTAGAGGTGGGGTTTTAACCAGTGGCAAGTGTCTTGCAGAGATCATATAAGAAACCTTATAAATAGGTTCACCCTCCAAACATTATTTTTCTTCCTGCTAGTACTTTGCCTAAAACATAACCATTTGGAGAAAGATTAACGAGAAGGTTGGAGTAAGGAGGGGCAGTGGGGAAGTTTTGGCAGTTCTACACTAGGAGAAATAAATCATTTGTGAATTTTCAACTTTTGAAAATTTTATTTTTCTTTTACATTGGAAAGCTATGCATAAACGTATGTTCTATATACTATCTGATATTATATAATATACATATGTATTGTGGCAGTAGCACCATGTCTTGTTTCAACGAGTTTACTCTTCTCAAATTATGGATTTTGTTTCTTTGACCTAAATTCTGATTTTTTGCAAATGGATGATTGAATAATGCCCTATGGTTTTGGTTACTGCTAAGTAAATGAAGATGAAGCGAAGCATGTTATTGTCTTTATAATAGGAATTCATTTGCTATTTAAAATTTTTAGGAATACTTAGAATTTTTAATGTATTGAGTGTGATCAAGTTTACTATATTAAGAATTTGTTATTTTAAAATTAATTAGGAAATAAAAAATTGAGACTTGGGTTTGCTTCATGATTGTCGAATACAATTAGTAAGAAACTTGGTATTTTCTGCATTTCCATTGTTTTGTTGCTAGTAAGATTAAAAGAAAAGATTGATCAACATATACTGTAGTCATGAACATAGAGATATTGTTATAGTGGACCACTTAGTTGTTGGAAAGAGTTTCAGACCTCCTCATGGGTATAATGTATGTATTTCTTATGTGATGAAATAATTTGGGACTAGGATTAATTGGCATGCTTCACAGTTAAGCGGTGTGTTTTGAGAGATTTAATAGCTTTGCAACCAAGAAAGCTTGACTAGTTTCCAAAGAAAAAAATCCGTAGCTTTTGACCATTGCAGCTAGCCTTGTATAGTTTTACAGTATAACCTCTAACTCAGCTTAGAAAACTCGAATTCTGGTGCCATTGATTACATACAAAAGGTATAAAGGTCACACTCTGGTTCCTCTTGTGTCGAATCTTGTTGATATTTAAATCTAGTGCAAAAACAACCTCTAAATAGACTGACTCAGCTTTCGACTAAAACAAGCTGTAAATTCATGGGCAAATTCAGGTAGGTTAAGTCTTGAATAACTCAAAGATCTTTTCATGAGAGTTTCTCTACTCTGAACCTTGTTTCTAAATCCTCAAAGTTAGTTGAGTTATTTATCTCAAGATACAGCAATACTTGCACAACTGCCCAACCTAAAAGTTTTAAGTGATGTTTAAGCAAATGCTGTAACTTTGAGAACTATTTGAAGAAATTAAGTGGTGAATTTTATATTAAGTCCTTCATAAGACTTATAATATGTCAAATGCTATTTCTAGTGGTTATAAAATTGTAACTTTTAGAGATGTAGGTGTGTGATAATGTCATTTTAGTAAGTGCCAAACCATCTAAAATTCAGTAGAGGTAGTGGTAATTCTTCTATAACATTGAGATCCAATTTGAGCACAGAGAGTCTGTAAGAATAGGACCAGTCTTGTAAAGGTTCTTAACAATTTAAATTGAACTTATCAATTTTGAAGTGTATATCTCAAGATATTTTGACTACTTGAGACATTACCGAATCTAACAATAAAATGTTTCATGTGATTGTTCAAGTTTTAACCACATGATTGCTTTACCTACTTTTTTTTAAATTATTGTTATTGATTGTCATTACATATTCTTGATAATTTTATTCATTCATGTACATATGTTTGATAAATTGGTATGCATTTTGTGATTATACCAACTAAGTGCTAAGGCAAATATGTTGGAAGTCATCTCTAGAGCTTGTATAATAAACATAATGGGCCCTGTCAACAGTGGTCAAGGTTGGTCGGGAAGGTAATGGATTGGTAATCGATTTAGAATCCATTTTGACATGTTTTCTTCAATAAGGTTAGGAGTTTTAACCTTTATTGGTAGTGAAACTAGTGGTGATATATTGGATATCCACAGGTATTGTGATACGCTCCTCGGCCAACTTGTTCCGAAACACGTAGCACGATTGCCCAAGGATCTAGACGGTTGATCAATCGTTTGGAGTGCGGAACCTAGAACCAAGATGGACGACTCAACTTGATTAAAGGCGGTAGAACAGCGACTCTAATTGAGGTGGTTACTCAAACACAAGTTCATTAGTACAAAATGTGCACTTCTTAAGGTTAGCATAGAGGCGCGCCTTTCGAAGTGTGTCAAGTACCAATCTTAGAAGCTCCATGTGTTCATGAATGTTGTGACTATAGATCGAGATATCATCAAAGTAAATAATGATAAATTTTCCTATAAACTGCCTTAAAATATGGTTCATTAATCTCATAAAAGTGCTAGGTGCATTAATCAACCCAAAAGGCTCCTAACCACTCATAAAGGCCATATTTGGTTTTGAAAGCCGTTTTTCACCTATCTCTCTCTTTCATCATAATTTGATGATAGCCACTATGAAAATCAATTTTGGTGAAAATAACATCACAATCAAGTTCATCTAGCATATCATCTAATCTAGAAATAGGATGACGGTATTTAATAGTTATAGCATTTACAGCCCTACAATCAATACACATACGCCGAGTAACATCTTTTTTTGGAACAAATATAATAGATAAAGCACACGGACTCAAACTCTCTTTAACCCAACCCTTATCTAGTAGGGCATCAACTTGCCTTTGGAGTTCCTTAGTTTCCTCCAGACCCATTCGGTAGGCGGGTTTGTTAAGTAGGGGTGCTCCAAGAATGAGGTCGATTTGGTGCTCGATCTCTTGGATGGGTGGTAAGCCATCAGGAACCTCGTCAGGGAACACGTTCTCGAATTCCTGCAACAAAACAACCACACTAAAAGGCAATGCCTTGTCGAGTTCATCAGCACTCAAAAACACATGTTTGCATATCATAAGTAACACAGGCTGATCAGAATTCACGATTGTCCTAACATTCTTAGCCTTGATTATTATGTTTTGCTTCTTAGTGTTTGACTTAACCAATGCTTGATCATTTGTAACACTAGGAACAACACAATGGCTCTTGGCCGAATGCTCAAAGGATGATTTGGGACAATTTCCAGATTCAGTCCCCTTGAGTTTTCTCTTTTGACGGTCTAAGTCACATTCCCTTTGCAATTTAAGTTCGTCCCATATACTTGTGCGGGTGTGAGGGGTGTTAGGACCATGCGTTTACCATTATGTAATAGAGTGTACTTATTAGACCTACCATCAAAGGTAACATGCTTATCAAATTGTCAAGATCTTCCTAAAATGACATGAGTAGAATGCATAGGGATAACATCGCAAACAATTTCATCAATGTACTTGCCAATGGAGAAAGGAAGGCGTACCTGTTTGTAGACACGTACTTCACCATCTTCACTTAGCCATTGAAGTTCGTAAGGGTGCGGATGTCTAGTCGTAGGAAGTTCCAAGCTTTCCACCATTAGTAAACTTGCTACATTGGTGCAACTTCCCCCATCGATGAGAAGGTTGCACACTTTGTCACTTATTTTACACTGAGTGTAGAACAAGTTTTCCCTTTGTAACTGTTCATCCTTCTTGACTCGGGTGGTTAGCACTTTTCTTGCTATCAAACAACCAATTTCACCTTGAGTTGGTGAATATTCTTCCTCGGCCGAGTCAATTTCCAACCACTCCTCCTTGGTCAAGTCGGGCATCTCCTCACAATCGTCATTTTCCGACACGACGTCTCTATTGTGAGTGATGAGCATTACCCTTTGATTTGGACATTAAAATTGGATATGTTTCGAATCCTTGACACTTGAAGCATTTAATATCCCTACTCCTAGGTTTAGGAGTTTCTTGAGTAGGCTTCGAAGTGGACTTAGATGGATCAACAACTTTGTTAGGTGTAGAATTGAGAGTTCAGTTGGGAAAGTTGCCTTGGATACGGCTAGGAGTGGATGGAGTGGCCGAATGGCCAGCATCGTGGGATGTTCTTCTCGGCTGTCCTCCTTTCCAAACATTCGAATTTGAGGTGGTATGGTCGGCTACCTCTCCTTAATTTCTTTCCCTTTTCGGTCTTGATGACTAATTCAAGTAGGTCGCTCATATCCAAATAGTGCTCAAGTTCCAAGGCCTCTTGAAGGTCAGAGTTTGACCCTCTAAGAAATCTTGCCATTGTGACCTCACTATCTTCTTGGAGATTAGCCCTCATCATGGCCATCTCGATCTCCTTGTAATAACCCTTCACACTCATGTTGCCTTAAGTGAGAGTTTGCAGTTTGGAGTGGAGATCTCGGTTGTAGTAGTTTGGAACAAATCTCTTGGGTATCATTGCCTTGAGTTCACTCCAAGTTCGGACTTGCGGTTCACCATTTTCTTCTCCTACCAGTCCTTACTTGATCCCACCAAATGAGTGCATATTCGGTGAACTCAACAGTAGCAACGTTCACCTTTTGTTCCTCGCTATAGTCATAGCAATCGAAAACCATTTCGATTCGGCCTTCCTATTCTAACACGACACAAGACTCAAAAACCAACTAACAACTAAATGACTAGTGATGTGAATGTTCGGCCACTACATTAAGCACACGCGTGGTCAGAAATGGCCGGTTCATGGGCTTGGATCATTGTGTAGGCAACCTGCTTAGTATCTTTCAAGCCTTCAATGTTCCTATGGACCTCTTGTTGATCTTGAACATTGTGAACAAGGGATTGAAGAGACTCTTTGAATTGTTTTGCCCTTGCGCGGGTAACTGGGCCAAGTGGAACTCTTACGTGTTCATCAGTTGGGCTCAAATCCGTGCACACATCATATTGACCAATGATTGACACTGGAGTGTTGAAGTAGTTACAAGTCATGCATGCATCTTCAGGGTTATAAGGATGGCTAAGCATTAGTATTATTTCTAAATTCTAAATTGCAATACTTGTTATTTGTGATGATAATATTGATACAAAAAAATTAAAGTCCATTTTTGTGTTTTTTTTGCATCATGCTTTGAAGAGGAGTGGCTATTAAAAAAGAAAAGGAGGTTCTTTTAAAAATTATATATATATATATATATTCTAAATGGATATTACATTAACACACATGAAATCTCATTGAGTTTTAACTCACATGATTTTATGATAATTTTTCAGATGAGGAAGAGTAGAACTCTGGCAGGAAGCTCGAAGTTACATCTCAATACATATTACTATTTGATGTCTTCTCGTTGTGCTTAACTTTGGAATGTATTATTTTGAGATGTAAAATTTTTATTGACCAAGTTATTTTTGACAAGTTTGAGATAACAAGTTTTTAAATATTTTACCTTTTGAGATATCATTGTAAATCTGTTTATCTTATATAGTTATTGTAATTCTATGGATTATGTGACTTGTGTGAAAAAAGAAATTGCCCTTATGAGAGGTAGGCTAATGCTAAACTAAATTTCCTATACTTACATAAGTGGGGTGTCACAGTTTGTCATTTGGAGCTTAAAGTTAGGCTATGATAAGTTAGGGTTCTTGGCTTGTGAAAAGTTAGCAAATATCTAAGTATGCCTTAGTTTAAAAAAATTAATGATCAGACAAGCTAGCAATTGTTTTATTAAGTTTTAATTTTGAAGTTGTAAATGGTGTCGTAGGTCATGGATTGCTAGAAGCACTCCCCTGTTATTTGCTATGGTCATTCTTATGTTAGGTAGTTGAGGAGACCCTATGTCCCACCTATGCATAGGGGTAGAGCACATGGAGGTAGATGTATTTGTTAGCTCTCATACATTGATCATGTTGTGATTGAGGTAATATCTGAGAAGAATCAATTATATAGAGAGAGGACTAATTTTGACCAGCAAATTGAGGCAGCAAATGAGAGAATTGCAGCACTCGAGGTTCGAGAGAGCCAGTTGGAACAAGAGAATACTTGAGACTCTAACCTCCATTTTGATGAGTACATGCATAGATGTCATTGGTAAGAGAGGTTTAAGAGACTGAGAGTTGACCAAAGAACTAGACTTGCTTCTATTCAAGAGGATGTGTCAGAGACATATGGTTGTGCTATTATTCTGGATGATGTTACTGAGAGTAAGGATGACCTTAGTGATGGGGAGACCCAGGCCAACGTAGCTTTGGCAGTTATGTGCCACATGCTTTATGAGTGTAATAACTAAGATGATCAATTGGATGATGTGGTATAGGTGAATTCTAAGGTTAAGTTTGAAACCCAACCAGGTAAGAAAGATGCTGAGATACGACCAGAGTAGCCTGAGGCATCCCTAGATGATATTATTCCATAGAATGGATATGCATCCCTAGGTGATATTATTCCATAGAATGGATATTTTACTTTCAACTTTTGTACTTCTAGTCAAGTAGGTGCTCCGAAGACATCTTTGGTTCCTTATTGAAGCTTTTTGATCGGCATTAGGATTTGATAATATATATTTTGATGCTGATGTAGTATGGTTGTATTTTTTGCTAAACTTATTAGGTTAGATATTTAGGAATCCTTAATTATGTTTTGGTTAGATATCTTGTTGAAACTTTTGATCTGCATTAGATTGAATGCTATATATATTCTACTACTTGTCTTTCATGTGAACGAAATTATGTATTTTCTTATGTTAAAATTTGTCTCTTATATAATTTTATGTTGGTAAACATTTTCAAAAGAGAAATAAATATATATTTATATAGATGGAAACACCCGAGGGGCAGGGGCAAACCTCTCAAAATATGGATATTGAAAATAATATCTCCTTATTTTTTTTTTCTATTTGATTCAAGTGGAGGGCTGAAACCCATTACAATGATACCATTCTCGGTGTAGCAACACCCACTAAATCGAAAGCTAACAAGCTTCTAATCGAGTCAGGGGGATTAACAAAACTATCTCTGAATCTAACTGCACACTAAGCTTAGCTAAATGGTCGGCGCTGGCATTTCCCTCCCTCCACTAATGCTTGAACTGAAGCTCCCAAGAATGGCTTCTCAATTCCTTTATCATCACAATAATGTTCAGATATGGACTGTCTTCTGACTCCTTATGGATTAACTCCAAACTGACTTTCGAATCAGATTCTATTCACAGTTTCTTTATCCCCAACTCCCAGGCTAGGTGCATTCCTCTCCAAATAGCCATTAGTTTTGCCTTAACATTGTTGGTAATTCTCAATCCCGTAGGGGCTTTCTTGTATATTAGGTTTATCACAAGGGATTTTTTTTTTACCCTTTTATTTATTGTTTTCACAATGAAATAAATCACCCAATCCCTGTGGATATGACCCTATTCACTGCTATATTCAAATTATATTTTTCAAGTAGAAATTTTTATTTTTTCTAGATTGACACCCAATAGAGAGCTACTGTTCTTTTTGTCAAAAAAAATGGTACACTAAGAATTTGTATTGATTATAGATGTTTAAATAGTGTAACTATTAAGAATAAGTATCATTTGTCTTGAATTGATGAGTTATTTGATCAACTTCAAGAAGTCCGAGTTTTTTCAAAATTTGACCTTCAGTAAGGATACTAGCAAACTCAAGATTCAAAAGCTAGACATACTCAAAACTGCTTTTAGCACTCATTACATCACATTATAAGTTTTGGATAATCCCATTTAGGCTTACAAATACACCTCTTGCATTCATGGATCTCATGCATTGAGTGTTTCATCCTTACTTGGACCGTTTTGTAGTCATTTTTGTTGACAACATACTTGCCTACTCTAAGACTCCCGAAGAACATGAGCAACACTTTGATGCTATTTTGAAAACCTTTCATAAATTGTTTACCAAATTTAATAAATATGAATTTTGGATGGAGAAAATTTCATTTCTAGGTCACATTGTTTTGGGAGAGGGATTAGCAGTAGACCCTACAAAGAAATCACTTCTTTGAAACAATCAAAGACTGTGACAGATGTTCATAGTTTTCTAAGACTAGCAGGTTATTATCGAAGGTTTGTTAAAAATTTTTCTAAGATAGCAAGACCTTTGACCCACATCAAGCAAAAGAAAATCAAATTTGATTGGAATGGTAAATGTGAGTCAAAGTTTCAAGAACTTAAGAAGAGATTGACTATGTCACTAGTTTTACTTCTCCCGGATGGCATAGAAAATTTTGTTATGTATATAGATGCCTCTAAAGAAGGATTGAGGTGTGCTCTTATGGAAAATTGGTCTTGTTGTAGAGTATGCTACATGCAAGTTGAAAACTCATATGACTTGGAGCTTGCAACAGTTGTTTTTGCACTGAAAAGATGGAGACACTATCTATATGGAGTATTTTTTGAAGTTTTTACTAAGCATAAGAGTTTAAAACATAGTTATTAAACCCGACCCGGCCTAGTGGTTGAACCAATCAAACAGGTGAACCCACCATGGAACCGGGCCGGTTTAGCAATTGGATCGAAATTATAGATGATTCGGTTTGAACCATTTGATCCAAACAGTCAAACCGGTGACCCGTTAAACTCGACAGGTTTTGAAAATTTTTTTGAAATTACATTTTTACCCAATTTTTTATTTTGACTAGCCACACCAACATGGGCATTGTCATCTTTTTGACAATTAGATAAGCAATTTTGAAAAAGGATTTGGAAATTAGGGTTTCTATCTTTCTTTGACACTTAGATTTATCATTTATGTTTATGTATAATATCAATATAAATTCATAAACTAAGGAACACGTTTGGGTATGGTTTGTGTGTATAAACTACGAAATACTAATAGGTTATGGCTTGTTGACATTTAAGAATTTCTGTTCTTATATTATAATTTATATGTTTGTTTAATTATATTATATTTTTTTTATTATATAGTGTGATCCAACGGTTCAACTAGTGCCCCACCAGTTGAACCATTGACCGGCCAACCCAATCCTCCTGCCGGATTGATACTCAGGTTGGTTTTAATATCTATGGTTTAAAGTAGTTTTTTTTTTCTCAAAAAGAGTTGAACTTAGGCAATGAAGATAGGTGGAGTTATTAGAAGACTATGATTGTATAATCAATTACCATTAAAGTAAAGCCAATAACGTAGCAGATGCCTTCAATCATAAAGCGCCAAATTGCTCATTTGGTGACTAAAGAATAGTATGTCCTAATAGATCTTAGAGAGTGGAAACCCAAGCCAGTACAAAAGGGTTTTATCATAGCTAACCTTCAATTGCATGTTGACTTAGTCACATGGATTTGAGACATGCAGATACAAGGTGCAAATTTGTAGAAGATAAGAGTGAAGCTAAAAGAAGGTAAGGATGATGATTTTTTTTTTTTTTTTGTGGCTGGCACCAATGGTACAATGAGGTTTAGAAGGAGTATTTGCGTACCGAATTATTTAACCCTAAAAAGGGAAATATTGGAGGAGGCACATTTCAGCAAATAAACGAGACACCCTAGGGATACGAAGACATACCATGACCTTAAGGATAATTTTTGGTGGAATAACATGAAAGCAAGATAGCTGAATATGTCTCTAAATGTCTCACGTAGCAACAAGTTAAGATAGTGCATAAAAAAACTAGCTGGATTAATTCAACCGTTACCAATACTAGAGTGGAAATGGGAGCATATTACAATGAATATTGTATTTGGATTGCCATGAACCAAAGAAAATCTTGGTTGAGTATGGATAGACCGGCTTACGAAAGCTGTACATTTCATACTTATTAACATCAGGTCTAATGGAGAAACTCACCCATATTTACCTGGATAGGATTAATAGATTGCATGGTATACCACTTAGTATTGTCTCAGATTGAGATTTTAGATTCACCTCTAGGTTTTGGTCCCGACTACAAGGTGCTTTAGGTACTAAGCTTAAACGTAGTACTACTGCACATCCTCAAAACGATGGACAATCAGAAAGGACAATTCAAACTTTGGAGGATATGCTTTGTGCTTGTGCTGCAGATTTTGGAGGAAATTGGGATCAATATGTCACACTTGATAAATTTGCTTACAATAATAGTTATCAAGCAACCGTTAGCATCATACCTTTTGAAGCCCTATCTAAACGAAAGTGTTGGTCTACAATTTATTGGGAAGAAGTGGGTGCACATGGGATGCTAACAACAAGTTAATTGTCCTTTTTTAGAGGATGCTTATACAAAAGTGCGTCTAATACACCAAAGAATGCAAATAGCACAAAGTAGACAAAAAAAAGTTGTTCTGATAATCGTAGGAGAGATTTGGAGTTTAAGGTTGGGGATAAAGTTTTTGTTCAAATCTCACCTCATAAAGCTGTTATCAAGCATCGAAAGGGAGGAAAATTAAGCTCTCAATATGTCAGACCATTCAAAATTTCTAAAAGAATAGGGAAAGTCGCTTATCGCCTAACTCTACTGCCCAATCTGTCAGGAATTCACAATATTTTTCAAGTGTCATTGTTTTGAAAATATGATTCAGATTCCTCGCATGAATTGGACGGTCAATCTCTTCAACTTCAACTCAATCTGTTGTTTATCGAAAGGCCACATCGTATCCTAAATCGATAAATAAAGAAGCACAGGACTAAGAAAATTCCACTAGCTAAAGTTTTATGGAGCAATCATGGTATAGAAGAGGCAACATGGGAAACGGAGGAGGAAATGAAAAAAAATTACCTATCTTTATTTGATGCAAGAAAAGGTAAATTTTGAGGACAAATTTTTTTAGGGGGAATGAATTGTGAGATCATGCTTACTTCCACTCAATTATAAAATTAAATATAATGTTAACTGATAAACTATAACTTTCATCTTTTTCTTAGATAAATTATTTTATATATTAAATCAATAAGTTATTTTGTTGTATTGCTTTTAAGTTAATTGGTGGGTTGAATATTTTTGTGTGTATTGGACTTATTTAACTAATTACTTTAGATTGGACTAATCAATTCCAATTGTATATGTAATAAAGTTAGCAGTCCAAAATTTGTAGTTATATTAATCAAACCCAGCCCAAGTTCAAACTATTGAGTGTTTAAAAAAAAAACAAAAAAAAGAGGATGAAATAGCCATTGTTTGGATTTGGCAAAACCAAGGGCTGCATGATACTAGGTGTAGGGTTGGCAAGTTGATCATGACAAGTGTGTTGCAAAGATTATCCAAGAATCCTTATAAATAGCTAGGGGTGGGCACGGGTCGAATACCTGTCCCGTCCACCATTTGGTTGACTCGACCCGCATCTTGCGGATAAGCCATTTTTTGACCTTTACCCATCACACATATCGGCGGATACCCGATTATAGGGTACTCACTTTGCCCCATTTATCATTTAATTTTTTTTAAAAAATAATTTATACTAATTTAATTTTGTATTTTATACATTCATCTAAGATTTAATAGAGAGTATTTTCTCAAAAAAAAGTCTCCCACTAAGAAACAAGCATGCGAAGATAATACAACAAAAAAGAAAAAAAATTAAAAGAGTTCAAAATCAATAAAAGTTTGAAATAAGAAGCACATTTTTTTTAAATATATGTTCCACATTAATTAAACTCTTTTAACAAAACATAAGATCGTTATCTTTACAAATGAATCTTGTAAATAAACTATAGTCTCTCATATTTGTAATGCAATTTGTTCAATGAAATTGCTTATTTAACTCTAAAAATATTATTTTATAGTATGTGTATAAAAATAAATAAATAAAAAATATATATGCGGGGCGGGTCAGGTATCTGCGGATTTTTAATTATGTGACTCTAACCTACCCCGTAACTTAGCGGATACCCAACCTTCTTTTGATCTGATCAAATAATATAGATTGCGTATCCTAGTTTTCATATCCAATCGGATCTAATATGGCGGGTTTTTGAATTAGCAGATAATTTTACCTTCCCCTATAGATAGCGCCACCTTCCAACCGTTATTTTTCATTCTACGAGTACTTTGTCTAAAACATAGCCACTTAGAGAAAGAGTAGCAAGAAGTTTGGGGTAAGAGGAGGAAGTTGGGGAAGTTTAGACAGTTCTATGCTAGGAGAAAAAAATCATCTATGAATTTTCTAACTTTTGAAAGTTTTATTTTGCTTTTACATTGGAAAGCTATGCATGAAGGTTTTTTCTATATACTGATATTATATAATATACATATGTATTGCAACAATCGTACAACCTGAAGATGAAGCGAAGCATGTTATTATCTTTATAATAGGAGTTAAATTGCTCTTTAAAATTTTTAGGAATGCTTGGAATTTGTCATGTGTTTAGTGTAATCAACTTTACTATATCAAGAATTTGTACTCTAAAATTAATAGGAAATAATTGATACTTGGGTTTGGTTCATTGATGCCGAATGCAACCATTTCGGTTTCATTGGAAATTTGGTTTCATTGAATCAACAAGAAACTTGGTATTTTCTGCGTTTTCATTACTACTAGTAAGATTAAAAGATAAGATTGAACAACATATATTGTAGTCATGAACATGGAGACATGTTCAGTTAGTTGTAGGAGAGAGTTTCAGACCTCCTCATGGGTGTTAATGCGTGCATTTCTTGTGTGATGAAATAATTTGGGACCAAGATTAGTTGGCATGCTTCGTAGTTAAGCCGCGTGATTTGAGAGACTTGATAGCTTTGCAATTATGAAAGCTTGACTAGTTTCTAAAGAAGAAAAAATTATTTATGTTGGCATGCTTTGTAGTTGGCATTGCTATCATGTCAAGAATAATTAGTTCGTCAATTGTTCTATTATTTTCTGCATATTCGTTTCTTTTTGAGAAGATTTATTTATGTTCAACAACTATTTAGATAGAAAATTTTGCCTAACTTTTTAAGATATTTTTATCATGTAAGATTATTCTTCGAACTTTAATGTTTCTCTATGGGTTTTGGTTTACAAATTTGATGAACTCAGATATCCTTCACTTCTTCATTAATATACTTATTTTACTTTATAATATGAATTATTGTCATTTTTTTTATTTCATATGTAGGACTTCACAAGTAGCGTAATATTCTACTTTTGATTTAGCCAAGAATATTTGAATTGAATATGTAACCCTTCAATCAGTTAATACATATTGCATGATTAATTTTTTAATCTTTTTGTATAGTGAATGTTAATTTATTGTTTCACATTTCTTTGTTGCAATTGCCTCAGGTCACATAGGAACCTTATTGCACATTTAAGGATGTGGCCTTATTATAATGCCTGATGAAATTTTTAGTGCTAAAAAAACTTTTTGTGTTTTTACCTTGTGGGATATTCGTGTAAAAATACATTTATACCTTTTTTCTTTTTCCTTTTTTATATTGTTTTTTGTTGCAAGAAGAATTTGATTCCTAAGATTGAATGTATTGTATAAATAAGAGGACAAATATAAAAAAAAAAAAAAAAAGAACATTATACTCGCATGTTATGATATTTTAAGGGCTTATATTTCACTTCCGCTTTCTTTGATAAGGAAATGCTTGGGATTATTAGAAAATATTATTTCCAAATAAGCAATAAGCCTATGTTTCAATTTTTTAATTTTTATATTTTTGGCATGTATTTACGTGAATTACAGTAATGATGCAATAGGTAAACAATTGTGCAAACGAACTATATAAGAAGCATCTCTATTTTTTATTCAAGAAGATTGAATAATTAATCATTATATGCTTTTCTTCAGGATATTTATATTAGAGAACTTAAACAAAGTAAATTACTGTGTTAATTTTCTTTAATTACTTTGAGTTTTGATCTAATGTATAAAACATACATTTTAAGGTTCATATTTGTCCCTATTGTGATTTTTAATTTTCGCATATCCTCTTCGATAGTTCAAACTAGTTTCGTGATAATGACACCCTTTGAAGAGATTATAAAATTTATCTACTAAATAAATATCTTTATTTTCGAGATATAATTTGATAATAAGTTAAACTAAAAATATAACCCGTGCAAGTGCACGGGATAAGAATCTTGCGACGGTTATAACCTAGGACTTGAAGGGGCATAAAAAAATTTTTTTAATATGGGTAGAAAATGAAAATTCCCTAAATCTGTAGGCCTCAAAACATAATTCTGAGAACTCAGGGCGGGCAGCTCCTCCTTCCCTCGGCCTCTTACTTCTCCTCTGAATCCTGCCATTTCAACCTCCTTCAATTGTAGTTACAGAAAACCCAGTTGACAAAAATCGACAGGGAAATGCTGCGTAGAAAACTAGCTTCACTGGTTTCAGCCTCGAGAATCTGCAATGGTTGGACGAAAATCAACAAACCCATCTCCCAAACTGCCCCAAAACAACTCCTGTCTACTCAACCTTGCCGTACCAGCTTAAGCAATGGAGCTCTGGGGTCATATTATTCCTGTTCTTGTTCTCATTCTAACCAGAATAGGGGCTATAGCAGCAGCAGCAGCCTTTTGGCCTTGAATGACCTGAGAGACAACAGGGACTCCAGAAAGCAGAAGACCCGGAAAGGCCGTGGCATCGGGTCGGGCAAAGGGAAAACTGCAGGGAGGGGTCACAAAGGTCAGAAGGCCAGAGGGACTATGAAGTTTGGATTTGAAGGTGGCCAAACCCCTCTTCGCCGCCGCCTCCCCAAACGTGGGTTTAAGAACCCTTTTAGCCTCACTTTTCAGGTGAATTCAATAAGTCTAGCCACCCAGTCTTCGTTATTACTGATCTTTAATCCTTTTCTGCAGTAGAATGTACTTAATTCTGTTGATTGTTCTCCTTTCTTTTTTTTTTTTTGTGGGAAACTTAGTGAAAAGGGTGTGTTCTTGAAGCTTTAATGATGAATGGGGCACAAATTTGGGCTATTGATTGAATTTAATTCTAAATGCACACAAATATATTTACCTTTCGTAGAAAAGTCGGTAGAGATGCCCCTTAACAGAAGCTGCTCAAATTTATAAGCCCTTTTCAATAATTTTTCCTGTGGTTTTTTTATTTTTTTGTGATTGATTAGTACCAAGTTTACTGATTTTGTTGTTGATTTAGTTTGTGTATTAGTTCTTCACTGTGAGGTGGAGAATGAGAGTCGGTTTTTTTTTTCAAGGAGGATGAGTTATTAGCACTTTTGGTGATTTTTGAAGCAATGTAGGGTTGATTTGGTTTGGAAAGTGTTATTGAGCTTGTAAGAGTGGTTTTTCTTCAACGGAGAAAAAGGGGAATCAAATTTGGCAAGATTTTTATTGTGAATAGGGAACTAGGGAACTATTTGTATTGAAGTTACCAGTGTCGGATTTGAACTACTTAAACCTTGTTACATATACACACAAATTGAGAAGTTTAGGATGAACGCAAATGACAGGGTTGTCAGGTTGACTATACAACTCGTTGCAGGAGTCTTGGTCACTAGAAAATATGCAGACTAAGATAATTTTGGAATAGTGAAACTATATGTTGTGTAGTAAGGGAAAAATGTGCTCATCTAGATTTTCTCAGAATGTAATGTGGTGTTTTGTTACCCTTCATTTGGATGAAAGCACATATTAAGTAACTTGAATCCACAATTTAGATTTCTTCTGCTGGTTGCCCCTAGCAGAATTATGGTGTTTTCTGCATGTAAGGAGTCTGAATAATATTTTAATTGAATAATTGTCTTGAACAACTGTAAAGACATGGTACTTAAAACCAAACGAACTGCTTGCTTATGTCCAATTCAAAGCTACAAGCAAGCCTAGCACTTCTCATTTCTGAAGCAAGTGACCATGATAAAGTACAGGAAAAGCACAAAAATAGCAAAGTGAAGAACAAGCCTAGCGTTTTTTTAGCTTTGCTTTTCTTAAAGGCCATCGGATCTCTTTTTGTCTTATCTTGACCCTTGGTCAGTAAGCAGTGGGATTAGTTCGTTGGGCTCAGTGGATAAGTTATTATAATTAGGCAAAAGCCTCAAATGCCTTGATTAATGAAGATGTGTAGGAGCTTAATTGTTGTACTCATTAATGGTGCTTTAGACTATTGATTCTTGAGGCATATCTAATTTTTTGCTGTACTTATATTAAGGTGCATAAGTTATCTGTTATGGTATGTCAGTTTATACATATAGTCTTTGATGGCTTATTTTCTCTGTTTATGCTAGAATCTGTTATTCATCATGCATCTTTTGTTGCTTGAGACGTTCACGAACAGTATGTTTGACGGTTGTGAGTTATGAATCAAAGTAATACTACATAGTAAGAGTGTGCTTTGCTTAAATAAGGTGGTTCTGCAATTTGTGCTTGAGGCCCAATAGGGCCGTTGTGCTCTTCTGCATTTTACACCTCTAACCACTATGGTTAAAAATAACAGTTCTATTTCACTATGACATACAGTGTGAAAAAATTACTTATCTCAAAGAACAAGATGAAATCAGACCAAATAAGAAACGTAATGCGAAATGATATATGGAGTTTTTTGAACTTAAGATTAATAATGATAAGAAGCATTTGACCTTAAGATTAATGAAACCACTAGAAACGGGGTTCTCATCCGACCCCTTACAACACTTGGGAAAAGGGAGCATGAAAAGAGGTATGAACAGCCAAGGGGTTGGATGAGAACCCCGTTTTTTACTACACTGTGCTATATTACAATCAAGAATTGTGGAGAAAAAAGAGAAGCTAAAGTGTTTGGAAAGGGAGCATGAAGAATTGGAAGTGAAACATGCAAGACTGAAGCAAAAATATGAAGGGTGTTTTTTGGGACAAAAATACACTAGCAAGTATTTTTTAAATACCTTTCATGGAGGGAAAAAGCATATTGATCCACCTTCTTTCATTTTGTTGCTTTTTGGAGAACAAAAACACCTTGTGATTTTTTCCCCCTCGCTTTAAGGCCCAAATTTGAAATTGACCGATTTTTTTTGCATTACCTTATTATTCTCAGTGAACAATTATAGAGCTATGCAAATACGCATGTAGTTGACACAGAGTTAAAAGGTGAAGACTTGAGGTCATGTCCTTTTTAACTCTTTCGGGGCTTAACCCTGAACACGTGCTGGAGGCTACCAAAATGGAGTATGGTAAAAAGCAGGAGGAATTTCCGGTGGGGCAGTGCTAAATGTGTAGAGATCTGAAAGGATGCCAACTGTGAAAGCACTTTGCTGTGCCACAGTGGCACTCAGAGATAAAAGTTTGGGGAGCAAGTGGGATTAGATACCCTGGTAGTCCTAGTCGTTTTTAACTTTTTTTTCATGAGGTTAAGGCATTGACCCCATTCTGCAAGGCTTGAGGTTAAAGCCTTGTTTTCTAAATTCTAATATTTGAAGGAAAGATAACAATTAAAAGTTATGGCTGGTGAAGGTTTTAACGACATAGAGAATCATGAAAAGGCATGCAAGTACATTACTGTTCAGAAAGTAAAACTCTTATTGAAGTTATTGTGTTTAAGGTTGTTGGGATGAATGGATAATCAAGGAAAGTCTTGCAATATTGTTACAAAGTCCTTTTTTGAACATTGATAAGAAATTCCAATAAGATTACAGAAATAAAACGAGTGTTCTTCAGCTTCAACCAAAGAAAAAAGCTGCTTCCTTGCATCTCTCGTTGCATTGTCATGTAGGTAGTCAGCAACTAACTCAAATGGAAGCTTTTAACAAGATGCAAGCTTCAACTCATGAAATGATTGATGCTACTTGAACCAATAAATAGTTTGAAATTTGCTTCTGCATTCAAAGGTGACACCCTAAGCTAACCATTGTCGAGAATCTGTCTGTGCTGGGTTACTGCTACCTTTGAAGTTGAGAAATAATCTGGTTTTCAGAACTTTTGAGCTTGGTTTTGGTTCTTTCAGATGCTTTTTTTATCATATTAATTTTGGGCTTTGACATGTAAATGCTGGTGTAAGTGAAGTTCATTGAAAGTTCCTGGAGAGTGGTCCTGAGTTTGGAGGCTTATGCTAAAACGGACATGGATAGTCCTTGCATGCCTCAAATCAAAACTAAGGCACTGGAAAACCTGGAATAGCTGTCTTTCTATGTAGTTTGTCTCTAGTCCATTCTATAAGAGAATAAGATTGGTGGTTGATAATTGCACATCACATGCCTCTATGTTTCTGTTATGCCATTCAGTCAGTTTGTCACTGATTCTTTTCACAAGAGAATAAGATTCATTGTTGATAATTGAATACCACATCGCCAAGGAGGCCATGGTCTAGTGGATAAGTTGAGGCCTCAGGAATTAGAGTCCCTTTGTTGGATCCCCCTTCCCCGCTCTGCTTCTTAAATCCACCCCTCCTCTGCTTAAAAAAAATTAAAAATAAAAAGAATACCACATCTCTATGTTTTCATTATACCATGCATTACATGTACAGCTTTTTCTGAGCGATATGTTTTTATCACTCAATCGTTTTATGCATGTGACAGCCAGTTGGCTTAGGGAAGATTGCAAAATTGATTAATGCTGGGAAGATAGACTCGTCAGAGTTGATAACTATGAAAACGCTCAAGGTAAGGTTAAGTTTTTAACATTTACAAGATTGGATTTTATTTCCTCTTAAGCTCTATTTAATCTTATATGGTTCTTTTGTTAAAGGATGCTGGAGCAGTAGGGAAACAGATAGGAGATGGCATTAGACTGATGGCACGTGGTGCCGAACATATTGAATGGCCCATCCATCTAGAGGTAATCCTATTAGTTTGCTTTAGTTTTCCCTCTTGTTATCATTTAGCATCATTCCTATATGCTTCCTATGCTTATTTGTTTTGCTCTGGCTTCTTCTGATAGGGTTTACTTTGTGCTATCACTCTTTAATTCATTTATTTATTTTTTATAGCTTGAGCCCGGGCTCAATTACTTCTTAATTTGTGTATCTTTTTTCGGTATGCTAGAGCCCAGGTGGTAATGATGCAAGTTCAACTAGAATTCATGATATGACTGTGTAAATTCAGCTAGAACTTTTCATTTACTCTGGTGCCCATGGGTGGTGGATAACTGAGATGTTCATTTGTTTGTTTCCAAATACTCTGGTACTCATTTTGAGCTTTGTGTACATTTGAGGTACTGGAACTGGTCATGGATAGGAAAAGTAAAACTTTACTAGATTAAATCTCTCTCTATTAACGGCTTCACATGCTGAGATTTGACCTGGAGTAACAAACGTACAACTTCAGGTTTCAAGAGTAACCGTTAGGGCGAAGGCAGCTGTTGAAGCGGCAGGTGGATCTGTGAGGAGAGTTTATTACAACAAACTAGGGCTTAGGGCTCTACTCAAGCCAGAGTGGTTTGAGAAGAAGGGCAGATTGCTTCCTAAAGCAGCGAGACCTCCACCAAAACAGAGGGATAAAGTGGATAGCATTGGACGTCTGCCTGCCCCATCCAAACCCATTCCTTTTACAAATGAAGAAAAAGAAGCAATGTCTGCTTCTCTTGCCTGATATGTTCCCTTCTGTTCACGTGTTTGTCTTTGAATTTTTTATTTACATTTACAATATAGATAATGTTAGAATAAATGGCTTCCTTTTCCCTGTTGACGAAGTATTTTCATTTGAAGTAGCTATAGGTTTAGAGCGTACAAATCTTTTTCCCTTTAAGTTGGGAAATCATCAGTTGGCATAGTAGTAATTCTTTGCCATGCTTGAGTAGGATTGTAATATGAGACAGCGGAGTATTTTTGCATTTCACTCTCTCTGTTTACATTGAATTTTTGGTAAATCTATTCACTACTTTGGTTAATCTGCACTGCTTTCTTCTTTAATGACATCGCTTTGCACAAGTATTTATCTTGAAAGAGATGCTTCTACAGTGACTGGCAAAGAAAACTGGCATATTGGGAATGGACCATTTTTATTTTCTTTGGAACTAGTGATAATTTTTTCTTTTTTGGGGACAGAATATGGCGGTACCTCTCTTGGGCAATTCTGAAGCTGACACAATAAGAAATGGTGGTTATATTCCTTCTTGAGTGATTTTCCCTTGTAGGAGTTACTATACTCACTTATTTGTCAGTTGAGATGTATAGATTTTGAAACCCAAACTATTTATAAATAATGGGGACAGTAAATAATTGATCAAAGCCATAGGTAAAAGAGGTTGGTTTGGTACTCAGTGCATGTTCTGACAGCCTGCTTGCTCATTCTCCTTGTATATTGGTTAATTACTCAGAATATGGACCAAAAAAAGATTAATCACACATATATGGCTCTAACAGGGTTTTGGTACGAATCTATACAGCCCGGCACCCAAAAGGTGACTGAAAAATTCTGACACAGCCCGGCAACGGAAATTTTTTTTTTTTTTTTTTTTTTAAGTTGTCGGCTACCGGGCTGACAAGGCCCGGTAGCCGACAACCTTTGCACAAAGCAGAGCCCGGTAGCCGACAACCTTTGCACAAAGCAGTAAAATTAAAAAAAAAAAAAGCTGGCAGCGTGCGTTATTTGACAGCCAGGACAAAAAAAAAAAAGGCTGCCTGAATGTCTTGCTTTAGCATCTCGTTTAGCATTCCATGTGGAGACTTCACTTTTCTGCGCATAATGCAAGGAAGCCAACTCTACCATGTGGAGACTTCACTCTTCTGCGCATAATAAGCAGAAGCAATGCAAGGAGGCCAACTATGGTAGAGACGCACAAAGAAGTATATTCGGGCACTGGTGAAAGTGGATTATTCATAGATAAAAAATGTTATATATTTTAAAATCATAATAAAAGTCCTCTTAAAAATTTGTTCATCATCTAATGACCAAAACTTATATTTAATAAATTTTAAAAGTTAATTAAATATTCTATTATAAAATAAGTAACTATATGTGATTGAGTCGATTGAATAATATTTTTTTTCTTTTTTTGGCATTTTGACTAGTTGTCTATTAAGTTTCAATTTAAATAGAGATTTTATAATTATTTAAATTATTCAATACTATCAATTTAAGATGAACATAAATATAAATACATTAAATTGTATTATTGAAATATTTGATTTAATATGAAGGAAAGACAAGAAGAAATGGCAAGGATTTTTTGAAAAATTCATGTGAGTTTTTTATGTTGGTAATCACGTTTATTTGTTATTATAATCACAATACCTGATCATAATCGATTGAAACTCATATCGTAATACTATTTACAACTAAAGTTACTATATACTCAAATTAAAATTTTCTTTTTTCACTAAATTTTCTTTTATATATGATATATGTGTTATCATTTGTTGATAATTAATATAACGAAAAGATACTCTTTAGGCTAATATGTCTTGACAATGTGGATTACTTTTAAGGATTTTAATGCGAATTAGACCACATTTTTCATGGATTCAATCAAATTCACATTTTATTTCATTTGAAATATAATTATTTAAAACATAAGAGACGAAAAAATACGAAGTCAAACTTTTGACTAATTCTAATTATTTAAAACTTATGCCGCTTGACGTACTAAATTTCTTTAGTCTTTTAAGTTAATAAAATTATGCTTCATGAATCGAACAGCAAAAATAGATGAAAACAGATTTGTTAAATCAATAATTACTTCTATAAGATGTTAAACTAAACAAAGACCGTTTTAAACGAAAAATCTCATTCTTTTTACTATGAGATGCAGTTCTCAAATTGTTGAAAAATTATTTGCTAAAATTGTTATGTAATTTTTAATGTACTATATAATTTTATAAATATTAATTTATTGTGCAATATAAAAACAAAATAGGCAAAAAAATGAAGAGAAGGAAAAATGCATAACTTCACATTGTCAAATTGTGAATACACCCAATAGCAATAAGCATGATTTTAATAAAATATTAAAATAGCGCTAAATCCCCATATTTAAATATTTGAAATTGTAAAACGTGCACTTGAAATGATCATGTCAACAGCCGGTACGCCTTTTGCCCTTGCCTTTATCACCTGGTGTTGTAGACGGACAGCAAAATCTTTTGGGCTTTCGTCAACGATCACGAAGAACTATGGGCTCCTGTGGCGCAAAATCTATAGAAACAGCATCAAGTCCTACGTCCTCCTCCTCATCCGACTCAGCTGTCGTACTGCTATCACTATCGTTTTGAGAACGATACGTGACAATATCTCCCGACTGATCATATGCAGTAGTAGATATCGGCTGGATCGACGTAGGTATGGTCATAGTCTGTCCAAGACTGTAATAATCAGGAAGGTCTGAAATAGGAGGCACACCACCCGTTTCGCCCAGCAATTTGAAAATTGGATATAGCTTAGCAGTAGAAGATGAGGCCGTTGCAGTGGCAACGTATCCAAATGGAGGCTCGTGTGACGAGGATGGAATTTGTCCCCCAAATACAGAAAAATATGGAGAGGGCACGGGATATGTACCAAAAGGTAGAAACTATGGCAAAGGCGTGGCATCTAGACCAATATGCTGTGAGTGCGGGGGGCGATGTCACCTGAGGGGGAAAAGCTGGTATATTCTGTCCAGGTGACAAAGCATGGATATCTGTCATCGGCAAAGGCACAGATGTAGTGAATTGATGACTAGTCGGGGTGTGCGGCAACTGAATGGCCCCCTCGGTGATTTGAATGCCCGTCTTCTCTAGGACTTCGTCTCGCAACCCATGTCTGTGCCACCGACTTCTACTAGATGATGGTCCACCTTGTGCAGGGACACGTCTCACGCGAGGTTGGATAGGAATTTCTTGTGCCACAGGAGGATTATGATCGAAAGAATCAAAATCACCAACAACCATGCGATCAAAGCGTTAGAGGTATTGCATTGATCCATATGCTCCATCAACAATGGTTGCAAGACGTGGATGAAATTGACTTTCATGTTCAAGTGCCTCATGTGATTGCCGGCCAATGCGCTGCATAGTATCCATCTGACATATTCAAATGGGGTACTTCGTTACGAGCCCGACAACGGACATACCAAGTCGTTGGCGTGCTCTCACGAACTCTAAACTTCCTGTTCTCCTTGATAGACCACAACTTCACAGCACGTTGGACATGCTCATTTGTTTCGAACAGTTGGCCCAATTCTAAATCTTTGGTGTGTTCGTTCCACAGCCTTAACTTCTCCACTCGCCCAGCATCAAGGGGGTCAAAATTCAATGCAGCGTCAACACCAGCTTCATAACGCAGTTGTGGTCCCTCACTATTTATCCAAGGAGAACTACGATCCATGTCATCATGGGCCATAGTCGAGAGATCTAGATGCCCTGCTTGACTGTCGGTATCATGTTCATGGTTCTCATCATCAGAACCACTAAGATTGGGCTCCGGTTCGGAGTCCATATCAACATCTACAAACTGAATGTCAGTAGATGGCAGTGCATCAAACATCGGTGCTGATTCAATATCCGCACCTCTAGGATGAAAGCTCGGGGTGTGCATTATCGGTCGAGCACTTGTAGTTGAAGGATCATTATTCGTCTGCCGACTAGTACCCCTTCTTCGCCCTCTATGCCTTTGTTGGACATTTTCTACATCTAATTGGGTCATTTGACTATCAAAAAGGCCTCCTGACTGGAATAAAGATATATGTTCCGAACTACTACCGCCACGCTCAGGATTAGCACTTATAATTTTTAAACCGTCGGAATCATGTTCTTCTAAACCCAATAGCTCCTCGACCTCCACATATATTTCGGTTGCAAGTCTACTACCAGATTGTAGGGATGTACGCGAGTCGAGTCGTAATCGAGTAGTTCGGTCAACGGCTTGGCTTGAACTCGGGTTGACCGAGTTCGAGCCGAGTCTCGAGCTACTCGATTGTCATTCGAGTCGAGTTTCGAGACAATATTTTGAGGCTCGAGACTTGTCGAGCTACTTGTCGAGTCGGGGTATTTAAATAATATATTTATAATTTAACTAATATATATGTATTATAATTATAAAATGACCATTATGGGTATAAGTTTTACGGAATTTACATTCGAGTTGAGTCAAAAAGCTTGATTAGACTTGACTTGATAAAGTTTGACTAAAGGTTGAGCCTTATCGAGTCGAGTCGAGTCTCGAGTTTAAAGCGAGTTTCTCGAGTCAAGTTTCAAATATCGATTTTTTGTACTCGGTCGAGCTTGAGTCGAGTTCGAGCCTCGGTATATATGAGTCGAGTCGAGCTCGAGTATAGCAATACTCGAGCTTGACTTGGCTCGATTACATCTCTAACCAGATTGTAAGTAGTACAGACCAGCAGCTCCATTGTCATCTACCAAAGGCATTGCACCAAACTTGCCATTTTTGAGGCAACTCCGATATATCAAACTAACCTTATGGCTGTTCCGATCTAAACCTATAGTAGTGTATATTCTGTCTACCAAATCATCATAACCCACCACCTCTGTCAGGAACAACATATTTTTCGGTATAGGGGGATCATATGAAATTGAACCCTTTTGTATATAATTTTTCCTCCCCAATATAGTTGTATCACCAAGCAATTATCACTTGACATGATATACCTATTACACACGAGTATTGATAACATTTTAAAATCGCATTAATAAGCTTATTTGAATAATTAATTAATTGATCGAATCAAATATATATAATTTATAACAAATAAATATATGATTATAAGTCTATAATTATAACAAATAATAACCAATAATATAACAAATAACAACAAATAATGCATTATAATTAAATAATTAAATCATTTATAACAAATGAACGTATCATTTAATAAATAACAAAGTAAACCTAATTAATCACCTTAATTACTACATTTAGTTACAAACATTTTTTCTTATGCTAAGTTTATCACGCGCCTACATTTCATATTGGATCAATTAAATAACCATTCTAATCAAATATCTTACTAATATTAAAAACCCTGTTTTAAAATGATTCTATGCTAATTACATTAATTTTATGTATTTGATTTATTAAATGCGGCAATTATTTCAAATACTTAAATTATCCCCACTAAATAGCTATCACAATCAAAACTCAATACATGCCTCGACAAATACATCTAAATTCATTTAATCGACCTCTTAAAATTAATTAATTACTAAAAAGTGAGAGGTCCTAATTTAACTAATTAAACTACAAAACTAATTAAACTAATCAGATACTAAATAACATAAGCTAATTATCAACTAACTTGTGCAATAAAGTGAATTGCATTAAACTAATACCCCTAATTTCGAAATTAAGCTAACCTAATTACATTATGTTTATGCATTTAATGTATTAAATGTAGCAATTATTTCAAATACTTAAATTATCACGGCTAAATGTCTATCATAATTAAAACTCAATACATGCCTCACCAAATACATCTAAATTCATTTAATCGAACCTATTAAATTTAATTCATTCAACTAATTAAAAACAACTAATTAAACTAATTAAATCACAAAACTAATTAAACTAATCATATACTAAATAACGTGGACTAATTATCAACTAACTTGCATAATAAAGTGAATTGCATTAAACCAATAATACTAATTTCGATATTAAGCTATGCTAATTACATCAATTTTATGTACTGCATTTATTATAGATGTCAATTATTTCAATTAAGTCGATTACCCTAACTAATTAACAAGTTTTCATAATCATAAGTCAATAAACCTAGGCTAAGTTACATTTACATTCATTTAATCAATCACTTTAAGTACATTTATTAAACAAATTTAAACAACTAATTAATCTACTTAAACTAATTCAATCACTAAACTAATTCAACTAAGCATGTACCGTGCTATTAAACTAATATTAGCTAACATATGTAAAAACAAATTACATTATCTGTTTACAACTGCTTGAACAATAAATTAAATATTTAATTAATAACATACTATAACAATAACATAAAATATTTATCAACAATTCATTAACATAAAGTGATAAATTATAACAACTTCTATACAATACAGATCACTAACCTTTTTCGAATCTAAAAAATTGATTGCCTTGTTAGCACCGTGAGTAATGAGCCCGGCGACCTTAACAGAAGCACCGGAATTAATCAACACGGCGATTAACAAAAATGCGGCCTAATGCCAATTCTGCATGAGAATAAGGTAAAGATTAGAAACACCAAGAAGGACCACAATGCAATAATCATTTGTTTAATGAGGAGGAATAAGCCAACAGACACTCACGATTAGGACCACAAGACAGTTCTTCGCCCAACTCTGCCGAAATGTAAACTGAGATGCTCGTCTGAAATTGTGAGAAAATGAGAAATGTACACTCTGAGTGGGAGAAAGTGAGAGGTGCGGAGTAATGATGAGGAAGTTCCTCAGTGCTTATATAGAGCCTCAATCAAAATCTAGCCGTCCAAACGATTACAAAGTTGCTTAAAAAAATAAAATAAACAACTGCCAATTCACGGGATGCTAAACTCTTGTGGAACATAGCTTTTTTTTGTTGAGTTCTCTGCTAGGTACCAGTGTTTTTTTTGTTTAGCTTTTTTTGTCTCACGGGATGCTCAACATTAGCTGCCAGCCTTTTTTTTTTTTTTGTCCATAAGCATTGCCGATTGCTTTGGAATTTTTTTTTAAAGAAATTGGACTGGCTGCCGGGTTGAGAGAGCCCGACAGCCAGTTTTGTGCAGAGGTTGTCGGCTACCGGGCCATGTCAGCCTGGTAGCCGACAACTTTATAAAAAAAAAAAAAAAAAAAAATTCCCGCTGCCAGGCTGTGTCAGAATTTTTCAGTCGCCGGCACCCATAGATTCATACCAAAACCCTGTGACAGCCCCACCTCACCCTAAGGCGAACCAAAGGGTTCGGCGGACTGCATGCCCAACTCTCGCCAGGACTACGGAGTCAAATCACACAAACCATATATTGCGCACGATCAAACCCCAAGAAAAGTAACAATTAAAATCCACTAAGCTACAATACATCTTACTAACTGGTGTAGGGAAATAGGACGTCGATTGAACGCTCACCAAAGCCCTAGAAGCGTAACATCTCAATGAATACACTTACTGTCGCGCCCCATTTTTCGCGATGGAAAATAAAAAGGTTTTATAAAAGAATGTGTGATTTATTAATAATAAATGAAAAATGACCTAGAATGGGACGTAAAAAGAATGCGACAATTTGAGTCCAAAATTTAGACTAAAAGGGTTTTTAAGAAAAAATAGGAGTCGCCACTTGGTATGGAGTTTTGGTGTACCAAGTCACCCAAAAAATATTTTTGACAAAAAATAAAATAAATCAAAACCCTTTTTGACAACTCCAGGTCTTTGAAAACAAGAGAAAATAGGTTCGGGAGTCTCGGTTGAAGAAAGGGAAGGCAAAGGTTTAATTGACTCAAACCTAAGGCACCCTTTCAACATAGTCTAAGCTAATTGCGAGGTTTAGTCAAAATTTTCCTAATCTAACCCTTAATTTTATCACATTTGGATGTTTCCTACATAGATGCAATTCTAAATTTATAAAAATATCGAAAGGGACACAATGTTCATTCAAGGGTTTAATTGAACCAATCGCATTAATTGCGAAGACCAAAATGATTCCTTGAAAGTGTCACGAGTATGCGAATGATGAAATTAAAATAAAAGAAAAGAAATTAAATTATATACATATATAAGTGATCAAAGAAAAAGGGAATGCAACATAAAGGGTATGGGAGGCAAAAACTTGTGACATAATTTTCTTATACAGGGATCAATGGGGTATTTAAACTAAAAAGCTATAATCACCCATTTTCCATGTTTGAAAAACAATTATCCTAACATGAACAAGCAAATGAACTAGCTTAAATGAGATGCAATTCTAAATGACATGATTAGCGCCTATAGAGGGTAGGGGATAATATAATAGGGAATATCATGCAAATGAGAAAAGATCCTAAAAATAAAAATATGCATGAAGATGTAGTGAATAGCACACAAAGATGAATCTAACGCAAGACGGCCTAAAAGGTCTAGCGTTGGACTAGCCCATTTCTAAAAATCCTTACTAGCGTTGGACTAGCAAGTAAGCGAAGAGAGAAGCCACAACTAGCGTCGGACTAGTGTGGTGACGTTATGCATTAACAATTCATAGTGAAGCAGATAAAGCATAAATTAAAACAAATAAACACATAAGAGCACGTAACACATAACACGTAAGCATAATATCTAGATGCCAAAATCCTAAGAAAAGCGGATAAAACACTTAACACATAAGCCACATAAACACGCAACCTATCTATTACATCGGGGAGCGCCTAACTACAATCTAGGAGGGAAAAATATAATAAAACAAATCTAATTATCCTATCTATTACATTTTTGAGGTATTTAAATACCTCTCGAATCATTATAAAAACTAACTAAAATATATATAAGAAAATTTGAATGACTATTTAAATCAAATAAATAAAGCATATAAAGATATATAAACACATAGGAACACATAGAAGCACATAAGAGCACGTAATTGTCATTGAAATAATAAAATAGGAGTACCTCCCATTTGAAGTGGTGACTAAATGGAGTCAAATTGTCCTAATTATACTCACAATGAACAAAAGGATCATGGCACCAATTTAATTGAAAAAGAAAATAATAATACAAGCACTAAATTCACACTAATATGCCAGACGTAAAGAAATTTAAGCAAATCTAAAAATTACAAGTTAAGTATATTCAAAAGTAACATAATTAGCTATTAAAGAAAAGAAACAATCATAATAAAGAGAGTCAAAATTCATCAGGGACTGAATTGCAAAAATTGAAAACTTTTGGGGACAGAAATTATATTTTTCCAAAGTTCAGGGGTCAAAATTAAATGAAAGATAAAATTCAAGGACCAAAGTGCAATTAATTTAAGGACCTACATGAATGAAATTTAAAATGTTCTGGGCCACAGTGAAACTACTCCAAAGATCAGGGGCCAAAATGCAAAATTCGGTTTCTGATTTGGTAGAAGAAAGGCCATCGGGCCGTTGTTTTTATTTATTTGGGCCGGATACTACCTAAGCCCAACCGAAAATCCAGAGAAACGAGCAGGCCAGCCCGTCATTTTATCACTCAAACCCGACCCAGAAATACATGGGCTCCAGCCTCCTAGCCCATCCGAAACCCAAAAGAAAAAAATAAACCAAAGCCAATTTCCAAAACCCAACCAAAACTAACTCTTGGCCCAACTGAAGAAAAAAGATTAGCCCAAACCATTTTCTTTCTTTTCTTTTCTTTTCTTTTTTTTTTCTCTTCTTCTTCTTTCTTTTCTTTCTTCCCCGTTCGTTCCGTCTCTTCTTCTTCCCAGGCAAGCTGAAGCTTCAGCTTCAGCTGGCGGCCATGGTGGTTGCCGGTGGCGCCGCCGCCGCCGACCGCCACCGCCGGTGACCTCTCCGGTCACCAAAAATCCTCAAAATACACCCCCTCACTCGATTTTTCGCGTAGGTTTCATTTTTGGGCTTAGTTTTAACAAAAAAGGACTCGAAAGTGGCTAAAATGACAAGAAATCAGTCCAGCTTTTATTTTTTAAAACACCCAAATCTTTCACCAAAAATCATAAAAAATATATTACAATACTCCTTATAACCTCTACAATACAACTATGATTTTAACTAACCAGAAAACAATAACAAAAGACTACATTAAGGCAAAACAGTCCCTAAAAATCTTTTTGGCATTTTTTCAAACAATTAATATGCATTCACAGACATCATTTCCTTTTCCTTCATCTAGCTCATGCCATTTCCCAATTTTCAGCAATGCAACAACAACAATACGAGGCAGCCAGTAGAAATGAAAGAAAACTAAACAATGAAGCATTGATTTAATGTGCTAGACAAAAACTAAAAAAAATACCTCAATGTAGGTGTGTGTGAGATTGAGATGGAACCGAGAGGAGTTGGGGAAGATTTTTTTTCCTCTGTTCTGTTTGTTTCCTCCGCCCAAGTCCGAGAGAGGGAGAGTGAGGGGTCAGGCTGCAAAATTCCGAGAGCTTCCCTTCCTCTTCTCTCGTGCGTTTCTTTTTTTTTTTCCGCCTCTGCCAAGTGAGTCCAGAGGGATTGGAGTGCTTTTTCTTCTTTTTGTGGCTTGTCTTTTTGGTCTCCTGAAACTAGAGAGAGCCGAGGGATGTATTTTTGGGGGGAGGAAGAGTGGAGAATTTTTTTCTTTATGGCCTGTCTGATTTTTCCAGAGAGAGCCGAGTGAGGAAAATGGGTCGCCAAATTAGCTTTTTGTGCGTGTTTTCTCCTCTGCAAATGTTGAGTGTTGGCAGAGCAAAAAACTCATGGCTAAGAAGGAGTCAAATGGGTTTGGTTTCCTCCAAAATGATGGCTTCTGCCAAATGAAAAGAAAAAACTGTGGGAGTTGAGTGTAGAATGGGTTAATAGGGGTTTTTGGTAGAGAAAATGATGAAAATGTGTAAGTTTAGTAATAATTTGATTTTGATTTTTTTTTTGATTTTTTTTTGATTTTTTTTTAACTTTTCTCTTTCTTCTTTTTTTTGTTTTGTTGTTTTTTTTTCTCTTTTTCTTTTCTAAAATAAACCTGCAAAAATGAGAAAATTACACATTAATAATAATAATAATAATAATAATAATAGATAACTTATTAAATAGATAAAAATTCAGGAAAACATTAAAAATTGACAAAAATTTGGTGTCTACAACTTGTTTCTCTTTGTCTAGAGTTTCAAAGAAACTCAAGACAAAGACGTAGACACAAAAAATTGTTTACCTGTCTCTTCTAGCTGTACCTGAGCCAAAATAAACAAGCCAACGCTTGGCTGAAATTATTGGACAAAATGATGCAATAATATTGCAGAAAATGTGACCGAACCCATGTAGAGTTGCCTACGTATCCCACTATGGGAATAAGGTCAAACGTAGTTCGAATGCAAGTGAGCCACAATGAAACAAGTGCATTGACCAACTGTGGTCTTTGCAAAGTCGAAAAAGTCTGAGCTCTCAGAACTTCTAAACATGAAACACAAAATGAATGAGAAAGCACAATTATTAGCCAAAAAGTCAAGAAAAGTAACTTGTCATAACTAGAAAAAGATGCGCGGAGGGACGCGGTTACGCTCCAACAGAAAATTAAATTTGTCTTTTAGAAAAGGATGCGCGGAGGGACGCGATTACGCTCCAATAGGAAATTAAATTGTCAAGAAGGGGAGATAGAAGGGTGCGCGGTGGACGCTGAGACTCACCAACAGGAATTTAAATTGTCAAGAATGGGAGGTAGAAGGGTGCGCGGTGGACGCTGAGACTCACCAACAGAAAATTAAATTTGTCTTTTAGGAAAAGATGAGCGGAGGGACGCGATTACGCTCCAACAGGAAATTAAATTGTCAAGAAGGGGAGATAGGAGGGTGCGCGGTGGACGCTGAGACTCACCAACAGAAATTTAAAATGTCATTCTGATTTGATTTTTTTTTTTTTTCTAAACAGATTGGTGGGATTGACCCAAGCCCAATTAAACACTGAAAGAAATGAAAATGCAAGTTCAATACCATCAAACTGAAAGATTAAAATGCATGTTGCTCAAGTAGTAATAAATCAAGACAAACTTACTTGGTGGACTTACAATTTTCTTGATTGATGATTTTTTTTTAACTTTAAAAGAAAGGGAATAATGATTTCTGTTTCTTTCTTTGGGAATGTACATCGAAACTTGCCATTTGCCCCAGTGTGAATCATGCTCAACTAAGCCAGTAGTCTGTCACGTAATCTTTCCTGTAAAAGGGAAAAAAAAAGAAAAGAAGCGACTATGATGAAAAGATTGCCACCACCATGTGATCCCTTTGCCTTGAGAGCCATGTAAACATGAGTTTTAATATCGACAAACTGCTTCTTTAGGTCCGGTCGACAACCTCTTCAGAATCTTTGTAACCGTCAAATGTCAGTCATCTAGACTTTGTTACCATAAGATCCTCAATCTCAGGACCCCTTTGGGATAAATTATAGGGGATTGTCTTTTGAATGAGACTCAGTAAATGGGGAACATAAACAATTGCAAAAGGTAGTATTCATCATGCAATAATGCTAATATGAAATAAACAATGATACACAATAAACAAATGAAATAGCAAATAGAATAGTAAAACAAAATTAGTGATTTTTGCTTTTGTTTTTTTTTTTTTTTGAATATAGGTCCCATGATCAAAAGTTGGGTTCATATTTAGAGGACGGCCTTTGATGAGAAAAAATGCTCCAACTGACCCCTTCGACGTCATCTATTTTGGAATTCATTGTCGGCAAAAGAACAACAGTATGAAAGAGACCCAAATCAACATAGTCACCAGCTTTCAGACCTCAGCATCTTCTTCTTTGTTGTTAATCCTCTTGTATTCCAAACCCCTACCTCAGCGCCCTTTCGGGTTTTCACTAAGGTTACTCCTACCCTTTTCATTTTTTTTTGTTTTTTGTTTTTTTTTGTTTTTTTTTTCTTCTTCTTTTTTTTGTTTTTTTTTGTTTTTTTTAGAAGGTGCCCTTTCAGGTTTTCACCTAGAGACATAGACAAGGCAATTTTAACCCCAACTATATCAATGCAGTCATACTTTGATAATGAGTAGCATCAGTGAGACAATCTTCTCTGACATGTTTCAGAAAAGTTTGTATTAACATCATTTGCTAGTTGATTAAAAAAAAATTTTTTTTTTCAAATACTGTAAAAGATGAAATTTGGCAATTTTGGTTCTTGCGATTAGGATCAGATAGAGTAGCAAAGGAAAGGTTAAGGCTTGAAAGGCTTGACAGCGGATCATATGATGAGTTTGCAACCTTTGCGATAGCATTCTTTCAAAACTTACCCCAATCTAGGGTGAGAGAGAGATAAAAATTTGTCCTAGTTTAATTCTGACAGAATCTCTATTTTCTTTTTTTCGATTTTCTTTTCTTTTTTTCTTTTTCTTTTTTTTTTCTATTTGGAAGGTGCCCTTTCAGGTTTTTTTTTTTTTGTTTTTTTTGTTTTTTTAGAAACAAATTGCCCCAGTATGGGGTTAGTGATCTTAAAGGACAGCCAAGCGAAAAAGAAAATGGTTATGAAAAGTCAAAAGGAAAGAAGAAAAATTAGGGATAGAATATCGAAATGGAAAAATGAGAGGAAATATGCCTGAAATCCGCCTCTTGCAGTATTTTTTTTTCTTTTTTTCAAATAAAAAACTTTTTGCACATGTCTGCATTGATTGGTTGGGGAAAAACTTGACCGTCCATTTCCATAAGAATAAGCGCTCCTCCGGATAGCACTTTTTTAATAATGAATGGTCCTTGCCAATTGGGAGCAAACTTCCCTTTAGCCTCATCTTGCATTGGAAGAATCCGTTTCAAAACCTTATCTCCAACTTCAAATAAGCGGGGCTTGACTTTTTTGTTGTAAGCCCGAACCATTCGTTGCTGATAACATTGTCCATGACACACGGCATTCAACCTCTTTTCATCAATCAGAGACAACTGCTCTTGACGTTCTCTGATCCATTCATCTTCTTCTATCTGAGCTTCCATCAGAATGTGCAAGGAAGGAATTTCAACTTCTGCAGGTAGTACTGCTTCCATTCCATACATAAGAGAGTAGGGAGTTGCACCAGTAGAAGTTCTGATGGTAGTTCTGTATGCCATTAGTGCATAAGGCAGCTTCTCATGCCAATCCCGGTGTGCTTCAGTCATCTTACGGATAATCTTTTTCAAATTTTTATTTGCAGCTTCAACGGCTCCATTCATTTGAGGTCTATAAATGGCAGAATTTCGATGTCTGATCTTGAACTGTTCACATAATCCATCCACCATATCATTGTTGAGGTTTTTGACATTATCAGTGATCAGCGTCTCTGGTACCCCAAAACGACAGATGATATTATTTCTCAAGAAATCCGACACCACTTTCTTAGTAACATGCTTATAGGACGCGGTCTCAACCCAGTTGGTGAAATATTCAATCGCCACTAAAATGAATCGATGCCCATTTGAAGTAGGAGGATCAATAGTTCTGATCACATCCATTCCCCAAATCGAATATGGCCATGGAGCAGTCATACTATGCAATTCTGTAGGAGGAGCACGTATAACATCACCATGCATTTGACACTTAACACACTTTCTAACGAAATCTACACAGTCATGCTCCATGGTAAGCCAAAAATATCTTGTTCTCATGATCTTCTTAACCAGTAGATGCCCATTCATGTGTGGCCCACAAACCCCACTATACACTTCTTTCATCATATAATCGGCTTCCTCTTCATTGATGCATCTCAGAAGGCCCAAATCAGATGTTTTCTTGTATAGCACTTCTCCATTCAAGAAGAATCTTGATGACATTCTGCGTAAGAAACTTTTTGCAACAGAATCAGTATCAGGAGGGTAGGATCCCGTTTTCATGAATTCCTTAATATCCTTGTACCAGGAGCGACCATCAGTGACCCTTTCTGTAACAAGACAATGCGCTGGCCTATTCTGAAGTTGAATTGTATAGGTTCAATCACCAGCTCATCTGGATGTTGGATCATCGAAGACAGAGTAGCTAAAGCATCAGCAAAGGCATTACACGTGCGGGGAATATGTCTGAGTTCCAAATTCCTGAATTTACTGGCCAAACTAAGCAAGTTACAATGATACAACATAATTTTTGAATCCCGAGTTACCCACTGTTTAAGCGTCTGGTGCACAAGTAAATCAGAATCACTGAATGCTATCAGGTCCTTGATCTCCATGTCCAATGCCATTTTCAATCCAAAAATACAAGCTTCATACTCAGCCATGTTGTTGGTACAAGGAAATCGTAATTTGGCGGTAGCAGGATAATGTTTCCCTTCAGGCGACACTAAAACTGCTCCAATTCCAGCTCCAAAAGAGTTTGACGCACCATCGAAAAATAACCTCCATCCAGGATACTGCTCACTCATGTCCTCAACTGCTCCAACGAACAGAATTTCTTCATCAGGAAAGTAGGTATGCAACGGCTGGTAATCATTATCTCTTGGATTTTCTGCCAAATGATCTGCTATGGCTTGACCCTTGACTGCCTTTTGTGTTGTGAAGACAATATCGAACTCGGAAAGGATCATTTGCCACTTAGCCATACGTCCCGTGGGCATCGACTTTTCCAATAGGTATTTTAGAGGATCAGAACGGGAAATCAAGTAAGTGGTATAACCGAGCAAATAATGTCTCAACTTCTGAGCTGCCCATGCTAAAGCACAACAACTTCTCTCGAGGAAAGAATAGTTGGCCTCATATGCTGTAAATTTCTTGCTCAGATAGTAGATGGCTTGCTCCTTTCTTCCAGACTCATCATGCTGTCCCAGAACGCATCCGACAGCCTCATCAAGAACAGACAAATACATAATCAGAGGTCTCCCTGGCTGAGATGGCACTAAGACCGGAGGATTTAACAAATAATTCTTGATCTTATCAAAAGCCTGCTGACAATCTTCATTCCAATCCATTGGCGCATTCTTTTTCAACAATTTGAATAAAGGCTCACAGGTAGAGGTTAACTGTGCAATGAATCGACCAATGAAATTGATCTTTCCAAGAAAACTTTTCACATCTTTTTGACTTTTTGGAATGGGCATATCTCGAATTGCTTTTATTTTCGCAGGATCTATCTCTATACCCTTTTTGCTGACAATAAAACCCAATAACTTACCAGCCGGAGCTCCAAAAGCACATTCGCAGGGTTCAACTTCAAATTATACTTCCTCAATCTTTCAAACAGCTTCTTTAAATCAACCAAATGGTCCTCAACCTTCTTGGATTTAATTATGATATCATCCACATAGACCTCCATCTCTTTGTGAATCATGTCATGGAACAGGGTAGTCATGGTCCTCTGATAGGTGGCTCCAGCGTTCTTCAACCCGAAAGGCATCACTCTATAACAAAAGGTTCCCCATGGGGTGATAAAAGAGGTTTTCTCTCTGTCTTCTTCTGCCATCAAAATTTGATGATATCCAGCAAAACAATCACCAAAAGATTCAATTTCGTGTCCAGCAGTATTGTCCAAAAGAATATGAATGTTTGGTAAAGGAAAATCGTCTTTCGGACTGGCCTTATTCAGATCTCTGTAATCAACACATACTCGCACCTCCCCAGATTTCTTAGGCACTGGCACAGGATTCGATAACCAGATGGGATAATGAGACACCATGATTATCTTAGCATTGAGCTGCTTCACAATTTGTTCCTTTATTTTGAGACTCATTTCTGGTTTGAATTTACGTGGCTTCTGCTTTACAGGTAAAAAATTTGGATCGGTTGGCAACCTGTGAACCACTATGCCTGTAGAGATCCCTGGCATATCATCGTATGACCATGCAAACATATCTTGAAAAAACATTAAGAATTCGATCATTTCCTCCTTTTGTTTCCTATTCAAATGAATGCTGACTTTAACTTCTTTAACCTCCGTCTTAGTGCCAATATTGATGATTTCTGTTTCTTCTAAGTTGGGTTTGGGTTTCTCTTCATACTGTTTTAAATCCCTTGAAATAGACTCAAATTCTTCCTCAGTATCGCTCTCGCTTTGAATTTCAGATTGCATGATTTCAAGTTCATGAGAGATATCGAGATTGCAGCCATCGAATTCCAAAATGGTGACATCCAAGGGGTCAAAGGATTTTATTTGTGGCCATCTGAAAATAGAATAGAACATAAGTAATAAATAAATAGCAAATACTGGAGAAGTCTTTCATTTCATTAAATCCAAAATGCATCGAGACTTCACAAAAAGATGAATATACAGCCATGATTGCTATTTAAAGACATATTTAACCCAAACCTTTATTTTCGTTTCAGCAATTTTCTTGAACAAAACAAGTTATATTAGCTGAAACAAGAATAAAAGTTTAAAAGATGAAAGCAATTTCTTTTAACAAAAGATCCAGACTACTGTCCTATCTGGATGTGATCTAGACAAAAGACAATCCCCTTAAATTTACCGAAATTCCCTTCGAGAGGAAAGATAATCAGCAGTCCAATTCTGAATAGTTCCTTCGGTAATTGGCAAAAATTCTGCATTCTCCAATGGCTCCTCCTCACAAGTGGCCCCGACAAATAATTGAGACAGGTCCAGTTCAATCTCTTCCACAGGATTCTTCATTTCTGGCATAATCACTTCTGATGGACGAGGAAAAGTGTGATGTAGCGGTGGGATATTTAAGGCAATTTGCTTGCCCTTCTTTTCAGCTTGTTTTCGAGCTTGCATTTCCCTTCTGTCCTTAGCAGTCGGATGAAATCCCAGTCCAAATGTATCCTTTTGCGTAGGGATCTCTATCGGCTCCAAAATTCCTTGCAATTCTCGCCCAAGACCTCTTCCTATTTCATATCCGCCTCAGATCATCTCTCTCGCCATCATAATACTGGCCTCTGGCAAATCTGATTGAGTCAACGACTTATCCCTAGATGCCCAACCTACAGAGACTATGTCAGCAACATGATGAGATGAAATTGGAGTCCCTTTTCTGTCTTCGCCTTTGAATTTTGCATCAATGATCATGGTACAGTCATCCTCAGCAAATACAGTAATGAGCTGATCATTCATAATAAATCTCAACATTTGATGCAGAGAAGATTGCACTGAATTGGAAACATGTATCCAAGGTCTTCCAAGTAAAATGTTGTAAACACTGGAGAAATCCATGACTTGGCAAGTAACTTGGAATTGAGCAGGGCCTATCTCCAATACCAGATCTGCTTCACCCATAGATTCCCTCCTTGAACCATCAAATCCTCGAACCACAGTTGCAGATGGACGGAGTTTAATATCACGAAATCCAAGTTTGGTGAGAGTGTTCCATGGACAGATATTCAACGCTGACCCATTATCCACTAAAACCCTCGGCAACAGCTTTCCATTGCAACGGACCGATATATACAAAGCTCTGTTATGCCCGATCCCTTCTGCAGTCAGATCATCATCGGAGAAGGTAATATGATTAGCAGCAAGTACATTCCCCACAATGTTAGAAAATTTATCCACCGGAATATCTTTAGGGACTTGAGCTTCGTTCAGAATTTTGAGCAATGCTTCTCTGTGCAGCTCGGAAGTCAAGAGAAGATTCAGAAAAGAAATCTAAGCAGGCATCCTATCCAACTGCTCCACTATTTTGTACTCGCTTCTTTTTAGCATCTTCAGAAAATCTACAGCTTCATTTTCAGACACATGAGGCTTGGGTGTCGGAGATTTAACCTTGGCCCAGGATTGAACATCGGAGTTTCCCACAATTTTCCCAGATCTAGTAATAGTAGATATATCTTCCTTAAAGCAATCTTTACCTCCAATTAACAGACTGGGCTCCTCGTAGTTCCATGGTACCTCTTGCAAGTTATTGACAGGCATTTGCTCTGAAAATTCGAGAATAGCAGGCTCTGATATATCCCATTCAAAAGATAGAAGATCCAAAATAAAAGGAACCTCGGAATTGTTAACTTCGGAAGGCCCTCCTTCTACCATAAACGGCTCCTCTTTCTCAAACACAAAAGATTTTAACTTTTCTTCAGCACTATCCTTAGTTATGGACTCTTCAACAGACAGTAGTTTCCTCATCTCCGCATGGTCAGTCTCCATCACGCCAAATACTTCAGTTTCATCTACAATGTACTGACTGGGGTCGTTAAAGTCTTCATCAGCGATGATAACCCCCACAGTGCTCCCATGCTCAGGTAGAGGATTCTTACTAACATTCGGTCCCTGCTCTCCCTTTCTTCTGAGAAGGATGTCTCCAGAGTCAATCATGTCCTGAATCCTATGTTTTAAAGCCCAACAATTGCCAGTGGTATGACCTGGACTTCCAGAATGATAAGCACAGATTGCATGCGGATCATAACCGGCAGGGGGACCTCTATGATAGATTTTGGGAGGAACAGCGCCAATTTTTCCAGTTGCTTTTAATTGCTCATACAACTGATCAATAGGTCGGCCCAAGTTGGTGAATGTTCGAAATTGCTTCTGAGTTTGAATTCCATTGGTTTGCAAAGGATTTTGAGAAGGGTTATTGTTTTGCAGGGTTGGTCTGGAATGGTAAATGGGACGAGAGTGATTTTGAAAAACAGATTGTGGAGTTGGAGGTAAGGGCGAGGTATTCAAATGATTTGGTCGGGAATGATGGAATTGGGTAGTGGTGTGGTAGACTGGTTGAGGATTGGTGTAATACGGGTAAAGAAAAGAATAGGTGGGATGATTTTTGGGTCTGAAAGACGGGCCTTGATCCCATACAAAAGCAGTATCACCTTCTTTCTTTCTGAATGGGGGCTTTTTTCCATTGTTGTTTTGATTTTGTAGAGCATCCAATTGCAACTTTAATGCAGACACATTAACAATCTTCCCTGCTTTGACAAATTCATCATACTCCTCCAATTTGTTAATGATAGCAGCAAATGGACTTCCAGTCATGCGGAAGATCTCTTCAAAATAAGGTGGATCGTGGGCCTTGATGAAAGTGCGAACAATCTCCTCCTCGATCATAGGAGGCTCCACTTTGGCAGCTAACTTTCTCCACCGTTTTGCGTACGTCTTGTGATCCTCTGACGGCTTTCTTTTCGTACCCTCCAGTGTGGTTCGTGTTGGTGCCAACTCACAGTTAAATTCATACTGCTTCACAAAAGCAGTTGATAGATCCAACCAGGTCTTGACTTCTCCAGACTTCAAATTTGAATACCAATCTAGAGCATCTCCCTCCAAACTTTTCGGAAATAGACGCATAGGCAAATTCTCATCATCCACAGGTTTACCTAACTTGTTGGCAAACATCTTGAGGTGCGTCTTTGGATTTCCAGTTCCATCATACTTGCTGAATTTAGGGGTTTTGAATCCCAACGGTAGCTGAATATCCGGGAAAAGACACAATTCATCGTAATCTAACCCACCATGCCTGCTCAATCCTTGATTCTTTCTCATAAAATCATCGAATCGATCCAACCTTCTTAACAGATCTTTGTCAATGGGTATAGGCTGTTCTTCTATCACCGCCTTCCCTTGAGATGCAGTATCCAGTACAAAAGGCTCTGCAGTATGGTGGTGGGGTCCCTGAGGGTTGGGGGGATGTTCAGATTGGTTTGTGGATGAGTTTGAGGGATTTGACTACTGGTTGGGTTCACCAATACATAATTCGGATGCATATAGGAAAAGTCTGAATTTAATCGGGCAAAGGTATTTTCAACAGGGTTAGCGAAAGGAGGAAAGAAAGGTGTTTGGGTATTGGATGTGTGGGGTGGTTGATAGTCTTGTGCAGGTGGGTGATTATCGATAGGTTCTTGGTCGTTTGGGACACCACCACCATTGTTGCTGGCGACCAACTGATCAATTACACGCTTTTGTGCGGCCATTTCAGCACTTAACTCATTGAACTTGGCAAGTACCTCACTTAACTGAGCTCCCAATGCTGTGAAGTCCGGTGATGTAACCATAGCAGATCTTTCCGAAGCTTCAGGTGCTGAACTTATGTTTACAGACTGTCTCAAGGCTCTAATTCGGGACCTGGTGATGATGGGGCTTCTTTGGGTAGCAATTGTGAAAAATACCTGATACTGGAGAAAAGAAACTCATTTAGGATTGGATTTTCTGTCAAATTGCTGTGATTTATTCAAGAAAAAGAAAAAAGAAAGAAAAGAAAAGAAACATGAGTTAGTAGATATCTAAATAATTCGGATGCATGTCCTATGGGGGAGCCCTTTTCTGCCAAGGGTAGGCCTAACATGATGCAACACCTTCGAAGTGAGACCTGTTTATCAAACCTGTGTTTCGAAAAATAACTTTGCAACAGATAAGGATCATTTCATTGATGGATTTCAAAATATCATACATCATCTACATCATTTCTCGAAGTTGATTTCGTACAAGATCATTAAACTTTTTCAATCTATCTATCACAGCATCTTTTGGCTCTCTGGAATAGGGATTCTGCATGCGTTCAGTTTGATCATACAACTTGCCACACTTTCTCTTCAATTCCTGGTGTCTTTCTTGCATTTCTTCACACAGTCTTTTATTCTTCTCTGCTAGACCCTTATTCACTTCTACAGATTGCCTTAATTGTGCATTTTCTGTGTCTTTCGCCTCAATGATTGCCATTAGTTTCTTGACTTCCTCGGACTGTTCCATCAATGGTCGCCCAGCACCAGATTCTCTGAGCCACTCCTCGTATTGAGGGGGTAACCAAAGCCATCTGTTTAAGTTGCGGAACATAAGCGATATCCTCATCATCGGACAGCGTTTCCCAAGCTTCGACAATTGATACTTTCATCGGAATTTTGTCTGGACAGATCCCCTTGCCAAAACTGATGGTGAAATCGGTCAAGTCAGGTGTGAGTGGTACTCCTTGAATGCGTCCTAACTGTCTGAGAAACCTTTTCGGAGTGTATGCCATGATGTCTTGAGTTCCCAATAACGGTATCAAATCTGATGACTTGGCGCGCAGAACAGGGTTAAAACAGTCGGTCCAGTCTAGTACCCATCTAATCTTTTGATCTGACAATACCCTCAAAAAGTCCAGCCATTCCGATGCACTTCTTGGCAAATTACTTTGGTCAACTCTCTTATGATGGGTAGAGATCCAATTATACCCAATCAATGGCAGACCATCAAGAGCAGGCAACTGTCTTCGAAAATGTTCCATGGCCCATATATGCAAAATTCGATTTGATCCATAAAAGAACTTTGACCCCCTTTGGCAGTTGGTACACGCAACAAAAATGTCAGCTAACACAGTCGGTACTATAGAGGCTTGTCGATCCTTAATTCCAAAAAACAAGTCAGACAGGAGTTTAGTGATTTTGAAACCAATTTTCTTATCTTTTCTAGGAAACAAATAAATCCCCGCCATCACAAGTCCATACACCAGCGGCCTCTTACATTCCCATGTTACCTTAGATGTAAATGAAAAATCCTTCGAATACTTATCAAACCCATCTTTCATTGCGAATCTGTCAAACAAAAATTTTACATCTATGCTCTGATCTGATCCTTGCACTACAGACTCTTTTAATCCAGCAAAATGACAGAATTCAATCTTGCCAGAAGCAATCGGAAATATCACTGATGTATCCTTTACTGGCAAATTCAGAAGACCGGCTACCTCTTCAATGGTCGGAGTCAACTCCTTGTTTCCTATCCGAAATGTTGAACCATCGGAATCCCACAATTGAATTAAAGCTTCTACCAAATACCCATCTGATTCAATGTCTTTGAAATCCCCAATTGGTCCAAGGTAGGAGGCAACCTGATTGATCTCACTAAATGAAAGAAGCCCTGGCCATCTTCGAACCTCCCTTGGAACTGTCAACAGCTGACTGATTTGTTGAGGTCTGTCCATCTAAAGCATGTAATCTCGATTAAATACCTTACCTACAGGCCTCACTTCTCCAGTTTTACAAGAATTTAAACATGAATATCCCATAGAGGGTTAGTTACCCAGGGAAAACAAGGCTAGTATATTCCTAAAATGGGATCCCCTAAATGGCATTCCCTCTAGGGTTAATGCATGATGTCGGTTTATTAAACGCATAAATAGGTAATACGATAATTGAAACATGGTCTAAGGGTACCCCATTTAGATGCCGGGGTAGGCCTAGAATGACATGCATATATATATACATAGTATTAATGTGATAAACCAAAATTTAAACGTGCTATTTATAAAGGGTGGTCTGCCTTAACGAATACCACGTCAGGACTCTTATTTCTAAGGTTTGTGAATGCAGTGGAGACAAAAATCAAGAAAAGTTAGTTCAATCAGATAAATTCACATAACACATTGTAGCAAAGTAATACACAGAGATAAAACAATAAAAAGAAAAGAGGGATTGGATCCCTCCCCTCGTGAATAGTGTTCCTAATAGGGTAAGACAGACTCTACCTTAGGTAAACTATCATGGATGCATGAGGTATTGGCTTACTAATGCATCTAGACTCGATAGGTTTTAGGTCCCCGAGCCTTCAGACTTGAAAATCAAAGGTCATCAACCCCAAGGTTCTTTGTCGGTGGCTCGAGCGATTCCCCAGACATTGCTACGCGCACGTCGTGCCACGGCCACATGTCCAAGTGAATCTATCAAAAATCCTCAATTTTCGACTAAAAGCTAAAGGCTATCAACCCAAAGCTTAAAATGGAAGATTGAGTGACCCCTCGGATCATGCTACGCACACGTCGTGTCGCGATCACACGTCCAAATGGGTCGCCTAATCCTAACAGGGAAGAGTGGCGTGACAAGCCACTAAAAGAAAAATAAATAAGGGATAAAAAATAAAACGTATGCACGTATGCCAGTGCTCGGTTTGGAGGGGAGGGATCGAGAACCAATGCGAGGCTCTAGGGTAATATTCCCCATCCCCAAATGCAAAGCGCGATACATATAAGTAAATAAACAAAAGTAAATAAATAAATCATTCACCACATATACGAGGAACGATAAACGAATACGAGGGTGAAATGCAAAATATCCTAAAAGAGAAAAATGCAACCTAAAACATCCAAATATGATAAATATAAGGGTTAAAACGAGAAAAGATGACTAAACCAAGTGCTTGGACTCTCTTACGTCCCCAGTGGAGTCGCCAAGTTGTCGCGCCCCATTTTTCGCGATGGAAAATAAAAAGGTTTTATAAAAGAATGTGTGATTTATTAATAATAAATGAAAAAGGACATAGAATGGGACGTAAAAAGAATGCGACAATTTGAGTCCAAAATTTAGTCTAAAAGGGTTTTTAAGAAAAAATAGGAGTCGCCACTTGGTATGGAGTTTTGGTGTACCAAGTTATCCAAAAAATATTTTTGACAAAAAATAAAATAAATCAAAACCCTTTTTGACAACTCCAGGTCTTTGAAAACAAGAGAAAATAGGTTCGGGAGTCTCGGTTGAAGAAAGGGAAGGCAAAGGTTTAATTGACTCAAACCTAAGGCACCCTTTCAACATAGTCTAAGCTAATTGCGAGGTTTAGTCAAAATTTTCCTAATCTAACCCTTAATTTTATCACATTTGGATGTTTCCTACATAGATGCAATTCTAAATTTATAAAAATATCGAAAGGGACACAATGTTCATTCAAGGGTTTAATTGAACCAATCGCATTAATTGCGAAGACCAAAATGATTCCTTGAAAGTGTCACGAGTATGCGAATGATGAAATTAAAATAAAAGAAAAGAAATTAAATTATATACATATATAAGTGATCAAAGAAAAAGGGAATGCAACATAAAGGGTATGGGAGGCAAAAACTTGTGACATAATTTTCTTATACAGGGATCAATGGGGTATTTAAACTAAAAAGCTATAATCACCCATTTTCCATGTTTGAAAAACAATTATCCTAACATGAACAAGCAAATGAACTAGCTTAAATGAGATGCAATTCTAAATGACATGATTAGCGCCTATAGAGGGTAGGGGATAATATAATAGGGAATATCATGCAAATGAGAAAAGATCCTAAAAATAAAAATATGCATGAAGATGTAGTGAATAGCACACAAAGATGAATCTAACGCAAGACGGCCTAAAAGGTCTAGCGTTGGACTAGCCCATTTCTAAAAATCCTTACTAGCGTTGGACTAGCAAGTAAGCGAAGAGAGAAGCCACAACTAGCGTCGGACTAGTGTGGTGACGTTATGCATTAACAATTCATAGTGAAGCAGATAAAGCATAAATTAAAACAAATAAACACATAAGAGCACGTAACACATAACACGTAAGCATAATATCTAGATGCCAAAATCCTAAGAAAAGCGGATAAAACACTTAACACATAAGCCACATAAACACGCAACCTATCTATTACATCGGGGAGCGCCTAACTACAATCTAGGAGGGAAAAATATAATAAAACAAATCTAATTATCCTATCTATTACATTTTTGAGGTATTTAAATACCTCTCGAATCATTATAAAAACTAACTAAAATATATATAAGAAAATTTGAATGACTATTTAAATCAAATAAATAAAGCATATAAAGATATATAAACACATAGGAACACATAGAAGCACATAAGAGCACGTAATTGTCATTGAAATAATAAAATAGGAGTACCTCCCATTTGAAGTGGTGACTAAATGGAGTCAAATTGTCCTAATTATACTCACAATGAACAAAAGGATCATGGCACCAATTTAATTGAAAAAGAAAATAATAATACAAGCACTAAATTCACACTAATATGTCAGACGTAAAGAAATTTAAGCAAATCTAAAAATTACAAGTTAAGTATATTCAAAAGTAACATAATTAGCTATTAAAGAAAAGAAACAATCATAATAAAGAGAGTCAAAATTCATCAGGGACTGAATTGCAAAAATTGAAAACTTTTGGGGACAGAAATTATATTTTTCCAAAGTTCAGGGGTCAAAATTAAATGAAAGATAAAATTCAAGGACCAAAGTGCAATTAATTTAAGGACCTACATGAATGAAATTTAAAATGTTCTGGGCCACAGTGAAACTACTCCAAAGATCAGGGGCCAAAATGCAAAATTCGGTTTCTGATTTGGGAGAAGAAAGGCCATCGGGCCGTTGTTTTTATTTATTTGGGCCGGATACTACCTAAGCCCAACCGAAAATCCAGAGAAACGAGCAGGCCAGCCCGTCATTTTATCACTCAAACCCGACCCAGAAATACATGGGCTCCAGCCTCCTAGCCCATCCGAAACCCAAAAGAAAAAAATAAACCAAAGCCAATTTCCAAAACCCAACCAAAACTAACTCTTGGCCCAACTGAAGAAAAAAGATTAGCCCAAACCATTTTCTTTCTTTTCTTTTTTTTTTTCTCTTCTTCTTCTTTCTTTTCTTTCTTCCCCGTTCGTTCCGTCTCTTCTTCTTCCCAGGCAAGCTGAAGCTTCAGCTTCAGCTGGCGGCCATGGTGGTTGCCGGTGGCGCCGCCGCCGCCGGCCGCCGCCGCCGACCGCCACCGCCGGTGACCTCTCCGGTCACCAAAAATCCTCAAAATACACCCCCTCACTCGATTTTTCGCGTAGGTTTCATTTTTGGGCTTAGTTTTAACAAAAAAGGACTCGAAAGTGGCTAAAATGACAAGAAATCAGTCCAGCTTTTATTTTTTAAAACACCCAAATCTTTCACCAAAAATCATAAAAAATATATTACAATACTCCTTATAACCTCTACAATACAACTATGATTTTAACTAACCAGAAAACAATAACAAAAGACTACATTAAGGCAAAACAGTCCCTAAAAATCTTTTTGGCATTTTTTCAAACAATTAATATGCATTCACAGACATCATTTCCTTTTCCTTCATCTAGCTCATGCCATTTCCCAATTTTCAGCAATGCAACAACAACAATACGAGGCAGCCAGTAGAAATGAAAGAAAACTAAACAATGAAGCATTGATTTAATGTGCTAGACAAAAACTAAAAAAAATACCTCAATGTAGGTGTGTGTGAGATTGAGATGGAACCGAGAGGAGTTGGGGAAGATTTTTTTTCCTCTGTTCTGTTTGTTTCCTCCGCCCAAGTCCGAGAGAGGGAGAGTGAGGGGTCAGGCTGCAAAATTCCGAGAGCTTCCCTTCCTCTTCTCTCGTGCGTTTCTTTTTTTTTTTCCGCCTCTGCCAAGTGAGTCCAGAGGGATTGGAGTGCTTTTTCTTCTTTTTGTGGCTTGTCTTTTTGGTCTCCTGAAACTAGAGAGAGCCGAGGGATGTATTTTTGGGGGGAGGAAGAGTGGAGAATTTTTTTCTTTATGGCCTGTCTGATTTTTCCAGAGAGAGCCGAGTGAGGAAAATGGGTCGCCAAATTAGCTTTTTGTGCGTGTTTTCTCCTCTGCAAATGTTGAGTGTTGGCAGAGCAAAAAACTCATGGCTAAGAAGGAGTCAAATGGGTTTGGTTTCCTCCAAAATGATGGCTTCTGCCAAATGAAAAGAAAAAACTGTGGGAGTTGAGTGTAGAATGGGTTAATAGGGGTTTTTGGTAGAGAAAATGATGAAAATGTGTAAGTTTAGTAATAATTTGATTTTGATTTTTTTTTGATTTTTTTTTGATTTTTTTTAACTTTTCTCTTTCTTCTTTTTTTTGTTTTGTTGTTTTTTTTTCTCTTTTTCTTTTCTAAAATAAACCTGCAAAAATGAGAAAATTACACATTAATAATAATAATAATAATAATAATAATAGATAACTTATTAAATAGATAAAAATTCAGGAAAACATTAAAAATTGACAAAAATTTGGTGTCTACAACTTGTTTCTCTTTGTCTAGAGTTTCAAAGAAACTCAAGACAAAGACGTAGACACAAAAAATTGTTTACCTGTCTCTTCTAGCTGTACCTGAGCCAAAATAAACAAGCCAACGCTTGGCTGAAATTATTGGACAAAATGATGCAATAATATTGCAGAAAATGTGACCGAACCCATGTAGAGTTGCCTACGTATCCCACTATGGGAATAAGGTCAAACGTAGTTCGAATGCAAGTGAGCCACAATGAAACAAGTGCATTGACCAACTGTGGTCTTTGCAAAGTCGAAAAAGTCTGAGCTCTCAGAACTTCTAAACATGAAACACAAAATGAATGAGAAAGCACAATTATTAGCCAAAAAGTCAAGAAAAGTAACTTGTCATAACTAGAAAAAGATGCGCGGAGGGACGCGGTTACGCTCCAACAGAAAATTAAATTTGTCTTTTAGAAAAGGATGCGCGGAGGGACGCGATTACGCTCCAATAGGAAATTAAATTGTCAAGAAGGGGAGATAGAAGGGTGCGCGGTGGACGCTGAGACTCACCAACAGGAATTTAAATTGTCAAGAATGGGAGGTAGAAGGGTGCGCGGTGGACGCTGAGACTCACCAACAGAAAATTAAATTTGTCTTTTAGGAAAAGATGAGCGGAGGGACGCGATTACGCTCCAACAGGAAATTAAATTGTCAAGAAGGGGAGATAGGAGGGTGCGCGGTGGACGCTGAGACTCACCAACAGAAATTTAAAATGTCATTCTGATTTGATTTTTTTTTTTTTTTCTAAACAGATTGGTGGGATTGACCCAAGCCCAATTAAACACTGAAAGAAATGAAAATGCAAGTTCAATACCATCAAACTGAAAGATTAAAATGCATGTTGCTCAAGTAGTAATAAATCAAGACAAACTTACTTGGTGGACTTACAATTTTCTTGATTGATGATTTTTTTTTAACTTTAAAAGAAAGGGAATAATGATTTCTGTTTCTTTCTTTGGGAATGTACATCGAAACTTGCCATTTGCCCCAGTGTGAATCATGCTCAACTAAGCCAGTAGTCTGTCACGTAATCTTTCCTGTAAAAGGGAAAAAAAAAGAAAAGAAGCGACTATGATGAAAAGATTGCCACCACCATGTGATCCCTTTGCCTTGAGAGCCATGTAAACATGAGTTTTAATATCGACAAACTGCTTCTTTAGGTCCGGTCGACAACCTCTTCAGAATCTTTGTAACCGTCAAATGTCAGTCATCTAGACTTTGTTACCATAAGATCCTCAATCTCAGGACCCCTTTGGGATAAATTATAGGGGATTGTCTTTTGAATGAGACTCAGTAAATGGGGAACATAAACAATTGCAAAAGGTAGTATTCATCATGCAATAATGCTAATATGAAATAAACAATGATACACAATAAACAAATGAAATAGCAAATAGAATAGTAAAACAAAATTAGTGATTTTTGCTTTTGTTTTTTTTTTTTTTTTGAATATAGGTCCCATGATCAAAAGTTGGGTTCATATTTAGAGGACGGCCTTTGATGAGAAAAAATGCTCCAACTGACCCCTTCGACGTCATCTATTTTGGAATTCATTGTCGGCAAAAGAACAACAGTATGAAAGAGACCCAAATCAACATAGTCACCAGCTTTCAGACCTCAGCATCTTCTTCTTTGTTGTTAATCCTCTTGTATTCCAAACCCCTACCTCAGCGCCCTTTCGGGTTTTCACTAAGGTTACTCCTACCCTTTTCATTTTTTTTTGTTTTTTGTTTTTTTTTGTTTTTTTTTTCTTCTTCTTTTTTTTGTTTTTTTTTGTTTTTTTTAGAAGGTGCCCTTTCAGGTTTTCACCTAGAGACATAGACAAGGCAATTTTAACCCCAACTATATCAATGCAGTCATACTTTGATAATGAGTAGCATCAGTGAGACAATCTTCTCTGACATGTTTCAGAAAAGTTTGTATTAACATCATTTGCTAGTTGATTAAAAAAAAATTTTTTTTTTCAAATACTGTAAAAGATGAAATTTGGCAATTTTGGTTCTTGCGATTAGGATCAGATAGAGTAGCAAAGGAAAGGTTAAGGCTTGAAAGGCTTGACAGCGGATCATATGATGAGTTTGCAACCTTTGCGATAGCATTCTTTCAAAACTTACCCCAATCTAGGGTGAGAGAGAGATAAAAATTTGTCCTAGTTTAATTCTGACAGAATCTCTATTTTCTTTTTTTCGATTTTCTTTTCTTTTTTTCTTTTTCTTTTTTTTTTCTATTTGGAAGGTGCCCTTTCAGGTTTTTTTTTTTTTGTTTTTTTTGTTTTTTTAGAAACAAATTGCCCCAGTATGGGGTTAGTGATCTTAAAGGACAGCCAAGCGAAAAAGAAAATGGTTATGAAAAGTCAAAAGGAAAGAAGAAAAATTAGGGATAGAATATCGAAATGGAAAAATGAGAGGAAATATGCCTGAAATCCGCCTCTTGCAGTATTTTTTTTTCTTTTTTTCAAATAAAAAACTTTTTGCACATGTCTGCATTGATTGGTTGGGGAAAAACTTGACCGTCCATTTCCATAAGAATAAGCGCTCCTCCGGATAGCACTTTTTTAATAATGAATGGTCCTTGCCAATTGGGAGCAAACTTCCCTTTAGCCTCATCTTGCATTGGAAGAATCCGTTTCAAAACCTTATCTCCAACTTCAAATAAGCGGGGCTTGACTTTTTTGTTGTAAGCCCGAACCATTCGTTGCTGATAACATTGTCCATGACACACGGCATTCAACCTCTTTTCATCAATCAGAGACAACTGCTCTTGACGTTCTCTGATCCATTCATCTTCTTCTATCTGAGCTTCCATCAGAATGTGCAAGGAAGGAATTTCAACTTCTGCAGGTAGTACTGCTTCCATTCCATACATAAGAGAGTAGGGAGTTGCACCAGTAGAAGTTCTGATGGTAGTTCTGTATGCCATTAGTGCATAAGGCAGCTTCTCATGCCAATCCCGGTGTGCTTCAGTCATCTTACGGATAATCTTTTTCAAATTTTTATTTGCAGCTTCAACGGCTCCATTCATTTGAGGTCTATAAATGGCAGAATTTCGATGTCTGATCTTGAACTGTTCACATAATCCATCCACCATATCATTGTTGAGGTTTTTGACATTATCAGTGATCAGCGTCTCTGGTACCCCAAAACGACAGATGATATTATTTCTCAAGAAATCCGACACCACTTTCTTAGTAACATGCTTATAGGACGCGGTCTCAACCCAGTTGGTGAAATATTCAATCGCCACTAAAATGAATCGATGCCCATTTGAAGTAGGAGGATCAATAGTTCTGATCACATCCATTCCCCAAATCGAATATGGCCATGGAGCAGTCATACTATGCAATTCTGTAGGAGGAGCACGTATAACATCACCATGCATTTGACACTTAACACACTTTCTAACGAAATCTACACAGTCATGCTCCATGGTAAGCCAAAAATATCTTGTTCTCATGATCTTCTTAACCAGTAGATGCCCATTCATGTGTGGCCCACAAACCCCACTATACACTTCTTTCATCATATAATCGGCTTCCTCTTCATTGATGCATCTCAGAAGGCCCAAATCAGATGTTTTCTTGTATAGCACTTCTCCATTCAAGAAGAATCTTGATGACATTCTGCGTAAGAAACTTTTTGCAACAGAATCAGTATCAGGAGGGTAGGATCCCGTTTTCATGAATTCCTTAATATCCTTGTACCAGGAGCGACCATCAGTGACCCTTTCTGTAACAAGACAATGCGCTGGCCTATTCTGAAGTTGAATTGTATAGGTTCAATCACCAGCTCATCTGGATGTTGGATCATCGAAGACAGAGTAGCTAAAGCATCAGCAAAGGCATTACACGTGCGGGGAATATGTCTGAGTTCCAAATTCCTGAATTTACTGGCCAAACTAAGCAAGTTACAATGATACAACATAATTTTTGAATCCCGAGTTACCCACTGTTTAAGCGTCTGGTGCACAAGTAAATCAGAATCACTGAATGCTATCAGGTCCTTGATCTCCATGTCCAATGCCATTTTCAATCCAAAAATACAAGCTTCATACTCAGCCATGTTGTTGGTACAAGGAAATCGTAATTTGGCGGTAGCAGGATAATGTTTCCCTTCAGGCGACACTAAAACTGCTCCAATTCCAGCTCCAAAAGAGTTTGACGCACCATCGAAAAATAACCTCCATCCAGGATACTGCTCACTCATGTCCTCAACTGCTCCAACGAACAGAATTTCTTCATCAGGAAAGTAGGTATGCAACGGCTGGTAATCATTATCTCTTGGATTTTCTGCCAAATGATCTGCTATGGCTTGACCCTTGACTGCCTTTTGTGTTGTGAAGACAATATCGAACTCGGAAAGGATCATTTGCCACTTAGCCATACGTCCCGTGGGCATCGACTTTTCCAATAGGTATTTTAGAGGATCAGAACGGGAAATCAAGTAAGTGGTATAACCGAGCAAATAATGTCTCAACTTCTGAGCTGCCCATGCTAAAGCACAACAACTTCTCTCGAGGAAAGAATAGTTGGCCTCATATGCTGTAAATTTCTTGCTCAGATAGTAGATGGCTTGCTCCTTTCTTCCAGACTCATCATGCTGTCCCAGAACGCATCCGACAGCCTCATCAAGAACAGACAAATACATAATCAGAGGTCTCCCTGGCTGAGATGGCACTAAGACCGGAGGATTTAACAAATAATTCTTGATCTTATCAAAAGCCTGCTGACAATCTTCATTCCAATCCATTGGCGCATTCTTTTTCAACAATTTGAATAAAGGCTCACAGGTAGAGGTTAACTGTGCAATGAATCGACCAATGAAATTGATCTTTCCAAGAAAACTTTTCACATCTTTTTGACTTTTTGGAATGGGCATATCTCGAATTGCTTTTATTTTCGCAGGATCTATCTCTATACCCTTTTTGCTGACAATAAAACCCAATAACTTACCAGCCGGAGCTCCAAAAGCACATTCGCAGGGTTCAACTTCAAATTATACTTCCTCAATCTTTCAAACAGCTTCTTTAAATCAACCAAATGGTCCTCAACCTTCTTGGATTTAATTATGATATCATCCACATAGACCTCCATCTCTTTGTGAATCATGTCATGGAACAGGGTAGTCATGGTCCTCTGATAGGTGGCTCCAGCGTTCTTCAACCCGAAAGGCATCACTCTATAACAAAAGGTTCCCCATGGGGTGATAAAAGAGGTTTTCTCTCTGTCTTCTTCTGCCATCAAAATTTGATGATATCCAGCAAAACAATCACCAAAAGATTCAATTTCGTGTCCAGCAGTATTGTCCAAAAGAATATGAATGTTTGGTAAAGGAAAATCGTCTTTCGGACTGGCCTTATTCAGATCTCTGTAATCAACACATACTCGCACCTCCCCAGATTTCTTAGGCACTGGCACAGGATTCGATAACCAGATGGGATAATGAGACACCATGATTATCTTAGCATTGAGCTGCTTCACAATTTGTTCCTTTATTTTGAGACTCATTTCTGGTTTGAATTTACGTGGCTTCTGCTTTACAGGTAAAAAATTTGGATCGGTTGGCAACCTGTGAACCACTATGCCTGTAGAGATCCCTGGCATATCATCGTATGACCATGCAAACATATCTTGAAAAAACATTAAGAATTCGATCATTTCCTCCTTTTGTTTCCTATTCAAATGAATGCTGACTTTAACTTCTTTAACCTCCGTCTTAGTGCCAATATTGATGATTTCTGTTTCTTCTAAGTTGGGTTTGGGTTTCTCTTCATACTGTTTTAAATCCCTTGAAATAGACTCAAATTCTTCCTCAGTATCGCTCTCGCTTTGAATTTCAGATTGCATGATTTCAAGTTCATGAGAGATATCGAGATTGCAGCCATCGAATTCCAAAATGGTGACATCCAAGGGGTCAAAGGATTTTATTTGTGGCCATCTGAAAATAGAATAGAACATAAGTAATAAATAAATAGCAAATACTGGAGAAGTCTTTCATTTCATTAAATCCAAAATGCATCGAGACTTCACAAAAAGATGAATATACAGCCATGATTGCTATTTAAAGACATATTTAACCCAAACCTTTATTTTCGTTTCAGCAATTTTCTTGAACAAAACAAGTTATATTAGCTGAAACAAGAATAAAAGTTTAAAAGATGAAAGCAATTTCTTTTAACAAAAGATCCAGACTACTGTCCTATCTGGATGTGATCTAGACAAAAGACAATCCCCTTAAATTTACCGAAATTCCCTTCGAGAGGAAAGATAATCAGCAGTCCAATTCTGAATAGTTCCTTCGGTAATTGGCAAAAATTCTGCATTCTCCAATGGCTCCTCCTCACAAGTGGCCCCGACAAATAATTGAGACAGGTCCAGTTCAATCTCTTCCACAGGATTCTTCATTTCTGGCATAATCACTTCTGATGGACGAGGAAAAGTGTGATGTAGCGGTGGGATATTTAAGGCAATTTGCTTGCCCTTCTTTTCAGCTTGTTTTCGAGCTTGCATTTCCCTTCTGTCCTTAGCAGTCGGATGAAATCCCAGTCCAAATGTATCCTTTTGCGTAGGGATCTCTATCGGCTCCAAAATTCCTTGCAATTCTCGCCCAAGACCTCTTCCTATTTCATATCCGCCTCAGATCATCTCTCTCGCCATCATAATACTGGCCTCTGGCAAATCTGATTGAGTCAACGACTTATCCCTAGATGCCCAACCTACAGAGACTATGTCAGCAACATGATGAGATGAAATTGGAGTCCCTTTTCTGTCTTCGCCTTTGAATTTTGCATCAATGATCATGGTACAGTCATCCTCAGCAAATACAGTAATGAGCTGATCATTCATAATAAATCTCAACATTTGATGCAGAGAAGATTGCACTGAATTGGAAACATGTATCCAAGGTCTTCCAAGTAAAATGTTGTAAACACTGGAGAAATCCATGACTTGGCAAGTAACTTGGAATTGAGCAGGGCCTATCTCCAATACCAGATCTGCTTCACCCATAGATTCCCTCCTTGAACCATCAAATCCTCGAACCACAGTTGCAGATGGACGGAGTTTAATATCACGAAATCCAAGTTTGGTGAGAGTGTTCCATGGACAGATATTCAACGCTGACCCATTATCCACTAAAACCCTCGGCAACAGCTTTCCATTGCAACGGACCGATATATACAAAGCTCTGTTATGCCCGATCCCTTCTGCAGTCAGATCATCATCGGAGAAGGTAATATGATTAGCAGCAAGTACATTCCCCACAATGTTAGAAAATTTATCCACCGGAATATCTTTAGGGACTTGAGCTTCGTTCAGAATTTTGAGCAATGCTTCTCTGTGCAGCTCGGAAGTCAAGAGAAGATTCAGAAAAGAAATCTAAGCAGGCATCCTATCCAACTGCTCCACTATTTTGTACTCGCTTCTTTTTAGCATCTTCAGAAAATCTACAGCTTCATTTTCAGACACATGAGGCTTGGGTGTCGGAGATTTAACCTTGGCCCAGGATTGAACATCGGAGTTTCCCACAATTTTCCCAGATCTAGTAATAGTAGATATATCTTCCTTAAAGCAATCTTTACCTCCAATTAACAGACTGGGCTCCTCGTAGTTCCATGGTACCTCTTGCAAGTTATTGACAGGCATTTGCTCTGAAAATTCGAGAATAGCAGGCTCTGATATATCCCATTCAAAAGATAGAAGATCCAAAATAAAAGGAACCTCGGAATTGTTAACTTCGGAAGGCCCTCCTTCTACCATAAACGGCTCCTCTTTCTCAAACACAAAAGATTTTAACTTTTCTTCAGCACTATCCTTAGTTATGGACTCTTCAACAGACAGTAGTTTCCTCATCTCCGCATGGTCAGTCTCCATCACGCCAAATACTTCAGTTTCATCTACAATGTACTGACTGGGGTCGTTAAAGTCTTCATCAGCGATGATAACCCCCACAGTGCTCCCATGCTCAGGTAGAGGATTCTTACTAACATTCGGTCCCTGCTCTCCCTTTCTTCTGAGAAGGATGTCTCCAGAGTCAATCATGTCCTGAATCCTATGTTTTAAAGCCCAACAATTGCCAGTGGTATGACCTGGACTTCCAGAATGATAAGCACAGATTGCATGCGGATCATAACCGGCAGGGGGACCTCTATGATAGATTTTGGGAGGAACAGCGCCAATTTTTCCAGTTGCTTTTAATTGCTCATACAACTGATCAATAGGTCGGCCCAAGTTGGTGAATGTTCGAAATTGCTTCTGAGTTTGAATTCCATTGGTTTGCAAAGGATTTTGAGAAGGGTTATTGTTTTGCAGGGTTGGTCTGGAATGGTAAATGGGACGAGAGTGATTTTGAAAAACAGATTGTGGAGTTGGAGGTAAGGGCGAGGTATTCAAATGATTTGGTCGGGAATGATGGAATTGGGTAGTGGTGTGGTAGACTGGTTGAGGATTGGTGTAATACGGGTAAAGAAAAGAATAGGTGGGATGATTTTTGGGTCTGAAAGACGGGCCTTGATCCCATACAAAAGCAGTATCACCTTCTTTCTTTCTGAATGGGGGCTTTTTTCCATTGTTGTTTTGATTTTGTAGAGCATCCAATTGCAACTTTAATGCAGACACATTAACAATCTTCCCTGCTTTGACAAATTCATCATACTCCTCCAATTTGTTAATGATAGCAGCAAATGGACTTCCAGTCATGCGGAAGATCTCTTCAAAATAAGGTGGATCGTGGGCCTTGATGAAAGTGCGAACAATCTCCTCCTCGATCATAGGAGGCTCCACTTTGGCAGCTAACTTTCTCCACCGTTTTGCGTACGTCTTGTGATCCTCTGACGGCTTTCTTTTCGTACCCTCCAGTGTGGTTCGTGTTGGTGCCAACTCACAGTTAAATTCATACTGCTTCACAAAAGCAGTTGATAGATCCAACCAGGTCTTGACTTCTCCAGACTTCAAATTTGAATACCAATCTAGAGCATCTCCCTCCAAACTTTTCGGAAATAGACGCATAGGCAAATTCTCATCATCCACAGGTTTACCTAACTTGTTGGCAAACATCTTGAGGTGCGTCTTTGGATTTCCAGTTCCATCATACTTGCTGAATTTAGGGGTTTTGAATCCCAACGGTAGCTGAATATCCGGGAAAAGACACAATTCATCGTAATCTAACCCACCATGCCTGCTCAATCCTTGATTCTTTCTCATAAAATCATCGAATCGATCCAACCTTCTTAACAGATCTTTGTCAATGGGTATAGGCTGTTCTTCTATCACCGCCTTCCCTTGAGATGCAGTATCCAGTACAAAAGGCTCTGCAGTATGGTGGTGGGGTCCCTGAGGGTTGGGGGGATGTTCAGATTGGTTTGTGGATGAGTTTGAGGGATTTGACTACTGGTTGGGTTCACCAATACATAATTCGGATGCATATAGGAAAAGTCTGAATTTAATCGGGCAAAGGTATTTTCAACAGGGTTAGCGAAAGGAGGAAAGAAAGGTGTTTGGGTATTGGATGTGTGGGGTGGTTGATAGTCTTGTGCAGGTGGGTGATTATCGATAGGTTCTTGGTCGTTTGGGACACCACCACCATTGTTGCTGGCGACCAACTGATCAATTACACGCTTTTGTGCGGCCATTTCAGCACTTAACTCATTGAACTTGGCAAGTACCTCACTTAACTGAGCTCCCAATGCTGTGAAGTCCGGTGATGTAACCATAGCAGATCTTTCCGAAGCTTCAGGTGCTGAACTTATGTTTACAGACTGTCTCAAGGCTCTAATTCGGGACCTGGTGATGATGGGGCTTCTTTGGGTAGCAATTGTGAAAAATACCTGATACTGGAGAAAAGAAACTCATTTAGGATTGGATTTTCTGTCAAATTGCTGTGATTTATTCAAGAAAAAGAAAAAAGAAAGAAAAGAAAAGAAACATGAGTTAGTAGATATCTAAATAATTCGGATGCATGTCCTATGGGGGAGCCCTTTTCTGCCAAGGGTAGGCCTAACATGATGCAACACCTTCGAAGTGAGACCTGTTTATCAAACCTGTGTTTCGAAAAATAACTTTGCAACAGATAAGGATCATTTCATTGATGGATTTCAAAATATCATACATCATCTACATCATTTCTCGAAGTTGATTTCGTACAAGATCATTAAACTTTTTCAATCTATCTATCACAGCATCTTTTGGCTCTCTGGAATAGGGATTCTGCATGCGTTCAGTTTGATCATACAACTTGCCACACTTTCTCTTCAATTCCTGGTGTCTTTCTTGCATTTCTTCACACAGTCTTTTATTCTTCTCTGCTAGACCCTTATTCACTTCTACAGATTGCCTTAATTGTGCATTTTCTGTGTCTTTCGCCTCAATGATTGCCATTAGTTTCTTGACTTCCTCGGACTGTTCCATCAATGGTCGCCCAGCACCAGATTCTCTGAGCCACTCCTCGTATTGAGGGGGTAACCAAAGCCATCTGTTTAAGTTGCGGAACATAAGCGATATCCTCATCATCGGACAGCGTTTCCCAAGCTTCGACAATTGATACTTTCATCGGAATTTTGTCTGGACAGATCCCCTTGCCAAAACTGATGGTGAAATCGGTCAAGTCAGGTGTGAGTGGTACTCCTTGAATGCGTCCTAACTGTCTGAGAAACCTTTTCGGAGTGTATGCCATGATGTCTTGAGTTCCCAATAACGGTATCAAATCTGATGACTTGGCGCGCAGAACAGGGTTAAAACAGTCGGTCCAGTCTAGTACCCATCTAATCTTTTGATCTGACAATACCCTCAAAAAGTCCAGCCATTCCGATGCACTTCTTGGCAAATTACTTTGGTCAACTCTCTTATGATGGGTAGAGATCCAATTATACCCAATCAATGGCAGACCATCAAGAGCAGGCAACTGTCTTCGAAAATGTTCCATGGCCCATATATGCAAAATTCGATTTGATCCATAAAAGAACTTTGACCCCCTTTGGCAGTTGGTACACGCAACAAAAATGTCAGCTAACACAGTCGGTACTATAGAGGCTTGTCGATCCTTAATTCCAAAAAACAAGTCAGACAGGAGTTTAGTGATTTTGAAACCAATTTTCTTATCTTTTCTAGGAAACAAATAAATCCCCGCCATCACAAGTCCATACACCAGCGGCCTCTTACATTCCCATGTTACCTTAGATGTAAATGAAAAATCCTTCGAATACTTATCAAACCCATCTTTCATTGCGAATCTGTCAAACAAAAATTTTACATCTATGCTCTGATCTGATCCTTGCACTACAGACTCTTTTAATCCAGCAAAATGACAGAATTCAATCTTGCCAGAAGCAATCGGAAATATCACTGATGTATCCTTTACTGGCAAATTCAGAAGACCGGCTACCTCTTCAATGGTCGGAGTCAACTCCTTGTTTCCTATCCGAAATGTTGAACCATCGGAATCCCACAATTGAATTAAAGCTTCTACCAAATACCCATCTGATTCAATGTCTTTGAAATCCCCAATTGGTCCAAGGTAGGAGGCAACCTGATTGATCTCACTAAATGAAAGAAGCCCTGGCCATCTTCGAACCTCCCTTGGAACTGTCAACAGCTGACTGATTTGTTGAGGTCTGTCCATCTAAAGCATGTAATCTCGATTAAATACCTTACCTACAGGCCTCACTTCTCCAGTTTTACAAGAATTTAAACATGAATATCCCATAGAGGGTTAGTTACCCAGGGAAAACAAGGCTAGTATATTCCTAAAATGGGATCCCCTAAATGGCATTCCCTCTAGGGTTAATGCATGATGTCGGTTTATTAAACGCATAAATAGGTAATACGATAATTGAAACATGGTCTAAGGGTACCCCATTTAGATGCCGGGGTAGGCCTAGAATGACATGCATATATATATACATAGTATTAATGTGATAAACCAAAATTTAAACGTGCTATTTATAAAGGGTGGTCTGCCTTAACGAATACCACGTCAGGACTCTTATTTCTAAGGTTTGTGAATGCAGTGGAGACAAAAATCAAGAAAAGTTAGTTCAATCAGATAAATTCACATAACACATTGTAGCAAAGTAATACACAGAGATAAAACAATAAAAAGAAAAGAGGGATTGGATCCCTCCCCTCGTGAATAGTGTTCCTAATAGGGTAAGACAGACTCTACCTTAGGTAAACTATCATGGATGCATGAGGTATTGGCTTACTAATGCATCTAGACTCGATAGGTTTTAGGTCCCCGAGCCTTCAGACTTGAAAATCAAAGGTCATCAACCCCAAGGTTCTTTGTCGGTGGCTCGAGCGATTCCCCAGACATTGCTACGCGCACGTCGTGCCACGGCCACATGTCCAAGTGAATCTATCAAAAATCCTCAATTTTCGACTAAAAGCTAAAGGCTATCAACCCAAAGCTTAAAATGGAAGATTGAGTGACCCCTCGGATCATGCTACGCACACGTCGTGTCGCGATCACACGTCCAAATGGGTCGCCTAATCCTAACAGGGAAGAGTGGCGTGACAAGCCACTAAAAGAAAAATAAATAAGGGATAAAAAATAAAACGTATGCACGTATGCCAGTGCTCGGTTTGGAGGGGAGGGATCGAGAACCAATGCGAGGCTCTAGGGTAATATTCCCCATCCCCAAATGCAAAGCGCGATACATATAAGTAAATAAACAAAAGTAAATAAATAAATCATTCACCACATATACGAGGAACGATAAACGAATACGAGGGTGAAATGCAAAATATCCTAAAAGAGAAAAATGCAACCTAAAACATCCAAATATGATAAATATAAGGGTTAAAACGAGAAAAGATGACTAAACCAAGTGCTTGGACTCTCTTACGTCCCCAGTGGAGTCGCCAAGTTGTCGCGCCCCATTTTTCGCGATGGAAAATAAAAAGGTTTTATAAAAGAATGTGTGATTTATTAATAATAAATGAAAAAGGACATAGAATGGGACGTAAAAAGAATGCGACAATTTGAGTCCAAAATTTAGTCTAAAAGGGTTTTTAAGAAAAAATAGGAGTCGCCACTTGGTATGGAGTTTTGGTGTACCAAGTTATCCAAAAAATATTTTTGACAAAAAATAAAATAAATCAAAACCCTTTTTGACAACTCCAGGTCTTTGAAAACAAGAGAAAATAGGTTCGGGAGTCTCGGTTGAAGAAAGGGAAGGCAAAGGTTTAATTGACTCAAACCTAAGGCACCCTTTCAACATAGTCTAAGCTAATTGCGAGGTTTAGTCAAAATTTTCCTAATCTAACCCTTAATTTTATCACATTTGGATGTTTCCTACATAGATGCAATTCTAAATTTATAAAAATATCGAAAGGGACACAATGTTCATTCAAGGGTTTAATTGAACCAATCGCATTAATTGCGAAGACCAAAATGATTCCTTGAAAGTGTCACGAGTATGCGAATGATGAAATTAAAATAAAAGAAAAGAAATTAAATTATATACATATATAAGTGATCAAAGAAAAAGGGAATGCAACATAAAGGGTATGGGAGGCAAAAACTTGTGACATAATTTTCTTATACAGGGATCAATGGGGTATTTAAACTAAAAAGCTATAATCACCCATTTTCCATGTTTGAAAAACAATTATCCTAACATGAACAAGCAAATGAACTAGCTTAAATGAGATGCAATTCTAAATGACATGATTAGCGCCTATAGAGGGTAGGGGATAATATAATAGGGAATATCATGCAAATGAGAAAAGATCCTAAAAATAAAAATATGCATGAAGATGTAGTGAATAGCACACAAAGATGAATCTAACGCAAGACGGCCTAAAAGGTCTAGCGTTGGACTAGCCCATTTCTAAAAATCCTTACTAGCGTTGGACTAGCAAGTAAGCGAAGAGAGAAGCCACAACTAGCGTCGGACTAGTGTGGTGACGTTATGCATTAACAATTCATAGTGAAGCAGATAAAGCATAAATTAAAACAAATAAACACATAAGAGCACGTAACACATAACACGTAAGCATAATATCTAGATGCCAAAATCCTAAGAAAAGCGGATAAAACACTTAACACATAAGCCACATAAACACGCAACCTATCTATTACATCGGGGAGCGCCTAACTACAATCTAGGAGGGAAAAATATAATAAAACAAATCTAATTATCCTATCTATTACATTTTTGAGGTATTTAAATACCTCTCGAATCATTATAAAAACTAACTAAAATATATATAAGAAAATTTGAATGACTATTTAAATCAAATAAATAAAGCATATAAAGATATATAAACACATAGGAACACATAGAAGCACATAAGAGCACGTAATTGTCATTGAAATAATAAAATAGGAGTACCTCCCGTTTGAAGTGGTGACTAAATGGAGTCAATTTGTCCTAATTATACTCACAATGAACAAAAGGATCATGACACCAATTTAATTGAAAAAGAAAATAATAATACAAGCACTAAATTCACACTAATATGTCAGACGTAAAGAAATTTAAGCAAATCTAAAAATTACAAGTTAAGTATATTCAAAAGTAACATAATTAGCTATTAAAGAAAAGAAACAATCATAATAAAGAGAGTCAAAATTCATCAGGGACTGAATTGCAAAAATTGAAAACTTTTGGGGACAGAAATTATATTTTTCCAAAGTTCAGGGGTCAAAATTAAATGAAAGATAAAATTCAAGGACCAAAGTGCAATTAATTTAAGGACCTACATGAATGAAATTTAAAATGTTCTGGGCCACAGTGAAACTACTCCAAAGATCAGGGGCCAAAATGCAAAATTCGGTTTCTGATTTGGGAGAAGAAAGGCCATCGGGCCGTTGTTTTTATTTATTTGGGCCGGATACTACCTAAGCCCAACCGAAAATCCAGAGAAACGAGCAGGCCAGCCCGTCATTTTATCACTCAAACCCGACCCAGAAATACATGGGCTCCAGCCTCCTAGCCCATCCGAAACCCAAAAGAAAAAAATAAACGAAAGCCAATTTCCAAAACCCAACCAAAACTAACTCTTGGCCCAACTGAAGAAAAAACATTAGCCCAAACCATTTTCTTTTCTTTTCTTTTCTTTTTTTTTTCTCTTCTTCTTCTTTCTTTTCTTTCTTCCCCGTTCGTTCTGTCTCTTCTTCTTCCCAGGCGAGCTGAAGCTTCACCGCCGACCGCCACCGCCGGTGACCTCTCCGGTCACCAAAAATCCTCAAAATACACCCCCTCACTCGATTTTTCGCGTAGGTTCCATTTTTGGGCTTAGTTTTAACAAAAAAGGACTCGAAAGTGGCCAAAATGACAAGAAATCAGTCCAGCTTTTATTTTTTAAAACACCCAAATCTTTCACCAAAAATCATAAAAAATATATTACAATACTCCTTATAACCTCTACAATACAACTATGATTTTAACTAACCAGAAAACAATAACAAAAGACTACATTAATTTCCAGGTTGGTGATTGGGTATACTTGAAATTGCAGCCTTACAGACAAACTTCAGTAGCAATTAGGAAGAATCTGAAGTTATCTTCCAAGTATTATGGGCCATATATGGTCCTTCAAAAAGTTAAGGCAAAACAGTCCCTAAAAATCTTTTTGGCATTTTTTCAAACAATTAATATGCATTCACAGACATCATTTCCTTTTCCTTCATCTAGCTCATGCCATTTCCCAATTTTCAGCAATGCAACAACAACAATACGAGGCAGCCAGCAGAAATGAAAGAAAACTAAACAATGAAGCATTGATTTAATGTGCTAGACAAAAACTAAAAAAAATACCTCAATGTAGGTGTGTGTGAGATTGAGATGGAACCGAGAGGAGTTGGGGAAGATTTTTTTTTCTCTGTTCTGTTTGTTTCCTCCGCCCAAGTCCGAGAGAGGGAGAGTGAGGGGTCAGGCTGCAAAATTCCGAGAGCTTCCCTTCCTCTTCTCTCGTGCGTTTCTTTTTTTTTCCGCCTCTGCCAAGTGAGTCCAGAGGGATTGGAGTGCTTTTTCTTCTTTTTGTGGCTTGTCTTTTTGGTCTCCTGAAACTGGAGAGAGCCGAGGGATGTATTTTTGGGGGGAGGAAGAGTGGAGAATTTTTTTCTTTATGGCCTGTCTGATTTTTCCAGAGAGAGCCGAGTGAGGAAAATGGGTCGCCAAATTAGCTTTTTGTGCGTGTTTTCTCCTCTGCAAATGTTGAGTGTTGGCAGAGCAAAAAACTCATGGCTAAGAAGGAGTCAAATGGGTTTGGTTTCCTCCAAAATGATGGCTTCTGCCAAATGAAAAGAAAAAACTGTGGGAGTTGAGTGTAGAATGGGTTAATAGGGGTTTTTGGTAGAGAAAATGATGAAAATGTGTAAGTTTAGTAATAATTTGATTTTGATTTGATTTTTGATTTTTTTTTGATTTTTTTTAACTTTTCTCTTTCTTCTTTTTTTGTTTTGTTGTTTTTTTTTCTCTTTTTCTTTTCTAAAATAAACCTGCAAAAATGAGAAAATTACACATTAATAATAATAATAATAATAATAATAATAATAATAATAGATAACTTATTAAATAGATAAAAATTCAGGAAAATATTAAAAATTGACAAAAATTTGGTGTCTACACTTACAGACAAGACTAAATACTTATACAGGTATTTACATCAGAGTCTTCAACATTTTAACTTGAAGTACAAGCCAAAGGGTTCATACTAGTCAAATACAATTAGGGTTTCAGTTACAAAGGAGCTTAACAAAATAACATATACATTAGCTCGACCTTTTTCTTCCAAGAGCGTGGTTTCAAAATTTGTCCCCTGTAAGGAAAACAAAGATAACGGGAAGGGGGTGAGATTACGCTCAATAAGGTACCAAAATAATAGCAAATGAGAAACGTGGAACTTCATATTCAATTAGTCACATATGCGAATCAAATAAAGAAATGAACAAACACCTTAGATAGAAAAGATACGGATGGCTCTCAGGAGCCAAATACCCATTTGCTTCACCGAAACTTGATCGAAATAATAGTTGACACTCCATCAACGCTAAAGGAGTAACCAATACCGTAGACTCCACTTTTTCCGATTTCTTCCACCTCACATACCCCTACCGGGCCCAAACTCCAATCAATTCAGAAATAGTAATACTCGAGTATACCGGAATCAACAGTCTCAATACCCAAAGATCCCAAAACAGACTACCGTTGTTCGTTATCTAATTGAACAGGCCCTTGCCGACCCGACTTGAGTAACTAGCCACAGGTGTTGAGCTCAGAGGTCACAGAAAGGTCGTTGGATACCAGCCTCCAAACGACGTCCGAACAGATTCAGATACAGTTAACAGATTATACACAGTAAATAGGCATATGGACAGACAAGAGAACGAATATGATAAAGTACACCCTCGTCTCAAAAAGAATAAACAGATAGTGCAGTCATTTAAATCGCAGATTGCAGAGGCAGAAACCAGGTTAAACAGCAAATGAGGGGAGTAGTACACTCACCGGTTCAAGTACGGATACTTCAAAAGTTTTCACTTCAAACTGGCTTTAATCGCCAAGAAACGCTAAAATCATCAAAGTAAAATAATTGAAGGTTTCATATCCAAAATCGAGTAAACGGAATGTACAAGTGAGTCTCGACTACATGTCGTACGTCTTTCCAGGTTAAGTACTAGTACAAAAGAAAAAAATATGACTTTTGAGCAAAAGATAACAGTTGATCCTAGGGTTACAAACAACTCTCAAAACCCTTCATTTTTACTAAGATCAACTCAAATTTAAAGGAACCAGACGGCCTAGAAAATTGGACACAACATTCCCCCTAAATTTGCTTAATTTTCCAGCCATCATGGCTTCATTGTTTTTCCTCAAGTCAGTCCAATTCAACACATAAGAAATCTCAATACAATAGCCCTTCAAATAGGCTCAAGTTTATCCAAACACAAAGCAAGTCTAGGAATGCAACTAGAAATCAAGTTTTTAAAGACAAAAGCTAAATAGCAGGTTTGATGTCTCTTAGCGGAACAGACACAACTGAAGTTACGCTTATCGGATTAGGGTGCAATATATACCGTTTTGAAGCTAAAACAAAGAGCTAAAACTTTTATGAAGATCACTCAGTCCAGTTTGTAGTGTATCTAAGTCAAAATTGTCATTTATAGAACCAGAATCTCACATTCGGGCTTGTTAACCGCCTTATGCGTAAATGATAATAACTCAGGCAACCGAAGTCGAAACGAGGTGATTCCGGGGGCATTGGAAAGCTCAGACATATACCTACATTTTTAATTCGGTAAGAATCAGGGTAAAAAGTCACAGTCAGATTGGGTGAAATGACAACCCTGTTCGCTGAACTCCTACCTAGGCCAGTTTGGGTATTTCCGAATTTTCACAAGCCAACAAACTCAGATTGGGCTGACACTTTACAAGCAACTATAAAATATCATTTTCTACAACTTTCATGTTTTAACCTAAGGCTAATTCGGCCTCTAGCATGCTCAAAAAAATCCGGACAGAACAGGCCTGTTTGGAACCCTAATCTGGAATTTTAGTTTCAAACCAACAATTTTTCACAACCAATCATTTCCAACACATACCAACTCCATCTTACACTATAACAAACCATTAATCCATGACTAAACAATAATTTATATATTAAAACAGAAAATCCTCAATAAATAGGAAAATTTGCACATCTCAACCATAAGTCATGAAATAATCCACAAACTAACATATTCAACCTTTATAAACCTCCAATTCCACATTATTAAGGACAAAAGATAATTTCCTTAACAACTTACCTTCGTAACTCCAAGAAGCAAGACAACTAGAGCATGTTCTTCACAAATGGCTCCACTCAACACCTTAAACTAGCTTAGCAACTCACTTTTGTGGAGAAATTTGGAATTTAACTGGTAGGTTTGCAAGATTCAAGCTAGAAATGAAGGAAAATTGAAGAAGCTCTCTCTTTCTTTTCTCTCCTCAATGGCCGGCCAAGATGAGCAAATGAAGATGATGTTTTGGGTCAATTTTAGTATTTAGTAAAGTTGGTGAATAGTGGTCAAATCCAAGATTGAATCATAAAATGACACATGTCACCTTTTTGAGTTACACTTATCCTTTTGTCTCTCCAACTCTCGTCAATTTGGGTAACCTCTAATTATCTCTTAACACCTAGTAAATTAAATCCCTGAATACTAAAGTTAACCTAATCGGCCGAATTTTACCGAACTTTTCGCACTAGCGGGTCCCACGTCCGGTATACGCTCTTACTTCCTCAAAAATCAACCGATACTAGAAAAATAATTTAAAAACTATATTTACTCATAAAAATTATTTTCAAAATTTTTGTATAAATAAAATGTGGAAAAGCGTGCAATTAAAAGAAAATAAAACCTAGCAATTAAGAAAATTACGGGTTCTCACACTCTCTCCCCCTTAAAGAAATTTCGTCCTCGAAATTTTCTTATCAACGGAATCTTTCAAAATTTTGGGTACCCAACCGATTGTACCTTCTACGTCCTCAGACGAGTCAGGGACCTGATGGTGTTCTAAAGAGTATACCCGAGCCGGTACCTTCAATCCAACCCTTTCCTTTTCCGACTATCCAGGGTTAGTTTTAGTGGGTTGCGGGGTCCCTTTTCCTTTTCCTAATCGAACTGGGCAGTCAGCAATCTGATGATCGGCACTTCCGTAGCGCAGATATTTTCCCTCTTTCTTCCAACAATTTGCCTCCGTATGATTTGGCCTTCTGCAATATCCACAGGGACCACGAATAGCAGAGGCCGGTCCCCCCTGAGAGACATCACGCGACACTCCCGGTTGTCGTGCCCCCTCGTTTCTTTTTCCAATCTTAGTGGGTGTACTTGTACCCGCTTGCTCGGAGTTACTCCCAGGAAAGCCCCTTTTCTTGGCGTGGAAGTTTTTCACCTGCAACCTAGCATTCTCTACTCGTTGCGTCTTCTCTACGACATCGCTGAAGGCGTTAATTTGGGTTACGGCTAGATCTTTCTGGACTCCACGTTCAGACCCTGGATGAATCGCCATATTCTTCGTTGCTCAGTCACGATGTGTTCGGGCTCGAATTTGGATAGCCGGTGAATTGGCTCTCGTACTTGGCCACCGTCTGGGTCCCTTGACGAATCCGGATAAATTCATCCTCCTTTTGTTCCTGAACTAGAGGAGGGAAGAATTTAGCGTTGAACACCCGCATAAAGTTCACCCAAGTCCTGGGCGTTTGCTCTCGGTCCCACTTTTGTCGTATTACGTTCCACCAGGAACGGGCTGCCCCTTCCAGTTGGAAAACAGCAAAAGTCACCTGCCGTTCCTCCGTGTAGTGCAGGGCAGCAAAGATATCCACCATTTTCTCTAAGCACCTTTCGGTTACATCTGGATCGGGTTCCCCAATAAACTTTGGTGGGGCAAACTTCTGGAACCTCTCGAGGGCCCGGTCCTCGCTCTCCACGTGATTACCAGGGTTCCCAGGGTTGGGGTTAGGGTTGTGACCCTGTTGGTGCACCACTTGGCCTAGCAAATCAGTCATTTACTGCATGGCAGCAGCTATTTGGACGTTGGGGTCAACCCTAAGTTCAGGGTTTGGTCCAGACGAGGTTTTCACAGTGCCCCTTTCAGACGTGGGTTGCCTAATTCCACGCCCACGGCCTCGTCCACTACGAGTGCCCTCCATTGATCTAAGTCAATCTAAGGTCGATGTGCAAAGATAATATTAAAGATAATTATATGTATAAGCAAATAACAAGAGGTACACACAGATCAAAAGCAAATATACACACAACTGTACCGAACCAGTCACACAGTAGCAGTCAATTAGATACAACCAAAAGAGATCCAAGAAGGTAACGGGGTCATCCAAAAGTACTATAAACGAACTAGGTTAAAAGTACAAAAGCAACTAACGAAAAGTTATTTCCCTTCTAGGTCTCCATCCCTGATCTGCGAGAATGCCACAATTTTTATCTTAATCCAGGTTAATCATATTTACAAACACCCGAACAAACCACATGAAGTTCCATAGAATCAAATTTCTAGTTCGCCCAAGTCCTTTCTAACATAGGCTCTCATTGATTTGGTAGCCGGGTACAAGAATCCCAAATAAAAAAATTCACAACTCGAGCCGGCCGGTCCCAAGAGTAAATCATCCATATATGAAAGATTCCTACCCGACATACATACCTAACTTCCTCAAGTCCCATGATAAAGATCTTTACACTTACGACATACACGGTTCATAACATATACTCAAACAAGCACTTAGACACATTCACGAAATCAGGACCATAACACCACTTGGTCCAAACTCACTCCACGCAGAGACCACGCGAAACAACTCTAATACCACCAGTGACAGCCCCACCTCACCCTAAGGCGAACCAAAGGGTTCGGCGGACCGCCTGCCCAGTTCTCGCCAGGACTACGGAGTCAGATCACACAAACCATATATTGCGCACGATCAAACCCCAAGAAAAGTAACAATTAAAATCCACTAAACTACAATACATCTTACTAACTCGTGTAGGGAAATAGGACGTCAATTGAACGCTCACCAAAGTCCTAGAAGCGTAACATCTCAATGAATACACTTACAGACAAGACTAAATACTTATAAATGTATTTACATCAGAGTCTTCAACATTTTAACTTGATGTACATGCCAAAGGGTTCATACTAGTCAAAATACAATTAGGGTTTCGGTTACAAAGGAGCTTAACAAAATAACATATACATTAACTCGACCCTTTTCTTCCAAAAGCGTGGTTTCAAAGTTTGTCCCCTGTAAGGAAAACAAAGATAACGGGAAAGGGGTGAGTTTACGCTTAATGAGGTACCAAAATAATAGGAAGTAAGAAACGTGAAATTTCATATTCAATTAGTCACATATGCGTATCAAATAAAGAAATGAACAAACAGCATAGATAGAAAGGATACAGGTGGCTCTCAGGAGCCAAATTCCCATTTGCTTCACCGAAACTTGATCGAAATAATAGTAGACACTTCATCAACGCTAAAGGAGTAACCAATACCGTAGACTCCACTTTCTCCGATTCCTTCCCTCTCACATACTCCTACCGGGCTCGAACTCCAATCAGTTCAGAAATGGTAATACTCGAGTATACCGGAATCAAGAGTCTCAATACCCAAAGATCCTAAAACAGACTACCGTAGTTCGTTATCTAATCGACCAGACCCTTGCCGGCCCGACTTGAGTAACTAGCCACAGGTGTTGAGCTCAGAGGTCACAGAAAGGACGTTGGATACCAGCCTCCAAACGACGCCCGAACAGATTCAGATACAGTTAACAGATTATACACAGTAAATAGGCATATTGACAGACAAGAAAACGAATATGATAAAGTACACCCTCGTCTCAAACAGAATAAACAGATAGTGCAGTTATTTAAATCGCAGATTGCAGAGGCAGAAACCAGATTAAACAGCAAATGAGGGGAGTGGTACACTCACCGGTTCAAGTATGGATACTTCAAAAGTTTTCACTTCAAACTGGTTTTAATCGCCAAGAAGCCCTAAAATCATCAAAGTAAAACAATTGAAAGTTTCACATCCAAAATCGAGTGAACGGAATGCACAAGTGATGCTTGACTACATGTCGTACGTCTTTTCAGGTTAAGTACTAGTACAAAAGAATAAAATATGACTTTTGAGTAAAAGATAACAGTTGGTCCTAGGGTTACAAACAACCCTCAAAACCCTTCATTTTCACTAAGATCAACTCAAACTTAAAGGAACCAGACGGTCAAGAAAATTGGACAGCATTCCCCCTAAATTTGTTTGCTTTTCCAGCCATCATGGGTTCATTATTTTTTCTCAAGTCAGTCCAATCCAACACATAAGAAATCTCAATACAATAGCCCTTCAACTAGGCTCATGTTCATCCAAACACAAAGCAAGTCTAGGAATGCAACTAGAAATCAAGTTTTTAAAGACAAAAACTAAATAGCAGGTTTGATGTCTCTTAGCGGAACAAACAAAACTGAAGCTATGCTTATCGGATTGGGGTGAAATATATACCATTTTGAAGCTAAAACAAAGAGCTAAAACTTTGATGCAGATCACTCAATCCAGTTTGTAGTGTATCTAAGTCAAAATTGCCATTTATAGAACCAGAATCTCACATTCGGGCTTGTTAACCGCCTTATACGTAAATGACAATAACTCAGGCAACCGAAGTCGAAACGAGGTGATTCCAGGGGAGTTGGAAAGCTAAGACATATACCTACATTTCTCATGAAAACCTCTAAAGCCAAATCATGCATTTTCATGATCAAAAATGGAAATTTCCATGAAAATAGAAATCTGGGCGCGAAACAGGGTTCTTGGGCAGTCAAGAGTATTTCGGTCATTTCACAAGCTACAGTGCTAGGATCGAGTTGAACTTTTGTAGGAAACTAGTTTACACCATTTGCTACAACTTCCATGTTTTGGTCAAAATCTAATTCGGTAAGAATCAGGGTGAAAAGTCACGGTCAGATTGGGTGAAATGACAACCCTATTCGCTGAACTCCTACCTACGCCAGTCTGGGTATTTCCGAATTTTCATAAGCCACCAAACTCAGATTGGGCTGACACTTTACAGGCTACTATAAAACATCATTCTCTACAACTTTCATGTTTTAACCTAAGGCTAATTCGGCCTCTAGCATGCTCAAAAAAATCCGGACAGAACAGGCCTGTTTGGAATCCTAATCTGGAATTTTAGTTTCAAACCAATAATTTTTCACAACCAATCATTTCCAACACATACCAACTCCATCTTACATTATAACAAACCATTAATCCATGACTAAACAATAATTTATATATTAAAACAGAAAATCTCAATAAATAGGAAAATTTGCACATTTCAACCATAAGTCATGAAATAATCCACAAACTAACATATTCAACCTTTATAAACCTCCAATTCCACATTATTAAGGACAAAAGATAATTTCCTTGACAACTTTCCTTTGTAACTCCAAGAAGCAAGACAACTAGAGCTTGTTCTTCACAAATGGCTCCACTCAACACCTTAAACTAGCTTAGCAACACACTTTTGTGGAGAAATTTGAAATTTAACCGGTAGGTTTGCAAGATTCAAGTTAGAAATGAAGGAAAATTGAAGAAGCTCTCTCTCTCTTTTCTCTCCTCAATGGCCGGCCAAGATGAGCAAATGAAGATGATGTTTTGGGTCAATTTTAGTATTTAGTAAAGTTGGTGAATAGTGGTCAAATCCAAGGTTGAATCATAAAGTGACACATGTCACCTTTTTGAGTTACACTTATCCTTTTGTCTCTCAAACTCTCATCCATTTGGGTAATCTCTAATCATCTCTTAACATCTAGTAAATTAAATCTATGAATACTAAAGTTAACCTAATCGGCCGAATTTTACCGAACTTTCCGCACTAGCGGGTCCCACGTCCGGTATGCGCTCTTAATTCCTCAAAAACTAACCGATACTAGAAAAATAATTTAAAAACTATATTTACTCATAAAAATTATTTTCAAAATTTTTGTATAAATAAAATGTGGAAAAGCGTGCAATTAAAAAAAAATAAAACCTAGCAATTAAGAAAATTACGGGTTATCACACTCTCTCCCCCTTAAAGAAATTTCGTCCTCGAAATTTTCTTATCAACGGAATCTTTCAAAATCTAGGGTACCCAACCGATTGTACCTTCTACGTCCTCAGACGAGTCAGGGACTTGATGGTGTTCTAAAGAGTATACTCGAGCCGGTACCTTCAATCTAGCCCCTTCCTTTTTCGACTATCCAGGGTTAGTCTTAGTGGGTTGCGGGGTCCCTTTTCCTTTTCGTAATCGAACTGAGCAGTCAGCAATCTGATGATCGCCACTTCCGTAGCGCAGACATTTTCCCTCTTTCTTCCAACAATTTGCCTCCGTATGATTTGGCCTTCTGCAATATCCACAGGAACAACGAATAGCAGAGGCCGGTCCCCCCTGAGAGACATCACGCGACACTCCCGGTTGTCATGCTCCCTCGTTTCTTTTTCCAATCTTAGGGGGTGTACTTGTACCCGCTTGCTCAGAGTTACTCCCAAGAAAGCCCCTTTCTTGGCTTGGAAGTTTTGCACCTGCAGTCTAGCATTATCTACTCGTTGCGCCTTCTCTACGGCATCGCTGAAGGCGTTAATTTGGGCTATGGCTAGATCTTTCTGGATCTTCACGTTCAGACCCTGGATGAATCGCTGTATTCTTCGTTGCTCAGTCACGATGAGTTCGGGCGCGAATTTGGATAGTCGGGTGAATTGGCTCTCGTACTTAGCCACCGTCTGGGTCCCTTGACGAATCCGGATAAATTCATCCTCCTTTTGTTCCTGAACTAGAGGAGGGAAGAATTTAGCGTTGAACTCCCGCATAAAATTCACCCAAATCCTGGGCGTTTGCTCTCGGTCCCACTTTTGTCGTATTACGTTCCACCAGGAACGGGCCGCCCCTTCCAGTTGGAAAACAGCAAAAGTCACCTGCCGTTCCTCCGTGTAGTGCAGGGCAGCAAAGATATCCACCATTTTCTCTAATCACCTTTCGGTTACATCTGGATCGGGTTTCCCAATAAACTTTGGTGGGGCAAACTTTTGGAACCTCTCGAGGGCCCGGTCCTCGCTCTCCACGTGATTACCAGGGTTCCCAGGGTTGGAGTTAGGGTTGTGACCCTGTTGGTGCACCACTTGGCCTAGCAAATCAGTCATTTGCTGCATGGCAGCAGCTATTTGGACCTTGGGGTCAACCCTAAGTTCAGGGTTTGGTCCAGACGAGGTTTCCACAGTGCTCCTTTCAGACGTGGGTTGCCTAATTCCACGCCCACGGCCTCGTCCACTACGAGTGCCCTCCATTGATCTAAGTCAATCTAAGGTCGAGGTGCAAAGATAATATTAAAAATAATTATAATTATAAGCAAATAACAAGAGGTACACACAGATCAAAAGCATATATACACACAACTGTACCGAATCAGTCACACAGTAGCAGTCAATTAGATACAACTAAAAGAGGTCCAAGAAGGTAACGGGGTCATCCAAAAGTACTATAAACGAACTAGGTTAAAAGTACAAAAGCAACTATCGAAAAGTTATTTCCCTTCTAGGTCTCCATCCCTAATCTACGAGAATGCCACAATTTTTATCTTAATCCAGGTTAATCATACTTACAAACACCCGAACAAACCACATGAAGTTCCATAGAATCAAATTTCTAGTTCGCCCAAGTCCTTTCTAACCTAGGCTCTCATTGATTTAGTAGCCGGGTACAAGAATCCCAAATACGATAATTCACAATTCGAGCCGGCCGGTCCCAAGAGTAAATCATCCATATATGAAAGATTCCTACCCGACATACATACCTAGTTTCCTCAAGTCCCATGATAAAGATTTTTACACTTACGACATGCACGGTTCACAACTTATACTCAAACAAGCACGTAGACACATTCACGAAATCAGGACCATAACACCACTTGGCCCAAACTCACTCCGCGCAGAGACCACGTGAAGCAGCTCTGATACCACCTGTGACAGCCCCACCTCACCCTAAGGCGAACCAAAGGGTTCGGCGGACCGCCTGCCCAGTTCTTGCCAGCACTACGGAGTCAGATCACACAAACCATATATTGCGCATGATCAAACCCCAAGAAAAGTAACAATTAAAATCCACTAAGCTACAATACATCTTACTAACTCGTGTAGGGAAATAGGACGTCGATTGAACGCTCACCAAAGCCCTAGAAGCGTAACATCTCCATGAATACACTTACAGACAAGACTAAATACTTATACATGTATTTACATCAGAGTCTTCAACATTTTAACTTGAAGTACAAGCCAAAGGGTTCATACTAGTCAAAATACAATTAGGGTTTCGGTTACAAAGGAACTTAACAAAATAACATATACATTAGCTCGACTCTTTTCTTCCAAAAGCGTGGTTTCAAAGTTTGTCCCCTGTAAGGAAAACAAAGATAACGGGAAGGGGGTGAGTTTACGCTTAATGAGGTACCAAAATAATAGCAAGTAAGAAACGTGGAACTTCATATTCAATTAGTCACATATGCGAATCAAATAAAGAAATGAACAAACACCATAGATAGAAAGGATACAGGTGGCTCTTAGGAGCCAAATTCCCATTTGCTTCACCGAAACTTGATCGAAATAATAGTTGACACTCCGTCAACGCTAAAGGAGTAACCAATACCGTAGACTCCACTTTCTCCGATTCCTTCCACCTCACATATTCCTACCGGGCCCGAACTCCAATCAGTTCAGAAATGCTAATACTCGAGTATATCGGAATCAAGAGTCTCAATACCCAAAGATTCCAAAACAGACTACCGTGGTTCGTTATATAATCGACCAGGCTCTTGCCGGCCCGACTTGAGTAACTAGCCACAGGTGTTGAGCTCAGGGGTCACAGAAAGGTCGTTGGATACCAGCCTCCAAACGACGTCCGAACAGATTCAGATACAGTTAACAGATTATACACAGTAAATAGGTATATGGACAGACAAGAGAACGAGTGTGATAAAGTACACCCTTGTCTCAAACAGAATAAACAGATAGTGCAGTCATTTAAATCGCAGATTGCAGAGGCAGAAACCAGGTTAAACTGCAAATGAGGGGAGTGGTACACTCACCGGTTCAAGTACGGATACTTCAAAAGTTTTCACTTCAAACTGACTTTAATAGCCAAGAAACCCTAAAATCATCAAAGTAAAATAATTGAAGGTTTCACATCCAAAATCGAGTAAACGGAATGTACAAGTGAGTCTCGACTACACGTCGTACATCTTTCCAGGTTAAATACTAGTACAAAAGAAAAAAATATGACTTTTGAGCAAAAGATAACAGTTGGTCCTAGGGTTACAAACAACCCTCAAAACCCTTCATTTTTACTAAGATCAACTCAAATTTAAAGGAACCAGACGGCCTAGAAAATTGGACACAGCATTCCCCCTAAATTTGCTTAATTTTCCAGCCATCATGGCTTCAATGTTTTTCCTCAAGTCAGTCCAATTCAACACATAAGAAATCTCAATACAATAGCCCTTCAACTAGGCTCAAGTTCATCCAAACACAAAGCAAGTCTAGGAATGCAACTAGAAATCAAGTTTTTAAAGACAAAAGCTAAATAGCAGGTTTGATGTCTCTTAGCGGAACAGACACAACTGAAACTACACTTATCGGATTGGGGTGCAATATATACCGTTTTGAACCTAAGACAAAGAGTTAAAACTTTGATGAAGATCACTCAGTCCAGTTTGTAGTGTATCTAAGTCAAAATTGCCATTTATAGAACCCGAATCTCACATTCGGGCTTGCTAACCGCCTTATACACAAATGACAATAACTCAGGCAATCGAAGTCGAAACGAGGTGATTCCGGGGACGTTGGAAAGCTAAGACATATACCTACATTTCTTATGAAGACATCCAAAGCCAAATCATATATTTGCATGATCAAAAATGGAAATTTCCATGAAAACAGAAATCTGGGCGCGAAATAGGGTTCTTGGGCAGTCAAGGGTATTTCGGTCATTTCACAAGCTACAGTGCTAGGATCTAGCTGAAATTTTGTAGGCAACTATTTTACACCATTTTCTACAACTTCCATGTTTTGATCAAAATCTAATTCGGTAACGATCAGGGTGAAAAGTCACGGTCAGATTGGGTGAAATGACAACCCTGTTCGCTGAACTCCTACCTAGGCCAGTCTGGGTATTTCCGAATTTTCACAATCCACCAAACTCAGATTGGGCTGGAAATTTACAGACAACTATAAAACATTATTCTCTACAACTTTCATGTTTTAATCTAAGGCTAATTCGGCCTCTAGCATGTTCAAAAAAATCCGGACAGAACAGGCCTGTTTGGAACCCTAATTTGGAATTTTAGTTTCAAACCAACAATTTTTCACAACCAATCATTTCCAACACATACCAACTCCATCTTACATTATAACAAACCATTAATCCATGACTAAACAATAATTTATATATTAAAACAGAAAATCCTCAATAAATAGGAAAATTTGCACATCTCAACCTTAGGTCATGAAATAATCCACAAACTAACATATTCAACCTTTATAAACCTCCAATTTTACATTATTAAGGACAAAAGAGAATTTCCTTGACAATTTGCCTTTGTAACTCCAAGAAGCAAGACAACTAGAGCTTGTTCTTCACAAATGACTCCACTCAACACCTTAAACTAGTTTAGCAACTCACTTTTATGGAGAAATTTGGAATTTAACCGGTAGGTTTGCAAGATTCAAGCTAGAAATGAAGGAAAATTGAAGAAGCTCTCTCTCTCTTTTCTCTCCTCAATGGCCGGCCAAGATGAGCAAATGAAGATGATGTTTTGGGTCAATTTTAGTATTTAGTAAAGTTGGTGAATAGTGGTCAAATCCAAGGTTGAATCATAAAGTGACACATGTCATCTTTTTGAGTTACACTTATCCTTTTATCTCTCCAACTCTCATCCATTTGGGTAATCTCTAATCATCTCTTAACACCTAATAAATTAAATCTCTGAATACTAAAGTTAACCTAATGGGCCGAATTTTACTGAACTTTCCGCACTAGCGGGTCCCATGTCCGGTATACGCTCTTAATTCCTCAAATACTAACCGATACTAGAAAAATAATTTAAAAACTATATTTACTCATAAAAATTATTTTCAAAATTTTTGTATAAATAAAATGTGGAAAAGCGTGCAATTAAAAGAAAATAAAACCTAGCAATTAAGAAAATTACGGGTTCTCACAAACCCTGTCAGAGCCATACATGTGCGATTAATCTTTTTTTGGTCCATATTCTGAGTAATTAGCCATATTGTATATTTCAGATAGAAACTTTTTCAAGCATTGCAGTAAAGATGCTGACTTATATCTACACTATCTCTATAAGCAACAAAGCAAGACCGGAATATTTACCAGGGGTAGAAACCAAAATACACTTATAGAATGGTGAGATTGCCCTAGGAATTCAAACTATTGAAAAAGTTAATAGACCATTGAATCTAGAGATTGTCATTTGGTCCAAGCAAAATGTTAATGAGAGTTATACAGAGAATGAGATGGAATGTGGAATTTCTTCTCAAGGACACACTAAATGCCCAACAAGAATCACGCTACATATATGATTTGTATTAAGTTTAAATGAGAATACTAGAAAACATGTTCTTTTTCAGAAAAACAATCTTGTGATTAGTTACCAGTTTTATATTAGGGTTAATCACATTTTATTCCCTTGAAGAATATCCTATTTTTCACTTTACCCCCTAACCTTTAATTTTGCTCACTTAACTCCCTTTAGGATAAAATTGCCCTTGCATTATTTTGAATTTTCATTTACCTTGTTTTTCTTTCTTTTATTTCTTTTTCTCTTTCTTCTTTATTTAATTCTTCCTCTTTTCCACAAAAATTTTCACCTTAATGATTGAAATTAAAAAAGAGGAATTGCAGAGATCTATCTTCTCCTTAAATGATTAAAATAATATTCAAATTACTTTCCTAAAATACAATTTTTTAGCCTTTCAAATCTTTTAATTTTGAATTTTCCTCTTTCCTTTCTAGTTTCTCATTTTATTCTTAAGAAAATATCATAAGATGAAATTGTTTTTCTTTCTTTTATTTCTTTTCTCTTTCTTCTCTCATTCATCCTTCCCAATAGAAATTCCATTTCAACGAAAATTTTTGTTTTGAGTTTGTAATTGCATATTTCTGGGTGAAAGTTTAAAAGACATCAAAAACTAATTTTGATTTTTTGTATGATGCCATGTGTCACAAATTTTAATTGATGATTATTAATCAGGTCACAATTTCATCTTAAGATATTTTCTTGGGAATAAAATGATAAATTAGAAAGGAAAGAGGAAAATCCAAAATTAAAAGAATTGAAAGGCTAAAAATATTTTAGGAAAGTGTATTTTAGGAAAGTGTTTGAATTTTTTTTAATCATTTAAGGAGAAGATAGATCTCTGCAATTCCTCTTTTTTAATTTCAATCATTAAGGTGAAGATTTTTGTGGGAAAGAAGAAGAATTAAATAAAGAAGAATGAGAAAAAGAAATAAAGAAAAGAAAACAAGGTAAATGAAAAGTCAAAATAATGCAAGGGTAATTTTGTCCTAAAGGGGGTTAAGTGAGCAAAATTAAAAGTTAGGGTGTAAACTGAGAAATGGGGTATTCTTTAAGGGGATAAAATGTGATTAATCCTTTATATTAATTAAAGGGATAAATGATTACAAGGAGAAGGGGCATAAAGGTCTTACCCCCTTGAACATTACCTAATCTGATATAAGGAAAATGCACGCTATCTAATCTAAGTTGGCCTTTTCACAAAGACTCGAAAAGTTAAAGAATCATATTCTAACAGTATTATTACTAACACTACCATAATTAGCAAGTCTGCCACTGAATTGGCATCCCAGAAAATATGCATAAACAAGTGGTTGCTCGTGTGCAACCATGCCCTTGATGGATTATCCTATCGATCTTCAATTGAATGGTAGATTGTCCTTACAAAATATGCCAAACATTGTAGCTTAACAAAAGGGTATAGGGGCGATTGCAAGAGACTTCATTCGGCTTTTTGTTGAGTAATAATTCTCATGAGACAGCTTGGAGAAAGGATGGGAAGAAGATATTGTCTGAAAAACATACTTAACAAAAAATCTGAAAAAGAGAATGTCAAAGAACAAGACAAGATGATCAAGTGTGAGGAAATGATGATTATTAATGCTGTAGTCCTTTGTTTTTGAATGATTTCTTGCTGCAAGACAAACACGTTACCTATTAGAAGATTGTGTATGGGATAGGGAGACTGTTTCCAATCAAGCATATTTGGGTTTCAGAATAGTGTGGAAGTTTACTCTGGATGGGATGATGTGGCACACATCAAGACCCATTAGTGCATACATTATTAGTGTGTAAATAATTAATTTTAAATAAATAAATATATATATATACACACATACGCACACAAGCGCACATGTAAATAAAATCATATGTTGTTAAATACAAATGAATGAAGAAACGAGTGATTAAATTGAACACCATGTTTTGATGAGAAAGTAATAATTTACCAGCATGATAACATGTGTTTTGCGCCTCAAGGGAAGAACTGGCTTATGCCTTGAGATTCAACTTCAGAGCCTCCAATAACGAGTCTGAGTATGAGGCTCTTTCATTAAAACTCACTCACTCTGTCCATACATGACTTGAGTTGTTTTGCATGGCTCTAAACAAGTTAAAATCTCGTTCGCACAAATGTATTCAATTGAAGTTGAGCTATTTTTCACAAGTTAGAAGTCAGCTCGTGCATGTCAGGTCACGCATGGATCTGGATCTTTTCGCGCAAATGTATAAGTTGGAAGTCAGGTCGTGTGCCAGCCCGGGGTCTGTTCGTGCAAGTGTATTTAGACAGTATGATAAGAAAGACATGAATGAAAAATTTTGCTAAGTATGGAAGAAACAAAAGTCTATTCATTCCACAAAATCCCATTTACAAGGGAGGAGTTTATACAAAAAGCGAACTGGTTCTACTCAGTTCGGTCTTACAAGTTACTCGAGCAAAGGCAGCAATTGTGGAATCGTGGGCCCTACACCGAACTGACTCGTCGCCTCGAAATCTGGTTCAGACTCATGCAACTTTTCGATGACTCTAGACTCAGAGGGGGGCTAGTGTAGTGGAGCCAATCCACCGAAGCCACATGTCAGTTCGGACATAGTGATCTGTCAGTTCGGCCAGCGCATACCGTTGCTTCCAGAACTCAATTGAGTTTAGTTTATTCGAAACAAAATATTGATTCATTGCTCTTTTAGATGTCAAAACTTCATGTTTTATCCGCATTCAAGCAAATATAGAATCAGCAGGATGATATCAAGTTTTACAACCCTTGGTAATATAAGTTCAGATTACATGAAAATCATTGAATTTCAACGACGAAATTACATGGATTTCACTCTAAAGATCACTCGCTTTTGTAATTGGGGCTTGAGATCATTAACTTAGGGGGTGTTCATGTGACTGAAGTAGTGTGAAACGAATCAAGCCCTTCCTTTTTCCTCTTCCCTCTTGTAAGGCTTGAAGTCTTTATTATTATTATTATTATTTTAAGCAACAACCCAAAAAAAAAAGAAAAAGAAAAAGAAAAGGAACTCATGGGGAAGAATGATTTACTTTGACCATGACTTTTCAAATTTAAATCTGATTTGCCTTCATTATTCTAGGAGCACTAACTAAAAGCAATTGAAGTAATGTTTTAAATCACAATTGTCTACTAAAATCAAGGCAATTTCAATTTTTTTTCTTATTAGCTTTGACTTCTAAAAGGGGATAATTTGTGAAATGCTAGAATATACTCGACATATTTGGCAAATTTATAACTAATATGAAGAATTCATTCAGAAAATTGTATAAATCGAGGTTAGAAATATAATTTGATAAGTGTTTGTGGACCGGTTTATAATTTTTTGAAACAATTAAGGATTGAAATAAAATACTTAAAAATGTGAGGCATTAAAAAGCTTTTAAATAAGAAACCTAATTCATTCTTTCTCAGTTGTCTTGTTCCATCAGAATTGTAAGCCGCCACTTTAGCTTCTTCCATCAGAATCTCACATACACACCCCCCTCGCATACAGCTGCACAATCACTCAGAGGTATAAAACTCTTTCCCTTTTGCTTATTTTCTTCCTCCCCTCCGCTCCTTTCCTTTTCTTTTCTTCCACTACTTGATCTTAGAGCCTTCAAGGATTTTGTAGCTATAGGTGGTTTTGTGAGATGGACAGGGGCAAAATCTTGCACCTGTTTGTAGTACCTTAATTATTCCTCTCCTTATCTAATCAAGAAAATTTGGAAAATGCGGGGCTATATCTAGTGGAATAAACTCCGATACTCAAGTTAGTGAAATGGAAATAGGAAAGAGGATGGGAGAATTTAGAGAATTCTGCAATTAAGAAGAGAACAAAAGAATTAGCTTTTTCGTATGACCATTTCTTCTCTTTGTTCTTCTTAGACCCACCGCTTCACTTCATGTTGAAACCTTGAGGTTGAGATTTTGTAATGAGGTAGTGGTACCTACCTAACTTGTCTTGTGTTAGGTTGATGATTCATTAGTCATGTGATTCGTTCTTTCATTGTTTAATGCACACTAATACTTGTTAAGATTGGAGGCATCTCCTTTCCACTATCCTCCTCATCAAGTCGAACTTTGAACTTGACTTACAAGATACGGCTCGAGGGGGCTAGTGGAAAGAAGTAATAGTGACAAAAAGGATGTCACCAATTGCAGGTTCGACCCAAAAGGTGTAATGGAAAGAAAAGAAATAGTAAAGAGGTGGATGTCACCAAAAGATGCCACTTATCTAAGATATCACTTGTCTCGACAAGTGTCATTGTGCATTAAATATAATGGCTAATAAATCATAAAGTAGCATGAGACAAGTTATACAGATATTAATTGACACCTCATCACAAGATTTCAATTTCGATATCTCAACATGACGTGGAGCGGTTAGCATGTGACTCACCACTCTAACAAGAATAAAAAGGAGAAATGATCGTATAAAAAAAAAGTATTTATTTTTTTCTCCTTCCATTTTCACTAATTTAAGCATTGGAGTTTATTTCGGGAGATATAGCCCTGCTTTTTTCAAGTTTTCTTAATTAGTTAAGGAGTGAAGATATCAAGGTACTACCAGCAAGTTTTCTTATCAAGTGGAGTTATCATGGTAACCTATCAATGGGCCTTAACAATCACACGTGCAACTATAGTATACTGTTTTTTTTGTCAGCAACGATACAGTTGTATAACCTACTTTATCTTAATCTAGGGGGAGGGGAGCCTAAGGAGGCTGTGGTAGGAGCTAGTGGATATACAGATCCAACTAGATCAAGGGAATGCTATGGCACAATTCTTAGATTTTTTTTCGCTGCCGGTGAGATTTGAACCTTCACCAACAGCCGAAGGAGGGACCTAAGTCCCTCCCTAAGTCCCTCCCTGGTGCAACTATAGTACACACCCAGTTAAACTATACGAAGACGTGTGCAAAATGAATCCAAATTAGAGATGGGTCAGAACTCCCACAGATTGCTAGATGATAACCTATCAATGGGCAGTTAAGTCGGTTGTATAGAAAACCGAGAACTTTTTAACCCAGCTAGAAGCTTGTTCTATCGCGGGATTTGACTAAGAATAAATTTTGTATACACTGATAGTGTATATACTATCATAATCGGATGCACGATACATTTATAAAATTTGAATTTTATACTATCATGATCGGATGCACGACATATTTACAAAATTTAAATTTCAAATTCAAATTCGAATTATATGTCATGTAATTAATGGTGAAAATATATATGCTGTTAGTGTATAAAAAATTAATTCTTTAATGAAAGATTAAAAATCCTCACTCTAATTATTTAAATTATTTAAGAGGTATTTGAATTTATAAATCACCACATATTCTAGTGTTTGAAATATATTGATGAACTACAAACCCAAATGCCTCTCAAACAATCCAAAACAACTCAAACAATTTGGACAGATTTCGAGTCCTACCGCAAATTTCTAATCCAAATGAAGCCAAGAAAATTAGGAAGAATGCAATTTCATTTAAACGTACAAATTGGTCAAACTATTGCTGATTACCTATATTAGATCAATAACCAGGCCGCATGGAATTTGATTTCAGCCTCCCTTCGAATTGCTCGTTCTACCATAAACTGCTCATGGTTCCTCCCGGAAAGCTCCCAGAATCACATTAACGAGTACAAGTACAGCATTTAGACAAAATCATCCAGAGGCCTCGTCCTCTCCATTGTTTTGAGCCAAAGTTTAATTTCACAACAATTCCCTCTTTCCCTGTCCCACTCCAGAAGAAATGGTTGAAGGTTGAATAATACTGTTTGCTTTTACCTTGTCTGTTTTAGCTGGATCAAAGCGAGCAGATAATTCAGTCAAACTGGAGAAGCTTAATGGCAAACACAAACATCAAAGAATCCAGGATTTCTCATTTGACAAATCATACGAGTAAGATATTTTTAACATCTCAGGAAAAAAAAAAGGGCGGCAGTCATCATATCAACATTAGTACCACTCGAAACTCCCAGCACCCAATTACACCAGAAGAAAAAAGAAACATGGTACTCATCCCAACAAATAAGTTGCAAACAGCCAGAAAAAATTGGACAAACATATTTTCACATGGAGAAGCCAATTCAAGCCACAAACAAATATAGAGGCCAATCCAGATCACAAAGAATTGGCTGAAACCACGCAGAGTCACCAGTATTCTAATCCAAATGACTGAACGAACACTAAACCTCAGGAGCAGGGACTTGAGATTTCAGGAAGGACCATAACACCACTTGGCCCAAACTCACTCCGCGCAGAGACCACGTGAAGCAGCTCTGATACCACCTGTGACAGCCCCACCTCACCCTAAGGCGAACCAAAGGGTTCGGCGGACCGCCTGCCCAGTTCTTGCCAGCACTACGGAGTCAGATCACACAAACCATATATTGCGCATGATCAAACCCCAAGAAAAGTAACAATTAAAATCCACTAAGCTACAATACATCTTACTAACTCGTGTAGGGAAATAGGACGTCGATTGAACGCTCACCAAAGCCCTAGAAGCGTAACATCTCCATGAATACACTTACAGACAAGACTAAATACTTATACATGTATTTACATCAGAGTCTTCAACATTTTAACTTGAAGTACAAGCCAAAGGGTTCATACTAGTCAAAATACAATTAGGGTTTCGGTTACAAAGGAACTTAACAAAATAACATATACATTAGCTCGACTCTTTTCTTCCAAAAGCGTGGTTTCAAAGTTTGTCCCCTGTAAGGAAAACAAAGATAACGGGAAGGGGGTGAGTTTACGCTTAATGAGGTACCAAAATAATAGCAAGTAAGAAACGTGGAACTTCATATTCAATTAGTCACATATGCGAATCAAATAAAGAAATGAACAAACACCATAGATAGAAAGGATACAGGTGGCTCTTAGGAGCCAAATTCCCATTTGCTTCACCGAAACTTGATCGAAATAATAGTTGACACTCCGTCAACGCTAAAGGAGTAACCAATACCGTAGACTCCACTTTCTCCGATTCCTTCCACCTCACATATTCCTACCGGGCCCGAACTCCAATCAGTTCAGAAATGCTAATACTCGAGTATATCGGAATCAAGAGTCTCAATACCCAAAGATTCCAAAACAGACTACCGTGGTTCGTTATATAATCGACCAGGCTCTTGCCGGCCCGACTTGAGTAACTAGCCACAGGTGTTGAGCTCAGGGGTCACAGAAAGGTCGTTGGATACCAGCCTCCAAACGACGTCCGAACAGATTCAGATACAGTTAACAGATTATACACAGTAAATAGGTATATGGACAGACAAGAGAACGAGTGTGATAAAGTACACCCTTGTCTCAAACAGAATAAACAGATAGTGCAGTCATTTAAATCGCAGATTGCAGAGGCAGAAACCAGGTTAAACTGCAAATGAGGGGAGTGGTACACTCACCGGTTCAAGTACGGATACTTCAAAAGTTTTCACTTCAAACTGACTTTAATAGCCAAGAAACCCTAAAATCATCAAAGTAAAATAATTGAAGGTTTCACATCCAAAATCGAGTAAACGGAATGTACAAGTGAGTCTCGACTACACGTCGTACATCTTTCCAGGTTAAATACTAGTACAAAAGAAAAAAATATGACTTTTGAGCAAAAGATAACAGTTGGTCCTAGGGTTACAAACAACCCTCAAAACCCTTCATTTTTACTAAGATCAACTCAAATTTAAAGGAACCAGACGGCCTAGAAAATTGGACACAGCATTCCCCCTAAATTTGCTTAATTTTCCAGCCATCATGGCTTCAATGTTTTTCCTCAAGTCAGTCCAATTCAACACATAAGAAATCTCAATACAATAGCCCTTCAACTAGGCTCAAGTTCATCCAAACACAAAGCAAGTCTAGGAATGCAACTAGAAATCAAGTTTTTAAAGACAAAAGCTAAATAGCAGGTTTGATGTCTCTTAGCGGAACAGACACAACTGAAACTACACTTATCGGATTGGGGTGCAATATATACCGTTTTGAACCTAAGACAAAGAGTTAAAACTTTGATGAAGATCACTCAGTCCAGTTTGTAGTGTATCTAAGTCAAAATTGCCATTTATAGAACCCGAATCTCACATTCGGGCTTGCTAACCGCCTTATACACAAATGACAATAACTCAGGCAATCGAAGTCGAAACGAGGTGATTCCGGGGACGTTGGAAAGCTAAGACATATACCTACATTTCTTATGAAGACATCCAAAGCCAAATCATATATTTGCATGATCAAAAATGGAAATTTCCATGAAAACAGAAATCTGGGCGCGAAATAGGGTTCTTGGGCAGTCAAGGGTATTTCGGTCATTTCACAAGCTACAGTGCTAGGATCTAGCTGAAATTTTGTAGGCAACTATTTTACACCATTTTCTACAACTTCCATGTTTTGATCAAAATCTAATTCGGTAACGATCAGGGTGAAAAGTCACGGTCAGATTGGGTGAAATGACAACCCTGTTCGCTGAACTCCTACCTAGGCCAGTCTGGGTATTTCCGAATTTTCACAATCCACCAAACTCAGATTGGGCTGGAAATTTACAGACAACTATAAAACATTATTCTCTACAACTTTCATGTTTTAATCTAAGGCTAATTCGGCCTCTAGCATGTTCAAAAAAATCCGGACAGAACAGGCCTGTTTGGAACCCTAATTTGGAATTTTAGTTTCAAACCAACAATTTTTCACAACCAATCATTTCCAACACATACCAACTCCATCTTACATTATAACAAACCATTAATCCATGACTAAACAATAATTTATATATTAAAACAGAAAATCCTCAATAAATAGGAAAATTTGCACATCTCAACCTTAGGTCATGAAATAATCCACAAACTAACATATTCAACCTTTATAAACCTCCAATTTTACATTATTAAGGACAAAAGAGAATTTCCTTGACAATTTGCCTTTGTAACTCCAAGAAGCAAGACAACTAGAGCTTGTTCTTCACAAATGACTCCACTCAACACCTTAAACTAGTTTAGCAACTCACTTTTATGGAGAAATTTGGAATTTAACCGGTAGGTTTGCAAGATTCAAGCTAGAAATGAAGGAAAATTGAAGAAGCTCTCTCTCTCTTTTCTCTCCTCAATGGCCGGCCAAGATGAGCAAATGAAGATGATGTTTTGGGTCAATTTTAGTATTTAGTAAAGTTGGTGAATAGTGGTCAAATCCAAGGTTGAATCATAAAGTGACACATGTCATCTTTTTGAGTTACACTTATCCTTTTATCTCTCCAACTCTCATCCATTTGGGTAATCTCTAATCATCTCTTAACACCTAATAAATTAAATCTCTGAATACTAAAGTTAACCTAATGGGCCGAATTTTACTGAACTTTCCGCACTAGCGGGTCCCATGTCCGGTATACGCTCTTAATTCCTCAAATACTAACCGATACTAGAAAAATAATTTAAAAACTATATTTACTCATAAAAATTATTTTCAAAATTTTTGTATAAATAAAATGTGGAAAAGCGTGCAATTAAAAGAAAATAAAACCTAGCAATTAAGAAAATTACGGGTTCTCACAAACCCTGTCAGAGCCATACATGTGCGATTAATCTTTTTTTGGTCCATATTCTGAGTAATTAGCCATATTGTATATTTCAGATAGAAACTTTTTCAAGCATTGCAGTAAAGATGCTGACTTATATCTACACTATCTCTATAAGCAACAAAGCAAGACCGGAATATTTACCAGGGGTAGAAACCAAAATACACTTATAGAATGGTGAGATTGCCCTAGGAATTCAAACTATTGAAAAAGTTAATAGACCATTGAATCTAGAGATTGTCATTTGGTCCAAGCAAAATGTTAATGAGAGTTATACAGAGAATGAGATGGAATGTGGAATTTCTTCTCAAGGACACACTAAATGCCCAACAAGAATCACGCTACATATATGATTTGTATTAAGTTTAAATGAGAATACTAGAAAACATGTTCTTTTTCAGAAAAACAATCTTGTGATTAGTTACCAGTTTTATATTAGGGTTAATCACATTTTATTCCCTTGAAGAATATCCTATTTTTCACTTTACCCCCTAACCTTTAATTTTGCTCACTTAACTCCCTTTAGGATAAAATTGCCCTTGCATTATTTTGAATTTTCATTTACCTTGTTTTTCTTTCTTTTATTTCTTTTTCTCTTTCTTCTTTATTTAATTCTTCCTCTTTTCCACAAAAATTTTCACCTTAATGATTGAAATTAAAAAAGAGGAATTGCAGAGATCTATCTTCTCCTTAAATGATTAAAATAATATTCAAATTACTTTCCTAAAATACAATTTTTTAGCCTTTCAAATCTTTTAATTTTGAATTTTCCTCTTTCCTTTCTAGTTTCTCATTTTATTCTTAAGAAAATATCATAAGATGAAATTGTTTTTCTTTCTTTTATTTCTTTTCTCTTTCTTCTCTCATTCATCCTTCCCAATAGAAATTCCATTTCAACGAAAATTTTTGTTTTGAGTTTGTAATTGCATATTTCTGGGTGAAAGTTTAAAAGACATCAAAAACTAATTTTGATTTTTTGTATGATGCCATGTGTCACAAATTTTAATTGATGATTATTAATCAGGTCACAATTTCATCTTAAGATATTTTCTTGGGAATAAAATGATAAATTAGAAAGGAAAGAGGAAAATCCAAAATTAAAAGAATTGAAAGGCTAAAAATATTTTAGGAAAGTGTATTTTAGGAAAGTGTTTGAATTTTTTTTAATCATTTAAGGAGAAGATAGATCTCTGCAATTCCTCTTTTTTAATTTCAATCATTAAGGTGAAGATTTTTGTGGGAAAGAAGAAGAATTAAATAAAGAAGAATGAGAAAAAGAAATAAAGAAAAGAAAACAAGGTAAATGAAAAGTCAAAATAATGCAAGGGTAATTTTGTCCTAAAGGGGGTTAAGTGAGCAAAATTAAAAGTTAGGGTGTAAACTGAGAAATGGGGTATTCTTTAAGGGGATAAAATGTGATTAATCCTTTATATTAATTAAAGGGATAAATGATTACAAGGAGAAGGGGCATAAAGGTCTTACCCCCTTGAACATTACCTAATCTGATATAAGGAAAATGCACGCTATCTAATCTAAGTTGGCCTTTTCACAAAGACTCGAAAAGTTAAAGAATCATATTCTAACAGTATTATTACTAACACTACCATAATTAGCAAGTCTGCCACTGAATTGGCATCCCAGAAAATATGCATAAACAAGTGGTTGCTCGTGTGCAACCATGCCCTTGATGGATTATCCTATCGATCTTCAATTGAATGGTAGATTGTCCTTACAAAATATGCCAAACATTGTAGCTTAACAAAAGGGTATAGGGGCGATTGCAAGAGACTTCATTCGGCTTTTTGTTGAGTAATAATTCTCATGAGACAGCTTGGAGAAAGGATGGGAAGAAGATATTGTCTGAAAAACATACTTAACAAAAAATCTGAAAAAGAGAATGTCAAAGAACAAGACAAGATGATCAAGTGTGAGGAAATGATGATTATTAATGCTGTAGTCCTTTGTTTTTGAATGATTTCTTGCTGCAAGACAAACACGTTACCTATTAGAAGATTGTGTATGGGATAGGGAGACTGTTTCCAATCAAGCATATTTGGGTTTCAGAATAGTGTGGAAGTTTACTCTGGATGGGATGATGTGGCACACATCAAGACCCATTAGTGCATACATTATTAGTGTGTAAATAATTAATTTTAAATAAATAAATATATATATATACACACATACGCACACAAGCGCACATGTAAATAAAATCATATGTTGTTAAATACAAATGAATGAAGAAACGAGTGATTAAATTGAACACCATGTTTTGATGAGAAAGTAATAATTTACCAGCATGATAACATGTGTTTTGCGCCTCAAGGGAAGAACTGGCTTATGCCTTGAGATTCAACTTCAGAGCCTCCAATAACGAGTCTGAGTATGAGGCTCTTTCATTAAAACTCACTCACTCTGTCCATACATGACTTGAGTTGTTTTGCATGGCTCTAAACAAGTTAAAATCTCGTTCGCACAAATGTATTCAATTGAAGTTGAGCTATTTTTCACAAGTTAGAAGTCAGCTCGTGCATGTCAGGTCACGCATGGATCTGGATCTTTTCGCGCAAATGTATAAGTTGGAAGTCAGGTCGTGTGCCAGCCCGGGGTCTGTTCGTGCAAGTGTATTTAGACAGTATGATAAGAAAGACATGAATGAAAAATTTTGCTAAGTATGGAAGAAACAAAAGTCTATTCATTCCACAAAATCCCATTTACAAGGGAGGAGTTTATACAAAAAGCGAACTGGTTCTACTCAGTTCGGTCTTACAAGTTACTCGAGCAAAGGCAGCAATTGTGGAATCGTGGGCCCTACACCGAACTGACTCGTCGCCTCGAAATCTGGTTCAGACTCATGCAACTTTTCGATGACTCTAGACTCAGAGGGGGGCTAGTGTAGTGGAGCCAATCCACCGAAGCCACATGTCAGTTCGGACATAGTGATCTGTCAGTTCGGCCAGCGCATACCGTTGCTTCCAGAACTCAATTGAGTTTAGTTTATTCGAAACAAAATATTGATTCATTGCTCTTTTAGATGTCAAAACTTCATGTTTTATCCGCATTCAAGCAAATATAGAATCAGCAGGATGATATCAAGTTTTACAACCCTTGGTAATATAAGTTCAGATTACATGAAAATCATTGAATTTCAACGACGAAATTACATGGATTTCACTCTAAAGATCACTCGCTTTTGTAATTGGGGCTTGAGATCATTAACTTAGGGGGTGTTCATGTGACTGAAGTAGTGTGAAACGAATCAAGCCCTTCCTTTTTCCTCTTCCCTCTTGTAAGGCTTGAAGTCTTTATTATTATTATTATTATTTTAAGCAACAACCCAAAAAAAAAAGAAAAAGAAAAAGAAAAGGAACTCATGGGGAAGAATGATTTACTTTGACCATGACTTTTCAAATTTAAATCTGATTTGCCTTCATTATTCTAGGAGCACTAACTAAAAGCAATTGAAGTAATGTTTTAAATCACAATTGTCTACTAAAATCAAGGCAATTTCAATTTTTTTTCTTATTAGCTTTGACTTCTAAAAGGGGATAATTTGTGAAATGCTAGAATATACTCGACATATTTGGCAAATTTATAACTAATATGAAGAATTCATTCAGAAAATTGTATAAATCGAGGTTAGAAATATAATTTGATAAGTGTTTGTGGACCGGTTTATAATTTTTTGAAACAATTAAGGATTGAAATAAAATACTTAAAAATGTGAGGCATTAAAAAGCTTTTAAATAAGAAACCTAATTCATTCTTTCTCAGTTGTCTTGTTCCATCAGAATTGTAAGCCGCCACTTTAGCTTCTTCCATCAGAATCTCACATACACACCCCCCTCGCATACAGCTGCACAATCACTCAGAGGTATAAAACTCTTTCCCTTTTGCTTATTTTCTTCCTCCCCTCCGCTCCTTTCCTTTTCTTTTCTTCCACTACTTGATCTTAGAGCCTTCAAGGATTTTGTAGCTATAGGTGGTTTTGTGAGATGGACAGGGGCAAAATCTTGCACCTGTTTGTAGTACCTTAATTATTCCTCTCCTTATCTAATCAAGAAAATTTGGAAAATGCGGGGCTATATCTAGTGGAATAAACTCCGATACTCAAGTTAGTGAAATGGAAATAGGAAAGAGGATGGGAGAATTTAGAGAATTCTGCAATTAAGAAGAGAACAAAAGAATTAGCTTTTTCGTATGACCATTTCTTCTCTTTGTTCTTCTTAGACCCACCGCTTCACTTCATGTTGAAACCTTGAGGTTGAGATTTTGTAATGAGGTAGTGGTACCTACCTAACTTGTCTTGTGTTAGGTTGATGATTCATTAGTCATGTGATTCGTTCTTTCATTGTTTAATGCACACTAATACTTGTTAAGATTGGAGGCATCTCCTTTCCACTATCCTCCTCATCAAGTCGAACTTTGAACTTGACTTACAAGATACGGCTCGAGGGGGCTAGTGGAAAGAAGTAATAGTGACAAAAAGGATGTCACCAATTGCAGGTTCGACCCAAAAGGTGTAATGGAAAGAAAAGAAATAGTAAAGAGGTGGATGTCACCAAAAGATGCCACTTATCTAAGATATCACTTGTCTCGACAAGTGTCATTGTGCATTAAATATAATGGCTAATAAATCATAAAGTAGCATGAGACAAGTTATACAGATATTAATTGACACCTCATCACAAGATTTCAATTTCGATATCTCAACATGACGTGGAGCGGTTAGCATGTGACTCACCACTCTAACAAGAATAAAAAGGAGAAATGATCGTATAAAAAAAAAGTATTTATTTTTTTCTCCTTCCATTTTCACTAATTTAAGCATTGGAGTTTATTTCGGGAGATATAGCCCTGCTTTTTTCAAGTTTTCTTAATTAGTTAAGGAGTGAAGATATCAAGGTACTACCAGCAAGTTTTCTTATCAAGTGGAGTTATCATGGTAACCTATCAATGGGCCTTAACAATCACACGTGCAACTATAGTATACTGTTTTTTTTGTCAGCAACGATACAGTTGTATAACCTACTTTATCTTAATCTAGGGGGAGGGGAGCCTAAGGAGGCTGTGGTAGGAGCTAGTGGATATACAGATCCAACTAGATCAAGGGAATGCTATGGCACAATTCTTAGATTTTTTTTCGCTGCCGGTGAGATTTGAACCTTCACCAACAGCCGAAGGAGGGACCTAAGTCCCTCCCTAAGTCCCTCCCTGGTGCAACTATAGTACACACCCAGTTAAACTATACGAAGACGTGTGCAAAATGAATCCAAATTAGAGATGGGTCAGAACTCCCACAGATTGCTAGATGATAACCTATCAATGGGCAGTTAAGTCGGTTGTATAGAAAACCGAGAACTTTTTAACCCAGCTAGAAGCTTGTTCTATCGCGGGATTTGACTAAGAATAAATTTTGTATACACTGATAGTGTATATACTATCATAATCGGATGCACGATACATTTATAAAATTTGAATTTTATACTATCATGATCGGATGCACGACATATTTACAAAATTTAAATTTCAAATTCAAATTCGAATTATATGTCATGTAATTAATGGTGAAAATATATATGCTGTTAGTGTATAAAAAATTAATTCTTTAATGAAAGATTAAAAATCCTCACTCTAATTATTTAAATTATTTAAGAGGTATTTGAATTTATAAATCACCACATATTCTAGTGTTTGAAATATATTGATGAACTACAAACCCAAATGCCTCTCAAACAATCCAAAACAACTCAAACAATTTGGACAGATTTCGAGTCCTACCGCAAATTTCTAATCCAAATGAAGCCAAGAAAATTAGGAAGAATGCAATTTCATTTAAACGTACAAATTGGTCAAACTATTGCTGATTACCTATATTAGATCAATAACCAGGCCGCATGGAATTTGATTTCAGCCTCCCTTCGAATTGCTCGTTCTACCATAAACTGCTCATGGTTCCTCCCGGAAAGCTCCCAGAATCACATTAACGAGTACAAGTACAGCATTTAGACAAAATCATCCAGAGGCCTCGTCCTCTCCATTGTTTTGAGCCAAAGTTTAATTTCACAACAATTCCCTCTTTCCCTGTCCCACTCCAGAAGAAATGGTTGAAGGTTGAATAATACTGTTTGCTTTTACCTTGTCTGTTTTAGCTGGATCAAAGCGAGCAGATAATTCAGTCAAACTGGAGAAGCTTAATGGCAAACACAAACATCAAAGAATCCAGGATTTCTCATTTGACAAATCATACGAGTAAGATATTTTTAACATCTCAGGAAAAAAAAAAGGGCGGCAGTCATCATATCAACATTAGTACCACTCGAAACTCCCAGCACCCAATTACACCAGAAGAAAAAAGAAACATGGTACTCATCCCAACAAATAAGTTGCAAACAGCCAGAAAAAATTGGACAAACATATTTTCACATGGAGAAGCCAATTCAAGCCACAAACAAATATAGAGGCCAATCCAGATCACAAAGAATTGGCTGAAACCACGCAGAGTCACCAGTATTCTAATCCAAATGACTGAACGAACACTAAACCTCAGGAGCAGGGACTTGAGATTTCAGGAGTGGCTGGAGAGCCTTGACAACAATGCTCATATTAGGCCGGAATTCAGCTTCATACTGCACACAGAGTGCTGCCACTGCTGCGAGCTGCATCAACAATAAAACGACAAGCATCATTAGTTTTCCATTCCCAGGGCCCGGAAAAGATAACCAGTTCTGAGGACTGGACGAAAGCAGGGGCTTCTGTTGATGTATAACCAAAAAGTTAAGCCATAGTGGGATGCATAAAGAGAAGTTGGAAAAGAGACAAATGAGATGCAGATAGCAGGAGTGGGAAGTAGAGGATATGAACCTTAGCAACTCCTTTTGGGGGAAAATCTTTGAGCTTTGGATCTATACATTGTTTAACTTTGTCCTCACTCAGTCTCGGAGTTGCCTAGAAACATAATATTAGTTAAGTTGAGACTAAATTAGAAGCTTAGTTGACAAAAAACAGAGTGAGAAAAAAGAGAAGATATTTAAGAAAGGAAAAATGTCTAACCCAAGTAACAAGAGACTGCTGTCCACGAGGCATATTGTGATCAACGGGCTTCCTTCCAGTTAATAGCTCAAGGAGAACCACCCCAAAGCTATACACATCGCTTTTCTGCGTCAGTTGTCCTGTCATTGCATATCTGCATTCCATATCCACCAACAAATTAACAGACAACTTCTTCAGAAAGGAACTTTAAGCCACAAAATGTACCATAAAAAATGCACAGACAAAAGCCCCTAGTGAGTTAATTTATTAGCAGGCCTTGAAAGATTAAGGTGTCAAGATAACTAATTAGCTATCATAACCGACCGAACCTTTACCAACCGAAAAAATATGCAGATTAATCCCCATGTAAGATAACAGACTGACATTTGCATCAATTTAGGAGACTATCCAAATTAAGCATCAAGCATTTCAAACCATGTCAGTTACTAGCTCCAATAGTCAGGAAATACAACTGTGTTAGAGTTCTTGTGGCCATTTTAGGAGATAAGCTATGAATCTGCAGGAATGTCCTCTATTGGGCAATTAAAGCAGCCGTGGCTATTTACTATTTAATTGAGTATAGCTAAATCAAATGAACGCGATATTTTCCATAGCTCTACAGTCAACTCAAAGGCACAATTATACCTATGGATCTTAGCAGAGACAACCCTGACTTGTGCCCATATTTGTCTGCTAGCTTTTATACTTTGAAAAATAGAACCAAATTGAAGATTCATACCTAACTCATTTTATGGCTATTAAACTGGAAAAAGAAAAATTGGAATTTGAAGAAAAGAATGGATGTACAAAATGATGTACAAGTCATGCAACTTCTTGATCAAGAAGTTGCATGATGCCTATAGCTTTTGGAATTTGAATTTGACTGCAGTGTACTAAATGATGTAGGCTTACCCTGAAGTAGAAACAAACTCACATCATAGCAGGAAAATACCATATGTAGCATTTACAGAAAAGAAACGAAGAGAGGAGTCAAATAGCATTACTCTGGTGCATGATAACCGAATGTTCCAAGAACTCGAGTAGAATGAAGACGAGCAGCCATATCCGGAGCCTGATTTGAAAGGTTAAAATCTGCAATCTTTGCTTTGTAATCTTCAAATACAAGCACGTTGCTGGATCTGATATCTCTGTGAATTATAGCAGGTTGAACTTTCTCATGCAAATATTCAAGTCCTCTGGCAGCATCAACAGCGATTCTTACCCTTGTAATCCAATCAAGTGTTGGTCCAGGCTGGGCGTTTTGCACCCCTTTACGGCCTGTCAGAACAAATACAATTCAAGCAACATCTTTTAACCATTCATATATTGAAAAGAATACCCTGGATCAAATTAAACTAAACAATGGACTCCATTAGATGATGCATAATTCTCTCACCATGCAATATGTCGTGCAAAGAACCCATCGTTGCAAACTCATAAGCTAATACACGAAGATTCCCTTCTACACAGTATCCAAGAAGCTCAACAAGATTTTCATGCTTTAGCCTTGAAACCATAGAAACCTTGAAAAAGCATAACCTCACAATCAGTGGCCTTGCGCAAAAAAATAACAGCATGAAAGGATATAGAATTACTTAGATAGGGAAAGGATATCAGCACTAAATTCCTTAACAAATACCTGCGTCAAGAACTCAACATTTGATTCTGGCTCAGATGACACATCAAGCTTTTTCACAGCCACAGCTTTACCACTTTCCAGGTCTGCATAGTAGACTCTTCCATAGGATCCTTCACCAATTAAAGCCTTTGTTCCAAAATTGTCGGTTTTCTCCTTCAACTCTTCTAGAGACAAAGCAGGCACCTCAATAGGTGGTATTGTCTTTTGATCTGACATGACTGGAGCTGATACCTTTGACCCTCTTTGGTGCCCTAGAAGTCCAAAGGCAAGTATGTTAGAAGACAAAGCACTACAGAGCAGAAGTCTAACAAGAAAAGTGAACTTACTATAGTTCAATCTAGCTAAAACTGGCAGTAAAATTCTCTCTCTTGTAATTGGAGCACCCCTTGTTTACTTTATTATAATTGACATAATCCAAAAAAGTGGAAAAGGAGGACAAAAATACTACAAATTCTTGCATCTTTGCAGATGTTGCATATAACATATTTGCAAGGCGCACATATCACATGGAGAAAGGAAAATTATGAAATCTCTCAGACATTAGCAGCAAGACATTCAATTCCTTACAAATTAGCAATTCACCAAACATACACTCTTTAAAGTAAAAGATTAGATAAATTATGGAAAAAAAGGGAGGGATCGATCCACTTTGAACAACCAAATGCATGAAGAATGTGAATCAAAGGGGAAAAAAGAAAACTTGGACACGACAAATTAATATCTCATATAACAGGCATCTGGTAGAATTTATGGAAACACTCACAGCAAAATAGCAACTGCAATGCTAATTTATTTTCTATTGGAACATCATTAAAGGACTCTTCTTGAAGTACTTCTGCACAAACTGAAAGTAGATAAAACAAGGCAGAACCACCAAGGGTAGAGGTAATCAAAGACATAGCAACAGTATTCACATGTGAAAGATATATGCATCCTTTATATCTTAACCATCTTCAACCTTCATGCTAGAAAAATGTCCACACAAACAACCAATGCACCAAGGAAGGACCGTATGACACAAACAATAAGAGGCTCAAATGTAGAAGACAACTTTGTGGTTTACCCAACCTTTTGGAACAAAAATCCACAATAAATCCATTGCAGACATCTATGACTACTATGTTCCCAAAGCTGCAATTTTTTAACAACCTCAAGGAACTTGTTTATTAGTCCATTAAAAGGAAGAAAATGGGGGACAGAGTCACCCGAAGAAGAAGTGTGGAGAAGTTCCCAAGGAATCAAACACAAACATGAGCAAAAAAAACAACATATTTCATGTTAAAAACTGCAAACAAAAGTGAATCATAAGAACATACCATCAGGATGATTCTTTGGGCTTTTAAAGGGCTCATTCTCATTAGATGGGTAGGACTCCTCAACTTGACAGGTGCAGCACAGCCACCTCCGCATCCTAGCTTTCTTTCTCAGATAAAGATCGTCTTCAGCACTTTTATTTTCCAGACGTACAAAGTAACCAGGAGGAGGAGCATGTGCCTGTAATGCCAGTGACAAGTCAAAAAAGCTCAAAAAGCTGCAAAAGGTGCAAATTTCATGTATCTACCACAATCACCACATAAATCATATACAATCATTTTGAATGTGGGTTCATAACATCATTACATATTGCCAAGGTTCTCTTAGAACTCTGAGCTTTTTAGAGACGCCAAGCTGACAATCAATCCCAGATGCATAAGCTTAAATCTAAATCAAGAGGCCAATCAGAAGTAAAACATTTTCAACTATCAAATAAATTGCAAAACCATACCATGTATCTATGATAATCAGAAATGGTTTAAAAAAAAAACTCATCTTGATGGATAATTCAGCTGAAAACTGTAAACAACTAAATGACTAAAACCTACTTTCTGCACCCAATCCACTTAAAAACAAATTAAAATTCAATAAATGCACCTAAAAATTTTACCCAAAACGGCCAACAAACACCTTCTGAAATACATATGTATTCTCATGCATCAAAAACAGACACAAATCACAATTTTGCACCTAAGCATAATCCTACCCAATTAATCACAGGATTCTACATATATACGCCCTTAAAAAGTTAAAATACACGTATAAATATGGAATCAAGTGATCATGTGATCGCCCAACACCTTATCAAACTATTTCTGGGCCTCTTGCTGTTACATTTCCCACAACAAAGAAAGACAAACATAATAAATTAAACGGCTAATCCAATTTCATATCCTATTCTGAAAAAAAAAAGGGAAAAAGCATAGGATTATCTTGTCAAAGAAACCAATTCACACTTCCCAAATACATAACATTTCGTAGTGCTCATATCTACATTTCCATATCATCAAAGCACGCAATAATCCCAAAAAAATGCAACAAGCACAAATTTTGGAAAGTTCACAGCAAAAATTAAAAACAATAATAAACAACAATATTTCTTACCACCAAACCAGGACGACGAAAATTGTCATCCATCAAGTCAAGGTCAATACCCAAACGAAATCAAACAAAACCCAGAATCCAAATTTCCTTAAAAACCCAAAACACAGTTCAAGAAACTAAAAATTAAAAAAAAAAAAAACGAAGAGAACCCTGGCTAATGGAAGGAACAGAAAGAGATCCAAGAAAGATTAAAACAAGTCAAAATCAGAGATTGCAATAACCAACATATATATATAGAAATACAAGGAAAATTCAGAACCATTAAAAAGTAAGCGATATTCAAGGGGTTCTTCCTTCGTACCTGGAATTTGAATCACCTTATTCTCCCTACTTTTTCTGGGTACAACTGTGAAATGAGTTTTTATAGTTAAAGCAGAGATTATATATTGGGCAGTGTTTGTTTGTTTGCAATTGAAGGGATCGGAAAAGTGGGATAAAGAGGGGAAAGCCAGCGAGACAACGAACCAAAGAAACCGAATCAACGATGATTTGAGAATCAATCAATGAAGCAACGAAGGAACGAGAGAGAGAGAGAGGAAAGTATCATTTTTTTCCCTGTTTTCTTTTTCTCTCTCTCGTAACGTTTTTGAAGGATTTAACGGTTGGAGGAATTGTAGTAAAGTTTAATTGTTTGGGGTAACTTGCACAATATGGTTAATAAATTGGACTTACCATAAATAATTTGTAAAATTTTTATTAAAATGTAGCTTATTATAAATAACTTGTTAAGTTTTAACAAGGAATGTTGTCAAAAAACAAAAAAAAAAAAAAAAGCTTTACACGGAAATGTGCCAAAAAAAGTATATTATTGATTTTTTTTTATGAGAAGAATGCATATATGGATCTATGTTTACCCAAATTTTGAATTTTTTTTTAGAAATTTTTTAATAACAAAGGAATGAGATTTAAAAAAAAAAAAGGGGAAGGAGACAAAGGAATTTCAAAATTTTTGAATTAATAGTTGTGATAATAATATTATTGTCTTTAACATCCGTCCATCCCAAACTCACCTTTGAGTATGATTTTTGTTTTTGATGTGATGAAAGTAAGTATTATACTATTATATGAATATATGAAATACAAAAATTTTATTGAATTATATGTACGGGCGTGTATTATTTGGATATTATAGTATGAATACTTACTAAATAAGGATGAAGGGCAGTGATTTTTTATTGTTATTTTTCTAAATTTTGTTAACGAAAGTGAATGATGAGATTTTACAGGCCTTGTCGAAGGTTCCTTTGTCAATAAGCAAAAGAAAATACTCGAACAGACTAGCAAGTACGCCGTAAGGTACTGTGAACTTGCAACAAATGGATAATTTGGTTAGGAAAAGCCAAAATTTACAGATGAGACCTTTAATTGGAAGGATTACATATCAAAAGGAATTAAAAAATGGGGATAGGATTCTAACCAAATCTGATTTCAGTTTTGATCTTGCAAGAGATAAGATACTGTAGTTAGAATGTACTTGTCATAAACTCCGGATGATAAATTAATAGTTTAGTGGTAAAATTGTCAAATTAAAGAGAGTTAATAGGCTGTCAATTGGGTTTTCTAAATCAAGTTTTAACAAGTTTAAATCCGGCTCACAGATTGAATAGGGATTTGGGTTTTGGACTTTCGGATTCATATCCAAATTAGAAGGTTCAAACTCAATTCATTCTTTTAGAGTTTCGAGCTCGACCCAAGTTAATAATTAAATATATGATTATAGATAATATATATTTAATAATTATACAAATATATATATATAAATTAATAATATTCTATGTTATAATATGTATAATTACATATTATAAATAGTATTATATATATATATATATATATATATATATATATATAATTATACATGAGCTAACCTTCAATTGAGACCGAGTCTACCAAAGTTTAAACTCAATTCACATTTAATGCAAACAATATTTAGACCCAAACCCTGTCTAATCCAATTAAATATTAGGCTTAACAGGTTTTTTTGGCAACACAGGTTGGGCTAGGTTGGCTCAGCGCAATTGACAATCCTAAGAGTTATGTCATAGCTATTAAGATTATAAAAAGAATGGAAATAGTTATTGACTAGACTTGATTTTTTTAAATAATAATTTCTTTTCCATACATTTGCACGGGCTCTTTTTTACATTCTATAATTTTTGTTTTTTTTGAACAAAAATTGTTATAAATGAATTTAAAATGCTTTATAAAATTTAATATACTAATTGTAAGACAAATATTAAAATTAAACATATTAAAAATGATTAATTTATAACAACTTAACAATTAGTTTCAATGGTTTGACAAAAAAAAACAATTAGTTTCAATGGAATCTTATCCCGTAATTCAATTATATTTATTCTAATTAATGATAGTAAGTCAACATATGACTGAAGGAGATATATTAGAAAATAAGTGCAACTAAATATTTGATTCTTTCATGATTAAAAAGAATTTTAAAAGCAAACTAATAGATGATGAACTTATTATTTGTTCAAATTATTAAAAACTAAGAAAGTAATTTGGGGGAACATTTACAACCCTATATTTATATGAATGCTATTTTGGCCCAAATCGAATTTGAATGGAGAGAGTATAAAAATTAATAGAATATTTTAGGAAAGTGTAGTGGGGCAAATCCACGCATGCCACGTGTCAGCTCGGTAGGTGATGCACGTCAGTTCGGCGTTAGGGACTACGCAGCTCGCACGTGCAAGCTCGGCAGGAGGGAGCCAGCTCTGCTGTGTCAAGGGCTCCTGTGCTGGGCCTTGTGGGCCGCCACCTTCGAACTTATAGGCGCCGTCACGCAAAACCCTAGAAGACTCCGAACCCTAAGGGACTTTGACTCCCACAAGGAAATTACAACCCATTCGGCCCTATATAAGCAACGCCATAAGACCACACAAGGTACGTATAGACTAGTACTCTAAACTATTACTCTGTGGACAAGCTTTACTGACTTGACCGTCGGAGTTATTCTGGGGACGCCAGTCCCGCCCTCTTCCTTTCTTTACAGGACCCTCAGCTCGGTTCACCCTCTCAGGTCGGCTGCGCCTGATCAGCTCGGCTCGCAACAGTTCAGCTCGGATCTGGTTTTTGGCTGTCGCATCAATTGGCGCCGTCTGTGGGAACACGTAATTCTTCTCTTGCGAATCATGCCAAGAACGAGGTCCCAAAGGAATGCCGGTGGATCCAAGGGGAACGAGGGAAGCAGCCCCCAACACCCCTCACGAGGGCCGACTCCTGGAGACGAGGGCGTGGGGCTCTTACGAATTCCGCCGGAGCAGTTGGTCCAGGCGGTGGCAGGGAACCTGCCAACTTTTGAGGCAATTGTGAACTACATGAAAGGGTAGGCAGTAGGTCATCCCGGCCAGGGACTAATGAGCCAGGGAGATGGGCCGTCCAAATCTAGGACGGGGAGCCCTAGCCCTCCGCCAAAAAGGGTACGCAGGGAGCTCACGCGCGACCAGGTTGACGTTGTAGAACCTTCTCACAAACACTCCAGAACCGAGCACCCGGAGCCCTTTCGGAGGTGTTCTAAGGAGGAACTCTCACCACGGAAGGAGCAGCTCCAGGTGCAGGACGAGCTGGACCTGCTTTTAGATCCAGAGGCGGATAGGTATATCGCCTCCCCCTTCATCCCTGACATCGAAGACTACCCGCTGCCAGCGAAGTTCAAGATACAAAGCATGAAGTCTTACGATGCGACCACGGATCCGGAAGATCACTTGTTTGCCTTCATGACCCAAATACGCCTGCAAACTGCTACGGATGCGGTTAGGTGCAAGACCTTTCCAATGTTTTTGGAGGGTAAGGCACGTCAGTGGTTCCAGGAGCTTCCTCCCAGGTCCATCCGGTCCTTTACCCAGCTCGCGCGACTGTTCGCGGCCCAGTTCGTTTCATCACGAGCCTTCTCCAAGAGTACGGCGCATCTGATGACTATCCAGCAAATGCCTGAGGAGTCCTTGCGCGAATACATGGTACGTTTCAATAACGAGTCCCTTCAGGTTCGAGATCGCGATGACAAGGTGGTCATTGTTGCCTTCATTAACGGGTTGCGAAAACAAAAGCTCTATACCGAACTGGTGGAGAGACCTCCCAAGTCAGTTCGGGAAATGCTAGACCGAGCTCATGAGAAGGCCAATGCGGAGGAAGCCAATCGCCTTAAGAGTGCGCAAGAAAGATTGAGGGATGACAAGCGCAGGAGGGGCGCCGACCAGGTGGATGTACAGCCTAGCCAGGGAAGGAAAAACGCTTATGACCGCCTTCCCAGGAGCCGTCCAATGGGAGGAAACAAGTCCTGGACTGGTCTCACGGCACCTCGAGCTCGGGTGCTCGCAGTGATGGAACAGGAGGGGCTCTCTCGACCTCCCCGTCCTTTGGCCGGGGACAAAAGCAGACGGGACCAAGGTCTGTATTGCGCTTATCATCGAGATGCGGGGCACGATACAGAGGACTGTCGTCACCTCAAGAAAGACATTGAAAAACTGATCAAACGAGGCCATCTGGGGCAGTTCATACTAGAGGAACGAGCTGACCAGCAACGAGGAAGGCCCAGGTCAGAACGTCCGAGCTACACTCGGGACCGCACTCAGGGGCCTCGTGGCCGAACTCCCGAGCAGGAAACACAAAATCTCGCGGGGGTGATTAACACTATTGCCGGAGGACCTGCTGGTGGGGATAGTCATACAGCTCGATGGCACAATCGCCCCCCTCCCACGGGGGAGAGCTCGGCCAAGCGATTGAAGATGTATGAGGAAATAATCTATGGACTTGAAGACGCAGTCCCTCTGGCCTCTAATAATCATGAAGCCATTGTGATAGAAGTCATCACCTGTAATTACAAGGTGAAGAAGGTATACATAGACAATGGAAGTACCATAGACGTGCTGTATTACAAGACCTTTAAGGAGCTACAGTTGGAGGATAGACAGCTCGTACCGGTTCAAACTCCGTTGATCGATTTTGCGGGTCCTCCCGTGAGGCCGAAAGGAATGATCACTCTCATGGTTACGGTGGAGGTGTCCCCGAAGTGCCGAACGGTCCCGGTAAACTTCGCGGTGGTTAAGGAGCCGTCGTCGTACAATATGATTCTGGGACGGTCCACACTGAATGCCCTCCGAGCTATTTGCTCCACCTTGCATCTCAGTATGAAGTTTCCTACTTCTGCTGGGGTGGCTGAGGTGCTGGGAGATCCGGAGGTGGCGAGGGCGTGTTATATTGCCACCCTCAAGGGCAAAGAAAATTTGTAGCTCAGACAGTTTGTTTAGAGCCCTGGGAGCCCATGGAGAAAGGAGAAAGATTGGAGACAGACGAGGGTTAGCCGAGCTGCCCGTCCAGCTCGACCGACCTGAGCGCACGGTGAAGGTTGGCACCGGCCTAGGCGAGCTGGTCAGGAGTTCTTTGGAATCTCTCTTGGAGGAAAATGCTGAGATTTTTGCTTGGAGTGCTGATGACATGCCAGGAATCCCCATCGAGTTGGCAGTCCATAGGCTACATGTGTCCCCCAACGTCCGACCTGTGAAGCAGAAGAAGAGGAACTTTGCTCCTGAGCGAAAGGAGGTCGTCAAAAACGAGGTGGGTAAGTTGTTGGAGGCTAAGATCGTTAAGAAACTCTACTACCCGACCTGACTAGCCAATCCGGTGCTGGTCAAGAAGGAGGAGAAAGCTTGGAGGATATGTGTGGATTTCACTGACTTAAATAAGGCTTGCCCGAAGGACTGTTACCCACTCACACGGATTGACCAACTCGTGGACTCAACAGCTGGCTATGAGATTTTCTATTTCTTGAATGCCTTCAAGGGGTACCATCAGATAGCCTTGGACGAGGAGAATCAGGAGAAGACCTCGTTTATCACCGAGGAAGCACATATTGTTACGTCACCATGCCATTCGGACTAAAGAATGCAGGTGCGACCTATCAGAGGTTGGTAAACAAGTTGTTCAAGAATCAGATCGGTCGAAACCTGGAGGTTTATGTGGACGATATGTTAGTAAAAAGTCAAACTCAGGAGCAGTTCATCTCTGACCTGAGAGAAATTTTTGAGATTCTTCGGAGCTCACGAATGCGGCTAAACCCAAAGAAGTGTACCTTTGGGGTCAGGTCGGGAAAATTCCTAGGCTACATGATTTCTAAAGAAGGGGTGAGAGCTAACCCAGACAAGATCAAGGCTATCATGGACATGGCTCCACCCCGGAATATTAAGGAAGTGCAACGTCTGACAGGGAGGATGGCAGCCTTGAACAGATTCCTGTCCAAATCGGCAGTTCGGGGGTCGCCTTTCTTCAAGGCCCTGAAAGGAGGTCGGCAGTTCGAGTGGAGCCCGGAGTGCCAGAAGGGGTTCGATGAACTGAAGGCCCACCTCGCTCGGTTGCCAGCCCTGACCTCTCCCAAATTGGGGGAGACCTTGTTCATTTACTTAGCTGTGGGAGAGGAGGCCATTAGCGCAGTGCTTGTGCGGGAGGAAAACAAAGTGCAAAAATCCGTGTATTATGTCAGCCGTGCCCTGCAGGGGGCCGAGACAAGGTACTCGGCGGTAGAACGATATGTTTTGGCATTAGTACATGCAGCTCGGAAGCTCAGGACGTACTTCCAAACTCACCCCGTAGTGGTCATGACGGACCAGCCTCTGAAGCAGATCCTTTCCAAGCCCGAGTCCTCGAGTCGAATGGTGAAGTGGGCTGTGGAATTGTCAGAATACGACTTGGGATATCAGCCCCGAACGGCCATCAAAACCCAAGCGTTTGCGGACTTCATAGCGGATGGCGTTTCCTTTGGATCGCCCGAAGCGGAGGTCGATCAGGCCAGGGACATACAAGCCAGGAAGGATGGAGAAGTTGTTAAAGATGCGCACACCAGACAAGCAGCGAAAACCTTACAGACTCCAAAAACTACCAAGGCCACCCAGGCCCGAGAAGCAGCAGAGGTCTTTGAGGCCGGAGACGCTGCCGAGGTCACCCAGACCATTCAGGTAGCGGAGGTCGGGCCGTCCAAAGAGGCAGATGAGGCCGAGCAGGTCAAAGAAACTGCCGAGGGCGGACAGGCTGGAGAAGCAGCTAAGGCCAAACAAATCCAAAAAATTGTCGAGGTCGGACCGGCCGGAGAGGCAGCGGAGGGGGGACAGGCATTAAACGTTGTCGAGGCCGAGCATTCTGGAAAAGCAGTCAAAGCTGAACTGGCCAGAGAGACGGCCCAGGCCAGGAAGGTTACTGAGGCTGCGGGACGAGCTGATCTCACCTGGACGTTGTACGTGGACGTCAAGTAAGGAAGGATGTGGGGCCGGGCTCCTCTTAATCAGCCCTACTGGGGAGGAGCTGCCCTACGCTCTGAGGTTCGATTTTAGAGCTTCTAACAATGAATCAGAGTATGAGACTCTAATTACAGGGATGGAGATGGCCCGGAAGTTAGGGGCTAGATCAATAAAGGCCTATAGCGACTCGCAGCTGATAGTGAACCAGGTATGGGGAAGCTATGAGATCAAAGAGGGGACGCTAAGAAGGTATGTGGCCAAGACACGCGAGCTGAAGGGTCTGTTCGAGCAGTTCGCGCTTGAGCAGATTCCGCGAAGCCAGAACAAGAGAGCTGACGCCCTGTCTAAACTGGCCTCTACCTCGGTTGGCGTCTTAGGTCGTGAAATACTGGTGGAGGTCGTCAGAAGTCGGGCCTATAAACCGTTCAATGCTGTGGTCATTCAGGTGGTGAGCTCGTGGATGGATCCTATTGTCCAGTACCTGGCTCAAGGGGAGCTCCCACCGAGCAGGGTAGAGTCCCGCAAAGTCCTCCTTAAGTCGCAGAAGTACGTGCTCACGCATGGAGTCTTATACAGGAAATCTCACTTGCAACCCTGGTTGAAATGTGTAACGCCCGAGAAAGGAAGTTGTGTCTTGCGCGAGTTGCATGAAGGCATCTGCGGCAATCACGTTGGCCCTAGAGTATTGGCCAAGAAGGGAATGCTGGCTGGATACTATTGACCCACCATCTTCAGGGACTCGGCCGAGCTGGTAGCCCGGTGTAAGTCTTGCCAGTTACATGCCCCAATCCATCACACCCCCACTCAGGAAATGATTCCTCTCAATAGCCCGTGGCCATTCTTCCAATGGGGGATTGACCTGTTGGGGCCGTTTCCCCGAGCTCCAGGTGGCTACGAACACTTGGTGGTAGCCATTGATTACTTCACTAAGTGGGTAGAGGCCGAGTCCATCAACACGATTAGCAGCAGGTCGATCCAGAAATTCCTCTGGAAAAGCATAGTCTGCCGATTTGGCATACCAAGGGCTCTCATCTCGGACAACGGCAGGCAGTTCGCTGACCACTCTCTCCAGGAATGGTGCACGGAGCTCGGCATCCAGTAGCACTTCACTTCAGTGGGGCACCCCCAAACCAATAGACAGGTCGAGAATGTCAACAGAACCATCCTGCACGGCCTGAAGACAAGAATAGAGTCTGTCCGAACTAATTGGCTGGAGGAGCTGCCCACCATACTATGGGCTTACCGGACAACGCCTCGGACGGCCACCCAAGAGACACCATTCGTCCTGACATACGGGGTCGAGGCAGTAATCCCAGCAGAGATTGGAGTGCCCTCGGGTAGGGTGCAACACTTTGTGGCTCAGGATAATGAGGAGGAGATGCGGCTTGACTTGGACCTGCTCGAGCATCGAAGGGAAGAAGCGGCTATAAGAATGGCTAAGTATAAGGGCCAGGTCGCACGCTATTACAATGCCAGGGTTAGGCACCTTTCTTTCAAGCCAGGAGACCTGGTATTACGCAAGAACTCCGTGAGCCGAGCTGGGGGCACGGGTAAGTTAGACCCAAACTGGGAAGGTCCCTACGTGGTAAGGGAAGCTGACCGGGTAGGTTATTGTAAGCTAGCTCACCTGGATGGAGGCGAAGTCCCGCGCACCTGGCACAATTCAAATTTAAGGCTTTTTCTTTAGTATCCTGCCTGAGCTGAAAATGGTCAGCTGGACAGGTCTGTTTTCATTTTGTTAGTTCAGCACTTGGGCTTATAATGTATTCAAAGCTTTTAAATAATAGAAAATTTTTACAAGTGTTGGATGAGAAAGTATGCCATCTATTCCATTTCAAAAAAAAGGCATATACATGCGGAGGGCCATACAAAAGCGAGCTGGCCAGCTCGGTCCCTACCTTAGCCTAATTCCTATAGGCCTATCCTATGTACTATCCGTCTAGCTCTCCCCTTGCTGTTCTTACTCTGGCTCGGGAGAGGCTGCGGGAAGAGTAAGGTCGGCGACCAAGGCAACCAGGTCGCGCCCATTGGAGTAGCCCGTGACAAGCCTGTCAATTTGATGGACGGCTTGGGGGTTGTAGTCAGGCCATTTGCTCAGGTCAAAACCCAGCAAGTTCAAGGACTGAACATCAGCCATGGCTTTGGTGTAGCCGAGCTGCAGGACGGGGCCATTCAGGATGGCCAGGTCGTTCATGAAGCCCTCAGACTTCTTAAACTCTTGAACGCCTAGCTGACGCCCTTCCTCCTTAGCCGCTTCCACCAGCTCGGTAAATCTTTTGTGCTCGGCCTTCAGAGCCGCGGCCAGCTCAGCTGCTTTCTTCTTCCCCAGCTCGCAGGAGGATTTGGCATCCGCAAGTTGTTTCTTCAGGGACTCTAGCTCGGCCTCCGCGGCTTCGAGTTGGCTTGATAGCCTTTCCTTGGCGGCGTCGACCTGAGATAGGTTGACCCTCATATTTTCGTACCGCTGCGCGAGCTCGGCCCCAGCGATATTGAGCTGCAGATCGAATACAGGATAAGAAATCAGCAAATTGAAGGGGATGTCAGGGAGGCACTAAGTTAAGGAATCACCTGAGCTGTACTGAGGTAAATATGCTCCAGCAGTTCGGAGTTGGAGGCGAGTTGGATGAAGTGGTGATCGCGTGGGAGCACTGCGCCCTGGACAAGCTCCCAGGCAGTTTCAGGGAATTGAGCTCGGTCATTCACCGACAGCCCCCACTTGGGGCAGAAATGCTGGGGGTGCGGGTGCGAGCTCTGGCCGGTAGGAGGCTTCAGAGGAATCACGTTCCTCATACGCCACATGGCTGGAGGTGACTCGGACGAGGCCTGCTGCTCGGCGGAGTTCACTCCGTAGTGGAGCGCAAGAGCTGTTCAGGGTTCCTCCTGGGATTGGGGGGAAGTTGCCTCGGTCCTAGCCCTTTTGGCCGCCGTCTTTTTCCTTTTCTTCTTTGGCTCCTCTCCAGGTGACGACTGAGTTGTGATCTGAGGATTGGGCACTGGCGGAGGAGGAGGAGCCGCGCTACTGGGGGCCGCGGATAGAGCGGGAGTAGGAGTGCTAGTACTACCGGATCCTCCAATGTTCAAAAGCTGGGAGAATCTCTTCACTGCAGAGGAAAAAGAGTGGGTCAGCTCGGGCAGTGTGACCAAACTCATTAAAAAGAAGGAAGAAATAAGGCCCAGAAGTTACAAGCTGTCAGCTCCTCTGGGAGAAGGGGTCGGAGATCGGGGGGCAGGGTCATTCACCTCTGCTCGGATCAGCCCTGCCGACCAGAGCTGTGCATTGTTAAACTCTTTAACTTTCAGCCGGGCTTCCGAGCTGACCAGGCGGTCCAGCTCGGCTTCAGGCAGAGGTGAGGGAATTGGATCAGAAACCTGGGTCTCCTCCCTTCAGGTCAGGGGAGGAATCCCAGTGTTCTTCACAAAAAAGAATTGTGCCTTCCAGTCTTTGATGGAGGAAGGTATTTGCATGAACAGCTCGCGGGTGGGGAGCTCCCCTCCGCTCCTGCGAGCGAAGTAGAACCAGCCGTGAACCGGGCCGCTCACCTTCATTTGAAAAAATGACCTAAACAGTTCCAAGGAATAAGGAATTTCGAGAGCTCGGCACAAAATGAAGAAGCCGAGGATTGACCGAATGGCATTGGGAACGAGTTGGGTAATTCGGATGCCCCAGAAGGTCAGAATGTCATAAAGGAATTGGAGGATGGGAAGGCGGAGACCAGCCACGAGCTGATCCTTGTAGATAACTACAAATTCAGAAGGAGGTCGGCACGCGTACTCCCCCGGTTGGGCTGCCCTAGCCCCGAACTGGGGAGGAATATCGTACCTCCCCACCAGCTCGTCCACGTTCCCCTGATCAAGGATAGGGGGAATTATTTCGACTTCCCCAAAGTCGATATCGGGCGCCCTAGGGGGGTCCAGCCCTAGCGCGAGCTGGAACTGCCTCCAGAGGGATCCCTGGGCCAGTAGCTCCAGTCTCAGGTTGGGCAGATTGACCAGGCTGGTCCATGGTTAAAATTGGAGAAGGAAGGTACTCAGACCCGGACGAACTGGAAGAAGAAAAGCTAGAAAAGAGTATCTCTATGAGTGCAGGTCGGGTTACTCTACGCCTAGGTGCCGAGCTAGTAAGGTCTGAGTGTGTGGAAGAGGAAAACATAAAATGGAAAGAAGACTTACTAGCGGATGATAGGGAAGAGCTGATAGATGATTAACGCAACTCTCGGGTGGATTCACTAGGCGAGGAGCGAGCTGAAGAAGATTGGAGAAAGGAGAGAATGAGAATGGAAGCTTGAAAATGACGTTTGGTAGGACCTATTTATAGGCCTCCTGGGCGGGAAGTTGAAGAGCCCCGAGTTGGAAATTCGAATTTATTGCAAAGGGACGGTTACCTTGGAAAACGTTTGCGCTGACAACCGCCATCATGGGGGGACGCGACCTTTGAGGTTACGGTTATGACGGTATACGTGGCGGTTTTCCGAAGAAGGTGCGCGATCGTGGGATCATGGGCCCCGCACTAGGCCGACCTGACGCTTCGTAATTTGGTCCAGACTCATGCGACTTCTCGGTGAATCTAAACTCAAGGGGGGCTAGTGTAGTGGGGCAAATCCACGCATGCCACGTGTCAGCTCGGTAGGTGACGCACGTCAGTTCGGCGTTAGGGACTACGCAGCTTGCACGTGCAAGCTCGGCAGGAGAGAGCCAGCTCTGCTGTGTCAAGGGCTCCTGTACTGGGCCTTATGGGCTGCCACCTTCGAACTTATAGGTGCCGTCACGCAAAACCCTTGAAGACTCCGAACCCTAAGGGGACTTTGACTCCCACAAGGAAACTACAGCCCATTCGGCCCTATATAAGCAACGCCATAAGACCACACAAGGTACGTATAGACTAGTACTCTAAACTATTACTCTGTGGACAAGCTTTACTGACTTGACCGTCGGAATTATTCTGGGGACGCCAGTCCCGCACTCTTCCTTTCTTTACAGGACCCTCAGCTCGGTTCACCCTCTCAGGTCGGCTGCGCCTGATCAGCTCGGCTCGCAACAGTTCAGCTCGGATCTGGTTTTTGGCTGTCGCATCAATTTGCGCCGTCTGTGGGAACACGTAATTCTTCTCTTGCGAATCATGCCAAGAACGAGGTCCCAGAGGAATGCCGGTGGATCCAAGGGGAACGAGGGAATCAGCCCCCAACACCCCTCACGAGGGCCGACTCCTGGAGACGAGGGCGTGGGGCTCTCACGAATTTCGCCGGAGCAGTTGGTCCAGGCGGTGGCAGGGAACCTGCCAACTTTTGAGGCAATTGTGAACTACATGAAGGGGTAGGCAGTAGGTCATCCCGGCCAGGGACTAATGAGCCAGGGAGATGGGCCGTCCGAATCTAGGATGGGGAGCCCTAGCCCTCCGCCAAAAAGGGTACGCCGGGAGCTCATGCGCGATCAGGTTGACGTTGTAGAACCTTCTCACAAACACTCCAGAACCGAGCACCCGGAGCCCTTTCGGAGGTGTTCTAAGGAGGAATTCTCACCACGGAAGGAGCAGCTCTAGGTGCAGGACGAGCTGGACCTGCTTTTAGATCCAGAGGCGGATAGGTATATCGCCTCCCCCTTCGTCCCTGACATCGAAGACTACCCGCTGCCAGCGAAGTTCAAGATACAAAGCATGAAGTCTTACGATGCGACCACGGATCCGGAAGATCACTTGTTTGCCTTCATTACCCAAATACGCCTGCAAACTGCTACGGATGCGGTTAGGTGCAAGACCTTTCCAATGTTTTTGGAGGGTAAGGCGCGTCAGTGGTTCCAGGAGCTTCCTCCCAGGTCCATCCGGTCCTTTGCCCAGCTCGCGCGACTATTCGCGGCCCAGTTCGTTTCATCACGAGCCTTCTCCAAGAGTACGGCGCATCTGATGACTATCCAGCAAAGGCCTGAGGAGTCCTTGCGCGAATACATGGTACGTTTCAATAACGAGTCCCTTCAAGTTCGAGATCGCGATGACAAGGTGGTCATTGTTGCCTTCATTAACGGGCTGCGAAAACAAAAGCTCTATACCGAGCTCGTGGAGAGACCTCCCAAGTCAGTTCGGGAAATGCTAGACCGAGATCATGAGAAGGCCAACGCGGAGGAAGCCAATCGCCTTAAGAGTGTGCAAGAAAGATTGAGGGATGACAAGCGCAGGAGGGGCGCCGACCAGGTGGATGTACAGCCTATCCAGGGAAGGAAAAACGCTTATGACCGCCTTCCCAGGAGCCGTCCAATGGGAGGAAACAAGTCCTGGACTGGTCTCACGGCACCTCGAGCTCGGGTGCTCGCAGTGATGGAACAGGAGAGGCTCTCTCGACCTCCTCGTCCTTTGGCCGGTGACAAAAGCAGACGGGATCAACGTCTGTATTGTGCTTATCATCGAGATGTGGGGCACGATACAGAGGACTGCCGTCACCTCAAGAAAGACATTGAAAAACTGATCAAACGAGGCCATCTGGGGCAGTTCATACGAGAGGAACGAGCTGACCAGCAACGAGGAAGACCCAGGTCAGAACGTCCGAGCTACACCCGGGACCGACCTCAGGGGGCTCGTGGCCGAACTCTCGAACAGGAAACACAGAATCTCGCGGGGGTGATTAACACTATTGCCGGAGGACCTGCTGGTGGGGATAGTCATACAGTTCGGTGGCACAATCGCCCCCCTCCCACGGGGGAGAGCTCGGCCAAGCGATTGAAGATGTATGAGGAAATAATCTATGGACTTGAAGACGCAGTCCCTCTGGCCTCTAATAATCATGAAGCCATTGTGATAGAAGTCATCACCTGTAATTACAAGGTGAAAAAGGTATACATAGACAATGGAAGTACCATAGACGTGCTGTATTACAAGACCTTTAAGGAGCTACAGCTGGAGGATAGACAGCTCGTACCTGTTCGAACTTCGTTGATCGGTTTTGCGGGTCCTCCCGTGAGGCCGGAAGGAATGATCACTCTCATGGTTACGGTGGGGGTGTCCCCGAAGTGCCGAACGGTCCCGGTAAACTTCGCGGTGGTTAAGGAGCCGTCGTCGTACAATATGATTCTGGGACGGTCCACACTGAATGCCCTCCGAGCTATTTGCTCCCCCTTGCATCTTAGTATGAAGTGTAGACACCAAATTTTTGGTTTCGAATTTTACTTGTTTAATTAGTTTAATTTTAGATTTGTTGTTTCAATTTTAGATTTATCTTAGGGGTTTCCTGTTTCACGTCTCTTATTTTAATTAGTTTACGAACATTTATTTCATTTATGGATTCAAAAAGAAAAATCATAAAAAAAAGAGAAAAAGTGAAAATGAGAAAAATGAAAAAAGGAAAAATAGAAAGTTGCATTTTGTTGTTTCTAGTTTATTTATTTTTTATCCAATGTTATTTAAGTTGTTTTTGTTATTATTATTATTATTATTATTATTATTATCAATTTTGTTTAATTAATTAATTAGAGAAAAAAAAGAAAAAAAAAGAAGAAAAAAAGAAAGAAAATTAGCATTTCATTTTATCTTAATTAGCATTTCTGCATTTATTTTTTATTATTTATTATTAGGTAATTAGTTATCTATATTAATTAGTTATTATTAAAAAAAAAAAAAGAGTGTCGCGGCATGCACGCTGCAATTTTTTGCAGCTTGCAAAGGACAATCACAGAGGCCCCGTTGGAGGGCTGGATGTGAAGGAAGGGCAGGCCTTTCATCCTCACCATTGGGGTGAGGGTTTAGGAGTCTTGGGCTCCATATAAAAAGAAGAAAAACAGCCGCAGCTAGAGGAGAGGGGGATAACGGCTGAGTTTGGGAAAAGAAAGACACAACCGAGGAGAAGGTTTGGAGGGTGAGCAAAGCGAGAGAGAGGCTTCCGTAAGAGGGAAACAGAGGAGTTTGAGAGAAAGGAAGGGCCGACAATTGAGAGAGAAGACTGGGGGTGATTGACGGTTGAAAATCTGGGGGGTTGGAGTCTTGGAGCGAGAGAGAAACAAAGAAAAGAGGAACCAGAAACTAGAAAGAGTGAGGGAAAGCTTCGAGAGTGAAAAGAAACCAGAGAAGGAACAAGCTTTGGTCAACAATAGGCGACTGAAATTATCTCCCAGGCCAATAGATTGAAGCTTGAAGTAACGGGTTCTGCATTACTGGAAATCGCTGCAACATAATTTCTGGGTTCGTTCTGGCAGCTTTCGTGATTTCCCTGAAATACCTCACCTTCGTTGATTACGCTAGCATCCTCAGGTAAATCCGTCCTTTCCTTTAGTTAGTCTTGTATCATTTCCCTGAAGCTTCAAGCTTAGTAAACCAGAGATTCTGGACTCATGCGTTGTGGATTTAATGAAGTGAAACATGAAAGTATGGACTCACGAGAGAAATCCCTAAGGGTCTAGCGTTGGACTAGCCCATTCTATGAATTCCTACTAGCGTTGGATTAGTGAAAACGTACATTCATCCATCACATTCATTCATGGCTATGGAAAGCGAGTAGACATGCCAAATACTCATAAACACGTAGCACATAACACTTAGCATGCTCGACTAGATGCAAAAGCCTAATAAAGCAAGAAACACATATCAACAAAAGCAAAGCAATCAAGCTAAAGGACCTATTACATTTGCTAGCTAGGCACACGTCTTCAATAGGTCTTCATCATATGCTCCTCCAAGCCCTATCTATTACAAGCCAAGAGGTGTACACATACCCCATAAAGAATAACTTAAATAAAAAGCAAAAGTACATGACATAAATAAAAGGAATTAAGGAAAGGCTAGGAAAGCAAAGTAGACATGCAATTCACTTAATACGTTGGATCACGTAGGGGAGAGACAAAAAGATAAAAGAAGCTTATACCTCCCCTTTTCGTGATGCTAATAAAGTGGACAAAACTTAATCTGGGCTAAAGTCACCAAATGACGGGATAATTTGGGCTAAATTCATCAAAACAAAGGATTAATGCACCAATTTAGTGGTAAAACACATATAAACCAATTTGATTCCACCAAAACATCGAATCCTTTTTCAATTGCAATCAAAAAACGACCAAACAATGCATAATGACCAAGGAAAAGTGGAACAACTCATCCAAATTCCCAAATATAGCAACTAAATAGGAACTCGAAACAACCCTTAAACGATCATTCAAGTCCAAATGAAACATTTTAGGAACTTTAAAAGTCCCAAGAGCAAGAAAAAGGCCAAAACCCATTTATTTCAGAAAATTCAAGAAAATAGGCGAACACAAGCTCATTTGAACACAAAGTTCTTAAACTCTTGCATTAAGTACCACCCAAACAAATGAAAGAAAATGAGCAATCGAGTTGCAAAGTTGAGGCTACCAAGGACTCAATTGTGAACACTAACCAAGCACTCAAACCTAATCAAAACACTTTTAGGAACTTCAAGGGTCCAAGGGCAAAGGAAAAGGCAAATAATGGTTCAAATGCAAATATCTTAGGACCTAATTGCAAGAACATGGAATGTAATTGGGTCACAGTGCAACAAAGGGAGACTTGGGGGGTCAAAATGCAATTTTCAAGAGCATTTACATGCATGCTACGTAGAAGAACAATTTCTGCAAAACTGAAGCTTTCTTTACTTCTGCAAAATCCTGCTGCAATCCTTTGCAGCTTCAAACCATGCGTATTTCATTCAAAAAAAAATGCACAAAATTCATTGTTTGCCAACCCAACTCATAGGAAACCCAAATCATCAATTTTATGCCATAATCATCTATCATTAGTGATCCCAACAGAGTATCCAAGCAAGAAAACAAAGAAAGAAACCACAGAGATTCTCAATCTTTGCTCAAAACATCCAACCAGAACATTCAACAAAACATGCTAAAACTGGACCACAAAGCAACCAAAATATTAGACATCTGTACAAGAATTCTCAAGGCTACGTCATACAATCCATGAAGATGCTTGCTGCAATTCAAACTTGCTGCCATCTTACGGTTCAAACAACACAGCCGAAATAACTAAAGCTTCTAGCTTGCAAAACAAGGGCAGTGTTATGGCCTGCTGTAAATTCTGGGTTCATGCAATGAAGTTGATCATCAATGATATAAACAAACAGCAAAACAGCGATAGAGGAAAAGGAAAAAGTGCCGCAAGTTTTCTGCAACCTAAAGTGAAGTTTGCTGCATTATGTTTCCAATCTTGCGGCAATTTCCAGCATGTTTACAAACATTTACATGACCCAAGGAAACCTGGAAACGCCTCACTCAATGCCCCAGAACTTCAACCCAATCTACTTTAGATCAAACAGCAAAATCATAAGTTCAATCCCTGCCTTCCTCCCCCCAGAAAATCCGAAAAGCAAAAGATGCAAACTTTTAACTATTTTTTAGCAGTAAACTTCGGACCGTGCATTCCCAGATTGAAACGTAAGCATAATCATTGAACAACAACCAAGAACATGCAGCCTGCTAACCAGATTCTACAACATTTAAGTAAGCAAAAAAAATCATGATACAAACAATAGCAGCAAAAGGCAACAGCTTTGGACTGTACAATGAAAAGGACCGCACAAAAATAGCATCTGTCTAGCAACCAAATCCACAACGCATGAGTCCAGAATCTCTGGTTTACTAAGCTTGAAGCTTCAGGGAAATGATACAAGACTAACTAAAGGAAAGGACGGATTTACCTGAGGATGCTAGCGTAATCAACGAAGGTGAGGTATTTCAGGGAAATCACGAAAGCTGCCAGAACGAACCCAGAAATTATGTTGCAGCGATTTCCAGTAATGCAGAACCCGTTACTTCAAGCTTCAATCTATTGGCCTGGGAGATAATTTCAGTCGCCTATTGTTGACCAAAGCTTGTTCCTTCTCTGGTTTCTTTTCACTCTCGAAGCTTTCCCTCACTCTTTCTAGTTTCTGGTTCCTCTTTTCTTTGTTTCTCTCTCGCTCCAAGACTCCAACCCCCCAGATTTTCAACCGTCAATCACCCCCAGTCTTCTCTCTCAATTGTCGGCCCTTCCTTTCTCTCAAACTCCTCTGTTTCCCTCTTACGGAAGCCTCTCTCTCGCTTTGCTCACCCTCCAAACCTTCTCCTCGGTTGTGTCTTTCTTTTCCCAAACTCAGCCGTTATCCCCCTCTCCTCTAGCTGCGGCTGTTTTTCTTCTTTTTATATGGAGCCCAAGACTCCTAAACCCTCACCCCAATGGTGAGGATGAAAGGCCTGCCCTTCCTTCACATCCAGCCCTCCAACGGGGCCTCTGTGATTGTCCTTTGCAAGCTGCAAAAAATTGCAGCGTGCATGCCGCGACACTCTTTTTTTTTTTTTAATAATAACTAATTAATATAGATAACTAATTACCTAATAATAAATAATAAAAAATAAATGCAGAAATGCTAATTAAGATAAAATGAAATGCTAATTTTCTTTCTTTTTTTCTTCTTTTTTTTTCTTTTTTTTCTCTAATTAATTAATTAAACAAAATTGATAATAATAATAATAATAATAATAATAATAACAAAAACAACTTAAATAACATTGGATAAAAAATAAATAAACTAGAAACAACAAAATGCAACTTTCTATTTTTCCTTTTTTCATTTTTCTCATTTTCACTTTTTCTCTTTTTTTTATGATTTTTCTTTTTGAATCCATAAATGAAATAAATGTTCGTAAACTAATTAAAATAAGAGACGTGAAACAGGAAACCCCTAAGATAAATCTAAAATTGAAACAACAAATCTAAAATTAAACTAATTAAACAAGTAAAATTCGAAACCAAAAATTTGGTGTCTACACTTCATACTAAGATGCAAGGGGGAGCAAATAGCTCGGAGGGCATTCAGTGTGGACCGTCCCAGAATCATATTGTACGACGACGGCTCCTTAACCACCGCGAAGTTTACCGGGACCGTTCGGCACTTCGGGGACACCCCCACCGTAACCATGAGAGTGATCATTCCTTCCGGCCTCACGGGAGGACCCGCAAAACCGATCAACGAAGTTCGAACAGGTACGAGCTGTCTATCCTCCAGCTGTAGCTCCTTAAAGGTCTTGTAATACAGCACGTCTATGGTACTTCCATTGTCTATGTATACCTTTTTCACCTTGTAATTACAGGTGATGACTTCTATCACAATGGCTTCATGATTATTAGAGGCCAGAGGGACTGCGTCTTCAAGTCCATAGATTATTTCCTCATACATCTTCAATCGCTTGGCCGAGCTCTCCCCCGTGGGAGGGGGGCGATTGTGCCACCGAACTGTATGACTATCCCCACCAGCAGGTCCTCCGGCAATAGTGTTAATCACCCCCGCGAGATTCTGTGTTTCCTGTTCGAGAGTTCGGCCACGAGCCCCCTGAGGTCGGTCCCGGGTGTAGCTCGGACGTTCTGACCTGGGTCTTCCTCGTTGCTGGTCAGCTCGTTCCTCTCGTATGAACTGCCCCAGATGGCCTCGTTTGATCAGTTTTTCAATGTCTTTCTTGAGGTGACGGCAGTCCTCTGTATCGTGCCCCACATCTCGATGATAAGCACAATACAGACGTTGATCCCGTCTGCTTTTGTCACCGGCCAAAGGACGAGGAGGTCGAGAGAGCCTCTCCTGTTCCATCACTGCGAGCACCCGAGCTCGAGGTGCCGTGAGACCAGTCCAGGACTTGTTTCCTCCCATTGGACGGCTCCTGGGAAGGCGGTCATAAGCGTTTTTCCTTCCCTGGATAGGCTGTACATCCACCTGGTCGGCGCCCCTCCTGCGCTTGTCATCCCTCAATCTTTCTTGCACACTCTTAAGGCGATTGGCTTCCTCCGCGTTGGCCTTCTCATGATCTCGGTCTAGCATTTCCCGAACTGACTTGGGAGGTCTCTCCACGAGCTCGGTATAGAGCTTTTGTTTTCGCAGCCCGTTAATGAAGGCAACAATGACCACCTTGTCATCGCGATCTCGAACTTGAAGGGACTCGTTATTGAAACGTACCATGTATTCGCGCAAGGACTCCTCAGGCCTTTGCTGGATAGTCATCAGATGCGCCGTACTCTTGGAGAAGGCTCGTGATGAAACGAACTGGGCCGCGAATAGTCGCGCGAGCTGGGCAAAGGACCGGATGGACCTGGGAGGAAGCTCCTGGAACCACTGACGCGCCTTACCCTCCAAAAACATTGGAAAGGTCTTGCACCTAACCGCATCCGTAGCAGTTTGCAGGCGTATTTGGGTAATGAAGGCAAACAAGTGATCTTCCGGATCCGTGGTCGCATCGTAAGACTTCATGCTTTGTATCTTGAACTTCGCTGGCAGCGGGTAGTCTTCGATGTCAGGGACGAAGGGGGAGGCGATATACCTATCCGCCTCTGGATCTAAAAGCAGGTCCAGCTCGTCCTGCACCTAGAGCTGCTCCTTCCGTGGTGAGAATTCCTCCTTAGAACACCTCCGAAAGGGCTCCGGGTGCTCGGTTCTGGAGTGTTTGTGAGAAGGTTCTACAACGTCAACCTGATCGCGCATGAGCTCCCGGCGTACCCTTTTTGGCGGAGGGCTAGGGCTCCCCATCCTAGATTCGGACGGCCCATCTCCCTGGCTCATTAGTCCCTGGCCGGGATGACCTACTGCCTACCCCTTCATGTAGTTCACAATTGCCTCAAAAGTTGGCAGGTTCCCTGCCACCGCCTGGACCAACTGCTCCGGCGAAATTCGTGAGAGCCCCACGCCCTCGTCTCCAGGAGTCGGCCCTCGTGAGGGGTGTTGGGGGCTGATTCCCTCGTTCCCCTTGGATCCACCGGCATTCCTCTGGGACCTCGTTCTTGGCATGATTCGCAAGAGAAGAATTACGTGTTCCCACAGACGGCGCAAATTGATGCGACAGCCAAAAACCAGATCCGAGCTGAACTGTTGCGAGCCGAGCTGATCAGGCGCAGCCGACCTGAGAGGGTGAACCGAGCTGAGGGTCCTGTAAAGAAAGGAAGAGTGCGGGACTGGCGTCCCCAGAATAATTCCGACGGTCAAGTCAGTAAAGCTTGTCCACAGAGTAATAGTTTAGAGTACTAGTCTATACGTACCTTGTGTGGTCTTATGGCGTTGCTTATATAGGGCCGAATGGGCTGTAGTTTCCTTGTGGGAGTCAAAGTCCCCTTAGGGTTCGGAGTCTTCAAGGGTTTTGCGTGACGGCACCTATAAGTTCGAAGGTGGCAGCCCATAAGGCCCAGTACAGGAGCCCTTGACACAGCAGAGCTGGCTCTCTCCTGCCGAGCTTGCACGTGCAAGCTGCGTAGTCCCTAACGCCGAACTGACGTGCGTCACCTACCGAGCTGACACGTGGCATGCGTGGATTTGCCCCACTACACTAGCCCCCCTTGAGTTTAGATTCACCGAGAAGTCGCATGAGTCTGGACCAAATTACGAAGCGTCAGGTCGGCCTAGTGCGGGGCCCATGATCCCACGATCGCGCACCTTCTTCGGAAAACCGCCACGTATACCGTCATAACCGTAACCTCAAAGGTCGCGTCCCCCCATGATGGCGGTTGTCAGCGCAAACGTTTTCCAAGGTAACCGTCCCTTTGCAATAAATTCGAATTTCCAACTCGGGGCTCTTCAACTTCCCGCCCAGGAGGCCTATAAATAGGTCCTACCAAACGTCATTTTCAAGCTTCCATTCTCATTCTCTCCTTTCTCCAATCTTCTTCAGCTCGCTCCTCGCCTAGTGAATCCACCCGAGAGTTGCGTTAATCATCTATCAGCTCTTCCCTATCATCCGCTAGTAAGTCTTCTTTCCATTTTATGTTTTCCTCTTCCACACACTCAGACCTTACTAGCTCGGCACCTAGGCGTAGAGTAACCCGACCTGCACTCATAGAGATACTCTTTTCTAGCTTTTCTTCTTCCAGTTCGTCCGGGTCTGAGTACCTTCCTTCTCCAATTTTAACCATGGACCAGCCTGGTCAATCTGCCCAACCTGAGACTGGAGCTACTGGCCCAGGGATCCCTCTGGAGGCAGTTCCAGCTCGCGCTAGGGCTGGACCCCCCTAGGGCGCCCGATATCGACTTTGGGGAAGTCGAAATAATTCCCCCTATCCTTGATCAGGGGAACGTGGACGAGCTGGTGGGGAGGTACGATATTCCTCCCCAGTTCGGGGCTAGGGCAGCCCAACCGGGGGAGTACGCGTGCCGACCTCCTTCTGAATTTGTAGTTATCTACAAGGATCAGCTCGTGGCTGGTCTCCGCCTTCCCATCCTCCAATTCCTTTATGACATTCTGACCTTCTGGGGCATCCGAATTACCCAACTCGTTCCCAATGCCATTCGGTCAATCCTCGGCTTCTTCATTTTGTGCCGAGCTCTCGAAATTCCTTATTCCTTGGAACTGTTTAGGTCATTTTTTCAAATGAAGGTGAGCGGCCCGGTTCACGGCTGGTTCTACTTCGCTCGCAGGAGCGGAGGGGAGCTCCCCACCCGCGAGCTGTTCATGCAAATACCTTCCTCCATCAAAGACTGGAAGGCACAATTCTTTTTTGTGAAGAACACTGGGATTCCTCCCCTGACCTGAAGGGAGGAGACCCAGGTTTCTGATCCAATTCCCTCACCTCTGCCTGAAGCCGAGCTGGACCGCCTGGTCAGCTCGGAAGCCCGGCTGAAAGTTAAAGAGTTTAACAATGCACAGCTCTGGTCGGCAGGGCTGATCCGAGCAGAGGTGAATGACCCTGCCCCCCGATCTCCGACCCCTTCTCCCAGAGGAGCTGACAGCTTGTAACTTCTGGGCCTTATTTCTTCCTTCTTTTTAATGAGTTTGGTCACACTGCCCGAGCTGACCCACTCTTTTTCCTCTGCAGTGAAGAGATTCTCCCAGCTTTTGAACATTGGAGGATCCGGTAGTACTAGCACTCCTACTCCCGCTCTATCCGCGGCCCCCAGTAGCGCGGCTCCTCCTCCTCCGCCAGTGCCCAATCCTCAGATCACAACTCAGTCGTCACCTGGAGAGGAGCCAAAGAAGAAAAGGAAAAAGACGGCGGCCAAAAGGGCTAGGACCGAGGCAACTTCCCCCCAATCCCAGGAGGAACCCTGAACAGCTCTTGCGCTCCACTACGGAGTGAACTCCGCCGAGCAGCAGGCCTCGTCCGAGTCACCTCCAGCCATGTGGCGTATGAGGAACGTGATTCCTCTGAAGCCTCCTACCGGCCAGAGCTCGCACCCGCACCCCCAGCATTTCTGCCCCAAGTGGGGGCTGTCGGTGAATGACCGAGCTCAATTCCCTGAAACTGCCTGGGAGCTTGTCCAGGGCGCAGTGCTCCCACGCGATCACCACTTCATCCAACTCGCCTCCAACTCCGAACTGCTGGAGCATATTTACCTCAGTACAGCTCAGGTGATTCCTTAACTTAGTGCCTCCCTGACATCCCCTTCAATTTGCTGATTTCTTATCCTGTATTCGATCTGCAGCTCAATATCGCTGGGGCCGAGCTCGCGCAGCGGTACGAAAATATGAGGGTCAACCTATCTCAGGTCGACGCCGCCAAGGAAAGGCTATCAAGCCAACTCGAAGCCGCGGAGGCCGAGCTAGAGTCCCTGAAGAAACAACTTGCGGATGCCAAATCCTCCTGCGAGCTGGGGAAGAAGAAAGCAGCTGAGCTGGCCGCGGCTCTGAAGGCCGAGCACAAAAGATTTACCGAGCTGGTGGAAGCGGCTAAGGAGGAAGGGCGTCAGCTAGGCGTTCAAGAGTTTAAGAAGTCTGAGGGCTTCATGAACGACCTGGCCATCCTGAATGGCCCCGTCCTGCAGCTCGGCTACACCAAAGCCATGGCTGATGTTCAGTCCTTGAACTTGCTGGGTTTTGACCTGAGCAAATGGCCTGACTACAACCCCCAAGCCGTCCATCAAATTGACAGGCTTGTCACGGGCTACTCCAATGGGCGCGACCTGGTTGCCTTGGTCGCCGACCTTACTCTTCCCGCAGCCTCTCCCGAGCCAGAGTAAGAACAGCAAGGGGAGAGCTAGACGGATAGTACATAGGATAGGCCTATAGGAATTAGGCTAAGGTAGGGACCGAGCTGGCCAGCTCGCTTTTGTATGGCCCTCCGCATGTATATGCCTTTTTTTTGAAATGGAATAGATGGCATACTTTCTCATCCAACACTTGTAAAAATTTTCTATTATTTAAAAGCTTTGAATACATTATAAGCCCAAGTGCTGAACTAACAAAATGAAAACAGACCTGTCCAGCTGACCATTTTCAGCTCAGGCAGGATACTAAAGAAAAAGCCTTAAATTTGAATTGTGCCAGGTGCGCGGGACTTCGCCTCCATCCAGGTGAGCTAGCTTACAATAACCTACCCGGTCAGCTTCCCTTACCACGTAGGGACCTTCCCAGTTTGGGTCTAACTTACCCGTGCCCCCAGCTCGGCTCACGGAGTTCTTGCGTAATACCAGGTCTCCTGGCTTGAAAGAAAGGTGCCTAACCCTGGCATTGTAATAGCGTGCGACCTGGCCCTTATACTTAGCCATTCTTATAGCCGCTTCTTCCCTTCGATGCTCGAGCAGGTCCAAGTCAAGCCGCATCTCCTCCTCATTATCCTGAGCCACAAAGTGTTGCACCCTACCCGAGGGCACTCCAATCTCTGCTGGGATTACTGCCTCGACCCCGTATGTCAGGACGAATGGTGTCTCTTGGGTGGCCGTCCGAGGCGTTGTCCGGTAAGCCCATAGTATGGTGGGCAGCTCCTCCAGCCAATTAGTTCGGACAGACTCTATTCTTGTCTTCAGGCCGTGCAGGATGGTTCTGTTGACATTCTCGACCTGTCTATTGGTTTGGGGGTGCCCCACTGAAGTGAAGTGCTACTGGATGCCGAGCTCCGTGCACCATTCCTGGAGAGAGTGGTCAGCGAACTGCCTGCCGTTGTCCGAGATGAGAGCCCTTGGTATGCCAAATCGGCAGACTATGCTTTTCCAGAGGAATTTCTGGATCGACCTGCTGCTAATCGTGTTGATGGACTCGGCCTCTACCCACTTAGTGAAGTAATCAATGGCTACCACCAAGTGTTCGTAGCCACCTGGAGCTCGGGGAAACGGCCCCAACAGGTCAATCCCCCATTGGAAGAATGGCCACGGGCTATTGAGAGGAATCATTTCCTGAGTGGGGGTGTGATGGATTGGGGCATGTAACTGGCAAGACTTACACCGGGCTACCAGCTCGGCCGAGTCCCTGAAGATGGTGGGTCAATAGTATCCAGCCAGCATTCCCTTCTTGGCCAATACTCTAGGGCCAACGTGATTGCCGCAGATGCCTTCATGCAACTCGCGCAAGACACAACTTCCTTTCTCGGGCGTTACACATTTCAACCAGGGTTGCAAGTGAGATTTCCTGTATAAGACTCCATGCGTGAGCACGTACTTCTGCGACTTAAGGAGGACTTTGCGGGACTCTACCCTGCTCGGTGGGAGCTCCCCTTGAGCCAGGTACTGGACAATAGGATCCATCCACGAGCTCACCACCTGAATGACCACAGCATTGAACGGTTTATAGGCCCGACTTCTGACGACCTCCACCAGTATTTCACGACCTAAGACGCCAACCGAGGTAGAGGCCAGTTTAGACAGGGCGTCAGCTCTCTTGTTCTGGCTTCGCGGAATCTGCTCAAGCGCGAACTGCTCGAACAGACCCTTCAGCTCGCGTGTCTTGGCCACATACCTTCTTAGCGTCCCCTCTTTGATCTCATAGCTTCCCCATACCTGGTTCACTATCAGCTGCGAGTCGCTATAGGCCTTTATTGATCTAGCCCCTAACTTCCGGGCCATCTCCATCCCTGTAATTAGAGTCTCATACTCTGATTCATTGTTAGAAGCTCTAAAATCGAACCTCAGAGCGTAGGGCAGCTCCTCCCCAGTAGGGCTGATTAAGAGGAGCCCGGCCCCACATCCTTCCTTACTTGACGTCCACGTACAACGTCCAGGTGAGATCAGCTCGTCCCGCAGCCTCAGTAACCTTCCTGGCCTGGGCCGTCTCTCTGGCCAGTTCAGCTTTGACTGCTTTTCCAGAATGCTCGGCCTCGACAACGTTTAATGCCTGTCCCCCCTCCGCTGCCTCTCCGGCCGGTCCGACCTCGACAATTTTTTGGATTTGTTTGGCCTTAGCTGCTTCTCCAGCCTGTCCGCCCTCGGCAGTTTCTTTGACCTGCTCGGCCTCATCTGCCTCTTTGGACGGCCCGACCTCCGCTACCTGAATGGTCTGGGTGACCTCGGCAGCGTCTCCGGCCTCAAAGACCTCTGCTGCTTCTCGGGCCTGGGTGGCCTTGGTAGTTTTTGGAGTCTGTAAGGTTTTCGCTGCTTGTCTGGTGTGCGCATCTTTAACAACTTCTCCATCCTTCCTGGCTTGTATGTCCCTGGCCTGATCGACCTCCGCTTCGGGCGATCCAAAGGAAACGCCATCCGCTATGAAGTCCGCAAACGCTTGGGTTTTGATGGCCGTTCGGGGCTGATATCCCAAGTCGTATTCTGACAATTCCACAGCCCACTTCACCATTCGACTCGAGGACTCGGGCTTGGAAAGGATCTGCTTCAGAGGCTGGTCCGTCATGACCACTACGGGGTGAGTTTGGAAGTACGTCCTGAGCTTCCGAGCTGCATGTACTAATGCCAAAACATATCGTTCTACCGCCGAGTACCTTGTCTCGGCCCCCTGCAGGGCACGGCTGACATAATACACGGATTTTTGCACTTTGTTTTCCTCCCGCACAAGCACTGCGCTAATGGCCTCCTCTCCCACAGCTAAGTAAATGAACAAGGTCTCCCCCAATTTGGGAGAGGTCAGGGCTGGCAACCGAGCGAGGTGGGCCTTCAGTTCATCGAACCCCTTCTGGCACTCCGGGCTCCACTCGAACTGCCGACCTCCTTTCAGGGCCTTGAAGAAAGGCGACCCCCGAACTGCCGATTTGGACAGGAATCTGTTCAAGGCTGCCATCCTCCCTGTCAGACGTTGCACTTCCTTAATATTCCGGGGTGGAGCCATGTCCATGATAGCCTTGATCTTGTCTGGGTTAGCTCTCACCCCTTCTTTAGAAATCATGTAGCCTAGGAATTTTCCCGACCTGACCCCAAAGGTACACTTCTTTGGGTTTAGCCGCATTCGTGAGCTCCGAAGAATCTCAAAAATTTCTCTCAGGTCAGAGATGAACTGCTCCTGAGTTTGACTTTTTACTAACATATCGTCCACATAAACCTCCAGGTTTCGACCGATCTGATTCTTGAACAACTTGTTTACCAACCTCTGATAGGTCGCACCTGCATTCTTTAGTCCGAATGGCATGGTGACGTAACAATATGTGCTTCCTCGGTGATAAACGAGGTCTTCTCCTGATTCTCCTCGTCCAAGGCTATCTGATGGTACCCCTTGAAGGCATTCAAGAAATAGAAAATCTCATAGCCAGCTGTTGAGTCCACGAGTTGGTCAATCCGTGTGAGTGGGTAACAGTCCTTCGGGCAAGCCTTATTTAAGTCAGTGAAATCCACACATATCCTCCAAGCTTTCTCCTCCTTCTTGACCAGCACCGGATTGGCTAGTCAGGTCGGGTAGTAGAGTTTCTTAACGATCTTAGCCTCCAACAACTTACCCACCTCGTTTTTGACGACCTCCTTTCGCTCAGGAGCAAAGTTCCTCTTCTTCTGCTTCACAGGTCGGACGTTGGGGGACACATGTAGCCTATGGACTGCCAACTCGATGGGGATTCCTGGCATGTCATCAGCACTCCAAGCAAAAATCTCAGCATTTTCCTCCAAGAGAGATTCCAAAGAACTCCTGACCAGCTCGCCTAGGCCGGTGCCAACCTTCACCGTGCGCTCAGGTCGGTCGAGCTGGACGGGCAGCTCGGCTAACCCTCGTCTGTCTCCAATCTTTCTCCTTTCTCCATGGGCTCCCAGGGCTCTAAACAAACTGTCTGAGCTACAAATTTTCTTTGCCCTTGAGGGTGGCAATATAACACGCCCTCGCCACCTCCGGATCTCCCAGCACCTCAGCCACCCCAGCAGAAGTAGGAAACTTCATACTGAGATGCAAGGTGGAGCAAATAGCTCGGAGGGCATTCAGTGTGGACCGTCCCAGAATCATATTGTACGACGACGGCTCCTTAACCACCGCGAAGTTTACCGGGACCGTTCGGCACTTCGGGGACACCTCCACCGTAACCATGAGAGTGATCATTCCTTTCGGCCTCACGGGAGGACCCGCAAAATCGATCAACGGAGTTTGAACCGGTACGAGCTGTCTATCCTCCAACTGTAGCTCCTTAAAGGTCTTGTAATACAGCACGTCTATGGTACTTCCATTGTCTATGTATACCTTCTTCACCTTGTAATTACAGGTGATGACTTCTATCACAATGGCTTCATGATTATTAGAGGCCAGAGGGACTGCGTCTTCAAGTCCATAGATTATTTCCTCATACATCTTCAATCGCTTGGCCGAGCTCTCCCCCGTGGGAGGGGGGCGATTGTGCCATCGAGCTGTATGACTATCCCCACCAGCAGGTCCTCCGGCAATAGTGTTAATCACCCCCGCGAGATTTTGTGTTTCCTGCTCGGGAGTTCGGCCACGAGGCCCCTGAGTGCGGTCCCGAGTGTAGCTCGGACGTTCTGACCTGGGCCTTCCTCGTTGCTGGTCAGCTCGTTCCTCTAGTATGAACTGCCCCAGATGGCCTCGTTTGATCAGTTTTTCAATGTCTTTCTTGAGGTGACGACAGTCCTCTGTATCGTGCCCCGCATCTCGATGATAAGCGCAATACAGACCTTGGTCCCGTCTGCTTTTGTCCCCGGCCAAAGGACGGGGAGGTCGAGAGAGCCCCTCCTGTTCCATCACTGCGAGCACCCGAGCTCGAGGTGCCGTGAGACCAGTCCAGGACTTGTTTCCTCCCATTGGACGGCTCCTGGGAAGGCGGTCATAAGCGTTTTTCCTTCCCTGGCTAGGCTGTACATCCACCTGGTCGGCGCCCCTCCTGCGCTTGTCATCCCTCAATCTTTCTTGCGCACTCTTAAGGCGATTGGCTTCCTCCGCATTGGCCTTCTCATGAGCTCGGTCTAGCATTTCCCGAACTGACTTGGGAGGTCTCTCCACCAGTTCGGTATAGAGCTTTTGTTTTCGCAACCCGTTAATGAAGGCAACAATGACCACCTTGTCATCGCGATCTCGAACCTGAAGGGACTCGTTATTGAAACGTACCATGTATTCGCGCAAGGACTCCTCAGGCATTTGCTGGATAGTCATCAGATGCGCCGTACTCTTGGAGAAGGCTCGTGATGAAACGAACTGGGCCGCGAACAGTCGCGCGAGCTGGGTAAAGGACCGGATGGACCTGGGAGGAAGCTCCTGGAACCACTGACGTGCCTTACCCTCCAAAAACATTGGAAAGGTCTTGCACCTAACCGCATCCGTAGCAGTTTGCAGGCGTATTTGGGTCATGAAGGCAAACAAGTGATCTTCCGGATCCGTGGTCGCATCGTAAGACTTCATGCTTTGTATCTTGAACTTCGCTGGCAGCGGGTAGTCTTCGATGTCAGGGATGAAGGGGGAGGCGATATACCTATCCGCCTCTGGATCTAAAAGCAGGTCCAGCTCGTCCTGCACCTGGAGCTGCTCCTTCCGTGGTGAGAGTTCCTCCTTAGAACACCTCCGAAAGGGCTCCGGGTGCTCGGTTCTGGAGTGTTTGTGAGAAGGTTCTACAACGTCAACCTGGTCGCGCGTGAGCTCCCTGCGTACCCTTTTTGGCGGAGGGCTAGGGCTCCCCGTCCTAGATTTGGACGGCCCATCTCCCTGGCTCATTAGTCCCTGGCCGGGATGACCTACTGCCTACCCTTTCATGTAGTTCACAATTGCCTCAAAAGTTGGCAGGTTCCCTGCCACCGCCTGGACCAACTGCTCCGGCGGAATTCGTAAGAGCCCCACGCCCTCGTCTCCAGGAGTCGGCCCTCGTGAGGGGTGTTGGGGGCTGCTTCCCTCGTTCCCCTTGGATCCACCGGCATTCCTTTGGGACCTCGTTCTTGGCATGATTCGCAAGAGAAGAATTACGTGTTCCCACAGACGGCGCCAATTGATGCGACAGCCAAAAACCAGATCCGAGCTGAACTGTTGCGAGCCGAGCTGATCAGGCGCAGCCGACCTGAGAGGGTGAACCGAGCTGAGGGTCCTGTAAAGAAAGGAAGAGGGCGGGACTGGCGTCCCCAGAATAACTCCGACGGTCAAGTCAGTAAAGCTTGTCCACAGAGTAATAGTTTAGAGTACTAGTCTATACGTACCTTGTGTGGTCTTATGGCGTTGCTTATATAGGGCCGAATGGGTTGTAATTTCCTTGTGGGAGTCAAAGTCCCTTAGGGTTCGGAGTCTTCTAGGGTTTTGCGTGACGGCGCCTATAAGTTCGAAGGTGGCGGCCCACAAGGCCCAGCACAGGAGCCCTTGACACAGCAGAGCTGGCTCCCTCCTGCCGAGCTTGCACGTGCGAGCTGCGTAGTCCCTAACGCCGAACTGACGTGCATCACCTACCGAGCTGACACGTGGCATGCGTGGATTTGCCCCACTACACTTTCCTAAAATATTCTATTAATTTTTATACTCTCTCCATTCAAATTCGATTTGGGCCAAAATAGCATTCATATAAATATAGGGTTGTAAATGTTCCCCCAAATTACTTTCTTAGTTTTTAATAATTTGAACAAATAATAAGTTCATCATCTATTAGTTTGCTTTTAAAATTCTTTTTAATCATGAAAGAATCAAATATTTAGTTGCACTTATTTTCTAATATATCTCCTTCAGTCATATGTTGACTTACTATCATTAATTAGAATAAATATAATTGAATTACGGGATAAGATTCCATTGAAACTAATTGTTTTTTTTTGTCAAACCATTGAAACTAATTGTTAAGTTGTTATAAATTAATCATTTTTAATATGTTTAATTTTAATATTTGTCTTACAATTAGTATATTAAATTTTATAAAGCATTTTAAATTCATTTATAACAATTTTTGTTCAAAAAAAACAAAAATTATAGAATGTAAAAAAGAGCCCGTGCAAATGTATGGAAAAGAAATTATTATTTAAAAAAATCAAGTCTAGTCAATAACTATTTCCATTCTTTTTATAATCTTAATAGCTATGACATAACTCTTAGGATTGTCAATTGCGCTGAGCCAACCTAGCCCAACCTGTGTTGCCAAAAAAACCTGTTAAGCCTAATATTTAATTGGATTAGACAGGGTTTGGGTCTAAATATTGTTTGCATTAAATGTGAATTGAGTTTAAACTTTGGTAGACTCGGTCTCAATTGAAGGTTAGCTCATGTATAATTATATATATATATATATATATATATATATATATATAATACTATTTATAATATGTAATTATACATATTATAACATAGAATATTATTAATTTATATATATATATTTGTATAATTATTAAATATATATTATCTATAATCATATATTTAATTATTAACTTGGGTCGAGCTCGAAACTCTAAAAGAATGAATTGAGTTTGAACCTTCTAATTTGGATATGAATCCGAAAGTCCAAAACCCAAATCCCTATTCAATCTGTGAGCCGGATTTAAACTTGTTAAAACTTGATTTAGAAAACCCAATTGACAGCCTATTAACTCTCTTTAATTTGACAATTTTACCACTAAACTATTAATTTATCATCCGGAGTTTATGACAAGTACATTCTAACTACAGTATCTTATCTCTTGCAAGATCAAAACTGAAATCAGATTTGGTTAGAATCCTATCCCCATTTTTTAATTCCTTTTGATATGTAATCCTTCCAATTAAAGGTCTCATCTGTAAATTTTGGCTTTTCCTAACCAAATTATCCATTTGTTGCAAGTTCACAGTACCTTACGGCGTACTTGCTAGTCTGTTCGAGTATTTTCTTTTGCTTATTGACAAAGGAACCTTCGACAAGGCCTGTAAAATCTCATCATTCACTTTCGTTAACAAAATTTAGAAAAATAACAATAAAAAATCACTGCCCTTCATCCTTATTTAGTAAGTATTCATACTATAATATCCAAATAATACACGCCCGTACATATAATTCAATAAAATTTTTGTATTTCATATATTCATATAATAGTATAATACTTACTTTCATCACATCAAAAACAAAAATCATACTCAAAGGTGAGTTTGGGATGGACGGATGTTAAAGACAATAATATTATTATCACAACTATTAATTCAAAAATTTTGAAATTCCTTTGTCTCCTTCCCCTTTTTTTTTTTTAAATCTCATTCCTTTGTTATTAAAAAATTTCTAAAAAAAAATTCAAAATTTGGGTAAACATAGATCCATATATGCATTCTTCTCATAAAAAAAAATCAATAATATACTTTTTTTGGCACATTTCCGTGTAAAGCTTTTTTTTTTTTTTTTGTTTTTTGACAACATTCCTTGTTAAAACTTAACAAGTTATTTATAATAAGCTACATTTTAATAAAAATTTTACAAATTATTTATGGTAAGTCCAATTTATTAACCATATTGTGCAAGTTACCCCAAACAATTAAACTTTACTACAATTCCTCCAACCGTTAAATCCTTCAAAAACGTTACGAGAGAGAGAAAAAGAAAACAGGGAAAAAAATGATACTTTCCTCTCTCTCTCTCTCGTTCCTTCGTTGCTTCATTGATTGATTCTCAAATCATCGTTGATTCGGTTTCTTTGGTTCGTTGTCTCGCTGGCTTTCCCCTCTTTATCCCACTTTTCCGATCCCTTCAATTGCAAACAAACAAACACTGCCCAATATATAATCTCTGCTTTAACTATAAAAACTCATTTCACAGTTGTACCCAGAAAAAGTAGGGAGAATAAGGTGATTCAAATTCCAGGTACGAAGGAAGAACCCCTTGAATATCGCTTACTTTTTAATGGTTCTGAATTTTCCTTGTATTTCTATATATATATGTTGGTTATTGCAATCTCTGATTTTGACTTGTTTTAATCTTTCTTGGATCTCTTTCTGTTCCTTCCATTAGCCAGGGTTCTCTTCGTTTTTTTTTTTTTTAATTTTTAGTTTCTTGAACTGTGTTTTGGGTTTTTAAGGAAATTTGGATTCTGGGTTTTGTTTGATTTCGTTTGGGTATTGACCTTGACTTGATGGATGACAATTTTCGTCGTCCTGGTTTGGTGGTAAGAAATATTGTTGTTTATTATTGTTTTTAATTTTTGCTGTGAACTTTCCAAAATTTGTGCTTGTTGCATTTTTTTGGGATTATTGCGTGCTTTGATGATATGGAAATGTAGATATGAGCACTACGAAATGTTATGTATTTGGGAAGTGTGAATTGGTTTCTTTGACAAGATAATCCTATGCTTTTTCCCTTTTTTTTTTCAGAATAGGATATGAAATTGGATTAGCCGTTTAATTTATTATGTTTGTCTTTCTTTGTTGTGGGAAATGTAACAGCAAGAGGCCCAGAAATAGTTTGATAAGGTGTTGGGCGATCACATGATCACTTGATTCCATATTTATACGTGTATTTTAACTTTTTAAGGGCGTATATATGTAGAATCCTGTGATTAATTGGGTAGGATTATGCTTAGGTGCAAAATTGTGATTTGTGTCTGTTTTTGATGCATGAGAATACATATGTATTTCAGAAGGTGTTTGTTGGCCGTTTTGGGTAAAATTTTTAGGTGCATTTATTGAATTTTAATTTGTTTTTAAGTGGATTGGGTGCAGAAAGTAGGTTTTAGTCATTTAGTTGTTTACAGTTTTCAGCTGAATTATCCATCAAGATGAGTTTTTTTTTTAAACCATTTCTGATTATCATAGATACATGGTATGGTTTTGCAATTTATTTGATAGTTGAAAATGTTTTACTTCTGATTGGCCTCTTGATTTAGATTTAAGCTTATGCATCTGGGATTGATTGTCAGCTTGGCGTCTCTAAAAAGCTCAGAGTTCTAAGAGAACCTTGGCAATATGTAATGATGTTATGAACCCACATTCAAAATGATTGTATATGATTTATGTGGTGATTGTGGTAGATACATGAAATTTGCACCTTTTGCAGCTTTTTGAGCTTTTTTGACTTGTCACTGGCATTACAGGCACATGCTCCTCCTCCTGGTTACTTTGTACGTCTGGAAAATAAAAGTGCTGAAGACGATCTTTATCTGAGAAAGAAAGCTAGGATGCGGAGGTGGCTGTGCTGCACCTGTCAAGTTGAGGAGTCCTACCCATCTAATGAGAATGAGCCCTTTAAAAGCCCAAAGAATCATCCTGATGGTATGTTCTTATGATTCACTTTTGTTTGCAGTTTTTAACATGAAATATGTTGTTTTTTTTGCTCATGTTTGTGTTTGATTCCTTGGGAACTTCTCCACACTTCTTCTTCGGGTGACTCTGTCCCCCATTTTCTTCCTTTTAATGGACTAATAAACAAGTTCCTTGAGGTTGTTAAAAAATTGCAGCTTTGGGAACATAGTAGTCATAGATGTCTGCAATGGATTTATTGTGGATTTTTGTTCCAAAAGGTTGGGTAAACCACAAAGTTGTCTTCTACATTTGAGCCTCTTATTGTTTGTGTCATACGGTCCTTCCTTGGTGCATTGGTTGTTTGTGTGGACATTTTTCTAGCATGAAGGTTGAAGATGGTTAAGATATAAAGGATGCATATATCTTTCACATGTGAATACTGTTGCTATGTCTTTGATTACCTCTACCCTTGGTGGTTCTGCCTTGTTTTATCTACTTTCAGTTTGTGCAGAAGTACTTCAAGAAGAGTCCTTTAATGATGTTCCAATAGAAAATAAATTAGCATTGCAGTTGCTATTTTGCTGTGAGTGTTTCCATAAATTCTACCAGATGCCTGTTATATGAGATATTAATTTGTCGTGTCCAAGTTTTCTTTTTTCCCCTTTGATTCACATTCTTCATGCATTTGGTTGTTCAAAGTGGATCGATCCCTCCCTTTTTTTCCATAATTTATCTAATCTTTTACTTTAAAGAGTGTATGTTTGGTGAATTGCTAATTTGTAAGGAATTGAATGTCTTGCTGCTAATGTCTGAGAGATTTCATAATTTTCCTTTCTCCATGTGATATGTGCGCCTTGCAAATATGTTATATGCAACATCTGCAAAGATGCAAGAATTTGTAGTATTTTTGTCCTCCTTTTCCACTTTTTTGGATTATGTCAATTATAATAAAGTAAACAAGGGGTGCTCCAATTACAAGAGAGAGAATTTTACTGCCAGTTTTAGCTAGATTGAACTATAGTAAGTTCACTTTTCTTGTTAGACTTCTGCTCTGTAGTGCTTTGTCTTCTAACATACTTGCCTTTGGACTTCTAGGGCACCAAAGAGGGTCAAAGGTATCAGCTCCAGTCATGTCAGATCAAAAGACAATACCACCTATTGAGGTGCCTGCTTTGTCTCTAGAAGAGTTGAAGGAGAAAACCGACAATTTTGGAACAAAGGCTTTAATTGGTGAAGGATCCTATGGAAGAGTCTACTATGCAGACCTGGAAAGTGGTAAAGCTGTGGCTGTGAAAAAGCTTGATGTGTCATCTGAGCCAGAATCAAATGTTGAGTTCTTGACGCAGGTATTTGTTAAGGAATTTAGTGCTGATATCCTTTCCCTATCTAAGTAATTCTATATCCTTTCATGCTGTTATTTTTTTGCGCAAGGCCACTGATTGTGAGGTTATGCTTTTTCAAGGTTTCTATGGTTTCAAGGCTAAAGCATGAAAATCTTGTTGAGCTTCTTGGATACTGTGTAGAAGGGAATCTTCGTGTATTAGCTTATGAGTTTGCAACGATGGGTTCTTTGCACGACATATTGCATGGTGAGAGAATTATGCATCATCTAATGGAGTCCATTGTTTAGTTTAATTTGATCCAGGGTATTCTTTTCAATATATGAATGGTTAAAAGATGTTGCTTGAATTGTATTTGTTCTGACAGGCCGTAAAGGGGTGCAAAACGCCCAGCCTGGACCAACACTTGATTGGATTACAAGGGTAAGAATCGCTGTTGATGCTGCCAGAGGACTTGAATATTTGCATGAGAAAGTTCAACCTGCTATAATTCACAGAGATATCAGATCCAGCAACGTGCTTGTATTTGAAGATTACAAAGCAAAGATTGCAGATTTTAACCTTTCAAATCAGGCTCCGGATATGGCTGCTCGTCTTCATTCTACTCGAGTTCTTGGAACATTCGGTTATCATGCACCAGAGTAATGCTATTTGACTCCTCTCTTCGTTTCTTTTCTGTAAATGCTACATATGGTATTTTCCTGCTATGATGTGAGTTTGTTTCTACTTCAGGGTAAGCCTACATCATTTAGTACACTGCAGTCAAATTCAAATTCCAAAAGCTATAGGCATCATGCAACTTCTTGATCAAGAAGTTGCATGACTTGTACATCATTTTGTACATCCATTCTTTTCTTCAAATTCCAATTTTTCTTTTTCCAGTTTAATAGCCATAAAATGAGTTAGGTATGAATCTTCAATTTGGTTCTATTTTTCAAAGTATAAAAGCTAGCAGACAAATATGGGCACAAGTCAGGGTTGTCTCTGCTAAGATCCATAGGTATAATTGTGCCTTTGAGTTGACTGTAGAGCTATGGAAAATATCGCGTTCATTTGATTTAGCTATACTCAATTAAATAGTAAATAGCCACGGCTGCTTTAATTGCCCAATAGAGGACATTCCTGCAGATTCATAGCTTATCTCCTAAAATGGCCACAAGAACTCTAACACAGTTGTATTTCCTGACTATTGGAGCTAGTAACTGACATGGTTTGAAATGCTTGATGCTTAATTTGGATAGTCTCCTAAATTGATGCAAATGTCAGTCTGTTATCTTACATGGGGATTAATCTGCATATTTTTTCGGTTGGTAAAGGTTCGGTCGGTTATGATAGCTAATTAGTTATCTTGACACCTTAATCTTTCAAGGCCTGCTAATAAATTAACTCACTAGGGGCTTTTGTCTGTGCATTTTTTATGGTACATTTTGTGGCTTAAAGTTCCTTTCTGAAGAAGTTGTCTGTTAATTTGTTGGTGGATATGGAATGCAGATATGCAATGACAGGACAACTGACGCAGAAAAGCGATGTGTATAGCTTTGGGGTGGTTCTCCTTGAGCTATTAACTGGAAGGAAGCCCGTTGATCACAATATGCCTCGTGGACAGCAGTCTCTTGTTACTTGGGTTAGACATTTTTCCTTTCTTAAATATCTTCTCTTTTTTCTCACTCTGTTTTTTGTCAACTAAGCTTCTAATTTAGTCTCAACTTAACTAATATTATGTTTCTAGGCAACTCCGAGACTGAGTGAGGACAAAGTTAAACAATGTATAGATCCAAAGCTCAAAGATTTTCCCCCAAAAGGAGTTGCTAAGGTTCATATCCTCTACTTCCCACTCCTGCTATCTGCATCTCATTTGTCTCTTTTCCAACTTCTCTTTATGCATCCCACTATGGCTTAACTTTTTGGTTATACATCAACAGAAGCCCCTGCTTTCGTCCAGTCCTCAGAACTGGTTATCTTTTCCGGGCCCTGGGAATGGAAAACTAATGATGCTTGTCGTTTTATTGTTGATGCAGCTCGCAGCAGTGGCAGCACTCTGTGTGCAGTATGAAGCTGAATTCCGGCCTAATATGAGCATTGTTGTCAAGGCTCTCCAGCCACTCCTGAAATCTCAAGTCCCTGCTCCTGAGGTTTAGTGTTCGTTCAGTCATTTGGATTAGAATACTGGTGACTCTGCGTGGTTTCAGCCAATTCTTTGTGATCTGGATTGGCCTCTATATTTGTTTGTGGCTTGAATTGGCTTCTCCATGTGAAAATATGTTTGTCCAATTTTTTCTGGCTGTTTGCAACTTATTTGTTGGGATGAGTACCATGTTTCTTTTTTCTTCTGGTGTAATTGGGTGCTGGGAGTTTCGAGTGGTACTAATGTTGATATGATGACTGCCGCCCTTTTTTTTTTCCTGAGATGTTAAAAATATCTTACTCGTATGATTTGTCAAATGAGAAATCCTGGATTCTTTGATGTTTGTGTTTGCCATTAAGCTTCTCCAGTTTGACTGAATTATCTGCTCGCTTTGATCCAGCTAAAACAGACAAGGTAAAAGCAAACAGTATTATTCAACCTTCAACCATTTCTTCTGGAGTGGGACAGGGAAAGAGGGAATTGTTGTGAAATTAAACTTTGGCTCAAAACAATGGAGAGGACGAGGCCTCTGGATGATTTTGTCTAAATGCTGTACTTGTACTCGTTAATGTGATTCTGGGAGCTTTCCGGGAGGAACCATGAGCAGTTTATGGTAGAACGAGCAATTCGAAGGGAGGCTGAAATCAAATTCCATGCGGCCTGGTTATTGATCTAATATAGGTAATCAGCAATAGTTTGACCAATTTGTACGTTTAAATGAAATTGCATTCTTCCTAATTTTCTTGGCTTCATTTGGATTAGAAATTTGCGGTAGGACTCGAAATCTGTCCAAATTGTTTGAGTTGTTTTGGATTGTTTGAGAGGCATTTGGGTTTGTAGTTCATCAATATATTTCAAACACTAGAATATGTGGTGATTTATAAATTCAAATACCTCTTAAATAATTTAAATAATTAGAGTGAGGATTTTTAATCTTTCATTAAAGAATTAATTTTTTATACACTAACAGCATATATATTTTCACCATTAATTACATGACATATAATTCGAATTTGAATTTGAAATTTAAATTTTGTAAATATGTCGTGCATCCGATCATGATAGTATAAAATTCAAATTTTATAAATGTATCGTGCATCCGATTATGATAGTATATACACTATCAGTGTATACAAAATTTATTCTTAGTCAAATCCCGCGATAGAACAAGCTTCTAGCTGGGTTAAAAAGTTCTCGGTTTTCTATACAACCGACTTAACTGCCCATTGATAGGTTATCATCTAGCAATCTGTGGGAGTTCTGACCCATCTCTAATTTGGATTCATTTTGCACACGTCTTCGTATAGTTTAACTGGGTGTGTACTATAGTTGCACCAGGGAGGGACTTAGGGAGGGACTTAGGTCCCTCCTTCGGCTGTTGGTGAAGGTTCAAATCTCACCGGCAGCGAAAAAAAATCTAAGAATTGTGCCATAGCATTCCCTTGATCTAGTTGGATCTGTATATCCACTAGCTCCTACCACAGCCTCCTTAGGCTCCCCTCCCCCTAGATTAAGATAAAGTAGGTTATACAACTGTATCGTTGCTGACAAAAAAAACAGTATACTATAGTTGCACGTGTGATTGTTAAGGCCCATTGATAGGTTACCATGATAACTCCACTTGATAAGAAAACTTGCTGGTAGTACCTTGATATCTTCACTCCTTAACTAATTAAGAAAACTTGAAAAAAGCAGGGCTATATCTCCCGAAATAAACTCCAATGCTTAAATTAGTGAAAATGGAAGGAGAAAAAAATAAATACTTTTTTTTTATACGATCATTTCTCCTTTTTATTCTTGTTAGAGTGGTGAGTCACATGCTAACCGCTCCACGTCATGTTGAGATATCGAAATTGAAATCTTGTGATGAGGTGTCAATTAATATCTGTATAACTTGTCTCATGCTACTTTATGATTTATTAGCCATTATATTTAATGCACAATGACACTTGTCGAGACAAGTGATATCTTAGATAAGTGGCATCTTTTGGTGACATCCACCTCTTTACTATTTCTTTTCTTTCCATTACACCTTTTGGGTCGAACCTGCAATTGGTGACATCCTTTTTGTCACTATTACTTCTTTCCACTAGCCCCCTCGAGCCGTATCTTGTAAGTCAAGTTCAAAGTTCGACTTGATGAGGAGGATAGTGGAAAGGAGATGCCTCCAATCTTAACAAGTATTAGTGTGCATTAAACAATGAAAGAACGAATCACATGACTAATGAATCATCAACCTAACACAAGACAAGTTAGGTAGGTACCACTACCTCATTACAAAATCTCAACCTCAAGGTTTCAACATGAAGTGAAGCGGTGGGTCTAAGAAGAACAAAGAGAAGAAATGGTCATACGAAAAAGCTAATTCTTTTGTTCTCTTCTTAATTGCAGAATTCTCTAAATTCTCCCATCCTCTTTCCTATTTCCATTTCACTAACTTGAGTATCGGAGTTTATTCCACTAGATATAGCCCCGCATTTTCCAAATTTTCTTGATTAGATAAGGAGAGGAATAATTAAGGTACTACAAACAGGTGCAAGATTTTGCCCCTGTCCATCTCACAAAACCACCTATAGCTACAAAATCCTTGAAGGCTCTAAGATCAAGTAGTGGAAGAAAAGAAAAGGAAAGGAGCGGAGGGGAGGAAGAAAATAAGCAAAAGGGAAAGAGTTTTATACCTCTGAGTGATTGTGCAGCTGTATGCGAGGGGGGTGTGTATGTGAGATTCTGATGGAAGAAGCTAAAGTGGCGGCTTACAATTCTGATGGAACAAGACAACTGAGAAAGAATGAATTAGGTTTCTTATTTAAAAGCTTTTTAATGCCTCACATTTTTAAGTATTTTATTTCAATCCTTAATTGTTTCAAAAAATTATAAACCGGTCCACAAACACTTATCAAATTATATTTCTAACCTCGATTTATACAATTTTCTGAATGAATTCTTCATATTAGTTATAAATTTGCCAAATATGTCGAGTATATTCTAGCATTTCACAAATTATCCCCTTTTAGAAGTCAAAGCTAATAAGAAAAAAAATTGAAATTGCCTTGATTTTAGTAGACAATTGTGATTTAAAACATTACTTCAATTGCTTTTAGTTAGTGCTCCTAGAATAATGAAGGCAAATCAGATTTAAATTTGAAAAGTCATGGTCAAAGTAAATCATTCTTCCCCATGAGTTCCTTTTCTTTTTCTTTTTCTTTTTTTTTTGGGTTGTTGCTTAAAATAATAATAATAATAATAAAGACTTCAAGCCTTACAAGAGGGAAGAGGAAAAAGGAAGGGCTTGATTCGTTTCACACTACTTCAGTCACATGAACACCCCCTAAGTTAATGATCTCAAGCCCCAATTACAAAAGCGAGTGATCTTTAGAGTGAAATCCATGTAATTTCGTCGTTGAAATTCAATGATTTTCATGTAATCTGAACTTATATTACCAAGGGTTGTAAAACTTGATATCATCCTGCTGATTCTATATTTGCTTGAATGCGGATAAAACATGAAGTTTTGACATCTAAAAGAGCAATGAATCAATATTTTGTTTCGAATAAACTAAACTCAATTGAGTTCTGGAAGCAACGGTATGCGCTGGCCGAACTGACAGATCACTATGTCCGAACTGACATGTGGCTTCGGTGGATTGGCTCCACTACACTAGCCCCCCTCTGAGTCTAGAGTCATCGAAAAGTTGCATGAGTCTGAACCAGATTTCGAGGCGACGAGTCAGTTCGGTGTAGGGCCCACGATTCCACAATTGCTGCCTTTGCTCGAGTAACTTGTAAGACCGAACTGAGTAGAACCAGTTCGCTTTTTGTATAAACTCCTCCCTTGTAAATGGGATTTTGTGGAATGAATAGACTTTTGTTTCTTCCATACTTAGCAAAATTTTTCATTCATGTCTTTCTTATCATACTGTCTAAATACACTTGCACGAACAGACCCCGGGCTGGCACACGACCTGACTTCCAACTTATACATTTGCGCGAAAAGATCCAGATCCATGCGTGACCTGACATGCACGAGCTGACTTCTAACTTGTGAAAAATAGCTCAACTTCAATTGAATACATTTGTGCGAACGAGATTTTAACTTGTTTAGAGCCATGCAAAACAACTCAAGTCATGTATGGACAGAGTGAGTGAGTTTTAATGAAAGAGCCTCATACTCAGACTCGTTATTGGAGGCTCTGAAGTTGAATCTCAAGGCATAAGCCAGTTCTTCCCTTGAGGCGCAAAACACATGTTATCATGCTGGTAAATTATTACTTTCTCATCAAAACATGGTGTTCAATTTAATCACTCGTTTCTTCATTCATTTGTATTTAACAACATATGATTTTATTTACATGTGCGCTTGTGTGCGTATGTGTGTATATATATATATTTATTTATTTAAAATTAATTATTTACACACTAATAATGTATGCACTAATGGGTCTTGATGTGTGCCACATCATCCCATCCAGAGTAAACTTCCACACTATTCTGAAACCCAAATATGCTTGATTGGAAACAGTCTCCCTATCCCATACACAATCTTCTAATAGGTAACGTGTTTGTCTTGCAGCAAGAAATCATTCAAAAACAAAGGACTACAGCATTAATAATCATCATTTCCTCACACTTGATCATCTTGTCTTGTTCTTTGACATTCTCTTTTTCAGATTTTTTGTTAAGTATGTTTTTCAGACAATATCTTCTTCCCATCCTTTCTCCAAGCTGTCTCATGAGAATTATTACTCAACAAAAAGCCGAATGAAGTCTCTTGCAATCGCCCCTATACCCTTTTGTTAAGCTACAATGTTTGGCATATTTTGTAAGGACAATCTACCATTCAATTGAAGATCGATAGGATAATCCATCAAGGGCATGGTTGCACACGAGCAACCACTTGTTTATGCATATTTTCTGGGATGCCAATTCAGTGGCAGACTTGCTAATTATGGTAGTGTTAGTAATAATACTGTTAGAATATGATTCTTTAACTTTTCGAGTCTTTGTGAAAAGGCCAACTTAGATTAGATAGCGTGCATTTTCCTTATATCAGATTAGGTAATGTTCAAGGGGGTAAGACCTTTATGCCCCTTCTCCTTGTAATCATTTATCCCTTTAATTAATATAAAGGATTAATCACATTTTATCCCCTTAAAGAATACCCCATTTCTCAGTTTACACCCTAACTTTTAATTTTGCTCACTTAACCCCCTTTAGGACAAAATTACCCTTGCATTATTTTGACTTTTCATTTACCTTGTTTTCTTTTCTTTATTTCTTTTTCTCATTCTTCTTTATTTAATTCTTCTTCTTTCCCACAAAAATCTTCACCTTAATGATTGAAATTAAAAAAGAGGAATTGCAGAGATCTATCTTCTCCTTAAATGATTAAAAAAAATTCAAACACTTTCCTAAAATACACTTTCCTAAAATATTTTTAGCCTTTCAATTCTTTTAATTTTGGATTTTCCTCTTTCCTTTCTAATTTATCATTTTATTCCCAAGAAAATATCTTAAGATGAAATTGTGACCTGATTAATAATCATCAATTAAAATTTGTGACACATGGCATCATACAAAAAATCAAAATTAGTTTTTGATGTCTTTTAAACTTTCACCCAGAAATATGCAATTACAAACTCAAAACAAAAATTTTCGTTGAAATGGAATTTCTATTGGGAAGGATGAATGAGAGAAGAAAGAGAAAAGAAATAAAAGAAAGAAAAACAATTTCATCTTATGATATTTTCTTAAGAATAAAATGAGAAACTAGAAAGGAAAGAGGAAAATTCAAAATTAAAAGATTTGAAAGGCTAAAAAATTGTATTTTAGGAAAGTAATTTGAATATTATTTTAATCATTTAAGGAGAAGATAGATCTCTGCAATTCCTCTTTTTTAATTTCAATCATTAAGGTGAAAATTTTTGTGGAAAAGAGGAAGAATTAAATAAAGAAGAAAGAGAAAAAGAAATAAAAGAAAGAAAAACAAGGTAAATGAAAATTCAAAATAATGCAAGGGCAATTTTATCCTAAAGGGAGTTAAGTGAGCAAAATTAAAGGTTAGGGGGTAAAGTGAAAAATAGGATATTCTTCAAGGGAATAAAATGTGATTAACCCTAATATAAAACTGGTAACTAATCACAAGATTGTTTTTCTGAAAAAGAACATGTTTTCTAGTATTCTCATTTAAACTTAATACAAATCATATATGTAGCGTGATTCTTGTTGGGCATTTAGTGTGTCCTTGAGAAGAAATTCCACATTCCATCTCATTCTCTGTATAACTCTCATTAACATTTTGCTTGGACCAAATGACAATCTCTAGATTCAATGGTCTATTAACTTTTTCAATAGTTTGAATTCCTAGGGCAATCTCACCATTCTATAAGTGTATTTTGGTTTCTACCCCTGGTAAATATTCCGGTCTTGCTTTGTTGCTTATAGAGATAGTGTAGATATAAGTCAGCATCTTTACTGCAATGCTTGAAAAAGTTTCTATCTGAAATATACAATATGGCTAATTACTCAGAATATGGACCAAAAAAAGATTAATCGCACATGTATGGCTCTGACAGGGTTTGTGAGAACCCGTAATTTTCTTAATTGCTAGGTTTTATTTTCTTTTAATTGCACGCTTTTCCACATTTTATTTATACAAAAATTTTGAAAATAATTTTTATGAGTAAATATAGTTTTTAAATTATTTTTCTAGTATCGGTTAGTATTTGAGGAATTAAGAGCGTATACCGGACATGGGACCCGCTAGTGCGGAAAGTTCAGTAAAATTCGGCCCATTAGGTTAACTTTAGTATTCAGAGATTTAATTTATTAGGTGTTAAGAGATGATTAGAGATTACCCAAATGGATGAGAGTTGGAGAGATAAAAGGATAAGTGTAACTCAAAAAGATGACATGTGTCACTTTATGATTCAACCTTGGATTTGACCACTATTCACCAACTTTACTAAATACTAAAATTGACCCAAAACATCATCTTCATTTGCTCATCTTGGCCGGCCATTGAGGAGAGAAAAGAGAGAGAGAGCTTCTTCAATTTTCCTTCATTTCTAGCTTGAATCTTGCAAACCTACCGGTTAAATTCCAAATTTCTCCATAAAAGTGAGTTGCTAAACTAGTTTAAGGTGTTGAGTGGAGTCATTTGTGAAGAACAAGCTCTAGTTGTCTTGCTTCTTGGAGTTACAAAGGCAAATTGTCAAGGAAATTCTCTTTTGTCCTTAATAATGTAAAATTGGAGGTTTATAAAGGTTGAATATGTTAGTTTGTGGATTATTTCATGACCTAAGGTTGAGATGTGCAAATTTTCCTATTTATTGAGGATTTTCTGTTTTAATATATAAATTATTGTTTAGTCATGGATTAATGGTTTGTTATAATGTAAGATGGAGTTGGTATGTGTTGGAAATGATTGGTTGTGAAAAATTGTTGGTTTGAAACTAAAATTCCAAATTAGGGTTCCAAACAGGCCTGTTCTGTCCGGATTTTTTTGAACATGCTAGAGGCCGAATTAGCCTTAGATTAAAACATGAAAGTTGTAGAGAATAATGTTTTATAGTTGTCTGTAAATTTCCAGCCCAATCTGAGTTTGGTGGATTGTGAAAATTCGGAAATACCCAGACTGGCCTAGGTAGGAGTTCAGCGAACAGGGTTGTCATTTCACCCAATCTGACCGTGACTTTTCACCCTGATCGTTACCGAATTAGATTTTGATCAAAACATGGAAGTTGTAGAAAATGGTGTAAAATAGTTGCCTACAAAATTTCAGCTAGATCCTAGCACTGTAGCTTGTGAAATGACCGAAATACCCTTGACTGCCCAAGAACCCTATTTCGCGCCCAGATTTCTGTTTTCATGGAAATTTCCATTTTTGATCATGCAAATATATGATTTGGCTTTGGATGTCTTCATAAGAAATGTAGGTATATGTCTTAGCTTTCCAACGTCCCCGGAATCACCTCGTTTCGACTTCGATTGCCTGAGTTATTGTCATTTGTGTATAAGGCGGTTAGCAAGCCCGAATGTGAGATTCGGGTTCTATAAATGGCAATTTTGACTTAGATACACTACAAACTGGACTGAGTGATCTTCATCAAAGTTTTAACTCTTTGTCTTAGGTTCAAAACGGTATATATTGCACCCCAATCCGATAAGTGTAGTTTCAGTTGTGTCTGTTCCGCTAAGAGACATCAAACCTGCTATTTAGCTTTTGTCTTTAAAAACTTGATTTCTAGTTGCATTCCTAGACTTGCTTTGTGTTTGGATGAACTTGAGCCTAGTTGAAGGGCTATTGTATTGAGATTTCTTATGTGTTGAATTGGACTGACTTGAGGAAAAACATTGAAGCCATGATGGCTGGAAAATTAAGCAAATTTAGGGGGAATGCTGTGTCCAATTTTCTAGGCCGTCTGGTTCCTTTAAATTTGAGTTGATCTTAGTAAAAATGAAGGGTTTTGAGGGTTGTTTGTAACCCTAGGACCAACTGTTATCTTTTGCTCAAAAGTCATATTTTTTTCTTTTGTACTAGTATTTAACCTGGAAAGATGTACGACGTGTAGTCGAGACTCACTTGTACATTCCGTTTACTCGATTTTGGATGTGAAACCTTCAATTATTTTACTTTGATGATTTTAGGGTTTCTTGGCTATTAAAGTCAGTTTGAAGTGAAAACTTTTGAAGTATCCGTACTTGAACCGGTGAGTGTACCACTCCCCTCATTTGCAGTTTAACCTGGTTTCTGCCTCTGCAATCTGCGATTTAAATGACTGCACTATCTGTTTATTCTGTTTGAGACAAGGGTGTACTTTATCACACTCGTTCTCTTGTCTGTCCATATACCTATTTACTGTGTATAATCTGTTAACTGTATCTGAATCTGTTCGGACGTCGTTTGGAGGCTGGTATCCAACGACCTTTCTGTGACCCCTGAGCTCAACACCTGTGGCTAGTTACTCAAGTCGGGCCGGCAAGAGCCTGGTCGATTATATAACGAACCACGGTAGTCTGTTTTGGAATCTTTGGGTATTGAGACTCTTGATTCCGATATACTCGAGTATTAGCATTTCTGAACTGATTGGAGTTCGGGCCCGGTAGGAATATGTGAGGTGGAAGGAATCGGAGAAAGTGGAGTCTACGGTATTGGTTACTCCTTTAGCGTTGACGGAGTGTCAACTATTATTTCGATCAAGTTTCGGTGAAGCAAATGGGAATTTGGCTCCTAAGAGCCACCTGTATCCTTTCTATCTATGGTGTTTGTTCATTTCTTTATTTGATTCGCATATGTGACTAATTGAATATGAAGTTCCACGTTTCTTACTTGCTATTATTTTGGTACCTCATTAAGCGTAAACTCACCCCCTTCCCGTTATCTTTGTTTTCCTTACAGGGGACAAACTTTGAAACCACGCTTTTGGAAGAAAAGAGTCGAGCTAATGTATATGTTATTTTGTTAAGTTCCTTTGTAACCGAAACCCTAATTGTATTTTGACTAGTATGAACCCTTTGGCTTGTACTTCAAGTTAAAATGTTGAAGACTCTGATGTAAATACATGTATAAGTATTTAGTCTTGTCTGTAAGTGTATTCATGGAGATGTTACGCTTCTAGGGCTTTGGTGAGCGTTCAATCGACGTCCTATTTCCCTACACGAGTTAGTAAGATGTATTGTAGCTTAGTGGATTTTAATTGTTACTTTTCTTGGGGTTTGATCATGCGCAATATATGGTTTGTGTGATCTGACTCCGTAGTGCTGGCAAGAACTGGGCAGGCGGTCCGCCGAACCCTTTGGTTCGCCTTAGGGTGAGGTGGGGCTGTCACAGGTGGTATCAGAGCTGCTTCACGTGGTCTCTGCGCGGAGTGAGTTTGGGCCAAGTGGTGTTATGGTCCTGATTTCGTGAATGTGTCTACGTGCTTGTTTGAGTATAAGTTGTGAACCGTGCATGTCGTAAGTGTAAAAATCTTTATCATGGGACTTGAGGAAACTAGGTATGTATGTCGGGTAGGAATCTTTCATATATGGATGATTTACTCTTGGGACCGGCCGGCTCGAATTGTGAATTATCGTATTTGGGATTCTTGTACCCGGCTACTAAATCAATGAGAGCCTAGGTTAGAAAGGACTTGGGCGAACTAGAAATTTGATTCTATGGAACTTCATGTGGTTTGTTCGGGTGTTTGTAAGTATGATTAACCTGGATTAAGATAAAAATTGTGGCATTCTCGTAGATTAGGGATGGAGACCTAGAAGGGAAATAACTTTTCGATAGTTGCTTTTGTACTTTTAACCTAGTTCGTTTATAGTACTTTTGGATGACCCCGTTACCTTCTTGGACCTCTTTTAGTTGTATCTAATTGACTGCTACTGTGTGACTGATTCGGTACAGTTGTGTGTATATATGCTTTTGATCTGTGTGTACCTCTTGTTATTTGCTTATAATTATAATTATTTTTAATATTATCTTTGCACCTCGACCTTAGATTGACTTAGATCAATGGAGGGCACTCGTAGTGGACGAGGCCGTGGGCGTGGAATTAGGCAACCCACGTCTGAAAGGAGCACTGTGGAAACCTCGTCTGGACCAAACCCTGAACTTAGGGTTGACCCCAAGGTCCAAATAGCTGCTGCCATGCAGCAAATGACTGATTTGCTAGGCCAAGTGGTGCACCAACAGGGTCACAACCCTAACTCCAACCCTGGGAACCCTGGTAATCACGTGGAGAGCGAGGACCGGGCCCTCGAGAGGTTCCAAAAGTTTGCCCCACCAAAGTTTATTGGGAAACCCGATCCAGATGTAACCGAAAGGTGATTAGAGAAAATGGTGGATATCTTTGCTGCCCTGCACTACACGGAGGAACGGCAGGTGACTTTTGCTGTTTTCCAACTGGAAGGGGCGGCCCGTTCCTGGTGGAACGTAATACGACAAAAGTGGGACCGAGAGCAAACGCCCAGGATTTGGGTGAATTTTATGCGGGAGTTCAACGCTAAATTCTTCCCTCCTCTAGTTCAGGAACAAAAGGAGGATGAATTTATCCGGATTCGTCAAGGGACCCAGACGGTGGCTAAGTACGAGAGCCAATTCACCCGACTATCCAAATTCGCGCCCGAACTCATCGTGACTGAGCAACGAAGAATACAGCGATTCATCCAGGGTCTGAACGTGAAGATCCAGAAAGATCTAGCCATAGCCCAAATTAACGCCTTCAGCGATGCCGTAGAGAAGGCGCAACGAGTAGATAATGCTAGACTGCAGGTGCAAAACTTCCAAGCCAAGAAAGGGGCTTTCTTGGGAGTAACTCTGAGCAAGCGGGTACAAGTACACCCCCTAAGATTGGAAAAAGAAACGAGGGAGCATGACAACCGGGAGTGTCGCGTGATGTCTCTCAGGGGGGACCGGCCTCTGCTATTCGTTGTTCCTGTGGATATTGCAGAAGGCCAAATCATACGGAGGCAAATTGTTGGAAGAAAGAGGGAAAATGTCTGCGCTACGGAAGTGGCGATCATCAGATTGCTGACTGCTCAGTTCGATTACGAAAAGGAAAAGGGACCCCGCAACCCACTAAGACTAACCCTGGATAGTCGAAAAAGGAAGGGGCTAGATTGAAGGTACCGGCTCGAGTATACTCTTTAGAACACCATCAAGTCCCTGACTCGTCTGAGGACGTAGAAGGTACAATCGGTTGGGTACCCTAGATTTTGAAAGATTCCGTTGATAAGAAAATTTCGAGGACGAAATTTCTTTAAGGGGGAGAGAGTGTGATAACCCGTAATTTTCTTAATTGCTAGGTTTTATTTTTTTTTAATTGCACGCTTTTCCACATTTTATTTATACAAAAATTTTGAAAATAATTTTTATGAGTAAATATAGTTTTTAAATTATTTTTCTAGTATCGGTTAGTTTTTGAGGAATTAAGAGCGCATACCGGACGTGGGACCCGCTAGTGCGGAAAGTTCGGTAAAATTCGGCCGATTAGGTTAACTTTAGTATTCATAGATTTAATTTACTAGATGTTAAGAGATGATTAGAGATTACCCAAATGGATGAGAGTTTGAGAGACAAAAGGATAAGTGTAACTCAAAAAGGTGACATGTGTCACTTTATGATTCAACCTTGGATTTGACCACTATTCACCAACTTTACTAAATACTAAAATTGACCCAAAACATCATCTTCATTTGCTCATCTTGGCCGGCCATTGAGGAGAGAAAAGAGAGAGAGAGCTTCTTCAATTTTCCTTCATTTCTAACTTGAATCTTGCAAACCTACCGGTTAAATTTCAAATTTCTCCACAAAAGTGTGTTGCTAAGCTAGTTTAAGGTGTTGAGTGGAGCCATTTGTGAAGAACAAGCTCTAGTTGTCTTGCTTCTTGGAGTTACAAAGGAAAGTTGTCAAGGAAATTATCTTTTGTCCTTAATAATGTGGAATTGGAGGTTTATAAAGGTTGAATATGTTAGTTTGTGGATTATTTCATGACTTATGGTTGAAATGTGCAAATTTTCCTATTTATTGAGATTTTCTGTTTTAATATATAAATTATTGTTTAGTCATGGATTAATGGTTTGTTATAATGTAAGATGGAGTTGGTATGTGTTGGAAATGATTGGTTGTGAAAAATTATTGGTTTGAAACTAAAATTCCAGATTAGGATTCCAAACAGGCCTGTTCTGTCCGGATTTTTTTGAGCATGCTAGAGGCCGAATTAGCCTTAGGTTAAAACATGAAAGTTGTAGAGAATGATGTTTTATAGTAGCCTGTAAAGTGTCAGCCCAATCTGAGTTTGGTGGCTTATGAAAATTCGGAAATACCCAGACTGGCGTAGGTAGGAGTTCAGCGAATAGGGTTGTCATTTCACCCAATCTGACCGTGACTTTTCACCCTGATTCTTACCGAATTAGATTTTGACCAAAACATGGAAGTTGTAGCAAATGGTGTAAACTAGTTTCCTACAAAAGTTCAACTCGATCCTAGCACTGTAGCTTGTGAAATGACCGAAATACTCTTGACTGCCCAAGAACCCTGTTTCGCGCCCAGATTTCTATTTTCATGGAAATTTCCATTTTTGATCATGAAAATGCATGATTTGGCTTTAGAGGTTTTCATGAGAAATGTAGGTATATGTCTTAGCTTTCCAACTCCCCTGGAATCACCTCGTTTCGACTTCGGTTGCCTGAGTTATTGTCATTTACGTATAAGGCGGTTAACAAGCCCGAATGTGAGATTCTGGTTCTATAAATGGCAATTTTGACTTAGATACACTACAAACTGGATTGAGTGATCTGCATCAAAGTTTTAGCTCTTTGTTTTAGCTTCAAAATGGTATATATTTCACCCCAATCCGATAAGCATAGCTTCAGTTTTGTTTGTTCCGCTAAGAGACATCAAACCTGCTATTTAGTTTTTGTCTTTAAAAACTTGATTTCTAGTTGCATTCCTAGACTTGCTTTGTGTTTGGATGAACATGAGCCTAGTTGAAGGGCTATTGTATTGAGATTTCTTATGTGTTGGATTGGACTGACTTGAGAAAAAATAATGAACCCATGATGGCTGGAAAAGCAAACAAATTTAGGGGGAATGCTGTCCAATTTTCTTGACCGTCTGGTTCCTTTAAGTTTGAGTTGATCTTAGTGAAAATGAAGGGTTTTGAGGGTTGTTTGTAACCCTAGGACCAACTGTTATCTTTTACTCAAAAGTCATATTTTATTCTTTTGTACTAGTACTTAACCTGAAAAGACGTACGACATGTAGTCAAGCATCACTTGTGCATTCCGTTCACTCGATTTTGGATGTGAAACTTTCAATTGTTTTACTTTGATGATTTTAGGGCTTCTTGGCGATTAAAACCAGTTTGAAGTGAAAACTTTTGAAGTATCCATACTTGAACCGGTGAGTGTACCACTCCCCTCATTTGCTGTTTAATCTGGTTTCTGCCTCTGCAATCTGCGATTTAAATAACTGCACTATCTGTTTATTCTGTTTGAGACGAGGGTGTACTTTATCATATTCGTTTTCTTGTCTGTCAATATGCCTATTTACTGTGTATAATCTGTTAACTGTATCTGAATCTGTTCGGGCGTCGTTTGGAGGCTGGTATCCAACGTCCTTTCTGTGACCTCTGAGCTCAACACCTGTGGCTAGTTACTCAAGTCGGGCCGGCAAGGGTCTGGTCGATTAGATAACGAACTACGGTAGTCTGTTTTAGGATCTTTGGGTATTGAGACTCTTGATTCCGGTATACTCGAGTATTACCATTTCTGAACTGATTGGAGTTCGAGCCCGGTAGGAGTATGTGAGAGGGAAGGAATCGGAGAAAGTGGAGTCTACGGTATTGGTTACTCCTTTAGCGTTGATGAAGTGTCTACTATTATTTCGATCAAGTTTCGGTGAAGCAAATGGGAATTTGGCTCCTGAGAGCCACCTGTATCCTTTCTATCTATGCTGTTTGTTCATTTCTTTATTTGATACGCATATGTGACTAATTGAATATGAAATTTCACGTTTCTTACTTCCTATTATTTTGGTACCTCATTAAGCGTAAACTCACCCCTTTCCCGTTATCTTTGTTTTCCTTACAGGGGACAAACTTTGAAACCACGCTTTTGGAAGAAAAGGGTCGAGTTAATGTATATGTTATTTTGTTAAGCTCCTTTGTAACCGAAACCCTAATTGTATTTTGACTAGTATGAACCCTTTGGCATGTACATCAAGTTAAAATGTTGAAGACTCTGATGTAAATACATTTATAAGTATTTAGTCTTGTCTGTAAGTGTATTCATTGAGATGTTACGCTTCTAGGACTTTGGTGAGCGTTCAATTGACGTCCTATTTCCCTACACGAGTTAGTAAGATGTATTGTAGTTTAGTGGATTTTAATTGTTACTTTTCTTGGGGTTTGATCGTGCGCAATATATGGTTTGTGTGATCTGACTCCGTAGTCCTGGCGAGAACTGGGCAGGCGGTCCGCCGAACCCTTTGGTTCGCCTTAGGGTGAGGTGGGGCTGTCACTGGTGGTATTAGAGTTGTTTCGCGTGGTCTCTGCGTGGAGTGAGTTTGGACCAAGTGGTGTTATGGTCCTGATTTCGTGAATGTGTCTAAGTGCTTGTTTGAGTATATGTTATGAACCGTGTATGTCGTAAGTGTAAAGATCTTTATCATGGGACTTGAGGAAGTTAGGTATGTATGTCGGGTAGGAATCTTTCATATATGGATGATTTACTCTTGGGACCGGCCGGCTCGAGTTGTGAATTTTTTTATTTGGGATTCTTGTACCCGGCTACCAAATCAATGAGAGCCTATGTTAGAAAGGACTTGGGCGAACTAGAAATTTGATTCTATGGAACTTCATGTGGTTTGTTCGGGTGTTTGTAAATATGATTAACCTGGATTAAGATAAAAATTGTGGCATTCTCGCAGATCAGGGATGGAGACCTAGAAGGGAAATAACTTTTCGTTAGTTGCTTTTGTACTTTTAACCTAGTTCGTTTATAGTACTTTTGGATGACCCCGTTACCTTCTTGGATCTCTTTTGGTTGTATCTAATTGACTGCTACTGTGTGACTGGTTCGGTACAGTTGTGTGTATATTTGCTTTTGATCTGTGTGTACCTCTTGTTATTTGCTTATACATATAATTATCTTTAATATTATCTTTGCACATCGACCTTAGATTGACTTAGATCAATGGAGGGCACTCGTAGTGGACGAGGCCGTGGGCGTGGAATTAGGCAACCCACGTCTGAAAGGGGCACTGTGAAAACCTCGTCTGGACCAAACCCTGAACTTAGGGTTGACCCCAACGTCCAAATAGCTGCTGCCATGCAGTAAATGACTGATTTGCTAGGCCAAGTGGTGCACCAACAGGGTCACAACCCTAACCCCAACCCTGGGAACCCTGGTAATCACGTGGAGAGCGAGGACCGGGCCCTCGAGAGGTTCCAGAAGTTTGCCCCACCAAAGTTTATTGGGGAACCCGATCCAGATGTAACCGAAAGGTGCTTAGAGAAAATGGTGGATATCTTTGCTGCCCTGCACTACACGGAGGAACGGCAGGTGACTTTTGCTGTTTTCCAACTGGAAGGGGCAGCCCGTTCCTGGTGGAACGTAATACGACAAAAGTGGGACCGAGAGCAAACGCCCAGGACTTGGGTGAACTTTATGCGGGTGTTCAACGCTAAATTCTTCCCTCCTCTAGTTCAGGAACAAAAGGAGGATGAATTTATCCGGATTCGTCAAGGGACCCAGACGGTGGCCAAGTACGAAATCCAATTAAATATTAGGCTTAACAGGTTTTTTTGGCAACACAGGTTGGGCTAGGTTGGCTCAGCGCAATTGACAATCCTAAGAGTTATGTCATAGCTATTAAGATTATAAAAAGAATGGAAATAGTTATTGACTAGACTTGATTTTTTTAAATAATAATTTCTTTTCCATACATTTGCACGGGCTCTTTTTTACATTCTATAATTTTTGTTTTTTTTGAACAAAAATTGTTATAAATGAATTTAAAATGCTTTATAAAATTTAATATACTAATTGTAAGACAAATATTAAAATTAAACATATTAAAAATGATTAATTTATAACAACTTAACAATTAGTTTCAATGGTTTGACAAAAAAAAACAATTAGTTTCAATGGAATCTTATCCCGTAATTCAATTATATTTATTCTAATTAATGATAGTAAGTCAACATATGACTGAAGGAGATATATTAGAAAATAAGTGCAACTAAATATTTGATTCTTTCATGATTAAAAAGAATTTTAAAAGCAAACTAATAGATGATGAACTTATTATTTGTTCAAATTATTAAAAACTAAGAAAGTAATTTGGGGGAACATTTACAACCCTATATTTATATGAATGCTATTTTGGCCCAAATCGAATTTGAATGGAGAGAGTATAAAAATTAATAGAATATTTTAGGAAAGTGTAGTGGGGCAAATCCACGCATGCCACGTGTCAGCTCGGTAGGTGATGCACGTCAGTTCGGCGTTAGGGACTACGCAGCTCGCACGTGCAAGCTCGGCAGGAGGGAGCCAGCTCTGCTGTGTCAAGGGCTCCTGTGCTGGGCCTTGTGGGCCGCCACCTTCGAACTTATAGGCGCCGTCACGCAAAACCCTAGAAGACTCCGAACCCTAAGGGACTTTGACTCCCACAAGGAAATTACAACCCATTCGGCCCTATATAAGCAACGCCATAAGACCACACAAGGTACGTATAGACTAGTACTCTAAACTATTACTCTGTGGACAAGCTTTACTGACTTGACCGTCGGAGTTATTCTGGGGACGCCAGTCCCGCCCTCTTCCTTTCTTTACAGGACCCTCAGCTCGGTTCACCCTCTCAGGTCGGCTGCGCCTGATCAGCTCGGCTCGCAACAGTTCAGCTCGGATCTGGTTTTTGGCTGTCGCATCAATTGGCGCCGTCTGTGGGAACACGTAATTCTTCTCTTGCGAATCATGCCAAGAACGAGGTCCCAAAGGAATGCCGGTGGATCCAAGGGGAACGAGGGAAGCAGCCCCCAACACCCCTCACGAGGGCCGACTCCTGGAGACGAGGGCGTGGGGCTCTTACGAATTCCGCCGGAGCAGTTGGTCCAGGCGGTGGCAGGGAACCTGCCAACTTTTGAGGCAATTGTGAACTACATGAAAGGGTAGGCAGTAGGTCATCCCGGCCAGGGACTAATGAGCCAGGGAGATGGGCCGTCCAAATCTAGGACGGGGAGCCCTAGCCCTCCGCCAAAAAGGGTACGCAGGGAGCTCACGCGCGACCAGGTTGACGTTGTAGAACCTTCTCACAAACACTCCAGAACCGAGCACCCGGAGCCCTTTCGGAGGTGTTCTAAGGAGGAACTCTCACCACGGAAGGAGCAGCTCCAGGTGCAGGACGAGCTGGACCTGCTTTTAGATCCAGAGGCGGATAGGTATATCGCCTCCCCCTTCATCCCTGACATCGAAGACTACCCGCTGCCAGCGAAGTTCAAGATACAAAGCATGAAGTCTTACGATGCGACCACGGATCCGGAAGATCACTTGTTTGCCTTCATGACCCAAATACGCCTGCAAACTGCTACGGATGCGGTTAGGTGCAAGACCTTTCCAATGTTTTTGGAGGGTAAGGCACGTCAGTGGTTCCAGGAGCTTCCTCCCAGGTCCATCCGGTCCTTTACCCAGCTCGCGCGACTGTTCGCGGCCCAGTTCGTTTCATCACGAGCCTTCTCCAAGAGTACGGCGCATCTGATGACTATCCAGCAAATGCCTGAGGAGTCCTTGCGCGAATACATGGTACGTTTCAATAACGAGTCCCTTCAGGTTCGAGATCGCGATGACAAGGTGGTCATTGTTGCCTTCATTAACGGGTTGCGAAAACAAAAGCTCTATACCGAACTGGTGGAGAGACCTCCCAAGTCAGTTCGGGAAATGCTAGACCGAGCTCATGAGAAGGCCAATGCGGAGGAAGCCAATCGCCTTAAGAGTGCGCAAGAAAGATTGAGGGATGACAAGCGCAGGAGGGGCGCCGACCAGGTGGATGTACAGCCTAGCCAGGGAAGGAAAAACGCTTATGACCGCCTTCCCAGGAGCCGTCCAATGGGAGGAAACAAGTCCTGGACTGGTCTCACGGCACCTCGAGCTCGGGTGCTCGCAGTGATGGAACAGGAGGGGCTCTCTCGACCTCCCCGTCCTTTGGCCGGGGACAAAAGCAGACGGGACCAAGGTCTGTATTGCGCTTATCATCGAGATGCGGGGCACGATACAGAGGACTGTCGTCACCTCAAGAAAGACATTGAAAAACTGATCAAACGAGGCCATCTGGGGCAGTTCATACTAGAGGAACGAGCTGACCAGCAACGAGGAAGGCCCAGGTCAGAACGTCCGAGCTACACTCGGGACCGCACTCAGGGGCCTCGTGGCCGAACTCCCGAGCAGGAAACACAAAATCTCGCGGGGGTGATTAACACTATTGCCGGAGGACCTGCTGGTGGGGATAGTCATACAGCTCGATGGCACAATCGCCCCCCTCCCACGGGGGAGAGCTCGGCCAAGCGATTGAAGATGTATGAGGAAATAATCTATGGACTTGAAGACGCAGTCCCTCTGGCCTCTAATAATCATGAAGCCATTGTGATAGAAGTCATCACCTGTAATTACAAGGTGAAGAAGGTATACATAGACAATGGAAGTACCATAGACGTGCTGTATTACAAGACCTTTAAGGAGCTACAGTTGGAGGATAGACAGCTCGTACCGGTTCAAACTCCGTTGATCGATTTTGCGGGTCCTCCCGTGAGGCCGAAAGGAATGATCACTCTCATGGTTACGGTGGAGGTGTCCCCGAAGTGCCGAACGGTCCCGGTAAACTTCGCGGTGGTTAAGGAGCCGTCGTCGTACAATATGATTCTGGGACGGTCCACACTGAATGCCCTCCGAGCTATTTGCTCCACCTTGCATCTCAGTATGAAGTTTCCTACTTCTGCTGGGGTGGCTGAGGTGCTGGGAGATCCGGAGGTGGCGAGGGCGTGTTATATTGCCACCCTCAAGGGCAAAGAAAATTTGTAGCTCAGACAGTTTGTTTAGAGCCCTGGGAGCCCATGGAGAAAGGAGAAAGATTGGAGACAGACGAGGGTTAGCCGAGCTGCCCGTCCAGCTCGACCGACCTGAGCGCACGGTGAAGGTTGGCACCGGCCTAGGCGAGCTGGTCAGGAGTTCTTTGGAATCTCTCTTGGAGGAAAATGCTGAGATTTTTGCTTGGAGTGCTGATGACATGCCAGGAATCCCCATCGAGTTGGCAGTCCATAGGCTACATGTGTCCCCCAACGTCCGACCTGTGAAGCAGAAGAAGAGGAACTTTGCTCCTGAGCGAAAGGAGGTCGTCAAAAACGAGGTGGGTAAGTTGTTGGAGGCTAAGATCGTTAAGAAACTCTACTACCCGACCTGACTAGCCAATCCGGTGCTGGTCAAGAAGGAGGAGAAAGCTTGGAGGATATGTGTGGATTTCACTGACTTAAATAAGGCTTGCCCGAAGGACTGTTACCCACTCACACGGATTGACCAACTCGTGGACTCAACAGCTGGCTATGAGATTTTCTATTTCTTGAATGCCTTCAAGGGGTACCATCAGATAGCCTTGGACGAGGAGAATCAGGAGAAGACCTCGTTTATCACCGAGGAAGCACATATTGTTACGTCACCATGCCATTCGGACTAAAGAATGCAGGTGCGACCTATCAGAGGTTGGTAAACAAGTTGTTCAAGAATCAGATCGGTCGAAACCTGGAGGTTTATGTGGACGATATGTTAGTAAAAAGTCAAACTCAGGAGCAGTTCATCTCTGACCTGAGAGAAATTTTTGAGATTCTTCGGAGCTCACGAATGCGGCTAAACCCAAAGAAGTGTACCTTTGGGGTCAGGTCGGGAAAATTCCTAGGCTACATGATTTCTAAAGAAGGGGTGAGAGCTAACCCAGACAAGATCAAGGCTATCATGGACATGGCTCCACCCCGGAATATTAAGGAAGTGCAACGTCTGACAGGGAGGATGGCAGCCTTGAACAGATTCCTGTCCAAATCGGCAGTTCGGGGGTCGCCTTTCTTCAAGGCCCTGAAAGGAGGTCGGCAGTTCGAGTGGAGCCCGGAGTGCCAGAAGGGGTTCGATGAACTGAAGGCCCACCTCGCTCGGTTGCCAGCCCTGACCTCTCCCAAATTGGGGGAGACCTTGTTCATTTACTTAGCTGTGGGAGAGGAGGCCATTAGCGCAGTGCTTGTGCGGGAGGAAAACAAAGTGCAAAAATCCGTGTATTATGTCAGCCGTGCCCTGCAGGGGGCCGAGACAAGGTACTCGGCGGTAGAACGATATGTTTTGGCATTAGTACATGCAGCTCGGAAGCTCAGGACGTACTTCCAAACTCACCCCGTAGTGGTCATGACGGACCAGCCTCTGAAGCAGATCCTTTCCAAGCCCGAGTCCTCGAGTCGAATGGTGAAGTGGGCTGTGGAATTGTCAGAATACGACTTGGGATATCAGCCCCGAACGGCCATCAAAACCCAAGCGTTTGCGGACTTCATAGCGGATGGCGTTTCCTTTGGATCGCCCGAAGCGGAGGTCGATCAGGCCAGGGACATACAAGCCAGGAAGGATGGAGAAGTTGTTAAAGATGCGCACACCAGACAAGCAGCGAAAACCTTACAGACTCCAAAAACTACCAAGGCCACCCAGGCCCGAGAAGCAGCAGAGGTCTTTGAGGCCGGAGACGCTGCCGAGGTCACCCAGACCATTCAGGTAGCGGAGGTCGGGCCGTCCAAAGAGGCAGATGAGGCCGAGCAGGTCAAAGAAACTGCCGAGGGCGGACAGGCTGGAGAAGCAGCTAAGGCCAAACAAATCCAAAAAATTGTCGAGGTCGGACCGGCCGGAGAGGCAGCGGAGGGGGGACAGGCATTAAACGTTGTCGAGGCCGAGCATTCTGGAAAAGCAGTCAAAGCTGAACTGGCCAGAGAGACGGCCCAGGCCAGGAAGGTTACTGAGGCTGCGGGACGAGCTGATCTCACCTGGACGTTGTACGTGGACGTCAAGTAAGGAAGGATGTGGGGCCGGGCTCCTCTTAATCAGCCCTACTGGGGAGGAGCTGCCCTACGCTCTGAGGTTCGATTTTAGAGCTTCTAACAATGAATCAGAGTATGAGACTCTAATTACAGGGATGGAGATGGCCCGGAAGTTAGGGGCTAGATCAATAAAGGCCTATAGCGACTCGCAGCTGATAGTGAACCAGGTATGGGGAAGCTATGAGATCAAAGAGGGGACGCTAAGAAGGTATGTGGCCAAGACACGCGAGCTGAAGGGTCTGTTCGAGCAGTTCGCGCTTGAGCAGATTCCGCGAAGCCAGAACAAGAGAGCTGACGCCCTGTCTAAACTGGCCTCTACCTCGGTTGGCGTCTTAGGTCGTGAAATACTGGTGGAGGTCGTCAGAAGTCGGGCCTATAAACCGTTCAATGCTGTGGTCATTCAGGTGGTGAGCTCGTGGATGGATCCTATTGTCCAGTACCTGGCTCAAGGGGAGCTCCCACCGAGCAGGGTAGAGTCCCGCAAAGTCCTCCTTAAGTCGCAGAAGTACGTGCTCACGCATGGAGTCTTATACAGGAAATCTCACTTGCAACCCTGGTTGAAATGTGTAACGCCCGAGAAAGGAAGTTGTGTCTTGCGCGAGTTGCATGAAGGCATCTGCGGCAATCACGTTGGCCCTAGAGTATTGGCCAAGAAGGGAATGCTGGCTGGATACTATTGACCCACCATCTTCAGGGACTCGGCCGAGCTGGTAGCCCGGTGTAAGTCTTGCCAGTTACATGCCCCAATCCATCACACCCCCACTCAGGAAATGATTCCTCTCAATAGCCCGTGGCCATTCTTCCAATGGGGGATTGACCTGTTGGGGCCGTTTCCCCGAGCTCCAGGTGGCTACGAACACTTGGTGGTAGCCATTGATTACTTCACTAAGTGGGTAGAGGCCGAGTCCATCAACACGATTAGCAGCAGGTCGATCCAGAAATTCCTCTGGAAAAGCATAGTCTGCCGATTTGGCATACCAAGGGCTCTCATCTCGGACAACGGCAGGCAGTTCGCTGACCACTCTCTCCAGGAATGGTGCACGGAGCTCGGCATCCAGTAGCACTTCACTTCAGTGGGGCACCCCCAAACCAATAGACAGGTCGAGAATGTCAACAGAACCATCCTGCACGGCCTGAAGACAAGAATAGAGTCTGTCCGAACTAATTGGCTGGAGGAGCTGCCCACCATACTATGGGCTTACCGGACAACGCCTCGGACGGCCACCCAAGAGACACCATTCGTCCTGACATACGGGGTCGAGGCAGTAATCCCAGCAGAGATTGGAGTGCCCTCGGGTAGGGTGCAACACTTTGTGGCTCAGGATAATGAGGAGGAGATGCGGCTTGACTTGGACCTGCTCGAGCATCGAAGGGAAGAAGCGGCTATAAGAATGGCTAAGTATAAGGGCCAGGTCGCACGCTATTACAATGCCAGGGTTAGGCACCTTTCTTTCAAGCCAGGAGACCTGGTATTACGCAAGAACTCCGTGAGCCGAGCTGGGGGCACGGGTAAGTTAGACCCAAACTGGGAAGGTCCCTACGTGGTAAGGGAAGCTGACCGGGTAGGTTATTGTAAGCTAGCTCACCTGGATGGAGGCGAAGTCCCGCGCACCTGGCACAATTCAAATTTAAGGCTTTTTCTTTAGTATCCTGCCTGAGCTGAAAATGGTCAGCTGGACAGGTCTGTTTTCATTTTGTTAGTTCAGCACTTGGGCTTATAATGTATTCAAAGCTTTTAAATAATAGAAAATTTTTACAAGTGTTGGATGAGAAAGTATGCCATCTATTCCATTTCAAAAAAAAGGCATATACATGCGGAGGGCCATACAAAAGCGAGCTGGCCAGCTCGGTCCCTACCTTAGCCTAATTCCTATAGGCCTATCCTATGTACTATCCGTCTAGCTCTCCCCTTGCTGTTCTTACTCTGGCTCGGGAGAGGCTGCGGGAAGAGTAAGGTCGGCGACCAAGGCAACCAGGTCGCGCCCATTGGAGTAGCCCGTGACAAGCCTGTCAATTTGATGGACGGCTTGGGGGTTGTAGTCAGGCCATTTGCTCAGGTCAAAACCCAGCAAGTTCAAGGACTGAACATCAGCCATGGCTTTGGTGTAGCCGAGCTGCAGGACGGGGCCATTCAGGATGGCCAGGTCGTTCATGAAGCCCTCAGACTTCTTAAACTCTTGAACGCCTAGCTGACGCCCTTCCTCCTTAGCCGCTTCCACCAGCTCGGTAAATCTTTTGTGCTCGGCCTTCAGAGCCGCGGCCAGCTCAGCTGCTTTCTTCTTCCCCAGCTCGCAGGAGGATTTGGCATCCGCAAGTTGTTTCTTCAGGGACTCTAGCTCGGCCTCCGCGGCTTCGAGTTGGCTTGATAGCCTTTCCTTGGCGGCGTCGACCTGAGATAGGTTGACCCTCATATTTTCGTACCGCTGCGCGAGCTCGGCCCCAGCGATATTGAGCTGCAGATCGAATACAGGATAAGAAATCAGCAAATTGAAGGGGATGTCAGGGAGGCACTAAGTTAAGGAATCACCTGAGCTGTACTGAGGTAAATATGCTCCAGCAGTTCGGAGTTGGAGGCGAGTTGGATGAAGTGGTGATCGCGTGGGAGCACTGCGCCCTGGACAAGCTCCCAGGCAGTTTCAGGGAATTGAGCTCGGTCATTCACCGACAGCCCCCACTTGGGGCAGAAATGCTGGGGGTGCGGGTGCGAGCTCTGGCCGGTAGGAGGCTTCAGAGGAATCACGTTCCTCATACGCCACATGGCTGGAGGTGACTCGGACGAGGCCTGCTGCTCGGCGGAGTTCACTCCGTAGTGGAGCGCAAGAGCTGTTCAGGGTTCCTCCTGGGATTGGGGGGAAGTTGCCTCGGTCCTAGCCCTTTTGGCCGCCGTCTTTTTCCTTTTCTTCTTTGGCTCCTCTCCAGGTGACGACTGAGTTGTGATCTGAGGATTGGGCACTGGCGGAGGAGGAGGAGCCGCGCTACTGGGGGCCGCGGATAGAGCGGGAGTAGGAGTGCTAGTACTACCGGATCCTCCAATGTTCAAAAGCTGGGAGAATCTCTTCACTGCAGAGGAAAAAGAGTGGGTCAGCTCGGGCAGTGTGACCAAACTCATTAAAAAGAAGGAAGAAATAAGGCCCAGAAGTTACAAGCTGTCAGCTCCTCTGGGAGAAGGGGTCGGAGATCGGGGGGCAGGGTCATTCACCTCTGCTCGGATCAGCCCTGCCGACCAGAGCTGTGCATTGTTAAACTCTTTAACTTTCAGCCGGGCTTCCGAGCTGACCAGGCGGTCCAGCTCGGCTTCAGGCAGAGGTGAGGGAATTGGATCAGAAACCTGGGTCTCCTCCCTTCAGGTCAGGGGAGGAATCCCAGTGTTCTTCACAAAAAAGAATTGTGCCTTCCAGTCTTTGATGGAGGAAGGTATTTGCATGAACAGCTCGCGGGTGGGGAGCTCCCCTCCGCTCCTGCGAGCGAAGTAGAACCAGCCGTGAACCGGGCCGCTCACCTTCATTTGAAAAAATGACCTAAACAGTTCCAAGGAATAAGGAATTTCGAGAGCTCGGCACAAAATGAAGAAGCCGAGGATTGACCGAATGGCATTGGGAACGAGTTGGGTAATTCGGATGCCCCAGAAGGTCAGAATGTCATAAAGGAATTGGAGGATGGGAAGGCGGAGACCAGCCACGAGCTGATCCTTGTAGATAACTACAAATTCAGAAGGAGGTCGGCACGCGTACTCCCCCGGTTGGGCTGCCCTAGCCCCGAACTGGGGAGGAATATCGTACCTCCCCACCAGCTCGTCCACGTTCCCCTGATCAAGGATAGGGGGAATTATTTCGACTTCCCCAAAGTCGATATCGGGCGCCCTAGGGGGGTCCAGCCCTAGCGCGAGCTGGAACTGCCTCCAGAGGGATCCCTGGGCCAGTAGCTCCAGTCTCAGGTTGGGCAGATTGACCAGGCTGGTCCATGGTTAAAATTGGAGAAGGAAGGTACTCAGACCCGGACGAACTGGAAGAAGAAAAGCTAGAAAAGAGTATCTCTATGAGTGCAGGTCGGGTTACTCTACGCCTAGGTGCCGAGCTAGTAAGGTCTGAGTGTGTGGAAGAGGAAAACATAAAATGGAAAGAAGACTTACTAGCGGATGATAGGGAAGAGCTGATAGATGATTAACGCAACTCTCGGGTGGATTCACTAGGCGAGGAGCGAGCTGAAGAAGATTGGAGAAAGGAGAGAATGAGAATGGAAGCTTGAAAATGACGTTTGGTAGGACCTATTTATAGGCCTCCTGGGCGGGAAGTTGAAGAGCCCCGAGTTGGAAATTCGAATTTATTGCAAAGGGACGGTTACCTTGGAAAACGTTTGCGCTGACAACCGCCATCATGGGGGGACGCGACCTTTGAGGTTACGGTTATGACGGTATACGTGGCGGTTTTCCGAAGAAGGTGCGCGATCGTGGGATCATGGGCCCCGCACTAGGCCGACCTGACGCTTCGTAATTTGGTCCAGACTCATGCGACTTCTCGGTGAATCTAAACTCAAGGGGGGCTAGTGTAGTGGGGCAAATCCACGCATGCCACGTGTCAGCTCGGTAGGTGACGCACGTCAGTTCGGCGTTAGGGACTACGCAGCTTGCACGTGCAAGCTCGGCAGGAGAGAGCCAGCTCTGCTGTGTCAAGGGCTCCTGTACTGGGCCTTATGGGCTGCCACCTTCGAACTTATAGGTGCCGTCACGCAAAACCCTTGAAGACTCCGAACCCTAAGGGGACTTTGACTCCCACAAGGAAACTACAGCCCATTCGGCCCTATATAAGCAACGCCATAAGACCACACAAGGTACGTATAGACTAGTACTCTAAACTATTACTCTGTGGACAAGCTTTACTGACTTGACCGTCGGAATTATTCTGGGGACGCCAGTCCCGCACTCTTCCTTTCTTTACAGGACCCTCAGCTCGGTTCACCCTCTCAGGTCGGCTGCGCCTGATCAGCTCGGCTCGCAACAGTTCAGCTCGGATCTGGTTTTTGGCTGTCGCATCAATTTGCGCCGTCTGTGGGAACACGTAATTCTTCTCTTGCGAATCATGCCAAGAACGAGGTCCCAGAGGAATGCCGGTGGATCCAAGGGGAACGAGGGAATCAGCCCCCAACACCCCTCACGAGGGCCGACTCCTGGAGACGAGGGCGTGGGGCTCTCACGAATTTCGCCGGAGCAGTTGGTCCAGGCGGTGGCAGGGAACCTGCCAACTTTTGAGGCAATTGTGAACTACATGAAGGGGTAGGCAGTAGGTCATCCCGGCCAGGGACTAATGAGCCAGGGAGATGGGCCGTCCGAATCTAGGATGGGGAGCCCTAGCCCTCCGCCAAAAAGGGTACGCCGGGAGCTCATGCGCGATCAGGTTGACGTTGTAGAACCTTCTCACAAACACTCCAGAACCGAGCACCCGGAGCCCTTTCGGAGGTGTTCTAAGGAGGAATTCTCACCACGGAAGGAGCAGCTCTAGGTGCAGGACGAGCTGGACCTGCTTTTAGATCCAGAGGCGGATAGGTATATCGCCTCCCCCTTCGTCCCTGACATCGAAGACTACCCGCTGCCAGCGAAGTTCAAGATACAAAGCATGAAGTCTTACGATGCGACCACGGATCCGGAAGATCACTTGTTTGCCTTCATTACCCAAATACGCCTGCAAACTGCTACGGATGCGGTTAGGTGCAAGACCTTTCCAATGTTTTTGGAGGGTAAGGCGCGTCAGTGGTTCCAGGAGCTTCCTCCCAGGTCCATCCGGTCCTTTGCCCAGCTCGCGCGACTATTCGCGGCCCAGTTCGTTTCATCACGAGCCTTCTCCAAGAGTACGGCGCATCTGATGACTATCCAGCAAAGGCCTGAGGAGTCCTTGCGCGAATACATGGTACGTTTCAATAACGAGTCCCTTCAAGTTCGAGATCGCGATGACAAGGTGGTCATTGTTGCCTTCATTAACGGGCTGCGAAAACAAAAGCTCTATACCGAGCTCGTGGAGAGACCTCCCAAGTCAGTTCGGGAAATGCTAGACCGAGATCATGAGAAGGCCAACGCGGAGGAAGCCAATCGCCTTAAGAGTGTGCAAGAAAGATTGAGGGATGACAAGCGCAGGAGGGGCGCCGACCAGGTGGATGTACAGCCTATCCAGGGAAGGAAAAACGCTTATGACCGCCTTCCCAGGAGCCGTCCAATGGGAGGAAACAAGTCCTGGACTGGTCTCACGGCACCTCGAGCTCGGGTGCTCGCAGTGATGGAACAGGAGAGGCTCTCTCGACCTCCTCGTCCTTTGGCCGGTGACAAAAGCAGACGGGATCAACGTCTGTATTGTGCTTATCATCGAGATGTGGGGCACGATACAGAGGACTGCCGTCACCTCAAGAAAGACATTGAAAAACTGATCAAACGAGGCCATCTGGGGCAGTTCATACGAGAGGAACGAGCTGACCAGCAACGAGGAAGACCCAGGTCAGAACGTCCGAGCTACACCCGGGACCGACCTCAGGGGGCTCGTGGCCGAACTCTCGAACAGGAAACACAGAATCTCGCGGGGGTGATTAACACTATTGCCGGAGGACCTGCTGGTGGGGATAGTCATACAGTTCGGTGGCACAATCGCCCCCCTCCCACGGGGGAGAGCTCGGCCAAGCGATTGAAGATGTATGAGGAAATAATCTATGGACTTGAAGACGCAGTCCCTCTGGCCTCTAATAATCATGAAGCCATTGTGATAGAAGTCATCACCTGTAATTACAAGGTGAAAAAGGTATACATAGACAATGGAAGTACCATAGACGTGCTGTATTACAAGACCTTTAAGGAGCTACAGCTGGAGGATAGACAGCTCGTACCTGTTCGAACTTCGTTGATCGGTTTTGCGGGTCCTCCCGTGAGGCCGGAAGGAATGATCACTCTCATGGTTACGGTGGGGGTGTCCCCGAAGTGCCGAACGGTCCCGGTAAACTTCGCGGTGGTTAAGGAGCCGTCGTCGTACAATATGATTCTGGGACGGTCCACACTGAATGCCCTCCGAGCTATTTGCTCCCCCTTGCATCTTAGTATGAAGTGTAGACACCAAATTTTTGGTTTCGAATTTTACTTGTTTAATTAGTTTAATTTTAGATTTGTTGTTTCAATTTTAGATTTATCTTAGGGGTTTCCTGTTTCACGTCTCTTATTTTAATTAGTTTACGAACATTTATTTCATTTATGGATTCAAAAAGAAAAATCATAAAAAAAAGAGAAAAAGTGAAAATGAGAAAAATGAAAAAAGGAAAAATAGAAAGTTGCATTTTGTTGTTTCTAGTTTATTTATTTTTTATCCAATGTTATTTAAGTTGTTTTTGTTATTATTATTATTATTATTATTATTATTATCAATTTTGTTTAATTAATTAATTAGAGAAAAAAAAGAAAAAAAAAGAAGAAAAAAAGAAAGAAAATTAGCATTTCATTTTATCTTAATTAGCATTTCTGCATTTATTTTTTATTATTTATTATTAGGTAATTAGTTATCTATATTAATTAGTTATTATTAAAAAAAAAAAAAGAGTGTCGCGGCATGCACGCTGCAATTTTTTGCAGCTTGCAAAGGACAATCACAGAGGCCCCGTTGGAGGGCTGGATGTGAAGGAAGGGCAGGCCTTTCATCCTCACCATTGGGGTGAGGGTTTAGGAGTCTTGGGCTCCATATAAAAAGAAGAAAAACAGCCGCAGCTAGAGGAGAGGGGGATAACGGCTGAGTTTGGGAAAAGAAAGACACAACCGAGGAGAAGGTTTGGAGGGTGAGCAAAGCGAGAGAGAGGCTTCCGTAAGAGGGAAACAGAGGAGTTTGAGAGAAAGGAAGGGCCGACAATTGAGAGAGAAGACTGGGGGTGATTGACGGTTGAAAATCTGGGGGGTTGGAGTCTTGGAGCGAGAGAGAAACAAAGAAAAGAGGAACCAGAAACTAGAAAGAGTGAGGGAAAGCTTCGAGAGTGAAAAGAAACCAGAGAAGGAACAAGCTTTGGTCAACAATAGGCGACTGAAATTATCTCCCAGGCCAATAGATTGAAGCTTGAAGTAACGGGTTCTGCATTACTGGAAATCGCTGCAACATAATTTCTGGGTTCGTTCTGGCAGCTTTCGTGATTTCCCTGAAATACCTCACCTTCGTTGATTACGCTAGCATCCTCAGGTAAATCCGTCCTTTCCTTTAGTTAGTCTTGTATCATTTCCCTGAAGCTTCAAGCTTAGTAAACCAGAGATTCTGGACTCATGCGTTGTGGATTTGGTTGCTAGACAGATGCTATTTTTGTGCGGTCCTTTTCATTGTACAGTCCAAAGCTGTTGCCTTTTGCTGCTATTGTTTGTATCATGATTTTTTTTGCTTACTTAAATGTTGTAGAATCTGGTTAGCAGGCTGCATGTTCTTGGTTGTTGTTCAATGATTATGCTTACGTTTCAATCTGGGAATGCACGGTCCGAAGTTTACTGCTAAAAAATAGTTAAAAGTTTGCATCTTTTGCTTTTCGGATTTTCTGGGGGGAGGAAGGCAGGGATTGAACTTATGATTTTGCTGTTTGATCTAAAGTAGATTGGGTTGAAGTTCTGGGGCATTGAGTGAGGCGTTTCCAGGTTTCCTTGGGTCATGTAAATGTTTGTAAACATGCTGGAAATTGCCGCAAGATTGGAAACATAATGCAGCAAACTTCACTTTAGGTTGCAGAAAACTTGCGGCACTTTTTCCTTTTCCTCTATCGCTGTTTTGCTGTTTGTTTATATCATTGATGATCAACTTCATTGCATGAACCCAGAATTTACAGCAGGCCATAACACTGCCCTTGTTTTGCAAGCTAGAAGCTTTAGTTATTTCGGCTGTGTTGTTTGAACCGTAAGATGGCAGCAAGTTTGAATTGCAGCAAGCATCTTCATGGATTGTATGACGTAGCCTTGAGAATTCTTGTACAGATGTCTAATATTTTGGTTGCTTTGTGGTCCAGTTTTAGCATGTTTTGTTGAATGTTCTGGTTGGATGTTTTGAGCAAAGATTGAGAATCTCTGTGGTTTCTTTCTTTGTTTTCTTGCTTGGATACTCTGTTGGGATCACTAATGATAGATGATTATGGCATAAAATTGATGATTTGGGTTTCCTATGAGTTGGGTTGGCAAACAATGAATTTTGTGCATTTTTTTTTGAATGAAATACGCATGGTTTGAAGCTGCAAAGGATTGCAGCAGGATTTTGCAGAAGTAAAGAAAGCTTCAGTTTTGCAGAAATTGTTCTTCTACGTAGCATGCATGTAAATGCTCTTGAAAATTGCATTTTGACCCCCCAAGTCTCCCTTTGTTGCACTGTGACCCAATTACATTCCATGTTCTTGCAATTAGGTCCTAAGATATTTGCATTTGAACCATTATTTGCCTTTTCCTTTGCCCTTGGACCCTTGAAGTTCCTAAAAGTGTTTTGATTAGGTTTGAGTGCTTGGTTAGTGTTCACAATTGAGTCCTTGGTAGCCTCAACTTTGCAACTCGATTGCTCATTTTCTTTCATTTGTTTGGGTGGTACTTAATGCAAGAGTTTAAGAACTTTGTGTTCAAATGAGCTTGTGTTCGCCTATTTTCTTGAATTTTCTGAAATAAATGGGTTTTGGCCTTTTTCTTGCTCTTGGGACTTTTAAAGTTCCTAAAATGTTTCATTTGGACTTGAATGATCGTTTAAGGGTTGTTTCGAGTTCCTATTTAGTTGCTATATTTGGGAATTTGGATGAGTTGTTCCACTTTTCCTTGGTCATTATGCATTGTTTGGTCGTTTTTTGATTGCAATTGAAAAAGGATTCGATGTTTTGGTGGAATCAAATTGGTTTATATGTGTTTTACCACTAAATTGGTGCATTAATCCTTTGTTTTGATGAATTTAGCCCAAATTATCCCGTCATTTGGTGACTTTAGCCCAGATTAAGTTTTGTCCACTTTATTAGCATCACGAAAAGGGGAGGTATAAGCTTCTTTTATCTTTTTGTCTCTCCCCTACGTGATCCAACGTATTAAGTGAATTGCATGTCTACTTTGCTTTCCTAGCCTTTCCTTAATTCCTTTTATTTATGTCATGTACTTTTGCTTTTTATTTAAGTTATTCTTTATGGGGTATGTGTACACCTCTTGGCTTGTAATAGATAGGGCTTGGAGGAGCATATGATGAAGACCTATTGAAGACGTGTGCCTAGCTAGCAAATGTAATAGGTCCTTTAGCTTGATTGCTTTGCTTTTGTTGATATGTGTTTCTTGCTTTATTAGGCTTTTGCATCTAGTCGAGCATGCTAAGTGTTATGTGCTACGTGTTTATGAGTATTTGGCATGTCTACTCGCTTTCCATAGCCATGAATGAATGTGATGGATGAATGTACGTTTTCACTAATCCAACGCTAGTAGGAATTCATAGAATGGGCTAGTCCAACGCTAGACCCTTAGGGATTTCTCTCGTGAGTCCATACTTTCATGTTTCACTTCATTTCATGCATTTTTTCTTAGTTTTTAGCATTTGGCATGTTCCTCCGATCCTTTCCCCTTCATTTTAGGTTTTTGCATCTCATGCTAGTGATAGGGTACATTTGCTTGAAGAGTCCCCTTTCGATAAGGGAAACGAGCGAGTGTGGCTACAAAATAGCCTTAGCACGCTAGTTCTCCCTTCCAATCAAAGGAAAAATTAAAGTCACAAAGTTAGGACTCCCCCGTTCCCGTCTTGATGTATTCCTATAGAATTCATGCATTTTACTCATTCGCTATCACATACACTTCTACTTTATATTCTAACCCTTTTTCCACATTCTCACTTCACACTACTTTGATTTTGCACGTTTTCACTCAACTACTCACACTTTATACAATATCACTCGCGCACATGCACTTTATGCTATTTTCACATTATCATTTTTACTCACCTTACCTTGTAAATACCATTTGCACACTTCCACTTACGCCCTATTGTTTTTATCACTTTTTCTCACTTCACACAAACTCACATTTTCACATGGCATGCATTCCACTCATTTTTTATGTCATTTAGGATTATGTGTGACCTCTCCAAAGGGTCATTATTGGGCTTCACAATTAATGTGATTGGCACCATTCAACCTTTGAAGAGAAATTTCCCCCATGTTCCCCTAGGTCTAGGTTTTTGCATTCATGTAGTACATCCAAATGTAATAAATTCTTTGGTTAAAACAAGAAAATCTTTAATTAAATCACGCAACTAGCCTTGGCTAGATCGAAGGGGTGCCTTGGATTTTATCCTTGCCTTCCCCTTTGTCAAATGTGACTCCCGAACCTTTTTCGTTGGTTTACGTGAACTAGAAGTCGTTTAAAAGGGATTTCTTACTACTTTTTCTTTAAAAATTCATTTTTTGGGTGACTTGGTACACCTTAACTCATTACCAAGTGGCGACTCCGATTTTCTATTTCAAAACCTTTTTTAAACTATAATTTTGGGTCAAATCGTCACATTCTCAAACCCCCATTTAGACCCATTTTTCTTTTTCAATTCATTTTTCAATCACAAATTGAATCAAAAAATATATTTTTTAAAACCATTTATTTATTTATCAAAAAATGGGGCGCGACATGAAGTTTCCTACTCCTGCTGGGGTGGCTGAGGTGCTGGGAGATCCGGAGGTGGCGAGGGCGTGTTATATTGTCACCCTCAAGGGCAAAGAGAAATTGGTAGCTCAGACAGTTTGTTTAGAGCCCTGGGAGCCCATGGAGAAAGGGGAAAGATTGGAGACAGACGAGGGTTAGCCGAGCTGCCCGTCCAGCCCGACCGACCTGAGCGCACGGTGAAGGTTGGCACCGGCCTAGGCGAGCTGGTCAGGAGTTCTTTGGAATCTCTCTTGGAGGAATATGCTGAGATTTTTGCTTGGAGTGCTGATGACATGCCAGAAATCCCCACCGAGTTGACAGTCCATAGGCTACATGTGTCCCCCAACGTCCGACCTGTGAAGCAGAAGAAGAGGAATTTTGCTCCTGAGCGAAAGGAGGTCGTAAAAAACGAGGTGGGTAAGTTGCTGGAAGCTAAGATCGTTAAGAAACTCTACTACCCGACCTGGCTAGCCAATCCGGTGCTGGTGTAGACACCAAATTTTTGGTGTAATTTCATTTACTGTTTATTTTTAGTTTTTTATTTGTCGTGTTAGTTTTATTCGATTTTTAGTTTTTAGTTTATTTTTAAGTTTTTAGCATAGAATTTCTTGAAAAAAAAAGAGAAAAAGGAAAAATGAATGAAAAAAAGAGAAAAAGGAAAATCATGAAAAAAAAGAAAAGCGTTCAAAAAATATGTTGTAGTTGTTTCAGATTTAGTTTCATTATTTAAAAATGAAAAAATGATGAAAAATTGAAGAATGAAAAATGAAAAGAAGAAAAAGAGGAAAATCTTAGTTTTTTTAATTTATTTATTTTTATTTTTTTATCTTTCGGTTGCTAATTTTGTACATTTTATTTAAATTTAGGTTTGTTTGAATTATTATTATTTTTATTGTTATTTAATTAATCTTCAAAAAAAAAAAAATGCTCGCGGCATGCAAGCTGCATTTTGCCGCAGCTTGCAAAGGGATCATCGAGCGGCTCCTTAGCTGCAAATACAGGGAAAGTTGCTGGAGTTTTAGGGTTGGAGTTTGCTCATATAAAAGCCAAGAGAAAGGGGAGCCGCAAAAGAGAGAGTTTTTGGTCTGGAAAAAGGGGGAAGAAATAAGCAAGAGTGGACGGCTAAAAGGAAAAGAAAACATACGAAAAGAAAGAGAGAATAGGAAGAGAGGGAATAGAGAAAAAGCTGATAGCCGAAAAACTAGAGAAATAGAAGTGACGGCGTAAGGGAGTAGGTTTTGGGAGCTGAGAAGCAAAAAGGCAGACGGAAGAATCGTTGGTGGCTGTCGGCTGTTTTCCTGAGAAACGGGGGTTTTCCTGAAAAGCTGTCGACGCTCCACCACACCTTGGTAGCCTAGACCATCGACAAAAGAGCTGTCACTGTAAGCCATTCTCCCCTCTAAACTTTGATTCCAAGTGCTGATTCTTCATACTTTCCAAGCATATATATATACATGAGTGGAAATTTACAAACTCCAAGCTGTTGAGTTCCATGCTGTCTGGTTCGCTTTTAGCCTCAAATTGGTTCTTTTCATGTCTGCCGTGGTCTTGTATGATCAGTGGGGAAAGTTTGAGGCCCATTTGGGGTTTTGTTTCTAGACTGAAATTCAATAGCAATTTACTAGCATTGAAAAGGAAGGATTTTCTGGCCTGTCAAATGCAAATCGTGAAAAGCCGCCCTTTTCATTTCATTGTCTGTTGTGTTCGGATTGTGGAGCATCTGTTTTGGCCGTTGCTGGAATTCCTCATGTTCATTGGTTGTCGAGATTTCTTTCTTTCTTCTTGTTGTAGGATTGTTTACTGAGTTTGCTCAGATTTTTGCTTGGTTTGTCCGACCATCTTAATGTTAGAATCCCCAGGTGTCATGTTACAAGATAGAAAGTTTGTATGATAATTATATTTGGGTTGGTTTTATGTTTGAAAAACTGGTTTGACGTGCTAAACCTTTTGCCCAGAATTTTCCAGCCATGATACATGAAGTTTCCCTTATTTGTTCCTTGCTGCGATTTTCCAGTTACCTGTGAGCTTACACACGTTTTTCCCTTGCTGCGTTTTTCTTTTAGCCGTGAGCTTGCATCTGTTGTTCCTTGGATGCATTTCCCAGATGACTTTGAGTCTTCATCTATTTGTTCCTCTGTTGCATTTCCCATGTAGCCACAGGTTTTCCTATGTTCATTCCTCGCCTGCATCTTTAAGAAATGGTCGCCTCATGTTCTGCCGTTTCTTTTTCTTCCCCCAACCACCTATCAAAACTGTTTTCAGTCATCCTATTTGCTAGCTAAGTCTGACATTCAGATAATAAAGGATGAAATTGCATGTTAGTTGATGATGATTAGGTAAGAGCTTGCTTTTTGATATACCTATTTGATAGAATGGTAGAGTTGCGGCTGGAATTTTGTAGTGAATCTGGAATTGAAAGAAAACATTGCAGAAACTATAATTCTCGTATGCATGCATGATAAAATTCTAAAAAATGCATTTTACCCCCCAAGTCTCCTTTTGTTGCACTATGGCCCAAGTAATTGAAAAAACTAATCAATTTGGTCCTTTTGATTTCGAAGCAATGTTACAAAGGCCCAATTATGTTTTAATTTCTTGCAATTGAGTCCTAAGGTATTTGCAAATGGAACCATTCCTCCACCTTCTCTTTGCCTTTGGACCTTTGAAGTTCCTAAAAGTGTTTGATTGAGCTTGAATGCTTGGTTAAGTGTTCACAATTGAGTCTTCGGTAGCATTAATGTTTCAATTCAATTGCTTGTTTGCCTTCATTAGTTACCATGTTTTGCTAAGGTGATGCTTAATACAAGAGTTTAAGAACTTTGTGTTCAAATGAGCTTGTGTTCGCCTATTTTCTTGAATTTTCTGAAATAAATGGGCTTTGGCCTTTTTCTTGCTCTTTGACTTTCAAAGTTTTCTAAAATGTTTCAATTGTCTTTGCATGGTTGATTAATGCTTGCAATTGGGTCTTTGGTGGATCCCTTTATTGGAAGCTATGTATATTTGAATTCATTTAAATGGCAATTAGGAGAGATTTGGTGACTTTGTTATACTTTACTATTTGAGGTACCGTGACCCTTTTATTGTTTTGAAGCCATTTCTCTTTCATTTGGACACCATTCAAAGGGGGCGGTATAATTTCTTTTATCCCTTTTTGTGTCTCTCCTACGTGCTCCTACGTGTTATGTGAATATACATGTCTACTTCGCTTTTCTTGCCTTCCCTTAATTCCTTGCATTTATTTCATCTACTTTTACTTTTATTTAAGTTATTCATTATGGGGTATGTGTACACCTCTTGGCTTGTAATAGATAGGGCTTGGCGAGCTTTCTTGTCCATTTTTCCTTTCCCCCCTTTGTTTTAGTTAGCAAATGTAATAAGTTCATTGCTTGCTTTCGTTGCTACGTGTTTAATCGCTTTATTAGGTCCTTGCATCTAGTCAAGCATGCTAAGTGTTATGTGCTACGTGTTTATAAGTGATTCGCATGTCTACTCGCTTTTTATAGTCATGAATGAATGTGATGGATGAATAGACGTCACCACACTAGTCCTATGCTAGTTGTGGCCCCCTTTCCCGTCACCACACTAGTCCAACGCTAGTTGTGGTTCATTGTTCCGTTTCCACTAGTCCAATGCTAGTAGAAATTCATAGAAGGGGCTAGTCCAATGCTAGACCCAATAAGCCATTTCCCCTCGATAGTACATGTTTGCGTGATCATTACATGTCATGCATTTTTCTTAGTTTATCATTTGGCATGCCCCTCGAACCCCTTTTCCTTTCATTTTAGGATTTTTGCATTTCATGCTAGTTATAGGGTTCATTTGCTTGAGAGTCCCCTTAAATATGGGATATAGACGAGTGTGGCTTTTTCTAAGCCTTAGCACGCTTGTATTCCCTCTATAAAAGGGCAAATTGAGTCACGATTTAGGTCTCCTCGTACCCAATATGCATGAATTCCCTAGGCTCATGCATTTTTAAATCCACTCTACCATTTTTTACCCTCATCACACTTTCATTTTTCCTCCCATTTTGCACACGTGCACCTTTATGTTTCTTCACTTGCACACGAACATTTTTATCATCACTTGCACACATGCACTTCATATTATCATTTCACATACCGTACCTTGCCCACTCACGTGCACATTTTCATTTACATATTTTTTGTTTTTTATTACTTTTTCAAACTCATGTCCTCACATTGCATACATGCATTCCATTCATTTGCATCCCACTCGCATTATTCGTGACTTCTTCAAAGGATCGTTATTGGGTTTCACAATTAATGTGATTGGCACCACTCAACCTTTGAAGAGAAATTTCCCCCAATACCCCTAGGTCTAGGGTTTGCATTCATGTAGTGCATCCAAATGTAATAAATTCTTTGGTTAAAACAAGAAAATATTTGATTAAATCATGCAACTAGCCTTGGCTAGGTCAAAGGGGTGCCTTGGATTTTATCCTTGCCTTCCCCTTTGTCAAATGTGACTCCCGAACCTTTTTCTTTGATTTACGTGGACTAGGAGTCGTTTAAAAGGGGTTTCTTACTACTTTTTCCTATTTTTTCTTTAAAAATTCATTTTTTGGTGACTTGGTACACCTTAACTCATTACCAAGTGGCGACTCCAATTTTTATTTCAAAAACCCTTTTGAAACTATAATTTTGGGTCAAATCGTCGCATTCTCAACCCCCCATTTAGACCCATTTTTTCTTTTAAATCACAATTCATTTTCCAATCACAAATTGAATCAAAAAATACATTTTTTTAACCATTTATTTATTTATCAAAAAATGGGGCGCGACAGTTGGCGACTCCACTGGGGATATTCGAGAGTCCGAGCAAATTTGATTCAATCAACCTTTTTTTTCTTTTAATCTTTTCATATATCACATTTGGGTGTTTAGGATTGCATTTTTCCTTTTATTAGGATTTTTGCATTTCACGCATACCAACTCCCTCACTTACTCATTTGGCGTACGATTGTTTTGATTGATGAATGGTTTATGTATGTGATTCCGCGCTTTGCATTGCATTTGGGTGGGGGACATCACCTTAGAGTCTCGCGTTGGTTCTTGATCCCTCCCCTCCAAACGAGCACTAGCATACGTGCATACGCTTTAATTTTTCACCCTCCATTTATTTTTCTTTTAGTGGCTTGTCACGCCACTCTATCCTGTTAGGATTTTAGGCGACCTACTTGGACGTGTGATCGTGACACGACGTGTGCGTAGCACGATCCGAGGGGTCACTTAATCTTCCGCTTTAAGCTTTGGGTTAATAGCCTATAACTTTTAGTCGAAGATTGAGGATTTTGATAGATTCACTCAGACATGTGGCCGTGACACGACGTGTGCGTAGCAATGTCTAGGGAATCGCTCGAGCCACCGACAAGGAACCTTGGGAGTGATGACCCTTGGTTTCCAAGTCTGAAGGCTTGGGGACATGAGCTTGTCGAGTCTAGATGCATTAGTGAACCCCAACCTCATGCATCCATTTTAGAATTGCCTAGGGTAGAGTCGACCTTACCCTATTAGGGACACCATGCACGAAGGGAGGGATCCCACCCTCTTTCCTTATTTCTTTGTTGCTTTTGTATCATTTAATTGTCCAACGTGTTATGTGATTATGTGTTGAACTAACGTTTTCTTGTTTCTTATCCTTCGCATTCACAAACGTTAGGAAATAAGAGGTCTGGCATGATCCTCTTGTAGGACCTACCCTTATAGATAGGCCATTGCACGTTTAGAAATTTCGGTATATTTCATTCGTAAATTAATAACGGCATACCATTTTAGGCTTACCCTGGCAAATAAAGGGTTCCTTAGGTCACATTTCATTTCGAATTGCATTTTTTCTGCTTTGATAAAAATGGCATCATGCATAAACCTTAGAAAGGGAATGCCACATAGAGGATCCCGTGTTAGGAATAAACCACCTTGTGTCTCAGATACTTAATCCAAAGAGACTTGCACGTTTACATTTTGTACCATCCAAAGGGGTAGTGCATAAGATAAGGTAGGATCCGATCATTTTCATAGAGTGATCTTTGGAATATGAGCATCTAATAATCACTTTTTGGCCATTTTATCAAAAATTGGTAAAAATCCCTTGCGTGAAGGACATTAATTTGAAGAAATTCACAAATGATTCCTCCTATTGAGACGATAAATAAATTGAAGTCAAATCGTGATTTTAGAAGGCTCATAGACTAATTTTCTGAAACCACCAATGGCCGGCCGATTCAATTGATCCATTTTGTCAATTCATAATCAATTTTGAATAAATTGTCAATTCTTTTGACCAATTTACCCTTTTTAGGGTCATTCGGTCGATTTTTGAATAAATCACTAATTCAATTTCATACATTTGGTCAATTTACCCATTTTTAGGGCAACCGAGCCGATTTTGAATAAATCAAGTTTCGTTCAATCTATTTGATCAATTTACCCTTTTTAGGGTGATCTGATTAATTTTGGATAAGTTAAATTTCATTCAATTCATTTGACCAATTTACCCTTTTTAGGGTCATCCAGTCGATTTTTGAATAAATCCTCATTTCATTTCATTTGACCAATTTACCCTTTCAGGGCGATCTGGTCAATTTTGAATAAATTCTCGATTTCATTCAACTCATTTGACCAATTTCTTTTTTAGGATGATCCGGTCAATTTTGAGTAAATTGTCAAATCCCCAGTCAATTCGTTTGACCAGTTTACCCTTTTAGGGCGATCCGGTCAATTTTGAATAAAATTCTCAGTTTCATTCAGTTCATTTGATCAAGTTCCTTTTTAGGATGATCCGATCAATTTTGAGTAAGTTATTAAATTTCACTCAATTCATTTGACCCGTTTCCCTTTTTAGGGTAATGCGGTCGATTTTAAATAAATTTCATTCAACCCATTCGACCGATCAGGGTTTCAATGTCAATTTCAAATTGGGAAACTTAGTCGATTTTTGAGAAAACCATCCATTGCATCCAGCCATTTGATCAGTTGGGGTTTTGACCCGTGCTTCACTGAAAAAATTTGGTCAACGAATGCCAATCTCTTCGATAGGAAGTTCGTCAAGGTCAAACCCGTGCGTTTTTGTAAACTCTTGTATCGATCAAAAGTGATCAATCCATTTGGACGTTGACATCATTTTGACAAATGTCTCTCGTCACTCCAATTGACCAAATTTTTCAAAATTATTTTTCACTTAAATGAGTTGATCAGATCCATCAGGTATGGTATAGTGCCTGCTCTGGAGGATTGCATTTTCATGCTAGGCCTACCCTTGGCACAAAAAGGGTTCCCCCATAGGACATGCATACCGATTTTATATTCTTGTTTACTAACTCGGGGTATTTTTCTTTTGTTTCCCCCTTCCCCTGCATTCATGAAAAATGTTTCAATAAGATGAAAATATTTCCCTATATTGGATAACAATTTTTGATCCGATAAAGTTTGGAAAGTATTATTTGATTCTTGGACAGATCCTACAATAAAAGCATAAATGATCTATCTGGAAGCTCTACGCTAAAGCCTCTGAGAGATTTTGTAATTGTTTCCAAAGGAAAATTCTGTTTATTTGATTTGTTAATATATTTTGTTCCAAAAGAAAAGGAGATGAAAAGTGTATATGTGGAGATCTTTTACAAATTTCTCTTTTCTCATTTGTATCATAATGGAATGAGGAATTTTTGTTTCAAACTTTTTCAGCAATAAAATTTTTGGACAATTATTGTTTTGTGTATATTTATGTACATTTCATTCTTTATTCTTACTCATTGGAGATTTCATGATAAATTTTGAGAAATAAAACAAATTGAGATTTTTTCAACCTCTAGCCTGAAAATTCACAAGTGTATGCTTCCTAAATCCTTACATTTGATCGGTGATCCAAGCTATACAATAAGAGTGCTCAGAGAACAAAAGGGTGAATGGCCACTCAAAAAGTCCGATGAGATACCTTTTCTCCTTCACTTAACCCCAGAATAAAATCAGTCACATTGATTGATAAATTGCAAATTGGGGCCATCTTTGCTTGAAAATATCCATTGTGTAACCGATTCAATTCACATCTAAGTGAAAGCAAAAATGTGCATTATTCTTGTTTGTTTTAAAATTTTGGAATGATACTTCGAGCATTCTTTTCTCTACCCATACACATTTCATCATTTGCTCTACCATTTGAGCCTTTGAAAGAGTAATTTCGTTTCAAATAAGAGCCCTACTGATCACTACCTTTCATTGGAAGATTTTCAAATATCAAAAGAGGAATGGATTTTCAATGACCATTGCGTTACTTTGGTTGTCATGAGGCATAAGAATGATACTTTGGCCATCGTTCCTACAACCTAAACACCATTTATCCCTTGCATCCTCATTTGAGCCAAAAATGGGTGGTTCTTTTCGAGTGCACATATGATCGCACCCCACATTGGGGAAGGAGATTGGGGAATTTTGAAAAAGAAAAAAAGGGGAGAAAGGGAACCGCAAATTGGGAAAATTTGATTCCACTTGAGTTCCAATTTTGAAAAAAAAAGAAAAGGAAGAGATTTGTCCGCACAGACCGCCTATGTTTCACAAATATGGATGAACAAGGGTCTTCCTCAGTCAAGTAATTCAGATACATGCAAAAAATTTCGCATTAACGAAAGTTTCCTTTCAGAGTTATTGTAAGGAACGGAATAAAGGTCAGGCCCTCTTCTTTTCCGATCAAGCATTCTATCCCTAGTTATCCCTTTTGAGATTTCAGAATAAAATACTTCGTTTGGCAACCCCTGAGAATCGCAAACCCCACACTGGGGCAAGTTTGCAAAAGAAAGGAAAATTTCAAGAAGTGAAAAGTGAAAAGCCACCAAATCAAAAGACAAAAGAAGAAATGAGAACCTCAGTTCACAAATAAACTGGGGCAAATTTTGTGAAAGTTCAAAAGAATGGCAAAAGGCCGAAAAAGTCAAAAGAAGAAAGAAAATGAAAGTGAAAAAGCCTCAATTAAGCATAAATTGGGGCAAATTCTGATTTAACCCTAAAATAGGGTTGGCGCAATAATGCGATCTCAGATTCTTCAAACCACTTTTGAAATCCGTTTTCAAGCCTTAACTTTTTTTAAGCACCCCACCTGACCCCATTACAAAAACCGAAAGTCCTGACTTCTGTTCTTTGCAATGACCCTGTCAAGAAAATTTCTGATGTCGAAAAATTTTAGCTGTAGTTCTGAATTGCTTGGATATAGGGTTGACTCTACTCATCTTGTGAAAACCCACAAAATTGAAAAAAAATGCAAGAAAATGCAGAAAATTTCGACGCTGAAGTCCCTGGTGAACGATGGGAAAAATGCAAACAAAGTCCGAGATCTTTGAGTATGAAATAAGTGCCATTATTGGAAAAATGCGATCTTCGGTACAATGTCCTTGAAAGTTTTATTCTTTAGCTATCGTTTTCAAGCCAAATTACAAGCTAATAAAGTCCATCGTTGACTTATTCCTTCATGACAATCCAAAGTAAGGATCATGCTCATAAGAAATTCATCGAATCATTTGTGATCATAAGGGTATAACCCGTTTTCACATGTGTAGCTATCACTTCTGTCCATACGTTACAAGCCTAGAAAGCTTGTATGTTGACTAAATTTTCTCGAAAATAAGGGTGACAAACTCTTTGCTTTCACCAAGATGTGACATTGAATGGATTACATACAACTGGGGCACAAAAATGAGACAGATTCTTACCTCCCATTTCCTTTAGCCACTTCCAAATCCAAAAATAAAGTCACTTGATTGGTCCTGAAAGATGAACCAACCAAAATAGTGACCCATCACCCAAAAGCATTGATGCTAAAGTGGGGAAAAAATCTTTCGTAATTTGGCATTATTTTAAGAAATTCATCATGAAATGTGCTATGTGAATTTAAGAAAGACATTCAATTTTCTTCACATGATATGTTAGGAAAAGCAATTGCTTACTTTGTTCAAATAAATAGAGGGTCATTCAAACAAATTTTTTTGCAATTAAATAGGCCCACACTGGGGCAAATTTTTATTTGAGAGATTTTGCAAAATAGCCCACACTGGGGCAAAAAAAAAAAATTTGTAATACATTTGAGGATGTCAAAACCAATCACGCTGTTCTTTCCAAATAAGAAATTTGAATGCATGTCATATTTTGTTAAGCTCCCCTGTGCAGGTATTCATGCTTCAAAATGACGAAAAGCATCCAGTGAGGCGGAAGGCCGATACTGCAAAGAGAAGCAAGAAGAAGGAGGGAAAAATGGACTCGACACTGGGGCAAATTATTTTGAAAAAGATTCTCTCGAAAAATCAGAAAAATTCAAAAAAAAAAACATTCAAAAATCAAGTTGGGCCTGAGTTTCGTGCCGCCAACATTCCAAAGATCAAGTTGGGCCTGAACTTTGTGCCGCCAACATTACAAACATCAAGTTGGGCCTGAATTTCGTGCCGCCAACCTCACAAATATCACGTTGGGCCTGGATTTCGTGCCGCCAACATTTCAAAAATCACGTTGGGCTTGGACTTGGTGCCACCAACATTCCAAACATCACGTTGGGCCTGAATTTCGTGCCGCCAACATTCCAAAAGTCAAGTTGGGCCTGAGTTTCGTGCCGCCAACATCCTAAAAATCACGTTGGGCCTGAGTTTCGTGCCGCCAACATCACAATATCCCGTTGGGCCTGGGCTTGGTGCCGCCAACATCGCAAAGTTCCCGTTGGGCCTGGATTTGGTGCCGCCAACATCGCAAAGTTCACGTTGGGCCTGGATTTCGTGCCGCCAACTTCACAAAAATCACGTTGGGCCTGGATTTCGTGCCGCCAACATTCCAAAAATCACGTTGGGCCTGGATTTGGTGCCGCCAACATCTCAAACATCACGTTGGGCCTGGATTTCGTGCCGCCAATATTCCAAAGATCACGTTGGGCCTGAATTTTGTGCCGCCAACATCGGAAAGTTCACGTTGGGCCTGGATTTCGTGCCGCCAACTTCACAAGATCCCGTTGGGCCTGAATTTCGTGCCGCCAACTTCACAACATCCCGTGGGTCTATCCCAATTTTACATTTCTGTCCGGATCTATCCCGTGGTCTATCCCAATCTTACATTTCTGTCCGGATCTATCCCAATTTTAAATTTCTGTTCGGGTCTATCCCGTGGGTCTATCCCAATTTTAAATTTCTATTCGGGTTTATCCCGTGGATCTATCCCAATTTTAAATTTCTGTTCGGGTCAGTCCCGATTTTAAATTTTCTGTTTGGGTCAATCCCATTTTAAATTTTTGTCAAAGGGGTCAGGCCCCATTTCTAAAGCGTCCATCGTTCGAGACGCTCGTAGCCGAATAACACAGGTAAATATTTGGTGTCTACTTTTTTGTCTCAAGTTTTTTCAAAATTCAGACAAAGAGGGGCAAACTGTAGACACCAAATTTTTGGTGTAATTTCATTTACTGTTTATTTTTAGTTTTTTATTTGTCGTGTTAGTTTTATTCGATTTTTACTTTTTAGTTTATAGTTTTTAGTTTATTTTTAAGTTTTTAGCATAGAATTTCTTGGAAAAAAAAAGAGAAAAAGGAAAAATGAATGAAAAAAAGAGAAAAAGGAAAATTATGAAAAAAAATGAAAAAAAAGAAAAGCGTTCAAAAAATATGTTGTAGTTGTTTCAGATTTAGTTGCATTATTTAAAAATGAAAAAATGATGAAAAATTGAAGAATGAAAAATGAAAAGAAGAAAAAGAGGAAAATCTTAGTTTTATTTATTTATTTATTTTTATTTTTTTATCTTTCGGTTGCTAATTTTGTACATTTTATTTAAATTTAGGTTTGTTTGAATTATTATTGTTTTTATTGTTATTTAATTAATCTTAAAAAAAAAATGCTCGCGGCATGCAAGCTGCATTTTGCCGCAGCTTGCAAAGGGATCATCGAGCGGCTCCTTAGCTGCAAATATAGGGAAAGTTGCTGGAGTTTTAGGGTTGGAGTTTGCTCATATAAAAGCCAAGAGAAAGGGGAGCCGCAAAAGAGAGAGTTTTTGGTCTGGAAAAAGGGGGAAGAAATCAGCAAGAGTGGACGGCTAAAAGGAAAAGAAAACATACGGAAAGAAAGAGAGAATAGGAAGAGAGGGAATAGAGAAAAAGCTGATAGCCGAAAAACTAGAGAAATAAAAGTGACGGCGTAAGGGAGTAGGTTTTGGGAGCTGAGAAGCAAAAAGGCAGACGGAAGAATCGTTGGTGGCTGTCGGCTGTTTTCCTGAGAAACGGGGGTTTTCCTGAAAAGCTGTCGACGCTCCACCACACCTTGGTAGCCTAGACCATCGACAAAAGAGCTGTCACTGTAAGCCATTCTCCCCTCTAAACTTTGATTCCAAGTGCTGATTCTTCATACTTTCCAAGCATATATATATACATGAGTGGAAATTTACAAACTCCAAGCTGTTGAGTTCCATGCTGTCTGGTTCGCTTTTAGCCTCAAATTGGTTCTTTTCATGTCTGCCGTGGTCTTGTATGATCAGTGGGGAAAGTTTGAGGCCCATTTGGGGTTTTGTTTCTAGACTGAAATTCAATAGCAATTTACTAGCATTGAAAAGGAAGGATTTTCTGGCCTGTCAAATGCAAATCGTGAAAAGCCGCCCTTTTCATTTCATTGTCTGTTGTGTTCGGATTGTGGAGCATCTGTTTTGGCCGTTGCTAGAATTCCTCATGTTCATTGGTTGTCGAGATTTCTTTCTTTCTTCTTGTTGTAGGATTGTTTACTGAGTTTGCTCAGATTTTTGCTTGGTTTGTCCGACCATCTTAATGTTAGAATCCCCAGGTGTCATGTTACAAGATAGAAAGTTTGTATGATAATTATATTTGGGTTGGTTTTATGTTTGAAAAACTGGTTTGACGTGCTAAACCTTTTGCCCAGAATTTTCCAGCCATGATACATGAAGTTTCCCTTATTTGTTCCTTGCTGCGATTTTCCAGTTACCTGTGAGCTTACACACGTTTTTCCCTTGCTGCGTTTTTCTTTTAGCCGTGAGCTTGCATCTGTTGTTCCTTGGATGCATTTCCCAGATGACTTTGAGTCTTCATCTATTTGTTCCTCTGTTGCATTTCCCATGTAGCCACAGGTTTTCCTATGTTCATTCCTCGCCTGCATCTTTAAGAAATGGTCGCCTCATGTTCTGCCGTTTCTTTTTCTTCCCCCAACCACCTCTCGGGTACTCCAACGTCTGTATTGCGCTTATCATCGAGATGTGGGGCACGATACAGAGGACTGCCGTCACCTCAAGAAAGACATTGAAAAACAGATCAAACGAGGCCATCTGGGGCAGTTCATACGAGAGGAACGAGCTGACCAGCAACGAGGAAAACCCAGGTCAGAACGTCCGAGCTACACCCGGGACCGACCTCAGGGGTCTCGTGGCCGAACTCCCGAGCAGGAAACACAGAATCTGACGGGGGTGATTAACACTATTGCCGGAGGACCTGCTTGTGGGGATAGTCATACAGCTCGGTGGCACAATCACCCCCCTCCCACGGGGGAGAGCTCGGCCAAGCGATTGAAGATGTATGAGGAAATAATCTATGGACTTGAAGACGCAGTCCCTCTGGCCTCTAATAACCATGAAGCCATTGTGATAGAAGTCATCACCTGTAATTACAAGGTGAAGAAGGTATACATAGACAACGAAAGTGCCATAGACGTGCTGTATTACAAGACCTTTAAGGAGCTACAGCTGGAGGATAGACAGCTCGTACCGGTTCGAACTCCGTTGATCGGTTTTACGGGTCCTCCCGTGAGGCCGGAAGGAATGATCACTCTCATGGTTACGGTGGGGGTGTCCCCGAAGTGCCGAACGGTCCCGGTAAACTTCGCGGTGGTTAAGAAGCCGTCGTCGTACAATATGATTTTGGGACGGTCCACACTGAATGCTCTCCGAGCTATTTGCTCCACCTTGCATCTCAGTATGAAGTTTCCTACTCCTGCTGGGGTGGCTGAGGTGCTGGGAGATCCGGAGGTGGCAAGGGCGTGTTATATTGCCACCCTCAAGAGCAAAGAGAAATTGGTAGTTCAGACAGTTTGTTTAGAGCCCTGGGAGCCCATGGAGAAAGGGGAAAGATTGGAGACAGACGAGGGTTAGCCGAGCTGCCCGTCCAGCCCGACCGACCTGAGAGCACGGTGAAGGTTGGCACCGGCCTAGGCGAGCTGGTCAGGAGTTCTTTGGAATCTCTCTTGGAGGAATATGCTGAGATTTTTGCTTGGAGTGCTGATGACATGTCAGAAATCCCCACCGAGTTGGCAGTCCATAGGTTACATGTGTCCCCCAACGTCCGACCTATGACGCAGAAGAAGAGGAACTTTGCTCCTGAGCGAAAGGAGGTCGTCAAAAACGAGGTGGGTAAGTTGCTGGAGGCTAAGATCGTTAAGAAACTCTACTACCCGACCTGGCTAGCCAATCCGGTGCTGGTCAAGAAGGAGGAGAAAGCTTGGAGGATATGTGTGGATTTCACTGACTTAAATAAGGCTTGCCCGAAGGACTGTTACCACTCCCACGGATTGACCAGCTCGTGGACTCAACAGCTGGCTATGAGATTTTCTGTTTCTTGAATGCCTTCAAGACCATCAGATAGCCTTGGACGAGGAGGATCAGGAGAAGACCTCGTTCATCACCGAGGAAGGCACATATTGTTACGTCACCATGCTATTCGGACTAAAGAATGCAGGTGCGACCTATCAGAGGTTGGTAAACAAGTTGTTCAAGAATCAGATCGGCTGAAACGTGGAGGTTGATGTGGACGATATGTTAGTAAAAAGTCAAACTCAGGAGCAGTTCATCTCTGACCGGAGAGAAATTTTTGAGATTCTTCGGAGCTCACGAATGCGGCTAAACCCAAAGAAGTGTACCTTTGGGGTCAGGTCGGGAAAATTCCTAGGCTACATGATTTCTAAAGAAGGGGTGAGAGCTAACCCAGACAAGATCAAGGCTATCATGGACATGGCTCCACCCCGGAATATTAAGGAGGTGCAACGTCTGACAGGGAGGATGGCAGCCTTGAACAGATTCCTGTCCAAATCGGCAGTTCGGGGGTCGCCTTTCTTCAAGGTCCTGAAAGGAGGTTGGCAGTTCGAGTGGAGCCCGGAGTGCCAGAAGGCGTTCGATGAACTGAAGGCCCACCTCGCTCGGTTGCCAGCCCTGACCTCTCCCAAATTGGGGGAGACCTTGTTCATTTACTTAGCTGCGGGAGAGAGGGCCATGAGCGCAGTGCTGGTGCGGGAGGAAAACAAAATGCAAAAATCCGTGTATTATGTCAGCCGCGCCCTGCAGGGGGCCGAGGCAAGGTACTCGGCGGTAGAACGATATGTTTTGGCATTAGTACATGCAGCTCGGAAGCTCAGGACGTACTTCCAAACTCACCCCGTAGTGGTCATGACGGACCAGCCTCTGAAGCAAATCCTTTCCAAGCCCGAGTCCTCGAGTCGAATGGTGAAGTGGGCTGTGGAATTGTCAGAATACGACCTGGGATATCAGCCCCGAACGGCCATCAAAACCCAAGCGTTGGCGGACTTCATAGCGGATGGCGTTTCCTTTGGATCGCCCGAAGCGGAGGTCGATCAGGCCAGGGACATACAGGCCAGGAAGGATGGAGAAGTTGTTAAAGATGCGCACATCAGACAAGCAGCCAAAACCTTACAGACTCCAAAAACTACTAAAGCCACCCAGGCCCGAGAAGCAGCAGAGGTCTTTGAGGCCGGAGACGCTGCCGAGGTCACCCAGGCCATTCAAGTAGCGGAGGTCGGACCGTCCAAAGAGACAAATGAGGCCGAGCAGGTCAAAGAAACTGCCGAGGGCGGACAGGCAGGAGAAGCAGCTAAGGCCAAACAAATCCAAAAAACTGCCGAGGTCGGACCGGCCGGAGAGGCAGCGGAGGGGGGACAGGCATTAAACGTTGCCGAGGCCGAGCATTCTGGAAAAGCAGTCAAAGCTGAACTGGCCAGAGAGACGGCCCAGGCCAGGAAGGTTACTGAGGCTGCGGGACGAGCTGATCTCACCTGGGCGTTGTACGTGGACGGCGCGTCAAGTAAGGAAGGATGTGGGGCCGGGCTCCTCTTAATCAGCCCTACTGGGGAGGAGCTGTCCTACGCTCTGAGGTTCGATTTTAGAGCTTCTAACAATGAATCAGAGTACGAGACTCTAATTACAGGGATGGAGATGGCCCGGAAGTTAGGGGCTAGATCAATAAAGGCCTATAGCGACTCGCAGCTGATAGTGAACCAGGTATGGGGAAGTTACGAGGTCAAAGAGGGGACGCTAAGAAGGTATGTGGCCAAGACACGCGAGCTGAAGGGCCTGTTCGAGCAATTCGCGCTTGAGCAGATTCCGCGAAGCCAGAACAAGAGAGCTGACGCCCTGTCTAAACTGGCCTCTACCTCGGTTGGCGTCTTAGGTCGTGAAATACTGGTGGAGGTCGTCAGAAGTCGGGCCTATGAACCGTTCAATGCTGTGGTCATTCAGGTGGTGAGCTCGTGGATGGATCCTATTGTCCAGTACCTGGCTCAATGGGAGCTCCCACCGAGCAGGGTAGAGGCCCGCAAAGTCCTCCTTAAGTCGCAGAAGTACGTGCTCACGCATGGAGTCTTATACAGGAAATCTCACTTGCAACCCTTGTTGAAGTGTGTAACGCCCGAGGAAGGAAGTTATGTCTTGCGCGAGTTGCATGAAAGCATCTGCGGCAATCACGTTGGCCCTAGAGTATTGGCCAAGAAGGGAATGCTGGCTGGATACTATTGACCCACCATCTTCAGGGACTCGGCCGAGCTGGTAGCCCGGTGTAAGTCTTGCCAGCTACACGCCCCAATCCATCACACCCCCACTCAGGAAATGATTCCTCTCAGTAGCCCGTGGCCATTCTTCCAATGGGAGATTGACCTGTTGGGGCCGTTTCCCCGAGCTCCAGGTGGCTACGAATACTTGGTGGTAGCCATTGATTACTTCACTAAGTGGGTAGAGGCCGAGTCCATCAACACGATTAGCAGCAGGTCGATCCAAAAATTCCTCTGGAAAAGCATAGTCTGCCGATTTAGCATACCAAGGGCTCTCATCTCGGACAACGGCAGGCAGTTCGCTGACCACTCTCTCCAGGAATGGTGCACGGAGCTCGGCATCCAGCAGCACTTCACTTCAGTGGGGCACCCCCAAGCCAATAGCCAGGTCGAGAATGTCAACAGAACCATCTTGCACGGCCTGAAGACAAGAATAGAGTCTGTCCGAACTAATTGGCTGGAGGAGCTGCCCACCATACTATGGGCTTACCGGACAACGCCTCGGACGGCCACCCAAGAGACACCGTTCGTCCTGACATACGGGGTCGAGGCAGTAATCCCAACAGAGATTGGAGTGCCCTCGGGTAGGGTGCAACACTTTGTGGCTCAGGATAATGAGGAGGAGATGCGGGTTGACTTGGACTTAGTCGAGCATCGAAGGAAAGAAGCGGCTATAAGAATGGCTAAGTATAAGGGCCAGGTCGCACGCTATTACAATGCCAGGGTTAGGCACCTTTCTTTCAAGCCAGGGGACCTGGTATTACGCAAGAACTCCGTGAGCCGAGCTGGGGGCACGGGTAAGTTAGACCCAAATTGGGAAGGTCCCTACGTGGTAAGGGAAGCTGACCGGGTAGGTTATTGTAAGCTAGCTCGCCTGGATGGAGGCGAAGTCCCGTGCACCTGGCACAATTCAAATTTAAGGCTTTTTCTTTAGTATCCTGCCTGAGCTGAAAATGGTCAGCCGGACAGGTCTGTTTTCATTTTGTTAGTTCAGCACTTGGGCTTATAATGTATTCAAGGCTTTTAAATAATAAAAAATTTTTACAAGTGTTGGATGAGAAAGTAGGCCATCTATTCCATTTCAAAAAAAAGGCATATACATGCGGAGGGCTATACAAAAGCGAGCTGGCCAGCTCGGTGCCTACCTTAGCCTAATTCCTATAGGGCTATCCTATGTACTATCCATCTAACTCTCCCTTTGCTGTTCTTGCTCTGGCTTGGGAGAGGCTGCGGGAAGAGTAGGGTCGGCGACCAAGGCAACCAGGTCGCGCCCATTGGAGTAGCCCGTGACAAGCCTGTCAATTTGATGGACGGCTTGGGGGTTGTAGTCAGGCCATTTTCTCAGGTCAAAACCCGGCAAGTTCAAGGACTGAACATCCGCCATGGCTTTGGTGTAGCCGAGCTGCAGGACGGGGCCATTCAGGATGGCCAGGTCGTTCATGAAGCTTTCAGACTTCTTAAACTCTTGAACGCCTAGCTGACGCCCTTCCTCCTTAGCCGCTTCCACCAGCTCGGTAGATCTTTTGTGCTCGGCCTCCAGAGCCGCGGCCAGCTCAGCTGCTTTCTTCTTCTCCAGCTCGCAGGAGGATTTGGCATCCGCAAGTTGTTTCTTCAGGGACTCTAGCTCGGCCTCCGCGGCTTCGAGTTGGCCTGATAGCCTTTCCTTGGCGGCGTCGACCTGAGATAGGTTGACCCTCATATTTTCGTACCGCTGCGCGAGCTCGGCCCCAGCGACATTGAGCTGCAGATCGAATACAGGATAAGAAATCGGCAAATTGAAGGGGATGTCAGGGAGGCACTAAGATAAGGAATCACCTGGGCTGTACTGAGGTAAATATGCTCCAGCAGCTCGGAGTTGGAGGCGAGTTGGATGAAGTGGTGATCGCGTGGGAGCACTACGCCCTGAACGAGCTCCCAGGCAGCATCAGGGAATTGAGCTCGGTCATTCACCGACAGCCCCCACTTGGGGCAGAAATGCTAGGGGTGCGGGTGCGAGCTCTGGCCGGTAGGAGGCTTCAGAGGAATCACGTTCCTCATACGCCACATGGCTGGAGGTGACTCGGACGAGGCCTGCTGCTCGGCGGAGTTCACTCCGTAGTGGGGCGCAAGAACTGTTGAGGGTTCCTCCTGGGATTGGGGGGAAGTCGCCTCGGTCCTAACCCTTTTGGCCGCCGTCTTCTTCCTTTTCTTCTTTGGCTCCTCTCCAGGTGACGACTGAGCTGTGATCTGAGGATTGGACACTGGCGGAGGAGGAGGAGCCGCGCTACTGGGGGCCGCGGATAGAGCGGGAGTAGGAGTGCTAGTACTACCGGATCCTCCAATGTTCAAAAACTGGGAGAATCTCTTCACTGCAGAGGAAAAAGAGTGGGTCAGCTCGGGCAGTGTGACCAAACTCATTAAAAAGAAGGAAGAAATGAGGCCCAGAAGTTACAAGCTGTCAGCTCCTCTGGGAGAAGGGGTCGGAGATCGGGGGGCAGGGTCATTCACCTCTGCTCGGATCAGCCCTGCCGACCAGAGCTGTGCATTGTTAAACTCTTTAACTTTTAGCCGGGCTTCCGAGCTGACCAGGCGGTCCAGCTCGGCTTCAGGCAGAGGTGAGGAAATTGGATCAGAAACCTGGGTCTCCTCCCTCCAGGTCAGGGGAGGAAACCCAGTGTTCTTCACAAAAAAGAATTGTGCCTTCCAGCCTTTGATGGAGGAAGGCATTTGCATGAACAGCTCGCGGGTGGGGAGTTCCCCTCCGCTCCTGCGAGCGAAGTAGAACCAGCCGTGAACCGGGCCGCTCACCTTCATTTGAAAAAATGACCTAAACAGGTCCAAGGAATAAGGAATTTCGAGAGCTCGGCACAAAATGAAGAAGCCGAGGATCGACCGAATGGCATTGGGAACGATTTGGGTAATTCGGATGCCCCAGAAGGTCAGAATGTCATAAAGGAATTAGGGGATGGGAAGGCGGAGACCAGCCACGAGCTGATCCTTGTAGATAGCTACAAACTCAGAAGGAGGTCGGCACGCGTACTCCCCCGGTTGGGCTGCCCTAGCCTCGAACTGGGGAGGAATATCGTACCTCCCCACCAGCTCGTCCACGTCCACCTGGTCAAGGATGGGGGGAATTATTTCGACTTCCCCAAAGTCGATATCGGGCGCCCTAGGGGGGTCCAGCCCTAGCGCGAGCTGGAACTGCCTCCAGAGGGGTCCCTGGGCCAGCAGCTCCAGTCTCAGGTTGGGCAGATTGACCAGGCTGGTCCATGGTTAAAACTGGAGAAGGAACTGGAGAAGGAAGGTACTCAGACCCGGACGAACTGGAAGAAGAAGAGCTAGAAAAGAGTATCTCTATGAGTGCAGGTCGAGTTACTCTACGCCTAGGTGCCGAGCTAGTAAGATCTGAGTGTGTGGAAGAGGAAGACATAAAATGGAAAGAAGACTTACTAGCGGATGATAGGGAAGAGCTGATAGATGATTAACGCAACTCTCGGGTGGATTCACTAGGCGAGGAGCGAGCTGAAGAAGATTGGGGAAAGGAGAGAATGAGAATGGAAGCTTGAAAATGACGTTTGGTAGGACCTATTTATAGGCCTCCTGGGCGGGAAGTTGAAGAGCCTCGAGTTGGAAATTCGAATTTATTGCAAAGGGATGGTTATCTTGGAAAACGTTTGCGCTGACAACCGCCATCATGGGGGGACGCGACCTTTGAGGTGACGGTTATGACGGTATACGTGGCGGTTTTCCGAAGAAGGTGCGCGATCGTGGGATCATGGGCCCCGCACTAGGCCGACCTGACGCTTCGTAATTTGGTCCAGACTCATGCGACTACTCGGTGAATCTAAACTCAAGGGGGGCTAGTGTAGTGGGGCAAATCCACGCATGCCACGTGTCAGCTCGGTAGGTGACGCACGTCAGTTCGGCGTTAGGGACTACGCAGCTTGCACGTGCTAGCTCGGCAGGAGAGAGTCAGCTCTGCTGTGTCAAGGGCTCCTGTGCTGGGCCTTATGGGCTGCCACCTTCGAACTTATAGGCGCCGTCACGCAAAACCCTAGAAGACTCCGAACCCTAAGGGGACTTTGACTCCCACAAGGAAACTACAACCCATTCGGCCCTATAAAAGCAACGCCATAAGACCACACAATGTATGTATAAACTAGTACTCTAAACTATTACTCTGTGGACAAGCTTTACTGACTTGACCGTCGGAGTTATTCTGAGGATGCCAGTCCCGCCCTTTTCCTTTCTTTACAGGACCCTCAACTCGGTTCACCCTCTCAGGTCGGCTGCGCCTGATCAGTTCGGCTCGCAACAGTTCAGTTCGGATCTGGTTTTTGGCTGTCGCATCAATTAGCGCCGTCTGTGGGAACACGTAATTCTTCTCTTGCGAATCATGCCAAGAACGAGGTCCCAGAGGAATGCTGGTGGATCCAAGGGGAACGAGGGAAGCAGCCCCCAACACCCCTCACGAGGGCTGACTCCTGGAGACGAGGGCGTGGGGCTCTCACGAATTCCGCCGGAGCAGTTGGTCCAGGCGGTGGCAGGGAACCTGCCAACTTTTGAGGCAATTGTGAACTACATGAAGGGGTAGGCAGTAGGTCATCCCGGCCAGGGACTAATGAGTCAGGGAGATGGGCCGTCCGAATCTAGGACGGGGAGCCCTAACCCTCCGCCAAAAAGGGTACACCGGGAGCTCACTCGCGACCAGGTTGACGTTGTAGAACCTTCTCACAAACACTCCAGAACCGAGCACCCGGAGCCCTTCCGGAGGTGTTCTAAGGAGGAACTCTCACCACGGAAGGAGCAGCTCTAGGTGCAGGACGAGTTGGACCTGCTTTTAAATCCAGAGGCGGATAGGTATATCGCCTCCCCCTTCGTCCCTGACATCGAAGACTACCCGCTGCCAGCGAAGTTCAAGATACAAAGCATGAAGTCTTACGATGTGACCACGGATCCGGAAGATCACTTGTTTGCCTTCATGACCCAAATACGCCTGCAAACTGCTACGGATGCGGTTAGGTGCAAGACCTTTCCAATGTTTTTGGAGGGTAAGGCGCGTCAGTGGTTCCAGGAGCTTTCTCCCAGGTCCATTCGGTCCTTTGCCCAGCTCGCGCGACTGTTCTCGGCCAAGTTCGTTTCATCACGAGCCTTCTCCAAGAGTACGGCGCATCTGATGACTATCCAGCAAAGGCCTGAGGAGTCCTTGCGCGAATACATGGTACGTTTCAATAACGAGTCCCTCCAGATTGGAGATCGCGATGACAAGGTGGTCATTGTTGCCTTCATTAACGGGCTGCGAAAACAAAACCTCTATACCGAGCTCGTGGAGAGACCTCCCAAGTCAGTTCGGGATATGCTAGACCGAGCTCTTGAGAAGGCCAACGCGGAGGAAGCCAATCGCCTTAAGAGTGAGCAAGAAAGATTGAGGGATGACAAGCGCAGGAGGGGCGCCGACCAGGTGGATGTACAGCCTAGCCAGGGAAGGAAAAACGCTTATGACCGCCTTCCCAGGAGCCGTCCAATGGGAGGAAACAAGTCCTGGACTGGTCTCACGGCACCTCGAGCTCGGGTGCTCGCAGTGATGGAACAGGAGGGGCTCTCTCGACCTCCTCGTCCTTTGGCCGGGGACAAAAACAAACGGAACCAACGTCTGTATTGCGCTTATCATCGAGATGTGGGGCACGATACAGAGGACTGCCGTCACCTCAAGAAAGACATTGAAAAATAGATCAAACGAGGCCATCTGGGGCAGTTCATACGAGAGGAACGAGCTGACCAGCAACGAGGAAGACCCAGGTCAGAACGTCCGAGCTACACCCGGGACCGACTTCAGGGGTCTCGTGGCCGAACTCCCGAGTAGGAAACACAGAATCTGACGGGGGTGATTAACACTATTGCCGGAGGACCTGCTGGTGGGGATAGTCATACAGCTCGGTGGCACAATCACCCCCCTCCCACGGGGGAGAGCTCGGCCAAGCGATTGAAGATGTATGAGGAAATAATCTATGGACTTGAAGACGCAGTCCCTCTGGCCTCTAATAACCATGAAGGCATTGTGATAGAAGTCATCACCTGTAATTACAAGGTGAAGAAGGTATACATAAACAACGGAAGTGCCATAGACGTGTTGTATTACAAGACCTTTAAGGAGCTACAGCTGGAGGATAGACAGCTCGTACCGGTTCGAACTCCGTTGATCGGTTTTGCGGGTCCTCCCGTGAGGCCGGAAGGAATGATCACTCTCATGGTTACGGTGGGGGTGTCCCCGAAGTGCCGAACGGTCCCGGTAAACTTCGCGGTGGTTAAGAAGCCGTCGTCGTACAATATGATTCTGGGACGGTCCACACTGAATGCTCTCCGAGCTATTTGCTCCACCTTGCATCTCAGTATGAAGTTTCCTACTCCTGCTGGGGTGGCTGAGGTGCTGGGAGATCCGGAGGTGGCAAGGGCGTGTTATATTGCCACCCTCAAGAGCAAAGAGAAATTGGTAGTTCAGACAGTTTGTTTAGAGCCCTGGGAGCCCATGGAGAAAGGGGAAAGATTGGAGACAGACGAGGGTTAGCCGAGCTGCCCGTCCAGCCCGACCGACCTGAGAGCACGGTGAAGGTTGGCACCGGGCTAGGCGAGCTGGTCAGGAGTTCTTTGGAATCTCTCTTGGAGGAATATGCTGAGATTTTTGCTTGGAGTGCTGATGACATGTCAGAAATTCCCACCGAGTTGGCAGTCCATAGGCTACATGTGTCCCCCAACGTCCGACCTATGAAGCAGAAGAAGAGGAACTTTGCTCCTGAGCGAAAGGAGGTCGTCAAAAACGAGGTGGGTAAGTTGCTGGAGGCTAAGATAGTTAAGAAACTCTACTACCCGACCTGGCTAACCAATCCGGTGTTGGTCAAGAAGGAGGAGAAAGCTTGGAAGATATGTGTGGATTTCACTGACTTAAATAAGGCTTGCCCGAAGGACTGTTACCCACTCCCACGGATTGACCAGCTCGTGGACTCAACAGCTGGCTATGAGATTTTCTGTTTCTTGAATGCCTTCAAGGGGTACCATCAGATAGGCTTGGACGAGGAGGATCAGGAGAAGACCTCGTTCATCACCGAGGAAGGCACATATTGTTACGTCACCATGCCATTCGGACTAAAGAATGCAGGTGCGACCTATCAGAGGTTGGTAAACAAGTTGTTCAAAAATCAGATCGGCCGAAACCTGAAGGTTGATGTGGACGATATGTTAGTAAAAAGTCAAACTCAGGAGCAGTTCATCTCTGACCTGAGAGAAATTTTTGAGGTTCTTCGGAGCTCACGAATACGGCTAAACCCAAAGAAATGTACCTTTGGGGTCAGGTCGGGAAAATTCCTAGGCTACATGATTTCTAAAGAAGGGGTGAGAGCTAACCCAGACAAGATCAAGGCTATCATGGACATGGCTCCACCCCGGAATATTAAGGAGGTACAACGTCTGACAGGGAGGATGGCAGCCTTGAACAGATTCCTGTCCAAATCGGCAGTTCGGGGGTCGCCTTTCTTCAAGGTCCTGAAAGGAGGTTGGCAGTTCGAGTGGAGCCCGGAGTGCCAAAAGGCGTTCGATGAACTGAAGGCCCACCTCGCTCGGTTGCCAGCCCTGACCTCTCCCAAATTGGGGGAGACCTTGTTCATTTACTTAGTTGCGGGAGAGGGTGCCATTAGCGCAGTGCTGGTGCGGGAGGAAAACAAAATGCAAAAACCCGTGTATTATGTCAGCCGCGCCCTGCAGGGGGCCGAGGCAAGGTACTCGGCGGTAGAACGATATGTTTTGGCATTAGTACATGCAACTCGGAAGCTCAGGACGTACTTCCAAACTCACCCCGTAGTGGTCATGACGGACCAGCCTCTGAAGCACATCCTTTCCAAGCCCGAGTCCTCGAGTAGAATGGTGAAGTGGGCTGTGGAATTGTCAGAATACGACCTGGGATATCAGCCCCGAACGGCCATCAAAACCCAAGCGTTGGCGGACTTCATAGCGGATGGCGTTTCCTTTGGATCGCCTGAAGCGGAGGTCGATCTGGCCAGGGACATACAGGCCAGGAAGGATGGAGAAATTGTTAAAGATGCGCACATCAGGCAAGCAGCCAAAACCTTACAGACTCCAAAAACTACCAAAGCCACCCAGGCCCGAGAAGCAGCAGAGGTCTTTGAGGCCGGAGACGCTGCCGAGGTCACCCAGGCCATTCAAGTAGCGGAGGTCGGACCGTCCAAAGAGACAAATGAGGCCGAGCAGGTCAAAGAAACTGCCGAGCGCGGACAGGCTGGAGAAGCAGCTAAGGCCAAACAAATTCAAAAAACTGCCGAGGTCGGACCGGCCGGAGAGGCAGCGGAGGGGGGACAGGCATTAAACGTTGCCGAGGCCGAGCATTCTGGAAAAGCAGTCAAAGCTGAACTGGCCAGAGAGACGGCCCAGGCCAGGAAGGTTACTGAGGCTGCGGGACGAGCTGATCTCACCTGGACGTTGTACGTGGACGGCGCGTCAAGTAAGGAAGGATGTGGGGCCGGGCTCCTCTTTATCAGCCCTACTAGGGAGGAGCTGCCCTACGCTCTGAGGTTCGATTTTAGAGCTTCTAACAATGAATCAGAGTACGAGACTCTAATTACAGGGATGGAGATGGCCCGGAAGTTAGGGGCTAGATCAATAAAGGCCTATAGCGACTCGCAGCTGATAGTGAACCAGGTATGGGGAAGCTACGAGGTCAAAGAGGGGACGCTAAGAAGGTATGTGGCCAAGACACGCGAGCTGAAGGGCCTGTTCGAGCAGTTCGCGCTTGAACAGATTCCGCGAAGCCAGAACAAGAGAGCTGACGCCCTGTCTAAACTGGCCTCTACCTCGGTTGGCGTCTTAGGTCGTGAAATACTGGTGGAGGTCGTCAGAAGTCGGGCCTATGAACCGTTCAATGCTGTGGTCATTCAGGTGGTGAGCTCGTGGATGGATCCTATTGTCCAGTACCTGGCTCAATGGGAGCTCCCACCGAGCAGGGTAGAGGCCCGCAAAGTCCTCCTTAAGTCGCAAAAGTACGTGCTCACGCATGGAGTCTTATACAGGAAATCTCACTTGCAACCCTGGTTGAAGTGTGTAACGCCCGAGGAAGGAAGTTATGTCTTGCGCGAGTTGCATGAAAGCATCTGCGGCAATCACGTTGGCCCTTGAGTATTGGCCAAGAAGGGAATGCTGGCTGGATACTATTGACCCACCATCTTCAGGGACTCGGCCGAGCTGGTAGCCCGGTGTAAGTCTTGCCAGCTACACGCCCCAATCCATCACACCCCCACTCAGGAAATGATTCCTCTCAGTAGCCCGTGGCCATTCTTCCAATGGGAGATTGACCTGTTGGGGCCGTTTCCCCGAGCTCCAGGTGGCTACGAACACTTGGTGGTAGCCATTGATTACTTCACTAAGTGGGTAGAGGCCGAGTCCATCAACACGATTAGCAGCAGGTCGATCCAGAAATTCCTCTGGAAAAGCATAGTCTGCCGATTTGGCATACCAAGGGCTCTCATCTCGGACAACGGCAGGCAGTTCGCTGACCACTCTCTCCAAGAATGGTGCACGGAGCTCGGCATCCAGCAGCACTTCACTTCAGTGGGGCACCCCCAAGCCAATAGACAGGTCAAGAATGTCAACAGAACCATCCTGCACGGCCTGAAGACAAGAATAGAGTCTACCCGAACTAATTGGCTGGAGGAGCTGCCCACCATACTATGGGTTTACCGGACAACGCCTCGGACGGCCACCCAAGAGACACCGTTCGTCCTGACATACGGGGTCGAGGCAGTAATTCCAACAGAGATTGGAGTGCCCTCGGGTAGGGTGCAACACTTTGTGGCTCAGGATAATGAGGAGGAGATGCGGCTTGACTTGGACTTAGTCGAGCATCGAAGGGAAGAAGCGGCTATAAGAATGGCTAAGTATAAGGGCCAGGTCGCACGCTATTACAATGCCAGGGTTAGGCACCTTTCTTTCAAGCCAGGGGACCTGGTATTACGCAAGAACTCCGTGAGCCGAGCTGGGGGCACGGGTAAGTTAGACCCAAACTGGGAAGGTCCCTACGTGGTAAGGGAAGCTGACCGGGTAGGTTATTGTAAGCTAGCTCGCCTGGATGGAGGCGAAGTCCCGTGCACCTGGCACAATTCAAATTTAAGGCTTTTTCTTTAGTATCCTGCCTGAGCTGAAAATGGTCAGCCGGACAGGTCTGTTTTCATTTTGTTAGTTCAGCACTTGGGCTTATAATGTATTCAAAGCTTTTAAATAATAAAAAATTTTTACAAGTGTTGGATGAGAAAGTAGGCCATCTATTCCATTTCAAAAAAAAGGCATATACATGCGGAGGGCTATACAAAAGCGAGCTGGCCAGCTCGGTCCCTACCTTAGCCTAATTCCTATAGGCCTATCCTATGTACTATCCATCTAGCTCTCCCCTTGCTGTTCTTGCTCTGGCTCGGGAGAGGCTGCGGGAAGAGTAGGGTCGGCGACCAAGGCAACCAGGTCGCGCCCATTGGAGTAGCCCGTGACAAGCCTGTCAATTTGATGGACGGCTTGGGGGTTGTAGTCAGGCCATTTTCTCAGGTCAAAACCCGGCAAGTTCAAGGACTGAACATCTGCCATGGCTTTGGTGTAGCCGAGCTGCAGGACGGGGCCATTCAGGATGGCCAGGTCGTTCATGAAGCCTTCAGACTTTTTAAACTCTTGAACGCCTAGCTGACGCCCTTCCTCCTTAGCCGCTTCCACCAGCTCGGTAGATCTTTTGTGCTCGGCCTCCAGAGCCGCGGCCAGCTCAGCTGCTTTCTTCTTCTCCAGCTCGCAGGAGGATTTGGCATCCGCAAGTTGTTTCTTCAGGGACTCTAGCTCGGCCTCCGCGGTTTCGAGTTGGCTTGATAGCCTTTCCTTGGCGGCGTCGACCTGAGATAGGTTGACCCTCATATTTTCGTACCGCTGCGCGAGCTCGGCCCCAGCGACATTGTGCTGCAGATCGAATACAGGATAAGAAATCAGCAAATTGAAGGGGATGTCAGGGAGGCACTAAGTTAAGCAATCACCTGGGCTGTACTGAGGTAAATATGCTCCAGCAGCTCGGAGTTGGAGGCGAGTTGGATGAAGTGGTGATCGCGTGGGAGCACTACGCCCTGAACGAGCTCCCAGGCAGCTTCAGGGAATTGAGCTCGGTCATTCACCGACAGCCCCCACTTGGGGCAGAAATGCTAGGGGTGCGGGTGCGAGCTCTGGCCGGTAGGAGGCTTCAGAGGAATCACGTTCCTCATACGCCACATGGCTGGAGGTGACTCGGACGAGGCCTGCTGCTCGGCGAAGTTCACTCCGTAGTGGGGCGCAAGAACTGTTGAGGGTTCCTCCTGGGATTGGGGGGAAGTCGCCTCGGTCCTAGCCCTTTTGGCCGCCGTCTTCTTCCTTTTCTTCTTTGGCTCCTCTCTAGGTGACGACTAAGCTGTGATCTGAGGATTGGGCACTGGCGGAGGAGGAGGAGCCGCGCTACTGGGGGCCGCGGATAGAGCGGGAGTAGGAGTGCTAGTACTACCGGATCCTCCAATGTTCAAAAACTGGGAGAATCTCTTCACTGCAGAGGAAAAAGAGTGGGTCAGCTCGGGCAGTGTGACCAAACTCATTAAAAAGAAGGAAGAAATGAGGCCCAGAAGTTACAAGCTGTCAGCTCCTCTGGGAGAAGGGGTCGGAGATCGGGGGGCAGGGTCATTCACCTCTGCTCGGATCAGCCCTGCCGACCAGAGCTGTGCATTGTTAAACTCTTTAACTTTCAGCCGGGCTTCCGAGCTGACCAGGCGGTCCAGCTCGGCTTCAGGCAGAGGTGAGGGAATTGGATCAGAAACCTGGGTCTCCTCCCTCCAGGTCAGGGGAGGAAACCCAGTGTTCTTCACAAAAAAGAATTGTGCCTTCCAGCCTTTGATGGAGGAAGGCATTTGCATGAACAGCTCGCGGGTGGGGAGCTCCCCTCCGCTCCTGCGAGCGAAGTAGAACCAGCCGTGAACCGGGCCGCTCACCTTCATTTGAAAAAATGACCTAAACAGGTCCAAGGAATAAGGAATTTCGAGAGCTCGGCACAAAATGAAGAAGCCGAGGATCGACCGAATGGCATTGGGAACGATCTGGGTAATTCGGATGCCCCAGAAGGTCAGAATGTCATAAAGGAATTAGGGGATGGGAAGGCGGAGACCAGCCACGAGCTGATCCTTGTTGATAGCTACAAACTCAGAAGGAGGTCGGCACGCGTACTCTCCCGGTTGGGCTGCCCTAGCCTCGAACTGGGGAGGAATATCGTACCTCCCCACCAGCTCGTCCACGTCCCCCTGGTCAAGGATGGGGGGAATTATTTCGACTTCCCCAAAGTCGATATCGGGCGCCCTAGGGGGGTCCAGCCCTAGCGCGAGCTGGAACTGCCTCCAGTGGGATCCCTGGGCCAGCAGCTCCAGTCTCAGGTTGGGCAGATTGACCAGGCTGGTCCATGGTTAAAACTGGAGAAGGAACTGGAGAAGGAAGGTACTCAGACCCGGACGAACTGGAAGAAGAAGAGCTAGAAAAGGGTATCTCTATGAGTGTAGGTCGGGTTACTCTACGCCTAGGTACCGAGCTAGTAAGGTCTGAGTGTGTGGAAGAGGAAGACATAAAATGGAAAGAAGACTTACTAGCGGATGATAGGGAAGAGCTGATAGATGATTAACGCAACTCTCGGGTGGATTCACTAGGCGAGGAGCGAGCTGAAGAAAATTGGGGAAAGGAGAGAATGAGAATGGAAGCTTGAAAATGACATTTGGTAGGACCTATTTATAGGCCTCCTGGGCGGGAAGTTGAAGAGCCCCGAGTTGGAAATTAGAATTTATTGCAAAGGGACGGTTACCTTGGAAAACGTTTGCGCTGACAACCGCCATCATGGGGGGACGCGACCTTTGAGGTGACGGTTATGACGGTATACGTGGCGGTTATCCGAAGAAGGTGCACAATCGTGGGATCATGGGCCCCGCACTAGGCCGACCTGACGCTTCGTAATTTGGTCCAGACTCACGCGACTCCTCGGTGAATCTAAACTCAAGGGGGGCTAGTGTAGTTGGGCAAATCCACGCATGCCACGTGTCAGCTCGGTAGGTGACGCACGTCAGTTCGGCGTTAGGGACTACGCAGCTTGCACGTGCAAGCTCGGCAGGAGGGAGCCAGCTCTGCTGTGTCAAGGGCTCCTGTGCTGGGCCTTATGGGCTGCCACCTTCGAACTTATAGGCGCCGTCACGCAAAATCCTAGAAGACTCCGAACCCTAAGGGGACTTTGACTCTCACAAGGAAACTACAACCCATTTGGCCCTATATAAGCAACGCCATAAGACCACACAAGGTACGTATAGACTAGTATTCTAAACTATTACTCTGTGGACAAGCTTTACTGACTTGACCGCCGGAGTTATTCTGGGGACGCCAGTCCCGCCCTCTTCCTTTCTTTACAGGACCCTCAACTCGGTTCACCCTCTCAGGTCGGCTGCGCCTGATCAGCTCAGTTCGCAACAGTTCAGCTCGGATCTGGTTTTTGGCTGTCGCATCAGAAAGAATGACTATTTATACAATTTAAATATACTCTTTTTTAATTTAAATGGACTTGCATTAGTATATGCTAAAATTGTGTATTATAGATTCATTAAAGAATGAAAATTGCCAAAATTTTAGAATTACAAATATATAATCAAGTATAATAATAGAGATAGAGTAAACATAATTGCAAAAAATTAAGAAAAGAAAATTTGTGCATTGATTGATAGAAAAATCAAGAAAGATATAATCAATGTAAATGTATATAAGTTAAGAAATTAATAGATTGAAATTCACTGCAAATAAAGAAGTGTAGAATGACAAAAAAAACCAAAATATTGTCCATATTTTAGTAATGATAATAAATAATCAATGTAACCGTATATAAAGTTGGAAATTAATAAATTGAAATTTACTATGAAGAAGAAAGTATAGAATAATAGTTAACGAAAGCTTTTCCAAATTTTAGTAATGGTAATAATATATCAATCCAATAATAGGGATAGAGAATGTAATTGTAGAGAATTAAAATAGGAAAACTATTGACAAAAAATAAATTTAGGGCATAAATTATTAAAAAATGTATATAAAATATGTAACTAATAGATTTTTATAAATGGATTATAAATAAGGGATTAAAAAGGACTATAATTTTTTGTTATAAAAAAAATAGATAAAGAATAAAATCTACCAAAAAATATAAGCAAATATAATTTTTTTTTACATGACAAAAAGATAAAATTTTCATTGGACAAAATACAGCTAATTCAGCAACTCACCAAAATGAGAAGTGAACAGCAAATTAATACATACATACATGAATATATATATATATGTATGTATACATACATGCATGCATACACACACACGCATACATATCTGTGACGACCCCACTTCCCCCTAGGGCGTACCCCAGGATTTTACGAATTACCTATTCAACTCTCGCCAGGACTCACTCAAGCGTAATTCGAGAAAGATATCGCGTCCATAGATAAGATATGAAACAACAATATCAAACTTAACATATACATTGATGTTCAAATCCAGCTACAAGATTTATACACTTCCAAAACGTTCAAGTATTTACAATCCAAGTAAAATTAACCCTAGTCGGGTGTTAGCGCGAGTGCAATAGCAAAATAAAAAAAACTTGACTACGCTAATCTGTACAAGTCTCACGCCTCGCTCGTACCCCTTGTAAGGAAAACAAATGGAGCGAGATGAGCTAAAAGCCCAGTGAGGTTCCAAATAGCAAGTTGGCCATTATTTAAAAGTACAAGTATCAACGTAGCAAAAGAGCGAGCATAACAAGTTCATAAAAGTGAACAATACACTTCAAGTAGCAAATTTCAAAATGAACGAGTGAAAAATTATTTTCTAAAAGAAACAATAACACTACGAATAACAATCCAGATGTAAGGATACCGATGGCTCTCAGGAGCCAAATTTTCATTATTTCACCATAGTTTGATCAAGTATTAGTTGACACTCCGTCAACTTTCAAGAAAAGTAACCAGTCCTGTAGTATTTCACTTAACTCCAATCCGTCCACCATTCAATCCCTTTACCGGGCCCGAACACCAACTAAACACTGGTGACAATATTCGAGTATACCGATTAGTCGAAAAGATAACACTCCACTCGACATCACTAACTACCGATGGTTCGTTATCTAATCGACCAATCCCTTGCTCGCTCGATTCAATTAACTAGCCAGTGGGGTTTGGGTCCCCAAAAAGTCAATGAGATAACACTCCAATTGCCTGAATCAAAATAAAAGTACGGATACGGAAATGAGAGGCATCTCCCACTCGGATTGAGTGTGGTACATACTACCGCTCCGCACTTACAATTCAAGTACAAGTATATCAAGTTAATTGAAACAATAAATAAGTATATACCATAATAGGACAAGTGCGATAAAGTACACTCTTTCCCGATCAAACAAATCACATATCAATTATTTACATTGATCAAGTATTGAAAACAAGTGTCCAGTTCAACCAGGTATTTGGAAGCATTCACCAAAATGTAGTGCTTTTCAAAAATCACGTTCAGGTCCAACTCCGTAGTTGGAATTCAAATCTGCGATAAAATATCATTGACGAATGTAAAACTCTCTACAGTTCGAAACATAGAAGTTTGGCTTCAAGAAAATCAAGTAAATGAAACTCGTTTAAGTAGTATTCAAGATACTTATCAAATTTCGAAAAATTTGTGCTTGCTCGTTTAGTTGCGGTAAAGAAGCAGTTAAAACTTTAGAACTCCCACTGGAGTCGAAAGAATGAGGAAAACGTATTTCATTGATTATTACTTTCATTTTCCAAGGGTACAATGTCGGCCAAGTTCTAACTTATATACCTCGATAAAAGAAAATGCAAATATCCTAGATGGTTCAAGTGGTATTCGTTCTCAAATCCTTACGCAAATCGCGAGTAGATCTACCTAGCTCTCGAGCACAAATTTGGGCAGCACACCCTTTGTATTTACCTATTTTCCAACCAGTTATGGCTTTATTCTTTTCCTCAAGCAGTCCCAAAGTCACACAAAAATAATCTCCTTTCAATAGCCATTCAATAGGCTCAATGTCGTACAAATACAAAATCAAGTTAGGAAAATGTTCGGAAATGAAATTTAAGTCATAAAACAAAAGACAGATTTCACGTCGCTTAGCATATCGGACACAATCGAAGCTACGCTTATCCAATTGGTGTGAAATTTATACCGTTTCGAAGCTAAGATAAAGGGCTACAACTTTGATGAAGACCACTCAGTCCAGTTCATAGTGCATCTAGGTCAAAATTTCAAATTACAGAACTAGAAGTTAGCCGCACTATGCTTAAATGACAATAACTCAAGCTACCGAAGTCCGATTGAGAAGTTTTCAGGGCCGTTGGACAGATAAGACATGGCACTAAAACTTTTGTGTTTTGGCCAAATGTTAATTCAATATAGATCAGGGTGAACAGATGCGGGTCAGATTGGTGAAATATCAACACTGTCCACAGAGCTCTACTTATGGCAGTCAGGGTTATTTTTGTCTTTTCACATGCTACAGTGCTTAGAGTGAGCTGAAATTTACAGGTAGCTATAGAACATCATTCTCTACAACTTTCATGTTTTGTGCCAAGCCTAATTCGATCTCTATCATGGTCAAACAGAACTGGGCAGAACAGAGCAATGAAGAATCTCAATTCTGGAATTTAACGTATTCAAGGTGTAACTTCACATTTCTAACTTAAAACCGCTACTACTACCTCCTATACAAGCCTACATACACCATATACCATCCAAACAACAAGAATTACAAGTGAACCACTCAAAACCCTAACTCAAAATTCATTATTACAATCATCAAAATCACTTAGATTAGGTATCACCAAGTATGAATTCAAGTTACTACATAACTCAAATAAGAGTAAGGGAAAAAGAAAGGATGGTCAGCCTTAATACCTCAATAAAAGGGCCTGCAAGAGTTATCCTTCACCTTTCCTTGTGAAATTTAGCTCCCTAAGCTTCTCAATCTCTTAATTTGCAAGTTAATCGGTTTAGTTTTCTTGTTTTCTCACTCAATCAAGCAAAACCCAAGATGGATTGAAGCTCTCTTTCTCTTGTTTTTCCCTCTCTTTCTCACGGCTGATATGGTGGAAATGGAGAGCATTTTGAGTAGGTTTTGGTGATAAATATGAAGGAAATTAGTTGGTCAACAATTCATGAATGACCGCCACTTGTCGCGAGGTGATTAACTCTCAAAATTTTTTTCTTTTACTTTGTTTTTTTTGTCAACATTTTCGGCCAACCTTAGCTGAGTATAGGGGGAATATTTTGCACTAATATCAATGATAGTTTATGGTAGGAAAGTGGTGGTCAAGTGGTGGTCAAGTGGTGTGTTCCATCAGTAGTGAACGATACCCGTCGTATACTAGGGTTTTAACTTATAATTCACTAATTTATCATTATCACTTCTAATTACACACTTAATATCATCTAAAACTCACTTTTAATCACCAAATTTGATACACACTCTGTACCGAATAGTCACACTACGAAAAGGCGTAAAACCCTAATTTATCGTAACAATGAAAGTAAAAAGGAAACCTTGTTTCTATGATTATTTGTAGCTATTGTGGAAGTGAATGTGTATTAAAATTATTGTAAAGTAATAAATTCCAAATTAAAGGAAATTTTAAAAAATATATAAGGAATTTTACAAGTCATCACATTCTCTCCCCCTTAAAAGAATTTCGTCCTCGAAATTCATGCAGATATCCGTAAATAGTTCATGGTATTTTTCTTGCATGTCATTCTTTAACTCCCAAATCTCACCATTAGCCAAACATGTAGCTAGACAAGGGAAAACATGAATTGTACCCTGGTGGCCTAAAGCATATACTCTAGCTGGCACTCTAGATTAATCCTCTCCTCTATTCAGTTGTTTAGGATTTGAAGTGTCGGTTGGTTGGGTATCACTGATCAGTGGACAATTGGTGATCTGGTGCTCAGTACTTCCACACCATAAACACCTTCGAACTTTTCACCAGCAATTATCTTCTGTGTGGTTGGATTTCTCACAATATCTATAAGATACTTAAGGGGCTGGGGTCTGACCTCCTTGCGAGGCATCTCTTACTTCCTCCCTTCCACCTGAGGCCCCTCTTGAAGTAATTTCCTTAGGTGTCCCCGAAATTTCCTCATCACTATCTCCTCGACCCATCTTAGAGGGTGGCATACCTAGATCACCTTGGTCTTGCCCCTGACTTCCACCAGGTGTATCTCTTCTTTTTGCATGAAAAGCCCTTACTTGTGCCCTAACAATTTCTATTCTTTGGGTTTTCTCCAAAACCTCCGTAAAAGTATTAATCTGAGCCATCGCCAAGGCCTCCTGTATCTCTACATTGAACCCTTGCACAAGCCTCCGTACCCTCCTTATCTCCATAGCTATCAGTTCGGGAGCAAATTTGGATAGTTTCGTAAATTGCGTCTTATACTCGGCTACACTTAAAGTTTCCTGACAGAGCTTGATAAAATCGTTCTCTCTCTTCTCTTGGACGGACGATAGGTGGGAGGTATTTTCCCTGGAGCAGGGAGAAGGGACTGGAGTGAAAGTACCGGCTCGAGTATATTCCCTGGAGCATCATCAGGTCCCTGACTCGTCTGAGGACGTAGAAGGTATGGTCTGTTGGGTACCTTAGATTTGATAGATTCCGTTGATAAGAAAATTTCGAGAACGAAATTTCTTTAAGGGGAGGAGAGTGTGAAAACCCGTAATTTTCTTAATTTCTAGGTTTTAATTTCTTTTAATTACACGTTACTCCACCTTTTCTTTATGAGTAAATATAGTTTTTAAATGATTTTTCTAGTATCGAATAGTTTTTGAGAAATTAAGAGTATATATCGGTCGTGGGACCCGCTAGTGCGGAAAGTTTGAAAAAATTCGTCCAGTTCGGTTGAGTTTTGGATATTGGGTTTAATTTACCGGGTGTTATGAGATATTTAGAGGTTGCCAAGTGGATAGGTGTGAGTGAAACAAAAAATTAGGTATACAATTAATGAAAGTGACATGTGTCACTTAGAGATTCATTCTTACCTTTTGACCTTTTTACCACTATTCATGCCTTTACCATTTAAACCAAAATTTGACCAAAATTATCCCCAAATTGAAGCTTCTTGGCCGACTCTCTCTCTCAAGAAAACAAGGGAAGAAAACTCTCCACAATCTTGTCTTCAATCTTGCCCAATCTCTCAATTAAACCGATTAATCTTCCAATTACTCCATAAAACCTCTTAGTTTGGTGGAGTTAAACTTGGTTGTGAAGTTGTTTGGAAGGCTAAGGTGTTGAATTGCTTCCTTTCTTGTCTTATAAGGTGAGTTGTGAAAAAAAACCACTCTCCTCCCTTTAATGATGCTTAAATCATGACTAGTGGTGGTATGAGATACAATTTTATAGATTAAATCTTGATTTTTGGTTGAATTAATGAAGTTTTCTAATTATTGGAGATTTTTCTGTTTTCATATGAATATGATTGTGTGGCTATGTATGATGTTTGGAAATGGTATTTAAGGCATCTAGGAGGTGGAAAAAGTGGATAATTGCAAGCAATTTCTGTTTGGAAGAAAAATTGGAAAGTTAGGGTTTTAATGTTCTTCATTCTGCCCGGTTCTATAGCTCCTAGTTAGAGGCTGAATTGGCCTTGGCTTAAAACATGAAAGTTGTAGGGAATGATATTTTAGAGATTCCTACAAAATTTCAGGTAAATCGGAGTAGCGTAGCCTGTGAAAAGACCAAAATACCCTTACTGCTCTGGTTTTACCCGAACTTGAGAATTGCTTCTGTAATTGGTTATTTTGGTTAGGAATGCTTCAGAATTGGTTGTTGAGGTCTTCTGATGAAATGTATACCTGTTTCTAAGCTTTTGGATGGTTTTGGAATTACTGGATTTGGACTTAGGTAGCCTGTTTTATGATGTTTACACCAGAATGCGTTTTGTGAATCTGTTTTTCCGGTTCTGGTGTAGTATCTTGCATTTTTGACCTTGTTACACTCAAAACTGGATAGAGTTGCTTTCTGGAACATTGTAGCCCTATCTCTTAGTTTTCAAACGGTGGGTCTTGCACCTCTGTCCGATAATCGTAGTGCCTTTGGTGCCATTACCGCAAAATGAGATCAAAAACTGTTTTTTTAGGGCTAAAGCTAATTCCATTTCCGGATTTTTCTGGTTTCCTCTAATGCTTGTATATGCTTATGGAACCCTATTGGGGTCGTATTTGGCATTGGTTTATGACTTGTAAGCGAGTTTTACAGTGTTTATTTGAATAGTTTTAGGGCTTGACTTTTGTTTCCGGTCATTTTCCTAGCTAAATTTTGTACTCGAATGACTATTAAGCCTAGTGAACGGCTTTTGGAAATGAGATTATTTTTGTACGAGTTGTTGGGACTGATTTGAGGAAATAATGAAGCCATGACGGCTGGAAAAGTAAGCAAATTTAGGGGAAATGCTGTCCAAATTTCTAGGCCGTTTAGTCTCTTTAGGGTTGAGTTGCCTTTTGAAAGAAATGAAGGGCGTTTGGGTCATTCAAACTCTAGGTCCTCCCGTTACTTTTGTTTCCAAAAACATCATGTTTTGCACCCTTGCATTAGTAATTATTTGGCGAGGCATACGACTAGTGGTCGAGCCTCACTTGTACATTCTGTTTACTCGATTTTGGATGTGAAACCTTCAATTGTTTTACTTTGGTTCGTTTAGGGTCTCTTGGCGATTAAAGCCAGTTTGAAGTGAAACCTTTTGGAAGTATCCGTACTTGGACCGGTGAGTGTACCACTCCCCTCCATTACTGTTTAACTTGATTTCTGCCCTGCAATCTGTGATTTAAATGACTGCACTATCTGTTTAATTTGTTAGAGACGATGGTGTACTTTATCACACTCGTTCTCTTGTCTGTTCATATGCCAATTTAGATGCGAATCTGAATCTGTATCAGTATCTGTTATCTGTTTCTGTATCTGTATATGTTCGGACGTCGTTTGGAAACTTGTATCCAATGACCTTTCTGTGACCTCTGAGCTCAAATCCTGTGGCGACGTTACTCGAGTCGAGCCGGCAAGGGCCTGGTCGATTAGATAACGAACCACGGTAGTCTGTTTTGGGATCTTTGGGTATTGAGACCCTTGATTCCGGGTATACTCGAGTATTACCATTTCTGATCTGATTGGAGTTCGGGCCCGGTAGGGGTATGTGAGGTGGAAGGAATCGGAGAAAGTGGAGTCTACCGTATTGGATACTCCTTTAACGTTGACGGAGTGTCAACGATTATTTCGATCAAGTTTCGGTGACGCAATTGGGAATTTGGCTCCTGAGAGCCACCTGTATCCTTTCTATTTGAATCATTGGTTTCTTTACTTTACGTCTGGCAGGTGTGTACCTGATTTGTTAAATGTGAAATACCATGATTTTCTGCTATATGTCTGGTATCTCATTGAGCGCAAGCTCACCCCTTTCTGTTCTTTTTGTTTTCCTTACAGAAATATAAACACTTTTGGGATTGGATTGGATAGTTGATTGCCAAGTTGAGCTAGAGTAGATATCTTTTGTATTGCTCATCGAATGAAACCCTAATGTCTATTGGGTTCATTTCTTTTGATTTGGCAAAACCGCACATGTATCAACTTTTGAATAACTTTTGTATGCCACTTTGGATTGTATATGCTTAATTCCAACATGTAAATATTTGCTTGATGGTCGGTTGGATTTTGACGTGTCGGTTACTATTCATGGCCGACTCCGGTTTCATTTTTCTTTATTTGGACATTTTGACTTGTTTATGAGCGTTAGTATGTTTCGAAACATCTTGGATCGATGTGAACTGAACCGTTAGTCCTGGCGAGAGCTGGGCGGGCAGTCCGCTAACCCCTTTGGTTCGCCCTAGGGGAAAGTGGGGCTGTCACAGGTGGTATCAGAACTGCTTCGCGTGGTCTCTGCGCGGAGTGAGCTTGGGGCCAAGTGGTGTTATGGTCCTGCTTTTGGTAAAGGTGTCTAAAAGGGTTAAGTGCTCTTTTGAGCATAAGTTATGAACCGGGCATGTTATAAGTGTAAAAATCTTTATCATGAAATTTGAGGAAGATAGATCTGTATGTCGGGTAGGAATCTTTAATATGGATGATTTACGCTTGGGACCGGCCGACTCGAGTTGTGAATTATCTTATTTGGGATTCTCGTGCCCGGCTACTAAATCAATGAGAACCTAGGTTAGAAAGGACTTAGGCGAACTAGAAAGGCGATTCTATGGAACTTCGTATGGTCTGTTCGGGTGTGGTTAAGCATGATTAACTTGGATTAAGATATAAATTGGGGCATTCTCGTAGATTCGAGATTAGGGATGGAGCCCTAGAGGGGAAAAGGTTTTTCGTTCGTTAGTGTTGTACTTGTGACCTAGTTTGTCTATAGTACTTCTGGATGACTCCGCTACTTTCATGGATTTTTCATATTTGTATCTAATTGATTGTTACTGTGTGGCTTGTTTGGTACAGCTATGTTATACATGTATGCTGTTGATTTGTGCGTACCTCTTGCTACTTGTTTTTGCCTGCATATGTTTAATATTATATTCCCGCTTCGACCCTAGATTGAGTAGACCAATGGAGGGCAATCGTAGTGGACGGGGCCGTGGGCGTGGAATTAGGCAACCTACATCTGAGAGGGGCACTGGGGAAACCTCACATGGACCAAACTCTGAACCTAGGATTGACCCCAACGTCCAAATAGCCGCTGCTATGCAGCAAATGACTGATTTGCTAGCCCAAGTAGCGCACCAACAGGGTCAAAACCCTAACCCCAACCCTGGGAACCCTGGTAATCAAATAGAGGGCGATGACAGAGCCCTTGAGAGATTTCAAAAGTTCTCCCCACCCAAATTTCTTGGAGGCCCTGATCCTGACGTGGCTGAGAAGTGGCTGGAGAAGATGATCGATATTTTTGCTGCATTACACTACACTGAGGAGAGACAGGTGACATTTGCTGTCTTTCAACTAGAGGGAGTCACCCGTTCCTGGTGGAATGTTATTCGAATGAAGTGGGAAAGAGAACAAACCCCGAGGACGTGGGCGAACTTTATGAGAGAATTTAATGCCAAGTTTTTCCCTCCTCTAATCCAAGAAAAGAAGGAAGATGAATTCATTCGGCATCGCCAAGGAACTCAGACTGTAGCCGAGTATGAGAGTCAATTCACTCGGTTGTCTAAGTTTGCGCCCAAATTGATTGTAACCGAACAAAGACGGATAAGGCGATTCATTCAAGGATTAAATGTTGAAATTCAGAAGGATCTGGCAGTAGCCCAACTTAATGACTTTAGTGATGCGGTGGAGAAGACCCAGCGAGTTGAAACTGCGAGGTTACAAGTTAGGAACTTCCAAGCAAAAAAAAGAGGCTTTCCTGGGAGCAGCTCGGAACAGGAAGATAAGAGCACACCCCCTAAGAGTGGAAAAGAAAACAGGGGAGTACGACAACCGGGGGTGGCCAGTGGTGTCTCACCGGGCCACTGCTACTCGAGGTCCCTGTGGATATTGCGGAGGGCAAAATCACACGGAGGCAAATTGTTGGAAGAAAGAAGGAAAATGCCTGCGCTGTGGTAGCGCCGAACATCGAATTGCTAACTGTCCAGCTCGACTGCGCAAAGGGAGAGGGACTCCACCACCGACCAAGACCAACTCTCAGCAACCAGCCAAGACCAATCCTGGACAGTCGAAAGGAGAAGGGACTGGAGTGAAAGTACCGGCTCGAGTATATTCCCTGGAGCATCATCAGGTCCCTGACTCGTCTGAGGACGTAGAAGGTATGGTCTGTTGGGTACCTTAGATTTGATAGATTCCGTTGATAAGAAAATTTTGAGAACGAAATTTCTTTAAGGGGGAGAGAGTGTGAGGACCCGTAATTTTCTTAATTTCTGGGTTTTAATTTCTTTTAATTACACGTTTTTCCACCTTTTCTTTATTCGAAAAATTGTGCAAATAAATTTTATGAGTAAATATAGTTTTTAAATGATTTTTCTAGTATCGAATAGTTTTTGAGAAATTAAGAGTATATATCGGACGTGGGACCTGCTAGTGCGGAAAGTTCGGAAAAATTCGGCCAGTTCGGTTGAGTTTTGGATATTGGGTTTAATTTATCGGGTGTTATGAGATATTTAGAGGTTGCCAAGTGGATAGGTGTGAGTGAGACAAAAAGTTAGGTATACAATTAATGAAAGTGACATGTGTCACTTAGAGATTCATTCTTACCTTTTGACCTTTTTACCACTATTCATGCCTTTACCATTTAAACCAAAAATTGACCAAAATTATCCCCAAATTGAAGTTTCTTGGCCGACTCTCTCTCTCAAGAAAACAAGGGAAGAAAACTCTCCACAATCTTGTCTTCAATCTTGCCCAATCTCTCAATTAAACCGATTAATCTTCCAATTACTCCATAAAACCTCTTAGTTTAGTGGAGTTAAGCTTGGTTGTGAAGTTGTTTGGAAGGCTAAGGTGTTGAATTGCTTCCTTTCTTGTCTTATAAGGTGAGTTGTGAAAAAAAACCACTCTCCTCCCTCTAATGATGCTTAAATCATGACTAGTGGTGGTATGAGATACAATTTTATAGATTAAATCTTGATTTTTGGTTGAATTAATGAAGTTTTCTAATTATTGGAGATTTTTCTGTTTTCATATGAATATGATTGTGTGGCTATGTATGATGTTTGGAAATGGTATTTAAGGCATCTAGGAGGTGGAAAAAGTGGATAATTGCAAGCAATTTCTGTTTGGAAGAAAAATTGGAAAGTTAGGGTTTTAATGTTCTTCATTCTGCCCGGTTCTATAGCTCCTAGTTAGAGGCTGAATTGGCCTTGGCTTAAAACATGAAAGTTGTAGGGAATGATATTTTAGAGATTCCTACAAAATTTCAGGTAAATCGGAGTAGCGTAGCCTGTGAAAAGACCAAAATACCCTTACTGCTCTGGTTTTACCCGAACTTGAGAATTGCTTCTGTAATTGGTTATTTTGGTTAGGAATGCTTCAGAATTGGTTGTTGAGGTCTTTTGATGAAATGTATCCCTGTTTCTAAGCTTTTGGATGGCTTTGGAATTACTGGATTTGGACTTAGGTAGCTTGTTTTATGATGTTTACACCAGAATGCGTTTTGTGAATCTATTTTTCCGGTTCTGGTGTAGTATCTTGCATTTTTGACCTTGTTACACTCGAAACCGGACAGAGTTGCCTTCTGGAACATTGAAGCCCTATCTCTTAGCTTCGAAACGATGGGTCTTGCACCTTCGTCCGATAATCGTAGTGCCTTTGTTGCCATTACCGCAAAATGAGGTCAAACTATTTTTTCAGGGCTAAAGCTAATTCCATTTCCGGATTTTTCTGGTTTCCTCTAATGCTTGTATATGCTTATGGAACCCTATTGGGGTCGTATTTGGCATTGGTTTATGACTTGTAAGCGAGTCTTACTGTGTTTATTTGAATAGTTTTTGGGCTTGCCTTTTGTTTCCGGTCATTTTCCTAACTAAATTTTGTACTTGAATGACTATTAAGCCTAGTGAACGGCTTTTGAAAATGAGATTATTTTTGTACGAGTTGTTGTGACTGATTTGAGGAAATAATGAAGCCATGACGGCTGGAAAAGTAAGCAAATTTAGGGGAAATGCTATCCAAATTTCTAGGCCGTTTAGTCTCTTTAGGGTTGAGTTGCCTTTTGAAAGAAATGAAGGGCTTTTGGGTCATTCAAACCCTAGGTCCTCCCGTTACTTTTGTTTCCAAAAACATCATGTTTTGCACCCTTGCATTAGTAATTATTTGGCGAGACATACGACTAGTGGTCAAGCCTCACTTGTACATTCTGTTTACTCGATTTTGGATGTGAAACCTTCAATTGTTTTACTTTGGTTCGTTTAGGGTCTCTTGGCGATTAAAGCCAGTTTGAAGTGAAACCTTTTGGAAGTATCCGTACTTGGACCGGTGAGTGTACCACTCCCCTCCATTGCTGTTTAACTTGATTTCTGCCCTGCAATCTGTGATTTAAATGACTGCACTATCTGTTTAATTTGTTAGAGACGATGGTGTACTTTATCACACTCGTTCTCTTGTCTGTTCATATGCCAATTTAGATGCGAATCTGAATCTGTATCAGTATCTGTTATATGTATCTGTATCTGTATATGTTCGGACGTCGTTTGGAAACTTGTATCCAATGACCTTTCTGTGACCTCTGAGCTCAAATCCTGTGGCGACGTTACTCGAGTCGAGCCGGCAAGGGCCTGGTCGATTAGATAACGAACCACGGTAGTCTGTTTTGGGATCTTTGGGTATTGAGACCCTTGATTCCGGGTATACTCGAGTATTACCATTTCTGATCTGATTGGAGTTCGGGCCCGGTAGGGGTATGTGAGGTGGAAGGAATCGGAGAAAGTGGAGTCTACCGTATTGGATACTCCTTTAACGTTGACGGAGTGTCAACGATTATTTCGATCAAGCTTCGGTGACGCAATTGGGAATTTGGCTCCTGAGAGCCACCTGTATCCTTTCTATTTGAATCATTGGTTTCTTTACTTTACATCTGGCAGGTGTGTACCTGATTTGTTAAATGTGAAATGCCATGATTTTCTGCTATATGTCTGGTATCTCATTGAGCGCAAGCTCACCCCTTTCTGTTCTTTTTGTTTTTCTTACAGGAATATAAACACTTTTGGGATTGGATTGGATAGTTGATTGCCAAGTTGAGCTAGACTAGATATCTTTTGTATTGCTCATCGAATGAAACCCTAATGTCTATTGGGTTCATTTCTTTTGATTTGGCAAAACCGTACATGTATCAACTTTTGAATAACTTTTGTATGCCACTTTGGATTGTATATGCTTAATTCCAACATGTAAATATTTGCTTGATGGTCGGTTGGATTTTGACGTGTCGGTTACTATTCATGGCCGGCTCCGGTTTCATTTTTCTTTATTTGGACATTTTGACTTGTTTATGAGCGTTAGTATGTTCCGAAACATCTTGGATCGATGTGAACTGAACCGTTAGTCCTGGCGAGAGTTGGGCGGGCAGTCCGCTAACCCCTTTGGTTCGCCCTAGGGGAAAGTGGGGCTGTCACAGGTGGTATCAGAACTGCTTCACGTGGTCTCTGCGCGGAGTGAGCTTGGGGCCAAGTGGTGTTATGGTCCTGCTTTTGGTAAAGGTGTCTAAAAGGGTTAAGTGCTCTTTCGAGCATAAGTTATGAACCGGGCATGTTATAAGTGTAAAAATCTTTATCAAGAAATTTGAGGAAGATAGATCTGTATGTCGGGTAGGAATCTTTAATATGGATGATTTACGCTTGGGACCGGCCTGCTCGAGTTGTGAATTATCTTATTTGGGATTCTCGTGCCCGGCTACTAAATCAATGAGAACCTAGGTTAGAAAGGACTTAGGCGAACTAGAAAGGCGATTCTATGGAACTTCGTATGGTCTGTTTGGGTGTGGTTAAGCATGATTAACTTGGATTAAAATATAAATTGGGGCATTCTCGTGGATTCGAGATTAGGGATGGAGCCCTAGAGGGGAAAAGGTTTTTCGTTCGTTAGTGTTGTACTTGTGACCTAGTTTGTCTATAGTACATCTGGATGACTCCGCTACTTTCATGGATTTTTCATATTTGTATCTAATTGATTGTTACTGTGTGGCTTGTTTGATACAGCTATGTTATATATGTATGCTGTTGATTTGTGCGTACCTCTTGCTACTTGTTTTTGCCTGCCTATGTTTAATATTATATTCCCGCTTCGACCCTAGATTGAGTAGACCAATGGAGGGCACTCATAGTGGACGGGGCCGTGGGCGTGGAATTAGGCAACCTATATCTGAGAGGGGCACTGGGGAAACCTCACATGGACCAAACTCTGAACCTAGGGTTGACCCCAACGTCCAAATAGCTGCTGCTATGCAGCAAATGACTGATTTGCTAGCCCAAGTAGTGCACCAACAGGGTCAAAACCCTAACCCCAACCCTGGGAACCCTGGTAATCAAATAGAGGGCGAGGACAGAGCCCTTGAGAGATTTCAAAAGTTCTCCCCACCCAAATTTCTCGGAGGCCCTGATCCTGACGTGGCTGAGAGATGGCTGGAGAAGATGATCGATATTTTTGCTGCATTACACTACACTGAGGAGAGACAGGTGACATTTGCTATCTTTTAACTAATGGGAGCCGCCCGTTCCAGGTGGAATGTCATTCGAATGAAGTGGGAAAGAGAACAAACCCCGAGGACATGGGCGAATTTTATGAGAGAATTTAATGCCAAGTTTTTCCCTCCTCTAATCCAAGAAAAGAAGGAAGATGAATTCATTCGGCTTCGCCAAGGAACTCAGACCGTAGCCGAGTATGAGAGTCAATTCACTCGGTTATCTAAGTTTGCGCCCGAATTGATTGTAACCGAACAATGACGAATAAGGCGATTCATCCAAGGATTAAATGTTGAAATTCAGAAGGATCTGGCAGTAGCCCAACTTAATGCCTTTAGTGATGCGGTGGAGAAGGCCCAGCGAGTTAAAACTGCGAGGTTACAAATTAGGAACTTCTAAGCCAAAAAAAAGGGCTTTCCTGGGAGCAGCTCGGAACAGGAAGATAAGAGCACACCCCCTAAGAGTGGAAAAGGAAACAGGGAAGTACGACAACGGGGGGTGGCCAGTGGTGTCTCACCGGGCCACTGCTACTCGAGGTCCCTGTGGATATTGCGGAGGGCCAAATCACACGGAGGCAAATTGTTGGAAGAAAGAAGGAAAATGCCTGCGCTCTGGTAGCGCCGAACATCGAATTGCTAACTGTCCAGCTCGACTGCGCAAAGGGAGAGGGACTCCACCACCGACCAAGACCAACTCTCAGCAACCAGCCAAGACCAATCCTGGACAGTCGAAAGGAGAAGGGACAGGAGTGAAAGTACCGGCTCGAGTATATTCCCTGGAGCATCATCAGGTCCCTGACTCGTCTGAGGACGTAAAAGGTATGGTCTGTTGGGTACCTTAGATTTGATAGATTCCGTTGATAAGAAAATTTCGAGAACGAAATTTCTTTAAGGGGGAGAGAGTGTGAGGACCCGTAATTTTCTTAATTTCTGGGTTTTAATTTCTTTTAATTACACGTTTTTCCACCTTTTCTTTATTCGAAAAATTGTGCAAATAAATTTTATGAGTAAATATAGTTTTTAAATGATTTTTCTAGTATCGAATAGTTTTTGAGAAATTAAGAGTATATATCGGACGTGGGACCCGCTAGTGCGGAAAGTTCGGAAAAATTCGGTCAGTTCGGTTGAGTTTTGGATATTGGGTTTAATTTATCGGGTGTTATGAGATATTTAGAGGTTGCCAAGTGGATAGGTGTGAGAGAGACAAAAAGTTAGGTATACAATTAATGAAAGTGACATGTGTCACTTAGAGATTCATTCTTACCTTTTGACCTTTTTACCACTATTCATGCCTTTACCATTTAAACCAAAAATTGACCAAAATTTTATAGATTAAATCTTGATTTTTCTGGTTTCCTCTAATGCTTGTATATGCTTATGGAACCCTATTGGGTCGTATTTGGCATTGGTTTATGACTTGTAAGCGAGTCTTATTGTGTTTATTTGAATAGTTTTAGGGCTTGACTTTTGTTTCCGGTCATTTTCCTAGCTAAATTTTGTACTTGAATGACTATTAAGCCTGGTGAACGGCGTTTGGAAATGAGATTATTTTTGTACGAGTTGTTGGGACTGATTTGAGGAAATAATGAAGCCATGACGGCTGGAAAAGTAAGCAAATTTAGGGGAAATGCTGTCCAAATTTCTAGGCCGTTTAGTCTCTTTAGGGTTGAGTTGCCTTTTGAAAGAAATGAAGGGCTTTTGGGTCATTCAAACCCTAGGTCCTCCCATTACTTTTGTTTCCAAAAACATCATGTTTTGCACCCTTGCATTAGTAATTATTTGGCGAGGCATACCACTAGTGGTCGAGCCTCACTTGTACATTCTGTTTACTCGAATTTGGATGTGAAACCTTCAATTGTTTTACTTTGGTTTGTTTAGGGTTTCTTGGCGATTAAAGCCAGTTTGAAGTGAAACCTTTTGGAAGTATCCGTACTTGGACCGGTGAGTGTACCACTCCCCTCCATTGCTGTTTAACTTGATTTCTGCCCTGCAATCTGTGATTTAAATGACTGCACTATCTGTTTAATTTGTTAGAGACGAGGGTGTACTTTATCACACTCGTTCTCTTGTCTGTTCATATGCCTATTTTGCTGCGAATCTGAATCTGTATCTGTATCTGTTATCTTTATCTGTATTTGTATCTGTTCGGACGTCGTTTGGATACTTGTATCCAACGACCTTTCTGTGACCTCTGAGCTCAAATCCTGTGGCGACGTTACTCGAGTCGAGCCGGCAAGGGTCTGGTCAATTAGATAACGAACCACGGTAGTCTGTTTTGGGATGTTTGGGTATTGAGACCCTTGATTCCAGGTATACTCGAGTATTACCATTTCTGATCTGATTGGAATTCGGGTCCGATAGGGGTATGTGAGGTGGAAGGAATCGGAGAAAGTGGAGTCTACCGTATTGGATACTCCTTTAACGTTGACGGAGTGTCAACGATTATTTCGATCAAGCTTCGGTGACGCAATTGGGAATTTGGCTCCTGAGAGCCACCTGTATCCTTTCTATTTGAATCATTGGTTTATTTACTTTATGTCTGGCAGGTGTACCTGATTTGTTAAATGTGAAATGCCATGATTTTCTGCTATATGTCCGGTACCTCATTGAGCGCAAGCTCACCCCTTTCTGTTCTTTTTGTTTTCCTTACAGGAATATAAACACTTTTGGGATTGGATTGGATAGTTGATTGCCAAGTTGAGCTAGACTAGATATCTTTTGTATTGCTCATCGAATGAAACCCTAATGTCTATTGGGTTCATTTCTTTTGATTTGGCAAAACCATACATGTATCAACTTTTGAATAACTTTTGTATGCCACTTTGGATTGTATATGCTTAATTCCAACATGTAAATATTTGCTTGATGGTCGGTTGGGTTTTGACGTGTCGGTTACTATTCATGGTCGAATCCGGTTTCATTTTTCTTTATTTGGACATTTTGACTTGTTTATGAGCATTAGTATGTTCCGAAACATCTTGGATCGATGTGAACTAAACCGTTAGTCCTGGCGAGAGTTGGGCGAGCAGTCCGCTAATCCCTTTGGTTCGCCCTAGGGGAAAGTGGGGCTGTCACACCTTAGCATCATTAACATAATATAACCATTTCACATTTTTCTTACCAACCCAAAACACAAAAAAAAAAAAAGGAAAACTCTCAAACAAATAATAGGCAAACGAATGGATTCTAAGAAAAAAATGATTTTGCGTGTTTTTTCCCTTTAAGAGATATTTATTGATTCAGATTAATATTTTAGTGTGAGTTCCACTCCAAATTTCGTCTACAATCCTGACCAAAAAAATATGCTCCAAATTTTGTCTACATTCTTGACCAGAAAAAATAAAAGTCCCTTTAGTAGCCACTTATATAACACTTTTTGTACGAATTCATTGCTATAGTTTATTTCAAATTTGCCTCAAATGGATTCTAACAAAAATTATTTTGCTTGCTTTTTCTCTTTAAGAGATATTTATAAATTTAGATTAACATTTTAGTATGAGTTCCGCTCCAAATTTCATCTACAACCCTAATCGAAAAATTTGCTACAAATTTTATCTACATTCTTGACCAAAAAAAAATAAAGGGTATTAATAAGCATAGTGTACCGAAAATTTTCAGGTAAATTTTGTCCCAAATCTCTTTGTATTATTGAAAGATGCTTGGTATTAATGAACATAATTTGATAAAAAAAAAAAACCCAAGATACATTTTGCTCCAAATTCCTCTATATTAACGAAAAAATGGAAGCTTTCTTCGTTGGACACTTATTTAATATTCTTTGGATACATTAGCTATTACTATTTTTATGCACCATTTATTTATTTCTTTGTTGCTAAAAAATAATTATGCTAATATTTTTTGTGTTAGATGTGCTGAGCTCCAACTGTTTCAATGATTTTAAATAATAGAAAAATAATGTTTAAGTTTATTCCATATATATTCTTTTTACATTAAAACAAAAATAAAGGATCTCTTGATTAAACACTTATTCAATACTTTCTAAACAAATCTACTATTATTATTCCTTGACATTACTTGTATATTACTTAATTTTAATAGTATAATAATAATGATATCTTTTATATTGGATATGGTGAACTCCAATTGAATAAACTTGACATGATTAAAAAAAATTCAACTCTTAGATTTTTCTCTAAATTTTGATTTTTTTTCCTTTTTTCCTTTCAATTTTGTTAAACAATTTTAGTGTTAATTATGCTCCAAATTCCTCTGAATTTCACACAAAAAAATTAAATCATTTACAATTGAATATTGTGACCTTCAGTTGAATATAGAGCGCATGATTAAAAAATTCATTTTATATAATTTACTCTATATTTCTTTGCATTTTAGATTTTTTCCTTTTCCTGTTTAAATTCATTGAAATATTTTATTGCCAATTCCACTCCAAATCCCTTTCTATTTAGATTTCTCTGCATTTCAATTTTTTCTCCTTCTTTTGTTTATGAAATAATTAAAAAGATTCCTTCATTTTTAATGTTCTTTAGACACATTCATTGCTACTATTTTTATCCATTGTTTATCTATTTTTTCATTTCAATAGTATAACAATGATGCCATCTTTTTTGTTCTATATCATCATCTTTGATTTTTTTTCAATTATTTTAATTTTCCCTCTATTTTATTTCTCTTCAATGTCCTTTTTTTCTCAGTAATTTCTATTAATAAGCATATTGTACCGAAGAATTAAGTAATAAATATTTTTCAACTTAATAAATATTTGATACTAATATTATTAAACTTCAACAAAAACCAACTAACATCATGACTTCACATTTTTTCTATTACCATATAACACATGCCAAACAAAAAGCACCACCAAATCATGGACAACCTAGTTTTTATAGTATAACTGTAGATGATGCTTCTTATAATGGTGTATGCATTAGGACATTTGGAGATGATTTCTCTCTAAAAAAGAGTTAAGTATTGAAGGAAAAATTTTTCATGTTAGGTGTTGTGCATGTACTTAATCTTTTAATGTAGGATGATCTTAAACAACTTGGTCATGTGATTGTTGTTGTTAGAGAGGGAATCAAATAATTGAACAATTCAGAGTCTTGACTCATTCAAGTTGCCAAAATTCAAAAAAAAAAAAAAGAGCTTTAGTTATCCTCTAGAAAATTAATTTTAAATTGTCCAACAAGGTTGAATAGAACGGCTTCAACTTTAGAGTTCAAAGGATATCTTTCCAAGATATAAAGATATTGATCGTGGATTTCATTATGTTTCAAGTGAATATGAGTGGATAAAAATGGTAGAAGTATATGAATTTTTGGGTATTTTTTGTGAAATCACTATGATGATTTCTGAATCTGAGTATCCAATTGCTTTATAGGATTAAGGAGCCTTTTAATAAAAAAAATTTTGATAATTCTAACCATATTAGGGTTATTACTATAAGTATATCTGCAAAATTTAATAAATATTGAGGAGAAAGCAATCTATTGCTATCATTGGATACTATATTGGATTAGAGAAACAAAATAATTCTTGCTAATCATACTTTTTCAGTTACTTATTGCATGGATGTAGCTCCCACATTCATTGCTGATATTAAAGAGATTCTTTAGAACTTTATAATGAATAAATTAATGATTAATATGCTTCTATATTTGATTGAAACAGTACAAATGCTACCTTGTGTTAATAACTAGATCCACATTGTTCATGGACTAAAAAAACCCAGTCTTGTGTAAGTGTATACTCCTTCTAACATTGGTTTATTTATTTGGATGTTTTTATTGTATTTAAAAATTCTTTATGTCTAATTTTTTAGAGAATTTTGTGAACTCAAACTTCTTGAAGGCTGAATGAATGTTGACTTTGTGGCTAGTGCTTGAATATGGAATATTGAATCTAAACTTTGAAGAAATTTTGATTTGATGCAAAAATCTAGAATCTTGAAGAAGTTAACTCATGCTTGGAATTCGGATTTGGTCCTTGATACCTTGTTGAAAATTAAAGAATTAGAGAAGAAGCTAGTTTTCATTCAAACTTTCACATGTAGTTTGGAGGTTTGGAGCTAATTGATCTTAAAATTGTTTAAATTTGTTAGTGTTTGTGAATTGTGACTTTTCCATTTGTTTGAAATGCATTTTTTGCAAGATTCTGCAGAATATGTTAACTACTAAATATTGAGTACTGCTAAAACTGGTCATAGGTATTTGTACAAGTGTTTTTGTACTCAATCTCACTCGAGCTCATACAAACGAGTCGAGTTCGAACTCAACACAGGTGTTTCAAATTCGAGCTTGAAGTTAGATTTGATAAGTAGATCTCCAAGACAATTTAAAGCTCATGCACGTAATCAAGCAAGCTTGAGCCTACCTCAATAAAGGTATGAGTTGAGTTCAAATATCAAATACTCGACATGATTAACAACACTATAGAGATATTATATTTTCTAAAAGAGTAAGTAAATGAGAATTTGATTTGTTATATAATTCAATCAATCTTTTAAGGGATCCTATAAATATCATTCATAAGATAACAAAGCAGTTTTGAATTAATCTCAAAGATAACATCCTTTATATGATGTTAGACACAAAATCTAGTTTCTTATAATAAAGCCATTGCCTCAACTTCCATATTTGATTTGTAACCAAAGAAGGACTAAAATGCATGAAGAACACGATCCTGATGATCTCGAAGAATATCACCAACTGTTACAAGACCCCAATTTCTTTAGAATCTCCATCAACCTTCATTTTAAGCATATTATTAAGGGATGGATTGCAAATTACAGTAAGATATCTTTGTTGTTTTTGTTTAAACATATTTATTGTTGGATCCTTTTAAACAACCTTAGTGCCATTTCTCAAAATCTTGGGAATGGAATGAGTTAAAGACATATCAAACAAGATATTTGAGACTAAAGATAATCTATTACATATTCATTTTGATCTCCTTAATAAAAAATTTTATTCCTACACTTCCATAGTTTTCCAATAAGTCAAAGATGGACATACAATACAAATGATTTCTAAAACTATTGAACTAATTAAAATAGCCACCATAACTAAAGTGTTGCAAGTTATTTAGCTCTTTTTCTCCTTCAATCATGATTAACTTGATACAATTAATTGTGATTATTTAAAGGAGTTGTTTCTTTAATGAAAATTGGAATTTAACACTAGTTCAAGAAAGTGCTAAACTTAGAGAGTATACTCACGAGAGCGGAGATGCACTTTTGTACCTTTTGTGGCTTTGTTTCATTTTATAGAAGAAATAAGCTTGTAATTAATTTCATAACCACGAGAGTAGGTATGGTTCAACTACAAGTATAGTTAATTCACTATGAGAGTAAGTTTCACATATATAAGAAAATTATGCCATAACTAGTCGAGATAGTAATGTTCAAGGTCCTGATACGAAATCTCCTAGGATGAGAGAAATTCACAATCCCACAGGAAAATGCCAATTCGCAAGGAGACAGGTTCGAACAAAATTTGGATCGAATTTGGGTAGGCCAACCCCAATTTGGGTGAATACCAAATTGATACAACACTCAATCCACTCAAGAACACACTCAAAGTGAATCAAGATTTGGAGTTAAGCAAGAGAATCCATTCAAACTTAGGGAAAATCTCAAAGGATTAATGTCATGAACTTTCAACTGAATAACCATGTTCCATACAACGTTATTTAAAAGAGATAGCTTTCTAGACTAATTCCTAAGGATTGGACCCTAATAACCAAACAAACTTGACTCAATAATTGGCCCATTAAACTCAAAGGTTTAACACAACATTGGCCTTTTTATTGATTAAAAAAATAACTAAATAAAGAGGTTAGTTTAAAGCCAAACAATAATTAATTAAAACGGTAAAATGGGAAAAATCCTAAAAATCATGATACGATCCGCAAAATCTCCTTACTAGCAAACAACTACTCGGACGTGCACGCGTCTTATCTGACACAAGTCTTCTAGTCACAATGTTTTTGTGTTCAGTCACAAGATGTACCAACGACTTATAGTACAAAGTCTTCTACCCCCTCCTTGAACAAACACTTCAACTAATTATTCGCTCTGCATCCATATCATTCCCTTTCTCTTTAAGAAGATTTGTCCTCAAAATTTTGACCTTTTCTTGCCGAAAATAATTGTGATCACCTTGCTCAAATCCCTGCAAAGTAGCCATAAAAGAATGAAATCGAGGATAAATTGATGGGCTAGCAGAAAATATTGAGTCCTACGATAATGACCCAGTCAACAAACAATTAGATTTTTTTTCTGCAACATTTGTTCTCCTTTAGTTTGCGTTCACTCTCTCTTTTTCTCCTTGCCAACTCCTTTTCATATTACCATTTCAAATACAACTGGTCCTCATACACTTGTTGGGGGGGTAAGTGGAGTAAGTGTAATTTTCCTATCCTTATATTTGAAAGAACAGCTATTAGAAAGTTTGCTATAATTAACTCTCTTGTCAAACTGCCAAGGTCTTCCAAGTAGAATATGGCTTGCTTGCATAGGAACTATGTTACACAATAAATCATCCTCATACTTCCCAATGCTGACAACCACTAGAACTTGTTTTGTAACTCGTATCCCTGCATCATTGGTAAATCAGTGTCTGATATATGGGCTCGGATGATTAATTGTTAGTAGTGCAAGCTTATCCACCAAGATTGTACTCTCAAAAGTTTGCACAACTCCCACCATCAACAATTAAGCCGCACACCTTATCCCTAACACAACGTCTAGTATAGAAGATATTAATGCATTGTCTCTGGTCTACTTCTGCCTTGACTTGTGCATTTAAAGTTCGAGTAGTCATAAAGGAAAGTTTTCCAAGTGCACGTTCTTCATCATTAGACTGATTTTCAATCAAAGAAGGCGTTATTTCAAACTCTTTCTTTTCTATAGATTCAATTTGTCCATTTAATCGCCATAACCCGTTTGTTTGGGCACTTGAGAGCTTTGTGACCACATCCCTGACACTTATAACATTGGATATCCTGACTCCAAATAATAGAAACTGGAGTGTTGCTTGAGATTTTAGGTGTTTCCACCTTAAGTTTTGAAGGTACTCTATCATCACTTGACACACTCCTTGTTCTTGGGTTTATAGCCACCCCTTCTCTTCAACTGTCTCTCAATTTTGATAGTCTTTTGCACCATCACCTCTAACTCCATGTAGTGCTGCAATTCAACTACATATGCGATGTTTGGATTCAACCCCTTCAAGAATCTAGTCATTGTAGCCTTTGGATCCTCTATCACGTCTACCCTCATCCTCGCCTTTTCTATTTTTTTATGGTAATCTTCAATAGTTAGATCACTCTATACCAAATTTTGCAACTTTTGATGGAGGTCTCTGTGGTAGTAAGTAGGGATGAATCACTTTCTCATCAAAGCTTTGAGCTCCTGTCAAGTACTAATAGATCACTCACCCGTCCTTCTTCCACTGATAGTTAGCTAGTCCCACCAAGTGATTGCATAGTATGAAAACACCACCACAGCCAACTTAACTTTCTGCATCTTAATGTAATTATGGCAATTGAAAACAAGCTCCATCCTACACTCCCATTCTAGGTTAGTATGGGGTCAAATTTCCTTTGAAGAGAAGGGATCTTAAACTTCGCTCCCTTTACTGCGGGATCATTATCTTGATAGCTACAGTAATCATTACAGTACTCTTGTCTTTTTGAATCAACAAGAAAAGGTAGCTACGAAATTAACACAATCTAAACAATGAAGAACACAAAAAACAATGAGAAACAGATAAGAACACTATGAATAGAAGATTTAAAACCCTAAAAGCACATAAACTCTAATTTACGATTTTTTAAAAAAATGACTAAAAGGAAAAACAAAAAATTAAAAGGGATATGACCTCACTTTGAGTCAAATCTCTAATACCAACTGATACGAATTCCCCTAGGATGAGAGGAATCCGCAATCCCATAGGAAAACCCCAGTTCGTAAGGAGACAGGTTTGAACAAAATTTGGATGGAATTTGGGTAGGCCGGCCACAATTTGGGTGAATACCAAATTAATACGACACTCAATCCACTCAAGAACACGCTCAAAGTGAATCAAGATTTGGAATTAAGCAAGAGAATCCACTCAAGTTTAGGAGAGACCTCAAATGCTCAAAGTCATAAACTCTCAACTGAATAACCATGTTTCATACAGCGTTATTTAAAAGAAATAACTTTCTACACTAATCCCTATTGATCGGACACTAATAACCAAACAAGTTTGACTCTATAATTGGCCCATTACGCTTAAAGGCTTAACACATATTGGCATTTTTATTAATTTAAAAAGTAAATAAATAAACAATTTAGTTTAAAGTCAAACAATAACTAATTAAAATAGATAAAATAGGAAAATCCTAAAAATCATGATATGATCTGCGAAATCTGCGGAGTAGTAAATAGCTATTCTGACGTGCCCGTGGCTTATAGTACAAAGTCTTCTGTCCCCTCCTTAAATAAACACTTCAACTAATTTTGTTTGCTCCGCATCCATATCGGATCCAAAAATTGCATTTACATGAGTAGTTAGGAATCAAGACCTAAGGAGTTTTCATTTGCTATTTTCTTGCACATTTTAGTTTAGTTTTATTTCATTCAATTTGTTAATCGTTTAAATAATTGAGGAACTTCAGTAGCACCAATACTTATTCATTCTTCCTTGTGGATTTGACCCTGGATACCCTATACTTAATTTTGACCTATATACTTGTAGAAAATCACGTGTGAGGTATTTAGAATTTTATAAATGTAAAACTTGACTCTGGATTGAGTTTAATTTTATATGCATGTCCCCTACTCATCAATTGTCCAAAAGCTTCTAGCATCTTGACAACTCCAAATTAGGAGCCTAAGGCCACACCTTTATACAACCCGGTTAAGTCACCGAAGAAGAATAGTTGATTTATGAAATCTCTTAGTTATGAAAGAGATGTATTATTATGAGGTTATAAGCACTGAATTCTAGTGAAATTTTTATGAGCTAACCCAAAGTTTGATTAGTATGTAGAGACTAAGTACCACCAAAATATAGATATTTGAAATATTAAGAAAATTGAAAGAAAAAATGTCAATAATTCTTCCATATACTTAAATTAGACTAATATAAGCCTTTTGGCAAGAACTTCAAAATTTAAATTCTAGGCTAGAAACTTGAAATTTGTTCTTCTTGAGAAAAATTGATTTTTTATCCACAAGGAATTTGGTTTTGAAACTATTTTTATTGTATTCAAATGGGAGATCCTTCATTGTTTATGTGAAATATCTTACGTAAATGGAGATGTATAGAAAAAATAAACTTCTAGTAGCCTAAATATTGTTTTCCGAAACATAAAGAACCAAATTGTTAATACCTAAACTTGTCACGACATTCCTTCTTTTGACAAGTATCCATCCACGTGTCTCACAACCTCACAAAATGTTAGGAAAATGTGTCACCACCACTTGAGCAAGACGTGTCATGACCCATGATATGCGTGTCAATTTCATCTCATCATATGTTTACTCACCATTCTTCTTGAAATCCTATAAGGACGGCCTCTTCCTTTCATTTCTAGCGTCAGAACTTAAAGAACCACTGATTTAATGTTCTAGTAGATTAAGGAGATGGTGTCAAAATAGACACAAACTATCCTAGAATAAGGAAATTCATTGAGTGGTTACTATACTCATGTTATAGTAATAACCATAATATGTTGGATTTCTTGTTACACATGGAGCATTTTGTCTCAGAAATGCATTTATAGTGGTAGTTATATTACTCTCAAATTGAATTGGACAAACTAGAATAAATTATTGATACTATTGAGTGCTAAAAAACTACTATATTGCATGCTTTTATCTATTTTGAGTAGTAGATGATAGTTCAAAGTGAACACATTTTTCATCTTTCTATACTGTAGATATGACTATTTGCTTATTGAGGAAGCTATTATTTTTGTGGATTCGAATGTGTACTTTATCTTGTCAAAAAGTTTATTTTTACTATAGAAGAGATCACACAATCTGGTTTTATTTCTTGGGTTTGGTTAGTTCTTTGAATTTGTTCTTGACAGTGAACTGCAGCTCCCTAAGACAATCATTGCGACTCCTTTGTAGGGGATGTTGCAATTGCCAAATATACTAATCAGTGGCTTTAAGTTCTAATAATGATAATGAAAGTTGTCAAAATATACTCAAGATCTTAAGGTTTCGTTTGGATTGAGAGATTTGATGAAGGATTTGAAATCTTCTCTAATCCCTCTAATTATTTAGATTATTTAGAAGGTATTTGAAATCATAAATCTCAAATTATTATAGTGTTTGAAATGTATTTTGATAATTGGTGAGTTACAAATTCAAAAACCTCTTAAATAATCCAAACAACTAGACTTATTTGGGTGGATTTCAAATTCTTTGTCAAATCCCTCAATCCAAAAGAAGCATAAGAATTTTAGATCTAACAATCAGATCTGAAATAAATTCAAATCTAACAACAACATAAGAAAAAAAATAGAAAAATCTCACTAGGAACTCTTAAGAAAATAGAAATTTCTCATTAGGAGCCCTTACGAGAAATAGAGAACTCTCATTAATAAAATATAAGAGAGAATTTATTAAAAAAATAAAATAGATTAAAATCCATGGGAGGAAGACCACACCATGATCTCCCTCCTAAAGAGAAGGCCTTCTCAGAGGAGGAGAAGTAGATAGAAATTGGAGAAGAAGAGAAGCAACGAGAGAAGTTCTTTTTTAGAATATCTTCAATAATGTTAATAATGAATTAGTCATGTCTAGTCATATGTCAATTAAATCAAATTTCAAAATAAAGAAGCAAAATAGTAACTAATTTTAGACAACAAAATTAAGAACTAATAACTCACATGCTAACTAATTAACTAGTAAATAGAAGAAAAATTTTTAACTAGTAAAAAGATGCAAAAATTTTAAACTAAAAAAATAAAACTAGTCGAAGCACCCAATTGTAATACTCTCAATTCCCACTGCATCTAAGCAAACAATTATAATATTTAATTTTTTTTTGTAAAAGGTAACAAATTTTCTTTTTCTTTTTTGTTTCTTTGTTAATTAGTTATTAACGTGCCATTGTGTGAGTTATTGTTATTGTCCAAGGTTATTTGCTATTTTGCTTCTTTTTTATTCATTCAACAAACCTCTATATGCACGTGATTGATTACATCAATATTTAAAAAAATCCATCAATTGTCCTAAATTTGCTTCAAATTGGTAAAATTGGGTACTAAATTTGCTCTTGCTAAAACTTTAGAAGCTACAACTGCACAAGTGCTAAAACATTGAGGATCGGATTTGCTTTTACTTAAACTTTAAACTTTAAGAACTAAAGCTATACAAAAGCTAACCATTAGGGACTAAAGCTACAATTTTTCCATTGTGGAATTTACTAAAAATTTTTTGAATAATTCATTGGGAGGGGCTAGATCTACACCCTTACATACTAAATCCACACCCTATACACTTATTAGACACTTATGCCATTGACCTTTTTGCATTAAATCAACACTTTGTTATAATATTTAATTATCTTGCTATGTAATAAATAGAAGGAATAGTAACATCATTTGCCAGAAAAAAATTCATACCTAAATCTTTGTTTAAGCCTTATATAGAAATTCCTTTTCTTGTTTCTTTTGTTCCAAAATTTATGTTTCTCTAACATTGTTTTAATTTTTTTCTCTTCCCTCTTATGTCCTACTAATTTTTTTAATTAAACTTTCTTTAAAACTTAAATGTAATCAAATGGTAAATATGAGTATGAAGTCAATTTGATTGCATATTTCACCTTGAAACTTGCTTGATTTTAATTTTATGGAATTGAAATATGTGAACATTTTTGTTTACATGCTTATTAGTAATTGAAAATTTTGGATTGCTAAATTAAATTTTAAATGACTAAATGTTCTTAAGCCCGTGTAAAATATTCAAAAATATTTTCTTTTACAATGTAACCTTTTGTTTTTTCTTTTTTATTATATAATTATATGTTTCTTGAAACTACAAGAAGCGTCAAATAAATTTAAAATCTAAGGGTATAAGTCTCTAATAAATATATAAGGTGTGGATTTAGTATGGAGAGGTGTGGATTTAGCCCTTCCCGAATTCATTTATAGGAAGTTCTTAATTACTTTTAGTATCTATTGAGTCAGTTAATTTAGAAAATTTTAGTTATCTCATTGTTTTTGCTTATTCATATCCGTAAGTATCGTAAAGGAATGTTTTAACATTTGACGATCATTGGATAGGAATTTAGATAAGAAATTAATAATTCTATAAGATTTCGACAAAGGTTTTTTCTTAGGGCACCAAATAAGCACAGAAAAAAAGAAAAGTGAATCAACTATTAATCTTTTGAAATTATCACCCATTTCTTGAATTTGAATACTTTTGCACATCTAACTTACTTTTTTTTTTTTTTTACTAAAAATATAACATTGGGTTTACTACTTATTTGGTGCCTTTAAAGAAAAAAACAAGCTAATACGACACAGAAGGATTGGACTATAAATTTATTATTTGACAATAAAAGATAAAAAATCTTCTCAAACTTGGATATCATTTATGATGTGTACATGCTTTAGTCCATCTCACAAACGTGATGTAAACTGGAAATTATACATCCTAGTGCAATTTGGTAGCATTTTAACGGGTAAAATATTATGTTTCATTTGCCTTGTTTGAAAAGCCATTTTGCACAAAAAAAAAAATGGTTACGTTTTTTCATAAACACATTTTTCAATCATCTTTTTACCTCATATATATTAAATCGCTGCTGTACATATTTTTACAAAAACTTCAGAAAATGGCAATCCAAACGTTGTCTTGCAATCCTGAAAATTGTTGCCATTTTTCACTAAATGGTGACAGTGAGTGCATGAGCTACCTATCATTGATTGTCCTCTAACTAGAGTAAATGGATGAATGTACACATGATTACAACTCTTACTTAAATAACAAAACAAAGACAACAAAAACCTGTAGAACACACCTCCTAAAGCTTTTTCTCATATAAATAAGAAAACTTACATGAAAAATCTGAATTAATTGAACTGACCTCCTTTATATGTTTTTAAGATTTTTTGTTTTTCTTTTTTTCCCCCTAAATTTTCTGTTTTGTAATCCTCTGAGTCCTCCGTACTGCTGATTAGTTGACCTATTGAGGCTGCGTTGCTTTCAATTACTAATTTGTAATTGTACTCATTCATTCCCCATGAAACACATAAATTGCATCCAATTCTTATATTTAAAAAACAATTGAAATCGTCCCCCACAATATAAGCAGCCTCAGCCCAACATGAAGAGGGCAATTGTGCTTGAAATGATTTATCGAATATTATTGGAAATATATTGATGTTAGTTCAGTTGCACCATTTGCTGGGGAGTATTTGGATAAGAGAAATTATAAATAATGTAATTTTGATTAGAATGAGCAATTAATTTGTGAAATCCATCTTCATCTAATTAAAATACTTGAACAGATGTCAAGTCCACTTTACACACTTTAACTATACTCAAATTTTCACTTTGGCCCTTAAATCTTAAAATGGGACACTTGTTATACCTTAGTTCATAAAATATAGAATTTGTCCATTTTAGTTCCTAAAGTATCAAATTTGTTCCACTTTAATCCCTAAAGTATATCCACTTGGACATAAAATCTGTCTCACTCCTTTAATATTGTTATTTAAGTGGAACCAATTTTATAGTTTAGGGACTAAAATGTTACATTTTTATGAACTAAAATGGAAATTTAGGCAAAGCAGAAAGGTGCAAAGTGGAATTAACCCTTTTGACAATAGCCATAGCATGAAAAATAAGAAACTCATCAATGTACAATTATTATATTTGACATTATACAACAACGCCTCACATATTGCTTCCAAAGACCGAAAAAAAAAAGCCACACATATCAATGTTCAATCTAAACACAGTACACAACAAGAGTGGTCAAACACGGTAGTTTTTATTATGAAATTGCTACAGCATGCAGATATGTTTATTTATGATTGCTCAATCACTGTATGAATTTTTCGGTGTCTCAATCTCAATTGATCTTCTGAGCTTCCTCAACGCTCTTTCGCATTAGGGATATAACCTGTGCTGGCTCGGAAGCCCCAAATACCGAACTTCCAGCAACAATACAATTTGCTCCTGCTGAAGCTGCTATATCAATGGTTGAAGGTCCCAACCCACCATCAACCTGCATAAAATTGAAGTAGACGTCCAAATTGAGAAGAACTCAGTCCAAATTTCAAGTTTTCTATTAAAGGTTAACTCAACAGTTTAATAAGAAATCGTATGCAAGACAAATAACTGATAATGAGCCAAGAAACAGTTCACATTATTACGGGGAGAAAGATAAAAGAACACCAAATTGAGACTGTTAAAACTAGCTAAAAGAAAAAAAGAAGTGTTCAATTTGTTCTGCCTGGGATGAGAGAACTGAAGGAATTGTGTGTTCTTCAGTAAGAAGATGGATGATAAGCATCCTAGTAATATTAGTTAAAAGCATTGAGAATGCAGGAAAAAGCTGAAAATCACCTCTATATCAAGAGATGGATACTTCTGCCGAAGTGCGCGAACCTGAAATGCAAGTTGATAAATACAGCGTCAATAAATAAACAGGGCAAAGATGATGGCCACCTACATGTGATAGAAGTGTCAGAGTACAGCACCTTATCCATTGTTTCTGGCATAAATTTTTGCCCACCAAATCCAGGTTCAACAGTCATTACAAGAACCATTTCCACAGGAGTTTCATTTTCAACCTGTATAAACAAATGGCAACTCATCATTATCAAGTAATTCCAAATTGCGCATGTTCAAAAGGTAACAGGAGAAAAGAGTTTAAGAAACATGAAAATTTTAGCAGTACAATCCAATGAGACACATCTTGTATGAGATACACTTATAAGACATATACCAGTGGATAAACTTCTTCAATTGGTGTTTTAGGCTTCAAGGCAACACCAGGTCTCATGCCTTTTGACTTTATTTTTTGGATAAGTTCTTGCCAATTATCTGGAAAAATTGTGGGAGTTTGGCCTCAATTTAAAGTCTAAAAGGAAAACAAAAATGTGACCAGAGAATATAGATTGCACCAAAAAAAAAAAAAAATTTACCTTTCGATGCCTCGACATGAAAGGTAAATCCCGAGGCACCGGCCTTCCCAAAAGGTTCAATATAATCAAGAGGATTTGTAACCATAAGGTGGCAATCCAAATATGCACTACAAGAGAAGATTACAACAGTCTTCCATCAAAATCACCAACAAAATTTAATTAGCAGAAGTCAGCTTTAAATTTGAAACTAATTAATTAAAAGGGATATAAAAAGTAAGGATTTTACCTAGTGTGCTTTCTCAGACTTTCAATGACCGGAGCACCAATTGTAAGATTTGGGACAAAATGTCTGCAAAAGCAATCAGATGCTCTATCAAATGGCCCTCCAACTAAAATCAGTTTAAAAAAAATGGGAAAATCATTCAAAACAGTCCTCATATTTTGTAAAATAACTTTTTTTATCCCTTACTTTTAAAAGTGTAATTTTACGTTCCTTACAAATTTACATTGGTCAATTTTGTTCCCTATCTAGATTTTTGACTAGTTTTTGGCCGCAATCTATCACGTGTCTTGCATATGATCATTTTTTAGGGGTAAAATTGTCAAACATATTTTACATAATCTGATCTCTAGTCTCTCATATTTCACAAAATGAAATTATTCGTCCCTCACATTTCACAAAATAAATTTTTTCATCCCTCAAATTTTGCAAAATAAAAATTTTCATCCCTAATTGATCATGTGTGCGACAGTATTTTCTTATTTTTAAAAACTTATATATATATATATATATATATATGTTTATTTGATTTCACCTGAAAAGTATAGATAGCATGTAATATATGTGTATTTGATTTCATCTACAACTACAATAAGATGTAGATGAAATCAAATACACATATATTACATGTTATTCATATTGTTCAGGTGAAATCAAATAGATATATATATATATATATATATATATAATATGAGTTTAAAAAAAAAAAGGAATTATTCGCACACATGATTAATGAGAGATGAAAAAATTCATTTTATTAAATGTAAGGGACGGAAAAATTCATTTTTTGAAATGTAAGAGACGCAAAAATTTATTTTGTAAAATATGAGGGGCGAAAAAAATCAAATTATGTGAAATTTGATTTAACAAATTTGCCTCTAAAAAATGATCACGCGCAAGGCATGTGCTGGATTCTAACAAAAAACTAGTAAAAAATCTAGGTAGGAACCAAATTTGACCAATGTGAATTTATAATAAACGTAAAATTACATTTTTAAAAGTGAGATAAAAAAAAATTATTTTGCAAAATATGAGGGACGTTTTGATAAATTTTCTCTAAAAAAATTATTGAAGTACTAAGAGAACTATGAAGTTTTTTTTTTTTTTCCTTGGTTTGAAGTGATGGCTTCATCATCTGGAAATCCAACCTACCCGTCCTGCAAAGCCACAGATCAGAATTTCAAGTTCAAACTTACTTTTATCCAATTTTAACCTAATGTTCAAGAGAACATAGCCAAAAGGGGGAAAAAAGGCTTGAAACAATAGAAGCCTATATTGACGTTATGATGCATGTTAGTACCATGATGTCCATATGAAGCCAATCAGCACCACAGTGGAGCATGCGCTCTGCCTCAGATGCCAAATTGGCAAAGTCTGATGATAGCATCGATGGTGCGATTTTGGGCTTCACCATTGCTGAACCTCACACTATTTGCAATTATCCCGTTTCTCAACTTTGATTAACTCTTTATGCTGAAATTACACAAAGGATCGATTCAGACAAATACAGTAATTTCATATCCTATTCTTTAAAAAAATTAAAAAATAAAAAGAGGAGGAGGAGCATGTGCATACAATGCCAGTGACATGTCTAAAAAGCTCAAAAACCTGCAATAGGTCCATATTTCATGTACCTACCACGATCACCACATAAATCATATACAATCATTTTGAATGCGGGTTCATAACACCAATAAGTATTGCAAAGGTTCTCTTAGAACTCTGAACTTTTCAGGGATGTGAAGCTGACTATCAATCTCAGATGCGTAAGCTAAATTCCAAATCAAGAGGCTACAGAGGGAAAACATTTTCAACCATCAAATAACTTACAACACCATACCATATCTCCATAGTAATCAGAACTAATAAAGAAACTCATCTTGACGGAAAACTCTGAAAACTGTAAACAACGAAATCAATAAACCTACTTTCTGCATCCAATCCACTTAGAAAAAAATTAAACTTTGTGTGGGGCCAATAGTTTTCATTTCCCATCTCATGGAAATCCCTTTTCACTCCACCTAGCTTTATCCCCCTCTAGGGCTCAATAAATGCACTTAAAAACGTTAACCAAAAGGCACCAACAAATACTTATGCATCAAAGATAGACAAATCACAGTTTTGCACCTAAGCATAATCCTATTCAATTAATTGCAGGATTCTACATATATACACCCTTAATAAGTTAAAATACACGTATGACCATGGAATTTTGTGATCATGTGATCGCCCAACACCTTATCAAATTATTTCTGGGTCTTGATATTACAATTCCCACAACAAAGAATAATATACATAATAAATTAAATGACTAATCAAATGTCATATCCTATTCATTAAGAAAAAAAGAGAAAAGGCATAGGAATATCTTATCAAAGAAACTAATTCACACTTCCCAAACACACATTTTGTAGTGCTCATATCTACATTTCTACATCATCAAAGCAAGCAACAATCCTCATGTGCTCTGTTGGGGACTGGACCCTAGGGCACAATTCACAACAAAATCAGCTTATCAAGTGGCCAACGACATTCAAGAGCATAGGGAAGGGGAACACAGAGGATGGAAGAGAATCTGGAAGCAAAAAGGTCCAGGACGTTGGCAGTTCTTGCTCTGGTTAAGTAGGCATGGGACATTGCTCACTAATGAGGCAAAAAGAAAGCAACGTATGCAAACTGCTGGTAAAAGACCCACTTACTCAGAAACACAGAAAAAAAGAGCATATCTACACATTTTGTAGATATGCATTAAGAAAAAAAGAGAAAAGGCGTAGGAATATCTTATCAAAGAAACTAATTCACACTTCCCAAATACACATTTTGTAGTGCTCATAACTACATTTCTATATCATCAAAGCAAGCAACAATCCTCATGTGCTCTGTTGGGGACTGGACCCTAGGGCACAATTCACAACAAAATCAGCTGATCAAGTGGCCAATGACATTCAAGAGCATAGGGAAGGGGAACACAGAGGATGGAAGAGAATCTGGAAGCAAAAAGGTCCAGGACGTTGGCAGTTCTAGCTCTGGTTAAGTAGGCATGGGACATTGCTCACTAATGAGGCAAAAAGAAAGCAACGTATGCAAACTGCTGGTAAAAGACCCACTTACTCAGAAACACAGAAAAAAAGAGCATATCTACACATTTTGTAGATATGCATTAAGAAAAAAAGAGAAAAGGCGTAGGAATATCTTATCAAAGAAACTAATTCACACTTCCCAAATACACATTTTGTAGTGCTCATATCTACATTTCTATATCATCAAAGCAAGCAACAAAATCAGCTTATCAAGTGGCCAATGACATTCAAGAGCATAGGGAAGGGGAACACAGAAGATGGAAGAGAATCTGGAAGCAAACAGGTCTGGTCAAGTAGGCATGGGACATTGCTCACTAATCAGGCAAAAAGAAAGCAACGTATGCAAACTGCTGGTAAAAGACCCACTTACTCAGAAACACAGAAGACACTTTGCATGCAGTATGAGATTGTAACTGGATAGAAAACATATGGAAGCAGTTGGTAGACAAATCGATGTGGTCTGTTTTCAGAAGCCAAACTTTGGAAGAATGGATTGACTGAAATCTAAAGATGAAACATATGGGGATAGATCAGAAGTTATACTGACATATTTTGTTTCAATAAGTAGTATATCATGCCTGGACAGCTCGAAACTTCTTAAATGTGAAAGGTGGATTGAGAATTAGTGCAACCAATCTACTAGAGCTCTGCTAGAGCTGGCAAGACAAGCACAATCTGGATTAGAGAGACGAATTGGCAGTGAGCAAGTGGAATGGAAAAGCATCAGCAGGAAAAAGCTTTCCACGGGCTGGGTGAAAGTCAATGTGGATGGAGCTTTGGCCGCAAATCCAGGCAATGCAGGGGAAGGTGGAGTTATAAGGGCTGAACTGGGGGCATGGAGGAAGGGATTCTGCTGCAATTTGGGCACAGCTAGTAATATAGTGGCTGAATTCTGGGGTATCATTCATGGGATTGAGCTAGCATGGAAGGAAGGTTATAGGAAAGTTTAATTAGAAACTGAGTCTCTGTCAAGTATTGAGGAACATAACACAGATACTCCACATGCTAACCTGATCAGGAAAATCAAGGCAGGGATGGCAAGGAACTGGGATATTAAGCTGGCACATTCATGGAGAGGGGGAAATATGACTGCAGATGAGCTGGCGAAGATGAGCTTAAGGATTGAAGATTCTAGATGAACCACCAGAGGCTGTTAGGAAGTGTCTGTATGCTGATGTCACAGGGGTAGCTTTTTCTAGATTAGTTAGTGTCTGATTGGCCTTAAGCCTCTGAAGAATCAAAAAATAAAAAATGAAAAATAAATAAATCAAGCAATAATCCCAAAAAAAATGCAACAAACACAAGTTTTAAAATGCTCATAATAAAAATAAAAAAAATGGAAAATAGGCTGATGACAGTTTGTAACTCTGTGATAAGTTACAGACAAATCACCGCTCGATTTTCGGTAGGAAACTGACAACCAGCACCTCCTGTTTATCCATTCCTTATATTTGACTCATCATTCCTATGCCCGTGTACGCTGTGTCTTTCAGCCTCAATGTTCTTTAACCACTGCAGTTATCGTCTCTCCATGGATGACAACATCACTCATTTCTGCTAAATATTTTTTTTTCGTCAACATTCCTTTTCAAAAACTGCTACCATTTGTTTAGTCCACTTAAAAAAAGTGGATACAATAACAAATGAATCAAGAAAAGAACTTTCATATTTTGTAGGTTTGGATTGTATAATGTTGGGAATAATTATCTAAATACTAAAATATTTGCATATACCGGTTAGGTTGACATCTGTGAGATTCAACCTCATAGTGTCTGCGATCTAACTACTACTCAGACAATTCTAACATTACAGACGTTTGTAACTTCACATTTACAGACTTCTGTCTGTTCGGTTTCTGATATTCTGAAAAAGAAAACCGATAGTTTTGTTAATCAGACATAAACCCCATTCCATCCTGCCTCTCCCCTGTCCCCTCCAAGTTCTCCTCTTCCCATAGCCAACTCCCTCCATCTCCATCACTCTTGCGTCCACCACATTTCTCCACCTCTCCTTCCCGATGGTCCTGCAAGTCCAAATTCCCCCTCTTCTTTTCTCACTCTACATACGCCCTAACACTCCTCCCTTTTGCTCATGGTGACCTTGATATTAACCATGTCATCCATATTAAACTGCATGTCCATGCCAGTTTCGTGCGCAAGGTGTGATGAATAGTATTAGTGTGCATCTGTGCTTCGACAAAAGAGTGATTTTAGGATGGAATCATTTGATTAATTTAGGAGATTTCTTGATACATGAGATTTTCCTGAGTTCTGTTAATTCTGTTTCTAAACTGCCCACAAAATTATGGAATTTGACGAGCATCAAGTCAAGGTCAATACCCAAACGAAATCAAACAAAATCCAGAATCCAAATTTTCCTAAAAACCCAAAAAACAGTTCAAGAAACTCAAATAACGAAGAGAACCCTGGTTAATTGAGGAACAGAGAAAGAGATCCAAGAAAGATTGGAACGAGTCGAAACCAGAAATTGCAATATTGAAACTTAATATATATAAAATTCAGAACCATTAAAAAGTAAGCGAAATTCAAGGAGCTCTTCTTTCGTACCTGGAATTTGAATCCCTTTTAATTCTCCACGACTGTGAAAATAGACACTATAAGGCCAATCCTAGTGTATCAGAAGAGTCTCTTGCTGATGCCTATAAGGCGAACAATTATGACCTAGATGCCACAATTGACATGTTGACCCACCTTGAGGTAAGGGTCTGAATTATTTTTGAGATCAAGAATTAGAGTTCTGGTATAGAGGCAATTAGAATTTATATTCTTCTGAGAGTTTTGTTTTTATGTTTTTATTTTTGTGTGGTGAACTTATTTATTAGGTAAGTGGAGATTGGATTGGAAGTTATTTTATTGGTTTCTGGGTTTAGGTCCAGTTAGAAGTTTTATATGCCTGATAGTAGTATGCTGTGAAACTGCACTTCCTACGTAGCTGATCTTTATAAATGTTCAGTTATGACTCTGCTATAACTCCTAATGCAAGGTCACAGTTCATGGATTCTTGCTACCATTGTTATGACTTCATTCAGTATAGTACTAATAACAAGAATGATCAAAGTTTTCCAAATTGTTCCATTTCTTATATTCCTATGTGTATGATCTGTGAAATTCTACAGTGTTTGACTAATTAATGCTGGATCTATAATACAATATTTGAGTACAAATACACAGCATGGCGTCTTCTTTATGTATGTAATTTCTGAGGTATTGGATGATGCAAAGGTGGTATAACATTGGGCGTGCCAGACATAAATACAGCAATTGGAACTGTTATGAGGTCTCAGAAATTTGGGTTAATAGCATGACTACCATGACGAGTTTAAGGACCCCAGTTCCTAACTTTCGGGTTATGGGTTTTGTTCACTGGGTTAGGAAACATACCCCCAATCACAATTTCCCATTGCCCTTTTCACTCAAAGCTATTTTACTAGCTATGTTCCTCACACGTACCACTCACAAAAATTTCACAAAATCACCTCTTGATTCTCTTCCGGTCCCACTGTCACAGAAAATACAACATTACATTTGCCTTTCTCAGCCTATTACGAACCCATACATACCCACAATCCAATCCCACTAAAGCCCTTTATCTTGTACAAGAAAATGTTGATAAAAAATTAATAAGGGTAAAACCCACAAGTAAGCAGAATCCAAAAGTAGGAGATGACTCCATCCATAAATCAAATGAAACCCAAAAAAACTGGACTGAAATTTTTGGCAAAAAAAACAATTAGGGCAAAACATTTGGGGGAAAATTAGGGAGGAAAAAGAGAATCGGCATACCTTTTTTTGTAGAGAGTTGCTGCTAAATGTAGTCTTCTATTTGCTCATTGCCGAGCCAAGATCAATTAGGAGGTGGCGAGGAGATGTTTTCGGCAGAGATGAGGAGTAGTGTTATTTGGTTCTAAGTGTTGGCTATGGGCTGGTAGTGATGTTTTGGTAGAGTGAATGAATAAACAAGACCACCAATGGTTGGTTTCACTATAAGTGTTCAATATCAATTCCGGCCTCTCCTCTGACTATTGACTTTGAATAAAATTTCAATTCTTTAGATTTCCCCCTTACTTGTTCAGTACCAAAATTTCAAACAAAGTTTTTTTGTTTCTAACATTTTAGTACATATAATATTTTACTAATATATTATTATTTGCTACTTGTAAATATTTTTGTGAAAATATTCATAATGGGTGAGAAAATTATGTTGCATTACTACAAGTGGCAAATGCACCTTGGTCCTGCTTCAAATAGTTAATTTTTTTTATGACATCAAATAGTTGATCCGATATTAATATTGATATCATTTTCTCAAAATTGTGAACTAAATTACAACTTATTTATCTTTCTTTCCATTATTTTTGCCCAATACTCCAGAATTTTGTTTTGTTATTTTATAATAAGGAGAGATGATTTGTTTCAAATGGTTAATTTCACTTTAAATTATTGCACTAATATTAATTTACATGACAAAATTTGAGTTCCTATCAGTTAAAAAATTCATTAGAGAGCAAATACAAAATAACAATTGCTATAGTATATAAATATTTTAAATCAGATCATGACAAGAGAAAGTTGTCACTAACTAGTTCCATTATTATCAGTGACAACAACAACCAAGTTGTCAAAGAAAGGGGAATTATTACTAACAATATTTAGATAGTCGTCGCTGATGTAGTTTGGCGCGATGTGGCGGGAGTTCAACTGTAATGACAATCCAAGGTCATCACTGATGCCTTTGCTCCTTTCAGTCAATTGTGACAACTTTTCCTGTTGTGGCTAATGGGCCCCATTTTGTGACGACTAATTTTCGTCACTAGGAAATGTTGTCATTAATAATCAAATTTCTTGTAGTGACTATTATAATTTGGCATTTAAATGCCTCTTAAATAATTAAAAGAAAATATACTAAAATAAATATACAAAATTAAACAAATAAGGCAAATAAATAATTAAATGAAATAAAAACATTAAAAAAAAAAACATGCAAAAACGCACATAAAGTCACATAGGGGCACATAGGGTCAAATAAAATCAAAATAAAGGATTAGAGTGTACTTCCCTTGAATTGACGACCTAGTGAAACGAAATTACTTATTTACCTTCCAAAACAATAAAATGGTCAAGGCATCGCTTTAATTAACAAATAATTACAAGAAATAAAAATAAATACGAAATTGAATCAATCAAAGCATTCAAATAAAAGCAAGGTGGCGTTTGGTTCGCACATCGGAACCGGATTCAGATTCGGAATTGGATATCATAGGTTTGGAATGAGGTCATTCATTCCAATATATTTGTTTGGTTCAAGCACCTGGAATGTGTATCATTACTATAGTTGATATTTGGTTTGTCGACTCTTTCGGAATGGAATATAAGAAATTTTCACTAATTAAATATATTAGTATAAATATATTAGTAAATTTAGTCTAACTGATTAATAATTTCTATTAGTAAACATGTATAATTATTAGTATAATTGATAATATTAATTATATTACATAAATTAATATACATTATATAAGACATATAACTAATAATATTATTATTATAAGTTTGTAACTAATTAATATGTGGAAAATCAACTGGTTTTATATGTATGTTAATTACAATTAACTCCCTTGCCTCTTTATTATTTTAATTTGTATTAATCCCTTCTTATTAGTAAATACAAGTGTTATAGATAAGTCAAACGTGAACTATACACGAAAACTAACTAGTGTTTTTTGTGCCCTCTATTAGAAAGAAAAAAGAAGAAAATTAAATTTATTTCTATATATTTGACTATTCCTTAGACTATAGTACAAACTCCCCAGCTTCACTTTTTCCCTTATGCTCATGTCTTCGTCATTATAATCTTGTCACTTGAGATTACTTGCCGCTATATTACTTGAGCCATCATTTATGTTTGCCCCACAACCAAAGAAATTTTTTTTTCTCTTCTAAATGTTTAAAACACATCATTTTAGTATTTTACCTAATAGTAAAATACAATAAATACTAACCCCTCGTTTGGTAGATGGGACTGCCAGAATGGAAAGACCTTTCCACCCAAAATACATTTCAACCAGAATAGAGTGGCAGGGGAAAAAATTTATTATTCTAGGATTTGGTAGATAAGTCAGAATGGAATGTTTACCCAGTTTCCAATATGTGATATAATTGATATCTAAATGTTAGAATGGGATATACTAAATACAATTTTGACTTAATTGCCCTAGGTTGGTTTATAAGATGTAATATGTCTTATTACTTTTATTTTATTTGTTCTATAATAGTATTTGTCTATTTATGTGAAATTTTGATATTTTTACTTTAAAAATTAATGAGGATTGATATTAAAATTCTTCAATTATAATACTTAATTCGTTCTAATATATGGGTTTCTAAGTTAAAATTTTGCATTTACTAGCAATAAATTAGCAACATAAAATATAAATTACATGAAGTCAAACAATTATAATTTATTTTCAATTTTGATAAGATCCCAAAACAATTCTTGCACAATGCTCAAAAGTCAAAGAATAAAGTATTTTAAAATATTTTTTTCTAGTGAAAGAAAATAACTATTTTAAATACGAGGAAAATTAATCATTATAAAAAAATTACATTCAAATATTAATTGAGCTTACAAATTGCCTAAGATATCACGATGCAGTGTAAAGATTTATAAGGATAAATTTGACATTCTACCATTTAGGCATGTTATGATGAAGGTGGAAAAGCTTTTCCTAAATTTTTTTAAGGAATGGAATTCCAGCAAAAAGTTGGAATAAGCATTCCAAGAGGAAAAGTTTTTCCCACTTAAATGTACCATACCAAACGCTGTAATGGAATGGACAAGTTGGAAAACATTTCTTTTCCAGGCCATTCCTACATACCAAATAAGCGGAAAGTGCTTATTGAATTAGATAATATATAATAACAAAATTTTGAAATATAATTATCTATTTATTTGGTTCATAATTCGTGATAAAAGTGTCATCATTTGTATTCATGTCTTCCATGATTTTTTGTAGAGAAATTTTTATATTTTTTATAAACATATTTTTTAATCATTTTTTACCTTATATACATCAAATCATTACAGTAAATTTTTTTTTTTACGAAAACTCTTAAAAATTGCAATCCAAACCAAACCTTAATCCGTACTCCTTACCAACAGATTGGTACAAACTGCTGTACCATCTCGTAGAATTTTTTGGTGTAAAAATGGATGACAAAACCAACCACAACTCTACAGTGGCAAGCCCCAAGACTTTGAAGTCGTGAATTCAAATCTGTCTTCTTCACTCCCATTGCTTAAGTTCTATTTTTCCTTACTAGAAAAAGATTTTTTTTAAAAACTTTGCCGCAACAAAATCTACAAAATACATTATCAAATTGATGAGCTTATCATAGATTATATTTCTTGTTCTAGCAGGGGAGGGTTTGTTAATGAATTTATCATATTGTTTGATTTATGTCAAAAGAACTCGAATACATCAAAAGGACCGGAATATATTTCCAATAAATATTACATCAAGTAAGAAAGAAGGAAAATATTTCATAATTGATACTAAATCTATATATTTGACTTAAAGAAAGCTTATATTTGACTTAAATTGGATGCCGTGTTGGCGGAGTCTCAAAGAAAGCTTAATCTTATGCTCGAGTCAATCTATGAATGTATTGATAATCTAGAAACTTCAAGGAATTCCTCTAAGAAATCTGGAGGAAAACTACCTTTGGATGAATCTTGTGATTCCATGCAATCTACCTCTTTAAAGCCGATTTATACAAGAGGTGACAAGAAGGCTCATTCAACATCTTCTGGGCCTAAACCTAGAGTTGAACCATCTCATGAGAAGTTATTTTGGGAGACATATCAACGTCTTCTACACCAAAAACAAATAGAGTCAAATAGATGCCATCAAAGCGAGTCTTCTAATGAGGAGGTAGCCGAGTCTATTCCTAACAAAGGGGTATCTCATCCTATTGAACCATTTGTTGAAGAGGTTCATAATGAGGAAATAATCAAAGGCATTGAGCTAGAAAAGGAAATAGAAATATCTGATGAGATGAGTAGTAAAACGGAAGAAAAGAGAGAAAGTGACCTGATTTTGAGCAAAAATGTGAGGGCTTATTGTTTCCCTAATGAACTTACCTTTACATTATTTAGTGTTTCTTCTTTTATGCAGATCAAGCAAAGTCAAGTAGGGTTGATCTTGACATGTTTCATTCCAAAGTCAATTGTACATTTTGCAAGTTTCCATAGAGTTTGTCTTTTAAGAGTTAAATCCCTTTGGTATCAATTCAAGGAACAATGTCAATTCAGATCTGTCCACATCAATGGAGAGTTAATTCGAACTCATCTTGAAGGGAACATTCCAAATTTTGGGGTTGGTTGTGTACCAAGGGTTCATTTGAAGAATGAGTTCCTCAATGATCATTGCCACTACAATTGTCATCTTGGCCTTAGCCCACATGAAGCTCCAACTTCATCAAAGTTGCCTTGGTGTCTTGAAATATGGACGCAATCGAGAAAACTACCTTCTTAACTTCCACCAACGTGGGGGTCTCCATCAGCAAGGTGTTATCTTGGTCCGTCACCAACTTCGGGATAGTGTCCAAGGACTCATAAGAGAAGGAGCACGACCTGCTGTGAAGAGCCCCTGAAAAAAAGAGATTGCCTCCCTGCTAATGAGGTCCTCAGAATCTACCCAGTCGCCATTAGAACTACGAATCCTATGAATGATCGCCCTGCTCCTCCTCTCTGCCACCACCGCATGGAAGTATTTAGAATTTCTGTCACCATCCTTCAACCACCTTACCCTGGCCTTTTGTTTCCAAAAACCTTCCTCAATGGCCAAGGTAGCCCTAAGCCGCTCTTGGGCTACATTTAAGTCGCGTTACACTGGGTCAGAGGAGTCCAAAAACAAATATTGTATTTTCTAGTTTTAAAAGAAGCGGGGAGAAAACACAGGTCAAAAACGCGGGATTGGTTGCATTTTCTAACCAGCGTTTTCTTTGTCACTCTTGCAAAATAAAAAACGCAGAGACAGAAGATGCGGCCTTGGTTGCATTTTCTAGCCCGTGTTTTTTGTTCTTAATGCGATTTTAATTAGGCTTAAAATGCGGGGCAAAATGCAGTGTTGGTCGCGTTTTTGCCCGCGTTTTCTTCAAATTTCTTTGAATATACACTAAAACGCAATACTAAAATACGAGGCTAGCCCACGTTTTAGCGGGTGCATTTTGTGCTTCTGCACTTTTAGTGTAGAGATTGCTACAATTTTTTAAAAATTACGCACTTGACCCCATTTTCTAAAATATATCCTAGATCATTGTTTTGTCGAAATAACCAATACACGCACATATAAAATGATCTAAACATACATTCTAACCCTCTTTAACGCATCAAAAAGCACAATTACTCAAAATGAGGTATTGAGATTATTGATCACATTTTGCCTTTTTCACCTCATTGGGTCACCTTTGCTTCTATTTCCCAAACCTACAAAAGAAAATAACAAAACAACTGAAACACATAATTTAAACATAAAATCACACCTAACTAACATAAATTACCAAAACATTGAGTTGCGTCCCAATTAGCATTTTTGTTTATAGTCGTTGACTCGACTGTATAATCTCATTTTTCAAGAAGGTTTTGTCAATGAATAATCTACCATTAGAGGACGATGTGAATCAACAAATGGTGGTTTGATAACAAAAGCTATATGTTCTAATGATATGAGAGGTGAAAGTGGCTTACCTAACTCAAGTGATTTATAGATATGACCTTGAATGTGTGTCATTTGGGTACTCACCAAAGGAACGTCCATATAACCTTTTTGGGCAATTATGACCTTGGAATCTTCATTTGTAACACACTTGTCAAGAGGAGTTATATTTACATCATTCATGCTTGCCTCTTGAGGTTCAAACTCCATTCCAAAGACATAATCATGTGAATGGGCAATTTTTCATTGAAACACATATTAGATGCATCATTTTCATCAAAATGCAATTCATTTTTACATGCACATTCATGCTAGGGTCATTATGCATATTATTAGAAGAAATAACTTCACACAAAATGTGCAATTAGTCATAAATTCTACCAAAGTGAGAAGTTAATTCATTTAATATATCCTTAACCCAAACAAAATGATCGAAGGTTGCATTAGCTAGCTTTTCTATAGGTAAATCAAATTGATTAGAAGATTTTTCTATGGCTAGCTCCCAAGATGATTTAGAATCATTAGCTAATGTTTCATTTTCTAGTTCGTAAGGTAATGATGCATTGGCTAACGTTTCTATTGCCAACTTTCAAGATGGCTTAAATTCATATTGGACAAATTCGGATTGGTAATCATAAGAATATTGACATCACTATAACCACATTGATTATTCCAATCATAAGCTTAAGAATTATCCCAACTAGGGTTGCAGTGATCAAAACAAGAATTATAGTGCCCAAATTTATCATAATAATCTACATTTTGTACTTATTTACACTCATAAGTAGTATGATAACTTCCATACAAGTCATAAATCACAAAATTAGAATTGTGTCCATTAACAATAAAATCTCTTTATATTAACTTAAAGAGAACAAACAGTCAACAGATTATACTAATTCAAGTCATCAATTTCCTTCTTTTGGCAATCACAAATTAAAATGATAACTAGTGTAGTGGAGTTTCCACTGACAAAATATGTAATTATCATTTTCCATCAATAGGAGGATCCTTCTTTACATCAATGCCATGCCGTTGCTTCATAAAATATGAACTTTTTGAATTAGTAGTATAGATGAAACTCAGCAATTGGGTAGTTATTCTGCATTTCCTAAGTAATTTTTCTTCATAATTGCAGCTTTCAATTACGAAAATAGTGTTAGTGAACGAAAATAAAGGGAAAATAAACATTAGAAAGCACTTCACTCATTTAGATTTGCAATTGCAACTGATAAAATTTGATAAAAGTTCTTTACTCTTAATGAGATTCACAATATAAATAGCCTTGAAATTTTCTATACTATTAACGATAAATGTTAACAAATAACCATGAAAAAAGTAGCATCATAAGATACCTTTGTAACTTATTTTGGCCTATGATCAACCACACACATGAGTTCCTAATTTCTAAAGAGGACATGTAAATTATATATAATTAGTAAAAGATATGCAAGCATGCGGTAAAATAGACGTGTCATACACTACTACCTTAGCCTAGCATTTAAAATCAAGTAAACTAATCAAGAACCAAAGCCATAAAAATAGTCAAGTTGAACTAATAATGTAATATAATTTTAGCCTCTCCACAAAACACAAGGAAAAATTACTGAAAAAAAAAAGTAAAAGAAAAAAATTTAAATTTTTATCAAAACGAAACCCATCAAATTCAATATACAATAAATTCCAATATGTTTATGCTCTCCTTTTATTTTGGGTGATTTTATTTAACCAGAAATGAAAACTATAAATTTAGTAACTAGAATCGTAATCTGAAATATTAAAATCACCAAAATTCAATTATAGAACATAGATGCATATTGAATAAGGATACCAAAAAAAATCATATGATTTTTTTTTATGTCTAGGCAAAAATTTGCTTGCCTAAAGCAAATCATGTGCTATAGCTATAATAAAAATTTCTTCCATATGATAAAAAAAACGCAAAACTTCCAACAAAATTGTTTATCTCAGTCTGTAGGTTTTGATGATTACAAAACAAATGGATGTTACTAATGTTCTTTCAATAGACCCTTTCAGAAATGGAGTAAAACAGGTTCAAAGATTAAGCACAAAAAATATTGAAGCTGCTGTCGGACGCACAAGAAGACTGGATCGGGCGTCCGACAACCTTTGCGCAACTTCGAACGCATGAAGAACTTCACTCTCGGACGTCCGAAGATATTGAGTCATTCCCTCTAAACTCACTGACCTCGATCGGATGCACATCATCAGAGCACCAGACGTTCGACAAGCATTGCGACACTTCGGACGCAAAACCTTGGAGGCACTGGATGTCTGAAAAGAATTAAAGAAGAATTTTCAGTTTCACTTCCAACCTTCGGACGCATAAATTGAAGGTACCGGACGCCTGAAATAATTCAAGATAATTTCTTGAGCTTACTGCCTATATTCGGATGTAAGAAGTTGGTCTACTGGACGTCCGACACTACCAACGGCTAGTTGACTCTTCAACTGCCTTCTATCCGTTGAAAGCATTATTTGAAAAAATTTTTGGTCCCATATAAATAGAACAAAGTCAACCACTTTAAAGTAACTTTGCACACTGAGACTACATCAGATCAAGAGTGATTTTAGTGGTAAAATACTCTTTAAAGAGGATTTGTACTCTTAGTTGTGTAATTTTTTTATAAGTTTTTCTAGTGTGATTCAATTACTTCAATATTGTAATTTTGTAAGGGTTATCCGAGCGATAGTAAAACTTTCTTACTTGACAAAGTATGGCTTGGGACAAGGAGAAAGTGATCATTTCCTTGTACACAAGAGATTGGTTGTAAGTTGATCAACTTGAAGAAACTTGCTCTATAAAGTGATATTCAAACTCAAGAGAAGTTTGGTATTTGGTTTGATACTCTATTTCTTTTACTTACTGTTTTGATATATATAAAGTGCTCATCTCTTTTACTCACAAGCACTTGTGCTTTCTCATCAATTGCTCTATGGTGTGGTCTTTTAGAAAAAGAGTGCAAGTACTCAAAAAGTGACTCACAACTTGGCCAGTTTTTAAACTACCTAATTCACCCCCCTCTTAGGTTGTTTTCGATTCTTACAATTGGTATCAGAGTTTGATCTCCTAAAAATTAAGATCAATCGGCTTTAGAGTAAAAATGACAACCAATAATGCCATATTTGTTTAAGGACAATCCGTCACTAGACCCCCAATGTTCAATGGATCAAATTATGTGAGTTGGAAGGAAAGGATGATCATCTTTTTACAATCTATTGATATCGAGTTGTGGTTTATTGTCAATGAAGGCCTATATGATGCCTCAATTGTTGAGAAGTCATTCATAAAATAAGACCAAAAACAGGAAATGAGTTGACTGGTGATGATAGAACTCACCTCACTTTGAATGCCAAGGTTATGAATGTGTAATACAGTGCTCTTAATTTAAATGAGTCTATTAGATTCAAAAGCTGTAGATCTGCAAAAGAGATTTGGAATAAATTTAGAGAAATTCATGAAAGAAGTGAGAATGTGAGAGAACAAAAGAAGTCTATTCTGGTCACTAAGTATGAATCTTTTAAGATGGAACCTCATGAAAATATTGATAAGATATATTGTAGGTTCAATGATCTCACTAAGGATTTAGAAATGTTGGAAAAGGAATATTCTTTAGGCGAGAAGAACAGAAAAATTCTGAATGCTTTATCCAAGAATTGGGAGAGCAAAGTAACTGCCATTGAAGAAACTAGAGATCTAAATTCCATACCTATTGAATCTCTTATTAATTCTCTAATTCCTTATGAGCTGAAACTCAAGTTCAAGGTGCAGAAGGAAGAAGATGCAAAGGTGAAAAAGAGCATCACAAGAAACTTCAAGAGAATTCTCAACAAAAGGAGATTCAGAAAAGGAAGATCTAGCAATTCATCTTCAAACCAGTTCAATAACTCAAGAAACAAAGGGAGGTAAGAGTTCAATAAGAAGCAAACTGATAAATGCTTCGAGTGCGGCCAACCTGGACACTATGCGAGCGAGTGTCCAATGAAGAAAAAAAAAGAAGAAAAAATTGAACGAAAATCAAAGTTTAACAACTTTCAGATCACTTGGAATGATTGTAACTCAGAAGGTGAAGTCAAAGAAGAAGAGAAATCTATCCAAATGGCTTTCATGGCCATTGGTGATGAAGAGGTAACTGCTTGTAACTCTCAAATTGATAGTGATGATGAATCTGATGATGATGTTAATTCTTTTATGGAAAGAATGCATAATAACTTGAAAGAATCCTATGTTAGAAACAAGGAACTAAAACAAAAGATCAATTTTTTGATTCAAGACAATGCAAACCTTTTTCGACAAAACAAAAATCTGAAAAATGAAAATGAAAACCTGAAAAGGATTGAAAATGATTTACATGCTGAACTCGATAGAAAAACAAACTTCTGTGACATGCTCAAAAATGAACAAGGGAGTTTGAAAAGAAGAATTGATGATCTTAATCAGTTGCTTCAATATAAGAGACAAAACTACTTTCAAAGGAATGATACAAACCTCATTTTAGCATTTATGTGAAAAGATTGAATTCTAGTGCAAATGAATTTACCATTTATAAGAGAAGGCAAATCAGAGTTGTTAAACCTGTCCATGCGAGCAACTTACTGACTATATGCAGCTTTTGTTGTCAAATTGGTCACATGAAGAGTAATTGTTATATGAGGAAGAATATGAGAAATGGTATGAAATGTATGTGAATAGTTAGGTAGAATGCTAACTCTCAAGAACTCAAAAAATAAAGGGTACCAAATATTATCTTGTGAACTTTTACATAGGTGAACTTGATGAATATCATCAAGGAATCAAAATGGTTCATAGATAGTAGATGCTCAAGACATATGACTGGTGATCCATCACAATTCATCAAATTCAAACCAAAAGCAAGCGGAAAAGTAACTTTTGGAGACGATAACAAAGCCAAAACTATTGGAATTGGTGATGTTGGTAAGAATGGTCAAATATTTGTTCACAATGTTCTTTTAGTTGACAATCTGATTTATAACTTGTTAAGTGTTAGTCAATTGTGTGATAAAAATCTATTTGTATTATTTAAAAAGCATGAATGTGTTGTTCTTGACTCAAAATTCAACACTATTTTCAAAGGAAAAAGAGTTAATGACATTTACGTAGTTATTCTGAAAAATGTTGATTCTTCTAGTCTTAAATGTCTTAAAGTTACAAATGAAGACCCTTGGTTGTGGTATAGAAGACTTCGTCATTTCAACATGGATTTGCTAAAAGAGATTTTCAAAAAGGAACTTGTTAGAGGGTTGCCAAAAATCAAATTTGAAAAGGATAAAATCTGTGATTCTTGTCAATTTGGAAACAAGTCAAAGTTTCTTTTAAACCCAAGAAATATGTTTCTACCACAAAATCTTTGGAACTTTTACATCTTGATTTGTTTGGTTCTACACAAACTACCAGTTTAGGTGGCAAAAGATATTGCCTTGTTATTGTTCATAATTATTCTAGATACACTTGAGTGATGTTTCTTGCACACAAAGACGATGCTTTCAAAAACTTTGTTTCATTATTTGCAAAGGTTCAAAATCTGATTGGGTTGAAAATCATCAAGATCAGAAGTGACAATGGCTCAGAATTTCATTTTTGTGATTTTTCAGAATTTTATGATAACAATAGAATTACACATGAATTTTCAATTGCAAGAGTTTTCCAACAAAATGGGGTTGTTGAAAGAAAGAATAGAACACTTGAAGAGGCTGCTAGAACCATACTAAGTAAGTGCAATTTGCCAAAATATTTTTGGATGAAACCATAAATATAGCTTGCTATACTATGAATAAAATTCTTTTAAAATCAATTTTGAGCAAAACCTGTTATGAGTTGATATTTGACAAAAAACCTGTTGTTGGATATTTTAAAGTTTTTGGTTGCAAATGTTTTATTTTAAATATTGAGGAATATCTTGGTAAGTTTGATAAAAAAATCTAATGAAGGAATTTTCTTGGGATATTGTGAGAATAAGAGAGGTTTTAGAGTTTACAATCGAAAGACTCTGGTTATAAAAGAAGCTATACATATTATTTTTTATGAATCTAATAGTGATATTTTCAAAAGTTGTGGTGAAGATGATAATACAGGTGTTCAAGAAGGACTAAAGAAGCTCACAATCAATGACCAAGACACTGCTTCACCATAAAATGATTCAAATGGAGATGATTCTCAAGACAGTCCAGCACTGGAAGACAATAACAAAAATGTCAATACACCTAACATCTTCCAAGAGCCTGAAAATTGGTTCAAAACCATCCTAAGGAGCTCATCATTGGTGATCCATCCGAGAAAGTCAGCACTCGTTCCTCCTCTAAACAATTGATGGATAATTTTGCATTAGTTTCTCATTTTGAACCAAAAAATGTTGTTAATGCCTTGAAAGATGAAAACTGGATTTTCACTATGGAAAAGGAATTAAATCAATTTGAAAGAAACAAAATTTGGACATTAGTTGAAAAATCTCAAAATCATCCTATCATTAGCACAAAGTGGGTCTTTAGAAACAAATTGAATGACAAAGGTGAGGTAGTAAGGAATAAGGTCAGACTTGTAGTTAAGAGATATGCTCAAGAAGAAGGAATAGATTTTGATGAAACATTTGCACCCATAGCTAGGCTAGAATCAATTAGAATGTTTTTGGCCTTTACATGTTTTAAGAATTTTAAATTATTTCAAATGGATGTTAAAAGTGTTTTCTTAAATAGCTTTATTGATCAAGAAATATATGTTGATTAACCTCATGGTTTTGACAATTTTCGCAAGTATACAAGCCGTGATTGAGTATAGGGTATTAAAAGTCGAAACCATAGAGAAGATTGTCAATTACTGATAGTTTTTGAACTCCTTTATTATTTAGACTACCACAAATGTAAAAGATTAAATCTGCACTACAAACATGAAATAAACGTAATAAAAATAACAATATAAATCTTCTAGAGGTATGAAATTTCTAACTACTCTCACTAATGAAATTACCGGTTAAATGAATACTATAATCTTGGCTAGTTATGGCGTAATTTCCTAATGTATATGAAACCTACTCTTGTAGTGAATCAACTATACTTGTAATTAATCATACCTGCTCTCGTGGTTATGAAATCAACTACAAACTCATTTCTTCTATGAAATTACATGAGACAAGTCACTAAAACCGCATAAATGCACCTCTACTCTCGTGAGTATACTCCCTAGATTTATCACTTTCTTGAACTAGTGTTAAATCCCAATTCTCATTGCAAACTTAACACATTATAATTATCACAATTAATGATCGGTTAATCATGATTAGAAAAGCAAAAGTAATAAATAACTTACTCAAAATAATATCATCAAATAACTATGTAAATATCACTAACAAGATATAACAAATTCATCCATAACTATAGGTATAAACTTTAGAAACACATTGAAACACAAATCCAAACTTGTATAATAACTAAACATGAAATCAAATACAAGAGAAAGTAGTACATGAAATATCACCCTTGTCATATGAAATCAAACTCTCCATCTTGCTTCTTAATCTTCATCCAAGTTTAGTTACAAATATAAGAAGGATAAACTACACTAACTATACTATATTAATCTAACTAATGAACTAAGAAAATTCTAGTGAAGACTATATTTTTATGAAGTTTCTCTAGCCTTCCCAAAGATGTGAAAATATTCCCCAAAGGTTTCTATTTATAGAGGATTAAAGCTCCAAGTAATCAAGTTAAGGTTAGTGCTAGTTGGCTCTTGGAATCATCAAAAGATTGCTTCTTGATGTCTCCATACTTATTAGCTCATATCCAGCCAAAATTCTTGCAGAAAAAGTAGTAAAAAATCTTGTGTGAACAAAACACAAGTTGTAGAGCAAATTGCAGCCACAAAAGAAGAATATGCAACCTTGAAAATGCAACCTAAGGTTGCGTATCGTACCCACGTTTTGGTCTTTTGCAGGTTTGATCATTTCTGGTCAAGTCTTTTCTTTGCTCTGTTTTTAGTCCAATTTCAACAGATATTTTCTTGATGATGAAGGCTGAACTAACTCTTATACAAAACATGAAAGTTGTAGTCCTTTGCATTGGCTTTCCAATTCCTTAATAATCATCCAATTTGGAGCTCTAGGGGCTAAGAAATGACCAAAATACCCTTGACTAGTCAGAACTTTATTTTGGCTTTTGATAATGAAAATGCACTTTTGTATTTCGATATTTTGACAAGGAAAATAGCTAAACTGGACTTTGAGATCTTCAAAACAAATATCTTAACTTCAAAATGGTTTAAAAATCACCTCAATTCAACGCCTGTATCTCAAGATATAGTCAAAATACCACAGGATGTCAAAACTGGAAAACTCCTTTCCTTTTATTTTTGATTGCATTTCCTCTTTTCAACGTTTGGCACTTCATGTCCTCTTTAAATCACTTCCAATCATGAACAATCATCCAAATATCTTCTCAAGTCACTGCAATTGATGATTGAATCATTGAATCTAGAAAAACATGAAGTTTTTACCATTAAAATTCATAGTAATGTAATTTTTGATACTTAATTCACAAAATGTATATTTTCACTAAAAACTTAGTTAATTAGTTATAAAACTAATTAAAACACACAAAAACTAGTTAATAAAATACACACTTATCAACTCTCCCACACTTAAATCATTGCTTGTCCTCAAGCAATTAAGAATTACTAACCACAATGATCCAAAACTTTCAAATTAAACATATATACACAGTTCAACTTCATTTCCTCAAAACAAGGTAAAATAACCATTATGCACTCATTCAATTAAGTTCAAGTACTCATAATATCAAGTAAAAGAGAGCTAATTATGCCATAATTGTAACTAATTCAAATCAATTTCTTATCCTTTCCTAATTTCACAAGCAAGTAAGTCATATGGTCAATAAAAATACTTTCTAAACCCATGATCATCACTTTTTCACATGCAAAAAGGGATTTATTCATATAATATATCTAACTATTATTCAAGTTGTGAAAGTGTCTTTTGTCATGAAAATCGATAATTTTAGATGAAGATCACCAGTTACCCAATACTTCATATTCTCAGGTTGTCTTGCATACTTCTAATTCTAGTACCGAATGATAAGAGGAGAGAAGTGTAGAATTTATGTAGATAAATTTGTCAATTGGGTTATTTCAAGAATATTTTATTTTTAGTTTTTGATAAAGGTACGAGGGAGAGTAAAGTGATAGAAGTGTATTGGCATAGGATCTTAGGATAATACTACTAATTTTAGATTAAGGAAAAGGTAGGATAATGGAGGATATTTATAGGAAAGTCAATATATTTGTTCTATATAGGAAAGTCAACATAGTTGTCTTTTAATAGATGATAGATTCTAGAGTGCTAAAAGGTAAAACTGTGATAAATTGTAAATTTGCAGTGTAAGAGGACAACTTCGGTATGTGAACATCAGTTATCATCATGAAATTTCTTATTTTTACATCTTCTATCTTATAAGCCACTATAAAGAGTTGTTACATCTCTTATTAATAATTTCAAGCTAATAAATGGTTTCATTATATTTTGTTATCTTCATGTTTACTTGTTAATAAATCTTATATTGTTTTATACATCTTTGCTTTGAACTTTTGCGTTTATTTAACAATCACTCATTAAAATTTTTTAGCAAACATATGAAAAATGTACTACAAAATTCAATAAATTACTTTTAAGGGATAAAGTTTAGATTTTCATAATTGAGATATTTTTAAGAAAACTATAATTTAAATAAAAAGCATCTATTAAAACACTATATATACTCTATTTATTGAATAAAAACTTATAAAACTTTTTTCCTATATGTATGAAGGAATCATTACAACTTATAAGTAGCAAATTTTAAAAAAAAATTGAACAATCATATACATATAAATCGTGTCTACCTAACTGATGCTCATTATGCATTCGTTAAGATATATTTTAGGTGTCATATTTATAGAAATGTAAGATAAATTAGGAAAAGTAAATAAATACAAGAGAAAATAGGTAAGATTAAATAGGAAAAGAATATAATTGTATGGTAGGGTAATAATTGTTAATATATATATATATATATATATATATATATATATATATATATATACATACATGGCATGATAAGTGAATTTTAAGTTGGCACTCATTAGTAAACTCCATATAAATATAGTAAAACAATGTTCAATTTCGATTTGATAAGTTGGTGGGTTAGTTATTCCTATATTTTGCCAAATGGACATTTTATTCTCATACCATGTGGTAAATTAAATTATAAGAAAAAAGTGTGTCCATTTATAGATTTGTGGATTTTTTTGTAACAATTAATTATATAGTATTTTTTGCAGTTTCTTATTAATAGTCAATTTTACCCAATCTATTAATGACCTATCCTATATAAATTTGTATTGATTGTAACTTATTTATTTTTTTGTCAATCAACTCATATCTTTCATTTTAATCCTCTTTAATTACGTTTTCTATTCATGTTATTGGCTTATTTATTTATTATCATTACTAAAATTTGGACAAAGTATGCTATATTGATGCTTACATACGAAGTTTTTTTTTTCCTTTGATAGGTTACTAAGTTCGTTATTCCAAAAAAAAAAATGGTTATCCCAAGTTTTTAAGAGGAAGAAGTTTTATTATTTTGCTACGTAGGAAAAATTTGTGGTTGCTTATACTTCTTGGTGGATTTTTTTTTTATAACAATTAATGATAGTCCTTTATTACTTTCTTGGTTATAGTAAATTTCAAACAATTGATTAATTACCTACTTTGCATACATTTGTATAATTTATGCTTTGTCTTATTTTTTTGTTAATAGCTTTCCTTTTTTAATTCTATACAATCACATTCTCCATTCCTATTATTGAATTGATCATTTATTATCATTACTAAAATTTGGACAAACTTTTTTTTAATCATTCTAATACTTCCTTATTTATAGCAAATTGAAATCTATTAATTCCGTACATTATATATGTTTACATTGATAGTTATGCTTTTCTTTTTTTTTTCAATCAATCAACATTATTTTTTAAAATTTTCTTCAATTACATTGATTATATTTCTATCATTTGACTTCATTATTCATTTGCAATTCTAAACGTTTGACAATTTTCATTTTTCAATGAATTTATATTTTTGCAATCACAAATGATGGATACTAAATAAGATACATATTTACCCGATTGCGTCCATTAATACAACCACATCCTTAGTTTCTTCCATGACCATGATCATGTACGGAATTTGAAGATTTAGTCACATTTATTTCAGGGAATAGACTAGCACTAGTTAGTTAAGACTCATGATTTTTCAGTAATAATTTATTATTTTATTCAACCAATTAAAAACATGCAATGACTTCAGAATATCTTTTAAATGATTTCTCTCGAGATTGCTGTTGCAGAAGCACATTGGAACATGAAATGTAGAAAATATTTTTTTAGCATATCCTTATTAGTCACATTTTCACCATAACTTCAACGGGGAGGCAATTTTGAGCATAGTTGAATTATACTCACTAACAATTTTGAAATCTTGCAGCCATAGATGAAACCAATCATATCTGATTTTTGAAAGAATGACCAACTTCAGGTGGTTGACCTTTTAAGCTATTCCAAAGGTCAAGTGAATTCTTGACCGTAAAATATTTAGTTTTTGGTCCTTTATCAAGATGACGATGGAGAAATATCATGACTTTTGCATGATTTTGGGTTGTTTGCATCATTATCTTTGACAATAATTCTTTCAAGACCCATGGATTCAAGATGAATTTTCACACTCATTGTCCATGATAAGTAGTTCTTTTCTAGAAATATCAAGAGGTATAAATTTTTGCTTTGTAAGGTTAGCGATAATGAAAGTGAGATGAGTTAATGGTGAGAAATATTGCCTCAAAATTCGCTAGAAAGATTATCCAAGAAAGTGCTTAACAGTTGATTCAATACTGGTAGAATCTTGATAGAGTCTTATGCTGATAACGTGTTATGAAACTAATACTAATATGGTCATAGATTTATGTTATTTATATAGTGGGCGCTATACTCAGAAAATTAAGAAAATTGATGAACTCAAGGAAAAAGGATAGTAAGAAAGAAGAACTACTCTTATGAAACTTCAATTTTCTATCCCTTTTATACAATGAAGGTTAACCCTTATTTATAGGGAAATTCAAAGTACATCAATTAATTACTTAAAGATAGCGATAAGATCTTCTCGTAAGTCATGCTAGTTTTATCAACTTAAAAGTCGTGATAGTTTTATTAAAAATGGTGGTAATTCTAATACCTCAAAAGTCATGATAACTTTATCATCTCGAAGATCATAAAAGGCTTGTCATCATCTAGAAAATGAGATAAATGTGATAAACATTTACAATTATTTATTATTTCATAACATTGAGACTTTTCTGATAATTTTTTTCTAATTATTTTTCTTCTGGTCATGAGATGAAGATGACTAATGATGGAACTTCCCCTAACTTCTTTTTTTGGGTCAGTGGAGTGGTGGTACTAGTGTGTAAGTGTGTGAGTTGATGGCAGTGGATAAGTGTAGGAAAGCTTTTTGAAACTTCCCCAAACTTGGTGTCCAAAATTTTTGAAAAAAATTAAAGAACAAATTTTAATTCAATGAATAAAAACACTAACTTAACCTTTATTTTTAAAGAAAAATAATAATAGTAAAAAAAATCAATGTCTACATTTTTTTTTGCACAAAAAGACTTGCAATGATCGCATTAAAAGTTCTAGATTGTATAAAAAACTTCTAAAGTTGCTAATAGTATTAATGACTGATAGTGCTCCTGTCTTCCAAGGAGACTTGTCACTGCATTCACCTCTTGGATGGTTGCCACGTGTCAAATAACATTGTGCCTCAAAATAAAAAAAAAAATCAAAGAGTACCTTTCAAGACTTCTATAAATTGCAGCATCAAAGCACATTCCACTATTTTAATGATCTATAAATGCAAAAAGGAATAATATATAGGATTCATTGATTGTAGCAGAAAACATCATTCAAAATTGACGCTAGTTCTTCTTGCTTTTCTTGGACTCTGGAAAAATAAGTTACAACATGCCAATCTTGAATCCTTTTGCAATGGGTTTTAACTTCTCCTTAATGTACTCGTAATCAGGATTTTCGACACCTGATGCAGTTTTCACAAAGTTGATGAGAAGTTGTGTTAATCCCATTAATTCCCAATGTGTGTGTCTCAATTCAAAATTGGATAATTTTTCTCTACCCAATTTGAAACCCATCGAATGCCTTCTTTGCTATCAGACTCAACTACGAACTTGTCATATCCTAACTTTGCCTTTTTCTCATTTGTCAATTGAATGTCTTTACGAGTAGGTTCAGCCTTAGCCTCAAATGGTTCAAATCTTTTCCAAAATTGAATGCATGTAGTCAAACATTGTATCAACAATATTTCACCATGTTCATCTCGTATCACGATTGCATACAATATTGTATCCGAGCTAGAGTCAAAACCAGCATCAACTGAAAATACAGCGTGCCTTTCCTTGGGCAAATCCCAAGTACATGCAATCGGTGGATCTTTACTAAAAGGTCATTCCATGATATGCAAGTTCCTTTTGTGGATCTCTTCAAATATCCAAATGCGCTTCTCAACCTCTATATTGATTAATAGCCTAGCAAAATCCATCCAAGTCATATCTTTCTTTGTGGAAACTTTCGATCTGGACTCATATTCGAGAATGAGAGGAATATATAATTTTTTAATTTTCTCCAAAGGGATTTGATCCTCCCTAAGTCTATCATTTCTGTCATGTGGAGGATACATAAAAAGTTCTTTGCAATTATCAGTGGTAGAGGAATCAGATGTATGGTGCATCTTCCTTTGATATACAAAAGGGTTGACAGACACATTTACAAATCAAGAAACCAAAGTTAAGAAGGTGGTTTTCTCGATTGTATTTGTGACGGCCCCACCACCCCCTAAGGCGTACCAAAGGGTTCGGCGGATCGCCTGCCCAACTTTCGCCGGGACTCAGTCGTTCACTCAAACAAATCCGAAATAAAATCACGAGAATTCATATAGCAAAATTCGAAAGCTTAAAGCGAAACTTATATATATTGCTATCTCAAAAGGGAGTACAAACATCGAATATACAAAGGTTCTCAGTTCACCACACATCCAACCCGTGCCAAGCACTAGGGCGAGAACCATTACAAAATCAGAAACTAGTCTAGGCTAGTCTAAACCGAGCTCTCGTCCTTGCTCGCCTTCCCCTGTTAAGGAAAACAAACTAAAGGGGTGAGCCAAAAGCTCAGTGAGATTCTATATACAAAAGCAAGTAATTGAACAAGGACATTAATCATGTAATAACAAATAATCCAAAAAACATGTCCAATATAAAGCAATGATAATATATTCATTAAAAGGATACAGGCTCACAAGGAGCAATTCGTTCGTTCGTTTCCTATTCATTCCCTTATTCCTCCAATTATAAAAAAAAATGCATCTTTGTAAATAAAATCCCTCGTTTTTTATGTTCATTTGTTCATTCTCATTCACCTCCTCCTGGACGTTGGCCAGGCTTTCTCCCCCATCCGGACGTTAACCGGACTCCACCCATCCGGACGTTAGCCAGACTACAAGGTAATACTCGAGTATACCAAATGCTCACCCAGGTCACCATATCACCCGACCGAGTCCGCTTCTGGCTCGAGTCGATCGATAATAAGGGCAAGGGCCCAGTTCAGCCAAAAGGCTTACATTCATGCGCAACTAGTATTTCAACATTTAATCACCGAAAATTTCATATTTATTTAGGTTGAGTGCGATAAAGTGCACACTCACCTAGAAAAAGTTCATTTTAGAAATCATAGAAAACAATTAACATTTAATCAAATATTCACAAATAATCATATAGTCACAACAATCCACATAGTCATAGAAACAAAACGTATATAGAACACTCACCTATTTAAGCAAAATAATGTCCAAAGTATCCTCCCGGATAACACTCTCAATCGCCAAGAAACCCTAATAATAGCCAAGAGAAAATATGACAGTTAACCCCTCCAAAGTTTAAGTGGACCAAAGAAAATTCAAATAACTACTAATACAAAGTGTAAGTATAGTTTTCTAGTCCTCGAGCGTAAATTTGGGCAGCACGCCCTTTGTATTTCCTATTTCTAGCCAATTATGGCTTCATTCTTTTTCTCAATCAAACCCAAGGTTACACACAATATAAACAACCACTCAATATACTCAAGACAATACAAGGACAAAAATTTAAGCTACCAACAAGTGTGGAAACGAAGTTTACAAAAGACAGTTTTGACAGATTTTTACGAAATGGGCACATCCGAGGCTACGCTTATCGGATTGAGGTTAAACTTATACCATTTCGAAACTAAGACGAAGTCCTACAACTTCCATGAAGGTCACCTAGTCAAATTTCCAGTGTAACCTGGTCAAATTCCCAATTTACAGAGCCAACTTCCAACTATATGGCTAATTAACCGAACTGCACTAGAATGGTCATATCTCAGGCTACCAAGGTCCGTTTAAGGTGTTCTTATAGGTGTTGAAAAGCTAAGACAGACTACTAAAACTTTTATGTTTTGGCAAATGGCTAAATCAGCACGGATCCTAGTGAATAAACATGATAAACTGGATGAACTGACTAAAACGGAACACTGGAAACATCCTAAAACAGTGAGGGTAATTTGGTCTTTTCACAGGCTACGTTGCTTCGATTGAGCTGAAATTTTGTAGGCACCTATAAAATACCATTCTATACAACTTTAATGTTTTATACCAAGCCTAATTCGGCCTCTAACCACACGAACTGGAACCGGACAGAACAGGGTGAAATTTTTCCAGAAATCTGGAATTTTTGGGATTCAATGAAACTTTCTTCATTTCTTGCTCCAATCATCACTACAACCACTTATATAAGTTTAGATACAACATATATCATCCATATAGCAAGTATAGGCAGCAAATACCTCAACAAATGAAGCTTGCAAGAGTAATACTTCACCTCCTCTTGCAATTCTTGGTTCCCCTAGCTTCTCAAGCTCACAACTCACACTTTAATCGGTTTAAAATTTTAATTCCTCACTTGAATGGCTCAACTCAAGAAGAAGGAAGTTGGTTTCTTGCTCTCTTTCTCTCCTCTCTTGTCTCAGCCAAGCAGCAGAAAAATGAAGAAGAAAGGCTACTCCAAGGTGTTAAGAAGGTAAGACAAAAAAAAATCAACCAAAGAGCCATAGGGTGGTGACACTTGTCACCACCGAAGCCAACCAAAATTTCTCTTTCTTTCCTTGCATTTTTAGCCCTAAATTTCGGTCAAAACTAGCTGGAAATAAGGAGATATTTTGCTCAAGTATTATTGAGCTTATATGGTAAGAAAGTGGTGGTCAAGTGGTGCGTTCAATCGGTAGTACACGGTACACGTCGGTTCGCACCGTTTTTCCTTAAATCACACGTACTAGGGTTTTTACTTCATATTCACTAATTTTATATCATTACTCCTAATCACATAGTATTTCTCACCCAAAAGTCACTCTTAAGCACCAAATTTGATCCTTATTTCGTACCGAATAATCATACTACGAAAAAACGTGAAACCCTAATTTTCTCTTAACTTGGAAACGAAAAGTGAAACCCTACTTCCTAGTTTCATTTCCACCTGTTGAGGAATGATTGGGTAGTAGAGCCATAGTAAATGAATAATTTTCAAATAAAAGGCAAAACGTGAGGAATTTTACAATTCCAGTGAAAAAATTAGGGTTTCAATTAAAATATGAGGGATTTAGGAAAACATGTTGGTCACAAGTAAATTAGGATTTCAATCAAGTAAACTAGGTTTTTTTTTTAGGGTTTAAAGAAGTCGGGGTATCACAATCTTCCCTCCTTAAAAGAATTTCGTCCTCGAAATTCATTTATTTATTTTTAATTATTCGTAAATAAGTATAAGCAAAATCAAATAGCTATACGGTTCAATAAAAGCATTTTCAAATCATAAAACGAAAATTAATAAAAGGGCAAATAAAAGGACAGATAATCATATACACAAATACACCAACTAATGTCATGTCATAACGATATAAGGGCAAATCAAAAGAAAATGCGATATCGTCCCGGTCTCAGTTAAGATAACCCCGTCCGGTCTCTCACGTCACTTTCTATCCAAACTAGACATCTATCGACCTCCTGTACTCATTCTAGTCAAACGAAGCCTATTCATGTTCCCAAAATGCAAGTCTCAAGTACTTAACGCCGCCTCAACTTTGGAGTACTCGGGCACGAGAATCCGAAATAAAACAGTTCACATCTCGAGCTGACCAGTCCCAAGAGTAAACCATCTACAAATCGAAATTCCTACCCGATATACCTATCTATGATCCTTAGATACCATGAGAAAGATTTAGGACCTATAACACTTCAGGGTTCATAGCTTATGCTTGAACGAGCACTTAGTCTTTCATACTTGTTCATCACTCAGTCCAGGCTCACTCCGCGCAGAGACCACGCGAAGCAGCTATAGGTTTTATCCCTCAATCGCTTAACTTTCAAATCAAATTGAATCTCACAGTCCGGCATCCTAAACTTCAAGCCTAGGATACACTACAGGAATCTGAAGCCTAAGCTCTGATACCAATTGTGACAGCCCCACCTCCCCCTAAAGCGTACCAAAGGGTTCGGCGGGTCGCCTGCCTAGCTCTCGCCGGGATTCAGTCGTTCACTCAAACAAATTCGAAATAAAACCACAAGAATTCATATAGCAAAATTCGAAAGCTTAAAGCAAAACTTATATACATTGCTATCTCAAAAGGGAGTACAAACATCGAATATACAAAGGTTCTCAGTTCACCACACATCCAGACCGTGCCAAGCACTAGGGCGAGAACCATTACAAAATCAGAAACTAGTCTAGGCTAGTATAAACCGAGCTCTCGTCCTTGTTCGCCTTCCCCTGTTAAGGAAAACAAACTAAAGAGGTGAGCTAAAAGCTCAGTGAGATTCTATATACAAAAGCAAGTAATTGAACAAGGACATTAATCATGTAATAACAAATAATCCAGAAAACATGTCCAATATAAAGCAATGATAATATATTCATTAAAAGGATACAGGCTCACAAGGAGCAATTCGTTCGTTCGTTCCCTATTCATTCCCATATTCCTCCAATTATAAAAAAATGCATCTTTGTAAATAAAATCCCTCGTTTTTGACGTTCGTTTGTTCATTCTCATTCACCTCCTCCTGGACGTTGGCCAGGCTTTTCCCCCCATCCGGACGTTGACCGGACTCCACCCATCCGGACGTTAGCCGGACTACAAGGTAATACTCGAGTATACCAAATGTTCACCCAGATCACCATATCACCCGACCGAGTCCACTTCTGGCTCGAGTCAATCGATAACAAGGGCAAGGGCCCAGTTCAGCCAAAAGGCTTACATTCATGCGCAACTAGTATTTCAACATTTAATCACCGAAAATTTCATATTTATTTAGGTCGAGTGCTATAAAGTACACACTCACCTAGAAAAAGTTCATTTTAGAAATCATAGAAAACAATTAACATTTAATCAAATATTCAAAAATAATCATATAGTCACAACAATCCACATAGTCATAGAAACAAAACGTATATAGAACACTCACCTATTTAAGCAAAATAATGTCCAAAGTATCCTCCCGGATAACACTCTCAATCGCCAAGAAACCCTAATAATAGCCAAGAGAAAATATGACAGTTAACCCCTCCAAAGTTTAAGTGGACAAAAGAAAATTCAAATAACTACTAATACAAAGTGTAAGTATAGTTTTCTAGTCCTCGAGCGTAAATTTGGGCAACACGCCCTTTGTATTTCCTATTTCTAGCCAATTATGGCTTCATTCTTTTTCTCAATCAAATCCAAGGTTACACACAACATAAACAACCACTCAATATACTCAAGACAATACAAGGACAAAAATTTAAGCTACCAAAAAGTGCGGAAACGAAGTTTACAAAAGACAGTTTTGACGGGTTTTTACGGAATGGGCACATCCGAGGCTACGCTTATCGGATTGAGGTGAAACTTATACCGTTTCGAAGCTAAGACGAAGTCCTACAACTTCCATAAAGGCACTTAGTCAAATTTCCAGTGTAACCTGGTCAAATTCCCAATTTACAGAGCCAACTTCCAACTATATGGCTAATTAACCGAACTGCACTAGAATGGTCATATCTCAGGCTACCAAGGTCCGTTTAAGGTGTTCTTATAGGTGTTGAAAAGCTAAGACAGACTACTAAAACTTTTATGTTTTGGCAAATGGCTAAATCAGCACGGATCCTAGAGAATAAACATGATAAACTGAATGAACTGACTAAAACGGAACACTGGAAACATCCTAAAACAGTGAGGGTAATTTGGTCTTTTCACAGGCTACGTTGCTTCGATTGAGCTGAAATTTTGTAGGCACCTATAAAAACCATTCTCTACAACTTTAATGTTTTATGCCAAGCCTAATTCGGCCTCTAACCACACGAACTGGAACCGGACAGAACATGGTGAAATTTTTCCAGAAATCTGGAATTTTTGGGATTCAATGAAACTTTCTTCATTTCTTGCTCCAATCATCACTACAACCACTTATATAAGCTTAGATACAACATATATCATCCATATAGCAAGTATAGGCAGCAAATACCTCAACAAATGAAGCTTGCAAGAGTAATACTTCACCTCCTCTTGCAATTCTTGGTTCCCCTAGCTTCTCAAGCTCACAACTCACACTTTAATCGGTTTAAAATTTTAATTCCTCACTTAGATGGCTCAACTCAAGAAGAAGGAAGTTGGTTTCTTGCTCTCTTTCTCTCCTCTCTTGTCTCAGCCAAGCAGCAGAAAAATGAAGAAGAAAGGCTACTCCAAGGTGTTAAGAAGGCAAGAAAAAAAATCAACCAAAGAGCCATAGGGTGGTGACACTTGTCACCACCAAAACCAACCAAAATTTCTCTTGCTTTCCTTGCATTTTTAGCCCTAAATTTCGGTCAAAGCTAGCTGGAAATAAGGAGATATTTTGCTCAAGTATTAATGAACGTATATGGTAAGAAAGTGGTGGTCAAGTGGTGCGTTCAATCGGTAGTACACGGTACACGTCGGTTCGCACCGTTTTTCCTTAAATCACACGTACTAGGGTTTTTACTTCATATTCACTAATTTTATATCATTGCTCCTAATCACATAGTATTTCTCACCAAAAAGTCACTCTTAAGCACCAAATTTGATCCTTATTTCGTACCGAATAATCATACTACGAAAAAACGTGAAACCCTAATTTTCTCTTAACTTGGAAACGAAAAGTGAAACCCTACTTCCTAGTTTCATTTCCACCTGTTGAGGAATGATTGGGTAGTAGAGCCATAGTAAATGAATAATTTTCAAATAAAAGGCAAAACGTGAGGAATTTTACAATTCCAGTGAAAAAATTAGGGTTTCAATTAAAATATGAGGGATTTAAGAAAACCTGTTGGTCACAAGTAAATTAGGATTTCAATCAAGTAAACTAGGTTTTTTTTTTTTTAGGGTTTAAAGAAGTCGGGGTATCACAGTATTCCTATGTGCATGATCTGTGAAATTCTACAGTGTTTGACTAATTAATGCTGGATCTATAATACAGTATTTGAGTACAAATACACAACATGGCGTCTTCTTTATGTATGTAATTTCTGAGGTATTGGATGATGCAAAGGTGGTATAACATTGGGCGTGCCAGACATAAATACAGCAGTTGGAACTGTTATGAGGTCTCAGAAATTTGGGTTAATAGCATGACTACTATGACGAGTTTAAGGACCCCAGTTCCTAACTTTCGGGCTATGGGTTTTTCACTGGGTTAGGAAACATACCCCCAATCACAATTTCCCATTTCCCTTTTCACTCAAAGCTATTTTACTAGCTATTTTCCTCACACGTACCGCTCACAAAAATTTCACAAAATCACCTCTTGATTCTCTTCCAGTCCCACTGTCACAGAAAATACAACATTACATTTGCCTTTCTCAGCCTATTACGAACCCATACATACCCACAATCCAATCCCACTAAAGCCCTTTATCTTGTACAAGAAAATGTTGATAAAAATTAATAAGGGTAAAACCCACAAGTAAGCAGAATCCAAAAGTAGGAGATGACTCCATCCATAAATCAAATGAAACCCAAAAAAACTGGACTGAAATTTTTGGCAAAAAAAACAATTAGGGCAAAACATTTGGGGGAAAATTAGGGAGGAAAAAGAGAATTGGCATACCTTTTTTTTGTAGAGAGTTACTGCTAAATGTAGTCTTCTATTTGCTCATTGCCGAGCCAAGATCAATTAGGAGGTGGCGAGGAGATGTTTCGGCAGAGATGAGGAGTAGTGTTATTTGGTTCTAAGTGTTGGCTATTGGCTGGTAGTGATGTTTCGGTAGAGTGAATGAATAAACAAGACCACCGATGGTTGGTTTCACTAAGTGTTCAATATCAATTCCGACCTCTCCTCAGACTATTGACTTTGAATAAAATTTCAATTCTTTAGATTTCCCCCTTACTTGTTCAGTACCAAAATTTCAAACAAAGTTTTTTAGTTTCCAACATTTTAGTACATATAATATTTTACTAATATATTATTATTTGCTACTTTTAAATATTTTTGTGCAAATATTCATAATGGGTGAGAAAATTATGTTGCAATACTACAAGTGGTAAATGCACCTTGGTCCTGCTTCAAATAGTTAATTTTTTTATGACATCAAATAGTTGATCCGATATTAATATTGATATCATTTTCTCAAAATTGTGAACTAAATTACAACTTATTTATCTTTCTTTCCATTATTTTTGCCCAATACTCCCGAATTTTGTTTTGTTATTTTATAATAAGGAGAGATGATTTGTTTCAAATGGTTAATTTCACTTTAAATTATTGCACTAATATTAATTTACATGACAAAATTTGAGTTCCTAATAGTTAAAAAATTCATTAGAGAGCAAATACAGAATAACAATTGCTATAGTATATAAATATTTTAAATCAGATTGTGACAAGAGAAAGTTGTCACTAACTAGTTCCATTATTATCAGTGACAACAACAACCAAGTTGTCAAAGAAAGGGGAATTATTACTGACAATATTTAGATAGTCGTCGCTGATGTAGTTTGGCGCGATGTGGCGGGAGTTCAACTGTAATGACAATCTAAGGTCATCACTGATGCCTTTGCTCCTTTCAGTCAATTGTGACAACTTTTCTTGTTGTGGCTAATGGGCCCCATTTTGTGACGACTAATTTTCGTCACTAGGAAATGTTGTCACTAATAACCAAATTTCTTGTAGTGACTATTACAATTTGGCATTTAAATGCCTCTTAAATAATTAAAAGAAAATATACTAAAATAAATATACAAAATTAAACAAATAAAGCAAATAAATAATTAAATGAAATAAAAACATTCAAAAAAAAACATGCAAAAACGCATATAAAGTCACATAGGGGCACATAGGGTCAAATAAAATCAAAATAAAGGATTAGAGTGTACTTCCCTTGAATTGGAGACCTAGTGAAATGAAATTACTTATTTACCCTCCAAAACAATAAAATGGTCAAGGCATCGCTTTAATTAACAAATGATTACAAGAAATAAAAATAAATACGAAATTGAATCAATCAAAGCATTCAAATAAAAGTAAGGTGGCGTTTGGTTTACACATCGGAATCGGATTCAGATTCGGAATTGGATATCATGGGTTTGGAATGAGGTCATTCATTCCAATACATTTGTTTGGTTCAAGCACCTGGAATGTGTATCATTACTATAGTTGATATTTGGTTTGTCGACTCTTTCGAAATGGAATATAAGAAATTTTCACTAATTAAATATATTATTATAAATGTATTAGTAAATTTAGTCTAACTGATTAATAATTTCTATTAGTAAACATGTATAATTATTAGTATAATTGATAATATTAATTATATTACATAAGTTAATATACATTATATAATACATATAACTAATAATATTATTATTATAAGTTTGTGACTAATTAATATGTGGAAAATCAACTGGTTTTATATGTATGTTAATTACAATTAACTCCCTTGGCCTCTTTATTATTTTAATTTGTATTAATCCCTTCTTATTAGTAAATACAAGTGTTATAGATAAGTCAAACGTGAACTATACACGAAAACTAACTAGTGTTTTTTGTGCTCTCTATTAGAAAGAAAAAAGAAGAAAATTAAATTTATTTCTATATGTTTGACTATTCCTTAGACTATAGTACAAACTCCCCAGCTCACTTTTTCCCTTATGCTCATGTCTTCGTCATTATAATCTTGTCACTTGAGATTACTTGCCGCTATATTACTTGAGCCATCATTTATGTTTGCCCCACAACCAAAGAAATTTTTTTTCTCATCTAAATGTTTAAAACACATCATTTTAGTATTTTACCTAACAGTAAAATACAATAAATACTAACCCCTCGTTTGGTAGATGGGACTGCCAGAATGGAAAGACCTTTCCACCCAAATTACATTTCAACCAGAATAGAGTGGCAGGGGAAAAAATTTATTATTCTAGGATTTGGTAGATAAGTCAGAATGGAATGTTTACCCAGTTTCCAATATGTGATATAATTGATATTTAAATGTTAGAATGGGATATACTAAATACAATTTTGACTTAATTGCCCTAGGTTGGTTTATAAGATGTAATATGTCTTATTACTTTTATTTTATTTGTTCTATAATAGTATTTGTCTATTTATGTGAAATTTTGATATTTTTACTTTAAAAATTAATGAGGATTGATATTAAAATTCTTCAATTATAATACTTAATTCGTTCTAATATATGGGTTTCTAAGTTAAAATTTTGCATTTACTAGCAATAAATTAGCAACATAAAATATAAATTACATGAAGTCAAACAATTATAATTTATTTTCAGTTTTGATAAGATCCAAAAACAATTCTTGCACAATGCTCAAAAGTCAAAGAATAAAGTATTTTAAAATATTTTTTTCTAGTGAAAGAAAATAACTATTTTAAATACGAGGAAAATTAATCATTATAAAAAAATTACATTCAAATATTAATTGAGCTTACAAATTGCCTAAGATATCATGATGCAGTGTAAAGATTTATAAGGATAAATTTGACATTCTACCATTTAGGCATGTTATGATGAAGGTGGAAAAGCTTTTCCTAAATTTTTTTAAGGAATGGAATTCCAGTAAAAAGTTGGAATAAGCATTCCAAGAGGAAAAGTTTTTCCCACTTAAATGTGCCATACCAAACGCTGTAATGGAATGGACAAGTTGGAAAACATTTCTTTTCCAGGCCATTCCTACATACCAAATAAGCGAAAAGTACTTATTGAATTAGATAATATATAATAACAAAATCTTGAAATATAATTATCTATTTATTTGGTTCATAATTCGTGATAAAAGTGTCATCATTTGTATTCATTTCTTCCATGATTTTTTGTAGAGAAATTTTTATATTTTTTATGAACATATTTTTTAATCATTTTTTACCTTATATACATCAAATCATTACAGTAAATCTTTTTTTTTTTACGAAAACTCTTAAAAATTGCAATCCAAACCAAACCTTAATCCGTACTCCTTACCAACATATTGGTACAAACTGCTGTACCATCTCGTAGAATTTTTTGGTGTAAAAATGGATGACAAAACCAACCACAACTCTACAGTGGCAAGCCCCAAGACTTTGAAGTCTTGAATTCAAATCTGTCTTCTTCACTCCCATTGCTTAAGTTCTATTTTTCCTTACTAGAAAAAGATTTTTTTAAAAACTTTGCCGCAACAAAATCTACAAAATACATTATCAAATTGATGAGCTTATCATAGATTATATTTCTTGTTCTAGCAGGGGAGGGTTTGTTAATGAATTTATCATATTGTTTGATTTATGTCAAAAGAACTCGAATACATCAAAAGGACCGGAATATATTTCCAATAAATATTACATCAAGTAAGAAAGAAGGAAAATATTTCATAATTGATACTAAATCTATATATTTGACTTAAAGAAAGCTTATATTTGACTTAAATTGGATGCCGTGTTAACGGAGTCTCAAAGAAAGCTTAATCTTATGCTCGAGTCAATCTATAAACGTATTGATAATCTAGAAACTTCAAGGAATTTCTCTAAGAAATCTCGAGGAAAACTACCTTTGGATGAATCTTGTGATTCCATGCAATCTACCTCTTTAAAGCCGATTTATACAAGAGGTGACAAGAAGGCTCATTCAACATCTTCTGGGCCTAAACCTAGAGTTGAATCATCTCATGAGAAGTTATTTTGGGAAACATATCAACGTCTTCTACACCAAAAACAAATAGAGTCAAATAGATGCCATCAAAGCGAGTCTTCTAATGAGGAGGTAGCCGAGTCTATTCCTAACAAAGGGGTATCTCATCCTATTGAACCATTTGTTGAAGAGGTTCATAATGAGGAAATAATCGAAGGCATTGAGCTAGAAAAGGAAATGGAAATATCTGATGAGATGAGTAGTAAAGCGGAAGAAAAGAGAGAAAGTGACCTGATTTTGAGCAAAAATGTGAGGGCTTATTGTTTCCCTAATGAACTTACCTTTACATTATTTAGTGTTTCTTCTTTTATGCAGATCAAGCAAAGTCAAGTAGGGTTGATCTTGACATGTTTCATTCCAAAGTCAATTGTACATTTTGCAAGTTTCCATAGAGTTTGTCTTTTAAGAGTTAAATCCCTTTGGTATCAATTCAAGGAACAATGTCAATTCAGATCTGTCCACACCAATGGAGAGTTAATTCGAACTCATCTTGAAGGGAACATTCCAAATTTTGGGGCTGGTTGTGTACCAAGGGTTCATTTGATCATCTTGGCCTTAGTCCACGTGAAGCTCCAACTTCACCAAAGTTGCCTTGGTGTCTTGCAAGTGTATTCGAGCATGAGTTTGGTTTCATGGGATACACGTCACACCACTCTGAGGATCCTTACCTCATGACCAGAAGCGATCAAGTTGAGCATACATTGAAATTGGTTCGTGAGATTCAAGGGTCAAGAAGGGTTGTTTTCCAACTTAGCAAGTGGTTTTTGCATTGGATGACATTTGCAGCCATCATAACAAGATTGACTCAAAGGCATGTAACTTTTCTTGTCATCATTCGTGCTTCAATTTGTGGGCAAATTGCTTTCAAGAGAAAGGGAATGATGAGAACGTGAAGATTGTCCAAGCAAATCGGTTTAGTTACCTAATTAGTCCAAGTTGTGTCATTTATTTGGTGTTGTTAAGCAATGGTTTAATCGTCTATTTTCCTTGCTAATTTAGTCTAAATAATTTGGCCAGAGTTTTGTCCTTAAGTGGCCGAAATTTCTAGTGCTAATTTTAGGAAAATAAGTGATTCCAAATTACATTAGGATTTCTAGACAATTCTATAGTACTTTAGGGATTTGAATCCATGTAAGGCTTTAAATAAGCCTAAGTCTTGAACCTTTTTTTGATCAATCAGAAATTACAACAAAAACTTGTGAGTTTTATACACTTCTCTTGTCCAAGAGAGTTTTTCTTGAATACTTGAGAGTTTTCTTAAGTTATTCAACTTGAATTTATCAATAAAGTATATACCTTGGGTGTGGCGTTCTTCTATCTACACTTTGGTTCATAGAATTGTTTAGTCATGGGAGAAATTCTCTTAGTTCACAACTTGGTGGTTCTAGAAGGGTCATCAAGGTTCCTCAATCAACTAGATTTTCTTCGTCTAGATCTGGGCCGTGTGGGATATGAATTCATACCTTCAAGCAGGTTCGTATCAAGATATCTTCATCTACTCCGTGGATCGTCGAAACAAGTGAGGGAGTGAGCTTGTGGTGAAGTTATTTGAAGAAGAAAGCTCTTGTCTTGCATCTTATCTTGGGATTTTGAGGTATATTATTAAGAAACCTCTCTTTTCTTCTTATCTTGCGACTTAATCGACATATGACTTGATTATAGTAGATTTCATGGAAGAATTCATAGTTTTGTTATGGTAGCTTGAATTTTCCAGCTTTGATGAGGTTTTTTCAACTTTGATATGAGGTTTTCTAGCTTTGAGTTGAATTTTCAACTTTAATAGGAGATGCTCTAGTTTTGATATGAAATTTGTAGTTTTTTTTAATGTTATTTTCAGCTTTGGTATGCAAATTCCAGTTTTGAGGTGCAAATTTTCAATTTTGATGTAGTTTGGCTAGAGCTTTATATATGTCCAAAGTTGATAGCTTTCTTGACCTAGAACAGAGACCATATACCCCATAACATATGATCTTGATTGTTAGTGATTTTGTCATGAAATTAGGGTTGGAAATGAGAGAGTTAACTTGAAGAAATTAAGGGATATGCTGCTAGAATTTTCCCCTTATTGGCCAAGTGAGAGAGAGTGAGAGTTGAGGTGTAAATTTACGATATTTTTGCTTTCCTTTTGCATATGATCTTACTCAAGACACTTGTTACAATCTTTGTCTTTGTCTGTGTGTTAGGTTTGAGCCAAAACAAGAGGTTTAAACGAAAGGAAATGAGTTTTTTTTTTCAAACTATTTTTTAATTAGAATTTCCAACTCGTACATCGAAAGTCTTGTCCTGTTTTCTTTAAATTTTTTACTATAATCACTATCTTTGTACTTCATATTCTCCTTGAAGTATTGGTTTAGCATGCATATGGGTTTTTCTCTAGATTTGAACAAGAAAACTTGGCACTTTTGAAAGTTAAATAGGGGTTAAACCTGCAAATCACTTTATTGGCTAAGTGAAGTTTTGAAACTCATAGTTTTGCATTTATATTAGCCTCAAATAGTTAGATTCTTGATATATTATATGACCACAGGATTTGAGCATGTCCATGAGGACAAACCAAGGTTTGAAGTGAAACGATTATGATCCATTGGTGAGTGTTCCTTGTGTTTTGTGAATTAAATGCCTTTCTTGTGTTGTTATTGGCTTGTTTGACTGTTAAATGTATTTCAGTGATCATTTTACTATTGTTAGGCGAGTGTGTAGTTTATCGCACTCGACCTAAGTAGATGTGAATTTTCAATGGTCAAATGATTGAGTATTATTTGTGCATGAATATAAACCATGTGTACTTTATCGCATTGGCTGAATTGGGTCTTTGCCCTTCATCGCTAGTCTATTCGAGCTAGAAGCGGATTTGGTCGGGTAGGTTGGTAACCCTGGACCACTGTTTCGGTATGCTCGAGTATTACCCTGAAATCAGATGGAGTACTGGCCAATGAATGAGTGAAATAACTGAAATGAAATGAACTGGCCAATGAATGAGTGAAATAACTGAAATGAAATGATCAATGTAGGGATTTTGTTTTCAAAAGTCGGAAGTTATAAGGAAGAGATGGGCGGAGACTAAATGAATGAATGGTTCTAAGTGAGCAAGTATCCTTTAAATCTTTTAAATGATTGAGTGTTTAATTCTTGAGTGCCTCGAGGCTGTTTATTATTGTTTATCATTGTGCAAAGTGCGTGAAATTGTTAAATGAAATATTTCTGTGATTTGAATGGTTTTTTGTTTGGATGCTTGTTTGGGAACCTCAATGAGCGTAAACTTATACCATTAGTTTGTTTTCCTTACAGGAGTTGAGGACCAGTATGGACAAGCTTGAACTAGAGTATAATGATCCTCTTGCACATGTACTTTTTGCAGACAGATTATATTATAATATTTGGTGGTGTATCTTATGTTTCACTTTTGGATTGTAACTATACTTGAACTTTGGTTAAATTGTAGAACTCTGATGTTAAATTTGAAAGCTTGAAAGGTTATTTTGAAAATTTATTGTTGTGAGTTCTGACGAGAGTTGGACAGGCAGTTCGCCAAACTCTTGGGTACACCCTAGGAAGTGGTGGGATCATCACAATTTATGTTGCTGAAGTGATGTTCTTTGTTATATTGGGTAAATTACATTTACTTCCCTTGATGCTTGACTAAATTACCAATTAGCCCTTTAGGTTTGGACAAATTACAAATTCATCCCTCAAACTCAAAATTTCATAACTATCACACCGCTACCATTAGTTCAATAGCGTTGACTTTATTATGTTTTCAGAGATGAGCAAAGATTTATCGTGAAAGCCATGTTTTCAAACTCGGATCAGACTGACCAGTCCGATTGATCGAATCGAAAACCGATCAAGTGTTCGGTCCGAATTATCTTAAAAACTTGGATTGATAGAAACTCGGTCAAGTCCGATCAAAATTGAATTTGACCGAAAAATCGGAAGAACAGTAAAAATTGGGGCAAGGTGCAAAGGGCAAAGGGCTACAGATGTGGGGGGCCTATGTGCACTTGTTGAGTGAAGTAACGTGTCGTTGATGGGTCATTTGGCGCTGGAAATCCATACTCACATGGCAAACTCACGTGCTTCAAGTCTCGTGCCGTTTTGGCTGGTCCTTGTAGGAGTAACGTGGTCTCACAACTACTTTGATAAGAGTCACCTTTCAAATTATGTTTTGATGTGGGTCAAAGCATTTTTAATATTATGTTTTGACTCTTTAAATATTTCATACTTTATAAATATTGTTGTAAAGTTTGGTAATATTTTTCAGTCAAATTCATAATTTTAATTCTAAACTTATTAATGTTCATTAAATAATATAAATTGCTACTTGATCGTTCTATTTTATTTAGATACTCTTGTTAAATACATTTGAAATATCAAATATATATATATGAATATACCTTTATTAATATTAATATTTTCTTAGATATTTTAAATACAATATTTAAATTTTTAAATATTTTTATTTATGACGTCATCCGGTTCAACTCTCGATTGAATCCGATCGAACTCATTGACTCCCGACCTTTGAATTTGACCGAATGGATACCCGGTCCGAGTCTGAAAATATAGCATGAAAGTCCTAAAATGCCTATATAAACCCTAATTTCTTCTTTTCCTAAGTTTTCATGTACACTTAAACGGGCCTTAGAGATAAAAGTTATATAGAGACCTCCAAGCCATATTTTCAATTTGGCAATAATGCAACAAAATTTCAAACAAATTTCACTAAAATAGATCACAATTCTTCTAGGGAAAAAAAGAACTACATAACGAAAAATTAAGTTTATAAAAATTTGAGAAGCCCAAAGAATTTGTTCCAAAAAATTATGAAAATATAAAGGAAAAAAAATTAAATATTTCATAAAATATAGAACAATAAGGTATTTATTCTTTAGAGCAAGTCTTAAACAGAACAATGCAAATTGGGGAATAAGGATAATCTGGGGGGGGGGGGGGGGAAGAAGAGAGGCATGAGGTTTAATAGTGGATTTTTGCAATTTCACCAGAGTATCCAAACTCAAGATCTCAAATTGCTGATCTACTATAATCTCGATCATATCCATCTCAAACGCAATAAAATATTCAAAACACTTAGTATGATTTAATAACAAATTCTAACAGGCTCTCAAATTTATCCAAAAATCAACTTTACTGTGGTATGATTTGTCAACATGGCATGCATTTTGCTTTTTTTTTTTGTCTTGTGTATTCCAATGGAGGCCAGAAAAGACAGGAGGGGGGAAGGTTAATGGGTGGCTTGGTGATTGGAGAATCATACTCTGCAACCAGATTTGCAGCATCTGAGATAACATGGGGTAAAGATCAAGGGGCATGAAGGAAGGATCTTAGGAGCCTGGACAGTGTATCAGGAATTGCAAGGATCGAAGAATTCTTTTGTCTTTGTTCATTTTTTCCTCATCGATTTTTAATTCTAGCCTCCTGTTTGTTTTCTTGAAGCAAAATTCCCTGTGTCTTTGGTTTCTAATAGCTTGTTTACTAATTTTATTTTTGCCATCTTTCAGATGAGGGTATTGTCGTACTTTTGCAGCATCCGTTAATTGGGTTTAAAGTTTAAACAATGTCATTTATAGGGGGATGGCTGTTATTTGATTAAAAGTTAAAACTCAAAGTTTTTTTTGTAGTTTGGCTGAACCTCAGGGGAGGTATATGTAATTAACACTTGTTATATTGATTTTAGCATGACGAATCACATTTAACAAGATTTAAAAAATTTCTAAATTCATAAAAGGTGCACTACATGCGGTCATGCATCAATGTTTGGACATGTAAATTTAGTATGACCCAAAAAACGAAAAAGGCCATTGGCCAAACTAACCTGCTGGGTAAACAATTATGAGGGCAAAAAAATCATTGCACACTCGAGCAGTTAGACTTGGAGCCTTAGCGGACAACCGCAAACATAAGTTGACTCAGTTGTTAAGTATATATTATTTTCTCACAAAAATTACGTGTTTGAATCGTGTTTGAATCCCACTATTCATGTGACAACTAAGCTATTAGCGATTTATAAGAACATTTGTAAATGATATATGATTTTGAGAGCATACTTTTACCCTTGGTAATGACTAGAAACTTTTCTCTACCAAAAAAAAAAAAAAAGTTGGAGGATGATTGTGACACAATTGTTGAACATTGTGTTGCTAAAATTACAAGAAAGTTTCGCAAAACACAACGAATCTTTTGCCCCACTTCCTATATTACTTCCTACCACTTTTTATTATATTTCTATTTCTCTCTCATAAACATTATTTTTTTATTTTCCTACCATCAACAACTACTAATACAGTAAAACATAAATACAATAGTCTCATAAAAGCAATATATAATAGAAAATCACAAAATACAATAGAAAATTCATAAAAATTTATGTTTTTCTGTGTATTTTGATTTTTTGAGCTTGTTAAATTTTGTGTATTGCTCAATTAATAGTTGTTTGATTTAAAAAAAATAAAAAGAATTAAAATATAATATTGATAAAGGAGAAATAGCAATATAATAAAAAGTGAAGCTAAGAGTGAAACAAGAAATGAGACAAAAGATCTGATGCAATCAAAAGGGATGGGCGAAAGGGATGAACGGGAAGAAAAAGTGCTCTTTATTACACATGTAGGATGAAGAAACGAAGGAGAGAGGAAAGTATTTTTTTCCTATTTTCTTTTTCTTTCTCATAATATTTGAAGGATTTAATGGCTGGAACAGATGTAGAGATGCCAATTGTCTGGGTTAACGTATAACATGGTTAATAAGTTGGACTTATCATAAATAATTTGTAAGTATTAAAAGTGTATGAAAATTGTGTAGTAAAATAAAATTGTAGTTTATTATAAATAATTTGTAAAATCTTACAAGAAATATAAAAATAAGTGTACAATTGTACAAATATTTTTTTTTAAGAACAATGCAGGTATGGATCAAAGTTTATAGAATTTTTCTAATGGGTGCACATTGTACACTTATTAAAACATCTAAATCACATTTAAGTTATTATAATTATGTAAATAAACACACATATTTATTGCTCCTTTTGAATTGTGACGTCTTTTTTGAATTAACTACACCCTTCTAAAAAGGCTTAATCCCAAAATGCCTTCTGTAATATTGAGGCAGTAGCAAATTGCCCTGTGTGTTCAAGAAGCACACAAATTACCCGTTGTTTCAGTAGGAAATTACCCCCCATATACACTCCACATTTGAATTGAAGTCTTTGTCCCTAAATTTGAACCCTTAAAATTTGGGGGACGAATTTGCCCTTCTAATTTTTTAACCGTTGTTTTTTTTGTTGATTTTTCATATAAAAATAGAATAAAGCCACCACTCCAAGGGCAATTTTGTTGCTACATTCTTATGCCAAAAACCAAAAGCACGATTCCAAATTGCAAGAAGATCAGAAGGCAAAAATTTTCCTCACAAACTCGAACAAAGAGGGTTGGTTCAAGTAGGGTAGAGATAGGAGTTAATTGGTTCAAGTAGGGTAGAGATAGGAGTTAATTGGTTCAAGTAGGGTAGAGATAGGAGTTACTCAAGCAAAGAGGGTTGGTTCAAGTAGGATAGAGATAGGAGTTTGTGAGGAAAGAGGGTTGATTCAAGTAGCATAGAGATAGGAGTTTGTGAGGAAAATTTTTGCATTCTCGTATTTTTGCAATTTTGGAGTTGCACCTTTTTTTTTAAAAAAAAATATTAATAATGCAGTAGCAAAATTGGCCTTGGGGTGGTGGCCATATTCTATTTATATACAGTAAATCAGCAAGAATATCAATAGTTAAAAAATTAGAAGAGTAAATTTGCCCGCCAAATTTTAGTGGTTAAACTTTAGGGCAAAGACTTCAATTCAAAGATGGATTGTGCATGGGGACAATTTCCTACTAAAGCAGGGGGTAATTTGTGTGTTTATGGAACTCATGGAGCAATTTGTTATTGACTCAACATGATAGGGGGTATTTTCAAATTAAACCAAAAATGAATACATTTCTAGAATTTTAGACTTTGAATTTTTTTTTTTGTATCCTACACTCTCGTTTCTTTGTCATTCACACTTAAAAATTACATCCCTGGGTTCATCCAAAGGCGGACACATGGGGAAAGGTAGGGGCAACCACCCTCTCAAAAGTTTTAAGAATTTTAAAAATTTTTCTATAATTTTAGTTGTAAATTAAAATTATATTATTTTTGCCCTCCTAAACATAATTATTGGTAGTTCCTTTTTGTTATGTTGTTTAGTTTCTTTTGATAAGTGTCCTATACCAAACTAACAATTAGTTTCCTCATAAAAATATACCATTAGTATCTACATTACCATAGGATTAGTACAATTTTTAAATAACAATTATCAAAACATTAAGTTTTTTTAACCAAATTTCTTATATCAAACCAACTCTTAAATTCTTTGATTACTATTATAACTTTAGAATAGCAACTAAGGTAGACAAGAAATACTAATATTTTATTGTTATTGGGTTGGTAAGAAATTCACGTTTATCCACTTAACATCAATCAAAAATTGAGTTTAAATATATAATTATTTTTAAATAGAAATAAATGAGTAATGCAAGCCACCATCTACACCCGTTCAAAGTTCATTATATATCCAAATCCACTTATTAATGGATGAGTTTGGCCGTATCAACAGAATCAAGGCCAATATTCTAAATAAAATAAAATGACAGGAGGTGTAAATTAACAATAAATAATGGTTCCTCCTAGCTACCGAGTTTACACTAGTGTATATTATGGCTTACGCAACTAATAAGACAGTATATTTGGAGAAATTAGTTTTATGAAAACAGAATACATTTACTGATGCAAATATAGGTTAGAAGAATAAATTAAACATGTGACGCATCCTGCCATAACATGGCTCCAAGCCTCCAACTCTAAGTTCCTACTCCATTCTTTTGCCTGTCCTGCGGTCTGACATGTATTTTTGCTAAGGAAACTAGTCGATGTAAACTTTTAATTATATATATGAATTAAACCTTATTTTCCTCATTTTTCTAACAAAAAAAAAAAGAGCGTTCCGATCAAATTTTTACACTCTTCGTGAATCACCTTTTTGCCTCACTAAGTTCCTGTTTCTCTTATATAGCTGTACCAATCATTTGTTCAATAAAAATTGTTCTTCTCTTTTCATTGTGTCTGTTTATCCATTATCTTTTCAGATAAAATTGTCAACATTTCTCAGGTCCAAGTACAATGAATAGGCAAAACTGATTTTGTGTTGTGCCAGTACGCAGAACTACTTACTACCACCTAGTCTGGAATGTTACGAGAATCGTACTACTTTTCGAGATTAATTACAATTGAACTAGAAATTAAAGAAAGAATGTCAAAGTTTTACTGCACCAGCTGTGAGGATAGGCAAAATTAAGATTTTGTGTTCAGAAGGCAAAACTGATTTTGTGTTGTGCTAGCGTTTAGTGTGGACTAACTATCCATCTATTGCGTCAATTATTGAACTAGGAAGAGTACAGCTGAAATTTTATTGTGCATCACTAAATTTTATTATTTCATGTATTTATATATTAATAGTGCTTACAACGCTAAAGATACAAGCGTACCAAAATTATGAAGAGATACAAGTACAAGAAACTAATTCAGCAGTGACATATATACTTCTGTTTTTTACACCATAATTGATTAGCATATTAATAGTACTTTAGTGACCACGTCAGGCTATTGATTTGAAAATCTTGAAAGTTTGCAAGGACTTGACAATACCTTGAATAGATCCGATCGTTGCTGCTATTGAGGTTAGCAGACAGCACATACTGAGAGTTTGCATCCACACCCACTTGAATGAGAAAATGGGTATTTTTTTCCTTTCAATACGCATCTTGATAGGAAAATATACTGTCAGCGGCCAGAATGAGAGAGCTCCAGTTAGTCCCACGATATCATTGAAAAATGGAAACATCATAGCTATGACCGTGGTTATTATGACATACGGCGTTCTCCATATCATCCGGAAGAGGGTGGCTCTATAAACACCGTAACCAGGCATGTTAATGGCATATTCATGGTTAACCAATCCGGTATTCGGCCATCTATGCCTTGTAAAACTTTCCACAAAACCAAAGACTGGTTGACCACATATCTGTAGAAGATTAATGCACGAGAATGAATTATTTAGGAGCAAAATTGGATACACTTTCTTAAAATTGTAGTAGGACTTCTAATTTGTATCTTATAAGAAGAAATTTTACACTACATAAGTTTTTTTTTTTTTCTACAACCATGTGCTCTATTAATAAACTTACAGCAATTGTAAAAAGAAAAGGGATAATTTCAGAAACTTCCCCTGAGATTTCTCATAATATCACTTAGCTCCCCTGAAGTTTTTAAAATCTCACTTGTCTCCCTTGGATTGACATTTCTTGTAACATTTTAACCCCTTTGGAGGAAATACAAGACAGATAAAACTTTTGTTCCAATACTACCCTTATGTTATCCTACTTATGAAATTTATAACAACAATAAAAAATAAAATAAGGTTAAATTTTTATAAGGTGTAAATTTCTTGACGTAAACTATTTATTTTAGTTATATTGGAACAAAAGCAAAATTTATGCCTTGAAAATTTCACAAGTATGAAGAGATTATTTTAGTTTTTAATACAACTTAAACTATACCATGGATTGAAACATATTTTCCCAAAAAATATCTTGACTTCCTTAATTGTAACTGTGCACAAAATTTTTTAAGGTGTTAATAACTCACCAAAATCCTCTTAAGTGGTTGATCTTGATTAGATTTATTTTATCCACGTCCTTTGCTGTCCCACCATGACCCCCAATATAAAGAAATATTGACCATTATTAGCTACCAATTTATTTTTGTAATTTACGTTTTTTGGTTTTAAAATTTTATTTTGTTTTGGCTTTTTGGTTAAATAGTTATTAAGAGCAAGGGTAATGTTGTTAATTTGTGGCCTTTGATAAGAATATTTAGTCTGGTTAAGTTGACAAGGGAGGTAAGTGAGATTTTAAAATTTTCAAGAGAGTTGAGTGATATTATGACAAATCTCGGGGGAGGTTTATAAAATTATCCCAAAAGAAAAGCTATAGTTTGAATCCCATAGTCCATCAAGTTATGCATATAACAGAGACATTTACCTATGTCCATAATCAAAAGAGATAAAGCCAGCTATAACTGCTATCCATAGCCTTGGAGTTAAACAAATATATGAAATAAAGCCCCATCTTTAGTTTGAACCTTTCAATAAAAACAGTGACCAAAGAGACCTCTAGTTTCAAACCTATAATCCATCATGTATGCATATAACAAGAACTTTTACCACTACTGATAGTTAGAGAAATAAGGCCTACTAATACTGATATCCATGGTTAAGAAATTAAACAAACAAATCGCATTCATTGTTTACCTGGTAAGCTCCTGTGAGATGAATCACAACAAAAATATTAGCGAGGTCGATGAGCCAAAATGGCTCAAAGAAACCAAATCCAGCTAATATATTGCCTGGTGCTTTATCACCAAATGCTCCATATCCCAGCAACCCACATGACATATAAAATAAGGTGGATATAGAAATTCCAGCCAGGGAAGCTTGTTTCATTACTCTATTCTCAGGTTTGGATGACCCTAGAGTGTCCTGCAAATTAATCAAAGTACAAAATTTAAGAAAACAAAAATCAATTACTTTTCTGTGATGCATATTGCAACATACTACACGGAGATGGTTATTGATGCAAATGTTCAGTCAAAACAGTACCTGAATTTCAATAAGCACTTCTGAAAAACCAAAAGCAAATGCTAAGTTCCCAAGGGCTGTAAATGTGGTCCATAAGTTGTTGGTATTTGACTTATCTCCATCAATGAACACTCCGGTCAAGCTAGTCTTAACATGTGGTCGTCCTTCGAAATGGAAGCCGAAAATTATATAAGTAGATGGTTTGAGATGATAGAAATTGATATAAAATATGTTACATTGCAAACTTTTAAGGAGTATTTTTTATTGCATTCAAGAATCAAAGTCAAATTGTGATCGTATACATCTACTATCAGTATGGATTTATATGATTGGTCAGTTTCATTTATTAATGAGTTGATTAACGTAGAACTAGATTTCAAGTGAAGTATGATGGACAAATATTTTAACTTTTCATTCCTTCAAATCATAATAGAAGTTATCCAAATAGTGAATATGCACTTGAATAAAGTTGAAACCCATCTCAGATTCCATTACCTGAAAATCAAACATCCAACTAAACCTTTCAGTCAATTTTGGAGAACAAGCTTTAATTCTTTTCATTTAGACGTGATACATCTTTGGGTAAGATTACACATTTTATCCTAGCACATTTTCTTCATTCCAGTCTTATTTACCTTCAATGCGATCATGACCTCTATAGTTACCAAATAGACACAACGTAGATAACATACTAATGTAAGATACTAGATAGCATGTGACGCTCTTTGTATGTTTAAGTTTAAACTTGATAGAAGCAAATTCAATTTTATGAACTTGCAAATTACTCTCAAAATCAAAAAACAAAAGAAAATGTAATAATATTTCTGAGGTTGCGCAAATATGATTATGAACGATTTTTGAAATGTATAGTTGACAGTAATAAGAACACGGCTTTACTTCAGAAATTAGAATTTCATAAAGTAATAGGATGCTATCTTCGTTGACCATACATTGCTAACAACTAGAAAAACAGTAACCATAATAATGGAGCTTTTTGTTCTAGACTTGAGAATTGGTTTTGAGACTCAAACACTGATTACGGATTGAATATAACAGAGTATGCACTAAGGAAGATGCTAAAGGATATAGCTTACTAGGCAAAAGTTTCGTATGGAAAATCAGTGATTTTGATATATTAGAAGCAAGGCTTGTCAGTGGCTTGATGTTTGAATTTGGTTCAAGCACAAATGGAGAATATCTTGGTTTCAAATTCCACTTGTTAAAAAAAGAAAATGCACCAAAACCTTACAAAAAGCATAAAGTCAGATCTTGACCATAGTCTATTCAACCTTTGTCAATTCAAGAGAACCTCATACATATCACCTAAAATTTATATACATTATTGGCCGTCTTGTCAAGTTTCTCCATTTTAAAATTTGTATACCACCTAAAAATTTTAATCCTAACAATCTTGTATAGATTCAATTATCTGTCTGCTCAAGCTTGCCAAGTAGATATTATATACAATCACAGACAAATTCAGATACTGACCTGCAACTTTAGCTATTGAGAGTCCGAGGCCAATGGAAGCATGGCAACAACACATCACTGTTGTGAGTAGGGACAGCATCGACAACTCTTGAATATTTGGAATTTGACTTAAAAATACTTGTATAACCCCGAAAATGATGATGAAGAGATTAATTGGCGTATGACAACCAAAAGAATGACCATGCTTGTGAAAGCAATATGATCTTTTGATAGCCCTAAGGAAAAAAAAAGCAAAGTATCTTAATCTGCATATACAGCTAGGATGATGCTTGAAGGAGAAACGTATAACTAGTATAATTTGTAGCAAAAAAATTCTTGGTGTGCTTACACCATACTGTTGGCCGATGTGATGATGTAACCAATAGTAAATCCAACAAGATTGCCATACTGAGCAATTCCACTGAGTTTGTTATATCTTCCGCCTGTGCATGTACGAAAGTGGTAGTGACTAATCTTGTGCGTTAAACTATCAAACTTTTGTAAGCCAAACCTTAAGCTGTAGCTTTAGGAATGATAAGCATTTCAGCAAATTAAAGGGTGAGAATGCTGAATAGCCAACATATAACTAGATAATCTAATCATTATAAGCCATATCCATGAAAGATCTTGATGAAAACGTAAGAAACCCAAAGTCGAATTGGTCCTTGAAGAATTTCTAACCTGACTTCTTTTACTATGATCTAAAGGTAATTAAAAAAGTAAATGATAAAAATAGTTACTAAACTATTTAGAATTCTACATTTTCGTCACTAAACTTTTTGTTATGCCAAAACAGCTATTTAACTTATAAAAGGGCATGATTTTTTGTTACTCAACTAACAAACCTTCACATTTAGTCACTCGACCCATAAAAACATTTTTTTGGTCACAAAATGCATTTTCTAATTAGTTGAATGACCATTTTGACTAAATAAAAAGCTAAATAACTGAAAATAGGAATCCTGAATAGTTTACAGATAATTTTTGAAATTTTCTCCAAAAAAAAAGAAAAAAAATTTAGATGAGGCAGAGTTATTTAACAAAGTGATATCCACTTAACAATCTCCTTACTGTGATTTTTTTTTTCCCCTCATGCAAACCTTCATGCTCAAATTGGCAGTACACATTTCATTTTTGTTTGACAAAATAGTAGGATAATGGGCAATGATGAACAATTGATCTGATCTATCCTACAAAACATGGCCAAGGATCTCTTACCATTATCCTCGGTAGATTATTGAATTTTCTAATATTGTCAATTTATGAATATTGAGTGGGGTTACTAATGGCCATAAAACATGAAATCAAGTATACCAGGCACGTATCACATCATTTATATGATATTGAGATTCCTAAAGTTTATTTGATATACAAGTGCAGCGGTCGATGGCTGAAGTTTCCAAGATCTTTCTTGCAGTGCTGACTGTCTACTCTAAGTTATATACAGATTATATTTCTTAATTCCTTTAACCACGTGATTTCAGAAACAGCAAATTTGAGGAACACTATGCTCGAGTTGCTTGAGTTGGCAAGTGAGTTTTTTGGGTATTTGTCTAAAATTTTAGTGTAGCTTACTGTGGAAGTTTTTAAAAAATTTTTTTGAAGTGTATTTTTTTTTAATATTTTGCAGTGTATAATTTAAAATTTTTGAAAAGTTTTTTGAGGTTACTGTAACTAAAGTTTTTAAAAAATTTGTAGCAGACAAACTTGACAAAAAACTTGTCTGCGAAACAAGGCCATCGGATTAAAATTTTTTTTGAAGTGTTTCCAACAAATCTTTAAATATTTGAAACGCTGTATGCTAAATCACAGAGATAACATGTATTGATTATTTTGGCTCTCGGGAAAAAAAATTCTTTCTGTTGCTTTATAACCACAACCCCCAATTTGGTTCTCCGATTAACGTGATGAAGCCACTCCTGTGCTTTCAAAGACTGTGCTTAGCCCCTATGTTTTTTCACTTGCTTGCATCTAAAGTTAAGAGTTGTTTACATCTGATTTCAATAGACATATGAAATGTTCATTTTTGTTCCATCACCAGCGGTTTCTAGCTTATACCTAACCTGAACTTTGCACTGACTACAGTCATACTGTCCTAACTGTCAACTGATAGGAGGCTTATCCAGTCTTGCTTTCCTACTAAGAGGATCAGACTAGTTTCTCCATTTTCTTCCTTTCTTTTTCCATATTTTAAAGAAAATTTGGTGGCATAAATTGATGTAGGAGCTCTAGGGGAATCTTGGGAGTAATATCTGTTATTAGAATTTTCTTTCAACTTTTCTTGGTCGGCTTTTTTGACAGGTCAGTGTAAGTTTTAGAAATTAAATAGGTGCTAGGTGAAATTGTTTGAAACGTCCTTGAAGTTTCTGAAATTATCCCTTAGTTTCATGTCCAACTGTAATAGGTTGCTCGATAAACATGTTAGAGAAGTTCACAAAAATGTACACTAGCACTTTTTGAAAATATCTATCTAGTTCTATAAACATTACTCTATCTTTATATGCATCAGGACATTCATTCGGAATCCAAAGACTTTTGTCTTATTTTATTATTTATAAGTCATGCTTACGGTTTTAAAACAATTAAAACAATTAAACACTGGAATATTTTCAGGTGCCTCAATCAAATGTTTTGAATTTTCATAGTAGGAAACTAAAATGAAATAAATAACAACATCAAAATTGTGAGTATCAAATCCATGGTATGCGGTGCAAAAATCAAACCAAGGAGAATATAGTTAGCGGTGGGAGTTGGAAGCTAATTTAGGGTCATTTAAAAGTAATATTCGTTTATGATAATATAATATGGTAATAATTATGAGTGTGTTTGGACAGGAGATTATTTACCAAAATTTATTTGCTTACATCATCATTACGATTTCCAACACACCTTTTTATCTTCCCAATTATCTTTTTATCTAACATACATTACATCACAAAAATTGCTACAGTAAAAATATCTCAAATAATTTACATGTTTGGGTCTTACATTTTGTATTAAAAGAGGTAGTTTTATGATAATTAATTTCAACTGATTATGTATTTAGCTCACGGTACTCTAAGGATAGCACTAACTTTCATAACAAAAAATGAAAAAAAATAAGAAAGATTTTGGCAAAAAAAAGACACGCATCCCCAGAAGTGATTTTGTGCATAAGTGATTATGAAGTAGTAGCAGCAAATTGCTGAGAAATATTTACACTTGTCGAGTTGATGAACGTGGATACTAAGCCTTGGAAGATTGAGTTTGAGGGAATTTTCATATGATGAATTCTTGGCATTCCCTTGACATATTGACGCCTCAATTTACCTTTATATACTGCCTTTAGCTTAACCCCATTACAACCTTATAAAAGCTTCTTGGATTCTTGTATTAAATTTACTATTGGTGGTGGAGATATGATATATAAGCAAGCTCATAGTAATGTCACTCCATGGTGTCGATTTGAGAGTTGTACTTTGCCCTATATAGTTTAGAGAGATGAGTGCACATGTTAAACCTCCTTGTGAGAATGGTTGGATTTGGTGCGTTCAGATTTTACTGAAATTGTGAGGAGGATAGGATGCTTTTTGCCACAAAATTCTTGCTATCTTGATTGTATTTCTGAGTTTGGATATGCTTGAGGACAAGTATAATTTTGGAGGTGGGGATTGATAGGTTACATTTTTGTTAGTAATTTTATGATTGTTTTCTCTTTTATTTTACCAAATATTGCGTTAATTGATAGATTCTACTCATCTTTTATAATTAGTGTTGGTTGTAAGAATTTGGAGCAAAAAGGGGATTAAAGATGTAATTCTCGCTGAACTTTTATACTATTCAGCGTGAGTGCGTCAAAGTCTAAACCATGCATGTCTGATAGAATAGATGTTCCATTGGATGGAGAGTTTTCTATTCCTACCAGGATATTAGTTTATTTATCTATTAGGATTTTTTTCTTTTGGATAAGAGATATTGACTTGTTGGGAATTTGATTTCGTCTAGTAAGAGTAGCTTAATAGGAGTAGGAAACGAAGCAAGATACATTATCATCTATCTATTCTTTATCGTGAGGGAAGGAACATTAGCATGATTATTATTTTTCCTTTCCCCAAAGAAACAAAAGGAACGTCTTTCTTTTCTTTTCCTTCAACACTTTATCTCATATTCTTTGGAGAATGGTCTCGACAATTAGTTCAACTATTTTGCGTGGAGATAAACTAATTTTCTCATTTTAGTCAAGAAGTAACGGAGGACTTAGTTCATCTAAAATTGTGAGATTAAATTAATTATATTTATTTTTTTTATTTACTGGTATTCGTATATTCTCTAATTTCATTTCTCATGATTGTTTTGTTGTTTGAATATCAAGTGGCCCTGATATTTAATTCAACTTAACAATCTAATGCCAATTAGGATAGTTAAATTTGTAATTATTTAATTTATCTTAAATTAGTGGTACCTAACGTGATTGGGTTCATATTGGAGAAACATATAATCTAATTTAAATAAACTCTGGTAGTGTGTTTATTGATTAGAACAAGGCTTTTTAGTTTTTAATATAATCAAGAAATTAAATTCTACGAACACCCCTAGGGTTGTTTCTTGGTTAGGGGAGTAGTTAATGGGCGTACCTTAACTATCGAGACGTTAAGGAAAAATTGGTTGTCATCGCGTGTTTGGCAACTATAACTTATTTATTAGCGAATAAATGAAATAATTATTGGATCGATGAGCAATTGTATAACCCACATCTGAAGTTATATCCTTGGCTAGAACTTGTTTACTATTGATTTAAATTTAATTTATTTCAGTTTAATTATTTTTATTTACGATAATTATTTATTTTCAGTTTCAATTTTCCAAACCCCCCAATTAATTTTCATTTGAAAAGAAACAAATTTCTCCTAATCCTTGAGAAGAAGACCTTACTCACTGCTATAAGCAAATATTTTTGTTGAGTAAGTTTTATTATTGTACAGTCTCAACACCTATCACGTAACATTCCTATCGTGCAGTACGGATGGAGCTAAGATGGCATTTGGTAAAAGGGTTTCAGAATGAAGAATTGGAATAAAGTCTATAATTATTGTTTGGATTACTATTAATGGAATTGAGACTTTGGAATCATACCTAAAAATTTGGAATTCCCCAATTCCCTAGTAATCTGGAAGGTTTTGAACAAAATCTAAGTCTGATTCCCATTTAGAAACGAGGTTTGTCCCTCCACCCGTTAAAAAAATTAATATATAATTATATACATATATATAATATATATTATAATTATAATATTTTATTATAATTCTATATTTTATTATAATATTAGTATAATTAATATTTGTATATCATATAATCATAATTATATATTTATAATATAATATTTGTATAATTATATTTAATTATATAATTAATATTTAATTTAACTAGTTACAAACTTATAATAATGATATTATTAGTTATATGTATTATATAGTGTATATTAGTGTATGTAATATAATTGATATTATCAATTATACTAATAATTATACACGTTTACTAGTAGAACTTATTAATTAGTTATACTAAATTTACTAATACATTTAATTAGTGAAATTTTCTTATATCCCATTTCGAAAGAGACAACGAACCAAACATCAACTATAGTAATGATATATATTCCTAGTACTAAATCAAACAGATGTATTGGAATGACTGACTCCATTCTAAACCTAGGATGAATGGTTCAAAATCCGAATCTGATTCCATGGTGTGAACCAAACACTACCTAATAATTCTTTCAACCATTCATGATGTTTGTCAAGTGTCATAACATATCATAACTTGAAAATTATTTTTCCCTAATGACAAGAGGCTATATGAGGTTTTTTTTTTTTTCATAAAGACAAGTTAGTTACTAGAAAGGTTATATGAGAAGAACCTACCAAGATTTACTTTGACAACATCCATGTAAGTATAGTTTCTTCTGCCCGATACTGGATCTGGGAATCGATAAAAATCTGCCAGAATAGTTGATGCAAACAATGTGATTAGAGAAAAGCTAATCAGAGCCATAGGTCCTGCAATCCAACCTAATTGAGAGATCGCCCACGGCAATGACAACACCCCTGAACCAACTACGGTAGTGATAATATGAGCACTCGCGGTATAAAATGTTCCTTCAGCATAAAAAAACAAGGGTTAATTAACTTCGGAGGTGAAATTAAGTTGCTATCCTTCGGGATATAAAATTCAATTCAAATATCCACCAAACCTGTTCGTTTTGGCCGCCCATCATCATCTGTTCCATTGATGTTGTCAGCGGGTGCTCTTCTCAAGTCATCCATGGCTACAAAACTAAAGTGGTGATCACTGAAAGAAAACCAAACCAACCAGCGATTCCTGGAGAGTAAATAATATAGGAAAGTGGATCTTCGTGTGTGATCGATTGAAAGAAAGCGAACCAGTACTAATTGGTGGAGAGTAAGTAAGAAAGTGGATTTTCATCCGCTTGATTGCTGACGATTAGGAGAGGGATGTAGACTTCCTGCCCTTGTCCTGGTGTTCTCCGGCATAGAGTAATGTGTGCAGAGTGGAATTCATGTGCAGTTCGTAATATGTGCATGCACGCCACTTTGTTCCTTATAACTATTTGAAAATACGGCACAGGCTATATTTACTTTGGAGTCCTCCATCAAAACACGGGCTCAACCATTGGACGTTATTGAGGATTGGCGACCAAAAGTTGAGGGCTAAAATGGCCTGTAATCTCATATCATGATTCAGCAGCTTGCGTAGTTTCCTTCACATGCAGTATAACAGTATACAGCATCCTTACTTTGCTAGACTTGTGTACGTTTGTTAAGAACTTTATTTTTTATTCTTCTAGCTGAGCCTAGTTTTCAGATGTACATCTAAAGGGAGAAGAATATATCTGTATGTGGAGATGCTGGATTGCAGAAAGGAATCAATAGTCGAAAGTCTAATTGTTGTTAGACTTGAAGAAAGTAATGGGCGTTCTACATTCCAGTGATTTTTCACCCTATTTAGACATATTATTTGGAGTTAATTTAGAGTCTCACGTGTACTTCAGTCAAGGGAAGAACATCACAGTTCATAATCTGTTTTGACTCTTAAGACGTGGAATTTTCTCCATAGTAAAGGCTTGTTATCACTTTCATGCCTAAGATTTCTTTTTGCCATGATGGGTGATAGGTTGTAATTTTACCATTTATTTTATTATTAATTTCCCCTATTATCTGACCTGATGTGGATTAGTTGCTAGATTCTACTCATTTTTTATATTTCACATTTATTTCAGGGAGTAGAACGAAAATATGATAACAGGTGCCAATTTGATAGAAAAAGAATCCAAGTAATAGAGCTTAACCCAAGGACATTTTTGGAACAGGGAAACTTATCCTCATTTTGGGTAATTGCTACAAAAAGAAGGACGGCGCAGGTTTTCGTGAAAAAGCTGGAGCGCCGCACAGGAGAGGCTTCTTCCTCTGGGAGCCGCCGCCAGAGGATGGCAATTTTAGATAGGAATAGGCATTAGGAGCTGGCTTTTCTTTGAGTTTTTCCATTTTCTAGTTTAGTTAGAGTAGCTTTGACTTTTCCTTTCTTAGCTTTTGAGTTTTGAGTAGCAGTTCTCTCGTGGGTGATGACAAGGAAAAACAATGGAGTTCCTTTAGCTTTCTTTGACTTTCTCCCTTCGTCTCTTGTGGTTGCCCCCTGCGCAGGCCAGGAGCTTTCCACCGATTAAACGAATTGAGTTTTTCCTAGTTTTGAAGTACAATGGCCGCAATTATTTCTTTAATTTTGTGTGGATTTTGTTCATCAATTATGAACTAATTTCCTCACTCTAGTCAAGGGACAACGGATGCTTTGGGTCACCTAAAAATTGTGAGATCGATTTAATTTTATCTTTTCTTTTATTTATTGATATTCACATATTCCTTGATTGCTATGCTTATGGTTAATTAATTAATTAATTGTCTTGGATCCGGATAATTAGTTAATTTGGTAATCTATTGTCAATTAGGGCATTTAAATCCGTAATTGTTTAATTACTCTAAAATAGTGACAACTGGCATGATTAGATTTGTGTCAGGAGAATACGCGGGCTAATCTAAAATAACCCTGGTAGTGCGTTATTTGATTAGAATAGGGCTCCTCTAATACGTAAGGCAATTGGGGAATTAAATTCTACGGGCGTACCTAGGATTATTTCTCAATTAGAGCAGTGATTAACGGGCGTACCTTGATCACCAACACAGTAAGGAGGAGTTGACTCCCATCGCTTGTTCGGTAGTTATAACCTATTTATTGATAAATAATTGGAATTGCCTTTACTTCAATGATCAATTAGGTGCACCATTGCTGAAGTTATTTCTTGGCTAGAGCCTTAATTATCACCCATTTGGTTTTAGTAATTTACTATTTAATTTTTAGTAGCTTCTTAGATTTTATTTGCATTTATTTGATTGTCACTTTCTGCATAAAAACACCCCCTTGTCACTGTGAATTTGAAAAGAAACGATTACTCCCAGTCTCTGTGGATTCGACTCTGCTCACCGCTATCTACAGAAATTAACTTTAGTTTGAGCAGGTTTTATTATTGCACAGGCTTCGACAACCTGTCAATTTTTTGGCGCCGTTGCCGGGGACTGGTGCCAGATTAATTGGTTTCTTTTTGAGTTCATCTTGTTTTTATTATTATTATTTTTATTTATTTTTCTCTTATTTCTTTTTATATAGTTTATGGCTTCTAACACTCCATATTTTGGTGATATACTGGATTTTGTTTCCGGGGAAGGCGATGAGACTAGTTTTTTTGCTAAGTCTGCATATGCAGAGGCACTAAACTCTATTAGAGAAAGAATGGCTGCTGCAACCTGTAAAATTTGTTATGCCAGGGATCATTCAACCGGTATGTGCCCCGAATATCAAGATAATCTGAGTGTCCCATTCAATAATTATGGAGATTTTTCACCCTGGTCTCAAACGTGGTATAACCCTAATCCAAACGGGTATGATCAAGAATGGTGGGATAACTCCAATTATAATTATACAACGGGGCCAATGAATTTTCAGCAGTATGAGTCTCAAGAATCGTCATCTATGTCAGGTATGTCTCTTGAAGAAATAGTTGAACCAATAGCTACTAATACATACCAATTCCAACAGGAGACACAAATGAGGAATGAGATGATGAAGGATGCAATGAGTTATCTGGCAGATCAACTATGTCTATTGACATCCAGAATAAATCGATGGGCTTCTCAAATGGAAGAATTGCCCTAAAAAACTATTGTTGATCTAGAAGAAAATGAGAGTGCAATTTGCTTGACTAGTGATGAGGAGACGCAAGAGTGTCAAAATGAGAAATCTACAGATGCAGTTGAAAAAGAAGCCGAAAAGGAAGAAATGGAACCCCAACCGCAACCCATTCAAGTGAAAGAATCCAGTGAAGAATCATCAAATGTGGTGATACCACCTCCATTCCCTAACTCGCATTTTCTTAACTCTTACTCCATGATTTCTGTTAATGAGATTGATTTTGTTATACCGGAAGTTTTTGAGTCTCATGGCAGAAATAAGTTAAGAGTAGCTATGGTCAAATATCTTGAACCGTTGAGTGCTCTTGATGAAGGAGTGGATGAAGAATTGAGATCACTGCTTGATTATTTGGCGCCATCAACTAGTCCATGGAAGACCGTAGCTCGTGTGTTCAAAAATTACTCTATCTATGAGGGTTACCAGGATCACATTGAAGATAAAGCATTAAAGCGAGCTACAAGATTTTATCCTCCATGAGCAAAATATGATAATGTCTAGCCAAAGACATTAAAGAAAGGCGCTCATTGGGAGGCAACCCAATTATTCCTTTTAATTGTTTGTTTTGATTTCGTGTGATAGTTTAAATATGTTTTCCTTGAATTTGACTGATTTCGGGTTTCAATTTTCGTTTTTGATGATTTGTAGGTGTCTTTCTGTCATGACGAGCCCGCGTCATGACGTCTGGAGGGCTCACGGTCAGAATCGTCAGAAGGGGTTCCTGCCCTCATGACGTGCCCGTGTCATGTTATATGGAGAGCTTCAGATTCCGTGCCTTCATGACGTGCCCGCGTCATGTTCACGGGAAAGGTAAGTATTCAAAAAGCTCAAGAACGATTATTGATTTTCTGTTAATCTCTACTTTTGAATTTCAAAAATAAATTTTGTCAATAAAAAAAAAAGTTATATATATATATAAAAAATTTTCAAAAAAAAAAATTTTTTTTAGTAATTTGAAAAAAAAAGGGGGGGGGGGAGAGTCTTCCTATAAAAAAAAATTTTTTTTTCTAAAAAGAGAAAAAAAAATGGAAAAGAAAAAAAACACTCAAATACTATTTTCTTTTTCTTTTTCTTTTTCTTTCTTCCCTATTCTTTCTTTTCTTTCTTTCTTCTTCTTCTTCTTCTTCTTCTTTCTTCTTTCTTCTCCGCCGCCTCCTCCCTCAACCCACCCCAGCCGCGGCTCTCCCCTCACCAGCTTCCTCTTCGCCATCGATCCATCGCGGGCACGAGGAGCGTTGCCGCCGCCGCTGCTCAACGCCTCCACCACGAGCTACCGCGAGCAGCACCAGAGGCAGCACCCATCTCGCGCCTCCGCCAGCGACGACCAGCTCGTGCGCCGCCGCCGCCCGTGCCCACGCGTAGTCGAGCTCCCTCGCAGCTCCAGCCCACGGACGCCACCTTTCCCTCGCGTCCTACACAGCGCCTCTTTTTCTTAGCCACTACCGCCCCAGTTTCTTCATTCGGCCACTGGGAGAGGTATTTGCTACTAAATCCCCAATTTTTGGTATGTATTGGATTCACTTGGGGGTTTGTCAGTAGATTGGAGTGGCAATTGGATTTTCTGCCTTAACTGTGCGGTGCACCAGTGCTAGCAACTGTGCTATTTTCCGTCGTATTATTGTGCTATTTTGCTATACCTGTGGTACTGGTGGAGTAACTGGACCTTGATTTGGTACCTCTATCTGGTTGGCTGCGTTTGTAGTGTCCAATATCTAAGCCGTTTTCATTGAAATTGCTGATTTTGAATTAAGATTTTGACTGGCCAACTGGAGCCATTTGTTGAAATTTTGGGTAAGCTGAAATGTTGCACTTGTTTGTTAAATTGGGAAGTTTCTATGCTATTTACATTGCTTCCTCCAGTTGGGTGCATCTAATTGAATTGTTGAGAAATATTCTGACCATTGCTTTCAACTACTAAGTTCGTTGAGGTTTCTTTTGGGATTCTGGTTGAGTTATTTCTAATATTGCCTATTGAATCAGGAGCTTGTGCTGCTTAATTTGCCCTGTTAGGAGCTGGTTTGCTTGTTAGAATTTTCTGTGACGGTTAACTAACGTGTTCATCTTAGTGACTTCAACTATTTCGTTGGGTGGAAGTGAATTCTGTGTTTTGAACCATTAGGTCGTTGAGATAATTTCACTTGCTTTTGTGGGTAGATGCCTGATTGCCAGTTGAGGGTATATATTGAGTCGTTATTGCCGAATCACTGCACTACTGTTGCTTGACTTGTTGACTTGTTGACTGCTGGGGGCAATTGTTGAGCTTTTGGGTGCAATTGTTGAAGTTCTTGGGTGGGCTGGAATTTTAACAATTGTCTGTGATATTTTGGGAAGAATCTCGGCCAGTGTTGTGCTTGTTGAAATTTTGGTTGATTTAATTCGGCAACTGCATTCCTTGTTGGCATTAGTAGTTTTTAATCGAGTTTTTGAGGACATTTTGGATGTTGGTTTATATTGCTGATTTGGAGGAACAGTGTCTGTGATTTTGGTCTGATCATTTGTGCAATTTGTTGACTCATTTGCGGACTTATTTGTTTCCTGGGTTTGTTTATTGACTTCGGTGGACTGGGTTCCCACCTACGGTTCCTCTACTTGCTCTATTCATTGGAATTCTAGTCGCCTATTGCTCTTCTTTAGAGGTTTAGAATCTTTCTTGTGACTAGATTAATACTTGGGGCTATTGCTTTACTACTGCTCTACTCTACTATAGCAATTTCATTGATTTTGGACTATGTTTTGCACTAATGATACTGGTTGGAATATTTCCCCTTGCATGTGTCAGTTCTACTTGGTTGGATACTTGATTGACTGCTGGGCATGTGTGACTGGGTTGTTCTTGTGCAATTGGAGATATTTAGAGAGATTTTGGGTGGGCAAGTTGTGTCGCTCCCTATTGATATTTGGGAGGCACCGGTGGCTATTAAATTGTTATTGCTTTGAATTTGCTGTTTACATTGTCTGTGGGCAATTCTTGTCTCTTGTTGATTGAAATGACATTTGGAGAAAATGGTAAGACCCGAGCCCTCTTCTTCTGCGCCTCCCCCACCGATGGCCTCTGATGTTAAGTCGCACCACTTGCGGGCTCAGATTCATCACGTAGTTGAGAGAGTGACGAACATCACCCGCCAGGTGGTAAGGATGTCTCAGAACTCGGCTTCCCTCCACTGTTCCCTCCTATCCCTTAGCTGTTCAACAGGGAAGTTCCATTGTTCTCTTCGCTTTCATTACTTTATTACCTCCATTGAGGACAATGTAGGATTTAGGTGTGGGGGGAGCAGTTAGGGTGCTAGTGTCTTTCGTTCATTTTCTTTTTCTTCTTTTTAGTGATTGGCTCGTAAATGCATGCCAAGGTTTGATGTTGGATTATTGCCTCTATTTCTACTTTTGCCAAGTTTTAATAATAAAAGGGTGTCAAGTTAATGTGGTTGAATCCAAGAACATCTCTTTGGTGAATATCGATGATTGTTTTACCCTTATAATTTTTGGTTAACTTTCCTAGGCGTAGGGAATGACTGTTGGCATTTTCATGTGAATTGGTCCGATTATTAACTTTAGTTCTCCATATTTGAAAATGAGGCTAGCTGATGCAAATTTTCTTTTGTGTTATTTTGAATTTTTGGTATTATTTGGCTGTGAATAAGAGTTGACTGTACTCCGCTAGTATTTACTACCGAGTAACCGGGGATCTTCACCAAAAGTGTCGATTCTCGCGTCAAAAAGTAGTAATTGCTATGAGTTCGTGGTCACGTGGCGATGGAAGCTGAGTAATCGGGCTCCTTCATCTGGCCAATGTTGGAGTTCGCGTCAAAAGGCTCAAATGGCTAGCGACTAAGTCTTTTGTTACTATTGAAAAAAAAAAGAATAAAAAAAAAAGAGAAAAAAGTAAAAAAAAAATGTGAAAAAAGTGAAGGTTGTGTTAGTGTGTAATAAAAGTCAGCTTGCCGAATTATGGACTTAATGTTGAGATTTTGGTTAATAGTTGGACCATTTGCTGATAAATGTTATGCGTTACTCCTTTTTCTTAGATTAGTTAACATGAAATTAGAGGAGTTTGTGGTTTAGAAGCTAACCGGAGTGATGTTTCTTGGACTTGACCATTGATGCTTGATTATTATTTTTTCTTGGTATCTTGGCAATTTGTTGGATAGAGCAATAGCCACTATCAAATATTGGTGTTTGATCGCTTTTCTCATGCTTGAGGACAAGCATGGTTTAGGTGTGGGGGGAATTGATAGGTTGTAATTTTATCATTTATTTTATTATTAATTTCCCCTATTATCTGACCTGATGTGGATTAGTTGCTAGATTCTACTCATTTTTTATATTTCACATTTATTTCAGGGATTAGAACGAAAATATGATAACAGGTGCCAATTTGATAGAAAAAGAGTCCAAGTAATAGAGCTTAACCCAGGGACATTTTTGGAACAGGGAAACTTATTCTCATTTTGGGTAATTGCTACAAAAAGAAGGACGGCGCAGGTTTTCGTGAAAAAGCTGGAGCGCCGCACAGGAGAGGCTTTTTCCTCTCGGGTGGGAGCCGCCGCCAGAGGATGGCAATTTTAGATAGGAATAGGCATTAGGAGCTGGCTTTTCTTTGAGTTTTTCCATTTTCTAGTTTAGTTAGAGTAGCTTTGACTTTTCCTTTCTTAGCTTTTGAGTTTTGAGTAGCAGTTCTCTCGTGGGTGATGACAAGGAAAAACAATGGAGTTCCTTTAGTTTTCTTTGACTTTCTCCCTTCGTCTCTTGTGGTTGCCCCCTGCGTAGGCCAGGAGCTTTCCACCAATTAAACGAATTGAGTTTTTCCTAGTTTTGAAGTACAATGGCCGCAGTTATTTCTTTAATTTTGTGTGGATTTTGTTCATCAATTATGAACTAATTTCCTCACTCTAGTCAAGGGACAACGGATGCTTTGGGTCGCCTAAAAATTGTGAGATCGATTTAATTTTATCTTTTCTTTTATTTATTGATATTCACATATTCCTTGATTGCTATGCTTATGATTAATTAATTAATTAATTGTCTTGGATCCGGATAATTAGTTAATTTGGTAATATATTGTCAATTAGGGCATTTAAATCCGTAATTGTTTAATTGCTCTAAAATAGTGACAACTGGCATGATTAGATTTGTGTCAGGGGAATACGCGGGCTAATCTAAAATAACCCTGGTAGTGCGTTATTTGGTTAGAATAGGGCTCCTCTAATACGTAAGGCAATTGGGGAATTAAATTCTACGGGCGTACCTAGGATTATTTCTCAATTAGAGCAGTGATTAACGGGCGTACCTTGATCACCGACACAGTAAGGAGGAGTTGACTGCCATCGCTTGTTTGGTAGTTATAACCTATTTATTGATAAATAATTGGAATTGCCTTTACTTCAATGATCAATTAGGTGCACCATTACTGAAGTTATTTCTTGGCTAGAACCTTAATTATCACCCATTTGGTTTTAGTAATTTACTATTTAATTTTTAGTAGCTTCTTAGATTTTATTTGCATTTATTTGATTGTCACTTTCTGCATAAAAACACCCCCTTGTCACTGTGAATTTGAAAAGAAACGATTACTCCCAGTCTCTGTGGATTCGACCCTGCTCACCGCTATCTACAGAAATTAACTTTAGTTTGAACAGGTTTTATTATTGCACAGGCTTCGACAACCTGTCAATGGGACTATGGGGTGCCGGTCTATGGTGCCTAAATATCTAAGCTAAAGTGCAAAAATTGATTTTGGCAAGTGCTTTTGTCACTTGAGAGATTTACTGGAGACTCCGTTGCATGCTTGTCGTTGGTTTTAATTAGGGGTGGCAATTCCTGACACGACCCGAAAACACGACACGAATCTAACACGAAATTAATGGGTTTGGGTTGAGGTTTCGAGAGTTCGGGTCAGAATCGGGTCGAACCCGATGAACCCGAAAAGAAAACAGGTCAATTTCGGGTCAACCCGTGGTGACCTGATATGACCCGATGTGACCCGTTTATGAATTAAAACTAATTTAATAAACATAAAAATTATTTTATCTAACTAAACTAAATCATTTTTTTTCCAAAGGTATTAATTACTTAATTCTAAATGAATTTATTTAACTTGTGTGAAGTTAAAATTATTATATTTGGACAAATAATATATTATGTTATTTTTTACTTTTATGTTGTTTTAATTTATTTTATATTTGGTTTGGGATAAAACACTTTTATGGTGTTTAATTTATTTTAGATTTGGTTTGAAATTATTTATTTAAATTTTTATTACTTGATGATGTAATTAATTTTGTGAAAAATTGATTTTATTAGAAATTACAGTGATAAATTAATAAATTAAAATTAAGTTTCGGGTCATTTCGGGTCAACCCGCCAACCCGAAATTTCGGGTTCGCGTCAGGTACCCTGACCCGTTTCGGGTTGGCGGGTCGGGTTCGGGTCAGCAGGTTCTTTGTTATACTTAAGCATCAAACCGACCCGCCAACCCGAACCCGACCCGATTGCCACCCCTAGTTTTAATAGACCCTGAAAATTTTCTCTGCTAGACTCCGGGCTGTGAAGGCAATCATTAAAATAATTTGTCAAGACTTTGCTCTATTAAATTTTCTTTTTCTTTTGGGCTCAAAGTCATGCGCGACTAATTTTGTCATGATTCTCGTGCATATCAGAGAAACATAAACGACAATCCAGGAGAAATATTTTGCAAAACATAAATGATAATGAATACTAGTAGGAACCTGGACTTGAATTTTTGCCTTCCAAATTGTGCATATTTGCTTCAAATGGTTTTGAACTAACTTGTATTTGCTATAAATGGTTTCGAACCAGCTTTGTAAGTTGGCCACTAAGAAAGGATTTATAATCCCCTTGAGTTATAGGTTGGGTGTTCAAGTTTCTATGTCTCTTAGGTATAAATCTTAATAGGAACAAGTAAATTAGAAAAAAAAAACCATTATTATATGGGTTATTTTTAAGATTTAAAAATTTTTTGAGGTATTTTAAAATTTTTTAAATCAGCAACTTAATATTATAAGAATTAATAATTTTAATTAACTTCTTTAAGATTTGCACTGTGTTTTAAGGCTGTAAATATTAGCCAGTGTGCAATATAATAGAAAATTACTTGTGTTTGTTATTGTGTCGCTACAAGGGTGAGCCCTACCTATTAGTTTTGGATAGATTTTAATCCATTATTGTAAACATTAATTCTTAAATCCTCCTTTTTAGACGAGTTCCATGCACGTTAAATTTTATTAACCTAGGTTATTTTTCCTATTGCTATATTTTTAATTGCATCTAATGTACTTAATAATTTCAGACAAAATCAAATCCATTAATTAGGAGTGCGGTGCTTCGATCATGATGATCAAGCTAAGGATCCTTTGCAAGTGTAGCCTTTTGGAATTAATTTATTTGGAGAATTAAAGAAATTAAGCGAGTGGAGCTGGTGGGATGTGTGGCAACGGCCTCAGCAAATTAATACAGTCCGGATTTGGAGGCATATGGGATTTGATGTGATTTGTCAAGAGACCATGCAAGACAAGCTTATGTTGGTTTTGGTGAAAGGCTTGAAGGTAAAATGTTCCTTCACTCACGGTATAAAATGTTCCTTCACTATAATAAAAAAAAAACCAAGGGTTAATTAACTTCGGAGGTTGAAATTAAGTCGCTGCCCTTCGGGATATAAAATTCAATTCAAATACCCACCAAACCTGTTCGTTTTGGGCGCCATCATCTCCGTTCCATTGGTACTGTCATGACTGTGGCTACAAAACTTAAGTGGTGATCGCTGAAAGAAAACCAAACCATCCAGCGATTCCTAGAGCGTAAATATTAATAAGAGAGGAATGTGGATTTTCATGTGTGATCGTTTGGAAGAAAGCGAACCAGTGCTAAGTACGAAAGGGTTGTAGATTTCCTGCCTTTGTCCCGGTGTTGTACATGTACATTGGAAATCAAGGACAGAGAAAAAAAATTAACTATCATACAATTGAAAGAAGTTTCAGTCACAGTTTTAAACGCCTCACATTGACGGTAAATAGAACAATATAGAGTCTAAATTTTGCACTTTTTCTTTATACTTGGATTTAATTTTTTTTTTAAATTTCTTATTTCTAATTATTATCTATGACTAGCACATCTTCTGGTCTGAATATGAGTGGCAGTTGAACTTGACTTACTTTCGCATTTTGATTTGGGTCTGAATAAGATTTTAGATAAATTGGTATTCAGATGTCTCTTATATTGAATGATAAATTGTTATTCTACTTTTGTTCACTTAATTAAACTCCTGAGATTTATGTTGTAATGTCAAATGGTATCGTTCAATACAAAATGATCCGTGCATTAGCACGGGAAACAAACTAGTTTTGAAACAAAAGAACAAAAGGCACGAGAAAAGGAAAAAAATAATAGCATTTAGTAATAAATCAAAAAGGAAAACCTTTTACATGGAATATTTTTAAAAAATTTTACATTCACCCCAACTTATGTAGAAGTCCAGGAAATAATGCATAAGGTTCCCTAGTCCTAATGAAATTGTCGCTGCTAATTTATCCTCCATTTTCAACTACAGAAGAGGGAAAATTGAACTTCCAATTGTTGTAATAAATAATATTTAGATGCTACTCGTCTCTATATCTTTTTGCCGAACCAAAACATTATGAACCAAGAATCAAGATAACTGTACAAATCAAATCTTCATGCACATAGAAACATATATATATATATATACATATATAGAACTAATTTTTGTCGAATAACAATCCAGAGTCATGATTTTATTACAAAGAAAAGAAGTAGGAAAAAGTAAAATGGCCACAACTACATTTTTGGCAAATCTAATCAACAACAAAGGACTATGAGTCAAATGTTGATAAAAGCAAGAGCTAGTCCCTCACATACTCCTCTTAGAGGAATTCTCTTTCCCATCGACCATCAATCCAGTGCCCAATACAAACTCGAGGGATATGAGAAATTGTCTGATAATCTTCACTTTGTTTATTCAAATTCTGTACTTTGTGGATTAACTCATTAGACATATCATACAACCCAAGATCTTCAAGCCCTGTCAAGTTTTGGAGGCCCAAAGGCAGTCCCTCCATGTGTTTGCAACCGGCAAAAATAAACACTTGTAGACTGGGCATTGATTCCTCTTCCACCCTCACCCATTTCAGTCCTCTTAATTGCTGAAGCTCTAATCTCCGGAGTTTTCGGAATCCTCCAATCTTGAAACACAATGTCTCCCCTTCATAAGCACGATGGAGCAGAAGACATACCAGATTGGGCAATTGTCCAAGGGAGCCTATTACATTCTCATCCTCTTTCAACCCACTATATTGCAAACGTAACTCGCCCAAGGATTGAAGTGATATTACCCATTGTGGTACTCTCTCTAAATGGCCTATCAAATGCAAAGCTCTAAGGAATCCAAGTCTTGGAGGGAAAAAATGCTGGAGATCAAGGGTCTCCTCTTCTTTAATAGAGTGGATGGACAGCTCTTGAAGGTTGGTCAGCCTCAAGAGGGAGGAGAGCAACTCCTTTCCATCTTCTCTTCTTAGCTTTGTGATGGCTAATCTCCGCAATTGAATGAGCTTCCCAATCTCCCTTACTATCTTATCACTATCTGCTTCTATACTTTGAAGATTCTCCAAGGAAATAAGCTTTCCAATTCCATCTGGAGATTTAAAGCCCCAAATTGTAAAATTATTTGAATAATCGCCTGTTCTGCCTACCAAAAGGACACGGAGTTTTCTTAGCTTTAGAATTTCCACAGGTAGCTCTATTATATTGGTTTCACCCAGAGCTAAAACTTGCAGGTTTTGAAGCTGCCCAATAGATTTTGGGATGATTTTTACTCTGGTGCCATGGAGATTTAGATACTTGAGGTGAAATAGTTTGAAAACTTCCTTTGGGATGTTGTCCAATTCAGCTCCCTCTAAACCTAACACCTTTAGGAACTTGGGACCACCACATAAAAACTTGGATAAAAATGAAGTTGTGAGAGGATCTTCATACCTGAATATTTGCACAGACCGAAGACACTTTAAACTGCTAAAATCTTGTGGCTTATTAGTGAAGTTATGGATTGCTAGGTGTCGAACTTTGACGGGCCATCTTGTGTAATATCCAGTGGCTGTGGTTGTGAAGCTCTGCTCTTTAGATTTTGAAATAATGATTTCATGCAGGAAATCATGAAGGCCACATGCCTTCAATTGGCCATCATCCCATGTGCCTTTAATTTGGATTAAGCTTCTGTTGATGAGTTCTTTGAGATATCTCATAGCAATGTCAGTGGTTGCCATTCCTTCTTTCTCTTCTACAAATCCTAGAGTTATCCATTTTTCAAGTATATTATAGACCGGAATTGGAAAATCTTCAGGATAGATGCTTAGATATAACAAGCAGCCTTTAAGATGGTGAGGCAAATCATTGTAGCTAAGTAAGAGTATCCTTTTAATTCTATCAAGCTTACCGCTACCATCTACCTCGCTACCAAAGCCATGAAGAATCATCTCCCATTCATCCAGCCTCTCCTTGTCTTTCAAAGCCAAAACACCACCTATTGCCACAATAGCAAGTGGCAGGCCCTCACACTTTTTTAGTATTTTTCTAGAAACTTCTTCTAGACTTGGAGGACAACCATTACTCTGAAATGTTCTATTGCAAAAAAGAGTCCAAGACTGTTCATCAGAAAGAGGCTTCATCTTATGGACAAAGTCATGGGATGCTAAACAAGACGCAGAAGCTACATCGGCTATTCGTGTTGTTAATACAACACGACTGGCGACATTGTAGTCAGGCAATATGTATTTGATAGCTTCCCAAGCATCTAGACTCCACACATCATCAAGGACAAGGATGTACCTTCTTTCTTTGAGGAAGTCTTTGACAAATTCACTCAGTCTAATACCATCCATGGATTCCACTTGAGAAGGGACTGGCTGTCGAATTTCATCATATAGTTGTTGAATTAGGTTCTTGATGATGACATTGAATTGAAATTTCTGAGAAACAGTTATCCAAGCATGGCTCTGAAATTGTTTCTTCACCGCAGAATCATCATAGACTTTTTTCACTAGAGTGGTCTTGCCGAGTCCCCCCATTCCCACCACTGAAACTATTTTCAAGTGGGAATGGTCATCAAGGATTTTGGCAGTGAGCTCCTCTTTTGGCTTGTTTATGCCAACAAGTTGAGCTTCTTCAATTAGGAGTGCTTGATCACGAATATGAAAATCTGCATTTGCCATGTGGGAAGAGCTGGAGCCTCTTTCTTGAGTACCATTGAGGGACTGGTACCTTTGATGCCTTGCAGAAATCTGTTCAACTCTGGCCTTGATATCTTTTATTTGCAAAGAAATATGATGGCGGACTTTCAGATTCTTTATGGAGCTATAGATCTTTCCTACATAGCCACAGAATCCATCTGTTTGACCACGAGCAAATCGAAAGGCAAAATCATCGAGAACATCCTCTGTATCATAAGCAACTTCTCGAACCTGCTTTACCCATTCTTGGAGTTGAGAATCATTGTCTTCCTTTGCTTCAGCTTTCCTGAGGAAAGCCTTCATGCTCCCCAATTCGTCTTTGATGAACTGAACATCTGGTTGAAGCTCCCCCAAAAGTGTTGCCTCTTGGGAAAGTAAGGTTGCGAGCTGGTTAATCAGAAAGCCCACAACACTTTCTGCCATATTGCTCAAGAATTACTCGAGAGTTGGTTTTCTTATCAAGAAAATTTTGAGAACTATTGCAAATTTTGGAAAATATGGTTGGATGGGAGAGTTGTTTTTCTCTTTTCACACCGGTTGGTTTTGTACGATATAGTGAATTCTAGAGTGATATGAATTCAAACGAATAGCTATTCAAGAATGATATGAATGTTTGTTTCTTTTCTGGTATACAGGGTGAGTTTTATTTGGCACTTTGCTTTGGTAGTATGTCCAAAATGACCGAAATTTATTAAATGAAAAAGTGAAAGATTAGTAGTCTAGCTGAAAGAAAAAGCATAAAAAGCATAACTTAAGATACGGGCAAAGAATAACTATTCTCTTGAGATAAGAGAGGCATAGAGAAAATTTAGTATTTCTTTTTTAAAATTTAGCTTTTTTTAAGTTGGAAAGGAAGGTATCAGCCTTATGGAATTGTTCTTGAGATGATATTCAATTCCATTCTAATCTTTTCTTAATTTTCTCTAAAAATGAAGTTGCTAGCTATGATTACAAGTAAAATCACTAGACAGAAAAAGATCATATTCGTAACATAAGGATATTAATCAAGTGATTGTGAGGTTTCTAATTTGACTATCATGCCTTCTCCACTGTCACCTTGTTCAACTCTCATACCTTCTCGTTTTCTTCTTTCTTTTTGTAAGATTTGAAGAAAAGAAAAAAGAATATTGTTTTAATGATATAGATGATGCATTTTTCATGATCTAGCTAATTCGAGAAGGATAGCAATTTTAAAGAAAATTGTTCTTGAAATTGGTACTTTACTAATACTTGCAAAGTAAAGAAAGTTTAGTCTACTTGGAAGAAACAGCATAGTGAGAATAACCTAAAAAATGGGCCAAGAATATAAGAATACATATTCTCTCATGCTAAGCGACAATAAAAGTTTTATTTGTTGAGTTAGGAAGGAAGGTACTTGTTATATACAATATAAGAATATTCTTGAGAATTTTCAATTTCCCATTTATGTTTTTTTGGATGCTAAAGAATATGCATTTTATATGATTTAACCAATTCAAAAATAATATGAATTTCAAAAGAGATTGTTTTTGAAATTCACACTTTGGCAGTATGAACAAAGTAATATAAATTTATCATAGTAAACAAGTGAAAAGTTAGTCTACGGGGAAAGAAAAGCATATTGAGCATGACCCAAGAAATGGGCTAAGAATATAAGACTACATACTCTCTTTTGCTAAGAAGGACAAAGACAATGTTTGACTTGTTAAGTTGGAAAGGAATGTATTTTTCATAAGCAATTCAACAACATTTTTGAGTAATGCTCAATTCCCCTGTTATGTTGTTTTGATTGGTTCTGAAATAGTTAAGATTCTCAATAAAATCATAGAATAAAAAAAATAGACATTACAAACCTTCAAATGGGGAATTGAAAACTAAACAATTAAAAGATGTATTTTCAATACATCTTTAATAAAATTTGATGGGGTTATTAAAATTTGATGGCAATAAAGATGTATTTTCAATTAGAAGAGAGGAAATTCTCCCACCTTTTTTTTTAAGATTTTTCATTTTGTTATGATGTTAACTACTTTTATTTCGTTATTATTATTATTATTTGCTGATTTTATCTTATCATTTTATTTTCTCTTAGTTTGTTAACTTACTCGCTTTTCAACATTACTAATTTATGACAAGTTTTAGCCTCTTTTTTCACGTTTTCAAAATAAAATTTTAAATTTACACAAAAAAAATGCTAGGGTTTCAAGATTTTGAATGAAGTTTTTATGTTAACTTTTATAGTACTTAGTTCAATTTTTATATTCTTATTGTTCAATTATTAAATAGTATGTAATTTTACGACATAGAATATGAATGGAAAAAAATTGGCAATTAGGCTTATTGAGTATATTATAAGTAAATATTTAAAACTAATGATGGGTGCAAATGTGGTGTAAATTGATAATTTAGTTTGCAAAATTGAATTTAAATGAGTTTACAAAAAGTTAAAATAAATAGGTTATAAATAGGTAATTGGGTTACCCAATTCAATTTTTGACGTACCATTTATATCCATCTAATTAAATGGATATAAATGGGTTGACTTACTTATACCCATTATCCATTTTAACAAATACAAACCCGTCTAAGTTACTCATTTTGACACCTCTCATAAAGACCAAAGATGCAAGAAAGGTATAATTGGGCATAGTTTAGCGAGCTTTGAGTAAACCAATTGAAATTTCACTTCATCAGAAAGGAATAATTTGTAAATAAGCTTGACTAGAATTTTGTACATAATGCTCTGCAATTCTTCTATTGATGTTTTTACTCAAGTACAATATTTTTCATATTTTTTGGGAACCTTAATGTTTTGTCTAAAAAATTTGTTTGCTTCCTAAGAACTCTAGTAGATTCTGAATATTTTTGAACTAGGTATATGTTAATTTCAAGGCAACTTCAATTTTATCAGAATGTGCTAAGTAAACCTGTTCATTCACTAAAGGCACTTAAATCTCTTGTCAACGTTGAGACTTTATCTTTTTATTCTTGCACTGCAGCATCATGACTGTCAAGTTATAAGATGGGACAATCCCTTACTCAACTCTAATATTACTACGCAAAGTTCAAGCCAAGCACCGTTTAAACATATGATTGCCACATGATTGTGTTTGAGTCTTGTAGCCATCATACCTAACTCATTCTCACATTCTGATACTAGTGTAGGATCACCTCCTCATAACTTATACTGGGCTTGCCATCTTCACCTAGTTATGAAGGCAAAAGTCATCTTTGAACGTATTGTTTGTGGGCCTTTTTCCAGCAAGTGTCACTAGCAATATCAACAAGAGTTGATGTTGGTGCCCACATGCAATGTTCAGCGTTTGGGGAAAAAAAATTAGCGAGTTTGAACAGGTGACCAACATAGCAATCGCAAATTTTAGTAATTAATGCTGCAACTTAGAATGTAGGTTTCAAAGGAAGATTATGTCAATTATGTCAATGATGAACAGATTTTCCATTCTATTAGCTGTGTTTGGACAGTTCAAATGTGTACCTCGACCGAGAGAATTCTAAATTTATTATGAAAGTTAAAATTCATTCCACAAATATGTTCACATTTTGTAATTGTGGTCTGCCAAATGCGATATCACTTTGGATTTGGTTCCAAAAAATTTAAGTCTATCACCTGACACTTGCCGATTTGGTCCTGCCAAATCACAACCCAAACGTCTCTAGAAGAAGTCACAAATAAGTGAAAGCCTTGATGTAGTGCAGATGAGGGGACAAGGATGAGTGATACCCTGTTCATTCAATCTAGTTAGGATTTGAGGTTGTAGTGGTTGTTCTGACTCTATAAAAGAAGCCTTATCAATTACATAAACTAAGAGTCCTAAATGAATGGAGTTCTTTCTATTATTTTGTGAGGTAAGAATTTAAGTTGACACCACGTTTGCTAAATGCGATGCCTGGGGAGTTCGCATTCATAGAATGCGTAAACCCCCCTCCCCCCCAACCCACAGCAGAAAGGAACACTAGAAAGGCCCTTATTATAAAATGTTTTTAGAATTTATTATAACATTGGAAATTTCTCAAAAGATAACCGAGCTTATGGGGTATTATGCCATCAAATAAGCTATTATGCAGGATTTTCTCAACCATGTAATTGAAGGAAGCTCCACATTTTCAGTAAGGGCAAGTTTAAGGCTGTCTCGCTTTCATCAAAAGAACTGTCCCAAGAAGTTAAGAACTAGAAAGAGTCACTCTTAATTTGAATTTCGATGGCAAGTAAAGCTTGCCAGTCTCTCTAATTTGATGAACTGACTAAATTGCTGGCTGTACTAGGTGTCACTAATGTTACAGAGTTTAGAAGACAGAATATAACACTTGAAAGCATATGAGTTTCAAATTGGACCTTCATTTCCTAGGTGGATGGCCTATGCAAATGCAATGTGTTCAGTATGGCCGGGCAAAGTTTAGCTGCAATCTTGTGTAGATTGTTGTTGGCATTTGTTGAATATTTTAAAACATCTTTTATGATTTGGGATAATTTTATTTTTACTTTCACTAGATAATTTTGAACTAATCTTGTAGAGATAAGTTTTCTAGAAATTCACCATTATTTGGCTGTTCAATATAAGAAATTTCACTTTTTACTTTTTACTAAATAAGTCTGGACTCATTCTTCAGCCAATGTATTACTTGGTCCCAACAGATAAGAGTTTTTTTATCGCATAAAAATTTACTTTTAACTTTTTACTTGATGAGTCTGGACCCATTCTTCAACCCATGTAACGTTAAAATTTGTTAAACCTCCCACTAATGTTAAAATTTGTTAGCAAAATTCCATCTAAAACAATCTACACCTAACATTAACTTTTTAGTAGCCTTTAAATGGTGGCCTTCTCACTCCTTAAGATACACATAAATTTGAGTAAACTTTTCTTCTTACCCTCTTATGTTGTTCTCTCCTCCTCTTTACTGTTTGTTAGTTCTCTAAATTTGCTATTCACGCTTGCTATTCAGGCTTCCTCTCAATTTGGTGATCATAAGGCTTGTTTTATCTCAGAAAATATTTTGGTACCTCGAAATAGTGTTTTTTAGGACAATACTCACCAGCATGACTCAAGTTACATGTTCTTAGCATTTTTGGTTTGTATCCACTTACAATCTAAATAAAATGTGGCCTCCAACAATGGTAACACATCCTCTAATACTGCTTAAACATGTCAAAACCAGCCTATTGCTATACTAGTCTACCATATGCCAAACCTTTTTCTGATGCACCAAAGATTGAAGTTTTCACAAATGAAAATTTCAAAAGTTGGAAAGAACGTGTATTTTCTCTGCTTGATGTTCCCTGATGTCCATGGAGTTACCTATGCTCTAGTTGATCCACAACCTAATTCAACTGCTGATGTTAGGACATAAGAATCATGGCTGATGCTAGGACATAAGAATCGTGGCAACATGCCAGTAAGATATGTTGTCACACTATTTTGCGACTAATTCTAACAAATAGTTTGACATCTACAATTTCTAACGAATTGTAGTATCACTGGCAAATAAATGATGATGATAAGGAGATAAAGTTCAAATGACTGATGATAAGGAGATGAAGGTTCAAATCAATGAGTTCCAAAAATTGCTAGAATATTTGAAAAGCGAAAAGATCTACTCAAAAAATTTGTTGCAAGCATACATATTGAAAAACTACTTGATTCATGGATCGACTACAAAGAAAAAAAACTTGAAGCACAAGTAAGAAGTGGTGACTCATATACTGATTAAAAGACACCGAAAATGTGATAAGAGATATGACAATAAGTCCCAAAATTTCAAGCCTAATAATCCCAATTTCAAGAAAACAAAAGCCATTTGTTCGCGAGAAACTAGGTAATCATGCTACGTAGTGCAAGTATAAAAAGAGAAATGACAATGCGAAAGCAAATCCTATTAAGGCTAACCTACTCGAAGAGGATCAAATTATTGGAGCAGTTATTGGTTGGCTCTACTATGATTTTGAGGATATCAGGGTGATGCATGTAGCAAATGAAGAATTGAATATTGGGAAGTAACTGGTTGGATTCTTGATTCATAAGGACTTCAATACCTTCAACAGGGAAGTGGTAAATGACCTAAATCTTGATGTTAAGGCACTCCCCTACTGGCATCTTGATGTCAAGGCACTCCCCTACTGGTAGAAACTAAATGCTGAGTGGAGGGTGTATACCAAACCCGGAATTCTGAAATCTAGAATTTTTAGGTTCTTCATATCAAGTTCGGTAGAAGAATTCAACTTTCTGCTAGAAGAGTTAATTCCGTTGAAATGATGCAAGGATGGGAATGCACTAATGAATTTGATATCAAGCTAGTGATTGATGTTAACAACCACTTTCAAATGGATTTGTGAGTCTTTATTGCAGATGTTAACAGAGATCTAGCACATTTATGTGACACTTGTAATTCTTTGGGAATTGTCAATAGTACCTTCACTAAAATACAGAATCCTCCTCCAATTCCTCAAAATGTTGGAGATGATGGAGTGTTGTTGGAGGCAAATCATTTGTCATTGCCAAACTGGTGCTATTTTTCTGACACCTGGATGAAATTATTGGTGCAGTCATTTCTCAATTAAACATTGCAGCCAATGTGGAAGAATAGGTATTAGATCCTGGGACTACTCAACACATATATGCAAATCAAGAAGTGTTTACCTCCTACACTCCAATAGGGATGATGAAGAATTGATCTACCTGAAACTCACTTCAAGAAAAACCTTAGCTCGTAATGATATGTTGCATGTCCAAATATTAGGGCATATCTCATTTCTATAGATCTATTATGAAAAGTTAGGGGTGAAAGTGTTATTTGAATTGGTAAGATTGTAATGACTAAGAATAATGTATTTGTAGGAAAAAGACTATTGTAATGAGGGATTTTTTGTACTCAAAATTTCAAATGTTATCAATGAAAATGCATCTCTTCTACTTATATTGTTGATTCAATTTCTATATGGCATGCTAGACTAGGACATGTTTATGCTAGGTATGTAAAGAAAATGAAATAATTTGGTTTAATTTCCGATATTAATAATAATAACATGGAAAATGTGAGATATGTGCAAAAGCCAAAATAACAAAAAAACAACTTTTATAAATAGGAACTAAATTATTAAAGTTAATTCATCACTTAAAGCCAATAATGACTAGAGATAGTAAAATGTATTATGTTACATTTATGCATATATATTCTAAATACTTTAAACTTTATTTACTTAGAATAAAGATGATGCTCATACTACATTTTTATCTTATAAATCTGAAGTAAAAAATCAATTTAATAAGAAAATAAAATAATTATATGCCATAATTGATTCCATTTAAGATTTTTGCAAACAAGCTGGCATAATTGATGAAATAACATCTCCTTTTTCACCTAAGTCTAATAGAGTAGTTGAAAGAAAAAAAAATAGAACATTGAAAGAAATGATGAACGATACGTTAATCATTCTTATGCTCCTAATAATTTGTAGGGGTAAGCTATTTTAGTGAACTGCCATCTACATGATGCGGGTTTTGAAGGGAGTCCTTTCACATGAACTAATGGATCCTTGTGGCAGTGGCTGGATAGGATCTCGTTAAATGAAAGGTGGTTAGAAAGTTTCGAATTCACCAAAATCTCTCACTTGTTGCGTGGGAAGTTGGATCATGGACCATTACTTCGTTTTGGGTCAGGAACTAAGTCTAGAGTAGGTTTTCATTTTTTTTTTTTAAATTGTTGGATGAAACATGTAGGATTTCTAGACGTACTGAAGCATGCTTGGGAGTAGTCTACGGTAGGAGTAGGGATGGGTAGGTTTTTTAATAAATTGGTCGCTAATCGGAATGAGTTTAAGGCTTGGAATCTCTTGGTGTTGGGAAATATTTTTTTCTCGGGTAAAGCAAGTTGAAGAGGCTTTGAAGTATGCGAATGGGATTATGACGCACTCAGGAATGAGTCCTCTAGAATTCCGTTGAATGAGGCTCGTGCAAGGTATACTCAGTCATTGGCAGTGGAGTGTCAATTCTGGTGTTAGAATCTAGGATTTGGCAGATTCAAGAAGGGCATGCAAATACCAAGTTTTTCCACTCTTTTGTTAGACAACGCCGCAATGCTATTACTATATTTTGGATAAAGACGACAGTGGAGAATGGTTGCAAAATGAGCAGTAGGTGTAGACTCAGCGGTCCAATTTTACTCTAAATTGTTTAACTCGGAATGGTTGGAAAATGAGCAGTAGGTGTAGGACTCAGCGGTCCAATTTTACTCTAAATTGTTTAACTCGGAATGTGAAGGTTGCAGACCACCGATCGTCCCATTTCAATTGCCACAATTGGATCAGGCTAACAATGATCTCCTTCAAGCTTTGCCGACTCTAGAGGAGGTGCGCTCTATAGTTTTTTCTTTAAGTGCTGAGACTGCTCCCGGTCCTATTTTGGCGCTGGATTTTACCAGAACTATTGGGGAATAATTCAAGATGATTTACTATTGGCAGTTCAAGATTTTTTTAAGGGAGCTCAACAACCTTGGGGTTCACAAGTACTTTAATCATTCTTATTCCTAAGGTCCAGACCTCCCAATGGCGGAATTTTAGGCCTATTAGTTTATGTAATGTCAGCTCTAAGATTATTTCTAAGGTTTTGGCTAATAGGCTTAATACATTATTATGTAAGCTTATTTTGTCATGGCAAACTGGGTACATGCCTGGAAGAGGAATTATAGACAATATTCTTTTAACTCAAGAGTTAGCATTAGACTTGGATAGAAGATTGGAATGCCATAATCTAATGCTTAAGTTGGATAATGAAAAAGCATACAATCGAGTCGAATGGCCTTTTTTGTTGTTTATGTTAAGGCGGTTCGACTTTCATAAATGGGCGATTGATTTACTTTTTCGTACTCTATCCAATTGTTGGTTTTTTGTATTGACAAATGGAGTCCTTGCTAGTTTTTTTAAATCATCACAGAGGGTTCTAGAAGGAGATTCTTTATCTCCTGCATTATTTTTAATTCTTGCGGAATGTTTAGGGAGAGAGCTCATCATTTTTGTATCGAGGATGAGTGGCAATTTTATGTTTCTAGTGGGTCTTGGATCACTTATTTGGCTTTTGTGGATGATATTTTAATATTCTCAAGATGCTCACTGGAGTGTTTGGATGCCATCAGGAATTTGCTGGAGGATTATCAAGCATTTTCAGGGCAAAAGGTTAACAGTAGGAAAGCTCTTTTCTTATCTCGAATAGGGCCTCTGAGAACGATGTCTCCATGGTGGTTTTGAAATTAGGATTTCAACATCCGCAATTCCTTTTTACATATCTGAGAGCATCCATTTCTAGAGAACGAACTGGATCACTTTGTTTGACGGCATTATAGATAAACTACGCAATCGCCTCTTCAGCTAGAGTTCAAAGCTACTTTCTATAGGTGGTAAAATCATTCTTATATGGCATGTTCTGTCCTCGATGCCATTGTATCTGCTCCAAGTTTTATAGCCGCCCAAACTAGTTCTTAACAGAATAGGAACGATTTGTAATAGCTTTTTGTGGGATCGTAACTCCGATAAGGGGATTCATTGGTCCTCTTGGGGAAAATTATGTTATCCTACAGAGGAGGGAGCCCTTGGTTTTAGGGATTTTGGAGATATGGCTAGGGCTTTCTTGTGCGAGTTATGGTGGAAATTAAGGGCTGATGATACTATTTGGGCAAACTTTATGCAAAAGAAATATGTCAAGAAGCGTCACCCGTCTCATAGTTTAGTTGTACGGCCTTCTAGCATCTGGTGGAGTTTAGAGGATATTAGGGTATTTGCTGAGGCATGGATTCAGTGGTATGTTGGTAGAGGATTTGTTGGTTTTTGGTGGGATAGGTAGTTGTTAGATGTTCCACTAGCAGGATTCCTAGGGATGGCTGATCCTCCCCATACTTTGTTGGCGGAGTTCTTCTGCCCCTGTGGGTGCAATGTGTTTCGTTTACGACAGTTCCTCCTTAGCAATTTGGTGGACAAAGTAATTGACATAGCTTGTACTTCTCGGCTTAGGACCGTATATGGGTACCATCGGCATTAGGTTCATTCTCGATAAAATCTACTTTGATGGAACTCAGGCAAAGAAGGAATATTTCATGGGTAGATAAGGCCTCTTGGACCTCCATTCTACCCTTTAAGATTTCCTTTTTTGTTTGGCGACTGCACAGAAATTTCCTTCCTTTAGACGAGATTTTGTAGTGAGGGAATGGTAATGGTCTCTTGGTGTTCATGTTGTTTCACAAATCAAGGGACGCTACACCATTTGTTTTTGGATGAACCTATAGCTCTTCAAGTGTGCTGTCATTTTGCAAGGCAGTTTGGTATGGTCCAACTCATGCACTCTTCTGTATCTACGATGTTTAGCTCGTGGTTTATGTCAATTTCATCAAGATCTCTTGATCATATCCAAGTTGTTGTGCCAGTGGCCGTGTTTTGGTCTATGTTTTCAGAACCGGACCGGATAGCGACTCGGCCGAGGTCAGGGGTCAGGGGTCAATGGGTTCGACCGGGGGTCGATAGGGGTCGAACCGGATGACGTCATAAATAAAAATTATTTTAAAATTAAAATGTTATATATATAATATCTAATAATATATTGATATTAATAAAGGCATATTCATATATATTTGATGTTTCAAATATATTTAACAAGAAAATACAAAGAAATTAGAACAATCAAGTAGCAATTTATATTATTTAATAAATATTAACAAGTTTAGAATTAAAATTATGAATTTAATTGAAAAATAACATCAAATTTTAGGACAATATTTATAAAGTATCAAATATTTGAGGTATATCAATAAGTTTTAACAATTTAGGGGGTCAAAACATAATATTAAAAAGTTTGAATTTTTTTTTTAAAAAAATACTGTTGAACCGGAAAAACCGGTTTTTTCCCGGTCAAACCCGGTCAAACCCGGTTTTTGACCGGCTTTGACCGGGTTTTAAATTTCCGGTTTTCTAATGTGACTCGGACCGGCTACCTGGCCGGTTCCCGGTTCAACCGGTTCGACCGGCCGGTCCGGTCCGAGTTTGAAAACAGAGGTTTTGGTTCCTGTGGAAGACTAGAAACATTGCTCGCTTCGAAGTGAGAAGTTCAGTGCACGGCGAGTGATTTGCTTGGTTTTGAAGTAACTGGGTTCTGCGAAAACTTTTAGGAGGTCACATTTTATAGGAGATTTGGATTGTGTATGGGCCAATACAGCAATTCTGTTTCTCTTTACCATTCATTGGTGTCTTGTCACTTAAAGTAAATAGGAGTTCTCTGAACTTAAACAAAACACAGATGCAAGTGTACGTAATGGGCAGGCTTTTGGTGGCAGCATTCTTCGTGACCATGAAGGTAAATTGATCTTTGCCTTTTTCAAAGAGCTCGAGGAGGAAGGTGTGCTTATGGCTGCATGTTTATCTCTGCTTCATGGAGTGCAGCTGTGTCTCGGGAGGAATTTGTTTTTTTTTTAGGTGGAAACTGATTCACAGAGTTTGGTTCAGCTGATAAATTCTAATGCCCTGGCTACATGGCCCTTATGTAACACTTCACATCGGTGAGGCGATCTGTTTTTTTAGCCAAGGCATCTCTTGCTCATATTTTTCTCAAGGCAAACTCCGCGATTGATAGACTCGCAGTACTTGATTTATCTACAGATACGGTTTTTCATTCTATCTCTGAGCTGCCACCATCTGCAAAAGCTACTGTGCTTCTGGATGGTTTGCAGGTACCATCAATTAGGGCTCATAATGTAAGGGAGTAGTACTCCTTATTTAAGATTGTTTTGTCTTTAACTAAGGTCAGGTCAAGCCCTCCTTGTGACGACCCCACCTCTCCCTAGGTCGTACCCAAGAGTTTGGTGGACCGCCTGCGTAACTCTCACCAGAACTCACTACATTTATTACAAAAAATTCTCAAAATAACCGTTCAAGACTCCAAATTAACATCAGAGTTCTACAATTCAACCAATAATTTAAACTTAATTACAACCCAAAAGTGAAACGTAAGATACACCATCAAAAATAAAATGCTATTTGTTTACCAAAAGTACATGTGCAAGAGAATCAGTACACGTTAGTTCAACCTTATCCGCTTCGAACCTCAACTCCTATAAGGAAAACAAACTAATTAAATGAGTTTACATTTAGTGAGATTCCCAAAAAGCATCCAAGTAAAACACCAGTCAAATCATAAAAATATTGCATTTAACAATTTCACACATTTGGTACAGTAATAAATAGTCTCAAGGCGTTCAAGAAGTAAACATTCAATCATTTAAATGATAGGAGCTCACTTGGAGCCATACATTCAGTCATTTATTCAGTCTCCACCCATCCCTTCCTTATAACTTTCAATATTTTAAAACATTTGAAAACAAAAACTCCTACAATGATCATTTCATGCAGTCAATTATTTATTTCAGTCACTGGCCAGTACTCCATCTGACTTTGTGGTCATACTAGCCAGTACTCCACCCAACTTCGTGGTCATACTCGAGTATACCAAAACACTGTCTCAAGATCACCAACTTACTCTACCAAGTCTACTTTTGCTCAAGTCGACTGGCAACGAAAGGCAAGGGCCTAATTCAACCAATGTGATACAATACATATGGCTTATATTCATGCACAAGTAATATTCAATCATTTAATCATTGAAATTTTACATTCACTTAGATCGAGTGCGATAAAGTATACACTTACCCCTGAATCATTGAAATATTCTTGGATCTGTTTAGGAGTAGTCCTATCCACTTGTTGTACGTTCAACCCTCTTTTGTTGTTTTTTTTTTGAATAGTTGTTAATTTGATGTTCAGTATTCCCACAAGCCAAGTACTTTCGCCCCTTCCCCCAAAAATCATCATCAATGTGATTTGTCTTCTCACAGTATCCACAAGCCAAGCGAGAAGCCACTATTTGGCATTCTAGAGGGATTCTCTCTTGTTGCCCTTTTCCCACCTGAAATCCTTTTGAAGAAATTCCTTCTAATTTTTCCAGTGTTTATGGTAGGTAAGGTTGAAGATCCACTCTTCTTACTTTGCAACGTGATACGTTTTCTCTAGATTCCTCAAAATTACTACTAGACACACTTCTTTTTCGTACTTGGAAAGCTTTTACCTGCACCTTTGTGTTCTCGATCCTTTGGGTTTTCTCAAGAGCTTCCGTAATGGTATTAATTTGAGCCGCCACTAAAGTTTCTTGGATTTCTACATTCAATCCCTATACAAACCATCTCACTCACCTTTGTTCCGTAATCACCAGTTCAAGAGCAAATTTGGACAATTAATAAACTATGTTTCATACTTGACCACACTTAGGGTTCTCTGATATAGCTTGATAAAATCATCTTCTCCCTTCTTTTGGACTAGAGGTAGGAGGTATTTTTCATTAAATTTCTTTATAAAGTTTATCCAAGTCTATGCCTTCTGTTCTCTCTCCCACTTTACCCTAATAACATTCCACTATACTCGGACCGGTCTTTCAAATTGAAAGACGGCAAAAATCACTTGCTTTTCCACCGTATAATTCAAGATTGCAAAAATGTTAACTATTATCTCCAACTGACTGTTAGCTATCTTTGAATCAGCCCCTCCTAAGAATTTAGGAGGAGCAAACTTTTGAAAACTCTGTAGGGCCGTATCCTCTCCTATCTAAGGGTCCCTAAACTGGTTAACAGGAGTTTGACCTTATCCCTCTACCAATCGAGCTAAGATATCAGTCATTTATTGTATAGCCGTCGCTATTTGATCCCCTGCTTTATCCCTCGGTCCACGATCTTGCTTAACCATTGTTTCTCTTTCAATCCTTGGTTCCTGCAATTGCCTAGCCCCACGACCACAACTAGCCCCACGTCCATGACTTTGTCTTTCCTCCATTCTCTCTCTCTCTATAAAAATAGGTTATATATACATAAGCAAAGCTAAATTGACTATAGCAGCAAAATAAAAGCATTTTCAGATTATGACGTCAAAGACAAAGAAACACACTTAATATATATATAGCACACCAAATTCATATATCAGATCACAATAATACTATACATATCACCATATTCAAAGTCAAGTATAAAAGGCAACAACAAGTACTACACACCTTAGCTTTAACACGTCACTAACAAAAATACATGCAGTGGAAAAACAAGAAAATGATGTGTCATTCCAACTATCTAAACTCACATTCTACCTAAACTCACGTTCTACAACCTCAAGTCTCTAATTTAGTTCATTATTGAACCAGCTGATTCTACTTCTTCCTCAAACGCTGTGATATCCCGACTTTTAGGATAATATTTTTGTTTAGTCTCAAAGAAGGTATTACGGTTTCTTTAGTTTGTTTTATTTTAAGACATTGTTTTGCTTTAAAGACTAGAACCCTATTTGTACTCAAAACCCTAGTTTTCACTTGTGACTAACCGGTTTTCTTAAATCTCTCACATTTTAATCGAAACCCTAATTTTAATCTATGGAATTGCAAAATCCCTTATATTTTCTTAAAATTCCTTTTTCTTTGGCATTTATTCCCTTATAATAGCTATACTACTCATTTACATTTCCAATGTTTGGAATAAAGAATAGAATTAAGAGTTTTCCCTTTTCATTCATAGTTAGGGTAAACTAAGGTTTTTACGTCTTTTCGTAGTGTGAGTACCTGGTACGGAGTGTGTACTAAATTTGGTAATTAAAATTGAGTTTTAGATAAGATAAAGTGTGTGATTAGAAGTAGTAATAATAAGTTAGTGAATGGTAAGTGAAAACCCTAGTACGTGCGAAATAAGGAAAATCGGGTTGAACCGACGGGTGCCGTTTGTTACCACTACTTTCATGATTGAACTCACCACTTGACCACAACTTTCTTACCATAAAATATCATTGATATTAGTGCAAAATATCAGCCCTTAATCTAGCTCAAGATGGCCGAAAATATTGACCAAGAAAAGGGAGGAAAAAGAAAAAAATTGAGATTGAATCTTGTGATGACATTTGGCGGTCATCCACCTAACTTTGACCCAAACTAATTACCATCTTATTAACCGTCTTGAAGCTTCATTTTCTCCTCCATTCCATCAGCTTGGCCGAACCTCAAGGAAAGAGAGAGCAAGAGAAGAAAACTCTATTTCATCTTGAGCTTAGCTTGTTTGAGTGAGAAATCAAGCAAACTAAACCGATTAACTTCTAATTGGAGAGTTTAGGAAGTTTGGGGATCTAAAATTTTATAAGGAGAGGTGAAGGATATCTTTTGCAAGCCTTTTATTGAGGTATTATGGTTGTTCATCTTCTTCTTGTCTTGTGATACCTATTTAAGTGGTTTTGATGATTGTGGTGATGAAATTGTGAGTTAGGATTTTGAATTATTTACTTATATTTATTGTTGTTTGGATGGTATATGGTGTATATAATCTTGTATAGGAAGCTATAGTAGTGGTTTAAGTTAGAAATGTGAAGTTTACACTTTGAATTCACTAGATTCCAGGTTTGAGTTTTCATGCTACCCTGTTCTGACTAGTTTCATTTGGCCATGATGGAGGCCAAATTAGACTTAGATCCAAACATAAAAGTTGTAGAAAATGATGTTTTATAGCTGACTACAAAATTTCAGCTCAATCTGAGTACTGTATCTCATGAAATGATAAAAATACCCTCGACTGCCATAGGTAGAGTTCTGTGGACAGTTTTGACATTTCATCATTTTGGCCAGGGTTTTTCACCTTGATCCATATTGAATTAGCATTTGTCCAAAATACAAAACCTGTAGTACTATGTTGTAGCTTTCCAACGCTTCTAAAAACGCCTTGATCAGACTTTTTTCGCCTGAGTTATCGTCATTTGAACACAGTGCTGTTAACTAGCCTGACGGTGGAATTCTAGTTTTGTAATCGATAAATTTAACCTTGGAAATGAGCGAATTTTCTGTTGATGTCTTTATGAGACTTGTAGTTCTCCATCTTAGTTTCGAAATGGTATAAGTTATACCCCAATCTGATAAGCGTAACTTCGGTTGTGACCAATACGCTAAGAGACGTCAAATCTGCCATTTGGCTATTCGTTTTTAAACTTGATTTCTGGTTGCCGTGTTAAGACCTGTGTTGTAATTGGATTATTTTGAGCCTAGTTGAAGGGATATTGTGTTACCATTGCATATGTGTGACTTTGGGACTGATTTGAGGAAAATATTGAAGCCATAAATGGCTGGAAAATAGGTAAACATAAGGGGCATGCCGCCCAAATTTTCACTAGAGGAATAAAGTAGCCTTTGGAGTTCTAGTTCTGTATTTTGCAAATTTGACCTAGATCCACTGAAACCTGGGTCGAGCTGTCTTCATAAAAGTTATAACCTTTTGTCTTAACTTCGAGACGCTACCTAGTACACCTTGATCTGATAACCACAACTCTAGTTATGATTAAAACCGTGTAACCCATTTTCATACTATTGTCATTTCCGTGCACGCGCGTATGCATTTCCTTGTCCTTTTTGCCGCTTTAATCGTTTTAGTCCTTATTTCCATTTGTGATGGTTGATTTACTGATAGTTGAGTATAATCTTCTATCACAAGCAGTGATGAACCGGACGGAGTCAGTGGACCCATATAAAGTGTCTTGATTTGCGTGCTCACTATTTTGAGTGAGTAATTGGATTATTTACTGATGTGAAATTGTCAAAGTGCTTTGTATATGTTAAATAGGTACTTAGGCAAGGGTGTACTTTATCTCACTCAATCTAAGCCCATCCTTTGTTTTGATTTCATATGTGAGAATACATGCCTTATGTTAAGTATCACCCTTTTGTTATGTGCTGATGGGGGTGATTACATGACTTAAATTGAACCCCTTTTTGCTGTGTGCTGTTGGGGTAAGTACTTTATTGTGTACTTTGTTGAGAAATATCATCTATTGAGAGATTGGATATCTCAGGGCTTAGTTCCAGCCCGATTCCAAGGGTAGACGAACTATTCGAGCCAGTTGGGTTTTGGTCGAAGTTTGTTCCATGCTAACCTTGGGATCTCGTTCTTTGTTAAAGCTTTGATTAAAGCTAAGTGATTTTGTTTCGCTCGAGCTACTGTGTGCTGTTGACTGGCCAATGGGGGTTGATAAGGTGAACGGGGAAAGTAAAGGGAGTCTACGAACCATGAGTACTTTGGTTGACGGAGTGTCAACAGGTGTTCAAACTCGAGGAATTGAATTGGTTTTGGAGCCACCCGTATCCTACCATTGTAATGTTACATTTCTGTCTATTGATATGAAATATCTTGGTTTACATGTTTATTTAGATGTAATTTTACGTTTTTACCCTCGATTATTCACTAAGCATATAACTTACCCCATTCCATTTGTTTTCCTTAGCAGGGGCCGACGCGGGGAAAGCTCAAGAAGGTGTATAGACTTTTGATTTCAAGAATAACTGATGTTGCCCTAGTACTTGTTATAAGTGGACTAGTAAGATGTATATATTTGTTGTGGTGGTTATAGTTATCAACTTTTTTAGGATTTATTTTCTGGTACTAGTGGTATGTATGGTTTGGTGTAATAGTTTATATAACTTTTGAAGATGTAATAGTGTATATAGAACTTTCTTTTAACATGAAATTTATTTATCATTTTGGAATTGAGTCCTGGCGCGAGCTAGGCAGGCGATCCGCTAAGCCCTTTGGTATGCCTCTGGGTACGGTTGGGTCGTCACAAACGCAGGTTGTCCTTCCTCAGGCTCAAGATTAGATTCGTTAGGAACGGCATTCCCTTGACCTCCCTCTGCTACGTTCTCTTGTACTACCTTATCCACAAGCATCTTACACTAGGTTAAAATGTTCTCCATTTGGTCTCTCACTTCTCTCACTACCTGAATAAGATGACCATTGATCTCCTACACTTGCTCTGATAAAACATTAGTCCATTCTCGTTTCTCATGAATAGAGGTCTCAAGTTCTTGAATTCTATCATCTTGCATACTTAACATTGCCCTTAGACATTCAATCTAAGTCTAGCCCCTACTATTGGCACTAGCCAACCTTTATCTTTCATCGTCTATCACTAGGACCACTCGATCAGGATACGAGTAAGTCCGCCAGTAATCATTGTGTCTTACTCTATGCCCCAGACCCCAAAGATGAATAGGTCCTCCTAGGCGCTCTTGGTAACTAAGGACTCGACGAGACCACTCAGGATTTTCGTTTCCACTATCTCCGTTCACTCTTACATTGCAACCAAGTATCAAGAACATAAGCAACGTAGGCAAATGAAGCAAGATTTGCCACCTAACACTTTAAGGTTTAAGCACTTGCACTTAAGCCATCCCAACTACACTTACTCAATCCGCCTAAGTCAATTCAAACCTAGACTCTGATACTACCTATGACAACCCCCACCTTTCCCTAGGACGTACCCAAGGGTGGCAGATCGCTGTCCAACTCTTGCCAGGGCTCACTATATTTACTACAACAAATTCTTAAAATAATTGTTCAAGCCTCCACATTAACATTAGAGTTCTACAATTCAACTAATAATTCAACTTTAATCACAACTGAAAAGTGAAACATAAGATACACCATCAAAGATAAAAAAAAAATACAATCTATCTACTAGAAGTACATGTGCAAGAGGATCAGTGCATGTTAGTTCAATCTTATCCGCTCCAAACCTCAGCTCTTGTAAGAAAAATAAACTAATGGGATGATCTTATGCCCAGTGAGATTCCCAAATAAGCATCCAAGCAAACCACCAATCAAATCATAAAAAATATTGCATTTAACAATTTCATACACTTTGTACAGTGTATTCAAGAAGTAAACATGCAATCATTTAAAGGATACGAGCTCAATTGGAGCCATTCATTCAATCATTCATTCATTCAATCTCCACCCATCCCTTCCTTATAACTTTCAATATTTGAAAACATTTGAAAACAAAAATTCCTATAGTGATCATTTCATTTAATCAGTCATTCAATCATTCATTTTTAGTTATTGCATTTTATTTACTGGCTAATATTCCAAACTCAGTAAACTCCTCAAGCGAAAGTCCTAGGTAGGGCTTCCGATTGAACAAGCGAAGAGAAGGAATACTAGGGTTAAGTATTCCGATCGAAGCGATTAGAACGCTGCTCGGTCGGCTCCACGTGCTCCCCCTCGGGGGGCCGGGGGGGACTCTGTCGAGTATACCAAAACACCGTGTGACGCCCCCACCTCTCCCTAGAGCGAATACTAGGGTATCAGTGAGGCGTCTGTCCAACTCTCGTCAGGACTCACGCACTTATTTTAGCTTAATAGAGAACCACAAGTCAACCATAGATTTAGGATTAAGAAATATTTCGAATATACAAGTCAAATTCTTCTAAAGCTACCATTTATAATTACAATCCAAAAATCCAAGTATAACAAAATTTACACTTCAAATGTCTCCAATAACATACAAAAGGTTCACTAGCCTCAACAAAAAATCGCGAGTCTAGAGTCCCCAACTTTCACTTTCAAAACCTGTTAAGGAAAACAACTTAGGGTGAGTTAACGCTCAATGAGGCCAAGGAAATCAAGCAAACAAGCAAGTAGCACAACTTAAATCAAATATCACACTTAAAAGCAACTTATCATGAAATTTCATTTAAGTGCACAAATAGGAAGTAAAACGCAAGTAGAAAGGATACATGAGCTCTCAGAAGCTATTCCCATGTCTCGGCCAATTCAAACCATCATTGGTTGACCCTCCGTCAATTCAAGTAGCACCACGTCCGTAGAGCTCCACTTACTTCCGCCATCCATCATAACACCTTTCGGATTTTTAAACCAAACAATCACGAGGTGGCAATACTTATTTGAGCATGCCAAGCGAAATCTCAAAAAATCAACCTATATAATTTTTCCACAGTTCACCAAGTTTCTCGACCACGCCCTTGCTGGCTCGAGTTATGAGGTTAGCCAATGGGTTGGGGCATTCTCACAAGTACAATTGGTCGATGAGACAATGCTCCAATCAACTTAGAATCGATCATAGCACTGAGTAGGGATGATAAGCACCTCCCACCCGAATAGAGTGTGGTACATGCTGCCGCTCAGTGTTCACGAGTTAAAAACATGTTCGTGTACAAGTGCAAGTCATACAAATTCATATTTCAAGTAGCAAGCATTCAAGAGGGTGAGGACGAGGGCGATAAAGTACACCTTCGTCTCAGCAAGTTCACAAGAACCTCATAGCACTTGTACAAATATTATTTCAATCATAGCAACATGAAACATGCACTTGACACTCACCAAAAGTCAAAGGCAAGCAAGAGGTCAGACGAGTTCCTCGGTGTCCACATGATCACCTGAGACATGTACAATCACGGTTACCTAGGTACTCGGCCAAGGCTAATAAGAAAAATATTTTCTTGCTACCTACACTCCAAGCCACAAGTTCAAGTCGAGTTAAAAGAGATTTTCTCGTTTAATCACTAAAATAATACTCGAGGGGAACTCAAAAGTCATTTTCAAGTCAAGTCGTGGCAAGAAATTTCGATTCCAAAAAAGAAGTACCATACTTAATTTTTGGCACGAAAATCGAGTAAAGGAAAAATTATTTTCCTATCTTAAAGCTTCTCAACCTATGCCCAAGTTTTAGAATATAAATGAGCGTTCACGTTTTCTAAACGTATTAAATCACAATCCATCAAAACGCTACTTATTTTCATAGTACCTGTTGGAGCTAAAAGTTTCAAGTTGCAAATATGAAGCTAGTGAAATTCCTCAAGAATTACTTTAGCTAAATCGCTCAATTTATGGTTCATTTTCATGAAAAATCAAGGGCATAAGACTAGGAGGTGAAATCCATTTCTCAAGTATGAAATGAGTGCAAATAATCAAGGAAGTTAGGTTTGAAACCTAGAAAATGTTTCCAAGCCACTTTTAAAGCTTTTGCCTCTTTATGAGAAAAATTCAGTTTTGGCAACATTTTTTGAAAAATCATAACTTGATTTCCATAAGTTCAAAATTTGCAAATTTATACCGTTGGAAAATGGACTCAATGAACAAAAACTCTCTAGAAGAACTTTTTCCAGATTCAAATCAGAAATCAGTCAAATCTTAGCTCCAAATCATTACTTTAGTAAGAACAGGGCAAGACAGTCTTGAATTTCAATGAAATTTGAAAATTTAGTGAAATTCGTAGGAATTGAACTAGCCCCTAAAATTTATACCATTGAAAGAACTCCAAATTTAGTTTCAAACGCAACAAACGAAAATCAATTTAGATTTTTCGACATCAAGATACAACAGTTTTTCTAAATCTGATTTTTGAAACCTGGTTCACGAAATTCTAGCTTTGGAACATCTGACACAGTTTCTAAATCAGGTCATAACTAAGGCTACACAAGTCCAAAATTAGTGTTGTTTATGGCGTTGAAAACTAGATTTAAAATTTTAAAAATCATTAGAAGAAACTATCTCAAATTCATTTCATAAGAGGAGTGAAAATGAGTTACAAACTGCAGCTGTACTTGACTCTCGGTTAAAATAGTAAGGGAAAATGGCTAACTTTGCCAGTTCACTGCGACTCATAGAAAATGAACTAGCAGGTGCATTTTCTACCGTTAGAAAGACCTTGGAGTCTAGTTTCATATGCTGCAAATGGACTTGATTTCAACTCCTGTATGAAAAATTATGTGCTGTTTAGTACACACTGGGCGGCTGCACTGATCAGAAGTTTCCAGGTTTGATTTCTTCCTTTAAGCTTAACATTAACTCACTCAAATGAAGTGATTTTTGGAAGATAATTTACACACACATAACTCAACATGTAGCAAGCATTTTTGCATCAATATAACCACAAATTTTGAAATTAAAATAAGGGAAATAAACCAGCAAAAATCGGATAGCCTTGCTTCCTCTTTCTCTTCAAATTTTTCTCTCCAAATCTCACACCAAAACCAAGCTAGAAATCACTAGAACAACAACCAAACAAACAAAAAATCCTCAAGGCCACTACCTAACAATCTTCCTCAAGGCATCTACCAAATGTCAAGGTTTATGGAACCCAAGCACAAACCCAAGCTTATCTAGCTAAAACTAAATAAAACTAACTAAAAACAAACTAAAATATGAAAGAAAGAGCAAAGTTGGAGCAAGTTTTAGTGAGCAAAATGAAAAGGATGAAGATGAAATTTTTGGCTAAATGGAGGGAATGAGTGTTCGCCAAGAAGAAGGGAAGAAGAGAGAGTTTTGTGTGATGTTTGTGAAGTGATTTGATGAAAGAAAGATGAGACATAAAGTTACTTTTGGTGCAAAAGTCAACAATTGAATAGTGGCTCATTAGTGCCCCTAATTGAGTTTAATTCAACTCACTCACCTCTAATCCTTCCATTAACTTTTCTTAATCTACCATTGATCATCCTTAACCCTCCAAGACCACTATACTCTCGGACCAAATATTGTCTCAAAAAATGTATTTTCTCTAATTTCACTAATCGAGCGACAGAAAAATTAACTTTAAGGACAAATGTGTTAAAATATAAATTGAGGCAATGTACCATGCAATTGCAATTAAAATGAATGAAATAAATTAATTGGAGCAGATGAATAAATAAATAATTAGATAAGACGGTAAAATAAAATAAATAAAAATAAATAGAAAATTTAGGTCCTCACACACCGTCCCAGGATCACCAGCCTACCCGACTGAGTTCGCTTGTGGCTCTAATCAACAAGCAACAAAGGGCAATGGCCCAATGTAGCCAATGTGACATGGTACACATGACTTACATTCATGCACAAGTAACGTTCAATCATTTGATTATTAAAATTTTACATTCACTTAGGTCAAGTACGATAAAGTATACACTCGCCCATCTAAAAGATATTTAACAGTCATTGGAAGGCAATTAACACTCGAACAAACAATCACAAGTAGTACTACCACTACATAGTCATTTAATACACAAACATGCAAGGAACGTTCACCACTGAATCACAATCGTTACACTTCAAATCTTATTCGTCTTCTTGGATATGATCATATAATATATTAAGAATCTAACCACTTGAAACCCATACAAATGACAAATTGTAAGTTTCAAAACTTTACTTAAAAAAAAATAAAATAATTTGTAGATTTAACCCCCATATAACTTATCAAAAGTGCCACGGTTTCTTATTCAAATGAAGGTCAAATCAAGGCGAAAACCACATGTATTATAGATTAATGTTTCAAGTATAATGTGGGCAAAAATATGTCACTTATAGTCAAGAATTTTGAGGAAAACTAGTCAAGACTTATAATGTTCAAAACTGGAAATTTCCGACTCTAAAACAGTTTGGTAAAAACTCATTTCCTTTCACTTAAACCTCTTCCATTTGGTGATAGATTAATGTTTCAAGTATAATGTGGGCAAAAATATGTCACTTATAGTCAAGAATTTTGAGGAAAACTAGTCAAGACTTATAATGTTCAAAGCTGGAAATTTTCGAATCTAAAAACAATATGGGAAAAACTCATTTCCTTCCACTTATACCTCTTTCTTTTGACTCAAAATCAACACACATGTAAAGATACAAGTCTTAGCAAGTTTCTAGAACCAAAGTAGATCAAAATCAGCATACAAATTCCAGCACTAAAGCTAAAAGTCTCTCCCACTTTTATGCCAAGTTCGAGCCAAAATTCCAGCAAAATTTCTAGCATGACCTAGTCAACTTCCACCTTATCCTTATAGCTAAAACACACTAGAACATTGCTAGCATATCATGTATCATGTGGTATATCTGCTTGGCAAGAAAACCATCAAAATGACACAATGATCAATTTCAAACTAGGCTATGTCCTTTCTATACCAAAACTGGAAATTCCAATATAAGCTTGAAAACCATGAAATCTTCTATAAAAGTCATACCTTTTCCATCCTAAAGCAACATACATCAAGTAAACTCAAAACCTAATAGAAACATCTAGTAGTTCATTAAGTAAACTTAGGAAATCATTATATATTAAGAGAACCTAGTAGTTCCTCAAGTAAAACTAGTAGATCATCATATAAACATCAAGAAATTTAGGTTTTCTACCAAAGTTTACCTCTTAACCTTCAACTCCAAATATGACAAGTAAATCAAGAGGGATGCAAGATTTTCTTCTTCCAAAACTTCACCAAAATTTTCCCTTCAAGCTTGCCTCAAGATTGTTCGGAGTGGATTAGGGTTGATCTTTGAATTTCTCACAAATCAAACAAGGGAATCAAGATGAACTTTGAAGGTTTCTGTCTCTTTTTTGCTCTCAATGGTTTGGCCAGTAGCAGCAAAAATGGAAGGATTTTAGGCTAATTTTACAAGATAAAGTCTAAAGAAAGTCTTAGTTAACTAGTTCCATGGATCGCTGACAAGTGGCGGCAAAAGGTTTCATTTCTATCTCTTTTTCTCTCTTATGTTTCTAATAGCCAATTCATCTTGTGTTCCTCTAATTCACTCTTAACAGTATCACTTATTTCCTTTGCTCCACATCCGTTCTTGTCCATCTAATATAGTGCAAACACCTCACTAGTTAATCACACTAATATAACATACTACGAAATTTAACATGCACCAAATTATGAGAGGGAAAAGATAAAAATCTTGACTCAACTATGAAAAAAACCATAAAATTAAGGCAAGTAAAGTAAAATAAAAGAAAATATAACTTAACTTTTTTCCCAAAAATAAGAGAAAATATAAAATAATTTTCAGATGCTCACACTCCTCAAGCGTGTTTTATTTTCCTTGGTGTTTTAATAAAAATGGGGTTGGCATCGTACCCCCGTATATGGGGGGTTTGCTATAAAAAAAAATGCCACTAATAAAGTAGGATTCCATATAAAAGAATTGGCAAAACACCTTGTAAATTATGAAAAAGTTATAAACCTAATTTGAAATATTTGAAAGCTCTTGGGTGTCTTGCTAAAGTTTTATTACCTAAATCTTAGAAAAGAAAATAGGTTCTAAAACTTCTGATTGTATGTTTCCTGGATATGCTGAGCATAATTTTGTATATAAGTTTCTTGTACTGAAATGTGATGTGCTTGACTGTAATATAATAATTGACACAAAGAATACTGAATTCTTTTTCCATATTTTTATACTATCTAATAAAATTTTGCGTGCACCTGTTGAAATAAACAAAGAAATAACCTCGAGTGAGGAATTAAGGAGTAAAAGGCTTAGGAATTTTCTTATGGAAATGATATTCAAACTTTTCAATTTGATAATGCCCCGTTTAACTTGTTTTGATGTTATTTCTTCTTTTGATGCCAAATTGTAAAAAGAAAAATTAAATATGAAATGCGTTATACTATGAAAAATGAAACTTGGAATTTGGAAGATTTATTGCTTGATGCAAACCTATTGGTTGTAAATGGGTTGCCACAAGAAAATACAATCTTGATGGCATTATAGATAAATATAAAACTTGTTTAGTAGCAAATGGTTTTTTAAAAATAAAATATTGATAATTTTGATAATTTTACATCATTAACTAGAATTTCTTCTAATCAGATCTTATTTACTTTGGTTTCTGACCACAAACTTTTTGTTCATCAAATTGATGTCAAAATATCATTTTTAATTGGCGATTCAGAAGAAGAGATATATGTGGTCCAACCTGAGGAATGTGTTGTTTTTGAACAAGAAAATAAACTTTGTAAATTGATTAAATCTCTTTATGGTAAAAAAAAAAAACTCCTAAATAGTGGCATGATAAATTTGATCAAATTTTGATAAGCAATGGGTTTTTATCCATAGAAGCAGATAAATGTCTATATATTAAATTTGTAGATAATTAATATATGATAATTAGTTTGCATATGGATGATATGCTTATATGTGGTATTAGTGTAGATATTGCAAAAATTACTAAATATTTTTTATTTTTTAACTTTGATATGAAAGATATCATTTGCAATAGTTTTCATGCTTAACATATAGTTCAAATGTTGATATTCTTTGGGGTTTTTCTTTTTTTTTTTTTAATATTGCGGTCAATGTAAAAATTATAGTCATGTTTTATGATGTTATCTTTTTGCGATTAGTGTATATAGCATAATGCAATGTTAGGTTTATGATTAGTTTCATTTTAGCATCAGTTTCTTGGTTTCATCCTTCTTTCCATTTTCATCAGGAAAATTAGCAAAAAGGGCACGCTAGGAGAGTTAATTAATAAGGAGGGCCTAACCATTAACTATTTATTTTAGATGGCAATTTCAATAATTGGAGAAACGCAGTTCTATTCCACCATATTTGGTCGGTATAAAAAATTCTGGTCACGTTTTTCATGAGAATATCTCTTGTGCAATTAGTATATATAGTATAATACAATTTTAGGTCTATGATAATTTTCATTTTGATGTGAGTTTTCTGGTTTCATCCTTCTTTCCCTTTTCATTGGGATTATTAGCAAAAAGGGGACATTAGGAGAGTTAATTATAAGGAGGGCCTAACTGTTAACCATATTAGGGATTAAAAACTTCTTATTAATAAAAAAACCTTGTTTGATAAAAAAGTGGAATTCTCTCTCCACTTTTTGGGGATTAAAAAATTCTTGCTAATAAAAAATGTAATTCTTTTTTTGTTTGATAAAAAAAACTTGTTAATAAATTTGCTCAAAATCATCTCCAACAATAATTGATTGACAAAAGTGAAGAGACAATTCCAAAGAGTTTCAACAAAATCAGAAGATTCGGCCTAAAAGCCTGCTTATGAACTACTTTGTTTGCTTCCCTTGAGCCCAGTCTGCATCAATAAGATTGTGGCCTGACAAAACTAGTCAAATAGCATTAAATAAAGGCATGGTAGTAGAAAGGACATTATTTGTGCAGCTTAAAAGTTAAGCCTCTTCCGAATTAATAGCATAGCAATTGCTTTAGCCACTTCCTTTTTTGTTATTCCCTTTCTATTAAAATCTAACATTCCAACGGCCATGCATATCGATGATTTTATTAAATGAATGAAATACTTTTGAAAAGTTCTATTTTAATTGAAACTTAATTTGTAACCTCTTTAAGTGCTAAGAAAAGAAACATTATTAAAGGATCGACGTAATTTATATAGTTTATACTACTTATATTTTAAAGGAATATTTAATTGAGTGTCTAATTACCAATATAAGTACAAAATGATAAACATAATTATCAGTTTCAAACATTAAATACTTATATCACGCGAAATTTGAGACAATAAGATTGTGCATATAAAAGCATGGATTCCAACTATGAAAAAGAAAAGAAACATATAAGAAATTAGTACCATTCATAAATGAAAATTTTCCACATGTTTGTTTAATAAAATTCCGAGTACATATCTAGCTACATTTTGGTTTTTCTGACAACTATACAACTGGAGCTATGTCTAAAAGTAGATTCATGCAAACAGGGGCAAAAAATTATGAAATAGTTTTGTCTTCGTTCTGTCTAATGATATCTTATTTCTATTATTATTTTGAATCTTTTTTTGTTGATAGATAGATACAATATTCAGAAGTAGAGGAACTTAATCCTATAGGTTCAGCTTTGTAGGCACAATAGATATTAAACATTCTGTGTATAATAATGTCAAGAGGATTTATAGTGTTGGCATGTAAATGTGTACATGTATATTTGTGTGGGATGTTGTTTGTTAGTTTCAACTATAATTCTGAGGAGATTTCAGATGAATTTTAGAATTTTGATGGGCCTTTTCATCCTTAAGTGGAGTGTTAGGCCACTAAAGCATTGAAGTTTTATCTAGGGGAAACAAGGAAAAATCGCCAATTTAGTTCTTAAACTTTTTTTCCGTTGATTTAGTTCCTATATATTATTTATAGTCAATTAAATCCCTAAATTTATATTTCGGATCCAATCCAGAATCTTAGTGGCGGCGCCACCGTATAATTTCCATTAGGTTCCTAATGAGGCAACCCAAAAGGAGTATTTTAGGGACTTCAATTCTGGCGCCAGTCTTTCTGAGCTTGCTTTCCGCAGTCCTGACAGCTAATTTCCCCATCACTACTCCTCATTGTTACAAACGCTGATCTCGAAGGCTCATCTGAGGAGATGTTCAGGCCACCTCCTCCGCCGCGATGGCTGCTGCTGGGGCCAAAGTCTAATCCTCCTCCGGCTGATGGATAAAAATCTTGTAGCGACGGATTGTGGTGGCGAAAATGATGGTGTTCTGGTTGATTGTGTGGCTAGTGGTATTGGTGCTGCAGTTGGGGATGCCATATCTCGAAGCCCTTGTATTCATCACTTCTGTAGAGGAACCAGTTCTCCGGGCTGATTTTGGTGGGCTAATGCTGTTGGTTGTTGGTGGTGGTATTGTTATGACTGCTGCTTCCTCTACTACTTCCACCACCACCTAGCGAAAAAAAGCCAGCCATTTTGCCACCTTTATTCCTCTCGCAGACCTCAATCGTGGCTAACAATTCATAGCAGAAAGCCAATGGTGGCGTGATTAATGACCCCAGAATGATACGGGTACGCCTGAACTTTTTCTATTTTTGAAATTTTGTTTAAAGTGGGGGTTTTGTTTGGGGTCAGAGAAAGAATTTGCGTTTTTCTGAAACAAAATGAAAGTAAACCGAAGCCAGAAAATGGTTGTACTAATAGAGTAGAATGTTAATTGTATGGAGAAGTGAAGGAAGGAGTGAAGGGTCAGAGGACAGGGGGAAGGAAGTTTATTGGGGGTTTTATTACAGCAGCTTTTCAGTTTCTTGGACAGAAGGCAAAGTAAAGGAAGACTTTTGGGGGGAGAGAGAGAAAAAAGGGGGGTGGGGAGAGATTAATCAATCCTTCGAGCCTCCTTCCTTCAATTCTATGGCTGTGCTGTGAGAGAGGGAGCATTAAAGGCCATAGAATTACAGCTCTGCCACACCATCATCGCACCCAAAAAGCAAACTAAAACTGGTATTGTGGTGGTGGATCAATGGTGGTGGATGATTCTTTGAGAATCCGGTGGTGGATCATCAAAAAGATTCTAGAGCCAGAATGGAAGTTCCTAAAATACCCCTTTTGGATTGCTCGATTACGAACCTAATGGAAATTATGCGGTGGCGCTGCCGCTAAGATCCTGGATTGGAACCGAAATATAAGTTTAGGGATCCAATTAGCTATAAATAATAGGGATAATGGCAGAAACCTCCCCTAAGGTTTCTGACATTTGCGATGGCCTTTCTTGTGGTTTGAAAAATTACACTGACCTCCCCTGAGGTTACTAATCATTTGCAAATTTAGTCCAAACGATTAAAATATTATTTTAGGGAATGAAATTAGAATTTTGTACCAGATTTACCATTTGTGCTATATGTCCAATAAATGACAAGGTACTATAAATCAATTAACAATTAATAAACTTTAAGCAGTATAATTTATGAGCAAACACGCATTACTCATTTAAAATACCGGTTCTTTACGGGTATTTTACTTTCAAACATTTAATTTAATACAAATATTTACGCTCAAATACAGATTTATATTTACTTTCAAATATTTAATTTTTGTTAAATACAAAACTATCATTCTCTCTTCCGTAAAAATATTAATATAACACTCTTTCAATTTTAGTTACAAACATTTATGTATTTAACATAAATTAAATGATTCAGAATAAAATGCCCATAAAGAGCCAATACTTTACTCATGTAATAAATGAAAACCATAAAGAATTAATACTTTATGGGCCATTTCTTTTTTTTAATATTTAATTTATATTAAATAAATAATCTACCAATTTCCTTTTTGCAAGAATATTACTGTAACACTTTTTGAATTTTACTTACAAACATTGATATATTTATCATAAATTAAATGTTTAAAAGTAAAATACCCGTAAAAAGTCGGTACTTTAAATAAGTAATGCGTGTTTGCCCATAAAGAGCCGGTAACTATTTAAAATACCGGTTCTTTACGGGTATTTTACTTTCAAACATTTAATTTAATTCAAATATTTACGTTAAAATACAGATTTGTATTTACTTTCAAATATTTAATTTTTGTTAAATACAAACCTACCTATCTCTCTTCCATAAAAATATTAATATAACACTTTTTCAATTTTAGTTACAAACATTTATATATTTAACATAAATTAAATGAATAAAATGCACATAAAGAACGAATACTTTACTCATGTAATGGATGAAAGCCATAAAAAATTAATACTTTATGGGTCATTTCTTTTTTTTTAAAAAAAATTAATTTTTATTAAATAAATAACCTACCGATTTTCTTTTTGCAAGAATATTATTGTAACACTTTTTGAATTTTACTTACAAATATTCATATATTTATCACAAATTAAATGTTTGAAAATAAAATACCAGTAAAGAGCCGGTATTTTAAATGATTAATGTGTGTTTGCTCATAAATTATACTGTTTAAAGTTTATTAATTATTAATTGATTTATAGTACTTTGTCATTCATTGGACATGTAGCACAAAGGGCAAATCTGATACAAAATTCTAATTTCACTCCCTAAAATAATATTTTAATCGTTTGGACTAAATTTGCAAAGGATTAGTAACCTCAGGGGAGGTCAGTGTAATTTTTCAAATTACAGGGGAGGTCAGTGCAAATATCAAAAATCTCAGGGGAGGTTTCTGCAATTATCCCTAAATAATATATAGGGACTAAATCGATAAAAAAAAGTTTAGGGACTAAATTAACGATTTTTCGGGAAGCAATTGGTCACATTTGCTTTGTTCTTGTGTTGTGTACGATAATCTCAACTTGAACCTAACCCACTAAATTTTTATGCCATGTCATGTTATGATTTGCTTGTTATCCAATTAATACGACCCAATCCATTTAACAAATTTAGCATTTTGTGTGATAACAATGTGTTCTAAATTGAAGCACTTTCGGTGACAAAATATACAATAAATTTTCAAAGTACAAAATGGAAAAGAAATCCAAACTTCAGAGTTAATTTCAACAAAAACAAAATATCATATTGAAATACATAATTAAAACACATAATTGAGTTTGTGACGATTTTAAAGATATAAAACATAATAAATTCTTCAAACAATGTTATTGAAATCTCAAACAATGAAGAATGTCATACCACAATAGAAAACATGATAAACTCTTTTAGATTCTCTCAAAAAAACTTCCTAAATAATGTCTTATTTATAATCCATCAGGCTTGTTAGAAAAGAAATCGCTTGCATAAGAAATTACCAAATAAAAAACAAATTCCTAAATCGCATAACTACTAAAATCCTGATCCAATAAAACTAATAAATAAATAAGTAAATACGTCTAGACTTGATTTAGTTTGCAAACATTACATCCCTTAAACCAAACTCTTTGTGGCAGGCCCAACACCATCTCAAACAATAATTTCTGTACAAATCTCTGTCATTATAGAGCTGGCATGTAACTCTATCTTGTTGCCGGTTATTAATTTCATCTTTATACGTGGCAGTGGATGTACTTTGTATTTTGCAAAGAATTTCTCAGCAATTTCTTTTTTTTTTTTTTTTTATCAAAGTACTCATTCATACAACCCCATTTATCACCAAAATAACCATATTTAAGTACCACCAATGTAAGTGCCCAAAAATACAAAATCAAAGATTACTTTCTTGCCAAAATTATCACCACTAAACAATTTATAAATTCTACTACCATAATTAACAAAATGTTTAAACTATTAATAAACTCTTTAGGAGCAAAATAATTTTGAAGTCCCATGAAATCCGTATCTATCAAATCGAATATTTTTCCATCACTTTGAAGAAAATCCAAGTCAACAATATTTTCAATAATAGTTTCTTTTTCTTCAGATACCAAATCAGACTTCTCTTCTTCCTTTACCAGATTAAGGCATTCTTTTTCTTCAACAAATTCATTACTTCCAATTTCTCCAAGCAAAGCATGCAAATCAAAACTATCAACCGATTCAAAATTTTCAATATCCCCTATATCATCAACAAATTTATCATTCTCAAAATTTACAAACCATTTCCAACAACCAAACTTTGGTTTGAAAGCATAATTCTGCTCAATCATCTGCAAAATATAGTAAATATCCTTCCAAAATCTCTATGGTATTTTAGTACGATGAACAAAAATTTTGTAAATACTTTTTGCCATTTTTTTACACATCACTTGAAAGAATAATTGTACCTTCTTCTTGAAAACATGTTTTGGTAACTCACTTGCATCAACCCAACAAAGAATATCATCCACATTACATTGTTTGAGATTTTTTTCACTATGAAAATCCAATCAAAATATGTATGTCTATTTATGCTTATAGGAGTCAATATAGAAAATTTTTCACCATCAATCAAATCTCTATAGTATTCAAGTTTTTAACAATTCATATACCTGAATAAATTTTTTCTTCCTTCTGTCAAGTTTTCCTAACCTTCCTAGTTGATTGACCAATCAAATCCTTTAATCTGACAACCCGCAGCAATCAATAAATCTGACAGGATTCCTCTCTTATCTCTATCTTCACACATGCAACAATCTAACAATTTTCGAACCAATCTTATGGTTGAATTGTTCACCAACTCTTGAATGAATTCCCATGAGTGCTAGTGCTCTGTGGACCTCTTCTTGTCCATGCAAGACTCCTCCTTCCATAGATTCTTAATGGAAGTTTTTGCTTTTCATCTTCCTTTTTTCCCTTCTGATTTGAACCCATCTCCTGCTATTGCTATTCCATTCATTGCTCTAAAATCTTATTTCTTCATCATTATTTAAATTCCTTTTCTTTACTGATCTATTAATTCTTTTCCCTCATCACTTTTATAATCTAGTGTCTCTTTGTATTTTACAGGTACACATTTTAAAGCATTCATCCTTTGGCTACTCATTTCTCCTCTCTGCTGGCTGAATCAATTCTCTCGAAGCCATGGCTGAAGAATTAGAAAGGTTGTACCAAAAGCTTACACTAATATATGATGAGGAAGAGATGCTACTATTGCTTGATGACAATAATGGAGACTCAACTTTTCCCAGCGATCTTTGCATTCTAGGAAAGCTCTTCGGTCGGAAGCCCTTCAATGCAAAAGCTATGATGGCTACCATGAAGAAATCTTGGAATCCATCTAAAGGACTTGAGTATTCAACTGTTGGGGACAATCTTTTCCTGTTCAAATTTAATGACATCGTTGACAAAAAAAAGGTTATGGCAAGATGTCCTTGGGCTATTGATGGAAGTTTGCTATTTGTAAGTGATTGCATTGGTAACATTCAGCCATCAAAAGTAAAGTTAGATCACTGTTCTTTCTAGATTTGAGTATACAATCTTCCACTGGGATGGATGAATGGAAAAACGGTAGGTTCTATAGGTAACAAACTTGACATATTCGAGGGATTCGATTCAAAGGGTGAGCTCTTTGTTGGTAGATTTTTCCGAATATGGGTTAACCTAAATCTCAATAACCCCCTCATATAGCTGATGAAGCTTTTAATTGAGGGTGAGGTATGTGAAGTTCATTTTCGTTATGAACGTCTTCCTACACATTGTTATTTTTGTGGTAGAATTGGGCATGGAGAAAGGGATAGCGAAGCCAAATTGAAAGTTATTGCAGTAAACAATGGAGAACCTCAATATGGCGGATGGCTTCAAGTCAACGACGATAAAATTTTTTCTAGTCAGCAATATCCATCCTAGACGGCAGCACTGTTGATGAAAGGAGGTCCATGTATCTTTGTTGTAGATAAGATTTCTAATCCTAAGGAGGCAATTTGTGACGATCCCACCTCCCCCTAGGGTGTACCCAAGGGTTTAGCGGACCGCCGGCCTAACTCTCACCAGGACTCGCTCACTCACTTCAAATAAAATAGTTTACAACCTCAAGCGTAAATGGAATAACAGTTCTCAAATTTGGAACGTACAGGTACATTTCTTTCTATTCCAAATATTCATACAATCCCAAATATAACAAAAGATATGAATTTCAGATACATTCAACCCTAACCGAGCACTAGCGCGAGTACAATCACAAAAATTCAAAAACTAGACTATGCTAGCCTATACCAGTCTCACGCCTTCGCTCGTACCCCCTGTAAGGAAAACAAATTTAACGGAATAGAGTAAGCTAACGCTCAGTAAGGTTCCAAAACATCATGCAGACCCAAGTACCAAATTGGCCATATGTAAAACTTAAACTCTTAAAATGAGCGAGTGTAAAAGTTCATAAAAAGAAATAATAACACGACAAGTAATAATTATTTCAGAATATAAGGATATAGATTGCTCTCAAGAGTCAAATTTCCATTGCTTCACCATAGCTTGATCAAGTAGTGGTTGATACTCTGTCAACTTTCAAGTAAAGTAACCAGTCTAGTAGTACACCACTTAATTTCAATCTCCGTTCACCAATCAAATCCCCTACAGGACACGAAATTCAAAATAAACACTGGTGATAATATTCGAGCATACTGATTAGTCGAGAAGATAATATTCCACTCGACAAAACAAAAGACCCAGGGTTCGTTACCTAATCAATCAAACCCTTGTCGGCTCGACTCGAGTAACTAGCTATAGGGTTTTTGGAATTCCAGACAAGATGCAAGTCATATGCATGTGTATCAAGTCAATTGCAACTAAGGAACAAGAATATATCACATGAGAACAAGTGCGATAAAATACACTTTTGTCCAACCAAACCAATCAAATATCAAGTATTTAAATCAAGTATCATATTCAATCATGTACTTGGAAGCACTCACCAAAGACTTATTGCCTTTCAAGATCACGCTTAGGTGCAACTCCTTGGTTGGAGTCCAAATATGCGATAAAATATCATTTAAGAATTTAAAATCCATTAGGGTTCTAAACATAGGAGTTTCGCTTCAAGAAAATCAAGTAAATGAAACTTGTTTAAGTAGTAGTCATATGGCTTATCAAACTCTAGAAAATTCATGTTCGCTCTTTTAGTTTCGATAAAGAAATGATTTATACTTTGGAAGTCGCACTTGGTATGAAAAATCGAGAAAATTATATTTTAAGTGTCGCTATTTTTACTTTTTAAAGGGTACGAGTTTCGGCAAAAATTTCAGTTTATGTACCTCTTACTAAAGAAAACTCGAATACCATAAACAAGTGAAATTCGCTTCAACCTCGAGTCGTCGCTCAAGTCTCGAGTTCGCTCACCTAACCCTCGCGCGAAAATTTGGACAACATGCCCTTTGTATTTATCCATTTTTCCATCCAAGTATAACTTAGATTCACAAGCCAACAAACCAACAACATACATCTATTCAAGCACTCAAAACCAACTAAACATACCAAATAATAACTTATCACCATGAATATCGAAACTGGAAACCAGTTTAGAGAAGAAATTATAAGTGGCAGATTTATCATCGTTCGGTGTTGGTCAAAACTGTAGCAAGGTATATCAGCTCGAGGTAAATTTTATGGCTTTTCGAAGGTAAGACATAGAACTACATTTCCTATGAAGACATCGACACCCATTTCTCGCATTTTTCAGGATAAAAAATGGACGGTCAGAAGCACATGAAAAACAGGTCGGGAAAATTAGAGTGTTTATGCAGTCTGGAGTGTTCTGGCCAAATCATAAGCTAAAATGATCCAATTGATCTGAAATTTTGCAAGTAGAAAGTTAACTCAAATCCCTATAACTTTCATATTTTGTCCAAAAGCCGATTCAGTCTAAAACATAAAGAAACTTGCAGCCCAAGTTGATTCCAAAACAGGGCAGAACTAAAATTCACCACCAAATGCTGGAATTTTGCATATCAACCTTAAAACTACTTATCAAAGCTGGAAATTCTTGTGTAAGGATCGAAGACAACCTATGAGAGGGGGTGAATTAGGTTTTCCAAAAACAGCTAAGATATAGGCCACTTTTTTAAAAGTCTACCTTTCTTTTCTCAAAGACCACCCAATGGACCAGATAACAAGAGAGCACAGGTATTCGTGAGATGAAGAGGAGAACAGTTTATGTAGAAAAGCAGTAAATGAAAGTAGAGAAACAAACCAGGCTTCAAACACAACTGAGGTTTGAATTACATTTTTATATACCAAGTTACTTCAAGTTGAACAGTCTTGCAACCAATATCTTGTGTATAAGGGAGGGATCACTTCCTTCTTGCCCCAAACCACACTTGGTCAAGTAAGGAAGTTTTACAAACACACGAAGAACCCTCACTAAGCTACACTATTGAAGAAGCTGTGTCACACTTGAAAAACTACAAGAAGATTGCACAAGCTAAGAGTACAAATGTTCCTTTTGAGTATTCTAACACTAGAATCACTCACGATCTGATGTAGACTTGATGTGCAAAGTTCTTCTGAGGTGGTTGACTTTGTTCTTTTTATAGGAGACCAGAAAATTCTTCAATTAATGCTGTCAACGGGCAGAAGGCAACTGAAGAGTCAACTAGCCGTTGGTGCTGTCGGACGTCCGATGTTTAGTTTTTATGCGTCCGAACGAGATCAATGAGTTCTGGAAATTTTCTTGAATCTCTTAGGACGTCCGATCCCTTATCATCATGCGTCCGAGGGTAGGATGCACACTTGGAACTTCTTCCTTCGGACGGCCGATGCGTCCAGAGTGTTGCGTCCAAAGAGCAGCAACGGTTGTCGGACGTCCGATACTCAGGTGTTGAGCGTCCGATCATGATCAGTAATCATAGAAGCCCTGGCTTATCTTCTTCGGACGTCCGAGTCTGAGTTCTTCACACGTCCGAAGATACTCAAAGGATGTCGGACGTCCGATAATCTCCTTTTGTGCGTCCGACATCATCCTCAGCACTCTTCATTCTCTTTGATCTTCTTTTCCTGTTTGGTATCATTTCTGAAAAGGATCTCTACAAAAAAGTATTAGTAACATCCAAATGTTTTGTAATCATCAAAAGATATTAATTGAGATAAACAGCTTGACAAAGCTGAAATTCATCTTTTAAGACTAAATATCACAATCAAACCACTAATCATCTCACAAATTCCATTTCCAAGCTCAATACCAACATATTAGAGATAAACATCATAAATCAAAATCACAAACCCTAGCTGAAATTCGCTAATTTTCACCAAAACTAGAGTATCATCCAATATAATTCAAGATTCAAGGCATCTATCTCATATTTTGCTAAAACAAGAAAAAAAAAAGAAGTTTTAGACTTATACCTTTCAAAACACTTGAAGAAAGTGAAGAACCAAGCTAGTTCTCTCCAAGCAACTCCACAACAAGCTTCCTTAGCTCCTTGGTGCTAGTTTAATCATTTTAGTTTTGTGGTTTCAACTCAAACAAGGCAAGATTCAAGATTGGAGTTGGAGGTTTTCTCTCTTGTTTTTCTCTCACAATTTTCGACCAACACAAGAAAGGAATGAAGAAAAATGAACCAAGAAAAAAGATAAGAAGAAAAAAAAACTCATTTGATCAACCAACCCTTGGATCTTTGACACTTGTCAAAGCCAAGTTGTCTCTCTTTTTTTTTCTTTCCTTTTCCTTAGTCAACAAAGATGGCTGGATTAAAGGGTAATTTAGAGAGGATTAGGCGAAATAAAAACAAGAAGATTAGGCTAAGAAAGTAGTGGTCAAGTGGTGTACTCCATCGGTAACAAACGGTACATATCGGTTCAAGCCGATTTTCCTCAACTCTCGCGTACTTATGTTTTAACTTGTGATTCACTAACTTATTATTAGCACTTCTAATCACACACTTCCTCTTATTTAATACTTGGTCTTATCCACCAAATTTAGTACACATACCTCCACAATTAATCATACTACCAAAATATGCGAAAATCGTAATTTACCCTAACTATAAAACTAAGGGCAAAACTCTTATTCTATTATTTATTACAACTATTGAGGGAGTAAATAAGTAGTAAAAATATTATAAGGTAATTTAATCAAAATAAGAGAGAATTTTAAGAAAATATGAGCGAATTTTCCAGTCGTCACACAATTAATTTTGAACATACGAAAATCCAGGCTTCAAAATCTCCAACTTTGGTTGGCAATCTTGATCTTACCCATAAACCAAAAGTCCAAAACTACAACACAATGGTGAAGAACCAGAGCTCTTCTCTCTCTCTTGATAAACGTAAATCAATTTTTTCAACCGAATTGGTTTTTGATAATTCAAAGATAGCACAGGCAATTTCCACTTCTTTTCCCTTAATCAATAATCCTCCCCAGACAATCGTTCAAGATTGGCCCTCAAGTACACTAACAAATTCCAAAGCAAGTACTCTTGGCCTGAAACCCATTGAACACCCTAAAATCTCAAACTCTGGAAAACTAATTTAGCCCAACACCTCCACCAACTCCAAAATTCCTTTAATCAAACCCACTGTATCCCAAACAAAACAAATTTCTATAACCCAGCCTATCATCATGTCCCCCAAACTGCAACTGCCTATTCACCACTCTAATCAAACACTCATCTATTTTTCATTGAAAAAATTTAAACCCCAACCTTATCTATTCTTTTCACCCATGTACTATTGAGCCAAAACCCAGTCATACAATCAATAATCCCAGCTCACTATCCAAACAACTATCTATTTCAACATCTTTAGAGTCAACCATGGAGAATGTGTTTCTAGTTGATGCCACCTTAACATAGCAAAAGAAATTTTCAAGCATTCAAGACATGCGATCCATTGCTTCTGCCATAAAACTGAAAGGAAGCAAATTTTCTTGCTAAAAATCAACATCTTCAAAATTGAGCCTTCATCCTATTAATGCTATATCAGGTCACAAGACGAAAAGAGAGAACATGGATATTTCTTCTTCAGGGGATGGCGCAATGAAAGGTTCTAGTCCAAAGAAATTGAAGTCTGCTAAATCATCAGCACCTTCTCTACCAGATTCTATAACAACGGAGACTATCTTGTAGTCCCACTGAGAACCATGAATTGCTTGAGCTGGAATTGCCGGGGATTAAATAACCCTCGGACAGTTTGGGAACTCCAGAACATCATAGTCTCGATTATTTTTCTAGTAGAAACAAAGTGTTCGAATAAAGTGGTCAACAAGCTGAAAAATGGTATTGGGTGGTTTGGTTTAGGAGTAGACTTGCAAGGAAACTCAGGTGGGTTACCTCTTCTCTGGAGAAAAGATTTGGATGTTGAACTCATGCATTTCTCTGAAAGTTTAATTGATGCTCAAGTGCATATGGTTGATTCTCCCTAGCGTTTAACTAGCTTCTATGGTCATCCAAAGATTTCTAAAAGGAAACATGCTTGGGATATTTTGCACAAGCTCAGTCCATTATCATGTCCATCATAGGTTTGCATGGATGACTTCAACAAGGTACTTACTCAATAGGAATTTCAAGGTGCTGCTTTGAGACCGAATTGGCAAATTACGAATTTTAGAAAGGCACCATCAAACTGTAATTTGTTTGGTTTAGGCCATGAAGATCATCTTTTTACTAAGTGTCAGAATTGCTCTACTCCTGATACAACTAGAGCTCATCTAGACCGTGCATGTGTATCTCATGATTTTCTTGATTTATTTCTTGGAGCCAGGATCTATTATTCACATGCTCTTTTTTCATATCATATTCCTATTGTTTTAAGATTATCTTGTTCATATGAGTTATTAAAGGCTGGCAGAAAAACCAGAAGAGACAAAGGTTTTATGTTTGAAGTAATGTGGATTAAATCAGAAGATTGTGAATGAATAATTCAAGAATCTTGAGAGTATAGCTCAACAAGCAATGCTTGTAAAAACTTGGTTATGAAAACAAACAATTGTAGGTTGGGCATTCTCCAATGGAGTAAACAGTTCTTCAGTAATCACGCTAAGGCTGCGGAAGAACTTCAGCGAAGGATTTCTTGACTCCAACAAGGTGTTTTGACAGACTCTATAAAGGCTAAGATTGGTTCTTTAACTAATTAGTTAGAGGACCTTCTTGACGAGCAAGACATTACATGGAAACCAAGAAGTAAAGCACAGTGGTACAGAGAAGGTGATTGAAATATAGCTTATTTTCATGCTCTGGCTTCAAATGACGGAAACATAACCAGATTGTTGGCCTTTTGATAAAACGGATTCTTGGTGTCAATTAAAAGAGGAACTGGAAGCTATTATCTTGGAACATTTTGGCACAATGTTTTCTACTTCAAAGCCTACTTCTGAGGCAATTGATGCAATCATCCAGTGAGTGCGAGTATGTATTTCCAATGAAATAAGTGATTATCTTCTACGTCCTTACAATTCTATTGAGGTAACAAAGGTTTTAAATCAAATGCATCCTTTTAAATCGCCGGACCGGATGGCATGTCACCAGTTTTCCATTAAGAATATTGGTATGTTGTTGGTTTGGATGTCACTTATTGGGTTCTTAATTTCCTAAATGAGGGTGCTCTACCTACAAGTCTTAATCATACTTATGTTGTTCTTATTCCTAAGTGCCAAAGTCCATCCCACATCACTCAGTTTCGTCCCGTTAGTCTTTGCAATGTAGTTTATAAATTAGCCTCTAAGGTCTTAGCTAATAGAATTAGGAGCTGTCTTTCTAAAGTCATCTCACCATGTCAATCTACTTTCATCCTTGGGCATCTTATCATTGATAATATCTTAATTGCTTATGAAATTAACCATTCTCTTATGTTGAAGTCTTCTGGGGAGAAGGTATCTATGTCCATTAAGTTGGACATAAGCAAAGCTTTTGATAAGGTTGAATGGATTTTTCTTAGACATATTATGTTAGCTTTAGGTTTTCATTCCAATGTTGTGGATATTGTTTTACGCTGCATCTCTACTGTGTCTTACACTTTCTTAATAAATGGATCTCAATTTGGGAACCTGCAACCCCATCGAGGTATCAGACAGAGGGATCCATTATCACCCTACTTGTTCTTGATTTGCACTGAAGGTTTTTCTTGTTTATTGCAGGAAGCTAAACATTGTGGAAGCATCTCAGGTTTTCATATAGGTTCACATGGACCGAAGCTATCTCACTTATTATTTGTAGATGACACTTTATTATTTGGAAAAGCATCACTTTAGGAGGCGCAGCACATAAAGACAATCCTTGATCTCTATAAAGTAGCTTCAGGTTAGGAGATTAATGTTGATAAATCAACAGTAGTCTTCAGCAAAAACATGAATTCCACAATTTGTCATAGCATCACACAGCTTCTTACATTAAGGAAGTTCCTACTCATGACAAATATCTTGGCCTTCCTACCATTGTTGCTTGCTCTAAGTCCAAAGTCTTTTCGTCAGTAAAAGAGAGAATCTGGTAGAAGGTGTAAGGATGGAACAAACAACAACTCTCAAAGGCAAGGATGGAATGAACAACGACTCTCAAAGTTCACGACTCTCAAAGGCACATAAATAAAATCATGATCAAAGTTGTTGTCTAGGCCATTCTAAAATCCTCAATGTCTTGTTCCAAGTATCCAGATTCCTTGCTTTCAGATATCCAATCTATGATGAGTAACTTTTTTGGAGTGATGGTACAAAATAGAAACCAATTCATTGGGTAAGTTGGGATAGAATGTGTTCATCCAAAAACGAAGGTGGCATGGGCTTCAGACAACTTAAGACTTTTAATTTAGCTTTACTAGCTAAACAGGTATGGTGCATTGCAACTCAACCATCCACTCTCAATAGGTATGGCACATTGCAACTCAACCCTCCACTCTTTTACGTCAGGTTTTTAAAGCTAAATATTTTCCTAATTCAGACTTTTTCCATGTGAGCCTATTTCCAAGCTTTTATACTTGGACGAGATTGTACGAAATTCGAAGATATCTAGTCTTTGGTAGCAGTTGGCAAGTTGGAAATGGGAATCATATCAAAATTTGGAAAGTTAGGTGGATTCCACGTCCTTCTACTTTCAAAATTATATCTTGTTCTAATGCGCAAGCTGAAGACTCCACTGTAGATAGTTTAATTGATGAAAATGCTAGGAAATAGGAATATGAGTTGCTTCAAGAGCTTTTTTAGCAGGATGAGATTGAGCTAATTATGAGCATTCCATTGGGTGACACTCAAAATCAAGATAAGCTCATCTGGCACTATTCTAAAATTGGCTCCTTCATAGTGAAAAATGCCTACCATCTTATCAAAACACAATCTACAAACTGGCAAGATGTAACTTCAAGTAGTAATAGCTTTGTGGATGATATTTGGCCCCACTTGTGGAAACTCAACATACCAAGTAAAGTTAAAATATTCTTGTGGCGAATTTGCAAATGTATTCTACCAACAACATCCAAGTTCAATATTTGTGAAGTCGATCTTGATCTACTTGCTCTTTATGTAAGGTTCTTGTGATGACCCCACCTCTCCCTAGGGTGTACTCTAGAGTTTGGTAGACCACCTGCCCAACTCTCGCCAGAACTCACTCATAAATTTCAGAAAAAAATAATAATAATTGCCAAACTCTAATAGCATTAACTCTAAGGTAAACATCAAATTCCATGGTTAAACATTACAAACCAACCAACATTCCATATCTACACTTATATATACAACCAAATAGATAAAAACACAAATCCCAATCGTTTAATCAATTCACTAAGTATAACTAAGAGAGTAAGTTACTTAAAGTAGGATATCAACTCTCAAGCTGTCTATTTCCCTGATTCCACATTGCCAATGCCTGTTAAGGAAAATAATTAAAGGAATGAGCTAAAAGCCTAACGAGTTTCCAAGAAACCATGCAAACAAAATAGCAAGTGAATAAGCAAAATAGCAATATAACAACCACGTAGGTTATATTTCCAAAGCATAACTAATACATGACAAGAAAGTAAAATATTAACACCTCAATTAACACATCAAAACACAGAGCATTTTCAAAGCATAAGGATACAGTTTGCTCTCGCGAGCCAAATTCAATTGCATCCGTTTGCTCAAGAGCCGTTGACACTCCGTCAACCATAACATACAGTAACAATATCTAGTGGATCACCACTTCATTCCAATCTCCATCCACCGATCATCTCCTTTACCAGGTCTATACGCCAAACAAGAAACACAAGGGGTAATACTCGAGTATACCAATTCAAATAACAAGTAACACAACCCATGGTTCGTCAATCTCCTCAACCAAGCCCTTGCTAGCTCGATTCGACCAACTAGCCAATGGGGTTTGGAGCCCCAGTCGCTCAGTATAGTCGATGGGATAACATACCCAAACAACTTTTAAATCAAGCACATGTATATCATTTCACATGTAAACAGTATAACAATGAACCAGTCAAATTAGGTCGAGTGTGATAAAGTACACTTTTGCCTAGCCAATATCAATTCAAGAGAGCTAGTATTTCAATCAATCAATACTCTCATCAAGATAACATTCAAATCAAGTACAAGTCAGAACATGCCATTGAAACACTCACCAATCAAACATGAACTTTACACTTCAGCCCAAGCTTATCTTCTCGCCTATTTTCGAGTCCTGCCACCAAATATAATTACACAGATGTACATCAATTCCAACCATCAAATATATCACAAGAAAGTTAAACTCGTCCACTTTTCTCAAAAGTTCTACTTATGTTTCACTCTTTCAAATCAAGAGCTCAACATGTAGTCCATCACATGTATAGGAAAACATTTGAAAAACAATAGAACCTTAATAGTTCATCTAAATTTAAGGTTTAAATCATAAAAGTCAGCCCCAAAGTTCATGGATACAAGGTTTTTCTTGTTTATGACAAGGGAAAAGTCACATACATGCTAGTTCAATGTTTTTTTCAGTGGTATGTGGGTAAATACACAATAGTTAACATATCTAACAATGAACAAGACATATAACATGTTTCATATGTTAAAAAAAGCAACAACAACTCAAGTATCAAGTCATCCTTTACCCACTCAAAGAAACTTCGAAAACAACCAAGGAAGATTAACTTTTTCCTTGTCAAAATCACCAAGTTTCCTTGATTAAATCAAGTAAAATATTTTATGCATGCTAAGGTTAACACACCACTAAGTATTTCAATTCAAAATATGCGAGATTTAACCAAAGAAAGTTAGGTTTAAAACCTAGAAAAGTTTTCCAAAGTTTTTCAAGTCCCACTCAATCCATTTGATAAAATTTCGAGCTTTGGTGACATTCTTTGAAAATGTATAACTTGAGTTCTATGGGTCACAAAATCACAAAACTTACACCATTAGAAAATAAACTTGAAGCACTAACATGCTTTAGAAGAATCTTCATGAAATTCAGCTCATAAATTAGTCAAATTTCAATTTAAAAATCACTGCTATCACAAGTGCAGAAACAGAACAGTCATGATTTTCAAAAAATTTTGCAGATTTGTTAGCCTTTATAGAAATTGAACCAAAATTTTATATCGTTGGAAGTTCTATGAGTCTTGTTTCAAACACAATAAACAGAACTCAATTCAATTTTTCTATACAAAGTTATAGCAAATTTCCTAAAGCTGCATAGAGCTTCCTACGAAAATTTTCAGATTTCCAACAACTTAAGAAAATGAAACTTTCACTAACTATCTCATTCCATTGGCTCAAGTTCAACATATAATTGAAGGAAAACATGTATAAAGTAAGAATTAACCAAGAATTACCATAAAATGCAAAAAAAGGTTCAAAACCTGCTCTCCTGTTTGGACAACTTAACAGAGCTTCCAGCTAATTCTTACAAAATTCTCATTCAAGTTTTTCAACTTTGCTCTAGACTTTCAGATACAACAAGAGGGTAGACATATAACTTCAATTTCTAGAAGAAAACTCCTTCAAAATTCGGATAACAAGTAGCATAACCAATTTCCTTCTCTCGGCCAAATAGAAAATTTGCCAATAACATATCCAACTTTTAAACAAGTTTTACTTTAGCAAAATGCACTTTCTTAGCTAAAATCTATCATGCAACATGAATAATTAAGTTTATTAGAAATATGGGAGGTTTTATAGCAGTTTACCTCCCTTTTCACTCATAGTTCAAGGCTGGAGTAATGGAGACAGATTGCTCCTTCCTCTCTCAGCTCCTCAAGGTTGAATCGCACCAAGAAGGTAGAGCTCCCTCACTCTCTCCCTCCTCTCTAACTCTCTTTCCCTCGGCTTCAACTGATATGGAGATGAACTAAAAAATTCTCTCAGCTTCTCTCTCTCTCTCTCTCAATTTCCTATAGAAATATCATGAAGCAAACACATCTCCAAACATTCCAATACGCTCTTCTACTGCTCAACTTCATTGAAAAAAGCCCTCCACAAGTTTTCTAAAGGCCAACTTTGATGGTGCAATATTCTATGAAAATGGCTGCTCTAGAGTTAGAGTTGTTGTGAGGGATAGATGGGGCAATATTTGTTACAAGTATTTCTCACAAAATCTTAGGTATCTTTTCTCCTAAAGTAATTGAAGCCTATGCTGCAAAATTCACAATTTCCTCATTACTTCAGTTGAAGGTTCCTAAGATTATTTTGGATAGGGGTGTGCAAAATCGAAAAATTTCGATATACCGACCGAATTCGAATTGAATTTGGAAATTTTGAAATCAGTAATTCGGAATTCGGCACTGAAATCGGAATTTTCGATTTCGAATTCATAATTCGAAATCGAAAATCGAAATATGAATTTCCGATTTCAATTTCATTTTATAATATATATATTAATATTTATTTATTTATTTATTTATATAATAATATTTTTTATTTCAATTTCGTTTTATAATATGTATATTTATATATATAATAATAATTTTTATAATATATGTAATATAAAATTTATATTATATAACAATACATCTAACAAAAAAGAAAAAAAAGTGGAAAAGGTTTCCAAATTCGGTGAATTCGGAATTTATTGAATTCCGAATTGAATTCGGAATGGAAATCGAAATCAATCAGTAATTCCTATGCCAAAATTCTGAAAATTTTCGAATTCAAACTTTCAAATTACCGAATTCGAATTCGATGCACACCCCTACTTTTGGAGGGTGACTCTTTGAAGATCATCAACATGCTTAAAAATATGGAATCTAATGATTCAGCCTATGGAGTGCTGTTAGATGATATCTTTGTTAGTTTATAGAATTTTGTCACTTGGGAGGCTAATTGGGTTCTTAGGAATCTAAATGCGCCTGCTCATTTATTAGTTAGGAATGTTAGTTCTATTTCAGATATTTGTAGTTGGAGACTTTCTCCACCATCTTTTCTTTCATTCGCACTTACTGCGGATCCTCTTAAAAAAATTTTCCAGTTTTGCTATCCAAAAAAAAATTCTTCACCAACTACATACTTCAAGATCAACCTCGTGGTCTAATTCGATTAACTGAATACTTTTCGACAATTTTGTGCCCTAATTCTCTGACAACGGAAATGCCCAAGACTAACCTCGTAGTCTGGTTTTGATGCCAACTATAGAACCCAAATTTTAGGGTTTTACTAATAATCAATGCGTACAGGGTTACAAAATTAAAGGGATAAAACAAACACTCAAAATATATGCGGGAGAAAAGAAAATAATAAACTCAACTTACAATATTATTGAAATCTCAAAAAATGAAGAAAGTCACACCACAATAGAAAACCTGACAAACTCTTCCAAACTCTCTCAAGAAAACACGCTGAATGATGTCTTATTTATAATCTACCAAACCTGTTAGGAAAGAAACCCCTTGCATAAGAAATTATCAATTAAAAAATAAATTCCTAAATCACATACTACTAAAAACCTAATTCCAATAAAACTAATAATAAATATTTCTAGACTTGATTTAATTTGCCAACAGTTTAGTGGGGTATTTTTGGGGGAGGGGGGAAGAAGGAGGTTAGGGAAGGTTGGATTGGATTAGATGGTAAGGTGAAAGGGATTGTAAGTAGAATGTTGTGGGTTCAAAACCTCACTTGAAAAAAAAAAAAGCAATGAATTTCATGTTAAAAATTGTGTCACCATTTATTATTTCAATCATACCTTTTCAAGATTCAACATATATACCCATCTATTAAATTTTCTACTCCTATATAATTACTGCTAATGTACTGTTTCTATAAACATTTCACTATACTTTTCAATGCTAGACCTTTACTAATAACCTCCTTTTTTTGGAAGAAAAAAACTGCCATTTATGAGCCTAATAAAATTTTCAATAATCACAAACAAATCATATCCTTTTTAAGAATATTTTTTTTAATGTGAAGTGTGTGCCGTTCTCACTAGTTATAAATTAAAAATGTGCATTTTTTGCCTTTTAAGGTGAATTAAAATAAGAGAGAGCAAGGACTAAACTACTGTTAACTTTTTTCATTGTTTGGAGAAAAAAGTTCCACTCTCAACACAATGCCTTAGCTCCACAATTCATAAAAAAATCAAACAGAAAAGGAGAAACAAAAATGATTGCCACTCCTAAGACTCTTATTGGTTCCTTGATAGGATTTTTCACTTGGGCCAAAAATTTGGTTTAAATCCATGTATTAACTGATTGTGTGTTAACTAAAAATATTGCTCGATCTAAATCTAATCCCCCATTTTTGGTAATTTGGTAGAGAATTCAATTGTCAAATTGTTTTATTTCATTATTCTAAATATATTTTCAACGGAATATGTACTCTGTTTCTCCCTTTTTCCCTTTTATTTTAACGGGTATTTGTGCTTTACTCAGTCTCCAAAGCTACTTGCTGTACTTTTCGAGTGTAATATCATGCTTTAATTCTTCTTTTTCTTTCTCGTGCAGAATCTAGTAATCTCAACATGTCGATACAAATTAGACACTTAATAGTACTATTTGATTATCCGTTTCATATTTCAATTTGGGACTTGTCAGTTCTGTAAACTAGCTGCAGCAGACAACGTGAAATTTATTACTTGATTGTTTTAGCTGTTCATACACTAGCGGTTACAGTAACAAAAATCTGCTGAATTACCATTTCATTTACGTGTCTTATTAGGCTTCTTCTTACTGCCTTTCTTTCTATACATGCCTTGCAGTATCAACTTTGCCAGAGAGGGATGAACGGAAGTACGGCAAGTTCTCTGCCCTTCATGGCAAGTCCTTGTAATTCCATTTGGCAATTGTGTAAAACTTACCGTGGAACCACTTCCAAATGCACCCTTTCAACATATCTGAATCATTGCCTGAGATCTTGATATCAAAGTCTTTATATACCTATGATTTAGTGGTATAACACTACTTTAGTATCGTTCTATCTTCTGGGTGGTTATCCTACTGTGTGTGAGTTTTGGTATTTGCCTGAGAAAAGAAAAACCAACCATCAGATAACGCTAGCGTTCAGGAAGGAGCAATCATGGTCAAGACACAAATATTTACTACAAAAGATTCAAAGCGAAAAGTTGGATTAAGAAGGTATTCTTGCTTAGACCAAATACAACATTCACTTCCGACTTCTTAAGGTACCAGACATTGAGATTTGGTTACAAATATTTGCTCCGAAGCATATATATTAAAATCATAAAATGAATGCCTTGCCTTCAGAAACAGAGGGTATAACAAATTTCGACCAAAATATTAGTAAAAATTTACGGCTAAGTAACGAATTAAATAGACAAAAATAGTCACATGCGCAAAATAAATCAAGACAAACACATTCATCTGAAATTACAAGAAACACAAAAAATCAGCCTATTGCAAGTCCTGCGCTGTTTGTTGCGTACAACTGGAACGCCACCCAGCCTATACTGCAAGTCTGAGAAAACCACAATTAATTTTGTAGTTGTCCGAAGTATCTCCCAGATATGGTTACCAGAATGTTAAGCATGGCAACTTCGTCATCCAATTCCAACTTCTCTGCTCGCACGCTTGCACACTTCCGCAACAATGACCTAAAGGCTGCAGAAGTGTCGGCATCAAGGGGACAATCAACTGCTGCAGACAAAGCAAATAGCCATAGACAATCATCCCAAGATAGACTACTCATACTTTCTGCCACATTTACACGCTTCCTCAGCATAGAAACTCGAGCTACAGAGTCCATCCGCAAAATCATAGACAGGGTGGGGCATTTTTCAGAAACTCCACCTGTATGCGATCTAGAACTGGGACTTGCTACAGAATCCATACCATCATTATCATTGGCGACAACAGAAGAGCATGGATTGCCACATGTTTCAGGTGTACAGCACTGCACAGATTGGCTTGAATCTTCCACAAAAGGCATATTATCGATGTTTTCAAGAAGAAAGCTATCGAAGGGCCTGGAGAAGGATTGTCCTTCATGAACAGTGGGAGATGACTGCACCTTAGCTTCCATATTTTCAAGTCTTGATAAGGCCTGAAAAAGAGTGCTATGCATTTGAATAAAGAGAATAAACGGATCAAAAGACAAAAAATATATACCATGATTGGATCATTGCCTCAAATTTATCATACAGAGAGAGAAAAAAAAAAGGAGAAAAGGGGGGGGGGGGGGGGGAGAACATTATGTATACAGAGGAAAAATGAAGCATCTCTAGTAAGAAATGCGTTTATGATAACTTAGGAACTATTTAAAATTCTTTCAAACATTAAAGCAAAAGTATAACTTCACCGGAGGCACGAAATCAGAATATAAAAGAGGCAAAGGTCTAGCATACAATACCAGCCTCAACTCAGAGAAATCGGCAAGAAATGCATCCTCCCACTCTTTGAGTGGCATTAAGTGCACTGGACACTTTGCTACATCAGGAATTAGAGGCATGTAAACAGTTTGCTCCTTGTTTAGTTTAGTTCTATCAACCTTGGCAACTTTCACTTTGGGTATCTGTGCAGATTCCCACCTACAAATGATTTAGGCACCATTGAGTTAATATCTTTCTCACCAACATATAAAACCAAATCTATCTACAATTATAAGACACAACTTTCTGTATAGGCCAAGAAAGTAAAGTCATTAGGAAAGTGTAAAACATTGCATGACATGTTTAGAAGTCCAAGGATTAAATTTGCATCACAATTCCTAAGTATCAAAGGCATCAATTAATTTGATGAATTTTTTTTTATCAAAATCTGATAAGCTGGTACATTTGCAGATGATGCTTGCCTCAGTTCTAAAATATAAGAATAGCAAAAATGTTCTAGAGAAAAATTGATGTTGTTCATAATTTCTACAGGTGGTATTCTTGGAGGCTGATGTCAGAGACAGTGTCTACCAGGTGTATAAATATGACTACGTCCTAATGCCTCATTTAATTCTCTTTCCTAACAGCATCCATGATCCAGCTACAGTGTGGAACTAATAATCTTAACCTTCCAACTTTCAAGGAAACAATAATTCCAAAAAACCCAAGTTACTTTCTATTTTTATATTGCATGTGGAGTGCTACCAAATTATCTTCCACATAAAGAAAAAAATGGTAGGAAAAAACGCTCAAATAATTTTGCAGTGCTTATGCAGGTAAAAGAAAAGGCAGCCAGCCCAAAACTACAAACAAGCTTGCAAACCAACAAAACCCCAATTACCTATTACCTATTAGGTCACCATGAACAAGACTTGAAATTAATAGAAAGGTATTCCTCGAGATTGGTGCTTTGGTGCATCTATATCCATACAGAGAGTTCCAAGTACAGGCACATTTAAGGGTATATAAACTGGTGCTTCGGAGAATACATTTGCTGAAGCTTTTCTTATGGTCAAACAATTTATTTTGCCAATACTTTGATAAAAGAAATAGCTAAAAGCTCATAAAACCTATATGATTCGCACAGAATACTAAGCAACCAAGCTTACAAAAAAGAGCAAAATCAACAAGAATCCTACATTAGCTAGCATTCAAATTCATGTTTACTGATGTTTAACCTTATCCACCTTCAATAAAAAAAAAAAAAAAAAAAATGGCCAAACACAAACATAAAATGCAAGCACTCAAATGTGAACGTACACACACACTCATACAAGTATAAATCTCTACAAAGCCTGAACATAGATGTGGAAACAACACGTATACAAAGCCAAAGACAGCATTTTTAGAAGCAAAAAAGAAAAAGCATACAGAACATCTTAAACAAGTTGAACTGAATTTGTTCTTCCATGTGTAAGTCATGATCAACAATCAATTTATAATGCTGTAAATGTAAAAGTTTTGCAATTATATAAAAGTCATTGATATTTATAGTAAAAATGTTAGTTATTTCATAACTATCATGTACAAAGAGATTATGCACACATTTTATCTTAACAATCACGTATACTAGAGAATACTACATTAAACAATTGATATTGAAAAATAATATGTTTCCACAGCTCTCTGCTTTAAAGCCTATAAGCCCTCACTGCTGTGATTCATTATTCTCTACCAAGTGAGCCAGCTAGCATCCCTACCTTTTGAGTGAACAAGCAGATATCTTACCATGTTGTCACACAATTGCATAATCAAATATTTTAGCAGAAAGGAACAATTAACATTCACAGAATACTCTGTACAATGGAATTATTCCCCACCTAAAAACCACATATTCGATGGTCAAATTCACACTTTGAACAATTAATGAACACACAATCTCAATTAGTGTCGTTCTTGATGAAATCTTCACCACTATCAAATACTTCCATAAACAAATGTTTATTATATATTTCAGTTGCAATTCCATCTTATGAGAAGGATGTCTCCACATTTTTGTTTTAGTTACATATCGAATATCTCATAAAGAGAGAAATATAGGCTAAAAACAGTGTTTTGACACGTGAGAAATTTGAAATATGAATATAAAGGTGTTGAATACACATAACAGCTGTTCTCCAACACTGGCACACACCATTTTTAGATTTTCAATATGTCATCATACACATACACGTGCATATCTGCATAACATTGATAGGTGTGTATCTGTGCATGATTTGAAAAAGCATTCGAAGATCAAACATACATTCACATGCTTTTCGTCAGATTTTTCTACTTAATAATAAAAGAAAAAAAGAATCTACTATCAATTCCTGTAGCAATTTCTTTTTATTTTTTTGTCAAAACGATAGGAATTCCTTTAGCAATTTCAACAAGGAAAAAGCTACTGTCATTTCTGGGGCCCCACCAAAAACAAATGGTGCTTTGCAAGAACTAGATATAAGCAAAGATACTATAAAAATGAGAAAGAAATCCTAATGCGTCTTTTAAAAAGATTTATATGCCAATCTTTCTTAGAAGAGCATAATCCTATTATACACTCAGTACATCTCTTTTCTTTCAACCTTTTGCCTTTTCATTTCCCTTTTTTCCCATTTTGACATGTTACACCTTTTACTTCATGTCCATTTATACTAGTGAACCAGTCAACTCAATCTCAAAACAACATGTGTCTCTACAATAAAGAAAAAAGTCCAACAGACATTCAACTTGGGTTGTAACTCATCAAAGCCAACTCAGATAGACAAGTATAAAGGTAAGTTCCCTTCTCATGTTATCACCTACCACTCACACTCAGGAGAGTACAAGGAGCGAGAAGTACCATATCATCAGTTAATGAAGTTTACTTAATTGCAAAGCAGATATATAAGAATTTCGAATTCAAATTTGATCTCCATTTTGTCAACTGAAAATGCAGCAGGCCACATTTTGAAATATGAATCTTAACTTGTGAACTGAAAGCAAGACGCTGAATGATGTAAATAAGATAGAGGTCATATGGCCTACTAGCGCTAGGGAAGAAAGAAAGGATCTTGGGGCCGTTTCAAGGCAGTAAAAGAGGTGAAGAATAAAGAGTTTTAGGGGTATCATGAGGAAGAAGAACAAAACAACTCCAAAATCTATTAAATACTTTTTGATCAATGTCCATGTTAAATAACCTAATAGGAATACTATTTGTAAACTATGACCTTCCCTAATAAAATTCCAAAAGGTAGAATTCCTATTTCCTCTTCTAATATATAAGCAAAATATTTGTATAACTATTCTAAAAGAAATCTATAACAACTAGTACTCCAATTAGTTTCCTTATATAAAAAAATAATCAAATAAGCCTCGGTAAACATGACCAATGGAAATTTCTTGCAAACAACTAAAATACCAAAATTAAATTAAGAGCAAAATTCAACAAAGGACTAAAACTCAGGACTAAACTTCCCACTAAGATGGCACTTAAACCAAAAAAAATGGAACTCTTAACATACTGAAACAACCAAATAGGCTGCTACTCGTCAAGGGATACCTGATTGAAACTGGAAACAATTATGAAAAAAAATATAATGTTAGATCCGGTAGGTTCTTTCCCTTTTCAAGTATATTTTTATTTTTGGCTGGGAATCAGGACCAGTAAAAGTAACAAATGTACGAAAATACAGAACATAAATTGTCAAATTTGTCCTGTTTAATTACAACTGATTCATAAACAGTGTTTACATAGAGAAAAATTGCATTGCATCATTTATGTGCCCTAAAATTGATAGTTAGTATTCTACCTATTTAGGAGATTCAAGTATGTGCATCACTTGTACTGCATTATTATACAGGTAATTACTCAGTTATGAATTAGAAGGATTCAGAAGGGGAAGGTAGTTACTTCATTACTCGGTTGGATTTGAACGTTAATGTTTTCCTCGCTACAGTCATATCTCTTATCTGGAAGACCAGCAATGATTTTTAGTAATTAACAAAATGAAAGCACATGCATTGGTAATGCAAGGGAAGTACTGTAGGCTTTGATTTAAATTACACCAAACAATGAGCATAAAGCCCGAGTCTTGTTACTTGAAGTCTCAAAATGAAATCCTGGACCAGCTATCTGGGATGATGTGGTATGGAATGACAGAATGGATTCCAGGAAATACTATGCAATGATACAAGATAAAACAAGTTTGGGGGCAAAAAGAGAGAGTGATGCAGCACCAACGAAGCATGTGGAGATAAAAACTGAAATGAACTTTAGCTTTATAGGTTTTAGTTTTAGAAATTAGAAGATAGTTCCAGAACTTTTAGCCTAAAAATCTGAGAATACAAGTGTGGTAGTAGGACTTCTTACAGAAAGAAACATCCCAATGCCATCTTAAAGTCAGATTGCCAAATTGCTACATCCACTACAAAGTGGTGACAAGCTGAGAGCCATCACAGAAGACCTGTACTTGTGGATTGCAGGTTTATTATAAAAAGATGTGCTCTCAGGTTAAACCACAGATTGAGAGAAGGGTAGCTTTGTGCAGATCAGTTAGTAAACATGCAGGAGGCTTTCAAATACTAGCAAATGGAGATTTCTTCAAGCTTGTTTGCAGACTATCTGTAACTTGTTTTGCTTGGTCTAAGCAGCACTGTTTACATCAACGGAGTCTTACCATCCATACATTTGGCATTCCGCAACTTCACAAAGATTTCAATTTCACTGGGTCAATGTTGGAGACAGGAAGGAAGGGGATGGGTAAAGAAAAAGTTTAATTAAGAAAGGGCAGATAGCTCATGACTGATAGTTTCATAGGGTAAAGCCCATGAAGATTGATAGCAGCGCTACCATCCCACGTGAATGGAACTTTTCTCAACTTCAGAATCCCCAGTCTAGCTAATATAGGAAGCCTCCCCTTCTTTAGCCCCCATTTTTGGGTGAAACCAAAGGAAGAAGAATAAAACATGAATTAAACGTCTAGTTATACATGTAACCCAAATTCGCACCCATACCTTTTGTGAAAACCCAGATACTCTTAAAAAATGCCTAGTTTACATCATATTCATATGGGCATATAGGATAGTTAGCATTCAAAGACACTATTGTCATCATCCATATAGTTTATAAACTTATCATAGGACAGCTAATCAAATAAACCTTTTAATTGTGGTTCATTCCTCTCCAATGCTTTCTTTCATTTTGCCGTAAATCTTCCCCCAATTAACCAAACATTTTTTCAGAGCAGATCAAGAGGAAAACAAATAAAGATAATATAAGAGACCAAAATTTTACCTTACACGTCTAAGATATTCTAGACCATCTTCTGGAGGGCCTGAATCAAAATCAGGTTCACCTGTAACAAAAAACGCAGGTTTCTGAATGCTACTATAGTCTTCATCACTATCATCTTCTAAGCACTCATCCTGCTCAATTACGTGAAGACCAGGAGGATCTACCAGATTTTCATATGCATTTTCATTCTCTGCATTTTCTGAATATTCTTCACCTGAAAGGGCTGCATAAATTTAGTCGTGCAGACTCATATGATTTTAAAATGAATCAGAACAAAGGAGCATTTTGATAACAAAAAAGAAAGTCATCCAGCTGCCCATACAGTAAGATAAACAACCAGAAAATCTAGTCACTTCAGCAACAACTACTGGACATTGCATTTCATGCAAAATTTAGCATTGCTTAGAATTGAATGCATCCATCTTACATTTACAACTACCATAGATTGGACATATTCACAGAGTATGCAGACTCAACACCATTTAACATCTTTATGGTGAAACCTCAGAGGGAAAAAATCTGCCACAGTCAACCCAAAAGTATTTCCTAATCTGCACCAATATATGCATATCCAAGTCTCCATGTTCCTAGGTCAAAAAAATCTACAGTATATTTTGGTTTACGTAGCACAGGGTGTCTTTCACAAGATATCTATTTGCCATTCCTCGGTGAACAAAAACTCCTAGATGGTATCCACGTCCTTTTGCAGCTATCGCACCTGTGCAGACAAGAAAAATGGAAACCCATCAAATTGACACAACAAGAACCCAAATTTATGTGTAAAAAGAACGACAAAGATTTGATGAGAAGAAGCAAAGAGTTTGCTTTGCTTTTTCATACAACAAATACACTCCTCAACTCCCACCCTTAACCTTCCAAAAGGACAGGGGAAGAAAGACAAAAAGGACACTCACCAAATCATCCCATGAGGAAAACCAGAGTTTTCGTCCACCCACTTTCATAATTTGAACAGGTTAGAACTAGCCACTCCCCAACTTCAGAAAAACCGGAAAACATAAACTTGAAGGAGAAAAAAGGAAAGAAAATTTTCTCAGGGAAAGTAGGAATGAGAGCTGGAAACAGCTCTTTTTAGTCCTATGCACAAATTTCCAAATATGACCAACTCTTACGGCAACAATGTAAAACAAACTATGTGAAAAAATGAGAAAACACGTTTGCCACCACAAGAAGAAAATTATACTAAGAATTTCAGACCTATGTATCAAATTTAACTAGTCAAAATTAACCCTTGAAAGGGAAAAGACTCCCATTTTGATAAATTGGAACTGCTTGACCCATGTGTTACTAGTGTCATAAGGGAACAAGTCATAATCAATTAAATGTAAAGAACAAAATTGCAGCCTGTCTGTTGAAAAGAATAATGAGGCAAGGGAGTGAAAAGTTTTTATATGAATGGAAAATAAGTAAAAAGTAACAAGGAAACTAGCTACAAGGTCTGAAAACTAAACAATAGCAAGTCATTTGAAATGGAAACCAAAAGCGGTTCCTCTTTTTACCAATTACCTTGTTAGGGTAAAGGAAGAAACTAAAAGACACCATTTCGAGTAGTAGAAATGGCGAGGTCTAACATCAACAATCACAAGCAAACTATATCTTGATGCTTTGTACATTTGAAGAGCAAAAAGCAGGAATGATATGCCCACTAGCAAACAGCAGAACCTCATTAAACACAAACCTCATCTTCCCTACTGCAGTAAAGGAAGAAAAGTCTTGACAAACCAGAAAGTTTTCCATTAAGTATTCATATTTCTCAAGTGACTTAAATGCATAATTCACACTTCAGATCCAAATAGATACTCTTTTTTTTTTGGGTGCTGAGATACTATTATTTCATTGCACTGAATAACAAGTACCATCTTCACAGACAATTAACTTGACAACAGAAACAAAACAGAGACAATACAAACTCAAAAGTCACATTATTCAACATTCTATGAACATCCAGACACAAGAATTGAAATCCACATAGCCTGAGAAAATCACTGCACAATTTGACACCACTAAATCAATTATGGAATCCGGATCAAATGAGTCCTAAACTCTAATTACAGAATGTCCTAGAAGATTAGCACTGTTATCAACTACAGATCACATAATTCTGCGATCAAGTTCAACATCAATAAAATCTATGTTATAAATATAATAACGATCATACATAATCAAATTTTTTACCATAAGAATATGATACACGTACCAAAAACTGAAGAGCGTGCCTCATTTCTGAACCGCGGATTGAAATCAACACGGGTGTGCTTCTTCTTCTGCTGCTGCAGCTGCTGATGATGAAATTGACTATGATTATCAGAACCCACCAGTCCATCATACTCCTCCTGCACAGCAGGACCAAGTCCACAATAAACCTCTGTCCATTTCTTACTCTGCCAATCCACTGCCACAAACCTCAACACCTCCAACTCCGTCCTCGTATAAACTCTCTTCCCCCCTTTATCATTCTTTCTGGTTCCACAATTCTGAGCCAAGCCCATATCAACAAACTTCTGATTCTCATCAGCCCCTGAACTACTGGTTTTCCCACTTTTGCCCCTCCTTCTTGGCCTCTTATGATTCACATTCTTCCTTGAATTTTCAGAGAAATTGGTGGCTTTTCTTTCCTTTCCAAACCCTACTAATGCCGTTTCATCAACTACCTCAATTTTCATACAACAGTTTTGTTCATTCAATTTCCCATCAATTTTCAATATTTCTTGAATTCCAGAGACGCCCATTTCACCCTTCTCCAAAACGGAGTTGTCTGTCTCACAATCAACAGGCTTCGATTCTTGATTCTTGCAAACGCCATCGTTTAAGCCAGTAGCATAAGCACCCATCGCTTCTTCCACGCACTGCTCTCCTTTACCCTCCAAAACGGTGCCGTTTCTTGTTTCTGCTTCGGAACCTCGTTCTTCACGTTTCTCTGAAACGGCATCGTCAAAGCAAGAAGTAGTGGCTCCGGCAATTTCCACCTTTTCTTCTCCTTCAGCTTCTTGTCTTAGGACGTCGTGGAGGACAACTTTTTCATTTCCCACCAAAACGGTGCCGTCTCTCATTTCTGCTTCGAAACCTCGTTCTTCACTTTTCTCCAATACGGCGTCGTCAAAGCAAGAAGTAGCGGCTCCGGCGATTTCCACCTTTTCTTTTCCTTCAGCTTCTGGTTTTACGACGTCGTCGTGGAGGAGTAGTTCTCCTTTCCTCCCCCAAACGGTGTCGTCTCTCTCTTCTCCTTCAAAACCTCGTTCTTCACTTTTCTCCAAAACGGCGCCGTCAAAGCAATTACTAGAGGCTCCGGCTTCTTGACTTACGACGTCGAAGAAGGCGTTCTTATCTCGTTCATCTCTGTTTTCTTCTACTTCAAAATTTTCAGAGTCGGCCTTCTGCAAAACGGCGTCGGTTTGGTCTAAATCGAACGTTTCTTGAACGACGCCGTCTTTGAGGTCGGACGATGATAACTGTCGTAGTTGGTCTTGACGATCAAGACCGACGGTAGGTTTGGAGTTGCAGTCGTCCGCCATTGTTGTGAGTTTCGCTGTTGATTCTTCCGGCCGGATGAGACTTTGAGAGCTTCTGAATAGGGAAAATGGCGTTCAACTCTTTATACTCTCGTAGACTAGTATACTATTGCGCTTCAGGTGCTTGTACTGCATGCACGGGGTTTATACATTGTACAAGACTAAGAAGCTTGGGGCTCTGTTTTTTCTGTTTTTCTTTTCTTTTGTTTTATTTTTTTCTGAAAGAAAGGGGTGCTCATATAATATGGTTGTGAATCTCGTGATTACAGGTCTTAGGGTTACAAATGATATGAGGCGAATCGAGTTTTGATCTAACCAAATCAAGTATCGAGCCAACTTTTTATATTCTGTTAGTTCAAATGCAATTCAATTTGAATATTAACCAAGTTCGAGTTGAACTTTGATTCGAACTGATTGTGAGCGATTCGATTCGTGTGTAACCCTAGTCTGCATGCAATAAAAATTTGCTAGTAGTTCTTAAATAATTCTTCTTATCTTCTTACCAATTTTAAATAATTCTTTTTTAACTTACTCTTTGAATTAATCTTTATATGACCTTGTTCGTTACAAATTGTTTTCCAAATTGTACTAAATTATTTTGGTAAAAAGTTTTAAAGTTGCTCGCCTACAATATTATTTTAATCAAATTATGTGATGCTCTCACCTCTCCGTAGGGCAAATCCTAGGATATCAACGAGACGTCTGCCCAATTCTCGTCAAGACTTACGCACTCATTCTAGTTTAAAAGAACCACAAGTCAACCATCGACTTATAATTAAGAAATATTTCGAATATACACATCCAAAACTCCCAAGGCTACCATTTACCATTACAAATTCAAAATACTCAAATATAACAAAATTTACACTTTAAAAGCCTCCAATTTTATGCAAAAGATATACTAGTTTCCACCAAAAGCCGCTAATCTATAACTTCCACCAAAAGCCGCAAGTCTAGAACTTCCCAACTTCCACTTCCAAATCTGTTAAGGAAAACAACTTAAAGGGATGAGCTAATGCTCAATAAAGCCAAGAAAATCAAGCAAGCAAGCAAGTAACACAAATTAAATCAAATATCACACTTAAAACGATTTAACACGAAACTTCATTTAAGTGCGCAAATAGGAATTAAAACACACGTAAAAGGATACAGGAACTCTCAGGAACTATATCCACACAGATTCACCGATCATCTTGATCCACAATTTTCCAAGTGTTGACACTCCGTCAACCGAACAAGTAACAAGTCCGTAGAACTCCACTTTTAATCGAATTCTACCCACCGTTACACCCCCTACTAGGTCCGAACGTCGAACAAATTTTGATATTACTCGAGTATATACAAGCAAGTCAAGTATATGAGTCTAAGGTTCACCAAACTCCTCAACCAAACCCTTGCTGACATGGATTGAATGGCTAGCCATTGGGTTTTGGGTGTCCCCATGAGTATAAGTGGTCGATGAGACAATGCTCCAATCGACTTAAAATCGGCATAATACTTAGTCGGTATGAGAGGCACCTCCCACCCGAATAGAGTGTGGTACATGCTACCACTCAGTACTCACGATTACAAGCATGTTCAAGTACAAGTTCAAATCACGCAAATTCATATACAAATAGTGAGTATTCATGAGGGAGAGGACAAGAGAGATAAAGTACACCCTTACCTCGGCAAATTCATAAATCGTGACAATTTCACATAATACTTGTACACATATCATTTCAATCATAGTACATGAAACATGCACTTGACACTCACCAATTCCAAAGGGGAAAAGAGTCCCAATGGCCCTCCAACACTTTCTCAAATAAAGTTTTAGCCCTCCAAAAATTAACGATAAAATTTTGACCATCGATCTAATAAAATAGCATATTTGTGGTCCTTCTGTCAAATCCAGCAGTTAAAATTAACGGAAAGCATCATCTCGTGAGATGCGCGATCAAATATCAAGGGCATTATAGTCTTTTTTCCAAGAGTAAAAACTCTCTTTCACCACTGATTTTCGCTCCAACAATTTCCACTCCTTTTTGCTCCAACATTTTCCCCTCAAGTTCCATCTGATCAAAATCAAATTCTCAGACGGCTGCCAAATCCTTAGTACTGAAGTGAAATCTCCCTGAACAAGATTATGCCGTGGAACCCAGAATACCAAAATCAATTATGTGTAGCGTTGAGCCTTCCTCAGCAGCATGCCAAATCGTCTTATTGGAGAAGAAATTAGAGATCTGAGTGGATTAAGATAGGTTGTGAGAAATAAAATCTGAGTGGATGGTTCACAAGCAGTAGTGGTCCACATGTTTCTTGCCACCGTCCGATCACGCTACATCATAAGCCAGGACATGAATGGAGCATTCTGTTGTACTTGTTGCCGCTCCTACTGCTGAGGCTGAAATTGCTGATTCACAATGCCCACAACCCCATCACCACCATTTCCCAATCCGCGGACCTCCTCGTTTCCCTGCCAAACCCCACAACAACCGCCACCACTAGCATTAGGCGTGCCAGGTCCCAATTCCTCGCCACCGCCGCTGTCCGCCATATCCCTCTCCAGCAACCCCATCAACTGCTTCATAATCACCAACCTCATCTTCCCTTAGAGTGCTCACAACCAGACCCAGGTTCACAAAGAAATCATCCATGTGGTCATGCTGCTTATTATCATGAGGAGAAGCAAGAGCAACGGCAGCAGTGGCAGTGGCACAGGTGGTGGGGTGGTGGAGGAGTAGGTGGGGGCGGAGGTGCTGCTGCTGCCTAGTGGGAACAGAAAGAGAGGAGGCCTGCCTAGGAGGCGGTGGGGGTAGACGCAGATTTGGAGGAGGAGGGGTGGAGTGATTTTTCTTGGATTGGATGATTGTCGGGAAGAGGTTGGGTAAGATATATGTCATCCCAGGAGTTCCCGAGTAAGTAGCAATTTGGTAGAATTTGTATTCTTCTTCTATTTGGCAGAATTTGTGTTCTTCTTTAGAGACTATAATACCCTTGATATTTGGTTGTGCGTCTCACGAGATGATGTTTCCTGCCAATTTTAATTGTTGGATTTGACAGAAGGGTCACAAATATGCTATTTTATTAGATCGAGGGCCAAACCTTTACCATTAATTGTTAGAGGGCTAAAACATTACTTGAAAAAGAGTTAGAGGGCCATTGGGACTCTTTTCCATTCCAAAAACAAGCGAGCAAATAAGTCTTTTAATTGTCCGCACCGGAATTCTTTTCAAAATTCTCTTGAACACCTGAGGAAATATCAACCAGCCATCACTAAATGCAAACCACTTTTATACTAATTTCCCCCTTAATCCATCACTCACATATACACTAAATCACTTAGCATACAAGGGAGAAAATTCATTTGTTTAGGCAATCAAGAAAACGAATCAAGAGAGGTTTAATCCTTTGGAAACCAAGATTCAAAATGAAGGTCTAAAGTTACAAGAAACCTTGTATCCATCTATGAAATCAAACTTAAAGCGGATTAACAATTTCAAAGGAAAGTTGGAAGTTCTTAAGAAGGGCATTTTGTTTGAAACCAGAAACTTCCAGCTTTGTGTGATGATACTTGAAAAATCACATCTTGAGTTTCGTAAGTCCAAAAATTGGAAAATTTATACTGTTGAAAACTAGATTCAATGTACTAAAACTATTCAGAAGACACTTTTTTTAGATTCAAATAAAAAATCATTCAAATCTCGGTTCCAACTTGCTGCTTCATTAAAACAGGGCAAAATAGTCTTGATTTTCAATGAAATTTGAAAATTTATCAAAATTCATAGGAACCGAATTAGCCTCTGAAATTATAAAACTTAAAGAACATCAAGTCTAGTTTCAAACACAATAAGCGGAATGAAATTTGGATTTCCCTACACCAAGTTACAATAGTTTACGAAAACTGGTTTTTGAAATCTGATCCATGGATTTCCAGCCTTGGAGCATTAACATAGTTTTGAAATCAGGGCATAACTAGGGCTACACAAGTCCAAATTCAGTGTTGTTTATGGCATTGAAAACTACATTCAAAGTACTAAAAATCATTAGAAGAAACTATTTTCAAATTCATTTCACAAGAGAAGTGGAACTAAGCTACAAGATGCAGCTGTGCAGGTTTTTCGGGTAAAATAGTAAGAGCAAATCAGTCAACTTTGCCGAATCACCACGGTTCACAGAAAATGAATTAGTAGGGGTATTTTATACCGTTAGAAAGCCCTTGGAATCTGGTTTCAAATGCCTTAAACGGCACTTGATTTTGACTCTTGGACAAAAATTTATTGGCTGTTGAGTGCGGACAGGCAGACTGCCCTGATCAATTTTCCAGATTTAATTTTTCTCTCTTTAGCCTAACTTTCAACCACACAAAAGAAATGATTTTTTAGAGATAATTTTTACACACACAATCCAACATATAACAAGTATTTTTGCAGCAATTTAACAACAAAATTTGAAATTAAATCAAGAGAAATAAATCAGCAAAATTTCGGACAACACCTCCTCTCTTTCTCTTCAAATTTTCTCTCCAACATTCAAGCCAAAAAATTAAGCTAGAAATCACAAAAATAACAATTAAACAAACAAGAAATCCTCAAGTCCACTATCTAATCATCCACCTCAAGGCATCTACCTAAACAAAAATCAAGAAAACAAGGGTTTCCTCAAGTCTTCTAACCTAGTTTTGGTTAGGGTTTCAAATACCCTTGCATAACAACCCAAAACCACTACTTACTCTTGTATAAAACTAAAGATCAAGGGAAGTGAAACTTGTTACCTCTCCACAACTTCAACCCTAGTTAGAGCCAAGATTTGCACCACCAAACCACCCAGAAATCACCACAAGGTAAGAGCTTTCTTCTAGTTAGATCAACTTCCAAAGGTTTGAAGGTGTTGGATGAATTCTTGGAGCAAGATTTGTGGATGAAGTTGGAGTTTTTCTCCTCTTCTTTTGGAGCTTGGAGGTTCGGCCAATGAGAAAGGAAAAGGAGAGAAGATGAAACTTTGAATTGTGATGTGAAGGTGAGAAGAAAGCTAGCTTTTGGTGGTTAAAAGGTCAACTAGGAATAGTAGCCCAAATAGTGTTATGCACTACTAATTTCCTTCTTGTTTCCTACTTTCTAATACTAATCTTCCAAGGTAGTTTCCTTTATACTACTAATACTCATTCTTACTAGTCCGAGGTAAATTCTCCAAATCTCCAATTAATCGCGCCGGTGCAATTTTTTTAAAAATTTTTGACACGTAAGCGATAAAAATATGTTTTGAGTAAAATTCATGCTAAAATAATAAAATTAAATAACACCAATGCAAATAATTTTAAAATAAGTAAAATTTAAGAATAAAACTACGAGTCCTCACATCCTCTCCTCCTTAAAAGGAATTTCGTTCTCGAAATTCTCACATTTGCTCGCATAGACTTAATGCTACAGGATTTTCTTCCAATTCTCAAATGTTTTTCTCTTACTCATATTACTACCACAAACTTACCTAGAGGGAAAATCTTATCACGTAAAGGTTAAGCTAATATGTTAAGGAAGTTTAACAAGGATGTCAAAATATGCAGGGTAGTATAAGTTTGAAGACCTGATGAAAAGTGAAAACGATAACTACGAAACTTGGTTACTACTTCTGCTGGATCTTGAAATCAAATACAGTACACTGGCCACATACTATCTTCTCTATTCGAATTGTCTTCCTTCATTGTTAACCACAAACAAATAAAGAATTTTTGTCCAAATCCAAGAACAAATCATGTAATCCTTATCTCAATATCCCAATGGTCCTTAAGTATTCTCAATGAACTTAATGTCTCGTATATCAAATTCTATAAGATCTTAACAGCGTAGTAATTTTGTCCTACTGGGATTTAACCCTATTAATCTTTCAAAATGGTTAGAAAGAAATCTCAAATAATCAATAATTTCAAAAAAAAAATCACATCCAGTTTCATACAAATGTATACAAATATCAAAACACTAAAGAATAAACTTTAAATTTATTAATATCTTATCATAGTCCCCTAGTCACTTATTTCGATAAATTCAAACCTCACATCAAATATGATAAGACTTTTGGATTCATTCCTCTCCACAAAGAGAAAATATAGCTTTATAACAAAAATCAAAATATTTGAAATTTAAAAGAAGGATATAAAATTTTCAGAATAACGCTCATAAGAGTAAAAAAAAAAAAATTTTCTTGGTTGTTTGTAAGGAGACTCTCCTAGTTAACTCTAAAGTGGAAAGATAAGATGGGGAGGACATAAAATACTTGGTTAAAATCTTTTCTTTTATAAAAGATATAATCTTAATAACTTAAATTTCATGAAAATATCGTACAAGAGAATTACCCAATTAACTTAAATAAGAAAAACAAGATCGAAGATTGTAAATTACTTTTGCAAGCACATTTATAGCAAATTTAAATATCAGTATCTAAAAAGCGTGGAAAGACAAAGAAATATTTTATCAAATGAAAAATTATTGAATTCATCATCATTTTTTTTTCCCAAGTCAAGTATAACAGGTTACATTGTCAAAAGATAGATTAAATTTCTTCCCATAAATTATCTAGTTTATATCTAAGACTCGAAGAACCAATTTACATTCCCTTTACTCATGGATCATTGAATCTTAATTACTAATCATACAAAAGTCTTTCACCAATACAATTGAAAGTTTACAACTATTCAACCCGGATTATCTTCATACACATACCATTATGTTCAAGCATAAATAAAGTACTAAGTCATCATTGCTAACATTCATTCTTCCCATGGACTAAAGTAAATCATCAAGTTACTTCGCACCCCAAACAATGATTAACTCATATCATGATCAGACACGAATGTATTCAACATATATTTTTAAACCGTACTCCTATACTATCTATATTCTCAACGTCATTCTCTGGTTTCTATTTCTCACACAAGCCTAAGGCAATACAGGTATACAAGGGCAAAGATCACGTAATCATAGATGCAATACTAGTCAATCATAATCCAAAGTACAATTATCAGATTTCACAAGATTGATGCATATGATCACAACAGGTACAAGTAAACATATAACAAGTCCAAATATATCAGAAATTAAGCAAGTCTGCAGTGTGTCGCGCCCCATTTTCTGATGGTGGTGTGTGTGAAAGTAGTGTGTATGTGAACGTGTGTGAAAAAATGAAAATAAAAGGCCGTGGGACTTGAAAATACGACGATTCGGCCAAATAAAGTTCAAAAAGGGTTTTGGATGAAAAAATGGAGTCGCCACTTGGTACGGAGTTAGGGTGTACCAAGTCACCCAAAAAATGATTTTGTTTTGTTTTTGAAAGAAAAAGTAAACAAACCCTTTTGAAGAACTTTTAGGTCTACGTAACCAAAGAAAGGAATCGGGGGTCACATTTGATAAGGGAGAAGGCAAAGGCAAAACCTAAGGCACTCCCTTACCCTAGCCAAAGCAAGTTGCATGACTTAGCCCCACTTTTCCTAATTTTTCTACCCAAGGTATGTATCGCATGTTGGATATGACTAATGGATGCGAAAAGGAAAGAAAAATGCAATCTTAAATCTAAAATGTTTCTCATGAGGCTTTTAGGTCCCAACCACATGAATTGTGGTGGCCAATGAGGAAAGCTCTCATGGAAGTCGTGATTAATGCAAGTGAGAACTCAAGTGCAAGTGTGCAAATGTGAGAAAATAAAGGTGTTTGTGTGTGCAAATGAATGAAAATAGGATATTAGATACGTAGAAGTGCAATTTGAGTGCCATTTGTGAGGTTGAAAATAAATGAGAGATAGGAAAAAGGTGGTGAGAAAATGGATTGAGAAAAATCTAAGTGGTAAGAAAACGTGGCTAAAAGAGTGTGAATGTGATATAAAAAGAATGCAAGTGTATGATCCTAAGGGAATGCATCAAGTCGGGTACGGGAAGGACTCCTAACTTTACGACTTTGATTTTTCCTTGGATTAGAAGGAAGAACTAGTGTGGTAAGGCTATTTTGTAGCCAAACTCGCTCGTTTCCCTTATCGAAAGGGGACTCTCAAGCAAATGTACCTTATAACTAGCATGAGATGCAAAAACCTAAAATGAGATGAAAAGGGTTCGAGGAGCATGCCAAATGATAAAAACTAAGAAAAATGCATGAAATGTAGTGAACATGCAAGTATGCACTAACGAAAGGGGGACGGTCTATTGGGTCTAGCGTTGGACTAGCCCTTTCTATGAATTCCTAACGAAATAATGAGCCACAACTAGCATTGGACTAGTGTGGTGACGTACATTCATCCATCACATTCATCTACGACTATAGAAAGCAAGTAGACATGCCAAACACTCATAAACACATAGCACATAACACTTAGCATGCTCGACTAGATGCAAGAACCTAATAAAGCAAATTAAACACATAGCCACAAAAGCAAGCAACTAAGCTAATAGACCTATTACATTTGCTAGCTAGGCACACGTCTTCAATAGGTCTTCATCAAATGCTCTCCAAACCCTATCTATTACAAGCCAAGAGGTGTACACATACCCCATAAATAAAAGAATGACTTAATAAAAGCAAAAGTAAATGAAATGAATTAAAGGAATTAAGAAAATGCAAGGAAAGCAAGTAGACATGCAATTCTCACTTAGCACGTTGGATCACATAGGGGAGAAACAAAAAGATAAAAGAAGTTATACCTCCCTTGGAATGGTGCCCAAATGAAAGAAAGATGGCTTATTTATCCTCCAAAATAAAAGAAATGGTCAAGGTACCAATTTATTTGAGAAAATTAAAGAAAATAGGCAATCACAAGCTCACTTGGTCATAAAACCCCCAAAGTCATGACTTAAGTGCAATTGAAACAAAGCATAGTAATTAATTGAAACAAACAAGCAATGAAGTTGTAGAATTAAAACTACCAAGGACCAAATTGAGGAGATTATTCAATTGATTGGGTCATAGCAGCATTAGTTGGAAGCCAAGGGGTCAAAAATGCAAATTTTTCTGGAAATTATTCATGCAAAATGCATGCAACCCACGTAGGAGACCTGTTTCTGCAACTAAAACATGAAGTCTACTGCCTTTTGTTTCCAAGCTTGTTGTTTCATCATGCAAACAGATTTATCAAACCAGAAATTACTGATGACCTTTGACACCAAGTTCCCAATCACGCACAGGACATTTCAGTCAAGCTACAAACCAAATCAAGCGTTTGAAACAAAGCCAAAGCTTCGGCCATCTAAGGAAAAGAAAAGGTATTCGCGCATGCTGCTGCAACAGGACCAAGAGCTTTAAGCTCATTGCAGCAGAAGTCATGCGCAGGTTTCTGCAACTTGTGTCAAACAGAATCATAACTTGCGATTCTAAAAAGTGAAACCATCCTAATCTTCTAACATGATTTGCCAACATCAACTCAGTCAACTAGCGTTTGTCAAACAGAAATTCTGGAGCAAAATGTGCAAAGAAAGAAAAGAAAACAACGAGAGGATGGGGGGAAACATTTCTGCAATGGTGGACCGGCCATGCTTGCTGCAGTTTTACATTCCAATCAAAACTCATGGACATGGAACAACTCAAACCAAGACCAACACCCATGTAATGGCCTTAAAACCATGTTGTTAACATCAATCCAAATATCATTATTTACCCAAAACATCAAGCAGGGAATTGGGTATGAAATCAGCAATAAGAAATGAACTTGGAACATTGAAGGTTTCAGTCATTGTCATCAACATCTCCTAAAATGCAATTGCCCCCAGCAAACCCATGAAGCAAATGAATATGAATAATGCAGCAATGATATAAAGAAAGCAACTCCAACATTCTAAACCAAAAACCTAACTCCAAATCTGTTTCATGCCGAAAGATAAAAAACAATCAAAGTTGGAAACTTTTCATTGATCTACTTTCGGCTAAGACCCAACCACACAAGAGCTGACTTCTTACTCCAAACAAATGCCATCAAACCCAAGCAAAAGCCATCAATCAACGTTGAAGCAAAACAGAACCAGAAGACAGCAACGGAAAACAAGTAATAGCTAAAGGAGACAGCTTTTAGCTATAAAAGATGAAAACAATACCTGGAGTGATGGTAACTCAGATGATCTTCCCGAGTATTGAACGCTGAAGATGGCTCCGTCACCTTCCCTTTCTGCAATCCCCTAGCCGAGAATCCTTCTTGCTTCGCTCTTTCGTTACCTCTTTTGCCAACTGCCGCCCAGATTTTTCAGTCTATTTCCCTCTCTCTCAAAACTGCGTTTTTTATGCTCAAAGCCTAGCCGCCACCTCTAGTTTTCTTTTCTGGTTTCTCTCTGTCTGGCTTTCCTTCACTCAGCCCCTCTCGTTTGCTCTCTCCTTAATCCACAGCCACCCATGTTTCCTCCCCCTCAGGTTTCTAGCTTTTTTCCAGGTCTTAAAACCCTCAGCTCTCCTTTTGTTTCTTGTTCTCACCCAGCCTTCATCCAACCTCCTCCCTTTTTAGGTTTTCAGCCGTCAATTTTTAATCCTCTCTCCTCTTTTTCGGCCAACCCTAGCTATCTCATCAAACTCTCGACTCTCCCCTCTTGCTCATTCTTCAAAAGCCTAGCCCTAATCTTTCTTGCTTCATCTGCCGTCCCTCTGTTTTTCTCCCCAGAACCCTCATAGCTCTTTTTCCTCTACAGCCGTCAACTCAAAAACTCTCCGTTGCGGCTGCCCCTTCAATCTTCCCTCTTGCTCTGTTTTCCTTCTCAAGGCTGAAGCTCCCTGCTTGGCTCTCCAGATTTTCCATCGTCCCCCGCTCTCTGTTTTTTCCTTCACTTTTCGTCGCCTCCCTCCTATCAGACTCCAACCACTATTTTTCTCTCCCCCTCGATTGGTTTTCCTTGCTTTCTTCTCCGACTCTCCCCTTTCCTCTGGTTGCCTTTTTGCTCTCAAAACCCTTTCTTTCTAGCCCGTCCGAAGCTCTCTGTCCTCTATGCAGCCGTCCGTCTCTTTTCTAGCCACTCCCTCAAAGCTGTCTTTTTTCTCTAGCCGCCCCACCTTCACCAGCCGTTCCCCCACACTTCTCTCTATCTCCCCAAAACTCCCCTTTTGCGGCTGTGTTTTCTTTTCTATTTATATGGGGCACTCCACCCTAAAACCCCAGCCATCTCTCCTATATTTGCAGCTAAGGGGCTCACCGAGCCCTCCCTTGCAAGCTGCGAAAAAACGCAGCTTGCACGTCGCGTATCACTTTTTTTTTTTTAAGAATAATATAAATAACAATAAAAATAATAATAATTCAAATAAACTTAAACTTAAATAAAATGTACAAAATATGCAACCGAAAGATAAAAAAAATAAAAACTAAGATTTTCCTCTTTTTCTTCTTTTTTTCATTTTCATTCATTTTTCCCTTTTTTTTTTCTTTTTTTCCAAGAAATTCTATGCTAAAAACTTAAAAATAAAAATAAAACTAGAAACTAAAAACTAAAAATCGAATAAAACTAACACGACAAATAAAAAACTAAAAATAAACAGTAAATGAAATTACACCAAAAATTTGGTGTCTACAGTTTGCCCCTCTTTGTCTGAGTTTTGAAAAAATTTGAGACAAAGAAGTAGACACCAAATATTTACCTGCATTATTCAGCTGCGAATTACTCAAACGATGGGGACTGACCCCTGACAGGAAATTTTAAAATCGGGACTGATCCGAGACAGGAATTTAGACGGGACTGACCCGAACTGGAATTTAGACGGGACTGACCCGAACAGAAATTTAAACGGGACTGATCCGAACAGGAATTTTAAACGGGACTGACCCGAACAGAAATTTAAACGGGACTAACCCGAACAGGAATGTAAACGGGACTGACCCGAACTGAAATTTAAACGGGACCGACCCGAACTGGAATTTAAACGGGACTGACCCGAACTGGAATTTAAAACGGGGCGGACCCGAAGCAGGAATTTAAAATCATGGGACTGCACGCTAGTGGGACTAACCCACGGCTAGCGGCAGGGGAAAATGAAAGGCGCACTAGTGGGACTGACCCAACGGCTAGTGGCGATGACAATGAAATGCACACTGGCGGGACTGACCCACGCTCCAGTGGCTGTGAAAATGAAATGTACACTGGCGGGACTAACCTCACGCTCCAGTGGCTGTGAAAATGAAATGTCTTGACAATCGGACAGTGGGATCAAACCCGAGCCTGTCGTGATGAACTTGATTGGATTTTTGATTTTTTGATTTTTTGATTTTTTGATTTTTTGATTTTTTGATTTTTTTGATTTTTGATTTTTTGATTCTTTTTTTTTTTTGATTTTTTTGATTTTTTTGATTTTTTTGATTTTTTTGATTTTTGATTTTTCTCTTTTTCTGATCTTTTGAGAGAATCTTTTCAAAATTTGCCCCAGTATGATGAATTGGTCAGTGGGACAACATCTGAGCCTAACGGGGTGTGGACGGTCAGCGGGATAAAACCCGGTCCTGCCAAGGTTGGCGGGATGAAACCCGGTCCCAACGAAGTAAGCGGTCAGCGGGATAAAACCCGGTCCTACCGAGGTTGGCGGGATAAAATCCGGTCCCAACGAAGTAAGCGGTCAGCGGGATAAAACCCGGTCCTGCCGAGGTTGGCGGGATAAAACCCGGTCCCAACGAAGTAAGCGGTCAGCGGGATAAAATCCGGTCCTACCGAGGTTGGCGGGATAAAATCCGATCCCAACGAAGTAAGCGGTCAACGGGATAAAACCCGGTCCTTCGAGGTAAGCGGTCAGCGGGATAAAACCCGATCCTGCCGAGGTTGGCGGGATGAAACCCGGTCCCAACGAAGTAAGCGGTCAGCGGGATAAAACCCGGTCCTGCTGTCCAATTGGTCAAGAAATTGAATTTGATTTGTTAAGAAACAAGAAATTAAATTTGACTTTCCAAGAATCAAGAATTTGAACTCGATTTTTGATTTTTGAATTTTTCTGATTTTTCGAGAGAATTTTTTTCAAAAATAATTTGCCCCCAGTGCAGGGCCCTTTTCCTTTCTTTTTTCTCTTTCCTCGACATCGGCCTTCCATATCACCAGATGCTCTTTCGTTGATTTCAACTATGAATACCTGCACAGGGGGGCTTAACAAAGCATGACATGCACTTAAATTCCATGAAAAGAACAGAAGGATTGATTCGAAAAATGTTATTATTTGATTTTTGGACAAAAATCTCAGATGTATTACAAAAAATTTGCCCCAGTATAGACTTATTTCATGAAATCTCACAAATAAAATTTTTGCCCCAATGTGGGCTCCCTTGATTGCAAAAATTTGTTCAGATGATTTCCCATTTATTTGAACAAAGAAAAACCGCACTTTCTAAAATTTAGAAAAGAATGCACATATACAACAATGTGAAGAAACTTTAAACGTCAAGTTTGAACTCATGCAGAAATTTCATGATGAATTCCTCGAAATAACACCAAATTCAAGAAGATTTCTTCCTCACTTTTAGCATTGGTGCTTAGGGTAACGGGTTACCACTTCTGGTTGGCTCATCTTTCAGGACCAATCAAGTGACTTTATTTTTGAAATGGCTAAGGAAATGGGAGGTCAGAATTTGTCTTATTTTTTGTGCCCAATATTGTATGTAATCCCTTCAATACCACATCTTAGTGAAAGCAAATAGTTTGTCACCCTTATTTCTTAAGAAAACGTAGTCCACATATGAGCTTTATAGGCTTGCAACAATATGGATAACGATAGCTAAACATGTGAAAACTGGTTATACCCCCATGATCACAAATGATTGATGGATTTCTTACGAGCATAATCCTCACTTTGGATTGTCATGAAGGAATAAGTCAACGATGGACTTTGTTAGCTTGTAATGTAGCTTGAAAACGATAGTTAAAGAAATAAGATTTTAAGGACATTGCACCGAAGATCGCATTTTTCTCAAAATTGCCCCTACGTTGGAACTCAAAGATCTCAGACTTTGATTGCATTTTTCTTATCATTCACCAGGGACTTCAGCGTCGAATTTTTCTGCATTTTCTTTTCTTGCTTTTCTTTCGCTTCTTTTCTTTTCCCTCGAGCTGATGGGTTTTCACATGGTGAGTAGCGTCAACCTCATACTCAAGCAATTCAGAAATACAGCTAAAATTTTCCGACATCAGAAATTTTCTTGACAGGGCCATTGCAAAGAACAGAAGTCAGGACTTTCGGCTTTTGTAATGGGTCTGGTGGGGTGTTTAGAAAAGTTAAGGCTTGAAGGCAGATTTCAAGAGTGGTTTAAGTAATCTGAGATCGCATTGTTGTGCCAACCCTATTTTAGGGTTAAATCAAGACTTGCCCCAGAGTTTATGCTCAATTGAGGCTTTTTCTCTTTCATTTTCTTTCTTCTTTTGATTTTCGGCCTTCTGCCATTCTTGAACTTTCACAAAATTTGCCCCAGTTTATTTGTGAACTGAGGTTCTCTTTTCTTCTTTTGCTTTTGATTTTGTGACTTTTCACTTTTTCACTTCTTGAAATTTTCCTTTTCAACTCAAACTTGCCCCCAGTGTGGGGTTTGCGATTCTCAGGGGTTGCCAAATGAAGTATTTTATTCTGAAGGCTCAAAAGGGATAACTAGGGATAGAATGCTTGATCTGAAAAGAAGAGGGCCTGACTTTTAATCCGTTCCTTACAATAACTCTGAAAGGAAACTTTCATTAATGCGAAATTTCTTGCATGTATCTGAATTAATTGACTGAGGAAGACCCTATTCATCGAAATCGGTGAAGCATAGGTGATCCACCGGACAAAACTCTTCCTTTTTCTTTTCTCTTCTTTTTCTCAAAATTGAAGCTCAGGTAGAGTCAAATTTCCCCAATTCGCGATTCCCTTTCCCCTTTTCTTTTTTTCTTTTTCAAAATTTCCCAATCTCCTTCCCCAAAGTGGGGTGCGATCATATGTGCACTCGAAAAGAACCACTAATTTTTTAGCTCAAATGAGGATGCAAGGGATGATCAGTGTTTAGGTTGTAGAAATGACGGCCAAAACATCATTCTTACACTTCATGACAATCAACGTAACACAATGCTCATTGAAAATCCACTCCCTTTTGATATTCGAAAATTTTCCATGTAGGGTAGTGATCATCAAGGCGCTTATTTGAAACGAAATTATTCTTTTAAAGGCTCAAACGGGAGAACAAATGATAAAATCCGTATAGGTAGAGAAATGAATGCTCAAAGTATCATTCCAAATTTTCAAAATAAACAAGAATAATGTACATTTTTGCTTTCACTTAGATGTGAATTGACCCGGGTTAAACCAATGGGCATTTTTCTAAGCAAAGTTCGCTCCAATTTGCCATTTATCAATCAATGTGACTGATTTTATTCTGGGCCAATAGAAGTGGGCAAAAATATGAATTGTACAGTGAAAGAGAAAAGGTATCTCATTGGGCCTTTTGAGTGACCTCTTTCAATCTTGAGCACTCTTATTGTGTAGCTCAGATCACCAATTTAGTGTACACAAGGATTTTAGAAAACATACACTTGCGAATTTTCAGGCTGGAGGTTGAAAACAAGTCCCAATTTAGTCTTATTTCTTAAAATTCATCATGAAATCTCCAATGAGCTCAAAAAAGAATGAAATGTACACGAGTATTATACAAAACAAATAATTGTCTGAACAAAAGCTTCATTATTGCCAATGTTTGAAAAAATTTTAAAAGTAATACATATGAAAAACATTCTAAGGAATTTCTTTACACATGTATACACACTTTTCCCTCTTAACAGCCCCCTTCTCCCTTTGAGCAATGAAATCTCTTAAATATTTTACACGAGCGGCTTCAGATGAATTTTCGAATTCACATTGTAGGGTCTGCCTAAGAATCATGTAATTTTCAAACTTTATCAGATCAGAATTGTTTTCAGATATAGAAAAATATTTTCACCTTATTGAAATATTTTTATGAATGCAGGGGGGAAGGAAAAAACAAAAGGAAAAATACCCAGAGTCAGTAAGTAAGAATAAAAAATCGGTATGCATGTCCTATGGGGGAATCCTTTTATGCCAAGGGTAAGTCTAGCATGAAAATGCAATCCTATAGGGTAGGCACTATACCATACCTGATGAATCCGATCAATTGATTGAGTGAAAAATGATTTGAAAAATTTGATCAATTGGAGTGACGAGAGACACTTGTCAAAATGAGGTCAACGTCCGAATGGATTGATCACTTTTGATCGATACAAGAATTTGCAAAACGCACGGGTTTGACCTTGACGAACTTCCTATCGAAGAGATTGGAATTCGTTGACCAAATTTTTCAGTGAAGCACGGGTCAAAACCCCAACTGATCAAATGGCTGGATGCAATGGATGGTTTTCTCAAAATCGACTAGATTTCCCAATTTGAAATTCGGCATTGAAACCCTGATCGGTCGAATGGGTTGAATGAAATTTATTTAAAATCGACCGCATTACCCTAAAAAGGGAAACGGGTCAAATGAATTGAGTAAAATTTAAAAACTTACTCAAAATTGACTGAATCATCCTAAAAAAGGAACTTGATTGACTGAAATTGAGAATTTTATTCAAAACGGACCGGATCATCCTAAAAAGGGAACTTGATCAAATGAATTGAATGAAATTGAGAATTTTATTCAAAATCGACCTGATCACCCTAAAAAAGGGTAACTGATCAAACGCATTGAATGGGAATTTGATAATTTATTTGAAATTGACTAGATCACCCTAAAAAGGGTAAGCTGGCCAAATGATTTGAATGAAATCGATGATTTATTAAAAGAATGACGTGATTGCCCTAAAAAAAGGCAAATTAGTCAAAAGAATTGAATGAAATTGATGATTTATTCAAAATTGCTCGAATTGCCTTAAAGTGAATGAATTGGCAAAATGGATCGATTGAATTGTCCAACCATTGGTGAATTCAAAATTATTGAGATGCATTAGTCTATGAGCCTTCTAAAAATTAAATTTTGGCCTCAATTCACTTATTGTCTCAATAGTGAGGAAATATTGGTAAATGTCTTCAAATTAATGTCCTTTACGCAAGGGATTTTTACCAATTTTGATAAAATGGCCAAAAAGTGATTATTAGACGCTCATATTCCAAAAAACGCTCTATGAAAATGATCGGATCCTACCTTACCTTGTGCACTACCCCTTTGGATGGTACAAAATGTAAACGTTCAAGTCTCCTTGGATTAAATATCCGAGACACAAGGTGGCTTATTCCTAACACGGGATCCCCTAAATGGCATTCCCTTCTAGGGTTTATGCATGATGCCAGTTTATTAAAGCAGTAAAACATGCAGTTTGAAATAAAATATGGCCTAAGGGACCCTTTATTTGCCAGGGTAAGCCTAAAATAATATGCAATTATTAATCTATGAATACCAAAATCTTTAAACGTGCAATAACTTATCTACAAGGGTAGGATCTAAAAGAAGGTCATGCCAGATCTCTTATTTGCTAGGGTTTATGAATGCAATGGGGACACAAAACCAAGAAAAGTTAGTTCAGCCAGATAAATACACATAACACATTGTGACAACGAGATAAAGTAATAAAATCAATACAAAGCAATAAAAGGGAAAAAGGGGTTGGATCCCTCCCCTCGTGAATAGTGTCCCTAATAGGCAAGGCAGACTCTACCCTAGGCAAGCTATCATGGATGCATGAGGTTAGGGTTTACTAATGCATCTAGACTCGATAAGCTCAGGTCCCCGAGCCTTCAGACTTAGAAACCAAGGGTCATCAATCCCAAGGTTCTTTGTCGGTGGCTCAAGCGATTCCCCAAACACCGCTACGCACACATCGTGTCGCGGCTACGTGTTTGAGTGAATCTATCAAAATCCTCAACCTTCGACTAAAAGCTAAAGGCTATCAACCCATAGCTTAAAGCGGAAGATTGAGTGACCCATCGGATCATGCTACACACACATCGTGTCGTGATCACACGTCCAAGTGGGTTGCCTAATCCTAATAGGGTGGAGTGGAGTGACAAGTCACTAAAAGAAAAATAAAGGAGGGATAAATAATAAAGCGTATGCACGTATGCTAGTGCTCGTTTGGAGGGGAGGGATCAAGAACCAACGCGAGGCTCTAGGGTATGTCCCCCCACCCAAATGCAATGCAAAGCGCGAGATAAAACAAACACAACATACATCCAAACAACCAAACATACATACGTGAGTGAGGGAATAGTTTGATGCGTACGTGAGACAAAAGGTCCCAAAAATGGAAGATGCAACCCTAATATCCACATGCCATGCATAAAAAGGGTAGAAAAAGGAAAAGAATGACTAAATCAAATGCTTGGACCCACTTAGGAAGTCGCCAGTGGAGTCGCCAACTGTCGCGCCCCACTTTTTGATGGTGGTGTGTGTGAAAGTAGTGCGTATGTGAACGTGTGTGAAAAAATGAAAATAAAAGGCCGTGGGACTTGAAAATGCGACGATTCGGCCAAATAAAGTTCAAAAAGAGTTTTGGATGAAAAAATGGAGTCGCCACTTGGTACGGAGTTAGGGTGTACCAAGTCACCCAAAAAATGATTTTGTTTTGTTTTTGAAAGAAAAAGTAAACAAACCCTTTTGAAGAACTTTTAGGTCTACGTAACCAAAGAAAGGAATCGGGGGTCACATTTGATAAGGGAGAAGGCAAAGGCAAATCTTAAGGCACTCCCTTACCCTAACCAAAGATAGTTGCGTGACTTAACCCCACTTTTCCTAATTTTTCTACCCAAGGTATGTATCGCATGTTGGATATGACTAATGGATGCGAAAAGAAAAGAAAAATGCAATTCTAAATCTAAAATGTTTCTTATGAGGCTTTTAGGTCCCAACCACATGAATTGTGGTGGCCAATGAGGAAAGCTCTCATGGAAGTCGTGATTAATGCAAGTGAGGACTCAAGTGCAAGTGTGCAAATGTGAGAAAATAAAGGTGTTTGTGTGTGCAAATGAATGAAAATAGGATATTAGATACGTAGAAGTGCAATTTGAGTGCCATTTGTGAGGTTGAAAATAAATGAGAGATAGGAAAAAGGTGGTGAGAAAATGGATTGAGAAAAATCTAAGTGGTGAGAAAACGTGGCTAAAAGAGTGTGAATGTGATATAAAAAGAATGCAAGTGTATGATCCTAAGGGAATGCATCAAGTCGGGTACGGGAAGGACTCCTAACTTTACGACTTTGATTTTCCCTTGGATTAGAAGGAAGAACTAACGTGCTAAGGCTATTTTGTAGCCAAACTCGCTCGTTTCCCCTATCGAAAGGGGACTCTCAAGCAAATGTACCTTATAACTAGCATGAGATGCAAAAACCTAAAATGAGGGGAAAAAGGGTTCGAGGAGCATGCCAAATGATAAAAACTAAGAAAAATGCATGAAATGTAGTGAACATGCAAGTATGCACTAACGAAAGGGGGACGGTCTATTGGGTCTAGCGTTGGACTAGCCCTTTCTATGAATTCCTAACGAAATAATGAGCCACAACTAGCATTGGACTAGTGTGGTGACGTACATTCATCCATCACATTCATCTACGACTATAGAAAGCAAGTAGACATGCCAAACACTCATAAACACATAGCACATAACACTTAGCATGCTCGACTAGATGCAAGAACCTAATAAAGCAAATTAAACACATAGCCACAAAAGTAAGCAACCAAGCTAATAGACCTATTACATTTGCTAGCTAGGCACACGTCTTCAAAAGGTCTTCATCAAATGCTCTCCAAACCCTATCTATTACAAGCCAAGAGGTGTACACATACCCCATAAATAAAAGAATGACTTAATAAAAGCAAAAGTAAATGAAATGAATTAAAGGAATTAAGGAAAGGCAAGGAAAGCAAGTAGACATGCAATTCTCACTTAGCACGTTGGATCACATAGGGGAGAAACAAAAAGATAAAAGAAGTTATACCTCCTTTGGAATGGTGCCCAAATGAAAGAAAGATGGCTTATTTATCCTTCAAAATAAAAGAAATTGTCAAGGTACCAATTTATTTGAGAAAATTAAAGAAAATAGGCAATCACAAGCTCACTTGGTCATAAAGCCCCCAAAGTCATGACTTAAGTGCAATTAATTAATTGAAACAAAGCATAGTAATTAATTGAAACAAACAAGCAATGAAGTTGTAGAATTAAAACTACCAAGGACCAAATTGAGGAGATTATTCAATTGATTGGGTCATAGCAGCATTAGTTGGAAGCCAAGGGGTCAAAAATGCAAATTTTTCTGGAAATTATTCATGCAAAATGCATGCAACCCACGTAGGAGACCTGTTTCTGCAACTAAGACATGAAGTCTACTGCCTTTTGTTTCCAAGCTTGTTGTTTCATCATGCAAACAGATTTATCAAACCAGAAATTACTGATGACCTTTGACACCAAGTTCCCAATCACGCACAGGACATTTCAGTCAAGCTACAAACCAAATCAAGCGTTTGAAACAAAGCCAAAGCTTCGGCCATCTAAGGAAAAGAAAAGGTATTCGCGCATGCTGCTGCAACAGGACCAAGAGCTTTAAACTCATTGCAGCAGAAGTCATGCGCAGGTTTCTGCAACTTGTGTCAAACAGAATCATAACTTGCGATTCTAACAAGTGAAACCATCCTAATCTTCTAACATGATTTGCCAACATCAACTCAGTCAACTAGCGTTTGTCAAACAGAAATTCTGGAGCAAAATGTGCAAAGAAAGAAAAGAAAACAACGAGAGGATGGGGGGAAACATTTCTGCAATGGTGGACCGGCCATGCTTGCTGCAGTTTTACATTCCAATCAAAACTCATTGACATGGAACAACTCAAACCAAGACCAACACCCATGTAATGGCCTTAAAACCATGTTGTTAACATCAATCCAAATATCATTATTTACCCCAAACATCAAGCAGGGAATTGGGTATGAAATCAGCAATAAGAAATGAACTTGGAACATTGAAGGTTTCAGTCATTGTCATCAACATCTCCTAAAATGCAATTGCCTATCCCCAGCAAACCCATGAAGCAAATGAATATGAATAATGCAGCAATGATATAAAGAAAGCAACTCCAACATTCTAAACCAAAAACCTAACTCCAAATCTGTTTCATGCCGAAAGATAAAAAACAATCAAAGTTGGAAACTTTTCATTGATCTACTTTCGGCTAAGACCCAACCACACAAGAGCTGACTTCTTACTCCAAACAAATGCCATCAAACCCAAGCAAAAGCCATCAATCAACGTTGAAGCAAAACAGAACCAGAAGACAGCAACGGAAAACAAGTAATAACTAAAGGAGACAGCTTTTAGCTATAAAAGATGAAAACAATACCTGGAGTGACGGTAACTCAGATGATCTTCCCGAGTATTGAGCGCTGAAGATGGCTCCGTCACCTTCCCTTTTTGCAATCCCCTAGCCGAGAATCCTTCTTGCTTCGCTCTTTCGTTACCTCTTTTGCCAACTGCCGCCCAGATTTTCAGTCTATCTCCCTCTCTCTCAAAACTGCGTTTTTTATGCTCAAAGCCTAGCCGCCACCTCTAGTTTTCTTTTCTGGTTTCTATTTGTCTGGCTTTCCTTCACTCAGCCCCTCTCGTTTGCTCTCTCCTTAATCCACAGCCACCCATGTTTCCTCCCCCTCAGGTTTCTAGCTTTTTTCCAGGCCTTAAAACCCTCAGCTCTCCTTTTGTTTCTTGTTCTCACCCAGCCTTCATCCAACCTCCTCCCTTTTTAGGTTTTCAGCCGTCAATCTTTAATCCTCTCTCCTCTTTTTCGGCCAACCCTAGCTATCTCATCAAACTCTCGACTCTCCCCTCTTGCTCATTCTTCAAAAGCCTAGCCCTAATCTTTCTTGCTTCATCTGCCGTCCCTCTGTTTTTCTCCCCAGAACCCTCGTAGCTCTTTTTCCTCTACAGCCGTCAACTCAAAAACTCTCCGTTGCGGCTGCCCCTTCAATCTTCCCTCTTGCTCTGTTTTCCTTCTCAAGGCTGAAGCTCCCTGCTTGGCTCTCCAGATTTTCCATCGTCCCCCGCTCTCTGTTTTTTCCTTCGCTTTTCGTCGCCTCCCTCCTATCAGACTCCAACCACTATTTTTCTCCCCCCCTCGATTGGTTTTCCTTGCTTTCTTCTCCGACTCTCCCCTTTCCTCTGGTTGCCTTTTTGCTCTCAAAACCCTTTCTTTCTAGCCCGTCCGAAGCTCTCTGTCCTCTATGCAGCCGTCCGTCTCTTTTCTAGCCACTCCCTCAAAGCTGCCTTTTTTCTCTAGCCGCCCCACCTTCACCAGCCGTTCCCCCACACTTCTCTCTATCTCCCCAAAACTCCCCTTTTGCGGCTGTGTTTTCTTTTCTATTTATATGGGGCACTCCACCCTAAAACCCCAGCCATCTCTCCTATATTTGCAGCTAAGGGGCTCATCGAGCCCTCCCTTGCAAGCTGCGAAAAAACGCAGCTTGCACGTCGCGTATCACTTTTTTTTTTTAAGAATAATATAAATAACAATAAAAACAATAATAATTCAAATAAACTTAAACTTAAATAAAATGTACAAAATTAGCAACCAAAAGATAAAATAAAATAAAAACTAAGATTTTCCTCTTTTTCTTCTTTTTTTCATTTTCATACACTTCTCTCTATCTCCCCAAAACTCCCCTTTTGCGGCTGTGTTTTCTTTTCTATTTATATGGGGCACTCCACCCTAAAACCCCAGCCATCTCTCCTATATTTGCAGCTAAGGGGCTCATCGAGCCCTCCCTTGCAAGCTGCGAAAAAACGCAGCTTGCACGTCGCGTATCACTTTTTTTTTTTAAGAATAATATAAATAACAATAAAAACAATAATAATTCAAATAAACTTAAACTTAAATAAAATGTACAAAATTAGCAACCAAAAGATAAAATAAAATAAAAACTAAGATTTTCCTCTTTTTCTTCTTTTTTTCATTTTCATTCATTTTTCCCTTTTTTTTTCTTTTTTTCCAAGAAATTCTATGCTAAAAACTTAAAAATAAAAATAAAACTAGAAACTAAAAACTAAAAATCGAATAAAACTAACACGACAAATAAAAAACTAAAAATAAACAGTAAATAAAATTACACCAAAAATTTGGTGTCTACACAGTGCCAACACAATGCACATTCAAGACATGCATCAAATTTCAAATTGAACCACCATCAATAGAAACCCTAACCAGGGATTTACTCACCTAGGCCACGAAAACCTTCATAATACCAATCTCTTCAATTTGTTCAGCCTTAGATCTAGCACTTAGATCTCTCATGTCCTAACTTTCTCCATTACACTTTATCAAACTTTAGCCTCTCCATTTTATCTCTTTGCTGTCTTTCCCTTTAGTCAATGCAGTTATAGAACTCGTAGAACTATCCACGAAATCATTAGTACACTTGCTCCTCAATCACACTAACTTCAGCCTTTCGGATGCGATCACTCTACATGTTTAAATCTTTCTTAGTTCTTACACCTGAAGATAGGCTCTCTCCTTGAAAATCAAGAATTTCATATTCAAATTTTGGATAAATTTTTTTTTTCAAAGCGGAAATTTTTTTTCCAGTAGGTAAATAAGTGGAAAATGCATTTTATTTCTTTGAAAACTCTTTTGTTTTTATTCAAAACCATCATATGTGAAATTAACTAGCAAATCTCAGTTTCTTATCTCTGATAACTAATACCACTATTTGCACCGATTCCTTTTATTCTTATAAGTATAAAGATAATTCGAATCTCATTCAATCTTTCACTACTAATCTCTCACATAATGTTTCCTTTCGATATAACACCACATAATTCCTCAGTTTTGTTTCCACCAATGCCATATAAGAAACTCTCAAGTACCAATTCTTTTTAACCACTATGACACAGTAAGTTCTCCAGTTCATGTAATATTCAAGTTAATCCCACAGTCCGGCATCCTAAACTTTAAACCTAAGATACACTACAAGATCTGAAGGCTAAAGCTCTGATACCAACTGTGGTGCCCCCACCTCTCCCTACGGCAAACCCTAGGGTATCAGCGAGGTGTCTGCCCAACTCTCGTCAGGACTCACGTACTCATTCTAGTTTAAAAGAACCACAAGTCAACCATCGACTTATAATTAAGAAATGTTTTGAATATATAAGTCCAAAACTCCCAAGACTGCCATTTACCATTACAATTTAAAATACTCAAATATAACAAAATTTACACTTTAAAAGTCTCTAATTTCATACAAAAGATATACTAACTTCTACCAAAAGCTGCTAGCCTAGAATTTCTCAACTTCCACTTCCAAACCTGTAAAGAAAAACAATTTAAAAGAATAAACTAACGCTCAGTGAGGCCAAGAAAATCAAGCAAGTAAGCAAGTAGCACAAATTAAATTAAATATCACACTTAAAACGATTTAACATGAAATTTTATTTAAGTGCGCAAATAGAAAGCAAAACACACGTAAAAGGATACAGGACCTCTCAGGAGCTATATCCACACGGCTTCACCGATAATCCTGATCCACAATTATCAAGTGTTGACACTCCGTCAACCGAGAAAGTAATAAGTCCATAGAACTCCACTTTTTATTAATTTTCATCCACCGTTACACCTCCTAATGGGCCCGAATATTAAACAAGTTTTGATATTACTCGAGTATATCCAAGCAAGTCAAGTATATGAACCCAAGGTTCACCAAGCTCCTCAATCAAACCCTTGCTGGCTTGAGTTGAATGGCTAGCCATTGGATTTTGGGCGTCCCCACGAGTATAAGTGGTCGATGAGACAATGCTCCAATTAACTTAAAATCGATCATAGTACTAAGTCAGTATGAGAAGCACCTCCCACCCGAATAGAGTGTGGTATATGCTGCCGCTTAGTACTCACGATTACAAGCATGTTCAAGTACAAGTTCAAGTCACGCAAATTCATATACAAGTAGTGAATATTCATGAGGGAGAGGACAAGGGAGATAAAGTACACTCTTGCCTCGACAAGTTCATAAATCATGACAATTTCACATAACACTTGTATACATATCATTTCAAACATAGTACATGAAACATGCACTTGACACTCACCAATTCCAAAAGCAAGCAAGCAAATAAGTCCTTTAATTGTCTGTGCCGGGATTCCATTCGAAATCCTCTTGAACACCTAAGAAAATATCAACTAGCTATCACTAAATGCAAACAACTTTTATACCAATTTCCCCTTAATCCATCACTCACGTATACACTAAGTCACTTGGCATACAAGGGAGAAAATTCATTTGTTTAGGCAACCAAAAAAATGCATCAAGAGAGGCTTAATCCTTTGGAAGTCAAGATTCAAAATGAAGGTCTAAACTCATAAGAAATCTTGTATCCATCCATGAAATCAAACTTAAAGCAGATTAACAATTTCAAAGGAACGTTGGAAGTTCTTAAGAAGGGCATTTTGTTTGAAACCAGAAAATTCCAGCTTTGTACGACAATACTTGAAAAATCACATCTTGAGTTCCGTAAGTCCAAAAATTGAAAACTTTACACCACTGGAAACTAGATTCAATGTAATAAAACTCTCAGAAGACACGTTTTCCAGAGTCAAATCAGAAATCATTCAAATCTCAGTTCCAACTTGCTGCTTCATTAAAACAGGGCAAAACAGTCTCGATTTTCAGTGAACTTTGAAAATTTAGCAAAATTCATAAGAACCAAATTAGCCTCTGAAATTTATAACACTTAAAGAACATCAAATCTAGTTTCAAACGCATAAGCGAAACGAAATTTGGATTTCTCTACACCAAGCTACAACAGTTTTACGAAAGCTGGTTTTTGAAACCTGATCCACGGATTTCCAGCCTTGGAGCATCAACACAGTTTTGAAATCAGGACATAACTAGAGCTACACAAGTCCAAATTTAGTGTAGTTTTTAGCGTTGAAAATTGCATTCAAAGTACTAAAAATCATTAGAAAAAATCATTTTCAAATTCATTTCACAAGAGGAGTGAAAATAAGCTACAAAATGCAACTGTGCAGGTTTCTTAGGTAAAACAGTAAGAGCAAATCAGTCAATTTTGCCGGATCGCCACGGTTCACAAAAAATGAATTAGCAGAGGTACTTTATATCGTTAGAAAGCCCTTGGAGTCTAATTTCAAATACCACAAACAGCACTTGATTTCGACTCTTGGACGACAATTTATTTGCTGTTGAGTGCAGATAGGCAGACTGCCCTGATCAATTTTCCAGATTTAATTTTTCTCTCTTTAGCCTAACTTTCAACCACACAAAAGAAATGATTTTTTAGAGATAATTTTTACACACACAATCCAACACATAACAAGTATTTTTGCAGCAATTTAACAACAAAGTTTGAAATTAAATCAAGAGAAATAAATCAGCAAAATTTCGGACAACACCTCCTCTCTTTCTCTTCAAATTTTCTCTCCAACATTCAAGCCAAAAAATTAAGCTAGAAATAACAAAAATAACAATTAAACAAACAAGAAATCCTCAAGTTCACTATCTAACCATCCACCTCAAGGCATCTACCTAAACAAAAATCAAGAAAACAACTGGTTTCCTCAAGTCATCTAACCTAGTTTTGGTTAAGGTTTCAAATACCCTTGCATAACAACCCAAAACCACTACTTACTCTTGTATAAAATTAAAGATCAAGGGAAGTGAAACTTGTTACCTCTCCAAAACTTCTTCAACCCTAGTTAGAGCCAAGATTTGCACCACCAAACCAGTCAGAAATCACCACAAGGTAAGAGCTTTCTTCTAGTTAGATCAACTTCCAAAGGTTTGAAGGTGTTAGATGAATTCTTGGAGCAAGATTTGTGAATGAAGTTGGAGTTTTTCTCCTCTTCTTTTGGAGCTTGGAGGTTCAGCCAATGAGAGAGGAAAAGGAGAGAAGATGAAGCTTTGAATTGTGATGTGAAGGTGAGAAGAAAGCTAGCTTTTGGTAGTTAAAAGGTCAACTAGGAATAGTAGCCCAAATAGTGTCATACACTACTAATTTCCTTCTTGTTTCCTACTTTCTAATACTAACCTTCCAAGGTAGTTTCCTTTATACTACTAATATTCATTCTTATTAGTCCGAGGTAAATTCTCCAAATCTCCAATTAATTGCGCCAGTGCGATTTTTTTTGAAATTTTTGACACGTAAGCGATAAAAATATGTTTTGAGTAAAATTCATGCTAAAATAATAAAATTAAATAACACCAATGCAAATAATTTTAAAATAAGTAAAATTTAAGAATAAAAATACAAGTCCTCGCAAATTATTAATTTATTTCCACTCTATTAAAATTCTAATTCTTTAAAATTTTTAATTTAATAAAAGTAGAGGTCGTTCCTAGCCTAGCAAAAAAGTTTTTTCAGCCACCACTTTTATCTAATAAATCTATATTTCCTTGCAAAGTTATTTCTCAATTCCTTCTTGCATGTTCAAAATTGCTGATTCCCTTTCTCCTAAATAGTTTAACACCTAAATGAGTATTTTAAATGGGTATTTTAGACACAATATAGAATTAGAAATCTTTCAAAATAATTTATAAGTTTAGCATATGAGATGGTTGATAAGAGGTCAGTTGAGTAGTCAAGGTTGAGACCCTTAGATCTAAAGGGTCTAGGTTCAAATCCCTCATCCTTTTTCCCAGCTAGAAATTTTTTTTTAGTCATATGGTTAAATAAGTTTTTGATATTAGATTATCTTCTTTAAAGAACTAGGTAACATACATGAAATATGATGCATCTATCATAATTTATTTGAAAGAAAAATATATTAAACTTTTACAAGAACTTGCTTACAAAATCAATTGATGTCAATTCTTACTACTTGAGAAGATTGTTAAATTGAATCTTGAAATATGTTGAAAAGAAAATTCTATTTATTATAATACAAATGTTACTATTCCAAGCGATTCGGGAGTTTATGTGCGGGGTGCCAATCCATAAGAGTTTTGCTAGCACGCTACTGATCTTGATCCCAAAGAGAGACTCGCCGCAGACTTTTGCCGATTTTCGACCCATCAGTTTGTGCACGTTTGTCAGCAAGGTTTTCACCAAGATCCTATGCAATCGGCTAAAGGTGGTCCTGCCCTCTATTATCTCCTTGGAACAATCAGTGTTTATACAGGGCAGAGAGATATCAGACAATATTTTGTTGGCACAGGAATTAGTGGGTGCAATTAACAAGCAAGTTCGCGGTCATAATACTATTTTCAAACTAGACATGATGAAAGCCTTTGACCGAGTTTCCTGGGACTTCTTATCTCGACTTCTTCTCAAATTTGGCTTCCATCCACGGTTTGTCCACATAGTGATGAACAATTTAACCTCCTCATAGTTCTCAATCCTAATTAACGGAGGACAGCATGATTTCTTCCAGCCCTCCAGATGATTGAGGCAGGGCAACCCCCTCTCTCCTTTTCTGTTTATCTTGGTGTCAGAGGCTCTTAGCCGGGGATTGATTAAGCTGGTAGATTCGGGTGCCGTCCACAGCTACGCACAGTCAAGGGGTACCTCGCCAGTGTCTCACCTAGCGTTCGCCGATGACATAATTATATTCATCACAGGAGACCGGCGATCGGTGAAAGTTCTTATGCATTTCTTGGACGTGTATTAGGATGGCTCGGGCCAAATGGTAAACAAGGACAAAAGCTTTTATATGACCTCCTCTAGGTGCCCCTCCTCCAGGAAACGCCTCATATCTAGATTGACAGGCATGCGACGCCAAACCCTACCCTTCGTGTATTTGGGGTGCTGACCACATATGTGATCCTTCCACCTGTTTTTTTTTTTTTTAATAATAGCACATGTTCCTACATTCTTTATCTAAACCTATTTTCTTTTTGTTAATAATTAATCTATTCTCTATAAATTCATTAAATACTATACATAAATGTTCATAATATTCATCTAGATTGTTGCTAAAAACTAGATATCATCTTTAATAGAATAAATAATTTTTATTTATCAAATATTCTATCCATCCTTCTCAAGAGTAGATGAAGCATTTTTTAATCCAAATGATATGATTATCCACTCATAATGACCTTCACTCATACCTTCAAGACAAGTGAAGAAGGTTTTCCATTAGTTATCCATTTTTATTTACCAAAATTCAAAAAAAATCAAATTGACTAAATACTCTTGCTTCTTGTATGCAATTTATTAATTGATATTTATCTAATATCTTGTACTGATCTTTATAGGAATATCATTAAATCTTTTGTAATTTGTTACAATTCTAACTTTCTCTCTTTTCATATTAGCATGATTTTTTACCATAATTGTTGTACTAATGTCTGCTACTATTTTGTCTAATTATTTCTAATTTTAATTCTTTCATTTGTATGCTAAATTCTATTATATCTTGGGAGCTATAGTGCTATTTTAATAGTAAAATCTACATTTTTAATATTTTTTTCGAAACGATTCTTGTTACATATTAATAATAAATTGAGCTTTACAATTTGGAACAAAGGCCCCTTATTTCTATACATAAGTGCTTAATAACACAGAGGATTGATCCATTCCTTATCATGTAAAATGCCTAAAGTATAGTCACCAATTCTATTACTAACATGGTTAATATTTTTAGTCAAAAAACAAAAAGAGCACATGGGAAATAGATCTTTCAAACTAAGTATATCCTCAACTAAAGTGTGCAGTTTGATGTTTGATGCACTTCTAGAATGGATTTGCTGGAGTAGTTGCTTATTGCAGCTCTGTATGATAATTTTCCTCCATTCCTTCACTGCTAGTTTACTCATGGCTAACTTGATTGCTTCAATTTTGTCCAATTGTGGATAATTGTAACTTCTATCGTATATTGCCCAAGCTGCCACTATAACATCTTCTTCAATCATAGCAGTCACTCCTGTACCAACCTCATTACTATTCGATCTCTACTTCTCCACTTCTCGACTTCTGTCTTTTTAATATCAAGGTGTGCTCGAAATTTGTTTCTATCCCAATATTTAATAGGATTTTCCCCTAAAACTTGAGTTTCTTTTGCTATCCTAATAAAAGCATTTGCATCTTTCTTATATTTAGGTAATATTTTATTATCTTCTATTATTTTACTCATAGATATATAATGTAGTGTATTTTCAAGTTTTGTAAATTCTTCAATTTCCTCAATTGTAAATCCATAAAGCTACTATTTTCTAATTCTTCCATTTTGCCTACTTCTTTTATTATGGTATATTTTGGAAAACTGAAATTTTTATGATCAAGGCTACTAATTTTATCAAGTCCAAATTTTATTACACCAGTTTTACCACACTTGATAGGCAACTGTGATACTAATTATGATATGTAATAGTCAGTAGGGTTAAAACACACCCATTTGAAAAAAAAATTGTCAATGTGGTGAGAAGTAAAACATACCACCTAATATAGAACGAATAAAATTTTATCCAACAATAATTTTGTATTGGTGATTATGGTTACCCAAGCCTATGGAGAATGAAATATTTACTCCAAAATGACCATCAAATGTTCTAAAAAAAAATTAGAGTATTTTGAACATAATAATCATATCAAATAAGAGTTTTATCCATTCAATGGACACTATAGTTAAGTTTATGTTTGCAGGCTCCAGATACAAGAAAACATCGATATGAGATTTAGTGCATTCAATATCAATTATTTCAAATTCTTTCATGATAATATTGTTCTCAAATTTTTTTTTGGTAAATTACATTAATTAAAGAAGTATAATCCTGGTTTTTGAGATATTAGTATTAATTTCTGCTTTTATTTCCTTGTATTCACTTATTACTATTTGTTTTCCCATATTATTAGTTAATTTCTCAATTTCTCTTTCTAAGTGTTTGTTTTCTAGACTTAATTTTTCTACCTATGTTTCAGAAAGAATCTTCTATTTTTCTTTTTCTCATCTTGCTTTTTCTATTTTCAGCTTTTTTTCTCTAATTCTACATATACCTTGTACATGTCTAATTCCCGCTTCATTTGGATTAGTTGTTTTTAGGGGTGTTTTTGAAATATTTTACTGTAGTAGTGTATATAAAAAATTTTTACTATAGATTTTTTTGAAATATTTAATAAATTGTATAGAAAAGATGTTTTTTGAATTGTTTTTGTTTGTGTATTACTGCAGCATTGTATTTGAAAAACTTATTTTTGAAAAATAGGCCAATCCATTTTTAATGTTGCTAATTTTATTTCTAAAGTCTCCTTTTTAGTATAATGTTCTATTCTAGAAATTTCTATTAGAAAATGCTGATACATACAATATTTACACATCATAAAATTGCAGTTTTGACGCCAAATGTTTAAACTATCAGCGACTTTAGTCAGTACAGTTTGAACAAAAGCAAATCTAGTACTAGTTATTTCAATTTCTAAGTACATTTAGTCCAATTGACCAATCTTGACAAATTGTTATGGGAATCTAGCCACGTGAGTAGCATGTGGCAGCGACTAATTTTTAGAAAAAAATTAGAAAGAAATCAAATTAGGGTGATTGTTACTTGATCTTTGAACTTTATTATCTTTTGACTTAAGCATCAATTCTATGTAACTCATGTTTTAGCAAATTTCAGAGGCATGAAGGATCAAATTTGCTTCTTTCATGACCTTCAAAAACATATTAGAGCCTCTAAACCTAGGCTCAAAATTGACAAAAAAAATTGGCTTCCTATCCTTGAAGTTTGAACAGTTTATGCAGCTATTTTTCATCCTCTTTGAGGATGCTGTTTCTCAACACAATCCTAACATATATATGTCACAAGTAATTCTAGAAAAACCTCATTAAGGCTAGGTATCCCATTTTTTGTTTTGGCAAATCCCCTAAATAGGAGAAAGATGTCAACCCTAATTTTATTAAGAGGTAATAGAAACCATGAATAAGGAAGGCCTAAGCCTTTTTCTCCAGTACAGGACAAGATGCAAAAAGATTAAAAGAGGAGTACTACTTCTTTACAAAATAGGACCTCATATATGGTAAAATAATCTTATCAAAACAAATAATAGAGCTAAATTGTTGTGGTAATTTTGAAAGTGATAAAAAAGTATGCTGACCCAATAGTGAAAGTTACGCAAGAAAGTCTACTACTAATTTTGCCTCTCTATAAACATGTCAAATTTGCTGGAAAATCTAAAACAGCAAATGCACAATCCAATTCTGCACATTACAAATCGGCCAGCTAGAAGACATCTTAGATAAAATTAGATGGATCAAGACTTGTGAATACACCTCAACCTCAATCTCTCTGATTCCATGTTGTTGATATAGTTGCAACCCAAACAAAAGAGCTTTCCCCACTGCCAAAAGGACATAACATTTTTACCAAACTCCTTGTAAAAAGCAAAGATAAGTTTACTATAATGATCACGCAATAGACCATCACTAGAAGCATAAAAATTCCTCATATTAACATCTATATTGACTTTAAATTTACCCACCAATGGAGGAATCCCAAAAATAGGCATCACTCTAAATTTCTTTGAAGGCTGAATCTTGAATAAAGAATATAGATAAGTATCTTCATATCCTTGTAATTGCTGGACTATTAAAAAAGAAGCCACCTCCAACAATGTAAGAAATTTGTCAATTGAAAATATGCTCGTAAATTACTCCCATATACCTAAACTCATTTCTTGCACACCATAAAAATCACACAATAACAATTGGCATCAAACACCTGATATTGTTTGCACATAACTTCAGCAAAGGAAATAACAATGTCATGATCATAGAAGATATAAATGATCATAGTTTAGGTGTCCATTGTTTATGTTGTGTTTTATTTTTTTGTTTTTATTTTTATTTTTGTGCTCTTGTTTCTTCATATATATGTCTAGAAATTTTGTCAAGAACTTTTTCCTTTTGGTTGCTTCTTGACTTTAATTTGACATCTAGGGTACCAAAAATACATGTTTCATCTCCTTTTGTTAAGTTCTGAACTTAAACTATTCTCCCCTAGTTTAAGTTGCAACTACAAATTAGGTTTCTTTAACCATTATCTGAAGATGAAAATAAGATAAAAAAAAAAGTTTCTAATGTCGACGTTCCTTAATAATCAATTAATATGAAGAGCTCATAGGAAACTTGAAATTTTATAGTATGCACATGCAATTAATATGTGAATATGTAGCAAATTTTCTTTTTCTATCATACATTTGTAATATGAAAAATGAAGTAACTTAGTTTTAAAAGTTTTCTTTTGAAAAACCACATGTGTAAGTAGCCATATGTAATCATTAGGTTTGATAGAATTACAAACTTCTTTGAATTGGTCGTTAAATGAATCCAAATTATAGTGTAAAGCAGAAGTCAAAAAATAAGGCATTGTTAGACAATATGCATCGGTGGACAATTGACTAGTTGATACAAAAAAAAAAAAAAAGAATTTTATGCAACTAAGAAACTTTTCTATTTAAAAATATGGGAGAGGCCCGTACATTGCACGGTAATTGATACCTATGGAATAAAACTCTGTTTAGAGAGCAAGTAATAAACAAAGTTTGACACTTTGAAGTGTAAAAGTGTAAGTGCAAAAACTACTAAAGATAAAGCTGCATGGATAAGAATTTAATAACAGCTATATAAATTCTAAGTGTAGCAATTAGTGATGCTTGAAGTAATACAAGAAAAGACAAAGCCAAATTATGAAATTTTCCAAAACATGGAATCAATGGCAAGAGTAATAAAATCTTTGGAAACATGTGTCTCACTCCATGAATTCATGGAGGTAAGCTGCTATAGACACAAGTAGAAAAGTCTTTAACTTGTTTTTTCTATAATTACATTGACAAGAATTTTCAAAAGATAGCAACATGTTTGTGCTTATATTTCTTCCTCAGCACTAAATTTGAACCACTTCTTTGTCATGCACAACTTCATTAACAAATACCAAGCAATCACATAAACATTCATCAAAATATTTTCCAAAACATAGAGTCTTGGTGACTATAGTCATTATAAACACCAAAAAATCCTAATATAATTAGGCACGTAACCACCAAATCTAGCAGCTTTAGCGGAACTTATAAGGCCGTTGCATGGTGGGAATTTTCTCCACAACCAAAGGAAGGATAGAAATTCCAAAAGCATCCCTAACCTATACAAGAATTTGCTGATGATATCATGTCTGTATAGCTCATATACGAAAGATCAAGTGAAAAAGCAGTTCATAATAATATCAACAGCCAAGGTGTATTGAACCATGTTGACATTACTATAACAAATTTAAGCAAGAATCCAATCTCAGTTGTTCCTTCAACCTGCTCAACTAAGTTTCAGCCAATTGCTGATAAAATATCTCCAATTTCAATCCAAATTTTCAACCATTTACCTGAAATCATTTGTGTTGCATAACTCATAAGACATGTATCCAGTTTCTCATGAACTTTATTCAACAAATATTGGCACATTGATAGCTATTTATTCAACAAATAATGGCACATTGATAGCTACAAGGGGTATAATATAGTCTAAACAAGTCAAAATAACAACACACAGAAGTGCTAGAGGAAAAATCTTTCGTGACTTATCAACTTTACCTGTGATAGTACTAACATCTTCCTAAAAAATGAGGTTCCAAAATAGTGTAGTGAAAAACAAAATTCCAATCTTTTTACACCACCCTTTAGGCCTAAATTGATCTGTGAGGATGAACTTGTGGAGTTGGTATCAATGATATTAATATAAATCATGCTAATGAGATTATGCCAAAAACAACTACTATATACCCAACCACATAAACCTGTCTCATTACTATATAAAAAGTACCATGAGTCTTGGTATTTTGAAGTGTAAGTATAATTATTGTTATTATCTTAATTTTTATTATTCTAATTATGCCCTTATTATTGATGATGGAAGTTTCATATTATACTCTTTTTAGTTTTTAATTTATTATGATGATTAAAATTCATTATGTCATATCTATTGATTTAAAAGAAAATAATGGTTGATGACAAGAAAAAAATGTTAAGCATTAGAGACTAAGTAGGATTGGATCTTTGTTTTCTATTTGTCCAAAATGCCCATCTCCCTAAGACTTAGATTTATTGAATTTCAATAGTAGCAATAATTGTAGCAATTAGGAAAAACAACTGTAACCTTAATTAAATTAATTTGAATTATCGTGACAATAAACAAAATATAAAACTCCAATTAGAACCAACAGTACTGGTAGGCCTTAATTCTATTTGTCCCTAACAGTATTGGTCGGCTTGATGAAAAGATTGTTAGGATCCAGGTGCTGAACAAACAACTATTGAGATATCAAGTGTACAACAATTTAATGAGGAACAAGCTACAAGCATGAAAGATAAACGACACACAATATTTAACGTGGTTCGACTCCACCATTGAGCCTACGTCCACGGAGAGAAACCTGTTCTTTATTATGAGAGAAAAACTCTATACAAGAATACAACTTGAACCCAAGGCCAACTCTTGTATACCATCTCTCATCTCTCAAGAACCCTCTCTCACACCCCATGTATAAGGCTACATGATACCCCTTGTGTCTCCTTGTGTGCCTCTTGTGTCTCTTTGTGTAGTATGCCAACCTACCTATTTATAGAGAACATTACTGCCCAAAAAACCAAATAACAATTGGAAACCAATACTATTTCCTAAACTCATATAGAATAGAAAATAGTATCTAGCTAAATAGGAATTTACTTGACTACTACTTCAAGTAACTAAATCCAATTAGGAAACTAGTTACTTCCCACACCAAATAGGAATTCTACCTAAAAGAAATTAAGCCAATTTCCTAACAAATCTCCACCTTGGCGAAAATTTCTTTTAGCAACCATTTGCCTTCAACTACCAAATGATATGGTACCAAACTACACACCCGAATCAATACAGTCCTGACACCAAATTGATTCAATCGGCAAATGAACATGTGTAGTTACCCCGAGTCCAACCTCCAGTTGACTCGTGCGAAGGTGCCTCAATTCGCCATCTCCCTTTGCAGGATTTCTTCTCACCACCATTTGCAATCCGGGATCCCCCTTCTGTGAGCGCTAACCCTAACCATTGAGGCAACTAAGTGGTAAAATCACCATAATTCTTCCCATCCTCTGGACTGTCTTGCCACATGTGGTTTCCAAGACTCCACCTAAAACGAAAAACTCGTACCTGTCAGAGTCTTTGGCGCATAGAAATTAGATCTCCTTGTTTCTTTGGGACACGTGCCACACCACCTAAAAAACATAACCAAAATCTAAAATTCACCGGGATGAAGAATCAACCGTTGGAGGTGTGAGAAAGTCTCCATCGATTCATGTCCAAAATCAAAATTGGACTCCATTTTTTCCTTGACCTTTGAATCACCTGCCTAGATTCACCGTCAAGTATTTTCGTACTTTTTGACTTCTCATCATTCACCATCAATGCTTTTTGCCAAGCTATTGAAACAAGGATATCACCCATTAAATTGTTCAATTGGTAACAACTACCAATCCACTTGATCTCAGTAGTTAACTAGGATCCAACTACGAACCTTGAGCAGCCCAGTCTCACAACCAAGCTCTGATACCACTTGTTAGGATCCAGGCGTGAAACAAATAACTATTGAGATATCAAGTGCACAACAATTTAATGAGGAATAAGCTACAAGCATGAAAGATAAACGACACACAATATTTAACGTGGTTCGGCTCTACCATTGAGCCTACGTCCACGGAGAGAAACCTGTTCTTTATTATGAGAGGAAAACTCTATACAAGAATACAACTTGAACCCAAGGCCAACCCTTGTATGCCATCTCTCATCTCTTAAGAACCCTCTCTCACACCCCATGTATAAGGTTACACGATACCCCTTGTGTCTCCTTGTGTGCCTCTTGTGTCTCTTTGTGTAGTATGCCAACCTACCTATTTATAGAGAACATTATTGCCCAATAAACCAAATAACAATTGGAAATCAATACTATTTCCTAAACTCATATAGAGTAGAAAATGGTATCTAGCTAAATAGGAATTTACTTGACTACTACTTCAAGTAACTAAATCCAATTAGGAAACTAGTTACTTCCCACACCAAATAGGAATTCTACCTAAAAGAAATTAAACCAATTTCCTAACAAAGATGGGGGCGGTTTTCTTCAGATAATCAATGTAGAGAGCTGGAAAGGTAGCAATGTTGATGACATCACTGAGAAATTTTCATATTTCAATGAGAGAACCCTAGAAGGGGCCAAAAGCGTGATCAGCCAAGATGACAAAGTTACCATTTCCAAGAAAGGCAACAAGGAGCTCAACTATGAATTGATGAGAGTTTCAGGAGTATTCCGGATAAAGGAAAAGATGAGAAAGCCAAGAATGGCTAGTAAAGGCCCTGCAACTTGAACTATGGGCTATTCCTTAAATAGCAGATATGAATCTCTTCATGTCAACCTATTCCAACCAGAAACCACAATCTAACAACAAATACAAATTAATAGAGCAATCCAACTTTCCAAGAACCTATGCTCAACTAAAACAAAGACATTAGAGAGAGTCATATCTGTACTGAGCCAAGTAGCAAGCTCTTCTGATTGCACCACAAACATTGAAAGACCAAATTGCCCATAATATGGTAGACGAAAATTAGTGAACAGTAAGCCTACCAACTAATTTTTACATACAAAAATCTTAGACTAAATGATTAACGACGTAAGCAAAAAGATGGCTCACCCCTTGACTTTAGGAATCCTGATATTTGTATCTATTACTTAGAAATATCGTGATTTTAAGTAACTTTTTAGAGATGGACTCATATATATACTCATAATAGGTCACGTGTTTTGCATGTGATTATAAAATCATAAAATATAATATTTCTCATACATTAAAATTTATTTGTGAAATTTTTTTAACAAATTTATTATTTGCATATTTTTTTTCTTTTTTATTTTTTTAATAAATGGGAGGTTTTGAATCCAAGAATTCATATTTATAATATCTTTCACCTTACCACCCAACCCAATCCCCTCTTTTCTTTTTTATTTAATTTTTCATCTTCTTTAATTAATTGTCCTTAAAACCATTATTTTAAAATAAAAAATAAAGGATGCATTCAGTCTCTTTCAAATTACAATAATGGCTTTAAGGACAATTAATTAAAAAAGATGAAAATTTAATATTTAAGAAAATAAAGATTTGACCAATATGAAATGATTTGACAAAAGTATCAATATTTTCAATGGTATGTACAATATCGATACTTCTAACTATTTCCTTTTTCCAAGACAAACAAAATATAATAATACCACTAAAATTCTTTGATTCTTAATTAGATATATGAACAATTTTTATTTTTCTTTTGAAGTTGAATGACCTGAATTTGCACGCTAAACAAAAGTTAATTGTTTGCCAATCATTGGGGTTAGTATAGTGGCAAGATGAGAGCTCTTAGAGTTCTCTCTAATGTTAAAGTTCAGAACTCAAATCCTGTGCCTAATAATTGAGGATGAAAAGGGTGTGAAATGGGGTGAGAGGATCAAAAAAAGAAAATAAAAATAATTTTTTGTATAAATATTGGTTGCATGCTCTACCATTATTATTTTTCATGTTATGTAAGTTGAATTTGTTAGTTGCATGATGAAATCCCCAATATAATGTTTTATGCACCATTTTTTTAAAAATGAAGAGATATATATTCTTTGAAGCTGAACTCGTTGTATTATTTTGTGTGTTATTTCTATTAATGATGGAGTATAAATGATCCACACATATATAAATTTTTTATGTCTAATTATTCATTTTTTGAAAATTGAAATTTCATTGGTAGAGATAATTGAGTTTTTCTTTTTTTTTTTTCTATTTTTTGGGCAGAATCTGACATGAAGCACAAACGACAAAGATTTTATCTCCTAAGAGCACTTTCTTTTGGTATCAAAATTAATATTTTTGAAGATTTGATAATTTAATTAGTCTGTAAGTAATCAAAAATTTTAATGGAATCAAAGAAAATAGAATACAAAGAGACACATTGGTTTGGAGTGTTATATTTTGTCTATTGTCTTCATAATTCAAATTTAATTCAGCTTACAGTTTTTTTCCGAACTGCTACAATTATTGCTATTATTGAAATGCAATAAATCTAATTATTAGAGAGAAAGGTATTTTTGGACAAATAAAAAGCAAAGATCCGACCCTGCTTAGTCTCCAATGCTTAACATTTTTTCTTGTCATCAACCATTATTTTCTTTTAAATCAATAGATATAATATAATGAATTTTAATCATCACAATAAATTAAAAACTATAAAAGAGTATAATATGAAACTTCAATCATCAATTAATAAGGGGATAATTGAAATAACAAAAACTAAAATCGTCAAGTTTCCTTGCTTAGTCACACCGGATGCTCGGAATAGAATGATGAGCTTATACGTTATGCATCCTTTCTGGAGAGTATCTTTGTTAGAAGTAGGCTTTTCCCCCAACCAGTAGGCTGTAACATGTTCCCATAAGCTGATTGAATTAGTCATGTTGATTTCGAACGATCTTAATTTGATAAATATCAGATTTTAGGTTGCTTTATTATGCTTATGTTGATTTTCCTATCTTTTTCTAATCTATAAATTAATACTAATAAGTCCAAATCCCAAACAAAACCAATCTTAAGTTTTAAAATTTCCTGTGTTTTGTGGATTATCATCCCAACTCTGCCATAATAGCCTTTATTATCAGAACCAGACAATGCCATCTTCTTAAAAAATTTGTACTACTTTGTTACTAGTGACTACTACCTGCTGGCAAGCGATATTCAGAGGTCCCTGTCTTTCTTCTTCTGCTTTTTGATACATCTATAGCCTGAACCGAGGGACGATTGCATCCGCTGGTTGTCAATGTGCAATGTTGAAGAATCCTTGGACACAACATCTTAAACAAAGAAGCTTTCAAGGATCTTTTTTTTAAAAAAAAAAAAACTTTCAAGGAAAAGTTGATTAGTTCAAATGACAAAAGTAATGAGAATCCAAATTCTTGGTCATTGGAGCTAGTTATGGTTAATTTTTGGCCTCTCAGCATTAAAACCAAAATGCCCACCTCAGGGGCTGGCAGTCAAACAGCTTAACGGATAATTTTCTCCTCATTATACAGTATCCTGTTTCAAGACTGAGGATCACCAACTTTACGGACAAAGGTTCACCTTAACGCTCAGCAATGACAAACTTTAAAAGGCAAAATCCACAGCAATCTAAACCCTTGTTAATTAAACCAATCACCCTTAGAATTTGACTCTCCCAACTATAAGACAAAAGCCCCGATATCATTCAGGGTCTTGCAATCAAACAGCTTAATGGGATGATGTTCTCCTCATAATAGGACTTGTACCCAAGAATACCTTCATCCATGAAGTCTGAGGATGAAGGTGATTTGCAAATCACAGTCTTTTCAAGATTCCCGTCGGTTGGATCATATATATAAAATTTGGAGGGACAATGGATGTCCGCATCTTCGTCAAACAACACCACCTTTCCATCAGGGAGTATACCAACCGGTCCAAATCGATACTTCCTTGACGTTGGAAGGTCAAGTTTATGCTCAGTCCACATCCCTGACTCTTGACCATTGCCGTAATAACAAATCACTGCCTCATTATGGGACCACGTTCTGACTAAAGCTAGACCAGGTCCAAACTGCAGTGGATAGCAAAACTTAGGCGTGGGAATAATCTGAAACTTCTCATGATCAAGTTCAAAAGCAATAAGATGGTTATCTGAATTCGTAGGGCCTAAGTTAGTTGGTTCCATCCAGTATAGAACTCCAGTGAAGCATATGCTACGTGATCTGATTTCCCAAGGTGCAGGCTTAATGCTTCTCCATGATGAGTCAACACCGAGGGTCAGAATCTCACAATCTAGATTAAGAACGAACTCGGAATTGTCCTCAGGATACAGAATATTATCATCATAGTCCTTGTATACTGGACAAATCTTGAGTAACTTGTACAATCTACTAGCGGGGTCAAAACCAAGATGGTAACTACAAGAACTGGATTCATGTCTAGAAACAGGGAGTCGTCTGCATTCTCGGGTGGCAATGTTGCACAAGTACGAATAGTTGCTGTAGTAAAAACATAGAAGGCCCTTGACAGTGTCAGTGCAGCCCATTCCCTCCATGCCGTGATCCAAGGTTAGGTGATGAGAAAGGTACTTAACAGGGCCATCAAACAGGCTTTGATAATAGAAATCTCTTGTCGAATCTTTTCTCCAGTGGAAGGGCTCAGAAATAAGGAGACCTAGAAATCCACCACGGCTCCCTGGCAAAGGACGGATCCTTAATAATTGATTGTCATCGCTTGGAAACGCACTTACATCGCATCAGGGACTTGGTTGGAAGCTATGTCAGGATTTCCCATATCATCTCATTAGGAAGTACTTGATTTGGAATGAGACAAGGATTAGCACGGCAATGGCTTCCCACTTTCTTTGAAATGCCTATTGGTAATCTAGGTTCTTCAGCAATGAGCTCATTCACAGCATCAGCTACACTTGGAAGTGGTGACCTAACCAAAATCTGTTTTCTTAAAGGCTCAAATTCTGGTTTCAAAGGCACAAGGAACTGGAACAAGCGTTGCTCTTCCCGGAACTTTACATAATAGTCCAAACTTGTTAATTCTGGTGGCTCCATCGTAGCCAACTGATCCCATATTCTTGTCATCAGAGAGTAAAATTCTGGAACGCTTCTGTCGCCCTGAACTAATCCTCGCAAGAAATTCTCCAACTTGTACTTCCGAGCAATATTGACTTTAGTGAACGCTCTTGCTAAATGATGCCATACTTCCTTAGCCAAACTGAATTTCTATCAATGCTTGCCGATTGACGGTCCCACAGAGTCGTTAATCCAAGTGAGTATTTTAGCATTGACCGTGTCCCATTCAGATAAAAGTTCTGCATAATTTTCAATCCCTTCAACCGGTTTCTCAAGAGTTCCATCAACATATTTCCAAGCGTCCTTGCTAATAAGATAATTTTTCATCAAATAAGCCCAAGTTGTGTAGTTGGACCAATCAAGTTTGATAGCAACTACCTGACTTCCCTCAGCATCCATAACCTTGTCGCACGGTAGTTGTAGTACTAGCAATGCAGATTCTCAGAGACAAAATATCAAACAACTGGTGAGCACAAAAATATACAAACTCGGAAAATAAACTTTTCTTTCTTTTTAAGGGTAGAGGAATTCAGGAATGTAGAACAAATGAGGAGTATTTCGTTAATGGTCGATAAAAGGGAAGAAGAGAGAAAATTTCCACCCACAAATAGATTCCAAAGCCGCAAAATTAGAAGCATTTGAAAAAAGAAGAGCATCAATATGGAATGGCACTTTAATGCCTAATTTATATCAGTTGTAACAAACTAGACGAGCGGTTGCTTAGTGGCTGAGTTGCCAAGAAACCAGACTTCAAAAAGAGCAAAGCGTTGTTTTGGCTCCACGAGCAAACAGGACGCCTTTAAATGAAAGCAGATTTTTTTTTTTCCTAAGGAAAAAATGTAGTTTTGGTCCCCAAAGTTTAGCATAGGAGCCATTCTAAATACCAAATTATACTAGTGATTCGTTCAATCTGTATTTCATTTTTGTCATTTTTTTTTCTTTTACTTTTTTCTTTTTTTCTCCACAATTGGCGCCTATTTTTCCTTGTAAAATTAATTTACATAAATTTTGTTTTCTAATTCATGTTTAGTTTCTAAATTAGCCAGCTAAAATTTTTTCGTGTCCTTCACTAATTCTGGAATCTATTTTTAAAACTCTATTCCAGATGGAAATTTACATCAATGCGTTTATTTTCCAAGATGGAATTTAAAGGCCGGGATTTAATGGATAACCACAAAAAAAAAAAAAAAAACGATCTTGGGAACATAATTTAGTTATTAAGCGGTCACTTATTCTATTAAAATTAATCTAGAATTAGATATATGTTAGCAATGTCTACCTTTGAACGTAACTAAGAAGGTAGATATACACAAAATTAGTCAAGATTTTTAAGAATATAGCCTAACTAATGCCTGGTCATTAAATTTTAATGGAAAAAATTTTCAAATCAATTAACCTATAACCTTTCTAAATCAATTTCTATTTCATAAGGGATTCTAATTCTAAAACAAAACTTAAATGTTGGTAGACGTTAAAAACCCCAATAATGCTTAGAATCACATTCATGTTTGGAAATAGATTAAAATCATTAATATTAATAATATGGGCATTATTGGAAAACGAAAACTAAACCACTAGGATATCTAAATGTATACCTTCATCTTTTTAGTAACTTCTCCCTTTCATTTAGTTACACATATGTGATTATGTGAGCGGTTAAACTTTAGTATCATGATGATCTTTTTTTTTTTAATTTTAGACAAGGGTCACGTGACTCCATTCCGATAATAATTGAAAAAAATTGGTCACTTATCCTAGAAGTACTTTAAATTTGAAAGATTAGGGACCAAATTTGTTTTAACCCAAATTTCGGGAACTTAAATCGCACGTATGCTAAATTTTGAAAACCAAAACTGTATTTCTCCCTTTTTTTTTTTTTAATTACTTGATAACAATAATAGCAATTAAACATGGCAAAACTGCAAGCAAACGACACTATAAAAAACTTGACCAAATTTTGAAACAGCATTATGAATTCTCTATTATTGATCATTGGGCAATCTATCCCATTCTCAAAGTAATCATCTTTGTGCTACTACATACATAAGCTTGCATCAACTCATACTTTTATGGTTGGCAAATCCAATGGAACTTAACATTAAAAAAAAAAAAAAAGGAAAATTGAACACCGTGCTCAGTTTGTAAGCAAAAAGTGATGCTGGTGGTGAAAGTTGCACACGATAAAGTGGAATTTGAGTAATTAGTATTGAAACAATAGCTCGAAGATGATTGCTGCTGCCCCTGTTCGGTGAATATATTCTTGATGGATGGAGCAAGATATGGTGGAACTGGCATCTTCGACGGGAGAATTGGCAATTCAACTTCAAAATTTAGTGCATGAATTAAAGTTTGCTTGCATATGTTGGTTTCAGCAAGTGGTCATCTTAGAATTAAATTTCATTTTCCATTTTTGTATTGTTCGTTTTCTATACGCTGCTGATAGTTCTTCCCCAATACCCCTCCAAAATATCATTCAGGAGTAAAAGTGCAGCAGTTAGATGAATGAACCAAAAATTTTGCTCTCTCCATTTTTGGGCAAAATCCACTTTTTGTCCATTAACTTTGAACTAGAGACACATTTCGTCCCCAAACTTTTAGGCACGATACATTTAGTACATGAATTAATAATTTTTTGTCACATTTATTCCAAAAACGGTAAATTGTTTAATTTGAACGGAGAAGACTTGCGTGTCTTGCATGTGACCGCTAGGTAGAAACAATTTTTCAGTCAAAATCAACGACCATGTGCTAAAACATCCAAATAATTATACCGTTTAGAGCCGAAGTTTGATTTGACAGCATTTCCCTCTTTCCTTGTCCCGCTCCAGTAGAAATGGTTAAATTCTACTGTTCCTGCTAGTGGTTACTTGTGTCTTTTACCTGAAATAACTGAAGTTGGATCAAAGTGAACAGAGCAAAAGCTCTTTGGATATGTTCATCAATAAAACAGTAGGATAAGCTTGAGGGCATAATAGAAACATTCAAATAATCCATGAACTCCACAATTAACAAATTGGAAAAATAGTAACATTCTTTTTAAACTTCTAACAGTCCAAAACAAATTCAGAAGCCATTATCATTTAAAGGACATTACTACCAACTCGAAGTTCTCAGAGAACTCAATTACATATAAAGAAGAAACAACATGGTACTCAACCCAACAATGAAGTCCCAAACAGCCAGAAATAATGGAGAAAAAATATATATTTTTTCAGATGCAGAAGCCGATTCAAGCCACAAACAAATATAGAGGACAATCCAGATCACGAAAACACACAGTCACTAATATTCTAATAAAAGATCTAGAAGAATAATAATAATGGGCTTGGGATTTCAGGAGTGGCTGGAGAGCCTTGACAAGAGTCCTCGTATTTGGCTGGAACTTAGCCTCATACCGCACAGAGACCGCTGCCACTGCTGCTAGCTGCATCAACAATAAAACAATGAATTAATCTTTCCTACACTGACAGTGTATATACCGTCAGCATTGGATGAATAACAACCATATAAAATTTGAATTTAAAATCTAACTTTTGCATAACTGTCATGAATCCAATGATGATAGTGTATACATTAACAGTGTATATAAGATTTACTCTAAAACAATAAGCATTATTAGATTCTCGGTACCCAGCCCCAAGAAAAGATAAGGGACTTCTGAGGGGCCTGGATGAAGGTAGGGATTTCTGTCACTGTATAACCAAAAACTAAGCCGGATGCAAGACAGAGAAGTTGCAGAAAGGACAAATGGTATGGAGATAGTAAGAGGAGAAGCACGGGAATGAATCTTAACAAACTCCTTTTTGGGGTAAGTAACTGAGCTTTGGATCCATAGATTGTTTTACTTTGTCCTCGCTTAGTCTTGGAGTTGCCTAGAAACACAAAATTAGTCATATGTTGCCACAGAGATGGAACCTTGGCTGAAAGAAAGCAGAGGGTGATAAAAAATGGAGACGGTACTTGACTAAAGGCAGTAAAAAGGGCCAATCCAAGGGACAAAAGACTCTTGTCCACGAGGCAATGCTGTGATGAACAGGCTTCATTCTAGTTAAAAGCTCAAGGGAAACCACTCCAAAGCTATACATATTGCTTTTCTGCATCAGTTGCCCTGTCATTGCATATCCATGTTCCATATCCACCAGCGAATTAACTGATGAAAATTCTTCAAAAAAGGAACATCTAGCCACAGATATGTACCAAAAGTACACAAACAAAGCCCCTAGTGACTTAATTTACAAGCATGATGACTTGAATAGATTGCGATTTCAAGATAACTAATTAACTATGATAACTAGGAAGGACAACTTTGCCAAAAGAAAGAAGGTGCAGATTCAACCCCATCCAAGACAATAGACAGTCACAATTTCTTCAAGTTATGAGACTATCCAAATGAAGCACCAAGCATATCAAAACACAACAGTAACTAGCTCTAATAGTCAGAAATATGATTTGGTTTTTAAAGTTCAGATGGCAGTTCTATGAGATAAGCTATGACTCTTCCAAGAATGTGCTCTATTAGGAAACTAAAACTGAAAAGCAGGCGTGGCTATTTACTATGTAATTGAGAGTATAACTAAATCAAATGAAGGAGATCTTTTCCATTGTTTTACAATTCAATGTGACAAGTCAAAGGCCCAATAATATATGTAGGATTTAGCAAAGACAACTGTCACTTTTGCCCATATTTTTCTGCTAGCTTTTAAGAAAAGCAGCTGTTATACTTTGAAAAGGAAACCAAATTAAAGATGTCATCAACCTAACTCAGTCCATGGTTATTAAACTACTTACCTAGTAAACTGCAACGGTGAAAATTTGAAATCCTGAGAACTTTTTGAGATGTAAAAGCTATAGAAACCAAACAACTTCTTTATCAAAATGAATGAAATATTCATCAACAATGCTCAATATTTATGTGTGAACTCGTTCATTGTTGCTACTTGAAACTTGAAAGTGTTGCACACTCGCGTTGCTGCTTGCCGCATGAAAATTTTGTTCTCTATGTTGGATCTAATGCAAATGTTCAGCGAGAATTATTGACATCTATTTAGGATTCATAATATATTTTGGTCATAAGAACTATAGAACTCATAGGGTCAACTCAAACTCTCAAATCAATCCACATATTAGCGTATACATCATCTTTCACTTTCCCTAAAAGTGAAAATGTAATTTATTGAACATGCACCAGACAAACCTGCAAAGATTTGTTTAAGAGTTGCCTGAGTTAAAATTCTAACAAACGCAACCAAAACGACATGCAGGTGCCCATGTACTATATCCTGAAACGGCGATCAGATGTGCATAAACCATCTACTACAGAACCAGAATCAATATGAAGATCTATCTCAATGTTCAGAATTTGATCCCAACATCTTGTCTTTAACTGTTTGCAAGTGAAAAGAGATTTTCTTAACATGAGCTTAACAAACCCGCAAAGATTTGTTTAAAATTTGCTCGAGTTAAAATTCTGAGAGGTGCAACCAAAACTACATCCATTTATAGGCTTACTGTATCCTTGGCAACATCAGATGCATAAACTATTCTCCATACAACCAGAGTTAATATCAAGAATTATCACCAAATTTCGGAATTTGTTCTCAATATTTAAGGGTTACTCAACCATTGTGCTGCTTAGCTTGAACACTCGCAAAACAGGGTACATCCACCCGGAGAAGCATCAGCAAGATGCACTGCTTTCATTTTGCAACAATTGTTTGAAGCAAAATTAGACAAATAGAACAACTTATGTTATCTTTGTTAAGACAATTAGCACACCTATTAGAATTCCACAGACTACACATCAGAGCCAAAGTCCAAATTACAAGACCTGAATTTAGGTATGGCATTGTGGTGTTGATGAAATTGGTAAATCTGGCTGCTTTAGTTTATGAGATATAATCTTGATTGTGAACAAGAACCTGCAGGAAACTTTCTATAGCCCTCATCTATCAATTAAAACATTGCTACGAGTTTCAATTTGTAACATCAAGATTGCATTTGTGCATCTTATAGTAGTTTCTGACTAGACACACATGCAATAAAATTGCTCCGGTGTCTTTTTTTCCGGAAACGTTAAATATTTTTATTGATAATGTGTATGAACTATACACTTGCTGAGCAAAGGCTCAAAGAGAGCTATACAAGTGCATTCAAGCACTGAGGGTGAATCCACTCCTCATCAAAAGATATGCTCAGAGCATAATTGCTTATATGACGATATCTATCACTATTCTCATTTCTAGACAAAAAAAAATGAGCATTACACGAACATAGAGCCTAAGCTACTGATGTCCTCTAGATGAGAATATGAGCTCATTTCCTTGGCTCTATTGGTTCTGATCATCTTCAACAGGTGTTGCTGTCGGATTCTGACTTGGATTTTAGTCCACAGCTGTTCACTTGCCTTACATAAGGCAAGTTTAACCGCCATAACTTGGTCTTCAATCTTGTTTCCTAAGCTAAACTCCTTCAAGGCCCACTGAGCTACCACCTGTCTATTGTTATTTTCTACCAGTATGCCTATTCCCATCATTCTTCCTCCTGTTTCCGCTTTACTGCTAGGCTGATATATATCCTATCATTTTCATCCCCCTCCTCTTGCTGGTCCAGTTCTGCTCTTGTTGTTTCTTGTATGCTCATCTTTCTTTCTTTCTCCCTAACTTCATTGTATTCCATCCATTCACTCTGTGCCTTTTGTATAGTCTTAAGTGGATGTCTTGGAGATGTATGAAAACCCTGTCATTTCTAGCCTTCCAAAGCCACCACAGGATATTGACAGTGAAGGCTATATGTTTCATTCCTTCTGGCCTGTTCCTAGCTTCTATCACTACACTCTACCATCTACTGAAATTCCCTGTATAGTCATCTAGTCCATCCCACTTCACTGGTGACAAATGCCACACTTCTTGAGCTAATCTCCAGAGGAAGAAAAGGTGTTCCATTGTTTCTATGCCTTCCCCACAACTTTTACATATCGGATCTCCCATCCTGATACGAACATCGCCAACTTTGTAACGAAACCTGTAAAAGATTAGCTTCAGGATCGACAAGAGGACACCAAGTTTGGAGCGAATGACCTCAACCCGTTAATCACGTGGTTAACGAACTTTGGTATAATGGTAGAAGATGCCACAACCTAGTGTGATTCTAGATTGATAAGTCACGAACACCTAGAGAAATTTTAAGGTATTCAAGAAGTCTTGGAGAAACCAAGAAAACTCTCAAATTCTAATTTATTGATTGAATGCCTAAATCATTGGAAGTGTGGGCTATTTATAGCCTTACATAGAGATGAAAAACTAAATAATGTGGAACTAGTCTAGAATTGTGGGCTTGACTAAAACTAAGAATTGTAGGCTTGACTATTTCCATAAGACTAAGAATTGTGGGTTTGACCGAATCTTATGAGGTCATCCCTTAGGTAAATAAAGCAAAACTATGGACCATTAAGCCCTTATTACAATGACATAACTAAAACAGCAAATGTGATTAGAGAAGGGTCATACATGGTTCTCTTTGACATGCACCACACGGATGACCTTCATTCCTTCATGCTCAAGTCCCTCAATGACCTTGGAGACAATTTCTTGGGCTTGTATCTCATGAACAAGCCCTTGGAGTTCCTCCCTCATCTTCTTAACTCGTGCTTGAGTCACGGGTTCTAGGGGAACTCGAATAGTTCGCAATGGTGTCTCTTGGTTCATATCATCCCCCTCCTCTTGAAAAGGATTTGTTCTCAATCAACTTCATCGTCTGCAAGAAAAGGAGATAGATCAGAGACATTGAATGTAGCGCTCACATTGTACTCACCGGGTAGGTCTAGTTTGTAAGCATTGTCATTGATGCAATTGATGGTTTGAAATGGCCCATCTCCTCGAGGGAATAATTTATTGCACATTTGGACTGGGAACCTTTCCTTGCGTAGATGTAACCACAGCCAATCACCAGGTTCAAACACAACGCGTTGGCGTCCCTTGTTAACCTGTCGAGCAATTTGGTCCATTCTTCGCTCAATGTTTAGGCGTACTTGCTCATGTAATTTCTTGACAAAATCTGCTCATTTAGCACCATCTATGTTAATGTGCTCAGAAGAAAGTAAAGATGATAAGTCTAGCGGTGTTAAATGATTAAAACCATAGACTATTTCAAATGGTGAAAAATGAGTAGAACTATGCACCGTGCGATTGTATGCAAACTCAACATGGGGTAAACACTCTTCTCAAGTTCTAATGTTTTTTTTTTTAATGATGACACGTAAGAATGTAGATAGTGTACGATTGACAACCTCAATTTGGCCATCAGTTTGTGGATGACTAGTAGTAGAAAATAGCAATTTGGTACCCAATTTTTCCCACAAAGTTTTTCAAAAGTAACTCAAAAATTTGACATCCCTATCAGAGACAATTGTGCTAAGCATGCCATGCAATCTAATGATTTTTTTGAAACCTAAATCAGCTATGTGTGATGTATCATCTGTTTTGTGATATGGTATAAAATGTGTCATTTTTTAAAATCTGCCAACAACAACAAAGATGCTATCATTTCCCCTCTTTGACTTAGGCAACCCTAAAACAAAATCCATGGAAATGTCGGTCCAAGATTCCTTAGGTACAGGTAAAAGACTATAAAGACCATAGGGTTGAAGTTTAGACTTAACTTTGTGGCAAGTGATGCATTTAGCCACCATTCGTTCCACATCTCACTTCATCCTTGGCCAATGGAAGTGCTCTTGAAGGATAGCTAAGGTTTTAGCCACACCAAAATGCCCCATCAAGCCACCTCCGTGTGCTTCCCTAACAAGTAAAGAGCGAATAGAGCAATTAGGTATACACAGTCGATTGAGGTAGAAAAGAAATCCATCAAGAATGTAGAATTTACCTTGAGTTACTGAACCACAAGAGTCATAAATACCTGAGAAATCTGAGTTATTAGTGTATAACTCTTTAACTAATTCAAATCCTAACAACCTTGCATCAAATTGAGTGAGCAAAGAGTACCGGCGTGATAATGCATCAGCAACAACATTAGTTTTCCCCACTTTATACCTAATCACATAAGGGAAGGTTTCAATAAATGCAATCTACCTAACATGACACTTATTCAATTTGTGTTGTGACTTAATGTGCTTAAGCGACTCATGGTCAGTGTGTATGACAAATTTCCTTGGTCTCAAGTAATGTTGCCAAGTTTCTAAAGTACGGATTAAGGAGTACAACTCCTTATCATAAGTGGAATAGTTCAAAGCTGTCCCATTGAGTTTTTCACTAAAGTATGCAATTGGTTTGCCTTTTTGCATTAGGATAGCTTCAATACGTACCCCAGATGCATCACACTCTATTTCAAACATCTTGTCAAAGCATGGCAATGCAAGTAGTGGTGCGTGTGTGAGTTGATGTTTAAGCATTTGGAAAGCACGTTCTAAAGCATCGCCCCACAAAAATGGCTCATTTTTCTTAATTACAGCAGTTAGAGATGCAACAATGGTACTAAAATCTTTAACAAATCGTCTATAAAAACTAGCAAGACCATGGAAGCTGCGTACCTCACCTACCGTGTTTGAAGTAGGCCATTCTCGAATTGCTTTAACCTTCTCCTCATCCACTTTGATTCCCTGTTTACTCACAACAAAGTCTAAGAAGACAAGTTTATCAGTACAAAAGGAGCACTTCTTAAGGTTAGCATAGAGCTTTTCCCTTCGAAGTACATCAAGAACAAGCTTCATATGTTCAACATGCTCATCTAGGCTCCTACTATACATCAGGATGTCGTCAAAATATACAACTACAAATTTTTCAAGGAATGGATGAAGTACATGGTTCATCAATCTCATGAATGTACTAGGTGCATTAGTTAGTCCAAATGGCATAACTAACCATTCGTACAAGCCATGTTTGGTTTTAAAGGCCGTTTTCCATTCATCCCCCTCTTTCATTCTAATTTGATGATAACCGCTTTTTAGATCAATTTTAGTGAAAATCACGGCACCATATAGCTCATCTAACATATCATCAAGTCTAGGAATACGGTAACGATATTTTACCGTTATTGCATTGATGGCCCTACAGTCAGTGCACATTCGCCAACTTCCATCTTTTTTAGGCACCAAGATGACGGGAACCGCACATAGGCTTAAGCTTTCTCGTGCCCATCCCTTTGTTAGAACCTCTTTGATTTGGCGTTGGAGCTCCTTTGTCTCATCTGGCCCCATTTTATAGGCTGGTCTGTTAGGAATTGGGGCACCTGGAACCCAGTCAATTTGATGCTCAATTCTCCCTATTGGTGGTAGTCCATTTGGAATCTTATCGGGGAAGACATCCTCATAATCCTGCAAAAGAGAGACAATACTAGATGGTAGAGTGTTAGTAAGATCACTTGTAACAACCAACACCTCTTTGCACAAAAGTACAAAGATTGATGTATTAACACTCAAAGCTTTTGTTACTACATTGGCTTTTATCAATAGATTTTGCCTTTTCTCTCTCTTTTTAATTTTGGCCGGCTCACCATATGTCTTTTTCCTTTCAATTTTCTCGGTCTTATCATTTTCTGTTGAGCTCTCGACTTTTTCTATTTTTTTCTTCTCATTCTTGAGCTCACTCAGCTTGATCAAGCTTTCTTGATCTTCACGAACTTGGATAGGAGTGAGTGGCACAAGCACAATCCTCTTCTCGCCTAATGCCATCAAATGTAACTCCCTTGTCGAATTGCCATGGTCTCACCAATAGTATGTGACATGCTTGCATAGGGACCACGTCGCATAACACCACGTCCTCATACTTTCTAATTCGGAAAGGTACTTGGACTTGCTTGGTCACACGAACATCCCCACTATCGTTCAACCATTGCAAATGATAAGCTGTTGGATGTCGTAGAGTGGGTAGTGCTAGTTTCTCCACCATCAAGGCACTAGCGACGTTAGCATAACTACCTCCATCTATGATCAAACTACATACCTTGCCTTTGATATAGCAACGGGTGTAAAAAATGTTCTCCCTTTGTGCATGGTCGGCGGCTTTCACTTGGGTTGCTAAGGCTCGTCTGACAACAAGTCCAACTCGTTCATCGACGGGCAATGCTTCCTCTTCTTCCTCAAGGGATGGCAACTCCTCCTTCTCATCTTCATCATCGGTGAGAAACTCACCATTGGGTAAGATGATCATAGTGCATTGGTTTGGACATTAGTTAGCAATATGCCCTCTGTCTTGACATTTGAAGCATCTAGTATTTCGATTTCGCCCATGCTCGACTCAATGGCAGTCTTTGGTATTGCCTTAGACTCCCACTTAGTCATATCCGGCCTCGGTCTTGAAGGGGTGGAATTACTCGACCCTTTATCCTCCTTCTTTGGTGGTGTAGTTCCAGGATAAGAGGGTGAAAAGTTGGAGTAACTCCGAATCGAACCCGTCCTTTTAATTCTCCTTTCAATCTTGATGGCCTTCTCCACCAAGTCCCCAAGTTCCACATAGTAGTGTAACTCCAATTGGTTAGCGATTTCGAGTCTTAGTCTGTTCAAGAAACGTGCCATTATTACTTTTCGATCCTCCATGATGTCTGCCCGTAGCATGAGTATTTCCATTTCCTTGTGATAGTTCTCGACACTTCGTGCTCCTTGGTTGAGAGTTTGAAGCTTTTGATACAAGTCACGGTAGTAGTGGCTTGGTACGAAACGCTTCCTCATTGGTCGTCTTAGCTCCGTCCAAGTTTGTACGGTAGGTTCACAACTCTTCCTTCAACTAGTGGAGAGTTGATCCCACCACACAACGGCGTAGTTGGTGAATTCGACCAGGACCAACTTGACCTTTTGCTCATCCGAGTAAGTATTGCAGTCGAAAACAAGTTCAATCCGCTTCTCCCACTCTAAGTAGGCATTGGGGTCTGATCATCCTTGGAAGGGCGGAATTTTCATCTTTATACCCGGAATGTAGTCATTTGAAGGCCTAGCATCTCGCTTGGACCTACCTTGCTTATGCTCATAGTTGTTGTCCGAGTTAGAGTCGCTAAACTCATGTGCATAAGCCTTTCCACGGCTGCCTTTAGAGCTTCCATGAAACAACTCTAAGCTGTCAATGCGTTGGTGCATTAGTTCAAGTTTTTGGTTCATTATACGTCCCAATTCGCTTTTGATTGCGTCTGTGAAAAGTTTACGATCAAAAGTTTGGGAGCTTGCTCCCCCCTCGTTAGCCATGGTGAAGTATAGGGTAAAAATAATAATGGAAAGAAGCAAAGTTTACCTCGCACACTTCTTCATGTGTTTAATCTCACTCTCGTGTTTGAACACTCTAATGAACTCACCAAGGTGTTTTCAAGGCTTCTCGATCAACTCTTTGAAGAAGTTAGAACTCCCTCTAGTGTGGTTTGACTTACCAACCAAGGTCACAAGATTGTAGCACTTTGAATGAAAAAGAACAAAAGATGAAGGGGTTGACCACAACTCAATGAATGACTCAAAATTGAATTTTAAGGATCCTAGACAAAACTCTACCCGAAACTGAAATTTTGAGCTGCTGGTTGCTGCATTTCTGGTCAGTATTTTGGTAGGTAAATGGACACTTAGAGGATTTAGAAAGACACTTAAAACTGACCTAATGATGCACGAAAATTTTCAGAATCAATGATTGGACAGAAATTCTCCAACAGTTGCAAAGATGGAACTCGAATGGAAAAGAAATTTGTGTTGCGGTGGGACTGTTTTGGAACCCCAATGCTGACTTTTCCTCCTTAATCCTTTGGAAACAAGGATTAGTCTTCCTATCTGCTGGTTCCCATGAATTCTAAGGTCAAGATCAAGATTGGAACTGATACGGTTGTTTTTTGGGAACAACGCTGAAAAATTTGACTTGAACAGATTGGAAAATTTGACTTTGAATAGGTTGGAAAATTTGACTTGAATAAGCTGAAAAAAATTTGACTCCAATATTTCGATAGTCAACTTTTATGAGGGCATTTATCACAATCAATGGTCAAATTTGGAAGCTTTCAAGAGTCAAATTTCGTGGTTTAGGAAAGTTGGTTTTCATGGCTGAATGTTCTTCTTCATATCAATGGTCAATTCTGGAGGCTTTCAAGAGTCAAATTTTGTGGCTTAGGATGGCTGGCTTTCAAAAGTCCCAACTAAAGTTCCAAGAACTTCAAGATTGTGGTTTTAAACAATCAAGAACTTCAAGAAACCTAAGTTTTGATCAAGACAGATTTCCAAAAATTTTGTAAGGTCAGCCAGCTATATTCTTCCTTTTTTTTTTTTTTTTGTATGTAAACAACAAGAAGACAAGGTAACAACTAGATAGGACTCTAAACCCCTTGCTACAAACTGATTTTTTTTGGATGAACAGTAAACTCAGATGATCAAATAGAATAAAAGACTGGAATTAAATGGATATAACAGAATAGAAACAAGACACAAACACAAACAAAGAGTCAAGAATAAGACACAAAAAAAAGGTTGGACCAAATAAGTCTAACCACAACAATTAACAACAACTAGACGCAAGTTTATGACACGACAAATCTGAAAAAATAACGCAAGACCACGATACAACAAATCTGAAAATTGCGGATAGCAAACTTAGAACATAAAAACAGAATTTTCGTCAACTTGACTCGAAAAGCAAATAAATAAAGGGATATAACGTGATACCTCTTAACTAGCTCTGATTACCAACTGATACGAACGTCGCCAACCTTGTGACGAAACCCGTAAAAAATTAGCTTCAGGATCGACAAGAGGACACCAAGTTTGGAGCGGATGACCTCAACTCGTTAATCACGTGGTTAACGAACCTTGGTATAATGGTAGAAGACGCCATAACCTAGTGCGATTCTAGATTAATAAGTCACGAACACCTAGAGAAATTCTAAGGTATTCAAGAAATCTTGGAGAAACCAAGAAAATTCTCAAATTCTGATTTATTGATTGAATGTCTAAAACCGTTGGAAGTGTGGGCTATTTATAGCCTTACATAGAGATGAAAAACTAAATAATGTGGAACTAGTTTAGAATTGTGGGTTTGACTAAGATTAAGAATTATAGGTTTGACTATTTCCATAAGACTAAGAATTGTAGACTTGACTGAACCTTATGAGATCATCCCTTAGGTAAATAAAGCAAGACTATGGACCATTAAACCCTTATTACAATGACTTAATTAAAATAGCAAATGTGACTAGAGAAGGGTCACACATGGTTCTCTTTGACGTGCACCACATGGATGACCTTCATTCCTTCATGCTCAAGTCTTTCAATGACCTTGGGGACAATTTCTTGGCCTTGTATGTCACGAACAAGCCCTTGGAATTCTTCCCTCATCTTCTTAGCTCGTGCTCGAGTCACGGGTCCGAGAGAAACTCGAATAGTTCGCAATGGTGTCTCTTGGTTCATATCACATCCTGGTTCTGCTATGAATTGTTTCATTGACAGGTAGTGCCAAGTTCATGCATTTCCATATAAACAGCTTCAATTTGTGCTTGACCTTGAATTTCCACAGATGTTTCCATAGCTTCTTTTTCTCCCAGCTTGTCTCCTCTCCTGTTGCCTCTCTCTGTTGTTGTTGAGTACATCTTTGCCTGTTAATTTCTTTATATGCAAAAGTTACTGTGTATTGGCCGTTCCATTGTATAGCCAAAAAAGGCAATCCTCCCTGTTTGTCTAGATGATTGGGATTCTCGGGATCCTCTTTACCTTTTCTTCCTTAAACAATTTAAAGAATAGTGGCCTTTTCCGTTTGAAGTTGTGAATCAGGTCCTTTACTTTTTAAACTCTGCATTCATGAGGTTTAATTGATCTCGGCTTCCCTTGTGGATTCTCAGGTAGCCAGTTATCCTCCCACACCCTTGTACTTTTACCATTCCCAATGTTCTTTCTGGTTCCTTTTTCCACCATCTCCCTTACTCCCATTCGGCTTCACCAAATCCAAGAAGCATTTTGTGGTACTTTGCATCTGAAAATGGATTCTTTGTGGTAGAACTTGGGTTTTAAGATTTTTCCATTGTCACTAATTTCCACACTTGTTTCCCCAGCATAGCTCTGTGTTAATCTTTGCCATGAGCGTCAATTAACTTTCTTTTTCCCATTTCCTCTCCCCACCAGAAGTTAGACATCATAGAGCTCAAATCCTTGCACAATCTGACTAGCAGCTTAAAGCATGACATGCATGACATAGCATATGCAGGGAGTGCCATTGTCACTGCTTTGGGAAGCACTTCTTTTCCTGCAGCACTAAGCAGTTTGTTCTTTTATTGTTTCAGCCTCCTTTTACAATTGTCTCTAATGAAGCCACAAATCTGTTGTTTGGTCCTTGTGATCACCATTGGTAACTCCAAGTATTTACCCTGAGACACAACCTGGATATTCTCAAAATTCTGGCAAATCTCCTTCTGTGCTGTCTGTGTTACATTTTTACTGAAAAACACTGAGGATTTTGCTAGATTTATCATCTGTCCAGATCCTATCTCACACTTAGAATCTCTTTCAACTCAGATGCTTCCTTAGGGTCTGCCTGGCTGAAAATCAGTGATTAAAACCACCAACATATTAATGTGATAATAGGTTTTACTTTGAATTCGACTACAAGGTAATAGATGATGCAGGCTCCCCTCGAAGTAGAAACAAATTCATATCATAGAAAGAAAATTCAAACGTGGCATTTACAGAAGAGATAGAAAGACAAAGGAGTAAAAGGGCATTATGTTGGTACATGATAACAAAATGTTCCAAGAACTCGAGTGGAATGAAGATGAGTCAGCCATGTCAGCAGCCTGATTGGAAAGGTTAAAATCTGGAACCTTTGCTCCATAATCTTCGAACACAACCATATTGCTGGATCTGATACTCCGTGAATTATAGCAGGTAGAACTTTCTCATGCAAATATTCAAGTCCTCTGGCAACATGAACAGTGATTCTTGGACCTATAGTACAGCTGAGTACTGATCCCTTCGAAGTTTGCCCCCTTACCATCCTGTAAGCACAAATACAATTCAAGAAACATCTTCAAACCATTCATGGTTTCAAAAGATGACTTTGACTCAAATCAAACTGAACAACGCATTCACTAGATGATGTATCAATTTTCTTAGAATGCAGTATGTCACACAACGATCCCATGGTTGCAAAGTCATAAGCTACCACACAAAGATTCACTTGTACACAGTAACCAAGCAGCTCCACAAGATTCTCAAGCTTTAGCCATAAGGCATACAAACCTTTAAAAGGCACAACCTACCATTTAGTTGCCTTGAGAAAAGATATGGCAGCATGAAAGGATAAAGAATTGCATACACGGGTACGTGATATCAGCACTGAATTGCTTGACACTTACCTGTGTCAAGAACTCAAAGTTTGATTTTGGCTCAGATGACACATCAAGCATTTTTGCAGTCTCAGCTTAACCACTTTCCAGGTTGAATGGTACTCTTCCATAAGACTGTTCACCAGTTAAAAGCCTTTGCCAGAAATTACGCGTCTTTTCTTTCAACTCATCCAGAGATGAAGCAGGCATTTCAATAGGTGCAATTGCCTTTTGCTGTGACATGACAGGAGCTGATACCTTGAATCACTTTGGTGCGAGAGAAGCCCAAAGGAAAGTATGTTAGAAACAATGCCCCACTGACAGAAGTCTAACTAGAAAAGTGATCTTACCGTACTTCAATCTAGTAAAACTGGTAGTAAACTCAAAGTTCTCCTGTAATTGGTGCACCCTTCTTAGTTTATTGAAATTGACCTAATCCAAAAGAGTGGAAAAGGAGGATAAAATTACTACAAGTGCTTGCGTTTTAGCCGATACTCTATAAATAGACTTAAAATATACCACACAACTGGATATAACTTGACGTATGGATCCAAAAGAATCTAACTCCCTCAAAATTTTTGGCTAACATTTGCAAGTAATGCATACAAATCACATCAACATTAGAGTACCGTGCAATGTATAGCATATTAGAAGTGAGACATTCAATTCTCTACAGACAAGCAATTTACAAAGTATACACTCCTTAAAGCAACAGACTAAACAAAGCATACAAAAACATTGAGGGACTGGTCCACTTTGACCAACCAAATTCATGACAAATGTGAATCAAAAGTTAAACTTCTTGGGAGGAGCTTTTCCTTTCAAATAAACTAATATCTCATATCACATTCTCATCTGCTATATAATTCGTGAAAATACTCATTGCCAAATAGCAATAGCAACACCAATCTGTTTTCTGTTACAACGTCATAAAAAAAATCCCTCTACAAGTAACTTCAGGACAAACTAAAAGTAGATAAAACATGGCAAAACAACCAGTGTGGAGGGAATCAAAGACACAATATTCACATGTAATAGATATAGGCATCCTTCATATCTTTAGCCATCTTCAATCTTTGTGCTGGAAGAATGCCCACAGTATCAAACAATCAATGCACCAAGGAAGCACCATACATCAGAAGCAAAAAGAGGCTTAAAATGTAGAAAGACAAAATAGTTTACCCAATCTTCTGGAACAAAAGCCATAAGAAATCCATTGCAAACACCTAGTATCATTACGTCCCTAAAGCTGTAATATTTCACCAGCCTAGATAGAACTTACTTATCAGTCCATTAGAAGGAAGAATAGTAGGGAGTCACTTCAAGGGGAGCTGTGAAGAAGTTCCAACGAACAAAACACAACCATGAGCAAACGGCCAACAGCAGAAAACAATATCTGTCATGTTAAAACTGCATAAGAGAGAATCATAAGAACATACAGTCAGCATGATTCTTTGAGCTTTTAAAGGGCTCATGCTCATTTGATGATAGGACTACTCAACTCGACAGGTACGGTAAAGCCATCCATGCATCCTAGTTCTCTTCCTCAGATAAATATCACCATCAGCAGTTCTATTTTCCAGATGTACAAAGTAACCAGGAGGACAAGCATATGCATGAAATTGGCAGTCACTTCATGTATCTACCACCATCACCAGATAGACCATATACAATCATTTCAAATGTGGGTTTGTAACATCAATACATATTGCCAAGGTTCTCTTATAGTTTGTATGGGATGCCGAGCTGACAATCAATGACAGATGCATAAGCTTAAATCCAAATCAAGAGGTTAATCAGAGGGAAAACATTTCATCTTTCAAATATATTGCAACACCATTCTGTATCCCTCTAATAATAAGACATGATGAAACTTATATTGACGGAAAATTCAATTGAAAACTGTAAAAACTAAACGAGTGAAAGCCGCTTTCTGCATCCAATCCACTAAAAAACAAATTAATTGCACTATGAGCACTTCAAAAATTTGAACCAAAAAGCACAAACAAATGCCTTCAGAAACATATTTGGCTCAGACACCTGCGTATTTTTATGCATCAAAAGCAGACCAAAGTCACAATTTGACACTGATGCATAATCCTCCTCAATTGATCACAGGTTTCTACAAATATACACCCTTACAAAGTTAAAATACACGCACAGCTATGGAATCATATCATTGAATAAAACCTTATAAAACTATTTCTGGGCTATAATCAATTTAAACACAGGATCCAATTTCATATCCTTTTCTGCAAAAAAAAAAGCATAGCATTATCTTTTCAAAAATGCCAATTTACAGTTCCCAAATGCACAAGTTTTCATGGTTATTCATATTTATATCTCTGCATCATCAAAGGAAGTGGTACTGTACAAAAATAAACAATAGATAAATAAAGAAAACAAAGAAAGAACATGTCAGAGGACTTCTATCCCAGGATCCAGCCAGAAAGATGATAAGAATGAGTGCCAAGAATAAGACTTAAACACCTACCAGACTTAAACACCTGCTTCATTTAAGACTTAAACACCTACTAGACAGCAGGAAGTAAGGGAGCTTTATAGCAACCAACAGTTGATGTACATAGACTATGTATATTCCGACTAAATGAAATGGCCAAAATGCAACCAGCTGAAATATCATACCAGCAAGATGAGAGAATGGTCACGATATACAGGCATATCAGCCAAGAGAGAAAACAAATGGCAATAATGTCCACAAAAGCAAATCAAAACTGCCACAAAACAGAGAATCCATATGAAAGGCAAACTTTGGTTGTGCCAGATTTCCATATAAGACAGGTGAACAAGGAAGGAGGCCACTTCAGATGTTATAGTAGGATATAGGTGGATAAAAGGACGAATTTACCACTCACACATCGTACAATGCAAGGCATTCCTATGAATGAGCTTTATCGGAAAGATAAAATACCAACCATTCAAAGTACCACCATCCATACTGTTTAAAAACTAACACTGATACTGATAATTGAAATCCATGTTGACTTTACATGCAAACCAGGTTAGACAGATCTGCCATCCCCAAGAGTAGGCTTTCAAAGGACAAAAACCGAGAATTCATATTTTCCCATTTGAGTTTTACTTGTATGCTTATTGATCAGTGAAAAAGTTCATGTTTCCATCTGAAAGAACTGTAACTGAAGCAATGATGCAGCAGCATCTAACTCAGAAGTAAAAGGTCACAGTTCAAGTGGTGAATTGATATTTGCTTCTAAAATAAAAGGTTGAGATTTAATCACGATTCCCTTAAAAAGAAAATAAGAAAAAAGAAAACAAATGCTATCCAAACGAAATCTTGTCGAGGAATAAAAATAACAAGTTCTCTGGATAATCTTTGCACTAACTTTGTACATTCATGGCCTGCACTCTAACTACCAAAAGATTGATCAACGCAAGTGTATACCACAAGGTATAATCAAAACATAGATACAGCGATTTTGTCTTTTTCCCAATTTATATACTTCCTTCCTAAGATTGCTCTCCAGCAGCAAGTCATAGGAGAAACTGAAGGTTGGGAACTCACTAGCAAACATACTTAAGCCATCATAAAATAATAAAATCTAATCCAAAATAGCCAAATTCCAATGGCACTCTTCTACACAGTATCCTTGGACTTTACAGTCCATAACAAGTACCAAATTATGTAATGCATTCTTATTAAACAAGTGCAAAGTAAAATGCTTGTATTCTTTTGTCTAAAACAAGTTGATTATAGTCATTAGAAATAAAAACTATGAGGCTTTCTTGTTTGTAGTAACTTCTACTTCTACTAAACCATATTATGAAAAGATACTTTCACAACAGAAGTGAAAGCCTCATGTTTTTTTCTAGTCAAGTAGGTAAAATAGAAATTCACCAAAGGCAAGGAAACAGTGGCATTACAATTACTGGCATGCTTCTTTACATGGTACCCTTGTATCATTCCACTCCTTCACAAGACCCTGCCAAGTGGCTTTAAAGTGCAAACGTACTGCTTCAGCCACTGAAAGAGGTACCTGTCTGTTGTTGGAAGCCATACCAATGAAAAAAGGACAGCTTACTAAGAAACAGAACATTGAATCCAAAGACGTCCTAGGTTTAAGAAATTCTTCGGGCACCAAATGCATGGCCCTTCGCAATCATAACAAATCAGGATTGCATACCCTGCTTCAATACTAGTCATGACTCAAGAGAATAGGAAATTCAATTTCAGAATTTTTCTAGAGTTCGGAGGGTAAGCCATCAAAACTGGCATTAAACAACCTAATCATAAAAACTATAAAGTATCTAGCAAAGAAAAGGACAAAGAAAAAGGAAAATTAGCTAAAACAATTCAGCTTGTACTGCTGGATCTTTATACTGGTAAGAGAAAAGCTTTTTCTTCTCAAGTACATCAGCAGAATGAAACTGCAAGGAATTCATGGCCTCAAAAGGGATATACTGTTTCTAATCTTAAAATAGAGAATTGCCCTAGTTCAGAGATACCTACAAAACCATCACGAGTCTCCAATGTGCTAATTATGGTGCATCTGCATGAACCAAATAGATGTTTCCTGCTTGTCCTGAAGAGTTTTGTTTGTTTGAATTTTCCATTTTCTAGCTCAAGACACACATTCCAGCAGTGGGGAGACCGGTGTCGCGAGGGAAGTCCACAAACAAGAAACTTACAAATAATGCCAACAAACTCACTGAAGTGCATAATGTGTGTTCCATATGAATTAGAGTAGGACATTTGACATACAAATATTTTCACTGCAAGAAATTCTTTTAACAACAAAGTTCTACCTATTATTAACTGGTCAATAGTTACAACGGCAAATATGGCTAACTAACGCATTACAAGGTGTCCAAGCCCGATATTCAACAGCATTTAAAGCCAAGCAGTGAGTAAAGACAGCCCTCCAATACAAGCATCTAACACAAATATGTCAGCCAACGATGGTCTACAAAGATGGTCTACAGCCAACTTCTTTACTTCTATCAAACATGAAGTCAGGTGGCAGCTCATGAGGACAAAATAACCCTCCTGTATGCTCAAACCTTCCTTCCCAATACAATTGTAGCTTAATTACTCTCAATACCCATCTCCTTTCTCTTCAACTCCAATGCCATGCGTTCATTTTCAAGTTTCATCCTTTCATTTTCTATCTTCATTATTTCCAATTCCCTGTCCTTTTTCCTGCTAAATTTTTGCCATTTGAAACGCTCTTTCTCCAATTCCAACATTTGGGCCTGAATTTGCAGCTTCTGCTCTTCCAATTGAAGTGACCGATGACTCATCCACTGCTTTTGCAAAAGATTTGCTTTCATGCCTTGTGGCATCACTTGGTTCACATCAGTAGGTGCACTCTGTGATGGAAAAATTAAATTTCTGCTACAATCTAAAGCACTAAAAGAATGACCATAACAGCCATCTTCATTGCCATGACCATGCTTTATCCTTTTAGAGGAACTCCCAGAAATACCATATGGCATTCGTTCCACATGCAAAGCATGACTCTCCTCGTAGTCTTCACGATCATCCAATTCAGCATCCTGATCATCCTCTTCATTATCATCTGCTGGGTGCTTCCTAATATTATTCTCATCTGGATCCTCTCTACTTCTGAGAGCCAAGCGCAATGACCGTTGCAATTCAGGGTCATGAGGCAAATGTAAACGGTTTCCGTTGTGATAAGAACACATCTCTTCATAATGCAAATGCTTTGAGCTGAGGATTTTCCTTACCTCCTCCTTTGCTTTCTCGGATACATGATCCATCATGTCCAAAAGTGCAGGATTCTCAACCACCTCACAAGAAGTTCCCCTTCCAAGTATCTCATTAAGTCTCTTATACCTTTTGTTGAGGTCATTGAATTTATCCTCACATTGCTGAGGTGAAACAAAGTGGCCCCTTTCAGCCATGACCTTTGAGACTGACTTCCATTTTCCTTTTTTCTGCAAATTAGCAAATTTCCTTCTGGCTCCACCATAATCTGCAGCAGCCTCCTCCCCTATGTAGGAAACAGCAGTAACTAAGAGCCTAACCATTGTATCAGTCCATTTCACACGTTGCCATGGAAACCCCTTCTTCCCTTTACTGCTCTCATTGTGGCCATCAGCAGCATCTTCAGTAAAACTTGGCTCATCCTCATCACTCACACATTTAGCCTTATCTCCCTTGTTAAAATCCGCCAAAGAAATAGTATGATCATGCTCTTGCATGCTTCCAATTGTGAGTGGAAAATTCTCATGGATTGTCTGATGAGCCATTGACCCTTGTCTGGAATGAGATTGATTATGCTGGTGCAGGGAAAAAGGGTTTGGTTGTTGATGATGTATTCGCATAGAACCTTGTAAATCAAGACCACCAAAGGAACCATTTCCTGGCATCATGCTCCCTGATGCTAAATTTCCTTCCATAATTACCAATAAACAAATTTAGATCAAACCCACAGAACCAATCCCTTTAAAACAGTCTATACCACTTTACCCTTAATAAAAGGTTCTTTTCCAGAGTTCAGTTATGACTCAGATTCTCCGCAAAACCCTGGCCGACTAGCAGTAAATCCAAAATCCTGCGAGAGCTTCAATTCAACTTCCTCGAACACATCTAGATAAAAGATCCCTTTTCACTTTTATTTCCTCATAAATTACTTCAAGAATCCCTATATGAAATTATGCATCTTTTATTCTGAAACAACCTTTTCTACAAACAGGTAATAGCTGCAAAGGAAGATCAGGGATATCAACTCATACAATGAAACCCAACTTCATAAACAATCCAAAACTTATACCAACACCAAAATCCGAACAAGAACTCAAAAGACAGCAATCTTTAACAAAAACCATAAAAGCTCGAACCTTTCCCAAGAACCCACAACTAAAATATCTATGTTTAGTCGAGAAACTTACACTACAGCAAATGACCAGAAAGGCGAACCAGCTGCTGTTAGGGCGAGGACTTTGGATGCAAACGAGACGAACATTACATCTGAGACAAGGCGAAGAAAAAGACAATAGAAGGTGTATTTGGGTTTATGGGTACGCATAGAAAACCTTAATAGTAGCCAATGAAGAGATGCTGCAGATACAATGTATGGGAGGATCAAATGGGTCCACTTTGCAATTGATTTCAAGTATCATGCTGAGAGAGACGTATTGGTGCATAGCAAAAAGTCAAAATAATTGCACTTTGCACCCTTTAACGAAATTCAAAATTTCATTTTAATTCTTAAAATTTAAATTGGGACATTTTGGTTTTTAAAAAATGCGACATTTTGGTTTTTAAAAAATATAACTTTGTTCCACTATAGTAAAACCAGTTGCCAGAAGTGAGACACATTTGATATTTAGGTGGGACAAATTTTTGTTTTACAAATAGAATTTTCGCTTAATTTCCAATATTTATTATAATCAATATTTAGATGTCAAAATAAGATACACTAAATATTGATTTGACTTAATTGCCTTGAATTAGTTTATAAGACATAACATGTCTTACTGTATATTGTTTTATTTGTTTTACAATAGTATTTGTAAATTTTGATATTTATGTGAAATTTTGATATTTTTAATGAGGATTGGTATCAAAATTTTTCAATTGTAATACTCTATTCATTCTAATGTATAGACTTTTAAGTTAAAATTTTGCATTACTAGTAACATAATTAGTAACATAAAATATAAATTACTTGAAGTCAAACAATTATAACTTAATTTTAATCTATTTCCAATTTTGATATGAGATTCAAAAAAAATTCTTACACATTTGTTCAAAAGTGAAAGAATAAAGCATCTTAAAACATTTGTTTCCTAGTATAAGAGAAAAAATTATTTTAAATACAAGAAAAATTAATTATTATGTAAAACTACGTTCAAATATTAATTGATTTTACAAATAACCTAAGATATCATGATGCAATATAAAGATTTATAAGAATAAATATAACATGCTAATGCACGGTTAAAACTATACTACTCTTTTTACCCACCCGTTTTCTTTGCCTTCTCTCTACTTTCAACCTTCTCTCCATCGTTCTTACACCATAGGAGGGAGATCTTGGCCCCAAGTCAATGTCTACTTTCTTCTTCCTCTATTTTTTTTTTGTTTAATAAAATCTATCCTAAACTATCTTAGTGGGAATTTTGTTTAGTTTATTGTTATTATTTTCTCAAATCTAAAATTTTTTTCATATCTACATGTTAGATCTAAACTTTTTTGGACTTGCTTTTTAGATTAGATCTAAAATTTTTTGAACTTTCTTTTTAGATCTCAACATCAGTTTTGAATTTGAACTAGTTGGATAGCATATTAGAGAGAATAGACATACGCATATATTTATGGAGTAGCACGTGCAACTGATCAGATTTGATGATTTGTGATTCACAGTGTATTCTTTTTTTATTTGTAACTCTGTTAAATCTAATAATTTTTCAAATCAGATATATCTGTAACATGTTCTATATATTTTCTACCATCAGTGCAGTTTTTTTTGTCAAGCAAATCGTGCTAGATGATTTTCAACCAGTTTATTAATAATATTGACTTCTATTTTATCAAAAAAAATTGACATCCTATTATTTAGACATTTTAGGATGATGGTAGAAAGAGATTTTTTTTTTTTTTTTTTGAAGAATGGCATTCCAGAAAAAAGGTTGATATGAGCATTCAAGGAGGAAAGGGGTTTCCCACTTAAATAAATCATAACAAATATTGAAATGTAATGGACAAGTTGAAAAGATCTTTCCTTTCCAAACCATTCTTGTGTACCAAACAAGGGCTTAAGTTTTGAATAGATATTAAATAGGGATAAGATTGATCTGATTAGGTATTGATTAGGTTAGTTACTAATTTAAATTTTCACCTTGTAAACCTATAAATAGGCCTTGTATCTTTGAGTTTGATATATATAAAAATAATAATTTCCCATTTTTGTGTCTACTTTTACATGGTGTTAAATTAAAGACCCTAGGGCCTCTACTTGAAATGCTACTTTTACCCCCCCCCCAAAAAAAGCTTGAACTTGAAGTTCTGGTGGAATCATGTGAAATGGTGCAAGGTGATAGGGGTTCTACTAACTCGATCTTAGAAGACTTCGTCCCCACTTCTCCCAAGGGCGAACCCAAGAGTATCAGCGGGACGCCTGCCTAACTCTCGCCAGGACTCGATGTCATTCTAGTTCAAACTTAAAAGTAAATAACCAATAATAAAGTTCGAACTGAAAAGAAGTTGCTTCCATACATAAGTGTTCAATCTTACATCACAAGTTTTCAAAATACATCAACTTTCCCAAAATATAAAACTTCCAAAAGTCATCTAATCAAATACATTCAAAACCCTAATCAAAAGACCATCGAGTCGGATTCTCCACAATTCTTTCTATTCTAACTCCTGTTAAGGAAAACAAAGCTAATGGGATGAGCTAACGCTCAGTGAGGCCAAGAAAATCATGCAAGCACGTAATTCAAATAGTAATAAAACTTGTACGAGAAACATAGCTATAACATTCAAGTAATTCATGAATAATCACATAACACATTCAAGAAGGATACGGGAGCTCTCAAGAGCTAGATTCCACTTGCTTTGCCGGATCTTGATCATATACCTCCACATGATAACACTCCGTCAACCGGACAGGTATATTTTATCCGTAGAACCCCACTTTACTTCACAAATCCCGTTCACCGTTACACCCCCTGTTCCGGGCCGGCTCATCATTTAAAAGGCGATACTACTCGAATATGCCAAACAAGATCTCTCAAATAGATCAAGCTTTACGAAATCGCATGGTTCACCAAGCTTCTTGACAAAGCCCATGCCGGTTCGAGTCACAAGGTTAGTCTATGAGTTTGGGCGTCCCCCAAATACGAATATGAATATAAGTCGATGAGCAGCGCTCCAATCGACGATTCCAAATACGAATCATAATTACGAATCATGAATACGAATCACGATAACAACACATCACACGAGTCGAATATCGAATCACATAGCACATTTCAAATATGGTTTCATTTGAAAGAGAACGAGTGCGATAAAATAGACACTCGTCTCGACAATTCAAAATTCACATAGCGGATAAGAAACAATTCAAGTACATAGCAACAAATTCATGCACTTGGACTCACCAAGTCAAAAAATGAGTAAACGAGCAAATATGCTTTTAGGTGTTCGCTCCGAGACTCTCTTGAAGATCCTCTTGAGCGCCTGAGTAAATAACGAGTTTTTCTATTATTCACAACCATGCATCAATCAAGAGTGAACGTATACTTATTTAGACTAAGTTAATGTCTTAAAAGAGAACTTTAATCTCTTGAAAATCGAGGTTCAAAAGTGAGAATTTATTAACACAAAAGAAACTGATTTTCTCCATGAAATCGAGTTTAAAATGATCGATCAATAACAAAGGATAGAGAAAAGTTTCCAAAAACTCACTTCCCATCAAGTCGGAAAATTTCAGTTTTGCGCGTCAAATTTTGAAAAATCAGATCTTGCCCTCGGTAGATCCAAAAATGGAAAACTTTGTACTGTTGAAAACTAGATCTAAAGTACTAAAAGTTCCTAAAAGACAATTTTAGTGGCTGTTCCGAACAAGCAAGGGAGTTTTAGTCATGTTTCTCGACAATCTTTGGAAATTCGGAAAAATTCATAGAAAGTGAACTAGCCTTTGAAATTCGTAACACATTACGAGTTCATAACAGAGTTTCAAATAGGAAAACGGAACTAAATTCGAAGTTTTGAACATTGATACATAATAGTCTAAAGTCGGCTGAAATTTGAACACTGATCAGGAATTTTTCACATTTGAAAAGCAAACTTTGGGATATCATTTGGGTATCGAAATGGTCTTAGAATAACACCAAATTTGATACACTTAAACCTATATATATGGACTACCCTTTATCAAATTTCACGCAAAAACTTACGTGGGAAGGCAGTTAACAAAGTGACAAAAGTTCGGAAAATGTTTCAAGGACAATCTGTCTTCTTGCTTTTATTTCTTTTCCAAACATTTTGCACAGTGAAATCAATCCAAATTCAATCCATTTTTGAAACCAAGGTCCTAGAAACCTTTAATAAACACTTGATGGTTTATTGACGTCAAAATTTTTGAAATAAAACATCCCACAACAAAATAGACCAATCGGCCAGCAACAAGGAAAAGCTTTCCAGTTTTCCATCTTTATCGCACTTTCAAAATCAGGCCATAACTCACTCAATACAAGTTCAAATTAAGAATAGTTGATGGCATTGGAAACTAGATTCAAAACTCTACATTTCATCAGAACAAGTCATTTTCAAAATCAGTTCACAAATGAGAGAAAATAGAGCCACAAGATGCAGCTTCTACCTTTCTCTCGGATAGACAGTCAAAACGGGACAGCAAACTTTGAGGAACCACTACGGCTCACTCAGTTCGAACTAGAAGGTGAATTTTACATCGTTGGAAAGCTACAAATGTCTATTTCAAATGCCACAAATGGCACTCGATTTCGACCTTTGTACAAAGAGTTATGTTCGATTAAAAGTACAATGTTCGGACAGCCAGAACCCATTTCCAGTTTTCTTTCAATTTCGAAAATTCGATTTTTGCTCAACCAAACCAAATAATTTTTGGTGGACACTTTATATACACAATATACAATATATGAGCATCAATTTCACAGACAACAATCATCAAAAATTTTGAAATATCACAGAGCACCATGACCAGAAATTTTCGGCCAGCTCAAGTCTCCACTTCCTTTGATTTTCCTTTCACTTTTCTAACCATAATCAACTCACTTAACATATAAACAACATTAATCAAGCATTTAATCCTCAAGGCAGCTACCTAAAGGTCACACCAAGTCCACTAGCTTAGCATTAAAGCAAAATAAATTGGGTTCCTCAAGTCCTCTACCTAGTTTTATGCTTAGGATTCAAACCCTTGCAAATCCAACCGTAAATCTTGTATTAAATGGAGAGATTAGATGAGTTGATGGTTACCTCCTTAGTCTTTGAAGAAACCAGAAATTTTCACCAATAACCCTCCAAGAAATTTCCACTAGATGATGTCCTCTTCCAAGCTCAAACTAATCTCCAAGTGATGTGTGAGTTGGGTGGTGAATTGTGAAGGAAATGGAAGCAAGATGAAGTGAGATGGAGTAGAGCGTTTCTCTTCTTTTCCCTTGCTATTTTCGGCCAGCTATGAAGTGAGGAAAGAGAGGGTTTTATGTTCTGAAGCTTCCTTTGGAAGCTTGAGGAATTTGTGGCCAAAGTTTGTACAAAAGTCAACTAGGAACAGTGTCGCGCGCGGGTGTTGTACCACCGTTTTCTCTCTTGTTTGTTATATCTGTGCACTAATCCTCAAATGTAATTCCTTTAACACTATAAATATTCACTCTTAGTAGTCTAGTATAAATTTTCCAAATCTCCCCTTAGTCGTTTTGACGCGAAATACGTGAACTTCCAATTCGCGCGCGTTAAGGCGAAATTTAAAAGGAATTCATGTAACAATAATATAATTAACTAATTCACATCTAATCCCTCAATTAACTGTTCTTAGTCTACTATTGCTCATCCTTAATTTTTCAAAATTATTGTACTCTCAGATCGAATATTGCCTCGAAAAATGTGTACTCGTTATTCCTTACTAAACGAGCCTCCGAAAAATTAAATTTGTTAACGGGATGTTTTAAAAATATAAGTGAAGCATGGTTCCATGTAAATGGATTTAAAATGGTTGAAATAAATTATTCGGAGAAAACAGGTGAATAAATATTTAAATAAGCCAGTAATTGAAGATAAAAATAAGAAAATTTTCGAGTTCTCACAACCAAAGTCTTGACCAGAAGTTAGATGTCTACACCAAGTAATGATTCTTCCACATCATAGATTGACATTAACTTGGATGAAACCAACAACGCCTTAAGGTCCAAAATCGTTGAGATGTATATTTTGAGCAAATACAATTTGAGATACATTAATGGAGAGCTTCCACAATCATCACCAACAAATCCAACACCTTTTTACAATAGCAAACTGAAGATTCAACTGTAAAAAGGATGGATGATAAACTCAATAGATTCATCATCGATTGGTACTTCCATCTATTTTCCTGTGGTGAAAATGGTGTAGGATACTGTTGCTACAACCTATTTTGATAGTATTGATACATCCAAAGTATATGAATTATGCAGAAGAGTGACCCAGATGAGACGTGCCGTAGACCAATTGAAAAATATTATAGTGACTTTCAAAATTGTAGAGAAAAATTGATTTTCATCGATCAAATCCCAATTTGAAGGTCATGGTATCTCAAACACCACTAAAACGCATGCCTGATCTTGTAGCAAAGGCAAGTGAAATTATAGAAGAGGTGTGTAACCTCAACGCCATGGATCTCTCACCTTTGCCAAAACCTTACAAAGGGTTTTTTTTCACAAGTGCAACTCGCTGTCACGCCCCATTTTTGAAAATAAGATTAGTTTTTATTTGAAAATTAGTTTTTTATTTATAGAGTAAATAAAGAAAAAAGTCTAAAATGGGACTTTAAAATATGCGACGGTTTTGGGGCCAAAATAATAGTCTAAAAACGATTTTTAAGAAAGAATAGGAGTCGCCATTTGGCATTGAATTTAGGTGTACCAAATCACCAAAAATATATTTTAAATAAAAATAAATAAAATCCTTTTCATACGACTCCAAGTTTTTGAAAATAAGAGAAAAGAGTTCGAGAGTCATGTTTAAAAAAAGGGAAGGCAAAGATTTGATCTAAAACACCCTTTCAACCTAGTCAAAACTAGCTGCGAGATTTAGTCGAAAATTTTCTTAATCTAACATATACAACTTATCACATTTGGATATTTCTATATGGATGCAAATTTAGACCTAAAGGATATCGGGAGGGTGGAAATGTCTCTTCAAAGTTTAATTGGTGCAAATCATATTAATTATTATGCCCAAGAATGATTTTTAAAAGATGTTACGAATATGCAAAAGATGAGACTCGAAAAAGAAATTACAATATATAAATATACATGACTAGAAAAGGATAATGCAACATAATGGGTATGGGATGCTAAAATTCATGACTCAAATTTTCTTTCTTATAGAGGAGATAAGAGCATGCTAAGACTAAAAAATCATACTCGTTTATTTCCCGTATTTGAAGGGTGACTCTCATAATCTAATCAAGCAAATGAACTAACATATTTCTAATTTTCTAAATGAAATATAAGTCTAAATGTCATGTTTCACATGCATAAGGATAAGAGAGATAATATAAAAAGAAATATCATACAATATGAGAAAAAAGATCCTAAAATGAAAATATGCATGAAATGCAATAAATGGCATGTAAAAATATGATTCTAGTGCATAGGCGGTTCTAAAGGTCTAGTATTAGACTAACTCATGTCTATAAATCCTCACTAGTATTGGACTAGTGAGAAATCGGGAAAAAAGGTCACAACTAGCATTGAACTAGTATGGTGACGTCATGGCATTTATTATGAATAAATCATATAAAATATAATTAAAGCAAATAAACACATAAAGCATATAGAAAACATAACACATAAGTATAATATCTAGATGCAAAAGCTCTAAAGAAAGTGAATAATTACATAAGCACACAAACATGTAAACACACAAGCAAATAAACACACATAAAGACCTAACTATTATATTTGGGGTCCTAACTACAATCTAAGAGAGAATTTGAAAAATAATAACCTAATTATTACATTTATCTAATTAATTACATTTTTGACAAAATTAAATATATTTATTACATGGCTTAACTAAATACATTTTTGGTCACCTATCTATTACAATTTGGCATTTAAATGCCTCCTAAATAATCATCAATAAATAAATAAAATAAATGAAAACCTAAAACAATAAAAAATAAATAAAAGAAAAGCACTCAAATCATGCAATCACACATAAAAAATACATAGGAGTACCCAAAAGAACTTAAAATAATAATAGAAGATACCTCCCTTAAAGTAGTGATTAAATGAGGTGGAACTTGCCCTATTTGTACTCCAAAATCAATAAAATACTCAAGACACTAATTTAATTAAAAAATAATGTAACAAATTCACTATAAAGCAATGCAAATAAACATAAAATTTCTAAAATTTACTATCTAAATGCATTTAAATGAGACATAATTAACAATTAAAGAAGATAGACAAATTATATTTAAGAAATCAAAGCTTTCAGGGACTTAATTATAAAAATTGAAAAGTTTTGGGGTCAAATTGCAATTTTCAAAAAATTTAGGAGTCAAAATCGAACAAAAGATAAAGTTTAGAGACCAAATTGCAATTAAATTAGGGACCTAATTGAAAGTAATCAAAAGGTTCAGGGTCCCAATGAAATTACTCCAAAGGCCAAGGACTAGATTGCAATTTTCATATCAGATTTCTTAAGAGAAAAAGGCCAATGGGCCATTTTTATTTATCTTCTGGGCTCGAAATCCCTTGGCCCAGTGAAAGATCCAAAGGATTCTTTTGACCAAACAAACCCAACTGAAAATGTTTGGGTTTTAACCACAAATCCCATGTCATAACCCAAAAAAAAAAAAGAAAATTCATTTACCAAAATCCAACGAAATAACCTTAGCCCAACTCTTAAACTATTTTTCTGAACCCAAAAATGATTAATTGAATAAGTAAAAGCCAACAAAAAATGTTTAAATCCTAATTATGTACTAAAATCAAGAAATAAATCACCCAAAAACACATAAAATATGCAAAAGAGGATCAAAGTTGGAAAAGAGAAGATTTGATTCATTTTCACAAACTTTTGGGCCTTAGTGTAATTATGCAAAAGTTAAGGGGCAAAAATGCAATTTTTGACTCTTCCATGCAACCTTGTTTGAAGCTCTTGAAATCGGAAACTCACCAACTTAGATATCGCATCTAATGATTTCTAAACACACAAGACCATATGGTCAATGTACTCACATGAAATCTAAACATCCGAACACAATATTACGGAGTGGAAATCTGGGCTAATGACTTGCGAAAAGGAAGGCGAAAACCATAGGAGAAGAAGGGAAGGAAAGGAAGAAGAACAAGAAGAACAAATGCAGCAGCAAAATTTTACATATCCAGTACAAATTTGAGAATATACGAAGGGAAAAGGATGAAAAAGATTACCTTTAATACTTTATCGCACCAAATAAATGTGGAGAGATTCAAAAACTTTGCATTCAAACGCTAAAATAAGCCTCAAGGGTTGTTATGAAAGCTGGTTCTGGAATTTTCTTGATGAATCCTGTTGAGGTGAGGTGGCTCTTGTACTAGGGAGCTTGAAGGAAGGGGAAGCAATATCGCATCAAAATTGCCCCAAAAACTCTAGCTACAATGTACTGTTTCTATTACAAGAATGCAGCTGGAGGAGAAGATCCCACGCGCGTGAAGCAGCAAAATTTTTTTTTTTTTAATACAAAAATTTGATTTTTTATTCCCATTTTCTTTCTTTTCCTTTCTTCACTTTTCCTAAAAATCAATCAAACAAAAAAAAATGATCTTGTTTAAATAACTTCTTCTCTCTTTTCTATTTTTTTCTCTCTCTTTTCTTTTTTTTTTTAAATAAAAGATGTGAGGACCCGAATTTTTATTTTACTTATTGGCTTATTTATTTATTTGCATTTTAATTACAATTACATTGTACATTATTCTAAATTATATTTTAGCACATTTGTTTTAAAAGTTAAATTTTCTGCGGCTCAATTAGTGAGAAATAGTGAATACACGTTTTTCGAGGTAAAATTCGGTCCGAGAGTGCAGTGGTCTTGGGGAATTAAGGATGGTCAATAGTAGACTAAGAAAAGTTAATTGAGAGATTAGAGGTGAGTGAGTTGAATTAAACTAAATTTGGAGCACTAATGGTCTACTATTCAACTGTTGACTTTTTGCACACAAAATGGCTTTATGTCATATCACCTTTCCATCAAGTCATTTCACTCCAAAAGCTACCAAAACCCTTTCTTTCTCTCCTCTCTTGGCCAACTCTTCCTCCCCATTCCTTACCAAAAATTTCAGCTTCCTTTTCTTCCATTTGGCTCCCAAAAACACCCTCCAATCTTGCTCACTTTCTTGGTTTATCACTCAAGCTTGAAGGGAGACTTGAAGAAGGAAGGAACCTTGGTGGTTTAGAGCTTAAACACTAGTGGTTTGGTCTTCATCTTTTGAAAGTAAGGTAACACTCCAAAGCTCTCATTTTTCCTCCTAACTTATGGTTAGTTTAGTTAGTTTTAACTAGTTAAACATTGGATTGTTGATGGATTCTAAGAACCTTGACACTAGGTAGATGTCTTGAGATGGCTTTTAGGTAGTGGCCTTGAGGAATTGCTTGTTTGGTTGCTGTTTTTGTGAATAAAATCTTGGTTTTGGTAGTAAGAGTTGAAAAGAAAAGTTGAAGAGAGAAAGGAGCTAGCTGTCCGAAATTTCTGCTGGTTTTTTCCTTCATGTTAATTTCAAATTTTGTGGTTATTTTGGTGCCAAAATGCTTGTTATATGTTGTGTTTATGTGTGCCAATTATCTCCTTAAAAGCATTTCATCTGGTTGAGTGAAAGTTGGGTTAAACTAAGGCAGAAAATCTGGAAAATTGCTGACCAGATTACCAAACCAGTGTGTACATTTCAGTCCATAACTTGTCGTCTAGGAGTCAAAATCAATTGATATTTGTGGCATGTGAAACTAGACTCTGAGGGCTTTCCAACGGTATAAAATTCACCTTCTAATTTTTTTTCTATGAGCTTTAGTGAACCGGCAAAGTTGACTGATTTTCCTCACTGTGTTCATCTGAGAAACAAGTGTAGCTGCAATTTGTTGCTCGTTTTCACTTATCTTGTAAAACTAATTTTAAGATAGTTCCTTCTAGTGATTTTTATCATTTTGAATCTAATTTTCAACGCCACAAACCACGCTAAATTTTGAGTTGTGTAGCTTTAGTTATGACTAGATTATGAAACTGCATTAAGTGCTTCAAAACTGGAAATTTAGTGAAACAGGTTCCAAAAATCAGCTTTCCTAAAACTATTGTATCTTGGTGTAAAAAAGTCCAAATTAAGTCTCATTTGTTGCATTTGAAACTAAACTTAGAGTTCTTTCAGTGGTATAAATTTCAAGGACTAATTCTATTTCTATGAATTTTGCCAATTTTCCAATATTTACTGAAATTGCAAGCCTGTTTTGCTCTGCTCTGTTTGGAACAGTGAATTTGAGCTCAAATTTGAATGATTTTGGATTTGAATATGGAAAAAGTGTCTTCTAGAGAGTTTTAGTACATTGAATCTAGTTTTCAACGGTATAAAGTTTCCAATTTTTGGACTTACAGAACTCGAGTTATGATTTGTCCAAGTGGTGTCACACAAAGCTGGAATTTTCTGGTTTCAAGCAAAATGCTCATTTAAGAACTTTTAACTTTCCTTTGAGATTGTTAGTTCATTTTAAGTTTGATTTCATGATTGAATACAAGGTCTCTTTGAATATTAGACCTTCATTTTGAATCTTGGTTTCCAAAGGATTAAACTTCTCTTGATGCGTTTCTTGGTTGTCTAACTTTCCTTGTTAATTGCCCCTCATTTCATACTTGAGAAATGGATTTCAACCCCTAGTCTTATGCCCTTGATTTTCATGAGATTGAACTCTAAAAATGGAGTGTTTTAACTAGAGTAATTCTTGGAGAATTTCACTAGTTTTAAACTCGAAACTTGGAACCTTTAGGTTTGACATATACTATGGAAATGAGTGGAGTTTTGATGCATTTTAACTCCATTAGTTTAGAAAATGTGAACGCTCCTTATATTCTAAAACTTGGGCATAAGACTAGAAGTTTTGAGAGATAAAAACTATCTACCCTTTTCTCGATTTTCATGCCAAAAGTAAATATGGTACTTTCTTTTGGAACTAAGAGTTCTTGCCAAGACTTAAATCGAAAACGACTTTTGAGTTCTCTTTGAGTATTATTTCAATGATTTAGCGAGAAAAACTCCTTTAACTTGACTTAAACTTGTAACCTTGAGAGTGGATAGCAAGAAAATATTTTTTGTATTAGCCTTGGTCGAGTACCTAGGTAATCGTGATTGTGCATATCTCAGGTGGTCACGAGGACGCCAAAGAGCTTGTTTGATCTTTCGCTTTGCTCTTGTTTTGCTCTTGGCTCTTGGTGAGTGTCAAGTGCATGTTCAATGTTCCTATAATTGAAATGATATTTGTACAGTTGCTATATGATACGTGAATTTGTCGAGACGAGAGTGTACTTTACCACTCTTGTTCTCTCTCTTGATTGAATGATACTTGTTAAATGAATGTATATGACTTGCACTTGTACTCGAACATGTTTTTACTCGTGAGCACTGAGTAGCAGCATGTACCACACCCTATTCGGGTGGGAGGTGCCTCTCATATCGACTCAGTGTTATGATCGATTCTCTGAGCGGCAGCATGTACCACACCCTATTCGGGTGGGAGGTGTCTTTCATACTGACTCAGAGCCATGAACAATTCTAAGTCAATTGGAGCGTTGTCTCATCGACCAATCATACTTGTGGGGAAACCCCAATCCATTGGCTAACCTTGTAACTCGAGCCGGCAAGGGTTTTGTCGAGAAGTTTGGAGTATCTTGGGAAATGATATAGTTTGATCTTTTGAAATCTCGCTTGGCATACTCGAATAGTATCGCCACTACATGAATGTTTGGTTCCGGATCCGAATGGGTGTTATGTTGGATAGAGGAAGTAAGTAGAGCGCAATCATGTTACTACTTGAGTTGACGGAGAGTCAACCTCAAACGGTTGGAATCAGGCGAGACGTGGAATATAGCTCTTGAGAGCTCTCGTATCCTTCCATGTGTGTTATTTTCTACTTGTGCACTTAAATAAAAGTTCATGTTTAAAAGTTGCTTTCAAACATGTTATTTGATTGATTGGTGCTACTTGCTTGCTTGCTTAAGTTTTCTTGGCCTCACTGAGCGTTAGCTCATCCCTTTAAGTTTGTTTTTCTTAACAGGCTTTGGAGGTGGAAGTTGGAAGTTCTAGACTAGTGACTTTTAGTGGAAGTTAGTATACTTTTGTATGTTATTGGAGACCATTAAAGTGTAAATTTTGTTATACTTGGGAGTGTGGTTTGCAATCATAAATGGTTTCTTGGAAGTTTTGAGTTTGTATATTCGAAATACTTTTTAATTAAATCGATGGTTAATTATGATCATTTATTAATCTTGAACGAGTGAGTGAGTCCTGACGAGAGTTGGGCAGGCGTCCCGCTGATATCCTAGGGTTTGCCCTAGGGAGAGGTAGGGGCGTCACAAAAGATAACAATAATAATGAAAATTAAATTAAATAACTAAAAAATAAAGTTAAATAAATCAACAAAAATGAATGATTTAGCAAATTTTTTGGTGTCTACACTTGCTATGCCTCAATAAAATCTACCATTTTAGATAAAATCCTGGCTAAAATAATATGATGAATTGATTTCTTCTGCCACTCAACATCTCAGAGATGTCGAAGATATAGAAAAGCAACAAATTAGAAAAATTTTATAACATATGACTAAACTTAAGAAGATCAATCTTGACGAAATAAAGTTGAGGAAATGGCTTGACCTTTTGGATGATCTGTGAGGACCCGAAAAATTTTCTTATTTTATATAATTTTATTTTATTTTTTTCGAATACATTTTCCATATTTTACTTTAATGTCTTAATCTCCTAGATATTTTACAAATGAATCACGTTTTAAATCATTTTTCATGTATAAATTAGTGCATGTTAAGTTTGAAGTGCATTTTGGAAGTAGGACCCGCTAATGCGATAAGTGCAATAAATTTTTGAAGATTAAAAGGAAGTTTTGTACAAAAGAATATTATTTTATAAGGTGTTAAGAGATAATTAGAAATTGATTAGATATTTTAGTGATTAGAAGATAATAGGATGAGGATTAATTTTTGGAAAGACAATTGCCACACATTCATGGAACCTTGACCTTGACTTGATCTACCCTTAACCCTTAAGTAAAAGAAAGTTGACCAAACAATTCCATTTCCTTTCTTTCTTTCCTCCTTAGCCATGCGCATCATCCTCCAAATTAGCCAAGGAAGTCCCAAATTTCCTTCTCCTCTTGGCCGGCCCTTCCCTTGCCATTTTAGCCAAAAAATTTCAGCTTCCTCATCTTCCTTTTTGCTCCCAAGACTCACTTCAATCTTGCTCATCTTCTTGGTTCTTCACTCCAGCTTAGAAAGAGACTTGGAGGAGGAAGACTCTTGGTGGTTGGAGCTGGTTTCCGTGGTCTTGCTCTCTATTCTTGGAGAAGGTAAAAACTCCTCAAAGCCCTCATTTTCTTTCACCTCTTAACTAGATTTTGGTTAGTTTTAACTAGTTAAGCATTGGGTTGTTGATGGGTTCATTGAACCTTGATTTTAGTTAGATGTTTTGAGGTGGTTCCTTAGGTAGTGGCCTTGAGGAATTATTATGTATTTAGTTGGTTGTTTGATGCTTGTTTTGATGAATTATGGCTTAGTTTGGTTTGGAAAGTTGAAAAGAAAATTTGAAGAGAAAGAGGAACTTGCTGTCTGAAATTTTGCTGGTTGATTCCCTCATGTTAATTTCGAATTTTGTGATTATTTTGATGCCAAAATGCTTGTTATATGTTGGTGTTTATGTGTGTAAATTATCTCCCAAAAAGCATTTCATTTGGTTGAGAAAAGGTCAGGTTAAAGTGAGAATGCAAACCTAGAAAATTTCTGATTAGGATAGCAGACCATAATGTGTGTTCAACAGGCCATAATTTTTTGTACAAGAGATGAAATCAAATTCCATTTGCGGCATATGAAACTAGACTCCGAGAGCTTTTTAACGGTATAAAATACCCCTACTAATTTGTTTCTTATGAGCCGTAGTGAACCGGTAAAGTTGACTGATTTTCACCTACTGTTTTACCCATGAGACCCGCATAGCTGCAGATTGTAACTCAATTTTGTCCCCCTTGTGAAACGAATTTGAAGACAGTTTCTCCCAATGATTTTTAGCATTTTGAATCTAGTTTTCAACACCAAACCACGCCAATTTTGAACATGTGTAGCCTTAGTTATGACATGATTTCAAAACTGTGTCAAGTGCTCCAAAACTGGATTTTCGTGAACCAGGTCCCAAAAATTAGTTTTCCAAAAACTATTGTATCTTGGTGTAGAAAGGTCCGAATTGAGTTCTTTGTATTGAGTTTGAGACTATACTCGGAATTTTTTTAGTGGTATAAATTTCAAGAGCTAATTCTATTTATATGAATTTTGCCAAATTTTCAAAGTTCACCGATAATGCAAGACCGTTTGCCCTGTTCCTGCTAAAACAGTGATTTGAAGCTAAGATTTGACTAATTTTGGATTTAAATCTGGAAAAAGTATCTTGCAGAGAGTTTTATATTGAATTTAGTTTCCAACGGTATAAAGTTTCCAAATTTTTGACTTACAGAACTCGAGTTATGATTTTTCAAATTGGTGTCATACAAAACTAGAATTTTCTAGTTTCAAACCAAATGCTCTTTTAAGAACTTTTAACTTTCCTTTGAGATTGTTAATTAGTTTTAAATTTGATTTCATGGATGGATACAAGATCTTTGTGAACATTAGACCTTCATTTTGAATCTTGGTTTCCAAAGGATTAAACCTCTCTTGATGCGTTTCTTGGTTGTCTAACTTTCCTTGTTAATTGCACCTCATTTCATACTTGAGAAATGGATTTCAACCCTTAGTCTTATACCCTTGATTTTCATGAGATTGAACTCTAAAAATGGAGCGTTTTAACTAAAGTAATTTTTGAAAAATTTCACTAGTTTTAAACTCGAAACTTGGAACCTTTAGCTTTGACATATACTATGGAAATGAGCGGAGTTTTGATGCATTTTAACTCCATTAGTTTAGAAAATACGAACGCTCCTTATATTCTAAAGTTTGGGCATAAGACTAGAAGTTTTGAGAGATGAAAACTATTTTCTCTTTTCTCGATTTTCATGTCAAAAGTTAAGCGTGGTCCTTTCTTTTGGAACTGAGAGTTCTTGCCAAGACTTGACTCGAAAATGACTTTTGAGTTTCTCTTGAGTAATATTTCAATGATTTAACGAGAAAAGCTCCTTTAACTTGACTCGAATTTGTGACCTGAGAGTGGGTAGTAAGAAAATATTTTCTTATTAATCTTGGTCGAGTACCTAGGTAATCGTGATTGTGCATGTCTTAGGTGGTCACGAGGAAGCCGAGGAGCTTGTCTGATCTCTCGCTTTGCTCTTGTTTTGCACTTGACTTTTGGTGAGTGTCAAGTGCATGTTTCATGCTATTATGAGTAATATGATAATTGTACAAGTGCTACGTGAACAGTGAACTTGCCGAGGTTAGGGTGTACTTTACCGCCCTTGTTCTCTCTCTCTTGATTAAATGATATATGTTACATGAGTGTTTGTGACTTGTACTTGTACTCGAAACTGTTTTAACTTGTGAGTACTGAGCGGTAGCATGTACCACACCCTATTTGGGTGGGAGGTACCTCTCATACCGACTCAGTATTATGACTGATTTTAAGTCGATTGGAGCGTTGTCTCATTGACCACTTGTTCTTGTGGGGATGCCCAACCCTTTGGCTAATCTTATAGCTCGAGCCGGTAAGGGATTGGTCGAGAAATTTGGTGAACCTTGAGAAATATTATAATTTGATCTTTTGAGATCTTGCTTGGCATACTCAAATAGTATTGCCACCTACTGCATGTTTGGTTCTGGATCCGAGTGGGGGTTATGTTGGATGGAGGAAGTAAATGGAGCACTACGGTCATGTTACTTTTTTTTTGAGTTGACGGAGAGTCAACCCCAAATGGCTTGAATTGATCGAGACGTGGAAATAGCTCCTGAGAGTTTCTATATCCTTCACTGTGTATTTACTTCCTGCTTGTGCACTTAAATGATAGTTCATGTTAAAATTGCTTTCAAGTATACAATTCGATTGATTAGTGCTACTTGCTTGCTTGATTTTCTTGGCCTTACTGAGCATTAGCTGTGACACCCCCACTTCTCCCTAAGGCGAACCAAAGGGTATCCGCGGGACGCCTGCCCAACTCTCGCCAGAACTCAAACAATTCCATTCGAGCTTATTACTAATCTAAACGTCACAAGAAGAATAACATAAATACAAATAATGCGGAAGCGTTCAACTTAACAATAGTCATCTATTATCTAACCCGTACATCGGGTGTTCAAAATACAACTTAAATCCCAATTATACATCATGCTCAAATATTACATTTCAATTCCAAAAGTACAACCCAAAATCCAGAGTATAACCAAAATATAATGGAAACCCAAAGACAAAGTACATCAAGAGGGTTTCTCCAACACTTCTGCGGATTCAATTCTATTAAGGAAAACAAATCTACAGGGTGAGCAAAACGCTCGTGAGGCCAAGAACACACATGCAAGCACATTGTTCAAATAGCAAACCAAGTATACAAGTCGAACAATAAAGGTTCGATAAATAACAATTCACCGGAAAAGTAAACAGAAACAATTCAAGAATACTGGAACTCTCAAGAGCTATATTCCACTCGCACGTTCAGGAACCACCACGACTTGACACTCCGTCAATCGGGTAGGTTCAGTCCGTAGAACTTCGCTTATCATGTCCCCTTTCACCTTACATACCCCTGTTTCGGGCCCGCCTGTCATATGTTTGGGCAATACTACATCGAGTATGTCAAGCGAGATCTCTTATTAGATCAACCTTTCATGTTTCCTCATGGTTTACTGAGAAACCCGACAGGCAATTGAGGTTTGGGCGTCCCCCAAGCACATATATGTGTCGAGGAGATTCACTCTAACGACGTATGCAATCATATCATACCATATCTAAGCCATCCAAGCATGTAACATGTTCAAGCAAGCAAGATGTACAAGTGTTCAAATTCAAGATGTTCATATCGGAGAGAACGAGTGCGATAAAGTACACCCTCGTCTCAAGTTTCCAAAATCCCAGCATTTATGACAAGTAAACATGTATCGAGTTCAAATAAGCACACACTTGACACTCACCGAGCAAATCAAAAAGAAATATTTTCTGGAAGTTCAAGTGTTCACCGTAGGATCCTCTTGAAGGTTCTCGTGTGCACCTGAGCAAATAATAATGTATTATCATTCACGTGCCCAAATTATTAAGGAAGATTGTATGTTAGTACAATCTAAGGAAATTTCATGAAAATGAACCTCAATTACTCGTAAATCGAGATTCAATTAGAGTTTCTTAAAGTACAAGAGCAATCGAGTTTTCATTTTGGGAAATCAAGTATAAAACGTTCAAGTAATATCGAAGGAATAAGGAGTGCTTGAAAACTCCCTTCCTTTGGAATTCAGAAAATTTTCAGTTTTTGATATGATATTTTGAAAAATCGTATCTCACATTCTACATGTCAAAAATTGGAAAACTTGGTACCGTTGGAAACCTCTTTGAAAGTAGTAAAAGTTATTAGAAGACACTTTTCCATGATTCTAAATGGAACATATTAAAAAATGGGCTCAAAGTTACTGTTTTAGAGTACTTAAGATTGTGTTAGGGTTGGTTTTTCTTGCTAAGTTTGGAAATTCGACAAAATTCACACGTTGCGAGCTAGTCTCTAAAATTTTTAACTCAATTAGAGTTGCAAGTAAGGTTTATAACAGAACAAGCGGATCAAGAATCGGAGTTTCGAGTACCGAGATACGGTAGCTCAAAGTTTGGGAAAAATTCAAAGCTGGTGAACAAATTTCCAGATTTGACCTTCCAACTTTGGGACTTTGGTTAGATATCGAAACGGACTTGGATTGGTACTAACTTTGGCAGTATAACACTCCTATATAAAGGGTATTCCTCTATCAAATTTTATGGAAAAATACCTTCGGGAAGGTAGTCAACTAACCAACTAAAGTTTCGAAAAAATTTCAAAGGCAAAACTGCCTTGAGCTTTTTGTTCTTCATTTCCAAACATTTGTCCCAGAAAATCCTTCAAACATGGTTCATTTGTATAGAAAAAGTCTAAGGAACATTCATGGTACATTTGGTAAGTGTTTAACTCCAAGAAATCCAATTGACAGGTTCACATCAAGTCAATATTGAATCTGCCCAGAATTTTAGGATTTTCCCGAACAGGGCAGGTTTAGTATTTTGATCATAAATCCCTCAATTCAACTCAGAATTGAGAATGATTGGTGGTGTTGGAAAGATCTTTCATAAGGGTAGAATTTCTTAGAAGAAACCATTTTCAAATTCCATTCACAAACAGCTCGTTTTTTAGCATCAAGATACAAGTCCTGTCCTATCTCCTAGAGAGAAATGAAATAGGACAGTGATTTTCAATCGAATGGTGTGGCTCACTCAAGTGGAACCAGAATGTGTATTTGGTACCAATGGAGAGCTGGGAATGGCTAATTTCAAACGCCACTGACGGCACTTGATTTTGACGTCGGGGCACCGAGTTATAAACAAAACAATAGGGCTGCCTGAGTATTACGGGAACAGTTTCCAGGTCTGCTACCTTCACGAAAATAATTCATTTGACCAACCAAACCTCAATTATTTTCAATGAAATTTTGTACACTATCTATACAACATGTAAACATCATATACAAGCCATTAAACCCTCAAAATTTTGCAAAAAAGGGTACGTTCAAAGCAGGGGTAGAATCTGAATTTTTTTACTCCATGCACTCCTTGAAGTTTCTTCTAGTTATGCAACATTAATCTACCATTTTGAGCACTAAATCAACATTAGATCCATCATCAAACATGATATCAGTCCCCAAGACAAAGGTGGGAGTTCATAGAGCCCACCCATTTCATTTTACACCATAAACAAGCTAACCAAAGGCATGCTAGAGCTTAATCATGCTATATGACTTCCAAAAGATAAAATTCTATGAGTTGATCATCACTTACCTCTTTGGTGTGCGAAAATCAGAAATTTTGGTCTCCCCTTTTGCCAAGAAAAATCGTGAAAGCTTCCTTTTTTTATAACTCAAGATGATCCTCTAGTGTAGAGCTAAGTGCTGTGAAAATTTGGTAGGATTTCAGTGAAGTTTAATGATGATTTTGGTGAAGAGAATTTTGAAAGAACTTGGTGTTCTTGTTGCTCTCCTTGGCCAGCTGAAATGAGAGGGAAGAGAGAGGGAAATTTGATCAATTTTTAGCTTCCTTGAGAAGCTTCAAACGTGTGGCCCATGTTGATGCAAAAGTCAACTCTTCTACAGGCGTGCACTTGCGCGCGTTTCGTGCTCGATTTCTCTCGCGTTTGTTTCACTAGTGCACTAAACCTCTAATGCACTTATGTACATATATTTATTATTCACTCTTAATTGTCACAAAATAAGGATCTGAAGCCCCTCAATTGAAATCACGCATGTGAAAACGTGTATCTCCAATTTGAGCACGATAACGCGAAACTTCCGAGAAATTCTTATAACGATAATACTAATAACTATCGCTTGAGTATTTAAACATTAAAATATCTAATTTAGGCCCATTGTATAAGTCTCCGATATTCCAATCTTATTGCACTTTCAATCGGTTAAAATTTCCAAGCACTATTCACTATTCTCACTAAACGCGCTTCCGAAAATTAATTTTTGAAACAAGTCACTTTAAAAATATTATGAAGCTATATTTTCATGTAATTATGTTTAATGGGTCTAGAAAATAATATTCGGAATAAGTGAACAAGTAAATAATAAAATAAACTCAATTTAGGGTTTCAAAGTAATTGATTTTTTTTTTGAATTCTCACATTCTCTCCCCCTTAAGAAAATTTCGTTCTCGAAATTTACCTTGATTGATGAACAAGTCTGGATACTTCTCTCGAATTGCTTCTTCGACCTCCCATGTCGCCTCTTCAATCCCATGATTCCTCCAAAGAACTTTTACTAACGTTATCCACTTGTTCCTCAATTCCTTCACCTTCCGATCCAAAAGTTTAACCGGTTTCTTCTCATATGTCAAGGTTTCATCTATCTCTATACTCTCTGGTTGTAAAACGTGAGCGGGGTCTGGATGGTACTTTTTAAGTATAGATACATAAAACACATTATGGATTCGAGATAGGCTCGCCGGCAATTCAAGCTTATAGGCTACATTCCCCACGCGTTGGATAATTTTATAAGGTCCTACAAAGCTCGGTTGTAACTTCTTTCCTTTTTCAGACATCAAGCTTGCTTTCAAGGGCGTGATTCTGAGAAATACCAAATCTCCAACAGTAAAATCCAAATCCTTTCTCCAATTATCAGTATAACTCTTTTGGCGGCTCTGAGCGGTCTGAATTCTTTAGCGTACCAACTTTACTTTCTCATTAGTTTTTTCAATCCAAGATACTGTAGTCGGATCTAAGATCTTCCGTTCACCTATTTCATCCCAACAAATCGAAAACCTACATTTCCGACCATAAAGTGCCTCATACGGGGCCATCTGAATAGAAGAGTGGAAACTATTGTTGTAGGCAAATTCCACTGAAGTTAAAAACTTACTCCAACTCTCTCCAAAATCCAGAATACAAGTCCTTAACATGTCCTCAAGAGTTTGAATTGTCCTTTCAAATTGTCCATCAGTCTGGGGATGATAAGTGGTACTAAAGTTCAATTTAGTCCCTAACACCTCTTGCGTCTTTTGTCAGAATCTCGAAACAAATCTCGGATCCCTGTCGGACACGATACTTACAGGTATTTCATGCAACCTAATGATCTCATCTAAATACAACTTGACTAACTTTTCCAGTGGATACTTCATGTTAATTGGCAGAAAATGAGCTGGCTTGGTCAGTCTGTCTACTATTACCCAAATAGCATCATAACCTCTTTATGTCCTTGGCAATCCCGATACAAAATCCATGGTGATGTTTTTTCATTTTCATTTAGGCATCTCCAAGGGTTGTAAAAGTCCCGACGGTTTCTGATATTCGGCCTTAACCTGTTGGCAAACTAAGTATGTTTGGACAAATTAGGCTATTTCCTTCTTCATATTCTCCCACCAGTAAAGACTCTTCAAGTTCTGGTACATTTTATTCTCTCCAAGATGTACCGTAAACTTCGATCGGTGTGCCTCTTCTAAAATTTTCTTCTTAAATTCTTCATCCTTTGTCACTACTATCCGATTTCGAAATCTCAATATTTAATTGGACCTCAAATTAAAATCCGTCTTGTCTCCTATTCTAGCATTTTCCACCAACTTTTGCACTTCAGTGTCCTTTTCTTAAGATTCTTTAATGCATTCCAACAAAGTGGAAGTCACTACAATATTCCCCAAAATTACCTCCCTTGGTTTTAATCGAGAATTCCAGTAACAACTTCTTCTAATAATTGAAACTCCTTAATCATTAATCCAACCATTTGCACTTGATGACTCAAAGCATCGGCCACTACATTGGCCTTCCCTGGATGGTACTTAATCGTACAGTCATAGTCTTCCAGGAATTCCATCCATCTCCGTTGCCTCAAATTCATCTCCTTCTGAGAAAATAAGTACTTAAAGCTTTTGTGGTCTGTAAAAATCTCAAATGTTACCCCGTACAGATAATGTCTCCATTTTTTCAAAGCAAAGACCACAGCTGCTAACTCTAAATCATGAGTCGGGTAGTTTCCTTCATGCGGTTTCAATTTTCTAGAGGCATATGATATCACTTTATCATTTTGCATTAGAACACACCCCAGTCCTTCCTTAGAAGCATCTGTGTATACCACGAAACTATCTTGTCCACTTGGTAGAGTTAACACAGGTGCTCTTGTCAACCGTTCCTTCAACTCCTGAAAACTTTCTTCATACTTAGAACTCCAAATAAACTTTCCATTTTTCTTGGTCAATTCAGTCATGGGTCTAGTAATTCTTGAGAAATCCTGGATAAATCTTCGATAATACCCTGCTAATCCTATAAAATTTCGAACTTCCGTAGGGTTCTCCGATCTTTTTCACTTTGAAACAGCTTCAACCTTAGATGGATCCACCTTAATTCCATCATTAGAAATTATATGCCCTAAGAAAGTCACTTCATTTAACCAGAATTCGTACTTGCTAAACTTAGCATACAATTGATGCTCCCTTAAAGTTTGCAAAACAACCCCAAGTGTTTCTCATGATTTTTCACATTCTTAGAATACATCAAAATATCATCAATGAATACTACCACAAATTAGTCCAAATAAGGGTTAAAAATCCTATGCATTAAATCCATGAAAGCAGTAGGAGCATTCGTTAACCCAAATGGCATCACGGCAAACTCAAATTGCCCATATCTCAAGTTAAAAGTAGTCTTGGGTATGTCTTTCTCCAAGATCCTCAATTGATAGTAACCCTGTCTCAAATCTAATTTCGAGAATACTGCCGCCCCTTGTAATTGGTCAAACAACTCGTTAATGTGGGGCAGTGGGTATTTATTCTTAATGGTGATGTTTTTTAAACCTCGGTAGTCTATACATAACCTCAAACTCCCATCTTTTTTCTTTACAAATAAAACTAGGGCTCCTTACGGGGAATCACTCTCTCGTATGAAACCCCGTTCCAACAAATCCTGTAGTTGTAATTTTAACTCTTTTAATTCGGTTGGAGCCATCCGATATGGCGTCTTAGAAATAGGGATTACTCCCGGGGTCACATCAATCTTAAAGGTTATTTCCCGTTCCGGGGGTAAAGACTCCAATTTTTCAGGAAAAACATCAAAAAATTCTTCCACTACGAGCATGTCTTCCAACTTCACCTTATCACTAGGGGTGTTGATAAGAAAAACTAGATATCCCTGGACTCCTTTACTTAACAATTTTTTAGTCCGGATCCCTGAGATAAGCGCAGACGAAACTAATTTACCCCTTACATCCAGTTTCAGGATTGCTTTTCCTGGAATGCACAACTCTACAATCTTTGTCATACAGTTCAACTGAGCATTATAACGGGCTAACCAATCCATCCCCAAGATTACATCATACCCCTTAATGGTCAAACCTATCAAATCAGCCAATAATTTTTGTTTCCCAATCCAGACTTCACAATCTCTATACACCAGGTTAGCAATTAGACTTTGATCCCCAGTAGGCGTTTTAACCTCCAAATCATAAGGTAGTTTAATTGGTCTCAAGTCTATTCTATTCATGAAATTAGGGTTTACAAAAGAATGAGTTACACCCGGATCGATTAAAATCCTAGCTAAATGATGAAAGATTAGAATTGTACATTCTACCACCTCAGTCGCCTCAGGAACCTGTTGATAATCCAGTGCATACACTCTGGCCGGTACTTTCGATCGACTCCCTCCGACACTGATTTGCTTAGAGGTTGTCTTCTCTGGTCTCTGAGTGTTACCTTCCACTTTTGATGATTTCGGACAATTAGCAACCTGATGCTCGGCACTACCACAAAACAAACACTTTTCTGATTTTCTCCAACAATCATTCTCGGAATGATTGGATTTTCCACAATACCCATAAGTAACTTGAGGGGTTACTGCTGAGCCACTAGTAGGTGCTCTCCTAGCCTGTATCGGTCCACTACGACCTCCTCTCGCTAAAGCTCCTCTCGAAACTCCAGCATTCCTCGGTCCTCACGCTCATCTTCCCATTTTGGAAGGCTGCGTACTTTTATTGGTTTGTCCAGAAATGTGACTAGCAATGTTCCTTTTTCTATTGTGAAAATCTCTCACTTGCAGTCTGGCACTTTCAACCCTCTGTGCCTTCTCTAGAGTCTCAGTAAAGGTAGAAATTTGAGCCGCAGCCAGGCCTTCCTGTATCTCCACGTTCAACCCCTGTACAAATCGCCTAATCCTTCTCCGTTTATTAACCACCAGTTCAAGGGCATACTTGAAAAGTTTAGTAAATTTTTCCTTATACTCGGCTACACTAAGGGTTTCTTGTTTCATCTTGATGAATTCATCTTCCCTCTTTTCTTGGATTAAGGGTGGAAGAAATTTCTCATTAAATTCCCTCATGAAGTTGTCCCAAGTCCACAGGGTTTGAGTTCTCTCCCATTTTCCTTTTATCATATTCCACCAAGCACGAGCTAATCCCTCAAATTGAAAGGCGGCAAAGTTCATCCACTTCTCCTCAGTATAATCTAGAGCAGCGAATATGTTAGCCATTCTCTCCCACCAATTTTCTGCTACTTCAGGATCGGGTTTTCCGATGAATTTAGGCGGGTTAAACTTTAAGAACCTCACTAAAACTCTATCCTCTCCCCTGTCCTGTCCCCCAGTTTGATTAAGCGATTCAGGACCTTGTCTTTCAGTTAGACGTTCTAAGATATCAGTCATCCTATTAACTGTAGATACCAAATTTTTAGCGTAATTTCATTTACTATTTATTTTTATTTTTATTTGTCATGTTAGTTTATTTACTTTTAGTCTTTATTGTTTATTTAACTAAAAAAAAAATAATAATTTTAAAAAAAAACCGAGCTCATGCACCATGCTGCAGTTGATCTAAACTCCTTTCCATACATTTTCATTTGCAAAAGAACGCAGATAAAAAAAATGGTTTTTTACGCTCCATGGTTGGCTCAATTTTCTCCTCCGTCTGATGATCTTAATAGAAGACACTTGACTTGATCCAAAAGTGATCAGAAAACATGAAAATCTAAGGCTGTAAAAATGCAAGAGGAGAGGGAGTTTTTTCTGGCCGTAGATGCTAGGTTTCAGGAGGAAGTTTGGATATAAAAAGCGGTAGAAAACTAAGGTTTGTGGAGGAGAGGTTTTTTTATGGCAAAAAGAAAGAAACGAAGAGAGGATAAGGGGACGGCTGAAAGGGGAAGAAAGGAGGAGAAAAAAGGAGCCCATGGCTGAGGGGTCTAGGAAGAAAATAGCAACGGAAGGAAAACAAAGAGTAAAAGCGGCGGCTGAGTGAAGGAATCTGGGGGTGACGACTAGGTTTTAGAAAAGCAACAGAGAGGTTTTAGAGGGAGTGAGAGGTGACGGCTGAGGGAGATTTGGGAGGAAGTGGGGAGAGTTCTGAGAGGTAGTCGGCGGCTAGGTTTAGCCAAAAGAAACGGAGAGATAGAGTAAGAGCAAGAGGCAAGGAAAAAAAAAGAAAGGAACAAAGAAAGCAAGGTCCCTGCTGAGAAGGAAGCTTGAGGGAAAAGATCTCGCCTTCGCGATTCTCCATCAGAGTCGGCAATTTGTTTTTGGTGATCCGCCGAAGTTTGTTCATCTGTGAATCTTCGTGGTGATTCGACTCCAAAGACAGCAAAAGAGGTAGTCCTAGACCCTTCTCTCGTTTGTTTCTTCTTAACTGGAACATGGGTTCCTTACTTGTTAACATGATTGCTATCGGCTTAGCAGGCTGCGTTTGTTGAATGATCATGACTGTGGTTTGACAAGTTCACTATTTGTTTGTTGTAAAAAGAGGGGAGGGGGGCAAAACGTATGAATAACCTAACTAGTGGACAAGCTTTCCGTGTTTCGTTTCCATTCATTCATTATTCTCCTGGTTCTTGGAACTTGCTGATGTTAGAAGAGCTTGTTAATGTGGAGGTAATCTGGCTAAGAGTTTGGAAAAGATGTTAACTTGATTTGTTCAAGTGGGACTATTTTATTTTTAGGATGCAACGCTGTGCCGATCTTTGCTATGCTTGACAAACCCAGAAGATTGCGGAGGTTTTTGCCAAAGATTTGTGTGCGTGACTAATTGAATCTATGAGATTTGGCTGCTTAAGACTAGAGTCTAATGTTCGCTGGAAATTTTAGTTATGCTTAGCAAAGAACTTGCACACTTGCACCAATAACCCAGTGAATGAAGAACAGTTGCTGTTTTGCTTTCATTTTTGCTCACCTCATGTTGTCTATGCTGGTTCTATAAGTCGCTAACCAGATGCATGAACTGTCAAATCTTTTGTCGTTGGCTTGCTGGGCTTGTTCCACAGCTTTAACATGCTTGATCCTTGGTGATTATCTTGCCATTGTTCTGCTTGATCCTTGTAATTTTTGTAAAAGACTCGCTTGCTTGAATGTCGAATTTCTGGTTTGATGTTTGAGATCATAACTTTGCTGTTTGGTTGGAAAGCTGGCCGTGTTTTACATCTGATGAACCCCCCAAAGCATAGCTAATGGTAGCTGAAAAATTGCAGCGCTTTGTTCCTTTCTTTGGCTGATATTTCTTGTATCTCTGGTAGTCACCAATCCAGATTTTCTGCTTTAGTCTTGTAATAAAAGTGGTACTCGAATTGGTTGATGATTAGGAGTGATGTCTTGTGGTTATTGATGTTTGTTGGTGATGTGTTTGGTGGGTAATGAATCGTAGCTGAAATTGTAAAAAACCCATAGCCGAAAGGTTGCAGAAGCTTGTCTCGTGGCTTTAGCATTGATTTTGCATGCAAAACAACTTCTAAAAATTGTAAATCAACCCCACACGTTTCTCCTCATGCTACTATGGCCCAATTATGTTTTAATTTCTTGCAATCAGGTCCTAGAATAATTGCAATTTTAATCATTACTTGACCCTTTCTTTGCTCTTGAACCTTTAAAGTTTCCAAAATATTTTAATTGGGCTGGAGTGATTGGTTAATGTTTGCAATTGGGTCTTTGGTAATTTTTCTATTTTTGATCAATAATTTACTTTCTTGGAAATTATGCATTATGTGATTTCAATTAAGTTGCAATTGGGAGGGATCCAGTGATTTTGTTTATACTTTACTATTTAATTGGTGCCTTGACCCTTTTGTTGTTTTGAAGCTAGTATTTCCTTCATTTCATTACCATTGCAAGGGAGGTAACCTCTATCTCCTTGATTTTATTTCTCCTATGTGCTCCTACGTGCTATGTGTGAATATGCATGTTTTAATTCATTTTTTAATGTTTAATCGCCTGTTTTGATTTCTTTTTATTTCGCTTTCTTTGATTGGCAAGTTATTTGAGGGCATTTGAACTCCGATTTGTAATAGCTAGGTTTTGGCGCCTCTCTTGAAGATATGTCTTAGCTAGTCAATGTAATAGTTAGGATTTACTTTTATAAGTCCTTTTTCCCCTCTTAGATTGTAGTAGGCTTCTCCCGAATGTAATAGTTAGGGCGTTAGCTGCTTTATTTGGCTTATGTGTGTTTTGCATGTCTATGTGCTATATGTTACCGCTTTCTTAGGGTCTTGCATTTAGATATCATGCTTATGTGTTATGTGTTATATGTGATATATGTGTTTACATGCTTTTATTAGGTCTTACATGATTTATTTGATTGTAACCAATGTGTGACGTCACCACACTAGTCCAATGCTAGTTGTGGTCAATTTCTCGAATCCACACTAGTCCAACGCTAGTTGTGGCCCTTTGTCCCGACTTTTCTCACTAGTCCAATGCTAGTACGAAATTGTAGACATGGGCTAATCCAATGCTAGACCCTTACGGACCTCCGACGCTAGATCATGTTTGCATGACTACATTACATTCTCATGCATATTTTTTCACTTTTAGGGTCTTTTATCATTTTTGCATGACATCCCTCCTTATACGTATATCCCTTTCCCCGTATTTTCCCTTATATGTACATTACTTACCCTTTTGTATGAAACATGATATTAGACTTGCATTTCATTTAAGCATTAGACCTAGATTAGTACATTTGCTTGATTAGATTAGGAAAAATCCCTTAGATATGGGATATGGACGAGTTTGGCTTTTTCTAACCTTAGCACGCTCGTATTCCCTCTATTAAAGGGACATTGAAAGTCACAAGTGTAAGTCCTCGCACCCATTATGATACATTCCTTTAGGTCATATGCATTTGTATATTATTATATTCTTCACTTTTCCTTTCTTTCGAGTCTCATGACTTGCATTATTCGTGACTTCTTCGAAGAGTCTTTATTGGGCGTCACAATTAATGTGATTGGTACCAAATAAGATTTGAAGATACATTTTGACCTCCCGATACCCTCCTAGGTCTAGGCTTTGCATTCATATAGAACATTCAAATGTGATAAATCTTTAGATCAAAATAAGAAAATCTTTGATTAAATCGCGCAACTAGCTTTGGCTAGGTTGAAAGGGTGCCTTGGATTATTATCCTTGCCTTTCCTTTCTTCAAATGTGACTCCCGAATCTTTTTCTCTGATTTTTGTAGATTTGGAGTCGTTTAAAAAGGGTTTTCTATTTTTTTCCTTTAAAATTCATTTTTAGGTGACTTGGTACACCTGAACTCTATACCAAGTGGTGACTCCATTTTTCATTCAAAAAACCCTTTTTAAACTACATTTTGGGTCAAATCGTCGCATTTTCAAGTCCCATTTAGACCCATGCTTTTCCATAATCAAAAATTCATTTTCCAATCAAAAATCGAATCAAAAGTCATTTTTTCTAAACTCATTTTTATTTTTCTTTATTTTCAAAAAATGGGGCGCGACATTAATGGCAGTAGCCACTTGATTATCCTCAGCATTTTTCTGGCCTTGGGTCGGTCCAGTTGCCGATCCTTGGTCACTCCCCTGGGGTTAAGCCTGTCTAGTCCCTCGCCTACGGTCTCGATCACGGTCTCGGCCACTCCTTTGTCCGTCCATTATCCTAGGTGTGCCTAGTACAAGGATTGAATCAATTACGCGAAAAAAAAATACTTAAAACAAGAACCAATTGCGAAGACATTGAAAATAACAATAATTTATATTCATAAGCACGTCAAGTTCGTACAAGTAACAAATTAGGGACAATTCACAAAGATATAGCACACAGGTGCTCAAAAGTATACTTTTAGTCACAGAAGACTAAAGTAAGAACAAGTACCCCAAAAGTAGGTCACACAAGCATGCAAAATACAATGGGCTCAACACTCACGTCACCCTAACTAATCCTAATTGTACCAGTCAAAAGTCAAAAGGGCCAACTACTAGGATCCTAGTCCACAGTAGGACTATCAGGGGGAACCTTCTCCTCGGGATCCTCCTCCGGGTCCTCATCTTCAAAACTAGGAGTTGCCTCCATCGCATCCTCCACTAGTCTAGTGGCATCAGTTAGGATCGCGGAAACCCTATCACGGACCTCCTCCCTTAAACTAGTAAGTTGGGCCCTAGTACTCCGGAGCTCCTCATTAACGACGGCAGATGTAGCTACCTCGCCCTCTATCACCTCCTCAAGCTCGGCGATTCTCTCGCCCTGAGCGCTAACCATCTGTCTAAACTCGTCCACCTCTGCCTGAAGATCCCTATTAAGATCCATTAACTGACGACGCTCGTCGTCCAGAGCAAGCACGAGGTGGTTCGGGTAGGCAAAGGTCACCCTACACGCACATCGGGAAAGTGTATCAGATGGGGAATAGCGTACTCGAGTTCCTCCACTAAGTGCTCGGTAGTAGATAGACTTAGGAGGCACTACGTGACCATTCGTATGGCCGTTCCCATTAGCTGTCGGCTCTCCATTTCCATTTTCCATCCCTGCAAAATAATCACACTTTTCAGGTTAGAACTTAAGCGCTAGCTAGCTTGACAGTCACCTAAAGTTTAAAACATATCTAACTTAGTCACTAGTCTATCCCAAATGTCATTCAAAGTATGACAAAGTTGTCCGGTTTCAAATCTTAAAGGTAGAGTATCTGGTATGTCACCCATATAGATCTCTAACCTAGCGCTAACCTAGCGCTCTGATACCAACTGTGACGCCCCCACTTTTCCCTAAGGCGAACCAAAGGATATTCGCGGGACGCCCACCCAACTTTCGCCAGGACTTAAGCAATTCCATTCGAGTTTATTACTAATCTAAACGTCACAAGAAGAATAACATAAATACAAATAATGCGGAAGCGTTCAACTTAACAATAATCATCTATTATCCAACCCGTACATCGGGTGTTCAAAATACAACTTAAATTCCAATTATACATCATGCTCAAATATTACATTTCAATTCCAAAATTACAACCCAAAACCCTGAGCATAACCAAAATATAATGGAAACCCAAAGACAAAGTACATCAGGAGGGTTTCTCCAACACTTCTCCGGGTTCAATCCTGTTAAGGAAAACAAATCTACAGGGTGAGCAAAACGCTCATGAGGCCAAGAACACACATGCAAGCACATTGTTCAAATAGCAAACCAAGCATACAAGTCGAGCAATAAAGGTTCGATAAATAACAATTCACCGGAAAAGTAAACAGAAATAATTCAAGAATACTAGAGCTCTCAGGAGCTATATTTCACTCGCACGTTCAGGAACCACTATGACTTGACACTCCGTCAATCGGGTAGGTTCAGTCCATAGAATTTCGCTTATCATGTCCCCTTTCACCTTACATACCCCTGTTTCGGGCCCGCCTGTCATATGTTTGGGCAATACTACATCGAGTATGCCAAGCGAGATCTCTTATTAGATCAACCTTTCATGTTTCCTCATGGTTTACCGAGGAACCCGACCAAACTCATGCCGGCTCGAGCCCAAGGATGGCAATTGAGGTTTGGGCGTCCCTCAAGCACATATATGTGTTGAGAAGATTCACTCCAACGACGTATGCAATCATAGTATATCATATCCAAGCCATCCAAGCATGTAACATGTTCAAGCAAGCAAGATGTAGAAGTGTTCAAATTCAAGATGTTCATATCGGAGAGAACGAGTGCGATAAAGTACACCCTCGTCTCAAGTTTTCAAAATCCCAGCATTTATGACAAGTAAATATGTATCGAGGTCAAATAAGCACACACTTGACACTCACCGAGCAAATTAAGAAGAAATATTTTCTGAAAGTTCAAGTGTTCACTGTAGGATCCTCTTGAAGGTTCTCGTATGCGCCTGAGCAAATAATAATGTATTATCATTCACGTGCCCCAATTATCAAGGAAGATTGTATGTTAGTACAATCTAAGGAAATTTGATGAAAACGAACCTCAATTACTCGTAAATCGAGGTTCAATTAGAGTTTCTTAAAGTACAAGAGCAATCAAGTTTTCATTTTGGGAAATCAAGTATAAAAAGTTCAAGTAATATCGAAGGAATAAGGAGTGCTTGAAAACTCCCTTCCTTTGGAATTAGGAAAATTTTCAGTTTTTGATACGATATTTTGAAAAATCGTATCTCACATTTTACATGTCAAAAATTGAAAAACTTGGTACCGTTTGAAACCTCTTTGAAAGTAGTAAAAGTTCTTAGAAGACACTTTTTCATGATTTTAAATGGAACATATTCAAAAATGGGATCAAAATTACTGTTTCAGAGTACTTAAGGTTGTGTTGGGGTTGGTTTTTTTCGCTAAGTTTGAAATTTCGGCAAAATTCACACGTTGCAAGGTAGCCTCTGAAATTGGTAACTCAATTAGAGTTACAAGTAAGGTTTATAACAGAACAAGTGGATCAAGAATCGGAGTTTCGAGTACCGCGATATGGTAGCTCAAAGTTTGGGAAAAATTCAAAACTGGTGAACAAATTTCCAGATTTGAGCTTCCAACTTTGGGACTTTTGTTAGGTATCGAAACGGACTTGGATTGGTACTAACTTTGGCAGTATAACACTCCTATATAAAGGGTATCCCTCTATCAAATTTCATGGAAAAATACCTTCGGAAAGGTAGTCAACTAACCAACTAAAGTTTCGAAAAAATTTCTAAGGCAAAACTGCCTTGAGCTTTTTATTCTTCATTTCCAAACATTTGTCCCAGAAAATCCTTCAAACATGGTTCATTTGTATACGAAAAGTTTAAGGAACATTCATGGTACATTTGTTAAGTGTTTAACTCCAAGAAATCCAATTGACAGGTTCACATCAAGTCAATATTGAATCTGCCCAGAATTTGAGGGTTTCCCAGAACAGGGCAGGTTTCGTATTTTGATCATAAATCCCTCAATTCAACTCAGAATTGAGAATTATTGGCGGTGTTGGAAAGCTCTTTCATAAGGATAGAATTTCTTAGAAGAAACCATTTTCGAATTCCATTCACAAATAGCTCGTTTTTGAGCATGAAAATACAAGTCCTGTCCTGTCTTCTGGAGAGAAACGAAACAGGACAATGATTTTCAATCGAATGGTGTGGCTCACTCAAGTGGAACCAGAACGTGCATTTGGTACCAATGGAAAGCTGGTAATGTCTAGTTTCAAACGCTACTGACGGAACTCAATTTTGATGTCGGGGCACCGAGTTATGAACAAAACAAGAGGGCTGCCTGAGTATTACGGGAACAGTTTCCAGGTCTGCTACCTTCACGAAAATAATTCATTTGACCAACCAAGCCTCAATATTTTTCAATGAAATTTTGTACTCCATCTATACAACATATAAACATCATATACAAGCCATTAAACCCTCAAAATTCTGCAGAAATGGATACGTTCAAAGCAGGGGCAGAATCTGAATTTTTTTACTCCATGCACTCCTTGAAGTTTCTTCTAGTTATGCAACATTAATCTACCATTTTGAGTACTAAATCAACGTTAGATTCATCATCAAGCATGAGATCAGTTTCCAAGACAAAGGTGAGAGTTCATAGAGCCTACCCATTTCATTTTACACCATAAACAAGCTAACCAAAGGCATGCCAGAACTTAATCATGCTATATGACTTCCAAAAGACAAAATTCTATGAGTTGATCATCACTTACCTCTTTGGTGTACAAAAACCAGAAATTTCGGTCTCCCCTTTTGCCAAGAAAAACCGTGAAAGCTTCCTTTTTTTATAGCTCAAGATGATCCTCTAGTGTAGAGCTAAGTGCTGTGAAAATTTGGTAGGATTTGAGTGAAGTTTGATGATGATTTTGGTGAAGAGAATTTTGAAAGAACTTGGTGTTCTTGTTGCTCTCCTTGGCTGGCTGAAATGAGAGGGAAGAGAGAGGAAAATTTGATCAATTTTTAGCTTCCTTGAGAAGCTTCAAACGTGTGGCCCATGTTGATGCAAAAGTCAACTCTTTTGCGCGCGTTTCGTGCTCGATTTCTCTCGCGTTTGTTTCACTAGTGCAATAAACCTCTAATGCACTTATGTACATATATTTATTATTCAATCTTAATTATCCCAAAATAAGGGTCTAAAGTCCCTCAATTGAAATCACGCATGTGAAAACGCGTATCTTCAATTTGAGCGCGATAACGCGAAACTTCCGAGAAATTCTTATAACTATAATAATAATAACTATCGCTTGAGTATTTAAACATTTAAATACCTAATTTAGGTCCATTGTATAAGTCTCCAATATTCCAAACTTATTGCACTCTCAATCGGTTAAAATTTCTAAGCACTATTCACTATTCTCACTAAACGAGTTTCCGAAAATTAATTTTTGAAACAAGTCATTTTAAAAATATAATGAAGTTATATTTCCTTGTAATTAGGTTCAATGGGTCTAGAAAATAATATTCAGAACAAGTGAACAAGTAAATAAGAAAATAAGCTCAATTTAGGGTTTCAAAGTAATTGAAATTTTTTTTTTTGAATCCTCACATTAGCTCATCCCTTTAAGTTTGTCTTCCTTAACAGACTTTGGAGGTGGAAGTTGAAGATTTTATATTAGCAGCTTTTGATTGATGCGGGCATACTTTTTTTTAGGATATTGGAGACTTGTAAAGGTGTAAACTTTGTTATACTTGGATATTGTGGGTTGTATTTGTAAATAGTAATGCTTGGGAGTTTTTGGACTAGTATATTCGATGTACTTCTCAATTCTAAGCAATAGTTGACTTGTGATCCTTTATTAAGTTAGAATGAGTGAGTGAGTCCTAACGAGAGTTGGGCAGGCGTTCCGCTGATACCCTAGGGTTTGCCTTAGGGAGAGGTGGGGGCGTCACAGTTGGTATCAGAGCGCTAGGTTTGAAATACCTGCAACTGTGTTAGGAGTTCTTAGTCGTGAACTTTTGGTTACAGGAAATCAGTGATAAATTTTCGAATGGCACCAGTGATTATATCGATCTAACTTTTAGTTTTGTGGGTTTTGTAGGATATGGACAGCAGCAGCGATAGTGATAGGATTGAGGGATCTCCCCCAATGATTCTGTATTGCAGGGTTAGAGACGGACCCCTCCTTCGGTACTCACCAGCCTGGCGGGATAGGATGTGCCCTTGCCGAGAGAGGTACTCCTAACCTAACCACTTGGTGTTAGGGATAGTCGAGAAGAGGAGACAGTTGACCCATAATCTCAGGGTAGCACGAGCTGAGAGAGAGGAGATGAGAGTCGCTATGGAGGCACAGGCTGCCAGAGTTTAGGAGTTAGAGGCTAGAGTACTCGAGGAGTGTCAGAGGGCTGACGCCTCCCATGCTCAATTCCAGGCGACCGATGGGCGCCTCATTCGGATGGTCGAGGATGTGGGTAACCGTATGGATGGTATTATGGTTGAGAGTGTGACCATAGCCGAGCATTTAGAGGAGACCATGGGTGGAGGAGGATCCCGAGAAGGACCACGAGGAGGAGCCTTCTGAGGATGTAGGGTCTATTAGTTCGATTCGCTTATATTAGTGACCTTCTAATTTTTTAACTTTTGCTAAGAATGAAGCCTTTTGTATTTTGTTGCATGCACCCCTGTATTTTGAGGCACTTGGATGCCTATGTCTTGTACTTGATATTATTAACTCCTTATATGCACTCTTGACATGTATCATGACTTTTAGGTTATGTAAAGAACTACGTTTTAATTTTAAAGTTTTCGTGCAACTCGCTTATGTTTTAAATTTCTACGCTTATTTTCTCCTTTTTTAATTATCCGTTTTGAATCCTGCTATATTGATTGGCGAGAACGTGGACGGGGTCGTGAGCGTGGATTTCGGCAATCTCGCACTTTCGAGAGAGATGAGGGATCAGCGACTGGACCGAACCAAACTGGTGTTCTTGAGAGTTTAGTTGAGTGCCAAGGCCCTGAACCAGTTAACCAACCTAGAAACCAAGAGAGGGATGAGGATAGAGATCTAGAACGATTCTTGAAGTTCGTTCCACCTGAATTTTACGGAGGATCTGATCCCGAAACAGCAGCAAATTGGTTTAAGAGGATGGTAGAGATTTTTGCTGCCCTAAATTATGCCGAGAAAAGGCAGGTGAATTTTGCCGTCTTCCAGTTCGAGGGAGCGGGTGCGGTCATGGTGGAGTGTTGTTAGGGTGAAGTGAGAAATGGGACAAACCCCCTTGGACTTGGACAAACTTTGAGAGAGAGTTTAATGCTAAGTTCCTCCCGCCTATGATACAAGAAAAAAAGGAGGATGACTTTATTAAGTTGAAATAAGGAAAATGTCTGATCTGTGGTAGTCTTGAACGTCAGATTTCGAGTTGCTCTAGAGTCTCTAAGGAAGGAGGAAATACCCAATAGCCTGCTAGGTCTACTTCAAAACAGTCAAGTGCCAGAGGGAGTGGTTAATGTTAATGGCTGTAAGAGGGATCCCAAATAGTGGGAGTTCTACGAATGGGGATGGATCTGACTTCACTTGGAAAATAGCAGTTGTGGTTATGCTATAGTCTAGATTGACACTTTTAGAAATTGTAATCTTTTGTATAAGGGATGAAGTCGTTTGTTGTTTTGTACATTTGCAACTTAGCACGTTTTGCTATGATTTTGTTTGTTTCCCTTTCTTTTGATATGATTTGATGAAATTATCCTAATTTGGTGTAACTATTATGATATTTCATGACACATGAAAATTTACTTTACTTTTAATTGATTTTATGACTTATATGTATATTTAATTATTATCCCACACCTTTAGACTTGTGAGAAGACATGGACGGTAGAAAACTTGATCGAAATCGTGCTCCAGGGTGTAGGCAACCCCAAGGTCTTGAGGGTGACCAGAGATCGGCGGTGGACAAAAATTGAGAATTTAGGATTGAAGTTGGGACCAATGTTTGATTGCCAACTTGATATATTAAAATTGCGAGATTTGGGTTGGTGAGAGAAAATAGTTGGCAGATTTAATGAACCTAGCAACTAAGGGACATGATCTAACAGTCTCTCGACAATATTGTCCCACAATTTGACACCCCGTGGGGTCGTGGGTTTTGTTTTTGGTGATGTTGGACAATACAACAGACACCCGCAGGCTACCTCACCAAAAGGCCTCGTCGAGGTGGGAGAGACCACTACAGACTTATCAAAAAGGCCCAGGCTCTCTCCCTAGCCGATGTGGGATCGTTACAATCCACCCTCCTTAGGGGACCCAGCGTCCTTGTTGGCATACCGGGGTCGGGAGTCGGCTATGATATCAAGTCTAACAGTCTCTCGACAATATTGTCCCACAGTTTGACACCCCGTGGGGTCATGGATTTTGTTCTTGGCGGTGCTGGACAACATAACAGGCACCCGCAGGCTACCTCACCAAAAGGTCTCGTCGAGGTGGGAGAGACCACTACAGACTTATCAAAGAAGCCCAGGCTCTCTCCCTAATCGATGTGGGATCGCTACACATGATGTGATACTTGGTATGGATTGGTTAGCTCGATACCATACTCAGTTTGATTGTAAGTTGAAACTAGTGGAATTTCGCATCTCGAGAATTCAAATTAGGAAATTGTTCAGTAGAGGAGTTGAAGCGTATTTAACCTTTCTTATAAATACACCTAGAGATAAGGTGAAATTGGAAAACGTGCCAATAGTGAAAAATTAGACACAAGCAAACTCCCCTAGTGAAGGTTTTATAGAGAAATCACGGAATTGAAAAAATTTGGGAGGTGGAAGAGGAGATCCGAAAGAAGTATTCAGACTTGTTTATAAACCAAGCTATGAATTTCGAGGACGAAATTCTTTTAAGGAGGGAAGGATGTGAGGACCCAAAAGATTTTCTTATTTTATATTATTATTATTTTTTTCAAATACATTTTCTATACTTTACTTTAATGTCTTAATCTCCTAGATATTTTGCATGTGAATCACGTTTTAAATCATTTTTCATGTAAAAGTTAGTGCATGTTAAGTTTGAAGTATATTTTGAAAGTGGGACTCGCTAATGCGATAAGTGCAATAAATTTTTGAAAATTAAAAGGGAGTTTTGTACAAAAGAATATTATTTTATAAGGTGTTAAGAGATAATTAGATATTGGTTAGATATTTTAGTGATTAGAAGATAATTGGATGAGGATTAATTTTTGGAAAGACAATTGTCACACATTCATGGAACCTTGACCTTGATTTGGTCTACCCTTAACCCTTAAGTAAAAGAAAGTTGACCAAACATTTCCATTTCCTTTCTTTCTTTCCTCCTTAACTGTGCACATCATCCTCCAAATTAGCCAAGGAAGTCCCAAATTTCCTTCTCCTCTTGGCCGGCCCTTCCCTTGCCATTTTAGCCAACAAATTTCAGCTTCCTCATCTTCCTTTTTGCTCCCAAAACTCACTTCAATCTTGCTCATCTTCTTGGTTCTTCACTTCAGCTTAGAAAGGGACTTGGAGGAGGAAGAATCTTGGTGGTTGGAGCTGGTTTTCTTGCGGTCTTGCTCTCTACTCTTGGAGAAGGTAAAAACTCCTCAAAGCCCTCATTTTCTTTCACCTCTTAACTAGATTTTGGTTAGTTTTAACTAGTTAAGCATTAGGTTATTGATGGGTTTTTTGAACCTTAATTTTAGGTAGATGTCTTAAGGTGGCTTCTTAGGTAGTGGCCTTGAGGAATTATTGTGTGTTTAGTTGGTTGTTTGATGCTTGTTTTGATGAATTATGACTTAGTTTGGTTTGGAAAGTTGAAAAAAAAATTTGAAAAGAAATAGGAGCTTGCTATCTGAAATTTTGCTAGTTGATTCCCTCATATTAATTTTGAATTTTGTGGTTATTTTGATGCCAAAATGCTTGTTATATGTTGGTATTTATGTGTGTAAATTATCTCCCAAAAAGCATTTCATTTGGTTGAGAAAAGGTTAGGTTAAAGTGAGAATGCAAACCTGGAAAGTTTTTGATCAGGATAGCAAACCAGTGTGTGTTCAACAAGCTATAATTTTTTGTACAAGAGTCAAAACCAAGTTCCGTTTATGGCATATGAAACTAGACTCCGAGAGCTTTCTAACAGTATAAAATACCCCTGCTAATTTGTTTCTTATGAACCGCAGTGAACCGGTAAAATTGACTGATTTTCACCTACTGTTTTACCTGTGAGACCTGCACAGTTGCAGATTGTTGCTCAATTTTGTCCCCCTTGTGAAACGAATTTGAAGATAGTTTCTCCTAGTGATTTTTAGTATTTTGAATCTAGTTTTCAATGCCATAAACCATGCCAATTTTGTACTTGTTTATTAGAAACTGTGTCAAGTGCTCCAAAACTGGAATTTCATGAACTAGGTCCGAAAAATCAGCTTTCCAAAAACTGTTGTAGCTTGGTGTAGAAAGGTCCGAATTGGGTTCCGTTTATTGCGTTTGAGACTAGACTTGGAATTCTTTTAGTGTATAAATTTCAACGGCTGATTCTATTTCTATGAATTTTGCCAAATTTTCAAAATTCACCAAAAATGCAAGACTGTTCGCCTTGTTCCTGCTGAAACAGTGATTTGACTAATTTTGGATTTGAATCTGGAAAAAGTGTCTTCTAGAGAGTTTTAGTACATTGAATCTAGTTTCCAACAGTATCAAGTTTCCAAATTTTGGACTTACATAACTCGAGATATGATTTTTCCAAATGGTGTCATACAAAACTGAAATTTTCTGGTTTTCAAACAAAATGCTCTTTTAAGAACTTTCAACTTTCCTTTGAGATTGTTAGTTCATTTTAAGTTTGATTTCATGGATAGATACAAGATCTCTATGAACATTAGACCTTCATTTTGAATCTTGGTTCCCAAAGGATTAAACCTCTCGTGATGCGTTTTCCTAGTTGCCTAACTTTCTTGGTTAATTGCACCTCAATCATACTTGAGAAATGGATTTTAACCCCTAGTCTTATACCCTTGATTTTCATGACGTTGAACTCTAAAAGTGGAGCCTTTTAGCTAGAGTAATTCTTGGAGGATTTCACTAGTTTATACTCGAAATTTGGAACCTTTAGCTTTAACATTTATTATGGAAATGAGTGGAGTTTTGATGAATTCTGACTCCATTAGTTTAGAAATGTGAACGCTCCTTATATTCTAAAACTTGGGCGTAGGACTGGAAATTTTGAGAGATGAAAACCATCTTCTTTTTTCTCGATTTTTGTGCCAAAATTTAAGCGTGGTCCTTTCTTTTGGAACTGAGAGTTCTTCCTAGGACTTGACTCGAAAATGACTTTTGAGTTTCCCTTGAGTAATATTTCAATGATTTAACGAGAAAAACTCCTTTAACTTGACTCGGACTTGTGACCTTGAGAGTGGGTAGTAAGAAAATGTTTTCTTATTAGCCTTGGTCGAGTACTTAGGTAATCGTGATTGTGCATGTCTCAGGTGGTCACGAGGACGCCGAGAAGCTTGTCTGATATCTTGCTTTGCTCTTGTTTTGCCCTTGACTTTTGGTGAGTGTCAAGTGCATGTTTCATGCTATTATGATTAATATGATAATTGTACAAGTGCTATGTGAACCGTGAACTTGCCGAGGGTGTGGTCTACTTTACCGCCCTTGTCCTCTCTCTCTTGATTAAATGATGCATGTTACATGAGTGTTTGTGACTTGTACTTATACTCGAAACTGTTTTAACTCGTGACCATTGAATGGTAGCATGTACCACACCCTTTTCGGGTGGGAGGTGCTTCTCATAGCGACTCAGTGCTATAATTGATTCTCTGAGCTGCAGTATGTACCACACCCTATTTGAGTAGGAGATGCCTCTCATACCGACTCAGTATTATGACTGATTTTAAGTCGATTGGAACGTTGTCTCATCGACCACTCGTTCTTGTGGGGACGCCCAACCCTTTGGCTAATCTCGTAACTCGAGCCGACAATGGCTTGGTAGAGAAATTTGGTGAACTTTAGGAGATATTATAGCTTGATCTTTTGAGGTCTTGCTTGGCATACTCGAATAGTATTGCCACCTACTACGTGTTTGGTTTCAGATCCGAGTAGGGGTTATGTTGGATGGAGGAAGTAAGTGGAGCGCTACGGTCATGTTGCTTTTTTTTTTAGTTGACGGAGAATCAACCCCAAATGACTTGAATTGATCGAGACGTGGAAATAGTTCCTGAGAGTTTCTGTATCCTTCCATGTGTGTTTACTTCCTGCTTGTGCACTTAAATGATAGTACATGTTAAAATTACTTTCAAGTATACTATTCGATTGATTGGTGCTACTTGCTTACTTGATTTTCTTGGCCTTATTGAGCGTTAGCTCATCCCTTTAAGTTTGTCTTCCTTAATGGGCTTTGGTGATGGAAGTTGAAGATTTTAGATTAGCAGCTTTGGATTGATGCGGGCATATTTTTTTTAGGATATTAGAGACTTGTAAAGGTGTAAACTTTGTTATATTTAGATATTGTGGGTTGTATTTGTAAATGGTAATTCTTGAGAGTTTTTGGACTTATATATTCGATGTACTTCTCAATTCTAAGCAATGGTTGACTTGTGGTCCTTTATTAAGTTGGAATGAGTGAGTGAGTCCTGACGAGAGTTGGACAGGCATTCCACTGTACCCTAGGATTCGCCCTAGGGAGAGGTGGGGACGTCACATGATCAAAGAAAAGTAACAATATTGTTCACACAAATAAAGATTACCAACCCATGAAAAGAAGTCTAAAAGATTAAAAACTCTATACTCTTACTTGTTAAGGGGAGTCAAGCATGTCAATGGGTAGAATTTGGGTTGAATCTTTTCGATCCAAATTTAGACCTATTAAATGTAATTAGACCCAAACCTAGACTTAGACCTTTACCCTTATGGATCTTAAAAAATAAGTCTAAATCCAGACTCTCCTGAATCTGGGTATCCGATGGGTACCCATTGTATTATTCTAAATACACTAAAGTAAAAATGTAGTAAAAATACATAGATTTCAAAAAATATAAACATTATCCAATTTTTATTTCAAATAATAAAATTAATATTAAAAAAGGTGAATGCAATATTATGAACTCAAAAAATAACTATTATCGACTGTTTTGATTTATTTTTAAAACTTTAACTGTATCGACATCCAATCTTTCATTTATTTGCCTTTATTTTTTCTCATTTTTTGAAAAAATTTATACTAATTACAATGACAACTAGGATTAGTTTGAAAAAAAGAAAACAATCATGAAGTCTTACTGTATTTGATCCAATGACTACAGAATATTAGAATATTTATAAATTTACTAATATATATATATATATGTATGTATGTATACATATATAATTTAATTTTATATACATAGGTATGGGTAGGGTCTGGTATAAGTTTGGATTTGGAAATGGATCATAAAAAATTAGATCCTACTGAGACCCATAATTCTTTTACAAGGTTTGGGTTTAGGTGGGGTCTAGATTTGATAAATTAAATCCAAACGCTATTCAAATACATTAAGTCTAAGTTGGATCTAGATAAAACCCGTTCCATTGACATGCTTAACGTGAGCCAAACGTCAGAGAAAATGAAAGCACTATCTGAAACCAACCGTGAAAAATTGTCATCTCTCCAACTCTAGGATTGCTTGCAATCTTTTTCTTTGTTCCATGCTTTATTTATAGTTAATTGCCTAAAGTATGTAGGCAAAGGCACAACCATTTTTAATTTTAAGCAAAGATTAAGAACTCACTCTTTCTTTTCAAGGAGAGCTAGAAATTGGAGCAGATGAGATCACTATTTGAAACCAACTGTGAAGAATTGTCATCACTTAAACTTTAGGATTACTTGTAATCTTTTTCTATGTTGCATGCTTTATTTATAGTTAATTACCTAAAGCATATAGCCAAAGGCACAACCATTCTTACTTTTTTAGTAAAGGTCTTTTTTCATTTGCCTAATTTCTTTGCACTTTATCCCTTACTTTTGTTTAATGTTTTCAATAGTTAATATTTTAAGATATCAATTGCAATTATAAAAACAAAGATTTTGAGATATCAATTACATAATTTCTTTGCACTTTTTCTATTGATTTATTTAATGGTTTCCTCAGGGTATTTCATTGTGGGAAGATCGATAATCCTTGTCTTGAGAAAACCATCAAACATGCCTTGCAAGTCAGAGTCAAGGAACGGGTATTCCCTTTCTTGCGTCTCTCTTAAATCTTGAGAGGAATATTTCTTCTCAATAATTTTTTGGTACACATTTATTGCAATCTTCATGGGTGCTAAGTTTGTTGCTGTAGACTCGTTATTGTTAGATTTTGGAGAAAGATTGTGCCCTTTCTTATTCTCTTCCCTCTCATTGTTTGATTGAGATACTTGAACACAAGAAAGTTGAACAAGTGGGCTATTGCTTACATTGGAAAAAAAATCACTACAAAAAAATAGGTTTATTATGGAGCCAGGATTGTGCCACAAAAAGTCAAAAAAAAACATCGCTTTTTAGTGGCACAAAAGCGACAGAATTCAATTTGTGTCACAAAAGTAGCAGTTACAAAGAAAATGGTGCAATTTGTGGATGTGCCACATGTATTTGCATTGCTTTTTGTGATACTAGTTTAAGGGTCGCCACTCTACTTGTAGCACAAAAAATGTGCTAAAAATATCAACAATGTTATGCGACATAAACTTGTGTCGCAAAAAAGTCACTAATATAAAGGCCAGAAATCAATTTTTTGAATATCATAATATTTATCCTGCTCAAATACACTAAAATTGAATATCAGAACAAATTAAAATTCCACAGTACACTAGAATAAAGTACCATACACTGCTTCAGTCAAATTCTACAAATTTTATCATATGTCATCATTTTGAAAAAAAAAATAGAATGAACTTCTTAGAGTAGTATAGTTCACTCCAATAACAAGATGTTTCATACATCCGAAGAAGTGCTTGTTTTGAAAAGTTCAACTTTATTATACATCTCTCAAAAGTATCTTGATATCTAAAAATGCTGAAATAACACAAAAAAAATATGGTCATAACCATTTTTGAATACTAGAGTTTAGAAAGGTCAGCTGTCAATTCACTACCAAATTTGGGAAAGTAACCCTTTTCCACAACCCAATAAAACTACATTCAATAAAATTCCAAGGTGGGAAGAGGAGAATTTAAGAAGAAGAATGAGCAAACTTCAAGATAAAAGATGTGCTCCACTGTGACGACTTGAAAATTTGCTTATAGTTTCTAATAATTCCCTCTTATTTTGATTAAGTTAATTTAGAATTCCTTTCACTACTAATTTTCTTCCCTCGATAGTTGTAAGACATAATAGAATTTTCTTCTCTCGATAAGTCTAAAACTTCCTTTATTTTTCTTAATCTTGCTAAATATGCGATAGAAGTTTTGAATCATGGAGTATTATGATTGATTTTCTAATTTTGGATTGTTTAGTAAAAATTTCAGCTAGGGTTTTATAATTTTCAGTTTTGATTATATTGTTTAACTAGCAAATGTTGGTATTGAGCTTGGATATGAAATTTGTGAGATGATTAATGGCATGATTGTGACTTTTTAGCATTTAAAAATGAATTTCCATCTTTGTTGAGAAAATTCCAACTTTGGTATTGGTTAATTGTTTGCTAGAAATGAATTATTTTTGGATGTTTTTTAGCCTAGATAAAGAGCTATCTTGATATGTTTATTGGTGGTGTTTGAATTGGGTTGATTTGAGGAAAAACAGGAAGCCTTAAATAGCTAGAAAATTGGACAAATACAAAGGGTATGCTGCCTAAATTTTCATTTAAGGGACAAGTGAGTGAACTTGAAACTTGAGCGGTGATTTGGGGATGAATTGGATTTCGGTTGTTTAGGGTATTCAAGTTTCCTTTAGTAGAGGTATATAAGTTGAATTTTTGCCAAAACTCATATACTTTTAAGGTGAAAGGAGCGACCATTTTTAATACGATTTCCTAGTGTTTTTAACACCAAGTTACGAACTTATAAGTGTCAAACGCTTTTTTATCAAAACCAAAAGCGCGAGCATGATTTTCTAGAGTTTGATAAGTGAAATGAATACTACTTCAACGAGTTTCATTTATTTGATTTTCTTTAAGTGAAACCCCTATATTTTGAATTCTAATTGATTGCAAACTGTTAAACGGTATTTTATTGCAGATTTAGACTCCAGTCAATGAGTTGAACTAGAACGTGGTTTTGAAAAGCAATAACTCATTGATGAGTGTTTTCCAATACATGATTGAACATGATCTTTGAATGAAATGATTTGCTAATGCGATTGAATAATATTTGACTTGTTTGGATGAGCCGAGACTATACTTTATCGCACTCGTCCTCCCTTTCTTGAATGATCTCATACTTGCTTGAGTTTGATTGACCTGTATTTGTATTGGTGCCTGTACTTGACTTGAAAGTACTGAGCGGTAGCAAGTACCACACTCAATCCGAATGGGAGGTGCCTCTCATCTCATCTCACTACTTTTAACCTCACCCTATTGGTTAGTCAGTCGAATTGAGCCAGTAAGGGTTTGGTCGAGGAGACTAGTGAACTATAGGTACTGTTTATTGTTTATTGTTTATTATTTATTGTATAATCCTTTGGATATGGTCCACTGGATTCGGTATATTCGAATATTACCATAACTCTTACTTTGGAATTTGGGCCCGGTAAGGGGGTTGATTGGTGGATGAAAATTGGTATAAAGTGGAGATCTACGGTCATGATTTTGCTTCTTTAAACGTTGACGAAGTGTCAACGGATTCAGATCAAGGAATGCAACGGGAATTTAGCTCTTGAGAGCCATTTGTATCCTTTTGCTTTGAAATGATTGTTACTTGTAGTGTTATTGTTTCTTTTATGAACTATACACTCGGTCATTTTGAGATTTCAGATTTTACATATGGCCAACTTGCTACTTGGGTCTTCATGAAGTTTTAGAACCTCATTGAGTTTTGGCTCACTCTATTAGTTTTTAGTTTTCTTATAGGGGGTATGAGCATATGCATGAAGTTGGAAAGGCTAGTTTTGTCCAGACTTTTAACTTTTGTAATTCTACTAGCGCTAGTGCTCGATTAGGATTAGAAGTACAACTAGAACTTGAATCTCTTGTTATATTCGGATATTGATGAATGGTTGAAATAGCAATGAATGTAAATGTACTTTCGAAACTTAGGAATTGTAGTCTCCTTTACTTTTGAAGTTACAACTTATTTCCTGACGTGAGTGAGTAAGTCCTGGTGAGAGATGGACAGGCAATCTACTAAACCTTGGGGTATGTCCTAGGAGGAGGTGGGGTCATCACAGGTGGTATCAGAATTTAGATTTGAATTGGTCTGGGCGGATTGAGTGACTTTTACTTGATATGGTTTATGTATGAACGTCTAAGTGTGAAACCCTAGAGAATATGTGTTAGTTTAGTTTTGCTTGTTTAAGTTGCTTATTCTCTTGATGCTACTTGTAATGTAGGCAATGGAAGGAAATGGTGAGAACGGGAATGCCAAGCAACCTCGTCGAGTGCTTAGTTATCGGGAACATCCAGGTGGGCCGATATTTCAGTGGGCCCCGGAACATAGGGTCAGGCACTGTGGTTGCTGGCAGATCTATTCATATCCTGAAAGGGTGGTCCTTGCCATTGAGGACGAGAGAGAAATGTTGGCTACTGCTAATCATAAGACCCAAACTGAGATCGAGCGCCTGAGGGTAATGTTGGACGAGCAAGGGGCTAGGATCGTAGAACTTGAGAAGCAGGAGCGAACCAATGCCTTTAGAGAGCGAGCTCAGGAGGCTAATAGTCGCCTTGTTAGGATAATAAGGGAAGTTAGGGACCGAATCGATAATATTTTGACTGAATATGGGGCCCTTGTGGGGGAAGTGGTACAGGTGAACTTGGCCAAGAAAAGTCAAGGGAACGGAGCTCCTAATGACTGAGGAGCCAGCCGCACCTGAAGAGGTGGTGGACTCAGCTGGATTGACAAACCAAGTTAGGGATCTAGGGTTTTGGGGTTTGCGTGAGATAGTTAGGGATATAGTTGGGATGGCACGTCATCTTTTGTTTTTGATATTGTTGTGTTAAGACTGATGTACATAACACCTGCTTTTGTTCAATGTCCTTTGGTTGTTATAAGTTCTTGACTTTATTAGGATGATATGTACAGTACTTCATGACTTGGTATATGAATTGTTATGATATGTATATAAAGAAAGTATGTTATTTTAAATGTGCTCTATTATTTTCATTTTATGATTTGAAAATATTTTTATCAAGCTTTATAGCTACTTTATATTGCTTATACCTATATAGTCTATTTTTTTCAAAAGAGGCATAGAGGGTAGGCGAAATTAGGGACGTGGAACTAGTCAAGGATGTGATTCTAACGGTGGACGTGGGACTAGACGAGTACAAAAACCAGTACAAGAACCGAGAGAAGAGAGAGGTGCAACTGCTCAGCAACAACCTGAACCTAGGGTTGAAGAAGGGGATCAAGTAGCAACGGCCATCAAACAAATGACCAATACTTTAGCTCGATTGGTAGAGCAGCAAGGTCAGTCTCTCGTCAATCAGCCTAGGGACCCTGAATAGGGGAAGATAGGACCTTAGAACGGTTTTAAAAGTTTTTTTTCTCAAGTTTCTTGGAGGATCGGATCCTAGGTAGCCGAGAGATGGCTGGAAGCAATGATCAACTTTTTAACCGCTTTGAATTATACAGAGGAAAGGCAAGTGAATTTTGCGGTATTTCAATTTGAGGGACCAGCTAGAGCTTAATAGAGCGTAATTAGGGCTAAGTAGGAGAGAGAAAGGACAGCATGGACCTGATTGAACTCTGTACGAGAGGTTAATGGGAAATATCTTCCACCAATAGTTCAGGAGAAAAGGGAGGACGATTTCATTAGGATACGTCAAGGAGGCTTAAGTGTATCTGAGTATGAGATTCAGTTCAACAAGTTATCAAAATTTGCTCCTGAATTGATAGTTATGGAGCAGAGGAGGGTGAGGAGGTTTGTGCAAGGGTTGAACGTAGAGATACAAGAGGCTTTAGCGGTGGCACAAATTAATACTTTCACAGAGGTTCTTAAGAAAGCCAGAGAACAGAAATTGCAAGGGCACAAGTGAAGGTTTTTCATGCAAGAAAGAAAAGTGCGTCTAGTGGAGACCAAGGGCTGGAACAAAGTGATCTAGGTATGCCATCCCATAAGATGGGTCGAGGAGCTCGTGGTGAGAGAATTTCGGGGACATCTAAGAGAGTTACTCCGAGAGGAGACCCAGGTGGAGGAGGACAACTGAGAGGTGTCTCACAAGGAGATCAAACTTCAATCCCTCACTTATCTTGTGGATATTGTGGAAAAATCAATCATACTGAGGATAATTGTTGGAAAAAGACCCGAAAATATTTATGTTGTGGCAGTGCTGAGCACCAAATTGCAGCCTGTCCCCTCTTCGGTGAGACTCAACAGTTAGATAAGTCAAATCATAAACAACCAAATGTAGGAGGGAATAGCTACAAAGCGCCTACCAGAATATAAATCTTAAACCATCAGCAAGTGTCTAGTCCGTCTAAAGTGGTAGAAGGTACGATTTATGTTTCCCATTGTCTGGCTCAAATTTTGACTAATAATGCGATTTGCGAGTTAGAGATGGACATGCAAGAAGAATACCTTGAGCTATTTACGAATAAATGTATGAATTTTGATGTCGAAATTCTCTTAAGGAGGAGAGAGTGTGACGACTTGAAAATTTGTTTATATTTTCTTATAATTTCCTCTTATTTTGAATAAGTTAATTTAGAATTTCTTTTACTACTAATTTTCTTCCCTCGATAGTTGTAATATGTTATCGAATCGAAAGTTTTACTTTTACTTTTATAGTTAGAGCAAATTACGATTTTTGCGTATTTTAGTAGCGTGATCACTTGGTGAGATATGTGTACTAAATTTGATGGATAAGAGTAAGTATTAAGTAAGAGAAAGTGTGTGATTAGAAGTGCTAATAATAAGTTAGTGAATCATAAGTTAAAACACAAGTACGAGAGAATTAAGAAAAATAGGTTTGAATCGACGTGCACCGTTTGTTACCGATTGAATATATCACTTGACCAATACTTTCTTACCCTAATTTCCTTGTTTTTATTACATTTAATTTCCCCTAAATTAATCCTTAAGTCAACCACCATTATTGACTATGGAAAAGAAAAGAAAAGAGAAAAAAAGAGAGAGAGAAAACTTGGCTTTGCCAAGTGTCAAAAATCCAAGAGTTGTTTGACAAAGATACCTTTTTTTTTTCCTTATCTTTCCCTTGGACCAAATTTGTTTCATTTTTGCTTGGATTGGCTGAATTCTTGGAGAGAAAAACAAGAGAGGAAAACTCCCAACTACATATTGATTTAGCCTTGTTTGAGTTGAATCACAAAATCCAAACCGATTAAACTTGCATCAAGGGGGTTAGGAAGCTTGGTGTGGTGAAAGTTTTGGAAGAAATAGCATGGTTCCTCACTTTCAAGGAGGTTTTGTAAGGTATAAGTCTAAAACTTCCTTTATTTTTCTAAATCTTGCTAAATATGCTATAGTAGTTTTGAATTTTGGAGTATTATAGATGATTTTCTAATTTTGGGTTATTTAGTGAAAATTTCAGCTAGGGTTTTACATTTTTCAGCCTTGATTATGTTGTTTGACTAGCAAATGTTGGTATTGAGCTTGGATATGAAATTTGTGAGGTGATTAATGGCATGATTCTGACTTTTTAGCATTAAAAAATAAATTTCCAGCTTTGTTGAGAAAATTCCAGCTTTGGTATTGGTTAATTGTTTGTTAGAAACGAGTTATATTTGGATGTTTTTTAGTCTAGATAAAGAGCTATCTTGATATGTTTATTGGTGGTGTTTGATTGGGTTGATTTGAGGAAAAACATGAAGCCTTAAATGGCTGCAAAATTGGACAAATACAAAGGGTATGCTGCCTAAATTTTCATTTAAGGGATAAGTGAGTGAACTTGGAAGTTGAGCGGTGATTCGGGGATGAATTGGACTTCGGTTGTCTGGGTATTCAAGTTTCCTTTAGTAGAGGTATATAAGCTGAATTTTTGTCAAAACTCATATACTTTTAAGGTGAAAGCAGCGACCACTTTAAATACGATTTTCTAGTGTTTTTAACACCAAGTTGCGAACTCATAAGTGTTAAATACTTTTTTTATCAAAATCAAAAGAGCGGGCATGATTTTTCTTGAGTTTGATAAGTGAAATGAATACCATTTCAACGAGTTTCATTTATTTGATTTTCTTTAAGTGAAACCCTATATTTTGAACCCTAATTGATTGCAAACTGTTAAACGATATTTTTAACAGATTTGGACTCCAGCCTAGGAATTGAACTAGAACGTGGTTTTGAAAGCAATAACTCATTGGTGAGTGTTTTCCAATGCATGATTGAACTTGATCTTTGAATGAAATGATTTGCTAATGCGATTGAATAATACTTGACTTGTTTGGATGAGGCGAGGGTGTACTTTATCGCACTCGTCCTCCCCTTCTTGAATGATTTCATACTTGCTTGAGTTTGATTGACTTGTATTTGTATTGGTGCTTGTACTTGACTTGTAAGTGCTGAGCGGTAGCATGTACCACACTCAATCCGAGTGGCAGGTGCCTCTCATCCTGTCTCACTATTTTTATCCTCACCCTATTGGTTAGTCAGTCGAATCGAACCAGTAAGGGCTTGGTCGAGGAGATAGGCAAACCATAGGTACTGTTTATTGTTTATTGTATAATCCTTTGGATATAGTCTACTGGATTCAGCATACTCGAATATTACCATCACTCTTACTTTGGAATTCTGGCCCGGTAAGGAGGTTGATTGGTGGATGAAATTTGGTGTAAAGTGGAGATGTACAGTCATGGTTTTGCTTCTTTAAACGTTGATGGAGTGTTAACGAGTTCAGATCAAGTAATGCAATAGGAATTTGGCTCTTGAGAGTCATCTGTATCCTTTTACTTTGAAATGATTGTTACTTGTAGTGTTATTGTTTCTTTTATGAAGTTTGCACTCACTCATTTAGAGATTTCAAGTTCTACATATGGCCAACTTGCAACTTGGGTCTGCATGAAGTTTTGGAACCTCACTGAGTTTTGGCTCACTCTATTAGTTTTTATTTTCCTTACAGGGGGTACGAGCATAGGCATGGAGCTGGAAAGATTAGTTTTTTCTAAACTTTTAACTTTTGTAATTCTACTAGCGCTAGTGCTCGATTAGGGTTAGAAGTACAATTAGAACTTGAATCTCTTGTTATATTCGGATATTGATGAATGGTTGAGATAGCAATGAATGTAAATGTACTTTCTAAGCTCAAGAACTGCAATCTCCTTTACTTTTGAAGTTGCAACTTATTTTCTTGATGTGAGTGAGTGAGTCCTGGCGAGAGTTGGGCAGGCGGTCCGTTAATGGGGTACTCCCTAGGGGAAGGTGAGGTCGTCACAGGTGATATTAGAACCTAAGTTTGAATTGGTTTGGACGGATTGTGTGATTTGTACTTGATGTGGCTTATGTATGAACGTCTAAGTGTGAAACCCTAGAGAATAGGTGTTAGTTTAGTTTTGCTTGTTTAAATTGCTTATTCTCTTGACACTACTTGTAATGTAGGCAATAGAAGGAAATGGTGAGAATGGGAATGCCGAGCAACCTCATCGAGAGCTTAGCTATCGGGAACATCCAGGAGGGCCGATACTTCAGTGGGCCCTGGAACGTAGGGTCAGGCACTGTGGTTGCTGGTGGATCTATTCATATCCTGAGAGGGTGGTCCTTGCCATTGAGAATGATAGAGAAATGTTGGCTAGTGCTAATCATAAGACCTAAATTGAGATCGAGCGCCTGAGGGTAATGTTGGACGAGCAAGGGGCCAGGATCGCAGAGTTTGAGAAGTTAGGGACCGAATTACTTGTTTAATATTTTGACCGAGCGTGGGGCCCTTATGGGGGAAGTGGTACAGGTAAACTTGGCCGAGGAAGGTCAAGAGAACATAGCTCCTAGTGACTCAGAAGCCAGCCGTACCAGAAGAAGCGGTGGAGTCAGCTAGATCGACAAACCAAGTTAGAGATCTAGGGTTTTAGGGTTTGCGTGAGATTGTTAGGGACATAGTTGGGATGGCACATTATCTTTTGTTTTTGATACTGATGTGTTAAGGCTGATGTACATAGCACCTACTTTTGTTCTATGCCCTTTGGTTGTTATAAGTTCTTGACTTTATTAGGATGATATGTACAATACTTCATGACTTGATATGTGAATTGCTATGATATGTATATAAAGAAAATATGCTATTTTAAATGTGCTCTATTATTTTCATTTTATGATTTGAAAATATTTTTATCGAGCTTTATAACTACTTTATGTTATTTATACCTATATAGTCTATTTTTTCAAAATAGGCATGGAGAGTAGGCAAAATCAGGGACGTGGAACTAGTTGAGAACATGATTCTAACCATGGATGTGGGGCTAGATGAGTATAAGAATCAGTACAAGAACTGAGAGAAGAGAGAGGTGCAACAGTTAAGTAACAACCTGAACCTAGGGTTGAAGGAGGGGATCAAGTAGCACCGGCCATTCAGCAAATGACTAATATTTTAGCTCGATTAGTAGAACAGCAGGGTCAAACCCCTGTCAATCAGCCTAGGGACCCTGAAATAGGGGAAGATAGGGCGCTAGAGCCGTTTTAAAAGTTTTCTCTTCCCAAATTTCTTGGAGGGTCAAATCTTGAGGTAGCTGAGAGATGGCAGGAAGCAATAATCAACATTTTCACTGCCTTGAATTATATGGAGAAAAGGCAGGTGAATTTTATAGTATTTCAATTTGAGAGACCAGCTAGAACTTGTTAGAATGTAATTAAGGCTAAGTGTGAGAGAGAAAGGGCAGCACGGACCTGGTTGAACTTTGTGCGAGAGTTTAATGAGAAATATCTTCCACCAATAGTCCAGGTGAAAAGGGAGGACGATTTCATTAGGCTACTTCAAGGAGGCTTAAGTGTATCTGAGTATGAGACTCAATTCACCAAGTTATCAAAATTTGCTCCTGAATTGGAAGCTATGGAGCAAAGGAGGGTGAGGAGATTTGTGCAACGGTTGAACGTAGAGATACAAGAAACTTTAGTGGCGGTACAAATTAATACTTTCATGGAGGTTCTTGAGAAAGTCCAAAGGACAGAAATTGCAAGAACACAAGTGAAGACATTTCATGCAAGAAAAAAGGTGTGTCTAGTGGAGACCAAGGGCAGGAACAAGGTGATTTAGGTATGCCACCCCCTAAGGTGGGTCAAGGAGTTGGTGGTGAGAGAATTTCAGGGATATCTAAGGGAGTTACTACGAGAGGAGCCCCAAGTAGAGGAGGACAACTGAGAGGTGTCTCACAAGGAAATTAAACCTCAATTCCTCACTTATCTTGTGGATATTGTGAAAAAACCAACCATACTGAGGATAATTGTTGGAAAAAGACCCGAAAATGTTTATGGTGTGGTAGTGCTGAGCACCAAATTGCTGCCTGTCCCCTCTTCGGTGAGACTCAGCAATTAAATAAGTCAAACCATAAATAACCAAATGTAGAAAGGAATAGATCCAAAGTGCCAGCCGGAGTATATACCTTAAACCATCAGCAAGTGCCTAATCTGTCTAAAGTGGTAGAATGTACGATTCATGTTTCCTCTTGTCTAGCTCAAATTTTACTAATGATGCGATCTGGGAGTTAGAGACGGACATGCAAGAAGAATACCCTGAGCTATGTACAAATAAATGTATGAATTTCGAGAACAAAATTCTCTTAAGGAGGAGAGAATGTGACGACTTGAAAATTTGTTTATATTTTCTCATAATTCCCTCTTATTTTGAATAAGTAAATTTAAAATTCCTTTTACTACTAATTTTCTTTCCTCAATAGTTGTAATGTATAATCGAATCGAGAGTTTTACTTTTACTTTTATAATTAGAGCAAATTAAGATTTTTGTCATTTTAGTACTATGATCACTTGGTGAGGTGTATGTACTAAATTTGGTGGGTAAGAGCAAGTATTAAGTAAGAGAAAGTGTGTGATTAGAAGTGCTAATAATAAGTTAGTGAATCATAAGTTAAAACACAAGAACGAGAGAGTTAAGGAAAATCGACTTGAACCGATGTACACTGTTTGTTAACGATTGAATACACCACTTGACCAATACTTTCTTACCCTAATCTCCTTGTTTTTATTTCACTTAATTTTCCCAAATTAACTCTTAAGTCAGCCACCATTATTAACTAAGGAAAAGGAAAGAAAAGAAAAAAAAGAGAGAGAAATCTTGGCCGTGCCAAGTGTCAAAAATCCAAGGGTTGTTTGACAAAAACACCTTTCTTTCTCCTTATCTTTCCCTTGGACCAAATTTGCTTCATTTTTGCTTGGATTGGCTGAATTCTTTGGAGAGAAAAACAAGAGAGGAAAACTTCCAACTACATCTTGGTTTAGCTTTGTTTGAGTTGAATCACAAACCAAACCGATAAAACTTGCATCACGGGTGTTAGGAAGTTTGGTGTGGTGAAAGTTTTGGAAGAAATAGCTTGGTTCCTCACTTTCAAGGAGGTTTTGTAAGGTATAAGTTTAAAACCTCCTTTATTTTTCTAAATCTTGCTAAATATGCTATAGAAGCTTTGAATCTTGGAGTATTATGGATAATTTTCTAATTTTGGATTGTTTAGTGAAAATTTCAGCTAGGATTTTATATTTTTAGCTTTGATTATGTTGTTTAACTAGCAAATTTTGGTATTTAGTTTGGATATGGAATTTGTGCGGTGATTAATGGCATGATTGTGACTTTTTAGCATTAAAAAATGAATTTACAGATTTGTTGAGAAAATTCCAGCTTTGGTATTGGTTAATTGCTTGCTAGAAACGAGTTATATTTGGATTTTTTTAACCTAGATAAAGTGCTATCTTGATATGTTTATTGGTGGTGTTTGATTGGGTTGATTTGAGGAAAAACATGAAACCTTAAATGGCTGAAAAATTGGACAAATACAAAGGGTATGTTGCCCAAATTTTCTTTCAAGAGATAAGTGAGTGAACTTGGAACTTGAGTGGTGATTCGGGGATGAATTGGATTTCGATTGTCTAGGGTATTCAACTTTCCTTTAGTAGAGGTATATAAACTGAATTTTTACCAAAACTCATATACTTTTAAGGTGAAAGTAGTGAGCACTTTAAATACGATTTCCTAGTGTTTTTAACACCAAGTTGCGAACTTATAAGTGTTAAACGCTTCTTTATCAAAACCAAAAGAGCGAGCATGATTTCTCTAGAGTTTGATAAGTAAAATGAATACTACTTCAACGAGTTTCATTTATATGATTTTCTTTAAGTGAAACCCTTATATTTTGAACTCTAATTGATTGCAAACTGTTAAACGGTATTTTATCGCAGATTTGGACTCTAGCCAAGGAGTTGAACTAGAGCGTGGTTTTGAAAAGCAATAACTGATTGGTGAGTGCTTTCCAATGCATGATTGAACTTGATCTTTGAATGAAATGATTTGCTAATGCGATTGAATAATACTTGGCTTGTTTGGATGAGGCGAGGGTGTACTTTATCGCACTTGTCCCCCCTTCTTGTATGATCTCATACTTGCTTGAGCTTGATTGACCTGTATTTGTATTTGTGCTTGTACTTAACTTGTAAGTGTTGAGCAGTAGCATATACCACATGCAATCTGAGTGGGAGGTGCCTCTGCTTTGGATATGGTCCACTGGATTTGGTATACTCAAGTATTACCTTCACTCTTACTTTGGAGTTCGGGCCTAGGAAGGGGGTTGATTGGTGGATGGAAATTGGTGTAAAGTGGAGATCTACGGTCATGATTTTGCTTCTTTAAATGTTGACGGAGTGTCAACAGGTTCAAATCAAGTAATGCAATGGGAATTTGGCTCTTGAGAGCCATCTGTATCCTTTTACTTTGAAATAATTGTTACTTGTGGTATTATTGTTTCTTTTATAAACTTTACACTCGCTCATTTTGAGATTTCAAGATTCACATATGGCCAACTTGCTACTTGGGTCTGCATGAAGTTTTGGAATCTCACTGAGTTTTGGCTCACTCTATTAGTTTTTGTTTTCCTTACAGGGGGTACGAGCATAGGCGTGAAGGTGGAAAGACTAGATTTGTCTGGACTTTTAACTTTTGTAATTCTACTAGCGCTAGTGCTCGATTAGGATTAGAAGTACAACTAGAACTTGAATATCTTGTTATATTCGGATATTGATGAATGGTTGAGACAGCAACGAATGTAAATGTATTTTCTAAGCTTAGGAACTGTAGTCTCCTTTACTTTTGAAGTTGCAACTTATTTTCTTGACATGAGTGAGTGAGTCCTGGTGAGAGTTGGGCAGGCAATCCGTTAAATCTTGGGGTACGCCCTAGGGGGAGGTGAGGTCATCATAGGTGGTATCAGAGCCTAGGTTTGAATTGGTCTGGGCGGATTGAGTGTCTTGTACTTGATATGGCTTATATATGAACGTCTAAGTATGAAACCTTAGAGAATAGGTGGTTAGTTTAGTTTTGCTTGTTTAAATTGCTTATTCTCTTGACGCTACTTGTAATGTAAGCAAAAGAAGGAAATTGTGAAAACTGGAATGCCGAGTAACCTCGTCGAGTGCTTAGCTATCGAGAAAATCCAGGAGGGCCGGTACTTCAGTGGGTACCGGAACGTAGGGTCAAGCACTGTGATTGTTGGCGAACCTACTCATATTCTGATAAGGTGGTCCTTGCCATAGAGGACGAAAGGAAAATGTTGGCCAGTGCTAATCATGAGGTCCAAACTGAGATCGAGAGCCTGAGGGCAATGTTGGGCAAGCAAGGGGCTAGGATCGCAGAATTTGAGGCTTTTATTCTTAAGGAGCAAGAGCGAACCAATGCTTTTAGAGAGCGAGTTCCGGAGGCTAATGGTCGCCTTGTTCGGATAGTGAGGAAAGTTAGGGACTGAACCAATAATATTTTGACCGAGTGTAGGGCCTTTTAGGGGAAGTGGTACAGGTGAACTTGCCCGAGAAAGGTCAAGGGAACGTAGCTCCTAGTGACTCAGGAGCCAGCCTCACTTGAAATGGTGGTAGAGTCGGCTGGATCGACAAACCAAGTTAGGGATCTAGGATTTTGGGGTTTGCGTGAGATAGTTAGGGACATAGTTGGGATGGCAAGTCATCTTTTGTTTTTGATACTGATGTTTTAAGGTTGATGTACATAACATCTGCTTTTGTTTTATGTCCTTTGGTTGTTATAAGTTCTTGACTTTATTAGGATGATATGTACAGTACTTTATGACTTGATATGTGAATTGCTATTATATGTATACAAAGAAAGTATGTTATTTTAAATGTACTCTATTATTTTCATTTTATGACTTGAAAATATTTTTATCGAGCTTTATAGTTACTTTATTTTGCTTATACCTATATAGTCTATTTTTTTCAAAAAAGGCATGGAGGGTAGGCGAAATCAGGGACGTGGAACTAGTCGAGGACGTGGGGCTAGACGAGTACAAGAACCAGTACAAGAACCGAGAGAAGAGAGAGGTGCAACGGCGGAGCAACAACCTGAACTTAAGGTTGAAGGAGAGGATCAAATAGCAACGGCCATCCAGCAAATAACTAACATTTTAACTCGCTTGGTAGAGCAGTAGGGTCAAGACCCTGTCAATCAGCCGTAGGACCCTGAAATAGGGGAAGATAGGGCCCTAGAGCGGTTTTAAAGTTTTCTTCTCCCAAGATTCATGGAGGATCAGATTCTGAGGTAGCCAAGAGATGGCTGGAAGCAATGATCAATATTTTCACTGCCTTGAATAATACGGAGGAAAGGCAGGTGAATTTTGTGGTATTTCAATTTGAGGGACCAACCAGAGCTTGTTGGAATGTAATTAGGGCTAAGTGGGAGAGAGAAAGGTAGCATGGACCTGGTTGATTTTGTACGAGAGTTTAATGAGAACTATCTTCCACCAATAGTCTAAGAGAAAAGGGAGGACAATTTCATTAGGCTATGTCAAGGAGGCTTAAGTGTATCTGACTATGAGACTCAATTCATCAAGTTATCAAAATTTGCTTCTAAATTGATAGCTACGGAGCAAGGGAGGATGAGAAGGTTTGTGCAAGGGTTGAACGTAGAGATACAAGAGACTTTAGCGACTGCACAAATTAATACTTTCACGGAGGTTCTTGAAAAAGCCCAGAGGACAGAAATTGCAAGGGCACAAGTGAAAGTTTTTCGTGCAAAAAAGAAAGGTGCGTCTAGTAGAGACCAAGGGCAGGAACAAGGTCATCTAGGTATGCCACCCCCTAAGGTGGGTCGAGGAGTTGGTGGTGAGAGAATTTTGGGGACATACAAGGGAGTTACTCTGAGAGGAGCCCTAGGTGGAGGAGCACAACTGAGAAGTGTCTCACAAGGAGACCAAACATCAATCCCTCACTTATCTTATGGATATTGTGGGAAAACCAACCATACTGAGGATAATTGTTAGAGAAAGACCCGAAAATGTTTATGGTGTGGTAGTGCTGAACACCAAATTGCAGCCTGTCCCCTCTTCGGTGAGACTCAGCAATTAGATAAGTCAAACCATAAACAACCAAATATAGGAGGGAATAGATCCAAAGTGCCTGCCATAGTATATACCTTAAACCATCAGCAAGTGCCTAATAATAAATTAGTGAATCATAAGTTAAAACACAAGTACGAGAGAGTTAAGGAAAATATGCTTGAACTGACGTGCACTGTTTGTTACCGATTGAGTACACCATTTGACCAATACTTTCTTATCCTAATTTCCTTGTTTTTATTTCATTTAATTTTTTCCTAAATTTACCCTTAAGTCAGCCACCATTATTAACTAAGGAAAAGGAAAGTAAAGAAAAAAAAAGAGAGAAAACTTGGCCGTGCCAAGTGTCAAAAATCCAAGGGTTGTTTGACTAAAACACATTTCTTTCTCCGTATCTTTCCCTTGGACCAAATTTGCTTCATTTTTGCTTGGCTTGGCCAAATTCTTGGAGAGAAAAACAAGAGAGGAAAACTTCCAACTACATCTTGGTTTAGCCTTGTTTGAGTTGAATCACAAAAACTAAACTGATTAAACTTGCATCAAGGGTGTTAGGAAGTTTGGTGTGGTGAAAGTTTTGAAAGAAATAGCTTGGTTCTTCACTTTCAAGGAGGTTTTGTAAGGTATAAGTCTAAAACTTCCTTTATTTTTCTTAATTTTGCTAAATATACTATGGAAGTTTTGAATCTTGGAGTATTATGGATGATTTTCTAATTTTGGGTTGTTTAGTGAAAATTTCAGCTAGGGTTTTATATTTTTCAGCTTTGATTCTGTTGTTTAACTCGCAAATGTTGGGATTGAGCTTGGATATGAAATTTGTGAGGTGATTAATGGCATGATTGTGACTTTTTAGCATTAAAAAAATGAATTTCCAGCTTTGTTGAGAAAATTCCAGCTTTGGTATTGTTTAATGGTTTGCTCGAAATGAGTTATATTTGGATGTTTTTTAGCCTAGATAAAGAGCTATCTTGATATGTTTATTGGTGGTGTTTGAATTGGGTTGATTTGAGGAAAAACATGAACCCTTAATTAGCTAGAAAATTGGACAAATACAAAGGGTATGCTGCCCAAATTTTCATTCAAGGGATAAGTGAGTGAACTTGGAACTTGAGCGGTGATTCAGGGATGAATTGGACTTTGGTTGTCTAGGGTATTCAAGTTTTCTTTAGTAGAGGTATATAAGCTGAATTTTTGCCAAACTCATATACTTTTAAGGTGAAAGTAGCGACCACTTTAAATACGATTTTCTAGTGTTTTTAACACCAAGTTGCAAACTTATAAGTGTTCGACGCTTCTTTATCAAAACCAAAAGAGCGAGCATAATTTTTCTAGAGTTTGATAAGTGAAATGAATACTACTTCAACGAGTTTCATTATTTCATTTTCTTTAAACCCCTATATTTTGAACCCTAATTAATTGCAAACTGTTAAATGGTATTTTATCACAGATTTGGACTCCAGCCAAGGAGTTGAACTAGGGCGTGGTTTTGAAAAGCAATAACAAATTGGTGAGTGTTTTCCAATGCATAATTGAACTTTGTCTTTGAATGAAATGATTTGCTAATGCGATTGAATAATACTTGGCTTGTTTGGATGAGGCGAGAGTGTAGTTTATTGCACTCGTCCTCCCCTTCTTGAATGATCTCATACTTGTTTGAGCTTGATTGACTGTATTTGTATTGGTGCTTGTACTTGACTTGTAAGTGTTGAGCGGTAGCATGTACCACGCTCAATCCGAGTGGGAGATGTCTCTCATCCCATCTCACTACTTTTATTCTCACCCTATTGGTTAGTCAGTCGAATCGAGCCAGTAAGGGCTTGGTCGAGGAGACTAGCGAACCATAGGTACTGTTTATTGTTTATTGTTTATTATATAATCCTTTAGATATGGTCCACTGGATTCGGTATACTCGAGTATTACCATCACTCTTACTTTAGAATTCGGGTCCGGGAAGGGGGTTGATTGGTGGATAGAAATTAGTGTAAAGTGGAGATCTACGGTCATGGTTTTGCTTCTTTAAATATTGACGGAGTGTCAACGGGTTCAAATCAAGTAATGCAATGGGAATTTGGCTCTTGAGAGCCATTTATATCCTTTTACTTTGAAATGATTGTTACTTGTAGTGTTATTGTTTCTTTTATGAACTTTACACTCACTCATTTTGAGATTTCAAGTTTCACATATGGACAACTTGCTACTTGGGTCTGCATGAAGTTTTGGAATCTCACTGAGTTTTGGCTCACTCTATTAGTTTTTGTTTTCCTTACAGGGGGTACGAGCATAGGCGTGAAGGTGGAAAGACTAGATTTGTCTGGACTTTTAACTTTTGTAATTCTACTAGCGCTAGTGCTCGATTAGGGTTAGAGGTACAACTGGAACTTGAATCTCTTGTTATATTCGGATATGTATGAATGGTTGAGATAGCAATGAATGTAAATGTACTTTCTAAGCTTAGGAACTGTAGTCTCATTTACTTTTGAAATTGCAACTTATTTTCTTGACATGAGTGAATGAGTCCTGACGAGTGCTGGACAGGCGGTCCGTTAAACCCTGGGGTACGCCCTAGAGGGAGATGGGGTCGTCACATCCACCCTCTACTAAAGAAATACAATCTGAGGACCACACTAATAGATTTTAGATGGTTTTAACTGTGAATTCAGTCAAAGAGTTAGGACCACCAACAACGTGAAAAAACATACGCATGAGAAAGTGGTGTAAAAAAGTGTATTCCTTACTAATTCACCTAGAGCAAAACAAAGCACACACATACTTCACAGACTCTTTAACAATTTGAATGCTTAATTAATGGCTTTGTCAGATCTAAACCTAAGTTATATAATTAAGGCTTTGCAAGTCATTATCCAGAAATTTCAAGTCATTAAGCCTTAAACAAGGATATTAGAATTTACTTTTTGTGCTTCACATCAAATATTAACAAAATTCAAGTTTAACAAAAATTAAGCATCAGGGGCTTGAGTATGAGAAAAGAAAAGAGCTTGAAGTGTAAAAATGTCATACGGTGGTTTTGCAATTTTTTTCCTATGAAATCTAACCTCTTGTCCTTTTTTGTTGATTTCTTTCACACCCTTTTTGAAGAAAATCATGGCACCACGAGGTCTCCTGAGCGAGTTGTGTGTTGTGGTAGTCACAACGTCTACATAATCAAATGGAATCAAAAAACTCCAACTACAACTAATCCACTAATGTGTGCCATATTTGCCAACATTATAGCTTTTTTTTGTCACAAACTTGTCAAATTCAAGAAAAGATGAGTTTTCAAGGTTTTCTTTAGCAACACATCATCCTACCATAGGACACTCTGAAATAAAGTCAAGAAGTTTCTTCCTATTAAAAGAACCTTTGCTATTCTACCTTGTGAGCACATGCATAATCATAGCGACAAGCATAAGCACTAGTACCAGAAACTATCAATTATGGTCTGAACAGCACTTTTTTCTAGTTGCATTTCAGAGACCAACAATCAATTAAAACTTGTATTATAGAGCTTATCCTCTATGATATTATATTAGAAAACATCTCAATTTAGCCGTCTTAAACTGAATTAGAGATATTTTGGCATGCTGGCTACATTCTAATGCAACCAAGTGCATTGGAATGTATATGCACAACTTTTTGTACTTATTACTTGAATGAGGAAGAACCAAGAAGCAGTGATAAAAAGAAGTTAACTGATGTGAAACAAACTAATTTAAAAGCAAAATATGATTTCTAAAGAATTTTCACCAAGAGAGATAGTAAAACTACTATATGTAGAGCTTGCTTTCAATAGCTTTTGAATATTAAAGAATAGTTTCTTGAACTAAAAATAGAAAGTGAACAATTAAAAGTTATTTCTAAATCAATAACAATGCATAAAGGATATAATTTACCAATCACCTAGTGATTTCAACTTCAACAAGATATGCAAGAAGTTTCTTTGTCTGAATCTACAAGTGAAGGAGAATGCAAACAACCTTTGAAAAAAAAAATCTAAGTGTACATCTAGCAGTACCATTGATTGGCAGATTTAATTATTTGGGATAGCTATGCAGAATCCTCATATTTGGGGTAGAGAAGGAACTGCAGCACAATTTTTAAGGTACTATGCAAAATAGGACACTTAAGTTCCTAAACTTAGGGACTTAAGTGTCCCTAAACTTCAAAATTAAATATCCACTTCAGTCCCTAAATTTCAAAATAGGACACTTAAGTCCCTAAACTTATAAATACCTGTCACTTAAGGAAAATTGTTAACAAATCCTGAATGCCGTTGGTGGTCGAAGTGTCCCATTTTATAAGGGTTTAGAGATTTAAGTGTCCCATTTTATAAGTTTAGGGACTTAATTGTGATGTATTTATAAGTTTAAGGACTTAAGTATCCCATTTTGAAGTTTAGGGGCTAAAGTGGGTAATCATCCAAAGTTTGGGGGGACAAAGTGGTATTAACCCTAAAAAAATTGGGCAAAAAAGATGCTTCAGGAAAGGTGGTAAGGATTCAAATAATGCAGATGGTCAAGGTGACAGCTAAGAAGAAATGCTATCAACATAAACTTTTTGACCTATTATGCCATGCAAAATTAACATGATAGGGAAGGGATCAAAGAAGACATACTGAAATTCTCAGAGAAGGCTTAGTTGCCATTATAAAATTTGAGTTGGTTTCAAAAATTGGAAGATATGATGTGTGGTAAGGAGAGCAGTTGGTTCACTTGACATATATGAAATTCTCAGAGAAGGCTTAGTTACCTTAATATGAAATCTCAGTTGAGTACTAAATTAATAGCAAAGGGCAAAAGTTTTGGTATCAAACCTATTAAAAAGGCGTTTGGTTCAAGTTTAGGAATCAGAAATGTAATCGGATTCATTTCTTAAAAAAGTTAGTATGGGTTTTAATCCAAGGTATCATTACAATAATAGTTGTTTGGTAAATATTTATGAGGAATAGGTGTTACATTAAAAACAAATATTTTATCATATCTTTAATTTCTTTTTCCTTTTTTCTCTTCTTCTTCCAATCTCTTTCTTCTACAGCTACCCCATGGCAATGTGGCACTTTGTTAACAATTGACCATTGATCAATTGCAAAATCTATTGGAATTTCAAGCTCATTACATCTTGTCTCTAAACACCAAAAAGGAAAGAAAAAATAACCAACCACATTGGTTGCAGTGGAACAAAAGGAGAAGAAATTTTTGAATCCACTTACTCCATCACTTTACATCTGCCATCCATGGCAACTGCAGCCCTAGAAAAAAAAAATCAAAGGGATACTATTCATCAAGAAACCAAAAAAAAAAAAAAAGAGTTTGCAATTCAAGAGTCAATTGGGATGAAATTTTTGGTTAACATAGAAATGTCTCCCATGGTCTTATAATGCCTTGTAAGCTATAGACGGTGCAAAGCAGTAAAGGAGAAAAAGAGTTAGTAGATCATGAGAAGTGGAGTTGGGATAAGAATGGCCTACTTGTGGCGGTGGAATGATGGGACTGCCATGGAGGATTGGAGGAGGGAGAGAGAGAGACAGAGAGAGAGAGAGAGAGGAAAGAGAAAAAAGGATACAGATAGGTGGCCACTATGAAGGATGGTATGAGAGAGAAAAGATGGAAGAGCAAAGCTGATCGAGAGGGGTTGCCATGGAGGTTAGGCAGCGGAGGTTGTGCGAGGCTGAGACTTCCGAGAAAGTGACGATTGAGAAGGAGGACATGTTTTCTTTTCTTTTCTATGTTTCTTTTTGAAGTATGTTGAGTCAAATTTAGGAATCCGCTAAAAAAAATTCAAGAATCCGCCAAAGCCCTCCAATTTGCTCAAGATTGAGAAGTCCCAAATTTTAATGATTCATTCAAAAATTTTGAATCCAATACTGCTAACCCAAACAACTAGTATTGAAATTATTTGAATTTTTTATTTCTATCCCCTCTTATGAAATGCCACCTAAAAGTAGCAAATGGTATGTAACACAATTATGCATATGTATCAAAATATCTTACTAATCTAAAGTTTGACTAGACTAAAAGCAAAGAACAACAAAAATATTCAAAGATTTAATTAGGACATACGCATCCTAAAGATTACTGAAAAGTTAGAGTAAATTAAGCATAATCCTTTCAAATTAAGACCATCTTATTTACTTTTAATGGTTTAATCACCTATAATCAGTATTAAAACATCATTAGCATACTTTTTAAGAGATTTCTTAGTGATTAAATTGATAAAACTCCCTGATATACAAATAGAGCTAGCTTTGACCAAAAAATTCAAAAAAAAAAAAACCAAGCCATTTAAACAACAACCAACCTTTGTATTGAAGAATAATGCATTACCTCAAATTTCAGGCATCTAACATACAACAGTATTGTTTGTCGTAAATTGCCTCACATTCTAGAATTTTGTCAAATTTCAAGACATTTTGATGTTTCTGAGAGGCAAAACAACAATAACCTACATATTCAATCATCAAGAAGACCTACAGTTCTTATTGACTAACTTCAAATATTATCTCAAGTCTAATATTAACCACAGAAATTATACATAATGGCATAACCAAATTAGAACAGAGACATCGTAGGCCAATGAATTTATTTATTTTATTATTCTTAATCTGTCAACATCCCAACCATTTGGAGAGTCCAAGGATATAACTTTTGATACAAATTATGTTGCACTTAATGCATTGGTAAATGGCTTGTGCTTACATATTTCTAGTCACATAAGCATGTTCAAAAAACCAAGTTTTTCTATTTACCACTCGAATAACAACAAACTAATATCAAAACATAATATAATTTCCAAAGAATTTGTTACTAAAATAGACAGTAAAACTACTATTTCCAAAACTTAAATTCAAGACCTTTTTGATATTAAAGAAAAGTTTATTTAACTAGCAAAAGTAAAGTTAATAGTTAGAGTTAAATCTAAATAGTAGAGATGAATAAATATTTAAGCTTATCGATAGCCTAACGATTCAAAAAAGAGTTTGGATACAAAAGTTGGCACTATATGGCTTTTGGTAAGGAAAGGTAAGTGTGGCAAGCCAATAAGTACTTTAGAGGGTTGAAACGTCACGAGTTTGTCATTCTTCAAGAATAACCAATTTTAAACATGAATACTTGATCAAGATCTTGAACATCATATTCAACATATGAGCAATCACAATAATGTTATAATTATTAATGGAGCATACAATCTTTGATAGAAAATTAAGATAAAAAACTTGGTAACTTGGCTGGATTTGAGAAGTATTATAGTGACCTTCAAATGACTATAAGATTTGTGCAGATTATTACTTGAGATACTCTCATGTTGTCTTGGTTTACCCTGACTAATGCCGAATCTGTAACATATAAAGTGGCCAAAAAATTCAAATGAATCTCAATGACCTGTAGACTTAGTTATTCGCACGAAGATGCATAAAAAATAGCAATCTCCTGCATGACAACTCCAATCACAAAAAAAGAGTGATATTTTTAAACATTATCTATCCTCTTCCTTTTTAGATGTCTCATAGTCATATTGGTAAATTAACTTTTTAATTTGACAAAAGCATTCCATGCAAAGAAAAAGAACCAATGAATCACTAATTATACCTGTTCTAGAAGGTAGAGGATTTATTCAAAATTATCCACCTTTGCAAGATGTAATTTTTATAACATACTAAATTTTTTAGCCCTTATTCAAATACAAAACATTTCTTTAGAAAAAAAAGGTACATTAAAAGAGTAGTATAAAGAAAGATAGATAAAATATACAAAAAACAAGCACAAAAAAATAATAAAAATAAGTCCACTTATTTAATGAAAAGATTCAACAAAGCAAATGATATTTTCGTTTGAAACCTAGAAGAATAGCCAAAGCCACAAATGTATGCACTTTAGTGCAATGCAATCCTAACTTAGAATTGGAGCTCTTTAATTCCATCTTAGCTCCTATTAAATTGCAAATTAAACAAAAAAATCAGTAAAATCCACGTTAAAAAAAATATAAGAATGCAAACTTAAAAACACTTATAGTCGTTCTTCGTCTATACATTTAAAATTTGCATAAAACCAAAAGTAGCTGAGAAAAATAGAGAGAAACTTTGAGGCTTTAGTACTTTGCATCTAAGGAAGAGTCATATAGAGACTCAAAGAACATATGCTAGCGATTTCTCTCACAGCCATAGCTAGCAGCGAACAAAATAACCTGGAGAATTGAGTCATGCTCAATAGATCTCCAATCACTTCACTTTCTATAATATGACGTAAATGGGCAAGGAAATTAATAATGAATTTCTTGAAAATTATGCAAAAATTGATCAAAATGGAGAAAAAATAAGGAGAGATTGACTAAGCTATAGATAGGTATCAATCTCACCATTTTTTCCCTCAAGTTTGATAGAAAGTTTAAAACTTGGAGACAAAAAGAATAAGAGAATGACAAAGATTGAGAAGAAATTGGCTGAATTGTCGAATCAATTGTATAGAGAGAAAAATGGAGGGTTTTGTTGTGGGGTTAATACCATTTTGTCCCCCCAAACTTTGGACGATTACCCACTTCAGTCCCTAAATTTCAAAATGGGACACTTAAGTCCCTAAACTTATAAATACCTCCCACTTAAGTCCCTAAACTTATAAAATGAGACACTTAAATCCCTAAACCCTTATAAAATGGGACACTTCGACCACCAACGGCATTCAGGATTTGTTAACAATTTTCCTTAAGTGGAAGGTATTTATAAGTTTAGGGATTTAAGTGTCCCATTTTGAAGTTTAGGGACTGAAGTGGGTAATCGTCCAAAGTTTGGGGGGACAAAGTGGTATTAACCCGATTTTGTGCTCAGGGGAAATAGCAAATTTGATGGAGAGCAAAAAGTGCAAACTTTTGGAAACCCAATTCTACTTTTGGAAACATAGCATTAGACACGTAACAACCCCACTTTATGCCATTAAAACCTCAATTTGCCATGAACCATGTAGCACAATTTGAGAAATGCCATATATTTGTGGCACTTTCTTGTTGTGCCTCATTAAAAGTGTCGCAAAAAGCCTATCTTGTTGTAAATGTGCAATTCCATGTCATGAGTTGGAGTATCTAATTCTTCAAAAGTGCTTAGGTGGATATCTTGTAAAATGTAGATCAAACTCTAGTGCAGCATCAAATGTGCAACTCCTTATTGTAGAAATTTTAGAAAATCCATCTTTGCAGTTTAGACTCAGTGATACGAATCTCGTTGGTGAGAAGATTCGCGACCCAAGATCACTTGTTGGATTTGACTTCGAACGCAAGGAACGGTAGCAGCGGAAACCCTACGACCCCTCTAATCCCCGTGACTATGAACTTGTTGATATTATCTCAACCCGTAATCAAACGAATTAGAGAACCTCAGGCAAGTGTAGGAGACGCCACAATTCAAGTGTGGTTCTTGAATTGATAAGCCAAACAAGAACACAAGAGTTAAACTCTAAGTTGTTCAAGGGTTGCTCAAAAGTTATGGAGAAAATTCTCTCAAGTATTTTTATGATAAAAGTGTCTACCTTTTATTGATGTAATATGGTGCCTTATATAGGCTACAAGTGAAAACCCTAATCTAGTAAGAAAATGGACTAAGGGTGCAGTGGATATGGGCCCTAATAAGGGAGGCTTAACCCCCCGATGGGTTGGGCCTCACGTGGGCTTTCCTTCCTAGACAGCCCACTCTAGCCAATAATAATGAGTAAATTAACAATCCTACCTTTGGCGATTCTACGTGCAATATGCACTTAGCCAATTATTCAATCTAATCAACTAATGTGGAAATAACTAACTATGATGCTAAAATGGAAATTAGGGTTTGGCAAAAAATATCCTAATCCTCAGGTGTAGCTTCAATGCTCATTATCGGACCGCGACCACCTTCACTTGAGTGTATGAATCGTTCAAAGGACTTGTGTATGGCCTGAATAAGTACATTGAGTTGCTCACGAAGTTTCTTTGTGCGAGCCCTAGTAATGGGTCCACTTGGGGCGTGCACGTGATCCTCAACTCCTCGATTACTCGAGCCATTGTTGGCCTGCCCACGTGCCATGATGCTATCATTCCCCTCCTCTTGAGAAGGATTTGCCCTCAAATCAAACGCATCATCTGCATCAAAAGGAGCTAAGTCAAAGACATTAAATGTAGCACTAACTCTATACTCACCAGGAAGGTCAAGTTTGTAGGCGTTGTCATTGATGCGCTCCAACACTTGAAAAGGTCCATAACCCTGTGGTTGTAATTTGTTCCTCCTTTGAACAGGAAATCGTTCTTTGTGCATGTGCAACCATACCCAATCGCCAGGCTCAAAAATCAACTTTTGGTGACCTTTGTTAGCTTGCTTGACATATTGAGCAGTTCTCCTCTCAATGTTAGCCCTGACTTTCTCATGCAGTTGCTTAACAAATTCTGCACGTTTCTTACCATCTAAATGTGCGCGCTCATTACTAGGTAATGGCACTAGATCAAGTGGTGTTAGCGGATTAAAACCATAAACACATTCAAATGGAGAGAAACCAGTAGTAGAATGGATAGCCCTATTATAAGCAAACTCAACATGAGGTAAACACTCTTCCCAAGATTTCAAGTTCTTTTTGATGATGGCACGCAACAAGGTACCTAATGTACGATTTACCACCTCGGTTTGACCATCAGTTTGGGGGTGGCTAGCAGTAGAGAATTGCAATTTGGTGCCTAACTTAGACCAGAGTGTCTTTCAAAAATAGCTTAGGAATTTAACATCTCTATCAGATACAATGGTCCTAGGAATGCCATGCAATCTCACAATCTCTTTAAAGAACAAATTAGCAATATGAGATGCATCATCCGTTTTATGACAAGCAATGAAATGTGCCATTTTAGAGAATCTATCAACAACCACATAAATGGAGTCATGGCCATACTTGGATCTAGGCAAACCAAGTATAAAATCCATAGAAATGTCAACCCATGGTGCACTAGAAATAGGTAACGGGGTGTAAAGGCCATACGGGTGTACCTTGGATTTAGCTTTCTTACAGGCTAAGCAGCGCTCCACCACCCGTGCAACATCTCTCCTCATGTGCGGCCAATAGAAGTGCTCCTGCAGCATGGCAAGAGTCTTATCAACCCCAAAATGTCCCATAAGGCCACCCGAATGGGATTCTCGTACCAAAAGTTCGCGGATGGATCCATGTGGGATGCAAAGCCGATTGGCATAAAACAAGTAACCATCAGAAATGAAGAATTTACCTTGCCCAGTGTGTTTGCAAGAAAGGTAAAGTTCACCGAAATCACTATCTTGTGCATAGATGTCTTTAATCAGTTCAAACCCTAACAACTTAGCATCTAAGGAAGTGAGTAGGGAGTACCTTCGTGAGAGTGCATCCGCAGCCACATTAGACTTACCAACCTTGTATTTAATCACGTACGGAAAGGACTCCACGAATGTGATCCACCTTGCATGCTTTTTGCTCAAGGTGTGCTAGGCCTTAAGGTATTTAAGGGACTCATGATCAGTGTGTATCACGAATTCCTTAGGCCTTAAGTAGTGCTGGCAAACTTGTAGTGCTCGAATGAGGGCGTATAACTCTTTATCATAAGTTGAGTAGTTCAGTGCAGCCCCATTGAGTTTCTCACTAAAGTAGGCAATAGGTCTTCCTCCTTGGTTCAACACAGCTCCAACTCCAATACCTGAAGCATCACAATCAATTTCAAATGTCTTAGAAAAGTCAGGTAAAGCAAGTACAGGTGCATGTGTGAGTTTGTGCTTTAAAGCGCGAAAGGCTTGTTCTTGAGAATCTCCCCAATGGAAGTTCTCATTCTTCTTGATCAACTCGGTCAAGGGTGCAGCAATGGTGCTAAAGTCCCTCACGAATCTCCTATAGAAACCCGCAAGTCCATGGAAGCTCCGAACATCACCCACCGATCTTGGTGTTGGCCACTCTTGGATAGCTTTCACCTTTTGGTCATCCACCTTCATTCCCTGTGCACTTATAACAAACCCCAGAAACACAAGCTCATTAGTGCAAAAATTGCACTTCTTGAGATTGGCATAGAGCTTCTCTCGTCGAAATACATCCATAACAGCCCTAATATGCTCTAGGTGTTCATCATAAGATTTGCTATAAATTAGGATATCGTCAAAGTAAACTACCACGAATTTCCCTAAGAATGGACGCAAAACATGATTCATTAACCTCATGAAGGTGCTAGGTGCATTAGTTAGCCCAAAAGGCATCACTAACCACTCATACAATCCATACTTAGTTTTGAAGCCAGTTTTTCATTCGTCCCCCTCCTTTATCCTAATTTGATGGTACCCACTTTTGAGATCAATTTTGGTAAAGAACACAATCCCATGCAACTCATCAAGCATGTCATCTAAGCGAGGTATAGGGTGGCGATACTTTACCGTGATGGCATTTACGGCTCTACAATCAGTGCACATTCTCCACGTACCATCTTTCTTGGGCACCAAAATGACTGGGACAACGCACGGGCTTAAGCTCTCACGTGCCCATCCTTTGCCACGCAAGTCGTCCACTTGCCTTTGCAGCTCCTTAGTTTCCTCCGGGTTGCTCTTGTAAGTTGGGCGATTTGGCAACGACGCTCCAGGGACGAAGTCTATTTGGTGCTCAATGCCTTTAAGCGATGGTAATCCATTTGGTACGTCATCAGGAAAGATATCAGCATATTCCTGCAAAAGAGACTTAACCTCAAGCGGTAAGTTAGTATCAAGGTCATGCACATTCTGAGCTATTTCTTTACTAACAAGCATAAGAAGCGGTTGCTCATCTCTCATTAACTGCCTCACTTTCTTGGCTTTTATCAGGAGCATTTGTTTTCCCTCGGGTTTTACCTCACTTGCCGAGCTATCTAAAGCCTTTGTCCTCTCTTTTTTTGTCTCGACTTTATCATTTTCTTTCTTTTTTGCACTATACTTCTCAGACTCTTGTTGCAATTTCAATTGGTCCTCATGCACTTGTTTTGGAGAAAGGGGAGCTAGGGTGACTTTCTTACTATTATACAAGAAACTATACTTGTTAGTCACACCATCAAAAGTTATCTGCCTGTCAAACTGCCATGGCCTACCTAGTATAATGTGACTAGCCTGCATAGGAACTACATCACATAATACTTCATCAATGTATTTATGAATTTGAAAGGATATAAGAACCTGTTTGGTTACTCGAACCTCCCCAGAATTGTTGAGCCATTGGAGTTTGTAGGGTCGCGGGTGATCCCTCGTAGGCAGCTTCAAGTTATCCACCATGAGTGAACTATCCACATTTGTACAGCTCCCACTATCAATAATCACACTACAAAGTGCTTGGTTGACGAAGCACCTAGTGTAGAAAATGTTCTCCCGTTGAAGCTCGTCCTCCTTAACTCGTGCCGTCAATGCTCTCCTGGCAACCAAGGCGGTCCCAAAGTGACCCTCGGGTGCACTAAACTCCTCTTCATTTGGTGACTCACCATCACTACCTCCTTCAAGGGGTGGCATGCCTTCGTACTCGGTTTCGTCCTCACTCACGATCTCGCCATTTTGCATCATAATCATAGTCCTTTGATTGGAACATTGACTAGCAATATGGCCTCTACCTTGACATTTGAAGCATCGAGTATCACGAGCCCTAGTTTGTGCCCTAGGCTCCTCGAATTTTGGAGTAGAAGAGGGCGGCTTACTAAAACTAGGGTTGCCCACCTTACCTCCCTCGAATCTCGGCTTTGGAGTATGAGCATTTGGTGAAGGCCGAGAATCATTCCTTGGTTGGAATGGGCGGTTGGTAGAGTAGGTGGTATTGCCGAAATTCGATGGAGTGGTACCCCTCCTCTTGAGCCTTTGCTCGACCTTAATAGCCTTGTCTACAAGCTCATGCAACTCCATATAATGTTGAAGTTCCACTCGTTCAGCAATATCGGGTCGTAACCCGCTCAAAAATCTTGCCGTGGTAGCTTCAGGATCCTCCTGTACATCCGCTTTAAGCATTAGGATCTCCATCTCCTGATGGTACTCATCCACACTCCGGTTGCCCTAGACTAAGGTTTGTAATCGGTGGTACAAATCCCTAGTGTAATGTCCAGGTACAAAGCGGGTGCGCATCATGGCTCGAAACTCGGGCTATGGAACGAGCTCAGGTAGACCATTTCTCCTTCTAGACTTCTTGATTTGGTCCTACCAAATCACAGCGTACTCAGTAAATTCCATGGTGGCCAATTGCACCTTTTGCACCTCGGTGTAATTTTGGCAAGAAAAGACCATTTCGATCTTGGATAACCATTCGAGAAAGGCCTCGGGATCGGACCGTCCTTTGAACTCAGGGATTTGCATCTTGATTCCCTTGAATACATCGGTAGGTCCAGTCTGGTTCCTTTGCCGTGGTCGAACTCGAGGTTTCTCATCATCTTCATCATTATTGGAACCATCGGACGACTCCACGTCTCTTCGCCTTCGTGTGGACTTAGAAGTTTTTGGTGTTCCAGATGCTCGGAGTTGCAGCAACTCATCTTGAATGGGTTCTAGCATGCGTTGGAAACGCCTCTCCATTTGCTCCATCATCTGTTCAAAGTCCATGGGATGGGATACTCCTTCGTTGCTACTAGACATGAAGTCTCAAGTGTGCCTACAAGGGTTAGTAGCAAAGAAAGGAAAAAGGAGACAGAAACGTTTGTCTCTCCCTTTTTTTTTTCCTCACTTCACTCCCTAAGTGTATACTCTCACACTCGTGTATGGTCACTCAGATCACTCTAATGAGCTCACCAAAATTTTCTCACAGCCCCTTGCAAACCCTGAAGAAAGTAGAATTCCTCAAGTGCTCAAGTGTAGCTCAAAAAATCAAGTTCACGCTAGAATTTGAGATTCATAAGAGTAGAGATTTGCTTCGAAAACAAAATTAGGACACTAAGAATGGAGTGGTAGAATATATTCAAGACTAAAAACTGGAAAAGGAATTGACACAAAAGCTGAAAAAAATTAAGAACGACACTAAAAACTCTAACCGACAAGGAAAGTGGTCCTTTTGCTTTGCTGGAAATTTTTTTTTGGGTCGTTTGCTAAAATATAGCAGGTGATGCAACTACAAGATAGGCAGGAATTTAGGCACTTTGCAGCTATAAAATAGGGAACAAGATGCGGCTAAAAGTTAGCCTATCAGTTTTGGAAGTCTTTGGCTTTTAGAAATCTTTCGGGTTTTGGAGATTAGGAAGCTGCCTTTTCTTTTTCTTGCTTGGTGTTACCCGATTCCCCTTACTTGGTTGTGGAACAAGATGGGCAGTTTATTTTGTTCCTTTTAAGATCAAATTGGCTGCTGCAACAAATTTTTTTTTTTTTTGTTTATACAGCCAAAAGATGAACAAGCTTTGGTGCGGCCTGTTTTGGTGATTTTAATGTTTGGGCAAGTTGTGATTCTTGGTTCCCAACAATTAGAGCTCAAAGTTCAGGTATGTTTCAATGTCACGCACAAGAAAATTTCAAGAATTCAAGATCAAACCACAATTTCCAGCAAATAACTTCAAGAATATCAAGGCTAATTTCCAGATTTCAAGAATATCTAAAATCCCTTCAAGATCTTCGTGAAACCAGCAAATTTGACGCAAGAATTTCAAGAACAAGGTACCAATACTTTCCTGGATGATAAGCAACTCAAGAAAAACGACATAAACAGATTTGAAAACAACTAAAACTCAACAAGAAAGACGAACAAATTTTGGAAACTATCGAAACTTAGCAAGAAGGAATGAATAGATTTCTTCTTCTTTTTTTTTTTTTTACACCCAACGATGTAACTACCAAACAAACAGCCTAAAAATAACACAAATAATTCCCAGAGTTTCCAGAAATTAAAATCGGCACAAGAAAGTCACAAAATATTGACGGGCAAATTTTTTTTTTTTGCAAAGAATAAGACTGGCGGTCAGTTTGCATGTGGTTGCGGACAGTTTGCAGACTTGAAAACAATGCCGACCAGACTTGAAAACAAAGAAGACTCAGACCCCACACGATGTTCCTGGGTTGTTTGTACACAACTCAAACAACACACGACCCCACACACATGAAACCAGCAGCGGGACAGAAACTAGAGCCAATGAAATTCCAACAACCTGATTCAAGGCTACTTGGTGCGACTCTCCTTTTTTTTCCTTTTGTTTTCTGAGCAGGACACGAGGACAGCAAGGAACAACGAGTCTAGACACAATAAACAACAACAAACACGATGACACAAAACTGAAGACTAACGCGAGACACGATGCACACAACCTGGAAAATTGCGGGCAGCAGCGGAAAAGACAAGGAACAAAAGGATTAGATACTATTTTTTTATTTGATTACTTCAAGATCCAAACTCACTGAACTATGTCACAACTAAAGGACAAGAGTCGCAGCAACAACACAAGAAAATAACATGGACAGGAATGGGAAAATCTGCGGACAGCCAAGGTAAAAAGAAAACTAGCGATTGGAATTTTTTTTTTGAAACTAACGAGATAGACCGAATTAAGACACCAAAGAGAGGGATAAACAATGTTACCAACAAGCTAGCACTGATGCCAGCTGATACGAATCTCGTTGGTGAGAAGATTCGCGACCCAAGATCACTTGTTGGATTTGACTTTGAACGCAAGAAACGGTAGCAGCGAAACCCTACGACCCCTCTAATCCCCGTGACTACGAACTTGTTGATATTATCTCAACCCGTAATCAAACGAATTAGCGAACCTCAGGCAAGTGTAGGAGGCGCCACAATTCAAGTGTGGTTCTTGAATTGATAAGCCAAACAAGAACACAAGAGTTAAACTCTAAGTTGTTCAAGGGTTGCTCGAAAGCTATGGAGAAAATTCTCTCAAGTATTTTTATGATAAAAGTGTCTACCCTTTATTGATGTAATATGGTGCCTTATATAGGCTACAAGTGAAAACCCTAATCTAGTAAGAAAATGGACTAAGGGTGCAGTGGATATGGGCCCTAATAAGGGAGGCTTAACCCCCCGATGGGTTAGGCCTCACGTGGGCTTTCCTTCCTAGACAGCCCACTCTAGCAAATAATAATGAGTAAATTAGCAATCCTACCTTTGGCGATTCTACGTGCAATATGCACTTAGCCAATTATTCAATCTAATCAACTAATGTGGAAATAACTAACTATGATGCTAAAATGGAAATTAGGGTTTGGTAAAAAAAATCCTAATCCTCAGGTGTAGCTTCAATGCTCATTATCGGACCGCGACCACCTTCACTTGAGTGTATGAATCCTTCAAAGGACTTGTATATGGCCTGAATAAGTACATTGAGTTGCTCACGAAGTTTCTTTGTGCGAGCCCTAGTAATGGGTCCATTTGGGGCGTGCACGTGATCCTCAACTCCTCGATTACTCGAGCCATTGTTGGCCTGCCTACGTACCATGATGCTATCACTCAGACTTCTCTACCTATTGATATAGTTGGCTATAGGCTCATTTTCCCATTGACACACATTAGTCAACTCCAAGATACGAACAATTCTTTGAGTGCTATAGAAGCAACTGAGAAAATGTGAGGACTCGCAAAATTCTTCTTGTTTTCTTAAAATTTCCTTTTATTTTGAATAAATTATTTTATAATAACTTTACTACTCATTTACCTTCTCCATAGTTGCAATAAATCATAGAATTAACAATTTCCCCATTTACTTTCATCGTTTGGGTAAATTAGGGTTTTCGCGTATTTTGGTAGTGTAATTAATTAGTGAGGAGTGTATACTCAATTTGGTGATTAAGAGTGAGTTTTAGATAAAGAAAGTGTGTGATTAGAAGTAATAATAATAAGTTACAGAATCATACATTAAAACACTAGTACAGGCGATTTAAGGAAAATCGAGTTGAACCGACGTGTACCGCTCGCTATCGATTGAACACGCCACTTGACCACCACTTTATTAACTTAATATCATTGTTATTAGTGCATAAATATCAGCCTCTAATCAGCTCAAGAGGGCCAAAATTATTGACTACAGACCAAGGGAAAAGGAAAAAATTTGAGAAATGATCTTGTGGTGACACTTGGAAGTCATCCAACTATCTTTGACCCAACTAAAGTCTTAGCTTCTTATCTTTCTTGGACTTCATTCTTCCTTCATTATCCTCCCATGGTGGCCGAACTTAAGGAAGGAAAAAAAGAGAGAAGAAAACTTCATTTCCATCTTGAGTTTTAACTTAGTTTGAGTGAAAATCTAAAATCCAAACCAATTAAACACTTACTTAGGAAACTAGGAAGCTTTGTGTGCTAAAGTTTGGAAAGGGAAGGTGGAGGATTTCTCTTGCAAGCATCTTGGTGAGGTATTATGGCTGTCCTTTCTATTTCTCTCCCTTAATCTTGTTTAAGTTTGGCTAGCAACTCATACTCTTAGCGCACTAATGATAGTTATTTAAGTAGTTTTGATGGATATGGTGGATTTTTGAGTTAGGGTTTGCGTTGTTCAGTTGTGTTCTTGTTGATTATAGAGCATATGATGTTACTAAGCTTGGATAGGGAGTTGAAGTAATGGTTCAAGACATGAATGAGAATTTTAAACCTTGAATTCATCAAATTGCCAGCTTTAGGATTAAACTATCCTGCTTTTGACCAGCTTCATACATCCATGTTAGAGACTGAATTAAGCTTAGGTTAAAATAAAGTTGTAGGAAATGGTGTTATATAGCTTCCTTTGAAAGTTCAGCTCAATCGGAGCACTGTAGAATATGAAACGACTAAAATACCCCTGATTGCCAAATGTTCTTTTCCGCGGACAGTTTTGAGATTTCACATGTTTGGCTTCAATTTTCACTTTGATCCTTATCAAATCAGCATTTGGCCAAAACATGAAAATTTTAGTCCTATGTTTCATCTTTCCAACGCATCTAAAAACGCCTCAATTGGAATTTTGTAGTTTGAGTTATTGCCATTTAAATCCAGTGCTTATAACCAGACCAACAATGAAATTCTGGTTCTGTAATCTGCAAATTCGACCTCGATTAATTATGAACTAGGTTGAGATGTCTTCATAAAAGTTGTAAACCTTTGTCTTAGCTTCAAAACGGTATAAAGTGTACCCAATCTGATAAGCAGAACTTCGGTTGTGACAGAAACACTAAAAGACGTCAAACCTGTTATTTTGTTATTTGTCTTAAACATTATTTCTAGTCAATTTGCTAGCATTGTTTGTAATTGAATTACATTGAGCCTATTGAAAGGCTATTGTGGTAAGATTATTTGTGTGAGGTTTTGGGGCTGAATTGAAAAAAATAATGAAGCCATAAATAACTGAAAAATAGCAAAATACAAAGGGCATGCTGCCAAAATTTCTATTATTTACTCTTATGAATATTAGTAAGATGTAAGGTTTGATTTTAGAATTACTTGGATCTTAAATTACATTTGCTCACTTCAATTTGGAATTGGTTATTCTTAGGGTTTGTCGGTGATCAAGGGTATAATCCGGAAGAAAACTTTTGACGTTATTCTAGCTTAGACGGGTAAGTGTTCCATTGTGTGTTTGTATAATAAGTGACTAAGTGACTATTTGTGAATGTTTGCTTGAATATTAAATGCATTCTAAGGATCGCTAAATGAATTTTTGATAGGCGAGTGTGTACTTTATCGCACTCCACCCAAGCCAAAGTTGATTTTTAATGATTGAATGCTATTTGTGCATGAATGTAAGCCTTTTGGCTGAATTGGGCTCTTGCCCTTCGTTGCCAGTCGACTCGAGCCAGAAACAGACTCGGTCGGGTGGCTGGTGACCCTAGGACAGTGCTTTGGTATACTCGAGTATGACCACGAAAGTTGGTGGAGAACTGGCCTGTGAATTGGCTAGTGGCGGGAAATGAAATCGATGAATAAATGTCAAGAACACTGGAGGAGTTTTCACTTGCAAATGTTTTCTAATGTCGGAGGGATAAGGAAAATGATTGGCGAATGAATGAATGAATGGCTCCAAGTGAGCATGTATCCTTCCAATGATTGAGTGTTTATTTCTTGAATGACTGGATATTACTGTGCAAAATATGCAAATTGCTAATGTAACATTTCCTTGATTTCTATACCTGATTTCTTGTTTGGAAACCTCACTGGGCTTTTAACTCATTCCTTTAACTTTGTTTTCCTTACAGGGGATACGAGCGAAGACATGAGACTAGTACAGGCTAGCATAGTCTAGCTTTTAAACGTTTGCGATTGTACTCGCGCTAATCGCTCGATTAGAGTTGAATGTATTGAAAACTTAAATCTTTTGATATATTTCGAATTATATGGATGTTTGAGATAGAAATAAATGTATTTGTATGTTCCAAACTTGGGAACTATTATTTCCTTCATTATTGAGGTTGCACCATATTTTCTTAACGTGAGTGAGTGAGTCCTAGCGAGAGTTGGACAGGCGGTCCGCTAAATCCTAGGGTACGCCCTAGGGAGATATGGGTCGTCACAGATGGTATCAGAGCTCTTATCGATCTCATGCCGAGAGAGAGTTCTTGGGCTGTAGGGATTGACTTGTTAAATATGGAACAAATGTCCATTGTTTGGGATATTAGATATGTATGTTGGGTAGGAATCTCAAAAGTGGTGATTTACTCTTGGGACCGGCCGGCTCGAGTTGTAAATTATCTTATTTCGGATTCTTGTACCCAAGTACTCAAAAGTTGAGGGTAATGCTAAGGACGTGAGATCTCCATCGCAGGGAAACAAGAACGAGCTAATATTTTGCGAGGGCAAGTGCAAGGGGTGAATGGACGTCTAGTTTGGATAGTAAGAGAGGTGAGAGATTAGACGGAGGATATTTTAACCGAATGTGGGACAATATCGACCAGAGAGAAATGGAATCAGTTGGTTTAGTTATGACCTAAGCTAAAAATGTAAGACCTTGAGGCTGTAGAAAGTAAATTAGGATGGCTGGGACGGCATGTCGTGTTTTTGTTCTTGTTTTGCCACTATATTGTCACTATATGTATTTTGTCACTCGTGACATATCAATGCTTACATCTATAGTACTTGTTGCACTTGATTTTGTTAAACTTGATATGCATCTTTGTGAACTTGTTGTGTTATAGATATGCTAAGCATGTTTTCTTATCTTTGGATTTATGGTTTAAAATTGTCTTTATCTTGCCGCTTGAGCCACTTCATTTTGTTTATGTACTATATCACCTTTTGAAAAAAATAAAAGAGAGAGAAGGGTATGGAGGGTAGATGAAATAAAGGACAAGGGGCTAGCCGTGGACGTGGCGGTAGACAAGTACAAGAACCAAGAGAAACAAGAGACGCGGCGGCAAAGTAGCAACAGGAGCCAAGGGTTGAAGCTGGGGACCAAGTAGCAACGGCAATACAACAAATGACAAATATCTTAGCGCAATTGGTGGAGCAACAAGGCTGAGCTCTAGTGAATCAGCCTAGGAACCCTGAGATAGGAGAGGACAGGGTCTTAGAGCATTTCCAAAAGTTTTCTCCACCAAAATTCTTTGGAGGGTCTAACCCGGAAGTAGCTGAAAACTACTTGGAGGCAATGATAAATATTTTTGTAACCTTGCATTATACAGAAGAAAGACAAGTGGCTTTTGCCGTCTTTCAATTTGAAGGACCGGTTAGGGCATGGTGGAATGTTATTAGGGCAAAGTGGGAAAGAGAACAGACGGCATGGACTTGGGTAAACTTTATGAGAGAATTTAATGAGAAATACTTCCCATCTTTGGTCCAAGAGAAAAGAAATGATGATTTCATTGGGTTACGCCAAGGAACCCTAAGTGTGGCCGAATATGAAACACAATTCACTAAACTGTCCAAATTTGCTCCTAAATTAATAGCTACGGAGCAAAGGAGGGTGAGACAATTTGTATAAGGGTTAAATGTGGAAATGCAAGAAGCTTTAGCGACTGCACAAATTAATACATTCACGAAAGCCCTTGAAAAAGCTCAAAGAATTGAAATTGCGAGGGTGCAAGTGAAGGCTGTTCATGCGAGAAAGAGGAGTACACCTACTAGCACACTTGAGGAATCTAAGGAAAATGTAACGTCCTCCAAAGTAAGAAGAATAGACTTTCCGCACTACCCACCCTGGACATTAGGACAATTGGCAGAAAGTTCTTCAAGAGAAATTCAAATAAGAAAAGGGCAACAAGAGGGAATTCCTCGAGAAAGCCAAAAAGTGGCTCCTCGGTTGACTTGTGGATATTGTGGGAAGACAAACCATATTGAGGATGAATGCTGGGTGAAGGGGCGCAAGTGTCTGATTTGCGGGAGTACCGACCATCAAATTAACAACTGCCCGAAGAAACAGCCATGGGGAAATAGTGCTCAACAAGCAGATAGAACCACATTTAGACAATCTAATGACAGAGAGAACCGACCAAAAGTACCAGTACAGGTATATGCCTCGGACAAGCAACAGACTACGGAGTCATCTGAGGAGATGGAAGGTAAAAATTTCGAGAACGAAATTTTCTTAAGGGGGAGAGAGTGTGAGAACTCGCAAAATTTTTCTTGTTTTCTTAAAATTTCCTTTTATTTTGAATAAATTACTTTATAAAAGCTTTATACTCATTTACCTTCTCCATAGTTGCAATAAATCATAAAATTAAGAGTTTCCCCCTTTACTTTCATCATTCGGGTAAATTATGGTTTCCGCGTATTTTGATAGTGTAATTAATTGGTGAGGAATGTGTACTCAATTTCATGATTAAGAGTGAGTTGTAGATAAGAGAAAGTGTGTGATTAGAAGTAATAATAATAAGTTAGTGAATCATACATTAAAACACTTGTACAGGCGATTTAAGGAAAATCGGGTTGAACCGACGTGTACCGTTGCTACCGATTGAACACACCACTTGACCACCACTTTATTAACTTAATATCAGTGTTATTAGTGCATAAATATCAGCCTCTAATCAGCTCAAGAGGGCCAAAATTATTGACTACAAACCAAGGGAAAAGGAAAAAATTTGAGAAATGATCTTGTGGTAACACTTGGAAGTCATCCAACTATCTTTGACCCAACTCAAGTCTTAGCTTCTTATCTTTCTTGGACTTCATTCTTCCTTCATTATCCTTCCATAGTGGCCAAACTTAAGGAAGGAAACAAAGAGAGAAGAAAACTTCATTTCCATCTTGAGTTTTAGTTTAGTTTGAGTGAAAATCTAAAATCCAAACCGATTAAACAATTACTTAGGAAACTAGGAAGTTTTGTGTGCTAAAATTTGGAAAGGGAAGGTGGTGTATTTCCCTTGCAAGCATCTTGGTGAGGTATTATGGCTGTCCTTCCTATTTCTCTCCCTTAATCTTGTTTAAGTTTGGCTAGCAACTCATACTCTTGGCTAATGATAGTTATTTAAGTAGTTTTGATGGATATGGTGGATTTTTGAGTTAGGGTTTGAGTTGTTCAGTTGTGTTCTTGTTGATTATATAGCATATGATGTTGCTAAGCTTGGATAGGGAGTTGGAGTAGTGGTTCAAGACATGAATGATAATTTTAAACCTTGAATTCATCAAATTGCCAGCTTTAGGATTAAACTGTCCTGCTTCTAACCAGCTTCATTTGTCCATATTAGAGGCCGAATTAAGCTTCGGTTAAAAATAAAAGTTGTAGGAAATGGTGTTATATAGCGTCTTATAAAATTTCAGCTCAATCGGAGTACTGTAACATATGAAACGACTAAAATACCCCTGATTGCCAAATGTTCTTTTTCGTGGACAGTTTTGAGATTTCACATGTTTGGCATCATTTTTCACTTTGATCCGTATCAAATCAGCCTTTGGCCAAAACATAAAAATTTTAGCCCTATGTTTCAGCTTTCCAACGCATCTAAAAATGCCTCAATCGAAATTTTGTAGTTTGAGTTATTGTTATTTAAATCCAGTGCTTAGAACCAGACCGACAATGAAATTCTGATTCTGTAATCTGGAAATTTGACATCGATAAATTGTGAACTGGGTTGAGTTGTCTTCATGAAAGTTGTAACCCTTTCTCTTAGATTCGAAACAGTATAAAGTGTACCCCAATATGATAAGCGTAGCTTTGGTTGTGATCGAAGCACTAAAAGATATCAAACCTGTTATTTTGTTATTTGTCTTAAACATTATTTCCGGTCAATTCGCTAGCATTGTTTTGTAATTGAATGACATTGAGCCTATTGAAAGGCTATTATGGTAAGATTATTTGTGTGAGGTTTTGTGGCTGAATTGAGAAAAATAATAAACCCATAAATTGCTAGAAAATAGCGAAATACAAAGGGCATGCTGCCCAAATTTCTATTACTTGCTCTTATGAATATTAGTAAGATGTAAGGTTTGATTTTAAGGTTAGTTGGATCTTAAATAACATTTGCTCACTTCAATTTGGGATTGGTTATTCTTAGGGTTTGTCGGTGATCAAGGGCATAATACGGAAGAAAACTTTTGACGTTATTTTGGCTTAGACGGGGGAGTGTTCCATTGTGTGTTTGTACAATAAGTGACTATGTGACTATTTGTGAATATTTACTTGAATATTAAATGCTTTCTAAGGATTGCTAAATGGATTTTTGATGGACGAGTTGAACTTTATCGCACTCGACCCAAGCCAAAGTTGATTTTCAATAATTGAATGCTACTTGTGCATGAATGTAAGCCTTTTGGCTGAATTGGGCCCTTGCCCTTCGTTGCCAGTCGACTCGAGCCAGAAACAGACTCGGTCGGGTGGCTGGTGACCCTAGGACAGTGTTTTGGTATACTCGAGTATGACCACGAAAGTTGGTGGAGAACTGGCCTGTGAATTGGCTAGTGGCGGGAAATGAAATCGATGAATAAATGTCAAGAACACTGGAGGAGTTTTCACTTGCAAATGTTTTCTAATGTCGGAGGGATAAGGAAAATGATTGGCGAATGAATGAATGAATAGCTCCAAGTGAGCACATATCCTTCTAATAATTGAGTGTTTATTTCTTGAATGACTAGCTATTACTGTGCAAAATTTGCAAATTGCTAAATGTAACATTTCCTTGATTTCTATACCTAATTTCTTGTTTGGGAACCTCACTAGGTTTTTTGCTCATTCCTTTAGTTTTGTTTTCCTTACAGGGGATACGAGCGAAGGCGTGAGACTGGTACAGGCTACCATAGTCTAGTTTTTGAACATTTGCCGTTGTACTCGTGCTAGTCACTCGATTAGTGTTGAATGTATTGAGAATTTAAATCTTTTGATATATTTGGGTTTGTATGGATGTTTGAGATAGAAATGAATGTATTTGTACGTTCCAAACTTAGGAACTGTTGTTTCCTTTATTATTGAGGTTGTACCCTATTTTCTTGACGTGAGTGAGTACTGGCGAGAGTTGGACAGATGGTCTGCTAAACCCTAGGGTAGGCCCTAGGAAGAGGTGAGGTTGTCACAGAAACTGTTACTCGAATTGCTCCCAACTATCAATAGATTTAGACTCATAATTAGTATACGAGTCGAATGCGTTCCCCTTCAAACATCGAACAAATTATTTGACCATGAAGACACATATGTTCCAGCATTGTTGCAAGTCTCAATGAAGTGGGATATATGTTACTTTGAGTTCCTTTTTCTATCGAACTATTGAAACTTGGGTGGTTGACTTCTGATAGGTATCATGAGATTGTCAATCCTCATAGTGTAAGAGTTAAAGTGAAACTTGATTTTGAACCACTTTCATGCTTGATTTTATTTGTCTTCAACAAACTCTTTAAATTGCTCAACAGCGCTGTTCCTTCGGAGGTCAAGTGCACTGCCTTCATTATTCCTTTTCCTTTGAATGATGAGCCTTCATGTTCTCCTTACACCTTGAAGTCCATATGACTTTTTTTTAGAGGGCGATATCTTTTTGGTTGAGAAGTTAGACAATGAGAGCAATTTGATCCTTGATATGCTTCATCATTGACTCCATCATTTTTATGATGTTTGCCACTTTTCTTCCAAACTTCAAGTGGTTTTCATCATGGCTAAAAGTCTATATGCCATAAAGTTAATCAACTTCTAGGGTTTAATGTGCACTTGAACGATTTATGTTATAATAAATTATATCTTTATCATATTGATAGCTTATATATTTATATAAATATGATAAATCTCTTCGAGTAAACCTAATCAATGAAATCATAAGAGTTACAATAGTGAGGCTTATTCGATTATAAACAAGGTTTATTCTTAAATATCTCTAGTCAAAATATTAACAAGAAATGGCATTTTTAATATGGTTAGATTAACATCTACTATGCTGCTTCCATTAGGGAAATAGTAAACCTCATCTACTATGGTGTGTGAGACACCTAAACTAGTATATGGGTGTTTGATAGTATGACCAAGTTCACTAGATTGATCTGTATAGAGATTTCTTTTGTGCCTAAAGAATTAATCTCTAAATGATATTTTTATGGAAGTGATCCTTAGATTTAAGGTTATCATGATACCTTGAGTATAGATAGTTGTATTTTATTTGTTATATGATTGCTTTCGTAAAAGGAAATGCTCACATCATTAGCATATGGGTATACACTTGAAGTACAGAAAGGTAATGAATAATCTTTAAAGATTTTCTATCTCTTATGAAAGAGGAATTATCTCATTAATGGCCACTTGTAGAAATATAGCTCAAGAAATCTTAATAATAAGTGAATGAGTCTTAGAATAGTGCTTCCAAATACTTATCCTTTTGGAGTTATATTTTGGTATAAGAAAAGAACATTAATCACATAATAGAATTGGCATGACTCATTCCATAATTAATGTGAGATAAGGGTGGTAAAGGGATATTAATTACATAGTAAATGTTCATTAAAAGGTGAAGTCATTCACTTGAATTTTCTCAATATTTGGGTGGTCATGGTGCATTGCTAGATGCCAATCTTGGTCTATAAGAATGAGTTGTTTAATTAGTTGAAACAATGATAAATTAAAAGAGTTTTAATTTATCTAGTTCTTGTTAATTAAGAACTATGACTCATTCTTATTATCAACGTATTTGAGAACTCAATGGGTGATACACATTAAAAATTCCTTTAGCTGGATTAAATAAATTTCAAGTAAGGACTTGAAAGATAAGTTTTATAACTTATAGTTAAATTTATGAGACAAATTAAACATGAGAGACCAATGTTGCAATTATGGTTGAATCTTCCACTACAAGGAGTTTTATTGGGGTAAGGAAACCAATTCTTTAGGAAACTAGTTTCAAGTTTTCATTAGAATCGGGTCAACCTCTTTTTCTATATATACCCTTTTAAACTTTTGTTGGTAAGACAATTGACAGGCAATATTTGGTGAGACTTTTGCTAAAAAAATTTGAGAGAAAATATGTCATATTTTTGTCTAGAAAGAAAAGGAAAATATCAATCCTTTTTCCTCTTTCTCTTGCCAAAACCCTAATTGTGAATTAGGCTAAGTTTTTCTCCGCCATCTTTTGTGTGTGATCGTCTAAGAATTACCTAGCACTAAATCTAACAAAAGCTAATTTGGCCTTGGAGGTTTTGGCTAAAGGGTTCGTGTGAATCACAGTTATAGGTCAAATGTTTGAGTGACTACATGGATCTCTCACCTTCATTTGCACCACACGCTCCTATTGTTCATGTGTTTTTCGCTGATTGAGATAATATACTTGAACACCCTTTTAGTTGCATCTGTTTTATCAAGGCAAAAGGTCTTCTAAAGAATCAAAATTTTTAATTTTTTGCTGCTTTCATATCTATGATTCCGTACAATAGAATCAGAGACAACCTTGATAACAACATGTGACTTTTTTATTTAGTTATTATATATATATTTTTTAAATTAGATTTAATTATATGTGATTTAAGAGTTATTTAAAAATTACTATGATAAAAAATTAAAATTTTGCAAAAGTTTCAAATTTTTAAAAAATTTTCATTAGATAATTTTTGTGATAAAGGAAGTTTGTCATTGAATTGGTTTTAACATAAAATATAAGATTTTTATGTTGTCTAAATTTTTAGAAAAAATTGGACAACTTTCATGGTTGGAAATTTGATGAAAAATTTGATTTTTCATTGGATCAAATTTTTGGTTTCGTGAAATTGTCAATTCAACAATTATGGTTAACTATGAGATAATTAATTGAGTTGAATTTTTTTTTAAATAACGATTGTGGCTTTTTATGGATTGATATTGTTGGAAATTTTTTGTAAGAAGAACATGTGTTTATGTGTTTTTCAATAAACAAAAATTTTTGGCATAATTTTTGTCAAAAATTTAGCCATGATTTTGATCCAAAATTTTTGTCAATAGATGATGAAAAGTGTTATTTAGAAAACAAACAACTTTTGAAAATTTGATGACAAAAGGAACTAAAGTAAATTTGGAAACCAACAAGGATTTCTTAATAAATAGGATTTCCTATGGAATAAAGGTTCATAATTTTATTTTAGTAAGTTTGGTTCTGCTAAATAATTTGGAAACTATAAATTTATTTTATTATGGATAAAATGTGGATTTTCTGATTATTAGAATTACTAAAAGTTCCATTGTTTTATTCTGAAATTTTAAAAAAAATAAAAATGAGGCTATTAGATAGTTTGTCGATTGTCAATAACGGTCGTTATATGTTGCTAAAGCTGTCGCGCCTCATTTTTAGAAAAGTAATGTAATATGTTAGAAAACATGAATTTTTGATTAATTTTAAGAGAATTGGAAAAATGAGTTTTTGAAAAATAAAAGAAAAAAGAGGGCCTAAAATAGAACATGTAAAGTGCGACAGTTTTGGTCCAAAATATTAATCTAAAAAGGGTTTTTTAAAGAAAAAAAGGAAGTCACCACTTGGTATTGAGTTTAGGTGTATCAAATCACCTAAAAATATATTTTAAATAAAAGTAAATAAATAAATAAATAAAACCCTTTTTAAATGACTCCAGATCTTTGAAAATAAGATAAATGAGTTGGAGAGTCACGTTTGAAAAAAGGGAAGATAAAGATTTGATAAGTTCAAACCTAAGACACCCTTTCAACCTAACCAAGGTTAGTTACGAGATTTAGTCAAAAATTTTCCTAATCTAATCTATAAACTTATCACATTAGGATGTTTCTACATGGATGCAAATCTAGACCTAAAAGATATCAAGAGGGTCAAAATATCTCTTTAAAATTTAGTTGGTGCAAATTACATTAATTATGACGTCCAAAATAATTCTTAGAAGAAGTCACGAACATGTAAAAGATGAGATTCAAAAAAAGAAGAATTGTGATATGTAAATATACATGACCTAAACGAGAAAAATACAACATAACGGGTACAGGGGACTAAGATTCTGTGACGCCTCCACTTCTCCTAAGAGCAAACCCAAGGGTATCCGCGGGACGCCTGCCCAACTCTCGCCAGGACTCGAGACAATTCTAATTCAAAATTAAAATCTAATACTAACAACGAAAATCGGAATAAAGGTACGAAATTATTTCCATACATAAATATTCAATCTTACATCACAATTTCAAACTTACAATCACTTTTCCTAAAATATACAACATCCAAAAGTACATAGTCGACTACAATCAAAACATTAATACAAAAGTGCCTCAAGTCGGCATTTCCTTAACTTCTTCCATTCCAGTTCCTGTTAAGGAAAACAAACTAATGGAATGAGCCAATACTTAGTAAGGCCAAAAAAGCCATGCAAGCACGTAGTTCAAGTATCAATAACATTTATACCATAAATAAAATGATAAATTCAAGTAATTCACGATTAATAATTAAACACACTTGACTAGGATACAGGAGCTTTCAAAAGCTAATTTCCACTTGCTTCGCCACGGCTTGATCCGATACCCCCTCGTGATGACACTCCGTCATTCGGGTAGGCATTATGTCCGTAGAAACTTCACTTATTAGTTCCTCCATCCATCATTCCACCCTCTCGGATCCGTAACCAAACACGCACGATAAGGGCGATACTCGACGAGTATGCCGAACAAGACCTCAAGAGATCAAGTTTTGTTTTAAGAACATGCACAAAAAATGCGATACTCCACGAGTATGCCGAACAAGATCTCAAAAGATCAAGTTGTATTTTGTTATTCTCTTAGTTTATCAAACTTCTCGACCAAGTCCATGTCGGCTCGGGTTGCAAGATTGGCTAAGAGAATTGGGCGTCCCCATAAGTCGAGGAAGTTCACTCCACTCGACATCATGACACGTACGACACGCACGATAACGCGACATGCACACGAAAACAAGTATATTTTGCCGATAAGATTCACTCCAATCGACTTTAAAAAAAAAAAATCAAGTTCAATGCAAGTAAAGTTCAAGTAAAGGAGAGCAAGTGCGATAAAGTACATACTCGTCTTATCAAGTAACATTCACGCATATAAGCAAGATAGATCAAGTAAATACATCAAGTCATGCACTTGACACTCACCTAGTCAAAATAAGAGTGGTGCACAAGCAAGTATTTAGGCGTCCCTTGTGAGATCCTCTTGAAGGTCTCCTTGAGTGCCTGAGCAAATAATTTACAATTACACACTATCACTTTTAAACCCCTTATTAACAAGAAAGAGATTGTACCCTTGTACAATCTAAGAAAATATCATGAAAGAGAGCCTTAATTACTCATAAATCGAGACTCAAAAGTGGGGTTTAATAATACAAGGAAAACTGATTTTCATCTTTGAAATCAAGTGTAAAATGGTCAAGAAATATTGGGGGGAAATGGAGAGTTTCTAAAAACTCAATTCCCTTCAAGTTCAGAAATTCCAAATTTGAGGTACATTCTTTGGAAAATCATATCTCACTCTCTGTAGGTCCAAAATTGGAAAACTTAGTACTGTTGGAAACTACTTCCAAAGTACTAAAGGTTCCTAGAAGGCACTTTTCTATGATTCAAAATGAAAGACACTCAAATTTTGGCTTAAAGTTGCTGACTTGCACTTCTAAGACAGATTCGGGGTTGGTTTTTGGCAAACTTTGAAAATTCGGCAAAATTCGCAAAATGTGAACTAGCCTCTCAAATTTGAAACTCAATTAGAGTTATAATCAAGGTTTAAAACACAAGAAATGAAACATGAATCGGAGTTTTGAGCGCCAAGATATAGCAGCTCAAAGTTGGTTCAAAATGAAGACCATTGGGAAATTTTCCAGATTTGAAACATGAACTTTGGGACTTCAGTTGGGCATTGAATTAGACTTGGAATGGCGCCAAATTTGGTATAATTACACTCCCATATAAGAGCTAGTCCTCTATCAAATTTCATGGAAAAATTCGTACAGGAAGTTAGTTATCAAGACCACTAAAGTTCTAGGAATATACAAGGCTCTTCTGCCTTATGCTTCCATTTTCCTTTTTTCGAACCTTTTGCCAATGAAATCATCTCAAACATGGTTCATTTATAAAGAAAAGGTCTAAGAAACATCCAACATACATTTGGTAGGTGATTGATACCAAAAGTTTCAAAATAACAAGTCCCAATTCGAAATAAGCCATTGGCTAGCCCAAAATTAGGGTTTTCTTTCTCTGGTGCAGGTCTGTAATTCGGCCATAACTCACTCAATTCAACTTGGAATTAAGCATGGTTGGTGTCTTTGTAAACTATATTCATAGGGCTACAATTTCTCAGAATAAATTATTCTGAAATTCTGTCCATAGCTAGCTCAAATTCAAGCAACAAGTCCCAGCACCTCATTAACTCTCTAGCAGAGTAACAAAACAGAATAGGTAAATTTGAAAAGCTAGTACAGTTCACTCAAGTCGAATCAAGGGATATATTTTATACCGTTAGAAAACTAAAAGTGTCTAGTTTCAAATGCCACAAACAGCACTCAATTTTGACATCGGAACAAAGAGTTATGATCATTTAAAATTCGCTGCCAGAGCACCTCTGTACACGTTTGCCAAGTTTGAAGAATTTTCAAACATGCAACTTTTGGCCAACCAAATCAAGTGATTTTTTATAAAAACTTTCCACACAACCTATACAACATATCTACATCAAAATCAAGGTAATTTGATCACAAAAAAAAATCGTACTAAGGTTGCGGCAAGAATAGGGCAGATTCGGCCCCTTCCTCCCTTTGGTTTCCTTTGAGTTTCGATCCACTTTTTCAACATATAACAACTAGTTTAACACTTAATCAACATAAATAACATCCAAAATCATCATGTTAGTCCATCAAGTCCATTGTGGGATTTCATAGAACCCACTCACATGATTTTCAACCAACCAAAGTTACCCACATGAAGCTACAAGCTTCTAAATGTAATTTAACTCACTAAAACTAAGATTCAAAGGTTGGATGATGATTACCTCCTAGATGATGATAAACCAGAAAATTTCGGTCACTAGAGCTCCAAGAAAACCGTGAGAATGAAGCCCTATTCCTAGTCCAAGATGATCTCCAAGTTGTTTTAAGGTTGTGGTATGAATTTGAAGTGATTTGGTGCAAGAAAATAAAGTGAGATGATGAAGCTTTTGGCCTCCTTCTTCCTTGGTGTGTTCGGCTGCCTTGAGAGAGAAGAGAGAGTAGAGAGTGTTGTGGCTTCTTGAGGAAGATTGGTAGGTGAGGCTTTAAGTGTGCACAAAAGTCAACTCTTCAATAGTGCACGTACGCGCACGTTTCATGCCCGTTTCCTCTCGGGTTTGTTTCACTTGTGCACTAGGCCTTTAATACACTTCCTTTAACATTATTATTATTCACTCTTATTAGTCTAGCAATAAGTTCTAAAATCCTCCAATTAGTCGCGCATGCGAAAACGCGAACTTCCGACTTATGCGCGATAAAGCGAAATTTCTAAGAAAGTCTTATAACAATTGTATAACTAACCAATACTAGGATATTTAATCATAAAAATAACTATCTTAAGACTAACACATGAGTTCTCAAATCTCCAAGATCGCTGTACTCTCAAATCTAATAGTGCCTCCAAATGTGTATTCGCTAAATATCACTAAATGAGCTTCCTAAAATTAAATTTATTAACGGTACGTTTTTAAAATATATGTAAATCATAGTTCCATGTAAATGGTTTTAAAAGTGTTGAAATAATTTATTCGAAAAAAATGGGTGAATAAATAATTAATTAAACTAGTAAAATAAGATAAAAATAAGAAAACTTTCGGGTCCTCACAGATTCGTGATTCAATTTTCCTTTTTATAGAGGGAATGAGAGCGTGCTAAGGTTAAAAAACCACACTCGTTTATTTTTAATATTTAAAAAGTGATTCTCCTAACTTAATTAAGCAAATGGACTAGCATACTTCTAATTTTCTAAATGAATTACAAATCTAAATGTCATATTTCACGCACATAAGGATAAGGGAGATAATATATAAAGGAAATATCACGCAAGATGAGAAAAGATCCTAAATATGAAAAATATGTATAAAATACGATGAATATTACACAAAAAATGTGAATCAAACGCGAAAATAGTCTAAAGGATCTAACATTGGACTAACCCAAGTCTATAGGTCCTCACTAGCATTAGATTAGTAAAAAATTGGGAGGAAAGGCCACAACTAGCGTTGGACTAGTATGGAGACGTCATGCATTTATTATAACTAAATAAATTATATAAAACATAATTAAAACAAGTAAACATATAAAACACATAGAGCACATAGCACATAAGCATAATATCTAGATGCAAAATCCTAAAAAAAAAGTGAATAAACACATAAACACACAAACATAGAAACACACATAAAGAACTAACTATTACATTTGGAACCCTAACTACAATTTAAGGGGGAATTTAAAAAAAATAACCTAACTATTATATTCATCTAGCTAATTATATTTTTGGCAAAATTAAAATCTATCTATTACATAGCTTAGCTAAATATATGTCTTGAACATCTATCTATTACAACTTGGTATTTACGTGCCTCTCAAATAATCATTAAAATTAAATATAATAAATGAAACTTAAAATGAATAAAATGGGTAATTAAAGGAAAAAGCACTTAAAACATGCAATTATATATAAAAAGCACATAGGAGCACATAAGAGGATTTAAAATAATAAAAGAAAGTACCTCCCTTGAATAGTGGTTAAATGGGGTGAAATTTGCCCTATTTATACTTCAAAAATCAACAAAATGGTTAACACACCGATTTAATTAACAAATAAATTATAAATTAAAACGTTTAAATGAAGTATAATTAATAATTAAAGAAGATAAATAACTTATATTTAAGAAATCGAAACTATCAGAGCCCCAACAGCAAAAAATAAGAAAGTTTTTGGGATCAAATTATAATTATTACAAAAATTGAGGTCAAATCAAAGAAAAATAAAGTTTTGGGACCAAATTATAATTAAATTAGGAACCTAATTGAGAGAAATCTAAAATTTTTAGAGCCACAATAAAAATACTCGAAAGATTGGGGACTAAAATGCAATTTCGTTACCAGATTTCTTAAGAAAAACAGGCCGGTGGGCAATTTTACCTTCTTCTTGGGCCAAAAGCTATTTAGCCCAACGAAAAGCCCTAAGAAAAAGGTGGGCCAGCCTGCCCTTTTAAGCCAAGCAAAACCCAATCAAAAGGTTGGGTATTAACCTCCATAATCAAATGCCAAAACCCAAAAAAAATAAAACAAAGACCCAACTAAAATTATTCTCAACCCAAGAACCTAATCCAATAAGATATTAACTTAACTAAAAAAGATTATCAAACCCTAATTACATCTTAAAACCTAGAAATAATCTGCCCAAAAATCCACTTAAAACATGCAAAAGAAGATTAAAGCTTAAAAGGGGCAAAAATTGATTTATTTTTTTAGATTTTGGGCCACACTGCAATTAGGCAGAAATTGAGAGGTTAAGTTGCAATTTTTAAAAAATCCATGCAGCCTAGTTCGAAGCTCTCTGCAACTCTTCCTTGCGGTTCTAGGAGATTTTAGGAAATGTACAAGAATGATCGCAACAAACCCACATCAACTTTCAAGTAGACAGTTTTTACATTCCAAATGAGATTTCCACATCTAAACAAAAGATTCAAACAAAATTATGTGAGATAAATCTAACCCAAATACTGCAATAGGAAAGAGAAAACAACAAAGGAAAAGAAAACAAGCATGCGCAACAAATTTTTGACGCCTTTGGTACGAATCTAAGCATAGGTGACAAGAAAGGGATGAATTAGGTTACCTGATGATGTTGGTGAACACAAATCAACGTGAGAAAATTCAAGGGAAATGCTCCAAAATGCTGGAACTAAGGGAACAAACTTCCGCTACAAAAAGTTCAAGTGCTGGCGAGTGGATGACTTGGGGCCTTGATTCGAGAGGCTTGCAAGCATTTTTTTCAAGGGATTTTCAAAACAAAGTTGTGCCTTTTCAAGTGTAGATAGCGCAGAAATGAAGAATTCACCTAAACGACTCAAGTTGAGATCAGATTTCACTCATGAAGGAGACAGGATGATCAATCCTGACTCAGAATTTTTCTGCTATTTTTTCCTTCTTTTCTCTCCATGTTTTCTTTGTTTTCTCCCCTTTTCTTTGTTTTCGCCGCCTCCTCTTTGTTTCTTTTCCTCTAAGGCTGCATTTGTAGCCTTTTATATGGAACAAACCTCCTAAAACCCTCATCTCAATGGTGGATATAAAGCTGATTTTTGGTGGCAAATTTTGGTCCTCTAGATCTATTTTTACAACTGCTTTTCATGATAAAAATCCAGTGATGAGGTGTCCTGTACTATTTAAACTTGGGAAGCAAGAAAAATCCTAGGCAAAAATGGGTTTTGATCGCTCAAATTCCAGCTCATAATATTCCCGCTGGTTTTTGTACTTGCTGGTGAAGAAAAAAACGCATGCGTGCCATGTGAAGCACTTTTTTTTTTTAACAAAATCTGATTTTGATTGATTTTTCTTCTTCTTTTCTTTTCAGCTTTTTCCTACAAAACCAAGCAAACAAAAAATGATTTAGTTTAAATAACTTTTTCATTTCATTTTTTTCTTTCTTTTTTCTTTTCTTTTCTGTTTTCTAAAAGATAACAATAATAATAATAAAATAAAATAAAAATGAATAAATTGAGAAAATTTTTGGTGTCTACATCTTATCCTTTTTTGTCTGAATTTTATAAAAATTCGAAACAAAACGTAGATACCAAATTACCTACCTGTCTGCAGTAATTGCAATTGAATCAAAACATATAAAGTGAATTCTAGATAAAATCAAAATTAATAAACACTTAAATCGATTAGTGGGGTCTAACTCCAATCCAAATAACTAGTAAAGCCTAACAGATTAAAAAAATCAAAACTTAAGAAATGAAAGGTTGGTGGAATAACATCTAAACCCAACAAAATAACGATTATTGGAATAAAATTCAAACCCAACGAAATAAATGTTTGTGGGATAAAATTCAAATCTAACAAAATAAAGGTTGGTGGAATAAAATTCAAACTCAACAAAATAACGGTTGGTGGAATAAAATCCAAACCCAACAAAATAACGGTTTGTGAGATAAAATTCAAACCCAACAAAATAACAGTTTGTGGGATAAAATCCAATCCAACAAAATAAAGTTTGGTGGGATAAAATTCAAATCCAACAAAATAACAATTGGTGGGACAAAATTTAAATTCAACAAAATAAAGGTTGGTAGAATAAAATTCAAACCCAACAAAATAAAGATTGGTTGCATAAAATCCAATCCTAACAAAATAACGATTGGTGAGATAAAATTCAAGTTTAACAAAATAATGGTTGGTGAGATAAAATTCAAACTTAACAAAATAAAGGTTGATGGGATAAAATTCAAATCCAACAAAATAACGACTGGTGGGATAAAATTCAAACCTAATGAAATAAAAGTTGGTGGGATAAAACTCAAACACAATAAAATAAAGGTTTGTGGGACAAAATTCAAATCCAATAAAATAATGGTTGATAGGATAAAACTCAAATCCAACAAAATAATAGTTGATGAGATAAAATTCAAATCCAACAAAATAACAAGTTTGTGGAATAAAATTCAAATCCAATAAAATAATGATTGGTGGAATAAATTTCAAATCCAAGGAAATAAAGGTTTGGTGAGATAAAATTCAAACCCAATGAAATGACGATTGGTGAGATAAAATTCAAATTCAACAAAATAATAATTTGTGGGATAAAATTCAAACCCAACAAAATAATAGTTTATGAGATAAAATTCAATCCCAACAAAATAAAGGTTGGTTGGATAAAATTTAAATCCAACAGAATAAAGATTGATGGGACAAAATTTAAATCCAACAAAATAAAAATTTGCGGGATAACACCCAATTTTAACAAAATAACGATTGATGAGATAAAATTCAAATTCAACAAAATAATGGTTAGTAAGATCAAATCCAAACCTAACAAAATAAAGATTGATGGGATAAAATTCAAATCCAACAAAATAACGATTGGTGGGATAAAATCTAAATCCAAAAAAATAACGATTGGTGGGGTAAAATTCAAATCCAACAAAATAAAGGTTTGTGGAATAAAATTCAAATCCAACAAAATAAAGGTTTGTAGGACAAAACCCAATTTCAACAAAATAATACTTGATGGGATAAAACTCAAATCCAATAAAATAACAGTTGATGGAATAAAATCTAAATCTAATAAAATAACGAATTCATGGTATAAAATTCAAATCTAATAAAATCAAGGTTGGTAGGAGAAAATTCAAATCTTTTTTTTTTATAGGGATGCCATCCCTTAATTTATTTTAACCAAAAAAAATATAGCGATTTAGAGGGGGGCAAAACCTGACCTCTATTAAAGGAAAAGAAAAAAATAAAACCACATATGAAGGAATTTTAAAGACAACAGATCAATCAAAAGAAATCATCCACATGAGGGTGCCCCACATTTGTGCGACTGCGAGTGAGCATGGGAATTTGGTTTAACATCTTGACGTGTTTGTATTGTTTTACCTTTTTTTGAAAGCTGTTTTCTCGATTTCTTTGAAATCACTTGGGTAAATTACTCTTGAACTAGGTTCTGGTCTTGATCTTTGTCTTTTTGGCGCTGTGAATCATCATCTTCTTCTTCATTTTTGCGTCATTGCATGTTATACTTGAACGAATAAAAAGCATTTGATGTGGTTGGAGAACCGTACCATGTAATTTCTCCCATTTAATCTCTTCGAACACATCTTTAAATTGTGGCACAGGATTTTGAGGCAAAGAGGATTTCGTTTCTGTTCTTGTACTTGTACTTGTACCCACAAGGGTTGGGTCTCCACCTGACACTATATCACGTGGGTCATGAACTTGATCTATCTTCGAGAACGAACCGTTTGCCACAGCAGACGTAATTCCATTAACTTTCTATGAGTAGTCGCTAGCCTCCATCGTCTTATCTTCCGATGCAGCCTCTATGAATGTGCCATTAGTTGGATGAATGGAATGGTCATCGTTAGACCTCGGATCAGTGAATTTTCCCTCCTCGAGTGAATTCGATGTCGAAATCTGCAATCCAGCATCTGCTCTATCCTCCGGCACCACAGCCACAGATGAATTAGGTGGAGGAGGCAGCGCCTCATCCACTGCCTGCGTTTTCACAGCAGCAGGTTCCGGGATATTGCCTAGATCAGCAGCTGTCTCTCCTGTGCTCCGTGCGTGATCCACAGCAACAATCGGCTGCACGGGCGTGCCACCCTCCGCCATTAGATTTTGCGCCGCCTCCTTGTCTTGAACCTCAACCCACTGTTTGGAGCCAAAACCCACTCGAGGAGGATGCCCAGGTTCTTGCATCTCTCCTCCTGTCTTCTTTGTCAGCAATGACGGATTCAGTACATGGCATTCATCCACCATGTGTCCCTGGCGATAGCAATGAGAGCAGTATCTAGGGTTGTTCTCTGGTACAAGCTCTTGCCAAAAGCCTTCGTGTGCACCATTTCCAATCTAGATTCTCGAAGGCCGCGGTTTCAATAAGTCAACTTCAACACAGACCCTTGCAACGCTTGGTCTAGAAACGGCCACAGTCGCTGCATCGATCAGCAATGGAATGCCGAGCACTCCTACAACTTGAAACAATGCTTCCTTGTGGAACAAATGTAATGGAAGTTTAGGCAATTGAAACCACATCGGAACTACTGACGGTTCTCGATCAACATGGAAAGCAGGCGACCATTTGAAGACTCGCATAGGAGATCCATGGACATACCAGATCCCCCGAGACCAACATCTATGAAAATCAGCTTCATTATGAAAACGTAACAACACATGTCGTGGGTCGAGTAGCCCAACCGTGACTGCCTCGCGCAAATCCAGCTTGAGAAGAAAAGTTCTAATGTCCTCCAATTTTGGCCGCCGCCTGGAGAACTTGCCCACTAGCGCAAATCTGTAAGGAGCCACCAATTTGTCTAAGGCATCTTGTGAGAATAAAATAGCAGGTTCACCCTTGTGCATGGACGGAGTGGCCTGAACAGAAAGTGACGGTGTGGAAGATTTATCCGAGAATAGATCAGCAAACGACTTCCGAAGAAAGATTGGAGAATGCGAAACTTGCCTCCCAGCAGGTGGCTGGAGGGCTGCCATGTCTGGGACCAAACAATGATGCTAGTTCTCAAAGGATATAATTCCCTTGAACTTAGTTTGACAGAGGCAAATTATCAAACAACTGGTGCATTATAATAAACCTTTATTAATTTGCATTAGTTCCAAAGAAAGTACCCCCAAAATTTTTGCAGCAAATTAACTAAATCTAGTGTTCCAAACTCCAGATGTTCAAAATAAACAAATACCCAACCAAGAAGATTAATGAGATAAAAGAAAAAACTTTACCAAAATTTCTGCACCTAATCGTTGGAAGCAGAGCTTTTCCAAGACCTCACATATTTTCCTTCGTGGTTCTATCGTGTTCTTGAATCTTATTAGAAACTTTGAACCCAATTATGGACCATTAAGTTATCGTGATCATTACAAAAATCTAAAGTACTTGAATTTTGTTGTAGCTCATCCCACAAGTAGTACGATTCTTTTCGGCGAAGAAAATATTGCAGTTCAAGATAGAAAGTGGATGACTTAAAATACTAAAATCAAAAAGTTATCGAGCTCCCTAAAAGGGTACCTGATCAGCCATGGATTAGATGGGTATACTATGATGAAAAGCGAGCACTTCTTAATAATGTTGGGATACAAATGGGAGACTAAATGACCGGAACTGATGAGGGGCTCTGGAGTGTTTCTTGATAATGTTCGGATACAATGGGGATAAAATTCAAATCCAATAAAATAATAATTTATGGAATAAAATCCAAATCCAACAAAATAAAGGCTGACGGGATAAAATTCAAGTCCAACGAAATGATGGTTTGGGGGTTTAAACGCAAATCTAATAAAATAACGGTTCGTGGGATAAAATTTAAATCCAACAAAGTAACGATTCATGTAATAAAATACAAATTCAGAAAAATAAAGGTTGATAAAATACAAACACAATAAAATAACAGTTGATGGGATAAAATTCAAATCCAACAAATAAACAATTTGTGGGATAAAATTCAAATCTAATAAAATAAATGTTTGTTGGATAAAATTCAAATCCAACAAAATAACTACTAATGAGATAAAATTCAAATCCAATGAAATAAAGATTGATGAGATAAAACTCAAATCCAACAAAATAACGGTTTGTGGGATAAAATTCAAGTCTAACGAAATAACAGTTGGTGGAATAAAATTCAAATCTAACAAAATAAAGGTTGGCAAGATAAAATTCAAATCCAATAAAATAATGATTGGTGGGATAAATTTCAAATCCAATAAAATAAAAGTTTGGTGAGATAAAATTCAAACCCAATAAAATGACGGTTGGTGGGATAAAATTCAAACCCAACAAAATAATAATTTGTGAGATAAAATTTATACCCAACAAAATAATAGTTTGTGAGATAAAATTTAATTCGAACAAAATAAAGATTGGTTGGATAAAAGCCAAACCCAACAAAACAACGATTGGTGGGATAAAATTCAAATCTAACAGAATAAAGTTAATGGGATAAAATATAAATCCAACAAAATAAAAGTTTGTGGGATAACACCCAATTTTAACAAAATAACGATTGATGAGATAAAATTCAAATTCAACAAAATAATGGCTGGTAAGATAAAATTCAAACCTAACAAAATAAAGATTGATGGGATAAAATCCAAATTCAACAAAACAACGATTGGGGGGGGATAAAATCTAAATAAAAAAAAATAACGATTGGTGGGGTAAAATTCAAATCCAATGAAATAAAGGTTGGTGGGATAAAATTCAAACCCAACAAAATAAAGGTTTGTAGGACAAAATCCAATTTTAACAAAATAATGGTTGATGGGATAAAATTCAAATCCAACAAAATAACAGTTAATGGGATAAAATCTAAATCCAACAAAGTAACGAGTTCGTGGTATAAAATTCAAATCCAATAAAATCAAAATTGGTAGGATAAAATTCAAATCCAATAAAACAAAAAGGTTTGTGGGATAAAATTCAAACCCAACGAAATAATGGTTAGTGGGATAAAATTCAAACCCAACATAATAACAGTTTGTAGAATAAAATCCAAATCCAACAAAATAAAGGCTGACGGGATAAAATTCAAGTCCAGCGAAATGACGATTTGAGGATTTAAACTCAAACCCAATAAAATAAGAATTGGTGGGATAAAATTCAAATTCAACAAAATATCGATTGATGGGATAAAATTTAAATTCAGAAAAATAAAGGTTGATAAAATACAAATCCAATAAAATAAGAGTTGATGGGATAAAATTCAAATCCAACAAATAAATGATTTGTGGGATAAAATTCAAATCTAATAAAATAAATATTTATTGGATAAAATTCAAACCCAACAAAATAACTACTGATGAGATAAAATCCAAACCTAACAAAATAAAGATTGATGGGATAAAATTCAAATCCAGCAAAATAACGATTGGTGGGATAAAATTCAAATCTAACAAAATAAAAGTTGGTGGATGAAATTCGATTCCAAAAAAATAATGGTCGGTGGGATAAAATCTAAATCCAACAAAATAAAGGTTGATATAAAAAAAATCAAATCCAACAAAATAACGATTTGTGTTATAAAATCCAAACCCAACAAAATAAAGATTTATGTGATAAAATTCAAATCCAACATAATGAAAAATTGTGGGTTAAAATTCAAATCTAATGAAATGACGATTAGTGGGATAAAACTCAAATTCAATAAAATAAAGATTGATAGGATAAAATCTATTTCTAACAAAATAACAGTTGGCGGAATAAAATCTAAACCCAACAAAATAACGAATTGGTAAAATTCAAACCCAACTAAACAAAACTTGATAGGATAAAATTCAAATCAAACAAAATAACTATTGATGAAATAAAATTTAAATCCAATAAAATAAAAGTTAGTAGAATAAAACTCAAATCCAATAAAATAACGGTTGGTAGGATAAAATTCTAATCTAACAAAATAATAGTTAGTTGGATAAAATTCAAATTCAACAAAATAATGAGTTGGTGGGATAAAATTCAAATCTAATCTAAACCCGACAAAATAAAGATTTGTGGAATAAAATCCAAATCTAACGTAATGAAGGTTTGTCGGTTAAAATCCAAACACAATGAAATGACGGTTTGTGGGATAAAATTCAAATCTAATAAAATAAAGGTTGATGAAATAAAATTCAAATTTAAATCCAAATTTAACAAAATAACTGTCAGTGAGATAAAACTCAAATTCAACCAAATAACAGTTGACGAGATAAAATCAAATCCCAACAAAATAATAATTGTTGGGATAAAATTCAAAACCAAAAAAATAATGATTGATGGGATAAAACTCAAATTTAACAAAATAATAATTGTTGAGATAAAATTCAAAACCAACAAAACAATGATTGATGGGATAAAACTCGAATCTAATGAAATGACAGTTGGGGGGATAAAATCCAAATCCAACAAAATAACAGTTGATGGGATAAAACCAAACCCAACAAAATAACAGTTGGTTGAATAAAATTCAAATCCAACAAAATAACGAGTTGGTATGATAAAATTCAAATCTATCAAAATAAAAGTTGATGGATAAAATTCGATCCCAAAAAAATAATGGTCGATGAGATAAAATCTAAATTCAATAAAATAAATGTTGGTGGAATAAAACACAAATCCAATAAAATAACAGTCAGTGTGATAAAATTCAAATCCAACAAAATAAGGATTTGTGGAATAAAATTCAAATCCAATGAAATGACGATTGAGGGTTTAAACTCAAACCCTACAAAATAATAGTTGGTGTGATAAATTCAATCCCAACAAATAAAAGTTGATGGGATAAAATTCAAATCCAATAAAATAATGGTTGGTGGGTAAAATTCAATTTCAACAAAATAACGATTGGTGGGATAAAATCCAAATCCAACAAAATTAAAGTTTGTGAGATAAAATTCAAACCCAACTAAATAAAAGTTGGTGGGATAAAATCCAAATTCAACAAAATAACTATTTGTGAGATAAAATTCAAATCCAATAAAATAAAAGTTAGTGGAATAAAATTCAAATCCAATAAAATAACGATTGGTGGGATAAAATTTAAATCCAACAAAATAACAGTTGATGGGATAAAATTCAAAGCCAACAAAATAACGAGTTGGTGTGATAAAATTCAAATCTAACAAAATAAAAGTTGATGGGATAAAATCAAATTCCAACAAAATAACGATTGGTGGGATAAAATACAAATCCAATAAAATAAAGGTTGGAGAGATAAAATCTAAACCCAATAAAATAAAGGTTTGTGAAATAAAATCCAAATCCAACGTAATGAAGGTTTGTCGATTAAAATCCAAACCTAATGAAATGACTGTTGGTGGGATGAAATCCAAATCTAATAAAATAAAGGCTGATGGAATAAAATCCAAATCCAAATCTAAATCCAACAAAATAATTGTTAGTAGGATAAAACTCAAATTCAACAAAATAACAGTTGACGAGATAAAATTCAAAACCAACAAAATAATGATTGGTGGAATAAAATCTAAATTCAACAAAATAAAGGTTGATGGGATAAAATCCAAATCTAATGAAATGACTATTGGGGGAATAAAACCCAAATCCAACAAAATAAAAGTTGATGGGATACAATCCAAACCCAACAAAATAAGGGTTTAAAATAACTTTTGAAATCACATTTTTCAAAATTTGTTCCAGTGTAGGGTTTTTTTAAATAAAAATTGTCCCAATTTAGTTCTAACTGGACTTCTCTCTCTTTTTCTCTCTTTTTTTTTTTGCATTCTTCTGAATGAATAAACCAATCCATCACTTTGCCATATAACATTACTAACCTTCAAATTTGCAAGATTTTGATTTGTATCTTCTTCATCAATTTTAGTCATAAACACCTGTCTAGAGGGGATTTGTCAAAGTATAATATGCATTTGAATTTTGCACTAAATATTTTTTTTTATTCTGAAAAATGATGAAGTCAAATTACTCATGAAAACAACAATCTTATCAAATTTTGAACAATAAAGTCAAAGACATATTACCTGACTCTTGGGCGAAACCCTACAAATGTATTATGAAAATTTGCTCCAATTTGGGCCTATTTTAATTACAAAAAATTTTGTTCAAATGACTATCCATTTATTTGGACAAAACAAGAAAACTGTGTTTTCTAAAATTTAGAAAATAATCACATACTAACATGCAATGTAAATTTATGTACAATAAAAATTATATTTTTTAAATGAAAAAATTTAAATGTCGTATTCAAAATCATGTAGAAGACTCCATAATAAATTTCTCAAAACAAGACCAAATTGTAAAAAATTCATTTCTCACTTTAGGATCGGTGTTTAGAGAAAATAATCACTTTTCTTATTAGTCCATCCTTTAGGACCAAACAAATTAGTATTATCCCTAATTTTGAGGTGGTTAAGAAAAATGACATGTCATGATCTGTCTTACTTTTGTGCCCAGATTGTGTCTAACCCATTCAATATCACATTTTGGTGAAAACCAAAAGTTTATCACTTTTATTTCTTGACAAAATTCAGTCAACATATAAACTCTATAAGTTTGTAATATATGGGTAGAAGAGATAGGTAAACACGACAAAACAGGTTATGACCTTGTGATTGCAAGTAATTGGCAAATCCCTTAGAGACTTGATCCTTATTTCAATTGTTATAAAAGATAAGTTAGCAATGGACTTTATGAACTTATAATGTGACTTGACAACGATAGCTAAAAGAAACAAGATTTCAAGGACATTGCACTTAAGATCGCATTCTTTCCTAAAATTACCCCAGTTTTGGACTAAAAAACCTTGGACTCCATTTTGACTTTTATCATCAATCATTAGAGGGATTTCGGCATTGAATTTCTTTGCATTTTCTTCTTTCTTTTTTTTTCTTCTTCACATTTCCCTTTTTTTTTTCTCTTTCTCTTAGTTTATTTTATTGTTATTTTTTTGGTTTCCTCTTTGTTGTTTTAATATCGAAATCCTAAATATCAATGGTAGAATTGAAAACCACCTAATTTTCAAAATATAAATGCCCCTTTTTCTTTTTTTTTTTTCCATACTTTATGTCTCTTTCAAAAAAATGTTAGCATCTTTGCTATTTTTAAAAATTCTCAAATCTCCTTCCCTGATATGGGGTGTGATTATAAGTGCTTTTGAAATGAACCATCAATTTAAAATCAAAATATGGATGCAAAGGATAAACAGTGTTTAGATAGTAGAAATGATGGCCAAAGCATAATTTTTACTTCACATGACAATTAAAGTAAATAATAGTCCATTGGGAGAATCAATTCCTTTTTTTTTCAATGTAAGATTATAATCACTAAAACTATTATTTGAAATGAAATTGTACTTTTAAAGACTCAAATGGGAGAGCAGATGATAAAATCTGTATAGATAGATAAACGAACAACTAAAGTATCATTTCAAATTCTCAAAATAAACAAAAGTAATGTACATTTTTGCTTTCACTTACATGTGAATTGAATCTGATTAGACACAGTGGTTATTTTCGAAATAAAGATTGCCCCACTTTGAAATTTGTCGACCAATGTGATTGATTTTGGAGGGTTGATAGAAATGGACAAAATATGAATTGTAAAATGAAAGAGAAAAATATCGTGGTTGGTCTTTTAAGATAAACTACCAAGTTTGAGTGACCTCTTTTGATTTTGAGCATTCTCATTGATTAGTTTGAACCACAAGTTTAATGCATGCAATGATTTTTAAAAAGCTAAATACACTTGTAAATTTCATGCAAGAGATTGGGAATCCCAACTTAGTTTTATTTCTTAAAGTCCACCACGAAATCTCCCGACGAGCAAATAAATAATGAAATGTACATGATTATATACAAAACAATAGTTGTTTAAATGAAAACTTTATTATCACAAATGTTTAAAATAAATTTTTTATGCAAAATGTGTTAGAAAGAACAAATCAAGAAATTTTCTTTTTCTTCGACAAATAGTTATCTCGTGAAATCTCTTAGATACTTTAGACTAACGTTTTTCAAGTGGATTCTTCATATTTTTATACTATAAGATCTACCCAAAAATCAAGTAACACTTGTCATTTTTCAAAATTTATCAGACCAAAATTGTTATTAGATATAAAAAAATTATTTTTAGCTTATTGAAACATCTTTTATAAATGCAGGGGAGAGGAAAAAGAAAAGAAAAATACACAGAGTTAGTAAGCAAAATTGTAAAATCGGTATGCATGTCCTATGGAGGAAGTTTTTTATGCCAAGGGTTAGCTTAGCATGAAAAATACAATCCTCTGGGATAGGTATCATACAATACCTGATGGATCCTATCAATTTATTGACATTTGACTAAAAATAATAATTTAAAAAATTTGGCCAATTGAAATGGTAGGGGATGTCTGACTTAGTAGGATAAGGGCAAAGTTCGAATGGATTGACTACTTTGGTTGATACATGGAGAGATGTTAAAAGTCTATTTAGTATGAAAGAATCTACTCTTGAAAAGATTGCAACGTCTCGACTAGTTACTTCAGTAAACCATATATCGAAACTCTAAAAGAAAATAAACGGGTCAAATGGATTGGATGGAATTGATGATTTCTTCAAAAATTGATTGGATTGTCCTAAAAGTGAATAAATGGGTCAAATGAATTGAATGAAATTGATTATTTATTCAAAAATTGACTGGATTGCCCTAAAAGTAAATAAACTGGTAAAATGGATTGGATGGAATTGACGGTTTATTCGAAAATCGATTGGATTGTCCGTCCATTTGTAGTTTCAAATATCATAAATTTCATTGCAATGCATTAGTCTATGAGCCTTCTAAAATCAAGATTTGGTCTCGATATACTTATTATCTCAATAATGAGGATTCATTTGTGAATTTCTTCAACTTAATGCCCTTTACATAAGGGATTTTACCAACTTTGATAGAATCACCAAAAGTGAATATTAGAAACTCATATTTTAATGTGTAAAAGCTGTTCCATTATCTTCAATGCCATCACCGTGGAAGGGATCGGATCCTACATTACCTTGTGCACTGCCCTTTTGGATGGTACAAATAATATAAACGTGCAAGTTTGTTTGGATTAAATATCCGAGACACAAGGTAGCTTATTCCTAACATGGGATTCCCTATGTGGCATTCCCTCTATGGTTGATACATCATGATAGTTTATTAAAGTGAATAAATACACAATGTGTTAATTAGAATATGACCTAAAAGTGTACAATTAATACAATAACTAGAATTTAACGTGTTTTTTTACAAAAGACAGTCTGTAATACATGAGTACCATGTCAAGATTCTTATTTCTAAAATTTGTGAATGCAAGAGAAGAGGAAACAAAAAGATGTTAGTTCAATTAATAAATGACAAATAACATGTTAGAGCAACAAAATGATACAAAAATGTAAAGTAAAGAAAGAAGGGTAGAATCCCTCCCCCCGTGTTTAGTGTTCCCAATCGGGTAAAGTTGACTCTATCCTAAGCAATTTCTAACATGGATGCATGAGGTTAGGCTTACTAATGCATTTAGATTCGATAAGATTTCAAGCATCCAAACCTTCAGACCAAGAGACGAAAGGTCATCAATCCCAGGCCTTCAGACCTACGCGCATGTCATGCCACGGCCACATGTTCAAGTAGATCGATCCTAATCCTAATAGGGAGGAGTTGTGTGAAAACCACTAAAAAGAAAATAAGATGAAGGGTTATAAAGAAATAGCGTATGCATGTATGAAATGCTCCTTTAAGACATGAAAGCTCTAAGGTGATATTCCCCCACCCCTAATGCAAAAGCGCGATAACATAAATGAAAGTAAATAAATTATTCATTGTATACACAGAAAGCGAGGGGCGATTGCGTGTGTGAAATGCAATAATCCTAAAAAAGAAAAGGAAAGAGAAAGGAAAAAATGCAACCTAAACATCCCAATATGATATGTAAAAAAGGTTAGAAAAATAAAAAGATCGACTAAACCATGTGTTTGGACTCTCTAGAAGTCCCCAGTGGAGTCACCAGCTGTCACGCCTCATTTTTTGAAAAGCTGTAGACATCAAATTTTTGTCACAGTTTTTCTAATATTTGACATTTGTTTGAATTTTGTCTATTTAGGGGTTCATTTATTTTCATGTATTTATTTGCCCATTTTTCTTTTTTTTTTTGTAGATTTTCTTTTTGTTAAAAAAAAAGAGAGGAGAAGAGAAGATTTTACATTCTCTAATCATTTTGCCCTACCAAAACTACTATTAACCCATTTTTACACTCAATTCCCATTGACCTTTTTTATCATTTTGGTAAAAATCCATCATTTTATCCCATGGTTCGTTCTTGTCATTTGGTAAGAATCACGATTTTTCTAATTAATTCCTTTCCCTCTCACGCTTGGCTCTTTCCTTTTCTTTTCCACACAAGAACCACTTCAGCACACAATCACTCTCCCACTCTCTCTCAATTCATGACACTTCCAGGATAGCAGAGAAGCCACACAAAAGAAAGACTCCAATTTTTCCCAAAGTCTCCAACTCACACTCGGCCCTCTCAATTTTTCCACACTCACACACAACAAAACTCTCTCGGCTCTGTCTTTCTTCCTTCTCTCAATGTCACCACAATAACAACATACTCACACACAAATCAAATACAAAGAGAGCAAACAAAACACGGTCAAGGCTTGAAATTGCATCAAAAAGCTTCAACCAAGGGGCTACAACCTTCATTGAGGTATTTCTTTTTTCTTCTTTCTAGCTTTTCCTTTTCTTAATTAATTAGATTAAATGCATATTTTGCTGCTTATTTGTCTCTTTCTTTCTTTTTGTTGTTGTTGTTGTTGCTACTATGTTGTTGAAGTTTTGGGATAAGCCATGAGTAAAAGTTAAGAAAAGATAAATGGCCCTGTGAATGCCTTGTTTGTATTTGATAAAATGCCAAAATGAAAATATGAGTTAAATTAGTGAATCTTTTGTGCAAATTTTCGTCAAAACAGATGATTGTAGCTGGCACAAGGTTCAAAAATATTTGGTTATCTAAAATTTTTGGAGTTTTTGAGCCTTAAAAGCATTGAATATTTATCTTCATTTTGAAGCTGTTTTGCTTTAATGTATCATTCTATTTTTTTTTTGCCAAACTAAAGTCATAGTTGCATTATAGAATCCATAAGGAGTATTATAGTATAAATTTGATGATTTTAGTGTTAATTATGGTGATTTTTAAAAAAATACAAATTGGGCTTTTTTTGGCAAATTTTGCCACTTTTGGTTCATTTTTTGTAAAAATTAAGTCCAAAAATGAATTCTTCGCGAAAAATCGAGTGAGGATGTATTTTGGTGAAATTTTGTGACCGAAGCCTCACCGGAGAGAAAGAAGAAAAGAAGAGGACGAAGAATAAAAAGAAAAGAAGAGAAAGAAAAAGGAGAAAGAAAATAAAAGAAATGTTGGGCTGATTGTTATATTTTTTGGTGAGCTTGTTTCTTGATTTTCGATTGGGTTAGAGTTTTTTTTTCTAGGCTTTTCGTCCGGAGTTTGGGTAATTTTTCACTTGGGCTTGTTTTTATTTTCATGAAAACAGCCTGCATTTTTCTTTAGGCCAGAACAACCCAACTCAAGCAAAAATGAAGGTCCAAATTTGTTTAGTTGTTTTGCCCAAATCAGAAACCGGATTTTGCATTTTGCCCCCTGATCATTGGAGTAGTTTTACTGTGGCCCATAAATTTTGGATTTCTTTTAATTAGGCCCTTGATTTAATTGTATTTTGGTCCCTAAACTTTATCTTTTATTTAATTTTGAGCCCTGTACTTTTGAAAAATATATTTTCCCCCAAAATTTTTTGATTTTTGCAATTTAATCTCTAATGACTTTTTGACTCTCTTTATTATAATTGTTTCTTTTCTTTAATAGCTAATTATGTTACCTTTGAATGTATTCAATTTGTGAATTTTAGATGTTGTTAAGTTTCTTTGTGTTTAACATATTAATGTGAATTTTGTGCTCCATTATTATTATTATTTTTCAATTAAATTGGTACCATGATTCTTTTGTTCATTTTAAATATAAATAGGGCAATTTGACTCCATTTAGTCACCACTTCAAAAATGAGGTACCCCTATTATTATTTCAATGTCAATTACGTGCTCTAATGTGCTTCTACGTGCTCCTATGTGCTTATATATTTTTATATGCTTTCTTATTTAGTTGATTTAAATTTTCTTATATTTGTTTAGTTAATTTTTATAATTATTTGGGAGGTATTAAATATCTCAAGATGTAATAGATATGTAATATTTTTGAAAAATTGTAATTAGATAGACAAATGTAATAGATAAGATCGATAGATTTATTTTATTATATTTGCCCATTTTAGATTGTAATTAGGTCCCCCTATTGTAATAGATAGGATAGATAGGTTTCTTTTAGGGTAAAATACAAAAAACCCCCCTATGGTTAAGGAAATTGACATGAAACCTCCTCATTGTTTAGAAACACCCGATTAACCCCCCGGTGCTTTGGACTTCTTAGGATTTTACCTACTAACTGGTTGGGAAATCGGTAATAATATGAAATACAAAAAATACCCTCATTTATAATATCTGAAAAGGTACAAATGCAATTAGTAAATCTTGAGCGGTACTTCATGTGTAGAGAAAGTAACTCTAAACTTACAGCCAAGAAGAAAGTGTTTTGTGCAGATTGGTCGGCGATTCTGTGCAGATCGATCGGCACACTGAGTTGTAGTGAAGATCGATCGGCGTTTCTGTGTAGATCGGTCAAGGGTTGCAATGCATCGAGCATAGCTATTAACCAGGTAATCTCATATCTAAACCCTAAATTTCAGAGGAGTTTATTTGTTTGATGGTAGGTGTTGTGGTAGTAAATTGTTGGGGGTATTTTGAAACTTGGTAAAAGAAATATCAGTTTTGGCTTAGTCAGAAGTTTTTCCGACAATCTTTGTGGGAATTTTTTTAAAAAAATTGTTAAATACGCAAAATGTCAGTTTTGGCTTAGATAGAAGCTTTTTCAACAACCTTTGTGGGAATTTTTTTTTAAAAAATTGCTAAATATGCAATAAGTATAGGTCTTTTTGGATATATCAGGACTATTGTGGTCCATATTAGTATTGATTATATTTTTTATCCTTCTAGATAAGTGTGTTAATTTTGACTATATCTATGACGACCCGGCTGTCGCGCCCCATTTTTTTTATAAATAAAAATAAATTTGGTTTAAAAAATGTATTTTTTGATTCAATTTGTGATTGAAAAATGAATTGTGATTTAAAAGAAAAATGGGTCTAAATGGGGGTTTTGAGAATGCGACGATTTGACCCAAAATTATAGTTTAAAAAGGGTTTTTGAAATAAAAAATCGGAGTCGCCACTTGGTAATGAGTTAAGGTGTACCAAGTCACCTAAAAATGAATTTTTAAAGAAAAAATAGGAAAAAAGTAGTAAGAAACCCCTTTTAAACGACTCCTAGTCCACGTAAACCAACGAAAAAGGTTCGGGAGTCACATTTGACGAAGGGGAAGGCAAGGATAAAAATCCAAGGCACCCCTTCGACCTAGCCAAGGCTAGTTGCGTGATTTAATCAAAGATTTTTCTTGTTTTAACCAAAGAATTTATTACATTTGGATGTACTACATGAATGCAAACCCTAGACCTAGGGGTATTGGGGGAAATTTCTCTTCAAAGGTTGAGTGGTGCCAATCACATTAGTTGTGAAGCCCAATAACGATCTTTTGAAGAAGTCACGAATAATGCGAGTGGGATGCAAATGAATGGAATGCATGTATGCAATGTGAAGGCATGAGTTTGAAAAAGTAATAAAAGACAATAATGTGTAAGTGAGAGTGTGCACGTGAGTGGGCAAGGTGCGGTATGTGAAATGATAATGTGAAGTGCATGTGTGCAAGTGATGATTAAAAGTGTTCGTGTGCAAGTGAAGGGATAAAGAGGTGCACGTGTGCAAATGGGAGGAAAAATGAAAGTGCAATGATAGAGTGGATTTAGAATGTATGAGCCTAGGGTATTCATGCATATTGGGTACGGGGAGACCTAAATCGTGACTCAATTTGCCCTTTTATAGAGGGAATACAAGCGTGCTAAGGCTTAGAAAAAACCACACTCGTCTATATCCCATATTTAAGGGGACTCTCAAGCAAATGAACCCTATAACTAGCATGAAATGCAAAAATCCTAAAATGAAAGGAAAAGGGGTTCGAGGGGCATGCCAAATGATAAACTAAGAAAAATGCATGACATGTAATGATCACGCAAACATGTACTAACGAGGGGAAATCCCTAAGGGTCTAGCGTTGGACTAGCCCATTCTATGAATTCCGACTAGCGTTGGACTAGCGGAAACGTACATTCATCCATCACATTCATTCATGGCTATGGAAAGCGAATAGACATGCCAAACACCCATAAACACATAGCACATAACATTTAGCATGCTCGACTAGATGCAAGGCCCTAACAAAGCAAATTAACACTTAACACGTAGGCATGCAACCAAGGTAATGAACCTATTACATTCACTAACTAAAACAAAAGGGGAAAGGAAAAATGGACCAAATTGCTCGTCACAGCCCTATCTATTACAAGCCAAGAGGTGTACACATACCCCATTAAAAGAATAACTTAATGAAAACAAAAAGTAAATGACATAAGTAAAAGGAATTAAAGAAAGGCTAGGAAAGCAAAGTAGACATGTATTTCACTTAACACGTTGGGTCACATAGGAGAGAAACAAAAGGGATAAAAGAAATTATACCGCCCCTTTGAATGGTGTCCAAATGAAAGAAAAATGGCTTCAAAACAATAAAATGGTCAAGGTACCTCAAATAGTAAAGTATAACAAAGTCACCAAATCTCTCCTAATTGCAATTTAAATGAAATCAAATAATGCATAAGTTTCAAGAAAAGGACCCACCAAGGACCCAATTACCAACTAAAGACCCAATTACAAACCTTAGTCAACCATTCGAATTCAATCGAAACATTTAAGCACTCCAAAGGTCCCAAGAGCCAAGAAAAGGTCAAACAACCAATTTATTTAGGGAAATTAAAGAAAATAGGCAAACACGAGCTCATTCGGTCATAAAGCCCCTAAAGTCATAACTTAAGTGCAATTGACAAAGCATGGTAGTTAATTGAAACAAAACAAGCCATGAAGTTGTAGAATTAAAACTTCCAAGGACCAGATTGAGGAAATTATTCAATTAGTTGGGTCAAAGTAGCATTAGTTATAAGCCAAGGGGTCAAAGTGAAATTTTTAGAAATTATTTCATGCAATCTTCATGCAAGCTACGTGAAAAACAACATGAGAAACAACATTCTGCAGCAGAAATTTCTGCTGAAAGCTTTCGGCAACCCAGATTCATGCAGCACTTTGATCCATTTCCCAATTAAACATGGCTAAAACAATGAGATTCTTGGAAGACTTTTCATGCAAAGCATGCAACTTAGGAAGGAAAATGAGCTTCTGCAATCTGGAAAAAAAAATGAAACCTGCTGCAACTCCATGAATTTCTTACCGAAACACAGAACAACAGCGCTAACTAAATCTAGATTCCCAAGTCAAAGATGGAAAATGTCTCCTAAATCAATGTCCAAGCTTTGAATTGAGCAAAAACACAGAAAGAAATGATGTGAAATCATGGAAAACTTTCATGCAAAACTCGACGAAAGTTTCTGCAACAGCAAACTTCAGCAATGTTTCCTTTGCTGCAAAATTTGCAGTTTACCAAATGGCTTTCTTAAACCCCAGACAACACACTCAAATCAACAAGACTCATGATTCAAATGTCCTATACGAGCTAAAAACACGGGAAGAAAATCATGCCAAAAGCTGGAGAAAATTGTGCAGAAATGGTTCAGCCATCGTGATTCATTTTTAGTAAGTGTTCAAACATGATTCAAATGTTTTAGACTCAATCATGCCAACCCATCTTCACCCATCCAATTCCTCTCTCCACACAAGATCAACCAGCAAAAGGGACAGCCGAAACTTGGTGAACAAATGTAGGCAAGAAAACTGCCAAGAAAAGGCCGAAGCTTCTTTTTACTGCTGCAAATATGCAGCTTTAACTCACGCGAAAAATGAAATTCCAAACGCACAATAGAAAAGAAATCATGGCATCCTTTTTATCAATTTAGAACCATCCTCAACCTCCTAACATAACAAAGCATCGATTAAGCTACCCAACTTTGGTAAATGAAATTTCTGATGATGAAAATGCGAGACAGGACAGATCAAAGCAACGAGAGGAAGAAAAGAAAAACACAAACATATGTGACCAAAACAAAGGAAAGTCCCCAATCAGATTTACTTGGACATCTTATCCTCCTATTTTGCCAAAAAACAATGATGGGACCAGGTTCATCAAAAGCCAAACCGTGATCGACTACTGAGAATCAAAGTCAGCCCAAGAAACACCAAAGTCACAGATTTCGTGGATTTCACTTCATTCAAGAGTTAGGATGAACGAGAAATGGAGTTATGATTACCTGATTATGGTTCTTGGCCAGTTGAACATGGGATGCTGCCCATAAAATGTATGCTAGTTCTAGAGATGAGCTTGAGAAGGTTGCCGTAGGAAAAAAAAATCCAACAATGGCGATCCAGGTACTTTTGGACGTGATTAGAAGACTTTTTGATGATTTTTCCTCCAGGAGATCTGAATAAGAACTGCTCCCATCACTTCATAGGTGTTCCAGATCAGTCAAGACATCCAAAAAGGAGCCAACTTCATAGAGAAAATCGCCCTCAAAGATAGCAGGAAGTCAGCTTGGAGAACAAAATTTGCTGGAAAATTTTCTTCCCTTGCTGCCGAAGCCTTTTTGCTGTTCACTCTTCTCCTCTAATCCCTTCGCAACCTCCAGTTTTGTATCTATTCTCTCAACCTCTCAACCGCCACCCAGCTTCCATGGTTTCTTACTCTTGCCGTCAGACTCTTTCAGATCCTTTTTCTCCCTATTTGCGGCTCTGGTTTCTTTTTAAGCTCGCCACCGCTGTTTTTTTAGATTTTGTGGCCGCCCTTCTAACCCTTCCCCAGCTCTCGGTCTTCTCCCTCTATCCTTGCTTCCAGCCGCCACTCGATGCTCTCTTCCTCTTTTCTTTTGCCTTTGCTGGTTTTTCTTTTTCGTCCGCCGTCTCACGCACTCCACTCCCCAAAACTCTCGTCCTTTCTTTTTTTTTTTTCCTGATTTCTTTCTAGCAGTCCGATCCTCCCTCCTTTTCGGCTGCTCTGTTTCTTAGCCTTTTATATGGTGCCCTTCAACCCTAAAAACCCAGCAACCTCCGTCCAAATTTGCAGCCAAGGGCCTGCCCCAGCTCCCTCTGTGCAAGCTGCGTTTAACGCAGCTTGCCGCGACTGATTTGACTTTCTCTTTTTTTTTTTTTAACTAATTAAGACAGAAATTGATAATAATAAAATAAACAAATAACAAAACAATTTAATTAACATTGAATGGAAAATAAATGAACTAAAAACCACAAATTACAACTTCCATTTTTCATCGATTTTCCTTTTCCATTTTTGGCACTTTTCCCCTTTTTCAATTTTAAACGTTTTTTTCATTTTTCCAAAGATAAGCCAATATGCATTAAACCATTTTTTTTTTACTTTTCTCTTTTTTTTTTTTTACTTTTCACTTTTCCCTCTCTTTTTCTAAAAAATTCCACGCTAAAACTTACAAAAATACAAAAACAAAAATAAAAACTACAAAAACAACTAAAACTAAAAAGTGAATGAAACTAAAATAAAAAGCACAAACAATAATGAACTAAAATGCCAACAAAGCATACCAATTAATTCAAAATTTGGTGTCTACAGTTTGCCCCTCTTTGTCTGAGTTTTGAAAAAACTTGAGACAAAGAAGTAGACACCAAAACACTTACCTGTGTTGCTTGGCAGCAAAATGATCTCAACGAACTGGAATTATACCACGGGACTGACCCAAACATGAAAAATAAAACGGGACTGACCCGAACCAGAATTGAAAACGGGACTAACCCGAACAAGAACTGAAAACGGGACTGACCCGAACAGGAATTTAAACGGGACTGACCCGAACAGGAATTTAAAGGGACTGACCCGAACAGAATTTAAACGGGACTGACCCGAACAGAATTTAAACGGGACTGACCCGAACAGGAATTTAAACGGGACTGACCCGAACAAGAAAATTAACATCATAGGACTGACCCGAACAGACTTTTAATCATGGGACTGACCCGCATAAGCTTCTAATCATGGGACTGACCCGAATAGACTTTTAATCGTGGGACTGACCCGAATAAGTTTTGAATCGTGGGACTGGCCCGAATAAGCTTTGAATCGTGGGACTGACCCGAATAAGCTTTTGATCGTGGGACTGACCCGAAAATGCTTTTAATCGTGGGACTGACCCGAAAATGCCTTTGATCGTGGGACTGACCCGAAAATGCTTTTGATCGTGGGACTGACCCGAGAATGCTTTTGATCGTGGGACTGACCCGAATAAGCTTTTGATCGTGGGACTGACCCGAAAATGCTTTTGATCGTGGGACTGACCCGAATAAGCTTTTAATCGCGGGACTGACCCGAACAGGCTTTGAATCGCGGGACTGACCCGAATAAACTTTGAATCGTGGGACTGACCCGAATAAGCTTTTGATCATGGGACTGACCCGAAAATGCTTTCGATCGTGGGACTGACCCGAATAAGATTTTGATCATGGGACTGACCCGAAAATGCTTTGAATCGTGGGATTGACCCGAATAAGCTTTTAATTGCGGGACTGACCCGAACAGGCTTTGAATCGCGGGACTGACCCGAATAAACTTTGAATCGTGGGACTGACCCGAATAAGCTTTTGATCATGGGACTGACCCGAAAATGCTTTTGATCATGGGACTGACCCGAAAATGCTTTCGATCGTGGGACTGACCCGAAAATGCTTTTGATCATGGGACTGACCCGAAAATGCTTTTGGTCGTGGGACTGACCCGAATAAGCTTTTAATCGCGGGACTGACCCGAACAGGCTTTGAATCGCGGGACTGACCCGAATAAACTTTGAATCGTGGGACTGACCCGAACAAGCTTTGAATCATGGGACTAACCCGAGTAAGTTTTGAATCAGGGACTGACCCGAATATGCTTTGAATCATGGGACTGACCCGAATATGATTTGAATCATGGGACTGACCCGAATAAGTTTTGAATCGTGGGACTGACCCGAAAATGCTTTTGATAATCGGTCAGTGGGATTAAGCCCAAACCTGCCGTGATGAAACTTGATTTGATTTTGATTTTGATTCTTTTCTTTTCTTTTTTTTTCTGATTTTTTTATTTTTTCTGATTTTTTGATTTTTTGATTTTTTTTGATTTTTGATTTTTTGATTGATTTTTTTTGATTTGATTTTTTGATTTGATTTTTTGATTTTTGAAAAACTTCCCAAAATAATTTGCCCCAGTATGATGAATTGATCAGTGGGATTACACCCAAGCCTGCCTTGGTTGCACTGGCGGCACAAATTTCAGACTCAATAGGATGTCGGCGGCACAAAGTCCAGGCCCGACGTGATTTGTGATGTTGGCGGCATGAAATCCCGGCCCAACATGATTTTTGGAGGGTTGGCGGCACGAAGTCCAGGCCCAACTTGATTTGTGGAAGGTTGGCGGCACGAAGTCCAGGCCCAACGAAGTCCAGGCCCAACTTGATTTTTGGAAGGTTGGCGGCACGAAGTCCAGGCCCAATGTGATATTTGTGAATGGCCAGTGGGATAAGACCCAGTCCTGCCACCCAATTGGTCAAGAAATTGAATTTGATTTGTCAAGAAACAAGAAATTTGATTTTCCAAGAAACAAGAATTTAAACTTGATTTTTGATTTTTGAATTTTGAATTTTTTCTGATTTTTCGAGAGAATCTTTTTCAAAATAATTTGCCCTCAGTGTAGGGCCCATTTTCCCTTCTTTCTTTTCTTTCTTCGGCGTCGGCTTTCCACATCACCAGATGCTCCTTCGTCGATTTCAACTATGAATACCTGCACAGGGGCTTACCAAAATATGACATGCACTTGAATTTCATGAAAAGAAACAGCGTGATTGATTTGAAAAATGCATTATTTGACTCTTGGACGAAATCCTCAAATGAACTAACAAAAATATTTGCCCCTGTGTGGGCTTATTCTCACAAATTCTCATAACAAAAATTTGCCCCAGTATGGGCTTATTTCGTGAAATCTTATGAATAAAATAATTTGCCCCAGTTCGGGCCCCTTTGGTTGCAAAAATTTGTTCAGATGATTTTCCATTTATTTGAACAAAGAAAAACCGCACTTTCTAAAATTTAGAAAAGAATGCACATATACAACAATGTGAAGAAACTTTAAAACGTCAAGTTTGAACTGATGCAGAAATTTCGTGATGAATTCCTCGAAATAACACCAAATTCAAGAAGATTTCTTCCTCACTTTTAGCATTGGTGTTTTGGGTAATGTGTCACCATTTCTGGTTGGCTCATCTTTTCAGGACCAATCAAGTGACTTTATTTTTTATTTTTTTTTTGACATGGCTAAGGAAATGGGAGGTCAGAAACTGTCTTTTTTTTTTTTTTTTGGTGCCCCAATTGTATCTAATCCATTCAATGTCACATTTTAGTGAAAGCAAATAGTTTGTCCCCCTCATTTCTTAAGAAAACGTAGTCAACATATAAGCTTTATAGGCTTGCAACAAAATGGGTAGAAGCAATAGCTAAACCTGTGAAAACTGGTTATACCCCCATGATCACGAATGATTGATAAATTTCTTATGAGCATGATCCTCACTTTGGATTGTCATGAAGGAATAAGTCAACGATGGACTTTGTTAGCTTGTAATGTGGCTTGAAAACGATAGCTAAAGAATAAAACTTTCAAGGACATAGCACCGAAGATCGCATTTTCCCAAAATTGCCCCTGTTTTGAACTTGAAGATTTCAGACTTTGTTTGGATTTTCTCATCATTCCCCAGGGACTTCAGCGTCGAATTTTTCCTGCATTTTTTCTTGCATTTACTTTTCTTGCTTTGCTTTTTGCCTCTTTTTCCTTTCCCTCAACTTGGTGGATTTTCATATGGTGAGTAGCGCCAACCCCATACCCAAGCAATTCAGAAATACAACTAAAATTTTCCGGCATCAGAAATTTTCTTGACAGGGCCATTGCAAAGAACAGAAGTCAGGACTTGCGGCTTTTGTAATGGGGTCAGGTGGGGTGCTTTAGAAAAGTTAAAGCTTGAAGGCAGATTTTAAAAATGGTTTGAAGAATCTGAGATCGCATTGTTGCTCCAACCCTAAATCAGAACTTTGCCCCAGTTTATGCTCAATTGAGGCTTTTTCTCTTTCATTTTCTTTCTTCTTTTGATTTTTCGGCTTTCTGCCATTTTTGAACTTTCACAAAATCTGCCCCAATTTATTTTTGAACTGAGGTTCTCTTTTCTTCTTTTTTTTGATTTTGTGACTTTTCACTTTTTACTTCTTGAATTTTTCCTTTTCAACTCAAAACTGCCCCCAGTGTGGGGTTTGCGATTCTCAGGGGTTACCAAATGAAGTATTTTATTCTGATGGCTCAAAAGGGATAACTAGGGATAGAATGTTTGATTGGAAAAAGAAGAGGGCCTGACCTTTGTTCCGTCCCTTACAATAACTCTGAGAGGAAATTTTCATTAATGCGAAATTTTTGGCATGTATCTGAATTAATTGACTGAGGAAGACTCTCTATAAGTGGTTCGTCGGACAAAACCCTTCCCTTTTTTTTCGAAAATTGGAACCCAAGTGGAATCAAATTTCCCCAATTCGCGGTTCCCTTTCCCCTTTTCTTTTTGTTTCTTTTTTTTTTTTTTTTTTTTTTTTGAAAAATTCCCCAATCTCCTTCCCCAATGTGGGGTGCGATCATATGTGCACTCGAAAAGAACCACCAATTTTATTTTTTTTTTGGCTCAAATGAGGATGCAAGGGATAAATGGTGTTTAGGTCGTAGAAACGATGGCCAAAGTATCATTCTTACACCTCATGACAATCAGAGTAACGCAATGCTCATTGAAAATCCACTCCCTTTTGATATTTGAAAATTTTCCATGTAGGGTAGTGATCATCAAGGCGCTTATTTGAAACAAAATTATTCTTTTAAAGGTTCAAACGGGAGAGCAAATGATAAACTCTGTATAGATAGAGAAAAGACTGCTCAAAGTATCATTCCAACTTTTCAAAACAAACAAGAATAATGCACATTTTGCTTTCACTTAGATGTGAATTGAATCGGTTAAACACAATGGATATTTTCAAGCAAAGATGGCCCCAATTTGCAATTTATCAATCAATGTGACTGATTTTATTCTGGGGTTAAGTGAAGAAGAGAAGGTATCTCATCGGGCTTTTTGAGTGGCCATTCACATTTTTCCTGAGCACTCTTATTGTGTAGCTCGAATCACCGATCAAGTGTAAGGATTTAGGAAGCATACACTTGTGAATTTTCAGGCTAGAGGTTGAAAAAAAAATCTCAATTTGTTTTATTTCTCAAAATTCATCATGAAATCTCCAATGAATAAGAATAAAGAATGAAATGTACATAAATATACACAAAACAATGATTGTCCAAAAATTTTATTGCTGAAAAAGTTTGAAACAAAAATTCTCATTCAATTATGATACAAATGAGAAGAGAGAAACTTGTAAAGAGCTCCACATATACACTTTTTGTCTCCTTTTCTTTTGACACAAAAATATATTAACAAGTCAAATATATAGAATTTTCCTTGAAAACAATTATGAAATCTCTTTGAAGCTCTTAGCCTAGAGCTTTCAGATGGGTTTTTCAGGTTTCCATTGTTGGATCTGCCAAAGAATCAAATAATACTTGTGATTTTCAAACTTTATTAGATCAAAATTATCATCAGCTATAGAAAAATGTTTTTGCCTTATTGAAATATTCTTATGAATGCAGGGGGGAAGGGGGAAAACAAAAGGAAAATACCCAGAGTTAGTAAGAAAGAATATAAAATCGGTATGCATGTCCTATGGGGGAACCCTTTTTGTGCCAAGGGTAGGCCTAGCATGAAAATGCAATCCTTCAGAGCAGGCACTATACAATACCTGATGGATCCGATCAGCTTATGGAGTGAAAAATAATTTGAAAAATTTGGCCCATTGGAATGAGAAGAGACGTTTGTCAAAATGAGGACCTCGTCCGAAGGGATTGATTACTTTTGATCGATACAAGAACTTGCAAAAACGCACGGGTTTGACCTTGACGAACTTCCTATCGAAGAGATTGGAATTCGTTGACCAAAATTTTTTCAGTAGAGCACGGGTCAAAACTCCAACTGATCAAATGGCTGGATACAATGGATGGTTTTCTCAAAAATCGACTAAATTTCCCAATTTGAAATTGAAACCCTGATTAGTCAAATGGGTTGAATGAAATTGACCATTTATTTAAAATCGACCGGATTACCCTAAAAAGGGAAACAGGTCAAATGAATTGAATGAAATTTAACTTATCCAAAATTAATCAGATCACCCTAAAAAGGGTAAATTGATCAAATAGATTGAACGCAACTTGATTTATTCAAAATCGGCTCGATTGCCCTAAAAATGGGTAAATTGGCCAAATGAATGAAATTGAATTAGTGATTTATTCAAAGAATCGGCCGAATGACCCTAAAAAGGGTAAATTGGTCAAATGAATTAACAATTTATTCAAAATCGACCAGGTGACCCTAAAAAGGGTAAATTGGTCAAATGAATTGACGATTTATTTAAAATCGACCAGGTGACCCTAAAGAGGGTAAATTGATCAAATGAATTGATGATTTATTCAAAAATTCGACCGAATGACCCTAGAAAGGGTAAATTGGTCAAATGAATTGAAGGCCAATTGATAAAAATAGACTGGATGAAATTGATGAATGAAATGGTCCAATGGATTGGATGGAATTAGGAGCTTATTAAAAATCAAGCCATCCACTGGTAGTCTCAAAAAACCTTATTACGATGCATTAGCCTATGAACCTTCTAAAATCAAATTTTGGCCTCAATTGATTTATCATCTCAATAGGAGGAATCATTCGTGAATTTTCTTCAAATTAATGTCCTTTGCGCAAGGGATTTTTACCAACTTTGATAAAATGGCCAAAAACTGATTATTAGACGCTCATATTCCAAAAATCGCTCTTATGAAGACGATCGGATCCTACCTTACCTTGTGCACTACCCCTTTGGATGGTACAAAATGTAAACGTGCAAGTCTTTTTGGATTAAGTATCCGAGACACAAGGTGATTTATTCCTAACACGGGATCCCCTAAATGGCATTCCCTTTCTAGGGTTTAGTGCATGATGCCAGTTATTAAAGCAGGAAAATATGCAATATGACCTAAAGGACCCTTGATTTGCCAGGGTAGGCCCAAAATGACATGACATTATTATTTATGCACAAAAATATACAAAACTTCTTAAACGTGCCATGTCCTATCTACACGGGTAGGCTTCTTAAAAGAAGGTCATGCCAGACCTCTTATTTGCTAGGGTTGTGAATGCAAAAACAAGAAACAAGGAAAGTTAGTTCCACATTTAATCACATAACACGTTGGACAAATAAATGATAAAAAACAGGAAAAGTAAATAGGGAAAAGGATGGGATCCCTCCCCTCGTGAATGGTGTCCCTAATAGGGTAAGGCAGACTCTACCCTAGGTGAACTATATGGATGCATGAGGTTAGGGTTCACTAATGCATCTAACTCGATAAGCTCAGGTCCCCAAGCCTTCAGACTTAGGGCCAAGGGTCATCAATTCCATGGCCCTTTGTCGGTGGCTCGAGCGATTCCCCAAACACCGCTACGCACACGTCGTGTCACGGCCGCATGTTTGAGTGAATCTATGAAAAACCTCAACCTTCGACTAAAAACTAAGGATATTAACCCAAAGTTTAAAGCGGAAGAGTGAGTGACCCATTGGATCGTGCTACGCACACGTCGTGTCACGATCACACGTCCAAGTGGGTCTCCTAATCCTAATAGGGTGGAGTGGCGTGACAAGCCACTAAAAGAAAAAATAAATGGAGGGTGAAAAATTAAAGCGTATGCACGTATGCTAGTGCTCGTTTGGAGGGGAGGGATCAAGAACCAACGCGAGGCTCTAAGGTGATGTCCCCAACCCAAATGCAATGCAAAGCGCGGAATCACGTATATAAACCATTCATCAATCAAAACAATCGTACGCCAAACGAGTAAGTGAGGGAGTTGGTACGTGTGAAATGCAAAAATCCTAATAAAAGGAAAAATGCAATCCTAAACACCCAAATGTGATATATGAAAAGATTAAAAGAAGAAAAAGGTTGATTAAATCAAATTTGCTCGGACTCTCGAATGTCCCCAGTGGAGTCGCCAACTGTCGCGCCCCATTTTTTTGATAAATAAAAATAAATTTGGTTTAAAAAATGTATTTTTTGATTCAATTTGTGATTGAAAAATGAATTGTGATTTAAAAGAAAAATGGGTCTAAATGGGGGTTTTGAGAATGCGACGATTTGACCCAAAATTATAGTTTAAAAAGGGTTTTTGAAATAAAAAATCGGAGTCGCCACTTGGTAATGAGTTAAGGTGTACCAAGTCACCTAAAAATGAATTTTTAAAGAAAAAATAGGAAAAAAGTAGTAAGAAACCCCTTTTAAACGACTCCTAGTCCACGTAAACCAACGAAAAAGGTTCGGGAGTCACATTTGACGAAGGGGAAGGCAAGGATAAAAATCCAAGGCACCCCTTCGACCTAGCCAAGGCTAGTTGCGTGATTTAATCAAAGATTTTTCTTGTTTTAACCAAAGAATTTATTACATTTGGATGTACTACATGAATGCAAACCCTAGACCTAGGGGTATTGGGGGAAATTTCTCTTCAAAGGTTGAGTGGTGCCAATCACATTAGTTGTGAAGCCCAATAACGATCTTTTGAAGAAGTCACGAATAATGCGAGTGGGATGCAAATGAATGGAATGCATGTATGCAATGTGAAGGCATGAGTTTGAAAAAGTAATAAAAGACAATAATGTGTAAGTGAGAGTGTGCACGTGAGTGGGCAAGGTGCGGTATGTGAAATGATAATGTGAAGTGCATGTGTGCAAGTGATGATTAAAAGTGTTCGTGTGCAAGTGAAGGGATAAAGAGGTGCACGTGTGCAAATGGGAGGAAAAATGAAAGTGCAATGATAGAGTGGATTTAGAATGTATGAGCCTAGGGTATTCATGCATATTGGGTACGGGGAGACCTAAATCGTGACTCAATTTGCCCTTTTATAGAGGGAATACAAGCGTGCTAAGGCTTAGAAAAAGCCACACTCGTCTATATCCCATATTTAAGGGGACTCTCAAGCAAATGAACCCTATAACTAGCATGAAATGCAAAAATCCTAAAATGAAAGGAAAAGGGGTTCGAGGGGCATGCCAAATGATAAACTAAGAAAAATGCATGACATGTAATGATCACGCAAACATGTACTAACGAGGGGAAATCCCTAAGGGTCTAGCGTTGGACTAGCCCATTCTATGAATTCCGACTAGCGTTGGACTAGCGGAAACGTACATTCATCCATCACATTCATTCATGGCTATGGAAAGCGAATAGACATGCCAAACACCCATAAACACATAGCACATAACATTTAGCATGCTCGACTAGATGCAAGGCCCTAACAAAGCAAATTAACACTTAACACGTAGGCATGCAACCAAGCTAATGAACCTATTACATTCACTAACTAAAACAAAAGGGGAAAGGAAAAATGGACCAAATTGCTCGTCACAGCCCTATCTATTACAAGCCAAGAGGTGTACACATACCCCATTAAAAGAATAACTTAATGAAAACAAAAAGTAAATGACATAAGTAAAAGGAATTAAAGAAAGGCTAGGAAAGCAAAGTAGACATGTATTTCACTTAACACGTTGGGTCACATAGGAGAGAAACAAAAGGGATAAAACAAATTATACCGCCCCTTTGAATGGTGTCCAAATGAAAGAAAAATGGCTTCAAAACAATAAAATGGTCAAGGTACCTCAAATAGTAAAGTATAACAAAGTCACCAAATCTCTCCTAATTGCAATTTAAATGAAATCAAATAATGCATAAGTTTCAAGAAAAGGACCCACCAAGGACCCAATTACCAACTAAAGACCCAATTACAAACCTTAGTCAACCATTCGAATTCAATCGAAACATTTAAGCACTCCAAAGGTCCCAAGAGCCAAGAAAAGGTCAAACAACCAATTTATTTAGGGAAATTAAAGAAAATAGGCAAACACGAGCTCATTCGGTCATAAAGCCCCTAAAGTCATAACTTAAGTGCAATTGACAAAGCATGGTAGTTAATTGAAACAAAACAAGCCATGAAGTTGTAGAATTAAAACTTCCAAGGACCAGATTGAGGAAATTATTCAATTAGTTGGGTCAAAGTAGCATTAGTTATAAGCCAAGGGGTCAAAGTGAAATTTTTAGAAATTATTTCATGCAATCTTCATGCAAGCTACGTGAAAAACAACATGAGAAACAACATTCTGCAGCAGAAATTTCTGCTGAAAGCTTTCGGCAACCCAGATTCATGCAGCACTTTGATCCATTTCCCAATTAAACATGGCTAAAACAATGAGATTCTTGGAAGACTTTTCATGCAAAGCATGCAACTTAGGAAGGAAAATGAGCTTCTGCAATCTGGAAAAAAAAATGAAACCTGCTGCAACTCCATGAATTTCTTACCGAAACACAGAACAACAGCGCTAACTAAATCTAGATTCCCAAGTCAAAGATGGAAAATGTCTCCTAAATCAATGTCCAAGCTTTGAATTGAGCAAAAACACAGAAAGAAATGATGTGAAATCATGGAAAACTTTCATGCAAAACTCGACGAAAGTTTCTGCAACAGCAAACTTCAGCAATGTTTCCTTTGCTGCAAAATTTGCAGTTTACCAAATGGCTTTCTTAAACCCCAGACAACACACTCAAATCAACAAGACTCATGATTCAAATGTCCTATACGAGCTAAAAACACGGGAAGAAAATCATGCCAAAAGCTGGAGAAAATTGTGCAGAAATGGTTCAGCCATCGTGATTCATTTTTAGTAAGTGTTCAAACATGATTCAAATGTTTTAGACTCAATCATGCCAACCCATCTTCACCCATCCAATTCCTCTCTCCACACAAGATCAACCAGCAAAAGGGACAGCCGAAACTTGGTGAACAAATGTAGGCAAGAAAACTGCCAAGAAAAGGCCGAAGCTTCTTTTTACTGCTGCAAATATGCAGCTTTAACTCACGCGAAAAATGAAATTCCAAACGCACAATAGAAAAGAAATCATGGCATCCTTTTTATCAATTTAGAACCATCCTCAACCTCCTAACATAACAAAGCATCGATTAAGCTACCCAACTTTGGTAAATGAAATTTCTGATGATGAAAATGCGAGACAGGACAGATCAAAGCAACGAGAGGAAGAAAAGAAAAACACAAACATATGTGACCAAAACAAAGGAAAGTCCCCAATCAGATTTACTTGGACATCTTATCCTCCTATTTTGCCAAAAAACAATGATGGGACCAGGTTCATCAAAAGCCAAACCGTGATCGACTACTGAGAATCAAAGTCAGCCCAAGAAACACCAAAGTCACAGATTTCGTGGATTTCACTTCATTCAAGAGTTAGGATGAACGAGAAATGGAGTTATGATTACCTGATTATGGTTCTTGGCCAGTTGAACATGGGATGCTGCCCATAAAATGTATGCTAGTTCTAGAGATGAGCTTGAGAAGGTTGCCGTAGGAAAAAAAAATCCAACAATGGCGATCCAGGTACTTTTGGACGTGATTAGAAGACTTTTTGATGATTTTTCCTCCAGGAGATCTGAATAAGAACTGCTCCCATCACTTCATAGGTGTTCCAGATCAGTCAAGACGTCCAAAAAGGAGCCAACTTCATAGAGAAAATCGCCCTCAAAGATAGCAGGAAGTCAGCCTGGAGAACAAAATTTGCTGGAAAATTTTCTTCCCTTGCTGCCGAAGCCTTTTTGCTGTTCACTCTTCTCCTCTAATCCCTTCGCAACCTCCAGTTTTGTATCTATTCTCTCAACCTCTCAACCGCCACCCAGCTTCCATGGTTTCTTACTCTTGCCGTCAGAGTCTTTCAGATCCTTTTTCTCCCTATTTGCGGCTCTGGTTTCTTTTTAAGCTCGCTACCGCTGTTTTTTTAGATTTTGTGGCCGCCCTTCTAACCCTTCCCCAGCTCTCGGTCTTCTCCCTCTATCCTTGCTTCCAGCCGCCACTCGATGCTCTCTTCCTCTTTTCTTTTGCCTTTGCTGGTTTTTCTTTTTCGTCCGCCGTCTCACGCACTCCACTCCCCAAAACTCTCGTCCTTTCTTTTTTTTTTTCCTGATTTCTTTCTAGCAGTCCGATCCTCCCTCCTTTTCGGCTGCTCTGTTTCTTAGCCTTTTATATGGTGCCCTTCAACCCTAAAAACCCAGCAACCTCCGTCCAAATTTGCAGCCAAGGGCCTGCCCCAGCTCCCTCTGTGCAAGCTGCGTTAAACGCAGCTTGCCGCGACTGATTTGACTTTCTCTTTTTTTTTTTAACTAATTAAGACAGAAATTGATAATAATAAAATAAAGAAATAACAAAACAATTTAATTAACATTGAATGGAAAATAAATGAACTAAAAACCACAAATTACAACTTCCATTTTTCATCGATTTTCCTTTTCCATTTTTGGCACTTTTCCCCTTTTTCAATTTTAAACGTTTTTTTCATTTTTCCAAAGATAAGCCAATATGCATTAAACCATTTTTTTTTTTACTTTTCTCTTTTTTTTTTTTACTTTTCACTTTTCCCTCTCTTTTTCTAAAAAATTCCACGCTAAAACTTGCAAAAATACAAAAACAAAAATAAAAACTACAAAAACAACTAAAACTAAAAAGTGAATGAAACTAAAATAAAAAGCACAAACAATAATGAACTAAAATGCCAACAAAGCATACCAATTAATTCAAAATTTGGTGTCTACACCGGCCTTTTCCTAGGGTGTACCCTAGAAGTTAGCGGAGGTGTACCCTAGAAGTTAGCGGACCGCCTGTCTGGCTTTCGTTAGAACTTACTCACTTAATCACCTTGACTTCAGAGATAACATTTTGGCAAAATCATAACATTATATATAAAAGGATTTATTCAGGTACAATTCAAGTGTCGGGCTTAAATTTCTAGCTAATCTCCACACCCGTTCTTCACTCCTGTAAGGAAAACAAACTAATGGGTTGAGCGAAACCCAGTGAGGTTCCACATAAGCAACAATCAATTAAATACTTAAACAAGCAGCAAAATTAAACAAATAAGGAAACACTTCACTGAGTAATCATTGTTAAAAGGATACAATGCTCATATTAGAGTCACTTCAATGCACTACACACTCCGTTGAACTCCTCCTTATAACCTCCAAAACAATAAACACTTCCCTCACTTAGATAGCCATATCAGTAATCTGCTACTCCGTGGTAATACTCGAGCATACCAATACACTTATTCAAAGCTACCGTCCTATCTAACCAAGCCCTTTTGCTGGCTTGAATAGTCCATTGAACAAAGGGTTTTGGGGCCCAGTTCAGTCGGTACGATAAAGTACGTACACAGCTTACAGCCATACACACTTAGAATAACACTTGATCAATTATCAACATTCAACTTCAAACTAAGTCGAGTGCGATAAAGTACACTCCCAGCTTAGAAGGCGAGAGACAATTGAAAACAATTTACAATAAAGCACTAGCGTTGTGAGGACCCAAAAATTTTCACATTTTCTCAGCATTATTTTATTTCTTTGACTATATTTTATACTTTCCTTGAAAATATTAAATTTTCTATACATTTTTACAAGTAAGTACAGTTTTAAAATCATCTTCCTAGTATGAGTTAGTGTACGTTGAGTTTGAAGTGTATTTTGGATGTGGGACCCGTTAGTGCGGTAAATGCGATATATTTAGGCAACTTGTTGGAGTTTTGTATTAAGTGATATTATTTTACAAGGTACTAAGAGATAATTAGAAGTTACCTATACGGATTAGTATTAGAGAGACAAAGAGATAAGCTTAAAACCCTAAAAGGAGCCAAGTGTCACTATGCTATTAGAAGTTGGACTTTTGACCAAGGTTGGTAACTTTACTAAAATCAGATTTTTTACCAAAATTCATTCATTTTCTTGTCTCCTTTGGCTGAAATTAGTGAGAGAGAAACCAAGAGAGTTCTTCATCTTCCACTTCAATTTCTTGCCCAAATCTTGAGTTTCAACCGATTAATTTGCAAACTACTTCATAAAACTTACTTCCCAAGTAGTTTTCAAGGTGTTTGTGGAGTTATTTTTGGAGGACAAAGCCTTAACTACCATCTTTCAAAAGGAGATAAGGTATTTTGCCAAGAACCTCTTCTTTACTTCAAATAATTGCTAATTAGTGGTTTAAAGTTGTAGTTTTGGTAGTTTATGAGCATATTTCATGGTTGGAAGTAGTATTATGGAAATTTCATATTAGGGTTTTGAATGACCCTGTTCTGTCTGATTTTATTTGAGCATGTTAGAGGCCAACTAGCCTTAGCACAAAACATAAAAGTTGTAGAGAATGATGTTTTATAGTTGCCTGCAAAATTTTAGCTCAATCGGAGCAACGTAGCCTGTGAAAAGATCGAAATACCCCTGCTGCCCTGTTTCTGTCCGAAAATGAAAATCAGCCTCTGGAAGTGGTTAGTTTGACCAGGAATTTTACCGAATTGGTTGATGATGTCTTCTTAAGAATTATAACCTTGTATCTTAGATTTCAAATGGCTTTGGAATTACCTGAATTGGAGTTGTGTGTGCTGAGATATGAGTGAATAAAGCAGGACTGCTAGTTGATTTTTGCAGTGAATTTCGAACTGGAAAATCTGGAGTTGTTTTGATAAATTTGATCTAGTTAGGGTGAGAACTGGACTGAGTGTTCTTCATGAAAGTTGTAGTTCTTTGTCTTAGATTTTCAACGCCTCTAAGACCGCCTTAAACGGACTTTGGTAGCCTGCGATATGGCCATCTAAATGTAGTACGGTTAATTAGCCGATTAGTTGGAACTTGGTTCTGGGAATTGGGAATTTGACTGGGTTACACTAGAATTTGGACTAAGTGGTTTTAATCAAAATTGTAGCCCTCTGTCTTAGTTTCGAAACGGTATAAATTACATCCCAATCCGATAAGCGTAGCTTCGGATGTGTCCGTTACGTAAAACCCGTCAAATCTGTCTTTTGTTAAACTTCATTTCCCCACATGTTGTTAGCTTGGTTTTTGTACTTATATGACTTTGAGCCTATGAAATGGCTATTGAAATGAGATGATATTGTGTGTAACTTTGGGATTGATTGAGGAAAACAATGAAGCCATAAATGGCTGGAAAAATAGGTAAATACAAAGGGCGTGCTGCCCAAATTTTCGCTCGAGGGCTAAGTTTCTATTTGAATTTGTATATTTTCGTTTGGCAAATACTATGACCGTTTTCCATATTAAAACATGATCCTTCTTCAATTGAAAACTCCAAATGTTTACTTACTCTTACCCAAATAAAAAGGAGTGGTTTAGGGTTTTCTTGGGTATTTTGTCCTCCCTTTTACATGAATTTCATTAAGACATTTAGTCTATAATATCTACTTGAATATGAGATGATTTTGAACCATATAAATGATCCCGAAAATAGTATTTTTTAGCCTATCTAGTTGGATTTCGACTTGTCTTTGGTTCAAGTGTTTCCATTGAAAAATTTTATAACCTTTTTGAGTTGGGTTTTACGTTTCGACTATGAAGCCTTAGTTATTTTTGTCCACGGGTCCAAATGTCCTCGTTTCACTTTAAAGTCTTTTATACGTTCTACTCATCAATTGTCGAGTTCTTTGATTTCACCTAATTGTTTGTGTTAGATGAGATGTAATATCCTTTCTTGTTTAATCTTAGGTTTTCTTGGTGACTAAAGATAATATCCGGAAGGATATTTTGCACGTTGTTTTGCGTGTATAGGTGAGTGTTCCTTGTTTGTTATATTTCCTTGACTTATTGGCTTGTTATTATTGATTGATAATGTGTTAAGTGCTTTCAATGATTGTTAAAACGAGTTTTCTAGGCGAGTGTGTACTTTATCGCGCTCGACCTAAATAAATGTGAAATTTTCAATGATTAAATGATTAAATGCTAGCTGCGCATGAATGTAAGCCGTTTGGCTGAATTGGGCCCTGCTCTTCGTTACCGATCGACTCGAATCAGAAGCGGATTCGGTCAGGCGATATGGTGACCCTGGATGTGAACGTTGGTATACTCGAGTATTACATTGTAGGTTGGTGGAGTCTGGCCAACGTCCAAGAGGGGGTGAATGAAATAAAACGAACGAATTAACGAGGATTTTATTTACAAAAAATGCATTTTCAAACGATTGGAGGAATAAGGAGAAATGTCAGGAGAACGAATGAACGAACGAAAACATGACTCCCTGTGAGCCCGTATCCTTTTAATGAATGTGTTATTATCGCTTTCCATTGTAAATGTTTCTTGAATTATTGATACTCTATGTTTAATGTATTGGATTGATTGTTTGGTTATGTGTTCGGAACCTCACTGAGCTTTTAGCTCATCCCTTTAGTTTTGTTTTCTTTAACAGGGAAGGCGAGTCAGGACGGGAGTTTTGGATAGACTAGTCTAGACTAGTTTCTTGGTTTTCTTTTGTAATGGTTCTCGCTCTAGTGCTTGGCACGGGTTGGATGTATGAAAAATTGAGAACCTTTATATATTCGATGTTTGTACTCTAATGTACATAAGTTTTACGTTAAGTTTTTGAATTGTCGTTATATTTATTCCTGTGTTTTATTTCGATTTTAATTGAGGACTGAAGTAAACGACTGAGTCCCGGCGAGAACTGGGCAGGCGGTCCGCCGAACCCTCTGGTTCGCCTTAGGGGGAGGTGGGGCTGTCACAGTTGGTATCAGAGCCTGCTTCGTGTGGTCTCTGCGCGGAGTGAGCCTAGACTGAGTGGTGTATAGGTATGAAAGATTAAGTACTCGTTCAAGCATAAGCTATGAATTGCGAATGTTATAGGCCTTAAATCTTTCCTGTAGTATCTGAGGATCATAGATAGGTACGTCGGGTATGAATTTCGATTGTAGATAGTTTACTTTTGGAACTGGTCAGCTCGAGATGTGAATTGTCTTATTTCGGATTCTTGTGTTCGAGTACTCCAAAGTTGAGGTGGCGTTAAGTACTTGAAAATTGCATTTTGGGAACGTGAATAGGCTTTGTTTGGCTAGAATGAGTACAAGAGGTCAAGGGACGTCTAGTTTGGTTAGAAAGTGATGTGAGAGACCGAATGGGGTTATTTTAACTGAGTGTGAGACGGCAGATCGCCTTTTCTTTTGATTCGCCCCTATATTGTTACTACATGATGTTAGTTTATGTATTTGTGTATATGATTATTTGTCTGACTTGATATATATTTGTGTATTTGATCATCTGTCTTCTTGATATATGGTGTGTTATGTGCGTATATATTTATTTGGGTATTCGGTGTGCTAGAATTGAGTTACTTTAGTCAACTTACTGCATTTATTCATTAAATTACCTTTTGAAAAGAAAAGAAAAGAGAGAGGGAAAAAAATATATGGAGGGGAGACGTGGTCGTGGACGTGGGACTAAGCGAGCCCAAGAGCCAAGAGAAGAAAGGGAAACAACAGCTGAACAAGAGCAAGGACCGAGGGTTGAAATCGGGGACCAAATGGCAACGACAATTCAACAAATGACAAACATTTTAGCAAGGTTGGTGGACCAACAAGGTCAAATACCTGTGAATCAACCCCCGAACCCTGAAATAGGAAAGGATCGGGCTCTTGAGAGGTTTCAGAAGTTTGCTCCTCCGAAATTCCTTGGAGGGTCTGATCCGGATATAGCCGAACAGTGGTTGGAGGCCATGATCAACATCTTTGCAACTTTGAACTATACCGAACAAAAGCAAGTGAACTTTGTGGTATTTCAATTTGAAGGACCGGTGTTATTCTTGGTTTTGATGATCACAAAAGTTTGTTTATACAGACCAAGAAAGTGAACACTTTGATCAGGTCTGTTGGAACAAAGAAAGCATATGTTCGTTTATCTCCTGACTACGTTGCTTTGGATGTGGCAAACAAGATTGGAATAATATGAATAAATTTAGTCATTGTTTTGTTTTCGATCAAAGATATTGTCTTTTAAGTATGTCTAGTTTGTCATTCTTGGTACTGTGAAATATTTGTCTAACCTTCCTCAAATACAAGTGTTTTTTGTCTATCCAAGAATCAGGTTCAAATATGTCATGAAATGTAAAACAACCAAAATGAGAAGCAAAAACAGGACAATCGTTGTGAGAACCCGTAAATCCCTAATAATTTTCTTAGGGTTTATTTCCTTTAATGGCATGATTTCTGCATTTTCTGGCTTAGAAATATTTTCTTAGTGGATTTTACGAGTAAATATAGTTTTTAGATGATTTTTCTTGTAACGAATAGATTTTGAGAAATTAAGAACGTATATCAGGCGTAGGACCCACTAGTGCGAAAAGTTCGGAAAAATTCGGCCAATTAGGTTAAATTCCGGATACTGTGTAAAATTTATCGGGTGTTAAGAGATAAGTAGAGTTTGTGAAATGATTGATGTGAGAGAGAAAAGAAAGGATAGGATTGCATTAATGGTGTGACAAGTGTCACCATCTTATGGGTTGAAGCTTATGGAACACTATTCACTTTTTTTGACTTTTGACCAAAATTGGTTAAATATCTAAAAATTTCACAAAAAATCCCCATTTTCTCACCTTGGATGGCCGGCCCTCTTACCTCAAGAAGGAAGAGAACTTCATCATTTTGCAAGCTTCCATTTGGTTCAATCTTCCATAAACAAAAGCTTAGACTAGATTTCACTCCATAAAATCCTATCTTCTAGTGCTAGTAAGGGTTGTAGTGAAGTTTGTTTGAAGCTCTAAGGTGGCCAACCTCTCTACACCTCTTGTTCTTAGGTAAGTGATGTTTTACTACTTCCTTATATCTAATAATGCTTATTTTGTGCTTAATGGGGGCATGAGAGAAGGAATATATGATTTGTTTCTTGATTTGGTTTGTTTTGGTGAAGTTTTTATTTTATTGGGAATTTTTCTGGTTTAATATGATCTTGATGTTGGGGGCTTGTATGATGAATTGTAATGGTTGGAAATGGCTCTAGTGGATGTGAAATGTGGTTAAATGCAATCAATTTTGGATTTGGTGTGAAATTTGAAAAGTTAGGGTTCTTGAACCCCAATTCTGTCCGGTTTTAGATCACTGGGTTAGAGGCCGAATTAGACTTTGCTCAAAACATGAAAGTTGTTGGTATTGATGTGATGGAGATTCCTGTAAAATTTCAGGTCATTTGGATTAATGTAGAATGAGTTATGACGAAATTACTGTAGCTGTTCTGCTTTGGACAGAATGCGAAAACTGCGATAGTAATTGGCCATTTTGACTGGTTTTGGTTTGGATTTTGAAGTTGGTGTCTCTGATGAAATGTAGCTGAATGTCTTAGCTAACATATGCCTTTGGAATTTCGGCATTTGGACTAGTATGGACTGAGATATACCGATTACAGTTTTCTGCGTTTTGTAAACCTGTTTTGGGAATTCTGGTATAGTATTTCGTATTTTTGACCTAGTTGGGCCAGGAACTGGATTGAGTGATCTTCTACATTGTTGTAGCCCTGTTTCATAGCTTCGAAACGGTGGGTCTTGCACCCCCATCCGATAACCGTAGAGAATTTTACACCATTACCGCATAATAAGGGCAAAACAGTTTTCTATTTGGGGCCAAGACTAAGGCCATTTTCTAATTTCTGGTTTGCTATTATGCTCATTTATGCATATGAAACCTTATTGGGGTTGTGGTTGGCATTGGTTTATGACTCGTTATCGAGTCTCTTTTAGGGCTTGCTTTCATTTCGATTGTTTCCTAGTTAACTTTTGTACTTGTACCACGTTGAGCCTAGCGAACGGCTTTTGGGAAATGAGATGAATTTTGTGTGAGATGTTGGGACTGATTTGAGGATAGAATGAAGCCTTAATGGCTGGAAAAGTAAGAGATTTAGGGGAAGTGCTGCCCGATTTTCTAGGCCGTTTGGTTCCTTTAAGTTGGGTTTGCCTTTTGGTAGAATGAAAGGCTTTTGGGTTGTTTGCGCCTAGGTCTTCATGCTACCTTTTCGTTTCCAAGAAAATCATGTTTTGCACCCTTGCATTAGTAATTATTTGGCGAGGTATACGACTAGTAGTCGAGCCTCACATGTGCATTATGTTTACTCGATTCTGGAAGTAAAACCTTCAATTGGTTTATTTTGATTATTTTAGGGTTTCTTGGCGATTAAGGCCAATCTGAAGTGAAACTTTTTGAAGTTGAATCGGTGAGTGTACCACTCCCCTTCATTGTTGTTTAACTTGATTTTGCTCTGCAATCTGTTTATTTGTTCGAGACGAGGGTGTACTTTATCACACTCGTTCTCTAGTCTGATCATATGCCAATTTACTATGCAAAATTTGAATCTGTTATCTATGTCTGCATCTGTTCGGATTTCTATGACCTATGAGCTCAATCCTGTGGCTAAGTTATTCGAGTCGGGCCGGCAAGGGCCTGGACGATTAGATAACGAACCACGGTAGTCTGTTCGGGGATTTTGGGTATTGAGACCCTTGATTCCGGGTATACTCGAGTATTACCATTTCTGTTCGGTTACGGTGAGCGGGCCCGGTAAAGGGGTGTTTGGTGGACGGAATTCGGTGTAAAGAGGGGTCTACGGACGTTTGGTTCTATATACGTTGACGGAGAGTCAACCGGTTTGGATCAAGTACTGCGCTGGAAATTTGGCTCCTGAGAGCCACCCGTATCCTTCTGATTTGAATCATTGGTTCCTTTGCTTTACATCTGGCATGTGTATCTGATTTGTAAAATGTGAAATGCCATGATTTTTCTGCTATATGTTTGGTACCTCATTGAGCGCAAGCTCACCCCTTTCTGTCCCTTTTGTTTTCCTTACAGGAAAATAAACACTTTTGGTCTGGATTTGACAAATGGCTGCCAAACTGAGCTAGTCGAACATATCTTTTGTATAGCTCATGTATTAAAACCCTAAGTGTACTTTTGGGGCGTTTTCTCTTCTGATTTGGCAAACCGTGTATATGTATCAACTTTTGAAAACTTTTGTATGTCCTTTTGGATTGTAATTGCTAAAGTTCAGATGTGAATGTTTGTTAGCTATTTCGGTTGGGTTCTGACGGGTCGGTTACTATTCATGGCCGACTCCGGATTTCATTTTTTTTATTTTGGGTTATTTTACCATTTTGACTTGTTTACGCTCGTTTGTAAGTTCCGGATCGCTATAGATAGTTCTGGTCTGCATCGTTAGTCCTGGCGAGAGCTGGGCAGGCAGTCCGCTCACCCCTTTGGTTCGCCTTAGGGGAAAGTGGGGCTGTCACAAGTGGTATCAGAGCCACTTCGCGTGGTCTCTGCGCTGAGTGAGACTGGGCCAAGTGGTGTTATGGTCTTGATTTCGTGAATATGTCTAAGTGCTCGTTTGAGCGTAAGTTATGAACCGGGCATGTTATAAGTGTAAACATTGTTTTCATGAAATTTGAGGAAAATAGATATGTATGTCGGGTAGGAATCTTTAATATGGATGATTTACTCTTGGGACCGGCCGGCTCGAGTTGTGAATTATCTTAGATGGGATTCTTGTGCCCGGATACGGGGGAGATGTGAGCCTAGGTTAAAGGACTTGGGCGAACTAGAAATGTAATTCTATGGAACTTCGCGTGGTCTATTCGGGTATTGTTAAGCATGATCACTCTTGATTAAGATATAAACGGTGTTGTTTTCGTAGATTAAGGATGGAGCCCTAGAGAGAAAGGATTTTCGTTAGTGATTGTTGTACTTGTGACCTAGTGTGTCTATAATACTTTTGGATAACCCCGCTGCTTTCATGGATTTGTATCTAATCGACTGTTATTGTGTGGCTTGCTTGATACAGTTATGTTAAATAGGTATACTTTTGATCTGTACGTACCTTTTGCTACTTGCTTTTGCCTACCTATGTTTAATATTATATTCCCGTTTCGACCCTAGATTTATTAGACCAATGGAAGGCACTCGTAGTGGACGGGGCCGTGGGCGTGGAAATAGGCAACCTACGCCTGAAAGGGGTACTGGGGAAACCTCATCTGGACCAAACCCTGAACCTAGGGTTGACCCCAATGTGCAGATAGCTGCTGCTATGCAGCAAATGACAGACCTGCTAGCACAAGTAGTGCAGCAACAAGCCCAGAACCCAAACCTTAACCCTGGAAACCCCGGAAACCCTGGCCATCATATCGAGAGCGAAGACAGAGCACTCGAACGTTTTCAAAAGTTTGCTCCGCCAAAGTTTGTTGGGGGACCCGACCCGGACGTGGCCGAGAGGTGGCTTGAAAAGATGGTTGACATATTTGCAGCCCTACACTACCCTGACGAACGGCAGGTGACTTTTGCCGTGTTTCAGTTGGAGGGGGCAGCCCGTTCCTGGTGGAACGTAATTCGGCAGAAGTGGGAACGAGAACAGACACCTAGGACTTGGGTGAACTTCATCAGAGAGTTCAATGCGAAGTTTTTCCCTCCTCTAGTTCAGGAGAGGAAGGAAGACGAGTTCATTCGACTCCGCCAAGGAGCTCAAACTGTGGCGGAATATGAGAGCCAATTCACCCGCCTATCCAAATTTGCGCCCGAACTCATCATGACCGAGCAGCGGCGAATAAGGCGCTTTATCCAGGGCTTGAACGTGGAAATTCAAAAAGATCTGGCGGTAGCCCAACTTAATGCCTTTAGTGATGCGGTGGAAAAAGCTCAGCGCGTTGAAACTGCAGGGTTACAAGTTAGAAACTTCCAAGCAAGAAAAAGGGGTTTTCCGGGGAGCAGCTCAGAACAAGCGGATAATAGTACAATCTCTAAAGTTCGCAAGGGAAACGGGGAAATACGGCAACCAGGGGTGTCGCGCGATGTTCCTCAGGGAGGAACGGTCTCTGCTGCTCGTGGTCCCTGTGGATATTGCGGAGGGCCAAGTCATACGGAAACAAATTGCTGGAAGAAAGAAGGAAAATGCTTGCGCTGTGGAAGCGCTGAACATCGGATTGCTAGCTGTCCAGCTCGCCTGCGCGAGCGGAGAGGGACTCTGCCACCAACCAAGCCCAATTCTCAACCACCCGCCAAGAGCAACCCTGGACAGACGAAAGGAGAAGGGACGGGATCGAAGGCACCAGCTCGAGTATATTCTCTAGAGCAGCATCAGGTCCCTGACTCGTCTGAGGACGTAGAAGGTACGATCCGTTGGGTACCTTAGAGATTTGATAGATTCTGCTGATAAGGAAATTTCGAGGACGAAATTTCTTTAAGGGGGAGAGAGTGTGAGAACCCGTAAATCCCTAATAATTTTCTTAGGGTTTATTTCCTTTAATGGCATGATTTCTGCATTTTCTGGCTTAGAAATATTTTCTTAGTGGATTTTACGAGTAAATATAGTTTTTAGATGATTTTTCTTGTAACGAATAGATTTTGAGAAATTAAGAACGTATATCAGGCGTGGGACCCACTAGTGCGAAAAGTTCGGAAAAATTCGGCCAATTAGGTTAAATTCCGGATACTGTGTAAAATTTATCGGGTGTTAAGAGATAAGTAGAGTGTGTGAAATGATTGATGTGAGAGAGAAAAGAAAGGATAGGATTGCATTAATGGTGTGACAAGTGTCACCATCTTATGGGTTGAAGCTTATGGAACACTATTCACTTTTTTTGACTTTTGACCAAAATTGGTTAAATATCTAAAAATTTCACAAAAAATCCCCATTTTCTCACCTTGGATGGCCGGCCCTCTTACCTCAAGAAGGAAGAGAACTTCATCATTTTGCAAGCTTCCATTTGGTTCAATCTTCCATAAACAAAAGCTTAGACTAGATTTCACTCCATAAAATCCTATCTTCTAGTGCTAGTAAGGGTTGTAGTGAAGTTTGTTTGAAGCTCTAAGGTGGCCAACCTCTCTACACCTCTTGTTCTTAGGTAAGTGATGTTTTACTACTTCCTTATATCTAATAATGCTTATTTTGTGCTTAATGGGGGCATGAGAGAAGGAATATATGATTTGTTTCTTGATTTGGTTTGTTTTGGTGAAGTTTTTATTTTATTGGGAATTTTTCTGGTTTAATATGATCTTGATGTTGGGGGCTTGTATGATGAATTGTAATGGTTGGAAATGGCTCTAGTGGATGTGAAATGTGGTTAAATGCAATCAATTTTGGATTTGGTGTGAAATTTGAAAAGTTAGGGTTCTTGAACCCCAATTCTGTCCGGTTTTAGATCACTGGGTTAGAGGCCGAATTAGACTTTGCTCAAAACATGAAAGTTGTTGGTATTGATGTGATGGAGATGCCTGTAAAATTTCAGGTCATTTGGATTAATGTAGAATGAGTTATGACGAAATTACTGTAGCTGTTCTGCTTTGGACAGAATGCGAAAACTGCGATAGTAATTGGCCATTTTGACTGGTTTTGGTTTGGATTTTGAAGTTGGTGTCTTCTGATGAAATGTAGCTGAATGTCTTAGCTAACATATGCCTTTGGAATTTCGGCATTTGGACTAGTATGGACTGAGATATACCGATTACAGTTTTCTGCGTTTTGCAAACCTGTTTTGGGAATTCTGGTATAGTATTTCGTATTTTTGACCTAGTTGGGCCAGGAACTGGATTGAGTGACCTTCTACATTGTTGTAGCCCTGTTTCATAGCTTCGAAACGGTGGGTCTTGCACCCCCATCCGATAACCGTAGAGAATTTTACACCATTACCGCATAATAAGGGCAAAACAGTTTTCTATTTGGGGCCAAGACTAAGGCCATTTTCTAATTTCTGGTTTGCTATTATGCTCATTTATGCATATGAAACCTTATTGGGGTTGTGGTTGGCATTGGTTTATGACTCGTTATCGAGTCTCTTTTAGGGCTTGCTTTCATTTCGATTGTTTCCTAGTTAACTTTTGTACTTGTACCACGTTGAGCCTAGCGAACGGCTTTTGGGAAATGAGATGAATTTTGTGTGAGATGTTGGGACTGATTTGAGGATAGAATGAAGCCTTAATGGCTGGAAAAGTAAGAGATTTAGGGGAAGTGCTGCCCGATTTTCTAGGCCGTTTGGTTCCTTTAAGTTGGGTTTGCCTTTTGGTAGAATGAAAGGCTTTTGGGTTGTTTGCGCCTAGGTCTTCATGCTACCTTTTCGTTTCCAAGAAAATCATGTTTTGCACCCTTGCATTAGTAATTATTTGGCGAGGTATACGACTAGTAGTCGAGCCTCACATGTGCATTCTGTTTACTCGATTCTGGAAGTAAAACCTTCAATTGGTTTATTTTGATTATTTTAGGGTTTCTTGGCGATTAAGGCCAATCTGAAGTGAAACTTTTTGAAGTTGAATCGGTGAGTGTACCACTCCCCTTCATTGTTGTTTAACTTGATTTTGCTCTGCAATCTGTTTATTTGTTCGAGACGAGGGTGTACTTTATCACACTCGTTCTCTAGTCTGATCATATGCCAATTTACTATGCAAAATTTGAATCTGTTATCTATGTCTGCATCTGTTCGGATTTCTATGACCTATGAGCTCAATCCTGTGGCTAAGTTATTCGAGTCGGGCCGGCAAGGGCCTGGACGATTAGATAACGAACCACGGTAGTCTGTTCGGGGATTTTGGGTATTGAGACCCTTGATTCCGGGTATACTCGAGTATTACCATTTCTGTTCGGTTACGGTGAGCGGGCCCGGTAAAGGGGTGTTTGGTGGACGGAATTCGGTGTAAAGAGGGGTCTACGGACGTTTGGTTCTATATACGTTGACGGAGAGTCAACCGGTTTGGATCAAGTACTGCGCTGGAAATTTGGCTCCTGAGAGCCACCCGTATCCTTCTGATTTGAATCATTGGTTCCTTTGCTTTACATCTGGCATGTGTATCTGATTTGTAAAATGTGAAATGCCATGATTTTTCTGCTATATGTTTGGTACCTCATTGAGCGCAAGCTCACCCCTTTCTGTCCCTTTTGTTTTCCTTACAGGAAAATAAACACTTTTGGTCTGGATTTGACAAATGGCTGCCAAACTGAGCTAGTCGAACATATCTTTTGTATAGCTCATGTATTAAAACCCTAAGTGTACTTTTGGGGCGTTTTCTCTTCTGATTTGGCAAACCGTGTATATGTATCAACTTTTGAAAACTTTTGTATGTCCTTTTGGATTGTAATTGCTAAAGTTCAGATGTGAATGTTTGTTAGCTATTTCGGTTGGGTTCTGACGGGTCGGTTACTATTCATGGCCGACTCCGGATTTCATTTTTTTTATTTTGGGTTATTTTACCATTTTGACTTGTTTACGCTCGTTTGTAAGTTCCGGATCGCTATAGATAGTTCTGGTCTGCATCGTTAGTCCTGGCGAGAGCTGGGCAGGCAGTCCGCTCACCCCTTTGGTTCGCCTTAGGGGAAAGTGGGGCTGTCACAAGTGGTATCAGAGCCACTTCGCGTGGTCTCTGCGCGGAGTGAGACTGGGCCAAGTGGTGTTATGGTCTTGATTTCGTGAATATGTCTAAGTGCTCGTTTGAGCGTAAGTTATGAACCGGGCATGTTATAAGTGTAAACATTGTTTTCATGAAATTTGAGGAAAATAGATATGTATGTCGGGTAGGAATCTTTAATATGGATGATTTACTCTTGGGACCGGCCGGCTCGAGTTGTGAATTATCTTAGATGGGATTCTTGTGCCCGGATACGGGGGAGATGTGAGCCTAGGTTAAAGGACTTGGGCGAACTAGAAATGTAATTCTATGGAACTTCGCGTGGTCTATTCGGGTATTGTTAAGCATGATCACTCTTGATTAAGATATAAACGGTGTTGTTTTCGTAGATTAAGGATGGAGCCCTAGAGAGAAAGGATTTTCGTTAGTGATTGTTGTACTTGTGACCTAGTGTGTCTATAATACTTTTGGATAACCCCGCTGCTTTCATGGATTTGTATCTAATCGACTGTTATTGTGTGGCTTGCTTGATACAGTTATGTTAAATAGGTATACTTTTGATCTGTACGTACCTTTTGCTACTTGCTTTTGCCTACCTATGTTTAATATTATATTCCCGTTTCGACCCTAGATTTATTAGACCAATGGAAGGCACTCGTAGTGGACGGGGCCGTGGGCGTGGAAATAGGCAACCTACGCCTGAAAGGGGTACTGGGGAAACCTCATCTGGACCAAACCCTGAACCTAGGGTTGACCCCAATGTGCAGATAGCTGCTGCTATGCAGCAAATGACAGACCTGCTAGCACAAGTAGTGCAGCAACAAGCCCAGAACCCAAACCTTAACCCTGGAAACCCCGGAAACCCTGGCCATCATATCGAGAGCGAAGACAGAGCACTCGAACGTTTTCAAAAGTTTGCTCCGCCAAAGTTTGTTGGGGGACCCGACCCGGACGTGGCCGAGAGGTGGCTTGAAAAGATGGTTGACATATTTGCAGCCCTACACTACCCTGACGAACGGCAGGTGACTTTTGCCGTGTTTCAGTTGGAGGGGGCAGCCCGTTCCTGGTGGAACGTAATTCGGCAGAAGTGGGAACGAGAACAGACACCTAGGACTTGGGTGAACTTCATCAGAGAGTTCAATGCGAAGTTTTTCCCTCCTCTAGTTCAGGAGAGGAAGGAAGACGAGTTCATTCGACTCCGCCAAGGAGCTCAAACTGTGGCGGAATATGAGAGCCAATTCACCCGCCTATCCAAATTTGCGCCCGAACTCATCATGACCGAGCAGCGGCGAATAAGGCGCTTTATCCAGGGCTTGAACGTGGAAATTCAAAAAGATCTGGCGGTAGCCCAACTTAATGCCTTTAGTGATGCGGTGGAAAAAGCTCAGCGCGTTGAAACTGCAGGGTTACAAGTTAGAAACTTCCAAGCAAGAAAAAGGGGTTTTCCGGGGAGCAGCTCAGAACAAGCGGATAATAGTACAATCTCTAAAGTTCGCAAGGGAAACGGGGAAATACGGCAACCAGGGGTGTCGCGCGATGTTCCTCAGGGAGGAACGGTCTCTGCTGCTCGTGGTCCCTGTGGATATTGCGGAGGGCCAAGTCATACGGAAACAAATTGCTGGAAGAAAGAAGGAAAATGCTTGCGCTGTGGAAGCGCTGAACATCGGATTGCTAGCTGTCCAGCTCGCCTGCGCGAGCGGAGAGGGACTCTGCCACCAACCAAGCCCAATTCTCAACCACCCGCCAAGAGCAACCCTGGACAGACGAAAGGAGAAGGGACGGGATCGAAGGCACCAGCTCGAGTATATTCTCTAGAGCAGCATCAGGTCCCTGACTCGTCTGAGGACGTAGAAGGTACGATCCGTTGGGTACCTTAGAGATTTGATAGATTCTGCTGATAAGGAAATTTCGAGGACGAAATTTCTTTAAGGGGGAGAGAGTGTGAGAACCCGTAAATCCCTAATAATTTTCTTAGGGTTTATTTCCTTTAATGGCATGATTTCTGCATTTTCTGGCTTAGAAATATTTTCTTAGTGGATTTTACGAGTAAATATAGTTTTTAGATGATTTTTCTTGTAACGAATAGATTTTGAGAAATTAAGAACGTATATCAGGCGTAGGACCCACTAGTGCGAAAAGTTCGGAAAAATTCGGCCAATTAGGTTAAATTCCGGATACTGTGTAAAATTTATCGGGTGTTAAGAGATAAGTAGAGTGTGTGAAATGATTGATGTGAGAGAGAAAAGAAAGGATAGGATTGCATTAATGGTGTGACAAGTGTCACCATCTTATGGGTTGAAGCTTATGGAACACTATTCACTTTTTTTGACTTTTGACCAAAATTGGTTAAATATCTAAAAATTTCACAAAAAATCCCCATTTTCTCACCTTGGATGGCCGGCCCTCTTACCTCAAGAAGGAAGAGAACTTCATCATTTTGCAAGCTTCCATTTGGTTCAATCTTCCATAAACAAAAGCTTAGACTAGATTTCACTCCATAAAATCCTATCTTCTAGTGCTAGTAAGGGTTGTAGTGAAGTTTGTTTGAAGCTCTAAGGTGGCCAACCTCTCTACACCTCTTGTTCTTAGGTAAGTGATGTTTTACTACTTCCTTATATCTAATAATGCTTATTTTGTGCTTAATGGGGGCATGAGAGAAGGAATATATGATTTGTTTCTTGATTTGGTTTGTTTTGGTGAAGTTTTTATTTTATTGGGAATTTTTCTGGTTTAATATGATCTTGATGTTGGGGGCTTGTATGATGAATTGTAATGGTTGGAAATGGCTCTAGTGGATGTGAAATGTGGTTAAATGCAATCAATTTTGGATTTGGTGTGAAATTTGAAAAGTTAGGGTTCTTGAACCCCAATTCTGTCCGGTTTTAGATCACTGGGTTAGAGGCCGAATTAGACTTTGCTCAAAACATGAAAGTTGTTGGTATTGATGTGATGGAGATTCCTGTAAAATTTCAGGTCATTTGGATTAATGTAGAATGAGTTATGACGAAATTACTGTAGCTGTTCTGCTTTGGACAGAATGCGAAAACTGCGATAGTAATTGGCCATTTTGACTGGTTTTGGTTTGGATTTTGAAGTTGGTGTCTTCTGATGAAATGTAGCTGAATGTCTTAGCTAACATATGCCTTTGGAATTTCGGCATTTGGACTAGTATGGACTGAGATATACCGATTACAGTTTTCTGCGTTTTGCAAACCTGTTTTGGGAATTCTGGTATAGTATTTCGTATTTTTGACCTAGTTGGGCCAGGAACTGGATTGAGTGATCTTCTACATTGTTGTAGCCCTGTTTCATAGCTTCGAAACGGTGGGTCTTGCACCCCCATCCGATAACCGTAGAGAATTTTACACCATTACCGCATAATAAGGGCAAAACAGTTTTCTATTTGGGGCCAAGACTAAGGCCATTTTCTAATTCCTGGTTTGCTATTATGCTCATTTATGCATATGAAACCTTATTGGGGTTGTGGTTGGCATTGGTTTATGACTCGTTATCGAGTCTCTTTTAGGGCTTGCTTTCATTTCGATTGTTTCCTAGTTAACTTTTGTACTTGTACCACGTTGAGCCTAGCGAACGGCTTTTGGGAAATGAGATGAATTTTGTGTGAGATGTTGGGACTGATTTGAGGATAGAATGAAGCCTTAATGGCTGGAAAAGTAAGAGATTTAGGGGAAGTGCTGCCCGATTTTCTAGGCCGTTTGGTTCCTTTAAGTTGGGTTTGCCTTTTGGTAGAATGAAAGGCTTTTGGGTTGTTTGCGCCTAGGTCTTCATGCTACCTTTTCGTTTCCAAGAAAATCATGTTTTGCACCCTTGCATTAGTAATTATTTGGCGAGGTATACGACTAGTAGTCGAGCCTCACATGTGCATTATGTTTACTCGATTCTGGAAGTAAAACCTTCAATTGGTTTATTTTGATTATTTTAGGGTTTCTTGGCGATTAAGGCCAATCTGAAGTGAAACTTTTTGAAGTTGAATCGGTGAGTGTACCACTCCCCTTCATTGTTGTTTAACTTGATTTTGCTCTGCAATCTGTTTATTTGTTCGAGACGAGGGTGTACTTTATCACACTCGTTCTCTAGTCTGATCATATGCCAATTTACTATGCAAAATTTGAATCTGTTATCTATGTCTGCATCTGTTCGGATTTCTATGACCTATGAGCTCAATCCTGTGGCTAAGTTATTCGAGTCGGGCCGGCAAGGGCCTGGACGATTAGATAACGAACCACGGTAGTCTGTTCGGGGATTTTGGGTATTGAGACCCTTGATTCCGGGTATACTCGAGTATTACCATTTCTGTTCGGTTACGGTGAGCGGGCCCGGTAAAGGGGTGTTTGGTGGACGGAATTCGGTGTAAAGAGGGGTCTACGGACGTTTGGTTCTATATACGTTGACGGAGAGTCAACCGGTTTGGATCAAGTATTGCGCTAGAAATTTGGCTCCTGAGAGCCACCCGTATCCTTCTGATTTGAATCATTGGTTCCTTTGCTTTACATCTGGCATGTGTATCTGATTTGTAAAATGTGAAATGCCATGATTTTTCTGCTATATGTTTGGTACCTCATTGAGCGCAAGCTCACCCCTTTCTGTCCCTTTTGTTTTCCTTACAGGAAAATAAACACTTTTGGTCTGGATTTGACAAATGGCTGCCAAACTGAGCTAGTCGTTCAAGATGAGCTTGATAGAAAGACAAATATTTGTGAAATGCTGAAGGAAAGACATGGTGATTTGAAAAAAAGGATGGACAGCTTGGATGAGAATTTGAAAGCAAGAAAGCAGGAGTTTAACAAAAGGAACATGTTATCTACACATCCTACTACTTTTCAAAGAACATTTGCACACAACAAAATTGCACATGGTTTCACAACATATAGAAGAGGTGAATTAAGATATGTCAAACCAGTACATGTTAAGGACTCTTCCATTATGTGTGTTTTTTGTTGTCAAAGAGGGCATTTGAAAAGTAATTGCTATGTGAAAAGAAATCTGAACAAAGGGATGAAGTGCATGTGGTTAGTTAGATACAATGCTAACTATTATGGACCCAAAAATTAAAAAGGGTACCAAACACGTTATCTTTTCAGGATAAAGGATCAAACAAGTCAAAATGGTTTATTGATAGCGGCTGCTCAAGGCACATGACCGGTGATCCTTCCTTGTTCATAAAGCTGAAATCAAAATCAAGTGGAAAGGTAACATTTGGTGATGATGTGAAAGCTAAGACAATTGGAATAGGTGATGTTGGTAAGGATGGTGAAACTTTTGTTCATAATGTGCTCTTGGTTGATAACTTAGGTCATAACTTGCTTAGTGTTAGTCAACTGTGTGATAAAGACTTGTATGTGTTATTTAAAAAGCATGAATGCATTGTACTTGATTCCAAATATAATGTTGTGTTCAAAGGTAAGAGGTTTAATGACATATATATTGTGATTCTTGATAAAGTTGATTCTTCTAGCTTAAAATGTCTTAAAGCTTCAAATGAAGATTCTTGGTTGTGGCATAGAAGACTTTGTCATTTTAACATGGATTTACTAAAGGAAATTTCGAAAAAGGAGTTGGTTAGAGGCTTGCCAAAAATTAGTTTTGATAAGGACAAAATATGTGATGCATGTCAATTTGGGAAGCAAACTAAAATTTCTTTTAAACCAAAAATGTGTGTATCTACTTCAAAACCTTTGGAACTCTTGCATCTTGATTTATTTGGTCCCACTCAAATCACTAGCTTGGGAGGTAAAAAATATTGTTTTGTAATTGTTGATGATTATTCCAGATACACTTGGGTGATATTTCTTGCTCATAAAGATGATGCCTTCAAGAATTTTACTTCAATGTTTGCTAAAGTGCAAAATCTGCTTGGGTTAAAAATTGTTAGGATTAGAAGTGATAATGGGACGGAATTCAAGTATTGTGGTTTTCCAGAATTTTGTGATCATAATGGTATAACACATGAGTTTTCTATTGCAAGGACTCCACAGCAAAATGGTGTTGTAGAAAGGAAAAACAGGACTCTCCAAGAGGCTGCTAGAACTATGTTGAATGAATGTAGGTTGCCTAAATATCTTTGGGCGGAAGCGGTAAACACTGCATGTTATGTGATGAATAGAATACTCTTGAGACCTATTTTAAAGAAAACTCCTTATGAGCTGATTTTTGATAAGAAACCTACGGTTGGTTATTTCAAAGTATTTGGTTGTAAATGTTTTATTTTGAATCTAAAGGAACATCTTGGTAAGTTTGACAAAAAATCTGATGAAGGAATATTTTTGGGGTATTGTGAGAATAAAAGAGGATATAGAGTTTTTAATAGAAGGACACTTGTGATTGAAGAAGCTATACATATAACATTTGATGAAGCCAATGATGATAATTCCAAAAGTTTGTGTGAGGATGATGATGTAGGTGTTCGAGAAGGAATGGAAAAGCTATCAATTGGAAATGAAGGAAGTTCTGAACCAGCAGCAACTGAAATGGAAAATGAAGTTCATAATGATCAAGAAGAGGAAGATGAAGACAAAAATGATGATCTACTCAAAGATCTTCCCAAGGCTTGGAAATTCAACCAAAATCATCCAAAAGAGCTTATAATTGGTGATCCATCCGAGAAGGTAAACACTCGTTCCTCATCTAGAAAATTGATTGATAATTTTGCTTTAGTTTCTCTTTTTGAACCCAAAAATATCAATGATGCTTTAAAGGATGAAAATTGGATTTTGGCTATGCAAGAGGAACTTAATCAATTTGAGAGAAATGAAGTTTGGACACTTGTTGATAGACCTCAAAATCAACCTATCATTGGCACAAAGTGGATTTTTAGAAATAAGTTGGATGATAAAGGTGTTGTTGTAAGAAATAAAGCCAGATTAGTTGCTAAAGGATATGCACAAGAAGAAGGAATAGATTTTGATGAAACATTTGCTCCCGTAGCAAGATTAGAATCTATTAGAATGCTTCTTGCTTTTGCTTGCTTCAAAGGTTTCAAATTGTTTCAAATGGATGTTAAAAGTGCCTTTTTAAATGGTTTTATTGATCAAGAAGTGTATGTGGATCAACCCCCAGGTTTTGAAAATACAAAATTTCCAAGTCATGTGTTTAAACTTTCTAAAGCTTTATATGGTTTAAAACAGGCTCCAAGAGCTTGGTATGAAAGATTAAGTGGGTTCTTGATTGAAAAAGGTTTCAAAAGAGGTATTGTGGACACCACACTTTTTACTAAGCATGTGTTGAATGACCTTCTCATTGTGCAAATATATGTTGATGATATTATCTTTGGTGCTACTAATGAGTATCTATGTAAGGAGTTTTCCACCACTATGCAAAATGAATTTGAAATGAGTATGATGGGAGAATTAAATTTCTTCCTTGGACTTCAAATACATCAAACTCTTGAGGGAATCTTTATCAATCAAGCAAAGTATACCAAGGAATTACTGAAAAGGTTTGGCATGGAGGACTCAAAGCAAGTTGGAACTCCAATGTGCACTTCTACAAAGCTTGACAAAGATGAAGAAGGTAATCATGTGGATGAAAAGCATTATAGAGGTATGATCGGAAGCTTACTCTATTTAACTGCAAGTAGACCTGATATTATGTTTGCAGTTTGCTTGTGTGCTAGATTTCAATCGTGTCCAAAAGAATCACATTTGAATGCTGTAAAAAGAATTTTTAGGTATTTGAAAGGTACATTAGACTATGGTCTTTGGTATGCTAAATCCAGTGAGTTTGCACTATATGGTTATTCGGATGCTGATTTTGGAGGGTGTCGTGTAGATAGAAAGAGTACTAGTGGATCTTGTCACTTTCTTGGAAATTCTTTAGTCTCTTGGTTTAGCAAGAAACAAAATGCAATCTCATTGTCTACAACCGAAGCAGAATATATTGCCGCTAGTGCATGTTGTGCTCAACTTTTATGGATGAAGCATACCCTGAATGACTATGGATTGTTGTATGACTGCATGCCTGTATTCTGTGATAATACTAGTGCTATAAATTTGACCAAAAATCCTATTCAGCATTCTAGGACAAAGCATATTGAAATAAAGCACCACTTTATTCGTGATCTTGTTCAAAAAGGTGAAATTTGTGTAAATTATGTTAGTTCTAAAGATCAATTTGCTGATATTTTTACAAAAGCTTTGCCATTAGATCAATTCATTCATCTAAGATCAAAATTAGGAATGTTCGAAAAATCATCATAAATTTTTCATTGCCTTCGGACGTCCGAAAGAGGATGAACGGACGTCCGATGATGTTCTTCAGCCATTTTCCAGATTGCACCTGTTCGGACGCAGCTGTCGGACGCACAACTTCGTTCGGCCGTCCGACAGTGCAACGGCTCATTTTTTAAAATAACTTTCTTCCTTATTTGCTTCAGTCTCTTCCTATTCTATCTCCTCTCGGACGAAAACCCTCTCTTCTCTCACTCTCAAATTCGTACCATTCTGTAGCTACCATTCCCAAATTGACTCAACCAAAACATTTCCCCATCGTTTGCGTTTCATTTCTCCTGATCATTTCACCAAACTGAGTAACACTTCGCAAATCCCCAAATTTTCCTCACAACCCTACTCTTGCATAACCGCTCTGTCAAATCTCGTTCAAGGTGTTTTTGTCCCAAAATTTCTGTGCGATTCACTTCCCTACTGTTGTGTGCATCATTTGCATCCTCCATTCCACACATTTAGAACAATGGTGAATCTAAGGGGAGGAAAAGTTACTGCCGGACGCAAGCATCCACTCAGGGATGAGGATGAGAATCTTCCTACTGTCAAACGGACATCCAAACGCTTCAAAAGGGGAGCTATCAAGGGTCAAATGTCACGACCTACTCCACAACCCACTTCTCAACCAGAATCTGGACAGGGGACCTCTTCTCAACCGCCTCCTAAATCAGTCCCTCTCCCTCCATTCTTTGATGATGCTGCGAAAGACAAATACGCCTGGATATCTCAGAAGGGTGTCATCCCTCAAAGAACTGTAAACCCCTCTGAATTTCGTTCCATAGGTTTAGAATCCATTCTAAGTCTATTTGATTTCCAGAAATGGTCGCATCTCATTTCCATGCCCAATGTCTACTATCCTGATATGCTGCATCAATTTTTTGCTAACCTTAGGAAAGGAACTGACCAAACTGAGATCATGTCTAGGGTAAATGGGGTAGACCTAATCTTTGATTCTGATACTGTGAATTCCATTTTAAAGACTACCATTGAACGTTTGTGCAAAGATAAGGTTGCTAATTTCTTTTCTTATGAAGAGCTTCCTACTGCTGCAAATCATTTTGATGGGACAAAAATGTTAACTTATTTCAAAAGAAGTTTTTCTTCACCTGCTGATGCTAAGTTGAATGATTTGGCTCCTGTGAATTTGATTGCCTTTTCTATCATTTCAAACTTGCTTGTGCCCACTGATGGCCATAGAACTGATGCAAACAAAATGGAGCTGTATCTTTTTTACTGTTTTCGAGAAAAAATTCGGATTGATTTTGGCTTTGTCATGTGCAAGTTTTTACTTCGCTATGCTACTGACTCTCGAAGAAAACTATCCTATGGGAAGTTTCTTCAAAAGATTTTTGAATTTTACAAAGTTCCAATTCTAGGTGTTTGTCCCAAAGAAGCATCTTCTTATGCTTTTACCAGAGCATATTTTGAAAGGAAAAATCTTATTTTTAAAGATAATCTGTGGGCATATAAGGGGGCATCATCTAGTGAACAAAGATCTAAGACTGTACATGATTCTTCACCCATTTCACTCACTCCCATTCACCCTAGGAAGTCTACCACTAAAGCATCTTCCTCTTCCAGTAATGAGGTAATTGAGCTTCTTCATGAACTCAAACAGCATGTTCTTCTTCTTGAACATGGCCTAATGCTCACCATGTCTTCTGAGCAACAAGCTGCCTTTCTTGATAAAAAGAACCTTCTTTTTCCTCCACCTGTGGTTGAGGAAGTCTCACATGACAAAGAACCTCGAACCACTGATCCAGGTTCATCAGTTCCAGATCCGAATCCATCAACTCCTGTGACTCCTCATGGCCCTTCCACATCAGACAAAGGCAAGGCACCAATTGAAGAAGCTACTGAAGATGATGAAGAAACTGATGAGGAAGACCTCTCTCAATATCAGCTCTCTCGGAGGACTCCTGGATCCACTTAGTTCATCATTTAGGACATTTGCATTCTGTTTGTCTCTTTTATGTGTTTGTGGTATTCAACAATGAATATGTATTGTAATGGATATTTTAAGTTTCTTTTGGTATGATCTGGTGGATGTTTAAGTACTGTTTTGATGAATGTCTAAATATTTTGATGAATGATTGTCTATTCTGCTTGTGTGAATGTAATGAATTTGTGGATTGTATGATTGTCTATTGAATATGATTGTCTATTTTAAGTACTGTTTTGATGGATGTGTTGGATGGTGTCACCAGGATGTTGATTTGTGAACTTGTGTGGATGACAAAAAGGGATGTTGATGTTGATGTGATTGGTTGCCCTTTTGTGATGACAAAAAGGGGGAGATGGTATAATGATTGGATTGAGTGATGATTGGTGATTGATGAATGATTGGATTGAGTGATGATTGGTGATTGATGATTAGTGATGTTAGGATATGTTGGAATTGATTGTTTAAATTTGGATTGGCTGATATGCTTAATTGTTTAATGTTTAATTGTTTAACTCGGATGGGCAGCCAAGTGAGGGGGAGGTTTTCAAAATTTTTAAATTTTAGGATTCACTAAGACAGGGGGAGTTTTCATTTCAATCATCAATTTCATTTCAAACTTTTGTTTTGTCATCATCAAAAAGGGGGAGAATGTTATTCTTGGTTTTGATGATCACAAAAGTTTGTTTATACAGACCAAGAAAGTGAACACTTTGATCAGGTCTGTTGGAACAAAGAAAGCATATGTTCGTTTATCTCCTGACTACGTTGCTTTGGATGTGGCAAACAAGATTGGAATAATATGAATAAATTTAGTCATTGTTTTGTTTTCGATCAAAGATATTGTCTTTTAAGTATGTCTAGTTTGTCATTCTTGGTACTGTGAAATATTTGTCTAACCTTCCTCAAATACAAGTGTTTTTTGTCTATCCAAGAATCAGGTTCAAATATGTCATGAAATGTAAAACAACCAAAATGAGAAGCAAAAACAGGACAATCAGGTCGGACGGCCGAAAGGAAACTGTCGGACGTCCGAAAAGATAAAGATCATCAGGAAGGAAGCACCGTCGGACGCTCACATGGAAGCATCGGACGTCCGGAAGGATCGGACGCTTGCCATCGGACGCTAATCAACCGCATCGGACGTCCGAAAAATTCCAAGATAACTTGCTAGCTCACGGCCCAAGGTCGGACGCTGTGCTGTCGGACGACAAAGAACTTATCGGACGTCCGAACCTCAACTTGGCTATCATCGGACGATTGGTTCGGACGATGATTCGATCGTCGGACGTCCGACAGCCCCAACGGCTAGTTGACTCTTCAGCTGCCTTCTATCCGTTGGAAGCATTGATGAAGCCCATTTCTGGATCCCTTTAAAATCAAACTGGTCTGAACGAAGTAGGGACTTTTGCTCACTTTGTTTACAAGTTCTCAAGAGATATTTTAGCTAGAAAATAGTCTCCAAAGCAGATTTGTATTAAAGTGGTGTGAATTTCTGTTGAGCATTTCTTTTGTGGTTGAAAGGATCTTTAGTGTAGCTTTGTTGAGGGTTTTCTGAGTGATTGTAAAACTTCCTAGCTTGACTAAGTGAGGCTTAGGGCAAGGAGGAAGAGCTCCCTCCATTGTACATCTAGTTGATCTTCGTTCATCAAAGAGAAGTTGCTCTTCCTAGTGTTTGGTCTTCAAGTTTGGGTAAAGCTTGGTAGACACTTGGTTTGTTTCTCTATTTTATATTTCTGTTTAATAAAATCTTCATTGCTTATCTATACTTGCTTCTCTGATTAATATTGCTATTGTCTTCTAATCTACTTGGTTGATCATTACTAAAAAGGAAGGTAAATTTTCATTAAAGAAAAAGTGCATAAACTTGGTTAAAATTTTAAATCAACCAATTCACCCCCCCTCTTGGTTGTCTGTGGGACTTACAACCGGCCTGAGCATGGTGGAATGTGATTAAGGCAAAATGGGAAAGAGAACAAACTGTATGGACATGGGCTAACTTCCTAAGGGAATTTAATGAAAAGTATCTCCCATCTTTAGTCCAAGAAAGGAGGGAGGATGAGTTTATTGGACTACGCCAGGGAACCCAAAGTATGGCCGAATATGAAACAAAATTCACCAAACTATCCAAGTTTGCTTCCGAATTAGTGGCCACGGAACCGAGAAGGGTAAGATGATTTATACAGGGATTGAATTTAGAAATTCATGAAGCACTAGCGGCGGTTCAAGTGAATACGTTTACAGAAACCCTTGAGAAAGCCCAACGAATCGAGAATGCAAAAGCACAGATAAAAGCCTCCCAAAACCGAAAAAGGGGTACACCTGGTAGTGTGACTGAGGAACCAAGTGAATCGATAGTCCCTTCCAAAGTGCAGAAAGTGAACTTTTTGTCCCACCCACCATGGACAATAGGGGCGTTAGATGAATGATTTACAAAAGGAAGTCAAGTAGGCCATGGGGAGATTTTTCAAAAAAGCCAACAAGTGGCTTCTTCCTTGACTTGTGGCTACTGTGGAAAGACCAATCACACTGAGAGTGATTGTTGGAGGAAAGGGCAGAAATGTTTGATTTGCGGGAGTAGTGACCACCAGGTTAGCAACTGTCCGAGGAAACAGTCACGTGAAAGTAGTACCCAACAACTGGAAGGTACTAAATCAAAACAAGCGAATGAAAGAGGGAACCGAACAAAAGTACCGGCAAGGATATATGCTTTAGACAACCAACAAACTCCTGAGCCATCTGAAGGTAAAAATTTCGAGGAAGAAATTTCTTAAGGGGGAGAGAGTGTGAGGACCCAAAAATTTTCACATTTTCTCAGCATTATTTTATTTCTTTGACTATATTTTATACTTTCCTTGAAAATATTAAATTTTCTATGCATTTTTACAAGTAAGTACAGTTTTAAAATCATCTTTCTAGTGTGAGTTAGTGTACGTTGAGTTTGAAGTGTATTTTGGACGTGGGACCCGCAAGTGCGGTAAATGCGATATATTTTGACAACTTGTTGGAGTTTTGTATTAAGTGATATTATTTTACAACGTGCTAAGAGATAATTAGAAGTTATCTATATGAATTAGTATTAGAGAGACAAAGAGATAAGCTTAAAACCCTAAAAGGAGCCAAGTGTCACTATGCTATTAGAAGTTGGACTTTTGACCAAGGTTGGTAACTTTACTAAAATCAGATTTTTGACCAAAATTCATTCATTTTCTTGTCTCCTTTGGCTGAAATTAGTGAGAGAGAAACCAAGAGAGTTCTTCATCTTCCACTTCAATTTCTTGCCCAAATCTTGAGTTTCAACCGATTAATTTGCAAACTACTCCATAAAACTTATTTCCCAAGTAGTTTCCAAGGTGTTTGTGGAGTTATTATTGGAGGACAAAGCCGAAGCTACCGTCTTTCATAGGGAGATAAGGTATTTTGCCAAGAACCTCTTCTTTACTTCAAATAATTGCTAATTAGTGGTTTAAAGTTGTAGTTTTGGTAGTTTATGAGCATATTTCATGGTTGGAAGTAGTATTATGGAAATTCCAGGTTAGGGTTTTGAATGACCCTGTTCTGTCTGATTTTATTTGAGCATGTTAGAGGCCAACTAGCCTTAGCACAAAACATAAAAGTTGTAGAGAATGATGTTTTATAGTTGCCTGCAAAATTTCAGCTCAATCGGAGCAACGTAGCCTGTGAAAAGATCGAAATACCCCTGCTGCCCTGTTTCTGTCCGAAAATGAAAATCAGCCTCTGGAAGTGGTTAGTTTGACCAGGAATATTACCGAATTGGTTGATGATGTCTTCTTAAGAATTATAACCTTGTATCTTAGATTTCAAATGGCTTTGGAATTACCTGAATTGGAGTTGTGTGTGCTGAGATATGAGTGAATAAAGCAGGACTGCTAGTTGATTTTTGCAGTGAATTTCGAACTGGAAAATCTGGAGTTGTTTTGATAAATTTGATCTAGTTAGGGTGAGAACTGGACTGAGTTTTCTTCATGAAAGTTGTAGATCTCTGTCTTAGCTTTTCAACGCCTCTAATAACACCTTAAACAGGCTTTGGTAGCCTGCGATATGGCCATTTAAAGGTAGTATGGTTAATTAGCCGATTAGTTGGAACTTGGTTTTGGGAATTGGAAATTTGACTGGGTTACACTGGAATTTGGACTAAGCGGTTTTCATCAAAATTGTAGCCCTCTGTCTTAGTTTCGAAACGGTATAAATTACATCCCAATCCGATAAGCGTAGCTTCGGATGTGTCCGTTACGTAAAACCCGTCAAATCTGTCTTTTGTTAAACTTCATTTCCCCACATGTTGTTAGCTTGATTTTTGTACTTATATGACTTTGAGCCTATGGAATGGCTATTGAAATGAAATGATATTGTGTGTGACTTCGGGATTGATTGAGGAAAACAATGAAACCATAAATGGCTGAAAAAATAGGTAAATACAAAGGGCGTGCTGCCCAAATTTTCGCTCGAGGGCTAAGTTTCTATTTGAATTTGTATATTTTCGTTTGGCAAATACTATGACCATTTTCCATCTTAAAACATGATCCTTCTTCAATTGGAAACTCCAAATGTTTACTTACTTTTACCCAAATAAAAAGGAGTGGTTTAGGGTTTTCTTGGGTATTTTGTCCTCCCTTTTACATGAATTTCATTAAGACATTTAGTCTATAATATCTACTTGAATATGAGATGATTTTGAACCATATAAACGATCCCGAAAACAGTATTTCTTAGCCTATCTAGTTGGATTTCGACTTGTCTTTGGTTGAAGTGTTTCCATTGGAAAATTTTATAACCCTTTTGAGTTGGGTTTTACGTTTCGACTATGAAACCTTAGTTATTTTTGTCCACGGGTCCAAATGTACTCGTTTCACTTTAAAATCTTTTATACGTTCTACTCATCAATTGTCGAGTTCTTTGATTTCATCTAATTGTTTGTGTTAGATGAGCTGTAATATCCTTTCTTATTTAATCTTAGGTTTTCTTGGTGACTAAAGATAATATCCGGAAGGATATTTTTCACATTGTTTTGCGTATATAGGTGAGTGTTCCTTATTTGTTATATTTCCTTGACTTATTGGCTTGTTATTATTGATTGATAATGTGTTAAGTGCTTTCAATGATTGTTAAAACGAGTTTTCTAGGCAAGTGTATACTTTATCGCACTCGACCTAAATAAATGTGAAATTTTCAATGATTAAATGATTAAATGCTAGCTGCGCATGAATGTAAGCCGTTTGGCTGAACTGGGCCCTGCCCTTCGTTACCGATCAACTCGAGCCAGAAGCGGATTCGGTCGGGCGATATGGTGACCCTGGGTATGAACGTTGGTATACTCGAGTATTACCTTGTAGGTTGGTGGAGCCTGGCCAACATCCCGGAGGGGGTGAATGAAATGAAACGAACTAATTAACGAGGATTTTATTTACAAAAAATGCATTTTCAAACGATTGGAGGAATAAGGAAAAGTGTCAGGAGAACGAATGAACGAATGAAAGCATGGCTCCCTGTGAGCCCGTATCCTTTTAATGAATGTGTTATTATCGCTTTCCATTGTAAATGTTTCTTGAATTATTGATACTCTATGTTTAATGTATTGGATTGATTGTTTGGTTATGTGTTCGGAACCTCACTGAGCTTTTAGCTCATCCCTTTAGTTTTGTTTTCTTTAACAGGGAAGGCGAGCCAGGACGGGAGTTTTGGATAGTCTAGCCTAGACTAGTTTCTTGGTTTTCTTTTGTAATGGTTCTCGCCCTAGTGCTTGGCACGGGTTGGATATATGAAGAATTGAGAACCTTTGTATATTCGATGTTTGTACTCTAATGTACATAAGTTTTGCGTTAAGTTTTGGATTGTCGTTATATTTATTCCTGTGTTTTATTTCGATTTTAATTGAGGACTGAAGTGAACGACTGAGTCCCGGCGAGAGCTGGACAGGCGGTCCGCCGAACCCTCTGGTTCGCCTTAGGGGGAGGTGGGGCTGTCACAAGCGTAATCCCTTAAATATTACTTAACTAACACATAGGCAATTTAAGCACTCAAATGTGGAAATACTCACCTAAAATATTTTTGAGTTCAGACTTAGGTTCTTGGATTCTCCGCCGAAACTCCCTCAGCTCCTGAGACATTTATAAATTTATTAGTTTACTTGTTATTTTCCAAGTGGTGAAATTAAGGTTTACATGGGTTTCAAGATGTTTAAAGTCTAGGTAATGCTAATCTCTTAAGCTTTAAGGTTCCATGTTTTATCAAAATAACGTAAGGTAAGGTGGATAAGTGGTAATTTACAGTTTAATAATGAAGGTTGGGATCTTAGGTTCTAAGGATCATTTTAACAAGTAAAACTCTTGTAAGATAGCATAAAAGGGGTGTTTAATTAGATTTGGTTAATTTTCTATCCTAGAGTTCATAGTTAGAACCCAAAATCCAAGTGTTAGTTTAGAATGACTTAAAACCTAATATTTAGCATAGTGTGCTCATGTTTTCCATCTAAAGTTCATTACTTCTTTGGTTAAATTTTCTTAAATTCAACATGTATTTTACGGTCACACTTAAAAGTTGTTCTAAGCTCAAATTTTGGTTAAAATTTCTAGGAAAAATTTAGAAAATTAGTTTGAAATCCTCACCCAATTCAAATTAGTCTAAACAGATTCAAGTAGCTAACCAACTCTAGTTTCTTTCGCTAAAACTCACGGTTTCTTGCTCTAGACAGGGTAAGCATATAATACAGGGAAAAATGGAAGATTATACAGTATTGTTGACCAATATTTGTACAAATTCAATTCACATTACAGTAATCAATTGGAAAATAAGCATAGTCACCCTCACGGCTTTAAATCAACAATTTCAGCCTAGTTCCTTTCAAAATTTTGTTCAACTTCCAAGTTATCAACCAAATCCAATCTTGCAATCATATAAACATTAGAGTGAGAACATGCAGCTTCGAAACTAACAAATTTTCCAAGAAATTTCTGTTTTAAACAAGAATTTCAGTTAAGCTCCATCGGACAAGTGAACTGCCATGCAATTTAGTCATTTCCACCCTATTAATCAAATCTTCACCAAGGCAAACTAGCATACAACCATGAATGCATCATACACAAGGTAAATAACATAATCTTCCAGCCAATTTCCACCAAAATACCCAATCAAAATCATAAAATGCATCATCGGTTAAGCTGGAAATTTTCCAGCAGCTATGCAATCTCCCAAATAACAATTCCAACCACAAAAGTTAAGGTTTTCATAGTAAAAATTACATACATAAGCCTATAAACGTTATACAGGGCCTAAAACTTGAATTCTAGTTACAATCTACTAAAGTTTTCAAAGAACAAAACCAAAACTGCAGCAGCATTTCTTCCTCCAGATTTGCTGTCTTGGAATTCTAGTTTTGGTGTTGCTTTAAAAGTTCATCTTAACATGCCTTATTTGATAGTGTAAACAACATGCATGTCAAAATATGTGACCGGAAAATGTATATAAGACATACAACAAAGAACACAACTGGAAAATTGCAAATTAGCTCATCAAGTATCGCATAATAGCTTTGAACGAGCATTTCCAGCTTTGACAACCTTTGTTTCCCAGAAAATTTTCTTTTACTTGGTTCTAACTCAGTCTAAAGAATTACTAGCTAAACGTGGAAGAAATGGAAGAGGAGGACAGTAGTTTACCTCTGGTTCTTATGGCTCTAAGCTAGGAAAATAAAATTCTGATTTCTCCCTCCAATTCTTAGCTCGATAGACTGCATTCCTTCTTTCTTTGTGGCTGGTTCTCACGGTTGAAGGAGGCCAGAATGAATTCCTGGTTGTTGTTGCTTCTTTTCTTTTGGTCTCTCTCTCCTTTTTCCTCTTAATGTCTCTCAGGTAGCTAGACTAAAGAATGAACTACAGCCAGCTTCTACTTATTGTCTCTTGACCGATCAAAATTACATTTGCATATTACTTGGCCAGCTAATGAGGACAAGTGTCCTCCACATTGCATGTTGTCTTGTTTGCAGTTAGAGAAGGAAGAAAGCTTTCCGTTATTTATCTCTCGGGTCTTATTGTTTAAGAAGGTAGAGATGGTTTTCTTTCGGTGGTTAGTGGTAGACAACAACAAATGAATTGGTTTCTCTCGGTTCTGTAGACACCAAATTTTTATTATTTTTAATTTCATTTTTATCATTTATTATTTATTTATTAATTGGGTTAGATTCATCATTTTCATTTTGTAAGATGTTAAAAGTGGCTTTAATTCTCTTAAATTTGGTTTGAAAATTGTTAACTTATTTTAATTGTTTTTTGAAGAAAGATGAAAATGACAAAAAGTAAGGAAAAATGTGTGGATAGGTGGAAGTGTGCATGTTGAACAAGTGTACAAAATAATCATTAGACAAGTGTCTAAGGAATTATAGGACAAGTGTATAGGAGGTAGGTGTTAAGGACACTTGGTGGGCTTAGGGAATTTGGGAAAAAAAAAGGGGAAACGGAGGAGGTTTTAGAGGAAAAAAAGAAAAGAAGAAAAACAGAGAAAAATTGAGAAAAAAGGAAGCGACAACAAAAGGGGGGTTTCGACTAAGGGTAGATGGAGCTGGACAGAAGAGCAAAAGGAGAGAATTGAGGGCGAAATTGGGGAACCAAGTGAGAAAAGGGACGGCTAGGGAAAGCAAGGGGGTTGGCGGCTGAAAAAAAAAAGAGGGAGAAAGAGGGGTTAAGAGATGAGCTTCGAAGAGAGGGAGCTAGAACTGGAGAGCTTCGGGCATTAAGAAAAACGGAAAAAGAAAAACAGAGGAAGGGATTGGAAAGGGGGAGCTACAAAATGGAGAGGAGGAAAAAGGGCGGCGCCATCTACTTTCTTTGGCTGAACCCTCAACACTTCGGAGACGAGAAATGGCAGCAGCCACGGTGGCAGCTACAGCCGCCCGATCGCTCCTGTCCATCCGATCAACCACCAAATCCCGCCACTGCCGCCTACGAATCGCCACCGTGAGAGGTCACCGTAAGGTAATTTATTCATTTACATTTCAGTCTTCCTTTTGCGTCTTACATCGCCCGCGAATACATGTGCTGTATATGATGACTGGAATTGAATTTCTCTGTTTCTGATAATTTTTGGGGCTGATTGTTACTTCGATTGAACACAGATTTTGCTGGTTTTTTACGCTCATGTATTGTTTGATAAAATGCCTAACCGAAAGTTCCATTTGAAAAATGATTCTTGCTTGCGTTGTGCGTGTGAGGAAGAACGAACAGTCAAGAGGTTTCATGCTTGTCAAAATAGTTAATTTCATAAACATAGGTTTGAGAAATTTTCAGAGCACGTCTGCCATGCGTTTTGTTCCGTGGAAGTTTCATGTTGCTTGCTCACAATTTTGGATTGAATGCCTGTGTTTTCGATGGATTTTTGGGGGTTGATTAACTTCAAGTGTCCAGTTTTTGTTGTTTGCTTGGAGTGTGGTTCAGCTAAGCTACACGACTGCTAATAAAATAAAATGGGTGGAGAGTTTGTTGGGTGATTCTGTTTTGTTGACATGTCCGGACCTTGATATGCTTTCTCGAAAGTGGTTGAGTTAGAAGTGGATGTTCATATCATGTAGCTGCGTTTTATTTCTTCCTCTCCCTGTCCCAAGTTCACGCATTTGAGTCTGGTTGATGACTGTGAAAATTTGATTTGAATATCATATCTGTCATTGAGATTGGCTAGATTTCTGCTATTCGGGTTTGTTTCACTACCTTGTTTGTCTTTTGATCTGATGCTTTAAAGGAAAGTCGGAAAATGATGCTTGGGGTTACATGTTGTTGATCCAAAGTTACATAAATCAAGCATGTTTGGTTTCTTGGACTGTTTGGCATGAATATATCTAAGCTAAAATGAAAGAAGCAAAAAGCTGCTGCATTTTCATTGCTGTTTTCCTCTCTGCTCACTGAGTTTTTGGACATAAATTGCTGTTTCATCTTATGTTGAAGGGAAAAATGGAATGTGTGGTGTTGAGTTTGCCTTTTTGGGTCCAAGAAAACATAAACTAGCTTGAATGTTGACCAAGTTGGATAGATTTCCCTAAAGATCCAGAATTATGGGAAAGTTTCGTTTTGTTTTCTTGAATGAATCTGGAATCGCTAGTTTGTTTCTCATTCCAGATTTCTCCTCTTCCCTTGTATGCATAAAACGGCATTTTGAGAATGAGTTTACGAAATTTGGTGGGTGCTGGGAGGTTGGATCTTTCTTCTTGATTAGAATCTTTGTTTTGCCGCATAAAAATTGAGGCAAGTTTGAAGCTTCAGACGATAGTTTCGGTTGCTGGAATTTGTTATTCTTGTAGTCTCCACGAACACTTTGCTTGATTTTCTTTCAATAATGGCTTTGTTAAGACGTGTTCAATCCTGTTGTGAGTGTGATAAGTTCAAGGTTGCTATATGATTTTTGTTTGCCGAGAGATTGTTGAAATGGTAAGAGCTGGTGAGCGAAATTGCTGAAAGTATTTGTTGCAGAAGCTCATTCCCTCGTAGCTTTGCATGCATTTTGCATGGAAGTGTTCCAAAATTATATTTTTGCTCCCTTAGCTTCTATCCATGCTACTACGGCCCTAACACTTTAGATTTCTTTCAATTGGGTCCCTAATTTAATTGCAAATAGGCCCCTAAACTTTATTTTTCTTATAATTTGACCCCAAAGCTTTATTAATTCTTGTAATCAAGTCCTTCATTGATTTAATTTCTTGAATATAGGTTGTTTACATGATTTTAATTGATTCAATTTTACGATTATTTGTTAATTAAAGTGATGCCTTGACCCTTTCTTTGTTTTTGGAGGGTAAATAAGTGATTTTATTTCATTGGAGCTCCAACTTCAAGGGAGGTAATCTCTATCTCCTTGATTTTGTTTTCCAACGTGCTCCTATGTGCTTTTTCATGAATTTTGCATGTTTTATTGCATGCTTGTTTATTTTATTTTTATCTACATTGGTGGTTCTTTAATTCCATTTTCTTCTAATGTAATTATTTGGAGGCACTTGAATGCCAAATTTGTAATAGTTAGGTTATTATATCATTTTATTCTTTCCTCCCGTAGATTGTAGTAGGGTTCCCCGAATGTAATAGTTAGGGTTTTATTTGCTTTATTTGCCTTGTGTGTTTTTGCATGCCTATGTGTTATGTGTTACTCGCTTTCTTAGGGTATTGCATCTAGACGCCACGCTTATGTGTTATGTGCTATATGTGATTTATGTGTTTATTTGCTTTATTAGGCTTTACATGATTTATTTGGTTGTAATAAATGTGTGACGTTGCCACACTAGTCCAACGCTAGTCGTTGCCCCCTTTCCCGTCACCACACTAGTCCAACGCTAGTTGTGGCCCTTCATTCCGATTTTTCACTAGTCCAATGCTAGTAGGAATTCATAGATATGGACTAGTCCAATGCTAGACCCTTAGGGACATCCCTCGCTAGATCATGTTTGTATGATTACATTACACTTCATGCATATTTTTTCATTTTTTAGGATCTTTTCCATTTTCGCATCATATTTCCCCCTAATAAAATATTCCTTACCCCTATGTATATATAACATTTAGATTTGTATCTCATTTAGGAAATTAGGGGGTAGATTAGTGCATTTTTGCCTGATTAGACTAGAGATAACCCTTTGAGTATGGGATATGGACGAGTTTGGCTTTCTAGTCTTAGCACGCTCGTATTCCCTCTATTCAAGGGAAAATTGAGTCACGAGCATTAGTTTCCCCGCACCCATTATGATGCATTCCTTTAGGTCATGCACATTTGTATATTATTATTTTCTTTATTTTTTCTTTCTTTCGAGTCTCATGACTTGCATTATTCGTGACTTCTTCGAAGAGTCTTTATTGGGCATCACAATTAATGTGATTGACACCGTTCGAGTTTTGAAGAGAAATTTTGACCCTCCGATACCCTCTTAGGTCTAGGGTTTGCATTCATATAGTTCATCCAAATATGATAAATCTTTAGGTTAAAATAAGAAAATCTTTGACTAAATCGCGCAACTAACCTTGGCTAGGTTGAAAGGGTGCTTTGGATTCTTATCCTTGCCTTCCCTTTCTTCAAATGTGACTCCCGAATCTTTTCTCTGATTTTTGTAGATTTGGAGTAGTTTAAAAAGGGTTTTCTACTTTTTTTTTTCCTTAAAAATTCATTTTTTAGGTGATTTTGTACACCTTAACTCTATACCAAGTGGCGACTCCGATTTTTCAAAAAATCCTTTTTAAACTATATTTTTGGGTCGAATCGTCACATTCTCAAGTCCCATTTGGGCCCATGTTTTTCATTCTCTTTGTAAATCAAAAAATTCACTTTCCAATAAAAAATTGAATCAAAAACCATTTTTCTAAACTCGTCTTTTATTTTTCTTCTTTTAAAAATGGGGCGCGACAGCTGGCGACTCCACTGGGGATTTAGAGAGTCTTAGCAAATTTGATTTAGTCAATCTTTTTCTTTTTTTAATCTTTTCATATATTGCATTTGGATGTTTAGGATTGCATTTTTTCCTTTTTTAGGATTTTTGTATTTCGCGCGTATCAACTCACTCCCTCACACATTTGCGTACGATTGATTTGATGGATGAATGATTTATGTTATGTAATCTCGCACCTGGCATTGTATTTGGGTGGGGGGACTTTACCCTAGAGCCTCGCATTGGTTCTTGATCCCTCCCCTCCAAACGAAGCACTTCATACGTGCATGCATAGTTTTAGTCACCCTATTTTTCTTTTATTTTCGTGGGCGTTTCCCACACCTCCTTGTAGGATTAGGATCGATTGCCTTGGGTAGACGGATGGTGTGCTCTGCGCCCATAGCGCTACCTAAGGGATCACTCGAGCCACCGACCGAAGGCCCTGGGAATGATGACCCTTCGCCTTTAGGTCTGAAGGCTTGGGAGCCGAAACCTTATCAAGTCTAGATGCATTAGTGAACCAAACCTCATGCATCCATATTAGAATTACCTAGGGTAGAGTCTGCCTTACCCTATTAGGGACACCCTTCACGAGGGGAGGGATCCAACCCCTCTTTTATTGCTTTATCTCTTTGTATTGTTTTGCTACAATGTGTTATGTGTATTTATCTGATTGAACTAACCTTTTTTGGTTTTTGTCTCCACTGCATTCATAAGCTCTAGTAAATAAGAGTCCTGGCATGGTACTCTCTAGGAGCCTATCCTATTTGATGTGACACGTTTAAATTTAATACTTCGCATTTGCACCATGAATCCATGTCATTTTAAGCTCACCCCGGCATATAAAAGGGGTCCCTCTAGGTCACGTTTCATTTGTGTGACGCCCCACATCTCCCTAAGGCGGACCAAAGGGTATCCGCGGATGCCTGCCCAGCTCACGCCAGGACTCAAGCAATTCCATCCAAATTCAAACCGAACTAAACACTTCGATGAGAGCAACATGAATACAATAATGCGGAAGCGTTCAAGCTTAATAAGTCACTTAATGTATAACCAGTACATCGGGTAATCATGAAACGACTTAAATTCAAAGTACACATCAGGGCCCAAACTTTTCAAGTTTACAATTTCCAAAAGTACAACCCAAACCAGGGCCTAGTCAAAATATATAACAGGAGTCTTAAGAAAATTACAACGGATGGTTTCTCCATAATTCTCCAAGAGTCGGTCCTGTTAAGGAAAACAAAACTATAGGGTGAGCTAAACGCTCGTGAGGCCAAGAACACACATGCAAGCACGTAATCAAATAACAATCCCAACTTTAATAAATAAAGCCATGTCTTTTCAATAATCAATCTATCAAACAGGAAAAAGTAATCAGAAACAATTCAAGGATATAGTAGCTCTCAGGAGCTAAGTTCCACTCGATCTGTCGATGTCATTCGTATACTTTCCCGCATTGACCCTCCTGTCAACCGGGTCGGTATTTCCATTTCCGTAGATCACCACTTGCTTCCCTCCGTCCACCGTACACCCCAAGGGCCCACAATGACCATAATTGGGCGATACTCAACGAGTATGCCAAACAAGACCTCTTATTAGGTCGAGCTTATGTGTATCTCATGGCTCGTCCAAATCCCCGACCAAGCCCATTGCTGGCTCGAGTCTAAGGACGGCCTATGAGTTTGGGCGTCCCCCATTCATTTGGTAGTCGAGGAGATTCACTCTAACGACACAAGCATTCATGACATGACATTGCATTTCATTCATTCATTCAATACATTTCATTCATTCATTCATTCTTTCATTTGAAATTAGAACGAGTGCGATAAAGTACGCACCCGCCCTTATTTTTAAAACTCCCAACAAGTATCACAATAAGCAAGTATCAAATTCATACACTTGACACTCACCGAGCAATTCAATAAGAATTATTTCCCGGAAGTTCAAGTGTCCACGGTGAGATCCTCTTGAAGGTCTCCTTGCGCGCCTGGCAATTTAATAGTGGATAATTACACAATTAACCCACTTATCAAGAAAGATTGTTCACTAGTACAATCTAAGAATTATTTTGCAAAAGGAACCTCAATTACACGTAAATCGAGGTTCGACTTGCCTTTTATTAGGTACAATATTATTTGAGTTTTTGATCATGAAAATCGTAAACAAAACGTTTAAGAACATCAAAAGAATAAAGAGTTTTTGAAAAACTCTATTTCTTTGAAATTGGAAAATTTTCCAGTTTTATGATGAATCTTTGAAAAATCGTAACTCGCTCGGTATAAGTCGAGAATTGGAAAACTTTATACCGTTGGAATCCTCTGAGAGAGTACTATAAGTTCCTAGAAGACACTTTTCCATGAATCGAAGTGAAAAGTGATCAAAAATGGGCTTGAAGACGCAGGGTTGGTTTTCATGGCAGAATTAAGTTGGATTTCGGCCAACTTTGGAGATTCGGCACGATTCACACGTTGTGAACCGGCCTCTGAAATTTTCAGCTCAATTAGTGTTGCAAGTAAAGTGTATGACAAAACAAGTGGATCAAGAATCGGAGTTTCGAGCACCGAGATACGGTAGCCCGAAGTTGAGCAAATTCAAGACTGGATGATTCCAGATTTGAACCTCTAACTTTAGTAATTCAATTGGGTATCGAAACGAACTTGAATCGGCACCAAAATTGGCAGTATTTCAATACTATATGGAAAGTATCCCTATATCGAATTTCGGGGAAAAATACCTTCGGCAAGGTAGTTAATTAGCCAACCAAAGTTCAAGAAAAATCCTAAGGCAATCTGCCTTTGACTTTCATTTTCCAAATTTCCAATCGTTTAACCAAGAAAGTTATCCAACCATGGTTCATTTGTAAAATAAGGGTCTAAGATACACCCATAATATCTTTGGTAAGTGTTTAATATCAAAAACATCAACTAACAAGTTCACTCCAAGATTTGGTTCCAAACCAGTCCAAACATTAGGGTTTTCCAAAACAGAGCAGTCCACTTGTTTCAGTCACAACTCAGTCATTATAGCTCAAAATCGAGCATGGCTTACGCCGTTGGAAAATACATTCATAGAGTTAAAATATCACAGAAGAAATCTTTTCCAAATTCGGCACCCATCTGGTTCAAATTCGGGCATCAAGTTGCTGCCTGAACACCTCATTCCAGATGAACAGAGTAACAGGACAGCGAACTTAAAACATTTGGTTCGGCTTGCTCACAAAGAATCAGAACGTGAATTATATACCAAATTAAAGCTAGGAATGTCTAGTTTCAAACGCCACCGAAGGCACATGATTTCGACATCCGAGGACAGAGTTAGAGCCAAAATACTACTGCTGGTCAGAGACATACGCGAATCAGTTTCCAGATTTGCTGGTTTCGAAAAAAATTCATTTGCTCCATCAAACCTCAATATTTTTCAATGAAATTTTTCACACATCTAATACATCCTACAAACATCCAATTCAAGTCATTAAACCATTAAAAATTGGCCTGGAAATGGCCGAACATGGCAGGGGCAAAATCGGAAGTTTTAGCCTCTTACACCCAAAGAAGTTTCCACTAATTACCCATCACTAATGCATCATTATAATCACTAAACCAACAATATAATCACCATTAATCATCACATCAGCAACAACAACCCAAGTGTGGGAATTCCAAGAGCCCACAATCACATTTTTACACCATAAACAAGTAACTAAGTGCATGCATGAGCTTAATCTTGTCACATAATCTCCAAAAGATAAGAATCCAAGGGTTGATCATTACCTACTCCTTTGGTTTGCAAGGTCAGAATTTTCGGCCCTCTTGAAGCTCCAAGAAACCGTGAGAGTTCCCTTCCTCCTTAGCTAGATGTAGTCTCCAAATGGTTTGCTAAGAGATCTCCAAGTTTGGTGTGATTTGGGTGGATTTTGGTGCATGGATTGAAGATGAAAAATGAATACAATGGAGAGCTCTTCTCCTTCTTGTTGTTCGGCCAAGTGAGGTGAAGAGAGAGAGAGTGCTGATGCAATTGGCTTCCAAAGGAAGATTCTTTGTGTGGTGCAAAATGCACCTCAAAGTCAACTTGAAATAGTGCAATTTAGGGTGCGTTTGGACTCGATTTTTCTCGCGCGTTTGGTTCACTAGTGCACTAAACCTCCAAGGCATATATATTCTTGTAGATATTATTCACTCTTAATTGTCCCGAAATAAGGGTCTAAAGTCCTTCAATTGAAGTCGCGCGTGTGAAAACGCGTACCGTCAAATTTTACCGCTATAACGCGAAACTTTCGAAAATTCCTATAACGATTGCACTACTAACTATCACTTGAATATTTATTCATAAGATTACCTATTTTAGGACCATAGTACAGGTCTCCAATATTCCAAGCTTATTGTGCTACTACGCGGATAAAATCTCCAAGCACTATTCACTATTTTTACGAAACGCGCTCTAGGAAATTAATTTTTGAAACGAGTCATTTTAAAAATATAACGAAGTTACATTACCATGTATTTAGGTCTAATAAGACTAGAAAATATTCCTTGGAAATAAAACCCAATTAAATAATTTATTAAGCCATAAATTAGGCATAAAATAATAGTTTTTGCGAGTCCTCACATCCTCTCCCCCTTAAGAAAATTTCGTCCTCGAAATTTACCTTGGTTGATGAACAAGTCTGGGTACTTATCTCTGATTGTCTCTTCAACTTCCCATGTTGCTTCCTCTACTCCATGGTTCTTCCATAGAACTTTCACTAGTGGTATCTGCTTGTTTCTCAATTCCTTCACCTTTCGATCCAGAAGTTTTACCGGTCTCTCCTCATAGGTTAGGGTTTCATCAATCTCAATATTCTCCGGTTGTAAAACATGAGAGGGGTCTGGATGATACTTCTTAAGCATGGACACATGAAACACATTATGAATACGAGATAAGCTCGGTGGTAATTCCAGCTTATAGGCTACATTCCCAACTCGCTGAATAATCTTATAAGGCCCTACAAACCTTGGTTCTAATCGAGGATTCCAATAGCTAACTTCCTCCAACAATCGAAATTCCTTAACCATCAATCCAGCCATTTGTACCTGACGGCTCAAAGCATCGGCCACTACATTGGCCTTCCCAGGATGGTACTTAATAGTGCAGTCATAATCTTCCAGAAATTCCATCCATCTACGTTGCCTCAAATTCAGCTCCTTCTGAGAAAATAAGTACTTAAGGCTTTTGTGATCTGTAAAAACCTCAAATGTCACTCCGTATAAATAGTGTCTCCATTTCTTCAAAACAAAGACCACAGCCGCTAACTCCAAATCATGGGTCGGATAGTTTCCTTCATGCGGCTTCAATTTTCTAGAGGCATAAGCTATCACTTTATCATTTTGCATCAAAACACATCCCAAACCTTCCTTAGATGCATCGGTGTAAACCACAAAACTATCATGTCCATTTGGTAGAGCTAGAACAGGCGCTCTAGTCAACCGTCTTTTCAACTCCTGAAAACTTCCTTCACACTTAGAACTCCAAATAAATTTTCCATTTTTCTTGGTCAACTCAGTCATAGGTCCAGCGATTTTCGAAAAATCCTGGATGAATCTCCGGTAATACCCTGCCAATCCTATAAAACTCCGAACTTCCGTTGGATTTTCCGGTCGTTTCCATTTCGAAACAGCTTCCACTTTAGCTGGATCCACTTTAATTCCATCCTTAGAAATTATATGCCCTAGGAAAGTCACTTCCTTTAGCCAGAATTCACACTTGCTAAACTTAGCATATAGCTGATGTTCCCTCAAGATCTGTAAAACCATTCTCAAATGTTTCTCATGATCTTTCACATTCTTAGAATACACCAAAATGTCATCAATGAAGATCACCACAAATTGATCCAAGTAAGGCTTAAAAACCCTATGCATTAAATCCATGAAAGCGGCAGGTGCATTGGTTAACCCAAAAGGCATTACTGCAAACTCGAAGTGCCCATACCTCGAGTTAAAAGCAGTCTTAGGTATGTCCTTCTCCAAAATCCTCAATTGATAGTAACCTTGCCTTAGATCCAACTTTGAAAATACTACCGCCCCTTGCAGTTGGTCAAACAGTTCATCAATGTGGGGTAGTGGGTATTTATTCTTAACCGTAACATCATTTAAACCTCGATAATCTATACATAACCTCAAACTCCCATCTTTCTTCTTTACAAACAAAACTGGGGCTCCCCACGGAGAATCACTCTCTCGTATAAAACCCCGTTCCAACAAATCCTGTAATTGTAACTTCAACTCCTTCAACTCAGCTGGAGCCATCCTGTATGGTGTCCTTGATATAGGTGCTGTTCCCGGAGTTAAATCAATTTTAAAAGCTATTTCCCGTTCCGGGGGTAGAGACTCCAATTCTTCAGGAAAAACATCAGAAAATTCTTTCACTACCGGTGTGTCCTCCAGATTCACCTTATCGCTAGGGGTATTAATAAGAAAAGCCAAATACCCTTGAGCTCCCTTATTTAACAATTTTCTAGCCCAAATTCCCGAAATAAGTGCAGACGAGGCTAACTTACCCCTTACATCCAGTAGAGCATGGCTTATATAATAATCACTTATCAGGTTCAAGTATTACATATCACACCAATCCAACCTATCAAATAGTCATGGTCCAATAGGGAATTAATCGCGTAATCAGATAAAACAGGCAAAAGGCTTGAAGTCGGACGTAAAGTCCCAGACATTTGGAAGAAATTCAGGATATAGCGAAGCTTCAAATCAAAAGTTCATCCCTGGTGGTGCTGGACAACACAACAAGCAATGCCCCACCAGAGAGGTTCAGTTCAACCGCTACAGAAGAGTAGTAGCCGGTCTACAACCACACCAGTACGAATAAGTTCAAGAGTAGGGTCAAAGCAGAGCCAAATACTTCAGGTTCATGGTGCATGAGTACGAACAAAAGTATAAGTTCAAGTTCAAGTGCAAGTTCAAGTTCAAATTCAAGGGTCATGAGTACGAGTAAGAACACCCTGGCCTAACCTCTGTCCAGCAATTCACATTCTTAAACAGTCACAAAATTCAAGTCCACATTCCATATATTCAGTCAAATTAGGTCCATTGAGGATACGCAAGAGCACACTAGCCTAAACAGGTTCAAGTCTCAAGTAAGCTCAGTCTAATCGGTTTCAGACAGTTCGAGTTCTCTTACCAACCCACTGCAATACTTTCGGAGTTCAAACTTCCTAAGATTGAAATACTGGCACAGAACCAATCATAACATATGTTGCGCACAAGAAAATCTCACTAAGTTTTCGGTTAGGTCAATCCATTATACACTAGTAGATCGGATCTTCGGGTTTATGTTTGATTCATATTCGGTACTAGGGACCTATTAAATTATATGAAACTGTCTATCAATTTGTCTCACAAGTACAGGGTTGTCTAAGCCCTCGGTCACGGTCCCCTTTTCTCGTTCCTGCTACCCTACTTAAGAAAAGTCTATAAGCACAGGAAAAAGGCATAACTAAGCATAAAGAGCACATTGCGTATACAAGTTGCAAACACATTTAAAATCAGGTCATGATTCGTTACATGTATCAAAAGTTATAACACGATTAGAAGTTACAAAACAAGACCAATATGTCCAATATTGCACATAGGCAATTAAGTGCCACAAAAATATAGAAGTACATACAAGCAGGATACAAAAGGCCTCACAGCGTGCACTACCCCTTTCTAAGTCCATAGTTAACCCAAAGGGGTCCAGACATCACTAATTTCAATCAGATCACACGCCTTTACGAAATTAGATCCAATAAAGCCATAACGCAAGCTAAAACCAAGATTATCCATTCGAAGTTCAAAATCTTTAATAACCAGCCACCAGTCGGAACACCATCATCTCCAAAATAACTAGTCTTAGGGTTTTGTAATTAAAGTTTCAAGCTCCAAGTTCAAACCCAAGAATAAGTACAACTTACTACCTTACGTGTCAAATGGAAACCAAATCAATTCACACTAACTTGTACTCTTGAATGCAGTTGCTCTATATCTCAAAGTTGCCTCAGTCCGTACATTTAAAATTGACTCACTCTTCTTGAAAGTCAAGAATTTTAAAACATAAGAAGAGTATTTCAAGTAATCAAAAATCTTATCAAGTTCAGGATTCACATTATTAAACATAAGCTTGCCATTCTTTCGAAAACTCAGGATATATATATATTTTTCTTCGTGTAAAGCATGGACAAATTCAAGTGTGAGATTACACCAATATACAATCAAGGGGGAAAACTTAGTTTAGAAAATGTAAATCTTGTATTAACCCATCATATACAAAGTTCAACAACTCATTAGTTATTCACAAATTTTCAAATTTGAAATTCAAGTAAAACTCACCTTTTTACCAAAATCGGAAAATTACCCATATTTAAAGCATATATATCTTATTTCCACTCATCGCTTACAAATAAAACTAGTACATCCTAGTTTTTCTTTAAATTTTCAAAGCAGAATATCTTTAGAAGATATGTGGGCGGAAAATACATTTTATTCCTTTGTACTTTTATCTTGGTTCAAAATCATCCAATCTTTCACTTCAAATCTCTCATCCCATATCTTCCTTCAATATAACATCACCTAATTCCTCAGTTTCTTCTGCAAGTCCCAAATAAGAACTCCCAAATAATCAATTTCTTTAACCCCTAAGATACAATAGATCCTTGTTCACATAATATCCAAATTAATCCCACAGTCAAGCATCCTAAACTTTAAGCCTAGGATACGCTACAGAGATCTGAAGCCTAAGCTCTGATACCAACTGTGACGCCCCACATCTCCCTAAGGCGGACCAAAGGGTATCCGCGGACGCCTGCCCAGCTCACGCCAGGACTCAAGCAATTCCATCCAAATTCAAACCGAACTAAACACTTCGATGAGAGCAACATGAATACAATAATGCGGAAGCGTTCAAGCTTAATAAGTCACTTAATGTATAACCAGTACATCGGGTAATCATGAAACGACTTAAATTCAAAGTACACATCAGGGCCCAAACTTTTCAAGTTTACAATTTCCAAAAGTACAACCCAAACCAGGACCTAGTCAAAATATATAACAGGAGTCTTAAGAAAATTACAACGGATGGTTTCTCCATAATTCTCCAAGAGTCGGTCCTGTTAAGGAAAACAAAACTATAGGGTGAGCTAAACGCTCGTGAGGCCAAGAACACACATGCAAGCACGTAATCAAATAACAATCCCAACTTTAATAAATAAAGCCATGTCTTTTCAATAATCAATCTATCAAACAGGAAAAAGTAATCAGAAACAATTCAAGGATATAGTAGCTCTCAGGAGCTAAGTTCCACTCGATCTGTCGATGTCATTCGTATACTTTCCCGCATTGACCCTCCTGTCAACCGGGTCGGTATTTCCATTTCCATAGATCACCACTTGCTTCCCTCCGTCCACCGTACACCCCAAGGGCCCACAATGACCATAATTGGGCGATACTCAACGAGTATGCCAAGCAAGACCTCTTATTAGGTCGAGCTTATGTGTATCTCATGGCTCGTCCAAATCCCCGACCAAGCCCATTGCTGGCTCGAGTCTAAGGACGGCCTATGAGTTTGGGCGTCCCCCATTCATTTGGTAGTCGAGGAGATTCACTCCAACGACACAAGCATTCATGACATGACATTGCATTTCATTCATTCATTCAATACATTTCATTCATTCATTCATTCTTTCATTTGAAATTAGAACGAGTGCGATAAAGTACGCACCCGCCCTTATTTTTAAAACTCCCAACAAGTATCACAATAAGCAAGTATCAAATTCATACACTTGACACTCACCGAGCAATTCAATAAGAATTATTTCCCGGAAGTTCAAGTGTCCACGGTGAGATCCTCTTGAAGGTCTCCTTGCGCGCCTGGCAATTTAATAGTGGATAATTACACAATTAACCCACTTATCAAGAAAGATTGTTCACTAGTACAATCTAAGAATTATTTTGCAAAAGGAACCTCAATTACACGTAAATCGAGGTTCGACTTGCCTTTTATTAGGTACAATATTATTTGAGTTTTTGATCATGAAAATCATAAACAAAACGTTTAAGAACATCAAAAGAATAAAGAGTTTTTGAAAAACTCTATTTCTTTGAAATTGGAAAATTTTCCAGTTTTATGATGAATCTTTGAAAAATCGTAACTCGCTCGGTATAAGTCGAGAATTGGAAAACTTTATACCGTTGGAATCCTCTGAGAGAGTACTATAAGTTCCTAGAAGACACTTTTCCATGAATCGAAGTGAAAAGTGATCAAAAATGGGCTTGAAGACGCAGGGTTGGTTTTCATGGCAGAATTAAGTTGGATTTCGGCCAACTTTGGAGATTCGGCACGATTCACACGTTGCGAACCGGCCTCTGAAATTTTCAGCTCAATTAGTGTTGCAAGTAAAGTGTATGACAAAACAAGCGGATCAAGAATCGGAGTTTCGAGCACCGAGATACGGTAGCCCGAAGTTGAGCAAATTCAAGACTGGATGAGAATTTTCCAGATTTGAACCTCTAACTTTAGTAATTCAATTGGGTATCGAAACGAACTTGAATCGGCACCAAAATTGGCAGTATTTCAATACTATATGGAAAGTATCCCTATATCGAATTTCGGGGAAAAATACCTTCGGCAAGGTAGTTAATTAGCCAACCAAAGTTCAAGAAAAATCCTAAGGCAATCTGCCTTTGACTTTCATTTTCCAAATTTCCAATCGTTTAACCAAGAAAGTTATCCAACCATGGTTCATTTGTAAAATAAGGGTCTAAGATACACCCATAATATCTTTGGTAAGTGTTTAATATCAAAAACATCAACTAACAAGTTCACTCCAAGATTTGGTTCCAAACCAGTCCAAACATTAGGGTTTTCCAAAACAGAGCAGTCCACTTGTTTCAGTCACAACTCAGTCATTATAGCTCAAAATCGAGCATGGCTTACGCCGTTGGAAAATACATTCATAGAGTTAAAATATCACAGAAGAAATCTTTTCCAAATTCGGCACCCATCTGGTTCAAATGCGGGCATCAAGTTGCTGCCTGAACACCTCATTCCAGATGAACAGAGTAACAGGACAGCGAACTTAAAACATTTGGTTCGGCTTGCTCACAAAGAATCAGAACGTGCATTATATACCAAATTAAAGCTAGGAATGTCTAGTTTCAAATGCCACCGACGGCACATGATTTTGACATCCGAGGACAGAGTTAGAGCCAAAATACTACTGCTGGTCAGAGACATACGCGAATCTGTTTCCAGATTTGCTGGTTTCGAAAAAAATTCATTTGCTCCATCAAACCTCAATATTTTTCAATGAAATTTTTCACACATCTAATACATCCTACAAACATCCAATTCAAGCCATTAAACCATTAAAAATTGGCCTGGAAATGGCCGAACATGGCAGGGGCAAAATCGGAAGTTTTAGCCTCTTACACCCAAAGAAGTTTCCACTAATTACCCATCACTAATGCATCATTATAATCACTAAACCAACAATATAATCACCATTAATCATCACATCAGCAACAACAACCCAAGTGTGGGAATTCCAAGAGCCCACAATCACATTTTTACACCATAAACAAGTAACTAAGTGCATGCATGAGCTTAATCTTGTCACATAATCTCCAAAAGATAAGAATCCAAGGGTTGATCATTACCTACTCCTTTGGTTTGCAAGGTCAGAATTTTCGGCCCTCTTGAAGCTCCAAGAAACCGTGAGAGTTCCCTTCCTCCTTAGCTAGATGTAGTCTCCAAGTGGTTTGCTAAGAGATCTCCAAGTTTGGTGTGATTTGGGTGGATTTTGGTGCATGGATTGAAGATGAAAAATGAAGACAATGGAGAGCTCTTCTCCTTCTTGTTGTTCGGCCAAGTGAGGTGAAGAGAGAGAGAGTGCTGATGCAATTGGCTTCCAAAGGAAGATTCTTTGTGTGGTGCAAAATGCACCTCAAAGTCAACTTGAAATAGTGCAATTTAGGGTGCGTTTGGACTCGATTTTTCTCGCGCGTTTGGTTCACTAGTGCACTAAACCTCCAAGGCATATATATTCTTGTAGATATTATTCACTCTTAATTGTCCCGAAATAAGGGTCTAAAGTCCTTCAATTGAAGTCGCGCGTGTGAAAACGCGTACCGTCAAATTTTACCGCTATAACGCGAAACTTTCGAAAATTCCTATAACGATTGCACTACTAACTATCACTTGAATATTTATTCATAAGATTACCTATTTTAGGACCATAGTACAGGTCTCCAATATTCCAAGTTTATTGTGCTACTACACGGATAAAATCTCCAAGCACTATTCACTATTTTTACGAAACGCGCTCTAGGAAATTAATTTTTGAAACGAGTCATTTTAAAAATATAACGAAGTTACATTACCATGTATTTAGGTCTAATAAGACTAGAAAATATTCCTTGGAAATAAAACCCAATTAAATAATTTATTAAGCCATAAATTAGGCATAAAATAATAGTTTTTGCGAGTCCTCACAATTTGTGTATTGCATATTTACGCGCTTTGATAAAATGGCATCATGCATAAACCCTAGAAAGGGAATGCCATTTAGGGGATCCCATGTTAGGAATAAACCACCTCGTGTCTCGGATACTTAATCCAATGAGGCTTGCACGTTTATATTTTTGTACCATTCGAAGGGGTAGTGCACGAGGTAAGGTAGGATCCGATCATTTTCAAGAGCGTTCTTTGGAATATGAGCGTCTAATAATCACTTTTTGGCCATTTTATCAAAATTGGTAAAAATCCCTTGCTTAAAGGACATTAATTTGAAGAAATTCACAAGTAATTCCTCACTATTGAGACGATAAATAAATTGAGGCCAAAATTTGATTTTAGAAGGCTCATAGACTAATGCATCGCAATAAATTTTTGAAGCTACCAGTGGATAGATTGATTTTCAAATAAGCTGTCAATTCAATTCCCTCCATTGGCCCATTTTATTCATTAATTTCATCCAATTCATTTTATCAATTTGTTCATTTTTAGGGCAGTATAGTCGATTTAGAAATCATTTGACTAGTTTACCAATTCTTAGGGCAATCTAGTCGATTTTGAATAGATCACCAATTTCATTCAATTCATTTGATTGGTTTACCCATTTTTAGGGCAATCGAGTCGATTTTGAAGAGATCTTCAGTTTCATTCAATTCAGCTGACCAATCTGCCTAGTTTTAGGGCAATTCGGTCGATTTTGAATAAATCCTCATTTCACTCGATCTGTTTGATCAATTGATTTCATTCAATTCATTTGATTAGTTTATTCATTTTTAGGGTTATCCATTCAATTTTCAATAAATAATCAAATTTCATTCAATGAATTTGACCATTTTACCCCTTCTGGCACATCATGCGTCGACCAAAGCAAGCAATCCATTCGGACTTTGTCCTCATTTTTTAAGACAAATGTCTCTTCTCACTCTAATTGGCCAATTTTTCAAATCATTTTTTTCACTCAATCAGTTGATCGGATTCATCAGGTATGGTATGGTGCCTACCCTAGAGAATTGCATTTTCATACTAGGCCTACCCTTGGCATAAAAGGGCTCCCCCATAGGACATGCATATCGATTTTATAGTCTTGCTTACTAACTCAGGGTGTTTTTTCTTTTGTTTTTCCCCCTTCCCCTACATTCATAAAATGTTTCAATAAGGTGGAAATATTTTTCTATATCTGATAACAATTTTGATCCGATAAAGTTTGAAAGGTAATACTTGATTCTTGGGCAGACCCTGCAACAAAAACATGAAGGATCTATTTGGAAGCGCTAGGCTAAAGCCTCTAAGAGTCTTCATCATTATTTTTCAAAGAAAAGAAAAATTCTGTTCCGAAAAGGAGGCAAACAAGTGTGTATATGTGGAGCTCTACAGAAGTCTTTCTCTTCTCATTTGTAGAAATTTTGTTTCAAACTTTTTCAGCAATAAATTTTTTTTATTTATACAATTTGTCGTTTTGTATATAATCATGTATATTTCATTCTTTTTTTGGCTATTTGAGGGATTTCATGATGAATTTTAAGAAATAAGACCGAATTGAGATTTTTCAACCTCTAGACTGAAATTTCACGAGTGTATGCTTTCTAAAGTCCTTACGTACACTCAATTGGTGATCCGAGTTATACAATAAGAGTGCTCAGAAAAAAGAAAAAAAAAGAAAAGAAAAAAAAGGGGTGAGCGGTCACTCAAAAGGCCCAATGAGATACCTTTTCTCCTTCACTTAACCCCAAAATAAAATCAGTCACATGGATTGATAAATTACAAATTGGGGTAATTTTTGCTTGAAAAATGTCCATTGTGTCTAATTATGTTCAATTCACATCTAAGTGAAAGCAAAAATGTGCATTATCCTTGTTTATTTTGAAAATTTGGAATGATACTTCGAGCGTTCGTTTCTCTACCCATACAGATTTTATCATTTGCACTCCCATTTGAGCCTTTGAAAGAATAATTTTGTTTCAAATAAGAGCCTTAATGATCACTACCCTACATTGAAAAATTTTCAAATATCAAAAGGAAATGGATTTTCAATGAGCAGTTCGTTACTTTGGTTGTCATGAAGCGTAAAAATGATGCTTTGGCCATCATTTCTACAACCCAAACACTGTTTTACCCCTTGTATACTTATTTGAGCTAAAATCGGTAGTTCTTTTCAAAGCACTTATGATCGCACCCCACATTGGGGAAGGAGATTGAAGAATTTTCCAAAAAGAAAAGGGAAAGGTAAAAATGTTGAACCAAAAGAGAGAACCCCAAATGGGAAAATTTGATTCTACCTGAGCTTCAATTTTGAAAATAAGAGAAAAAAAAGAGAGAAAGAGAAAAGAAAGAAAAGTTGTCCGACGGATTCTCTATGTTTCACGGATATGGATGAACGGAAGTCATCCTCGGTTAATTGATTCAGATGCATGCAAAGAAAAATTTCGCATTAATGAAAATTTTCCTTTCAGAGTTAATGTAAGGAATGGATTAAAAGTCAGGCCTTCTTCTTTTCCAATCAAACATTCTATCCCTAGTTATCCCTTTTGAGCCTTCAGAATAAATTACTTCGTTTGGCAACCTCTGAGAATAACAAAACCCCACACTGGAGCAAGTTTGAATTAAAAAAAGAAGAAAAGTCTCAAAGGGTGAAAAGTGATAAGGCAACAAAATCAAAAGACAAAAAGAGAACCTCAGTTGAACATGAACTGGGGCAAATTTTGAAAAGTTCAAAAGAATGGCAGAAAGCCGACAAAAGAGAACAAAATGAAAGAGAAAGAGTCTCAATTGAGAATAAACAAGGGCAAGTTCTGATTTAATCCTAAAACAGGGTTGGCGCAATAATGCGATCTCAGGTCATTCAAATCGCTTTTGAAATCCGCTTTCAAGCCTTAACCTTTCTAAGCACCCCACCAGACCCCATTACAAAAGCCGGAAGCCCTGACTTCTATTTTTTGCAATTTCTCTATCAAGAAATTTTCTAATTGGCAAGTGATGCTCATATACTGATGCCGAGAAATTTTTTAGATGTATTTCTGAATTGATTAGATGAGGTTGACACTGCTCATCATGTGAAAATCCGTAACGGCACATTTGAAAAGAAAAGAAAAGGCAAGCAAAATGAATGCAAAGAAAAATGCAAAAAGATTTGACGTTGAAGTCCCTGGTGAATGATGAGAAAATGCAAACAAAGTCTGAGATCTTTGAGTTCAAAATAGGGACAATTTTGAAAAAAATGCGATCTTCGGTGCAATGTCCTTGAAAGTCTTATTTTTTAACTATCGTTTTCAAGCCACATTATAAGCTTATAAAGTCCATCGCTGACTTATCCTTCATGGCAACCCAAAGTGAGGATTATGCTCATAAGAAGTCAATCATTTGTGATCATAAGGGTATAACTAGTTTTCACATGTTTAGCTATCGTTTCTATCCATTTTGTTGCAAGCCTATAAAGCTTATATGTTGACTACGTTTTCTTAAGAAATAAGGGTGACAAACTCTTTGCTTTCACTAAGATGTGGTATTGAAGGGATTACATACAATTTGGGCACAAGAATAAGACAAATCTTGACCTCCCATTTCCAAATCAGAAATAACGCCCCACTTGATTGGTCCAGAAAGATGAGTCAACAAGAAATGGTGACCCGCTACTCTAAGCACAGATGCTAAAAGTGAGGAAGAAATCTTCTGTAATTTGGTGTTATTCTGAGAGATTCATCATGAAATTTCTGCATGAGTTCAAACTCAACGTTCAAATTTCTTCACGTTGTATATATGATTACTTTCTAAGTTTTAGAAAGTGCGATTTCTCTTTGTTCAAATAAATGGGGAATCATCTGAACAAATTTTTGCAATCAAAGGAGTCCACACAGGGGCAAATTTTTTATAGTCCATTTGAGGATTTCGTCAAAAAGTCAAGCAAGACTTTCAAATCAATCACACTGCTCTTTCCATGAGTAGTAGTTGCAATATTTTAAAATAAAGTGCATGTTGTACTTTGGCAAGCCCCCCGTGCAGGTACTCATGGCTGAAATCGACGAAAAAACGTAAGTCAGAATCTTACGAATCAAGGCCTCAAGGAGGAGCAACCATGTCGTAATGCAAATTAATTGATCGGTTGCACAATAATTGGTGGAAGTTGGGGCAAATTATTTTTGGAAAGTTTCTCAAAAATAAAAAATAATAATAATAATAAGGGAAAAAGTCAAAAAATCAAAAAATCAAAAATAAAAAATCAAATCAATTTTCACCACCGTTCATACTTCGTTGGGACCGGGTTTTATCTCGCCAACCTCGGCAGGACCGGGTTTTATCCCGCTGACCGTTCATGTCACATTAGGACCGTGTTTTATCCCGCTGACCGTTCATGTCACATTAGGACCGGGTTTTATCCCGCCAATCTCGGCAGGACCGGGTTTTATCACAAACATCACGTTGGGCCTGAATTTTGTGCCACCAACATTTCAAACATCAAGTTGGGCCTGGATTTTGTGCCGCCAACATCACAAGCATCACATTGGGTCTGGATTTTGTGCCGCAAACATTTCAAACATCAAGTTGGGCCTGGATTTCGTGCCGCCAACATCACAAGTATCACGTTGGGTCTGGATTTTGTGCCGCCAACATGTCAAACATCCAACATCCCAAACATCACGTTGGGCCTGGAATTCGTGCTGCCAACATCACAAGCATCACGTTGGGCCTGGATTTTCTGCCGCCAACATGTCAAACATCAAGTTGGGCCTGGATTTTGTGCCGCCAACATCACAAAGACCACGTTGGTCTGGATTTCGTGCCGCCAACATCACAAACATCACGTTGGGCCTGGATTTTGTGCCGCCAACATCACGTTGGGCCTGGATTTCGTGCCGCCAACATCCCATTGGGCAGACTCGGGTTTAATCCCACTGACCAATTCATCACACTGGGGCAAATATTTGGATAATTTTCCAAGCAAGTCTTATACAGTTTCTTCATACATACCAGCATTTCATTTACACTGCCACTAGCCGTTGGGTCAGTCCCACTAGTGAGCATTTTCATTTTACACTGCCACTGAACTTGGGTCAATCCCACCAGTGAGCATTTCATTTCCGCCGCCACTGAACATGGGTTAGTCCCACCAGTGAGCATTTTATTTTCTTTGCCACTAAACATGGGTTAGTCACACTAGTGAGCACTTCATTTTCTGTTCGGGTCAGTCCCATAATTTTAAATTCTGTTCGGGTCAGCCCCATGATTTTAAATTTTGTTCGGGCCAGTCCCATGATTTTAAATTTTGTTCGGGTCAGTCCCATGATTCAAATTTTCTTATTGGGGTTAGTCCCCTTTTAAATTTCTTGTTCAGGTCAGTCTCGTTTTAAATTTCTTGTCTGGGTCAGTCCTATTTTTTAAAAATTTTGTCGGGGTCAGTCCTCATTTCAAAGTCGGCAGTCGTGCACAACCGAATAATGCAGGTAAGTATTTGGTATCTATTTCTTTGTCTCAAATTTTTCCAAAACTCAGACAAAGAGGGGCAAACTGTAGACAGGTTCCAAATAGAAAGTAATAAGCAGTGCTAGTAGATTGTATACCATTCTCAATTCCTAATAGAAGGCAATAGTAAGTACTAGTATATTATCCCATTCTCGGTTCCAACGGTAGACAACTGGTAGTTTCTTTTGGTTTCTAACTAAAAGGGAAGATGCAACATTTAATTCTTGTACATGTTAGACATTTACATGTTTTCAACCAAGTGTTTTTCCATGTTTATTTTATTATTTTTTTATAACAACAAATTCTAACTAATACTAATATTTAATGGTGTAGGTGATACAATTTCCTAAGGTATTACCGATTTATTTGTTAACGAAAAGAAGTAATTAAACATGTATATTAATAATAAAAGAAAATGGAACATGTATTAAATTTTAAATAAGACATAAAATTTTCAAGCTCTCACAATATTTTTTTTGAAACTGAAAGTGTATGAAATATTGCATGTCCTTTTGGATACATCTGAAAATCAAATTGGTAAATTAATCTCTATTTTTCGATACATCTGAAAATCAAATTAGTAAATTAATCTCTATTACTTTGGTTTAGGTGCATAAGAATAGGAGATAATCCGTTTAAGAGCATAGACATACACATGCATTATGGTGGATATTTCAAATGGAAACCGAGAATTAGATACGCTGGTGAACACGTGAGGGTATTTTGTGGATAGGACCCCGATGAATTATCTCCATTTGAGTTTCAAAAAATGTATGACACAATTGGGCGTGACATAACAAATATGAATTTCTGGCACTCTATTCCCTTTCATGACCTTAATGTTGGTGTGGTTAGCATTAAGGATGATGTCGACATCGAGTTATTGACAACATGTGATAAGGGGCTTCCAGAAATGCACATATATGCTAAGAAGAGGCCTGATCCCATTGAAGTTGTGTCTCCGAATGAAAAATTACTATACAAGAGAGTGACTGGTGATGGCCTACTTGCACTTCCATATCATGATAATTGGCATGCTGAGATTAGTTCATCCTCAGCTGTTAAAGGCAATGATAACATTGACCTTTTAGTAATTGGCAATGAGGACAATAATGACATTCCACACATTTAACTCTAGAGGAAAGGGCATCTGTGAAGAAAGGTCATCACAAATGGAGTCGGATCTAGCTTTTGTGGGACCACATAGAGAGGAGATACATGATTCAGCTAACAAGTCCAAGAAAAAGAAGACAACAAATGATAAAAAAGTTAAGTGGCAAAAAGTAAAGTTAAGTGTAAGAAAGTCAGTCAGGAGGTTATTTAAAGAGAAAAAAAAAAGTTGATATATCGTCAGAGGTCCAACTGTCTCCTACAAGGAAGTCAACAGAAGAAACAACAGTTGAGAGATATCCAACAGAAGAAACAACTAATTTTAGGGGAGAAAAAATAGCTCATGAAGGCGGAGAAGAAGATGATGTCATACCAGATTATTCAGATCTTCCTAACTGGCTAAGAGAAGCACTAGAATGGCCTAAAGATGATGACATATTTGCAGGTTTAAATGGTCAAGGATCAACACAGGCATCTATAAATCTAGGATCTGCAAATTCCGTTAGAATTGGTTCAGAGCAGCAACAAGAAAATCGGCAAGCAAAAGCTACAAAACAAGCTGATTTAGATCAACAGCAGACCCAATCCAAAAAACAAATTGATTCACAGCATCAACAACAAGATCAGCAATCGAAATCAAGAAAACAAGCAAAGAACCAGACCCATGAAGTGGGGAGTCAACCAACATCAGGTCTGAATGATAGCTGTCATGCCAATGAGCAGGAATAGGACTGGAATAAGCCAGTAGAGGATGATGAAAACCTGTTTGACAAAGGAATATGATCTGATGATGAAAGCATCCCTAGTTACAGTTACTTCAATACGGCAGAAGAGTTTAGGAAAGAGCAATTTGAATTAAAGGTTGGCCATAAATTTACTAGTTTCTATAAATTTAGAGAGGCTTCGGTGGAATGGGAAATTAGGGAGGGATATGAGCACAAATACATCAGAAATGAAGGCTCTTGAACCACAACTAAATGTACAAAGGGGCGCAGTTGGAGAATTCATGCAAGCAGAATCCAGGAAACAAAGACATTTATGATCAAAACTCTTAAGGGAGAGCACCATTGTAGTAGGGATTACAGCAATAGACATGCCACTTCAACATATCTAAGTAATAAATTTCAAACCAAAGTGAGGGATGATCTTGGGTGCAGCATTCCTAGCATAGTGAATGAGACAAGAAGATTGTTAATGCTAGACATTAGTCAGAAAAAAGTTGTCAGAACAAAGCAAAAAGCATTAGAGGCACTTAGGGGAAATGACATGGAGCAATACCATAGACTTTGGGATTATGTACCTATTGTAAAAAATTCCAATCCTGATAGTCATATTTCATTGCGAATTGATAGGCGAAATGTTGAGGAAAGGGCTACATTTTAGAGGATATATTATGAATTAGGTGCTTTGAAAAATGGTTTCCTAGAAGGATGCAGACCTGTAATAGGACTAGATGGCTACTTCCTGAAGAGTCCCTTTGGCGGTCAGCTACTTACAGCCTTGGGTAGGGATGCCAATGAAAATATGTTCCCTATTTCCTTTGTTGTTATTGAGGTAGAGAATTACGATAGTTGGAGTTGGTTTTTGCAGGAATTAATCACCCAAATTGAAAGAGGAAACAAAGGAGTGGCTTACATTTTCATTTCGGATAGGCAAAAGGGTCTTATCCATGCAATTGAGGAATTGTTTCCTGAATCAGAGCACAGATTCTGTTTGAAACATATGTTCAAGAACTTCAAACAAAGATTCAAGAATCAAGACCTTATAGACATGTTTTGGAAAGTTGCTGCAGCAGCAAGCATGCCAGAGTATGAAACTGCCCTAGCAAATCTTGAAAGGGCTGACACACAGGAAAGTGACAAGCTAACAGTTGCGGGATGGTTCAAACGGTTGCCTCCAAAACTATGGTCTAGAGCCTACTTTAGTACAACTTATAGAAGTGACACATGCGTTAACAACATGAGTGAGTCATAGAATAATTACATTCTAAAAGCTAGAGGTGAGCCAATAATAACAATGCTGGAATGGATTCGAAGGAGATTAATGCAAAGGTTGGTAACCAAATGAGAGGACATGCTGAAACATGGTGGCACTTTATATCCAAACATTCATGAGAAGTTAGAGAAACTGAAGATAAAGGCAAGAAATTGTGTTGCGGTTTATGGAGGAAATGGGAATTTGGAAGTTGATGGCTATGGAAGAACAAATGTTGTCAATTTGGAGATGAAAACATGTACCTGTGGCCATTTTCAGCTTAGTGGCATTCCTTGCGTGCATTCGGTTGCCTGCATTCAGAGCAGAAAGTTGGAATTCGAGCAATATGTTGATGCTTGTTACCATAGGGAAGCATATTTAAGGGCCTACAACTTCACAATTGGTGCTGTTCCTTCGAAGTAGTTCTGGGTGGATAGCAAAATGCAATATTTGAACCCACCATTGGTGAAAAAATAGCATGGTAAACCAAAAAAACAGAGGAAGTAAGGTCCAGAAGAGCCTACAAATCAGCAAAAAGCAAGTAGGAAAGGTCTTGTAGTTTACTGTTAAAGGTGTTTGAAATCTGGACATAACATAAGAACCTGCAAATCAGCAATTCACCCTATATCTAAACTTTACAAAGTAATGTAACATTTCAGAACCAAAACTATGCTTTAGTTTGTTTTGTTGCTACTTATACACTCATTCATTTCGATTTTGAATTGTAGGCACCTAAGGTTGGTCCAACAGCTTCAAATGCAACATTTGTAACTTCTACAGCTCAGGCTAGTGTCTCAAGTTCTACCGCTACTACTTTTTCACAGGTACTAGCCCTTAATTGCCTATTTTTGGGTACTGAAATCTACTTACATACTAACCATGAGGACTTATATATAGGAACCAAGTTAGCCTATAAGTGGTACCAACCAAGAAGCCAGCAAAGTAGATCCTCAAAGAGAAAGCAACCAACTACAAGGATGTCAAGGCTGCGACATTGTGGCTCCAAGAGACCAAGAAAATGAACTGCAGTTATCTCGCTTTTGTTGGTTGAATATACTGGTTATGTTAAGTAGAAAACTTAGGGGCTGCTTGTTTCACAGATTAGAATCGGAAATGGAAATGGAATTATAGACTCTGGTTTTGGAATTAAACTTTTCATTCCAATATCTAGCTTGGTTCACACATTGGAATTAGCATCATTCCAATTCCTGATGCTTGATTTGATGAGTGTTTCAGAATTAAATGCAATTAAATTCTAAATTTACCCCTGATATAACAATTCTTATAAAACAAAAGAATTACATATAGTGGCTGTATTAACAAGGAGTACATTCCCAAAAAGAGAGAGTTTTTAAACTAACTTCCCAAAGGGTGGCGATTTTTGAGTCTCTTCCCAAAGGATAAAAAACGCATCCAAGGAATGCGTTCTTCCAAATAAAAACACAACTTTCAAATACGTTATTTTAATTTTCATAAATTTGTTTAAATATGAAAAATTGGTTAAATAGCGCATAACATACTAGCTCTTTATGGAAAACTGGCAGGTTTTGTAGTTTGTTTTGTACCAACTCTTTATGGGAAACATACCAGCTCTTTATGGAAAAAATTGGTTAAATAGTGCCTAAAGGAAAACTAGTATGTTTTTATTTAACATAAATTAAATATGTGAAAGTTAAAAAAAAAAAGAAATTGCCCATAATATACCAGGTCTTTATGGGAAACTGGCAGGTTTTGTATTTAATGTGCTATTTAACCAATTTCGTTGGCCTGTGGAGTCCTCCCTCTTCCAAAACATGAACGGCTCATCAGTCAAAATCTCAAAGACCTCAACAATACATACATGATTTAACCCCATGCAACCTGTAAATTCAAACTATCTGTAGTTTATAAATGAAAGGGATTGCGTTCACTTTTCTAAAGGTACTTTGTAATCAGGAAAATTTGGTAAAATGTAAAACCAGAAGTTTTGGCTTGACCCAGATCGTCCATTTCTTTGCTGGCTGAGGTTTTCTACAATCGGCCAAAAGATGTAGGCCAAATTCGAGAAGAACAAGAGTTGTTATGATTGAGTGCCTCTTTATCGCTGAAGATATTTGCCCGTTCCTATCCTATTTAGATCTACTTTAGATTTTTTTTTCGAGAAATTTTGGATAAGAGATGAAGACTATATGATGAAGAAGAAGAGATAGGAAATTTGATGAAGAAGAAGAACAAAAAGTGGGGCGTGTGATGGAGAGAAAGAGAGGTAGGTCCGTCATAAATGTTGTCTGAGGGAATAATTTGAGGGTTTTGTCCAAAACCTCCCAATTTGCTCGGGAATGGGATAAGTTCGATTTTTTAGAAATCATTCCAAAATTTGCATTCTAATAGACTTAATCCAAGCAACAAATAAGGGGTTGATTCCTTTCTGTGATTCTCAAACCCTTTAACCAAACAGCCCCTTAGATTTTTGGCTATGTTTTGGTTGACTGATACTATTATGGTATGGATGTGGCAATATACTGCCTTGTTGTGGCGTTTGTGGCAATATTGCCGGTGAACCTCTTTGGGATTGGATTGTAATATTTATTCAAATTAGAAAACAAGTAGAAAACTCAGATTTTTGGCTATGTTTTGGTTGACTGATACCATTATGGTATGGATGTGGCAATATACTGCCTTGTTGTGGCATTTGTGGCAGTATTGCTAGTGAACCTTTTTGGGATTGGATTGTAATACTTATTGAAATTAGAAAACTAAAATTTTTGGCCATGTTATGGTAGGATACCATTGTGGTATGGTTGTGGCAATATGCCGCATTTTTGTGTTTATGGATGGCAGTATTGCTAGTCATATCTTTGCTGAAGATGATTTAATCTGACAAGTTCATTGCATTGAAATCTCAGGTCTTTCAGTTGTTTTCATGTATTTTTTCAATGTCCTGCAGCAAAAGTAGCTTCATTCATTCTTTTGCATTGAAACTTGAATGTGTACTTCATTACATACAACTGAAACTAGGATGTGGCAACATATTGGGGATGATAAAATCTACTATTATACCCAACTCTCTCATTTTCTACATATTTTTTATACTACAATTTGTCCCAACTCCAGATTCTATTACACTATTACATTACAATTTTTTTCCAAAATTCATCTCATACATATAACAACCAGTAACAAAAGAGACACAACTACAGAAACCATCATCATCATCTTCATCAGCTCCATCATTGCTTCGACATTGTGAATCTTCGATTGTAATCCCATAATAATGTTATAGTTATTACTTTCCATCCATTGCACAGACACGAAAAATCTTTCCGCTGTTGCAGGTCCAATTGGTGAAACCCCTTCCACGTATGGACTTTGGCAGGATGATTCATTAGTGCCTCCCTCTCTACTAATTGGGTTGCACCATGCCCAAAATGAACAAGCACCAGTTTCACATACAAAATATAACATACATTTTGATGGTTTTTCAGATTCCACTACCTTAATCTTTGCTTTATTCTTGCAAAAACATCGCCGGTTTTGGTACCTTAGGTCTTTCGATCCACCGCCAAAGTTTTGGGAGATTGACATTTTTGGCTTCTCTCTTGAATAAAGCTTTTTCCCCCTCCAAAGCTCTTTTTTTCCCATCCAAAGCTGCGTTGCACTCGTATGTTTTTTTGTCTTAGTTTTGCATTTCTCTGTCCATTTTTTCCATTTGCAGAACTACAACTATGGTGGGTTTTATTTGTAAGAGACATGGAGGGCAAAATTGAAATGAAAACTAGTATATTATTCCATAAATGAGTCTCTTCCAGTCACAACTAACCATTAGGTCGCGTCAATATCACTCGCTAGCTTCCCAGTTGGTTAGCAGGTAAAATCCAAAGAAGTTCAAAGTACAGGGGGTTAAGCGGGTCTTTCTAAACAACAAGGGGGTTTCGTGTCAATTTTCTTAACCACAGGGGAGTTTCTATATTTTACCTTTTCTTTTATTATATTTCCCCATTTTAAATTGTAGTTAAACTCCCCGTTGTAACAGGTAGCTTTTGTATGTTTATGTGGCTTATGTGCTATATGCTTTATCCATTTTCCTTAGAATTTTTGCATCTAAATATTATGTTTGTGTGCTAGTGTTCTTATGCGCTACGTGTGAGGACCCGTAAAATTCCCTTAATTTAGATTATTTATTTTATTTTATTTTCGCATGCATTTTCTTTATTTTACTTTACAATATTAAATTTCAAAGATTTTTATAGGTGAGTATAGGTTTTAAATCATTTTCCTAGTGTAAATCAGTTCATGATAAGTTTAAAGTGCACTATGGACGTGGGACCCGCTAGTGCGTTAAGTGCGATAAATTTTTGGCGATTAATTGAAGTTTTGTATTAAGAGACATTATTTTACAAGGTGCTAGGAGACAATTAGAGGTTAGCTAGATAGATTAACCTTGAGAGAAAGAAGATAAGCTTAAAACCCTAAAAGTTGCCACATGTCGCGATCCGATTCGAAGTTGGACTTTTGACCATGGTTATTAACTTTCCCAAAATCTGATTTTGACAAAAAATTTCCCATTTCTTATCCCTTCTTGGCCGAACCTCTTAGAGGAGAAAAACAAGAGGAAAACCTTCAGCTCCAACTCCATTTTCTTGCTCAATCTTGAGTTTCAACCAACCAAATCACAAACTATTCCATAAAAGTTGTTTACTTAGGAGGATTAAAGCTTGTAGTGGAGTGATTTTGGGAGGAAAGATACTAAGCTACCATTTTCTTGAGGTTCCAAGGTAATTTGCTAAGAAAATTCCTCTTTGCTTCTAATAGTTGTCAATTAGTAGCTTATAGTTGTTAAATATGTTGTTTTGTGGAAGATTTCATGGTTTGAGCTAGAGTTATGTTAAATTTTAGTTTTATGGTGTTATTTCTGCCCTCATGTGATGAGTAATGGTTAGTCATAGAATGATAGCTTTATATTGTGTAAAATGAAGCTTTGGTATGCTCTTGTGATTTATATGGGAAAATGTGGCTGAAATGAGATAAGATTGGGTGTTGATGTTAGGTTGGAAAAGTAAGGAAAAACAAGGGAAGTACTGCTGAAATTTTCGCAGGAACTCTTAAGCTGTTGTGGGAAATTTGCTATATCTTGTCGTAGAAATACCGGAATTGAGTTCCGTTTGTTGCATTTTAAATTAGATTCATAGATTTACAAACCGTGAAAATTTCAGACCTTGGTTCTGTCTGTACGATTTATGGTGATTTTTCAAAGTTAACGGAAATTGCATACCTGTTCTGTTTTTCCTGGATAAAACAGCAATTTGAGGCTCGAATTTGACTGACTTGGGATCTGAATCTTATAAATGTGTCTTCTCAGAAATTGTACCTCTTTGAGTCTATTTTTCGACGGTATAAATTTTATCAATTTTGAATTTAAGAATCTTGAGATATGATTTTTCAAATGGTGGTGCCAAAAACTGGAAAATCCTATTTTCCTAAAATTGTCCTTACTCTCATTTTCCACCTTAAGTTTGGAGTTAGCAAATCATTGTAAGTATGGTTTTTGATAGAAATATAGGGTTTTGGGGTTTGCTCTTGTTGTAGAACCAACCGCTACCATTTTACTCCAAAACCACACATTTATCTCTTTGTATTTGTAGTCATTTGAATAGGCATACGACTAGTAGTTGAGCCTCACTTGTGCATTCCGTTCACTCCGTTTTGGACGTGAAAATTTCAATTGTTTTACTTTGGTTATTCTTAGGGTTTTACGGTGATCACAGCCCTACTTTGGGTGAAAACGTTTGAAGTGGTTTGTTAGAACTGGTAAGTGTACCACTCCACTCATTTGTTGCTTAACTTGGTTTCTATACATGCAATCTGGGATTTGAATGACTGTACTATCTGTTCATTCTTTTTGAGACGAGGGTGTACTTTATCACACTTGTTCTCTTGTCTATATGCCCATTTACTGTGAAAATTTGACTCTGTTATCTGTGCTTAATTTGACGTCGGTTGGAGACTTGTATCCAACGACCTTTCTATGACCTCTGAGCTCAAAACCTGTGACTAGTTACTCTAGTCGAGCCGGCGAGGGCCTGGTCGATTAGATAACGAACCACAGTAGTTTGTTTCTGGGAATCTTTGGGTATTGAGACTCTTGATTCCGGTATACTCGAGTACTACCACTTCTATTTCTGTTGAGGTGTTCGGGCCCGGTAAGGGGTATGTTTGGTGGACAGAATTTGGTGTAAAGTGAGGTCTACGGACATGGTTGTTCTTTATACGTTGACGGAGAGTCAACGGGGCTGTCACAGGTGGGGCTGTCACAGGTGGTATTAGAGCTGCTTCGCGTGGTTTCTGCGCGGAGTGAGGTTGGGCCAAGTGGGGTTATGGTCCTGACCTCGTGAATAAGTATAAAGGATTGAGTGCTCTTTTGAGCATAAGCTATGAATCATGAAATGTATGAGGTTTTTAAACCTTTATCGTGGTACTTGAGGTAAATAGATATGTACGTCGGGTAGGAATCTTAAACCTTGTTGATTTGCACTCGGGAGCGTACGGCCTGAGTTGTAAATTCTTTTAGTTTTGGATTCTTGTACTTGAGTACTAAATACTTTTCCTGAGGGAATACTTGTGAATTCGGAAGGAATATAGTATGGTATATTATGATGTGAATAGAAATTATGAGTACCTATAAGATAAGTTCTGATGGCAAAGGTCCGAGCACTGTGGATTGTTGTCCTTGCCTTGATATGTAACCGGTTGAGGCGATTGGAATGAGGAATGCTATCTTGGACTTGTCCAATAAAAGTTTGGCTAGGGTTTTGATAGAGTGTGGCTAGATTTGGACTTTAATAGTCATGCTGTGGAGAAAGCCTAGCTAGTTGAAAATGCGAGGTTACAAGTTAGAAACTTCCAAGCCAAAAAAAGGGGATTTCCTAGGAGTAGCTTGGAACAAGAGGATAAGAGTACACCCCCTAAGATTGGAAAGGGAAACGGGGAAGTACGACTACCGGGGGTGTCAAGTGGTGTCTCTCCGAGAAGATCGGTTTCTGTTACTCGTGGTCCCTGTGGATATTGCGGAGGGCCAAATCACACGGAGGCGAATTATTGGAAGAAAGAGAGAAAATGCCTGCGCTGTGGAAGCGCTGATTATCGGATTGCTAATTGTCCAGTTCGACTGCGCGAAGGGAAAGGGACCCAGCAACCAACTAAGGCTAACCCTGGACAGTCGAAAAGGGAAGGGATTGGATCGAAGGTACCGGCCCGGGTGTATTCTCTAGAGCATGCATCATCAGGTCCTTGACTTGTCCGAGAACGTAGAAGGTATGATTCGCTGGTTACCTTAGATTTTAATAGATCCCATTGATAAGAAAAATTTTGAGGACGAAATTTCAATAAGGGGGAGAGAGTGTAAGGGCCCGTACAATTCCCTTAGTTTAGATTATTTTATTTTCGCTTGCATTTTCTTTATTTTACTTTAGTATATGAAAATTCAAAGATTTTTATAAGTGAGTATAGGTTTTAAATCATTTTCCTAGTGTAAGTCAGTTCATGATAAGTTTGAAGTGCATTATGGACGTAGGACCCGCTAGTGCGTTAAGCGCGATATATTTTTGATGATTAATTCAAATTTTGTATTAAGGGACATTATTTTAGAAGGTGCTAGGAGACAATAAGAGGTTAGCTAGATAAATTAATCTTGGGAAAGAATATAAGCTTAAAACCCTAAACGTTGCCACATGTCGCGACCCGATTGAAAGTTGGACTTTTGACCATGGTTATTAGCTTTCCAAAAATCAGATTTTGACCAAAAATTTCCCATTTCTTATCCCTTCTTGGCTGAACCTCTTAGAGGAGAAAAACAAGAGGAAAACCTTCAACTCCAACTCCATTTTTCTTGCTCAATCTTGAGTTTCAACCAACCAAATCACAAACTACTCCATAAAAGTTTTTAACTAAGGAGGATTAAAGCTTGTAATGGAGTGATTTTGGGATGAAAGATACTAAGTTACCATTTTCTTGAGGTTCCAAGGTAATTTGCTAAGAAAATTCCTCTTTGCTTCTAATATTTGCCAATTAGTGCCTTATAGTTGTTAAATATGTTGTTTTGTGGAAGATTTCATGGTTTGAGCTAGAGTTATGTTACATTTCAGTTTTATGGTGCTATTTCTGCCCTCATGTGAAGAGTAATGGTTGGCCACAGAATGATAGCTTTATATTGTGTAAAATGAAGCTTTGGTATGCTAGTTTTGATTGCCTAAGAAATTTTCCAGCATGGGTGCAAAAATTCCAGCTTTAGGGTTTCTAATTTGAGCTACCATTTGGTTGTATTTGAAGGTTATTGTGACCCTAATTAGGTGTGTTCAATAGCTTGTGATTTATTTGGGAATTGTGGCTGAAATGAGATAAGATTGGGTGTTGATGTTAGGTTGGAAAAGTAAAGAAAAACAAGGGAAGTGCTGCTGAAATTTTAGCAGGAACTCTTGAGCAGTTTTCAGAAATTTCCAATATCTTGTTGTAGAAATACTCGAATTGATTTCCGTTTCTTGAGTTTCAAGATAGATTCATAGAGCTATTAACCGTGAAAATTTTAGACCCTGGTTCTCTCTGTGCATTTTATAGTGATTTTTCAAATTTAATGGAAATTGCATACCTGTTCTGTCTTTTACTAGATAAAACAGAAATTTGAGGCTTGAATTTGACTGACTTGCGATCTGAATCTTATAAATGTGTCTTCTGAGAAATTGTACCCCTTTGAGTCTATTTTCTGACAGTATAAATTTTATCAATTTTGGACTTAAGAATCTTGAGATATGATTTTTTAAATGGTGGTGCGCAAAACTGGAAATTCCTGTTTTCCTAAAATTGTCCTTACTCTCATTTTCCACCTTAAGTTTGGAGTTAGTAAATCATTGTAAGTATGGTTTTTGATAGAAATGTAGGGTTTTGGTGTTTTTTCTTGTTGTAAAACCAACCTCTTCCGTTCTACTCCGAAGCCACACCTTTATCTCTTTGTATTTGCTGTCATTTGAATAGGCATACGACTAGTAGTCGAGCCTCACTTGTGCATGCCGTTTACTCCGTTTTGGACGTGGAAACTTCAATTGTTTTACTTTGGTTATTCTTAGGGTTTCACGGTAATCAAAGCCCTACTTTGGGGTGAAAACGTTTGAAGTGGTTTGTTAGAACTGTCAGTGTACCACTCCCCTCATTTGTTGTTTAACTTGGTTTCTGTACATGCAATCTGTGATTTGAATGACTGTACTATCTGTTTATTCTTTTTGAGATGAGGGTGTACTTTATCACACTCGTTTTCTTGTCTATATGCCCATTTACTGTGAACATTTGACTCTGTTATCTGTGCTTAATCTGACGTCGGTTGGAGAATTGCATCCGACGACCTTTCTGTGACCTCTGAGCTCAAAACCTGTGACTAGTTACTCGAGTCAAGCTGGCGAGGGCCTGGTCGAACCACGGTAGTCTGTTTTTGGGAATCTTTGGGTATTGAGAATCTTGATTTCGGTATACTCGAGTATTACCACTTCTGTTTCTGTTGAGGTGTTCGAGCCCGGTAAGGGGTATGTTAGGTGGACAGAATTTAGTGTAAAGTGGGGTCTACGGACACGGTTGTTCTTTATACGTTGACGGAGAGTCAACGGGTTTGGATCAAATACTGCAAATGGGAATTTTGGGGTCCTGAGAGCCACCTGCATCCTTTCTATCTATGGTGTTTGTTCATTTCCTTATTTGATATGTATATGTGACTAATTGAATATGAAGTTCCATGATTCTTGACTGCTATTATTTCTGATACCTCATTGAGCGTAAGTTCACCCGTTTCCCGTTATCTTTGTTTTCCTTACAGGGGACAAACTTTGAAATCATGGTTTTGGAAGGAAGGATCGAGCTAGTGTATATGTTATTTTGTTAAGCTCTTTTGCAATCAAACCCTAATTGTATTTTGAACAGTATGAATACTTTGGCTTGTACTTTAGTTCATTTGTTCAAGACTCCGATGTAAATATATGTATAAGTGTTTAACCATGTCTATTGAGTGTATTCATTTGAGATGTTATGCTTCTATGGCTTTGGTGAACGTTTCTTGTAGCCATTGGACGATCGGGTGAGCGCGACTTTTGAAAAGGAAAGAAGAAAAATTTTGGCCGGAAAATTCTTTAGAGAATCCGGTCACATATCCGGCCAGTTCTTGGCCGGATTGTTGGCTGGATTGGCAGGGCAAGTTGAATAAAATTTGACCAGCCACTGCCTCGAATCCGGCCGGATTGTGACGTGGCCTTTTCGTTTCGTTTTCGTTTTCGTTTCTCTTTTCATTAAAGTGTTCAATCGAAGTCCGGTACTACCGTATGGTTTGGTAAGTTCTATTTTGGATTTTGGTGGTTTTCAATTGTTCGTTTTTTTGGGTTCTATCGCGCGTACTCTAGGGTTTGTGAGATTCGACTCCATAGTCCTGGCGAGAGTTAGGCAGGCGGTCTGCCGAACCCTTTGGTACGCCTTAGGAGGAGGTGGGGCTGTCACAGGTGGTATCAGAGCTGCTTCGCGTGGTTTTTGCGCGGAGTGAGCTGGAGCCAAGTAGTCTTATGGTCCTGACCTCGTGAATAAGTATAAAGGATTGAGTGCTCTTTTGAGTATAAGCTATGAATCATCAAATATATGAGGTTTTTAAACTTTTATCGTGGTACTTGAGATAAATAGATTTGTACTTCGGGTAGAAATTTTAAACCTTGTTAATTTGCACTCGGGAGCGTACGGCTTGAGTTGCAAATTCCCTTAGTTATGGATTCTTGTACTTGAGTACTAAATATTTTTTCTAAGGGAATACTTGTGAATTCGGAAGGAATATAGTCTAGTATATTATGATGTGAATAGAAATTATATGTACCTATAAGATAAGTTCTGATGGCAAAGGTCCGAGCACGGTGGATTCTTGTACTTGCCTTGATATGTAACCGGTTGAGGAGATTGGAATGAGAAATGCTATCTTGGACTTGTCCAATAAAAGTTTGGCTAAGGTTTTGATAGAGTGTGGTTAGATTTGGACCTTAATAGTGATGCTGTAGAGAAAGCCTAGCGAGTTGAAAATGCGAGATTACAAGTTATAAACTTTCAAACCAAAAAAGGGGATTTCCTGGGAGTAGCTCGAAACAAGAGGATAAGAGTATACCCCCTAAGATTGGAAAGGGCAACGGGGAAGTACGACTACCGGGGATGTCAAGTGCTGTCTCACCGAGAAGATCGGTCTCTGTTACTCGTGGTCCCTGTGGATATTGCGGAGGGCCAAATCACACGAAGGCGAATTGTTGGAAGAAAGAGAGAAAATGCCTGCGCTGTGGAAGCGCTGATCATCGGATTGCTAATTATCCAGTTCGACTGCGCGAAGGGAAAGGACCGGGCAACCAACTAAGACTAACCTTGGACAGTCGAAAAGGGAAGGGATTGGATCGAAGGTACCGGCCCGGGTGTATTCTCTAGAGTACCATTAGGTCCTTGACTCGTTTGAGGATGTAGAAGGTATGATCCGCTGGTTACCGTAGATTTTAATAGAGCCCATTGATAAGAAAAATTTCGAGGATGAAATTTTCATAAGGGGGAGATAGTGTGAGGACCCGTAAAATTCCCTCAGTTTAGATTATTTTATTTTCGCATGCATTTTCTTTATTTTACTTTAGTACATGAAAATTCAAAGATTTTTATAAGTGAGTATAGGTTTTAAATCATTTTCCTAGTGTAAGTCAGTTCGTGATAAGTTTGAAGTGCATTATGGACGTAGGACTTGCTAGTGCATTAAGCACGATAAATTTTTGACGATTAATTGAAATTTTGTATTAAGGGACATTATTTTACAAGGTATTAGGAGACAATTAGAGGTTAGCTATATATATTAATCTTGGGAGAAAGAATATAAGCTTAAAACCCTAAACGTTACCACATGTCACGACCCGATTGGAAATTGGACTTTTGACCATGGTTATTAGCTTTCCCAAAATCAGATTTTGACCAAAAATTTTCCATTTCTTATCCCTTCTTGGCCGAACCTCGTAGAGGAGAAAAACAAGAGAAAAACCTTCAACTCCAACTCCATTTTTCTTGCTCAATCTTGAGTTTCAACCAACCAAATCACAAACTACCCCATAAAAGTTTTTTACTAAGGAGGATTAAAGCTTGTAGTGGAGTGATTTTGGGAGGAAAGATACTAAGTTGCCATTTTCTTGAGGTTCCAAGGTAATTTGCTAAGAAAATTCTCTTTGCATCTAATAGTTGCCAATTAGTGGCTTATAGTTGTTAAATATGTTGTTTTGTGGAAGATTTCATGGTTTGAGCTAGAGTTATGTTAAATTTCAGTTTTGTGGAGTTATTTCTGCCCTCATGTGAAGAGTAATGGTTGGCCATAGGATGATAGCTTTATATTGTGTAAATTGAAGCTTTGGTATGCTAGTTTTGATTGCCTAAGAAATTTTCCCGCCTGGGTGCAAAAATTCCAGCTTTAGGGTTTCTAATTTGAGCTACCATTTGGTTGTATTTGAAGGGTATTGTGACCCTAATTAGGTGTGTTCAACAGCTTGTGATTTATATGGGAAATTGTGGCTGAAATGAGATAAGATTGGATGTTGATGGTAGGTTGGAAAAGTAAAGAAAAACAAGGGAAGTGCTGCTGAAATTTTCGCAGGAACTCTTGAGCAGTTTTGGGAAATTTCCATTATCTTGTTGTAGAAATACTCGAATTGAGTTCCGTTTGTTGCGTTTGAAGATAGATTCATAGAGCTATTAACCGTGAAAATTTCAGACCCTGGTTCTGTCTGTGTATTTTATAGTGATTTTTCAAATTTAACGGAAATTGCATACCTGTTCTGTCTTTTACTGGATAAAACAGCAATTTGAGGCTCGAATTTGACTGACTTGTGATCTGAATCTTATAAATGTGTCTTTTGAGAAATTGTACCCCTTTGAGTCAATTTTCTGACGATATAAATTTTATCAATTTTGGACTTAAGAATCTTGAGATATGATTTTTCAAATGGTGGTGCGCAAAACTGGAAAACCCTGTTTTCCGAAAATTGTCCTTACTCTCATTTTCCACCTTAAGTTTGGAGTTAGTAAATCATTGTAAGTATGGTTTTTGATAGAAATGTAGGGTTTTGGGGTTTTTTCTTGTTGTAGAACCAACCGCTACCATTCTACTCCGAAACCACACATTTATCTCTTTGTATTTGCTGTCATTTGAATAGGCATACGACTAGTAGTCGAGCCTCACTTGTGCATTCCGTTTACTCCGTTTTGGATGTGAAAACTTCAATTGTTTTACTTTGGTTATTCTTAGGGTTTCACGGTGATCAAAGCCCTACTTCGGGGTGAAAACGTTTGAAGTGGTTTGTTAGAACTGGTGAGTGTACTACTCCCCTCGTTTGTTGCTTAACTTGGCTTCTGTACATGCAATCTGTGATTTGAATGACTGTACTATCTGTTTATTCTTTTTGAGATGAGAGTGTACTTTATCACACTCGTTCTCTTGTCTATATGCCCATTTACTGTGAACATTTGACTCTGTTATCTGTGCTTAATCTGACATCGGTTGGAGAATTGCATTCAACTACCTTTCTATGACCTCTGAGCTCAAAACCTGTTACTAGTTACTCGAGTCGAGCCGGCGAGGGCCTGGTCGATTAGATAACGAGCCACGGTAGTCTGTTTCTGGGAATTTTTGGGTATTGAGAATCTTGATTCCGGTATACTCGAGTATTACCACTTCTGTTTCTGTTGCGGCGTTCGAGCCCGATAAGGAGTATGTTTGGTGGATAGAATTTGGTGTAAAGTGAGGTCTATGGACATGGTTGTTCTTTATACGTTGACAGAGAGTCAACGGCTTTGGATCAAGTACTAGAAATGGGAATTTTAGGCTCCTGAGATCCACCTGTATCCTTTCTATCTAAGGTGTTTGTTCATTTTCTTATCAACGTATATAGAATAAGAACGAGTGGGTGGTTTTGGTCTGAGGCTCTTTTTCGTCGGCCCTTGTTTTCGCCGGCCCTCGTGCTGTTCACTTGCCAAGATTGAAGGCAGATGCAAAATTACAACTCTATTTCTCTTGTTCATTTTTTTTCTAGGGTTAAGACATTTATCTCTCTCATAATTCACCCGCCGCTTCATGCCTTCTTCCCCGTTTCCTCTTTCGTCTTCCCTTTCATCTTCAAATTTCTAATCTTTCATGTTTTCTTCCTTTCAACAGATTTCTAATCTCTCATTCCTTATTCCTTTTTCCTCTTCATTTCCAAAACGCTGTCATCTCCTCTTTCTTTCCTTCTCATTCTTTGATATTCCTTTCTCCCTTCTTATTCTTTTCCTCTTTTCATTCCTTTTTTGCCTGATTAATCACTTGATTGCTAAGAGAACTGAACTATTTGTTTTCCAAAAGTCATTTGAAGCTCCAAAATCTGTAAACGAAGCCACGCCCTCCTCTACTACCATAGTTGGCCATGTGCAAAATAGGTGACTCTATGACTCCTCCCTCTTTAATTTTTTTCTTTACTCTTATGTTTTAATGGATATATAGTATGTTATTTCCTCGGATACAGTCTCAGTATGAAAAACCCTACAGATAATGAAAGCTCCAGTGGCACACCTCGTTGTGTCCATTTTGGTTGCTGATGTTTTGATGGCGGCTATCTTATTCCAAGTCTTCAAGCTAAAGTAGTTACTCTCACTTACTCTCTCGGCATAAGCTACTCAAAGTTCAAACTCCATCTGGGTTCTTCAATTTTCATTAAAATTCTTCTTTTTTGTCTTATTTTTTGTTTTAATTCAGTAACTGGGTTCGTTTTGTTTTGTAGGTATTGGCATCAAGAAACACTTTATTAACAAAATCCTGGACTATGAGGATGAATTCTTAGCTACTTGTATTTGGATTTCATTAGCTGCTGTTGTTGCTGTACTCGGATCACTTGCATCGTCGGAAGCCGAAATGTCCACGTTTCCACCTGTCGGGAAGAAATTGATGCTTTTTGCCGAAAGATCTCCCTGGAAAACATGAGGATCTAGATTTTTCGAGACCACAGGAACTGGTCGGAAGGGACCGGAACTCTGCAGAGGAGTTTGGTTGAAGGGGAGATGAAGAGGAGGGGGCTGTTGGCATTGAAATGGAAGGGTAGCTTTGAGAACCCAAATGGAAAAGACGGCAAGAAAGGTTAAAGAGGAAGAGATTGTGAGAGGAAACACCAGAAATCTAGCGGGCTTCATCGAAAGATTTCTCTGCTTCTCCATTGTAGTGGTGTATGTTTACTCATCACGATTCTCTCTCTCTCATATGGGTGGTCGTTAGGTTTTAATGTAGCAAGGACAAAGAAAGTCATGGGTTTGGCAGAGGAAATCAAAGACAACGGGAATAGTCAATCGATTGACGAGTTGATCATCCTAAATCTGTCTATTGGAAGGGTTTCCATATTGGCGCTGTCTTCGGGCGATTCCTTGCTCGCTGCTTCTGTAGCAAACCAACTCCATTTCTTTTCCATTAGCGCTCTACTTCACAAGGTAAAAGCTATAGCATTCATTCTGTATAGTCATTATGGCATTGTTCTTATTTCGGTCTTAATGCTTTTGATGCAGCATACTACCACATTGCACACTTCGTGCATGATATTATATATGAAAATATATTTAGTTGTTACTTGCGAACCGTGTATGGCACTTATTATGTACCTAGGCACAGTCTTAGACCTACGTCCTGATTTTTCACATGAAGATGAACTTCAAAGTTTTGCTTCTAATAGAATTCTTACCCAGGGGAACTTGAAGGAAGATGTAAATTGGGGTAATTCCAATGGCGTAGGGGTGATCGGATCTTTGCTTACAAGAGCAATAAGTGAAGTAGGTAAAATTGTAGAACCTCGTTCCCAACGGGTTCACAATTCTCGTTTAAGTGGAATTTAGGTTTACCGAGAATTTAGGCTCACTTTCAGCGGAATTCATTTTACCAAGTGACGTCACTTTAAGAGTGAATTGCTTTTGAAACATGGCGAAAGGGGTTGTCACAATCCCCGTTTTTCCTTTCCAAACTAAAATATCTTTTGAATTTTATTTATAATAGATTTTTAAGGACCTTTTGCCATGGTGTGACCCAGCTTGCTCATATTCTACACATTTCCACTTCTACCTTTGTTGCTTCGTCTCTTTATTGCTTATGTCATATAGTTGCACGAAACAAGCTTAAATTAACTGATTACCTACCATAGCTGAAATTTTGGGAAGCTTAATACCTCTGCTCGAGTTCCTGCTTCTTTTACTATTTGTCGGCTGCATCATATGGTCTGTGAGTTCTTCAAGTTGTTAAATCACTTGGTGTTTTACCATATGAAACTTCATTTTTTTCCCCTCTGATTAACAGCATGAGCTTTGAGGTGTTTCAACTCTCCCTTACTCTATCACACACGCACTTTAACATGAACAAAAACCAGCTTTTTCAATTTGCCTCTATGACTTCAGTTGCATCAAGGACATGAAATGGGCTAGAAAAGCGGAAAGAATTATGTTGTTCTATCAAGTGATAGAAAGTTACACCAGGGAATTGGTCAACGTTCTCCTATGAATGTGATGGACAATGTTGATGCTGGTATGATTCTGTTCTTCAGAGTATCCTTTCATCTTCTATTCCACTTATAATTGCTTGATCTCACAAAGATTCAGTATGCCTGCTAATTTGCAGAAGAAACTATTCTGTTTTCTTGGTCCTTGGCATTTTTTTTATTCCTATGAATATATTGAATATTATGTTGTCTGCTAAACCTATCTTAATTCTGGAGTTGGAGTAATCCCTCTATTTATTTCTTTTACAATCTATATAAAGACTTTGTTTTCTGACATAGTGGAATGGAGCCCTGCAGAGAATCAATAGTCAAACTAGATTTGGTACCGTTAATGGGGAAAGAAGGACATTGCAGTGTCAACTTGAGAACAACTGATGCTTCTTTTGCCGAGTCTCTTTATGGGTTGAGAAGAAGAGCGGTTAATATTAAAGTAAAAACAAAGGATAATCTTGACAGCAAGAAGAAGATTTTGCCATTGGATTCCCCTGCTAATGCAATTCATCATAATCGTCTAGAGAAACGCCAGAAAGTCCTCTCTGTTGTATTTTTGGTAATTGTTTCATTTTCTTTTGGTACTCCTTAAATTCAGTTACATTATTTTTAGTTACTTTATTTTTAGCAGAATGGAGCAGAATTTTGTTTACTCGACAATTCATAAATTTTGAAATAAGTTCTTTTTTTTATCGGTTGTTCTCATTACTTTTGATTGGTCATTTTTAATGCTGGATATGTTTCTGTTGTCAAAAGTCCTTCATTTTTTACTCTCAAGCAAGCTTCTGGCTTTTCTGTTTTTAGTAGAGCACGTTTACTGTGTTCTGAGTTGGACAAATATTGTGTAGGTTGTGTTGTCGTATTTTAGGTCCAAATTGTATTATCTATGCAATAGAGAAAGGGAAGCTGCACTTCAAGTGAGCTTATGGGGTGAGAGTGTGGAAAGATTTGACAACATAGACTAATTTGATGGATGTGGAAATTTCTCAACTTCTAGGAATAGTTCTGGTGAAAAGCATCTACTTCATGAATTTAATAGTTTTCTACTGAAAATGGCACCAAAAGGCATGCTTGGTAAGGAGCGGGAACTTTTTTCTTTTGGATGGAGTTGTAATTATTCTTTGGACTGTCTTCCATAAACTATGACAATGATATGAATTTAGTTTCCTCTAATTGACATGTTTTTTCTTTGCAGGATTGTCTTTTGCTTATCAGCTTTTGTATCTACTAGATGCTACTGGGTTCTTCCCTTTAGGATTACACCTTGGGATTCATGTTTGTTGAGCTACAGGGCAAGAGCTGGTACTTATTCTATCAGGTATGTATTATGTGGACTAATCTATTAGATCTACTATCATCCATGTGCTCTAAAGAAGATACGTAAACCAACAGTTCATTGAGTTATCAAATTGCATAAATGCTTGTAATATTTGCATCAGAGAAAGTTTTGCTTGTACGGTATCGACGCTTGCCATTAAGAATTATCAAAATGCAACTATCATGATGAGTGTGATATGAACTCGAGCTGTGGCTTGCTCAGGTAGATATTCTTTGCAGAACTGCCTCCAGTTTTATAGTCTGATCAGGAAGTGAAATGCATTGTGATGTATGAATCTCATTGGTCAGGACAAAGTGTTGAGTTGTTAAGAAAACAACTTTTATGTACATGGTTCTTCTGTTTGGTAACAGCTTTTAAATGAAATGTTTTGAAAACACTGATTAGAAGAAAAAGAAGCAAAACACGTTTGCTTCCCTTAGTTTGATACCTTATGCTGTCTAAATATGTACATGGTTCTTCTGTTTGGTGAACCTATTAATGTAGAAATCATCAAAGATCATCTGTAATATGTCAGGGGCTTGACTTTTAGGGATTGTTTGTCTGTTCTTTTCTTTTGAAAGTGTTTGTCTATTCTTTTCTTTTTTAGCTGATGTATCATGAATAAAAACTTTGATGAACCTTTTGCAGCTGCTAGGTAATATTACTAAAATTTTGCTTGTTGAACCACCCGTCCATGTATTTGTGAAGTTGGGCTTACTTATCTGTCTAAGGTGAAATTAAATGTGCATTATAGCTCATTGTTTGCATTGCTGTGGATTTTGGTGCTTGGATAACATTGAATTGAATTGTCCTTGTTACTTTTCGCCTTTTCATTAGCATTTACCTAATATCTCATTTTCTTCCAGCTCCCTTCTTCTTGTAGAGGCGAAATATCTATCAAGCTTGCGCCAAAGAAGTGGCCACAGGAAGTGTTATCTTCTTTGTCTGAGGAAAGTTTCAATAGCATTTTATCATTAAGCTGTTAACTGGCTATACTTCATGTTTAAGATTGTCCCATCTCCGGAGTCCCATTTCCTGATTCTGTTGGACACATGAATAAGCTAAACTCACTCAACTTATTATTCTAGCAAACATTACAAATCTCTATATTCTTATTACTACTTTTATTTACACTGCATAGAACTTGTTTAATATTTTTGTATGTAGGTGCTCTCATGTTAGAAAACTGACTTATTATACTTTCCACAGTGTTCTTCTGGTAGCTAGACTTATTCAAAATATGTGAACCAAAGTAAAAATATGTGAGTTTACCTAAGCACTATGATTCTTTTGTTATATCCCAATCGGAAGATGAAAATTAGAATATGGTGCTCAAATAATACTGTGGAAATTATGATAATATAAAGGAAAAGATACGCATATTCATAGATATGTTTGATTGCAATTACCAAACGCCACCTAAATGGTTCTGAACCCTGGGTTTTTAAAAGTCCTTTGCCACTTTCATGGTGGGACAGAGGATGTTGAATAGGTTTGTACTTGCATTCGACTTTATAGTGGCGAATAATGTCAAGAAGCATGAAGTATGTCTTCAATACTTTTAAATTTTGCAAAGGACTTCTATGTGCTTGTTAGCCTGGGATTTAAGTTGATCTTTTAACTTACAAAGAAGTAATTGCTTTTTCCAGTTTTTATCTTTCCAAATACAAATACAAATTGGTAATCTTTTTATTTATTTCACTTACTACCTTAATATTTTTTTCAAATGCCTATGATGTTCGGTTCCTACACTTGTAGATCCTTTCAAAATTTGCAGATCCAAAGCTACTTAAAAAGAAAGCACCTGTTATGACTATCACACTGGTATAACTATTTGCCTCCACTTTAAATTACAGTAGCAGCTAGAGTATTGCATGTTTCATTTGTTTGCCTCCACTTGGAAAGATAGTCCTTTTGTCATTTGGATTCTGAAGGGCTAAAGCATCCAAGTATATTTGGCTCATACTGATGAAGAAATTCTGTACAAAAACCTAAAATTAGAGCTTGTTTAGGAACATGCGACTTGATCCCAAAGATGGGACTATTTTAATCATGATCTATTTGTACTTGGTTGCTAAATTTTAGTGTCTTGTTCTATTGCTAGATTATGGCAATCGAACACGTTGGTAAAGATCATTAGGTTCATAGAAATCAAACAATTTTGGACATTGTTTACAAATCTCTTTCTTTTTTATGTTCCAGATTTTGGCTCCTCTTCCAATTGGATTTGCAGTTTTCTTGGTTCAATTGGCCAGCATCCCTATTACGGGCTGGCATCGACCCTGCAAGAAGTCTTGGTGTAGCCATCATCTTCAATAGAGACCTTGGATGGAATGATCATATATCTAAGCCTATAATGATTGCGTCTTCATTTTCCCAGTATCTATTCATATTCTTAGCTAAATAACTATTTTATCTCTGGTTTTCAGTGGGTCTTCTAGGTTAGACCCTTCATTGGAGCTGCTCTTGCTGCAATGTATCATTAGATAGTGATCAAGGCCATTTCTTATAAGAGCCAGGCTTAAAATGGATCAAATTTTTAGCCTTTTAGTGATCCTCATCTTGTTATCTATACATTTATTAAATGGACAAAGATATCATCTATCAATTTTTCTTCTTTTGTTGTTCCCTGCTTTCTCTGTTCTGTCAAATGTTTGTATAAATAATCAGTGTATGCTGTACTGAAGCTTGTTCCAATTTCCAGCCTTTGAATGAAGGATTCTTCTTTTGTCAATTCGATTTATATTTTCATATTGTGGTATAATCATTTTGGCCAACAGGGTATTATGTTATTTGGGTTCAGATATATTTGCTTCGAGCTTTATTGCTTGGGCTTGGCAAAAAAACTGTAGTACTAATGAAGTGAGGGGATAAAAATAGTTGATAAGGTGGATAGAATTCTGTGAGTGACAAATGCCACTTTGTTACAAATCATGATTTTCGCAATGGTGAAATACTACTCTCTGTCCACTAAGCCATGACTTCCTTCACTGTATTTCATTATATTCAACTTTGTGTATACATGGCATTTCGCATTTTCGATTTAAATTTCAATTTAATATCTATCACCATCTTCAACTTTGAAGAATTAATCTCCCTATGCACCTTATTTATACGATATTCATCAAATTTGCAACCATTCTATAATTACAATTATTCCAGTCTCTAATATAATGTATGCTTTGCATGCTCCATTTTCATCTTCCAATGATTAGTGTAATTAAACTTATAATTTCAACTTTTTTTTACATTAAATTGGGTATGCTAAGCATTATTACCAACGCATGTTTGGCATATATGGCAGGGCATATTGTCTTTAGTTACCTACGCGCACCGCGCGTTTTATACCTCCTAGTTTGATATGTATATGTGACTAATTGAATATGAAGTTCCATGATTCTTGACTGCTATTATTTCTGATACCTCATTGAACGTAAGCTCACCCCTTTCCCGTTATCTTTGTTTTCCTTACAGGGGACAAACTTTGAAATCATGGTTTTGGAAGGAAGGGTCAAGCTAGTGTATATGTTATTTTGTTAAGCTCTTTTGCAATCAAACCTTAATTATATTTTGAACAGTATGAATACTTTGGCTTGTACTTTAGTTCATTTGTTCAAGACTCCGATGTAAATATATGTATAAGTGTTTAACCATGTCTATTGAGTGTATTCATTTGAGATGTTATGCTTCTATGGCTTTGGTGAACGTTTCTTGTAGCCATTGGACGATTGGGTGAGCGTGGCATTTGAAAAGGAAAGAAGAAAAAATTTGGCGGGAAAATTCTTTGGAGAATCCGGCCACATATCCTGCCAGTTCTTGAGCGGATTGTTGGCCGGATTGGCAGGGCAAGTTGAATAAAATTTGACCAGCCACTGCCTCGAATCTAGCCGTTAATTCGGCCGGATATCCGGCCAACTTCCGGCCGGATTGTGACGTGGCCTTGTCGTTTCGTTTTCCTTTTCGTTTCTCTTTTCATTAAAGTGTTTAAGCAAAGTCCCGTACTACCGTATGGTTTGGTAAGTTCTATTTTGGATTTTGGTGGTCTCCAATTGTTCCTTTTCTTTGGGTTCTATCGTACGTACTCTAGGGTTTATCAGATTCGACTCCGTAGTCCTGGCGAGAGCTTGGCAGGCGGTCCGCTGAACACTTTGGTTTGCCTTAGGGGGAGGTGGGGCTGTCACAGGTGCTATCAGAGCTGCTTCGCGTGGTTTCTGCTCGGAGTGAGCTTGAGTCAAGTAGTGTTATGGTCCTGATCTCGTGAATAAGTATAAAGGATTGAGTGCTCTTTTGAGCATAAGCTATGAATCATAAAATGTATGAGGTTTTTAAACCTTTATCGTGGTACTTGAGGTAAATAGATTTGTACGTCGGGTAGGAATCTTAAACCTTGTTAATTTGCACTCGGGAGCGTACGGCTTGAGTTGCAAATTCCCTTAGTTATGGATTCTTGTACTTGAGTACTAAATATTTTTTCTAAGGGAATACTTGTGAATTCGGAAGGAATATAGTCTAGTATGTTATGATGTAAATAGAAATTATAAGTACCTATAAGATAAGTTCTGATGGCAAAGGTCCGAGCACGGTGGATTCTTGTACTTGCCTTGATATGTAACCGGTTGAGGAGATTGGAATGAGAAATGCTATATTGGACTTGTCCAATAAAATTTTGGCTAGGGTTTTGATAGAGTGTGGTTAGATTTGGACCTTAATAGTGATGCTGTGGAGAAAGCCTAGCGAGTTGAAAATGCAAGATTACAAGTTAGAAACTTCTAAACCAAAAAAAAAAGGGATTTCCTGGAAATAGCTCGGAACAAGAGGATAAGAGTATACCCCCTAAGATTGGAAAGGAAAACGGGGAAGTACGACTACCGGGGGTATCAAGTGGTGTCTCACTGAGAAGATCGGTCTCTGTTACTTGTGGTCCCTGTGGATATTGCGGAGGGCCAAATCACACGGAGGCGAATTGTTGGAAGAAAGAGAGAAAATACCTGCGCTGTGGAAACGCTGATCATCGGATTGCTAATTGTCCAATTCGACTGCGCGAAGGGAAAGGGACCCAGCAACCAACAAAGACTAACCCTGGATAGTCGAAAAGGGAACGGATTGGATCGAAGGTACCGGCCCGGGTGTATTCTCTAGAGTACCATCAGGTCCTTGACTCGTCTAAGGACGTAGAAGGTATGATCCGCTGGTTACCTTAGATTTTAATAGATCCCATTGATAAAAAAAATTTCGAGGACGAAATTTCCATAAGGGGGAGAGAGTGTGAGGACCCGTAAAATTCCCTTAGTTTAGATTATTTTATTTTCGCATGCATTTTCTTTATTTTACTTTAGTATATGAAATTTCAAAAAATTTTATAAGTGAGTATCGGTTTTAAATCATTTTCCTAGTGTAAGTCAGTTCATGATAAGTTTGAAGTGCATTATAGATGTGGAACCCGCTAGTGTGTTAAGCGCGATAAATTTTTGACGATTAATTGAAATTTTGTATTAAGGGTCATTATTTTACAAGGTGCTAGGGGACAATTAGAGGTTAGCTAGATAGATTAATCTTGGGAGAAAGAATATAAGCTTAAAACCCTAAACGTTGCCACATGTCGCGACCCGATTGGAAGTTGGACTTTCGACCATAGTTATTAGCTTTCCCAAAATCAGATTTTGACCAAAAATTTCCCGTTTCTTATCCCTTCTTGGCCGAACCTCTTAGAGGAGAAAAACAAGAGAAAAACCTTCAACTCCAACTCCATTTTTCTTGCTCAATCTTGAGTTTCAACCAACCAAATCACAAACTACTCCATAAAATTTTTTACTAAGGAGGATTAAAGCTTGTAGTGGAGTGATTTTGGGAGGAAAGATACTAAGTTACAATTTTCCTGAGGTTCTAAGGTAATTTGCTAAGAAAATTCCTCTTTGCTTCTAATAGTTGCCAATTAGTGGCTTATAGTTGTTAAATATGTTGTTTTGTGGAAGATTTCATGGTTTGAGCTAGAGTTATGTTAAATTTCAGTTTTATGGTGTTATTTCTGCCTTATTTGATGAGTAATGGTTGGTCATAGAATGATTTTGGTATGCTAGTTTTGATTGCCCAAGAAATTTTCCCGCTTGGGTGCAAAAATTCCAGCTTTAGGGTTTCTAATTTGAGTTACCATTTTGTTGTATTTAAAGGGTATTGTGACCCTAATTAGGCGTGTTCAATAGCTTGTGATTTATATGGGAAATTGTGGCTGAAATGAGATAAGATTGGGTGTTGATGTTAGGTTGGAAAAGTAAAAAAAAAAGCAAGGGAAGTGCTGCTGAAATTTTTGCAGGAACTCTTGAGCTGTTTTGGGAAATTTGATATGTCTTGTTGTAGAAATACCAGAATTGAGATCCATTTATTGCGTTTTAAACTAGATTCATAGAGATATAAACCATGAAAATTTCAGCCCCTGTTTCTGTCTGTACGATTTATGGTGATTTTTCAAATTTTTCGGAAATTGCATACCTATTCTGTCTCTTACTGGATAAAACAACAATTTGAGGCTCGAATTTGACTGACTTGTGATCTGAATCTTATAAATGTGTCTTTTGAGAAATTGTACCCCTTTGAGTCTATTTTCCGATGTTATAAATTTTATCAATTTTGAACTTAAGAATCTTAAGATATTATTATTCAAATGGCGGTGCACAAAACTGGAAAATCCTGTTTTTCTAAAATTGTCCTTACTCTCATTTTCCACCTTAAGTTTGGAGTTAGTAAATCATTGTAAGTATGGTTTTTGATAGAAATGTAGGGTTTTGGGATTTTTTTCTTGTTATAGAACCAACCGCTACCGTTTTACTCCGAAACCACACCTTTATCTCTTTTTATTTGTAGTCATTTGAATAGGCATACGACTAGTAGTCGAGCCTCACTTGTGCATTCCGTTTACTCCGTTTTGGATGTGAAAACTTCAATTGTTTTACTTTGGTTATTCTTAGGGTTTCATGGTGATCAAAGCCCTACTTTGGGGTGAAAACATTTGAAGTGGTTTGTTAGAACTGGTGAGTGCACCACTTGTCGCGCCCCATTTTTTTGGAAAAATAAAATGATGTTTTTTGTGATTTTATTGGTTTGGAAAAAGTGAATTTTTTGATAAAAATAAAAATGGGTCTAAATGGGACTTTTGAAAATGCGACGATTTGACCCAAGAAAAATAGTTCAAAAAGGGTTTTTTATATGAAAAATGGAGTCGCCACTTGGTATAGAGTTAGGGTGTACCAAGTCACCCAAAAAGTGAATTTTTAAAGGAAAAAAAAGTAAGAAACCCTTTTGAACGACTCCTAGTCCACGCAAACAAAGAAAAAGGTTCGGGAGTCACATTTGACGAAGGGGAAGGCAAGGATAAAAATCCAAGGCACCCCTTCGACCTAGCCAAGGCTAGTTGCGTGACTTAACCCTTATTTTCCTAATTTTTTTCTACCCAAAGTATGTATTTGCAATTTGGACAAAGACTAATGAATGAGAAATGCAATCCTAAATCTAAGAAATGTCTCTTATGAGGCTTGTGGTCCCATTCACATGAATTGTGAAGGCCAATAAGAAAGACCTCATAGAAAATCGTGAATGATGCAAATGAGGACTCAAATAAGAGTGTAAGTGTGCAAAGTGTAGAGAAGGGCATGTGTGCAATTTGAAAGTGTTTGTGTGCAAATGAATGAAAATATAAATGCTCGTGTGCAAGTGAACAAAAATAGTAAATATATATAAGTAAAAATATAGGTGCAATGTGTGAGGTGAAAAATAAAGAAGTGAATAGGTGTGTGAATATGGTATATGGATTAAAAAATTTAATGAGGAGAATAATGAGAAAATGAAAATGTATGAACTTAGAGGAATGCATCAAGTCGGGTACGGGGATGACATCTAGTTTTATGATTTTAATTTTCCCTCGGATTAGAAGGTAAAACTAGCGTGCTAAGGCTATCGAGTAGCCACACTCGCTCGTTTCCCTTATCAAGAGGGGATTTTCATGCAAATGAACCCTAACTAGCATGAGATGCAAGTCCTAAAGTGAAGGGGAAGGGGTTTGAGGAACATACCAAATGATAAACTAAGGAAAATGCGTGGTATGTGGTGAACAAGCAAATGATGTACTAACAAGGGAAAAACCCTAAGGGTCTAGCGTTGGACTAGCCCATTCTATGAATTCCGACTAGCGTTGGACTAGTGGAAACGATAAAAGAAGCCACAACTAGCGTTGGACTAGTGTGGTGACGTACATTCATCCATTCCATTCATCCACACTACCCAAAAAACGAGTAGACATGCAAATCACCTAAATCAGGTAGCACTTATCATGCTCGACTAGATGCAAGATCCTAATAAAGCTTTTAACATATAACACATAGGCATGCAACCATTACATTTGCTAACTAAAACAAAGGGGAAAGGGAAAATGGACCAAATTATTTGCTACGCCCTATCTATTACAAGCCAAGAGGTGTACACATACCCCATTAAAAAAAATCAAAAGTAAATGAAATAAATGAAAGGAAATAAGGAGAGGCTAGGAAAGCAAGTAGACATGCAAATTTCAATTAGCACATTAGTCCACATAGGAGAGAAACAAAAGGGGTAAAAGAGATTATACCTCCTCCTAATGGTAAGCAAATGAAGGAAAATGGCTTCAAAACAATAAAGGGGTCAAGGCATCAACTTAAAAGTAAAGTATAAGCAAAAACATCAAACCCACCTAATTGCAACTTGAATGAGCTCAAAAAATGCTTAAAGACCAAGAAAACAGAATAGCCCATTCAATTTCCAAAATATAGCAGCTACTAAAGACCCAAAACAAGCATTACTCAAGCATTCAAGTCCAAATAAATCGTTTAAGCACTTCAAAGATTCCAAAAATAAAGAAAGAGTCAAACAATGATTGAAGTTGCAATGATTTTAGGACTTAATTACGAGATACTGAAACATGCTTGGGCTATTGTGGCACAAAGAGAAACTTAGAGGGATCAAATTGATTAAATGTTCCAATTACTTGGGCCTTAGTAGAACAAGAGGGGACTTGGGGGGTCAAAAGGCAAATTTTAGAATTTACTTCATGCATGCATACGAGACAAATCTCTGCAATACGAATTTCTATTGAAGCTTTCTACAACGTTGCTCATGCTCTTAAATTTCAGCAAACTTTACCCAACAAATTCACACAAACATTTCACTAGAACTCAAACTCCAACTCCTACCAAGCTTATCATGTATGCAAGAGCCATAAATGAAGAAAATTTTCATGCACACTTCATACAAATGAAATGGGAAAACATACAAGTGAATTTTCTGCAAAAGATTCAGCAATTCTTTAGATTTTCTATACCATTCTAGCCGAGCCTTTCTTTGAATTTATTATGCAAACATTATCCCCCAAATGCCAGGATTTGAACTATCACTCCTTGACTAGACATACGACTTTATTGCAAGATAGAAACCAGAATTGAAGTTTGACCAACAAGAGCAGAATTAAACGGCAGAACAGCAACAAAAAGAAAGAAAGAAGGCCGCAAGTTTCTTCACTATACAAACACCAGATTTTTTTTATTCAAAAGTGTGGCTTAGACTAGGTATCTTTGATCCCACAACACAACTTTTGACCAAGCTACCAACTATACCACCAACATGATCCAAACAAACAAGAAATTTAAAGCAATATCATAAGCAAATCTAAGAGAACAAAAAAAAAAAAAAAAAAAACAACATGCGTGCAGCTTTTGTTCATTGAATCTTGCATCGGCCAAACAGAAACTTTGTCCATGACTTGCTTTCAAAAACAAACGCAAAAACCAAAACAGATTTTTAAACACCAATGGACTTGAGCACATCATCTCTAACCAAATCTCCCAAGTAAAAAAACATTTCTCAAATACATTAAGCAATTCAAACACTCAAAAGGTCTCAAGTGTGCCGAACATAAGGCATGCTGCATTTTAGTTTCCTAACTCAATTTTTCCAGTTTTTGACACACGATTTTGATTGAATACTCCCAACTCCAGGCTCACATCTTTACACTAAGCAATTAATTAACCAACCAAGCCAATCAAGATCAACAAAAATTAGATGGAAAGCCACGCCCAAAAAAAAAAAATCTAGGACATATGTGCGCAAGACTGGTTCAATGGTTAATTTCAGCAAACACTTGGTCCTAATTTAAAGCTTTCAAAACTCCCCCCAAGCACGCACGTATATTGCATCTTCAACTCCAACCAAACATATAACTCACATACATTAAACCAAAGAGGAAAATCAAATCATTTCAGAAGGCTTAGCTACCCAGAAATTATCAATCAAAGATGAAAATCTGTTTGCCGTTCAATCCGTGAGACAAATTTCAGATTCAAAGTACTTCAGAAATAATTCATGTTCATGCCAAAATTTGACTCAAACAAACCAGAAAGACAAAGCCAATGAGCCAGGGTTTTAAATGAGGTAGGTTCCGGCCAACCTTCATATGAAATTAGTTTTTTAAAAAACGTTCCTGTTTTGCCAAGAAGTTTCCATAGATTGCCGCACGATTCTTCATCATTTTTCATGTAATCTTCAAACCCAAATCACCAATCTTTATCATTATTGAACCACATCTCAACAATCAACATCATGAGTTTTAGGCTTCTAACAAGAAAACAAATATGCAACACTTCCACATGTAAACTCTATTCCAGAAATTCCCACTCTTCGGTCCCTTTACCGTTAGAACAAAATGAAGAACTAGCCCAAGACAAAACAAGCATGATCGATAACTACCCAAACAAAACTGATTCTTACGAAAACAAACTCCAAAACAAACCTAGAATATCAATATAAACTCATCATATCAAAACAATGTCCAAACCTGCAACTCTCTACCGTGAAACTAGCGGACCAAAAATGAAAATTTATGAAGTCTAATGGAAAAGGAAAAACATACAAACTGCTGAGCTTGTTGGGAGATATGAAGCCAGAAAAAGATTACCTTTATAGCCTATGAAGTTGAGATGTAGGAATCCAAATTTTGGGAGCTCAGAGTCCTCTGCCGTTCGCTGGAAAAAATGCAGGCTGGAAGGTCGATTTCTGCCTTCTTGCCCGTCGATTTCCGCCTGCTTTTGCCTTTGTTGAGTTTCTATCAATTTCCTCTAGATTCAATCACCACTCCCTTCCTATGTTCTCTCCCTTCTCACCCCTATCTCAGCCCAGATTTCTCCCTTTCCCTTTCTGTTTAGTCGTCACTCTTTTTCCTTCTTTTGCCGTTTCTTTTGCTCTCTTTTTTGTTCCGTCCATCTCTTCCTCCCCCAAAAAACCCCTTTTGCGGCTGGCTTTTCTCTAGCTTTTATATGATGTTTCTTACCCTAAAAACTTCAGGTCCTTTTCTCCATATTTGCACTCCCAGGAGCCGTCCCAATCCCCCTTTGCAAGCTGCGCAAGTCCGCAGCTTTCATGCTGCGGCATTTTTCTTTTTTCTTTTTTTTTTTTTTGAAACTAATTAAAACAAAAATTAAAAATAAACTTAAAACATATAACAAAACAATTTAATTAACGATGAATGGAAAACAAATGGCCTAAAAACAACAAAAATACAACTTCCATTTCTCGTCAATTCTCCCTTTTTTTTTCATTTTTCTTTTCTTCTTTTTGGCATTTTCTCTTTTTTTTTTTTTCATTTTTCGAATTTTCACTTTTAAATGAAGAAACTAATCTAAAACAGATATTTTTCTTTTTGAGACATTCTACGCTAAAATAACTAAACTAAAAGTAAACAAAACTACATGTGACAAATAAAAATAAAAAAAAACAAATAGTAAATAAATAAATAATAAAGCCCCAAAAATTTTGGTGTCTACACCACTCCCCTCATTTGTTGCTTAACTTGGTTTCTGTACATGCAATCTGTAATTTGAATGACTGTACTATCTATTTATTCTTTTTGAGACGAGCGTGTACTTTATCACACTCGTTCTCTTGTCTATATGCCCATTTACTGTAAAAATTTGACTCTGTTATCTGTGCTTAATCTGACGTCGGTTGGAGAATTGTAGCCAACGACCTTTCTGTGACCTCTAAGCTCAAAACCTGTGGCTAGTTACTCGGGTCGAGGCAGCAAGGGTCTGGTCGATTAGATAACGAACCACACTAGTATGTTTTTGGGAATCTTTGGGTATTGAGACTCTTGATTCCGGTATACTCGAGTATTACCAATTCTATTTCTGTTGAGTTGTTTGAGCCCGGTAAGGGGTATGTTTGGTGAACAGAATTTGGTGTAAAGTGCGGTCTACGGACATGGTTGTTCTTTATACGTTGATGGAGAGTCAATGAGTTTGGATCAAGTACTACAAATGGAAATTTTGGGCTCCTGAGAGCCACCTGTATCCTTTCTATGTAAGGTGTTTGTTCATTTCCTTATTTGATATGTATATGTGACTAATTGAATATGAAGTTCCATGATTCTTGACTGTTATTATTTCTGGTATCTCATTGAGCGTAAGTTCACCCCTTTCCCGTTATCTTTGTTTTTCTTATAGGGGACAAACTTTGAAATCGTGCTTTTGGAAGGAAGGGTCGAGCTAGTGTATATGTTATTTTGTTAAGCTCTTTTGCAATCAAACCCTAATTGTATTTTGAACAGTATAAATACTTTGGCTTGTACTTTAGTTCATTTGTTCAAGACTCTATTGTAAATATATGTATAAGTGTTTAACTTGTCTATTGAGTGTATTTATTTGAGATGTTATGCTTCGATAGCTTTGGTGAACGTTTCTTGTAGCCGTTGGATGATTGGGTGAGCGCAGCATTTGAAAAGGAAAGAAGAAAAATTTTGGCGGGAAAATTCTTTGGAGAATCCGGCCGCATATCCGGCCTGTTCTTGGCCGGATTGGCAGGGCAAATTGAAAAAAATTTTGACAAGCCACTGCCTCGAATCCGGCCGGATTGTGACGTGGCCTTTTTGTTTCGTTTTCGTTTTCGTTTCACTTTTAATTAAAGTGTTTAATGGAAGTCCCGTATTACCGTATGGTTTGGTAAGTTCTATTTTGGATTTTGGTGGTCTCCAATTTTTCGTTTTCTTTGGGTTCTATCTCGCGTACTCTAGGGTTTGTGAGATTCGACTCCGTAGTCCTGGCGAGGGCTGGGCAGGCGGTCCGCCGAACCCTTTGGTTCGCCTTAGGGGGAGGTGGGGCTATCACAGGTGGTATCAGAGCTGCTTCGCGTGGTTTCTGTGCGGAGTGAGCTTGGTCCAAATGGTGTTATGGTCCTGACCTCGTGAATAAGTATAAAGGATTGAGTGCTCTTTTGAGCATAAGCTATGAATCATGAAATGTATGAGGTTTTTAAACCTTTATCGTGGTACTTGAGGTAAATAGATATGTACGTCGGGTAGGAATCTTAAACCTTGTTGATTTGCACTCGGGAGCGTACGGCCTGAGTTGTAAATTCTCTTAGTTTTGGATTCTTGTACTTGAGTACTAAATACTTTTCCTGAGGGAATACTTGTGAATTCGGAAGGAATATAGTATGGTATATTATGATGTGAATAGAAATTATGAGTACCTATAAGATAAGTTCTGATGGCAAAGGTCCGAGCACTGTGGATTCTTGTCCTTGCCTTGATATGTAACCGGTTGAGGAGATTGGAATGAGGAATGCTATCTTGGACTTGTCCAATAAAAGTTTGGCTAGGGTTTTGATAGAGTGTGGCTAGATTTGGACCTTAATAGTGATGCTGTGGGGAAAACCTTGCGAGTTGAAAATACGAGGTTACAAGTTAGAAACTTCGAAGCCAAAAAAGGGGATTACCTGGGAGTAGCTCGGAACAAGAGGATAAGAGTACACCTCCTAAGATTGGAAAGGGAAATGGGGATATACGACTACCGGGGGTGTCAAGTGGTGTCTCACCGGGAGGATCGGTCTCTAACAATCGTGGTCCCTGTAGATATTGCGGAAGCCCAAATCAGACGGAGGCGAATTTTTGGAAGAAAGAGGGAAAATTCCTGCGCTGTGGAAGCGCTGATCATCGGATTGCTAATTGTCCAACACGACAGTGCGATGGGAAAGGGACCCAACAACCAACTAAGACTAACCCTGGACAGTCAAAACGGGAAAGGACTGGATCGAAGGTACCGGCCCAGGTTTATTAACTAGAGCACCATCAGATCCTTGACTCGTCTGAGGATGTTGAAGGTATGATACGCTGGTTATCTTAGATTTTAATAGATCCCATTGATAATAAAAATTTTCAGGACGAAATTTCTTTAAGGGGGAGAGAGTGTGATGACCTGTAAAATTCCCTTAGTTTAGATTATTTTATTTTCGCATGCATTTTCTTTATTTTATTTTAGTATATGAAATTTCAAAGATTTTTATAAGTGAGTATAGGTTTTAAATCATTTTCCTAGTGTAAGTCAGTTCATGATAAGTTTGAAGTGCATTATGGACGTGGGACCCGCTAGTGCGTTAAGCGCGATAAATTTCTGACGATTAATTGAAATTTTGTATTAAAGGACATTATTTTACAAGGTGCTAGGAGACAATTAGAGGTTAGCTAGATAGATTAATCTTGGGAGAAAGAATATAAGCTTAAAACCCTAAACGTTGCCACATGTCGCGACCTGATTGGAAGTTGGACTTTTGACCATAGTTATTAGCTTTCCCAAAATCAGATTTTGACCAAAAATTTCCCATTTCTTATCCCTTCTTGGCCGAACCTCTTAGAGGATAAAAACAAGAGAAAAACCTTCAACTCCAACTCTATTTTTCTTGCTCAATCTTGAGTTTCAACAAACCAAATCACAAACTACTCCATAAAAGTTGTTTACTAAGGAGGATTAAAGCTTGTAGTGGAGTGATTTTGGAAGGAAAGATACTAAGCTACCATTTTCTTGAGGTTCCAAGGTAATTTGCTAAGAAAATTCCTCTTTGCTTCTAATAGTTGCCAATTAGTGGCTTATAGTTGTTCAATATGTTGTTTTGTGAAAGATTTCATGGCTTCAGCTAGAATTATGTTAAATTTCAGTTTTATGGTGTTATTTCTGTCCTCATGGGATGAGTAATGGTTGGCCATAGAATGATAGCTTTATATTGTGTAAATTGAAGCTTTGGTATGCTAGTTTTGATTGCCCAAGAAATTTTCCAGCTTGGGTGCAAAAATTCCGGCTTTAGGGTTTTTAATTTGAGCTACCATTTGGTTGTATTTGAAGGGTATTGTGACCCTAATTAGGTGTGTTCAATAGCTTGTGATTTATATGGGAAATTGTGGCTGAAATGAGATAAGATTGGGTGTTGATGTTAGGTTGGAAAAGTAAAGAAAAACAAAGGAAGTGCTGCTGAAATTTTCGCAGAAACTCTTGAGCAGTTTTAGAAAATTTACTATATCTTGTTGTAGAAATACTGGAATTGAGATCCGTTTGTTGCGTTTTAAGCTAGATTCATAGAGCTATAAACCGTGAAAATTTCAAACTCTGGTTCTGTCTGTGTATTTTATGGTGATTTTTCAAATTTAACAGAAATTGCATACCTGTTCTGTCTTTTACTGGATAAAACAGCAATTTGAGGCTCGAATTTGACTTACTTGTGATCTGAATCTTCTAAATGTGTCTTGTGAAAAATTGTACCCCTTTGAGCCTATTTTCCGACGGTATAAATTTTATCAATTTTGAACTTAAGAATCTTAATATATGATTTTTCAAATGGTGGCATGTAAAACTGGAAAATCCTATTTTTCTAAAATTGTCCTTACTCTCATTTTCCACCTTAATTTCGGAGTTAGTAAATCATTGTAAGTACGGTTTTTGATAGAAATGTAGGGTTTTAGGGTTTGTTCTTGTTGTAAAACCAACCGCTACCGTTTTACTCCAAAACCACACCTTTATCTCTTTGTATTTGTAGTCATTTGAATAGGCATACGACAAGTAGTCGAGTCTCACTTGTGCATTCCGTTTACTCCGTTTTGGACGTGAAAACTTCAATTATTTTACTTTGGTTATTCTTAGGGTTTCACGGTGATCAAAGACCTACTTTGGGATGAAAACGTTTGAAGTGGTTTGTTAGAACTAGTGAGTGTACCACTCCCCTCATTTGTTGCTTAACTTGGTTTCTGTACATGTAATCTGTGATTCAAATTACTGTACTATCTGTTTATTCTTTTTGAATCGAGGTTGTACTTTATCACACTCGTTCTCTTGTCTATATGCCCATTTACTACGAAAATTTGACTATGTTATTTGTTCTTAATCTGACATCGGTTGGAGAATTGTATCCAACAACTTTTCTGTGACCTCTAAGCTCAAACCCTGTGACTAGTTACTCGAGTAGAGCCGGCGAGGGCCTGGTCGATTAGATAACGAACCACGGTAGTCTATTTCTGAGAATCTTTGGATATTGAGACTCTTGATTCCGGTATACTCGAGTATTACCACTTCTGTTTCTGTTGAGGTGTTTGAGCCCGGTAAGGGGTATGTTTGCTGGACAGACTTTGGTGTAAAGTGGGGTCTACAGACATGGTTATTCTTTATACGTTGACGGAGAGTCAACGGGTTTGGATCAAGTACTGCAAGTAGGAATTTTAGACTCCTGAGAGCCACCTGTATCCTTTCTATCTAAGGTGTTTGTTCATTTCTTTATTTGATATGTATATGTGACTAATTGAATATGAAATTCCATGATTCTTGACTGCTATTAATTCTGGTACCTCATTGAGCATAAGCTCACCCCTTTCCCATTATATTTGTTTTCCTTATAGGGGACAAACTTTGTAATCATGATTTTAGAAGAAAGGATCGAGCTAGTGTATATGTTATTTTGTTAAGCTCTTTTGCAATCAATCCCTAATTGTATTTTGAACAGTATGAATACTTTGGCTTGTACTTTAGTTCATTTGTTCAAGACTTCAATGTAAATATATATATAAGTGTTTAACCTTGTCTATTGAGTGTATTCATTTGAGATGTTATGCTTCTATGGCTTTGGTGAACGTTTCTTGTAGCCGTTGGACGATCGGGTGAGGTGGCATTTGAAAAAGAAAGAAGAAAAATTTTGGCTGAAAAATTCTTTGGAGAATCCGGCCGCATATCTGGTCAGTTCTTGGTCGGATTGTTGGCGGGATTGGCAGGGCAAGTTGAAAAAAAAATTGACCAGCCACTGCCTCGAATCCGGCCGGATTGTGACGTGGCCTTTTCGTTTCGTTTTCGTTTCTCTTTTCATTAAAGTGTTTAATCGAAGTCCTGTACTACCGTATGGTTTGGTAAGTTCTATTTTGGATTTTGGTGGTCTCCAATTGTTCATTTTCTTTGGGTTCTATAGCGCGTACTCTAGGGTTTGTGAGATTCGACTCCGTAGTCCTGGCAAGAGTTGGAAAGGCGGTCCACCGAACCCTTTGGTTCGCCTTAGGGGGAGGTGGGAATGTCACAGGTGGTATCAGAGCTGTTTCGCGTGGTTTCCGTGCGGAGTGAGATTGGGTCAAGTGGTGTTATGGTCCTGACCTCGTGAATATGTATAAAGGATTGAGTGCTCTTTTGAGCATAAGCTATGAATCATGAAATGTATGAGGTTTTTTAACCTTTATCTTGGTACTTGAGGTAAATAGATATGTACGTCGGGTAGGAATCTTAAACCTTGTTGATTTGCACTCGGGAACGTATGGCCTGAGCTGTAAATTCTCTTAGTTTTGGATTCTTGTACTTGAGTGCTAAATATATTTCCTAAGGGAATACTTGTGAATTCGGAAGGAATATAGTCTGGTATATTATGATGTGTGTAGACACCAAATTTTGGTGTAATTTCATTTACTATTTATTTTTTAGTCTTTGCTCGTTTTTTTTTCACTTTTTAGTTTTTAGTTTTTTAGTTTTTTGTGTTATTATTATTATTTTTAAGTTTTTAGCATAGAATGTCTCGAAAAGAAAAGAAAAGCATTCAAAAAAATATGTTTTAATTGTTTTGATTTAAATTCAATGTTTTCTTGGAAAAAATGGGAAAAATGAGAATGATAATGAAAAATGAAAAGAAAAAATTGCCATTTTGCTGTTTATCATTTCTAGTTTATTTATTTTTATCTGATATTAATTAAATTGTTGATTTTTACTTAATTTTATTATCATTTTGCTAAATTACTTTTATAAAAAAAAAAGAGAAAAAAAAGAGATGAACACGCGACTTGCAAGCTGCGTTTTTGCAGCTTGCAAGGAGGGGCTCTTGGCAGCCCCTTAGCTGTAAATATGGGAAAAAAGGCTGAGGTTTTAGGGTTGGAGTTCCCATATAAATAGAAAGGCAGGAAGGCAGCCGCAGAGGGGGAGATTCTGGAAAACAAAAGCAAAAGAAAAGAAAAGAGGGGGGAGTAAAAGTGACGGGCAGAGAGTGTGGAGTGAAATCTGGAGTGGCGGCTAGGGTTGAAAAGGGGGGAGTTGGTTGAGAGAGAGTTTCGTAGAGGGAGCCGAGAGTGAAACAGAGAGAGGAGAACGGCTGGAAAATCTGAAGTGAGTAAGAGAGAGGAAGAGCGTGAGAGATAGAAAAAATAGCAAGGGACGGAAAAGAAGGAAAAAAGGGAGAGAGTGTTTATGCTTGGGAAAGAAGAAAAGGTTTCAGGGTAAACAAAACAGAGGGACACGGCTAAAAATCTGGAGGGAATTTTATAGGGAGTGACGGTTATAGACAGAAAGAGGGAGAGAGAGAATTGAAAGGAGGAGCAGGAGTTGCGGCTGCATCCGGAGGAGGAAGACCGACGTGAGGAAGAGACTAGGAGGCTTGTTTTTCCAGAAGTTCCATAGAAGTTTGATGCCGGCTCATTTCTTTTGACTTCAGCCTTGTCAAAAATCTTTATCAGGTAATCCATTGAACTAAAGGTTGCACCTTTGGTCCTCCTCTGTGTGCATAGGTTTGGCCTGGGAATTTTTGTGATTCCAAACTTCAAGATTCAATTTTGATTGTTGCCTTGGGTTGGAAATTTGGTATTTGTTTGGATTTTGGCATGAAACCCAGTGATTGCAATTTAGGAAACCAGTTTTCTGCTAGAATGATGCATGAGTTGTCGAACCTTTTGCTGCTGGTTTATTAAGTTTGTTCCATAACATTACCATGTTTGCTCTTTGCTGTCTTTCTTGCCTTTGTCGTCTTCTCCTCCTGTTCTATATATCTTAGACATGAGTTTTGAAATAGAAAAGCGTTGGTCATATATTTTTGGCTGGGGAGGGTAGTGCACGGAAATCTGCTGCAACAAACAACAGGCTCGAGGTTGCTGGTTTGTTGCAAGCGATTGGACAAAACTATTTTTTTGGGTTAGACTGAGATCCTGTTTTGGCTTGAGTTTCATTTGGGTTTGCTTGCTAATGTTAGAGACGCTGAGCATATGCCTTGCTGTATTTTACGGCAGCAAGATGCGGTGGCACACCAAGCTGCAATATGTCAAGACCATTTGTTGCAGCCATAGAGTCACTTTGCTATACTTTATATCTAGTTGCTATGATTAGTTCTTTTAAGAATAGATGTTTGTGGTGGAGTAAGGTTCATAACATGAGTTGAAGGTCTTGCTTTCCTTTTCGTTTTTGCTGCATCGATAAACATCACTTGGATTGTTCAGTTTTTGCATGCATGTTGTCCGACCATTTGATGTCTAAATTTACAAGTTTCATGGTGCAAAGTGGGAATATTGTGTGATAGTTGTGTTAGGATTGGCACTGTTTTAATGTTAAGTTGAAAAGCTGGATGATGAATCTGATTTCGGCACTTGAGGCTAAAGCTTGTGGCTAAAGAATGAAAATTGCGGCTGGGCTCTTTGAATTTGCAGAGAGCCCTGCTACATCTTTTTCTTTTTCTTCTTTTACTGTTTCATTTGTACCCTTGATGCTCAGCTTCAATTCTTGTTTTAATCTTGCAATGAAGTTGCATGTTTAGTCAATGATAGATAGTGGATTTTCTGGCATTTGATGAACATATTTGCATGATAAACTGGAAGGAAATTCATGGCAGAAATGGTGCAGAAAAATGGTTCTTTACGTAGGCATGCATGAAAAACTAAAGAAAATTTGCATTTTGACTCTCCAAGTTTCCCCTTTGACTCACTATGACCCACAAAATTGAGAAAACTAATCAATTGGGTCCCTGTGATTTTTGCAGCAATGCATTATGGCCCAATTACATTCCATGTTCTTGCAATTAGGTCCTAAGATATTTGCATTTAAACCATTCCTCCATCTTTTCTTTGCCTTTGGACTTTTGAAGTTCCTAAAATTGTTTGATTAAGCTTGAATGCTTGGCTAGTGTTCACATTTGAGTCTTTGGTAGCATTAATGTTTCAATTCAATCGTTTGTTTGCCTTCATTGGTTACCATGTTTTGCTAAAGTGATACTTAATGCAAGAGTTTAAGAATTTTGTGTCCAAATGAGCTTGTGGTCACCTATTTTCTTAAAATTTTCTGAAATAAATTGGCTTTGGCCTTTTTCTTGCTCTTGGACTTTTAAAATTTCTAAAATGTTTCAATTGACTTTGAATGGTTGATTAATGCTTGCATTTGGGTCCTTGGTGGATCCCTTTATTGGAAACTATGTATTGTTTGATTTCATTTAAATTGCAATTAGGAGAGATTTGGTGACCTTGTTATACTTTACTATTTGAGGTACCGTGACATTTTTATTGTTTTGAAGCCATTTTTCTTTCATTTGGACATCATTCAAAGGGGGCGGTATAATTTCTTTTATCCCTTTTGTTTCTCTCCTATGTGACCCAACGTGTTAAGTGAATTGCATGCTTACTTTGCTTTCCTAGCTTTTCCTAGCTTCTCCTTAATTCCTTTTACTTATGTCATTTACTTTTGTTTTCATTAAGTTATTCTTTTAATGGGGTATGTGTACACCTCTTGGCTTGTAATAGATAGGGCTTGGAGAGCACTTGATGAAGACCTATTGAAGACGTGTGCCTAGCTAGCAAATGTAATAGTTAGGGCTTTAATTGTCTTATGTGTCTTGCATGCTTAGTTGCTACGTGTTAATTTGCTTTGTTAGGGCCTTGCATCTAGTCGAGCATGCTAAATGTTATGTGCTATGTGTTTATGAGTGTTTGGCATGTCTACTCGCTTTCCGTAGCCTGAATGAATGTGATGGATGAATGTACGTTTCCACTAGTCCAACGCTAGTCGGAATTCATAGAATGGGCTAGTCCAACGCTAGACCCTTAGGGATTTCCCCTCGTTAGTACATATTTGCGTGTTCATTACATGTCATGCATTTTTTTAGTTTATCATTTGGCATGCTCCTCGAAACCCTTTTCCCTCCATTTTAGGATTTTTGCATTTCATGCTAGTTATAGGGTTCATTTGCTTGAGAGTCCCCTTAAATATGGGATATAGACGAGTGTGGCTTTTTCTAAGCCTTAGCACGCTTGTATTCCCTCTATAAAAAGGGCAAATTGAGTCACGATTTAGGTCTCCCCGTACCCAATATGCATGAATTCCCTAGGTCCATGCATCCACTCTCCCATTTTTACCCTCATTACACTTTCATTTTGCACACGTGCACTTTTATATTTTCACTTGCACACAAACACCTTTATCACTACTTGCACACATGCACTTCATATTATCATTTCACATACCGTACCTTGCCCACTCACGTGCACATTTTTACTTACACATTCTTGTCTTTTATTACTTTTTCAAACCCATGTCCTCACATTGCATACATGCATTCCATTCATTTGCATCCCACTCGCATTATTCGTGACTTCTTCAAAGGATCGTTATTGGGCTTCACAATCAATGTGATTGGCACCACTCAACCTTTAAAGGGAAATTTCCCCCAATCCCCCTAGGTCTAGGGTTGCATTCATGTAGTGCATCCAAATGTAATAAATTCTTTGATTAAAACAAGAAAATCTTTGATTAAATCATGCAACTAGCCTTGGCTAGGTCAAAGGGGTGCCTTGGATTTTATCCTTGCCTTCCCCTTTGTCAAATGTGACTCCCGAACCTTTTTCTTTGGTTTACGTGGACTAGGAGTCGTTTAAAAGGGGTTTCTTACTACTTTTTCCTATTTTTTCAAAAATCCATTTTTTAGGTGACTTGGTACACCTTAACTCATTACCAAGTGGCGACTCCAATTTTCATTCCAAAAAACCCTTTTTAAACTATAATTTTGGGTCAAATCGTCGCATTCTCAAATCCCCATGTAGACCCTTTTTTCTTTTAAACCACAATTCATTTTCCAATTACAACTTGAATCAAAAAATACATTTTTTAAAACCATTTTATTTATTTATCAAAAAATGGGGCGCGATAGTTGGCGACTCCACTGGGGACATTCGAGAGTCCGAGCAAATTTGATTTAATCAACATTTTTCTTCTTTTAACCTTTTCATATATCACATTTGGGTGTTTTAGGGTTGCATTTTTTCTTTTTTAGGACTTTTTGCATTTCGCACGTATCCAATTACTCCCTCGTTCGTGAATGTATGGTTGGTTGATTGGATGTATGTTTACTTATCTCGCGCTTGCATTGCATTTGGGTGGGGGACATCACCTTAGAGCCTCGCGTTGGTTCTCGATCCCTCCCCTCCAAACGAGCACTAGCATACGTGCATTCGCTTTATTATTTATCCCTTTTATTTTTTCTTTTAGTGGCTTGTCACGCCACTCCACCCTACTAGGATTAGGCGACCCACTTGGACATGTGATCACGACACGATGTGTGTGTAGCATGATCCAATGGGTCACACAATCTTCCGCTTTAAGCTATGGGTTGATAGCCTTTAGCTTTTAGTCGAAGATTGAGGATTTTGATAGATTCACTCAAACACGTAGCCGCGACACGATGTGTGCGTAGCGGTGTTTGGGGAATCGCTCGAGCCACCGATAAAGAACCTTGGGATTGATGACCCTTGATTTCTAAGTCTGAAGGCTCGGGGACCTGAGCTTATCGAGTCTAGATGCATTAGCGAACCCCAGCCTCATGCATCCATATTAAAATTGCCTAGGGTAGAGTCGGCCTTATCCTGAGTTAGGGACACTATTCACGAGGGGAGGGGTCGAACCCCTTTCTCCCTTTTATTGTTTTATTTCTTTGTATTGATTTCGTTGCTACAATGTGTTAGGTGTATTTATTCGGCTGAACTAACTTTTTCTTGGTTTTGTGTCCCCATTGCATTCACAAACCCTAGCAAATAAGAGGTCTGGCATGACCTTCTTTTAGAACCTACCCTTGTAGATAGGCTATTGCACGTTTAAGAAATTTTGGTATATTTTGTTCATGAATTAATAATGCCATGTCATTTTAGGCTTACCCTGGCAAATAAAGGGTTCCTTAGGTCACGTTTCATTTCGAATTGCATATTTATATCGCTTTAATAACTGACATCATGCATTAAACTCTAGAAAGGGAATGCCATTTAGGGGATCCCGCGTTAGGAATAAGCCACCTTGTGTCTCGGATACTTAATCCAGTGAGACTTGCACGTTTACATTTTGTACCATCCAAAGGGGTAGTGCACAAGGTAAGGTAGGATCCGATCATTTTCATAGAGTAATCTTTGGAATATGAGCATCTAATAATCACTTTTTGGCCATTTTATCAAAAATTGGTAAAAATTCCTTGCGTGAAGGACATTAATTTGAAGAAATTCACAAATGATTCCTCCTATTGAGACGATAAATAAATTGAGGCCAAAATTTGATTTTTAGAAGGTCATAGACTAATGCACTTCAATAATTTTGAAATAACCAATGACCGGACAATTCAACCAATCCATTTTGCCGATTCATTCAATAAATTGTCAATTCATTTGACCAATTTACCCTTTTTAGGGTTACCTGGTCGATTTTGAATAAATCGTCAATTCATTTGACCAATTTACCCTTTTTAGGGTCATTTGACCAATTTACCCTTTTTAGGGTCATCCGGTCGATTTTGAATAAATCGTCAATTCATTTGACCAATTTACCCTTTTTAGGGTCATTTGACCAATTTACCCTTTTTAGAGTCATCCGGCCGATTTTGAATAAATCGTCAATTCATTTGACCAATTTACCCTTTTTAGGGTCGTTCGGCCGATTTTTGAATAAATCACTAATTCAATTTCATTCATTTGGCCAATTTTCCCATTTTTAGGGCAATCGAGCCGATTTTGAATAAATCAAGTTTCGTTCAATCTATTTGATCAATTTACCCTTTTTAGGGTGATCTGATTAATTTTGGATAAATTAAATTTCATTCAATTCATTTGACCTGTTTCCCTTTTTAGGGTAATCCGGTCGATTTTTAATAAACTGTTAATTTCATTTGACCAATTAGGATTTCAATGTCGAATTTCAAAATGGAAAATCTAGTCGATTTCGAGAAAAACATCCATTGCGTCCAGCCATTTGATCAGTTGAGGTTTTGACCCGTGCTTCACTAAGAAAATTTGTCAAAACGAATTCCAATCTCTTCGATAGGAAGTTCGTCAAGGTCAAACCCGTACGTTTTTTGCAAATTCTTGTATCGATCAAAAGTGATCAATCCCTTCGGACGAGGTCCTCATTTTGACCAACGTCTCTTCTCATTCCAATGGGCCAAATTTTTCAAATTATTTTTCACTCCATGAGTTGATCGGATCCATCAGGTATTGTATAGTGCCTATTATGGCGGATTACATTTTCATGCTAGGCCTACCCTTGGCACAAAAAGGGTTCCCCCATAGGACATGCATACCAATTTTATATTCTTTCTTACTAACTCAGGGTATTTTTTCTTTTGTTTCCCCCCTCCCTTGCATTCATAAAAATGTTTCAATAAGGCGAAAATATTCTTCTATATCTGATAATTTTGATCCAATAAAGTTTGAAGATTACAAGTATTACTTGATTCTTGGGCAGACATTGCCACGAAAACATAAATGATCTATCTGGAAGTTTTATGCTAAAGCCTCTGAGAGATTTTGTAATTATTTTCCAAAGGGAAATTCTGTTTATTTGATTTGTTAGTACATTTTGTTCCAAAGGAAAGAGAGATAAAAGTGTATATGTTGAGCTCTTTACAAGTTTTCCATTCTCATTTGTATCATAATTGAACGAGAAATTGTGTTTCAAACTTTTTCAGCAATAACATTTTTGGACAATTATTGTTTTGTATATATTTATGTACATTTCATTCTTTATTCTTACTTATCGGAGATTTCATGGTGAATTTTGAGAAATAAGACCCAATTTGAGATTTTTCAACCTTCAGCCTGAAAATTCACAAGTGTAAGCTTTTTAAATCCTCATGTACACTAGGTTGGTGATCCGAGCTATACAATAAGAGTGCTCAGAAAAAGGTGAATGGTCACTCCAAAGGCCTCATGAGATACATTTTCTCCTTCACTGTACAATTCACTGTACAATTCATATTTTTTGCCCACTTCTATTAGCCCAGAATAAAATCAGTCACATTGATTGATGAATTGCAAGTTGGGGCAATCTTTGCTTGAGAAATGTCCACTGTGTCTAATTATATTCAAATCACATCTAAGTGAAAGCAAAAATGTGCATTATTCTTGTTTGTTTTGAAAATTTGGAATGATACTTTGAGCATTCGTTTCTCTACCTATACACATTTTATCATTTGCTTTCCCATTTGAGCCTTTGAAAGAATAATTTCGTTTCAAATAAGAGCCCTAATGATCACTACCCTTCATTGGAAAATTTTCAAATATCAAAAGAAGAATGGATTTTCAATGACCATTTCGCTACTTCGGTTGTCATGAGGTATAAGAATGATACTTTGGCCGTCATTTCTACAATCTAAACACTGATCATCCCTTGCATCCTCATTTGAGCTAAAAAATTGGTGGTTCTTTTCGAGTGCACATATGATCGCACCCCACATTGGGGAAGGAGATTGGGAAATTTTGAAAAAGAAAAAGAGAAAAGCAAAAATGCTAGAATAAGGAGGGAACCACAAATTGGGGAAATTTGATTCCACTTGGGGTCCAATTTTGAAAAAAAAAAAGAAGAAGAAAGAAAATGAAGAGTTTTGTCCGCACGGACCGCCTATGTCTCACAAAATATGGATGAACAAGGGTCTTCCTCAGTCAGTTAATTCAGATACATGCCAGAAATTTTCCATTAATGAAAGTTTCCTTTCAGAGTTATTGTAAGGAACAGAATAAAAGTCAGGCCCTCTTCTTTTCCGATCAAACATTCTATCCCTAGTTATCTCTTTTGAGCCTTCAGAATAAAATACTTCATTTGGCAACCCCTGAAAATCGCAAACCCCACACTGGGGCAAGTTTTAGTTAAAAAGGAAAAATTTCAAGAAGTGAAAAGTGACAATGCCGCAAAATCAAAAGAAAAGAGAAAAGAGAACCTCAGTTCAAAAAATAAACTGGGGCAAATTTTGTGAAAGTTCAAAAATGGCAGAAAGCCAAAAGTCAAAAGAAGAAAAAATGAAAGAGAAAAAGCCTCAAATGAGCATAAACTGGGGCAAAGTTCTGATTTAACCCTAAAATAGGGTTGGCGTAACAATGCGATCTCAGATTCTTCAAACCACTTTGAAATCCGCTTTCAAACCTTAACTTTTCTAAACACCACACCTGACCCCATTACAAAAACCGAAAGTCCTGACTTCTGTTCTTTGCAATGGCCCTGTCAAGAAAATTTCTGATGCTGGAAAATTTTAGCTGTATTTCTGAATTGCTTGAGAATGGGGGCTGACGCTACTCACCATGGAAAACTCACCAGATCAAAGAAAAGAAAACGGAAAAGCAAAAGGGAAAAATGAAATACAAAAGATTCGATGGTGAAGTCCCTATTGAGTGATCAAACAAAGTTCAGAATCTTCGAGTTCAAAATAGGGGCAATTTTGAGAAGAATGCGATCTTTGGTGCAATGTCCTTGAAAGTCTTATCCTTTAACTATCGTTTTTAAGCCACATTACAAGCTAATAAAGTCCATCGTTGACTTATTCCTTCATGACAATCCAAAGTGAGGATCATGCTCATAAGAAATTCATCAAATCATTTGTGATCATAAGGGTATAACCTGTTTCCACATGTTTAGCTATTACTTCTGTCCATACGTTACAAGCCTAGAAAGCTTGTATGTTGACTAAATTTTCTTAAAGAATAAAGGGTGACAAACTCTTTGCTTTCACTAAGATGTGACATTGAATGGATTACATACAATTGGGGAACAAAAAATGAGACAGATTCTGACCTCCCATTTCCTTAGCCATTTCAAAAATAAAGTCACTTGATTGGTCCTGAAAGATGAGCCAACCAGAAGTGGTGACCCGTTACCCTAAACACCAATGCTAAAAGTGAGGAAGAAATCTTCTTGAATTTGGTGTTACTTCGAGGAATTCATCATGAAATTTCTGCATGAGTTCAAACTTGACGTTTAAAGTTTCTTCACATTGTTGTATATGTGCATTCTTTTTTAAATTTTAGAAAGTGCAGTTTTTCTTTGTTCAAATAAATGGAAAATCATCTGAACGAATTTTTGCAATCAAGGGAGCCCACACTGGGGAAAAATTTTATTTGTAAGATTTCATGAAATAAGTCCATACTGGGGCAAATTTTTTGGTAATATATTTGAGGTTTTGTCCAAAAATCAAATAATAACATTTTTTGAATCAATCCCGCTGCTCTTTTCCTGGAATTTAAGTGCATGTCATGCTTTGTTAAGCCCCTGTGCAGGTATTCATGGTTCAAAATGACGGAAAGCATCCAGTGAGGCGGAAGGGCGATATTGCAAAGAGAAGCAAGAAGAAGGAGGAAAAATGGACCCGACACTGGGGCAAATTATTTTTAAAAGATTCTCTCAAAAAATCATCAAAAATCAATCAATCAAAAATTAGGTTTAACTTCTTATTTCTTGAAGAAATCAATTTCAAATCTCAACTTTTAATTTTTTGTTGACAAGTCTCAGCGTCCGCCACGCACCCTTTTACCTCCTTTCTTGACAACCATATTCACTGATCTCACCACCGTTAGCATCGAGTCTATCTCACTAACGTGCGTGTTTTCATTCTACCGCCGTTAGCATCGAGTCTATCTCACTAACGTGCGTGTTTTCTACCGCCGTTAGCATCGAGTCTATCTCACTAACGCGTGCGTGTTTTCATTTCTACTGCCGTTAGCATCGAGTCTATCTCACTAACGTGCGTGTTTCATTTCTACCGCCGTTAGCATCGAGTCTATCTCACTAACGTGCGCGTTTTCATCCTACCGCTGTTAGCATCGAGCCTATCTCACTAATGTGCGTGTTTTCATCCCACCAACACTCCATCTCACTTCAATTCATCCAATTTTAAATTTCTGTCCGGGTCTATCCCGGGGGTCTATCCCAATCTTACATTTCTGTCCGGGTCTATCCCGTGGGTCTATCCCCGTTTAAATTTCTGTTCGGGTCAGTCCCGATTTTAAATTTTCTATTTGGGTCAATCCCATTTTAAATTTTTGTCAAAGGGGTCAGTCCCCATTTCTAAAGCGTCCATCGTTCGAGACGCTCGTAGCCGAATAACACAGGTGAGCATTTGGTGTCTACTTCTTTGTCTCAAGTTTTTCCAAAACTCAGACAAAGAGGGGCAAACTGTAGACACCAAATTTTGGTGTAATTTCATTTACTATTTATTTTTTAGTCTTTGCTCGTTTTTTTTTCACTTTTTAGTTTTTAGTTTTTTAGTTTTTTGTGTTATTATTATAATTTTTAAGTTTTTAGCATAGAATTTCTCGAAAAGAAAAGAAAAGCATTCAAAAAAATATGTTTTAATTGTTTTGATTTAAATTCAATGTTTTCTTGGAAAAAATGGGAAAAATGAGAATGATAATGAAAAATGAAAAGAAAAAATTGCCATTTTGCTGTTTATCATTTCTAGTTTATTTATTTTTATCTGATATTAATTAAATTGTTGATTTTTACTTAATTTTATTATCATTTTGCTAAATTACTTTTATAAAAAAAAAGAGAAAAAAAAGAGATGAACACGCGACTTGCAAGCTGAGTTTTTGCAGCTTGCAAGGAGGGGCTCTTGGCAGCCCCTTAGCTGTAAATATGGGGAAAAAGGCTGAGGTTTTAGGGTTGGAGTTCCCATATAAATAGAAAGGCAGGAAGGCAGCCGCAGAGGGGGAGATTCTGGAAAACAAAAGCAAAAGAAAAGAAAAGAGGGGAGAGTAAAAGTGACAGGCAGAGAGTGTGGAGTGAAATCTGGAGTGGCGGCTAGGGTTGAAAAGGGGGGAGTTGGTTGAGAGAGAGTTTCGTAGAGGGAGCCGAGAGTGAAACAGAGAGAGGAGAACGGCTGGAAAATCTGAAGTGAGTAAGAGAGAGGAAGAGCGTGAGAGATAGAAAAAATAGCAAGGGACGGAAAAGAAGGAAAAAAGGGAGAGAGTGTTTATGCTTGGGAAAGAAGAAAAGGTTTCAGGGTAAACAAAACAGAGGGACACGGCTAAAAATCTGGAGGGAATTTTATAGGGAGTGACGGTTATAGACAGAAAGAGGGAGAGAGAGAATTGAAAGGAGGAGCAGGAGTTGCGGCTGCATCCGGAGGAGGAAGACCGACGTGAGGAAGAGACTAGGAGGCTTGTTTTTCCAGAAGTTCCATAGAAGTTTGATGCCGGCTCATTTCTTTTGACTTCAGCCTTGTCAAAAATCTTTATCAGGTAATCCATTGAACTAAAGGTTGCACCTTTGGTCCTCCTCTGTGTGCATAGGTTTGGCCTGGGAATTTTTGTGATTCCAAACTTCAAGATTCAATTTTGATTGTTGCCTTGGGTTGGAAATTTGGTATTTGTTTGGATTTTGGCATGAAACCCAGTGATTGCAATTTAGGAAACCAGTTTTCTGCTAGAATGATGCATGAGTTGTCGAACCTTTTGCTGCTGGTTTATTAAGTTTGTTCCATAACATTACCATGTTTGCTCTTTGCTGTCTTTCTTGCCTTTGTCGTCTTCTCCTCCTGTTCTATATATCTTAGACATGAGTTTTGAAATAGAAAAGCGTTGGTCATATATTTTTGGCTGGGGAGGGTAGTGCACGGAAATCTGCTGCAACAAACAACAGGCTCGAGGTTGCTGGTTTGTTGCAAGCGATTGGACAAAACTATTTTTTTGGGTTAGACTGAGATCCTGTTTTGGCTTGAGTTTCATTTGGGTTTGCTTGCTAATGTTAGAGACGCTGAGCATATGCCTTGCTGTATTTTACGGCAGCAAGATGCGGTGGCACACCAAGCTGCAATATGTCAAGACCATTTGTTGCAGCCATAGAGTCACTTTGCTATACTTTATATCTAGTTGCTATGATTAGTTCTTTTAAGAATAGATGTTTGTGGTGGAGTAAGGTTCATAACATGAGTTGAAGGTCTTGCTTTCCTTTTCGTTTTTGCTGCATCGATAAACATCACTTGGATTGTTCAGTTTTTGCATGCATGTTGTCCGACCATTTGATGTCTAAATTTACAAGTTTCATGGTGCAAAGTGGGAATATTGTGTGATAGTTGTGTTAGGATTGGCACTGTTTTAATGTTAAGTTGAAAAGCTGGATGATGAATCTGATTTCGGCACTTGAGGCTAAAGCTTGTGGCTAAAGAATGAAAATTGCGGCTGGGCTCTTTGAATTTGCAGAGAGCCCTGCTACATCTTTTTCTTTTTCTTCTTTTACTGTTTCATTTGTACCCTTGATGCTCAGCTTCAATTCTTGTTTTAATCTTGCAATGAAGTTGCATGTTTAGTCAATGATAGATAGTGGATTTTCTGGCATTTGATGAACATATTTGCATGATAAACTGGAAGGAAATTCATGGCAGAAATGGTGCAGAAAAATGGTTCTTTACGTAGGCATGCATGAAAAACTAAAGAAAATTTGCATTTTGACTCTCCAAGTTTCCCCTTTGACTCACTATGACCCACAAAATTGAGAAAACTAATCAATTGGGTCCCTGTGATTTTTGCAGCAATGCATTATGGCCCAATTACATTCCATGTTCTTGCAATTAGGTCCTAAGATATTTGCATTTAAACCATTCCTCCATCTTTTCTTTGCCTTTGGACTTTTGAAGTTCCTAAAATTGTTTGATTAAGCTTGAATGCTTGGCTAGTGTTCACATTTGAGTCTTTGGTAGCATTAATGTTTCAATTCAATCGTTTGTTTGCCTTCATTGGTTACCATGTTTTGCTAAAGTGATACTTAATGCAAGAGTTTAAGAATTTTGTGTCCAAATGAGCTTGTGGTCACCTATTTTCTTAAAATTTTCTGAAATAAATTGGCTTTGGCCTTTTTCTTGCTCTTGGACTTTTAAAATTTCTAAAATGTTTCAATTGACTTTGAATGGTTGATTAATGCTTGCATTTGGGTCCTTGGTGGATCCCTTTATTGGAAACTATGTATTGTTTGATTTCATTTAAATTGCAATTAGGAGAGATTTGGTGACCTTGTTATACTTTACTATTTGAGGTACCGTGACATTTTTATTGTTTTGAAGCCATTTTTCTTTCATTTGGACATCATTCAAAGGGGGCGGTATAATTTCTTTTATCCCTTTTGTTTCTCTCCTATGTGACCCAACGTGTTAAGTGAATTGCATGCTTACTTTGCTTTCCTAGCTTTTCCTAGCTTCTCCTTAATTCCTTTTACTTATGTCATTTACTTTTGTTTTCATTAAGTTATTCTTTTAATGGGGTATGTGTACACCTCTTGGCTTGTAATAGATAGGGCTTGGAGAGCACTTGATGAAGACCTATTGAAGACGTGTGCCTAGCTAGCAAATGTAATAGTTAGGGCTTTAATTGTCTTATGTGTCTTGCATGCTTAGTTGCTACGTGTTAATTTGCTTTGTTAGGGCCTTGCATCTAGTCGAGCATGCTAAATGTTATGTGCTATGTGTTTATGAGTGTTTGGCATGTCTACTCGCTTTCCGTAGCCTGAATGAATGTGATGGATGAATGTACGTTTCCACTAGTCCAACGCTAGTCGGAATTCATAGAATGGGCTAGTCCAACGCTAGACCCTTAGGGATTTCCCCTCGTTAGTACATATTTGCGTGTTCATTACATGTCATGCATTTTTTTAGTTTATCATTTGGCATGCTCCTCGAAACCCTTTTCCCTCCATTTTAGGATTTTTGCATTTCATGCTAGTTATAGGGTTCATTTGCTTGAGAGTCCCCTTAAATATGGGATATAGACGAGTGTGGCTTTTTCTAAGCCTTAGCACGCTTGTATTCCCTCTATAAAAAGGGCAAATTGAGTCACGATTTAGGTCTCCCCGTACCCAATATGCATGAATTCCCTAGGTCCATGCATCCACTCTCCCATTTTTACCCTCATTACACTTTCATTTTGCACACGTGCACTTTTATATTTTCACTTGCACACAAACACCTTTATCACTACTTGCACACATGCACTTCATATTATCATTTCACATACCGTACCTTACCCACTCACGTGCACATTTTTACTTACACATTCTTGTCTTTTATTACTTTTTCAAACCCATGTCCTCACATTGCATACATGCATTCCATTCATTTGCATCCCACTCGCATTATTCGTGACTTCTTCAAAGGATCGTTATTGGGCTTCACAATCAATGTGATTGGCACCACTCAACCTTTAAAGGGAAATTTCCCCCAATCCCCCTAGGTCTAGGGTTGCATTCATGTAGTGCATCCAAATGTAATAAATTCTTTGATTAAAACAAGAAAATCTTTGATTAAATCATGCAACTAGCCTTGGCTAGGTCAAAGGGGTGCCTTGGATTTTATCCTTGCCTTCCCCTTTGTCAAATGTGACTCCCGAACCTTTTTCTTTGGTTTACGTGGACTAGGAGTCGTTTAAAAGGGGTTTCTTACTACTTTTTCCTATTTTTTCAAAAATCCATTTTTTAGGTGACTTGGTACACCTTAACTCATTACCAAGTGGCGACTCCAATTTTCATTCCAAAAAACCCTTTTTAAACTATAATTTTGGGTCAAATCGTCGCATTCTCAAATCCCCATGTAGACCCTTTTTTCTTTTAAACCACAATTCATTTTCCAATTACAACTTGAATCAAAAAATACATTTTTTAAAACCATTTTATTTATTTATCAAAAAATGGGGCGCGATAGTTGGCGACTCCACTGGGGACATTCGAGAGTCCGAGCAAATTTGATTTAATCAACATTTTTCTTCTTTTAACCTTTTCATATATCACATTTGGGTGTTTTAGGGTTGCATTTTTTCTTTTTTAGGACTTTTTGCATTTCGCACGTATCCAATTACTCCCTCGTTCGTGAATGTATGGTTGGTTGATTGGATGTATGTTTACTTATCTCGCGCTTGCATTGCATTTGGGTGGGGGACATCACCTTAGAGCCTCGCGTTGGTTCTCGATCCCTCCCCTCCAAACGAGCACTAGCATACGTGCATTCGCTTTATTATTTATCCCTTTTATTTTTTCTTTTAGTGGCTTGTCACGCCACTCCACCCTACTAGGATTAGGCGACCCACTTGGACATGTGATCACGACACGATGTGTGTGTAGCATGATCCAATGGGTCACACAATCTTCCGCTTTAAGCTATGGGTTGATAGCCTTTAGCTTTTAGTCGAAGATTGAGGATTTTGATAGATTCACTCAAACACGTAGCCGCGACACGATGTGTGCGTAGCGGTGTTTGGGGAATCGCTCGAGCCACCGATAAAGAACCTTGGGATTGATGACCCTTGATTTCTAAGTCTGAAGGCTCGGGGACCTGAGCTTATCGAGTCTAGATGCATTAGCGAACCCCAGCCTCATGCATCCATATTAAAATTGCCTAGGGTAGAGTCGGCCTTATCCTGAGTTAGGGACACTATTCACGAGGGGAGGGGTCGAACCCCTTTCTCCCTTTTATTGTTTTATTTCTTTGTATTGATTTCGTTGCTACAATGTGTTAGGTGTATTTATTCGGCTGAACTAACTTTTTCTTGGTTTTGTGTCCCCATTGCATTCACAAACCCTAGCAAATAAGAGGTCTGGCATGACCTTCTTTTAGAACCTACCCTTGTAGATAGGCTATTGCACGTTTAAGAAATTTTGGTATATTTTGTTCATGAATTAATAATGCCATGTCATTTTAGGCTTACCCTGGCAAATAAAGGGTTCCTTAGGTCACGTTTCATTTCGAATTGCATATTTATATCGCTTTAATAACTGACATCATGCATTAAACTCTAGAAAGGGAATGCCATTTAGGGGATCCCGCGTTAGGAATAAGCCACCTTGTGTCTCGGATACTTAATCCAGTGAGACTTGCACGTTTACATTTTGTACCATCCAAAGGGGTAGTGCACAAGGTAAGGTAGGATCCGATCATTTTCATAGAGTAATCTTTGGAATATGAGCATCTAATAATCACTTTTTGGCCATTTTATCAAAAATTGGTAAAAATTCCTTGCGTGAAGGACATTAATTTGAAGAAATTCACAAATGATTCCTCCTATTGAGACGATAAATAAATTGAGGCCAAAATTTGATTTTTAGAAGGTCATAGACTAATGCACTTCAATAATTTTGAAATAACCAATGACCGGACAATTCAACCAATCCATTTTGCCGATTCATTCAATAAATTGTCAATTCATTTGACCAATTTACCCTTTTTAGGGTTACCTGGTCGATTTTGAATAAATCGTCAATTCATTTGACCAATTTACCCTTTTTAGGGTCATTTGACCAATTTACCCTTTTTAGGGTCATCCGGTCGATTTTGAATAAATCGTCAATTCATTTGACCAATTTACCCTTTTTAGGGTCATTTGACCAATTTACCCTTTTTAGAGTCATCCGGCCGATTTTGAATAAATCGTCAATTCATTTGACCAATTTACCCTTTTTAGGGTCGTTCGGCCGATTTTTGAATAAATCACTAATTCAATTTCATTCATTTGGCCAATTTTCCCATTTTTAGGGCAATCGAGCCGATTTTGAATAAATCAAGTTTCGTTCAATCTATTTGATCAATTTACCCTTTTTAGGGTGATCTGATTAATTTTGGATAAATTAAATTTCATTCAATTCATTTGACCTGTTTCCCTTTTTAGGGTAATCCGGTCGATTTTTAATAAACTGTTAATTTCATTTGACCAATTAGGATTTCAATGTCGAATTTCAAAATGGAAAATCTAGTCGATTTCGAGAAAAACATCCATTGCGTCCAGCCATTTGATCAGTTGAGGTTTTGACCCGTGCTTCACTAAGAAAATTTGTCAAAACGAATTCCAATCTCTTCGATAGGAAGTTCGTCAAGGTCAAACCCGTACGTTTTTTGCAAATTCTTGTATCGATCAAAAGTGATCAATCCCTTCGGACGAGGTCCTCATTTTGACCAACGTCTCTTCTCATTCCAATGGGCCAAATTTTTCAAATTATTTTTCACTCCATGAGTTGATCGGATCCATCAGGTATTGTATAGTGCCTATTATGGCGGATTACATTTTCATGCTAGGCCTACCCTTGGCACAAAAAGGGTTCCCCCATAGGACATGCATACCAATTTTATATTCTTTCTTACTAACTCAGGGTATTTTTTCTTTTGTTTCCCCCCTCCCTTGCATTCATAAAAATGTTTCAATAAGGCGAAAATATTCTTCTATATCTGATAATTTTGATCCAATAAAGTTTGAAGATTACAAGTATTACTTGATTCTTGGGCAGACATTGCCACGAAAACATAAATGATCTATCTGGAAGTTTTATGCTAAAGCCTCTGAGAGATTTTGTAATTATTTTCCAAAGGGAAATTCTGTTTATTTGATTTGTTAGTACATTTTGTTCCAAAGGAAAGAGAGATAAAAGTGTATATGTTGAGCTCTTTACAAGTTTTCCATTCTCATTTGTATCATAATTGAACGAGAAATTGTGTTTCAAACTTTTTCAGCAATAACATTTTTGGACAATTATTGTTTTGTATATATTTATGTACATTTCATTCTTTATTCTTACTTATCGGAGATTTCATGGTGAATTTTGAGAAATAAGACCCAATTTGAGATTTTTCAACCTTCAGCCTGAAAATTCACAAGTGTAAGCTTTTTAAATCCTCATGTACACTAGGTTGGTGATCCGAGCTATACAATAAGAGTGCTCAGAAAAAGGTGAATGGTCACTCCAAAGGCCTCATGAGATACATTTTCTCCTTCACTGTACAATTCACTGTACAATTCATATTTTTTGCCCACTTCTATTAGCCCAGAATAAAATCAGTCACATTGATTGATGAATTGCAAGTTGGGGCAATCTTTGCTTGAGAAATGTCCACTGTGTCTAATTATATTCAAATCACATCTAAGTGAAAGCAAAAATGTGCATTATTCTTGTTTGTTTTGAAAATTTGGAATGATACTTTGAGCATTCGTTTCTCTACCTATACACATTTTATCATTTGCTTTCCCATTTGAGCCTTTGAAAGAATAATTTCGTTTCAAATAAGAGCCCTAATGATCACTACCCTTCATTGGAAAATTTTCAAATATCAAAAGAAGAATGGATTTTCAATGACCATTTCGCTACTTCGGTTGTCATGAGGTATAAGAATGATACTTTGGCCGTCATTTCTACAATCTAAACACTGATCATCCCTTGCATCCTCATTTGAGCTAAAAAATTGGTGGTTCTTTTCGAGTGCACATATGATCGCACCCCACATTGGGGAAGGAGATTGGGAAATTTTGAAAAAGAAAAAGAGAAAAGCAAAAATGCTAGAATAAGGAGGGAACCACAAATTGGGGAAATTTGATTCCACTTGGGGTCCAATTTTGAAAAAAAAAAAGAAGAAGAAAGAAAATGAAGAGTTTTGTCCGCACGGACCGCCTATGTCTCACAAAATATGGATGAACAAGGGTCTTCCTCAGTCAGTTAATTCAGATACATGCCAGAAATTTTCCATTAATGAAAGTTTCCTTTCAGAGTTATTGTAAGGAACAGAATAAAAGTCAGGCCCTCTTCTTTTCCGATCAAACATTCTATCCCTAGTTATCTCTTTTGAGCCTTCAGAATAAAATACTTCATTTGGCAACCCCTGAAAATCGCAAACCCCACACTGGGGCAAGTTTTAGTTAAAAAGGAAAAATTTCAAGAAGTGAAAAGTGACAATGCCGCAAAATCAAAAGAAAAGAGAAAAGAGAACCTCAGTTCAAAAAATAAACTGGGGCAAATTTTGTGAAAGTTCAAAAATGGCAGAAAGCCAAAAGTCAAAAGAAGAAAAAATGAAAGAGAAAAAGCCTCAAATGAGCATAAACTGGGGCAAAGTTCTGATTTAACCCTAAAATAGGGTTGGCGTAACAATGCGATCTCAGATTCTTCAAACCACTTTGAAATCCGCTTTCAAACCTTAACTTTTCTAAACACCACACCTGACCCCATTACAAAAACCGAAAGTCCTGACTTCTGTTCTTTGCAATGGCCCTGTCAAGAAAATTTCTGATGCTGGAAAATTTTAGCTGTATTTCTGAATTGCTTGAGAATGGGGGCTGACGCTACTCACCATGGAAAACTCACCAGATCAAAGAAAAGAAAACGGAAAAGCAAAAGGGAAAAATGAAATACAAAAGATTCGATGGTGAAGTCCCTATTGAGTGATCAAACAAAGTTCAGAATCTTCGAGTTCAAAATAGGGGCAATTTTGAGAAGAATGCGATCTTTGGTGCAATGTCCTTGAAAGTCTTATCCTTTAACTATCGTTTTTAAGCCACATTACAAGCTAATAAAGTCCATCGTTGACTTATTCCTTCATGACAATCCAAAGTGAGGATCATGCTCATAAGAAATTCATCAAATCATTTGTGATCATAAGGGTATAACCTGTTTCCACATGTTTAGCTATTACTTCTGTCCATACGTTACAAGCCTAGAAAGCTTGTATGTTGACTAAATTTTCTTAAAGAATAAAGGGTGACAAACTCTTTGCTTTCACTAAGATGTGACATTGAATGGATTACATACAATTGGGGAACAAAAAATGAGACAGATTCTGACCTCCCATTTCCTTAGCCATTTCAAAAATAAAGTCACTTGATTGGTCCTGAAAGATGAGCCAACCAGAAGTGGTGACCCGTTACCCTAAACACCAATGCTAAAAGTGAGGAAGAAATCTTCTTGAATTTGGTGTTACTTCGAGGAATTCATCATGAAATTTCTGCATGAGTTCAAACTTGACGTTTAAAGTTTCTTCACATTGTTGTATATGTGCATTCTTTTTTAAATTTTAGAAAGTGCAGTTTTTCTTTGTTCAAATAAATGGAAAATCATCTGAACGAATTTTTGCAATCAAGGGAGCCCACACTGGGGAAAAATTTTATTTGTAAGATTTCATGAAATAAGTCCATACTGGGGCAAATTTTTTGGTAATATATTTGAGGTTTTGTCCAAAAATCAAATAATAACATTTTTTGAATCAATCCCGCTGCTCTTTTCCTGGAATTTAAGTGCATGTCATGCTTTGTTAAGCCCCTGTGCAGGTATTCATGGTTCAAAATGACGGAAAGCATCCAGTGAGGCGGAAGGGCGATATTGCAAAGAGAAGCAAGAAGAAGGAGGAAAAATGGACCCGACACTGGGGCAAATTATTTTTAAAAGATTCTCTCAAAAAATCATCAAAAATCAATCAATCAAAAATTAGGTTTAACTTCTTATTTCTTGAAGAAATCAATTTCAAATCTCAACTTTTAATTTTTTGTTGACAAGTCTCAGCGTCCGCCACGCACCCTTTTACCTCCTTTCTTGACAACCATATTCACTGATCTCACCACCGTTAGCATCGAGTCTATCTCACTAACGTGCGTGTTTTCATTCTACCGCCGTTAGCATCGAGTCTATCTCACTAACGTGCGTGTTTTCATTCTACCGCCGTTAGCATCGAGTCTATCTCACTAACGCGTGCGTGTTTTCATTTCTACTGCCGTTAGCATCGAGTCTATCTCACTAACGTGCATGTTTCATTTCTACCGCCGTTAGCATCGAGTCTATCTCACTAACGTGCGCGTTTTCATCCTACCGCTGTTAGCATCGAGCCTATCTCACTAATGTGCGTGTTTTCATCCCACCAACACTCCATCTCACTTCAATTCATCCAATTTTAAATTTCTGTCCGGGTCTATCCCGGGGGTCTATCCCAATCTTACATTTCTGTCCGGGTCTATCCCGTGGGTCTATCCCCGTTTAAATTTCTGTTCGGGTCAGTCCCGATTTTAAATTTTCTATTTGGGTCAATCCCATTTTAAATTTTTGTCAAAGGGGTCAGTCCCCATTTCTAAAGCGTCCATCGTTCGAGACGCTCGTAGCCGAATAACACAGGTGAGCATTTGGTGTCTACTTCTTTGTCTCAAGTTTTTCCAAAACTCAGACAAAGAGGGGCAAACTGTAGACACCAAATTTTGGTGTAATTTCATTTACTATTTATTTTTTAGTCTTTGCTCGTTTTTTTTTCACTTTTTAGTTTTTAGTTTTTTAGTTTTTTGTGTTATTATTATAATTTTTAAGTTTTTAGCATAGAATTTCTCGAAAAGAAAAGAAAAGCATTCAAAAAAATATGTTTTAATTGTTTTGATTTAAATTCAATGTTTTCTTGGAAAAAATGGGAAAAATGAGAATGATAATGAAAAATGAAAAGAAAAAATTGCCATTTTGCTGTTTATCATTTCTAGTTTATTTATTTTTATCTGATATTAATTAAATTGTTGATTTTTACTTAATTTTATTATCATTTTGCTAAATTACTTTTATAAAAAAAAAGAGAAAAAAAAGAGATGAACACGCGACTTGCAAGCTGAGTTTTTGCAGCTTGCAAGGAGGGGCTCTTGGCAGCCCCTTAGCTGTAAATATGGGGAAAAAGGCTGAGGTTTTAGGGTTGGAGTTCCCATATAAATAGAAAGGCAGGAAGGCAGCCGCAGAGGGGGAGATTCTGGAAAACAAAAGCAAAAGAAAAGAAAAGAGGGGAGAGTAAAAGTGACAGGCAGAGAGTGTGGAGTGAAATCTGGAGTGGCGGCTAGGGTTGAAAAGGGGGGAGTTGGTTGAGAGAGAGTTTCGTAGAGGGAGCCGAGAGTGAAACAGAGAGAGGAGAACGGCTGGAAAATCTGAAGTGAGTAAGAGAGAGGAAGAGCGTGAGAGATAGAAAAAATAGCAAGGGACGGAAAAGAAGGAAAAAAGGGAGAGAGTGTTTATGCTTGGGAAAGAAGAAAAGGTTTCAGGGTAAACAAAACAGAGGGACACGGCTAAAAATCTGGAGGGAATTTTATAGGGAGTGACGGTTATAGACAGAAAGAGGGAGAGAGAGAATTGAAAGGAGGAGCAGGAGTTGCGGCTGCATCCGGAGGAGGAAGACCGACGTGAGGAAGAGACTAGGAGGCTTGTTTTTCCAGAAGTTCCATAGAAGTTTGATGCCGGCTCATTTCTTTTGACTTCAGCCTTGTCAAAAATCTTTATCAGGTAATCCATTGAACTAAAGGTTGCACCTTTGGTCCTCCTCTGTGTGCATAGGTTTGGCCTGGGAATTTTTGTGATTCCAAACTTCAAGATTCAATTTTGATTGTTGCCTTGGGTTGGAAATTTGGTATTTGTTTGGATTTTGGCATGAAACCCAGTGATTGCAATTTAGGAAACCAGTTTTCTGCTAGAATGATGCATGAGTTGTCGAACCTTTTGCTGCTGGTTTATTAAGTTTGTTCCATAACATTACCATGTTTGCTCTTTGCTGTCTTTCTTGCCTTTGTCGTCTTCTCCTCCTGTTCTATATATCTTAGACATGAGTTTTGAAATAGAAAAGCGTTGGTCATATATTTTTGGCTGGGGAGGGTAGTGCACGGAAATCTGCTGCAACAAACAACAGGCTCGAGGTTGCTGGTTTGTTGCAAGCGATTGGACAAAACTATTTTTTTGGGTTAGACTGAGATCCTGTTTTGGCTTGAGTTTCATTTGGGTTTGCTTGCTAATGTTAGAGACGCTGAGCATATGCCTTGCTGTATTTTACGGCAGCAAGATGCGGTGGCACACCAAGCTGCAATATGTCAAGACCATTTGTTGCAGCCATAGAGTCACTTTGCTATACTTTATATCTAGTTGCTATGATTAGTTCTTTTAAGAATAGATGTTTGTGGTGGAGTAAGGTTCATAACATGAGTTGAAGGTCTTGCTTTCCTTTTCGTTTTTGCTGCATCGATAAACATCACTTGGATTGTTCAGTTTTTGCATGCATGTTGTCCGACCATTTGATGTCTAAATTTACAAGTTTCATGGTGCAAAGTGGGAATATTGTGTGATAGTTGTGTTAGGATTGGCACTGTTTTAATGTTAAGTTGAAAAGCTGGATGATGAATCTGATTTCGGCACTTGAGGCTAAAGCTTGTGGCTAAAGAATGAAAATTGCGGCTGGGCTCTTTGAATTTGCAGAGAGCCCTGCTACATCTTTTTCTTTTTCTTCTTTTACTGTTTCATTTGTACCCTTGATGCTCAGCTTCAATTCTTGTTTTAATCTTGCAATGAAGTTGCATGTTTAGTCAATGATAGATAGTGGATTTTCTGGCATTTGATGAACATATTTGCATGATAAACTGGAAGGAAATTCATGGCAGAAATGGTGCAGAAAAATGGTTCTTTACGTAGGCATGCATGAAAAACTAAAGAAAATTTGCATTTTGACTCTCCAAGTTTCCCCTTTGACTCACTATGACCCACAAAATTGAGAAAACTAATCAATTGGGTCCCTGTGATTTTTGCAGCAATGCATTATGGCCCAATTACATTCCATGTTCTTGCAATTAGGTCCTAAGATATTTGCATTTAAACCATTCCTCCATCTTTTCTTTGCCTTTGGACTTTTGAAGTTCCTAAAATTGTTTGATTAAGCTTGAATGCTTGGCTAGTGTTCACATTTGAGTCTTTGGTAGCATTAATGTTTCAATTCAATCGTTTGTTTGCCTTCATTGGTTACCATGTTTTGCTAAAGTGATACTTAATGCAAGAGTTTAAGAATTTTGTGTCCAAATGAGCTTGTGGTCACCTATTTTCTTAAAATTTTCTGAAATAAATTGGCTTTGGCCTTTTTCTTGCTCTTGGACTTTTAAAATTTCTAAAATGTTTCAATTGACTTTGAATGGTTGATTAATGCTTGCATTTGGGTCCTTGGTGGATCCCTTTATTGGAAACTATGTATTGTTTGATTTCATTTAAATTGCAATTAGGAGAGATTTGGTGACCTTGTTATACTTTACTATTTGAGGTACCGTGACATTTTTATTGTTTTGAAGCCATTTTTCTTTCATTTGGACATCATTCAAAGGGGGCGGTATAATTTCTTTTATCCCTTTTGTTTCTCTCCTATGTGACCCAACGTGTTAAGTGAATTGCATGCTTACTTTGCTTTCCTAGCTTTTCCTAGCTTCTCCTTAATTCCTTTTACTTATGTCATTTACTTTTGTTTTCATTAAGTTATTCTTTTAATGGGGTATGTGTACACCTCTTGGCTTGTAATAGATAGGGCTTGGAGAGCACTTGATGAAGACCTATTGAAGACGTGTGCCTAGCTAGCAAATGTAATAGTTAGGGCTTTAATTGTCTTATGTGTCTTGCATGCTTAGTTGCTACGTGTTAATTTGCTTTGTTAGGGCCTTGCATCTAGTCGAGCATGCTAAATGTTATGTGCTATGTGTTTATGAGTGTTTGGCATGTCTACTCGCTTTCCGTAGCCTGAATGAATGTGATGGATGAATGTACGTTTCCACTAGTCCAACGCTAGTCGGAATTCATAGAATGGGCTAGTCCAACGCTAGACCCTTAGGGATTTCCCCTCGTTAGTACATATTTGCGTGTTCATTACATGTCATGCATTTTTTTAGTTTATCATTTGGCATGCTCCTCGAAACCCTTTTCCCTCCATTTTAGGATTTTTGCATTTCATGCTAGTTATAGGGTTCATTTGCTTGAGAGTCCCCTTAAATATGGGATATAGACGAGTGTGGCTTTTTCTAAGCCTTAGCACGCTTGTATTCCCTCTATAAAAAGGGCAAATTGAGTCACGATTTAGGTCTCCCCGTACCCAATATGCATGAATTCCCTAGGTCCATGCATCCACTCTCCCATTTTTACCCTCATTACACTTTCATTTTGCACACGTGCACTTTTATATTTTCACTTGCACACAAACACCTTTATCACTACTTGCACACATGCACTTCATATTATCATTTCACATACCGTACCTTACCCACTCACGTGCACATTTTTACTTACACATTCTTGTCTTTTATTACTTTTTCAAACCCATGTCCTCACATTGCATACATGCATTCCATTCATTTGCATCCCACTCGCATTATTCGTGACTTCTTCAAAGGATCGTTATTGGGCTTCACAATCAATGTGATTGGCACCACTCAACCTTTAAAGGGAAATTTCCCCCAATCCCCCTAGGTCTAGGGTTGCATTCATGTAGTGCATCCAAATGTAATAAATTCTTTGATTAAAACAAGAAAATCTTTGATTAAATCATGCAACTAGCCTTGGCTAGGTCAAAGGGGTGCCTTGGATTTTATCCTTGCCTTCCCCTTTGTCAAATGTGACTCCCGAACCTTTTTCTTTGGTTTACGTGGACTAGGAGTCGTTTAAAAGGGGTTTCTTACTACTTTTTCCTATTTTTTCAAAAATCCATTTTTTAGGTGACTTGGTACACCTTAACTCATTACCAAGTGGCGACTCCAATTTTCATTCCAAAAAACCCTTTTTAAACTATAATTTTGGGTCAAATCGTCGCATTCTCAAATCCCCATGTAGACCCTTTTTTCTTTTAAACCACAATTCATTTTCCAATTACAACTTGAATCAAAAAATACATTTTTTAAAACCATTTTATTTATTTATCAAAAAATGGGGCGCGATAGTTGGCGACTCCACTGGGGACATTCGAGAGTCCGAGCAAATTTGATTTAATCAACATTTTTCTTCTTTTAACCTTTTCATATATCACATTTGGGTGTTTTAGGGTTGCATTTTTTCTTTTTTAGGACTTTTTGCATTTCGCACGTATCCAATTACTCCCTCGTTCGTGAATGTATGGTTGGTTGATTGGATGTATGTTTACTTATCTCGCGCTTGCATTGCATTTGGGTGGGGGACATCACCTTAGAGCCTCGCGTTGGTTCTCGATCCCTCCCCTCCAAACGAGCACTAGCATACGTGCATTCGCTTTATTATTTATCCCTTTTATTTTTTCTTTTAGTGGCTTGTCACGCCACTCCACCCTACTAGGATTAGGCGACCCACTTGGACATGTGATCACGACACGATGTGTGTGTAGCATGATCCAATGGGTCACACAATCTTCCGCTTTAAGCTATGGGTTGATAGCCTTTAGCTTTTAGTCGAAGATTGAGGATTTTGATAGATTCACTCAAACACGTAGCCGCGACACGATGTGTGCGTAGCGGTGTTTGGGGAATCGCTCGAGCCACCGATAAAGAACCTTGGGATTGATGACCCTTGATTTCTAAGTCTGAAGGCTCGGGGACCTGAGCTTATCGAGTCTAGATGCATTAGCGAACCCCAGCCTCATGCATCCATATTAAAATTGCCTAGGGTAGAGTCGGCCTTATCCTGAGTTAGGGACACTATTCACGAGGGGAGGGGTCGAACCCCTTTCTCCCTTTTATTGTTTTATTTCTTTGTATTGATTTCGTTGCTACAATGTGTTAGGTGTATTTATTCGGCTGAACTAACTTTTTCTTGGTTTTGTGTCCCCATTGCATTCACAAACCCTAGCAAATAAGAGGTCTGGCATGACCTTCTTTTAGAACCTACCCTTGTAGATAGGCTATTGCACGTTTAAGAAATTTTGGTATATTTTGTTCATGAATTAATAATGCCATGTCATTTTAGGCTTACCCTGGCAAATAAAGGGTTCCTTAGGTCACGTTTCATTTCGAATTGCATATTTATATCGCTTTAATAACTGACATCATGCATTAAACTCTAGAAAGGGAATGCCATTTAGGGGATCCCGCGTTAGGAATAAGCCACCTTGTGTCTCGGATACTTAATCCAGTGAGACTTGCACGTTTACATTTTGTACCATCCAAAGGGGTAGTGCACAAGGTAAGGTAGGATCCGATCATTTTCATAGAGTAATCTTTGGAATATGAGCATCTAATAATCACTTTTTGGCCATTTTATCAAAAATTGGTAAAAATTCCTTGCGTGAAGGACATTAATTTGAAGAAATTCACAAATGATTCCTCCTATTGAGACGATAAATAAATTGAGGCCAAAATTTGATTTTTAGAAGGTCATAGACTAATGCACTTCAATAATTTTGAAATAACCAATGACCGGACAATTCAACCAATCCATTTTGCCGATTCATTCAATAAATTGTCAATTCATTTGACCAATTTACCCTTTTTAGGGTTACCTGGTCGATTTTGAATAAATCGTCAATTCATTTGACCAATTTACCCTTTTTAGGGTCATTTGACCAATTTACCCTTTTTAGGGTCATCCGGTCGATTTTGAATAAATCGTCAATTCATTTGACCAATTTACCCTTTTTAGGGTCATTTGACCAATTTACCCTTTTTAGAGTCATCCGGCCGATTTTGAATAAATCGTCAATTCATTTGACCAATTTACCCTTTTTAGGGTCGTTCGGCCGATTTTTGAATAAATCACTAATTCAATTTCATTCATTTGGCCAATTTTCCCATTTTTAGGGCAATCGAGCCGATTTTGAATAAATCAAGTTTCGTTCAATCTATTTGATCAATTTACCCTTTTTAGGGTGATCTGATTAATTTTGGATAAATTAAATTTCATTCAATTCATTTGACCTGTTTCCCTTTTTAGGGTAATCCGGTCGATTTTTAATAAACTGTTAATTTCATTTGACCAATTAGGATTTCAATGTCGAATTTCAAAATGGAAAATCTAGTCGATTTCGAGAAAAACATCCATTGCGTCCAGCCATTTGATCAGTTGAGGTTTTGACCCGTGCTTCACTAAGAAAATTTGTCAAAACGAATTCCAATCTCTTCGATAGGAAGTTCGTCAAGGTCAAACCCGTACGTTTTTTGCAAATTCTTGTATCGATCAAAAGTGATCAATCCCTTCGGACGAGGTCCTCATTTTGACCAACGTCTCTTCTCATTCCAATGGGCCAAATTTTTCAAATTATTTTTCACTCCATGAGTTGATCGGATCCATCAGGTATTGTATAGTGCCTATTATGGCGGATTACATTTTCATGCTAGGCCTACCCTTGGCACAAAAAGGGTTCCCCCATAGGACATGCATACCAATTTTATATTCTTTCTTACTAACTCAGGGTATTTTTTCTTTTGTTTCCCCCCTCCCTTGCATTCATAAAAATGTTTCAATAAGGCGAAAATATTCTTCTATATCTGATAATTTTGATCCAATAAAGTTTGAAGATTACAAGTATTACTTGATTCTTGGGCAGACATTGCCACGAAAACATAAATGATCTATCTGGAAGTTTTATGCTAAAGCCTCTGAGAGATTTTGTAATTATTTTCCAAAGGGAAATTCTGTTTATTTGATTTGTTAGTACATTTTGTTCCAAAGGAAAGAGAGATAAAAGTGTATATGTTGAGCTCTTTACAAGTTTTCCATTCTCATTTGTATCATAATTGAACGAGAAATTGTGTTTCAAACTTTTTCAGCAATAACATTTTTGGACAATTATTGTTTTGTATATATTTATGTACATTTCATTCTTTATTCTTACTTATCGGAGATTTCATGGTGAATTTTGAGAAATAAGACCCAATTTGAGATTTTTCAACCTTCAGCCTGAAAATTCACAAGTGTAAGCTTTTTAAATCCTCATGTACACTAGGTTGGTGATCCGAGCTATACAATAAGAGTGCTCAGAAAAAGGTGAATGGTCACTCCAAAGGCCTCATGAGATACATTTTCTCCTTCACTGTACAATTCACTGTACAATTCATATTTTTTGCCCACTTCTATTAGCCCAGAATAAAATCAGTCACATTGATTGATGAATTGCAAGTTGGGGCAATCTTTGCTTGAGAAATGTCCACTGTGTCTAATTATATTCAAATCACATCTAAGTGAAAGCAAAAATGTGCATTATTCTTGTTTGTTTTGAAAATTTGGAATGATACTTTGAGCATTCGTTTCTCTACCTATACACATTTTATCATTTGCTTTCCCATTTGAGCCTTTGAAAGAATAATTTCGTTTCAAATAAGAGCCCTAATGATCACTACCCTTCATTGGAAAATTTTCAAATATCAAAAGAAGAATGGATTTTCAATGACCATTTCGCTACTTCGGTTGTCATGAGGTATAAGAATGATACTTTGGCCGTCATTTCTACAATCTAAACACTGATCATCCCTTGCATCCTCATTTGAGCTAAAAAATTGGTGGTTCTTTTCGAGTGCACATATGATCGCACCCCACATTGGGGAAGGAGATTGGGAAATTTTGAAAAAGAAAAAGAGAAAAGCAAAAATGCTAGAATAAGGAGGGAACCACAAATTGGGGAAATTTGATTCCACTTGGGGTCCAATTTTGAAAAAAAAAAAGAAGAAGAAAGAAAATGAAGAGTTTTGTCCGCACGGACCGCCTATGTCTCACAAAATATGGATGAACAAGGGTCTTCCTCAGTCAGTTAATTCAGATACATGCCAGAAATTTTCCATTAATGAAAGTTTCCTTTCAGAGTTATTGTAAGGAACAGAATAAAAGTCAGGCCCTCTTCTTTTCCGATCAAACATTCTATCCCTAGTTATCTCTTTTGAGCCTTCAGAATAAAATACTTCATTTGGCAACCCCTGAAAATCGCAAACCCCACACTGGGGCAAGTTTTAGTTAAAAAGGAAAAATTTCAAGAAGTGAAAAGTGACAATGCCGCAAAATCAAAAGAAAAGAGAAAAGAGAACCTCAGTTCAAAAAATAAACTGGGGCAAATTTTGTGAAAGTTCAAAAATGGCAGAAAGCCAAAAGTCAAAAGAAGAAAAAATGAAAGAGAAAAAGCCTCAAATGAGCATAAACTGGGGCAAAGTTCTGATTTAACCCTAAAATAGGGTTGGCGTAACAATGCGATCTCAGATTCTTCAAACCACTTTGAAATCCGCTTTCAAACCTTAACTTTTCTAAACACCACACCTGACCCCATTACAAAAACCGAAAGTCCTGACTTCTGTTCTTTGCAATGGCCCTGTCAAGAAAATTTCTGATGCTGGAAAATTTTAGCTGTATTTCTGAATTGCTTGAGAATGGGGGCTGACGCTACTCACCATGGAAAACTCACCAGATCAAAGAAAAGAAAACGGAAAAGCAAAAGGGAAAAATGAAATACAAAAGATTCGATGGTGAAGTCCCTATTGAGTGATCAAACAAAGTTCAGAATCTTCGAGTTCAAAATAGGGGCAATTTTGAGAAGAATGCGATCTTTGGTGCAATGTCCTTGAAAGTCTTATCCTTTAACTATCGTTTTTAAGCCACATTACAAGCTAATAAAGTCCATCGTTGACTTATTCCTTCATGACAATCCAAAGTGAGGATCATGCTCATAAGAAATTCATCAAATCATTTGTGATCATAAGGGTATAACCTGTTTCCACATGTTTAGCTATTACTTCTGTCCATACGTTACAAGCCTAGAAAGCTTGTATGTTGACTAAATTTTCTTAAAGAATAAAGGGTGACAAACTCTTTGCTTTCACTAAGATGTGACATTGAATGGATTACATACAATTGGGGAACAAAAAATGAGACAGATTCTGACCTCCCATTTCCTTAGCCATTTCAAAAATAAAGTCACTTGATTGGTCCTGAAAGATGAGCCAACCAGAAGTGGTGACCCGTTACCCTAAACACCAATGCTAAAAGTGAGGAAGAAATCTTCTTGAATTTGGTGTTACTTCGAGGAATTCATCATGAAATTTCTGCATGAGTTCAAACTTGACGTTTAAAGTTTCTTCACATTGTTGTATATGTGCATTCTTTTTTAAATTTTAGAAAGTGCAGTTTTTCTTTGTTCAAATAAATGGAAAATCATCTGAACGAATTTTTGCAATCAAGGGAGCCCACACTGGGGAAAAATTTTATTTGTAAGATTTCATGAAATAAGTCCATACTGGGGCAAATTTTTTGGTAATATATTTGAGGTTTTGTCCAAAAATCAAATAATAACATTTTTTGAATCAATCCCGCTGCTCTTTTCCTGGAATTTAAGTGCATGTCATGCTTTGTTAAGCCCCTGTGCAGGTATTCATGGTTCAAAATGACGGAAAGCATCCAGTGAGGCGGAAGGGCGATATTGCAAAGAGAAGCAAGAAGAAGGAGGAAAAATGGACCCGACACTGGGGCAAATTATTTTTAAAAGATTCTCTCAAAAAATCATCAAAAATCAATCAATCAAAAATTAGGTTTAACTTCTTATTTCTTGAAGAAATCAATTTCAAATCTCAACTTTTAATTTTTTGTTGACAAGTCTCAGCGTCCGCCACGCACCCTTTTACCTCCTTTCTTGACAACCATATTCACTGATCTCACCACCGTTAGCATCGAGTCTATCTCACTAACGTGCGTGTTTTCATTCTACCGCCGTTAGCATCGAGTCTATCTCACTAACGTGCGTGTTTTCATTTTACCGCCGTTAGCATCGAGTCTATCTCACTAACGCGTGCGTGTTTTCATTTCTACTGCCGTTAGCATCGAGTCTATCTCACTAACGTGCGTGTTTCATTTCTACCGCCGTTAGCATCGAGTCTATCTCACTAACGTGCGCGTTTTCATCCTACCGCTGTTAGCATCGAGCCTATCTCACTAATGTGCGTGTTTTCATCCCACCAACACTCCATCTCACTTCAATTCATCCAATTTTAAATTTCTGTCCGGGTCTATCCCGGGGGTCTATCCCAATCTTACATTTCTGTCCGGGTCTATCCCGTGGGTCTATCCCCGTTTAAATTTCTGTTCGGGTCAGTCCCGATTTTAAATTTTCTATTTGGGTCAATCCCATTTTAAATTTTTGTCAAAGGGGTCAGTCCCCATTTCTAAAGCGTCCATCGTTCGAGACGCTCGTAGCCGAATAACACAGGTGAGCATTTGGTGTCTACTTCTTTGTCTCAAGTTTTTCCAAAACTCAGACAAAGAGGGGCAAACTGTAGACACCAAATTTTGGTGTAATTTCATTTACTATTTATTTTTTAGTCTTTGCTCGTTTTTTTTTCACTTTTTAGTTTTTAGTTTTTTAGTTTTTTGTGTTATTATTATAATTTTTAAGTTTTTAGCATAGAATTTCTCGAAAAGAAAAGAAAAGCATTCAAAAAAATATGTTTTAATTGTTTTGATTTAAATTCAATGTTTTCTTGGAAAAAATGGGAAAAATGAGAATGATAATGAAAAATGAAAAGAAAAAATTGCCATTTTGCTGTTTATCATTTCTAGTTTATTTATTTTTATCTGATATTAATTAAATTGTTGATTTTTACTTAATTTTATTATCATTTTGCTAAATTACTTTTATAAAAAAAAAGAGAAAAAAAAGAGATGAACACGCGACTTGCAAGCTGAGTTTTTGCAGCTTGCAAGGAGGGGCTCTTGGCAGCCCCTTAGCTGTAAATATGGGGAAAAAGGCTGAGGTTTTAGGGTTGGAGTTCCCATATAAATAGAAAGGCAGGAAGGCAGCCGCAGAGGGGGAGATTCTGGAAAACAAAAGCAAAAGAAAAGAAAAGAGGGGAGAGTAAAAGTGACAGGCAGAGAGTGTGGAGTGAAATCTGGAGTGGCGGCTAGGGTTGAAAAGGGGGGAGTTGGTTGAGAGAGAGTTTCGTAGAGGGAGCCGAGAGTGAAACAGAGAGAGGAGAACGGCTGGAAAATCTGAAGTGAGTAAGAGAGAGGAAGAGCGTGAGAGATAGAAAAAATAGCAAGGGACGGAAAAGAAGGAAAAAAGGGAGAGAGTGTTTATGCTTGGGAAAGAAGAAAAGGTTTCAGGGTAAACAAAACAGAGGGACACGGCTAAAAATCTGGAGGGAATTTTATAGGGAGTGACGGTTATAGACAGAAAGAGGGAGAGAGAGAATTGAAAGGAGGAGCAGGAGTTGCGGCTGCATCCGGAGGAGGAAGACCGACGTGAGGAAGAGACTAGGAGGCTTGTTTTTCCAGAAGTTCCATAGAAGTTTGATGCCGGCTCATTTCTTTTGACTTCAGCCTTGTCAAAAATCTTTATCAGGTAATCCATTGAACTAAAGGTTGCACCTTTGGTCCTCCTCTGTGTGCATAGGTTTGGCCTGGGAATTTTTGTGATTCCAAACTTCAAGATTCAATTTTGATTGTTGCCTTGGGTTGGAAATTTGGTATTTGTTTGGATTTTGGCATGAAACCCAGTGATTGCAATTTAGGAAACCAGTTTTCTGCTAGAATGAAGCATGAGTTGTCGAACCTTTTGCTGCTGGTTTATTAAGTTTGTTCCATAACATTACCATGTTTGCTCTTTGCTGTCTTTCTTGCCTTTGTCGTCTTCTCCTCCTGTTCTATATATCTTAGACATGAGTTTTGAAATAGAAAAGCGTTGGTCATATATTTTTGGCTGGGGAGGGTAGTGCACGGAAATCTGCTGCAACAAACAACAGGCTCGAGGTTGCTGGTTTGTTGCAAGCGATTGGACAAAACTATTTTTTTGGGTTAGACTGAGATCCTGTTTTGGCTTGAGTTTCATTTGGGTTTGCTTGCTAATGTTAGAGACGCTGAGCATATGCCTTGCTGTATTTTACGGCAGCAAGATGCGGTGGCACACCAAGCTGCAATATGTCAAGACCATTTGTTGCAGCCATAGAGTCACTTTGCTATACTTTATATCTAGTTGCTATGATTAGTTCTTTTAAGAATAGATGTTTGTGGTGGAGTAAGGTTCATAACATGAGTTGAAGGTCTTGCTTTCCTTTTCGTTTTTGCTGCATCGATAAACATCACTTGGATTGTTCAGTTTTTGCATGCATGTTGTCCGACCATTTGATGTCTAAATTTACAAGTTTCATGGTGCAAAGTGGGAATATTGTGTGATAGTTGTGTTAGGATTGGCACTGTTTTAATGTTAAGTTGAAAAGCTGGATGATGAATCTGATTTCGGCACTTGAGGCTAAAGCTTGTGGCTAAAGAATGAAAATTGCGGCTGGGCTCTTTGAATTTGCAGAGAGCCCTGCTACATCTTTTTCTTTTTCTTCTTTTACTGTTTCATTTGTACCCTTGATGCTCAGCTTCAATTCTTGTTTTAATCTTGCAATGAAGTTGCATGTTTAGTCAATGATAGATAGTGGATTTTCTGGCATTTGATGAACATATTTGCATGATAAACTGGAAGGAAATTCATGGCAGAAATGGTGCAGAAAAATGGTTCTTTACGTAGGCATGCATGAAAAACTAAAGAAAATTTGCATTTTGACTCTCCAAGTTTCCCCTTTGACTCACTATGACCCACAAAATTGAGAAAACTAATCAATTGGGTCCCTGTGATTTTTGCAGCAATGCATTATGGCCCAATTACATTCCATGTTCTTGCAATTAGGTCCTAAGATATTTGCATTTAAACCATTCCTCCATCTTTTCTTTGCCTTTGGACTTTTGAAGTTCCTAAAATTGTTTGATTAAGCTTGAATGCTTGGCTAGTGTTCACATTTGAGTCTTTGGTAGCATTAATGTTTCAATTCAATCGTTTGTTTGCCTTCATTGGTTACCATGTTTTGCTAAAGTGATACTTAATGCAAGAGTTTAAGAATTTTGTGTCCAAATGAGCTTGTGGTCACCTATTTTCTTAAAATTTTCTGAAATAAATTGGCTTTGGCCTTTTTCTTGCTCTTGGACTTTTAAAATTTCTAAAATGTTTCAATTGACTTTGAATGGTTGATTAATGCTTGCATTTGGGTCCTTGGTGGATCCCTTTATTGGAAACTATGTATTGTTTGATTTCATTTAAATTGCAATTAGGAGAGATTTGGTGACCTTGTTATACTTTACTATTTGAGGTACCGTGACATTTTTATTGTTTTGAAGCCATTTTTCTTTCATTTGGACATCATTCAAAGGGGGCGGTATAATTTCTTTTATCCCTTTTGTTTCTCTCCTATGTGACCCAACGTGTTAAGTGAATTGCATGCTTACTTTGCTTTCCTAGCTTTTCCTAGCTTCTCCTTAATTCCTTTTACTTATGTCATTTACTTTTGTTTTCATTAAGTTATTCTTTTAATGGGGTATGTGTACACCTCTTGGCTTGTAATAGATAGGGCTTGGAGAGCACTTGATGAAGACCTATTGAAGACGTGTGCCTAGCTAGCAAATGTAATAGTTAGGGCTTTAATTGTCTTATGTGTCTTGCATGCTTAGTTGCTACGTGTTAATTTGTTTTGTTATGGCCTTGCATCTAGTCGAGCATGCTAAATGTTATGTGCTATGTGTTTATGAGTGTTTGGCATGTCTACTCGCTTTCCGTAGCCTGAATGAATGTGATGGATGAATGTACGTTTCCACTAGTCAAACGCTAGTCGGAATTCATAGAATGGGCTAGTCCAACGCTAGACCCTTAGGGATTTCCCCTCGTTAGTACATATTTGCGTGTTCATTACATGTCATGCATTTTTTTAGTTTATCATTTGGCATGCTCCTCGAAACCCTTTTCCCTTCATTTTAGGATTTTTGCATTTCATGCTAGTTATAGGGTTCATTTGCTTGAGAGTCCCCTTAAATATGGGATATAGACGAGTGTGGCTTTTTCTAAGCCTTAGCACGCTTGTATTCCCTCTATAAAAAGGGCAAATTGAGTCACGATTTAGGTCTCCCCGTACCCAATATGCATGAATTCCCTAGGTCCATGCATCCACTCTCCCATTTTTACCCTCATTACACTTTCATTTTGCACACGTGCACTTTTATATTTTCACTTGCACACAAACACCTTTATCACTACTTGCACACATGCACTTCATATTATCATTTCACATACCGTACCTTGCCCACTCACGTGCACATTTTTACTTACACATTCTTGTCTTTTATTACTTTTTCAAACCCATGTCCTCACATTGCATACATGCATTCCATTCATTTGCATCCCACTCGCATTATTCGTGACTTCTTCAAAGGATCGTTATTGAGCTTCACAATCAATGTGATTGGCACCACTCAACCTTTGAAGGGAAATTTCCCCCAATCCCCCTAGGTCTAGGGTTGCATTCATGTAGTGCATCCAATTGTAATAAATTCTTTGATTAAAACAAGAAAATCTTTGATTAAATCATGCAACTAGCCTTGGCTAGGTCAAAGGGGTGCCTTGGATTTTATCCTTGCCTTCCCCTTTGTCAAATGTGACCACCGAACCTTTTTCTTTGGTTTACGTGGACTAGGAGTCGTTTAAAAGGGGTTTCTTACTACTTTTTCCTATTTTTTCAAAAATCCATTTTTTAGGTGACTTGGTACACCTTAACTCATTACCAAGTGGCGACTCCAATTTTCATTCCAAAAAATCCTTTTTAAACTATAATTTTGGGTCAAATCGTCGCATTCTCAAATCCCCATGTAGACCCTTTTTTCTTTTAAACCACAATTCATTTTCCAATTACAACTTGAATCAAAAAATACATTTTTTAAAACCATTTTATTTATTTATCAAAAAATGGGGCGCGACAATGTGAATAGAAATTATAAGTACCTATAAGATAAGTTCTGATGGCAAAGGACCTAGCACGGTGGATTCTTGTACTTGCCTTGATATGTAACCGGTTAAGGAGATTGGAATGAGGAATGCTATCTTGGACTTGTCCAATAAAAGTTTGGCTAGGGTTTTGATAGAGTGTGGTTAGATTTGGACCTTAATAGTGGTGTTGTGGAGAAAGCCTAGCGAGTTGAAAATGCGAGGTTACAAGTTAGATACTTCCAAGCCAAATAAAGGGGATTTCCTGGGAGTACACCCCCCTAAACAAGAGGATAAGAGTACACCCCCTAAGATTAGAAAGGGGAACGGGGAAGTATGACTACCGGGGGTATCAAGTGGTGTCTCACCGGGAGGATCGGTCTCTGTTACTCGTGGTCCCTATGGATATTGCGGAGGGCCAAATCACACGGAGGCAAATTGTTGGAAGAAAGAGGGAAAATGCCTGCGTTGTGGAAGCGCTGATCATCAGATTTCTGATTGTCCAGCTCGACTGCGCAATGGGAAAGGGACCCAACAACCAACTAAGACTAACCCTGGACAGTCGAAAAGGGAAGGGAATGGATCGAAGGTACCGGCCCAGGTGTATTCTCTAAAGCACCATCAAGTCCTTGACTCGTCTGAGTACGTTGAAGGTATGATCCGCTGGTTACCTTAGATTTTAATAGATCCTATTGATAAGAAAAATTTCGAGGACGAAATTTTCTTAAGGGGGAGAGAGTGTAAGTGTGACAACCCCACCTCCCCCTAAGGCAAACCAAAGGGTTCGGCGGACCGCCTGCCCAACTCTTGCCGGGACTCACTTACTTACTTCATTCCTCAAGTAAATTACAAGGTACAACTCGAATAATACATCCAATTCTCCAAAATTACATATCATAAGCGAAGCGGAAACTAGTTCTAAGCGTAGAATGTAGATATACATCCAATTCAATTCCAAATATTTATACAGGCCCAAAAGTACATAAACCAAAACCAAATCTAAACTATACAAGATGTACGCCATCCAGCCACATAGAGATCCAAATACAAGATCTTCCTTTACTTCGATCCCTGTGCGGAGAAGAAGATAATAGGGGGTGAGCTAGAAGCTCAGCGAGTAACCAGTAAAATCAGTAAGCAAATATATTTCACAATAGTGTATTTCAATGATGTCATGATTCAGAGATCAAATATACATTTATTGCTCACGAGAGCCAGTGAAGTTCTTGTACTTAAATATCCAATGCTCGTTTCGATCAGGTAACCGTGAAACGAAAGTAAGGATCCATTGTGCTCCAAAGAATGTGTAAACAGTAGTGGAGATGTTGGTTCTAAGTACAAGACTTTCCAGGAACTCATTGGATCCAAATTATGTCATGGCACACACCCGAACCCCAAATGATATGCAATGGAGTAATAAATGTAAGAATTAGTTCAAAAGTAACTTTGGAAATAGTCGAGGGATCACTCACCAACCACGACTCACGAACCTCATCCATCATTTATTATTGTCTTGCTCAAGTCCAAGCCCTAGATCACAAATGGAAATAAGGACTAAAACGATCAAAGCGGAAAAACAGTAAAGGAATGCATCGGGTGTGCGCGGAAATGAAAATGGTACAAAACGGGTTACACGATTTTGCCCATAACTGGAGCTGTGGTTATCAAATCAAAATGTACTAGGTAGTGTCTCGAAACTTAGACAAAGAGGTACAACTTTCATGAAGACACCTCAACCTAGTTTTCAGTGTATCCAAGTCAAATTTGCCAAATATAGGTAAGAACAAAAATCAAAGTGATAACAAGTGTGGAAATGTAACCTAGCAAAAGACAGATTTGACGTGTGGTTGCGGAAAGAACATATCTGAGGCTACGCTTACCAGATTGATATGCAGATTATACCATATCGAACCTAAGGCAAAGGCCTACAACTTTAATGAAGAGCACTTAGTCTAATTTTCAGTGTAACCTGATCAAATTCCCAACTCACATAACCTGGTTTCAACTATTCGGCTAATCAACCGCACTGCACTCAAATGACCATATCTCAGTCTACCAAGGCCCATTTAAGGTGTTCTTGGTGGTGTTACAAAGCTAAGACAGGGAATTGAAACTTTCATGTTTTGGTGAAAGGCTAAATCCAAACGGATTATAGTGAATAAACTCAACCAAAAGGACTAAACTGTCCACGCGGAACTCTGGAAAGTGACCTAGATCAGCGAGGGTATTTTCATCTTTTTACAAGCTACGTTGCTCCGATTGAGCTGAAATTGTGTAGGAAGCTATAAAATACCATTCTCTACAACTTTCATGTTTTGACCTACGGCCAATTCGGCCTCTAACATGAGGCAACAAAACCGGACAGAAAGGGGGGAAATTTTCCAGAAATCTGGAATTTCAGTTTTCAATCCAACCTTCCTTGATTTCTTACTTCCAACACTACCAAAGCCCCTTATATAACCTATATACAACATATACTAGCTATTCAACAAGTTTAGGCAGAAATTGATTAAACCCTAACTTGCATATATCATCCAAAAATTACAACAACTTGCATATCTTGTAATCAAGCCAAAGCAGGAGCTAACTATCATCTTAAACCAAAATTTAAATGGACAACACCCATGATCAGATTTTATACCCCAAAAAAAAGCTTGGAAGAGTGATACTCCACCTCCTTTGGAAATTCTTTGTTTGCCCTAGCTTCTTAAGACCACAACTAGTACTTTAATCGGTTTGGAAGTTGATTTTCCCACTTGGATAGCTAAGATCAAGAAGAAGGAAATTGTTTTCTTGCTCTCACTTTCTCTCTCTCTTTGGTCGGCCAAGGAGCTGAAATAATGAAGAAGAAAGGTGCAAAAATTGGGTTAAGAAGGATGGTAACTCTCTTGGCCAAGAAACTCTAGGGTGGCGACACTTGTCGCCACCACCACCTTTCATTTTTTTTTCTCTTTCTTTCCTTGCTATTTCTAGCCTCTAATTTCGGTCAAGATAGCTGGAAATTGAGAAAATATTTTGCTCAAATATCAATAAGCTTGTATGGTAAGAAAGTGGTGGTCAAGTGGTGCGTTCAACCGGTAGTGCGCGGGACCCGCCGGTTCGCGCCGTTTTTCTTAAAAACACACGTACTAGGGTTTTTACTTCCTATTCACTAACCTTGTATCATTGCTTCTAATCACATATTATTTCTCACTTAAAAGTCATTTTTAATCACCAAATTTGATCCTTGCTCCGTACCGAAAATTCATCAGGCGAAAATCGCGAAAACCCTAATTTTGCTCCAATTTTGAAACCAAAAATGAAACCCTACTTTCTAGGTTCATTAGCACTTATTGTGGGGTGATTGAGTAGTAGGGCCATTATAAAGTGGTATTTGTCAAAGAAAAGGAAATTTTTAAGAAAAATATAAGGAATTTGCACGGCTTCTGGCCGAATTCTCCACAAAACACTATTCACCAGAAATGTTTCCCTTTTCTTCTGCCTCAGGGCGTCACAGTAAGGACACGTAAAATTCCTTTAGTTTAGATTATTTTATTTTCGCATGCATTTTCTTTATTTTACTTTAGTATATGAAATTTCAAAGATTTTTATAAGTAAGTATAGGTTTTAAATCATTTTCCTAGTGTAAGTCAGTTCATGATAAGTTTGAGGTGCATTATGGACGTGAGACCCGCTAGTACGTTAATTGCGATAAATTTTTGACAATTAATTGAAGTTTTGTATTAAGGAACATTAGTTTACAAGGTGCTAGGAGACAATTAGAGGTTAGCTAAATAGATTAACCTTCAGAGAAAGAAGATAAGCTTAAAACCCTACAAGTTGCCACATGTCGCGACTCGATTGGAAGTTGGACTTTTGACCATGGTTATTAACTTTCCCAAAACCAGATTTTGACAAAAAATTTCCCATTTCTTATCCCTTCTTGGTCCGAACCCCTTAGAGGAGAAAAACAAGAGGAAAACCTTCAACTCCAACTCCATTTTTCTTGCTCAATCTTGAGTTTCAACCAACCAAATCACAAACTACTCCATAAAAGTTGTTTACCAAGGAGGATTAAAGCTTGTAGTGGAGTGGTTTTGGGAGGAAAGATACTAAGCTACCATTTTCTTGAGGTTCCAAGGTAATTTGCTAAGAAAATTCCTCTTTGCTTCTAATAGTTGCCAATTAGTGGCTTATAGTTGTTCGATATGTTGTTTTGTGAAAGATTTCATGGTTTCAACTAGAATTATGTTAAATTTCAGTTTTATGGTGTTATTTCTGTCCTCATGGGATGAGTAATGGTTGGCCATAGAATGATAGCTTTATATTATGTAAAATGAAGCTTTGGTATACTAGTTTTGATTGCCTAAGAAATTTTCCAGCTTGGGTGCAAAAATTCCAGCTTTAGGGTTTCTACTTTGAGCTACCGTTTGGTTATATTTGAAGGGTATTGTGACCATAATTAGGTGTGTTCAATAGCTTGTGATTTATATGGGAAATTGTGGCTAAAATGAGATAAGATTGGGTGTTGATGTTAGGTTGGAAAAGTAAAGAAAAACAAGGATAGTGTTGCTGAAATTTTCACAGGAACTCTTGAGCAATTTTGGAAAATTTGCTATATCTTGTTGTAGAAATATCAGAATTGAGTTATAAACCGTGAAATTTCAGACCCTGGTTCTATCTGTGCGATTTATGGAGATTTTTGGAAATTGCATACGTGTTCTGTCATTTACTGGATAAAACAGCAATTTGAGGCTCGAATTTGACTGACTTGTGATCTGAATCTTATAAATGTGTCTTTTGAGAAATTGTACCCCTTTGAGTCAATTTTCTGACGGTATAAATTTTATCAATTTTGGACTTGAGAATCTTGAGATATGATTTTTCAAATGGTGGTGTGCAAAACTGGAAAACCCTGTTTTCCTAAAATTGTCCTTACTCTCATTTTCCACCTTAAGTTTGGAGTTAGTAAATCATTGTAAGTATGGTTTTTGATAGAAATGTAGCGTTTTGGGGTTTTTTCTTGTTGTAGAACCAACCGCTACCATTTTACTCCGAAACCACACCTTTATCTCTTTGTATTTGCTGTCATTTGAATATGCATACGACTAGTAGTCGAGCCTCACTTGTGCATTTCGTTTACTCCATTTTGGACGTGAAAACTTCAATTATTTTACTATGGTTATTCTTAGGGTTTCACGGTGATCAAAACCCTACTTTGAGGTGAAAACGTTTGAAGTGGTTTGTTAGAACTGGTGAGTGTACCACTCCCCTCATTTGTTGCTTAACTTGGTTTCTGTACATGCAATCTGTGATTTGAATGACTGTACTATCTGTTTATTCTTTTTGAGACGAGGGTGTACTTTATCACACTCGTTCTCTTGTTTATATGCCCATTTGCTGTGAAAATTTGACTCTGTTATCTGTGCTTAATCTGTCGTCGGTTGGAGACTTGTATCCAATGACTTTTTTGTGACCTCTGAGCTCAAAACCTGTGGCTAGTTACTCGAGTCGAGCCAACGAGAGCCTGGTCGATTAGATAACGAACCACGGTAGTCTGTTTTTGGGAATCTTTGGGTATTGAGACTCTTGATTCCGGTATACTCGAGTATTACCACTTCTATTTCTATTGAGGTGTTCGGACCCGGTAAGGGATATGTTTGGTGGGGTAGAATTTGGTTTAAAGTGGGGTCTACGGACCTGGTTGTTCTTTATAAGTTGACAGAGAGTCAACGGGTTTGGATCAAATACTACAAATGGGAATTTTGGGCTCCTGAGAGCCACATGTACTCTTTCTATCTAAGGTGTTTGTTCATTTTCTTATTTGATATGTATATGTGGCTAATTGATTATGAAGTTGCATGATTCTTGACTGCTATTATTTCTGGTACCTCATTGAGCGTAAGCTCACCTCTTTTCCATTATCTTTGTTTTCCTTACAGGGGACAAACTTTAAAATCGTGGTTTTGGAAGGAAGGGTAGAGTTAGTGTATATGTTATTTTGTTAAGCTCTTTTGCAATCAAACCCTAATTGTATTTTGAACAGTATGAATACTTTAGCTTGTACTTTAGCCCAGTTGTTCAAGACTCCGATGTAAATATATGTATAAGTGTTTAACTTTGTCTATTGAGTGTATTCATTTGAGATTTTTTGCTTCTATAGCTTTGGTGAACGTTTCTTGTAGCTGTTGGACGATCGGGTGAGCGCGGCATTTGAAAAGGAAAGAAGAAAAATTTTGGCAGGAAAATTCTTTGGAGAATCCGGCCATATATCCGGCTAGTTCTTGGCTGGATTGTTGCCTGGATTGAAAAAAAATTTGACCAGCCACTGCCTCGAATCCGGCAGGATTGTGACGTGGCCTTTTCGTTTCGTTTTCATTTTCGTTTCTCTTTTCATTAAAGTGTTTAATCAAAGTCTCGTACTACCATATGATTTGGTAAGTTCTATTTTGGATTTTGGTGGTCTCCAATTATTCGTTTTCTTTGGGTTCTATCTCGCGTACTCTAGGGTTTGTGAGATTCGACTCCGTAGTCCTGGCGAGGGCTGGGCAGGCGGTCCGCCAACCCTTTGGTTCGCCTTAGGGGGAGGTGGGGCTGTCACAGGTGGTATCAGAGCTACTTCGCATGGTTTCTGTGCGGAGTGAGCTTGGTCCAAATGGTGTTATGGTCCTGACCTCGTGAATAAGTATAAAGGATTGAGTGCTCTTTTGAGCATAAGCTATGAATCATGAAATGTATGAGGTTTTTAAACCTTTATCGTGGTACTTGAGGTAAATAGATATGTACGTCGGGTAGGAATCTTAAACCTTGTTGATTTGCACTCGGGAGCGTACGGCCTGAGTTGTAAATTCTCTTAGTTTTGGATTCTTGTACTTGAGTACTAAATACTTTTCCTGAGGGAATACTTGTGAATTCGGAAGGAATATAGTATGGTATATTATGATGTGAATAGAAATTATGAGTACCTATAAGATAAGTTCTGATGGCAAAGGTCCGAGCACTGTGGATTCCTGTACTTGCCTTGATATGTAACCGATTGAGGAGATTTGAATAAGGAATGCTATCTTGGACTTGTCCCATAAAAGTTTGGCTAGGGTTTTGATAGAATGTGGTTATATTTGGGCCTTAATAGTGATGCTTAGAGAAAGTTTAGCGAGTTGAAAATGCGAGGTTACAAGTTAGAAACTTCCAAGCCAAAAAAAAGGAATTTCCTGGGAGTAGCTCGGAACAAGAGGATAAGAGTACACCCCCTAAGGTTGAAAAGGGAAACGGGGAAGTACGACTACCGGAATTGTCAAGTGATGTCTCACCGGAAAAATCGGTCTCTGTTACTCATGGTCCCTGAGGATATTACGGAGGGCCAAATCACACGGAGGCGAATTGTTGGAAGAAAGAGGGAAAATGCCTGCGCTGTGGAATCGCTGATCATCGGATTGCTAATTGTCCAACTCGACTGCGCGAAAGGAAAGGGACCCAGCAACCAATTAAGACTAACCCTGGACAGTCGAAAAGAGAAGGGACTTGATCGAAGGTACCGGGCCAAGTGTATTCTCTACAGCACCATCAGGTTCTTGACTCGTCTGAGAACGTTGAAGGCATGATCCGCTGGTTACCTTAGATTTTAATAGATTCCATTGATAAGAAAAATTTCGAGGACGAAATTTGTTTAAGAGGGAGAGAGTGTGAGGACCCGTAAAATTCCCTTAGTTTAGATTATTTTATTTTTACATGCATTTTCTTTATTTTACTTTAGTATATGAAATTTCAAAGATTTTTATAAGTGAGTATAGGTTTTAAATCATTTTCCTAGTGTAAGTCAGTTCATGATAAGTTTGAAGTGCATTATGGACGTGGGACTCGCTAGTGCGTTAAGCGCGATAAATTTTTGACGATTAACTGAAATTTTGTATTAAGGGACATTATTTTACAAGGTGCTAGGAGACAATTAGAGATTAGCCAGATAGATTAATCTTGGGAGAAAGAATAATACCTTAAAACCTTAAACGTTGTCACATGTCGCGACCCGATTGGAAGTTGGACTTTTGACCATGGTTATTAGCTTTCCCAAAATCAGATTTTGACCAAAAATTTTCCATTTCTTATCCCTTCTTGGCCGAACCTCTTAGAGGAGAAAAACAAGAGGAAAACCTTCAACTCCAATTCCATTTTTCTTGCTCAATCTTGAGTTTCAACTAACCAAATCACAAACTACTCCATAAAAGTTGTTTACTAAGGAGGATTAAAGCTTGTAGTGGAGTGATTTTGGGAGGAAAGATACTAAGCTACCATTTTCTTGAGGTTCCAAGGTAATTTGCTAAGAAAATTCCTCTTTGCTTCTAATAGTTGCCAATTAGTGGCTTATAGTTGTTAAATATATTGTTTTGTGAAAGATTTCATGGTTTGAGCTAGAGTTATGTTAAATTTCAGTTTTATGGTGTTACTTCTGCCCTCATGTGATGAGTAATGGTTGGCCATAGAATGATAGCTTTATGTTGTGTAAAATGAAACTTTGGTACGCTAGTTTTGATTGCCTAAGAAATTTTCCAGCTTAGGAACAAAAATTTCAGTTTTTGGGTTTCTAATTTGAGCTACCATTTGGTTTTGAAGGGTATTGTGACCCTAATTAGGTGTGTTCAATAGCTTGTGATTTATATGGGAAATCGTGGCTGAAATGAGATAAGATTGGATGTTGATGTTAGGTTGGAAAAGTAAAGAAAAACAGGGGAAGTGCTGTTGAAATTTTCGCAGGAACTCTTGAGTAGTTTTGGAAAATTTGCTATATCTTGTAGAAGAAATATCGAAATTGAGTTCTGTTTGTTGCGTTTTAAACTAGATTCATAGAGCTATAAACCATGAAAATTTCAGACCCTGGTTCTCTCTGTACGATTTATGGTGAGTTTTCAAAATTAACCAAAATTGCGTACATGTTCTGTCTTTTACTGGATAAAACAACAATTTGAGACTCGAATTTGACTGACTTGTGATCTGAATCTTATAAATGTGTCTTCTGAGAAATTGTACCCCTTTAAGTCTATTTTCCAATGTATAAATTTTACCAATTTTGGACATAAAAATATTGAGATATGATTTTTTAAATGGTGGTGCGCAAAACTGGAAAATCCTGTTTTCCTAAAATTGTTCTTACTCTCATTTTTCACCTTAAGTTTGGAGTTAGTAAATTATTGTAAGTATGATTTTTGATAGAAATGTTGGGTTTTGGGGTTTGTTCTTGTTGTAGAACCAACCTCTACCGTTTTACTCCGAAACCACACTTTTATCTCTTTGTATTTGTAGTCATTTAAATAGGCATACAACTAGTAGTCGAGCCTCACTTGTGCATTTCGTTTACTCCGTTTTGGACGTGAAAACTTCAATTGTTTTACTTTGGTTATTCTTAGGGTTTCACGGTGATCAAAGCCCTACTTTGGGGTGAAAACGTTTGAAGTGATTTGTTAGAACTAGTGAGTGTACCACTCCCCTCATTTGTTGCTTAACTTGGTTTCTGTACATGGAATCTGTGATTTGAATAACTGTACTATCTGTTTATTCTTTTTGAGATGAGGGTGTACTTTATCACACTCGTTCTCTTGTCTATATGCCCATTTACTGTTAAAATTTGACTATGTTATCTGTGCTTAATCTGACGTCGGTTGGAGACTTGTATCCAACGACCTTTCTGTGACTTCTAAGCTCAAAACCTGTGATTAGTTACTCGAGTCGAGCTGGCGAGGGCCTGGTCGATTAGATAACGAGCCACGGTAGTCTATTTCTGGGAATCTTTGGGTATTGAGACTCTTGATTCCGGTGTACTCGAGTATTACCACTTCTGTTTCTGTTGAAGTGTTCGAGCCCGGTAAGGGGTATGTTTGGTGGACGGAATTTGGTGTAAAGTGGGGTCTACGGACATGGTTGTTCTTTATTACGGTGACGGAGAGTCAACGAGTTTGGATCAAGTACTGCGAATGGGAATTTTGGGCTCCTGAGAGCCACCTGTATCCTTTCTATCTAAGGTGTTTGTTCATTTCCTTATTTGATATGTATATGTGACTAATTGAATATGAAATTCCATGATTCTTGACTGCTATTATTTCTGGTTCCTCATTGAGCGTAAATTCACCCATTTCCCGTTATCTTTGTTTTCCTTGTAGGGAACAAACTTTGAAATCATGGTTTTGAAAGGAAGGGTCGAGCTAGTGTATATGTTATTTTGTTAAGCTCTTTTGCAACCAAACCCTAATTGTATTTTGAATAGTATGAATACTTTGGCTTGTACTTTAGTTTATTTGTTCAAGACTCCGATGTAAATATATGTATAAGTGTTTAACCTTGTCTATTGAGTGTATTCATTTGAGATGTTATGCTTCTATGGCTTTGGTGAACGTTTCTTGTAGCCGTTGGACGATCGAGTGAGCGCGACATTTGAAAAGGAAAGAAGAAAATTTTTGGCGGGAAAATTCTTTGGAGAATCCGGCCACATATCCAGCCAGTTCTTGGCCGGATTGGCAGGGCAAGTTGAAAAAAAATTTGACCAACCACTGCCTTGAATCCGGCCGTTAATCCGGCTGGATTGTGACGTGGCCTTTTTGTTTCGTTTTTGTATTCGTTTCTCTTTTCATTAAAGTGTTTAATTGAAGTCCCGTACTATCGTATGGTTTGGCAAGTTCTATTTTGGATTTTGGTGGTCTCCAATTGTTTGTTTTCTTTGGGTTCTATCACGCGTACTCTAGGGTTTGTGAGATTCAACTCTGTAGTCCTGATGAGAGTTGCGCAGGCGGCTCGCCGAACCCTTTGGTTCGCTTTAGCGGAGGTGGGGCTGTCACGCTACGTGCTATATGTTCTTATGTGTTTATTTGTTTTAATTTATACTTTATTTATTTTACTATATATCTATTAAAAGTGTATGACGTCACCACACTAGTCCAACGCTAGTTTTAGCTTCTCCCTTCGTTTACTTGCTAGTCCTACGCTATTAAAGAATTTCTAGAAATGAGCTAATCCAACATTAGACCATTAGATCGTTCATGCGTTAAATTCATCTTTTGCGTGACATTCATTACATTTTCATGCATATTTTTATTTTAGAATCTTTTTTCATTTGCATGATATGTCCTATGATATTATCCCCTACCCTCTATATGTGTTAATCATATCATTTAGGATTGCATCTCATTTAAGAAATTGTAAAATAAGTTAGTTCATTTGCTTGTCTAGATTAGAAAAATTACTCTTTAAACATGGGAAATAGGTGATTATAACTGTAAGGATCGAAGACAACCTAAGAGGGGGTGAATTAGGTTTTCTAAAACCAGCTAAGATATGGGTCACTCTTTTTCAGGCCTACCCTTCTTTTCTCAAAAACCACTCAATGGATCAGTATACAAGGAAGCACAAGTGTTTGTGAGATGAAAAAGTGAACAGTTTATATAGTAAAGCTGTAAACGAAAGTAGAGAAACAAACCAGGCTTCAAACTCAAATTTAGTTTGAACAACACTTTATATAACAAGCTACTTCAAGTTGAACAATCTTGCAACCAATATCTTGTGTACAATGGAAGGATCACTTCCTTCTTGCCTCAAACCACACTTGGTCACGCAAGGAAATTTTACAAGCACTCAGATAACCCTCACAATGCTATACTATTGAAGAAGCTGTGTCACACTTGAAAAGCTATAAGACAAAAATGCACAAGTTAAGAATACAAATATTCCTTTTGAGTATTCTAACACTTGAATCACTCACGATCTGATGTAGACTTGATGTGCAAAGTATTTTTGAAGTCGTTGACTTTGTTCATTTTATAGGAGACCAAAAAACTCTTCAATAAATGCTGTCAACGGATACATGGCATCTGAAGAGTCAACTAGCCGTTGGTGCTGTCGGACGTCCGATAGTCAGTTTTTATGCGTCCGAACGAGGTCAGTGAGTTTGAGAAATTTTCTTGAACTTCTTAGGATGTCTGATCCCCTCTCACCATGCGTCCGAGGATGAGATGCAGACTTGAAGGTTCCTCTTCAATTCCTTCGGACGGCCGATGCGTCCAATGTTTTATGTCCGAAGTGCAGCAACGCTTGTCGGACGTCCGATACACAGGTGTTGAGCGTCCGATCATGATCAGTAATCGTAGAAGCCTTGGTTTGTCTATTTCGGACGTCCGAGACAGAGTTCTTCATACGTCCGAAGTAACTCAATGAATGTCGGACGTCCGATACTCTCCTTTTGTGCGTCCGACATCTTTCTCATCACTTTTCACCTTTTTGATCTACTTTTTGCTCTGAGTCCACAGTCCTGTTTTAATGCCATTTCTGAAAGTAGTCTTTACAAAAAGTATTAGTATCATCCGTTTGTTTTGTAATCATCAAAAGATAAGAATTGAGATAAACAATAACTTTTTAATTTAAATACCCATTAATCCTTGAATAAAAAAATTGTGTCACGAGTTTTTGCCTCTCGTGCCCATTATATTGCATCCCTATTCTTTGGCCACTTATGCCTAGATATATAATTTAATTTTCTTTTCTTTTCTTTGAATTTCATTTGTGCATGCTCGTGACCCCTTTCAAGAGATCATTCTGGACTTCACAATTAATGCGATTGGTATAATTAGACCCTTGAATAGATATTTTGCCCCTTCCGATATTTTTTATAAATTTAGATTTGCATTCATATAGAAAACATTCAAACGTGATAATTTTAAGGGTTAGATCAGAGAAATTTTGACTAAATCTCGCAACTAACGTAGATTAAGTTGAAAGGGTGCCTTAGATTTGAATCGATCATACTTTTACCTTCCTTTTCTTCAATCGTGATTTTCGAACTCATTTTTCTCTAGCTTTTGAAGATCTGGAGTTGTCGAAAAGGGTTTTATTTTTATTTTATTTTGTTAAAAAATATTTTTGAGTGACTTGGTACACCCAAAGTCAATACCAAGTGGCAATTCCTATTTTTCTTAAAATCTTTTTTGACTAAATTTGGGGTCCAAACTGTTGCATTCTTTAAAGTCCCATTTTAGACTTTTTTTCACTCATATTCTTTTAAATAAAAATTATATCTTTTGTAAACATGATTTTTTTATTGAAAAAATAGGATGCGACAGCTTGGCGACTCCACTGGAGATCTAGTGAGTCCAAGCACTTGGTTTAGTTATTTTTTCTCTATCTAACTCTTTTACTCATCACATTTGGATGTTTTAGATTTCATTTTTCTTTTTTAGAATGTTTTGCATTTCACACTCATATTGGTTCCTCGTTTTTCGTATGTGATGAATGATTTGTCTATTTATTTTTGTTTATTTACTTATGTTTATTTATTCATATCACGCTTTACATTTGGGGATAGGGAGTGATATTACCCTAGAACCTTCATGCACATTAAATGGTATTATTCCCTCCCCTCAAAGGAGCACTTCATATGTGCATACGTTATTCTTTTTAACCCTTTATCTTATTTTCTTTTAGTGGTTGTCACACCACTCATCCCTATTAGGATTAAAATCGATCCACTTGGACATGTGGTCGTGGTATGACGTGTACGTAGCAATGTCTGAGGGATCACTCGAACCACTGACTAAGGGTTTTGAGATTGATAACCCTTCGCCCTTTTGTCTAAAAGTTTGGAGACCTAAAATCTTATCGAGTCTAGATGCATTAGTGAACTCAATCTCATACATTCATTTAGAAATCACTTAGGATAGAGCTTTCATCTATCCTATTAAAAACACGAGACACGAGGGGAGGAATTCTACCCCTCTTTCTTTTTCTTTATTTTATATTTCTGTATTATTTTGTCGCTCCAATCTGTCATTTGTCATTTATCAAATAGACTAACCATTGTTTTATTTTATTATATTGCATTCATAATCCCTAGAAATAAGAGTTCTGACATGGTATTCATTTAAAGCAAACCGTCTTTTGAAAATAACATGTTTAAATTTCAGTCTATCACATTAATACCATGTATATATTGCATGTTATTTTTTAGGCTTACCCGGGCATCTAAATGGGGTACCTTTCAATCATGTTTTAATTATCGTATTACATATTTATTCGCTTTAATAAATTGTCATCATGCATTAACCGTAGAGAGAATGCTGCATAGGAGATCCCATGTTAGAAATAAACTATCCTTTTGTCTTGGATATATAATCCAATAAGATTTGCACGTTTATATTTTGCATCATCCAAAAGGGTAGCGCACAAGGTAAAGTTGGATTCGATCCTTTCCGCGGTAATGACAGTGAAGATTATGGAGCTGTTTTGTGTGACGATCCCACTTTTCTCAAGGGCGAACCCGAGGGTATCAGCGGGCCGCCTGCCTAACTCGCGCCAGGACTCAAAACTTAAAGCAATAAAAGTTAAACAAACCAAAAGGGTACTATGTACAATATATACAATCCCAAAAGAGTTTTAATTACATCCTCCAAAAGTAGCTATTCAAACCACCATGTTACATTATAACAACAACCAGCAGAAAGTGGACCCTAAGGTGAGTCCTTATACAAACCACCAAAACAAAAAGAAACATCTTAGTTGACCAACTATTACAACCTAAGCCTCGCTATACTAGTGCAAGTGCCAAAAGTTTCCCCGTGTCGGCCCCTGTTAAGGAAAACAAAGGAAAGGGGTAAGCTATAAGTTTAGTAAGTAAACAGGGGTAAACACGTAAATTTCACATTAAAAGAAACAGTTAGGTCACAAAATGTCAAATCAAATGATATAAATAACATCACACAAGTAAGGATACAGGTTGGCTCCAAAGCCAAGTTGTTCGCCAGGCGTGACCCCCTGCCGACACTCCGTCGACCACATATAAGGGTCCGTAGAACTCCACTTGTACTCCCACCTAACACCTTATCACCCTCACTGGCCAGTCACCTCACAAACTTGCTCGAGCGAACGAAATCACAAACTTGAACTTGAGTCATAAGCTCGGGTCACAAACTTGGTTCACAACTGGAACCTACGAACTTGGTGACCTCAAGACTAGGTTGGACTAGTTTCGACCAAGCCCCGGCCGGCTCGAATAGTCCGTCTAGGTCTTGAGATCGGGCCCACAACTTCATCATATTTCACAAATTCACGAAAGTCACCCCGAACTCTAAGCTCAAGGGGTTCAGCACCAAAATAATTCATGTATACACATCTCATGAGGAAACATAGGTACAAACTAGGGTTTAGGTCGAGTGTGATAAAGTACACTCTCGCCTAAGTCCCCCTTTTATTCACATCAAAACACATAAGCAGTTTATACATATAAACGGCCTGAATACTTACTCAAAACACAAAAGTAATACAAGAGCAGAAATCACTTCGTGCGTGTTAGCTAGTAGTAGGCCCCACCAGCTCCGCCTATCTCACCACGGTCTGAAATAGAAGATTGCATCACATTATATCACAAATGGCCACTAACATACCCAAAACAAGTAAAATGGTAAAATCGGCACATGCAAGTGCGGAAACGGCAAAATGGACACACGCACGCGCGCGGAACAGCAAACGGAAACGGCCAAATCTGCCATCTCAAACCGTTTTGATCAAAAATTAGGCTAGGAATATCGGATCAAAGTGGGTGAGACACCGTTTCGAAGCAACGAGGAAGGGCTACAACTTTTATTTAAACATCTCAACCCAGATCTCAATAGGTATTGGTAAAAAATGTACAAAATAGTTCCAGCCATTTCATTTAGGTTTACCAAACAGGTCCTGTTTGAAAGACCGTAACTCATGGCTCAGAAATCGGAATCAAGAAATTCCAGAGGCGTTAGAAAGCTCATCCATAAGGCTATAACTTTCGTGCTTTGAGAAACTTCTGAATCAGCACGCAGCATCAAGAAAAATGGAGCTTAAGTTCAAGTTCTGGGCTGTCCTGTTTGGGGTTTTGAACGGTTCCGCGCATCGCAAACGCATGGTTCGTTTTCATGGTTCTCATGCAAGTTTTCTAACTACTTTCATACCAAATAAATACACATATACTAACTTCTACATGACCTACCAATGGTCCGAAATTTCCCTCTAAATCACTACAAAATTGCCAAAACTAACCATGATCCTTGTCGCGCCCCATTTTTTTGATAAATAAATAAATGGTTTAAAAAATGTATTTTGTGATTGGAAAATGAATCGTGATTTAAAAGAAAAGTGGGTCTAAATGGGGGTTTGAGAATGCGACGATTTGACCCAAAATTATAGTTTAAAAAGGGTTTTTTGAAAAATACGGAGTCGCCACTTGGTAATGAGTTAAGGTGTACCAAGTCACCAAAAAATGTATTTTTTAAGAAAAATAGGAAAAAGTAGTGAGAAACCCTTTTTAAACGACTCCTAGTCTACGTAAACCAAAGAAAAAGGTTCGGGAGTCACATTTGACAAAGGGGAAGGCAAGGATAAAATCCAAGGCACCCCTTTGACCTAGCCAAGGCTAGTTGCATGATTTAATCAGAGATTTTCTTGTTTTAACCAAAGAATTTATTACATTTGGGTGCACTACATGAATGCAAACCCTAGACCTAGGGGTATTGGGGGAAATTTCTCTTCAAAGGTTGAGTGGTGCCAATCACATTAATTGTGAAGCCCAATAACGATCCTTTGAAGAAGTCACGAATAATGCGAGTGGGATGCAAATGAATGGAATGCATGTATGCAATGTGAGGACATGAGTTTGAAAAAGTAATAAAAGACAATAAATATGTAAATGAAAATGTGCACGTGAGTGGGCAAGGTACGGTATGTGAAATGATAATATGAAGTACATGTGTGCAAGTGATGATAAAAGTGTTCGTGTGCAAGTGAAAATATAAAAGGTGCACGCGTGCAAAATGTGAGGAAAAATGAAAGTGTGATGAGGGTATAAAATGATAGGGTGGATTTAAAGTGTATGAGCCTAGGGAATGCATGCATATTGGGCACGGGGAGACCTAAATCGTGACTCAATTTGCCCTTTTATAGAGGGAATACAAGCGTGCTAAGGCTTAGAAAAAGCCACACTCGTCTATATCCCATATTTAAGGGGACTCTCAAGCAAATGAACCCTATAACTAGCATGAAATGCAAAAATCCTAAAATGGAGGGAAAAGGGGTTCGAGGGGCATGCAAAATGATAAAACTAAAAAGAATGCATGACATGTAATGAACATGCAAACATGTACTAACGAGGGGAAATCCCTAAGAGTCTAGCGTTGGACTAGCCCATTCTATGAATTCCGACTAGCGTTGGACTAGTGGAAACGTACATTCATCCATCACATTTATTCAGGCTATGGAAAGCGAGTAGACATGTCAATCACATAGCACATAACACTTAGCATGCATATCTAAATGCCAAAACCTAAGAAAACGATTAAACATATAACACATAGACATGCAAGACACATAAGGTGATTAAGGCCCTAACTATTACATTTGCTAGCTAGGCACAAGTCTTTAACAGCTCTTCATCGAATGCTCCTCCAAGCCCTATCTATTACAAGCCAAGAGGTGTACACATACCCCATAAAGAATAACTTAAATAAAAAGCAAAAGTACATGACATAAATGAAAGGAATTAAAGAAAAAAAAAAGGGAAGCAAGTAGACATGCAATTTTCACGTAGCACGTTGGATCACATAGGAGAGACAAAAAAGATAAAAGAAGTTATACCTCCCTTGAGTTGATGTCTTAAATTGAGTGAAACCACTTATTTACCCTCCAAAAATAATAAATGAGTCAAGGTACCAATTTATTTATCAAATAATCATAAAAAATAAAATAGCAAACTTGAAATTGAATCAATTGAATCATGTAAGCAAACCACATTCAAGAAGTCAAAAGAAGAAAGGACTTGATTGCAAAAATAAACAAAGTTTTGGGGTCAAAATTAAAGAAAAATAAAGTTTAGGGACCTATTTGCAATTAAATTAAGGACCGAATTGAGAGAAGTTGAAAATATCCAGGGCCACAGTACAGTCAAGGAAAAATTCAGGGACTGATTTGCAAAATCATTTTCTGGTTTCTTAATGGACCAAACCATTGGGCCTTTGTATTTATTTCGTGGGCCAAGACTTATCAAATCCAATAGAAAATCCAAGGCAAATGGAATGGGCTAGTCCACTATTCTGACCCCAAAATAAACCAACAAACTGGTGGGCTTTAATCCTCCAGCCCAGGACGAACCCAAATGAAAGAAAACCAAACCCAGTTCCAAGTAGCCCAAACAAATAGCCAAACCCAATTCCTCTTTTGTTTTACCAAAAACCCAACAAAGCTAATAGGTCTAATTTCATTCCAAAATCCAGGATTAATTATTTTAGAAGCATACTTAAAACAACAAAAAAATAATAATAATAATTAAGCTTGAAAGGGGGTAAAAATGATTAATTTACAGAAGTTTTCGGGCCTTAGTGAAATTACTCAAAGATTTGGGGGTCAAAACGTGATTTGTTAAACATTTTCATACCAGCTCACGATGCATCTTCTTCTTCTTTGTTAGTTTTTTTCCTGCTGTAATTTCTACGGCAACTTAGCGACATCACCTCAAGATTTCAAGCCCAAGTGCACGATACACATATACCCAAATCGCCGACAAAGCCAATCCAATATTATGCAAGGAATTCCGACAAGACAGATTGCAAAACAAATGGACAGATTGCAGGCCTTGGAAGAAAAGAAAAATCCGCAGGAACACTAAAAGAAACAAGACCCAGGAAAAAAAAGCAAAATAAAAGCGAGATGAGTTGGGGCATTATTTTGGGATGGTACCTGATGAAGGCTTTTTGTTGAATCGAAATCCAAACAGGAAACGCGCGAAGGAGTCGTTTGGAGCTGATTCGTTGCAGCTTTTGACATGGAACAGGGAGATGGGATCAACGACTTCAGGTCCAAATTCGAGGGATCTCCTGATGTTATTTCTCCAAGATCTCTGAACAGAAATCTCTCTCCTGATGTCACAGAGTATGCAGAAGCTAACAGCTTGGTGAATGATGCCTCGATGGAGAAAATCTTCACTCAAGAAAGCTGGATGATCAGCCTTTTCCAAGGAAAAACGCAGCTTGCATTCTCCCTCTTGCTCTAGTTTCTTCTGTTTTCTTTTTTTTTTTTTTTTTTTAAGCCCAGCCGCCAACCTCAGCTCTCTCTATTTCTTGGTTTTTCCTCTCACCGAAGCTCCCTGTTTTTCCAGATTTTTTTCCTTTTTCTGTTGTTTTTTTTTTCTATCCCTTGTTGCTCTGTTTTTCCTCCATTTCCTCTGCTCTGTTTTTTTCCGTTTTTAGCCCCTTTTTTCTGTTTTCTAGTCGCACCTCCCCCCAAGTCTCCAAGTGTCCTTAACACCTCCCTCCTATACACTTGTCCTATAATTCCTTAGACACTTGTCTAATGATTATTTTGTACACTTGTTCAACATGCACATTTCCACCTATCCACACATTTTCCTTTACTTTTTGTCATTTTCAGTTTTTTCAAAAATCAATTAAAAATAAATTAACAATTTTCAAACCAAATTTAAGAGAATTAATGCCACTTTTAACATCTTACAAAAATGACAATGATGAATCTAACCCAATTAAAAAAAATAAATAATAAATGATAAAAAATCAAAATAATCAAAATTTGGTGTCTACAGTTTGCCCCTCTTTGTCTGAGTTTTGAAAAAATTTGAGACAAAGAAGTAGACACCAAATACTTACCTGTGTTATTCGACTGTGAACGACTCGAATAATGAACGCTTCTGAAACGAGGACTGACCTCTTTAACAGAATTTTTTTTTTTTTTTGAAATGGGACTGACCTGAATGAGAAAATTTTAAAATCGGGACTGACCCGAGACAGAAAATTTAAACGGGATAGACCCACGGGATAGATCCGGACAGAAAAATGGGATAGACCCAGACAGAACTGTAAATGGGATAGACCCAAACAGAAAATTAAATGGGATAGACCCACGGGATAGACCCGGACGGAAATTTAAATGGGATAGACCCAGACAGAAATTTAAATGGGATAGACCCACGGCTAGTGGCGAACGAAAAGGAAATGCTCACTAGTGGGACTGACCCACGGCTAGTGGCAATGAAAATGAAACGTCTTGACAATCGGACAGTGGGATCAAACCCGAGCCTGCCGTGATGTGGACGGTCAGCGGGATAGAACCCGGTCCTGCCGAGGTAAGCGGTCAGCGGGATAAAACCCGGTCCTGCCGAAGTAATCGGTCAGCGGGATAAAACCCGGTCCTGCCTAGGTCGGAGGGATAAAACCCATGCCCAACGGAAATAAAAGCGGTCAGTGGGATAAAACCCGAGCCTGCCGGAAATAAATGCGGTCAGTGGGATAAAACCCAAGCCTGCCGAGGTGAAACTTGATTTGATTTTTGATTTTTGATTGATTTGATTATTATTTTTTGACTGAGAGAGACATGTCGAAATAATTTGCCCAAGTGTGATGAATTGGTCAGTGGAATTAAACCCGAGCCTGTCCAGTGAAATGTTGGCGGATCGAAATCCAGGCCCAACGGGATGTTGTGAAGTTGGCGGCACGAAATCCAGGCCCAACGTGAACTTTGCGATGTTGGCGGCACAAAATCCAGGCCCAACGTGATATTGTGAATGTTGGCGGCACAAAACTCAGGCCCAACGTGATTTGGAATGTTGGCGGCACCAAGTCCAGGCCCAACGTGATTTTTGTGATGTTGGCGGCATTAAATCCAGGCCCAACGTGATTTGGAATGTTGGCGGCACCAAGTCCAGGCCTAACGGGATCTTTGTGATGTTGGCGGCATTAAATCCAGACCCAACTTGATCTTTGGAATGTTGGCGGCACGAACTCCAGGCCCAACTTGACTTTTGGAATGTTGGCGGCACAAAACTCCAGGCCCAACGTGATTTTTGTGATGTTGGCGGCATTAAATCCAGGCCCAACGTGATTTGGAATGTTGGCGGCACCAAGTCCAGGCCCAACGGGATCTTTGTGAAGTTGGCGGCACGAAATCCAGACCCAACGTGATTTGGAATGTTGGCGGCACCAAGTCCAGGCCCAACGGGATCTTTGTGATGTTGGCGGCATTAAATCCAGGCCCAACTTGACTTTTGGAATGTTGGCGGCACAAACTCCAGGCCCAACGTGACTTTTGGAATGTTGGCGGCACAAAATCCAGGCCCAACGGGATCTTTGGAATGTTGGCGGCACAAACTCCAGGCCCAACGTGAACTTTGCGATGTTGGCGGCACCAAGTCCAGGCCCAACGTGATTTTTGTGATGTTGGCGGCATTAAATTCAGGCCCAACGTGATTTGGAATGTTGGCGGCACCAAGTCCAGGCCCAACGGGATTTTTGAAATGTTGGTGGCACGAAATCCAGACCCAACGGGATCTTTGGAATGTTGGCGGCACGAAACTCAGGCCCAACTTGATTTTTGGCTTTTGAAATTTTCTGATTTTTTCTTTTCTTTTTGAAAGAATCTTTTCAAAAATAATTTGCCCCAAGTGTAGGGCCCTTTTCCCTTCTTTCTTCTCTTTTTTCGGCATCGGCCTTCCACATCACCAAATGTTCTTTCGTTGATTTCAACTATGAGTACCTGCACAGGGGGCTTGCCAAAGTATGACATGCATTCAAATTTCTTATTTGGAAAGAACAGCGTGATTGATTTGACATCCTCAAATGTATTACAAAAAATTTTGCCCCAGTGTGGGCTATTTTGCAAAATCTCTCACATGAAAATTTGCCCCAATGTGGGCCTATTTAATTGCAAAAAATTTGTTTTGAATGACTCTCCATTTATTTGAACAAAGTAAGCAATTGCTTTTCCTAACATATCATGTGAAGAAAATTGAATGTCTTGCTTAAACTCATATAGCACATTTCATGATGAATTTCTCAAAATAATACCAAATTACGAAAGATTTCTTCCCCACTTTAGCATCAATGCTTTTGGGTGATGGGTCACTATTTTTGGTTGGTTCATCTTTCAGGACCAATCAAGTGACTTTATTTTTGGATTTGGAAGTGGCTAAAGGAAATGGGAGGTAAGAATCTGTCTCATTTTTGTGCCCCAGTTGTATGTAATCCATTCAATGTCACATCTTAGTGAAAGCAAAGAGTTTGTCACCCTTATTTTTCAAGAAAACTTAGTCAACATACAAGCTTTCTAGGCTTGTAACGTATGGACAGAAGTGATAGCTAAACATGTGGAAACGGGATATACCCTTATGATCACAAATGATTTGATGAATTTCTTATGAGCATGATCCTCACTTTGGATTGTCATGAAAGAATAAGTCAACGATGGACTTTATTAGCTTGTAATTTGGCTTGAAAACGATAGCTAAAGAATAAAACTTTCACGGACATAGCACCGAAGATCGCATTTTTCCAGAATTGCCCCTATTTTGAACTTAAAAGATCTTAGACTTTGTTTGCATTTTTCTCATCACTCACCAGGGACTTCAGCGTCGAATTTTCTGCATTTTCTTGCATTTACTTTTCTTGCTTTGCTTTTTGCCTCTTTTCTTTTCCTCAAATTGGTGGGTTTTCACATGGTGAGTAGCGTCAACCCCATACCCAAGCAATTCAGAAATACAGCTAAAATTTTCGGCATCAGAAATTTTCTTGACAGGGCCATTGCAAAAAAAAAAAAAAACAGAAGTCAGGACTTTCGGCTTTTTTAATGGGGTCAGGTGGGGTGTTTAAAAAAGTTAAGGCTTGAAAGCGGATTTCAAAAGTGGTTTGAAGAATCTGAAATCGCATTGTTGTGCCAACCCTATTTTAGGGTTAAATCAGAATTTTGCCCCAATTTATGCTCAATTGAGGCTTTTTCTCTTTCATTTTCTTTCTTCTTTTGATTTTTCGGCTTTCTGCCATTTTTGAACTTTCACAAAATTTGCCCCAGTTTATTTTTGAACTGAGGTTCTCTTTTTCCTCTTGCTTTTGATTTTGTGGCTTTGTCACTTTTCACTTCTTGAAAACTTTTCTTTTCAATTCAAACTTGCCCCCAGTGTGGGGTTTGCGATTCTCAGGGGTTGCCAAACGAAATAATTTATTCTGATGGCTCAAAAGGGATAACTAGGGATAGAATATTTGATTGGAAAAGAAGAGGGCCTGACCTTTGTTCCGTCCCTTACAATAACTCTGAAAGGAAACCTTCGTTAATATGAAATTTTTGCATGTATCTGAATTAACTGACTGAGGAAGACCCTTGTTCATCCATATTTGTGAAACATAGGCGGTCCGTGCGGACAAATCTCTTCCTTTTTTTTCTTTTTTTTTTTCAAAATTGGAACCCAAGTGTAATCAAATTTTCCCAATTTGCGGTTCCCTTTCCCCTTTTCTCTTTTTTTCTTTTTCAAAATTCCCCCAATCTCCTTCCCCAATGTGGGGTGCGATCATATGTGCACTCGAAAAGAATCTACCAATTTTTTGGCTCAAATGAGGATGCAAGGGATAAATGGTGTTTAGGTCGTAGAAACGATGGCCAAAGCATCATTCTTACGCTTCATGACAACCAAAGTAACGAAATAGTCATTGAAAATTCATTCCCCTTTTTGATATTTGAAAATTTTCCAATATAGGGTAGTGATCATTAGGGCGCTTATTTGAAACGAAATTACTCTTTCAAAGGCCCAAATGGGAGAGCAAATGATAAAATGTGTATAGGTAGAGAAAAGAATGCTCGAAGTATCATTCCAAATTTTCAAAACAAACAAGAATAATGCACATTTTTGCTTTCACTTAGATGTGATTGAATCGGTTAAACACAATGGATATTTTCAAGCGAAGATGGCCCCAATTTGCAAATTATCAATCAATGTGACTGATTTTATTCTGGGTTAAGTGAAGGAGAAAAAGGTATCTCATTGGGCCTTTTGAGTGACTGTTCACCCTTTTTTTTTCTGAGCACTCTTATTGTACAGGTTGGAACACCAATAGAGTGTAAGGATTTTAGAAAGCATATACTTGTGAAATTTCAGGCTGGAGGTTGAGAAAATCTCCATTTGATTTTATTTCTCAAAATTCATCATGAAATCTCCAATGAGTAAAAATAAAGAATGAAATGTACATAAACATGCACAAAACAATAATTGTCCAAAAATTTATTGCTGAAAAAGTTTGAAACAAAAATTCTCATTCAATTATGATACAAATGAGAAGAGAGAAACTCGTAAAGAGCTCAAAATATACACTTTTGTCTCCTTTCCTTTTGGAACAAAATGTATTAACAAATCAAATAAACAGAATTTCCCTTTGGAAAACAATTACAAAATCTCTCAGAGGCTTTAGCGTAGAGCTTCCAGATAGATCATTTATGTCTTCATTGTAGGATCTGCCCAAGAATCAAATAACACTTGTAATCTTCAAACTTTATTGGATTAAAATTATCATTAGATATAGAAGAATATTTTCGTCTTATTGAAACATTTTTATGAATGCAGGGGAGGGGGAAAACAAAAGAAAAATACCCAGAGTTAGTAGGCAAAACTGCAAAATCGGTATGCATGTCCTATGGGGGAACCCTTTTTTTTTTTTTTTTTTTTTGCCAAGGGTAGGCCTAGCATGAAAATGCAATCCGTTAGAGTAGGCACTATACAATACCTGATGGATCCGATCAACTCATGGAGTGAAAAATAATTTAAAAAATTTGGCCCATTGGAATGAGAAGAGACGTTGGTCAAAATGAGGACCTCGTCCGAAGGGATTGATCACTTTTGATCGATACAAGAATTTGCAAAAAACGTACGGGTTTGACCTTGACGAACTTCCTATCGAAGAGATTGGAATTCGTTGACAAATTTTCTCAGTGAAGCACGGGTCAAAACTCCAACTGATCAAATGGCTGGATGCCATGGATGTTTTTCTCAAAATCGACTAGGTTTTCCTATTTGAAATTCGACATTGAGATCCTAATTGGCTAAATGAAATTAAAAATCGACCAGATTACCCTAAAAAGGGAAACAGGTCAAATGAATTGAATGAAATTTAATTTATCCAAAATTAATCAGATCACCCTAAAAAGGGTAAATTGATTGAACGAAACTTGGTTTATTCAAAATCGGCTCGGTTACCCTAAAAATGCGTGAATTGGCCAAAGGAATGAAATGGAGTTAATGATTTATCCAAAAATCGGCCAAATGACCCTAAAAAGGGTAAATTGGTCAAATGAATTGATGATTTATTCAAAAATCGACCGGATGACCCTAAAAATGGTAGATTGGTCAAATGAACGGACGATTTATTCAAAAATCAACCGAATGACCCTAAAAGGGTAAATTGGTCAAATGAATTGATGATTTATTCAAAATCGACCAGGTGACCCTAAAAAGGGTAAATTGGTCAAATGACCCTAAAAAGGGTAAATTGGTCAAATGAATTGACGGTTTATTCAAAAATCGACCGGATGACCCTAAAAAGGGTAGATTGGTCAAATGAATTGATGATTTATTCAAAATCGACCGAATGACCCTAAAAAGGGTAAATTGGTCAAATGAATGAAATGAAGTTAAGGATTTACTCAAAATTGATTATGAATTGACAAAAATGGATCGATTGAATCGTCCGGCCATTGGTGGCTTCACAAAATTAGTCTATGAGCCTTCTAAAATCACGATTTGGCCTCAATTTATTTATTGTCTCAATAGGAGGCATTATTTGTGAATTTCTTCAAATTAATGTCCTTTACGCAAGGAATTTTTACCAAGTTTGATAAAATGGCCAAAAAGTGATTATTAGACGTTCATATTCCAAAAATCACTCTATGAAAATGATTGGATCCTACCTTACCTTGTGCACTACCCCTTTGGATGGTACAAAACGTGCAAGTCTCGTTGGATTAAGTATCCGAGACACAAGGTGGCTTATTCCTAACATGGGATCCCCTAAATGGCATTCCCTTTCTAGGGTTTATGCATGATGCCATTTATTAAAGCAATGTAAATATGCAACAAATATGGCCTAAAGGGCATAAATAATGCATCGGCGGGAAGAGATCTAAAATGAAATGTACTTATTAAAAATTAAGCATAATGACTAAAATTTAAACATGTGAGCTATCTAGTGGGTAAGTCACTAAAAGAGTGCCAAAGAGGCCTCTTATTGCTAAGGCACATGAATGCAAGCCAAGAAAACAAAAAGAATGGTTAGTGCAATTGATAGTACACATAACACATTGGGAGCAATTAAGAAAAGAAATACAAATAAAAACAAGTAAAAGGGGTGGAACCCCTTCCCTCGTGCCTAATGTGCTTAATAGGGTAAGGTCGACTCTACCCTAGGCGAGTCTAACATGGATGCATGAGGCTGGGGCTCACTAATGCAACTAGACTCGATAAGGCTTCGGCTCCCAAGCCTTCAGACCTAAAGGCAAAGGGTCATCACTCCCAGGGACCTTGGTCGGTGGCTCGAGTGATCCCTTAGGTAGTGCTATGGGCACAGCGCACACCATCCGCCTACCCAAGGCGATCGATCCTAATCCTACAAGGCGGTGTGGGAAACGCCCACGAAAATAAAATAAAATGGGATAACAATAAATAAACGTGCACGTATGAAGTGCTCCATATTTTGAGGGAAGGGGTTGAGAACCACGCGAGGCTCTAAAGGTGACACACCCCCCCCAAATGCAATGCAAGCGCGAGATAAGTAAGTAAACATCCAATCAACCAATCATACATTCGTGAGCGAGGGAGTAGTTTGGGACGCGAGAAATGTAAAATCCTAAAAAAGGAAAAAATGCAACCCTAAACACCCAAATGTGATATATGAAAAGGTTAAAAGAAGAAAAAGGTTGATTAAATCAAATTTGCTTGAACTCTCGAATGTCCCCAGTGGAGTCGCCAACTGTCGCGCCCCATTTTTTTGATAAATAAATAAATGGTTTAAAAAATGTATTTTGTGATTGGAAAATGAATCGTGATTTAAAAGAAAAGTGGGTCTAAATGGGGGTTTGAGAATGCGACGATTTGACCCAAAATTATAGTTTAAAAAGAGTTTTTTGAAAAATACGGAGTCACCACTTGGTAATGAGTTAAGGTGTACCAAGTCACCAAAAAATGTATTTTTTAAGAAAAATAGGAAAAAGTAGTGAGAAACCCTTTTTAAACGACTCCTAGTCTACGTAAACCAAAGAAAAAGGTTCGGGAGTCACATTTGACAAAGGGGAAGGCAAGGATAAAATCCAAGGCACCCCTTTGACCTAGCCAAGGCTAGTTGCATGATTTAATCAGAGATTTTCTTGTTTTAACCAAAGAATTTATTACATTTGGGTGCACTACATGAATGCAAACCCTAGACCTAGGGGTATTGGGGGAAATTTCTCTTCAAAGGTTGAGTGGTGCCAATCACATTAATTGTGAAGCCCAATAACGATCCTTTGAAGAAGTCACGAATAATGCGAGTGGGATGCAAATGAATGGAATGCATGTATGCAATGTGAGGACATGAGTTTGAAAAAGTAATAAAAGACAATAAATATGTAAATGAAAATGTGCACGTGAGTGGGCAAGGTACGGTATGTGAAATGATAATATGAAGTACATGTGTGCAAGTGATGATAAAAGTGTTCGTGTGCAAGTGAAAATATAAAAGGTGCACGCGTGCAAAATGTGAGGAAAAATGAAAGTGTGATGAGGGTATAAAATGATAGGGTGGATTTAAAGTGTATGAGCCTAGGGAATGCATGCATATTGGGCACGGGGAGACCTAAATCGTGACTCAATTTGCCATTTTATAGAGGGAATACAAACGTGCTAAGGCTTAGAAAAAGCCACACTCGTCTATATCCCATATTTAAGGGGACTCTCAAACAAATGAACCCTATAACTAGCATGAAATGCAAAAATCCTAAAATGGAGGGAAAAGGGGTTCGAGGGGCATGCAAAATGATAAAACTAAAAAGAATGCATGACATGTAATGAACATGCAAACATGTACTAACGAGGGAAAATTCCTAAGGGTCTAGCGTTGGACTAGCCCATTCTATGAATTCCGACTAGCGTTGGACTAGTGGAAACGTACATTCATCCATCACATTTATTCAGGCTATGGAAAGCGAGTAGACATGTCAATCACATAGCACATAACACTTAGCATGCATATCTAAATGCCAAAACCTAAGAAAACGATTAAACATATAACACATAGACATGCAAGACACATAAGGTGATTAAGGCCCTAACTATTACATTTGCTAGCTAGGCACAAGTCTTCAACAGCTCTTCATCGAATGCTCCTCCAAGCCCTATCTATTACAAGCCAAGAGGTGTACACATACCCCATAAAGAATAACTTAAATAAAAAGCAAAAGTACATGACATAAATGAAAGGAATTAAAGAAAAAAAAAAGGGAAGCAAGTAGACATGCAATTTTCACGTAGCACGTTGGATCACATAGGAGAGACAAAAAAGATAAAAGAAGTTATACCTCCCTTGAGTTGATGTCTTAAATTGAGTGAAACCACTTATTTACCCTCCAAAAATAATAAATGAGTCAAGGTACCAATTTATTTATCAAATAATCATAAAAAATAAAATAGCAAACTTGAAATTGAATCAATTGAATCATGTAAGCAAACCACATTCAAGAAGTCAAAAGAAGAAAGGACTTGATTGCAAAAATAAACAAAGTTTTGGGGTCAAAATTAAAGAAAAATAAAGTTCAGGGACCTATTTGCAATTAAATTAAGGACCGAATTGAGAGAAGTTGAAAATATCCAGGGCCACAGTACAGTCAATGAAAAATTCAGGGACTGATTTGCAAAATCATTTTCTGGTTTCTTAATGGACCAAACCATTGGGCCTTTGTATTTATTTCGTGGGCCAAGACTTATCAAATCCAATAGAAAATCCAAGGCAAATGGAATGGGCTAGTCCACTATTCTGACCCCAAAATAAACCAACAAACTGGTGGGCTTTAATCCTCCAGCCCAGGACGAACCCAAATGAAAGAAAACCAAACCCAGTTCCAAGTAGCCCAAACAAATAGCCAAACCCAATTCCTCTTTTGTTTTACCAAAAACCCAACAAAGCTAATAGGTCTAATTTCATTCCAAAATCCAGGATTAATTATTTTAGAAGCATACTTAAAACAACAAAAAAATAATAATAATAATTAAGCTTGAAAGGGGGTAAAAATGATTAATTTACAGAAGTTTTCGGGCCTTAGTGAAATTACTCAAAGATTTGGGGGTCAAAACGTGATTTGTTAAACATTTTCATACCAGCTCACGATGCATCTTCTTCTTCTTTGTTAGTTTTTTTCCTGCTGTAATTTCTACGGCAACTTAGCGACATCACCTCAAGATTTCAAGCCCAAGTGCACGATACACATATACCCAAATCGCCGACAAAGCCAATCCAATATTATGCAAGGAATTCCGACAAGACAGATTGCAAAACAAATGGACAGATTGCAGGCCTTGGAAGAAAAGAAAAATCCGCAGGAACACTAAAAGAAACAAGACCCAGGAAAAAAAAGCAAAATAAAAGCGAGACGAGTTGGGACATTATTTTGGGATGGTACCTGATGAAGGCTTTTTGTTGAATCGAAATCCAAACAGGAAACGCGCGAAGGAGTCGTTTGGAGCTGATTCGTTGCAGCTTTTGACATGGAACAGGGAGATGGGATCAACGACTTCAGGTCCAAATTCGAGGGATCTCCTGATGTTATTTCTCCAAGATCTCTGAACGGAAATCTCTCTCCTGATGTCACAGAGTATGCAGAAGCTAACAGCTTGGTGAATGATGCCTCGATGGAGAAAATCTTCACTCAAGAAAGCTGGATGATCAGCCTTTTCCAAGGAAAAACGCAGCTTGCATTCTCCCTCTTGCTCTCGTTTCTTCTGTTTTCTTTTTTTTTTTTTTTTTTAAGCCCAGCCGCCAACCTCAGCTCTCTCTATTTCTTGGTTTTTCCTCTCACCGAAGCTCCCTGTTTTTCCAGATTTTTTTCCTTTTTCTGTTGTTTTTTTTTTCTATCCCTTGTTGCTCTGTTTTTCCTCCATTTCCTCTGCTCTGTTTTTTTCCGTTTTTAGCCCCTTTTCTCTGTTTTCTAGTCGCAGCTCCCCCCAAGTCTCCAAGTGTCCTTAACACCTCCCTCCTATACACTTGTCCTATAATTCCTTAGACACTTGTCTAATGATTATTTTGTACACTTGTTCAACATGCACATTTCCACCTATCCACACATTTTCCTTTACTTTTTGTCATTTTCATTTTTTTCAAAAATCAATTAAAAATAAATTAACAATTTTCAAACCAAATTTAAGAGAATTAATGCCACTTTTAACATCTTACAAAAATGACAATGATGAATCTAACCCAATTAAAAAAATAAATAAATAATAAATGATAAAAAATCAAAATAATCAAAATTTGGTGTCTACAATCCTTAAACTAACTTCATTTGCATTACCAAACTTAATCTAACAACTTACTAACCAAACCCTAACTAACTAAACATTAGCCAAGCTGAGCTAACTTAAGGAAACTTAGGGTTTCATAATCCAAATCAGTTTTTACCATTCACTCACCAAACCAATGAACCCAATCATCAAACACAACCACTACAAGTTCAATAACACTAGATTAGAGCTAACTAGAATGTTTAGCAAGAAACCCTAATTCTTTCTTATCTTGACCGAAATTCCAGCAGCAATAAATCACTAAAATTAACCATCCAATTACCTAATAAGCACCACATAAACCATACAAATTCATAACTACAACAAAACTTCACTTTTATGACTTCAAGATTAAAACCCCCAAAATTTAACTTCCAAGAAAGATGTCTTACCTTCAAGAAAGCTTTGTAAATGAAGAAAGCTACCACAAACAAGGCCCAAGTTGTTTCCCTTAGACTCCAAGATCAAGATGGAAGCTAGATGAAGAAGAACTTTGAAGGATTTTCCTTTCTCTCTTACTCTCTCTCTCGGCCTCTCACTCTCTCTTTCTCTTTAGTTTTGTTTTGTTTTGTTTCTATTATTTCTCTTATAAATCCTATGATAACATGTTAGTCAAAGCTTTGGAAGATATTTTCTCTCTCCACCAATCACATAAAAGTACCTTATTTGCTTCTTAACCCTTGCACTTCAACTTAGCTTTTGTTCTACTCTTGCCCTCAAACATTTAGAACTCTTTCAATTAACTCCATAGGTCATAACTTAATCTAGTCCAAAACATGTAATCACAGTTAATTGCTTCACTAATCACCTTCCTATCTTAATCACCTATACTTAATCATACTTAATCCCACATAAAAGCAATTAAATAACAATCTTTTTGTCAAGGGCAAAATTAGGGTTTTAAACCCAACTTAGACTTCTAATATATCATAACACTAAAGGTGTTGCTAGCTTAGGGTTTTCTAACTTTTAAACTCACTTAACCTATATAATATGGATCAAATCCTATACTTACCCGCACTAAAACACACACTAGCATAACTAACTTTAATCACCACTCGAACTTATGTTTAATATAAAACTAGGGTTTCAATCCTAACCCCAACTTAGGGTTTTCAAATTAGTCCCAAAACCTAATGTTACCGCACAAATAATAAATATAACATAATATCAAACTTAAGAACGGACTGGGGCCTCACATTTTGTATGTTATAGAATATGAACTTTTGATAATCACCTTTTGGCCACTTTATCAAAGATGGTAAAATCCATTGCATAAGGACACTAAGTTAAAGAAATTTACAAATGAGTCCTCATTGTTGAGATTATGAATATCGAAAAGCCAAATTTTGATTTTAGAAGGCTCATAAACTAATATATCGCAACAAAAATTGTGAGATTCGAAACTACAAATGAGCAGGCAATCTAGTCAATTTTTGAATAAACTATGAATTTTATCCAATATATTTGACTAGTTTATTCTCTTTTAGGGCAATCTAGTTAATTTTTGAATAAACTATCAATTCCATCCAATCCATATGACTAGTTTATTCTCTTTTAGAACAATCCAATCAATTTTGAATAAATCATCAATTTCATTTAATTTATTTGACCATTTTATTCTCTTTTAGAGATTTCGATCCATGCTTCAGTGAAGAAGTTAGTCAAGACATTGCAATTCTTTCAAGAGCAGGTTCTTTTGTGTAAAATTGATTTTTAACATCTCTTCATGTACCTATTATAGCAGTCAATCCATTCAGACTTCGTCCTCATTCTGTTAGTTCAAATGTTTCCTGCCATTTCAATTAGCCAAATTTTTAAATTGCTTTTCAATTGAACGCTAATAAATTGATTGGATCTATCAAGTATTGTATGGTGCTTGCCCTAGAAGATTGCATTTTTCATATTAGGCTAACCCTTGGCATAAAAGGGCTCTCCCATAGGACATACATACCAGATTTGTAGTTTTCCTTACTAACACTGGGTCTTTTTCTTTTTTTCCCTTCCCCTACATTCATAAATGATATTTCATGAAGGTAAAAATGTTTTTTTCTATATCTGACAACAATTTTGGTTTGATAAATTTTTGAAAATTAAAAGTATTACTTGATTTTTGAATAGATTTTTCAATGCAAAACATGGAGAATCCATTTGGAAGCGTTAGTTTAGAACATCTAAGAGATTGCGTGAAATAGTTGGTCAAAAACAAAAAAAAAAATTTTGTTTGTGATTTCAGACACATTTTGTCTTAAAAGAAAAAAGAGGAAGAGCTTGTGTATATGTGAAAGGGGGTTCCTTAGAAATTTTTCTTTTCTCGTTTGTATAGTCGAGCAAAAAATTTTGTTTTAAACATTTAAAAATTTCCATTTAGACTATTCTTGTTTACAATTTTGTATATATTTATTTGCATTCAATTCTTTTTTAACTTATACAGAGACTTTATGATGGACCTCAAGAAACAAGACTAAGTTTAGATTCCCAATTTTGTCATCTCTTGCATAAAATTCATATGTTTAACTTTCTAAACTCTTCGCATGCACGAGATTTGTAGCTCAAACAATTCAGTGAGAGTGCCCAAAAATCGAAATCAAAAGAGATCACTTGAACTTGTTAGTTTGTCTCAAAAGACTAAGTATGATGGATTTACTATTTCATTTTTTTTGCCATTCACATTTTGTCCAACTCTATCAAGCCTCAAAAATTAGTTGCCCTGATTAACACACTTCAGAGTAGGGCATTTTTATTTTGGAAAGGTTCATTGCATCGAATCAAATTCAATCCACATCTAGTTGAAAGCAAAAATATTCATTACTCTTATTTGTTTTAAAATTTTGGAATAATGCTTTAGCCGTTCGTTTCTTTATCTATACAGGTTTTATCATTTGTTATCCCATTTGAGCCATCGCAAGCATAATTTTGTTTCAAATAAGAACCTTGGTGATCACAATCCTACATTAATGAAATTTTTAAATGTCAAAAAGGAATGGATTCTCCCAATAAGTTATCCTTTACTTTGACTGTCATGTGAGGTAAGAATGATGTTTTTGCCATCTTTTCTGCTACCCAAACACTGTTTATCCTTTGCATCCTCATTTGAGATTAAATTGGTGGTTCATTTCGAAAAGTACTTATGATCACACCTCATATTGGGGAAGGAGATTTGGGAATTTTCAATAATAACAAAGATGCTAAATTTTTTAGAAAAGACGTGAAATATTAAAAAAAAAAGAAAAGAAAAGGGCATCTATCTTCTAAAAGTTAGAGGGTTTTTATTCTATCATTAATGTTTGAATTTCAGTATTGTAAAAAAAAAAGAAGAAAGAAAAAAAGACGAAACAGAGAAAAAGAAAAAATATGCAAAGAAAAAAAGGAAACAGAGAAAAAGAAAGAAAAATACAAAACAAAAAAAGAAAAAAAAGAGTAAAAAAAGATGAAAATTCAATGCTGAAATCCCCCCAGTGAATGAAGTCAAAAGTCTTTTAATCCAAGCCCAAAACTGGAGCAATTTTGGAAGGAATGCGATCTTAAATACAATATCCTTAAAAGTTGTATTTCTTTTAACTATCATTTTCAAGCCACATTGCTAGCTCATAAAGTCCATTGCGGACTTATTTTTCATGAAAACTTGAAGTAAGGATCAAGCCCTTAAATATTCTACCATTCACTCGTGATCACAAGGTCATAACCTGTTTCAATGTATTTAACTATTTCTTCTACCTGTATATTACAGGCCTATAGAATTTATATGTTGACTGAGTTTTCATAAGAATTATTGGTGAAAAACTATTTGCTTTTACTAAGATGTGATATTGAGTAGCTTAGATCCAATTGAAGCACAAAGTTTAAGAGATTTTTTGGTGTACAGTTTTTAGTTTTTATTTCTTTTAGCCACTTGAAAATTAGAAATAATACCCATTTGATTGATCCTGAGGGGTAAATTAATGAGAAAGAGTGGTCCTTTTCCCTCAATTGTTGATCTTAAGTGAGGACGAGATCTATTGCAATTTGGTCTTATTTTGAGAGGTTCATCATAGAATCTTCTATACAAGCTTAAGCATGACATTCTTGCCTTCTTTTTTATTTAAAGAATGCAATTTCTTTTATATTGCATGTCCTCAATGATACACCAATGCACATCACAAATTCGCCTTTGATTGTTTTTTAAATTTTGGGGAGTATAGTTTTCTTGTTTTATCAAATAAATGGTAAGTCATCTAAACAAAATTTTTTGGCCTAAATCGAGGCAAAATTTTATAATACACTTGTAGAGTATGCCCAAGGGTCAAGTGGACTTCAAATCTATTATTCAAATTTTGACTTTGATAAGTCAACACTTTGCATTAATAGTAATTATTCGTGAAAAAAAATCAAATCGAAATCAAGTGCATATTGTACTTTGGCAATCCCCTCTATACAGGTGTTTATGGTTGAGATTGATGGAGAAACGCAAGTCAAGATCTTACAAATTTGAAAGTCAATCACGAATAAACGGGAGGCAATAATGCTACATCACAAAGTGGAGGATCGACTATTTATTCAGAAGGAGTACATACTTCAGCAACCAACTTTGAAAAAAAAAAGAAGAAAAGAAAGAAAAAAGAGTGAAAGGAAAAAAAGAAGAAAAAAAAAAGAGTTTTTCCTTCAATTTTGCAAAATTTTGCTATTGAACTTTGGGAGCATTTCACTTGGGGATTACATATCCAAGTTGGGACAACATCTTATTCTCTTATGCTTCGAATGGAAGTAGTAATACTTGGCAAAATTGAGATCCCGTCCTTGCGCATTTTGACGAAGGTTTAGGTAGAAGAAATCAAATGGATCAAGGAGCACAATGAGTTACTGTCTCCAATGGGTGAAAAAGAGGTTGAATATTATTTGTCATAGACAATGCTATTAACAAAAATGGCTCATGCTTACAACAAGAAAGTTTAATCTTGCTTGTTTAAAGTAGGGGATAAGGTCTTGAAGCGCATTCTTCCAATTCAAGAGGAGGCTAAAGGAAATTTTCCTCAAAATTGACAAGGACCATTCATTATTAAAAAATTGTAACCCGGAGAAGCGCTTATTCTCATGGAAATAGATGAGCAAATTTTTCCTTAACCAATCAATTCAGACATGCACAAAAAGTTTTCCATCTGATTATGAAAATTTTCTTCTAAAATTACTGCAAGAGATTGGGTCAAGGTAGGCCTTCTTTTCTTTTCATTTGGATATTTTATCTTTAGTTTTTCCCTTTAACCTTTCAGAATAACTTAATTTTTTTCCTTTTGGCAAAAACTTAAAATCGCAAATCCCACATTGGGGCAATTTTATTTCTTTGTTTAAAGAAAAAGAGAGAGAGAGAGAGAGAGAGAGAGAGAGAGAGAGAGAGAAAGAAAAACAAAAGAAAAAAAAAGAGTAAGAGAAGAAAAAAGAAGCCCAATTAGAATTAAACGGGGGCAAATTTTTAGTTCTTATTAGGCCTATACTAGGGCAAATTTTGGAAGATTGCAATCTCAGGATTATTTTCAACCTATTTCATGATGGATCTTCAACTCTTAACCTTTTCTTCACACTCCCTCGGAGCTCATTACTAAAGGCAAAACATTATCGGTCTCCCATTTTTGCAGTATTTTTTAAGGAAATTTTTTTTTTATCATTTGGCAAATGAGATGAACGACATTAAAACGGGTCAAATGTGACATCTTTCTTTTTCAAGGGCCATTCATTCAAATTTGGTCATTAGAAATAGATGTTTTGTGATACATAGTGGAGTATAGCTAACTAATGCTAGAAAGCTAAGAAGATTCACCGCAAGTTGCAGCACAACTCTTGGGAAGCAGTTTTGACATAAAAAAATCATATTTGCATGGTTCTCAAGACCAAAGGGATCACACAATGGTGGTAATGTTTTCATCACAATTGTTTCATCTCTCTCTTTTGCAGGTGAGATTATGTGATCACTCTTTCTGCCTTCTCAAAAGCATGAAAAATATGAATCTTGTTAAGCATGATTTACACTGGGCCACATATTAAAAGAAGTGAGCTCCAATTTCAGCAATGCATTCCAAATTGGCTTTGTTAAAAAAAAAAAGTCTTGGAAAATCGAGAGGATAGTAACATATGTATATGCCTCTCGAATCCTTTGAAGGGAGAGTTGTCATTGGTATTCTTCAAGTTTCAAAGCTCGTCACTTTTGATTTTAAAAAAAAAAAGTATTTCTTTCATTTCTTCTTCTTCTAGAGTTTGAAAAATAAAAAAATTGCAAATCCATCGAGTAAGTTTGTCATTATATGCATTTTATGTTTATTATATTTGAGCAACATGCATCTTAATCTTCCAGTTTGATAGTACAAAACTTGCGTTTTCATTTCTTTCGTTAGATAATTGGGTTCCGGTCTTATTCCACCAATTTGTATTTAATTGGGTTCAGGTTTTATCCCACTAATCTGCATTTAATTGGGTTCAAATTTTATCCTACCAATCTGCATTTAATTGGACTCAAGTCTTATCCCACTAATCTGTCATTTAATTGGGTTCGGGTCTTATCCCACCAATTTGTTATTTAATTAGGTTCGGATTTTATCCCACCAATCTGTCATTTAATTGAGCTTGGATGTTATCCCAACAATAAGCATTTAATTGGGTTTGGGTGTTATTTCACCAATCTGTTATTGAATTGAGGTCGGGTCTTATCCTACCAATCTGCATTTAATTGGGTACGAGTCATGTCATTTAATTGGGTTCGGATCTTATCCCACCAATCTGCATTTAATGGGGTTCGAATTTTATCCCACCAATTTGTTATTTAATTGGATTCGGATTTTATCCCACCAATTTATCATTTAATTGGGTTCGAATTTTAACCCACCAATCTGTTATTTAATCCCACCAATTATCTTGCTTTCAAACATGTTTTCATTCTCTTGTTAGGCATTTGGGTTTGGATTCAGTTCCACTGAACAGTCTCAATTTTTGAACAATCAAATTTAGTTTCCTGTTGGCGAGTTTCAGCGTCCACCGTGCACCATTCTATCCCCCCTTCTTGACAAATCAAATTTAATTTCCTGTTGGCAAGTCTCAACGTCCGCCACGCACCCGTCTATCCCCCTTCTTGGAGCATAACCGTGTCTCTCCACACATCTTTTTCTAATTATGACAATTTACCTTTCTTGACTGTTTTGATTACCAATTGTGCTTTCTCATTCATTTGGTGTTTTATGTTTAGAAGTTCTACGAGTTCAGACTTTTTCGACTCTGCAAAGATCACAGATGGTCAATGCACTTGTTTCATTGTGGTTCACCTGTATTCGAACTACATTTAACCTAATTCCCATGGCGGGATACGTAGGCAACTCTACATGAGTTCGGTCACATATTTTATAATTTCATTGCATCTTTTTGTTCAATAATTTTAACAAAGCATTGGTTTGCTTATTTTAACTCAAGTGCAGTCAGTAGAGACAGATAAGTAATTTGGTGTCTACGTTTTTATTTCAAATTTTTTCAAAACTCTAAACAAAGAGGGGCAAGTTGTAGACACCAAATTTTTGTCACATTTTTTCTGATATTTGACATTTGCTTGAATTTTGTCTATTTAGAGGATTATTTATTTTTATGCATTTATTTGCCCTTTTTCTTGTTTTTGTAGATTTTTTTTTGTTTAAAAAAAAAAGAGAGGAGAAGAGGAGATTTTACACTCTCTATTCATTTTGCCCTACCAAAACCACTATTAACCTATTTTTACACTCAATTCCCGTTGACCTTTCTTTCATTTTGGTAAAAATTCATCATGTTATCCCATGGTTCTTTCTTGTCATTTGGTAAGAATCATGATTTTTCCAATTAATTCCTTTCCCCCTCACTCTCGGCTCTCTCCTTTTCTTTTTCACACAAGAACCACTTCACACACAATCGCTTTCCCATTCCCTCTCAATTCAGGACACTTCCAGGACAGCAGAGAAGCCACACAAAAGAAAGACTCCAATTTTTCCCAAAGTCTCCAACTCGCATTGGCCCTCTCAATTTTTCCACACTCACACACAACAAAACTCTCTCGGCTCTATCTTTCTTCCTTCTCTCAATGTCACTACAATAACAACATACTCACACACAAATCAAATACAAAGAGAGCAAACAAAACACGGTCAAGGCTTGAAATTGCATCAAAAAGCTTCAGCCAAGGGGCTACAACCTTCATTGAGATATTTTTTTTTCTTTTTTCTTTTTTCCAGCTTTTCCTTTTCTTAATCAATTAGATTAAATGCATGTTTTGCTGCTTATTTGTCTCTTTCTTTCATTTTTTTTTTGTTTTGTTGTTGCTACTGGTGTTGTTGAAGTTTTGGGATAAGCTATGAATAAAAGTTAAGAAAAGAGAAATGGCCCTATGAATGCCTTGTTTGTGTTTGATAAAATACCAAAATAAAAATATGAGTTAAATTAGTGAAGCTTTTGTGCAAATTTTCATCAAAATAGATGATTGTTGTCGCGCCCCATTTTTTGATAAAATAAATAAATGGTTTAAAAATGTATTTTTTGTGATTGGAAAATGAATTGTGATTTAAAAGAAAAAAATGGGTCTAAATAGGGGGTTGAGAATGCGACGATTTGACCCAAAATTATAGTTTAAAAAGGATTTTTGAAATAAAAATTGGAGTCGCCACTTGGTAATGAGTTAAGGTGTACCAAGTCACCAAAAAATGAATTTTTAAAGAAAAAATAGGAAAAAGTAGTAAGAAACCACTTTTAAACGACTCCTAGTCCATGTAAACCAAAGAAAAAGGTTCGGGAGTCACATTTGACAAAGGGGAAGGCAAGGATAAAATCCAAGGCACCCCTTTGACCTAGTCAAACTAGTTGCATGATTTAATCAAAAGATTTTCTTGTTTTAACCAAAGAATTTATTACATTTGGATGCACTACATGAATGCAAACCCTAAACCTAGGGGTATTGGGGGAAATTTCTCTTCAAAGGTTGAGTGGTGCCAATCACATTAATTGTGAAGCCCAATAACGATCGTTTGAAGAAGTCACGAATAATGCGAGTGGGATGCAAATGAATGGAATGCATGTATGCAATGTGAGGATATGAGTTTGAAAAAGTAATAAAAGACAATAAATATGTAAATGAAAATGTGCACGTGAGTAGGCAAGGTACAGTATGTGAAATGATAATATGAAGTGCATGTGTGCAAGTGATGATAAAAGTGTTCGTGTGCAAGTGAAGAAACATAAAGGTGCACGTGTGCAAAATGTGAGGAAAAATGAAAGTGTGATGAGGGTATAAAATGGTAGAGTGGATTTAAAAATGCATGAGTCTAGGGAATTCATGCATATTGGGTACGGGGAGACCTAAATCGTGACTCAATTTGCCCTTTTATAGAGGGAATACAAGCGTGCTAAGACTTAGAAAAAGCCACACTCGTCTATATCCCATATTTAAGGGGACTCTCAAGCAAATGAACCCTATAACTAGCATGAAATGCAAAAAATCCTAAAATGGAGGGAAAAGGGGTTCGAGGGGCATGCAAAATGATAAAACTAAAAAGAATGCATGACATGTAATGAATCATGCAAACATGTACTAACGAGGGGAAATCCCTAAGGGTCTAGCGTTGGACTAGCCCATTCTATGAATTCCGACTAGCGTTGGACTAGTGGAAACGTACATTCATCCATCACATTCATTCAGGCTATGGAAAGCGAGTAGACATGCCAAATACTTATAAACACATAGCACATAACATTTAGCATGCTCGACTAGATGCAAGGCCCTAACAAAGCAAATTAACACGTAGTAACTAAGCATGCAAGACACATAAGACAATTAAAGCCCGAACTATTACATTTGCTAGCTAGGCACATGACTTCGATAGGTCTTCATTGAATGCTCCTCCAAGCCCTATCTATTACATTAGGGAGACCCTTCTACAATCTAAAATGGGGGAAAGGAATAAAATAATTAAATCCCTAACTATTACAAGCCAAGAGGTGTACACATACCCCATAATGAATAACTTAAATAAAAAGCAAAAGTAAATGAAATAAATGAAAGGAATTAAAGAAAAACAAGGGAAGCAAGTAGACATGTAATTTTCACGTAGCACGTTGGATCACATAGGAGAGACAAAAAGGGATAAAAGAAATCATACCGCTCCCTTTTGTAATGCTAAATGGAGTGAAATCACTTATTTATCCTCCAAAATAAAAGAGATGGTCAAGGTACCAATTTATTTGAAAAATTAAAGAAAATAGGCAAAAACAAGCTCACTTGGTCACAAAATTCACAAATTCGTGCATTAAGTACAATCTAAACAAAACATGGCAATTAATGAAAGCAAACAAGCAATTGAGTTGAAAAATTGAAGCTGCCAAGGACCCAATTGAAGACATTATTCAATTAGTTGGGTCAAAGTAGAACAAAGGAGGATTTGAGGGGTTGGAATGCAATTTTTGGAAGTCATTTTCATGCCAATTCATGCAAACAAACGTAGAAGCTCTTCTGCAATTTCTGCCGCAACTTTTACAGCTTCAAACCATATGTATTTCATACCAGAAAAATGCACAAAGCTTATTGTTTGCCAAACCAACTCTACTAATGGCTTAACAAACTAAAACTTAGATCAAAGAAGCAAGATCATCAAATGTTTTTCCCAGATTTAACCTTAAAACTCTTACATTTAAACACAAAGTTCAGAGGGAGAAAAAGTGCAGAAATCTGGAACATACTCGGCAACTTGGGTTTCCCTTCCAGAAACCACAAGAAAAACCATTCCAAACGAGCAAAAGCTACCAATCAAAGCTAAAAATCTGAGTTGCTCAACAGCAAAAGAAATGAAACAACAATGCATCAAAGGACACAGTCCCTTATATGCATCAGGAAACATTACAACCATCAGCAGTCTCATGATGCAATTGAATGGAAAAAATGCAGCAGGGATGGAAAGCAAGAAAATTAGGATAGAAATGCATAATTGAATCACAAATCACAGGCTTTAAACAAACTAAAAGCTTCAGCAACAAAACCAGAAAATCTTTTTGACTTACGAACAAACAAAAAACATCTCAAAGCAGGAACGGAACATGCCATTTTCCTCATTGGTTTCGTCTGCAGCTTTTCTGATTTTCCTGTTTTGTTTTTAATACAAGTATGCAAGTTCCTCTTCACTAAACATAACTAAAAAACTGATCCAGACATCAAACTTTGAACTTAAACAAAGGAATCACTTAAATTCCATTCATCCAAAGTATGCAAACCTTTCAAGATTTTCTGCAATTTTCTGGGTTCATGTAACTTTTCTAATGATTTAAAACTTAAGCAACCAAAGCAACCTCTACAAATTCCCAACCCCAAATGCTTCAAAACTCAGCAGTCTTATACGGAAAATACACATTACGCCATTGTGAGAATGCAAAAGGCAGCGAAATGAAAGAAAACAACTCCAAAACTCATGATTCCTTTACCCTTTCCCGACTGTTAAACGTACAGGTTCTGGGGTTCAGAGTTTTCATATCATAAAATTCGAACAAGTATCAAATTTCCAACCCAAACCAACAATCAAACTCAAATCTTGTAATTTGCACTCCTAAAAATTCTCGGACCAAACTTGCACACACAAACAAGGACCAAAGACGCCACCTTTAGTTCATCAGATTACATATCATGGCCACTGGATGGTCTTTGCAGTTTCAAACATTTGTTAGAAGAAACAAAGAATCAATGTATGGAAGATGTGCGTCTAGAACTTCAGAAATCTATGCTTAAAAAAGAAAAAGAGAACGAACAGGATAGCTTACAGCTCTCTCTATCGGTTTCGTCTACAAGTTATGATGGACTGAGGTGAGGTGACTTCGGCTCCTTGTTCTCTTGATCCTCAATGAGTAGCAGCAGATTGCTCTTTTTCTTTTGCTATTTTTCCCTCGTTTCTTCCAAAGACCCTTGGCTTTTCTCCCTCCTTGCTTATCACGGTTCCTTCCTCAAGCTCTTCCTCACTCTCGGCCCTTTCTCTCTGCTTTCCTTTTTTTTTTTCTTCTTCCAGAACCCACGCCGCCAATCTCTTGCTTCCTCTATTTTCTCGGCTAAACCTAGCTATATCCCCCTTCTCGAATTCTCCCCCCTCAACTCTACCTTGCGACTCCCTCTTCTTTTCTATTTATATGAGCATCATAACCCTAAACCCTTCAGTCCTTTTCTCCTATATTTGCAGCCAAGGGCTGCCTTGAAGTTCCCTTGCAAGCTGCGACCAAAACGCAGCTTTTTTTAAAAACCTTTTTTTTTTAAAAGCATTGAATTTAAATTATAAACGACTAAATCATATTTTTTGAATGCTTTTTCTTTTTCTTTTTTTTTCTTTTTCAAGAAATTCTATGCTAAAAACTTAAAAATAAAAATAAAACTAGAAACTAAAAGCTAAAAACTAAAAAACGAATAAAACTAACACTACAAATAAAAAACTAAAAATAAAAAGTAAATGAAATTAAACCAAAAATTTGGTGTCTACAGTTTGCCCCTCTTTGTCTGAGTTTTGGAAAAACTTGAGACAAAGAGTAGACACCAAATACTTACCTGCATTATTCGGCTGCGAATGATCCCAACGATTGCTGCCCTTGAAACGAGGACAGATCTCTTTATCAAAATGTTGAGAAATAGGATTGACCCAAACAGAAGTTTAAACGGGACTGACCCGAACAGGAATTTAAACGGGACTGACCCGAACGGAAATTTAAACGGGACTGACCCGAACGGGAATTTAAACGGGACTGACCCGAACAGGAATTTAAACAGGACTGACCCGAACAGAATTTAAACGGGACTGACCCGAACAGAATTTAAAACGGGACTGACCCGAACAGAAATTTAAACGGGACTGACCCGAACAGAATTTAAACGGGACTGACCCGAATAAAATGAAAATCATGGGACGCACGCTAGTGGGACTGACCCACGGCTAGCGGCGATGAAAATGAAATGCACACTGGCGGGACTAACCTCACGCTCTAGTGACTGTGAAAATGAAATGTCTTGACAATCGAACAGTGGGATCAAACCCGAGCCTGCCGTGATGAACTTGATTTGATTTTTGATTTTTTTTTATTTTTTTATTTTTTGATTTGATTTTTTTTTTATTTTTCGAGAGAATCTTTTTAAAAAATGATTTGCCCCAATATGATGAATTGGTCAGTGGGATTAAACCCGAGCCTGCCTCAGTTGCACAGAATCTAAGCCCAATCGGGATGTTGGCGGCATAAAGTCCAGGCCCAACGGGATATGATGTTGGCGGCACGAAATCCAGGCTCAACTTGATGTTTGAAATGTTGGCGGCACGAAGTCCAGGCTCAACTTGATGTTTGGAACAAGAAATTGAATTTGATTTGTCAAGAAGCAAGAAGTTAAACTTCAATTTTTTGACTTTTGACCTTTCTGATGATGATTTTTTGATTTTTTTCTTTTCTTTCTTTTTCTTTTGATTTTGTCCTTCCTTTCGGATTTTTCCGAGAGAATTTTTCAAAATAATTTGCCCCAGTGTCGGATCCATTTTTTCCTCTTTCTTCTTGCTTCTCTTTGCAGTATCGCCCTTCCGCTTCCCTGGATGTTTTCGTCATTTTGAACCATGAATACTTGCACAGGGGGCTTAACAAAGCATGACATACACTTAAATTTCTTATTTGGAAAGAACAGCGTGATTGGTTTGACATCCTCAAATGTATTACAAAAATATTTTTTTTTTATCCAGTGTGGGCTATTTTGCAAAATAGCTCACATGAAAATTTGCCTCAATGTGGGCCTATTTAATTGCAAAAAATTTGTTTTGAATGACTCTCCATTTATTTGAACAAAGTAAGCAATTGCTTTTCCTAACATAGCATGTGAAGGAAATTGAAATGTCTTGCTTAAACTCATATAGCAAATTTCATGATGAATTTCTCAAAATAATGCCAAATTACGAAAGATTTCTTCCCCACTTTAGCATCAATGCTTTGGGTGATGGGTCACCAATCCTTATTGGCTCATTTTTCAAGAGCAATCCAGTGATCTTATTTCTGATTTTTGAGGGGGTTAAGGGAAATGAGAAGTCAAGATTTGTTTGGTTCTTGTGCCCAAAATTGTAATTCCTTCAATACCACATCTTAGTGAAAGCAAAGAGTTTGTCACTCTTATTTCTTAAGAAAACTTAGTCAACGTATAAGCTTTATAGGCTTGCAACAACATGGGTAGAAGCGATAGTTAAACCTGTGAAAACTGGTTATACCCCTATGATCACAAATGATTGATGGATTTCTTACGAGCATAATCCCCACTTTGAATTGTCATGAAGGAATAAGTCAACGATGGACTTTGTTAGCTTGTAATGTAGCTTGAAAACGATAGTTAAAGAATAAAACTTTCAAGGACATTGCACCGAAGATCGCATTTTTCCAAAATTGCACATATTTTGAACTCAAAGATCTCAGACTTTGTTTGCATTTTTCTCATCATCTCACCAGGGGTTTCAGAGTCGATATTTGCATTTTCTTTTCTTTTTTGTTTTCTCGCTTTCCTTTTCTTTTCCCTCGAGCTGATGGGTTTTCACATGGTGAGTAGCGTCAACCTCATACTCAAGCAATTCAGAAATACAGCTAAAATTTTCTGGCATCAGAAATTTTCTTGACAGGGCCATTGCAAAGAACAGAAGTCAGGACTTTCGGCTTTTGTAATGGGGTCTGGTGGGGGGTTTAGAAAAGTTAAGGCTTGAAGGCAGATTTCAAAAGTGGTTTGAAGAATCTGAGATCGCATTGTTGCGCCAACCCTATTTTAGGGTTAAATCAAGACTTGCCCCAGTTTATGCTCAATTGAGGCTTTTTCTCTTTCATTTTCTTTCTTCTTTTGATTTTTTCGTCCTTCTGCCCCTTTTTTTTTTTTTGAACTTTTCACAAAATTTGCCCCAGTTTATTTGTGAACTGAGGTTCTCTTTTCTTCTTTTGTCTTTTGATTTTGTGACTTTTCACTTTTTCACTTTTTGAAATTTTCCTTTTCAACTCAAACTTGCCCCAGTGTGGGGTTTGCGATTCTCAGGGGTTGCCAAACGAAATAATTTATTCTGAATGCTCAAAAGGGATAACTAGGGATAGAATGTTTGATTGGAAAAGAAGAGGGCCAGACTTTTATTCTGTACCTTACAATAACTCTGAAAGGAAACTTTCGTCAATGTGAAATTTCTTGCATGTATCTGAATTAATTGACTGAGGAAGACCCTATTCATCGAAATCGGTGAAGCATAGGTGATCCACCGGACAAAACTCTTCCTTTTTCTTTTCTCTCTTCTTTTTCTCAAAATTGAAGCTCAGGTAGAGTCAAATTTCCCCAATTCGTGATTCCCTTTCCCCTTTTCTTTTTTTTCTTTTTCAAAATTTCCTAATCTTCTTCCCCAAAATGGGGTGCGATCATATGTGCACTCGAAAAGAATCACCAATTTTTTAGCTCAAATGAGGATGCAAGGGATAAATGGTGTTTAGGTCGTAGAAACGATGGCCAAAGTATCATTCTTATGCCTCATGACAACCAAAGTAATGAAATGATCATTGAAAATCCATTCCCCTTTTTGATATTTGAAAATTTTTCAATATAGGGTAGTGATCATTAGGGCTCTTATTTGAAACGAAATTATTCTTTTAAAGGCTCAAACGGGAGAGCAAATGATAAACTCTGTATAGGTAGAGAAACGAACGCTTGAAGTATCATTCCAAATTTTCAAAACACACAAGAATAATGCACATTTTTTGCTTTCACTTAGATGTGAATTGAATCGGTGAAACACAATGGATATTTTCAAGCAAAGATGGCTCCAATTTACAATTTATTAATCCATGTGACTGATTTTTATTTTGGGGTTAAGTGAAGGAAACAAGGTATCTCATCGGGCCTTTTGAGTGACCGTTCACCCTTTTTCTGAGCACTCTTATTGTATAGCTCGGGTTACCAACCTAGTGTACATGAGGATTTTTAGAGAGTATACACTTGTGAAATTCAGGTTATAGGTTGAGAAAATCCCAATTTGGTCTTATTTCTCAAAATTCATCATGAAATCTCCAATGAATAAGAATAAAGAATGAAATGTACATAAATATACACAAAACAATGATTGTCCAAAAATTTTATTGCTGAAAAAGTTTGAAACAAAATTTCTCATTCAATTACGATACAAATGAGAAGAGAGAAACTTGTAAAGAGCTCCACATATACACTTTTTGTCTCCTTTTCTTTTGAAACAAAATGTATTAACAAATCAAATATACAAAATTTTCCTTTGGAAAACAATTACAACATCTCTCAAAGGCTTTAGCGTAGAGTTTCCAGATAAATCATTTATATTTTCATTGTAGGATCTGCCCAAGAATCAAATAACACTTTCAGTTTTGACACTTTATTAGATCGGTAGTGCCATCAGATATAGAAAAATATTTTTCCTTTTATTGAAGTGTTTTTATGAATGCAGGGGAGGGGGAAAAACAAAAGAAAAATACCCTGAGTTAGTAAACAAGAATATAAAATCGGTATGCATGTTCTATGGGGGGACCCTTTTTGTACCAAGGGTAGGCCTAGCATGAAAATGCAATCCTCTAGGGTAGGCACTATACCATACCTGATGGATCTGATCAACTCATTGAATGAAAAATAATTTTTGAAAAATTTGGTCAATTGGAGTGACAAGAGACACTTTGTCAAAATGAGGTCAACGTCCGAATAGATTGATCACCTTTGATCGATACAAGAATTTGCAAAAACGCACGGGTTTTGACCTTGACGAACTTCCTATTGAAGAGATTGGAATTCGTTGACCAAATTTTTTCAGTGAAGTACGGGTCAAAACCCCAACTGATCAAATGGCTGGATGCAATGGATGGTTTTCTCAAAATTGTCTAGGTTTCCCAATTTGAAATTCGACATTGAAATCCTAATTGGTCAAATGAAATTGACAATTTATTAAAAATCGACCGGATTACCCTAAAAGGGAAACATGTCAAATGAATTGAATGAAATTTAATTTATCCAAAATTAATCAGATCATCCTAAAAAGGGTAAATTGTTCAAATAGATTGAACGAAACTTGATTTATTCAAAATCGGCTCGGTTGCCCTACAAATGGGTAAATTGGCCAAATGAATGAAATTGAATTAGTGATTTATTCAAAAATCGGCCGAATGACCCTAAAAAGGGTAAATTGGTCAAAGGAATTGACGATTTATTCAAAATCGACCGGATGACCCTAAAAAGGGTAAATTGGTCAAATGACCCTAAAAAGGGTAAATTGGTCAAATGAATTGACGATTTATTGAATGAATCGGCAAAATGGATTGGTTGAATTGTCCGGCCATTGGTTATTTCAAAATTATTGAAGTGCATTAGTCTATGACCTTCTAAAAATCAAATTTTGGCCTCAATTTATTTATCGTCTCAATAGGAGGAATCATTTGTGAATTTCTTCAAATTAATGTCCTTCACGCAAGGGATTTTTACCAATTTTTGATAAAATGGCCAAAAAGTGATTATTAGATGCTCATATTCCAAAGATCACTCTATGAAAATGATCGGATCCTATCTTACCTTGTGCACTACCCCTTTGGATGGTACAAAATGTAAACGTGCAAGTCTCACTGGATTAAGTATCCGAGACACAAGATGGCTTATTCCTAAACACGGGATTCCCTATGTGGCATTCCCTTTCTAGGGTTTATGCATGATGCCATTTATTAAAGCAGGAAAAATGCAATTCGAAATGAAACGTGACCTAAGGAACCCTTTATTTGCCAGGGTAAGCCTAAAATGGTATGACATTACTAATTTATGAACAAAATATACCGAAATTTCTAAACGTGCAATAGCCTATCTATAAGGGTAGGTCCTAAAAGAGGATCATGCCAGACCTCTTATTTCCTAACGTTTGTGAATGCAAAAGACAAGAAACAAGGAAACGTTAGTTCAGCACATAATCACATAACACGTTGGCCAATAAAGCAACAAAGGCAGATAAGGAAAGAGGGGTTGGATCCCTCCCCTCATGAATCGTGTCCCTAATAGGGTAAGGTCGACTCTACCTTAGGCAACTCTAATATGGATGCATGAGGTTGGGGTTCGCTAATGCATCTAGACTCGACAAGCTTAGGTCCCCAAGCCTTCAGACTTGGAAACCAAGAGTCATCACTCCCAAGGTTCATTGTCGGTGGCTCGAGCGATTCCCCAGACGTTGCTACGCACACGTCGTGTCACGGCTACCCGTCTGGGCGAATCTAAAAAGAATCCTCAACCTTCGACTAAAAACTAATAGGTCATCAACCTAAAGTTTAAAGCGGAAGATCGAGTGACCCCTCGGATCATGCTACGCGCACGTCGTGTCACGATCACATGTCCAAGTGGGTCGTCTAAAATCCTAATAGGGTGGAGTGGCGTGACAAGCCACTAAAAGAAAAATAAATGAGGGGTAAAAAATTAAAGCGTATGCACGTATGCTAGTGCTCATTTGGAGGGGAGGGATCAAGAACCAACGCGAGACTCTAGGGTGACACACCCCCCCTTAAATGCAATGCAAGCGCGAGGTAAGCAAGTAAACATACATCCAATCAACCAATCATACATTCGCGAGCGAGGGAGTAGTTGGATAAGCGTGAAATGCAAAATCCTAAAAAAGGAAAAAAATGCAACCCTAAAACACCCAAATGTGATATATGAAAAGGTTAAAAGAAGAAAAAGGTTGATTAAATCAAATTTGCTCGGACTCTCGAATGTCCCCAGTGGAGTCGCCAACTGTCGCGCCCCATTTTTTGATAAATAAATAAATGGTTTAAAAATGTATTTTTTGTGATTGGAAAATGAATTGTGATTTAAAAAAAAAATGGGTCTAAATGGGGGGTTGAGAATGCGACGATTTGACCCAAAATTATAGTTTAAAAAGGTTTTTGAAATAAAAATTGGAGTCGCCACTTGGTAATGAGTTAAGGTGTACCAAGTCACCAAAAAATGAATTTTTTAAAGAAAAAATAGGAAAAAATAGTAAGAAACCCCTTTTAAACGACTCCTAATCCATGTAAACCAAAGAAAAAGGTTCGGGAGTCACATTTGACAAAGGGGAAGGCAAGGATAAAATCCAAGGCACCCCTTTGACCTAGTCAAGGCTAGTTGCATGATTTAATCAAAAGATTTTCTTGTTTTAACCAAAGAATTTATTACATTTGGATGCAAGGCACCCCTTTGACCTAGTCAAGGCTAGTTGCATGATTTAATCAAAAGATTTTCTTGTTTTAACCAAAGAATTTATTACATTTGGATGCACTACATGAATGCAAACCCTAAACTTAGGGGTATTGGGGGAAATTTCTCTTCAAAGGTTGAGTGGTGCCAATCACATTAATTGTGAAGCCCAATAACGATCTTTTGAAGAAGTCACGAATAATGCGAGTGGGATGCAAATGAATGGAATGCATGTATGCAATGTGAGGATATGAGTTTGAAAAAGTAATAAAAGACAATAAATATGTAAATGAAAATGTGCACGTGAGTAGGCAAGGTACGATATGTGAAATGATAATATGAAGTGCATGTGTGCAAGTGATGATAAAAGTGTTCGTGTGCAAGTGAAGAAACATAAAGGTGCACGTGTGCAAAATGTGAGGAAAAATGAAAGTGTGATGAGGGTATAAAATGGTAGAGTGGATTTAAAAATGCATGAGCCTAGGGAATTCATGCATATTGGGTACGGGGAGACCTAAATCGTGACTCAATTTGCCCTTTTATAGAGGGAATACAAGCGTGCTAAGGCTTAGAAAAAGCCACACTCGTCTATATCCCATATTTAAGGGGACTCTTAAGCAAATGAACCCTATAACTAGCATGAAATGCAAAAAATCCTAAAATGGAAGGAAAAGGGGTTCGAGGGGCATGCAAAATGATAAAACTAAAAAGAATGCATGACATGTAATGAATCATGCAAACATGTACTAACGAGGGGAAATCCCTAAGGGTCTAGCGTTGGACTAGCCCATTCTATGAATTCCGACTAGCGTTGGACTAGTGGAAACGTACATTCATCCATCACATTCATTCAGGCTATGGAAAGCGAGTAGACATGCCAAACACTTATAAACACATAGCACATAACATTTAGCGTGCTCGACTAGATGCAAGGCCCTAACAAAGCAAATTAACACGTAGTAACTAAGCATGCAAGACACATAAGACAATTAAAGCCCGAACTATTACATTTGCTAGCTAGGCACATGACTTCGATAGGTCTTCATTGAATGCTCCTCCAAACCCTATCTATTATATTAGGGAGACCCTACTACAATCTAAAATGGGGGAAAGGAATAAAATAATTAAATCCCTAACTATTACAAGCCAAGAGGTGTACACATACCCCATAATGAATAACTTAAATAAAAAGCAAAGGTAAATGAAATAAATGAAAGGAATTAAAGAAAAACAAGGGAAGCAAGTAGACATGCAATTTTTACGTAGCACGTTGGATCACATAGGAGAGACAAAAAGGGATAAAAGAAATCATACCGCTCCCTTTTGTAATGCTAAATGGAGTGAAATCACTTATTTATCCTCCAAAATAAAAGAGATGGTCAAGGTACCAATTTATTTGAAAAATTAAAGAAAATAGGCAAAAACAAGCTCACTTGGTCACAAAATTCACAAATTCGTGCATTAAGTACAATCTAAACAAAACATGGCAATTAATGAAAGCAAACAAGCAATTGAGTTGAAAAATTGAAGCTGCCAAGGACCCAATTGAAGACATTATTCAATTAGTTGGGTCAAAGTAGAACAAAGGAGGATTTGAGGGGTTGGAATGCAATTTTTGGAAGTCATTTTCATGCCAATTCATGCAAACAAACGTAGAAGCTCTTCTCCAATTTCTGCCGCAACTTTTGCAGCTTCAAACCATATGTATTTCATACCAGAAAAATGCACAAAGCTTATTGTTTGCCAAACCAACTCTACTAATGGCTTAACAAACTAAAACTTAGATCAAAGAAGCAAGATCATCAAATGTTTTTCCCAGCTTTAACCTTAAAACTCTTACATTTAAACACAAATTCAGAGGGAGAAAAAGCGCAGAAATCTGGAACATACTCGGCAACTTGGGTTTCCCTTCCAGAAACCACAAGAAAAACCATTCCAAACGAGCAAAAGCTACCAATCAAAGCTAAAAATCTGAGTTGCTCAACAGCAAAAGAAATGAAACAACAATGCATCAAAGGACACAGGCCCTTATATGCATCAGGAAACATTACAACCATCAGCAGTCTCACGATGCAATTGAATGGAAAAAATGCAGCAGGGATGGAAAGGAAGAAAATTAGGATAGAAATGCATAATTGAATCACAAATCACAGGCTTTAAACAAACTAAAAGCTTCAGCAACAAAACCAGAAAATCTTTTTGACTTACGAACAAAAAAAAACATCTCAAAGCAGGAACGGAACATGCCATTTTCCTCATTGGTTTCGTCTGCAGCTTTTCTGATTTTCCTGTTTTGTTTTTAATACAAGTATGCAAGTTCCTCTTCACTAAACATAACTAAAAAACTGATCCAGACATCAAACTTTGAACTTAAACAAAGGAATCACTTAAATTCCATTCATCCAAAGTATGCAAACCTTTCAAGATTTTCTGCAATTTTCTGGGTTCATGTAACTTTTCTAATGATTTAAAACTTAAGCAACCAAAGCAACCTCTACAAATTCCCAACCCCAAATGCTTCAAAACTCAGCAGTCTTATACGGAAAATACACATTACGCCATTGTGAGAATGCAAAAGGCAGCGAAATGAAAGAAAACAACTCCAAAACTCATGATTCCTTTACCCTTTCCCGACTGTTAAACGTACAGGTTCTGGGGTTCAGAGTTTTCATATCATAAAATTCGAACAAGTATCAAATTTCCAACCCAAACCAACAATCAAACTCAAATCTTGTAATTTGCACTCCTAAATATTCTCGGACCAAACTTGCACACACAAACAAGGACCAAAGACGCCACCTTTAGTTCATCAGATTACATATCATGGCCACTGGATGGTCTTTGCAGTTTCAAACATTTGTTAGAAGAAACAAAGAATCAATGTATGGAAGATGTGCGTCTAGAACTTCAGAAATCTATGCTTAAAAAAGAAAAAGAGAACGAACAGGATAGCTTACAGCTCTCTCTATCGGTTTCGTCTACAAGTTATGATGGACTGAGGTGAGGTGACTTCGGCTCCTTGTTCTCTTGATCCTCAATGAGTAGCAGCAGATTGCTCTTTTTCTTTTGCTATTTTTCCCTCGTTTCTTCCAAAGACCCTTGGCTTTTCTCCCTCCTTGCTTATCACGGTTCCTTCCTCAAGCTCTTCCTCACTCTCGGCCATTTCTCTCTGCTTTCCTTTTTTTTTTCTTCTTCCAGAACCCACGCCGCCAATCTCTTGCTTCCTCTCTTTTCTCGGCTAAACCTAGCTATATCCCCCTTCTCGAATTCTCCCCCCTCAACTCTACCTTGCGGCTCCCTCTTCTTTTCTATTTATATGGGCATCATAACCCTAAACCCTTCAGTCCTTTTCTCCTATATTTGCAGCCAAGGGCTGCCTTGAAGTTCCCTTGCAAGCTGCGACCAAAACGCAGCTTTTTTTAAAAACCTTTTTTTTAAAAAAAAAAAGCATTGAATTTAAATTATAAACGACTAAATCATATTTTTTGAATGCTTTTTCTTTTTCTTTTTTTTTCTTTTTCAAGAAATTCTATGCTAAAAACTTAAAAATAAAAATAAAACTAGAAACTAAAAGCTAAAAACTAAAAAACGAATAAAATTAACACTACAAATAAAAAACTAAAAATAAAAAGTAAATGAAATTAAACCAAAAATTTGGTGTCTACAGTTTGCCCCTCTTTGTCTGAGTTTTGGAAAACCTTGAGACAAAGAAGTAGACACCAAATAGTTACCTGCATTATTCAGCTGCGAATGATCCCAACGATTGCTGCCCTTGAAACGAGGACAGATCTCTTTATCAAAATGTTGAGAAATAGGATTGACCCAAACAGAAGTTTAAACGGGACTGACCCGAACAAGAAGTTAAACGGGACTGACCCGAACAAGAATTTAAATGGGACTGACCCGAACAGTAATTTAAACGGGACTGACCCGAACAGGAATTTAAACGGGACTGACCCGAACAGAATTTAAACGGGACTGACCCGAACGGAAATTTAAACGGGACTGACCCGAACAAGAATTTAAACGGGACTGGCCAGAACAAGAATTTAAACGGGACTGACCCGAACAGAATTTAAAACGGGACTGATCCGAACAGAAATTTAAACGGGACTGACCCGAACAGAAATTTAAAACGGGACTGACCCAAACAGAAATTTAAACGGGACTGACCCGAACAGAAATTTAAAACGGGACTGACCCGAACAGAAATTTAAACGGGACTGACCCGAACAAGAATTTAAATGGGACTGACCCGAACAAGAATTTAAACGGGACTGACCCGAACAGATATTTAAAACGGGACTGAGCCGAACAGAAATTTAAACGGGACTGACCCGAATAGAATTTAAACGGGACTGACCCGAACAAGAATTTAAACGGGACTGACCCGAACAGAATTTAAACGGGACTGACCCGAGCAGAATTTAAACGGGACTGACCCGAATAAAATGAAAATCATGGGACGCACGCTAGTGGGACTGACCACGGCTAGCGGCGATGAAAATGAAATGCACACTGGCGGGACTAACCTCACGCTCTAGTGACTGTGAAAATGAAATGTCTTGACAATCGAACAGTGGGATCAAACCCGAGCCTGCCGTTATGAACTTGATTTGATTTTTGATTTTTTTGATTTTTTGATTTTTTGATTTGATTTTTTTTCATTTTTCGAGAGAATCTTTTTAAAAAATGATTTGCCCCAATATGATGAATTGGTCAGTGGGATTAAACCCGAGCCTGCCTCAGTTGCACAGAATCTAAGCCCAATCGGGATGTTGGCGGCATAAAGTCCAGGCCCAACGGGATATGATGTTGGCGGCACGAAATCCAGGCTCAACTTGATGTTTGAAATGTTGGCGGCACGAAGTCCAGGCCCAACTTGATGTTTGGAACAAGAAATTGAATTTGATTTGTCAAGAAGCAAGAAGTTAAACTTGAATTTTTTGACTTTTGACCTTTCTGATGATGATTTTTTGATTTTTTTTTTCTTTTCTTTCTTTTTCTTTTGATTTTGTCCTTCCTTTCGGATTTTTCCGAGAGAATTTTTCAAAATAATTTGCCCCAGTGTCGGATCCATTTTTCCCTCTTTCTTCTTACTTCTCTTTGCAGTATCGCCCTTCCGCTTCCCTGGATGTTTTCGTCATTTTGAACCATGAATACCTGCACAGGGGGCTTAACAAAGCATGACATACACTTAAATTTCTTATTTGGAAAGAACAGCGTGATTGGTTTGACATCCTCAAATGTATTACAAAAATTTTTTTTTTTATCCAGTGTGGGCTATTTTGCAAAATCGCTCACATGAAAATTTGCCTCAATGTGGGCCTATTTAATTGCAAAAAATTTGTTTTGAATGACTCTCCATTTATTTGAACAAAGTAAGCAATTGCTTTTCCTAACATAGCATGTGAAGGAAATTGAAATGTCTTGCTTAAACTCATATAGCAAATTTCATGATGAATTTCTCAAAATAATGCCAAATTACGAAAAATTTCTTCCCCACTTTAGCATCAATGCTTTGGGTGATGGGTCACCAATCCTTATTGGCTCATTTTTCAGGAGCAATCCAGTGATCTTATTTCTGATTTTTGAGGGGGTTAAGGGAAATGAGAAGTCAAGATTTGTTTGGTTCTTGTGCCCAAAATTGTAATTCCTTCAATACCACATCTTAGTGAAAGCAAAGAGTTTGTCACTCTTATTTCTTAAAAAAACTTAGTCAACGTATAAGCTTTATAGGCTTGCAACAACATGGGTAGAAGCGATAGTTAAACCTGTGAAAACTGGTTATACCCCTATGATCACAAATGATTGATGGATTTCTTACGAGCATAATCCCCACTTTGGATTGTCATGAAGGAATAAGTCAACGATGGACTTTGTTAGCTTGTAATGTAGCTTGAAAACGATAGTTAAAGAATAAAACTTTCAAGGACATTGCACCGAAGATCGCATTTTTCCAAAATTTCCCCTATTTTGAACTCAAAGATCTCAGACTTTGTTTGCATTTTTCTCATCATCTCACCAGGGGTTTCAGAGTCGATATTTGCATTTTCTTTTCTTTTTTGTTTTCTCGCTTTCCTTTTCTTTTCCCTCGAGCTGATGGGTTTTCACATGGTGAGTAGCGTCAACCTCATACTCAAGCAATTCAGAAATACAGCTAAAATTTTCTGGCATCAGAAATTTTCTTGACAGGGCCATTGCAAAGAACAGAAGTCAGGACTTTCGGCTTTTGTAATGGGGTCTGGTGGGGGGTTTAGAAAAGTTAAGGCTTGAAGGCAGATTTCAAAAGTGGTTTGAAGAATCTGAGATCGCATTGTTGCGCCAACCCTATTTTAGGGTTAAATCAAGACTTGCCCCAGTTTATGCTCAATTGAGGCTTTTTCTCTTTCATTTTCTTTCTTCTTTTGACTTTTTCGTCCTTCTGCCCCTTTTTTTTTTGAACTTTTCACAAAATTTGCCCCAGTTTATTTGTGAACTGAGGTTCTCTTTTCTTCTTTTGTCTTTTGATTTTGTGACTTTTCACTTTTTCACTTTTTGAAATTTTCCTTTTCAACTCAAACTTGCCCTAGTGTGGGGTTTGCGATTCTCAGGGGTTGCCAAACGAAATAATTTATTCTGAAGGCTCAAAAGGGATAACTAGGGATAGAATGTTTGATTGGAAAAGAAGAGGGCCAGACTTTTATTCTGTACCTTACAATAACTCTGAAAGGAAACTTTCGTCAATGCGAAATTTCTTGCATGTATCTGAATTAATTGACTGAGGAAGACTCTATTCATCGAAATCGGTGAAGCATAGGTGATCCACCGGACAAAACTCTTCCTTTTTCTTTTCTCTCTTCTTTTTCTCAAAATTGAAGCTCAGGTAGAGTCAAATTTCCCCAATTCGCGATTCCCTTTCCCCTTTTCTTTTTTTTTCTTTTTCAAAATTTTCCAATCTTCTTCCCCAAAATGGGGTGCGATCATATGTGCACTCGAAAAGAACCACCAATTTTTTAGCTCAAATGAGGATGCAAGGGATAAATGGTGTTTAGGTCATAGAAACGATGGCCAAAGTATCATTCTTATGCCTCATGACAACCAAAGTAATGAAATGATCATTGAAAATCCATTCCCCTTTTTGATATTTGAAAATTTTTCAATATAGGGTAGTGATCATTAGGGCTCTTATTTGAAACGAAATTATTCTTTTAAAGGCTCAAACGGGAGAGCAAATGATAAACTCTGTATAGGTAGAGAAACGAACGCTTGAAGTATCATTCCAAATTTTCAAAACACACAAGAATAATGCACATTTTTTACTTTCAATTAGATGTGAATTGAATCGGTTAAACACAATGGATATTTTCAAGCAAAGATGGCTCCAATTTGCAATTTATTAATCCATGTGACTGATTTTTATTTTGGGGTTAAGTGAAAGAGACAAGGTATCTCATCGGGCCTTTTGAGTGACCGTTCACCCTTTTTCTGAGCACTCTTATTGTATAGCTCGGATTACCAACCTAATGTACATGAGGATTTTTAGAGAGTATACACTTGTGAAATTCAGGCTATAGGTTGAGAAAATCCCAATTTGGTCTTATTTCTCAAAATTCATCATGAAATCTCCAATGAATAAGAATAAAGAATGAAATGTACATAAATATACACAAAACAATGATTGTCCAAAAATTTTATTGCTGAAAAAGTTTGAAACAAAATTTCTCATTCAATTACGATACAAATGAGAAGAGAGAAACTTGTAAAGAGCTTCACATATACACTTTTTGTCTCCTTTTCTTTTGAAACAAAATGTATTAACAAATCAAATATACAAAATTTTCCTTTGGAAAACAATTACAACATCTCTCAGAGGCTTTAGCGTAGAGCTTCCAGATAAATCATTTATGTTTTCATTGTAGGATCTGCCCAAGAATCAAATAACACTTTTAGTTTTGACACTTTATTAGATCGGAAGTGCCATCAGATATAGAAAAATATTTTTCCTTTTATTGAAGTGTTTTTATGAATGCAGGGGAGGGGGAAAAACAAAAGAAAAATACCCTGAGTTAGTAAACAAGAATATAAAATCGGTATGCATGTCCTATGGGGGGACCCTTTTTGTACCAAGGGTAGGCCTAGCATGAAAATGCAATCCTCTAGGGTAGGCACTATACCATACCTGATGGATCTGATCAACTCATTGAGTGAAAAATAATTTTTGAAAAATTTGGTCAATTGGAGTGACAAGAGACACTTTGTCAAAATGAGGTCAACGTCCGAATAGATTGATCACCTTTGATCGATACAAGAATTTACAAAAACGCACGGGTTTTGACCTTGACGAACTTCCTATTGAAGAGATTGGAATTCGTTGACCAAATTTTTTCAGTGAAGTACGGGTCAAAACCCCAACTGATCAAATGGCTGGATGCAATGGATGGTTTTCTCAAAATTGTCTAGGTTTCCCAATTTGAAATTCGACATTGAAATCCTAATTGGTCAAATGAAATTGACAATTTATTAAAAATCGACCGGATTACCCTAAAAGGGAAACATGTCAAATGAATTGAATGAAATTTAATTTATCCAAAATTAATCAGATCACCCTAAAAAGGGTAAATTGTTCAAATAGATTGAACGAAACTTGATTTATTCAAAATCGGCTCGGTTGCCCTACAAATGGGTAAATTGGCCAAATGAATGAAATTGAATTAGTGATTTATTCAAAAATCGGCCGAATGACCCTAAAAAGGGTAAATTGGTCAAATGAATTGACGATTTATTCAAAATCGACCGGATGACCCTAAAAAGGGTAAATTGGTCAAATGACCCTAAAAAGGGTAAATTGATCAAATGAATTGACGATTTATTGAATGAATCGGCAAAATGGATTGGTTGAATTGTCCGGCCATTGGTTATTTCAAAATTATTGAAGTGCATTAGTCTATGACCTTCTAAAAATCAAATTTTGGCCTCAATTTTTTTATCGTCTCAATAGGAGGAATCATTTGTGAATTTCTTCAAATTAATGTCCTTCACGCAAGGGATTTTTACCAATTTTTGATAAAATGGCCAAAAAGTGATTATTAGATGCTCATATTCCAAAGATCACTCTATGAAAATGATCGGATCCTACCTTACCTTGTGCACTACCCCTTTGGATGGTACAAAATGTAAACGTGCAAGTCTCACTGGATTAAGTATCCGAGACACAAGGTGACTTATTCCTAAACACGGGATTCCCTATGTGGCATTCCCTTTCTAGGGTTTATGCATGATGCCATTTATTAAAGCAGGAAAAATGCAATTCGAAATGAAACGTGACCTAAGGAACCCTTTATTTGCCAGGGTAAGCCTAAAATGGTATGGCATTACTAATTTATGAACAAAATATACCGAAATTTCTAAACGTGCAATAGCCTATCTATAAGGGTAGGTCCTAAAAGAGGATCATGCCAGACCTCTTATTTCCTAACGTTTATGAATGCAAAAGACAAGAAACAAGGAAACGTTAGTTCAGCACATAATCACATAACACGTTGGCCAATAAAGCAACAAAGGCAGATAAGGAAAGAGGGGTTGGATCCCTCCCCTCGTGAATCGTGTCCCTAATAAGGTAAGGTCGACTCTACCTTAGGCAACTCTAATATGGATGCATGAGGTTGGGACTCGCTAATGCATCTAGACTCGACAAGCTCAGGTCCCCAAGCCTTCAGACTTGGAAACCAAGGGTCATCACTCCCAAGGTTCCTTGTCGGTGGCTCGAGCGATTCCCCAGACGTTGCTACGCACACGTCGTGTCACGGCTACCCGTCTGGGCGAATCTAAAAAGAATCCTCAACTTTCGACTAAAAACTAATAGCTCATCAACCTAAAGTTTAAAGCGGAAGATCGAGTGACCCCTCGGATCATGCTACGCGCACGTCATGTCACGATCACCTGTCCAAGTGGGTCGCCTAAAATCCTAATAGGGTGGAGTGGCGTGACAAGCCACTAAAAGAAAAATAAATGAGGGGTAAAAAATTAAAGCGTATGCACGTATGCTAGTGCTCGTTTGGAGGGGAGGGATCAAGAACCAACGCGAGACTCTAGGGTGACACACCCCCCCTTAAATGCAATGCAAGCGCGAGGTAAGCAAGTAAACATACATCCAATCAACCAATCATACATTCGCGAGCGAGGGAGTAGTTGGATACGCGTGAAATGCAACATCCTAAAAAAGGAAAAATATGCAACCCTAAAACACCCAAATGTGATATATGAAAAGGTTAAAAGAAGAAAAAGGTTGATTAAATCAAATTTGCTCGAACTCTCGAATGTCCCCAGTGGAGTCGCCAACTGTCGCGCCCCATTTTTTGATAAATAAATAAATGGTTTAAAAATGTATTTTTTGTGATTGGAAAATGAATTGTGATTTAAAAGAAAAAAAATGGGTCTAAATGGGGGGTTGAGAATGCGACGATTTGACCCAAAATTATAGTTTAAAAAGGTTTTTAAAATAAAAATTGGAGTCGCCACTTGGTAATGAGTTAAGGTGTACCAAGTCACCAAAAAATGAATTTTTTAAAGAAAAAATAGGAAAAAGTAGTAAGAAACCCCTTTTAAACGACTCCTAATCCATGTAAACCAAAGAAAAAGGTTCGGGAGTCACATTTGACAAAGGGGAAGGCAAGGATAAAATCCAAGGCACCCCTTTGACCTAGTCAAGGCTAGTTGCATGATTTAATTAAAAGATTTTCTTGTTTTAACCAAAGAATTTATTACATTTGGATGCACTACATGAATGCAAACCCTAAACCTAAGGGTATTGGGGGAAATTTCTCTTCAAAGGTTGAGTGGTGCCAATCACATTAATTGTGAAGCCCAATAACGATCCTTTGAAGAAGTCACGAATAATACGAGTGGGATGCAAATGAATGGAATGCATGTATGCAATGTGAGGATATGAGTTTGAAAAAGTAATAAAAGACAATAAATATGTAAATGAAAATGTGCACGTGAGTAGGCAAGGTACGGTATGTGAAATGATAATATGAAGTGCATGTGTGCAAGTGATGATAAAAGTTTTCGTGTGCAAGTGAAGAAACATAAAGGTGCACGTGTGCAAAATGTGAGGAAAAATGAAAGTGTGATGAGGGTATAAAATGGTAGAGTGGATTTAAAAATGCATGAGTCTAGGGAATTCATGCATATTGGGTACGGGGAGACCTAAATCGTGACTCAATTTGCCCTTTTATAGAGGGAATACAAGCGTGCTAAGACTTAGAAAAAGCCACACTCGTTTATATCCCATATTTAAGGGGACTCTCAAGCAAATGAACCCTATAACTAGCATGAAATGCAAAAAATCCTAAAATGGAGGGAAAAGGGGTTCGAGGGGCATGCAAAATGATAAAACTAAAAAGAATGCATGACATGTAATGAATCATGCAAACATGTACTAACGAGGGGAAATCCCTAAGGGTCTAGCGTTGGACTAGCCCATTCTATGAATTCCGACTAGCGTTGGACTAGTGGAAACGTACATTCATCCATCACATTCATTCAGGCTATGGAAAGCGAGTAGACATGCCAAATACTTATAAACACATAGCACATAACATTTAGCATGCTCGACTAGATGCAAGGCCCTAACAAAGCAAATTAACACGTAGTAACTAAGCATGCAAGACACATAAGACAATTAAAGCCCGAACTATTACATTTGCTAGCTAGGCACATGACTTCGATAGGTCTTCATTGAATGCTCCTCCAAGCCCTATCTATTACATTAGGGAGACCCTTCTACAATCTAAAATGGGGGAAAGGAATAAAATAATTAAATCCCTAACTATTACAAGCCAAGAGGTGTACACATACCCCATAATGAATAACTTAAATAAAAAGCAAAAGTAAATAAAATAAATGAAAGGAATTAAAGAAAAACAAGGGAAGCAAGTAGACATGCAATTTTCACGTAGCACGTTGGATCACATAGGAGAGACAAAAAGGGATAAAAGAAATCATACCGCTCCCTTTTGTAATGCTAAATGGAGTGAAATCACTTATTTATCCTCCAAAATAAAAGAGATGGTCAAGGTACCAATTTATTTGAAAAATTAAAGAAAATAGGCAAAAACAAGCTCACTTGGTCACAAAATTCACAAATTCATGCATTAAGTACAATCTAAACAAAACATGGCAATTAATGAAAGCAAACAAGCAATTGAGTTGAAAAATTGAAGCTGCCAAGGACCCAATTGAAGACATTATTCAATTAGTTGGGTCAAAGTAGAACAAAGGAGGATTTGAGGGGTTGGAATGCAATTTTTGGAAGTCATTTTCATGCCAATTCATGCAAACAAACGTAGAAGCTCTTCTGCAATTTCTGCCGCAACTTTTGCAGCTTCAAACCATATGTATTTCATACCAGAAAAATGCACAAAGCTTATTGTTTGCCAAACCAACTCTACTAATGGCTTAACAAACTAAAACTTAGATCAAAGAAGCAAGATCATCAAATGTTTTTCCCAGCTTTAACCTTAAAACTCTTACATTTAAACACAAATTCAGAGGGAGAAAAAGCGCAGAAATCTGGAACATACTCGGCAACTTGGGTTTCCCTTCCAGAAACCACAAGAAAAACCATTCCAAACGAGCAAAAGCTACCAATCAAAGCTAAAAATCTGAGTTGCTCAACAGCAAAAGAAATGAAACAACAATGCATCAAAGGACACAAGCCCTTATATGCATCAGGAAACATTACAACCATCAGCAGTCTCATGATGCAATTGAATGGAAAAAATGCAGCAGGGATGGAAAGCAAGAAAATTAGGATAGAAATGCATAATTGAATCACAAATCACAGGCTTTAAACAAACTAAAAGCTTCAGCAACAAAACCAGAAAATCTTTTTGACTTACGAACAAACAAAAAACATCTCAAAGCAGGAACGGAACATGCCATTTTCCTCATTGGTTTCGTCTGCAGCTTTTCTGATTTTCCTGTTTTGTTTTTAATACAAGTATGCAAGTTCCTCTTCACTAAACATAACTAAAAAACTGATCCAGACATCAAACTTTGAACTTAAACAAAGGAATCACATAAATTCCATTCATCCAAAGTATGCAAACCTTTCAAGATTTTCTGCAATTTTCTGGGTTCATGTAACTTTTCTAATGATTTAAAACTTAAGCAACCAAAGCAACCTCTACAAATTCCCAACCCCAAATGCTTCAAAACTCAGCAGTCTTATACGGAAAATACACATTACGCCATTGTGAGAATGCAAAAGGCAGCGAAATGAAAGAAAACAACTCCAAAACTCATGATTCCTTTACCCTTTCCCGACTGTTAAACGTACAGGTTCTGGGGTTCAGAGTTTTCATATCATAAAATTCGAACAAGTATCAAATTTCCAACCCAAACCAACAATCAAACTCAAATCTTGTAATTTGCACTCCTAAAAATTCTCGGACCAAACTTGCACACACAAACAAGGACCAAAGACGCCACCTTTAGTTCATCAGATTACATATCATGGCCACTGGATGGTCTTTGCTGTTTCAAATATTTGTTAGAAGAAACAAAGAATCAATGTATGGAAGATGTGCGTCTAGAACTTCAGAAATCTATGCTTAAAAAAGAAAAAGAGAAGGAACAGGATAGCTTACAGCTGTCTCTATCGGTTTCGTCTGCAAGTTATGATGGACTGAGGTGAGGTGACTTCGGCTCCTTGTTCTCTTGATCCTCAATGAGTAGCAGCAGATTGCTCTCTTTCTTTTGCTATTTTTCCCTCGTTTCTTCCAAAGACCCTTGGCTTTTCTCCCTCCTTGCTTATCACGGTTCCTTCCTCAAGCTCTTCCTCACTCTTGGCCCTTTCTCTCTGCTTTCCTTTTTTTTTTTCTTCTTCCAGAACCCAAGCCGCCAATCTCTTGCTTCCTCTCTTTTCTCGGCTAAACCTAGCTATATCCCCCTTCTCGAATTCTCCCCCCTCAACTCTACCTTGCGGCTCCCTCTTCTTTTCTATTTATATGGGCATCATAACCCTAAACCCTTCAGTCCTTTTCTCCTATATTTGCAGCCAAGGGCTGCCTTGAAGTTCCCTTGCAAGCTGCGACCAAAACGCAGTTTTTTTTGAAAACCTTTTTTTTCTAAAAAAGCATTGAATTTAAATTATAAACGACTAAATTATATTTTTTGAATGCTTTTTTTTTTTTTTTTTTTCTTTTTCAAGAAATTCTATGCTAAAAACTTAAAAATAAAAATAAAACTAGAAACTAAAAGTTAAAAACTAAAAAACGAATAAAACTAACACTACAAATAAAAAACTAAAAATAAAAAGTAAATGAAATTAAACCAAAAATTTGGTGTCTACAGTTTGCCCCTCTTTGTCTGAGTTTTGGAAAAACTTGAGACAAAGAAGTAGACACCAAATACTTACCTGCATTATTCGGCTGCGAATGAACCCAACGATTGCTGCCCTTGAAACGAGGACAGATCTCTTTATCAAAATGTTGAGAAATAGGATTGACCCAAACAGAAGTTTAAACGGGACTTACCCGAACAAGAAGTTAAACGGGACTGACCCGAACAGAAATTTAAACGGGACTGACCCGAACAAGAATTTAAACGGGACTGACCCGAACAGAATTTAAACGGGACTGACCCGAACGGGAATTTAAACGGGACTGACCCGAACGGGAATTTAAACGGGACTGACCCGAACAGGAATTTAAACGGGACTGACCCGAACAGAATTTAAAACGGGATTGACCCGAACAGAATTTTTAAACGGGACTGGCCCGAACAGAAATTTAAACGGGACTGACCCGAACAGAAATTTAAACGGGACTGACCCGAACAGAATTTAAACGGGACTGACCCGAATAAAATGAAAATCATGGGACGCACGCTAGTGGGACTGACCCACGGCTAGCGGCGATGAAAATGAAATGCACACTGGCGGGACTAACCTCACGCTCTAGTGACTGTGAAAATGAAATGTCTTGACAATCGAACAGTGGGATCAAACCCGAGCCTGCCGTGATGAACTTGATTTGATTTTTGATTTTTTTTTTTTTTTTTATTTTTTGATTTGATTTTTTTTTCGAGAGAATCTTTTTAAAAAATGATTTGCCCTAATATGATGAATTGGTCAGTGGGATTAAACCCGAGCCTGCCTCAGTTGCACAGAATCTAAGCCCAATCGGGATGTTGGTGGCATAAAATCCAAGCCCAACGGGATATGATGTTGGCGGCACGAAATCCAGGCTCAACTTGATGTTTGAAATGTTGGCGGCACGAAATCCAGGCCCAACTTGATGTTTGCAACAAGAAATTGAATTTGATTTGTCAAGAAGCAAGAAGTTAAACTTGAATTTTTTGACTTTTGACCTTTCTGATGATGATTTTTTGATTTTTTTCTTTTCTTTCTTTTTCTTTTGATTTTGTCCTTCCTTTCCGATTTTTCCGAGAGAATTTTTCAAAATAATTTGCCCCAGTGTCGGATCCATTTTTCCCTCTTTCTTCTTGTTTCTCTTTGCAGTATCGCCCTTCCGCTTCCCTGGATGTTTTCGTCATTTTGAACCATGAATACCTGCACAGGGGGCTTAACAAAGCATGACATACACTTAAATTTCTTATTTGGAAAGAACAGCGTGATTGGTTTGACATCCTCAAATGTATTACAAAATTTTTTTTTTTATCCAGTGTGGGCTATTTTGCAAAATCGCTCACATGAAAATTTGCCTCAATGTGGGCCTATTTAATTGCAAAAAATTTGTTTTGAATGACTCTCCATTTATTTGAACAAAGTAAGCAATTGCTTTTCCTAACATAGCATGTGAAGGAAATTGAAATGTCTTGCTTAAACTCATATAGCAAATTTCATGATGAATTTCTCAAAATAATGCCAAATTACGAAAGATTTCTTCCCCACTTTAGCATCAATGCTTTGGGTGATGGGTCACCAATCCTTATTGGCTCATTTTTCAGGAGCAATCCAGTGATCTTATTTCTGATTTTTGAGGGGGTTAAGGGAAATGAGAAGTCAAGATTTGTTTGGTTCTTGTGCCCAAAATTGTAATTCCTTCAATACCACATCTTAGTGAAAGCAAAGAGTTTGTCACTCTTATTTCTTAAGAAAACTTAGTCAACGTATAAGTTTTATAGGCTTGCAACAACATGGGTAGAAGCGATAGTTAAACCTGTGAAAACTGGTTATACCCCTATGATCACAAATGATTGATGGATTTCTTACGAGCATAATCCCCACTTTGGATTGTCATGAAGGAATAAGTCAACGATGGACTTTGTTAGCTTGTAATGTAGCTTGAAAACGATAGTTAAAGAATAAAACTTTCAAGGACATTGCACCGAAGATCGCATTTTTCCAAAATTTCCCCTATTTTGAACTCAAAGATCTCAGACTTTGTTTGCATTTTTCTCATCATCTCACCAGGGGTTTCAGAGTCGATATTTGCATTTTCTTTTCTTTTTTGTTTTCTCGCTTTCCTTTTCTTTTCCCTCGAGCTGATGGGTTTTCACATGGTGAGTAGCGTCAACCTCATATTCAAGCAATTCAGAAATACAGCTAAAATTTTCCGGCATCAGAAATTTTCTTGACAGGGCCATTGCAAAGAACAGAAGTCAGGACTTTCGGCTTTTATAATGGGGTCTGGTGGGGGGTTTAGAAAAGTTAAGGCTTGAAGGCAGATTTCAAAAGTGGTTTGAAGAATCTGAGATCGCATTGTTGCGCCAACCCTATTTTAGGGTTAAATCAAGACTTGCCCCAGTTTATGCTCAATTGAGGCTTTTTCTCTTTCATTTTCTTTCTTCTTTTGACTTTTTCGTCCTTCTGCCCCTTTTTTTTTGAACTTTTCACAAAATTTGCCCCAGTTTATTTGTGAACTGAGGTTCTCTTTTCTTCTTTTGTCTTTTGATTTTGTGACTTTTCACTTTTTCACTTTTTAAAATTTTCCTTTTCAACTCAAACTTGCCCCAGTGTGGGGTTTGCGATTCTCAGGGGTTGCCAAACGAAATAATTTATTCTGAAGGCTCAAAAGGGATAACTAGGGATAGAATGTTTGATTGGAAAAGAAGAGGGCCAGACTTTTATTCTGTACCTTACAATAACTCTGAAAGGAAACTTTCGTCAATGCGAAATTTCTTGCATGTATCTGAATTAATTGACTGAGGAAGACCCTATTCATCGAAATCGGTGAAGCATAGGTGATCCACCGGACAAAACTCTTCCTTTTTCTTTTCTCTCTTCTTTTTCTCAAAATTGAAGCTCAGGTAGAGTCAAATTTCCCCAATTCGCGATTCCCTTTCCCCTTTTCTTTTTTTTCTTTTTCAAAATTTCCCAATCTTCTTCCCCAAAATGGGGTGCGATCATATGTGCACTCGAAAAGAACCACCAATTTTTTAGCTCAAATGAGGATGCAAGGGATAAATGGTGTTTAGGTCGTAGAAACGATGGCCAAAGTATCATTCTTATGCCTCATGACAACCAAAGTAATGAAATGATCATTGAAAATCCATTCCCCTTTTTGATATTTGAAAATTTTTCAATATAGGATAGTGATCATTAGGGCTCTTATTTGAAACGAAATTATTCTTTTAAAGGCTCAAACGGGAGAGCAAATGATAAACTCTGTATAGGTAGAGAAACGAACGCTTGAAGTATCATTCCAAATTTTCAAAACACACAAGAATAATGCACATTTTTTGCTTTCACTTAGATGTGAATTGAATCGGTTAAACACAATGGATATTTTCAAGTAAAGATGGCTCCAATTTGCAATTTATTAATCCATGTGACTGATTTTTATTTTGGGGTTAAGTGAAGGAGACAAGGTATCTCATCGGGCCTTTTGAGTGACCGTTCACCCTTTTTCTGAGCACTCTTATTGTATAGCTCGAGTTACCAACCTAGTGTACATGAGGATTTTTAGAGAGTATACACTTATGAAATTCAGGCTATAGGTTGAGAAAATCCCAATTTGGTCTTATTTCTCAAAATTCATCATGAAATCTCCAATGAATAAGAATAAAGAATGAAATGTACATAAATATACACAAAACAATGATTGTCCAAAAATTTTATTGCTGAAAAAGTTTGAAATAAAATTTCTCATTCAATTACGATACAAATGAGAAGAGAGAAACTTGTAAAGAGCTCCACATATACACTTTTTGTCTACTTTTCTTTTGAAACAAAATGTATTAACAAATCAAATATACAAAATTTTCCTTTGGAAAACAATTACAACATCTCTCAGAGGCTTTAGCGTAGAGCTTCCAGATAAATCATTTATGTTTTCATTGTAGGATCTGCCCAAGAATCAAATAACACTTTCAGTTTTGACACTTTATTAGATCGGAAGTGCCATCAGATATAGAAAAATATTTTCCCTTTTATTGAAGTGTTTTTATGAATGCAGGGGAGGGGGAAAAACAAAAGAAAAATACCCTGAGTTAGTAAACAAGAATATAAAATCGGTATGCATGTCCTATGGGGGGACCCTTTTTGTGCCAAGGGTAGGCCTAGCATGAAAATGCAATCCTCTAGGGTAGGCACTATACCATACCTGATGGATCTGATCAACTCATTGAGTGAAAAATAATTTTTGAAAAATTTGGTCAATTGAAGTGACAAGAGACAATTTGTCAAAATGAGGTCAACGTCCGAATAGATTGATCACCTTTGATCGATACAAGAATTTGCAAAAACGCATGGGTTTTGACCTTGACGAACTTCCTATTGAAGAGATTGGAATTCGTTGACCAAATTTTTTCAGTGAAGTACGGGTCAAAACCCCAACTGATCAAATGGCTGGATGCAATGGATGGTTTTCTCAAAATTGTCTAGGTTTCCCAATTTGAAATTCGACATTGAAATCCTAATTGGTCAAATGAAATTGACAATTTATTAAAAATCGACCGGATTACCCTAAAAGGGAAACATGTCAAATGAATTGAATGAAATTTAATTTATCCAAAATTAATCAGATCACCCTAAAAAGGGTAAATTGTTCAAATAGATTGAACGAAACTTGATTTATTCAAAATCGGCTCGGTTGCCCTACAAATGGGTAAATTGGCCAAATGAATGAAATTGAATTAGTGATTTATTCAAAAATCGGCCGAATGACCCTAAAAAGGGTAAATTGGTCAAATGAATTGACGATTTATTCAAAATCGACCGGATGACCCTAAAAAGGGTAAATTGGTCAAATGACCATAAAAAGGGTAAATTGGTCAAATGAATTGACGATTTATTGAATGAATCGACAAAATGGATTGGTTGAATTGTCCGGTCATTGGTTATTTCAAAATTATTGAAGTGCATTAGTCTATGACCTTCTAAAAATCAAATTTTGACCTCAATTTATTTATCGTCTCAATAGGAGGAATCATTTGTGAATATTTTCTTCAAATTAATGTCCTTCACGCAAGGGATTTTTACCAATTTTTGATAAAATGGCCAAAAAGTGATTATTAGATGCTCATATTCCAAAAATCACTCTATGAAAATGATCGGATCCTACCTTACCTTGTGCACTACCCCTTTGGATGGTACAAAATGTAAACGTGCAAGTCTCACTAGATTAAGTATCCGAGACACAAGGTGGCTTATTCCTAAACACAGGATTCCCTATGTGGCATTCCCTTTCTAGGGTTTATGCATGATGTCATTTATTAAAGCAGGAAAAATGCAATTCGAAATGAAACGTGACCTAAGGAACCCTTTATTTGCCAGGGTAAGCCTAAAATGGTATGGCATTACTAATTTATGAACAAAATATACCGAAATTTCTAAACGTGCAATAGCCTATCTATAAGGGTATGTCCTAAAAGAGGATCATGCCAGACCTCTTATTTCCTAACGTTTGTGAATGCAAAATACAAGAAACAAGGAAACGTTAGTTCAGCACATAATCACATAACACGTTGGCCAATAAAGCAACAAAGGCAGATAAGAAAAGAGGGGTTGGATCCCTCCCCTCGTGAATCGTGTCCCTAATAGGGTAAGGTCGACTCTACCTTAGGCAACTCTAATATGGATGCATGAGGTTGGGGTTCGCTAATGCATCTAGACTCGACAAGCTCAGGTCCCCAAGCCTTCAGACTTGGAAACCAAGGGTCATCACTCCCAAGGTTCCTTGTCGGTGGCTCGAGCGATTCCCCAGACGTTGCTACGCACACGTCGTGTCACGGCTACCCATCTGGGCGAATCTAAAAAGAATCCTCAACTTTCGACTAAAAACTAATAGGTCATCAACCTAAAGTTTAAAGCGGAAGATCAAGTGGCCCCTCGGATCATGCTACGCGGACGTCGTGTCACGATCACATGTCCAAGTGGGTCGCCTAAAATCCTAATAGGGTGGAGTGACGTGACAAGCCACTAAAAGAAAAATAAATGAGGGGTAAAAAATTAAAGCGTATGCACGTATGCTAGTGCTCGTTTGGAGGGGAGGGATCAAGAACTAACGCGAGACTCTAGGGTGACATACCCTCCCTTAAATGCAATGCAAGCGCGAGGTAAGCAAGTAAACATACATCCAATCAACCAATCATACATTCGCGAGCGAGGGAGTAGTTGGATACGCGTGAAATGTAAAATCCTAAAAAAGAAAAAAAATGCAACCCTAAAACACCCAAATGTGATATATGAAAAGGTTAAAAGAAGAAAAAGGTTGATTAAATCAAATTTGCTCGGACTCTCGAATGTCCCCAGTGGAGTCGCCAACTGTCGCGCCCCATTTTTTGATAAATAAATAAATGGTTTAAAAATATATTTTTTGTGATTGGAAAATGAATTGTGATTTAAAAGAAAAAAATGGGTCTAAATGGGGGGTTGAGAATGCGACGATTTGACCCAAAATTATAGTTTAAAAAGGTTTTTGAAATAAAAATTGGAGTCGCCACTTGGTAATGAGTTAAGGTGTACCAAGTCACCAAAAAATGAATTTTTTAAAGAAAAAATAGGAAAAAGTAGTAAGAAACCTCTTTTAAACGACTCCTAGTCCATGTAAACCAAAGAAAAAGGTTCGGGAGTCACATTTGACAAAGGGGAAGGCAAGGATAAAATCCAAGGCACCCCTTTGACCTAGTCAAGGCTAGTTGCATGATTTAATCAAAAGATTTTCTTGTTTTAACCAAAGAATTTATTACATTTGGATGCACTACATGAATGCAAACCCTAAACCTAGGGGTATTGGGGGAAATTTCTCTTCAAAGGTTGAGTGGTGCCAATCACATTAATTGTGAAGCCCAATAACGATCCTTTGAAGAAGTCACGAATAATGCGAGTGGGATGCAAATGAATGGAATGCATGTATGCAATGTGAGGATATGAGTTTGAAAAAGTAATAAAAGACAATAAATATGTAAATGAAAATGTGCACGTGAGTAGGCAAGGTACGGTATGTGAAATGATAATATGAAGTGCATGTGTGCAAGTGATGATAAAAGTGTTCGTGTGCAAGTGAAGAAACATAAAGGTGCACGTGTGCAAAATGTGAGGAAAAATGAAAGTGTGATGAGGGTATAAAATGGTAGAGTGGATTTAAAAATGCATGAGCCTAGGGAATTCATGCATATTGGGTACGGGGAGACCTAAATCGTGACTCAATTTGCCCTTTTATAGAGGGAATACAAGCGTGCTAAGGCTTAGAAAAAGCCACACTCGTCTATATCCCATATTTAAGGGGACTCTTAAGTAAATGAACCCTATAACTAGCATGAAATGCAAAAAATCCTAAAATGGAGGGAAAAGGAGTTCGAGGAGCATGCAAAATGATAAAACTAAAAAGAATGCATGACATGTAATGAATCATGCAAACATGTACTAACGAGGGGAAATCCCTAAGGGTCTAGCGTTGGACTAGCCCATTCTATGAATTCCGACTAGCGTTGGACTAGTGGAAACCTACATTCATCCATCACATTCATTCAGGCTATGGAAAGCGAGTAGACATGCCAAACACTTATAAACACATAGCACATAACATTTAGCATGCTCGACTAGATGCAAGGCCCTAACAAAGCAAATTAACACGTAGTAACTAAGCATGCAAGACACATAAGACAATTAAAGCCCGAACTATTACATTTGCTAGCTAGGCACATGACTTCGATAGGTCTTCATTGAATGCTCCTCCAAGCCCTATCTATTACATTAGGGAGACCCTACTACAATCTAAAATGGGGGAAAGGAATAAAATAATTAAATCCCTAACTATTACAAGCCAAGAGGTGTACATATACCCCATAATGAATAACTTAAATAAAAAGCAAAAGTAAATGAAATAAATGAAAGGAATTAAAGAAAAACAAGGGAAGCAAGTAGACATGCAATTTTCACGTAGCACGTTGGATCACATAGGAGACACAAAAAGGGATAAAAGAAATCATACCGCTCCCTTTTGTAATGCTAAATGGAGTGAAATCACTTATTTATCCTCCAAAATAAAAGAGATGGTCAAGGTACCAATTTATTTGAAAAATTAAAGAAAATAGGCAAAAACAAGCTCACTTGGTCACAAAATTCACAAATTCATGCATTAAGTACAATCTAAACAAAACATGGCAATTAATGAAAGCAAACAAGCAATTGAGTTGAAAAATTGAAGCTGCCAAGGACCCAATTGAAGACATTATTCAATTAGTTGGGTCAAAGTAGAACAAAGGAGGATTTGAGGGGTTGGAATGCAATTTTTGGAAGTCATTTTCATGCCAATTCATGCAAACAAACGTAGAAGCTCTTCTGCAATTTCTGCCGCAACTTTTGCAGCTTCAAACCATATGTATTTCATACCAGAAAAATGCACAAAGCTTATTGTTTGCCAAACCAACTCTACTAATGGCTTAACAAACTAAAACTTAGATCAAAGAAGCAAGATCATCAAATGTTTTTCCCAGCTTTAACCTTAAAACTCTTACATTTAAACACAAAGTTTAGAGGGAGAAAAAGTGCAGAAATCTGGAACATACTCGGCAACTTGGGTTTCCCTTCCAGAAACCACAAGAAAAACCATTCCAAACGAGCAAAAGCTACCAATCAAAGCTAAAAATCTGAGTTGCTCAACAGCAAAAGAAATGAAACAACAATGCATCAAAGGACACAGGCCCTTATATGCATCAGGAAACATTACAACCATCAGCAGTCTCATGATGCAATTGAATGGAAAAAATGCAGCAGGGATGGAAAGCAAGAAAATTAGGATAGAAATGCATAATTGAATCACAAATCACAGGCTTTAAACAAACTAAAAGCTTCAGCAACAAAACCAGAAAATCTTTTTGACTTACGAACAAACAAAAAACATCTCAAAGCAGGAACGGAACATGCCATTTTCCTCATTGGTTTCGTCTGCAGCTTTTCTGATTTTCCTGTTTTGTTTTTAATACAAGTATGCAAGTTCCTCTTCACTAAACATAACTAAAAAACTGATCCAGACATCAAACTTTGAACTTAAACAAAGGAATCACATAAATTCCATTCATCCAAAGTATGCAAACCTTTCAAGATTTTCTGCAATTTTCTGGGTTCATGTAGCTTTTCTAATGATTTAAAACTTAAGCAACCAAAGCAACCTCTACAAATTCCCAACCCCAAATGCTTCAAAACTCAGCAGTCTTATACGGAAAATACACATTACGCCATTGTGAGAATGCAAAAGGCAGCGAAATGAAAGAAAACAACTCCAAAACTCATGATTCCTTTACCCTTTCCCGACTGTTAAACGTACAGGTTCTGGGGTTCAGAGTTTTCATATCATAAAATTCGAACAAGTATCAAATTTCCAACCCAAACCAACAATCAAACTCAAATCTTGTAATTTGCACTCCTAAAAATTCTCGGACCAAACTTGCACACACAAACAAGGACCAAAGACGCCACCTTTAGTTCATCAGATTACATATCATGGCCACTGGATGGTCTTTGCAGTTTCAAATATTTGTTAGAAGAAACAAAGAATCAATGTATGGAAGATGTGCGTCTAGAACTTCAGAAATCTATGCTTAAAAAAGAAAAAGAGAAGGAACAGGATAGCTTACAGCTCTCTCTATCGGTTTCGTCTGCAAGTTATGATGGACTGAGGTGAGGTGACTTCGGCTCCTTGTTCTCTTGATCCTCAATGAGTAGCAGCAAATTGCTCTCTTTCTTTTGCTATTTTTCCCTCGTTTCTTCCAAAGACCCTTGGCTTTTCTCCCTCCTTGCTTATCACGGTTCCTTCCTCAAGCTCTTCCTCACTCTCGGCCCTTTCTCTCTGCTTTCCTTTTTTTTTTTCTTCTTCCAGAACCCACGCCGCCAATCTCTTGCTTCCTCTCTTTTCTCAGCTAAACCTAGCTATATCCCCCTTCTCGAATTCTCCCCCCTCAACTACCTTGCGGCTCCCTCTTCTTTTCTATTTATATGGGCATCATAACCCTAAACCCTTCAGTCCTTTTCTCCTATATTTGCAGCCAAGGGCTGCCTTGAAGTTCCCTTGCAAGCTGCGACCAAAACGCAGCTTTTTTTAAAAACCTTTTTTTTTAAAAAAAAAAAGCATTGAATTTAAATTATAAACGACTAAATCATATTTTTTGAATGCTTTTTCTTTTTCTTTTTTTTTCTTTTTCAAGAAATTCTATGCTAAAAACTTAAAAATAAAAATAAAACTAGAAACTAAAAACTAAAAACTAAAAAACGAATAAAACTAACACTACAAATAAAAAACTAAAAATAAAAAGTAAATGAAATTAAACCAAAAATTTGGTGTGTACAATTGTAACTAGTACAAGATCTGAAAATATTTGGTTATCTAAAATTTTTGGAGTTTTTGAGCCTTAAAAGCATTGAAATATTTCTCTTCATTTTGTGGTTGTTTTGCTTTAATGTATTATTCCATTGTTGTTTTTTGTCAAACTAAAGTCATAGTTGCATTATAGAATCCATAAGGAGTGTTGTAGTATAAATTTTATGATTTTAGTGGTGATTATAGTGATTTAAAAAAATAAAAATTGGGCTATATTTTGGCAAATTTTGCCACTTTTGGTTCATTTTTGTAAAAACTAAACCCAAAAACGAATTCTACACAAAAAACCGAGTGAGGGTGTATTTTAATGGAAAGTTTGCCGGCGATCGACGACCGGCGGCGGTGTCACTGGCGGCCGCCATGGCTGCCATCGGCTGAAACTTAAGCTTCACCGGAGAGAAAGAAGAAAAGAAGAGGAAGAAGAAGAAAAAGAAAAGAAGAGAAAAAAAAAAGGAGAAAGAAAAGGGAAGAAAATAAAAGAAATGTTGGGTTGGTTGTTATGTTTTTTGGTGGGCTTGTTTCTTGATTTTCGGTTGGGTTAGCGTTTTTTTTCTAGGCTCTTCGTCTAGACTTTGGGGTAATTTTTCACTTGGGCTTATTTTTATTTTCATGAAAACAGCCTGCATTTTTCTTTAGGTCCGAACAGCCCAACTCAAGCAAAAATGAAGGGTCCAAATTTGTTTAGTTGTTGTGCACAAATCAAAAACTGAATTTTGCACTTTGCCCACTGATCTTTGGAGTAGTGTTATTGTGGCCCGTAAATTTTGAATTTCTTTCAATTAGGCCCTTGATTCAATTATAATTTGATCCCTAAACTTTATCTTTTATCTAATTTTAACCCTAAACTTTTGAAAAAATTAAATTTTTACCCCTAAAATTTTCTGATTTTTGCAATTTAGTCCCTAATGACTTCTTGACTCTCTCTATTATAATTGTTTCTTTTCTTTAATAGCTAATTATGTTACTTTTGAATGTATTCAACTTGTGATTTTTAGATGTTGTTAAGTTTCTTTATGTTTAACATATTAATGTGAATTTAGTACTCCATTATTATTATTATTTTCAATTAAATTGGTGCCATGATACATTTGTTAATTTTGAATATAAATAGGTCAATTTGACTCTATTTAGTCACCACTTCAAAAGGGAGGTACCCCAATTATTATTTCAATATCAATTACATGCTCTTATATGCTCCTACGTGCTCCTATGTGTTTATATATTTTTATATGCTTTGTTATTTAGTTGATTCAAATGTTCATTCAAATTTTTTTATATTTGTTTAGTAAATTTTTATAATTATTTAGGAGGTATTTAAATACCTCAAGATGTAATAGATCGGTAATATTTTTGAAAAATTATAATTAGATAAACAAATGTAATAGATAAGATAGATCTGTTTATTTTTTCATATTTTTCTATTTTAGATTGTAATTAGGTCCCCCTATTTGTAATAGATAGGTTTCTTTTATTATATTTCCTCATTTTAGATTATAGTTAGACTCCCGCTGTAATAGGTAGATTTTGTATGTTTATGTGGCTTATGTGCTATATGCTTTATTCGTTTTCCTTAGGATTTTTGTATCTAGATATTATATTTGTGTTTTACATGCTATGTGTTCTTATGTGCTTATTTGTTTTAATTTATACTTTATTTGTTTTACTATATATATATTAAAAGTGCATGACGTCACCACACTAGTCCAACGCTAGTTGTGGTTTCTCCCTTCGCTTACTTGGTAGTTCAACGTTAGTAAGGAATTTTTAGAAATGAACTAGTCCAACGCTAGACGCTTAGATCGTTCATGCATTAGATTCATTTTTTGTGTGACATTCATTACATCTTCATGCATATTTTTATTTTAGAATCTTTTTTCATTTGCATGACATTTCCTATTATATTATCCCCTACCCTCTATATGTATTAATCCTCATTTAAGAAATTGTAAAATAAGTTAGTTTATTTGCTTGTCTAGATTAGGAAAATTACTCTTTGAACATGGGAAATGGGTGATTATAACTTTTTAATTTAAATACCCATTAATCCCTACATAAGAAAATTATGTCACGAGTTTTTGCCTCTCGTGCCCATTATATTGCATCCTTGTTCTTTGGCCACTTATACCTAGATATATAATTTAATTTTCTTTTTTTTTCTTTGAATTTCATTTGTGCATACTCGTGACCCCTTTCAAGAGATCATTCTAGATTTCGCAATTAATGCGATTGGTATGAATTAGACCCTTGAATGAACATTTTGCCCCTTCCAATATTTTCTATAAATTTAGATTTGCATCCATATATAAAACATTCAAACGTGATAAATTTAAGGGTTAGATTAGAGAAATTTTGACTAAATCTGACAACTAATTTAGACTAGATTGAAAGGATATCTTAGATTTGAGTCGAGCATACCTTTGTCTTCCCTTTCTTCAATCATGGCTCCCGAACTCACTTTTCTCTAATTTTCGATGATCTGGAGTTGTCAAAAAGGGTTTTATTTTAATTTTAATTTTATTTTATTTAATTTTGTCAAAAAATATTTTTGGGTAATTTGGTGCACCCAAATTCAATACCAAATAGCGAATCCTATTTTTCTTAAAATTCTTTTTGACTAAATTTTGGATCCAAACTGTCGCATTCTTTAAAGTTCCATTTTAGGCCTTTTTTCACTCATATTCTTTTAAATAAAAATCACATCTTTTGTAAACACTATTTTTTTCATCGAAACAATGGGGCACGACAAAAGTAATATAATATGTTAGAAAAAATAAATTTTTGATTAATTTTGAGTGAATTGAAAAAATGAGTATTTGAAAAATAAAAGAAAAAATGGCCTAAAATGGGACATGTAAAGTGCAACAGTTATGACAAAAAATAATAGTCTAAAAAGGATTTTTCTTTAAAAAAATGGAAGTCGTCACTTGGTATTGTGTTTAGGTGTACCAAATCACCCAAAAATATGTTTTAAATAAAAGCAAATAAATAAATAAAACCCTTGTTAGATGATTCCAGATCTTTGAAAACAAGAGAAATGAGTTTGGGAGTCATGTTTGAAGAGATGGAAGACAAGGATTTGATAAGTTCAAACCTTGGCTAAGCACCTTTTCAACCTAGTCAAGGTTTATTGCGAGATTTAGTCAAAAATTTTTCTAATTTAACTTATAAACTTATCACATTAGAATGTTTCTACATGGATGCAAATTTAGACCTAAAGGATATCGAGAGAGTCGAAATATCTCTTCAAAATTTAATTGGTGCAAATCACATTAATTATAACGCCCAAAATAATTCTTAGAAGAGATCACGAATATGTAAAAGATGAAACTCGAAGAAAAGGAGAATTATGATATGTAAATGTACATGACCTAAAAAAAAGGAATGCAATATAACGGGTATGGGGGACTAAAATTCATGACTCAATTTTCCTTTTTATAGAGGGGATGAGAGCGTGCTAAGGTTAAAAAGCCACACTCGTTCATTTTTCATATTTAAAAGGTGACTCTCTTAACCTAATCAAGCAAATGAACTAGGCTACTTCTAATTTTCTAAATGGAATGCATATCTAAATGCAATATTTCGAGCATATAGGGATAAAGGAGATAATATATAGAGAAAATATCATGCAGGATGAGAAAAGGTCTTAAAAATGAAAAACATGTATAAAATGCGATGATTATCATGCAAAGAATAAGAATCTAACGCGAAAACGGTCTAAAGGGTCTAATATTGGACTAACACAAGTCTATAAGTCCTCACTAGCATTAGACTAGTGAAAAATCGAAAGAAAAGGCCACAACTATCGCTGGACTAGTGTGGTAACATTATGCATTTATTATAACTAAATAAATAATATAAAACATAATTAAAACAAGTAAACATATAAAACACATAGAGCACATAGCACATAAGCATAATATCTAGATGCAAAATTCTAAAGAAAATGAATAAACATATAAATACACAAGCATGCAAGCACACAAACAAAGAAACGCACATAAAGACCTAACTTTTACATTTGTGACCCTAACTACAATCTCTCATACTAAAAAAAAAGGAAATTACTAAAAAAATAATAACCTAACTATTATATTATCTAACTAATTACATTTTGGTAAAATTAAAATCTATCTATTATACAGCTTAACTAAATACATGTCTTGAGCATCTATCTATTACAACTTGACAATTAAATGGCTCTCAAATAATCATCAAAATTAAATATAATAAATGAAACTTAAAATGAATAAAATGGGTAATTAAAGGAAAAAGCACTCAAAACATGCAATTATACATAAAAAGCACATAGGAGCACATGAGAGGATTTAAAATAATAAAAGAAAATATCTTCCTTGAAGTAATGGTTAAATAGGGTGAAATTTGCCCTATTTATACTCCAAAAATTAATAAAATGGTCAAGACATCAATTTAATTAACAAATAAATTATAAATTAAAGGATTTAAATCAAGTATAATTAACAATTTAAGAAGATAAATAACTTATATTTAAGATATCAAAACAACTAGGGACCCAATTGCAAATATTAAGAAAGTTTTTAAGATTAAATTATAATTATTACAAAAATCATGGAGCAAAATAAAGAAAAATAAAGTTTAGAGACCAAATTGTGATTAAATTAGGAAACTAATTGAAAGAAATTTGAAGTTTGTAGAGCCACAATGAAAATACTCAAAAGTTTGGGGACTGAATCCAATTTCATTATCATATTTCTTAAGAAAAACGGGCCACTGGGCCATTTTTCCTTCTTCTTGGGCCAAAAGCTATTTAGCCCAACAAAAAACCCTGAGAAAAAGGGCCGGCCTGCCTGCCCTTTTAAGCCAAGCAAAACCCAATCAAAAGTTTGGGTTTTAACCTCCATAACCCAATACCGAAACCTAGAAAAATAAAACAAAGACCCAACTAAAATTATTCTCAACCCAAGGACCTAACTCAACAAGATATTAACTTAACTAAAAAAAATTATTAAGCCCTAATTACACCTTAAAACCCAGAAATAATCTGCCCAAAAATCCACTTAAAACATGCAAAAGAAGATTAAAGCTTAAAAGGGGCAAAAATTGATTTATTTTTTCAGATTTTGGGCTACAGTGATAATCTGCCCAAAAATCTACTTAAAACATGCAAAAGAAGATTAAAGCTTAAAAGGGGCAAAATTGATTTATTTTTTCAGATTTTGGGCTACAGTGAAATTAGGCAGAAATTGAGGGGTTAAGTCACAATTTTTAAAAATCCATGCAGCCCGGTTCAAAGCTCCCTGCAACTCTTCCTTGCGGTTCTAGTAGATATTAGGAAATGTACAAGAATGATCGCAACAAACCCCACATCAACTTCCAAATAGACAAAGTTTATACATCCCAAATGAAATTCCCACATCCAAACAAAAGATTCAAACAAAATTATGTGAGATAATCTAACCCAAAGACTATTTTATCTCACCCAAAGACTACAACAGGAAAGAGAAAACAACAAAGGAAAAGAAAATAAGCATGTGCGGCAAATTTTTGACGCTTTTGATACGAATCTAAGCATAGGTGACAAGAAATGGATGAACTAGGTTACTTGATGATGTTGGTGAACACAAATCAACGCCAGAAAATTCAAGGGAAATGCTCCAAAATGCTGGAACTGAGGGAACAAACTTCTGTTGCGGAATGTTCAAGTGCTGGCAAGCTAATGACTTGGGGCCTTGATTCGAGAGGTTTGCAGGCATTTTTTCAAGGAATTTTCTGAACGAAAGTTGTGCCTTTTCAAGCGTAGGTAGCGCAGAAAAGAAGAAGTCACCTAAATGACTCAACTTGAGATCGGATTTTGCTCATGAAGGAGACGGGATGATCAACCCTGGCTCAGAATTTTTCTGTTATTTTTTCCTTCTTTTCTCTCTCTGTTTTCTCCCCTTTTCTTTGTTTTCGGCCGCCTCCTCTTTGTTTCTTTTCCTCTAAGGCTGCATTTGAAGCCTTTTATATGGAACAAAGCTCGTAAATCATCTCAACGGTGGATATAAATATGATTTTTTGTGGTAAAATTTGATCCTCTAGATCCATTTTTATAGCTATTTTTCGTGATAAGAATCTAGTGATGAGGTGTCCCATACTATTTAAGCTTGGGATGAAAGAAAAATCCTAGGCAAAAATGGGTTTTGATCACTCAAATTCCTGCTCATAGTATTCCCGCTGGTTTCGGTACTTGCTAGTGAAGAAAAAAACGCGTGCGTGCTCCTGAAGCATTTTTTTTTTTTTTTAACAAAATCTGATTTTGATTGATTTTTTCTTCTTCTTTTCTTTTCAGCTTTTTCCTACAAAACCAAGCAAATAAAAAATGATTTTGTTTAAATAACTTTTTCATTTCATTTTTTCTTTCTTTTTCTTTTCTCTCTTTTTTTTTTTCTAAAAGATAACAATAATAAAATAAAAATGAATGAAATGGCAAAATTTTTTGTGTCTACAAAAGCCTTTTGCGATAGAGAGTTTGTTGCTAAAGTTTTTTCAGATTTTTAAAAAAATTATCACTTGAATTTGATTTAACTAATTTTTAAATCTCTTGAATTAGAATCTTCTCAAATTAAAGGCTTGCGCAAATGACAATATATGATTAGAAATAAATAAATTTTATAATTTCAATAAAATTTACATAATAAAGTATTACATGAATGCATGATGGATGATTATGAACTAAAATCAATATGATTGTATATGGTTGAATGTATGAAAAATTTGAATTATTGGTATTTTTGAAATAGGGCATGCGTGTCTTACCTTTCTCTTGAAATTCTCTATGTAAATTCTTTTTTCATCTTACTCCCCTTGAATGTAATTTAAGGGTTTTCTTAAATATTTGTAATGTACTTTATTTAGGGATAGAGAGAGAGGGAAAGAATATAATTGTATATGTTAGATTTTACAATTATAATATACAATATAGATGGAGATGGAGATGGTACCAAATTATCATGGCAGACATATAAAGGTGTATAGAGCATGGAAATGTTTTGTCCCTTAGTTTGACCATCTAGTTTCCTTTGACTCAAGGAAAGTAGGGAAATAGTTTAGAAAATGTCCAGAATCATTCATATTTTATAGTATGTTTATTTATTTATGTTGATGAATGAATATGCATGTTATGATTGATATTATGAGACTTTATGCAAACAAACTAGAAATGAATCTAAAATCTCTCAAATCAAATGTTAAGTCAAGACTAAAATTGCCTTCCATTATTATATTAAAAGTGAAATCATGTTCAATTTAACTTGTTGAATACATTCAAGATTGCTCTACTATGAGGAACTTTTACTATGAGTTATGATATCGGAATAATGGGTATGACTTAACTAAAATTTGTGACTTGTTGAATACACTTAAGGTCATAAAATTTTAGAGACAAAGGTTGGACAACACATATGATGTAGTTTATCAAAAGTTGATAATTTAACTATCTACAAGTTACAAGAATTGTAATTAGTAGTAATAAGTACCTACCTAATTAAAATTATTTTAGTTTGTTAAGTACACTCAAGTTCAAAATAACTAAATGGGATTCTACCCTATTAGGAATTTTGAATTCCTAAATTCATACTTGAGGTTGTGGATTTGTATTAAAATAGTGCAAGCTAAACAAAAAATTATTTTATGTCATTTTATTTGGTTTTGCTTTGCATAAATAGCAATTCTCTTTTACTTTGCTATCTACTGTAGAAATTATGAATAATTGTATATTATTCTCGATATAATTAATATTTTAAATATCTTAAATTGGCAAAGAAATTGATAAAAGTTCTTAATTAAACTTAACTATATCTTGTAAATCTTTAATACTTCGAATCATAGAAGATGAAATAGAATTAATAATGTATGCTTATAGTAAGTATAAAGGAGATGATGATTGCATATCATAGATGCTTCTTAAATCTCTTATGTTACAAAGAACTCAATTTCTTTCACCATGATTAGACATCATAAAGAATTGAATGATGGATAGTCAAGATTTAAGATATATAAAATTCTTGAACAATAATTCCAATACTAAATGACAAAAAAATTCTCTAAATAAATATTGATTTATTGGAGAGTGATTGGTTATATTAAAAAATTAGCTCAGTCAAGTTTGTAATGGATCAAATTTTGTAATTATTGCAGTGTATGTTGATGATCTTAATTTAATTGAAACTCCTGAAGAGTTCCAAAAGGTTATTAAGTATTTGAAAAAAGAATTTGAGATCAATGATTTTGAAAAGACTAGATCTTGCATTGGTTTACAGATTGGGCATTTATAATGTGAAATTTTTGTCTATCAAACTGCTTATATTCAGAAGGTATTAAAACGATTCTATATAAATAAAGTATATCCATTGAGTGCCCCGATGGTCGTTGGGTCCCTTGATCCAAATAAGGATCCTTTTAGACCAAAAGAGAAAAATGAAGATGTGACGATCCCACTTCTCCCTAAGGCGAACTAGAGGGTTGGCGGGTCGCCTGCCTAGCTCTCGCCAGGACTCACGCAAGCAAACCGACTCAAAATCCACGTATAACTTAAAACCAAAACACAATTCGTCATCTGGACATGCCAAACTTTTTAACGACTGAAGTACTAAAACACATTAACTTTAGAGATAACATTACCAATGAACATCCAATAGTTCACTCTTAAACACATCTCCGACTAGTTCAACCCAAAACTACAAATATACATTACAAACATATACAGCAAACTCATAAAGCTCAAATAAATTCATACAAGCCAAATCTTAGGGTTTTCACTTTTCCAGCTTCAAGTGACAACCCAAAACAAAAGATACAAAACGATTCGAAACAACATTTACAACAGCTAAAAGCAGACTTCAAAACATCCAAATGCCGAAACCTGTTAAGGAAAACAAATATTGTGTGGTGAGCTAAAGTTCAGTGGTGCCCAAAACAAGCAATCATATAAACAACTAGCAAATAATAGTTCCAAACTTAAATTCACAAGTAGGAAAGTGTATAACAGCACAAGGTAGGATACAGGGGCTCTCAGGAGCCATTTTCCCCGCACTTGATCAAATAGAACCGTAGCTGACCCTCCGTCAATTCTCACTATCTAAAGTCCATGTAGATTCATTATTTTTTCCCTTAACACGCTCCAACCAACTTACTCCCCCTATCGGGTCCGAACGCCACACGATAGAGTTTGGTATTACTCGAATATACCTTAAACTGGTCGAGAGATTCACCCAACGATGTTACGTCCAACACTTATAGACTGGTCGAGGGATTCACCGCAACGACTTTACGTCCAGCACTTGATTTTTATAGACTGGTTGAGGGATTCACCCAACGACTTTACGTCCAACACTTGATTACCAGGTCAGGATAAGAGGCCCTCCCACCCTTAAGGTGTGGTACATTCCCCTGCCTAGTAATTTAGCACTTAGCAAGCGCAAGCAAGATATTCACAAAAAAAAAAACAAAAAAAAAACACTTCAAGCAAGTCACCACTCAAAAGGCTAGTGTGATAAAGTTCACACTGCTCACTTCGATGGATCAGTAATCATTTTTGGCAAACATACCTTTGGTTTATATATAGAAGATTATCTTGTATAAAACTAGTTTAATTCCTTGAAATAAATCAATAACTCCCTCTTAAGATTAAAGCTGGAAAAGAAACAAAATGTTTCGTGAGGTTTCTTTTAAAGATATTTCCTTTCTAGAAGCAAACTAGAACCAAATTAGTTTAAACAAGTTTTCTTGCCGAACAAGTTTTCTATGTCTTTTATTTGAAATCATTCAAATCTAGTATCTTTAACAAATTTTCTTTGAAACAATTGGTCAAGGCTAATTTTATGAAAAACTTAAGGTTTGGAAGCTAATGTAACTATTCCCTAAAGATAAATAAACTAGTTTAAGTAAAAGAAAAGAATTAACTAGTCGGCAAGGTTTTAAAAGTCCCGATATCTAAATTTTAATATTAATGTACCATACTATATATATATATATATATATATATATATATATATATACAGCTTGCTATTAAGACAAAATATACCTACAAGGCTTGATTTAAAGGTATTTGAATTCAAGAGATTAAAATGGACTTTACGATTCCGATTCATATGCACATTGTATTCCAAGTTGCCAATATAGCTAAAACGCAACTCAAATATAAATCGCAACTCAAATATAAATCTCGCTAGGGCTTCATCAATCATTAGCCCTAGGTCTCAACAGATTTTATTCCAAACAAAATTCAGCAAAGGAAGTCCAAGGTATCACAACAAATTCCAAATCACAAACCATAGACCTTCCAAGTACATTTCAGCCAACCACTTGAACAAATTCACCAAAATTTAATATTCTTGCACAAATTACTCAAGTGGCCAAGCAGGGACGGAGCCAGAAATTTATTTTTGGGGGGGCTGAAGTGTATTAAAAAATTTTTTTTGTGACGAAATAAATATATTTAATAAGTAAAATTTAGAATCAATAATTATAAAAATAATAAAAACATATAATTATACATACCCAAAAATTTGTTATTGATTAACACTTGAAGTATTGGTAGTTGTTGCACTCGAATAACGAAGAGGAGGCAATTGCATTCTGCAAGTCTTCATCCGTTGAAAACGCTGCAATATTTGCTCATTTTCAATTGTTGCAAAAATATCCTTCTCGGTGGGATTGCAGGAAAAAAAAAAAAAAAAAAGCACAGTCGGAAGATGGACCTCTGCTCTTACCTACCACCGTAATATAATGGATTAGGATTCCCAGCAGCAATTACTTTAGGGCAGCTTCAGAGCTTTGCCAAGTTTATTTGCTACAAATTTTTTAAAAACTTTAATTATAGTAATCTCAAAAATTTCTCAAAATTTTTAAACTACACACTTCAAAATATTCAAAAATTTACGCACTTCAAAATTTTTTTAAAAAACTTCTATAGTAAGATACAGTAAAGTTTTAGACAAAGACTCAAAAAACTCACTTACCAAACCGGGGCAACATTCGTAGCAGCACTTTTGTGAAGAGAATAAATGTTTGTTTAATTCCAACGGCACCACTCGTGACTTCTTGAGGCAGCAACAATTGACACCAGCTGAGCTGGGCTGAAGAATTGCACGCTTCGATGGGCCTTCTGTCCATTTTCCCAACGTCAGTCAAATCCATGGGCCATGGACACCAGCAACAATTGACTTTTCTATTTGAACTTTGGTCTACTCTTCCTTCTAACCCAAAAAAAAAAAAAAAAAAAAAATTTTTGGCCTACTCTAAACCAAAATGTTTACTCTTGACTACAGGCAGTCACGAGGGTAAGAAATTAATTGACAAAGGAAACAACGGACTCAGAAAAATTGTTTTGACAAATGCAATCTTATCCTTACCGTCCAAATCTTGGGGGGGGGGCTTAAGCCCCCACCAGCCCCCCCTTAAATCCGTGGCTGTGGCCAAGAGCTTCTTCAATCATTAGCTCTTGACATCAAACAATTTCTTTCAATCACAATTCAACCAGGATTTCAATCTAAAACAAGAAGAAAACCACAACCAATCATGACTCCCAAATAATTCTAAGATTCAGATTTTCTTTTCTTGTTTCGATAGTCAAGAGAATTCTAGCAAATTTCAATCCAAGATGTCCATTAGATCTCCAACTTTTACTTGCTAGAAACACTAAACGTATAGCTTATAATCTGTCCAAACCAAGCTAAAATAAATAATACACAAATCCAACAAATAAACTCACTAAAAGTCCCAACCAATTCAGCCATGCTGGAAAATATTTTCCTTCAAAATTTGCTTTAGTTCATGTTCCAATACACCAGCTTTTGAAGTGTTACAATCAATAGGATAAACATGAAACTAGCACAAGATGTTATAAGACATTTTACTTAGGATTATAGCCAATTATCAAGAACATTTTCCAAAACAATATAAGAGTTTCAGCTTCTTTCTCATTCGGCCATTAACCAAGATTTCCAGCAACATGACTTCGACCTTTTACACTCCCAGCTTATCATGCAGATGGTAATTATTATGCTTACGAGGAATCTTAATCAACGACACAAAATTTACAGCTTGCATCATATTTTTAGAACCCAAAATTCGCAAAAGAAAACTGGAAAATTCTTTTCTTCTTCACTCGGCTACACTGGAAAAATTCCAGCAGTTTAGTCATTCATTAATCCGGATTTTCCTTGGCCAAATCACTGAATTATGTACTCAAAGCTAACATGCATGACTAGTAAATGAAGTTACTATCAATTCTAGTTCAAAACAGCGTCGGTCACCAACAACATTCATCCACAATTCTAGAATTTGCTCAACTATTTACGGATGACATGCACGCAGCAGATTTTTAGTTTCATTCAAATTTCTGGTTTACACACAGCTAACTAATCTCATGCAGGTCTTAATCATCCAGCATTTAGTTAGCTAAAAACACAACCAAGTGAGAATCAAACACTTTCCAGCAAATCTCATACTAAAATACCCATACAACTCCCAAAACAACTTCATCGGCTAAGCTGGAAAATTGGTTTAGCAGTCCAACAACTTCCAATAAAAATTTCCAGCCATTCAACCGAATTTCTGGCCATAAAGTTCACATGAAAAACCAAATAACAAGTTATCTATCAGATTAGATCCAAAACCAAGTTCGAATGTCATCAAAATCACCATCTTACCAAAAATTCATCCAAACTCTCTCTCGGTTAACATGCATGTAAACAGATTCTATATTTCTTCACTTTTCTTGCTTAAACAAGGTTAATTAACCTCATGCAAAGCATAATCATCTAGCTATTAACTAACTAACCACACAACTAAGTTCAGATCATCACAAAGTAACAAGTTAAAGCTGAAATTTCCAGCTCAAACTCACGGCATTTCCACTTCCTTTTCAAACAGATTTTTCTGTGACTTAAACTATCATCTAACCACACAACCACCACATGCAAGCCCCTAATCATCATCATCTACCCTTAAACAACTAGTCTAGTTCCAGAAATTACCTCAGATGGAGTACACACACACGGCTAGCAGCAGAAATAATTTTCCTCCCTTCGGCAGTCCAGAAATTGCAGACCGCTAGCTCTCTCTCTCTCCCTTGCTCTGGCTTGCGGCTGAATGAAGGAAATCTGGTCTCAAGCTCTCCACCAGCTCACGGATGAAAGACAGAATGAATCGCAAGTTTCTCTCTTCCCTCTCTAGTTTACGGACAGAAAGAAAAGAAACAAGAGGCTCGGCTCTTTCCCCCTTGCTCTCCACTCGCGGCTCACGACTGAAAGGAAGATGGAATGGAGATATTGTGGTGATTAGAACCGATGAAAGAGAGTGTGTGGTAATGTAATGTATATAGGGTGATGTGGTGAGTAGGGATGTAATCGAGCCGAGTCGAGCTCGAGTATCACTATACTCGAGCTCGACTCGACTCATACACACAGAGGCTCGAGCTCGACTCGAGCTCGATCGAGCCAAGAAAATCGATACTCGAAGATCGACTCGAAGAATTTCCTCAGGCTCGAGACTGGACTCGATAAGGCTCGATTAAACGATTTGACTCGATTTGACGAAAAAAACAGATCAAAGGTGATGTTTTGGGAAGATTCAAAGGCAAGCAAGTAGCTATCAGCTGGAGTAAATGAGGCATAAAATCCATGATTCATCAATACAAATACAACTAAAAGTATCCACATTCTACCTCCCACAGTTAGCATCTTTAACACCCCTAAAAATCAGATTCACCACAAAGAAGAATAGAGAAGAAAAAAGGGAAATTCCCACTTGCTGGATTGCTTGACATGAAACTTTCAAATTCAGCAATTACCCACCAATGGTAAGGTGCCCACAAGAGCAGAAAATATGGATGATTCTAATTCCTCGGATCATAGTTCCTAAGTGTGCTGCAAAAGTACCCAAACTAACCAAAATTCCCCACAAAATTTCAAAACTCAGCAAAACATGAGCTGAGCCACCAAATTGAGAGACAAACAATTATCTCAAACAGCCACAATATCCCAACTACCTCAAGCTCAATTCAGAAACCAATGCCAAGATCTATCCAGAAATTCCTTTTCCCCACAAATATCACTAATTACTAACTAAAGAAAGCTGCTTTAAACAAGAACATGTCAGAAAAATATGTTCCTGGTTCAGAAATGGACCATAGTCCAGCAGAATTACAAGTGTTTGGACAGGATATAGAAGAATGAAGTTGAAAACTCTTGTCACTAACCTGACCCAGCAAAGATGACCTCAATACCACCATTAAAATGCAATCCCAGAGGCTGGAGCCTTTTACAGCAAATTGCAACGGCTCTTTCCAGGCTGTCATTTTAAACAGAGGAAAGAGCAAAAGAATTGAACCCACAAGCAAAACCTCTGAACCTTATACCACACACGACACACTCAAAAAACAAGTTTTCTAGACATTTATCCTACACATTAACATGTCATTAACCAGCGGCCAGCCTGCTCACACAATAGTCATACATTCGGCAAATGAAAGAAAAAGGCTTTAAAATATAAACATACTCCACAATACATAATAAGTTACGTCTCATAAATTAACAAGGTCCAAATAATGAGCTAATCTAGATTTAGAAACATAAATCTTCAAAGCTTTGGCATGTGAGGTTGCTCAAATCCGAATTTGGGCAAATTCATCACACCTAGTTGGTCAAATCATAACACAAAGGATTTTGAAGTCAGTCTTAGCTATATTTTTGCACACCATTATCCTAAGTCTGATTTTTTGAAGAGCACAAATTAAAATTATTTACATAAATATTGCACGATTCCTAAATCTGCATCAGGTATTTGGCGCTTCTTGAGCGCCCACAGAATTGAAGTACTTAGAAATCTGCAGATGCCTCATATGACGCATACTATTACTAGCAAATGGTGTCCATTATCCAGTAAAAGGAAAAAGAAAAGCCAAAGAGATATAGTGTCCTCAGGCTCTACTTCCCAAGTCCCAACTGGCTTCATTAAAATTGTGTAAAACGTCTACTAATGATGGCTGATATTAAAATATGTCGTCATCATAACTAGAAGCTACTACAAAATCTGATCTTGAAATGGCTAGGCATGTGTATATGTCCACCAGAACAAAGGGTTCTAACAGTGGTATACGAATGGAGTCATTTTTAAAAGTCAATACAAACTTTTATTACCTTTCCATTTTTAGCATTTAAAAGTTAGTCCCTCTACACATCAATACACTATCATAGAATTTAAATGTGGGTGCATTAGCATATTATAAATATGTCCAAAAAATACATAATAATTACATGTTCTCTCAAAATTTGAATTTTCAAAATATGACTCAAATTATAGGACAAAAGGAGCACGTATCAAGGTGTGAGGGGAGAATTCGGCTTTGCAAAAGCAGCATGGTCAAAAGGCCTCCAAGCTATAATGGTAATGGACAGACAATTTCTTGATGATGCAGATGATATCCAAAATCGAAATGCTTTGAGTGCATGAGTATTACTGGTCCAGTTGGCCTGTATTAGTATTGCAAAGCATAAACTAATATTCAGTATTCACAGGCTAGAACATCACCATCCTTCGTTCACAAGTGTGCCTTTTTGACTTTAAAAGAAAAAAAAAAATGCCACCACCATAGGAAGAACAGAATGAATGAATCTTTCTAACGGGTAAAAGGTGGAATTTTTCCCCAAGGCCTTAACTTTTAAAGGCTGCACAACTGGAGAGAGCTTCTTGTGTATAAAATACAAGGCTTATGTTTTCTAAACTACTACAACAGTTAGAGTTTGCAATTGGAAGCTCAGATTTCGTCCCCTTATCAATTCAGGATAACAAGTTTCCTAGTCGATCTTGGCCCATTTTAATGCCAGAGACACAGAGCCAAAAACAGAGGAGCACTTACCTAAGTGAGCCAGAGATGAGCAGTGATGAACCAGCGATGAACTAGTGAGATCTTGGTGCTTCGTCTTCGACACTCGGCAGCGATGAACCAGCACGGCAGGACACAGCCGACAGGAGACGTAGAGCGCGGCGGACTGGCGGAGGCTGGAGAGGCAGAGAGCAGCTTCGATTTGGAGCGATGAACCAGCACGGCAGGACACAGCCGACAGGAGACGTACAGCGCGGCGGACTGGCGGAGGCCGGAGAAGCAGAGAGCAGCTTCGATTTGGGACTTGGGACTTGGGACTTGTTAAGGCGATGGCGATGGCGATGGAGTCTCACAGATGCGGCGAGCAACGGCGTCGGCGACGAACGGAGTGAGGGTGTAGATCTAAATCAGTCAGAGTCAGCTGCCGGCTGGTAAACTGAATTTTTTTGCTAGGCTTTCTTCGAACAGAGAAGAAAGTCGCACAGTCGGCACAGAGAAGGAAGAAATGTATATTATTTAAATTATAAATATTTATTTAATTAATGCCGGCTCGTCGAGCTACTCGACGAGCCACGAGCTGGGATAATACGGCTCGAAACTCGACTCGATTGGGAGTCGAGTTACTCGAAACTCGACTCGAACTCGGTCAACCCGAGTTCGAGTCGAGTTGTTGACCGAGCTACTCACGAGCTACTCGCGAGTAGCTCGGCTCGCGAACATCTCTAGTGGTGAGTGGAGTTGGTCGGCAATAGCAAATGGAAAATGCTGGAATGAGAAGTGGGAAGTGGAACCGGCAGGAACTGGAATTGTTTGGAATGTTCCATGGCTGCATGGTGAATTTGAAATGGAGGAGGGGTGTTTTAGTCTTTTAGCAACTTGTTCAACCTTTCACTTAGGTCCCTCATCCTAAACTAATTCCAAAATTTATCCCAAATATAATTCGAATGCCTACTAATATTCTACCATTGCAAAAATTAAATTATCAAGATTCAACGTCCTAAAAAATAATGATAAGGGTTTTGAACCTAAGTCGTTATTAACTTAGGTCTAAATTAACGTTTACATTTAATGTTATTAACACTTAAAATAACTATCGAAAATCAAAGAACCAAAATCAAGGCAATAACATAACCTACATAAAAAAATTATTAATTTATCTTAGCAAAATCAAATAATTCAATATATTGCACAATTGACTTATTTACAGCTTTAAAATTGTTTTTACACACTTATTTAAGAACCAACAATAATAAAATTTATTAAAAGTCTAAAATGCACATGCAACACGTACATGTATGTATATATGTATATTTATAATTTCAAGGTTCTCACAGAAGAGATTCTTAGTCATGAAGTACCATATCTTAGTGTAATTGGTGCATTAATGTATCTTACTAATTATACAAGACCAAAAATATATCATTTGTTGTAAATCTATTAGCAAGATTTAGTTCTCTCCTACAAGATGATATTGGAATGGTATTAAGCATATTTTTTATTATTTCCAAACAACAGTTGATCTTGGTTTATTTTATTCGAATAAATCTTGACGTGAATTATTGGGTTATGCTGATGGTGGATATTTATCTGACTCATATAAAGCAAGATCTCAAACTAGATATCTATTTATATGTGGTGGTATAACTATTTCGCGGCAATCAACAAAGTAGTCAATAGCTGTTACTTCTTCTAATCATACTAAAATAATAGCAATTCATGAGGCTAGTTAAGAATATTTATGGTTAAGATCAATGACCCATTATATTCGAAAAAATAGTGGGTTATCCTCTAAAAGAGAAAATCCTCTGATTACATCATATGAAGATAATGCGGCTTATATAGCTATATTGAAAAGAGAATATATTAAAGGAGATAGAATGAAACATATTGCACCAAAATTCTTTTTTACTCATGATTTACAAAAAAAAAGAATGGTGAAATCGATATGCAACAGATCCAATCTAGCAATAATCTAACAGATTTATTTATCAAGACATTACTGACTACAATGTTTGAAAAATTGGTAAAGAATATTTGGAATGTGTCGACTAAGAGATCTCAAATGAGATTTGAATTAGGGAGAGAAATTTTAACACAAGAATAGTGTATTCTTTTTCCTTCATTCGGGTTTTTTTTCTACTGAATTTTTTCTTAGTAAGATTTTAACGAGACATATTCTTTGTGTAATAGACATCTAAGGGGGAATATTATGAAATAGACATCTATCACATTTATCTTATTCTTTAGATGGTGACAAATATTTCACATTGTTCGAGATGATAAAGCTATCATGATTTTTGAGGTAATAGAGATGACACGACTTTCAATAAAACTATTACGACTTTCGATAAAGTTGCATGAATGTCGATAAAACTATAACAAATTGCATTATCATCTTGAAAAAGTGGGATGTTGTATTTTCTCCTATAAATAGAGGTTAATCTTTTTGTAACAAAGTGATAGAAAACTAATGTTTCATTTGAATGAAGAAAACTGAAGTCAAGGGTTCAAATCTTGTCTCCCATCAATATACCACTATACATGGTTTCTTCTAAATTCATATAGATACGTAGTACACCCGTCTGGTCCGATGGTGATTCAGTACCCGTCGATTTCTCTAAGTCCTGTTGGACTACTTCCTCTCCTAACAGTACGCATAGGTTAGACTAGCTATTACCATCTGATAAAAAAAAGAACAGTACTTTTGTGATTACCCCACTTTTCCTTAGGGCGAACCCTAGGATTTTGGCGAGCTGCCTGCCTAATTTTCCCTAGGACTCACTACGAGCTAAGTTTATAACTTAGAACTACCCAACTAATAAGTTACTAATATATAAAAGAAGTCACTTCTTTCAAAATGTCATTCATTAACTACACCATAATATTTCAAAAATACATCAAGCGTCCCCAATTACAGCTATCAGAAGATCATTTAAATCATTTACATCCATAGTTAGACCAAAAATATAATCAAGGTCAGCGTTTTCAAAAAGTCCCTCTACTTCAAAATTCTGTTAAGGAAATCAAACTAAAAGGGGTGAGCTAACGTTCAGTGAAACCAAGAAAAACATGCAAGCAAACAAGTACAACTAGCATTGATAAAGTATAAATCAAGAAAGATAACAATGATATTGAAGTAAAAATTCACAAGAGAAATAAAGGAACTATTAATAAAGGATACAAAATCTCTCAGGAGATAAATCCACAATTCATGCTACGCCGGTACCTTTAAAACACGATTTTTCAATGTTGACATTTCGTCAACCAAACAAGTAATAAGTCCATACAACCCACTTTTTACCATTTTCCGTCCACCGTTACACCCCCTGTCGGGCCCAAACCCCAAACAGAAATAACGGTGGTAAAACTCGAGTATATCCAAGCAAGAATAAGTGTGGTCGATAAGATGACTCTCTAATCGACTTTATTAAGATAAAGGTACTGAGATGGGATGAGAGGCACATTCCACTCGAATTGAGTGTGGTACATGCTACCGTTCAGCACTTACAATATCCAAGCAAGAACAAGTGTGGTAGATGAGATTATTCTCCAATCGACTTCATCAAGATAGAGGTTGTTTATCTCAGTCCATAACTTTTGACGATTACAAAATAAATTGATCTTACTAATGTTCTCTAAATAGAGCTTTTCAGAAATGGAGCAAAACAGGGTCAAAGATTAAGTACAAAAGATGTTGAAGCTACTGTCGAACGCACAAGAAGACTGGATCGGACGTCCGACAACTTTTACGCAACTTCGGACGCATGAGGAATTTCACCCTCGGACGTCCGAAGATATTTAGTCATTCCTTCTAAGCTCACTGATCTCGATCGGACGCACATTATCAGAGCACCGGATGTCCGACAAACGTTGCGACACTTCGGACACAAAACTTTGGAAGCACCGAACGTCCGAAAAGAATTGAAGAAGAATTCTCAGTTTCACGTCCTACTCTTGGACGCATACATTGAAGGTACCGGATGTCTGAAATAATTCAAGAAAAATTTCTTGAGCTCACTGCCTACTTTCAGATGCAGGAAAGTGGTTTACCGGATATCCGATACTACCAACGGCTAGTTGACTCTTCAACTGCCTTCTGTCCGTTGGAAGCATTAATTGAGAAACTTTTTGGTCCCATATAAATAGGACAAAGTCAACCACTTCCAGGCAACTTTGCACATTGAGACTACATCAGATTTATAGTGATTCAAGTGTGAGAATACTCTTCAAAGAAGATTTGTACTCTTAGTTGTGTAACTTTCGATTAGTTTTTCAAGTGTGTTTCAATTATTTCAATAGTGTAACTCTGTAAGGGTTATCCAAGTGATAGTAAAACTTTCTTACTTGACCAAGTATGGCTTGGGGTAAGGAGAAAGTGATCTTTCTTTTGTACACAAAAGATTAGTTGTAAGTTGATCAACTTGAAGAAACTTGCTCTCTAAAGTGATATTCAAACTCAAGAGGAGTTTGGTACTTGGTTTGATACTCTATCTCTTTTACTTACTGTTTTGATATATAAATTGCTCATCTCTTCTACTCACAAGCACTTGTGCTTTCTCATCAATTGTTCCATTGTGTGGTCTTTTAGAAAAAGAGAGTAAGTACTCAAAAAGTGACTCATAATCTGGCCAGTTTTTAAACTACCTAATTTACCCCCTCTGAGGTTGTTTTCGATCTTTACAATTGGTATCAGAACTTGGTCTCCTAGAGATTAAGCTCAATTGGTTTTGGAGTAAAAATGACAATCAACAATGCTATATTCTTTGAAGGGCAATCTATCACTAGACCCCCAATGTTCAATGGATCAAATTATGTGAGTTGGAAGGAAATGATGGTTATTTTCTTACAATGTATTAATATCGAGCTGTGGTTTATTGTCAATGAAGATTTATATGATGTCTCAATAGTTGATGAAGTTACTCATAGACCAAGACCAAAAATTAGAAATGAATTGACTGGTGATGATAGAACCCACCTCACTTTGAATACCAAGGTTATGAATGTGTTATACAGTTCTCTAGATTCAAATGAATCCATTAGAGTCAAAAGCTATAGATCTGCAAAGAAGATTTGGGATAAATTTAGAGAAATCCATGAAGGGAATGAGAATGTAAGAGAACAAAAGAAGTCTATTATGGTCACTAAATATGAATCTTTTAAGATGGAACCTCATGAAAACGTTGATAAGATGTATTGTAAATTCAATGATCTCATTAAAGATTTAGAAGTGCTGGAAAAGGAATACCTCTAGGTGAGAAAAATATAAAAATTCTGAATACCTTATCCAAGGATTGGGAGAGTAAGGTGACTGCCATTGAAGAAACTAGATATATAAATTTCATGCCTATTGAATCTCTCATTAATTTTCTAACCTCTTATGAGCTGAAACTCAAGTCCAAAGTGCAGGAGGAAGAAGATGCAAAGGTGAGAAAGAGCATTGCTCTAAAGGTCTCGCAAGATAAAGATGACTCAGCTTCCTTGGATGGAAACGATATGGAAGGTAATGGCAGTGACATTGCACTCATCACAAGAAAGTTCAAAAGAATTCTTAATAACAGAAGATTCAGAAAAGGAGAACCTAGCAATCCATTCCCAAATCAGCTCAACAACTCAAGGAATAAAGGGAAGCAAGAGTTCAATAAAAAGCAAACTGACAAATGCTTTGAGTGTGACCAACCTGGACACTATGCGAGTGAGTGTCCAATGAAGAAAAAGAAAGAAGGAAAAATTGAACGAAAACCAAAGTTCAGCAACTTTCAAATCACCTGAAATGACTGCAATTCAGAAGGTGAAATCGAAAAGAAGAGGAATCTGCTCAAATGGCTTTCATGGCCATTGGTGATGAAGAGGTAACTACTTGTAACTCTCAAACTGATAGTGATAATGAATCTGATGATGATGTTAATTCTTTTATGGAAAAAATGCATAATAATTTGAAAGAATCTTATGTTAGAAACAAGGAACTAAAATAAAAAATCAATTTTCTGATTCAAGACAATGTAAATCTTTTCGACAAAACAAGAATCTGAAAAATGAAAATGAAAATCTGAGAAGGATTGAAATGGATCTACATGCTGAACTCGATAGAAAAACAAATTTTTGTGACATGTTTAGAAAGGAACAAGATAGTTTAAAAAGAAAAATGGATGATCTTAATCAGTTGCTTCAACATAAGAAACAAAACTGCTTTCAAAGGAATGATACAAAACCTCATTTTGGATTCATGGGAAAAGGTTGAATTCTGGTGCAAACGAATTTACCATTTATAAGAGAAGGTAAATCAGATTTGTTAAACCTGTCCATGCGAGTAACTCACTGACTATGTGCAGGTTTTGTTGTCAAATTGGTCACATGAAGAGTAATTGTTATGTGAGAATGAATATGAGAAATGGTATGAAATGCATGTGGATAGTTCGGCATAATACTGATTCTCAAGAATCCAAAATATAAAGGGTACCAAATATTATCTTGTGAACTTTTATGTAGGTGAACTTGGTGAATATTATAAAGGAATCAAAATGGTTCATAGATAGTAGATGCTCAAGACATATGACTGGTGATCCATCACAATTCATCAAACTCAAGCCAAAAGCAAGCGGAAAGGTAACTTTTGGAGATGATAACAAAATCAAAACTGTTGGAATTGGTGATATTGGTAAGAATGGTCAAATATTTGTTCACAATGTTCTTTTAGTTGACAATTTGAGCTATAACTTATTAAGTGTTAGTCAATTGTGTGATAGAAATCTGTTTGTATTATTCAAAAAGCATAAATGTCTTATTCTTGATTCAAAGTTAAACACTATTTTCAAAGAAAAAAGAGTCAATGACATCTATGTAGTTATTCTGAAAAATGTGGATTCGTCTAGTCTTAAATGTCTTAAAGTTGCTAATGAAAACCCTTGGCTGTGGCATAGTAGGTTTTGTCATTTCAACATGGATTTGTTAAAAGAGATTTCCAAAAAGGAACTTGTTAGAGATTTGCCAAAAATTAAATTTGAAAAAGACAGAATTTGTGATGCTTGTCAATTTGAAAAACAAGTCAAAGTTTCTTTTAAACCCAAGAAATGCTTTTCTACCACAAAACCTTTGGAAATTTTACATCTTGATTTATTTGGTCCTACACAAACGACTAGTTTAGGTGGCAAAAAATATTACTTTGTTGTTGTTGATGATTATTTTAGATACACTTGGGTGATATTTCTTGCACACAAAGATGATGCTTTCAATTGTTTCATTATTTGCAAAGGTTCAAAATCTGATTGGTTTGAAAATCATCAAGATCAGAAATGATAATGGCACAAAATTTCATTTTTGTGACTTTCCAGAATTTTGTGATAACAATGCAATTACACATGAATTTTCAATTGCAAGAGTTTTTCAACAGAATGGGGTTGTTGAAAGAAAGAATAGAACACTTCAAGAGGCTGCTAGAACCATGTTAAGTGAGTGCAATTTGCCAAAATATTTTTGAGCTGAAACCATAAATACCGCTTGCTATACTATGAATAGAGTTCTTTTAAAACCAATCTTGAACAAAATCTCTTATGAGTTGATGTTTGATAAAAACCCTATTGTTGAATACTTCAAAGTCTTTGGCTGTAAATGCTTCATTTTAAACATCAAGGAACATCTTGGTAAGTTTGATAAAAAATCTGATGAAGGAATTTTCTTGGGATATTGCGAGAATAAGAGAGATTTTAGAGTTTATAATCGAAGAACTCTGGTTATAGAGAAATCTATACATACTACTTTTGATGAATGTAATGATGATATTTTCAAAAGTTATGGTGAGGATGATGATGTAAGTGCTCAAGAATGACTAAAGAAACTCACAATCAATGATCAAGACACTGCTTCACCAGAAAATGACTCAAAAGAAAATGATACTCAAGACAGTCCAGTACTGGAAGACAATGACAGAGATGTTAGTACACCTAACAATCTTCCAAGAACCTGAAAATTTGTTCAAAACCATCCTAAAGAGCTCATCATCGGTGATCCATCAGAGAATGTCAGAACTCGTTCTTCCTCTAAACAATTGATGGATAATTTTGCATTAGTCTCACATTTTGAACTCAAAAATATTGTTGATGTTTTGAAAGATGAGAACTGAATTTTAACTATGGAAGAGAAGCTAAATCAATTTGAAATGAACAAGGTTTAGACATTAGTTGAAAGATCTCAAGATCATCCTATCATTGGCACAGAATGGATTTTTAGAAACAAAATGAATTACAAATGTGAGGTAGTAAGGAATAAGGCCAGACTTGTTGCTAAGGGATATGTTCAAGAAGAAGGAATAGATTTTGACGAAACATTTGCACCCGTAGCTAGGCTTGAATCTATTAAAATATTTTTACCCTTTGCATGTTTCAAGAATTTTAAACTATTTCAAGTGGATATTAAAAGTGCTTTCTTAAATAGTTTTATTGAGCAAGAAGTATATGTTGATCAATCTCCTGATTTTGAAAATGAGATTTATCCAAATCATGTGTTTAAATTCTCAAAACCTTTGTATGGATTAAAACAAATTCCAAGAGTATGGTATGAACATTTAAGTGATTTTTTTGATTGAAAATGGTTTTAAAAGAGGTATTATAGATACTACTTTTTTCATTAAATAAAGTTCACGTGATCTTTTGATTGTGCAAATATATGTGGATGATATTATGTTTGGTGTTACTAATGAGAGTTTGTGAAAGAATTTTTTCACAATTATGCCAAAAGAGTTTGAAATGAGTATGATGGGAGAGTTAAATTTCTTCTTTAGGCTCCAAGTGGTTCAAACCCGAGAAGGAACCTTTATTAATCAAGCCAAATACACCAAGAAGCTGCTCAAAAGATTTGGGATAAAAAATTCAAAGCAAGTTGGAACATCTATGTGCACATCTACCAAGTTTGATAAGGATGAAGAAGGTACAAAGATTGATGAAAAGAAGTATAGAGGTATGATTGGTAGCTTGCTTTACTTAACTGCCAGTAGACCTGATATCATGTTTGCTGTGTGCTTGTGTGCTCGTTTTCAGTCCTGTCCAAAGAAATCTCACTTGAATGCGGTAAAAAGAATTCTTAGATACCTTAAAAGAACTTTAAATTTTGGCCTATGGTATCCTAAGTATCATAAATTTCCTTTATCTGGATTCTCGGATGCTGATTTTGGTGGTTGTAGGATAGATAGAAAAAGTACAACGGATATATGTAGCTTTCTTGAAAACTGCTTAGTATTTTGGTTTAGTAAGAAGCAAAATGCTATTCTTTGTCTACAATTGAAGCGGAATATGTTACCGTCGGTGCTTGTTGTGCTCAATTATTGTTCATGAAAAATACATTGAATGATTTTGGATTAATGTATGATTGTGTGTCTATGTATTGTGATAACACTAATGCCATAAATTTGACAAAAAATTCCATTCAAAATTCTAGGACAAAGCACATAGACATAAAGTATCATTTCATTCGCGATCTTGTCCATAAGGATGAAATTTGTGTTCAATATGTCTGATCAAAAGATCAAATTGCTGATATTCTCACAAAAGCCCTACCACTAAATTAATTTGTATTTTTGAGAACAAAATTGGGTGTTTCAAAAAAAATATTCTAAAAATTCTCTGATCACTCCTTATCGAACGTCCGATGTGTTAGAAAGTTCTGGTTCAGATGGATGTGTAGGACGCTCTACCTCGTTCGGCCGTCCAACACTAAAAAATTGTGTCTTATAAGGAAGTCCTCTGCGTCATTCAATTCATTCTTACCCTTTGTCTCGGACGCAACTCTTCATATTCTCTCACTTTCAAAATTCAAATTCATCTCTCTTCGGATCAAGTTCCAAGAAATTACTCTGACTGACACCATTACATTCCTATTGCGCGTTTATTGCTCATCATAACTTCTCCCAACTGCCAACTGCACTATAAATCTTAATTCTCACCCAAAACCCTAGCCACTTAAATTCACTCTCTATGGACAGTTCAAGCATCCATTGTAGTTCATACTGCACTTTCCATCTTTTGATACTCATTTACATTACACTCTACAACAAAAAACACACTGCATTGCAATCATGGTGAGAATTAGAGGAGGATCTGTGAGTGTCGGACGCACCTTTAGGCTTAGAGATGAAGAGGATGAAAACGTTCAGATTGTTGAACCTTCTACCAAATCACCAAAAAGGAATCTGGAACTCGTGGTGAAAAAATGAAGCAGTTTGCAAAGAAGAATCAGACTGCTCGAACTAGAGAGCCATCTGATGAACAGATGGAGGAGCATCAAACTGAAGAACATCCAGTCAGTGGTAGTGAAGAACTGGAGCAACCCACCAATGCAGATGCATCCATGACAAAATCACCCAGGAAGGGAAAAAGGACCGCCAAAAGGAAAAGGATGGCTCAACCTAAGGAAAGGCAAACAGCTAATCCTTCTGGGGATCAGCAGGTTGCAGAGAAAAATGCTGGGGAACAGCAAATTGCTGAACCATCCACTAGGAAATCACCAAGGACAAGGTCTGGTGTCCAGAATACTGCGTCAACTGCTCAACGCATTGGAAAGAAAAAGCATCCTGCCAATGAGTAACCTAAGGTTCAAACTGCAGAGGAACCTACCCTCCTGCCTAAGTTCATTGATGATGATGCCAGGGAGAGGTTCGAATAGATCTCGCAGAAAGGTTTCATCACTCAGAGGACCATTATCCCTTACGAATTTCGTAAGCTTGACCTTGAATCTGTTCTCAATCTTTTTGAATTTAATAAATGGACCCATCTTCTGACCTTTCCAAACACATACTATCCTGACATGCTTCATCAATTCTTTGCCAATCTTAGGAAAGGTAGATCACACACTGATCTTGTTTCACGCGTCAATTCTATAAACATAGAGTTGAACCCTGACATTGTTAATATTGTTTTGGAAACTAAAATTGAAAATAATTTTAAAGAAAAAAATGCAAACTTCTTTTCATATGAAGAATTTCCTTTTGCATATCATCATTTTCATGTTGCTAAATTAATGAACTATTTTCAAACTCATTTTAATACTCCTGCTGAGGCGAGATTGGAGGATCTCAATCCTCAAAACTTGATCATCTTTACCATAATTTCGAATCTGTTGGTCCCTACTGATGGTCCTAGGGCTGATGCCAACAAAATAGAGATTTACCTGTTTTATTATTTTCTTAAAAAAAATTAGAATTGATTTTGATTTTGTTATGTGCAAATTCTTGCTCAAAATCAGCACTGATAACCGTAGGAAACTTTCCTATGAAAAATTTCTGACTCTTATTCTTGCTCATCTTGAAATTCTCTTTACTGAAAAATCACCAAAAGAAAGTGCATCAACTGTCTTCTCCAAAACTTATTTTAAAAGAAAAAATCTGAAATTTTTTGAGGGTCACTGGTGCTACAAGGAAACTGTTTCGAAGTCTAAGAGAAAGAATTTTCATGAAACTCCTGTTACCCTAGGACTCCTCAAGATCAGTCCATGTTTGTCTCACCTTTACTATCCATTCTAGAAAGTCAGCCGCTAAATCCTCTTCATCCAACTCTGAGGTTATTTCTTTGCTTGAGAACTTCAGACAACACATCCTACTCCTTGAAGATGGTCTGATGATGACCATGTCATCCGAGCAGCAAGCCACCTTCATTGGCAAAAGGAATCTGTTTTTGCCTCTCATTCCTCAAGAAAATGAAAACGCACACTGAAAGGAGCCGAGAACTGAGCCAACTACTGAAACTACTCCAGAATACCATGCCTCCAATTCTCAGCCACAGGACAAGGGAAAGACTCCAGCAACTGAAGAAGAAACTGATGATGATGATGATGATGATGATGATGATGATGAAAACACTGAAGAGGAAAAAGATCCTGCTCAATTCCGCCTAGCAAGAAGAAGGCTTGGATCCTCCAAGGTCACCATTTAGGCACTTCTAGCCAAATGTACCTCATGATTAGGATGGTAGTTCATAATAGACTTTTGGCATCTTCTGTATTTTAAACATTTCATGTGTTCTATATTAGGAATTTTATTTCCTTTCCTTTGCTAGTCTGTAAAACTATTTGGTTATCTTTTGTGGTTTGAATTAATGTTATTTTTATGGATTATCCCTTTGTTCTGGATGAATATGCCTAACTTTGTTTGACCTCTAATTTCTGATGTTGACTGCTGTTGACAATTGCTGGTTGCTGCCAATATTGCTGATACTGTGTTTTGGTTTCTAGTTTTTGCTGATAATGGTTGATAATTGTTGATTGTATTGCTGATTGATTATTGGCCTCTGGTTGATCTAATGATGACAAAAAAGGGGAGAAATGGATACTGGTTTCCAATGAGGTCAAGTGTAAAAAAGAGAAGTCACTCTAAGGAGGAGTTTCTAATGAGTTGAAGGGTAATAAAGGAAAGTCACTCTATGGGGGAGTATTCACACGTAAGAGGATATCACTCTGAGGGGGAGTATTCACTCCTCGATGCATTAAGTAAGGGGGAGTTATGCCTAAATTATTTTTCTCCATCCATTATTTGTCATCATCAAAAAGGGGAAAATTGTTTATCTCAATTCGTAACTTTTGATGATTACAAAACAAATGAATGTTACTAATGTTCTCTAAATAGACTTTTTCAGAAATGAAGCAAAACAGGGTCAAAAATTAAGTACAAAGGATGCTGAAACTACTGTCGAACGCACAAGAAGACTGGATCGGACGTCCAACAACCTTTGCGCAATTTCGGACGCATGAAAAACTTCACTCTCGGACGTCTGAAGATATTGAGTCATTCCTTCTAACCTCAATGACCTCAATTGGATGCACATTATTAGAGCACCAGACGTCCGGCAAACGTTGCGACACTTCGGAAGCAAAACTTTGGAAGCACCGGACGTCCGAAAAGAATTGAAGAAGAATTCTCAATTTCACGCCCTACCCTCGGATGCATACATTGAAGGTACTGGTCATCCGAAATAATTCAAGAAAAATTTCTTGAGCTCACTGCCTACTTTCAGACGCAGGAAAGTGGTCTACCGGACTTCCGACACTACTAACGACAAGTTGACTCTTCAACTGCCTTCTGTCCGTTGAAAGCATTAATTGAAAAACTTTTTAGTCCCATATAAATAGGACAAAGTCAACCACTTCCAAGCAACTTTGCACATTGAGACTATATTAGATCTAGAGTGATTCAAGTGTGAGAATACTTTTCAAAGAAGATTTGTATTCTTAGTTGTGTAATTTTCGATTAGTTTTTCAAGTGTGTTTCAATTACTCCAATAGTGTAGTTCTGTGAGCGTTATCCGAGTGATAGTAAAACTTCCTTGCTTGGCCAAGTGTGACTTGGGGTAAGGAGGAAGTGATCATTCCTTTGTACACAAAAGATTAGTTGTAAGTTGATCAACTTGAAGAAACTTGCTCTCTAAAGTGATATTCAAACTCAAGAGGAGTTGGTACTTGGTTTGATACTCTATCTCTTTTACTTACTGTCTTGATATATAAATTGCTCATCTCTTCTACTCACAAGCACTTGTGCTTTCTCATCAATTGCTCCATTGTATGATTTTTTAGAAAAAGAGGGCAAGTACTCAAAAAGTGACTTATAATTTGGCCAGTTTTTAACTACCTAATTCATCCCTCCTCTTAGGTTGTCTTCGATCCTTACAGAGGTACTGAGATGGAAAGAGAGGCACCTCTCACTCGAATTGAATGCGGTACATGCTACCGCTCAACACTTACAAGGCAAGTATAAGTACAAACGCAAGTACAGGTCACTCAAATTCAAGCAAGTACAAGATTATTCATGAAAGGGTGGACGAGTGTGATAAAATACACTCTCGCCTTATCAAGTTTAATATTCAACACATAACACGTGGCATCATTCAAATCAAGATATCAAGAAACATTCACTTGACACTCACCACAACCAAAAGCAAATAAGTAAGCAAGTCCTTTACGGTTCCGCACCGGGATTCCCTTCAAAATTTTCTTGGACACCTGAAACAATTTCAACCAATAATCACTAAATGTAAACCATCTTTAGCCAAATCCCCCCTTTAAACCATCACTCATGTACACTCTAAATTACTTAGAACACAAGGAGGAAAAATTCATTCACTTAATCAACTAAGGCAATACATCAAGAGAAATTTAAATCCTTCAAAAATCACCATTCAAAACGAGGGGTTAAAGTCACAAGAGATCTTGTATCCACCCATAAAATCAAACTTAAAAAGGACTAACAATTTCAAAGGAAAGTTGGAAGTTCTCAAAAGAACAATTTTGTTTTAAACCAGAAAATTCAGCATTGCATGATGCTACTTGAAAAGTCATATGTTGAGTTACGTAAGTCCAAAAATCACAAATTTTATACCCTTGAAAACTAGATTCAAAGCACTACAATTGTCTCGAAAACACTTTTGTAAGATTTAATCCACAAGTAGGTCAAATTTTGACCTCAAATTACAGATTTACCAAGTTTAAAAGCAAATCAGGTTTGAATTTCAGTCATTTTTGTGAAATTTCTGGCGCTTGTAGAAATTGAGTAAAAATCTAAAACTTACAAGGTTGACAGAATTCTATGTCTAGCTTCAAACGCTACAAATAGAACTCGATTTTGATTTTTCTACTCCAACATATCGAGATTTTTCTAAAGCTGATTAGCAAGACCTGTGAAAATTTTTCAGAAAAATAGGGCTGCAAGAACTCCACTCTTTCGACTTTTTAAGTTCAAAATTTTTGCTCAACCCACTCACACATTTATAGATTAATATCGAATAAAGATTATTGAGTTAGATTTCACCACAAAATTCAAAAATAAGGGCTGAAAACCAGCTGATCAGATTGACCAGCACACAAGGAAAATTTTCAGAACTTTGTCCTCCAACAAATCACATCCAATATTCATCCAATGCATGAGATTTCTACAATAAACACAAACCAACATATATCAAGTCTTATAACATCAAAATCTACCATAACTTTCATCACAAAACATGAAAGATCCTCAAGTCATCTAGCCTAAATTTTTTTAGGGTTCAAGAGACCCTTTCATAGCAACCAACATCTATTACTAATTCTTGTATGAAATCAAAGATCAAGTAGAGTGGAGTTAATTACTTCTTCCAAACTTTTTCAACCCTAACTAAGTCCAAGTTTTGCACCACCAAATTCACCAAGAACCACCACAAGACAAGGCCTTTGTTTAAACTTGAACAACTTCCAAATGTGAATAAAGATTTGGGAGATTTTGGAGCAAGATTTTGTAGTTGGAGAAGGAGTTTTTTCTTCCCCTCTTTTGCAACCTCAAGATTTGGCCAAGGAGAGAGAGAAGAAAGGAAGATGAAGGCTTGGATGATGATTTGAAATGAAATGAAAGTTGGCACTTTAGTTGTTGAAGAAGTCAACTAGGAATAGTTGCAAATAGTGCCATGCACTCACTAGTTTTTCTCTTGTTTCTTACTCTTAAATACTAATCTCCCAAGATAGTGTCTCTTACTCCACTAATACTCACTCTTACTAGTCCGAGATTAACTCTCTAAATCACCAATTAATCGTGCCGGTGCGACTTTTGTAAAATTTTTTTGACGCGTAAGCGATAAAGATATGATTTAAATAAAGTTTATGCTAAAATGATAAAATTAAATGACATACCAGTGCAAATAATTTAAAATAGATTAAATTAATATTAAAAGTGCGAGTTCTCACATCATCTCTCCCTTAAAAGGAATTTCATCCATTAAATTCATATCTTGATTCGAAAATAGGTTTGGATACTTCTTTTGAATCTCTTTTTCTATCTCCCAAATTGCTTCCTCTATTCCATGATTCTTCCATAGGACTTTTACCAAAGGGATTTGCTTATTTCTCAGTTCTTTCACTTTTCTGTCCAGAAACTCCATTGAGTTCTCCCTATAAGTTAATGCCTCATCAATATCAATATTCTCTGACTGAAGTATATGGAATGGATCCGGATGATATTTCTTGAGCAAAGATACATGAAAAATATTATGGATTCGGGACAAATTTGGTGGTAACTCTAATCTATAGACCACGTTTCCCACACGTTGAAGAATTTTATAGGGTCTTACAAATTTTGGTTGCAACTTCTTTTCTCTTTCTGTCATCAAACTTGTTTTTAAGGGAGTGATCTTAAGGAAAACATGGTCTCCAACTGCAAAGTCCAAATCTTTCCTTCGATTATCTGCGTAACTCCTTTGGCTGCTCTAAGCCGTTTGAATTTTTTGACGTATCAACTTAACCTTTTCATATGCCTCTTCAATTCATGGTACTGTAGTTGGGTATAAGACCTTTTTTTCTCTTATTTCATCCCAACAAAATGAAGATCGACACTTTCGCCCATAAAGAACCTCATAAAGAGTCATTTGAATAGATAAGTGAAATCTATTATTATAAACAAACTCCACTAATGTTAAGTATTGACTCCAATTTTTTTCAAAATTTAAAATACATGATCTTAGCATGTTCCCAAGAGTTTGAATGTCCTTGCTGACTGTCCACATGTTTATAGGTAGTAGGTAGTACTAAATCTCAGCTTAGTTCCTAGCATCTCTTGCATCTTTTGCCAGAATCGAGAAACAAATCGAGGGTCACGATCGGACATTATACTTACTGATGTCCTATGTAATCTTACAATTTCATCCAAACACAGTTTGACCAATTTCTTCAGGTAGTACTTTATGCTAATCGGCAGAAAATGAGCAGACTTGGTCAATCTATCCACTATCACCCAAATGGCGTCGTGACCTCTTTGTATTCTTGGTAATTCAGATACAAAATTGATGGTGATATTTTTTCACTTCCACTCAGGTATTTCCAAAGGTTGCAATAGACCAGAGGATTTTCGATGCTCAGATTTAATTTGCTGGCAAATCAAACAAGTCTGGACAAATTGGGCAATTTTCTTCTACATATTCTCCCATCAATAAAGACTGTTAAAATCCTGGTACATTTTATTTCCTCTGGGATGCATCGTGTACTTGGAACGGTGAATTTCTTTTAAAATTTTTCATTTTAGTCCTTCATCTTTTGGCACTACTATACGATTTCGGAACCTTAGTACTCTATTAGATCCTAAATTAAAATATGACGTTTTCCCCTTTTGAACTTTCACTAACTACTTTTGTACCTTAAGATCTTTTTTCTGTGCCTCCTTGATATGATCTAATAAGCTAGATCTTACAACAATGTTCTCGAATATCACTTTTCTTTGTTCAAGGCGAGGGTTCATACTAATTTCTTCTAATAGGTACAATATTTTTATCATCAATCCAGTCACTTGCACTTTACGACTTAAAATATCAGCTACCACATTAGCTTTTCTTGGGTGGTAATTAATCGCACAGTTATAATCTTTAAAAAACTCCACCCATCTACGTTGTCGTAAATTCAACTCTTTTTGAAAAAACAAATACTTAAAACTCTTATGATCGATAAAAACCTCAAATGTCATCCCATATAAGCAATGTCTCCACTTCTTCAACGCAAATACTACTGCCGCCAACTCCAGATCGTGAGTCCGGTAATTTCTCTCATGAGATTTTAATTTTCTAGAGGCATACGAAATCATCTTTTTATTTTGCATTAACACACACCCCAAGCCTTCTTTTGAAGCATTTGTATAAACCACAAAACTATCTTTTTCACTAGGTAAGGCTAAGACAAGTGTCTTTGTCAGTCGTCTCTTTAATTCTTCAAAAAATTTCTCACATTTAGAACTCCACATGAACTTTTCATTTTTCTTAGTCAACTCGGTTAAGGGTCCCGCAATTTTAGAAAAATTATTGATAAATTTACGGTAATACCTTGCTAACCTTAAGAAACTTTAAATTTCAGTAGAGTTTTTCGCTTGCTTCCACTTAGAAACTGCTTCTATTTTGGCTGGATCTACCTTAATTCCTTCCTTGGACATTATATGACCTAGAAAATTTATTTCTTTCAACCAGAATTTACATTTGTTGAACTTAGCGTACAGTTAATGTTCTCTCAAAGTTTACAAGATAATTTTTAAATATTTCTCATGATCTTCCAAAGTTTTAGAGTACACCAATAGATCATCAATGAATACCACCAACAAATTGATCTAGATAAGGTTTAAAGACTCTGTGCATTAAATCCATAAAAACTGCAGGAGCATTAGTTAATCCAAATGGCATTAGGGCAAATTCAAAGTGCCTATATCTTGAATTAAAGACAGTCTTAGGTACATCCTTTTTCAAAATCTTCAATTGATAATAACCCTGCCTCAAATCCAACTTTGAAAATACTACCGTCCTTTGGAATTGGTCGAACAATTCATCAATATGGGGCAAAGGATACTTGTTTTTAACAGTCACATCATTTTAGTCTCGGTAATCTATACATAATCTCAAACTCTGGTCCTTCTTCTTAATAAATAACACTGGAACTTCCCACGGAGAATCACTTTCTCTAATAAAGTCTCGCTCTAGTAAATCCTGCAATTACAACTTCAACTCTTTCAATTTAGTTGGAACCATTCTATAAGGTGTTTTAGAGATAGATGCTACCCCTAAACCATATCAATTTTAAATGCTATCTTTCTTTTAGGCGGTAATGACTCTAGTTCCTCGAAAAAAATGTTTGGGTATTTCTTTACCACTAGCATATCTTCTAACCTCACCTTATCCCCAAGAGTGTTTATAAGAAAGGATAATATTCTTGAACTCCCTTACTCAACAATTTTCTAACTCAAATTCTTGAAATAAGAGCACACAAGACTAGTCTACTCCTTACATTCAATTTTAGGGTTGTCTTTTCCGGAATACATAATTCTACCTTTTTTATCTTACAATTCAATTGAGCGTGGTAGCAAACTAACCAATCCATACCTACGATAACATCATACTACTTAATAGTTAGGCCTATCAAGTCGGCCATTAATTTTGGCTCTCCAACCCATACCTTATAATTTCTATACATCAAATTAGCAATCGAACTTTGATCTCCTGTAGGCGTTTTAACTTTCAAATCATAGGGTAATTTAATCGGTCTCACATCTACCTATTGGGTCTCACATCTACCTATCAGTCTCATATATACCCAACCTTTTTGTAAACCCTACGACAATTCAGGGTTTACAAAAGAATATGTCGCACCAGAATCAATTAAAACCTTAGTTAGGCGATGGTAAATAGGGATCATACCTTCAGTGATCTCAGTGAAATCGGGAATCTGCTGATAGTCTAAGGCATAAAGTCTAACCAACACTCTCGATCGACTTTCTCTTGTACTAGATTGCTTAGATGCAGACTTGTCTGGCCGTTGAGTACTATCTCCTTCTTTCGATATATTTGGACATTTCGAGATTTGATGCTCAGTGCTGCCATAATGCAAGCACTTTCCCGATTTTCTTCAGTACTCATTCTCTGTGTGGTTTGGCTTACCATAATATCCACAAATAATTTGAGGACTTACAATTTGACCACTTTGAGAGGTCCCTCTCAATTGACCTCATCCACTGTGGGCTCCCCTCGATAGAGCTCTTCTTGGTGTCCTGAATATCCTTATTCCTCCTACTCTTCTTTCTATTTTAGGAGGTGGGGCACTCTTACCAACTTGTCCAAGAGGGTTACTAGGAGCGCCTTTTTTTCTTGTATGAAAATCCCTAACTTGCAGTTTTGCACTCTCAACCCACTGTACTTTCTCCAAAATCTCAGTGAAAGTAGAAATTTGGGCTGCCGCTAAGCCACTACAAGAAATTTGGTTATTAGTGACAACATTTTCTAGCGACGAAAATGTTGACATTGGTTCCTAACTTTTGATGTTTACAAAATAATGGATAATTCTATATCTTTTCAAAAAATATTTTCAGTTGTGAAGCAAATCAGATTCAAAGATCAAGTGCAATTGAAAGGGACAAAGGCTGCTGAAAGCTGTCGGACGCTTGGATCGGACGTCCGATAATCATTGCGTAACTTCGGACGCATGAAAAACTCCACCACCGAATGTCCGGAGAAAATAAGACATTTTTCCCTGGATCATTGACCTCAATCGGACGCAAGTATCGGACGTCCGATAGGATCCTTCAAAGTTGACGAAACCATCGGACGCTGAATATGTCTCCATCGGATGTCCGATAGAAACAAGATGATTTTTCAAATCTCTTTGTTTGCTGTCGGACTCACAAAGAGCTTGCACCGGACGTCCGATACTCCAATGGCTAGTTGACTGTTCAGCTACTTTCTATCTGTTGGAAGCGTTAATGATGCACTTTGTTGGTATTCTATAAATAGAGTATGGTCAGAATCTTCAAATAACTTTGACACACTGAAGATATAAAAGATCTAGAGTAATTTTAGTGAAGAAAATACTCTCAAAAGAAGATTTGTAGTTTTAGTGGTATGAGATTCATTGTAAGATTTTCATTTGTGAGTGAATACTTTATGAGTGTAGCTCTGCGAGGGTTGTCCTGAGGGATAATAAAACTTCCTAATTTGATCGAGTGGAGTTCAGGGCAAGGAGGAGGTGAACCTTCCTTTGTACACAAGAGTGATTGTAATTCATCAACTTGAAGAAGCTTGTTTGAATTAATCTACAAGCTCAAGAGGAGTTGGGTAGTTAATTGGTTTGCAATTCTTTCCTTTTTATTTACTTATTGTTATGTTTGTGATCTTTATATTGTTTATCTCTTCCACTTGGTTGTCTTAGATCCTTACAATTGGTATCAGAACTTGATCTCCTAGAGATTAAGCTCAATCGGCTTAGGAGTAAAAATGACAACCAATAATGCCATGTTTTTTGAAGAACATTATGTCATTAGATCACCTATATTTAATAGGTCAAATTATATGAGTTGGAAAGAAAGAATGATTATGTTTTTGCAATCAATTGATATTGAATTGTGGTTTATTATTAGTCAAGATCCATATGATGCATCTCTTATAGATGAAAATACTCATAGATCTAGACAAAAAATAAGAAGTGAACTGACTGCTGTGAATAGAGCTCATCTCACCTTAAATGTAAAAGCGAGTCAAGGGTTGCAAGTCAACTAAAGAAATTTGGAACAAATTGAATGAAATTCATGAAAGTAGTGAGAATGTTAAAAAACAAAAAAAAATCTATCTTAGTTGCTAAATATGAGTTGTTTAAGATGGAATCTCATGAAAATATTGATCAAATGTATTGTAGATTCAATGATCTCATTAAGGATTTAGAAGTGTTGGAAAAAGAATACTCTCTAGGTCAGAAAAACAGAAAAATTCTGAATGTCTTGTCCAAAAATTGGAAAAGTAAAGTGACTGCTATTGAAGAGACTAAAGATTTGAATGCTATGCCTATTGAATCACTTATCAATTCTCTTATCTCTTATGAGTTGAAACTTAAGACTAAGGTGCAAGAGGAAGAGGATGCAAAAGTACGAACGAATATTGCTCTAAAAGCCTCACAAGATGAAGATGATACAGCCTCCTTAGATGGAGATGACATTGAAGGTGATGACAATGATATCGCACTCATCACATGGAGGCTTGAAGAGTGATGGGTTGACGGTTGTGGGACGGGAAAGAGTAAGACCAAAAGAGGAGATTCAGAAAAGGTGGACTCAACAATTCATTCCCAAATCAGTTCAACAACCTGAGAAACAAAAGGAAGCTAGAACTCAACAAAAAGTAAACTGATAAGTGCTTTGAATGCGGCCAACTTGAACACTACGCAAGTGAGTGTCCAATGAAGAAGAGGAACGGTAAAGAAAATCAAGATTCAACAACTTTCAATTCACATGGAATGAGTGCAACTTCGATGGTAAAATTGAAGAGGAATAAGGATATGCTCAATTGGCTTTTATGGCCATTGGAGATGATGAGGTAACATCTTCTAACTCTCAATTGGAAAGTGATGATGAAACTGATAATGATCTTGAATCTTTCATTATAAAATTGTATGATAGTTTGAAAGAATCTTATACTAGAAACAAGGAATTAAAACATAAAATTGGCTTTCTTCTTCAGGACAATGCACGTCTTCTTCAAGAAAACAAAAAGCTAAAAATTGAAAGTGATTTCTTAAAAAAGAGTGAGACTGTTTTACACTTTGATCTTGATAGAAAAATAAGACTTTATGAAATATTAAAAAAGGAACAAAGTGATTTGAAAAAAAGAATGGATAATTTAAATGAGTTGCTCCAATATAAAAAATAAGACTGTTTTCAAGGTAATAAATCAAAGGCTCATCTTGGCACTCATAAGAAGTTAAATTCTGGTGCAAATAAATTTGTTATTTACAAAAGAAAACAAGTAAGATTTATTAAACCTGTTCATGTAAATAACTCTTTGATTATGTGTAATTTTTGTTGTAAAAAAAATCACATGAAAAGTGATTGTTATGTGAGAAAAAACATGATAAGAGGCATGAAATGCACGTGGATAGTTAGACATGATGCTAACTCTAACAAATAGGAGATATTGATAAGATTGATGAGATTCTTGTTCATAATGGTTTTTTATAATTTTCTTTTGATGTTTCTGATATTTTGAATTGAGTTTTTCTTGATATTTTTGAATTTTACTGAAGTTTTATGATGACAAAAAAGGGGAGAAATGGATGTTATATGAAAAGGGGAGTTGTTCTGAGCTTATAAAATTATTTGGATGCAATGAGTGAGGGGGAGCTTATTCTCATATGCTCAATCTTTTTTCTTTCTTCCATCCATTATTTTGTCACCATCAAAAAGGGGGAGAATGTTGACATTGGTCCCTAGCTTTTGATGTTTACAAAATAATGGATAATTCTAATATCTCTTCAAGAAATATTTTTAGTTGTGAAGCAAATCAGATTCAAAAATCAAGTGCAATTGAAATGGACAAAGGTTGCTGAAAGCTGTCAGACGCTTGGATCGGACGTTCGATAATCATTGCGTAACTTCGGACGCATGAAAAACTCCACCATCGGACGTCCGAAGGAAATAAAATATTTTCTCCTGGATCATTGACCTCGATCTGACACAAGTATCGGACGTCCGATAGGATCCTTCAAAGTCAACGAAACTATCGGACGATGAATATGTTTCCACCGGACGTCCGATAGAAACAAGATGATTTTTCAAATCTCTTTGTTTGCTGTCGGACGCACAAAGAGTTTGCACCGGACGTCCGAGAAAATTGAAGAAAATTTCTCAAACCCACTGTCTGCTGTCGGACGTAAAAAACAGGAGTACCGGACGTCCGATATTTTAACGGCTAGTTGACTGTTCAGCTACTTTCTATCTGTTGGAAGCATTAATGATACACTTTGTTGGTATTCTATAAATAGAGTATGGTCAGAATCTTCAAATAACTTTGACACACTGAAAATACAAAAGATCTAGAGTGATTTTAGTGAAGAAAATATTCTCAAAAGAAGATTTGTAGTCTTAGTGGTGTGAGATTCATTGTAAGATTTTCATTTGTGAGTGAATACTTCATGAGTGTAGCTCTGCGAGGGTTGTCTTGAGGGATAATAAAACTTCCTAATTTGATCGAGTGGAGTTCGGGGCAAGGAGGAGGTGAACCTTCCTTTGTACACAAGAGTGATTGTAATTCATCAACTTGAAGAAACTTGTTTGAATTAATCTACAAGCTCAAGAGGAGTTGAGTAGTTAATTGGTTTGCAATTCTTTCCTTTTTATTTACTTATTGTTATATTTGTGATTTTTACATTGTTTATCTCTTCCACTTGATTGTTTTCGATCCTTACAGAAAATTAGTCGTCATAAAATGGGGCCATTACCCACAATAAAAAAAAGTTATCACAATTGACTGAAAGGAGCAAAGGCATCAGTGATGACCTTGAATTGTCGTCACAGTTGGACTCCCGCCACATCGCGCCAAACTACATCAGCGACGACTATCTAGATGTTATCAATAATAATTCCCCTTTCTTTGACAACTTGGCTATTGTTGTCACTGATAATAATGGAACTAGTTAGTGACAACTTTCACTTGTCACAATTTGATTCAAAATATGCATACAACATAGCAGTTGTTATTCAGTATTTGCTCTCTGATGAATTTTTTAATTGTTAGGAACTCAAATTTTATCATGTAAATTAATATTAGTGCAATAATTTGAAGTGAAATTAACCATTTGAAACAAATAATCTCTCTTTATTATAAAATAGCAAAAAATATTCTGGAGTATTGGGCAAAAATAATGGAAAGAAAGATAAATAAGTTGTAATTTAGTTCACAATTTTGAGAAAAGTGATATCATTATTAATATCGAATCAACTGTTTGATGTCATAAAAAATTAACTATTTGAAGCAGAACCAAGGTGCATTTACCACTTGTAATATTTCAACATAATTTTCTCATCCATTATGAATATTTTCACAAAAATATTTAAAAGTAGCAAGTAATATTATATTAGTAAAATATTAATTCAACTAAAATGTTGGAAACTAAAAAACTTTGATTGAAATTTTGGTACTGAACAAGTAAGGGGGAAATCTAAGGAATTGAAATTTTATTCAAAGTCAATATTTTGAGGAGAGGCGCGGAAAGACTTAGAACACTTAGAACCAAATAGCCAACACTACCAGTATCCTAAAGCCAACACTACCAGTATCACTACCAGTATCCTAAAGCCAACAGCCAACACTTAGAACCAACCGTAGCACACTGCTCCTTATCTCTGCCGAAACATCTTCTCGCCATCTCCTAATTGATCTTGGCTCGGAAATGATCAAATAGAAGACCACATTTAGCAGCAACTCTCTACAAAAAAAAGGTATGCCGATTCTCTTTTTCCTCCCTAATTTTCCCCCAAATTTTTGCCCTAATTATTTTTTTTTGCCAAAAATTTCAGTCTAGTTTTTGGGGTTTCATTTGATTTATGGATGGAGTCATCTCTTCCTTTTGGATTCTACTTACTTGTGGGTTTTACCCTTGCTAATTTTTGGTCAACATCATTATTTTGGGTATGTATGGGCTCGTAACAGCCTCCTAACATACAGGTTGTGGCTACACAGATTTAGCCCTTTCCTGATCCCTTGAATTCCTCAACAGTTTTGGCTACATAGGTTGTGGCTAATTGAGCTTGTAGACGAGTTTGTGTTTTGCATTGCACACAGTCTTATTTTAATTCCTATTCGCAAGAGTATGTTGAAACAATAAAAGTTCTTGATATATAGCTATCATGCTCTGTCCATGGCATGGGGCCTGAAGAAAATTGATAGAGATGCTTTGAATGTATTTTGGACTTTCCTTCTTGTCCAGATGGTAAATAACAATTTATGCATACTCGCACCAAGAAAAGGAAAAAGAAAGAAAAAATGTCTTATGTCTAGGACCCATAATAACTCAATCATAGCAAATGCTAGATGAAGACTATCCTTATTGAGGAAATATTTCACCCGTTTTCTTCTTATTTTTATCTTGGATTTGTGTATCAATTTGCTTTCAAAGCAAATCCAGATTAAAAAAATGGGATGTTGACTTGTGGAAAATGTGAACCAATTAGTGTTGAATATTGATTTGAGTCCCATTTCGGATGGTTTTGTTCCTATCCATTTATTATCATCACTTTTTTTTTTGGAATAAAGCAAAGTGGTCATATTGTTGTGCTCACATTATAGTATTATACTTAACAAATTTGAAAATTAGATAACCTTTAATGAAGATTTTATAAAGTGGCTTTATGGAAAATTCTTAACATTTATAACTGCTAAATGTTGTGGTGTCGTGAAGGCACCAAGTTACCACATTACAACTGGTAAGTTTACTTATGTAAGATGTAAATTCTGTTAAGATAGTAGATGAATTTTTTATACCTTACCATTAGTATGGCGAGAGTTAGTACTTACATACATTTCAAAGGGTGCACAGTGCAACTCTCACTGAAAATTAATCAAAACTGCTAATCATCTGACTGCAAATTTTGGACCCAAAAGTAAAATTGTAGACAAACTCAAACACAAGAGAAGAACAGATAAGCATGAAAACATTAAGCGGGAACAAAAGAAAAAGAAAAAAAGAACTAGACAAACTACTATCAAACTTTTGACTGGGATAAAAACTTTAATGGTGCATTTTCCTTAATTGGTCTTTCCAGGGCCTTAGATAACAATGGCCACTGATTGCGCTAGTTTGTTACTGTGATCTTAGTGCTGTCCCCAAAAACCTCAACTGAGATCTCACAAGGAGTTGAACCTGCCTAATTAAAGTAAGGGTTATTTATTCATTAAATACTCGTTAAGAAATAATTCAAGTGTTAAATTTTAGAAAATTAAAGTTAAACAGAAAAATGCATAACAATAAAAGAAAATAATAATTGCGAATATGTATATTCATATGATAAATAACATGTGATTAAAATATTTTAACTAGTGTTTAATGAGATAAGAACACCTTTTAAAATATTCTACCTAGACTTAATTAAGAACTAATAACTTTAGAGGGATACCCTTTTTAAAATTTTTATACTGCTCCAGGTAATGATAGCCATTGATTGAACTGGTTGTTTGTTACTGTGATCTCAGTGTCGTCCCAGGAAATCTCCATTGAGATCTAATAATTAAATTTCTCCCTTGTCCTTTTCGTTTTGTTGTCTTCTTTATGAAGCAAAAGTTTGTTTCCTTTTTGACAAGAATGTCCAGGTGTATTTGTGACATGTTTGACAGTTAGTTTCCTTTTTGTATTTATGAACCAAATGTGTAGTTGTGACATGTTTGAATTTACTAATAGCTATGTTGTATTTTGTTTAATTTTTATTATTGTTATATGGGAAGATTAATTTCCTGTATTGAGCTTAATTTCCTATATTTATTATATGTGTTGTCATTGTAGTATCATGGTTGCGTATTTTTTTGTGTTAGGATCAACGATGCTTGTGAAAAAACATGGATTGGAGTTGGATGACAATTAAAGATTACTTGCATCCTAGATATTTGGCAGGAGTGAAAGAATTCGTTGAGTTTGCTTATTTAGGCAAGGATCCCACATATAAGCTCCCTTGTCCATGTAAAGGGTGCAACAACTTTGAGGATCAAACTATGGAGGTCATGAAAAGTCATTTGCGCTGGGGAATTGTTGAGAGCTATACTAGGTGGGTATATCATGGTGAAAGGTTTGAGGATTCTGATGAGGATGAAAATGATAACATAGTTTTAGACGAAGAAAATAGTGAGTCAGATGACATTCAAGAAATGTTAAACGACGTTGGTACTGCAAACTTTGGCGAGAATTGGAGAAATTCGGGGGAACATTGTGAGAACCCTAAACCTTTCATATTTTCTTAACCTTTTGGTTTATTCTCATTTCCCCTTTTAGTGAAAATTTGCTAACTAATCGTTTTAAACAAAGGAAGGCCTGGTTGTTATGTGTATCTGTGTGTGAGATATATATATATGTGCATGTGTTGGAAGTTCGGTTGAGCGCGGCAATCAAATTCGAAAAAAAAAAGAAAAAATTTTGTGAAAAGCCTGAATGGCCAAATCCGGCGAGTTCTTGGCCGGATTGTTGTGGATTTTTGAAAAAAAAAATAGTTTCGTCTCTGGCCCGAATCCGGCTAGGAATCCGGCCGGAAATCAGGCCAGATTCCGGCCGGATTGTGACGTGGCACAGGCGGCCACCAACTTTGACCGCCTGTTTCCTTCCATTTTATATAGCTTTTGGCCCAAAAATATCTTCATTTCAACCTTGCTCAACCGTGAGTCTTAGAGAGAAGAAAGAAAGCTCTTCAAATTCTAGTTTCAATTTTCCCCTAGATCTTGAGTTTTCACCGTTAGAATTTTAGTCTACTCCGTACAAGTGCTAGCTAGGGTGGACTAGAGGTCTTGGTGGAGTTATTTTTGGAAGAGAAGCCCTAAGTTTCTACCTTTGTTGAGCTCATAAGGTGAGTTGTTGAGAAATTCCCTTTTTGGTTCTAATATTGGTTAATTAGTGACTTGTAAAGGCTAGTGGTGCTATATTGTGGATGATTTCATGGTTTTAAGTCAAGTTGGTTCAATTTCTGATTTATTGGGTATTTTTCTGATTTTATATGAAAGTCATGGATTGGTCTTGGATTGATGGATTGAAATGGGGTTAAATGGAACCTTTGTGCGTTAATTTCGTTTGTTTGCGGAAAATTTACGCTTGTGGGGATAATTTCCGGTTTTAGGGTTTCAATTTGGGGGTTTTCTTATAGTTGGCTCTTAAGCTTCTAATTGGCTTTGATTGAAGGGTATTGTGCCCTAATTGAGTGTGTTTTATTGCTTGTTAATTGTACATGTGATAATGGTTAATTGCTATGAGTAATGGGTTTTTGATTGTTGGGTGAAAGTGAAGAAAATTAGGGGAAATGCTGTCCGTTTCTTTTCTTGTCTTGTAAATGAGTTAAAGTGGTTTTACAAATGTGTTTTGTATCGAGTTGGACGTATTTCCTTGAAAATTTCATCGGGTCTTTCAATAGGGGTTCGAGGGCTAAGTTTCTATTTGAACTTGTATATTTCCGCTTGGCAAATAATGTGACCGTTTTACCCTTTTAAGACATGGTACCTCTTCCGTTTGAAACTTCAAATGTTCCTTACGCCTTCCCAAAATATAGAGGTTTGAGTTAGGGTTTTATCGGCCACAAGTGAATTACTTTTAAGCGAGATTTTAAGTGTGGAAGTTAACGTATTTTGTCCTCCTTTTCACATGATTTTCATCAAGGCACTGGTCATATAATGCCATTTGAATATATATTGCTTTTGAGTCATATAAACGATTCCGAAACAATATCTCTTAGCTGATCCAGTTGGATTCCGATTTGACTTTGGTCCAAGTGTTTCCCGCCGGAAATTTTATAACCCTTGTGAGTTTGGTTTTGCACTCGGTTTATAAAACCCTAGTTATCTCCGTCCTCCGAACCAAATACCCTCTTTTCACTAGAAGTCGTCCTTATACGTTTTATTTGTTATTTGTTGGATTTTCTTCGATTCACTTACTTGTTTTGCTAGATGAACTATAACATTCTTTCTCGTTGAATCTTAGGTTTTCTCGGTGACCAAGGGTAATATCCGGTAGGATATTTTGGACATTATTTTGCATAACTAGGTGAGTGTTCCTTGTTTGTTATATTTTCCTTGACTTCATGATTTGTGTTATTATTTGATAACGTGTTAAGTGCTTTCAATGATTTTTAAACGAGTTTTCTAGGCGAGTGTGCACTTTATCGCACTTGACCTAAATGAATGTGAAATTTTCAATGATTTAATGATTGAAATGTTAGTTGTGCATGATGTAAGCCTTTTGGCTGCACTGGGTCCTGCCCTTTGTTACCGATCGACTTGAGCCAGAAGCGGACTCAGTCGGGCGATATAGTGACCCTGGGTGTAAATATGGTATATTCGAGTATTACCTTGAATTCTAGTGGAGTCTGGCCAACGTCCAAGAAGGGGATGAATGAAATGAATGAACGAATGAGGGTTTTACTTACAAAAATGCATTTTCAAATGATTGGAGGAATAAGGGGAAATGTCAGGAGAACGAATGAACGAACGAGCGAATGGCTCCCTGTGAGCCCGTATCCTTTTAATGATTGTGTTATTATCGCTTTCCATTGTACATGTTTCTTGAATTATTGTTACTCTATGTTTGATGTATTGATTGATTGTTTGATTATGTATTCGGAACCTCACTGAGCTTTTAGCTCATCCCTTTAGTTTTGTTTTCCTTAACAAGCGAAAGCGAGCAAGGACAAGAGCTCTTTATAGACTAGCTTGGTCTAGTTCTTTGATTTTGTAATGGTTCTCGGCATAGTGCTTGGCACGGGCTGGTTGTATGGTGAATTGAGAACCTTTGTATATTCGACGTTTATATTTCCTTTTAAGATAGTAATGTATATAAATTTCGCTTAAGTTTTGGATTGTTGTTATGTTATTCCTATGGTTGTATTCCGGATTTGATTGAAATGAACGATTGAGTCCCGGCGAGAGTTGGACAGGCGGTCCGCCGAACCCTTTGGTTCGCCTGAGGGGGAGGTGAGGCTGTCACAAACATAATAGGGATATACCAAATAAGCAAGAGGGGGAAGCAAGTAAGTTTCTTAGATTATTATCTAAAGCTGAAAAAAGTCTCTACCCGGGTTGTGATAAGTACTCAAAACTTTCCTTTGTTGTCCATATTCTTCATTTGAAAACTATGAATCGGTGGACTTGCAAATCCATCGATATTGTGCTGAAATTCCTCATTCAAGTCTTTCCCATAGCATCAATTCCTAGCTCATACTATGATGCAAAAAATTTAATTCGTGAGCTAGGACTCAAGTGTGAAAAAATACATGCATGTGAAAATGATTGTGCACTTTATTGGAAAGAAAATGAAAGCCTCGATCGCTGCCCAAATGAAAAATGTAAAGCGCCTCGTTATAAATCCCCGGGTTCTAAAATTCCTAGAAAAGTGCTTCGCTATTTCCCCTTAAAATCAAGGTTGTAAAGACTATTCATAAACAAGGAGATAGCTCAAGATATGAGGTGGCATAAAAAGAGACGCATTCCCAAGGAAAACACAATGACACACCTTGCTAACTCAATAGCTTGGAAGGAGTTTGATAACACTCACCCATCTTTTGCCGAAGATCCTCGTAGTGTTAGGTTGGGGCTTTCAACTGATGGTTTCAATCCCTATGGAAACATGAATAATGCATATAGTATATGGCCTGTAATCCTCGTTCCTTACCATCTACCACCTTGGAAATGCTTAAAGGACCCTTTTTTTCCTGTTATCAATGATTATTCCAGGTCCTAAGTGCATAGGAAATGATATGGATATATTTTTTAGGCCTTTAATTGATGAGTTGAAAGAGTTTTTTGACACTGGCTTTGAGACTTATGACGCAGCCATGGGAGAAAAATTTATGTTACAGGCTGCTTTATTGTGGATTATAAGTGATTTTCCAGCATATGCCTATTTGTCAGGGTGGAGTACGAAAGGTTATAAGGCCTGTCCTGTTTGTTTAGATGATACAACTAGTGTATATCTGAGAAATGGATTAAAGTGTTGCTATATAGGGCATCGGCGATTTTTGCCAGCGGACCATAAATGGCGTAGAGAAAGAAAGTCATTTGATGGCAAGAGTGATCTTAGACAACCTGTTAGAACTTTATCCGATGAAGAAATCTTGGAACAACTTCAAGAGTTTGATCAAATGGTGTTTGGTAAGGCACCTGAATTGCTTAAAGAGAAGAAAAGAAAACGCATGCAAAATCAGTCAAATTGGTTGAAGAAAAGCATTTGTTTTGAGCTGCCATATTGGAGTACTAACATAATTAGACACAACTTGGACATTATGCATATCGTGAAGAATGTGTGTGAAATTTTGTTGGCTACAGTGATGGGTACGGGACACAAAAATAGGGACACTTGGCAAGCTAGGGAGTATTTGAAGGAAATGAGATTGAGGGAAGAATTGCATCTTCAAACTCAAGGGGATTCAAAGATGATACCCGCTGCATGCTACACTCTTTCACGCAGCGAAAAACAAAAACTATGCCAGTTTTTGAGCTCAACAATACATCTTAGAGGCAAGTTGTGTCATTCGCAAATATGGCAAATGGAAAGCAGAAAAATGGTCCAAACTCCAAGAATCTGATAGAGAAGGAATGCTAAAACTTGTTAATGTAAGTGAATTGTTTTGAAGGCTTGTTTTTCTTCTTGACTTGGTAACAAATAGTTCTGCAACAGGTCATTTATGCACTTTTTCTGACATTTACAATAAATTTTTCACTCATATTTCAGAATAGTTTTGCTTATGATGAAGGAGAACATATTAAGCCAGCACTTCTTAAGCAGTTAAATACATAGTACAGAAGTCGACGATACAATTTTCACATGATTTTCAAGATATTTAGTACAAAAGAGGAAGCACTTGCAAATCGTCCACAATATGTTGAAGAATCTGATTGGGTTTACCTTTGTGACTATTTCTGTAGACCAAATTTTATGGTATAGAGGCCCACTTTTGATCATTTACTATTGTTCTTCCTCATGTTTTTCGTGTGTTAAATTTTGATCACGGCTAAACTTGATAAGTGCAGAAGATAAGTGAGAGGAACAAGATCAATAGATCAAAGCAAAAAACTGCTCATATAGCTGGAACAAAATCCTTTCTTCATCATAAAGCTGACCGGGTAATTGATTATCTTGAAGACATGTCTTTTGGATTGTCTGGGTAGGTTATTTAACTTCTTATTGTAACATGAAGCACAAGAGGGGAGGGAAGTTGGATCGATAGAACTTTATGACATCACCCATTACAGCAAGAAGAAGAATGCAATTGACGAAACATCTGCTATGAACTTAGTAAGAAAAATGGAATTGGTACTCTAATATTGTTGTACAACTCTTATGAAAGTCTAACTTCAGAATTTACCTTTGTGACAAAGCATGATGAAGGAGAAAAAGTTGGAATCTGAATCTAGTGGTGCAAATAGGACTGAAGAAGATATTTCCATTGAAGTAACTGGACGTGTAACCGGATACGTACATGGCCGTGGTGCCCCCAAAGCTGGAATAATTGCCCAAAAGCTTGCAGAGATAGATGATTTCAAGAAAAGAGCAGAACAAGCGGAGAAGCGCTCAGCTGAGTTGGAAATAACGGTCCAATCTCAATAACAACTTATGGAGAAGCTTGTGAACCAGCAAAGTGAAACGCAAAACTAACAAAGTGAAATGCAAGATCTCCTTAAATATTTGAAAGCACAGCTGCAAGCTAACAAGCAAGATGATGAAGGCATATCTGAACGAACTGATTGGTAAGCAATTTTCAACTATATATACTTGTCTAAATAGATATAATGGTTGCTATGGTTTTAAAGTTAACATAAGTTATTGCAAACTAGTTATTGGTAGGTGATAATATTAACTTGTAATATCAAGATTGAGGAGGGACATTTAAGAATTACTTTTGTCAACACAAGGTTCTAATCAGATGGTGTTTTGATCCTGGGAGTACATTTGTGGTTTTATCATAGCTTTGTTATCATGAAACAATAACATTACACATAAAAAAAAACCTTCAACAGTGTTTCTGTTTCATGATATTAATTTGAGAAGCACAGAAGGGCTAAAGAATAGAAAAGATTATTATTGTCATTTGGCCAATGAGTTAACTAAAAACTTAAAAAAGTGTCATGTTTAAGATGTTTTATGTTCAAGATACAGAAACGCTTGCATCTTGCAGGTTTCAAAGGTTCATGGCAATTCTGGACCTGTCTCTCCCTTTCATTCTTGTGGGTGCCACTTATTATTCTCAGTGTTTTGAACACAAACTAGTGTAGTGTCTGTGTCACTACTGGTTGTTGTGGACAGAGTAGGAAGATTTGATATCTGCTTACTAATTTAGGTTAGAAATGAACAGCAAAAACAAAGTACAGATTTAGCTTTCTGAATACTTGCTAAACATTAATGTCATGCAATTTCCAGTTAAGCCTAATGATTTGCTATGTGGTGTCCTGATTCTAGTTTTTCTATTTTGCAATGACATTTAGGCTTTAAAGCTCAGACAGAAACTTTGATGGCTCCTAATTACCGCATTTACTCTGGAAAATCCTTTCTTTCCTTGTTGAATTTTATCATGGCACTATCTTCTTCATTCCTTTTGTCTCTGCTGACCAAAGCTTCTGATTTCTTGTTAGAAATATGGTGCAGACAATTTGCTGTTATGTCTCAAACCCTTCGTTTCTGAAATTAGCTCCTACTTAGTTGCCAAAAACTGTTGTTCTGATGATATGTAAAGTTGCAGACGGAAATGGTAAAGTAATTCAAGCAAAGAACTAATTACTAGTAAATTAGCAAACATGAACCTAAAGAGGACCTAATTGTAGCGTTGACAGAATAACCATCTTCAAGAAGCCTTTTGATCAACCATGATGCCAAAAATCCAGTTCCACCTGTTACACATACTCTCCCCTTCTCCATCTTCTCCCCTTCCATTAATTTGTGTCCGTCTAGCCTTTAATACCAGTATAGTACTGCTTGGTCTCTTTGCAGTGGATTGTCAGTTTCAACTTGAAGAATTAATGTATTTCCAGTATAGTATTTCACTTGAAGAATACCAGTATAGTACATGCGAAATGTATTTCCTTCAAGTAGTTAGAGGGAATCTTCCTTGTTAGTTAGATTGTTATGCTGAGTCAACAATCAAGTAGTTATTTTGTTATTCTTGAGCTGTATAAGAATGCAGAAATCCGGATTGGGCAACATGGAAAAATCATTTTGAATAATATCTCTCTTTCTTCTTCCTCAAGTCTAATTTCTCTCCCCTTTATCACTCTATTTCTGCTGCAATTGCTGCATTCATTACAGTGGTATCAGATTAGTGAATGCTTGTTACTTTTGTTGTTTATTTAGCAATTAGAGACTGTTTTGCTTTTGTCACCTGAATTGCAATGTTGCTGTCCTTTGGCATCTAAATATTAAAACAAAGAAATGGAATAATTCTGTCCATATAATCCTTGGCTCTTATTGAATGTTATTAAACTTTCATCCTCTAGTAGACTTTAATGTAGTGGTGGGCACAGTAGGTATGCTCTGTAATCCATTTGAAAGTACTTCCTAGAAAGAGTACGGGCATTTTGATAACAAGCAAGTTTTTGGAAAGTAATTTTTAAGAATCCACTACTTGCGGAAGCCCATTATGGCAAAAACAGCTTGCTTTCAAGGTCTTCTATGCACCATTTAATGGTGTAACATAACACTTACAATCCAGAACATAATAAATTCAGATTTTGTTCTTATTATGTTGTATTTTTATTTCCTTATTATGTCAAATAAGGAGTCATAATTTTACATATTAGTTACTAACTTATTTGAGATTTGATTCAAAGATGTACATTTATTCATTGTATACATTTATTCATTGGCATTAAGCCTGACATGCACGTTGGGCTATTATAGAACTACTAGTACATTTTGCTGCTTCATTCCACAGTGCCACATAAGTTAGATCTTATAAAGCTTTATGCAAGAATTTCAAAAACAACCTGCAGATTACAATTTGCCCCAGTAGATAAATGCAAAGGAAAACTTTTTTTTGTCCATATAATGTCTCTTTTTCTACTATTTATACAGTCACTATCTAGATGAGGCTTAAACCAATGATTCACTTTATTTTTTGGTGACTCCTTAACTAATTTTTCTTGTTTTAAATTTTTCTATCATTTACTAATAACTTTACTACTTTATTGCAGATATATTGCTCATTTTGGAGGTTTCGAAGAAGATTAGCAGTACGACTTACATGTCGGCTCAAAAACTGTGGTTATAGTGCTGTCTTAAGTTTAGAAAATGTTTCGGAAGCGCAGGAAATGTTTTGGGACTTGGAATATGTTTTTTAGTGCAGCCTTGACTTATATGAGTAGTATTTGTTCTACTGAAACTTATGAAACTATTTGTACTATGATGTTGCACTTATTTATGACATTTGAATATTTAATATGTTATTCTGGCATTTTCTATTGGGAAAAATACACGGAACCCCCCTATGGTTTTGCGAAAAGACACGGAACCCCCCTATCGTTTAGAAACATACACATAAACGCCCTAAACTTCATAACTGAAGTGGAAATAGACTTTTTAACCGGTTGAGTTACCGGCTGCAGGTCGAATACCCAAAATACCCTCATTTATAATAGAGAGAGAGAGAGAATGAACAACTGACTCTTTTCTCGTTCATCCTGTGTAAGAAAAAAAAACCCTAAGACAAGGGATTTGTATACTAAATTGTTGCTGAAATATCGTGAATCTGAGTTGAAAAAGCCGTGGGTGCATTCTATTGCGAAGAATGGAGTGACAGATTGGTGGTTGTATCTGATCGTAAAGCTGCATTCGGTTGCGAAGAAGGGAAAGACAGATTGGTGGGGAAATCTGATCGTGAAGCTTGTTCGACATTTCTAGGTAAGAATCAGAACTTATTGTTCAATATTCAGTCCATTTAATGTTTAGGATTTGTAATCCTTTTCCAATTTGTTTATTCCTTTTCTACATTACCCCATATCTGTCATTTTTATAGTTGGTGGCCCATATTTAGGTGATTTATCAGAGAAAATGGGGTTTAAAAATGTAAAGATCTTAACTTTTTTAGCTTTTTTTGAAGAATGTCGGTCTTTTTTGGAGAATGTGGGTCTTTTTTGGAGTATGTGGTTGATGTCAGGAGGAAATAATATGTGTCGGGTTTGGATTTGACTACAAATCAGATTTCACTTAATAATTTGATTGTTGTTATAACTAATTGTTCTTATAATCTGAAAGTGTGATGTAGCTTAATATAGTTTATTAATCTATATTTGAATTCTAAAAGTGTTGATTAAATAATGTAGGTTGGGGACCATGTCAGATCCTTTTAGGACAGTGGATATCCACATGCACTATGGTGGGCAGTTTATACATCATCCCAATATTAGGTATACAAGTGATTTAGTGAGAGTGTTTCACAATTGCGACCCTGATGAGTTATCAACATTTTCATTATTCAACCTATACTCCAAAATTGAAAAAGAAGCGGCATGTGGAAAATTTTGGTATTCCATTCCAGACCATGATGTGGATGTAGGTGTTATCCCAATAAATGATGATGTGGACATAGAATTGTTGACTACCTGTTATGAAGGGCTTCCTTTTATGCATATATATGTAGAGGCAGGTCAGACGCCTCTCAAAATTATCTCACCAGATGGTAAGCTCTTATTCGAAAGAGTGACGAATGATGGTCCACTTGCTTTACCGTACAATGAAGGTTCTTCAGAGCTAAATTCAGATCTGACTAGAAAAGGTGCTGGAGCTTCACAAAATCCTGTTGATCTGACTGGTTTTGAACCATATATTGGTGATACAAGAGGGCAAGAAAATGATTTAGATGGCCCAACTGCTGTAGAAACTAATGATGGCACACAAAATCCCTTCGAACCAACTAAGAAAAACAGAAGAAAGGGTGGTAAAACTCCATCAAGGAAGAGACAAACTGTGGTGCAACCTGTGAAGAGAGCAGCTAGAAAAACTGTCAGAAAATTATTTCAGCAAACAACCAGAACCTCTGTTGAGACCAATCAAGTCAACAATGAACAACATTGTGACTTTGACAGAACCTCACTTGAGAAGAATCAAGTCAACAATGAACAGCAGCACCACAGTGATGGAAACGAAGAAGCTGATCCGGATTGGTTGAGAGAGGGCCTAGAATTTGCAGAAGATGAGGATATCTTTGCAACTGCTGGTTCAACTGTACTTCAAACAAATCAGCAAATTGGTGACTTGAATGAGCAGCAGCAACAACATCAGCAACCACAAGGTGAGGAGTCTACAGCACAACATCAGCAAACTGAAGACTTGAATGAGCAGCAGCAACAACATCAGCAACGACAAGGTGAGGAGTCTACAGCACAGCATCAACAAACTGAAGACTTGAATAAGCAGCAGCAACAATATGAGGAAGCACAGGGTGAGGAGTCCACAGCACAACATCAACATGGAGGAGACCAACCTATTGGCCCTGACAGTGAGGAATGGAATGAACCTGTGACTGCAGATGAAGACTTCCTATATTCTGGTGATGAAAATGGGCCTGACTACTCATATTTCAATGCTTCAGTGGAGTTTAACAAGCCAAATTTTGAATTAAAGGTTGGGAAGAAATTCACTCATTTTACAAAATTTAGAGAAGCACTTGTGGAATGGAACATTAGAGAGGGATACGAAGTTTTATATATCAACAATGACAGTTGGAGGATAACTGCCAAATGTGCAAAAGGATGTTCTTGGAGGATTCATGCAAGCAGAGTTAATAGAACTGACACTTTTCAGATCAAAACACTAAAGGGAGAGCACCATTGCGGCAGAGAGTACACTAACAAGCATGCAACCTCAACTTATCTGAGCAGAAAGTTTCAAGAGAAGGTTCGAGATGACCCTAATTGCAGCTTGGATGGCATTATTAATGATGCCAGAAGAAGATTCATGGTTAATATAAGTGGCAAAAAAGCATACAGGACTAAGAGGAAGGCCAGGGAGGCAATCAAAGGTTGTGATATGGAGCAATATGAACGGCTGTGGGATTATGCTGCCACGGTTAGACAGTCAAATCCAGACAGTCATATAGCTATACAAATAGACAGGAGGTCTATTGAGGAAATGGCAACATTTCAAAGGTTATTCTATGGTTTGGGTGCTCTTAAAAAGGGCTTTCTTGCAGGTTGTAGACCAATCATTGGCCTAGATGGTTGCTTTTTGAAGGGGCCCTTTGGAGGTCAGCTGTTAGCAGCACTTGGAAGGGATGGGAATGACAATATGTTTCCCATAGCCATTGCCATTGTTGAAGCAGAAAACTATAATAGCTGGACTTGGTTTTTGAAGGAACTGATTACTCATATTGGAAGGGGCAATGTAGTGCATTATACCTTCATTTCTGACAGGCAAAAAGGACTGGTACATGCTATAGAGGAGCTATTTCCTGGTGCAGAACACAGATTTTGCCTTAGGCATCTGTTTGAGAATTTTAAGGCAAAGTTCAAAGACAGTGAACTGAGAGAATTGTTTTGGGCTACTGCATCAGCAACTAATGGTGATGATTTCAAGAGAGCATTGAATGCTTTGGAGATAGCTCAGCCACAAAATGGAGAGAACCTTACTGCTGCTGGTTGGTTAAAAAGGCTGCCATATCACTTGTGGTCTAGAGCACATTATGGAATGGCTGCTAAGACTGATATTTCAGTCAACAATTTGAATGAGAGTTTCAACAACTACATTTTAAAAGCAAGAGACGAGCCAATTATGACTCTTCTTGAATTTTTCAGAAGAAAGTTAATGCAACGATTGACATTGAAGAGGCAAGGCATGGAGTCATATGGAGGCAGATTGTGTCCAAACATTATTGAGAAGCTAGCCAAAAGTATAGAGAAGAGCAGACATTGTATTGCTATATTTGATGGTATTGAATCATTTGAGGTTGATGGTTTCAACAGAACCTCCGTCGTGAACTTGCAACATAGAAGCTATTCATGTGGTGCATTCCAGTTGACTGGAATTCCATGTGTGCATGCTATTTCTGCCATTCAAAGCATGCGGATGAAGGTTGAAAACTATGTCGATGAGTGCTATAGTAAAGAGGCATACTTGAGGGCATATGCTTATAGCATTGGAGCTGTTCCATCCAAAGAACACTGGATTGATAGTGGAATGCAGCTGTTAAATCCACCATTTGTGAAGAAACAACCTGGGAGACCTAAAAAACTTAGAAGAAGAGGTCCGGATGAACCGAGAGATCCACAAAGAGCTTCCAAAAAGGGGTTGCCAGTATACTGTAAGAGATGTTTAAAAATTGGCCATAATAGGAGAACTTGTAAGGAACCTCCTCATCCCAAATCCAAGTTGTATAAGGTACATTTAAGTACTTGAATTTTTCTTGGATTACGTACTCTTGATAATTATTCCAGCAATAAATTTTTGACTCTGGTTGCAGGCTCCAGCAAGCAATACCCAGCGAGGGGCAAGAACAGCTTCCACTTCAACCCCAACCAGAGAAGCACCAGTGCATCAAGTATCTCAGCAAAGCAGCACTGCTGCAGTTACTGATAACAACCCCAGTTCTCGATCCAAAAGATTTAAGAAAAATTAGGATCAGGATGCTCTTTTTTGTAATGACATTATTGGCATATTTTGTAATGACATTGTATAATGGATTAACATATTTTGTAAGTGATGCTCTTTTTTGTAATGACATTATTGGCATTATTGCTCTTTTTTGTATTGCTATATATTGGATTGTGGTTATCATATTATGACTATCTAAATTACAGTTGGTTTTGTATTGCTATATATTGGATTGTGGTTATCATATTATCATATTAGATTGTGGTCATGACAGTTAGTTCATGACTAAACAGGTTGTATGATTATTATCTTTCTTTCAGACAGGAATACAAATCATGACAAAATTTGGAATTTTTTCATAAACTAAAATCATTACATTATTTAGTACATCATTATACTGCCACTAACCAAACTACTATTTTCTATAAGCAGCAATAACTAGAGATAAACAACAAATAATAAGAGACAAAATCATTATCACTTTCAACATCCCCACAGTGCCTTCAACCGTGCTCAACTTTGCATGTAGCCCCGACAAAATGTCACCATTGTTCACAGCTAGCATACCTTCATTACTGTTCACTCTTGGAGAGAACCCAGAACTTTCGTCTAATCTTGTTTCTGGACTTTTACTAGTACATTCATTGCCCATTCCATCCCTTCTTAGAGGATTGCACCATGCCCAAAAGGAGCAGGATTGATCTTCACAAATGTAATACAGCCTACCTTTTGAGGGTTTGTTGGACTCCACGATCTTGATTTTTGCTCTTTTCTTGCAGAAGCATCGAGACCATTCATACCTTAGATCTGTCAAACCTCCTCCAAAATTTGTAGAAGTGGACATGACGACTTCGATATACTCAGAAGTAGATTTTCTCCCTTTTTCCTTTCACTCTTTGATAGCTTCAAATATATTCTCCCCTAATATGTAGTGCCTTCTATATAGCAACTGAAGGGTAGATTGGGAATGAAACTCACGATCTTTTCAAAAGAACCTCGCAGACCCATCATCAGTAGTTCGCTCAGCCGGTTATAGGTCTATTTCCACTTCAGTTATGAAGTTTAGGGCGTTTATGTGTATGTTTCTAAACGATAGGGGGGTTCCGTGTCTTTTCGCGAAACCATAGGGGGGTTCCGTGTATTTTTCCCTTTTCTATTGTAACAGGTGCCTACGTTTGTTATTTATTAAACATTGCTGATGTTTTCATTTTTTTAGATATTATTGTAATAGGAAAATCATGTGTAAGGTGTTGTAAATGAGTAGTATTTTTCTAGGCAGGATGTCTTTATTGACAATTGTTATTGTCACTCAATCAAAACTGTCTATTGATAAGGGATTGTTGCCACAGTTGATCAGGGATTTATTGACAACAAAGTTGTCACTAATTCCCCTATGCCCTCACTACCATTCCTTCATGCATCACTGACAAGAGAAGATGTCATCACTAGATTTATAGTTTTTACTGATGATATATGTTGTCATAAAAAAGTTTCATTTACTGACGACTCTAAGGTCGTCACTGTATACTTTCATCTTTTACTGACGACATAGATTGTCATAAAAAAACTTCTATTTACTGACGACTTTAAAGTCGTCACTGTATACTTTTATCGACGGAGATTCAGTGACGACCGTACGACAACCGAAATGTTGTCAATAATGGTCATCAGTGACAACTTTTTTATTTTTTGTGACGACATGTAGTTATCACTGATGACCAAAATTCTTGTAGTGAGCCCTCTTGAATTTCTACATTTAGCGCTTGCACAAATCGTCTTATCCTTTTTCTTTCAGTGGTCACCAACTCCGGAGCAAACTTAGAAAGTTTAGTGAATCAGCAATACTAGAAGTTTCCTGTCTTAATTTTATGAAATCATCCACTCTCTTTTTTTGAATCATGGACGGGAGAAATTTCTCATTAAATTCCCTCACAAAAATTTTTCACGTCCAAGAAGTTCTTGCTCTTTTCCATTTCCCCCTAATCACATTCCACCAAGCACGCGCCGCTCTCTCGATTTGCAAGGTAGCGAAATTCACTAATCTCTCCTTAGTATAGTCTAAAGTGGTGTCAGGTCCTCCAACCAATTTTTTGTCATCTTTGGGTCAGGTCCTCCAAGAAATTTAGGTGTGACAAATGTTAAAAATGGCTCTAAGGTTCTATTCTTCCCTCTCTCCTGAACCCTAGATTGGTTAATAGGTTCTGGACCCTGACGATCGGCTAACCGCACTAAAATATCGATCATACGGTTAATAGCAGTAGCTATTTGATCTCCCCCTTCATTCCTTTGCCCTTGGTTTGGTCTGGCTGCCGATCCATGATCATTCCTATGAGTTTGGGGTTGCCTAACCTAGCGCCCTCGGCCCCTTTCACGTTTTCGACCATCCATAATTTTAGTATACTTCTAAAGGTATGAACATAAGATAAATATACATAAGTGAAATTTAAAGTGACAAATTAAATATGCACGACGAAAAATAAATATGTAAGACGTAAAAATAATTAGAAATATGCACAACCCATAATGTAGATTAAAAGTCATAGAATAACAAAGTCAAGCACATCATACATAACATTCAAGTGTTTCAAAAGATAAGTAGCATAGTTAAACAAAATACAATGGTCTTAGAACAAAGCACTACCCCAACTATTCTTGACAAAACTACGAAAATAGAAAAACTACTGATTTAGTGGTTGGCAGAGCTAGAAGTCTCGACTATTTCACTAGGTTCAATCTCGTCTTCAGCACTAGGGGTTGCATTCTCCTGTCTCTCATCGAGTATCTTACCATCAATTACTTGTTCAATCAAAGTCACACATTCTGCCATCATTCCATCAGTTTGGTCCCTTATTTCTTGCGCTACCCTAACAAGTCGTCGATTAGCCTCTTGAAACTGCTCACGAAAGGTCTCTACTCTATTTCGCTCTTTGAGTATATTCGTCTCTAACTCATGAATCCAAACGGTCTGTGCATCCATAGTCGCCCTAAACTCTCGATTATCCTCTTGAGCTATTCTATTCGCACTAGATGATTGCCTCCACTCATTGACTACCGCTAGTACCATATAATTAGGGTATGCGTAAGTCTTCCAACATTCACATGAAGGTCTAATTCGATGAACTGGATTCCACTACCAAAGAGGGCCCCAAGACCTCTCTAGATAACGAATCATTCAAAGGCGCCTCGGAGATGGCTCATTTCCACCATTTCCATCCATGACCTACAATTACAATTAGAAACTTAGACAACCCAAATACATTTAATAAACTAGATCCTAATGTTTCATACTATCACATATATTTTTTATAAGATCAAGACTTTTAATTTGTCCAAACTAGTTCAAACGTAGGCTCTGATATCACTTGTAACGATCCTACTTCTCCTTAGGGCGAATCTTAGAGTTTCGACGAGCCGCCTGTCTAACTCTCGTTAGAACTCACTACGAGCCAAGTTTATAACTTAGAACTATCCAATCAATAAGTTACTAATATATAGAAGAAGTCATTTCCTTCAATTCCAAAAATATATCAAGCGTCTTAAATTACAACTATCAGAAAATCACTTAAATTATTTACATCCATAGTTAGAGCAAAAATATAATCAAGGCTTGCGTCTTCAAAAAGTCTCTCCATTTCTAAATCCGGTTAAGGAAATCAAATTTAAAGGAGTGGGTTAACGTTTGGTGAGCCCAAGAAAAATAGGCAAACAAACAAGTACAACTAGTATTGATAAAGTGTAAATCAAGAAAGATAGCAATGATATTGACGTAAAAATTCACAAGAGAAACAAAAACACTATCAATAAAGGATACAGAAGTTTTCAGGAGTTAAATCCACAATTCATGCTATGCCGGTACCTTTGAACCATAATTTTTCAATGTTGACACTCCATCAACCAAGCAAGTAACAAATCTGTAGAACCCCACTTTTGTAAGGATCGAAGACAACTTAAGAGGATTAAAAATCTAATTAAATTATGGGCACTTTTTTGCTCAATATGAAATTTACTCTCTTTTCTAAGTGATCACACAATGAATCAATTAATGAATGAACAAAATCAATTGAGAGGAGTAGAAAAGATAAGCAATGTAAAGATCACAAACGTAATAATAAGTAAATAAAAATGAAAGAATTGCAAACCAATTAACTACTCAACTCCTTTTGAGCTTGTAGATTAATTCAAACAACCTTCTTCAAGTTGATGAATTACAATCATTCTTGTGTATAAAGGAAGATTCACCTCCTCCTTGTCCCGAATTTCACTCGGTCAAATTAGGAAGTTTTTCTATCCCTCAGAACAACCCTCACAAAATTATACTCATAAATTATTCACTCACAAATGAAAAGTTTATAATGAACCTCATACCACTAAAACTACAAATCTTTCTTGGAGAGTATTTTCTCACTAAAACTACTCTAGATTTACTGTATTTTCAGTGTGCAAAAGTTATTTAAAATTTTTGACCATGCTCTATTTATAGGAGACCAAAAAGTGCTTCATTAATGTTTCCAACGGATAGAAAGTAGCTGAAGAGTCAACTAGCAGTTGGATTATCGATGTCTGGTAGTCTGGTTTCTTGCGTCCGATAGCAGGCAGTGAGTTTGAAAAATTTTCTTCAATTCTATCGGACATCCGGTGCTTGCGTCCAAAAGCAGACAATGAGTTAGAAGGAATATCTCAATTCTATCGGACGTCCGGTATTATCTTTATGAGCATCCGACAGTTTTCGTCGAATTTGAACGAACCTATCGGACATCCGATACTTGCGTCCGAAAGAGGTCAGAGAGTTAGGTGAAATGTCTTAATTCTTTCGCACGTCCAGTGATGGAGTTCTTCATGCATCCGAGTTGCGCAATGAGTATCGGATGTTCGATCCTGACTTCATAAGCGTCCGACAGCTTTCAGCAGCCTTTGTCCCTTTCAATTCACTTGATTTTTGAATCTGATTTGTTTCATAACTGAAAGTATTTGTTGAAAAGATATTAGTATTATCCATTATTTTGTAAATATCAAAAGTTAGGGACCAAGATTGAGCATATGAGCATAAGCTCCCCCTCACTCATTGCATCCAAACTTATAATCTCAGAATAACTCCCCCTTACACATAATATCCATTTCTCCCCCTTTTTGTCATCATAAGATGAGAGTAAAAAACTCATACTAAAATCCAGCAATAATAACAGAGAATCCAATATTCCAAATAAAAACAGAGAAATGATACCAGAATTCAGCAATCACCAACATACCAATATATCACAGAGAGTTTAACAAAGCAAATCATCATTAGATCAGAATTATTCTTTTCTCCCCTTTTTTGACATCATACAAATTCAGTAATATTCAAACAAATCAAGAAAAACTCAGTTCAAAGCATCAGAAACATCAAAAGAGAATTACAAAAAACTATTATGAATAAGAATCTCTCCAATCTTATCAATATTCTTACTTGTTAGACTTAGCATTATGTCTAACTATCCACATGCATTTTATGGCTCTTCTTATGTTCTTTCTCACATAACAATCACTTTTCATGTGACTTTTTTGATAACAAAAATTACACATAACCAAAGAATTATTTACATGAATAGATTTAATAAATCTAACTTGCTTTCTTTTGTAAACAGCAAAATCATTTGTAGCAGAATTAATCTTCTTCTCATAAGTGCCAAAATGAGGTTTTGTTCCATTTTCTTGAAAAAAGTTTTGTTTCTTATATTGGAGTAACTTATTTAAATTATCCATTATTCTTTTCAAATCATCTTGTTTCTTTTTGAACATTTCACAAAATTTTGTTTTTCTATCAAGGTCAAAGTGTAAAAAAGTCTCATCTTTTTTAAGGAATCACTTTCAGTTCTCAGTTTTTTATTTTCTTGAAAAAAATGTGTATTATCCTAAAGAAAAAAGTCAATTTTATATTTTAATTTCTTATTTCTAATACTAATATAAGAATCTTTCAAACTATCATGTAATTTTATATTGAAAGATTCAAGATCATCATCACTTTCATCATCACTTTCAATTTGAGAGTTAAAAGATTTACCTCTTCATCTCCAATGGCCATAAAAGCCAATTGAGTAGATTCTTCTTTCTCTTCAACTTCACTATCTAAGTTGCAGTCATTCCAAGTGATGTGGAAGTTATTAAACTTTGGTTTTCGTTCAATTTTTTCTTCTTTCTTTTTCTTCATTGGACACTTGCTCGTATAGTGTCCAGATTGGCCGCACTCGAAACATTTGTCAGTTTGCTTCTTATTGAACTCTTGATTTTCTTTGTTTCTTGAGTTGTTGAACTGATTTGGGAATGAATTGCTAGATTTTCCTTTTCTAAATCTCCTCTCGTTGAGAATACTCTTGAAACTTCTTGTGATGAGTGTAATATCACTATCATCAACTTTCACATCACCTCCATCCAAGGAAGCTGAGTCGTCTTCATCTTTCGAGACTTTTAGAGCAATACTCTTCCTTACCTTTGCATCTTCTTCCTCTTATACTTTGGACTTAAGTTTCAACTCATAAGAGGTTAGAGAATTTACAAGAGATTCAATAGGCATTGAATTCAAATCTCTTGCCTCTTCAATAGCAGTCACTTTATTTTTTCAATCATTAGACAAAGCATTCAAGATTTTTCTGTTTTTCTCTCCTAAGGTATATTCCTTTTCTAGAACCTCTAAATATTTAATAAGATCATTAAATCTACAATATATTTGATCAATATTTTCATATGGTTCCATCTTAAACGACTCATATTTGGTAACTAAGATAGATTTCTTTTGTTCTTTAACATTCTTACTGCCTTCATGAATTTCTTTCAATTTGTCCCAAATTTCTTTAGTTGACTTGCAATTCCTGACTCTAATAGATTCATTTGAGTCTAAAGTACAATATAACACATTCATAACCTTTGCATTTAAGGTGAGATAAGCTCTATCAACTGCAGTCAATTCATTTCTAGTTTTTGATCTTGATCTATGAGTAATATCATCTACTATAGAGACAACATATGGACATTCATTAACAATAAATCACAATTCAATATCAATCGATTGCAAGAAAATAATCATTCTTTCTTTTCAACTTACATAATTCGACCCATTAAACATAGGTGGTCTAATCACAGATTGTCTTTCCAAAAACATGCCATTGTTGGTTGTTATTTTTACTCCTAAACCGCTTGAACTTAATCTCTAGGAGACCAAGTTCTGATACCAATTGTAAGGATCGAAGACAATCTAAGAGGGGGTGAATTAGGTTGATGAAAAACCTAATTAAGTTATGGGCACTTTTTGTTCAATATGAAATTTATTCTGTTTTCTAAGTGATCACACAATGAATCAATTAATGAATGAACAAAATCACTTGAGAGAAGTAGAAGAGATAAACGATGTAAAGATCACAACGTAACAATAAGTAAATAAAAAGGAAAGAATTGCAAACCAATTAACTACCTAACTCCTCTTGAGCTTGCAGATTAATTCAAACAAGTTTCTTCAAGTTGATGAATTACAATCACTCTTGTGTACAAAAGAAATGGTCACCCCCTCCTTACCCCGAATTCCACTCGATCAAGTTAGGAAATTTTACCATCCCTCGGGACAATCCTCACAGAGCTACACTCATGAAATATTCACTCACAAATGAAAAACTTACAATAAATCTCACACCACTAAGACTATAAATCTTCTTTGGAGAGTGTTTTCTCACTAAAACTATTCTAAATCTTTTGCATCTTCAGTGTGTAAAAGTTATTTGAAATTTCTGACCATACTCTATTTATAGGAGACCAAAAAAAAGTTTCATTAATGCTTCCAACGGATAGAAAGTGGCTGAAGAGTCAACTAGCTGTTGGAGTATTGGACGTCCGGTAGTCTAGTTTCTTGCGTTCAACAGCAGACAGTGAGTTTGAAAAATCTTCTTCAATTCTATTGGACGTCCGGTACTTGCGTCCGAAAGCAGACAATGAGTTAGAAGAAATATCTCAATTCTATCGAACGTCCGGTATTATCTTTGTGAGCGTCCGATAGCTTTCGTCGAGTTTGAACGAACCTATCGGGCGTCCGATACTTGCGTCCGAAAAAGGTCAGTGAGCTAGGTGGAATGTCTTAATTCTTTCAGACGTCCGATGATGGAGTTCTTCATGCGTCCGAAGTTGAGCAATGAATATCGGACGTCCAATCCTAACTTCACAAGCGTCTGACAGTTTTCAGCAGCCTTTGTCTCTTTCAATTGTACTTGATCTTTGAATCTGATTTGCTTCATAACTGAAAGTATTTTTTGAAGAGATATTAGTATTATCCATTGTTTTGTAAACATAACAGACTAGGGACCAAGATCAACAACTTTTAATTTTTTTTGTCCACCATTACACCCCCTGCTGAGGCCAACCCCAAATAAAAACAACGGTGGTAAAATTCGAATATACTCAAGCAAGAACAAGTGTGGTCGATGAGATAACTTTCCAATCGATTTCATCAAGATAGATATACTGAGACGGGATGAGAAGCACCTCTCACTCGAATTGAGTGTGGTACATGTTGCCGCTGAATATTTACAAGTAAACACAAGTACAGGTCACTCAAATTTAAGCAAGTACAAAATTATTCAAGAAAGGAAGAACGAGTGTGATAAAGTATATTCTCGCCTCATCAAGTTCAATATTCAACACATAACATGTGGTATTATTCAAATAAAAATATCAAGAAACATGCACTTGACACTCATCACAACCAAAAGCAAACGAGCAAGCAAGTCCTTTACGGTTTCGCTTCCGGATTCCCTTCGAAATTCTCTTGGACACCTGAAGTAATTTTAACCAACAATCACCAAATGCAAACCGTCTTTAGCCAAATCCCCTCTTTAAACCATCACTCACGTACAGCCTAAGTTACTTAGCACACAAGGTGACAAGATACCTTGTATCCACCCATGAAATCAAAGTTAAAACGGACTAACAATTTCAAAGGAAAGTTGGAAGTTGTTAAAAGAACATATTTGTTTTAAACCAGAAAATTCAGCTTTGCGCGACGCTACTTGAAAAGTCATATCTTGAGTTCTGTAAGTCCAAAAATCACAAACTTTATACCGTTGGAAACTAAATTCAAAGCACTACAATTATCTTGAAAACACATTTTTAAGATTCAATCCACAAGTAGGTCAAATTTTGGCCTCAAGTTATAACTTTACCAAGTTTAAGAGCAAATCAGGTTTGAATTTCACTCATTTTGTGAAATTTCTGGCGCTTGTAGAAATTGAGTAAAATTCTAAAACTTACAAGGTTGAAAGAATTCTATGTCTAGCTTCAAACGCCACAAACGGAACTCGATTCGAATTTTTCTACACCAAGATATCGAGATTTTTCTAAAGTTGGTCAGTAAGACCTGCGAAAATTTTCAGAAATACAGGGTTGCAAGAACTCTATTTTTTCGACTTCTTAAGTCCAAAATTTTTGCTCAACCCACTCACACATTCATAGATTAACATCTAACAAAGATTATTGAGCTAGATTTCACCCCAAATTTCAAAAATCAGGGTTGCAAACCAGCTGATCAGATCGGCTAGCACACAGGAAAAATTTTCAGAACTTTGTCCTCCAATATTCATTCAATGCATGAGATTTTCATGATAAACACAAACCAACATATATCAAGTCTTATAGCATCAAAATCTACCAGAACTTCCATCATAAAATATGAAAGATTCTCAAGTCATCTAGTATAAATTTTTTTAGGGTTCAAGAGATCCTTTCATAACAACTAACATCTACTACTAATTCTTGCATGAAATCAAAGATCAAGTAGAGTGGAGTTAATTACCTCTTCCAAACTTTTTCAACCCTAACTAAGTCCAAGCTTTGCCCATCAAATCTACCAAGAACCACCACAAGACAAGGCCTTTGTTTAAACTTGAACAACTTCCAAATGTGAGTGAAGATTTGAGAGATTTTGGAACAAGATTTTGTAATTGGAGAAGGAGTTTTTTGGAGCAAGATTTTGTAATTGGAGAAGGAGTTTTTCTTCCCCTCTTTTGCAACCTCAAGATTCGGTCCAGGAGAGAGAGAAGAAAGGAAGCCGAAGGCTTGGCTGATGATTTGAAATGAAATGAAAGTTGGCACTTTAGTTGTTCAAGAAGTCAATTAGGAATAGTTGCAAATAGTGGCATGCACTCACTAGTTTTTCTCTTGTTTCTTGCTCTTAAATACTAATCTCCCAAGATTGTTTCTCTTACTCCACTAATACTCACTCTTACTAGTCCGATGTTAACTTCCCAAATCACCAATTAATCACGTCGGTACGACTTTTGCAAAAAAAATTTTACGCGTAAGCGATAAGGATATAATTTAAATAAAATTCATTCTAAAATAATAAAATTAAATGATATGTCAATACAAATAATTTAAAAACAGATGAAATTAAGAATAAAAGTGCGAGTTCTCGCAACTTTTCTTACTTTTCTCTAATCCTGAGCTATTTAATTACCCATCATACGCCGCATTAGTATTAGTTTTATATCACCCATTCTATTTTCTACACCTTAGAGAGATGTTTCCCAGCTCGAGTTGCACCAATTTTAAACCGACCCGTTGAACGACGGTTCACCGATTTCAATCCTTTCTAAACCAAAGCTATTTTGAAATTCCTAAAAATTCAAAAGGTTTAGGAAATTCGCAAAAGAAATTAGGGAAAGAAATGTTAGAATTGAAATCGATCTCAAAAATTCCTCCCAAAATCATCTCTAATTTTTTGTTAATTTGCCTAGCGTGGCATCTGATCATACTTGAGCTAGGCTCCACTGTATCAGCCATCAGGTAAAAACTGAACAATCCTCTCTTCTCTGTAATTCGTCCCCAATTTTGAAATTCCCCATTAATTTTTGGTTTTAATGGTTTTTTGGTTTAACAGGAAAGATGTGAGCCTTCAGGAGAATCGTCATTGCAGAACTACAGTTCAAGGAAGATACTTACTCTCTGACGATAATGGTACAATTCGATTTTTTTTCCTCTCCCCCTTTATACTTGTTAATTAGTTTCTAATATAACAAAATTTCAAAATTTTCCTTATTTGGGAAGTTTTTTCTGTTATTATTTTTCCCTTTGAACTATTTTGTATGTTTGAACTTTGTCGTATCGTGTAAGGGAATTGTTATTGGCACTCTCTTAGCTTTTAACCGGGTGAATTGAAGATAATAATAGCTCTATTCTGAATTTCATTCAACCATGTAAATTATAGATTCTAATTTAGATGAGATGTAAGGGAATTTTTATCATTTTACCTCGGTTAAAAAGTCGTGTGCCAGTAACAGATATGAGTGTGTAACTTACAATTTTCTGGTAAATATTTGGATGGATTCTTAAGGGAATAAGTTTTAGTGTTGTAGGTCATGTATGTGATGCACTCTCAGTTGATCCAAAGTCCAGATGCTGTCCTATCAGAGGAGAGCAATTCTCTTGTCAGTGAGTTAATCCCTAATTTTCCTTTTTAATTATCAGGCCACGTTGTCTTTCTTGCTCCATTTGTGTTGCGGTTTTTGGGAGAGTTTTTCAAAAAATATTGCTGCAGCACGTTTTTGGAAAGATTGTGTCATATCTTCCGGGAAAATGGATGTCTGTTGTAGTTTATAGTGCTTTATTACTTCCTAAACTGCTTTTACTCCATTGCAGTGGCTGCAACCTTGTTTCACAATGCTGTAACTCTTATGAATATTGTGTTTCGTGCTGCCTCAATCCAGCTCGGGTAATTTGTTCATTGTTTCTGTTGGTTGATAATATTTTTCGATTTTAGGAGTTTATTATATCACTTTTAAGTCATAAATTGGTCTGCAGACACAAAAGGATCTGGTGTTGAAGCTTAAGATAGCAAAGCCAGTAAGTGCAGGTGATGTTTCACTGTGCATTTCATTCAATTAGGCAGTAAAAACAGAAGAAGATTTTTATATTCTTATTTTTTCTGGTTTTAGCCTTATGGATGATTTTTGAAGTGTACTTATTCAGCTTAACAATTTTTATTTCTACTTTGAAGTGATTATGCTAAATTTCAGTTATTTTAGGTGCTCCGACCATTTGTGCTGGGGGATACATGTTTATCTCCAGTGCTGCATGTTCTGGTTTCCATGGTACTTAATGGCTTCACTAAGTTGTTAATTATACTGTTCATTGTGATGGCAGGAACCTATTCAAGCATTTTTGATTATTGTGCTGGGAGGTGTCGCCATAATTCAGAGAGTGTAGTAAGACTCATTTTCCTTCTATTTTTGTTATTGTTTAGGATGGTCATATACTTTGAACTTGACATGAATATGAGGTGCTGGCTATAATTTTTCTTTGCTGACTTTCACCCAGACAACTATTAAAACTTTGGAGTGAAGTTATAAAACAACGTTCATATTCTTTTCTATTAATGTTTGATATTTAGTTATGATTATTCATTATTGGAATTTTTTTGTTAGGGATTTATCTGTTCTTTATTAAATGTTTTATAAGTTGTTTAGGAGAAGAAACACTTAACAGACTTATCTGTATCTGTTTCTCTGAGTGTATGAAATAAAGGAGAGAAGGTACGAAAAGTTTTCATAATTCTCTCCTGAATTTTTTATGCTAAGTTGCAGTGATAAATATCTAGAAAGCTTCTAATATTCTAAATATCTCCTGAATAATGAATGCTCTGTTTGTTATTTTTATTTTGTCTTTAAGTCACACATGTATAGATCAAGAGCTGTAATTGAACTTGAAGCAGCATATGCACAGCATCCTTCCCTCCGTAATAGAAATGTAAATTTCCCATGGTTGCACTATCAGTGTGTTTTCTAACATAAACAATGAAATGTCCAATCCTTGCTGAATAGTCTCTATTGACTCCTAGAGACTGATAATTTGGTAATTCATTCTTAGTCCATTTTAGAACATATCCAATATGTGATGTTTAAAACCTCATGTCTATAAATTACATGAAATGGAAAACAATGTAAAATTTTTGTTTCTCTTTGTGTCTTGGTCTTATCTTGTTCTCCCACGCTGTCTTGACTAAGAGATGAACCATTTACTTCCCCTAGATTTTGTGTAACATTAACGTGACTTTTTAGTTTAAGGTTGTCCTACAGAATTTGAGCAGAGCAAATTTTGAAAAAAAGTTGTATGAGGAAGCCTAATAGCAGGAGAGATGTTTTTTTTTGAAAGAAAGTTAATCAGAAACTATGTTCAGTTGGCAGACTATGTAGTGAACAGAAAAGTGTTTTTTTTTTTTTTGAAAGAAAGTTAATCAGAAGCTACATTCAGTTGGCAGACGGTGTAGTGAACAGAAAAGTGTTTTTTGTAAGAGATGTATTCGTATGAAAGGAAAAGAGGAAGAGAACGTATCTCTGATAATGTTCAAGTCATGAAATCATCCATCTGTAGTAGGACTCCTTATTCCACAATGGTTCATGTTGGACAGATGTTGACTGTATAACATCTAATTTATTTGATTATAACATATAATTTATTTGATTACACTTTTGTAAGGCCTATTGTCCATACAATTTTGGAAGGGCTCATTATTGTCCGTACAAACGTTAAAATGATATAGTGAATAATGTTGATCTTGAAATTATGTGGTTCTTGTAGATTTGTAGCTTCTAGTGAAATAGGTCTTGGACTGCTGTAACCATTGGTGATGAGTAGTTTTTGGATCAGTGCCTTTTCTGTGTTTTTGCATCTAACATTTCTTATTCTAGTTTATGCTGCTCAATGTGGGAAAGCAGCATTTGAAGCCCAAGCTTTCCACATGTTTTGGAAGGCCCTTAACAATTCAAGCAGATATTGAATTTGTCTGCCTTTTGATTCTTATATTCTGCGAATGTGATTAGCTTGGAGTAATCAATGAAATTTTCCAGTTAAGAAGTTTTAACTATTATTTAAAATGGTAATGTTGGTAAATTGAAGCTGAAGTTCTGGGTTTTGTTTTCTCAAAAACGAAGTCAAGTATTGACCTGGAGTTCTTAAAATTTACACTTTCATCTTGAGCTCATTTGCTGCAAAATATGAGAACACACTGGAAGTAAAGAGCGATAGGGGAAGAACAAGTGACAGTTAATTTTTATTATTATTATTATTATTTTTTGCCAATATGACTACTTTCCTTGTCTGTTTTCTTTTCCTGTTTTTCTTTTTTTCTTTTGTTGGGGGGGGGGGGGGGGGGGGGGGTTGGCTGGCTGGCTGGCTTAGTCCCCATGCAAGCAATCTTTTTTCTGGTCTGTATCCAGTTTTGACTTGATATTCATTCCTTTGTCCTTTCTGCATTATTTAGTTCTCTATCATATAATCGTCTGAATACTATCTACGTTTAGTTGCTTATCATTGTCATATGTATTCAGCTTACCTGATCGACGTGGATATAACTTTATTTGATCTGGTTGACTGTTATATAACATTTTGCGAATCTTGCTGGTTTTCCAGGTCCATGAGAATGCGTATCTAAGTGATTTTCATCATTGTTTCTCTCTACCATCTAATTCTTCTGGTGAGTATTAAATAATTTTTGTTTGAATAATTTATAGTTGCTGATAGGTGGGAAAATGATTGATGGTCTGGGATGTAGCTAATACTGTTATGTTTGAAAAGCACCCATGAGTGAACTTCACGGTCCATCATTCAATTTCTTTTTCAACAATTATTCCCCCTGGTATGCCTATTCCCTGATCTATTCCTCTGTAGGTGATTAAGACCCTGAAGGGTATTGATGTGCCAGTCTATTCTTTGCATTATCTACATTTGCCTTTCCCTAGTGGTTTGTCTCGCACTTAGAGATTTCTTTATATTGGTGGAACATTTTTTTGAGTTTCTGATCCTAGAGTCACGTCACTTTAGAGTAAGGATAACTGAAAGCTTGATCTGTGCTGTTCCGCACATTTCTCTGTGATAATTTTAGACACAAATTATGGAGAATCTTTTCTTGCAGGACAGAAATGCTAAGGCTATGTATAACACATTTATATGGGAATTCATTTTACACAAAAGTAAAAGAAAAGAGAATAATACTAAGTCACTTGTGAGAAGAACCTCAAAAGTTCAATGTGTAATCCTTTTTCTCATTGTGAGAATTACAATTGACTAATAGAACCTACGCTCAAAGTAAGATGATTACATGCGCACCTAAAGTTTGTTGTTAGACTTTGTCCATCAGATGCCCAGTGTTGTTTTGAACAGTTAGTGCAGCAACTTTCTTTAGAATATAAAATTTACTGGCATTGGGGTTTCAGTATTGCTAGGTTTCCTTGCTTCCAGATGGTTTTTTAGTTTAATAGTTTGTTTGACTTTATTTCTAATAAATTTGAATTTAGTTTAGTTAAGAACATGGCAAAATGTTGCAGTAGCAATTTGCCTGGGAATTTAAACTGTTCCCCATGGGCCCCCACTTACAGATTACTTTCTCTTGCTGAGTATATACTGACAGGCTAACTTAGGCAGCAGTAACTTCCTTGAACACCAAATCTCCTTTGAAGGAGAACGTAAGAGTTTTACTCTAGTAATTTTTTGAAGACAGCTATCCAATGATTTTTCTTAGTGAACATAAGAAGAGATTTGAATGTCCTTTGATTTATGAGGTAGACGACTCTTGAGTATTTCTTGAAGAAAAACAAATTATCATATGGAAGACTTTTTGAGACCAAGAACTGTTCAAATCTAATGTTGTCGAGAACAACATTTCTCGAATGAGAAACACTCAAGTAAAGCTTGAAGGCTATTTCAGGGGATGATTTCCTTGAGTTCAAAGTCATGCTATAGCTTGAAGGCTTGCTCTTAGGTTTTTAAACACCCTAATGACCATCCAGAACTCTTAATAGTGCAATTCATTGAACATAAATATTAAATTTCTGCACGTCTTAACTTGCTGAGTTTCAGAGAGGAGAGTGATTTATTTTTGTTAGACACTCTAGCTTGCCCCTCGGAAGACCTGCCTGCTTTTCTAGAGGTCTTGACATGTCATTTATTGTTTTATCTAGTGATTTATTGCCCAAGTTGATTGTCTGACAAATAGCAGATACCTCTGAAATCTGAATATTTGTTGCAACAGGGGATTCAGACGTGCAAATAGAAGCAAGACTGGTTGGCATAAAGATCATTGCCGGAAGGTGAGATATCATATTACGGTCATACTTGGTCTATGCACCTTATTAATTTATCACCTGGTCTTGATGCTCATTATTTGGATCTTGTTTGGAGATAGGCAAGGGGAATCATGTGACTCAGTATGCAAGTCAAATGGACAATCTTGTGTGCCCAACAAGTTAGCTTTACTTAACCAGTGCCAGATGTAAGTTCCATGTACATGCATGTTCGATCACCTTCTTGCTTTTTGGTGTTTCTACTTTTTCGCGTTTCTGTTCAATAGTTCAGTTGTTACTGAACTTCATAATGACTGATGTTTTAACATTGATCCAACATATAAAATTGGATCTCCATTTTTAAAAGCATATATTTTGTCAATTTTTTGGGTGCATAACACAATTAATCACTCCATCTCCCTTTGCAAGTGTGGCATTTCCATTTGGTTATAGGAGAAAATTGATAATCTTTTTTCTGCCTTGGCATCTATTCTCTTCTTTTTCTGTTGTGTACCTGTACTTTGGCTGGAGGATAAAATTTATCTCCTGCAGTGCTAGTAGCAATTGGATGGATTATGCAGGATTCACAATTTCTTGTATAGTGTACATGTAATCTATCTTTAATCTGTCCTTGACTTTCCGCAATAATATGATTTTTTTTTTTAAATCTTCAATAGCATGCAGAAGTACTTTAGCTGCAAAGGATCATGTTTGGCAAGTATTGGAGCTGATCAACCTGCTGAAGTAGTTGATGATGCTCCAAATGATCTGGTACACTATATTTCTTGCCGCTTTTCTGTAGTTTCCCTTTGTAGTAGTTATTTTACTGGTAAGCAAACATTATCCATTGATACCAGCATATATCTAACTTAAAGGCGGTTTTGATATATTGAAGGAGACTATATGTTGTCCTGCAGAAAATTTATCTTTCTCTGCCAGTGGCTAGGCTGATTAATTGATAAATCTTTACTATGATGTAACTTTTGAACGAGGAGAAGACATGCTATTGATGAGGAAATATAAACAATTTGCAACTTTTTTTTTTAAAGGGACTGAGACTTGATGCAGATTTGTTTGGAACTAACAATAATTGCAAGCATCTAAAATGACCCCATTTTTGGTGGATTTTACAGTCCAATGGCTTAGGAGTTTCAAGATATTGAGAAAATTTGAATCTCAACAAAATTGCGTCATTATTTACGATTTTGTTTCATGAAACAACATATAAAGAAGAAATTGTCTGGAAAAATGATACTGAAACTTAACTGGAAATATTATTCTGTCCTCCATAGTAAGATGTCTCACAAGTTCTCCAAGTCAATTGCCAAACCAGATGAGGTTTAAAAAGGGGGGGGGGGGGGGGAGAACATACTTTATTCTCCGACTCATTTACTTGCGTAAGTTGTTGCATTCTGTCATTTCTCCTGTTAGTACGGTCATTCGCAAAAGTGTCACAGGCAGGAGATGGAAGTAAGTGATGCTACTTTGATTTATGATTTGGTCTTTAGGTAAAAACCAGTAGCAAAGCCTTGATCAGGAGCTAATGTTGCTCAAACCCTGAAGTTTGATGAGATGGACTAAAAGAAGAATACTAATGTTCTTTTAAATATCATCTAGCATCATCTTATCCACACATTGAATCAAATACAAGCTAAACCTGAATGGTGTTAGAAAGCTCATATCATTTTTTGTTTCTTTAAGTAAGGATTTTTTCATGTCTAGAGTGTTTCATGCTTTAACTTGTTATCTAATTGTGCTTTTATTCCACTTTTTCCCGAACATGACTTTCAATTAAAATGTACTAGTTTCCTTTTTTGTTGGTTTTATCTCTAAATTCGATTGAAGCAAGTTTATGTTGCAGCTAATGTTAAAATTAAGATAATTGGAAATGTACTCAAGTTTTATTTGGCAGAGTTTGGTTTAGAAAGTGAACTAAAGATTTACTATCTACTAGGTATATCTACTGTTTTCCAACTTAGTGGTGAAATTCTAGTGCCAAATTAGGAAATGAATAACTTTTGACGAGCGAGGAATTGATCTCATTACTACTTCTTGGTGAGCATCAATTCCCAGGCCTCATGACTATTTCATCAATTCTGTCACAAAATTGATCTCATTAAACATCATTATGATAAAAAATAATGATGAAGAGAGAAAAAAATTATAAACTGCCAAATTACACTGTTGTTTTGTGAGCATTCCTGAAAGAAAAGTCAAATAGACGTGTGCGTGCATGCAGAGAGAGAGAGACATCTATAATCTCATTTACCAGTATTCCTTTAGATCTATAATCTCATTTACCAGTATTCCTTGGGGGGTAAAGGTTTCCAAGACTTAGGCACCATTTGGATTGAAAGAAAGGAAGGGAAAGGAGAGGAAAGGGTACCAATGGAAAAGAAAGGAAAGGAGAGCGGTGAAAGTGGTTTACATTCATCCTGTTTGGATTATATGTAGAGAGAAAGAAAGGAAATACTGGATTTTTGTTTGGATTGAGGAAGGAAAAGATCAAGTGTTAATTTTTTGGAAACGATAGGGAAACATTGATCTTTTAAAAAAATTTAAATTTTTTCAATAAATTTGGTTTTCCGCCGAAAACCATAACTCAACAAAATAACTAGACTCTCTCCCTCCATTTCCCTTCCTATCCTTTCCTTTCCCTCTTCAAAAATCAATCCAAATAATAGAAGCCAAATCCCTCCTATTCCTCTCTTTTCCTTTCCCTTCCATTCCCTCAATCCAAAAGGCGCCTTAAAGTGCTTTCCTTCATGTTTTACATTGTCTTTAAGCGCATGGTGCCTCTTGCTAACGAAAGAGAAATACAGTTTTGCATGCTTCAGAGAATTTTTAGTTTGAAGAAGGGCTGCACATTTAACTGGTGGAGGATTTTGGCTGCATAATTATCGGTTTCATAAAAAATGTGAAATACATACACATATCGAGGGGAGCATAGAGTTTTAACTCGAGAAAGTCAACTGTGACCTCAAATAATGACACTGGTTCCTGTTCTTAGTTTATTATTATGTTGGATTTTGATGGTGAATCAGAGGAAAACAGAATGAATGGCTGCTACAGTTACAGGTTTATTTACATGATACGAAATTGCTTACAGCTGTTTAAGATGTATGTGTACAATATACTTTTCTGTATTTCTAAAAGCATCTAGCTAAACAGTATTAGTGACATGAATAATTTGATAGAGCTTGTCTTTTGATCTGTTGGGTTCTTTTGGCTCGCAGAACCCAGGAGCATGCTTGTACACAGAAAAACAATCAATTCTTTCTTGTGATGGTTCACATCAGCATACGAGGAGGCTTTGCCCCTGTGCATAACGTGTTTGGAAAAGGTAGCATTTTTCCCACTCATCCATTTTAAAGTAGTTGCTTGTAGCGAAATTTGTCAAAATTACCATGGACTTGTGTTTATGGGCTTGGGATCTCCATAAACAAGCAAATAGAAAATGATCCAAGTTTACAGCACCTCTTTCGTAATTTATGGCACCTCTTGCATGAGAGTCGTATACGTGATGCAGACATGCTGTGTTTACTTTGTATTATAGCTTCATGCAATTTCTACTTTCTGCTTTGATAACATTGTCAACATTAAATTTTAGGATGTAGACATGCTGTACTAAAACTCAAAAGCATGGTTCAAGGTTGTATAATAAAATGCAGGAGCCTTCTCATCTTCAATGCTCGCGTATGTCAATTGTTTATTTCTTTTTGATGGAGGAAGAGCTTGCAGGAAATCATTAGTTAATTTACAGCTTCCAGCTTGTTGGGAGGAAAGAAATTGAGCACCAAAACCCCTAGGATTGTTAATGCTGTTCCATTTTTCTTTTTGTACAAAAAAAAAAAAATCATATTTCACTTTTTAGTAGCAAAAATGAATATGGATTGGGTTAAATCCACTTGTTTAAGGGAAAAATGAATATGTTTCAAGTCAAATCTTACATTTTTAGGGTAAAAAATGAATTTAAATTGGGTCAATTGTTTAATTACAAATGAGATCTCACTTTTTCACTCTTCCAAAAATAATCATGTATGGATCACGTGATTGATTCAGAAATAAAAGATAATAGAAAATCTAGATTAGAATCAAATTTTACCGACTTGATTTTGCAAGGGAGGTAAAGTTATCATTTTAAAAGTTATGGATGAAAAAAGTCATTTGGTGAGATGTGAGAGAAGTTTTGAATGATTTTTCCTTTATTTTTGTAAGGGTAGATTGAATGCAAAGGATGTATAATTATAAAAAAAAAAAAAAAAAACGAAGGACCGTTAGAGACGATGTTGCTTGCAAATATATGGAATATGCTGCTTTTGCCATCGGATGCTGGAAACTTCGGATGACTTATTTTTTAAACATGTTTTTCCATCGCCTCTGGCAAAACAATTTTGACATTAGCAAACTGAGTTGTTTGGCGGTTAGTGAATGGCATCATTCTACTTGTGGTGGTAAGATACTAAGATCGGCCCTGGCTATCACTGTCGATTGGTTGTAGTGATTTAGAAATATGGTGCTGCTATACAAGGGCAGTGTCTAATGTCCTACAATTGTGCAAACTATCAGCAATGAGACAAAGTATGTGACTCATTCGTCCAGAGGTGTTAAGAAGACACAAACAAATTGGTGACTTGTGGTGGAGCAGGAACAATCTGATCAGGTATTTTCTTAGTTTCGGTACTATTGGTTGATAGCTTGATAGTTGATACTTAGCTAATTTGTTTAATATTTTATTACTGGGGAATTCTTACCTGAGAAATAAATAAAGAAGATCATTTCATGCAAGGAAATAATGACCAAGTGTAAGTGCAATGAAAATTTGATTTGTTTGACGAATAAAAATTTTGAGAAAAAAAAAAAACTAACATGGAGACAAATATTCAATTAAGCTTAAGAAATCAGAATGCTAATTGAGTGGGATTTTAATATTTGTGTAAAAAAAATATAATTTAAAAGAAGAAAATCATGGAGAATTTGTCCAAATCAGCATTTACGGAACTAAAGTATAATAAGGCGCTTTCTTATGCACACAAACATAGAGAGAAAATCACTCAAGGAGAAGGTATTACATGCTTCATGTGCATCACGTGACATGGTACGTGATGTACTAGTATTAAATTGTCAAATAATAGCGATGAATCATGTATTGTCTTCTACCTCCTAGACAAAATATAAGCAGCTAAAGTACAATTATCTAGTGATAAATTATTAGTATTAGTGCACCATGTGACAATGTCAAGTGGTGCATCCGGAGTATCCAATCTTATTCTGTAAATACGGTAAACCAAAGAACAGCAGATGAATAATTTCCATATAAATCTTATCCTATGATAGTCTCCTCTGAACGAGAAGGAAGTGTATTAAGAAACCTACTACTATGTGATTATCTTAGTAAGAAGGTAAATAAAATTAAGAAGTCATGAAAACCTACAAAAAGAAGGAGAATGAAAAGCCATCCAAATCAGCTCCATGATAATGTTATTGTAAAATAGAAGTAACTAATGTATCAATTTGTCTAACCATAAGGGAAAATATATTGTTTCCTTAGTTTCCTAAATTGGAGGGTGGATGAGCTTGACATGCAATTGAGCAATTACAAAAAAAAAAAAAAAAAAAAATTGTTTTTGTAATTTCTAACGTTGGAAAATGGACATCACGTCAGGCATGTATGTAGAGAAATTAGAAGAATGGTTCATTTACAATTTCTTCGTGGAAGGAATAATGGTGGAACGTAAATCCGTTGAAAATTTGACAAGATTATAAGAACATTAGACAAGAAGCGCTAACCGTCGATCTAATCTCTCAAAACTATTAAGCTTCCTATTACCTCATTCCAATTTCCACATAATAAATGCCTGAAAAGAGAGTAGTATATACAACTCATGTTTGACTGACAAAAAAAATTTAAAGGTTTTTTTTTTAACGGGTGCCCACTAATGTTAAGTGGATATCAGTACACGAAAATCACGCATAATCTATGATATGAATTCACACTAATAATTATTGTCATATTTTGCATTTATATATTTTTTCTATTTAAATTTACATTTTCAAAATTTTGACACGGGAATTCCAGTTCGACGAGTAGCTGTAGATGCACAAACCCAAATATTAATTAAGAATAACCTCTGGATATGTAAGCAATAAAATATACTTGCCTCATTCGATAACATTACAATGTACAATCCTGCCAGTTACTGATTTGCCTAATGATCAAATTTTTGTTTAGGTACCTGGATTCTAAGAAATATAGAGTAACGTTACAATTTCTACAGACAAATGTCATGTAGAATCTACATGAAAAATTAAAGTTTGAACAAAAATTTTAATTTCCCTAAATATACAAGTTTCAGCAACCTAGATCAAGCCGCGTCAATTATAACAAATTTGAAGAGCTAATTGGGTTATGATGGTTAGTCGTATGTTCATTATAGTTCTATTTTGAATTCAAATTCCATATTCGAAGTTGCGATTAAATCGATTTATTAAAAAGAATCGATTCAATACATTTCTTATATATCTATAGGTACTACTAGATTGTATTTGAATTTAGATTTCCGATCAACCTATACTGGTTGATTGCCCCCATTATGTTCCGGAGCATAAAATTATACAAAAACTTGTCATTCCAAAGAAAATGAACACTAAGAAAAACAACAATCCCAGTCAATCGATGTTTTCAATGCATCTATGTAATATGATATTAATATATAAATTCACAAATTTGTCAGTATGTTGATTCAATTTTTCTTTCTTGGCACAACTTGACAAAAATCTAAAAGCTGTAATCTGGCTTGAAAATGTTTTTGCTCAGTGGTGGTATAGCACTACTACTCCTCAGGCCTCCATTTTCTGCTCCTTTTTCTTGAGTCAATGGTTTTTCTTCTTCTTCTTCTTCTTCTCCTTCTTCTTCATCTCCTTCAAAAGCAGGATGGCTCAATATGCGATTCAGCAACTGAGTTCCTCTGAGTGCATTAGTCAATGGGAGATGTCCCTCAGGAGTTTCATCATTCATTTCCCACATAAATTCACTAGGAAAAGACCTGTAATTATACTGCTGAACCTCAGTATCAAGCTTCTTCATCCAACCAACTTTGAGGAAGAATTTGGTGAAGTCTCTGCTCACTTTATTCCATATCTTTTTCTGCACGCTGTAGCCATACTTGTCATTGCTGTATTTTCTCCACAGTTCATCAATGGTCCTGAGATCATCCTCAGAGATGAACTGGACTTCAGAGAAGAAAACATAGCCACGCTTCTGGGCTGCTTCACCAGCTAGAATGATGAGGAGACGGCGGGTTTCTTCGTCGGCTTGCCGGAAGTCTTTCAAGGATAAATGTTGTTGAAGGAGGTCAAAAGAGATGGTTTGTGAGGTGGAAGGAGTGGTGGAGGAGGTGGAAGTGGTGGATGATAGGGAAAAAGTGGCGAAGATTGACTGGGAAAGAGATAGGGTGTTGGTGGTTTTTGTAGTTGTTGGTTTGAAAAAGGAGGAGGAGGTGGAGGAGAAAGTGGTTCTTGGGCAGTCTATGGAGTGGCGCCGCCGTAGAGAACGGTGGTGATGGTGGTGGATGGACTTGAAATAGTTAGTGGCCATAAACAACTTATCGTTTGTGATGAGAGTTTGTTTGATCGTCTGTGAAGAGAGAGGTAGAAAAGTTTTTTAAGAGGGCCTTGAAAGAACAAAGAGAATCAAGAACGACAAATGTAGGAGAAATAACAAAGGGGGATTTGGGCCAAAGATAAGAAGTGTGTGAGAACTGAGCTGTGAAATCAAATGGGTCATCAGGAGCAATAAAATGCTTGAATGTGATTGGCTAGAAAGGGGTGAGGTACGATACTCTATCTTTATGAAAATCTGTCATTAAAGTTCCAAAAATACTTTAACTTATTTGGCTCCCATGTCTTGATGCTAAGGTATCAAAGGATGAATTGTGACCTGAAAAAACAAGTAAAAGGGAAACGCAGAAGCAAACTATTACCGTACACAAGTTAATGGGGAGTCCTTTTTTCTCTTAAAAAAAAAAAAAACAAAAAATCAGATACTTGTAACGGTTTAGCTAATAGACGTTCATTAAGTATTCATTAAAAGTAATTAGATTCTCAAAAAAAAAGTATCACAAATCAGGAAATGCAATAAATATGAATGTATATATTTATATGATAACTTAGATGTGACTTAGGTGTCGTTTTAAGTGCTTCTTAGGTACCATTAGAAAAATTCTATATATAATTGATAAAAAATAGAAAAATAACAAACTTTTAAAATCCAAGATATTGCACCAAATATAAAACAGATATTGAAGTTAGATGGAATGGAAATAGTTAACTCAAACACCAACCGATGGCTACTTTCCATTGAATCTACCCGGGCAATTCAATTTTGCTACCTTTAATCAATGATGAAAAGGTGATACATGATGTGAGGAGAGAAGACAAATTAAGAAATCTACTAATATTTGATTTTAGAAAAAAGAAAAAAAATAATAAGTGAACATCTACAAAATGAAAGAGAACGAAGAGCTGTTTAAATCGATCCCATATGAATTTCATTACAAAGAAGGAAAAAATGTAATTGGTTTACAATTGTCAAATTATAAGGAATATTTGAGATTTGACAGATCTGATTAGAAGATAATTAATTTCCAATTGACCAACTACGAGAAGAAGAAAAGAAAAGGGCATAGAGTTTACTTGATAGCTGGCCATATTACGAGAGAAGAATTTTTTTACCAGAGCAACTTTCAATTAAATACCAACACTACCCTTGACGAGTCAAAGTCTCAATCTCATCAATTGAATTGCATGATCCCACCACATCTTTAGTTTGTGATTTATTCAGTTTCTCCCCCTAATTATCTCTCTCTTAGTAATTCTATCTCTACAAGTCGGATAGAAATGTCAATCCTCTCTAGTACATCTCACCCTTATTTATCAGACAGCTATCCTCCTCCATCTTTAGCCTTCCCTGTCTCAATATTTTTAATTTCTTTTTTTTTTCTTCAATAAAATAAAGCCTCTCAAAATTATAACCAATTAAGATGTTCAATAAAAAGGGGAAGAAAAAGACTACCGATTAGGATGTAAAAGGGTTAAGAAAACCTGAAAAAACAATGAAAATTTTTAATTAAGAATAGAGGATACAAGCTCTTCGTTGTCAAATGGACAATTAACAAACCTTTAACTAGGTTAGATGAATATGAGACAATGTATATGTGTTATTATATGGGGTTAGACTTGTGAAGGGTATTGTGGGTATTTTAAATGAAAGTTGCTCTAGCGCCAATCTTACTTGATTTACTAGATTGAAAATTTGAATATCTTAAATTTTTTATATGGATAAATTACAAAAGAAGGAAAAGAACAGATGAATTAATGAAGAATCTTTGCATGAAAGGAAATAACAAAGGAACATAAAATGCACTAAAGTCTATTTGGTTTGAATAACAAAATTAAAAGGGGAAAAACTTGGAAAATGGGTAAATGAATAAGTGAATTTTTTAACGAGGGTGCAACTTTTACACAATTCATAACAATGAAATAGGTTCCATTCAAAAAAGCATAAAAAACAAATATTATAATTAAAATTTTAAAGATGCAATTTGAACATTGGTTGAAGAAGTAAGTGCGCCCCATCAGAGCCTAGCATTGCCATGTCATGCTGACAGGATGCCATCATAACATGGCACTACAAGGTCATCATAGCATGACACGTTAATGAGTCAACATGTGGGACCCATATACTAGCATCGCATGGGATATAGGGCAGGGACGGTCATAAGAAGGATCGTTCCTGAGCAGTTCACAGTCAAGATTTGATCAAAAAATATTATAGGTCCAGATTTCATCTTGTATCTCGATTTTAACAACAAATGTGAGATCCATAAAATTTTGTTCTAAAGTTACATCATGTACAAACAAAGTTACGCGCTATACAAAATGCACATAATTATCAGAAACGATTGTATCTGCCCATGGTCCCATGGCACGTGGTCCACGTGGCTTAAACTAAAAAAAGGCTATAAAATTGGTTGTTAATTCAATCATACTAACTTTTGATGTAGTAAACATTGCTACTAATTGAGTTTTTTGAGTGTTGATAATTTTACCAAGGATTGTTTACGTGGAAGATCACTTGTGAATCTTGGTTACCCAAGTTCTTTTAAAGTCTTGTGGTGAATGGAGTAGAAGAGAAAATTAAATGATGAAGTGGCACTGGAGTCAAGTCACGACCCATGTGTATTCAGATAATATTTTTGCAAGTCATGAACTTTCTTTACATAAGGAATTTCTATCTGAGCTCTACCAGTCAAATTAGGTATATGAGGAAAATAAGCACAAACTATTCTATTCATGGTGTGTTTTGAATATTACTCTCTCTAGCACACTTTTGTGTCTAGGTTCAAATATTTTTTAAACTCAAGACCAAATCCTTCGCTGAACTATTCTGGACTTCATTCTTCTCAAACAGGCTGAAACAGCCATATACTTGTTTTAACCCAAATGAATTCTTACCACACTTTTAAAAAGGATACTGGTTGAGATATCCCACATCGATTTGAGGAAAGGAATGGAATGTGTATAAAAACTTGGGTGCTTGGACTGTTGAGCAACTTGGATTAATCAATTTGAACCATTGAGTTTTGGTCCAAAAATTGTTTAGTCCAGCTTCAAGACCTGGGTCGTAAGGGTATCGGAGCAAAATTGGCTTCTGTTTGAGCCAACGGATTATGGTTCTCTATTCAAGGAAATGCAATAACTAAATGCTGTGTAGGGTTAGAAAGGGAATGGAATGAGTATAAAACCTTGGTGTTTAAGCTATTGAGTAATTTGAGTTAATCATTTTGGGCCAGTGGATTTCGGTCCAAAAGTTGTTTGGACCAATTCTTGGACTCGGATCGTGACACTTGTCTTATTGAATAATCCATCTTCTCTTTAAAAGGTCCCGTGGCATCTCTTTCAAAATAACTTTCTAGAACTTTTGAGCCTTTGAGTGTTTTTATCTTACTTTTACAAACCATAGAAAGAGTTCGGGTAGAGTTTTTGAGTTTTCTGACAAAGCAAGACAGCGCTACTCGGGTGGCAAAGAACTCCGTAGACTAGGTTTGTTGTTAAAATGATTGTGTTTGAGCATGACAAAAAATATAGTAAAGCGAGGTTGCTACTGAAAACAATAAAAATCTCGATGAAGTAATTGCATTTGAACCATAAAAGAAAAGGCATATTGTATTAAGCTAATTTGTGTTGCTGCCATAGGTGTAAAGAAGAACAGCATGGATCTTAATCAATACGGTTATTAGTTTCAAAATCCAAAGAGGAGAAAGACCTTTGACAGTGAGTATTAGGCTTTAGTGCCGAAATACTATAAATCTCTGTCCTGATTTATTCTTCTTTTTTTTTTTATTTCGCTGCCGAACTACTATAAATCTCTGTCCTTGTTTACTCTTTTTTTGGGATAATTTCACATACCTCCCCTGAGGTTTCTGAAACTTGCACTGACACCCCCCAAGGTTTTAAAAATTTCACTAACCTCCCTTACTAGGAGACAAAGTGTTCGCTTGATCAGTAGATTTTTTAGTTGGTAATAAAACTAAATTCTTGTTCTTCATGTATCCTGTTGTTATGTGTAAATTTATACTATGAGAAAGGGATATTAGAAAGATATTAAGAGTTGAAATAAATATTGGTGTGTTGTTTTAAATCTTATATTAAGTAAGAGTTGTATTTTGTTGTTGACATATGAGGGTGAATTCCATGATTCTCCCCTATGGTTTTCTACTAAATGTTTTCACTATGAACTCTAAATGCAGCACAAAACAATAACTTTGTATGCACCCAAACCCTTGCTGCTCATAATCATAATCTTGAGGGTGTAGATGCAATTGTGATGTTTATATACACTTCCAGCTGAATAAAAAATCTGGCAATTAAAACTTATAGGTAGCCGTTGCTATGGCTGTTAAAACATTGCTAATGTTTCCATGTGATGTTTGAAAGTTTTTGAATTATGTTGACATTCCCTCAACTTTACTAATCATTTCAACTTTTTAATAACTTGCAATCTTCTACTAATACATGGACCAAGAGGGCATTCATGGAATAAAAATCTCATCTTACTCATGAAAATAATATTTTAATCATATTTGGACTGGATTGTTACCAAAATCTCAAAAGTAAGGGTGGTTAGTGAAATTTTTAAAACCTTAGGGAGTGTCAGTGCAAGAGTCAGAAACCTCAGGGGAGGTTTGTGAAATTATCCCCCTTTTTTTTTTTATTTGGCTGCAAATTTACTTTGAGAGTCATTATTGCTTTTATTGCATGCATCTCTATTAATGTTGTTTGCTCACTTAAGTTACTTGGTATAACGTCAGTGTTTGCATTGTGGTATTTTCGTAGTGGGACAGTTTTGATTTAATACTTTCAATCCATTTCATTGGAATTTTTCAAATCTGAAAAAGTTCTTAAATTTAGCCAAAATTATATATCAACCTATTCACCATCTCTCTAGGTTCGCCTATTCCGGACAAGAATAACTTTTGGAACCCTCAACCAGGGCAGCTTACAACTAAAGGTTGCCATTTGTTTACATAAGGATCTTTTTTTTTTATGTCCCCTGAGATGACTTCCTCTCTTATAACTCAAATATCATACAAATTTTAGCAACACCAAGTAATTATTTTATGAGATATGTCACCAAATTTTAACACACCACACACAGTAATCTACACACTACACTACTACAGCCTAATTAGCCACAAAATAGTCTTCAAGTGTCTATTGACCGAAACAATTTTCTAATTGTATAAATGCATAGAGAAAATTTTATAATTTTTATTCTTTTAAGCAGATCTTTTTTTATTATGTTCCATGAGATGAGAAGTTAGTTACGAAGAAGATAAATCCTAGTTTTGTTGGACTACAAAGATGGCCAGAGGAGACGAGAGAGACTCCATGTAGTCTTATAGCTCTGTCGAATTTTTCTTTTTTTTTTTCTCTGTCTTTGAGAAAATCTTATAAAACTTGAATTAATGTTATATCTTGTTAGCATAAACTATAAGGTTATATATAGATAAATAGATACTCTACTTCCTATAGGAAATACAAAGTGGTTCCAAAAGAATTTAGTTTCTATTTTCTAATATAACTCTCATTTTTGAGGACTTAACCTTTTCACATTGTAAGTCCCTCACAAATTAAACTATAACTTATTAAAACTTATCATTCAAGCCTTTACTTGAATTCCTTTTAATTTTGCTAATGAAACCCTTAATGTGGACCTGTTAAGTTCTTATACACGTTGGTAATAACTATAAGTTATAACTCTCAAAATAAATAAGAGCTAGATATATTAAATTCTTTTGAATTTATCATTGTTTCAACTAATCAATCAACTTAGTTTTATAGATCAAGATTAACATGTAGCAATGCATCATAACCACTCAAGCGATGCAAAAGTCAACTAGATAACTTCACAATTCCTTACATGTTCACCATGTAATTAATATCCCTTACCATGTTCCTTTCATGTTCTCTATCCCTTACCATATTTATCTCGCATTACTCTGAAGTATGAAATATGTGGCAACTATAATATGATTAATGATAATTTTTTTCTTACCAAACCAAAATATAATTGTGACTACCCCATCTCATCTTAAGACGGTGCCTAGGCCTTAGTGGACCACCTGCCCGACTCTGGCCAGAATTCACTGCAATGAACTCCCAAAAGTAATATTTACTCTATCAATTAATCATGACATTCACACTTATGTACAACAACCCAATAAGATTAGAGTATGAGTTTATTTACTAATTCTCAAAATACAAGATTGTCTGCAAAAGATACAAAGTAGAACTTCAAGATCAGGCTCGCTAATCTCTATTCCTTCCGCCCTCATACCCTATAAGGAAAACAAACTAAAGGGTTGAATTTATGCCCAATGAGGTCCTAAAAGAAACAATCAATAACCAATATAACATATTTAATAAACATTTCAATTCAGGTCAAAACACTATACAATTCACGATATAATAACTTATTCAATATAAAATGTACAAGCTCTCTCTGGAAGTAATTTCAATACCTGTGGCGACCCCACTTCCCCCTAAAGTGAACCAAAGGGTTGGCGGGCCGTCTGCCCAGCTCTCGCCAGGTTTCACGCAAGCAATCTAACCCAAAACCTTTCGAAGAATAACTAATCTATTACAAAACAATTTTTCCCGAATAGAATCATACCTAAAACCACATTAACTTCAGAGATAGCAATGATAAAAATAACCAGTCGAGGCCCTTAAACGACCTACGTGCTACGTACCGAAGTATAAAGTCGTACCAAACCAGGTAGATAAATACATAAATCCATAATACAAACTTACAAGCCAAGTAATCTAATTAGGGTTTACACATTTCCAGCTTCAAGTGGCAATCCAAAAGGAAAATACATTATCCCTAATAACACATTACAGCCCACAGAATAAGTTATAGTATTCAAATACAGTCCAAAAGAAAAACATAAGTAAGCATCCAGCTTTCAGTTTCCAGAACCTGTTAAGGAAAACAATAAACGTGGGGTGAGCTAAAACTCAGTGGTGCCCCAAAACATGCAATCACATAATTTCAAACAGCGATTAATAACTGAACCACTTTAAACAGTTAGGAAAGCGTATAACAGTACAAGGTAGGATACGGGGGCTCTCGGGAGCCATTTTCCTCGCTTGATCACCATTTATCGTAGTTGACCCTCCGTCAACTCTCACTACTTATAATCCATGTAGAGCGTCTCATTTTGATACCTAACCCGACACCATTCATACCCCTGTCCCGGGCCCGTTCTTCGACTAAGAACGCAGTATACTCGAGATATACCCGTAGATGATTGGTCGAGAGATTCACCCAATGACGTGATTGCAATCAGATTCAAGCATCGAGTAATTCACCCAATGACGTGATTGCAATCAGATTCAAGCGTCGAGGGATTCACCCAAAGACTTATTGCAGTTAGATTCAAGCGTCGAGGGATTCTCCCAACGACGTAACTACATTTAGATTCATGGTAGTTGGATACAAGAGTCGAGGGATTCACCCAACGACGCAACTCCATTTTGAAACAAGGATTTAGGAGAAAATATTTTGCACAAGTCACCACTCGAACGGCTAGTGTGATAAAGTACACACAGCTCACTTCGATGGATCAGAAACCAATTTTTTTTTTCAACTTATCACATAACAAGTCAAGAAAGCACTTTAAACGGTTAGGCATAGAACAAGTAGGGACACTCACCAAGAGTGGAGTTCAGATATCAAGTTGGAAATCAAATTCCGCGTCCTCGCAGTATCCTAAAAACCAAAATTTGAAACTATGAGTTTCTACTCAGTTTTTAAGCTTATAGACATTGAAGTATATCTAATATACTATTAATTTACTTTCCCTTAGAAAAATCAAGAGTCCCTTAGATTAAAACTTGACAAAAGTAGAAGAAATATTTCCTATAGTTTTCCTTGAGTTACTTTTCTTATAAAAGGGGTAACTAGTATTATTTTCTTTGAATAAGTCGACAAACCTCTAAATAACAATGTTAGAAAGTTACTTTGAACATTTCTTAAAAGTTACGGCATTTGCAAAAATTATCCCTAAAAACTATTTTTCCTAAAATAGGGTTTCTTGCCGAGCAAGTTTCCCAGGCTTTTCACTAAAATTAGTAAAACTCGTATTTTGAAACTTTTTCTATAGTGAACTAGCCAAACTTAAAGAAAAGAAAAGGAATAAAATAAGACTTAGGGTTTTCAAAAGCTATGGAACTTATTTACTATAGCTATCAAGCCTAGTTTGAGGTATTTGGAATTATCGGTTTGGAAAGTTTTTTTTTTTTAGGCAAGACACTCGATATTGAGTTTTATAATATAATACTAGCTGGAAAATATTTTTGATTACTTAGATCACAGTTACTCGAGTTCGCAAGGTAGAAACGACTTCCACAGCTCCGATTCCGTTTCGAAGTCATATTATGGTTCAAAATATGGCAAAATCACATAGCAAATTACTAGGGCTTCGTCAATCATTAGCCCTAGAGTTCAACAAATGTATTATTGATAAAAATAAAATGAATGACCAAGGCTTCATCAATCATTAGCACTTGGTTTCAGCAAGCTCATCATGAACAAATAAAAAAAAATAAAAGTACGGCCTTCAGACATTCCAGCAATTAACTTTTATCACCCAATAGTACTTATAAAGTCATTCAAATGGCCAAGGGCTTCATCAATCATTAGCCCTTGACAACAGCAATTACTTCCAACCACAATTTAATCCAGAATTTAAACCACAAGTAAGCTACAAGATCAAACCAAATCAAAATTTAGTTTCACGAAGAACAGGACATTCCTACTAAAACAGTCTACTTCAAGGATTCACAGACAGCAGTACACCTGGAGGAAAAATACGAAATTTCTACAGGACAAAGGCCTATGATTCTAGTTTCAAATGCCACTGACGGCGCCTTAAACGGATTTTCCTACATCAAGATATAAACAGTTTACTGGGACTGGTCAGGGACATCCGAAAATCTGAAATTTCAATTTTTCACTTGTGAAAACTCCTTTTCTCTTTTAACACCAACCTGTTTTTATTTAAACCATCCATACACTTCTTATAGAACTCCAAAACAACATTTTCCAGGCATTTCCATCCATCAAGTTTCAAGGAACAATTTAAAAATCAAGTTAAGGTTCCAACTCACCCTTTGGCTATCACACAAGAATTTCCAACAGGTATAACCCAACATTTTCTGGTTCCATCTTCAATTTATCAAATATTTCATTGTTAACCAACTTACACAACTTAAAACTTACAACTCCTCTGTATTTCTAAACCATTATAATCCAAGGAAAAATCCAGAAATAGGTTAAAATCCAAAAAAAAAACAAACTGAAAATTTCTGATCCAACCTCTCGGCTATCCAGAATTTTTCCAGCACCTATGTGTTTATAAATCCAACTTTTCCTCGGCTAAAACCTGGTTTTAGACATCCAAATTAGTCATACAAAAACTCATCTAGCTAATTAATATTCCAATTCAAAATTTAACTTAAACAACAGCTGCAAATCCCAAAATTTCCAGAAATTCTGTTCAGCTAGCTTCGGTGAACATGCATGTAACAGATTTCATTTTTTTTATTTTATTTATTTATTTTTTTTTTCTGTTTTAAACTAACTAATTAGCTGCATGCAGAGCCTAATTAACTTGTTATTAACCATCTAATTATGGTTATAAGCTTAAACAACAACAACAACAACAACAACAACAAAATTGAACCAAATTAGGCTGCAATAATCAAGCTAAGCTCTCGGCAGAAATTTTCTTAACCAAACCAGAAATTTTTCTCTGCTTTAATACATCATCCGAATGCACAATTCAGCATGCATGGTCTAAATCTTCAAGTCTTCACTCAGCTAAAGGCACTTAGGTGTTCAGATGCCACAGACAAACACAAATGGAGCTGCATTATCTCCTCAAAGTCTCGGTAGCAACATTTCATCAAAACAGAAATTTTTCCTAATGGTTTGATTTCAGCATCCGATTGCCTAATCCCTACATGCAAGCTCAGATGTAGCTTGCTCAACTAATAATCAACCTAATAAGACCAAAAATTACCTCAGATAGCAGCTAATCCTTCACACGAAAATTTCCAGAAATTTCTTCCTTGCTCACGGCTTCAAGTGCAGTCGGTGGTTCCTGGCTTCTAAGTTGCGGCTGGAATTGGTTGTAGCTGGTAGATTTGAGTTCGGTTGGTTGGAATTGGTGGGGATGAAGGTACAGAATGGTGAAGCTTCCTGCAAATTTCCTTCCTGGCTTCACTCCAACCCACGGCAGAACCAGAAAATTTCTGGCAGCTCACGTTCCCTCCTTCCTAGCTCACGGATGCAGCTCACCAGGTGGCTCTCTCTCTCGGATGCTCTTGGTCGAATGCAGAGGAAGAGGTGAGGCGCATTTGTGGAGAGAAATTGCAGTGGTTTCGGTGGAGTGTGCAGAGAAGAAAATGAGACTTGGTGATGGTGGTGTCTCGGTATCAAGAGAGGAAGCGGTTTGTGGTTTACTTGTGCAGAGAAGAAAGGAAGTTGCGGTTTGTATTTGTGATATGAAATGTGAATTAGAGTGAATGGTTTTTGTGGTTTTAGCCGTGAGATAGACAGGATGGTTTGGTGGTGCCGTTGTTTAAGGAATAGAGGTTTCGTGTAAGAATCGTTTTCGTATAACAATTGGTTGCGTATCGAACTGGTAATAACAAATGTGATTTGATTTGCGATTAGACGTCTTGTTTGGTTTGCATGGAAAGGTGAGGTAAGGGTATTTTAGTCTTTTCACTTTGCTCCCCAATCTCAACTTAATTTCTCAACTCCACTTAATTCTAAAAATTATCCTCAAGTGTGATTTGAACGCCCAATTATACCCTAATATACCTAAACCATTTTCATCGAATAATTATCGATTAAACTTGAATATTAAGGTTCCTAGAAATTCTTATATTATTTAGCGATTAAATTAGTTATTAGATTTTCCAATTATTATTTCTCAAGAAGTAGAGTTAATCTAACTTGAAATTTATCGATTTAGTAATATAAAGTCAAGTGAAATAATAATTTAATCCAAGGTGTCAATTTGCACATAAAAATTATTCTTACGCACTTATTTGAAAACAAATAAAGATAAGGATATATTTATTGAATTTTCACGCCTTAAATAAGTTTAGTATATTGGAATCATAATTATCTAAAATTCATTGGTTTTTATCTTAACGCGGAAATTTTTATCAACATTTACCATTAGGAACTAATTGGAATTAATCATAGGGCTTTAAATAATTTATTTTAAGATAGTAAATCCAACGATTCAATTTTCATTAATTTAGCATAAAGGAATTAAGTATTCTAACATTTTATTTTAAGGCGAAAAATTATTCCAACCCTAAAGATATTAATTTAGTCAAATAAAACCAAGAAATTTCATAACTTTGGAAAATTATATTATCTTTCACGTAAACCTATTTTTACGTACTTCATTGCGAACAATTAAAAGTAATACTAAAAAAAAATTATCCAAGAATAAAAGAAATACAAATGAAATATGCACTAGTTTATATATCCATTTTTCATGGTTCTCACAATATCACTGCACACTCTGCCAAAATCACCCCCTTATATCCTCCAAACCAATAAATAATTCCCTTCAATTAATAGTCATTTCAATAGTCATTGTACTACAAGGTAATACTCGAGTATACCACACATTTACCCAAGGTTGCTAACCTAACCGACCGAGCCCGCCGTTGGCTTGAATAGGTCGACTAATGAAGGGTTTTGGGGTCCAATTCAACAGATATGATAACATACACATACGACTTACAATCATGCACATTTAGTCCAACAATTAAGGCCATAGAAATCTCAAATTTGATTAGGTAAAGTGCGATAAAATACGCGCTCGTCTATCAACCATAATGCAGTAAGTAACTCAAGTTTAAGTACCAGCATGGCAATTAGGCACATCTAACAATTTTCATCATTACTTTCCAACAATCACCAAGCGAACAAGTAGGCAACAAGTACCAAACCAATGCAGATATTTAGTCATAAACGCATATAAGGAACACTCACCTTAAGTGAACAATTTACACCTTGGCTTTGGGGTTTCCTTCTTGCACCTTATTGCCTCCTGAGACAAGTTATAATTACCATAATTATTTAACTATTCATTTGGTATAAATCTTAGGAAAATTCCTATATGCATGATGATTTCCAGCCACCAATTATAGTTTCAAGAGTGCTTAACCTATACTCAATTTTTGGTGAAACAAATCAGCTTACCTCTCCTATGAATCTCATACATTTATCTCACTTTTAACCCAAGAAATTCAACATGCAAACCACGATATATATAGTAAAACATGTGTAAAGCAATAATATACCAAAATCTATCAAGATTCAAAGCTACATGCTGCAAAATAATCAGCTTCAAGGTTCGGTAATAAGCTGTGAAAAATTCCAGAAATTTCACTTTTTACTTTTCTTGTAAAATTCACCAAATTTTCGTGTTTAAATCAAGTAGAATACCACATGCATGCTAAGATTAAATTGTTAGAAGGTATAAGGAGCCAAGATTACAACCAAAGTGATAAAGCTGAAAAAATCCCAGCTTCTCCCCTTAGGGTTCTAGCATAAATTTCCAACAAGTTTCTTCAAATTTTTCATCCAAAGTCACCAACTTTCCACTAGATTCAAAGGTAAAGCATACTATATATCATATCAAGCAAGAGATAAGACATATATCATGTGTTCTTAGTAAAAATTCCTCCAAAAATTCGAATAAAAAGATGTGAAACTAAGCTCCCTTCCTCTTAGCCAAAGCTGGAAATTTCCAGCAAGAAATCAGTTCTTAAGCAAGGTTTTTCTTCAGCAAAACTCTCTTTCCTTAACTCAAATCCAACATGCAACAAGTATCTAAGTATATTGAGAGAATGGAGGGTGTGCTTAGCAAAATTTTACCTCTTTTCCCTTGCAAATAGAAGCTGGAAATGCACACACAGCTTTACTCCCTTCCCTCTCAGTTTCTCCAAGGATAAAATGCACCAATGCAGCTGGTTTGGACACAAAGAAGTTGCAATCTCTCCCTCACTCTCAATTCTGTATCTTGTCTTGAAGTGAAAAGAAAAAATGGAGCTAAATCTCTCCCTCTCTCTCTCGGTTGCAAGACAAAGGATTCTTGTGGGGTAATAGCTAAAATTCATGCGATATTAAACCATGGTTTCTTGTGGGGGATTTTAATGTTATTTTAAATGCAGAGGAAAAATGGGGTGGCCTACCTTTTAGACATGTTGAGGGGGTTGAATTATCACATTTTATGTCATTGGCGGAAGTTGGGGATGCTGGGTTCTCGGGGTCTAGGTATATATGGTGTAACAATTGGCAGGGTATATTGAGAGTCTGGAAGCGGCTAGACAGACTTTTGCTCAACTCGGCTACTATGCTTATGGAGAGTTCTATTTTAGTTCAGCACTTGGGGAGAGACCCTTCTAATCATGCCCCTCTTATGATATCGGCATCAACGAGATTGGATGACAAGTCGCGGCCACTCCGATTCCTGAATGTTTGGACGATGAAGCCAGGTTTCCTGGATGTGATTAAGGGGAGTTGGTGTATTTCCTTTCCTGGTTCGCCTCTCCAGGTTTTGTCGGCTAAGCTGCGAAAGGTTAAACATGCACTTCGACTATGGTTGAGGGAATCTGTTTGTGACATCTTCTTGGCGATTCGGACGGCGGAGCAGAGGGTGCTGTAAGCTAAAATAGATCATGATAACCATCCGTCAGAAAGGTCATTGGTGACTCTACAAGAGGCACATGCAAGATTGAAACACACATTGGTGGTTGAGGAAGAGTTCTGGAGGTAGAAGGCTCGTGTCAAATGGCTCTCAGATGGGGACAAGAATACAAAATTTTTCCACGCTGTGGTGACCAAGAGGAGAAAAAAGTCAGTGATTCATAGAATTAGGAAGACAAATGGTGACTGGGTGGCTGACAAGTCGAGTATTTGAAATGAGGCCGTTTCGTTCTTCCAGGAGTTGTTTACAGATGAGGAGGGACAGTCCTTGAATAACATGCTAGAGATTATTCCAAGGTTGATCACTGAGCAGGATAATGAGATGTTGACCGAGGTTCCATCGATGCAGGAAGCGAAGGAAGTCATTTTTTCAATGGATGGGGAGAGTGCTGCGGGTCCGGATGGTTTCACGGGGAAGTTTTTCACGTTTGCATGGGAGGTGGTTGCTGAGCATGTTCACAGGGCTATCGTGAGTTTCTTTTGTGGCGCGACGTTGCTAAGAAGTGTCTTAACTACTGCAATTGTTTTACTTCCCAAGGTTCAATGTCCACAAGACTTCACACAATACCGCCCGATAAGTTTATGCAATTTTATCAACAAAGTCATCTCCAAGATTTTATTCTCCCACTTGGTTAAGGTTCTTCCTCGGATTATCTAACCACAGCAGAGTGATTTTGTGCAAAGGAGACAAATGGCGGACAATTTTCTATCAACTCAAAAATTGTTGAGTGATATTAAAAAGCCTAGTCGGAGAGGGAATGTGATACTCAAGTTGGACATGATGAAGGCGTATGATAGGGTGTCTTGGTTGTTTTTTATACAAGTGCTTCGTCTGTTTGGGTTTAGTGAAGTTTGGATTGATATGGTGTAGAGACTGAAATTGAATGTTTGGTTTTTTGTCATTGTGAATGGCTTGCCTCACGGTTTCTTTAAGTCCTCATGGGGTTTGAGACAAGGTAACCCAATTTCGCCGGCTTTGTTCGCTATTGGAGCAGAGGTCTTGTCTCGTTCGCTCAATGCGTTGGCAGAGCATCGACGATTCAGACCATTCAAAGTCCCAAGAGGCTGCCCTATGGTCACGCATTTGGCCTATGCTGATGACATGGTTATTTTCACTAGCGGCCTTAAGGCTTCAGTAACGTTGGTCAAAAGAGTAGTGGATGGATACTGTGCAGTTTCCGAGCAGCGAGTTAATTGTCAGAAGAGTTATTTTTTGGTACATCCCACCTTACCTTTGCAACGACGTGCAATGATTGGAATGGTAACCAGCTTCTCGTACAAATTTTTTCAATCAAATATCTTGGCTGTCCTCTTTATATTGGAAGGAGGAGGATGCATTATTTTGCCGAGCTCTGCGACGTTGTAACATCCAGAATCCTATCATGGAAGAATCGAGTCCTCACCATTGGGGGAAAAATTGTGCCATTAAAGAGTGTTCTGTCTTCAATGCCAATCCACCTATTAGCAGTGGCATCGCTTTCGAAGGGAGTTATTGCTTCCTTAGAAAGGGTGATGGCAGACTTTTTGTGGAGTTCGACGGATATGGGCCATAAGTTCCATTGGATAAGTTGGGGAGAGTTGTGCCGCCCGCAGCATGAGGGTGGGATTGGAGTCTGTAGCATGGCGAAGGTATATGATGCGTTTTCCATTAAGATTTGATGGAACTTTCAGCAGAGGAGATCGCTATGGGCTGAATTTTTAGCAGCCAAATATAGTAGATGAGTGCACCCTTGGCAGAAGAGAGTTCTTTGCTTACTTACATTTGGAGGAGGTTATGTTCGATCCAACAATTGGCAGAGGAGCACATTTGCTGGGTCCTCGGTAAGGGATAGATGGATTTCTGGCATGACAATTGGCTGGAAACTGGAGTTATCTGTCAGCAGGTGGAAATTTTTCATGAGCATGTTGTGTCGGATTTTGTCTCTCAGGCACAATGGAATATACGGCTCCTTCAACAGATTCTAGGGCCTGAGTTGGTTATGCAAGTGGTGAAGGTCCCCCCCATCCGCTCGTAGTTCTGATAGGATGGTGTGGGCTTTGATGCAGGATGGTGCATTCTCGATTTCTTCGGCTTACTCGCTTGTTTCGTAGGCTTCTAATTGTTCTTGGGTGGTTTCGCACGTGTGGTTGAAGGGGTGTCCTATCAAAGTCTCCTTCTTTATGCTATGATTGCTATGATTGTGTCTTCCCCTGATGGACCTGCTGTGTGGATTTGGGGTATAGGATCCGTCTAAGTGTCATTATTATTCTGAGCTAGCAAAGGAGGAGGCTAATCACATATTTTGTACAGGGATTTAGCTAAGGCAGTCTAGGGTAGATTTGAGGGCGGTCTAGGAGATTTGGCAATGGTGTCCATGTTGAGACACGTGGTGTTACGGTGGTGGTTGTATAAGGGGCACAACGTGTTCCTCAAGTTTGTTTATCATACGTTACCTATGCTTATCTTCTGGGAGTTATGGAAAACGAGAAATAGGGGAGTTTTTGATGGAAAGAAGGTGGGGTAGGCGGAAGTGGCAGATCAGGTTTTTCAACAACTGTGTGATTTACTGCATTGTAATTTTTCAGAGATAGCATGTTTTTTCGTCTCTTGGGATGTTCTTTACTCTTTGTTAGTTGGTTTGAAAAGATGGGTTTCCATTTTACCGATTACATGGTCGGCTCCTAGGGCAGGGTATAAGTTGAATTCGGATGGTTGTGCTAGGGGGAACCCGGGAGTGAGCGGGGGTGGAGGAGTTGTGTGAGATTGGGAAGGGAGAATCATCGTCGGTTATTCCTGTTTTTTTGGGTCCTTGACCAGTTTACACGCGGAGTTCAAGGCCATGCTCTTTGGGGTGTGGCTATGTGTGACAGCCCTACCTTCCCCTAAGGTGAACCAAAGGGGTTAGCGGACTACCTGCCCAACTCTCGCCAGGACTAACGGTTCAGTTCACATCGATCTAAGACGTTCCGGAACATACTAACGTGCGTAAACAAGTCAAAATGTCCAAATAAAAAAAAATGAAATCGGAGTCGGCCATGAATAGTAACAGACACGTCAAAACCCAACCAACCATCAAGCAAATATTTACATGTTGGAATTAAGCATATACAATCCAAAGTGGCATACAAAAGTTATTCAAAAATGGATTGTACAAGTATATTCAAAAAGTTAGTAAGGACATGAGGATTATTCCTCGATTGGAACAAGCTAGTATTATATTTTGATAGGTTATACGAGTATGAAACTTGTAAATTGATACATGTTCTAAATAAAGATTTGGAGCCTCAATTCCTACATAATGCGGCTTTGTATTGCTGGTCTTTTACTAAAGCATGTACTCGCAGGACTCGAGAGAGGTAAAAAGGATATTCACCGAAAATATTTTGAACTACTCAGTAATCAAGTTGAGAATTTCGAAGGCGAAATTCTTTTAAGAGAGAGAGAGAGAGCTCCATAAACAAGGTTTTCTTACCTAAACAAATCAAGGGCAAAAATCCAAAAGAGAGAAATTTAGGGTTTGTAAACAAACTCTCTTTGGTTCTAGTGGTGAATCAAACCTTGAAGCCTCTACTTTGGTGGATTTCTTGGTGATTTGAGCACTTTGCAAGTAAGGTAAGTACTCTTTAAATTGGGGAGTTTATGTGTGGGGTGGTAAGTTGACATTTGGCTATATGTATACTAAGCTTTTGGATTGTTGGTGAAGTGATTATGTTTTATTTAGGGCTACGCTCCAAAGCATGGAAGATATTTCCTCTGCTTCATTTGAGTTATTAGTACTTTGATCGACTGAGCCCCGGCGAGAGTTGGGCAGGCAGTCCGTTGATACTCTAGGGTTCGCCCTAGGGAAAGGTGGGGCTGTCACACTATGTGTTGCTCGAGGATTACAAGAGTTGCATGTCGAATCTGACTCACTTGTCTTGGTGCAGATACTGCAAGGGACACATGGTTGCCCTTGGAGGCCGCAACGGGAGGTGGATGAATTGCTCAGTTTCAAGCAACATTTTCGTGAGATAACCCATTGCTATAGAGAGGCGAACAAACCCGCTGATTATCTAGCTAACCAGGGTGCAAATATGGAGCAAGAGGGTTTTTTGAAGACTTTCACGCTTTGTCAGTTACTGTCCATGGGGAGAGTACCATGGACAGTTTAGGTTTCCCTAATTTTCGTAGAAAACTGCTTTAGCTTAGCTGGAAATTTGTACCACTTTTATTTTGCACAATTTAATAAAATTTAAGTATTAAAAAGAGTATTATTTTAAAAAAAAGTACTCTTATGCACCTAAATTATAAGGAAAGCAATTAAATACATAAATCAATCAATAATAAGGTAAATGTAACACACTTAGTTTTCTAGATAAAATTATGAATATGTATAGATTAATTTTTGAGCCCTCACAATAACTCTCATGAATAGCAATTTAAAAACATATTTCTATGACTGTTTTCACTTAGTGCTAAGATTTCTTGAGTTATGCTTCAATAAGTGGCCAATAAAAAGATAACTCTTGTACCATTAGATCCTTATAGATTACTCATTATACTTCTATATTCATATTATACCCAATCTCTAATGATTTGAACTACTCATTCTCAAGAATAAATCAAATAGAGTCTAAGCATAGTAATCCACATTCAAGGCATTATCCCAACCCTAAAACTATAAATCACTTACACTCTTGGTAGTTAAAGAACATCCCATTGGTACACAAATAGTTATCTATAAGGGTTTCTCTATTCAGATCAATCTAGTAAATTTGATCATCTTATCAAATATCCATATACTAGTTTAGATGTCCTTACATCATATTTAGATAAGATCTATAATTTTCTACAAAAGGAAGAGGAGCCGTATGTGCTAGTCTATTCATATTAATAATATCTCATCTTATTAATACTATGACTAGCAATATTTTAGAATAAACCCTAAGTAAGTCAAATAAATCTCATCATTATAACTTTTACAATTTTATTGACTTAGGTTTATTTCAAGAACTTTATAATTCTAATGTAAAATATATGCAATTGAAATGACAAAGATGGCACTCATTAATGCATAATAGCAGGAATAAATAAGAAATTTATAGAAGTAGATTGGTTTTAAGGCATACATACTGATGCTACTAACCCTTAGGAAAACCCTAAATAAACCCTTCATAAGGAGAAATATGGAGTACCGTCATCTATTAGTAGAGGCCTAGAAGTTTTGGTAGAAGTACTGCACTGGAGAAGTATCTAAGTAGTAAAGGTGAATCCAATAATTATTAGTCACTCTTTGTGACCTCGTTGGCAATCTTTGAGGTAGAATATGGAGAACACTGGGGTTAGATTGTGAATGCCAAGAAGATTGGAGGTATTAAGAAAATTAAAAAATTTAGTGGAGGAATATAAAAGTGGTAGTGGGGTATTATTCATACATTTTTACGAATTATTATTATTTTTCCTCTTCTTACCTCTCGTCTCATCCTCTAAACTTTTCTTCCCATTTTTTCTTCCAATTGAGGTGCATCGTTGAAGAATCAAATTTAAGCAAGTGGTGAGAAACTAGGAAATTATCTTTGAGTTTATTATGGTTTAAAATGATTTGGATCTTGAGTTAACGGGTTGAGTTGTTAGGTGTAGTTTATCTTTGTTTTAATAGCATGCTTTAAGCTTAGTTGTACAACAAAAGTTGGTCAATTTAGTTAGCATGCAATTTGATATTTTTGGGTGTTTTATGAGATGAGTGAATTTGATAGAAATTGCATGATTTGGGTCTAATACTTCACCTCTAAGTGTGTTTATGGTATAATATGATTTTAGGTATAAAATTGTGGTTTTTTTATGGCTACAAAAACTTTGGCATAATGTAAGGTGAAAATGGAACTTATACCCAAAGCTGGAAAGCTATTCTGCCAAAATCTATCTGAGATTCAGCTCAAAATTTTCTAGTAGCATTGTACTAGTTTAGTATTTTGATTATATCTTTGAATAAGAAACCTAAATTGAGCATCATTATTGGGTTAAAATCTAGATTCAGAGGGTTTTAAGTTCATATAAGTGTCTCACCCAAGTTTAGTATCTATGAAAGTTGATAAACCTTTAAAGTTGATTATATGCACCATTATAGTGAGAAGATGATCTTTGCTATAGGTATCACTTAGGATTAGTGTTTGGTGACTTTACTATGATAAATTAGCATGCATAAGAGTCTTTAGAGCTTGAATTAATTGTTTTTATTATGCTTAGATGGGGAAGTGATTTGTATTGAGACAGCTGGGGGTTAAACTGGATGCTAGCTCACATAGTTTGAGGTAAGTGATCCCTCTATTGCCTCAACCAATTTGTAGTTGAGTTGTGGGCCATTCCAATGGGAGTTATAGTTGGTTTATGCTAATAAACTATTTCAAATTTGTTGTAGTTGAGTTGTTGGCCTTGCCAACTACCGATTGAAGTCATTGTTGGTAATTAGATATCCAAGGTCAAGTCCACATAGTATGCATTATAGGCACTATTATCTAATGCCTTGGCTAAAATACATAACTAAAGAAGAAAGATATTACATGCCACATGAGGTACACAAAAGAATCTGTGGTTGATAAGTGTCATATTTTGCATTATTGGGTGTGTGTTTGGATCCATTTGTTATGCATGTATGTTAAAGTTGTTTATTTTAGGATTTTCTTAACATTTTTGTGTTTTAATCACGATTTGATGATATATTTAAAAAATAATGGTTTTAAGTAGTGTTTTATGTTTGTTTTGATAGGATTTGGAAAAGGGCTTAAAAGTGCTTAAAAAAGTATTTAAGAAAAGTTGTTAGATGCCTAATGACATTTAGAAAACTTGGAGTTAGAAAGAAATCAAGTTGAAATTGCCTTGAAGAAAGTTAAGGAAGCTAGTTTCCAAAAGTGATTCGCATTTAGGTTTGACATGTTTCTGTATTTTGACCATAAATTGAGTTATGGAGATCGAATTGAGGAAATCTTGAAAATATGTAGGTTGTAAAACCAATCAATTTTTAGGGATTCCCTATATATTTTTCTATTCATGTAATTAATGAATAACAAGTTTATCATTTCAATTGCATCTATTTTACATTTAAATTATAAAGTCATTAGAATAAATCAATTGATTAAATCATAAAATTTATGACTTTGAGGTTCAATATGTTATTACTAAGGTCTAATCTTAAATGTCTCTAGTCATAGTATCGACAAGAAAAGACATTGTTAATACGGAGAGACTAGTATATACTATGTCCATTCTATATGAGAAGTTGTAGATCTCATCTACTATGATGTGAGACATCTAAACTAGTATGATCAAATTCACTATATTACTCTGCATAGAGAAATTCTTAAGTGCACAAACGATTATTCTCTAAGTGATGTTTGTGTAAGTGATACTTAGGTTTAAAATTTATCATGGTATCTTGAGTTGAGTTTCTATACTTTGACTCTATTTGATTGCTTCTCATAATTAAGTAATCCAAATTGTTAGTGATTGGGTATAATATGAAGTGTAGTTTGATAGTGAATACTCTATAAGGATTTCTCTTTTCTTTTGATAGAGGAGTTATCTCATTATTGGCTACTTATAACTTGAAATTCTTAGTGCCCAGTTGAAAACTCTTAGAAAGATGTTCCTAAATATTTCTTCATTAGAGTTATATTTTGGATCAAAGAAGTAATATTAATCTTAATTGGACTAGGCACATATTCCAAGACTAATGTGAGATGAGTGTGATGATGAATGTTAATTCTTTTCTCATTACTTGAGTGGTCATTATATATTATTAGGTGTAAATTTGATCTATAAGAATAAGTTAATTGTAGAATCAATGATAAATTAAATGGTGTTTTAATTTATTTAGTTGTTATTTATTAAGTTTTATAACTTATACTTATTGTCAGTGTATATGAGTTTTATAAGTTTTATAAGCAACATCTGTAGCTATATAACTCACATGCAATTCCAGTTTAATTTTTATCTCCATCTTCACCAATGGGAATAGGACATGCTTGTACATTGAACACAATTCGGCAACAAATTTCACTTGATCAAAAAATTCATCCATATTGACCTATTCACCATTAAAGCCTCCATATTTTCTTGGATAATAATAATTCACACTATTTTCAACCAATAATTCACACTATTTGTCTTGAACTTTCAATGGATTCTATTGAGGTTGAAGTTGACTAAGAGGTTTTGGTATGCTTGGTTAATTCGGATTCTCTCGCTCAATGGCCTTTGTGTAATGGTCTTAGGAAGATTCGTGGGTTATTGGATCAGTTGCAAGTTTCGGTTGTTCATGTGTTTCGAGAAGTGAATTCTATAGCAGACAAAATGGTAGGACTGCAGCTTCATCATGATCAGGTTTTCACGGTTCTTAACCATCTCCCAATCAGCGTTAGAGCCTCCTTACAATTAGACTATTTAGGTCTTCCATCTATTCATTCTAAATTTGTAAGGGAGTAGTACTCCTTATTTATGTTTCGCTTTAATTGGTTTGAAGTTAGATTTGATCCTAATGTTTATTTTGCTTTTCTATTAATAAAATAATGGGCTAGCATCCCAACCTCGTATACGGGGTTTGCCTAAAAAAAAGTCTACCATGAATAGCAGTAACAGATAAAGTACAAAGGAAAAGAATTTTTGTAACGGCCAATTACTATATTATTATTTATATGAAAATATAAATGAAGAAAGAGGGATCAGGTTTCCAGTTTTAAGATTGCTAGCTAATAGCAGGATTCTATTGTATTCATTTTTCAACAAATTTTCCTCCTTTTTTTAAGACCAAAACAACTAATCAAAACCTTTGCTCTCCTATTTTTCCACTCAATTTAAATAGGGAAAATTACAAAAACTCCCCGTAAGGTTTATAGCGATTTTCACCTTACCATGTGACAACCTCACTTCCCCTTTAAGTGTACCCTAAAGTTTAGCAGATCGGTTGCCTAACTCTCGCCAAGACTTGCTACAAACCCCAATCAATAACACTAAAGTCTTTCAATATAACATTTACATGTTCCAAATCGTTCAAATATTCAAACCAAAGTACAAGTCAAAAGAAAAAAACTTAAACAACTAGTACCATAATATAGTGCCGACCAAATACAAGTTCAAGATTTCCTAGTACAATTTATTACTATTCTTGTCTCTCTCATCCCTACACCCTGTTAAGGAAAACAAATAATGGGATGAGCTAAATGTGAGAATCCTCACTTGAAAATATAAATTCTCCTAAATCACTTGCATCGCCCTAAGACTAAATAAATTGTAACATTTCTCTGCATTGCATTGCATTGCCTTTCTACATGAATTGTAACATCTCCTTGAATTGGCATCATTTTATTTCACTATATACACTAGGACCAAATATCTTTTAATTGTGTTTGAAACCTTATGTAAAAGTTTAAGGGTGCTAATTAGACATTTGAAGCACTTGGAGGGAAGAAACATTATTTGGCAAAGTTTAAGGGAAGGATTGGCCAAGGGTCAATGTCCCAACCACTCAAACCAATTGACCAAGGAAATTAGCAAAATTTAAATCTTTTTGGCTCCATTTTTTTTCTTTGCTTGGCCAGCCCTCTTGAGCTCCAAAGAGAGAAGAAAGATTCCATTTTCTTGCTTAAAACCCTAGCTTGGACTTTGAGGACAACCAAAAAGAGAAGGAACTTTAGTTAGTTTGAGTAAACTATCTTCAAGGCTTGCTTGTGATTTAAGCTTGGAACTCTTGTTTTGGTGGACTTTCGAGTGGTTCAAACTTCATTTAAGAGAGGTAATTGATCCTTAAACCCTAGCTTTATTGTTTAATATCAAGTGTTTAAGGTATTGATGACAAACTAGAAGTTGGGTTGATGTTGTTTGCGGTTAAATTCTTTGAGCTAAATAATTGGAAGTAAGGTTGGATGTATGGCATGCCATGTGTGTCATTCTTTGCCTAAGCTTTGTTTGTGACTTTTCTTGATGTATTAGCATGTTAATGAATCCTCTTAAAGTTAGAAATAACTCTTGGAATGTTGGTTAAGTTAAAAATAATGAAAGGATGGAGTTTGGTGGTGAATGTGAACTTGGGACAGTTCTCTTTTCTCCTTGCTAGCCGGCCATGGATTGGAGGTTTTTTCTTGATCTTTGTGACTTATTGAACCTTAATTAAGCTTAAGAAACTTGACTAAACATTGGTTTAAGCTTGTTTGTAAATTGAGGTGAAATGGAGCAAATAAATTGGGTGATTTTGTCAAAGTCCTGAGCTGATCAGAATAGAAAAATCAGTCAACTTCCCCAGACTTTTGGTATTGATAGGAGAGGGACTAGAGTTTTCATTTTATACCGTTGGAAAGCCCTTCAAGTCTAGTTTCCAACGCCATCAGCGGCGTATGATTCTGACTTTTCTATAGTGAGATATGGCCATTTTCCCGAGGCTGCGTGCGCGATTGTTATATCCGAGAAAACCCTTTTGAACTTGAATGAGATTTTCCTTTTGCTCAACTTTCTTGCACTTGTCAAACTCATTTTCTCATGACATTTTCCTACATTTTTGGTCTAATTTGCATGGTAAATTGAGTCAATTACCGACCCACTTGATCACCTAATAAACTTACATTTGGGTTGGTAATGAATCTAGGATATTAACGACTTTTACTCATTGCCCTAGGACTAGAAAACGAAGGTGAGGGTAACCACGGGACTTGATGGACAAACTCTGCATTTCTTAACAAGTGAGTGTTCCACTACCTGTTACCCGTTTATGTGAGATATTTGAATACTTGGTCTGTAATTATTTGATCTAAACATTTGATTTGACAAACTTGAGATGAGCGTGTACTTTATCACACTCAACCTCCTTCGATTCTACTGAGCTTTGTATACTGATAATTTAAGAAGTGATTTCTCCATCGACTATACGTCGTTTGGGTGATATCCATCGACTAATGTGACTGTTTGGGTACCCAACTTCGTAGGTGAGTCGGTTGTATCGAGCCAGCAAGGGTTTGGTCGAGAAGGCCGATGAACCCTGGGGACTATTTATTGAAATTCAGAACTGGTATACTCGAGTATTACCTAATTATACTGTTTGAGGTGTTGAGGCCTAGTAAGGGGGTGACTGGTGGATGGAATTTGGAGAAAGTGGTGTTTTATGGACATTAAATTCTTTAAATGCAAACGTTGACGGAAAGTTAACAGATTCTCGATACGATCAAGCTTAAGTGGATTTGGCTTTTCGAAACCACCCGTATCCTTTAATTGAATTGTAATTAAATTGTTCCAGTATTATACTATGTTTACTTGTTTATATTACGCTTCTAATTGGTTATGTGCCTACATGTTTATTTGGAATCTCACTGAGTTTTAGCTCACCCCACTCCCTTTTGTTTTTCTTAACAGATTTGTGATGGGACTGTTGTGAAGAACCTATGTAGCCTTAAATCTTATCTTGAACTTGTACTTTGGGTTGTAATTCTTTTGTTTCGAAGACTTTATCTTTGACTCTTGTAAGCTTGAATTTGTAAGTTTGGCGCTCATTATATAAATTAAGTTTGGGATTGTAAGTTTGACATTTAGCTCTATATTCTAAATTTGGAAAGTTGGCGTGACGATTATATTTCCATTATAATTTGTAACCTTTACTTTGAAGATATTTTGTTAGTTTTCTTGGGTTACTGGTTCATTAGTTGATTGAATTTCGGCGAGAGTTAGGCAAGTAGTTCGCTAATCCTTAGGGTTCGCCCTGAAGAGAGGTAGAGCTGTCACACTAAAAGCCAGTGAGGTTCCAAGAAAACAATAAGCAATCTATCAGGCTTTACAAAATTCACATCTTGGCATGACCATGTATTTCATGAAGCAAGCAATATTCAGATAAATCATTTAATAATGTACAGTCAATAACATATTCACGTAAAATGATACAGTTTGTTCTTGCGAGCTAGTTCAGTAGAAACAGTATGCTTTTGCGAGCCAATTCAGTAGAAACAGTATGCTCTTGCGAACCAATTTAGTAGCAACTTGTCCAGGATCCGTTGACACTTCGTCAACCTTGGAAATATAGTAACAAGTCGAGTAGAGCACCATTTATCTCCAATCTCCGTCTACCAATCAACTCCCTACGGGACCTGAACTCCAAAGATAATAGTAGAGGTAATACTCGAGTATATCAAATCTGGTAGATCCAACCCAATAGATAACAGTAAACAATACCCATGGTTCGTCAATCTTCTCGACCAAATCTTTGCTGGCTCGACTCGACTAACTAGCTAGTGGGGTTTGGGATCCCAAGTAGTTACTTTCAAGTCATGTACATGAATATCAGTTCACTTGTCAATAGAATAACAAGAGCTCAATCAAGTTAAGTTGAGTGCAATAAAGTATACACTCACCTGTTCAATATCAAGTCAAGCAAGTTTAGCAGGTCGAGTATGATAAAGTACACACTCACATTTGCAATAACAAGTTAAGATATCTAGTAATTTCAAACAACAAGTCAAATTTCGATCAATAAGTCACATGAAGCATCAATCAAGTAAATCACATGGTCCTAACATGCAGTTGGATCACTCACCAATTGCTCACAATCTTTTCACTTCATACTTGGATTCTTCTTCTTGGACACTTTCAAGTCCTGTAGTCAGATAATACAGTAAGTGTCTATCAACTCAAAGTGAATAGAAATAAGAAACATGGGGCTTCAAAGCTTCACTTCGAAGACATATCAATTTGCTAGTTTTACCCCCAATATAACTTCCAAAATTGTACAATTTTCTTGTTCAGATCTAGAGGAAAAATCACGTGTATGACTGATCAAAGTCTCAAGCAAAATGTGAAGTAAAAGTAGGTCAATTCTAGTCACAAATTTTGAAGAGAACGAGGCAAAATTCTTGAGGTTCAAAACTGAAAATTTCGAGCAGTAAAACATTTTAAAGCAAACCATTTTCTTCCTCATAAACTTCTTTGTTTTGGCTCAAATCCAACCTATATGTGAAAATCAAGGGTTTTTCAAGTAACTCGAGCAAAGGTAGTGCAGACACCAAAATTTCAATTTTATTTAATTCAATTTTAGTTTTATTATTATTTATTCTTGTGTTTATTTTATTTTAGTTTAGTTGATTAAGTTTATAAAATGATAGTTAGTATTTATTTTTCACTTTTTTTTATAAATTAGGTTCATCATTTTTATTTTTAAGATATTTTACATTAAATTCTGAAAAGGGAAAAATTCTCACAAAAAATTCAAAATTTGTTTTAGGTTCAAATTCTTTAAAATAAATGAAAATTTTGCAATTAAGAATTAACATTTTTGTTTACCTAAATTGATTTTGAAAAAAAATAAAAATATAATAAATCAATAAAAATAAGAAGATAAGTGGAGGGCAAGCATGTTAGACAAGTGTATTAGGGAATCATTAGACAAGTGTCTTAGGTTTTAGCACAACACATGTAAAGGGAGGGGGGTAGGTGGCAAAACAAGTGTTGAGCCTAGGAAAATTTGAAGAAAAAAAAAAGAAAGTAAAAAAGGAGAGCTGGCGGTGGAGAAAGGAAAAAGGAAGCAAAAAGGAAGAAAGCAAGAAAGAGCTATGGGCTTGAGGAAAAAACCAGAAAAAAGCTACGAGAACAAGAGAGGAAAAAACAGCGAGAAAGCAAGCAAGGGAGGGGGAGGAGATCAGAAAGGGAAAACAAAAAAGAAAGGGAGAGTAAGAGAGGAAGAGAAAGTTGTGGAGAAGCAAGAAAGAAACCAGATAGGGTTTCGGGCAGGGAGAGGAAGAAGAAACAAGCAAGAGAGGAGAGAGAAAAGGAAAAGAGAAGATAAAAGAAGGAATAGGGGAAATCTGGGACGGTCAAGGAGGAAGAACAAGAGGAAAAAGAAAGAAAAAGAGAGGAAAATCAACGAAAATACCAGAAATGAAAGTGCAGAAATTTTTTGACAAAGTTTGGGTCAGGGTTGATAGGCCCATCAGTTTCTTTGCCAGATTCCGACCTATCCAAGGGCTTTTGTGATAAAATCTTGCTTTCTGGTAAACTACGTCAGTTAGGGAAGAACTTTCATGCTATAAATTTTTGTAAAAACACACTGCAGCATCCTCAAATTGAGACCTCAACTTGCTGCCTTCACCAGACTTGAGAAGTTGCGGGAAAATTTTTTTGCTTCCTGTCCAACGTTCCAGGCGCAAGATCTTCGTTTTCCTCACGTCGATTCAGTCCCCAGCTATTTGCAGGTAGTGCATACCTTTTAACTTTGCCAATTTAACTCCCTTTTACAAGATTTTGTTGGACTAGCCCATAAGTTTCCTTCGATTATATGTGCATCCGTTGGTTTCTCCTTTGGTGATATCTGTTGTTTCAAAAAATTGGTTTTTAATGGCTTAAGTTACCTGAAAAATTTGGAGATGATTTGATATATGATGTCTTGGGTCATGTGGTTGAAAAGCTCTTAGATCTTGGGGGGGTACCATGGTGGGTTTCATCAGAAGCTGGTTGCGTCGTTCTTTTCTTGCGTTTCCCATTTGATTTTCTATGTCTGATCTTCAATGGCTTGGTGTTCATGCTTAGATTGTGTTAATCAACATGTTCAGTTGTTAAGGGGTGTTGAGCGATGGGTTCACTGGCTGTTGTTTGAGGTTTTGCATGAAATTTCTGCATCAGAATTGCAGAAGCATTATTGCTGAAGAAGAAAACTGTTCTTCGATGCTTGCATGAGAAAAATAATAAAAATTTGCATTTTGATCCCTCAAGTTTCCCCTTGTTCTACTATGGCCTAGAAAATTGAAAAATCAACCAATTCTTGTCACTCTAAATGTTAATTTTCTTTGATATAACTTGATGTGATTTTCGAATGGATTTTTTAGTGAATTTTAGGATGCAATTTAAGGTTTAAGAATTTTTGATAGATTTATAGTTTTTAATTTGGATTTTTGTAAAAATGGTTTAGATTTGGGTAATATTTTTGTTTTGGAGTTTGATGAGAGGATTTTGATTTATTTTGTGAACTTTAGCATTTAGTTTTGGTAGGCTTTATCTTAAATCCTTAACTTTATTTTAGTTTAATTTCGCCTCTTGATATTTGTAATAATAATGATTTAACCCCTCAAATTTCTTTAATTCTTTCAATTGGGTCCTTGTTTGTTTTAATATGTTGAATATGGGTTGTCTACTTTTATTTGAATGCTTTGATTGATTCAATTTCTATTTATTTCCATTTCTTGTGATTATTTGTCAATTAAAGTGATGCCTTGACCTTTTTCTTCGTTTTGAAGGGTAATTAAGAAAATTTCATTTTATTAGGTCACCAATTCAAGGGAGGTACACTCTACTCCTTTATTTTGGTTTTACTTGATCCTATGTGATACTATGTGATTTTATGTGTGTAATTGCATGCCCTTTTGAATGTTTTTATTATTTCATTTATTTCTTTATTCACTTTAATTTTGTATATTTATTGTAATTTAATTTTGATTATTTGAGAGGCATTTAAAGACCAAGTTGTAATAGTTAGGTTATTATTTTATTTTATTGCATTTTTCCTTTAGATTGTAGTTAGGGCCCCCAAATTTAATAGTTAGGTCTTTATTCGCTTTCATTTGTTTATGTGCTTGCATGCTTGTGTGATTTATGTGTTTATTCGCTTTCTTAGGGTCTTTGCATCTAGATATCATGCTTATGTACTATGTACTTTATGTGTTTACTTGCTTTTATTAGGTTTATATGATTTGTTTAGTTCTACTAAATGTATAACGTCACCACACTAGTCCAACGCTAGTTGTGCCCCTTTGTTCCGATTTCCCACTTGTTCAACGTTAGGAAGGACTTATAGACATGGGTTAGTCCAATATTAGATCCTTAGGGACCGTCCATGCACTAGATCATGTTTGTATGACAATCAGTACATTTTCATGCATATTTTCTAGATTTTTAGGATTTTTTTCATTTTGCATCATAGTTCCTTTATATGTATATTTCTTATCCCATATTCCCACTCTATATATACCTCATATCTCATATTTCCCCTATATATATATCCCTCATCCCCATGTATAAAACATAACATTTAGTTTGCATCTCATTTAAGGAGAATTAGAACTAAATTAGATCATTTGCTGAATTAGATAAGGAAATTACCCTTCGAATATGGGATATGAACGAGTATGGCTCATTAGCCTTAGCACGCTCGTATTTCCTCTATAAAAAGGAAAATTAAGTCACGAATATTAGATTCCCGCACCCATTATGATGCATTCCCTTAGGTCATGTATATTCGTATATTATTATTATTTTTCTTGCTTTCGAATCTCATTTTTGCAATTTTGTGACTTCTTCAAAGAGACATATTGATCCTTCCGATATACATTAGGTCTAGGCTTGCATTCATGTAAATACCTCCAAAATGTGATAAATTTTTTGGTTAAAATAAGAAAATTTTTGACTAAATCACGCCACTAGCTCTAGGCTAGGTTCAAAGAGAGCCTTGGATTTTATCCTTGCCGTCTCTTTCTTCAACCGTGACTCCCGAACACTTTTCTTTGATTTTCAAAGATTTTGAATAGTTTAAAAAGGGTTTTTCTCTACTTTTGATTCAAAATTTATTATAGGTGACTTGGTACACCTTAATTCAATACCAAGTGGCGACTCCTTTTTTTTATTAAAAACCCTTTTTTAAACTATTATTTTGGGCCAAAATCGTCGCATTTTTAAGTTCCATTTTAGGCCTATTTTCTTTATTTATTTTCTAAAAAATAAAAACTCATTTTCACTCAAAATGAATAAAAAATTTCATTTTTGTAAACCCGTAATCGTAACACGTTATTTTTCATTAAAAATGAGGCGCGACAGCTTGGCGACTCCACTGGGGACTTAGAGAGTCCGAGCATTTGATTTACACAATCTTTTTCTTCTTTTAACCTTTATATATATCACATTTGGAGGATTTAGGTTGCATTTTTTCCTTTTTCAGGGTTTTTCTTGCATTTAACACGCGTAATCATCTCGATATTCGTAGATGTGATAAATAATGTGTTTATTTTCTTTCATTCACTTATATTTGTATATCGCACTTGCATCTTTGAGGTGGGGAATAGCCATCCTAGAACCTTTGTGACAGCCCCAACTCATCCTAAAACGAATCAAAGGGTTCAGCGGACCGTCTGCCCATCTCTCGCCAGGACTACGGAGTCGAATCACACAAAATCGATATTACGCGAGATAGGACCCAAAAGAATTGAACGATTGAAGACCGCCAAGCTTAAAAGTAGCTTACTAAAATCACATGGGGAAAACACTTTCATATATACATGTTGCTAGGTTTACAATTCAAATGGAACCAGTGAAACGAAATACATTTAGAGTTTGCTCACTCTCGAGGAGCTATACAAAAGAACAAAAGATTATCTAACTAGCTCAACTCGCTTCTCAAAATCATGATTTCCAAAAGAGGTTCCTGTAAGGAAAACAAAGATAACGAGGAGGGGGTGAGCTTACGCCCAATGAGATACCAAACATGTAGCAGCAAAATCCATGGCATTTCACGTTATACAAATCAGATACACATGCTCGCTATAAAGTAAGACAGGTAAACACAAGAACTCAAATAGGAAGGATACAGGTGGCTCTCAGGAGCCAGCTTTCTAGCGCAGTACTTATAGAACCAACGCGTCCGTAGACCCCACTTTACATCAAATTTCATCCACCAAACACCCCTTTACCGGGCCCGCTCACCTCAATAGAAACAGAAATGGTAATACTCGAGTATACCGAAATCAAGGGTCTCAATACCCAAAGATTCCAAAACAGACTACCGTGGTTCGTTATCTAATCGACCAGGCCCTTGCCAGCCCGACTCGAGTAACTAGCCACAAGGGTTGAGTTCAGAGGTCACAAAAAGGTCATTGGATACAAGCTTCCAAACGACGTACGAACAGATATAGATACAGATACAGATAACAGATTTAGATTCGTACCAAAAATTGGCATATGAACAGACAAGAGAACGAGTGCGATAAAGTACACCCTCGTCTCAAACAAAATAAACAGATAGTGCAGTCATTTAAATCACAGATTGCAGAGGCAGAAACCAGGTTATACAGCAAATGAAGGGAGTGGTACACTCACCGGGTCAAGTACAGATACCTCAAAAGTTTTCACTTCAGATTGGCTTTAATCGCCAAGAAACCCTAAAATAATCAAAGTAAACCAATTGAAGGTTTCATATCCAGAATCGAGTAAACAAAATGCACATGTGAGGCGCGACTACTAGTCGTATGCCTCGCCAAATAATTACTAATGCAAGGGTACAAAACATGATTTTTTGGGAACAAAAAGATAACATGAAGACCTATGTTCAACAAACCAAAAGCCCTTCATTTCAATGAAAAGCCAATTCAAACTTAAAGGAACCAAACGGCCTAGAAAATTGGACAGCATTTCCCCTAAATTTGCTTACTTTTCCAGCCGTCATGGCTTCACTATTGTCCTCAGTCAGTCCCAAAGTCACACATAACATAAGTTCATTCAATAGCCGTTTAGTAGGCTCCAAGTAGTACAAGTACAATTCAAGCTAGGGAAAAGTCCGGAAATGAAAGTCAAGCCATAAAATATTCAAATAAGCACAATAAGACTCAATTACAAGTCATAAACCAATGCCAAATACTACCGAAATAGGGTTCCATAAGCATACGTAAACATTAGAGGAAACCAGAAAAATTCGGAAATGGAATTAGCTTTAGCCCTGAAAAAAATAGTTTTTGACCTCATTTTACGGTAATAGCACCAAAGGCACTACGATTACCGGATGAAGGTACAAGACCCACCGTTTCGAAGCTAAGTGATAGGGCTACAATGTTCTAGAAGGCAACTTTGTCCAGTTTTGAGTGTAACAAGGTCAAAAATGCAAGATACTATTCCAGAACCGGAAAAACAGATTCACAAAATGCATTATGCTGCAAACAGCATAACTCAGCCCACTTAAGTCCAAATCCAGATATTCCAAAGCCATCTGAAAGCTTAGAAATAGGGCTACATTTCATCAGAAGACCTAAACAACCAATTCCGAAGCAATTCCAGCCAAAACAACCAATTACAGGCGTAATTCTTACATTCGGGTAAAACCAGGACAGCAAGGGTAATTTCAACTTTTCTCATTCTACGCTACTCCGATTGACCTGAAATTTTGTAAGCACCTCTAAAATGTCATTACCTACAACTTTCATGTTTTAAGCTAAGGCCAATTAGACCTCTAACAAGGAGCTACAAAACCGGGCAGAATGTTCTTCACAAAAACCCTAACTTGTCAATTTTTCTTCCAAATAGAAATTGGTTGCAATTAATCACTTTTTCCACCTTCTAGAGTCATTATATACCATTTCCAATCATCATAGATAGCCACACAATCATGTTCATATGAAAACAGAAAAATCCCCAATAATTATCAAACTTCACCAATTCAACCAAAAATCAAAATATAATCCACAAAATGGACTCTTAAGTCACCACCAATCACAAATTAACCATCATTAGGTGAAGGAGAGGGTTCATTCACTGCTCACCTTAGTAAAACAAGAGAGAGAGCAACTTGTCACCTTAGCTTTCCAAACAACTCCCCCAAACAACTCACAAACACTAAGTGAAGAGGTTTTATGGAGTAATTGCAAGTTTAAATGGTTAGATGGTTGAACTTGAACTAGATTGAAGCTAGAAAGTGGAGTAGAAAATGAAGGTTTTCTCTCTTATTTTGCTCCTCTTAATAGCCGGCCATGACAAGAAAATGGGAGGAAAAATTGGGTCCAAATTGGTTTTAGTAAAGTTAGAAAAGTCTTGGTCAAATTCAACATCCAATGGGTTTATGATACTTGGCACCTCTAAACTTTAATCTTATCTTTTTGTCTCTCCATACTAATCCATATAACAATTTATAATTATTTCATAGCACTTGGTAAAATAAACCCGGTATCCAAAACTTAACCTTGTTGGCCGAATTTTTCCGAACTTTTCGCACTAGTGGGTCCCACATCCGGTATACGCTCTTAATTTCTCAAAAACTATTCGATACTAGAAAAATCCTCTAAAAACCATATTTACTCATAAAAATTATTTTCACAATTTTTCAAATCAATAAAATGTGGAAAAACGTGCAATTAAAAGAAAATAAAACTTAGTACTTTTAAAAAAATTCAGGGGTTCTCACACTCTCTCCCCCTTAAGGAAATTTCGTCCTCGAAATTTTACCTTCAAAATTTAAAGTAACCAATGGCTTGTACCTTCTTTTTCTTCAGAGTCAAAAGAAATGAGGTTTTTCATTTTAGTCCCTTCTCCACTTGACGGTCCAGGGTCGATTTTGGTTGGCTGCTGGTTCCTTTCTTTTCGTGCAATAAACCCCGGGCAATTAGCAATCAGATGCTCGGCGCACCCACAGTGCAGACATCTCCTTCCCTTTTTCCATCAATCCACTTCAATATGATTGGATTTTCTACAATAACCACAAATTGTCACACCACCCGCTCCACGGCCCTTCTTAGCAAATGATCTACCAGCTTTACCCTTTTTCTTTGCATGGAAGATCTTCAGTTGTGACCTTGCAATTCTTGTCTTTTGAGCTTCTTCTGGAACCCCCATAAAAGTATTGCTTTGTGCCATTGCTACGGTCTCCTTGGAAATCTCTTCGTATTTCCTTTTTAACTCCATGTTTTGGTGTAAGAGCTCAAGTTTCTCCGAATACTCTTGCTTCCATCGCCCTTCCCAGTACTCGGTCAGCCTCCTTTGAACCTCTATTTCGTCTCGGAGAACCGCAATTTCCTGATACGGATCAACCCAATGTGTCATCTTACGGAGTTGCTGGAACGCGGATGCTAGCCTGTCGGGCAAAACAATGGGTCATAATACATCCCTAAGTACAAGTGGCACATTCGGTCCTTGTCCAGCTATTGTTTCCCTTTTCTTCTCTTGATTCTTGGCCTCGCTTAGTTCCATGGCCATGACCACGTCCACGACTGCATCTTCCTTACATATATATATTTTTTTTTTCCTCTCTTTTTTTCCCCCCAAGGTAATTCAGCGAATAAATACAGTAAAGTGACAAAAGTAATCAAATTCTAGCACATCAATTACACCAAAGACATATACACATATAACACACCATGTATCAAGAAGACAGATAATCAAATACACCAATTAATGCCAAATTAGACAGATAATCCCATGCACAATACTCAAGCCACTGTCATGTCATAGCGGTATCAAAGCAAATCAAGAGTAAATGCGATATCGTCCCAGACCCAATTAAAATAACCCCGTCCAATCTCTCACGTCACTTACTATCCAAACTAGATATACAATAACCTCTTGGACTCATTCCAGCCGAACAAAGCCTATCCATGTTCCCAAAATGCAAATTCCACATACTTAACACCGCCTCAACTCTGGAGTACTCAGGCACAAAAATCCGAAATAAGACAATTCGCCTCTCGAGATGGCCAGTCCCAAGAGTAAACCATCTACAATCGAAATTCCTACCAGACGTACCTATCTATGGTCCTCCAATACCACAAGAAAATTTAAAGCCTATAACATTCACAATTCAGAGCTTAGGCTTGAACGAGCACTTAATCCTTCATACCTATTCACCACTGAATCTGGGCTCACTCGGCGCAGAGACCACGCGAAACAGGCTCTGATACCACCTGTGACAGCCCCAACTCACCCTAAGGCGAACCAAAAGGTTCAGCGGACCGCCTGCCCAACTCTCGCCAGGACTACGGAGTCGAATCACACAAAACCGATATTACGCGAGATAGGACCCAAAAGAATTGAACGATTGAAGACCGCTGTTGATCTTGATCCCTATCTTTTGATGTTTACAAAACAAATGGATGATACTAATATTTCTTCAAGATATATTTTCAGTTATGAAATTATTTGATTCCATGAACAAGTGCAATTGGAAGAAGACAAAGTATGCTGAAGCTGTCGGACGCTCAAAAAGACTGCATCGGACGTCCGACAACCATTGAGTATCTTCGGACGCAGAAAACCAGCCTATCGGACGTCCGAAAGAATTGAAGAAAATTTCTCAAACTCACTGCCTGCTGTCGGACGCATAAAACAGTGCTATCGGACGTCCGACACTACCAACGGCTAGTTGACTGTTCAGCTACTTTCTATCCGTTGGAAGCTTTAATGAGGCTCTTTCTTGGTCCTGTATAAATAGTGGTTGGTCAGATACTTCAAACAACTTTGGCACACTGAAGATACAAAAGATCTAGAGAGATTTTAGTGAGAAAATACTCCAAAAAGAATATTTGTAGTCTTAGTGGTGTGAGGTTCATTGTAAGCTTTTCATTTGTGAGTGAATCTTTCATGAGTGTAGCTCTGTGAGGGTTGTCCTGAGAGATAGTAAAATGTCCTGGCTTGACCGAGTGCTGCTTGGGGCAAGGAGAAGGTGAACCTTCCTTTGTACACAAGAGTGATTGTAATTCATCAACTTGAAGTAGCTTGTTTCAATTAATCTACAAGCTCAAGAGGAGTTGGGTAGTTAATTGGTTTGCAATCCTTTCCTTTTTATTTACTTATTGTTTCGTTTATGATCTTTGCATTGGTTGTTTTGGGCCTTACAATTGGTATCAGAGCTTGGTCTCCTAGAGATTAAGCTCAATCGGCTTTGGAGTAAAGATGACAACCAATAATGCTATGTTTTTTGAAGGACATTCTGTTATTAGACCACCTGTGTTTAATGGGTCAAATTATATGAGTTGGAAAGAAAGAATGATTATCTTTTTGCAATCTATTGATATCGAATTGTGGTTTATTATTAGTGAAGGTCCATATGATGCCTCTCTTATAGATGAAAATACTCATGCATCTAGACCGAAAACAAGAAGTGAACTGACTGCTGTGGATAGAGTTCATCTCACCTTAAATGCAAAAGCCATGAATGTGTTATATTGTGCATTAGACTCAAATGAATCTATTAGAGTCAAGGGTTGCAAGTCAGCTAAAGAAATTTGGGACAAACTGAAAGAAATTCATGAAGGTAGTGAGAATGTTAGAGAACAAAAGAAGTCCATTCTAGTTACAAAGTATGAATCTTTCAAGATGGAACCTCATAAAAATGTTGATCAAATGTATTGTAGATTCAATGATCTCATTAAAGATTTAGAGGCGCTGGAAAAAGAATATTCTCTTGGTGAGAAAAATAGAAATATCCTGAATGCCTTGTCCAATGATTGGGAAAATAAAGTGACTGCTATTGAGGAGGCTAGAGATTTGAATACTATACCTATTGAATCTCTTATTAATTCTCTTATCTCTTATGAGCTGAAACTTAAGACTAAGGTGCAAGAGGAAGAGGATGCAAAAGTACGAAAGAATATTGCTCTAAAAGCCTCACAAGATGAAGATGATTCTGCCTCCCTAGATGAAGAAGATGTGGAAGGTGATGACAATGATATCGCTCTCATCACAAAAAGTTTCAAAAGAATACTCAACAAGAGGAGATTCAGAAATGGTGGACCAAGCAATTCATTCCCAAATCAGTTCAACAACTCGAGAAACAAAGGGAAGCTAGAGTTCAACAAAAAGCAAACTGATCAGTGCTTTGAATGCGGCCAACCTGGACACTATGCAAGTGACTGTCCAGTGATGAAGAAGAAAGAAGGAAGAAAACCAAGAATAAACAAATTTCAATTCACATGGAATGAATGCAATTCCGATGGTGAAATTGAAGAGGAAGATCAATCTGCTCAATTGGCTTTCATGGCCATTGGAGATGATGAGGTAACATCTTCTAGCTCTCAATTTGAAAGTGATGATGAAAATGATGATGATCTTGAATCTTTCATTATAAAATTGCATGATAGTTTGAAAGAATCTTATATTAGAAACAAGGAGTTAAAACAGAAAATTAGTTTTTTGCTTCGAGATAATGCAAATCTTTTTCAACAAAACAAAAAGTTGAAAATTGAAAATGATTACTTCAGAAAAAATGAGACTGCTTTACACTTGGATCTTGATAGAAAAACAAGTGTTTGTGAAATGTTCAAAAGGGAACAAGATGATTTGAAAAGAAGAATGGATGATTTAAATGAGTTGCTTCAACATAAAAAACAGGACTGTTTTCAAAGTAATAAATCTAAACTTCATTTTAAGATAAATTCTGCTGCAAATGAGTTTGTTATCCATAGGAGAAGACAAGTAAGATTTATTAAACCTGTTCATATAAATAATTCCCTGATTATGTGTAATTTCTGTTGTCAAAAAGGTCACATGAAAAGTGATTGCTATGTGAGAAAGAATATAAAAAAAGGCATGAAATACATGTGGATAGTTAGACATGATGCTAACTTTAACAAGTAGGAGATTTTGTTAATCACTGCAGTGATTCTTGTTCACAATATTCTTCTTTTGATATTTCTGATATTTTGATTTGAGTTTTCGCTGATATTTTTGAATACTACTGAATCTATATGATGTCAAAAAGGGAGAGAAAAGAACTATTCTGATCTAACGATGATTTGCTAATTTCTCTGTAATAAGTTGGTATGTTGGTATTGCTGAATTCTGCTATCATTTCTCTGTTTTTGTTTGAAATATTGGATTTTCTGTTATTGTTGTTGGATTATGGTTGCTGGTTATTACTCTCATCTTATGATGACAAAAAGGGGGAGAGATGGATGCAATGTGTAAGGGGGAGTTATTATGAGATTATGAGTTTGGCTCTTAAAAGTTTTGATTGCAATGATTGAGGGGGAGCTTATACTTATTTTTGTTTCTTTCCATCCATTGTTTTGTCATCATCAAAAAGGGGGAGATTGTTGATCTTGATCCCTATCTTTTGATGTTTACAAAACAAATGGATGATACTAATATTTCTTCAAGATATATTTTCAGTTATGAAATTATTTGATTCCATGAACAAGTGCAATTGGAAGAAGACAAAGTATGCTGAAGCTGTCGGACGCTCAAAAAGACTGCATCGGACGTCCGACAACCATTGAGTATCTTCGGACGCAGAAAACCAGCCTATCGGACGTCCGAAAGAATTGAAGAAAATTTCTCAAACTCACTGCCTGCTGTCGGACGCATAAAACAGTGCTATCGGACGTCCGACACTACCAACGGCTAGTTGACTGTTCAGCTACTTTCTATCCGTTGGAAGCTTTAATGAGGCTCTTTCTTGGTCCTATATAAATAGTGGTTGGTCAGATACTTCAAACAACTTTGGCACACTGAAGATACAAAAGATCTAGAGAGATTTTAGTGAGAAAATACTCCAAAAAGAATATTTGTAGTCTTAGTGGTGTGAGGTTCATTGTAAGCTTTTCATTTGTGAGTGAATCTTTCATGAGTGTAGCTCTGTGAGGGTTGTCCTGAGAGATAGTAAAATGTCCTGGCTTGACCGAGTGCTGCTTGGGGCAAGGAGGAGGTGAACCTTCCTTTGTACACAAGAGTGATTGTAATTCATCAACTTGAAGTAGCTTGTTTCAATTAATCTACAAGCTCAAGAGGAGTTGGGTAGTTAATTGGTTTGCAATCCTTTCCTTTTTATTTACTTATTGTTTCGTTTATGATCTTTGCATTGGTTGTTTTGGGCCTTACAACCGCCAAGCTTAAAAGTAGCTTACTAAAATCACATGGGGAAAACACTTTCATATATACATGTCGCTAGGTTTACAATTCAAATGGAACCAGTGAAACGAAATACATTTAGAGTTTGCTCACTCTCGAGGAGCTATACAAAAGAACAAAAGATTATCTAACTAGCTCAACTCGCTTCTCAAAATCATGATTTTCAAAAGAGATTCCTGTAAGGAAAACAAAGATAACGAGGAGGGGGTGAGCTTACGCCCAATGAGATACCAAACATGTAGCAGCAAAATCCATGGCATTTCACGTTATACAAATCAGATACACATGCTCGCTATAAAGTAAGACAGGTAAACACAAGAACTCAAATAGGAAGGATACAGGTGGCTCTCAGGAGCCAGCTTTCCAGCGCAGTACTTGATCCAAGCCGGTTGACCCTCCGTCAACGTATATAGAACCAACGCGTCCGTAGACCCCACTTTACACCAAATTCCGTCCACCAAACACCCCTTTACCGGGCCCGCTCACCTCAACAGAAACAGAAATGGTAATACTCGAGTATACCGGAATCAAAGGTCTCAATACCCAAAGATCCCAAAACAGACTACCGTGGTTCGTTATCTAATCGACCAGGCCCTTGTTGGCCCGACTCGAGTAACTAGCCACAGGGGTTGAGCTCAGAGGTCACAGAAAGGTCATTGGATACAAGCTTCCAAACGACGTACGAACAGATATAGATACAGATACAGATAACAGATTCAGATTCGTACCAAAAATTGGCATATGAATAGACAAGAGAACGAGTGCGATAAAGTACACCCTCGCCTCAAACAAAATAAACAGATAGTGCAGTCATTTAAATCACAGATTGCAGAGGCAGAAACCAGGTTACACAGCAAATGAAGGGAGTGGTACACTCACCGGGTCAAGTACAGATACCTCAAAAGTTTTCACTTCAGATTGGCTTTAATCGCCAAGAAACCCTAAAATAATCCAAGTAAACCAATTGAAGGTTTCATATCCAGAATCGAGTAAACAGAATGCACATGTGAGGCGCGACTACTAGTCGTATGCCTCGCCAAATAATTACTAATGCACGGATGCAAAACATAATTTTTTGGGAACAAAAAGATAACATGAAGACCTAGGTTCAACAACCCAAAAGCCCTTCATTTCTATCAAAAGCCAATTCAAACTTAAAGGAACCAAACGGCCTAGAAAATTGGACAGCATTTTCTCTAAATTTGCTTACTTTTCCAGCCGTCATGGCTTCACTATTGTCCTCAGCCAGTCCCAAAGTCACACATAACATAAGTTCATTCAATAGCCGTTTAGTAGGCTCCAAGTAGTACAAGTACAATTCAAACTAGGGAAAAGTCCGGAAATGAAAGTCAAGCCCTAAAATATTCAAATAAGCACAATAAGACTCAATTACAAGTCATAAACCAATGCCAAATACTACCGAAATAGGGTTCCATAAGCATACGTAAACATTAGAGGAAATCAGAAAAATCCGGAAATGGAATTAGCTTTAGCCCTGAAAAAAATAGTTTTTGACCTCATTTTACGGTAATGGCACCAAAGGCACTACGATTATCGGATGAAGGTACAAGACCCACCATTTCGAAAATGAGAGATAGGGCTACAATGTTCCAGAAGGCAACTTTGTCCAGTTTTGAGTGTAACAAGGTCAAAAATGCAAGATACTATTCCAGAACCGGAAAAACAGATTCACAAAACGCATTCTGCTGTAAACAGCATAACTCAGCCCACTTAAGTCCAAATCCAGAAATTCTAAAGCCATCTGAAAGCTTAGAAATAGGGATACATTTCATCAGAAGACCTCAACAACCAATTCCGAAGCAATTCCAGCAAAAACAACCAATTACAGGCGCAAATCTTACATTCGGGTAAAACCAGGACAGCAAGGGTAATTTCGACTTTTCTCATTCTACGCTACTCCGATTGACCTAATATTTTTTATGCACCTCTAAAATATCATTCCATACAACTTTCATGTTTTAAGTTAAGGCTAATTCAGCCTCTAACTAGGAGCTACAAAACCGGGCAGAATGTTATTCACAAAAACCCTAACTTGTCAATTTTTCTTCCAAATAGAAATTGGTTGCAATTAATCACTTTTTCCACCTTCTAAAGTCATTATATACCATTTCCAATCATCATAGATAGCCACACAATCATGTTCATATGAAAACAGAAAAATCCCCAATAATTATCAAACTTCACCAATTCAACCAAAAATCAAAATATAATCCACAAAATGGACTCTTAAGTCACCACCAATCACAAATTAACCATCATTAGGTGAAGGAGAGGGTTCATTCACTACTCACCTTAGTAAAACAAGAGAGAGAGCAACTTGTCACCTTAGCTTTCCAAACAACTCCACCAAACAACTCACAAACACTAAGTGAAGAGGTTTTATGGAGTAATTGCAAGTTTAAATGGTTAGATGGTTGAACTTGAACTAGATTGAAGCTAGAAAGTGGAGTAGAAAATGAAGGTTATCTCTCTTATTTTGCTCCTCTTAACAGCCGGCCATGACAAGAAAATGGGAGGAAAAATTGGATCCAAATTGGTTTTAGTAAAGTTAGAAAAGTCTTGGTCAAATTCAACATCCAATGGGTTTATGACACTTGGCACCTCTCAGTTTTAATTTTATCTTTTTGTCTCTCCATACTAATCCATATAACAATCTCTAATTATTTCATAGCACCTGGTAAAATAAATCCGGTATCCAAAACTTAACCTAGTTGGCCGAATTTTTCCGAACTTTTCGCACTAGTGGGTCCCACGTCCGGTATACGCTCTTAATTTCTCAAAAACTATTCGATACTAGAAAAATCCTCTGAAAACCATATTTACTCATAAAAATTATTTTCACAATTTTTCAAATCAATAAAATGTGGAAAAACGTGCAATTAAAAGAAAATAAAACTTAGTACTTTTAAAAAAATTCACGGGCTCTTACAACCTTCACCCGTATTTGATGGTATTTAATCTCTCCCTTCAAAAGGAGCACTTCATACGTGCATACGTTTTTACTTTATAACCCCTCATTTCTTCTTACTTTTAGTCGTTGTCATACCACTCTTCTCTATTTAGGATTAAGATTGATCCACTTGGACATGTGGCAGTGGCATGACGTGCGCATAGCAATGTCAGAGGGATCACTCGAACCACCGACTCTTAGGCTTTGGGATTGATGACCCTTCGCCTTTGGTCTGAAGGTTTGGGGACCTGAAACCTTATCGAGTCTAGATGCATTGGTAAACTTAACCTCATGCATCCATATTAGAAATTACCTAGGGTAGAGTCAACCTTACCCGAATAGGAACACTAGGCATGAGGGGAAGGATTACACCATTCTTTTTTTAATTGATTTCTATTTTTTATATTATTTTTATTTGCTCCAATGTGTTATGTGTCATATATCAATTGAACTAACCTTTCTTTGTTTCTTATTCTATTGCATTCATAAGCCTTAGAAATAAGAGTTTTGGCATGATACTCTTTTAGAACCTACCCTCTTAGATAGGTTATTGCACGTTTAAATTTCAATATATTGCATTTGTAAGTTAGTAATTGCACATCATTTTAGGCTCACCCTGGTATTCAAAAGGTCCCTTTAGGTCATGTTTTCATTCCAAATTGCATATTTAATAGTTTTGATAATTTGGCATCATGCATAAACCTTAGAGAGATGCCATTTAGGAAATCCTGTGTTAGAAATAAGTCACTTTGTGTCTCGGATATGTAATCTAATGAGACTTGCACGTTTATATTTCTTGTACCGTCCAAAGAGATAGTGCATGAGGTAAGGTAGAATCCGATCGTTTCCATGATATTGGCATCGAAAATAATAGAATAACTGTTGCACATTAGAATATGAGCATCTAACAATTATATTTTGACCATTTTATCAGAATTGGTAAAAATTCCTTGCGTAAAAGATATTAAGTTCAAGAAATTCATAAATAATTTCTCATTATTGAGACGATAAATATGTTGAGACCAAATCTTGATTGTAGAAGGCTCATAGACTAATGAGTTGCAACAAAATTTGTGAGTTTTGAAACTACAAATGGGTGGACAATCCAATCAATTTTTGAATAAATCATCAATTTCATTCAATCCATTTTACCAATTTATTCATTTTTAAAAGAATCTGGTCAATTTTGAATAAATCATTAACTCCATTTCATCTATTTGATCAATTCATTTACTTTTAGAACAATTTAATCATTTTTAATGAATCGTTAACTCAATCCATTCATTTATTTTTAGGGCAATTTAGTCAATTTTCAAATAAACCATCAATTCCATCCATTCCATTTTCACAAGTTTATTCACTTCTAGGATGATCGAGCCAATTTTTTGGATAAATCATCCACCCCATACAATTTATTTGATCAATTTATTTTAAGATAATTCATTCAATTTTGAATAAATCATCAATTTCATTCAATCCATTTGATCAGTTTACCCGTTTTTAGGGTGATCCGGTCAATTTTGAACAAATTCTCAATTTCATTCAATTCATTTGACCAGTTTACCCGTTTTTAGGGTGATTGGTCAATTTCAAATAAATCATCAATTTTATTCAATTCATTTGATCAGTTTACCCATTTTTAGGGCGATCCAGTCAATTTTTTAATAAGCCATCAATTTCATCATATTCATTTAGTCAATTTATTCTTTTTTAAAGTTTCAATCTAAAGTTTCTTGAATAAACTAGTCGAGACATTGCAATTCTTTCAAGAGTAGGCTCTTTTACACATCACTTTATGTGTCAATCGAAGCAATCAATTCATTCGGATTTTGTCCTCATTTTCTTAGGATAAATGTCTCTTGTCACTCCAATTAGCCAAATTTTTCAAATATTTTTCACTCGAATATTAATAAGTGGATCGGATTCATCAGGTATTGTATAGTGCCTACTCTAGAGGATTGCATTCTTATTCTAGGCCTACCCTTGGCACAAAAAAGGCTCCCCCAATAGGACATGCATCCGAATTACTTTAATTTTTACTAACTCCCGTCTTTTTCTTTTTCTTTTTGTTAGCAATTAATCAAGAAAGGAATCTAAATAGGATTTTTCCTAAATTTTCAAGAAATTATAAACTTAACTACACGAAGAAACCCCGTCATTATACGATCACATAGACGAGTTTTAAGAAATAGTGTAAACATGAATACACATCTTGAATCATCCGATAGGTCTGCAACGGCACCTCCAGCTGACACTGCAAATTTGGGAGTTTAATTGAGCGAGATGTTAAACAAATTCAATGAATTGAGCATGGAAATGACAACCCAAAGGCGCATGATTGACCAACTGGTTAATAGCAGTGGTGGTATCCAATATGATCCCATGCCTATTAGCCAACCTGAAATAGAACATCAACCACCTCCTTTATCCCATACCCAAGTTACCTTTGCATCATCCTTTGCAAACATACCCGAAGAGACTTTCACCTATCCTGCTTCCAATTTTTCATATACTTACCCCTATAACATCCAAATCAACCCGGGCAGCATTCAAATGTCTCAGAATTATCCAGACTCTCAAATACCTTATCACACCACCTTTGAGGCATTTACCCTAATGAAAAAATTTGAAAATCCCGAACTGGTGAGATCCCTCTCTCTTGAAAGGAGTTTTGATAAAACTTGGGGAGTTGTCTTTGGTTAAAATTCATGAAAATCATTTATACGTGTGTCTTTTGTTTAACTATAATTTTGTAAATAGCTTTGAATCAAGTAGCTTTTGAAGACACGTCTTGTTTAACAAGTAATATGCTATTAAGTTTGGTCTTTATCTTGAAATTCAATAAACTGTACAGTTATATATATATACTATTACTTACGCATTCTTTTCAGATGGCCAAAAATAAATTCTCTGACCCTTTGAATATCACTGTTTCGAAATTTAATGGCAGCAATCTCGATATCTTACGAATGTGAATTTGGATTTCAAAATGAGAGGAGTAGCGAAGAGACATCCGAAAATGTTTCAAAGAGACCCGAATGGTATAAAGAGAAACTCAAGCTGAATTGGGATCAAGATTAAGGAAATAAAAATCAGTGTTCACTTGATAAGAAGCAGCTAAATACCATCTGTCGTGGTCAGTGCTATCAAAAGAGAATGGCTCCTGCTTACCATCAAAGGGTCAAATCATGACTATTCAGATGAGGAGACAAAGCGTTGAGATAGTTTTTGTCGGTGCAAGATGAGGTCAAAAGAAGAGTTTGCTCCAAATTAACAAGGTTCTTTTATTGTCAAAAAGGTGTTGTCTGGTGGAGCACTTATTCTAGTAGAAATGGATGGACAAATTTTCCCTCAGCCGATCAATTTGGATATGTGTAAGAAATTCTTCATCTGATAAATGGAAGTTTCCTTTCAGGATTAATGGGAGGAATGGAATGAAAGTCAGGCTTTCTTCCTTTCCAGTTAAACATTATATCCCTAGTTATTCCTTTTGAATTTTCAAAATAAATTATTTCGTTTGGCAACTCCTGAGAATTGCAAACCCCACACTGGGACAAGTTTGAGTTGAGAAAGAGGAAAGAAAAGTCTCAAGAGGTGAAAAGTAATAAAGGAACAAAAGAAAAAATTAAAGGAAAAAACCTCAGTTAAAAAATAAATTGGGGCAAATTTTGAAAAATTTCAAAGGATGAATGGAATGAGAGATGAAAAAAAGGGAAAATAAAAGAGAAGAGAACCTCAGTCGAGAATAAACTAGGGCAAGTTTTGATAGGGTTGGCACAATAATGCGATTTCAGATCATTTAAACCACTTATAAAATCTGCATTCAAGCCTTAATCTTTTCTTAGCATCTCACCTGACCACATTACAAAAAACTGAAAGTTCTGACTTCAGTTCTTTATATCATCTCTTTTTAGGAAATTTTTTAAATTACATGACAAATTATGTCAATACAACTTCACCAATTTTGCAAGGGAAGGATTGTCACACTGATGCCATCATTTTTTAAAACACATTTCTGAATTGATAAAGGCTATCGACAGGATTTGTTCATCAAGTGAAAACCCAAAAGGACACCTTTCAAAAAAAAAAAAAGAAAGAAAGAAATGAAATGAAATGAAAAATGAAAAATGAAAATAAAAGAAAAGAGAAATATGAAAGGTGGGGATTGTCTTAACAAAGACCCGAATGGGCGTTAAGGTAGGGTTTTATAAGGAAAAGTGATATTGGATTTGAAAGGCTGGTGATTCAGTTCGTTTGGATTCCTCCTTATATTGTGATTTTTCTGTCAGCATTGAATTCCGGAGGAACGATATCCAAAAGGTCAAACGTGGCATTTTGTTCGAGAATCAAATTGTTTTAGTTCATCAAACATAAACTTTTGAGTGTACTGGTTCATTTCTCTAAAATCAATTTTCTATCAATAAAGGAAAATCGTTGCTTTCATTTTACTTGAATTTTCATCATTTTTGTGTAAATAAAATATTTTTCTTGTGTTTCATGGTTTCATTTATCCCTTTGGGTTTATCAAATGACAATCCCTCTGATTTATTGAAAGTCTCTGGATATCAAATGTCATACTTCATTAGCATTGGAAGTCAACAAAACTTGATACAGTTCACGAAACAAAGTTGAGTTTTTGCAACATCGAGGAGAAAATATTAAAATACTCATGTTTACACGTTTCTTGAAAGTTAGATGGGTCGAATGATGGTGGAACTATTTGTTTTTTCTCTTGCACGTCCATACGTGTTTCGAATAACAAAATTGGGGCAAATTTTTTATATAATTGTGGAATGTCGCCCAAGAATTGAATATTCATGGTTCAAACTGAGGAAGAGGTGTGAATCAAAGTCTTAAGAAGGAGCAACAATGCCATAATGCAAAGCGAATGATCGGTTGCACAATAATTGGTTGAAACTAGGGCAAATTTGTTTGAAAAGATTTTCTAAATGAGTATTCAAAAAACTTTTCCATGCACTACCACCCTTTCTTGACAAACCAAATTTAATTTCTTGTTGGCGAAGTTTCAGCGTCCGTCGCGCGTCCTTCTACCCCCCTTCTTGACAAATCGAATTTAATTTCTTATTGGTGAAATCTCTGTGTCCGTTACGCGCCCTTCTACCCACTTTTCTTGACAAATCCAATTTAATTTTTTATTGGTGAAGTCTCTACGTCTGCCGCACACCCTTCTACCTCCTTTCTTGGCTACTTGACCAATGATATGGCAGAATCGGGTATTATCCCACTGACCAAATGATATGATAGGATCGGGTATTATCCCACTAACCAATGGAATGACGGGTTCGGATATTATTCCACCGACCGATGTTAGGACAGGATCGGATTTTATCCTACTGACCAGTGTTATGGCAGGATGGAATTTTATCCCACTGACCCATTTTACTGCAGGATCGGATTTTATTACACTGACCCATGTTACGGCAGGATTGAGTTTTATCTCATTGACTGTTTTTATCCTGTTAGGCTTGAGTTGTATCCCACCAACCTCGATAGGCTTGAATTTTATCCCACTGACCATTTAGATCTCGTTGGATTTGGGTTTCGTCCCACCAATCTCGGCAAGATTGGGTTTTATCCCACTGACCAATCATTATGACCAGTTCGAGTTTTATCCCACTGACCAATTTTACAGCAGACTCGAATTTTTATCCCATTGACTGACGTTATTTTACAGTAGGCTCGAGTTTTTATCTCACTGACCTTTTTATGTTTGCTTATTTCAGATCACAACAGAATAACTACAAGTAAATATTTGGTGTCTATATTTTTGTCTCGAATCTCTTCGAAATTCAGACAAAGAGGGGCAAGCCGTAGACACCAAAATTTCAATTTTATTTAATTCAATTTTAGCTTTATTATTATTATTATTATTATTTATTCTTGTGTTTATTTTATTTTATTTTAGTTGATTAAGTTTGCAAAATGATAGTTAGTATTTATTTTTTGCTTATTTTTATAAATTAGGTTCATCATTTTTATTTTTAAGATATTTTACATTAAATTTCTGAAAAGGGAAAAATTCTCACAAAAAATTCAAAAATTTGTTTTAGGATCAAATTCTTTAAAATAAATGAAAATTTTGCAATTAGGAGTTAACATTTTTGTTTACCTAAATTGATTTTCAAAAAAAAAATATAATAAATCAATAAAAATAAGAAGACAAGTGGAGGGCATGCATGTTTGATAAGTGTCTTGGATTTTAGCAAAATACATGTAAAGGGAGGGGGGTAGGTGGCAAGACAAGTATTGAGTCTAGGAAAATTTGAAGGAAAAAAACAAACAAAAGAAAGTAAAAAAGGAGAGTTGATGGTGGAGAAAGGAAAAAAGGAAGCAAAAAGGAAGAAAGCAAGAAAGAGCTACGGGCTTGAGGAAAAAACCAGAAAAAAGCTACAAGTTCAAGAGAGGAAAAAACAGCGAGAGAGCAAGCAAGGGAGGGGGAGGAGATCAGAAAGGGAAAACAAAAAAGAAAGGGAGAGTAAGAGACGAAGAGAAAGTTGTGGAGAAGCAAGAAAGAAACCAGATAGGGTTTCGGGCAGGGAGAGGAAGAAGAAACAAGCAAGAGATGAGAGGAAAAAGGAAAAGAGAAGAGAAAAGAAGGAAGAGGGGAAATGTGGGATGGTCAGGGAGGAAGAACAAGAGGAAAAAGAAAGAAAAGGAGAGGAAAATCAAGGAAAAGACCGGAAATGAAAGTGTAGAAATTTCTTAACAAAGTTTGGGTTAGGGTTGGTAGACCCGTCAGTTTCTTTGCCAGATTCCGATCTATCCAGGGGCTTTCGTGATAAAATCTTGCTTTCTAGGTAAACTACGTCAGTTAGGAAAGAACTTTCATGCTACAAATTTTTGTAAAAACACACTGTAGCATCCTCAAATCGAGACCTCAACTTGTTGCCTTCACCAGACCTGAGAAGCTGCGGGAAATTTTTTTTGCTTCCTGTCCAACGTTCCAAGCGCAAGATCTTCATTCTCCTCACATCGATTCAGTCCCCAGCTGTTTACAGATAATGCAAACCTTTTAACTTTGCCAATTTAACACCCTTTTACAAGATTTTGTTGCACCAGCCCATAAGTTTCCTTCGATTATATATGCATCCGTTGGTTTCTCCTTTGGTGATATCTGTTGTTTCCAAAAATTGGTTTTTAATGGCTTAAGTTACCTGAAAAATTTGGAGATGATTTGATATATGATGTCTTGGGTCATGTGGTTGAAAAACTCTTAGATCTTGGGGGGTACCATGGTGGGTTTCATCAGAAGCTGATTGCGTCATTCTTTTCTTGCGTTTCCCATTTGATTTTCTGTGTCTGATCTTCAATGGCTTGGTGTTCATGCTTGAATTGTGTTAATCAACATGTTCAGTTGTTAAGGAGTGTTGAGTAATGGGTTCTGGTAAATGAGAGACATTGTTCAGCATAAAAACTTTTTATGTTGTGGTAAAGGAGAGATATTGTTCAGCATAAAAACTTCTTGGATTTCTGGTAAAGGAGAGATATTGTGGCCTTTCTCCTTTTGAAGAATATCCAAGCATTTTTTGTAGTACAGATTCAAATCCTTTTTCTTTTTCTTAATCTCAGCAACCTGAGATTTGTATACCCTTGAATGGCCAACCCCTGCTTCTACACACATTGCCACATCAAGAACAAAGTTTGTAGTATGGTGATTGACTCGGGGAGTTACACTAATGTAGCAAGTGCAATCATGATGGAGAAATTGAACTTGCTCCCAACCAACTATCATAGACCTTACAAGTTGCAATGGCTAAATAATAGTGGTGAAGTATGTGTACTTAAACAAGTACTTATTTCTTTTCGCACTGGACATTATAAGGATGAAGTATTATGTAATGTTGTGCCTATACAAGCTGCTCATATTATTCTTGGTCGTCCTTGGTAGTTTGATAGGAGGGTTAGTTGGGATGGTTATACAAATAAGTATTCTTTCTATCATTGTGCTTGCACCTCTCACACCTCAACAAGTACATAAGAATTAAGCTAGCTCTCAAAAGGAATTTGAGCTAGAACTTGTGAGCAAGAAAAATTGAGAGGGTGAGGCAACTTGTAAAAGCCGAGAGCTAGTGGAAAAGAGTCAAACTCGAGAACTGGAAAAAGAAAGGGAAGTTCGAGAGAAGAGGAAAAATGAGCAAAGTCGAGGCAAAAATGAGAGGAAAAAGGCTGAAAATAGCTCGACTCTTATGGAAAGAAAGAAGGGAAAACAAGTGCTATTTGCAAAAGCCAAAGTTGTGAGGAAAGCCTTGTTTTCTACTCAACCTCTCTTACTTCTCCTTTGTAAATAGGTTTTTGTGAGTAACCGACTTGATAATTCCTTGCCTAACTTTATTTCTAACCTTTTGCAGGAATATCAAGATGTTTTCCTGAGAAAATACCTAGTGACTTACTCCCATTAAGAGAAATTAAGTATCAAATTGATCTCATTCCTGGAGCATCTTTGCCTAATAAACCACCTTATAGGACCAATTTTGATGAAATCAAAGAGATGTAGTGCCAAGTAGAGGAGCTTTTGAGCAAAGGTTGGGTGCTTGAAAGCCTGAGTCCTTGTACAATCCCAGTTCTACTTGTGCTAAAGAAAGATGGATTATGGAGGATGTGTACCGATTGTCAAGCCATTAATACTATAATGGTAAAGTATCGTCATCCTATTCCTAGACTTGATGACATGCTTGATGACTTGCATAGTGCTGTGATTTTCACTAAAATTGATCTTAAAAGTGGATATCATCAAATAAGGATGAAAGAAGGGGATGAATGGAAAATTGCATTTAAGACTGAACATAGTTTGTATAAGTGGTTAGTTATACCTTTTGGGTTAATTGATGCACCCAGTACCTTCATGCGTTTAATGAATCATGTGTTACACGCATTCTTAGGTAAATTTGTAGTTGTTTATTTTAATGATATGCTCATTTATAGTAGGAGTTTAGAGGAGCATGTCATGTATGTACATGTTGTCCTAGAAGTCCTTCGAAAGGAACAATTGTATGCTAATATAAAAAGTGTACCTTTGGCACTGATCAAATTGTGTTCGTAGGATATGTTGTAAGTGCACAGGGTATACATATTGATCAAAACAAAGTGAAAGCAATCCTTGAATGGCCGACCCCTGCTTCTATTAATGAAGTGAGGAGTTTTTATGGTTTGGCCAGTTTTTATGATCGCTTTGTCAAGGATTTTAGTACAATTGCTGCATCACTTACTTCAATCATCAAGAAGAACCAAGCCTTTCATTGGGAATATGAACAAGGTAAGTCGTTCCAATGACTTAAACACAAACTCACACATGCACCTGTACTTAGTTTGCCTAATTTTGATTAGACTTTTGAAGTTGAATGTGATGCTTCTGGTATAGGTGTTGGGGCCGTATTGCTTCAAGAAGGGAAACCAATAGCTTACTTTAGTGAAAAACTCAATGGTGCTTCTTTGAACTACTCAACCTATGATAAAGAGCATTATACATTGGTTAGAGTTTTGCAAACTTGGCAGCACGACTTGAGGTCTAAGGAGTTTGTTTTACATATTGATTATGAGTTGCTTAAACAGCTTAAGTCTCGAGATGGATAGCATTTATTGATAGCAGGATAGATATCATTTATTGATAGCTTTCCATTCATGATCAAGTATAAAGTTGGGAAGAGCAATGTCATGGTTGATGCATTGTCAAGAAGATGTACTTTAATCACTACTCTTGATGCTAAATTGCTTGGTTTTGAATTGATTAAAGAGTACTACACTAACGAACCAGATCTTTTGAGCAATTTTTCTTGCACTTCCATAGCAAGGCTGTGACAACTTTTACCGTTCACAGGGATTCTTGTTTTTCAAAGACAAATTGTGTATTCCTACTTGTTCTTTGCGTGAATTACTTATAAGAGAAACACATGGTGGATGTCTTATGGGACATTTTGGAGTTGCTAAGACTTTGTCTATACTCCAGGAACACTTCTATTGGCCAAATATCCGGTGTAATGTGGAATGACTTCTTCAAAAGTATGTAACTTGTCATCATGCAAAATTAAAGGTAAATCTCTATGGACTTTATACTCCATTACCTATTCCTAGTATCCCATGAGTTGATCTTTTAATGGACTTTGTACTTAGTTTGCCTAGAACTAGATATGGTCATGATTCAGTTTATGTGATTGTTGATTATTTTCTAAAATGACACATTTTATCCCTTATCACAAGACTGATGATGCTAAACATATAATACATGTTCTTTAGGAAAATTGTTAGATTGCATGGGATGCCACGTACCATTGTTTCTAATAGAAATGTTAAGCTCCTTAGTTATTTTTGAAAATCTTTATGGAGTAAACTTGGAACTAAACTCTTATTTTCTACTTCTAGTCATCCACAAACTGATGGACAAGCTAAAGTAGTTAATAGGATGCGCTCTACTTTGTTGCGTGCAATCATTGAAAGGAATCTTAAGACATGGGAAAATTGTTTGCCACATGTAGAGTTTGCATACAACCACACTGTGCATAGCACTACACAATACTCACCGTTTGAAATTGTTTATGGATTTAACTCTCTCACACCTTTAGACTTGTCTCCTTTACCTATGTCTGAGAGAATCAATATGGATGGTTTGAAACAGACTGAATATGTTTGTGACTTGTACCAAAAGGTAAGAGCTAACATTGAGAAATGCACTCTCTAATATATTCAAAGTGCAAACAAAGGTCATCGGAAGATGGTCTTTGAACCTGGGAATTGGGTATGGATTCATATGCTCAAGGAGAGATTTCTTGTGCAAAGGCACAGTAAACTCTTACCAAGGGGAGATGGTCCGCTCCAAGTGGTTGAGCGCCTCAACGACAATGCCTATAAGTTAGACCTTCTAGGTGAGTATGGTGTTCATGATACCTTCAACGTGGCTGATTTGAGTCCTTTTCCTGCAGATGATGAGTTTGATTTGGAGACAAATCGCCTTCAAGAGGGAATTAGCGAACCAAGAATATAGGTAGATGACGCCACAATCAAGTACGATTCTTGATTGATAAGTCAGGTGAACACTCAAGTAATCTCTCAAGTATTCAAGAAAAGATCTCTTAGATATGAGAGGTTGCACATGCAAGGTATTTGCTAGAAATTCCAATTTTTATTCGTCACTTAGGAGAAATGTTTAAAGAAGGAAGGCTACTTATAGACTTTACAAGACTCTAAAACCTAAACTAACTTGGAATCACTCAATGTGATTAATGAAATCCTGAGTTGGCCTCTTGACTTGGTCAACGTGACCTAGAATCGATTTTATTAACTAAAACAACTAAGACAACCTAATGAAACCAGGAAATCCAATTCGGTTCTTTGAAAATCAAAGCTAGTTGAATTAGTTAATAAGGCAAATGACACTTAAACTAATCAAGCTCAACAGAAGAACTATGAACTCAAAGAATGAAACAACTACTTGTTGGAACATGAACCAACATCAAACGACTTGACTAACTCATGAATCGAGAAGAATCTTCAAACTTCATCTTTTGCATCCAAGACTTGAATAAGAGTGTAAAGAGTACAATCTTCATTCTCAAGCCCTGGAATTACATTTGCATGACCAACTTGATCTTGCACGCCACGAACTAAAGCTTGCATTGACTCCTTAACCTTCTTGGCACGAGCTCTAGTCATAGGACCACTTGAAACAACTTGAACGCCATTGTAGACACCAAATTTTAGCTCAATTTCATTTTTGCTATTTATTTTTTAGTTTTATTATTTGTCGTGTTCGTCTTATTCGCTTTTAGTTTTTAGTTTTTTAGTTTTTCATGTTTTTACTTTATTTTTAAGTTTTAACATAGAATTTCTTTAAAAAAAAAAAGGAAAAAGAAAAAGGAAAAAGCATTCAAAAATATGATTTAGTTGTTTAAATTCAATGATTTCTTGAAAGAAAGAAAAAGAAGAAAAGAAAAAGTGAGAAATGATGAAAAATGAAAAATGAAAGAAAAAGATTGAAAATGGCATTTTGTTGTTTTAGTTTGTTTATTTTGATATAAAATTATTTTTTTTTATTATTACTTAGTTCTTATTATCATTAATTTGAAAAAAAAAAATTATTACCGCAGCATGCACGCTGCAATTTTTTGCAGCGTGCAAGGCACAACCTCAATAGCCATCGGATGGCTGGATGGAAAGGGAAGGACAAGCCTTCATCCTCACCATTGGGGTGAGGGTTCAGTAAACCTAGAAATCCATATAAAAGGGAAACAACATCAGGGAGCAAGGGGGGAAGAAGGGGGGCGGCGCACAAACAAAAAATCAGACGGCTAAGAGGAGATAGAGAATGACGGCTGTAAATCTAGGAAAAAGGGTAAGGGCTTCGGGCAGGAGAAATAAAGCAGACTGCAAAGGGGGGGGACGGAAGAGAACACTGACGGCAAGAAGGAAAAGACAACGGGAGGAAAGTGAGAGGCAATAGCTGAGAGAGGACAAGAGAGAGCTGGGGTTGGCCGGCTGCAGGAAGAAAAGGGACGGTAGCTAAGAAAACTAGAGAGAAACTGAAGTGGAGATTGGGACGGCAGGGCATGAGGGCGAGGTCTTGAAGGAGGGGTAGACAGCTAGAATCTGAGGAGGGAGTGAAACAACGGCAGAGAAAAAGGGAGCTTTGAGGAAGGAGGAACGGCGGAAGAAGAAAACTGGGAGTGGAGATGATGGCTGGGGTTTTTGAGGAATAGAAAAATCAAGAGAGCATCGAGGGAGACTGGTGGCTGGAAGAGAAAGGAAGAAGCACTGGACAAGTTTCGGAGAGAGAGATAAAATTGAAAGGGAGAAGGAGTGAATTTTACAGAAAATCTGGTCACCAAGCTGACTTTTCAGCCATGTTGTGACCCAGATTTCTCTCCCAATATACCTACTCTCGAGGATATTTGTGTTGATTCCTCATCTACAATACTCAGGGAGGAAGTTTTGTGTTGATCTGTACCGGAAAAAACTGCTGCGGCATCATCAAATTCGAGGCCAAGCATACTGTCCTCGGCCTTTTTGAGAGCTGCAACCTGGGTTTCATATTGGGTGGAACTTTCGCATCTTCCTACGGATTTCAGTTGCAGTTTCAACTTCATAAGGAGGTGAAGGTAACCATAGCTCCCTTCCTGGCTTGATTTGACATGTTTTGCACGAAGAAGAAAACCTGTTTGATGTCAACTTTGAATTTTTCTTTCCTTTCCTTGCTGCGGCGTTTCCATTGCTGTTTGGATCTCTTTCGTTGGACATTTGGGATTATGTTGATGTTTCGTGTTTGCTGAATCAATAGTTTTTCTTTTGGAGTTTGCGATGATTTGGTGTTGAATAAGTGTTTATAAGTGTTCAAAGCAGCAAAAACAAGAATTGCAAATGGCTTTTGAAGTTTGCTGAAATTGTCCCAGTATTGCATGATCTTCTCCTCTGATTTTTGTGTGTAAACAATGGTCAAAAATGGAAAAGGTTTGGTGTTCGTTGCCCATTGTTCAAGTTTTAGCTGTTTGAGCCATGAGATGCATTTGAATGAAAAGGAGACTGCACCTTAGAACTCAGTTGCTGAAGCTTTGTTGTGACTGAGTTTGGGGTTTTGGATACTTAATTAAGTTCTTTGATTTTCAATGTTTGTTGTTTATTACTTGGGTTGAGGCAGTCACAACAACTAGTTGTCAAAGGGTGTGTGTTTCTTTCTTTTGTTTGAACTATGGTATGGTAGAAAGCTTCATCAGCCGCCCAGCATTCTTTTAGCAGGAAATTCATCTGTGTTCTTGTTTTTGCATGAAGATATCCAACGCTTCTGATTTTCCATCCCCTTGTATGCATGATAAACTTGATAAGAACTTGAGTTTGGATTTGTGATTTTAAATGATTGTGTGAATCTGCCATGCGAAGTGCTGAATCTCTAAAGCATTAATTGCTGAAGTTCGAAACTCTTTTCGCACAAAAAAAAAATTTTCCAGAACTTGCATAACCTCTTGCTAAGTTTCTAGCTTGTTTGGATGTTAAAGTTATGCATTCGGTTGATCGTTTTAAAGTTGCTACGCTTGATGAAAAAGTTTGGATTGGATTTGGGCATGTGAATTGGTAGTATACGTCTGAAAATCAGAGTTGCAGAAAGTTTTAGCTGCAGAAATTTTCTTCTACGTAATTTGCATGCATGTTAACAAAAGAAAATTGCACTTTGACCCCTTGGCTTCTAACTAATGCTACTATGACCCAACCAATTGAATAATATCCTCAATTTGGTCCTTGGCAACTTCAAATTTTCAACTCAATTGCTTGTTTGTTTCAATTAACTACCATGCTTTGTTTCAATTGCGCTTAAGATATGACTTTAGGGACTTTATGACCAAGTGAGCTTGTGTTTGCCAATTTTCTTTAATTTTCCCCAAATAAATTGGTACCTTGACCATTTCTTTTATTTTGGAGGATAAATAAGTGATTTCACTCCATTTCGAGCATCAATTCAAGGGGGCGGTATAATTTCTTTTATCCCTCTTTGTGTCTCTCCTATGTGACTCAACGTGCTAAGTGAATTGCATGTCTACTTTGCTTTCCTAGCTTTTCTTTAATTCCTTTTACTTATGTCATTTCCTTTTTGTTTTCATTAAGTTATTCTTTTAATGGGGTATGTGTACACCTCTTGGCTTGTAATAGATAGGGCTGTGGCGAGCAATTTGGTCCATTTTCCCTTTCCCCTTTTGTTTTAGTTAGTGAATGTAATAGGTTCATTAGTTTGGTTGCATGCCTACGTGTTAAGTGTTAATTTGCTTTGTTAGGGCCTTGCATCTAGTCGAGCATGCTAAATGTTATGTGCTATGTATTTATGAGTGTTTGGCATGTCTACTCGCTTTCCATAGCCTGAATGAATGTGATGGATGAATGTACGTTTCCATTAGTCCAACGCTAGTCGGAATTCATAGAATGGGCTAGTCCAACGCTAGACCCTTAGGGATTTCCCCTCGTTAGTACATGTTTGCATGTTCATTACATGTCACGCATTCTTTTTAGTTTTATCATTTTGCATGCCCCTCGAACCCCTTTTCCCTCCATTTTAGGATTTTTGCATTTCATGCTAGTTATAGGGTTCATTTGCTTGAGAGTCCCCTTAAATATGGGATATAGACGAGTGTGGCTTTTTCTAAGCCTTAGCACACTTGTATTCCCTCTATAAAAGGGCAAATTGAGTCACGATTTAGGTCTCCCCGTACCCAATATGCATGAATTCCCTAGGCTCATGCATTCTAAGTCCACTCTATCATTACACTTTCACTTTTCCTCCCATTTGCACACGTACACCTTTTTATCCCTTCACTTGCACACGAACACTTTTCCTCCCATTTGCACACGTACACCTTTTTGTCCCTTCACTTGCACACTAACACTTTTTATCATCACTTGCACACATGCACTTTATATTATCATTTCACATACCGTACCTTGCCCACTCACGTGCACATTTTCATTTACATATTTATTGTCTTTTATTACTTTTTCAAACTCATGTCCTCACATTGCATACATGCATTCCATTCATTTGCATCCCACTCGCATCGTTCGTGACTTCTTCAAAGGATCGTTATTGGGCTTCACAACTAATGTGATTGGCACCACTCAACCTTTGAAGAGAAATTTTCCCCAATACCCCTAGGTCTAGGGTTTGCATTCATGTAGTGCATCCAAATGTAATAAATTCTTTGGTTAAAGTAAGAAAATCTTTGATTAAATCATGCAACTAGCCTTAGCTAGGTCAAAGGGGTGCCTTGGATTTTATCCTTGCCTTCCCCTTTGTCAAATGTGACTTCCGAACCTTTTTCGTTGGTTTACGTGGACTAGGAGTCGTTTAAAAGGGGTTTCTTACTACTTTTTCCTATTTTTTCTAAAAATTCATTTTTTTTAGGTGACTTGGTACACCTTAATTCATTATCAAGTGGCGACTCCAATTGTTTCAAAAACCCTTTTTTAAACTACATTTTGGGTCAAATCGTCGCATTCTCAAACCCCCATTTAGACCCATTTTTCTTTTAAATCAAAATTCATTTTCCAATAAAAAAATCAAAAAATACATTTTCTCAAATCATTTATTTATTTATCAAAAAATGGGGCGCGACAGCCATTCGAGCTACCATGATCAGCTGTGCACATTGCATCACTTACCCTACATTTGGTACATAGAAATAGCTTAGAAAAGAAGGTCTTTCCAACTTATTTATTTCATTCTCATTTTTGGCATGGATCATTTAAGTTGAAAACCCTTTCCCCATGAAATATTTATTCTAATTTTTTTTGGAATACCCATTCCTCAAAAAAACTTAGAAAAACCTCTTCCTACCCTCAATTTAGAGTGCTCAAAATAGCAACATGTCAAGTTTATCCTTATAAAACTTTTAATAATGTTACCACATCTTTGGAATTTGTTAATTAATTGAATGTAATAATTTTTCTTGTGTTTGAAATATTTTATCTTTTTTCCTAGCAAACAAATGTTTAAGATACTTTATTCTTTCACCTTTGAACAACTGACCAAGAATTGTTTTTGAATTTCATATCAAAAATGAAAATAGAATAAAAATAGTATATATTTGTTTGACTTCATGCAATTTATATTTTACATTACTAATTATATTGCTAGTATATGCAAAATTTCAACACAAAAATCTATATGCTAGAATGAAACTAGTACTACAATTGAAGTATTTTGATATCCTCAATTAAGCCAAATCTGTATTAATTGTATTCTTTTCTAACATCTAAATATTAATTATACAACATAACAAAAAATGAATGAACATTCCATTCTGACTTGTATATCATATTGGAATGATAAATTTTGTTCCTAACTGTTTTAGATAAAAAGATATTTTGGATGAAAAAACCTTTTTAACCTAATAAACTAACTCCCATAATGCCGAAATAAACTAAAGACTTGGATTTCATTCCATCTAACATTGATTCTTGGGCTGGATATCTATTTAACAAATTTGATGTGCAAATAATTTGACTTGTAGGATTATGGTGCGTGGTAATTTATGTTGCTTGCCCTAGACAAGACCAGTGCCTTTGATTGTGGGGAACCACATTAAGCCGACCTAGAGGTTCTATATGTGATTGGTTAGGGTATCCAAAATTGACTTATTGAACCTCAAACAATCCATATTATTACCCTTGGGGTATAAGGGTGTATTGACCTAAACCACCTAACTCCTCCTAATATAGAGTTGACTCTTGAAGGAGTTCAGTGTCATCCATCAGATACTAGAGAGAGCTATGTGCTATTAACCTGTCCATGGCTTGAATTAGGTATGATTATAAATATCCCATCAATTCATTGTAAGTACCAAACAATTCATAAAACTCAACCTTCGCCACATTACTCACTAGCTATCTGCTAATACTTTCTTTCTCTAAACTCTCTAAATCGAAACTCAACTTGATCGTTGAAGTGACCTAAGGACAAGATCTTTAGTTCTTTGATTTGTTCATTGTGTAGGTCATATCTCTAGTTCATATGAGAGTTTCAGATTATATGACTTTTGTAGGTTAGAGTGATACAAACTCTACTTCTTTAGCAGACATCTTTTAACCTATTATTTTGGGTAGAAAGTGAATTATATAGATAAATAAAGTGGCAGATATAATATCCCTAACTATTACAATCCAAAATAGCAATGCAAGGAAGACAAACTCCTCTATTGTCCTTATCACAAGCAAAAGAAAGTTCCTGATGATATAAGTCAAAATAGTGAAATTCTATTCCAGTTTGCTTCCCATTTTGGCTAGTAAATTTACGCATCTATTTGCTTTTTAGTAGATGTGTCTAATCTTAACTTGCTATAGTTGTTGAAGGAGGAATATGCAAATCCATGATAATCGGGCACAAAAATAATGATGAACAATGTCCACAACATTTAATAAAGTAAGGATATCTACGCAATGTGCTTCAATTTCAAGCATGGAAAGTTTCAAGGAGATGGCCAGTTCAATTCCATCTCTTAGTTCCTATATTTTAGCCAACATGTTGGTAGCAATATCAAGATTCCTGCTATAACCTTTAATCCAGCAGCATGGGGAATCTCTAATGATTCCACCAGTCCCTGCTATCTCTAGATTCACAAAAGCAGGCCCATCCAAGTTAACTTATATTAGGAGGTAATGGAAGGAATCCATCAAACAAGAATTTGGTTTTTTTTTAATAAGAGGACAAGGATTTTGGTCCCAAGGATGTGAATTTTATTGCTAGACTAGAACTTAAGATAAATGTTGCTGCTAGGTAATTAAATGGAGATTTTATTTCCACCCTTTGATGTTAATGATGAGGTCCTTAGGAATGCACGATATAAATATTCCTATTTATTTTATTCATAATAAATTCTTTTCAACATTTGAATAGATATTATCATCATTGTACCACTTAGACTTGGAAACTTCTCACTTATTGTATAGCAATCCTATTTAAATGTACTAATGTACCTAATATAAACATAAGAGAACTATAATATTCTATTCAAAATTAGAAATAAATACAAATTTTAAAAGGAAACATAAAAAATTATACATTATAATATTTTAATTTCAACTTGAATATGCAAATGTATCATTTCAAATTGGAAAGTTTCTACCTATCATATGAAAATGCTAATCTTACCCAATATGATTAATATACTACTCTCATACTTCCTTGGCATGACACAAGTCTAACAAGGACAATATGAATATTCCTATTTTACAATAAGCTAACTTCAATATGCAAATATTATGAAAAATAGAAAATATATCCCAAATGCTTCCAATTTAGTAGTTGTTATTTACAATTTTTTTAGGAAACAAGGTGCACTATATTAATCAATTTATCATTTTGCTCTTTACTTTTTTATGGCACTTCTTGATTCCCAAGTTTTGACATATTAATATCTGTTGTTTACATATAAGAGAAAATATATTCATCTTAGAGATTCAAAGGATACTCTGACCTCTCTAAATTTCCTAACTATAATAAACTAATGATGATCTTTTTTTATTCAATAATATGTCTTTCTTTCAATGAATGTTTTAGATTTTGATTGTAAACTTTATTTGTTGCTTCACAAAATGAATGAAAATTACAAAATACAACTAAAATCTTATTTCTCAAACAACTAATATTCAACTTTATTAATCATCTTTTTCTTTTCTCAAAGAAAAAAAATGAAGGTTTTTTTTTCAAAGGGGTTGGGATGCCACCCCATATTTTATTAGAAAGATAATGATCCTGAGGGGGACATGAACCTAACCTCAGCCACACCTGCCTGCTAGTTGACCCTATCTATTAGACAGACGTCACATCCGAAAGGATGGAAAAGACAGCCTGTCCAACTTATACTCTCTCCTAGCCAGCCTTGGTAAATCCTCCGGGCACTCATAAACACTAGTCTCGTACATAGACTTAGTGCATCCTTCCTTTGCTAGCATATAGCAACCCTATTGGCTTTTCGAAAGCAGTGTTGGATCTTCAATGCGTTGAACGAGAACAGCTAAAAGTGCTCCAGCTCCCTACAAATCGACCACGGACCCTGAAATTAGTTGTTCAGGATCCGCACCAGGACCACCGAATCCGATTCAACCAATATCAGTGTGAAACCCTGTTGGACACAAAGTTGCACCCCAATTAACAAGGCTCTAGCCTCAACTTGCATACTAGTCCCCTGACCAAAACCCGCAGAGAAAGCCAAGAGCAAACGTCCCAGAGAATCACGTAGTATTCCCCCTCCTCAGCATATTCCTGGGTTCCCAATCGAACAACCGTCTGTGTTAAGCTTTACCCAACCTGACTGAGGCGAAACTCACTGAACTTTTGTAATTTGAACAACAGCGCGCCTCAGCTCCACCTGCCTCAAGAAATGTGGCCAGCTTTTGCTCTCTTGTAGCTCACCATATTTAACTACGTAGGTGTCCTTAAAATCCTGAAAAATGGCTTGACACAATACCTGACACTCCACCTTCACACCTTGGAAAAAGATAGCATTCCTTGCCTTCCACAAGTGCTAACAAATAAAAATAGGTAAGAGCCACAAGACGAATCGTAGTTGCTCTGTCTGTGCTGACCCGAGCCACCACTCAGCTAACACTCCCCGGAGAAGAGTTCCTGCCAGGCGAACACCACAACTTGAGCCGAAGTGCTGCCAGACCGCCCTAGCCAGATCCCTGTCCAAGAACACATGATCAACCGTTTCACACTGTGAGTAACACTTTGGACTCACACAACAAATGCATTTGGACGGCAACTGAATCTGGAACCTAGCCAACACGTCGTCCAGTGGGAGTCTCCCCCGCAGCAGCCGGAGCATGAAAAACGAGACTCAAAGTGAAAGCTGTGAATGCCTTAACCTGCTGTACACAAACGAGGACTCTCTTACCTCTTGAACCTCCTGAAATGCCGAACCAAGAGAAAAACTCCCCGAAGTAGAAAGAGACCAAATCATGACATCCAATATGGCTATATCCAAAACCTCCATCTCCAAGATTGTGTTGACGTGGTAAAATTTGCACTAACAGCTTGCCATTCTAGCCCCTATTAGGTAGGACCTGTCGAAAACCCACGTCTCCTTGCACAGGAGCCTTTAAGTACTACGCCCCTGACCCAACCCAGTTGTCATACCAAAAATCGCAACTACCACTGTTAATTCTCCATATTATTAGTAGCTCCGCCAGCCCCCTAATATCTAACATTCTTCTCCATATACCCGAGCTCGCGGATCTATTGTTAACTTGGCAAGGGTGCATACCAGAACAATATTTTGTGTGCAAGAACTTTGCCCATAACGATTCCCTACATCGAAAATTCCACCATAACTTGCATGAAAAAGCCTATAAACATCCTGAATAGAACGAAACCCGACTCCTCCCTCTACCCAAGGGAAACACAGATCCTGCCACCCAATCCAATGGAACTTAGAGGAACCCTGGTATGAACCCCAAAGGAACATTGCACAGAGCCTTTCAATAAGACGAGTAATCTCTTTTGGTATTACCCCTGAGGCCAACAGGTGGATTGGAATACTTGACAACACGTGCTTGATTAGAACCACCCTCCCACCATGTGATAGCAATCGGGAATTCCACGATAACACTTTATCCACAATCACCTGACTCTAATCTACATAATAGGCATGTTTGCATCGCCCAACAAATAAAGGCGCGCCTAAATAACGAATTGGAAAGTCCCATCTTAAGAACTTAGTAATCTTCTCAATGGCCTTCCTCCGATCCACCGAATCCCTCGGATGAACCAAATATCCACTCTTTTGTGCGTTTAAACACTGACCCGAGTCATTTTGATATAACTTTAATACTCCCATAACCCGTTTCAGAGACGTCGAGGATCCGTTAGTAAATATCATAACATCATCTGCAAAGACTAGATGAGTGATAGTGGGGCAATTTTTAGGATCACTGTAGCCCCGGTACCCTGGTTGAGATGCCAACAAGTTCAAGCCTCTGGACAGCACCTCTGCCCCAATCATAAATAGTGTTGGAGACAAAGGGTCCTCTGCCGTAGCCCGCGCGATGACTTGTAGAAACCATATGCCGTACCATTCACAATCACTGAAAACCAGAGATTGGATATAAGTCTCTACACCATGTCAATAAATCTTTCCCCAAATCCAAATTGATGCAATACTTTGACTATAAAGATCCACGACATTCTATCATAAACCTTCACCATGTCCAACTTCAGCGCCACATTCCCTTCCCTGCACTTTCGACCTATGTCAGTGATCAACTCCTGGACCAAAAGGAAATTGTCAGATATAGTCTGACCCTTGACAAATCCGCTTTGTTGGGCAGAGATAATGCATGGGAGAATAGGGGCCAGTCGGTCCACGAGAATCCGTGAGATAGCTTTGTTCAGAAAATTACACACACTAATGGGGCGAAATTGACCAAAGTCTTGAGGGCTACTTACTTTTGGAATGAGAACAATAGACATAGCAGTAATGAACCACGGCAACTATGCTCCACAAAAGAAGCTTACTACCGCCTCATAAATATCTTGACCGACCACGTCTCACGTAAAGGTGAAGAATTTTTCTGTGAACCCATCTAGACCCGCACCACTATCCCCATCCATATAAAAGATCACCTTCTTCACTTCCTCCATCGAGGGAACTCGTTCCAGCGTCCCGTTATCTATCACTGCACTCAAGTTTGGAATAACATGCATGAGCTTAAAGTTCGGCACCTGGTCCGCTGCAAACATTTCCCCAAAATACCAAACCCCTCAGTGCCCATTTCATTGTCATCCATAATCCAATTCCTAGAGCCATCATGTATCCTATGGATCACTGCTCGAAATCTTTGTTGTCTAACCACTGAGTGAAAATAGCGGGAGTTACGGTCACCATGACGCAACCACTTAATCCGAGATTTTTGTCACCAAAATTGTTCCTTAGCTGTCAGAGCCACTCTCAATTCTGCCCTGTGTCGTTGAAGGTCGACATAAGCCTCCTCTAACCCGTCTCCCTGAAAACGGGCATCAGCTATAGCCACGGCCTCCTCAGCCTTCTTAACCCTGTCAAAGACATCCCCAAAAGTCTTCTTATTCCAGATTCGCAAGGCCCTAGCAACAGAGCACAATTTCAACCAGACCTTATGAAACGGAGAACCTGTTACCTCCACTTACCAGGCAGCACGAACTACCTCCCTTAGACCACCATGAGAGGCCCACACATTCAGGAATCTAAATGGTCGGGGTTTGTTATCCAACCTTGAGAAGAAGGAGATAAGAAGCGACACATGATCAAACGGTTCCCATACCAGATGTTATACCGCAACTGAATTAGCCACATCCAAACAATCCATGTTAATAAGCAACCGGTGTAGTCGTTTATAGATCCTAACTCTGCCTAGCCTATTATTACACCAACTAAACTTGGTCCGAGTATCCAACGTCAAAGACTCCAGCGCAGTTCATAAAGTCAATAAGTTTTAACCCCTCTGAGGGTTGATATGGTCTGCCTCCTTTATTCTCCCTAGAGTGCACCACCACATTAAAGTCACCCACAACACACCAAGCCCCTTGAGCCTTATCACATAGCAGGTCCCTCCACATCGGAAGACGCTCCCTCGTTGAGCACTTGGCATGGACGAAAGACACCACCACCGGACAGGAAAAATGTGGATGCGACACACTTAAGGAGAGATATTGATCCAAGGCTCCTATAATTCAATATATAAAAGGAGTATTGAAGAAAATCCATATATCCCTTGAGGAGTTATACAGTACAGAGTCAAAACTAAACCGAACACGAATTTTATTAGCTTTCCCCACAGACAGCTTAGGTTCACACACCCCAACGATTGCCAAGTTATGCAACCAAACTAACTTTTTCAAGCGGCGTTGTTTGGAGATTTTACAATCCCCTAAATGTTCCAAAAGAGGGCCTTGATTGTGGGATAACACTATAAAAGAATTTTGAGTGGTTTTCGACACAGGCCTGAGCCCCTATCTGATGGAAATTTCGCACGAATGCCCTTGGCCTTGGCTGACTTTGTGCTAAGATCCAACGCTGCAATTTGATCAGCCTTCATAGGTGCAATTGAAGATTGTAACAGCTCCTGCTCCGTGCAATGGTACCTAGGATGCCGCAACGATAGGTTTTCTACAGAAGAAGACAATTCTGACAGGATGGCTGGGTCATTGGTTTCCTTCTCCTCATCTTCTGTTATAACAGGTTCCTTCCGAACAGCAACCTCATCCACCTGCTCTCGTAACACTTGATCAGTTGCATCCCGGATAATGCGCTCAGCCGCAGACTAGATAACGTCATCTACCACAGTTACTATATTCAGATGAGGAGGAGCACCAATCAGTGGCTCCTCTGCTATATAGGTGACATGATGGGGTGCATCCTCGTCCGTTGCCTGAGCCCGCCGCGGTGCTTCATCCTGCCTTGGTCCCCGATCCTCCTTATCCTCAATCAGCCGCTCGACCCTGGAGCCAATCTGAGCAGCCCTTCTCCCAGAGGAAGGGACACCCTCATCCGCCGGCACCTTATCCCCCGCGATAGGTATCGACGCTACTGCTTGTTGTTGTTCCATTGTCACAACGGCAAGCTGGTCGTGACTAGAGTTGCCCATAGTCAGCTGCCGCACCGTTGCCGCCTGTATAGTACCCCTGTTCGTTGTCTGCTTGGGCCGGTTAGATTACGCATGCTGCTCCTCTTGGCGGGGAGGTTGTCCTGGTCAAAGCTCCGGGTGCTTTAGATGATCCTCCTTCCTATGACCTAATTTGAAGCAATGGCAGTAGTATTTGGGGAGGTTTTCGGAGACTAACTGTTGCCAAAACCCAGGTCCATCTCCAATTCGAATCCAAACTTGTTGTGGTAATGTTTGGAGGAGATCCACTTTGATGCATACCCTCGCTACACTTGCCCGCGAGAGTGTAGCAGTTGCTGAGTCCATAAACAAGGGTTTCCCTAAACACGAGACCACCTGGAAGAGGCAGTGCTTGTTAAACAAATGTATTGGAAGTTTTGGCAGGGTAAACCAAACCGGTACCAACAAAAATTATTTGTCCACATGAAAGGCAGGTGTCCATCTAAACACCCTCATTGGACACTCCTGGGCGTACCATATACTTCTAGTCCAAATCCGCATAAAGTCTGTTTCATTATTCATGCGGATCAGCACATGTCTCCCATCCAAGAGTCCAATAGCCGTGGTCTCCTTCAGGTCAAGAGAGAAGAAGAACTTGCGGATATCAGCCATAGCTGGTCGACCCTTGGAGAATTTGCTAACGAGGGCAAACTAAAACGGGCGAATAATATCAGCGATCTCAAACTGTGAAAAGGAAATCGCAGATTCTCCTCGATGAGACATAATGGCTCCCTTAACTTGAGGTAACGACATCGATTTATCCAAGAATAACTTCGAGAACGTCTTAGACTTGAAGGTCAGCGAGGACACCCTCAGCTACCTAGCTTCTCCAGGCGGCGGGGCAGCCGTAGTTACCATGCCACAGCCTACCTTATCTAGACGGAACCTTTTTTTTATTTATTTTAAATCCAATACTTTAGATTTAAATCCAAAACCGGCCGGGCAACCTGACTTAGGCACAAGGCTAGCCTACTCTTCTTTTCCTGATTGATGGCACCCCTATCCTATCTAAGCGGATTTCCCCCAGTGCCAAAGATGGCATGTCGTGAAAATCATTATAGATGCTGATGGTCCAGTACGGTCCAGCGACACCCACGTTGGCCAGCCTATCTGCCACCCTGTTTGCCTCTCTGTAACAATGCATAATTTGTGTCGTATCTGGAACCATACTCCAAATCTCCTCGACCTCTTTGCAAACTCATGGACACTGGAACCTTCTCTGCAGAATCCCTACCAGGACTAATGAATCAACCTGTATGGAAACACTGGTAAAACCCTTCTGCGTGCACAATTGAAGTCCCGTTACCAGAGCCAGTACCTCTGCCCATAAACTCATGGTTTTCCCAAAGGAAGCCGAGAAAACGAATAGAGGCAACCCGGAAGAGTCACGAAGAACTCTCCCACCCCCACTAGCTCTAGGATTACCCTTGGAACACCCATCCGTGTTCAAGGCTAGGATTCCCTCCCAGGCGGCCGCCACCCCAGCACCTGAACACTGAAACGTTGAGGCGGGAGAGCGATCCCCTCCAAAATTTGAAATAAAGTATGCATCCCAAACCGTTGATTGAACTGTCCCTCGGCCACCCCTTTCAAGTCTCGCAGGATGTCGTGGCAAACCTTCGCTTGGCACACCTGAACACCTTCAAAAAAAGCCTTATTCCTCGCCTTTCAAATGTGCCAGCAAAAAAAACTGGAGAGGATGGAGAAAAGGAACTGACCTTTCTCTGACCTCGGTGGCGACAGCCACCAAGCCGCAAGCCAAGCCCGCATCAAAGATCCTCGCTGTGTCACCCCACAAATCCTACCAAAATACTCCCAGACCCGTCGCGCAACCTCCCCCTCGGATAAGACGTGCTCAACCGTCTCAACCGCCCCCACGTGGCAACACAGACACTTTGAGGCCAACTATACCTCCACCCTTCCCAAGGCTCTTGTTACAGGTAACTTCCCCAGTAGCAAGCACACCATGAAGAACGAAATCTTTAAAGGGATTCGGGAGTGCCATACTTGAAAGTGCATCACAGAGTAATTTTGCGCTCGACGGACCTCCTGAAAGGCAGATGCCATGGAGAACCTGCCTGACGGCGTATGGCTCCATACCAACTCGTCTCGGCCGTCCCCCTTCGGAATCGGATGTTGGAGGATTGGGAGGATGAGCTCGTGCAAGATGACGCGTGTAAGCCGATGAACGTCCCAGGCCCAATTAGAAATGAAGTCTTGGAATGAGAGGTTCAGTAGCACCGTAGCTTTGAGACATAGAGCTCCACTCTCCAACCAGTTGCCATACAAAAAATCGCAAGATCCCGCGTTCACCAGCCATACCATGGACAACGGGCCTCGATTTTTCCGATTTCTGAATGTATGGACTTCCAAACCAGAGTTATTAGACGTCATCCGATCCGCCTGGACTGTAGACGTTCAGGGCGCTCCTCTACGTATGCTGTGCTTAATATTTCAGAGGACTCGGAGAGCGATCCAGCAATGGAACAAGCAGAAATTTGGTAGTGTTGGTACTGCAGTTAGGGAGGCGGAGACCAGGCTAGCAAGGGCAGAGGGCAACGTGGGCACGTCTGATTTGGAGTAGGATACTGAAGAGCTTCATAGGGCATGGGCGAATCTCAACAGGGCACTGGTAGTGGAGGAACAATTTTGGAGGCATAAAGCACGGGTTAAATAGCTTGCCTGTGGGGATCAGAATACACGATTTTTTCATGTAGTGGTGAAACAACGGCGCTCGCGCATGGTCACCAACCTTGGCGACAGGTTTCCTGCGACCATAGGCAATTCAGCCTCGGCCCTGTCATCACTATCATCGTTACCCACCTCTTTCTGCTCCGCTGCCCACAATCTTATCTCACCATGTTCCATCCCTGCATCCACCAAACCCACCTGCATATTGCTTGGCTGTGTCGCTTCACCCCCTAGCGATCCATGCCTGGTTTGTAGTTCTCCTGCCCCTGGTGGGTGATCAGACGAGCTCAGTCCTAGGCCTCCAGCATCAAGTTCGTTTTCAGCCGCAACCCCACCAGCGAGCTGATACGCTCCCACATCCTTCTCCCCCGCCATCGCAGCCTCCGACTCCTTACTGCCGCACTCTATGGGCAGCCCAACCTCCCTTCCTAGCCGAGCAAGCCGCTCCCTAGCCACTGAAGCCGCTACCACAGGTGAACCTGGACCCTGCTCCCCCTCACCTCCAACCTTACTACCCTCTACCACAGTAGCCACCTCTAGCTCTAGGACCAGCGGCGCTGCTACTCCCTGACCTGAAAGATGACCCAGGCCAGCTATTCCCTTAGCCCTTTCCTCTACACTCGGTCGCCCTCCCTTCGTAACCCCAGGCTTTGGAACACGAAGTTTAGGGTGCAGAACATGGCACGCCTCTACCCCATGCCCCTGCCGAAAGCAATGGGAGCAATACAGAGGTAAATTTTCTAGAATTAAGTTCTGCCAAAACCTATCATTCGCGCCGTTGCCGATCCAGACTTTTGTCGGTCGAGGTTTAAGCAGGTCCGTCTCAACACACACCCTCGCACAGCTTGGTCGAGTTGCCTCCTGTTGATCTTGATCCCTATCTTTTGATGTTTACAAAACAAATTGATGTTACTAATATCTCTTCAAAGATCCATTCAGTTATAAAGCAAATCAGTTCCAAAGATCAAGTGCAATTGAAAGAAGACAAAGGTTACTGAAAGCTGTCGGACGCTCAAAAAGACTGCATCGGACGTTCGACAACCATTGAGTATCTTCGGACGCAGAAAACCAGCCTATCGGACGTCCTAAGGAATTGAAGAAAAATTCTCAGTTTTACATCATACCTTCGGACGCAGAAAACCAGTCTACCGGACGTTCGAAAGAATTGAAGAAAATCTCTTAAACTCTCTGCCTACTGTCGGACGCACAAAACAGGGCTATCGGACGTCCGACACTGCCAACGGATAGTTGACTGTTCAGCTACTTTCTATCCGTTGGATGCATTAATAGGGCACTTTCTTGGTCCTATATAAATTGCGGTTGGTCAGATATTTTAAAACAACTTTGGCACACTGAAGATACAAAAGATCTAGAGAGATTTTAGTGAGAAAATACTCTTCAAAGAAGATTTGTAGTCTTAGTGGTGTGAGGTTCATTGTAAGCTTTTCATTTGTGAGTGAATACTTCATGAGTCTATCTCTGTGAGGGTTGTCCTGAGAGATAGTAAAACGTCCTGGCTTGACCGAGTGGAGTTCGGGGCAAGGAGGAGGTGAACCTTCCTTTGTACACAAGAGTGATTGTAATTCATCAATTTGAAGTAGCTTGGTTGAATTAATCTACAAGCTCAAGAGGAGTTGTGTAGTTAATTGGTTTGAAATTCTTTTCTTTTTATTTACTTTTTACTACGTTTGTGATCTTTACATTGTTTATCTCTTCTACTCACAAGCACTTGTGCTTTCTCATCAATTGCTCCATTGTGTGGTCGCCTAAAAAAGAAGTTGTCCTCGGGCCTAACACCTCTAATGCTGTCGAGTCCACAAACAACGGCATACCCAGCAGTGAAACAATTTGAAATAGCTCCTCCTTATTAAAATAATGCACTGGCAGTTTGGGCAACTGGAACCATACGGGGGCAATCGACGGTTCCTTGTCCACATGGAAGGACGTCAACCATTTGAATATCCGCATCGCATACCCATGAACATACCAGATGCTTCTGGACCAGAGCCTATGAAAGTCCACTTCATTGGACAGTTTAATGAAGACATGGCTCGCATCGAGCAGTCCCATCGAAGCCGCTTCCCTCAAATCCAACATAAGAAAAAACCTGCACACCTCCTCCATCTTGGGCCTGCCCTTGGAGAATTTTCCAACCAAGGCAAATTTGTAGGGTGAAGCCAACCTATCGAGAGCATCTTGTGAGAACACCAAAGCCAGTTCTCCCTTGTGCGTCGCAGCCGAAGCCTAGACAGCGAGGGTAGGCTGAGATGAGCTGTTCGAGAACAGCGCAGCGAAAGATTTCCTTTGAAATGCCTAAGAAGGTGGCGCACACCCCCCAGCAGGAGGCTGGAGGGCAGCCATAGCCGTAGCCCTTGCAACTAAACTACAGCACTTTCAGACAGCGGCGCTTGCTAGCGAACCCAGAGAGAAAACCCTTCAAAAACAAGGGATCTTGCGGAACCCTAATATTTAAAAGTTGAACAAGTAAATATTAAGAAGAGAATAGAGATCTTTATTAATCATCTTAATTGTAATAAAAGTCTCAAAAAGCATATGTTTATATTTTTCTTCTAATTTAAAATGCATCACAAAAATAAAATAAAACCTAAAATAGGGACTCAAATATGTGAGGCGTCACAAGAGCAAAGTATAAGTCATATTATATTAAATTCATATATATATATATATAACTTTAATTCAAATAGCGTATAAAATTGTTAGATTAGTAAAAAAAGACAACAACGTTTTTTTGCATAACCATAAAACACATTAATTTAGGCTGTTATTTCACTTATTTACACTGAAAGTTGAAAGTGTTTGGCATGTGAAATGTTAGAAAAATGTTAGATTTAACTTTAAACCAAGTATTAATTACTTTTTAATTCATATATTTACTTTGTAAACACTTAAAATATTATTTGTTTAAAAATTTTTATAGTGTAAGTGGGAGGGTTCAAATTTAGGATCTCTCATTTACACTCTCTCCCCGCTAACCACCCAACCCATTAAGCCACCACTTAAAATATTATTTGACTATCTAAAAGAATAACATCAACTGAGTGATAATCAATCATGCTTTATTAAGTAAGCATTGGAGTTCTTCTTTTTTTTCAATTTCATTGAGATTTTAACCATTATACAAGAAAAGGTAAAAAAGGGCCTTATGAGTTGTATATAAAAACTTGTTATTACAATATTAATATTTATATTAGTTGAATTGAGTTTCAAAGACCAAGTATTGGGTTAGTGATATGAAGTTGAGTTATAATACATCTATAGTTACAAATATTTCTTTTTTTTTTAAGTACAATGGAGGGTCTAAAGACCTATTACACAGCAACCAGCGGGGGGTATGAGACCCGATATATCCTGGCTCAATAGCCGTCTACGTTCACAAGGGCATCTTGAGAACAACCAAACCAGCAGATTGCTACAACCCATCCTTTGCCTGGGCGATGCGCACATCAGTTACCCTCACACTGAATATGAGCAATTTTGCAATCTCAGTCTCTTTCTAATAAAGCTCTGATCTCCATGAGGATATTGTAATATTGATTCTCAATTGTAACATCTTTAACCAAGGAAATGGCAACTTGAGAATCTGATTCCAAAATCACCTTTTTATAAACTCAAATCCCAAGGTGTTGTCAATCCATAATGCATACCCCATAACTTTACAGCGGTGTTACTCGCCACCAAACGCCAATAGAATCCTTTTAAATCATAATCATTCATATGTTAATTTCATAAATCTCGTTAGATAGGCTATTTCAACAAGTTAACTTAGTATATAGCAAGGTTTGCATCCACTACTTTTTGTCATATGATAGACATTATTGGATATTTATTATTCTATTAACATTAAATCAAAAGTTTATAGTTCTGATTAATGTAAAATTTATTCTTGTTCACTACATTTAGACATGTATAAAGTATATTTTTGTTATATAAAGTACATTTAGACATATACAAAGTATGTTCTTAAGGGAAGACGCATGAATTAGGCAGTTTTTCTTGATCTTATTTTGGTTTTTAAGTTATATCATGTCAAGTGTATGGGTTAATGTCACTTAACTTCAAGTTTTAAGTGAGCTTTATGTGTTTAAATTGCATGTTCTTTGAGGCATTCACTTTAAACTTTATTGAGTTGAAATTTAATGAAAAAGGCTTGAAAATGTGTTATTCTTCAGCAAACTAGTTGGATAGGCCTGATAGCAAACCGGACCAATTGCCAGAGAGTAATCGGTTCGTGGAACTAGTTTTGGAACCTTAATAAGCCCAAACCAGTTATTGGAACTAGTTGGAGGCCATTTTAATGTTTTCAAGCTTATTTTCTTCCTTTTTCTTCACTTATCTTGATTCTTTATTTCCTCTATCCCTAGGTAATCTTTCCATTTGTCTTATTTACCTTCTAATCTTCTACTTTATCATCAAATCATGAAGTTAAGTATGCATCTAAATTTTATTTGTTTTGAATTACAAGTCCATGCTCTTTAAATCTAGTTATCTTCTTGAATTTAGCCTGAAATAAATGGGAGTTAAATGCTTATTGGAATTAGACTTATTTTGGTTGAGCAAGGACTTTCATTGATCTTCAAAATTTTCTAAAACCCTAGTTCATGATGAATTTGTCATTCTTAATGTATGAAGGGTTAGCTTAGGGGTTTCCGTAGTGCTTAATTCCTTTCCTTAGTCATTTAGTTACTTAAGTAGTTTTAGTTCTTAGTAGTTTGTTTAATATAACTTAGGTGATGACTAATGGTTCTTCCAAGTTTCTTTGTCCATCTCGTAGGAAGCCAAGTTGCAAACTAAACAACACTTAGGAGCCATCCTTATGTTATACCATGCTTCAAAGTAAGGAAAATATTAGTTTCTCTCATCTAACTTTTTTCGCATTGAGGACAATTTTTTTTTTGAAAAGGTGGACAATGCATACTTTAAGTATGGGTGAGTAGAATTTATGCTTGATATCAATGCTATCTTTTGCTATGTTTTGCGTGTGAGTCTTAGATCATTATTGCATGTGCATCTATTTATGTTCTACTTGAGATTTGGTGTGGTTATTATACTTACATATAAAATTTTTAGCTAAATTAAGTGGTACTTCTAAAGTAGGGGTAATTATGCACAAACTTTTTGTAAAAGTTTGAAGTAGTTCATGGATTTTAATGATATTATGCAACATTTTGTAGTTAATAAAGGTGATAAAATATAGTACTTATCTTGTAGTTGCTTTATTATATCATCCCTTGAAAAGGGTAAAGGATTGAGAATTTCCTAATTATGCCTTTTGACTTAGTAACGGGAGGTTTTTATCTAAAAATATTGGCTTTCACATAGAATGATGCTTCAATTGTAAGAGGCAAACCAATTGAAATTGTACCTTATTGAGCAAATGGGCATAGATAAACATAGGGTTTTGGTCCAATGATCAGGAAGAGCTCTCCTGTGCATTAGGTTTCAAACCCTATCTAGTGCATTGCAAAGAAACATTGTACTTTGTTTAAAATTTTCATAGGGTATGAGTAATATAGATTATTTTCATTAGACCAAAAAAAAAATTTTTTTTTTGCGAGGGAAGGTTGGCTTGAGTAGTAAGGGGAGAGGGATTATAAGTAGAAGATTTTAGATTCAAGACCTTCCACTTACAAAAAATAAAATAAACATGTAATCAGGAGTAGGCATCACCAATCTCTATCTTTAAGGTTTGAAAGTTGAGTATAAAAGTAAGCATTGACATTTGTTGGTTATACAGACTACATTGCTAAGTATAATTGAATTGAGAAATATGAATGAATTTGGACTTGCATAAATGGTAGCTTGCACTATTTCAAACCAGTCCAATAAAACATAAAAAATAGATGTATATGGCTGGAACGACAAGTCGAAAGTTCTGAAGAATACCTGTCACACTTCACTAGCCACCTTCCCATTCCAAATAGATGTGATTCTCATGAGTTACAACATTCACACTTTGAAGGCAAAGATCTACCACACATTTGAATGGTATCATCCAATGAGATAAAATTATGCGCTACCTGCCAACTTAGAAATGAAACCTTAATAGGAATTAAAGAATTCCTGACACGGAAATGTGTAGGAAGAAATTGTTTCACGAACAATTCCCAAACAACAAAGGGAATGATTCATGATCAAGCCTCAAGAAATTCACAAAAACCTGAAAACTTGAAGGAACTTGATAGAAATTGATAAAAACCAAGATAATTTGATAATAATTGATAAAAGTCTAATAGACAAAGTCCTAGTACGTTCCTATATATAGTATAGGAGTTTTAAACTGAAAATAAAATGAAATTAAATTAAAAATAGAAAAATAAATGAAAAAATAAAAAATTTTGTCAGATGGAGTCTAGCACCATGCAAAGGTGGCTGCGTATTGTGGTCCGCATATTCACCAAATTTCTTTAGGCCCACAGCTTCGTCTTCTCCTTTTTTGCACGATCTTTCTTGGTCAAACAATGCTCAACAAATCATTCTACGTTAGTCCCTCTCACTTGAGAAGAATTTACCCACAAGTTATCTTTAAAATTTGGATACAATTACACATCTAAAGGATGATACAAAGAAAAATTGAAAACATTGAAAGTACGCAAAATACCCATTGAACTAGGAAAATCAACTATATAAGCATTAGGATTGATCATTTGAAAAATCTTATAACTGCCCTATTTCCTTGGCTATAGTCTATGGTATTTGCCAACATAAAACCTCTCCTTACGCAAAAACACCATCGTATCATCTCCAACTTCAAACACTGAAGCTCAACAATATTTATCTATGGCTACTTTAAAGTTAGCATTGGTAGCCTCTAACTTCGCTCTCACCTTTGCCTGAATAGCTTGTGCATCCTTAGCCATGTTTCCTGCTGCAACACTATACCCCAAAATATTGGCAAGTTTCAATAAATCAACAGCATGTCTAGGTGATTGAACATATACAGTTGCGAATGGAGACCTACTAGAAGAACTGTCTACTACACTATTGAAAGCATACTTTGCTTAGGGAAGAGCATGATCCCATTGTTTGGAATGCTCTCCATAGATACAACACACAAATTTCTCAAAGGCTGATTAACAACCTCCATTTGGCCATCTGTTTGAGGATGAGCAGTGCTATTGAAGTTCAATAAAGTATTAAACATTCTCCATAGAGTCAACCGAAAATGGCTGAGAGACTTGGTATCTATATCAGATGTAATGGACATGGACGCTCCATGTGAGTGAACGCCTTCATGAAAAACAAATGAGTATATGTGAAGTATCCGATGTCTTACAACATGGAATGAAGGGCACCATCTTAGAAAATCTATCAACCACCCAAATACCGAATCCATCCCTCTTTGAGTATGAGGCAGTCCAGAAGAAATCCATGGACAAATACTCCCAGATTCCTTTAGGCACTAGAAAAGAAGTGTATAAACTAGTATTTTGCTACGACTCTTTACTACCAAACAAGTATAGTACCTTTGCACAAACGGACGTACATCACGCTTCAACTAAGGCCAATAATAGCAAGACTTAAAGGCCAGAAGTAGCTTGCCAACTCTGAAATGTCCACCAAGACCTCCGTCATGCAAGTCGTGAATCAACTTTTCATGCAAAGAAACACGAGAAATACAAAGATGATTAGCTTTGAAGAGATAACCACCAAAGAAATGGAAATCATCATGTGTTGCTTTGGTGTTACATGCAAGCCACACCTCCTTGAAGTCATCATCATCCACATAAAGTTGTCAATAAATGTCAAATCCAACGACTTCATGACTCATGGTCACAAACAAGGTAGCTTGCCTACTCAAAACATCTACCACTTTATTTTGTTGCCTAGTGTTGTGCTTCAAAGCAAAGGGAAACTGCTGCAAACATGCGATCTTGCTAATTTACTTCTACCTATTAATGTACTTCAAGATACGGTGATCTATATCTAACACAAACTTGTTTGAGATCAAATAATGCACCTAATTTCTCAAATCATGGATAATAGCATAGAATTCCTGCTTGTAAGTAGACCACTTCTAGCAAGCTTCACTTAGCTTCTCACTATAGAAAGCCACTGACCCCCCCTTTTTGAGGCAATAATGCTCCAATTCTCGTACAGCTTGCATCACATTCTATCATAAACAACAACTTACATCACTCTACTCTTGCTCTGGATCCCACTGAAATCTCCATTTCTTCATGCAATTAGTCAATGAAGCCACAATTGAGCTGAAGTTGCAGATAAAATATTTGTATAAAGTTGCTAGACCATGTAAAATATCTGTATGAGGTCTACGCCACACTTGGATAGCCTTCACCTTCTCCTTATCTACATGAATTCCATCCGTACTAACAACAAAGCCCAAGAAAAACAAGCTCATTGTCATGAAATTGCACTTGTTCAAATTGACATACTCCCTCCATCTCATTTTCTACCTTCATTCCTATTTTGGTTTCTTCCAAAATGTTTGTCACGATTTAAATATAGAAATGAATAATGCCCAGCTTTTCTATTGTACCCTTTATATAATTTTCAATAGAATATATTTAACTCATGTAATTCGAATAAATAGTGTAACAAATCAGTTTTGTATCTTTAATATTTAATGTTAATTGATGGGTAATAATGGAAAAAGCTACTTTAATAGCTGATATGTCGTGGCCAAATTTTATTTTTCTTTCACTATGTGCAAAGTTGACCATAACATATAAAATGATATGAAGGGAGTATAATTTATTTTCTTGCACAACTTGAAGCACTTGGCACAAATGCTCAAGATGCTCCACCTCGTTAGCACAATAAATTAATATATCATCAAAGTACAGAATAACAAATTTACCAATGAATGGCTTCAAGACCTCATTCATCGACTGTATAAATGTGCTGGGTATAATAGGTAGTCCAAAAGGTATTACCAACCACTCGTACAAGCCTTCCTTGGTCTTGAACATAGTTTTCTACTCATTCCTGGGCAAAATGTGTATCTGATGATATCCACTCAAATCAATTTTTGAGTACTCACATGCTCCAGAAAAGCAGTCCAACATGTCCTCCAATCTAGAAATAGGAAAACTGTAATGCATAGTGATCGTGTTAATAGCTCAATTATAAATATACATCTGTCAGAAATCATCCTTCTTGGGAGTCAAATGAGATGGTACAACACATGGACTCATGTTCATGTGAATGGGCCATTTCTCCGGCAAGTCATCTACTATCCACTGCAAAATATCGCTCTCCTCAAGATTCATCCGATAGTGAGGCAAATTTGTTAAGTTTGCCCTAGAAACAAAGTCAATAGATTGCTGATTCTCTCTCATAGGAGGTAATCTAGTTGGAAGTTCATCTGGCATGACATTCTTGAACTCGTTCAGTACATCATACACCGGTATTGGAATTTTTTTATTTTGATTCAATAGTGCAAAATCCTTTCACAACCATAGCAAACATCTCCTGTGACTCCTTATCATCTACAATAAACTATGATCTTGTACTATTAATAGTCAAGACGTCTCTACTACTGGTGGTCTTATCAATAGGTTTAGGACATTCACTTTGATTTCTAAGGATCAAAGCGATCCTTTTACCATCCTTCATGAACTTATATATATTATCTCTACACATAAAAACAACCACTAAATCATATTGCCAAGGTCACTCTAACAATATATGGCAAGCATCCATTTCTACAAAATCACACAGGACCATCTGAGTATTGATCCATAGTGAAAGGTCCTCTACAATGATCTACCATCCTAATTGTCTCTACTTTTTTAATCCAACCAATTTTATGAGGTTCAGGATATTTCTCAATAGGCAATTTAAGTTTCTTAACAAGCTGTCAAAAAATAATAATATTTTCAAAACCACCACTATCAATAACCAAATCAAGAAGCTTATTGGAAATGCGGCACCTAATTTGAAAGAGTTTATGACACTGGTCTCCTCCTCCTGCTTGGGGGGCCTTTGTATTGGTAGGTTGGGGCTATTTTGTAGGTTGTCTTTTCGACTCCTTATGTTGCTCCACAACCGGCGTCTTATCTTTACTGTACTTAGCACACTGTGGCTCTTGATTGTCCATTTGACTCTTCTTGGAATTAAACCTATTTGAGTCAAAGTTCCTTCATAATCATTCATTCTCGGTGTTTTTCTTCCAAGTCAAATTCAATTTGGACTTTAGAACTAGATTGTACGCGTCAAACAATGTAGGTATTGACTGAATACCAACATTCTTGTGCATATTTCAACTCAATCCATACCGAAATCTCGAGATAAGTTGTTCCTTAGACTCCATCACGTTATTTATAGATAATAGAACTCAACATGATACTCATGAATAGTCCGATTGCCCTAGACACATTGTTGGAATTAAGAGAATAGGAATTGCTCATAATCTGGCGGAATCGAGTAGCGAGAAGGTGGTTCATCTTCAACAATACCCTCACAAGTTGCTTTCCCTATTGATGCATCTGATGCCATAATGACTCCTACTATGCCGAAATTCCTCCTTTCAACTTATAGGCTATTAGTTTGACTTGGCGATCCTTAGGGAGATCCATATAGTCAAAAACCTATCAGTCTCGGCAATCCAATACAAGAAATCTTCTATGCTAAATTGCCATTAAAAGATAGAACGTCGACCTTAACCTTGAACTACTCTAATTCCTACTGTTGACGTTGAAAACCCCACGATTAGGGTTATCACAGCCAAAAGTAAGAATTCTCTCATTATTAGACGAATCATCCTCATATTCCTGGTCCTTATGAGGATTATCATTAATATGATCCCTATGTAGATTTGGTTGCTCCATTTGTTCGCTCAAAATTTGAATCTTGGACTTCGGGATAGACAATTCGTCAGCAGATTTGTTGTTGGCCATTGGTATAATTCAAGACAAGGAAAAGCCACTTTGATTCCAACTGACGCCAAAGCGTGTATAAAGAAATTGTTTCACGAGCAATTCCTAAAGAACAAAAGGAATGATTCACGATCAAACCTTGAGAAATTTACGAAAACATTAAAACTTGAAGGAACTTCTGAGAAATTGGTAATAGCCAAGATAATTTGATAATAATTGATAAAAGTCTAATAAACAAAGCCCTAGTACGTCCCTATATATAATATAGGAGTTCTAAATTGAAAGGGAAAAGAAATTATATCAAAAATGGAAAAATAAATGAATAAAATAAAAAAAAACTCAATTTGGTGCTGATTGCGGTGCTAGAGTTTCTTTGGAAGCAATACGTGGGGGTGAATACATGATGGCGGTCACATATTCTTATATGTGTATTCACCAAATTTCTTTAGGCGCATAGCTTCGTCATCTTCTTCTTTGCACGATCTTTCTTAGTCCAAAAGTCCTTAGTAAATTGTACCACATCAATTCCACACAATCTTCCAAGTATTCGCATTTGGTTTCTTGGTTCTAATTGACTCTCAAGGTGAAGACGTGGTAAAATCACCATTAGGAGACAAATTCTAAATGATGTTATCGAACTGTCTCACATCAAAATCCAATTCCATTGCCAGCTCCACTAGCTGTTGAGATACAATTGTGATAAACAATTTACATTCCATCCCTGATCATCAAAAAATTCAGCAACAAGACTATAGTTAGGATCACACATATTATACATGCTACATAAAGAATCATCTAGTAGTCACCTATCTTTCCAAAAATCAATCATTCCTTCCCCTAAGATTCCAACTCATATGCTCCTCAGCCAGGTCTGTAATATTGTGCAACCTTCTCCAAATGCTAGATCCCATGGATCTTTGAACCACCAATAGGTGTACACCCTTAATGTATTTAGCATGCATGAAAGCATACCAAGACTTGTTCTCTCAAAGCCTCCACCACAATTTCATGTTGAAAGCCTTCACCATTTCTTCCAAAGATCGAAACTCAAGCCCTCCTTCATGTTTGGGCAAACAAAGAGACTCCCATGAAGTATTTTGAATCTGCATACTATAGAAAGAATTCCATAAAAAGCCACTAAGTAATTTGCCAATTGCTACCAAGACAGCCTTTGGAGGAGACAAAATTTGTAACAAGTACAAAGGAAGAGAGGATAAGACATGGTGGATAAGACTAATTTTGACCCTGTAGAAAGAAACTTAACATTCCAGCCATTTATTTTGCAATCTAATCTTAGAGATTACCCCCATTGAATAAAATAGATTTGTATCTATCCTTATAAAGAGGAACTCCAAGATAAACAAAAGGAAGTTTCTGACGATGAAATCCCTGCAAAGACTTCACCGTCCTCACCTTGGCAATGAGGTATTATCTGAACATACAAAACGGCTTCTAGCAGTCTTAACACACTGTCCAAAAACTTCTCGATAGAACTATAAAAAGTCTAAAAAAAATGTAGATACCAAATTTTTTATTTTCAACTCTGTTTATTTAATTGATTTAAATTTAGATTTATGTGTTCAATTTTTAGGTTTTTTAGTTTATTTATTTATTTTTATTTTTAGGTCTTTTACTTTATTTTATTCTAGTTTATTTTGGTCCTTATACTAAATTGCAGAAAAAAAAGAAAAATAAAAGAAACTTGACAAGTGGAAACTTGCATGTGGGACAAGTGTCCCTTCTTATTTGCTAACAACACATCACTTAGGTGGCAAGGGGAGAAGACACTTGTAGGATAGAGAATTTTGGAAAGAAAAAGAGAAAAAAACAAGAGGAAAAAAGGAGACGGCAGAAAAAAGAAAAAGAAGAGAGCTGAGAGGGCAACGGTGGAATAGCGGAGCAAAAAGAAACAAAAGAGAAACCATCGTGTGGGAGAAAAAGAAAAAAAAAAGGAAAAGAAAGCAAAGGGAGAAGAAAACAAGGGGGGCGGCGGTCTGAGAGCAGGGAAGAGAGGAAAAACGCAGAAAAGAAAAAGAGAGGAGAAGGAAGCTAGGATTTTTGGGCAAGAGAGCTTCGGGAATGAAAAGAGGAGAGAACGAAAAAAAAAAAGAAAAAGAAGGAACTGAGCAAAAGGAAAAACCAGAGGCGGCGGGCAGATAGAGCTAAGGAAAAATTAAGGGCGGCGAGGGATTAGAAAAATGTTCCGGCTGAAACAGAGAATCAAGAAAAGGAAAAAGGGAGAAGGACGACGGCCGAATTTCCCACCATCTCAACTGGCTGCTACGGCTCACTCTCCACCCTTTGTCTTCAAATTCTCCCCAATTTCCCAAAACGACTCCTCCACAAACCCCCTCACTTCCTATTCTGCTCTTCCCCGTTTCCAACACAAGCTTTTTCTGCAGTCACTCCCCAATGCCTCCACCACAGCCCTTCCCCTTCACCGTTGTCTCTGTCCGCGCCAAGCCCAAAGAACTCATCCTCGGCAACCTTTCTGTTCTCAGTGAAAAGGACAAGAACAGCTACGACATTGAGGCTCTCATCAACTTCTTCTCTACCTGCTCCTCTCCCGTGGATGACTTGAGCAGCAACAGCAGCGGAAATTTCCCAACTCACCGAGCCGTCACTATCTCATCGGATATCCATTGCGGCCTGTGAATTTCACCAAGAAAGCATTGTAAGCCGCCTTCCCTCTTTGAACTCCAGTTTCCATTCAAGCACAAACATCTGAACTTTCAAAGCATGTTCCGTGTCTCTGTTGGTGCAATTTTCTTGTTGATTGTTTATGGTTTTAGACTATACAGGCTCTATGTGTCAATTGGACTGATTTATCTTGTGTTTATGACAAATTTTGGGGCTAAGTCACGCAACTAGCTTTGGCTAGGATAAGGGAGTGCCTTAAGTTTTGCCTTTGCCTTCTCCCTTATCAAATGTGACCCCCGATCCCTCTCTTTGTTTGCGTAGACCTAAAAGTTCTTTAAAAGGGTTTCCTTACTTTTTCTTTCAAAAAACAAAACAAAAATCATTTTTGGGTGACTTGGTACACCCTAACTCTATACCAAGTGGCGACTCCATTTTTCATCCAAAAACCCTTTTTGAACTTTATTTGGCCAAACCGTCGCATTTCACAATCCCACGGCCTTTATTTTCACTTTTGCACACGTTCACATACATTTCACACACTACTCACATACCATTTCAAAAAGTGGGGCGCGACAATTGGCGACTCCACTGGGGACTTCCTAAGTGGGTCCAAGCATTTGACTTAGCCATTCGTTTCCTTTTTCTACCCTTTTTATGCATGGCATGTGGATATTAGGGTTGCATCTTCCATTTTTAGGACCTTTCATCTCACGTACGCATTAAACTACCCCCTCGCTCGCGTATGTATGATTTGGTTGTTTGGATATATGTTTTACTTGTCTTATCTCGCGCTTTGCATTGCATTTGGGGGGGTGTGTTACCCTAGAGCCTCGCGTTGGTTCTTGATCCCTCCCCTCCAAACGAGTACTAGCATACGTGCATACGCTTTATTTTTTATCCTTCATTTATTTTTCTTTTAGTGGTTTGTCACGCCACTCCACCCTATTAGGATTTTAGGCGACCCACTTGGACGTGTGATCACGACACGATGTGTGTGTAGCATGATCCGATGAGTCACTCAATCTTCCGCTTTAAGCTGTGGGTTGTTGGCCTTTAGCTTTTAGTCGAAGGTTGAGAATTTTTGATAGATTCACTCAAACACGTAGCCGTGACACGATGTGTGCGTAGCGGTGTTTGGGGAATCGCTCGAGCCACCGACAAGGAACCTTGGGAGTGATGACCTTTGGTTTTCAAGTCTGAAGGCTCGGGGACCTGAGCTTATCGAGTCTAGATGCATTAGTGAACCCTAACCTCATGTATCCATAATAGTTCACCTAGGGTAGAGTCTGCCTTACCCTATTAGGGACATCATTCACGAGGGGAGGGATCCCACCCCCTTTCCTTATATATCTTTTTTGCTTTTTATATTATTTAATTGTCCAACGTGTTATGTGATTATGTGTTGAACTAACGTTTCCTTGTCTCTTGTCTTTTGCATTCACAAACGTTAGGAAATAAGAGGTCTGGCATGATCCTCTTTTAGGACTTACCCTTATAGATAGGCTATTGCACGTTTAGAAATTTTGGTATATTTCATTCGTAAATTAATAATGGCATACCATTTTAGGCCTACCCTAGCAAATAAAGGGTTCCTTAGGTCACGTTTCATTTCGAATTGCATATTTTACCACTTTAATAAACTGGTATCATGCAAAAACCCTAGAAAGGGAATGCCATTTAGGGGATCCCGTGTTAGGAATAAGCCACCTTGTGTCTCGGATACTTAATCCAAGAAGACTTACACGTTTACATTTTGTACCATCCAAAGTGGTAGTGAACAAGGTAAGGTAGGATCCAATCATTTTCATAGAGCGATCTTTGGAATATGAGCATCTAATAATCACTTTTTGGCCATTTTATCAAAATTGGTAAAAATCCCTTGCTTAAAGGACATTAATTTGGAGAAATTCACAAGTAATTTCTCACTGTTGAGACGATAAATAAATTGATGCCAAAATTTGATTTTAGAAGACTCATAGACTAATGCATCGCAATAAATGTTTAGAACTACCAGTGGATAGATCAATTTTTGAATAAACCGTCAATTTTATTCAATCCATTTGACCAATGTACCCTTTTTGGGTGATTTGGTCGATTTTTGAATAAATTATTAATTTTATTCATTTCATTTGACCAATTTACCCTTTTTAGGGTGATCTGGTCGATTTTTTGAACAAATAATCAAATTTCATTCAATGCATTTGACCACTTTACCCTTTTTAGGGTGATCTTGTCAATTTTGAATAAATCATCCGATACATTTGACCAATTTACCTATTTTTAGGGCAATTCGATCGATTTTGAATAAATCATCCTTTCACTCGATCGGTTTGATCAATTGATTTCATTCAATTCATTTGATTAGTTTAATTCATTTTTAGGGTTATTCATTCAATTTTGAATAAATAATCCAATTTCATTCAATGAATTTGACCATTTTACCCCTTTTGACACATCATGAGTCGATCAAAATAAGCAATTCATTCGGACTTTGTCCTCATTTTTTTAGGACGAATGTTTCTTCTCAATCCAAATTGGTCAAATTTTTCAAATCATTTTTCACTTAATCAGTTGATCGGATTCATCAGGTATTGTATAGTGTCTGCTCTGGAGGATTGCATTCTCATTCTAGGCCTACCCTTGGCACAAAAAGGGTTCTCCCATAGGACATGTATACCGATTTTTTATTCTTGCTTACTGATTCTGGGTATTTTTCCTTTTGTTTTTCCCCTCCCCCTGCATTCATAAAAATATTTCAATAAAGGGAAAATACCTTTCTATATCTGATAACAATTTTGATCTGATAAAGTTTGAAAATTACAAGTATTACTTGATTCTTAGGCAGGTCCTACAATGTGAATTCGAAAATTCATCTGAAAGCGCTCGCGCAAAATATCTAAGGGATTTCATTGCTCAAAGGGAAAAGGGGCTATTAAGAGAGAAAAGTGTGTATACACGTGTAAAGGAGTTCTTTAGAATTTTTCTCATATGTATTACTTTTAAAATTTTTCAAACATTGGCAATAATGAAGCTTTTGTTCAGACAATTATTTGTTTTGTATAATACTCGTGTACATTTCATTCTTTATTGAGTTCATTAAGAGATTTCATGATAAATTTTAAGAAATAAGACTGAATTGGGATTTTTTCAACCTCCAGCTTGAAAACTCACAAATGTATACATTAGATTGGTGATCCGAGCTATACAATAAGAGTGCTCAAAAATTGAAAGAGGTCACTCAAAAGGCCCCATGAGATATCTTTTCTCCTTTACTTTACCCCAAAATAAAATCAGTCACATTGATTGATAAATTGCAAATTGGAGCGAACTTTGCTTAGAAAAATGCCCATTGGTTTAACCAGATTCAATTCACATCTAAGTGAAAGCAAAAATGTGCATTATTCTTGTTTGTTTTGAAAATTTGGAATGATACTTTGAGCATTCGTTTCTCTACTTATACACATTTTATCATTTGCTCTCTCATTTGAGCCTTTGAAAGAATAATTTCGTTTCAAATAAGAGCCCTAATGATCACTACCCTATATTGGAAAATTTTCAAATATCAAAAAGGGGAATGGATTTTCAATGACCATTTCATTACTTTGGTTGTCATGAGGGGTAAGAATGATACTTTGGCCGTCGTTTCTACAACCTAAACATTGATCATCCCTTGCATCCTCATTTGAGCTAAAATTGGTGGTTCTTTTCAAAGCACTTACGATCGTACCCCGCATTGGGGAGGGAGATTGCAGAATTTTCTAAAAAGGGGAAAAGCAGAATGCTAGAATAAGGAGGGAACCGCAAATTGGGGAAATTTGATTCCACTTGGGTTCCAATTTTTGAAAAAAAAAAGAAAAGAAGAAAAGGAAGAGATTTGTCCGCACGGACCGCCTATGTTTCACAGATATGGATGAACAAGGGTCTTCCTCAGTCAGTTAATTCAGATACATGCCAGAAATTTCTCATTAATGAAAGTTTCCTTTCAGAGTTATTGTAAGGAACAGAATAAAAGTCAGGCCCTATTCTTTTCCAATCAAACATTCTATCCCTAGTTATCCCTTTTGAGGTTTCAGAATAAAATACTTCGTTTGGCAACCCCTGAGAATCGTAAACCCCACATTGGGGCAAGTTTGAGTTGAAAAGGGAAAAGTTTCAAGAAGTGAAAAGTGAAAAACCACAAAATCAAAAGACAAAAGAAGGAAAGAGAACCTCAGTTCACAAATAAACTGGGGCAAATTTTGAAAATTTCAAAAAATGGCAGAAGGCCGAAAAATCAAAAGAAGAAAGAAAATAAAAGAGAAAAGCCTCAATTGAGCATAAACTCTGGCAAATTTTGATTTAACCCTAAAATAGGGTTGACACAACAATACGATCTCAGATTACTTAAACCACTCTTGAAATCTGCCTTCAAGTCTTAACTTTTCTAAACACCCCACCTGACCCTATTACAAAAGCCGAAAGTCCTGACTCCTGTTCTTTGCAATGGCCCTGTCAAGGAAATTTCTGATGCTGAAAATTTTAGCTGTATTTCTGAATTGCCTGGGTATGGGGCTGACGCTACTCACCATGAGAAAACCCACCAGGTCGAGGAAAAGAAAAGGAAAGCGAAAAAACAAAGCAAGAAAAGCAAATGCAAAAAAAAAAAAAATCGACTCTAAAATCCCTAGTGAATGATGAGAAAAAATGCAAATAAAGTCTGAGATCTTTGAGTTCAAAATAGGGGCAATTTTGGAAAAATGCGATTTTCGATGCAATGTCCTTGAAAGACTTATCCTTCAACTATCGTTTCAAACCACGTTACAAGCTAATAAAGTCCATCGTTGACTTATTCCTTCATGACAATCCAAAGTGAGGATTATGCTCGTAAGAAATCCATCAATCATTTGTGATCATGGGGGTATAACCAGTTTTCACAGGTTTAGCTATCGCTTCTACCCATTTTGTTGCAAACCTATAAAGCTTATACGTTGACTAAGTTTTATTAAGAAATAAGGGTGACAAACTCTTTGCTTTCACTAAGATGTGGTATTGAAGGGATTACATACAATTTGGGCACAAAAATAAGACAAATCCTGACCTCTCATTTTCCTTAGCCACCTCAAAATCAGAAATAAAGTCACTTGATTGGTCCTGAAGATGAGCCAACTGGAAATGGTGACCCATTACCCAAAACACAGATGCTAAAAGTGAGGAAGAAATCTTCTGTAATTTGGTATTATTTCAAGAAATTCATCATGAAATTTTCTTTTAGGAAACATAGTTCTTATAGTGTTCAAATAAATGGAAAGTCATCCAAACAAGTTTTTGCAATTAAATGGCCCATACTGGGGCAAATTTTTATTATGAGAATTCGTGAGAATAAGCCCACACAGGGGCAAATATTTTTGTAGTCCAATTGAGGATTTCGTCCAAAAATCAAAATAATGCATTTTTCAAATCAATCACGCTGTTTCTTTTCACAAAAATTTGAGTGCATGTTATATTTTGGTAAGCTCCTGTGCAGGTATTCATAGTTGAAATCGACGAAAGAGCATCTGGTGATGTGGAAGGCCGATGCCGAAGAAAGAGAAGAAAGAAGGGAAAAGGGCCCTACACTGGGGGCAAATTATTTTTGAAAAAGATTCTCTCGAAAATCAGAAAAAATCAAAAATCAAATCAAGTTTCATCACGGTAGGCTCGGGTTTAATCCCACTGTCCGATTGTCAAACCATTTCATTTTCACAGCCACTGGAACGTGGGTTAGTCCCGCCAGTGTGCATTTCATTTTCATCGCCACTAGCCGTGGGTCAGTCCCACTAGTGAGCATTTCGTTTGCTTAGCCACTAGCCGTGGGTCAGTCCCACTAGTGCGCATTTCATTTTGTATCGTCACTAGCCGTGGGTCAGTCCCACTAGTGCGCATTTCATTTTATATCGCCACTAGCCGTGGGTCAGTCCCACTAGTGAGCATTTCGTTTGCTTAGCCACTAGCCATGGGTCAGTCCTACTAGTGCGCATTTCATTTTGTATCGCCACTAGCTGTGAGTTAGTCCCACTAGTGAACATTTTATTTTGTATCGCCACTAGCCGTGGGTCAGTCCCACTAGCGAGCATTTCGTTTGCTTAGCCACTAGCCGTGGGTCAGTCCCACTAGTGCGCATTTCATTTTGCATCGCCACTAGCCGTGGGTTAGTCCCGCTAGTGAGTATTTTATTTTGTATCGCCACTAGCCGTGGGTCAGTCCCACTAGTGAGCATTTCGTTTGGTTAGCCACTAGCCATGGGTCAGTCCCACTAGTGCGCATTTTATTTTGCATCGCCACTAGCCGTGGGTTAGTCCCACTAGTGAGCATTTCCTTTTTGCACCGCCACTAGCCGTGGGTTAGTCCCACTAGTGAGCACCCCATGATTTTATGTTTATTCAGGTCAGTCCCATGATTTTATATTTATTCGGGTCAGTCCCGATTTTAATTTTTGTTGGGGTCAGTCCCCTAGGGTCAGTCCCGTTTAAATTTCCTGTCTCGGATCAGTCCCGATTTTAAAATTTGCTTGTCTCGGGTCAGTGCCGATTTTAAAATTTCTTATTTGGGTCAGTCCCATTTCAAAAAAAAAAAAAAAAAATCTTCTGTTAAAGAGGTCAGTCCTCGTTTCAGAAGCGTCCGTCGTTCGGATCGTTCGCAGCCAAATAACACAGGTAGGTTTGGTGTCTATTTTTTTGTCTCAAGTTTTTCCAAAACTCAGACAAAGAGGGGCAAACTGTAGACACCAAATTTTTGATTTTCAACTCTGTTATTTAATTGATTTAAGTTTAGATTTATGTGTTCAATTTTTAGGTTTTTTAGTTTATTTATTTATTTTTATTTTTAGGTCTTTTACTTTATTTTATTCTAGTTTATTTTGGTCCTTATACTAAATTGCAGAAAAAAAAAAAAAGAAACTTGACAAGTATCCCTTCTTATTTGCTAACAACACATCACTTAGGTGGCAAGGGGAGAAGACACTTGTAGGATAGAGATCTTCTTCTCTACCTGCTCCTCTCCCGTGGATGACTTGAGCAGCAACAGCAGTGGAAATTTCCCAACTCACCGAGCCGTCACTATCTCATCGGATATCCATTGCGGCCTGTGAATTTCACCAAGAAAGCATTGTAAGTCGCCTTCCCTCTTTGAACTCCAGTTTCCATTCAAGCACAAACATCTGAACTTTCAAAGCATGTTCCGTGTCTCTGTTGGTTCAATTTTCTTGTTGATTGTTTATGGTTTTAGACTATACAGGCTCTATGTGTCAATTGGACTGATTTATCTTGTGTTTATGACAAATTTTGGGGCTAAGTCACGCAACTAGCTTTGGCTAGGATAAGGGAGTGCCTTAGGTTTTGCCTTTGCCTTCTCCCTTATCAAATGTGACCCCCGATCCCTCTCTTTGGTTGCTTAGATCTAAAAGTTATTTAAAAGGGTTTGCTTACTTTTTCTTTCAAAAAACAAAACAAAAATCATTTTTGGGTGACTTGGTACACCCTAACTCTATACCAAGTGGCGACTCCATTTTTCATCCAAAAACCCTTTTTGAACTTTATTTGGCCAAACCGTCGCATTTCACAATCCCACGGCCTTTATTTTCACTTTCGCACACGTTCACATACATTTCACACACTACTCACACACCATTTCAAAAAGTGGGGCGGACGAAAAAGATAAAAACAATGCTTAGAACATCTTGTAAGCACCATAGTATCATCTGCGTATGCTGGGTGAGAAAACTGCCTTCCTCAGAAGAGCAATGCATAATCACACCTTGCTTAAACAGATTATCAACTTACCAGCAAAAAAACTCAGCTGCAATGATGAATAACCCTAATGAAAGTGGATTAACTTGGCGTATTCTGCTTAAAAGATTTAAAGAATCCAGTGGCACTATCATTACCACCATTGAAAATCAATTATTGGAAATTGTACTGTAGACTAAATCAATCCACCACTCACCAAACCCAAAACCCCATAACATGCGAAATAGGAAAGATCATTTTACCTGTCATAATATATAAGAACCCAAAAATTATTTTTATATTTTGTATTCCCAAAAATTATTATTATATTTTGTATTTTAATCTACTTGTCTTGAATTTTTGGTTAATTTAATGGTTGAGTCATGATTTTATTCCTATTGCCCCATTCAATTTGTTGCATGTTGAATTTCATAGTATATTATGTTAAAGTGATCAACTAATGAGGTGGTATAATAAATTTGATGGATTAGAGGTAGTTTTGTGCAAAAAGGTTTATGTGACAAGAGGTGTTAAAAGTTAATTGAAGGAACACTAGATATCTTGTTAATTAGATACAAATAGAGAGACAAAGAGACAGGCATTAATCTTGCATTGCCAAGTGTCACTCATCCATGAAATTTTGACCAAAACTATCTTTACCTTGCCACTTATCAAACCACTACAACATCTTGACCAAGACAAGCTTTATAATTATCCAACCAAGCTTTTAATCCACCAAATCTTCTTCTTGCTTTTTCACTTGGGCTGGCCGAACCTAAGAGGAGAGAAAAGAGAGAAAACAACTCCATTCCTAGCCTTGATTCCTTACCTATTTAGTGAGATATCAAGAGAGAAACCTAAATCTACTCCATCAAATCTTGAATCAAGCTTGGAAGGAAACTCTTGGTGAAGTTCTAGGAGGAAGGAAGCCTTGCAACCTTTCTGATTTGCTTGCCATCTTTGGGTTTGGAGGTAAAGAGGCGAACTTGGCTAGAACCTTAGCTTTCTTCCCTTATCTTTGAGTTTATTTGAGGTATGATGTTATAGAAGATAAAGGAAGGATCTTTATGGAAGATTTCATGATTTTGTCAAGTTATGTTGTAAATTCCAGATTTGGTGTATAATCTCTTTAATATAGTCTAGAGCTTTATATATGTGTAATTTTGGAAAAAAGGAAGGATTTTATGGAGGCTTGCATGTTTTTCAAGTTATGTTGTGAATTTTTCAGCTTTGGTACATGAAGTGCATAGCCTAGGTTCAAATTAGATATGTGTGATTTGGATAGTTTTTCTTGCCAAGAATATATACCATATGACACATGCTATGCTAGACATGATTTATTGTATTTTTTCATGAAGATAAGGTTGAAATTTTGAAATTAGAGGAAAGGAATTTAAGGACAAGTTGCTAGAAATTCTTATTTGAGTAGGAAGTGGGATGGTTTTGGCATATTTTGTTCAAGATACTTGCTAATATTTTGATCTTTACATGTATGTTGATTTGGAGGTTTTGAGTTTTATGTTTGGACTGGTTTTGATCTATCTTTGCTCAAATTACTTGAGAAACCCTTGATTTTCACATATAGGTTGGATTTGAGCCAAAACAAGGCGATATAAGAGGAGGAAAATGATGTTTGCCCAAAATGTTTGATAGTTGGAAATTTCAGCTTTATTGCTAGAATTTGTATTTTAGTTTTTGACATCTTTTTGCCTTTGATCTTCACATGTGTGTTGGTTTTGAACTAAAACAAAGAGGTTTAAGCGAAAAGAAATGAGATTTCTCCGAACTGATTTATAGTCAAAACGTCGAAAGTCTTGATCAGTTTTCTTCCAAATTCTTGACTATAATCGACATACTTTTACTCCACATTTTGCTTAAGACATTGATTTAGCATGCACGTGATGATTTGCCCTTTGATTTGAACAATGAAGCTTTGCCCTTTTTGAAGTTATACTAGGGTTAAACCATCAAATTGCTGTGTTTGTTAAGTGAAGCTTACTCATTATATTGGCTTTAAGTGGCTAGGCTCTTGATATATGATATGACCACAGGACTCGAAAACAACCAAGAGAGAGAACCGAGGTTTGAAGTGAAAAGATTGAGATCAATTGGTGAGTGTTCCAACTGCATGTTAGGACCATGTGTTTTACTTGATTGCTGCTTCATGTGACTTGTTAATCGAACTGTGACTTGTTGATCAAAATTGCTAGATATCTTGAATTGTTAGTGCATAGGCGAGTGTATATTTTATCTCACTTGACCTAACTTAATGGAGCTCTTGTTATCCTGTTTACAAGTGAACTATTTACAAGTGAATGGATATACATGTACATGACTTGAAAGTTAGTTGGAAATGTTATCACATTGACTATATTGAGTGCTTGGGATCCCAAACCCCATCGACTAGTTAGTCAAATCGAGTCAGCAAGGGATTGGTTGAGGAGATTGATGAACTGTGGGTAGTGTTTAGTGTTTATTGTTTAATCCATTGGATGTGTCCTTTGGAATCGGTATACTCGAGCACTACCACCCAGTGTTCTAGTATTCATGGAGTTTAGGCCTGGCAGGGGGGTTGATCGGTGGACAAAAACTGAAGTTAAGCGGTGATCAACAGACATTGTTATTGTTGCATTTCAAACATTGATGAAGTGTCAACGGACTCGAAAAACACTACTGCAGAACTGGCTTGCAAAAGCCCACTGTATCCTTGAGATGCAAATGAAATACTAAATAGAACCAAATGCTACACCTGGAATTTGGTAGGAGATACCGTATCAGCTGTATTAATGTTTGAATTTTGGGTGCTCTGTCGAGAATCCGGTAAGAGCCACCATAATAGTTGTATCAATGTTTAAATCTTGGGTGCTATGTTTCTGGCAGGAGCCATGGTATCAGTACTGTATCCTTTTCTTGTTGGTATTAAATTGTTTATTTGAATATGTGAAATGTTAATGACATTGTTTGTAATTGTTTACTATTTTCGCTTTAAGAGTTTGATATATGTGATTGATATCTTGCCAATTTAACTACATGTTTTCTTAGAACCTTACTGGGCTTTTAGCTTATCCCATTCTTTGCTTTCCGTAACAAGGTGCGAGGATGAGAGAGACAAGAATAGTAATAGTTTATAATAGGATATCTTGAGCTTGTATTTAACTGACACTATATTATCATACTAGCCGTTAAAGCTCTTTTCTTTTAATTTGTACTTTGGCTTGAATATTTAAGAGATTTGCAGCATGTAAATGTTATATTGAAGGATTTTAATGTTATTGATTTGGTATTCGAAAAATATGTGTTCAAAAGTTGTAGTCCTTATTTTAAGTAATTGCCATCCTATTTGTATTTAGTGAAATAATTGAACTACTTGTATTTCGATCCACTTAGTTGTACATATAAGTCTGGATATGAAGGAAAGTTGGATAGTTTCTAATATTTATTGAGGAGTTTCATGCTTACTTTGGAGCTAATATTATTTCTCAATTTAATGTTAGTGAGTGAGTTCTGACGAGAGTTGGACAGGCGGTTCACTAAACTTTAGGGTTTGCCTTAGGGGGAGGTGGGATCGTCACATAATCTTTCTCCATATCAAGCTTTAAAACTAAATTAAATATGCTTTTTATCCATATCAAGATTTAAAACTAAATTAAATATGCTTTATAACCCAAGCAACATATATTTTTTATTGTAGTACAAGACTTATTTTTCTTGTCTTTGCCTCATTCTTTTATTTTGTCAAAGCTATTTTTTGTGTGAATTTTTACCATTAACAATTCATTGCAAACTCCAATGTTAATTTTGTTTTCGGTTATAGTTATTTTGTTGCTTGTATGAAAAATCATATAGATTGTGAAGGTTATGTATATGTGTGTGCATGTGTGGGTGGGTGTGGGTGTACACATATATGTGTATATATAGGTACACACAGATATGGACACACACACACACACACATACGTAAACTTAGAATTTTTTATTAATTAATTATTAATAGTGATATAATAATTTAGAAGTGACAAGTGTGAATGGAGGAAACAACAAAAGTAAAAAAAAAACTAAAATAGAGAAAAGAAATACTATATTAAGAGGAATAATGAAAAAATTAATAATAGGGATAAAAAGCCTTTGAAATTTATTAGGGAATATGTGATGACTTAAAAAATTATTTTTCTCACTTCCCAACTATTTGCATTTCTATTTAAATTATCTTTTTTATAAAATTTGTATTCATTTAGTGATTTACTTGTTAAGTGATATATGAGTTTCTCTTGCTTGCTTATTTTAACTTTTGAGCGATTAATTTCTTGTAAATCGTTGATTTCATGACTTATTAGTGAATTTGGCCAAAACCCTAGAAGAATATAAGTTGCGACATTAGTGAAGTTAAGAAAGATTTTGGGAGTTAAAGAAGGTTAGAAAAACTAAGGGTTGATAGCAAGAAACTTAAGTGGAAGACACTATTTTGACACTATTTATAGTTGACTTAAAAACCTTTCTTGTGGTAAGTATATTAGCTCCAAAAGCAACCAAAAGGCCTTCATTTTCTCCTCTTGGTTGGCCGAAATTTGAGAGAGGGAGAGAGAGAGAGAAATTTCACTCTTCTTGAAATTCTTGATGATCCAAGCTTTCCTTCCACCAATCTACTTGCACTTTTCGAAGATCTTGAGAGAAAAAAGTTCCTAGGAGTGGATCTTGTCATCTTCTTGGGTTAATCTTACTAGGGTTTGAAGTTTTGAAGAGGTAAGTGGCTAATCTACTTCATTCTTTTGCTTTTCAAGTAATTTTGGACTAGATCTTGGAAGATTTATGGTATTTATGGAAAATCTATGGTGGATTTGAAAGTTTTGTGGAAATTTGGTACTAGATACTTTAATGATCTTGGTATGCTTAGATCTTGATATATTTGGCTAGAATTTGGTGGATTCTTGTCTCTTGAGATCCTAGGGTTAATGATTGATGAAACTCCATAGGATTTGAGTGTGGTTTATGATGGATTGTTGGTGAAAATTGAAGTATATATATATGCTGAAATTTTGTTTAGATGGCCAATCATCATGGGCAAATTTTCATCTTTACCTTCCTTGAATTTGTGACTTGTTTGTACACTTGTACTGGAAAAATTTTAGGAAATTTGATACTACTTGACTCTATGTATGTTGGTTGAAGTATGTTGAAAATTTTGTAAGAAAATGAAGCGGTGATGTGGGTTAGCTTGTTGGAAAAAGTAAAGTTGCAAAAGATGGAAAATATGGCCTCAACAGGCCAAATTTACAAGTTAAAACTCTAGCTTTAATTTGCTATTTTAAAAAACTATTTTGGATGGAATTTAGTTCAAAAGGTTCTATTGGACTTTGATCTTGGTATGTATAATGATTTTAAATCAAAATTTTGAAGTTAAAAGGGCGAAAGTGAGATTTCCTCCAAGGTTTAGTGGTTGACAACTTTATGGATTGATTTGACTTTGGATCCTTGTTTTAATGAAGTTTTGGTTGGTCTAGTTCAAGAAACCTTATTAAACTTTGATCCTTGTTTGTGAAATGATTTTGGGACAAAAATTACGAAAGTGAGTAATTGAAAAAGTGAACTTTTGCTATGATTTGTTGGCTAGAAAACTTGTAGGAGTGAAAAGTCTTGTTCAAACTTTTGAAATGCTTTTGCCCCAATAGGAGGTTGTATTTTTACCTGAATTGTCGATTTGAAAACATGAATGGGTTGAAGTGTCTAGGACACTAAAGTTGGCTAATTTGAAAACAAAATTTTCGTGTTTACAGTGAATTGATTGGGTGAACACTAAAGGATTCACTTATATGTTGTATTTGTCTGTCAGGGTTGCAAACTAAACGTGCAAGGGGTCCTTCTGTGGATGCTCAAGTACTTTGGTGAGTGTTCTAAGCGCGTGGTAGTACTATATATATACTTGATATGTCAATAAGTTTGAGAAAAATGATATGACTATGAACTATCATTTTTTAACTTGTTTATGAACGGGCGAGTGTGTACTTTATTGCACTCGACCCTACTAGATTGTTATTACTATAAGTGAATGTGGCATGATATTATTGATATGTGGGGGCCTCAAAACCCAATGGTTAGTTATTCGAGGTTGAGCCGGCAAGGATTTGGTCAACTCGATTAGTGAACCTTGGGTAGTGTATATGTGTTTGATCCATACTGTTTTGGATATACTCGAGTAATACCAATCACTAAAATTTTGTTAGTGTGTGGGCTCAATAGGGGTGAAAAGTGGACAGAGTGGTATGAACTGGCGATTCTACATGAACATGAAAGTTGGCGGAGTGTCAACTACTTGAATTACTGATTGATCGAGTGCTTGCTGGTGCTCAGTATCCTTAATGATTGACATATCGATTTTTAATGATGTAATTATATGATACCTCTTGTTTATATTTTTTGTTGAATTAAATAGGTGAATTAATTGTTTTCTTAAATTGCATGTCTTTGTTAGACTTCACTGGGCGCAAGTTCATACCTTTCCATTTGTTTTCCTTAGCAAGGTTGGTTCGTGATTCAGGGATTAGCACTTTGCTTTTATTTTAGTTAGACTAAGTGATTAGGGTACTACATTATTTTGGATGTGAATTGTAAGCTTAAACCCTCTTTTGTATTTTAAGTTGTTTCGACAGATAACCGCATGTATTAGTTGTATTTAGTATATCTTGTGGTAAGATTGGATATTGGGTTTGATTTTGTGGTTTGTTAACGAGTCCTGTCGAGAGTTGGGCAGGCGGTCCGCTGATACCTTAGGGTACGCCCTTGGGAGTGGTGGGGTCGTCATAGAATAAAATGCAATTTTGTTATAGTTCAAGGGAGTAAACTGCCAATTAACCTTTTTTATGGTTGGAAACAATGGCAATTTTAGAAACTTGGACATTATTTTGTATTCAAACTTGAATTTGACAGATGAAAGGGGTAAAGTGTTTAAAAATAATATTAAGGCAAGGTACAGACCACCCCACATGATAAACCATCAATGTAGTAGTTACTAGTATATATTGATGAAATTTTTCATTTCAGTTTTGGTTAAATTGTAGCCTCATTCTATTTCTTTGTCCAAGTAAACTTATTTGGATTAGATTCTTCCATATGTGGAAATTACTTGCATAGAATAGTAAGGTAATTATATGACGATTAACACAATTAATAGTATGTGAGGTATAATGATGCACAAAAATCTATATAATTAATTTATATATTACATGGTCTACATATTACTGTTCTGCTTGCAGATCAAACAACCATACAAGAAAATTCATACTAGGTGAGGCATCATAGAGTAAGAAAATCTGTGTAATTAATGTCCATATATCACATGGTGTACATGTCAATTCATAAAACTAAATCCACCTAATTATGTTCTTAGTCTAAATTTTTTAATACTCTTGTCTGGTCCATTTCTCTTCACTTCTCTTCTTTTATAGCTAAGCAACCCCATTCTTGAATTCTTTGTTGACCATTGCTGCCGCCTCCATCATCCAATTGTTCTACCATTTTTTTATTGAAAATTAAAAATTTTCCTTCTTTTACAAATCTACCATTTTTTTCCTTTTCAAGAAAGTTTGTGTACAAGCTTTTGTTCTACCAGCTCCTTGTATTTTTTAATGTTGCTTGATGCTTTTGACTAGTGGATTTGTTGATCTTGTGGTTTCTGTATAGATCATATGTGCTATGGTGGGAGTTTTTGGGGCCTTATTCGTAATAGGGAAATGATAAATAGCAAAATCAAGAATTTTTTTCCTTGGTTAAAAACTAAATTTCTCTTGGGTGTAGTTGGAAAGGGACTATTTTCTATACCTTAATTTTTTTGTTTTCCCTTTTTCATTCTTTTTATGTCTTTCATGTACTTTTATTTAATGTATTTTGACTATGTTTGTTCTTTGATACTGCTAAAGTTTAATGAAAGGATAACTTTATTGTGCTTAGTGCTATTGGTTTCGATTGTTTTGCTTTGCTCCTTTTATTCTTCTGAAGAAATTACATTAATTTGAGGTAAGAACCATGAATTTTTACCTTTAAATTGGTTTCCCTCTAGTGGGTATTAAACAAAATTGCTTTGTGTTGTCCTATTATAAAACTTATGTGGCACCTATACTACGATTGTGCATGATAACACAAATCTTGTGGCATTCAAAGATTGGCGCTATAGTCTATAATATATATCGCCCCAATAATTATTAAATAGTTTGGTACACTCTTTGATTAAACAAAGCATTTTGCAAATATTTTCGGCTATCAATTTGGTCAATACTGATTTGATCCAAGCTCAATAAATGATATGATATGTGAGTATTCTCATTAATGACTTGAAGAGGATTTGAACCTTGGCACTCTTTAGCGTAAAGGATCTTCTATTACAACTTCTCATGTTACACTCTTGTTGTACTATCTATTTAATTGATAGGTATTCCGTGTAATAATGAATAAGAATCTCACATTTAAAATATGTCTCTTTGGGAATATTGACTCTCTTAATCACGCCCTAGTCGAGGGCCCCCTTGCGACATATGTTTGGGGCTTTTTTACCCAAATGTTACAACTCCCGCTCAGCGGTACAAGTGGTGTAGCATATATGATCCAGCATTGGTAGTTCCACAGTACTACATGCACAACAAAAGGTGGCTTCTAATCATTTTGCTGGCTATAATTTGTTGGGAGCTCTGGAAAGCTAGAAACACCTCAATCTATAAGGGGCAGTGGTGAGGGCGAGGTATACATATAACAATTAGTTCATCCACAATCAAGTTTTACATTTATAAATTCCTAAATACATCACACATGATTTTTCTGCAAGTATACAAGTCGTGAGCAAGTATAGGGTATTAAGGGTCGATCTTATAGGGAAGATTTTCAACTACCAGTGGTTTTCAACCTTCTTTATTATATAGACTACCTTTAACATAAAAGTAATGAAAATAACACTAGAAAACTCCTAGAGGTATGGAATTCCTTACTACTCTTGCAAATGAAATTATCGGTTAAGTGAATGTTATTATCTTGGTTAGTTATGGTGTAATTTCCTAATGTATGTAAAACCTACTCTCATAGTGAATCAACTATACTTATATTTAAACCATACCTACTCTCGTGGTTATAAAATTAATTACAAATTCATTTCATCTATGAAATTACATGAAACAAGTCACTAAAACCACAAAGATGCACCTCTACTCTCGTGAGTGTACTTCCTAAGTTTATCACTTTCTTGAACCAGTGTTAAATTTCAATTCTCATTGCAAACTGAACACCTTCAGATAATCATAACTAATGGCCGGTTAATCATGATTAGAAAAGCAAAAGTGATAAATAACTTGTTCAAAATAATATGATCAAACAAACAAATAAATATCACTAACAAGATATTGAAAGTTCATCCATAACTCTAGGCATAAATTTTAATTAAACATAAAAGCAAACACCAAACTTACATTATAGTTAAACATGAAATCAAATACAAAAGAGAAAGTGATAGGAGAGAAGTCACCCTTGCACATGAGTTTCAAACTCTCCATCTTTGTACCTCAATCTTCACCCAAATCTAACTACAAATACAAGATAGATAAACTACACTACCTATATTATACTACTCTAGCTAATGAACTAAGAAAATTCTAGTGAAAATCACATTTTTTGTGAGTTTCTCTAGCCTTCGAAAGTTGTGAAAATATCCTTCAAAGACTGCTATTTATAGAGGAATTTCATGCAAAAGGCAAAGTGTTAAATCATGTTAACATTCCTCGTGAGCCCACAAACAAGATAGATTTGAGTTGTAAACTTCTTTTGCAGTTGTCTTGGGCTATTTTCACCGATATTCTTGTAGGAAAATAGGTCAAAAAACTTGTGTGAACAAAACACAAGTTGCAGAGTAAGTTGCAACTGAAATTGAGGAATATGCGACCTTGGAATACGTGACTTCAAGCCATGTATTCAAGAGTCGCGTTTTCATTTCTGTAAATTTGGCACCATTTCGACCGTTATTTTCTCCATGATGCAGGCGGAACTAGCTCTTGTGCAAAACATAAAATTTGTAACCCTTTGAGTTAGCTCTCCAATCAAGAATCATCTTATTTGGAGCTTTGTGAACCAAAAAATGACCAAAATACCTCGACTGGTTAAACCTCAATTTCACCTTTCGCCAATAGAATTGCACTTCTATATTTCGACTTTTTGACAATGAACACGGCTGAACTAGTGATGCGAATGAGCAAGAGACCCGTGGTGTTCAAGTAGACCCCGTGAAGGTCCCTTAAGACCCAGTGACACGAGCACGAGTTAAGAGATTCAAGGAGTCGCTTCAAGGCTTAGTTCATGAAATCCAAACCCAAGAGAAACCGCCCATTGAAGGAATCAACATGGAAGATCCTTGCAAGACTACCAAGATATTACTTACAATTGAAGGTGCAAGTGATCAAGCCTCAAAGGGAGGATCAGGCCTCGATTAAGTAGCTCTTGCTGAGCTTGGCTTCGGCCATGTGGGCCTTAGATCCAATAGTACTTTAGTTAGTCATTAAGTTAATTAATTAGTAGATTAGCTTTCGGCCAAGAGAGACCCAATGAGCTGGCCAAATTTCCTTAATATTTCCCAAGTTCTATTAGGGTTAGACAAGGCTATAAATAGCCCCAAGTCATTGTTTACATTCAGTTTTTCGATATTATTCAATAAAATTCCAGAATTTCGTCCATTAATTGTGGCAAATTCCTTTAACTTGTGAAAGCTAGTTTGAACATCCTAGAGTTGATCCTAGGTTGTTTATTGACTTATCAATCAAGCGATCATACTTGATTGTGGCGTCATTTATCGTTGAATTCGTTCTTGAGTGGTCCAAGTTTGGATTCAACTCCGTCAATTCGCAACGTGTTCCTCTAAGATCCAATCTTTGCTTCCGCATCTCACATCATCAATGATGTGAATGAGCAAGAGACCCATGGTATTCAAGTAGACCCCATAAAAGTCCCTCAAGGTCCAGTGATATGAGCACGAGTTAAGAGATTCAAGGAGTCGCTTCAAGCCTTAGTTCATGCCATCGAAGCCCAAGAGAAACCGCCCATTGAAGGAATCAACATGGAAGATCCTTGCAAGACTACCAAGATATTACTTACAGTTGAAGGTGCAAGTGATCAAGCCTCAAAGGGAGGATCGGACCTCGATTAAGTAGCTCTTGTTGAGCTTGGCTTCGGCCATGTGGGCCTTAGGTCCAATGATACTTTAGTTAGTCATTAGGTTAATTAATTAGTAGGTTAGCTTTCGGCCAAGAGAAACCCAATGGGCTGGCCGAATTTCCTTAATATTTTTCAAGTTCTATTAAGGTTAGACAAGACTATAAATAGTCCCAAGTCATTGTTTACATTCAGTTTTTTGATATTATTCAATAAAATTCCAGAATTTCGTCCATTAATCGTGGCAAATTCCTTTAGTTGTGAAAGCTAGTTTGAACATCTTAGAGTTGATTCTAGGTTGTTTATTGACTTATCAATCAAGCGATTACACTTGATTGTGGTATCCTCTATCGTTGAATTCGTTCTTGAGTGGTCCAAGGTTGGGTTCAACTCCATCAAATCGTCAACGTGCCCTTTAAGATCCTACGTTAGCTTCCGCGTCTCACATCATCTGGTAATCAAAGCAAGGTTAGAGGTACCTCGTATATCCCTTTTAATTGTTTTTGAGTCTGTTTTAGTCTTCTAAATTCATAGTCCAAGTGTTGGGATTTTGTGTTCCGTTGTTGTTATTTTCTTGTCAAGTTCGAAACTGTTTTCTTGTTTGTCTTCATTGTTGCATTGTTGTTAGTTGCTGTCCGTGTTTCCTCTGTCCAGATTTGTCTTCGTGCGTCGTGATTTGGTATTGCTTGTACGTGTCTTTTTTTTTTTTTTAATAAAAGGGGAAAACCCCCGATCATTTATTTATTGTAAAGGATAGAACCAAGAAGGTGGAAAAAATCCCAACCTTCAATACATGCTGGAGAACTAGGAGTACTATTCCTACACAGTAAATCTGCGAATGTATGGATAACCTATTGCATCCAAATTAATCAGCGACCGAACTCTACTTGGAAGCTGCTGACAAGATTGGAAAGTAACATATGGACTCTCCCGAGATAACGCTGCTAAGCTGTCTGCCACGGCATTCGCCTCACGATGAATATGTGTAATGGACCCCTTCACCTTGCCCAGTAACAAGCGAATTTGACCTAAGACGCTACACAACGGCCACTTACCAACAGATTGACTCTGAACCAACCTTACCAACACTAAGGAATCCACCTCTACCAAAATATCTGACAACCCTATTCCCATACACCACTGCAGCCCAGTAAACAATGCTAAGCCCTCCGCATATACCACCTCATATTCCCCAAATTCCTTATAAAAAGCACCAAGCATCTTCCCTTCAGAATCACTATCACCCCACCACCTTTAGCCAAACCATTGATCACACTTGCATCTGTGTTAAGTTTGAACGACCCTCGAGGCGGCTTCATCCATGATATGGCCTTCAGACAGAAGGATTTAGCTGGTTGGATCCGAAAGTAACGTGCAAAATACGTATCCATATCCCCCTCCAACTGCACTCTGTTTAGCATACATGCCGCCCCCTTAGCAACCAACCACCCATTGGCGTCGAAAATAACTTTGGAATAGACAGGGTGAATATTTCCAAACCGAGCATCATTTCTACTACGCCATAGAAACCATAACACTACTACCGGTATTACGCACCGGACATGATCCAATCGGCCATTGCTAGAAGATTGAAACCACACCACTAGCAGTGAAGAAACACATGAGAATGAACGCCACGGAATTCCGCAAGCCAGAAAGAAATGTTGCCAAACAGCACTTGCTAACCTGCCATGTAAAAAAATATGATTCAAAGATTCCACCGCATTACCACAGCAATCACATTTGGAAACCATGGCCATTCCTCTAGACCGGAGCTTGTCGTCCAGAGGGAGGAAATCAGACAAAACCCTCCAAGCTAAGTACGACATTTTTAACGGGAGCAACGGACACCAAATTCCACGGCAAACCAAAGACATGTTACGCCGCTGTCGAACTAGTTCCCAGGCTGACGACACAGAAAATGTACCATCGGCGGAAGGAGCCCAAATTAACTCGTCCTTAAGTTTCGGATCAACAAGTGTTTGGGAAATAATATTAACAATAGGTCGAGGAAGGATCTGGAGGAGACGATCAGTATTCCACCCCGTAGAGGTATAAAACTCAGCTACCAAAAAGTGAGGAGGCGCACCAGTAACCTGTCTGCTAAGAGGTTCATTGAAAAGCCATCGATCATACCACAAATCGATGAATCCTTCACCAAGCCGCCAACGAATATTATCCTCAGTGATAGCCCGAACCAAACAGACCCTCTTCCATGTTGCCAACCCCACAGCAGCCGAAACCAAACATGGATGTTGCTCGCCAATGTACTTACGGTGCATAAATCTGGCCCAAAGAGAGCTCTTTTGACGTATTGTCCACCATAATTTCATTGCAAAAGCCCTCTCTAAATCCAATAGAGATCGAAACCCCAACCCCCCTTCTTCAACTGGAAAGCATACTTTTTCCCAAGAGGACCAATGAATCCTCCTACCATCCTTGCCATCCCACAAAAAAGCGTTAAACAGCTTGCCCAATCTAAGAAAGACCCCCTTAGGCGGTTTAGTAACCTGCAAGAGGTAAAGAGGCATTGAACTCAACACATGACGAATCAAGATGAGTTTCCCCCCAGCAGACAGAAACCGGGAACTCCAATGATGAAGCTTCGCTCTCACAGAGGCAATTACTCCATCAAATAAGACACTTTTACAACGGCCAAGAGAAAGTGGGACTCCCAAGTATTTGACAGGCCAAGGCTGCCCTTGAAATCCCGTAACTTGCTGAATTAATTGGATAACCTCCGAAGGGAGCTTCGACGAACACAGAAAACGACTCTTGGAGAGATTAATTTTTTGGCCAGAAAGAGTTTGATATTCCTGTAGAAAGGACGACACAGCCTGTAGGCATTCAGTCGATGCCCGGGTGAAGATAATCACGTTATCGGCAAACGCAAGAAACGGGACCAGCCCTCTCTTAGACAAAAATCTAAACGCTGGAGTGCTAGTAAACAGCCGCTGAAGACCCCTCTCAAGAAATTCCGAGACAAAAAGGAAAAGAGTGGACGATAACGGATCCCCCTGACGAACCCCTCTAGTCGACTTGAAAAAGCCGGTGAGTTCCCCATTAACCAGGACAGAAAACCAGACGTTGGATATTAACCGAAAAATCAGATTCACTACACCTTCTTTAAAACCAAATTCTCGAAGCATATATAATAAAAACCCCCAGTCCACCCTGTCGTATGCCTTCTCCATATCCAACTTCAAGATTACGTTAGGGTGACGCAGTTTCTTGTCCAAATCCAGAATTAATTCCTGAGCTAGCAAAACATTATCTTGTATTCCCCTGCCCGGGATAAAGCCAGTCTGAAACTCTAAAATCAACCTAGGAAGGAGCTGGTTGATACGGGTGGACAAAATCTTAGAAATAATCTTTGCACTAACATTAGCTAAACTTATTGGTCGGAAATCTTTCCACTCACATGCACCTTCCCTCTTGGGGAGTAAAATGATCGTCGTACTGGAAAATCCGCGGGGCATTGTGGCACCAGCAAAAAAATCCTGCACCCCGTCCATGAAGTCATCTCTTATACACTCCCAACAACTTTGATAAAAACCCCCTCCAAACCCATCAGGCCCCGCAGCACTCTGAGGGTCCATTGAGCACACCACCGTATAAACTTCATCCACCGATGGAGATTTCAGTAGCATGTCATTCTCCTCTTGCGTAAGTTTAGGCAGCTCAAGTGACGGTCTGCTCCCAGAACAAACATCGCGGTCTGCTGTGAACAAAGAGGAGAAAAATCAGTCGCTGACAGCTTAATATCCTCGATACTATCAAACCAACTGTCCCCGGTGCCCCTAATCCGTGCAATAAAATTAGAGCTGTGTTTCTGCTTAACCGTTGCATGGAAAAAAGAGGTATTTGCGTCGCCCTCTTTGATCCATTTGATCGCTGCCTTTTGTCTCCAGAATTCACATTCTAACGCTAGCTCCCGAGAATGAATTGCCCGTGCCTCATGTACTGCCGACCTAGACAACATGTCCCTATTTTGATCATACAACAATTCCTTGGCCAATAAGTTATCCGCTGCCACTTTGACCCGTTGAGAGACCTTCCCAAAAACATCCACATTCCACCCAGCTAAAACTCTCTTAACCACCTTCAATTTATTAAAAAATTTCTGCATTCCAATTCCAGCAACAGGCTGAGCCCAAGCAGACCGCACTGTTTGTTGAAAAGTAGGATGACTCCGCCAAACATTAAGAAATCGAAAGGAAGACCGCCGCGTTGTCATACTTCCTCCCTTAACCAGCAACGGACAATGGTCAGACCGCCCTCTCTGAAGATGAGCAACTCGAGTCAGCTCAATAGAAAACAGCCAAACAGCATTAACGACCGCTCGATCAAGCCGCTGCCACATACGCCCATTTGTCCATGTGTAGGCAGACCCATCAAACTGAACTGGAAATAGTCCACTACGATTTAATGCAGAGTTAAATTCTTCCAGATCACGAATATTCGGGGCTGAACCTCCAATCCTTTCCTCCGCAGAAGAAATAACGTTGTAATCCCCTACGGCCATCCATGGAAGCGTAACAGACGTTGAAAATTGCTCCAGAGCCTCCCATAACTGTCTCCTACCAATTCTGTTACACTTCGCGTAAACAGTCGAAATAAAAATGGAAGAACCAGAGGGGAAAGACACATGTATATGAACCACCTGATCCGCAGCTTCTACAAAAGAATATCGCGCATCTGAACACCAGAATATCCAAATTTTGTTATGCACGAAGGACTGAGCAAAATCAAAACCCAAGAACAGCTGCACACTCTCCAAATGGGAGACATTAGCTAATGGTTCCAAGAGAATCAGTAAACGAATATCGTTTGATCTACAAGTGCAACGAATATGCCGCAACGACTCCTTATTCGCAGCACCACGAATGTTCCACACTATAAACTTAATCGGATCTAACATTATGAGACCGAAGGTTATAATGAGCAGATGAAGTCTTACCTTCTCTTCTCCTGGTCTGCCTACCACGAGTCTTGTGACCTTGGACCAAATTTTGTAGCAATTGAGTGTCTGTATCATCCAGGAGTGCTCCAGGGACAACCGGGTCACCGCATAACTTAGATTCTGTGATTCTGCTGGCCAGCCGATCCCCAAAATTTTTTAACTCAACCAAAGAAATACTTTTCACCCCTAACTGACCTTCGGAGTTATAGCGCACTAGACGAGCATGACCTTCATGCCGTCGAGGAGAGAGTGAACAAGCCCGCTCACGCTGCGGCATTGAAGGCACAGACTTAGTCAACAAAATATCATCTCGGCCGAAAGAAGGGATTGTGTCCGATAAAGCTTTAACCGGAGAAGAAGAATCTGGGGGAAAACGGGTCAGTACAGAGATATCATTCTGTGTATCCGCCGCACCCCCCCGATATGAATCAGGGAGAACGGGATCTTGAGTATGAACATTAGCCTGAGTAGGGCTACCCCTAACAGGGTTAGACGATGATGATGGAATACCAGTAATAGAGACATCTGCAGCGGGATTACTGTTTTCCCACACTTGTACCCTTGGGACTATCACAACCCCCGGATCCACCACAGGAAGAGATTCATCGATAGCCGGTCCTCCCTTTGGTTGAAAGACTTGCCTGACTTGAGTCGAAGCTGATGGTCTAGCACGTCGCACAGGCCGCAATTCCGGATATTTCTGATGACAGGTACTTTCAACATGACCAATTGACGAGCAAAAAACGCAATACGAAGGATATTCTTCATACTCAATTTTCTGCCAAAAACCCCACTGGTCATCGCCGATCCAAATCCTGGATCTTGGAGAATGCAATACATCGACTTCCAACAATATACGCGCTACAGACGGACGCTTCAGCGAAGCCGTAGCTTCATCCACCTTTAATGGGCGGCCAAGTAAGTTACCCAGCTTAAGCAGAAATTGCTTTTCAAAAAACGGCAATGGAAGACCTGGGAAATTGACCCAAACTGGCGCGATGGACAACTCTGCTCCCGGTTTAAAATCGATTGTCCATTTCGACAGGGACATATGGAATTTGCCAATGTACCAAGACTTGCGACACCAGAGTCTAGTGTAATCCTCCTCCACGAAAGGCCGTAACAGAATATGCTTGGAATCTAATAACCCTATCGGACACTCACCCCTCAGCCCCAAAGAAACGATAAATTTGCGAATAATCTCCATGGAAGGGCGACCAACTGCAAACCTGCCAACCAGTGCATTAGAATAAGGTGCTGCTATCTGTATCATATCTTGACGGGAAATCACCAACGAAGGCTCCCCCTTGTAAGTACTGAGATGGCCAATGCCAGAGGACGAAGAAGACGGAGATTGAGAAAGAATGGAGGCAAACGTCTTCGTAGGACGAGCAAGAAGCGGCGCCTCCCCATGCTGGGGAGCTGCCATGAAACCCTACTAAACTTGCAAAGCCCGAAAATGGTGAGGAAGCCCGATTATAGAGAGAAAGCCCGATCAATATTCTTTTGTAGAAGCCCGATCAAATTCTAGAAAACTTTACCTGAAGACCAAATTATTATTGTCGCGTCTTGAGTCGCAAATCTGTCCAGAAATTTTGTTCGACGTGAGTCAATTGATTTTGGTCAGATTATAGTCGCGTCTTGTGGGTTTGTGTCATCCTTGGGTTGTGCCAACAGCCCAGCAAAAGATTAAAAAAAAAAAAAAAAAAAAAAAGAGGTGTTGCGTACCTTATTGTTGTTTTGAACCGTTGCTGGAATTTGTTTCATTGGTGGCTGCCGAACCTGTTTGCCTTTGTTCCTTGAACGTTTGTGTTGTTTCTTGCCAAACTTGAATACAAAAACATATTTGGGATAGTTCTTGAGTTTCTTGATCGAAAATCTTGAAGTTCTTGGATCCATCAAATCTTGAGGATTTTCTTGAAACTTGAAAGAACCTTCAATCTTGTTTGCAAATCTTGAACTTGGATCCGAATTCAAGGAGTATTGGGATTGGAGTTACATCTTGAAAGAATCTGATTGAGCCAAAAAAAAAAAAGGAAAGAAACGAAAAAGAAAGAGAAAAAAAGGGGGGGAAGAAAGATCTTGGCTCTAGTTTCCTAATTGTGAACAAAGTCCAACCTTGAGCTATAACTAATTCTAGTTTTTTTAGGATTAGAGGCAGCCAAGACAACCATCACCCAAAGTCTAAAACACCCTCAAGTACCTTAACAGCCTTTCAACCGACTTCACCAGCCCCAAAAGCACCCAAAACAGTTTCCAAAACCAACCTGAACCGCCTTGACTCCTTGGAATTCTCAAGTCGGTAGAGCAGCCAATTGAGATCCGATTTGGCTGGAAATTGAGGGCTGGTTTACACACCATTTGAGCTCCCTAAAAACGCCCAAAATACCCCAAAACCCTGACCAAAAGGCCACGAAATAGCAGCTCCACAAATTCTAGAAAATTTGGTCTTCAGGTAAAGTTTTCTAGAATTTTCAAAATTCCAGCCTTGAAGTCATTTGTTTGCTTTCTCTTTGAGTCATTAGTCCTAATCTAAGTTTTAGGTCGTGTCTAGGTCTTCATTCACCTCCATTCGTTGCTACTATCTTGTGCCACTTGTTGACTAGTCAAGAACGTATCTTGCGGTGACGCCTAGTTTGTTCAACCCGATCAACTAGCAAGCCAAGGAATTGTTGGTGAGATTGTTAGAGTGATACACTTGAGTGAAACACGGGCGTGAGTGACCTATATATTGTATACAAAAAAAAAAGGAGAGAGGTATTTGTTTTGTTTGTTTTGGCAGGTATACCTAAGCATGTCAAGTGGAATTGGAGACCAAACCATGGGGTTAAAACTACACATGGAGGCCATGATGGAAGAATTCAAGCAGAGTCTGGATGAAACTTTCGAGCCTCTTCGTAGATGTCTTGACCGAATGGTGAATAAGGATGTCAAGAGGAGGGGTTCTCCACAATTTCACCCCAATGTCCAACCTACCTCTTCAAAGTCAGTATATTCAAGGAGAAGGGAGGAGGTTCATTCGACAACAAAACATGCCAATACATTATCCATTGATGGAAGAGTTAGTAGAGTGTGGGAGACATATCAACAACTCCTCCAACAAAAACTTGAAAAAGAGCGAGTTGAGTGTGGTGGTGAGCATGCACTTAAGGTAAAAATTGAGGAAAGTGTTAAAGAGAGAGAGAATGAACATTTAAAAGAGTTGAGTGTGAAAAATTTCATGCGTGATTCTGCCATAGTGGAAAAACAAGAGAGAAAGCCGACATCTATTGTACAATCTAAGGATGTGAAGATGACTTCTTATTGTATTAACCATCTTAACTTTGCATTATCTAGTATTTCTTGTTTTGTACAAGTGAAGCAAAGTGCAATCACCTTAGTCTTAAAATGCTCCATTCCTACATCCTTTAGAGAATTGAAGAGCTTTCATGGAGTTTGTGCTTTAAATGTGGTATCTCTTTGTTATCAACAAATGACCAATCTCTCACCTAGAGTTGATTTGTTTGTTGGTGATCTGAATGAAGTTTCAAAGGGAGTTTCTACACTTGAAACTTGTTATAAACTTCCTTCTAATTTCGTTGGTGATAATTCTTTCCTCATTGTTCCAAATTCTGATTCCTTACAACCAAAATTTATTCTTCAATTTGAAGGTACAAAAGCTACCTATCTTGATCTTGCTCCATTTGTGCAAGATAGGCCATACCAACAACAACTTGCAATGTATTTCGTAACTTTGCACAATCATATTTGAGACTTTTCTAACCTGATTAAGCATCACTATGAAGATCCTTATCTTGTGAATGTGAATGGTAAGCTGTCAAGTGATTTTATACCTACAAATGCTAATTGTGTGATTTTTTATGTAGGTCCAAATTCGACCATTCATGACAAAAGGCTGATTAGAGAGCTTTGGAGTGGAACCTGGAATTATAACAAGCTTTACACAAGATGTTTCTTGTCTTGGAGAATGTCATTGTTCGAAAGCATCATAAGGCTGTCCAAGCGACATGTGACATGGCTGGTGCTCATTCATCTAATCCCCACATTGCTATCCTATAAGCGCACCGACATAGAGTTCCACTTTTCCCCAAGATTTGAGGACAAATTCTTTTCAAGAGTAGGGGAATGATGCGAATGAGCAAGAGGCCCATGGTGTTCAAGTAGACCCCGTGAAGGTCCCTCAAGACCCAGTGACACGAGCACGAGGTAAAAGATTCAAGAAGTCGCTTCAAACCTTAGTTCATGCCATCCAAACCCAAGAGAAACCGCCCATTGAAGGAATCAATATGGAAGATCCTTGCAAGACTACCAAAATATTACTTACAATTGAAGGTGCAAGTGATCAAGCCTCAAAGGGAGGATCGGGTCTCGATTAAGTAGCTATCGTTGAGCTTGGCTTCGGCCATGTGGGCCTTAGGTCCAATAGTACTTTAGTTAGTCATTAAGTTAATTAATTAATAGGTTAGCTTTCGGTCAAGAGAGACCCAATGGGCTGGCCGAATTTCCTTAATATTTTCCAAGCTCTATTAAGTTTAGACAAGGCTATAAACAGCCCTAAGTCATTGTTTATATTTAGTTTTTCGATATTATTCAATAAAATTCTAGAATTTCATCCATTAATCATGGTAAATTCCTTTAACTTGTGAAAGCTAGTTTGAACATCCTAGAGTTTATCCTAGGTTGTTTATTGACTTATCAATCAAGCGATCACACTTGATTGTGGCGTTCTCTATCGTTGAATTCGTTCTTGAGTGGTCCAAGGTTGGGTTCAACTCCATCAAATCGTCAACGTGCCCTCTAAGATCCTACGTTAGCTTCCGTGTCTAGCATCAACTAGATTTTGATGTTTTCATACCAAATGTAGATCTATCTCTTACCTTCAAAATAGTTCAAAAATCACCTAAATCCGATGATTGTGGCTCAAACTATTGCCAAAATACCATAATGTGTCAAAGCTGCAAAACTTTTCTTGATTGCATTTCCTCTCTTGCGCTTCATGTCTTCTTTAAACTACTTGAAATCATCAATATTCATCCAAATATGTTCTCAATTCACTCCTTTTGGTGATTGAATCATTAAACCTACCAAAACATGAAGTTTTCACCATTAAAATCCATAGAAATGCAATTTTACACTTAAACCACAAAATGTATTTTTTTACTAGAAACCTAGTTAATTAGCTATAAAAGTAAATAAAACACACTAAAACTAACTAATAAAAATACACTAAAAAAACGTAAAATATGCACTTATCAAACTCCCCTACATTTGAACCATTACTTATCCTCAAGCAATTAAGAAATACAAACCAACAATGATCCAAAATTTTGAAAATAAACATATGTGCACCATTCAACTTCATTTTCTCAAAAACTAGGTAAACAGCCATTATGCAATCGCTCAACTAAACTCAAGTACTCATAATATCAAGTAAAAAGATAATCTAATTTATGTTGAAAAGATAATCTGCTAGTTTTCGTTTTGTAAGAAATCAGTGTAACCCTTTTTGAATTTTACTTACAAACATTTATAAATTTATCATAAATTATATGTTTGAGAGTAAAATGCCCATAAAAAGTTAGTACTTTGAATAGATTATGCTCATATGCCCATAAACTACACTTTGTAATTAACAAAGTTTGGCATGTAGTACAAAGGATAAATCTGGCATAAATTTCTTATTTCATTGATAAAAAGACCTGCCTGCCTTATAACTATTGTAATGAAAGATATATCTTTAGAGTTTATAACAAATTATTACTTAAGTTTGAGAAAATTATAAAATATTTATGCATAGTTTATCAAGATACCATTCGCAATTTCCTAATAAAAAAATAGGGGCTAAATTGTAAAAGCTAGGGTGCCATAATAGAAATAATAAAATTGGTGTATTACATATGGGGGTTAAATTGCAAAAGTTAGAGTGCCATAGTAGAATTAATGAAATTGGTGAATTACATATGAGGCTAAATTACAAAAGTTAGGGAGTAATAATAGAATTAAAGAAATCGGTGTACTACATATGGGGCTAAATTGTAAAAGTTAAGGTATCATAATGGAATTAATGGAATTTTTTACAACATTTGAGGCTAAATCGCAAAAGTTAGGGTGGCACAGTAGAATTAATGAAAGTGACTTAGAAATAAGTACTTTAAACAGTGACGATTAATTCTTGTCACTAAATCCGAATAGATAGAGTGACAGTGACGATATTAGAAGTTGTCCCTATATAGATCATTTTAGTGACAACGTTTTTCGAGGTCGCCACTGAAGACTTAGTTGCTTTAAGCAATTATGACAACTTTCCTTGTCGTCACTAAACAACCACGTTTTGTAACGACTTTTGTCGTCACTAAAAAATGTTGTCACTAATGACCATATTTTCTTGCAGTGTAGTTTGTGACGAAAATAACGGGTTGTCACTAAACATTTAGTTGCTTTGATGCAATTGTGACAACTTTAGGTGTCGCGACTAAAGAATCTCCTTTTGTGACAACTTATTGTCATCACTACAAAATATTGTCACTAATAACTTTTTTTTTAGTGATCAGTGACGACAACAAAAAGTCGTCCGTAAATAGGCCAAGCAATAGTGATGATGTTCTTAATGTCGTCACTATTGTGTGTTCTAAACACTCCCGCGCTCTTGTTAAATCTTGGCGGAAATTTACTAGTGAAAACTTAGAAAGTCACAAATGAGTTGGCTCCTATTAGAGATTTGTGACGAGTTAGAAAGTCGTCAATAAAGGATCTACTTTTGTGACAACTTTTTTTCGTCACAGAGAAAAGTTGTCACTGATGACCAATTTTCTTGTAGTGATTGGTAGAAGCAATATGTGCAGATTGTGCTCTCTGGTTCCTGTACTGCAATCTCTTGCAATCACGCTTCATATGACCTAATTTATGACAATAGTGACACACAACCACTTCTACATTCTGTCCCTGCATGTCAATTCCTTTACTACCACCTTTGTATTGCTGTTTTCCAAATTCATATTTGTTAGTTTGACTAACAAGAGCACTGCTGGGCTGAACAGATTGAGAATTCTGTATGCAAAATACCCTACTAAACACATATTGCCAGGATGAGATCTCAGGACTCAAAAGAATCTAAGATTTAGCAGCTTCAAATTCAGGTGAAAGACCAGTTAAAAAACTCATAATCGTCATCTGTTCCCGTTGAGTTTGCTAAACTTTCATATCAGAACTAAATGGTAATAACAAATTAAGCGCCTCATAAGTTTTCTTAAAATCCATAAAATAAGTCATGATGGACTTATCTTGTTTCTCTGCAAGATAAAAGGCTTGACACACCTCATATATGCTAGAAATATTCCCTTTACCAGAATACAAAAATTCTAAATACTCCATTAACTCCTTAACAAATTCACAGTGATTAATTAAGCCAATTACCTCACTATTAATAGAATTCCGTATTTGCAGGAACAATCTAGCATCTTCCCTTAACCACGTCTGTCTTGAACCATCTTTTGGAGGATCATTAGTCAGATGATTATCTTTATCACTACTTCGCAGATAAATACGAACCGTTTTACTCCAATCAAGATAGTTAGAATTATTGAGTTTGTAGTCCGTGATCTTAGACATCACAGGAACCACATCAGACGCAACGACGGATTTCGTTTCTGCCATGGGTTCAGAATTAACAGAACAAAAGGACAGATTTGAACTCTTTAAAACAAGAGTGAAGAATAGAATACAGATGTGTGCTATACAGAACTAGATGAAGCGAATGATAACTAATGAATTTTTTGGCAGCAGACAGAGACCCTAACCTTGATGGTAGGGCTCTGAGACCATGAAAACGTAATTTTTGATAGAATATATTTCTCTACTTTATTGAGAGAAAATGTTACATATATATACACAAACTAACACCTCTATGTTAGGAAAGTTAACTATCAATCAGCTAGAGTCCTATAATCAAGCTATATAATCAACCTATTCCTATAATTAAGCTATCCCTATAATCAAGCTATTCATAATAAATTCCTATATTAATTCTGTAACAGTTCGCATGAGCGAAATTGTATCATTCTACTTGAAAGTGCTAAATGTTTATTTTTTTGTCTTGTTGACATTTACTTTCTTCATTTTGAGATGGTAATGTATGTGATTGATCTCTTGCCACTTTACTTACATGTTTCCTTAGAATCTTATTGGGCGAAAACTCACTCTATTAGTTTATTTTTCTTATGGGGGGCGAAAACGTGGGAGTGTGAATTGGAGAAGGCTAGAGTTTTTATTTAAGTCCTTTCTCACTTGTCGTAGTGCTTTTCTTAAGTTTATCGATTTTAGTTTGAGTTTGAATCTTTTGTTGTATTGTGGATCTGTATGAACAGTAGATGTCAATGGATGTATATATTTAAATTTGGGAATTGCTATTACTGTTGTTATTGAGGTTATGGTTAATAACTTTTGGGGTTTGTGAGTGAGTTCTAACAAGAGTCAGGCAGACAACTTGTCAAACCCTGGGATACGCCCTAAAGGAAGGTGTGGTCATCACGGGTGGTATCAGAGTCTAAATTTGAATTGATCTGGTGATGACCCCGCCTCCCCAAATGCGTACCCAAGCATTTGGTAGACCGCTTGCCCAACTCTCGTCAGGATTCACTAACGCACCACAAAAATAATAATAATAATAGTTATCTCAATAACAAGAGTAATAGCACTTTCAACCTTATTTATATACATTCAAGAACATTGAATGCCTAGACAATATCCTAAATATGGTTAGGAATTCAAGTTTACAAAATACAACCAAACAGGTTCGATATAAAGTTAAGAAGTGTCCACACGAGCAATTAACAAAATTTAGACAAAAACTCTGCCTTCTCCAACTCCCACTCTCACGTTCTCGCCCCCTGTAAGGAGAACAAACTAAAGAAATGAGCTTTCACCTAATGAGGTTCCAAGAATCATGCAAGTAAACTAGTAGGCAAGATACAATACACAGAATATCAAGAAACATGTCAAATCCAGATAGATCATATAATAATGTATAGTAAAGAACACATTCATGTCAAAAGATATAGTCTACTCTCAGGAGCTTCCGCAACAGCATGTCTAGGGTTCATTGACACTCCGTCAACCAATTATAATGTTCATAGACCACCACTTGTCTCCAGTCCCATTTCTACGATCATCTCCGTATACCGGACCCACACATTAATGAAGTACCCATAGTTCGTCAATCTCCGCAACCATGCCCTTGTCGGCTTGATTCAACCAACTAGCCATGGGATTGGGTTTAGAGCTCCAAGTGTTCAAATATTCATGATTTGGATTTGAAACTCCAAGTATTCAAGCGTTCACGAGTAGATTCGTTGGCTATCACCTAACGCTCAAGTGTGTCACGATTGGCGACATTAGCTGTCACCTAACATTCCGGTATTCAAGCATGTCACGAGTTCAAGTCACGAGTAAATAGGTTAGGAAATTCTTCCTTTACCCAAGGTTGTACAGTTTACCCGACAGTGCTAAGACTGGTCTCAAGTAAGAGTTCCAACGAAGGGTCCAGTTCAACAGTTATCGGTTTATATTCATGCATACGCATGAGTAACTCAAGGCTGTGTAGCTTACCTGACGTCTCGGATAAGGGTCCCAACAAAGAGCTCAGTTCAACCACTGCAAGAAGATATATAACCGGCCTACATTCATGTACATGTACATTCACGTCCGCATGTAGGATCATGTAATTCACTTTACAAAGTTTGAGTGCGATAAAGTACACACTTGCCTATGAAATAACAATTTGGAATCCCTGACAATTTCTAACAAGTCACATTTGATCAAATAACATGAAACATGCAGTTGGAACACTCACCACTTGACCTCACCAATTGGTCACCCTGGTTCTTCCTCTAGAACATTCTCAAGTCCTGTGATCATGTAATTCATCAAGAGTCTAGCCACTTAAAGCCAAGATGATGAGAAAATATGAGATTCGAAACTTCACTTAGCAACCACAGAAACTACAAGTTTAACCCTAATATTTGAAGGCCAAAAGGGCCACGGTTTCCTGTTTAAATCAAGCTCTTATCAAGTTCAAATCAAGTGAAATATTTCATGCATGCTAAGGTTAACACATCACTAAGTATTTCTAATTAAAATGTACAGGATTTAACGAAAGAAAGTTAGGTTTAAACCCCAAAAAAATTTTCTAAAGTTTGCCCAAGTCCCACTCAATCCATTTGATAAAATTTCCAATTTTGGTGAGATTTTTTGAAAAGGTATGACTTAAGTTTCATAGGTCAAAATATCAGGAAAATTACACCGTTAGAAAATAAACTCGAAACACTAATAGGCTTTGGAAGACGTCTTCATGAAATTCAACTCATAGATTAGTCAAATTTTAGTTTAAAACTCACCGCTATCACAAGCAAGGAAAAATAAGATAAAAGATAAGAACCTAATTTGTGGGACATCACATTCTCTCCTCCTTAAAAGAATTCCGTCCTTAGAATTCTAACATTAACTTGCAAAAACTCGATTCTACAGGGTTTTCCTCCGATATTCAAGAGGCTTCCCCTTACTCGTGGTGCTAGCACAAACTTGCGTAAAGGAAAAATCTTACTGACATAATAGCTAAATTAACATACTAAGGAAGGTAAATGAAGGTGTCATAAGATGCAAGATAGAATTCGATGCCGTAACTACGAAACTTAACTACTCTTACTAGATCTTGAAATCATTCTGTATGCATTGACAAAAAATCCATACTATACATCTCCTCTCATGTGTACAATTAAATTACTAACCATGTATTGCCCTCTCCAATCAAAATTCCTTCCTTACTAATCATAAATGAAGAATTCTCGCTTAAATTCAAGACTAGATTGCAGCAATTAACTCATGGATAAGGATTTAATGCCAACCAAACACAGACATTTAATATTACTAATGTAAACATCTGGTTTCAAGTTCAAGGTTTATAAATGGAGATACAACCTACTACATAACTTACTACATAAATCTTTTACTACACATAGCCCAGCAAATACACTGATTTCAAGTGGAATATCACTAGTTGCCAACTTTGATGATTACAGCAGATTCACCGTGACTTCATCCATATATTTGGACAGTTCTTCACTTGATGTCGAAGTTGCCACATTTCAAGCATGCACCAATTATCCGATAACACACTCCGGTATGGGTTTTGCCACAGATGTCACACTGAGCAGTTACATCTTTCCTCTTGCAGTGTCTATTCGTTCTTTTTTTCTTTCTACTGTCCTTCATAGCAAATTCATCTCCACAAATCTCTTTACATATCCCTTTGGCATCACAAGAGCTTTCTTCACCACTTTTAACTGGGTTGTTAGGAATGTCTTGAGGGATAAGTTGAATGGTTGGCTGCACCAATTCACATTTCTTTCGCAACTCCTCCAATCTCCTTTCGTATTTCCTTCGCATTTTCATATTCTTGTTCCATAATTTAGTTTTCTCTATATATTCTTGTTTCCATCATCTTTCCCAATTTCACTTAAACTCAAATGATAGCCTGCTGGCAAATCAAGGGATTGAAATAAGTAACTAATTATAATTGGAAACTCTAGCCATATAACTTCTAAATTCATTCACTTCCAATCCAACCACGAAAGGTTAAACTTAACTACTCTCAAATGAGATAGACGAGAAAGTGAAACACAAGTAGGGCAATATCTCAAGATACTATGCTACTTATTCCTATTCTGGAGTCTTAACACAAGGGGTACCATTATCACTTATGCACATAACGAAATCCTAAAACATATTTCGTACATTAAAAGTTCCATGTCCTACCTCAAGCTTTTGCATACAGGTATAGAATTCAAATCCTTTTTTCTCAAAATCTCCATATAAAATTTCAAAACTCTAACCTCGGCATGATAATAATCAAATCCAAGTCCATACTTTAACATCGAATGATAGGTATCAAGGAAGTATAGGCAAGGAAAGTTCTTCATGAACCAAACTACGGGTATCTAATATCACAAGAGGGGTAGAAATACCTATATAGTTGCAGTTAAACCGCCTCAAAATCAAGTAAACACTTATCAAGTCCTCACATTCATTGCGAACTTCTCAACATACACGACAATCTAGCTACCGTCTATAGAAACCCTAGTCAGGCATTTACTAGATTAGTCCATGATAGCACTCCTCGATCCAATCTTCTCGATCGGTTCAATTCTTGGATTAAATATTAGAATCTTCCACGCCTTGATTTTTTCCATCAAAACTTATCTTAAGTGTAATTGAAATATCGACCCTCATCCTAGTACTCTCCTTTTTGGTACTCGAGTACAAAAATCTGAAATAAGATAATTCACAATTCGATCCGACCGGTCCCAAGAATAAATCACCTATATTTGAGATTCTAACCTAACGTACATATCTATCTTTCTCAAGTATCATGATAAAGGTTTTATACCTATGACATTAATAATTTATAGGTTAAGCTCAAGAAGAGCGCACACTCATTCACGTAATCGGAACCATAATATCAGTTGAACAAACTCATCCCGCACAAAGACCATGCGAGGTGGTTCTGATACCACCTATGACGACCCCAACTCCCCCTAGGATGTACTCAAGGGTTTGGTGGACCGCCTGCCTAACTCTCGTCAGAACTCACTTATGCACCACAAAAATAATAATAATAGTAATCTCAATAACAAGAGCAATAACACTTTCAACCTTATATATACATATTCATGGACATTGAATGCCTAGACAATTTCCTAAATATGGCCAAGAATTCAAACTTACAAAATAAAATCAAACAGGTCCGATATAGAATTAAGAAGTGCCCACATGAGCAATTAACAAAACTTAGACAAAGGCCCTGTTTTCTCCAACTCCTACTCTCACGTTCTCTCCCCCTGTAAGGAGAATAAACTAAAGGAATGAACTTTTGTCCAATGAGGTTCCAAGAATCATTCAAGTAAACTAGTAAACACGATACAATACATAGGATATCAAGAACCAGGTCAAATCCAGATAGATCATGCAATAATATACAATAAAAAACACATTCATGTCAAAGGATATGTGACAGCCCCACCTTCCCCTAAGGCGAACCAAAGAGGTTAGCGGACTGCCTGCCCAGCTCTCGCCAGGACTAACGGTGCAATATAAAGCGATCTATCACGTTCTGAAACTTATAATGCGCGCAAACAAAGCAAAAGGGCAAAATAACCCAAAATAAAAGAAATGAAATCCAGAGTCGGCCCTGAATGGTAACCGACCCGTCCGAAACCCAACCAAACATCGAAATACATATGCAACATAACATTAACCATTTACAAGCCACAATGGCCTTTAAAAGTGATACAAAAGTCACTACATATGTGGGTTGCCAAAACAAAAGTGAAAACGGCCCTAATGATACATTTAGGGTCCCATTTTATATACAATACAAAAGAGGCATTCATCTAGTTCATTCGGCAACCATTTACCAAAATTCATTCCAAAATAGTCATATTCCTGTAAGGAAAACAAAAGAAACGGGGTGAGCTAAATGCCCAGTGAGCAACTATCACAATAGCAGCTATGATCACATAAGCATAACCATTCAATTCAAGTATGCAATTAGAAAGTAAATCAAATCAGTGAAAGGATACGGTTGGCTCTCAAGAGCCCATTTCCACGCTTGCAATGTTGATCCAACCTCATTGACCCTCCGTCAATGTTTAGGAATACACGACCGTAGACCTCAATTCACTTCCATTCCTTCCACCCAACATACCCCAACCGGGCCCGCACTCCAATTCAGTAGCTTTTGGTAATACTCGAGTATACCGGAACCAAGAGTCTCATTACTACAAGGTTCCTCAGTACAGTCCCCGTGGCATGACAATTTTCACGACCAAGCCCTCGCCGGCTCGATCCAATTGACTACCAAACGGGGTTGAGCTCAGTAATACAGTAAGGCCGTTGGACATTCGTCCAAACGACACCAAAGCAGTTTCCATGAAATGGAATTCACCAACCAATATATCAAGTTCAGTAATGCAGTAAAACGGTAGCTAATCAGTGATACTATCAAAAGGGGTGAGGGCGGTCAAGTACACCCTCACCTTAATCAATTCCAATATCCAAGTAAGCCTTCAAGGCATCACATATACATTTAGCAAAGCCACATAGTAACAATTAAGTGAGTAGTATACTCACCAAGTGAGAAAATGATGTTTCATGCACCGTCGTTAAACGAACGTCGTGCACCACCGTTTCCTCCTAGAACAAGCAAACAAATACAATGAGACTCGATAACGAGTCACAAAACAATGCTGAACACAACCCCAATAGGGTTTCATATGCATAAATAAGCATGATAGCAAACCAGAAATTAAAAATAGCATTAGTCTTGGCCCCGAATAGAAAAACTGTTTTGCCCTTATTGTGCGGTAATGGCGTCAATTTCACTACGATTATCGGATAGGGGTGTAAGGCCCGCCGTTTCGAAGCTATGGAACAGGGCTACAACAATGTAGAAGGCCACTCAGTCCGAATCCTAGCACAACTAGGCCAAAAATGCAGAATACCACAACCTGAACCGTAATTGCAGGTTCCCAAATCGTACTATGCTGTAATGAACACAACTCAGTCTATACAGGTCCAAATGCCGAAATTCCAAAGGCATATGTTAGCTAAGACATCCAGATACATTTCATCAGAAGACACCAACTTCAAAATCCAAACCAATTCCAGTCACAACAAACGATTACAAGCGCAGTTTTCACATTCTGAGCAACCCAAACCAGCAACAGTAAAATCGACATAACTCACTCTACACAAATCCAAATGATCTGAAATTTTGTAGGCACTTCAAACTCATCAATACCTACAACTTTCATGTTTTGAGAAAAGTCCAATTCGGCCTCTAACCCTATGATCTAAAACCGGACAGAATTAGGGGTTTATGAACCCTAACTTTTCACAATTCAATCAAAACTCAAAATTGATTGCAATTACCCATAATTTGCACCTACTAGAGTCTATATAGACCATTACCAATCATCATAAACAACCACACCATCATAATCCAATTAAACCAGAAAAATCATCAATAAAATAAAAACTTCACCAAATCACTTCAAACCAAGATAAAAACCAGAAATTTCAGCACTTTAATCACTAATAAGCATAACTTAAGCTTCATAAGGTATAGGAGGGTAGTCAATCACCACTTACCAAGTAAACAAGAGAAAGGAAGATGTTGGACACCTTAGCTCTTCAAACAAACTTCACTAGGCCACTTACTAGCACCAACTAGGAGGATTTTATGGAGTAAAACAAGTGTAAATGGTTGAGTTGTTGGATTGAAGCAAGAAGAAATCAAGAAGTTGAAGAGGTTTCTTCCTTTCTTAAGCTTGAGAGGGCCGGCTATGGTGAAGAAAGAATGAGGGAATTTTAGTGAATTTTGAAGATATTAACACTTAGTCAAAAATAGTCAAAAGTATGAATAGTTGTCTTAAGTCCTAACCAATAACATGGGGACATGTGGCATTACAATAAATGCATTCCTATCCTTTCTTTTCTCTCTCACATCAATCATATCTCACACTCTACTTATCTCTTAACACCCGATAAATTTTACACAGTATCCGGAATTTAACCTTATTGGCCGAATTTTTCCGAACTTTTCGCACTAGTGGGTCCCACGTCCGTTATTTATCCTTAATTTTTCAAAAACTCACCAATACTAGAAAAATCATCTAAAAACTATAACTGCTCATAAAATCCACCAAGAAAATATTTCTAAGTCAGAAAATGCAGAAAACATGCAATTAAGGGAACTAAAACCCTAGGAAAATAATTAGGGTTTTGCGGGTTCTCACAGGATATAGTCTGTTTTCAGGAGCAAGCTCCACAGTAGCATGTCCAGGGTTCATTGACACTACGTTAACCAATTATAATGTCCGTAGGCCACCACTTGTCTCCAGTCCCATTTCTACGATCATCCCTCTCTACCAAGCACGCACGTCAATCAAGTATCCATGGTTTGTCAATCTCCTCAATTAATTCCTTGTCGGCTCAATTCGACCAACTAGTTATGGGGTTAGATTTAGAGCCCTAAGTGTTCAAATATTCATGATCTGAACTAGAAATCCCAAGTGTTCAAGTGTTCACGAGTGGAGTCGTTGGCTGTCACCCAACACTCAAGCATGTCACAATTAGAGACATTAGCTATCACCTAATGCTCTGGTATTTAAGCATGTCACGAGTTCAAATCACGAGTAAATAGGTTAGGAAATTCTTCCTTTATTCAAGGCTGTACAACTTGCCCGACTGTGTTTAGACTGGTCTCAAGTAAGAGCTCCAACGAAGAGCCTAGTTCAGCCGTTATCAGTTTATATTCATGCATACGCATGAGTAACTCAAGGCTATCTAACTTACCCGATGTCTCGGATAAGAGTGCCAGCGAAGAGTCTAGTTCAGTTGCTGCAAGAAGATATACAGCCGACCTACATTCATGCACATGTATATTCAAATCCATATGCAGGATCATGTAATTTACTTTATAAAGTTTGAGTACGATAAAGTACACACTCACCTATGAAATAATAGTTTGGAATCTTTAATTATTTCTAGCAACAAGTCACATTTGATCAAGTAATATGGAACATGTAGTTAGAACACTCACCACTTAATCTCACCAATTGGTCACCCTGGTTCTTCCTCTAGAACATTCTCAAGTCCGGCGATCATGTAATCCATCAAGTGCCTAGCCACTTAAAGCTAAGATGAAGAGAAAATATGAGATTCAAAACTTCACTTAGTAACCACAGAAACTACAGGTTTAACCCAAATATTAGAAGACCAAAAGGGCCATGGTTCCTTGTTTAAATCAAATTCTTATCAAGTTCAAATCAAGTGAAATATTTCATGCATGCTAAGGTTAACACTTCATTAAGTATTTCAAATTAAAATATATAGTATTTAACCAAAGAAAATTAGGTTTAAAATCAAGAAAAGTTTTCTAAAGTTTTTTCAAGTCCCACTCAATCCATTTAATAAAATTCCTAACTTTGGTGATATTCTTTGAAAAGGTATAACATGAGTTTCGTAGGTCAAAAAATCACAAAACTTACATGTTAGAAAATAGACTCCAAGCACTAATAGGCTTTAGAAGACATCTTCATGAAATTTAGCCCATAGATTAGTCAAATTTAAGTTTAAAACTCACTGCTATCACAAGTGCAGAAACAGAATAGTCATGATTTTCAAGAAACTTTGCAGATTTGCTAGTATTTCTAGAAATTGAACCAAATCTTGAATTTTATACTGTTGGAAGTTCTATGAGTTTAGTTTCAAACACAACAAATGAAACTCAATTCTAATTTTTCTATACGAAATTATAGCCAATTCCCAAAACTGCACAGAGTTTCCTGCGAAAATTTTCAGATTTCTCAAAACTTGAGAAAATGAAACTTTTCTTAACAAAATCTTACTCCCTTGGCTCAAATTCAACATACATGTGAAGATTAAGGTTTAAGAAAGTATCTTCGGCAAAAACCTTACCAAAATCACCATAAATTTCTGGAAATCAAAACTGAAAAATTCACTAAAACCTAACGAAATCGTAAAATTTTCTATAAACATGCTTCCTTTAGTTTCAATGATGACATATCTTGGATGAGTCTCAAGAAACAAGTAAAAAGAGATGTTTCCTAGAAAATTTTACCTCAAAACCCTAAGATGGATTGCAAATCAAGATATTTCTTCTCACCAAAACTTCACTAAGGCTTCCTTCCAAGCTCGTTGCAAGATGTGTCGGAGAAGATTCGAGTTTCCCTCTTGTTTGTTCACTAATTAGCAAGAAATCAAGGCTAGAATTTTGTGATTTCTATCCCTCTTTTCCCTCTCAAATTTCATCCACCATATGTGAAAGAAGAAGAAAATGATGAAGACAAGAAGGTTTGGTCAAGATACGTAAGAAGAACGTCCAGGGTGGCCTATTCACCATTGGACTCCGGGGTGCTGAGTTAGGCATTGTGATTGTTGGTGAATCTACTCTTACCCTGACCGGGTGGTTCTAGCAGTAGAGGACGAGAGACAGAGATTGGCCAATACAAATAATATGACCCATGCTGAAATGCAAAGAATGAGGGCGATAATAAGAATGCAAAATGTTAAAATCCGAGAGTTTGAGACTATTATTTTAGAGGAGTAGGAGCGGACCAATGCATTCCAAGAGTAGTTTCAAGAAGTCAATGATCGCCTCATAAGGGAGGTGAGAGAAGTTAGGGATCAAATAGAGAACATCTTGATTGAGTGTGTAGTGCTAGTTGAAGAAGTGGTACAAGTGAACCTAACTGAGGAAGGTCAAAGGAATGTAGCCCCTAATGTTAAATACGAAACTGAACCCAAGAAAGAGGTAGAATCGGCTGGATCAATGATGAACTAAGTTAGAAACTTAGAAAATTGAAACTTTTGTACAAGGTAGTTAGGACGTAATATAAGGTGGTTGGGATGACACATCGTTTTCCTTATTTTACCGCTTCATGTGCTTTTGTTATTGACATGTTAAGGTTGATATGTACAGTACTTGATGTTGTTTTGTAACCTGTCTTGTTTTGTAAATTGGTTTGAATAGTTATGAGATGAACTTGTTGTGCTATATGTACTAAGTGTGTTTGGTTGTTATTTACTTTCTGATTTGGAAATTTATTCTTGCTTATGTATATATAACCATATTGTGAGAGGTATGGATGGTAGTCGACGTCGCAGACGTAGACCCAGGCAACAACAGGAACAAAGGGATGATAGAGAATCTGCGGCTGATTAAAATCGTGAACCGAGAATCGAAACAGGAGATTAAATAGCTACGGCCATCTAGCGAATGACAAATCTCTTAGCACACTTAGTAGATCAACAGAGTCAAGCGCTTGTAAACCAACCTAGGAACCCTGAGGCAAGGGAAGATAGAACCCTAGAGCACCTTCTAAAGTTCTCTCTACCTAAATTTTTCGGAGGACTTGACCCTGATATAGACTAGAATAGGTTAGAGAAAATGATTAACATTTTTGCTGCTCTGAACTATACGGAGGAAAGACGGTGACATTTGTTGTCTCCTATTTGAGGGATCAATCCGGGCATAGTGGAACGTTATCAGAGCTAAGTGGAAAAGAGAACAAACCCTATGGATTTGAATAAATTTTGCACGGGAATTTAATGAAAAATTTCTCCCACCTCTGATCCGAGAGAAGAGAGAAGATGATTTTATAAGACCGCATCAGGGAACTCTAAGTGTTGTCGAGTTTGAAACATAACTCACTAAATTGTCCAAATTTACCCCTGAACTAGTAGATACAGAACAGAAAAGAGTAAGACGGTTTGTGCAATGGTTAAATGTGAAAATCCATGAAGTTTTGGCGGCAAATCAAATAAATACTTTTATAAAAACTCTTGAGCAACCCCAAAATATTGAGAATATGAGATCGCAGGTAAAGGTTTTCCAAACAAGGAAAAGGTTTTGTCTCGTAGTAGTCATGGAAAAGTTAATAGAAGTGTACCGCCTCCCAAAGTTGGAAGAGAGGCAGGTGGAATAAGACTTTCAGGGACACCAAGAGGAGGTTCGCCGAGAGGAGCCCACAGTAGGAGAAGACAATAAAAAGGTGTCTCACAAGGAGGCCAAGTATCGGTTTCTCGTGTAACTTGTGGATACTATAAGAAGCCGAATCACTCCGAGGATGTTTGTTGGTGAAAGGCACAAAAATGCTTGCATTGCAAGAGTACCGAACATTAAATTGCTAACTACCGATATATATTTCGAGATGGAGGTGATGCCTAACGCTCAAACAGGTCAACCCCTAGGCAAACAAATGTAGGAGGGAACAGACCGAGATGCCAGTCAGGGTATCTGCGTTAGATTAACAAGTACCCGACTCGTCTAAAATGGTGGAAGGTATGATCCCTGTATTTCATCGTCTGCCTAAGATTTTGATAGATTCTGGTGTAACCTATTCCTTTATAAATTTTAATTTTATGTGTGGAATTGATGTGAAAGTTGAGAGGCTCCCATAGGATTTGGAAGTTAGAACACCCATAGGTGACTAATGTTTAATCACTAACATGGTATAAAAAAACTGTGAGGTTTGGATTGGAGAGTGAAAATTGGTAGTAGACCTTATAAATTTAGCTATCAATGGATATGATACCATTATAGAAATGGATTGGTAAGTCAGATATCATACACGATTAGATTGTAGAATGAAAGTGGTTGACATTTGCATACCAGAAAAGGTGACCTTAAAACTGGATACAAGGGATATCTTAACTTCGTCTGCTCTTATTTCGAGGATTTAGACTAGCAAATTATTGAGTAAGAGAGCACAGGGATATCTAACCTTTGTAGTAAATACCCTGGGAAATAAGGTGAAACTAGAAGATATACTGGTGGTAAACAAGTATCCCTATATTTTTTCTAATAAGTTAGTGTCATTGCCTCCTGAAAAAGAGATAGAATTTAAGATTGATTTGGCACCTAAAATCACACTCATCTCGAAAACTCTTTATCGGATAGCACCTGTTGAACTTAAGGAATTGAGGTTACAACTGCAGAATTTATTAGAGCGAGGGTTTATCTAGGAGAGTGAATCCCCATGGAAAGTTCCAGCACTTTTTGTTAAGAAGAAGGATGGGATTTTAAGATTATGTATCGATTATCAAGGTTTAAATACGGTTACAGTTAAAAATAAATATTCTTTATCCCATATTTATGAATTGTCTGACTAATTGCAAGAAGCCGTTGTGTTATTTAAGTTAGATCCTAGGTATGGGTACTATCAATTAAGAATCAAGAACAAAGATGTGCCAACAACTGCTTTTAACTTTAGATATAGACATTATGAGTTTACAGTGATGTCTTTTGGATTAACTAACACCCTAACAGCATTCATAGATCTAATGCATCAAATTTTTATGCCTTATTTGGATCAGTTTGTAGTGGTATTCATTGATGATATTATTTATTTATTCGAGAACTAGAGAGGAACATGAATAGCATTTGAGAATGGTATTACAAACCCTAAGTGTGACGACCCCACCTCCGCCTAGGGCGTACCCCAGGGTTTAGCGGACCGTCTATCCAACTCTCGCCATAACTCATTCACTCACGTCAAGAAAATAGGGTGCAACCTCAAGAGTAAAGGAAATACCAGTTCCCAAGTTTGGAACATACAAATACATTAATTTCTATCTCAAACATCCATAAAATCCCAAATATATCAAAAGATTTAAGTTCTCAATGCATTCAACTCTAATCGAGCGACTAGTACAAGTACAATTACAAAATTTCTAAAAACTAAACTACGCTAGCTTGTACCAGTCTCACGCCTCGCTCGTATCCCCTGTAAGGAAAACAAATGGCGTGGAATGAGCTAAAAGGCTAATGAGGTTCCAAATAGCAAGTTGACACTATTTAAAAGTACAAGTCTCAATGTAGCAAAATAGCGAGCATAACAAGTTCATAAAAGTGAGCAATAACACTTCAAGTAGCAAATCTCAAAATGGGCGAGTGTAAAGTTTTTTAAAAGAAACAATAACCTGATAAGTAATAATCATGTCAAAGTATAAGGATACGGATGGCTCTCAAGAGCCAAGTTCCCATTGTTTCACCAGAGCTTGATCAAGTAGTAGTTGACACTTCGTCAACTTTCAAGTAAAGTAATCAGTCTAGTAGAGCACCACTTAGCTACAATCCCCATTCACCATCCAAACCCCTTACTGGGTCCAAAATCCTCAATAAACACTGGTGGTAATACTCGAGCATACTGATTAGTCGAGGAGATAACACTCCACTCGACAACACTAGATACCCATGGTTCGGCCTCTAATCGACCAAGTTCTTGCCGGCTCGACTCGATTAACTAGCTAGTGGGGTTTGGATCCCCAAGAAGTCGATGAGATAACATTTCCAATCGACTGAATCAAGATAAAAGTACGGAGACAGGAATGAGAGGCACCTCCCACTCGAATTGAGTGTGGTATATGCTGACGCTTAGTACTTACAAGTCAAATACAAGTATATCAAATCAATTGTAACAATAAACAAGTATATATCATGTTAGGGCAAGTGCGATAATGTACACCATTGCCCGACCAAACCAATCAAATATCATTCGATCATATTGGTCAAGTATTGAAAACAAGTGTCAAGTTCAATCATGTATTTGGAAGCACTCACCAAAGATTTAGTACTTGTCAAAATCACGTTCAGGGGTAACTCCTTGGTTGGAGTCCAAATCTGCCATACAATATCATTTAAAAGGTTGAAATTGTGACGCCCCGAAAAAAATGAGTTTGAGAATCCGGAAATTTTCTAATTTTCTAGGGTTTATTTTTTTTAATCGCCCGCCTTTTCTACATTTTCTTGATTAGAAAAATTCCCCAGATAAAGTTTATGAGCAAAGATAGTTTTAAAATGATTTTTCTAGTATCGGTTAGTTTTTGAGAAATTAAGAGCGTATTTTGGACGTGGGACCCGCTAGTGCGGAAAATGCATTATATTTTTGACAACTTGTAGGAATTTTGTATTGAGTGATATTATTTTACAAAGTGTTAAGATATTTGTATTGGAGAGACAAAAAGATAAGTTTTACACCTAAAGGTGACAAGTGTCACTATCCTATTCACTCTTGGACTTTTGACCATCTTACCTTAACTTTACTAAAACCAAAATTTGACCAAAAATCAAGCCATTTCTTCCTTCTCATGGCTGAAACTTGGAGAGCAAGAGAGAGAGAAAAACCTTCATCTTTCACTCCAATTTCTTACTTCAATCTTGAGTTTTAACCGATGGAATTGCAAATCACTCCATAAAAGTTGGTTACTAAGGAGATTCCAAGGTCTTGGTGGAGTTATTTTGGAGAAGGAACCACTAAGCTACTATCTTTTGTGAGGTATCAAGGTATGGTGTGTAAAGATTCATTGTTTGTTTCCAATAATGGTGAATTAGTAACTTGTGATAGCTAAAGAGATGGTTTGATGGATTATATCTTGATTTTGGTTGAATTGGTGAAGTTTTATAATTATTGGGGATTTTTCTGTTTTAATATGAACATGGTTGTGTGGTGATATATGATGATTGGAAATGATGTTTAATGACTCTAGGAGGTAGAAAAAGTGATTAATTGCAACCAATTTCTGTTTTGGACCAAAAATTGAAAAGTGAGGGTTTTGTGATGAACATTCTGTCCGAATTTTTAGGTCCTAGATAGAGGCCGAATTGGCCTTTGCTTAAAACATGAAAGTTGTAGGTAATGACATTTTAGAGGTGCCTACAAAATTTCAGGTCAATCGGAGTAGCGTAGAGTGAGAAAAGTCGAAATTACTATTGCTGTTCTGGTTTACCCGAAATTGGGATTTGCGACTGTAATTGGTTGTTTTGGCTGGAATTACTTCCGAATTGGTTGTTGAGGCCTTCTGATGAAAGTTAACCCTGTTTCTTAGCTTTCAGCTGGTTTTGGAATTTCTGGATTTGGACTTGGATAGCCTGATTTATGATGTTTCCGCTAGAATGCGTTCTGTGAATCTATTTTTGTGATTCCGGTGTAGTATCTTGCATTTTTGACCTGGTTACACTCGAAAATGGGTTGAGTGACCTTCTGTAATATTGTATCCCTATCTCTTAGCTTCGAAACGGTGGGTCTTGGACCTTCATCCGACAATCGTAGCGCCTTTGGTACCATTACCGTAAAATGACGTCAAAACCTATTTTTCTGGTTTTGAGCTTAACTTTCATTTCCGAACTTTTCCCTAGCTTGACTTGTCTTTGTACTACTTGGAGCTTGCTGAATAGCTATTGGATGAACTTGTTGTTGTGTGTGTACCTTTGGGACTGGCTGAGGAAATAATGAAGCCATGATGGCTGGAAAAGTTAGCAAATTCAGGGGAAGTGCTGCCCGAACTTTGAAGGGACTTGTTTGCATTGAGTTTGTGATCTAAGACTTGGATTTGAGCAAGGCAATGTTATATGATGGATGATTTCTGAGCCATGGAGGTGAGTGACCCTAAACTATTTCCAAAGTACTTGTGAAATGCTTCTTGTATTATTTATTCGATTGCATATCATGCGTGCTTGCATGTGGATTCATGACATGATTTGGCTTCAATGAGTTCTGGGAAAGTCTAGTGCTGGACACCAACGTCTCCACCTTGTTTATGGTTCATGTTCATGTTTATCTGGAGCTCAAAAAGGGGCTCCCTCTCAATGTTAATGTTAAATGATCTATTTGAGCGTTGGGTGTTCAAGTGCAATGATTTCACCGGCTCATGAGAGCAATAAACGTACATTTGATCCCTGAATCATGACATCATCGAAATGATCGAAATGCATTATTGTGAAATATATTTGATTTCTGATTTTACTGGTTACTCGCTGAGCTTCTAGCTCACCCCAAAACTATTTTATTCCCCTCCACAGGGCTCGTGGCGAAGGAAGGACTTGTAGTACTTGTTCACGTGACTGGATGGCATATATCTTGTATAATTTGGATTTGGAATCATTTTATGTATAGTTGAGAATTGTTTCCGCTTCGCTTATGACATGTAAATATTGGAGATTTATATTGTAATATTTGAGGTTTATTCTTGTAATTCATTTGAGGACTATAGTGAACGACTGAGTCCCGGCGAGAGTTGGGCAGGCGACCCGCCGAACCCTCTGGTTCGCCCTAGGGGGAGGTGGGGCCGTCACAGAAATCAACTAGGGTTCGAAACTTAAGAGTTTCACTTTAAACAGATCAAGTAAATGAAACTCGTTTAGATAGGATTCATGTTACGTATCAAACCCTAGAAAATTCATGCTCGCTCTTTTGTTGTTACTAAAGAAGCAACTAAAACTTTGGAATTCGCATTTGAGTCTAAAAGACGAGAAAAACATATTCCGAGTGGTCACTACTTTCATTTTTTCCAAGGGTACGAGTTTCGGCCAAATTTTAGCTTATATACCTCTACGAAAAAAAATCAAATACCCTAGACAATCCAAGTTCAATTTGACCTCAAATCTTTGCTCAAGTCGCGAGTACACACGCTTAACTCTTGAGTGAAAATTTGTGCGGCATGCCCTTTGTATTTAGCTATTTTCCATCCATTTATGGTTTCATTATTTTCCTCAACGCAGCCCAAATTCACACATAAGCAATTTTAATACAATAGCCTTTCAACTAGGCTCAATTTCATCCAAACACAAGGCAATTCTAGCAATGCAACCACCAAAATCAAAGTGGAAACCAATTTTAAAGACGAATGGCTAAGTAACAAGTTTGATATCTTTTGGTATTTTGGTCACAGCTGAAGCTACGCTTATCGGATTGGAGTAAATTTTATGGAGTTTTGAAGCTAAGACAGAGACCTACATTTCCTATGAAGACATCGACATCCAGTTCTTGCATTTTCAAGGTCAAAAAGTGAAATATCAGAGAAAATAGAAAACTATCAGTTAAATTGAGCATTTGGCAGTCAGGGGTATTTCAAATTGATTAAACTTCTCTTTTGGTGTTGGGAAAGTTTTGTGTGGTAAGGGGTAGCTCAACACCAAAATCTAAGGTTGGAGTTGAAAGTTTCTCTCTTGTTTTTCCTCTCCTAAGTTTGGCCAAGATGGAAGAAAAATGGAAGAAAATGGAGCCAAGAAGAAGATAAGAAGGACAGAAAAATGCTTGGTCAAAATTTCCTATGCTTCCAACAAGTGTCACCACAAGAATAATTCTCATTTTTTCTTTCTTTTCTCTCCTTTTTCTTGGTCCAAAATTTTGGCTGGCTTGAGGATATTTTGGGGCTGATTTTGCTCACTTAATAACAAGGAGATTAAGGTAATAAAGTAGTGTTTAAATGGTGCACTCAATCGGTAGCAAACGGTGCACGTCGGTTCGAGTCATTTTTCCCTAACTCGTGCGTACTAGTGTTTTTATTTATGATTTACTCACTTATTATTATCACTTCTAATCACACACTTTTTCTTATCTGAAACTCACTCTTAACCATCAAATTTAGTACACACATCTCACCAAACGATCACACTACCAAAATGCACCAAAGACACACCAAAAACCCTAGTATACTCAAAAAAACCCTAACTTATGCCCTTCCTTTAGAAAAATCATAACTTGAGTTATAAATATAAAAAATTTATACAACTTGACCTGTTAAAAACTAGACTTCAAATACTAATAATCTTTAGAAGACACCTCAAAGATATTCAGTTCATAAGTTGGTCCAAATTAAGCAATAAGCTACTACAACATTTCTATTGTTACTTGTGCAGGGCAGAATTTTCAGTCAACTTTGCCAATTTTCTGAAATTTATAGAGATTGAATCAAACTCTAAATTTTATATCGTAGGAATCCCTATGAGTCTAGTTTCAAATGCAACGAACGGAACTCAATTCCGACTTTCCTATACGAAGTTAAGCCAATTTTCCAAAGTTGCGTAGAGCCTCCTGCTAAAATTTCTAGATTTTCTAACAACTTGAGAATATGAAACTTTCTTAACAAAATTCACTCTCTAGGCTCAAATTCAACCATTAAAGAAACCGAGAATCAAAGGTAAGTGAGTTCACATAAGGGTTATAAAGACAAGTAAAATTTCGGGGTCTCACACTAAGAGAGTATCAATTGTTTGCCAAATTTAGCAAATATGAGTTTTGATTGGACAAAGTATCTTTTCTAGCTCATATAATTTCAAAAGATGAATTTACTATGGATCCAATTCAAGTAGAAGTGATTGCCAAGTGGAAATAGCCATAGAATCCTACTGAGATTCATAGTTTTTCGATTTAGCGGGATATTATCGTCGTTTTATAAAGAATTTCTAAAATATTACAGGGCCTCTAATCTATTTGATGAAAAAGCATGACAGATTTATTTGAAACACTAGGTGTGAAATCAGTTTTCAAGAGTTCAAAAAATGGCTGACCATGGCGCCAATGTTAACTTTGTTAAATGGGAAGGACAGTTTCACAGTGTATACAAATATTTCAAGGGAAGGTCTAGAGTGTGTGTTAATGCAAAATTGAAACGTAATTGCATATGTCTCTCAAAAGTTAAAATCTCATGAACAAAATTGTCTGACCCACAATTTAGAACCAACTACGGTTGAATTTGTTCTGAAGAAGTGGCGACATTATTTGTACGATGTGATTTTTGAGGTATATACTGATCACAAGAATTTTAAATATCTGTTCTCCTAGAAGAAATTAAACTTAAGGCAGCGTCAGTGGATGGAGTTTGTGGTAGATTTTATGGAGGATTTTATGTTTTTTCAAGTTATGCTGCAAATTTTCAACTTTGGTGCATAATATATTTAGCGTAGTTTAGACCTTTATATATGTAAAATTTTGGATAGATTCCTTTGCCTAAAATATGTACCATACACCTCATGACATGTTAGCTTAATTGATAGTGTATTAGCTATGAAAATAGGGTTGAAAGTTGGAGGTTTAACTAAAGGAACTTGGGGACAAGTTACTAAAACTTCTTCTTGGTAAGTCGATTGAGAGAGGAAGCGTTTGAGCTTTAAGTTTGGGATGCTTATGATATACTTTTCTTTTGATATACTTTTGCTTGAATTATTTGATAAAGCCTTGATCTTCACATATATGTTGGTTTTGAACCAAAACAAAGCAATTTAAGAGAAAGAAAATGATATTTATTCCAAAACTTTATATAGTTAGGAATGTCCAACTTTAAACCCGAGAATCTTGTCACATTTTCTTTAAAATTCTTGCCTATACATAACATATTTTTGCTCCATATTATGTGTAAGGCCCAAAGACAACCTAAGAGGGGGGGGTGAATTAGGTTGATTAAAAACTTAATTGAGTTTATGCACTTTTTCCTTAATAAAAAATTTACCTTCTTTTCTAGTAGTGATCAATCAAGTAAATTTAAAGAAAAGAACAATGTTGATCAGAAATAAGAATATATATAAGCAATGAGAATTTTATTAAACAAAAAGAATAAGATAGAGTATCAAACCGATTGTCTACCAAGTTTTCCTCAAACTTGAAGACCAATCACAAGGATGAGCACCTTCTCTTTAATGAACAAAAATCAACTCAATGTACAATGGAGGGATCACTTCCTTCTTGCCCCAAGCCTCACTTAGTCAAGTTAGGAAGTTTTACAATCACTCAGATAACCCTCAACAAAGCTACACTATTGAAAATTTCGAACACAAGAGAAGTGCTTACAAGAAATTCACACCACTCGGAGAACAAATCTTGCTTGGGAGACTATTTTTTAACTAAAATATCTCTTGAGATCTTGTAAACAAAGTGTGTAAAAGTCTCTCACTGGTTCAGAATCGTTTGTATTTAAAGGGAACCAAAAATGGGTTTCAATAATGCTTCCAACGGATAGTAGGCAGATGAAGAGTCAGCTAGCCGTTGGGGCCGTCGGACGTCCGATAGATGAATCACCGTCCGATCCCATCGTCCGAAAATCAGCCAAGTTGTCGTTCGGACGTCCGATGGAATATTATCGTCAGACAGCATCTGCGTCCGAACGTCGTCAGAGAGTCATCAAAACTTTGCAGAATTTCTCGGACGTCCGATGCGATAGATGTGCATCCGAAGCGTGCGTCCGATCCTCCCGGACGTCCGATGCTTCCTTACGAGCGTTCGACAGAGTTTCCTTCTTGATGTTCTTCATTCTTTCGGACGTCCGACAGCTTCCTTTAGGACGTCCGACATGAGTGCCCTGTTTTTGCTTCTTCTTTTGGTTGATTTTCTTTCCTTGACACCTTTGTACCTGATTCTCTTAAAAGCAAAACACTTATATTTGAAGAGAATTAGATAAACATTTCAAAGTGCTTTGTGATCATCAAAATCAAGAATAACATTCTCCCCCTTTTTGATGATGACAAAACAATGGTTTGAAATGAAATTTGATGATTACAAATAGGCTCCCCTTTCTTAGTCAATCGTAGAACAAAAGCTTAAAAACTCCCCCTCACTTGGCTCTCTTAAAAACTCCCCCTCACTTGGCTACTTATTATTCATATTATCCGTATTCATATCTACACCATCTCTCCCCCTTTTTGTCATCACAAAATTCAAAATGTAAAGATACATTTGGAGAACTAGTAACAAAGATTCGACCATATATCCAACCATTCAGAGCAAAATGATCTTACGAGCATTACATCCATATTTCCAACCATTCAACCAAGCAAAATGTAAAGATTCAACCATTCACAAACATTACAAACATATGCCCAGTTTTGGACATTACAAAACACCAAATGACACCAAGCACCAGAATTCAATGGATAAAAAGAGTTCAAGGCAACTATCTAACATTCAGCAAATAAAAACAGTCAAACATAATGCAAATGATCCTAATAGGACTAATGATCCCAAATGATAAGTTAAGAGGATCCAGGCGTTCTTCGAGTAAGCTGATACTGAGAGAGATTCTCCTCCTCAATGTTTTCATCATCTTCAGCAACTTCACAAACTGGTTTCTTGCATTTATCAGATGTGGAAGGATCATGTGGTGCCATGGGAGTAGAGGTGAGGTCGATAGGAGCAGGACTCATAGAGCGAACAGGGGCTGATGAACTTGGATAATTGGAGCGTGGCTCCTTGCCAGGAGGGACTTCCTCAATCACAGGTGGGGGAAAAAGAAGACTCTTTTTATCTAGGAAGTCAGCTTGTTGCTGGGATGACATGGTGAGCATGAGACCATGTTCAAGAAGCAGAACATGTTGCTTAAGGTCTCGAAGGAGCTCAACCACCTCAGAATTTGAAGAAGAAGATGCCTTAGTGATAGTCTTCCTAGGATGAATAGAGGTCAGTGCAACAGAGGATGGAGTGTGAAGTGGATCATGTGCAGCCTTAGATCTAGATTCATTAGAAGTGTCCCCCTTATACGCCCACAAATTATCCCTAAAGACAAGATTTTTGCGCTCAAAATAAGCCTTAGTGAAGGCAGAAGAAAATGTTTCTTTGGGACAAACACCAAGGATAGGTACTTTGTAAAATTCAAAAACTTTTTGAAGGAATTTTCCATAGGACAGTTTTCTACGAGAATCAGTGGTATAGCGAAGTAAAAACTTGCACATGACAAAACCAAAGTCAATGCGAATTTTTTCTCGAAAACAATAAAACAGATACAGCTCCATTTTATTTGCATCTGTTCTATGACCGTCAGTAGACACAAGCAGATTTGAAATGATTGAGAAAGCAATAAGATTCACAGGGGCAAGATCATTTAGTTTTGCATTAGCAGGGGGCAGAAAATTTCTTTCGAAAATAGATTAGCATTTTAGCATTATCAAAGTGATTATCAGCAGTAGGATGCTCTTCATAAGAAAAGAAATTGGCAATTTTACTTTTGCATCCTGGTTCAATAACAGTATTTAAAATGGCATTCACAGTTTCAGGATCAAATACTAAGTCAACCCCATTTACCCTGGACATAATTTCAGTGTGATCAGTGCCTTTCCCAAGATTGGCAAAGAATTGATACAGCATTTCAGGGTAATAAACGTTAGGCATGAAAATGATATGTGACCATTTCTGGAATTCAAAGAGATTAAGAATTGACTCTAAACCAATCTTGCAGAATTCAGAAAGATTTATGGTTTGTTGAGGAATGAAACCTTTCTGGGATATCAAGAAATGTTTTTCTTTGGCAGCAGCATCAAAGAATGGGGAGACGGTGGTTGATTGGGAAGGCTGTTGAGATGAAGTTCCTTGTCCGGAATCAGGCTGAGCGGAAGGCCGGGAAGTTTGAGTCTTTACTGCTGCCCTTTTGAAACGTTTGGATGATCTTATGACCCTAGGAGAATCCACATCTTCATCCCTGAGTGTGTGCTTGCGTCCGGCAGGGACTTTTCCTTCCCTTAGATTCACCATTGTGTGAAATGTGTGAGAAGTATGATGCGAATGATGTACACAGTGGTATGGGAGTAACTCACACAAGAATTTTGGGTTAAAGAAGCTTTGAAGATGATTGAGCAGAGCGGTTATGAGAAAGTAGGGTTTTGAGGGAAATTTGGGATCCTTCGAAATGTGATGAGATTTGGTGAAAAGATCCGAAAATTGAACTCGTAATGATCAGGAGAAGTTTTTGGTTGAGTCAATTTTGGAATGAGTGTTTCAGAAAAGCACGAATTGAGTGTGAGAAGGATAGATGTTTCCGTCCGAGTAAGAAGAGAAGAGTAGAGTTCTGCAGCAAATGAGGAGGGAAGTCACTTTAAAAAGGGTACCGTTGCACTGTCGGACGGCCGAACGTAGTCGTGCGTCCGACGGTTTCGTCCGAACAGATGTTTTCTGCGAAAATAGCTGAAGAACATCATTGGACGTCCGTTCATCTGCTTTAGGACGTCCGAAAGTTTTGAACAGAAAAAATTTTAAGATGATTTTTCGATTATCCCTAATTTTGATCTTAGATGAATGAATTGATCCAATGGCGAAACTTTTGTAAAAATATCAGCAATTTGATCTTTAGAGCAAACATAATTTCACACAAACTTCACCTTTTTGAACAAGGTAGCGAATAAAGTGGTGCTTTGTCTATATGTTTTGTCCTAGAATGTTGAATTGGATTTTTGGTCAAATTTATAGCACTGGTATTATCACAGAATATAAGCATGCAATCATATAACAATCCAAAATCATTCAAGGTATGCTTCATCCATAAAAATTGAGCACAACATGCACTAGCGGCAATATATTCCGCTTCGGTTGTGGACAAAGAGATTGCATTTTGTTTTTTGCTAAACCAAGAAACTAATCAATTACCAAGAAAGTGACAAGTTCCACTAGTACTTTTTCTATCCACACGACAACCACCAAAATCCGCATCCGAAAATCCATATAGAGCAAATTCACAAGATCTAGCATACCAAAGACCATAGTTTAATGTACCTTTCAAATATCTAAAAATCCTTTTAACTGCGTTCAAATGTGATTCTTTTGGACAAGATTGAAATCTAGCACACAAGCAAACAACAAACATAATATCGGGTCTACTTGCGGTTAAATAGAGTAGGCTTCCAATCATACCTTTATAGTGCTTTTCATCCACATGATTACCTTCTTCATCTTTGTCAAGGTTTGTAGAAGTGCACATTGGAGTTCCAATTTGCTTTGAGTCCTCCATGCCAAACCTTTTCAGCAATTCCATGATGTATTTTGCTTGATTTATAAAAATTCCCTCTAGGGCTTGATGTATTTGAAGTCCAAGAAAGAATTTTAACTCTCCCATCATACTCATTTCAAATTCACTTTGCATAATAGTGAAAAAATCCTTGTATAGATACTCATTAGTAGTACCAAAAATAATATCATCTACATATATTTGCACAATAAGAAGATCATTCAACACTTGCTTAGTAAAAAGTGTGGTGTCCACAATACCTCTTTTGAAACCATTTTCAATCAAGAAATCACTCAATCTTTCATACCAAGCTCTTGGAGCCTGTTTTAAACCATATAATGCTTTTGATAGTTTAAACACATGACTTGGAAATGTTGTATTTTCAAAACCAGGAGGTTGATCCACATATACTTCTTGATCAATAAAACTATTTAAGAAGGCACTTTTAACATCCATTTGAAACAATTTGAAACCTTTGAAGCAAGCAAAAGCAAGAAGCATTCTAATCGATTCTAATCTAGCTACGGGAGCAAATGTTTCATCAAGATCAATTCCTTCTTCTTGTGCATATCCTTTAGCAACTAATCTGGCTTTATTTCTTACAACTACACCTTTATCATCCAACTTATTTCTAAATATCCACTTCGTTCCAATGATAGGTTGATTTTGAGGTCTATCAATAAGTGTCCAAACCTTATTTCTCTCAAATTGATTAAGTTCCTCTTGCATTGCCAAAATCCAGTTTTCATCCTTTAAAGCATCATTGATATTTTTGGGTTCTCAATAGTTAGCATTGTGTCTAACTACCCATATGCATTTCCCTCCTTTGTTCAGATTTAATGAGGAGGGGCTCAAGGCTACTCAAACTTCTAGTGCTCAAGTCATGCAAATACCCAGTGGTCTAATTACAAGAGCGCGTGCTAGGAGAATTCAAGAATCACTTCAAGCTCTTGTTTGCACGATTCAAGAACGAGTTGGTGATGACTTGAGGACCATTGAAGGATTACATAATGGAGAAACTACTCTATACACTTTCCTTCAAATGGAAGAACCAAATGAAGACTAGTTCACGGAGTACTAGCTTGCTAATTAGGGTTTTAGTTTCCATTATTAGTTGTTTGTTAGCATTAATAATTTCGGTCAATTTTCACTTCACTTTGGCCGAATTTAGAGTCTTAATTTTAGTCAATTAGTTGTTAGACATTTTCACCCTTAATGAAGGGCAAGGTCGTCCATTGGACATTCTAGGGTTTGAGTCCTGTAAGGCTATATATAGCCTAGGCTTTCATTCATTAAAGGACAGTTTTCAGATTTTATAAAATATACGTGAGTTTATTCACTCTCTCTTGTCTCAAGAGAATTGCCTTTGAATACTTGAGAATTAATCTCAAGTTGTTCATCGAACTTATCAATCAAGTAGTCTCCTTGATTGTGGCGTTCTTCTATCTATACTTTTGGTTCACTAAATTTGCTAGTCGTGGGTTAAGGAATCTCCTTAGTTCGTGGCTCGTGATTCTAGAAGGGTCAAAGTTCCGCCAATCATCCCAACTTGGTGTTCGTCTAAATCCGTCTCACATCAGTTGGTATCAGAGCTAGTCGACGACATCAAGTATATCCCGTTGAGGTTCTTTGTTTTTCTCCTTTTCTTTTCTTCGTAAGTTTTCTAGTATTTTCTTCAAATCTGGGCGTGTCTCTCTTTGTGTCAAGTCCGATTCTTGTTACAAAAAAAAAAATTTCTGTCCGCCTTTGTTGTTCTTTGTTTTCTTTTGCTTCGCGTCCACTTCGTGCATTACTTGTTGTGTGATTCTGTCTTGAAGCCTGCCTTCAAGTGTAACCGAGTTGTGTGCCTTGCATATTCTGTTTGAATAATAAAAAAAAAAAACAATTTTTGCGACGGCTAGGGTTTTCACTTGCAAGTAGGTTTTCCTTGGGCGCAAGTTTCTTACCAAATCTGTCCAAACTTTAGTTCATTCCACCAGGTTGTTTTCATTAATTGCCTAAACTGATTTTTGTGGTTAAACTTGTTTGGGGTTGGAATCTTGAAGAGGGACTACAATAATCTAGAGTTTCTTGAGTTTCTTGAAACTAATCTTGAAGTCTTGAAACTTTGATACATGTCTTGATAGTTATTGAAGGATTGAAGGAGAACATTGGATTGACATTAAATTCTGGAATTTTACCCAAGAACAGCCGAGTAATTGTGTGTTCTTAGAGTCAAAAAAAAAAAGAGAAAAGGCTTTCGGGTAGCAAACCACAAAGGAGGAAGCCGCACTTTTATTTTGCCAATTCTGTCTTGTTGCAATTGTTCCAACAAACCAGAAAATTACATCAAGAAAGCATACTCAAAAATTTTGGCCAACCTCCTCTTGAAAATCTTGCACACCTTGAGTCTTGACCACTTGTATCACCCATTGAGAATTTTGAGGATCTTGACCATCTTGATTCTTGAAGATTTACACCTCCCTACGTATAAACAGTTTCTTGTACGTCCTTGCATCCATACGGGGCTTTCTTGGCTTAGGAGTAAACCTCTTGGGAGTTTCTTGAGCAGGCCGCTTAGGGTATTCTTGGGTGACGTTGCTTGTGTCATCTTGTGAAGCCATTGATTAGCACCAAGCGTCGAAACTGTCCTTGTGTGGAGCAAAGAGGGGAGGGCCGAATTGTTGTTTTTGAGGGAGAGTAAGGGACGAAAATTTTGAGGGCAAGGGTCGAACTTAAGAAGAGGTAATTCTGGAAAATTTTGGGGTTAGGAAGCTACCAAATCTGGGAAAACTTTTAGGAAATTCTAGCCGACTTTGAGGGGAATTTAAGAAGAGGTAATTCTAGAAAATTTTGGGGTTAGGAAGCTACCAAATCTGGGAAAACTTTTAGGAAATTGCAGCTGACTTTGGGGGGAATTTAAGAAGAGGGAATTTTGGAAATTTTTGGGGAATAGGAAGTTACCAAATCTGGGAAAAATTTTAAGGAGGTCCTATCCGACTTTAGGAAATTTCCAAAGAGGTTCTACACCTAACTTGGTTCCAAAAAAATCAATTAGGAAATTAAGTAAACACTTGGGAAACTCCATCTTTGTACTTGGACATTTTCTTACATCAATTTTTCGCTCCATTCCTTATCGAATTCATTACTTGAGCTTTCCATTTCTACTCTTGCTTCTTGTTTCTTTGGTACAATTGGATACTATTTGCTTAAGGTTTGATTGAACCTTTTGAGAAATATTCTGATTTCTTCAAAGGAAACAATCAAGTGGTTTGAGGAGTGAATTGGTGAGAGCATTAGAGTGACATAAGCACTTGAGTGAAAACACGAGAGGAGTGAAACACTTAAGGGAGCAAGTGAGACATTTTCTACTAACAATTTGTCAAGTTTTGCAGGTTTCACCATGTCTCAGGAAAATGAACTTACCATTGCTCAATTATCACTTAAAATGGATAATATATGGAAGGAAATGCAGAGGAGATTTGACCAAAGGTTGGAAACAATCCATGAGCAAATTGATCAACTAAGTTCATCTAGGGCTTCTTCTAGGAAATCTAGGGGAAAATCCACCCTGGGGGAATCTAGTGACTCCAATGCCGATTCGGAACATGAGGCATACGAGCAAAGAAGACCAAAGCGAAACTCAAGAGCAATCGGTGATGCCATCAAGGGGATTAAGATGAAGATTCCTCCTTTCCAAGGCAAATCTGATCCGGATACATACCTTGAATGGGAGAGTCGAGTAGAGTTAGTATTTGATTGTAACGACTACACCGATACACAAAAATTGAGACTTGCCGTAGTAGAATTCACCGACTATGCCATAGTTTGGTGGGAACAAGTGGCTACAAGCAGGAGAAGGTGTGGAGACCCACCTATAACCACTTGGACTGAGCTCAAGAGACTGATGAAGAAGCGATTTGTACCAAGTCACTACCATAGAGACTTGTACCACAAACTTCAAACCTTGACACAAGGTCAACGCTCAGTCGAGGACTACTACAAGGACATGGAATTCTCCATGTTGAGAGCTGACATTCAAGAAGATAGAGAGGCTACAATGGCAAGATTTCTCAATGGTCTGAGGGTTGAAATAGCCGATCAACTGGAGCTTCAATACTATGTGGAGATCGAAGATATGGTGGAGAAGGCTATCAAGATTGAGCAAAGGCTCAAGAGGAGGGGTACAACCAGAAATTATACCCCTCATCCACAAACATTTACTCGACCATTCCAGCCTAGAAGGGAAGAGAGAGGTTCGAATGCTTGGACCACTCCAAAGCCAAAGCAAGATCAAGGGTCAAGCTCACGGCCACCTTTTACCAAAACCGACTCCAAGGTTGTTTCAAAGCCAACAATTGAAACTTCAAAACCTAGGAATCGTGACACCAAATGTTGGAGGTGTCAAGGAGTTGGGCATATTGCAAGCCAATGCCCAAATCCAAGGACCATGCTTGTCCTACCAAATGGAGACATTGTCACTGATGATGAAGAGGAGGATTACAAAGACATGCCTCCCTTGGTTGAAGAGGAAGATGAAATAGAAGAAGTTCCAACTCAAGACAAGGTTGGATTGGTAGCAAGAAGGGCGCTAGCTACTCAAGCTAGTAAAGATGAGTTTCAACGTGACAACATCTTTTACACTAGATGCCATGTGACCAACAAGGTATGCAGCTTGGTGATTGACCCCGGAAGTTGCACTAATGTTGCTAGTGCATTGATGGTGGAGAAACTAAACTTGCCAACTAGTGAACACTCCCGTCCCTACAAGCTTCAGTGGTTAAACAACAGTTGGTGATGACTTGAGGACCATTGAAGGATTACATAATGGAGAAACTACTCTATACACTTTCCTTCAAATGGAAGAACCAAGTGAAGACTAGTTCACGGAGTACTAGCTTGCTAATTAGGGTTTTAGTTTCCATTATTAGTTGTTTGTTAGCATTAATAATTTCGGTCAATTTTCACTTCACTTTGGCCGAATTTAGAGTCTTAATTTTAGTCAATTAGTTGTTAGACATTTTCACCCTTAATGAAGGGCAAGGTCGTCCATTGGACATTCTTGGGTTTGAGTCCTGTAAGGCTATATATAGCCTAGGCTTTCATTCATTAAAGGACAGTTTTCAGATTTTATAAAATATACGTGAGTTTATTCACTCTCTCTTGTCTCAAGAGAATTTCCTTTGAATACTTGAGAATTAATCTCAAGTTGTTCATCGAACTTATCAATCAAGTAGTCTCCTTGATTGTGACGTTCTTCTATCTATACTTTTGGTTCACTAAATTTGCTAGTCGTGGGTTAAGGAATCTCCTTAGTTCGTGGCTCGTGATTCTAGAAGGGTCAAAGTTCCGCCAATCATCCCAACTTGGTGTTCGTCTAGATCCGTCTCACATCAAGATTTCTTTTCACATAACAATCTCCTTTCAAATGCCCTCTTTGACAACAAAAACTACACACAATGGAAGAGTCTTTAGTATGTAATGGTTTGATAAATCTCAATCCACTCCTTTTATATGTTGTGAAACTATGTGCATTTTTGTTGAGTACTAATGTTCTTTTATGAGCAATAAGAGAGGTGGTTGACATGTTCTTTTTGAGATAATCTTGTTTTCTAACTTTTAAGGTCTCATCCAAATAGTCCATCCTTTTCTTCAAATCACCATGTCTTTCCTTTAGTTTTTCACAAACACTTGTCTTTCTATCAAGTTCATTTTGAACATCACATCCGACTCTTACAAGACACTCATTGTCAATCTTTAGTTGTTTATTTTGGTGAAAAAGTCTTGCATTTTCTTGAATGAGAAAAGCAATTTTCTGTTTTAGCTGCTTGTTTTTATCATAAGATTCCTTCAAGGCATTATGCAATTTTTCAACAAAGGATTCAAGATCATCATCATCTTCATCATCACTATCAGATTGAGAGTGTATGAAGTTACCTCATTATCTCCAATAGCCATGAAGGCCATTTGAGCTGATTCTTCTTCTTCTTCAATTTCGCTTTCGGAGTTGCATTCATTCCATGTAATCTGGAAGTTGTTGAACATTGGCTTTCGATCAGCTTTTCCATCTTTCTTTTTCTTTAGAGAGCATTCATTTGCGTAGTGTCCAGGCTGTCCACACTCATAGCATTTGTCCAATTGTTTCTTGTTGAATTCTTGTTTTCCCTTGTTTCTTGCGTTTGAAGACTGATTCTGGAATTGATTGCTAGGTCCTCCCCTTCTAAACTTCCTTTTACTCAAGATTCTTTTGAAACTTTTTGTGATGAGAGCAAGATCGTTGTCATCACCATCCGAGTCTTCATCATCCAACAGAGCTGGATCATCATCACCTTGGACTGCCTTTAGAGCTATGTTTCTCTTTGCTCTCGCATCCTCTTCCTCCTGCATTTTAGTTTTCAACTTCAACTCATAGGAGGTTAGTGAGTTAATGAGAGATTCAATAGGCACAGAATTCAAATCCTTAGCCTCCTCTATTGCAGTCACTTTACTTTCCCATTCTTTGCCCAATGCATTGAGAATTTTCCTGTTTTTCTCTCCCAAGGTGTATTCTTTGCCCAACACCTCGAGATCTTTGATCAAATCATTGAACCTGCAATACATTTTGTCAATATTCTCAAGGGGTTCTATTTTAAATGATTCATACTTTGTGACCAAGATAGACTTTTTCTGTTCTCTCACGTTGTCACTACCCTCATGAATTTCTCTTAACTTATCTCACATTTCTTTGGCAGATTTACATCCTTTTACTCTAATGGATTCATTTGAGTCTAAGGCACTATAAAGAACATTCATGGCTTTGGCATTCAATGTGAGATTTGTTTTATCTTGAGCATTCAACTCAACTCTTGTTTTTTGCCGAAATAAACCTGTATCTGCATTAAGAATGTTAGCATCATGCGGTCCTTCATTCACAATAAACCATAGCTCAATATCAATGGATTGCAAAAAGATAATCATTCTTTCTTTCCAACTAACATAATTTGAACCATTAAACATGGGAGGCCTAGTGACAGATTGCCCCTCAACAAACATGGCATGATTGGTTGTCATCTTTACTCCAAACCGTTTGAACTTAATCTCTAGGACACCAAACTCTGATACCAATTGTAAGGCCCAAAGACAACCTAAGAGGGGGTGAATTAGGTTGATTAAAAACTTAATTGAGTTTATGCACTTTTTCCTTAATAAAAAATTTACCTTCTTTTCTAGTAGTGATCAATCAAGTAAATTTAAATAAGAGAAATATGTTGATAAGAAATAAGAATATATATAAGCAATGAGAATTTTATTAAACAAAAAGAATAAGATAGAGTATTAAACCGATTGTCTACTAAGTTTTCCTCAAATTTGAAGACCAATCACAAGGATGAGCACCTTCTCTTGGATGAACAAAAATCAACTCAATGTACAATGGAGGGATCACTTCCTCCTTGCCCAAAGCCTCACTTAGTCAAGTTAGGAAGTTTTACAATCACTCAGATAACCCTCAACAAAGCTACACTATTGAAAATTTCAAACACAGGAGAAGTGCTTACAAGAAATTCACACCACTTGGAGAACAAATTGTGAGGACCCGAAAATTTTGCTTATTTTATTTATTTTACTGGCTCAAATAAGTATTTACTCACCCGATTTCTCCGAGTATTATTTTCTAAGCTTTGTAGGTTTAATTAAACGTATCCATAGTTTAGTTATATTTTTAAAGCAATTCATTTCGAAATTTAATTTCTGTAAGCTCGTTAAGTGAAAATAGTAAATACGCGATTGGAGTAAATAATCGATTCAAGAAATTACATATAACGAATAAGTGGTTAAATTAAAAGCCTAATTGAATTTTTATAAAAATTGAGAATTTAGAAATATTCTGATTTAACTAAGAATAACGGTAAGAATTTTGAGTGAGAGCTTGACAATTTTATTCCTCATTTAAAATTTAATACATGTTCCATTTTCTTTTATTTATTAAAATACATGTTTAATTAATTCTTTTTGTTAATAAGTAAACCGGTAATACCTAGGATGGTGTGAGAAAAATTCTTATAGGGGTATGTAAATTAGAATAAACTAAAGTTTGAGTCAATATTTGAAGATGATAAGATTCCAACTCCTTAGCAAATAAATACTTTAATGTTAAAAGACCATTGAAGCCTCAATACTTGAATAAATAACCATGCAACCAACTCTATTCCCTTTGTCTTGACCGAGAGAAACATTTGCCAAAGTTCCACTTTGTTTTGCTCCTTTTAGCCGAGAAAGTGAGAGTATTTCTGGTTTCTCTTTGCTTCCAGCTGAAGCCGAGAGAGTGTGAGGTAGAGAGAGAGGGATATCTTCAATCCATTCCCACGCACAAAGATAGTTGAGTGAGAGGGGGAAATTGCAACTCCTTGGTGTCTATACCAGCCAAATTGAGGAAAGAAAGAAGAGGAGCTGGTGCGATTTGCTTGAGGAACCGAGAGAGAGAGAACCGTGAGTTTTCCTAATTCTGTCCGTCAACAAGAGGGAGAAAGAGAGAGAGACAAAGCGTGAGTTCCTTCTACATTCGCCACATCCACCAGCTGCCATCATCTTCCAACCGCAACACTACAGCTGCAACCATCGTGTGCGTGAGCTTAGCCGAGAGGAGAGAAACTTCAGCTTTTCTTGTTGCATGAACTGACCTTCTAGCTGAGGTAAAATTCGAGACTTAGATTAACTAATTACTGGTAGAAGAAGCTGTTTAAAAGCTTGTATGTTGAGTTTGTGCATTTAGACGATGAAATCAAAGCATGAGGAAAATCTGGTTTGATGGAAATGGATATTGCCGTGAGCTTGAACCAGAAATGCAGACTTGATCTTGCTTAATTGAAGTAATCTGAGCTTGTAATTGTGATTAACTAACTAAGAATTAAGTGTTTAAGCTTTGCATGCCGTTCTTTAGCGCGGTTAAGTAAGAGAAAGAAAAGGAAACAAGGAATCTGTTGCATGCAACCTAGCCGAGAATAGGTGAACAAATTCTGGAATTTTTTTGGGATGATTATAACTGTTGTTTGAATCTAATTTTGAACTGGAAATGTTAATTGGCTAGTTAAGAAATTGCATGCCAAAATTGAGTACTTAATATCATGTTTTAGCCGAGTAAAAAGTTGGATTATGACCAATTAGCTGCTGGAAATTCTGTTTAGCCAAGGACAGATTTATTGTGGTGGAATTATTTGCCAAAATCACATGCTTTTTGTTTTGTTTCATGTCGAAAAATTTTAATGGTGGGCTCTATGAACTCCCACCCTTGGATTGATGATGGATATAATGCTAGTTTAGTGTTTAAATAGGTAGATTAATGATACCTAGCTAGTCTAGACTCCAAGAGATGCATAGTTCAAAAATGTTCAGATTTGCCCTGTTTTAATCGCAACCCTTTTTGCAAAATTTTGAGGGTTTCATGACTTGTATATCATGTTGATATGTTGAATATATGGTGTACAAAGTTTCATTGAAAAATATTGAGGTTTGGTTGGTCAAAGAAATCGATTTCACAAAGCTAGTAAATCTGGAACTATTTCCGAAATGCTCTGACCAGCTTTCGTATTTCGGCCATAATTTTGAGCTTCGATGTCAAAATCGAGTGCCGTCAGTGGCATTTGAAACTAGACATTATAACCTTTCCGACGGTATAAAATGCACGTTCTGGTTCCATGTACGTGAGCCAAACCAACCATTTTAAGTAGGCTATTCTGTTTCTCTGTTTTACAAGAACAAAATGCTGAGGCTGCAACTTGTGGCTCGAATTCAAGCTAGTTGCGCGCCAAATTTCAAAATGATTTCTTCTGTGAAATTATAGCTTTATGAATGTATTTTCCAACGCCTTAAACTATGCCCAATTACGAGTTAATTTGAGTGATTTGTGATCAAAATACGGAACCTGCCCTGCTCTTGAAAACCCTGATTTTTAGACAGATTTGATGCAAGGCTTGGTTTAGACTTGATAATTAATTTCTTGGTGTTAAACACCCACCAAAGGTACCATGAATGTTCTTTAGATTTTGCCTCAACAAATGAACCATGTTTAGAGGATTTTCTCTTGGTCAAAAGTTTAGAAAAGGAAATTTTCATACACAAGGCAGCCTTGCCTTAAAATTTTGGAAACTTGAGTGATTTTGTTAAGTGACTTTCCGTGCATATTTTTCTATGAAATTTGACAGAGGAATAACCCTTATATGGTAGTATTATACTGCTAATTATGGTGTTATTCCGAGGCCGTTTCATGGGTCAAATAAATTACCAAAGTTCGAGACTTGATTTTGGAAAACCCTTGTTTAACAAGAAACTTTTAGTAAATTTGAGCTACCGTATCTTGGTGCTCAAAACTCCGTTTCTCATTCTGTTTGTTTTACTGTAAACTTGGATTGCGACTCTAAAAGAGTATCAAATTTAAAAGGCTAGTTCCAATCAAGTGAATTTTGCCGAATTTTCAAAGTTGGCCAAAAACCAACTTAAATCTGCCTTATGAACCAAAACAGTAACTTTGAGCCCATTTTTGACTATCTTCCATTTAGAATCATGGAAAAGTGTATTCTAGGAACTTTTAGTACTTTCAAAGAGGTTTCCAATAGTACCAAGTTTTCCAATTTTGGGCTTGTAGAGAGTAAGATATGATTTTTCAAAGATTACTTGTTAAATCTGGAATTTTCTAACTTAAAGGAAACTAAGGGGATTCGAACTCTTCATTTCTTTCAATATCATTTGATTGTTTTACATTTGAATCCAGAGATGGAAATCAGATTTGTCTTGTGTTTCAAAACCCCACTTTTGAACCTCGAGTTACACGAATTCTTAGGCTCGTCTCCGCGTTAATTTCTTAGATTGTACTAGCGTACAATCTTCATTGAAAACTAGAGAATTCGTAGCGATATTGAGTGGTACTTGAATTATTGTTTGCTCAGGCAATCGAGGAGATCTCCAAGAGGAACTCGGAGCGGACGCCTAAAACGCTTGTTTGAGACCTATTGCGCTTGTTTGACTAGGTGAGTGTTCCATATAGGAATACGTAATGGAATAAGTCTAGGACATACTCATTTCATGATTTCTAAGTGTTAAGTACTATGTGTTAAATATTTACCATACCCATGCTTGAAAATGCTCGAATAACATGACTTGGTATGCTATGGTTGCATACGTCGTCGGAGTGAATCTCCTCGACTCTCACATGGTAAAAATGGGATAACGGCCAATGATGGCCTATTAATATGGCAAATGCCTGCCAAATAACCATCATTACTCAACCGTTAACCGCCAACCGTTAACCGTTAACCGTGAACCGTTTACCAACCCACATGACTACCTGATTACTTGACTATTTGCTCACATGATTTCTAATCTATATGATTATTCGATATCCGTGAATTACATGCTCCCATGAAATCAACTTGTATTGCTTACGTGCTTACGTGCTAAGTATCCACTTGGTTACTTGATTATCATGAATCACATGTTATATGAAGTTGTCCATCATTGTTAGGCGAGTGTGTACTTTACCTCACTCGACCTATTCAAATGATGAATTTTACTTTTTGTCGAATTACTTGATTACCTGTGCATGTTGTAAGCTATAAGCTGAACTTGGGCCCTGCCTCGGTTACTGACCTACTCGAGTCAGGACTGGGCTCGGTCGGGTAGGTTGGAACCCTGGACAACCGTTTCGGTATACTCGAGTACTACCACTGGAGGGATAAGGTGATGGCCAATCAATCGAAGGAGTTACCGATCGGAGTTATAAGGGCGGGAAGTGGACCGAGTACTGTATCCTTTTGTGCTTGCTTTGCTATTAATAATGTTATTGCTCTCCTAATTGACATTTCTCGGGTAAGACTCCTCATGAGCATTAATCTCTGAGATGAAGCAATCCTTGTAATGTTCTTCTAGTCAGACGAGCCACTATTTGTTTGACTAAAAATTCATGAAAATATATTTATATGGTCATTCATTCCAAAAATACGTTAGTGATTTTAGATAATTTATGAGTTGTACTCATAGTAAAGTTACCAGCAAAAGTACTACTACTACATGTGTTTTCAAAGTAGCAATTACCCGAGTAATGATTATCACCTCATGATAACCTGCCATTGTGTAACCTCGAACCATGCATATGACATGCACAACTTTCTTGATTTGTTTGAACTGTTAGAGTGTCTTGGAATCTCACTGGGCTGTGTAGCTCATTCCACGTTGTGATTTTCTTTTACAGGATTTGAGACCAAAGGTGCTCGGAAGTAGTACTAGATTGTTTACTTTCATGAATGTAATTCGAGTTAAACATTGTAGTTTTGCCTTAGGTTGCCACTTGAAGCTGGAAAAGTGTAAACCCTGGATTTGTATGTGGCTTGTATGAATTTGTTACTTGGCTTGTAAGGATGTATTTGAATTGATGTTTTGTTTCTTGGGTTGTATTCGGGAAGATATTTTAAGAATCGACGTTGGCTATCTTAAGGCACTGTTATCTCTGAAGTTAATGTGATTCTAGAAACCGGCTTATTTGGAGGGAAACGATGTTGTAATAGATTAGGTTATACTTCGAAAGGATTTTTGCTAGCTTGCTTGCGCGAGTCCTGGCGAGAGCTAGGCAGACGGCCCGCCAACCCTCTGGTTCGCCTTAGGGGAAAGTGGGGTCGCCACACAAATCTTGCTTGGGAGACTATTTCCTAACTAAAATATCTCTTGAGATCTTGTAAACAAAGTGTGCAAAAGTCTCTCACTGGTTCAGAATCGTTTGTATTTAAATGGGACCAAAAATGGGTTTCAATAATGCTTCCAACGGATAGTAGGCAGATGAAGAGTCAGCTAGCCGTTGGGGCCGTCGGACGTCTGACAGATGAATCACCGTCCGATCCCATCGTCCGAAAATCAGCCAAATTGTCGTTCGGACGTCCGATGGGATATTATTGTCCGACAGCATCTGCGTCCATACGTCGTCAGAGAGTCATCAAAATTTTGCAGAATTTCTCGGACGTCCGATGCGATCGATGTGCGTCCGAAGCGTGCGTCCGATCCTCCTGGACGTCCGATGCTTCCTTACGAGCGTCCGACAGAGTTTCCTTCTTGATGTTCTTCATTCTTTCGGACGTCCGACAGCTTCCTTTAGGACGTCCGACATAAGTGCCCTGTTTTTGCTTCTTCTTTTGGTTGATTTTCTTTCCTTGACACCTTTGTACCTGATTCTCTTAAAAGCAAAACACTTATATTTGAAAAGAATTAGATAAACATTTCAAAGTGTTTTGTGATCATCAAAATCAAGAATAACATTATGCTTGAAGCATTGAGCTATCATATACATGATTTTTCCCTTGCTTTTCACATGTAAACTTTGTAATTTTTGAAAGTGATGGGGGATTATATGTGTGGTGTCCAAGTGAAAGTTTGATGACTTCTTGCTATACTGTATATGATCACAGGATTTGAGAGTGGCCAGGAGGCAAAACCTGCGCTTGACATTAATAGATCTTGATCGGTTGATGAGTGTTGTAACTGCACGTTAGGACTTATTGCTTGATTGACACGTGATCATGACAAGATTGTGAATTTGTGAAATGCTATCTTGAAATGATTGATTGGTTGACTACTTGCCTTACTTTTGATTGGGTGAGTGTGTACTCTATCACACTTGCCCTAACGTGACACTGTTTCCAACAAAAATGATATTCATATGCATGACTTGAAGTCATTTGGGTATGTTATCCCATCGACTATACGAAGTTCTTGAGATTTCAAACCCGATTGGGTAGTTGGTCGAAACAAGCCAGTAAGGGGTTGGTCGAGATGATTGACAAACCATGGGTCATGTTTATTATTACTGGATTTGATATATTCGAATATTACGCCTCTTGTTATATTTGACATGTGGGCCAGGTAAGAGGGATGCTTAGTGGACGGAGATTGGCGTGAAATGGTGATCTATTGGGTATAGTTATTATATTTTCAAGGTTGATGGAGTGTCAATGGATTCGAGACAAGCTGCCACTGAATTGATTAACGTGAGCGAAAGTGTATTCTTCTATTTGAAAGTGCTAAATGTTTATTTTCTTGTCTTGTTGACATTTACTTTCTTCGTTTTGAGATGGTAACGTATGTGATTGGTCTCTTGCCACTTTGTTTGCATGTTTTCTTGGAACATTATTGGGTGACAGGTCACACTATTAGTTTGTTTTTCTTATAAGGAGCGAGAAAATGGGAGTGGGAATTGGAGAAGGTTGGAGTTTTTGTCTAAATTCTTTGTCAGTTGTCCTAGTGCACTTCTTAGTTTTATCGATTTTGGTTTGAATTTGAATCTTTTGTTGTATTGTGGATCTGTATGGACAATTGATGTCAATGGATGTATATATTTAAGTTTGGGAATTGCTATTACTCTTGTTATTGAGATTATGGTTATTGTTTTTTGGGGTTTGTGAGTGAATCCTGTCGAGAGTCAGGCAGACAGCCTGTCAAATCTTGGGATACGCTCTAGGAGAAGGTGGGGTCGTCACAATATCCGATATACTATCTACCATGAAATTAATTATTCTTGCTAGATTTTTTTTAATTAACTTCACAGACATGTTTTATGTGAGAGTATTCTCCTGTTCTTCTTCGATAAATTTATTTTCCTTCCCTATGGCATTTTTAATTGTTCTATCCCTAGGGACCTCACCCAACACCTCATATGTAACTTAACAATATCCATGGTGTGATTGATCTCACTTAGAAAGACGGTCATAAACACTCATGTCTCCCAACTTATGGTCTCTTGGCTTAGTTTTAAGTGTATTTTGGAATAGACAAATAATAATCATATATATATTTCAGAAAATAATACAAGGACAAAGGTACAAATGTAAAATCTTATACAGCCCCAAAATGCAGAAAGCTTCAGTACACTAGCACTAAAAGTATGAATTTTTAAAGAAAACATATCAAAGAAATTAGCCGGGTATGGATACATATAAGGCTGCAAACAAATCGAGTCGTTCGCGAGCCACTCGAGTCAAGCTCGAGTCTAGCTCGAGCTGGCTGGAGTCGAAATTAAGCTCGAACTCGAGCTCAAGATATTAAACTCGTTAGCTCGCGAGCTCGAGTATATATATATATATATTATTTTTTTATTTTAAGTATATATTTTTTTTATTTTAATAATAAAATTACATATATATCTTTAATATTTTATTATTTATTAAGAAAAAATATTATTTTATTTATTTTTTTCGAGCTCGAGCTCGCTCGAATCAAGTCGAGTTCGAGTTCACTAAAATTAAATCAAGGCTTAGCTCGATTAGGCCAAAACTCGACTCGACTCGACTGGTTTGCAGCCCTAGATACATATCATCTTATTTCAATTTTAATTCTTGCATATTTGCCATGCATATAGACACCATAGTCCCCCTAAGCCAACATTATATTAGCTATCCTCAGAAATATAACAATTAATTTGGCAAAAAAAGTTTAGAAGAAAAATACCAAAATTCATACAAAATTATTGTTCTAACAAGTTCTTTTTTTTTACTAAGGAAAAAAAGTACTTTATTGGCAATTAAACAACACCTCCCCTCCCGTTTTAATCCCTGTGTGCGAACTTTATTTTTAAGTCACCCTTGCTTTTTATAACATCCTTTTAGATTAAAAAAAATTAAACTAAAAAATTTCCAATACTCATAAAATATCCGCTATTTTGAAAATTTATTTTTCACTTAACTTGAATAACCCACCTTCCCTCCAGTGAGGTACATGAAATTATCCCTTTCCTTCTACTCACTATATGCGATCACCAAACAGGGCCCAACAGTCCAAACAAGCACCAGCTTAACTGAGAATTGCATCCTTTTTCTCTTTCATTCCAACCTCTATGTGCTGCCCATCGTCCGTCACTTTGCCACCTTCCTTACAAATGGCAACCATTTGCGGAAAAACCCCAACCAATAAAAAAAAGGCAAAAAAAAAAAGAAAAAAATACAAAAACAACCGGTTGAGCCTTTACTTCAGCAGCCATAAACCCTAGTCTCTCCTCTCACTGACTTTGAAGGTACCGCTTTCACATATATGCGCATATAATTTTTTCATTTGATAATAGTTTATTGTACTTTTCAATAATTTGATTCATAATTCTTACGTAATTTTGGTTTATAGTACTTGAATAGCGGTAAAATTATTGAGCCCAAGGCCTTGTGTGTTTATCGTGTTGTTTTGTATGTTTGTTTGTGTGTGTGTGTGTGTTTTTTTTTTGTTTTATTGTTAGTCTCTCTTTTTTTTTGGGTATTGACATTGTTTAGATGTTTGATTTAGCAGGTTAACAAGCTGCAGATTGTTAGGAGAATTTGGTATGTTGGTTATGAAGTTTTATAATCCAATAGTGGAGTTGGTTAGGTTATGTGTAGTTTATTGACGTATCAGTTCATGTGAAATTTTCATAAATTATTGTTCTTTAGGTGTTCAAGGAATTGGCTTCCTCTTTATTTGTTTGTTTAAATTAAAATTAATGGAATTGGGTTGATTCTATGGAAATATAACATCTATTTATACAATTGACTTGATAGAACAGGCTATTGAGCTCGATTATTACCCTTCTCGTTGGGACAAATAAATGCACGACAAGGAATGGGTGATTGGGTTCATGGTTTGTGTAGATGTTAAGTACGTATCTTAAGTTGTTCTTTTATTAATTCCGTTGGCTTTCACTTGTTGGTCAAATGTGGTTGGCTGAAATAGAATTTCGTTAATCCAATGGTTATAATATCCTTGACTTGGAAACCTAGTGTGGGACCAACTTCGATATCTGGTCTAGATCGTTCCGTACATGCATTGGCACTAGGGCTGCAAACGAGTCGAACGGAATCGAGCTTTGGCCTTATCGAGTCGAGTCTTGACTTAATTTCATCGAACTCGAACTCGAGCTCGAGCTCGACGAGCTGGTAATTTTCAAGCTCGAGCTCGAAAAAATAAAAAATAATTATTTTATTTTTTAAAAAATAAATAAAATAATATTTTTTTTCTTAATAAATAATAAAATATTAAGGATATTTATGTAATTTTACTATTAAAAATAAAAATAAAAAAATAAATATATATATACTCGAGCTCGCGAGCTTAATGTTTTGAGCTCAAGCTCGAGCTCGACTCTGGTGCTCGAGCTCGAATCAAGCTTGAATCGAGCCGCTCGCGAGTTTGCACCCCTAATTGGCACTATATGTATTAGAATTTATGGTGTATTTTGCCTTTGCTGCTATTGAATACCATGGGATTAATTTAGTATTTTTATTGATTTAGTGGAAAGGATCTCGATGTGGTGTCACGTTAACCATGATTTTATCTTCTTGGTCCAAACATGAAGAAAAATTTTGATTGTATGCAAACTTAGAACTAAAAAAGTTTGTGCTCTATCAAATGTACAATAGTTTTTCTGAATGGCAAGATTTCTGTCTACTAAAGACAATGCATATTTACGATAGCTATCTCCTTGACGAAGTTTCATTTCCCTCAAAATGGCTGGTTGTGTCTTTGAGTTATCCAATTTACAACCACTAGGCCAATAGCTCAGTGCCCACCAGGGAGGGGCTTAAGTCCCTCCTTGGGCTGTAGGTGAGGGTTCAAACCTCACCTGCAGCGAAAAAAATCTAAAGATTGTGCCATAACACTCCCTTGGTCTAGTTGGGTCTGTATACCTATTAGCCCCCTACCACAACCTCCTTAGGCTTCTCCTCCCCCCTAAATTAGGATAGAGTAGCTTATACAAATATATTGTTGCTGACAAAAAAAAAAGAGTTATCCAATTTACTGCTTCAAAATTGGATTAGTAATCCATTTATTTGTTTAAAGTTTTATTTGGTTAACTATAAAAGAGTTTCCATAACTGTCAGTAGAAAGAGGAATGCAAATACTATAACTAAATTAAATCTTCTTGTCCATTAATCTATGAATTAGCTTTAATATGGAATGAATGGATGTTTTAGTTAAGTGGCCACTTGTTATGAGTTAATTGAAAATTTTCTTATATTGACATCTTCAAATCCTGACAAGGTCGTCGACTTTCATGTTAGCAATCAAATTAATCTGCTAATTGTAACATCTTTTTTGGCTGTGTAATGTCAACTGTAACATTTATATCAATTGAACAAAGAAAGTGAGTAGAAATTTGGATGAGGCAAGATGAATAGTTGGCACGAAGTCTAATAGTTTGGGAGCGTGACAAATTGTGATCGGTAATCAGATTGCAAATCTTAGGCTAGTTAGTTTTGGTTTTGAAATTTTGGGTATCATGGTTGCTTTTACAACTTGAGTGGTTGAGGAAAAATCTATCCGTCCATCTCCATGAGAATAAGTGCTCCTTCGGGCAATACCTTCTTGATAATGAAGGGTCCCTGTCAATTTGGGGCAAATTTTTCTTTAGCTTCATTTAGAATTGGAAGAATTCATTTCAAGACCTTGTCTCCTTCTTTGAATAGGCGAGATTCAACTTTCTTGTTGTAAGTATGAGCCATTCGCCTTTAATAATATTGTCCATAACAAACAGCATTTAACTGATTTTCATCAATCTGACATAATTGCTCGTACCGCTGTTTAACCCATTCGATTTTCTCCAGTTGGGTTTCTATCAGAATGCACAAGGATGGGATCTCTCAATCTCTGTGGATAATACTGCTTTCATACATGAGAGAGTAAAACATTGCCCCAGTAAAAATTCTGATTGCAGCTTGATATACCATTAATGCATAAGGTAGCTTTTCATGCCAATCTTGATATTTTTTAGGTCATCTTATGGATAATATTTTTCAGATTTTTGTTTGCAACCTCCATAACTCCATTCATCTTAGACCTGTAGATAGCAGAATTTTGGTGTTTGATTTTGAATCGTTCACATAATCCATCTATCATATCATTATTGAGATTTTTTGCATTGTCAGTGATCAGCATTTCTGACACTCCAAAATGACTGATAACATTGTTCCTCAAAAATTTGCTACTACCTTCTTGGTTACATGCTTGTAAGATACTGTTTCAATCCATTTGGTAAAATACTCAATCACCACCAGAATGAATTGATACCCATTTGAAACAAGAAGATCCATAACTCCAATCACGTCCATTCTCCACATTAAGCATGGCCAAGGAGCAGTCATACTATGTAATTCTGTAGGAGGAGCGCGTATAACATCACCAAGCATTTGACACTTGATGCATTTTTTGACAAAATCTATAGAGTCATGCTCCATAGTAAGATAGAAATATCCCATTCTCATGATCTTCTTAGCCAATAAATGCCCATTCATGTGTGATCCACATACATTGCTATATCTTTCATCATGTAATCAGCTTTCTTTTCATCAATACACCTAAGAAGACCCAAATTTGATGTCTTCTTGTATAACACTTCTCCCTTCAAGAAGAACTTTGATGGCATTTTAAACAAGAAATTTTTGGCAACTGAATTGGCACCTAGAAGATAAGATTTCATTTTTATGAATTCTTTGATATCACTGTACCAAGAACGACCATCAGAAGCCAAAAAATGCATCGATTTCTTATGAAGTTGAATCTGTATAGGTTCAATTACCAACTCATCCAAATGTCGAATCATAGAAAACAATGTCGCTAAAATATCAGTAAAAATATTGCGAGTGCGAGAAATATGCTTGAATTCCAAATTTTTGAACTTATTAGTCAAATTGAGCAAACTACAATGATACAGTATAATTTTGGAATCTCAAGTTACCCACTGTTTGAGTGTTTGACGCACAAGTAGGAATCAATGAACACTACTAAATCCTTGATGTCCATATTCAATGCCATTTTAATTCAAAAATGCAAGTTTCATATTCAACCATGTTGTTGGTGTAAGGAAATCGCAACTTAGTAGCGGCAGGGTAGTATTTTCTCTCAAGTGATACAAGAACGGCTCCAATTTTAGCCCCAAAAGAATTTAAAGTGCCATCAAAGAACAGCCTCCACCCATGGTATTGTTCATTCATGTCTTCCAATGTACCAACGAATATGATCTTCTCATCAGGAAAATAGGTGTGCAATGACAAATAATCATCTTCCCTCGGATTCTCCGCCAAGTGGTCTGCTATAGTTTGTCCTTTGATTGCCTTTTGGATTGTGAAAACAATATCAAATTCAGAGAGAATCATTTGCCACGTTGCCATACATCATGTGGGCATTGGTTTTCCTAATAAATATTTCAAAGGAATAGAACAAAAAATGAGGTAAGTAGTGTGATTGAGCAAATACTGTCTCAACTTTTGAACTGCCAAGTTAAAGCACAACTCCTTTCAAGAAAATAATAATTGGCCTCGTAAGGTGTAAATTTCTTGTTGAGATAATAAATGGCTTGTTTTTTCTTTCCAAAATCATCATGTTGTCCTAGAACACATCCTACGGTCTCATCAAGTATAGACAAATACATAATTAAAGATTGCCCCATCTTGTTGACATTCTTTATTCTAGTGCATTAGCGCATTCTTTTTCAATAATTTAAACAAATACTCACATGTAGAGATCAACTGTACAATAAATTTGCCAATAAAATTGATCTTTCCAAAAAAAACTCTTCACGTTTTTCTGAGTTTTCGGAACTGACATCTCTCAAATTATTTTGATTTTTATTATATCTATCTCTATACCTTTTTTACTAATAATAAATCCCAACAATTTACCAGCAGGAGCTCCAAAAGCACATTTTGTAGGGTTCAACTTCAAATTGTATTTTCTCAACCTTTCAAACATGTTTTTTAAATCGACCAAATGATCTTCAACTTTTTTGGATTTGATTATAATATCATCTATATAAACTTCTATTTTCTTGTGAATGATATCATGAAATAAGGTGGTCATGGTCCATTGATAAGTGGCTCTAACATTTTTCAAACTAAAAGGCATCACCCGATAGCAGAATGTTTCCCAAGGAGTGATAAAAGGAGCTTTTTTCTCCATCTTCTTTTGCCATTAGGATCTAATGGTACCCAACGAAACAATCACTAAAAGATTTAATTTCATATCCAACGGTATTATCCAAAAGAATGTGAATGTTCGGTAAAGGAAAATCGTCTTTCGGATTGGCCTTGTTAAGATCCCGATAATCAACACATACCCGTACTTCTCCACTTTTCTTTGGAACTGGTACTGGATTTAAAAGCCAAATGAGTTAATGAGACATATGATAATCTTGGCATTGAACTGTTTCTCAATTTGCTCCTTTATTTTGAGACTTATATCTAGTTTGAATTTGTGAGGCTTCTACTTTACTGGTGAAAAATTTGGATTAGTTGTCAACCTATGGACCACTATATCTATAGAAATTTCGGGTATATCATCATACGACCATACAAATACATCTAGAAACATAATTAAGAATTCAATCATCTCCTTTCTTTGCTTCTTATTCAAATGAACACTGATTTTGATTTCTTTAACCTCCGTTTTGAGTATCAATGTTAATGATTTCTGTCTCTTCTGTGATACCCCGACTCTTAGGAGAATGTTTTGTTTGATCTCAAAGAGGATATTATGGTTTCTTTATTTTATTTTTATTTTAAAATATTGTTTTATTTTAAATACTAGAAACCCTACTTGTACTCAAAACCCTAGTTTTACTTGTGACTAACAGGTTTTCTTAAATCTATCATATTTTAATCGAAACCCTAATTTTAATCGATGGAGTTGTAAAATCCCTTATATTTTTCTTAAAATTCCCTTTTTTTGGAATCCATTACCTTATAATAGCTATACTACTCATTTACATCTCCAATGGTTGGAATAAAAACTAGAATTAAGAGTTTTCCCTTTTCATTCATCGTTAGGGAAAACTAAGGTTTTTACGTCTTTTTGCAGTGTGAGTAATCGGTGCGGGGTGTGCACTAGAATTGGTAATTAAGAGTGAGTTTTAGATAAGAAAAAGTGTGTGATTAGAAGTAATAATAATAAGTTAATGAATTATAAGTTAAAACCCTAGTACGTGCGAAATAAGGAAAATCGGGTTGAACCGATGTGTACCGTTTGTTACCGATCGAATACACCACTTGACCACCACTTTATTACCTTAATATTATTGTTATTATTACACAAATATCAGCCCTACATCAGCCTCAAGAGGGCTGAAAATATTGACTAAGAAAAGGAGGGAAAAAGAAAAAAATTGAGATTGAATCCTACGATGACACTTGGCAGTAATCCACTTAAATTTGATCCAAACTAATTATTATCTTCTTAACCTTCTTGAAGTTTCATTTTCTCCTCATTTCCATCAGCTTGGCCGAGCTTAAGGGAGAGAAAACAACCAAGTGAGCAAACTTCAAGTTTTACCTTGAATCATCTTCATTTGAGTGAAAATCCAAAATCCAAACCGATTAAACTTTCATTTTAGTGCCTAGATAATTGTGTGTGGTAAAAGTTTGGGAAGAAAGTGTTTGGTTTCACACCTACAAGGAGCTTTTGCAAGGTACCATGGCTGCCTATCCCTTTTACTCTTTTTTAATCTTGTTTAAGTTTGGATAGAAACTCATATTCTTGGTTTATGACGGTAAATTTGTTAGTTTGGAATGATATGTTGGAATATGGAGCTAGAGTTTACATTTTCAGCCTTGATTATGGTTATTTATCTAGTAATGGATGTTATAGAGTTAGTAATTATTGGTGATGAGCAACCCTAGGGGAAGACCCTCCTAGACCCTCCCAACCTTGTAATTATCAGAGTTGGATCGTTTCTCCCAATGGAAATTGAACTCGATTGTTCTCATGAACTCAAGACCTCTGACACACAAAGGCAATCAGCAACCTTAAGCAAATAATGATGGATGAAGAGACACCACGATTAGGGAACAAGCTAATCGATAAAATCATATTTGAATCCTAAGCAATGAACTCAAGAATTCAAGAGTAAGTTCGATTAAGAACTTGAAGGAAAATTCCTCACGATTTCTGGTTGTCAAATATTCTCTCCTTTACTCATACAAGAGGTGCCTTTTTTATAGGCTAAAACTAGGGCAAAATTCGGCCCACATAAACCTGAAAAAAATTCGGTCCGCATAAAGAGCTTAAAGAGCCAGCTCTTTAAGGCTTTTCGATAAGGCCCAATAAGTAATAAAATACTAAACGCCTAACAACTACTAAACTAGACAGTCTTAAAACAACTACCAACTAAACTAACAAGTATGAGATCATTCCTTCACTTCAAACGTACAAGTAAACAAAGTAACATCATTGTCCATCAAATCTTCAAACCTAGCTTGCTCCTTGCTTGTATGGTGAATGATCAAGGCTCGTAAAACTTCCTTCACCCTTTTATGGACCAAAGGATCCTTGACCCAAGGTTGAAGTTATTGCACACCCGTATCCGCATCATTCCCTCTTTCCTCGAAAAGATTCGTCCTCGAATCTTCAAAGTCTCCTCTTGAAAGTGATTTGTCTACAAATCGATGGTGCGCTTAAAGGACAGCAATGTTGGAAATAGATGAATGATTACGAGCCATGTTGCATGTCGTTTGGTCAACTTCGGGAAGCTCTCAAACAAGGACATGCGCCAAGGTAGGAAAGAGCTTGTGTAAGGCGTGTGAAAATCCCAAGTAGCAATCCAAAACTCTCTAATTAGCCTTTGGTCATGAATCTTCACATTGACACCTTGATTGTGCAAAGGTGTAAAGTCCAGCACTAGTTGACATTGATTTGAATCATCTTGCATGGATAAATTGAAAGCAACTTGTTGCATGGATGAGGCACTAAACAACTCGTGGAGGACAGCTTTGGGATCTTGCGTGACACACAATTTCTCATCAGCTTTAGTTGGAATAAGCACGAAATCAGGTTGTAAGTCTTTAATTAAAACTGGAAAATTTTGGACAGCTTTACAACCTACAAACACAAAATAACCTTCAACTTGAAACAAATTAGAAATTGGGTAAAGAAGTAATGGTACATCATCAACTAAATGGTAAGAAGGTATATAACAAGTTTTATGTGTGAATACTCCCTTTGCCACTTCATTATTCCTTCCACCAATTGATTCAACTTGAGAAGGCATTGCTAGCCTTTTACACTTTCCTTCAAAATCTGCATCAGAAATACAAGTGTTAGGATTGAAATTATACTCAAAAGAAGGTAAAGATGATGAATGAACCATAGGTAGTAAATAAGAATCAAAGTTTTGAATTCTCCCCTCATGGTTGGTTTGAATTGATTCCCCTTTGGTATGGACAGATTTGAACTGAAATTGTTCCATGAGGTGATCCCAAATAGATTTAATTCCTAAAAGACAAACTCCATGAAAACTAGTGAATTGTATAAGTGACTTTGGAATGGAGTATGGCATGACTAACTTCACTTGACTTTGCTTAATCTGTACAAATGAAGAAACACTAAATAAAGCAAAGGAAAGTTCGTTAGAAAAATAATAAGGCCTCACATTTTTGCTCAAAATCAACTCACTTTCTCTTTTTTCTTCCTTTTTACCACTCATCTCATCAGATTTTTCCATCTCTTTATCTAGCTTAACGCTCTCAATTGTTTTCTCATTATCAACCTTCTCAACAAATAGTTCAATATGATGAAATACTCCTTTGTTGGGAATAGGGTCAGCTACCTCCTTCTTAGAAAACTCACTTTGATAGCATCCATTTGACTCCATTTGTTTTTGGTGTAGAAGACGTTGATATGTCTCCCAAAATGACTCCGCATGAGGTGGTTCAACTCTAGGTTTAGTCCTAGAAAATGTTGAATGAACTTTCTTGTCATCTCTTGTACAAACCGGCTTTAAAGAGGTAGATTGCATGGAACCCCTCCTCTTGAGAGATTCGTTCTCTCGTTGGAGCCGATCGTACAAGTCCGTAGTATAATGGGAGGGTACAAAGCGTTTTCTCATCACTTGCTTCATTTCAGTCCAAGTGTCAATCGGTTGTTCCCTATTTCTCCTCCTTGTGGCACATACTTGCTCCCATCAAATAGTTGCATAATCTTGAAATTCAATAACTGCAAGTTTCACCTTTTTCTCTTCAGAGTAGTTGTGGACTTCAAACACTTGCTCAACTCGCCTAACCCAATCCAAGTAAGATTCAGGATCATTTTGTCCATGAAAGGTAGGCATCTTAGTCTTGATGGAACCAAGATTGTCATCGGTTCTCCTAGGTCGGTCTCGACCTTCCCTCGCTTCCCTGTGGCTTTTCCTTGTTCGGAATGAGGTGTTAGAATGATACCCCTCATCATCTGCATCATGCTCAACACTCTGAGCACTTGAAGCCCTATTGATATTATCTCCAGTACTTCGCATCTCAATGGCAGCCAACCTGTCGGATAATTGTGTCGTCACAAATTCTTGTCTTTCCACTTGTTTTTGAAGAGCTTGGAGCACCAGTTTGAGTGACACGTCGGTTTCAGACGGCTCAGGCATGTTCCCCTCTTGAGACATATTGTCAAACCTGCAAAACAAGTGTATCCTAATCTACCTTGCAAAGCACTCGTGTATCACTCAAGGAGACACACTCACTCTCAATTTTCCTTCTCAAAGTTCTTAAAACAACTCAAACTCTCAAAAATTCCAGAATTAATTACCCTATAAGCAAGTAATAAGACACAAAGCAGAATTTTGTAAAACCTAGAAACACTACCCGAAGCTAGAACCTCTTTTTTTTTTTTTAGCGGCTGTTTTTTTTTTTTTTTTTGCTGAGTTTCTGGCCAGTATTTGGATGGTAAATGGTGTTTGTGGCGGTTTAGGTTTGGTTTTGGAAATTGATTTTGGGGGTGTTTGGGGCTGGTTAGGACGTTTGGGGTTGTTGGAATTCAATTAAGGTTGGAAACTCAAGAATTGGAAACCAAACAAGATTTGGAGAATCAAGTTTTTTTTTGGGAAATCAATCAAGATTTGGAGACTAATCAAGAATTGGAAACCAATCAAGAATTGGAAACTCAAGATTTGAGATACTTGATTTCCTTTGTGTGAGAGCCGATTCCTTCTCTTCTTTGTTTTTTTTTTCTCTCTCTCTCTTTTTTTTTTTGCTTCGGCTCTTCAAGGAACACAAATTCAGGTCACACTAACAAGTTCAAGAAAAACAGATGAAAGGTTATGCAAAATTCAAGAAAGCCCTGGTTCCTGATTTATTGTTCAAGAATTTTCAAAACAAGACTTGGTGGTCCAAAAACTTTAAGAATTTGTTCAAAAAGCTCAAGAACTTCCCCAAATTACGTTGTGGTGTTTAGGGTTTGCAAGAACAACAACCAATACCCAAGAAATAGGCAAAACAGAATTTCAGCAATACTCAAAAGAAAAATTCCAGCAATACTCTAACAACTTGGACACTAAAAACAATATAAGGTACGTGACTCTTTTTTTTTTTTTTTTTGTCTTTAAACCCTAACAACCCGAACAAAAGTATAACAGACTCAAGAATAAAAGTTGGACAGAAAACACAAAAAGACAATACCCAAACAGTTTTTTTTTTTTTACTCGGATGAACAGTAAAGTGAACAGTACGCTATAGTACGATGAACAGTATTTCGGAACAGTAACGATGAACAGTAATCGCTACAGTTTTTTTTTTTTTTTTGACAAAAGACACAAACTAATAAGATATGAACAACTTCAATTGAAAGAGAATTAACCTGATGCTCTGATTACCAACTGATGAGCAACCCTAGGGGAAGACCCTCCCAACCTTGTAATTATCAGAGTTGGATCGTTTCTCCCAATGGAAATTGAACTCGATTGTTCTCATGAACTCAAGACCTCTGACACATAAAGGCAATCAGCAACCTTAAGCAAATAATGATGGATGAAGAGACACCACGATTAGGGAACAAGCTAATCGATAAAGTCAGATTTGAATCCTAAACAATGAACTCAAGAATTCAAGAGTAAGTTCGATTAAGAACTTGAAGGAAAATTTCTCACGATTTCTGGTTGTCAAATATTCTCTCCTTTACTCATACAAGAGGTGCCTTTTTTATAGGCTAAAACTAGGGCAAAATCCGGCCCACATAAACTTGAAAGAAATTCGGTCCGCATAAAGAGCTTAAAGAGCCAGCTCTTTAAAGCTTTTCGATAAGGCCCAATAAGTAATAAAATACTCAACGCCTAACAACTACTAAACTAGACAGTCTTAAAACAACTACCAACTAAACTAACAAGTATGAGATCATTCCTTCACTTCAAACGTACAAGTGAACAAAGTAACATCATGGTCCATCAAATCTTCAAACCTAACTTGCTCCTTGCTTGTATGGTGAATGATCAAGGCTCGTAAAACTTCCTTCACCCTTTTATGGAACAAAGGATCCTTGACCCAAGGTTGAAGTTATTGCACACCCGTATCCGCATCATTACTGATATAGGCAACCCTAGGGGAAGACCCTCCTAGAACCTCCCAACCTTGTAATTATAAGAGTTGGATCTTTTCTCCCAACAGAAATTGAACTCGATTGTTCTCATGAACTCAAGACCTCTGACACACAAAGGTAATCAGCAACGTTAAGCAAATAATGATGGATGAAACGACACCACGATTAGGGAACAAGCTAATCGATAAAGTCAGATTTGAATCCTAATCAATGAACTCAAGAATTCAAGAGTAAGTTCGATTAAGAACTTGAATGAAAATTCCTCACGATTTCTGGTTGTCAAATATTCTCTCCTTTACTCATACAAGAGGTGCCTTTTTTATAGGCTAAAATTAGGGCAAAATCCGGCCCACATAAACCTGAAAGAAATTCGGTCCGCATAAAAAGCTTAAAGAGCCAACTCTTTAAGGCTTTCCGATAAGACCCAATAAGTAATAAAATACTCAACGCCTAACAACTACTAAACTAGACAGTCTTAAAACAACTACCAACTAAACTAACAAGTATGAGATCATTCCATCACTTCAAACGTACAAGTGAACAAAGTAACATCATGGTCCATCAAATCTTCAAACCTAGCTTGCTCCTTGCTTGTATGGTGAATGATCAAGGCTCGTAAAACTTCCTTCACCCTTTTATGGACCAAAGGATCCTTGACCCAAGGTTGAAGTTATTGCACACCCGTATCTGCATCAATTGGTTTTGATGATTGAATGCTTATTAGATATGGAATTCTAGAGGAAAAGTTCAAATTCCAGAAATTGAAACTAGCCTGTTTAGCTTCTGACCAGCTTCCTTCGTCCATGTTAGAGACCGAATTAGGCTTAGGTAAAAAACATGAAAGTTGTAGGAAATGTTGTTATATAATGGCCTGTAATATTTCAGTTCAATTGGAGCGCTGTAGCATGTGAAATGACAGACATACCCCTAACTGTCAAATGCCCTGTTTTGTGGATAGTTTTCTGTCTTCTTTGAGATTGCACGATTCGACCTTGAAAATGCAAGAACTGGTTGTTGATGTCTTCATGAGACTTGTCGTTCTCTATCTTAGCTTCAAAACGGTATAAAGTTTACCCCCAACCGATAGGCATAGCTTTAGTTGTGACCAAAACGTCAAGATACATCAAATCTGCCATTTAGCTATTTGCCTTTAAACTTGATTTCCGGATGCCTTGTTAAAACTTGTGTTGTAATTGGATTATTTTGAGCCTAGTTGAAAGGCTATTGTGGTGACATTGCCTATGTGTGACATTGGGACGGATTTGAAGAAAATAATGAGGCCATAAATGGCTGAAAAAAAGTAAACACAAGGGGCATGTCGCCCGAATTTTCACTAGAGGTATAAACCAGCCTTTGGAGTTTTGGTTCTGTAATCTACAAATTTGACTTAGATCCACTAAAAATTGGGTTGAGTTGTTTTCATGAAAGTTGTAACTCTTTGTCTTAGTTTCGAGACGCTATCTAATACACCTTGATCCGATAACCACAGCTCTAGTTATGGTCAAAACCGTGTAATCCATTTTTATACGGTTTTCATTTCCGTGCACGCGTGCATACACTTCTTTGCCGTTTTTGCCGCTTTGATCGTTTTAGTCCTTATTTCCATTTGTGATGGTCGATTAACTGATAGTTGAGTCTAATCTTCTGTCACAGGCAGTGACGAACCGGACAGAGTCGGTGGACCCGTATAAAATGCCTTGATTTGCGTGTTAACTATTTTGAGTGAGTAATTGGATTTATTTATGTGATAAATTGTCAAGATGATTTGTATATATTAAATGGGTACTTAAGCGAGGGTGTACTTTATCTCACTCGACCTAAACCCATCATTTGTTCTTGATTTAATATGTGAGAATACATACCTTATGTTGAGTATCACCCTTTTGCTGTGTGCTGTTGGGGTGATTAAATGACTTGAGTTGAACCCCTTGTGCTGTGTGCTGTTGGGGTGAGTACTTTGTTATGTACTTTGTTGAGAAATATCATCTATTGAGAGATTAGATATCTTAGGGCTTGGTTCCATCCCGATTCGAGCCAGCTGGGGCTTGGTCAAAATTAGTTCCATGCTAACCTTGGGATTTCGTTCTTTGTTACAGCTTTGATTAAAGCTAAGCGATTTTGTTTCGCTCGAGCTGCTGTGTGCTGTTGATTGGCTAGCGGTGGTTGATAAGGTGAACGGAAAAAGTAAGTGGAGTTTACAGACCTTGAGTATTTTGGTTGATGGAGTGTCAACAGGCATTCAAGCTCGGGAAAATAAACTGGTTTTGAAGCCACCCGTATCCTACCATTGTGATATTACATTTCTGGCTATTGATGTGAAAAATTTTGGTTTCCATGTTTATTTGGATGTGATTTTACGTTTTTACCCCTGATTATTCACTAAGCATATAGCTTACCCTGTTCCATTTGTTTTCCTTAGCAAGGGCCAACGCGGGGATCTCTCGGAAAAGTGTATAGACTTTTGGTTTAAAGAATAACTGATGTTGCCCTAATACTTGTTATAAGTGGACTAGTAAGATGTATATATTTGTTGTAGTGGTTATAGTCATCAGCTTCTCTAGGGTTTACTTTCTGGTATTAGTGGTATGTATGGTTTGATGTAATAGTTTATACAATTCTGAAGATGTAATAGTGTATATAGATCTTTCTTTTCACGAGAACTTTAGTTTATCATTTTTTTTTTGAATCGAGTCCTGGCGCGAGTTAGGCAGGTGATCCGCTAAACTCTTTGGTACGTCTCTGGGTACAGTGGGGTTGTCACAGGTGGTATCAGTGCGCCTAAGTTAGAGGATTTGGACAGTCGAAAAATAAGTCATAAGACACATAAGTATTCGATTGCCTTTAATTTGAAACGTATCTATTAAGATGAAATGTCGGAGAACTGATTAAGTGATGTTTTGTTGTTTAGGTATGGAGACTGGTGGATTTAGCGATACTGGTCGACCTAGCGGTGTTGGAACACGTGCTACGAGTGTAGGTGGGTCAATGAATCGGGTAGTGCCGATGAGTTTTCAGATATCAGAGGAGAGTCGGGGAACCCTATAGGCTATATTCTCCCTTCGGTCAGATGAGTCAATCGTGTGAGTGTCGACATACGTATGGATACCCTGACGAGATAGTTATAGCTACAGATGACGAGCGTCGTTGTCTAGGTAAAACGGTTGACACTCTGAGGGCACAGTTAGAGGAGGCCAGAAGAATGAGCCATGGACAGGCCGTGCGCCTGCATGACCTCGAGGAGGGGATACGAGCTGAGGAGGAGCGGACGAATACTCTTGGTCATCAGTTTGAGGAGACCTACCCCCACCTCTTTGCTTTGAAGGGGCAGATGAAAGAGAGAGTCCGAGGTATTATGCTAGACTGTGAGGTTCTCTTGGATATGGCTGCAGAAGCGCCACCTAGGGCTGGCGGCGCGGGGCTGATGGATGCGATAGACTCTATGGGCTCTGTAGGGGATTTTCGCTAGGGCCATTACCTTGACTTATTTTATTGACTTTTGGAGTCGGTGTGCTCATGAACTAACATGTTTTGTATTGGTTGGATGTTAGTTATTATGTGGACTAATATGTGTATATTTTTTGCGTGAATTGTATATAGATGTATATAGTTTAGTATATGACATTTTGGCATTTTAACCATTTCGTGCATTTTATAATTTTTCACGCTTTGAACTCGTACTATATTTTGTCCCAATTATAGAAGTTATAAGACAATCAAATGGAGACCCGTGGTCGAGGTAGGGGTCGAGGACGAGGACAAGGAACCGAAGGGGTAACAAATGAAAATACGAATACACAGGCCGAGACCCAAGTAGCTACAGCCATACAGCGAATGGCTAATTTGTTAGAACGAATGGTTAAGGTCAAGGCTAGGTACAGCATCCTGAAAATCATGAGGGAGAGGACCGTGCTTTAGAACGGTTCCAGAAGTTTCGACCACCAAAATTTTTGGGTGGACCTAACCCTGATATAACGGAGAGTTTGTTGGATAGAATGTTAGATATTTTCGCTGCGTTAAAATACCCGGAGGAACGGCAGATAGCTTTTGCCTTTTTTTAATTTGAGGGGGCAGCTCGTGCCAGGTGGAATGTGATCCGAGCCAAATGGGATAGAGAGCAGACCCCCTAGACATGGGTTAATTTCACCCGTGAGTTTAATGAGAAGTACTTACCGCCACTTGTTCAAGAAAGGCGAAAGGATGAGTTCATACGACTACGTCAAGGGACTATGAGTGTGGCGGAGTACGAGACACAGTTTACCAAACTCTCTCGTTTTACTCCAGAGTTAGTGCTGACCGATCAAAAGAGAATTCATCGGTTTGTCCAGGGTTTGAACGTGGAGATTCAAAAGGCACTGGCAGCTGCTCAATTGAAGACATATAGTCAAGCGATTGAAAAGGCACAAAGAATTGAAAGTACTAAGAGTCAAGTAAAGACTTTTCATAATAAGAAAAGAAAACAATCGAATACAAGTAGTTATATGGAGAGACAGAGCTCAAGGAACGAGCCACCATTTAAGATGGGCAGAGGAATAGGTGGTCCACGATCCACAGGGATCTCAAATCAAGGAAATTTTGATAAGGGTCAGGCAGGAAGAGAGACCCAAAAGGGTACGTCACGAGGAGGTCTTACATCAACACCTAGAATGGCATGTGGGTTTTGTGGGGCTGCTAACCACATGGAAGATAATTGTTTGAAGAAAAGCCAAGTTCGGAAATGCTATCGATGTGGTAGTGTTGAGCACCTGATTGCTCAGTGGCCTCACCTGCCAAAAGAAGGAAATTTTCCAAGGGCAGAAGGGAACACTTCTAAGCCGACCAATGCAATGGGTAATCGACCAAAAGTGCCGGCAAGGACCTATGCAATGGGACATCAAAAGGTGACAGACCCATTGGCAATCATTGAAGGTACCCTCCCCATCTTCCATCGTATTGAGGTTTCCTTCTATTCGCTCTAAAAGATTAATGCCGAGTACAGCGAAATTATTATGTTGTTAAGATTTTATGAAATTCGATCTATGAGACGTTCAGCGTTGATTAAGAATACGTAAAGACAATTGAGACTTTGATCTAAGGATTACACGGTTGGTTTTTGGATTGGAATACATGAAGGGACAAACTTTTGAGGTGAATTTTGTTGTCAATGATGAACTAGTTAATGAAATATTTGAGTATTTCAACCCTTAGCTCATGAAAAGATTAAGAAGATTTGGCTTATAGGTTGCAATTTCGAGAACGAAATTCTTTTAAGGAGGGTAGATTGTGATACCCCGACTTTTAAGAGAATGTTTTGTTTAGTCTCAAAGAGGATGTTATGGTTTCTTTATTTTATTTTTTATTTTAAGACATTATTTTGTTTTAAAGACTAGAAACCCTACTTGTACTCAAAACCCTAGTTTTACTTGTGACTAACAGGTTTTCTTAAATCTCTCATATTTTAATCGAAACCCTAATTTTAATCGATGGAGTTGTAAAATCCCTCATATTTTTCTTAAAATTCCCTTTTTTTGGAATCCATTACCTTATAATAGCTATACTACTCATTTACATCCCCAATGGTTGGAATAAAGAATAGAATTAAGAATTTTTCCTTTTCATTCATCGTTAGGGTAAACTAAGGTTTTTACGTCTTTTTGCCATGGAGTTTACGGACCATGAGTATTTTGGTTGACGGAGTGTCAACAGGCGTTCAAGCTCGGGGAAATGAATTGGTTTTGAAGCCACCCGTATCCTACCATTGTGATGTTACATTTTTATCTATTGATGTGAAATATCTTGGTTTACATGTTTATTTGGATATGATTTTACATTTTTACCCCTGATTACGCATATAACTTATCCCATTCCATTTGTTTTCCTTAGCAGGGGCCAACGCGGGGATCTCTCGGGAAGATGAATAGACTTTTGGTTTAAAGAATAACTGATGTTGCCCTAGTACTTGTTATAAGTGGACTAGTAAGATGTATATATTTGTTGTGATGGTTATAGTTATCAGCTTCTCTAGGGTTTACTTTCTGGTATTAGTGGTATGTATGGCTTGATGTAATAGTTTATACAATTTTAAAGATGTAATAGTGTATATAGATCTTTCTTTTCATGAGAACTTTAGTTTATCATTTTTTTTTTTTGAATCGAGTCCTGGCGCGAGGTAAGCAGTCAATCCGCTAAGTCCTTTGGTACGCCTCTGGGTACGGTGGGGTCGTCACATCTTCTAAGTTCGATTTGTGTTTCTCTTCATATTGTTCAAAAATCTTCGAAATAGACTCACATTCTTCCTGGCTATTATGCTCGTTTTGAATTTTAGATTCTATGATTTCAAATTCGTGAGAGATATCATGATTGCAATCATTGAATTCCAAAATGGTAATATCTGAAGGGTCAAAAGGTTTTATTTTTGGCCATCTGAAAATGAAGTAAACACATACAATCAATAAGTAGAAAATAATAGAAAGATGAATAGAGATCTTCCATTTCATTGAACAAAGACAATTACTTTGCAAAGTAAAACATTAGTTAAAAATGTATCCCCACCAGAACTGTGCAACGGGAATTGGACTCACTTAAACAAAACACATATTAACATAATGCTAAAAGAAAATAAATAACTAAAGACAAAAGTAGTTCTTATCTAAGATTTTGTCTATACAACGATTCCAACCAAAGACAATTCCCTGAATTTACCGAAATTTCCTTCAAGAGGGAAGAAATCAACAGTCCAATTTTGCATAGTTCTTTCGGGAATTGTTGGAAACTCCAGATTCTCGGACGGTTCACTCTTGTAAGTAGTTCCAACGAACAATTGGGATAGACTTTCCTCAACATTATTGATATGATTTTCTTCATCTAATTCAAATAGAATTATCCCTGACGAGCGAGAAAAAGTATAGTGCAGTGGTGGGATACCCATGACAATTTGTTTTCCTTCTTTTTCTGCCTTCTTGCGAGCTTGCATCTCTTTTTTATCTTTAGCAGTTGATTGAAATCCTATCCCAAATGTGTCCTTTTGGACCGAAAGCTCAATCGATTCCAAAATCCCTTGCAGATTCCACCGAAATCCTTTTCCTATTTCATACTCTCCTCAGATCATTTCCTTGGCCATCATGATGCTAGTTTCAGGTGTGTCTATCCTTTTTTTGGAAACCCATATGACTGACACAATATCGGCAATATGATTAAAAGAATTGAGACTTTTTCTACTACCTTCTTCATTTGAACCAGAGTTAATGATCATGGTGCAATCATCTTCAGCGAACACGGTGATTAGTTGATTGTTTACAATAAACTTTAGCTTCTGGTGGAGCATAGATGGAGTAGAATTAAAGGTGTGAATCCAAGGTCACCCAAGTAGGACGTTGTAGACTCTTGAGAAGTCCATGACTTGGCAGACAACTTGAAACTGAGCAGGTCCAACGGATTTAGTGAAGCTTCAATCACTCTTGCAGAAACACCAGCAATGTCGAAGCACCAAGTTTAAGGCTTAATTTGAAGGGTTTCCAGTGATTTTTTCAAAAACTTTCAACACAAATTTTTCTCTCTAAAAAACGTAGATTACCCAGAAGCAAAAGTTTTCTCAAAAGATGCCCCAACAAGCTCGAAATCAGGTGACGAATAGGGCTGAATCATTAGCCTTGTTCATTATTTTTCCTCTTCTTTTCTTTTTCCAGAAAATTTTTTTTTCTCTCTTCTTTCTCTCTCTGATGCCTAGCCGATCTTCCTAACACTTTCCCTTCTCAAAGTCACGTTCTTTTCTATTTAAATGAGATTAAAACCCAAACCTAAGATCCATGGTTGAGATTCTAAAGAAAATGGGTTATGTGGCCTGCTTTGATGCATTTGATGATGATTTTTGACAGCTGTTATGTGACGCCCCCACTTCTCCCAAGAGCGAATCAAAGGGTATCGGCGGCACGCCTGCCCAACTCTCGCCAGGACTCGGTACAATCCATATACTCAAAACTCAAAATACTTTAAATAACTTCAATACATAATTAAAAGTACTCCAAAATATCTCACACTTACATTAAGTTAACTTTCAAGTTTAAATACAACCCAACGGAATATGTGCTACAGCCATCCGCTATAATACAACTAAAGATCTTCAAAAGAAAGCAATCCAGTACTATTCTCGAGCACTCTTGCTCTCGAACCCTGTAAAAGAAATCCACAACGTGGAATGAGCAACACAGCCCAGTGAGGTTCCAAGACACTCTAGCAGTTCTATTAAATCAAGTAAAGGGAGCATACCACATGTATGGTTCTGGGTTGCACGTTGACATAAGAACATGAAACAATTATCATTCTATGAGTAATTTGAGCACATCACAGGTATAACACATTTGCATGAAACGGTTATCATTATGTAAAAATAAACACACATTGAATGATACGGTGTTTCATTGGAACCATGTCGGTCATCTGTACCTTATAACTTCCGGATCCTCTCGGTTTGTCTGGCCATCACCTTATCCCTCCAGTGGTAGTACTCGAGTATACCCAAACGGTGGCCCAAGGTTCCAACCTACCCGACCGAGTCCAGTCCTGGTTCGAGTAGGTCAGTAACCAAGGGCAGGGCCCAAGTTCAGCTTAGAACTTACAACATGCACAAGTAATCAAGTAAATCGACGAATGGTAAAATTTTATCATTTGAGTAGGTCGAGTGAGATAAAGTACGCACTCGCGTTAAAATGGTGGACAATTTCATATGAGTAATTACTAGCAACAATTAACACATAAACACGTAAGTAATATTTGATAATTTCATGTGAACATGTAATTTACGGTAATCAAGTAAGCAAGTAAACAAGTAGTCAAATAAATTAGAAAATGGTAAGTAAACACGGTTAACGGTAAACGGTAAATAGTAAACGGTTAACGGTAGTAATTATGGTTAATTGGTAGACATATGTCATTTTAATAGGCCGCCTTTGGCCATGTCCCACTATTACCATGTAAGAGTCGAGGAGATTCACTCCAATCGACTTATGCTGCCATAGCATAATTAATCATTTAAACACATCACGTAAATATGCTCTTTAAGCATTTTTTTATCGAGTAATTCAAGTAGTCGTGTAAATATGCTCTTCAAGCATTTCATGTCGAGTAATTGAAATATATGCACTTCAAGTATTTCATGTTGAGTAATTCAAGTATACCTTATTTAAATATGCATGAGTGTGGTAAATACTTAACATGTAGCACTTAACACTTAATGATCATGGGATAAGCATGTCATGGACTTTTCAAATTACGTACTCCTATATGGAACACCCACCTATTCCAAACAAGTGAGTACGTGCTCGAACAAGTGTTTAGGCGTCTGCTTCGAGTTCCTTTTGAAGGTCCCCTTGAGCGCCTGAGCAAATAACCATTAACTATTATACACTATCACTTATAATTCCCTACTTATCGAGAAGATTGTACTAGTGTTCACTCTAAGGAGAATTCATAAATTGAGCCTTAGTCATTCATAATCGAGACTAGGAAGTGGCGTTCAAAAACACAAGAGAAATCTGATTTTCGCCTTTGAAATCAAGTGTAAAACGGTCTAGCAATATTGGAGGAAAATGGAGAGTTTGAAACCCTCAATTTCCTTTAAATTCGGAAATTTCAGATTCGACAAGCAAACTTTGAAAAATCAGATCTCACTCTCTATCAGTCCAAAATTGAAAAGTTTGGTACCATTGGAAACTACTTCCAAAATACTAAAAGTTCCTGGAATACACTTTTCCATGATTCCAAATGGAAGGCATTCGAAAATTGGCTCAAAGTTACTGTTTTAGGTTTGCTAGACAGTTTTGAGGTTGGTTTTTCGCCAACTTTGGAAATTTGACAAAATTCACAAAATTTGAACTAGTCTCTCAGGTTTAAAACTCAATTAGAGTTGCAATCAAAGTTTAAAACAAAACAAGCGAAACAAGAATCGGAATTTTGAGCACCAAGATATAACAGCTCAAAGTTGGTCAAAATCGAGATTGTTAGGCAATTTTCCAGATTTGGAAGTAAAACTTTGGTGACTTGATCGTACGTCAAAACAGTCTTAGTGTGATAGCCACACATCTCCTAGGGCGAATCCTAAGGTATTAGCGGACTGCCTACCCAACTCTCGCCGGGACTCGGTCGTTCAAAGTACTAATAACACCGATGAAACGGACAAGATATCTTCCAAGCAAGGGAATGAAACCCTGATTGATACATAATCACTAATCCAATGTTCAGGCTTAGTAATTGTTTGCTACCACTCCATACTCAAAATTACATAGCATAAGTTGAACTTACGAGTACAAACTTACCAGTCTGCTTAAACAAAAGTTACAATCTCAAAACACAAGTACAAACAAAATAAAGCTAAGAAAACTCTTGATCAAGTCCCTTCCCGATCTGTTAAGGAAAACAAAGGGAATGGGGTGAGTTAAAGTCCAATGAGGTTCCAAATAAAGCAATTAAACACATAGCCACATAAGGTCACAAAAAAACCAAATAAACACCGTACAATAGAATAATAGTTTAATCACAGTTCAATTCAAGGATACGGGGGGCTTTCAAAAGCCAAAAATCCACTTGAGGTTGATCATAATTGTCTCCTGTTGACACTCTGTCAACACTTGTATGCACAGTATATAAGGTCTGTAGAACACCACTTTCACCAATCTCCGTCCACCAATCAACCCCCTACCGGGCCCGCACTCCATAAACAGTAGTTTGGTAATACTCGAGTATACCGGTTTCAGTGTACAGTAAACAGTCCTCAAGGTTTACCGGCCTTCTCGACCAAGCCCTTGCTAGCTTAATACGACCGACTCACCTATGAGGTTGGGTACCCAAACAGTAACAGTAGTTGATGGAATATCATCCAAGCAACTTAAGCACAGTCATGTATAGCAATATCTCACTTCATGTTAACTTATTCAGTAAGTGGAGCCTCAGTGGAAAAACAAGGAAGGTCGAGTGCGATAAAGTACACACTCGCCTCAATTTTTAAATAAAACAGTGTTTGGCTCAAACAATAGCAAATCAACGATTCCAAGTATGCAAGTATTCCACATAACAAGTAGCAAGTAGTGGAACACTCACCTGTCAAGCAAAAGTAGCAATTGACGTCAAACGTCTCAGTTACGATCACCTTCGTTGCCCAAACCTAGGTCAACGAGCGAAACCATTAACAATTGGATTCGTTCCTTACGAAAGTATAGGTTCATTAAAAGACCAAGTGAGTAGCCTAAGCTACTTAATCTATCATGCAAATGAGGTTCAAACCATGGGAAAAGTTGATAAGAAAACAAGTTTGGTATGTACATGAAAGTTTGGCAAAAGAAGAGTTTCACCGAAACTCAAAAGTTTCATTACGGTTAAACTGTCTCGCCCAACCGGCCTCGGGAAAACGGTCATTGCTCATTGTGAAAAAATCAGAATTAGGTTCCGTCAGTGGCGTTGGAAACTAGGTTCACAAAGCTATATTTGTCTAGAATAAACTATTTCCAAAATTCCAACGTAAGTGGTTCAAAATTAAGAAACCAAAAGAAATTTCTGGGCTGCCTCGGGTGAACAGTACCGCACGGACAGCCAACTTTCAAGACTCGTCACGAATCGCTCGGGTCAAACCAGAAAATGAGCTTGGTACCATTTTAAAGCTCTAAGAATCTATTTTCAAATGCCACAAACGGCACTCAAATCCGATCACCGAGTAAAACGTTATGACCTTCACAAGACTGCTGGTCAGTAACTTTGATCCAGTCCAGTTTTGCTCCTTGGCTTATAACTCATAACTTATGCAATCAAATTGGCTAATTTTTTGTAGACAACCTCCACACATATAACCCAACATATATCAGTCACATTTGTAGCCAAAATATGCATGAAAATATCAAGGAAAAACAGGGCAGTAAGTTATGGGAAATTTCGGCCAGCCCTCTTCCACAAATTTTTAACTTTCATCCTTCTTGATATTTTCACTCCTTGCACCTAACAAGTGTTAGATCTAACCAAAAAGGGGTTTAAATCATATTAATACCTCATAAACACATATGAACAAGGGTTAGACATTTCATCAAACACTTGGTATGCACACTTACTAACTCACTTACTACTTGTTTAGTTCAAGAGTTTTAACCACAATTTCTAGTTTAGGGCAACCTCTAGTTTGCCCTCAAGGCGTTAAGTACTTCATATAACACAATAGAACCAAAGATTAAGGATCACACACCTCATAAATAACCATGACCAAAGTGCAAACATTTCATCAAACACTTGGTAGGCATGCCATATAACTCAACTACTCTTTGGTTTATTCCAAGAGATTACTCCAAATCTCAATCAAACAACTTGTAGTTTGCCATTAACACTTTGATGCACATGATATATTACCATAAAACTACCATTTAAAGTGTACTTACCTTTCTTGTAAGATGCTTGAACCACCAAATCAATCCACCAAAAGTGAGAACTTCAAGCTTGAATCAAGAACTAGGTTGGAGGAAAATTTCTCACTAACTCAAACTCTTTCTCTTTTGATTTTTGCTCTAGTTTAAGCTAGGGTTAGAAAGCAAGATGTTGGAGCTCTCTCTCTCTTCCTTGCTAAGCCCTAAGAAATTTGGCCATAAGGAGAAGAAAATGGCCAAGTCCAACTTAAATTTGTCTCTTAACCCTTAATCAACAAAATGTCTGGCTAGGATTTTGCCACACGGTCACTTCTTGTCCACAACTTGTGACGCCCCCCCTTCTCCCTAAGGCGAACCAAAGGGTATCCGCGGGATGCCTGCCCAACTCTCGCCAGGACTCAAGCAATTTCCGTCCAAGCTTAATACAATACTAGACGTTACGATTAAATATCATAAATACAATCAGTGCGTAAGCATTCAAGCTTATCAATATTCAACATCTGCCCAATTATTACATCAAAATCTCGAAATACATCAATATTCAAAATATACATCAATCACAAGTCTAGCCCCAAAGTGCAACGGAAACCCTAAAACAAGAGTACACCAAGAGGGGTTTCTCCAACATTTCTCCAAGTCCAATCCTGTTAAGGAAAACAAATCTACAGGGTGAGCAAAACGCTCGTGAGGCCAAGAACACACATGCAAGCACTTTGTCAAATAACAATCCCAAATTTAATAATAAAACCATGACTTTTCAATAATCAATCATTCGAACAGGAAAAGTAATCAGAAACAATTCAAGGATATAGTAGCTCTCAGGAGCTAAGTTCCACTCGCTCTGCCGATGTCATTCGTATACCTTCCCGCGTTGACCCTCCTGTCAACCGGGTCAGTATTTCCATTTCCGTAGATCACCACTTACTTCCCTCCATCCACCGTACACCTCAAGGGCTCACAAGTCATTTATAAGGCGATACTCCACGAGTATGCCAAGCAAGACCTCTCATTAGGTCGAGCTTATATATATATATCTCATGGCTCGCCCAAGTTCCCGACCAAGCCCATTGCCGGCTCGAGTCCAAGGTCGGCCTATGAGTTTGAGCGTCCCCCATTCATTTGAAAGTCGAGGAGGTTCACTCCAACGACATATGTAATCATAACATAACATTGCATTTCATTCATTCATTCAATACATTTCATTCATTCAATACATTTCAATCATTCATTTGAAATTAGGACGAGTGCGATAAAGTACGCACCCGCCCTTATTTTTAAAACTTCCAACAATTACCACAAATAAGCAAGTATCAAAGATTCACACACTTGACACTCACCGAGCAATTCAATAAGAATTGTTTTCTGGGAGTTCAAGTGTCCACTGTGAGATCCTCTTGAAGGTCTCCTTGTGCGCCTGGCAATTAATAGTAGATAATCACTCAAATAACCCACTTATCAAGAAAGATTGTACACTAGTACAATCTAAAGATTATTTCACAAAAGGAACCTCAATTACTCGTAAATCGAGGTTCAACTTGCCTTTCATTATGTACAATATTATTTGAGTTTTTATCATGAAAATTGAGGGCAAAACGTTTGAATAATACCAAGAGAATTAAGAGTTTTGGAAAAACTCCTTTGCCTTGAAAATTGAGAAATTTCAGTTTTATCCTAAATCTTTGAAAATTCGTATCTCTCTAGATATAAGTCCAAAACTGGAAAACTTTATACCGTTGAAAACCTTTTGGAAAGTGTTAAAAGTTCTTGGAAGACACCTTTCCACGAATCTAAGTGGAAAGTACTCAAAAATGAGTTTGAAGATACAGACTCGGCGTACAAGGCAGAATTAAGTTGGATTTCGGCCAACTTTGAAAATTCGGCACGATTAACACGTTGCGAACCGGCCTCTGAAATTTGTAACTCAAGTAGTGTTGCAAGTGAGGTTTACAACAAAGCAAGCGGATCAAGAATCGGAGTTTCGAGTACCGAGATACGGTAGCCCGAAGTTGGGGAAATTCAAGACTGGAGAAGAATTTCCAGATTTGAACCTCCAACACTAGAAATTTAATTAGGTATCGAAACGAATTTGGATTGGTACCAAAATTGGCAGTATTTTACTCCTATATGAAAGGTACCGCTCTATCAAATTTCAGGGAAAAATACCTTCGGAAAGATAGTTAATTAGTCAACCAAAGTTCAGGAAAATTCTAAGGCAATCTGCCTTTTGACTTTCATTTCCCAATTCAAATCGTTTAACCAAGAAAGCTATCCAACCATGGTTCATTGGTGAAATAAAGGTCTAAGATACATCTATGATACCTTTGGTAAGTGATGAGCATCAAGAACTTCAATTAATAAAATCATTCCCAAGTTTTGCCCCAAATCAGTCCAAATACTACGTTTTTCCAAAACAGGGCAGTCCTCTTGTTTTGGTCACAACTCAATCAATTTAACTCGGAATGAGGCATGGTTTATAGCGTTAGAAAATACATTCACGGGACTAAAAGTTCACAGAAGGAAATGTTCTGAAATTCGGCAAGCAACCAGCTCAAAATTGAGCCTCAAGTTGCTGCCTCTACAAGCCATTCCAGCAAATCCGAGAGACAGGACAGCTATCTTAAAACGTTTGGTTTGGATCACTCACAAAGAATCAGAGCGTGCATTTTATCTCAAATTAAATCCAGGAATGTCTAGTTTCAAACTCCACCAACGGCACTTGATTTTGACACCCGAGGACAGAGTTATGGTCAAAATGCTACCGCTGGACAGGTTTACCCGAAAATAATTTTCCAGCTTGCCTAGTTCACGAATAAATTCATTTGCCCATCCAAACGTTAATGTTTTCCAACGAAAATTTTTACACATATAATATAATATATAAACATCAGGTTCATGCCAATAAATCACCAAAAATGGGCCTTATCATGGCCGAACAAAACAGGGGCAGTTTCGGAAATTTCTTGTCATGACCTCTACTTTGAGTTTCCAACAATAATACTCCATGAATCCATCATTATAACCATTAAACTACCATTAAATCCAACATTAATCCTCGAATCAGCAACAACAACCCAAGTGTGGGAATACAAAGAGCCCACTTTCACATTTTACAACCATATCAAGCCATCCATACACATGCAATAGCTTAAAGATGCATTTCTACCATCATAATCCAAGCTTAAGGTGTAGGATGAAGTTATACCTCCTTAGTGTCTTAACCCAGAAATTTTCGGTCCTCAAGGCTCCAAGAAACCGTAAAAATGCAGCCCTTTTGTTAGCTAAATCCAACCTCCAAGTAGTTTGCTAGATGGTCTTCAAGTTTGGTGAAGATTGATTGAAGTTTTGTGGTTGATTTGGTGAAGAAATTTTTGAAGCAAGGGAGTTAGAGAGAGGGAGAAGGCTGGTCGGCACTATGGGAGAGAAGAGAGAGTGAAATATGATCAATTCTAGCTTCCAAGGGAAGATTAAATGAGTGGTGCACATTCACTCCAAAGTCAACCCTTATTAGGGCTCGTTTGGCACGTTTTAGGCTCGATTTTCTCGCGCGTTTGGTTCACTAGTGCACTAAACCTCCAATGCATTTATATTCATGTAAGTATTATTCACTCTTAATTGTCCCGAAATAAGAGTCTAAAGTCCCTCAAATAAAGTCGCGCGTGTGAAAACGCGTACCGTCAAATTTAACGTTATAACTAGAAACTTCCGAGAAATTCTTATAACGATTGCACTACTAACTATCACTTGAGTATTTACTCATAAGATTACCTATTTTAGGACCATAGTATAAGTCTCCAATATTCCAAGCTTATTGTGCTACTACGCGGATAAAATCTCCAAGCACTATTCACTATTTTTACTAAACGCACTCCAGGAAATTAATTCTTGAAACAAGTCACTTTAAAAATATAACGAAGCTATATTTCCACGTAATTAGGTTCAATAGGTCTAGAAAATAATATTCAGAATAAATGAACAAGTAAATAATTAAATAAGCTCAAATTAGGGTTTTAATAGGAGTTTTACGAGTTCTCACATGAGTCGAGTATTAACTCCTCAAATCTCCAATAAATTTGTATCCATGCGTCTTTTGGAAAACTATCCACGCGTGAGTAGTATATGCTCACTTAGAACTTATTCACCTTTAATTCTCGATTAACTTTTCTTAATATGCTATTGTCCGTTCTTAATTTCCCCAGGATAATCATACTCTCGAATACAATATCACCTTGAAACACTCGTGTTCATTATTTCCCACTTAAACAATCCTCCGAAAATTGAAGTTGTTAACGGGACATTTTAAAAGCATAATGAAGACATTATTCCATACGAATGGATTTAAAATGGTCGTAATAAATTATTTGGGAAAAACAGGTAGATAAATACTTAATTAAACCATTAATATTCGATAAAAATAAGAAATTTTTCGGGTCCTCACACAACTTCTATTAATCCTTTAACTAATTATGTTTCAACCCTTCCAAATGTACCAATACCTATTTAACACCACTAATATCTCACATAAAGTCCCTACCACAATTAAAAACCGCTTGGTACAATGTAAGTGGTGAAAAATGAAACTAACTCAACAAAATTGTTTTAGTTGAAGTGAAAGGATATGAAATGTAATGCATGGAAATTGTTTTAATACATATAGAATGCTATGCAAGGGCATATTATAAGTGGTGAAATAGTTAAAACTAACTTAAGCAAAAACGTTTTAAATTTCTTAGAGTATACGATAACACATAGGGGATACAATGCTAGGGCTTATAATCCGTGGTTTCATTCTTAGAATAAGGCATGTAGTTTAGAAAAATTGCATTTTAAAGTGAGGGTTCTCACACTTAGAATGACACCAAAATTGATACATTTCAACTTGCACATGAGGACTACTCCTCTACGAAATTTCACTTAAAAATTCACAAGGGAAGGTAGTTAACTAAACTACCAAAGTTCAAGGGAATCCGAAGACAAATCTGTCTTCAAGCTTCCGTTTTCCGTTTTCAAACATTTGGCCAATGAAATCATCTCAAATCTGGTTCATTTATGTAGACATTGTCTAAGAAACATCCAAGATACGTTTGGTAGGTGGTTATCGCCAAGAATTTCGAATAATAAGTCCCAAGTCAAGATTTGCTATAAACCAGTCCAAGGTAAGGGTTTTCAAATCATTGAGTCAGTTTCGGATTTTGGCCATAACTCACTCAATTCAACTTGGAATCGAGCGTGGTTAGTGGCATTGAAAAATAAATTCATAAAGCTACAATTTCTCAGAAGAAATCGTTTTCAAAATCTGTCCGGAGCTCCCAGTGTAGATGTGAAACAGGACAGTCATGTTCAAATGATTGGTATAGACTACTCAGGTAGAATCAGAAGGTGAATTTTATACCGTTGGGAATCTGAGAATGTCTAGTTTCTAGTGCCACAAACGGTACTTGATTTGGACATTGGAGCAAAAAGTTATAGCCGTTTGAAAAACACTGCCAGAGCAGTTACGGGAAAAATTTCCAGTTTTGCTGATTTCCGAAAACATCACATTTGGCCAACCAAATCACGAAATTTTTTGATGAAACTTCATACACAACTTATATTACACATATCCATCAGAAACAATTCATTAGAACCACCTAAAATTGCACTAAAGGTCATGGAAGGAGCAAGGGCAGAATGGTCCCTTTTTGCTCAACTCACTCCCTTGAGTTTTCCTTCAACAACACAACATTTATCCACTAGATTAAGCACTAAACCAGTATTAATAACATCAAAACTCATCAAATCAGTCCACCAACCATAGTGGGAGTTCATAGAGCCCACACATCAAGATCTACAACAATCCAAAGCTACCCACTTGAAGCTACAAGCTTCTAGGTGCAATATAACTTACAAAAACTAAGATTCAAGGGCTTGATCGTTGATTACCTCCTTAGATGATCTTAATCAGAAATTTCGGCCCTTAGAGCTCCACGAAAACCGTGGATAAGCTGCTCCTCTCCTAGTCCAAGGTAGTCTCCAAGTTATTTGCAAGTTGGATGCAAAATTTGAGATGAAATGGAGGAAGATTGGTGCAAAATTTGGAGTGAGAATGGTGAAGCTTTTCTTCCTTCTTCCTTGCTTTTTTGGACGTCCAGAATGAGAGAGAAGAGAGAGAGTGTTGTGATGAATAAATCTTCTTGAGGAAGCTTGGTGGTTGGTGCCCTTTTTGGCACAAAAGTCAACTCTCACTTGCGCGTATACGCGCGTTTCGCGCTCGATTCCTCTCGAGTTTGTTTCACTTGTGCACTAAACCTCCAATGCACTTGTATTCATATAATTATTGTTCACTCTTAATGGTCTAAAAATAATGGTATTAAATCCCTCAATTAATCGCGCACGCGAAAACGCGTATCTCCGATTTTGCGCGATACAGTGAAACTTTTAAGAAATTCTTATAACGATAATATAACTAACTAACATTTGAACGTTTAAACATAAAAATACCTGTTTTAGGGCTAATATACATGTCTTCAATTTTCCAACCTCATTGTACCCTTAAATCGGTTGTCGTTCCCAAACATGCATTCACTATTTTCACTTATCGGACTTCGAAAAATTAATTTTTGAAACGAGCCACTCTAAAAATATAAGTAAGTCATAGATTAATGTAATTAGGTCTCAAGAGGCTAGAAAATAATATTCGGAGTGAACGGGCAATTAAATATTTAAATAAGATCGAAATAAGAATTTAAATTAAGAAAATTTGCGAGTCCTCACATGTTCTTGATAAGAACTTGGGTGATAAAGTGTCCTACTACTTGCTAAACTTGGGGGGAAATAAAAAAAATCGTTAAAAAATCTCCCCAAAAAATCCCAGTTGTTGCTACATTTTTTTGCTTCTGGTTTTCATACTTGGGTGAAGAAGATATAGTGCACGTGCAAGAGGTCTTTTTTTTTTTTTTAAAACAAAGAAATGGGCTGATGGGCCTTTCTTGTTTTCTTTCTCATCCTTTCCAGATTTTTGTGGGATCTTGGATTGGGCTTTTAGGAAGTTTTGGTTGTCTGAGGAATTTTTGATTGGGTTTAAAATAAAACCAAACCTCTTCTATTTTCATTTTCTTTTCTCCTTGTCCTACAAAATAATCATAAAATAAAAATATTTACTTAATCAATAATATAAAATAAAGATACCATACAATTAACAAAATTTTTGAGTAAAATTTGGTGTCTACACTCCCTTCCCATTCATGTTCCATCCAGTCTTATTCTCGAGCAAGCATGTCCTAGGTGCAGTGAAACTCTTGTGATAGCACAATTGACTAATGAGAAATAGCCAACACCTATGGACATGTAGGTGGTACATAGAAGGTATGAACAACAATAGTTTTAATAAAATCTATCACACTAGATGATACACTGGAGACGTAGCTACTCAACCACTCTATAAGACGCGGGCAAAAGATGTGTTGATCAGTGAATTGATTACGCCCCTTTCGTTAATTCATTTACTATTACCAAATTAGTTTATTTTGCAATTCATGCACAATCTACATTTATTTTTATTTATTTCTTAATGTATAAATTCTAATATAATTAAATAGCACTTTTACTCCAATTACACGTTCCAAACTAAAACTACCCAAAATTTTTAAGTCATACATATTAGACAATTTTAATTTTAATCCAACAAATAAATTTACACAACCTATAAACTCTTGTAAATGTTAGAAATTTTACAAAACGAAAAAAATTTCCAGCCTTCAACTGCATTAAAAAATTTATTTGGTTTTTTCAAAAATCTTAACCCTTATGCAATGGCTAACTAGTTGTTATCTGGATTTTAAACCAAAAAAAAAAAATTCAACAGTGTCGCCGCACTTTGATACTTGCATTAAAAAAGTTAACAGCGGCTAGTTAGTCTTCATATTGATTTTGAAGCTATGTGTGTGTGTGTGTGTCTATATATATATATATATATATATATATATATAATAGTGTTGTCACACATGATATGTGTGGTGGCACTATTCCTTTTACAAAAAATGAAAATTATTGTGTCACCCCACATCCCATGTGCAGTGGCACTAGTTTAAAATATTATAAAAATTTGAATTTAGATGTGCAGCGACACTAGATTAAGAAAAGAATCCTATAAAATATCACTTTTGCACTTTTCTTTACCATTATTTTGAGAAATTTGCTCGAAAAGGAGGTTTCCAATCAATCAGCCATTCCCAAAAGTAATCAAAAATAAAATTTGATAACCCATGATCCAAAATGTAATTAAAACTAAAATTTAATTACCTATGATCCAAGGGCTGAAAATTGAGATTAGTTTATAAATCCTAATCTAAGGGCTATTTACTAGGCAGCATACATACAAACTTTATTAAGAAGTAGGTTTAACTATTTGGGTCAAGAAAAAACAAAGCCATGTTCTCTAAATGGTAAAAGAGCCATATATGTAGAAAATGAAAAACATTATTACCTTGACCTGTTAGAACAAATATGCAACAAGGGAAAAGGAAATAGGAATTCTCCACATTGTTAAGGCTAAGTGTCAGACAATAGCAAAGTCATGTGTCTTAAAGATAGGGTGCTATAATAACTTGTCCTTTCTTCTTATTATACATGAGGGATGTTCCACAAATATAGACAAACATCCAAATGAATTTGGTGGTAAGAGGCTATATCTTTCATAATGTGGGTCATGAGTTCAAAATCCGTCAACTATACATTTGTTCAAGTTAGTTGAAGGATGGATGCTAGTGGTTAGATCCCCTAATTTGCTAGTCAAGTGCCATGTGGCTGTAGAGGTCCCAATTTATGTGGCATAATAGGTTCTTTCTTAATTAGTTGGGACTATTGTTCATTTTATAAGATATATGTAGCTTTGTATTGATTTCAATTTTTTTTTTTCAAAAACTGCTTTTGTTTGTGAAGTTTACAATAACAATTCCAAAAGCAACTTAAAAACACTCACAATTTCAAATATAACATACAAAAAAAAAATCAAATACTATCACATTTTCTTCTTCCACCACCTACTACAATCACCACCTCTCCTTTCATCCCTACTTCTTCACGTCCACATCCACCCTTCCCCTCCTCTTTTCTCTCTCTTCTTCTTCCTCTCTCTTTCCCCCTTCCCTCTCTTGCAGCACCCTCCCCTCCTTTCCTCTCATCTAGTCTTGGTCACTGCAATCAAATCTGGCGTGGTCATGGGGCTATGGAAAGAGGGAAAGAGAGGGCAAGAGAGGGAGGAGGAAGAAAGAGAGGGAGGAAGGGGTAGGAAGAGGGAGGGGAGAGGATAAGAGAGGGTAAGAAACGGTGATGGTGGTGGAGCAGAGGGGATGAGAAGAGTGGTAGGCAGTTAATTTTTTTTTGTTCTAAAAATAGCCTGCTAAAATTTAAATTCTAAAAATACTCTAAAATACATTTTCAAAAATACCCCAAAAACACCGTAAAAACTACTCCTAAAAACACTTAATCATTTTTAGTAAAAAAATATTCCCAAAAAACACCTAATCTGTATGAAGCTTATGTTTTCTTAAATTGGTATGAATAATGAAAGACTCTCTAAATATAAATGAATTTAAACTTGGGTAAAATACCAAAAACCCCTATGATTTGCCAAATGTACACTTTACCTCCATATGGTTTGAAAACCTACAATTTAACTCCATCATTTCAACTAAAGTGAAAGTCTGACAGAAAACATCTACAATAACGATATTTGAGTGCCACGCACTTCTACTGAGAGTTGTGGTTGTGATAATATTTTCACTTGCCAAAAAATACCCCCTGTGTTTTCAGACCATAGGAAGGTAAAGTGTACATTTGACAAACCACAGGGGGATTTTTGGTATTTTATCCATTCTCAAATGCACGAAATATTCTTCCGAAGAATTGACTTATAGAGGGGCAATTTTGACATTTTCTGTTCAGACGTTAGTTTAGATATTTACCATCAGACTTTCACTTTAGTTGAAATGACAGGGAGTTAAATTGTAGATTTCTAAACTATAAATTGTAGGTTTCTAAACTATAGGGAGGTAAAGTGTACATTTAGCAAACCATAGGGGGGTTTTTGGTAATTTATCCTTAAAACTTACACACTATTCTCATAATTTTCATTCCTCCAATTGCAATTTGCAAAATTTTCCCTTGTTACATGAGACGCTTACTCAATTTTTTTTCCAAGTTTTGTTTGTCAATTACATTTTTAATTTATCAATTATCTTTGATTGTGATAATGTTATACACAATGTTTATTGATAATTTCCTAGATTTCATTTTAATGTACATTCCTTTCTGATTTTTCTTTTTCCTTTATCATAAAATCTTGCATTCCTATTTCATTTTTTGTTCTCTATCTACCATCTCTACTTCACTTGTTAGCACTGTTTACTTTTCAATCCCTATCAAATTACACTTCTTAATTCAAAAATGATAAAGGAATTTTCTTGCATTATTTGGTACATCCTATTTTACTCAATAGCTCCTTCATCATGGTTTTCTTTCATTAACTACCAAAGAAACCACCTTTGAACAGGTTTCAACTCAACAACTTTATTACTGCCTCTATGTTCGCTAACATAATGGATCGTTAAAAACCACTTTCTTAGAATTAATGCGCTTGCACTATTTTACATTAATGGTCTGTAGAAATCTCCACATATTTTATAAGTTAGCAAATTAAGGCAAAAGATTGGGAGATTTTGTAGATGCTAATCTTAAGATTAAGAAGAGAGAGATAGAGTGATAAAGAGTGTGAGCCCATCAAAACTTAGAGATATAATCACATTTGATTAGATAAGGGTATTATTGGTATTTTGATAAAAATGCATGTGAGAGCATAGTTAATGAACCAGTTTGACCATCTTGACTTGGTTGTTGAATCACTCAACTGGTGAACTAGCTACTAGGCCGGCTAGGTTCCTAATCTATGTCAGGAATCATAAGTGATGCGACGTAGTTCTGGAGTCTTACGGCATCGTTTTGGAAATTGCCAGGAAGAATAAGTAGTGCGACGTAGTTTTGGGTGTGAGTTCATACTCTTGCGGGTAAACGGTACCGTTGCACTGAAAGTTAGTTAGGAAATCTATTATATTTGTTTCAGTATATTTGTTTCAGTTAGTTACAAGTCGGTTAGCATTGCTGAAGTGTAAATAATGCTATAAATAGCAGAAGGGTGGTGAAAGGCGGTAGTCAGATTGATAATCAGATTTTTCAAATGAAAATATCTTCTCATTTCTCTCAATTCTCTCTCAGTTCATGAACACATCTCCTTCTCTTTCTTTCTTCTGCAAATTATCAGGTTGAATCCTGACAAGTGGTAATTAGAGCCTTCAATCCCCGGTGGAATTCATAGAAATTTTGATGGCGGATGGTACTAGACTCAAGAATTTGGATGAACAACTCAGGAAACTTGAGACTAGGGTTCAGATTCAAGTCAATTCCATGCAAGCAGAGATACAAGAAACTCGTACGCACATAGACACTTGAATGGGGGAGCTCGATAAGAAGATTGATGCATCAATGGCAGGAATGGAGACGAAATTGATTTCATTTCTTCAAACTCTCAACAGAGGCAAAGCAGCTGCACCAAGGGAATCTCTTCCACAAGAGAAGACTCCTTTATTGTCCAATCCTCATGTAAGATGCAAGGAATGGGGGGATCAGTCAGCAGCAAGCAAGGACCGCAGGGTTACAGTTCCGAATCCTCCTAAGATAGACCTTCCTTTCTTTGAAGGGCACAGGCCTCAGGAGTGGATCAGGAAATGCGAGAAATATTTTCTCATTCATCAATTTCCTGAGGATCAGAAATTGGAAGTAACAGAGATGTATCTGGTAGGGAAAGCAGAAATATGGTTTCAAGGAGTCAAGAGGAGCAAGAGAAGAATCTCTTCGGAAGAATTCTACGAATTATTGAAAAGAAGGTTTGGAGATCGAGGAAGAAGAGATGAGGTAGAAGAATTCAATAAACTCCACCAAACCAGCACTGTCAAGGACTACCAAGAGAAATTTGAGGAACTGAGTTCCTTGATGTTAGTAAGGGATCCTCACCTCTCTGAGTCTTATTTTGTTTCCAATTTCATCAGTGGCATTAAAGAGGAAATAAGGCCTATGGTTAAGATGTTAAAGCCTAATACCTTAATTGAGGCTTTCGAGATTGCAGAATCGCAGGAACAATCACTGGCATTGAATGGAAGGTATGCCAAAAACACTAGGAACTGGGAGCTTGCGAAAAACTCAAGGTCCTCCAGTGCCTTGTCAACAGCCAACACAGGGGGGAAGGTTTCAGAACCATTGGTCAAAAGAAGGTAAATTTTGAGAGCATTAACCTGGAAAGTAGGAAGATCTCTCCTCAGGAGATCTTGCGTAGAAAGAACAATCATCTGTGTTTTAAGTGCGCAGAGAGGTTTAGTCCTGGCCATCAGTGCAAGTACAGGCATTTGAATTTCATTCTGAAAGAAGATGAGAAACCTGAATTTCTTGATGCTATTGGGGAACAGGATGAGCATACTAGTCATCCAGGGCAATCAGTTGATGTGTCCTTGCATGCACTGACAACCTCTATCAAGAGGAATACTCTTAAATTACAAGGGTTGTTGAAAGGAAAAACTATATCTGTTTTGGTTGACACTGGCAGCACTAATAGTTTTCTGAATTCCACATTACTGAATACCATGACCTTAAGGACAGCGAAGATGACACCACTAAGGGCCACAATTGCTGATGGGACCACCATTTCCAGTGAGCTGCTTTGTCCAAATGTGACATGGAGTATCCAGGGGTATGACTTTAGCTTTCCTTTGGTAATCATGGAACTAGGGACATGGGATATGATACTTGGGGTGGATTGGATGGTGCAGTACAATCCTATCACATTCGATTTCAAACAGTTGCTGATCAAACTATCAGAAAAAGATGGGGAAATAGTGTTGGAAGGGGCAGCTGAGCAACCCTCAATAAAGCTGATCAGAGGAAAGGCAATTAAGAAGGTCATGCAACAGAAACACAGAACCTTGGCATCAATCTGTCCAGTGCCTGAGGTTAGCAACTCAGAGGATGTAAGTTCACTCCCTAGTGAAATCTCAGAATTACTGCACCAGTTCTTTGATGTATTTGCTGAACCTACACAATTACCACCTAAAAGAGCACATGACCACACCATACCCTTGAAACCAGGGGTCCAACCTTTTAAACTTAGACCCTATAGGCATCCACACTCCTAGAAAACAGAAATTGAAAACTAAGTGTCCAACATGCTTCAAACTGGGGTCATTAAACCTAGTACTAGCCCATTTTCTTCTCCTGTCCTACTAGTCAAAAAGAAAGAAGGCACCTGGTGTTTCTGTGTAGATTACAGGTACCTAAATGACCTCACCATCAAGGATAGGGACCCTATTCCCAATATTGAAGAGCTCTTAGATGAACTATTTGGCTCTAAGTTCTTCAACAAGATTGACCTCAGATCTGGTTATCACCAAATCAGAGTCAAGGCTTGTGACATCCATAAAACAACATTTCAAACCCACCAAAGCCATTATGAATTTCTAGTTATGCCTTTTGTCCTCACTAATGCCCCTGCCTCTTTCCAATCCCTCATGAATGAGATCTTCCAGCCTTACCTCAGAAAATTTATACTTGTCTTCTTTGATGGCATACTCATCTACAGCCCAGACCTACAATCCCATGTAAACCACCTGAGAACAGTGTTGGAAATTCTGAGATCTCACGAGTTGTATGCAAATATGTCCAAATGCATGTTTGCTCAGCTGAGAGTGGAGTACTTGGGCGATATCATATCCTACAATGGGGTTGAAATGGATGCTGCTAAGGTTGAGTGCATAAGAGCATGGCCAGTGCCTGAAACTGTTAAGGTTTTGAGGGGATTTTTGGGCCTTACAGGTTATTATAGGAGGTTTGTGCAAGGTTATGGGCAAATCTGTAAGCCTTTGACTGAATAGTTAAGGAATGACTCTTTTGGCTGGAATGAATCAGCAGCCACAACCTTCCAGAATCTGAAGGACGTCATGACTACCATTCCTGTGTTAAGAATGCCAGATTTTTCTAAGCCTTTTGTTGTGGAGACTAATGCTTGCAGTAAAAGTATAGGTGCTGTGTTAATGCAAGAAGGGCAACCCATAGCTTATCTTAGCAAAGCCTTAAGTCCTAAGAATTTGGGACTCTCTATATATGAAAAAGAGTTGTTAGTTGTGGTGATGACAGTGACAAAGTGGAAACACTATCTGCTAGGATACCATTTCATCATAAGGACTGATCACCAGAGCTTGAGATTTTTGTTGGAGCAAAGGTTGAATATACCACTACAGCATAAGTGTTTAACAAAGCTCTTAGGCTTGGATTATGAAATCCAATACAAGAAGGGAGCTGAGAACAAAGCTGCTGATGCCCTGTCCAGGGAGGGATTTCAGGAGGAGGATTCTGCAGGAGAAGTCTGTGTCAGTAAAGATTCTGCAGGGGTAGTATGTGCCATCTCTTGCATGAAGCCCCAATGGTTGGTAGATGTATCTGAGAGTTATGAGGGTGACTCATCATGCCAAGAGAAAATTGCTCAATTGCTGATAGATCCTACTTCTGTTGCTGATTATGAGTATGCAAATGGGAATTTAAAGGTCAAAGAGAAGATATATGTTGGAGATCATGGTAATCTGAGGAACCAAATCATTCAGCATTTACATTCTTCTGCAGTAAGGGGTCATTCTGGTCAATTGGGATGCCTGAAGCGACTAGGTACAGTCTTCTACTGGCCCAGGATGAAGAAGGATGTAGTTGAATTTGTCAAACAGTGTGGTGTCTGCCAGAGGAACAAGCATGAGAATGTTCCTTACCCTGGCTTATTGCAGCCTCTGCCAATGCCCAACCAAGCCTGGTCACAAATCAGTATGGATTTCATTAAGAGTTTGCCAAATTCTAAAGGCTCTGACACTATACTCGTGGTTGTGGACAGGTTCACAAAATTCTCCCATTTCATTCCCCTCAAGCATCCTTTCTCAGCAGTGGAAGTTGCCAAGTTATTCTTAACACATGTTTTCAGACTCCATGGGTTACCAGATGTGATAGTCTCAGATAGGGACAAGCTCTTCACCAGTCTTTTTTGGCAAAAGCTGTTTAGACTGGTTGGAACTCGCTTAAACCTCAGCTCAGCCTACCATTCACAAACAGATGGTCAAAGTGAATGTGTTAATCAGTGTGTCGAGACATACTTAAGGTGCATGAGTAGTGATAGACCTCAGAAGTGGAAGTCTTGGTTGCCTATAGTTGAGTAGTGGTATAACAGTAACTACCACACTAGCCTTAAAATGACCCCATTTGAGGCCCTCTATGGTTACAAACCTAACCAGATACCCCTGGGGTGCATTTTTGATACTATAGTTCCTGCAGCCAATGATCTTGTTCGTGACAGGCAGACAATGTTGCAAATTTTTCGCCAGAACCTGACTCAAACGTAGCAGCAAATGAAGTCTTTTGCAGATAAGAAGAGGAGTGAAAGAGTTTTGGAAGTTGGTGACATGGTTTATTTGAAGCTTCAACCTTACCGCCAATAGTCTGTGGAAGTAAGGCGTTCCTTGAAACTTGCCTCTAAGTATTATGGTCCTTTTCTTGTCCTTGCTCGTGTGGGAGAAGTAGCTTACAGATTGGGGTTACCTCAGGGTTCAAAAATTCACCCTTTGTTCCACATTTCTATGCTGAAGAAGCAGTTAGGAGGTTCTCAAGCAGTCATGCCTGCATTGCCATTAGTTGGTCCTGATGATCAGTGTGACAGCCCCACTTCCCCCTAACGCGAACCAAAGGGTTCGGTAGACCACCTGTCCAACTCTCGCCAGGACTCACTCAAACTCTTCAAAAGAAATAAGAAATAACCTCGAGGATAAAAAAAAAATAAGTATCAAACTTGAAATGCATACTTACATTCATTTCTATCTCAAAATAATATACAATCCCAAATAAAATGAAAGTTCTCAGTTCTTAATACATCCAACCATATTCAAGCACTAGGGCGAGAACCATTACAAAAATTCAAAAGAGCTAGACTAGACTGGTCTGTACAGATCTCTCATCCTTGCTCGCATCCCCTGTTAAGGAAAACAAAACTAACGAAATGAGGTAAAAGCTCAGTGAGGTTTCAGACACATAATCAACTTAAACAAGGACATTAGTCATGTAGTAACAAGTAATCCATGAAACAATTACAATCCAAAGCAATGATAACACATTCATTAAAAGGATACATGCTTACGTGGAGCCTTTCGTTCTTTCCTTCTCCTTTCATTTCCTTAGTCCTCCAATATTTAAAATTTCATTTGTAATTAAAAACCTCCTTTCATTCATTCTTTTAATTTCTCCCTATTCTAGACATTAGCCAGACTCCACCCGACAACGTGGTAATACTCGAGTATACCAAACTTTCACCCAGGGTTACAAAATCGCCCAACCGAGTCCGCTTCTGGCTCAAGGCGACCGGCAACGAAGCACAAGGGTCCAGTTCAGCCAAAAGCCTTACATTCATGCACAACTAATATTTAATCACTTAAACATTGAAAATTTCACATTTCATTTAGGTCGAGTGCGATAAAGTACACACTCGCCTTGCAAAATTCATTTTTAACAAACATTTATCATTTAATCAAATATCCATAACAAATCATATACTTAATGGAAACATAACAAACAAAGAACACTCACCTATTTAAGCAAAAGAACGTCCAAAGTATTCTTCCGGGTATTACCCTCAATCACCAATAAACTCTAATATTAATCAAGAGAAAATATTATAGTTAAACCATCCAAAGTTTAGGTGAATCAAAGAAAATCCGAATAACTACTAGTACAAAGTATAAATATGGTTTTGGAAGTGAAAAGAATACATTTAAACCAAAGGATATGAGTCAAATATTTGTAAAACTTATGCTCGCTCGTAAAACTTTGAAATCTCCATTTGAGTTTAAGTGACAAAGAAAACGTATTTCTATTAGTCGTAAATTTCATTTTTTCAAGGGTAAAAGTTTCGGTCGAATTTCAACTTATAAGCCTCTATTGAAGAAGACTTGAATACCTCAGATGATTCAAGTTAGTTTCATCCTCAACCCTTACTCAAGTCGCGAGTACATCTACCTACCCCTCGAGTGCAAATTTGGGCAGCACGCCCTTTGTATTTACCTATTTTCCAACCATTTATGGCTTCATTCTTTTACTCAATCAATCCCAAAGTCACATACAGATAATCTCATTACAATAGCCATTCAATAGGCTAAAAGTCAATCAATTACAAAACCAAGTTAGAAAAGTGACCGGAAATAAGATTTAAGGTGAAAAACAAAATGATAGGTTTGATGTCTCTTAGCATATCGGTCACAACCGAAGCTATGCTTATCAGATTGGGATATAATTTATACCGTTTCGAAGCTAAGATAAAGAGCTACAATTTTGATGAAGACCACTCAGTCCAGTTCGTAGTTTAACTAGATCAAAATTTCAAATTACAGAACCAGAGTCTCACAATCAGGCTAGTTAACCACATGATGCTTAAACGATAATAACTCAGGCTACCAAAGTCCAATTGAGGCGTTTTTAGGGCCGTTGGAAATTTAAGACATAGAACTACAACTTCTATGTTTTGACCAAAAACTAATTCAATATGGATCAAGGTGAACAGATGCGGTCAGATTAGTGAAATGTCAATACTGTCCCTAGAACTCTACCTATGGCTGTCAGGGGTAATTTTGTCTTTTCAAATGATACAGTGCTCGGATTGAGCTGAACTTTTATAAGCAGCTATAAAACATCATTTCCTACAACTTTCATGTTTTAACCTCAGGCTGATTTGGCCTCCATCATGACCGAAAGAACCGGGCAGAACAGGGTCAGTTGAAACCCTAAACTGGAATTTTCGCACCAAAACAGAAATTTTCGGCAACCAATCATATCCAACATATACAAACTCCATTTTACACTATAACAAACCATCAATCCATGACTAAACAATAATTACTATCTAAAAACAGAAAAATCACTAATAAATAAAAAATCCATCAAAACTCAACTTCCAACCATAAAACCTACTTCAAATCAATATATTTAGCCACAAAAGCCATTAATTTACAACTACTAGGAACAAAGGAAGGTGTTCTTATCAATTTACCTTAGAACCTCAAGGAAAATGGTAGCTTAGTCTTTCCTTCTTCAAAACAACTCCACCAACATCTTTAAGCTTTCCTAGTGATCACTTGTATGGAGTAGATTCAAGTTTGGTTAGCTAGAACACAAGATTTGAGCAAGTTTGGAAGCTAAAATTGAAGAGCTCTCTCTTTTGTTTTCTCCTCAAGAGCAGCCGGCCAAGGCAAAGAAAATTGAGAGAAAATTGGTCAAAAATTGGTTTTAGTAAAGGTGATGAATAGTAAGTCAAAAGCCATCTTCCAATGGTATCATGACACTTGGCCTTTCTAGTGTTTTCCCTAATCCCTTGGTTTCCAATGGTTATATCATATAACAAACCTCTAATTATCCTTTAGCACCTTGTTAAATAATAACACTTAGTACAAAACTCACTTAGTCACCAAAATCACATCGCACTTACCGCACTAGCGGGTCCCACGTCTATAACGCACTTCAAATTAACGTACACTAACTCATACTAGAAAAATGATTTTAAAACTGTACTTACTTATAAAAATGCATAGAAAATTTAATATTTCTAAGGAAAGTATAAAATGTAGGCAAAGAAATAGAATAATGCTGAGAAAATGTGAAAAAATTTTTTGGGTTCTCACAATCAGATTCAGGTTGCTCCTGAAATGGTACTCAAAAGGAGGGCCATACTATGAAACCACCAACCAGTGTCACAAGTCTTGATCAAATGGGTCAATCTGGGATTTGAAGAAGCTACTCGGGAGGACCTTGATTTCATCAAACACCGGTTTCCAAAATTCCATCCTTGAGGACAAGAATGCTCTGAAGGCGAGGGTATTGTCAGGAATCATAAGTGATGCGACGTAGTTCTGGAGTGCGACGTAGTTTTGGGTGTGATTTCATACTCTTGCGGGTAAACGGTGTCGTTGCACTGAAAGTTAGTTAGGAAATCTGTTATATTTGTTTCAGTATATTTGTTTCAATTAGTTACAAGTCTGTTAGCATTGTTGAAGTGTAAATAATGCTATAAATAGCATAAGGGTGGTGAAAGGAGGTAGTCAGATTGATAATCAGATTTTTCAAATGAAAATATCTTCTCATTCCTCTCAGTTCATGAACACCTCTCCCTCTCTTTCTTTTTTCCGCAAATTATCAGGTTGAATCCTGACAATCTAATGGAATGAGGGATGGACCCGATCAAATCTGTTGACACATTAGTTGAACCAGAAACCCGTCCATTTTTTAATTGAGTTCATTTTTAAAAATAAGGATGTGGGTCTCTGTTTTTGGATTAAAAAATATATATCTTTTGACGAGATTTAAACTTGGAACTCTTTTTAAAATGTGCATGAGACTTTATCATTAGTCTTAAAGTAGGAATTTTCACTTTGATCCCTAAAACACAAAGTGAATACTTTAGTCCTTAAAGTATAAAACTTCCTCCATTTAATTAAAGTCTATCCCAATTTAGTCTCAACAGTACAAAATCTATCTCACTTTAATCCTTAAAATATAAAATATGTCATACTTAAATATGTAGTCTTTTCCACTTTAGGAACTAAAGTTTAAAAGTTTTATATTTGAAGGACTAAAGTGGACAAATTTACTTTGGCAGGAAATATTTTATATGTTAGTCCCTAGAGTAGGACAAATATAAACTTTTTTTTATAATGACAAATATATATACTTAAGTTTGACAGATATTTCAGGGACTAAAGTATTATCTTTTAAGTTTAGAGATTAAAACAGGAATGTAATTATAAATGAGGGGTTCTAAGTTAAACTAATACCCTATCCACCGATCGAACCACTGAACCATCCGTCTGGCTCCTCCCTCGGCCGAAGTTTGGTAACTGCGTGTCAAAAATTGTTTATGACATTATCAGCTCCCATTCACGAGTTGTCAACATCCATATTGTGAAAGCGTTACACGACAAAGTATTCAGTCCACGCTTTAATGATCCCACCATCTGTAATATCCACGCCTTCAATGCTCCCTCCGTAAAATATCCTCGCGCTTAACGGTTAACCTCCTAGTATTTTCTTCTTTCAAGAAAAAGCCAAAAAGGTCCAAAAAATATATATATATTCGAAACGACGTAGTATTATGTAAGATAAAGCATCTCAGTCTCTGTTTCATAGCATCGTCATTTCATCATTTCTTTCTTCACTGTGATAACCCTAAAGCCCAACAAGAATTCTGCATAGTCAGCTGAAGAGGACGGAGGAAAAGCGGAACCATCGGATCCAAGATCAGTAATCAATCTCGGCAATGGCGATGGCTGCGTTGAGGAGAGAGGGCAGGCGCTTCGCCACCCCTCTGATGTCTGCCAACCCTGCCAACACCCTTCGATCGTCTCTCTTACCGTCCGAGTAATTACTGTCTCCGTCAAACGAAAATCCCTATCTAATAGTAGTATATTAGTTTTCGTGCCTGTGAGAAATCCCTATCTATAGTCGTTTGTGTGTGTGTGTGCGCGCTTTTATTTTTATTATTTTTTAAATAATTTTGTTATCATTGTTTCCATAGAAGCGTTGATTCAGTGTTTCTATTCCGGATTGTCTCGGCGAAATGACAGGAATTAAGTTTCTGAATACTGTAGAAACACAAGAAATGAAAAGATGAGCTGCTTTCTGAGTTTTTTTAAATGCTTATTGACGACATCTGATTAGGATTCGATACAGTTTCTCATTACATTTTAAACTAAAAATTGCATAGTGTGCTTTTTTGAATGTTTTATGCCAATGTTGGTTTGGATTGGAGGATAAATTGCTGTGGACTGGCTGCTGATTCATTACCTGTTAGATGTTTTGCCTGTGTTGTGCTTGTAGGTCTCAGCTTTAGTTTTAGTGTTTAAGCTATTCGATGGGGAAAGTCTGCCCTCGCTGAGCAGATATTGCTGCCGGCTGGTGGGAAGAGTAACTATAGAAATTGATAAGCGAGATAGCCTCTTATCAAGCCTCTGCTATGTAAACTGGGTAGTCATACAGAGAAAGCAGATAGAAATGGAGATGGTTGCATTGCTGAGCTATAGGATTTCTGCTTTTGACTGGCGAAGATAAAGGAGGATGGTTGAATGGAAAATTTCTGAAATCTTCTTCAATTGCTTAAGCAGGGAGAAATTTTTAGACGGAGGTGTCTTTTTGAGTGCATCGAAGCAGTGCAAGCCTCAAATTTTGTATGCTTGAAATATGATTTGTAAACTAATATGCACTAGGTAGAAAATGGTTATTGTCCTTTCAATAGGAAAAGGGGTAGTGTTAAAGATATACATAGCGATTTAGTTTGCAAGTTTTCAAGTTGAGAATATCTCTGTGAGGTCAGATTGTGGTAAATACCTTGTACCCCTCTTAAATAACTTTATGTGGGGTTGCGCAGTCATCATAAGGAAGTTGAATTTCTTTTTTTGGTGCTTGAAGTTCTTATGTTGGCTTCTTACTTTTTTCTTGGAAAGCCTTTCTTTACTGAGCATATATTCATGACAGTTTCAAGTGGATATTGAGAGGTTCTATGTACTGTACTTTCATAAATTTTTAGCTCTATCCGTAGGTACCTTTTCATCGCCTGATTACCACCTAGTTACGGTCCATGTGCGGAAGACCTCATATTATATTCATTTTGTTGTAAAAGGACATGTTCTCTATGTTCAAGTCTCTTATACTGTCTTAACAAGCATACTTTGTAATTTTGGCAATCACTTTCTGGCATTCTTTATTTAATAGTACTGTTCTAAGTGATGCCATTTGTGCAGGGAGCAGGCCATTCTTGGAGTTCGTAGTATTTCAACTCAAGTTGGTAAGGAATTATTTGTATTCATAGTGCTGCTTTTTAACTATCAAATATTTTTTTGGCATTCTCTGGGATTTCTTCAAGTGTTGCATGACTTTTAATACTGAGTATCTGTGTGACAATACTCTTCTGCAGTCCGGAACCGCATGAGGAGTGTCAGGAATATTCAGAAAATTACAAAGGCAATGAAGATGGTTGCAGCTTCTAAATTGCGAGCTATTCAGACTAGAACTGAAAATTCGCGTGGCCTCTGGCAGCCATTCACTGCTCTTCTGGGTGACCTCCCAAGTAAGTTGGTGGAGAATTTTTTGGTAACTGACCTATGGGGTTGAATCACTAACTTAGAGCGACAATTTGTGTCTTTAATATCTTTTAGAAACTCTTTTTTTTTCTGTTTCTTTTTAGAAGGATACCATTTTCCTCTTTTCTTGACAAGTAGCATCAGCTTTATTTCTGTTATCTCCCTTCAGACCTGAAATACTTCTATATATTGTTGCTCTAGCACTTCTTTTACGATGGTTTAATCTCATTGTTTGTTTTGCATTCTGATTCACACGAACATTAATAGACTAAAGTTGGGCTAAAAGATGAACCAAACTACTTGATACTCAAATTGAGCTCAGCTTGGTAAGAGCTTGCTCGAGCTTGGTTTGCTAACTAGTCAAGCCAAGCTTGAACAGTGTTTTATGCTCGATGAACGGCCCGAGCTTGGTTTGATAAGTATAAAATTGGATTTTATATGTAAAAATGTCAAGCTGCTCGGGCTTGACACGAGTTTGGTTCAATAAAAGCTCATCCAGACTTGGTTCAGCAAATAAATGAGCCAAGTTTGAACAAAATTTCAAACTCATTAAAATAATCAAACAAGCTTGAACACTAAGGTGTTCAGCTTGATTGGGCTTGTTGACCCCCATAGACTGAACTTTTAGAGAAGAATAGATTATCATGTGGGAAGTTCTTATAAGTAGATGTTGCAGAGTGTTTCATCCTCATTTCTTCTGACATATTAAATCCCAATCTTGTGCTTGCACATTAATCTCGAATAGGGGATGGCAGGAGGGTCTGTGCACCCTGTGAAAGAGTATTATATCCAGTTGCTCATTTTATCTATATCCATCCATGTCTGATTTGTCTTCATTGCCAATGGACGTGTCCTTCTAATGTCCTAAGAAACTTGTCATTAGCTGCTGCCAGTATACTGGGTGTTCTGCTATGCATCCGTGTTGTTGTGTGATATTAGGAATTCTGTCTTATCTGATAAATTACAACCAACTTCAACAGGCTTTTATTGTATTATATTTAGTTGTGATTGTTCCTCCTTAACGCTTTTTGTTGTATTAGGTGTTGATGTCAAGAAGACAGTTGTTGTTACCGTATCTTCAGACAAAGGTCTTTGTGGTGGCATTAATTCTACATCTGTCAAGATAAGCAGGGCACTTCACAAGTTGAATTCTGGTATTTTCCAAACTTTTTGGTTTCCCCAAGTTCATGTACCTCTAGTTCATGGTTACTAGTTGATCTTCATATCATATTAGGGCCTGAAAAGGAAGCTAAATATGTTGTTCTGGGGGAAAAGGCCAAGGCTCAACTGGTTCGAGACTCAAAGAAACATATTGAGCTCTCCATGACTGAGCTGCAAAAAAATCCTCTTAATTACACTCAGGTTAATAATTCTACTTCTTGTGGCATGAAATATTGTAGAAGACTCCATGTGTAAGCTTACTTGTAGTGATTGCTTTTACATTCTACTTGGCTTAGTGTTTATGTTCATACTGGTAAATGGTTATTCATATTGGTCGCTGTTTTTCTGGACCTTGGCTCATTAGACATTGACTGAATGTTAAAATTTTTGAACTTTGCTTTATCTGCCTTTTTTTCCCCCCTTCCCCCTCGAAACTTCTAAGATTTGAGCTAATACACATGCTTGCAAGCAGTAAAATTGATTTCCTCTTTATCTTTTTTGTTTTGTGCATTCTTATGGATTGCTTATGAAATAAGGGATCGTTGATGCTGCATTTGCAGAAGAAGAAGCTTTCCTGTTGGGCGTGATGTTTGTCTTTGAAATTGATTCTTGTGTAGTCGTCATATAAACAGAATCTTTTGGGACCCATAGTCTCTGTCTTTGCAGTATTTTATTGATGAAAATTAGATAATAGTTGCATGGTTGTTTCCTCTACACCCAAGAAAACTAACTTGATATATAGTTGTTCTTGATATACTTTATCAGCTCCCTGTAACCCAACTTTATCACGTTTGTGCAGGTTTCTGTGCTTGCAGATGACATTTTAAAGAATGTTGAATTTGATGCATTAAGGCTTGTCTTCAACAAATTTCATTCAGTTGTCTCATTTATGCCGACTACAGCTACAGTGCTATCACCTGAGGTTAAAATAACTTTGCAACTGCATTGTTTCGTGGAAGTTTTGTAATGTTACTCACCACGCAATTCATGTACAGGTTGTGGAGAGAGAAGCTGAGTCTGGTGGGAAGCTTGGGGATCTGGATTTGTATGAAATTGAAGGTGCTGAGACAAAGGGAGAAGTTCTTCAGAATCTGGCAGAATTCCAGTTTTCTTGTGTATGCACTTGGCCTTTCTGGTGCATTATGTCTTCTGTTCAAATGTACCATGAGAAGACAGTTCACTTATGTTTACTCTGCTCAGAAACTATGGGAGTGTGTCATTTGTGGTATTTGGAAAATCATAAGGGTCTTATTGTTTTTATATTGTGATTGATTGAATAAGAATGAATATGGAGTATTTTGGATGTTGTGATAAATTTGTCTGGGTATATAATTTCCATTGCAGAATTAATTATGTGCCAAAGCATCTATATGGAACAGATTATTGTCCATCCTTTGCTAATTGGAATTTTTCTTTTTTAGGTCTTGTTCAATGCAGTTTTGGAGAATGCTTGTAGTGAGCAAGGAGCACGGATGTCTGCAATGGATAGCTCCAGTAGAAATGCTGGCGAGATGCTTGACCGCCTCACCCTTGCTTATAACAGGTCTCTCTCTCTCTCTCTCTCTCGTGCTGGTGCATATCTGCACCCCGTGTAACATAATCAACCAGTTATGCACTCTATCAGGAATTGAAGCAATCAATTGGTGAATTATGCATACCTTGTTCGAGATGTGTTGAACATCGACATGATTTTTACATCCTCGGACATTGGTTGCTAATATCAACCACTTTAGAAGAATAGTGCAAATATAATTGCAGAAAGAGCTTCTTTGCTTTCTTTCTTTCTTTCTTTCTTTTTTTTGGTACATTTGCAGAAAGAGCTTGTTTACATCTAGAAGAGCCTACAAGCTCAAAGTTTGTTGGAATAAAGTACAAAAACAGGATTTAGAATATTACTGCTTCTTAAACATGAATAAGTTAAAAAAGACCTCTCAAGTCAGATTCGGCTACTTCCAACTTCTGTTTCTCATCACAATTACTTCTAAACCTTCTTGCATTCTTGTTAGTCCTAATTTTCTTTAGATGTTTATCACTTAAGAGGGATCATCTTTGAAATCTTTTTCTATGTTATCTTATTTGTACGTTTGAAAGCATAGGTGTACTGAAAGTTTGAATTATATGTCGCAAGTACTTTTCCTCATCAACTCTGCTTCTAGCTTCACGCTAAGAAAGTACATCGACAAGATGTTTAAGCATTACTGCTTTTGTAGTCTCATGTAATTCTGACCCTGTCTTGGAATTTGAATGCATGTTTCAATTCTACATTTAATTAAAACAAATGTGTTTCTCAAGAGATTAACAGTAAATAGGTTATATATGTGAGAACTAACTGATTTACCATTAATATGAAAGCATTCAAGTCAATTATTATAAATGAGCATTTGACTCACATCTCACCCCTGCGAGATGACATGGACAAGCTAACATAACCCTCTTGAGAAAAGATATGTTATTGACAACTTTTGATGGTCTTCTTGCACAGAACTTATTGACAAGATGCTTTTTGATTAGTTAGTTATCTGCCTTTCTCATTAATCTTTGCTTTGGTATCTTTTAATAGAACCCGGCAGGCTTCCATCACCACTGAGCTTATTGAGATTATTTCTGGAGCTTCTGCGCTGACGGGCTAGTTGCACAGCCTTGCTCTACATCTTCTGACGTTGAGGAAATAAAATCGAGGCAAAGACTTAATTTGCACCTTGTACATCAAGAGCTTATTCTGTCATTCATATTTTTCTTTTACTCTGCAACTTCCTGATTGTCACTGTTTGCTGTCAAAAGTTTTTTTGTTGAACTGCAAGCTTAAAGGCTCATGAATGAAAGGTGATTGAGATGCTCAATTGGCTAAATATTAGTTGCTTGAAGGTGTCTGCAATTTATTTGGTAAATTTGGTTATGTGGTACCCAATATTTTATTACAGATATACACGTGTGAGTAGAGATATGTTCTGCGTCTACCCTGCAATTGCATTGGAATTAGGAAATTTAGGCGCAAAAAGTCAGCGAACGCAGAATCTGATGACAGATATCCGTTGCTTTTGGGTTAATTTCGATTTGCACCCTGCAGCTACATTCAAACTCTGGTACCTAAACATCAAAATTGCTAATATCAAACCGGTTGTAGTTTTTGGGTTTTGGATGCAGAGAAAATTAAATTAACCAACTTGGATGAGGGCCTGTGCAATTGCAGTCGCAACTTGAATGTGTTTGTACTTTTTTTTTCCTGGAATTGTATCGCAGTGTTTGAGTTTTGTGCGTAATCCAAAAAAAAAATTTAAAATGTAAAAAAGTTGCTTTACACTTGTAGCACATATTAATGCTTTTAATATGCTTGCGCATGCATTAGTTGTTTTAGTATATGCGTTGCATTTAACCATTGTTACTAGCGATTACAGAGTCCCGTGATCCTGAATTTGACTAATGTAGCAATACTCAAGAAACATGAATTCTATGTGAAAGTGATGCTTTAGAATGTAAACCGAAAAAAGGGAAAGGGATCCGATATTTACCAGTGAGATTGATGACCACGAAATTTTTTAGACACACTTGGAATTCTTCTTTTCAAAACAGCACAAACATTTTACTGCAACAGAGATTGCTTCACTTTGTTAATTCGAGTGTGGGTACTTTTTCCTTATTATAATTTACAGTTAGGTTTTAACTAGATAGTCAATACTCCCAGCAAAGGTCCAAAAAATGTGTCAACAATTTCAATTTTTTAATGATACTAGTTATGAACAGAATTCTGTTAAAAAAGTTAACAACCTTGTTTGTACCCTTGCAATGAACATAGAAGACTAATAACGTGCAAACCAACTTTATAGCAAGAAGCGATAAAGCGATTGGGTTGTGGTTCAATGGTTTGGGAAAGTCTCTTAGAATTCTTCCGCGTACCAAGATTAGGGGGGGTTGAATCTCACTTGGTATGCATCAAGGGGAAGCATAGTGTTTCCTTTCATCAAAAAATTCACAAAATGCAGCAGTGCATCTGTTTGGTCTGGAGGTACACCTTCAACTTCATATAAGTTCAGTTAAGCTCCCTCCTCCACTCTATAGCATAAGAATAGAGTAGATTATTAACATTAGATTGAAAAAAAGTGCAACAGCGAACTAAGAGGACAATAGGTCACAAAACAGATCAAAACTTTGGCATGACCCACCCATTTATCCTGGACTTGCGAATCAACGGTGTGGAATTGACTAAATACATACAAGTAATGCGAAAGATTCTCGACAGGTATTGAGAAAATGTGGACAAATTACTTTTGTCATATGATTATTTTTTGAGTCAAAATTTTGGACTAATTTTAGTTGTTGTTTGATTATTTTATTTAGATCTTCTTGACCTTTTCTAACAGAAGTTAAAAATTCGGCTTTTATAAACCTAGATCCCAGAAGAAACCTCAAAAGTCGGCAACTTTTGAGGTCCTCCCATAGACTTATAAACCCAAACCCAAACCCCCAGAACCGATGTGGGATTTTTTTATTTAGATCAAGATTGCCCATTTTCTCTGAACAAAATGCTAAATAGTTAGCACAAAATCTAGTTTCTAGAGGCTTGCGGCATGTATGATTGTGTGGCATGTGGCTGTTGTTTTTTTTTTTTTTTTTGAATAATTGGTATTCACTTGCATTATTTTTTTCTTTGAATAGTTGGTTTACTCCTGAACAAGTTTATTGAAAAATTCTCCTTGATTTAAATCTTTTTCCAAGCTGAAACTTAAAATCACATACAATCTATTTCATACGAACAACTCTATAACTTGAATTAAAAACCTAGGCTAAACTTTGAATTTTGACTTAAAAATTTAAACACTAACTTTTCTCTTATAGTTTCTATTTGTATGTAAAGCTTCATAGTAAATGAAGAACTCAAGTATATCAATGAATTTAAGAAAATTATTTTTGCAATATGTGAAAACCACCTTTTGGTAACTTTGTTTTTTCTTCAAAAAACTTATCTCCACCACACCATTTATATCAACTACACCATATCAAGATGGCAAAGGGGAGGAATAAATAGCTATGCTACCATCTAGAAGGTGACAGACAACCGCAGAGGGCCTCCACGACGATTGCAAAATTTTTATAGCAATTGTAAAAACTAACTATTTAAACAGTTGCAACTAATTATTTTGCAATTGCAGTTGTAAGCAGTTGTAAAAATTTTGAAATAAAAATTTTTACACTAATTAGACCTATGCGTCTCTAACTAACACAGTAATTATTATTCTATTTTTTGCCTCCCGTGGGTAGTTCGGTTGGGACTAGTCGTCTGTAGTTACAGCAAGATTCCAGGTTCGACTCTCACGTGCTACCGTTGTTGGATATCTTTGGGGCAAAACTCTGCCCAACTTGGAGGATTAGCCTCCAGACATGAAAAAAAAAATTATTATTCCATTTTTTTCTTTCCTTCTCTCCTACCAAACTCTCTCTCTCTCTCTCTCTCTCTCTCTCTCTCTCTCTCTCTCTCTCTCTCTCTCTCTCTCTCTCTCTCTCTCATTTATTTCTTTTTGTTCTAAATAAGGTCTAGGTTCAACCTTCATTGATTAAGAATAGTTTCATTTTTATTTGGGTTAATTACATTTATCACCCTTCAAGTTTATCCATATTACCAAACAAACCTTGTGATTTTACCAAATAACATTTACCCCCTATCAATGACGGTTTTTAAACTCCGTTAGTGGATGTAGTGAAATGACGAAAATGTTCTGGGTTCAAAAGATTTGAAAAGTCAATTATACATGTTAAAAAAAGCTTTTTTAAACAAAGAATTAAAAAAGGAGCATTTTTTAAACAAAAAAAATTAAAAAAGATAACGGAGTGAGACCAAGTACAAAGGATATAACACATATAAAGTCAAAATGAGAAGAAATATTAAGAGACAAAGAAAAAGAAGCAAGTGTTGTATAACAAATATAAAGTAAAAATGAGAAGAAATATTAAGAGACAAAGAAAAAAGAACCAAGTGTTGAAAGGCACAGAATATACACTAAAGAAAGGAAAGAAAAAATCAAGCAAACTAGTTTTACCATTATAGAAGAATAAAGAAAAGGAGCAGGTCAAACAAAATAATTAGAAAAGAAAAAAGAGAGCAGAGAAAAGAGTGAACGAAACTCTACTGTTTCCATAGCCTCAAACCAGTCTCCTACTTCACCATGACCACTATCACTTCCTCTTGGACTTCTCTTTACCATCGGTCCGTCACCAATTCCATTCCATACAAGATACGAGTAACCGCATGCATGTTTAAAAAAAAAAAAAAAGAAGAAGAAGATAGAAAGCCCAACAACTTTTTGTTTTCTGGCTATGGTTTCTCTGCCTCACCAACCGCCGTCACCATTCCTCACCTCTGCAATTTTCTTTAGTTTTCTTTGCTAGAGACCTTATAACCAATGATCAGAATAGGAATATAACTTCCTGCAAGTTCGTCATGTTCTATCATCTTTGTTTCTCCAACTATTTTCTTCTCTCTCATACTCATATGGTACAAAAAGATGGACAGGCCTAATAAAATTTTCTATTGGAATTTGACAGACCATGAGATTGGGGAAGTCATCACCGGGAAGTACTGACTTTTTACAAAATTGGGTGTGTTTATTTTTTTTTTAGATTTCTTCATAATCAAATCTAGCCTAAGGTTGTGGGCATTTGTTTCGAGGAATTGGTATTTGTGGAAGAAGAAAGAAGAGGGATAGGGTTTTGGTGGGCATATTAGGACTTTCATTCTAATTTTGTGTTGACATCAAGGAAAGTTATGCAGTGAACGTTAGTTGGCTAACGCCAGGGATGGTTTTGTTATGTAGTTTTGGTTTTGAGGGACCTTTTCATAGTTTGGTCAAATTTGAGGGACTGATTAGTAATTTGGCACAATCTTAGGGGAGGTAAATGTAATTAACCCTTTTTATTTTTGGTATTGAAAGCTAGTTTCTACATAAAACTGTCACTGATAGTAAGTTTTTTATTTGGTCTATCATTTGCTTAGGTCTAAACTCTGTGGGAATGTCATAATTTACTACGGCACTTCTTGCTACTTTGTTGAGCTATAAGAGTAATAGATACCCCAAGAACTTGCTAAATTTTCAAGGACCAATGTATCTATCATACGTGCAAGTACTTCCTACATCTTTCTCTTGTACCATCATTTTACGCACAGAATTCACATAGAATGATACAAGATATAGTACATTTGACATGCATTCAAATAATTCATTACAACAAATATACGTGTAACTCATATGGTGTAACAAAAATAGTCTAGATTACTTGCCAAGTGATTCATTGTCATTCCATGATTATTCAATTTGTTTTCATTTGATAATAAGCTTTTCACTCCGATCCCTTCATACATAGTGTCTTTGATTTTCTAAAATGCATCTGAATTGCACATATAGGTATTCAAAAAAGGTGCCAAAAAAAAAAAAGAAATACCTATGATTGGTTGGGAAAGCCTATCATTTCTCATCAAGTACTTAAAAGTTAAAAGACAAGAACAAATAATGAATATGTTTGAGTTTTGATTAGGCATTAGTTTAAAACTATTAGTTTTAAAATCTATTGCATCCAGTGGTTGTTTATGGAATTAAAGATATACAGTATACAAATTTCCCTATTATTTAGCTATAAAGTGCTATTTAAATTCTAATTCATGATAATTTTGACATGTCAAGTATAATTCTGATATGCTAAGATGCAACACTTCCGCTAGTGTATATTTGGAAATTTTCTTAATACTATTAATAGTTCACTTACAAACTCCTGAAACTTCACTTTTTCTATTATATACAACAATGCCTTGAGTTGCATTAGAAATTTTATAGCCACCTAGCATTGCCAAATGAGTAGAAAAGGTCGTAGTTGTCAAGCATAATTCTAATTCTAATATGCCAAGAGCTTGCACTTCCGCTGGTGTATATTTGGAAACTTTCTGAATACTAGTAATAGTTCACGTACAACTCCTGAGACTTCACTTTTCTAGCATGTTAGCAATACCTTGATTTGGATCAGAAGTTTTATAGCCACATGGCACTGCAAAACCCGTACAAAAGGTCACCGTTGTAATTCTTATGAAGAATGACCACACATGAGGAAACTTAAATATGGATCTTGATAAGATCAATTTGAACAATTATTTCACATCTATGTTGTCAAAAGCAAATGGTTTCCATTTTAACGCAATTGATTGATTATAAATTAAGGAAACGTACAAAAATTTTGATGTACGAATAATTGAACTACCGACTTGTAAAAAGCGACTCTCTATCTTTCTCCTCCTCCTTCCTCCTTCTCCCTCTTCCTACTCTCTCCTCGCCTAAACAGCCCTTCCTCTTCCTACTAGAAGTCAGTCGCAACTAGTTGGTCTTTGACCATATTTGATCTGGTCGAGGGGCTTGGTCGCGACCAAACCCAGGATCTGGTGTGGTACTCAAGCTTTTGGAATAAAAGAGGATTCGATTTGTTACATATTCTTATTATTCAATTACTTAGTCTTGAAAAACACTAGCATGAATAGTATTGATCAGCATTGAGGCCGATAGCCTAATGACGGTGAAAATCTCACAGGACGTTCTAATATGAAAAATGCTCAATGAGCATATTACCGTCCTCTAGGAAAAGCTCATCCTTAAGCCTTCAATAAGTAGTGCTAACAACCACATGCAAAGGAACTCCTCTGTGCAGATCAATTAGCTTCAATTCCTTACAAATTAGGAATGCAATTGCTAATGTGTTGCCTAAAGATATCTAAATACAACCACTTCTATCATAGTATCAAGAAGTTGAATGCATTTGACTAACTTTGGTGACTTGAACACTAATATAAATCCATGGTCCAAACCATCAAAACTCTTATATAGCTCCTCAAAGAACACCAGCTAGTTTGTAACAAAAAATATCGTATTTTACAAACTGGCAATCCTATGTTCCTAAAGGGTTCAAATAGGTGAAATGGTACAAAATTGGAACAATCAAGATATCCTCAACTCTTTTTGTATAGGAATTGAGATGACATAATATTTCCACATAAGATCAGTAGTTTATGGATCTCTAACTGACAAGCCTTCTATTCTTCTTTACTTGTTATATATTCTTGTTTTGGCAGTTATGGTAGTAATGCTTCCTCGTCATCTTGTTAATTAGATACAAACTTAAAATTAGCTGCATATGCCCCAATAATTCTTCCTAATTTGTCTCTTTGGCGAGAAGATTTGCCAATCTGTTTTGTCCCCAATAAATAGAATGACATTTGCAACACGCAAATTTCCATTGGACAACATAAATAGCATTGGATAAATCCTTATATTTAGGACTAAGCAACATATTGTAGATCTTTTATGGCTTTCAGTGATAATGTATCAAAATACAAGTTCATAAGCATATTCTACTCTACACTTCATCCTTCATAATTTCAGCTCATAAGCGTTGTTGAGATGTATCTCTTTCTATGATAGCATAGCAAGTTATTTAAAACTATAGACTTCTCATCAACTAGAAGCTCCTCATATGAATTGCGGATTACAATACTCATGATCTACCGCGATGTCCACGTTCATTCACATATGAGGATCATGGTCGCATCTAGTAAGACATAAACCCAGATACAGAATGAGAGAGCACAAAATGAGATTTTTTCATAAAATTTGCATTTGATTTGATAATGGGTTTGTAGATTGTTACGTTTCATATTTATGTGGGGGCATGCATTTAATTTATTGAACTTTTTTTATTTATTGGTGTTGAATTAAATCTTATGTGGCTAATTGAATTGTTATATCTGGGAACTTAGGTAATAAACAATAAATTGAATGTAGGGGCTTAGGTCAATAATTGATAATGTTAAGGACTAAACTATGCTTTAAAGAACAAAAATGACACAAAAAAAAGCCATAGGACTTATCCTAACACTGGTCATGTTAAGATTCTTTCCCCAAAACCAAGCTTTAGGTGACATCTTATACATTAATTAAGATCCTTTATAAATAAGATATCAGAGTCTGTCAAACTCATTTGTAGTATTCTTGCATTTTGATCAGGGATAAAAGAATAAAATTGCAGTTTGAAGGTAGTATCATGTTGGCTAATGAATAGGGATCATTATGCCAAAAATTAGGTTTAGTTTGCCTAGCTATCATGTAAGCAGAAGTTTTGATGTAATGTCTTGATAAGGGTTTATATATACGTACAACACACACGCACATATATATATAGTATTATATATATTATACACATTATATATATATATATGTATGTATGTATATATATTATAACTCAGATGATAGGCATGTAAGAAAATTAGTCTTCATCTACTAGTTATAAAACTTACAAACATAAATGGAAAGAACAGAGAAGGGCTGAGAGAAGAGTTGAAGGATTCTTGAGACTAAGGAAAGGAAAGATGAAGGAGACCAAGTGAAGCGGTATAATCACAATCTTTTAAATCTATGTTGATACATGTATGAATGAATAAGAAATATATTTAATGCACTAAAGAAGTAATCAAATATTTAAGTTATTGTGAGGACTTGGAAATTCACCTATATTTTCTTATAATTCTCTTATTTTGAATAAGTTCATTTATAAATTCCTTTTTTCTACTAATTTTACTCCCTCAATAGTTGTAATATATAATAGAATTGAGAGTTTACCTTTACTTTTATAGTTAGCGTAAATTAGGATTTTCGCGTATTTTGGTAGTGTGATTAATCGTGGAGGTGTGTGTACTAAATTTGGTGGTTAAGAGTGAGTTTTAGATAAGAGGAAGTGTGTGATTAGAAGTGTTATTAATAAGTTAGTAAATCATAAGTTAAAACACAAGTACGAGCGAGTTAAGGAAAATAGGCTTGAATCGACGTGCGCCGTTTGTTACCGGTTGAATACACCGTTTGACCAATATTTTTTTATTCTAATCTTCTTGTTTTTATTCATCTAATCCTCCTTAGATTAACCCTTAAGTCAGCCACCATTATTGACTAAGGAAAAGTCAAAAAAAAGAAAGCAAATCTTGAGCGACAAGTGTCGGCCATCCAAGAGGGTTTGACCAAGATAATTCTTTCCTTCTTATCTTTCCTTTTGGCTACATTTCTTTCATTATTTCTTCATGGTGGCCAAAAATTGGGAGAGAAAAACAAGAGAGAAAACCTCCAACTCCAACCTTGAATCTTGCCTTGTTTGAGTTGAAACCACAAAACTAAACCGATTAAACTAGCACCAAGGAGCTAAGGAAGCTTGTTGTGGAGTTGTTTGGAGAGAAATAGCTTGGTTCTTCACTTTCTTCAAGTGTTTAGGAAGGTATAAGTCTAAAACTTCCTTTGTCTTTCGTGTTTTAGCTAAATATGGGATAGATGCCTTGAATCTTGAATTTGGATGATACTCTAGTTTTGGTGAAGATTAACAAATTTCAGCTAGGGTTTGTGATTTTTCAGCTTTGATTTTTGATATTTATCTCTAATATATTGGTATTGAGCTTGGAAATGGAATTTGTAAGATGATTAGTGGCTTGATTGTGATATTTAGCCTTAAAAGATGAAATTTCAGCTTTGTCAAGCAATTTCCAGCTTTGATGAGTAGTTTTAGGGTTGATATGCAAATTCTAGCATTTGGTGGTGAATTTCAGTTCTACCCTGTTTTTGGAATCAACTTGAGCTGCGAATTTCTCCATGTTTTAGAATGAATCAGCTTTTGAACAAAACATGAAAATTATAGGGATTTGATTTAACTTTCTACCTAAAAATTTCAGTCAATTGGATCATTTTAGCTTATGATTTGGCCAGAGCACTCCTGACTGCGCAAAAACTCTAATTTTTCCTGACCTGTTTTTCATATGCTTCTGACTGGCCATTTTTTACCCTGAAAATGAGAGAACTGGGTGTCGATGTCTTCATAGGAAATGTAGGTCTATGCCTTACCTTCGAAACGCCATAAAATTTACCTCAATCCGATATACCTAGCTACAGTTATGACCAAAACACCGAAGGATGACAAATCTACTATTTCTAAGTTCTTTTTTAAACTGGTTTCTAGCTTTGGTCCATGGTGGTACGTTTATTATTTGGTTTGTTTAGTTGGTTTTGAGACCTTGAATAGATGTATGTTATTGGTTATCACTTGTGGTTGGATTAGAGTTTGTTGGCTTGTGAATCCAAATTGTACTTGGATGGGAAAATGGATAAATTCAAAGGGCATGCTGCCCAAATTTTCGCTCGAGGGTTAGGCGAGTGAACTCGAGACTTGAGTAACGACTCAAGGTTGAAACAAACTTGCTTGTTTATGGTATTCAAGTTTTCCTTAGTAAGAGGTACATAAGCTGAAATTTTTGCCGAAACTCGTACCCTTTAAAAAAGTAAAAGTAGCGACCCTTAAAAATACAATTTTCTCGATTTTCATACCCAATGTGACGTCCAAAATATAAATCACTTCTTTATCGAAACTAAAAGAGCGAGCATGAATTTTCTAGAATTTGATAAGTCATATGACTACTAGTTAAACAAGTTTCATTTACTTGATTTCCTTGAAACAAAACTCTTATGTTTCGAACCCTAGTGGATTTTAAACTCTTAAATGATATTTTATCGCAGATTTGGACTCCAACCAAGGAGTTGTACCTGAGCGTGATTTTTGACAAGCACTAAGTCTTTGGTGAGTGCTTCTAAGTACATGATTAAACATAATATTTGATTTAAATACTTGATATTTGATTGGTCTGGTCGGATAAAGGTGTACTTTATCGCACTTGCCGTAATGTGATATATACTTGTTTATTTAGTGCCATTGACTTGATATACTTGTTTACGATGTGCGCACTCTCTGAAATTCCAGAAACAGTGTGGCTGGTTACTCGAGTCGAGCCGACAAGGGCTTGGTCGATTAAGTAACAAACCCTGGGTCTCTTGTTTTGGCGAGTGGAGTGTTATCTCCTCGACTATTAGGTATGCTCGAGTATTACCACCCATGTTTATTGAGGATTTTGGGCCTGGTAGGGGGTTTGAATGGTGGACGGAGATTGTAATTAAGTGGTGCTCTACTGGACTGGTTACTTTATTTGAAAGTTGATGAAGTGTCAACTACTACTTGATCAAACTCCGGTGAAGCAACGGGAATTTGGCTCTTGAGAGCCATCCGTATCCTTATACTTTGAAATGGTTATTACTTGTCGTGTTATTGTTTCTTTTTATGAACTTTTACATTCGCTCATTTTAAGAGTTCAAGTTTTACACACTACAAGAAAATTGCGTTTCTGTGACAGGCGAAAGTCGTCACTAAAAATTCAGAAGTCGTCACAAAAAAAGTCAGTGACGACTTTTACTGCTGTCACAGAGCTGTCACTAGTTCTATGTCACAAAAGGGGGTCCATGTGACGACTGTTGAAAGTCGTCACAAACGATTTCGCTTTTGTGATGACTCTTGTCGTCACTCATTGTTGTACATTGTGTGACGACTTTTATTGTCACTAAGCTGGCTAAATTCTTGTCATAGTCAACCCTTGGAGTTGTCACATTATGCTTCCGTTCAGTGACGACTTTTGTTGTCATTGTTTTCCATCCATAAAAAGTGACAACTTTCTAGTGTCACTAGTAAAACTTGTTGGCAGTGACAACTTTTTTATTGTCATTTATTTTTTTGTAAAAAGCAATAAGCTAATGTTAATTACGCAATATAGCTGCCAACAATCACAAAACGTTCATTGAGTAGCAAGGAGAAAAAAAAAACCAACATACGAAAAGAAAACCAACATTCATTTCCAATAGAAGATCAACCCAAATACATATATATATAAATGTTGCCTCAAATGAGTCATAAACCATGCACCATCCAAAATAAGCCATTCAGTTACAGTACTAGTGATTTCCCATCCACAATAGAGAGTAGTAAAGTTCTATACAAAAATATGAGCACGATTCCCATCTAGAACAAAACATGAGCACGATAGGCCTTGTAGTCTTCAATTCAAAAACCATCTTCACAGCAATGACTGGCTTCTTCTTCTTGGGAATCGTGTTAGAACCTACACGTTACCAAAATTGAAGCAATGAGCACTGGTGTTAAAACTGGAACTACACTTCTAGATAGGCACCATATTATAAAAACTAATGTCACTCTAATTTGAAATTATAGCAATCTAAGTAAATTGCTTAACACAAAAATAAAGTGAAATTATATATATTGAATAGTAAGCAAGAACAAACCATTGACAGTTAATTGCGTACTACGAAAGTATACAACTAATCTATTTCTCTATTGAATCTTTCTTGTGGACCAAGAATAAAAGCGTAGCTTGATAAAGGCACTATTAAACTTTGTACAACTATAAAGTCTCGAAAGTTACCCAAAGTATAAATCAAACAACATTGTTGTGATTATTATTCTGCATTTTCATGAAGAGCATGTCCGAACCTCAAACTTTTAACTATTCTTGATCACAGATGAAACAGGAAGCTAAAAAACCAACTTTTTTTTAGGGTGGATCACTTAAAAAATGGAATGACAATTGATTTAGGGGTGCAAAGTTTATTATTTATTGAAAGATTTTCTTCAGAGCTCAGGCGACTTCAGCTGTCAGTATTATGAGGTCCATTAATTGTGGATGAGATACAACATGTGGTAGTAGCTTGGTGGAAGATTCCACTAACACAGTAACCTTGGAAATTAGCTCTGGAATGGGACCTGTCCCAGAAGTGTTTTTGCTGATCTACTTGTATCTAGTATAGGCTTTGCTTTACTATGTAAATCTACATTGCCCCCCACCAAAACACACAAAACACCAAAAACGCCACCAAAAGAAAGGATCAACTAAGCAAATGCATATATTCATTTAGCCCAATCCGCCATATTTTTTGTTTCAAGAAAGCTCCAATGTGGTGGAGTACAACTGAACCACATTCAAGAGTTCTAAGAGAACTTTCTAGTTTACATTGGATATTATGTGCACATCAAAACTCCTTAATCTCTATTAACAAGAACATGTTCACTATCCAGGTTAGACACTCCAACAGGACTAGTAGCCTGCTTGCTTTACAGGTTTACAATCATAGCTGGTCTATCCGCTTGAAAATCATTGAGAGCCTAGATGATCGTAAACCACACAGTATATCAAGAAAAAAAAAACACACACACACACACAATCACAGGTGCCTCTTTTTCCTTAGCACAAAAAAAAAATTCTGATACAGAAAAATTTAGATGAGTTCGACAAAGAAAAAAGTGGAATAGATCCCAACGTTCAAACACATTTGCTTTAAAAACACTAAAGTTTTGGTTGCAACATCCAGCACCTCAATGGCTGTAATTAAACATGAACAAGATTTCAAGCACCTAAATCAGCCTCAAGCAACTCAATTGCATTAAACAGGAATCAGATTTGGTGGAACCAGATTTCAAGTGCCATCAAGCAACTAAATTGACATCAAACAACCCAATTGTATTAAAAATGAAGAGCAAACAATTTATTTATACCTGACACAGAAGTTGCTTATTTGCGCAAGTCTTTCAGCTGGTTAGTTAACTCATCATACAGGCTTCTTGTTTCTGTTTGTTGCTGTTGCAAGGTCTTAATCAACTCTTGCTGAGCAGTGAATTGTTGAGTTACTTCTGCAGCTCGTTTTTCTGCTTCATCTGCTCTTTTTCGGCTGTCCTCAATCTCATGCCTCCAGCGTTCTACCTCAGCAGCTTGCTTCTTGGTTGCACTACGACCGCGGATGTGTCCAGGTACGTAACCAAGTTCTTGCTCGCATATTTCCTTGCTAGTCATTGAAGTTGTAGCCTGCAATTCCCTCATTTTGTCCTAGGCAAGTAAAAAATATGATCATTATGTAGCTGGAATGGATGTCAATAATTTAAAAATCCATTATCCAAGTGAAACAGCTCACCAAGGTCTCTTTTGCTTTGTCATTTACCAGCCCCCCTGACTTCTTTGACTTTCGACTTAACTCAAACATGTCTATCTCTGAAAGCTCGACATCTTCTTTCCTTTTCTGTCCAAATTTTCAATTTTTTCATTTTCAGTCATATGACAAAAAGGATGTACATGTACAACTGTTGGCTGGGTTTCAGATTACCTTTTTCTCAACAACTCTTGCAAGCGATTTTGTGCCAACAGTAGTGTAGCAGTCATTTTTGGCACGATTTTGCTTGTTACGTTCACTAATTTTCTGCCACAAATTAGTGAAAATTTTAACTGACAAAGATTAGCAAATTTGTGAAGTGAAATCTGAAATTGAATAAAAGGATAGGTTATTTTGACAAGCTAACCTTAAATTCATCATTTTCAAAGTAGCTGACCAGCCACTTCCAATCTTCTTCACTCACACCTTCAGGAACTTGCCTCAATGCTTCTTGCCTTGATTCAAAACTCTGGAAATACTTGTGAAGCCGATATCGATGGTTTCGATATTGTATGTTTAACTGCTTATTAATAGCAGTTTTTGAGGTGATGTGCTCTGGAAATCGAAAGTCATCCTACAATAACAGTGCAATCTACTTAAAACCAAGCAAATCTAAAGCAGTAAAATCTCTCATACTTTCTGGATGAAATTAGAGTATTAGCAGGACAACAAATACCGTAACCGTGCTGTATATGCCTTCTCGGTCACCGGGATTGAGATGGGACCACTTTGGAACATTAAGCCTAGCAGCCTTCCTAACAACACAACCCCCTTCTGTGAAATGAAAGATAACCACCGCTGAATGTATTATATATATAAACTAGAGAACTTTTATCATACATTGTAAAAAATTTTGGATTTACCTTTAGTCTTTGCAATTTTTACGAAACAATGGCTTTCTCCAGTGGCTCCAAAAGTTTTAATAACCATTTCTTTTTATTTTTTTGGTCCTATGGGGGAAAGAATAAACCATTCTTTACAGCCATATAAACCCAAAAGGTCTAAAGAAAAAGCAAAATTTCTGTTCGCTGGCATTCTAACATCTTGATAACAAAAATGAAAGATAGGAGGCTTGGATTGAGGACGGGTAAAATCATCTTGAATTGTGCCTGGAACTCCAGGAATAATTGGAAAAGTCATGCATTTTTAAACACGTTAATATCAGGTTTATGGGTTGAACTAGGTCTCTAGGATTATAACAAGGATTAATATAGAACTGGATAAGAAGTATTCTATTTAAATAGTACAGGTACAAATAAGAACATTTATGAGTTATCAGAGTTTGAAAAAGGTAAGAAATTGAAAGAAGACTCCTTTCAAGATTAATCAATCAATTGACTCCAAAATCCTCATGAATAAGAGTCAGCTTCTTCAATGCAGAATGATCAGAGATTACTCAACAGACCTAAAAGCTGCAAGGAAAAGACAGCACGTGCTTCATTCAATTCAATCAACTCAGTTATTTTAGACAGCAGAGTACCAGTTATTAATAGCTCTAGCAACATTTTGGGTTCCCAAACAATACGTCAAAACACTAATAGGAATTGTAACCAGAGTGAAGCAGACACCAAATCTAACAAAGAAACACCAATATAAGGCACTGGAATAAATTCAACTACAGCATCTGACTTATCCATGTAATAAAAGACACAGGTGATGATCAAATTTAAACAAATGATTGATCTATCAATATCTCTCCCCTCCAAATGGAAAAAGCTAATTATGAATGACAGGTATCGCATATACTATGTTATGAACCCTGTGTAACAAATTGCTAACTACTCGAAACAAAATTTTTTACCGTTCGAATCTGAACTTGAATCTTCTAATCAAAATACAATGCCAAACTCAGGAGGATAAGCCTTGATGGGTACCGACTACCAAGGCTGAATCAAAATTACTGCATCTCTGAAGTCGGCGACACTAAAATTCAGCAGATCCAGGCGTTCGTGGGAAAGGTATTGCATCTCTTATATTATCAGTACCAGTTGCAAATTGCACTAACCTTTCAAAACCTAAGCCAAACCCAGCATGAGGCACTGAAAAGCAATTAAAGAACAAAACAGCATGTTTAGTCAAGGTCATTCAAATTAACTCCACAAGGTACCCTGAAAACTAGCTTTCAAACTGATTCCATGCCAAGAGTGAATGCAGCATTTAATAAGGCAGTGTATTGGAACATCAATGATAAAAATTAGTAGCTGCAAGTTATCATCAGCCATTTGAGACCAAGTCAAACCCCTCCCCTTTTGGAAGATTCACTAATCACAAACGAATAACAGGAGAAAAAGAACAACTAAAAAATGTTGGCCTAAATCAATTACAACCCCCTCCGGGTGGCCTAAATCCATGATTTCCTCATCCGTACACAGAAATTTCTCAAGATACAAACTGAAAATGCAACATTTCAGAAGCCCAAATTGCCTCGGAAAATGGCAAGGAAATGAAGCCTTTCGGGGGCAGGACAAAAGCCATTGGATAATGAGCTAACAAAAACAGGGGAAAATTAAAATGTAGGTTCGAAAATGGCAAGGAAATGAAGAACAAAGGGGGAATACATATATGAAAATCTTAACTATTACAAAAGATTAACCATTGTATGACTAAACACACATTGCACAACAACATGTTAACGGCAATTGAAACCCCAAAACAGTTTTCTGGCCAGTTCCCAAACGTGCAAAATTCTAGTAAAGTGCATGCTTGATTACCAGAGAGAGAGAGAGAGAGAACCAGAGAGTAAATTACATTTAAAACAGCCAAATAAATTAGGCAAATCAGTCAAGTTCTCTTCCCCTTAAGGAAGCAATTAAATGGCACGACAAATTGTTTAATTTCTCTTTCATCCAACCAAATTAATGCAGTCAAAAAATGTTCGCATTTCATAGCTCCTCAAAGAAAGCCGGTTCTGACCATCCCTAACACTGTTCATACTCCAGATCGCAAGTGTTTCGGATGCGATTTGGCCAAGAGTATTACCTTCCCCACTGCTAATTAACAATCTAGTTCATAAATTAGTCTTTACAATAGAAGGCTGACCAGCTTTTGAAAGCAAAAAAAAAAAAAAAAAAAAAACACATACCGCACAATTAGCTGAAGAGGGGGTCGGAGAAAAGTCTAAATTGAAGTCGCGGAACGAGGAGGGAGCTTGGAAGTGTTCTGACTTCGCTTCTTCGGCGAGCTTGACCTGAAGATTGGCACTTGTCAATGGTGCTTTAGAGGAGCATTTTGCGGAAGCAGAAGGTGTTTGAGGTCCAGAGTTTTTCGGTGTTCACTATAGGAAGGAAAGACTGAGAATGAAATTTGTCTAAGTGTTGAAAGAGAGAAGCGGCGAGACTTTTGTTTGTCTGTGAACAACCAAAAACGACGTCGTTTTGTAGAGATTTCAGCCACACGCCTCGCGCCTCTTTCAGATTTCAGACTGGCACTCTTTTTTTTTTGGCATCTAAACACGTCTTTGAGATTCCAGGATTCACGCCTTTAGCTTCATACATCTTTTTTCTTTTTTTTTTTCCCTGGTAAAATTTTTTTTTTCAGGTTTCTTTTTTCATACTTAATCTCTTTTTTTTTCCTTAATCTCATCTATAAATATCAAATAAATTATTTGATATTGGTTTCTTTTTTGTGCATGTATATATATGTGTGCTTGTTTGTGTCTATATACATCTTTTTGGGTTTGGACAACTCAATATACAAATTATTTATGAAATTACCTTACAATAAAACTTACACAATAAAATATGTTTCAAAAAGTTAACATGCATAGAATTGCTTATATACAGTATAGCACTTCTTACTCATGCTTGTCATACTCTTTGTCTATTACTTAGTTTTTATAATAAATTAAAAGAAACGTGTAATCAAATATTCTGTTAAATGTGTTACAACTCTCAATCTTATTGCACGACAGATATTTTACTGAATAATTTTAATTTCGTATATACCCATTCCATATGAAAATAATTATTACTTATGATGTATTACACGTTATACTAATCTTTCACAGTGCTAACATTAGACTACAAATTATATTCAATTACACTTTTTCAAATTATTTCAGTTATTGATTTTTGGGGGTTGTTATAAGTAATAATAAACAATTCATGAAAAAATTTTTATGCTCAATGTCAACTTAGCAAAAATTACAAATATCTAAAACTAGTTTGTTATTATATCATTCGCATTTTGCTAATACGTAATGAGTAGGGGCTAAATTATAAAATTAGGGTGTCATATCTTCAGTGCTTTTGCTAATATAAAAGAATTGGGGGCTAAAAAATAAAATTAGGGTGTCATAGTAGAATTAGTGAAAGTTGATGAAAATACTGTAGTATACAGTGATGCAAAAAGTTGTCACAAAATTGGAACCGGGTAGACTTTCAATGACAACAAGTTATGTTGTCACTGTAGAGAGAGCGTTTGTGACGACTTTACTTGAGTTGTCATAAAATCATTTCCCGCGGCATCAAATGAGATGCGCGCCAACTATTTCGTGACGAGTTGAGAATGACAACTTCCAATGTTGTCACTGATTATGCTTGTGCTGTACTCATCTGTGATGACACCTAATGTCGTCACTGAATTAGGTTATCTGTGACAAGATTTTTGTTGTCACATAAATTTTTGTCACTGAAAAATATATTTCTTGTAGTGACATATGGCCAACTTATTACTTGGGTCCAATTCTTGATTTGTTGTGCTCGCTACTTTGCTACTTTGATACTTGCACTTTTAAATAAGGGTCAACTTGCTATTTGGAGTCTCACTAAGCTTTAGCTCACTTAATTCTGTTAAATATGTTTTCCTTACAGGGGATACAAGCGAGGGCGTGACACTGGTACATGCTAGCATAGTCTAATTTTTTATTTTGCGATTGTACTCGCGCTAGTGCTCGGTTAGGGTTGAATGTATCTGGAATTCATATCTTTTGTTATATTTGGAATTGTATGAATGTTTGGAATAGAAAGGAATGTACATGTACGTTCCAAATTTGGGAACCGTTATTCCATTTACGCTTGAGGTTAGAAACTATTTTATTTGAAATGAGTGAGTGAGTCCTGCCTAGAGTTAAGCAGGCGGTCCCCTAAACCCTGGGGTACGCCCTAGGGGGGTGGGGTCGTCACAGTTACGAATTTATTTGTACATGCTGTAGCAGATGTCTTGTTCATCTAACAGTACTTTAGCAATCTCGTAATCATAACTATCTTCAAAGATAATTAGGTAGGCAATTAAACTATGTAAATTAGGAGATCAGATGATAATGATAATGAATCAGATTAAGACCTCAAAGAAAGGAAAAGAAATTGTGAAAACTGATGTATATATTATTAGTAGGCATGTATTTTCGACATACGGCACTTCTTGTAACTAGTATATATGATATTAATTGATGAAGGAAAAAGAAAGAATCAGAAGACAAACTTAAGGAACTATGCACACGTACACAAAATAATTATAGTAACTTAACAAAAGGAATGAGTTAAAATTCACAAGACAATAATAGACCACTTATATATATACCCTGTTTAATAGTTAATTAAATAGAGCTAGTAATAAAATTTTTAGATTTTGCTAAGTTACTAATATTTAGTTTGATTTGTGGATCAACTATTTTTCTTTAAGTAAATTAGGTGCTCTTGGATAAATCATGTCAAGTGGGGAGAGAGATTTCAAAAACGAATGCTTGAATAGTGAGTGTCCCTAATCCCATTGTTAACTCATAAAGTACAGTGTTTTATAAATTTTGTGGTGTATTTCTTTTCATCTTGAATTTGGGTGATGCCTCTATAGGAAAAATATGATTGAATTGATGCACTTGTCATGAAATTCTTTATTGGACTAACTGAGTTATATTTTATCCCTTTTTTTGATAACTGAAAATTGTGCATGCTTGTAAACCTAGTTGTGTACTTTATTATAGTGGGAAGAACTGGACCTATGCAATGTGTGAGTTAGATTTGCCAAGCTAGCATTGGGATTGGCCAAGCGAACTGGCCATCTTAGCTCTACTATTCACTTGCTTTATGGGATGTTCATAGATTTGGGAGTGTGTGACATGCTTATTATAGAATGTGCCTCTTCGAGTTATGATATATATGATTGGGAGACATTTGTTATTTTGAGATTTGTTTCGGCGCGTACTAACTAAGACATGATATCCAAAGGGCTTCTGACGAAGTCCAACTATATCCATCCCTATATATATATGCTTTATTTGTTTTAGATGAATGTTTGGCCATACATGTTTCTTTATAAATGATTTTACCTAATTAATGCAAAATTTTTCTTTAGACGCCATCAACTTTATTTCTTAATAAATGGGCCCTACTAAGTGTAAGCTCACGATACATTGAAATTTGTCTTCCTTAAAAGTGTGTATACTTGCGAGAAGGGAAAGGAGTGGTGTAAAGATTTTTGTTTTAGTAGTAGCTTGTACATATAGATACACTTAGGATGGTTTTACTTTTGAATCCTAATGGTTTGAGCCATGTATATATTTATTGTAACATATGTAAATTTTAGTCACTTTTAATTAATCAATTATTTCCTTGTAGTTAGACACAGCGAGACCAAGACAGGTGCTCCAATGGGTGTTTGGAGGTAGACCCTAGTTAAGGCATTGCAATTTATTTGTTTTACCATGTGTGTTTGAATCCATTTGTCAAGTGAATATATTTTCTTAGGTTTTAGTGTTTTACTCATGGTTTGAAGTTAAAATGAAAAACTAATGGCTTTAAGTGATCCTTAATACTTGTTTTGATAGGTTTTGATACAATGATGAAATTGAAGAGGCATTAAATAAAGGTTCATATATGTCAAAAGACATTTAAGAAGTTTGGAAAAAGAAGTTAATCAAGTTATAACCGCCTTCAAGAAATTAAGAAAGTCAGCTTTCAAATGTGACTAGGATTTTTAGTTTGATATATTTCTACACTTGAACTACAGAGATCGGGTTGAGACAATTTTTTTATTCTTTTCAAATATAAAATCAAAGAATACATTCTTATGAACACATCTAAGCCTAATTTCAACATTTTCTATCCAAAAGTTCAAATTACAAAAGGAATTTGCTGGTCTTACATTTTTGAAAACTTCAAGAATTCTTTTCTGACCAATCAGTGGTATCTTAGACATAACTCTGTACCTAGATATCCAATTGACTTGATTTTAATTTGGTACAAACATAATTCATTTTCATACAACTTTCCTCTTTTGCTTCAGAGTTGAATGATCACTATTCAGAGTTATTTCTGCTTCAAATTGGTGGTAGAATAATCTAAATCCAATCTTGACAAAGTTTTCTACTCGTATACTCGTATGAATTCCAATTCCTTTCATCTATAAAAGGGGTAATTTGTGGACGAATTTAAGGATCTTTTAGGCATATTTTGGAGTCTATAAATAATGTTGATCTCTAATTAAACTTAGTTTTATTAGGTTAGAGTAAGATTAGTGTACGTTTTTCTTTGCTTAATACAACTTTAGAAAAAGATTGGAGGAAGAAGAAGAAACTCTTTGGCTGTCTTAGAATTACAGTTTCTTTTCTTTTCTTTTCTTTTTATTTAATTCCATCTTGCTTATATTTTTGTATTGTGTTCTAAATTTTAATTATGTTAACCAAATTTCTTGTTTTTAAGGATAGATAGAATCAATTATTCCTTCGTTAATAATCTTTCTTGGTTGATTGGTAATTCTTATGCATATTATTTTATACCTTTATCTTTGGCCTTTATATATATATATATATATATATATATATATATATATATATATATATATATATATATATATATTGCTACACCACCCATATCAGGTGGCAATTATTTTTCACCTTTATAATTAAAAGGCGGTTAATTTTAAAGCATCTAAGATATTAATTGACTAACGAGAGTTTTAATTAATATTTGTTGGTGAAGGTATAAACTTCATTACTCACAAAAATAAGGAATGAGTAAAAGATTTTTGCATGATCTTATGAATATAATGACTTTTTAATTTGTTTTTTTATCACGAAAGTAGACTTAGACTTGTTCTTGAGAAAAGTAACGCACTAGCTAAAGTAAGTGTTATGACATATTGAGATCTACCACAGATTAGCACATGAGATAATTAATTGATCAAGATAAAGTTTTTTGCTAAGATAATTGAGAAAATCTAGATCCTAAAAATCGTTTACCTGGTTTAGTTATACATAATTTTGTTCCTTGTTTGACATCTTCATGCTGTTTTCTAATCTAATAATAAAGAAGTTTGACAATGTTACTATTTAGTAATCTTCTATGTGAGATACAACACCTGACTACTCACCTTGCCTGCATAGAATCCATGCTTTTACAGATGATAAGTAATGGAACTCTGCGCATGCACCCAATGTTGAGGTTACATTCTCCTTGGGGTACTGCAGCCTATAAGAATTTTGTAATGTGTTTCCTACTAAGTTATCAACATGGAAAACTAATTTAGAGCAACTAAGAATCTAAACTTGGAACTTTGCAACAACACTCGATGCGCTGCATACTGAGATGGATAATTAAAAAATAGGAAAGCTTCTAATAATAATTGCATGTAGGAGCATGCATCTCTATTTTGTGTGTAGTATGGTCATGCGACTTTTTGCCCAGGTATCCTATATTACTCAAACGGTTTGAATCATTTCTAATTTTTCATGTTCATGAGATTTGTTAGTATAAAAGCTCTTAATTTATACAAAATTTACAAGTACAATTAAGTAAACCACAAAATCAAGAAACTAAAACTTATTTATTAATTGTGGTTTAGCAAAAAAAAAAAAAAAGAATGCAAGTTTTATGTTTACAACTAACTAAATTGGTAAATTAAGAAATAAAACTTTTTTATTTTCAGTTGTGCAATCCAAGTTGAATGACATTTAAGGGCTTCTTGATGAATCATTTTGCTTAACCAATTAGATATTGTCCAAAGTTGCTCTAATCTTCGCTTTCATACAATAATTATTAAAAGAAAAAAATGTCAAATATAAAAAGATACAGCAATACTACAAGTACAAAAATTTAAACTGTAGAAACGTGAAATAAAATATTGTTTATTTATGTTTGGCATAATCCATGTCTAGTGCCTTTTAATTTATCAAATCAGAAGTGTAAAACATGTTCTTGATGGCACATTTCGTTACATCAAGTAAAAATGGTTTGACCCCATCTAATTTCTATTTTCATGCATTTTGTTAGTTACAAAAGATATCAATTACTAAATGATAAAAGATTTGAGAAGTACAAATAATTAAATTACGAAATTAAGAAACTAAGTATTTTCTCTCACTTATACTATAAAAAAATTTTTAAAATGAAGTATTTGTCTTTGCAGTGGTACTTGTGTTGCTTTTTTTTTTTTTTTTGGCAAACCCCATGCTCGGGGGTGGGATGCCAGCCCAACTTTTATTAGAAGAAATAAAAAATACATAGCGAGGGACCACACCTTACCTCTAGCCTATGAGACCGATTAGACAAAGTTACTATCCATGTCTACCCCTACGAAAACTAGGACACCTATCTAAAGTAATATCTCCTCTAACCATGCGGGGAAGGGCAAGGAAGGAACTATAAACAAACGTCTCCCCAGAATCAGCCCCAATCTTAGAAAGTCCATCCGCAGGTTTATTCGCCTCTCGAAAGCAATGTGAGATCTCTCTGTAATGATGGCTATACTACAACAATTCTTGTAACTCCCGCTGCACCATCCATGGACACTTAGCTCTCCTCTGGATAATGTGGATAAGAACCAACGAGTCAGACTCCAAATGTAAATTGGCCAATCCCCGAGCTAGTCCTAACCACATCCCATGGAGTAACACCCTCATTTCCACTTGTAAACTAGTCATCTCCCCAAAATAACAAGAAAAAGCTAACAGGAACCTCCCATCACTATGTCGGAACAGACCTCCCCCTCTACTCCTCCCCAAATTACCCCTCGAACACCCATCTGAGTTTAATTTTACCACTGGACATCTCCATCTAACCGTCAACACATTCACAGACATTCTCAACCTAGCTACCGCATCTAGGAGAAAAGACCACGACCTAGGCATACTCACCCCCTGAAAACGAGCGCCAAAACTATCATGAAGTTCATTAACAATTTGACCACAAACTTGTGTCACAGTCGCCACCCTCCCTTTAAAGACAAACTTATTTCTCATTTTCCATAAGTTCCAACAAATCAATGCGGTCAGAATTCGAAACAAGAATCGAATATACATAGTTCGACCAGATTTCAACCACCAAGCAATCACCTTATGCCTTATCGTGAGAGCTTCCCCAAACCCTTCGATCGACACTTCAAAGAAACCCCAGACTTGTCTAGCAAACTCACCAGTGCAAAAGATATGGTTAATAGTTTCTTGAGAAGAATGCCAACAGCAAAAACAATGAGACGGGCTGACCACACCAAACTTATGTAGTACATCCATAACCGGCAGCCGACCATTCATCAATTGTACCATAACAAAAGAAATTTTCAAAGGCAAAAACTGATGCCATAAAAAGGAGAAGATACTAGAACTATTACCACCTTGTCGCACTACCTAATATGCCGATGCTATAGAAAACTCACCCGAGCTAGTTGGATACCAAATCATTTTGTCCACCTAATCCGAAGAAGGAGGAGCCGCCTCCAAGACCCTGTGCACCCAACTCATAGGCAACACATCATATAACCTCTGCCAATTCCAGCAACCTTGAACCACGAACTCCGCAAGCGACTGTTCCTAGAAAGTTTCCACCTCTTGACATAGTGGCCCCGATCCTAACCAATTGTCATGCCAAAAACTTAAATTTCCGCTACCCAATATCCATCGTATATTCCTCTCCGCCACCACCTGAACGTCCATCATCCTCCTCCAAGTGGATGATCCACCACCTGAACGTCCATCATGGATTGTTCGAATAGCTATTTTGGACGATATTTAATTGGTTAAAGTAAATGAACAATCCATTTTTGCCAATTGGACCAGATCTAGCTTGGATTTAAATATCGTCCAAAATAGCTGTATCTTCATTTTCATACAATAATTTAGCAAAGGATTTCTAATATGAAAAGATACAATAATTGTGCGAGTACGAAAATTAAACCATAAAATAGAGAAACAAAATTCCAAGTAAAAATTTTTCCAAAACCATTCTAATCTTCATTTCTTACACAAGTGCACAAGTTTTCTTAACTAACACATTTACTTTTATCAAATAAAAATGGTTTTAACTGTTCTCTTTTCTTATTTTCATTTATATGTTTACTGAAAAAAGCTTTCAATTATTGAAATTCTCACAAATGTTAGGAGTACTAGTAATTAAACTTGCATATTGAGAAACAAAAACTTTTTTGTTCACTATAGTACAATACAAACTGATTGGTATTACAAATTTTCTATTTGACAAAAAAAAATCTTTTTTGGGGTTTAAAATATTACCTGTTATGCTGGGGGGAGTTTAGCTTGCCCCTACTGATTTTATTAATTAATAAAAAAAATAGTGTGAGAAGGGAATAAATCTTACCTTAAGTATATGATACAAATATAACATATGCACTATGCAATATTCATTTTATCTAATCTAATGAGACCTCTAACTCAACTAGGAAATATTGGAAAGATTGTAGAAAGAACTTCATCTTGTAAATCTACCTAGTGTTGCTAACTCATCTGTTGTCGCATTTGCTTGTCTAAATATAGGATAGAAAGTGCACGGTCTGCCTGCAATGAGCCATTTGATATCTTGGATAGTGGAGTCAATCTTCCATAGAATCGATGATAAGCCTGACAATATATCCATCATATCTGTCAACATGAAGGATTTGAAAATTATGTCGTATATCAAGAGCAATTCCTTGTAAAGTCGGCATTGCTTCCACCTCCATGCTTCTCATATTCCCTAAGTTGAAAAAGCAACAATCATTCGACCAAATGTGTCTCTAACCTATCCACCACTACCAGATGATCTAGGATTGACGATTGAAGAACCATCCACATTAAGCTTGTGAGTTGATAGTTGTGGAGGTTGCTAAGAAATTGCAACTGGTACTGTTGACTTCCTTTTTTTTCATCCAATTCAGTAAGCCATTGATTAAGAACAAATCATCAGAGCCTTCATACCAACTAAATGGATAAGCTTGAAAGAGAGAGAGATAGCAACTACTTTTGAACTTGATGACAAATCCTCCTAACATTGTAAATTTTACCTTCATAGAAGCCACCCATCTTGCTTTCCACGTCTCCTAACAAATAAAAGGGCTTCTCATTGATTCATTTACTTTAATAAATTACATATTTTGTTCAAAACTGCTTTAATCTTTATTTTTGTACATTAATCAGTTTAAAAAGCTTTTTTAATAAGAAAAGATACTGTAATGCCCAAAGCAACCTAAGAGGGGGTTGAATTAGATTGATTAACAACTAAGCAAATTAAGTCAAATATTCATCCAATTTAAACTCGTCATATTACGTAAGTGAGCAGACACATAAACAAATAGAATGTGATAAAACTAAAGTAATAAAATCACATATCATTAATCAAGTAAGGGAACAATAGCGTAAGAAGGAAAGCAAACCAAATGAATTGGTAACTTCAACGGCATCTTCGTGAGCTCCAAAACTTTACCAAACTTAGAGGTCAATCAACTAGGTGCTTCTTCTAATTATTGGTGATGCAAAGCAACTTGTATAAAGAAGGGTTCACTCCTAGCTCAGACTAAGTATCCCAACTCTAGTTGAGTCAAGAAATTTTACAACTCATCCTAGTTAACTCTCTGTAAATTACAATTAAATGCCCACTCTAACAATGAACAACACTTACACGTGAATCTCAACTTCTTCAAGGTTTTACTCCTCCTTAATGAGAAATTTCACAAAAGTTTAAAGTGAAATTTCCCACACCTATACAATATTTAAAGTGTTTTTTAATTCAAAAATCACTCTTGAAAACTTGTATTCCATATAAGCAAAAGTTCCTTCTTTTCAGACTTGAAGATATTTGTAATTAAGTAGTGAAATTTTGCACCAAAAGTCTCTCCAACGTTCAAAAAGACTAGATGTTGGACCTGTCAGACATCCAATTCAAATGCTCTATGTCTAAACCATTGCTTGATTCTACTTTGGGGTCTCTTAGCTAAAACATTCAGATATTTGATAGAAATGCTTATATGTCTTGTGGATTATATGACAGCAATAGAGAGTTTAGCCAACTTATCGGACATCTAACAGGCATGTTATGCATCTGAGAGAGCGTTCAAAGGTTAGCAACAATTTTTTCTTCAATACTTTGGACGTTCGATCATATACCATGCGTCCGAGGTTGCATCCGAAGTCCACTTCATTTGCTTCTTGAAGAGCTACAAATGTCCGATCAACCCAACCTGCATTCGAAGTTTCGTCCGATGTTCAGCGAAAATCTTCTTTTCTTCTTGTTCTTCTTCTTTCTTTTGCCAATTATTTGAGCACCTATGCTAATAAAATTCTCACTAAAAATATTAGTCCAAATTATTGTTTTGACTTGTTAATCATTAAAACCAAGAATTGATCAACCTAAGCCTTCAACCTTCCCTTTTTTATGATGACAAATGAAATGATGATTTCTTTGATCAAATAAATTCAAATAGACTCTCCATTACCCTATGGTATCTCAAGTAAAACTCCCCCCAAGTACAAGCCCAACTTTTAAAGAAATATCATTCAATCTTCTCCTTCTTTTGATATCATCAAAAATAAATAAGTACAAAGGGACATTGTACATGAACAAGGAATTGCAAGAAACTCCCACTAAAGTTGAGGAAATATTGATTTTGATCAAATGTTTCTGTGAGGCCCCGAAATTTTACTTGTTTTATAGCTCTTATTTGAACTTACTTGCCTTAAATTCTTGGTTGCTTTTATGGTTGAATCATGATTTTTCTCTTGTTGTATTATTTAACTTGGTGCATGTTAAGTTTCATAGTACATTACACTAGTGTGACCAACTAGTGAGGTATGTGCAATAAATTTGGTAGATTTGAAGGAGTTTTATATACAAAGGATTATGTGACAAGAGGTGTTAAGAGTTAATTAGAGGAGTATTAGATATGTTAGTGATTGGAAACAAATAGAGAAACAAAAAAATAAACAATACATCTTTCATTGCCATTTGTCAACTAGTCTACCAAGTTTGACCAAGACCCTTGACCAAGACTAAGTTTTCTTCTTATCCAACTTGAGCTCTTATCATTTCACTATTTCTTCTTCTTGATCCTTGGCCTTGGCGAATTTGGAGAGGAGAAACGAGGGAGAAAACCACAAAAAAATCCAGCCTTGATTTCTTGCTTGAATCATGAAGAATCCAACGAAAAATCCTAATTTAGTCCGATCAATCTTGAGGTAAGTTTGGAGGGAAGCTTTTGGTGAAGTTTTGGAAGAAGAAAATCTTACATCCCTCTTGATTTGCTTGTCATTTTGGGGTTGGAGGTCAAGAGGTAAACTTTGCTAGAAAACCTAACTTTCTTGATGTTTATATGATGATTTACTAGTTTTACTTGAGGAACAACTAGATTTTCTTGATATATGATGATTTCCTAAGTTTACTTGATGAACTACTAGATGTTACTACTAGGTTTTTAGTTTACTTGATGTATGTTGCTTTAGGGTGAAAAAAGCATGACTTTTATGGAAGATTTCATGGTTTCCAAACTTATATTCGAATTTCCAGCTTTAGGGTTAATTTCCAGCTTTGATCGATATTTTCCAGCCTTGAGTTGAGAGTTTCCAGCTTTGATATGGACTTGTGAGTTTGATATGAAGATATCTAGCTTGGATATGCACTTCTAGCTTTGTTATACGATTTTTCCAGGTCTAGTAGTTAATTTCCAACTTTGCTATGTTAATTTACACCCTTGGAATGCCAATTTCAGCTTTATTAGGAGATGTTCAAGTTTTGGCTTGCAATTTTAGTTTTGATATGAATATTTCCATGCTTTGGTTTGAAATTCCAGCTTTGAGATGAAAAAATTTCAGCTTTGGTGTAAGTGATTTGGAGCTTGTTATATATGTTCAAAGTTGATAGTTTTGTAGCCTTGATTGAGGTTCATTTACTATGACACTAAGATGTGAATTGGATGGTTAACTTGAAAAATGGAGACATATCGCTGGATTTTCTCCTTGTTGGTCAAGTGAGGGTTGAGGTGTGAATTTAGGGCATTTTGTCTTCCTCTTGCATATGACTTTTCTCAAAACACTTGTTACAATCTATTTCTTTGCATGTGTGTTACTTTTGGGCCAAAACAAAGAGGTTTAAGAAGGGAAAAACCTAGCTTTCCAAACTAATTGCTTGCTGGAAAATTTTCGCAGGAAGCGCTGCGCAACTTTGGGAAATTGACTATAACTTCCACTACAAAAATTTATGTGACAACAAAAATCTTGTCACAGATAACCTAATTCAGTGACGACATCAGGTGTCATCACAGATGAGTACAGCACAAGCATAATCAGTGACAACATTGGAAGTTGTCATTCTCAACTCGTCACGAAATAGTTGGCGCGCATCTCATTTGATGCCGCGGGAAATGATTTTATGACAACTCAAGTAAAGTCGTCACAAACGCTCTTTCTACAGTGACAACATAACTTGTTGTCATTGAAAGTCTACCCGATTCCAATTTTGTGACAACTTTTTGCATCACTGTATACTACAGTATTTTCATCAACTTTCACTAATTCTACTATGACACCCTAATTTTACTTTTTAGCCCCCAATTCTTTTATATTAGCAAAAGCACTGAAGATATGACACCCTAATTTTATAATTTAGCCCCTATTCATTATGTATTAACAAAATGCAAATGATATAATAACAAACTATTTTTAGATATTTGTAATTTTTGCTAAGTTGACATAATAGACATGTCTGAGCATAAAAATTTTTTCATGAATTGTTTATTATTACTTATAACAACCCCCAAAAATCAATAACTGAAATAATTTGAAAAAGTGTAATTGAATATAATTTGTAGTCTAATGTTAGCACTGTAAAAGATTAGTATAACGTGTAATACATCATAAGTAATAATTATTTTCATATGGAATGGGTATATACGAAATTAAAATTATTCAGTAAAATACCTGTCGTGCAATAAGATTGAGAGTTGTAACACATTTAACAGAATATTTGATTACATGTTTCTTTTAATTTATTATAAAAACTAAGTAATAGACAAAGAGTAGGATAAGCATGAGTAAGAAGTGCTATACTATATATAAGCAATTCTATAGTATTTTCATCAAATTTCACTAATTCTACTATGGCACCCTAATTTTATTATTTAGCCCCCAATTCTTTTATATGAGCAAAAGCACAGAAGATATGACACCCTAATTTTATAATTTAGCCCCTATTCATTACGTATTAGCAAAATGCAAATGATATAATAACAAAATAGTTTTAGATATTTGTAATTTTTGCTAAGTTGACATAATAGACATGTCTGAGCATAAAAATTTTTTCATGAATTGTTTATTATTACTTATAACAACCCCCAAAAATCAATAACTGAAATAATTTGAAAAAGTGTAATTGAATATAATTTGTAGTCTAATGTTAGCACTGTGAAAGATTAGTATAACGTGTAATACATCATAAGTAATAATTATTTTCATATGGAATGGGTATATACGAAATTAAAATTATTCAGTAAAATATCTGTCGTGCAATAAGATTGAGAGTTGTAACACATTTAACAGAATATTTGATTACATGTTTCTTTTAATTTATTATAAAAACTAAGTAATAGACAAAGAGTAGGATAAGCATGAGTAAGAAGTGCTATACTGTATATAAGCAATTCTATGCATGTTAAATTTTTGAAACATGTTTTATTGTGTAAGTTTTATTGTAAGGTAATTTCTTAAATAATTTGTATATTGAGTTGTCCAAACCCAAAAAGATGTATATAGACACAAACAAGCACACATATATATACATGCACAAAAAAGAAACCAATATCAAATAATTTATTTGATATTTATAGATGAGATTAAGGAAAAAAAAAAGAGATTAAGTATGAAAAAAGAAACCTGAAAAAAAAAATTTGACCAGGGGAAAAAAAAAAGAAAAAAGATGTATGAAGCTAAAGGCGTGAATCCTGGAATCTCAAAGACGTGCTTAGATGCCAAAAAAAAAGAGCGCCAGTCTGAAACCTGAAAGAGGCGCGAGGCGGGTGACTGAAATCTCTACAAAACGACGTCGTTTTTGGTTGTTCACAAACAAACAAAAGTGTCGCCGCTTCTCTCTTCCAACACTTAGACAAATTTCATTCTCAGTCTTTCCTTCCTATGGTGAACACCGAAAAACTCTGGACCTCAAACACCTTCTGCTTCCGCAAAATGCTCCTCTAAAGCACCATTGACGAGTGCCAATCTTCAGGTCAAGCTCGCCGAAGAAGCGAAGTCAGAACACTTCCAAGCTCCCTCCTCGTTCCGCGACTTCAGCTTAGACTTTTCTCCGACCCCCTCTTCAGCTAATTGTGCGGTATGTGTTTTTTTTTTCTTTCAAAAGCTGCTCAGCCTTCTATTGTAAAGACTAATTTATGAACTAGATTGTTAATTAGCAGTGGGGAAGGTAATACTCTTGGCCAAATCGCATCCGAAACACTTGCGATCTGGAGTATGAACAGTGTTAGGGTTCATCCAAGAATTTTTTTTTCTTTTGTGGATTTTTTCACTGTTTTCGAGAAATTTGGACTGATTAAACCAAAAATTGCTTGCTTTATATTTTGATGGAACCTTTTTGCGATTAGGATGGTCAGAACCGGCTTTCTTTGAGGAGCTATGAAATGTGAACATTTTTTGACTGCATTAATTTGGTTGGATGAAAGAGAAATTAAACAATTTGTCGTGCCATTTAATTGCTTCCTTAAGGGGAAGAGAACTTGACTGATTTGCCTAATTTATTTGGCTGTTTTAAATGTACTTTATGCCATACCATGTAATTTACTCTCTGGTTCTCTCTCTCTCTCTCTCTCTGGTAATCAAGCATGCTGTGACGGCCCCACCTCTCCCTAGGGCGTACCCCAGGGTTCGGCGGGCCGCCTGCCCGGCTCTCGCCGGGACTCAGTCGATCACTACATTCCTCAAATGAATTACAAGAATAAACCTCAAATATACATCACATGGTCCACAAATATACGTCCAAGTCTCCAATAATTACATGTCACAAATGCAGTGGAAACTAATTCCCAACTATACATCAAATGATTCCAAATCCAAACTATACAAGATATCAGCCATCCAGTCACGTGAATAAGTACTACAAGCCTTTCCTTCGCCTTGAGCCCTGTGGAGGGGAATAAAATAGTTTTTGGGGTGAGCTAAAAGCTCAGCGAGTAACCAGAAAATCATTAATCAAATCGGTTTCACAATAGTTCATTTCAATGATGTCATATAGCAATGATGTCATAAATCAAATGATAAATCCGGAAACAACTACAACATTTGCAAAACAGTAAATATGGATTATCAATAATTCAAGAAACATTTACAATGGAAAGCGATAGTAACATTCATGAAAGGATACATTCATTCTCCTGACATTTCCTCGCTCATTTGGTCATTCATTTTATTTCATTCACCCCGTCCCTGGCTTTTGGCCAGGCTCCACCAATCTACATAGGTAATACTCGAGTATACCAAACGTTCACCCAAGTTCCTAATCGCCTGACCGAGTCCGCTTCTGGCTCAAGACGACCGGTAACAAGGGGCAATGGCCAGTTCAGCCCAAAAGGCTTACATTCATGCGCAAGTAACATTTCAATCGAAAATTTCACATTTATCGAGGTCGAGTGCGATAAAGTACACACTCGCCTCGAAAACTCGTTTTGGAAATCATTATAAGCGGTTAACACGTTATCAACCAAAACACAAGTCATGAAGTCAAGAAATATAGCAAACAAGGCACACTCACATGCCAGCACGCATGATATGCAAGAAAACATTTCAAAAGTAACTTTGAAAACAGTTCAAAAGTAAATAATGTAAGAAACGGTTCATAAATAACTTTAGAAGTAGTTTGAGGTCACTCACCTCCACGGCTCAGAAATCATCCATCACATAACATTGCCTTGCTCAAATCCAAGTCTTAGATCACAAACTCAATGCAAACAAGTCCTTTAAAACTTCGGATAGCACTTCCCCTAAATTTGCTTACTTTCCTAGCCATCATGGCTTCATTATTTCTTCAGCCAGTCCCAAAGTCACACAAATAAGTTCATCTAATATCCATTCAGCAAGCTCCAAGTAGTACTAGTACAAGTCAAGCTAGGAAAAAGTCCGGAAATGAAGGTTAAGCTCAAAACCAGAAAAACAGTTTTGACGTCATTTTGCGGTAATGGTACCAAAGGCGCTACGATTGTCGGATGAGGGTGTAAGACCCACCGTTTCGAATCTAAGAACCAGGGCTACAACAATGTAGAAGGTCACTCAGTCCAGTTCCTAGCACAACTAGGTCAAATATGCCAAAAATACCAAACCAGAACCACTAAAACAGGTTCACAAATCACACAATGCTGTAATGAGTCCAACTCGGTCCATACAAGTCCAAATGCATTGATTCCAAAGGAATATGGTAGCTAAGATATCCAGCTACATTTCATCAGAAGACACCAACAACAAAATCCAAACCAATTCCAGTCAAAATGGCCAATTACAAGTGCAGTTTTCGCATTCTGATCAACCCAGAACAGCAACAGTAAAATCGACATATCTCACTCTACACTAATCCAAATGACCTGAAATTTTTCAGGCACTTCAAACTCATCAATACCTACAACTTTCATGTTTTAAGCAAAGGCCAATTCGGCCTCTAACATGGTGCAATAAATTCGGGCAGAATGAAGAACTACAAAACCTAATTCTCTGAAATTTCTTCCAAAACAGAAATTGATTGCACTTAATCACTTTTTCCACCTCCTAGAGTCATTAAACATCATTTCCAATCATCATACATGACCACCTAATCATATCCATATGAAAACAGAAAAATCCCCAAAAATAATAAAACTTCACCAATTCAACCAAACTCAAGAAATAATCCATAAAATTGCATCTTATAACACCGCTAATCATGAATTGAACATTATTAGAGGAAGGAGAGGTGTTCATCCACCACTCACCTTAGCAAAACAAGAGGGAGAGCTACTTGTCACCTTAGCTTCTCAAACAACTCCACCAAACAACTCACAAACATTAAGTGAAGAGGTTTTATGGAGTAATTTGAAGTTTTAACGGTTGGATCAAGAGATTGAGCAAGAAAATGGAAGGCAAAAGTTGAGGGATTTTCTTTCTTTTCTCCTTATGTTGCTCGGCCAAGAAGAACCAGAAAATGAAGAAGATTAAGCTAGTTTATAAGGTAAGAAGGTAGGAAAAAAATAAGGATTAATTTCCACCACAAGTTTGGCTAACACTTGGTCTAATTTCAACCACACAAATTTTCTCTTTCCTTGTTTTTTTTTTGCCTTAAATTTCGGCCAATAGGATGGCCAAGAGAGGGAAGATATTTTGCTCCATTAATGATAAACTTGTATGGCAAGAAAGTGGAATCAAGTGGTGCATTTAACCGGTAGTGCGTGGGTCCCACGTTCAAAATACGCTTTTAATTTCTCAAAAACTAACCGATACTAGAAAAATCATTTTAAAACTATCTTTGCTCATAATTTTATCTGGGGAATTTTTATAATAAAGAAAATGCAGAAAAGGCGGGCGTTAAAAAAAATAAACCCTAGAAAATTAGAAAATTTCCGGGTTCTCAAACTCATTTTTTTTTTCGGGGCGTCACACATGCACTTTACTAGAATTTTGCACATTTGGGAACTGGCCAGAAAACTGTTTTAGGGTTTCAATTGCCGTTAACATGTTGTTGTGCAATGTATGTTTAGTCATACAATGGTTAATCTTTTGTAATAGTTAAGATTTTCATATCTGTATTCCCCCTTTGTTCTTCATTTCCTTGCCATTTTCGAACCTACATTTTAATTTTTCCCTGTTTTTGTTAGCTCATTATCCAATGGCTTCTGTCCTGCCCCCGAAAGGCTTCATTTCCTTGCCATTATCCGAGGCAATTTGGGCTTCTGAAATGTTGCATTTTCAGTTTGTATCTTGAGAAATTTCTGTGTACGGTTCTTCTTTTATTGACTTTGTTCCGTAACATCGTAGAGGTATCTGGCTTTAACATCTTTTAATTTTATCTGGGAGGGAGAAAATATAAAGAAGAAAGAACCTGAGAAGATGTTACTACATGGAGGGATATTTTTAGAGGGGAAAAGTTCAAAATAAAATTGACTCAAATGAAAGATGAACAAATTTCCATGAAATGTATCCATTTAATAATTATCATTTTCACCCTAAAACTAAATACTGGAGCAATTTCTTTTCCATCTCAGCAGATTAATTGTATCAACAGTAGATAATATTCAATCATCAATAAATGAATGTAGAAACAAAGGATAACATAACATGTTGAAGTTCAGGTGCTGAAATTGCAGCTACGTCATTAATTCTCAATTATTTTGAACTACAAAAAGGAATTTTTTTTCCTCTTTTTATTGGAACCAAGACTCAAAATATGGCACATGATTTTCAAACTGCTCTGAAAAAGGTAAGAAAAAGAACTTCATGACATTTTATATGAAATATATAACAGCAAAGTTTTAATATATACCACAGCAAAACAGAGAAAAAGGAATAAATTCTTTGCTATTCTATTCTCTTAACTTGATTATTCAATTTTTTGTTATCAAGATGTTAGAATGCCAGCGAACAGAAATTTTGCTTTTTCTTTAGACCTTTTGGGTTTATATGGCTGTAAAGAATGGTTTATTCTTTCCCCCATAGGACCAAAAAAATAAAAAGAAATGGTTATTAAAACTTTTGGAGCCACTGGAGAAAGCCATTGTTTCGTAAAAATTGCAAAGACTAAAGGTAAATCCAAAATTTTTTACAATGTATGATAAAAGTTCTCTAGTTTATATATATAATACATTCAGGGGTGGTTATCTTTCATTTCATAGTCTTATAGATGGTCAAAAACCGAAAAGAACAAATTCTAATAAAAAAAATGGTCTATTTTATATATATGGTTAATACATCCAGTCTGTATTAGATTCTCTCATAAGTGTAACCAAATCCCCTCTCTAATGGGGCCTTTAATTCCCTAACCAAAGTCCCTGAAAATAGAAAATGACAAATAGAGAGAAACAGAAAGGAAGCAAAAAGAATAGGGATTATGCAGTTGTTGCAGTTCCAACTTGCACCAAGTGATTGCTAGTGCATTTGTTGGTATTAACCATCAGTTGGTATTAACATTTGTTGATTGCTAGTGCATTTGTTGAAGTCTCTCCTCTTTAATTTCTATTGATTTCATGGTTAATTTCATGGCTGTTTTATATATGGCTTTTTTGGATTTTAGGAAACTGCTTTCATGGTTAATTTCATGTTCATTTCGTGGCTGCTTTACATATTACTTTTCTTGATATATGATACTAATTTCATGGCTTTTCATATGAATTTTCATATTACTTTTATGGCTGCTTTTCATATGACTTGTAGCCTTAATTTTTGAAAAGGTTAGTTAACAAATTATTCTCTTTAGTTTGATATTAGAAAAGTATTTTGTACTAAAGGCTGATGTGTCTATATCTAGGACATGGATAAAACTTGGATGAAGATTAGCAATAGGAAGGACAAGGCTTATGAACTCGGAGTCAAAAATTTCCTCAAGTTTGCATATTCTCAAAAATTTGAAAATCAGAAAATCCCATGCCCATGTACACAATGCAATAATTTTTGTAACCAAACTAAAACAGTTGTGGAGGATCACTTATTGACTCAAGGCATTCGTAAAAGCTACACAAGATGGATACACCATGGGGAACAATTTCGACACCAAAATTGTGAGGATAGTACTAAACATGGGGATGGAGAGGAGGATAGTGATACTGAAGATTTAAATGACATGTTGCACGACATTGGGACAGCACAATGGGGGGACAATTGGGCTGGTAGGGAAGAATCAACGGATGATAGTCTAAATGCGAATCATAGTGACACAAATAACTTTCTTAAATTGTTAGAAGATGCAAAAAAGGAGCTGTATCCAGGGAATCATTTTTACTCAAAGCTATCCTTTGTAGTCACTTTGCTCCATTTGAAAACAATGAGCGGGTGGACTATAAAGTCCTTCAATGCATTGCTGGAAATTTTTAGGCATGCACTACCTCCTGAAGCCACAGTTCCCAAGTCTTTTGCTGATGCTAAGAAGCTCATTCGAGACTTAGGTTTTAAATCTGAAAAAATCCATGCTTGTGTCAATGATTGTGTTCTCTTCCGCAAGGAAAATGAAAATTTTGACACTTTTCCAAATCTAAATTGTAAAGAACCTCGCTACAAGATGGCAGGTTCAAGAGTTCCACGCAAAGTTTTGCGTTACTTTCCTTTGAAGCCTAGGCTGCAACGATTATATACCCACAAAGAAATAGCTTCAGATATGAGATGGCATAAAGAAAAGTGTGTGCATGATGATAACATCATGCGGTATCCAGCAGACAGTGAAGCATGGAAACACTTTGATAGGTTGCATCCGGACTTCGCCGTTGATCCTAGAAATGTGAGGTTAGGTCTTGCAACTGATGGTTTCAATCCTTTTGGGACCATGAGTAGTGCTTATAGCATCTGACCTATTTATCTAGTGCCATACAATCTGCCCCCTTGGAAGTGCATGAGAGATCCTTTCTTTTTCCTATCAATGCTAATTCCTGGGCCTAAATCCCCGGAAAATGAGATTGATGTTTACATGGAGCCTCTAATAGATGAACTGAATGAAATGTGGCTTGGTGTTGAAACATATGATGCATATATATGTGTGGTTCACGATCATCTAGGCTCTCAATGATTTTAGGATTTTATTGTTGTTATTGTTATTGTTATTGCATATATATTTGTGAACATGCAGATATTTATTGTGTTTGTATTGTTATTCTATATTTCACAGAATATACATTCAATGTCTTATTTGCTATAATTTCACTTTATTTTTGTGTTAAGCAATTTACTTAGATTGCTATAATTTCAAATTAGAGTGACATTAGTTTTTATAATATGGTGCCTATCTAGAAGTGTAGTTCCAGTTTTAACACCAGTGCTCATTGCTTCAATTTTGGTAACGTGTAGGTTCTAACACGATTCCCAAGAAGAAGAAGCCAGTCATTGCTGTGAAGATGGTTTTTGAATTGAAGACTACAAGGCCTATCGTGCTCATGTTTTGTTCTAGATGGGAATCATGCTCATATTTTTGTATAGAACTTTACTACTCTCTATTGTGGATGGGAAATCACTAGTATTGTAACTGAATGGCTTATTTTGGATGGTGCATGGTTTATGACTCATTTGAGGCAACATTTATATATATATGTATTTAGGTTGATCTTCTATTGGAAATGAATGTTGGCTTTCTTTTCGTATGTTGGCTTTTTTTTTCTCCTCGCTACTCAATGAACGTTTTGTGATTGTTGGCAACTATGTTGCGTAATTAACATTAGATTATTGTTTTTTACAAAAAAATAAATGACAATAAAAAAGTTGTCACTGCCAACAAGTTTCACTAGTGACACCAGAAAGTCGTCACTTTTTATGAATGGAAAACAATGACAACAAAAGTCGTCACTGAACAGAAGCATAATGTGACAACTCCAAGGGTTGACTATGACAAGAATTTAGCCAACTTAGTGACAATAAAAGTTGTCACACAATGTACAACAATGAGTGACGACAAGAGTCATCACAAAAGCGAAATCGTTTGTGACGACTTTCAACAGTCGTCACATGGACCCCCTTTTGTGACATAGAACTAGTGACAGCTCTGTGACAGCAGTAAAAGTCGTCACTGACTTTTTTTGTGACGACTTCTGAATTTTTAGTGACGACTTTCGCCTGTCACAGAAACGCAATTTTCTTGTAGTGTTCATATAGGAAAGTCAGAATTGAGATCCGTTTCTTGCATATGAAACTAGACTCATAGGGCTTTCAACGATATAAAATTCAGGGTTTGGTTCAACTCCTATAAATACCAGAAAATCTGCAAAATTTCTAGAAAACCATGACTGTTCTATTTTTGCACATGAGACAGCAGTGAGTTTGAACTGAAATTTGACTAACCTATGAGTTGAATTTCATGAAGATGTCTTCTAAAGCCTGTTAGTGCTTTGAGTCTACTTTCTAATGGTGTAAGTTTTGTGATTTTTCAACTTACAGAACTCAAATTATGATTTTTCAAAGAATGTCACCAAAGCTGGGAATTTTGTCAAATGAATTGAGTGGGACTTGGAAAACTTTGGAAAAATTTTTCTAGGTCTTAAACCTTAATTTGGTGTGATTTTGGATGTTTAAATTCCTCTCCTCACTTTTAGAATACTTGTGCTGGATTTTATCTTAAAGTTTCGAGCTCAAAGTGAGAAGCATATGGAATACCTTGGTATACTAGACATGTATGTTTTAGCTAGTTGAATCTGCTAAATTTAAATCTATCTTGATTGTGAATCTTGCCTTAGGGTGTGGTAGCAATCAAGGTTATCATCTAGAGAGTTGATGTTTAATCTACTGATATCGGTGAGTGTTCCTTGCATGTTGTGCTTCCAATGACTATGTGGAATGTTGTGAATATTTGCTTGGATGTTAAATGTTTTTCAATAATTGTTAAATGGATTTTCAATGGGCAAGTGTGTACTTAATCGCACTCGACCTAAGTGAATGCGAATTTTCAATGATCAAATGATTGAATGTTATTTATGCAAGAATGTAAGCCTTTGGTTGAATTGGGCCCTTGCCCTTCGTTGCCAGTCGACTCGAGCCAGAAGCGGACTCGGTCGGGCAGCTGGTGACCTTGGGACAATGTTCGGTATACTCGAATATGACTGACTGAATGAAATGATCACTGTTGGAGTTTTATTTTCAAATATTTTCACATGTCAGAGGAATAAGGGAGAAATGGTCGGCAACTAAATGATTGAATGAATGGCTCCAAGTGAGCACGTATCCTTCCAATAATTGAATGTTTGTTTCTTGAATGACTGTTTATTACTGTGCAAAGTGTGTAAATTGTTAAATGTAATACTTCCATGTTTTATCTACTTGACTGCTGGTTCGGGAACCTCACTGGACTTTTAGCTCATTCCTTTAGTTTTATTTTCCTTACAAGAGTGGAGGCCGGAGCAAGTAAGCGTGAACTAGTGTGTATAATCTTCATGTACTTATACTTTTGTAGGTGGAATGTATTTGGGATCTTTGGTAATGTACCCCTATGTTTTACTTTTGGGTTGTAAATTTAAGTTGAAATTCTTGAATGAATAGAACTTTTTATGTTAATCTAGAGGTGTGAAAGACTATTTCAAAAATATAAGTGAGTGAGTCCCGGTAAGAGTTGGACAGACGATCCGCCAAACCTTTGGGTACGCCCTATGGGGAGGTGGGGTCATCACAATTTCGCCCTTAAAATAAGTATATAAATCAAGTAAGCACAAAGGGATGACTCAAATTCAAAGAATTACTTCCCTTCAAATCATATAGTCAACTGCTTATGAGGGAATTCATATAAAGATCATTGTCAAATCAATTTTTATTCATTCTTACAATCACTCCTATTTCAAAAAATGCATCAATAAGAAGCAAGGAGTACGTAAAAGTATCATCAAAACCAGACTTGATCAATAACTAAGTATATGTGATGCAACTACCTCATTCATTGTGAGGTTAAGAACATTTCATCTTTCTAATTATGAATGAAGATATGAACATCACTAGATGGATATCTAATTCATTTTCTTATGTGAGGTGAACATTGTAGATATAGCATTTAAGTACAAAGTTGACAAATAACATCGCAATCATTTCACTTGCACAACATAATATACTAAGTTTAACTAAGTTAGGGTAAAATGCACTCACACTTAAACAAGGAGATATGTTATACCTAGTGGTTAAATTATGCCAAACTTAGATAACTAGGATAGTCCACATACAAATTTCATAGCAAATTAATATAAAGGATTTTCAACCACATAATCTCTTTTCAAAAAATGAATCCTTCCCCTTTCTTTTACAAGTCATAAGCTAATCTAGAAATATATTGGGATTTGTCACATTCATGCATTTTTGTGTCCATATAGATCAGTTTAAGTAATATTTTCACACATAGAACATCAATATAGGTTCAAACATTCTAATACATGTATTTCGTTCTCTTAAGAGAGAAAATTAAGATACATGATATAGCTTAGCATATGAATATCACCAATTTCCAACACTAAAAATTTGAGGGAAATACCATAGCTTAGCTTTTGAGAATATATCTCATTGTAGACATAGCTTTCCATCCACTTGTAAAAGTTATCATCTTTATTGTCCAGGGTAGATCTTAGCTTTACCTTTTCCATTTATTCTTCATCTACTCTATGGTTGGTGGTTGACTTTGACCTTTGTAGATAAGAACTCCAATTCATTCAACTTTCCAAACTATCAAACATTTTGAGCGATCACTTTTCATAAGTAGCTTCAGAATGGATTGTTTTGCCTTGAGGAAATATCTATTCTTGAAATCTACTTTCAAGCTATACAAATCTTAAACAAAAGTACTTTATACAAGTATGCATTTGTAATATAAAATAACATGTCTTGTATAACCTTGTACAAGTAGTAACACTAACATGCAATTTATATACCATGAACTAGGAAATTCAAAATGATAGTACTGCAATTTTTTTATTGAAAATCCATTGATAGTTCAAAGCAATGAACCACAAATTTTTTTTTTATTGTATTCACTCTTTTATTTAACTAATCGTCCTTAAATAAATCATATAAGATCAAGCACAATCTTATATATTTTCAAGAGATACAAGCATTAACAAAGCTAACAAGTAAGTACATTTATGTCAATGAATAGAAACCCAATTAATAGTCCTTAGATCTCATATTCATAATATTTTCATAAATATTAGAAACTTTTCTATAATTATTATATATTAAAACAACACATAAAATGCTTTTTCCCCCTTAAAATGATTGAAAGGTATCCTCTTGTTATTAAAATTAGGGTGTGTCTTTTCTTTATTATCCTTTTGATCTTTAAGTCTTAGAGGTACTTTCCTAACATCATTTTTCTTATAGAAATCTTATTTTTCTTTATGAATTGTAGATTTGCCCTTCTTAACCCATATTATTTTAACTCCACTATCAAAATTTCTTTTCTTGTAACACGTATCAATTTTTAACCAAGTTTTTCACAAAAATGGCAAGAAATATTAGAGGAACAAATTGTTTTAGACTCAACAAAATTCTTCTTATAATCATTAGGCACTTTACATTCATTTTTATTTTTACAATAAGATTCACTTTTTTCTTTTCTAAATTCATTTAAACACAAACTCAAATCATCCATTCTCTTCTTAATATTTACATGTTCAACTTTTAAAGATTCATAAATCTTCACTTTTTCTTTGAGTTTCTCATTTTCTTTCTTCAATTCCTTGTTTGAACTTTCAACTTCTTTATGAAATTCTTTTAAACTACCAATTGCGACTTTAAACTTCTCATTTCTTCTCTAATTTGTGTCTTATTTAAAGTACATTCATCCAATTGATATTTAATATCTTATTCAATTCATTAGCTCTTTTTTATTTTTCACACAACTTCTAACAATCTTTTCAACTATTAAATCATCTATATTTTTTTTCATTAGAATTTGAAGTTGAACATTCTTCCTTTTCTACACTAAAATTAGGATTTTTATTCTCATAGATCTTCTAATCTTTTCCAAATTTCTCGAGAACTTTTACAATCTTTTACTCTTTTTAGTTCATTTTCATCCAAACCCTTACAAAGAATATCAATAACTTGTATGTTTTGTGCCAACAATCTTTTATCATTCTCATTCAACTCTTTCTTAGTCTTTTCTCTAGCTTTCCTTTTATTTGCGATTAAAACTTTACAAGAACCATCCATAATAACATATTACAAATTAAAATCAATACATTTAATAAAGACTTCTATCCTAATCTTCCACACATCATAATTTTTATCATTCAACACTAGCGGTTCATTTATAGATGTTCCAAATAATAAATTGGTTATCATGATCAATTCCTAATCGATTGAGCTTAGTCTCCCAGAGACCAAACTTTGATACGTATTGTAAGGTCCAAACCAACCTAAGAAGTGGGGTGAATTAAGTTGATTTACAACTAAGCAAAATAAGTCAAATTTTCACCCAATTTAAACTAGTCAAGTTACTTAAGTGAGCACACAATTAAGCAAATAGAATGCAATGAGAATAAAGCAATGAAATCACATAATTGATCAAGTAAGAGAACAATACAGTGAAAAGGAAAGCAAATCAAATGAATGGGTACCCTCAATGGCACCTCCTTTAGCTCCCAAACTTCATCAAACTTAGAGCTCAATCAACCAAGTGCATCTTCCAATTATTGGCAATGCAAATCAACTTGTACAAAGAAAGGCTCATTCTTTGCTCATAGTAAGCATCCCAACTCCAATTGAGCCAAGGAATTTTACAACTCTCCTTAATTAACTCTCTCTAAACCTACAATTGAATGCTCACCCTGACAATGAAGAACACTTACAAGCACATCTCACATTTTCCAAGGTTTTACTCCTCCCCAATGAAAAGCCTCACAAATGCATAAACTTTTTCTACACCTATACAATTTTCAAAGCATTTTTCTACCCACAAATGTGAAAACCCTAGAAAATTTTTGTGTAAGTTTGCATGTATTATTTTCATTTGGCTATTAGAAATAATAATTGGTCGATTAAATGTCTAAATTTAAATTTTACAACAAAATCAAGAATTTATAAATACTTTGGAATGGTGTAAAAATATATATAACAAAAGTTAGGAGTTAATGTGTGAACTAATAAAACTATAGCTCCTTAGTAAGCAATTAAGTTGGCATCAAATGACCTAACTAACCTTTCAACCTAGCTAAACTACCATGCGACCAACTAGCATCAGAATGGTAGGAATAAAAACTGTGTGGAGAGCTTAGGAGTTATCACCACCGACTGAAGAGGAGTTTGAGTGATCAGCTTCTTTGGAGTTAAACCGAGAGAAAAGTGAGGACTTAGTTCATTCTCTTGCCTCACTTCAAGACCAACCGAGAGAGTGAGAGAGAGAGCTCTGCATTTTTCTTCTTAGGCAGCTACAACCGAGAGAGAAAACAGAGCAACCGAACAGCTTTCCCATTTCTGCATTCTTTAACCGACCAAAACTGAGAGCCAAGTGAGTGATAAAAGGAGAAAGATAGCTTGCAACACATATATCAGCTACATCAGTGAGGGAAAAAGGATAGCTGGTGCAAAAATTGGAGGAACCAGAGCCGAGAGAGATAGAGCAGTCCGCCATTATCGAATTCTAAGGGAAAAGAGGTAAGAATCTACCATAACTTTCTGCTTAGTTAGTACAATGAGAGTATATACAAGCTGCATGTTAGTTTTTAGCAAGGAACAATAAGTTTTATCCGAAGAGAATCTGATAAAGGAGAGAAAAATTGGAACTGGACAGAAATGGAGGGAACCGAGAGCTGTTGTTGAGTTGCAGCCATAAATAAAGTAAATTTTCTCTAATAACCTCTGGGTTATTCAGTACACTAGAATATTGAGGTTGCATGCTGGATTTTAGCTAAGAAAAACTAAATTTTGTTGAAGGAAAACTCTGGTTTAGAGATTTGTTACCTGCTGGAATTCTCCTTGTTTCATCCGAGAGCAAGAAATGATGAAGTACCAGTTTCTTTTGCGAATTTTGGTTCTAAAATTCTGTACTAAGCTATAATATATCGTGTAGTACTTTGATTTCTTCATGCATGAAAGATTTGAACACAAACTGAAGAGCTTATTGGAGAAAATTTGTGTTAAACTGATTGCTGTTAGAATTTTGAAAACATGGCCGAGGGGGGGAGATTAGGACCTGGACCAGCTTTGCTTTTCAATTTCCCTTGGCTGTAAACTTTATATCCCTACTGAAGGTACTCTGTAGCTTGATAACCAACCCTTGCATGTTGAATTTGACGAAGAAAGCTGAAGAAATCTGTTGAGAGAGAGCCGAGAGGGAAAAATAAACGTAGGATCAGTTTTCTTTCAAACTTCCACTCTGTGAACTCTCATATCTGACATTTGAGGCTGCTCTGTAGTTTAATAGTTGTATTGGCACAATGAGCTGGGGTTAAACTGAAAGAAATTAGGGAGGAAAACTATGAAATGTGTTATTGAATTACCTCATGGCCAAGAGAGGAAGGGAAGAGCTGATTAGTCTTTTCCTCTAAGTTAGCTGCAAAATCTTATACGTTCTGTACAAGGCTACTTTGTAGCTTAATAAATGTGATTAACCTGTCTAATTGGGATATAAAATTGGAAGGAGGAACTTGAGTGAAATGGCAAACGTTGGGCTGATATATTGCTAGGGAGTTGCTTGAAGGCCACGAGAGTTGATGACAGATTTTGTGCATGGTTTGGTTAAACCATCTGCTACAATTAGATGTTTCTTATCCTAATTCATGTTAGATCAAATGTATGTTAAGTAATTGGTGCTTTAATCAAGTGAAAAATGAAGTTCTTGGCCGAAAGCTTGAAGTAATATGGCTGAATTTTTGTGGATTGGTTGAATGGTAATGAGTTAAGCCTTATATGATGTTTAGAAACTCTAAAGTAACTTGTTATGGCCATATACATAAAATGGCTCCTAATCACTTAAGTTTGTCTTTACAACATTTTAAAGACTATAAAACTTGAGAGGTTAAGGTTGTGGAACAAAATTTAATTCAAAAACAACCTAGAGTTTAGTTAGTTTTAAAAGGGAAAATGGAGTATCTATAAGCCATAATTAATATTGAATTGAGAAAGTATATTGGTTTGAACGTTATACAAGCTTATAAACTTGAAGATATGTATGTTTCATGGTTTAAAAATAATAAAGTCAATAAGTTTCGGAAATAAAATGATGAATAAATATTGAGAATGTTATATTTGTATTTTAAGGTCAAACTTGATTTTAATAAGTTTAAAGGTCAAACTTGATTTTAATAAGTTTAAATAAAAGAATAATAAATGATCATCTACAAATTATATATTTACTTTGAAATTATTAACTTGTAACAGGAAGTAGCCGTGAACCAGGAAACCAACTCGAGACTCGAGAATAGTCATTTGAATCCTTGGTGAGTGTCGTCGAATGTATATGCTTAACTGGTTATGTTTCTTTAAATGAATTTATGTGAGAAATGTGCTTGTTTTGAATATTGCTAGTGATTTATTGTGATGTGTATATCAATGGTGCCTCCCCTTCTAAGTCGGGAGTGTACTCTATCGCACTCGACTTAGTTGAGATCAAAAGTTGATTATTGATTGTATGATACTGTAAATGTGCATGAATGTAAGCTTTGGCTGAACTGTGCCCAAAACCCTCTGTTCAACAGACTATTCGAGCCAGCAAGGGACTTGGTAGGATAGGACGATAGCTTTGGGTAAATGTTTTGGTGTACTCGAGTACTACCTGAAGGTTGGGAGATTACTGAATTGATTGTTGAGTGTAAGGGATTGTTTATTGTTTCGGAGAACATAAGGGGGTGAATTGGCCTAGTAAATGCAATGATATTGAAATGATTGTCTTGTGACTCTGAAATGACAGTTCTATGACATCGAAATGACTCCTAGGTGGAATGCGTATCCTTTTGAATGTGATTGTCCAATAAAATGTGCACCGTTTGTTCAGTTGCAATGATTTAAGTGTTATTAACTGTTACTTGCTCGGCAAACCTTTCTGAGTTTTAACTCAACCTGTTAGCTTTGTTCTCCTTACAGGAATTGGTGGTCAGGGTTTGAACGAGGAATCTTAGAAACTTGGCATGAAGACTTTTGTATTTGTGCACCCCTTTAGTATCTTATTAAGGGTTGAAGCTTTTGTATTAAACTAGGTTCGTATAAGACTTGAACGGTTGGCTTTTGTTTTATCAGATGTTATCTCTGAAGTTAATGTAAATATTAATGAGAGTTATTTAACTGTTATCTCTAAAGTTAAGGTGATAATAGTGAGCTCTGGCAAGAGTTAGGCAGACGATATGCTAACTTTTAAGGTGCACCTTAGAAGGAGGTAGGACCGTCACAACAAATCACTCTTGAAAGCTTGTATTTCATGTAAGCAAAAGCTTTCCTTCTTTTAAGAAGGTATTTATAGATGGTACAGAAATCTATCCAGCAGTCAGAAAGGCTAGCTATTAAAAACTAGCCGTCGGACCTATTGGACGTCCAATCCAAATGCTCTGCGTCTGAACTATTATTCGATTCTACTTTAGAGTCTCTTTGCTGAAACGTTTGGACATTCAATAGAAAGGTTTGTGTGTCCAATGGAATGTCCAACAACAATAGAGAGTTTAGCCAACTTGTCGAACGTATGATTGGCGTATTGTGTGTCCAAGAGAGCATCAGAAGGTTAGCAACAACATTTTCTTCAATGCTTTGGACGTCTAATCATATACCATACGTCCGAGACTACATCCGAAGTCCACTTAAGTTGCTCCTTGAAGTGCTTTGAATGTCCGATTAACCTAGCATGCACTCGAAGTTTCGTCCGATGCTCAGAGAAAAATTTTGTTCCTTCTTGTTCTTCATTCTTTCTTTTGCCAATTATTTGATCACCTATATTAATAAAATATTGCCAACTATTTGATCACCTATATTGATAAAATACTCACTAAAAACATTAGTCCAAATCATCATTTTGACTTGTTAACCATTAAAATCAAGGATTGATCAACCTAAATTTTGAGATACAATGATTGTGAAAGTACAATATATTAACTCTTTTTTTTTCATTTTTCATTAAACTCAGTAGTTCTCCCTAGAAGTTTTTTTTTTCTAAGAGAAATTTTTATTCTATAAAATGCAAACGAGTACATGACGAGGGGACATAGAGTCGTACTTCCTAGCTTTAAGAAAATACAAACATAATCTAACTTGAAGGTATGAAAATTTTAAAGTAAATATCTTATGTTTAGCATGCTCCACAATGATGATAACGCGATGGTACTCGAATTTTGGATGCTTGTTGAGTTTGAATAGATTTACTAGGATTTGAGTAGTATTTCCGTCTTTTAGATTTCTTTGAAACCACTTAAATGAATTGGTCTTCATTGCTTTCTAAGTCACCCTTACTATCTAACTAAATTGCTAAATTGTCTATTTTTGTAACCACAGAGTGAGTTGATCTTTTACACGATCCTCCGAAAGTACAAAAAATTAACTTGCAAAAATGAGAGATAAAATTTTATTTATTCATGTTTAGTATATTACATATTTCCTAATAGCAGAATTCTCTAAATTGGCAATATAAAAAATTTTTAGTATGATGCATTGAAAAATAAAACATCTAAATTTGATAATATTTTCTTACAATCATCTTGATCTGAAAAAATTTAGGAGCATGGAAAGACTGACTAACAAGTTGTAATATTGATTGAACCAATAATATTGGCTACTTAGTGTTTGGTTTAATTATATTGCTTCTTAAACCCGCCTTTTTATTTTTGAAAACATCTGTTATTAATTTATATTCTTTACAGAATGAAAAATCTTTTACTTATTAATTACCTAATCAACAAATTTCTTAGGTTGTTAAGACTCTTAGCCCGTAACCAACAAGTCATGGGTCTAAGTCATCAAGAGAGCTAAGTTGGAAACCAATATTGATTCTCTTCAAGCAAAAAAAAAATCTTAGGTTGTTGTTAATCCAGGGGAAAGGCAATTAATTTGATTTACCATCCAAATTTAATGATTTAAACTGACATTGATTTAAATTAGGTTGTTGTAGGAAAATAGATCAAAGTAGAAGCATTTCCGCAAACATCTCAACAATTAGACCACCATAACAAAAAACATAGGCCCCTTTAAAGAATCCTATCCAATGCACCATAATTAACGGGCCTAAGGATCATCTCTAGAAAGCTCCATCAGGAGAACTAACCCTCATTTGGTTGATTTTACATGATAACAAGTAATTTGACATGCTATGTTCAAATTATATGTCCGAAACTATTAAATATTTTGTACACAAGTTAAACAATTCAAAGAAGCTTAATTGCCACTAGCTTCAAATTGTGCATATACACATGCATGCACAACTATAAAATCCCCCAACATTCCAAAATCATTTCACCATCACCAACAAAATCTTGATTCAAGAATTCTTTGAAAAAGTGACAATCCAATCATGTCTAAAATATCCTTGCTTGTGCTGCTCCTAGGGGATGTGGTCCTCAACATCTTAAACTCTATTTATTGACCCCAAATTCAATCATGAAGCTATTGAACAACTCTATCTGCAAGTTGGGGCAATACTGGATAACTTAAATGAAGAAACTGCCAAGCGCCATCTTTCACCATTGCATTCAAAAGAATGGAATGATGAAGCTGTTCGATGTGGGAGCTAATGTGGTCAATCAAGTTGATGTGCTGAGCTTATGTGTTGAGAGTGTTGAGCAGGTGAAAGTTCCAACGAGTTCGGTGACGCATGCGAGAGCTAAGAAGTTGAAGAGTCATTTCAAGCCTTGATTTGTGTTGTTCAAGATCAACTTGCTTAATTGTGTGCCATTGACTTAAAGCTTTTGGGAAACAACCAATTGAGAAACTAAATCCTTATTTCACTAGGAAAAAGAGGAATTTCCAGAATTCTTGCCCAAATTTTGAAGCTCACACGCATGAACTTTATCCTTGAGTCATCGAGGTGGTCACCTAGTGACGTTTCCTTTTCTTTGGTCAATCGGGTAGCTTGGTCTTTTTTTCAAGCCATTTAGTCCAGAAAAAGAATTCCAGTATATTTCCAGTCCTTTTTGCATTAAGTATTGAGTTATTTCATCCCAAAGTTTAGTCCTTATTGTGTTTCCTTCCTAGAGTCTTGAAACCCTAATTCGTGCTACAATCTCAGGGACCAAATTGATCGGCTGATTTGCCTTGAGGAATAACTCTAATTTCTTCAAGTGGAGCAAGCAAAAGCCTTAAGAATCTGTTTTGATGAGAACATTAGAGTGATATAAAATTTTGAGTGATACACGAGTGATTGAGTGTAAACACGTGAGGAAGTGAAGTGAGATAAATTTTCTTTATTATACTAACCTCTCTTGCAGGTTTACCTAAGCATGGATGAAACTAAACCAAAAGTTGACCTTGTACTTCAAAAGGAGGCCTTATTCGGAGAATCCTCTAGGAGAATAAACAACACCATTGAGGCATTGCATGAGCGGATGGACAAGTTGGAACTCAGACAAACATAATCTAAAAGTGGCCAAGATAAGATTTCCATCGGTGAAACTGAAATTTCCAGCAAAGACGAGGAGGAAATTGTGAGGCGTCCAAGGCAGGAAATTCATGGAGTTGGCCATGGTGACGTGCCATAAAGGGAGTTAAACTAAAAATCCCTCCGTTCTAACAAATATACCTTTGTACCTTGTAATAAGAAAATCACTCTTGTACCACTTACTCCTAGACAAGTATATGAAGATCACAAAAACAAGAGAAAATGGCCAAGCAAAATGAAGGGAAAAGGCAAGTATAGAGTCAGCCAAGAGAGAGAAAAAAGAAAGGAAGCAAAACTTGATTGCAAAAGCCAAAGATATCAAGCAAGCATTGATTTCTAATCAATCCTTATATGTACTTTTGTGTAAAAAGGTGTTGGTTATTCCTAATGAACTTGATAACTTGTTGCCTTCTAGTGTCTTATCTCTTTACGAGAATTCCAAGATGTGTTTCCCGAGGAGATCCCTGATGGATTATCACCTATAAGAGGCATTGAACACCAAATTGATTTGGTTTTAGGTGCACCTTTACCAAACAAACCAGCCTGCAGGATGGCTCCAGAGGAGACCAAGGAGTTGCAAAGATAAGGAGATGAGCTGATAAGCAAAGGTTGGGTTTGTGAGAGCTTTAGTCCGTGTACCGTGTTGGTTATTCTCATTCCAAATTAAAGAAAGATAGAGTATGCAGGATGTGCACTGATTGTAGGGCTATAAATGCAATTATAGTTAAGTATCGTCATCCTATTCCTAGGTTAGATGATATGTTAAATGAATTGCATGGTTCAGTCATCTTTATTAAAATCGATCTGAAGAGCAGTTATCACCAAATTCGAATGAAAGAGAGAGATGAGTGGAAAACAGCTTTCAAGACCAGACAAGGCTTATATGAATAGTTAGTTATGCCATTTGGACTTACTAGTACTTTTATGAGGCTAATGAAACAAACATGCACCTAGTATTTTTATAAGGCTAATGAACCATGTTTTGCGACCCTTCTTGGGAAAATTTGTAGTTGTTTATGTTGATGACATCTTGATTTATAGCAAGAGATTTAGTAACCATCTTAATCATCTAACGGCTGTTTTTTAGGTATTTTGAATAGAAGGTTCTTTGCCAATATTAAGAAGTGCAAAAGAGATTTAGTAACCATCTTAATCATCTAACAGCTGTTTTTGAGGTATTTCGAATAGAAGGTTCTTTGCCAATATTAAGAAGTGCATCTTTTGCACTAACCGTCTTGTATTTTTAGGATATGTTGTTAGTGAGCAGGGCATTCATGCAGATGAAGAAAAGGTCAAATCCATACAAGAATGGCCTACTCCAATGTCAGTTAGTGATGTGCAGAGCTTTCATGGTCTTGCAAGCTTCTATCGACGATTTATCAAAGATTTTAGCACAATTGTTGCTCCTTTGACAGCCATGCTTTAAAAAAATGAGAAATTTCAATTGGGAGATGATCCAAAATAAGGTGTTTCAATTAATCAAATACAAACTCACGCATGCACCACTCTTAGCTTTACCTAACTTTGATTTAATATTTGAAATTGAATGTGATGCATCAGGTGTGGGGATTGGAGTCGTATTGATGAAAGGAGGAAGGCCAATCACCTACTTTAGTGAAAAGTTGGAAGGGGTTGCATTCAATTATTCAACTTATGATAAGGAGTTGTACGCATTGGTCCGAGCATTAGAAACGTGGCAACATTACTTGTGGGCCAAGGAATTTGTCATCAACACCGATCACAAGTCACTTAAGCATCTTAAGGCGCAACACAAGCTGAGTAAGAGACATGCTTGATGGGTGGCTTTTATTGAGACAGTCCCATATGTTATTCAGTATAAATCAGGTAAGTCTAATGTTGTAGCCAATGCTTTATCTCGAAGACATTTGTTACTTATAGCTTTAGATGCTAAATTACTTGGTTTTGAATTAATGAAAGAGTTGTATGCTAACAATTCTGACTTTGGTGAGCTTTATACTTCTTGTACCAAGACTGCTCAAGGTAAATTTTATTTACATGATAGTTTTCTCTTCTACCTTGACAAGTTATGTATTCTTCGTGGATCAATACGTGACTTACTTATTAAGAAGTCACATGGGGTGGACTAATGGGACACTTTGGTGTTGCTAGGATTTTGTTTGTTTTGTAGAAACAATTCCATTGGCCATAGATGAGGAAGGATGTGTAATGTATGGTGGAGCGATGTGGAGTATGCCATAAAACTAAGTCAAGAGTTAATCCGTTCGGTTTGTTTACTCCACTTCCTATTCCTAACCAGCCTTGGGTTGATCTTTCCATTGATTTTGTGCTCTGTTTACTGCGTTCTAGGAAAGAACATGATAGTATATTTTGTGGTAGTTGATAAATTTTCCAAAAGGACACATTATATACCATGTCATAAAACGGATGATACATTACATATTGCTGACTTGTTCTTTAAAGAAATAGTTCATTTGCATGGTATATCTAGAACCATAGTGTCGGATAGGGAGGTTAAGTTCTTAAGCTACTTTTAGAAATTCTTGTGGGGTAAGTTAGGCACTAAATTGCTATTTTCTACAACTAGTCATCCCCAAACGGATGGACAAATTAAAGTAGTTAATAGGACTTTATCAACTCTTTTGCATGCAATTATTAAGAAAAATCTTAGAACTTGGGAGGAATGTTTGCCACATGTAGAGTCTTCATATAATAAAACTATATACAGTGCTAGACAATACTCCTCTTTTGAAGTTGTGTATGGTTTTAACCCTTTAACTCTCTTGGATTTGTTGCCTTTACCTATGAATGAACGTGTTAACTTGGATGGAAAGAAAAAGGTAGATTTCGTGCGATCCTTGCATGAGAGAGTTCAGGCTAATATATTGAGAAGTGCACTACTCAATATGTTGTTTTTGAACTTGGAGATTGGGTGTGGTTACATCTACACAAGGACAGATTTCCTTTGCAAAGGCGTAGTAAGCTATCTCCAAGGGATGACGGTCCATTTCAAGTATTGGAGAAAATCAATGAAAATGCATATCGACTCGACCTACCTAATGAGTACAATGCTAGTGCTACTTTTAATGTGGCTGATTTGAGTCCTTTTATTGAACATGATGAACAAGATTTGAGGACAAATCCTTCTCAAGAGGAGCGGAATGATGCGAGTGACGATATGATCGATCAAGTTGATGTGCCAAGCTTATGCATTGAGAATGTTAACTCAATGAAGCTAAGAAGTTGAAAAAGTCACTTCATGCCTTGGTTTGTGCCGTTGAAGATCAATTTGGACGTTATATACACATAGAAGGTGTTGGACCAAGTTGGAAAGAGCATTATGCATTGATTTTAGTCAAGGAAAATGAGCCTTGATAGATCCGTGCCGTGATCTGCCTGCGAATCGGGTCGTAGATCCGTTTTCCACGTGCGACACGAGTTGTTCATTCTTCGTTCAGCATTCTGCCTTGAATCCGCAGTTGAATCAGGCAACTATTTCTATTCGAATTAATTTTTAGGATTTTTTCTATTTTTGCATAAGTTGTTTAGTTTTTACTTAACTACTTTTTAAAAAAAAAAATTTTGTGTAAGTAGGAGGTCTCGAACCCAAGACCTCTCACTTACACTACCCCTCCCATACCACCCAACCCATCCCTCCCCCCCTTTTACTTAACTACTTAATTATTGGATATGAGCAATAAATGGCAAGCTAAACTAGCTATTTGTGCCATTAGAATAGTAGTTTAAAGGAATAAATGATGTAATCTATATCCGGTTCAAATTTGGACTAGTTTTAGGACTGTGGCTATAAATAGCCTTACTTATACATTGTAAAGGATAGATTACAGTATTTTTCCAGCAATAGTTTCTTGAGTGAAACAATTCTTTTGGCTTCTCCAAACTTCTTTTGAAACATCTTAGAGTTGATCCTACGATGTTCATTGACTTATCAATCAAGTAGTCACCTTGATTATGGCATCATCTACCAATCAAATGTTCTTGAGCTGTTCCATGTGCGTTTTGATTTCCGCAACCTAAACCTTGATATCGATTCTAGATTCTTAGAACTTGTCGTGTTACAGGTTACATTTGAAATACGACATAGAACGTATCTGTGAGGCCCCAGTCCGTTCGTAAGTCGATAATAGGGTTTTATGGCTAGGAAGGAAACCCTAATTCGGTTAAGCTTGAAAATCCTAGTTTACGTATTATTATTATAAGGTTCGAGCTATAATTTATATTCGGTATTCTAGTGTGTGCCTTGACATAGGTAAATATAGGATTTGTTTTAATTACAAAGGTTTAGTAAGTTTGAATGATTAGCAAACCTCTAGTGTTACAATATTAGAAAGTTTAAGTGGAAGATTATTTATCGCCCGCCTTTTCTACATTTTCTTTATTAGAAAAATTTCCAGGATAATTTTTATGAGTAAATATGGGTTTTAGATGAATTTTCAAGTATCGGTTAGATTTTGAGAAAATAAGAACGTATATCGGACGTGGGACCCACTAGTGCGGTAAGTTCGGAAAAATTCGGCCAATTAGGTTAAATTCTGGATACTGTGTAAAATTTATCGGGTGTTAAGAGATAAGTAGAGGATGTGAAGTGATTGATGTGAGAGGAAAAAGAAAAGATAAGATTGCATTTAAGAGGTGACAAGTGTCACTCTCTTATTGGTTATACTTTATGATTTACTATTCATGTTTTTGACTTTTGACCAAAATGGTTAAATATCTTAAAAATTGCACAAAAATTACCATTTCTTACCTCCTCCATAGCCGGCCCTCTCTCTTGCCAAGAAGGAAGAAAACTTCTTCAAACTTCAAGCTTTCAACTAGCTCAAATCATCCAAACCAATTGCCTAAACTAGTTTCTACTCCATACAACCTTTCCATTTGGTGTTAGTAGTGAGTTTGGTGAAGTTTTTGGAAGAGCTAAGGTGGTCTACAACTCCTCTTCTCTTGTATAGTAGGTAAGTGATGATTGAACATACTCCTACACCTAATGATGCTTAAGTTATGCTTAGTAGTGGCTAAAGTGATGATATTTGTGATTTATTTCTTGATTTGAAGTAATTTGGTGAAGTTTTTATATTTTTGAGGAATTTTCTGGTTTAATATGAATGTGATGTTGTGGTCATCTATGATGGTTGATAATGAGGGGGAATGACTCTAGTAGGTGTGAATTAGTGATAATTGCAACCAATTTTGGGTTTGGATTGAATTGTGGAAAGTTAGGGTTTTATCACCCCTTATTCTGTCCGGTTTTGGATCATAGGGTTAGAGGCCGAATTGGCCTTTACTTAAAACATAAAAGTTGTAGGTATTGATGTGTTTGAGGTGCCTGTAAAATTTCAGGTCATTTGGAGTAGTGTAGAGTGAGATATGTCGATTTTACTGTAGCTGTTCTGGGTTGATCAGAATGTGCAAACTGTGTTTGTAATCGTCTGTTTTGACTGGAATTGCTTTGGATTTGGATATTGGTGTCTTCTGATGAAATGTAGCTGGATGTCTTAGCTACCGCATGCCTTTGGAATCAAGGCATTTGGACCTGTATAGACTGAGTTGGACTAATTATAGCATAGTGTGATTTATAAACCTGCAATTACGGTTCTGGTTTGGTATTCTGCATTTTTGACCTAGTTGTGCTAGGATTTGGACTGAGTGGCCTTCTACAGTGTTGTAGCCCTGTTTCTAAGATTTCAGATGGCTTTGGAATTTCTGGATTTGGACTTGTGTAGGCTGGGTTATGATCAAAATTAGAATGCATGTCAGAACTGTTTTTATACCCGGACAGTTTACGACTGGAACTTTGGCTTCACATTTGACTAGGTTACAAGCTGTTTGGGCTTGCGACCAAAACACCAAACTTATAGCTCTATATCAGAGCTTTCTAACGCCCTTGGAATTTCATGAATCAGATTTATAAAACCCGAGATATAGCCGAGCAAATAAGGTCTGCCCGTGAAAATGACCATTTTCTGGTCAGATCTGTTTTGGTCCTGATGACCAATTTCCGTTCCGAATTTGGATTGCCGACCTTCATGAAAGTTGTTCCATTTGGAATGAACCATCTAACTGCCAATTTTCAGCTCTTTTGACCATGTGTAGCATAGAAAACAGTTTGCACTCAAAACTGACCATTTGTGCATTGGCCAGATTTCGTAAGTGATTGTGTTTGGTTCATTTTGGGACTGAAGCCTCCAGTTTCAGTTCTGGATGTCTTCATAAAAGTTGTTGTTCATCCTTTAAGCTTCGATATGGCATCTCATACTCCTTAATCCGATATTCGTAGCTCAACTTATGAGTAAACTAGAAACGAGTGTCAAATCTGCCGTTTCCGCTAACGGCCGTTTCCGTTTCCGTCCGTCGTATTTACGTGTGCGCGTGTCGTTTTTGCCGTTTTGCTTGTGTTAGGCACGATAGTAGCCGTTTGCGATATTATGTGACACAATCTTCTATTTCAGACGGTGGTGAGTTGGGCGAAACTGGTGGGGCCCACTACTAGCTGTTCATTTCGATCCGACTTCGTACTTTTGCTATTTCAGTTTCTGAGTAAGTATTCAGGCCAGTTTGGTGTGTTTTCTTTGCTATGTGTTTGAGATATGTGAAAAGGGTACTTAGGCGAGGGTGTACTTTATCGCACTCGACCTAAACCCTAATTTGAATGTATAATTGTACTTGGCATATGTATATGAACCTTTTGGAACCAAAACCCTTGAGCTTGTGGCTCGGGGTGACTTTCGAGTAAAGTTTGTGAAGTTTGCAAAGTTTGTGAGTTCGTGGGCCCGATCTAAGACCTGTATGGACTATTCGAGCCGGTTAGGGCTTGGTCGAAATCAGTCCAACTTAGTCTGAGGTCACCAAGTTTGTAGGTTCATGTTATGAACCAATTTTGTGAATCCGGTTCACCGAGAAGGTGACCAAGTTTGTGACCCGAGCTTGTGACTCAAGCTCAAGTTTGTGATTTCGTTCGCCCGGGCAAGTTTGTGAGGTGACTGGCCAGTGAGGGTGATAAGGTGTCGGTGGGTGTACAAGTGAAGTTCTACGGACCATTGAGTGTGGTCGACGGAGTGTCGGCAGGAGCTCACGCATGGCACATGAATTGGCTTTGGAGCCACCTGTATCCTTATTATGTGATGTTACTCTTCTGCTTTTGCTTTACTCTTACTGTGTAACTGTTGTTACGTGAAATTTATGCTTTCGCCCCTGTTTACTTACTAAGCATATAGCTTACCCCTTTCCTTTTGTTTTCCTTAGCAGGGGCCGACGCGGGGACTTTTGGCTCGTACACTAGTATAGTTAGGTTGTGACAGCCCCACCTTCCCCTAAGGCGAACCAGAGGGGTTAGCGGACTGCCTGCCCAGCTCTCGCCAGGACTAACGGTACAGTTTACGTCAATTTATAACGTTCCGGAACATAACGTTGCGCGCAAACCAGTCAAAATCGCAAAATAAAAAAAACGAAAATGAAGTCGAAATGAATAGTGCACTGCCCGCCAGAATCCGGCCAAAACCTTGCCGGATTTCCGGCCGGATCCTCGGCCGGATACTGGGCCGAGAGCAAGCCAAAAAAATTCAATTTTCCTTCGCAATCCGGCCAAGATTCCGGCCGGATGGTCTGGCCGGATTCCAGGCCGAATGCACTGGCCGGATTTCCAAATTTTTCTCAGGCAATCCGGCCTGCAATCCGGCCAGTTTCTGGCCGGATTCCTGGCCGGATTTGCTACTGTTCATCCTCGCCAAAAATTTTTCCGTTTTCGTTTGAAGTCGTAACGATCCGAAATCCGTCCAAACACCAACCAAGCACATATATACATTGAAAATCAACATTTACAAGCCAAACGGCCTACCAAAGTATCCATTTAGTTCATACATATCCAAGTGGCCAATTACACACCAAACATTGGTGGAATCAAAGTACTTAGGGTTTTCACCCTCAAGGAGCTATTCAAAAATACATATACGTGAGCTCAACTTGCATTCAACTATCATAACCTTTCCAAAAGTGTTCATTTGCCTGTAAGGAAAACAAATAACACGGAATGAGCTAAAGCCCAGTGGTATACCACCCAATAAGCAATCAAAGTCATATAAGAATGAACTTTCATTTAAAGTGCACAAATAAGCAATGAAGCAGAACGGTAAAAGGATACGGTCGGCTCTCAAGAGCCCATTTCCACTCCTGCAATCTTGATCCAACCTCATTGACCCTCCGTCAATGTTAAAATACCAAACCATAGACAACTCTTTACTTCCATTCCTTCCACCCAACATACCCCAACCGGGCCCGCACTCCATTCAGTAATATTTTGGTAATACTCGAGTTTACCGGAACCAAGGGTCTCGTTACCACAAGGCTCCCCAGTACAGTCCCCGTGGCATGATAATTTTCACGACCAAGCCCTCGCCGGCTCGATCCAATTAACCACCATACGGGGTTGAGCTCATAAATGCAGTAAAGCCATTGGATACTCGTCCAACGACACCAAATCAGTTTCCATGAATGGAATGCAGTATCTCATATATCCAGTGCAGTATTTCAGTAAAACAATCAGTAGCCATAACTAAAATCACAAGGGGTGAGGGCGATCAAGTACACCCTCACCTCAATCATTTCCAATAACCAAGTAAGCCTTCAAGGCATCAAGTACACATAGCACAAAGCCACATTATAACAAGTAAGTGAGTAGTATACTCACCAATCAAGTAAATGGTATTTCATGTACCACGGTCACCAAGCCGTCGTGCACTACCTTCACGCCCTAAAACATGTAACACATACAATGAGACTCGACACCGAGCCATATACCAATGCCAAACATAACCCCAAAAGGGCTTCATATGCATAAATGTACATAATAGCAAACCAGAAATTCGAAAATGGCCTTAGCCATGGCCCCCATATAGAAAACTGTTTTACACTCATTATGCGGTAATGGCACAACTCTCATTACGAATATCGGTTGGGGGTGTAAGACCCACCGTTTCGAAGCTATGAAACAGGGCTACAACAATGTAGAAGGTCACTCAATCCAGTTCGTAACACAACTAGGTCAAATATGCCAAATACTAACCCAGAATTCCTAAAACAGGTTCACAAAACACAAAAAACTGTAATCGGTATATATCAGTCCTTACAAGTCCAAATGCCGAAATTCCAAAGGCATATGTTAGCTAAGACACTCAGCTACATTTCATAAGAAGACACCAACTCCAAAATCCAAACCAATTCCAGTCAAAATGGCCAATTACTATCGCAGTTTTCGCATTCTGCTCAAAGTAGAACAGCTACAGTAATTTCGTCATAACTCATTCTACATTAATCCAAATGCCCTGAAATTTTACAGGCACATCAACCTCATCAATACCTACAACTTTCATGTTTTGAGAAAAGTCAAATTCGGCCTCTAACACAGTGATCTAAAACCGGACAGAATTGGGGCTTCAAGAACCCTAACTTTCCAATTTTCCATCCAAATCCAAAATTAGTTGCATTTAACCACATTTGACATCCACTAGAGCCATTTCCAACCATTACAATTCATCATACAAGCCCCCAACATCAAGATCATATTAAACCAGAAAAATTCTCAATAAAATGAAAACTTCACCATAACAAGCCAAATCAAGAAATAAATCACATTTTCACACACTCATGCCACTTCTAAGCATCATATGGCCATTATTAGAGGTAGTAGGGTGTTCAAGCAACACTTACCAAGAAATCAAGAGAAAGAGGGATATTGGACACCTTTGATCTTCAAACAAAGTTCACCAAACAACTTACTATCACTAGAAGGAAGAGTTTTATGGAGTGGAATTGGATGTAACCAATGGTTTTGGTTGATTTGCTCCAAGTAGAAGCTTGAATGTTGAAGAAAGTTCCTTCCTTCCTTGCTCAAGGTGGCCGGCCAACAAGAGGTAAGAAAATGGTGAATTTTGGTGAAATTTTGGATATTTAATCCTTGGATCAAAAGGTCAAAAAAATGTCAAAAGGTGAATAGTACTTCTTAAGTCACAACCAATGAGATTGTGACACATGGCACCTTATTAAATGCATTCCTATCCTTCTTTTCTCTCTCACATCAATCACTTCACACACTCCACTTATCTCTTAACACCCGATAAATTATTCACAGTATCCGAAACTTAACCTTATTGGCCGAATTTTTCCGAACTTTTCGCACTAGTGGGTCCCACGTCCGCTATTTACTCTTAATTTTCTAAAAACTCGCCAATGCTAGAAAAATCATCTTAAAACTATAACTACTCATAAAATCCTCTCAGAAAATATTTCTAAGCCAGAAAATGCAAAATTATGCAATTAAAGGGGAAATAACCCTAGGAAAAATATTAGGGTTTTACGGGCTCTCACATAGGTTGGCTTGTAATAGTTGAACAGTTAGGATGTTTGTTTTTGTTTTGGTGGTTTGTATAAGGACCCTTCTTAGGGTCTATCTTCTGCTGGTTGTGGTTATAGTGTATTAGAGTGGTTTGACTCTATACTTTTGAAGATGTAAATAGAACTTTTGGTGGTTGTATAGATATTGTATAAAGTGCTCTTTCGATTTATCTAGTTTCTTTGCTTTAAGTTTTGAGTCCTGGCGCGAGTTAGGCAGGCGACCCGCCGATACCCTTGGGTTCGCCCTTGGGAGAAGTGGGGTCGTCACAGTATCACTATTACTGTACGTGAAGAGCTCAAGAACTATCTCGAAGAAGCCCTAGCACCTACAATAGATGTTGATGCTGAGGTGAACAAATATTTTGATGCCCTACCATCTTCAACAACATGGGGCGTTGCTGAAAACATAGTAAGTTGTGAAGATTTTGCGGTATCACCTTCAAATAATGACATCAAGGAGAACTAGCTGAGCAAGCACAGCCAGACTATTGATGGCACAAGAGCTTTTGATAACAATATCAATGATCCGCAAGATGGACTGAATCTAAAGGATTTAAATGATCTTGCCCTATCACTTTCATGAAATATTGAGTCTGGTCCAAAGGTGACTTAGTCCATTTTAGTTCCTACCAATCTCAGTTAAGTCTATCCTCTTCCCCCTAGTATAGGAGCAAGAGTAGGTATAGATTTAAATTGTTGACGCTTGATTTAAAAAAAAAAGAATGTTAAGATGAAGTAAGTGGTGGAGAAACAAGAAGATGATGAATTTTGACCCCCTCCCCCCTGTGGTAGCAAAGCTCCAACCATGCTTTACAACTAAGGCTTCTTTATTTGTAATGGTTAAAGGCCAAAAAAAAATAAAAATTCAAAGGCAAAACCTCTCGATTACAAAGTTATATTGTTTACAATTGCTCTAATTTCACTTCATTCCAAGCCTCTTTGACAATTGTACTACACACAGACGACATAATTTCACTCACAAAGAACAAGCTTAGCATGTCCAAACACTTTTAAACGATTTTGTAGAACGCTAAAAATTGCCAAGAACTGATTCACAAGCTTGCGATCTATGAGATTAATAGTATGAGTAATGATATTTAAGAATAAATGCTAGTTAAATATATCTTATTACCACGACCCTTATGATTACATTTATCTAAATATAAGATTATAAGTTTATTCCATTGACTTTATTTAATTAATTAAAATAACTAATTATTAATAAGATAAATCCTATTTATACATCAATAAACCCATGACTTTAGAGCTCACGTACTAATAGCCCTATGATAAGAGTCTGCTATGACATTAACGGTGTCATCGCACGGGAGGACTCTACAAGAGCTCTACAAATCTATCTAATTCTTATAACTCTTTAAGCCTACCAAAAAAGTACATATCTCTGTGCAGTCTTGCACCCATGACACTTGATCCCATGTCACAAAATCATTGCCTCTGTCTGTGTCATAATCATCAGCACATTGGCCAACATTCGCTACATAATTAAACTTGACCTCTTCAAAATGAACATGCGCAAGAAGCAAGCACCTTTGGCTTCACCTTGCATCAATGAAATCTTAATGCTGCCAACAGTGACAAATCGAAGCACTTGTAGTATCATTTTGGTAATGGTACATCAATGTCTGACAAGATTTTGTTCATGTCATCAAAGTAAGGCCACTTTTGCCGGCTTTTAGAATCAATCTTACTTTCCTGTTTACGGCAAAAAATTAAGTACTTGTCAACTTGGGAAAAAATGGCGCTGCAATATAATACAATGTAATTAATCTCATCAAAGCTAGAATAAAAAAAACAAACATAAAGATGCACAACGGCATCAATGTCTGACAAAGATTTTGTTCATGTCATCAAAGTAAGGGCACTTTTGCCGGCTTTTAGAATCAGTCTTACTTTCCTGTTTACGGCAAAAAATTAAGTACTTGTCAACAACTTGGGAAAAATGGCGCTGCAATATAATACAATGTAATTAATCTCATCAATGCTAGAATAAAAAAACAAACATAAAGATGCACAAGGGCATCAATGTCTGACAAAGATTGTGTTCATGTCATCAAAGTAAGGCCACATTTCCCGGCTTTTAGAATCAGTCTTACTTTCCTGTTTATGGCAAAAAAGTAAGTACTTGTCAACAACTTGAGAAAAAATGGCGCTGCAATATCATACAATGAAATTAGTCTCATCAAAGCTAGAATAAATAAACAAACATAAAGATGCACAAGGGCTATTAGAAGTCCTCTGAAACATATGTGGTTGCATTCATCTTTATTCCAAAGATAATAGTCAACTCCAACGGCATTAAGCAAAACATATGTTAAGAAGAGTAACAGACAAACACTGGGCAATGTGCAACTGATTCTTTGCAACTGCACTGCTTTAATTCATTTTTGACCATTGGCCGGAACCAAAGCTCGCTTCAATCTTATTTCCAGCCGATGTGAATGATTATGTTAACAAAGCCCCAATACTTTTGGTTGGAGATTATAGTCCGAAAGTGCAACATGTCACAAATAGCATTTGAAGCTTGTATCAAAGGTTTGGAAGTCAACAAGGTACTTTACAATAGGAGAATAGGTAATAATTGCTGGAAATACAGTAGACATATGATTGTACACACAAGTATGTCCTACATACACACTAAAAGAGGAAGAAGTATATGCTTAAATAGCACCAACAACAGAAATGTGTGTGAGCTATTGGAATTACTTTCTCAGTTCATTGAACATTAAAAATCTACTAATATTTCCAAAACAATGATTTGACAAGATACCACACTTTTCCTAAGGCAAGGCCTAAGCCATAATGGGGAAGACATGTCCGTTGTTATAAAACCTGGTATCATAATGAGGAACAAAGTCAATATCCAGCATGCTGACTAGCGCAGCAAACAGAAACGACTATATTCATTTATGTGGCTTCCTATTCCACAAGCAAAAAGCCAATTAACCAACTCATTCCCCAGTGCAGGAGTTTCTTTGCATCTAAGCTCCTATCTCCTGTTTTGTTGCATCTCAAAACATTTAAAAAGGGCTAGTAAATGATCCTAGTATACTGAACCACAAGAAACAGCTAATTCCTACTTTATGAAGGTGCATAATCAACAAAAGCATACAGGTATGAGCATGTACAATACATGAGGATAATATTTCAAACTTGACCTCCTTTTGAAACAATCTACATGAAAATGGATCACTCAGTCTGGTGGAATAACCTGGTTAGGCATTTCCAATTTCTTGTGCCATTTGAAAGTTTGGTGTGTCAATTAGATGTTGGGAGAGTTCATTTCCCCTGAATGTTCATTCCTACAAAATCCATACGTGCCCAATTCTGGAATGAAACCGCAAAAAGCCTATTCCAATTACACAGGCCAAAGACAACCCCCCCCCCCCCTCCCAAAAAAAAAAAAAAAAAAACTTAAGCCTTTGAAGAACATATTATGTATTATTGTTTTCACTCTTACATTTCATTGTTAAAAATCTCACATTCTCCCATATGGTTCTGGTTAAAAATCATGTCAACTATTTTAGATAAGACACCTAGCTACTTTAGTTAAATTATGGGGCTATTCGCAGTATTCCAAGGGAAACCAGCTTTATCAGAACGATTAACATCATTGGTGATTGTCTCAAAGAAAATTGAAAAACAAAATTTGAAAGAAAATTTATCCAAATATATCTATCGTGTTCCATAGACTTAAGATGTACAGTGTTATCACATTATGACTTTTCATAATGTTCTCCAAAAAATAAGGATTTTCAAGATATATCAGCTCATATTTTAATCAATTAGCACTAATTCATGTCATTTTGACTTCCCTAGCAAACTGTAGAATAAGGACATGTATTCTGATCCTTTTCCAGTAAAAAACATATCTAGCATCTAAACTTGCAAAACAGCACATAACTAAAGAAATAATGGTGCAAGGGGGAGTAGAAAAAGGAGAGAGTGTATAGGATTCTTGCTCAAAAAATAGACACCTTGCATAACAATAAAATGACAATGTTATGAAAGTAAGCCAACTATGATCCAGATGGACGTTTTCATGATTGAAACCTACCTCATATTTCTGAACCAAAGATGCCCACAGAGATTTGCATTGTCCTGGGCTTCGACTTATTCCACCAGATAACAAATTGGAAGATATTTCTTCCCAGAGAGCCATTCGACCCTTGACAACTTGGAATCTGTTATGAAGTTCCCCACGCATTCGAATTAGCTTTTTGATCTCTTCAGGCTTCCATTTGTTTCGTTTCACAGACTTGGAAGACTTAAGTTCCGATTTTGGTAGGCCTGAATCAAGCTCACCGCTGTCTATTTCTGAATTTTCATAGTGTTCCTTCTGTAACTGCAAGCTGGTATTACCTTCTTCCAACACATTGTTTGTTGGTATTTGTACAAATGATTTCCAAAAGTTGTCTGATTCTGCACCATTTGAAGAGAATGCCTTCGATGATGTAGAAACTGAATTAGCTTCATCCTTGGATCGCAGTTTATCAAAATCCATCTCATTATCTGCAATCATCAAAAGTCAAATAAAGGTTTAGAAACTTTAGATCATTTGAGAAGAATTGAGGACAGATGACCAAATCTGCTAGTCTGGTACTATATCATGGTCACTAGGTTGATAAACAGTAGTTATAAATAAACTTTAACACATAAAGGCACATGGAGTGCAGATATCTGCAAAAGCATAAGAACCAGAAAAGTAGTTTATGGTCAAATTTATTCAGATTGCTGAACATATCTTGTCCTTGTTATAACCGTCTCTTATTCTTGGCCTTTCTAATCGAGCATAGGAAGAGAGACCTCTAAATAGCAGAAAGCGGCAGAAAAATACTAGTGATGGTGGGCCAACTTTTATGAAGTTGATTGACAAGACACTTTCCACGATTAGACTGCCTATTGCTATCAGAAAACGTTGCCCAGAAACACAAAGATGAAGCAGTGAAATCTGGCCGTCAATGCTACACCTCAACTCAACACATAAGCCTTTTCAAAACCATTTGAAATTGGCAGCAGTGTTCCAGCTCTTTCATTCAGCTTGGCATAAAGCTAACTCATTTGTCCGCCACAAGTTTCACCATTTACACCACTTTTATTTCCTTTCCTTCACGAGAATTGTACTTCTTAGTAACATATACATGTCATTAGATTTTTACAGTTGACAATAGTAAATGCCTCCTACATGCTGTGTGAGAGCAGAGCCAATCATAAAGCTTGTGTAGACAGAACATGCATCACTTTCTTTGATAAGAAAAAAGAAAAGGAAACAAAACCTTCTAAATCTTGTTGCATGATGCTTCTTAAGTGTGCATGGCTGTCACTGTCATCAACCTCCTGTGCCCCATTAGGTCGTCGCTTTCTTTGATGCCCATCAACTGCTTTTCTCAATGTTGAAATTCCTAAACCCACACGTGACCTTTCCGATAGCTTTCCATTTATGTCATCAGCTAGGACTCCTGCTGGGTTTTCTAAAGCTATTGCAATGACTTCAGGTCTTTTGCTACTATATTTCCTAACTACTTTTCTCAGAACTTCGGAAACAGTCCTCTCCATGTGAACCAGAGGTGAGCTTACAGGACAACTTGATAGTGCAGCATGTGCAGCTTTGTGCAGTGCATCTAAAAGTTTTCCTTTGTCAAGCCATAAGCAACGTGTTGTAATTTTTATCTTCCCTTTTAGTGTTTTCTCCGTTAGACTGTTTGAAGCCTGGGGGCGTAAAATTTCCATACTGCAAGAAAAAATGAGAATTATCAATCTTCCACTGCAAGTTAAAGAAAATTAAGCCTTTTCAGGTGTCTTGCACAGTTTACCTGATGACTATAATACCATCTGATGCTATCCTAAGTCTCTCATCAATGCAAAGCTCGGTAGATGTCCCAAATGCTTTGTCACCATCACTATACATCAACTGCAATTTCAACAGTATGTAAGCAAAACTTAACTGTTAAAACATCTGGATTATCTGAAAACTGAAAAGCAAATCCATTTTGATTACAGGGTGCAACTATTTGTTTGCTTTGCAGTGTGTTCGTACATGTGTTAGCAGGTTTGAAAGAGATAACCACCTGTAGGTTTTCTTTCCCCAGGGAAGTGAAACCATTAGATAGAACTCTTCTGTTCCTCAGGTGTGAGACACCAAGCATCTCTCCATTCTTTATGACCTGATTTGATAAAATAGCCATTAACCAGACTCTATGAAGCTACCCGACAGTAGGTACACACCAAGCCTACACAGAACAGTTAATGGCACATAGCAAGCTGCACTACATTAGAAGAAAATTACTGTCACAGGACTATTTCTTTACAAGTCCTGCAAGAGCTTTTTGATCCTTCATCCACCTTATAAAAGTGCAAGGACTGGATTTTCTTAGGCTAACAAACCATCACCGAAAATCCGTTACATTTGCTGAGGATGGTTCTCATGGTTAATTGTGCTGTCAGTGCAAGACCATGGTTAATTGTGCTGTCAGTGCAAGAGACTATGTAGAAAGCAACCTTCTTCTTGATGTTAATATCACCTAACACTAGGAACAGTGCTAAGCAACAATAAAATCATTACTTACCACAGTATGCCGAATGCCAGTTGATTTTCCCAACAATTCATGCTCTTTTAGGAATAAAAGCTCCCCATGAATGGGTAGAAAATGTTGTGGCTTCACAATTTTAAGCACTTCATCCTTCAAGAACGAAAGTCAATTCAGTGTTTCATGACCACACAAGTTTAAAGTCCAATATTAATAGAACAAACTAAAAAAGGAACATACAGTAATTGCTATCAACGTTATTCACAAATCTCGTAGTTACCAAAATGTTGAACAAAAATCACAAATGAAAAGACAAAGACCTGCGATGCTTTACTACATCTCAATCATATTAATATAATTCATTACAACTATCCCTAGTATCAAATCATATCAAAAGGAACTCAAATGATACAATCATTTCTCAAACTCTAAAAAATGACAGCACATAAAAGATGAGGTGCTCTGACTTAGATCAGTATCAAAAGTTTTTTTTTTTTTTTAAGAAAAAGAGGCAAAAAAAGATTTCTGCATGATGATCATCTTACCAATTCTTCACGATGAGCATGACCAGACGAGTGCAAGTACTCATTCTTGCCCATCACAATAGCTGACCCTATTTCTGATATACGATTAAGCATTTTCATCACCCGAGTTTCGTTACCAGGTATAACCTATAATAAATCATATAAACAATGAAAACCACAAATATATACAGCAGAACCTTGCGGAAAGATTAACAAAAAGTAAAGCTTTAACATGACGATTTAAATATCCAACCAGGTCATCATTGTACAAATACTAGGCAAACAAAGACACATCTGAAAAGGGATGGTAACATCTAGCATGTCATCTGAAGCAATCGACATCTTAAAAGGAACTTAAGTCAGAAACGCTGAACCAAAAAATTGACTAAAAGGTCAATGTCAACATGTAAGGTATGTTTTGACACAGTCTATAACTTTTTCATGTCAAATTTCATCCGAGGAAGTGACAAACTGCCCTCAAAATTAGGATTCAAGTTGAAAGGAGGAGTACATATACTCCAGTTTGAACAGATGACTCAAAAGTTTGCTTAGCCAGAGTAATTCATTCAACAACTCTGAAACTGCATCACGTTGCGAGATATACTAAACTCAAATCAACATCAACCCTGTTGCTCCATCAATAGCTATACCGAAGAAAGCCGCATCAGACATAGTTAGTATAGTTAGGTTCCCAGTACACCGCATCCATAATAATGACCCCTCAACGAAATGACAATTTTCCGAGATTTTCACAAAAAAAAAATGTGTCTTTAAGAATTCGTTCTCTAATTAAACCGGCCGCTTCATGATATTATTATGATACTTATGTCACCACGGATGTGTTGATATCTGCCATATCTAAGCCTCCTCTTCCTTCTTTTTCTTCTTATTGATTTCCTTTGCATGCTCACTTTGTTACCAGAAGAAGATTAGCAGTTATCAGAATAAAAAATGTTTTAGATCTAGAACAAATATAGATAATCTGATTACTCAGAATAGCATTTCAAAGCAAGCTCAGACACAAAAGACACAAGGATTTTTAATGTAAAGATTGCAAGGATTGTAGCCTGATATTACCTAAATCCCCACTAAAACCTTAAGCCACAGTTACAACCATTTCATACGCAAATCTCATTGGTGATTTGCAGAAACAGCTCCAGAACACATGGGTTTCCACTCAACTAAAACTTTGATCACTTGTTTCTTTCATTTAATTAGTCTAAGGAAACTATTTACATGCCTTAACTTAGAAAGACTCATTAAACATGTATAAAGCACAGGTCTGAAATACATTTGAAATATCCACCATGAAGATATTTCACATAATTACTCATTTCTATCTAGATGCCTATAAAAGCAATGCCTTGGCAGTTCAGTTTCCCATGCAGACACACTTTCACATTCCTATCAAATCCCTGTTTAAGCCCTCATCAGCATTTGTTGGACAGCTTCCAAATTGATCTTTGCCAGGAAGATATCAATAATAGTCTCCTAAAACCTCACATTCTTCCTTGTCTACAGATGTTACTATATCTACATCTGTAATTGAAGTATCCAAATCAATGAATTTCTATTGTTATACTGCACAAAAGGTTTCCCCTGCAAATCACCAAGAATGTGTCATTTTTAATTCCAATCAATGTATGTCTGACAGAGACTGGCAGTGACATCTTTTATTAGGTAATGTTAACCGGAAACTAGCTGTAACATCTTTTATTAAATTCAGTGTATTACGGTCTTTCTATTTGGGGATCTAGTAAAATCATTGCAACTGCAGATAGAACAGTTGATACTACATCTCCCAGTGATATGCTGTCCAAATTACCCAAAATCTCATCCCACTCCCAAGAAGAGGTACAAAAGCCCATTCTTAATTTGTATCATGCAATTCAGTTAGTTACTAAGACTTCCTCTTCCTCCTCCTCCTTTCTTTTCCCTTAAGATTGCTTTAATTTCAAAAAGCACTTGACACAAATTGTATAGTGTAGTTATTTTCACCACTCAAAGTCATTACTTCAATTAGTTTAAATTACAGCAATAAATTCCATGCATCAAATTTCTTAGATCTCCTCTCATCCTATTTTCTGATCATATTATTTAGACATTTTCAACCATCTAGAAAAGCATATGTGCTGATACATTTTTTTTAGGCCAAGTGGAGGGCAATCACTCATGGTTAGTCTGTGTATGAGAAATGCAGTTTATCTGAACTTTCATTTAGCCTACGAAATATTTTCATTAGTTTGCTTTAAAGCTCCATCTTTCATGATATCTCACCAGTCTCATCAGCTAGCGTGCTTATGGCTGGTGGAAGCTAGATAAAATTTGGCATTGAACATAATACATTTCTGAGGTATGTCAGGCATGTACATGATTTATTGGAACATTAGTTAGAGGATTAAAATACAGTGGCACCCAAAGTGGCTGAAAAGCAAATACATCTGCTAATCTATATCCTTCAAATAGATATTCAAGCTCCAAAGAGACTTCCATAATTTCCTACAAACATAGTACGGTTAATTTCTTCTCTCCATGAGCAATGCACTTAATATAACCTATTCAGTGGACTCTTTATAATATTTCACTGAGTCTCCTCATTAGCTAGGGTCATTGTGGAATGTGGATGTTGGATATGGTTTATGCACCGAACAAAATGCAAGTCTCAGGTTGTCTTTCATGTAGGCATAAGATGCGTGGATTTATTATAGGGTTAAAAGGCACTGGCACCCAAATTGGGTAATTATGCAAAGATATATTCACATCTATATCCTTAAATTGAAACCAAAAGCTCCAGAGAGATTTCCATACCTTCAATTGGACTCAAAGTTCCAGAAAGACTTCCATAATCTTTTTCCTCAGATTAGGTTGATACTTGAGGTTTTCCTTTTTTTTTTTTTTGGTTGGTTCCTTCTGCTTTTTCTTTTTCTTATATATCACTAAGTAACCTACAAAATAGACAAATGATCTTATTTACTTTCCCATATCTTTTGCATCAATTTATTTTTCTTTCTCTATCTATTAGTCTTCTCTTAGCTCTTCCTTTCCTTGCAAGATATTCATTTGCAAGGACTGTAGTAGCATTGCAATAACCCCGAGTACAACCCCATATCTTCTTTGACAGGATTGGTTATAATTGGACGGGCATAAATCAGGAAAAAGTGGTAAAAAGAGGATTTTTTAAGCTATAATTATACAATTTGTCAGTCATTTCAAATAATGTATATGAAATAATACGAGACTTTAAAACATATGATCCAAACAGTAATTTCTCTTTAAAATGAAAATCATCCAATGCCTTGCACCTAATTGCTATTATTGCAACAGTTGCATGCAATACAAACAAATTATTCTGGAAAAATCCTTTTTTTTATATATCATTCTCCCAACCTTTTCATCTTCTTAAACACCGTTTTATCTCACATACATTGGATAACAAAAATGCTAGAGTGAATGATACAAAAACATTTCCAACAAATCTTCAATTCAAACGGACCCAAGATATCTAAATGAGTAAAAGTAGCTTCAAATGAAGGATCAAACCTATAGATTCCACTGAGATAATGTGGTTTAGAGAAGATGAAGTAAAATACCATTCCAAATTTGAGGTCGAGAAACATTTATGAAATTATAAAAGACAAAATCATCTGATCAGATCAGAAGCAGAAATACTTTTCAAAGTAACTCTAACTTGCATGCCCAGCAAATCAAGCTCTGAAAAATTACCTTAGCAGAATACAAAATCAAATCCTCTTGTGTCAGTTTGAGTGAATGGCTACTTCCATATGATGCAAGATTCAGTGCAGCACGTGGTTCTGCCTGACACAATAGGTGCACTTACTCAAATGCTACATCAGAAATTTGGATGAACAATAAAAAGTCACTAACGGATGATCACAACTAAAAAAAATCAACGTAACTTACTTGAGAGCCAGTAGTTACAATGAGTAAATCTTTGGGTGAATAAGCATCAATGTCTTCCACTTTCACCTATCCATCACATGTACAGTATGAAAAGCAAGAAAGCGGTTTCTTATTATCAAATTGGTGATATAAGGCATTAGGATGGAGGATGATGGGGTAGCTATGATTACTGAACGCATACTCTTGCATCATCATATTAACCTCCAAAATCTAACACATCAACAAAAAAAAAAGTACCAAATGGCAGCAATGGCCACACATGTTGGATACTACAAAAAGTATATTCATGAGTCAAGATTGACAGGTGATGCATGTCCAATTTAATTACCAACATCAGCAACTTAATACTTTTGGGGCACTAATCATCTGCACATCAGAATTCACTTTTTCAGGCAAGCTCACCGAGAAATGTTCACATATTGATTTAAGACATCTTGGTAGTGTAAAAGCAACCTGGAGTCTTTTCAAAACAAGCAAAATTAATCCTATCAAAGAGAATATGGAAAACCACATATATGGATTGCTCATATTTCATTTCTCTGGAGAACAAATGTAACACAAACAAGCGTCATAAAGTGATTACCAGTGTTGATGGATCAATAGGTGCCTTTCCATCTTTCCATGCAGCATCCAGATATGTCCTCAATGCCATTCCAACAAAAACCTGATGTGCTGATAAAAATTATGTCTGTCCCTCAAAGTAATGGGCAAGGACTAAAAAATCTTAGAGATCTTACCAATTTTCTGCCGGTCAAGTCAGCTGCAGCTTTCACACTTCCGAGACGATGAATATTTGATGCAAATTGGGTAGTGATAACCCTGCCTTTAGCAGCTGAAATACGACGCAACAATGCATCCGCTACAACAGTCTCACTAAGTGTCCTTCCAGGCGAGAGTACATTTGTTGAATCACTCATCATCTGCGATTGAATCGACCCAGTTAATTCACTTCAATAAAGACAGACACTCAGTTAATGTAGCTAATCAGTCCTGATATCTGAACACTCCACTTTGTCGGGCATGCTTTACTGGCAACAAAAAAGAATTGCTCTCATTTTGTGCCCTTTGAACATGATTAGAGTTTTAGGCATTAGATTTTGAAATTATTTCTTGGATGATTAAAACTTTTTTGAAACCTTTCTTAGTGAAATCAAAATTCTGTTCTTCGTTCCATGGAGGTGCCACTTCAGATGTATCCTACTGTTTTTGACTGAGGACTAAGCAAGAAGACAATCAAAAAATGTAATTCATAGTGTTTGGTTGTAAGGAAAAGCATGAAAGTTGTATTAGCGGTTAGCTACTTTTCCAATGGTGTGTGTTTGGTTAAAGAGAGAATTATAAAAATCTCCTGCACATTACAAAGCTTTCCTACATTTCATATCCTGCAAAACTTGCAAGGTTTTGCTCAAAAGATTCAGTTACACAGAAGAATCATAACTACCACTAATCACCTATTTCTCCTAATTTTATTTCTTGTCAAACTAACATGCACAAGGAAGTAACTTTCTCTTTCCTATACCTCATTTTTCTGCACTTAGGTTTCCTGCATAGATTTACCACTATTCAGACATAGCATGTTTGCCAAACGATGGAGAGAATGCCAGCAAGAAAAATCAAAAGAGAGAAAAGAAAACATAGAGGAGTCACAAAAGACACAAGGAACAGAGAGGATGAGCAACCAGGAATTTCAGCATTGGTTGAGCCTTCTTCCAGCAGTAGAAAAGGAAAGAGGGCAGGGGAACAATGAAAAGAAAAGGAACAAGAAAAGAAAAAGATAAGCTGTAGTGATGCTTTTAGGTGTGTGCAGGGTGCTTTCTATGGGTTATCAATGTGAATATGCTATGATGAAGTGGTGCAGTGTTGGAGCTCTGTTTTGGGAGTGTGTGCCAGTGTGGTGTTGAACCCCAATAGGTGGTGATGGCCTTATTGGTTGAATGGTGATAAAGACGGATACTGTGGTTGTGGCTGTGGTCTATGCAGCTCTGTGCTGGTCTTGGTGGACATGGCTGTGCCGAACTGACATGTGCCGCGTGTAAGAGTCATAATATGGAAATTAATGGAAGCAAGGAAGAAAGAAGGAAAGTGGAGGAGCAGCAGACACTGTAGCACCAGATGGCAAGAAGTGGTAATAAAAGAGGAGAGATGAAGTAGAGAGGATGGTACAGGAGGAACAGGAGAGTTAGGTAAGCAGAAAGGATAAAGAGATGGAGGTCATGAAAAGGAGAGCAACAACATTCAAGGGACTGAAAGCAGAGAAATATATGGATAAGTAAACCCTAGAGGGACTAGAGGAGGATGGGGACAAAAAGGAAGGGAAAAGGAATAAAAAAGAAAATACAAAGCCAGCCCAGAATTTTACCAATATCCTGAAACTCGATAATTTATCAAAATTAAGAACTTTGAGTGCCCCAGAGTGATCTTCTTAAAAAAATTTAGTATGTAATCCGACTGTTGAATAAAACAAAAAATCATAAGAAGTTAGCCTGTTAGATAAAATTGCTATTGATCAAGAAAATTATTGATTCATAGTTTATACATACATTTGGATTTGACTGCAGTCTATTAGAGGTTTATTGTATGACATAGACATTAGGTTTATTTAAGTTGTCCCCAATATTAACTGAAACTCTCCGTTATATATCAATATATGGCATTAAGAAATATCTACAAGCTCATACCAGAAAATTTAAGTACTCCTAGGTATTGGATACACTTAATTAAGGGCTTGTTCTCGGTTCATTATTTTAGCTGATTATGAATTAGTGATTTTAGATAATTAATTTTGTGATGTTCTCGTTTTGTTTTTGTATTCAGATTATACATTTTTTAATAAGCAAAAAAGCTAAAATCCATAATCAACCGAAGAGTAGCTTTTGCTGATTCTGATTGTTCTCTATAATCACTTTCCATATCAGATTTTGCAAAATCTAAAGCAAGTGAGAACAAGGCCTAAGTAATACTACTGAATTAGCACATTGAACTGATATTATTCATCACCAATAAATGGCTGATGTATCTTTTACTAAGAAACATGATGATCACATCAACTGAATGCCCAGAAAATATAAGATAAGAAGTCCAAAAAAATAAAGACATCTTCAGTTAATTATCTCCCATAGGTTCCAATTTTATCCATTGATTTGACTTGCTTTAAGTATAGGTACTTGTTCAGCAAATAGGAACTAAGAACTTAAACTTTCAAAAACTAGAACTGAACTTAAAAGGTACCAAAAATATTGAAAAATAATAGTGATGATAGGTTTTTAGGTCAAGGAAGACCAGGAAAAAAAAAAGATAGAAATCCAGTAAAATGTCCAAATGTCCCGATAGGATAGAATTTCAACAGCAACTGTATATCCCCTTCTTACCCATCTAATTTGAATTTTTAAATCCTAGATACCCAACGGCTATATATTTTCAGCAATGGAAACGCAAAATCTGAAGCTCTAAGGTGCATTCAATGTTTCAGAAATGGCCTAGTGAGGAAAAAAATATCATGCATTCTGTAGAATCAACTTAAACTATAAAACAAAAAAGAAAAAACAAAAGAGCTTAATGATAATCTAGTGCTTACCAAGGTAACTCCTTCTTTAGAAAGCTCTTCTAAAGCTCCACGGTCAAATACTTTCCCATCTAATGGTGTCTCATCAATCTGTTGAATTTGATAAACTTGTTAACCAAATGTAACTATTCGGAAAGAAAAGAAAGACATTCACCAAACAGATACCTTCCAGTCCCCTGTGTGAAGAATAGTACCATCAGCACAGCGAAGAACCAATCCACAACAATCTGGAATGGAATGTGTAACCCTAATCGGTTCCACCTCAAATGGCCCAGCAACAAATCTCATTTTTGTTTTAAATATCTTGAGCCTAGAAGGAATAAAAATCCCAAACTCCTTCAATCTCTTCTTGATAAGCTGCACAAAAACAGGAAAGGCTACTGCATTTAACATTAGCCAGCATAAACTAAAAGCATTAGGTTTCAATGTGATATGATGCATCTCATGAAGTAAACTAACAAGCACTATTATGATATAGTGCAACTCATGAAATGATATTATGCATCTTCAAATGCCAAAAAGCGATCCAATGTGCATCGCAACAGCAGATTCAGGAATCAACATCAGACTGGCATTGCATGTTTGATTTAATAACTGGATTAGACAGGATTACTTTTCAGAAGACTAGTGTGCTTCTCATAACAGGATATTTTTTCTAATACAAGTAGCCAGTTTTTTTTTCCTCCTCTCTTGCACCAGATTATTGACAGGCTATGATGAAGATAGAGGTATAAGGCTTCAGGACTCTGTTTATTGGTTTTTCAACAAGTACATGCATTCTTTGGCAAATAAGCAATGTCCTCATGTTATCAGAACCAGAAGTAAATCAAGATACATAATAACATGCCAACATCGTATATAACGTTCCCATGTACATATGCTATGATTTTATCATAGAAATGGGTAAATAACAAGCACAGAAACCAACCATATATAGGGTAGTCCGGATTGCTCGTACAATCCAATGTGATCACATAAGTGGAATGAATGTTATGAATAACGGCAAAATCATTTACATTTTACATATCTCATATCTTCTTATCTGGACAACTATATATGAATGAGATGCAGCAATTCTTGAAGGTCATCTAACCACATCTATGCATCTCATGTCATAGGTGTGGCAACTTACACATAAAGCGTTTGAATAGAAGAAAACTTCACATAATTGTAAAATTCCTGTTACAAACCTCCATTGTAAAGGAAGATGCAAATATAGGCGTGCGTGCATCCAAAGCAGGAATTACCTGTTTCAGCAAACAAAACTGATGAATGAGAGAGAATTATGTCATCAAATAGACATGTTTACATAGGAGGATCATTTTCTAATATTGATAATAAGTATAATCGAAGAGAACAGAATGATAGATGTAGAGAACGTAGCCTGACTCAGGATACTATTGCCCTTAAATTCAGCAGGGAATGAGTCCTAGCAGTGTTTCAAGTATTTCAATTTAAGTTAAAATTTTCAACTATCTACTTGAAGCAGTTTATTGGAACTCTAAATGAAATGAAATTTTCATGAATAATTGATTCCAGTAGCTGAAATTATGTATAGCTAATTGCATGCATTGCATTTGTCATTTTCCATTCCATATGAGCATAGTACTACTAATGTGTTACGCACTAAATAACGACTTGTTTTCTTTGTCTTGAAACTTTGATGAACTGCAACAGGAAACAAGTTACTTAACCAGCCTCAGGCAGTGAAAATAATGAGCTCCATACTGACCACCACAATAGAAAAACTAAAAGTACCTCAAGCTAATGTTGCTTCAGAATAGAACCACATTCAATGAAGGAACCTCACCAGTTTAACCATTCAAATTACTAGAAGAAACCAAAGTAAATCAGCAAGGGAGAACCTTTAGTGACAACCTTAAGACAAAAAAACTACTTTCATATAGCATCCCCTACATTTAATTGTTTATTCTCTTAAAACTGTCTCAGTTTAAAGAGACTTGTCCATTTAATGAGCAATAAAAAAGAATTTCAAACAATCAGAAATGTTTATAAATTTGAATGACCAATACAACACAGAAATAATTCAAGAAGCTGAACAGATCTTTACCCAAGGCAACGCACCAATGTGGTCTTCATGACCATGGGTTATTACAACTGCTTCAATTTTGTGGCTCCATTTCTTGATAAACGTGGTATCAGGTATGATTTTCTGGACGCCAAGCTCATCATAGCTGAAAGCATAGCAAAAAACCGTACATAATCAAATCAATTCTCAGTATGCATGTAACAAAACAAGTAATCTCCCAAAAACACAAAGAAAAAACAAACTTTAATTTCTCATGTAAGGGGTCTTTTAAGGGAATGTATGCTGGGAGTAAAAACTCTCCATTCCCATTTTGCAGAGGGTTCACAAGAAAATAAGAAAAGGGAAATTGGTTTCATGCCTAGGTGCAACAAAAGAAGCAAATTTACTATCAAAGTACTCCTTCACAGCTGATGTGTCCAGCTTAAGCAATTCCTAAGATACAGAATCAAAGAAAGGTGCATGAAAACAAGTTACTGATACTTACCCAGGGAACATCACACCAGCATCGATCAAAATATACCGATCAAAATTTCCAACAAGCATACAATTCATTCCAATTTCTCCCAAACCACCAATTGGAAGAACACGCAACGGTGGGCCATCAGAACCTTCATAGAACTGTTCCATCTTACGTTGAACAGAATCTTCCATACTTTTTCGAGGTCCCTCGGCTCTTCCTCGAGATCTTTTACGAGGTTCTCTCGACCCACCACGTGAACCTAACACAAAACCAAGCAATTATGATATGCACCCATAAAAATATATATATCAATACACCCTTACAAAAATTTAAAGGTATCTAAATCCTCTACATGTAAATTGGACAACCAAGCAATAAAAACTGAAAATTTCCCAAGTGTAGTTACATTTCGTGTTTTCCTCTTTTCTTTTCTATATCTCCGAATAAAACCAGTAATTCTGTTTTCTGCAAACTTTTCTTCCTAAATGACATTATCATACTAAATAATTTAACACTTATTTGCATAAAATGCAATAACAGAAAGGGCAAAACATAAATTTCGTAATTAGACAGAAAATAGCAAGAAATAAAAATCGCAACAAGAAAATAGAGCAAGGCAAACTAAAACATAACAAATACTGCTTCATCCTGAGCTAACAGCACTAAAAATTACAAACCCTATGGAAATATTCACTGAAATTAAGACAAAAAGATAAGAACTTCATTGCTTGTAAATTTTACAGTTCATTACCTATAGTTGAAGTAGAATGCGAAGGTCCACAGCAAGAAATGCATTGTCTACTGGGATTTGGGTTAGCTGCTCGAGATAGAGAACCCTTGTGAGCATAAGGATAGAGTGAAACTGCACTGAAACTGATAGCAGCCATGTTTTCAGTCGAAATTAAGTAAGTTCTTCCTGTTCAATTTCTACATAAGTAGAATTTTATTGATGAAAGTGCATTTAGAAATGCGTATTTGATCTGAAATTGGAATTTGGGACGAATTTGGGACGAAGGTTTTGGGAAATTGAATTGAAACCCTAACGAGAGAGCCTTCAGAGTGTTTGGAGGACCTTAATAGGGGCGGGAAATGGAGAACAAGAACAGAGATATGATAGAGAGAGAGTATGGGTAAAATATCTTATTTATATTCTTTTTTCTTAGGAGTATCATTTTCGGCTATTTATACTTGTACGTATTATCATGACTCTGTTTGGATTGGATTGAAAGGAAACAAAAGGAAAGAAAAGAATATCAATGGATTAAAAAAAAAGAAGTAGAGGAAAGTGATTTCCTTTCATCTTATTTCGATTCAGTATGGAGGAAAAGAAAAGAATTGAATTTTTGTTTGAATTGAAGAAGGAAATGAAACAATGAATTGTTAATTTATTAAAAAAATAGAGAAAATCATCATTTAAAATTATTTTAATTAATTTAGTTTCATTTCTCTCCATTTTCGCCCACTATTAAGTGAAAATGTGAGGACTCGAATTTTATTTTACTTACTTTTATTTTATTTTACTGATTTATTTAATTATTTATTTATTCGTTTACTCCAATTAATTTATTTCACCCATTTTAATTTCATTTGCATGGAAAACTGTCCTATTTTATATTTTTAAAAACGTTTGCTAGTAAATTTAATTTTTCTACGGCTCGATTAATGAAAAATAGTGAATACATGTTTTTCGAGGCAAAATTTGGTCCCAGCGTGCAGTGCTCTTGGAGAATTAAGAGTGATCAATAGTAGACTAAGAAAAGTTAATTGAGAGATTAGAGGTGTGTGAATTAAATTAAACTCAAATAGGAGTACTAATTGCCCACTATTCATTTGTTGACTTTTTGTACTAAAGTACTTTTATATCACTTCTACATGTTCATCTCATCACTTCATCAACATCACACACAAACCCTTTCTTCCCCTCCCCTCTTGGCCAACCCTTCCTTCACCCTTTCTTACCAACATTTCAACTAACTTTTCTTCCATTTTTGCTCCAAAAACACACTTCAAACTTGCTGCTTTTCTTGGAACATCACTCAAGCTTGTAGGGAGACTTGAAGGATGAAGGAACCTTGGTGGTTTAGAGTTTAAACTCTATTAGCTTGGTCTTCATCTCTTGGAAGTAAGGTAACACCTCAAAGCTCTTATTTTTCCTTTCAACTTATGGTTATTTTAGTTAGTTTTAACTAGTTAAGCATTGGGTTGTTGATCGGTTCAATGAACCTTGACTCTAGGTAGATGTCTTGAGGTGACTTCTTAGATAGTGGTCTTGACGAATTATTGTGTGTTTAGTTGTTCGTTTGATGCTTGTTTTTGATGAATTATGGCTTAGTTTTGGTTGGGAAAGTTGAAAAGAAAACTTGAAAAAAGGAAGAAGCATGCTGTCCGAAATTTTGTTGGTTGATTCCCTCATGTTAATTTCGAATTTAGTGGTTATTTTGGTGGCAAAATGCTTGTTATATGTTGGTATTTATGTGTGTCAATTATCTCTCAAAAAGTATTTCATTTGGTTGAATTAAAGTTGGGTTAAAGTGGATGCAAATTTGAAAATTTTCTGATCAGGATACCAGACCAGTGTGTACGTATCAGCCCATAACTTTTCATCCAAGAGTTGAAATCAAATGTTGTTTATGGCATCTGAAACTATACTCCGAGAGCTTTCCAACGGTATAAAATGCACCTTCTAATTCGTTTTCTATGAGCCGTAGTGAACTGACAAAGTTGACTGATTTTCCTCACTATTTTTATCCGAGAAACAAGCATAGCTGCAGTTTGTAACTCATTTTCACCCATCTTATAAAACGAATTTTAAAACAGTTTCTTCTAGTGAATTTTGAGTCTAGTTTTGAACACCGCAAACCACGTGAAATTTTGAGTTGTGTAGCTTTAGTTACGGCCAGATTTTGAAACTGTGTTAGGTGCTCCAAAACTGGAAATTCCGTGAACCAGGTTCCAAAATCAGCTTTCCAAAAACTGTTGTATCTTGGTATAGAAAGGTCCGAATTGGGTTCCGTTTGTTGCTTTTGAAACTAGATTTGGAGTTCTATTATTGGTATAAATTTCAAGAGCTGATTCTATTTCTATGAATTTTGGAAAATTTTCAAAATTTACTGAAAATGTAATACTGTTTGCTCTGTTCTTGTTGGAACAGTGAGTTGGAGCTAAAATTTGAATAATTTGGATGAATGAAAATTCAGCTCAGCTAAATTTCTCTTCCCCTAAATCTATCATCCTGCAAAATCTTCAGTTTTCTACCAATCCTCCAACAACTAATTGTACTTTCTTTCTGATTGCCACCGAAAAAATCCTCCACATGCATCTGAAGTTTTCTTTTGTCCCGGAAATCGGCTCACTGAAATTTCTTTTCCCCCAAAATCTGATCACTTTAGGGATTTAGGGATGACTGCTGTACCGAGTTATCATCTATGGTACAGCTTCCAAAACCTACTATTGCCAGCCTTATATATACTTCTGTTTCCGAGTTTTGCCAGCATTCAGCCGAGCAAAGAAAACATAGGTACGCTTCTATATTCTCTCCTCCTATTTTGAACTGCAATTTTTTTTTAATGTTCCTACCTTCTGTTTATATTGTCTTCCATTAATTAAAGACTGTTATGTGTTTGATGTTATGCATAAAAGAATATAATTATGATGATAATTCTTCAGATTAACTTATCTTTGCTTTTCCTTCTGTTTTTTAATTTCAAGGGTTGCCCGATTTTTAAGAGGTGTCCCACTGTGAAGGCTGAAGCTGGGTGAAAGAGTCCAAATATTTGCGGATCCCCAAGAATGTAGTGGATGGAATACAAGCAGCATAACGCAACAGATGCATTAGCAAGGTTAGCTGTGTATTTCCTAGCAAAATGGGAGTTGATGAACATTGACCTGTTGGCTCTAGAAGTGAAGTGTGATTATTTAAAATTTGAAACATATGTGTGGATGATCAACATTTGACCAACCATGTCGATATGTAGCGTCGTGTACTCGGTTATCAAAGAAGAAAGTTTTGAACTATAGTAGCCGTTTGTGTTCCACCACTGTTTTATTGCTCTAGGAGTTTGAAAATTTGCCGTCTACCTGAGTTAAACGCAACAAAAGAAGTGCTGGGAGCATTTGCAGTTTTTGTATTTGCCGAGAACTTGCCATCTTTTCATCTCATTTGCGGAAGAAAACTTAAACCAAAGATGACATCTTACCGTCGCAAGTGCATTCATTTTACCACCGTTGTATTCATTTTTGAGTTCGGTTGGTGCTATTTTCTGCTGATTAAAAATAAATGTTGCTCCACCTTGACGAGAGGTTGTATTGGTGACAACTGAGAGGCGCGAGAGAGAGCTCACTACTGTGTATATGGTTTTGCATGGTAAAATGTGGCCGCGGGTAGACGGGGTGCAACAACGTCCTAGTGGTAAAGTAGTGCCACTTGAGGGTCCGTCTGTTTGCTTATAAAATAATTTCCCCAAGAAAATCTTTTCGCTGGAAATCATTTTCTTGAAAAATCCGCTTTCTAATATAATTATCAGTTAGTATCTCTCTACTACTACTATAGACAATCCATATTAAACACCACAATCAATTTGAGAGTCAAAAAATGGTAAAAAAAAAAAAACTTTTTAAAGCATTCATAGAAAATTCTATGAACAATTGAATAAGATGATGTAACCAACAGTACTGTTGATTTAGATTCACTGAAACCTTTTGCAGAAGTTTGGTTTCCATTCGATAGAGTAAAACCTTTTTTCCTAAAAAAAAAATTTTTGGACGCTTTTTCAACCAAACATCAGAAAAAAGTGAAAACATTTTTTTGAAAAAATTTTCCATCGATACAAATAGACCCTAAGCAAGCATGTTTTGATAGAAAATTATTTAAAATAAATTTTTTAAAAATCATTATTTTTTTTATATGATGTACGTTAAATAAAAAAATAAATTTAAACTCGTGTCTTAGGATGAAGAAAAATAATTTTTAATATCATTATCTCTAATATTATTTATTTCTTGAACCTTAGCAAATTATCCTCATTGTTACAGATTTAGTTGCTCTTGAACCTTAGCAAATTATCCTCATTGTTACAAATTTAGTTGATCATATCAGTGGATGGATCGCTGCGTAGCACGATCAGAACCATACTAGTTTTTTGACATGTGATATATCTCTTCTTTGAAGAAGTTATGGTTTTTCTTCCATTTTTTTATTTCTCCGCCTCTACCTCGACCAAAGTAAAAGATCTACTATTTGTATCAACACAAAAGATTTTCACTGCAAGTCTTTTTGCTGAATCGCAGGATCTTCTACCTATTATATAAGAGACTTATGACAAAAAAAAAAAACCTATTATACAAGAGACATGAGAATTTACTATAGCACTCACATTTTTTTACATATGCATATCTTTTCGTCATTAACCTCAAGATAGTAATGGACTTGATAGATTTGATGTTTGTTGTCTCTTTGAATTAGAAGAGTTAAATTCATAAATGAAATTTCTCTTTACAGTAAATTTTAGTTGTTTTGATGATCAACAATTTTTCTGTGGTGAATTGAGGCGAAAGTCGGCAGAACACCATTTTCCCTTCTTAACTTTAGATAAGCCTTTCAAAAAGAAAAGGGGAAAATTTTTTGACTTAAGTTGAAGAAAATAAAGAAACCAAAGCCAGCTATACAAAACTCTTCGTATTTTCGTCTCTCAAAATTTCCGGTTATTCTTGCTAGATTATATAGTTACAAAGTGGGAGAGAAGCAAAACGCAGATTTGAATTGGTACATATAGCCTCAAACGACGTCGTACTAGTTGGAGAAAATCATTTCAACGAAGCTCTGGAGTCGGATCAAGTGAGATTTCAAAGTTAAAGAAATGGTGCTAGTAAATGCCGTACGGGATTACATCAATCGAATCCTTCAAGACATTTCCGGGATGAAAATTCTCATCCTCGATTCTGCTACGGTTTGTAATTCTTACAGCTCCTTGTGTTTAATTTTGTTTTTCAATTTGATGTGTTAATTCTTGGATTATAATTGCCATTACTATTGCGGGTCAATTTTCCTGATTCTAATGTCTCTCATTAGTTGGTCAAATTTATGGGTTTCTTGTGGATTTCGTTAATATTTTATATTTCCTCTTTTTGGATGTTAATTGTTGAGTTATAAATACCATTGATCCCTTGTGGGTTCATTTTGCACACTTAATCTGTGATTGATTGGTCAAAAGTATGGGTCCTTTTTCCTTTTTGGGGTGAATTTCATGCAGATTTTGTGTAGTGTCTGCTCAAGTATAACTCTGGTTGAGCGGAATTTTCTGTTTAAAACTGAGGTTAGTTAGTAATAATTGTCAAAAAGGAGCTAAAGTTTGTAGAATTCTGAAAGTGATGCGGTTTATTTCGAATTTGATGTTTGACGATAAAATTTGGTGGAGTATTTTTTGTTGGACTGATTGAGGTATTGCGTTTAGAGATAGTTCTGTCGGATGCGTTAAAAACCCTTTCCCTGGTTCTTTCAGGATACATTGCTTTCTCTTCATCTCTTCTACTGATTTTCTGTAATGAGAATCTATTTTATCTGAAATTTTCTGGATTTTTAGGTACTCATGTTGTATATTAATGAAAATGTAGCAGTAATGTTGAACGCCTGAATTGTTCCTACCTTGAGAAAATGAGTCTTATCTTGGGTGCATTTAAAATTATCTTGAATTAACTCTGTTTAAGTTATGGGATTTGGGTAGCTTATTAGAAAGAATTCATGATTAGGACTATTCAGTTGGAGTTTGGCTGCTTCATTTGACTTTAAAAACTTGTGTTTCGAGACACAAGCAGATTTGACATAGTTTTATTATGTTTGCATTCATGGCTGCAGGTTAGTATTGTAAGCGTTGCATATTCTCAGTCAGAGCTTCTTCAGAAAGAAGTTTTTTTGGTTGAATTTGTAGATTCAATATCCATGTCCAAAGAGCCAATGTCACATCTAAAAGCAGTTTATTTCCTTCGACCAACATCAGAGAATATTCAGCTTATGCGGCGTCAATTGGCTAAACCTCGATTTGGCGAGTATCACCTTTGTAAGTTAATTGAATAAGGACATTGGATCGTTTGTTAAGCCTGATTACATTGTTGAATGAGTTTTGAATTCTTGTGGGGACCGTATTTGTATGTTATCATGGTTTGTTTGATAATACATTTGTTGGACATGAATTGCTCTTATTGTGGTGTTAACAATATTACTAGTTTCAGGCTGTTGCCACAGTGGCTAAACAGCATCTATGTTTCATTTAGAGACTCTTATTTACTCCCTAACTTGTATGTCATGATGTTTGCAGTTTTCTCAAACATGTTGAAAGATACCCAGCTGCATATCTTAGCTGATTCAGATGAGCATGAGATTGTTCGCCAAGTGCAGGTTACTTTGGATCCTCTGGATGCAGTTTTTTTTTTTTGGGATAGGATATTTCTTATTATTTTGCTATCCTCCCAATCACTAAGAATTTAAGATAACATATTTGAAATTACAAAAATGTTAAAAAGGATTGATTCTGTGGAGCTCCTGTGAGGTTTCTTGGAGAGTGTTGAAAATATTGAACTATTAGTGTTGGTTCTTAAACCAAATATGTAGTGTTTTGCTCTTTGTTTTCTACAATGTCCTGCCATTGTTTTCAGAACCTACAGTCGCTAATTTAGCAACTGAGTAGACTTTTCAGATCAACAAGTTAACTTGGAGGGTAGTCTATTAGCGTCTTGACAAGAAACCTGAGAGGCTGCCATTTTAATGTGAAAAATCAGATGGGAGATCCTTGAAATAATAGCAGATCTCATTAGTGTTAATCCACCCCAAAAAAAAAAGAAAGAAAAAACTATTGTGCAACGTATTCTAAATGACTGAAGAGCTGGCCTTTTCAGTTTTATAATTAACTGCTCCTCATCAATAACAACTTCATCTGTCCAGGAGTTCTTTGCTGACTTTGTTGCGTTAGACCCATTTCACTTCACGTTGAACATTGCATCCAACCAAATGTATATGCTCCCAGCAGTTGTTGATCCTTCAAGTCTGCTGCACTTTTGTGAACGAGTTGTCGATGGAATTGCTGCTTTATTTTTGGCCTTGAAACGAAGACCTATTATTCGTTATTCAAGAACATCTGACATTTCAAAAAGAATAGCACAAGAGGCAGCGGTAAGAAAAAGTGATGTTAGATGGATGGTACATTACTAGTTATGACTGTTTGATGCCTCTCAATCAACTTATAATTTTCAAATCTCTTGTTGGTTTCACAGGACTAACGCATAAATTTTCATGTCTGTTTTAGCAGAGATGAGAAGTTGTCTAATTTCTACAGAGATAGAACTAATCCAAGAGCTCATTATTTTCCTTTCTTGTGGATGTGCAGAAGCTGATGTACCAGCAGGAAAGTGGTCTTTTTGATTTTAGACGAACAGAGGTTACTCCTTTGTTGTTGGTGATTGATAGGAGGGATGACCCAGTTACTCCCTTGCTTAATCAATGGACTTATCAGGTAGATGTGCTATGCTCTGACCTTAATTTATTATGTCATTACAGAAGAAAAGTGCCTTTCATTGACTTCCTTTATGTTCATGTGTTTACAATCTGAATTGGATGCTGCTGAAACTTTCTAAAATCTGTCATAGGCAATGGTCCATGAGTTGATAGGCATTCAAGACAACAAAGTGGACTTGAGAAACACTGGCAAATTTCCCAAGGATCAACAGGTTCCCCCACGCCCCTCTTGCAATACATGCTTTCTTTTACTTAACTTGCGAATATACATTTACAACTTAAATGCTTTTAGGAGGTTGTCTTATCCTCTGAACAAGATGCCTTTTTCAAAGCCAATATGTATGAAAACTTTGGAGATATTGGAATGAATATCAAAAGGATGGTGGATGATTTCCAACAAATTGCAAAGAGCAACCAGAACATCCAGACTGTAGGTTTGTGTTCGGAAAATTTGTGTATTTTATACGAATAAGAACTTTGCTTTGATGAATATGTCAATTTAGTGTTTCCAAGACCAATTCTGAACTGCACATTCTTTGATTTGTTTCAGATGATATGGCTAAATTTGTTGACAATTACCCCCAATACAGAAAAATGCATGGCAATGTTTCTAAGCATGTGACCCTTGTTACGGAAATGAGCAAGATAGTTGAAGAAAGAAAACTCATGTTAGTTTCAGAAGTAGAACAGGAATTGGCTTGCAATGGTGGCCAAGGGGCTGCATTTGAGGTAAAGTGAATATCTGGCACTTTTTATTTTCTTTGTTAGCTTGCTGAAAAAGTGAATATCTGGAAGTCGGTTCTTTTTCACTGTATTGTGCTTAAGAATATATCAGAGCTTGGAAGATTTGTCCTTGGTTGGGTCCATCTTATGCTTTTTGTATACCCCAATCACATTTCATCCGTTAAGTTGAATGTTCTGCCTGAAATGCAGATGTAATTCCCAAGGATATCTCTTAGAATCAAGTCAGATATAGATTTCAAATTCCGTAAGATGATTATAGTTTAATGACATGTCTCAGATGCACAACCAATAATTATAGTCATTCCTTTACCTTGAGTAAATTGCTGCCCAAGTATAGTAGTTTGTTTATCACTGAGTTTACCTTGAGTTCATTTTGGCTTAGCATTTGTCAAGTCTCCAACAAGCAGAGTAAAACTTTAGCTATAAATAGTATTGAGAGGCAAATGGTGCTGCAAAAAGCACTAAACCCTTTGAGGGATTAGGTGCAATGCACAAAGTAATGCTCACATTTAGTTGATTGAAGGGCTTGTTCTGCTTACAATCATGTGCAGCATTGACATATGCTATCCCAAAATGAAAATAATTCCCATGAAATGGCCTCAAACACTACACCCTCAAAAACTCAGAAAAATTGTTAACATTAAACCCTTTTGACATGCAAAATGCCTTTGGACATAATCATACACACCCTTCACTGGAAAAATAAGTCCTTCTTTCTATTATATCTGTTAGATATCAGTGCCATGTTACTTTTGTATTTCAAGTTGTTTGAATTTTTTTTCTATGGAAAAAAGAAGTGGCTAAAGAAGTAGCATGATTTAACTATAGAAGAATAGAGAAAGTACCAATGCAAAATCACTCCATATAAAGACTAGAAATGATTGTAAAAGAACAGACAATGCTGACTTGTAAAAGAGCAGGAAATATGACTTGATTACAGTTTCTTATTCAATTACCTCTGTTTGCTTTTGTTGTTCTCTCTGAGTAATATTAATATGTTAACCAAGGTTTAAGCTTGAGCCATCATATTGTTTCCTTTTATTTTTTGTCAATGAGTAATTTTTTTGATGGTATGTTATTGTAATGAAAATGAATAGCCCTTGGAAGAGTAGAATAGCTGTACATGATTGAATGGGCAGAATAAAAAACAAATTAAATGTTCCTTTTTTATAGCTATTTTCATTTTGAGGAGGAACCACTGAAAACTACTTTTTATTTCATACATTGCTTGCTAATGTTTGGATTGTTTTTTATTAGACATTTACAGTGGTGTTTAGCATATCTAAGTTGTCGCAACACATAGTATCTTTGGTAACTTCATAGAGGGTAGATGTGTGTTTGAGCTGGAACCATATAGGTTGACCTATATTTGACATGGAATTTGGTGTCTTCTTGAATCAGTAACTTGAATTTCAAAGTTAGGTTTTTGTTTCTTATTTTCCTCCACCGTGGTAGTGAATTTTCAAATAGCTAAATCATCTTTGTTTGAACAATTTTGGTTTTCTATAGGTTGTAGTGGTTGTGCAGATTAATGTGATACCTATAGTTTAAGTTAGAGTTTATGAGCTTGACCTATTTCCTACCATGTTTATGTGCAGGCTGTGACAAATCTTCTTAACAATGACAGTGTCTCTGACATTGACCGCTTACGTCTAGTCATGCTGTATGCTTTGCGTTATGAAAAGGAGAGTCCTGTTCAACTGATGCAGTTATTTAACAAATTGGCATCCCGGTCTCCCAAGTATAAGCCTGGGGTGAGAGATCAAATTCAGAAGGCTTTATTTGGTTGTTTGCTTCTATTGATTGCCCTTGCTTGTGTGATTCTTGCAATTTGTGATTGCGTGGCTCTTCCTTCTGCTTTTGAGGCTTCGGATTTGGAGCTTCAGATCATTTGGAGCATATGCATTAATTATTATATTTTCTGTTGAATCTTGACATTGGAGTCAAACTAGATCCCCTATTAAATGATCTTCCATCCATTTGCAGCTTGTGCAATTTTTACTAAAGCAGGCTGGAGTTGATAAACGAACTGGGGATCTTTATGGAAACCGGGATCTTCTAAATATTGCACGCAACATGGCTCGTGGGCTCAAGGTTTGCCTTCAAACTTTTGTTCTCGTGTTTCTTTAACATTATTTTGCTATAGGCACTATGAAATTGTCACTGTTTCTTGTAGGGGGTTGAGAATGTGTACACCCAACATCAGCCGCTTTTATTTCATATAATGGAGAGCATTACCAAGGGGCGACTGAGAGATGTGGATTATCCTTTTGTTGGGAATCACTTTCAGCAAGGGAGGTTAGTTAATTAATTAATTCATCATTTTCTGTTGAGACCTTGTTTCTGCTTCCTGGACTGACATATTTATGCCTTACTGATTTTTTTGTGCTCCTTAACCTATGGATTTAATTTAGAAAGTTCTTTATTAGTCTTTATCATGCACACTTCAGTTCTTTATTCCTTCCTTGTTTGACCAGTCATAAATTAATTGATGCCTGTAAGGTGAGTGACTGGGCCAATGTTCACTCATGGTGAATGCAGAAGGTCTGGTTTTTATGTGGAAAATATACCGATGCAAGACACCATTTAGATTGATTTACATGGATTTAGTTGATGACACTAGGGCTGAGAGTTTATTTTTTTTCGTTTAAGCAGTAATACAGCAGAAGATCTGTTTGAGTTTTAGCAGTTGATTCTGAGAACGATACATGCTCATGAGAGGTGGTTGTGGATTTGTGCTGTTCAATGTATTGCTCTTTTTTATGGAAACAGAAGAAGATTGCTTGGTTGTTAGCAAGGAACAAGGAATTAGGGCTTAAGTGGAGCGAGGATGATTTGGGGTTTTATTTATTCTTTCTTGTGTTGCAGGGTGGGGGTGTCTAAGAGAGTGAGGTCAGGTTATTTGGAAATCATTTGAATCTGCTTGAAAGCTTTCACATTCAGGTTATATCCTTGTAATAGAATTTGAAAATTTTTCTATGACAAGGATTAAGTTGCCACTAAGTATGTATTGTCACATATCTTCCTTCTTCACCCTGCCACGCTGAATGAAAAAGCTTTTCAATCTTGTAGTTTCCATTGATTTCTAGTTACAAGCAACCCCCCCCCCCCCACCCCCCAAAAAAAAAACCGAAAAAAAAAGCAGAGGAGTCGGATTTAAGAAGCAGGGAGGGGGCAGGGGGATTTGAACCCAGGAACTTTAAATCCTAGAACCTCAACCTTAGCCACTAGATCAAGGCATTCTTGGCACTGCTTGCAGAAGAATAAGTTTTAAGAATATTGGAGGCTACATAGAAGAAGAAAGTTTAGGAAGATTCTCTAAGAATGTGTTGTAGATTCCACAGAAATGCCCCACACCAAGGCTTCAAGCAACAAAAGGGCTGTAAACTTTAAACGAAAGCATGTGATTGTCATACTGTTCTTTAACTTCAAATCTTTGGTGTGTGAGACTTTTAAGCTTCTGCAGATTTTTTGTTCAAACTCTGAACCATTCATTTCTCATCCAAGGACAGCTTGGACTTTCAATAAAGCTGCCTATGGTTACATTACCTGTTTTAAACTCATGGACGAAACTGCAGAGAATCTCAGCAAATCTGACAGCTATAGTAATGCTTGACTATTATATTCAGAATCAAAATTTTGAGATTGAACATGCAAAGAAAACATAGGTTTCATATTAAACTTCAAAAAACCACGTAGGCTTCCTTTTGTACATTTATGATATGCCTCTCTGTGCTTGTGTTATTGGTTGACATGAATGTAGGATGATATTCTGTGGAATTGCAATTGGTCTGAGAAAAAAATTACGGGAATTAACATAGTATTGGTGCTTGCAAACAGCATCCCAAGTTGAGGAGTGAATTTTTTTTTTTTTTTAAAACCTAGGATTCACAGTATGTTGGGATTCTGAGATAGTGAAGCTCCTACATGTTTTTGGTAGACTTAGTGGTATATCTTTTATGTTGGCTTTTTTGGATATTTTTTTCCTGCTAGATGTTGCATTGTAAGCCAATGACTCAGGTGGCAGCTGTGAGTGCTCCTTGTACAGGGAGGAAATACCTAGAAAATTAGCTGTAGACCCACAGTAAGTTAGAGCAGTAGGAAGATCCTTGTGAAGTCATGTCGAGGCCTTTCTCCATAGTCTTCGATTTGACTTCTCCTTTCTGTTTCTATTCAATGTATCAAAATCAGTTTTTTAGTCCAGTTATACAGTCAAGGTTTTTGTCTAATATGAAAGGCTTTGAAGTTATCTTCTTTCGCGCAAAGAATGTTTTAACACATGACATCAACTATTATCAGAGTTTTGAATCATTGATCAAACTCACTCCCTACATTCATTATTGTTGACAGGTTGCAGGAAGTGGTTATATTCATTGTTGGCGGGACAACATATGAAGAATCACGTGCAGTTGCTTTACAAAATACTACAAACTCTGGTATTCGTTTCATTCTTGGGGGTTCTGCAGTTCTCAATTCTAAGAGGTCTGTGAGTTTTAAATATACTTCCGAGTGACTGTTGTTCAGACTGGGTCCAAGAAAATCACGTTAAATGCTATGAAACTTTCTTATTGCAAATACATCTCTGTTATTGGTTTTATGTAGATTTATTTGCATTTTTTGTTTTTCTCTGCTTGGACCTAGTACGTACTCCTTTTGCTTGCTTAAAAACTTTTTGGGATTGCATGTTGGCTTTGTTACTTTCTGGTTGGCTGTATATGAATTTACCAGACTCCATTTCTTACAAAACAAAATCACCTTTGTTTCCGTTCCGCTTACAAATCTTTCAGAAAGTCATATTGATCCATGTGCACCCAGGTTTCTGAAGGACCTTGAAGAAGCTCAGAGGATAGCTCGGACTACCACTGGTTTGGTTTGACTTCCAATCTAGACTCTCAAGCATCTTAGACTCTTTCAAAATGGTGATACTGCTGTATGTAAATGTGAGCTGTAATACATGTTTTCTGAAACAGTTGCCGCCCCTCTCATTGCCAATTTTGACAGTCACAATGCGGTTCTAATAACTTAGTTGCTGTTCTTTGTAGCTGAGAAAATAGGCTCATGTACAGCTAATCTGATAATATTTAAGTGTTATTCTCAAGTTGAAACTATACTAGTCTCTCAATGTGGGTACTTTAGGCACAGCAGATTTTATGTGTGCGTGCACGTTAGCGTTTGTGTGTTTAGCATACATACACACACATACATAGATTAAATAGCTTGTGTGCTTGTGTTTAACATACGTATACACATACACACACATTGATTAGGTAGCAAGATAGATAAGTCCTTTTTTTTTTTTTTTTTCCCAATACTCTTTCTACCCGGTTTGGCTAAAGGGCAACGCAGCTCACAAGATACTAAGGTGTTTTATATAGCGCAAAATCCATTGAATCCCTTTTAACTATAAGGTTCATTGCAAATTGCCTCCTAGCGATCGCATTGTGCATCACAATTCACTGAGATGGTTTGGTTTGACGTGACCAAAATTTTGGCATATGATCAAACTTGAATCAGAGTTAGAGGGCAAAATTACCATTGTAAATTGCCAAATAGCCTGGCCTCTTTTTTTTTTGGTCTGGCCCCTCCATTGGTATGAGCAAATCTATGCTAGGTAGCTTAGGTACATTCATTATGCTCCTTGGACATGGAAAATCTAGTAACCGTGAACATAGATCTAGTTCTAATTGTAATCCTGCGAACTCGACCATACAAAAGTGCTCACTTTTACTCGAGCAAGGAGGCTAAACAAAATAAGACGGCATTGGTCTCCATTAGTAGAGCGCTAGAGACACCTAAGAGCTTAACAAGCAAGTTGTCTAACCATCAAATGGTTCAATGCATTTTCGTTGTATAAGAGACTATTGCAGATACAGTTTCTAAGAATTGCAATATACTGTGCATAACTCGTAGCTGAAATTGATCACATTTGGAAAACATAAAAAATCATAAAGAACCCCTCATCTCATGAGGTCAATCCAAGCACTACTTAGATGCTCATCATACTATTCTTACATAAGGCGAAATTAATCAAGTCTCAAATTGTTCTTTGAATGCTTATTCCTGCCCCCATAAAATCATAATGCCAAAATCCTAGATAAACTCGCATTAAAAACCAAAATATTTATTCAAAGGGGGAAAGGTGGAAACTGAACTCAAATGGAGGTACACAACAAGGGACAGAAAATGCAGGGCTGTATATATAAAATATGGACAACCTCTTACCGCATTCTTCTTTGGAAGCAAAATTTTCATTCAAGGAAGAGAGTTATGCTCTACAATCAAGAGAACTAAAAGAACATACAACTTTTTTTTTTTTTTTTTTTTTTTTGTGGTCAAAAGTAGTTAAAAGGATGTACTCTACTTTACAAAAGGTTGGTAACTAGAAGATAATCTTTATGTTAGCTTACTTAACCACACAACGAAGACTTCGTTCCACCTGATCTCATTCAAGAGTTAACGGTCAATTTAGCGAAACCATGATTATCAAGGTTCACTTTCCTAATAACGAAGGAAAATGAACACAGCCAAAATGATTCACTACATAATCTAATGTCATTTATAACATTATCTAATGGGATTATACTACAAAAACACTGATTACTCTCATCAACAATCAATTTGCAATTTTTTTAAAAAAAATATGACAGATGCCCACTGCTCCTCAATTGCTAGTTACACGCACGTTGAGTGTAATACTCCATAATTTTTTTTTGTATTTTCCAAATACTTGTAAATATGTAATTTGCGTGTTTCTTCTTATCAAAACTTAATTTAGCAAAATGAAAATAGGAATACTAGGCAATTGTGGAAGAATGATATTGCTGTTCGTACAATTGTACACCTTTATACCCTTGTATACGTATCTCTAAGCTTACATATAGTTGAATGAATTAATTAACTAGAGATGGTGCTCCCCACATCCCTTAACAAGTAAAGTCAATTGGAAATTATCCCTCACCGGTACTTCAAGACAAGAAAGAAAATGAAGTAAAGACTCTTATACAAGTAGAGAACTCCCTCTCAAAATCGAGAAATTATACCTGATTACCCCTAGTCGTAATGGTTTTTGTAGGTGCAGGATACTGAGGGAAAAGTCATCTAATTACTATGTAAAAAGTGGTTGCAATTGGAGTTTTAACGAGAATTAACAGAATGATCACGTGAATCGCACTTGCAACATTAATGTAACAATGAAAATGACAAATTTGGTCCCTTATCCTTGTGTCCTTAACCAATTTTACCTCTTAGTTATGATGGTGAATGAATTCAGTTCCTTGGCTCCCAAAACAGTGGCCAATAAAATGTTTTTACAAGGAATGGAGAGATATCAACAAAATGGAAAGACCTTAATGTTATTTCTTTGGCATATGTTTGAGAAAATTATTTAAAAAGTTCATAAAACTACTAAAACTCAAAATACTTTAGGAAAAAAGGCCATTTTGGTCCTTATCTATCATCGCAACATTAATGTAACAATGAAATTTGAAAAATTCTAATAAAGTTAGCCACGTGTGTAGTATGTGTGATATTAAAAGAAATTGCTTTTGTATATCATCATTAAGGTTGTGCCATATTTTGTCTTTTGAACAATGTAAACCTTTATTTTCACAAAATAAAGTGAATACAGGATTTTTAATGAAAAATTACAAAACCCTAATGGAGCCGATCACATGCACTATAAGTTTACCTTGCGAAAAAAAAGTAGAATAAACCTTAACTTCCAAAAAAAAGTGGCCAATAAATGTTTTTACAAGAAAATGGAGAGTTGTCAATGAAATGGAAAGACCTTAATGTTATTTCTTTGGCATATGTTTGGGGGAAAAAATTTAAAAAGTTTATAAAATTACTATGACTCAAAATACTTCATGAAAAATGGCCATTTTGGTCCCTCATCTTTGGGGTTTTGACCAATTTAGTCGCTTATCTATCATTGTGACTATTTTATTCTATTATCTTTACCCAAAAAAAAAAAAACAATTTAGGACCTCTTATGGAAATTTGAAAAGTTCTAATGAAATTAGTCACGTGTGTAGCGTGGGTGCTATTAAACATGACTGCTTTGGTACATTATCATTAAGGTTGTGTCCTATTTCATTTTCATAAAATAAAGTCATTATAGGACTTTTAATGAAAAATTATAAAACTCTAATGGAGTCGGTCCTATGCACTATGAGTTTAACTTAAAAAAAAAAAAAGCAGAATAGGAAAAAAAACTCACACACACACACATACACCAATTGGTATGTGATGACATGAAATACACAAAATTGAACATGATCATGAAGATGATGGATGAAAACATTCATTTTTAATTGTGCATATAACTAATTCTGTTAACATTTTTCATTTTCCATAAGAGGTCCAAGATTAGTTTTTCTTGTTTGGTAAAGATAAATGACTAAAATGATCACAGTGATAGACAAAGAATTGAATTGTTCAAAACTCCAAAAATGAGGGACCAAAAAAGAAACACAATTTTTGTACATCAAACACACTATAAAACTTGTAAATATAAGTTTAGGCATTTTTTTCTATTTGCAATCCAAAACATCATAAGAAAATGCAAAGTAAGACTAAAAAATTTCTCAAATTTTGAAATAGTACTACAAATTTTTTTGCAACTCAACTTCAAAAAGAAATTCCAAAATTACTTTTTTCTTTTTTTACACAAAATACACCAAACTATGTCTAATAATAACAAATAACACGCATAAAAACATAAGTTCTCAAAGAAGATATTATGGTTATGATTTGATAACAAAATTGCAGGAAAAAAAGCCTCAATTTTGTGCTATCTGTCCAGGTTAATAATTAAATTTCAAAATATTATAAATGATTCATAAAGCTCATAAAATTTATCCAAATCTCTTTGTTCATGTCATAAAATTATTCATCGTTTCTTAATCCTAATTTTGGTAATTTACATATTATTTTGATAGGGAGGGATTAAGGAAAATGCCTGGAAGGGAATCAAACTAGTGATTCAAAGACCAGAAACAAAGACTTTGATCCCCAATAAGTATACACATCATCTTGAACATACCACTGACTAGAATCCAGACTTAGGTGTTTGAATCTTTTTCTTGTTTTCATATCTTCTCCTTCCACACATGCTTTTGTACACTTCTATGGCTTTGCAACGCGCGGATATGAAACAAAGGCTAGGATCAGCCTAAATGATGGCTTCAGGCATTTAGCTGGGATTCATTCTTTCTGAGGGTACCCAAACGCCTACCTTTATGGCTTCAGGTATACATACCGGGGATTCATTCTTTTTGGGGGTGCCAATAAACCACCTTTGTGCTTACAAGATGCATGAACTTTTCTAGGTACCATGTGTTCCCGATGGTCATAGCAAGCGCGCAACCAAAAAAGGTAGAACAAGTGGAAACTGAAGTAAACAGGATTATCCTCATTGTCAACCAAAACTCAGTGGGAAATGAAAGTAGGCGAGCAACTTGGAATTCCATAAGACTGGACTTCAATTGAGCCAAAAAGCTTGTCAAATATGTATGCATCATAGTTGTTGATGGAATGTAATATTAATAAAGCAACAAAGAGGAGACAATAACTAATTCATATACACAATATGTATTTTTCGAGCGTCAAGGCTTGATTGAAGCTGCTGTAAAATGTCCTGTGCAACTTAAGAAACCCTCTTTTCTTGTTCAACATCACTCTGAGGTGGTTGTATCTGCACGAGTAGTTCGAACAGTCAGTATGGAATCAAGAGCCAAAAGCAGACTATTGTATCTCCATAAATAAGTAAGAATCCAGTGATGGTGCCCGTGAAATCTCTTAACAAGTAAATCCAATTAGGAATTATCCCCCATGATACTTCAAGACAAGCAAGAAAATTAATTAAAAGACTCCCATCCAAGTAGCGAAATTTGTACCCGAAAAAACAGAGAAATTATACTTGATTACCAAAATGCTGTTGGTTTCTCCAGATGCAGGAAGAGGGAAAGGTGACATAGTTTGAAGTCTGAGACCATGAGATGAAGAAAGAACATGCATGATACCATGTGACAATACCACCTCTCTACAAATAATCAAATTTTGCTCATATTTACAATCAAAAACTGGGCAACCAGCTTCAACATAAAATTTTTCAAGAGTTTCTCCAATAAATGAAATGATCACAATGCACAATTGGAGCAGGGATGTCAAATTTTGTTTAAACATTGCAGAGAAAGAGCAAAGAAGCATGGAAATACCAGACCCAGAGCTTCAGTCATGCTTCTACGTGTCCCTTCACCACATGTCCTAATGAGCATGTTTAACAAAAGTTCTCTTTGATCCACATTTAACTGCTTTTCAAGTCCTCGGGCAACCATTTCCATCTCAGCCTGCAGAAAATCACAAAAACACATAAGAAATATCAAGCATTCTATTGATTACTCGATAACTAAAACCTCTTAAGCTTTGCTGAAGAGAGCAAATTTCACAGGAGCTTCCAGTTACCAACATGACCATGAAAACAAATCTACCAAAAATTGGAGGAATGAACTAACATCGAGATGCCATGAATCATTATGCGCAGCCCATTAATTCCTAAGTTGAGCTTCCTAATATCGAACATTTCATGCCTTCGAATAAATCAAAAGGAACGCTAATTTACAAGTATTAACCATTTGATACTTCTATAAGAAAATTTATCAAGTTTACTGAAGTGTCCAAAATTTATTACACAACACATATTGCTAAATCCATTTCTCAAAGCTTGACTGTGTAGAGTATAATGACTTGAGGGGTGAAAAAGTGCTCAGTGTTGACTTTGTAAATCCACAAATATTGCTAAGCCAAAATATTTATTGGATTTATTCCTTGGAGATTGATTAAATTCACCTTGGAAACTCAGGTTCAAAATCAAGCCAAGCACAGCTTTAATAGTCTACAATAAATTGACAATTTGTGTGTTCATCCAAAGCACGAGTGGAATTATGCTTCTAATACCATCATGCCTACAAGTGAGATATATCAGAAGAAAATAACTATAGTAGTAAACTTGTGAAGCACATGCCTCACTTTCCCCAGTAAAGCCCCGGAAGCTCTTTTGTGCTTAGTGCACTTTGCACCCGCACAATGCTATGCATGATACGAGTGCTCCTTTGTGATCAAAACACCACAAACAGAAGATAATTATACTCCACTCATACAATAAACTTGATAACAATGTCAAAAACACCTTCTTTCACCTAAATTGTTTCTGAAACTACTTAGTGGCTGCATGACCCTATCTGCATTATACCTGACTCAACAAAAAATGTGGCAAATTCTACTTTTGCACTATTTATCAGCCCTTAGCGAACTTATTTTCTGCCCTTGTGTAATACCATGTCTACAAGTGAGGTATAACAGAAGATGACAATTTAAGTAGTAAACTTGTGAAGCACATGCCTTGCTCCCTGCAACAAAGCCCCAGAAGGCCTTTGAGCTTTTAGTGCACTTTGCACCTCTAACCTACTATGCCATGACAGGAGTGCTCCATTGTAATCAAAACACTTAAACCAAAATGTAGAAGATAATTATATGCACTCACACAATAACTATGTACCAAAGTTAACACAATTTCCAAATATCTTTCTTTCACCTAAATTGTTTCTGGAACTACTTAATGACTGCATGACCCTTGTTATATGACATGGCCAAAAAATGTGGCAGACTTATATTCTACCCTTGCACTATTTATCTGCTTTTAGTGGATTTATTTTGTGGCCTTTTGCTTGATTGTACTCACATTAGGCATTCCACCTTAAGAGCTTTTTCTTTTGTGTTCAAACTTCACATTTAGGTGCAGAAATCATCTCCTTACTCCCCTTCTCCCCTGGCGCCATGGTCGTATAAATTGTAATTACTTTATGAGAACCAGAGGGTGAAGAAGCTTTGGGCAAGTTACTCAACCAAAAGTCTCCACATTCAACAAGTTTACAAAGTCACAAATTAACCTCTAACTTGTTCAACAAGTTCCTGCCACGTGTAATTGACCTCTAACTTGTTGACTAGTTGCTTTTAGGAGACACTCATGTAATGCACGCTTCACCACAAAATATTGTGTTTTAGATGTAATGGACAAAAGATATATTAATATTTCCAAGAGAGCTGGAAAAGAGATAATTGAGAAAAACTAAAGAGAAACAGACTACCGAGCTCTCTTCAGGAGGAAATATCTTGTGAATGAGGCATATCTTTAATAGTTCAGCAACTGCTTCAGAATGATTACCTTGTATTTTCAGGGCCTGAAACAAATAAGTAAGTTAAGTATAACAACAATCAGCAACAAAAATCCAGTAGAAAATTGAATGTAATCCCTTTCTCCTTGACACTCGAAACATCAGATAGTCATGCAAGCAGAAAAATCTCTTTTAAGTTAAAAGAGCAAATTAGTAATTTAGGAAGAATAAGCCTTATACGCTCGAATAATAAGCCTTATATATGACATATATAAGTTTTCAAATGTAAATAATGCACGTGCAATCCTCTAACATGAAGATGCTCTAGAACCTGACCTTCATCATCATCTCCAATAGAGAAAATGAAATACATATAACTTACCCAGGCCTGCAAGAACCGGGAGCGAGTACGTGCAGCCACAGCCGCAGACACCATTCTTGACGCACGACTGTTCTCAAGACCGATGTTTTCAGCGAGCCCAGCAATGAAATGGTGGACATCCTCACCATCAATGTTAATGAAAGCCGATTGATTTTCTATCCTGTAGAAAATGAGATCAGTTTAATATTGCTATATCAGACAAGAAAGCAAGATGACCATAAGTAGATATAATTACTAAAAATTAAGTTATGTTAGCTGGTAAACTTCAAAATTTCCTTGAAAAGTTTAATATAAAGTGCAATGAGAATAAAAGATGGGTCTTGTTCCTTTCCCATGTAAGTGAATCAGCAAGCTATACTATAGGAAAACCTTCATACCTTTCACAGCACTGCAAAACAAAGTCAACTGATGCACGATAAATTGAATCTCGGGCATTCTCCACCTCAATCAAAACCCTCACACCAGATATTCTGCATATACGGCGCAACTGCCACATTTGGTGACGAACAATATAATCAATATCATCTAAAATTACAGATCTAGAAGACAGTCCTAGAACATAATGACAAAATTGCTGGTAAAAAGAACACTGCTAATGAAGCAGGAAAAGATGCATTTGATTCACATCAATGCAATTGGTAGCTATGTACATCAAAGCATAAGTACTATTACAGAAAGTACACCTCCCATTTGGATTAAGGGCTTCAGGTGGGTTCAATTTCAAATCCTGAACCCAAATCCACTATGTGGTTTGGTAAACTTATCAGAGATTTGGGTTTAAAATCCATTCACCAATAGGAGCAATTATAAGGGCTAAACTCAGTGAATTCAAATTCACTCAACTTGCATATCATTTTATTCCTTCACACCTCTCCATCCCCCCCCCCCCCCCCCCCCAAAAAAAAAGTAAAATATCTTTTCTTTTGAGTCAAGCCAGGACCTCCAGTGACTGCCGCACTGCCGTCACATGCCACCAGCAAAGGAAATTCCAAAACAACAGAGTTGAAACTTGGGAGCTCGTTCCATTTTGCGCTCAGTGTGGTTTGAGGACATATATCTGTGCAAGAAAAAGGAGCTGTCGGCCACCATGGGCAGTGCAACATTTGCAGGAAATTAGCAAGAGAACAGAGAAGCAGCACTTTGTTCAAGCGTTTGAAATGACAGAAGGAAAAAGGCAAAAAGGGAAATTCAATTTTTAACCTCTGAACTCTTAAGCTTTTCAAATGTCACCCTCACAAATATTGTTAACTATAAATTCTACTCATCTTGGGATAATTCTCAGCCAAGCAAGGTATTTGAAATAATACAGATTCCAAATCTATTCATTCAAATCCTTCCTCAAATCCAAATCCACCAATCCAAACAGACTAAATTGTATCTTAGCTAGAGCAGAATAGTTTGTACAACCTATATAATTCATCAGAGATATTCATGCACATTATGCTCACCCTAGAAAGAGGAACTACATTGATATAGACTTAAAAGACTATCATATACAGCAGAAGTTTGAATTCTGGAAAATTCCATGTATACCATCAAAAGTTCATTATCCTTTTATTGCCACAGCTCTGAGAAAACAGTGGCACTCAGGAAACCCAAAACATGGAGCACGCATCAAGGAAATCATTTTGGAGCTGGAGACAGCAACTTTGATGTTAAAAGAATTAATGATTACAAACTTTACATGACACACTGCTCTTCATATTTAGCACATGCATGGTGTTATGAATGTCAAACAAGTTCAAGATATCTTTTTTTTTATGGTTCCTGGATTTTACAGATCTCCTTTCCTTGAGTAGATTTAGAAGACCTAGAATCATAATATATTAATGCTTCTTCCTCTTTAAAATAGGTCATGGCTCTTCCAGAACTTCATCTCTATAAAGGCTGCTAATTTACTTGGCCAATGAACTTCCTTAAAAAGCTAATTCCAAACCCCAAATTTTCAATGGCATAGCTGATATGAGTGGCAAGGAATTAATATTTCCTTTGAAATACCACCTAATTTAGTTTGCGGACCATGCTCTTCACTACCAAAACCCAGTTCCTTGAATACATCCTTGCTTGCAAGTCTTAGTAAAGCATGTTTCAGAAACAATAAGAGTGACAATATGATCAGAAAGCTTATGTTTTAAACAAACATCATGCTGTAGTGAAGCCAATTTTTCAGCATGGAAGCTACCGTCTCTACCTTCAAAGTGCAAAGTATGGTTTAAACACGTGATATGAACCTCAGGTTTAAAAAAACTTGAATGTTTAAAAAAAGAACACTCAATTTCCAACTTTGTAGTGCTATTTTAAATTTCATAAATTTGAGGGGATGCAGTTGATGGTTTAAATTTGACATACCAATTTATGCCTTCTCCAATGAGACGAAACTTGCACCATCTAATACCTATCATATTCTATTATATAGAAATCCAAATGCACAGGACATTCATAACGTCCATGCACAGTTATTGCCATAATTTCGATTAACTAATTAATCAATTTCAATTACTGTAAAATGTAATGGAAATGACCAAGGCATCAGTATTATAGAATCCAAGCATAGAACTATCTAACTGCATACAAGCACATTGTAATTAATGTCTGCAAGTCTATCATATTTAAGCATGTTCACACGCAAATTCTTATTAACAGATGCACACAAAGATAATGTAATCTAATACAAGATAAACTTACTAACTTGGACTATATCATCCATTGAAATGTCTTCCCCTCTGATTCTTTTGTCCATGATTGCTGGAAAGGAAATGTATAAGCTGTAATTCGAAGAGAAATGCATGACCACAACACTGCAAGTTTGAGAAATATAGGTCTTTACCTGCATTGAAGATAGACATTCAGTTATGAAACCTGGAAAGTTGAACTCACTTAAATATACAACTGTGGAGTATTTTTCACCAATCAAACCTTTTTCCTATCCTTGTCTGGTTTTTCATTAGTATAAAAACCAAACATATGCTCTTAATAAGCTCAGGGAAAATTGTTTGTCCCTCCTCAGTCCTATATCTCAGCCATTTTCATCGCTAACTATTATGCTGCTATTCAAACTCTTAAAGATCAAATGATGTATAAGCAACCTCTGATGCTGTGGTTGCCAAAACGAAGCATTTGAAAACTTTAAAAATTTGAAGAACTACTATAGAATTTGAAATTACATCCAAAGACTATTCCAGACATGCAAACAATTCAAAAGTTCATCTAGAAGAGAGACATGAAAGATATATGGTCAACAAGACAATCTCTTAACTACAACAATATAAAATCCATGTTATCCGAGAAATTGTATTTAACAAGGATGAAAAGATATAAACAAGCCAGTTAGCTGGAGAACTGATGGAAAGCTACTCCCAAAGGATAATAATTAGTGGTAAGATCTGAGATACTACATGGGAGCAACACTATAGCTTTTAAGAACATTAGGAGGGCAAAATCATATTTTTTACAAGATATTTGATAAACTTCAATTCTAAAAGCAGGGCAATTTTCAAAAGTTTTGACGATGATAGTAGATATGTTGCTGTTATAAGGACAAAGTTTCCAGAAAACAACCTCAAAAACTATAGAAAAGCAGTTTTCCCAAAAAAAAAAAAAATGATGCAATGCTTATGTACAAAGAAAATTTGGGGTTTCAACTTATATGCTGGATAAGGTGGTCCTTGAATCTGTTCTTTTTCTTTTGAAGACAGCTTTACATCCATTCTTCATGATTACTTCCACACTATCTTAAATTATGCTTTCCACTAGTCATTTTTCGTCAATGTTGGTGGTTCAAGTTTCGTTATGCTCAAGATTACTCAGTCTCTGAGTTTCATAGATCTCCAAGATATGGAGTACAAAAGTTGCCCATCCAAAGAGTTTCTCAATAACATTTTACATTGCCTCATTTTGGATTTCAGAAAACAGAAAAGAGTTTTGTTCAGCTTAATATGACCAGGACTATGCCAGAAGGTTGCAAGTTGAAAAAATCTCATTATCCCAAGTGATACATGGGGCCCATGGATTATGGATTCAGAAAATTCATTGTACAGGGCGCTATAAGTGACTTCAACTTCATCACAGAGTAAGTAGAGATTAGTTATCTTTGAGGAGCTCTATCCTGTATCCAACAAGAAACTCAATTGACTTGGTCTATGAGTTTTCTATCCAAAAGCATGGACGCTGGCACAAAGTACAATAGCTTTCTTCAGTATGGAAACAAACTCAATTTTTTCCCCTTGTATATCCTCTTTAGTCACCAAAATTATTATGTTTATGACGAGGTATCAAAATCCCAAAAGGTTCTGGTTCAAACTCCTGCACATTTCATATTAACCTTTTGTCTACTACTCATCTTGGTATTCTTCTGGAGTTATTTCTTCTCTTTGTCTCCTCATCTTCCCATTCTTTTAAAGTCTACTTCTCTAATTTAGCAACTAAGTAGTGTTTATGCAAGATTTGATTCGATCCTAAATCTCAACCCCTGATTCAGTATAAGTTAAAGGACTTAGGACCCCAGCCCCAAATTGATCTGTAAAAAACTTCCTCCTCGAGAGCTCAACAAATAACTCGGGCTTGTCATCTCCAATTAACATAATGCAAGCCTGATGCTTGCATCAAGTATGTACTTCAAAAAGACCACAAGGCATAAACTCTTTACTAGGTCCAAGTTGTCTTATTTCTATCATTTTGCCACAAAAGTTATGACTTATTCAATTTCAGAAGTCAATGCCATATTTGCATTAACCAGTTGAATACCTGAATTAAGAAAAGCTCACCAAAGATCCAGCATGCACAAAAGTATCAAAAAATTGTTTTTACATTATTAAATACTACTGCATAACACTCCTTATCTAAATTATTTTACAAAAAAAGGGGAAGGGAAAGAAAGACGAAACAGAAAGGGAAAGAAAATGCATTGTCTCTTCTAGGTCTAAATTCTCAAAGAGTGAGAAGACAATAACCATTAGCATATGCATAAACAAAGTCAAAAAGCAATTGAAAAGCAAAGTACAATCAAATTTGACATCCTTTTAGCCTTTTAACTTCATCCAACAGTCGTACCAAAAAGAATGTTTTAAAAGAAGGGGGGGGGGGAAGTCTTACAGATTAATCTGGGTCTTGCCCAAAAGCAGCACTAGGTGATGTAGGACAGAAATTCTTGAAAATAGTAGAAGACAAGGAACCTAAATTCAGAAAAAAGTTTCACTTCAAAATTGATCAGAACTTTATGAGATTTATTTTGCTATTTCAGGTATATTGTAGCCTAAGGCTAACTTTTGTAATTTCAGCACATGTTGGACAATGTCACAGCATGTAGAGACAGCAACTACCAGGCTTGCTTTTCTAAGGTAATATCAGAAAGTAGTGGGCTTTAAAATCAAAGCCTAAAGTTTAAAGTCAAATTTGGTGACTGCCTCCACAAGGTAGTCAAATACAACTTTGACATCCTACACACACTAGCTTTCACCATTGCTATTTATTCGTTTACCCTAGTCATGAAGTTTGCTTGGTACTTACAAATTCTTACCCATGAAGTCTTGTTTCACATATCTATCAGTTGTAAAAGATCTTCTGATAATTTCAATGAAATGAAGAACTTCCAGCAGAAAACTTCATTCTCTTATTGCGTGAAGCCTACACTCTCCTCTTCTCTCATCAAATCATCTTCTCTTCTCTGATTTCTAAGCCAATAGTTCTTGAGTTTATTTCTGCTCACATACAGAGGTTAAAAAGAGATAAATATCCTGCAAGCATATTCACCAATCTCCAATTTTGGTGCTCAAACCTATAAGTTCCTGTTTTAATACTCTGGGTTAGTCAGGCTCCTCAAAAGGATTGATGTACAAAGTAAAGCTTTAAGTGTTATATATTTGACTATTAAAGTTTCCAAAACTGATACTTCTTACAAGACTATGATGTTAAAGACTTAATTCTAGCCTCTCTCTTGAAGTCCTGAATCCTGATTCTGTCAGCAGAACTTCCACATAATCAGTGCTTGTATCCGTCCAAATCTCTTGTACAACTTTCATAAGTTTCCAAATTTACCAGCCAAAAATGTTTAAGAACTAGAATTCTGGGTTTATCTAAACTGCATGGTTTAGTTAATTAAAATGTACTTGGCCCTTTCGTCTTTTTCTTTATAATTGACTCACGTCTGCAGAACATAAACTTCAGAAAATACCCAAAGTCAGAAGGAAAAACAACAAACCACCAGAAACTACAATTCACTGAAAGTGAAATAATGAAGATTTTCTAAACCAGAAATAGATAGATTAAAAGACAAATATAATGCGAACCTTGAATTAACCGGTTAGCCATCATCTGATACTCCTCTTTATTCTCCACCAGCAAACCGGGACCTTGACTGGAGACCGGCCACCATTGAGGCAGTTTCTCTGCCGACCTCTTCTTCCTCCTTTCCCAAAACGGCCTCTTTATCTCATTTTCGCTCTCCAACATCAGCATTAAGATATTGTTTTCACTTCCCTTCTTTTTGTTTTCGTTTTTTCTAAAATTTGTATCTACTTTCGCTACAGCAACTTCTCTACCACCCAAACTCCGATCCCTTCTATAAATTACTCCACCATTATTTTCACTAAAACTATCACTATTTCCAATTAACAATTTAATCAAAACCCTAAAAACAAAAATAATAACCAAACTTGAGAGCAAAACAAATCCTAGAAAATGAACCGTCGACCTCCGGCACGACACAACAACTCGTTTGGTAGCTCCATCCACAGTTACAAGAGTCCGAAGGTTTTCAAACGCATCGTCGGCGGCATAAATGAACCGACTGAGCTTCGACTGAGAAGCATCCACGAGTTCAGATATGTAAGTCACTGGTTTGGAGTTTGAAAGTCGGTCAACGGTTAGGACAATTTGGAGGTTTTGATTGACCGTTGGAGGAGAGCGGTGATCGGCGTCCGGGTGGTGTTTGAGGAGACGACGACGGTGGTGGCGCCGGCGTGAAGAAACGGAGCGGGAGATTATTTTCGGTGGGGTGAATTTGTAGACATTGATGCGACAACGTTTTAAAGTAGCAGAAAAAGACGAGGTGTGCAGGAGAGGGAGGTTCATCAGAGGCGATGGAAAAGAGTGGACGCTAAGAGCTGAGATTCCACGAAATACAGTAAAACGGGTTTTGTAATTTGATCAAAATTTTGAATGAATGGGTTAATTAAAGTAAAGCCCTTGGAGTATCAGCCAAATTTCACTTTACCCCAGTTCTGAGTTTTCTATTATATTAGGAGTTCATTGATTGATGGCTCTGTCTCAACGGCAAGTTTTTTTGTCCCGTTTTTAATAGACAATTTTTTTTTAAAACAATTTTGCCTATAATAACTTTCTAAATACCTCAAAGTTTTAAAATACATATCCTAAAATATACACAAAAAGTTTTTCCTTCACAATTTTTAAAATGCACACCCCGAAAACACATAAAAATTTTCTTTTTTGTCCTTTCTTCTTCTTTCTCCTCTCCCGCCTCAACGAACTACCGTTGGTTAACACTCTGTCGGCAGCAACTATTAGCTGGTACTTCGCTATCACTGTCGACTAGTACCAGCAACCCCCTTTCCTCCTTCTTTCTCCTATCGCCATCCCTCTCCTCCTCCCTCTTTCTCTTTTTCCTCCTTCCCCCTCCTCCTCCTTTCCTCTTCTCCTCCCTCCCCTCCTTCCTCCCATCACCTCCTCTCCTACCTCTCTCTTCCCTTCACCCCTTCTCTCTCTTTCCTTCCCTCACCATTCGTGCGACCAATCACGCCACCAGATTTGATTGGGCTTTTAATGTTAGGTTCAAAAGGCGGCATTGGGTTGGCGTTTAATGTTTACCCAGATGGGGTGAAAGCCCTAAGGCAAGGAGTGTAAGCCCCACATATTTTTTTTATTTTTTTATATATTTAAAAAGATAAAAAATATAAGATACTAATACATACACACACATATGTAAACCATAAGAAAAATCATAATATAAAATTTTAATATATTGTTGCTAGAAATTATGAGATTTCATGACTACAAGTGTTCAAATTATAAGGCTAATGCTAAATTGCTTGAACCTACAGCCTATGTTCCTTCAAAAATATAATCATAAAATATCAAAATTTAAAATCTAGTCATGTTAGTAGAAAATAACTATATATTGGCATCAATAAAAAGGGAAAAAGTATAAGAAGCAAAGTCATAAATGCTTCTACTTTGAATTTTTTAAAACAATTTTCAAAGAGAAAACAAATAAAATCCTTTTTTAAGATTAATAAAAGAACAATAATGAGATAAGAAACAAAGATAGGAAGAAAGAAAAGCAAAAACAAAGTTGAATTTTTTTTTGCAAAAATGTTATTTACGCTCCCATTTTTGTTAATCACACTCTCACTAGAATTTTAATCATATAGTTTTCATTTATTATACTTATGATAACCAATGGTGGGAGTGCAAATAATGAAAAATGAAGTGCAAATAACTTCTTTTTTTTTTTCTGAAAAAAAAAGATCCCTAACGCCCGAACATCCAATATCCTAAACACCTAGACGTACGCTCCATAACATGGGATGAATGTCCAATAATACTTATGTCCCATTCAATCGCCACAGGCATTTAAGGCTCCCCCGAGACTAGATGTGAGACCCCGAAAATTCACTTGTCTTTATAACCCTTATGTGAACTCACTTGCCTTTGATTCTTGGTTGCTTTAATTGTTGAGTTTGAGCCAAGGGAGTGAATTTTGTTAAGAAAAGTTTCATAATCTCAAGTTGTTAGAAAATTTAGAAATTTTCGCAGGAGGCTCTGCGGAGTTTTGGGAAATTGGCTATAACTTTGTATAGAAAAGTCGGAATTGAGTTCCGTTTGAAACTAGACTCAGAGAGCTTCCTACAGTGTAAAATTTAGAGTTTGATTCAATGTCTATAAATTCTAGGAAATTAGCAAAGTTGACCGAAAATTCTGCCCTGCACATGTAAACATAGAAATGTTGTAGTAGCTTATGGCTCAATTTGGACCAACTTATGAACTAAATCTCTTTGACGTGTCTTCTAAAGATTCTTAGTATTTGAAGTCTAGTTTTTTTAACAAGCCAAGTTATATAAAGTTTTGATATTTATAACTCAAGTTATAATTTTTCTAAAAGAAGGGCATAAATTAGGGTTTTTGTGCATACTAGGGTTTTGGTGTGTGTTTTTCAACAATTGTTCATTCAACAATTGTGCTTAATCATATGCTCAAGAAAGTGATATCTCAATTGTACTTGAATGCCTAATCAAATAACCATAAGCATTATTCGCGCAAGGCATGTGTTTATAACTAGTTCTTACATGATATGTAATGCACGATTGTATGGGTGTCAACATTTGAATATTTATACCCAAAAATGATTTGTGTATTAAAATCATTTTCCATCTTTTAAAACTTTTCCTTGAAAGAAATTAAAATTAACCTTTCCTTTTTCTTTTTGATGGTATTGACATGGATAAAGCTCAACTATCACTTACTTGCTCAAGTTTGTTACTGATGTACCCGTGCTTGAGGTGATTACCAATGTACTTATACTTGAGTTCAAGTTCGAATACATCAAAATTTCTATATTAGTGCCCCCAGTAATTTAAAATAAAAAATTTAGTCCATGTTTATCTTTTCCTTTTTTTCTTGCTCTTTTTCCATTTTTTCTCACCATATCTGATATTAACTAATTTAGCCAAATGATGAATCAAAACACTTCCTATCAGATTAAGGAGAGACCCCAAAAAAATAAACATTAAAAAATCAATCAAAGTCTCTTCTCTCATTTGTTAAGGATTTCCTTTTTTTAAAACAAAATCCATCAAACACAAACAATAGAGAGTGAGCATTAAAGTGACGTTAGATCGGCAATAGTGAAGGCTCTTTGGTATGGTAGGTGGTAGATCTATAACAAAGGAAGCGTTTTGATAGTTGCAGTGGCACCTATGCTAGAAGGGCTTAGTAGTGAGAGAGGTGGTGATGAAGGAGCGATGAATTTGTGAGAGGGAAGGAGTAAAGGAGTGTGGAATAGTGGTGAGGTTTTGAGGGGTTGAGAGAAGGGGTAAAAATTTGGGAGTGTTTTTCAAGTAGTGAAGAAAGATTGAAATATTCAATAATAGAGAGACTTTAGCATCTTTGTTTTTTTTAAAACAAATATGATTAGATGATATTGGCCACTTAGTCTTTAAAGTTAGAATGGTTACAAGATGTAATTTGTTCAAGAGGTATAGACTTTTTTGTAATTTTACATATGATATATTTTAAAAGGAAAAAAAGCTCGAAATGCTCAATGAGCATTTGAGCAGAGTATCTACATGCTCAAGATTAGCTCATCAAGCCTATTGAACACCTCAAGTTCGACTCAAGTTTGAAGTGAGTAAACTCGAGCCAATTTTTTGACTAAGCTACTCACCCCTACAATGCAAGATTGTATGTGTGTCAATATCTCACTATTTATGCCCAAAAATGATTTGTGTATCAAAGTCATTTTCTATGTTTAAAACTTTTTGTAGGAAGAAATTCAAATTAAACTTTCCTCTTTGTTTTTGATGGCTAAATCTCAAGCATTCACTTGCTTGCCATATAGATCACAATTTTTACAATGCTAGACTTCAATTTTTAACAAAATAAGATGGATCCACATAAACAATTTTTAACCTTGATAGAACAAGACAATTTACATTGATGTGCCGAAGTACGCTACATAGAATATTTTCAAACTTTTCTATGGGGAAAAAGTTTATTTTATCAAGGATATTCTTGAAAATTTCCAATTAGCGGGTGAAAAACCTCAATTGCCCTTCCTTTAGTTCAGTCTATGATTGTGAAGAATAAAAGCTTAACAGCAATCAAGAGCAAGAGAATCTAAATCTTATCCACCTATAAATTCAGAGTTCAAAGCTATAAACTTGCCATTCCCGCTTTGCTAAATACTAGATTATGTATAATGCAACCACATTTCATGGAGATAGAGCAGTATGAGTCAATGTTGTTATACTCGGACCGGCTAGCGATTCGGCTAAACTATTGGATTAGGAATCAATTGGTTGGATTGGTCTGACCGTTCTCAAAAACTTGCTAACGTCAGCATGATGTCATAATTATTTTATATTTTTATAAGTTTCAGAAATATTGAAATTAAGTTCTTGGTTATATTCGGCCAATCATACAAAATAATCCAAAAATATTAGACTTATAATCAAATATACACCTAATAATTATATATAAAAATGTAAATTCATGCCTAAAATATGTCCATTTTTCAAAACTACTTGAAAAACTAAATTAAAACAAATTAATGCAAGTTGGAATCATTGATGCTAAATCGATAAAATGATAGGGGTAAAACATCTTGATTTAGAAATCATTTAGGAAAGTGAGTAATGTTGGTGTTTACACTAAGTGGGTGGCATTTTCATACTCCTATTAATAAATGAAAGTGTTACAATTTAGTTAATTCAAATTATGTTTGGGAAAAATAAGAAAGAAAAGTTTGAGAACTGGGTCAACCAGTCGAATTGGGTCACTGGTTAGCCGTTTTTTGATGATTTTGACTGGTTTTTGACCAAAGCGATTTTGTGCTACAAACTAATTCGGGAAGAAGGCCGGGTTGGACTGGCCGGTTCGACCGGTCCAATCTGGGTCTAATAACACTAGTATGAGCAACTCTCCTTGAAACAAAATGTGAAAGACGTCATACCTGGCATTCTGTGATCCTCAAATCTGATTCTAATTAACCTCTCCTTCATTTCCTTCAAATATTCTTAAACTCTATTAATTTCTCCTTAATCTCATTTCTTTCATTTTTATTCACTTGTTTCTCTAGATTGATACCGATAAAAATCAATCACAAGAAAAGTAGAGTAACTTTCAACACTTAAATGCTTCAACCAATTTTTTTGATTCATTCCTCATATGATCTCAAAAATCTTTCCCTTTTACTCACCCTTTTTGCAAATTTATTTTTATAGAGCGACATGTAGTAATAAAGAGGCCTCGGGAGCTTTGGGTTGGAATCTTTAATGTTTTTTCTTTTTCTAGAAGATTAAGAGCGTTTTAAGGTGAAAGATGAGTTTCAAAACTCGGCATGCAACCATTGAAAGGCTTTTGGCTTGTGGGATTTGCCAAAAACTTGTTAGGGATTGCACTACAATTGACGAGTGTTGCCATACTTGTAAGCATCTTCTTTGCTTTTTTTTCCCCTCATTTTCTGTATTCTTTTTACATGATTTTTCCTTATTTAGATTCTAAATCAAATGATTTATATATACAGAGATGTGGGTTCTAAATTTTTTCTCAATTCGAGTTTGAAGTCATGCTTTGATCCATAATTTTCATGGTCCTATTGATTTTTTCCCCTTCTTTCTTGAGTTTTTTTACATTCTCTAGATGTGAATTTACCTAATTTTATCTCCGCTTGATCAAATTTTTCTCAATTTATGCTCATCCGATCAAGATTTTGCACCATCATGTTACTATAAAAATTTTGATTTTTGTCAATGGTGTAATTTCACCAACCTCAAATTTGATTTTCTAAAATTTCATTTTAATCTACCCTAGCTTTACTCAATTTACATTCACTTTTTTCTTCTTCTTCTTTTTTTTTTTTTAGTTATGTGATTAGTGTTTGAGTTGTGTTAGTTTTGGCAACAAATAGTAAAGTAACAAATTTTTCATTTTTGATCAGATTTTTTTTTTAATTTTAGGGCAGGTTTCATTTTATTTCTTGTTCTGTTGGTACCCTGGCTAAGTGACTAGGCTACTGAAAACAAGGAAATTTTTGAAATAGAAAATTCTTTTTTCTCCTTGTTTCATCATAATCTTTGTATCTAACAAAACCTTATCAAAGTCAACTAGAGAAATTTCATTGAATTTCAAGACTATATTTTGGGAGAATGTGTCAATTTTTTGGCACTATCATAAAGATTTTTTGATCTTAGTTTCCTCAGAGTTATGTTGTAGAGAATATTATTGCATGATTTCATCTTTGTAGGTGTTATTTTGCTTTTTAAATTGTTCCACAGTGTAAAATAGATTGAGTTTAATGTAATTTTGGCTTTTGTCATTGCTGAACAGTTTGCAAGAAGTGCATAACCGGAAAGATCACTGAAGAAAACTTGCGCAACTGTCCAGAGTGCAACATAGATCTTGGTGGTGCTCCATTGCAGAGGCTCAAGTATGAACTTTTCTTCTTTTGCAATTGATTGATTTCTTCTTCTTGTGCAAAATCATGTACTCTTGCTTCTCGAGATCTAACCAACTAATCAGTCTAATGAATGGCCCTTTGCTTGAGGTAAGTTGCTAGGTATTAACATGTATTTCCATTAAATTTACAATTAGACCATGTGTTGTACAAAGAACAACATGCAAATGCATGTGTTTTTACGTGTGGTGCGATATATTGTGCCAAACCTAACCTATAATTGATTTTGTTCTGGTAATTGATTTATTCTTGAGATTTGTGGCAAGGGCAGTAAGACAATTTCTAGACTATTATCCTTAAAGATAGAATCGATCTCATGAAATTGAGAATTAAATGGGATGTTCTTGTTGAATTAAAGTTCCATTTTGACCTTAAGGCCTCATAACACCTTTCCGTGATCATGTTTAGAGGTATGGACTTCAGCCATATAGTGTCATGAAAGCTATTAGATGAGGATACTTCCTCTTAGTAGTAGCTATATCTTTTGGTATTTACCTTATCTACCCTAACAGGATGACGGGGAATTAGGATACCCTTAATTTTCATGTGCATAAATTATACTTTTTAACTTACCGCAATTTACTCATCAATATGATATGGTGTAGGATGTTAAATTTTATGAAGAACTTCACTACTCTAAATAGTGCATAAATTACTTACTAATTGTCACTCAAAATTTCTTCATTTTTCAAATTGACAGGCACGACTATCGTTGGCAAAGTATAAGAAACAAGTATGTCAGCATAAAAAAATTAGCGAAACCAAAAGTGGAGGATGTTGCTCGTGAAGCCAAGAACCATGTTGATAATCCTCCAGTGAACCAAGTGGCTTCAGAATTGCCTATTGTCGATAGAAAAGGAAAAGGTAAAGTTTATCAATTGCCAAATGAATCAGTGGAAACTGAAACTGAGCCTGATGTTGAGCTATTGTCCACTAGAAGAAAGGAGAAATCCGTTTCTTCTTTAGTTGGTCAAATTGAAACTTCAAACACAATTGCTCCACCTACCTATCAAAAAAGGAAATACACTAGAAAAAACCCTATTCTTTCCTGGGGGGCTTCTCTATCTAGTATGAGTTCTACTCAAGAAGACGAAAATCATTCTCAAATCTCAAGTAATCTTGTAAGTGTATAAAATTTTTTGGTTTTTTTAAAAACACATTGTTCTTTGCTTGACTATGACATTGAATTTTTGATATTTCTGAAGAATCCTTTTGCTGCCTCTGAGCCCTTAAAGAAACAAGTGGCATATAATAGCCAAGAGCATGGAGGGGAACCCTCGAAAGAAATGAATGACTTGCTGAAATCCCTAGATGGCTCAGTTGAAGTCGTAACAAAATCCAGACGTAGGAGGTCTTCTGCCAAAAAAGCTGTTGCATCTGAAATCAAAATAGGTGAATCACATGGCATAGGATCAGCTTCTCTAGCTGCTAGTCCAAAAAAATATAGAAAAGGATGCCCAAGAAAACAAGACAAAAATGGTCTCGCTGAGGATCTGAATATTCCCACCCAAATTGTGGTTGATTCTTCGAGTGTTTGTGGAAGAAAGAACCAAGTTTGGTTCCAACTTGTTGGCTGTAAGAAGCAGTAAGGCTTAATTTCCCTGCAATAATTTGATTAAGCTTTAGAGTAAATACTTATACTATTCAGCTTTCTTACAACATGTATTGGATATTTTGATTGACTCTTTTAGGGAAAGTTGTGGCATTTTACCTTCAATGCCTCCTCAATATCTAAGGGTTCAGTAAGTCCCTCAATAATGTTTGTTGCTTGCATGTTTTTCAATTCAAACACATACATCCTTTTGTTTCTGAGATCTCATGTAACTTACACAGGAGTAGGTAGCTTGGATGACTATTAGTAGCAACCACCACAAATGATATTTGATCTGGATTGAAATGTTGACACATCTTGTAAACAAAGTGATTTTTTTCCTTTTCTTTCAATGTTTCAAATGTTAATTGAAATTCATCTTAAATTTAGGTCATTCATGCAAAAAAGTTTAGGTTGATCTAGTATCACATGCACATGCAGATGTAGTATTATTAAGGCCTTTAAACAATCTATTGTAGCTTAGTCGTATTTAACATGACATGAGAAGTAGCTATATAGCTTCATATGGTTTGGTTCATGACATCCATCTGAATAAGATATAGAATTATCTTGTTGATTCCATCCCAACTTCATCTATTTGTTTTGTAGTTACTTATCATTCAACATATAACCAAAGCTATAAATTGAAACCCTATATGAAAGGTCAAGGGTGTTTCAACTTTGGAAGCAAGAAGTTTTAGTGTATTTTTCATTTCCATCTATTTTAGCGAAAGATTCATATAGGTTAGCATTGGGATAAGAGCAACAAAGATTTTTGTCTTATTATTTTTCTTGCTCAATTATTATATTGCTGCATATGGTAATGAGAAAAAAAGGCTAGTAAGCTTCTGGATAGTGGAATAATGCATGCATGTACAATTCAAAGAGTAATCATGACCTAGCTTATGATACTTTCTCTAGATTTATGTTTGGCATTAAGCTACACAAATCGATTGCAGAGATCACAAAATTCATTAAAACCATATTTGACTACTTGGAATTATGTCTTAAATTTTTTATATGATTTGAGAAGGTAAATTTGAACTAGATACAAAGTGATGAAGTTCGGACGCATCTTAGCTTTTTCTTACTTTAGACTTGACAATTATTTTGTTTATTTAGACTTTCTTGTGGTTTAAAGTAATGTTTTCTTATTTTGTCAATTGTTATAGGGATGTCAACATGCCTGCTAGATTCATCAAGAAATACCTGGTGGTGAAGCTGGGCCTTCAAAGTGAAGATGAGAAAAAGGTCCAAAAGCTTAACTCATAACTTGCTTCCGTTTCATCGTACTTTAGGCAGTTTTTTTGGGTACAATTACTTTCTTTATTAATCAAATTTAGCTAGTACAAAACTTTTCTTTTCTTGCCATCATTGATATGCATTTAAATAAATTGGAGACACGGTTTTATTTTGTTCCTTTTATACACAGTACTAATGCTTTATTTTTTTTATTATCCATATCTGAGGCACCAATTCATGTGTTATAATGTGAAAATCCCTATCTCGTGTTAACTTGCTTGTATTGTTTTGCTACATATTTTGGGGTTTGCTACTATTAAATTAATTTATTCATCTCTTATTTTGCAGGTGGAGATTAGTATGAGAGGTCAACATATTCATCCAGAAATGCGACTGCATCAACTTGTAGAAATGTGGATTAAGACATTAAGAAAACCAGAAAGGAAGAAAGCTGTAACAGTGGGTAGCTCAGGCAAAGATTTTGTAATGGTTTTCATATATAGTTTGCAGTTGTAGAGCTAAACCCTATTGAGGAGTTTTTCCTAGCACTTAAACTTCTAGAATTTATTAGAAAACTTATGTTCTTGAACTTTTTCAGCTTTCCTTATCTATTTGTTGTTGTTGTTGTTGTTAAAGTTTGAACCTATTTGAACTTGGATATAGGACAATGAAAATCTTTTTTTTTTGTTTATGAATAAATAAAAAAAAACATTTGTTTGAACCCAATTTTTGTGGTGTGTGGACTCATGGATATGAGGTAGTGATAATTAAAAATATCTATGGCTTATTTCGGAGATTTCTCTGGGATGGTTAGTATTGTTGGTCATCATTTTTTTAAAACTTTTTTTACTTAGTAAAAACAAAATGAATAAATAAATAAATAAATTTCTTACCTAGCCTCATGGTAGATTTGATGAAAATAAAGACCAGGGGGAAATAATGCGGATCTATTGCATCCAAAGTTTTTTGGAAAAATGGCTGTAGGTTTTCTTTAAGGAAAATATTTTTACATAATTAGCTAGTTGAAAATTGTGATCTAAAGTCTAGAAGTAGGGTCGAAAGACAAATCAAGCTACTCGGTACTTAAATCGAATTTGACTCATTAATAACTTGTTTGAATTTTGTTTGTTAATTAATCAAAATGAAGTTTGAACAATATTTTGTGTTTGATAAATTATTAAATTTGACTAAAACTTGGCTTGATTAGCATATATTTGAAAATGATAGATAAAAAACTTAAGTTACTAAAATAATAGTCAACTCCATCCATGATAAATTATGTATAGAATTGGATCGATTTTAGTCTTCAACCAATCAATTGTGCTACAAGTAACTATCAAAAAGAAAAATGAGACAATATTTATTCTAACTTTATTGGAGTTGGGCTACATAAGAAAAGCTCGTAAGAAATGATATGGACCATATTGTCTATAAAGGAGAATGATTTGAGTGACAATTTAGTAGCACTTTTTTGTATGCACATCATTGCGTAATTGACCAAAATCAAGAATTCTTTTGTTTTTATCGGTGTTGCATATATTTGTTTCATTTGTCATTTTGGGTTATGAAGTTGCACCAATAAAAAAGAAGGATAATTGTTTGCTTCAATTTTCTATGTTAGGGCTGTTCACCATTATTTATGAGGTAAAACTTAGAATATTCCCAACCACCAAAAAAAATTTATACAAATACGTTACAAAAAAAGCACACGATATAACTTTCCTTTATTGCTAAGTAATCTTAACAACAATGAACAACTTTTTGTCATGCTATAAGAGGATCAAAATATAACTATCCACACTCAAGATACCATGATAATATTAAATAGTAGGATTACTTATACACATAATATATAAAAAATATATCATCAACACTCAAATAGACATCCATATGATATTCTCTATGCAGATTAATTCGATGAAGTCAATCATCTTATCAAGGTAGCTAAAGTTGAGGCCTCAGGACTTAGAAATCTTGGGTTCAAATCCACCTGCCTTGTTATTCTTGGTTTTGATGATCACAAAGAAATTTGAAATGTTTATACTGACCAAGAAAGTGAACACTTTGATCAGGTCTGATGGAACAAAGAAAGCATATGTTTGTTTAACTCCTGACTAAGTTGCTTTGGATGTGGCAAGCAAGATTGAAATAATATGAATGAATTTAGTCATTGTTTTGTTCCGATCAAAGATAGTGTCTTTTAAGTATGACAATTTTGCTATTCTTGGTATTTTGAAATGTATCTAACCTTCTTCGATTATAAGTGTCTTTACCTATCAAAGAATCAGATTTGGATAGGTCATGAAATGCAATTCAATCAAAAGAAGAAGCAAAAACAGGACACTCACGTCGGACGGCCGAAAGGAATCTGTCGGACGTCCGAAAGGATAAAGAGCATCAAGAAGGAAGTTCTGTCGGACGCTAGTGAGGAAGCATCGGACGTCCGGAAGGTTCGGACGCTTGCCATCGGACGCTCATCAACCGCATCGGACGTCCGAAAAATTCCAAGATGACTTGCCAACTCTCTGCCTGTGATCGGACGCTGTGCAGTCGGACGATATAAACGCATCGGACGTCCGATCCTCAACTTGGCTGTTCTTCGGACGATTGGTTCGGACGATGATACTGTCGTCGGACGTCCGACAGCCTCAACGGCTAGTTGACTCTTCAGCTGCCTTCTATCCGTTGGAAGCATTGATGAAGCCCATTTTTGGTTCCCTTTAAAATCAAACTGGCCTGAACTAAGGAGGGACTTTTGCACACTTTGTTTACAAGATCTCAAGAGATATTTTAGCAAGAAAATAGTCTTCAAAGCGAGATTTGTTTGAAAGTGGTGTGAACTTCTTGTGAGCATTTCTTTTGTGGTTGAAAGGATCTTTAGTGTAGCTGTGTTGAGGGTTTTATGAGTGTTTGTAAAACTTCCTAACTTGACTAAGTGAGGCTTAGGGCAAGGAGGAAGTGCTCCCTCCATTGTACATCTAGTTGATCTTCTTTCATCAAAGAGAAGTTGCTCAACCTAGTGATTGGTCTTCAAGTTTGAGGATAGCTTGGTAGACACTTGGTTTGATTCTCAATCTTACTTTTCTGTTTAATAAAATTCTCATTGCTTATCTATACTTGTTTTTCTGATCAATATTGCTCTTGTCTTCTAATCTACTTGGTTGATTATTACTAGAAAAGAAGGTAAATTTTATTAAAGAAAAAGTGCATAAATTTGGTTAAGTTTTTAATCAACCCAATTCACCCCCCCTCTTGGTTGTCTTTGGGACTTACAATTGGTATCAGAGCTTGGTCTCCTTGAGATTAAGTTCTAACGGCTTGGAGTAAAGATGACAACCAGTCATGCTATGTTTGTTGAGGGGCAATCTGTTACTAGGCCTCCCATGTTCAGTGGCTCCAACTATGTTAGCTGGAAAGAAATGATGATTATCTTTTTACAATCTATTGATATTGAACTATGGTTTATTGTGAGTGAAGGACCGCATGAAGCTAACTTTCTTGATGCAGAAACAGGTTTACTTCGACAAAAAACGAGAGCTGAAATGAATGCTCAAGACAGGACTAACCTCACATTGAATGCCAAGGCGATGAATGTTCTTTATAGTGCCTTAGATTCAAATGAATCAATTAGAGTAAAAGGCTGCAAATCGGCCAAAGAAATGTGGGATAAACTAAGAGAAATTCATGAGGGTGGTGACAATGTGAAAGAACAGAAAAAGGCTATCTTGGTCACAAAATATGAATAATTTAAAATTGAACCTCTTGAGGATATTGACAAAATGTATTGCAGGTTCACTGACTTGATCAAAGATCTCGAGGTGTTGGGCAAAGAGTACACCTTGGGAGAGAAGAACAGGAAAATTCTCAATGCATTGGGCAAAGAATGGGAAAATAAAGTGACTGCAATAGAGGAGGCTAAGGATTTAAGTTTTGTGCCTATAGAATCTATCATTAACTCACTAACCTCTTATGAGTTGAAACTGAAATCTAAAGTGCAGGAGGAAGAGGATGCTAGAGCAAGGAGAAACATTGCTCTAAAGACTACTCAAGGTGAAGATGATACAGCTCACTTGGATGATGAAGATTCGGATGGTGATGATAATGATCTTGCTCTCATCACCAGAGGCTTCAAAAGAATCTTAAATAAAAGAAAGTTTAGAAGGGGAGGACCTAGCAATCAATTCCAGAATCAGCCATCTATCGCAAAGTACAAAGGAAAACAAGATTTCAACAAGAAACAGTTGGACAAATGCTTCGAATGTGGACAGGCTGGATACTATGCAAACGAATGCCCCATGAAGAAGATGAAAGATGGAAAAGCTGATCGAAAGCCAAGATTCAACAACTTTTAGATTACTTGGAATGAATGCAACTCCGAAGGGGAAGTTGAAGAAGAAGAAGAATCAGGTCAAATGGCCTTCATGGCTGTTGGAAATAATGAGGTAACGTCCACTCACTCTCAATCTGAAAGTGATGATGATGAAGATGATGATCTTGAATCCTTTATTGAAAAACTGCATAATGCCTTGAAGGAATTTTATGATAAAAACAAGCAGTTAAAACAGAAAATGGCTTTTCTCATTCAAGAAAATACAAGTCTTTTTCAACAACATAAACAACTAAAGACTGACAATGAAAGTCTTGTAAGAGCCGGATGTGATGTTCAAAATGAGCTTGTTAGAAAGACAAATATTTGTGAAATGCTGAAGGAAAGACATGGTGATTTGAACAAAAGAATGGACAAATTGGATGGAACCTTGAAAGCAAGAAAGCAGGATTTTTTCAAAAAGAACATGTCATCTACTCATCTTACTGCTTGTCAAAGAACATTTGCTCACAACAAAATTGCACATGGCTTCACAACATATAGAAGAGGTGGATTGAGATATATTAAACCAGTACATGTTAAACACTCTTCCATTATGTGTAGTTTTTGTTGTCAAAAAGGGCATTTGAGTAGAGATTGCTATGTGAAAAGAAATCTGAACAAAGGGATGAGATGCATGTGGTTAGTTAGATACAATGCTAACTCTTATGGACCCAAAAATTAAAAAGGGTACCAAACACTTTATCTTTTCAGGAAAAAGGATCAAACAAGTCCAAATGGTTCATTGATAGCGGCTGCTCAAGGCATATGACCGGTGATCCCTCTTTGTTCATAAAGCTGAAATCAAAATCAAGTGGAAAAGTGACATTTGGTGATGATGTGAAAGTTAAGACAATTGGAATAGGTGATGTTGGTAAGGATGGTGAAACCTTTGTTCATAATGTGCTCTTAGTTGATAACTTAGGATATAATTTGCTTAGTGTTAGTCAATTGTGTGATAAAGACTTGTATGTGTTGTTTAAAAAGCATGAATGCATTGTACTTGATTCCAAATATAATGTTGTGTTCAAAGGGAAAAGGTTTAACGACATATATATTGTGATTCTTGATAAAGTTGATTCTTCTAACTTAAAATATCTTAAAGCTTCAAATGAAGATCCTTGGTTGTGGCATAGGGGACTTTGTCATTTTAACATGGATTTACTAAAGGAAATTTCGAAAAAGGAGCTTGTTAGAGGCTTGCCAAAAATCAGTTTTGAAAAGGATAAAATTTGTGATGCATGTCAATTTGGAAAGCAAACAAAAGTTTCTTTTAAACCAAAGAAGTGTGTATCTACTTCCAAACCTTTAGAACTCTTGCATCTTGACTTATTTGGTCCTACTCAAATCACTAGCTTGGGAGGTAAGAGATACTGCTTTGTGATTGTGGATGATTATTCTAGATATACTTGAGTAATATTTCTTGCTCATAAGGATGATGCTTTCAAGAATTTCACTTCATTGTTTGCTAAAGTGCAAAATCTGCTTGGTTTAAAAATTGTTAGAATTAGAAATGATAATGGAACAGAATTCAAGTATTGTGGTTTTCCAGAATTTTGTGATTATAATGGTATAACTCATGAGTTTTCTATTGCAAGGATTCCACAGCAAAATGGTGTTGTAGAAAGGAAAAACAGGACTCTCCAAGAGGCTGCTAGAACTATGTTGAATGAATGTAGGTTGCCTAAATATCTTTGGGCTGAAGCGGTAAACACCGCATGTTATGTGATGAATAGAATCCTCTTGAGACCTATTTTGAAGAAAACTCCTTATGAACTGATTTTTGATAAGAAACCTACAGTTGGTTATTTCAAAGTATTTGGTTGTAAATGCTTTATTTTGGATCTAAAGGAACATCTTGGTAAGTTTGATAAAAAATCTGATGAAGGAATATTTTTGGGATATTGTGAGAATAAAAGAGGATATAGAGTTTTTAATAGGAGGACTCTTGTGATTGAAGAAGCTATACATATAACATTTGACGAAACAAATGATAATAATTCCAAAAGTTCGTGTGAGGATGATGATGTAGGTGTTCGAGAAGGAATGGAAAAGCTATCAATTGGAAATGAAGGAAGCTCTAAACCAGCAGCAACTGAAATGGAGAATGAAGTTCATAATGATCAAGAAGAGGAAGATGAAGACAAAAATGATGATCCACTCAAAGATCTTCCCAAGGCTTGGAAATTCAACCAAAATCATCCAAAAGAACTTATAATTGGTGATCCATCCGAGAAGGTAAACACTCGTTCCTCATCCAGAAAATTGATTGACAATTTTGCCTTAGTTTCTCTTTTTGAACCCAAAAATATCAATGATGCTTTAAAGGATGAAAACTGGATTTTGGCAATACAAGAGGAACTTAATCAATTTGAGAGAAATAAAGTTTGGACACTTGTTGATAGACCTCAAAATCATCCTATCATTGGCACAAAGTGGATTTTTAGAAATAAGTTGAATGACAAAGGTGTTGTTGTAAGAAATAAAGCCAGATTAGTTGCTAAAGGATATGCACAAGAAGAAGGAATTGATTTTGATGAAACATTTGCTCCCGTAGCAAGATTAGAATCTATTAGAATGCTTCTTGCGTTTGCATGCTTTAAAGGCTTCAAATTGTTTCAAATGGATGTTAAAAGTGCTTTTTTAAATGGTTTTATTGATCAAGAAGTATATGTGGATCAACCCCCCGGTTTTGAAAACACAAAATTTCCAAGTCATGTGTTTAAACTATCTAAGGCTTTATATGGTCTTAAACAGGCTCCAAGAGCTTGGTATGAAAGACTAAGTGGTTTCTTGATTGAAAATGGTTTCAAAAGGGGTGTTGTGGACACCACACTTTTTACTAAGCAAGTGTTGAATGACCTTCTTATTGTTCAAATATATGTTGATGATATTATTTTTGGTGCTACTAATGAGTATCTATGTAAGGAATTTTCCACCACTATGCAAAGTGAATTTGAAATGAGTATGATGGGAGAATTAAATTTCTTCCTTGGACTTCAAATACATCAAGCTCTTGAGGGAATTTTTATAAATCAAGCAAAATATACCAAGGAATTGCTGAAAAGGTTTGGCATGGAGGACTCAAAGCAAGTTGGAACTCCAATGTGCACTTCTACAAAGCTTGACAAAGATGAAGAAGGTAATCATGTGGATGAAAAGCATTATAGAGGTATGATCGGAAGCCTATTCTATTTAACCGCAAGTAGACCTGATATTATGTTTGCTGTTTGCTTGTGTGCTAGATTTCAATCTTGTCCTAAAGAATCACATTTGAATGCTGTAAAAAGGATTTTTAGGTATTTGAAAGGTACATTAGACTATGGTCTTTGGTATGCTAGATCTAATGAGTTTGCACTATATGGTTATTCGGATGCTGATTTTGGAGGATGTCGTGTGGATAGAAAGAGTACTAGTGGAACTTGTCATTTTCTTGGAAATTGTTTAGTCTCTTGGTTTAGCAAGAAACAAAATGCAATCTCCTTGTCTACAACCGAAGCGGAATATATTGCCGCTAGTGCATGTTGTGCTCAACTTTTATGGATGAAACACACCTTGAATGATTTTGGATTGTTGTATGACTGCTTGCCTGTATTCTGTGATAATACTAGTGCCATAAATCTGACCAAAAATCCCATTCAACATTCTAGGACTAAGCATATAGATATAAAGCACCACTTTATTCGTGATCTTGTTCAAAAAGGTGAAATTTGTGTAAATTATGTTTGTTCTAAAGATCAATTTGCTGATATTTTTACAAAAGTTTTGCCATTAGATCAGTTCATGCATCTAAGATCAAAATTAGGAATAATCGAAAAATCATCCTAAATTTTTCATTGCCTTCGGACGTCCGAAATAGGATGAACGGACGTCCGATGATGTTCTTCAGTCATTTTCCAGATTGCGCCTGTTCGGACGCAGCTGTCGGACGCACAACTTCGTTCGGCCGTCCGACAGTGCAACGGCTCATTTTTTAAAACAACTTTCTTCCTCATTTGCTTTAGTCTCTTCCTATTCTATTTCCTCTCGGACGAAAACTTTCTCTTCCCTCACTCTCAAATTCATACCATTTTGAAGCTCCCATTCCAAAATTGACTCAACCAAAACATTTCCTCATCGTTTGCGTTTCATTTCTCCTGATCATTTCACCGAACTGAATAACATTTCGCAAATTCCCAAATTTCTCTCAAAACCCTACTCTTTCATAACCACTCTGTCAAATCTTGTTCAAGGTGTTTTTGTCCTAAAATTTCTGTACGATTCACTTCCCTACTGCTGTGTGCACCATTTGCATCCTACATTCCACACATTTCGCACAATGGTGAATCTTAGAGGAGGAAAGGTTACTGCCGGACGCAAGCTTCCACTCAGGGATGAGGATGAGGATCTTCCTACGGTCAAACGTTCATCCAAGCGCTTCAAGAGAGGAGCCATAAAGGGTCAAATGTCACGGCCTTCTCCACAACCCACTTCTCAACCAGAATCTGGACAGGGGACATCTTCTCAACCGCCTCCTAAATCAGCCCCACTCCCTCCATTCTTTGATGATGCTGCGAAAGACAAATACTCCTGGATATCCCAGAAAGGTGTCATCCCTCAACGAACTGTAAACCCTTCTGAATTTCGGTCCATTGGTTTAGAATCCATTCTGAGCCTATTTGCTTTTCAGAAATGGTCACATCTCATTTCTATGCCAAATGTCTATTATCCTGACATGCTGCATCAATTTTTTGCCAATCTTAGGAAAGGCACTGACCAAACTGAGATCATGTCCAGGGTTAATGGGGTAGACATACTCTTTGATTCTGATATTGTAAATTCCATTTTAAATACTACCATTGAACGTTTATGCAAAGATAAAATTGCTAATTTCTTTTCCTATGAAGAGCTCCCTACTGCTGATAATCATTTTGATTGCTAATTTTTTCGTGAACTCAAACAGCATGTTCTTCTTCTAGAACATGGTCTAATGCTCACTATGTCCTCTGAGCAACAAACTGCCTTCCTAGATAAAAAGAATCTCCTGTTTCCCCCCCTGTGGTTGAGGAAGTCTCACATGACAAAGAACCTCGCACCACTGATCCAGGTTCATCAGTTCCAGATCCGAATTTATCAACTCCTGTGACTCCTCATGGCCCTTCCACATCAGACAAAGGCAAGGCACCAATTGAAGAAGCTGCTGAAGATGATGAAGAAACTGATGAGGAAGACCTCTCTCAATATCAGCTTTCTCGAAGGACACCTGGATCCAATTAGTTCATCACTTAGGACATTTGCATTGTGTTTGTTTTGTTTATGTGATTGTGGTATTCAACAATGAATATGTAATGTAATGGATATTTTATGTTTTTTTTTGTTTTGTTGGTATTGTATGTTTATGTTAAGTATTTTGAATGATGACTGTGTTTATGGATGTTTAAGTATTTTGGTGTAATGAATTTGGTTTGCATTGATGAATGTGTTTGTGTATGTGATGGATGTGATTGATTACCCTTTTTTGATGACAAAAAGGGGGAGATGGCTGGATTTATGGATTGATATTGATGATTGGGTTTATGGATTGATATTGATGATTGATTGATATTGGATTGATATTAAATTTGGGTTGGCTGATGGATTGAGGGGGAGCCAAGTGAGGGGGAGTTTTTCAAAATTGTTTATGATTCACTAAGTAAGGGGGAGTTCTTGTCTATTGTGAAAGGGGGTGATTTTATTCCAATCATCAAACCTCATTTCAAACATTTGTTTTGTCATCATCAAAAAGGGGGAGAATGTTATTCTTGGTTTTGATGATCACAAAGAAATTTGAAATGTTTATACTGACCAAGAAAGTGAACACTTTGATCAGGTCTGATGGAACAAAGAAAGCATATGTTTGTTTAACTCCTGACTAAGTTGCTTTGGATGTGGCAAACAAGATTGGAATAATATGAATGAATTTAGTCATTGTTTTGTTCCGATCAAAGATAGTGTCTTTTAAGTATGACAATTTTGCTATTCTTGGTATTTTGAAATGTATCTAACCTTATTCGATTATAAGTGTCTTTACCTATCAAAGAATCAGGTTTGGATAGGTCATGAAATGCAATTCAATCAAAAGAAGAAGCAAAAACAGGACACTCACGTCGGACGGCCGAAAGGAATCTGTCGGACGTCCGAAAGGATAAAGAGCATCAAGAAGGAAGTTTTGTCGGACGCTAGTGAGGAAGCACCGGACGTCCGGAAGGTTCGGACGCTTGCCATCGGACGCTCATCAACCGCATCGGACGTCCGAAAAATTCCAAGATGACTTGCCAACTCTCTGCCTGCGATCGGACGCTGTGCAGTCGGACGATATAAACGCATCGGACGTCCGATCCTCAACTTGGCTGTTCATCGGACGATTGGTTCGGACGATGATACTGTCGTCGGACGTCCGACAGCCTCAACGGCTAGTTGACTCTTCAGCTGCCTTCTATCCGTTGGAAGCATTGATGAAACCCATTTTTGGTTCCCTTTAAAATCAAACTGGCCTGAACTAAGGAGGGACTTTTGCACACTTTGTTTACAAGATCTCAAGAGATATTTTAGCAAGAAAATAGTTTTCAAAGCGAGATTTGTTTGAAAGTGGTGTGAACTTCTTGTGAGCATTTCTTTTGTGGTTGAAAGGATCTTTAGTGTAGCTGTGTTGAGGGTTTTATGAGTGTTTGTAAAACTTCCTAGCTTGACTAAGTGAGGCTTAGGGCAAGGAGGAAGTGCTCCCTCCATTGTACATCTAGTTGATCTTCTTTCATCAAAGAGAAGTTGCTCAACCTAGTGATTGGTCTTCAAGTTTGAGGATAGCTTGGTAGACACTTGGTTTGATTCTCAATCTTACTTTTCTGTTTAATAAAATTCTCATTGCTTATCTATACTTGTTTTTCTGATCAATATTGCTCTTGTCTTCTAATCTACTTGGTTGATTATTACTAGAAAAGAAGGTAAATTTTATTAAAGAAAAAGTGCATAAATTTGGTTAAGTTTTTAATCAACCTAATTCACCCCCCCTCTTGGTTGTCTTTGGGACTTACATGCCTCTTCCTCGCTTCTTAAATTCCAGTCTTCCCTGTTAGAAAAAAATTTTAAAAATAGAAAAATCATCTTATCGAACACCCACATAACTAGTTTTGATATTATTAAATCATAGTAAATTTTGAAGAAATATAGTATGTGGTAGTTTATCCATATTAATAGTGTCTCAAATTTTTAAAAAAATTTTAAAAGATATCATGTTATCAATCACCTGTACAACTAGTTTTAATGTCACCACATCATAATAAATTTTGAAGAAACATAACATGTAGTAGTTTATCCATATTAATAGTGTTCCAATTATTGATACTATGACTAGAAATCTTAAAGAATAAACTCTTGTTAAATATAGTTTGATATCATAACACTTATTATTATATTTATCTAGATATATATTTATTCCAGGGACTTTATCTATTTAATTAGAATAACAAAACAACTAATAAGGTAAGATTCCATTCATTATATATAAATAGTTAAAGTAAATAAATAAAACCCTAGACTTTCGGGCAACCATATTAATAATCTCTGACCTGTACCAAAGGGAAATCATTTTCCTCAAGTATTTGATTGAAACATTCTAAACTTGAGACTATCATTACTAAACAAAATATGACTTACAATAATGGTTGCTTGAGAGGAACATGATGCTTGAAAAGAATTGTATATTCTAAGCATTTAGAGTAGGGGATAATGCTAACAAGGTGCTCATAAATGAGATGATGCTAACTCTAGTTGGAATCCTTTCGCTCTATTGACCTATTAAAAAAAACACCACACAAACCAAAAGCACATTCATCTAGGAAGCTAGAATAACAAATAAAATAGGATGAGATGTAAGTTTTAACAAATAAAATGGGACAAGATGTAATGTTTTGACAACATTCCTAAGCTGAATGGCATTAAAGTTCTTTTCCGAAAGTTAGAAGTCTCAAACCTAAAGTTAGAATAGCCAAAACGGAAAAGAAGTTGTTGGATTCAAGATTATGCAGTCTTAATACTCCAAAGCTAAATGAGATTAAGGCATAGAGCTGATAATTAAAAGCCTCCAACCTAAGGTTAGAACAGTCAAAAAGGAAAAGAACTTGTCTGTTTCAAGATTATACAACCTAGGATTGTAAAAAAAATTCCATGGGCCAAAATATTGTCAGCGTAAGTGTCACGCCCCAGTTTTGAAAATAAAATAAAATAATGAGTTTTAAGAAAATGGGATTTTTTTAATTTAATTTTGAGTAAAATGTGTGAATTAAATAATTTGTAAAGAATAAGTAAAGAAAATAGGCCTAATAATAGGACTAAAAAGTGCGACGATTTTGGCCCAAAATATAGTTTAAAAAGGGTTTTTAATAAACAATAGGAGTCGCCACTTAGTATCGAGTTAAGGTGTACCAAGTCACCTAAAAATGAATTTTTAAAGAAAAAGTAGAAAAACCCTTTTTAAACGATTCCAAGTCTACGAAAATTAGAGAAAAGATTTGGGAGTCACATTTGAAGAAAGGGAAAGCAAGGATAAAAATCTAAGGCACCCTTTCAGTCTAGCCAAGGTTAGTTGCGTGATTTAGACAAAGATTTTCTTATTTTAACCTAAAAATTTATCACATTTGGATGTACTATATAAATGTAAACCCTAGACCTAGGAGGGTATTGGAGGGTTAGAATATCTCTTCAAAGCTTAATTGGTGCAAATCACATTAATTGTAATGCCCAAGGGTGACTATTTGAAGAGGTCAAGAATATGCAAAATATGAGACTTCAAGAAAAGAAAAGAAAAATAATGATTATACAAATATACATGATCTAGAGAAATGCATCATAATAGGCGTGGGGGGCTAATACTCGTGACTAGATTTCCCCTTTTATAGACGGAATACGAGTGTGTTAAGGTTAGAAAGCCAAACTCGCCCATATCCCATATTCAAAGGGTTATTTCCTATTTAAGCAAGCAAATGATCAAACCTAGTTCTAATGCTTAAATGAAATCTAAGTCTAATGTCATATTTTCATACAAAGGGGTAAGGAATATACATAAAAGGGGGAACACGGGATAAGGGATATACGTATAAGGGGGGATATCATGCAAAAATGATAAAAGACCCTAGAAAGTGAAACAAAAGAAAATCATTTCTAGCCGGCACAAAAAGGAAGAGTAATGCTCTAGAAAGAGTGTGCCGGACAATTCTCTTCCTTTTTCTAGCCACTTCTCAATTGTAACAAAACTGCTAACACATGTTTTAACAAAATCTTACAAATTTAGTCGAGTTAGGTCAAGTGCGATAAAGTACACACTTGCCTATGAGACAAGAAATCAAGTACCTAGCATTATCTAATAACAATGAGTACGTAAGTCGGTGGGATAACCACCCGAGTGACCAACAAGTCAAGTGCAGGCAAATCAATTCATTTCATATCAATATCAAGAAGTTAACTACAAAGGATCGAGTATGATAAAGTGCATCCTGATTCCAAAAGTCATCAATTCAAGAGCAATTACTTTAATCAAGTAGGCATGTCGTGCAAGTAAGGAGACATTCTACGTAAATATTTTAATGCACTTAGAACACTCACCTTTTAAGAAATGTAGAGCTTATTCATCAAGTTCCTTGGTTACGTTTACCTCCGTTTCCCAATCCTAGAGCAACGAGTGAAATCGTTAATAATCTAGGTTCATTTTCCAACCCAATTGTAAGCTCATTAGGTGACCAAGTGAGTGGTTAAAACTACTCAATTCACCATGAAAGTTAGACCCAAAATGCAGTAAAAGGTTATAAGAAAACAAGTTTGACAAGTGCAAGAAAGTTGAGCAAGAGAAAATTTTCATTCAAGTTCAAAGTGGTCTTCGCGGGTAAAACAGTCGGGCCCGCGCAGTCTTGGGAAAATGGTCATATCTCACTGTAGAAAAGTCGAAATCACGTACAGTTAGTGGCGTTGGAAACTAGACTCAAAGGGCTTTCCAATGATACCAAATTCAGACTCTAGTTCCTCTTCTATCAATACCACTAGTCCGGGAAATTTGGCAAATTTTGCTGTTCTGATCAGCTCAATACCAAGACAAAGTTGACCTATTTCTTCTTTCTAAGTTTATTTGTTTTGGCTCAAATTCACCCAATTCAAACTCCTAGAGTTCATATACAGGGGATCAAGTTATCTAGCACCATTGGAGCTTAAATTTAACATGCATAATGCTTAAGTGAACCAAAACAATCTAGCTAACAACGGAGAACCAAAACAGTCCAATAGTTGCCCAAAACAACCACTTTGCTTGCTTCATTTTCATCTCAACTCACACATAAACTTAACCAATGTTTAGCCAAGTTTCCTAGGCTTAATTAAGGTGCAAATGAGTCAAAAATCAAGGAAAACTCTCCACTCCATGGTTGGACAGCAAAGAGAAACCAAAACAGTCCACAAGTTCCCTTGCAACACCAACCTTCACCCCTCCATTATAGTTAACTTAAGCATCATTCCAAGAGTTGTCCTTAGCTCAAAAAGGGTCCAAAACATGTTAATACATAAAGTAAAACCATAAACAAAGTTTGGACAAAATATGAAACACATTGTATGCAAAACAACCAATCCTACTTCCACTTGTTTAGTTCAAGAAGTTTCACTACAAATATCTTTCATTCAACTCCTAGTTTGCCATTAAAACTTTAAACACTTGGAATAACACCATAAAGCTAAGATTCAAAGATCATTTACCTTTCTTAAGTGAAACTTGAATCACCCAAAAGCCACCAAAATAAAAGCTCCAAGCTTGAAACACATACTAGACTTGAAGGTAGTTAACTCAACTAAGCTAGGTTCCTTCATTTTTGATTTTGCTCAAGGATCAAACTAGAGTTTAAAAGTAAGAAAAATGGAGTTTTCTCTCTTCTCTTAGAAGCTTCAAGTGGCTGGCCATATGGAGGAGATAATGGAGCTAAATTGGTTTAAATTTTGCTAATTCCTTTGGTCAAACAAGATGAATGATTAGGGTTTTGCCACATGACTCGATCTTGGCAATTTCTTCCTTTAATTTTTGACTAATGAAGTTTCTACCCTCCAAATATTCCAATACCTAATTAACACGCTTAAACCATTAAATAAATTCTTATACATAATAAAAGGAATATTTTGTCATAATGGATGTGGTGAAATAAAATAATGGCAACTCAAGGAAATGTTACAATTCAAGTAAAAGATAATGAAATGCAATGCAAGGAAATGTCATAAGTGATTTAGTCTTAGGGAAATGCAAGTGATTTAGGAGGATTTATATTTTTAAGTGAGGGTTCTCACACTTAACATGTACTAACTTATACCAAGAAAATGAGTTAAAACTTGACTCACTTATAAAAATATCTAGAAAATTAAGGTAATAAAGTAAAGTAAAGAAAATGTGCTCAAAGAAATAAGATAAAATAAAGATAATTTTTGGAGTTCTCATACTCTCTCTCCATTAACAGAATTTTGTCCTCGAAATTCTCTCCTTTGCTCACAAACACGATTCTACAGGATTTTCTTCCACTTTCAAGAGCATCCCCTCACTCATGTTGCCACCACAATCTTACCATGAGAGAAAATCTTAACAACTCAATGGCTAAAATAATATCCTAAGAAAGATCAATGAAGGTATCAAAAGGTGAAAAGTGACGCAAACTTCAAACTTGATAAAAGAAGAGCGAAAGCTTGGTTAATATTCTTGCTAACTCTTAAACCCATACACTGTACATTGACTAATCACCGATAACGTAAGGCCCCTTTTATCTTTACCATTGTACCACGAACCCGTATCACCCTCTCAAACCAAAATTTATTCCTTTCGAACCATAAACGAAGAATTCTCGCTTAACTTCAAGACTAAATTATAGTAAGAGATTCATGGATAAGGATTCAATACTGCCCAACTACCAATATTTAGTATCACTCATTAAACATCGGATACCAAGTCCATTATTTCTAATGGGAATGCACTTACTACATAAAGTTTGCATGACACATAGTTCAAAAAATACAACTATTTCAGCCAAAACATCACTAATTGCTGACTTTACCCATTACAGTAGTTTCACCATCCCGAAATTCATTTGTCTTGGGTAGTTCCTCACTTAATGTCCAAGTTGGCTGCATTTAAAACATGCATCAATTTTCAAATAACATACTCTCATATGAATTTTGTTACATGTTTCACACTTAGCAGCTACACATCTCTTCTTAAAGTGCCCATTCTTTCTCTTCTTCCTCTCTTTATCCTTCATAGCAAATTCATCTTCATACATCTCTTTACGTTTCCCTTTAATATCATGAGAACTTCCTTCACCCTTTTTATCTTTATCACTAGAAACGTCTTGAGATGCTATTCGACTAGACGAATGCACTAATTCAAACTTACTCCGCATCTCTTCCAAGATCCCTTCGTATTTCTTTTTCAGTTCTATGTTGTTGTGCAGTAGCTCAATTTTCTTCGAATATTCTTGTTTCTATTGCTCTTCCCAGTGCTCAACTAATCTCTTTTGAAACTCTACTTCCCTTCGAAGAATCTCTATTTCCTTCTACATATCAGCCAAATGTGCCATCTCTCCGATTCGCTTGAACTCAAGTGATAACCTGCCAAGCAAATTAATGGATCAAAATAAGTAACTAAGTACAATTGGAATTCTAACCATATAACTATTAAGTTCCTTCACTCCCAATCCAACCACGAAAGATTAAACTTAGATTTTCTCAAATGAGATGGTCGAGAAAGAAGAACATAATTAGGGCAATACCTTAAGATGCTATGCCACTTATCACTTATGTACATAACGAAACCCTAAAGCATGCTTCATATATCAAAAGTTCCACACCCTATCTCAAACTTTTGCATACACGTATAGAACCCAAATTCTTTTTCTCAAATCCCTATATATAATTCCAAAACTCTCGATCTCGCCACGATAATAATCGAGCCAAGTCCATACTTTAACATCATTAGGTAGGTATCAAAGAAGTATAGGTAAGGGTAGTTCATCAAGAACTAAACTACGAATAGCAAATATTACAAGAGGGTAGAAATACCTATATAGTTGCAGTTAAACAGCCTCAAAATCAAATAAAAACTTATCAAGTCCTCACATTCATAGGAGAAGGGAAACAGGTCTTCAGTGCAAATTTTTCAATGTACACTACAATCTATCCACCGTCTATAGAACCCTAACCAGACTATTACTAGATTAATTCATGGTAATACTCTTAGATCCAATTCCCTCGATCAGTCCAATTACTAGGTCAAATGTTAGAATCTTCCGTGCCTTGTCCTTTGCCATCAGAACTTACCTCAAGTGCAATCAAGATATAGATCCTTATTCTAGTGCTCTCCACTTTTTGGTACTCAAGTTCAAGAATCCAAAATAAAATAATTCACAACTCGAGTTGGCCGGTTCTAAGAGTAAATCACCTATATTAGAGATTCCTACTTGACGTATATATCTATCTTCCCCAAGTATCATGAAAAAGGATTTACACTTATAACAGTCATGATTCATACCTTACGTTCAAGAAGAGCATTTGGTCCTTTACACTTATTCACATAATCGGCACCATAACACCACTTGGCCCCAATCTTACCTCGCGCAGAGACCACGCGGAGCAGCTCTGATACCACCTGTGATAACCCCACCTCCCCCTAGAGCGTACCCAAGGGTTTGACGGACTGCTTGCCCAACTCTCGCCAGGATTCAGTCACAAATCATGAAAACTTACAAATAAAAACCCTAAAAAAATGATAGTTACTACAACCTTTAACATATACACTTATGGTCCTCCAACATCCGCACGACCTATAAATACAATCAAAGAATTAGACTTACAAAAATTGAACCAAACAAGCTAGCTAGATATCTATGAAGTACACGCTCGAGCAATTAACAATCTTAGAAGAAATCGAGGTTTTCCTCAATTCAACCTCTCATGTTCGGCGTGGAATGAGCTAAAAGCCTAGTGAGGTTCCAAGTAACCAAACAGGTAAAGTACGAGACAAGATAGCATACGCAGATATCAAGAAACAAGTCAAACTCAAATAAATCACGATCCAATATATAGTTAAGCAATTAGCCAGATAAATCATGCAAAAGGGTACAGAAAAAAAGAACACATTCAGGGCAAAGGATATAGGTTGCTCTTAGAAGCAAGTTCCACGGTAGTTTGATCAAGGTCCGTTGACTCTCCGTCAACCACAAAAGTATAACGTCCCTAGATCTCCACTTTATACCAGTTTCCGTCCACCGATCAACCCCCTACCGGTCCGAACGTCTAAGAAATACCCAAGGTTCGTCGATCTCTTCGACCAAACCCTTGCTGGCTCGATTCAACCAACTAACTCTAGGTTGGACTTGTAGTCCCAGATATTCCGTAATTCAGAATATGGCTTATAGCCCTAAGTATTCAGATAATCAAGATTGGAGTCGTTGGCTGTTATCCAACACTCACACAATAAAACTTGGAGACGTTAGTTGTTACTTAATGCTCCGTATTTAGAAATAAATGGTGGTGGTAATATTCGAGCATACCAATTAGTTGAGGAGATAACACTCCACTCGACAAAACAGGATAGAGGTACTGAGATGGGATGAGAGGCACCTCCCACTCGGATGGAGTGTGGTACATGCTACCGCTCAGCACTAGTGTCGATGAGATAACTTTCCAATCGATTTAATCAGGATAAAAGTACTGAGACAGGATGAGAGGCACCTCCCACTCGGATGGAGTATGGTACATGCTACTGCTCAGCACTTATAGGTCAAGTACAAGCACAAACTACAAATCAATCAAGTGCAAGTGAGTACAAGATCATTCAAGCAAGGGAGGCCGAACGCGATAAAGACACACTCGCCTAGCAAGAATCAAGTCACAATTAATGTCCAGCAATTCACATTCTCAAGTATTTCAAGTTTTTAAAGTCAATAAACAGGTCATATACAAATCAAGTTACTTGTTCATGCATGAAGGAGATATCAAATGTTTAGTCAAGTCGGGTCAATTAAGTATACATAAGAGCACACTCCCCTAGACAGGTTCAAGTCACAAATAAGTTCAACATATCATGTTTCAAGCATTTCAAGTATTCCAATCCAAACAGTTGAAAATCAGGTGGTTAAGAACCCTGATCAAACAAGAAAACTGGAAGAAAGCTACAGAAATCAGAAATTTTCTCAGCAAATCTGGCCAGAAAGTGGCCAAATTCTGGCCACTTCTCAGTTGTAACAAAACGGCTAACACATGTTTTAACAAAATTTCAAAAATTTAGTCGAGCTAGGTCAAGTGCGATAAAGTACACACTTGCCTATGAGACAAAAAATCAAGTACCTAGCATTGTCTAATAACATTGAGCATATAACACGTAAGTCAGTGGGATAACCACCGGAGTGACCAACAAATCAAGTGCAGACAACTCAATTCATTTCATATCAATATCAAGAAGTTAACTACAAAGGATCAAGTATGATAAAGTGCATCCTCGTCCCAAAAGTCATCAATTCAAGAGCAATTATTTTAATCAAGTAAGCATGTCGTTCAAGCAAGAAGGCATTCCACGTAAATAATTTCATGCACTTAGAACATCACTTGTTAAGAAATGTAGAGCTTATTCATCAAGTTCCTTGGTTACGTTCACTTCCGTTTCCTAATCCTAGGGCAACGAGTGAAATCGTTAATAATCTAGGTTCATTTTCCAACTCAATTGTAAGCTCATTAGGTGACCAAGTAAGTGGTTAAATCTACCCAATTCACCATGCAAGTTAGGCCCAAAATGCAGTAAAAGTTCATAAGAAAACAAGTTTGAGAAGCGTAAGAAAGTTGAGTAAGAGAAAAATTTCATTGAAGTTCAAAGTGGTCTTCGCGGGTAAAATAGTTGCTCCCGCGCAGTCTCGGGAAAATAGTCATATCTCACCGTAAGAAAGTCGAAATCATGTACTGTTAGTGGCGCTGGAAACTAGACTCGAAAGGTTTTCCAATGGTACCAAATTTAGACTCTAGTTCCTCACCTATCAATACCACTGGTCTGGGAAAGTTGGCTGATTTTTCTGTTCTGATCAGCTCATTACCAAGACAAAGTTGCCCTATTTCTTTTTTCTAACTTCACTTGTTTTGGCTCAAATTTACCTAATTCAAAATCCTAGAGTTCATTTACAAGGGATCGAGTTATCCAGCACCATTGGAGCTTAAATGTAACATGCATAATGCTTAAGTGAACCAAAACAATCTAGCCAACAAAGGAAAACCAAAACAGTCCAATAGTTGCCCAAAACAATCATTTTGCTTGCTTCATTTCCATCTTAACTCACACATAAGCTTAACCAATGTTTAGCCAAGTTTCCCAGGCTTAATTAAGGTGCAAATGAGTCACAAAAATCAAGGAAAACTCTCCACTCCATGGCTCGACAGCAAAGAGAAACCAAAACATTCCACAAGTTCCCTTGCAACACCAACCTTCATTCCTTCATTATAGTTAAACTAAGCTTCATTCCAAGAGTTGTCCTTAGCTCAAAAAGGGTCCAAAACATGTTAATACATCAAGTGAAACCATAAACAAAGCTTGGACAAAATATGAAACACATTGTATGCAAAACAACCAACTCTACTTCCACTTGTTTAGTTCAAGAAGTTTCACCACAAATATTATCCATTCAACTCCTAGTTTGCCATTAAAATTTTAAACACTTGGAATAACACCATAAAGCTAAGATTCAAAGATCATTTACCTTTCTCAAGTGAAGCTTGAATCACCCAAAGGCCACCGAAATAAAAGCTCCAAGCTTGAAACACACACTAGACTTGAAGGTAGTTAACTCAACTAAGCTAGGTTCCTTCACTTTTGATTTTTGCTCAAGGATCAAACTAGGGTTTAAAAGCAGGAAAAATGGAGTTTTCTCTCTTCTCTTAGAAGCTTCAAGTGGCTGGCCATATGGAGGAGATAATGGAGCTAAATTGGTTTAAACTTTGCTAATTCCTTTGGTGAAACAAGATGAATGATTAGGATTTTGCCACATGGCTCGATCTTGGCCATTTCTTCCTTTAATTTTTGACTAATGAAGTTTCTACCCTCCAAATGTTCCAATACCTAATTAACACCCTTAAACCATTAAATAAAGTCTTATGCATAATAAAAGAAATATTTAGTCATAATGCATGTGGTGAAATAAAATAATGGCAACTCAAGGAAATGTTACAATTCAAGTAAAAGGTAATGAAATGAAATGCAAGGAAATGTCATAAGTGATTTAGTCTTAGGGAAATGCAAGTGATTTAGGAGGATTTATATTTTTAAGTGAGGGTTCTCACACTTAACATGTACTAACTTATACCAAGAAAATGAGTTAAAACTTGACTCACTTAAAAAAATATCTAGGAAATTAAGGTAATAAAGTAAAGTAAAGAAAATGTACTCAAAGAAATAAGATAAAAGAAAGATAATTTTCGGGGTTCTCACAATTATACTATAATCTTTGGTAACTTGGGAATATATGCATTTATCTGCTTCATTGTGTCTAAAGCCATTGTTTTGGCGCTTGCTTTAAACCGTACAAGGATTTAATTAACTTGTAGACTTTCTTTTCATTCCCAGGAAGTGCAAACCCTTCGAATTGCTCCATATATACTTCCTCGTCTAGATCTCCATTTAAAAATGCTGTTTTAATTATCCATTTGATGAATATATAAATCATGTATGGATGCTAGAGCAAACAACACTCTTATCGAAGTAATTCTTGCAACAGGAGCATACGTGCCAAAGTAATCAATTCCTTCCTTTTGTTTCAAATCTTTTTGTGAGAACCCAAAAAGTTTCACATTTTCTTAGCATTATTTTATTTCTTTGCTTCCATTTTATATTTTCCTTTAATATGTTAATTTCCTATATATTTTTATAAGTGAAAATAGTTTTTAAATCATTTTCCTAGTATAAGTTAGTGTACGTTAAATTTGAAATGCATTATAGACGTGGGACCCGCTAGTGCGATAAAATTTTGGTGATTAAGTGATTTTTGTGCTAAGTATTATTATTTTATAAGATGCTAGGTGATAATTAGGAATTAGTTAGGAAGATTAGTGTTGGAAGACAATAAGATAAGGATTAATCTTGGCTAACCACTTGTCTTAAATTTATTGGACCTTTGACTTGGACCAAGGACTTTCTTACCTCTTGAATAAAATCAAAATTTGACCAACATTTTCTTCATTTTGAGCTTCCCTTGGCCGACCCTCTTGAGGAGAAAAACAAGGAGAGAAACTTCAATTTCTACTTCACTTTCTATCTTGAATCTTGAGTTGTAGCCAACCAAAATTGAAACTACACCATACAAGTGCTTATTAAGGAAGGTTGAAGGAGTTGGTGGAGTGATTGTGGTAGGAAAGATACTAAGCTACCATTTTTCTTGAGTTTTCAAGGTATTTTGCCAAGAACCTCTTCTTTACTTCAATTAATTGCTAATTAGTGGTTTAAAGTTGTAGTTTTGGTAGTTTATGAGCATATTTCATAGTTGGAAGTAGTATTATGGAAATTCTAGGTTAGGGTTTTGAACGACCCTGTTCTGTCCGGTTTTATTTGAGCATGTTAGAGGCCGAATTAGGCTTAGGTTAAAACATAAAAGTTGTAGAAAATGGTGTTAACTAGCTGCCTATAAATTGTCAGCTCGATTGGAGCAGGGTATCGTGTGAAATGACAAAATTGCCCCTGCTGCCCTGTTTCTGTCAAAAATGATAATCAGCCTCTGTAGGTGGTTAGTTTGACCAGGAATATTACCGAGTTGGTTATTGATGTCTTCTTAAAAATTATAGCCTTGTATCTTATCTTTCAAATTGCTTTGGAATTACCTGAATTGGAGTTGTATGTGCTGAGATATGATTGAATGAATCAGGACTGCTAGTTGAATTTCACAGTGAATTTCGAACTGGAAAATCTGGGGTTGTTTTGGTAAATTTGACCTAGTTAGGGTGAGAACTGGACTGAGTGGTCTTCATGAAAGTTGTAGGTCTTTGTCTTAGCTTCGAAATGGTATTAATGTCACCCCAATCTGATAAGCGTAGTTTCGGTTATGTCCGATACGCTATGTAGCGGTGAATCTGCCTTTTTGGTTTCTTAGCTTAAAGCTCATTTCCGGTTATTTTCCTAGCTAAATCTTGTACTTGAATGACTTTGAGCCTATTGAATGGCTGTTGTGATGAATTTATATTGTGTATGACTTTGGGATTGATTGAGGAAAATAATGAAGGCATAAGTGGTTGGAAAATAGGTAAATTCAAAGGGCGTGCTGCCCAAATTTACACTCGAAGATTAGGTAACGATTTGAGAGCGAGCATAAGTTTTTCAAATATTTTACTCATGTCCTTTGGTTTACATGTACTCTTTTCACTTTCAAAACTATATTTATACTTTGTACAAGTAAATATTCGAATTTTCTTTGGTTTACCTAAACTTTGAGGGTTTAACTGTAATATTTTCTCTTGGTTATTATTAGGGTTTGTTTAGGTTCCTTTCATATGATTTTACCCAAGACACTTGTTATACGTTATTTCTTTGCATATGAGTTAGTTTCAGACCAAACGAAGAGTTTTACGAATTTGGGCAACTGTCTTTTCATATCCGGCCGTATTTTGACGTGGCACTATTAATTTATTTTCAATGGAATTTTCTAAAACCCTTTTGGGTATGGTTTTGTGTTTGATTTGGAAAACTCCTAGTTACTAATGTCCTCTAATCTAAATATATACTTTTTACCTTAAACCTCATATTTATGTATCGCACTAGTACGTATTTGGATTCTCTTTGAATCACTTAGGTTTTGCTGGTTGAACCATAATGTGTTCTTTTGATTACTATTAGGGTTCATTGGTGATTGAGGGTGTTATCCGGATGGATATTTTGGACGTTATTTTACCTAAAGAGGTGAGTGTTCCTTGTTTGTTATAATTTCCTTGATTTCATGGCTTGTTGTTGTTGTTTGATAATGTGTTAAGTGCTTTCAATGATTTCCAAAACGAGTTTCTAGGTGAGTGTGTACTTTATCGCACTCGACCTAAATAAATGTGAAATTTTCAATGATTAAATGATTAAATGCTAGTTGCGCATGAATGTCAGCCGTTTGGCTGAACTGGACCCTTGCTCTCTGTTACCTGTCGACTCGAGCCAGAAGCGGATTCGGTCGGGCGATTTGGTGACTTTGGGTGAAAGTTTGGTATACTCGAGTATTACCTTGTTGTCGGGTGGAGCCTGGCCAATATCCAGGAGGGGTGAATGAAATGAATGAACGAATGTCAATGAAAATGAGGGGTTTTACTTACAAAATGCATTTTCAAATGACTGGAGGAATAAGGGGAATGACAGGAGAACGAATGAACGAACGAATAAATGGCTCCCTGTGGGCCCGTATCCTTTTAATGAATGTGTTATTATCGCTTTCGATTGTAAATGTTTCTTGAATTATAGATACTCTATGTTTAATGTGTTGAATTGATTGTTTGATTATGTGTTTGGAATCTCACTGAGCTTTTAGCTCATCCCTTTAGTTTTGTTTTCCTTAACAGGGAAGGCGAGTCAGGACGGGAGTTTTGGATAGACTAGCCTAGACTAGTTTCTTGGTTTTCTTTTGTAATGGTTCTCGCTCTAGTGCTTGGCACGGGTTGGATGTATGAAGAATTGAGAACCGTTGTATATTCGATGTTTGTACTCCCGTTTGAGATAGCAATGTATATAAGTTTCGCTTTAAGTTTTGGATTGTTGTTATTCTTATTCTTGTGGGTTTATTCTAGTTTTGATTGAGGATTGATGTGAACGACTGAGTCCTGACGAGAGCTGGGCAGGCGGTCCGCCGAACCCTTTGGTTAACCTTAAGGGGAGGTGGGGTTGTCACACTTTTGCTACAAGTCTTGCTTTGAAGGTTAGTAATGAACCATCAGTGTTACGTTTTCTTTTAAATATCCACTTATATCCTATAGGTTTACAACCAGGAGGTTATTCACATAACAACCTTGTACCATTTGATAATCCATCTCATCATTAATTGCTTCTTTCTAAAAAGCTGAGTGCCTTGAAGCTAATGATTCTTTATAAGTTGTAGGATTCTCTTCCAAATGTAAAAGTATAGGTATTTTATTGAATACCCCATTCCTACTACCTTCAATTAAAAGGACTAAAGATTGTGAATAAATATAATTTGGACCCAAATTCTTCTCTTTTTGTGCTCTCTTATTGCTCCTAGTTTCACTAGTGTAGACACCAAATTTTTGGTGTAATTTTTAGTTTTTTTTTATTTATTTATTTGTCGTGTTCATTTTTAGTTTTTAGTTTCCAGTTTTATTTTTATTTTTAAGTTTTATCATAGAATTTGTTGAAGAAAAAGAAAAGAAAGAAAAGAAAAAGCATCAAAAATATGTTTTAGTCATTTTGTTTTTATTCAATGCTTTCTTGAAAGAAAAAAAAGAAAAAGAGGAAAAGAAAGAAAAGTCATAAAAAAGAAAAAGGGAAATTTGTTCGCAAAAATATGTTTATTTCTTTAAATTCAACCTTTTTGCACTTTAGTTATTTTTATTAAGTTATTTTGAAAAAAAGAAGAGAAAAAAGGAAAAATGAAGAAAATTTGAAAAATGGACATTTTTGTTGTTTTTACTTATTTAGTTTGTTTTTTTTATTTATTACATGGTTTTGGCAATTTGTTATTATTATTATTATTTTATTTTATCATTTCTGTAATTATCAGGTTGTTCCTAAAAAAAAAAAAAAAAAAAAAAAAAAAAAAATTGATACGCGACTGCAAGCTGCGCTTTTACGCAGCTTGCAAACAAAGGATTTAGCGGCCCTTAGCTGCAAATATGGCAAGAGGGCTGAATTGTTTTAGGGTTGGTTTTGCTGATATAAATAGAAAAGAGGGGACAGCCGCAAGGGGTGGAAAAAAATTGAGAAGTTGACGACGGCAAAAGAAAATACAAGGCAAACGAAAACAGCTTGGAGAGCTACGGGAAGAAAAGCCGAGGGTTTGGGGGGGCTTCATCTAAGAGTTTGACGGCTAAGGTTGGTAAGAAACTAGAAACCAGGAGTGAGAGGGAGAGTTCGTGGGGACGGAAAACACAACAGAGGATTTTTCTGGACAACGGAGGAGAGGAGCAAAAAGAGGGAGACAACGGCAGGAGTTCTTGGGGGGTTGAACGGCTGTGAGAAGAGCGGCTAGGAGAGAAAGAGCAAGAGAGGAGGATTTGGAGAACCAAGGGAGAACTAGAGAGAGGTGGCGCAGCAAGGAGGAGGAGCCCCAACGTCATCATCATCTTCGATTCATCAAGCAATACGAGTACTGCGGACCTGAAGAAAAACGTTGACAGCCGAGGAAGATAAAGCTTTTAGGCTGCGTAAGGACGCCCAGTTCATCAGCCCAGATCCTGTTCTTTCCTCTGGAAAGGGATAAAGGTAACGCCTTTCATTTGTCTTCTGCCCATAGCTTGTAAAATCATGCCAGAAAGGTTGAAATTTTGCTGCGATGCTAGATTTTGTTTTGCTGCGAGTTTGGTTTTTCTTTTTCTGCACTTCTGTGATTGGCAACCCGGTCAGGTTATCTGGCTTTGGGGCAATGTTATGAGAGTCATGTGATTATGAACGGACTGTTGTGAAGCTTGTCTGAATTTTCTCTTTTCTTCTTACGCATGAGTAGATTGGGTTTGGACTAAAATAATTGTAGAAACAGATTTTTCTGGGTTCAAAATTGTAGTGGGCGTTGATGCTTTCTTTGCTCTTTTTCTTTTGTTTCTTCACTACTGAGATTGATGTTTGGTAGATGAATGGGGAGTCCAATGCAATGTTTCTGCCTTTAATTTACGTGAACCCATAGCTGCAGAAAGTTTCCGCAACAAAGAACAAAAGGAATTGCATTTCCTGTTCCGTTTTCTTTTCCATAGCTGCACATCAAGTCTTTCCACTTAAGTTGCATGTTTAATCTGTTTTGGGGGAATGGAAATAGGAGGTTAGGTGTTGAGTTTGCATGTTTAGGGTCTAAAATACTAGAACCATGATCGAACACCTTGTTGAAAAGCAAACAAACAGGCTGCCGAAACCATTTCTGCACTTACGTTCAGATTTCTGGTATGATATCTTCCCAAATTTTTGGTCTTTGGTTTGTGATTATCATGAAGTTTTGTTGCTTAGTTCTGAGGTTGTGATGTTGAGATGAAGAATGTTTAATCAAAGCATTGTATTTGGGCCAAAAATCTGGTTTGCATGATAAGCTGTGGCTGGAAAAGAAAATTGCAGCTGACTTTGATGCCAAAAGTCTTCATGATTTATCGAAGCTTGTTGTTGCAGAAACTCTCTTCACATCTTGCATAAAGGTCTCATTAGAATAGGTTGAGTTTTGTGAATAAATTGCTGTGCTAACAACAAAAGTGAATATCGTTGATCTTACTTGCTTTTTCCAGATTTGCATGCTCCTTGGTGAATAATTTTCTCAGCACTTTCATGATCTCTTGCTAGTTGTAGCATGTTTAAATGTTGAACATTTGTTTGTTTAGTTTAGAGTTCGGATGTTAGGGTATGAAAGTTTGAGTTTGCATGTTGGGAGTTTAAAACATTCGAATCCTATTCGGGTATTTGCTGGAAAGTGAACAATCCAGTTACTAAATGTTTGCTGTTTTGTTGGGAGTTTCAATTATTTTCTTTTTATTATCATTTGTAGAGGAATTAGGATCCATAGTCATGTTTTGTGGTAATATAGAATTTGGTTTAGAAATTGAACCACTTAGAAATCTTGTTTCTAAAAACTCAATATCTCTAGATTCTACTATTGTATTTGAGTCTAAATCTCATAATCTATATGTTTTAGAATTTTCAGCATATCTCACAAAATAGGCTGTACAACCCCATACCCTCAAATAATTTAATTTAGGTTTTCTTCCTTTCCATAGTTCATTTGGCGAAACTTTTGTCTTCTTTGAAAGTATTTGATTATGTACATGACAAACAGTTAATAAAGCCTCTCCCCAAAGGTTAAATGATAATCTAGCGCGCATAAGCATAGCATTTACCATATCAACCAATGTTCTATTTTTTCGTTCGGCTAAACCGTTTTGTTGAGGAGTGTATGGCACACTTGTTTCATGGATCAAACCATTTTCTTCACAAAAATTTAGAAAATTCATTTGAAAAATTTTCACATCCTCGATCACTTCGTAGGATTTTAATTTTCCTTTTCAACTGATTTTCAACCAAGGTCTTAAACAATTTAAACATACCAAATGCTTGATCTTTCGTTCTCAGTAAACAAACATGTGTAAATCTAGAATGATTATCTATAAAAGTTATGAAATATCTATTTTCAACTGTTGTTAAATGACCACTCAATTCACATATATCAAAATGTATAATCTCAAGTAATTTAGAAGTTCTTTTATTCGTTGGAAAATGTTTCTTAGTCATCTTCGCTTGTAGACATGTTTCATATTTTCCAAAGTTGTCATTTGTGCAGGATATTAATCTATGGTTTGACATGAATTTGATTGATCTAAAATTAACATGTGACAAACAAGCATGCCATAAATTAATAGAAGACTCAATCAAATAAGCATAAATAATAACTTTATTGATACTTAGTTTGAACATGCCATTACATGAATATCCTTCGCCAACAAATACATTAGTTTTGGATAGAATTACTGTTTCTGCCTCTATGACAGCTTGTTGCAAAGTACACTTGTGGAAACCAGATTCTTCCTTATGTTAGGAACATGATAAACATTGGTTCTAACCAATGTTTGCCAGAAGTAAACTCCACTTCAACTGTCCGCTTTCCAAGCACATCGGATGTGTTATGATTTCCCATTAACACAATCTTATTTGAGGCAGCAACTTGATAATCTTTGAATAAATTCTTGTCATTGAATACATGAATAGTAGCACTCGAATCATACCACCAATCATTAGATTGGCAATTTGTCAAGTTGCATTAAGTTACCACATTGATAGAAAGTCTATCAACCATAGCAACAATTTTTGAATTATTGGGAAGAGGATCTTCAACAACATTTGCCTTCTTTTGTCTAGCATTTGCCTCTATCTTCAATTTCTTATAGAACATGTATTTTTTTTATTATTAAAATGCCCTTTCTATGAGAACCCTCACTTTAAAACACAATTTTCCTAAACAACATGTCTTGCCCTAAGATTTAAATCACTTATAACATGTCCTTGCATTGCATTCTACATGCATTATAACATTTCCTCACATTGCACTTTATTACTCTTATTTGGAGTGTAACATTTCCTTGAGTTGGTTTTATTTTATTTCACCACACACACTTTGACCAAGTATCCTTTTATTAGTAGTTGGGACTTTATGTGAGGTGTTAAATAGGTATTGGTATATTTGAAGGGTAGAAACATCATTAGTCAAAGATTAAGGAAAGAAAAGGCCAAGATTGGGCCAAGTGGCAAAACCCTAGCCATCCACCTTGTTTGAACAAAGGATTAGAAGAATTTTAAACCAACTTTGCTCCATTTTTTTCCTCCAAAAATTTCGGCCACCTTGAAGCTTCCAAGGGAAGGAAGAAAACTCCATCTTCTTGCTATTACAATCTTAGTTTGAACTTGAACAAAAATCATAAGAGAAAGAGCTTGAGTTAGTGAGTGATTTGCCTTCAACCCTAGAGTGTGTTTCAAGCCTAGAGTTTTGGTGTTGGTGGATTGTTTTGGTGGTTCAAGCTTCATACAAGAGAGGTACATGAACCTTAAATCCTAGTTTTCTTGTGTTATATAAAATGTTTTAAGTATTGATGGCAAACTAGAAGTTGTTTGGATGATATTTGTGGTGAATCTTCTTGAACTAAACAAGTAGTAGTAGGGTTTGTCAGTTTGCCTACCATGTGTTTGATGAAATGTTTGAGCTTTGTTCATAGCTTTCCTTTATGTATTAACATGTATTGGACCCTTTTTGAGTTAGAGATAACACTTGACATGTAGTTTAAGTGAAAAACAACAAAAGGATGAAGGTTGGTGACATAAGTGAACTAGTGGACTGTTTTTCTTCCCCTTGGCTGACCGGTTTGGTAGTGGAGGTTTCTCCTTGATTTTGTAGTTCATTTGCACCTTATTTAAGCCTAAGAAACTTGGCTAAATATTTGTTTAAGGTTCGGTGTGAGTTAATATAGAAATGAAGCAAGCAAAGTGGTTGTTTGGACCACTAGTGGACTGTTTGGTTCCTTTTGATGGCTAGACTGTTATGGTCCTTTTAATCATTTTTGTGTGTTGCATTTTGAGTTCCAATGATTCTAGATAACTTTTTCCCCTGTATATGAACCATAGGAGATTAAATTGGATGAATTTGAGCCAAAACAAGTGAAGTTAGCACCAAGAGCTAGTGCAACTTTACTAGGGTTTAGGGCTGATCAGGACTGAAAAATCAGCCAACTTGTCCGAGCTACTGGTATTGATAGGAGATGAACTAGAGTGTGCATTTGGTACCGTTGGAAAGCCCTTTGAGTCTAGTTTCCAACGCCACTAACGGTACCTGATTCTCACCTTCTTACAGTAAGATATGGCTGTTTTCCCGAGACTGCGCGGGCACTACTGTTTTACCCGCGAAGAACACTTTGAGCTTGAATGAAACTTTTCTTTTGCCCAACTTTCTTGCACTTGTGAAACTTGTTTTCTCATGAACATTTACTGCATTTTGGATCTAACTTGCATGGTGAATTGAGTAGATTTAACCACTCACTTGGTCACCTAATGAGCTCGCATTTGGCTTGGAATTGAACCTAATTTGTTAACGATTTCACTCGTTGCCCTAGGATTGGGAAATGGTGGTGAACGTAACCGAGGGACTTGATGTTTGAACACTACATTGCTTGATAGGTGAGTATTCCACGACCTGTTAATTATTTATGTGAAATATTTGAATACTTGATTTGTGACTGTTTGAGCCAAACATTGTTTTGATAAATATTGAGGCGAGCGTGTGACGCCCCGAAAAAAAAATGAATTTGAGAACCCGGAAATTTTCTAATTTTCTAGGGTTTATTTTTTTAACGCCCGCCTTTTCCATATTTTCTTGATTAGAAAAATTCCCCAGATAAAGTTTATGAGCAAAAATAGTTTTAAAATGGTTTTTCTAGTATCGGTTAGTTTTTGAGAAATTAAAAGCGTATTTTGGACGTGGGACCCGCAAGTGCGGTAAATGCATTATAATTTTTGACAACTTGTTAGAATTTTGTATTAAGTGATATTATTTTCCAAGGTGTTAAGATATTTGTATTGGAGAGACAAAAAGATAAGGTTTAAACCAAAAGGTGACAAGTGTCACCATATGATTAATTCTTACTTTTGACTACTATTCATGCCTTTACCAATTTAAGCAAAAATTGACTAAAACTATCTTCATTTTCTCCTCTCTTGGCTGAAATTCTTGAAGAGCAAAAGAAAGAAAAGCTCTCAATTTCTTCCTTCTATTTCTTGCTCAATCTTCAAATGCAACCAATAAAACTCCAAATCATTCCATAAAATCTCTTTGCTAAGTGATCTTGAGCTTGGTTGTGAAGTTGTTTGGAAAGCTAAGGTGATTTGTTGCTCTATCTCTTGTATGGCTAAGGTGAGTAGTGGATGAACACCTCTCCTCCCTCTAATGATGTTAAATTCATGCTTGGTGATAGTATGAGATGCAATTTCATGGATTATTTCTTGAGTTTGGTTGAATTGGTGAAGTTTTATTATTTTTGGGGATTTTTCTGTTTTCATATGGATATGATTAGGTGGTCATGTATGATGATTGGAAATGATGTTTAATGACTCTAGGAGGTGGAAAAAGTGATTAAGTGCAATCAATTTCTGTTTTGGAAGAAATTTCAGAAAATTAGGTTTTGTAGTTCTTCATGCTGCCCGAATTTATTGCACCATGTTAGAGGCCGAATTGGCCTTTCCTTAAAATATGAAAGTTGTAGGTATTGATGAGTTTGAAGTGCCTGCAAAATTTCAGGTCATTTGGATTAGTGTAGAGTGAGATATGTCGATTTTACTGTTGCTGTTCTGGGTTGATCAGAATGCGAAAACTGCACTAGTAATTGGCTATTTTGACTGGAATTGGTTTGGATTTTGTTGTTGATGTCTTCTGATAAAATGTAGCTGAATGTCTTAGCTACCATATGCCTTTGGAATCAATGCATTTGGACCTGTATAGACTGAGTTGTGTTCATTACAGCATAGTGCGATTTGGGAACCTGCAATTACGGTTCAGGTTGTGGTATTCTGCATTTTTGACCTAGTTGTGCTAGGATTTGGACTGAGTGGCCTTCTACATTGTTGTAACCCTATCTCTTAGCTTCGAAACGGTGTATCGTGCACCTTCATCCGACAATTGTAGTGCCTTTGGTACCATTACCGCAAAATGACGTCAAAACCTATTTTTCTGGTTTTGAGCTTAACTTTCATTTCCAAACTTTTCCCTAGTTTGACTTGTACTAGTACTACTTGGAGTTTGCTGAATGGCTATTGGATGAACTTGTTGTTGTGTGTGTACCTTTGGGTTGGAATGAGGAAATCATGAAGCCATGACGGCTGGAAAAGTAAGCAAATTTAGGGGAAGTGCTGTCCGAACTTTTAAAGGATTTGTTTGCATTGAGTTTGTGATCTAAGACTTGGGTTTGAGCAAGGCAATGATACATGATGGATGATTTCTGAGCCATGGAGGTGAGTGACCTCAAACTATTTCTGAAGTTATTTATGAACCGTTTCCTGCATTATTTACTTTTGAACTGTTTCCAAAGTTACTTTTGTACCGTTTTCTTGCATTATTTACCTTTAAACTGTTTCCAAAGTTGCTGTTGAACTGTTTTCTTGCATATCATGCGTGCTTGCATATGAGTGTTCCTTGTTTACTGTATTTCTTGACTTATTGGCTTGTTATTATTGATTGATAATGTGTTAAGTGCTTTCAATGATTGTTAAAACGAGTTTTCTAGGCGAGTGTGTACTTTATCGCACTCGACCTAAATAAATATGAAAATTTCAATGATTAATGATTAAATGCTAGTTGCGCATGAATGTAAGCCGTTTGGCTGAATTGGGCCCTGCCCTTCGTTACCGATCGACTCGAGCCAGAAACGGACTCGGTCGGGCGATATGGTGACCCTGGGTGAATTTGGTATACTCGAGTATTACCTTGTAGTCCGGCTACGTCCGGATGGGTGGAGTCCGGCTACGTCCGGATGGGTGGAGACCGGCCAACGTCCGGAAAAAAAAAAGATGAACGAATAAAAAGATGAACGAGGGATTATTTACAAAAAAAATGAACGTATCCTTTTCATGAATGTTACTATCGCTTTCCATTGTACATGTTTCTTGAATTATTGATACTCCATATTTAATGTTTTGTAAATGCTGTAATCGTTTCTGGACTTATCATTTGATTTATGACATCATTGATTTATGACATCATTGAAAAGAAATATTGTTAAACCGATTTGATTACTGATTTTCTGGTTACTCGCTGAGCTTCTAGCTCACCCCAAAAATATTTTATTCCCCTCCACAGGGCTCAAGGCGAAGGCAGGACTTGTTGTGCTTATTCACGTGAATGGATGGCCTATATCTTGTACAGTTTTGGATTTGGAATCATTTGATGTATAGTTGGGAATTAGTTTCCGCTGCATTTGTGACATGTAATTATTGGAGACTTGGATGTATATTTGTGGACCATGTGATGTAATTTTGAGATTTATATTGTAATCTGTTTGAGGAATGTAGTGAACGACTGAGTCCCGGCGAGAGCCGGGCAGGCGGCCCGCCGAACCCTCTGGTTCGCCCTAGGGGAAGGTGGGGTCGTCACAGTTGGTATCAGAGCTTAGGCTTCAGATCTCTGTAGTGTATCCTAGGCTTAAAGTTTAGGATGCCGGACTGTGGGTTTGATTTGACTCTTGAGAGATTTGTGCGGGATGTCTTGACTTGATTAGTACAAAATGGAATGTCGAGGACGACATTCTTTTAAGGAGGGGAGATTGTGACGCCCCGAAAAAAAAATGAATTTGAGAACCCGGAAATTTTCTAATTTTCTAGGGTTTATTTTTTTAACGCCCGCCTTTTCCATATTTTCTTGATTAGAAAAATTCCCCAGATAAAATTTATGAGCAAAAATAGTTTTAAAATGGTTTTTCTAGTATCGGTTAGTTTTTGAGAAATTAAAAGCGTATTTTGGACGTGGGACCCGCAAGTGCGGTAAATGCATTATAATTTTTGACAACTTGTTAGAATTTTGTATTAAGTGATATTATTTTCCAAGGTGTTAAGATATTTGTATTGGAGAGACAAAAAGATAAGGTTTAAACCAAAAGGTGACAAGTGTCACCATATGATTAATTCTTACTTTTGACTACTATTCATGCCTTTACCAATTTAAGCAAAAATTGACTAAAACTATCTTCATTTTCTCCTCTCTTGGCTGAAATTCTTGAAGAGCAAAAGAAAGAAAAGCTCTCAATTTCTTCCTTCTATTTCTTGCTCAATCTTCAAATGCAACCAATAAAACTCCAAATCATTCCATAAAATCTCTTTGCTAAGTGATCTTGAGCTTGGTTGTGAAGTTGTTTGGAAAGCTAAGGTGATTTGTTGCTCTATCTCTTGTATGGCTAAGGTGAGTAGTGGATGAACACCTCTCCTCCCTCTAATGATGTTAAATTCATGCTTGGTGATAGTATGAGATACAATTTCATGGATTATTTCTTGAGTTTGGTTGAATTGGTGAAGTTTTATTATTTTTGGGGATTTTTCTGTTTTCATATGGATATGATTAGGTGGTCATGTATGATGATTGGAAATGATGTTTAATGACTCTAGGAGGTGGAAAAAGTGATTAAGTGCAATCAATTTCTGTTTTGGAAGAAATTTCAGAAAATTAGGTTTTGTAGTTCTTCATTCTGCCCGAATTTATTGCACCATGTTAGAGGCCGAATTGGCCTTTCCTTAAAATATGAAAGTTGTAGGTATTGATGAGTTTGAAGTGCCTGCAAAATTTCAGGTCATTTGGATTAGTGTAGAGTGAGATATGTCGATTTTACTGTTGCTGTTCTGGGTTGATCAGAATGCGAAAACTGCACTAGTAATTGGCTATTTTGACTGGAATTGGTTTGGATTTTGTTGTTGATGTCTTCTGATAAAATGTAGCTGAATGTCTTAGCTACCATATGCCTTTGGAATCAATGCATTTGGACCTGTATAGACTGAGTTGTGTTCATTACAGCATAGTGCGATTTGGGAACCTGCAATTACGGTTCAGGTTGTGGTATTCTGCATTTTTGACCTAGTTGTGCTAGGATTTGGACTGAGTGGCCTTCTACATTGTTGTAACCCTATCTCTTAGCTTCGAAACGGTGTATCGTGCACCTTCATCCGACAATTGTAGTGCCTTTGGTACCATTACCGCAAAATGACGTCAAAACCTATTTTTCTGGTTTTGAGCTTAACTTTCATTTCCAAACTTTTCCCTAGTTTGACTTGTACTAGTACTACTTGGAGTTTGCTGAATGGCTATTGGATGAACTTGTTGTTGTGTGTGTACCTTTGGGTTGGAATGAGGAAATCATGAAGCCATGACGGCTGGAAAAGTAAGCAAATTTAGGGGAAGTGCTGTCCGAACTTTTAAAGGATTTGTTTGCATTGAGTTTGTGATCTAAGACTTGGGTTTGAGCAAGGCAATGATACATGATGGATGATTTCTGAGCCATGGAGGTGAGTGACCTCAAACTATTTCTGAAGTTATTTATGAACCGTTTCCTGCATTATTTACTTTTGAACTGTTTCCAAAGTTACTTTTGTACCGTTTTCTTGCATTATTTACCTTTAAACTGTTTCCAAAGTTGCTGTTGAACTGTTTTCTTGCATATCATGCGTGCTTGCATATGAGTGTTCCTTGTTTACTGTATTTCTTGACTTATTGGCTTGTTATTATTGATTGATAATGTGTTAAGTGCTTTCAATGATTGTTAAAACGAGTTTTCTAGGCGAGTGTGTACTTTATCGCACTCGACCTAAATAAATATGAAAATTTCAATGATTAATGATTAAATGCTAGTTGCGCATGAATGTAAGCCGTTTGGCTGAATTGGGCCCTGCCCTTCGTTACCGATCGACTCGAGCCAGAAACGGACTCGGTCGGGCGATATGGTGACCCTGGGTGAATTTGGTATACTCGAGTATTACCTTGTAGTCCGGCTACGTCCGGATGGGTGGAGTCCGGCTACGTCCGGATGGGTGGAGACCGGCCAACGTCCGGAAAAAAAAAGATGAACGAATAAAAAGATGAACGAGGGATTATTTACAAAAAAAATGAACGTATCCTTTTCATGAATGTTACTATCGCTTTCCATTGTACATGTTTCTTGAATTATTGATACTCCATATTTAATGTTTTGTAAATGCTGTAATCGTTTCTGGACTTATCATTTGATTTATGACATCATTGATTTATGACATCATTGAAAAGAAATATTGTTAAACCGATTTGATTACTGATTTTCTGGTTACTCGCTGAGCTTCTAGCTCACCCCAAAAATATTTTATTCCCCTCCACAGGGCTCAAGGCGAAGGCAGGACTTGTTGTGCTTATTCACGTGAATGGATGGCCTATATCTTGTACAGTTTTGGATTTGGAATCATTTGATGTATAGTTGGGAATTAGTTTCCGCTGCATTTGTGACATGTAATTATTGGAGACTTGGATGTATATTTGTGGACCATGTGATGTAATTTTGAGATTTATATTGTAATCTGTTTGAGGAATGTAGTGAACGACTGAGTCCCGGCGAGAGCCGGGCAGGCGGCCCGCCGAACCCTCTGGTTCGCCCTAGGGGAAGGTGGGGTCGTCACAGAGCGTGTACTTTATCACACTCGACCTCCCTTGTTTCCACTGAGGCTCTGTATACTGCTATTATGAGATGTGATTTCGCTATATGTGACTGTGTTTGAGTTGTTTGGGCAATACCCCATCAATTACTGCTATTGTTTTGGTACCCAATCTCATAGGTGAATCGGTTGTATCGAGCCCGCAAGGGTTTGGTCGAGAAAGCTGATAAACCTTGAGGACTTTTTACTGAAAACTGGAAACCGGTATACTCAAGTATTACCTATTACTATTTGAGGAGTTCGGGCCTGGTAAGGGGGTTGACTGGTGGACGGGAATTGGAGAAAATGGAGTTCTACGGACATTGTATTCTTTAAATGCAAACGTTGATGGAGAGTCAATGGGTTCTTGTATGATCAAGTTCAAGTGGATTTGGCTTTTGGAAGCCACCCGTATCCTTGAATTGAATTGTGATTACACTGTTGTAGTACAATACTGTGTTTACTTGTTTACTTTAAATCTTTATCTGGCTACGTGTGTATCTGTTTATTTGGAATCTCACTGAGTTTTAGCTCACCCCACTCCCTTTGTTTTCCTTAACAGATGTGGGATGGACATAGGGGCAAGAGCTTTCAAAGCTTTATCTTTTACTTGAACTTGTACTTCGAATTGTAACCTTTTGCTTAGTTGACTTTACTTTTGACTCTTGTAAGTTTGAATTCATAAGTTCGACTTATGTTATGTAATTGTAGTGTAGAGTGTAAGTTTGACATTTGGCTTGACATTCTAAGTTTGGAAAGTTGGCTTGACGATTATATGCCATTAGGGTTTGTACGCTTTAATTTGAAGTTATTTCACTGGTTATCTTGAGTTGCTAATCTTTGATCAATTGTGCCCCGGCGAGAGTTGGGCAGGCAGTACGCTCATACCCTAGGGTTCGCCCTAAGGAGAGGTGGGACTGTCGCACTTTCTTTCCACAAGAAAAACATGACTTGTCTTTCTTATTGTTCGTAGAATTTCTAGGAGACATATCTCCATGTTTTCTCTTATTGCCGAATTTGTTTCCACCTTTCCTAGATTTTTTATTAGTACTAGACTCAATATTATTCACCTTAGTACCAGATTCCAAAGCAAACTTATTCTCTCGAATACGAGTATCCTCTTCAATTTGGATATGTTTCGTAAATTGTTCTATGGTGAAATTTTTAGGAGTGTGCAGTAGTTTCTTCCTATAATGATTCCAAGTGGATGGTAATTTTGCAGTCACAGAACCCACTTGAAGTTTATCCGACACTTCAATACTTAAATCCTTTAGTCTAGACACTAACAGAAGTAATTCATCAACTTGATTTATCACAGATTTGTTATCCAACATTTGAAACTCAAAGAACTTCATAGTTAAAAATCTGTCCGTACCTTGTTTTTCAAACATGTATTTGTTCTCCAAAACCTTCCAGATTTCTTACGGTGATTTAAGAAAATGAAACAAATCATATAGACGGTCAGACAAGGCATTTATGATGAAACCACTACAGCAAACTTCGTCTTCCTCACATTTTTGTGGCTTACCTTGATCTCATTAGACTTGCTATCAGATAGTTCAGGAATCTTTGGCAGATTATCAGCCAATAGGTATGCAATGCCCAATTCCTTGATAAGAAACAGCAACTTGTGTGAGGACCCGAAAATTTTCTTATTTTCGTCATATATTACTGGTTTATTTAAATAGTTATTCACTCATTTTCTCCGCATTATTTAATTCAACTACTTAAAATCCATTTATATGGAAAAACACCGCTCTTATGTTTTTAAAGCGTTTTGTTAGAAAATTTACTTTTCGAAAACTCGTTTAGTTCGGAACAACGAGTATACATTTTTCGAGTCTATATTTGAATCGAGAGTATATTAATTTTGGAGAAGTAAGAATGATCAATAGTAGATTAAGAAAAGTTAACTTGAGATTTGAGGAGTTAAAACTCGACTCATGTGAGGACTCGCAAAATTTGTTATTTTAAATTCCACTTCGAGCTTATTTAAATATTTAATTGCCCATTTACTCTGAATATTATTTTCTAGTCCATTTAGACCTAATTACATGAGTTTATAGCTTCTTTATAATTTTAAAGTGACTCGTTTCAAAATTTAATTTTTGGAAACTCGTGAAGTGAAAATAGCGAATACGCGATTGGAGTTAATAATCGATTCGAGGATACACTAAGTTTGGAAAATTAGAAACTTGCAGGCTGGACTTAAAATAGGTAATTTTATGTTTAAGTACTTAAGTGATAGTTATTAGTACTATCGTTATAAGAAATTCTTGGAAGTTTCGCTTTATCGCGCTTAATTTGGAGATACGCGTTTTCACACGTGCGATTTAATTGAGAGACTTTAGACCCTCATTTTGGGACAATTAAGAGTGGACAATATTTATATGAATATGAGTGCATTAAAGGTTTAGTGCACTAGTGATATAAACTCGAGAGGAATCGAGCACGAAGTGCGCGTGTACGCGCACTATCCTTAGTTGACTTTTGGAGCATTTTGGGCCACACATTATTAAGCTTCTCTTGGGTGCATCACACTAGATCATAACCCTTCAATTCATCATCTAAAGTGGCGTGCAACACTCTCATTTTCCTCTCCAAGACAGCCGGCCACCATCCCAAAGAAGAACAACTCAAGTTCTTCAATTTTCTTCACCTAAACTTGCTCCAAATCATCACCATTTCACTTCAAATTTCAATCACACTTAGTTCAACACTTGGAGATTACATCTAGCTAAAAAAAGGAGCTGCTGTCCATGGTTTTTCTTGAGCTAAGGAGAGCCAAAAATTTCTGTCTTGAACATCAAAGCGAGTAAGTGACGATCAACCCTTCAATTCTTGTTTTATGAGAGTAGTAGTGCACATTTAAACTCATGCATGCATATGGGTAGCTTGTTTATGATGAAAAAATTGTTGTGTGGGCTCTATGAACTCCCACCTTGATTGGATGGACTGATTTGATGATTGATGATGAAATTAATGATGGTTTAGTGCTTAAATTAGTGGATTAATGTTGTATTGTGGGTAGAAAATCAAAGGAGGTGCTTGGAGCAAAAGTGACCGTTTTACGCCTGCCTTGTTCGACTACTTTTGTGCAAAATTTTGAGGTTCTAATGACTTGTTTATGTTGTTTACATGTTAAATTAGTTGTGTAAAAAGTTTCATTGAAAAATAACTTGATTTGGTCACCCAAATGTTGGATTTACGAAAGCTTAGAAATCTGGAAATTTATCCCGTATTCACCCAGGCAGTGTATTTGTTTCGGCTATATCTTTTTCCTCCAATGTCGGAATCGAGTGCCGTTTACTGCACTGGAAACTAGACATTCCCAGATTTCATTTGGTATAAAATTCACGTTCTGGTTCCACTCGAGTGAGCCAAACGATTCATTTGAAAATTGCTGTCCTGTTTCGTTTGTCACTGGGAGGCAGATTATGAACTGCAAATTGATGCTCACGAATGAGCTGGTTATGGATAGATTTTGAAAATGGTTTCTTCTGAGAAAATATAGCCTTATGAGCCTATTTTGTAACGCCACCAACCATGCTCAATTCTGAGTTGAATTGAGTAATTTATGATCAAAATTCAAAACTGACTTTGTGAACGAAAACAGTGTTTGGACAGATTTGAAACTAACTATGGTTTGGGACTTGCTATCCGAAGCCTCTTAGTGTAAATCATCTATCAAATGTACTTGAATATATTTTGGACATTTCCTACTGGAATGAACCATGTGTGAGATGTTCTTTGACCAAATGTTTGGAAACGGCAAGACGGAAGTTCGAAGGCAGCTTAGCCTTAGAATTTCTTGTGATTTCAACGGTTTTGTTAACCCACTTTCTGTGCTTATTTCTCCATGAAATTTGGTAGAGGAACAATCCTTATATGGTAGTATTATACTGCTAATTTTGGTGTTGTTCTGAGGCCGTTTCATTGCTCAACTAAACTTCCAAACTTTGTGACTTGATTTTGGAAAACCCTTGTTTAACAAGGAAATTTGGGTAACTTTGAGTTACCATATCTTGGTGCTCGAAACTTCAATTCTCATTCTGTTTGTTTGTTTTAAACCTGGATTACAACTCTAATAGAGTTCCAAATTTCAGAGGCTAGCTCGAATTGTATGAATTTTGCCGAATTTTCAAACTTTGTCGAAAATCAACCCAAATCTGTCTTGATTTTCTAAAACAGCAACTTTGGGCTAAATTTCGAATATTTTCCAATTAGAATCATGGAAAAGTGTCTTCTAAGAACTTTTAGTACTTTGGAAATAGTTTCCAATGGCACAAAGTTTTCTAATTTTGGACTTGTAGAGAATGAGATACGATTTTTCAAAATATGGGTGACAAATCTGAAATTTCCGAACTTAAAGGAAATTGAGGGTTGTGAACTCTCTATTTTACTTCGATATTGTTAAACCGTTGTACACTTGATTTCAAAGATGAAAATCAGATTTCGCTTGTGTTTTAAAACCCCATTTTTGAGCCTCGATTTATGAGTAATTAAGGCTCATTTTCGTGAAATTTTCTTAGATTGTACAAGTGTGCAATCTTCCTTGATAATTAGGGGTTTTAAACGATGGTGTGTAATAGACAATTACCATTTGCTCAGGTGCTCAAGGAGACCTTCAAGAGGATCTCAAGAGGAACACCTAAAGGCTCGTTTGCGCACTTACTCCCTTATTCGATTGGTGAGTGTCAAGTGCATGAACTTGATGTTAAGTGGTTATCTGTTTCTTATCCGTTATGAAAATTTGAAATTTTGAGACGAGGGTGTACTTTACCGCACTCGTGCTCTTTCAAATGAAATTATATTCGAATTTTGCTATGTGAATTCATATCCGACTTGTACATGGTAATGTGAATGTGATTCGTATTTGTTTTGATTCGTCTATGTGATCCGTATTTGTGATTCCTATTTGGAATCGTCGATTTGAGCGTTGCTCGTCGACTTATATTCGTATTCGTATTCGGGGGACGCCCAAACTCGTTGGCTAACTTTGCGAATCGAGCCAGCATAGGCTTGGTCGATAAGCTTAGCAAACCATGAGATATTCGTAGAGCATGATCTATTGGAGAGATCTTGCTCGGCATTACTCGCGCAGTATTGCCATGATATACTCGAGTATTATCAGAAACTTTGATGAGCGGGCCCGGTAAAGGGGGTGTAACGGTGACGGGATTCGAAGAAAAGTGGTGTATCTACGGATTTGATACTTATGTGGTTGACGGAGTGTCAACGAAAAATGTGATCAAGACTTCGACTCGACTACGTGGAATTTAGCTCCTGAGAGCTACAGTATCCTTGAATTGTTTCTGTTTATTTTCCTATTCGAAATGTGAATTATTCGAACTTTATAGCTTTACTTACTATGTAATTTGTGGCTACTTGGATTATGTGTTTGTATGTGTGTTTCTTGGCCTCACTGAGTATTGGCTCATCCCATTAGTTTGTTTTCCTTAACAGGTTGGATTGGAAGATTTTGAAAAAGCCTACTAGATTATATTTTTGATTGGAATCTGGGTTGTAAATGTTTAGTCAACTTTTAATGGTTGTATTTTGGGACTTGATGTATCTTTTGTGAACATGATGTAAGATTTGAATATTTAGTTAAGGAAGCGACTTTTCTTCATTTTGACTTGTAGTATTTGGTATGTATCGTTAAGTTCGATTTGACTTGTATTGAGTCCTAGCGAGAGTTGGGCGGGCGTCCCGCGGATACCCTTGGATTCGCCCTTGGGAGAAGTGGGGCGTCACAACTTGTCCTTCCAGCAGGTGAAATTGGTGCCATCAAAACGATCCAACTTGATCATATTTGTGAGGACTTGAAAATTATTTTATATTTTTCCTTATTTTTGAATAAGCTAATTTATATTTTCTTTTGGTTTAATTCACTTGCCTTAATTTCTCAGATAGTTTAATGATTGAGTCAAGAGTGTTATCTTTTTCTTCCATGATTTGGTGGATGTTAAGTTTTATAGTGTAGTATGGTAGTGTGACCAACAAGTGAGGTGTGTGTGATAAATTGGTGGTTAAGAGGGAGTTTTGTGCAAAGGAAATTATGTGAAAAGAAGTGTTAAGAGTTAATTGGAGAAGCACTAGATATGTTGGTGATTAGAGCCAAATAAGGAGACAAAGAGATAGGCATTAACCTAGCATTGCCAAATGTCACTCATCCATGGAATTTTGACCAAGACTTTTCTTTCTTCATTATTTCTTCCATATTTCTCTCGTCTTGGCCAAAATTATGAAGGAGAAAAAGAGAGATACTTAGGTTATTAAATAGACAATAATCCTTGCTATGCCAAGTGTCAATCATCTAGCTAACCCCTTGACCAAGACAAGCTTTATAATTATCCAACCAAACATTCATTTTATCACCATTTTTCTTCTTTCTTGCTTAGCTTGGACAAAAATTTTAGAGAGAAAAGAGGGAGAGAAAATACTCAATTTCAAGCCTTGATTCTTGCCTATTTAATGAGCAAACAAAAGGGAGAATCGTAATCTACTCCATCAAAACTTGAAACAAGATTGGGAGGAAGCTATTGGAGGAGTTTTGGAGGAGGAAAGTCTTGCATCTTCCTTGATTTGTTTGCCATCCTTGGGTTTGGAGGTAAGAGGTGAATTTTGCTAGAAACCTTAGTTTTCTTCCTTTGCTTTTGAGTTTGGATGATGTATGATGTACTAGAAGCTAAAGGAAGGACTTGTATGCAGGATTTTATGTTTTTCAAGTTATATTACAAAAAAATTCTAGCTTTGGTGCATATTCTAGTTAGTTTAGTTTTGAGTTTTATATATATGAAAGTTTGATGGATTTGCTAGCCTAGCATATGCACCATACACTTCATGATATGTTATCTTGATTGATAGTGGAAAATAGGATTGAAAATTGGAGGGTTAACTAGAGGAACTTGGGGTTATATTGCTGCGAATTCTTCCTTGGTTAGTTGAGAGAGAGAGAGAGAGAGAGAGAGAGAGAGAGAGAGAGGGAGGGAGAGAATTTACCAGTTTTTCTCCATGATTTATGACTGAAAATTTCATCTTGTTGCTCAATACCCTTTATGACATGTTAATCTTAACATACATGTTGGATTTGAGTGAAAAATAAAGAGTTTTTAAGGGAAAAAATTTGTTTCTTCAAACTGTTCTCTTGCTGAAAATTTTTCCAGCCTTGAACTGTGGAGGAAGCTTGAACTTTCAGCTTTTATATGCAAATTTTCTTTGTTGAGTTTGCTGGAATACATGATAAATACCTCATTTCATGTTACAAGCCTATCATTATGTGATTTATGGTTGAAAACGAGTAAAAGAGATGCTGTTTTGGTGACAAAAAGTGAGAAAACACTTGCCAGAATTTTCCTATTTAAAACTGAGGGAAATAAGCTAGGATTTCTCCAGCTTTATCCCTAAAATTTTGTTGTAAATTGACACATCTTGGCTCTACATACCTTCTAACACCTAAATCTTGTCATGTACGTGATATTTGAGGAGTTCAAAGCAAGAAAAGACCGACTTTTAAAGCATTTTTAAGGCTGGAATTTCTAGACAGCAAATCAAGAGGAAAAGTTGCAAATTTTGGTTCTCGTTTTTTAGAAATTTTGATTAATTCTGTCTAAGAGCACCTTACACATCTCTTATCTCTTTCATCTTGACATACATGTAGTGTTTTTCTTGAATCCAAGTGAGGCTAAGTTGTGCTTGGTTGGCCGATTGAGCGTGGGAGGATTTGCGTTTTCATGTTAGGGTACTTTTGTTTTACTTTTGTACTTACTCTTGCTCAAGAGACTTGGTTAAAATGTTCCTTTTCACATATAGGTTGGATATGAGCAAAAATAAGGGGATTTAAAAGGAGGAAGGTAATGGTTGCCTAAACATGTTTTCTAGTTAGAAGTAACTAGCTTTAAGCTTGTAATTCTTGTTACTTTTGTCCAAGATACTTGTTAACACCATGAGTTTTATATGTGGCTACTTGGTGGGATTCTTGCCTCAAATTACATATTACATGTTCCCTTTTATAGTTGATGTGTTGTACTAGATTTTTGCTATGAATTTAAGGAAGAAAAGTGAGGATGTTAAAGGAAATTGGCAAGGTCATGTTGGACTTTTGTTGGAATTTTATGATGATTAGGACTTACTTTTGCTTAAGATACTTACCAAGACTTTGAACTTCACATGTACGTTGGTTTGAGCTAAAATAAAGAGGGACAAGAAGAGGAAAATGAGTTTTCTCCAAAATGTTTCTTGCTTGAATTTGCCAGCTTTGCACTACAAAAGTCTTGTCCCATTTTCGTTAAAGTTTTCACTATAAGTGATGTCCTTGTGCTCTATATTTTGCTTGAGACATTGATCTATCATACATGAGGTTTCTTTCCCTAGATTTGAACAAGAAAATTTTGCATTTTTGGGAGCTATATGAGGGTTAAACCTACAAATTGCTTTATTGGCTAAGTGAAATTTCGAAATTCATAGTTTGCATTTATATTGGCATGAAATGGCTAGACTCTTGATGTATGATATGACCACAAGATTTGAGAGTGACTAAGAGAAAGAACCATGGTTTGAAGTAAAAAGGTTGTGATCAATTGGTGAGTGTTCCAACTGTATGTTCCATGTTACTTGATCAAATGTGACTTGTTGTTAGAAATTACTAGAGATTTTCATTTGTTATTTCACAGGCGAGTGTGTACTTTATCGCAATCGACCTTTGTAAAGTTGAGTTATATGATCCTGCATGCGAACTTGAGTGTACATGTGCATGAATGTAGGCCGGCTGTATATCTTTTTGCAACGGCTAAACTGGGTTTTTCGCTAGCACTCTTATCCGAGACGTTGGGTAAGCTAGACAGCCTTAACTTACTCATGCGTATGCGTGAATGTAGGTTGACAATGGCTGAACTAGGCCCTTCGTTGGAACTCTTATTTGAGACCAGCCTTAGAGCGGTCGGGTAAGCTGTACAGCCTTGGGTAAAGTAAGAATTTCCGAACCTATTTACTCGTAACTTGAACTCGTGACTTGAACTCATGACATGCTTAAATACCGGAACGTTAGGTGACATCTAACGTCTCCAATCATGACATGTGTGAGCATTGGGTGACAGCCAACAACTCCACTTGTGAATATTTGAACACTTGGGACTCCAAATCCAAATCATGAATACTTGAACACTTGGGGCTCTAAGCCCAACCCATGGCTAGTTGGTTGAATCAATCTGACAAAACAGTTTGGTCGAGGAAATTGACGAACTGCGGGTACTTGTTTTAATTTCGAGCCCGATAGGGGGATGGTCGATGAATGGAGATTGGCAATTAAGTGGTGATTTACGGATATTATAATTCCATGGTCGACGGAGTGTCAACGGATCCTAGAAAAATTGTCGTGGAACCTGCTCCTGAAAGCAGACTATATTCTTTTACTTGAATGTGTTCCTTGATAAATGATCTATCTGGATATTACATGCTTCCTGACATATGCGATCATGCCATAATATGACTCTATCATGCTTGATAGTTTGCTTGCATGTCTTCTTGGAATCTTGTTGGATTTTTAGCTCATCCCATTAGTTTGTTTTTCTTACAAGGGGCAAGAACATGAGAGTAGGATTTGGAGAAGACGGAATCTTTGTCTAAATTTTGTTAGTTGCTCGCATGAGCACTTCTTAGCTCCATATCGAATTCGCTTGATTTCACTTTGTATGCTTAGAGCCCTGGCTATGTTTAAGGATGGTTTCGACATTTGATGTCCCCGATTATATACATCTAAGATTGGAATCGTTATTGCTCTTATTATTGAGATTGTTGTTTTATAAATTTTGTAGTGCATGAGTAGTCCTGGTGAGAGTTGGGCAGGCAGTTCGCCACACCCTTGGATACGCTCTAGGGGGAGTTGGGGTCGTCACAATATCAGACTTGAAAAATTTGTTCAGAACATTATCCGAACTGGTGCCCTCCATGTTGGAAATTTCCTTAAGATTGTTAGAGAAGTTTCAATTACAACTATGGAAAATGGCTTTGCCGTGAAGATTCAATTTCCTTAAGTAAATTTGCCCCCACTATTCTAGTATCGGGTTTGCGGCAATTCCCTCTAGGAATAACTAAGCCAACCAGAATTTTCTCTCAGTAGAATGAAGAAATTCTCCCAAGAACGGTTTAGAGAATTATTGTTTTGAAAAGAAGTAGAAAAATAGTAAAACTAGAAGAAAAAGTGAGTTTTTCTAATATCTAAACATCTTTATTTATAACGTTTAGACACCTCAAAAGAAATGTCATGTCTTTTGGAAGCATACTTTTCCTAAATAGGCACCTTTAAATGAATAGGCACAATTCAAATTACTAGACACTTCTTTGAGAGTTATACTAGTTTACGTTAGACACAGCTCTTAGAACATCCCAAACATCATGACACTTGAATTGGTGTGCAAACCTTTCCATTCTCCTCTAACTTCCAATGAAGAGTCATCACTAACTATATCCAACAAGAAGTACATATAAACACTTGTAAAGAAGATATAATGCCATTCACATGACAAATAAGAGAAAAATTTCTCACCTAAGCTTTGGTGTTTCACTTCAAACTTCGAACCTTTCAATCCATGCTCATTTGTCTCTTTTTCTCATGGTTCTTTAATTACCTCATCTTCCTCCATGTTGCTTCTCTTCTTTTCTTACTTTGTCTAGCCTGTAAATCGGACCCAAGATGCACAATTATTAGCCCCTCCCTTCTTTCTTCTTCTCCTGCCCCAATTTTTTATCCACGAAGTGCTCATAAGCTCCTATTTAGTTTTGTTAGATAAATCTACGATGAAGGTGGATGGCTCTTGAGCTGATATTATTCGATTTTGAATCCCTAAACTCCTGCTCACAACATGCTAGAAGGGTCTTAGAGAAACACCTCATCTTGTTAAAATTTACAACTTCTAAAATCAAATGTTGCACCACAAATTTTAGATAGTATCTCAATTATCTCTTCACAAACATCTAAATCATAAGGTAATCTCAACTTTCAGCTCTATAACTCAATCCAGTCCCCTTGAGCTTACCCAAATTTCCATCACCAATTGCAAATTTATTAATAAAACCAACCCTCCAATTTAGTCCACAGACGTATATTACAAACTCTAAAATTTGGGGTCATTAATTTTCTTTTTCCAGTAAAAGCACTTGAATGAAAAGATAGGATTGGCTTGGTAGCGAGGGGATGGCAAGTGAAGAAGAAATTGTTGCTTTTCTATTACTAGACAGATATAAAGTGAAAATTGCTACATGGTACCTAGCAAGCATTGAACATCAACTTTAACTAGGGGTAAATCAAGATAAAACCCTCACAATTTTGAATTATCCATTTCAGCCCTAGAAAATGAAGGAAATGCTAAGTTGAGCCCCTTTTGAATTACACAAATTGGTCCTAAGGGGTCAACTGAGTGAAAAGTAAAATAAGAGAAGTATCTAAAAATCTAGTCACATATAAGGGTCAATTAGGACAAATCCACAATAAAATAGTATAAACACTTATTTTCTAGAATGTTTTTGTATAATTTAGTAAAGTCTCAATTATGGAGTGTCGCATATCCTTAACTACGTGATTATACTTGTTTGGCCTATCTTGATTTTATATGTTAATGATTTCTTGCGTACACAATGCCTCCGACTTTGTGTTGACATTATTATTGGTTTCGAGTAGCTAAACTCATGTGAATCGGGTTGTAGTCCTTTGAGTTTGACATTTTAGATTATTTCTTAATCTAAATCCCAACTATTAAGAAATAATCTAAAATGTCAAACTGAAAATATTCACCATATCATTAATGTTAACAGTTCAGGATTTCATGCATTGCTAATGGTTGTAGCAATTGCTAATTGGTTTTTACAAGCTAATATAAATGGAAGCTAAGGAATAACAAAGTAGGATAGCTAAATGACCAAGTGTCAAGTGTCAAATGATCACACATACTGTTTCTGATCAGGTGCTATGCAGTGCATCAATGATTGATGTACCTTAAATCATAGCCGTTCATTGTATTGGGTTGAGAAGATTTCAACCATCCATTCTTCGAATGGATACTAATGTAGCCATCCTATCCACCATCACGTGTAATTTCCAAAGGTTAGCAAGATCAAGGACACTTGATCAATGTTCGATTCATCCGACAATTGGATCGGCTGTTCAGGGCAGTCGAGAAGATAAAGGGGACCCTAACAGAGTCAGGGGATGCTGCGGATGATCCCAACTCTTCTGGTAGCTATTGAACCTGGTACTGACACGTGGACGTGCTTCGGTGGAAGAAGTGGACCCCACACATGTATGAAATAGTAGATGTGCAATATAGGATATGACGTAGAAGTTATGTATTCGTACGTAAGTAGGAATTTAATGCAGCAGTACCACATGTAATCTATATATAGTATCGAAATAAAAATATGTCAATTCATTTCATCTTGGAATAAAATGCGTACAAATTCGAAATCTGCTTCCTTGCAGTTAATCTAAATACGTGACAAGGAATTACAAGCTAATTCTAGATTAATCAAACTTATGACACTGTAATTATGTAATTAGCTCATGAAAATAGTGTTGGCCCTACTATTGATCCTACTAGGATCCACGCCCTTCAAGGACCAGGGAATCTTGATCAGGAGTCTTGCTCACATTTTGGTGAGGTGGAGCCTCCTGCGGAGGTTGTAATTTGCCAGAATTGACACCGACCAAGTGCTCGGAGTGGCTTGAAACATGGTGAAATGGAGGGGATCTTTCTTGAATTCTCAAGAATAACTTCCTTTTTGCATCTATTGCTGTGTAGTAGGCAACAGCCACGCGCAAACCTAGTTCTCGTGGTTCACCTCTTCCTCTTCCTCTTGGACAGGTGATGCCTGATATTGATTTCTGGGGGCGAACAGGAGCTCTTGGAGGAAGTAGAATACGACATTATATTTGGTTCAGTTGAGGAGGTCACCACGATTCGATGCGTTTAAGTAGTCGTGATAGGAGGAATTGGCACAAGGATTGTAGAGTAGGATTGTGAGAATTATGGATATTTAGAATTGACCAATAAGTTGAGAATATTTTTGACAAAAATTGATTAGGCCTAGTGCACACTAATTGGTCCAATTGTCATTTAATTGACCCATTTGATGGAGAAATTGATAACATTTTTGAGAATAATGGTTGGGCTTTGTGCGAGGCTCAGTTACATTTTAAGTGACTAGTTAATCAAGAAGTTGAGAAAATTTTCGATAATAATAAATTGGGTCTGGTGTGAGGCCCACTTATCATTTGATTGGCCTACCTAATCAAGAAATTAGAAATATGCTGGGCCTGAATATAAGTGGCCCATACATTGATAATCCTAATTCTATTTCTTTATCTTTCTCGAGAAGTATAGGGGCACGCAGATTCTCATAGCTTCTCTGATCTGTGAGATGAGAATTTGCTCCGGTTGAATGGCCGGAAGCATCCATATTTCAAATAATCATCCTGTCGTGAGGTATGATCTATGAGGATGGACGATTTACTTCGCACTTGCATATTGTGAAGCTCTATTACAGAGAGTATGAATGGTCAAAAACCTTCGAAACATAATTCTCCTAAGTTACCTGCGAATTGAAGCAAGAAATAGAGAGAGTTGGTATTTTCATTGAACTACTCTTATGTCCTTACTCTCGATGAAGATGAGATGGCTGGGAAGGAAGAGTTTTTGTATTTTCTAATAAACCTCAAAAATTTAGTGAAACTATGTTGATGATACACAGTGCAGAGCTCTACCTAGATGACATCACCCAACCCATTCCAAAGTATCTGTTGTATTTGATAGACTGGGTTGAGTACGCGAGACAGTAGTACATTGGGCCCCTTTAAGGGCCTTTTTCTCAAGCATTGATGATTGACATAAAGGTTAAATAGTTAAACAATGTGATATAAATAAGGGATTACCACAGCATCCGCTCGTGATTGTATCGGAAAATGGCTAGTCGAGGAACGAAGAGATATGCTGGTCCCAGGGCTCCTGTGAGACCCATCACTAGAAGAAGGAGGTTGTTCAGTAGCACTGGTAGCAGTGCAGCGGATTTTGTTCTATCCTTGATTAGAGATTTCTCAATGAAAAATATGAATCAGAGTTTGAAGAGAGGGAGGGGAAAGGAGCCCTTGACTGCTAACCTTTGCAAGACGCGCGAGGTTGTTGATGCGAGGTAGAAAATGGCCTTTTGCACAGATTGGGATCATATATGAGACCTTTGACCCTGACGAAGGCATTGCATGCGAAACCGTATGACACGATTACATGAAACTTCCGGAGCTAGGGTAGGGACCCAGACGTAGATATGGAAACAAGTGTAAAGTGTCTTTCATTAACATTGACGGAAGTGTGCTGATTGGCAGTGATACTGTCTTAATGGACAATGGACATGGGGCTCATCGAAGTGGGCCAATTGACGGCATATTAGGCTTACTTATCGTTTTGGACCGTAAACTTAGTGACTAGTGTAATCCCAACTTTCAAGATGTCCTCGGTAAGGTTACGGGAAATTGCGGATCGAAGGCGGACCTTCATGTTCGCAATAACATGCTTAACCATTTTCACGTGTTGATAAGGGAAAAGATCATCGTGAAGAGTGTATTGAGGAGAGTAGGATATCCATTGATAGACACATCACATTTTTTGAAAAGAATAGATTCCTCACTAAATTTAAGGATTACAAAATGTTGACCGTTGGACGTTATAATAACGTCAAGGAGAATGCACTAATATTGTACATAATGTGGGAGAGTCTCTGTGGGTATCTCATTGCTGTAAATATTGATAGTCGAATGATGTACTGTTAATGAATATCCTACTCCTCTCATTACACCCCTTCACGATGATCTTCTCCCTCACGACCCTGAAGAATTGCCATGTCCCTCGTGTTTGTCATTTCTTCTGATATCACACTTGCACTCCTACAGATTAACTTATAGCACTTCAAAACACAGTGTATCGACCAATCTTCTAGAAAACGGGCATGTTGCACAAGGAAGGCTGAAAGTCTCTATTCGACGGGCAGCATGTGGCATGTGGGCCGCTGTACCCTTTTGCCACGCAAACGAAGGCCACTGACTGCTTTTGTAAATGGGGCCCCACACGGATGAATAGGGTAGAAAAAGAACCGAGTCGAGGAGACTATTGAGGAGACCATTGTTGGAATTTGAATTCAAAATTTAAATTGAAAATTATTCCGCTTGGGGCGCAATTACTGACACATGTCCTCAGTTTGATGGATGAGGATCGTGACACGTGACATGGGAAGAGGAGGATAAATGCAACTGAAATCGGAGACTTTCAACGTTCCTTTCACAACACGCTCGTTTTCTAGAAGATTGGTCGATATGCTGCATTTTGAAGTGCTATAAGTTAATTCGCATGAGTACGAGTGTGGCATAAGAAGAAATGGCAAGTATGAGGGACATGGCAGGATTCTTCAGGATCGTGAGGGACTGCGGCATGGAGCACGTCGTGTTCCTGGGGATGTATTTCGCTCTTCGCATGGGGAGTGTTCGATTCATCCACGAATTGGACCTGCTGTTCAGGGCAGTTGAAGAGATGAAAGGGACCTTGATGGAGTCAGGAGATGCTACGGATAATCCAAGCTCTTCTGGGATTAATTGAACCTGCTACTGACATATAGATGTGTTTCGATGGAAGAAGTGAACCCCACACACATATAAAATACGTAGATATGCAATATAGGATACAATGTACAAATTCAAAATCTGTTTCCTTACAGTTAATCTAGACATGTGGTAAGGAATTACACACTAAGTAGGGATTGAATAGTGAAAAGAAGCGCGAGTGCGGCATCAGAAGAAATAGCAAACACGAGGGAAATGGCAGGATTCTTCAGGGTCATGAGGAATTGCGACATGAGCACGTCGTGTTCTTGGGGATGTACTTCGCTTTTCACATGGGGAATGTTCGATTCATCCGTGAATTGAACCGGCTATTCTGGGCAGTCGATGAGATGAAGGGAACCCTGATGGAGTCTGTGAGGACTTGAAAATTTTATTTATATTTTCTTATAATTTTCTTTTATTTTGAATAAGTTAATTTATAATTTCTTTAATACTAATGTACTTTCCTTAATAGTTGTAATAAATAATAAAGTCGAGAGTTTTACTTTTACCATTATAGTTAGTATATGCTAGGTTTTATGGTGCATTGTGGTAGTGTGATTAATTAGTGAGGTGTGTGTACTAAATTTGGTGGATAAGAGCGGATATTAAGTAAGAGGAAGTATATGATTAAAAGTGCTAAGAATAAGTTAGTGAATCATAAATTAAAAGTACAAGAGAGACAAGGAAATAGGCTTGAACCAATTCGCATCGTTTGTTACCGATCGAGGACACCGCTTGACCAAGACTTTCTTTCCCTAATCTTTTTATTTTTATTTTATTTTTCTTTTCCTAATTTTTTCCTAGGGTTGGCCGAAATTATTGACCAAGAAAAAGAGGAAAAGAAAAAAAAAAGAAGAGGAAAAATGGTTGATTGCCAAGTGTTGGCAATCAAGGCCTTCTTTGACCAAAAGTTTTCTTCCAACTTTATCTTTCCTATCATCAAAATCTCCTTCATTTTCCTCCCTTCTTGGCCGACTCTTGAGAGGAAGAAAAAAGAGAAGAAAGTTTCAAGTTTCATCTTGATCATGCCTTGATTGAGTAAGAAATCAACAAGAATCACTAGTTTAAACCGAAGAAAGTTGCAACAAGGTGGTAAGGAGGCTTGTAGTGGAGTGATTTGGAGAGAAAAGTTTTGGTTCTTCATTTTCTCCTAGTGGTTTGAAGGTATTAAGTTGAAAACTTCTCCTTTTCTTACTTAGCTTGCATTTTGTTGGGTAGATGACTAGAATACAAAAGTTTTATGGAAAATATCATGAATTTGTGAAGATTGGTGAATTTTTCAGCTTTGTATTATTATTTTCTGCCATAATATGATGGTATTTAGCTTTGTTATGGACTTGTATTGAAGAATTCTAACTTTAATAGGACTTTTAGCTTTCAAATAAGGATTTTTAACTTTAGTTCCAAATTTTCAGATTTAGTTGAGAATTTTCAACTTTGGTATATGATGACTATATGCTAGGTATATGTTTAATATGGCTAGTTTTGTGGCTATAATAAGCACCCTATGTGTCTTATAACTTGTAGACTCGATTGGGGCTATTTTGCTATGGAATGTTGGCTTTGCAATTTGAGAAAAGTTAAGGAAAAATAGGGGAGGTACTGCCCCTTTTTCTTCTTGTGGGGTAAGTGAGTGAAAGTGGAAGTAGAAGTGCGATTTGTAATCGATTTGAACTTCACTTGCTTAGGAATGCTTGAGTTAATCTTAGTAGTGATATGTAAGTTGAAATTTTGCCAAAAACTATATATTTTACAAGGTGAAAGTAATTGTCACTTTAAACAAGATTTTCTAGTTGCATATACCATGTTGCGAATTTAAAAGTTTTAATCATTTTTTTACCAAATACCAAAAGAGCGGGCATGTATTTTCTAGGGTTTATCAGGTATTATGATTACTATCTAAATGAGTTTTATTTACTTGGTTTATCTTTGATATTAATAAGCAAAGGTCGTATATTTTGAAACCTTATTTGATTATAAGTTGTTACATGATATTTTATCGTAGATTTTGACTCTAATGAGTGGGCTGGACCTGGACTTGATTTGGATAAGCAGTAAATTATTGGTGACCGTCTCTAGTTGCATGATTGAACTTGATACTTGAATGTAATACTTTCTTGATGTGATTGGATAGTACTTGACTTGTTTGGTTGGGAAAGGGTGTACTTTATCGCACTTGCCCTAATATAACTTATTACTATGCACTGGTTACAAATGGTTTGCTGTATATATGTGTATGATTTGAATACTGCCTGGGATCCCAATCCTATTAGTTAGTTGGTCGAATCAACCCAATAAGAGTTGGTCAAGGAGATTAGTGAACCGTAGGCACTGTTTATTGTTTATTGTGTAATTCACTAGATGTGATCTACTGGATTCGGTATACTCAAGTATTACCACCACTATTAATGTTGGAGTTCGGGCCTGGTAGGAGGTTTGATTGTTGGTTGGAGATTGGAGTTAAGTGGTGCTCTATTAAACTTGTTACACTGCTTTGAAAGTTGACGGAGTGTCAACTACTTCTTGGCAAGCCGCGGCCGAATTAGCTCGCAAGAGCGAGTTGTGTCCTTATACCTGGAAATGTTGAATCCCTAATTAACTAGATGCTTGTAGTGTTATTGCTTACTTTCATGAACTTTTGTACTCACTTACTTTGAGATTTCAAATTTTCTATAATGGTCAACTTCCTACTTGTTTTGCATGAAGTTTTGGAACCTTATTGCATTTTAACTCATCCTATTAGTTTTGTTTTCCTTACAGGTGGTGCGAGCATGGGCGTGAGGTGGGAACAGGCTAATTTTGTCTAGACTTTTTGGCTTTTGTCTCTGTACTAGTGCTAGTGCTCGATTAGGGTTAGGAGTTCGTTTAGAACTTGAATCTTTTGTTACTTTTGGGTATGTACTAATATTTGAGATAGCTATGTGTATAAATGTACATCCTAAGTTTGGGAACTGCTGTTTCTTTTACTTTTGAAGTTATAATTTATTTTTTAAATTGTGTGAATGAGTCTTAACGAGAGTTGGGGCAGTCCGCTAAACCCTAGGGTACGCCCTAGGGAGAGGTAGGGTCGTCACAGGTAGTATCAGAGCCTAAGTGTGAATTGGTCTGGGTCGATTGAGTGACTTGTACTTAATATGGTTTATGTACGAATGTCTAACTATGAAACCTTAGAGAGTAGGTGGCTAACTTAGCCTTACTTTTTAAAATTGTTTATTCTCTTGATGTTACTTGTACTGTAGGCAGTGGAAGGAGATGGTGAGAACCGGAGTTCCGAACGACCTCGTCAAGTGCTTAGCTATCAGGAACGTCCAGGAGAGCCGGTATTTCGGTGGGCTCCAGGGCGTAGGTTCAGGCATTGTGATTGTTGGCGGACCAACTCATATCCCGATAGGGTGGTCTCGCCATAGTGGATGAGAGGAGAAGGTTGGCTAGTGCCATTCGCTAAGACCAGACGGAGATTGAGCGCTTGAGGGCGGTGCTAAGAATGCAAGGGGATAGAATTCAAGAGTTTGAAGTTTCTATTCTTGAGGAACAGTAGTGAACCAATGCTTTTAGAGAGCAAGCACATGAGGCTAATGGTCGTCTCGTTCGAGTGATGAGGGAAGTAAGGGAATGAATTGATAACATTTTAACTAAGTGTGAAGTGCTCGTAGAGGGAGTGGTACATGTGAATTTAGCCGGAGAAGGTCAAGGGAACGTGGCCCCTAATGAATCTGACCTAAACCCTTAGGAGGACCCTGAGAAAGAGCTAGCTGCACCTAAGGAGGTGGTGGAATCAGTTGGGTCGGTGACGAATTGAGTTAGAGATTTAGGGTTTGAAGGTTGTGCAAGATAACTAGGACATAGTATAGGGTAGTTGGGATGACATGTTACCTTTCTTGTTTTGCTTTTGATATTGACGTGTTAAGGTTGATGTATATAGTGTTAGCTTTTGTTCTATGTCCTTTGGTTTGCTATAAGTACCTAACTTTTTTAGGTTGACATGTACTGTACTTTATGACTTGGTAAGTGAGTTGTCATGGTATGTATATAAATAAAATGTTTTATTTTAAGTGTGTTCCATTATTTTCATTTTATGACTTGGACATGCTTTTATTGAGTTTCATAACTATTTTATTTTGTTTATACTTATATAGTCTAGTTTCCAAAAGAAGTGTGGAAGGTAGGCAAAGTCAAGGACGTGGGGGTAGACAAGTACAAGAACCGAAGGAAGAAAGAGATGCGACGGCTAAGCAACAACTTGAACCAGGGGCCGAATTAGGAGATCAGGCAGCAATGGCAATCCAGCAAATGACTAATATTTTAACCCGGTTGGTAGAGCAGCAGGGTCAATGATACGAACATCGCCAACCTTGTGACAAAACCCATAAGAGACAAGTCTAAGGATCTAGAATTGGTATCAAAGTTTGGAGCAGAAGATCTCAACCCGGTAATCACGTGGTTAACGAACCCTGGTATAAGGTAAAAGACGCCACAATGGAACGTGATCGTCGATTGATAAGTCGTAGAACACTCAAAGGAATTCTCTAAGTTGTTCAAGGTGCTTTCGTAAAAATCAAGAGAAAGTACTCTAAAAAATTTGAAATATTATTAATTGGTCAAAGTACAACACTTAGGCTAGTATTTATAGCCTTACAATGAAAACGCTAATGTGGCTTGGAAAGACTAAAAATATGACAAAGTTTCCTAAACAATAGGTCACTAAAATCGGCTCCAAGGCATGCAAGGTGGCCAAATTATTTCACTACTTGAAATGACTAAAATATGACTAGAAAATGCTCCAAATAACTATCTAAATAACTAAGCAACTCTATGGGTCCATCGACTTGAATTTGCCTCGACCAAACCCCAGATTCAGTAACGACTAGGGCTTGGTACTCCGTGACCTTCCTTCACTTGAACAAGGTAGATCAACTTCAAATCATTATGCTCAAGTCCTTCAATGACTTTCGGGATAACTTCTTGACTTGGACTTCACGAACCAGCCCTTGAAGTGCCTCTCGTAGTCTCTTAGCTCAAACTCATGTAACCGGTTCTAATGGAACTTTAATCTTGTCCGATGGCATGGCTTGACTTGTATCATTTCCCTCCTTTTGAAAAGGATCTGTTCTCAAATCAGCTTCATCATCTGTGAGAAAAGGAGAAAGGTCAGATACATTAAATGTAGCACTCACGTTATACTCACCAGGGAGATCAAATTTATAGGCATTGTCGTTAATGCGCTCAAGAACTTAAAACAGTCTGTTGATCTTGATCCCTATCTTTTGATGTTTACAAAACAAATGGATGATACTAATATTTCTTCAAGATATATTTTCAGTTATGAAATTATTTGATTCCATGAACAAGTGCAATTGGAAGAAGACAAAGTATGCTGAAGCTGTCGGACGCTCAAAAAGACTGCATCGGACGTCCGACAACCATTGAGTATTTTCGGACGCAGAAAACCAGCCTATCGGACGTCCGAAAGAATTGAAGAAAATTTCTCAAACTCACTGCCTGCTGTCGGACGCATAAAACAGTGCTATCGGACGTCCGACACTACCAACGGCTAGTTGACTGTTCAGCTACTTTCTATCCGTTGGAAGCTTTAATGAGGCTCTTTCTTGGTCCTATATAAATAGTGGTTGGTCAGATACTTCAAACAACTTTGGCACACTGAAGATACAAAAGATCTAGAGAGATTTTAGTGAGAAAATACTCCAAAAAGAATATTTGTAGTCTTAGTGGTGTGAGGTTCATTGTAAGCTTTTCATTTGTGAGTGAATCTTTCATGAGTGTAGCTCTGTGAGGGTTGTCCTGAGAGATAGTAAAATGTCCTGGCTTGACCGAGTGCTGCTTGGGGCAAGGAGGAGGTGAACCTTCCTTTGTACACAAGAGTGATTGTAATTCATCAACTTGAAGTAGCTTGTTTCAATTAATCTACAAGCTCAAGAGGAGTTGGGTAGTTAATTGGTTTGCAATCCTTTCCTTTTTATTTACTTATTGTTTCGTTTATGATCTTTGCATTGGTTGTTTTGGGCCTTACAATTGGTATCAGAGCTTGGTCTCCTAGAGATTAAGCTCAATCGGCTTTGGAGTAAAGATGACAACCAATAATGCTATGTTTTTTGAAGGACATTCTGTTATTAGACCACCTGTGTTTAATGGGTCAAATTATATGAGTTGGAAAGAAAGAATGATTATCTTTTTGCAATCTATTGATATCGAATTGTGGTTTATTATTAGTGAAGGTCCATATGATGCCTCTCTTATAGATGAAAATACTCATGCATCTAGACCGAAAACAAGAAGTGAACTGACTGCTGTGGATAGAGTTCATCTCACCTTAAATGCAAAAGCCATGAATGTGTTATATTGTGCATTAGACTCAAATGAATCTATTAGAGTCAAGGGTTGCAAGTCAGCTAAAGAAATTTGGGACAAACTGAAAGAAATTCATGAAGGTAGTGAGAATGTTAGAGAACAAAAGAAGTCCATTCTAGTTACAAAGTATGAATCTTTCAAGATGGAACCTCATGAAAATGTTGATCAAATGTATTGTAGATTCAATGATCTCATTAAAGATTTAGAGGCGCTGGAAAAAGAATATTCTCTTGGTGAGAAAAATAGAAAAATCCTGAATGCCTTGTCCAATGATTGGGAAAATAAAGTGACTGCTATTGAGGAGGCTAGAGATTTGAATACTATACCTATTGAATCTCTTATTAATTCTCTTATCTCTTATGAGCTGAAACTTAAGACTAAGGTGCAAGAGGAAGAGGATGCAAAAGTACGAAAGAATATTGCTCTAAAAGCCTCACAAGATGAAGATGATTCTGCCTCCCTAGATGAAGAAGATGTGGAAGGTGATGACAATGATATCGCTCTCATCACAAAAAGTTTCAAAAGAATACTCAACAAGAGGAGATTCAGAAATGGTGGACCAAGCAATTCATTCCCAAATCAGTTCAACAACTCGAGAAACAAAGGGAAGCTAGAGTTCAACAAAAAGCAAACTGATCAGTGCTTTGAATGCGGCCAACCTGGACACTATGCAAGTGACTGTCCAGTGATGAAGAAGAAAGAAGGAAGAAAACCAAGAATAAACAAATTTCAATTCACATGGAATGAATGCAATTCCGATGGTGAAATTGAAGAGGAAGATCAATCTGCTCAATTGGCTTTCATGGCCATTGGAGATGATGAGGTAACATCTTCTAGCTCTCAATTTGAAAGTGATGATGAAAATGATGATGATCTTGAATCTTTCATTATAAAATTGCATGATAGTTTGAAAGAATCTTATATTAGAAACAAGGAGTTAAAACAGAAAATTAGTTTTTTGCTTCGAGATAATGCAAATCTTTTTCAACAAAACAAAAAGTTGAAAATTGAAAATGATTACTTCAGAAAAAATGAGACTGCTTTACACTTGGATCTTGATAGAAAAACAAGTGTTTGTGAAATGTTCAAAAGGGAACAAGATGATTTGAAAAGAAGAATGGATGATTTAAATGAGTTGCTTCAACATAAAAAACAGGACTGTTTTCAAAGTAATAAATCTAAACTTCATTTTAAGATAAATTCTGCTGCAAATGAGTTTGTTATCCATAGGAGAAGACAAGTAAGATTTATTAAACCTGTTCATATAAATAATTCCCTGATTATGTGTAATTTCTGTTGTCAAAAAGGTCACATGAAAAGTGATTGCTATGTGAGAAAGAATATAAAAAAAGGCATGAAATACATGTGGATAGTTAGACATGATGCTAACTTTAACAAGTAGGAGATTTTGTTAATCACTGCAGTGATTCTTGTTCACAATATTCTTCTTTTGATATTTCTGATATTTTGATTTGAGTTTTCGCTGATATTTTTGAATACTACTGAATCTATATGATGTCAAAAAGGGAGAGAAAAGAACTATTCTGATCTAACGATGATTTGCTAATTTCTCTGTAATAAGTTGGTATGTTGGTATTGCTGAATTCTGCTATCATTTCTCTGTTTTTGTTTGAAATATTGGATTTTCTGTTATTGTTGTTGGATTATGGTTGCTGGTTATTACTCTCATCTTATGATGACAAAAAGGGGGAGAGATGGATGCAATGTGTAAGGGGGAGTTATTATGAGATTATGAGTTTGGCTCTTAAAAGTTTTGATTGCAATGATTGAGGGGGAGCTTATACTTATTTTTGTTTCTTTCCATCCATTGTTTTGTCATCATCAAAAAGGGGGAGATTGTTGATCTTGATCCCTATCTTTTGATGTTTACAAAACAAATGGATGATACTAATATTTCTTCAAGATATATTTTCAGTTATGAAATTATTTGATTCCATGAACAAGTGCAATTGGAAGAAAACAAAGTATGCTGAAGCTGTCGGACGCTCAAAAAGACTGCATCGGACGTCCGACAACCATTGAGTATCTTCGGACGCAGAAAACCAGCCTATCGGACGTCCGAAAGAATTGAAGAAAATTTCTCAAACTCACTGCCTGCTGTCGGACGCATAAAACAGTGCTATCGGACGTCCGACACTACCAACGGCTAGTTGACTGTTCAGCTACTTTCTATCCGTTGGAAGCTTTAATGAGGCTCTTTCTTGGTCCTATATAAATAGTGGTTGGTCAGATACTTCAAACAACTTTGGCACACTGAAGATACAAAAGATCTAGAGAGATTTTAGTGAGAAAATACTCCAAAAAGAATATTTGTAGTCTTAGTGGTGTGAGGTTCATTGTAAGCTTTTCATTTGTGAGTGAATCTTTCATGAGTGTAGCTCTGTGAGGGTTGTCCTGAGAGATAGTAAAATGTCCTGGCTTGACCGAGTGCTGCTTGGGGCAAGGAGGAGGTGAACCTTCCTTTGTACACAAGAGTGATTGTAATTCATCAACTTGAAGTAGCTTGTTTCAATTAATCTACAAGCTCAAGAGGAGTTGGGTAGTTAATTGGTTTGCAATCCTTTCCTTTTTATTTACTTATTGTTTCGTTTATGATCTTTGCATTGGTTGTTTTGGGCCTTACACAGTCCATCCCCTTGTGGAAGCAGCTTGTTGCGCCTTTGTATAGGAAATCTTTCGTTGTGCAGATGCAACCATACCCAATTACCATACTCAAACACCATGTGTTGTCACCCTTTGTTAACTCATTGAGCAACTTGAGCTATCCTTTGTTCAATATTCGCACGAACTCGTTCATGCAAGTTCTTCACAAAATTTACTTTCTTAGCACCATCTAAGTTGACGCGCTCAGATAGAGGCAAGGATGACAAATCTAGTGGTGTTAAAGGATTAAAACCATATGCTATCTTAAATGGTGAAAAATGAGTAGAACTCTGCACAGTTCGATTGTATGCAAACTCAACATGAGACAAACACTCTTCCCAAGTTCTAATATTCTTTCTAATGATGGCACGTAAGAGTGTAGAAACAGTGTGATTGATGACCTCAGTTTGGCCATCAGTTTGTGGGTAACAAGTAGTAGAAAAGAGCAATTTAGTTCCCAACTTTCCCCACAAAGTTTTCCAAAAATAACTCAAGAATTTGACATTCCTATCAGAGACAATCGTTCTAGGCATGCCAAGCAATCTAATGATTTTTTTGAAAAATAAATCAGCAATATGAGATGCATCATCCATTTTGTGACACGGGATAAAATGTGTCATTTTAAAAAATCGATCAACAACAACATAGATGCTATCATTACCCTTTCTTGACCTAGGTAACCCCAAAATAAATTCCACAGAAATATCAGTCCAGGGTTCCTTAGATATAGGTAGAGGGCTATAAAGGCCATAGGGTTGGAGTTTTGACTTAGTTTTGTAACAAGTAATGCACTTAACTACTACTCGTTCCACATCTCTCTTCATCCTCGCCCAATGGAAGTGCTCATGAAGGATAGTTAAGGTCTTGGCCATACCAAAGTTCCCCATCAAACCACCTCCATGTGCTTCCCTAACAAGCAAAGAACGAATAGAACTATTAGGTATACACAATCGATTGAGATAAAAGAGAAATCCATCAAAGATGTAGAATTTACCTTGACTTGTGGACCCACAAGATGAATAGATATTTGAAAAATCCAGATCATTGGAGTATAACTTCTTAACTAATTCAAAACCTATTAATTTTGCATCAAGTAGAGTAAGCAAGGAATGTCTACGTGACAATGCATCAACAACAATATTAGTTTTTCCAACTTTACACTTGATCACATAAGGCAATGTATCGATGAATGTAATCCACCTAACATGACGCTTATTTAACTTGTGTTGTGATTTAATATGCTTAAGTGACTCATGATCAGTGTGTGTGAAGATCCGAATTTTTTTCTTATTTTTATTTTATTTTATTGGAGTATTTAATTATTTATTCACCCGTTTATCCTAAATAATTTATTCCACCCATTTCAAGTCCATTTGTATGTAAAAATGTCCCTTTTATAATTTTAAAATGTTTCGTTAGCAAATTTAATTTTCTACTGCTCGTTTAGCGAGAAATAATGAGTACACGTTTTTTGAGATAATATTCGATTCGAGAGTGCATTAGTTTTGGGGAATTAAGAATGATCAATAGTAGACTAAGAAAAGTTAATTGAGCGATTAGGTGTGAGTGAGTTCAAATTAAGCTTTTACTGCGCGTGCGTCAATAGTTTTCCGAAAGTCGCGCTGGTACGACTAATTGGAGATTTGAGAAATTAATACTAAACTACTAAGGGTGAATAATTACCGTATTATAAGAAGTACCTAGGAGGATTAGTGCATGAGGGTATCAAAACCGAGAGAATGTGGTAGTACAAAACCCCATTTTGGCACTACTAAGAGTTGACTTTTTGCTCAACACTTATGGCTACTATTTCATTCTTTCTCTCCAAGTTTCCATCACACAAAAACCCTCATCTCTCTCTCCTCACTCCCTCAATTTTTGGCCAGGCCAAGAGACAAGAAAAGGAAGAAGAAAAAAACTCCATTGTTAGCTTCAAATCACTCACCAAACCTCCACCAAATTACTCACAACTTGGAGTACCACTCTAACTTGAAGGGAAGAGAGGGTTAGCTGGTTAGGGGCTGTTTTAAGGAGTTTCTCACAACAAAAATATCGAGTTTCATCTTGATTTTTGAAGGTATAAACATCTCCACCAAAGCTTTTACTTTCTTGTTTCATTTCTTGGTTTTGAAGCTTGTAACTTCCTTATTGTTGTTGTTGCTTGGATTTGGTTGGTTGAAGTGGGATCTATGAACTCCCACCTTGGTTAAATGAGGGCTCCCATGATGTTTATGTGTGTGTTAGTGTGTTTGTGATGAGTTTTACTAGAAGAAACTAGAAGAGGAAAAGAAAGAGAGAAAATCATGAGAGGAAGTAAGCTGGCCGAATCTGTCCTGTTATTGCCTTGCCTAAATTTCGAAATTTTGATGCTCAAATGACTGTGAAACTGATGTATATATGTTATATATTATGAGTAGAAAGTTTCTACCAAAAATCATTTGAATTGGTTGAGCAAAACTTGAATTTTCGAAATGTGAAGAAACCTGGAAATGAGTTCAGACTGTCCAAACAGTACCACTTTGATCGAACATATCTCTTTGTACAAAAGTCAAAATCGAGTGCCATTTGCGGCATTTGAAACTAGACATTTGTAGCTTTCCAAGGGTATAAAATTCACCATCTAGTTCGAACTGAGTAAGCCGTAGTGATTTGGAAAATTTGCTGCCTTGTTCTGATTGTCTGTCCGAGAGAAAGGTAGAAGCTGCAACTTGTGGCTTAATTTTCTCTCCTTTGTGAACTGATTTTGAAAACGACTTGTTTCGATGAAATGTAGAGTTTTGAATCTAGTTTCCAATGCCATTGACCATTCTCAATACAAACTATGAAAAGGCTAGAAATCTGGAAATCTTTCTCTTCTTGCTGGCCGAATGGTCAAACTTGTTTTGGAATGTTTTGTTTCGAAAACTTAGATGTCAATTACCTCTAAATTGCTCATTGGATGTTTATGGAACCTTAGTTTCAACATTTGAGCTAATTGAGGTTGATTGTGTGGGACAAAACGTTTGAAAAGGAAAGAGAACCACTGACGGCAGATTTGCTTTGAAATTTTGCTGAAATTTGACTGTGAACTATCTTCCCACGTGAGTTTTTACGTGAAATTTGGTAGAGTTATAGGTCACATATGGAAGATTTAGTGTACCAAATTGGTGTATTTTCAATGCCATTTTGATGGCTAAATGATACTATAAAGATAGGTTTTCAAATCTGGAAAATGGCAGAACAGTTTGCAAAATACGACCAACTTTGAACTGATGTATCTCAATCCTTGAAACTCTGAATTTTGTTCCATTTGTTATGTTTGAAACCTTGTTTAGAACTCTTATTGTGTTATGAATTTCAAAGGCTGATTCTCTTTCTGTGAATTATGCCGAATTTCCAAAGTTTGCTGAAAAATCAAGACTGGTTCAAACCTGTCTTCTTGGAACTGAAATATTGAGCTGAATTATGAATGCTTTCTAGTTGGAATCGTGGAAAAGTGTCTTTTGAGAACTTTTAGTACTCTGAATTTAGTTTCCAACAGTGTAGAGTTTTCCATTTTTGGACCTACTGAGTGCAAGATCTAATTTTTCTAAGTTTGACGCATAAAGCTGAAATTTTTCGCTTTCTTGGGAAATGAGTTTTTTTTTGAGAACTCGTTCTCTTATTTCGATATTGATAGATTATTTTAAATTCGATTTCATGAATGATACAAGTTCTCTTGTGACTTTAACACCTTCATTTATGAAACTCGATTCCCGATGGAATAAACCTCTTTTGATGTGTTTTCTTAGTTGCTAACTTTCTTGGTTAATGACACCATATTTTATACTTGAGAAATGAACTTCAAACCCTAGTTCTTTTTGCCTCGATTGCCATGAGTTTAAACTCCAAAAAAAAAGAAGCGTTTGGCTAGAGTAGTTATGGGTGAATTGCACTAGTTTTACACTTGAATCTTGGAACCTTATCTTTGATATTTTATATGAAATGAGTGTAGTTTTGGATGATTTTTATCTCCATTAGTTTGGAAAATGTGAACGTCCTTTATATCCTAACTTTTGGATCATGAGATTAGAAGTTTTGGGAGATGAAAACTATTTATCTTTTTCTCGATTTTCATGCCAAAAGTGAAATTGACACTTTCTTTTGGAATTGAGGTTCACCTACCACTACTTGAATCAAAGACGACTTTTGAGTTTTTGTTGAGCATTGTTTTAATGAATTAGCGAAAAGTTCCTTTAACTTTATTCGAACTTGTGATCTTAAATCCCCATTTTTTAATCTCAATTTTCGTTGAGTAAAACTCTTATAAGACATTGTCTTAAATTTTAAGCGTGTGTACTTTCTTCTTTGAATGTTACGTGGTCGTTGTGATGCCATCATTTCTTCCAAGGGCGAATTCAAGGGTATCCGCGAGATGCCTGTCCAGCTCTCACCAGGACTCGAGACAATTCCAATTCAAATCTAGTCTAATACTAACAATGAAAGTCGGAATAAAGGTACGGAGTCATTTTCATACATAAATATCCAGTCTTACGTCACAACTTCAAATTTACAATCACTTTTCCCCAAAATATACAACATCCAAAAGTGTCTAGTCGATTACAATTAAAACACTAATACAAAAGTGCTTCAAGTTGGCATTTGCTTAACTCCTTCCAATCGGGTTCCTGTTAAGGAAAACAAACATGCAAACACATAATCCAAATAGCAACAACAATTACATTGTAAGTAAAGCTATCAAGTTCGAATAATTCACACGTCGAATAGGAAAAATAAACAAAAATAATTCAAGGATACTGTAGCTCTCAGGAGCTAAATTCCACGTAGTCGTGTCCAAATCTTAATCACATCTCATGTTGACACTCCGTCAACCACATAAGTAGCACGCCCGTAGATACACCACTTTTTTTCGAATCCCGTCACTCCCCCTTACTGGGTCCGCTCATCAAAGTTTTGATAATATTCGAGTATATCATGGCAATACTGCGTGAGTAATGCCGAGCAAGATCTCTCCAATAGATCATGCTCTACGAATGTCTCATGGTTTGCTGAGCTTATCGACCAATTCCATGCTGGTTCGATTCGCCAAGTTAACCAACGAGTTCGGGTGAATACGAATACGAATACGAATACCAATATGAATATAAATGATCCGGTTGAGCCCAAGGCCTATGGTGCTCAAGTAGACCCTATGAAGGTGCCCCAAGGTCCAGTAACACGAGCACGAGCCGAGAGATTCAAGGAGTCGCTTCAAGCCTTGGTCCATGCCATCCAAGCCCAAGAGAAATCACCCATTGAACGAATTGAGTTGAAAGATCCTTGCAAGACCACTAAAGTATTGCTGACAATTGAAGTTGCTGACAAGTGTTCCAGCCTTATTAAGGTTTAGTCAAGGCTATAAATAGCCTTAAGTGATTTTTACATTTAGTTTTGGCGATATTATTAATAAAAATTCCAGAATTCGTTCAATTCTTTGTGGCGAATTCCTTAGCTTGTGAAAGCTAGTTTGAACATTCTAGAGTTGATTCTAGGATTGTTCGTTGATGATACGGTCCTCGATCAACTTGTTTCGAGACACGTAGCACGTTCCTCAAGGATCTAGAGAGCTTGTCCAACGCTTGGATTGTGAGGACTCGCAAAAACTATTATTTTATGCCTAATTTATGGTTTAATAAATTATTTAATTGGATTTTATTTCCAAGGAATATTTTCTAGTCTTATTAGACCTAAATACATGGTAATATAACTTCGTTATATTTTTAAAATGATTCGTTTCGAAAATTAATTTCCTAGAGCGCGTTTAGTAAAAATAGTGAATAGTACTTGGAGATTTTATCCGCGTATTAGCACAATAAGCTTGGAATATTGGAGACTTGTACCATGGTCCTAAAATAGGTAATTTTAAGCATAAATATTCAAGTGATAGTTAGTAGTGCAATCGTTATAAGAATTTTTCGAAAGTTTCGCGTTATAGCGGTAAAATGGGCGGTACGCGTTTTCACACGCGCGACTTTATTTGAGGAACTTTAGACCCTTGTTTCGAGACAATTAAGAGTGAATAATATTTATATTAACATGAGTGCATTAGAGGTTTAGTGCACTAGTGAACCAAACGCGCGAGAAAATCGAGCCTAAAAACGTGCCAAACGAGCCTCACAAGAGTTGACTTTGGAGCAATTTTTCACCACACATTTAATCTTCTTGGAGAAGCTAACTTAGATCAGAATTACACTCTCTCTTCTCTCTCCTCACAGCCGGCCAAGCTCTCCCTTCTCTCTAACTCATTTGCAACAAAAAATTCTGCACACTAACCTCACTCAAAACCACCCCAAATCACCTCCAAATCACACCAAACTTGGAGATCTCTTAGCAAACCACTTGGAGACTACATTTAGCTAACAAAAGGCTGCATCTTCACGGTTTCTTGGAGCTTCAAGAGGGCCGAAATTTTCTGGTCTTGCACACCTAAGGAAGAGGTAATGATCAACCCATGAATTCTTGTCTTTTGGAGGTTATATAGCAAGATTAAGCTCATGCATGCACTTAGTTACTTGATTATGGTGTAAAAATGTGATTGTGGGCTCTTGGAATTCCCACACTTGGGTTGTTGTTGCTGATGTGATGATTGATGGTGATTATATTGTTGGTTTAGTGGTTATAATGATGCATTAGTGGTGGGTAATTAGTAGGAACTTCATTGGGTGTAAGAAGCTAAAACTTCCGATTTTGCCCCTGCCATGTTCGGCCATTTCCAGGCCAATTTTTAATGGTTTAATTGCTTGAATTGGATGTTTGTAGGATGTATTAGATGTGTGAAAAATTTCATTGAAAAATAATGAGGTTTGAATGGGCAAATGAATTTTTGTTCGAAACCAGCAAATCTGGAAACTGTCTCGCGTATGCCTCTGACCAGCAGTAGTATTTTGGCTATAACTCTGTCCTCGGATGTCGAAATCATGTGCCGTCGGTGGCGTTTGAAACTAGACATTCCTAGCTTTAATTTGGTATATAATGTACGTTCTGATTCTTTGTGACCAAGCCGAACCAAATGTTTTAAGCTCGCTGTCCTGTTGCTCTGTTCATCTGGAATGAAGTGTTCAGGCAGCAACTTGATGCCCAAATTTGAACCAGATGGGCGCCGAATTTGGAAATGATTTCTTCTGTGATATTTTAGTCCTATGAATGTATTTTCCAACGGCGTAAGCCATGCTCGATTTCGAGCTATAATGACTGAGTTGTGACTGAAACATGTGGACTGCTCTGTTTTGGAAAAACCCTAATGTTGGACTGGTTTGGAACCAAATCTTGGAGTGAACTTGTTAGTTGATGTTTTTGATATTAAACACTTACCAAAGTTATTATGGGTGTATCTTAGACCCTTATTTTACAAATGAACCATGGTTGGATAACCTTCTTGGTTAAACGATTGGAAATTTGGAAAATGAAAGTCAAGGCAGAATGCCTTAGGAATTTTCTTGAACTTCGGTTGGCTCATTAACTACCTTGCCGAAGGTATTTTTCCCCGAAATTCGATAGAGAGATACTTTCCATATAGTATTGAAATACTGCCAATTTTGGTGCCGATTCAAGTTCGTTTCGATACCCAATTGAATTACTAAAGTTAGAGGTTCAAATCTGGAAAATCCTCATCCAGTCTTGAATTTGCTCAACTTCGGGCTACCGTATCTCGGTGCTCGAAACTCCGATTTTTGATCCTCTTGTTTTGTCCTACACTTCACTTGCAACACTAATTGAGCTGAAAATTTCAGAGGCCGGTTTGCAACGTGCGAATCGTGCCGAATTTTCAAAGTTGGCCGAAATCCAACTTAATTCTGCCTTGTAACCTGAAGCTGCGTCTTCAAGCCCATTTTTGATCACTTTCCACTTCGATTCATGGAAAAGTGTCTTCTAGGAACTTATAGTACTCTCTAAGAGGTTTCTAACGGTATAAAGTTTTCCAATTCTCGACTTATACCGAGCGAGTTATGATTTTTCAAAGATTCATCATAAAACTGGAAAATTTTCCAATTTCAAAGAAATAGAGTTTTCAAAAACTCTTTATTCTTTTGATGTTCTTAAACGTTTTGTTTACGATTTTCATGATCAAAACTCAAATAATATTGTACATGATAAAAGGCAAGTTGAACCTCGATTTACGTGTAATTGAGGTTCCTTTTTGCAAAATAATTCTTAGATTGTACTAGTGTACAATCTTTCTTGATAAGTGGGTTAATTGTGTGATTATCCACTACTAATTTGCCAGGCACACAAGGAGACCTTCAAGAGGATCTCACCGTGGACACTTGAACTTCCGGAAAATAATTCTTGTTGAATTGCTCGGTGAGTGTCAAGTGTATGAATTTGATACTTGATTATTGTGATATTTGTTGAAAGTTTTAAAAATAAGGGCGGGTGTGTACTTTATCGCACTCGTTCTAATTTGAAATGAATGAATGGAATGTCTTGAATGAATGAATGAAATGCAATGTTATGTCATGAATGCTTGTGTCGTTGGAGTGAACCTCCTCGACTTTCAAATGAATGGGGGACGCCCAAACTCATAGGCCGTCCTTAGACTCGAGCCAGCAATGGGCTTGGTCGGGGATTCGAACGAGCCATGAGATTATAAGTTCGACCTAATAAGAGGTCTTGCTTGGCATACTTGTAGAGTATCGCCCAATAATAGACTTGTGGGCCCTTGAGGTGTACGGTGGACGGAGGGAAGTAAGTGGTGATCTACGGAAATGGAAATACCGACCCGGTTGACAGGAGGGTCAATGCGGGAAGGTATACGAATGACAACGGCAGATCGAGTGGAACTTAGCTCCTGAGAGCTACTATATCCTTGAATTGTTTCTGATTACTTTTCCTGTTTGAATAATTGATTATTGAAAAGACATGGTTTTATTCATTAAATTTGGGTTTGTTATTTGACTAAGTGCTTGCATGTGTGTTCTTGGCCTCACGAGCGTTAGCTCACCCTATAGTTTTGTTTTCCTTAACAGGACCGACTCTTGGAGAAATATGGAGAAACCATCCGTTGTAATTTTGTTAAGACTCCTGTTATATATTTTGACTAGGCCCTGGTTTGGGTTGTACTTTTGGAAATTGTAAACTTGAAAGATTTGGGCCCTGATGTGTACTTTGAATTTAAGTCGTTGCATGATTTACCGATGTACTGGTTATACCTTAGGTGACTTCTCAAGCTTGAACGCTTCCGCATTATTGTATTCATATTGTTCTCATCGAAGAGATTAGTTCGGTTTGAAATTGAATGGAATTGCTTGAGTCCTGGCGTGAGCTGGGCAGGCGTCCGCGGATACCCTTTGGTCCGCCTTAGGGAGATGTGGGGCGTCACATGGATTGCGGAACCTAGAATCAAACGGACGACACGATTTGATTATAGGCGGTAGAACGATGACTCCAATCGAGGTAGTTTCTCAAGTGGATAGGTCGATAGAACAATCATGGATAGAACAATCATGGACAAGACGCAAGATTGCTCAACAACCCTTGCCTAAGCAAGTAAAAAGGCTCGAAACTCTCTCTTAGAGGAAGAATCGAAAATAAAAGAAAACTTTATTCATCAAACTTGTTTCAAAACCCTTACAAAGCAAGCTTTTTTATAGGTTAGAGGTTACTAAAACCCTAAGGGAAATAGGAAAAGGTAATTTGGCCATCTTGGTGGACAAGATGGGCCGGCCCATGTTCTTCTAAAAACAACTAATCAAATCTAACAAGTATTAAGGACTAAGGCCCTACTTGGCCGACTCACGTGGAGGCCCACTTGATTCTTCATGGGCTTGGATCAAGGTGTAGATTACTTGATTGTCTCTTTCCAAGCCCTCAATATCTCTATGGACTCCATGTTGGTCTTGGACAATTCGAACAAGTGTTTGGAGGGATTCTTTGAAGAGCTTGGCCCGTGCACATTTGAAACTCTGATACCAACTGATACGGTTCTCGATAAACTTGTTTCGAGACACGTAGCACGTTGCCCAAGGATTTAGCGAGGTTGTCCAACGCTTGGATTGCGGAACCTAGAATCAAACGGACGATACGATTTGATTATAGGCGGTAGAACGACAACTCCAATCGAGGTGGCTACTCAAGTGGATAGGTCGATAGAACAATCATAAACAAGACGCAAGATTGCTCAACAACCCTTGCCTAAGCAAGTAAAAAGGCTCGAAACTCTCTCTCTTAGAGGAGGAATCGAAAATAAAAAAAAACTTTATTCATCAAACTTGTTTCAAAACCCTTACAAAACAAGCCTTTTTATAGGCTAGAGGTTACTAAAACCCTAAGGGAAATAGGAAAAGGTAATTCAGCCATCTTGGTGGACAAGATGGGCTGGCCCATGTTCTTCTAAAAACAATTAATCAAATCTAACAAGTATTAAGGACTAAGGCCCTACTCGGCCGACTCATGTGAAAGCCCACTTGATTCTTCACGGGATTGGATCAAGGTGTAGATTACTTGATTGTCTCTTTTCAAGTATTCAATATCTCTATGGACTCCATGTTGGTAAAATTTGAGAATTCGAACAAGGGTTTGGAGGAATTCTTTGAAGAGCTTGGCCTGCGCATGTGTGACTGGGTCTAATGGAACTCGAACTGGGTCATTACGTGGGTTGAGATCAGTGCACACATCAGTTGACTTATCAATCAAGCATTCACACTTGATTGTGGCGTCTTCTACCATTAAATTCACTCTTGAGTGGTCCAAGTTTGGGTTCAACTCCGTCAAATCGCAACGTGTTCCTCTACGATCCAATCTTTGCTTCCGTGTCTCGCATCAATAAGTCGATGAGCAACGCTCGAATCGACGATTCCAAATACGAATCACATATACGAACCACAAATACCAATCATATCCACATTATTATGTACAAGCCGAATATGAATTCACATAGCAAAATACGAATATGATTTCGTTCGAAAGAGAACGAGTGCGGTAAAGTACATACTCGTCTCAAAAATTTCAAATTTCATATAACGGATAAGAAACAGTTAACCACTTAGCAACAAATTCATGCACTTGACAATCACCAATCAAAATAAGAGAGTGAATGCGTAAACAAGCCTTTAGGTGTTCCTTTCGAGATCCTCGCGAAGGTCTACTTGAGCACCTGAGCAAATAATAGTTATCTATTACACACTATCACTTGAAAATCCTTTCTTATCAAGAGAGGGATTGTACACTTGTATAATCTAGAAAATACCATGGAATGGGGCTTTACTTGCTCAAAATTCAAGATTCAAAAGTAGTGTTTATTAACACAAGAAAAAACTGATTCCTTCATGAAGACAAGTCCAAAATGGTCAATTAGTATTGAAGGATAGGGAAGAGTTTCAAAAACTCAATTCCCGTCAAGTTTGAAAATCTCAAATTTGAGGTTCAATCTTTGAAAAATCGTATCTCACTCTTCATATGTTCAAAATTGGAAAACTTGGTACCGTTGGAAACCATTTATAAAGTACTAAAAGTTCTTAGAAACACTTTTTCATGATTCCAATTGGAAGACATTCAAAATTTGGCCCAAAGTTACCGTTTTAGGCTTGCGAGATAGTTTCGGGGTTGGTTTTTGGCCAACCTTGGAAATTCGGTAAAATTCACACAATGCGAACTAGCCTCTGAAATTTGGAATTCAATTAGAGTTAAAATCAAGGTTTAAAACACAACAAGAAGAATAAGAATCAGAGTTTTGAGTACCAAGATATGGCAGGTCAAAGTTACCGAAAAAGTGAGACCGCTAGGTCAATTTTTCAGATTTAAATCACGGACTTTGGGACTTTGTTTGAGCATCGAAATGGACTCGAAATGGCACCAAATTTGGCAGTATTATCCTACATATAAGGGCTATTCCTCTGTCAAATTTCATAGGAAAATTCATTCGTGAAGTTGGTTAACAAAGCCATCAAAGTTTCCAAATCTCCAAGGCAAACCTGCCATGCACCTCTAGTTTTCCTTTCTCAAACCTTTGGCCAATGAAAACATCCCAAATATGATTTATTTGTGTAGATAATGTATAAAAAAACATCCAATATACATTTGGTAGATGATTTACATCAAGAATTTCGAATAACAAGTCCCAAGTCAAGATTGGTTACAAATCAGTCCAAAAGTAGGGTTTTCTTTCACAAAATCAGTTTTGAAATCCAGCCACAACTCACTCAATTCAACTCAGAATTGAGTGTGATTGGTGGCGTTGAAACTAAATTCATAAAGCTACAACTTCTCAGAAGAAATTATTTTAAAAATCTGTCCACAACTAACTTATATTTGAGCATCAATTCGCTGCTCAAAACAGAGCTTCCAGTATGGACACACAACAGAATAGGCAAGTTTACAATCTTGGTACGGATTACTCAGGTGGAATCAGGATGAGCATTTTATACCGTTGGAAAGCTGGGAATATCTAGTTTCCAGTGCCACAAACGATACTCGATTTTGACATCAAAGCAAAATGTTATAGCTGTTTGAAAAACACTGCCAGAGCAATACGGGAAACATTCCAGTTTTGATGAACTTCCGAAATCACATTATTTGGCCAACCAAATCACATAATTTTTTTGTGAAAACCTTCCACACAGACCACACAAGATATATACATCATAAATAAGTCATTGGACCACAAAAAGGTGCACCAATGTGCACGCACATAGCAAGGGCAGAAACGAAAAAATTCCCTCTTCACTTCCTTTGAACTTTCTTCCACAATACAACCTATTTCCACTAGATTAAACACTAATTTAACATTAACAACATCAAGACTCATCAAATCAGTCCATTAATCCATAGTAGGAGTTCATAGAGCCCACACACCAATTTTCAACATAAATAAAGCTACCGACATGATTATATAAGTTTATAAGTACAATATATCTTCTATAAACCAAGATTTTGGTAGTTGATCGTTGTTTACCTTCCTTGATGAACGAATCAGAAAATTTCGGCCTCTTGAAGCTAAAAAAAAACCGTGAGATGAAACTCTTTTCCTAGCTTGAGGTGATCTCTAAGTGATTAGCAATGTGTATGTAAATTTTGAGGTGATTTGGTGAAGATTTGGTGATGAAATGAAGAAGAATTTTGGTAGATTTCTCCTCCTTGTTGTTCAGCCAGCAATAGCAAGAGAGAGAGTGTTGTGTACTGATGAGAAAGCTTCTTGAGGAAGCTTCTTAAGGAAGCTTAAGTGTGTGGTTAAGGTTGCCTCAAAAGTCAACTCTCTCCCCGCACGCACACGCGCGTTTCGTGCTCTATTCCTCTCGAGTTTATTTCACTTGTGCACTAAACCTCTAATGAAATTTCATTCATACTATTATTATTCATTCTTAATAGTTTCAAAATAGAGGTCTTAAGTCTCTCAATTAATCGCGCGCGCGAAAACGCGTACTTCCGATTTGTGCGCGATAAAGCGAAATTTTCAAGAAATTCTTATAACGATAGCATCACAAACTAATACTTGAGTACTTACACATAAAAATACCTATTTCAAGACTAATGTACAAGTCTCCAATTTTCCAACCTTATTGTATTCTCGATTCGATTATTGTCTCCAAACGTGTATTCGTTATTCTCACTTAACGAGATTCCAAAAATTAAATTTTGAAACGATTCACTTTAAAAATACATGTGAGCTATTATTCTATATAATTGAGTAATAAAAGATCAAAATAAAATATTCTGAGTAAATGGCCAAATAAATAATTAAATAAATTAGAAATAGGAAATTTAAATTTTTATTCTGAGTAAATGGCCAAATAAATAATTAAATAAGGTAGAAATAGTAAATTTAAATAAGTAAATTTTTGCGAGTCCTCACATCCTTCCCCCTTAAGAAAATTTCGTACTCGAAAATCACACTTAAGATAACATCATACCCCTTAATAGTCGCGCCTATCAGATCAATCAGTAATTTACAATTGCTAACCCATATCTCACAATTTTTATCCACCTAAATTGTAGTCAAACTTTGATTATATCTTATGAACTTATGATTTTGTAAAAGTGTGAATTGTACTAGAGTCACTTAGAACGTCAGATAGACAATGAAAAGCAGGAATCATACCTTCAATGACCGTAGCAGAATTGGAAATCTGGTAATAGCCTAATGCATAAACCTTAACTGGTGTTTTAGATCAACTTCCTTCAGCACTAGATTGCTTAGCGGCTAACTTTTCAAGCCTTTGGGTACTACCTCCTTCTTTTGGTATGGTTGAGCATTTCGATATCTGGTGCTCGGTACTATCACAATACAAGCACTTACCTTATTTCGTAAAACAATTACTCTCCTTATGGTTGAGCTTGCCACAATAACCACAAATAACTTAGGGAACCACAGATTGACCACTTGGTGGTGTCCCTCTCGATTGACCTCGTCCATTGCGGTCTCCTCTTGATTGAGTCCCTTTTGGTGTGATAGATATCTCCACTCTACCCATTCCTTTTCTCTTTTTAAAAGGTGGGGCACCCTTATCTGCCTGTCCAGAAGGGTAACTAGGAGTGCCTATTTTCTTAGCATAAAAGTCTCTAACTTGCAGCTTTACACTCGACTCTCTGCGCTTTTACTAAGATTTCAGTGAACGTAGAGATTTCGGCTGCTGCTAATCCCTCCTGAATCTCCACATTAAGTCCTTGTACAAAGCGCCTTACCCTTTTTCATTCATTAGTCACCAATTCTGGGGCATATTTAGAAAGTTTAGTAAATTTTCATTCATATTCGGCTACACTAGAAGTTCCTTGCCTCAACTTTATGAATTCATCTTCCCTTTTCTATTGGACAAAGGGTGGGAGAAATTTCTCATTAAATTCTCTCGTGAAGTTTTTTCAAGTCCAAGGGGTCTGCGCTCTTTCCCACTTCCCCTTTATCAAGTTCCACCAAGCACGTGCCACTCCCTCAAATTGGAAAGTAACAAAATTTACTCGCCTATCTTCGCTATAGTCTAAAGTAGCGAATATATTAGTCATTCTCTCTAACCAGTTCTCAGCTGCCTCGGGGTCGGGCTCTCCAGTGAATTTAGGTAGGTTAAACTTCAGGAACCTCTCCAAAACCCTATCTTCTTCTCTATCCTAGCCCTCGGGCAGGTTAAGTGGCACTGGACCCTGTCTTTCGACTAACTGCTCAAGAATATCAGTTATCCTATTAATGGCAATAACCACTTGATTACCCTCTAAATTTTCTTGTCCCTGAGTCGGCCCAGTTGCCGATTCCTGATCATCCCCTTGAGGTTGGGCTTGCCTAGAACTTCACACACGACCTCGTCCACTCCTTCGTCCGTCCATAGTTCTAGTGGTGCATAATGCAAGAAATAAAAGTGATCACGCGATAAATTTCTTAAAACAAGAGCCGATCTTGAAAATCTCAGAGATAACAATAATTAACATGTATGTACACTTTAAAATTCATACAATTAGCAAGTCGGGGGGTATTACAAAAATATAGCACACAAGTGCCACAAAAGGATTTTTAGTCATGCACGACTAAAGTAAAGTCAAGCGCCTCAAAAGTAAGCCACATAGTTAAACAAAAATGACATAGCCTTGGTACTAGTATCACTCCAACTAAGTCAATCCTTTATAACACTGGTAGGTCTGATCTTGTCGTTCATTTCCGACTCATATCAAGCATTAGGATCCTATTAAGTTACATAGGACCATCCATCAATCTTTCTCTACCTCTCTCTCTTAATTATTGTGTCATCTTAGCCAAACGACTATTGGTTTCCTGTAACTATTCACGTGAAATATCGATTTGTTCTTTTCCACGCAAATGGAGATTTTAAGTCCTTAACATTGCCCTAAACTCTTAAGCATTCGGGGTACGAGAATCCGAAATAAGATAATTCACATCTCGAGCTGGCCAGTCCCAAGAGTAAATTACCATATTTGAGATTCCTACCAAACATGCATATCTAGTCTTCTCCAAGTATTACGATAAAAGGTTTATACCTATCACATTTATGATTCACAACTTACGCTCTAAAAGAGTACTTAAACCTTTATTCATTCATATGATAAAGACCATAACACCATTTGGCCCAAACTCACCCCGCGTAAATACCACGCGAAGCGGCTCTGATTTTATTTTTTTATCCCTACAAGTGGTCACTTAACTTTCAAACCAGTCCTACAGTCCGGCATCCTAAACTTCAAGTCTAAGATACACTACAAAAATTTGAAACCTAAACACTGATAACAACCGTGACGCCCTCACTTCTCCCAAGGGCGAACCCAAGAGTATCCGCGGGACGGCTGCCCAACTCTCGCCAGAACTCAAGATAATTCCAATTCAAACCTAGTCGAATACTAACAATGAAAGTCGGAATAAAGGTACGAAATCATTTCCATACATAAATATCCTGTCTTACGTCACAATTTCAAATTTACAATCACTTTTCGCCAAAATATACAACATCCAAAAGTGTCTAGTCGATTACAATTAAAACACTAATACAAAAGTGCTTCAAGTCGGCATTTGCTTAACTCCTTCCAATCGGGTTCCTGTTAAGGAAAACAAACTAATGGGATGAGCTAATATTCAGTGAGGCCAAGAAACACACATGCAAACACATAATCCAAATAGAAATAATAATTACATTGTAAGTAAAGCTATCAAGTTCGAATAATTCATACTTCGAATAGGAAAAATAAATAGAAACAATTCAAGGATACTGTAGCTCTCAGGAGCTAAATTCCACATAGTCGTGTCCAACCCTTGATCACATCTTGTAACGACCCCACCTCCCCCTAAGGCGTACCAGAGGGTTCGGCGGGCCGCCTGCCCAGCTCTCGCCGGGACTCAGTCGTTCGCTACAGTCCTCAATTAAAAATTGAAAGAAATCACTAGAATAAATAGGGCATTGATCCAAACTTAAAGCGGAACTTATATACATTGCCAACCCAAAAGAGAATATAAACATCAAATATACAAGGGTTCTCAATCCTTCATACGTCCAGCCCGTGCCAAGCACTAGGCGAGAACCACTACAAAAGAAACAAAACTAGATTGGCTAGTCTATCTCAAGCTCATGTCCTCGCTCGCCTTCCCCTGTAAGGAAAACAAAACTAAAGGAATGAGATAAAAGCCCAGTGAGGTTCCGAACACATAATCAGATAATCAATCCAATACATTAAACATGGAGTATCAATAATTCAAGAAACATTTACAATGGAAAGCGATAGTAACACATTCATTAAAAGGATACGGCTTACAAGGAACAATTCGTTATTTCGTTCATTCGATCTCCTGTCATTTCCCCTTATTCCTCCAATCATTTGAAAATGCATTTTTCGTTTATCAATAAACCCTCGTTCGTTCGTTCGTTCATTGATTCATTCATTCACCCCCGTCCTGGCCGTTGGCCAGTCTCCACCAACCTACAAGGTAATACTCGAGTATACCAAACGTTCACCCAAGTCCCTAATCGCCCGACCGAGTCCGCTTCTGGCTCGAGACGACCGGTAACAAGGGGCAATGGCCAGTTCAGCCCAAAAGGCTTACATTCATGCGCAAGTAACATTTCAATCATTAAATCCTTGAAAATTGCACAGTTATTTAGGTCGAGTGCGATAAAGTACACACTCGCCTAAAAAGCTCGTTTTGGAAATCATTAAAAACACTTAACACATTAGCAATGATAACAACAAGCCATAGAATCAAATAAGGAACACTCACCTAGAAATGCAAAATATCGTGCAAAATATCCTTCCGGATATTACCCTTAATCACCAATGAAACCTAAGGTTGAACAAGAGAACATTATTATAGTTTATCGAGCAAAACATTTAAGGGAAACAAAGAAACCCGACTAATTAAGAGTAAAACGTGTAAAGATGACTTTCAGGTAAGAAGAGGGTTGTTTGAACCCAAGGATGAAAAATCATGTTTTATAATGGAAAACCGGTCATGGTATTGGCCAAACAAAAGTATACAAGTTCCAATAGAAACCTAGCCCTCGAGCGAAAATTTGGGCAGCACGCCCTTTGTGTTTACCTAATTTTCCAGCCATTTTGGCTTCATTATTTTTCCTCAACCACAGCCCAACATCACACATAAGCAATTCAAGTCAAGAGCCGTTCCATAGGCTCACAATATCATAAGAATAAGAATTACAACAATCACAAGTGCAGACATTCAACTTAGCACAAGACAGATTTGACGTACGAATGCGGAAATAACATATCCGAAGCTACGCTTATCGGATTGAAGCTAAGACACAAGTCTAATAACATATCCTATGCCGTTTCGAAGCTAAGACACAGAGCTACAACATTCATGAAGGTCACTTAGTCCAGTTCCTAATGTAACTTAGTCAAATTCTCAAATTACTAAACCAGAACCCAATTCGTCGGCTGTTTAAACGCAAAACACTGTAATGGACATAACTCAGAGTACACAAGTCCGAATCAGGTGTTCTTAGAGGCATTTGAAAGCTAATTCAGAATGCTACAACTTTCATGTTTCGGTAAAACACTAAATCAGAATGGATCCTAGTAAAAAAATGGGATAAACTGGACTTAACTGATCACACGGACTGCTTAGGAAATACTTAAAACAGTAAGGGTATTTTGGACTTGTCACATCCTACGTTGCTCCGATTGAGTTGAAATTTTGTAGGCACCTATAAAATACCATTCTATACAACTTTCCTTCTTGGACCTAAGGCCAATTCGGCCTCTAGCATAGGGATTCAAATTCGGACAGAATGTTGGGAAAACATTTCCAGATTCTGGAAATTCCTAGTTTTTAGTGGAACTTTCCTTAATTTCTTGGTCTAATCACTACCAAAGCCTCTCTTATAACCTTAATTTCAACATATATACTTCATACAACAAATTGGGCAGAAATTCATCAAGCCCTAGTTCATCATATAAATTGGGGAAAACTTCCAAAACAAGATAATATCCATGATTCCACCACAAAATCAAGTTGCTAAGCTTAATTTAACAAGATTGAAAGTAAAACTTGGAGAGATAAGCTTTCTTACCTTGACTAGAGTTCACTAAGAGTAGCCCAAGCTTTCTCTTTCAAAAATCACACCACAAGTCACTAACTAATCACTCAAGGACAAGTTTAATCGGTTTGTTTTGTTTGATTTCTCACTTGGTTGATCAAACTCAAGATGAAATGGTTGTTTTTCTTGTTTTTCTTGCTCTCCCTTTTCTCTCTTTCTCTCGGCTGTGATGGTGCAGAAATGAAGAGCTTTGGAGTTGGTTTTAGGGATAAATATGATGGAAATTCATTAGTCAACCAACCAAGGAAAGTCTACCACTTGTTGCTTCAAGATTGGTTCTTAATTTTTTTCTTTTTCCTTGTTGTTTTTGGTCAAAAATTTCGGCCAGCTTGCTCAGCTTTATAGCTGATGTTTGGCTCTAATATTAAAGAGATTAAGTATATAAAAAATGATGGTCAAGTGGTGCGTTCAAACGGTAGTGCGCGGGACCCGCCGGTTCGCGCCGTTTTTCTTAAAAACTCACGTACTAGGGTTTTTACTTCCCATTCACTAACCTTATATCATTGCCACTAGTCACATATTATTTCTCACTTAAAAGTCACTTTTAATCCCCAAATTAATTCTTACTCTGTACCGAAAATTCATCCGGCGGAAAATCGCGAAAACCCTAATTTCGCTCCAAACTTGAAACCGAAGCGTAAAACCCTATTTTCTAGGTTTATCTACACTTAATGTGAAATATTTGGGTAGTGGCCTTTGATAAATACTAATTTTCAAATAAAAGGGTATTTTTGAGGAAAAATACAAGGAATTTGCGAGTCCTCACATTCTCTCCCCCTTAAAAAATTTCGTCCTCGAAATTTTACCTTCAGTTGCCTCAGACGAGTCCGGAACTTGTCGGTTGTCTAAAGCATAAACCTTTGCCGGTCCGCTAGTTCGTTTCCCTCCTTCATTCACTTGTGATTTAGCTCCATCCAGTTGCAGAGTATTGCTTTCACGTGACTGTCTCCTCGGACAGTTGCTAACTTGATGATCGCCACTTCCGCAGATTAAACATTTCCGCCCCTTTCTCCAACAATCGTTTTCGACATGATTTGCCTTTCCACAGTACCCACAGACCACGTGAGAAGCCATCTTTTGGCTTTCTTGAAAACTTTTCCCAAATCTGATTTGACTTTCTTTTGTAGATCCTTCACCTATCGCCCCTAATGTCCATGGTGGGTGGGATAAAAAGTTCACTTTTTGCACTTTGGAGGGGACTCTCGCTTCACTTAATTCCTCCGCTACACTACTCGATGCACTCCTTTTCTGGGTCTGGGAAGCTTTTATCTGTGCCTTTGCAGTCTCGATTCTTTGAGCTTTCTCAAGGGCCTCCGTAAACGTATTCACTTGTACTGCCGCTAATGCTTCTTGGAGTTCCAAATTTAATCCCTGTATAAACCGTCTTACTCTTCGCCGCTCTGTGGCCACCAATTCAGAAGCAAACTTGGATAGTTTCGTAAATTTTGTTTCATATTCGGCCACACTTAGCGTTCCCTGGCGTAGTCCAATAAACTCTTCCTCTCTCCTCTCTTGAACTAAAGGAGGGAGGTATTTCTCGTTAAATTCCCTTATGAAATTCGTCCATGTCCATACGGTCTGTTCTCTTTCCCATTTTGCTTTAATAACGTTCCACCACGCTCTGGCCGATCCTTCAAATTGGAACACCGCAAAGTTTACTTGTCTTTGCTCGGTGTAGTTCAAGACGGTGAAAATATTAATCATGGCCTCTAACCATTGTTCGGCTATATCCGGATCAGATCCTCCAAGGAATTTCGGAGGAGTAAATTTCTGAAACCGCTCAAGAGCCTTATCTTCTCCGATTTCAGGGTTCCGGGGTTGATTCACGGCCATTTGGCCTTGTTGATCCACCAGTCTTGCCAAGATATCTGTCATTTGTTGCATTACCGTTGCCATTTGGTCTTCGGCTTCAACCCTCATTCCTTGCTCTTGTGCAGCTGTTGTTTCTCTTTCCTCTCTTGGCTCTTGAGCTCGTTCATTCCCACGGCCACGTCCACGTCCACGGCTACGTCTCCCGTCCATATATATGTTTTCCCTCTCTTTTCTTTTCCCCCAAAAGGTAATTTAGTAAATAAACACGATAAGGTTACTAAAGTAACTATTGAGGGCACCAAATATTCAAATAAACATATACCCACATAACACGCCATACCAAAAAGACGGATAAGCAAATACACAAATACATATCAAGTTGGACAGATAACCATGTACATACAGGCATACTAACGTCATGTAGTAACAATATACAGGTAAATCAAAAGGAAAAGGTGAAGTCGCCCCAGTATCAGCCCGTCTGGTCTCTCACGTCATTTACTATCCAAACTAGACGTCCCTGACCTCTTGTGCTCATTCTAGTCAGACAAAGCCTGTTCATGTTCCCAAAATACAAGTCTCAAGTATTTAGTAGCACCTCAACTATAGAGTACTCAGGCACGAGAATCCGAAAGAAAATAATTCACATCTCGAGCTGCAGTCTCAAGAGTAAACTATCTACAATCGGAATTCCTACCTGACATACCTATCTATGGTCTTCAGATACCATGAGAAAGATTTAAGGCCTATAACATTCGCAATTCATAGTTTCATTTAGTCCCTCATACTTTTTCACCACTTAGTCCAGGGTCACTCCACGTAGAAACCACGCGAAGCAGCTATAAGTTTTATCCCTCAATCGCTTAACTTTCAAGTCCAATCAAATCCCACAGTCCGGTATCCTAATCTTTAATCTAGGATACACTATAGAGATCTGAAGCCTAAGCTCTGATACCACTTGTAACGACCCCACCTCCCCCTAAGGCGTACCAGAGGGTTCGGCGGGCCGCCTGCCCAACTCTCGCCGGGACTCAGTCGTTCGCTACAGTCCTCAATTAAAAATTGAAATAAATCACTAGAATAAATAGGGCATTGATCCAAACTTAAAGCGGAACTTATATACATTGCGAACCCAAAAGAGAATATAAACATCAAATATACAAGGGTTCTCAATCCTTCATACGTCCAGCCCGTGCCAAGCACTAGGCGAGAATCACTACAAAAGAAACAAAAGAAACAAAACTAGATTGGCTAGTCTATCTCAAGCTCACGTCCTCGCTCGCCTTCCCCTGTAAGGAAAACAAAACTAAAGGAATGAGCTAAAAGCCCAGTGAGGTTCCGAACACATAATCAGATAATCAATCCAATACATTAAACATGGAGTATCAATAATTCAAGAAACATTTACAATGGAAAGCGATAGTAACACATTCATTAAAAGGATACGGCTCACAAGGAACAATTCGTTATTTCGTTCATTCAATCTCCTGTCATTTCCCCTTATTCCTCCAATCATTTGAAAATGCATTTTTCGTTTATCAATAAACCCTCGTTCGTTCGTTCGTTCATTGATTCATTCATTCACCCCCGTCCTGGCCGTTGGCCAGTCTCCACCAACCTACAGGGTAATACTCGAGTATACCAAACGTTCACCCAAGTCCCTAATCGCCCGACCGAGTCCGCTTCTGGCTCGAGACGACCGGTAACAAGGGGCAATGGCCAGTTCAGCCCAAAAGGCTTACATTCATGCGCAAGTAACATTTCAATCATTAAATCCTTGAAAATTGCACAGTTATTTAGGTCGAGTGCGATAAAGTACACACTCGCCTAAAAAGCTCGTTTTGGAAATCATTAAAAACACTTAACACATTAGCAATGATAATAACAAGCCATAGAATCAAATAAGGAACACTCACCTAGAAATGCAAAATATCGTGCAAAATATCCTTCCGGATATTACCCTTAATCACCAATGAAACCTAAGGTTGAACAAGAGAACATTATTATAGTTTATCGAGCAAAACATTTAAGGGAAACAAAGAAACCCGACTAATTAAGAGTAAAACGTGTAAAGATGACTTTCAGGTAAGAAGAGGGTTGTTTGAACCCAAGGATGAAAAATCATGTTTTATAATGGAAAACCGGTCATGGTATTGGCCAAACAAAAGTATACAAGTTCCAATAGAAACCTAGCCCTCGAGCGAAAATTTGGGCAGCACGCCCTTTGTGTTTACCTAATTTTCCAGCCATTTTGGCTTCATTATTTTTCCTCAACCACAGCCCAACATCACACATAAGCAATTCAAGTCAAGAGCCGTTCCATAGGCTCACAATATCATAAGAATAAGAATTACAACAATCACAAGTGCAGACATTCAACTTAGCACAAGACAGATTTGACGTACGAATGCGGAAATAACATATCCGAAGCTACGCTTATCGGATTGAGACGAAACCTATGCCGTTTCGAAGCTAAGACATAGAGCTACAACATTCATGAAGGTCACTTAGTCCAGTTCCTAATTTAACTTAGTAAAATTCTCAAATTACTAAACCAGAACCCAATTCGTCGGCTGTTTAAATGCAGAACACTGTAATGGACATAACTCAGAGTACACAAGTCCGAATCAGGTGTTCTTAGAGGCATTTGAAAGCTAATTCAGAATGCTACAACTTTCATGTTTTGGCAAAACACTAAATCAGAATGGATCCTAGTAAAAAAAATGGGATAAACTGGACTTAACTGATCACACGGACTGCTTAGGAAATACTTAAAATAGTAAGGGTATTTTGGACTTGTCACATCCTACGTTGCTCCGATTGAGCTGAAATTTTTTTAGGCACCTATAAAATACCATTCTATACAACTTTCCTTCTTTGACCTAAGGCCAATTCGGCCTCTAGCATAGGGATTCAAATTCGGACAGAATGTTGGGAAAACATTTCCAGATTCTGGAAATTCCTAGTTTTTAGTGGAACTTTCCTTAATTTCTTGGTCTAATCACTACCAAAGCCTCTCTTATAACCTTAATTTCAACATATATACTTCATACAACAAATTGGGCAGAAATTCATCAAGCCCTAGTTCATCATATAAATTGGGGAAAACTTCCAAAACAAGATAATATCCATGATTCCACCACAAAATCAAGTTGCTAAGCTTAATTTAACAAGATTGAAAGTAAAACTTGGAGAGATAAGCTTTCTTACCTTGACTAGAGTTCACTAAGCGTAGCCCAAGCTTTCTCTTTCAAAAATCACACCACAAGTCACTAACTAATCACTCAAGGACAAGTTTAATCGGTTTGTTTTGTTTGATTTCTCACTTGGTTGATCAAACTCAAGATGAAATGGTTGTTTTTCTTGTTTTTCTTGCTCTCCCTTTTCTCTCTTTCTCTCGGCTGTGATGGTGCAGAAATGAAGAGCTTTGGAGTTGGTTTTAGGGATAAATATGATGGAAATTCATTAGTCAACCAACCAAGGAAAGTCTACCACTTGTTGCTTCAAGATTGGTTCTTAATTTTTTTCTTTTTCCTTGTTGTTTTTGGTCAAAAATTTCGGCCAGCTTGCTCAACTTTATAGCTGATGTTTGGCTCTAATATTAAAGAGATTAAGTATATAAAAAATGATGGTCAAGTGGTGCGTTCAAACGGTAGTGCGCGGGACCCGCCGGTTCGTGCCGTTTTTCTTAAAAACTCACGTACTAGGGTTTTTACTTCCCATTCACTAACCTTATATCATTGCTACTAGTCACATATTATTTCTCACTTAAAAGTCACTTTTAATCCCCAAATTAATTCTTACTCTGTACCGAAAATTCATCCGGCGGAAAATCGCGAAAACCCTAATTTCGCTCCAAACTTGAAACCGAAGCGTAAAACCCTATTTTCTAGGTTTATCTACACTTAATGTGAAATATTTGGGTAGTGGCCTTTGATAAATACTAATTTTCAAATAAAAGGGTATTTTTGAGGAAAAATACAAGGAATTTACGAGTCCTCACACATCTCATGTTGACACTCTGTCAACCACATAAGTAGCAAGTTCGTAGATACACCACTTTTTTTCGAATCCCGTCACCGTTACACCCCCTTACTGGGCCTGCTCATCAAAGTTTTGATAATATTCGAGTATATCATGGCAATACTGCGCAAATAATGCCGAGTAAGATCTCTCCAATAGATTATACTCTATGAATATCTCATGGTTTGCTGACCTTATCGACCAAGCTCATGCTGGCTCGATTCGCAAAGTTAACCAATGAGTTTGGTCGTTCCTCGAATACAAATACGAATACGAATACCAATATGAGTATAAGTCGATGAGCAACGCTCGAATCGACGATTCCCAATATGAATCACAAATACGAATCACATCCACATTACTATGTACAAGTCGGATATGAATTCACATAGCAAAATACAAATATGGTTTCGTTCGAAAGAGAACGAGTGCAGTAAAGTACACACTCGTCTTAAAAATTTCAAATATCACATAACGGATAAGAAACAGTTAACCATTTAGCAACAAATTCATGCACTCGACACTCACCAATCAAAATGAGAAAGTGAGTGCGACAAGCCTTTAGATGTTCCCTTCGAGATTCTCGTGAAGATTTTCTTGAGCACCTGAACAAACAATAGTTATCTATTACACACTATCACTTGAAAATCCTTTCTTATCTTGAGAGGGATTGTACACTTGTACAATCTAGAAAATACCATGGAATGGGGCTTTACTTGCTCAAAATTCAAGGTTCAAAAGTAGTGTTTATTAACACAAGGAAAAACTAATTCCTTCACGAAGACAAGTCCAAAATGGTAAATTAGTATTGAAGGATAGGGAAGAGTTTCAAAAACTCAATTCCCGTCAAGTTTGAAAATCTCAAATTTGAGGTTTGATTTTTGAAAAATCGTATCTCACTCTTTGTATGTCCAAAATTGGAAAACTTGATACCGTTGGAAAATACTTCCAAAGTACTAAAAGTTCTTAGAAGAACTTTTCCATGATTCCAAATGGAAGACATTCAAAATTTGGTCCAAAGTTACTATTTTAGGCTTGCGAGACAGTTTCGGAGTTGATATTTGGCCAAATTTGAAAATTTGGCAAAATTCACACAATACGAACTAGCCTCTGAAATATGGAACTCAATTAAAGTTACAATCAAGGTTTAAAACACAATAAGCAGAACAAGAATTGGAGTTTTGAACACCAAGATATGGCGGCTCAAAATTACCGAAAAAGTGAGACTGCTAGGTCAATTTTCCAGATTTAAATCATGGACTTTGGGACTTTATTTGAGCATCGAAATGGACTCGGAATGGGACCAAATTTGGTAGTATTATCCCACCATATAAGGGCTATTTTTCTATCAAATTTAATAGGAAAATTCATTCGAAAAGTTGGTTAACAAAACCATCAAAATTTTCAAATCTCCAAGGCAAAGCTGCCTTGCACCTCTAGTTTTCTTTTCTCAAACCTTTGGCCAATGAAAACATCCCAAATATGGTTCATTTGTGTAGAAAATGTCTAAAAAATATCCAAGATACATTTGGTAAATGATTTACACCAAGAATTTCGAATAGCAAGTTTCAAGTCAAGATTGGTTACAAATTAGTCCAAAAGTAGGGTTTTCTTTCACAAAGTCAGTTTTGAAATCTGGTCACAACTCACTCAATTCAAGTCAGAATTGAGCGTGGTTGGTGGAGTTGAAAACTAGATTCATAAAACAACTTCTTAGAAGAAATCATTTTAAAATCTGTCCACAACTAGCTCATATTTGAGCATCAATTCGCTACTCAAAACAGAGCTTCCAGTATGGACGCGCAACAGAACAAGCAAGTTTACAAGATTGGTATGGATTATTCAGGTGGAATCAGGATGAGAATTTTATACCGTTAGAAAGGTGGGAATGTCTAGTTTCTAGTGTCATAAATGACACTTGATTTTGATGTCGGAGCAAAAAGTTATAGCTGTTTGAAAAACAATGCCAGAGCAATATGGGAAAAATTCCAGTTTTGATGAACTTCCGAAATCACAACATTTGGCCAACCAAATCACGTAATTTTTTTGTGAAAACCTTCCACACAGCCCACACAACATATATACATCATAAATAAGTCAATTGGACCATGAAAAGGTGCACCAATGTGCACCGACATAACAAGGGCAGAAACGAAAAAATTCCCTTTTCACTTCACTTGAACTTTCTTCCACAATACAACCTATTTTCACTAGATTAAACACTAATTCAACATTAATGTTGACCTTGGTCCCTAACTTTTGATGTTTACAAAACAATGGATAATTCTAATATCTCTTCAAGAAATATTTTCAGTTGTGAAGTATATCAGATTAAAAAATCAAGTGCAATTGATAGGGACAAAGACTGTTGAAAGCTGTCGGACGCTTGGATCAGACGTCCGATAATCATTGCGCAACTTCGGATGCATGAAGAACTCCACCACCGGACGTCCGAAGGAAATAAGACATTCCCCCTGGTTCACTGACCTTGATCGGACGCAAATATCGGACGTCCGATAGGATCTTTCAAAATCGACGAAACCATCGAACGCTGAATATGTCTCCACCGAACGTCCGATAGAAACAAGATGATTTCTCAAATCTCTTTGTTTGTTGTCGGACGCATAAAGAACTTGCACCGGACGTCCGATAGAATTGAAGAAAATTTATCAAACTCACTACCTGTTGTCGGACACAAAAAACAGGAGTACCAGACGTCCGATACTCCAACGACTAGTTGACTGTTTAGCTATTTTCTATCCGTTGGAAACGTTAATGAGGCACTTTCTTGGTCCTATATAAATAGTAGTTGGTCAGATATTTCAAATAACTTTTGCACATTGAAAATACAAAAGATCTGGAGTGATTTTAGTGAGAAAATACTCTCAAAGAAAGATTTGTAGTTTTAGTGGTGTGAGATTCATTGTATGCTTTTCATTTGTGAGTGAATATTTCATGAGTGTAGTTCTGCGAGAGTTGTCCTGAGGGATAGTAAAACGTCCTAACTTGACCGAGTGGAGTTCGGGGCAAGGAGGTGGTGAACCTTCCTTTGTACACAAGAGTGATTGTAATTCATCAACTTGAAAAAGGTTATTTGAATTAATCTACAAGTTCAAGAGGAGTTGGGTAGTTAATTGGTTTGCAATTCTTTTCTTTTTATTTACTTATTGTAATGTTTGTGATCTTTACATTGTTTATCTCTTCCATTTGGTTGTCTTCGATCCTAACAATTGGTATCAGAGCTTGGTCACCGTGAGATTAAACTCAATCGGCTTAGGAGTAAAAATGACAACCAATAATGCTATATTTTTTGAAGAAAATTCTGTCATTAGACCACCTATGTTTAATGGGTCAAATTATGTGAGTTGGAAAGAAAGAATGATTATGTTTTTGCAATCTATTGATATTGAATTGTGGTTTATTATTAGTGAAGGTCCATATGATGCCTCTCTTATAGATGAAAATACTCATAAATCTAGACCAAAAATAAGAAGTGAACTGACTGCTATAGATAGAACTCATCTCACCTTAAATGCAAAAGCCATGAATGTGTTATATTGTGCTTTAGACTCAAATGAATCTATTATAGTCAAAGGCTGCAAGTCAGCCAAGGAAATTTGGGATAAACTGAGAGAAATTCATGAAGGTAGTGAGAATGTTAGAGAACAAAAGAATTCCATTCTAGTTACAAAGTATGAATCCTTCAAAATGGAACCTCATGAAAATATTGATAAGATGTATTGTAAATTCAATGACCTCATTAAAGATTTGGAGGTGCTGGAAAAGGAATAATCTTTATGTGAGAAAAATAGAAAAATTCTGAATGCCTTATCCAAGGATTAGGAGAGTAAAGTGACTGCCATTGAAGAAGTTAGAGATCTAAATTCCTTGTCTATTGGATCTCTTATTAATTCTCTAATCTCTTATGAGCTAAAGTTTAAGTCCAAAATACAAGAGGAAGAGGATGCAAAAGTAAGAAAGAGTATTGCTCTAAAAGTCTCACAAGATGTAGATGATTCTGCCTCCCTAAATGAAGAAGATGTGGAAACTGATGATAGTGATCTAGCTCTCATCGCAAAAAGTTTCAAGAGAATTCTCAACAAACGAAGGTTCAGAAAAGGAGAAAATAGCAATTCATTCCCAAATTAGTTCAACAACCTGAGAAACAAAGGAAAACTAGAGTTCAACAAAAAGCAAACTGATAATTGTTTTAAATGCGGCCAACTTGGACACTACGCAAATGAGTGTCCAATGAAGAAGAGGAACTGTGAAAGAAAATCAAGATTCAACAACTTCCAGTTCATATGGAATGGATGCAACTCTGATGGTGAAATTGAAGAGAAAGATGAATCTGCTCAATTGACTTTCATGGCCATTGGAGATGATGAGGTAACATCTTCTAACTCTCAATTTGAAAGTAATGACGAAACTGATGATGATCTTGAATCTTTCATTATAAAATTACATGATAGTTTGAAAGAATCTTATGCTAGAAACAAAGAATTAAAACATAAAATTAGCTTTTTTCTTCAGGACAATGCACGTCTTTTTCAAGAAAACAAAAAATTGAAAATTGAAAGTGATTTCTTAAAAAAGAGTGAGACTGTTTTACATTTTGAACTTGATAGAAAAACAAGAATTTGTGAAATGTTCAAAAAGGAACAAGGTGATTTGAAAAGAAGAATGGATAATTTAAATGAGTTGCTCCAATATAAAAAATAACACTGTTTTCAAAGTAATAAATCAAATCCTCATTTTGGCACTTATCAGATAAGACTGAATCAAAATACAAATGAGTTTGCTATCCATAGGAAAAGGCAAGTCAGATTTATTAAACCCGTTCATGTGAATAACTTTTTGGTTATGTGTAATTTTTGTTATCAAAAAGGTCACATAATAGTGATTGTTATGTGAAGAAAAACATGAGAAGAGACATGAAATACATGTGGATAGTTAGACATGATGCTAATTCTTACAAATAGGAGATATGATAAGATTGATGAGTTTCTTGTTCATAATTTTTTTTAATTTTCTTTTGATGTTTTTGATATTTTGAATTGAGTTTTTTCTTGATATTTTAGAATATTACTGAAGTTTTATGATGACAAAAAGGGGGAGAAATAGATGTTATGTGAAAGGGAGAGTTGTTCTGAGCTTATAAAATTGTTTGGATGCAATGAGTGAGGGGGAGTTTATGCTCATATGCTCAATCTTTTTTCTTTTTCCATCCATTATTTTGTCATCATCAAAAAGGGGGAGAATGTTGACCTTGGTCCCTAGTTTTTAATATTTACAAAACAATGGATAATTCTAATATCTCTTCAAGAAATATTTTCAGTTGTGAAACAAATCAGATTCAAAAATCAAGTGCAATTGATAGGGACAAAGACTATTGAAAGCTGTCGGACGCTTGGATCGGACGTCCGATAATCATTGATCAACTTCGGACGCATGAAGAACTCCACCACCGGACGTCCGAAGGAAATAAGACATTCCCCCTAGCTCACTGACCTTGATCGGACGCAAGCATCGGACGTCCGATAGGATCTTTCAAAGTCGACGAAACCATCGGACGCTGAATATGTCTCCACCGGATGTCCAATAGAAACAAGATGATTTCTCAAATCTCTTTGTTTGCTGTCGGACGCACAAAGAGCTTGCACCAGACGTCCGATAGAATTGAAGAAAATTTCTCAAACTCACTGCCTGCTGCCAGAAGCAAAAAACAGGAGTACTGGACGTCTGATACTCCAATAGCTAGTTGACTGTCAGCTATTTTCTATTCGTTGGAAGCATTAATGAGACATTTTCTTGGTCCTATATAAATAGTGGTTGGTCAGATACTTCAAATAACTTTTGCACACTGAAGATACAAAAGATTTGGAGTGATTTAGTGAGAAAATACTCTCAAAGGAAGATTTGTAGTTTTAGTGGTGTGAGATTCATTGTAAGTTTTTCATTTGTGAGTGAATACTTCATGAGTGTAGCTTTGCGAGGGTTGTCCTGAGGAATAGTAAAACGTTTTAACTTGACCGAGTGGAGTTCGGGGTAAGGAGGAGTTGAACCTTCCTTTGTACACAAGAGTGATTGTAATCCATCAACTTGAAGAATCTTATTTGAATTAATCTACAAGCTCAAGAGGAGTTGGGTAGTTAATTGGTTTGTAATTCTTTCCTTTTTATTTACTTATTGTTATGTTTGTGATCTTTACATTGTTTATCTCTTCCATTTGGTTGTCTTCGATCCTAATAATTAATAACATCAAGACTCATCAAATCAGTCCATCAAGCCATAGTGGTAGTTTATAGAGCCTACATACCAATTTTCAACATAAATAAAACTACCCACATGATTATATAAGCATATAAGTACAATATATCTTCTATAAACCAAGATTTTGGTAGTTGATCGTTCTTTACCTTCCTTGATGAACAAAGTAGAAAATTTTGGCCTCTTGAAGCTAAAACAAAAACGTGAGATGAAGCTCTTTTCCTAGTTTGAGGTTATCTCCAAGTGATTAGCAAGGTGTATGTAAATTTTGAGGTGATTTGGTGAATATTTGGTGATGAAATGAAGAAGAATTTTGGTAGATTTCTCCTCCTTGTTGTTCGGCCAGCAATAGCAAGAGAGAGAGTGTTGTGTGCTGATGAGAAAGCTTCTTGAGGAAGCTTAAGTGTGTGGTTAAGGTTGCCTCAAAAGTCAACTCTCTCCTCGTGCACACGCGCGTTTCGTGCTCGATTCATCTCTAATTCATTTCACTTGTGTACTAAACCTCTAATAAACTTTTATTCATACTATTATTATTCATTCTTAACAGTTCCAAAATAAAGGTTTTAAGTCTATCAATTAATCGCGCGCGCGAAAACGCATACTTCCGATTTGTACGCGATAAAGTGGAATTTTCAAGAAATGTTTATAATGATAGCATCACTAACTAATACTTGAATATTTAGACATAAAAATACCTATTTCAAAACTAATGTACATGTCTCCAATTTTTCAAACTTATTGTGTTCTCGTTTCGATTATTGTTTCCAAACGCGTATTCGCTGTTCTCACTTAACGAGATTTCAAAAATTAAATTATGAAACGAATCACTTTAAAAATACATGTGAGCTATTATTCTATATAATTGAGTAATAAAAGGTCAAAATAAAATATTCTGAGTAAATGACCAAATAAATAATTAAATAAGTTAGAAATAGGTGTAGACACCAAAATTTTAGCCTTTCCTTTTATTTATTCTAGGTAATTTTTGTTATTTATTTATTTTATTATTATTTCTTGCTTAGTTTATCTCACTCTAATTTTTGTTAAGAAAATTGTTTTTGTTTTTATTAATTAATCCACTAAAAAAAAGAAAAAGAAAAAGGAGGAAAATCATCAATCAAACACAAAAATGTTAGCATTTTGTTTTATTTCTAGTTTTATTCGATTTTTATTTAAATTGCTATTTTTGTTTGTTTTGTTTCCATTTTTATTAATTAACTGAGTTTTTGCAAAGAAAAAAAAATCAGAAAAGAAAAAAAAATCAATTACAGAAAAAGAAAAGAACCCGTGCGCATGTTTGGACGTGCAGTAGTCATCATCCTCCGGATTTCATACGAAAGGAAGCAACAAAGCTCAACATTGCAGCTGGCTTTTCTTCCAATTTTTTCTCTCGAAACATTCCTAGTACCAACCCAGTTCATCACTCAAGGACAAGATCAAAGGGGCAGCAACGAACCACATAAACTCATTTTTGAGCAGGGCCATCTAAACCTTTCATCGTAGGTTTTGGGGCCTTTAAATAGATGGAAACACAACCAGAAGGGGGGGCAGCAGAGGTCTTATGACGGCTGGGGGGTGACGGAAAAGAAAAAAAAACCGAGAGTGAAGGAGATATGGAAGATAGCAAGAAACAACGGGAAAGGAGGGAGCTTTCGTGAACAAGAGTGAAAAGTGAGAGAGGCAGCTTAGGGTTGGATGACAGCTGAAAGAAAAGGGCTTGGAAAATCTGGAAAAAGGAGAGCCGAGGGTTTGGGACAGAAAGGGAAGGATAAGGAGTGTGGCGGCTAAGTAGAGAAGGAAACTTGGAAAGGGGAGAACTTCGAAGGTAGAAAAGAGAGGGACTGAGAGTTAGGACTGAAAGTGGAAACTACAGGCTAGGATCTGAAGAGAAGAAACCAAGCAAGAGGAAATCAAGAAAGGAGGAGCGACTTCGTCGGCGTTAAAAGTTCCTGCAACAAGCAATTCTTGGGGTTTCGTTTCCGGAAACAACGTGTTGTTTTGAGGTAAACCCATTTTGTTTCGTATCATTTCAACATAATCCTGTGAGGGTTTGAGTTCATCACGTCTGTTTCTTGTTCTTTCCTTGTACGTGCATCTGTTAGTTCATCTGTCTATGGTTTCTGACGCCCTTGAGAAATTCGTGAGCATTTAAAAGCTTTATGATAATTGAATGTTCAATGATTAGATGATTTGGCTAGAAAAGCATTAACTTTCGATGAATCTAGTTTCGATTTGGCCGCAAGTTTCTTCCTTGTCTGCATTTTCTGTGATTAGCGGCATGGTTAGATCTTCTGGAAATGGGCAATGTTATTTGGATAACGTGATCACAAATGGGCTGAAACCATTACAGAGGGTTTTGTTTACTGTGGGGTTGTCTGTGTTTTTTTTTTTTTCTTTGTCGCATGAGTAGACTTGGGTTGGATAAAATTGCTGCAGAAGGATTCTGTGTGTGTGTGTAAATGTCGAATTGCTGTAATTTTGTTGCTCGAAATTAGAGAATGATGTTTGATTCAGATTTTTAGTGGTGGCAAAGAGAAGCTTGCGCATTTGCAGTGAGAACCCAGAATATCTGGTTGTTGTTTCTATGTTGCCCATTTGGTTTTGCCGTTTGACTTGCAATAACTGGCTTCTTGCAGTAGGATTGTATTAGTGCTGAAGTTTATTGGATTTTGGGATAAGTAAGCTTGCTGGTTTGGGTCTGAAATTACGAGCAAATGTTCGAACAAGTTGTAAGTTGATAGCAGAAAAATCACAGCAACAAACTTGTGAATGTATCCCGAACCTGCTAGCTTCATCATCTTAGGTTTCCTTTGCTTGCACGTTTAATTTTTTATGTTGGGCTTGTTTTATGGAAATTTGGTTTCAAAGTAGTGTTTAAAGTCCTAGCAAAACCTTTTGTGGTTGCTAGCAAACTGCAAAGTTTTGAAACCCAGAAACCAGCAATAGGAAAGCAAAGTTTGGAGCATGCTGCATTTCTTTTGTGTTTTCTCATTTCTTGGCTTGGTTCCTACTGGTTGGAATGGTTAGGGGATAGGCAGTCATGCTTAAGCTATGTTAAGATTCATATTTGAAGATGTGTGTGAGTTTGATTAATGAATGATGAATTTTGTGTGGCATTCTCGGCATTCCATCCATGCGAGTATCAAGTTAGAAATTGCAGCAGAGCAAAGGTTGCCGCACTTACTTTGCTGTTTTCTTTTTCCGTGAGCATCCACCAGGCTTTAGCCTCTTCTAATTTGTTAGTTAGTCTTGTGTGGAAAGGGGCAGTGGAAGATTGGTTTCAGTTTGCATGTTTGAGTCCCTAAAACACTTGAATCATGATTCAATGCTTGCTGGAAAAAATGAACATTAGCATGTTGCAAGCCTTATCTGGATGTATGCAGTGGTTTCTCTTTTGGCTCCAAGATCTAGTATTTTCGGTTTGGTTAACAAATCAATCAGCCTTTTGTTATTTAATTTGATTGCATGAATACCTGTATTCAATAGATTGCTAAGGAAACTGCAGCAAGAAAGTTGAAAAGTTGAAAGTTGAAAATTTCTGGAGGACTACGATTGTACAATCAACTACCATCCGGGAAAGGCAAATGTGGTAGCAGATGCCTTGAGTCGTAAAGTGCAAGTGGCAGGGCTAATGATCAAGGAATGGGATTTGCTAGAATCCGTGTGCGAGTGGAAACCCTGTCTTGGGAGCCATAAGGTGATATTTGGCAATATTAGGGTTACATCCACTCTACTGGAACGTATAAAAGAGGCGCAAGGCAAGGATTTGATGGTGCGGAAGTGGAGAGAGAAATTGGAAAAGGGAGAAACAACGGACTTCAATTTGAGTCCTGAGGGTCTTTTGAGATATCGGAACCGAATCGTAGTACCGAAGGAAGAGGTGTTGAAAGAGGAAATTCTGGAGGAAGCTCATAGGTCTAAGTATACAATCCATCCGGGTAGCAGCAAGATGTATCAAGACCTGAAGGGAACTTACTGGTGGGATAATATGAAAAGGGAAATCGCGCAGTACGTGCAGAAATGTCTTATTTGCCAGCAAGTGAAGGCAGAGCATCAAAAACCATCGGGTCTGTTACAACCCTTGGAGATACCCGAGTGGAAATGGGAAAACATCACAATGGACTTCGTATCCGGTTTACCGAGGACGCAAAGAGGACACGATGCCGTTTGGGTGATCGTGGATCGATTAACCAAGTCGGCCCATTTCTTGCCGGTGAACATGAAATATTCAATGGATCAATTGGCCCGACTGTACATGGACGAAATAGTAAGACTACACGGTGTTCCTGTGAGCATCGTTTCCGATCGGGATCCACGGTTTGTGTCGCGATTTTGGCAGAAGTTCCAAGAAACCCTGGGGACGAAACTTAATTTGAGCACAACCTATCACCCTCAGACGGATGGCCAGTCGGAACGGACGATTCAGACGCTAGAAGACATGCTACGAACTTGCATTCTGGACTTTGGAGGCAGTTGGGGTCAGCACATGACCTTGGTGGAGTTCGCGTACAACAATAGTTTCCATTCGTCAATTCAAATGGCTCCGTACGAAGCTCTCTACGGACGCAAGTGCCGCTCACCGATTTACTGGGATGAGGTTGGCGAAAAGAAGGCACTGGACCCGACAACTATTCCATGGATGGAAGAGGCTCACGAGAAGGTCAAGTTGATAAGGCAACGACTTCAAACCGCCCAGAGTCGCCAAAAGAGCTACGCGGATAACCGAAGGAAGGATTTGGAATTTGAAGTTGGAGATCAAGTATTTCTTAAGATCACACCCTTACGAAGTCTTACTGCGGGGAAAGGAAAGAAACTCCAACCACGGTACGTTGGACCCTACAAGATCCTTCAGAGGGTTGGAGCGGTCGCGTATCGATTGGAGCTACCGTCCAGTCTTTCTCGAATCCACAATGTATTTCACGTCTCGATGCTAAAGAAGTACCATCCTGACCCATCTCATGTTTTACAACCGGAAGATATCGAAATAGATGAATCACTGGCCTATGAGGAGAAACCGGTTCAAGTACTCGATCGAAAAGTCAAAGAACTCAGAAACAAGAAGATTCCGTTAGTGAAAGTGCTTTGGAGAAACCACGGAGTGGAGGAAGCTACATGGGAGATGGAAGAGGAAATGCGAAAGAAATACCCAAACCTTTTCGGGAATTAAGGTGAGAAATTTCGAGGACGAAATTCTTTTAAGGGGGGGAGAGTGTGAGAGCCCGTAAAACCCTAATATTTTTTCCTAGGGTTTATTCCTCCTTAATTGCTTGTTTTTGCATTTTCTGGCTTAGAAATATTTTCTGAGAGGATTTTATGAGCAGTTATAGTTTTAAGATGATTTTTCTAGCATTGGAGAAATTTTAGAAAATTAAGAGTAAATGGTGGACGTGGGACCCACTAGTGCGATAAGTTCGGAAAAATTCGGCCAATAAGGTTAAGTTTCGGATACTATTAAAAATTTATCGGGTGTTAAGAGATAAGTGGTGTGTGTGAAGTGATTGATGTGAGAGAGAAAAGAAAGATAGGAATGCATTTATGGAGGTGACACATGTCACTTTCTTATTGGTTACCTTTTAAGAAATACTATTCACAAATTTGACTTTCTTGACCAAAGGTTAAATATCTCAAAAAATTACAAAAAAACTCACTCTTCTCTCTTCCCTCTTGGCCGGCCATCCCAAGCTCCACAAGGAAGAAAGCTCTTCAAATTTTAAGCTTCCACTTGGTGCAAATCAACCAAAATCAATTGTTTCCATCCATTTCACTCCATAGGAACTTTGCTTCTAGTGTTAATAAGTGTATTGGTGAGGTTTGTTTGAAGATCAAAGGTGTCCAATATCCCTCTCTCTCTTGTTTCTTGGTAAGTGAAGCTTGAAACACCCTACTACCTCTAATGATGCTTAATTAGTGCTTAATGGAGGCATGAGAGTTGAAATATATGATTTGTTTCTTGATTTGGTTTGTTTTGGTGAAGTTTTTATTTTATTGGGAATTTTTCTGGTTTAATATGATCTTGATGTTGGGGGCTTGTATGATGAATTGTAATGGTTGGAAATGGCTCTAGTGGATGTGAAATGTGGTTAAATGCAATCAATTTTGGATTTGGTGTGAAATTGGAAAAGTTAGGGTTCTTGAACCCCAAATCTGTCCGGTTTTAGATCACTGGGTTAGAGGCCGAATTAGACTTTGCTCAAAACATGAAAGTTGTTGGTATTGATGTGATGTAGATGCATGTAAAATTTCAGGTCATTTGGATTAATGTGGAATGAGATATGACGAAATTACTGTAGCTGTTCTGATTTGGACAGAATGCGAAAACTGCGATAGTAATTGGCCATTTTGACTGGAATTGGTATGGATTTTGGATTTGGTGTCTTCTGATGAATTGTAGCTGAGGGTCTTAGCTAACATATGCCTTTGGAATTTCGGAATTTTGACTTGTATGGACTGAGATATACCGATTACAGTTTTCTGTGTTTTGCAAACCTGTTTTGGTAATTCTGGTATAGTATTTGGCATTTTCGACCTAGTTAAGCTAGGAACTGGATTGAGTGGTCTTCTACATTATTGTAGCCCTGTTCCATAGCTTCGAAACGGTGGGTCTTACACCCCCAACCGATATTGGTAGTGAGAGTTGTACCATTACCGCATAATGAGTGTAAAACAGTTTTCTATTTGGGGCCAAGACTAAGGCCATTTTCTAAATTCTGGTTTGCTATTATGCTCATTTATGTATATGAAACCCTACTGGGGTTGTGTTTAGCATTGCTATATGACTCGTTATCGAGTCTCATTGTATGTGTTATATGTTCTATGGCTTGAAGGTAGTGCACGACGGCTTGGTGATCGTGGTACATGAAATACCACTTACTTGCTTGGTGAGTATACCACTCACTAAATTGTTACTATGTGGCTTTGTTAAATGTTTATGTGATGCCTTGAAGGCTTACTTGCATATTGGAATTGATTAAGGTGAGGGTGTACTTGACCGCCCTCACCTCTTTTGATATTGTCACTGAATGGCTACCGTTTTATTGCATTACTGAACTTGATATATTGGTTGATGAATTCCATTTCATGGAAACTGAATTGATGTCGTTTGGATGATGTCCAACGGCCTTATTGCATTACGGAGCTCAACCCCGTTTGGTAGTCAATTGGATCGAGCCGGCAAGGGCTTGGTCGTTAAGATTGAATTGCCACGGGGACTGTACTGGGGAACCTTGTGGTAATGAGACCCTTGGTTCCGGTAAACTCGAGTATTACCAAAATATTACTGAATGGAGTGCGGGCCCGGTTGGGGTATGATAGGTGGAAGGAATGGAAGTAAAGTGTGGTCTACGGTTTGGTACTTTTAACATTGACGGAGGGTCAATGGGGTTGGATCAAGATTACAAGCGTGGAATTGGGCTCTTGAGAGCCAACCGTATCCTTTTACCATTTTGCTTTATCGCTTATTTGCGTACTTCAAATGAAAGTTCATGCTTATGTGACTTTGATCGCTTATTGGGTGGTATACCACTGGGCTTTAGCTCATTCCGTGTTATTTGTTTTCCTTACAGGCAAATGAGCACTTTTGGAAAGGTCATGATAGTTGAATGCAAGTTGAGCTCTTGTACATGTATTTTGATTAGCTCCTTGAGGGTGTTAACCCTAAGTGTATGGTTTCCCTTAATGGATGGCTTGTATTGGCCTAAATGCACTTGTATGATCTTATGAGATAACTTGTACGCCATTTGGCTTGTAAATGCTGATTTCCAATGTATATATATGTTTGGATAATGTTTGGTTGGATTTCGGAGTGCCACGACTTTCGTTTTTTTTATTTTGTGATTTTGGCTTATTTGCGGGCATTGCAATGTTCGGAACGTTATAGATTGACGTAAACTGTACCGTTAGTCCTGGCGAGAGCTGGGCAGGCAGTCCGCTAACCCCTCTGGTTCGCCTTAGGGGAAGGTGGGGCTGTCACACATCTCCTACACACTACTTTCACACCATCAAGAAGTTGGGCGCGATAGCTTGGCGACTCCACTGGGGATTCCTAAGTGGGTCCAAGCATTTGATTTAGCCATTCTTTTTCGTTTTCTACCCTTGTTATGCGTAGCATTTGGATATTAGGGTTGCATTTTCCATTTTTGGACCTTTTGCCTCGCGCGCGTATCAAACTCCTCCCTCACTCACGTATGTATGATTGGTTGCTTGGATGTATGTTTTACTTGTTTTATCTCGCGCTTTGCATTGCATTTTGGGGGGGGGGTGTGTCACCTTTAGAGCCTCGCGTTGGGTCTCAACCCTTTCCCTCAAAATAGGGAACACTTCATACGTGCACATTTATTTACTGTTATCCCATTTTATTTTATTTTCGTGGGCTTTTTCCCACACCGCCTTGTAGGACTAGGAATGGTTTCTCTAGGTATGTGGATGGTGTGCTCTGCGCCCATAGCAGTACCTAGGGGATCGCTCGAGCCACCGACCGAGGGTTTTGGGATTGATGACCCATTCCCTTAGGTCTGAAGGCTTGGGGACCTTTTTAAACCTTATCGAGTCTAGTTGCATTAGTGAGCCCCAGCCTTATGCATCCATGTTAGAGTTTTCCTAGGTTAGAGTCAGCCTCACCCTTTTTAAGCACATTAGGCACGAGGGAAGGGGTTCCACCCATTTTACTTGCTTTTATTATATTTCTTTTCTTAATTGCTCCCAAAATGTTATGTGTACTATCAATTGCACTAACCATTTCGTTGTTTTTTTTGTTTGCATTCATGTGCCTTAGCAATAAGAGGCCTCTTTGGCTCTCTTTTAGTGACTTACCCACTAGATAACTCACATGTTTAAATTTCAGTTATTACACTTAATTTTCAATAAATACATTTCATTTTTAGACCTTTTCCCCCTGATGCAGTATTTATGTCCTTTAGGCCATATTTGTCACATATTTACATCGCTTTAATAAATGGTATCATGCATCCACCCTAGAAAGGGAATGCCATTTAGGGGATCCCGTACTAGGAATAAACCGCCTTGTGTCTCGGATATATAATCCAATGAGACTTGCACGTTTACATTTTGTACCATCCGAAGGGGTAGTGCATGAGGTAAGGTAGGATCCGATCTTTTCGAAGACGGCAAAGCAATTTTTGAACCATTAGAATATGAGCATCTAACAATCATCTTTTGGCCGTTTTAACATAGTTGGTAAAAATCCCTTACTTAAAGGACAATAACTCGAAGTAATTCACAAACGATTCCTCATTCTTGAAACGATAAATGTATTGAGGCCAAATTTTGATTTTAGGAGGCTCATAGACTAATGCATCGCAATGAATTTTTGAAAATTACCAATAGGTGGGCAATTCAACCCATTTTTGAATAAACCATCAATTTCATTCAATTCATTTGATCAATTTACCCTTTTTTGGGTGATCTGGTCGATTTTTGAATAAATCATCAATTTCATTCAATTCATTTAACCAGTTTACCCTTTTTAGGGTGATCAAGTCATTTTCGAATAAATCTTCAAGTTCGTTCAATCTATTCGATCAAGTGTGTCTATTTTCAGAGCAATCTAGCAAAGTTTATCAATTTCATTCGATCCATTTGACCAATTAGGGTTTTTATGTCAAATCTAGAATTGGAACTAGTTGTTGTTAAGAAAATCACCCATTACATTCATTGCATTTGGATAGATTAGGGTTTCGACCCATGTTAAAAAAAATGTCCAATATCAAGTTGTCAAAATTAAATTGATTTGTACAAATTCCTGTGCCAACCAAAACCATTCCTTCATTTAAAGGTTTCCTGCTGTTCAATTGGCCCAAAAATTTCAAATTGCTTTCCAACCAACTGTCAATGAGTTGATCGGATTCATCAGGTAGGGTATAGTGCCTACCTCAGAGGATTGCATTCTCATGCTAGGCCTACCCTTGGCACTAAAAGGGTCCCCCAATAGGACATGCATCCGAATTACTTTAATTTTTACTAACTCCTATCTTTTTCTTTTCCTTTTTTTTCTTTCTTTTTGACAACAGTCAATCAAGAAGGGCATCTAATCAGGGTTTTCTTACACTCTCAGGTAGTAATCACAAATATTGCTACACAAAGAAGCCCCATTATTACCCGATCACATAGCCGAATTTCAAGAGAAAGTGTAAATATGAGTACCCATCCAGAGCCATCTGATAGGCCCGTAACAACATCATCAACTGATTTGGAGAATCTGGGAGCTCAGCTGAACGAAGTTCTCAATCGATTTAATGAGCTAAGCGTTGAAATGGTGGCCCAACGGCGCGTGATCGATCAATTGGTCGCTGGTGGTGCTAGCGGTGAGCAACAACATGAGCCCTTACCCCCTGGCCAATCTGACCCTCAACCAATACTCTTACCTTATATTCAAGCTCCTGTTACTTCACATGTCATAAATCCACCTGAAGAGGCCTTTACCTATCCCACTCATGGCCCACCACTTACTTATGCACCTAACATCCAAATTAACCCTTCTCATGCCCAAATTCCCCAGAATTATCCGCCAATCACTATGAGCATGCCATTTGAACCTTAAGGACCACATTATTACTCCACTGTTGAGCCATTCACATTAGATACCGCCACCCAAGGAAAAGCTGAAGTTGGGGAATCATCCGTGCCAGTGGATAAGAACTTGCTAAAGAGATTGGATCGGTTTGAAGAGTTCATAAGGAGAAACCAAGGTTTGAACAAGCAAGGAGGTTTGGACTACAATGAGCTGTGCCTGTTTCCGAATATGCAATTGCCAGTGGGTTTCAAAGCACCTAAATTTAGCAAGTACGATGGAACTGGCAATCCCAAAACACACCTTCGGATGTTTGCAAACAAGCTAGGGAAGCCGATAGATGATGAGAATCTACCTATGCACTTATTTTCCGAGAGTCTAGAAGGCGACGCGTTGGATTGGTATACTAATTTGAAGCCTGAGGATATGAGATCTTGGATGGATTTGTCAACTGCTTTTATGAGGCAGTACGAATACAATTGCGAGCTGGCTCCCACGAGGACCACATTGGAGGGAACCAAGAGGAAACCATCCGAGGACCACAAGACATATGCAAAAAGATGGAGGAAATTGGCCGCCAAGGTGGAGCCTCCTATGATTGAAGATGAGATTGTTCGTACGTTCATCAAAGCTCATGACCCGCCCTACTTTGAGAAGATTTTTCGCATGATCGGGTGTTCATTTGCAGCAATTATCAATAAGCTAGAGGAGTATGACGAATATGTCAAAGCAGGGAAAATTGTCAATGTATCAGCTTTAAAATCACAGTTGGACGCCTTGCAAGGTCAAAGTAATAACAAAAGGGAGCCTCTACTCCAGAAGAAAGAGGAGGAAACTACTTTTGTATGGGGCCAAGGACCGTTTTCAAGACCCAGATCTCAACGTTACCATACATATTCATCTCGCTACCCAAACCTGTGACAGCCCCACCTTACTCTAAGGCGAACCAAAGGGTTCGGCGGACCGCCTGCCCAGCTCTCGCCGGGACTCATTCGTAACTTCATCAAAACCGGAAGAAAACTTCACGAATCAAATCGCATTGGACGGGCCGCTGCCACGTCATCATCCAACCAGGTACAAGCAATCATTATGTGACATGAGAGAATGTACATTCCCCAAATACAAATTTCACTTCAACATGAGGAAACACATTAATATATACATAGTAATAAGTTTACAAACCAAAAGGAACCATTGTATTCAAATACATTTAGGGTTTCCAACTTTCAAGGAGCTATACAAACTAGTAGTTATACAAGCTCAATTCGTTCTTCAAAATGATCATTGGTCCAAAAGACGATTTCCTGTAAGGAAAACAAGGATAACGGGACGGGGTGAGCTAGAAGCTCAATGAGGTACCAAAACTATGAACAGTAGAAATCATGAGAAAACATTTATAGGTCACATATCCACATCAAGTAAAAGAAATGAACGAACATCACACTTTAAAGGATACAGATGGCTCTCAGGAGCCAGATTTCTATTTGCAGTACTTGATCCGAACCCGTTGACACTCTGTCAACGTAAATAGAACCAACATGTCCGTAGACCCCACTTTACCCCAATTCCGTCCACCAAACATACCCCTACCGGGCCCGCACATCTAACAGAGCAGAAGTGGTAATACTCGAGTATACCCGGAATCAAGGGTCTCAATACCCAAAGATCCCAAAACAGACTACCGTGGTTCGTTATCTAATCGACCAACCCCTTGCCGGCCCGACTCGAATAACTAGCCACAGGGTTGAGCTCAGAGGTCACATAAAGGTCGTTGGATACAAGTTCCAAACGACGTCCGAACAGATACAGATACAGATACAGATACAGATGACAGATACAGATACAGATGAAGATTCGCACCAAAATTGGCATATGAACAGACAAGAGAACGAGTGTGATAAAGTACACTCTCGTCTCAAACAAAATAAACAGATAGTGCAGTCATTTAACTCACAGATGACAGGCCAGAAATCAAGTTAAACAGCAATTGAGGGGAGTGGTACACTCACCGGTTTTAGTACAGACATGTCAAAAGTTTTTGCCCAAAATAGAGCTTTAATCACCAAGAAGCCCTAAAATAACCAAGGTGAAACAATTATAATTCCCACTTTCATGAATCCAGTACACAAAATACACATATAATCAAGGGCATGAACAACCCAAAAACCCTTCTCTCAAGTCATAAGTAAATCCAACTAGCCTTCAAGTAAAGTTTCGGGCAGCATATCCCTTGTGTTTACCTATTTTCCAGCCATTAATGGCTTCATTATTTTCCTCAAATCAGTCCCAACATGTCATACAGAATAATCTCATTTCCAAAAGCCGTTCACTAGGCTTAACGTCATGTAAATACGAAAATCAAGCTAGAAACATTCCCGGAAATGGCATTAAGCTCTAAACCAGAAAAATAGTTTTTGACGTCATTATGCGGTTTTGACACCATTGGCACTACGGTTATCGGATGGAGGTGCAAGACCCACCATTTCGAAGCTAAGATGTAGGGTTACAATATTCCAGAAGGTCACTCAGTCCAGTTCCTAGTCGAACTAAGTAAAAAATGCAGAATACTAACCCAGAACCGCAAAAACAGGTTATCCAACCACATTCTGGTTCAACTACCATAAGTCAGGCTACCTAAGTCCAAATCCGGTGATTCCAAAGCCATTCAAAAGCTAAGATACCAGGTTAAAATTCATCAGAAGGTATCAACAACCAAATCAGAAGTATTCCCAGCCAAAATACCCAATTACAGAAGCAATTCTCAAGTTCGGGTAAAACCAGGGCAGCAAGGGTATTTCGGTCTTTTCACAGGCTACGCCACTCCGATTGACCTGAAATTTTGTAGGCACCTCTAAAATATCATTCCATACAACTTTCATGTTTTAAGCCAAGGCCAATTCAGTCTCTAACTATGAGCTACAAAACCGGACAGAATGTAGAACTTGGAAACCATAGTTTTTCAATTTTCTTCCAAAACAGAAATTTCTTGCAATTTTCCACTTTTTCCACCTTCTAGCTTCCTTAAATACCATTTCCAATCATCATACACAACCACATAATCATCTTCATATGAAAACAGAAAAATCCCCAAAAATTATAAAACTTCATCAATTCAACCAAAAATCAAGATATAATCCATAAAAGTGTATCTTATACTACCACCAATCATGATTTAAGCATCATTAGAGGGAGGAGAGGGGTCCTTCTCAACTTACCTTAGCAACACAAGAGAGAGAGCAACTAGTCACTTTAGCCTTCCAAACAACTCCACAAAACAACTCACTATCACTCCCTTAAGTGTTTCTATGGAACAAAAACAAGTTTAGATGGTTGAGTTCTTGGATTTGAGCAAGAGAGAATCAAGAAGTTGAAGAGGTTTTCTTTCTTTCTTTCTTGGAGAGAGATCCGGCCAAGCTTGAAGAAAAATGGAAGATTTTTGGTCAATTTTTGGTTTTATTTAGTAATTGGTAAAAGGTTGAATAGTAAGTCAAAACAAGATTTAATCATATGGTGACACATGTCACCTTCATTAAATGTATGCCTAACTTTTTTTGTCTTTCTCACACCTATGCACTTGGTACCTCTAAATATCTCATAACACTCGCTAAATTAAACCCAGTATCCAAAACTTAACCGAACTGGCCGAATTTTTCCGAACTTTCCGCACTAGCGGGTCCCACGTCCGTTATACGTTCTTAATTTTTCAAAAACTATCCGATACTAGAAAAATCATTTAAAAACTATATTAACTCATAAAATTATCTGGAAAATTTTCCTACTAAAAAAAATGCAGAAAAGGATGCGGTTAAATAAAAACTAAAGCCTAGGAAAAATGAAGAAAGTACGGGTTCTCACAAAACCCACGCCCTGTTTACCATACTACTACCCATCACCCTCGACCTCGGCAAAACTGTGCAAGCCCACCTACAATACCCTTCCCAATGTCTCACAACAATCCTCAAATTCAACCTTGTCTACCTTATAATCCCAGACCTGCTCCACCAAACCAACAGGCTTACAACCCTCCTCAAACCAATAAAATACAAAAACCTGGTCGATCTCGAACTTTTACCAACTTAGGCCGACCTATTGACCAACTATACGAACAGCTCAAGGCCGCCGGTGAAATTGATGACATACCTCCTCCAAACTACTCTCGTCGAGGCCTCTCTTCTGGGTACGACCCTCAAGCCGCGTGTGCCTACCATTCTGGAGCGCCCGGTCACTCGACCAATAACTGTTGGGTACTAAAACATAAGATCCAGGACATGATTGAAGCAGGAGATATAGTGTTAAGGAAAAGGGAAGAACAAGGACCGAACATAAGTATGAATCCTTTTTCTGAACACAAGGACACCTTTGAGGCATTTACCCCCAATGAAGAAATTTGAAAATCCTGGAAATGGCTGAATTAGTGAGGTTCCTCTTGAAGGGAAGTTTCGATAAATTTGGGGAGTTGTTTTGGTTAAAACCAATGAAAATCGTTCATACATGTGTCTTTTGTTTAAATATGTTTTTGTAAATAGTTTTCAATCAAGTGACTGTTAAAGACACGTTTCATGATATTAAGTTGGGTTTTTTGTCTAGAAAGTCAATAAAATGTACAGTTTATATATTGTGACTTACACATTCTTTTCAGATGGCCCAGAATAAAACCGTCTGACCCTTTGGATATCACTGTTCGGAAATTTGATGGCAACGATCTCACGATTGTGAATTTGAATTTCAAAAATGAGAGGAGTGGGGAAGAGGCATCCGAAAATGTTTCAAAGAAACCCGAATGGAATAAAAGAAGTTCAAGCCGAATCGGGATCAAGATTAGGAATAAGAAGCAGTTGAACACAGTCCATCGTGGTCAATATGATCAAAAGGATTGGTCCGTGATTACCATTAAAGGGTCAAATCATGACCATTCAGACGAGAAGGCAAAGCATTAAGGTGATTTTCATCAGTACAAAATGAAGCCAAAAGGAGAGTTTGCCGCGAATTGGTAAGGTGCTCTTATTATCAAAAAGGTATCGCCTGGTGGAGCACTTGTTCCCTTAGCCAATCAATTCGGAAATGTGTAAGAAATTTTCATCTGATAAACGAAAGTTTTCTTTTAGAGTTAATGCGAGGAATGGAATGAAAGTCAGGCCCTCTTCTTTTCCCATTAAGACATTATATCCCTAGTTATCCCTTTTGAGCTTTCAGAGTAGATTATTTCATTTGGCAACCTCAGAGAATCGCAAACCTCACACTGGGGCAAATTTAGTTTTGAAAGAAAAGAAAAAGAGAGAAAACCCCACACTGGGGTAAATTCAATTTTTGAAGGAAAGTCGAAAGAAAAGGAAATGAACAAAAGAAAGCCTCAATTAAAAACAAAACTGGGGCAAATTTTCAAAATTTTGAAAGATGAATGAAAAAGGGAGAAAATGAAAGAAAAGAGAACCTCTGTTGAGAATAAACTGGGGCAAATTTTGATTTAACCCTAAAATAGGATTAACATGAAAATGCGATCTCAGATCATTTAAACCACCCTTTGAAGTTTGCCTTCAAGCCTTAACCTTTCCTAGCACCTCACCAGACCCCATTACAAAAGCCAAAAAGTCCCGGCTTCCATTCTTGGCATCACCTCTTTTAAGGAAATTTTCTAAGTCACATGGTAAATGATGTCAATACGCCTTCACTCATGTTGTAAAGGAAGGGGTTGTCACACTGATGCCATTATTTCTTAAAACACATTTTTTGAGTTGATAAAGGCTATTGGCAAGATTTGTTCATCAGGTGAAAATCCGAAAAGGGCACCTTTGAAAAGAAAAGGAAAAGGGAAGAAGGAAAGAAAAGAAAGAGAAAAAAGCAAAAAGAATGAAAAATGAAAAAACAAAACAAAATGAAGAAAAAAAGAGCAAAAAGGGGGAGTAGCCTTGGTGAAAACTTGAAAGGGCGCTAAGGTAGAGTTTCGTGAGGAAAAGTGAGGTTGGAATTAGAAAACTGGTGATTCGATTCATTTGGGATTCCTCCTCGCATTGTGGTTCTTCTGTTGCCGACATTGAACTCAGGGCGGATGATATCTAAAGGGTCAAGCGTGGCATTTTGTTTGAAGTCGAAATACTTTGGTTTTTCAAGCGTAAATTGTCGAATTTATAGATTCATTTCTTTAAAATTAATTTTCTTTCAAAAAAAATAAATGATTGTTTTCATGTTACAGAAGTTTTCATCATTTGTTGTATTCTTTCATTAGTTTCATGATCTTATTTATCTCTTTGAGTTCATCAGATGGCAATCCCCCTGATTTATTGAAAATCCCTGAATACCAAGGGCCTTATTAGCATTGGAAGTCAATGGAATTTGATCAGATCACAGATCAAAGTCGAAGTTTTCGTAACATCAAGGGGAAATCATCAAAAGTACTCATGTTTACACATTTCTTGAAGGAGGAATTGATCGAATGGTGATGGCATTATTTGTTCTTTTGCAGGTTCATACGCGTTTCAAAGGACGAAACTAGGGTAACTTTTTGAACTGAGGAATATCGCCCAATAATTTTTATATGACTGAGGGGTTCGGACCAAAGAAGATGTGAATCAAAGTTTTAAGGAGGAGCAGCCCTGTCATAATGCAAATCAAATGATCGGTTGCACAATAAGTGGTGGAGACTGGGGCAAAATTATTTCTTGAAAAGTTTTTCCCAAACGAAAAGGAAAAAACGGGAAAAATAAAAATCATTTTCAATATCAGATTTTAATTTCTTGTTGGCGAGTCTCAACGTCTGCCGCGCACCCGTCTACCTCCTTTCTTGACAACCACTTTTAATTCACTAACTTTAACCACCGTTAGCATCGAGTCTATCTCACTAACGCGTGCGTTTTTTATTCTATCACCGTTAGCGAGTCTATCTCACTAACGTGTGCGTTTTTTATTCTACCACCGTTAGCATCGAGTCTATCTCACTAACGTGTGCGTTTTTTATTCAATCCCGTTAGCATCGAGTCTATCTCACTAACGCGTGCGTTTTCATTCTATCACCGTTAGCATCGAGTCTATCTCACTAACGTGTGCGTTTTATTCTACCACCGTTAGCATCGAGTCTATCTCACTAACGCGTGCGTTTTTCATTCTATCACCGTTAGCATCGAGTCTATCTCACTAACGCGTGCGTTTTTTATTCTATCACCGTTAGCATCGAGTCTATCTCACTAACGTGTGCGTTTTTATTCTACCACCGTTAGCATCGAGTCTATCTCACTGACGTGTGCGTTTTTATTCTACCACCGTTAGCATCGAGTCTATCTCACTAACGTGTGCGTTTTTCATTCTATTACCGTTAGCATCGAGTCTATCTCACTGACGTGTGTGTTTTTATTCTATCACCGTTAGCATCGAGTCTATCTCACTAACGTGTGCGTTTTTCATTCTATCACCGTTAGCATCGAGTCTATCTCACTAACGTGTGCGTTTTTTATTAACGTGTGCGTTTTTTATTCAACCCCGTTAGCATCGAGTCTATCTCACTAACGCATGCGTTTTCATTCTATCACCGTTAGCATCGAGTCTATCTCACTAACGTGTGCGTTTTTTATTCAACCCCGTTAGCATCGAGTCTATCTCACTAACGCATGCGTTTTCATTCTATCACCGTTAGCATCGAGTCTATCTCACTAACGTGTGCGTTTTATTCTTCCACCGTTAGCATCGAGTCTATCTCACTAACGCGTGCGTTTTTATTCTACCACCGTTAGCATCGAGTCTATCTCACTAACGCGTACGTTTTTTATTCTATCACCGTTAGCATCGAGTCTATCTCACTAACGCGTGCGTTTTTATTCTACCACCGTTAGCATCGCGTCTATCTCACTAACGTGTGTGTTTTTTATTCTATCACCGTTAGCATCGAGTCTATCTCACTAACGTGTGCGTTTTTATTCTACCACCGTTAGCATCGAGTCTATCTCACTAACGTGTGCATTTTTATTCCGCCACCGTTAGCATCGAGTCTATCTCACTGACGTGTGTGTTTTTATTCTATCACCGTTAGCATCGAGTCTATCTCACTAACGTGTGCGTTTTTCATTCTATCACCGTTAGCATCGAGTCTATCTCACTAACGTGTGCATTTTTATTCCGCCACCGTTAGCATCGAGTCTATCTCACTAACGTGTTTGTTGTTTTAGTTTATCTCCATTAGCATTGAGTTCGTCCCACTAACGTGCCTTTCTATTTCCGATTTTCTCGACAGGCTCGGGTTTAATCCCACTGACCGATGGTCAAGGCATTTTATTTTCACTGCCGCTAAACATGGGTCAGTCCCACTAGCGTGCATTTCATCTTTATTGCCACTAAACATGGGTCAGTCCCACTAGTGTGCATTCCATGATTTTAAATTTTATTCGGGTCAGTCCCGTTTTAAATTCCTGTTCGGGTCAGTCCCGTTTTAAAATTTCCTGTTCGGGTCAGTCCCGTTTTAAATTCTTGTTCGGGTCAGTCCCATTTTAAATTCCTGTTCGGGTCAGTCCCGTTTTAAATTCCTTGTTCGGGTCAGTCCCGTTTCTTTTTAAATTCCTGTTCGTTGGAATCATTTTGCGGCCAAATAATACAGATAAGTATTTGGTGTCTACTTCTTTGTCTCAAGTGTTTTCAAAACTCAGACAAAGAGGGGCAAACTGTAGACACCAAAATTTTAGCCTTTCCTTTTATTTATTCTAGGTAATTTTTGTTATTTATTTATTTTATTATTATTTCTTGCTTAGTTTATCTCACTCTAATTTTTGTTAAGAAAATTGTTTTTGTTTTTATTAATTAATCCACTAAAAAAAAAAGAAAAAGAAAAAGGAGGAAAATCATCAATCAAACACAAAAATGTTAGCATTTTGTTTTATTTCTAGTTTTATTCGATTTTTATTTAAATTGCTATTTTTGTTTGTTTTGTTTCCACTTTTATTAATTAACTGAGTTTTTGCAAAGAAAAGAAAATCAGAAAAGAAAAAAAATCAATTACAGAAAAAGAAAAGAACCCGTGTGTGACGGCCCCACCTCCCCCTAAGGCGTATCAAAGGGTTCGGCGGGTCACCTGCCCAACTCTCGCCGGGACTCACTCACTCACTACAGTCCTCCAATGAAGTATAAAATAAATCTCAAGTATTAAATCTAATTCTCCAAAAATTACATATCACGAGTACCAGAAAGTAAAATTTAGAAAAACTGATAACTACAACCACCACGCCAACTATATACATCTTACTCGTCAACTTTTAACAAATACAAATTCAAGTATTCTATAGCTCAAAATCTAACCACCTTCCCGAGCGATCCCCGCGTCGGCTCCTAGCTAAGGAAAACAAATGAACGGGGTAAGCTATATGCTTAGTAAGTAAACATGGGAAAAGCGTAAATTTCACGTAACAACAGTTACACAGTAACAGTAAAGCAAAAGCAGAAAAGTAACATCACATAATAAGGATACAGGTGGCTCCAAAGCCAGATCGTTTGCCATGCGTGACCTCCTGCCGACACTCCGTCGACCACAAATAATGGTCCGTAGAACTTCACTTGTACTCCCACCGTACACCTTATCACCCTCTCTGGCCAGACACCTCACAAACTTGCTCGAGCGAACAAAATTGAGCTTGGTTCACAAGCTCGGGTCATAAACTTGGCCCACATAATCGGTGAACCGGATTCACAAACTTGGTGACCTCAAACCAGGTTGGACTGACTTCGATCAAGCCCTAACCGGCTCGAATAGTCCATCTAGGTCATGAGATCGGGCCCCAAACTCACAAACTTCACAAAATTTATTGAAAAGTCACCCCGAGCCACAAGCTCAAGGGGTTTAGTTCCAAAATGATTCATATACATGTGCCATGTACAAATATGTGCGTAAATTAGGGTTTAGGTCGAGTGCGATAAAGTACACCCTCGCCTAGGTACTCTTTTCATACATATCGAAACACATAAGTAACTAACACATAAGAGCAGCCTGAATACTTACTCAACGAACAAGGATAACAAAAGGACGAAATTCGCGTCGCGAAGAGTAGCTAGTAGGCCCCACCGGCTCCACCTAACTCACTACCGTCTGAAATAGAAGATTGCGCACATAATATCACAAATGGCTACTATTATGCCTAAAACACGCAAAACGACAAAATGGGCACATGCAAGCGCGGAAACGGCATACGGAAATGGGAGGCGGCCTAGCCGTTTTGCCATCAAAACTGTTTTGAGCACAATCGAGGCTACGCATGTCGGATCAAGGTACATGAGGTACCGTTACGAAGCTAAGAGAAAAGTCTATAACTTTCATGAAGACACATAAATCCGGATCTGAATAGAGATGGGTCGAAAGTATGGAAAACAGTGCCAGAAATGTGCACTTTAAGGTGACGGACAGGGTCAGTTTGCTGGATTGTAACTCCCAGCTCAAAAATCGAAATCAAGAAATTCCAGAGGCATTAGAAAGCTGAGATATAAGGCTAAAACTTTGATGTTTTGGCCAAGACCTGAATCCATTCAGAACAGAACGAAAGTTGAGTGTCAATGTACCCGTCAGAACTGTCCAGATTCAAGGCAGTTCTGACGATTGATCTTGTTTTGGTCATAACAGGAGCTACGGAACTCTAATTTCGACGCACTTTATACCGTTTGGAATCCAAAACCAAGATATACATTTATTATGAAGGATTTGACACCCAGATCGTACGGGATCAAAACGGAAAAATGTGTGACGCCCCGAAAAAAAAAAAGAGTTTGAGAACTCGTAAAAACCCTAATCTTTTCCGAGGGTTTTATTTCCTTTAATAGCATGTTTTCTGCATTTCCTGGCTTAGGAAATTTTCCTGAGGAATTTTTATGAGTAATTATAGTTTTTAGATGATTTTTTCTAGCCTTGGAGAGTTTTTGGAAAATTAAGAGTGTATAATGGACGTGGGACCCACTAGTGCGAAAAGTTCGAAAAAATTCGGCCAATTAGGTTAAATTCCGGATACTGTGTAAAATTTATCGGGTGTTAAGAGATAAGTAGAGAGTGAGATTTGATTGATGTGAGAGGAAAAAGAAGTGATAAGATTGCATTAATGAGGTGACAAGTGTCACCCTCTTATTGGTTTTACTTTAAGATTTACTATTCCAATTTTTGACTTTTTTTGACCAAAGGTTAAATATCTTAAAAATTGCACAAAAATCACCATTTTCTTGCACCTTATGGCCGGCCCTCTCTCTTGCAAGAAGGAAGGGAATTCTTCAACATTTCAAGCTTCCAACTAGTCCAAATTCACCAAACCAAGTGTTTAAATTAGTTTTTACTCCATAAAATTCCTTCCTTGGGTGCTAGTAGGTAGTTTAGTGAAGTTTGTTTGAAGAGCTAAGGTATCCAACATCTCTATCTCTCTTGGTTACTAGGTGAGTGGTGTGTGAATTCCCTCTTGCACTTAATGAAGCTTAAGTTATGCTTATTAGTGATTAAAGTGCTGAAATTTCTGGTTTTCATCTTGGTTTGAAGTGGTTTGGTGAAGTTTTTATTTTATTGATGATTTTTCTGATTTAATTAGATTATGATGGTGTGGTTGTTTATGATGATTGGCAATGGCCTATAATGACACTAGTAGGTGTGAATTGTTGATATTTGCAATCAATTTTGGGTTTGGAATGAATTGTGAAAAGTTAGGGTTCATAAACCCCTAATTCTGTCCGGTTTTAGATCATAGGGTTAGAGGCCGAATTGGACTTTGCTCAAAACATGAAAGTTGTAGGTATTGATGAGTTTGAAGTGCCTGCAAAATTTCAGGTCATTTGGATTAGTGTAGAGTGAGATATGTCGATTTTACTATTGCTGATCTGGGTTGCTCAGAATGTGAAAACTGCACTTGTAATTGGCCATTTTGACTGGAATTGGTTTGGATTTTCTTGTTGGTGTCTTCTGATGAAATGTAGCTGGATGTCTTAGCTAACATATGCCTTTGGAAGTTCGGCATTTGGACCTGTATAGACTGAGTTGTGTTCATTACAACATTGTGTGATTTGTGAACCTGTTTTAGTGGTTCTGGTTTGGTATTTTTGGCATATTTGACCTAGTTGTGCTAGGAACTGGACTGAGTGACCTTCTACATTGTTGTAGCCCTGGTTCTTAGCTTCGGAACTGTGGGTCTTACACCCCCATCCGACAATCGTAGCGCCTTTGGTACCATTACCGCAAAATGACGTCAAAACTGTTTTTCTGGTTTTGAGCTTAACCTTCATTTCCGGACTTTTTCCTAGCTTGACTTGTACTAGTACTACTTGGAGCTTGCTGAATGGATATTAAATGAACTTATTTGTGTGACTTTGGGACTGGCTGAAGAAATAATGAAGTCATGATGGCTGGGAAAGTAAGCAAATTTAGGGGAAGTGCTGTCCGAACTTTGAAGGGACTTGTTCGCATTGAGTTGGTGATCTAAGACTTGGATTTGAACAAGGCAATGTTATATGATGGATGATTTCTGAGCCATGGAGGTGAGTGACCTCAAACTACTTCTAAAGTTATTTATGAACCGTTTCTTACATTATTTACTTTTGAACTGTTTCCAAAGTTACTTTTGAAATGTTTTCTTGCATATCATGTGTGCTGGCATTTGAGTGTGCCTTGTTTGCTATATTTCTTGACTTCATGACTTGTATTTTGGTTGATAACGTGTTAAGCGCTTATAATGATTTCCAAAACGAGTTTTCGAGGCGAGTGTGTACTTTATCGCACTCGACCTCGATAAATGTGAAATTTTCGATTGAAATGTTACTTGCGCATGAATGTAAGCCTTTTGGGCTGAACTGGCCATTGCCCCTTGTTACCGGTCGTCTTGAACCAGAAGCGGACTCGGTCAGGCGATTAGGAACTTGGGTGAACGTTTGGTATACTCGAGTATTACCTATGTAGGTTGGTGGAGCCTGGCCAAAAGCCAGGGACGGGGTGAATGAAATGAAATGAATGACCAAATGAGCGAGGAAATGTCAGGAGAATGAATGTATCCTTTCATGAATGTTACTATCGCTTTCCATTGTAAATGTTTCTTGAATTATTGATAATCCATTTTTACTGTTTTGCAAATGTTGTAGTTGTTTCCGGATTTATCATTTGATTTATGACATCATTGAAATGAACTATTGTGAAACCGATTTGATTACTGATTTTAATGGTTACTCGCTGAGCTTCTAGCTCACCCCAAAAATGGTTTATTTCCCCCCCCACAGGGCTCAAGGCGAAGAAAAGCTTGGAGTGCTTATTCACGTGACTGGATGGCTTATATCGTGTACAGTTTAAGTTTGGATCTATTTTATGCATGAGTTGGTCTTGTGTAAATATTTGAAATTGATATGGATGTAAGTATACGTTCCACGATTGGAATCAGTTTCCGTTGCATTTGTAATATGTAATCATTGGAGAATTTGATGTAATTTTTAGATTTATATTGTAATTGGGTTGAGGACTGTAGTGAGCGACTGAGTCCCGGCGAGAGCTGGGCAAGCGGTCCGCCGAACCCTCTGGTTCGCCTTAGGGGGAGGTGGGGCCGTTACAAGTGGTATCAGAGCTTAGGCTTCACATCTCTGTAGTGTATCCTAGGCTTGAAGTTTAGGATGCCGGACTGTGGGCTTGGTTTGAAATATTAGTGATTCTTGCGGGATGACTTGACTTGATTAGTACAAGAGGGAATGTCGAGGACGACATTCTTTTAAGGAGGGGAGATTGTGACGCCCCGAAAAAAAAAAAAGAGTTTGAGAACTCGTAAAAACCCTAATCTTTTCCGAGGGTTTTATTTCCTTTAATAGCATGTTTTCTGCATTTCCTGGCTTAGGAAATTTTCCTGAGGAATTTTTATGAGTAATTATAGTTTTTAGATGATTTTTTCTAGCCTTGGAGAGTTTTTGGAAAATTAAGAGTGTATAATGGACGTGGGACCCACTAGTGCGAAAAGTTCGAAAAAATTCGGCCAATTAGGTTAAATTCCGGATACTGTGTAAAATTTATCGGGTGTTAAGAGATAAGTAGAGAGTGAGATTTGATTGATGTGAGAGGAAAAAGAAGTGATAAGATTGCATTAATGAGGTGACAAGTGTCACCCTCTTATTGGTTTTACTTTAAGATTTACTATTCCAATTTTTGACTTTTTTTGACCAAAGGTTAAATATCTTAAAAATTGCACAAAAATCACCATTTTCTTGCACCTTATGGCCGGCCCTCTCTCTTGCAAGAAGGAAGGGAATTCTTCAACATTTCAAGCTTCCAACTAGTCCAAATTCACCAAACCAAGTGTTTAAATTAGTTTTTACTCCATAAAATTCCTTCCTTGGGTGCTAGTAGGTAGTTTAGTGAAGTTTGTTTGAAGAGCTAAGGTATCCAACATCTCTATCTCTCTTGGTTACTAGGTGAGTGGTGTGTGAATTCCCTCTTGCACTTAATGAAGCTTAAGTTATGCTTATTAGTGATTAAAGTGCTGAAATTTCTGGTTTTCATCTTGGTTTGAAGTGGTTTGGTGAAGTTTTTATTTTATTGATGATTTTTCTGATTTAATTAGATTATGATGGTGTGGTTGTTTATGATGATTGGCAATGGCCTATAATGACACTAGTAGGTGTGAATTGTTGATATTTGCAATCAATTTTGGGTTTGGAATGAATTGTGAAAAGTTAGGGTTCATAAACCCCTAATTCTGTCCGGTTTTAGATCATAGGGTTAGAGGCCGAATTGGACTTTGCTCAAAACATGAAAGTTGTAGGTATTGATGAGTTTGAAGTGCCTGCAAAATTTCAGGTCATTTGGATTAGTGTAGAGTGAGATATGTCGATTTTACTATTGCTGATCTGGGTTGCTCAGAATGTGAAAACTGCACTTGTAATTGGCCATTTTGACTGGAATTGGTTTGGATTTTCTTGTTGGTGTCTTCTGATGAAATGTAGCTGGATGTCTTAGCTAACATATGCCTTTGGAAGTTCGGCATTTGGACCTGTATAGACTGAGTTGTGTTCATTACAACATTGTGTGATTTGTGAACCTGTTTTAGTGGTTCTGGTTTGGTATTTTTGGCATATTTGACCTAGTTGTGCTAGGAACTGGACTGAGTGACCTTCTACATTGTTGTAGCCCTGGTTCTTAGCTTCGGAACTGTGGGTCTTACACCCCCATCCGACAATCGTAGCGCCTTTGGTACCATTACCGCAAAATGACGTCAAAACTGTTTTTCTGGTTTTGAGCTTAACCTTCATTTCCGGACTTTTTCCTAGCTTGACTTGTACTAGTACTACTTGGAGCTTGCTGAATGGATATTAAATGAACTTATTTGTGTGACTTTGGGACTGGCTGAAGAAATAATGAAGTCATGATGGCTGGGAAAGTAAGCAAATTTAGGGGAAGTGCTGTCCGAACTTTGAAGGGACTTGTTCGCATTGAGTTGGTGATCTAAGACTTGGATTTGAACAAGGCAATGTTATATGATGGATGATTTCTGAGCCATGGAGGTGAGTGACCTCAAACTACTTCTAAAGTTATTTATGAACCGTTTCTTACATTATTTACTTTTGAACTGTTTCCAAAGTTACTTTTGAAATGTTTTCTTGCATATCATGTGTGCTGGCATTTGAGTGTGCCTTGTTTGCTATATTTCTTGACTTCATGACTTGTATTTTGGTTGATAACGTGTTAAGCGCTTATAATGATTTCCAAAACGAGTTTTCGAGGCGAGTGTGTACTTTATCGCACTCGACCTCGATAAATGTGAAATTTTCGATTGAAATGTTACTTGCGCATGAATGTAAGCCTTTTGGGCTGAACTGGCCATTGCCCCTTGTTACCGGTCGTCTTGAACCAGAAGCGGACTCGGTCAGGCGATTAGGAACTTGGGTGAACGTTTGGTATACTCGAGTATTACCTATGTAGGTTGGTGGAGCCTGGCCAAAAGCCAGGGACGGGGTGAATGAAATGAAATGAATGACCAAATGAGCGAGGAAATGTCAGGAGAATGAATGTATCCTTTCATGAATGTTACTATCGCTTTCCATTGTAAATGTTTCTTGAATTATTGATAATCCATATTTACTGTTTTGCAAATGTTGTAGTTGTTTCCGGATTTATCATTTGATTTATGACATCATTGAAATGAACTATTGTGAAACCGATTTGATTACTGATTTTAATGGTTACTCGCTGAGCTTCTAGCTCACCCCAAAAATGGTTTATTTCCCCCCCCACAGGGCTCAAGGCGAAGAAAAGCTTGGAGTGCTTATTCACGTGACTGGATGGCTTATATCGTGTACAGTTTAAGTTTGGATCTATTTTATGCATGAGTTGGTCTTGTGTAAATATTTGAAATTGATATGGATGTAAGTATACGTTCCACGATTGGAATCAGTTTCCGTTGCATTTGTAATATGTAATCATTGGAGAATTTGATGTAATTTTTAGATTTATATTGTAATTGGGTTGAGGACTGTAGTGAGCGACTGAGTCCCGGCGAGAGCTGGGCAAGCGGTCCGCCGAACCCTCTGGTTCGCCTTAGGGGGAGGTGGGGCCGTTACAAGTGGTATCAGAGCTTAGGCTTCACATCTCTGTAGTGTATCCTAGGCTTGAAGTTTAGGATGCCGGACTGTGGGCTTGGTTTGAAATATTAGTGATTCTTGCGGGATGACTTGACTTGATTAGTACAAGAGGGAATGTCGAGGACGACATTCTTTTAAGGAGGGGAGATTGTGACGCCCCGAAAAAAAAAAAAGAGTTTGAGAACTCGTAAAAACCCTAATCTTTTCCGAGGGTTTTATTTCCTTTAATAGCATGTTTTCTGCATTTCCTGGCTTAGGAAATTTTCCTGAGGAATTTTTATGAGTAATTATAGTTTTTAGATGATTTTTTCTAGCCTTGGAGAGTTTTTGGAAAATTAAGAGTGTATAATGGACGTGGGACCCACTAGTGCGAAAAGTTCGAAAAAATTCGGCCAATTAGGTTAAATTCCGGATACTGTGTAAAATTTATCGGGTGTTAAGAGATAAGTAGAGAGTGAGATTTGATTGATGTGAGAGGAAAAAGAAGTGATAAGATTGCATTAATGAGGTGACAAGTGTCACCCTCTTATTGGTTTTACTTTAAGATTTACTATTCCAATTTTTGACTTTTTTTGACCAAAGGTTAAATATCTTAAAAATTGCACAAAAATCACCATTTTCTTGCACCTTATGGCCGGCCCTCTCTCTTGCAAGAAGGAAGGGAATTCTTCAACATTTCAAGCTTCCAACTAGTCCAAATTCACCAAACCAAGTGTTTAAATTAGTTTTTACTCCATAAAATTCCTTCCTTGGGTGCTAGTAGGTAGTTTAGTGAAGTTTGTTTGAAGAGCTAAGGTATCCAACATCTCTATCTCTCTTGGTTACTAGGTGAGTGGTGTGTGAATTCCCTCTTGCACTTAATGAAGCTTAAGTTATGCTTATTAGTGATTAAAGTGCTGAAATTTCTGGTTTTCATCTTGGTTTGAAGTGGTTTGGTGAAGTTTTTATTTTATTGATGATTTTTCTGATTTAATTAGATTATGATGGTGTGGTTGTTTATGATGATTGGCAATGGCCTATAATGACACTAGTAGGTGTGAATTGTTGATATTTGCAATCAATTTTGGGTTTGGAATGAATTGTGAAAAGTTAGGGTTCATAAACCCCTAATTCTGTCCGGTTTTAGATCATAGGGTTAGAGGCCGAATTGGACTTTGCTCAAAACATGAAAGTTGTAGGTATTGATGAGTTTGAAGTGCCTGCAAAATTTCAGGTCATTTGGATTAGTGTAGAGTGAGATATGTCGATTTTACTATTGCTGATCTGGGTTGCTCAGAATGTGAAAACTGCACTTGTAATTGGCCATTTTGACTGGAATTGGTTTGGATTTTCTTGTTGGTGTCTTCTGATGAAATGTAGCTGGATGTCTTAGCTAACATATGCCTTTGGAAGTTCGGCATTTGGACCTGTATAGACTGAGTTGTGTTCATTACAACATTGTGTGATTTGTGAACCTGTTTTAGTGGTTCTGGTTTGGTATTTTTGGCATATTTGACCTAGTTGTGCTAGGAACTGGACTGAGTGACCTTCTACATTGTTGTAGCCCTGGTTCTTAGCTTCGGAACTGTGGGTCTTACACCCCCATCCGACAATCGTAGCGCCTTTGGTACCATTACCGCAAAATGACGTCAAAACTGTTTTTCTGGTTTTGAGCTTAACCTTCATTTCCGGACTTTTTCCTAGCTTGACTTGTACTAGTACTACTTGGAGCTTGCTGAATGGATATTAAATGAACTTATTTGTGTGACTTTGGGACTGGCTGAAGAAATAATGAAGTCATGATGGCTGGGAAAGTAAGCAAATTTAGGGGAAGTGCTGTCCGAACTTTGAAGGGACTTGTTCGCATTGAGTTGGTGATCTAAGACTTGGATTTGAACAAGGCAATGTTATATGATGGATGATTTCTGAGCCATGGAGGTGAGTGACCTCAAACTACTTCTAAAGTTATTTATGAACCGTTTCTTACATTATTTACTTTTGAACTGTTTCCAAAGTTACTTTTGAAATGTTTTCTTGCATATCATGTGTGCTGGCATTTGAGTGTGCCTTGTTTGCTATATTTCTTGACTTCATGACTTGTATTTTGGTTGATAACGTGTTAAGCGCTTATAATGATTTCCAAAACGAGTTTTCGAGGCGAGTGTGTACTTTATCGCACTCGACCTCGATAAATGTGAAATTTTCGATTGAAATGTTACTTGCGCATGAATGTAAGCCTTTTGGGCTGAACTGGCCATTGCCCCTTGTTACCGGTCGTCTTGAACCAGAAGCGGACTCGGTCAGGCGATTAGGAACTTGGGTGAACGTTTGGTATACTCGAGTATTACCTATGTAGGTTGGTGGAGCCTGGCCAAAAGCCAGGGACGGGGTGAATGAAATGAAATGAATGACCAAATGAGCGAGGAAATGTCAGGAGAATGAATGTATCCTTTCATGAATGTTACTATCGCTTTCCATTGTAAATGTTTCTTGAATTATTGATAATCCATATTTACTGTTTTGCAAATGTTGTAGTTGTTTCCGGATTTATCATTTGATTTATGACATCATTGAAATGAACTATTGTGAAACCGATTTGATTACTGATTTTAATGGTTACTCGCTGAGCTTCTAGCTCACCCCAAAAATGGTTTATTTCCCCCCCCACAGGGCTCAAGGCGAAGAAAAGCTTGGAGTGCTTATTCACGTGACTGGATGGCTTATATCGTGTACAGTTTAAGTTTGGATCTATTTTATGCATGAGTTGGTCTTGTGTAAATATTTGAAATTGATATGGATGTAAGTATACGTTCCACGATTGGAATCAGTTTCCGTTGCATTTGTAATATGTAATCATTGGAGAATTTGATGTAATTTTTAGATTTATATTGTAATTGGGTTGAGGACTGTAGTGAGCGACTGAGTCCCGGCGAGAGCTGGGCAAGCGGTCCGCCGAACCCTCTGGTTCGCCTTAGGGGGAGGTGGGGCCGTTACAAGTGGTATCAGAGCTTAGGCTTCACATCTCTGTAGTGTATCCTAGGCTTGAAGTTTAGGATGCCGGACTGTGGGCTTGGTTTGAAATATTAGTGATTCTTGCGGGATGACTTGACTTGATTAGTACAAGAGGGAATGTCGAGGACGACATTCTTTTAAGGAGGGGAGATTGTGACGCCCCGAAAAAAAAAAAAGAGTTTGAGAACTCGTAAAAACCCTAATCTTTTCCGAGGGTTTTATTTCCTTTAATAGCATGTTTTCTGCATTTCCTGGCTTAGGAAATTTTCCTGAGGAATTTTTATGAGTAATTATAGTTTTTAGATGATTTTTTCTAGCCTTGGAGAGTTTTTGGAAAATTAAGAGTGTATAATGGACGTGGGACCCACTAGTGCGAAAAGTTCGAAAAAATTCGGCCAATTAGGTTAAATTCCGGATACTGTGTAAAATTTATCGGGTGTTAAGAGATAAGTAGAGAGTGAGATTTGATTGATGTGAGAGGAAAAAGAAGTGATAAGATTGCATTAATGAGGTGACAAGTGTCACCCTCTTATTGGTTTTACTTTAAGATTTACTATTCCAATTTTTGACTTTTTTTGACCAAAGGTTAAATATCTTAAAAATTGCACAAAAATCACCATTTTCTTGCACCTTATGGCCGGCCCTCTCTCTTGCAAGAAGGAAGGGAATTCTTCAACATTTCAAGCTTCCAACTAGTCCAAATTCACCAAACCAAGTGTTTAAATTAGTTTTTACTCCATAAAATTCCTTCCTTGGGTGCTAGTAGGTAGTTTAGTGAAGTTTGTTTGAAGAGCTAAGGTATCCAACATCTCTATCTCTCTTGGTTACTAGGTGAGTGGTGTGTGAATTCCCTCTTGCACTTAATGAAGCTTAAGTTATGCTTATTAGTGATTAAAGTGCTGAAATTTCTGGTTTTCATCTTGGTTTGAAGTGGTTTGGTGAAGTTTTTATTTTATTGATGATTTTTCTGATTTAATTAGATTATGATGGTGTGGTTGTTTATGATGATTGGCAATGGCCTATAATGACACTAGTAGGTGTGAATTGTTGATATTTGCAATCAATTTTGGGTTTGGAATGAATTGTGAAAAGTTAGGGTTCATAAACCCCTAATTCTGTCCGGTTTTAGATCATAGGGTTAGAGGCCGAATTGGACTTTGCTCAAAACATGAAAGTTGTAGGTATTGATGAGTTTGAAGTGCCTGCAAAATTTCAGGTCATTTGGATTAGTGTAGAGTGAGATATGTCGATTTTACTATTGCTGATCTGGGTTGCTCAGAATGTGAAAACTGCACTTGTAATTGGCCATTTTGACTGGAATTGGTTTGGATTTTCTTGTTGGTGTCTTCTGATGAAATGTAGCTGGATGTCTTAGCTAACATATGCCTTTGGAAGTTCGGCATTTGGACCTGTATAGACTGAGTTGTGTTCATTACAACATTGTGTGATTTGTGAACCTGTTTTAGTGGTTCTGGTTTGGTATTTTTGGCATATTTGACCTAGTTGTGCTAGGAACTGGACTGAGTGACCTTCTACATTGTTGTAGCCCTGGTTCTTAGCTTCGGAACTGTGGGTCTTACACCCCCATCCGACAATCGTAGCGCCTTTGGTACCATTACCGCAAAATGACGTCAAAACTGTTTTTCTGGTTTTGAGCTTAACCTTCATTTCCGGACTTTTTCCTAGCTTGACTTGTACTAGTACTACTTGGAGCTTGCTGAATGGATATTAAATGAACTTATTTGTGTGACTTTGGGACTGGCTGAAGAAATAATGAAGTCATGATGGCTGGGAAAGTAAGCAAATTTAGGGGAAGTGCTGTCCGAACTTTGAAGGGACTTGTTCGCATTGAGTTGGTGATCTAAGACTTGGATTTGAACAAGGCAATGTTATATGATGGATGATTTCTGAGCCATGGAGGTGAGTGACCTCAAACTACTTCTAAAGTTATTTATGAACCGTTTCTTACATTATTTACTTTTGAACTGTTTCCAAAGTTACTTTTGAAATGTTTTCTTGCATATCATGTGTGCTGGCATTTGAGTGTGCCTTGTTTGCTATATTTCTTGACTTCATGACTTGTATTTTGGTTGATAACGTGTTAAGCGCTTATAATGATTTCCAAAACGAGTTTTCGAGGCGAGTGTGTACTTTATCGCACTCGACCTCGATAAATGTGAAATTTTCGATTGAAATGTTACTTGCGCATGAATGTAAGCCTTTTGGGCTGAACTGGCCATTGCCCCTTGTTACCGGTCGTCTTGAACCAGAAGCGGACTCGGTCAGGCGATTAGGAACTTGGGTGAACGTTTGGTATACTCGAGTATTACCTATGTAGGTTGGTGGAGCCTGGCCAAAAGCCAGGGACGGGGTGAATGAAATGAAATGAATGACCAAATGAGCGAGGAAATGTCAGGAGAATGAATGTATCCTTTCATGAATGTTACTATCGCTTTCCATTGTAAATGTTTCTTGAATTATTGATAATCCATATTTACTGTTTTGCAAATGTTGTAGTTGTTTCCGGATTTATCATTTGATTTATGACATCATTGAAATGAACTATTGTGAAACCGATTTGATTACTGATTTTAATGGTTACTCGCTGAGCTTCTAGCTCACCCCAAAAATGGTTTATTTCCCCCCCCACAGGGCTCAAGGCGAAGAAAAGCTTGGAGTGCTTATTCACGTGACTGGATGGCTTATATCGTGTACAGTTTAAGTTTGGATCTATTTTATGCATGAGTTGGTCTTGTGTAAATATTTGAAATTGATATGGATGTAAGTATACGTTCCACGATTGGAATCAGTTTCCGTTGCATTTGTAATATGTAATCATTGGAGAATTTGATGTAATTTTTAGATTTATATTGTAATTGGGTTGAGGACTGTAGTGAGCGACTGAGTCCCGGCGAGAGCTGGGCAAGCGGTCCGCCGAACCCTCTGGTTCGCCTTAGGGGGAGGTGGGGCCGTTACAAGTGGTATCAGAGCTTAGGCTTCACATCTCTGTAGTGTATCCTAGGCTTGAAGTTTAGGATGCCGGACTGTGGGCTTGGTTTGAAATATTAGTGATTCTTGCGGGATGACTTGACTTGATTAGTACAAGAGGGAATGTCGAGGACGACATTCTTTTAAGGAGGGGAGATTGTGACGCCCCGAAAAAAAAAAAAGAGTTTGAGAACTCGTAAAAACCCTAATCTTTTCCGAGGGTTTTATTTCCTTTAATAGCATGTTTTCTGCATTTCCTGGCTTAGGAAATTTTCCTGAGGAATTTTTATGAGTAATTATAGTTTTTAGATGATTTTTTCTAGCCTTGGAGAGTTTTTGGAAAATTAAGAGTGTATAATGGACGTGGGACCCACTAGTGCGAAAAGTTCGAAAAAATTCGGCCAATTAGGTTAAATTCCGGATACTGTGTAAAATTTATCGGGTGTTAAGAGATAAGTAGAGAGTGAGATTTGATTGATGTGAGAGGAAAAAGAAGTGATAAGATTGCATTAATGAGGTGACAAGTGTCACCCTCTTATTGGTTTTACTTTAAGATTTACTATTCCAATTTTTGACTTTTTTTGACCAAAGGTTAAATATCTTAAAAATTGCACAAAAATCACCATTTTCTTGCACCTTATGGCCGGCCCTCTCTCTTGCAAGAAGGAAGGGAATTCTTCAACATTTCAAGCTTCCAACTAGTCCAAATTCACCAAACCAAGTGTTTAAATTAGTTTTTACTCCATAAAATTCCTTCCTTGGGTGCTAGTAGGTAGTTTAGTGAAGTTTGTTTGAAGAGCTAAGGTATCCAACATCTCTATCTCTCTTGGTTACTAGGTGAGTGGTGTGTGAATTCCCTCTTGCACTTAATGAAGCTTAAGTTATGCTTATTAGTGATTAAAGTGCTGAAATTTCTGGTTTTCATCTTGGTTTGAAGTGGTTTGGTGAAGTTTTTATTTTATTGATGATTTTTCTGATTTAATTAGATTATGATGGTGTGGTTGTTTATGATGATTGGCAATGGCCTATAATGACACTAGTAGGTGTGAATTGTTGATATTTGCAATCAATTTTGGGTTTGGAATGAATTGTGAAAAGTTAGGGTTCATAAACCCCTAATTCTGTCCGGTTTTAGATCATAGGGTTAGAGGCCGAATTGGACTTTGCTCAAAACATGAAAGTTGTAGGTATTGATGAGTTTGAAGTGCCTGCAAAATTTCAGGTCATTTGGATTAGTGTAGAGTGAGATATGTCGATTTTACTATTGCTGATCTGGGTTGCTCAGAATGTGAAAACTGCACTTGTAATTGGCCATTTTGACTGGAATTGGTTTGGATTTTCTTGTTGGTGTCTTCTGATGAAATGTAGCTGGATGTCTTAGCTAACATATGCCTTTGGAAGTTCGGCATTTGGACCTGTATAGACTGAGTTGTGTTCATTACAACATTGTGTGATTTGTGAACCTGTTTTAGTGGTTCTGGTTTGGTATTTTTGGCATATTTGACCTAGTTGTGCTAGGAACTGGACTGAGTGACCTTCTACATTGTTGTAGCCCTGGTTCTTAGCTTCGGAACTGTGGGTCTTACACCCCCATCCGACAATCGTAGCGCCTTTGGTACCATTACCGCAAAATGACGTCAAAACTGTTTTTCTGGTTTTGAGCTTAACCTTCATTTCCGGACTTTTTCCTAGCTTGACTTGTACTAGTACTACTTGGAGCTTGCTGAATGGATATTAAATGAACTTATTTGTGTGACTTTGGGACTGGCTGAAGAAATAATGAAGTCATGATGGCTGGGAAAGTAAGCAAATTTAGGGGAAGTGCTGTCCGAACTTTGAAGGGACTTGTTCGCATTGAGTTGGTGATCTAAGACTTGGATTTGAACAAGGCAATGTTATATGATGGATGATTTCTGAGCCATGGAGGTGAGTGACCTCAAACTACTTCTAAAGTTATTTATGAACCGTTTCTTACATTATTTACTTTTGAACTGTTTCCAAAGTTACTTTTGAAATGTTTTCTTGCATATCATGTGTGCTGGCATTTGAGTGTGCCTTGTTTGCTATATTTCTTGACTTCATGACTTGTATTTTGGTTGATAACGTGTTAAGCGCTTATAATGATTTCCAAAACGAGTTTTCGAGGCGAGTGTGTACTTTATCGCACTCGACCTCGATAAATGTGAAATTTTCGATTGAAATGTTACTTGCGCATGAATGTAAGCCTTTTGGGCTGAACTGGCCATTGCCCCTTGTTACCGGTCGTCTTGAACCAGAAGCGGACTCGGTCAGGCGATTAGGAACTTGGGTGAACGTTTGGTATACTCGAGTATTACCTATGTAGGTTGGTGGAGCCTGGCCAAAAGCCAGGGACGGGGTGAATGAAATGAAATGAATGACCAAATGAGCGAGGAAATGTCAGGAGAATGAATGTATCCTTTCATGAATGTTACTATCGCTTTCCATTGTAAATGTTTCTTGAATTATTGATAATCCATATTTACTGTTTTGCAAATGTTGTAGTTGTTTCCGGATTTATCATTTGATTTATGACATCATTGAAATGAACTATTGTGAAACCGATTTGATTACTGATTTTAATGGTTACTCGCTGAGCTTCTAGCTCACCCCAAAAATGGTTTATTTCCCCCCCCACAGGGCTCAAGGCGAAGAAAAGCTTGGAGTGCTTATTCACGTGACTGGATGGCTTATATCGTGTACAGTTTAAGTTTGGATCTATTTTATGCATGAGTTGGTCTTGTGTAAATATTTGAAATTGATATGGATGTAAGTATACGTTCCACGATTGGAATCAGTTTCCGTTGCATTTGTAATATGTAATCATTGGAGAATTTGATGTAATTTTTAGATTTATATTGTAATTGGGTTGAGGACTGTAGTGAGCGACTGAGTCCCGGCGAGAGCTGGGCAAGCGGTCCGCCGAACCCTCTGGTTCGCCTTAGGGGGAGGTGGGGCCGTTACAAGTGGTATCAGAGCTTAGGCTTCACATCTCTGTAGTGTATCCTAGGCTTGAAGTTTAGGATGCCGGACTGTGGGCTTGGTTTGAAATATTAGTGATTCTTGCGGGATGACTTGACTTGATTAGTACAAGAGGGAATGTCGAGGACGACATTCTTTTAAGGAGGGGAGATTGTGACGCCCCGAAAAAAAAAAAAGAGTTTGAGAACTCGTAAAAACCCTAATCTTTTCCGAGGGTTTTATTTCCTTTAATAGCATGTTTTCTGCATTTCCTGGCTTAGGAAATTTTCCTGAGGAATTTTTATGAGTAATTATAGTTTTTAGATGATTTTTTCTAGCCTTGGAGAGTTTTTGGAAAATTAAGAGTGTATAATGGACGTGGGACCCACTAGTGCGAAAAGTTCGAAAAAATTCGGCCAATTAGGTTAAATTCCGGATACTGTGTAAAATTTATCGGGTGTTAAGAGATAAGTAGAGAGTGAGATTTGATTGATGTGAGAGGAAAAAGAAGTGATAAGATTGCATTAATGAGGTGACAAGTGTCACCCTCTTATTGGTTTTACTTTAAGATTTACTATTCCAATTTTTGACTTTTTTTGACCAAAGGTTAAATATCTTAAAAATTGCACAAAAATCACCATTTTCTTGCACCTTATGGCCGGCCCTCTCTCTTGCAAGAAGGAAGGGAATTCTTCAACATTTCAAGCTTCCAACTAGTCCAAATTCACCAAACCAAGTGTTTAAATTAGTTTTTACTCCATAAAATTCCTTCCTTGGGTGCTAGTAGGTAGTTTAGTGAAGTTTGTTTGAAGAGCTAAGGTATCCAACATCTCTATCTCTCTTGGTTACTAGGTGAGTGGTGTGTGAATTCCCTCTTGCACTTAATGAAGCTTAAGTTATGCTTATTAGTGATTAAAGTGCTGAAATTTCTGGTTTTCATCTTGGTTTGAAGTGGTTTGGTGAAGTTTTTATTTTATTGATGATTTTTCTGATTTAATTAGATTATGATGGTGTGGTTGTTTATGATGATTGGCAATGGCCTATAATGACACTAGTAGGTGTGAATTGTTGATATTTGCAATCAATTTTGGGTTTGGAATGAATTGTGAAAAGTTAGGGTTCATAAACCCCTAATTCTGTCCGGTTTTAGATCATAGGGTTAGAGGCCGAATTGGACTTTGCTCAAAACATGAAAGTTGTAGGTATTGATGAGTTTGAAGTGCCTGCAAAATTTCAGGTCATTTGGATTAGTGTAGAGTGAGATATGTCGATTTTACTATTGCTGATCTGGGTTGCTCAGAATGTGAAAACTGCACTTGTAATTGGCCATTTTGACTGGAATTGGTTTGGATTTTCTTGTTGGTGTCTTCTGATGAAATGTAGCTGGATGTCTTAGCTAACATATGCCTTTGGAAGTTCGGCATTTGGACCTGTATAGACTGAGTTGTGTTCATTACAACATTGTGTGATTTGTGAACCTGTTTTAGTGGTTCTGGTTTGGTATTTTTGGCATATTTGACCTAGTTGTGCTAGGAACTGGACTGAGTGACCTTCTACATTGTTGTAGCCCTGGTTCTTAGCTTCGGAACTGTGGGTCTTACACCCCCATCCGACAATCGTAGCGCCTTTGGTACCATTACCGCAAAATGACGTCAAAACTGTTTTTCTGGTTTTGAGCTTAACCTTCATTTCCGGACTTTTTCCTAGCTTGACTTGTACTAGTACTACTTGGAGCTTGCTGAATGGATATTAAATGAACTTATTTGTGTGACTTTGGGACTGGCTGAAGAAATAATGAAGTCATGATGGCTGGGAAAGTAAGCAAATTTAGGGGAAGTGCTGTCCGAACTTTGAAGGGACTTGTTCGCATTGAGTTGGTGATCTAAGACTTGGATTTGAACAAGGCAATGTTATATGATGGATGATTTCTGAGCCATGGAGGTGAGTGACCTCAAACTACTTCTAAAGTTATTTATGAACCGTTTCTTACATTATTTACTTTTGAACTGTTTCCAAAGTTACTTTTGAAATGTTTTCTTGCATATCATGTGTGCTGGCATTTGAGTGTGCCTTGTTTGCTATATTTCTTGACTTCATGACTTGTATTTTGGTTGATAACGTGTTAAGCGCTTATAATGATTTCCAAAACGAGTTTTCGAGGCGAGTGTGTACTTTATCGCACTCGACCTCGATAAATGTGAAATTTTCGATTGAAATGTTACTTGCGCATGAATGTAAGCCTTTTGGGCTGAACTGGCCATTGCCCCTTGTTACCGGTCGTCTTGAACCAGAAGCGGACTCGGTCAGGCGATTAGGAACTTGGGTGAACGTTTGGTATACTCGAGTATTACCTATGTAGGTTGGTGGAGCCTGGCCAAAAGCCAGGGACGGGGTGAATGAAATGAAATGAATGACCAAATGAGCGAGGAAATGTCAGGAGAATGAATGTATCCTTTCATGAATGTTACTATCGCTTTCCATTGTAAATGTTTCTTGAATTATTGATAATCCATATTTACTGTTTTGCAAATGTTGTAGTTGTTTCCGGATTTATCATTTGATTTATGACATCATTGAAATGAACTATTGTGAAACCGATTTGATTACTGATTTTAATGGTTACTCGCTGAGCTTCTAGCTCACCCCAAAAATGGTTTATTTCCCCCCCCACAGGGCTCAAGGCGAAGAAAAGCTTGGAGTGCTTATTCACGTGACTGGATGGCTTATATCGTGTACAGTTTAAGTTTGGATCTATTTTATGCATGAGTTGGTCTTGTGTAAATATTTGAAATTGATATGGATGTAAGTATACGTTCCACGATTGGAATCAGTTTCCGTTGCATTTGTAATATGTAATCATTGGAGAATTTGATGTAATTTTTAGATTTATATTGTAATTGGGTTGAGGACTGTAGTGAGCGACTGAGTCCCGGCGAGAGCTGGGCAAGCGGTCCGCCGAACCCTCTGGTTCGCCTTAGGGGGAGGTGGGGCCGTTACAAGTGGTATCAGAGCTTAGGCTTCACATCTCTGTAGTGTATCCTAGGCTTGAAGTTTAGGATGCCGGACTGTGGGCTTGGTTTGAAATATTAGTGATTCTTGCGGGATGACTTGACTTGATTAGTACAAGAGGGAATGTCGAGGACGACATTCTTTTAAGGAGGGGAGATTGTGACGCCCCGAAAAAAAAAAAAGAGTTTGAGAACTCGTAAAAACCCTAATCTTTTCCGAGGGTTTTATTTCCTTTAATAGCATGTTTTCTGCATTTCCTGGCTTAGGAAATTTTCCTGAGGAATTTTTATGAGTAATTATAGTTTTTAGATGATTTTTTCTAGCCTTGGAGAGTTTTTGGAAAATTAAGAGTGTATAATGGACGTGGGACCCACTAGTGCGAAAAGTTCGAAAAAATTCGGCCAATTAGGTTAAATTCCGGATACTGTGTAAAATTTATCGGGTGTTAAGAGATAAGTAGAGAGTGAGATTTGATTGATGTGAGAGGAAAAAGAAGTGATAAGATTGCATTAATGAGGTGACAAGTGTCACCCTCTTATTGGTTTTACTTTAAGATTTACTATTCCAATTTTTGACTTTTTTTGACCAAAGGTTAAATATCTTAAAAATTGCACAAAAATCACCATTTTCTTGCACCTTATGGCCGGCCCTCTCTCTTGCAAGAAGGAAGGGAATTCTTCAACATTTCAAGCTTCCAACTAGTCCAAATTCACCAAACCAAGTGTTTAAATTAGTTTTTACTCCATAAAATTCCTTCCTTGGGTGCTAGTAGGTAGTTTAGTGAAGTTTGTTTGAAGAGCTAAGGTATCCAACATCTCTATCTCTCTTGGTTACTAGGTGAGTGGTGTGTGAATTCCCTCTTGCACTTAATGAAGCTTAAGTTATGCTTATTAGTGATTAAAGTGCTGAAATTTCTGGTTTTCATCTTGGTTTGAAGTGGTTTGGTGAAGTTTTTATTTTATTGATGATTTTTCTGATTTAATTAGATTATGATGGTGTGGTTGTTTATGATGATTGGCAATGGCCTATAATGACACTAGTAGGTGTGAATTGTTGATATTTGCAATCAATTTTGGGTTTGGAATGAATTGTGAAAAGTTAGGGTTCATAAACCCCTAATTCTGTCCGGTTTTAGATCATAGGGTTAGAGGCCGAATTGGACTTTGCTCAAAACATGAAAGTTGTAGGTATTGATGAGTTTGAAGTGCCTGCAAAATTTCAGGTCATTTGGATTAGTGTAGAGTGAGATATGTCGATTTTACTATTGCTGATCTGGGTTGCTCAGAATGTGAAAACTGCACTTGTAATTGGCCATTTTGACTGGAATTGGTTTGGATTTTCTTGTTGGTGTCTTCTGATGAAATGTAGCTGGATGTCTTAGCTAACATATGCCTTTGGAAGTTCGGCATTTGGACCTGTATAGACTGAGTTGTGTTCATTACAACATTGTGTGATTTGTGAACCTGTTTTAGTGGTTCTGGTTTGGTATTTTTGGCATATTTGACCTAGTTGTGCTAGGAACTGGACTGAGTGACCTTCTACATTGTTGTAGCCCTGGTTCTTAGCTTCGGAACTGTGGGTCTTACACCCCCATCCGACAATCGTAGCGCCTTTGGTACCATTACCGCAAAATGACGTCAAAACTGTTTTTCTGGTTTTGAGCTTAACCTTCATTTCCGGACTTTTTCCTAGCTTGACTTGTACTAGTACTACTTGGAGCTTGCTGAATGGATATTAAATGAACTTATTTGTGTGACTTTGGGACTGGCTGAAGAAATAATGAAGTCATGATGGCTGGGAAAGTAAGCAAATTTAGGGGAAGTGCTGTCCGAACTTTGAAGGGACTTGTTCGCATTGAGTTGGTGATCTAAGACTTGGATTTGAACAAGGCAATGTTATATGATGGATGATTTCTGAGCCATGGAGGTGAGTGACCTCAAACTACTTCTAAAGTTATTTATGAACCGTTTCTTACATTATTTACTTTTGAACTGTTTCCAAAGTTACTTTTGAAATGTTTTCTTGCATATCATGTGTGCTGGCATTTGAGTGTGCCTTGTTTGCTATATTTCTTGACTTCATGACTTGTATTTTGGTTGATAACGTGTTAAGCGCTTATAATGATTTCCAAAACGAGTTTTCGAGGCGAGTGTGTACTTTATCGCACTCGACCTCGATAAATGTGAAATTTTCGATTGAAATGTTACTTGCGCATGAATGTAAGCCTTTTGGGCTGAACTGGCCATTGCCCCTTGTTACCGGTCGTCTTGAACCAGAAGCGGACTCGGTCAGGCGATTAGGAACTTGGGTGAACGTTTGGTATACTCGAGTATTACCTATGTAGGTTGGTGGAGCCTGGCCAAAAGCCAGGGACGGGGTGAATGAAATGAAATGAATGACCAAATGAGCGAGGAAATGTCAGGAGAATGAATGTATCCTTTCATGAATGTTACTATCGCTTTCCATTGTAAATGTTTCTTGAATTATTGATAATCCATATTTACTGTTTTGCAAATGTTGTAGTTGTTTCCGGATTTATCATTTGATTTATGACATCATTGAAATGAACTATTGTGAAACCGATTTGATTACTGATTTTAATGGTTACTCGCTGAGCTTCTAGCTCACCCCAAAAATGGTTTATTTCCCCCCCCACAGGGCTCAAGGCGAAGAAAAGCTTGGAGTGCTTATTCACGTGACTGGATGGCTTATATCGTGTACAGTTTAAGTTTGGATCTATTTTATGCATGAGTTGGTCTTGTGTAAATATTTGAAATTGATATGGATGTAAGTATACGTTCCACGATTGGAATCAGTTTCCGTTGCATTTGTAATATGTAATCATTGGAGAATTTGATGTAATTTTTAGATTTATATTGTAATTGGGTTGAGGACTGTAGTGAGCGACTGAGTCCCGGCGAGAGCTGGGCAAGCGGTCCGCCGAACCCTCTGGTTCGCCTTAGGGGGAGGTGGGGCCGTTACAAGTGGTATCAGAGCTTAGGCTTCACATCTCTGTAGTGTATCCTAGGCTTGAAGTTTAGGATGCCGGACTGTGGGCTTGGTTTGAAATATTAGTGATTCTTGCGGGATGACTTGACTTGATTAGTACAAGAGGGAATGTCGAGGACGACATTCTTTTAAGGAGGGGAGATTGTGACGCCCCGAAAAAAAAAAAAGAGTTTGAGAACTCGTAAAAACCCTAATCTTTTCCGAGGGTTTTATTTCCTTTAATAGCATGTTTTCTGCATTTCCTGGCTTAGGAAATTTTCCTGAGGAATTTTTATGAGTAATTATAGTTTTTAGATGATTTTTTCTAGCCTTGGAGAGTTTTTGGAAAATTAAGAGTGTATAATGGACGTGGGACCCACTAGTGCGAAAAGTTCGAAAAAATTCGGCCATTTAGGTTAAATTCCGGATACTGTGTAAAATTTATCGGGTGTTAAGAGATAAGTAGAGAGTGAGATTTGATTGATGTGAGAGGAAAAAGAAGTGATAAGATTGCATTAATGAGGTGACAAGTGTCACCCTCTTATTGGTTTTACTTTAAGATTTACTATTCCAATTTTTGACTTTTTTTGACCAAAGGTTAAATATCTTAAAAATTGCACAAAAATCACCATTTTCTTGCACCTTATGGCCGGCCCTCTCTCTTGCAAGAAGGAAGGGAATTCTTCAACATTTCAAGCTTCCAACTAGTCCAAATTCACCAAACCAAGTGTTTAAATTAGTTTTTACTCCATAAAATTCCTTCCTTGGGTGCTAGTAGGTAGTTTAGTGAAGTTTGTTTGAAGAGCTAAGGTATCCAACATCTCTATCTCTCTTGGTTACTAGGTGAGTGGTGTGTGAATTCCCTCTTGCACTTAATGAAGCTTAAGTTATGCTTATTAGTGATTAAAGTGCTGAAATTTCTGGTTTTCATCTTGGTTTGAAGTGGTTTGGTGAAGTTTTTATTTTATTGATGATTTTTCTGATTTAATTAGATTATGATGGTGTGGTTGTTTATGATGATTGGCAATGGCCTATAATGACACTAGTAGGTGTGAATTGTTGATATTTGCAATCAATTTTGGGTTTGGAATGAATTGTGAAAAGTTAGGGTTCATAAACCCCTAATTCTGTCCGGTTTTAGATCATAGGGTTAGAGGCCGAATTGGACTTTTCTCAAAACATGAAAGTTGTAGGTATTGATGATTTTGAAGTGCCTGCAAAATTTCAGGTCATTTGGATTAGTGTAGAGTGAGATATGTCGATTTTACTATTGCTGATCTGGGTTGCTCAGAATGTGAAAACTGCACTTGTAATTGGCCATTTTGACTGGAATTGGTTTGGATTTTCTTGTTGGTGTCTTCTGATGAAATGTAGCTGGATGTCTTAGCTAACATATGCCTTTGGAAGTTCGGCATTTGGACCTGTATAGACTGAGTTGTGTTCATTACAACATTGTGTGATTTGTGAACCTGTTTTAGTGGTTCTGGTTTGGTATTTTTGGCATATTTGACCTAGTTGTGCTAGGAACTGGACTGAGTGACCTTCTACATTGTTGTAGCCCTGGTTCTTAGCTTCGGAACTGTGGGTCTTACACCCCCATCCGACAATCGTAGCGCCTTTGGTACCATTACCGCAAAATGACGTCAAAACTGTTTTTCTGGTTTTGAGCTTAACCTTCATTTCCGGACTTTTTCCTAGCTTGACTTGTACTAGTACTACTTGGAGCTTGCTGAATGGATATTAAATGAACTTATTTGTGTGACTTTGGGACTGGCTGAAGAAATAATGAAGTCATGATGGCTGGGAAAGTAAGCAAATTTAGGGGAAGTGCTGTCCGAACTTTGAAGGGACTTGTTCGCATTGAGTTGGTGATCTAAGACTTGGATTTGAACAAGGCAATGTTATATGATGGATGATTTCTGAGCCATGGAGGTGAGTGACCTCAAACTACTTCTAAAGTTATTTATGAACCGTTTCTCACATTATTTACTTTTGAACTGTTTCCAAAGTTACTTTTGAAATGTTTTCTTGCATATCATGTGTGCTGGCATTTGAGTGTGCCTTGTTTGCTATATTTCTTGACTTCATGACTTGTATTTTGGTTGATAACGTGTTAAGCGCTTATAATGATTTCCAAAACGAGTTTTCGAGGCGAGTGTGTACTTTATCGCACTCGACCTCGATAAATGTGAAATTTTCGATTGAAATGTTACTTGCGCATGAATGTAAGCCTTTTGGGCTGAACTGGCCATTGCCCCTTGTTACCGGTCGTCTTGAACCAGAAGCGGACTCGGTCAGGCGATTAGGAACTTGGGTGAACGTTTGGTATACTCGAGTATTACCTATGTAGGTTGGTGGAGCCTGGCCAAAAGCCAGGGACGGGGTGAATGAAATGAAATGAATGACCAAATGAGCGAGGAAATGTCAGGAGAATGAATGTATCCTTTCATGAATGTTACTATCGCTTTCCATTGTAAATGTTTCTTGAATTATTGATAATCCATATTTACTGTTTTACAAATGTTGTAGTTGTTTCCGGATTTATCATTTGATTTATGACATCATTGAAATGAACTATTGTGAAACCGATTTGATTACTGATTTTAATGGTTACTCGCTGAGCTTCTAGCTCACCCCAAAAATGGTTTATTTCCCCCCCCCACAGGGCTCAAGGCGAAGAAAAGCTTGGAGTGCTTATTCACGTGACTGGATGGCTTATATCGTGTAGAGTTTAAGTTTGGATCTATTTTATGCATGAGTTGGTCTTGTGTAAATATTTGAAATTGATATGGATGTAAGTATACGTTCCACGATTGGAATCAGTTTCCGCAGCATTTGTAATATGTAATCATTGGAGAATTTGATGTAATTTTTAGATTTATATTGTAATTGGGTTGAGGACTGTAGTGAGCGACTGAGTCCCGGCGAGAGCTGGGCAAGCGGTCCGCCGAACCCTCTGGTTCGCCTTAGGGGGAGGTGGGGCCGTTACAAGTGGTATCAGAGCTTAGGCTTCATATCTCTGTAGTGTATCCTAGGCTTGAAGTTTAGGATGCCGGACTGTGGGTTTGGTTTGAAATATTAGTGATTCTTGCGGGATGACTTGACTTGATTAGTACAAGAGGGAATGTCGAGGACGACATTCTTTTAAGGAGGGGAGATTGTGACGCCCCGAAAAAAAAAAAAAGAGTTTGAGAACTCGTAAAAACCCTAATCTTTTCCGAGGGTTTTATTTCCTTTAATAGCATGTTTTCTGCATTTCCTGGCTTAGGAAATTTTCCTGAGGAATTTTTATGAGTAATTATAGTTTTTAGATGATTTTTTCTAGCCTTGGAGAGTTTTTGGAAAATTAAGAGTGTATAATGGACGTGGGACCCACTAGTGCGAAAAGTTCGAAAAAATTCGGCCAATTAGGTTAAATTCGGGATACTGTGTAAAATTTATCGGGTGTTAAGAGATAAGTAGAGAGTGAGATTTGATTGATGTGAGAGGAAAAAGAAGTGATAAGATTGCATTAATGAGGTGACAAGTGTCACCCTCTTATTGGTTTTACTTTAAGATTTACTATTCCAATTTTTGACTTTTTTTGACCAAAGGTTAAATATCTTAAAAATTGCACAAAAATCACCATTTTCTTGCACCTTATGGCCGGCCCTCTCTCTTGCAAGAAGGAAGGGAATTCTTCAACATTTCAAGCTTCCAACTAGTCCAAATTCACCAAACCAAGTGTTTAAATTAGTTTTTACTCCATAAAATTCCTTTCTTGGGTGCTAGTAGGTAGTTTAGTGAAGTTTGTTTGAAGAGCTAAGGTATCCAACATCTCTATCTCTCTTGGTTACTAGGTGAGTGGTGTGTGAATTCCCTCTTGCACTTAATGAAGCTTAAGTTATGCTTATTAGTGATTAAAGTGCTGAAATTTCTGGTTTTCATCTTGGTTTGAAGTGGTTTGGTGAAGTTTTTATTTTATTGGTGATTTTTCTGATTTAATTAGATTATGATGGTGTGGTTGTTTATGATGATTGGCAATGGCCTATAATGACACTAGTAGGTGTGAATTGTTGATATTTGCAATCAATTTTGGGTTTGGAATGAATTGTGAAAAGTTAGGGTTCATAAACCCCTAATTCTGTCCGGTTTTAGATCATAGGGTTAGAGGCCGAATTGGACTTTGCTCAAAACATGAAAGTTGTAGGTATTGATGAGTTTGAAGTGTCTGCAAAATTTCAGGTCATTTGGATTAGTGTAGAGTGATATATGTCTATTTTACTATTGCTGATCTGGGTTGCTCAGAAAGTGAAAACTGCACTTGTAATTGGCCATTTTGACTGGAATTGGTTTGGATTTTCTTGTTGGTGTCTTCTGATGAAATGTAGCTGGATGTCTTAGCTAACATATGCCTTTGGAAGTTCGGCATTTGGACCTGTATAGACTGAGTTGTGTTCATTACAACATTGTGTGATTTGTGAACCTGTTTTAGTGGTTCTGGTTTGGTATTTTTGGCATATTTGACCTAGTTGTGCTAGGAACTGGACTGAGTGACCTTCTACATTGTTGTAGCCCTGGTTCTTAGCTTCGGAACGGTGGGTCTTACACCTCCATCCGACAATCGTAGCGCCTTTGGTACCATTACCGCAAAATGACGTCAAAACTGTTTTTCTGGTTTTGAGCTTAACCTTCATTTCCGGACTTTTTCCTAGCTTGACTTGTACTAGTACTACTTGGAGCTTGCTGAATGGATATTAAATGAACTTATTTGTGTGACTTTGGGACTGGCTGAAGAAATAATGAAGTCATGATGGCTGGGAAAGTAAGCAAATTTAGGGGAAGTGTTGTCCGAACTTTGAAGGGACTTGTTCGCATTGAGTTGGTGATCTAAGACTTGGATTTGAACAAGGCAATGTTATATGATGGATGATTTCTGAGCCATGGAGGTGAGTGACCTCAAACTACTTCTAAAGTTATTTATGAACCGTTTCTTACATTATTTACTTTTGAACTGTTTCCAAAGTTACTTTTGAAATGTTTTCTTGCATATCATGTGTGCTGGCATTTGAGTGTGCCTTGTTTGCTATATTTCTTGACTTCATGACTTGTATTTTGGTTGATAACGTGTTAAGCGCTTATAATGATTTCCAAAACGAGTTTTCGAGGCGAGTGTGTACTTTATCGCACTCGACCTCGATAAATGTGAAATTTTCGATTGAAATGTTACTTGCGCATGAATGTAAGCCTTTTGGGCTGAACTGGCCATTGCCCCTTGTTACCGGTCGTCTTGAACCAGAAGCGGACTCGGTCAGGCGATTAGGAACTTGGGTGAACGTTTGGTATACTCGAGTATTACCTATGTAGGTTGGTGGAGCCTGGCCAAAAGCCAGGGACGGGGTGAATGAAATGAAATGAATGACCAAATGAGCGAGGAAATGTCAGGAGAATGAATGTATCCTTTCATGAATGTTACTATCTCTTTCCATTGTAAATGTTTCTTGAATTATTGATAATCCATATTTATTGTTTTGCAAATGTTGTAGTTGTTTCCGGATTTATCATTTGATTTATGACATCATTGAAATGAACTATTGTGAAACCGATTTGATTACTGATTTTAATGGTTACTCGCTGAGCTTCTAGCTCACCCCAAAAATGTTTTATTTCCCCCCCCACAGGGCTCAAGGCGAAGAAAAGCTTGGAGTGCTTATTCACGTGACTGGATGGCTTATATCGTGTACAGTTTAAGTTTGGATCTATTTTATGCATGAGTTGGTCTTGTGTAAATATTTGAAATTGATATGGATGTAAGTATACGTTCCACGATTGGAATCAGTTTCCGCTGCATTTGTAATATGTAATCATTGGAGAATTTGATGTAATTTTTAGATTTATATTGTAATTGGGTTGAGGACTGTAGTGAGCGACTGAGTCCCGGCGAGAGCTGGGCAGGCGGTCCGCCGAACCCTCTGGTTCGCCTTAGGGGGAGGTGGGGCCGTTACAATCAAACCCACCAATTACTAGCTCAATAACATCAATTAAGAGGTATATAACCATAATCAAGGCTGAAAATATAAACCCTAGTTAAACATCCCAACATACCATTTAACCCATGAAATTTTCCCCATAAATCCATCAAAACTATAACTTTAAGCTTCAAGTTCACACATATAAGAAGTAGAGGGAAGTTTCTTACCAAATTCACCTTAATCCCTATATCAAGAAGCTGCCAAGACCTTTCTCTTCCCAAATCACTCCACCAAAACCCTTAAGCTTCCTTGGAGATCAACTTTTGTGGAGGAATTTGCGAGATTATCGGTTGAAACTCAAGATTGAGGCTTGAAATTGAGGTGCAAGGTGAAGTTTTTCCTCTCTTGTTTTTCCTCTCAAGAATTTCGACCAAAACTAAGAAAAGGGGAAGAAATGAGGAAATTTTGGTCAAATTTCGGTTTTATGAAGGTTAAGACAAGTTGGTCAAAGTCCAACTTCCATAGATGCCTTGACACTTGTTTTCTTTCTAGCATTTTCTCTCATTTCTCTTGGTCAAATATTGTGGCTGATAATATGAGATATTTTAAGGGTCAATTATCTAAAATAAATGAGAAGATTAAGGTAATAAAGTATGGGTCAAATGGTGTGTTTACCCGGTAACAAACAGTACCCGTCGGTTCGAGCCGATTTTCCTTAAATCACCCGTACTAGGGTTTTTTTCTTCCTATTCACTAACTTTTTATTATTGCATCTAATCACATATTATTTCTCACCCAAAAGTCACTTTTAATCACCAAATTTGATCCTTGCTCCGTACCGAAAAATCATCCGGCGAAAAATCGCGAAAACCCTAATTTGCTCCAATCTTGAAAACGAAGAGTGAAACCCTACTTTCTAGGTTCATTTGCACTTATTGAGGAATGATTGAGTAGTAGGATCATGTTAAATGAATAATTTCCAAATAAAAGGAATTTTAAGAAAAGTGTGATGAATTTTACAATTCCATAGAATAAAATTAGGGTTTTGAGTCAAATATGAGGGATTTAAACATAACCTGCTACTCACAAGTAAACTAGGGTTTTAAAGTACAAGTAAGGTTTCTAGTCTTGAAATAAAACAATGTTTTAAGACAAAAATAAAATAAAGAAACCGTAATCCTTTCTTTAAGACTAAACAAAAATAGTATCCTAAAATTTGGGGTATCACACCGTGCGCATGTTTGGACGTGCAGTAGTCATCATCCTCCGGATTTCATACGAAAGGAAGCAACAAAGCTCAACATTGCAGCTGGCTTTTCTTCCAATTTTTTCTCTCCAAACATTCCTAGTACCAACCCAGTTCATCACTCAAGGACAAGATCAAAGGGGCAGCAACGAACCACATAAACTCATTTTTGAGCAGGGCCATCTAAACCTTTCATCGTAGGTTTTGGGGCCTTTAAATAGATGGAAACACAACCAGAAGGGGGGCAGCAGAGGTCTTATGACGGCTGGGGGGTGACAGAAAAGAAAAAAAAATTGAGAGTGAAGGAGATATGGAAGATAGCAAGAAACAACGGGAAAGGAGGGAGCTTTCGTGAACAAGAGTGAAAAGTGAGAGAGGCAGCTTAGGGTCGGATGACAGCTGAAAGAAAAGGGCTTGGAAAATCAGGAAAAAGGAGAGCTGAGGGTTTGGGACAGAAAGGGAAGGATAAGGAGTGTGGCGGCTAAGTAGAGAAGGAAACTTGGAAAGGGGAGAACTTCGAAGGTAGAAAAGAGAGGGACTGAGAGTTAGGACTGAAAGTGGAAACTACGGGCTAGGATCTGAAGAGAAGAAACCAAGCAAGAGGAAATCAAGAAAGGAGGAGCGACTTCGTCGGCGTTAAAAGTTCCTGCAACAAGCAATTCTTGGGGTTTCGTTTCCGGAAACAACGTGTTGTTTTGAGGTAAACCCATTTTGTTTCGTATCATTTCAACATAATCCTGTGAGGGTTTGAGTTCATCACGTCTGTTTCTTGTTCTTTCCTTGTACGTGCATCTGTTAGTTCATCTGTCTATGGTTTCTGACGCCCTTGAGAAATTCGTGAGCATTTAAAAGCTTTATGATAATTGAATGTTCAATGATTAGATGATTTGGCTAGAAAAGCAGTAACTTTCGATGAATCTAGTTTCGATTTGGCCGCAAGTTTCTTCCTTGTCTGCATTTTCTGTGATTAGCGGCATGGTTAGATCTTCTGGAAATGGGCAATGTTATTTGGATAACGTGATCACAAATGGGCTGAAACCATTACAGAGGGTTTTGTTTACTGTGGGGTTGTCTGTGTTTTTTTTTTTTTCTTTGTCGCATGAGTAGACTTGGGTTGGATAAAATTGCTGCAGAAGGATTCTGTGTGTGTGTGTGTAAATGTCGAATTGCTGTAATTTTGTTGCTCGAAATTAGAGAATGATGTTTGATTCAGATTTTTAGTGGTGGCAAAGAGAAGCTTGCGCATTTGCAGTGAGAACCCAGAATATCTGGTTGTTGTTTCTATGTTGCCCATTTGGTTTTGCCGTTTGACTTGCAATAACTGGCTTCTTGCAGTAGGATTGTATTAGTGCTGAAGTTTATTGGATTTTGGGATAAGTAAGCTTGCTGGTTTGGGTCTGAAATTACGAGCAAATGTTCGAACAAGTTGTAAGTTGATAGCAGAAAAATCACAGCAACAAACTTGTGAATGTATCCCGAACCTGCTAGCTTCATCATCTTAGGTTTCCTTTGCTTGCACGTTTAATTTTGTATGTTGGGCTTGTTTTATGGAAATTTGGTTTCAAAGTAGTGTTTAAAGTCCTAGCAAAACCTTTTGTGGTTGCTAGCAAACTGCAAAGTTTTGAAACCCAGAAACCAGCAATAGGAAAGCAAAGTTTGGAGCATGCTGCATTTCTTTTGTGTTTTCTCATTTCTTGGCTTGGTTCCTACTAGTTGGAATGGTTAGGGGATAGGCAGTCATGCTTAAGCTATGTTAAGATTCATATTTGAAGATGTGTGTGAGTTTGATTAATGAATGATGAATTTTGTGTGGCATTCTCGGCATTCATTAAGTTAGAAATTGCAGCAGAGCAAAGGTTGCCGCACTTACTTTGCTGTTTTCTTTTTCCGTGAGCATCCACCAGGCTTTAGCCTCTTCTAATTTGTTAGTTAGTCTTGTGTGGAAAGGGGCAGTGGAAGATTGGTTTCAGTTTGCATGTTTGAGTCCCTAAAACACTTGAATCATGATTCAATGCTTGCTGGAAAAAATGAACATTAGCATGTTGCAAGCCTTATCTGGATGTATGCAGTGGTTTCTCTTTTGGCTCCAAGATCTAGTATTTTCGGTTTGGTTAACAAATCAATCAGCCTTTTGTTATTTAATTTGATTGCATGAATACCTGTATTCAATAGATTGCTAAGGAAACTGCAGCAAGAAAGTTGAAAATTGCCGAAGGCTTCATAGCTTGCTGAAACTTGATTGCAGAATGTTTCTCACGTCCTTGCATGAAGATTGCATGAAATAACTTTCTAAAACTACACTTTGGCCCACCAAGTCTCCCTTTGTTTCACTATGGCCCAAGCAATTGAAAAATTCAATCAATTTGACCCCTCAAATGTCTTTAGTTTTCGAATTTAAGTCATTACTTGTTTTAATGCTGCATGGGTTGTTCACCTCCCTTTAAACGCCTTGGATTGACTCAATTTCTTGCCTATCCCCATTTTCATGTGATTATTCATTAATTAAAGTGGTGCCTTGACCCTTTTATTATTTTGAAGCTATTTTCCCTTCATGTGCTTACCATTGCGGGGGAGGTACACTCTATCCTTTATTTTTGACGTTATTTGACCCTACGTGCGTATATGTGTCTTATGTGCGCAATTGCATGACTTTAAGTGTTTATTTCATTTTCACTTTATTTATTTCTTTAGTTGCGTAGTTTTTGCTTTAATTTTAGTTCAATTTTATCATTTGGGAGGCACTTGAATGCCAAGTTGTAATAGTTAGGTTTATTTCATTTATTTTCCGTTTCCCCTTTTAGATTGTAGTAGGCCTTCCCCTCTAAAAATGTAATAGTTAGGGCCTTAATTGCCTTATGTGTTTTGCATGCTTAGGTGCTATGTGTTTAATCGCTTTCTTAGGTTTTGGCATCTAGATACCATGCTTATGTGTTATGTGTTACATGTGATTTATGTGTTTATTTGCTTTATTAGCCTTTACATGATTTATTTGATTTGTAATGAATGTGTGACGTCACCACACTAGTCCAACGCTAGTTGTGGCTCATTGTTTCGATTTTTCACTAGTCCAATGCTAGTAGGAATTCATAGATATGGGCTAGTCCAACGCTAGACCCTTAGGAGCCCCTCACACGTTAGATCATGATTGTGTGATAAAATCACTTCATCTCATGCATATTTTTCACTTTTTAGGGTCTTTTATCATGTTTTGCATGACACTTTCCTTATATATGTTTACCCCTTCTCCCATATTTTCCCTTATATGTATATTACTTGCCCCTTTTGTATGAAACATGACATTAGACTTGCATTTCATATAAGCATTAGAACTAGGTTAGTTCATTTGCTTGATTAGATAGGGAAATAACCCCTTAAATATGGGATATAGACGAGTGTGGCTTTTCTAAGCCTTAGCACGCTTGTATTCCCTCTATCAAAGGGAAAATTAAAATCACAAAGTTAGGAGTCATTCCCGTACCCGACTTGATGCATTCCTCTAGGTTCATACACTCTCATTTTTATCATATCACTTCCTCACTTTCTCCACATTCTCTCACTACTTATATTTTTTCTCAATCCACATGCCATATTTGCACATTTTTCTTCTTTCCCTATCACTTATTTATTTTTCTACCTCACAAATTGCACCCAGTTGCACTTATATGCATTTACTACTATTATATCATATTTTCATCCATTTGCACACAAACACCTTTATTTGCTCAATTGGCACACATACACTTTTCTTATATTTGCACACATGCACTTTTTTTACATTTGCACACTTGCACTTACATTTGTATTTGTATTTTTATTTTATTTTACATTCTTCTTACATTTTCACACTTGCACTCATATTTGGGTCTTCATTTGCATTACCCGTGACCTCTATGAGAGTTTTCCTTATTGGCCATCACAACTCATGTGATTGGGACCAAAAAGCCTCATAAGAGACATTTTGGATTTAGGATTGCATTTGTCTCCTTTTCGCATCCATTAGTCATATTCAACATGCAACACATACTTTGGGTAGAAAAATTAGGAAAAGAAGGGCTAAGTCACGCAACTAGCTTTGGCTAGGGTAAGGGAGTGCCTTAGGCTTTGCCTTTGCCTTCTCCCTTATCAAATGTGACCCCCGATCCCTTTCTTTGGTTACGTAGACCTAAAAAATTCTTTAAAAAGGGTTTGTTTACTTTTCTTTCCAAAAACAAAATCACTTTTTGGGTGACTTGGTACACCCTAACTCTTTACCAAGTGGCGACTCATTTTCTATCTAAAACCCTTTGTTTGGCCAAACCGTCGCATTTCACAATCCCACGGCCTTTTATTTGCACTTTCACACACGTTCACATACATCTCCTACACACTACTTTCACACCATCAAAAAGTGGGGCGCGACAATAGGAAATTTAAATTTTTATTCTGAGTAAATGGCCAAATAAATAATTAAATAAACTAGAAATAGGAAATTTAAATAAGTAAATTTTTACGAGTCCTCACATCCTCTCCCCCTTAAGAAAATTTTATCCTCGAAATTCACATTTAGGATAACAGCATACCCTTAATAGTCGCGCCTATCGGATCAATCAGTAACTTACAATCGCTAACCCATATCTCCCAATTTCTATCCACCTAAATTGTAGTCAAACTTTGATTCTATCTTATGAATTTAGGATTTTGTAAAAGTGTGAATTGTACTAGGGTCACTTAGAACCTCAGATAGACAATAAAAAGCAAGAATCATACCTTCAACGACTGTAGCAGAATTGGAAACCTAGTGATAGCCTAGTGCATAAACCCTAGCTGATGCTTTAGATCAACTTTCTCCAGGACTAGACTACTTAGCGGCTGATTTTTAGGCCTTTGGGTACTACCTCCTTCTTTTGGTACGGTTGGACATTTCAATATCTGATACTCGGTACTACCACAATACAAGTACTTCTCTTGTTTCCTAAAACAATCACTCTTGACCTTGCCACAATAATCACAAATAACTTGGGGAGCCACAAATTGATCACTTAGAGGTATCCCTCTCGATTGACCTCGTCCATTGCGGTCTCCTCTTGATTGAGTCCCTTTTGGTGTGATAGACATCTCCACTCCACCCGTATCTTTTCCCTTTTTAAAAGGTGGGGCACCCTTATCTACTTGTCCAGAAGGCTTACTAGGAGTGCCCCTTTTCTTAGCATGAAAGTCTCTAACTTGCAGCCTTGCACTCTCGACTCTCTGCGCCTTTTCTAAGACTTCAGTGAACGTAGAGATTTGGGCTGCTGCTAATCCCTCCTGAATCTCCACATTAAGTCCTTGTACAAAGCGCCTTATCCTCTTTCGTTCATTAATCACCAATTCTGGGGCATATTTAGAAAGTTTAGTAAATTTGCCTTCATATTCGGCTACACTAGAAGTTCCTTGTCTCAATTTTATGAATTCATCTTCCCTTTTCTCTTGGACCAAGGGTGGGAGAAATTTCTCATTAAATTTCCTCGTGAAGTTTTCCCAAGTCCAAGGGGTCTGTGCTCTTTCATACTTCCTGCTTATTAAGTCCCACCAGGCACGTGCCACTCCCTCAAATTGGAAAGCAGCAAAATTTACTCGCCTATCTTCGGTATAGTCTAAAGTAGCGAATATATTAGTCATTCTCTCTAACTAGTTCTCAGCTATCTCAGGTTCGGACTCTCCAGTGAACTTAGATGGGTTAAATTTCAGGAACCTCTCCAAATCCCTATCTTCTCCTCTGTCCTGGCCCCCAAACTGGTTAAGTGCACCTAAACCCTGTCTCTCGGCTAACCGCTCAAGGATATCAGTCATCCTATTAATGGCAGTAGCTATTTGATTACCTTCTAAATTTTTTTGTTCCCGAGTCGGTCCAATTGCCGATCCCTGATCATCCCCTTGAGGTCATCGCCCATGATCTCGTCCACTCCTTCGTCCGTCCATAGTTCTAGTGGTGCCTAATGCAAGAAATAAAAGTGATCACACGAGAAATTTCTTAAAACAAGAGCCGATCTTGAAAACATCAGAGATAACAATAATTAACTTGTATTTACACTTTAAAATTCATACAATTAGCAAGTCGGGGAGTATTACAAAAATATAGCACACAAGTGCCACAAAAGGTTTTTTAGTCATGCACGACTAAAGTAAAGTCAAGCGTCTCAAAAGTAGGCCACATAGTTAACAAAAATGCCATGGCCTTGGTACTAGCATCACCCCCAACTAAGTCAATCCTTTATAACACTGGTAGGTCTGATTTTCTTATTCATTTCCGACTCGTATCAAGCATTAGGATTCTATTAAGTTACATAGGACCATCCATCAATTTTTCTCTACCTCTCTCTCTTAATTATTGTGCCATCTTAGCCAAATGACTATTAGTTTTCTATAACTATTCACGTGAAATATCGATTCATTTTTTTCCCCGCAAATGGAGATCTCAAGTCCTTAACATTGCCCTCAACTCTTAAGCATTCGGGTACAAGAATCCAAAATAAGATAATTCACATCTCGCGTTGGCCAGTCCCAAGAGTAAATAACCATATTTGAGATTCCTACCCAACATACATATCAAGTCTTTCTCAAGTATTACGATAAAAGGTTTATACCTATCACATTCATGATTCACAGCTTACACTTTAAAAGAGTACTTAACCCTTTACTCATTCATATGATAAGGACCATAACATCATTTGGCCCAATCTCACCCCGCGCAGATACCACGCGAAGCGGCTTTGATTTTTTTTATCCCTACAAGTGGTCACTTAACTTTCAAACCAGTCCCATAGTCCGGCATCCTAAACTTCAAGCCTAAGATACACTACAAAGATATGAAATCTAAACTCTGATACCAACTGTGACGCCCCCACTTCTCCCAAGGGCGAACCCAAGGGTATCCGCGGGACGCCTGCCCAACTCTCGTCAGGACTCGAGACAATTCCAATTCAAAACTAGTCTAATACTAACAATGAAAGTCGGAATAAAGGTATGAAATTATTTCCATACATAAATATCCAGTCTTACGTCATAATTTCAAATTTACAATCACTTTACTCCAAAATATACAACATCCAAAAGTGTCTAGTCGATTACAATTAAAACACTAATATAAAAGTGTCTCAAGTCGGCATTTGTTTAACTCCTTCCAATCGGGTTCCTGTTAAGGAAAACAAACTAATGGGATGAGCCAATACTTAGTGAGGCCAAGAAACACACATGCAAACACATAATCCAAATAGCAACAACAATTACATTGTAAGTAAAGCTATCAAGTTCGAATAATTCACACTTCGAATAGGAAAAATAAACAGAAACAATTCAAGGATATTGTAGCTCTCAAGAGCTAAATTCCATATAGTCGTGTCCAAGTCTTGATCACATCTCATGTTGACACTCCGTCAACCACATAAGTAGCAAGTTGATAGATACACCATTTTTCTTCGAATTCCGTCACCGTTACATCCCCTTACTGGACCCGCTCATCAAAGTTTTGATAATACTCGAGTATATCATGGCAATACTGTGTGAGTAATGCCGAGCAAGATCTCTCCAATAGATCATGCTCTACGAATATCTCATGGTTTGCTGAGCTTATCGACCAAACCTGTGCTGGCTCGTTTCGCAAAATTAACCAACGAGTTTAGGCGTACCCCGAATACGAATACGAATACCAATATGAATATAAGTCGATGAGCAACACTCGAGTCAACGATTCCAAATACGAATCACAAATGTGAATCAGATATACGAATTACAAATATGAATCACATCCACATTACTATGTACAAGTCGGATATAAATTCACATAGCAACATACGAATATGGCTTCGTTTGAAAGAGAACGAGTGCGGTAAAGTACACACTCGTCTAAAAAATTTCAAATTTCACATAATGGATAAGAAACAGTAAACCACTTAACAACAAATTCATGCACTTGACACTCACCAATCAAAATAAGAGAGTGAGTGCGTAAACAAGCCTTTAGGTGTTCCTTTTGAGATCCTTGTGAAGGTCTCCTTGAGCACCTGAACAAACAATAGTTATCTATTACACACTATCACTTGAAAATCTTTTCTTATCAAGAGAGGGATTATACACTTGTACAATCTAGAAAATATCATGGAATGAGGCTTTACTTGCTCAAAATTCAAGCTTCAAAAGTAGTATTTATTAACACAAGAAAAAATTGATTCCTTCATGAAGACAAGTCCAAAATGGTCAGTGAGTATTGAAGAATAGGGAAGAGTTTTAAAAACTCAATTCCCGTCAAGTTTGAAAATCTCAAATTTGAGGTTCAATCTTTGAAAAATCGTATCTCACTCTTCGTATGTCCAAAATTAGAAAACTTGGTACCACTGGAAAATAATAAAAGTTTCTAGAAGACACTTTTCCATGATTCCAAATGGAAGGCATTCAAAATTTGGCCCAAAATTACTGTTTTAGGCTTGCGAGATAGTTTCGAAGTTGGTTTTTGGCTAACTTTGAAAATTCGGTAAAATTCACACAATGCGAACTAGCCTCTAAAATTTGGAACTCAATTAGAGTTACAATCAAGGTTTAAAACATAGTAAACAGAAGAAGAATCGGAGTTTTGAGCACCAAGATATGACGGCTCAAAGTTACCAAAAAAGTGAGACCGCTAGGTCAATTTTCCAGATTTAAATTACGGACTTTGGGACTTTGTTTGAACATTGAAATCGACTCGGAATGGGACCAAATTTGGCAATATTATTCTACCATATAAGGGCTCTTCTGCTGTCAAATTTCATAGTAAAATTCATTCGGGAAGTTGGTTAACAAAACCATCAAAGTTTCCAAATCTCCAAGGCAAAGCTGCCTTGCACCTCTAGTTTTCTTTTCTCAAACCTTTGGCCAATCAAAACATCCCAAATGTTGTTCATTTGTGTAGAAAATGTCTAAAGAACATCCAAGATACATTTGGTAATGATTTACTGTGACAGCCCCACCTTCCCCTAAGGCGAACCAAAGGGCTCGGCGGACCGCCTGCCCAACTCTCGCCGGGACTCACTATAGTTCTCAAATAAAATACATCACTCACATCCAATAACATAGGGTACAACCTCAAGAATAAACGAAATAACATTTTTAAAACTTAGAACGAGATAAGATACATTACAAATCTCAAGTAACGGTATCATTCCCCGAATAAGACAAAAGTCCTCAGTTCTCAAATAATTACATCAAATACTTATCAGGTGAATCAAACTCAAATTATATATCAGATATCCCTTCAGGCACTAATAACTCAATACAAGCGCTTTCTTTGGCCTCGAGCCCTGTGTGGAAAAATTATTTTTGGGGGTCACTAATTAAGCCTTGGAAGTGGAAACTCAGGTCCATTTATACTTAAACTAACGAGCAATTAATGGCTAAAAGGGCAAATTAAATAAAATTCGTTTCGTTCGATATATTCAAACTTACAACACAAGAATCCAATATATATACATTCAGATTTCCAAAAAACAAGCTCATAACCAGCCCTTAAATTTCATTTTCAAAGTTCTAAACTATCAAAAACACGTCGATCTCTTCAAACATCTCCGATCCAGATTCCTGTTAAGGAAAACAAATTGGGGTGAGCTAACACTCAGTGAGGCCAAGGGAAAGACATGCAAGCATGCGAGCAAAGACACAATATAAAACAATAACTCGAGTAACAAGTAACTGCGAAACATTAAGCAAGTAGGGAATTTAATCACAATAAAAGGACACGGGAGCTCTCAGGAGCTAATCCACGCGCGGTCCAAGCTCAGGTAGTTGACCCTCCGTCAACTTTCACAGTTATCCATGTAGAACTCCACTTACTACCTCCAGCCACCATGACACCCTCTTGGATCCGTAACCAAACAAGCATGTAGGTGGTATCACTTAACAAGTATACCTGGCAAGACCCCTTATTTGGATCAAGGTATAACACTTCCCAAGGTTCACCAAGTTTCTCGACCAAGCCCTTGCCGGCTCGAATTACAAGGCTAACCAATGGGTTCGGGCATCCCCCCACTCACTTTTAGGTCGATGAGACGAAGCTCCAATCGACAAGATTTGGTCATAGCATTGAGACGTAAAACAAGTGAATCTGGGTATAGTAATAGTCAAGTAAAATTGAAAGCGCTTTTGTTCAAGTAGAACAAATAGGTAATGAGTTCAAGTCATCTCACCAAACCAACGAAATACTTTTGGAGTTCAAACTTTCACAAAAGTTGAAATATGGCCATAGGACCAATCATAATATACGTATAAAGCAATTATTAAAATTTTGCACAGGAAAATCTCACTAAGTTCCCAACTAGGTTAATCCATTATACACTGGTAGATCTAATCTTCTGGTTTATTCTCGATTCATATTCAGTACTAGAGACCCATTAAATTATATAAGACTATCCATCAATTTTTCTCACGAGTACGGGGTTGTCTAAGCCCTCGGCCATGACCCTTTTTTCCCGTTCCTGCTACCATACTTAATAAAAGTCTATAAGCGCAAGAAAAGGAATAATTAAGCATAAAAGAACTTAATGCATATACAAGTTGCAATAATATTTAGAATCAAGACATGATTCTTTACATGTATCAAAAGTTATAGCACGAGTTAAGAAGTCACAAAACAAGCCCAATATGTCAAATACTGTATATAGGCAATTAAGTGCCACAAAATGTAGAAGTATATGCAAGAAGGATACAAAAAGCCTCACAGCGTGCACCACCCTTCCTAAGTCCATAGTTAAACCAAAGGGTCCAAATATCACTAATTTCAATCAGATCACATGCCTTTACGAAATTTGATCCAATCAAACCATAACACAAGCTGAAACCAAAGGTTATCCATTCAAAATTCAAAATCTTTAATAAGCAAGCCACCAGCCAGAGCACCATCATCTCCAAGAATAACCAGTCTTAGGGTTTTATAGTTAAAGCCTCAAACTCCAAGTTCAAACCCAAGAAATAAGTACAACTTGCTAACTTACGTGTCAAATGGAAACCAAGTCAATTCACACTAACTTCGTGCTCTTGAATGCGGTTACTCTATATTTCAAAGTTCCCTCAGCCCATACACCTAAAGATAGGCTCACTCTTCTTGAAAACCAAGAATTTTAAAACATAAGAAGAGTATTTAAAGTAACCCAAAATCTTATCAAGTTCAAGATTTACATTATAAAAACATAAGTTCGCCATTCTTCCGAAAACTCAAGATTTTTTTTTTTTTTGTGTAAAGCATAGACAAATTCAAGTGTGAGAATACACCAGTATACAATCAAGGGGAAAAAACCTAGTTTAGAAAATTTTAACCTTGTATCAACCCATCATATACAAAATTCAACAAACTCATCAGTTATTCACAAATTTTCAGATTGAAATTCAAGTAAAATTCACATATTTACCAAAATCGGAAAATTATACATACTTAAAGCATATATATATTATTTCCAATCATCGTTTGAAAATAAAACTAGTACATCCTCGTTTTTCTTTAGAATTTCAAAGCAGAAATTCTGTAGGAGGTAAATGGGCCGAAAAATGCATTTTATTCCTTTGAAACTCTTTTATCTTGGTTCAAAATCACCATACATAGAGTTTGACCATCAAATCCCGGTCTCTTATCCTCTATAGCCAGTACTAATAATTGGCTCAATTCTTTCCACACTTACAAGTATAATAATAATTCAAATTTGTCCAATCTTTCACTACTAATTCTCATCCCATATTTTCCTTCAATATAACATCACCTAATTCCTCAATTTTTATTTCTACAAGTCCCAAGTAAGAAACTCTCAAATAACCAATTTCTTTAACCCCTAGGATACAATAGATCCTCCAGTTCACATAATATTCAAATTAATCCCACAGTCAGGCATCCAAAACTTTAAGCCTAGGATAAACTACAAGATCTAGAGCCTGGGTTCTAATACCAACTGTGACAGCCCCACCTCCCCCTAAGGCGAACCAAAGGGCTTGACGGACCGCCTGCCCAGCTCTCGCCGGGACTCACTACAGTGCTCAAATAAAATACATCACTCACATCCAATAACATAGGGTACAACCTCAAGAATAAACGAAATAACATTTTTGAAACTTAGAACGAGATAAGATACATTACAAATCTCAAGTAACGGTATCATTCCCCGAATAAGACAAAAGTACTCAGTTCTCAAATAATTACATCAAATACTTATCAGGTGAATCAAACTCAAATTATATATCAGATATCCCTTCAGGCACTAATAACCCAATACAAGCGCTTTCTTTGGCCACAAGCCCTGTGGGGAAAAATTATTTTTGGGGGTCACTATTTAAGTCTTGGAAGTGGAAACTCAGGTCCATTTATACTTAAACTAACGAGCAATTAATGGCTAAAGGGGCAAATTAAATAAAATTCGTTTCCTTCGATATATTCAAACTTACAACAGAAGAATCCAAGATATATACATTCAGATTTCCAAAAAACAAGTTCATAACCAGCCCTTAAATTTAATTTTCAAAGTTCTAAAATATCAAAAACACGTCGATCTCTTCAAACATCTCTGATCCAGATTCCTGTTAAGAAAAACAAATTGGGGTGAGTTAACGCTCAGTGAGGCTAAGAGAAAGACATGCAAGCATGCGAGCAAAGACACAATATAAAGCAATAACTCGAGTAACAAGTAACTGCGAAACATTAAGCAAGTAGGGAATTTAATCACAATAAAAGGATACGGGAGCTCTCAGGAGCTAATCCACGCGCGATCCAAGCTCAGGTAGTTGACCCTCCGTCAACTTTCACAGTTATCCATGTAGAACTCCACTTACTACCTCCAGCCACCATGACACCCTCTTGGATCCGTAACCAAACAAGCATGTAGGTGGTATCACTTAACATGTATACCTAGCAAGACCCCTTATTTGGATCAAGGTATAACACTTCCCAAGGTTCACCAAGTTTCTCGACCAAACCCTTGCCGGCTCGAGTTACAAGGCTAGCCAATGGGTTGGGGCGTCCCCCCCATTCACTTTTAGGTCGATGAGACGAAGCTCCAATCGACAAGATTTGGTCATAGCATTGAGACGGGATGAATGGTACCTCCTACTCTAAAAGGGCATGATACATTCTGCCGTTCAATGCTCACGAAAAACACTTTCATTTGCATTCACATGTAACACGTATCACTTATCAAGCAAGCAATTTCGTAAAAGAGAGGATAAGGGCGATAAAATACGCCCCAGCCTCATTAACTAGCAAGTACAAGAATCATTTCATTTAAACACTTCACATGCACTTGATACTCACCAAATATCAAAAGTCAAAGTTTGAGAAATTAGTTCTAAGACGCTTCGCCGGGAGTTCGCTCGAAGTCCTCTTGATATCCTGAAAGTATGCAATAATGCATTGTATCTCCAATTCCAGGCCATACAGTGTTCGTGTAAAGAAAAGAAACAGTCAATTTTGACTCCAATATTCCAGTTTCCAAAGTATTTCAGTTCATAAGGAACCGACTTTCAAATGAGGTCTCAAGTGATAGGTGAACTCAAGTTCACCATGGAAATAGGTTTGAAATGCTCTAAGAGTTGTAAAAATGTAACCTAGGCCCTTAAAAGAACATTTAGGTCCAAATTGGAAATTTTCACTTTTCGAGTCATTCTTGGAAATATCAGTCCGGATGTTCGGAAAGTCTAAAAATGGAAAATTTTACACCGTCAAAAACTTCATTCGAAGCATAACAACTTTGTAGAAGGTCACTTTCCAAGAATCAAATCAGAAACAAGTCAATTTCTCCAAGAAAGTTTACTATTCATTGAAGATAGGTCAAAACAGTCCAAGTCTTTCCAATAACTTTGGAATTTTTGCGAAAATCATAGAATCAAAAGAAGCCTTTGAAATTTGATATCCATGTAAATTTCCAATCCCGGTTTCAAATAAAAAAAATGGAACTCGATTCTGATGTTCCTAGCACAAGAAATAAAAAGTTGAAGTTCGCTAAAATTCCTGGACTGTTGGCCTTTCCAGAAATTTTCCAGATTTAATGCACTTCGATAATTAGGCCGTATCTCACTCGATTCTCAGTGAAATTGAAAACGGTTGGTGGTGTTAGAAACTAGGTTCACAAGGATATATTTATGTAGAAGAAATCATTTCCAAAATCCAGACATAAGCGGCTCAAAATCAAGCAACAAAATGGATTTTCTGGACAGTCTCGGATGAACAGTAATAAACAGGTAGCCAACTTTCAAAACTTGCCACGAATTGCTCGGGACGAGTTAGAAAATGAGCTTGGTACCATTTTAAAGCTCTAAGAGTCTAATTTTAAATGCTGTAAACGGCACTCACTTTCAATCAACTAGCAAAATGTTATAGCTACACAAATGTTTCTGGTCAGAAAATTCTGGAGCTTGTTCCAGTTTTGCTTCTCTACTTGTAACTCAAAATTTAATCAACCATTTGGGTTGATTTTTGGTAGACAACCACAATACACATAGCACAACATATCTACACCAATTTGGAAGCTCAATTAGCACCAGAAAATTTTCGAAATTACAGGGCAGCAGCAAACAAGAAAGTCGGGCAGCAAGTCAGAAATTTCAGACAGTACCTTCTCCAAATTTCTAACTTTCTTCCAACGTCATTCCATCAATCATTCTATATACATGTATCATAGCACAATATCAGCAACCACAACATGTTAATTCATCACATCAGCCACCAATAAGCATCCTCAAACCCTCGAGCATGTCATGAAATTGCAAGAACATAATTACTCAACCAATCAACCCAAATTCTACCATAGGTTGCAAACCCATGCTACCTTTGCTCCATTTGAGCTATAATTTTGCAAGATTGAAGTGTGGGTGAGTGAGTTACCTCAAGAACTTAGTTGGACAACTTGAGGGCAGAAATTTTGACCGAAATTCCTCCAAGAAAACTGATGAACAGCCCCCTCTTCCAAGCTAGGATCAAAGCCCTCTAATGGATGATGAAATTTGGAAGTGGATTGAAGTAATTTTGTAAGGATTTTGGCTAGATTTTTCTTCCCTTTTTCTTCCTATTTTCGGCCAAACAGAGAGAGTGAAGAGAGGAGAGAGAGTGCAATCAGATGTTGTAATGAAAGTGGAGAGAATTGGTGACTTAATGGTTAAGTCTAAGTGTCAACTCATGCTAGGTCTGTTTAGGGTCTTTGCGTGTCCAATTTTCGCGCTCGTTTGTAACTTTTGTGCACTAAACCTCTGAGGTAATTTCCCTAGTACATTAATAGTACATTGCTAGTAGTCTAATATCATGTTCTTAAAATCTCCAATTAATCAAATTAAGGTGCCTGTCGGGGCCTTTTCGGCACGCGCGCGTATAAAGGTCAAACTTAAGGGTTTTCTCGTTTGAACTTGGAAATTCAACTTATTCGATTCTAAAACTCTAAAATATGATAATCCAAGTATATATATATATATATATATATATATATATATATAACAATAAAAATCACGATAAGCAATTCATCTTGAATAAATTTGGGCATTAAAATAATATGCGCGTAAAGAACCAATCGGTAAAATTTATTTTCGAGAAATTCATGTACTTTAGTATTTTTTTTGGGTAATTCGAGTACGAAATATTTTTAAAATGACCAATTTAACAATATTTTGAAATAATAAAATTATGGGTCCTCACATCCTCTCCCCTTTAAGAGAATTTCGTTCTCGAAATTCATACCTTAACTCAAAAAAAAACTCCAGATGTCACTTTTGCATCCCACTCTTACGAATTGTAAAACTTATTTCGCATTAAATATCACGTAAGTCTTGTATTCTTAATCTATTCACGACGAGCGAGATAACAATTCTTTCATGCAGTTCACAGATTCAATTGCCTCAAGAAATTTGTCAATTCAAGAACAAATGATGTAGTAGCCCCTTTTAAATTGGTATACGCAATGCACTTTACATATCTCGCAGATCAAATTCGATAAGATCTTAATAGCACATAAGTTTTGTCCTACTGGACCTTAACCCTAATAATCTTTCAAAATAGGTACTAAGAGCCCTCAAGAATCAATAACTTCAAAAATCATATCCGGCTCCGTATACATGTATGCAAATATCGAGGTATTAAATGAAACCTTAAATTCAATAATATCTTATTGTAGTCTCAAGTCATTTATGAGTATTACCGCCAATTATTTTTAACCCAAATACGACTTAAAGACCCAAATCCATTAGTGCTACTGGTGTATTCATTACTCCCAATGGCATAATTGAATTTCAAAGTACTTACTGTTCTGATGAACTAGCCTTAATCACAGCTTCCTCTAGAATCCTTAATTAGTTGTAGTCCTGTATTAAATCTAACTTGGAAAGTACTACGGTCTCTTGTAGATACTCAAATGATTCATTTATGCAAGGTAAAATATATTTATTCCTAATACCCACTCGATTCCAGCCTCGATATTATAGACATGGCCTTCTCACAAGGCTATAAGTGTAACAAAATTTAGATATATGAATAAGTCATGAAATTGATTAAATGCAAAGTAAACTTTCATTTGATATAAAAGACCATAATAGTTTCATCAAGTTAGGATAAATTTATCAAATCATTTCAAAAGAAAAAGGAATAAACAAGATTGTAGCAAAACATGCTAAGTCATCCATGTTCAAAGCAACAAAAAGATTTCATCCATTTGCTTAATCTTGACTGTCAGCCTATCAACAACTCTAAGCATCTAAATGAGTAGCAAATCAAAATTTAAAACTTAACTATCCACAACCTATAAATTCTCACGCATCTAAGTCATCCAGGTATATTTACTCTTACCTCTCCACGAATTTGATACGTAAGAAAATCCACACACACGAATAAAGTAATTCCCCTTGATATAATGATATGTACTTCCGTTCTAAGGTCTTACTCACGTATGTAGTGAAACCATAAATTACACGCCATAAGAAACAAGTTCCAGACTAAAACTTGTTATGCACTAGTAGGACCAGAATCTTTTTCCTCAAAAGTTTGTCTAAATCAAACCAATCATGACCTACAAGATAAAGTCGAGACTTTTGATATATTTTGAATGTATCTGTAGCAAAATGCGATTCAAAATTTTCAAAATTAGAGTTAAAGATACAAATTTTCTTCATGATCCAAAAATAAATTTTCTTAGTAAGAGATTTCAAATAATGTTTAACCATAATCATCAATACATATTTCAAATCTCTCAAATAGATTTAAGAAGATTAATCATGGAACTTAATGCATGAATTTTAAAACATATACATAATAATCATAACATATACATGGAGGGTGTTCCAACACTTTTCCTCAAAGTTTCGAGTTAAATCTATGTTCGGGTAAAACGTATATTTTAGAAAATACCTTTAAGAAAGATAAATAGACATGTAGGTTCATATTCGCATAACCTGTGATCCAACACCTTTACCACCCTTTTATATCCAAACCAAGAGCTAACTCTACTAGTACATCATGCCTGATCATTTCTAATCTCTAATTCATAACAAATAGGCATTCAGGTTAGTAAGAAAAGATTCGAACTTGAACTCTATCTGATCTCGATTCTCAAACGAGTTCAAAATATGTATACATATATATATTTTGTGAAAACGTAAAACAAGTGAATCTGGGTATAGTAATAGTCAAGTAAAATTGAAAGCGCTTTTGTTCAAGTAGAACAAATAGGTAATGAGTTCAAGTCATCTCACCAAACCAACGAAATACTTTTGGAGTTCAAACTTTCACAAAAGTTGAAATATGGCCATAGGACCAATCATAATATACGTATAAAGCAATTATTAAAATTTTGCACAGGAAAATCTCACTAAGTTCCCAACTAGGTTAATCCATTATACACTGGTAGATCTAATCTTCTGGTTTATTCTCGATTCATATTCAGTACTAGAGACCCATTAAATTATATAAGACTATCCATCAATTTTTCTCACGAGTACGGGGTTGTCTAAGCCCTCGGCCATGACCCTTTTTTCCCGTTCCTGCTACCATACTTAATAAAAGTCTATAAGCGCAAGAAAAGGAATAATTAAGCATAAAAGAACTTAATGCATATACAAGTTGCAATAATATTTAGAATCAAGACATGATTCTTTACATGTATCAAAAGTTATAGCACGAGTTAAGAAGTCACAAAACAAGCCCAATATGTCAAATACTGTATATAGGCAATTAAGTGCCACAAAATGTAGAAGTATATGCAAGAAGGATACAAAAAGCCTCACAGCGTGCACCACCCTTCCTAAGTCCATAGTTAAACCAAAGGGTCCAAATATCACTAATTTCAATCAGATCACATGCCTTTACGAAATTTGATCCAATCAAACCATAACACAAGCTGAAACCAAAGGTTATCCATTCAAAATTCAAAATCTTTAATAAGCAAGCCACCAGCCAGAGCACCATCATCTCCAAGAATAACCAGTCTTAGGGTTTTATAGTTAAAGCCTCAAACTCCAAGTTCAAACCCAAGAAATAAGTACAACTTGCTAACTTACGTGTCAAATGGAAACCAAGTCAATTCACACTAACTTCGTGCTCTTGAATGCGGTTACTCTATATTTCAAAGTTCCCTCAGCCCATACACCTAAAGATAGGCTCACTCTTCTTGAAAACCAAGAATTTTAAAACATAAGAAGAGTATTTAAAGTAACCCAAAATCTTATCAAGTTCAAGATTTACATTATAAAAACATAAGTTCGCCATTCTTCCGAAAACTCAAGATTTTTTTTTTTTTTGTGTAAAGCATAGACAAATTCAAGTGTGAGAATACACCAGTATACAATCAAGGGGAAAAAACCTAGTTTAGAAAATTTTAACCTTGTATCAACCCATCATATACAAAATTCAACAAACTCATCAGTTATTCACAAATTTTCAGATTGAAATTCAAGTAAAATTCACATATTTACCAAAATCGGAAAATTATACATACTTAAAGCATATATATATTATTTCCAATCATCGTTTGAAAATAAAACTAGTACATCCTCGTTTTTCTTTAGAATTTCAAAGCAGAAATTCTGTAGGAGGTAAATGGGCCGAAAAATGCATTTTATTCCTTTGAAACTCTTTTATCTTGGTTCAAAATCACCATACATAGAGTTTGACCATCAAATCCCGGTCTCTTATCCTCTATAGCCAGTACTAATAATTGGCTCAATTCTTTCCACACTTACAAGTATAATAATAATTCAAATTTGTCCAATCTTTCACTACTAATTCTCATCCCATATTTTCCTTCAATATAACATCACCTAATTCCTCAATTTTTATTTCTACAAGTCCCAAGTAAGAAACTCTCAAATAACCAATTTCTTTAACCCCTAGGATACAATAGATCCTCCAGTTCACATAATATTCAAATTAATCCCACAGTCAGGCATCCAAAACTTTAAGCCTAGGATAAACTACAAGATCTAGAGCCTGGGTTCTAATACCAACTGTGACAGCCCCACCTCCCCCTAAGGCGAACCAAAGGGCTTGACGGACCGCCTGCCCAGCTCTCGCCGGGACTCACTACAGTGCTCAAATAAAATACATCACTCACATCCAATAACATAGGGTACAACCTCAAGAATAAACGAAATAACATTTTTGAAACTTAGAACGAGATAAGATACATTACAAATCTCAAGTAACGGTATCATTCCCCGAATAAGACAAAAGTACTCAGTTCTCAAATAATTACATCAAATACTTATCAGGTGAATCAAACTCAAATTATATATCAGATATCCCTTCAGGCACTAATAACCCAATACAAGCGCTTTCTTTGGCCACAAGCCCTGTGGGGAAAAATTATTTTTGGGGGTCACTATTTAAGTCTTGGAAGTGGAAACTCAGGTCCATTTATACTTAAACTAACGAGCAATTAATGGCTAAAGGGGCAAATTAAATAAAATTCGTTTCCTTCGATATATTCAAACTTACAACAGAAGAATCCAAGATATATACATTCAGATTTCCAAAAAACAAGTTCATAACCAGCCCTTAAATTTAATTTTCAAAGTTCTAAAATATCAAAAACACGTCGATCTCTTCAAACATCTCTGATCCAGATTCCTGTTAAGAAAAACAAATTGGGGTGAGTTAACGCTCAGTGAGGCTAAGAGAAAGACATGCAAGCATGCGAGCAAAGACACAATATAAAGCAATAACTCGAGTAACAAGTAACTGCGAAACATTAAGCAAGTAGGGAATTTAATCACAATAAAAGGATACGGGAGCTCTCAGGAGCTAATCCACGCGCGATCCAAGCTCAGGTAGTTGACCCTCCGTCAACTTTCACAGTTATCCATGTAGAACTCCACTTACTACCTCCAGCCACCATGACACCCTCTTGGATCCGTAACCAAACAAGCATGTAGGTGGTATCACTTAACATGTATACCTAGCAAGACCCCTTATTTGGATCAAGGTATAACACTTCCCAAGGTTCACCAAGTTTCTCGACCAAACCCTTGCCGGCTCGAGTTACAAGGCTAGCCAATGGGTTGGGGCGTCCCCCCCATTCACTTTTAGGTCGATGAGACGAAGCTCCAATCGACAAGATTTGGTCATAGCATTGAGACGGGATGAATGGTACCTCCTACTCTAAAAGGGCATGATACATTCTGCCGTTCAATGCTCACGAAAAACACTTTCATTTGCATTCACATGTAACACGTATCACTTATCAAGCAAGCAATTTCGTAAAAGAGAGGATAAGGGCGATAAAATACGCCCCAGCCTCATTAACTAGCAAGTACAAGAATCATTTCATTTAAACACTTCACATGCACTTGATACTCACCAAATATCAAAAGTCAAAGTTTGAGAAATTAGTTCTAAGACGCTTCGCCGGGAGTTCGCTCGAAGTCCTCTTGATATCCTGAAAGTATGCAATAATGCATTGTATCTCCAATTCCAGGCCATACAGTGTTCGTGTAAAGAAAAGAAACAGTCAATTTTGACTCCAATATTCCAGTTTCCAAAGTATTTCAGTTCATAAGGAACCGACTTTCAAATGAGGTCTCAAGTGATAGGTGAACTCAAGTTCACCATGGAAATAGGTTTGAAATGCTCTAAGAGTTGTAAAAATGTAACCTAGGCCCTTAAAAGAACATTTAGGTCCAAATTGGAAATTTTCACTTTTCGAGTCATTCTTGGAAATATCAGTCCGGATGTTCGGAAAGTCTAAAAATGGAAAATTTTACACCGTCAAAAACTTCATTCGAAGCATAACAACTTTGTAGAAGGTCACTTTCCAAGAATCAAATCAGAAACAAGTCAATTTCTCCAAGAAAGTTTACTATTCATTGAAGATAGGTCAAAACAGTCCAAGTCTTTCCAATAACTTTGGAATTTTTGCGAAAATCATAGAATCAAAAGAAGCCTTTGAAATTTGATATCCATGTAAATTTCCAATCCCGGTTTCAAATAAAAAAAATGGAACTCGATTCTGATGTTCCTAGCACAAGAAATAAAAAGTTGAAGTTCGCTAAAATTCCTGGACTGTTGGCCTTTCCAGAAATTTTCCAGATTTAATGCACTTCGATAATTAGGCCGTATCTCACTCGATTCTCAGTGAAATTGAAAACGGTTGGTGGTGTTAGAAACTAGGTTCACAAGGATATATTTATGTAGAAGAAATCATTTCCAAAATCCAGACATAAGCGGCTCAAAATCAAGCAACAAAATGGATTTTCTGGACAGTCTCGGATGAACAGTAATAAACAGGTAGCCAACTTTCAAAACTTGCCACGAATTGCTCGGGACGAGTTAGAAAATGAGCTTGGTACCATTTTAAAGCTCTAAGAGTCTAATTTTAAATGCTGTAAACGGCACTCACTTTCAATCAACTAGCAAAATGTTATAGCTACACAAATGTTTCTGGTCAGAAAATTCTGGAGCTTGTTCCAGTTTTGCTTCTCTACTTGTAACTCAAAATTTAATCAACCATTTGGGTTGATTTTTGGTAGACAACCACAATACACATAGCACAACATATCTACACCAATTTGGAAGCTCAATTAGCACCAGAAAATTTTCGAAATTACAGGGCAGCAGCAAACAAGAAAGTCGGGCAGCAAGTCAGAAATTTCAGACAGTACCTTCTCCAAATTTCTAACTTTCTTCCAACGTCATTCCATCAATCATTCTATATACATGTATCATAGCACAATATCAGCAACCACAACATGTTAATTCATCACATCAGCCACCAATAAGCATCCTCAAACCCTCGAGCATGTCATGAAATTGCAAGAACATAATTACTCAACCAATCAACCCAAATTCTACCATAGGTTGCAAACCCATGCTACCTTTGCTCCATTTGAGCTATAATTTTGCAAGATTGAAGTGTGGGTGAGTGAGTTACCTCAAGAACTTAGTTGGACAACTTGAGGGCAGAAATTTTGACCGAAATTCCTCCAAGAAAACTGATGAACAGCCCCCTCTTCCAAGCTAGGATCAAAGCCCTCTAATGGATGATGAAATTTGGAAGTGGATTGAAGTAATTTTGTAAGGATTTTGGCTAGATTTTTCTTCCCTTTTTCTTCCTATTTTCGGCCAAACAGAGAGAGTGAAGAGAGGAGAGAGAGTGCAATCAGATGTTGTAATGAAAGTGGAGAGAATTGGTGACTTAATGGTTAAGTCTAAGTGTCAACTCATGCTAGGTCTGTTTAGGGTCTTTGCGTGTCCAATTTTCGCGCTCGTTTGTAACTTTTGTGCACTAAACCTCTGAGGTAATTTCCCTAGTACATTAATAGTACATTGCTAGTAGTCTAATATCATGTTCTTAAAATCTCCAATTAATCAAATTAAGGTGCCTGTCGGGGCCTTTTCGGCACGCGCGCGTATAAAGGTCAAACTTAAGGGTTTTCTCGTTTGAACTTGGAAATTCAACTTATTCGATTCTAAAACTCTAAAATATGATAATCCAAGTATATATATATATATATATATATATATATATATATATATATATATAACAATAAAAATCACGATAAGCAATTCATCTTGAATAAATTTGGGCATTAAAATAATATGCGCGTAAAGAACCAATCGGTAAAATTTATTTTCGAGAAATTCATGTACTTTAGTATTTTTTTTGGGTAATTCGAGTACGAAATATTTTTAAAATGACCAATTTAACAATATTTTGAAATAATAAAATTATGGGTCCTCACATCCTCTCCCCTTTAAGAGAATTTCGTTCTCGAAATTCATACCTTAACTCAAAAAAAAACTCCAGATGTCACTTTTGCATCCCACTCTTACGAATTGTAAAACTTATTTCGCATTAAATATCACGTAAGTCTTGTATTCTTAATCTATTCACGACGAGCGAGATAACAATTCTTTCATGCAGTTCACAGATTCAATTGCCTCAAGAAATTTGTCAATTCAAGAACAAATGATGTAGTAGCCCCTTTTAAATTGGTATACGCAATGCACTTTACATATCTCGCAGATCAAATTCGATAAGATCTTAATAGCACATAAGTTTTGTCCTACTGGACCTTAACCCTAATAATCTTTCAAAATAGGTACTAAGAGCCCTCAAGAATCAATAACTTCAAAAATCATATCCGGCTCCGTATACATGTATGCAAATATCGAGGTATTAAATGAAACCTTAAATTCAATAATATCTTATTGTAGTCTCAAGTCATTTATGAGTATTACCGCCAATTATTTTTAACCCAAATACGACTTAAAGACCCAAATCCATTAGTGCTACTGGTGTATTCATTACTCCCAATGGCATAATTGAATTTCAAAGTACTTACTGTTCTGATGAACTAGCCTTAATCACAGCTTCCTCTAGAATCCTTAATTAGTTGTAGTCCTGTATTAAATCTAACTTGGAAAGTACTACGGTCTCTTGTAGATACTCAAATGATTCATTTATGCAAGGTAAAATATATTTATTCCTAATACCCACTCGATTCCAGCCTCGATATTATAGACATGGCCTTCTCACAAGGCTATAAGTGTAACAAAATTTAGATATATGAATAAGTCATGAAATTGATTAAATGCAAAGTAAACTTTCATTTGATATAAAAGACCATAATAGTTTCATCAAGTTAGGATAAATTTATCAAATCATTTCAAAAGAAAAAGGAATAAACAAGATTGTAGCAAAACATGCTAAGTCATCCATGTTCAAAGCAACAAAAAGATTTCATCCATTTGCTTAATCTTGACTGTCAGCCTATCAACAACTCTAAGCATCTAAATGAGTAGCAAATCAAAATTTAAAACTTAACTATCCACAACCTATAAATTCTCACGCATCTAAGTCATCCAGGTATATTTACTCTTACCTCTCCACGAATTTGATACGTAAGAAAATCCACACACACGAATAAAGTAATTCCCCTTGATATAATGATATGTACTTCCGTTCTAAGGTCTTACTCACGTATGTAGTGAAACCATAAATTACACGCCATAAGAAACAAGTTCCAGACTAAAACTTGTTATGCACTAGTAGGACCAGAATCTTTTTCCTCAAAAGTTTGTCTAAATCAAACCAATCATGACCTACAAGATAAAGTCGAGACTTTTGATATATTTTGAATGTATCTGTAGCAAAATGCGATTCAAAATTTTCAAAATTAGAGTTAAAGATACAAATTTTCTTCATGATCCAAAAATAAATTTTCTTAGTAAGAGATTTCAAATAATGTTTAACCATAATCATCAATACATATTTCAAATCTCTCAAATAGATTTAAGAAGATTAATCATGGAACTTAATGCATGAATTTTAAAACATATACATAATAATCATAACATATACATGGAGGGTGTTCCAACACTTTTCCTCAAAGTTTCGAGTTAAATCTATGTTCGGGTAAAACGTATATTTTAGAAAATACCTTTAAGAAAGATAAATAGACATGTAGGTTCATATTCGCATAACCTGTGATCCAACACCTTTACCACCCTTTTATATCCAAACCAAGAGCTAACTCTACTAGTACATCATGCCTGATCATTTCTAATCTCTAATTCATAACAAATAGGCATTCAGGTTAGTAAGAAAAGATTCGAACTTGAACTCTATCTGATCTCGATTCTCAAACGAGTTCAAAATATGTATACATATATATATTTTGTGAAAACGTAAAACAAGTGAATCTGGGTATAGTAATAGTCAAGTAAAATTGAAAGCGCTTTTGTTCAAGTAGAACAAATAGGTAATGAGTTCAAGTCATCTCACCAAACCAACGAAATACTTTTGGAGTTCAAACTTTCACAAAAGTTGAAATATGGCCATAGGACCAATCATAATATACGTATAAAGCAATTATTAAAATTTTGCACAGGAAAATCTCACTAAGTTCCCAACTAGGTTAATCCATTATACACTGGTAGATCTAATCTTCTGGTTTATTCTCGATTCATATTCAGTACTAGAGACCCATTAAATTATATAAGACTATCCATCAATTTTTCTCACGAGTACGGGGTTGTCTAAGCCCTCGGCCATGACCCTTTTTTCCCGTTCCTGCTACCATACTTAATAAAAGTCTATAAGCGCAAGAAAAGGAATAATTAAGCATAAAAGAACTTAATGCATATACAAGTTGCAATAATATTTAGAATCAAGACATGATTCTTTACATGTATCAAAAGTTATAGCACGAGTTAAGAAGTCACAAAACAAGCCCAATATGTCAAATACTGTATATAGGCAATTAAGTGCCACAAAATGTAGAAGTATATGCAAGAAGGATACAAAAAGCCTCACAGCGTGCACCACCCTTCCTAAGTCCATAGTTAAACCAAAGGGTCCAAATATCACTAATTTCAATCAGATCACATGCCTTTACGAAATTTGATCCAATCAAACCATAACACAAGCTGAAACCAAAGGTTATCCATTCAAAATTCAAAATCTTTAATAAGCAAGCCACCAGCCAGAGCACCATCATCTCCAAGAATAACCAGTCTTAGGGTTTTATAGTTAAAGCCTCAAACTCCAAGTTCAAACCCAAGAAATAAGTACAACTTGCTAACTTACGTGTCAAATGGAAACCAAGTCAATTCACACTAACTTCGTGCTCTTGAATGCGGTTACTCTATATTTCAAAGTTCCCTCAGCCCATACACCTAAAGATAGGCTCACTCTTCTTGAAAACCAAGAATTTTAAAACATAAGAAGAGTATTTAAAGTAACCCAAAATCTTATCAAGTTCAAGATTTACATTATAAAAACATAAGTTCGCCATTCTTCCGAAAACTCAAGATTTTTTTTTTTTTTGTGTAAAGCATAGACAAATTCAAGTGTGAGAATACACCAGTATACAATCAAGGGGAAAAAACCTAGTTTAGAAAATTTTAACCTTGTATCAACCCATCATATACAAAATTCAACAAACTCATCAGTTATTCACAAATTTTCAGATTGAAATTCAAGTAAAATTCACATATTTACCAAAATCGGAAAATTATACATACTTAAAGCATATATATATTATTTCCAATCATCGTTTGAAAATAAAACTAGTACATCCTCGTTTTTCTTTAGAATTTCAAAGCAGAAATTCTGTAGGAGGTAAATGGGCCGAAAAATGCATTTTATTCCTTTGAAACTCTTTTATCTTGGTTCAAAATCACCATACATAGAGTTTGACCATCAAATCCCGGTCTCTTATCCTCTATAGCCAGTACTAATAATTGGCTCAATTCTTTCCACACTTACAAGTATAATAATAATTCAAATTTGTCCAATCTTTCACTACTAATTCTCATCCCATATTTTCCTTCAATATAACATCACCTAATTCCTCAATTTTTATTTCTACAAGTCCCAAGTAAGAAACTCTCAAATAACCAATTTCTTTAACCCCTAGGATACAATAGATCCTCCAGTTCACATAATATTCAAATTAATCCCACAGTCAGGCATCCAAAACTTTAAGCCTAGGATAAACTACAAGATCTAGAGCCTGGGTTCTAATACCAACTGTGACAGCCCCACCTCCCCCTAAGGCGAACCAAAGGGCTTGACGGACCGCCTGCCCAGCTCTCGCCGGGACTCACTACAGTGCTCAAATAAAATACATCACTCACATCCAATAACATAGGGTACAACCTCAAGAATAAACGAAATAACATTTTTGAAACTTAGAACGAGATAAGATACATTACAAATCTCAAGTAACGGTATCATTCCCCGAATAAGACAAAAGTACTCAGTTCTCAAATAATTACATCAAATACTTATCAGGTGAATCAAACTCAAATTATATATCAGATATCCCTTCAGGCACTAATAACCCAATACAAGCGCTTTCTTTGGCCACAAGCCCTGTGGGGAAAAATTATTTTTGGGGGTCACTATTTAAGTCTTGGAAGTGGAAACTCAGGTCCATTTATACTTAAACTAACGAGCAATTAATGGCTAAAGGGGCAAATTAAATAAAATTCGTTTCCTTCGATATATTCAAACTTACAACAGAAGAATCCAAGATATATACATTCAGATTTCCAAAAAACAAGTTCATAACCAGCCCTTAAATTTAATTTTCAAAGTTCTAAAATATCAAAAACACGTCGATCTCTTCAAACATCTCTGATCCAGATTCCTGTTAAGAAAAACAAATTGGGGTGAGTTAACGCTCAGTGAGGCTAAGAGAAAGACATGCAAGCATGCGAGCAAAGACACAATATAAAGCAATAACTCGAGTAACAAGTAACTGCGAAACATTAAGCAAGTAGGGAATTTAATCACAATAAAAGGATACGGGAGCTCTCAGGAGCTAATCCACGCGCGATCCAAGCTCAGGTAGTTGACCCTCCGTCAACTTTCACAGTTATCCATGTAGAACTCCACTTACTACCTCCAGCCACCATGACACCCTCTTGGATCCGTAACCAAACAAGCATGTAGGTGGTATCACTTAACATGTATACCTAGCAAGACCCCTTATTTGGATCAAGGTATAACACTTCCCAAGGTTCACCAAGTTTCTCGACCAAACCCTTGCCGGCTCGAGTTACAAGGCTAGCCAATGGGTTGGGGCGTCCCCCCCATTCACTTTTAGGTCGATGAGACGAAGCTCCAATCGACAAGATTTGGTCATAGCATTGAGACGGGATGAATGGTACCTCCTACTCTAAAAGGGCATGATACATTCTGCCGTTCAATGCTCACGAAAAACACTTTCATTTGCATTCACATGTAACACGTATCACTTATCAAGCAAGCAATTTCGTAAAAGAGAGGATAAGGGCGATAAAATACGCCCCAGCCTCATTAACTAGCAAGTACAAGAATCATTTCATTTAAACACTTCACATGCACTTGATACTCACCAAATATCAAAAGTCAAAGTTTGAGAAATTAGTTCTAAGACGCTTCGCCGGGAGTTCGCTCGAAGTCCTCTTGATATCCTGAAAGTATGCAATAATGCATTGTATCTCCAATTCCAGGCCATACAGTATTCGTGTAAAGAAAAGAAACAGTCAATTTTGACTCCAATATTCCAGTTTCCAAAGTATTTCAGTTCATAAGGAACCGACTTTCAAATGAGGTCTCAAGTGATAGGTGAACTCAAGTTCACCATGGAAATAGGTTTGAAATGCTCTAAGAGTTGTAAAAATGTAACCTAGGCCCTTAAAAGAACATTTAGGTCCAAATTGGAAATTTTCACTTTTCGAGTCATTCTTGGAAATATCAGTCCGGATGTTCGGAAAGTCTAAAAATGGAAAATTTTACACCGTCAAAAACTTCATTCGAAGCATAACAACTTTGTAGAAGGTCACTTTCCAAGAATCAAATCAGAAACAAGTCAATTTCTCCAAGAAAGTTTACTATTCATTGAAGATAGGTCAAAACAGTCCAAGTCTTTCCAATAACTTTGGAATTTTTGCGAAAATCATAGAATCAAAAGAAGCCTTTGAAATTTGATATCCATGTAAATTTCCAATCCCGGTTTCAAATAAAAAAAATGGAACTCGATTCTGATGTTCCTAGCACAAGAAATAAAAAGTTGAAGTTCGCTAAAATTCCTGGACTGTTGGCCTTTCCAGAAATTTTCCAGATTTAATGCACTTCGATAATTAGGCCGTATCTCACTCGATTCTCAGTGAAATTGAAAACGGTTGGTGGTGTTAGAAACTAGGTTCACAAGGATATATTTATGTAGAAGAAATCATTTCCAAAATCCAGACATAAGCGGCTCAAAATCAAGCAACAAAATGGATTTTCTGGACAGTCTCGGATGAACAGTAATAAACAGGCAGCCAACTTTCAAAACTTGCCACGAATTGCTCGGGACGAGTTAGAAAATGAGCTTGGTACCATTTTAAAGCTCTAAGAGTCTACTTTTAAATGCCATAAATGGCACTCACTTTCAATCAACTAGCAAAACGTTATAGCTACACAAATGTTGCTGGTCAGAAAATTCTGGAGCTTGTTCCAGTTTTGCTTCTCTACTTGTAACTCAAAATTTAATCAACCATTTGGGTTGATTTTTGGTAGACAACCACAATACACATAGCACAACATATCTACACCAATTTGGAAGCTCAATTAGCACCAGAAAATTTTCGAAATTACAGGGCAGCAGCAAACAAGAAAGTCGGGCAGCAAGTCAGAAATTTCAGACAGTACCTTCTCCAAATTTCTAACTTTCTTCCAACTTCATTCCATCAATCATTCTATATACATGTATCATAGTACAATATCAGCAACCACAACATGTTAATTCATCACATCAGCCACCAATAAGCATCCTCAAACCCTCGAGCATGTCATGAAATTGCAAGAACATAATTACTCAACCAATCAACCCAAATTCTACCATAGGTTGCAAACCCATGCTACCTTTGCTCCATTTGAGCTATAATTTTGCAAGATTGAAGTGTGGGTGAGTGAGTTACCTCAAGAACTTAGTTGGACAGCTTTAGGGCAGAAATTTTGACCGAAATTCCTCCAAGAAAACTGATGAACAGCCCCCTCTTCCAAGCTAGGATCAAAGCCCTCTAATGGATGATGAAATTTGGAAGTGGATTGAAGTAATTTTGTAAGGATTTTGGCTAGATTTTTCTTCCCTTTTTCTTCCTATTTTCGGCCAAACAGAGAGAGTGAAGAGAGGAGAGAGAGTGCAATCAGATGTTGTAATGAAAGTGGAGAGAATTGGTGACTTAATGGTTAAGTCTAAGTGTCAACTCATGCTAGGTCTGTTTAGGGTCTTCGCATGTCCAATTTTCGCGCTCGTTTGTAACTTTTGTGCACTAAACCTCTGAGGTAATTTCCCTAGTACATTAATAGTACATTAATAGTAGTCTAATATCATGTTCTTAAAATCTCCAATTAATCAAATTAAGGTGCCTGTCGGGGCCTTTTCGTCACGCGCGCGTATAAAGGTCAAACTTAAGGGTTTTCTCGTTTGAGCTTGGAAATTCAACTTATTCGATTCTAAAACTCTAAAATACGATAATCCAAGTATATATATATATATATATATATATATATATATATATATATATATATATATATATAACAATAAAAATCACGATTAGCAATTCATCTTGAATAATTTTGGGCATTAAAATAATATGCGCGTAAAGAACCAATCGGTAAAATTTATTTTCGAGAAATTCATGTACTTTAGTATTTTTTTTTGGGTAATTCGAGTACGAAATATTTTTAAAATGACCAATTTAACAATATTTTGAAATAATAAAATTATGGGTCCTCACATCCTCTCCCCCTTAAGAGAATTTCGTCCTCGAAATTCATACCTTAACTCAAAAAAAAAAACTCCAGATGTCACTTTTGCATCCCACTCTTACGAATTGTAAAACTTATTCCGCATTAAATATCACGTAAGTCTTGTATTCTTAATCTATTCACGACGAGCGAGATAACAATTCTTTCATGCAGTTCACAGATTCAATTGCCTCAAGAAATTTGTCAATTCAAGAACAAATGATGTAGTAGCCCCTTTTAAATTGGTATACGCAATGCACTTTACATATCTCGCAGATCAAATTCGATAAGATCTTAATAGCACATAAGTTTTGTCCTACTGGACCTTAACCCTAATAATCTTTCAAAATAGGTAGTAAGAGCCCTCAAGAATCAATAACTTCAAAAATCATATCCGGCTCCGTATACATGTATGCAAATATCGAGGTATTAAATGAAACCTTAAATTCAATAATATCTTATTGTAGTCTCAAGTCATTTATGAGTATTACCGCCAATTATTTTTAACCCAAATACGACTTAAAGACCCAAATCCATTAATGCTACTGGTGTATTCATTACTCCCAATGGCATAATTGAATTTCAAAGTACTTACTGTTCTGATGAACTAGCCTTAATCACAGCTTCCTCTAGAATCCTTAATTAGTTGTAGTCCTGTATTAAATCTAACTTGGAAAGTACTACGGTCTCTTGTAGATACTCAAATGATTCATTTATGCAAGGTAAAATATATTTATTCCGTCAACGTATGAAGAATAACCATGTCCGTAGACCCCACTTTACGCCAAATTCCGTCCACCAAACTTTCCCCTACCGGGCCCGAACACCTCAATAGTACAGTAGTGGTAATACTCGAGTATACCGGAATCAAAGGTCTCAATACCCAAGGATTCCAAAATAGACCACTGTGGTTCGTTGTCTAATCGACCTAGCCCATGCCGGCTCGACTCGAGTAACTAGCCACAGGTTTTGAGCTCAGAGATCATAGAAGGGTCGTTGGGTAGAAACCCCAAATGACGCCAGAACAGTTACAGATACAGATAACAGTTTCAAATTTACACAGTAAATGATCACAAGGCAAGAAAACGAGCGTGATAAAGTACACCCTCGTTTTAAATAGAATAAACAGATAGTACAATCATTCATACCATAGACAGCATGTACAGAAGCCACATCTCATCACAAATAAGGGGAGTGGTTCACTCACCGGCTCACGTAAAGATTCTTCAAAAGTTTTCACGTCGATGTGGCTTTAGTCGCCAAGAACCCTAAAATAATCGAAGTAAAATAATTGAGGGTTCCATATCCAAAATCGAGTAAATAAAATGTACAAGTGAGGCCCGAATACTGGTCGTATGCCTCGCCAAATGCTTACTAATGCAAGAGTGCAAAACATGAGTTTTGGGAACGAAAAGTTACAAAAGGACCTAGGGCTTGATCGACTCAAAAGCACTTCAAGTCTACCAAAAGGTAACCAAGCTAAAAGGAACCAAATGGCCTAGAAAATTGAACAGCATCTCCCCTAAATTTGCTTATTTTTCCATCCTATAAACAACACCAATTCATCTCAAATCAATCACATCCACAACATAGACTATCAAATACTCCTTTTGGCATAATATCCATAACCAAAGCTCCACTCTTATCGGATTGAAATGAATCTTATGGTGTTTCGAAGCTAAGACATATACCAACATTTCTTATGAAGACCTCCAAGGCCAAATCATGCATTTTCCTGGTCAAACATCAAAATTTCGGAGAGGACAGAAAACTGTCCGCAAAACAGAGTCTATGAGCAGTCAAGGGTTTATCGGTCTTTCTACAGGCTACAGTGCTCCAATCGATTTGCAATTTTGCAGGTAGGTAGCTAACTCACATATCTACAATTTTCATGTTTTGTACAAGGGCTGATTCAGTCTTTAACATGGTCAAACGTACAATGCAACAGGGCAGATTACTACCCCTAAGCTGGAATTCATGTACTCTAGCTGCAATGCTTTTGAGCACTCAAACTAGCATACCAAGCTTTATTTATCAAAATATCAAACTATCATTCTATTATCAACCACTATTTATCACATGAGGGCAGAAATAAAACCTTAAAAACTAATCCTTGCAAATAATCATCACTACTTGTAATTAAGAGCTAGTAATTCCATCTTAACATTAAAATAATTTCTACTAAGCCGATACATGGCAAATCAAAGGTGAAATCACTTAAATAAAATCCAGAAATATCACAAATATAGAACTTCATCATCCCAACTTCCAAATCACAAGAATTTCCACAAAATTAATCAAGATCAACTCAAATTCAAAACAATCAAATACTCTCAAAAATTGGACGGCATTACCCCTAAATTCCTTCGTTTTTCCATCTTGCAAACAATCACCAAATTGCACCCTACCAACCACAATTGCACATATGGTTCATAGGCAATAAAACACATTTAATTAGAGCCACAATACCATTCATATCTCACCAAATAAGAGCTCCAAGATCGCTCACAATTAAGCCCCAATTCGAAACCCTAAAGTTGAAATTTAACCCCATAAGCAGAAATTTTCCGTAGGAAATCATAACTAGTTCAAATAAACTTCACCTTACACCTAAGCAAGCTATCATTCATGGCCAAACCACAATTATCCTATATATTCAGAAAATTCACCAATAAATCCAAAATTGGCTAAGCTTTACCATAACCCATGCAATCCTCCACAAAATAGTATAGATAACATCACTAATCCGCCAATTTAACATTATTAGAACAAAAGAGAAATTTTCAAGTAAAGTACCTCATAAACTCAAGAGAGATAATAGCTTAGAGCTTCCCCTTCTCTAAAGACTCCACCAAAAGCTTGCAAACACCTTAGATGCGAAGTTAATCGGAACAATTTGCAAAACTAACAGTTAAATCTCATGATTTGGTGAAGGAATCAAAGGGAATGAAAATGGAGTTTTCCTCTCTTTGTTTTGCTCCCAAGAACAGCCGGCCAAGCAAGGAAAGAAAATGAAGAGCAAATGCAGCCAAATCAAGATAAATATGGAGAAAACAATTGGTCAAAGTTGGCTGCCGGACATGACACGTCACAATCCGGCCGGAATCTGGCCGGATTTAGGCCAGAGACGAAAATAAATTTTTTCAAAACCCTCAAGCAATCCGGCCAACAATCCGGCCAAGATCTGGCCAGATTTGCGGCCGGATTTGGCCTTTTCACATTTTTGCAAGATATTTTCTTCTTTCCAAGTTTAAAAGCTGCGCTCCTCCGCTCGTCCAACAAATATATATATATAAAATGAAAACCCTCCTTAGAAATGGATAGAAATTTTTTTTTATTCAAAAGAGAGAATGAGAATAAACAAAAGGTTGAGAAAATGTGAAAGTTTTACGGTTCTCACACTCAACCAATCAACCCAAATTCTACCATAGGTTGCAAACCCATGCTACCTTTGCTCCATTTGAGCTATAATTTTGCAAGATTGAAGTGTGGGTGAGTGAGTTACCTCAAGAACTTAGTTGGACAGCTTTAGGGCAGAAATTTTGACCGAAATTCCTCCAAGAAAACCGATGAACAGCCCCCTCTTCCAAGCTAGGATCAAAGCCCTCTAATGGATGATGAAATTTGGCAGTGGATTGAAGTAATTTTGTAAGGATTTTGGCTAGATTTTTCTTCCCTTTTTCTTCCTATTTTCGGCCAAACAAAGAGAGTGAAGAGAGGAGAGAGAGTGCAATCAGATGTTGTAATGAAAGTGGAGAGAATTGGTGACTTAATGGTTAAGTCTAAGTGTCAACTCATGCTAGGTCCGTTTATGGTCTTCGCGTGTCCAATTTTCGCGCTCGTTTGCAACTTTTGTGCACTAAACCTCTGAGGTAATTTCCCTAGTACATTAATAGTACATTACTAGTAGTCTAATATTGTGAGGACTCGCAAATTCCTTACATATTTCTCAAAAATTCCCTTTTATTTGAAAATTATTTGGAAATTATTATTTCATGTTATCCATGGTTCAATCACCCTAGAAAAGTGCCAATGACCATAGGAAATTAGGGTTCTCCTATTCGTTTTCAATTCAAGGTGAAATCGGATTTTTCGTGTAACCGTAGTATAATTATCCGGTACCGAGTAAGGATCAAATTTGGTGCTTAAGAGTGACTTTTAAGTGAGAAATAATATGTGATTAGAAGCAATGATAAAAAGTTAGTGAATTGGAAGTAAAAACCCTAGTACGTGCGATTTAAGAGAAAACGCGTCACACCGACGTGTACCGTGCACTACCGTTTGAACCGACCACTTGACCGCCACTTACTTGTCACACAAGTTTATTACTAATGGAGTAAAATATCTCCTCTCTCATGATGACAGCTTGGCCGAAATTTGTGGCTAAAATGCAAGGAAGGAGAGAGAAAATTGTGTGGTGGAAATCAAGCCAAGTGTTGGCTAAACTTGTGGACACAATTTGTTCTAATTTTCTTGTCTTCTTATAAGACCAATTAAGCATTCATTCTTCCCCAAATTTCTGCTGCATAGCCGAGCAAGGAGAGAGGAAAGGGAGAGCAAGAGAAAACCAAAATTTCTTCTTGATTTGCACCATCCAAGTGCAAGAAACAAATTCTAAACCGATTAAAGTGTGAATTGTGATCTTGGGCAGCTAGGGAAGCTAAAATTTTCAAGAGGAAGTGAAGTGGTACTCTTGCAAGCCTTGTTTCTTTTGAGGTATGTGCTGCCTATACTTGCTATATGGATGATCTATGTTGTATCTAAGCTTAGATAAGTGGTTGTAGTGATGATGGGAGCAAGAAATCAAGAAAGGTTTCATTAGAAATCAAAAAATTCCAGAATCTGGAAATTTTCCCCCTTTTCTGCCCGATTTTATTGCTCCATGTTAGAGGCCTAATTTGGCTTGGCACAAAACATTAAAGTTGTAGAGAATGGTATTTTATATATACCTATAAAATTTCAGCTCAATCGGAGCAACGTAGCTTGTGAAAAGACGAAAATACCCTCGCTGATCTAGGTTACTTTCCAGAATTCCGCGTGGACAGTTTAGTCTCTTTGGTTGTGTTTGTTTACTATAATCCGTTCAGATTTAGCCAATTGTCAAAACATAAAAGTTTTAGTACCCTGTATTAGCTTTTCAACGCCACCAAGAACGTCTTAAACGGACCTCGGTAGACTGGGATATGGTCATTTGAATGCAGTGCGGTTAATTAACTGACTAGTTGGATTTTGGATCTGTAAAGTGGGCATTTGACTAGATTGCACTGTAAATCTGACTAAGTCATCTGCATAAGAATTATATACATTTGTCTTATCTTTCATATGGCTTTGGAATTATTGGATTTGGAGTTATGTGTACGGAGATTAGAGTGGATGAATCAAGACTACCACAGTAAACCTCGAACTAGAAAATCTGGGATCATTTTGATATATTTGACCTAGATACAGGGCAAACTGGACTGAGTGGCCTTCTTCAACATTGTAGCCCCGTGTCTTAGCTTCGAAACGGCATACATTTCATCCCAATCCGATAAGTGTAACTCCGGTTGTGATCGTTATGCATGAACCCGTCAAAACTGTCTTTTGTCAAATTGCATTTCCGCACTTGTTATTACTTTGATTTTTGTTCTTATATTGTCTTGAGCCTATGAAACGGCTATTATGATGAGTTTGTGCTGTACATGACTTTGGGATTGGCTGAGAAAAATCATGAAGCCATAAATGGCTGGAAATTAGGTAAAAAACAAAGGGCATGCTGCCCAAATTTTCGCCCGAAAGCTAAGTTCTATTTGAACTTGTATAATACTATGACCGTTTTTCCATCTTAAAAACATGATCCTTCTTCAATTGGAAACTCCAAATGTTTACTTACTCTTACCAAATAAAGAGGAGTGGTTTAGGATTTTCTTGAGTATTTTGTCCACGGGTCCAAATGTCCTCGTTCCACTTTAAAGTCTCTTTTTATACGTTCTACTCATCATTCGTCGAGTTTCTTTGATTGCACCTAATTGTTTGTGATAAATGAGTGGTAATATTCTTTTCATTTAATTTTAGGTTTTCTCAGTGACTAAAGATAATATCCGGAAGGATATTTTGCACGTTGTTGTGCGTAAATAGGTGAGTGTTCTATATACCCGTGTTTTCTGTGACTACCTGATTACCTGACTATCTGTTTACTCGATTTCCAATTTATGTGATTACGTGATATTCGTGAATTACATGCTCCCATGAAATCAATTTGTATTGCTTACGTGCTAAGTGTCCACTTGATTACTTAATTATCATGAATCACATGCTATATGAAGTTGTCCATCATTGTTAGGCGAGTGTGTACTTTACCTCATTCGACCTATTCAATTGATGAATTTTACCATTTACCATTTACCGATTTACTTGGTTACTTGTGCATGTTGTAAGCTCTAAGCTGAACTTGGGCCCCGCCTCGGTTACCGACCTACTCGAGCCAGGACTGGGCTCGGTCGGGTAGGTTGGAACCCTAGACAACCGTCGGTATACTCGAGTATTACCACTGGAGGGATAAGGTGATGGCCAGTCAACCGTGGGGATTCGGAAGTTATAAGGTGCAGAGGACCGACAAAGTTCCACCGGAACACCGTATCCTTCAGTATATGGTTACCGTGTATCACGATAATTGTTCCATGCTAAAATGCCAACATGAAATCATGTGTTATACCTGTGATATGCTCCATACCTGTAATAAGTCCCAACCACTCATGAACTATACATAAGGTTTTCTGGATTAATTGTTATTACATGACTAATGTTCCTTGTTTAATTACTTGTTTATGTATATAGAACCTCACTGGGCTTTTTAGCTCATACCACGTCAATTGTTTTCCTTAGCAGGGGAAGGCGAGCAAGGACGAGAGTTCTATATAGTCTAGTTGATCTAGTTCTTTGGCCTTGTAATGGTTCTCGCCCTAGTGCTTGGCACGGGCTGGTTGTATGAGGAATGAGAACCTTGTATATTCGATGTTTGTACTTGAATGGTAAAAACTTTGAAAACTTCTGGTGTGTAGAAGTTTCTTATCTTTTACTTGAGCATCTATGTATATATTAAGTTGAAGTGGATGGGTTACTTATTGTCTATGGATGTACGCACGTGATACGAGTGACTGAGTTCTGGCGAGAGCTGGGCAGGCGGTCCGCCGAACCCTTTGGTGCACCTTAGGGGGAGGTGGGGTCGTCACAAATATCATGTTCTTAAAATCTCCAATTAATCAAATTAAGGTGCCTGTCGGGGCCTTTTCGGCACGCGCACGTATAAAGGTCAAACTTAAGGGTTTTCTCGTTTGAACTTGGAAATTCAACTTATTCGATTCTAAAACTCTAAAATACGATAATCCAAGTATATATATATATATATAACAATAAAAATCACGATAAGCAATTCATCTTGAATAATTTTGGGCATTAAAATAACATGCGCGTAAAGAACCAATCGGTAAAATTTATTTTCAAGAAATTCATGTACTTTAGTATTTTTTTTGGGTAACTCGAGTACGAAATATTTTTAAAATGACCAATTTAACAATATTTTGAAGTAATAAAATTATGGGTCCTCACATTTACACCAAGAATTTCGAATAACAAGTCCCAAGTCAAGATTGGTTACAAATCAGTCCAAAAGTAGGGTTTTCTTTCACAAAGTTAGTTTTGAAATTCGGCAACAACTCACTCAATTCAATTCAGAATTGAGTGTGGTTGACGGCGTTGAAAACTACATTCATAAAGCTACAACTTCTCGAAGAAATCGCTTTAAAAATCTATCCACAACTAACTCATATTTGAGCATCAATTCGCTGCTCAAAACAGAGCTTCCAGTATGGACGCGCAACAGAACAGGCAAGTTTACAAGGTTGGTACGGATTACTCAGGTGGATCAGGACGAGCATTTTATACCATTGGAAAGCTGGGAATGTCTAGTTTCCAGTGCCACAAACGACACTCGATTTTGACATCAGAGAAAAAAGTTATAGCTATTTGAAAAACACTGCCAAAGCAATATGGGAAAAATTCCAGTTTTGATGAACTTCCAAAATCACAACATTTGGCCAACCAAATCACGTAATTTTTTTGTGGAAACCTTACACACAGCCCACACACCATATATACATCATAAATAAGTCAATTGGACCATAAAAAGGTGCACCAATGTGCACGGACATAGCAAGGGCAGAAATGAAAAAATTTCCTCTTCACTTCCCTTGAACTTTCTTCTACAATACAACCTATTTCCACTAGATTAAACACTAATTCAACATTAATAACATCAAGACTCATCAAATCAGTCCATCAAGCCACAGTGAAAGTTCATAGAGCCCACACAACAATTTTCAATATAAATAAAGCTACCCACATGATTATATAAGCTTATAAGTGTAATATATCTTCTATAAACCAAGATTTTGGTAGTTGATCATTGTTTACCTTCCTTGATGAACAAAGCAGAAAATTTCGGCCTCTTGAAGCTAAAAAAAATCGTGAGATGAAGCTCTTTTCGTAGCTTGAGGTGATCTCCAAGTGATTAGCTAGATGTATGTAAATTTTGAGGTGATTTGGTGATGGAATGAAGAAAAATTTTGGTAGAGAGAGAGTGTGTGTGTGTTATGTGCTGATGAGAAAGCTTTTGTATGTAAAAGATTTTGTGTGTAAATTTTCCTCCTTGTTGTTCGGCCAGCAATAGCAAGAGAGAGAGAGTGTTGTGTGCTGATGAGAAAGCTTCTTGAGGAAGCTTAAGTGTGTGGTTAAGGTTGCCTCAAAAGTCAACTCTCTCCCCGCACGCACACGGGCGTTTCGTGCTCGATTCTTCTCGAGTTTATTTCACTTGTACACTAATCCTATAATGAACTTTCATTCATACTATTATTATTCATTCTTAATAGTTCCAAAATAAAGGTTTTAAGTTTCTCAATTAATCGCGCACGCAAAAACGCGTACTTCCGATTTGTGCATGACAAAGGGAAATTTTCAAGAAATTCTTATAACGATAGCATCACTAACTAATACTTGAGTATTTAGACATAAAAATACCTATTTCATGACTAATGTATAAGTTTCCAATTTTTCAAGCTTATTGTGTTATCGATTCGATTATTGTCTCCAAACGCGTATTCGCTATTCTCACTTAACGAGTTTCTAAAAATTAAATTTTGAAACGAGTCACTTTAAAAATACATGTGAGCTATTATTCTATGTAATTGAGTAATAAAAGGTCAAAATAAAATATTCTGAGTAAATGGCCAAATAAACTAGAAATAGAAAATTTAAATAAGTAAATTTCTGCAAGTCCTCACAGCTGTGAGTATATATGAGTGATAATTGACCACTATTTCTTCAGGTACTCGAGAGGGTTTCCAAGGGGATCCCGGTGGGGACAACTAAAGAGTTTATTTGCTCACGTATTCACTTATTTTGAATTGGTGAGTATTCCTTATAGGTATACCTGACTTGAACAGTTTTACTGCATGTTTACTTCATAGTTATTGTGTGCTTAAGTGTTAAGTGCACCCTATAATTGCTCTAATGTAACTGTCCACCATTTTAAGATGAGTGTGTACTTTATCTTATTTGACCTACTAAAATGACAAATTTCTACCGTTTAACCGTAAATTTCTACCGTTAACCGTGAACTACTACCATTTACCAATTTACTTGATTACTTGTGCATGTTGTAAGTTCTAAGCTGAATTGGATCCTGCCCTTGGTTACTAACCTGCTCGAGCCAGGACTGGGCTCGGTCAGGTAGGTTGGAACCCTGGGCCATTGTATCAGTATACTTGAGTATTACCACTAGAGGGATAAGGTGATGGTTAGACAAACCAATGGGATCACTGGAGTTATAAGGTGAAGTGGATCGAAATCGTTCCAAGTGAACACTGTATCCTTTCAATGTGTGTTTATTTCTATACAACGATAACTGTTTCATTCTAACGTGCTAATGTGTAACCTTGAACCGTATGTGCGTTATGCTCAATGTACTTGATTTATTAAAACTGCTAGTGTGTTTTGGAACCTCACTAGGCTGTTTAGCTCATTCCATGCTTTTGTTTTCCTTAGCAGGGTTCAAGACCGAGAGTACCCGCGAATAGTACTAGATTAATTTTTTTTTGAAGACTTTAAGTTGTATTGTAGCAGACGACTATAGTACATATTCTTTTGAGTTGTATTAAGGTTGAAGGTTAACTAATTGTGTTTTGGAGTTCTTTCAATGTATATTGAAAATATTTGAAGTATTTCTAGTTTTGAATTATGAATTGTAGCGAGTCCTGGCGAGAGCTGAGCAAGTGTTCCACGAATACTCTTGGGTTCGCCCTTGCGAGAAGTAGGGCATCACAGGTGGTATCAGAGCCATTTCGCGTGGTCTCTGCGCTGGGTGAGATTGGGCCAAGTGGTGTTATGGTCCTTATTATGTGAATGAGTAAAGACTTAAATACTCTTCTAGAGCGTAAGCTATGAATCATGAATGTGATAGGTATAAACCCTTTTTCTTGATACTTGGAAAAATTAGATATGTATGTTGGGTAGGAATCTCAAATGTGGTGATTTACTCTTGGGACCAGCCGGCTCAAATTGTGAATTATCTTATTTCGAATTCTTGTACCCGAGTACTTAAGAATTGAGGGCAATGCTAAGGACTTGAGATCTCCATTTGCGGGGAATAAGAATGAATCGATATTTTACGTAAATAGTTACAGAAAACCAATAATCGTTTGGCTAGGATGACACAATAATTAAGAGAGAGAGGTGGAGAAGATCGTGGTCTAGAGGATCCTAGTGTTAGAGAGCGAGAATCATCTAGTTCCAATTAATCTAGTGAAGCACTATTTTTGATCTTTTGTAATGGGACGATGGGAATAGGACTTAAGAGTTTGTGCCTTGGAGATGCATACACTTTTGTTAATCACCTGTTTACTTTTGTTTATTGACCTTGACTTGGTATGTGCTTTACTTGACTGTAACTTGTGTTATGATCTGATGAATTCTAGTTTGTGTTTGACTTATATGGTGATAATGTTATTTGTGCAAGTGATTTCATTTTTTTCTTTAGAGTTGTTACTGGTATGTGTGTGTAGTTCAATTATAGTTTAGTGTGGGGGTTATGTATGTGCATCTAGATTAGTTATGAGCATGGAAACTAGAGGTTAACGAAAGGGACGTCAACCCAGACAACACCGAAATCAAAGAGTAGATAATAGGTCTGCTACTGATCAAAATGTCGAGCCAAGGGCTGGGGGTGGAGATGACCAAGTGGCATTAGTTTTAACTCACATGACGGATGTACTAGAGCTCTTAGTAGCTCAACAGGACCAGGGAATTGGACAAGGAAACCAACGTGGAAACCAAGAGATAGGGGAGGATCGAGCTTTGGAACGGTTTCAGAAATTCTTCCCACCTAAATTTTCTGTAAGACCTGACCCATAAGTGGCTGAAAATTGGTTAGAAAATATAAGGAATATATTCGATGCCTTGAACTACACAGAAGAAAAATAAGTCACTTTTACTGTATTTCAACTAGATGGAGCAACTCGAGCCTGGTGGAATGTTATAAGAAACAAGTGGGAAAGAGATCAGACTCTAAGAACTTGGATAAACTTTGTACAAGAATTTAATGAGAAATTTCTTCCTCCACTAGTCCAAGAAAAGAGAGAAAATGATTTTATAAAGCTTCGTCAAGGAACTTTGAGTGTGGCTGAGTATGAAATATAATTCACGAAATTATCTAAATAAGTTCCAGAATTGGTGACTACGAAGCGGAAGAGAATAAGATGGTTTATCCAAAGATTAAATTTAGAAATCCAAGATGCCCTTACCGCAGCACAGATTGAAACATTTAGTGACGTTCTCGAGAAAGTACAAAGGGTGGAGAGCACAAAATCCCAACTGAGAGCCTTTCAAGCAAGGAAAAGAGATGTATCCGATAGTAGTCACTATCTTGAGGTACCAAGAGAAATTGGACAGCCGCTTAAAGTTAGAAAAGGAGTGGATGGAATAAAACTGCCACTTCCTTCACCACTCATGATAAAGAAATCAGAATGGACTATGTCACGAGGAGTTCCAGTAGGACAGATACAATTAAGGGAAATTTCGTAGGCAAGTCAAGTCACCACTTCTCGTCTAACCTGTGGATATTGTGGAAGGACGAATCATACCGAAGAAAACTGTTGGGTAAAGGGGCGAAAGTGTATGGGATATGGGAGCGCCAACCATAAAATTCACGATTGCCCAAAGAGGTAACCACGAGACATTACTACTCAGCAAGGAAATAATACTATCCCTCGACAAGTCAATGGAGGAGGAAACCGACCAGTGGCACCTGCAAGAACATATGCAATGATCACACAACGAGGTCCAGGGTTATCTGAGATTATGGAAGGTATGAATTTCGAGGACGAAATTCTTTTAAGGATGGAAGGTTGTGAGGACCCGAATTTTTTTCTTATTTTTATTTTATTTTATTGGCTTATTTAATTATTTATTCACCCGTTCATCCCAAATAATTTATTCCACCCGTTTCAAGTCCATTTGTATGCAAAAATGTCCCTTTTATAATTTTAAAATGTTTCGTTAGCAAATTTAATTTCCTATTGCTCGTTTAGCGAGAAATAATGAGTACGCGTTTTTTGAGATAATATTCGATTCGAGAGTGCATTAGTTTTAGAGAATTAAGAATGATCAATAGTAGACTAAGAAAATTTAATTGAGCGATTAGGTGTGAGTGAGTTCAAATTAAGCTTTTACCGCGCGTGAGTCAATAGTTTTCCGAAAGTCGCGCCGGTACGACTAATTGGAGATTTGAGAAATTAATGCTAGACTACTAAGGGTGAATAATTACCGTCTTATAGGAAGTACTTAGGAGGATTAGTGCATGAGAGTATCAAAACCGAGAGAAAGTGGTAGTACAAAACCCCATTTGGGCACTACAAAGAGTTGATTTTTTGCCCAACACTTATGGCTACTATTTCATTCTTTCTCTCCATGTTTTCATCACACAAAAACCCTCATCTCTCTCTCCTCACTCCCTCAATTTTCGGCCAGGCCAAGAGACAAGAAAAGGAAGAAGAAAAAAAAATTCCATTGTTAGCTTCAAATCACTCACCAAACCTCCACCAAATCACTCATAACTTAGAGTACCACTCGAACTTGAAGGGAAGAGAGGGCCGGCTGGTTAGGGGTTGTTTTAAGGAGTTTCTCACAACAAAAATATAGAGTTTCATCTTGATTTTCGAAGGTATAAACATCTCCACCAAAGCTTTTACTTTCTTGTTTCATTTCTTGGTTTTGAAACTTGTAGCTTCCTTATTGTTGTTGTTGCTTGGATTTGGTTGGTTGAAGTGGGCTCTATGAACTCTCACCTTGGTTAAATGAGGGTTTCCATGATGTTTTTGTGTGCGTTAGTGTGTTTGTGATGAGTTTTACTAGAAGAAACTAGAAGAGGAAAAGAAAGAAAGAAAACCGTGGTAAGCTGGCCGAATCTGTCCTATTATTGCCTTGCCTAAATTTCGAAATTTTGATGCTCAAATGACTGTGAAACTGATGTATATATGTTATATATTGTGAGTAGAAAGTTTGTACCAAAAATCATTTGAATTGATTGAACAAAACTTGAATTTTCGAAATGTGAAGAAACCTGGAAATGAGTTCAGACTGTCCGAACAGTACCACTTTGATTGAAACAAAATTTGAAATCGAGTGTCGTTTACGGCATTTGAAACTAGACATTTGTAGCTTTCCAAGGGTATAAAATTCACCATCTAGTTCGAATTGAGTGAGTCATAGTGATTCAGCAAAGTTTGCTGCCCTGTTCTGGTTGTCTGTCCGAGAGAAAGGTAGAAGCTGCCACTTGTGGCTTAATTTTCTCTCCTTTGTGAACTGATTTTGGAAACAACTTGTTCTAATGAAATGTAGAGTTTTGAATCTAGTTTCCAATGCCATCGACCATTCTCAATACAAACTATGACAAAGCTGGAAATCTGGAAATCTTTCTCTTCTTGCTGGCCTAATGGTAAACTTGTTTTGGAATGTTTTGTTTCGAAAACTTTGATGTCAATTACCTCTAATGATGTGTGCATAGACCTTAGCCCATGCAATGATCCAAATGATCTAGTTCGAGTGCCTTGGGCCTAGTCACACGTGCACGGGCTAAGCAATTCAAGGAGTCACTTCAAACCCTTGCGCGAAATGTTCAAGACCAGCAAGGAGTCCATCGGACGATTGAAGGCTTGGATAGTGATAATCAAGTTGTCTACACATTGCTCCAAACCCATGAAGAGTCAAGTGAAGTCCACGGGTCCCCAGAGTAGAATCGGCCAACTGTTGGGCCTTCGTTGTCTTGAGTTGTCAAGTCATTGTTTAGATTAGTTACTAGTCGAGTTATGGATTCGGCCCACCTATTTCAAGGGATTGCCAAATCTGCCTTTCCCTTTTTCCCTTAGCATTAAGGTTTCTTAGTCGTGAGTCTATATAAAGGGTTACTTTGTACGAGTTGGGGGTTAGACGTTTTATCAATAAAATTCATTGTTTTCGATTCTCTCTAGTGTGAGAAACTTGATCCTTTACTTGCTTCTGGTAAGGGTTCTTGAGCAATCTCGTGCTTGTTCTTGATTGTTCATCCGACCTGTCCATTCGAGTATTCATCTCGATTGGAGTCGTCATTCTACCACCTTCAATCAATTCGTGTTGTCCATTTTGGTTTTAGGTCCTGCAATCCAAGCGTTGGACAACCTCGCTAGATCTTTGGACAAACGTGCTACGTGTCTCGAGACGTGGTGATCGGGGAGCGTATCATCTAAATTGCTCATTGGATGTTTATGGAACCTCAGTTTCAACATTTGAGCTAATTGAGGTTGATTGTGTGGGACAAAACATTTGAAAAGGAAAGAGAACCACGGATGGCAGATTTGCTTTGAAATTTTCCCGAACTTTGACTATTTTGTTAACTGTCTTTCCACATGAGTTTTTGCTTGAAATTTGGTAGAGATATAGGTCACATATGGAAGATTTAGTGTACCAAATTTGGTGTATTTTCAATTCCATTTTGATGGCTAAATGATACTTCAAAAATAGTTTTTCAAATCTGGAAAATGACTGAACAGTTTGCAAAACGCGACCAACTTTGAACTGATGTATCTCGATACTCGAAACTCCGAATTTAGTTCCATTTGTTGTGTTTGAAACCTTGTTTAGAACTCTTATTTTGTTACGATTTCAAAGGCTGATTCACTTTCTATGAATTATGCTGAATTTCCAAAGTTTGCTAAAAAACCAAGACTGGTTCAAACCCGTCTTCTTGGAACTAAAACTTTGAGCTGAATTATGAATGCATTCTAGTTGGAATCGTGGAAAAGTGTCTTCTGAGAACTTTTAGTACTCTGAATTTAGTTTCCAACGGTGTAGAGTTTTCCATTTTTGGACCTACTGAGTGCAAGATCTGATTTTTCTAATTTGACGCATAAAGCTGAAATTTTTCGCTTTCTTGGGAAATGAGTTTTTTTTTTAGAACTCGTTCTCTTATTTCGATAGTAATAGATTATTTTAAACTTGATTTCATGAATGATACAAGTTCTCTTGTGACCGTAACATCTTCATTTATGAAACTCGCTTCCCGATGGAATAAACCTCTTTTGATGTGTTTTCTTAGTTGCTAACTTTCTTGGTTAATGACACCATATTTTATACTTGAGAAATGAACTTCAAACCCTAGTTCTTTTTGCCTTGATTGCCATGAGTTTAAACTCCAAAAAAAAAGGAAGCGTTTGGCTTGAGTAGTTCTGGGTGAATTGCACTAATTTTACACTTGAATCTTGGAACCTTACCTTTGATATTTTATATGAAATGAGTGGAGTTTTGGACAATTTTTATCTCCATTAGTTTGGAAAATGTGAACGTCCTTTATATCCAAACTTTTGGTTCATGAGATTAGAAGTTTTGGGAGATGAAAACTATTTATCTTTTTCTAGATTTTCGTGCCAAAAGTGAAATTGGCACTTTTTTTTGGAATTGAGGTTCACCTACCACGACTTGAATCAAAGACGGCTTTTGAGTTTTCTTTGAGCATTATTTTAATGAGTTAGCGAAAAGTTCCTTTAACTTGATTCAAACTTGTGATCTTAAATCCCCATTTTTGAATCTCGATTTTCACTGAATAAAGTCTTATAAGACATTGTCTTAAATTTTAAGCGCGTGTACTTTCTTCTTTGGATGTTACGTTTGAGAAACAAGGATATAGATGGAGGACATAATAAACGAACTGACCTCAACTTGGCCTCTGCCAGAGGCTGTATGCATGACAGTAGAACCTTGAGCATCTCTATAAGCCAAAACATCTGAACAGTCCACAAGAAGTTCTCTCAACATCTCCACATTGGCTCCTCTTGCAGCAGCATGAATGGCCCTATTCATATTTTCTGCGGCTCGTTTAGTAAGAAATAGCAGTTACACGTTTTTCGAGACAAAATTCGGTTCGAGAGTGCATTGCTCTTGGAAAATTAAGGATGATCTATAGTAGACTAAGAAACGTTAATTGAGAGATTAGATGTGATTGAGTTAAATTAAGTTCAATTAGGTGCACTAATGGCCTCCTATTCATTTATTGACTTTTGGGTACCAAAGCACCTTTATGTCATTTCTTCCTTTTCATTCCATCATATCACACAAAAGCCACCAAACCCCTTTCTTCCTCTCCTTCTTGGTCGACTCTTCCTCCACCATTTCTCAACAAAATTTCAGCTAGCTTTCTTCCATTTTTGCTCCAAGAAAACACTCCAAACTTGCTTCTTTTCTTGGTTCATCACACAAACTTGAAGGGTGACTTGAAGGAGGAAAGAATTTTGAAGGTTCAAGAGCTTATACACTAGTGGTTGGTCTTCATTCTTGGAAGCAAGGTAATCCTCCAGAGCTCTCATCTTTTCCTCTCAACTTATAGTAGTTATATAGTTCTATCTAGTTAATCTTTGGGTTGTTGATGGGTTCACTAGAACCTTGACACTAGATAGAGGACTTGAGGTGGCTTCATAGGTAGAGGTCTTGAGGATTATTGTGTGTTTACTTATTTGTTTGGTGCTTGTTTTGATGAATTATGACTTAGTTTTGGTTGGAAAGTTGAATAGAAAACTTGAAGAATGGTAAAGGCTTGCTGTCCGAATTTTGACTGGTGCTATCCCTCATGTTAATTTCAAATTTTCTTATTGTTTTGATGCTATAATGTTTGTTATATGATGGTGTTTATGTGTGTTAAATATCTTCGAAAAAGCTGTACAATTGGTTGAGTTAAAGTAGGGGAAAGTGAGGTTGCGAATCTGTAAATTTTCTGATCAGGAGACCCGACCAGTGTTCACGTTTTGGCCCATAACTTTTTGTCTGGGAGTTCAAATCAAGTGCTGTATATGGCATCTGAAACTACACTCCGAGGGCTTTCGAACGGTATAAAATGTACCTCCTAATTCGTTTCCTATTAGCCGTAGTGAACCAGCAAAAATGATTGATTTTTATCACTGTTTTCATCCGAGAAACAAGTGTAGCTGCAGATTGTAGCTCAATTTCACTTATCTTGCAAAATGAAATTTAAGACAGTTCCTTGTAGTAATTTTTAGAATTTTGAATTTAGTTTTCAACACCGTAAACCACACCAAATTTTGAGCTGTGTAGCTTTAGTTATGACCAGATTTTTAAACTCTATCAAGTACGTCAGAACTGGAAATTCCGTGAACAGGTTCCAAAAATCAGTTTTCTTAAAACTGTTGTATCTTGGTGTAGAAAGGTCCTAATTGAGTTCCATTTCTTGCATTTGAAACTATATTTGGATTTCTATTTGTGGTATAAATTTCAAGGGTTGATTCTATTTTTATGAAATTTACCAAATTTCCAAAATTTACTGAAATTGCAAGCCTGTTTTGCTCTGTCCTATCTAGAACAGTAACTTTGAACTAAAATTTGAATAATTTTGAATTGGAGTCTGAGAAAAGTGTCTTCTAGAGAGTTTTAGTGCATTGAGTATAGTTTCCAATAGTATAAATTTTTCAATTTTTGGACTTACGGAACTCGAGATATGATTTTTCAAAGTAGTGCCGCACCAATCTGGAAATTTTCTGGTTTCAAACAAAGTACTCTTTTAAGCACTGTCAACCTTCCTTTGAGATTGTTGGCCCGTTTTAAGTTTAATTTCATGGTTGGATACAAGGTCTATTTGAACTTTAAACCTTCATTTTGAAACTTAGTTTCCAAAGGATTAATCCTCTTTTGATGATTCTTCTTGGTTGCCTAACTTCCTTGGTTAATGGCAGCACTTTTCATACTTGAGAAATGGACTTCAACCCCTAGTCTTATATTCTTGATTTCCATAAGATTGAATTTTAAAAAGGGAGCATTTTAACTAGAGTAATTCTTGGAGAATTTCACTAGTTTTATACTCGAAACTTGGAACCTTTAGCTTTGACATTTACTATGAAATGAGCGGAGTTTTGGATGAGTTTTGACTCCATTAGTTTGAAAAATGTGAACGCTGTTTATATTCTAAAAGTTTGGACATGAGATTAGAAGTTTTGAAAGATGAAAATCATATACCTTTTCTTGATTTTCGTGTCAAAATTGAATAGGATACTTTCTTTTGGAATTGAGATTTACTTACCAAGATTTAACTCGGAAACCGCCTTTGAGTTTCTTGAGCATTATTTCGATGATTTAGCGAGAAAAGCTCCTTTAAAATATTTACCGAACTTGTGACCTTGAGAGTGGGTAGCAAGAAAATATTTTTCTTATTAACCTTGGTCGAGTACCTAGGTAATCGTGATTGTGCGTGTCTCAAATGATCACAAGGACGCCGAAGAGCTCGTCTGACTTCTCGCTTTGCTCTTATTTTGTCCTTGACTGTTGGTGAGTGTCAAGTGCATGTTCAATGCTAATGTAATTGAAATGCTATTTGTACAAGTGCTATATGATTCGTGAACTTCTTGTGACGAGAGTGTATTTTATCGCCCTCATCTTTCTCTATTGTGATTGAATGATACTTGTTAAATGAATGTATATGACTTGCACTTGTACTTGAAATGTTTTAACTCGTGATCACTGAGCGATAGAATGTATCATACCCTATTCAGGTGGGAAGTACTGCTCATCCCGATTCAGTACTATAAATGATGTTAAGTCGATTGGAGTGTCATCTCATCGACCAATCATGTTTGTGGGGATGCTCCAACCCATTGGCTAACCTTGTAACTCAAGCCGGCAAGGATTTGGTCGAGAAACTTGGTGAACCTTGGAAAATGATATAGTTTGATCTTTGAGATCTCGCTAGGCATACTCGAATAGTATCGCCATTACATGAATGTTTGATTACGGATCCGAGTGGGTGTTGTTGGATGGAGGTAGTAAGTGGAAGCGCTACGGTCCTATTACTACTTGAGTTGATAGAGAGTCAACTTCAAATAGCTGGAATCAGTCAAGACGTGGATATAGCTCCTGAGAGCTCCTGTATCCTTCCATGTGTGTTATTTTCTATTTGTGCACTTAAATGAAACTTCATGTTTAAAGTTGCTTTCAAGTATGTTATTTGATTGATTGGTGCTACTTGCTTGCTTGTTTAAGTTTTCTTGGCCTCACTGAGCGTTCGCTCATCCCTTTAAGTTTGTTTTCCTTAACAGGCTTTGGAGGTGGATTGGAGGTTCTAGACTAGCGACTTGTGGTGGAAACTAGAATAGCTTTTGTATGAATTTGGTGACTCTTAAAGTGTAAATTTTGTTATTGTTGGTTGGTGGATTGTAATTATAATTGCTAGTCTTAGAAGTTGTGGCTTGTATATTCAAAGTACTTCTTAATTAAGTCGATGGTTGTTTTGTGGCTTTATATTAAGCTTGAACGAGTGCGTAAGTCCTGACGAGAGTTGGGCAGGCTTCCGCTAATACCCTAGGGTTTGCTCTAGGGAGAGGTGGGGGCGTCACAGTTGGTATCAGAGCGCTAGATTTGAAATACCTGGAGTAGGGTTAAGAGTTCTTAGTCGTGAATTTTTGGTCATAGAAATCTATGATAGACCTTAAGTTAAATTTTTAATTGGTATCAGTGACTATAAGGGCTTGACCTTTAGTTTTGCGGATTATTTGTAGGATATGGATAGTACCAGTGATGATGATAGGATTGAGGGACCTCTCCCCGTGATCCCGTATCGCATGGTTGGAGACGGACCCCTCCTGCGATACTCGCTTGCTAGATGGGATAGGACGTGCCCATGCCGAGAGAGATTCTCCTACCCTAACCGCTTGGTGTTAGGGGTAGTCGATGAGCGGAGGCAATTGACCCGTGACCTCAGGATAGCATGAGTTGAAAGAGAGGAGATGGAGGCTATTATGGAGACCCAGGCTGCTCGGATCTAGGAGCTAGAGACTAGAGTACTTGAGCAGCGTCAGAGGGCTGACGCCTCCCATGCTCGATTTCAAGAGATCGAAAGGCACCTCATCTGAATTATTGAGGAGGCAGAAAGCTGCATGGATGGTATTATGGCTGAGTGTGTGACTATGACCGACCGTTTAGAGGAGGCTTTGCTTAGGGATATACCTGGAGAGGCTGCACCTGTTGTAGAGGTGGAGATGCAGCCGATAGAGGAAGATCCCGAGGAAGACCCTTCTGACATTGTAGGTTCTTCTAGCTCGGTTCACTTGTATTAGTGATTTCCTGAACTTTTGACTTTTGACTTTTGTTCAGACTTAAAAGGGGTGACCCTCGTCGTGAGGCCTTTTGTATTTTGTTGCATGTACTCCTATATTTTGAGGCACTTGGATGCCTTTGTTCTGTATTTGATATTATTGAATCATTGTATGCACTCTTGACATGTGACATGACTTCTAGTTTATGTAAAGATCTATGCTTTGATTTTAAAGTGTTCTTGCAACTTGTACATGTTTTTAATTTTTTACCTTATTTTTCCTCTTTTAATTATGCGTTTAGAATCTTGCTATATAGATCGGCGAGGACGTGGACGGGGGCACTCCCGAGAGAGGTGAGGGATCTGCGACTGGTTCAAATCAAAACTTTAGGAACGAAGAGGGTGACCAAGTGGTTACGGCTATTAACCGTATAACTGATATTTTTGAGCGTTTAGCTAAGTGCCAAGGCCCTGAGCTAGTCAACCAACTTAGGAACCAAGAGAGGGGTGAGGATAGAGCTTTAGAGCGCTTCTTGAAGTTCATCTCACCTAGGTTTTATGGAGGGTCTGATTCCGAGGTAGTGAAAAATTGGTTTGAAAGGATGGTGGAGATTTTTGCTGATTTAGATTATGTTGAGAAAAGGCAAGTGAATTTCGCCATTTTCCAGTTTGAGGGAGCAGCTTGCTTATGGTGGAACGTTGTTAGGGCAAAGTGGGAAAGAGAACAAACCCCCTGGATTTGGGCAAACTTTGAGAGGGAGTTCAATGCCAAATTCCTTCCACCTATGATACAAGAAAAGAGGAAGGATGACTTTATTCAGTTGAAACAAGGGTTACTAAGTGTGGCCGTGTATAAGGAATAGTTCACTAAATTTTTCAAATTTGCCCCTGAGCTTGCGGTCACGAAGCGTAAAAGGATAAGGAGGTTTATGAGTTAAATGTAGATATCCAAGAATCACTAGTAGCTGTCCAGATCACAACTTTCACGGATACCTTGGAGAAGGTACAGAGGGTAAAGAATGCTAAATCCCAATCTAGAGCTTTTCACGTCTAGAAAGATAGAAAGAGGGGTAACCCAAGTAACACCCCTGAATTGTCCAAAAAATCTACCCAACCTCTTAAGATGGGAAAAGGGACTGGAGGAGTGAGAACGCCTAAAAAATCCAGAAGAGCTCCAACAAGGAGAGCCCCGCCACAAGAGAATCAGAGTGGACGAGGTCAGCAAAAAGGGAGCTTTAAGCTAGTCAAGCCATGATCTCTCGTATGATTTGTGGATATTGTAACAAGTCTAACCACACTGAGGTCAAGTGCTAGAGAAAGCAAGGAAAATGTCTAATTTGCGGTAGTGCCGAGCACCAGATTTTGAGTTGCCCTAATGCCTCTAAGAAAGGAGGAAATACCCAACAGCCTGCTAGGTCTGCTTCAAAGCAGTCAAATGCCGGAGAGAGCCGACTGAAAGTGTCAACTAGGGTTTACGCCTTAGTCAATCAGCAAATCTCTAACCCAATTGAAGTGGTGAAAGGTACGATTCCCGTTTTTCATCACCTAGCTAGAGTTTTAATTGATCTCGAGGCAGCTCATTCTTTCGTAGATCCTAACTTTATGAAGAGTATAGGTGTAAAGTGTAAATTCTTGTCTTTTGATTTGGAAGTTAAGACTTCTATGGGGAACCAATGCCTTATTGCTAATAAAGTTTATAAAAATTGTGAGATTTGGGTTGGTGAGAGAAGATTGTTGGTAAATTTAATGAACCTAGCAATTACGGGATATGATGTGATACTTGGGATGGATTAGTTAGCTCGATACCATACTCAATTGGATTGTAAGATGAACCAAGTAGAGTTACACATTCCTGGGAAAGTAATTTTAAAATTAGATGTGAGGGATAAACTAGCATCGCCTACTTTAATCTCGGGGATTCGAATCAGGAAATTATTGAGTAGTGGAGCTAAAGAATATCTAGCGTTTCTTATCAATACACCTGGGGATAAGGTGAAGTTGAAAAACATGTTGGTAGTGAAGGAGTTTCCCGACGTCTTTTTCGATGAATTAGAGACGTTACCTCCATAGAGGGAAATAGTGTTTAAGATTGATGTGGCTCCGAGGACGGCCCCTATCTCTAAGACACTTTACAGGATGGCTCCAACTGAATTAAAAGAATTGAAATTATAATTACAAGATTTATTAGGAAGAGATTTTATCAAAGAAAGTGACTCACAATGGGGAGCTCCAGTGCTCTTTATTAAGAAGAAAGATGGGAGTTTGAGACTATGCATAACTATCGAGACTTGAATGATGTGACCATTAAGAACAAATACCCTCTGCCTCATATAGATGAACTATTTGATCAGTTGCAGGGAGCAGTGGTATTTTCCAAGTTAGATTTGAAATAAGGATATTACCAATTGAGGATCCTAGAAGCTGATGTGGCTAAGACCGATTTCAATTCAAGATATGGGCACTTTGAATTACTGTGGATCCAACTAAGGTAGAAGTTGTTTCTAAGTGGAAATGACCAGAAAATCCTACCGAAATTCGGAGTTTCGTAGGGCTAACCGGATATTATCATCGGTTTATCAAGAATTTTTCTAAGATTGCAAAACCCTTAACTGAGTTGACTAAGAAGCATGGTAAGTTCATTTGGGATTCTAAATGCGAGGAAGGGTTTCAAGAGTTAAAAAGTGTTTAACCGAGGCACCTGTGTTAGCATTGTCGAGCGGAAGAGACAATTTTAAGGTTATAAAGATGCTTCAAAGGATGGTTTAAGATGTGTATTAATGTAAAGTGGAAAAGTTATTGCGTATGCCTCTCGTAAGTTGAAAGCTCATGAACAGAATTATCCGACCCATGACTTGGAATTAGCGGCGGTAGTGCCTGCCTTGAAAAAGTGGAGACATTATTTATATGGAGTGACTTTCGAGATTTTCACTGATCACAGGAGTCTTAAGTATTTATTTTTCCAAAAGGAGTTGAATTTGAGGCAACGTACATGGGTGAAATTTTTTGGAGGATTATGACTGTATCCTTAACTACCACCCTGCCAAAGTTAATGTAGTGGCGGATACCCTAAGTCGCAAGTTGCAAGTAGCCGGTTTAATAGTGAGAGAATGGCACATGCTAGAAGAAGTTAGTGTTTGAAATCCGCATCTTGAGCCACAGAGGGTAATCTTTGAAAATATTACTATGAAATCTACCTTGTTAGATCAAATCAAAGAATCTCAAAAAGGAGACCCTAGAGTGCAAAAATGGGTTGAGAAAGTTCAAAAAGGGAAAAAGTTTGACTTCAATTTGGGGACAGATGGAGTGTTAAAGTTTAGAAATCACCTAGTGGTGCCAAAAGATGAAGGTCTAAAAAAGAAAATTTTGGACGAAACTTACCGTTCTAGGTATACGGTGCACCCTAGAGGTAATAAGATGTATCAAAACATGAAAAACCTTTATTGGTGGGGGAATATGAAGAGAGAAATTGCTCAATTTGTTCGAACTTGTCTCACTTGCCAGTAGGTTAAGGCCTCTCACTAAAAATCATCTGGATTATTATAACCGTTGGAGATACCTGAGTGGAAGTGGGAAACTATCACAATGTATTTCGTATCAGGGCTGCCAAGGACTCAGAGAGGGCACAACGCTATTTGGGTAATAGTAGATCGATTGACCAAATCAGTTCACTTTTTGCCGATTAGTGTGAAGTACTCCTTGGAAAAGTTGGCTAAGTTGTACTTGGACAAAATTATAAGATTGCATGGGATACCGGTGAGTATAGTCTCAGATCGGGACCCTAGGTTTGTGTTTCGACTTTGGCAAAAGATACAAGAGAGCCTAGGAACTAAGCTAAATTTTAGTACCACTTACCACCCGCAGACCAATGGGCAAACAGAAAGGACAATCCAAACCCTAGAGGATATATTGAGGTCATGTATTGTGGATTTTGGAGAAAATTGGAGTCAGTACCTTACGTTGGTGGAATTTGCTTATAACAATAGTTTTCATTCCTCGATACAAGTGGCTCCTTACGAAACTCTTTATGGTTGAAAGTGTCGATCTCCGATTCATTGGGATGGAGAATAGAAAATTTTGAACCCGTCTACCGTACCTTGGGTTGAGGAAGCTTTTGAGAAGGTGAAACTAATATGTTAGAGGATTCGAACGGTTCAAAACCGCCAAAAGAGCTATGCGGACAATCGGAGAAAAGATTTGGAATTCGAGGTTGGAGATAAAGTATTTCTTAAAATTACACCCTTGAAAGCAAGTCTAATGGCGGGAAAAGAGAAGAAGTTACAATGAGATTTGTGGGACCCTATAAGTTTATCCAGCGAGTAGGAAATGTGGTTTACAAGTTGGAATTGCCTTTAAGTTTGTCCAGGATTCATGATGTCTTCCATGTCTCCATGCTTAAGAAGTATCATTCCAACCGTCTCATGTATTACGACCAGAAGAAGTAGAGATTGATGAGAATTTGTCATATGAAGAAAGGCCGGTAAGACTTTTGGATCGAAAAGTGAAGGAATTAAGACGCAAGCAAATCCCTCTAGTGAAGGTTTTATGGAGAAATCATGGAATGAAGGAAACGACTTAGGAAGTAGAAGAGTGTCGCGCCTCATTTTTTGATAAATAAATAAATGGTTTAAAAATGTATTTTTTGATTCAATTTGTGATTGGAAAATGAATTGTGATTAAAAAGAAAAATGGGTCTAAATGGGGGTTTGAGAATGCGACGATTTGACCCAAAATTATAGTTTAAAAAAGGTTTTTGAAATAAAAAATCGGAGTCGCCACTTGGTAATGAGTTAAGGTGTACCAAGTCACATAAAAATGAATTTTTAAAGAAAAAATAGGAGAAAGTAGTAAGAAACCCCTTTTAAACGACTCCTAGTCCACGTAAACCAACGAAAAAGGTTCGGGAGTCACATGTGACGAAGGGGAAGGCAAGGATAAAAATCCAAGGCACCCCTTCGACCTAGCCAAGGCTAGTTGCGTGATTTAATCAAAGATTTTCTTGTTTTAACCAAAGAATTTATTACATTTGGATGTACTACATGAATGCAAACCCTAGACCTAGGGGTATTGGGGGTAAAATTTCTCTCCAAAGCTTGAGTGATGCCAATCACATTAATTGTGAAGCCCAATAATGATCCTTTGGAGAGGTCACACATAATCCTAAATGACGTAAAAATGAGTGAAATGAATGCATGCCATGTGAAAATGTGAGTTTGTGTGAAATGAAAAGGTGATAAAAACAAGAGTGTGTAAGTGGAAGTGTGCAAATGGATGTACAAGATAAAGTGAGTAAAGTAATAATGTGAAAATGTATGTGAGATAACATAAAGTGCATGTGTGCGAGTGATATTATGAAGTGTAAGTAGTTGAGTGAAAACGTGCAAAATTAAAGTAGTGTGAAGTGAGAATGTGGAAAAATGGTTAAAATATAAAGTAGAAGTGTATGTGAATGAGTAAAATGCATGAATCCTATAGGAATGCATCAAGACGGGAACGGGGAGTCCTAACTTTGTGACTTTAATTTTCCCTTCGATTAGAAGGGAGAACTAGCGTGCTAAGGCTATTTTGTAGCCACACTCGCTCGTTTCCCTTATCGAAAGGGGACTCTTCAAGCAAATGTACCCTATAACTAGCATGAGGTGCAAAAATCCTAAAATGAGGGGAAAAGGGGTTCGAGGAGCATGCCAAATGATAAAACTAAGAAAAATGCATGACATGTAGTGAACATGCAAGTATGCACTAACGAAAGGGGGATGGCCTATTGGGTCTAGCATTGGACTAGCCCTTTCTATAAATGAGCCACAACTAGCGTTGGACTAGTGTGGTGACGTACATTCATCCATCACATTCATCCATGGCTATGGAAAGCAAGTAGACATGCCAAACACTCATAAACACATAGCACGTAACACTTAGCATGCTCGACTAGATGCGAGAGCCTAATAAAGCAAATTAACATATAGCAACAAAAGCAAGCAATCAAGCTAATAAACCTATTACATTTGCTAGCTAGGCACACGTCTTCAATAGGTCTTCATCAAATGCTCCTCCAAGCCCTATCTATTACAAGCCAAGAGGTGTACACATACCCCATAAAAGAATAATTTAATAAAAACAAGAGTAAATGAAATAAAGGAACTAAAGAAAGGCAAGGAAAGCAATTTAGACATGCAAATCTCACTTAGCACGTTGGATCACATAGGAGAGACAAAAAGGGATAAAAGAAATTATACCGCCCCTTTGAATGGTGTCCAAATGAAAGAAAATTGGCTTCAAAACAATAAAAAGGTCAAGGTACCTCAAATAGTAAAGTATAACAAAGTCACCAAATCTCTCTTAATTGCAATTTAAATAAAATCAAATAATACATAGTTTCCAATAAAGGGATCCACCAAGGACCCAATTGCAAGCATTAATCAACCATTCAAAGCCAATGGAAACATTTTAGAAACTTTGAAAGTCTAAGAGCAAGAAAAAGGTCAAAGCCAATTTATTTCAGAAAATTAAAGAAAATAGGCAAACACAAGCTCATTTGGACACAAAGTTCTTAAACTCTTGCATTAAGTGCAATCCAAACAGAGCATGGTAATTAATTGAAACAAACAAGCAATGAAGTGGCACAAATTAAAACTACCAAGGACCAAATTGATGAAATTATTCAATTGATTGGGTCCTAGTGAAACAAAAGGAGACTTAGAGGGTCAAAGTCCAATTTTCTGGAAACATTATCATGCAAAATCATGCAAAGTAACGTGAGAAAGCTTCTGCAATCAAAGAACAAACAAATGAACTGCTGCAATTTTTTGTTCACTCGAGACCAATTTCATACAAAGTTATCCCAATGAATCCTGACCCATTACAACACCAAATGCGGCAGCTTGTGATCAAGGAAAGATATAATCTCCAACAATTTTCCAAACACAAAATGCACTAAAATGGGCTGACCATTAGCTTAACTTCGAGTGCAAATTTCAGAAAACAAAACAACTAAACAATGCAGAGAATTATTGGTGAAGGAAAGCTAATGACTCTGGTCCCTGGGTTTCCATCAAGTGGGTTCAAAACATTCAAGAGGAAGAGCTAGGCTAGACCATGACTGATTGCAGGATAAAAAACAAAGGAAAACTGAAATGCTAGAATCTCTTCAGAAAATCTGGTTTGAAGAAGTATTTTTTCAAAGGAAAAACCCACCCATTACACCACGCTAAAACCCAAAACAAATGCAACCCAAAAACAGCCAAGAACAACATACCAAAATTTAAATAAACCAAGATTGCAGCAACCAAGAGAGCAGGAAAACAAATCACACTACTGCTGCAACATGCCGAGAGCATCAGGCTTGTTGCAGCAAATTTTTTCTCTTTGTGTAAAAACATTAACCAACACATTCCTATGACCAAACTACAGGTTCATCAAACGTTATTTCCAGCTTTTAGATTTTAAGCAAGGAAAACACAACATCCGCTACTCCCATAAACTAAAAGAAACAGCAGGGCATGAAGTGCAGCAAAAGAGAAAGTGAAACCACGCTTAAAGCTACTGCCAAAGAGCACAAAACTTCAGATTTTTATCAAGATTGCTGCTAAAAGGTTTTAATCAACAGAAAAATTCTAGCTTTTTCCCACAAAACTCTTGACAATGGAAACAAGAAAAGAAGGAAAACAAGATCCACATGTAGACAATGGAATTTTAATCAAATTCCAAAAATTACCATTGGTTTATAAAATATTTTTGTCCAATCGGATATTGCCATATGGCATGTACACTTGGAAAAATTGGTTATTAAATGACCAATTATATTTTGCCACGTGTCAAGGTGAGGTGTTCCAGATCAGTTCAAGTTGCAGGGATATCTCCACCAACCAAATCACATCATATCACATGTTTATCGGATAAATATCTAAATATTTATTTCTTATTAAAGGGATAATATTTAGAGTTGTTTTATCCAAATATATCTCTTATATACTGCAATGGCCTGACCAGTCAAACGGCGCCACGTCACGTGTCCTCACGGGTTTGGCCAATCAAGGGATTACTTATCTCTTTATAAATAAATATAAAATGAAGAGATAATATTTGGCGAGCACAGTCCTAATATGACTGTACGTCTTGCTAGGCAAGTAGAGTGGTGTACATGATCTCAACCTCCACCTCTTGGTACAACTATAAATAGAGGTCTTTCAACCAAGCTAAGGAGACACAGAGATATCAAGAAGCATCTCATACACTCAAGTATTGAAGCTTCAAGCTACGAAGGTCTGGGTCTCAAAGCTCCTCAAGTCTTCCGCATATCAAGGCTTGAGCCTTCAAGTATTTTCAAATCCTTCAAATCTTCCATATCAAGATTTGAAGGAGTCGGTGGTTGATCCAAGAACAAGCTGCGAAGCCCTTGGATTGGTGTTCGAGGAGAAGAATCGAAGGAAGCTCTCCATAAGTTCGAGAAACTTCCAGAGATTGTACCTACATATTTTTTTCTAAATTTATATAGTACATATTTGTCGTGTATTTCTTTTTCTTGTCGTTTTGCAGACTTGAAATTTTTATCGCGTACAAATTTTTAGCTCTCCATAAGTTCGAGAAACTTCCAGAGATTGTACCTACATATTTTTTTCTAAATTTATATAGTACATATTTGTCGTGTATTTCTTTTTCTTGTCGTTTTGCAGACTTGAAATTTTTATCGCGTACAAATTTTTGGCACGCCCGGTGGGACCATCTCTGCCTTCCATCTCTTCTCCACGAATATTCGACTACGTATATCACCAATGGCACCAAAGAGCGACAAAATCATGATTGCACGTTCCAAGGCTACTGATGCTGAGCCTGTTCAGGAAGCTGCACATGTCGCCACCAATACCCGCATTATTGGTCCCGTGACAAGGAGTATGACGAGGACCTCCACCCAAAGTAGCATGGAACCCTGGGCGCCAACTCCCGTCTTCGGGTCAACATCACAAATGAGCTATTCCTCCACGATGGGGGTCCAAGACGTTTTCACCTCGATTGAGAAGGCTCTTGCCATGCTCGAATTTGGACCCGAACCCAAATTTCATAAGCATGACGATGATTCATCAAGCACGGGATCAGGCTCTTCACATGAAACTCTTCATTCAAGATTTTGTATTGAAGATTCTGCTGCTTCTTCTGCTGCAATGCCTGCCATGATGACAAATACTTTGAGTCTCGAAGAACAAGTTTCGAACATGTCCAAGATGATGGAAACCATGATGAAACACGTTAAGGACCAAGATGCTCTCATTGCTCAACTGCTCACCCAGAAAGATCATGCCCCTGAAGGAAGCCATGCGAATCGTAAGGAGCACCAAGAGCGTGAAAAAGGTAAAGACAAGGTGAAGGAAGTATATGTGACCGCCGATGGAGCTATTCCTGTGGAACAACTAAAGGAGCTTGTTGAAGGCGTGATCAAAGATAAAAAGGAGGGTGGTTCAAAGTCAAGCTTTACCTACTGCAAGCCTTACACTGCTAGAATTGACAACCTAGCAATGCCCGCCGGATATCAACCGCCTAAATTTCAACAGTTTGATGGGAAAGGCAGCCCAAAGCAACATGTGGCCCATTTTGTCGAAACCTGCAATAACGCTGGAACCTATGGTGACTTGCTAGTCAAACAGTTCGTCCGATCCTTGAAGGGTAACGCATTTGACTGGTACACTGATCTCACTCCGGGGTCCATCGACAGTTGGGAACAACTGGAACAAGAGTTTTTAAATCGCTTCTACAGCACTAGAAGAACTGTTAGTATGCTGGAGTTGACTAACACTCGTCAATGGAAGGATGAACCTGTGGTCAACTACATCGATAGGTGGAGAAGTCTGAGTCTCAACTGCAAGGATAGACTGTCTGAGCCCTCTGCCATAGAGATGTGCATCCGAGGAATGCATTGGAGCCTGAGCTATATTCTACAAGGTATACGCCCAAATACATTTGAAGAATTAGCTACTCGTGCTCATGATATGGAGTTAAGCATCACGGCCAATGCAACTGACGGGCTTCCTATTCAAGCTCCGCGAGCGCCGCCGCCTCGTCAAAGCAATGAAAGGCAAGAAAATAAGAAGGGGGGCAAGCCTACTTCAAAATTCAGTAATAAGGAGTCCATGGCAATAAACACAGCCCCCATGAAAATTGCTACCAAGGTGAGTCGAAAAATCACCGAAAAAGTAGACTCTTCTCAAAATAGGTCGGTAAGAAGACCTACTCTAAAAGAAATGCAAGAAAAGGAATACCCCTTTCTCGAATCTGATTTACAAGGAATGTTTGATGATCTTTTCAAGGAGAGGCTCCTTGAACTTCCCGATATGAAGCGCCCAGAGGAAGCTGGTCAAGTCAATGATCCAAATTACTGCTGTTATCATCGCTTGATTGGCCACCCTCTCACTAAATGCTTTGTCTTTAAAGACAAAATTATGGAATTGGCCCGTCAAGGAAAAATCCTTCTCGAGGAAGATAAAGCATCGACAAACCAAACAACAATAATGTTTGGGTCTGTGTGTTGTCCGATAGAAGTTTTATCCACAACAAGCAGCGCTTTGTCCAAGGAGCTTGAAAAATCCTCAATTAAAATTGTTATTGAAGATGACAATGAAGGATGGACTTTAGTCACTCGGAAGAGGACTTGCAAGCCAAAAATAAAGAAGTACATCTTTTCGAAAAGCATTCGTTCAACAAAGCCTGAAGTGATAATAAAACGACGAAATGCAACAAAGAAACAAAAGGGAGTGGCCACAAAACCAGTTCCTTCAGATTTTCATCTCCTTCAAGAGGTTCGACAGCCCGTGACGCTGAGAGAATTTATACCCAAGGGGTATTTAAGTGACGATGCTGATAACTCCATCTCTTGTAATGTCGTCAAAGCTGAAAGTTCTCAAGTCACACAAATTGGTGCAGAATTTGAGAAAAAACTCAAAATCGATGAGAAACCACCAGTGGATTGTGCAACGACCATCGTTTTTGATGATGATGATTTAACTGTTGAGTTCAAAACCCACAATCGACCTTTGTTTGTTAGTGCGTATGTCCGAGAGCAGAAGATGAATCGGATACTCATTGATGGGGGATCTGCTGTCAATATCATGTCCGTGCGTGCTATGAAAGAGTTAGAAATCTCAAGCGATGAACTCTCCCAGAGCCGCCTCATGATCCAACGATTTAACCAAGGGGGGCAAAGAGCAATTGGTCTCATAAGGCTTGAATTGCTCATTGGTGAGTTGTCTTCAAGTGCGTTATTTCATATCCTCGAAGCCAAAACCTCTTATAACATGCTCTTGGGAAGACCCTGGATTCACGAGAATGAAATTATACCGTCTACTCTGCATCAATGTTTCAAATATTGTCGAGACGGTATTGTTAAGAAAGTTACTGCCGATGACAAACCTTTCACGGAAGCCGAAACTCACTTTGCCGATGCCAAATTTTATCTTCACAAAGAAGCAAAAAGGAAGGAATCGGTAGGGGAAGAAAGTCAAGATTCCAAAGTACCCATTTTGCGGTATACTCCAAGATCAAAGAGAGAAGAATGTCAGTCTTCTTTTATCAGAAATGACACATTAAATGTTCCACTCACCAAGATAGAGCCTGTTAAAATTGAGAAGGTGAGCTTGCAAGGGTTTGTTCGTCCCAAAGAAGAACCGGCAGTGAAACATTACTCGCTACCAACTAATCGGACTCAAGAAGGTTTTGATTCAAACGCCTATAGACTTCTTGCTAAGGCGGGTTATAACCCAAATGAGAAGAATACATTGGGCAAACTCCCTCCTGAAGTGACTGGCGAGAGGACTCACGGATTGACACCTACGCAGAAAATGTTGAAAGAAAGGGGCTATAATGTTGAAAGTTCATCGATGGGTCTTGGTTATCAACCGCCCTCTCCTGTTCGTATAATGATCAAAAGAGCGAGTTGTAACTATGTGAACGAAGAAATGGAGGTCACAAGCCGAAAGAGATCTGTGTTCGACCGATTGGGAAATAAGTCAAAACGTACTTCTGTGTTTGACAGACTTGGCCCGCAGCCGAAAAATCTGAAGTCGCCCGTCTATGAGAGATTAGGCAGTAAGAAACAAGAGTACCAAGTTGCCAGGGAAGAAAGTCTTACTCCAATAAAGAAGAACAGACCAAGAAAGCGAGTCTCCAATTTCTTCATGCACTATGGAGACTTATTCAATGTAAGAATTGAAACCATTTTTGAAGAACAGGGTCAAGAAAGTACGGCTTCCTGTCACCATATTACGATCAGTGACCTTGAAGAAGAAGAAGAAGATGCAGATGACGCTCCCGCTGAACTTGAACAAGGGGTAAAAAATACGGTCGATGAGCTAAAAGAGATTAACCTCGGCACAAGCGACGATCCTCGCCCAATTTACATAAGCTCTTGTATGACTCCTGAAGAAGAAAAAGAGTATGTTGATTTGCTGCTCGAGTTCAGGGACGTCTTTGCCTGGAATTACTCAGAAATGCCTGGTTTGGATCCAAGGGTCGCCGTTCATAATTTGTCCGTCACGCGAGGAACAAAGCCTGTCAAGCAAACGCAAAGGCGCTTTCGGCCCGAATTGATTCCTCTGATAAAAAATGAGATAAATCGATTGATTGAAGCCGGATTCATACGAGAAGTAAAATATCCAACATGGATTTCAAGCATTGTCCCTGTGAGGAAGAAGAATGGGCAAATCCGAATTTGTGTTGATTTTCGAGACTTAAATGAGGCTTGTCCCAAAGATGATTTTCCGCTCCCCATCACAGAATTGACGGTAGATGCTACGACCGGGCACGAGGCGCTATCTTTTCTCGATGGATCGTCTGGCTACAATCAAATACGTATGGCGCCCGAGGATGAGGAGCTCACTGCCTTCCGCACCCCCAAGGGAATTTATTGCTATAAAGTGATGCCGTTTGGCTTGAAGAACGCTGGAGCGACATATCAAAGGGCAATGCAAAGAATTTTTGATGATATGCTCCATAAGAATGTGGAGTGCTACGTCGACGACCTTGTGGTGAAATCAAAGAAGCGAGAGGATCATATTCAAGACCTTCGAAGAGTCTTTCAACGCCTTCGAAGATACCAACTGAAGATGAATCCTTTGAAATGCGCATTCGGAGTCACTTCTGGCAAATTTCTCGGTTTCATCGTTCATCAACGGGGAATAGAGGTCGATCGATCAAAAATTGATGCCATTGTGAACATGCCTGAACCGCGAAATATTCATGAATTGAAGAGCCTTCAAGGGAAGTTGGCATATATCCGGAGGTTTATCTCTAATTTGGCCGGGCGATGCCAACCCTTTAGTAGACTGATGAAGAAAGGGGTACCCTTCGAGTGGGATGAATCGTGTAGAAATGCTTTTACAAGCATCAAGGCGTATCTCATGAATCCTCCAGTGCTGGCTGCGCCCATTCCAGGAAAACCATTGATTCTCTATATTTCCGCTCAAGAACGGTCGGTTGGAGCCTTACTTGCTCAAGAAAACGATGAAGGTAAGGAGAATGCGCTGTATTACTTGAGCCGGATGATGACATCTAATGAGTTGAACTACGCACCCATCGAGAAGTTGTGTTTGGCACTTATATTTGTCATTCAGAAGTTGAAGCATTATTTTCATGCACATACTATTCGTCTCATATCTAAGTCCAATCCCATTAAATATGTCATGGCAAAACCTGTACTATCTGATCGGCTCACGAGATGGTACCTCCAGTTTCAACAATTTGAAATTATTTACGTACCTGCGAAGGCTGTCAAAGGACAAATATTGGCAGACTTTTTAGCCGATCATCCCCTACCTGCCGAGTGGGAGTTGACTGATGAACTTCCCGATGAAGAAGTGTTTATGGTCGAATTGCCGTGGTCAATGTATTTTGATGGAGCTGCCCACCGTGATGGAGCTGGTGCGGGAGTTGTCTTTTATACTCCTGAAACAGATATATTGCCATACTCTTTCACTTTGACACGCCGGTGTTCCAACAATGTGGCTGAATATCAGGCGTTGATTCTCGGTCTTGAAACGGCTGTAGACATGAAGCAGTTGCATCTTAGAGTCTACGGTGATTCAAAATTGGTGGTAAATCAACTCCTTGGTATTTATGATGTCAAGAAACCTGAATTGATCCCATATTACAAGTATGCAAGGCAACTCATGGGATATTTAGGTAATGTCACTATAGAACATATCCCTTGAAATTTCAACCAACAAGCTGATTCTTTGGCAAGGGTGGCGTCCATGATCACTCTACCTTCTCATCGAAATCAGATTTCAATATGTCAAAATTGGGTCATACCTCCGATGTTTGATGAAGGTAATGATAGTGAAGAAGAAAATACTTATCATATTTTTGTCCATGAGATCGAAAAGGAAGATTGGCGTCACCTCATCATTGATCACCTTAATCATGGGAAGTTACCAGAAGATCCTAAGAAAAGGGTTGATATACGTCGTCGAGCACCACGTTTCATTTACTACAAAGGGACGCTTTACCAAAGGTCATTCGATGGGGTGTTTCTACGATGTCTTGGAGAAGATGAGGCCATGCAAGCAATGGAGGAGGCTCACTCTGGGATATGCGGTGCTTACCAGTCTGGCCCGAAATTACACTTTCGTATTAAAAGAATGGGATACTACTGGCCAACAATGGTAAAGGATTGCATTGACTTTGCTAGAAGATGTCAAGCATGTCAATTTCATGGCAATTTCATCCATCAGCCCCCTGAACCATTGCACCCAACTGTGGCTTCTTGGCCGTTCGATGCTTGGGGTTTGGATATAGTTGGACCACTTCCAAAGTCTTCTGGCGGACATGTTTTTATTTTGGCGGCGACGGATTACTTTTCAAAGTGGGCTGAAGCGATTCCTCTAAGAGAGGTCAAAAAGGAGAATGTAGTGGATTTCATTCGCTTGCACATCATTTATCGGTATGGAGTCCCGCGTTATATCATTACCGATAATGGTAAGCCTTTTTACAATGTAGCAATGAACAAACTTTGTGAGAAATTTCATTTCAAACAATACAATTCGTCCATGTACTACGCTGCTGCAAATGGACTCGCTGAAGCATTCAACAAGACCTTATGTAGTCTGTTGAAGAAAGTCGTGAATAAATCGAGAAGGGATTGGCATCTTCGAATTGGAGAAGCACTTTGGGCATACCGAACTACTTTTCGAACTCCCACGCAAGCGACCCCATACGCGCTTGTTTATGGTGTTGAAACTGTTCTTCCACTTGAGTGTCAAATACCTTCGCTAAGAATTGCGATTCAAGAAGGGCTCAGTGGAGAAGATAATGTCCGTCTTCGCCTTGAGGAGTTAGAAGCACTCGACGAAAAGAGATTGGAAACCCAGCAACGGATTGAGTGTTATCAAGCCCGCCTTTCAAAAGCATTTAATAAACATGTCCGGCCACGCTCTTTCCAGATTGGAGATTTAGTACTCGCCGTTCGGAGACCAATCATTCTCACTCATGGCGGTCAAAGAAAGTTTACTTCTAAGTGGGATGGGCCCTATGTTGTTCGAGAAGTGTATACAAATGGCTCATACAAGTTGGTTGCTGAAGACGGGTTAAGGGTTGGCCCCATCAATGGCAAGTACCTAAAAAGGTACTATGCGTAATCGGAACCGCGCAAGGCTCCTGGCCCGCATGAGCTAAAACTGTGGATGGCAACCACCAATAGTGTAGCATGTGGTTAAACTGCTGAAACACTCCACCAAGTCTAAGGTGGTAAACAAATAGATACTCCTGACCCGCATGAGGTTAAAATGTGAACGGCAGGAACTACGTGTGACTTGATTCCCCTTGTTGGGATACGTAGGCAGCTTGGAGGGCAACTTCTAAGTTCAGTTACACCACTTCAAATCAAATCCTTGTCCCTTGCAAAAAAAAAAAAAAGAATTTTCTTTTTCCAAAAAATAAAAAAAAATAATAATAAAATAAAAGGCTCCATTTGAGTTCTTTTCTCTTAAAAATAAATAAAAAAAAACAAGAGATAAGAAATTAAAAGCGTTTTATTATTAAGAAGGAAAAATTCATTACATGAAAAAAAATGAGTGATTCAAGGAAAAGAAGAACATGGTGGAAAGTCTAAATATCAAATTTGTATTCCACTACAGCTGCTTTATATGATTCAAGTGCAGACGTCATGTCTTCAAGTTCCTTCACAGCATCATCAGTCAAGATGCTAGCGTTTTCAATGGAAGATAACTCATCATGCGCTTGGGTTATTTCGGCTTGGATCTCTTTGGAAGTCGCGTGCTTTTGATCGATAGTTGAAGTGATTTCCAAGCTTTGCTTCTCCAAACTGATGAGTTCCTGTTGTAGAACCTTCTTCCTGGCTTCAATGGATTGTAACTCTTCTTCAAAACGTTGCAAATGACAAGTTAGCTCTTCTCCCTTTGCCTTAACTTTCTCGAGTTGGACGGTCGCTTTGGAAAGGAGTTCTGCATGTGTTTCTTTGCTCATCCTTTCCCACGATGAAGATGCTAGAACATCATAAGCTTCCGCCTTGGCAAACAATTCCATCAAGTGGTCTTTTAAAGGGAGACCATTGGCGGGATCCGTTCTTGTGATTTCTGCAATGATTTCCTCTGCACACTCTTTTAAAGAAGAGATCTGCTCAATTGGAGTGTCAAGAATCTGTCCGCGGAAATCCATCCATAAGCTTTGCAAGTACTTTCTTCGATGTGCCTGGATCAACTTTTGACCATGAAATTCTGAAACCAATGCCACCTTAGGCCTTTTTCGAATTTCGTGTGAACTAGTCAGCTCCTTCTTATGCATTGACGAAGTACCTCCACTGGGGGCAAGTTGTCTTGGAGTACTGATAGCTACTTCGTCACTCTTGTTGTTTGAGATTATATCATCAGCTTCGAGTTCGGGTGATGAATTGTTACCAACACCTTCTTGACGGAATTCAAGAAACGGGGGCTGAAAAGGAAAAAGTTAAAAAAAAAAATTTTTTAAAAAAAAAGGAAAAGGATGGAGAGATGATTACCTTAAGTGGTGACACTCCGACCAACGGTGGTGTAAAGGAAATCTCCTCCAAATCAGAAGATGTCCTCTTTTTCGATCGGTTCCAATGACGATCTTGACTACTACTACCGCTCGCCAATGAATGGACCCCTTCTTGGGTAGATCCGATGTCCTGAACTTGAGTTCCTTCCTTTTCTATAGCCTCGATAGAATCACGATCGTCCACCGTTTCAATTTCGATATCTTCTTCAGTACGAGTTGCCGATAAGGATTTCGAAGTTTTGGGCGGCGTCTTCTTCGCTGGAACCGCTGGTTGCGCCTCTTTGATGGCCTGCCGAGAGTTCTTGGAAGACTTATTTTTTGTAGCAATATTTTTCGAGGGACTGCTAGTAGTTTTGTTCTTTCGCAGGGTGGATGAGGCAAGACCCGTTACAATCTCTATAGCTCCATTATGATGCACTGACTCGTTAGCGGAGGTAATCTTACCCTTCTTCGATGATTGCTGAGGGATCTTAACGGTGAATTTAAAGGAAGTTGAAGAGACACTATTTGACCGAGTCGACCACCAGGCGTCATAGTCTTTTGTGATCAATGGATGCTTCCTATGCGCGGGTATAGTCATCCGAGATCGCGTCTGTGTGCGAACTGAAGAATCCCATAGTTGAATAGCCTCGCCCAAAGTGTAAGTGTGAGTGATTTCTTTCAAGTTGTTGGGAATGTCTTGACAAAAGCCGAATTGTCTGCTAAACCTGCAAGAATTATATTTTTCAATAATAAAAGTATTATCCTTACGTAGAGTTAAATGGCAAGAGCGTTGACTAATGAAATAGCTCGTGAGTCTTGATGATAAGGATCCGTCATCGATCAACACCTTTTCTTCATTCTCAGTCCAGCACAATTTAGGGAGCATCAAAGGATTCACTTCTTTGAAAATTTCCTCAGCTTCCAATTGACCATAAAATATTGCCATTTTCTCACCACTAAATCTCGTCATGCGCGCGTGGTGGCTACTCACTTGATTATTCTCGTGATATACGTCAAAGTATTGGCCAATCCAAGCATAGACGTAATGGATTGGAAAAGCTACCCCGCATTCTCCAAGGTTAGGGGCGTAGACGATCTCCCTCAACCCATGATATATGCTCGCAAGGACGGGAATTGCAAGACAAAATCTTTTTCCTGTAGCCATTAAGCATGCAACTTTAAAGACACTTGGGCGAATGCGATCGACCTTTTTGCTTGGCAAAAGAAACTTGCAAATCCAGCACGCTATGAATGCCGCAATATAGGTTTCCTTTCTTAAATATCCGGGAATGTCCAGTGTGTCGAAAGGGACGTTGAAGTCCTTCGTATCAACAAGGTCGTAAGGCTCCACGCTTCCAGAAGGGTTGTAAGTCATTTTTGGTTTAGATGTGGTCTTCCTTCTATTCGCTCTACTCGGAGGAGCCCTATACCTAGTCTCTCATTTGAACCAGAAGCGAACCCAGTCCTTCATCCATACCCCTTGGTCGTTCGTCCAAAGGTGGTAGTAGGCAGAAAAGAGGTGCCTGCAACTCTCGGGGAGAAGTGGCTTCCCTTCTTTGTCACGAGTAAGGAGCTCCCGCGCCGAAGGAACAACTTCATCAAAAAACGCGCCATCGATCGAAAGGCCACCAAGTCGATAAAGGTCCCAAAGTGTGATGGACAACTCCCCAACGGGTGTATGGAGTGTGTTCGTCGAGGGACACCAATATTTGAAGAAGGCTCGCAAGATATTTTCACAGCGGTCGTAGGAGTATCTCGACGCGCAGACGGCTTCAAATATGCCAGCGCGTGTGAGTATGTCTTTATGCCTTCCAAGCATGTCCTCAACCCACTCCCAATAATGGGAGGTAAAGCACGCCTCGCCGAAGAATGACGAAGGGGTTTTCCATGTAGCTTTGTCAACATTGAATCCCACGAACGGAAGAGTGAATTTGGCTATTTCTGGATCTCCATTGTGAAGAGACGAGTTTAGCACGACCACTTCTTCTTCCCTTGACGTAGTGGAGAAAGTCGACGGTGCCACCACTTCCTTAGTCCACTTGCTAGTCCAGTCTTCGAGATGAAAGCATCCTTCGAGGGGTATGAAGGATTCAGCGAGCGGGCCAATTGCGGGTTTGTAAACATGTAGTGACAAGCTCTTTGATTGCGTTCCTCCCCGTTCATCCGTCAGCGAAATATGCGGCAATGGCACGGCATAATCCTTAATTTGCATGACTGCTGGGATTTTGAAAAAAAAAGTATTAGACAATGAGGAAAATTTCTTGCAAAATTTTGGTAATTAAATTACCTAATTGGTGGCCCTCTTCAAATCCCCAAAGTTGCTTCAAGATTCGTTTCAGGCACGAGCTGGGTTATCTACAAAAGAGCAAGTTAGTAAAGTTAAGATATTGACGTGGGTTGAAAAAAAAAAAAAGAAAAAGGGCTCTCAAATACCATATTTGATATTACCCTCATACATGAAAAAAAAGAGGTTCAAATATCATATTTGGTATTATCTTAATGGATTAGCAAAAAAAAAAGAAAAAAAAAACTTTGCTCAAATATCATATTTAGTGTTAAAAAAAAAGGGGAGGAGTTCAAATATCATATTTGGTATTGTCCTAATAGATTAGCAAAAAAAAAAAAAATTTTTTAAATATCATATTTAGTGTTAAGGCAAAGGGGGGGGTTCAAATATCATATTTGGTAAAACACAAAAACAAAAACAAAAAAAAAACAAAAACAAAAAAAAAGGGGAAAAAAAAAGAAGGTACAAAAAAATTGGATTTTCAGCCATGAGTAATAGCTCAAATATCATGCTTGACATTATTTTAGTAAATAAATCAAAGGGCCAGGTTACCTTGTAATACGTCAGAGATACAGGTTAAAGGCACGGGTTAAGTGAAGAAATAAATTTCAAGTACTGATCATGGTCAAAGCATCTAACGATGAGACACGTAGGAGCCTTGATCGAGACCTCTTGTAACAACTAAATGTTGCGGGTGAAGCAATGAAAAGAAAACCTGAAGTACCTGACAAACGAAGGAAAGTACTTGTTGCTGGAGTATAACTGGCGGATGGTGGCTGTCCCTCGCAGCAGTGGCCGCGTGATGATATAGCTAAAGAAAAAGAAAGCTCGTTGAAAAGTTGTAGCCCAGACGTGGCTATTTATAGGGAAAAATTAGATGAGAGTCTGAGCCAAGAAGAAAGTTTCCTCTACACGAGTCTGTGAGAAAGTTGAGTCCCTTTTGAAATCGACTTTATTGATCCGAAACTGACTTGTCAAAGGTCTCCTAGACTACGCCGGCTAAAGTAATTCGCCACGGTCAAGAATTCTTTTTTTGGCTTGGGATTGGTCAATTGTGATTGGTATGGGAAAAAGCCTTGTGGGCCACCATGCAAATTGAAGCGCCAAAACTTGTCAGATGATACACAGCGGGTTTGAAGCTTTGGCACGGTACGTTTGACCCTGGAATTGATATCACTAATGTTGCATGGATTGGAGGGCCCCACATGACCATCTTATGAGCAAAGCTCACAAATTGATATACGAAGTGCAAGATTTTGAGTAAAGCTACGGGATTGCATTGGGAAATTGAAAGCTAGCAATTGAAAGCTAGCCATGCATGACACTGGACTACGGGATTGCATTGGGAAATTGATATAAGGTGGTCCGGCCTCGGGAAATTGAAAGCTAGCAATCTTGGAAATTGAGCTCAATAAGGGAGGCATTGTTGGTATTCCACGTAACTATCATATGTGATACAATTAATTGATATAAAGTTTGCAAAGCTTGAAGTTTAGCCCATTTATGGGTTTCACTTGAAAACTAATATGTCAGTGGTGTTCAAATTGAAGCAAAAATTATGTGTCAAAACTTGTCCGTTCAAAATTTGCTCCGATATCCAGCATTCACGCTCAAGTTTCGAGGGGGCATTTGTAGACAATGGAATTTTAATTAAATTCCAAAAATTACCATTGGTTTATAAAATATTTTTGTCCAATCGGATATTGCCATATGGCATGTACACTTGGAAAAATTGGTTATTAAATGACCAATTATATTTTGCCACGTGTCAAGGTGAGGTGTTCCAGATCAGTTCAAGTTGCAGGGATATCTCCACCAACCAAATCACATCATATCACATGTTTATCGGATAAATATCTAAATATTTATTTCTTATTAAAGGGATAATATTTAGAGTTGTTTTATCCAAATATATCTCTTATATACTGCAATGGCCTGACCAGTCAAACGGCGCCACGTCACGTGTCCCCACGGGTTTGGCCAATCAAGGGATTACTTATCTCTTTATTAATAAATATAAAATGAAGAGATAATATTTGGCGAGCACAGTCCTAATATGACTGTACGTCTTGCTAGGCAAGTAGAGTGGTGTACATGATCTCAACCTCCACCTCTTGCTACAACTATAAATAGAGGTCTCTCAACCAAGCTAAGGAGACACAGAGATATCAAGAAGCATCTCATACACTCAAGTATTGAAGCTTCAAGCTACGAAGGTCTGGGTCTCAAAGCTCCTCAAGTCTTCCGCATATCAAGGCTTGAGCCTTCAAGTATTTTCAAATCCTTCAAATCTTCCATATCAAGATTTGAAGGAGTCGGTGGTTGATCCAAGAACAAGCTGCGAAGCCCTTGGATTGGTGTTCGAGGAGAAGAATCGAAGGAAGCTCTCCATAAGTTCGAGAAACTTCCAGAGATTGTACCTACATATTTTTTTCTAAATTTATATAGTACATATTTGTCGTGTATTTCTTTTTCTTGTCGTTTTGCAGACTTGAAATTTTTATCGCGTACACCACAGTTCATCCCTTCCTCAGCGGATTTACGGAAAAGAAAACAACTAGACTTCATCCAAGAGCTTCAAGTAAAGATCTAAAATATAGCTTTGATGGGGAACTTGGAAGTATACCTTAAAGAGTTGACAGAAGCTAATGCAGTCTGTGAACAAAAATCGGCCGATGAAGGAAGTTTTCCAGCAGTTCCTCCTTCTGATCCTTTCCCTTGCTCCAACGAACCAGAACCTTTTTCTTCCTTCCTTGCAACCCAGATTCTTCCTGAAGCCCCCAACTGTTAGCTCTCCCTCTCTCAGTTGCAACCTTTCTTCCTTAATTCCTTTCTTGCTTTCAGCTTTTCATTTTCTTTCTCAAACCCACGATTCCCTTGACTCCAGATTTTCTTTTCATCAAACTCCCCTCAGAATTTTTTCAGCTTTCTTTTTCTGGTTCCTCTCTATCTCCCATGCCGTTTGCTGCTCTCCTCTGTTTCCCTCTTGCTCAGTTTTCCTTTCCGCCGTTCACTCCTTCTGTTTTTTGCTTTCCCTTTTGTTGCCTCAGCCGTCAGTCCCCAAAACCTCTCCTAGCCTTTTGTTTCTTTCTACAACCATCAACTGCCTTCCTCTAGATCCCTTCCGTCCTCCCTCAAAAACCTCACGGCTGAAACCCTTTCTTTCTACTCTCTCATTTCCAGTTCTCTACCCGGAAAAAAAAACCCCCAGCCTTTCCTTTCCCTTTGATGTTTTACTATCTCTCCGATCCTCTCCCCCTGCGGCTGCTGTTCTCTTTTTCTATTTATATGGGACTCCTCAACCCTAAAACCCAGTCCTTTCTTCTATAATTTGCAGCCAAGGGGCTGCCCAGCCTTTCCTTGCAAGCTGCGACAAAACGCAGCTTGCATGCCGCAAAAACTCTTTTTTTTTTCTTTTTTTTTTCAACTTAATAATTTAACAAAAATAAAAGTAAAACTAAATAATAATAAAAACAACAATTTTAATTACAAATACATCAAAATAAACAAACTAAAACAACAAAATTGCCATTTTCAATCTTTTTCTTTCATTTTTCATTTTTCATCATTTTTCACTTTTTCTCTCTTTTTTTTTTCACTTTCAAGAAAGCATTGAATTTAGATTACAAACGACTAAATCATATTTTTTGAATGCTTTTTCTTTTTCTTTTTTTCCATTTTTTCAACAAATTCTATGATGAAAACTTAAAAAATAAAATAAAAAAATAAAATAAAAACTAAGAAAACTAAAAACACTGAAAATTTGGTGTCTACAAAGAGGAGATCCGAAAGAAGTATCCAGAGTTGTTTTTGAATCAAGGTATGAATTTCGAAAACGAAATTTTTTTAAGGGGGAAAGGATGTGAGGACCCGAATTCTTATTTTACTTACTTTTATTTTATTATACTGGCTTATTATTTATTTAGTCATTCACTTCGATTAATTTATTTCATTCATTTTTATTTTATTTGCATGGATCAATGTCACAGTTTATATTTTAAAATATTTCGCTTGTAAAATTAATTTGTCTACGGCTTATTTAGTAAGAAATAGTGATTACACATTTTTCGAGGTAAAATTCAATCCGAGAGTACATTGATCTTGGAGAATTAAGGATGATCTATAGTAAACTAAGAAAAATTAATTGAGACATTAGATGTGAGTGAGTTAAATTAATCTCAATTAGGAGCACTAACGGCCTCCTATTCATTTGTTGACTTTTGGGTACCAAAGCACCTTTATGTCATTTCTTCCTTTTCATTCCATCACATCACACAAAAGCCAACGCGGCTGCCGTGGCGAACTCCTCTTAAGTTGCTTTGAGACATCTCGAGTTTGCCAATTTGGTCATGCATGGACTCAAGTTTTTTATCCATGATGCGTGACAACTCCCCCTTCAAGCTTTCAGCAAAGACTTGAAAGTCAAAAGCTGGTGTACTCTCTCCTTCGTTGGATATGTTGGTTGAAACTGTAAAAATTGTCAGTAGCACAAAAGTATGTCCACATTTCACTCCTTTACATGTATACCCTCAAACTCGTGTATCACTCAGCTAGGTATTCATTCTATTGAACTCAGCAACTCAATTCTCAAGGCTTCTCGTTCCACCCCTTGAATAAATTAGAGTTTCTTTTCGACGTTGAACAACTTAGCAACTTTCAATCGAGTAAGATTGTAGCAAAATTAGCACAACTGACCTGGACAAAATTTGACTCAAAAACTGACCTCTAAGACTCGAAGATATACTGGAAATATTCTGGAAATTGATTAAGAGTAGTGACTAAGGAAAACAACAGCAAACGACTTAAGAAAGAACAAGAACAACTCTACCTGACACAGCTTTGTCTTGTTGCTTTAGAATTAGGAAACAAGCTGGAATAATATCTGGAATTTGGAAACTTCCCTCTTTACCCAATGAAACAATATTTAATCCCCCAAAATAGCATATTCTAAATGGATTTAGAGCAGCCAAATAAAATTGGTAAGCTGAAGTTGGAAACTGATCAGAATTTGGAAACAAAGGGGAGGCTATCTTTGATGTCTTTTCCCAACTGATTTTGGAGTCCTTCAATCTAACACATGGTACCCCTTTCAGGTTATTCCAGACCCAATTCGTGGCTGAATACTTGATTTTTCTTCCTTTTTTTTCTCTTTTGTTTTTAACACAAATAGCCAAGAACTAGGGCTCAATGGGAAAACTAGGGACGCTCTTTGTTTGTTTTTTTTTTTGCTGACTCGATGAAGATGTAACTCAAGAACTTCAAGAAGATCCAAATTTTGTAGCAAGAAGTTCAATATTTACTGGATGTAAACCCATGGATTCAAGATCTCCAAGATCTTCCCTCAACAACCCAAGATTTTTCAAGAACAAGTTCAAAGTTTCCCAAATTTCCAGCGATGGTTTTGAGTGGTTCAAGAATCAAGTTTTTGGTCTTCAAGAACTTCAAGATTGATGTTCATACAATCTGGAACTTCAAGAAAAACCAGAATTTGACCCAAGAAATTCAAGACAAAGGTATGTTATAGCCACACAAACCCAGCAACACAACTTGTGATAGAAACCCTAGATGTGTCACTGATTCCTTCACAATCTGAGAATCGAACAAAATTTTTTCTCTTTTTTTTACTGTAACACGAAATTAGTAACACACAAGTTGACACCCTAAAACTCTAGAAACATGAAGAAACAACTAGATTTGAGGTAAACAGATTCGGACAGCAAGAAAACTCAAGATGCGACAAGAAATCACAAAACCTTAGTGAAGGAACAATAAACGAAGTAAAACCTGGAATTTTTTTTAATGACTCTAAACAGAAACAAAAACCCTAGAACAAAGTAAATAGGAAACACAAAATTGACACAAAATAGGGATATAACTTGATACCTTCAATCAACTCTGATACCAGCTGATACGAACATCGCCAATCTTGTGACGAAACCAGTAAGAGACAAGCCCAAAGATCTAGAATTGGTATCAAAGTTTGGAGCGGAAGACCTCAACTCGTTAATCACATGGTTAACAAACCTTGGTATAAGGTAGAAGACGCCACAATCGAATGTGATCTTTTATTGATAAGTCATAGAACACTCAAAGAAATTCTCTAAGTTGTTCAAGGTGCTTTTGCAAAAGCCAAGAGAAAGTACTCTCAAAAATCTGAAATTTTATTACTTGGTCAAAGTATGACACTTAGGCTAGTATTTATAGCCTTACAATGAGAACCCTAATGTGGGTTGGAAAGACTAAAAATATGACAAAATTTCCTAAACAATAGGTCATTAAAATCGGCTCCAAGGCATGCAAGCTGGCCGAATTATTTCACTACTTGAAATGACTAAAATATGACTAGAAAATACTCCAAATAGCTAACTAAACAATTAAGCAACTCTATGGGTCCATTGAACTTGAATTTGACTCGACCAAACCCTAGATTGAGTAACAACTAGGGCTTGGTACTCCGTGACCTTCCTTCAATTGAACAAGGTAGATCAACTTCAAATCATCATGCTCAAGTCCTTCAATGACTTTCGGGACAACTTCTTGACTTTGCACTTCACAAACCAACCCTTGAAGTGCCTCTCGTAGTCTCTTAGCTCAAACTCGTGTAACCGGTCCTAATGGAACTTTAATCTTGTTCGATGGCATGGCTTGACTTGTATCAGTCAAACCTCTGTTAACCAACCTAGGAACCCTGAAATAAGGGAAGATAGGGACCTAGAACGGTTTCAAAAGCTTTCTCCTCCCAAATTTCTTGGAGGGCTAGACCCGAAAGTAGTAGAGAGATGGCTGGAGACAATGATCAATATCTTCGCCGCCTTGAATTATATGGAGGAAAGGCAGGTGAATTTTATTGTATTCCAATTCGAAGGACCAGCCAGAGCCTGGTGGAATGTGATTAGGACTAAGTGGGAGAAAGAACAGACAACATGGATTTGGTTGAACTTTATACGAGAGTTTAACGAGAAATATTTTCCACCCATAGTCCAGGAGAAAAGGGTAGACGATTTCATTAGACTATATCAAGGAGTCTTAAGTGTGTCCGAGTATGAGACTCAATTCACTAAGTTATCTAAATTTGCTTCTAAATTAGTAGCTACGAAGCAAAGGAGGGTGAGGCGGTTTATACAAGGGTCAAATATAGAAATACAAGAGACTTTGGCGGTGACATAGATTAATACTTTCACAGAAGTTTTGGAGAAAGACCAGAGGATTGAGATTGCAAAGACGTAGGTGAAGGCTTTTTATGCAAGAAAGAGTGGTGCACCTAGTGGAGGCCAACGACAGGGACAAGGTGATAGGGGTATACCACCCCCTAAGGTGGGTCTAGAAGCTGGTGGTGGGAGAATGTTAGGAACATCTAAGGGAGTTGCTTCGAGAGGAGCTGCAAGTGGAAGAGAACAACTGAGAGGTGCCTCACAAGGAGGTCAAAATCAACCCCTACTTATCTTATGGGTATTATGGAAAGTCTAATCATACTGAGGATAATTGTTGGCGAAAGGTATGGAAGTATTTACGATGCGGGAGTGCCGAGCACCTACTCACAACTTACCTACTCACCAGTGGTAACTAGCAGGCCGATAAGTCGAACCCTAGACTGACTAATGTAGGAGGGACCAGGCCAAGGGTGCTAGCCAGAGTATATGTTCTGGATCAACAACAAATGCCGAGCCGTCGGAAGTAGTGGAAGGTACGATCCCTATTTTCCATTTTTGGCTAAAATTTTGATAGACCCTGATGCAACTTATTCCTTTGTCAACCCTACTTTTATGTGTGGAATTAACATGAAGGTTGAGAGACTACCATATGATTTAGAAGTGAGAACACCTACAGGTGATCAATCTTTACTTGCTAACGAGGTGTGTAGTGTGAGGACCCGAAAATTATCTTTATTTTGTCTTATTTATTTGAGCACATTTTATTTACTTTATTTTATTACCTTAATTTTCCAGATATTTTTGTAAGTGAGTCAAGTTTTTAAATCATTTTCCTTGTATAAGTTAGTTCATGTTAAGTTTGAATTGCATTATGGATGTGGGACTCGCTAATGCGGTGAGTGCGATAAATTTTTGAAAATTAAAAGGGGTTTTGTACAAAGGAATATTATTTTATAAGGTGTTAAGAGATAATTAGAGATTGGTTACATATTTTAGTGATTAGAAGACAATAGGATGAGAATTAATCTTGGAAGGACAATTGTTACAACATCCATGGAACTTTAACCTTGACTTGGACTACTCTTAGCCTTTAAGTAAAAGAAAAATTGACTAAAAATTTCATTTCCTTTCTTTCTTCTTCCTCTTGGTCGTGCACTTCATCTCCCAATTAGCCAAGAAAGTTCCAATTTTTCTTCTCTTGGCCGGCCACCCTTCTCCATTTTAAACCAAAAATTTCAGCTTCATCTTCTTCCTTTTTGTTCCCAAAAATTCACTCCAATCTTGCTCATCTTCTTGGACCATCACTCAAGCTTAGTAGGAGACTTGGAGGAAGAAGATTCTTGGTAGTTTGGAGCTTATTTCCTTGTAGTTTCTCACTACCCTTGGAAGAAGGTAAACCCCCTCAAAACCCTCATTTTCTTTCATCTCTTAGTTAGATTTTGGTTAGTTTTAACTAAGTTAAGCTTGGGTTGTTGATGGGTTCCTTGAACCTTGACTTTAGGTAGATGTCTTGAAGTGGATTCTTGGATTGTGGCCTTGAGGAATTATTGTCTGTTTGGTTGTTGTGTTGGTGATTTATAGTTTGATTTTGGTATGAAGAAGTTGGAGAGAAAATTTGATGAGATATTGGAGCAAGCTATCCGATTTTTGCTGGTTCAGTTTTCCTCATTTTAATTTCGAATTTTGTGGTTGTGTTGATGGCAAAATGCTTGTTATATGTTGGTGTATATGTGTTTAAATTATCTCCCAAAAAGCATTTCATTTGGTTGAGAGAAGGTTAGGTTAAAGTGAGGAAGCAAACCTGGGAAAACTTCTGATCAGTGTAGCCATCAAGTATACACTCAACAAGCCATAACTTTTTGTACAGGAGTCAAAATCAAATGTCGTTTGTGGCATATAAAACTAGACTCCGAGAACTTTCCAACTGTATAAAATGCACCCACTAGTTCATTTCATGTAAGCCGCAGTGAGCCGGCAAAGTCGACAAATTTTTCTTTACTGTTTTAACCGAGAAACATACATAGCTGCAATTTGTAGCTCGTTTTCACTCATCTTACAAAATGAATTTGAAGATAGTTTCTTCTAGTAATTTTTAAAATTTTGAATCTAGTTTTCTATGCCATAAACCACGCTAATTTTGAACTTGTATAGCCTTAGTTATGATCTGATCTCGAAACTGTGTCAAGTGCTCCAAAGCTGAAAATTCGTGAACCAGGTTTCAAAAATCAGCATTTATGAAACTATTGCATCTTAGTGTAGAAGGATCCAAATTGATTTCTATTTGTTACATTTGAAACTAGACTTGGAGTTCGTTCAGTGGTATAAATTTCAAAGGCTTGATTATATTTCTATGAATTTTTCCAAATTTCCAAATTTCATTGAAAATGCAAGATTGCTTGCTCTGTTCTTACTGAAATAGTGACTTGAAGCTAAGATTTGACTAATTTAGGATTCGAATCTGAAAAAAGTGTCTTCTAAAGAGTTTTAATTCATTGAGTTTATTTTCCAACGGTATAAGATTTGATAATTTTAGACTTATGAAAGTCAAGTTAGGATTTTTTAAAAAAAGATTGCCAAAACTGAATTTTTCCTGGTAAAGTGACAACATTCCACAGTCACTTGGAAACATTTTCTAGGTCACAAGCATAACTTTCTTGGTTATTTAAACTTCATTTTATAATTGGAAAATGGATTTCACTCCCTAGTATTATGCGCTTAGATTTTCATGAAAATGAACTATAAAATGGAGCGTTTTAGTTAGAGTACTTCTTGAGGGATTTCACTAGCTTCATATTTTAAACTTGAAACTTTTACCAAAATATTTACTATGAAAATGTGAGAACTCGGAAAAATTCTTTATTTTAAACATTATTTTATTCCTTTGCACCCGTTTTCTATATTTTCTTTATTATAGTAATTTTATAGATATTTTTACAAGTAAATATAGTTTTTAAATCATTTTTGCAGTATAAGTTAGTTCATGAGAAATTAGGAGTGTATATTGGACGTGGGACTCGCCAGTGCGTTAAGTGAGAGAAATTCGGCCAATTAGGTTAAATTTTGCATAAAGGGATTTAATTACTAGGTGTTAGGAAATAATTAGAGGTTACCTAAATGGATTAACCATGGGGAAACAAGAAGATAGTTTTAAGCATAAAAGGTGCCACGTGTCACTTTCCTATTCGAACTTGGACTTTGACTAACTTTCTTTACCTTTACTAAAACCTCAATTTTGATCCAAAAATCATCTTCAATCCAACCCTCTTGGCCGAACCTCTTAAGGAGAGAAAAGAGAGAAAGCTTCAACTTTTATCTTCTATTTCTTGCTTATATCTTGAAATCCAACCGATTAAATCTTAAATTTGTCCACAAAAGTGACTTGCTAAGGGAGTTTCAAGGTATTGATGAAGTTGTTTTGGAGAAGGAACCCCTAAGCTACTACCTTTCTTGAGGTGTCAAGGTATTTTGCTTGGAAACTCACTTTTTATTCCTAATAATGGTAAATTAGTGACTTGTGGTGGCTAAATAGGCTGGTTTATGGAAGATTTCATGGATTAAAGTCGAGTTAGATAAATTTCTGATTTTTGGGGGATTTTTCTGTTTTCATATGATGGTTATGGTTGGCCTTGGATTCATAGCTCTAAATTGTGTTAAATGGAGCCTTTGTGCGTTAATTGCGATTGTTTTTGGAAAATTTCAGTTTTAGGGCTTTTAATTAGGGCTTTATTATGGTTGATTGTTGAGCTTCTAATTGGCTAAGATTGAGTGGTATTGTAACCCTAATGTGGTGTGTTGAATAGCCTATGATTTGTAAGTGTACTTGTGGTTGTTTTGGATGAATTTAAATGGTTGTTTATAGGATGGAAAATCTGAAATTTTAGGGGAAATGCTATTCAAATGTTGAGGATATTGGATTCTTGTGAGTTTAGGTTGAGGTTGGATAAAAATGAAAGGTTTTGGGGTTTGTTTCTAGTTTTAGCCCTAAATGTTATGTATTTTGATTCCAAGCTGTATGTGGTTTTGCCTTAATAGTTCATTTAAGAGGTATTCGACTCGTGTTCGAGTCTCAATTGTGCTTTCTTGATTGTTATAGGGCGTGCCGGTGATCCGAGGCTTACGTCGGGCGAAAACTTGTGAAATTGCTTTGTTTGACTTGGTAAGTGTACTACTCACATGATTGTTATTCCGTGGCTTTATTGTACTTGAAATCTGTGATTGGACTACTTGTGATTACTGTTTATGCTAGATGAGACGAAGGTGTATTTTACCACTCTCATACTCTATGGCTTATTTGACCGTTTACTGTATCACTTGGAATTCTATTGATTGTACTTGATTTTGTGTCATTTAGACGTGTATCCAACGACCATTGCTGTTAACTCTGAGCTCAACCTCAGTGGTAGTCAATTGACTCGAGCCAGCAAGAATTTGGTCGAGGGAAATTGACAAGTCATGGGGATCTTCGGGTATGAGACTCTTAATTCCGATATACTCGAGTATTACCATTTCTGTTCTGATTGGTGTTCGGGCCCAGTAAGGGGTATGTGTGGTGGACAGAAATCAGAGTAAAATTGGGTCTACTGTAATGGTTACTTTTAAGCGTTGACGGAGAGTAAACGAGGTGAGATCAAGTACAGCAAAAGAGGAAGAGGGCTCTTGAGAGCCATCCGTATCCTTTTACTCTCTAAATGATGTACGATGGTTGTTCTTGTTCATTTGATGAATGTATTTGATATAAGTAGCATTGTATTTTGGTGATCCTTGAATGCTTGAGTGATGGTACCTCATTGGGCGAAAACTCACCCCGTTAACTTTGTTTTCCTTACAGGGAACCATCTTTTGGACCAATGATCATTTTGAAGAATGAATTGAGCTAGTATAAATACTCTTTTGTATAGCTTCTCGGGAGTTGGAAAACCCTAAATGTACCTTGATCCGAATATTTCCCTTTTGATTTGTAAATTACAAATGTATATATATAACTGTTTAATCATGTCCATGCATTATATTTGGTTTGGAAATGTTCATTCTCTAAAGTTATATAATGTTATTTGTATTCGATTGGGTTTCGGCCAGATTGTGAGGTGGCAGTCACTATTCACTTTCAGTTTTGATTTTCATTTTTCTGTTTTGTGATTGTTGAATCGTTTAGGAGCACTAATATATATATTTCAGAACATTTTAGTTTGTGTATTATTAGGAGCACTAATATTAGTTTGGTCTTAGTAGTCCTGGCAAGAGTTGGGTAGGCAGTTCGCTATCCCCTTTGGTACACCTTAGGGGAAGGTGGGGTTGTCACAGTTGGTATCAGAGCCTAGGTTAGAAATAACCTGGTCGAACCCGAAACCTGATTCTTAGAACTTTTGGGGATTGTTTTAGGATGTGTTTAAGTATAATTACTTTGTCTAAGTTGTGAACTGTGGATATCCTTATAGGTCATGGGCGGAGCTAGTGGGAACGGAGATGAGCCGCCTCGGAGGCGTTTTCGCTTCGTTGATTACCAGGAGAGGCCCGGAGGACTGATTCAGCGCTGGAGCACAACCAGTTGGACTAGGCGCTGTAGTTGTTGCCAGCATTACTCCTACGCTGACCATGTGGTTGTGGTCGTATTAGATAAGAGGAGGAGGCTCAGGCGTGCTGCCGCCAGAGATCACACAGAGCTGCAGCGTGTGAGGGGTATCATGAGGATACAGGCAGATCGAATTCAAGAGCTCCAGAAGGACGTAGCCATGGAGCAAGAGCGGACGAATGCTCTTAGAGAGCAATTACACGTAGCCAACGGCCGTCTCACTAGGATGGTCCGAGAGGTTAGAGACCGGTCCAGTGGTATTATTAACGAGTGTGAGGCGCTAATCCAGGGAGTGATTGGCGCTAATGTGCCAGGGGGAGTTTCGGGAGACGGAGCTTCAAGCGAGGGAGGCGCCCCTAGTTCTAGTTCTGGGGAGGAGTTGATTGGCTTAGTTGAGAACTAGGTTAGAGTTCCCTGGGCCGTGTTTTGATCTCGTATGAGGGGTATCTAGGACAAGCTCTCCGTTATCGGCTTTGTATTTTGGCCTTGGTTGTACATTGTATTTTGGAAGACCCTTTTGTTTTATGGGATTTCTTTTGTATGTACTTGACTGATTGCTCCTGTATGACTATTTGAACAGTTATGTGTTCTATGTATAAATACTCTATGTGTATATATGCCTTATGTCGTGTTTACTTCTGGTTATTTGCTCATGTTTATGTGTCTATGTTTATATGTATTTTTAACATTATATGTGTGCCTCAACCCTAAATTGACTTAAATCAATGGAGGGCACTCGTAGTGGACGAGGCCGTGGGCGCGGTACTAGGCAATCCACAACTGAAGGAAGTACTAGGAACACCACGTCTAAACCAAACTCTGAACCTAGGGTTGATCCTAATGTCCAAAATAACTGCTGCTATGTAGCAAATGACTGACTTGTTAGCCCACGTAGTGCAACACCAAGGCCAACATCTTGTCCAGCAACCTGGGAACCCCGGCAATCTAGTAGAGGGTGAAGATCAAGCCCTCGAGAGATTTCAAAAGTTTTCTCCACCAAAATTTCTGGCAGGGCCAGATCCAGATGTGGCCGAAAGGTGGTTGGAGAAAATGATAAGCATTTTTTCTGCCCTACACTATTCAGAGGAAAGACAGGTTACTTTTGTTGTCTTTCAGTTGGAAGGGGCCGTCCGTTCTTGGTGGAACGTGATACGAATGAAGTGGGAACGGGAGCAAACACCAAGAACATGGGTGAACTTCATGAGGGAGTTCAACGTGAAATACTTTCCACCTCTAGTCCAGGAAAAGAAGGAGGATGAGTTCATTAGGCTCCGTCAGGGGAATCAAACTGTGGCTGAGTACGAGAGCTAGTTTACTCGATTATCCAAGTTCGCCCCTGAACTTATTCTGACAGAGCAAAGGAGAGTTTGACGTTTTACTCAGGGGCTAAATGTGAAAATCCAAAAGGATCTGGCAGTAGCCCAGATCAATACCGTTAGTGAAGCCGTGGAGAAAGTTTTGAGAGTTGAAAATGCAAGGTTTCATGTTAGGAACTTCCAGGTGAAAAAACGAAATTTTCTGCGGATATTCGACTCGAGGAGATAAAAGTACTCCTCTCAAGTTTGGAAGGGGAGCCGGAGGAGAAAGGTTACCGGGAACGCCATGGGGGACTTCACCAAGAGGTGGTCAAACTGGACGGGGCCAACAAAGAAGTGCCTCACAGGGAAGTTCGGCTTCCGTTTCTCGTGAACCTTATGGATTTTGTGGGAAACCAAGCCACACCGAGGACAACTGTTGGAGGAAAGAAAGAAAATGCTTACGCTGTAGGAGTGCGAAGCATCAAATAGCCAACCGCCCGGTGTTACCTCAGGGGCGAGAGTAACCGCCCAATCATCAAAGGCCAAGTCGGGGCAGTCCAAGGTGGAAGGGACAAAGCCGAAGGTGCCAACTTGGGTATACTCTCTTGAGCAACATCCAGTCCTTGATTCATCTGGAGTCGTAGTAGGTACGATCCATGTCTTCCATCGTCTAGTAAGAATTTTGATAAACCCCGGTGCTACCCATTCTTTTATTAACCCCGGTGCTACCCATGGGGAACATTTTAAGTTAGTTTTACAAACTCTAAAAGATCACCAGCTATATGTTAAATTTAGTAAATGTGAATTTTGGCTGGAGAAAATTTTTTTCTTGGGACATGTGATTTCGAAAGAGAGTTTACTGTGGATCCTATGAAGGTAGAGACAGTGACTGAGTGGAAGAGACTTGAAAGTCCCACCGAGATTCGAAGTTTCTTAGGGTTGGCAGGTTACTACCGTCGATTTATTCAGGATTTCGCGAAACTTGTTGGTCCTTTAACCGATTTAACAAAGAAAAATGGCCATTTTCTATGAAATGCTAAGTGTGAGAAATGTTTTAAGAGTTGAAGCGAAGGTTAAACATGGCTCCTATTCTAGCCTTGCCTGATGGTAAGGATAGTTTCATTGTCTATACTGATGCTTCGAGGGAAGGATTGGGGTGTGTGTTGATGCAAAATAAGAACCTGATTGCTTTTGCCTCTAGGAAATTGAAAACCCATGAACAAAACTTTCCCACCCATGACTTGGAGCTAGCTGTAGTAGTTTTTGCTCTGAAAAATGGAGACACTCTCTATACGAGGTTACCTTTGAGGTTTATTCAGACCATAAGAGTCTTAAGTACCTCTTTTCTCAAAAGGAGTTGAATATGAGGCAACGCCGGTGGATGGAACTCTTAGAAGATTATGACTACATGATCAACTACCACTCGAGTAAGGATAATGTAGTAGCTGACACCCTAAGTCGGAAGGCTCAAGTAACGGGGTTGATGGTCAAGGAGTGGGAGATGTTAGGAGCAGTTAGTGAGTGGAACCCTAGATTGGGACGTCAAAAAGTAACTTTTGGATATATCCGGGTGACATCCACTATATTAGACAAAATCAAAGAGACCCAGACTGAGGATCCAATGTTGTAAAAGTGGAGGGATAAGGTGGAAAAAGGAGAACTGCCTGATTTCAATATAAGTCCTGAAGGAATTTTGAAGTATCGGAATCGGGTAGTGGTGCCTAATGATGAAACTTAAAAAAGGAGATTCTATTTCAGTTGTCCTTCTCCACTTGGGGCTCCTCTCAGAGTATCTTCTTTAAATGTCCCCAAAATTTTCACACCTCTAGCTCATCGACCTACCTTAAAGAGTGGCCTACCTCGATCACATTGTTCTTGACTTTGACTTCCACTAGGTGCACCCCTTTTCTTTGAATGGAAGCCCTTCACTTGTGCCCTTGCAGTTTCTATCCTTTGGGCTTTCTCCAGATCTTTCGTAAAAGTATTAATTTGTGACATTGCTAAAACCTCTTTGGGAATCGCTTTGTATTGCCTTTTTAGTTCTACATTCTCATGCAATAGCTCAATTTTCTCCCAATATTCGTGTTTCCATTGCCCTTCCCAATACTCGGCTAGACTCTTTTGGACCTCTATTTCGTTTCAAAGGATCTCGATTTCCTTACGTATATCATCCAAATGTACCATCTCACGGATTCATTGGGACTCAAGTGATAGCCTGCCAGGCAAATCAATGGAGCAGAGTAAGTAACTAAGTACAAGTGGCAATCTAACCATATAACTGTTCAATTCCTTAACTCCCAATTCAACTACGAAAGATCAGGACAGGAAAGTAGAACATAATTAGGGCAATATCTTAAGATACTATGCCACGTATCACATATGCATACAACAAAACCTTAAAGTATACTTCGCACATCAAAAGTTTCAAACCTTATGCCACATCCGTGTTTTAACAATCTCTCTACCTAACTCCAAAGCTTTCACTCTCGATACAATAATAATCAAACCAAGTTCATATGTTGACAGTAGTGAATAGTTATCAAGGAAGCATAAATAAGGGTAGTTCGTCGAGAACCAAGTTACAAGTATCAAATATTCAAAGCGAGGGATAGATACCTATATCATGGCAGTCAGACCGTCTCGAATCAAGTAAATACTTTTCTAGTCCTCACGTTTATAGAAGAAAGAAATAGGTCTTCGGTGCGAATTTCTTGACATATACTATAACCTAATCATCGTCTATAGGAACCCTAACCAGACTATTACTCGATTCGTCCATGATAACACTCCTAGATCCAATCCCCTCTATCAGTCTATTTACTAGACCAAATGTTAGGATCTTCTGTGCCTTTACCTCCGCCATCAAAACTCACCTCAAGTGCAGTCAGGATACAGGCCTTTATTCTAGCGATTTCACTACTGGGTATTCAGGTACAAGAATCCATAATAAGGTAATTCACAACTCGAGCTGGCCGGTCCCAAGAGTAAATCACTTGTATTAGAGATTCCTACCCAACATACATATCTAAGGTCCCCAACAATAGACCTTTGTTTCACACTTAATAAGCCAATCCCAACAGTCCGAGAACCCTCTCCTGGCATGAGCTCGATAAGAGCTCTAATACCATCTGTGACGGCCCTACCTCCCCCTAGGGCAACCTCCCAAACCCTGGGGTACGCCCTAGAAGGAGGTGGGGCCTTCACACTTCAAGACAGGTTCTTGCTAGGTCGAGTTCGTATCATCTGGTATCAAAGTTTTGGCTCTTGATTCACGTTAATATCCTTTTCTTTATTTTTTATTTTTCTATTTATTTTTCTACCAAAACCCTAGCCACCTTTTTTATTTAAAAAAGAAACAAAAAATTTTTTATTCTATTTTATTTTATCGTTTGAGTCTAACTTACCCCCTTGATTGATCAAAGTTGAAATTTCTTGGTGTGATTACGTTCTTGAAAATAAGTTTTTCAAGGGTTTAACTCCTAATTAAATTTCTTCCAAGTGAAGTTGTAAACTTGTATTGAGTCGTCAAAGACAAAAAAAAAATTCGGGGGGGGGACTGTTCATCGGTACTGTTCACGACTGTAGCAGCACTGTTCATCCGCCATGACTGTAGCAATATTGTTCATCGTACTATAGCAGTACTATTTATCCAAAAAAAAAAAATTTTCCCATACCTTGTGTTTGTTTCTTGTTGTTCTTGAATCTTATAGTTGGTTTGGTAATTTCTTGAAGTTCTTGGATTGCATAGTGGGTTCTTGAAAAAATCTTGATAATTTGGAAACTATAAAAGTCATCCTCTTGAATCTTGAAGTGCGGCTATCTTGTTTTGTTGATTTGGCAAGCAGCCTTGTGTTGGATTTGGAAACTGAGAGGGATTTGGAATCTTGTTTCCAAATTCTTGATTTCTAATTCTTGGTTCATATTATCAGCAGCCAAACTCCAAAAATACACTTAGGAAAGCTTCTTAAAATAGCAATTTACTTTCCAAAAGTGAATCCAAGAATCAATCAAACTGAACTTCCAAATTCTAGCCAAGTATAATTGGGTAAAGATATTAAAGCTATTCTTTGATAAATGGAGCATGTGCAATGGTTCATGTTCATAATCAAGTTGAGTTGGCGACATGCTTTTTGGATTGCATTTATCAAAACATTCTCCGAGTTACTCCTTTGTAAGCAAGCACTCGATTTGAGGACAAATCGTCTTTCAAGAGAAGGGGAATGATGAGAAAAAGAAGATTTGGATTCCCTTCAAATTCAAGGAAATTCGTTTGATGGTTGATGGTGCAATTGGCTCAAGAATCATTGAAGATCCGAACTTGTGTCATGATTATTTCTTGTTATTTATTTAATTAAGTTTTAGTTAATTAGAGTTAGTCTTGAATTATTTTTGAGTCTTTAATAAGGGGAATAAAGGTTAAGGTCATGTTGACCATAGTTAAACCAATTTGAGTTAGTTAATTTACTATTGTAGTTGAGTTAGAGTTTTAGGAAAGTAGTTAATTTTTTCCAAATTTGTTTAGGAAATTGTGTCAAGTTTAGAAACCAAGTCAAATAAGGAAACTTGTATTGTTTCCAACTTAAATTAGGTTTTAGAGTCTTGTAAGGCTATAAATAGCCAACTTTATTTAACTATTGAGGAATATGATGTTGAAGATGAATTAATAAAAAGAGAGTTGTCTCCTTTTATGAAGTTCCTTGATGGAACTTGAGTTTCTTCTTGAACTGTATCAAGTATTTAACTTGGATACTTGTGATGTTCAAGACAAGATGATCACATCATCTTATTCTTTCAAGTCAATAACCAATCCACTAGGTTCCTGAGACGAGTTCTCTTTAACTCTAATAAGATAGTTATTGTTCTATAACCTGATCAAAATAGATCATTTCGCTGCCTGATCAACTTGGTTCTTCAAGACAGGTTCTTGCTGGGTCGAGTTCGTATCAATATACGAATATTTGAGATAGCTATGTGCATAAATGTACATTCTAAGTTTGGGAACTACTGTTTCTTTTACTTTTGAAGTTTTATGAGTGAGTCCTGATGAGAGTTGGGCAGGCAGTCCACTAAACCCTGGAGTACGCCCTAGGGAGAGGTGGGATCGTCACAGAGTCAGGGGATGCTACGGATGATCCCAGATCTTCTGGGAGCAATTGAACCTGGTACTGACACGTGGATGTGCTTCGGTGAAAGAAGTGGACCCCACACACGTATAAAATATGTAGATGTGCAATGTAGGATACGGCGTAGCAGTTATGTATTTATACATAAGTAGGGATTTAATGCAGCAGTGTCATGTGTAATCTATACATAGTATCAAAATAAAAATACGTCAATTCATTTCATCTTGGAATAAAATGCCTACAAATTTGAAATCTACTTTCTTACAATTAATCCAAACATGTAGCAAGGAATTACACACTAATTCTAGATTAATCGGACTTATGATACCGAAATTACGTAATTGGCTTATGACAAGAGCCATGGCCCTACTATTGATCCTATAGGGATCCACGTCCTTCAAGTACCAAGGAGTCCTGATCATGAGCCTTGCCCACATTTTGGTAAGGCGGAGCCTCCTGCGGAGGTTGTAATTTGCTCGAATTGACACCGACCAAGTGGTCGGAATAGCATGGAACGTGGTGAAATGGAGGGGGTGCTTCCTGAACTCTCAAGAATACTAAGAACGTGGTGTCCCTTATTGCATCCATTACTGTGCAGCAGGCAATAGACACAGAGTGTCTTAGTGTCTTAGTATATATTTGAGTAAACATTTGACACTTGGTAATTTAGCTATATATATAAATAAGAAGGATTGAATTGATGATTTTTTATTTATACTCTCTACTCTTGAATCACCCAACGCATTCTCCAGTTGTTGTCATCATTGTGTTCCCAACATATCTTTCTCAAATGGGTTAATGTAGAAAATATGGAACTCTAGAAGATTTATATATAAAAGGAAATTATAAACCGCAAGAAAGCCCTGCCGCTTCAAGGATTAACAAGCATGATGATACCTCTTTAGGTTTGTGCACAATCATAGTAATAGCTTTCAATGTGCAAGGTCAATCATTGCAATGGCAGCTTAAATCTCACTAGATCTGTTAGACTGAGTAAAGCTTCACGAAGTAGTCCTTCAAGCAGACAAAGTAGTCAGTGTTGTGTTTCTACAACTAATGCTCGTAATGACCCTCATATAGGCTTCCACTTCAGCCAAATGACATGGCCGCCTAACTATTAAGTCAAGCAAAGGCTATTTATTAAGAAGTAGATGTTTAAACGGTGAACAACAAATAGTAGTATACCTAATTTAATGTACCTTAGAAACACAGTTCGACCATTACGAGTCCACTAGCTTAGCTACCTCCACACATCGTTGTTAGAGAAATTTCAACTACAACTACAGAAAATGACTTTGACATGAAGATTCACTTTCCTTAAGGAAATTTACCCGAACTATTCTACTACTGGTTGCGGTAATTCCCTCTAAAAATAACAAAGCCAACCAAAATTTTCACACAGTAGTATAAAGAAATTCTCCCAAGAACGGTTTAGAGAATTATTGTTTTGATAAAAAATAGAAGAATAATAAATCTAAAAGTAAAAAGTCAATTGTCCCGATATCTAACCATTCTTATTTATAATGTTCGGACACCCCAAAAGAAATATCATGTCTTTTGGAAACATACTTCTTCCTGAATAGACATCTTTTAAATGAATAGACACAATTCAAATGACTAGACACTTCCTTCAGAGTTGTACTACTTTACACTAGACACAACTTTTAGAACATCCCAAATATCATGACACTTAAATTGGTGTGCAAACCTTTCCATTCTCCTCTAACTTTCAATGAAGAGTCATCATGTGAAGATTCACTTTTTTTAAAGAAATTTGCCCCCACTATTCTACTATTGGGTTTGCGGCAATTGTCTCCAAAAATAACAAAGCCAACCAGAATTTTCACACAGTAGTATGAAGAAATTCTCCCAAGAACAGTTTAAAGAATTATTGTTTTGAAAAGAAGTAGAAAAATAGTAAAACTAGAAGTAAAAGTGAGTTTTTCTAATAAAGTTTAGACACCCCAAAAGAAATGTCATGTCTTTTGGAAGCATACTTTTTCCTAAATAGGCACCTTTAAATGAATAGGCACAATTCAAATGACTAGACACAGTGACGGAGCAAGGATTTTTTCCTTGGGGAGGCCAAAATTTTTTCGAACAAAATTACCTTAATATGTTATGTTCAAAATAATTTTTATTTATTTAAATATATGACATCTTAAAATATCAAATATTAACTTTAATTATAAAGGTATGCCTATTTCATAAATATGTAACATAGTCATAACTAAAATTAAGACAAAAAATAACCTTTGATTAAATATTTTATAACATTACAAACTACCTAAGTTGCACATTATGAGAAGATACTCTAATATGTCACTTGTGCAAAAACAAAAATATAACTATGCAATATAAATATAACTATTTTTAATTAAAAAAAAAGATAAAAGCTATGTTAGCATACCTTGAAATTTCATCCTCTTTTATTAAAAGTAAATTGAGATTTGCGTTCTTTTATAGAACTAAATTCATGTATAATTGAATCAATACTAAATTTTCGAACAACTTCCTTTTTTTATGTATATTGTTAGACAATCATTCAAGAAATTATCTTTTATGTTGTTTTGGAGTTTTATTTTGATTATTTTCATAATTGAAAATGTCCATTCTATAGACTATAGAATGAAGCTAGAATTTTTTCCTTGGGAGGGGGGCCAAAATATTTCTAAAAAAATTATCTTAATATGTTATATTCAAAATAATTTTCATTTATTTAAATATATGACATCTTAAAATATCAAATATCAATTTTAATTATAAAGGTATGTCTATTTCATAATATGCAGCATATTCATAATAAAAATTAGGATAAGAAATAACCTTTGATTAAATATCTTATAACATCACAAACTATCCAAATTGTACATTATGAGAAAATGCTCCAATATGTCACTTGTACAAAAACAAAAATATAACTATTTTCAATTAATAAAAGATAAAAGTTATGTTAGCATACCTTGAATTTCAACCTCTTTTCTTAAAAGTAAATTGAATTTTACGTTCTTTCATAGAACTAAATTCATCTATAATTGAATTAGTACTAAATTTTTGAACAACTTCCTTTTTTTATGTACATTGTTAGACAATCATTCAAGAAATTATCTTTTATCTTGTTTTGGATCTTTGTTTTGATTATATTCATAATTGAAAATATCCGTTCTATAGTTGCAGTTGATATAGGAAGAGTGAGAACTAATATAATTAATCTGTCAACAACAAAATAGATTACTCAATTTCTTGTCTTCACCAAACTTTCAAGTAATTATTTGTACATTTGTATATGGGTCAACAAGAGTATAGATCACTAATTTTAAATTTTTTATCAATTAGGCTAAATTGTATATTTGTATATGGACCAATAAAGTAATTATTTTTGTTTTAGCCCATTGATAATTATGAATTGAGTTTTTTATTATAATATATCAAATTGGGTCAATTTACTATGGATTATCAAATTATATGTTTAATTTTTTGAATGTTAAATAATTAACACAATAAAAGATAAATAACTTTTTTGAAGAAAAAATTAAATCAAAGTTGGCTAATTCATACACACACACACAGATATATATATATATATATATAAAAACTAAAATTGTAAAAAATTAGGGAGGGCCAACTTTGTCTTATACATATATTTACATATTATGAATTAAAATTTTCAAAACTTAGGAGGGGCCATGGCCCCCCTGGCTCCGTCATTGCTAGACACTTGCTTAAGAGTTGTACTAGTTTACGTTAGACACAACTCTTAGAACATCCCAAACATCATGACACTTGAATTGGCGTGCAAACCTGTCCATTCTCCTCTAACTTCCAATGAAGAATCATTACTAACTATATCTAACAATTGTTTCTTTAAATAGGTGTCTTTAAAACATTTTTAAGATTACGCATAAAATAGGTGTCCTTCGATTTAAACCTATTATTAGTATAATTATTTCAAAACCTTGTTGAAATTGATGGTAATTATAAATTTTAAACCACAATTCCTACATAACAAGATTGGAAATAACTATACACATAAATCTTACTTATTTCTTGTAAAACGTTCACCATGAATTTTAACACTGTATTATGGCCTTGTGCTACCTCCTGATTCATGAACTCTTACAAAAGCTTTAGTCCAAACTTTTGATAGAAGCGGCACCACCTCTGGAGTTCATAGAAGTGAAGTCTATCTTGGAATCTTGTAATTAGACTACCTTGTTCTTATACCAAACGTGTTTACTTCATTAAGTATAATTTATTCAACCTCCTTATTTCATAAGTACTTTTGATTACTAGTACTTGCTCATAGTCAAACGATAACTTGTTATTACCTATTAAACCTTTAGAATTACTTGGTAATAAGAAAGGTTAGGTTACCATTACCATTGACAATTTTAGAATGGTTTTAGACCCATAGCACTTGTAGTGCTTTTGATAATTTCTCTTGAGAGTCCTTTAGTTAAAGGATCAGCAAGATTATTAACAGATTTTACATAGACAACTGTTATAATTCCATCATAAATGAATTGTCTTACATATTCATGTTTTCAAACAATATGTCTAGATTTATCATTATAAATCTTGCTAAATGCCCTAGACATAGTTGCTTCACAATCACAGTGCAAAGAGATGACTGACATTGATTGTGGCCACAACTCTATATCTAGCAATAAATTTCTTAGCCATTCTGCCACTTCCTGCTAATGCTAATGCAACAAATTCAGACCCCATAGTCGAATGAGTAATACATGTTTGTTTCTTTGAAGCAAATGAGATAGCTCCTCCGCCTATTTTAAAAATCCAACCAAACATTGATTTATTATCATTTATACTAGTTATCCAACTAGCATCACAGTAACCTTCAAGTACAGAAGGAAACTCGATATAATACAATCCAAAAGACTTTGTCTTTTTAAGGTAACTTAATACTCATCCAATTGCTCTCCAATGGTCAGTACTAGAATTATGAGTAAAGCTAGAAAGTTTGTAAATAGTGAATGCAATATCAGATCTAGTACAAAGCATAGCATACATCAAACTACCAATTGCACTAGTATAGTCTAATTGACTAATAGATCTTCCCAAATTTTTCACTAGCTTATTAGAAATATCAGATGGGGTATTAGCTTCTTTTATATCCAAATGATTAAATTTGGATGGAATCTTGTCAATGTAATGAGATTGACATAGAGCATATGTGAGGACCCTAACCTACCATAACTTTCTTGGCCTTTTTGCTTATTTTCTTTTCCCATTTTTAGTGAAAATTTGTTAACCCTTTTGTTTAAACAATGGAAGGTTGTTGTTATGTGCAATTATGTATGAGATAAGTATGTATGTGTATGTGTTAGAAGTACGTTGGAGTGTGGCAATCAAATTTGGAAAAGAAGGAAAATTTTTGTAAAATGTGGAAGGGCCGAATCCGGCCGGAAATCCGGCCAGTTCTTGGCCGGATTGCTGGCCGGATTGGTGGAGGTTTTTGAAAAAAAACGAGTTTAGCTTCTGCCTGGAATCCGGCCGGAAATCCGGCCAGAAACTGGCCGGATTCTGACGTGGCACAGCCGGTCAGCAGCTTTGACCGGCTGTTTCTTTCCTTCTTATCTCTTTGGTTCACCAAAATATCTCATTTTTCTTCCCTTCTCAACCGTGAACTTTGAGAGCAAAGAGAGAAAAACTCTTCAATCTTCAACTTTGATTTTTACTTCAATCTTGGAATTTCACCGATAGATTTTGGAACCACTCCATACAAGTGAGCTTCTTGGAAGGTTAAAGCTTTTGGGTGGAGTGATTTTGAGAGGGAAGCTTTGAATTGCTAGTCTTCTTGAGTTGTGAGGTAAGATGATTAAGAAAGTTCTCTTTTGCATTGATAATGGTTAAATTGTGATTTATAAGAGTTGGAAATGTCATTTTGTGTGTTATATCTTGATTTTGGTTGATTTATGGTGAAGCTTTATATTTAATTATGTTTTTTCTATTTGCATTTGAAGTTGTCTATGTGGCCATGTAAGATGAAGGGGAATGTTATAGAATGAGGCTAGTTATTGTAAATGATGGTTATTTGCAAGAAAATTTTGTTTAGAAGGAAATTTGGAACTTAAGGGCTTCATTATCTTCAATTCTGGCCGGCCCTGTTTATCATAGTTAGAGGCAGAATTAGCTTTGTATTAAAACATGAAAGTTGTAGGGAATGAGATTTTTGAGATGCCTGTAAAATTTCAGGTCAATCGGAGTAGTGTAGAGTGAGAAAAGACCGAAATACCCCTACTGCTCTGGTTTCATCCGAACTTGGGATTTTCTGCTGTAATTAGCTATTTTGGCTAGGAAAACTTCTGAACTGGTTGTTGAGGTCTTCTAATGAAATGTAGCCTGATGTTCTAGCTATCATTTGGCTTTGGAATCAATGGATTTAGACCTGGGTAGACTGAATTGTAGTTCGTTAACCAGAACGTGATTTGTCCACCTGTTTTTACGGTTCTGAACTAGTGTCTTGTATTTCTGATCTAGTTGCACTACAAACTGGATTAAGTGACCTTCTACATTGTTGTAGCCCTGTCCCTTAGCTTCGAAACGGTGGGTCTTGCACCCTAATCCAATAATCGGAAGTGCCTTTAGTGCCATTTCCGTAAAATGATGTCAAGCACCATTTATCTGAAAATGTTCTTAGCTTGCTTTTCGTAGCTCTTGTTGTATTTATATGACTTTAAGCCTAGTGAACGGCTTTTGGACATGAGATTATTCTATACGACATGTTGGGACTGATTTGAGAAAAATAATGAAGCCATTATGGCTGGAAAATAGGTAAACACAAGGGACATGCCGTCCGTTTATTTTCTTGTAAATTGAATAAGTTAAAGTGGTTTTGGAAATGTATTTTGTATTCAATTGAACGTATTTCCTTGGAAGTGTCATCGGGTCTTTTAATTAAGGTTTTAAGGCTAAATTGCTCTTACAACTTGTATGTTATTGCTGGCAAATAAGGTGACCATTTTACCCTTTTAAAATATGACACCTATTCCGTTTGAAACTTCAAATGTTTCTTATGCTTTTTAACATATAATGGTATGAGATAGGGTTTTAACGGGCACGAGTGAATTGCTTTTAAGCAAGGTTTTAAGGGTGGAAGTTAAAGTATTTTGTTTCCTTTTTCACATGATTTTCATCAAGGTTTCGGTCATTTATTGGCCTCTTGAATATATATGCTTTTGAGTCATATAAGCAATTTCGAAAGAATGTTTTCTTAGCCCTTCTATTGGAATTTTGAATTGTTTTGCGTTGAGTGTTTCCTCTTAGAGATTTTATAACCCTCTTAGTTGGGTTGCATTAGGGTTATTCTTGCCACGGATCCAAATGCCTCTTTACACTTTGAAAGTCTTTTTATATGGTTACTCGGGAGTGGTCGGGTATTTCTTGATTTCATCCAAACCATGTTAGATGGATTGTAATGTGGTCTTTGTGTCATTTTAGGTTTCATTGGTGATTGAGAAGTGGGCGTTATTTTGCGTGTATAGGTGAGTGTTCCTTGTTTGTTATAGCTTCTTGATTTATTGGCTTGTTATTATTGATTGATTGGGTGATTGATGATATGTTACGTGCTTTCAATGATTGCTAAACGAGTTTTAAGGCGAGTGTGTACTTTATCTCACTTAGCCTAAATGATTGTGAAATTTTAATGATTTAGCGATTGAAATGTTACCTGTGCATGAATGTAAGCCCTTTTGGGCTGAACTGGCCACTGCCCTTGTTACCGGTCGTCTCGAGCCAGAAGCGGACTCGGTCGGGCGACTAGGGACCTGGGTGAACGATCCGGTATACTCGAGTATCACCTTGAAGTCTGGTGGAGCCTGGCCAAAAGCCAGGGACGGGGTGAATGAAATGAACGAATGGAAGAACGAACGGGGGTTTTACTTACAAAAAATGAAATCTTTAAACGAATGAAGGGATAAGGGGGAAATGTCAGGAGAACGAGCGAACGAACGAATTTATGACTCCCAGTGAGCACATATCCTTTTAATGAGTGTGTTTATCGCTTTATCCGCTATTTTGAATTATTGGTACTTCGTAATGAATGCATTTATTTTCTTGTTGTTATGTGTTCGGAACCTCACTGAGCTTCTAGCTCATTCCGTTAGTTTTGTTTTCCTTAACAGGGGATGCGAGCAAGGACGAGAGCTCTGTATAGACTAGCCGATCTAGTACTTTTGGTTCTTTTGTTATGGTTCTCGCCCCAACGTTTGGTGGGCTGGTTGTATGGAGAATGGAGAACCTTTGTAAATTCAATGCTTGTAATTCCTTTTGAGACAGTAATGTATATAAGTTTACGTTTAAGTTTGGAATTATTGTTATTTCGATTGTTTTGTGGATTTTCTTGCCTTCTCTTATAGCAACTGACTGAGTCCCGGCGAGAGTTGGGCAGACGGTCCGCCGATACCCTGGGGTACGCCCTAGGGAGAAGTGGGGCCGTTACAGCATAACCCCCACTATATTTCTTAATATTGATTTCTAAGATGATATCAACTTTTTCAAATCTTTCATTTTAAATTGAGAGGTTAAATATCCCTTAGTATCATTTACTCCTAGCATGTTGGTCCCCATGATTAACATATCATCTACATAAAGACATATAATTACACTATAATCTTTGGTAACTTTGGAATATTTACATTTATTTGCTTCATTATGTCTAAAGCCATTTGTTAAAATTACATTATCAAACTTCTCATGTCATTGTTTTGGAGCTTGCTTTAAACCATACAAGGATTTAACTAATTTGCAAACTTTCTTTTCATTCCTAGGAAGTAGAAACCCTTCGAGTTGGTCCATATACATTTCCTCGTCTAGATCTCCACTTAAGAATGTTGTTTTAACATCCATTTGATGAATGTATAAATCAAATATGGATGCTAAAGCAAACAACACTCTTATAGAAGTAATTCTTGCAATAGGAGCATATGTTTCAAAATAATCGATACATTTTTTTGTTTAAAACCCTTTGCTACAAGTCTTGCTTTGAAGGTTAGTAACTAACCATCAATGTTACGTTTTCTTTTAAATATCCACTTGCATCCTATTGGTTTACAACTAGGAGGTAATTCACAAAACACCCATGTACCATTTGACACAAGAGAATCCATCTCATCATTAATTGCTTCTTTCCAAAAAGTTGAGTCTCTTGAAGCTAGTGCTTCTTTATAAGTTTTAGAATCCTCTTCCAAATGTAATAATATAGGTATTTTATTAAATACCTCATTTCTACTACCTTTTACTAAGAAGACTATTGATTGTGGAGAAATAAAATCTGGATCCAAATTCTTCTCTTTTCATGCTCTCTTGCTTCTCCTAGGTCCTCCAGGAGTTTCATCGATTTTCCTTTTATTATTATTTGAAGAATAATTAGGGCTCATAGTAGTGTTTTGTGATAACATAGAATGTGGTTTGAATCACTTAGAAAACTTGTTTCTAAGAACTCAACATCTCTAGACTCCACAATTATATTTGAATCTAAATCCAATAATCTATATGCTATTGAATTCTCAACATATCCCACAAAAACACTTTTTAAAATTCTTGGTCCTAACTTTGGTCTTTTAGGGTCTGGAACCCTATAATAGGCTAAACAGCCCCATACCCTCAAATAATTCAAATTTGGTTTTCTACCTTTCCGTAGTTCACATGGCGAAATCTTAGTCTTCTTTGAGGGTATTCGATTATACACATGACAAGTGGTTAATAAAGCTTCTCTCCAAAGATGAAATGGTAATCTAGCATGCATAAGCATAGCATTTACCATATCAACCAATGTTTTATTTTTTCTTTCAACTAAGCCGTTTTGTTGAGGAGTGTAAGGTGCACTTGTTTGATGAATTAAACCATTTTCTTCACAAAAACCAGAAAATTCATTGGGAAAATATTCATCTCCTTAATCACTTCATAGTACTTTAATTTTTTTTCCAATTGATTTTCAACTAAGGCCTTAAACAATTTAAACATATCAAATGATTGATCTTTTGTTCTCATTAAATAAACATGTATAAATCAAGAATGATCATCTATAAAAGTTATGAAATATCTATTTCCACTCCTTGTTAAATGGCCATTCGATTCACATATATCAAAATGTATAATTTCAGGCAACTTAGAAGTTCTTTCATTCTTTGGAAAAAGTTTCTTTGTCTTCTTTGCTTGTAGACATGTTTCACATTTTTCAAAGTTGTCATTTGTGCAGGATATTAATCCATGTTTTGACATGAACTTGATTGACCTAAATTAACATGTGACAAACGAGCATGCCATAAATTAATAGAAGACTCAATCAAATAAGCATAAATAACTTTATTAATACTTAGTTTGAACATGCCCTTACATGAATATCTTTGGCCAACAAATATATTATTTTTGGATAGAATTACTTTTTCTGCCTCTATGACAGCCTTCAATCCCTTGTTGCAAAGTACACTTGTAGAAACCAAATTCTTCCTTATGTCAGAATCATGACAGACATTGGTTAGAACCAACGTTTTGCCAGAAGTAAACTCCAATTCAACCCTCCCCTTTTCAAGTACATTAGATGTGTTATGATTTCCCATTAACACTGTAACAGCCCCATTTTCCCCTAAGGCGAACCAAAGGGGTTAGCGGGCTGCCTGCCTAGCTCTCGCCAGGACTAACGGTTCAGATTAGAGCTATCTAATGCGTTCCGGAACTTACCAACGAGCGTAAGCAAGTCAAAATGGCCAAATAACCCAAAATAAGAAAAATGAAATCCGGAGTCGGCCATGATAGTAACCGACCCGTCAGAACCCAACCGAAAGAGCACGCAAACATTCACATCTGAACTTTAGCGATTACAATCCAAAATTTCAATCCAAAATGACATACAAAAGTTTTCAAAAGTTAATACATATACACGGTTTGCCAAATCAAAAGAGAAAACGCCCCAAAAGTACACTTAGGGTTTTAATACATGAGCTATACAAAAGATATGTTCAACTAGCTCAATTTGGCAGCCATTTGTCAAATCCAGACCAAAAGGGTTTATTTTCCTGTAAGGAAAACAAAAGGGAATAGAAAGGGGTGAGCTTGCGCTCAATGAGGTACCAAACAGATAACATTAAAATCATGGCATTTCACATTTAACAAATCAGATACACATGTCAGATGTAAAGCAAAGGAACCAATGATTCAAATCAGAAGGATACGGGTGGCTCTCAGGAGCCAAATTTCCAGCGCAGTACTTGATCCAAACCAGTTGACTCTCCGTCAACGTATATAGAACCAACGCGTCCGTAAACCCCTCTTTACACCGAATTCCGTCCACCAAACACCCCTTTACCGGGCCCGCTCACCGTAACCGAACAGAAATGGTAATACTCGAGTATACCCGGAATCAAGGGTCTCAATACCCAAAGATCCCAAAACAGACTACCGTGGTTCGTTATCTAATCGTCCAGGCCCTTGCCGGCCCGACTCGAATAACTTAGCCACAGGATTTGAGCTCATAGGTCACAGAAAGGTCGTTGGACTCAAGCTTCCAAACGACGTCAGAACAGATACAGATCCAGATACAGATAACAGATACAGATAGCAGATTCAGATACGCGTTCAAAATTGGCATATGAACAGACCAGAGAACGAGTGTGATAAAGTACACCCTCGCCTCCATTTCATCAAAACAGTATTTGGCTTCAATAGTCATAAATCAAGTATTCAGATATTCAGATATTTCACATAACGGGTAGCAGGTAGTGGAACACTCACCGGCTCAACTTCAAAAGTTTTCACTTCAGATTGGCCTTAATCGCCAAGAAACCCTAAAATAATCAAAATAAACCAATTGAAGGTTTCACTTCCAGAATCGAGTAAACAGAATGCACATGTGATCATATTAAACCATCCTAGATAGCCACAACATCATGATCATATTAAACCAGAAAATCACCAATAAATTGAAAACTTCACCAACGTCTCCACCTCTGTTTACTTGGAGCAAATGGCTCCGGAGCTCAAAAAGGGGCTCCCTCTTAATGTTAATGTTAATGTTAAATGATCGATTTGAGCGTTGGGTGTTCAAGTACTATGATTTCACTGGCTCACGAGAGCAATAAACGGACATTTGTTCTTTGAATCATGACATCATCGAAAGGATCGAAATGCAATATTGTGAAATATATTTGATTACTGATTTTACTGGTTACTCGCTGAGCTTCTAGCTCACCCCAAAACTATTTTATTCCCCTCCACAGGGCTCAAGGCGAAGGAAGGCTTGTTGTGATTTTATTGTTGTGGAATTCCTCTTGTATAAGAATTGGGATCATGGATCAGAGTGGCGCAGTGGAAGCGTGGACGCTTCGCTTTTGATATGTAAATGTTGGAATATTTGATGTAATATTTGAGATTTATATTGTAATTTGTTTGAGGAATGTAGTGAATGACTGAGTCCCGGCGAGAGTCGGGCAGGCGGTCCGCCGAACCCTCTGATTCGCCTTAGGGGGAGGTGGGGCCGTCACAAACACAATCTCATTTGGGACAGCAACTTGATAATCTTTGAATAAATTTTTATCATTGCACACATGAACAGTATCACCCGAACCATACCACTAATCATTAGATTGACAATTTGTCAAGTTGCATTCAATTACCACATTGATAGAAAGTCTACCAACCATAGCAACAATTTTTTAATTATTTGGAAGAGGATCTTCAATAACGTTTGCCTTTTTGTGTTCAACATTTACTTCCGTTTTCAACTTCTTGTAGGACCTACATTCTTTCTTCAAATGTCCTGTCTTACCACAGAAAAAACATGACTTGTCTTTCTTATTATTGGCTGAAATTTTAGAAGACATTTCTCCATGTTTTCCCTTTTTGCCGGATATATTTCCACCCTTTCTAGATTTTTTCTTAGCATTAGACTTAATATTATTCACCTTAGAACCAGATTCCATAGCAAATTTATTCTCACGAATACGAGGTTCCTCTTCAATTCAGATATGCTTTGTAAGTAGGTTTATGGTGAAATTTTCAAAAGTGTGCAGCAGTTTCTTCCTATAGTCATTCCAAGTGGATTGTAATTTTGCAATCACAGCACCCACTTGAAGTTGATCTGACACTTCAATACTTAAATCCTTTAGTCTAGACACTAATAGAAGTAATTCATCCACTTGATTCATCATAGATTTGTTGTCCAACATTTGAAACTCAAAGAACTTCATAGTTAAAATTTGTCCATACCTTGTTTTTCATACATGTATTTGTTCTCCAAAGCCTTCCAAATTTCTTGTGGTGATTTAAGAGAGCGAAACAGATCATAGAGACGGTCAGACAAGGTGTTTAAGATGAAGCTCTTACAACGAACTTGGTCTTCCTCACGTTTTTTGCCGCTTGGCTTGATCTCATCAGATTATCAGTAGATTATCAGCCAACAGGTATGCAATGCCTAATTCCATGAGAAGGAATAGCAACTTGTCTTTCCAGTAGGTGAAGTTGGTGCCATCACAACGATCCAACTTGATCATATCATACTTGAAATTTTTGTTTAGAATATTATCCAAACTGGTGCCCTCCATGTTTGATACGGTCCTCGATCAACTTGTTTCGAGACACGTAGCACGTTTGCCCAAGGATCTAGTGAGGTTGTCCAACGCTTGGGTTGCGAAACCTAAAACTAACACGGACGACACGAATTGGTAGAAGGTGGTAGAACGACGACTCCAACAGAGGTGACTACTCTAATGAATAGGTCGGTAGAACGATCAAGGACCTACACAAGATTACTCAAACACCCTTGCCAAAGCAAGTAAAGGAACGAAATTCTCACAATAAGAAAATTGAAAGAACAATTTGATTAATCCATCGAGTCTCCCTTAATGCTTATAAAGCAAGTCTTTACGTAGGCAAAACTAATGAAACCCTAATATCGAAAAGCTAGATGGTTGGCCACTCCTTGGACAAGGTGGGCCGATCCATGGACTCAATAAAAAAGGGTCTAGTGGTTCGGCCATCCTTAGACAAAGGTGGGCCGAATCCATAGCTAACAAAAAGGACTAATCTAAACTTAGGACTCCTAACATTAAGGCCTAATCGGCCATGGCCCACTTGGCTCTTCACGGGCTCTATTCACGGGTTTGAATCATCGTGTAGACAACTGGGTTATCACCTTCCACGCCTTCAATGTCTCGATGAACTCCTTGTTGGTCTTGAACATTCCGCACAAGGGATTGGAGTGATTCCTTGAATTGCTTAGCCCGTGCACGTGTGACTGGGTCCAATGGTACTCGAATTGGGTCATTGCGTGGGCCAAGGTCCGTGCACATATCAGTCCTCTCCTCTTGAGAAGGATTTGTCCTCAAATCTAGATGGGGATGAAAGATACTAACAAGAGTTAGTAGTATGACAACTCAAATCGACAGTGCGTTTGGAGGTCAGCCACGTTGGGAACAAATGAAAGGTCACGAGCCAAGTTAAATGCCGTTTGGTCAGCTTCATGAGGCTCTCAAACAAGGACATGCACCAAGATAGGAATGAGCTTGTGTAAGCCTCGCGAAACTTCCAGGTAGCAATCCAAAGCTCTCTAATCAGCCTTCGGCCATGGATTGTCATATTGTCACCTATACAATAAATCTCATAGTTAGTGGTCATAGGCATACAATTGTGCAACAACTTACCATTCTCATGCACAAGATAAGGATCTTCATAATGATGCTCATGGGAGTAAGAGAAATTCCGAATCGGGTTGTTCAATGTGGTATGATTCGTCCCAAGTTGTCGCTGATTTGACACAACTTGCCTATCTGGAGGTGGAACATTGAACCAATCAGGTTGCACTTCCCTAGAAGCACGAACCAGTGATGTAAGTCCAACATTCGGATCTTGATTGACACATTTGTGGGCATCTCCCGACATAAGTGGCAGCAATGAAGTGAAACGCACTCCATACGAATCGCATGAATTTGCGCAAGTTGGAGTTGGTGAAGTAAGCTCGTGGTGACCAGCTTTTGGACATGTGAAGAAGCACGAACGTGCACCACTTTCAGCAAAAATAAGCATGAAATCAGGTTGCAAGTCTTTAACCATAGTTGAAAAATTTTGGACAGCGTTACAACCTACAAAAACAAAATAACCTTCAACTTGAAACAATTCAGAAATCGGGTAAAGGACTAATTGGACATTATTAGCTAGATGGTAAGAAGGTGTAGAACAAGATTTAAATGAAAAAACTCCCTTTGACACTTCGATATTCCTTCCACCAATTGATTCAACTTGAGATTCCAGTCCTAGTCCTTTACACTTCTCATTAACACCTACATAAGAGCAATAAGGGTTAGTGCTAGTAACATGCTTAACATGAGGCAAAGGTAAGGAATGAACCATAGTTAGAGAACAAGAAGTAGAATCTGGAATTTTCCTTTTAAGATGAGCTCGAATGAATCCTCCAATGGCGCAGACAGGTGTGAATGGACATTGTTCCATGAATTGATACCAAAGAGATTTAGTTCCTAGAAGACAAATTCCATGGAAACTCACAAAGTGTCCAAGTGACTTTGGGATGGAACATGCCATGACCAAGTCTACTTAATTTGTTTAGTCTGAACAAACGAAGAGATACTAAACAAAACACATGTTAGCCCGTTAGCAAACAAAATGTTCACACTTTCAGCCTTTGTAAACATGGTCAACTCCTCCTCTTTTGTCTTTACTACGGCCAAATTGGTCTTGCCTTTTCCCACTCCATTCTTGTGAGAAACCGTAAATTTTCTTATTTTCTAGCTTTATTTTATTTAATTACACGCCTTTTATACATTTTCTCTATTAGAAAAAATTTCTAGATGATTTTTATGAGTAAATATGGTTTTAAAATTATTTTTCTAGTATAAGTTAGTTCATGAGGTTTTAGGAGTGGATACCGAACGTGGGACCCGCTAGTGCGATAAGTTCGATAAAATTCGGCCACTTAGGTTAAGTTTTGTATACAGGGATTAATTTACTAGGTGTTAAGAGATAATTAGAGATTACCCAAATGGATGAGTGTTGGAGAGACAAAAGGATAGCTCTGCATTAAAAGAAGTGACAAGTGTCACCTTCCTATTCACCCTTGGACTTTAACCATCTTACACAAACTTTACTAAATATCAAAAATTGACCCAAAATTCATTCCCATTTCTTTCCTTCTTGGCCGGCTCTCTCTAAAAAGAAAAGAAAAGAAACCTTCAACTCTTTTGCTCTCAATCTTGCTCAATCTTGCAATCCAACCGATTAAACTTGAAATTTCTTCATAAAAAATCCTTAGTTGAATAGTAGTGAAATAGTTGGTGGAGTGGTTTGGAAAGAGAAGGTGCTAAGTTGGGTCTTTTCTTGGGTTTGCAAGGTAAGTGATTAAGGAACTTTTCTTTGATCTTAATAATGCTCAATTAGTGGTTTGTGGGAGTTAAGGAGGTGATTTTGTGGGTGGTTTCATAACTTTTGGTAGTGATTGATGAATTTCTGATTTTATGCATGATTTTTCTGTTTTTATATGTTTAATATTGGTTGGCCATGGATGATGGTTTGGAATGGTCTAGAATGAAGCTATAGTGCGTAAATTGTAGCTATTTGCGGAAAATTTCCGCTTTGTACGGAAAATTTCAGATTTAGGGTTTGTAATTGGGGCTTTTCTAGGGTTGCTCTAGAACACTTGAATTGGATTTGTTTAATGGGTATTGGAACCCTACTAAGGTGTATTGAAAGGCTTATGACTTGTAATTGTAATTGTGGTGGTGTTGGATGAATATAATTGATTTTTTTTTGTAGGTTGGAAATCTGAAATTTTAGGGGTTATGCTGTCCAAATTTTTGGTCCATATGATTTCTTGGAATTGGGTTGCTTAGAGTGTTAATTAGTGACCTTGGGGTTATCTAAACCCTTAGCACCAAGTGTTCCTTATATTACTTTCAAGTTCTAATGGCTTTACATTAGTGATATGTGGTTTGGGTTTATGACTCGTATTCGAGTCTCATTATGTTTTATTGAATGTTTTAGGGCGTGTCGGTGACGCAAGGCGTTCGTTGGACAGAAATTTGTGATAACTCTCTTTGCTTGAGTGGTAAGTGTACTATTCACATGATTGTTACTTCATGGCTTTGATTTACTTGAAATCTATGACTTGAATGCTTGTGTATACTATTGAGATTGATTGAGACGAGAGTGTACTTTATCACTCTCACACTCTATGGCTTGTGTGACTGTTTACTGTATCAATTGAATTCCATTTGAATATACTTGAACTGGTGTCGTTTGGACATGTATCCAACGACCATTACTGTTAGCACTGAGCTCAACCCCATTCGTGGTCAATTGAATTGAGCCGGCAAGGGCTTGGTCGAGAAAATTGATAAGCCATGGGGACTGTTTATGTGGAATCCTTGAGTATGAGACTCTTGATTCCAGTATACTCAAATATTACCATTTTTGAACTGATTGGAGTTCGGGCCCGGTAGGGGTATGTGAGGTGGAAGGAATCGGAGAAAGTGGAGTCTACTGTATTGGCTACTCCTTAAGCGTTGACAGAGGGTCAACGGTGCGAGATCAAGTTCGGCAAGCAGGGACAAGGGCTCTTGAGAGCCGACCGTATCCTTTGAAATATCTTTGTTGAAATGTGATGCTAGTTGACTCACTTATTGGATGTGTTTGAATTGAATAGCTTTGTGCTTATGTGATCTCCGTTACTTGGGTGATGGTACCTCATTGGGCGAAAGCTCACTCCATTAAATTTTATTTTCCTTACAGGGAACAACTTTTGGGGACTATGATGTTTTGAAGCACGAGTTGAGCTAGTTTTAATATATTCTTTGTAAAGCTTCTCGATAGTTGGAAAAACCCTAAATGTATTTTAATTCAAATATCTTCCTTTTGATTTATAAATTACAAATGTATGTGTATAACACTGTTTAATCTATTCATGTATCCTATTTGGTTTGGAAATGTTTTTCCTCGAGTTATATGGCGATATCTATATTCGATTGGATTCGGGTTGGATTGTAACGTGGCAGTCACTATTCATTTTTCGGTTTCGTTTTTTCATTTTTCTATTTTACGATTTGGAATCGTGTATGCGCGCTATTTTATTTCGACACGTTTGAGGTTGTATACAACTGTCTTAGTAGTTCTGGCAAGAGTTGGATAGACAGTCCGCTAACCCCTCTAGTACGCCTTAGGGGAAGGTGGGACTGTCACAGGTGGTATCAGAGCTTAGGTTAGAACTGACCTAGGCATGTTTGAAATTTTGTTCCTTAGGACCTATGAGGGAAGTGTTACGGTACTGTTAAGTGCGATTATACTTACGTTGTCTAAGATAAGAACCCTTTTGTTATCTTTGTAGGTTATGGCTGGAACCAGTGGAGCGGGCGGAGGTGACCCACCTCAAAGGCGCCCACGAATGATTGATTACCTTGAGAGGCCAGGAGATCCGATCCGGCTTTGGTATACTGCTAGCCGAATCCGTCGCTGTAAGCATTGCCTGTATTACTCTTATGCTGACCACGTGGTCGTGGCCTTGCTAGATGAGAGGAGGAGACTTAGGAGTGCCACCGTCAGGGACCACACTGAGACGCTTAGATTGAGGGGCGTCATAAGGATACAGGCTGATCGGATCAGAGAGCTCCAAGGAGACATAGCCATGGAGCAAGAACGAACTAATGCTCTTAGAGAGCAGTTGCAAGGGGTCAACCAGAACCTTACTAATATCGTCAGGGAGGTTAGAGACTGTTCTGGAGGCATTATTAATGAGTGTGAGACGCTGATCCAAGGTGTGATTAGCGCCAATGCGCAGGTAGTGGCTCCTAGTGGTGATGCACCTTGTGAGGGGAGTACCCCTAGTTCTAGCTAAGGGGGAAAGTCTGTGGCCGCCGTAGGGAACTAGACTAGGACTTTTGAACCACTTTTTGTAGACACCAAATTTTTTATTTTTTAATTTTAAACTTTATTTGTCTAATTAATTTAATTTTAGCTTTATTGTTTCAATTTTAGGTTCGTTATTATTTTAATTATTTTTGTCTTCATAGTAAATTTCAGAAAAAAGAAAAAAGAAGAAAAGAGAAAAAAAAAAGAAAAAAAGAATATTAGTAAAAAATGGCAAGTGGGAGGCATGCATTGGGACAAGTGTCCCTTTGTATTTTGGACAACACAATACCTAGGGGATTAGGTGTTAGAAACACATGGAGGCCTAAGATTTGAAGAAAAAGAAAATCAAAAGAAGATACAATTGGGAGGGCCGGCAGGAAAAAAAAGAAAAAAGAAAGAGGGGAAAATTGAGATAAGAGATGGAGAGAGGTTATCGGCTGGGGAAAGAAATCAGAGCGTCGGGGAAGAAAAACTAAGCAAGGGAGGAACGAACAGAAAGAAGCTACGGGGGGAAGAAACCAGAAGAAGAGGGAATGAAAGACAAAAGGAAAATCGAGAGAGAGGGTGAGGAGAGTTTGGGAGAGCTTGAGGGAGCGAAAATCTAGAATCAAGAGAGTTGCGGGAAGAGAAAGAAAAGGAAAACAGCGGCTAGGTTTTGGAGAGAAAAACGGGGAGAGCAAGAAAAATCTGAGCAGTGGCTGTGTTTTGATAATAATGTTGCTGTCTGGCTTTAGTTTCTCTTAATCAATTATACAATGGACATGTTATTCACTGAGATCCAAGCGGACCTCCGCTCCAACGATGCCCTCCGCCAGTCTGGTGCTTTCCAGCAATCCGCTACTGGCTGTGACATTTTCCTTGCCAAATCTGCCGTCGAAGAGATCGTCGCGTCTCTCGCCTCCGCCGTCTCCAAAAAGCTTGCCTTTGACCTTATTCGTTCCACTCGTCTCACTGCCGACCTCTGGGAGATAGTTTGCGCCGGCATCCGCACCGATCTTGACTTCCCCGACCCCAATGTCACCACCGCGATTCGCCATTACTACTTGCAAAGCTTTGCTTCACCAAGAGAACATTGTAAGTTGTTTTTTTTCCCCTTACATTTCAGTATTTTTTTTTCAAAGCGTGACTGCCGTGGATTATTGTGGCAAATTATCATGTTGGCTGTTCATGATTTTAGAACATATATGTTTTATTGGTTGATTGGGTTGAATTTTTTGGGTTTTTCTGATAATTTTAAGACTAGCCATGGCATTCGTTGGAGTAGGGAATTGCTGGAATTTTTACGCTCATGTACTGTTTGATGAAATGCTCAAATGAAAGTCTTGAGCCAAAAGAAGAGAGCTTACGCGAGAGGAATTCTAGCCGTATTCTGTGCATTCGATTAATTATGGGAAGAAGAAATTTTTTTAGCTTTGCATGCCTTTTAGTTAAAAAATTTCCAATTTTTTCCATTTTTCCAGCCTTGCCTTCGCGCCCCCATTTGTAAATCTAGCGCTGGGATTATGTTCAAGCTTTGGGTTTTAGACGAGGAAATTCTAAAAGATTTGTTTTGCACATCATTCGAAAGTTTGATTGCGTTTATGGTATGGTCAGTTTTTTTGTTCAACTCATGCAATGCCTACTGATGATGAATTCCGAAATGTAGCATGCTTTCAAATGCGCTGCCCGTTCTTGTTTTAAAGCTCCCTGTACAGACATTAGAAGTTGTGGATGGTTTTCCTAGCATCTTGTTGTTTTCATGGTCTGGGTCTTAGGATGTTTCCTTGTATGTTTGGTTTGACGTTTTCGGCAAATGTTAATGATTCTTTGCTGCCTTTTCTATTTAGTTGTTGTGATTGGATCTCCTGGGATAGATGATCATGTTTGGATGATGTTATTTGACTGGGTTGAAGCTTTGTTGATTTTAGATTGATAAACTAGGGAGTTTTGCTTGGGTTTTGCATTTAATCTACCTGGTAGAATAAGGAAGAAGGTTGCAGCAAACTTCATTTTTGTTTGTTGAATGTTTTGGATTGTTCGAAGAGTTTGATTTGCTTGTTGCTGGAGGTGTTTGATATTTGAACCATAATTGGTTTACATACTACTACATCGGGCATCATGAAGTTATGTCACAAGCTTTGCTAAGTTGCAGATGATCTAATAACAAGTTGGCCAGTCATTTTTGCATGAAAATTTCTTAAGAACTTGCGCAATTTCCTTCTAAGTTCTGCTTGTTTGGATGTGGATTATGTGTGTGTTATTGCTTAATTTAAGTTTTGAAGTCTACATGGAAAGTTTTTTATCAAAGTTTGTCTGGAATCCTCATTTGAAATGAAAGTGCAGCAGCAGTGTGTTTGTTTTTTATTGCAAAAGCATAAGCTTCGTAACTTTGCACGAACTTGCATAAAACTTTCAAAAATTTCACTTTGGCCCCCCCAAGTTTCCCCTTGTTTCACTATGGCCCTAACAACTTGTAACTTCCTTCAATTGGGTCCCTAATTTAATTGCAAATAGGTCCCTAATGTAACGGCCCCACTTCCCCCTAAGGCAAACCAGAGGGTTCAGCGGACCGCCTGCCCAGCTCTCGCCGGGACTCAGTCGATCACTTCAAGCAACCATCGGAAAGCAATAAGAATAACATAATAACGGTCCAACCTAAAACAAAACTTATATACATTACTGTCTCAAAGGAAGTACAACTGTCAAAATATAGGTTCTCAATTCACCATACAACCAGCCCGTGCCAAGCACTAGGGCGAGAACCATTACAAAAGAAACCAAAGCGAAGCTCCGCTAGTCTATACCGGCTCTCGTCCTCGCACGCCTTCCCCTGTTAAGGAAAACAAAACTAAAGGGGTGAGCTGGAAAGCTCAGTGAGGTTCCGGTCACATAGGCAAACAAGCAGTTCCATGCATTCGTTACAGATGACTAAGAATTCCAGATACGAGTATAAGTGAAAGCGATAAACACATTCATTAAAAGGATACGGGCTCACAAGGAGCCATTCGTTCATTCATTCATTCATTCTCCTTTCTTTCCCCCTACCTTCATTCATTTGAAAATGCATTTGTATAAACAAAACCCCTCGTTCATTCATTCATTCATTCATTCATTCACCCCGTCCCTGGCTTTTGGCCAGGCTCCACCAACCTACAAGGTAATACTCGAGTATACCGAAACGTTCACCCAGGTCCCAAATCGCTCGATCGAGTCCGACTGGCTCAAGACGACCGGTAACAAGGGGCAATGGCCAGTTCAGCCCAAAAGGGCTTACATTCATGCACAAGTAACATTTCAATCGCTCAATCATTAAAATTTCACAATCATTTAGGCTAAGTGCGATAAAGTACACACTTGCCTCGAAAACTCGTTTAGCAATCATTGAAAACACTTAACATATCATCAATCACATAATCAATCAATAATAACAAGCCAATAAATCAAGAAGCTATAACAAACAAGGAACACTCACCTATACACGCAAAATAACGCCCACTTCTCAATCACCAAGGAAACCTAAAAGGACACAATGACCACATTACAATCCATCTAACATGATTTGGATGAAATCAAGAATTACCCGACTACTCGCGAGTAAACGTAAAGAGTTTCAAAGTATAAAGAGGCATTTGGATCCGTGGACAAGAATAACCCTAATGCAACCCAAACCAAGAGGGTTATAAAATCTCTAAGAGGAAACACTTAACTCAAAACAATTCAAAATTCCAATAGAAGGGCTAAGAAAACATTCTTTCGAAATTGCTTATGTGACTCAAAAGCATATATATTCAAGTGGCCAATAAATAACCAATGCCTTGATAAAAATCATGTGAAAAGGAGGACAAAATACTTTAACTTCCACACGTAAAACCTTGCTTAGAAACAATACACTTATGGCCGATAAAACCCGAACTCATACCTCTATAGGTTGGAAAGGATTAAGGAACATTTGAAGTTTCAAACGGAAGAGGTATCATGTTGTCAAAAGATAAAACGGTTACATTATTTGCCAAATGACAATATACGAGTTCGAATAGAAACTTAGTCTTCGAACCCTTATTCAAAGACCCGAAGACACTTCCAAGGAAATACGTTCAATTTGATACAAAATACATTTCCCAAACCACTTTAACTTATTCAATTTACAAGAAAACAAACGGACGGCATGTCCTTTGTGTTTACCTATTTTCCAGCCATTAATGGCTTCATTATTTTCCTCAAATCAGTCCCAACATCTCATATAGAATAATCTCATCCAAAAGCCATTCACTAGGCTTACAAGCCATATAAATACAAAAATAAATACAACAGTCAAGCTAGAAACATTTTCGGATAAAAACAGTTTTGACATCATTTTGCGGTTTTGACACCAGAGGCACTTCGATCATCGGATAGAGGTACAAGATACATCGTTTCGAAGCTAACAGATAGGGCTACAATGTTGTAGAAGGTCACGTAATCCATTTTCGAGTATAACTAGGTCAAAATTACGAGATACTAGACCAGAACCGCAACTACAAGTTCACAAACCGCATTGGGCTGTAAATAGTATAACTCAGCCTACTTAAGTCCAAATCCATTGATTCCAAAGCCATATGATAGCTAGGACAACAGGATACATTTCATAAGAAGACCTCAACAACCATTTCAGAAGTATTCCTAGCCAAATTAGCTAATTACAGAAGCAACTCCCAAGTTCGGATGAAACCAGGGCAGCAGGGGTATTTTCGACTTTTCTCACTCCCCACTACTCCGATTGACCTGAAATTTTATAGTAGCCTTCCAATTAGGATTCCCTACAACTTTCATGTTTTGAGCCAAGGCCAATTCGGCCTCTAACTATGGTGAAAAGTGCCGGCCAGAATTGAGGGTAATGAAACCCTAAGTTTTCCAAATTCCTTCCAAATCAAAATTTCTTGCAATTAACCCTCATTCACACCAACTAGCCTCATTCTATAACATTCCCATCCATCATACATGGCCACAAAGACAAAATCATATGCAAACAGAAAAATCATAATTAAATATAAAACTTCACCATAAATCAACCCAAATCAAGATATAACTCACAAAATGACATATCCAACCCTTACAATTCACAATTTAACCATTATCAATGCAAGAGAGAACTTTCTTAATCATCTTACCTCACAACCCAAGAAGACTAGCAATTCAAAGCTCCCCTTTAAAATCACTCCACCCAAAAGCTTTAACCTTCCAAGAGGCTCACTTGTACGGAGGGAATTAAAAATCTATTGGTGAAGTTTCAAGATTGAAGGAAAATCAAAGATGAAGAATGAAGAGTTTTTCTCTCTTTTCCTCTCAAGCTAGCCGGCTGAACAAGGGAAAAAAAATGAGATATTTTGGTGATCAAAAGTGATAAGAAGGAAGAAAAAACGCTGGTCAAACCAGCTGTCCTGTCACAATCCGGCCGGATTCCTGGCCGGATATGAGGCAGAGACGAATCAAAATTTTTTCAAAACTGCACAACAATCCGGCCAGCAATCCGGCCGGATTCGGCCCCTTCAGCCTTTTCGAAAATTTTCCCTCTTTTCCAAGTTTGAAGGCCACGCTCAATCGTACTTCTAACACATACACATACATACATATCTCATACATAATTGCACATAACAACAAGGCCTTCCCGTTTTTTGCAACGATTAGGGCACAAAACTCCAATTAAACGGGAAACGGGAATAAACCAAAACACTTAGAAAGTAGGGAAGGTTTAGGGTTCTCACACCTAAACTTTATTTTTCTTTAATAACTTTGTTAATTTTTACAATCAAGTCCTTTCTTCTTTTGACTTCTTAAATGTGGGTTGTCTACATGATTTAATTGATTCAATTTCATGTTTATTTTTATCTTTTGTGATTATTTGTTAATTAAAGTGATGCCTTAACCTTTTCTTTGTATTTTAAAGGGTAAATAAGTAGGTTCACTCCATTAGGGCTCCAACTCAAGGGAGGTACACCCTATCCCTTATTTCTTACTTTATTGAACTCTACGTGCTCTATGTGTCTTTACGTGTTTAATCACATGCCCTTGAATGTTTTTATTATTTATTTATTTATTTATTTCATTTATTTATGCATTTGCTTTATTGGCTTTGCTTTGGTATATTTATTTTTAGTTCAATTTTGATCATTTGAAAGGCATTTAAATGTCAAGTTGTAATAGTTAGGTATTTATTTTAATTATTTATTTATTTCCCCTTTTAGATTGTAGTAGGGTTCTCCAAGTGTAATAGATAGGGCTTACGTGCTATGTGTTTGTGTGTGCTTATATGCCTATATGTTTAATTGCTTTCCCTAGGCTTTTGCATCTAGATAAGCATGCTTATGTGTTACGTGTTATGTGAAACTATATGCTTTGTATGTCTATTTGCTTTTAGTATTATATTTGATTATGTGGATGGAATGCACGTTACCGTGGCTAGTCCAATGCTAGTCATGGCCTTCCCCTCAAGCTCACTAATCCAATGCTTGTGAGAGAGCGTTAGTAAAAGGCTAGTCCAATGCTAGACCCAATAGGGCCACTCCCTCGCTAGTACATACTTGCATGCCTTCACTACATTTCCATTCATTTGTTCTTTTAGTATTTTTACATTTTTGCATGACCCTTCACTTCGTTTCCTGCATTTGAAACATGATTTTTAGGATTTTGCATTTCATTCTAGTTATTAGGGTCATCTGCTTGATTAGGTTAGAGAGTTACCCTTCTGGTAAGGGAAACAGACGAGTATGGCTACACATAGCCTTAGCACGCTTGTTTTCTTTTTAACCAAAAGGCAAATCAAAAGTTACGATTTAGGGTCTCCCCGTACCCGTTTTTTCTTGCATTCCTCTAGGGTTCATGCATTTCATTTACTCACTATCATTTTGCACTCTCACTTCATATAATATTACCTTTTCCACATGTTCATTTCACACAACTCTTATTTTGCACATTTTCACTCTACCACTTGCACTTTATATACTATCACTTGCACACATGCATTTCATACTATTACTTTACCCACCTTACTTTGCACATCCATTTGCACACTCCCACTTTACACACTATTATCTTGTATTACTTTTTTTACTTCACATAAGCTCATGTTTTCACATTACATACATTCATTCCACTCATTCTTACGTCATTAGCATTATTCATGACCTCTTGGAGGGCTTATCCTTGACTATCACAACTCATGTGATTTAGTTCGATCGAGCCTCTAAGAAATATTTGCCCCTTTTCGATTCATCATTAGATTTAGGATTGCATTCATATTAGTAACATCCAAATACGATACATCTTTGGTTAGAAATTAAGGAAAATTATGACTAAATCACACAACTAGTTTAGGTTAGGGTAAAAGGGTGCCTTAGACTTCGTCTTTGCCTTTCCTTTTATCAACCGTGACCCCCGAACTCATCTCTCTGATTTTCGTAGGATAGGAGTTATCTAAAAAGGTTTTTTACTTCACTTTTTCAAAAACTACTTTTTGGGTGACTTGGTACACCCCAACTCAATACCAAATGGTGACTCCTGCTTTTCCATTTAAAACCTTTTTACATTATTTTTTTGGCCAAACCGTCGCATTTAAAAGTCCCATGGCCTTTTCCTTTATTTCTCACATTCACACACTTCACATACTTTACACACACTACACATCATGATTTCAAACCATTTTTTTTTCATTTTTCCAAAAATGGAGCGCGACAGATTGGCGACTCCACTGGGGATTTCCTACGTGGATTCGAGCACTTGATTTGATTATTCTTTTCCTTTTCTACCCTTTTCATGTATCGCATTTGAATGTTTAGGGTTGCATCTTTCCTTTTTTAGGATTTTTGCATTTGGCGCGTATCAACTCACTCCCTCACCTAATTGCATACGATTGATTTGATGGATGGATGGTTTATTTATGTGATGTGATCTCGCTCCTTGCATTGCATTTGGGTGGGAGATATTTCCCTAGAACCTCGCGTTGGTTCTCAATCTTTCCCCTCCAAACGAGCACTAGCATACGTGCATACGCTTGATTTTTTATCCCTCATTTATTTTTCTTTTAGTGGCTTGTCACGCCACTCTTCCCTATTAAGATTAGGTGACCCACTTGGACATGTGATCGCGACACGATGTGTGCGTAGCATGATCCAAGGGGTCACTCAATCTTCCATTTTAAACTTTGGGTTGATAGCCTTTAACTTTTAGTCGAAAGTTGAGGATTTTTGATAGATTCACTCATGACATGTAGCCGTGACACGATGTGTGCATAGCAGTGTCTGGGGAATCGTTCAAGCCACCGACAAGGAACCTTGGGATTGATGACCTTTGGTTTCCAAGTCTGAAGGCTCGGGGACCTAAAACATGTTGAGTCTAGATGCATTAGTGAGCCATTACCTCATGCATCCATGATAGTTTACCTAGGGTAGAGTCTGCCTTACCCTATTAGGGACACTATTCATGAGGGGAGGGATCCAACCCCTTTATTTCTTTTATTGCTTTATCTCTTTGAATTATTTTGCTACAAATGTGCTATGTGTATTTGTCTGATTGAACTAATTCTTCTTGGTCTTTTGTCTCCAGTGCATTCATAAGCCTTAGACAATAAGAGTCCTGGCATGGTACTCTGTAGGATGCCTACCCTATTTAATGTGACACGTTTAAATTCAATACTTCGCATTGGCAGCCTAAGTACATTTCATTTTAGACTCACCCCGGCATACAAAAAGGGGTTCCTTTAGGACACGTTTCATTGGTGTACTGCATATTTAGTCGTTTTGATAAACTGGCATCATGCATCCACCTTAGAAGGGAATGCCATTTAGGGAATCCCGTGTTAGGAACAAACCGCCCTGTGTCTCGGATATACAATCTAATGAGACTTGCACGTCTATATTTCTTGTACCGTCCGAAAGGGTAGTGTACAAGATAAAGTAGGATTCGATCTTTTCAAAAACGGCAAAACAATTTTTGCACATTAGAATATAGGCATCTAACAATCATCTTTTGGCCATTTTAAACAAAATTGGTAAAAATTCCCTTGCGTAAAGGACATTAATTTGAAGAAATTCACAAATGATTCCTCATTGTTGAGACGATAAATATGGAGGCCAAATCTTGATTTTAGGAGGCTCATAGACTAATGCATTGCAATAATTTTTTAAAACTACCAATGGGTAGATAATTCAATCAATTTTTGAATAAACCATCAATTTCATCCAATCCATTTTGTCAATTCATTCAATTTTAGGATAACCTAATCATTTTTTAATAAATCATTAACTCCATTTCATTCATTTAGTCAATTTACCCATTATGGCAATCAAGTCGATTTTGAAGAGATCATCAATTTCATTCAATTCAGTTGACCAGTCTACCTATTTTTAGTGCAATTCGGTCGATTTTGAATAAATCATCAATTTCATCCTATCCATTTGACCCCCCTTATTCCCTTTTAGGGTTTAAATCTAAAGTTCGCTGAATAAATTAGTCGAAACATTGCAATCCTTTCAAGAGTAGGCTCTTTTGCACATCATGCGTCGATCAAAGCAAGCAATCCATTCGGACTTTGTCCTCATTTTTAGGCAAAGAGCATTTTATGTGTTGATCAAAACAGGCAATCCATTTGGACTTTGTCCTCATTTTTAGGACAAATGTCTCTTCTCCCTCCAATTGGCTAAAGTTTTTTAAATCATTTTTCACTCAATTAGTTGATCGGATTCATCAGATATTGTATGGTGCCTACCCTAGAGGATTGCATTTTCATGCTAGACCTACCCTTGGCATAAAAGGCTCCCCCATAGGACATGCATACCGATTTTACAATTTTGCTTACTAACTTTGGGTATTTTTCTTTTATTTTTCCCCCTTCCCCCTGCATTCATAAAAAATGTTTCAATAAAGGGAAAATATTTTTCTATATCTGATAACAATTTTGATCTAATAAAGTTTAAAAATTACAAGTATTACTTGATTCTTGGGCAGGCCTTGCAATGAAAAGATGAAGGATCTATCTGGAAGCGTTAGGCTTAAAGCCTCTAAGAGATTTCATAATTATTTTTCAAAGAAAATTCTGTATATTTGACTTGTTAATACATTTTTGTCCCAAAAGAAAAGGAGACAAAAAGTGTATATGTGGAGCTCTTTAAAAGCTTTTCTCTTCTCATTTGTATTATAATTGAATGAGAAATTTTGTTTTAAACTTTTTCAACAATAATGTTTTTGGACAATTATTGTTTTGTATATATTCATGTATATTTCATTCTTTTGCTCATTGGAGATTTCATGATGAATTTAAGAAATAAGACTAAATTGAGATTTCTTCAACCTCCAGCCTGAAAATTCACAAGTGTATGCTTTCTAAAATCTTTACGTACACCAGATTGGTGATCCGAGCTATACCATAAGAGTGCTCAAAATTAAAAAAGAGGTCACTCAAAAGACCCAATGAGATACCTTTTCTCCTTCACTGTACAATTCATATTTTGCCCACTTCTATTAACCACAAAATAAAATCAGTCACATTGACTGCTAAAGTGCAAATTGGAGCAACCTTGGTTTGAAAATGTCAACTGTGTCTAATTAGATTCAATTTGCATCTCAGTGAAAGCAAAATGGTGCATTATCCTTGTTTGTTTTGAAAATTTGGAATGATACTTCGAGCGTTCATTTCTCTACCCATACAGATTTTATCATTTGCTCTCCCATTTGAGCCTTTGAAAGAATAATTTCGTTTCAAATAAGAGTCTTAATGATCACTACCCTACATTGGAAAATTCTTAGATATCACAAAGGGAGTGAATTTTCAATGACCATTTCATTACTTTGGTTGTCATGAGGTGTAAGAATGATACTTTGGCCATCGATTCTACAACCTAAACACTATTTATCCCTTGCATCCTCATTTGAGCTAAAATGGGTGGTTCTTTTCAAAAGCACTTACGATCGCACCCCATATTGGGGAAGGAGATTGGCGAATTTTTCAAAAAGAGAAAAAGCAAAAATGCTAAAATTAAAAGAAAAGAGGGAATCACAAATTGGAGAAATTTGATTCTCTCTAGGTTTCAATTTTGAAAAAAAAAAAAAGAAGAAAAGAAAAGAGAGAAAGAGAAAAGAAGAAGGAAGAGTGTCCGGCAAATCACCTATACTTCACAAATATGGATGAACGGGAGTCATCCTCAGTTAATTAATTTAGATACATGCAAGAAATTTCACATTAATGAAAGTTTTCCTTTCAGAATTAGTGTAAGGAACGGAATAAAAGTCAGGCCCTCTTCTTTTTCCATCTATCTCTAGTTATCCCTTTCGAGTTTTCAGAATAAAATATTTCGTTTGACAACCCCTGAGAATTGCGAACCCCACACTGGGACAAGTTTGAGTTGCAAAGGAAAGAAAAGTCTCAAGAGGTGAAAAGTAATCAAACAACAAAAGCTAAAAAAAAAAAACCTCGTTTGAGCATGAACTGGGGCAAAATTTGAAAATTTCAAAGAAATGGTAGAAGGATGAAAAAAAGAAAAATGAATGAAAGAGAAAAGAGCCTCAGTTTGAGAATAAATTGGGGCAAGTTTTGGTTTAACCCTAAAATAGGGTTGGCACAATAATGCGATTTCAGATCATTTAAACCACTTTTAAAATCCACTTTCAAGCCTTAACTTTTTTAAGCACCCCACCTGACCCCATTACAAAAGTCGAAAGTCCTGACTTTTGTTCTTTGCAATATCTCTGTCATGAAATTTTCTAATTGGCAAGTGATGCTCCTACACTGATGCCAAGAAATTTTTTAGATGTATTTCTGAATTGATTAGCTGTGAAGTTGACAGTGCTCATCATGTAAAAACCCGCAAGGGCACCTTTGAAAAAGAAAAGGAAAAGAAAAAAGCAAGAAAAAATAAATGCAATGGAAATGCAAAAGATTCGATACTGAAAGTCCCTATTGAGTGATTATAAAAGTCAAACAAAGGTCAAGATCTTTGAGTCCAAATTAGGGCAATTTTTGGAAAAATGCGATTTTTAGTGCAATGTCCTTAAAAATCTTATCTCTTTAACTATCGTTTTCAAGCCACATTACAAGCTCATAAAGTCCATCGTTGACTTATCCCTCCTGACAACTCGAAGTAAGGATTATGCTCATAAGAAATCCATCAATCATTTGTGATCATAAGGGTATAATCAGTTTTCACATGTTTACCTATCATTTCTATCCATATGTTACAAGCTTAAAACTTATATATTGACTAAGTTTTCTTAAGAAATAAGGGTGACAAACTCTTTGTTTTCACTAAGATGTGATGTTGAATGGATTACATACAATTTTGGGCACAAGAATAAGACAAATCTTGACTTCTCATTTTCCTTAGCCACCTCAAAATCAGAAATAAGATCACTTGATTGGTCCTGAAAGACGAGCTAACAAGAAGTGGTGACCCATTACTCTAAGTATCGATGCTTAAGGTGAGGAAGAAATCTTCTGTAATTTGGTATTATTTCGAGAGATTTATCATGAAATTTTCTTTTAGGAAACACAGTTTCTTACTTTCAAATAAATGGAGAATCATCCAAACAAATTTTTGCAACCAAAGAGGCCTACACTGGGGCAAATTTTTATAACACGTTTGAGGATTTCGTCCAAGAGTCAAGCAAGACATTTTCAAATCAATCACGCTGCTCTTTTCATGAAATTTAAGTGCATGTCATACTTTGGTAAGCCCCCTATGCAGGTATTTATGGTTGAAATCGACGAAAAAGCATCTGGTGATGTGGAAGGTCGATGTCGAAGAAAGAGAAGAAAGAAGGAAAAAGGGCCCTACAATGGGGAAAATTATTTTTGAAGAGATTCTCTCGAAAAAAAAATTCAAAAAAAAAACCAAAAATCACCAGAAAAATAAAAAAAAATTAGAAAAACAACAAAGTTCCAAAAAATCAAATAAAAAAATCAGAAAAGTCAAAAATAAAAAATCAAGTTCAATTTCTTGTTTCTTGACCAATCAAATTTAATTTCTTGTTTTTTAAAAGATCACGTTGAGTCTAGACTTTGTGTCGCCAACACCCCGTTGGGTCTGGATTTTGTGCCGCCAACATTACAAAGATTACGTTGGGCCTGGACTTTGTGCCGCCAACATCCCGTTGGGCTTGGATTTTGTGCCACCAACATCACAAACATCACGTTGGGTTTGGATTTCGTGCCACCAACCAAGGCAGGCTCGGGTGTTATCCCACTGATCGATTCTCACGGCAGGCTCTGGTTTAATCCCACTGACCAATTCACTACACTGGGATAAATTATTTTTGGAAAGATTCTCAAAAATCAAGAAGTCAAAAAAAATCAAAAAAATCAAATCAAGTTTTATCACGGCAGGCTCGGGTTTAATCCCACTGACCAATTGTCAAGACATTTCATTTACACTGCCACTAGCCGTGGGTCAGTCCCACTAGTGAACATTTTTATTTGCACTGCCACTAGCCATGGGTCAGTCCCACTAGTGAGCATTTCATCTTTATTGCCACTAAATATGGGTCAGTCCCACTAGTGTGCATTACGTTTAAATTTCCTGTTCGGGTCAGTCCCGATTTTAAATTTCCTGTTTCGGGTCAATCCCGATTTTAAATTTTCTGTTCGGGTCAGTCCCGATTTTAAATTTCCTGTTCGGGTCAGCCCCGATTTTAAATCTCCTGTTTCGAATCAGTCCTGATTTTAAATTTCCTATTCGGGTCAGTTCCGATTTTAAATTTCCTGTTTCGGGTCAGTCTCGATTTAAATTTCCTGTTTCGGGTCAGTCCCGTTTTAAATTTCCTGTTTCAGGTCAGTTCCGATTTTAAATTTCCTGTTTCGGGTTAGTTCCGTTTTTAAATTTCCTATTTCGGGTCAGTCCCGATTTTAAATTTCTGTTTCGGGTCAGTCCCGTTTTAATTTCTTATTTGGGTCAGTCACATTTTAAAATTTTGTCAAAGGGGTCAGTTCCCATTTCTAAAGCGTCAGTCGTTCGAGTAGTTTGCAGCCGAATAACACAGGTAAGTATTTGGTGTCTACGTCTTTGTCTCAAATTTCTTCGAAACTCAGACAAAGAGGGCAAACTGTAAACACCAAATTTTTTTATTTTAAACTTTATTTGTCTAATTAATTTAAATTTAGCTTTATTTGTTTCAATTTTAGGTTCGTTATTATTTTAATTATTTTTGTCTTCATAGTAAATTTCAGAAAAAAGAAAAAAAAAGAAGAAAGGAGAAAAAGAAAAAAAAGAAAAAAGAAAAATAGTAAAAAATGGCAAGTGGGAGGCATGCATTGGGACAAATGTCCCTTTGTATTTTGGACAACACAACACCTAGGGGATTAGGTGTTAGAAACACTTGGAGGCCTAAGATTTGAAGAAAAAGAAAATCAAAAGAAGATACAATTGGGAGGGCCGGCTGGAAAAAAAAAGAAAAAAGAAAGAGGGGAAAATTGAGGGGGTCTTGGGGGTGGAGTGCATGATGGCTGAGGGAGAGTTTGAGTAGGATCTGGGAGGGCGGCTAGGTTTTAGAAAAGAGAGTTGGAGAGAAAACTAGGAAAATATCCCGAAAGAACGAGAAAGATAAGAGATGGAGAGAGGTTATCGGCTGGGGAAAGAAATCAGAGCATCGGGGAAGAAAAACTAAGCAAGGGAGGAACGAAAAGAAAGAAGCTACAGGGGGAAGAAACCAGAAGAAGGGGGGAATGAAAGACAAAAGGAAAATCGAGAGAGAGGGTGAGGAGAGTTTGGGAGAGCTTGAGGGAGCGAAAATCTAGAATCAAGAGAGTTGCGGGCAGAGAAAGAAAAGGAAAACAGCGGCAAGGTTTTGGAGAGAAAAACGGGGAGAGCAAGAAAAATCTGGGCAGTGGCTGTGTTTTGATAATAATGTTGCTGTCTAGCTTTAGTTTCTCCTAATCAATTATACAATGGACATGTTATTCACTGAGATCCAAGCGGACCTCCGCTCCAACGATGCCCTCCGCCAGTCTGGAGCTCTCCAGCAATCCGCTGCTGGCTGTGACATTTTCCTTGCCAAATCTGCCGTCGAAGAGATCGTCGCGTCTCTCGCCTCCGCCGTCTCCAAAAAGCTTGCCTTTGACCTTATTCGTTCCACTCGTCTCACTGCCGACCTTTGGGAGATAGTTTGCGCCGGCATCCGCACCGATCTTGACTTCCCCGACCCCAATGTCACCACCGCGATTCGCCATTACTACTTGCAAAGTTTCACCGAGAGAACATTGTAAGTTGTTTTTTTTTCCCCTTACATTTCAGTATTTTTTTTTCAAAGCGTGACTGCCGTGGATTATTGTGGCAAATTTTCATGTTGGCTGTTCATGATTTTAGAACATATATGTTTTATTGGTTGATTGGGTTGAATTTTTTGGGTTTTTCTGATAATTTTAAGACTAGCCATGGCATTCGTTGGAGTAGGGAATTGCTGGAATTTTTACGCTCATGTACTGTTTGATAAAATGCTCAAATGAAAGTCTTGAGCCAAAAGAAGAGAGCTTACGCGAGAGGAATTCTAGCCGTATTCTGTGCATTCGATTAATTATGGGAAGAAGAAATTTTTTTAGCTTTGCATGCCTTTTAGTTAAAAAATTTCCAATTTTTTCCATTTTTCCAGCCTTGCCTTCGCGCCCCCATTTGTAAATCTAGTGCTGGGATTATGTTCAAGCTTTGGGTTTTAGACGAGGATATTCTAAAAGATTTGTTTTGCACATCATTCGAAAGTTTGATTGCGTTTATGGTATGGTCAGTTTTTTTGTTCAACTCATGCAATGCCTACTGATGATGAATTCCGAAATGTAGCATGCTTTCAAATGCGCTGCCCGTTCTTGTTTTAAAGCTCCCTGTACAGACATTAGAAGTTGTGGATGGTTTTCCTAGCATCTTGTTGTTTTCATGGTCTGGGTCTTAAGATGTTTCCTTGTATGTTTGGTTTGACGTTTTCGGCAAATGTTAATGATTCTTTGCTGCCTTTTCTATTTAGTTGTTGTGATTGGATCTCCTGGGATAGATGATCATGTTTGGATGATGTTATTTGACTGGGTTGAAGCTTTGTTGATTTTAGATTGATAAACTAGGGAGTTTTGCTTGGGTTTTGCATTTAATCTACCTGGTAGAATAAGGAAGAAGGTTGCAGCAAACTTCATTTTTGTTTGTTGAATGTTTTGGATTGTTCGAAGAGTTTGATTTGCTTGTTGCTGGAGGTGTTTGATATTTGAACCATAATTGGTTTACATACTACTACATCGGGCATCATGAAGTTATGTCACAAGCTTTGCTAAGTTGCAGATGATCTAATAACAAGTTGGCCAGTCATTTTTGCATGAAAATTTCTTAAGAACTTGCGCAATTTCCTTCTAAGTTCTGCTTGTTTGGATGTGGATTATGTGTGTGTTATTGCTTAATTTAAGTTTTGAAGTCTAGATGGAAAGTTTTTTATCAAAGTTTGTCTGGAATCCTCATTTGAAATGAAAGTGCAGCAGCAGTGTGTTTGTTTTTTATTGCAAAAGCATAAGCTTCGTAACTTTGCACGAACTTGCATAAAACTTTCAAAAATTTCACTTTGGCCCCCCCAAGTTTCCCCTTGTTTCACTATGGCCCTAACAACTTGTAACTTCCTTCAATTGGGTCCCTAATTTAATTGCAAATAGGTCCCTAAACTTTATTTTTCTTTAATTTTAACCCCAAAACTTTGTTAATTTTTACAATCAAGTCCTTTCTTCTTTTGACTTCTTAAATGTGGGTTGTCTACATAATTTAATTGATTCAATTTCATGTTTATTTTTATCTTTTGTGATTATTTGTTAATTAAAGTGATGCCTTAACCTTTTCTTTGTATTTTAAAGGGTAAATAAGTAGGTTTACTCCATTAGGGCTCCAACTCAAGGGAGGTACACCCTATCCCTTATTTCTTACTTTATTTGACTCTACGTGCTCTATGTGTCTTTACGTGTTTAATCACATGCCCTTGAATGTTTGTATTATTTATTTATTTATTTATGCATTTGCTTTATTGGCTTTGGTTTGGTATATTTATTTTTAGTTCAATTTTGATCATTTGAAAGGCATTTAAATGCCAAGTTGTAATAGTTAGGTATTTATTTTAATTATTTATTTATTTCCCCTTTTAGATTGTAGTAGGGTTCTCCAAGTGTAATAGATAGGGTTTATGTGCTATGTGTTTGTGTGTGCCTATATGCCTATATATTTAATTGCTTTCCCTAGGATTTTGCATCTAGATAAGCATGCTTATGTGCTACGTGCTATGTGAAACTATATCCTTTGTATGTCTATTTGCTTTTAGTATTATATTTGATTATGTGGATGGAATGCACGTTACTGTGGCTAGTCCAATGCTAGTCATGGTCTTCCCCTCGAGCTCACTAGTCCAATGCTTGTGAGAGAGCGTTAGTAAAAGGCTAGTCCAACGCTAGACCCAATAGGGCCACTCCCTTGCTAGTACATACTTGCATGCCTTCACAACATTTACATTCATTTTTCCTTTTAGTATTTTTACATTTTTGCATGACGCTTCACTTCCTTTCCCGCATTTGAAATACGATTTTTAGGATTTTGCATTTCATTCTAGTTATTAGGGTCATCTGCTTGATTAGGTTAGAGAGTTACCCTTCTGGTAAGGGAAACAGACGAGTATGGCTACACATAGCCTTAGCACGCTTGTTTTCTTTCTAACGAAAAGGCAAATCAAAAGTCACGATTTAGGGTCTCCCCGTACCCGTTTTTGCTTGCATTCCTCTGGGGTTCATGCATTTCATTTACTCACTATGACTTTGCACTCTAACTTCATATAATATTACCTTTTCCACATGTTCACTTCACACAACTCTTATTTTGCACATTTTCACTCTACCACTAGCACTTTATATACTATCACTTGCACACATGCATTTCATACTATCACTTTACCTACCTTACTTTGCACATCCATTTGCACACTCCCACTTTACACACTATTATCTTGTATTACTTTTTTTACTTCACATAAGCTCATGTTTTCACATTGCATACATTCATTCCACTCATTCTTACGTCATTAGCATTATTCGTGATCTCTTGGAGGGCTTATCCTTAGCTGTCACAACTCATGTGATTTAGTTCGATCGAGCCTCTAAGAGATGTTTGCCCCCTTTCGATTCATCATTAGATTTAGGATTGCGTTCATATTAGTTACATCTAAATACGATACATCTTTGGTTAGAAAATTAAGGAAAATTATGACTGAATCACGCAACTAGTTTAGGTTAGGGTAAAAGGATGCCTTAAACTTCGTCTTTGCCTTCCCTTTTATCAACCGTGACCCCCGAACTCATCTCTTTGATTTTCGTAGGTTAGGAATCATCTAAAAAGGTTTTTTACTTCACTTTTTCACAAACTACTTTTTGGGTAACTTGGTACACCCCAACTCAATACCAAGTGGTGACTCCTGGTTTTCCATTTAAAAACCTTTTTAGATTATTATTTTGGCCAAACCGTCGCATTTAAAAGTCCCATAGCCTTTTCCTTTATTTCTCACATTCACACACTTCACATATTTTACACACACTACACATCATGATTTCAAACCACTTTTTTTCATTTTTCCAAAAATGGGGCGCGACACTTTGATTCTATAAAGAGAATAGTTAGGAAAGGCTTTTAGTTAGCCGTTTTGGCCTAACTTTGTATATTATTTTTGGAGGACCCCTTTTGTTTCATGAGATGACTTTTGTATATACTTGACTAACTGTTTTTGTATAATTGCTTGATCCTGTTATATTTTCTATGTATATGTGTTATGTGTTTAAATACCCTATGAGGTAGATGTTTTGGCTAATTGTTCATGTTTATTGTTATGAAAAAAGGGGTTATGTGCCCTTTAACATTATACTTATCTTTTGACATTAGATTGACTTAGATCGATGGAGGGCACTTGTAGTGGTCGAGGCCGTGGACGCGGGAGTAGGCAACCCAAGTCTGAAAAGGGCACTGGGGAAACCTCGTTTGGACCAAACCCTGAACCTAGAGTGGATCCCAACGTCCAAATAGCTGCTGCCATGCTGCAAATGACTAATCTGCTAGCCCAAGTGGTGCAACAACAAGGTCAAAACCCTAACCCCAACCCTGGGAGCCTCGGTAATCACATGGAGAGCGAGGATAGGGCTCTCGAGAGATTCCAGAAATTTGCCCCACCAAAGTTTATCGGAGGGTCCAATCCGGACATGGCCGAAAGGTGGTTAGAAAAGATGGTGGACATATTTGCCGCCCTACATTATACCGAAGAGAGGCAGGTGACTTTGGCCATCTTTCAACTGGAAAGGGCTGCTCGTTCTTGGTAGAACATCATACGGCAAAAGTGAGAATGGGAACAAATGCCCCGGACCTGGGTGAATTTTATGAGGGAGTTTAACGCCAAATTCTTCCCTCCTCTAGTTCAGGAACGGAAAGAAGATGAATTTATCTGACTTCGACAAGGGACCCAGACTGTGGCCGAGTACTAGAGCCAATTCACTCGGCTGTCCAAATTTGCACCCGAGCTCATCGTGATCGAGCAACGAAAAATACGGCGATTCGTTCAAGGTCTGAACGTGGAGATCCAGAAGTATCTAGCCGTGGCTCAAATTAATGCCTTCAGCGATGTCGTGGAGAAGGCGCAACGAGTAGAGAATGCTAGGTTACAGGTGAGAAACTTTCAGGCGAAAAAGCGAGGGTTTCCTGAAAGCAGTTCGGGGCGGGGGGATAAGAGTACCCTTCCCAAGTTTGGACGAGGGACTAGAGGAGGAAGAATGTCGGGAATATCACGAGGGGCCCCGTCACGAGGTGGCGAAGTTAGGAGAGACCAAAGAGGAGGCTTTCAATGTGGTTCGGGTTCTGCATCCCGTGGACCCTGCGGATATTGCGGAAAGCCAAACCACGCGGAGGACAACTGCTGGAAAAAGGGAAAGTGCCTGCGTTGCAGAAGCGCAGACCATCAACTCGCCACTTGCCCAGTTCTAAAACAGGATGGAAAGGGAAGTCAACAACTGCCAAGGACTAGTTCTGGACCAATCAAGGTGGACGGGACGAAACCCAAGGTGTCAGCTCAAGTGTACTCGTTAGAGCCACAACAGATCCCTGACCCTTCCGAGGTCGTAGAAGGTACGATTCCTGTATTCTACCGATTTGCGAAGGTCTTAGTAGATCCCGGAGCCACATATTCCTTTGTTAACCCCAGTTTCATGTGTGGTATTGATATAAAATCTGCTAGTTTACCTTACGACCTAGAAGTTAGTACACCTACTGGGGACCATCGTTTGATCACTAGCATGATTTATAAGGACTGCGAGATTTGGGTAGGAGAGAGAAAATTGTTAGGGGATTTGATAAGTCTGTCCATAAAGGGGTATGATGTGATCTTGGGCATAGACTGGTTAGCCAGGTATAATGCTCAATTAGATTGTAAGAAGAAGGTGGTAGAGTTTCGCATTTCTGGGAAGGCGACCTTGAGGTTGGATATAAGAGGAAGATTAGCCTCATCTGCCTTGATCTCGGGCATTCGGGCTAGAAAACTGTTAAGTAGAGGGGCGCAAAGGTTTTTAGCCTTTTTAATCAATACCCCCACCGATAAATTGAAGGTAGAGGATGTGCACATAGTAAGGAATATCCAGATATATTTTCTGACGAGTTAGTAGCCCTACCCCCTAAGAGAGATATAGAATTCAAAATCGACCTGTTACCAGGAACGTCGCCTATCTCCAAAACCCCGTATCGGATGGCTCCTGCAGAACTCAAGGAGCTGAAATTGCAGTTACAAGATCTTTTGGAGCGGGGGTTCATTCAGGAGAGTGGGTCTCCTTGGGGAGCCCCTGTATTCTTTGTGAAGAAGAAGGACGGGAGTCTGTGGATATGTATAGACTATCGGGGGCTAAACAATGTGACGATTAAAAATAAATATCCACTGCCCCATATTGATGAGTTGTTTGACCAGTTGTAAGGAGCAGTGGTCTTTTCGAAATTCGATTTTTGACAGGAGTATTACCAATTGTTGATCAGGAAGGAGGATATCCCAAAAATCGCTTTCAATTCGAGATATGGGCATTACGAGTTCGCAGTTATGCCCTTTGGACTGACCAATGCCCCTGCCACCTTCATGGACTTAATGCATAGGGTTTTTAAGCCCTACCTAGATTGATTTGTTGTTGTTTTTATTGATGACATCTTGGTTTACTCCAAGACGCGTGAGGAGCATAAGCAGCACTTAAGAGTCGTTTTGCAAATGCTAAGAGAGCATCAGTTGTACGCCAAGTTCAGTAAGTGTGAATTTTGGCTGGAGAAAATTTCTTTCTTAGGGCACGTAATTTCCCAAGAGGGCATCTCGGTTAACCCAGTGAAAGTAGAGGCTGTGACTAATTGGAAGCGGCCAGAAAATCCCACGGAGATTTGTAGTTTTCTAGGGTTGGTTGGGTACTACCGACGTTTTATTAAGGATTTTTCTAAACTTGCCGGTCCTCTAATCGACTTGACGAAGAAACATGGTCGGTTTGGGTGGGATGCCAAATGCGAGGCGAGTTTTCGAGAGATAAAGAAAAGATTAACCATGGCGCCAGTTCTAGTTTTGCCTAACAGAGTAGATGGGTTTACCATTTATACCGACACGTCGCGGGAAGATCTGGGGTGTGTGTTAATGCAAAACCGGAATGTAATATTTTTTGCCTCTAGGAAGTTGAAACCCTACAAGTAGAACTATCCAACCAATGATCTAGAGTTAGCCGCAGTTGTTTTCGCTCTGAAAAAGTGGAGACACTACCTATACGGGGTGAATTTTGAGGTTTATTCAGACCACAAGAGCCTTAGGTACCTCTTATCACAAAAGGAATTGAACATGAGGCAGCGACGATGGATGAAATTTTTGGACTATGACTGCACTATCAACTACCATCCAGGAAAAGCTAACGTGGTGGCGGATGCCTTAAGCCGAAAGGCTCAAGTAGCGGGGTTAATGATTAATGAGTGGGATCTGCTAGAATCCGTTTGTGAGTGGAAACCTTGCCTTGGGAGTCATAAGGTGATTTTTGGTAATATTAAAGTCACATCCACTTTACTGGAACGAATTAAGGAAGTGCAGAAGGAAGATTCCATGGTACGGAAGTGGGGAGAGAAGGTGAAAAAAGAGGAATCGACCGACTTCAACTTTAGTCCCGAGGGTGTTTTGAAATACCGAAATCGAGTGGTGGTGCCTAAAGATGAAACGTTAAAGACAGAGATCTTAGAAGAGACTCATCGGTCCAAGTATACGATCCATCCGAGTAGTAGCAAGATGTATCAGGATCTAAAAGGAACACATTGGTGGGACAACATGAAAAAGAAAATCGCTCTATATGTACAGAAATGTCTCGTTTGCCAGCAAGTTAAGGTGGAGCATAAAAAACCATCGGACTTATTACAATCTCTTGAGATACCCGAGTGGAAGTGGAAAAACATCACAATGGATTTCGTTTCGGGTTTGCCGCGAATGCAACGAGGGCACGATGCCGTTTGGGTGATTGTCGATCGATTAACCAAATCGACCCATTTCTTGCCGGTGAACATGAAGTATTCCATGGAGAAATTGACTCAGGTATACATGGACGAGATCGTAAGACTACATGGAGTTCCTGTGAGTATTGTTTCAGACAGAGATCCCCGCTTCGTATCTAGGTTTTGACAGAGATTCCAAGAGACTCTGGGGACTAAACTCAACCTAAGCACTACCTACCACCCTCAGACGGATGGACAATCGGAGCGAACAATCCAAACTCTCGAAGATATGTTAAGGACCTGCATTCTGGATTTTGGAGGTAATTGGGGTCAATATATGACCTTAGTAGAGTTTGCTAACAATAATAGTTACCATTCGTCAATTCAAATGGCTCCATACGAAGCACTTTATGGCAGGAAGTGCCGGTCACCGATCTACTGGGACGAAGTCAGCGAGAGGAAGGTGCTAGATCTAACAACTATTCCATGGATGGAGGAGGCACAAGAAAAAGTCAAGTTGATACGGCAAAGACTCCAAACAGTTCAAACCCGACAAAAAAGCTACGCGGACAATCGACGAAAAGACTTGGAGTTCGAAGTTGGGGACCGTGTTTTCCTCAAGGTCATACCGTTACGGAGCATCATGGCGGGTAGAGGAAAGAAACTTCAATCGAGGTTCGTCGGACCTTTCAAGATTCTCCAGAGAGTTGGTAAAGTAGCATATCGGCTAGAGCTACCATCAAGTCTATCCAAAATTCACAACGTCTTCCACGTCTCGATGCTTAAGAAGTATTATCCTGATCCGTCTCACATCTTACAACCGAAGGAAATCGAAATAGATGAATCCTTCACCTACGAAGAAAAACCTGTATAGTTGCTTGACCGAAAAGTTAAGGAGTTGAGAAACAAACAGATTCCATTGGTGAAGATTTTGTGGAGAAATCATGGAGTAGAGGAAGCTACCTGGGAGGTGAAAGAAGAAATGCAAAAGAAATACCTTGAACTGTTCATGAATCAAGGTGAGAAATTTTGAGGGCGAAATTCTGTTAAGAGGGAGAGAGTGTAAGAAACCGTAAATTTTCTTATTTTCTAGGCTTCATTTTATTTAATTACAAGCCTTTTATACATTTTCTCGATTAAGAAAAATTTCTAGATGATTTTATGAGTAAATATGATTTTTAAATTATTTTTCTAGTATAAGTTAGTTTATGAGCTTTTAGGAGTGGATACCGGACGTGGGACCCGCTAGTGCGGTAAGTTCGATAAAATTTGACCACTTAGGTTAAGTTTTGTATACAGGGATTAATTTACTAGGTGTTAAGAGATAATTAGATGTTATCCAAATAGATGAGTGTTGGAGAGACAAAAGGATAGCTTTGCATTAAAAGAAGTGACAACTGTCACCTTCCTATTCACCCTTGGACTTTGACCATCTTACACAAACTTTACTAAATATAAAAAATTGACCCAAAATTCATTCCCATTTCTTTCCTTCTTGGTCGGCTCTCTCTAGAAAGAAAAGAAAAGAAACCTTCAACTCTTTTGCTCTCAATCTTGCTCAATCTTGCAATCCAACCGATTAAACTTGAAATTTCTCCATAGAAACCCTTAGTTGAATAATAGTGAAGTAGTTGGTGGAGTGGTTTGAAAAGAAGAGGTACTAAGTTGGGTCTTTTCTTGGGTTTGCAAGATAAGTGACTAAGGAACCTTTCCTTTGATTTTAATAATGCTCAATTAGTGGCTTGTGGGATTTAAGGAGGTGATTTTGTGGGTGGTTTCATAACTTTTGGTAGTGATTGATGAATTTCTGATTTTATGCATGATTTTTCTATTTTTATATGTTTAATATTGGTTGTCCATGGATGATGGTTTGGAATGGTCTAGAATGAAACTATAGTGCGTAAATTGTAGCTATTTGCGGAAAATTTTCACTTTGTACGGAAAATTTCAGATTTAGGGTTTGTAATTGAGGCTTTTCTAGGGTTGCTATAGAACACTTGAATTGGCTTTGTTTAATGGGTATTGGAACCCTACTAAAGTGTATTGAAAGGCTTATGACTTGTAATTGTAATTGTGGTGGTGTTGGATGAATATAATTGATTTTTTTTATAGGTTGGAAATGTGAAATTTTAGGGGTTATGCTGTCCAAATTTTTGGTCCATATGATTTCTTGGAATTGGGTTGCTTAGAGTGTTAATTAGTGACCTTGGGGTTATCTAAACTCTTAGCACCAAGTGTTCCTTATATTACTTTCAAGTTCTAATGGCTTTACATTAGTGATATGTGGTTTGGGTTTATGACTCGTATTCGAGTTTCATATTGAATGTTTTAGGGCGTGTCGGTGATGCAAGGCGTTCGTTGGATGGAAATTTGTGATAACTCTCTTTGCTTGAGTGGTGAGTGTACTACTTATATGATTGTTACTTCATGGCTTTGATTTACTTGAAATCTATGACTTGAATGCTTGTGTATACTATTGAGATTGATTGAAACGAGAGTGTACTTTATCACTCTCACGCTCTATGGCTTGTGTGACTGTTTACTGCATCAATTGAATTCCACTTGAATATACTTGAACTGGTGTCGTTTGGACGTGTATTCAACGACCTTTACTGTTAGCACTGAGCTCAACCCCATTGGTGGTCAATTGAATTGAGCCGGCAAGGGCTTGGTCGAGAAAATTGATAAGCCATGGGGACTGTTTATGTGGAATCCTTGAGTATGAGACTCTTGATTTCAGTATAGTGGAGTATTACCATTCTGAACTAATTGGAGTTCGGGCCCGGTAAGGGTATGTGAGGTGGAAGGAATCGGAGAAAATGGAGTCTACGGTATTGGTTACTCCTTAAGCGTTGACGGAGGGTCAACGGTGCGAGATTAAGTACGGCAAGCAGGGACAAGGGCTCTTGAGAGCCGACCGTATCCTTTGAAATATCTTTGTTGAAATGTGATGCTAGTTGACTCACTTATTGGATGTGTTTAAATTGAATAGCTTTGTACTTATGTGATCTCCGTTACTTGGGTGATGGTACTTCATTGGGTGAAAGTTCACTCCATTAAATTTTGTTTTCCTTACAGAGAACAACTTTTGGGGACTATGATGTTTTGAAACACGAGTTGAGCTAGTTTTAATATATTCTTTGTAAAGCTCCTCGATAGTTGGAAAAACCCTAAATGTACTTTAATCCAAATATCTTCCTTTTGATTTGTAAATTACAAACGTATGTGTATAACACTGTTTAATCTGTTCATGCATCCTATTTGGTTTGGAAATGTTTTTCCCCGAGTTATATGGCGATATCTATATTCGATTGGATTCGGGTTGGATGGTGACGTGGCAGTCACTATTCATTTGCGGTTTCATTTTTTCGTTTTTCTATTTTACGATTTGGAATCGTGTAAGCGCGCTATTTTATTCTGGAATGTTTGAGGTTGTATACAACTGTCTTAGTAGTCCTGGTGAGAGTTGGGCAGGCAATCCGCTAACCCCTCTGCTACGCCTTAGGGGAAGGTGGGGCTGTCACAATTCTTCTCGGGCCATTGCTCACTCATTGTACATGAGGTTTGATTTTCATTGTCTAGCTAATGTTCATGGCTCAGTTGCAACTCATTCATATTTGGCTCTTCAATCAACGAGGAACCAGAATGAAATTTTCCCTTATTAGCTCCGGTTGACACATGATTAAGTTGCTCCAAGTGTGAATCCAGCACTTGGCTAAGTCTTTCCATCATGGAATCAATCAATGCCTTAGTCCGGCTTCGGAATTCAGCCTTTGATTCACGAAGCTTTGACTCAATTCGAGAATTCTCAAACTCTTTGTCTTGATTGCCAAGACACTTCTTAGATGAATCTTGTGAAAACCTTGAATATATATATATATATATACATGTTGCATGTGCATTTTAGACTCTTAATAACTTTTATTATTATTGGTTCTTGAATAAGTATGTAAAAATAATTTTTTTTAGTTACAAATAATTTAGTTGTGCAAAATATTGAATTATTTGATTTTTGCCAAGTTAATATAATACTTCTTGATGTAGGTTATTTTAATTCTTTGATTTTGATTCTTTGAAGTTCGATAGCTAAATTTTAAGTGTTAATAATATTAAGTGTCAACGGACCCTAGAATTAAGACGAAAACGTTTTAGGCCAAAACCTTTATAATTACACTTAGGACGTTGAATCTCGATAATTTAATTTTTGCGAGATTCGTACACTAGTAGGCTATCGAATTTCATTTTGGGTAAAATTTTAGAAATAGATTACGAATGAGGACTTAAGTCGAAGGTTGAACAAGATGTTAAAAGACCGAAATAGCCTCCCTCCATCTCAAATTAACCATGCAGCCATGGAACCTCCTTGAACAAGCTTCAAATCCAAGCATTCCATTTTGCCGGTTCCATTTTCCTACTCCAACACTCCACCTTCTATATTGCCGGTTCTATTCTCCACTACATCAACTACCACTCACCACAACACTTCCATTTCATTTGCTCATTCTGCCATGAACTGTCCGAGAGTGAGGTGAGAGAGCCGAGCTCTTTATATTTTCTTCTCTCTGCCCGTAAGCTAAAAAAAAAAAAGAGAGAGACCTGCTGTTCTTTATCCATTCTATCCGTGAGCTGGTGAAGAGGGCCGAGAGTCATCACCTTCACCATTCCGTTTGTAAGCTTGAGCAAGGGAGAGAGAGAGAGTCGGTGAGCTGCATCTGAACTGTCCGAAAGTGAGAGAGCAAGAGGAAGTGTACGAGCTGTCTATTTTCACCTCCTCCACCACTATCGAGCTGACCATTTCCTTCCTCATCTTCACTCAGCTGAGCTTAACCCCAACAACCAACACCACAACCTACACTAACCAAGCTCAGTCCAGCCATACCGAGCTCCTTAGCAAGCCGAGAGGAGGGAAAAGTTGCAGCTACTTGTCATGTGAGTTGAGCTTCAAGTTGAGGTAAGTTCTGGACTTAGACTAGTAAATTATAGGTAGGTGAAGTGGTATATGAGCATGCATGTGATGGTTGTGCAGTTGGATGATGAATTAAGTCACACGGAAATCTGATGTTAAAAGAAATGTGAGTTGCCGAGAGTTTGAGCTGGAATTGCAGCTTTAATTGGCCAATTTGTGGAAATCTAAGTTTAATTGTGTATTTAGCTAACTAAAAACTGGATGTTTATGCTTTGCATGAGGTTAATCAGCCGTGTGAAAATCAGAAAATTGAAGGGATACAAAATCTGCTTGCATGCAAGCCAACCGAGAGCAGACTTGGATGAATTTCTGGTTGGATGGTAACTTTTGATGTTGTCTGAGCTTGGTTTTGGATCAAAACTGATAGGTAGCTGATTATTTTGATCTTGCGTGTATCTGAAATGAGTCATGGATAAAAAAAAAGAAAAAAAGAAAGAAAAGAAAACTGAAAATGTGGCCGAGTGACGGGGGTTGAGCATTTGATCAGTTTTCCTTTCGAATCTCAGCTGGGATTTTCATACTGGATGCTTAAGATTAACTTGTAGCTTGCTAATCATCTTTTGCATGTTGAGTTGAAGTAAAAATTGAAGAAAATTATGGACAAGGCACCATAAGTTAAACTGTTATATTGCTGGGAATTGTATATGGTTGCTGGCCGAATTAGTTGACGCTTTTGGGTGAGATTTGTTTATCTCAATTCATATCTTTTGATGATTACAAAACAATTGGATGTTTCTAATACCTTTTGTAAAGATCCTTTTCAGAAATAAACCAAACAGGTATGTGGAGTTAAAGCAGAAAAAGAAGATCAGAAAGGAATGAAGTATGCTGAGGATGATGTCGGACGCACAAAAGGAAAGTATCGGACGTCCGACATTCTTTGAGCATCTTCGGACGAGTAAAGAATTCAGTCTCGGACGTCCGAAGAAGACAAGCCAGGAGTTACTCTATTACTGATCAGGTTCGGACGCTCAACACCTGTGTATCGGACGTCCGACAAATGTTGCTGATCTTCGGACGCAACACTCTGGATGCATCGGCCGTCCGAAGGAATTGAAGAAGAAAGTCCAAGTATTCATCCTACTCTCGGACGCATGATCGGACGTCCTAAGGGACTCAAGAAAACTTCCAGAACTCATTTATATCGTTCGGACGCATAAAAACCAAGCATCGGACGTCCGACAGCACCAACGGCTAGTTGACTCTTCAGCTGCCTTCCACCCGTTGACAGCATTAATTGAGGAACTCTCTGGTCCCCTATAAAAAGAACAAAGTCAACCACCTCAAGGAAACTTTGTACATCAAGCCTACATCAGATAGTGAGTGATTCGTGTGCTAGAATACTCCAAAAGGAACATTTGTACTCATTGCTTGTGCAATCTTCGTGCAGTTTTTCAAGTGTGACGTAGCTTCTTCAATAGTGTAGCATAGTGAGGGTTTGCGAGTGTTTGTAAAACTTCTTTGCTTGACCAAGTGTGGTTTGGGCAAGAAGGAAGTGATCCCTTCCTTGTACACAAAAGATTGGTTGCAAGTCTATTCAACTTGAAGTAACTTGGTATATATATAAGTGGTGTTCAAACCTCAGTTGTGTTTGAAGCCTGGTTTGCTTCATTACTTTCATTTACTGCTTTTCTACATAAACTGTTCATCTCTTCATCTCCCGAATACCTGTGCTCTTGTGTTTTCTTGTTCATTGAGAGGTATTTGAGAAAAGAAAGGCTGTCTGTAAAAAGATAGAATATATCTTAGTAGGTTTTTAGAAAGCCTAATTCACCCCCCCTCTTAGGTTGTCTTCGATCCTTACAATTGGTATCAGAGCTTGGTCTCCTAGAGATTAAGCTCAAGCGGCTTGGAGTAAGATGACAACCAGTCATGCTATGTTTGTTGAGGGGCAATCTGTTACTAGGCCTCCCATGTTTACTGGTTCCAATTATGTTAGCTGGAAAGAAAGAATGATTATCTTCTTGCAATCCATTGATATTGAGCTGTGGTTTATTGTGAATGAAGGACCGCATGATGCTAACTTTCTTGATGCAGAAACAGGTTTGTTGCGGCCAAAAACGAGAGCTGAGATGAATGCTCAAGACAGAACCAATCTCACATTGAATGCCAAAGCCATGAATGTTCTTTACAGTGCCTTAGACTCAAATAAGTCAATTAGAGTAAAAGGGTGTAAATCTGCCAAAGAAATGTGGGATAAGCTAAGAGAAATCCATGAGAGCAGTGACAACGTAAGAGAACAGAAAAAGTCCATTCTGGTCACCAAGTATGAATCTTTTAAGATGGAGCGTCATGAGAACATCGACAAAATGTATTGTAGATTTAATGATCTGATCAAGGATTTAGAGGTGCTTGAGAAGGAGTACTCTCTAGGTGAAAAGAACAGAAAAATTCTGAATGCTCTATCAAAGGATTGGGAAAGCAAAGTGACTGCCATAGAGGAAGCCAAGGATCTAAATTCCTTATCCATTGAATCTCTGATTAACTCTCTAACCTCTTATGAACTGAAACTTAAATCTAAGTTGCAGGAAGAAGAAGACACAAAAGGAAGGAAGAGTATTGCTTTGAAAGTTTCACAAGATGAAGATGAAACAGCCTCACTGGAGGAAAATGACTTGGAAGGTGATGACAGTGATATTGCACTCATCACAAGAGGCTTCAAAAGATTTCTCAATAAGAGAAAATTCAGGAAAGACGGATCCAGCAATTTCTTTCAGAATAAGACTAATGACTTCAGGAATAGAGGGAAACTAGAGTTCAACAAGAAGCAGAACGATAAATGTTTTGAATGTGGCCAACCTGGACATTATGCAAATGAGTGTCCAATGAAGAAAAAGAAGGAAAACAAGATTGAACGAAAACCAAAGTTCAACAATTTCCAGATTACCTGGAATGATTGCAACTCAGAAGGCGAAGTTGAAGAAGAAGAGGAATCTGCTCAAGTAGCTTTCATGACTATTGGAGATGAAGAGGTAACACAATGCAATTCTCAAACTAATAGTGATAGTGAATCTGATGATGATGTTAATTCTTTTCTAGAAAAAATGCATAACAGCTTGAAAGAATCCTATGTTAAAAACAAAGAATTGAAGCAAAAAATCAGCTTTCTAATACAAGACAATGCAAATCTTTCCAACAAAACAAATGTCTTAAGCATGAAAATGATAACCTGAAAAGGACTGAAACTGATGTGCTTGCTGAACTTTACAAAAAGAAAAATTACTGTGACTCACTCAAAAGTGAGCAATGCAGCTTAAGAAAAAGGATGGATGATTTATGCAAATTGTTACATCATGTGAAACAGAATCATTTTCAAAAGAATGACACTGTACCTTATGTTAATACTCATCGAATAAGACTGAACCAAAATACAAATGAATTTGCTATCCACAGAAGAAGGCAAGTCAGATTCATTAAACCTGTTCATTTGATTGATTCAATGTCAATATGCAACTTTTGTTGTCAATCTGGTCTTATGTATAGCAACTGTCATGTTAAGAAAAATATGAGGAATGGCATGAGATGCATGTGGATAGTCAAACACAAGACTAACTCTCAAGGACCCAACATGTAAAGGGTACCAAATATTATCTTGTGGGTTTGTGTGTAGGTGAACCAGGATTACATTGCTAAAGAATCAAAATGGTTCATTGATAGTGGATGTTCAAGACATATGACTGGTGATGCATCACAGTTCATCAAACTCAAGCAAAAAGCAAGTGGAAAGGTAACATTTGGAGATGATAACAAAGCCAAGACTGTTGGTATTGGCGATGTTGGTAAGAATGATCAAACTTTTATCCACAATGTTCTTCTTGTTGACAATTTGAGCTACAATCTGTTAAGTGTTAGCCAATTGTGTGATAGGAATCTGTTTGTATTGTTCAAAAAGCTTGAATGTCTCATATTTGACTCAAAGTTCAACATTGTTTTCAAAGGAAAAAGAGTTAATGATGTCTATGTAGTGTTTCTTGAAAAAATTAATTCCTCACATCTCAAATGTCTCAAAGTAGCAAATGAGGACCCATGGTTGTGGCATAGAAGGTTGTGTCACTTCAATATGGATTTGCTGAAAGAAATTTCTAAAAAGGAACTTGTTAGAGGTCTTCCAAAAATTAAATTTGAAAAAGACAGAATCTGTGATGCTTGCCAATTTGGAAAACAAGTCAAGATTTCTTTTAAACCTAAGAAGTGTGTTTCTACCTCAAAACCACTTGAACTTTTGCACCTTGATCTGTTTGGTCCTACACAGACTGCAAGCCTTGGTGGTAAGAGATATTGTTTTGTGATTGTTGATGACTATTCTCGATATACTTGGGTAATATTCCTTGCTCATAAAGATGATGCCTTTAAGAATTTTACCTCATTATTTGCTAAAGTACAAAATCTGCTTGGCTTGAAAATTGTCAGGATCAGAAGTGATAATGGGACAGAATTCAAGTTCTGTGGTTTTCCAGAATTTTGTGATCACAATGGTATTACTCATGAATTCTCTATTGCTAGAGTCCCTCAACAAAATGGAGTTGTAGAAAGAAAAAATAGAACTCTCCAAGAAGCTGCTAGAACCATGCTTAGTGAATGCAATTTACCAAAATATTTTTGGATTGAAGCCATAAACACAGCCTGTTATACCATGAATAGAGTTCTTCTAAGACCAATTTTGAACAAAACTTCCTATGAGCTCATGTATGACAAAAAGCCTGTTGTCGGCTACTTCAAAGTATTTGGTTGTAAATGTTTCATTTTAAATATCAAGGAACATCTTGGAAAGTTTGACAAGAAATCTGATGAGGGAATTTTCTTGGGTTATTGTGAAAACAAGAGAGGTTTTAGAGTTTATAATCGTAGAACATTGATTATAGAGGAAGCTATACACATTACTTTTGATGAATCTAATGGTGACATTTCTATGAGTTGTGGTGAAGATGATGACACAGGTGTTCAAGAAGGACTAAAAAAGCTAGCTATAAATGACCATGACTCTGCCTCACCAGAAACTGATACAAAGGATAATGATGCTCAGGTCAGCCCAGCTGAAGAAGTGAATAATAGAGATACCACTACTCCTAATGATCTTCCAAGAGCCTGGAAATTTGCTCATAATCATCCCAGGGAGCTTATAATTGGTGATCCTTCTGAAAAGGTCAGGACTCGTTCCTCTAGACACTTGGTAGATAATCTTGCTTTTGTATCACATATTGAACCTAAAAATGTTGTTGATGCTTTGAATGATGAGCACTGGATTTTAGCTATGGAAGAAGAGTTAATCCAATTTGAAAGAAACAAAGTCTGGACTCTGGTTGCCAGACCACAAGGTCATCCTATCATTGGCACTAAATGGGTTTTTAGAAATAAATTGAATGATAAAGGGGAGATTGTTAGAAATAAGGCTAGACTGGTGGCTAAGGGATACACTCAAGAAGAGGGAATAGATTTTGATGAGTCCTTTGCACCAGTAGCCAGGCTGGAATCCATAAGAATGTTTTTAGCATTTGCATGTTTCAAGAATTTTAAATTATTTCAAATGGATGTTAAGAGTGCTTTCTTAAATGAATTTATAGATCAAGAAGTCTATGTTGACCAACCTCCTGGTTTTGAAAATGAATCTTATCCAGATCACGTGTTTAAACTCTCAAAAGCTTTATATGGATTAAAGCAAGCTCCTAGAGCATGGTATGAACGTCTGAGTGGATTTCTGATTGAAAATGGTTTTAAAAGAGGCATTGTAGACACTACACTTTTTACAAAACAAAGCTCACAAGATCTTTTGATTGTGCAAATATATGTGGATGATATCATATTTGGTGCTACTAATGAAAAATTGTGCAAGGACTTTTCCATCATCATGCAAAACGAATTTGAAATGAGCATGATGGGAGAACTGAACTTCTTCCTTGGACTCCAAGTGATTCAAACCAAAGATGGAACGTTTATAAGTCAAACAAAATACACCAAGGAGTTGCTGAAAAGATTCGGAATGGAGGATTCAAAGCCTGTTGGGACACCTATGTGCACATCTACCAAACTAGACAAAGATGAAGAAGGTACAAAAGTTGAAGAGAAGAAGTACAGAGGTATGATTGGAAGTTTACTTTATCTAACTGCTAGTAGGCCTGACATCATGTTTGCTGTGTGTTTATGTGCTAGATTTCAATCCTGTCCAAAGGAATCACACTTAAATGCAGTAAAAAGAATCTTGAGATATCTTAAAGGAACCTTAAACTTTGGCTTGTGGTATCCAAAATGTCATGAACTTCCTTTGTGTGGATTCTCTGATGCTGACTTTGGAGGGTGTAAAATAGATAGAAAAAGTACTACTGGAATATGCAATTTTCTTGGAAATTGCTTGGTCTCTTGGTTTAGTAAAAAACAAAATGCTATCTCACTGTCCACTACTGAAACTGAATATGTTGCTGCTGGTGCTTGCTGTGCTCAATTATTATGGATGAAAAACACATTGAATGATTTTGATTTAGTATATGAATGTGTACCCATGTACTGTGACAACACCAGTGCAATTAATCTAACAAAATATCCCATTCAACACTCTAGGACTAAGCACATTGATATAAAGCATCATTTCATTCGCGATCTTGTCTCAAAGGGGGTAATCCGTGTTGAGTTTGTTTGTTCTAAAGAACAGATCGCTGATATCCTCACAAAAGCTCTTCCACTAGATCAATTTGTGTCTTTGAGGACTAAATTGGGTGTTTCAAAAAAAATGTTCTGAGTCTTATCTCTAGTCAATCCTTATCGGACGTCCGATGAATTGGAACGGACGTCCGATAGTGTTCTTCATCCAATGTCCAGAAAAACCCAAGTTCGGACGGTTGTGTCGGACGCATCACTTCGTTCGGACGTCCGACACTCAAAAAATGTGTCCTATAAGGCAGTTACCCACTCCTCTCAATTCATTTTTCTTCATAAATCTCGGACGCGACCTTTCAGTTTCTCTAAAATTTGAAATTCAAATTCCTCTCTCCTCACACCAAGTTCCGAGAAATTGACTCAACCAACTCCATTACACTTCTCCTGCTCATTAACCACTCATAAAAGGCACTCCTAACACCCAACTACCCCAGAATTCCCAATTTACATACGAAACCCTAACCTCATATAATCCTCTCTTTGCGGCATCATAGTGCGCTTTTGTTGGCTCTTACTTTTTTTTCTTCTATACACAACATTCTGCATCAAAAATCATATCCACATTGCATCATGGTTAGAATGAGGGGAGGATCTACTAGTGCCGGACGGTCTTTTAAGCTTAGGGATGAAGACATTGAAATTGTTGATCCACCTCTTGTGGCACCTAAAAAGAAGAAAGTGACGCGTCGTGGCAAAGTGAAGCAGACTGCCCAAAGAAAATTAGTTACTCCATCTCCTGAATCATCTGATGAACAAATGGAAGGGCAGATCTCTGAAGGGAACATTGCTGGTGGAAATGAAGAACCAGAGCAGGCTACCCAAGGTGATGAAACCGTCACAAGGTCCTCTAGTAAAAGAAAAAGGACTGCAAAGGGGAAGAGATCTCCCCAATCCAAGAAAAAGCAATCTGCTGATCCCTCTGTTGATCAGCAGAATGAAGAAAACATTACTGAAACTCAGCCAACACCTGAACCTTCCATCAGGAAGTCTCCAAGGACAAGGACTGAGACTCAAAATGTTGGTGCATCTGCCACTCAAACCTCCAAAGGGACACGTTCTGGGAAGAATCCAGTATCTCAGCCTGCACTTGAACCCGTTCCTCTACCAAAGTTCATCGATGATGAAGCCAGAGACAGATTTGAGTTAGTCTCCCAAAAAGGGTTCATCACCCAAAGACTCATCATTCCTTTTGAATTTCGTAAGCTTGATCTTGAACGTGTCATCAAACTCTTTGAATTCCAGAAATGGACTCATCTTCTGACCATTCCCAATGTTTTTTACCCTGACATGCTTTATCAATTTTTTGCTAATCTTAGAAAGGGTACATCACACACTGAACTCGTTTCTAGGGTCAATTCTGTAGACATCATGTTAACTCCTGATATTGTGAATTCTATTCTGAAAACTAGTATTGAACCTGGTTTTAAAGGAAAAATTGCAAATTTCTTTTCGTATGACGAATTTTCTTCTGCCTATCATCACTTTTACAATGCTAAACTCATGACTTATTTTCAATCCAAATTCAACACCCCTACTGAGGCAAGATTGGATGATTTTAGTCCTCAGAATCTGATCATCTTCACCATCATTTCGAATCTGTTGGTGCCAACTGATGGCCACAGAACAGATGCAAACAAAATGGAACTCTATCTTTTCTACTGTTTTGTTGAAAAAATCCGCATTGACTTTGGGTTTGTAATGTGCAATTTTTTGCTCAAAATAAGCACTGATACTCGTAGAAAGCTTTCCTATGGCAGATTTCTGACCCCCATTTTTGCTCATTTTGACATACCCTTTTCTGGCAAATCTCCAAAAGACAGTGCTTCATCAGTTTTCTCCAAAGCTTATTTTGAAAGAAAGAACCTAAAATTTTTGATGGTCATTGGTGCTACAAGGAGACTGTGGCCGAATCTAGAAGAAAAAACTGGCATGAAACCCCTGTCACTCCTAGAACTCCCCATGATCAGTCAGGCTATGTTTCTCCTTTCACCATTCATCCTAGAAAGTTTGCTAGTAAGCCCTTCTCTTCCAACTCTGAGGTCATCTCTTTGCTTGAAGACCTCAAACAGCATGTTATGCTTCTTGAAGATGGTCTCATGATGACCATGACCTCTGCCCAACAATCCTCTTTCCTTGAAAAAAGAAATCTTCTTGTGCCCCCTATACATGAGACAAATGAGACTGCTCATCAGAAAGAACCAAGATCTGAGCCCACAAGACCAACTACTGGTAATGAGACCACACCAGCTTCAAGTTCTCAGCCCAAGGATAAAGGCAAAGCTCCAGTAACTGAGGAAGCATTTGAAGATGATGATGAAGAAACTGAGGAAGAAGAGGACCCTGAACAGTATCGTCTGACCAGAAGGAGGCCTGGATCATCTAAGATCACCATCTAGGCACTACTAGGTCACTGCACCTAAATCTAGGACTATAGGTTATCTTTTGTTTTAAGTGCTGGACACATGGTCTGTAAAACTGGATATTTTCTTTACTGTTTATGAATGTTTTAACTAAGTATTTTGTTATGGATGTTTTTCTTGGATGATATGATTGGTTATGTGTGTGTGCAATCTGCTGGTTGAATGAATGTTTCTGATTGATATCTGCTCAATGATTAATTCCAAACTATGATGTACATTGTAAATATGTATACTGATATTACTTCTGAAAAAATGTATTGCTGCTTGTGATGACAAAAAGGGGGAGAATTGGAATTGGATTTGGTTTAACACTGATGGTATAGAGTAACTAGTTAGGGGGAGTCAGCTTCAGGGGGAGTAATATACTACTCATGCACTTCGTCAGGGGGAGCTGTTATATTTTGTGCTCTATCCAATTGTTTTGTCATCATCAAAAAGGGGGAGATTGTTTATCTCAATTCATATCTTTTGATGATTACAAAATAATTGGATGTTTCTAATACCTTTTGTAAAGATCCTTTTCAGAAATAAACCAAACAGGTATGTGGAGTTAAAGCAGAAAAAGAAGATCAGAAAGGAATGAAGTATGCTGAGGATGATGTCGGACGCACAAAAGGAAAGTATCGGACGTCCGACATTCTTTGAGCATCTTCGGACGAGTAAAGAATTCAGTCTCGGACGTCCGAAGAAGACAAGCCAGGAGTTACTCTATTACTGATCAGGTTCGGATGCTCAACACCTGTGTATCGGACGTCCGACAAATGTTGCTGATCTTCGGACGCAACACTCTGGATGCATCGGCCGTCCGAAGGAATTGAAGAAGAAAGTCCAAGTATTCATCCTACTCTCGGACGCATGATCGGACGTCCTAAGGGACTCAAGAAAACTTCCAGAACTCATTTATATCGTTCGGACGCATAAAAACCAAGCATCGGACGTCCGACAGCACCAACGGCTAGTTGACTCTTCAGCTGCCTTCCACCCGTTGACAGCATTAATTGAGGAACTCTCTGGTCCCCTATAAAAAGAACAAAGTCAACCAACTCAAGGAAACTTTGTACATCAAGCCTACATCAGATAGTGAGTGATTCGTGTGCTAGAATACTCCAAAAGGAACATTTGTACTCATTGCTTGTGCAATCTTCGTGCAGTTTTTCAAGTGTGACGTAGCTCCTTCAATAGTGTAGCATAGTGAGGGTTTGCGAGTGTTTGTAAAACTTCCTTGCTTGACCAAGTGTGGTTTGGGGCAAGAAGGAAGTGATCCCTTCCTTGTACACAAAAGATTGGTTGCAAGTCTATTCAACTTGAAGTAACTTGGTATATATATAAGTGGTGTTCAAATCTCAGTTGTGTTTGAAGCCTGGTTTGCTTCATTACTTTCATTTACTGCTTTTCTACATAAACTGTTCTTCTCTTCATCTCCCGAATACCTGTGCTCTTGTGTTTTCTTGTTCATTCAGAGGTATTTGAGAAAAGAAAGGCTGTCTGTAAAAAGGTAGAATATATCTTAGCAGGTTTTTAGAAAGCCTAATTCACCCCCCCTCTTAGGTTGTCTTCGATCCTTACAAGATTATTTTCTGGAAGTATGTGTTATTTGTTTTGGTTTAGATTGGACAGATTATGAGCTATGTGTTTAGTGTTTCAAGCAAGTAAAAGATGGAGATTTGATGGATATCTTGAATTGACATTGCTGGATTTTTTTTTCTTGGTTGTCGAAAGAAGGAAAAAAATCTGAATTCCTAAAGTTGTTTATGAGTTAAGCTAACCGTGACTTTCTTTTATGTTTTGAGTTAAATTTCTGGTTGATTGTTGTAAGGAATGAATGTTTGATGCTAAGAGCTAATGATTGATGAAGCTCTTGGCCATTTGAGTAATTTTTACAAGAGTTAAATTTTTGGTGGAATTGTTTAAGTGGTTTGGCCGAAATGTACTTGTAAGGTCCATGATTTGTGGTTTGGAATTGTTTGGATGTCTTGGTTTTCTTTGTTTAATTTTGATTAGAATTGAATCTGTTGAGACCTAGGGCTAATGATTGATAAAGCTCTAGTGAAATTGATGTTTGAATTGTGATTTTTCTAAATTGGCAACTTGGGTTATAATGTGCAAATGAATTGGAATCGTGAAGTCCGTTTTGGTCCCTTGAATTCGAGTACTTTTGACCAAGCTTTGTTGAAATATTTTGTTCCAGTACTAAGTTATAGAAATTGAGTATAGTACGATAATGCTAAAATTTGAGTGTCGGGACTTTTAAAACCTTGCTAACTAGTTAATTCTTTTCTTTGTTTAAACTAGCTTTATTACCTTTAAGAAATAATTGCATTAACTTTCAAACTTTAAGTTTTTCGTAAAATTATCCCTGGCTAGTTGTTTTAGAGGAAAATTGTTAAAAACACTAGATTTTAATAATTTTAAATGAAAGGCATAGAGAACTTGTTCGGCAATAAAACTTGTTTGAATTTAATTGGTTCTAGTTGCACCTCTAGAAAGAAAAGTATCTCTAAAGAAACCCTACGAAATATTCTATCACTTTTATTAGTTTTAATTCTAAAAGGATTATTGATTTATTCCGAGGGAATAAACTAGTTATATACCAGATAATATTTTATATATAAACCAAGAGTTTGTATAGTAAAACTTATAATTTTTAAACTTGGTCTTTTAGGGTTTAGCGAGGACGTGGACTTCGATTCCCAGCTTGATTTTTGAGCTTCACTTTTGGTGAGTGTCCGTACTTGTTCTATGATTAACTTGTTAAAGTGCTTTCTTGACTTGTTATGTGATAATTGGGAAGTGGTTTTGCTGATCCATCGAAGTGGGCAGTGTGTACTTTATCGCATTAGCCCTTTCGAGTGATGATTTACTTGAAATGTTTTCTCAAAATCTTGCTTGCACTAGTTAAGTACTGAGTGGGGGAATGTACCACACCTGAGGGTGGGAGGGCTTCTTATCCTAACTCAAGTACCAAAACCTTGTAACTGTTGACTGGAACATGAACTCGTCAACTAAACCACCAGGCAGGGGAATGTACCACACCTTAGGGTGGGAGGGCCTCTTATCCTGACTTGGTAACCACTTGTGTGACGTCGTTGGGTGAATCCCTCGACTAGGCTATAAAAGGTATACTCGAGTAATACCAAACTCTCTCGTGAGAAGGACGGACCCGGTGGGAGTAAGTTGGTTGGAGCGTGTTAAGGAAAAATAACGAATCTACATGGACCTTAGATAGTGAGAGTTGACGGAGGGTCAACTATGATTAATTTTGATCAAGCTTGTGGAAAATGGCTCTTGAGAGCCCTGTATCCTACTCTGTGCTGTTAAACGCTTTCCTACTTCTTGAGTTTAAGTTTGGAGTTATTATTTGTTGTTTGTCTTATGTGATTGCATGTTTGGGGCACCACTGAGCTTTAGCTCACCCCACGTTATTTGTTTTCCTGAACAGGTTTTGGCAATCAAGAGACTTGAAGTCTGCCTTTATCTTTTGTGAATGTTGTTTTGAATCAGACTATGTATCTTTTGTCTTGGGTTGTCACTTGAAGCTGAAAAAGTGCAAACCCTAAGTTTTGGCTTGTATGAATGTATTTGAACTTTATGATTTCACTTTGTGTTTTGTAATGTATAAATGTAGTTATGTGTTAAGCTGGTTGGAGGTGTACTTAAAAGTGAACGTTCAGACGTCCAATGGCAATGTTATCTCTGAAGTTAATGTGTTCCTAGTATTTTAGTCGTTTAAAGGTTTGGCTTGTTCGGGTGACGAATTTTGTTTTGGTTTAAGTTATAAGTGGAAAGGGTTTAGTTGGTTTCCTTGCGTGAGTCCTGGCGAGAGTTAGGCAGGCGACCCGCCAACCCTCTGGTTCGCCTTAGGGAGAAGTGGGGCCGTCACTGGTGGTATCAGAGCCAAGGTTAGAAAAATTGTTTGAAAGATATATTAGATATATTAGAAACCCTGAACCTTTTAAAAGTTAGGAAGTGAGTTGAGTAGACATACCTTAAGTAGTACTTGAGCAAGTTAGCTATTTAAGTATTAACTTTTGGATTCTTGGTTATTTTGCAGGTATGGAAAACGGAAACGGACATGCTAATGGACATGTAGAGCCTCTTAGGTCCATCTCCTATAGGCCACGAGGCGGGGGACCTCGTATACGTTATACACCAACTGATAGGTATCTCCGATGTCAGTGTAGGGACACATATGCCTACCCTAACGAGTTAGTGCTATCCTTAGACGACGAGCGTCACCAGTTGAGGAACGCTAATCACACTTTGACCCAGGACGTCAAGGAGTTGAGCATCATGGTTGATACTCAGCTTGATCGCATAGCTGAGCTCGAGCAGAGGTTAGCAGCCGAGAGGGTTAGGTCAGAGGCTGCTCGTGAAGAGTTAGGGAGACAGAGGTCTCGATTGACTCGAGTAGCTGAGGAGGTACGAGATAGGAGTGCGGGTATTAGGGCTGACGCTACTATGATGATAGATGAGGTCATAGGTATCATTCAAGGTACTGCTCAGGCGAGTGTTGAGGAGGACTCGGAGGAGGACCCGAAGAAGGATCCGGAGGAGGACCCTGAGGAGGACGTTGGCCTTGGTAGCCCTACTGAGGGTTAGACTAGGTTTGCTTTGCCTGTAAATAGGTATCCAGGGTTAGTTAGGGTGACACTAGTTTAGGTCATAACATTTTGTCTAACTAGATGGCCTACTTTTGAGGCACTATATCCCTATTTTTGGTTTAAGAGATTGTTTGTATATATTCGTTAACTTGTGTGCCATACTTTCGGAAGGCACCCTAACCTACTAGTTGTATGAACCTTGATGTGTGAATATATGTGTTAAGTGTTTTATTTTCCTTTTCCTTAATGTTCATGTTGATTTTACTTAAAAAATATACAAATAAATATAAAAATAAAAATAATAATAAGTAAATAAATAACAATATTTTCGCTTAATTGCTCTATTTATATCAATAGGCATAACTAGCCTATGGATCGACAAGTTAGAGGTAGAGAGCGTGGGAGATCAACTAGACAACACCCCGAGATTGGTGGTGATAGGGGACCTGAGGTCAGTCAAGACCATGGTCAAGGGAGCGTGGCTGGAGACCCAGTGGCCACCGCGATCAATAGAATAGCTGATGTCTTAGAGCGCATGACTGAGCACCAAGCCTTTGGACCAGTGCGTCACCCAGAAGGTCCAATCGATACTGAGGATCGGGCATTAGAGAGATTCTTGAAGTTTGGACCTCCTAAGTTCTATGGAGGACCAGAACCTGAGGTAGCAGAAGGTTGGTGGGAGAGGATCTCTGACATTTTTGCAGCTCTAACAGAGGAGAGACAAGTAACTTTCGCAGCATTCCAGTTCGAGGGAGTTGCTCGTTCCTGGTGGAACCTAATTAGGATCAATTGGGACAGGAACCATATTCCTAGGACCTGGGCGAACTTCACAAGGGAGTTCAACGCCAAGTTTCTACCCCCTCTCATCCAGGAGAAAAGAGAGGATGACTTCATCAAGAGTAGGCAGGGGATGGTGAGTGTCGTTGAGTATGAGATTCAATTCACGAAATTGTCCCGTTTTGCTCCTGAATTGGTAGCCACAGAGCAAAGACGTATAAGGAGGTTTGTGCAGGGACTAAACGTGGAAATCCATGAGGGATTAGCTGCTGTTCGAATAGACACTTTTGCTGATGCCGTAGAGAGCTCAGAGGGTTGAAGTTGCCAGAGCTCAAGTAAAATCTTTTCAGGCCAAGAAAAGATGTGGCCCTAGTAGCAGTCGGGAGCCGACTTATGCAAGTGCTCTACCGGCCAAAGTGGGTCGAGAAATGGGTGAAGTAAAAAGTCCTGGAGCACCACGAGGCGCTTTAGTGAGAGGAGTTGGGGCAAGAGGTGTCAGGGAGAGAGATATCGGAGCTAGAGGAGGACCAAGCGGAAGGGGTCAACCTAGGAACGCCTCGCAAGGAGGTCGTGTGACCACCCCTCAGGTAACTTGTAGGTATTGCAGGAAAACTGGCCATACCGAGGACGAATACTGGAGGAAAGAAGGGAAGTGCTTGAGGTGCGGAAGCAGCGAGCACCAGATTGCCAATTGTCCGAAGATACAAGAAGGTGGTACCCTGAGTACTAGTCAAGCCACTTCGGGAGGAAATAGGCCGAAAGTTCCTACCAGGTTGTATGCCATAGACGACCAACCTGTACCTGATTCCTCGAAAGTCGTCGAAGGTACTCTTCCGATCTTTCACCGATTAGTTAGAGTACTAATTGATCCTGGCGCAACTCATTCATTTGTGAATCCAACTTTTATGTCCGAAATTGATGAAAAACCTGTTAGATTACCCTTTGATCTTGAAGTTAGGACACCCATGGGTAATAAAAGCATAATTACTAGCCTAGTCTATAAGAATTGTGAATTCTGGGTTGGAGAACGTAAGATGCTAGTAGATTTAGTCATCTTGGACATAAAAGATTACGATGTTATCATAGGAATGGATTTCCTAATTCATTACCATGCTAAGTTTGATTGTAGAGCAAAAATGGTAGAATTTTGGATTTCCAGGGAAGCAACCCTGAAATTTGATGTGAAAGGCAGGTTAGCATCGTCTGTTGTGATCTCGGGAGTTCGGGCAAGGAAAATGTTGTATAAAGGAGGGCAAGGTTTCTTAGCTTTTCTGATTAACGCTCCCAGTGACCAAGTAAAGTTGGAAGATGTACCAGTGGTAAGGGAATTTCCAGATGTGTTTCCCGAAGAATTAAAAACATTACCCCCGGAGAGAGAAGTGGAGTTCAAGATTGAACTAGTGCCGGGAATGGCTCCGATTTCTAAGACTCCGTACCGAATGGCTCCTGCAGAGTTAAAAGAATTGAAAATTCAATTACAGGATTTATTGGGGAGAGGTTTTGTTAGAGAAAGTGATTCGCCATGGGGCGCACCTGTTCTATTTGTTAAGAAAAAGGATGGAAGTTTGAGGTTATGTATTGATTATCGAGGATTAAATGAATGGACAATTAAAAACAAATACCCTCTACCTTTGATTGACAGCTTATTCGACCAGCTGCAAGGATCAGTAGTTTTCTCCAAACTAGATTTGAGGCAAGGGTATTATCAGTTGAAAATTAAGAAGGAAGACATACCTAAAACTGCTTTTAATACAAGACATGGACATTTTGAGTTTGCAGTCATGCCATTTGGATTAACCAATGCACCAGCAGCCTTTATGGACTTAATGCAGAGAGTCTTTAAAAAATTTTTGGATTAGTTTGTAGTAGTCTTTATTGATGATATCCTAGTATATTCTAAGACTCGAGAAGAACATGCTAAACACTTGGAAGTAGTTCTGCAGATCTTAAGAGAGCATAAATTGTATGCTAAATTTAGCAAGTGTGAGTTTTGGCTGGATGAAATTTCTTTTCTGAGGCACAAAGTTTCTAAAGATGGGATTGCAGTGGATCTGGCAAAAGTTGAGGTAGTCACAATGTGGAAGCAGCCAGAAACTCCAACAGAGGTTAGAAGTTTCTTGGGTTTAGCAGGTTATTACAGGCGGTTCATCAAGGACTTTTCGAAGATTGCTGAACCTATGACAGAGTTGACAAAGAAAAGTAACAAGTTTATTTGGACTCCAAAGTACGAGTCAAGCTTTCAGGAGTTAAAGAAGCGCTTAACATCAGCTACTGTGTTGACATTGCCTGACGGAGTAGAAAGTTATGTCGTATACTCTGATGCCTCTAGGGAAGGTCTAGGATGTGTACTAATGCAAAAAGGTAAGGTAGTTGCCTATGCCTCTAGGAGATTGAAACCTCACGAACAAAATTACCCCACGCATGACCTAGAACTGGCCGCAGTGGTCTTTGCCTTAAAGAAATGGAGACATTACTTGTATGGTGTGACCTTTGAAGTTTATACGGACCACAAGAGCCTTAAGTACTTGTTCTCCCAAAAGAAATTGAATTTGAAACAGAGGCGATGGGTAGAATTTTTAGAAGATTATGATTGTTCTATCAACTACCACCCAGAAAAAGCCAACGTGGTAGCAGATGCCCTAAGTAGAAAGGCCCAAGTAGCGGGGTTAATGGTAAAAGAATGGGACATGTTGGAAGAGATTAGCATTTAGAACCCTCGCTTGGAGAGTTTGAAGATTTTATTTGGGAGCCTGTCGTTGAAATCACCATTACTGGACCGTATTAAGGAGGCACAGAAAACGGACCCTATGATCCAGAAAAAGTTGGAGAAAGTGCAAAACGGAGAAACCCTAGACTTTAAATTAGGGTCTGAAGGAGTGTTAAGGTTTCAAGATCGAATTGTGGTTCCAGTTGATGAAGGGTTAAGGAAAGAGATTTTAGAAGAATCACATCGATCGAGGTATACCATACACGCAGAAGTAAACAAAATGTATCACAATATGAAAGAGTTATACAGGTGGGACGGTTTGAAAAAGGACGTGGCAAAATTTGTACAAAAATGTCTGATATGCCAACAAGTAAAAGCTGAACATCAGAAACCCTCTGGTCTATTGTAGCCACTAGAAATTCCTGAATGGAAGTGGGAACACATAACCATGGATTTTGTAACGGGATTGCCTCGAAGTAAAAAAGGATTTGATGCGGTTTGGGTGATAGTTGACAGGCTTACCAAGTCCGCACATTTCCTACCTGTGAACGTGAGTTTTTCTTTGGAAAAATTGGCCAAGTTGTACACAGAAGAGATCATGAGATTGCATGGTATTCCTATAAGCATTGTGTCTGATCGTGATCCAAGATTTGTCTCACGTTTTTGGCAAAAATTTCAAGAGACATTGGGGACCAAGTTGAAGTTTAGTACCGCTTATCATCCACAAACGGACGGGCAGTCAGAAAGGACAATTCAGACTTTGGAGGATATACTGAGGTCGTGTATATTGGAGTTCGGAGGTAAATGGAGTTAGTATATGACCTTAGTAGAATTTGCCTATAATAACAGCTATCATACCTCAATTCAAATGGCCCCTTACGAGGCATTGTATGGAAGAAAGTGTCGATCTCTGATTCATTGGGATGAAATGAGAAAGAAGAAAATTTTAGAACCAACGGTTATACCTTGGATGGAAGATATCGCGCCCCATTTTTAAAATAAAGAAAAATAAAAACGAGTTTAGAAAAAATGACTTTTGATTCGATTTTTGATTGGAAAATGAATTTTTGATTATGGAAAAGCATGGGTCTAAATGGGACTTGAAAATGCGACGATTTGACCCAAAATGTAGTTTAAAAAGGATTTTTTAAATTAAAAATGGAGTCGCCACTTGGTATAGAGTTCAGGTGTACCAAGTCACCTAAAAATGAATTTTAAAGGAAAAAAGTAGAAAACCCTTTTTAAACGACTCCAAATCTACAAAAATCAGAGAAAAAGATTCGGGAGTCACATTTGAAGAAAGGGAAGGCAAGGATAAGAATCCAAGGCACCCTTTCAACCTAGCCAAGGCTAGTTGCGCGATTTAGTCAAAGATTTTCTTATTTTAACCTAAAGATTTATCACATTTGGATGTTCTATATGAATGCAAACCCTAGACCTAGGAGGGTATCGGGGGGTCAAAATGTATCTTCAAATCTTATTTGGTACCAATCACATTAATTGTGATGCCCAATAAAGACTCTTCGAAGAAGTCACGAATAATGCAAGTCATGAGACTCGAAAGAAAGGAAAAGTGAAGAATATAATAATATACAAATGCGTATGACCTAGAGGAATGCATCATAATGGGTGCGGGGACTTACACTTGTGACTTTCAATGTTCCCTTTAATAGAGGGAATACGAGCGTGCTAAGGCTAGAAAAAGCCAAACTCGTCCATATCCCATATCCAAGGGGTTTTTCCTAGTCTAATCAAGCAAATGTACTAGCCTAGGTCTAATGCTTAGATGAAATGCAAGTCTAATGTCATGTTTCATACAAAGGGGTAAGTAATATACATATAAGGAAAAATATGAAATAGGGGATATAAATAGAAGGGAATATGGGATAAAGGATGTACATAAGAAAGTGTCATGCAATATGGTAAAAACCCTAAAAGGTGAAAAACATGCATGAAATGTAGTGATTCACACAAACATGATCTAGCGTAGGAGGTCCCTAAGGGTCTAGCGTTGGATTAGCCCATATCTATGAATTCCTACTAGCATTGGACTAGTGGAAAATCGAAATGCAGGGCCACAACTAGCGTTGGACTAGTGTGGTGACGTCACACATTCATTACAATCAAATAAATCATGTAAAGCCTAATAAAGCAAATAGACACATAAATCACATATATCACATAACACATAAGCATGGTGTCTAGATGCAAGACCCTAGGAAAGCGAGTAACACATAACACATAAGTATGCAAAAACACACAATGCAAATAAAGCAAATAAAGCCCTAACTATTACATTCGGGGAACCCTACTACAATCTAAATGGGAAAATAAAATAAATAATAAAAAAGGAATACCTAACTATTACAAATTTGGCATTCAAGTGCCTTTCAAATGATAGATATAAAAAGCTAAAGCCAATAAAGCAAATAAATAAATAAATAAACATCCAAGGGGCATGCAATTAAACACGTAAAGTCACATAGGGCACGTAGGGTCAAATAGAGTAAGAAATAAGGGATAGGGTGTACCTCCTTTGATTTGGAGCCCCAATGGAGTGAAATTACTTATTTACCCTCCAAAATAATAAAGGAGTGAAGGCATCACTTTAATGAACGAATAATCACATAAAAATGGAACTAAAGACAAAATTGAATCACTAAAAGTATTTAAATAAATTAAACAGCCCATATTTAACAAATAGGGACCCAATTTCTATGATTAAAACACAAAGTGCCAAGAATTCCACATAAAATCAAATTAACACCATAAATCTAGAAAAAAGTTATTAGACCCTTCAAATTCATCCTAAAATTCATGAAGAATCTGTTCACAAAACACATGAAAACATACCAAGGAAACAAATAACATGCTAAAGGGACAAAATTGATCAAATTTTCAAAGTTTCTGGGCCGTAGTAGCATTAGACAAAAGTTAAGGGGTTGGAGTGTAATTTCTAAAAGATTCTCATGCATGCACACGAAGAAGATTTCTGCAATTGAGACTCTCGGCAATGTCCTGGAGCTTTCTTTTCTTTTGCAACCGGCTTCATGCAATCTCCTTATTCAGATTAGATGCATTCATGCCAAACAACCCAAATAACGAAAAAACTGATTGATTTGTTAACTAAACAGAAAATACTAGATCTTGGAGCCAAAAGAAAGAAAAAAGACTACAGCATACACCCAGATAAGACTTGCAGCAAACTGATATTCATTTTCCAGCAAGCATCGAATCATGATTCAAATGTTTTAAAGACTCAAACATGCAAACTCAACACCAATCAATCACTGCCCCTTTCCACACCAAATTAACTATCAAATTATGATGGCCAAAGCTTGGTGAGCGGTCACGGAGAAGAAAACAGCAAAACAGATGCCGCAGCCTTTATATTCAAGATAACAATCCCAGCAGAGCAACGAAACCCAATATCCATCGGACTCCACAAACCCCTTTTCAAACATAAGATGCATACAAAGGAACTCTAGGATAAAAATAAAATTGACAAGTTCGAATACATTCACAGGTTTCTTGCTACCAAATGAACGATCTTCGGCCAGCTTTGGATTTGAGCCGAACCTCACACACATAGACACAAACGAGATTCATCAATTTTTGCTGCTTTGATTCAAAGTTTTCTATTAGGCATTTCTTCAAACACCGAATGGGCATCAAAAACATCATCGATTCGTGGCTCAATTTATGCTATAACCAGCCCCAAAATTTGTCACAACGCACAAATTTCAGTCCAAACAATCACAAAAAGCGTGTATGTTTCACAATCGTGTATAATCGACAAACACTGCAATGAACAAATTCACAAAACCAAATAACATGCTTTGAAAGATTCAAGAATCCATGCTTGGAAAGAAACTGAAATTTTAAAAGAAAAAGATAACTTACAAAGCTCATCCTCGGTGAAGATCCGCAGATGATGGTGACGGATATCTGATGAGGTGGTGGCAGCCCTTCCGTTTCTCGCCGCAGCTTGGCTCTAGTTTCTTGCCACAGCTTTCTTTCCTCGCCGAAGTATCCTCCTTTCCTCTGTTTTTTTTTCGTTTCTTTTCATCTGTTTTCTTGCTCTGTTCCTTAGCCGCGAACCCTCTCTCGGTTCCGTCCTCAGCCCTAACAAAACTCCTCCTATTTTTGTTCGTTTCTCCTTTCTTTGCTCTGCGATGGAGCCCCCCTAGGCCCCTCTCTTTTCGTTCGATTCGTTTTCTGGTTTCTTGCTCCCCTCAACCGAGAGCCTCCTTCTCTGTTTTTATTCTTTTTTTTTGTTTCCCCTGGACGAAGCCCTCTTTTCATTTTTCTTTTGCTCTGTTTTTGAGCCGAAATCTCTCTCGGCTTTTTTACTTAACCCAGCCGCCGACAGATGCCCGCTTTCTCTTGCTTGGCTTCCTTTTTCATACCCTCGCCGCAGCCTCTTCTCCCCTCCTCCGGTTTTTCTCTTTTCCGTAACTCACCCCTCCTAGCCTTTTCAGACCCTAACCGCCACTTCCTTGGTCTCTCTCTCTTGCTCTCGGCTCTTTTCTTCTCAAACTCCGCCGTCAACTTTTGTTCCTCAGCCCCTCTTTCTCTTGTCCAGCCCTCAGAACTTTTCCTACATTTTCAGCCGTCATCCCCCCCATCTTGGTCATCCAAGTGTCTACCCCTTAATCCTTTAGGTGCCTTGTTGTCTAATACCTCAAAGGGACACTTGTCCCAATGCATGCTTGTCACTTGTAGTAATTTTTACTTTTCTTCTCTCTTTCCTTTTTTTTTCTTTTTTTTCTCTTTTCTTTTGTTTTTCTAAAATTCAGTATAAAGACAAAAATAAAATAAAAATAAACTAAAATAAAATAAAATAAACTAGAACAAAAATAAAATAAAAGCTCTAGAATTGAAGCCAATAAATCTATTAAATTAATTAAACAAATAAAGTTAAAAAATTAAAAATTTGGTGTCTACAGTTTGCCCCTCTTTGTCTGAGTTTTGGAAAAACTTGAGACAAAGAAGTAGACACCAAAATACTTACCTGCAAACTGGCTGCAAATTACTCGAGCGACTGACGCTTTTGAAAATGAGGACTGATCCCCTTTTAACAAAAAATTCTAAAATGGGACTGACCCAGACGAGAATTTTGAAATGGGACCGACCCGTACAAAAATTTAAAACGGAACTGACCCGAACAGAAAATTTAAAAGGGACTGGCCCGAACAGGAAATTTAAAAGGGGACTGACCCCAACATGAAAATAAAATCGGGACTGACCCCAACATGAAATTTAAAATCAGGGAACTGACCCCAACATGAAAATAAAATCGGGACTGACCCGAGGGGACTGACCCCAACTTGAAATTTAAATTCGGGACTGACCCGAGGGGACTGACCCCAACAGAAATTTAAAAATCGGGACTGACCCGAGGGGACTGACCCCAACATAAAATTTAAAATCGGGACTGACCCGAGAGGACTGACCCCAACAGAAATTTAAAAATCGGGACTGACCCGAGGGGACTGACCCCAACATGAATTTAAAATCGGGACCGACCCGAGGGGACTGACCCCAACATGAAATTTAAAATCGTGGTATGCACACTAGTGAGACTGACCCATGTTTTTTTTTTTTTTGTTTTTAGCAAAAACCCGAACACGGGGGGGGGGGATGCCAGCCCCAACTATTATTGATAAAACAAATTAAAACAGAGAAAGGGAGCCACCTCCCCAATGTGAAGACTATGCGTACAAGAAACCTATCTTAACCCTCCTCGCTTACCCAACGAATCCCAGGCACACCACGTGAGTCCAGCAAAACTGAGGCCCGGACATTTGCCGGCAACTGCTGAATGTGGTCGTATTCCCGTACTCCTATAGCTCCAATACCCGCTAGCCTATCTGCCACCGAGTTAGCCTCACGGAACACATGCGCAATGGTGGCCGAGAACCTCTCCAAAAGTCTTCTAATCTTCCTCAAGCAATTACATAACGGCCACTTTGCAATGACCCCAGAGATAATCAACTGCACCAAGGTTTTAGAATCCACTTCCACCAACGACGGGCGAATGCCCCGTTGAGAACACAACTGCAAACCAAAAAGTAAAGCCAGACCTTCGGCCTCCAAAACATCATAATCCCCAAATTCTTTGTAAAAAGCAAAAACCATTTTTCCTTGATAATCTCGCACCAAGCCACCACCCATGGCCCTACCATGGTTGAAGCTGGCGTCCAAGTTGAATTTAAGCAAACCAACAGGCGGCTTCTCCCACATAATCGCTCTAGGGGCCCTCCGCCGCAGAGAGGCATTGACCCATCGCAGCAAGTCGTAATCGGCATCCCCCTTGAAATGCGACGGACGGAACAAATTAGCCCTCCCAAGCTGCTCCAAGAAAAAATCTATCTCTCGAATTACTCTGTCAGCCCCCCACCTGACACCTTGGAATCCCTCCTGGTTCCTTGCAGTCCAAAGAAACCAGCACACTACCACTGGCATGATCGTCCGAATATGGTCTTTTGAAGGGGCTGTTGCCGTCCTATACCAAGAAATAAAAACTGACGCCATGCCCGAGCAGTTGCCCAAACGAAACCCAAAACGGGAAGACACTTTCCGCCACACTTCCGAGGCAACTGGTCCATTTACAAAGACATGCAAAGGGGCCTCCTCCTCCTGGTAACAGCACCCACATCTAGATGGACAAGACCAGCCCCTCGACCGCAAAGTCAAATCCAAAGGTAAGAAATTGCGCACCAACCTCCAAGCAAGGAACGACATTTTCGTTGGCACCACCGAAGACCAAAGTAGCGATTCAACCAAAGAATGCTGTCTCTTTTGCCGGAGCACCTCCCATGCCGTCTTAACCGAGAAACAACCCGTGGGCGAAGGCAGCCAAACCATCCTATCTTTCTGAGATACGTCGAAAGGCATATCCTTGATAGCTTGAATGACAGAACTCGGCACCCATTGGGCCAGACGCAACTCATCCCAACCATCCTTAGTAATGAATTCCGAGACCAGGAAATGAGGACGCACAGGGTGAACCACCACTCGCTCCAATGGCTCATGAAGAACCCAACTATCTTTCCAAAAATCCACCAAACCTTCCCCTAAGCACCACCTAATGTTCGGCTCAACCATGGGGCGGATCGCCTGAAGACGCCTCCAAAGAGCCGTAGACCGCACTGCTGTAACTTCCGATGGATGGCACCCGTTGACGTACTTAGCGTGCATGAATTCAGCCCAAATAGAATTTCCCAGCCTGAATTGCCATCACAATTTTGCAGCGAAAGTGCGTGCCATGTCCTTGAAGGACCGGAAACCCAGACCCCCTTCATCGAATGGAAAACACAATTTCTCCCAGGAAGACCAATGAATGCGCCTCTCCCCGTTTTGGTCCCATAGAAAGGAATTACAAAGTATGCCCAACCTTGTGAGCACTGCCTTGGGAGGATCTAGCACCTGAAGTAAATACATGGGCAACGAAGCAAGGATATGCCGTGCTAAAACAAGCTTACCCCCAAAAGAGAGCAACTTATTACTCCAATGTTGAAGTCGAGTCCGCATTTTGGAAACAATACCATCGAACAAGATACCACGACACCGGCCTTTATAAATAGGAGCACCCAAATAAATGAAAGGGAAAGTGTGCCTGTTAAAACCCAGGACCGTATTTACCAGCTGCTCCTGCCCCGAAGAAACCCATGATGGCAAGAAAAAGGAACTCTTATTGACATTTACTCTCTGCCCTGATGCTTGTTGATATTCCGAAAGAAAAGCCTTGAGAGCAGACAAGCACGCCTCAGAACACCTCGTGAAAATAAGTATGTCATCAGCAAAGGCAAGGTACGGCACCGATGTCCCTGCCGAAACAAACCGCCTGCTTGGTTGACTATCCAGAAAATGGTGCAGCCCGCGCCCTAAAAATTCGGCAACTAACAAAAAGAGGCCAGGAGAAACCGGGTCACCCTGCCGAACACCCCTAGAGGACTTAAAAAATCCAGACGGTTCACCATTTACCAAAACAGAGAACCAATTATTAGACACCAGGCGAAAGATAATGTCTACCACAAATTCAGCAAACCCAAACTTCCGTAACATAAACAAAAGAAAAGGCCACTCGACCCTATCATACGCCTTTTCCATATCCAATTTAAGCATAAGATTCGGTTGCTTCAACCTCCTATCTAGATCTACCACCAGCTCCTGTGTAAGAAGAATGTTGTCCGTAATCTCCCGACCTGAGACAAAACCTGTCTGCCACGGAGATATTAAGACAGGGAGAACCTTACCCAACCGATCCGAGATGATCTTAGAAATAATTTTCGAGCAGACATTGCAAAGACTTATTGGCCGAAAATCCTTCCATTGTCCAGCTCCCTCAACCTTAGGCAGTAAAACGATAGAAGTGCTAGTGAAGCTCCTCGGCAGCCGCATACCCTGGAAAAAGGCCTAGACCGCCTCCAATAAATCAGTGTTAATAATATCCCAACAAACTTGATAAAAACCTGCCCCAAACCCATCCGGGCCCGGAGCACTGTCTGCTTCCAATGCAAAAACCACCCTCTTTAGTTCTTCCAATTCAGGCAAGGCACCTAACATGGCATTATCTGCCGAGGTTAATTGGGGAAGTGCAAAAGGAAGTCCTGGAGAGAGACAGCCGTGGTGGTCAGAAGCAAACAAGGAAGAGAAGAACTCCACTGCTGACCGTCTAATATCATGTATATCCTCCAACCATGCTCCAGACTGCTCCTTAATACGGGCCACAAAATTATAGCTTCGGCGCTGACGGCATCGAGAATGGAAGTACGCCGAATTAGCGTCCCCAACCTGCAACCATTTGATGCCCGCCTTCTGTCTCCAATACTCACATTCCCACGCCAAACTCCTTGCATATAACGATTTTGCCTCCTCCAAGGCAGCCCGAGAAGCAGAATCCCTCTCGTTATCAAACCGTGCTTCTCTTTGTTTCAAAACAGCCTCAGCCTCCTTCACTTTGTTAAAAATATTACCAAAGACCTGTACATTCCATGCTTGCAAACAACATTTTACTGCCCGCAATTTATTGTAAAATTTTGGCATACCCACCCCCTCCACGGGCATCGCCCAGCCCTGACGAACCACATCCATAAAACCTGTATGTCGCTGCCATACATTTAAAAATTTAAAAGAACTTTTCTGGTGGCTCGCACTGTGGGCAGTAATCAACAGCGGAGCATGATCCGATCGTCCTCTGGACAAATGCGAAACATGAGAAAGCGCGTACCCATCAGCCCAATCCCGATTCATTAAAGCCCTATCCAATCTCTGCCACACTCTACCATTCGTCCATGTAAATAACGACCCATCAAAAGGCACCTCCTCCAAGCCACAGGTGCCAATAGCGGCATTAAATTCCTCCATGTTCCGTGCATTGGCCGGGGACCCTCCCGTACGCTCCTCCGCATTGGAAATGACATTGAAATCCCCTGCCACCAACCAAGGCCCCCTAACAGTACCCATCAATTCTTCCATAGCTGCCCACAGCTCACGTCGCCCAACCCTTGAGCACCGTGCATAAACGACCGAAAGTTGGATAGAGCATCCGGAAGGAAAGTTAATGCACATATGGAGTAGCTGCTCAGCCATTTCCCTGAAACACAATGACATCTCATTGCACCAAAACACCCATACTTTATTTTCCAATGCTGCCGCCGCTTTATCAAACCCTAGGAATCGACGTACCACCTCAAGCTGCGGCGTATCCGACATAGGTTCCAGAAGTACCACAAACCGTAGTGCATTAGCTTTGCAAATCTTTTGTAGATATCTTAGAGAATCCTTACGAGAAGCCCCACGTATGTTCCAAACAACCATCTTAACGGGATTTAACATGGGACCGCAGTGAATAATGATTTTGAGAAGGGAAAGAAACCTGATTGGAAGATGATTTAGCCGGCCGACCACCCTTGTGCCTAGCACCAAGCTGAACGTTACCCAAGGCGTCTTGCTGTTCAAGACGTGCAAACTGGACATCATCCAGCGTCCCTCCCGTTGCCTCCTGATCTGAAGATAACCGCTGCTGCAGAACCCTTTGGAACTCTTTTAGATGTGCCCACTGCGCTACCTCACCCGGTAGATCCCCTTCCGAGTATTGCCTTCTATGGGTCGGCCTAACTGCTGGAACATGTGTCTCAGACCGGGACGGAGTGTGCTCAAAATCTTGGAACTCTGTGTCTGATAAGGATCGCAGGACATCAAAGGTATTGGAGTATGAAACCTCCCCCTCGCCATCCCCAGCCTGCGTTGCTAACATATGAGACGACTGAACCTCAACTGCATTCGCCTCCCTCGAAGATGGCGCGGATACCTCAGCAGACCCAACCACAGCTATCGTGTCTCTCCCAAACGTTACACCACCACGAGTTTCTTCCGGCATTGAATGAACCCCAGCGTCTGCCACCACAAGCGCTAGACCTGGGTCATGGAGAATATGATCTGCCGCGTGACTATGCGCCGCCTGACCCATAGCAGCCGCAACCTCCGGCTCTGAATGAGTACTCACCTCAAGTTCCATACCCTGTTTGTCCGGTTTCTCCTGCTGTAGGAGCCCCAATGCAGACCCATTCTGACCAGTGATAGCTTTGGGCCTGTAAACCGACGTTGCCTTCACAGCCTTCCTACCTAAAGTTTTGGGAGGGATAAGATCTGGGTTCTTCCTGAAACATTCCCCAACTTCATGACCAAAACGAGTGCAGAACCCACAAAATTTCGGCCAGCTCTCGTACTCCACCTCCTGCCAGAAACCCTCCTGGTCCTCTCCAATCCATATACGATGCGGAGGAGTCACCGATACATCCATCTCAACCAAAACCCGCGCCACTGAAGGTCGCTTAAGCGCTAGTGTCGCCGAGTCAATCTTTAGATATCGTCCCAGCATGCCCGCCAATTTGGCTATGTATATCGTGTTGAACAAAGGCAACGGCAACGACGGCAAAGATACCCATACAGGTGCAAACGTCGAATCCTGATGGGCTTTAAAATCCAACGTCCACTTTGATACCAGCATCTGTGCCCCCTGTATGAACCATGAACGACGCACGAAAAGCCTTGTAAAATCCTCTTCAGATGACGGTCTGATGAGGACGTGATTCATATCGAGAAGACCGACATCACAATCGCCCTTGAGACCCAGCGATACGAAAAAATGCCTAATGACTTCCATAGGAGGTCGGCGGAACGGAAATCTGCCAACAAGTGCATTTTGGAATGGAGAAGAGAGTAGCTGTAACTCCTTCTGAGATAGTCGCAAAGCAGGTTCCCCTCTATGAGTTGAACAGCACCCCAGATCCGGAATATTCGCCTCCAACCGGCATGGGCCAGAGAGCACGTCTGCAAATGTTTTGGAAGGGCCTGCGCCACCCCCTGTAGCCGGCGGCGGCCACGGAGGACCCCCCATACACCCGGAAACCCTAGCAAAAGTTACCAAAAAAGGAAACCAGAATAGAGAGAAAAAACTAATTAGGGGGAGAGGATTTTTTTTTTATCTTAAAACTGACCCATGTTTAGTGGCAAAGACAATAAAATGCACGCTAATGGGACTGACCCATGTTTAGCGGCAATGAAAATGAAATGCTCACTGGTGGGACTAACCCACGCTCAGTGGCAGTGAAAATGAAATGCTCTGACAATCGGTCAGTGGGATTAAACCCGAACCTGCCGTGATGAAAATTGATTTGATTTTTGATTTTTTTTGACTTTTTTGATTTTTTTTTTAAATTTTTTTTTTGACTTTTTGATTTGATTTTTGATTTGATTTTTGTTTTTTTTCCATTTGGGAGGATCTTCTCAAAATAATTTGCCCCAATTTCCACCAATTATTGTGCAGCTGATCATTTGATTTGCGTTACGGCATGGTTGCTCCTCCTTAAGGTCTCGATTCGCAAGATTCTGACTTATGCTTCTTCATCGATTTCAAGCCATGGATTCCTGCACAAAGGGTTTATCCAAGTACAACATGCACTTAAGTTTCTTGATGCATCTACTACTCATGAAAAGAGCAATATGATTGACTTAAAAACGTCTTGCTTGACTCTTGGACGAAATCCTTAAATAGGTTACAAAAATTTTGCCCCAGTGTGGTGCGTTGTCATTTTCACTTGAAACTTTCCTTCGAAAATCGTGTAAACGTGAGTCTTCATGTGACCTTTCCAAATCTTATCATCCGTGATGTCCATTTTTGTTCGGCAAGCTGTTTTGACATCAAGCCACTTTGAGACTTTCAATTTCTGACATTCCATTGAAACAAACCTCTCTGTCTGGAATCAAGATGATTAACTGTTCGTTGTTTCATCATACTTTTCCAGGGATGAACAGATCCAAATGCTCTTTTGATTTGATCAGTTGGATGAATACCCGAGCCTGCCTTTATTTGGGTCAGTGGGATGAATCCTGAACCTACCTTTGATCATGGAATTTAGCAAAACAATTGATCACTGAAAACTTTTCTAGATTTTGACATTCCATTACCAAGTCCAAAACTGATACTCTCTTGTCCAATCCCAAACTTATCTCCAAGCTTTCTTGCTCTTTGCTGTGAGATCATCCATGACTTTCAACAGAAGCTGATCCTTAATGATTCCTGATGTTATCCTCTAATGCTAATCTGAGCAACCCACACTCCCATATTCTAAATTAGCATTCACAGACAATATTGCTGCTGGTGGAAGGCGACACAATTTTTTCATAAGCTGTGTTGTCAAGTCAAGCTTTCTTTTGGTGTTAAACATCAGCGATCCATCATCAATCTCACATCATCTTCGACCTTGTCAACAAGTCGATTTGCTGCTTTAGCCCACCTAATCTCCTCCATACTGATATTTTGAAGATCTTGGGAATCCTGTGACACTTCTTTGTGCCAGGGGTGAAGTTCATAAGTAGCACTCTCGCGCTTCTTCATCAATTTTCAGTTGTAAACGCCTGCGCAGGGAGCTTATCAAAGTACAACATCCAACTATTCCTCATGAAAAAGTAGTGTTATTGAAATTAAAAGTGTATTACTTGACTCTTGAGCAAAGTCCTCAAATGTGTTACAAAAATTTACCCCAGTGTGGGCTTATTTTCGTGAAATCTCACAAATAAAAATTTGCCCCAGTGTGGGCTCCCTTAATGGTAAAAATTTGTTCAGATGATTCCCCATTTATTTGAACAAAGAGAAATCGCACTTTCTAAAACTTAAAAAGTAATCATATGTACAATGTGAAGAAATTTGAACATTGAGTTTGAACTTATGCAGAAATTTCGTGATGAATCTCTCAGAATAACACCAAATTATAGAAGATTTCTTCCTCACTTTTAGCATCTGTGCTTAGAGTAGCGGGTCACCACTTCTTGTTGGCTCATCTTTCAGGACCAATCAAGTGGGGCGTTATTTCTGATTTGGAAATGGGAGGTCAAGGTTTGTCTTATTCTTGTGCCCAAATTGTATGTAATCCTTTCAATATTATATCTTAATGAAAGCAAATAGTTTATCACCCTCATTTTTTAAGAAAATCTAGTCAACATATAAGCTGTAAGCTTGCAACATATGGGTAGAAACGATAGCTAAAACATGTGAAAACAGGTTATAGCCTTAAGATCACAGATGATTGATGGATTTCTCAGAAGTATAATTCTCACTTCGAGTTGTCATGAAGGATAAGTCAACGATGGATTTTATGGGTTTGTAGTGCGGCTTGAAGAAGATAGTTGAAGAATAAGACTTTCAAGGACGTTGCACCGAAGATCGTATTTTTCCGAAATTGCCCCTATTTTGAACTCAAAGATCGTAAATTTGGTGACTTCCATCATCACTTAACGGGGACTTCACCATCAAATCCTTTCACTTCCTTTGCATTTATTTTTTCTCTTTTCCTTTCCTTTTCCTCGACCTGGTGGGTTTTCTCATGGTGAGTAGCGTCAACCCCCATACCTAAGCAATTCAGAAATACAGCTAAAATTTTTCGGCATCAGAAATTTTCTTGACAGGGCCATTGCAAAGAACAGAAGTCAGGACTTTCAGCTTTTGTAATAGGGTCAGGTGGGATGCTTAGAAAAGTTAAGGCTTGAAAGTAGATTACTTAAAAGTGGTTCAAATGATATGAGATCGCATTATTATATCAACCTTTCTTTAGGGTTAAATCATAACTCGCCCCAGTTTATTCGCAATTGAGGGTCCTCTTCTTTCATTTTTCTCTTTTTTTTTCTTCAAAATTTGCCCCGGTTCATGTTCAACTGAGGTTCTCTTTTCTTCTTTTGTCTTTTGATTTTGTTGCCTTATCACTTTTCACCTTTTGAAACTTTTCTTCTTTTTCAACTCAAAAATGCCCCAGTATGGGGTTTGCGATTCTCAGGGGTTGCCAAACGAAGTAATTTATTCTGAAGGCTCAAAAGGGATAACTAGGGATATAATGTTTGATTGGAAAAGAAGAGGGCCTGACTTTTAATCCGTTCCTTACATTAACTCTGAAAGGAAAATTTTCATTAATATGAAATTTTTTTGCATGCATCCGAATTAATTCACTGAGTATGACTCTCGTACATTCATATCTGTGAAGTATAGGTGATTTTCCAGACACTCCTCCTTCTTCTTTTCCAAAATTGAAGCCCAAATATTAATGGTAGGATCAAATTTTCTATTTAGGGTTCTCTCTTTTGGTTCAGCATTTTTACCTTTCCCTTTTCTTTTTGGAAAATTCTTCAATCTCCTTCCCCAATGTGGGGTGCGATCATAAGTGCTTTGAAAAAAACCACCGATTTTAGGTCAAATGAGGATGCAAGGGGTAAAACAGTGTTTAGGTTGTAGAAACGACGGCTAAAGCATCATTCTTATGCTTCATGACAACCAAAGTAACGAACTGCTCATTGAAAATTCATTTCCTTTTGATATTTGAAAATTTTCCAATGTAGGGTAGTGATCATTAAGGCTCTTATTTGAAACGAAATTATTCTTTCAAAGGCTCAAATGGGAGAGCAAATGATAAAATCTGTATGGGTAGAGAAACGAACGCTCAAAGTATCATTCCAAATTTCCAAAATAAACAAGGATAATGCACATTTTTGCTTTCACTTAGATGTGAATTGAACATAATTAGACACAATGGACATTTTTCAAGCAAAGATTACCCCAATTTGTAATTTATCAATCAATGTGACTGATTTTATTTTGGGGTTAAGTGAAGGAGAAAAGGTATCTCATTGGGCCTTTTGAGTGATCGCTCATCCTTTTTTTTTTTTTTTAACTCTGAGCACTCTTATTGTATAGCTCGGATCACCAATTGAGTGTACGTAAGGATTTTAGAAAGCATACACTCGTGAAATTTCAGGCTGGAGGTTGAGGAAATCTCAATTTAGCTTTATTTTCCAAAATTCATCATGAATCTCTGATGAGCAAAAGAATGAAATGTACATAAATACAATAATTTTCCAAAACTTTATTGCTGAAAACGTTTGAAACAAAATTTCTTGTTCAATTACAATACAAATGAGAAAAACTTCTAAAAAGCTCCACATATACACTTTTTGTCTCCTTTTCTTTTGGAACAAAAATGTATTAACAAACAAAACTTTCTTTGACTAACAATTATGAAGTCTCTTAGATGCTTTAGCCTCACACTTCCAAATAGATCCTTCATGCTTTACATTGTAGGATCTGCCCAAGAATCAAGTAATACTTTTCAAACTTTATCGGATCAATATTGTTATCAGATATAGAAAAATATTTTCACCTTATTGAAACATTTTTATGAATGCAGGGGAAGGGGGAAAAACAAAAGAAAAAACACCCTGAGTTAGTAAGCAAGACTATAAAATCGGTATGCATGTCCTATGGGGGAGCCCTTCTTATGCCAAGGGTAGGCCTAGCATGAAAATGCAATCCTCTAAGGCAGGCACCATACAATACCTGATGAATCCGATCAACTGAAAAATAATATGAAAAAGTTTGATCAATTGGAATAAGAAGAGACATTTGTCCTAAAAATGAGGACAAAGTCCGAATGGATTGACTGCTTTGATCAACACATAAAATGATGTGTAAAAGGGGTTGCAATGTCTCGATTACTTTTATTCAGTGACCCTTAGACTCAAACCCTAAAGGGGAAAAAGCGGGTCAAATGGAATGGATAAAATTGATGATTTATTAAAAAACGACCGAATTGCCCTAAAAATAGGTAAGCTGGTCAAATGAAATGAATGAAATTTGATTTATCCAAAATTAATCGGATCACCCTAAAAAGGGTAAATTGATCAAATAGATTGAACGAAACTTGATTTATTCAAAATCGGCTCGATTGCCCTAAAAATGGGTGAATTGGCCAAATGAATCAAATGGAGTTAATGATTTATTCAAAAATGATTAGATTGTCCTAAATTTGAATTGACAAAATGGATTGGATGAACTTGATGGTTTATTCAAAATTGATAAGATTGCCCTAAGAATGGGTAAACTAATCAAATGAATTGAATGAAATTGGTGATTTATTCAAAATCGACTAGATTGCCCAAAAATGAGTAAATTAGTCAAATGAATTCAAAATCGACTAGATTGCCCTAAAAATGAACAAATTAATAAAATGGACTGGATGAGATCGATGAATAAAATGGGCCACTGGAGGGAATTGAATTGACAGCTTATTTGAAAATCAATCTATCCACTGGTAGCTTCAAAAATTTATTGCGATGCATTAGTCTATGAGCCTTCTAGAATCAAATTTTGGCCTCAATTTATTTATCGTCTCAATAGTGAGGAATTATTTGTGAATTTGTTCCAATTATTGTCCTTTACGCCAGGGATCTTTACCAATTTTGATAAAGTGGCCAAAAAGTGATTATTAGACGCTCATATTCCAAAGATCGCTCTATGAAAATAATTGGATCCTACCTTACCTTGTGCATTACCCCTTTGGATGGTACAAAAAAATATAAACGTGCAAGTCTCCTTGGATTAAATATCCGAGACACGAGGTGGCTTATTCCTAACACGGGGTCCCCTAAATGGCATTCCCTTTCTAGGGTTTATGCATGATGCCAGTGTATTAAAGCAATAAAATGTGCAATTTAAATCAAAACGTGACTTAAGGAACCCTTTATATGCCAGGGTAGGCCTAAAATGATATGCCATTATTAATTTACGAATGAAATATACCGAAATTTCTAAACGTGCAATAGCCTATCTATAAAGGTAGGTCCTAAAAGAGGATCATGCCATACCTCTTATTTCCTAACGTTTGTGAATGCAAAAGATAAGAAACAAGGAAACGTTAGCTCAACACATAATCACATAACACGTTGGACAATTAGATGATATAAAAAGCAACAAAGATAAATAAGGAAAGAGGGGTAGGACCCCTCCCCTCGTGAATAGTGTTCCTAATTTAGGGTAAGGTCGACTCTACCCTAGGCAATTCTAAAATGGATGCATGAGGTTTGGCTTACTAATGCATCTAGACTCGATAAGGCTTTGGCTCCCAAGCCTTCAGACCTAAAGGCGAAGGGTTATCACTCCCAGGGCCTTCGGTCGGTGGCTCGAGTGATCCCTTAGGTAGCGCTATGGGCGCAGAGCACACCATCCGCCTACCCAAGGCAATCGATCCTAATCCTACAAGGAGGTGTGGGATGGCGCCCACGAAAAAGGAAAAAAAATAGGGTATAAAACTATACATGCACGTATGAAGTGCTTCGTTTGGAGGGGAGGGATCGAGAACCAACGCGAGACTCTAGGGTAAAATTCCCCCCCACCAAAATGCAATGCAAAGCGCGAGATCACATCACATAAATCATTCATCCATCAAATCAATCGTACGCAAATGTGTGAGGGAGTGAGTTGATACGCGCGAAATGCAAAAATCCTAAAAAAGAAAAATGCAACCCTAAACATCCAAATGCGATATATGAAAAGGTTAAAAGAAGAAAAAGATTGACTAAATCAAATTTGCTCGGACACTCTAAGTCCCCAGTGGAGTCGCCAGCTGTCGCGCTCCATTTTTAAAATAAAGAAAAATAAAAACGAGTTTAGAAAAAATGACTTTTGATTCGATTTTTGATTGGAAAATGAATTTTTGATTATGGAAAAGCATGGGTCTAAATGGGACTTGAAAATGCGACGATTTGACCCAAAATGTAGTTTAAAAGGGGTTTTTTGAATGAAAAATGGAGTCGCCACTTGGTATAGAGTTTAGGTGTACCAAGTCACCTAAAAATGAATTTTAAAGGAAAAAAGTAGAAAACCCTTATTAAACGACTCCAAGTCTACAAAAATCAGAGAAAAAGATTCGGGAGTCACATTTGAAGAAAGGGAAGGCAAGGATAAGAATCCAAGGCACCCTTTCAACCTAGCCAAGGCTAGTTGCGCGATTTAGTCAAAGATTTTCTTATTTTAACCTAAAGATTTATCACATTTGGATGTTCTATATGAATGCAAACCCTAGACCTAGGAGGGTATCGGGGGGTCAAAATGTATCTTCAAATCTTATTTGGTACCAATCACATTAATTGTGATGCCCAATAAAGACTCTTCGAAGAAGTCACGAATAATGCAAGTCATGAGACTCGAAAGAAAGGAAAAGTGAAGAATATAATAATATACAAATGCGTATGACCTAGAGGAATGCATCATAATGGGTGCGGGGACTTACACTTGTGACTTTCAATGTTCCCTTTAATAGAGGGAATACGAGCGTGCTAAGGCTAGAAAAAGCCAAACTCGTCCATATCCCATATCCAAGGGGTTTTTCCTAGTCTAATCAAGCAAATGTACTAGCCTAGGTCTAATGCTTAGATGAAATGCAAGTCTAATGTCATGTTTCATACAAAGGGGTAAGTAATATACATATAAGGAAAAATATGAAATAGGGGATATAAATAGAAGGGAATATGGGATAAAGGATGTACATAAGAAAGTGTCATGCAATATGGTAAAAACCCTAAAAGGTGAAAAACATGCATGAAATGTAGTGATTCACACAAACATGATCTAGCGTAGGAGGTCCCTAAGGGTCTAGCGTTGGATTAGCCCATATCTATGAATTCCTACTAGCATTGGACTAGTGGAAAATCGAAATGAAGGGCCACAACTAGCGTTGGACTAGTGTGGTGACGTCACACATTCATTACAATCAAATAAATCATGTAAAGCCTAATAAAGCAAATAGACACGTAAATCACATATATCACATAACATATAAGCATGGTGTCTAGATGCAAGACCCTAGGAAAGCGAGTAACACATAACACATAAACATGCAAAAACACACAATGCAAATAAAGCAAATAAAGTCCTAACTATTACATTCGGGGAACCCTACTACAATCTAAAAGGGAAAATAAAATAAATAATAAAAAAGGAATACCTAACTATTACAAATTTGGCATTCAAGTGCCTTTCAAATGATAGATATAAAAAGCTAAAGCCAATAAAGCAAATAAATAAATAAATGAAATAAATAAATAAACATCCAAGGGGCATGCAATTAAACACATAAAGTCACATAGGGCATGTAGGGTCAAATAGAGTAAGAAATAAGGGATAGGGTGTACCTCCTTTGATTTGGAGCCCCAATGGAGTGAAATTACTTATTTACCCTCCAAAATAATAAAGGAGTGAAGGCATCACTTTAATGAACGAATAATCACATAAAAATTGAACGAATAATCACATAAAAATGGAACTAAAGACAAAATTGAATCACTAAAAGTATTTAAATAAATTAAACAGCCCATATTTAACAAATAGGGACCCAATTTCTATGATTAAAACACAAAGTGCCAAGAATTCCACATAAAATCAAATTAACACCATAAATCTAGAAAAAAGTTATTAGACCCTTCAAATTCATCCTAAAATTCATGAAGAATCTGTTCACAAAACACATGAAAACATACCAAGGAAACAAATAACATGCTAAAGAGACAAAATTGATCAAATTTTCAAAGTTTCTGGGCCGTAGTAGCATTAGACAAAAGTTAAGGGGTTGGAGTGTAATTTCTAAAAGATTCTCATGCATGCACACGAAGAAGATTTCTGCAATTGAGACTCTCGGCAATGTCCTGGAGCTTTCTTTTCTTTTGCAACCGGCTTCATGCAATCTCCTTATTCAGATTAGATGCATTCATGCCAAACAACCCAAATAACGAAAAAACTGATTGATTTGTTAACTAAACAGAAAATACTAGATCTTGGAGCCAAAAGAAAGAAAAAAGACTACAGCATACACCCAGATAAGACTTGCAGCAAACTGATATTCATTTTCCAGCAAGCATCGAATCATGATTCAAATGTTTTAAAGACTCAAACATGCAAACTCAACACCAATCAATCACTGCCCCTTTCCACACCAAATTAACTATCAAATTATGATGGCCAAAGCTTGGTGAGCGGTCACGGAGAAGAAAACAGCAAAACAGATGCCGCAGCCTTTATATTCAAGATAACAATCCCAGCAGAGCAACGAAACCCAATATCCATCGGACTCCACAAACCCCTTTTCAAACATAAGATGCATACAAAGAAACTCTAGGATAAAAATAAAATTGACAAGTTCGAATACATTCACAGGTTTCTTGCTACCAAATGAACGATCTTCGGCCAGCTTTGGATTTGAGCCGAACCTCACACACATAGACACAAATGAGATTCATCAATTTTTGCTGCTTTGATTCAAAGTTTTCTATTAGGCATTTCTTCAAACACCGAATGGGCATCAAAAACATCATCGATTCGTGGCTCAATTTATGCTATAACCAGCCCCAAAATTTGTCACAACGCACAAATTTCAGTCCAAACAATCACAAAAAGCGTGTATGTTTCACAATCGTGTATAATCGACAAACACTGCAATGAACAAATTCACAAAACCAAATAACATGCTTTGAAAGATTCAAGAATCCATGCTTGGAAAGAAACTGAAATTTTAAAAGAAAAAGATAACCTACAAAGCTCATCCTCGGTGAAGATCCGCAGATGATGGTGACGGATATCTGATGAGGTGGTGGCAGCCCTTCCGTTTCTCGCCGCAGCTTGGCTCTAGTTTCTTGCCGCAGCTTTCTTTCCTCGCCGAAGTATCCTCCTTTCCTCTATTTTTTTTTCGTTTCTTTTCCTCTGTTTTCTTGCTCTGTTCCTTAGCCGCGAACCCTCTCTCGGTTCCGTCCTCAGCCCTAACAAAACTCCTCCTCTTTTTGTTCGTTTCTCCTTTCTTTGCTCTCCGATGGAGCCCCCCTCAGCCCCTCTCTTTTCGTTCGATTCGTTTTCTGGTTTCTTGCTCCCCTCAACCGAGAGCCTCCTTGTGACAGCCCCACCTCACCCTAAGGCGAACCAAAGGGTTCGGCGGATCGCCTGCCCAACTCACGCTGGGACTCAGTCGTTCGCTCAAACAAAACCGGAATAAAACTACAAGAATCAAATCGAATTGGACGGGCCGCTACCACGTCATCATCCAACCAGGTACAAGCACCCATTAACATGAAAGAATGTACATTCCGAAATACAAATTTCACATAAACATGAGGAAACACTTTAATATGTACATATTAATAAGTTTACCAACCAAAAGAAAACATTGGATTAAAATACATTTGGTTTTCCAACTATCGAGGAGTTTTACAAAAGATATTAAAACTAGCTCGACTCGTGCTTCAAAACATCTTAGCCCCAAAAGTGGTTCCATGTAAGGAAAACAAAGATAACGGGAAGGGGGTGAGCTTACGCTCAATGAGGTACCAAAAGCAAGTAAGAAACATGGAACTTCACAGTCAATTAATCACATATGCAAATCAAATAAAGAAGTGAACAACAAAACAAACACCATAGACAGAAAGGATACGGGTGGCTCTCAGGAGCCAAATTCCCATTTGCTTCACCGAAACTTGATCGAAATAATAGTTGACACTCCGTCAACGTTAAAGAAGTAACCAATACCGTAGACCCCACTTTACACCAATTCTCCTTCCACCCAACATACCTTTACCGAGCCCGCACATCGAACAGAACAGAAGTGGTAATACTCGAGTATACCCGGAATCAAGGGTCTCAATACCCAAAGATCCCAAAACAGACTACCGTGGTTCGTTATCTAATCGACCAGGCCCTTGCCGGCCCGACTCGAGTAACTTGCCACAGGGGTTGAGCTCAGAGATCACAGAAAGGTCGTTGGATACAAGTTTCCAAACGACGTCCGAACAAATACAGATACAGATATAGATTCAGATTCGCACCAAAATTGGCATATGAACAGACAAGAGAACGAGTATGATAAAGTACACCCTCATCTCAAACAAATTAAACAGATAGTGCAGTCATTTAAATCACAGATTGCAGGGCAGAAATCAAGTTAAACAGCAATGGAGGGGAGTGGTACACTCACCGGTTCAAATACAGACACCTCAAAAGTTTTCCCTTCGGATTGGCTTTAATCGCCAAGAAACCCTAAAATCATCAAAGTAAACCAATTGAAGGTTTCACATCCAAAATCGAGTAAACAGAAGGCATAAGTAAAGCTCGACTAGGTGTCGTATGCTTTCCCAGGTTAAGTACTAATACAGAGCAAAAGATAACAGTTGGTCCTAGGGTTACAAACAACCCCTAAAACCCTTCATCTGTACTAGGATCAACTCAATTGAAGGAAATCACATAGCCCTAAAATTTTGGGCAGCATGCCCTTTGTGTTTACTTATTTTGCCAGCCACTAATGGCTTCATTATTTTCCTCAAATCAGTCCCAACATCTCATACAGAATAATCTCATATCCAAAAGCCGTTTACTAAGCTTAAAGTCATTCAAGTACAAAATTTAGCTAGGAAAATGACCGGAAACGAAAGTCAAGCCCTAAAACTATTCAAATAAACACAATAAAACTCGCTTACAAGTCATAAACCAATTCTAGATACCACCAAGATAGGGCTCCATAAGCATACATAAGCATTAGAGAAAACCAGAAAAATCCGAAAATGTAGTTAAGCGTTAACCCGAAAAAACAGTTTTTGACATCATTATGCGGTTTTGGTACCAATGGCACTACGATTATCGGATGAAGGTACAAGACCCACCGTTTCAAAGCTAAGAGATAGGGTTACAATATTACAGAAGGTTACTCAGCCCAGTTTTGAGTGTAACTAGGTCAAAAATGCAAGATACTACATCAAAACCGTAAAAACAGATTCACAAAACGCATTCTGGTGTAAACATCATAACTCAGCCTACACAAGTCCAAATCCAGAAATTCTAAAGCCAATCGAAAGCTTAGAAATAGGGCTACATTTCATCAGAAGACCTAAATAACCCAATCTGTAGACACCAAATTTTGATTATTTTTAATTTCATTTTTTATCATTCATTATTTATTTATTTAATTTTTTTTTTATTTTTTTTTATTTTTTAATTGGGTTAGATTCATCATTTTCATTTTTGTAAGATGTTAAAAGTGGCCTTAATTCTCTTAAATTTGGTTTGAATTTGGTTTGAAAATTGTTAACTTATCTTTAATTGATTTTTGAAGAAAAATGAAAATGGCAAAATAGGTGGAAATGTGCATGTTGAACAAGTGTACAAAACAATCATTAGACAAGTGTCTAAGGAATTATAGGACAAGTGTATAGGGGGTAGGTGTCAAGCACTTGGTGGGGGGCTAAGGGAGCTGGAACGAAGAAAAAAAGAAAAAAAAACAAGGAGGTCTGGGGCAGGGGCAAAAAAGAAAAAAAACTGAGAGTAAAGAGAGAGAAGGAGGCACGACAAAAACGGAGAGAGTAGGAAAATTGGGAGGAATCTAGAATGATAGCTAGGTTTTGAGAGATAGAGAAAGGTTACAGGCGGCGGGGAGGAAAAAAAGGAAAAAAGAGGCTTACGGCTAAAAGGGGGAAGCAGTAGGCATTGTCAGCTCGAGGGGAAAGAGAAGAAAGCTAAAACAAAAAAAAAAAGCAGAGAAAAATTAAGAGGAAAAGAGGAATTGAACGAGGCTTACGGCAGAATTGGGGGAAAAAGAAAAATCAAAAGGGCTCTGGATTCATCACTCCTACTGGCAGCGACAAAGGTTTGTCCGGGCACCACCTTCACCTTCATCATCGGTCCACCATGGCCACGCTGATGGCTGCCAATCAACCCAAACCCTCCAGTGCTCAGGTCAACGAAGCCACCGCCGTCGGCTGCTACCGATCCTATCATCGTCAATCCTCCACCGCCATCAGCGGATCTTCACCAAGGAAATGCGTTTGGGGAGAGGGAGCTTCGGCTGCAATAAGAAGAAGGAAACAGAGGAAAGCTTCGGCTAACTGGAATCCACCGCAGCAATCCAAACTCTGCCACGGTACTACCACCTCCAACCACCATCTCTCCAACGCCGTAGCCGCCAGACCTCCTCTTTTCCTCAACCACCACCCGTGCCACCATCATCCAGGTTCAATTAGGCTTTAGAAAATTAAAGGGCCCTGTAAGTTTCCTCTTTAAAATTTAGTTCCTCCCCAAGCTCTGAGCATGTCTGCCGTGGCTGTTATTGCAATTGTCCCGTTGATTGTTCAAGTTTTTTAGCATACGTATGTTTATGTATTGATTGGGCTGTAATTTCTTGATTTTTGGTCATTCTTGGGGCCAGTTATGACTTCAATTTGAGCAAAGAATCTTGTGGAATTTTGATACTTACAACCTGTTTGATAAAATGCCCAATTGAGAATCCCCCTTGAAGATGGTTTTGCTTATGTCTACGTATGAAGAAAAATGATGGTGAACATTCGGTGGGCTTCTTGTTTTGTCCGAATAGCCAAAATTTGAATTAAATGTCTGTGTTTCCGATGGATTTTTGGGGTCTGATTAACTTCAAGTGTCCAATTTGCTGTTTACCCAGTGTGTGGTTCAGCTGAGCTACACTGTTGCTAATAAAATAAAATGGGTGGACAGTTTGTTAAGTGATTCTGTTTTGTTGACATGTCTGGACCTCGATACGCTCTCTCGAAAGTGTTTGAGTTAGAAGTAGATATTCATATTTTGTCGAATTGCAGTTGAGGATAGATGAGCTTGCTCCATTACCTTGATGCCTTTCATTTTGTTGATTATAAATGCATTGAGTCATTTCCTGGTTACTGGTATGAAGAATTGCACAGCAATGGTCACGTCAATTGTTTGACTGATGAGGGTTTTATTTGCTCAGAATTGAAGCATCATGTATGTACTTGTCGCAGGTTTCCTTCTTAACATTTTTGCTGCATTTTATGGGCCTGGTTGTGTCTGCTTGGAAAAAGCAGAGGCATTTGATTGATAGAAACAAGGAATTTTGGAGTCAGTTCTTGTTGTTGATAATGGCCTAGAATGTATGTGGTGTGCGAAAATGGCCGATATAGTTTGCCATGGAACTACTCTTCTTGAAAACAATTAGAGGCTGCAAAAAAAAAATGTTCTGTTTGCTTGATTTAAATCTTGGATGTTGGGTTGAGAAAGTTTAATTGAAGTTTGTGTTAGATTTAGAAGGCCATGTTAAAAGACGAAATTGCAGCAAGTTGAGGTGCAGAAGCGTTCTCCGTAGCTTGCATGAATGTTCTAAATAATTGCACTTTGCTTCCCCAAGTCTCCCCTTAAGCCACTAAGGCCCAGAAACTTTGAAAATTTAATCAATTGGGTCCCTTTGATTTCGCAGCAATGCACTATGGCCCAATTACTTGACTTATTTGATCAATCTTGTTACTCTATAGTCTTCATTGCTGCTGGTATGTTTTGGTTAGACTCTTGTAAGGTTTTTTTAGGATGAGTTCAAAGGGTTTCAAGAACTTTATGGGATAATTTGGCTTTATGTGGAATTTGGATGTTTTGATGATTTTAATCACAATAGTTGGGGCCTTATTTCATGAATAGGGAATGCTTAGGCATTTAAATGCTTCTAACCGGTCAATTCCATGTTTATGTGATTGCTTGTGATTGCTTGTGATTGCTTGACCTTGGCTTTGTTTTGAGACCCTTGAAGTTCCCAAAAATGTTTATTTAGGTTTGAGTGCTTGGTTATTTTTCTCAATTTGGTCCTTGGTGGCTTTTAATTCTACAACTTCATTGCTTATTGCTTCAATTCATGATTTAGTGGCTTTAGGATCATGTGAGCTCGGTATTCACACTTTTCTTTTAATTTTTCTCAATTAAAGTGATGCCTTGACCCCTTTATTGTTTTGAAGCCATTTTCCTTCATTTGCTTACCATTAGGGGAAGGTATAATTTCTTTTATCTTTGTTTATCTCTCCTATGTGATCCAATGTGCTAAGTGAATTGCATGTCTACTTTGCTTTCCTAGCTTTTCTTTAATTCCTTTTACTTATGTCATTTACTTTTTGTTTTCATTAAGTTATTCTTTTGGGGTATGTGTACACCTCTTGGCTTGTAATAGATAGGGCTTTGGCGAGCAATTTAGTCCATTTTCCCCTTCCCCCTTTTGTTTTAGTTAGTGAATGTAATAGATAGGGCTTGGAGGAGCATTCAATGAAGACCTATCGAAGACGTGTGCCTAGCTAGCAAATGTAATAGTTAGGGCTTTAATTGTCTTATGTGTCTTGCATGCTTAGTTACTACGTGTTAATTTGCTTTGTTAGGGCCTTGCATCTAGTCGAGCATGCTAAATGTTATGTGCTATGTGTTTATAAGTGTTTGGCATGTCTACTCGCTTTCCATAGCCTGAATGAATGTGATGGATGAATGTACGTTTCCACTAGTCCAACGCTAGTCGGAATTCATAGAATGGGCTAGTCCAATGCTAGACCCTTAGGGATTTCCCCTCGTTAGTACATGTTTGCATGTTCATTACATGTCATACATTCTTTTTAGTTTTATCATTTTTGCATGCCCCCCGAACCCCTTTTCCCTCCATTTTAGGATTTTTGCATTTCATGCTAGTTATAAGGTTCATTGTTTGAGAGTCCCCTTAAGTATGGGATATAGACGAGTGTGGCTTTTTCTAAAGCCTTAGCACGCTTGTATCCCCTCTATCAAAGGGAAAATTGAAGTCACAAAATTAGGACTCCCGTTCCCGTTTTGATGCATTCCCTATAGGATTCATGCATTTCACTCATTCACTACCACATACACCTCTACTTTATATTCTAAACTTTTTTTTTCCACATTCTCACTTCACACTACTTTAATTTTGCACGTTTTCATTCAACTACTTACACTTTATACTATTCACTCGCACACATGCACCTTATGTTATCTCACATATATTTTTTCACATTGTTATTTTACTTACCTACTTTGTAGATCCATTCGCACACTTTCACTTACACACTATTATTTTTTATCACTTTTTCACTTTACAAAAATTCACATTTTCACATGACATGCATTCATTCACCCATTTTTACGTCATTTAGGATTACGTGTGACCTCTCCAAAGGATCATTATTGGGCTTCACAACTAATGTGATTGGCACCACCTAACCTTTGAAGAGAAATTTCCCCCAATACCCCTAGGTCTAGGGTTTGCATTCATGTAGCGCATCCAAATGTAATAAATTTTTTGGTTAAAACAAGAAAATCTTTGATTAAATCACGCAACTAGCCTTGGCTAGGTCGAAGGGGTGCCTTGGATTTTTATCCTTGCCTTCCCCTTCGTCAAATGGACTCCCGAACCTTTTTTTTTGTTTACGTGGACTAGGAGTCGTTTAAAAGGGGTTTCTTACAACTTTTTCCTAAAAAATTCATTTTTAGGTGACTTGGTACACCTTAACTCATTACCAAGTGGCGACTCCCATTTTTTCAAAAACCCTTTTTAAACTATAATTTTGGGTCAAATCGTCGCATTTTCAAACCCCCATTTAGACCCATTTTTCTTTTAAATCACAATTCATTTTCCAATCATAAATTAAATTAAAATACATTTTTAAATCATTTATTTATTTATCAAAAAATGGGGCGCGACACAATCCAAAGCAATTCCAGCCAAAACAACCAATTACAGGCGCAGTTCTTACATTCGGGTAAAACCAGGACAGCAAGGGTAATTTCGACGTTTCTCATTCTACACTACTGCGATTGACCTGAAATTTTGCAGCCACCTCTAAAATGTCATTCCCTACAACTTTCATGTTTTAAGCTAAGGTCAATTCGGCCTCTAACTAGGAGCTATAAATTCGGGCAGAATGTTCCCACTCAAACCCTAATTTTCTGAAATTTCTTCCAAACCAGAAATTGGTTGCAATTAATCACTTTTTCCACCTCCTAAAGTCATTATATACCACTTCCAATCATCATAGATAGCCACACAATCATGTTCATATTAAAACAGAAAAATCCCCAAAAATAATAAAACTTCATCACTTCAACCACAAATCAAGAAATAATCCATAATATTGCATCTCATACCACTACCAATCATGAATTTAACATCATTAGAGGGAGGAGAGAGGTCCTTCACAACTCACCTTAGTAACCCAAGAAAAGAGACCACTTGGCACTTTAAGCTTCCAAACAACTTCACCAATCACCTCACAATCACTAAGTGAAGGGGTTTTATGGAATAATTGCAAGATTAAATGGTTGGATTGTTGAACTTGAGCAAGATGGAAGCAAGAATCTTGGAGAGTTTTCTTTCTTTCTTTCTTGAGGAGAGGTTCGGCCAAGCTTGGAGAAATTTGAGTGCTTTTTGGGTCAAAATTGAGTATTATTAAAGGTAAGAAATAATGGTCAAAGTCCAAGCTCAAATGAAAAATCGACACGTGGCATCTTTTAATTCTAACACTTATCCTTTTGTCTCTCCAATACTAATCCATATTGGTAACTTCTAATTATATCCTAACACCTAGTAATTAAATCCCGGTATACAAAACGTAACCTAATTGGCCGAATTTTTCCGAACTCTTCGCACTAGCGGGTCCCACGTCCGATATATACTCTTAATTTTTCAAAAACTATGCGATACTAGAAAAATGATTTTAAAACCATATTTACTCATAAAAATTATTTTTAAGATTTTCCAAATAAGAAAATGTGGAAAAAAAACGTGCAATTAAAAGAAAATAAAACCTAGCAATTAAGAAAATTACGGGTTCTCACACTCTCTCCCCCTTAAAGAAATTTCGTACTGGAAATTTTCTCTGAGCGGAATCGAGCAAATCTCAAGTAACCAGTAGCCTGTACCTTCTACGTCCTCAGAAGAATCGAGGCTCTTCCTTCCAATCCCTTCTCTAGTTGACGGTCCAGGGTCGGTCTGGGTTGGCTGCTGGGTTCCTTTCTTTTCGTGCAATAAACCCGGGCAATTAGCAATCTGATGCTCGGCGCTCCCACAGCGCAGACACCTCCTCCCCTTTTTCCAACAATCCACTTCAATATGATTGGATTTCCTACAATAACCACAAATTGTCACACCACCCACTCCACGACCCTTCTTAACAAATGGCCTACCTCGCTTATCCTGTTCTGGCCTTTGACTCTCACGAGATGCGCTCCTTTTCTTTGCATGGAAGGTCTTCACTTGTGGCCTTGCAATTTCTGTCCTTTGAGTTTTCTCTGGAACCCCCATAGAAGTAGTGATTCGTGCCATTGCTAAGGCCTCTTCGGAAATCCCTTTGTATTTCCTTTTTAGCTCTAAATTCTTGTGCAAGAGCTCAATTTTCTCTGAATACTTGTGCTTCCATCGCCCTTCCCTGTATGCGGCTAGGTTCTTTTGGACTTCTATTTCGTCTCGGAGAACCGCGATTTCCTTATACATCTCAACCCAATGTGCCATCTCACAGAATTGCTGGAACTCAGATGGTAGCCTGTCGAGCAAAACAATGGGTCATAATAAATTCTTGCATACACGTGGCACTCTCGGTCCATGTTTTGTTCAGCTGTTGTTTCCCCCCTTTTTCTTCTCTTGACTCCTGGCCTCGTTTTGTTCCACAGTTATGACCATATCCGCAACTACGTCTTCCTTCCAGATATATATAGTTTTCCCTTCCCTCTCTCTATTCTTTCCAAAAGGGTACTTTAATGAATGAATGCAGTAAATAAAATAACAAACTCCAACATACCAATTACACAATTAACATATTGCACCTAACACACCATATTAAAAGACGAATAAGCAAGTACACAATTACATATCAAGTTGGACAGATAACCATGTACACAAACACATATACTAACGTCAGGTGGTAGGAATATACGGGCGAATCAAAAGAAAAATGTGAAGGCGTCCCAGTATCAGTCCGTCTGGTCCCTCACGTCACTTACTATCCAAACTAAATGTCCATTGACCTCTTGTGCTCATTCTAGTCGGACAAAGCCTGTTCATGGTTCCAAAATGAAATCTCCAAATATTTAACGCCGCCTCAACTTTAGAGTACTCGGGCACGAGAATTCGAAATAAAATAATTCACATCTCGAGCTGGCCAGTCCCAAGAGTAAACTATCTACAATCGAAATTCCTACCCGACATACCTATCTATGATCCTCAAATACCATAAGAAAATTTAAGGCTTAGAACCTTCGCAATTCATAGCTTATGCTCGAACGAGTACTTAATCCTTCATATCTATTCACCACTCAGTCCAGGCTCACTCCGCGCAGAGACCACGCGAAGCAGGCTCTGATACCACCTGTGACAGCCCCACCTCACCCTAAGGCGAACCAAAGGGTTCGGCGGACCGCCTGCCCAACTCTCGCCGGGACTCAGGCGTTCGCTCAAACAAAACCGGAATAAAACTACAAGAATCAAATCGAATTGGACGGGCCGCTGCCACGTCATCATCCAACCAGGTACAAGCACCCATTAACATGAAAGAATGTACATTCCGAAATACAAATTTCACATAAACATGAGGAAACACTTTAATATGTACATATTAATAAGTTTACCAACCAAAAGAAAACATTGGATTAAAATACATTTGGTTTTCCAACTATCGAGGAGCTTTACAAAAGATATTAAAACTAGCTCGACTCGTGCTTCAAAACATCTTAGCCCCAAAAGTGGTTCCCTGTAAGGAAAACAAAGATAACGGGAAGGGGGTGAGCTTATGCTCAATGAGGTACCAAAAGCAAGTAAGAAACATGGAACTTCACAGTCAATTAATCACATATGCAAATCAAATAAAGAAGTGAACAACAGAACAAACACCATAGACAGAAAGGATACGGGTGGCTCTCAGGAGCTAAATTCCCATTTGCTTCACCGAAACTTGATCGAAATAATAGTTGACACTCCGTCAACGTTAAAGAAGTAACCAATACCGTAGACCCCACTTTACACCAATTCTCCTTCCACCCAACATACCTCTACCGGGCCCGCACATCGAACAGAACAGAAGTGGTAATACTTGAGTATACCCGGAATCAAGGGTCTCAATACCCAAAGATCCCAAAACAGACTACCGTTGTTCGTTATCTAATCGACCAGGCCCTTGTCGGCCCGACTCGAGTAACTTGCCACAGGGGTTGAGGTCAGAGATCACAGAAAGGTCGTTGGATACAAGTTTCCAAACGACGTCCGAACAGATACGATACAGATACAAATATCAGATATAGATACAGATTCAGATTCGCACCAAAATTGGCATATGAACAGACAAGAGAACGAGTGTGATAAAGTACACCCTCATCTCAAACAAATTAAACAGATAGTGCAGTCATTTAAATCACAGATTGCAGGGTAGAAATCAAGTTAAACAGCAATGGAGGGGAGTGGTACACTCACCGGTTCAAATACAGACACCTCAAAAGTTTTCACTTCGGATTGGCTTTAATCGCCAAGAAACCCTAAAATCATCAAAGTAAACCAATTGAAGGTTTCACATCCAAAATCGAGTAAACAGAAGGCATAAGTAAAGCTCGACTAGGTGTCGTATGCTTTCCCAGGTTAAGTACTAATACAGAGCAAAAGATAACAGTTGGTCCTAGGGTTACAAACAACCCCTAAAACCCTTCATCTGTACTAGGATCAACTCAATTGAAGGAAATCACATAGCCCTAAAATTTTGGGCAGCATGCCCTTTGTGTTTACTTATTTTCCCAGCCACTAATGGCTTCATTATTTTCCTCAAATCAGTCCCAACATCTCATACAGAATAATCTCATATCCAAAAGCCGTTTACTAAGGTTAAAGTCATTCAAGTACAAAATTTAGCTAGGAAAATGACCGAAAACGAAAGTCAAGCCCTAAAACTATTAAAATAAACACAATAAGACTCACTTACAAGTCATAAACCAATTCTAGATACCACCAAAATAGGGCTCCATAAGCATACATAAGCATTAGAGAAAACCAGAAAAATCCGGAAATGTAGTTAAGCGTTAACCCGAAAAAATAATTTTTGACATCATTTTGCGGTTTTGGTACCAATGGCACTACGATTATTGGATGAAGGTACAAGACCCACCGTTTCGAAGCTAAGAGATAGGGTTACAATATTACAGAAGGTTACTCAGCCCAGTTTTGAGTGTAACCAGGTCAAAAATGCAAGATACTACATCAAAACCGTAAAAACAGATTCACAAAACGCATTCTGGTGTAAACATCATAACTCAGCCTACACAAGTCCAAATCCAGAAATTCCAAAGCCAATCGAAAGCTTAGAAATAGGGATACATTTCATCAGAAGACCTAAATAACCCAATCCAAAGCAATTTCAGCCAAAACAACCAATTACAGGCGCAGTTCTTACATTCGGGTAAAACCAGGGCGGCAAGGGTAATTTCGACGTTTCTCATTCTACACTACTCCAATTGACCTGAAATTTTGTAGCCACCTCTAAAATGTCATTCCCTACAACTTTCCTGTTTTACGCTAAGGCCAATTCGGCCTCTAACTAGGAGCTATAAATTTAGACAGAATGTTCCCACTCAAACCCTAATTTTCTGAAATTTCTTCCAAACCAGAAATTGGTTGCAATTAATCACTTTTTTCCACCTCCTAGAGTCATTATATACCATTTCCAATCATCATGAATAGCCACACAATCATGTTCATATTAAAACAGGAAAATCCCCAAAAATAATAAAACTTCATCACTTCAACCACAAATCAAGAAATAATCCATAATATTGCATCTCATACCACTACCAATCATGAATTTAACATTGTAAGGCCCAAAGACAACCTAAGAGGGGGGTGAATTAGGTTGATTAAACTCTTAATCAAATTTATGCACTTTTTCTTTAATAAAAATTTACCTTCTTTTCTAGTAATGATCAACCAAGTAGATTAGAAGAAGAGAACAATATTGATCAGAAAAACAAGTATAGATAAGCAATGAGAATTTTATTAAACAAAAAGTAAGATAGAATATCAAACCGATTGTCTACCAAGCTTTCCTCAAACTTGAAGACCAATCACTAGGTTGAGCAACTTCTCTTTGATGAAAGATGATCAACTAGATGTACAATGGAGGGAGCACTTCCTCCTTGCCCTAAGCCACACTTAGTCAAGCTAAGAAGTTTTACAATCACTCAGATAATCCTCAACAAAGCTACACTAATGAAACTTTCAACCACAAGAGAAAAGCTCACAAGAAATTCACACTACTTGGAGAACAAATCTAGCTTTGGAGACTATTTTCTAGCTAAAATATCTCTTGAGATCTTGTAAACAAAGTGTGTAAAAGTCTGTTCTTGGTTCAGAACAGTTTGTTTTTAAAGGGGACCAAAAATGGGTTTCATCAATGCTTCCAACGGATAGAAGGCAGATGAAGAGTCAGGTAGCCGTTGAAGCTGTCGGACGTCCGACGACCAAATCATCGTCCGAACCAATTGTCCGAAAACAGCCAAGTTGAAGTTCGGACGTCCGATGCGTTTATATCGTCCGACAGCACAGCGTCCGATCGTTGGCAGAGAGTTGGCAAGTCATCTTGGAATTTTTCGGACGTCCGATACGGTTGATATGCGTCCGAGGTGTGCGTCCGATCCTTCCGGACGTCCGATGCTTCCTTATCGTGCGGTTGATGTTCTTTCTCCTTTCGGACGTCCGACAGATTCCTTTCGGACGTCCGACATGAGTGTCCTGTTTTTGCTTCTTCTTTTGGTTGATTTGCATTTCATGACATATTCGTACCTGATTTTTTGATAGGCAAAAACATTTATTTTTGAAGAAAGTTAGATAAACATTTCAAAGTACTTTGTGATCATCAAAACCAAGAATAACATTCTCCCCCTTTTTGATGATAACAAAACAAAGGTTTGAAATGAGATTTGATGATTGCAATAAAAGCTCCCCCTTTCTCAATAGACAAGAACTCCCCCTTACTTAGTGAATCATAAAAATTTTAAAAAACTCCCCCTCACTTGGCTGCCCAACCGAATTAAACAATTATCCAAAATATGACAATTAAGCAGCCAACATCCAACATTTTACCAAACATCCAACATTTTACCAATTCAATCCATCAGCCAATCCAAATCATCAATCATCAATCAATCCAGTCCTCTCCCCCTTTTTGTCATCACAAAAGGGCAATCAATCACATCCATCTCATCCACAAACACATTCATCAATGCAAACCAAAAAAAATCATTACATCCACACAACCATCATTCAAAATACTTAAACATCTATCAAAAAGTACCAAAAGAAACATAAACATAATCATAACCAAATGTTGAATTCATCTACATGTCCATTGTTGAACACCACAAACACATAAAATAGACAAACAAAATGCAAATGTCCTAAATGGTGAACTATGTGGATCCAGGTGTTCTTCGAGAGAGCTGATATTGGGAGAGGTCCTCCTCTTCAGTTTCTTCATCATCTTCAGCAGCCTCTTCAACTGGTGCCTTGCCTTTATCTGATGTGGAAGGGCCATGAGGAGTCACAGGAGTTGATAAACCAGAGTCTGGAATTGATGAACTTGGATCAGTGGGGTGTGGCTCTTTGTCATGGGAAACTTCCTCAACCACAGGTGGGGGAAAAAGAAGGTTCTTTTTGTCTAGGAAGGCTGTTTGTTGCTCAGAGGACATGGTGAGCATTAGACCATGTTCTAGAAGAAGAACATGTTGTTTGAGTTCACGAAGGAGCTCAATCACTTCAACATTGGAGGAGGAAGAGGCTTTAGTGGCAGACTTCCTGGGATGAATGGGAGTGAGTGAAACAGATGAAGGATCATATGCAGTCTTAGACCTCTGTTCACTAGATGATGCCCCCTTATAAGCCCACAGATTATCTTTAAAAACAAGATTTTTCCTTTCAAAATATCCTTTGGTAAAGGCATAAGAAGATGCTTCTTTGGGACAAACACCTAGAATTGGAACTTTGTAAAATTCAAAAATCTTTTGAAGAAACTTTCCATAAGATAATTTTCTGCGAGAATCAGTGGCATAGCGAAGTAAAAACTTGCACATGACAAAACCAAAATCAATACGAATTTTTTCTCGAAAACAGTAAAAGAGATACAACTCCATTTTGTTTGCATCAGTTCTATGGCCATCAGTGGGTACAAGCAGGTTTGAAATGATTGAAAAGGCAATTAGATTCACAGGAGCAAGATCATTTAGTTTAGCATCAGCAGGGGAGGAAAAACTTCTTTTAAAATAAATCAACATTTTAGCCCCATCAAAATGATTATCAGCAGTAGGATGCTCTTCATAGGAAAAGAAATTTGTAATTTTATCCTTGCATCCACGTTCAATGGTAGTATTCAAAATGGAATTCACAGTTTCAGAATCAAAGACTAAGTCTACCCCATTGACCCTGGACATGATCTCAGTTTGGTCAGTGTCTTTCCTAAGATTGGCAAAAAATTGATGCAGCATTTCAGGATAATAGACATTGGGCATAGAAATGAGATGTGACCATTTCTGGAAATCAAATAGACTCAGAATGGATTCTAAACCTATGTGGCGAAATTCAGAAGAGTTTACAGTTCGTTGAGGGATGACACCTTTCTGGGATATCCAGGAGTGTTTGTCTTTTGCAGCATCATCAAAGAATGTAGGGAGTGTGGCTGATTTTGGAGGCGGTTGAGAAGAGGTTCCCTGTCCAGATTCAGGCTGAGAAGTGGGTTGTGGAGTAGGCCGTGACATTTGACCCTTTATGGCTCCTCTCTTGAAGCGTTTGGATGAACGTTTGACCGTAGAAAGATCCTCATCCTCATCCTTGAGTGGATGCTTGCGTCCGGCAGTAACCTTTCCTCCTCTTAGATTCACCATTGTGTGAAATGTGTGGAATGAAGGATGCAAATGATGCACACAGTAGTAGGGAAGTGAATCGCACAGAAATTTTGAGACAAAAAGGCCTTGAACAAGATTTGACAGAGCGGTTATGAGAAAGTAGGGTTTTGAGGAAAATTTGGGAATGTGCGAAATGATAGGCGATTCTGTGAAATGATCAGGAGAAATGAATCGCAATTGATCAGGAAAAGTTTTGGTTAAGTCAATTTGGGAATGGGGGCTTCAGAATGATATGAATTTGAGAGTGAGAGACAAGAGAGTTTTCGTCCGAGAGGAAATAGAATAGGAAGAGTCTGAAGCAAATGAGGAAGAAAATTGTTTTAAAAAATGAGCCGTTGCACTGTCGGACGGCCGAACGAAGTTGTGCGTCCGACAGTTGCGTCCGAACAGGTGCATTCTGGAAAATAGCTGAAGAACATCATCGGACGTCCGAAGGGTATGAAGAAAAACAAATTTTTAGGATGATTTTTCGATTATCCCTAATTTTGATCTCAGATGAATGAACTGATCTAATGGCAAAACTTTTGTAAAAATATCAGCAAATTGATCTTTAGAACAAACATAATTTACACAAATTTCACCTTTTTGAACAAGATCACGAATAAAGTGGTGCTTAATATCTATATGTTTTGTCCTAGAATGTTGAATAGGATTTTTGGTCAAATTTATAGCACTAGTGTTATCACAGAATACAGGCATGCAGTCATATAAGAATCCAAAATCATTCAAGGTATGCTTCATCCATAAAAGTTGAGCACAACATGCACTAGCGGCAATATATTCCGCTTCGGTTGTAGACAAAGAGATTGCATTTTGCTTTTTGCTAAACCAAGAAACTAAGCAATTACCAAGAAAGTGACAAGTACCACTAGTACTTTTTCTGTCCACACGACAACCACCAAAATCCGCATCCGAATATCCATATAGAGCAAATTCACACGATCTAGCATACCAAAGACCATAGTCTAATGTACCTTTCAAATACCTAAAAATTCTTTTAACAGCATTTAAATGTGATTCTTTTGGACAAGATTGAAATCTAGCACACAAGCAAACAGCAAACATAATATCAGGTCTACTTGCGGTTAAATAGAGTAGGCTTCCGATCATACTTCTATAGTGCTTTTCATCCACATGATTACCTTCTTCATCTTTGTCAAGTTTTGTAGACGTGCACATTGGAGTTCCAACTTGCTTTGAGTCCTCCATACCAAACCTTTTCAGCAACTCCTTGGTATATTTTGCTTGATTTATAAAAAGTCCCTCAAGGGTTTGATGTATTTGAAGTCCAAGAAAGAAATTTAATTCTCCCATCATACTCATTTCAAATTCACTTTGCATAGTGGTGGAAAAATCCTTGCATAGATACTTATTAGTAGCACCAAAAATAATATCATCTACATATATTTGCACAATAAGAAGATCATTTATCACTTGCTTAGTAAAAAGTGTAGTGTCCACAATACCTCTTTTGAAACCATTTTCAATCAAGAAACCACTTAGTCTTTCATACCAAGCTCTTGGAGCCTGTTTTAAACCATATAATGCTTTAGATAGTTTAAACACATGACTTGGAAATTTTGTATTTTCAAAACCGGGGGGTTGATCCACATATACTTCTTGATCAATAAAACCATTTAAAAAAGCACTTTTAACATCCATTTGAAACAATTTGAAACCTTTGAAGCAAGCAAAAGCAAGAAGCATTCTAATAGATTCTAATCTAGCCACGGGAGCAAATGTTTCATCAAAATCAATTCTTTCTTCTTGTGCATATCCTTTAACAACTAATCTGGCTTTATTTCTTACAACAACACCTTTATCATCCAATTTATTCCTAAATATCCACTTTGTGCCAATGATAGGTTGATTTTTAGGTCTATCAACAAGTGTCCAAATCTTATTTCTCTCAAATTGATTAAGTTCCTCTTGCATTGCCAAAATCTAGTTTTCATCCTTTAAAGCATCACTGATATTTTTGGGTTCAAAAAGAGAAACTAAAGCAAAATTGTCTATCAATTTTCTAGATGAGGAACGAGACTTTACCTTCTCGGATGGATCACCAATTATAAGCTCTCTTGGATGATTTTGGCTAAATTTCCAAGCATTGGGAAGGTCTTTGATTGAATCATCATTCTTGTCTTCATCATCCTTTTCTTGGTCATTATGAGCTTCATCCATCATTTCCATTGCTGCTGGTTTAGAAATTCCTTCATCACCAACTTTCAGCTTTTCCATTCCTTCACGAACACCTACATCATCATCCTCACACGAACTTTTGGAATTATCATCATTAGTTTCATCAAATGTTATGTGAATGGCTTCTTCTATCACAAGAGTCCTTCTATTAAATACTCTATATCCTCTTTTGTTCTCACAATATCCCAAAAATATTCCTTCATCAGATTTTTTCTCAAACTTACCAAGATGTTCCTTTAGATTTAAAATAAGACATTTACAACCAAAGACCTTGAAATATCCAACAGTAGGTTTCTTATCAAAAATCAGTTCATAAGATGTTTTATTCAAAATGGGTCTCAAAAGGATTCGATTCATCACATAACAAGCAGTGTTTACCGCTTCAGCCCAAAGGTATTTTGGCAAACTACATTCACTTAACATGGTTCTAGCAGTCTCTTGTAGAGTCCTATTTTTTTCTTTCTACAACACCATTTTGCTGTGGAGTTCTTGCAATAGAAAACTCATGTGTTATACCATTATGATCACAAAATTCTGGAAAACCACAATACTTGAATTCCGTTCCATTATCACTTCTAATTCTAACAATTTTTAAACCAAGCAGATTTTGCACTTTAGCAAACAATGAAGTGAAATTCTTGAACGCATCATCCTTATGAGCAAGAAATATTACCCAAGTATATCTAGAGTAATCATCCACAATCACAAAGCAGTATTTCTTACCTCCCAAGCTAGTGATTTGAGTAGGACCAAATAAGTCAAGATGCAAGAGTTCTAAAGGTTTGGAAGTAGATACACACTTCTTTGGTTTAAAAGAAACTTTTGTTTGCTTTCCAAATTGACATGCATCACAAATTTTATCCTTTCCAAAACTGATTTTTGGCAAGCCTCTAACCAGCTCCTTTTTCGAAATTTCCTTTAGCAATTCCATGTTAAAATGACAAAGTCTCCTATGCCACAACCAAGGGTCTTCATTTGAAGCTTTAAGACATTTGAAGCTAGAAGAATCAATTTTATCAAGAACCACAATATATATGTCATTGAATCTCTTACCTTTGAACACAACATTATATTTGGAATCAAGCACAATGCATTCATGCTTTTTAAACAACACATTCAAGTCTTTATCACACAATTGACTAACACTAAGCAAGTTATAACATAAGTTATCAACTAAGAGCACATTATGAACAAATATTTCACCATCCTTACCAACATCACCTATTCCAATTGTCTTACCTTTTACATCATCACCAAATGTCACCTTTCCACTTGATTTTGATTTCAGCTTTATGAACAAAGAGGGATCACCGGTCATATGCCTTGAGCAGCCGCTATCAATAAACCATTTGGACTTGTTTGAGTCTTTTTTCTGAAAAGAGAAAGTGTTTGGTACCCTTTTTAATTTTTGGGTCCACAATAGTTAGCATTGTATCTAACTAACCACATGCATTTCATCCCTTTGTTCAGATTTCTTTTCACATAGCAATCTCCTTTCAAATGCCCTTTTTGACAACAAAAACCACACATAATGGAAGAGTCCTTAACATGTACTGATTTGACATATCTCAATCCACCTCTTCTATATGTTGTGAAACCATGTGCATTTTTGTTGTGTGCAAATGTTCTTTGATGAGCAGTAAGAAAGGTAGATGACATGTTTTTTTTGAGAAAATCTTGCTTTCTTACTTTCAAAGTCTCATCCAAGTTGTCCATTCTTTTCTTCAAATCACCATGTCTTTCCTTCAGCATTTCACAAATACTTGTCTTTCTATCAAGCTCATTTTGAACATCAAATCCGGCTCTTACAAGACATTCATTGTCAGTCTTTAGTTGTTTATTTTGTTGAAGAAGACTTGCATTTTCATGAATGAGAAAAGCAATTTTCTGTTTTAACTGCTTGTTTTTATCATAAGATTCCTTCAAGGCATTATGCAGTTTTTCAACAAAGGATTCAAGATCATCATCTTCATCATCATCACTTTCAGATTGAGAGTGTGTGGAATTTACCTCATTATTTCCAATGGCCATAAAGGCCATTTGAGCTGATTCTTCCTCTTCTTCAACTTCCCCTTCGGAGTTGCATTCATTCCAAGTAATCTAGAAGTTGTTGAATCTTGGCTTTCGATCAGCTTTCCCATCTTTCATCTTCTTCATGGGGCATTCGTTTGCATAGTGTCCAGGCTGTCCACATTCATAGCATTTGTTCACTTGCTTCTTGTTGAATTCTTGTTTTCCTTTGTTCCTTTCATTTGATGAATAATTTTGAAATTGATTGCTAGGTCCTCCCTTTCTAAACTTCCTTTTATTCAAGATTCTCTTGAAGCCTCTTGTGATGAGAGCGAGATCATTATCATCACCATCTGAGTCTTCATCATCCAAGTGAGTTGGATCATTTTTACCTTGAGTAGCCTTTAGAGCAATATTTCTCTTTGCTCTAGCATCCTCTTCCTCCTGCACTTTAGATTTCAATTTCAGCTCATAAGAGGTTAGTGAGTTAATGAGAGATTCAATAGGCACAGAATTTAAATCCTTCGCCTCCTCTATTGCAGTCACTTTATTTTCCCATTCTTTCCCCAATGCATTGAGAATTTTTCTGTTCTTTTCTCCCAAGGTGTACTCTTTGCCCAACACCTCGAGATCTTTGATCAAGTCGTTGAACCTGCAACACATTTTGTCAATGTCCTCAAGAGGTTCAATTTTAAATGATTCATACTTTGTGACCAAGATAGTCTTTTTCTGTTCTCTCACGTTGTCACCACCCTCATGGATTTCTCTTAACTTATCCCACATTTCTTTGGCCGATTTATAGCCTTTTACTCTAATTGATTCATTTGAATCTAAGGCACTATAAAGAACATTCATGGCCTTGGCATTCAATGTGAGGTTAGTCCTATCTTGAGCATTCATTTCAGCTCTCGTTTTTGGCCGAAGCAAACCTGTATCTGCATCAAGAAAGTTAGCTTCATGCGGTCCTTCACTCACAATGAACCACAGCTCAATATCAATAGATTGCAAAAAGATAATCATCCTTTCTTTCTAGCTAACATAATTAGAGCCACTAAATATGGGAGACCTAGTAACAGATTGCCCCTCAACAAACATAGCATGACTGGTTGTCATCTTTACTCCAAGCCGCTTGAGCTTAATCTCTAGGAGACCAAACTCTGATACCAATTGTAAGGCCCAAAGACAACCTAAGAGGGGGGTGAATTAGGTTGATTAAACTCTTAATCAAATTTATGCACTTTTTCTTTAATAAAAATTTACCTTCTTTTCTAGTAATGATCAACTAAGTAGATTAGAAGAAGAGAACAATATTGATCAGAAAAACAAGTATAGATAAAGTAATGAGAATTTTATTAAACAAAAAGTAAGATAGAATATCAAACCGATTGTCTACCAAGCTTTCCTCAAACTTGAAGACCAATCACTAGGTTGAGCAACTTCTCTTTGATGAAAGATGATCAACTAGATGTACAATGGAGGGAACACTTCCTCCTTACCCTAAGCCACACTTAGTCAAGCTAAGAAGTTTTACAATCACTCAGATAACCCTCAACAAAGCTACACTAATGAAACTTTCAACCACAAGAGAAAAGCTCACAAGAAATTCACACTACTTGGAGAACAAATCTAGCTTTGGAGACTATTTTCTAGCTAAAATATCTCTTGAGATCTTGTAAACAAAGTGTGCAAAAGTCTGTTCTTGGTTCAGAACAGTTTGTTTTTAAAGGGGACCAAAAATGGGTTTCATCAATGCTTCCAACGGATAGAAGGCAGATGAAGAGTCAGCTAGCTGTTGGAGCTGTCGGACGTCCGACGACCAAATCATCGTCCGAACCAATCGTCCGAAAACAGCCAAGTTGAAGTTCGGACGTCCGATGCATTTATATCGTCCGACAGCACAGCGTCCGATCGTTGGCAAGTCATCTTGGAATTTTTCGGACGTCCGATGCGGTTGATGTACGTCCGAGGTGTGCGTCCGATCCTTCCGGACGTCCGATGCTTCCTTATGAGCGTCCGACAGAGCTTCCTTCTTGATGTTCTTTCTCCTTTCGGACGTCCGACATGAGTGTCCTGTTTTTGCTTCGTCTTTTGGTTGATTTGCATTTCATGACATATTCGTACCTGATTCTTTGATAGGCAAAAACACTTATTTTTGAAGAAAGTTAGATAAACATTTCAAAGTACTTTGTGATCATCAAAACCAAGAATAACAAACATCATTAGAGGGAGGAGAGAGGTCCTTCACAACTCACCTTAGTAACCCAAGAAAAGAGACCACTTGGCACTTTAAGCTTCCAAACAACTTCACCAATCACCTCACAATCACTAAGTGAAGGGGTTTTATGGAATAATTGCAAGATTAAATGGTTGGATTGTTGAACTTGAGCAAGATGGAAGCAAGAATCTTGGAGAGTTTTCTTTCTTTCTTTCTTGAGGAGAGGTTCGGCCAAGCTTGCAGAAATTTGAGTGCTTTTTGGGTCAAAATTGAGTATTAGTAAAGGTAAGAAATAATGGTCAAAATTCAAGTTCAAATGAAAAATCGACACGTGGCATAAGGGATTTATCTTTAAGGAATAAACTTAATATAACTCAAGAATTATTAATTTAGTGTAGCAAAGCTAAGTACTTTAATAGTTTAGCACAATTATATTATTTTGCACGTGAAAATTATTTTTATTTACTTATTTAAAACAAATGAAATAGTGCTAGAGTTTATGAAAGAATAAGAGTTACGAATGAAATATGCACTGGCTACCACTTTCTTGTATCTTCGGACAACCGGCAATCTGGTGCTCGCTGCTTCCGCACCTCAAGCACTTCCCTTCTTTCCTCCAGCATTCGTCCTCGGTATAGCCAGTTTTCCTGCAATACCTACAAGTCACCTGAGGGGTGGTCAGACGACCTTCTTGCGGGGCGTTCCTAGGTTGACCTCTTCCGCTTGGTCCTCCTCTAGCTCCGATATCTCTCTTCCTGACACCTCTTGCCCCAATTCCTCTCACTAAAGCGCCTCGTGGTGCTCCGGGACTTTTTATTTCACCCATTTCTCGACCCACTTTGGCCAGTAGAGCACTTGCATAAGTCGGCTCCCGACTGCTACTAGGGCCAAATCTTTTCTTGGCCTGAAAAGATTTTACTTGAGATCTGGCAACTTCAAGCCTCTGAGCTCTCTCTACGGCATCAGGAAAAGTGTCTATCCGAACAGCAGCTAGTCCCTCCTGAATTTCCACGTTTAGTCCCTGCACAAACCTCCTTATACGTCTTTGCTCTGTGGCTACCAATTCAGGAGCAAAACGGGACAATTTCGTGAATTGAATCTCATACTCAGCGACACTCACCACCCCCTGCCTACACTTGATGAAGTCATCCTCTCTTTTCTCTTGGATGAGAGGGGGTAGAAACTTGGCATTGAACTTCCTTGTGAAGTTCGCCCAGGTCCTAGGAATATGGTTCCTGTCCCAATTGATCCTAATTAGGTTCCACCAGGAACGAGCAACTCTCTCGAACTGGAATGCTGCGAAAGTTACTTGTCTCTCCTCTGTTAGAGCTGCAAAAATGTCAGAGATCCTCTCCCACCAACCTTCTGCTACCTCAGGTTCTGGTCCTCCATAGAACTTAGGAGGTCCAAATTTCAAGAATCTCTCTAATGCCCGATCCTCAGTATCGATTGGGCCTTCTGGTTGACGCACTGGTCCAAAGGCTTGGTGCTCAGTCATGCGCTCTAAGACATCAGTTATTCTATTGATCGCGGTGGCCACTGGGTCTCCGGCCACGCTCCCTTGACCATGGTCTTGATTGACCTCAGGTCCCCTATCACCACCAACCTCGGGGTGTTGTCTAGTTGATCTCCCACGCTCTCTACCTCTAACTTGTCGATCCATAGGCTAGTTATGCCTATTGATATAAATAGAGCAATTAAGCGAAGATATTGTTATTTATTTACTTATTATTATTATTATTTTTTTATTTATTTGTATTTTGTTTTTAAGTAAAATCAACATGAACATTAAGGAAAAGGAAAATAAAACACTTAACACATATATTCACACACCAAGGTTCATACAACTAGTAGGTTAGGGTGCCTTCCGAAAGTATGGCACACAAGTTAACGAATATATACAAACAATCCCTTAAACCAAAAATAGGGATATAGTGCCTCAAAAGTAGGCAATCTAGTTAGACAAAATGTTATGACCTAAACTAGTGTCACCCTAACTAAACCTGGATACCTATTTACAGGCAAAACAAACCTAGTCTAACCCTCAGCAGGGCTACCAAGGCCAACGTCCTCCTCAGGGTCCTCCTCCGGGTCCTCCTCAACACCTGCCTGAGCAGTACCCTGAATGATACCCATGATCTCATCTATCATCATAGTAGCGTCAGCCCTAATACCCGCACTCCTATCTCGTACCTCCTCAGCTACTCGAGTCAATCGAGACCTCTGTCTCCCTAACTCCTCACCAGCAGCCTCTGACCTAACCCTCTCGGCTGCTAACCTCTGCTCGAGCTCAGCTATGCGATCAAGCTGAGTATCAACCATGATGCTCAACTCCTCGACGTCCTGGGAAAAATTGTGATTAGCGTTCCTCAACTGGCGACGCTCGTCGTCTAAGGATAGCACTAACTCGTTAGGGTAGGCATATGTGTCCCTACACTGACATAGGAGATACCTATCAGTTGGTGTATAACGTATACGAGGTCCCCCGCCTCGTGGCCTATAGGAGATGGACCTAAGAGGCTCTACATGTCCATTAGCCACTCCGTTACCATTAGCATGTCTGTTTCCGTTTTCCATACCTGCAAAATAACCAAGAATCCAAAAGTTAATACTTAAATAGCTAACTTACTCAAGTACTACTTAAGGTATGTCTACTCAACTCACTTCCTAACTTTTAAAAGGTTCAGGGTTTCTAATATATCTAATATATCTTTCAAACAATTTTTCTAACCTTGGCTCTGATACCACCTGTGACGGCCCCACTTCTCCCTAAGGCGAACCAGAGGGTTGGCGGGTCGCCTACCTAACTCTCGCCAGGACTCACGCAAGGAAACCGACTAAACCCTTTCCACTTATAACTTAAACCAAAACAAAATTCGTCACCCGAACAAGCCAAACCTTTAAACGACCAGAATACTAGGAACACATTAACTTCAGAGATAACATTGCCATTGGACGTCTGAACGTTCACTCTTAAGTACACCTCCAACCAGCTTAACACATAACTACATTTATACATTACAAACTACAAAGTGAAATCATAAAGTTCAAATACATTCATACAAGCCAAAACTTAGGGTTTGCACTTTTTTAGCTTCAAGTGACAACCCAAGACAAAAGATACATAGTCTGATTCAAAACAACATTCACAAAAGATAAAGGCAGACTTCAAGTCTCTTGATTGCCAAAACCTGTTCAGGAAAACAAATAACGTGGGGTGAGCTAAAACTCAGTGGTGCCCCAAACATGCAATCACATAAGACAAATAGCAAATAATAACTCCAAACATAAACTCAATAAGTAGGAAAGCGTTTTCAAGAGCCATTTTCAAGAGTAGGATACAGGGCTCTCAAGAGCCATTTTCCACAAGATTGATCAAAATTAATCGTAGTTGACCCTCCGTCAACTCTCACTATCTAAGGTCCATGTAGATTCGTTATTTTTCCTTAACATGCTCCAACCAACTTACTCCCACCGGGTCCATCCTTCTCACGAGAGAGTTTGGTATTACTCGAGTATACCTTTTATAGCCTAGTCGAGGGATTCACCCAACGACGTCACACAAGTGGTTACCAAGTCAGGATAAGAGGCCCTCCCACCCTAAGGTGTGGTACATTCCCCTGCCTGGTGGTTTAGTTGACGAGTCCATGCTCCAGTCAACAGTTACAAGGTTTTGGTACTTGAGTTAGGATAAGAGGTCATCCCACCCTCAGGTGTAGTACATTCCCCCACTCAGTACTTAGCTAGTGCAAGCAAGATTTCGAGAAAACATTTCAAGTAAATCACCACTCGAAAGGGCTAATGTGATAAAGTACACATTGCCCACTTCGATGGATCAGCAAAACCACTTCCCAATTATCACATAACAAGTCAAGAAAGCACTTTAACAAGTTAATCATAGAACAAGCACGGACACTCACCAAAAGTGAAGCTCAAAAATCAAGCTGGGAATCGAAGTCCACGTCCTCGCTAAACCCTAAATGACCAAGTTTAAAAATTATAAGTTTTACTATACAAACTCTTGGTTTATATATAAAATATTATCTGGTATATAACTAGTTTATTCCCTCGGAATAAATCAATAATCTTCTTAGAATTAAAACTAATAAAAGTGATAGAATATTTCGTAGGGTTTCTTTAGAGATACTTTTCTTTCTAGAGGTGCAACTAGAACCAATTAAATTCAAACAAGTTTTATTGCCGAACAAGTTCTCTATGCCTTTCATTTAAAATTATTAAAACCTAGTGTTTTTAACAATTTTCCTCTAAAACAACTAGCTTGGGATAATTTTACGAAAAACTTAAAGTTTGAAAGTTAATGCAATTATTTCTTAAAGGTAATAAAGCTAGTTTAAACAAAGAAAAGAATTAACTAGTTAGCAAGGTTTTAAAAGTCCCGACACTCAAATTTTAGCATTATCGTACTATACTCAATTTCTATAGCTTAGTACTGGAACAAAATATTTCAACAAAGCTCGGTCAAAAGTACTCGAATTCAAGGGACCAAAACGGACTTCACGATTCCAATTCATTTGCACATTATAACCCGAGTTGCCAATATAGAAAAATCACAATTCAAACATCAATTTCACTAGGGCTTTATCAATCATTAGCCCTAGGTCTCAACAGATTCAATTCTAATCAAAATTAAACAAAGAAAACCAAGACATCCAAACAATTCCAAACCACAAATCATGGACCTTACAAGTACATTTCGGCCAAACCACTTAAACAATTCCACCAAAAATTTAACTCTTGTAAAAATTACTCAAATGGCCAAGAGTTTCATCAATCATTAGCTCTTAACATCAAACATTCATTCCTTACAACAATCAACCAGAAATTTAACTCAAAACATAAAAGAAAGTCATGGTTAGCTTAACTCATAAACAACTTTAGGAATTCAGATTTTTTTCCTTCTTTCGACAACCAAGAAAAAAAAATCCAGCAATGTCAATTCAAGATATCCATCAAATCTCCATCTTTTACTTGCTTGAAACACTAAACACATAGCTCATAATCTGTCCAATCTAAACCAAAACAAATAACACATACTTCCAGAAAATAATCTCACCCAAAAGCCTCAACTAATTCGGCCAGCAACCATATACAATTCCCAGCAATATAACAGTTTAACTTATGGTGCCTTGTCCATAATTTTCTTCAATTTTTACTTCAACTCAACATGCAAAAGATGATTAGCAAGCTACAAGCTAATCTTAAACATCCAGTATGAAAATCCCAGCTGAGATTCGAAAGGAAAATTGATCAAATGCTCAACCCCCCCCCCCACTCAGCCATATTTTCAGTTTTCTTTTCTTTCTTTTTTTCTTTTTTTTTTATCCATGACTCATTTCAGCTACACGCAAGATCAAAATAATCAGCTATCTATCAGTTTTGATCCAAAACCAAGCTCAGACAACATCAAAAGTTACCATCCAACCAGAAATTCATCCAAGTCTGCTCTCGGTTGGCTTGCATGCAAGCAGATTTTGTATCCCTTCAATTTTTTGATTTTCACACGGCTGATTAACCTCATGCAAAGCATAAACATCCAGTTTTTAGTTAGCTAAATACACAATTAAACTTAGATTTCCACAAATTGGCCAATTAAAGCTGCAATTCCAGCTCAAACTCTGGGCAACTCATATTTCTTTCAACATCAGATTTCCGTGTGACTTAATTCATCATCCAACTGCACAACCATCACATGCATGCTCATATACCACTTCACATGGTAACTTTTGATCAAAAGTTTAGCACAATTTTTATTTACTTATTACTTAGCCGGTCAAAATTAAGCCACACACATACATACAGCCAGTTAAGTCAAATACAAACATAGACGATCCACCGAGGAAAGGCCTTTCTAGTTCACCAAATCCTTTCTAACCTAGGCCCTCACATCTTTCGTATCCGGGCGCATGAATCCCATCTAAGATAATTCACAACTCGAGCCCATGTGGGGAGAACTTCTGAAATATCTCAAGGGCTCTATCCTCGCCCTCCATGTGATTACCAGGATTCCCAGGGTTAGGGTTAGGGTTTTGACCTTGTTGGTGCACCACTTGGGCTAGCAAAGCAGTCATTTGCTGCATGGCAGCAGCTATTTGGACATTGGGGTCAACCCTAAGTTCAGGGTTTGGTCCAGATGAGGTTTCCCCAGTACCCCTTTCAGGCGTAGGTTGCCTATTTCCACGGCCACGGCCCCGTCCACTCCGTGTACCTTCCATGAGTTTTACTTGGTCTAGGCAATAATACTAAACCAAAATAAGCACGATGCATGTAAGTAACACTCAAAACTTTTATGATAAACACATTTATACTTTCCAAACAAGATCAAAACATATATATACAAGCCGATCAAAATTAAGCCACACACATACATACAGCCAGTTAAGTCAAGTACAAACATAGACGATCCACCGAGGAAAGGCCTTTCTAGTTCACCAAATCCTTTCTAACCTAGGCCCTCACATCTTTCGTATCCGGGCGCAAGAATCCCATCTAAGATAATTCACAACTCGAGCCGGCCGGTCCTAAGAGTAAATCATCCATATTACAAATTCCTACCCGACATACATATCTATCTTCCTCAAATCCCATGATAAAGATCTTTACACTTATGACATGTCTGGTTCATAACTTACGCTCAAACGAGCACTTAGACATATTCATGAAATCAGGACCATACACCACTTGGCCCAAGCTCACTCCGCGCAGAGACCACGTGAAGTGGCTCTGATACCAACTGTGACAGCCCCACCTTCCTCTAAGGCGAACCAAAGGGGTTAGCGGACTGCCTGCCCAGCTCTCGCCAGGACTAACGATGCAGATTAGAGCTATCTAATGCGTTCCGGAACTTACCAAAGAGCGTAAGCAAGTCAAAATGGTAAAATAACCCACAATAAGAAAAATGAAATCCGGTGTCGGCCATGATAGTAACCGACCCGTCAGAACCTAACCGAAAGAGCACGCAAACATTCACATCTGAACTTTAGCGATTACAATCCAAAATGACATACAAAAGTTTTCAAAAGTTAATACATATACACGGTTTGCCAAATCAAAAGAGAAAACGCCCCAAAAGTACACTTAGGGTTTTAATACATGAGCTATACAAAAGATATGTTCAACTAGCTCAATTTGGCAGCCATTTGTCAAATCCAGACCAAAAGGGTTTATTTTTCTGTAAGGAAAACAAAAGGAACAGAAAGGGGTGAGCTTGCGCTCAATGAGGTACCAAACAGATAGCAATAAAATCATGGCATTTCACGTTTAGCAAATCAAATACACATGCCAGATGTAAAGCAAAGGAACCAATGATTCAAATCAGAAGGATACGGGTGGCTCTCAGGAGCCAAATTTCCAGCGCAGTACTTGATCCAAACCAGTTGACTCTCCGTCAACGTATATAGAACCAACGCGTCCGTAGACCCCTTTTTACACCGAATTCCGTCCACCAAACACCCCTTTACCGGGCCCGCTCACCTTAACAGAAACAGAAATGGTAATACTCGAGTATACCCGGAATCAAGGGTCTCAATACCCAAAGATCCCAAAACAGACTAACGTGGTTCGTTATCTAATCGTCCAGGCCCTTGCCGGCCCGACTCGAATAATTTAGCCACAGGATTTGAGCTCATAGGTCACAGAAAGGTCGTTGGACTCAAGCTTCCAAACGACGTCAGAACAGATACAGATCCAGATACAGATACAGATACAGATAGCAGATTCAGATACGCGTTCAAAATTGGCATATGAACAGACCAGAGAACGAGTGTGATAAAGTACACCCTCGCCTCCATTTTATCAAAACAGTATTTGGCTTCAATAGTCATAAATCAAGTATTCAGATATTCAGATATTTCACATAACGGGTAGCAGGTAGTGGAACACTCACCGGCTCAACTTCAAAAGTTTTCACTTCAGATTGGCCTTAATCGCCAAGAAACCCTAAAATAATCAAAATAAACCAATTGAAGGTTTCACTTCCAGAATCGAGTAAACAGAATGCACATGTGAGGCTCGACTACTAGTCGTATGCCTCGCCAAATAATTACTAATGCAAGGGTGCAAAACATGATTTTTGGGAACAAAAAGGTAACATGAAGACCTAGGTTCAACAACCCAAAAGCCCTTCATTTCTACCAAAAGGCAAATCCAACATAAAGGAACCAAACGACCTAGAAAATCGGGCTGCACTTCCCCTAAAATTCTTACTTTTCCAGCCATTAAGGCTTCATTATTTCCTCGAATCAGTCCCAACATCTCACACAAAATTCACCTCATTTCCCAAAAGCTGTTCACTAGGCTCAAAGTAGTACAAGTACAAAAGTTAGCTAGGAAAAGACCGGAATAAGAGTAAGCCTTAAAACATGTAAACAAGTACAATGAGACTCGATAACTAATCATAAATCCATGCCAAATATGACCCCAATAAGGTTTCATATGCATATATAAGCATTATAGCAAACCAGAAAATCAGGAAATGTAGCCATCTTGGCCATAACAACAAAAACAGTTTTGCCTTCATTATGCGGTAATGGCACAAATTGCACTACGCTTATTGGATGAGGGTGTAAGACCCACCATCTCGAAGCTAAAAGACAGGGCTACAACAATGTATAAGGCCACTCAGTCCAAATCCTAGCACAACTAGGTCAAATATGCAGAATACCAAACCAGAACCGTAATTGCAGGTTTACAAATCACACTATGCTGTAATCAGTACAACTCAGTCTATACAGGTCCAAATGCAGAAATTCTAAAGGCATATGATAGCTAGGACATCAAGCTACATTTCATCAGAAGACACCAACAACAAAATCCAAAACAATCCCAGCCGAAACAACCCATTTCAGACGCAGTTCGCACATTCTGATCAACCCAGAACAGCAACAGTAAAATTGACATTTCTCACTCTACACTACTCCAAATGACCTAAAATATTGCAGGCACCTCCAACACATCAATACCTACAACTTTCATGTTTTAAGCAAAGGCCAATTCGGCCTCTAACCATCTGATACAAAATCGGACAGAAAAAGGGGTTATGAAACCCTAACTTCCTCAAATTCCTTCCAAACCCAAAATTGGTTGCAATTACCAATCATTTACACCTACTAGAGTCATTACCCCTCATTACCAACCATTATAAATAACCACAACATCATGATCACATTAAACCAGAAAATTCCTCAATAAAATAAAAATTTCACCAATTCATCTCAAACCAAGAAATAAACCCCAAATTTCAGCACTTTAGCTACCACTAAGCACAACTTAAGCTTCATTAAGTGTAGGAGGATGTTCAATCACCACTTACCTAGTAAACAAGAGAGAAGGAGTTGTAGGACACCTTAGCTTCCTTGGACACTTCCACAAAACACTTAGTAGCACCAAATGGAGGGATTTTATGGAGTAGAAACAAATTTAAGCACTTGGTTTGGATGATTTGCACTAGATGGAGAGTTTTTCTTTGAAGAGTTTTCTTCCTTCTTGAGCTTAAGGTGGCCGGCCAACATGGAGAAAGAAAGAGTGAATTTTTGGTCCATTTTTGAGATATTTATTTAATGGGCAAGAAAGGTCAAAAAGGTGAATAGTTGTCTTAGGCTTCAACCAATGGAAGTGTGACACTTGCCACTCCATTAAATGCATTTCTATCCTTTTGTTTCCTCTCACATCAATCACTTCACCTCCTCTACTTATCTCTTAACACCTGATAAATTTCAACCAGTATCCAAAACTTAACCTTATTGGCCGAATTTTTCTGAACTTTTCGCACTAGTGGGTCCCACGTCCAATATATATCCGTAATTTTTCAAAAACTACCCAATGCTAGAAAAATCATCTAAAAACTATACTTACTCATAAAATCCACCAAGAAAATTTTCCTACGCCAGAAAATGCAGCAAACATGCAATTAAAGGGGGAAAACCCTAGGAAAAACATTAAGGGAAAAAATACGGGTTCTCACATGCTCTATCTCTTGTATTGCTAAGGTGAGTTGTGAAGGACCCCTCTCCTTCCTCTAATGATGTTCAATTCATGATTGGTGGTAGTATAAGATGCACTTTGATGGATTATATCTTGATTTTGGTTGAATTTGTGAAGTTTTATAATTATTGGGGATTTTTCTGTTTTCATATGGATATGATTATGTGGCTATCTATGATGATTGAAAATGGTATATAATGATTCTAGAAGGTGGAAAAAGTGGACAATTGCAATCAATTTCTGTTTTGGAAGAAATTTCAGAAAATTAGGTTTTGTGAAGGAACATTCTGCCCGAATTTGTAGCTCATAGATAGAGGCTGAATTGGCCTTGGCTTAAAACATAAAAGTTGTAGGGAATGATATTTTAGAGGTGTCTACAAACTTTCAGGTCAATCGGAGTAGCGTAGAGTGAGAAAAGTCGAAATTACTATTGCTGTTCTGGTTTTACCCGAATGTAAGAATTGCGCCTGTATTTGGTTGTTTTGGTCAGGATTGCTTCCGAATTAGTTGTTGAGGCCTTCTGATGCAAGTTAGCCCTGTTTCTTAGCTTTCATCTGGTTTTGGAATTTTTGGATTTGGACTTGGATAGCCTGATTTATGATGTTTCCGCTAGAATGCATTCTGTGAATCTGTTTTTCCGGTTCTGGTGTAGTTTCTTGCATTTTTGACCTGGTTACACTCGAAACTGGGTTGAGTGACCTTCTGTAATATTGTAACCCTATCTCTTAGCTTCGAAACGGTGGGTCTTGTACCTTCATCCGACAATCGTAGTGCCTTTTGTATCATTACCGCAAAATGACGTCAAAACCTATTTTTCTGGTTTTGAGCTTAACTTTCATTTCCAGACTTTTTCCTAGCTTGACTTGTCTTTGTACTACTTGGAGCTTGCTGAATGGCTATTGGATGAACTTGTTGTTGTGTGTGTACCTTTGGGACTGGCTGAGGAAATAATGAAGCCATGATGGCTGGAAAAGTAAGCAAATTTAGGGGAAGTGTTGTCCGAACTTTTAAAGGACTTGTTTGCATTGAGTTTGTGATCTAAGACTTGGATTTGAGCAAGGCAATGATATATGATGGATGGTTTCTGAGGTGAGTGACCTCAAACTATTTCTGAAGATATTTATGAACCGTTTCCTGCATTATTTACTTTTGAGCTGTTTCCAAAGTTACTTTTGTACCGTTTTCTTGCATTATTTACCTTTAAACTGTTTCCAAAGTTACTTTTGAACTATTTTCTTGCATATCATGCGTGCTTGCATGTGAGTGTTCCTTATTTGCTATATTTTCTTGACTTCATGACTTGTATTATTGATTGATAACGTGTTAAGTGCTTTGAATGATTTCCAAAACGAGCTTTCTAGGCGAGTGTGTACTTTATCGCACTCGACCTAAATAACTGTGCAATTTTCAAGGATTTAATTATTGAAATGCTAGTTGCGCATGAATGTAAGCCGTTTGGCTGAATTGGCCACTGCCCTTTGTTACCGATCGACTCGAGCCAGAAGCGGATTCGGTCGGGCGATATGGTGACCTGGGTGAATTTGGTATACTCGAGTATTACCTTGTAGTCCGGCTACGTCCAGATGGGTGGAGTCCGGCCAATGGTCGGATGGGTGGAGTCCGGTCAACGTCCGGAAAAGGGGATGAACGAACAAAAGGATGAACGAGGGATTCTACTTACAAAAAATGTATTTTCAAACGATTGGAGGAATAAGGGGAAATGTCAGGGGAACGAACGAACAAACGAATAGCTCCATGTGAGCCCGTATCCTTTTAATGAATGTTACTATCGCTTTCCATTGTAAATGTTCCTTGAATTATTGATACTCCATTTTAATGTATTGTAAATGTTGTAATTGTTTCTGAACTTATCATTTGATTTATGACATCATTGATTTATGACATCATTGAAATGAACTATTGTGAAACCGATTTGATTACTGATTTTAATGGTTACTCGCTGAGCTTCTAGCTCACCCCAAAAATATTTTATTCCCTTCCACAGGGCTCGTGGCGAAGGAAGGCTTGTTGTGATTTTATTGTTGTGGAATTCCTCTTGTATAAGAATTGGGATCATGGATCAGAGTGGCGCAGTGGAAGCGTGGACGCTTCGCTTTTGATATGTAAATGTTGGAACATTTGAGTTATATTTCAGATTTATCTTGTATTTATTTGAGAACTGTAGTGAACGACTGAGTCCCGGCGAGAGCTGGGCAGGCGACCCGCCGAACCCTGGGGTACGCCCTAGGGGGAGGTGGGGCCGTCACAGTTGGTATCAGAGCTTAGGCTTCAGATCTCTGTAGTGTATCCTAGGCTTGAAGTTTAGGATGCCGGACTGTGGGTTTGGTTTGCAATATTAGTGATTCTTGCGGGATATCTCGACTTGATTGGTACAAGATGGAATGTCGAGGACGACATTCTTTTAAGGAGGGGAGTTTGTGACGCTCCGAAAAGAATGAGAGTGAGAACCCGGAAATTTTCCAATTTTCTAGGGTTTATTTTTTTTAATGGCCCGCCTTTTCTACATTTTCTTGATTAGAAAAATTCCCCAGATAAAGTTTATGAGCAAAGACAGTTTTAAAATGATTTTTCTAGTATCGGTTAGTTTTTGAGAAATTAAGAGCGTATTTTGAACGTGGGACCCGCAAGTGCGGTAAATGCATTATATTCTTGACAACTTGTTGGAATTTGTATTAAATGATATTATTTTACAAGGTGTTAAGATATTTGTATTGGAGAGACAAAAAGATAAGTTTTGAACCAAAAGGTGACAAGTGTCACCTTGTGATTTAATCTTGGACTTTGACCATTTAACTTTACCTTTACCTTTACCAAATAAATACCAAAAAATTGCCAAAAATCATCCTATTTCTATGTTTCATGGCCGGCTCTCTCTCAAAGGAAAAGAAGAAAAATCTCTCAACTTTCTAGCTTCTCATCTCACTCAATCTTCAATTCCAACCGATTAAACTTGAAAGTTTTCCATAAAACCTCTTAGTTTGGTGGAGTTGAGCTTGGTTGTGAATTTGTTTGGAAAGCTAAGGTGACTAGTTGCTCTATCTCTTGTATTGCTAAGGTGAGTTGTGAAGGACCCCTCTCCTTCCTCTAATGATGTTCAATTCATGATTGGTGGTGGTATAAGATGCACTTTGATGGATTATATCTTGATTTTGGTTGAATTGGTGAAGTTTTATAATTATAGGGGATTTTTCTGTTTTCATATGGATATGATTATGTGGCTATCTATGATGATTGGAAATGGTATATAATGATTCTAGAAGGTGGAAAAAGTGGACAATTGCAATCAATTTCTGTTTTGGAAGAAATTTCAGAAAATTAGGTTTTGTGAAGGAACATTCTGCCCGAATTTGTAGCTCATAGATAGAGGCTGAATTGGCCTTGGCTTAAAACATGAAAGTTGTAGGGAATGATATTTTAGAGGTGTCTACAAAATTTCAGATCAATCGGAGTAGCGTAGAGTGAGAAAAGTCGAAATTACTATTGCTGTTCTGGTTTTACCCGAATGTAAGAATTGCGCCTGTAATTGGTTGTTTTGGTCAGGATTGCTTCCGAATTAGTTGTTGAGGCCTTCTGATGAAAGTTAACCCTGTTTCCTAGCTTTCATCTGGTTTTGGAATTTCTGGATTTGGACTTGGATAGCCTGATTTATGATGTTTCCGCTAGAATGCATTCTGTGAATCTGTTTTTCCGGTTCTGGTGTAGTTTCTTGCATTTTTGACCTGGTTACACTCGAAACTGGGTTGAGTGACCTTCTGTAATATTGTAGCCCTATCTCTTAGCTTCGAAACGGTGGGTCTTGTACCTTCATCCGACAATCGTAGTGCCTTTTGTATCATTACCGCAAAATGACGTCAAAACCTATTTTTCTGGTTTTGAGCTTAACTTTCATTTCCAGACTTTTTCCTAGCTTGACTTGTCTTTGTACTACTTGGAGCTTGCTGAATGGCTATTGGATGAACTTGTTGTTGTGTGTGTACCTTTGGGACTGGCTGAGGAAATAATGAAGCCATGATGGCTGGAAAAGTAAGCAAATTTAGGGGAAGTGCTGTCCGAACTTTTAAAGGACTTGTTTGCATTGAGTTTGTGATCTAAGACTTGGATTTGAGCAAGGCAATGATATATGATGGATGGTTTCTGAGGTGAGTGACCTCAAACTATTTCTGAAGATATTTATGAACCGTTTCCTGCATTATTTACTTTTGAGCTGTTTCCAAAGTTACTTTTGTACCGTTTTCTTGCATTATTTACCTTTAAACTGTTTCCAAAGTTACTTTTGAACTATTTTCTTGCATATCATGCGTGCTTGCATGTGAGTGTTCCTTATTTGCTATATTTTCTTGACTTCATGACTTGTATTATTGATTGATAACGTGTTAAGTGCTTTGAATGATTTCCAAAACGAGCTTTCTAGGCGAGTGTGTACTTTATCGCACTCGACCTAAATAACTGTGCAATTTTCAAGGATTTAATTATTGAAATGCTAGTTGCGCATGAATGTAAGCCGTTTGGCTGAATTGGCCACTGCCCTTTGTTACCGATCGACTCGAGCCAGAAGCGGATTCGGTCGGGCGATATGGTGACCTGGGTGAATTTGGTATACTCGAGTATTACCTTGTAGTCCGGCTACGTCCAGATGGGTGGAGTCCGGCCAATGGTCGGATGGGTGGAGTCCGGTCAACGTCCGGAAAAGGGGATGAACGAACAAAAGGATGAACGAGGGATTCTACTTACAAAAAATGTATTTTCGAACGATTGGAGGAATAAGGGGAAATGTCAGGGGAACGAACGAACAAACGAATAGCTCCATGTGAGCCCGTATCCTTTTAATGAATGTTACTATCGCTTTCCATTGTAAATGTTCCTTGAATTATTGATACTCCATTTTAATGTATTGTAAATGTTGTAATTGTTTCTGGACTTATCATTTGATTTATGACATCATTGATTTATGACATCATTGAAATGAACTATTGTGAAACCGATTTGATTACTGATTTTAATGGTTACTCGCTGAGCTTCTAGCTCACCCCAAAAATATTTTATTCCCTTCCACAGGGCTCGTGGCGAAGGAAGGCTTGTTGTGATTTTATTGTTGTGGAATTCCTCTTGTATAAGAATTGGGATCATGGATCAGAGTGGCGCAGTGGAAGCGTGGACGCTTCGCTTTTGATATGTAAATGTTGGAACATTTGAGTTATATTTCAGATTTATCTTGTATTTATTTGAGAACTGTAGTGAACGACTGAGTCCCGGCGAGAGCTGGGCAGGCGACCCGCCGAACCCTGGGGTACGCCCTAGGGGGAGGTGGGGCCGTCACAGTTGGTATCAGAGCTTAGGCTTCAGATCTCTGTAGTGTATCCTAGGCTTGAAGTTTAGGATGCCGGACTGTGGGTTTGGTTTGCAATATTAGTGATTCTTGCGGGATATCTCGACTTGATTGGTACAAGATGGAATGTCGAGGACGACATTCTTTTAAGGAGGGGAGTTTGTGACGCTCCGAAAAGAATGAGAGTGAGAACCCGGAAATTTTCCAATTTTCTAGGGTTTATTTTTTTTAATGGCCCGCCTTTTCTACATTTTCTTGATTAGAAAAATTCCCCAGATAAAGTTTATGAGCAAAGACAGTTTTAAAATGATTTTTCTAGTATCGGTTAGTTTTTGAGAAATTAAGAGCGTATTTTGAACGTGGGACCCGCAAGTGCGGTAAATGCATTATATTCTTGACAACTTGTTGGAATTTGTATTAAATGATATTATTTTACAAGGTGTTAAGATATTTGTATTGGAGAGACAAAAAGATAAGTTTTGAACCAAAAGGTGACAAGTGTCACCTTGTGATTTAATCTTGGACTTTGACCATTTAACTTTACCTTTACCTTTACCAAATAAATACCAAAAAATTGCCAAAAATCATCCTATTTCTATGTTTCATGGCCGGCTCTCTCTCAAAGGAAAAGAAGAAAAATCTCTCAACTTTCTAGCTTCTCATCTCACTCAATCTTCAATTCCAACCGATTAAACTTGAAAGTTTTCCATAAAACCTCTTAGTTTGGTGGAGTTGAGCTTGGTTGTGAATTTGTTTGGAAAGCTAAGGTGACTAGTTGCTCTATCTCTTGTATTGCTAAGGTGAGTTGGGAAGGACCCCTCTCCTTCCTCTAATGATGTTCAATTCATGATTGGTGGTGGTATAAGATGCACTTTGATGGATTATATCTTGATTTTGGTTGAATTGGTGAAGTTTTATAATTATAGGGGATTTTTCTGTTTTCATATGGATATGATTATGTGGCTATCTATGATGATTGGAAATGGTATATAATGATTCTAGAAGGTGGAAAAAGTGGACAATTGCAATCAATTTCTGTTTTGGAAGAAATTTCAGAAAATTAGGTTTTGTGAAGGAACATTCTGCCCGAATTTGTAGCTCATAGATAGAGGCTGAATTGGCCTTGGCTTAAAACATGAAAGTTGTAGGGAATGATATTTTAGAGGTGTCTACAAAATTTCAGATCAATCGGAGTAGCGTAGAGTGAGAAAAGTCGAAATTACTATTGCTGTTCTGGTTTTACCCGAATGTAAGAATTGCGCCTGTAATTGGTTGTTTTGGTCAGGATTGCTTCCGAATTAGTTCTTGAGGCCTTCTGATGAAAGTTAGCCCTGTTTCTTAGCTTTCATCTGGTTTTGGAATTTCTGGATTTGGACTTGGATAGCCTGATTTATGATGTTTCCGCTAGAATGCATTCTGTGAATCTGTTTTTCCGGTTCTGGTGTAGTTTCTTGCATTTTTGACCTGGTTACATTAAGGGAAAAAATACGGGTTCTCACACTCTCTCCCCCTTAAAAGAATTTCATCCTCAAAATTCCTTATCAGCGGAATCCATCAAATCTAAGGTACCCAACGGATCGTACCTTCTACGTCCTCAGACGAGTCAGGGACCTGATGATGCTCCAGGGAATATACTCGAGCCGGTACTTTCGCTCCAGTCCCTTCTCCTTTCGACTGTCCAGGGTTGGTCTTAACTGGTTGCTGAGAGTTAGTCTTGGTTGGTGGCGGAGTCCCTCTCCCTTCGCGCAGTCGTGCTGGACAGTTAGCAATTCGATGTTCGGCGCTACAACAGCGCAGGCATTTTCCTTCTTTCTTCCAACAATTTACCTCCGTGTGATTTGGCCCTCCGCAATATCCACAAGGACCTCGAGTAGCAGTGACCGATCCTCCCGGTGAGACACCACTGGCCACCCCCGGTTGTCGTACTCCCCCATTTCCTTTTCCACTCTTAGGGGGTGTGCTCTTATCTTCCTGTTCCGAGCTGCTCCCAGGAAAGCCCCTTTCTTGGTTTGGAAGTTTCTAACTTGTAGCCTCGCATCTTCAACCCGTTGAGCTTTCTCCACAGCGTCACTAAAGGTACTAAGTTGAGCTACAGCCAAATCCTTTTGAATCTCAACATTTAGCCCCTGAATAAAACGCCTTATCCGTCGTTGTTCGGTTATGATCAGTTCAGGCGCAAACTTAGACAACCGAGTGAATTGACTCTCATACTCGGCTACGGTTTGTGTTCCCTGGCGAAGCCAAATGAATTCATCTTGCTTCTTTTCGTGGATGAGAGGAGGGAAAAACTTGGCATTAAATTCTCTCATAAAGTTCACCCACGTCCTCGGGGTTTGTTCTCTTTCCCATTTCATTCGAATGACATTCCACCAGGAACGGGCGGCTCCCTCTAGTTGAAAGACAGCAAATGTCACCTGTCTCTCCTCGGTATAGTGTAAGGCAGCGAAAATATCGATCATCTTCTCAAGCCATTTCTCAGCTACGTCAGGATCAGGGCCTCCAAGAAATTTGGGTGGGGAGAACTTCTGAAATCTCTCAAGGGCTCTATCCTCGCCCTCCATGTGATTACCAGGATTCCCAGGGTTAGGGTTAGGGTTTTGACCTTGTTGGTGCACCACTTGGGCTTGCAAAGCAGTCATTTGCTGCATGGCAGCAGCTATTTGGACATTGGGATCAACCCTAAGTTCAGGGTTTGGTCCAGATGAGGTTTCCCCAGTACCCCTTTCAGGCGTAGGTTGCCTATTTCCACGCCCACGGCCCCGTCCACTCCGTGTACCTTCCATGAGTTTTACTTGGTCTAGGCAATAATACTAAACCAAAATAAGCACGATGCATGTAAGTAACACTCAAAACTTTTATGATAAACACATTTATACTTTCCAAACAAGATCAAAACATATATATACAAGCCGGTCAAAATTAAGCCACACACATACATACAGCCAGTTAAGTCAAGTACAAACATAGACGATCCACCGAGGAAAGGCCTTTCTAGTTCACCAAATCCTTTCTAACCTAGGCCCTCACATCTTTCGTATCCGGGCGCAAGAATCCCATCTAAGATAATTCACAACTCGAGCCGGCCGGTCCTAAGAGTAAATCATCCATATTACAAATTCCTACCCGACATACATATCTATCTTCCTCAAATCCCATGATAAAGATCTTTACACTTATGACATGTCTGGTTCATAACTTACGCTCAAACGAGCACTTAGACATATTCATGAAATCAGGACCATACACCACTTGGCCCAAGCTCACTCCGCGCAGAGACCACGCGAAGTGGCTCTGATACCAACTGTGACAGCCCCACCTTCCTCTAAGGCGAACCAAAGGGGTTAGCGGACTGCCTGCCCAGCTCTCGCCAGGACTAACGATGCAGATTAGAGCTATCTAATGCGTTCCGAAACTTACCAACGAGCGTAAGCAAGTCAAAATGGTAAAATAACCCACAATAAGAAAAATGAAATCCGGTGTCGGCCATGATAGTAACCGACCCGTCAGAACCTAACCGAAAGAGCACGCAAACATTCACATCTGAACTTTAGCGATTACAATCCAAAATGACATACAAAAGTTTTCAAAAGTTAATACATATACACGGTTTGCCAAATCAAAAGAGAAAACGCCCCAAAAGTACACTTAGGGTTTTAATACATGAGCTATACAAAAGATATGTTCAACTAGCTCAATTTGGCAGCCATTTGTCAAATCCAGACCAAAAGGGTTTATTTTCCTGTAAGGAAAACAAAAGGAACAGAAAGGGGTGACCTTGCGCTCAATGAGGTACCAAACAGATAGCAATAAAATCATGGCATTTCACGTTTAGCAAATCAAATACACATGCCAGATGTAAAGCAAAGGAACCAATGATTCAAATCAGAAGGATACGGGTGGCTCTCAGGAGCCAAATTTCCAGCGCAGTACTTGATCCAAACCAGTTGACTCTCCGTCAACGTATATAGAACCAACGCGTCCATAGACCCCTCTTTACACCGAATTCCGTCCACCAAACACCCCTTTACCGGGCCCGCTCACCTTAACAGAAACAGAAATGGTAATACTCGAGTATACCCGGAATCAAGGGTCTCAATACCCAAAGATCCCAAAACAGACTACCGTGGTTCGTTATCTAATCGTCCAGGCCCTTGCCGGCCCGACTCGAATAACTTAGCCACAGCATTTGAGCTCATAGGTCACAGAAAGGTCGTTGGACTCAAGCTTCCAAACGACGTCAGAACAGATACAGATCCAGATACAGATAACAGATACAGATACAGATAGCATATTCAGATACGCGTTCAAAATTGGCATATGAACAGACCAGAGAACGAGTGTGATAAAGTACACCCTCGCCTCCATTTTATCAAAACAGTATTTGGCTTCAATAGTCATAAATCAAGTATTCAGATATTCAGATATTTCACATAACGGGTAGCAGGTAGTGGAACACTCACCGGCTCAACTTCAAAAGTTTTCACTTCAGATTGGCCTTAATCGCCAAGAAACCCTAAAATAATCAAAATAAACCAATTGAAGGTTTCACTTCCAGAATCGAGTAAACAGAATGCACATGTGAGGCTCGACTACTAGTCGTATGCCTCGCCAAATAATTACTAATGCAAGGGTGCAAAACATGATTTTTGGGAACAAAAAGGTAACATGAAGACCTAGGTTCAACAACCCAAAAGCCCTTCATTTCTACCAAAAGGCAAATCCAACATAAAGGAACCAAACGGCCTAGAAAATCGGGCAGCACTTCCCCTAAAATTCTTAATTTTCCAGCCATTAAGGCTTCATTAGTTCCTCGAATCAGTCCCAACATCTCACACAAAATTCACCTCATTTCCCAAAAGCCGTTCACTAGGCTCAAAGTAGTACAAGTACAAAAGTTAGCTAGGAAAAGACCGGAATAAGAGTAAGCCTTAAAACATGTAAACAAGTACAATGAGACTCGATAACTAATCATAAATCCATGCCAAATATGACCCCAATAAGGTTTCATATGCATATATAAGCATTATAGCAAACCAGAAAATCAGGAAATGTAGCCATCTTGGCCATAACAACAAAAACAGTTTTGCCTTCATTATGCGGTAATGGCACAAATTGCACTACGCTTATCGGATGAGGGTGTAAGACCCACCATCTCGAAGCTAAAAGACAGGGCTACAACAATGTAGAAGGCCACTCAGTCCAAATCCTAGCACAACTAGGTCAAATATGCAGAATACCAAACCAGAACCGTAATTGCAGGTTTACAAATCACACTATGCTGTAATCAGTACAACTCAGTCTATACAGGTCCAAATGCAGAAATTCCAAAGGCATATGATAGCTAGGACATCAAGCTACATTTCATCAGAAGACACCAACAACAAAATCCAAAACAATCCCAGCCGAAACAACCCATTTCAGACGCAGTTCGCACATTCTGATCAACCCAGAACAGCAACAGTAAAATCGACATTTCTCACTCTACACTACTCCAAATGACCTGAAATATTACAGGCACCTCCAACACATCAATACCTACAACTTTCATGTTTTAAGCAAAGGCCAATTCGGCATCTAACCATCTGATACAAAACCGGACAGAAAAAGGGGTTATGAAACCCTAACTTCCTCAAATTCCTTCCAAACCCAAAATTGGTTGCAATTACCAATCATTTACACCTACTAGAGTCATTACCCCTCATTACCAACCATCATAAATAACCACAACATAATGATCACATTAAACCAGAAAATTCCTCAATAAAATAAAAACTTCACCAATTCATCTCAAACCAAGAAATAAACCCCAAATTTCAGCACTTTAGCTACCACTAAGCACAACTTAAGCTTCATTAAGTGTAGGAGGATGTTCAATCACCACTTACCTAGTAAACAAGAGAGAAGGAGTTGTAGGACACCTTAGCTTCCTTGGACACTTCCACAAAACACTTACTAGCACCAAATGGAGGGATTTTATGGAGTAGAAACAAATTTAAGCACTTGGTTTGGATGATTTGCACTAGATGGAGAGTTTTTCTTTGAAGAGTTACGGGTTCTCACATGCTCTATCTCTTGTATTGCTAAGGTGAGTTGTGAAGGATCCCTCTCCTTCCTCTAATGATGTTCAATTCATGATTGGTGGTGGTATAAGATGCACTTTGATGGATTATATCTTGATTTTGGTTGAATTGGTGAAGTTTTATAATTATTGGGGATTTTTCTGTTTTCATATGGATATGATTATGTGGCTATCTATGATGATTGGAAATGGTATATAATGATTCTAGAAGGTGGGAAAAGTGGACAATTGCAATCAATTTCTGTTTTGGAAGAAATTTCAGAAAATTAGGTTTTGTGAAGGAACATTCTGCCTGAATTTGTAGCTCATAGATAGAGGCTGAATTGGTCTTGGCTTAAAACATGAAAGTTGTAGGCAATGCTGTTTTAGAGGTGTCTACAAAATTTCAGGTCAATCGGAGTAGCGTAGAGTGAGAAAAATCGAAATTACTATTGCTGTTCTGGTTTTACCCGAATGTAAGAATTGCGCCTGTAATTGGTTGTTTTGGTCTGGATTGCTTCCGAATTAGTTGTTGAGGCCTTCTGATGAAAGTTAGCCCTATTTCTTAGCTTTCATCTGGTTTTGGAATTTCTGGATTTGGACTTGGATAGCCTGATTTATGATGTTTCCGCTAGAATGCATTCTGTGAATCTGTTTTTCCGGTTCTGGTGTAGTTTCTTGCATTTTTGACTTGGTTACATTAAGGGAAAAAATACGGGTTCTCACACTCTCTCCCCCTTAAAATAATTCCGTCCTCGAAATTCCTTATCAGCGGAATCCATCAAATCTAAGGTACCCAACGGATCGTACCTTCTACGTCCTCAGACGAGTCAGGGACCTGATGATGCTCCAGGGAATATACTCGAGCCGGTACTTTCGCTCCAGTCCCTTCTCCTTTCGACTGTCCAGGGTTGGTCTTAACTGGTTGCTGAGAGTTAGTCTTGGTTGGTGGCGGAGTCCCTCTCCCTTCGCGCAGTCGTGCTGGACAGTTAGCAATTCGATGTTCGGCGCTACAACAGCGCAGGCATTTTCCTTCTTTCTTCCAACAATTTACCTCCGTGTGATTTGGCCCTCCGCAATATCCACAGGGACCTCGAGTAGCAGTGACCGATCCTCCCGGTGAGACACCACTGGCCACCCCCGGTTGTCGTACTCCCCCATTTCCTTTTCCACTCTTAGGGGGTGTGCTCTTATCTTCCTGTTCCGAGCTGCTCCCAGGAAAGCCCCTTTTCTTGGTTTGGAAGTTTCTAACTTGTAGCCTCGCATCTTCAACCCGTTGAGCTTTCTCCACAGCGTCACTAAAGGTACTAAGTTGAGCTACAGCCAAATCCTTTTGAATCTCAACATTTAGCCCCTGAATAAAACGCCTTATCCGTCGTTGTTCGGTTATGATCAGTTCAGGCGCAAACTTAGACAACCGAGTGAATTGACTCTCATACTCGGCTACGGTTTGTGTTCCCTGGCGAAGCCAAATGAATTCATCTTCCTTCTTTTCGTGGATGAGAGGAGGGAAAAACTTGGCATTAAATTCTCTCATAAAGTTCGCCCACGTCCTCGGGGTTTGTTCTCTTTCCCATTTCATTCGAATGACATTCCACCAGGAACGGGCGGCTCCCTCTAGTTGAAAGACAGCAAATGTCACCTGTCTCTCCTCGGTATAGTGTAAGGCAGCGAAAATATCGATCATCTTCTCAAGCCATTTCTCAGCTACGTCAGGATCAGGGTCTCCAAGAAATTTGGGTGGGGAGAACTTCTGAAATCTCTCAAGGGCTCTATCCTCGCCCTCCATGTGATTACCAGGATTCCCAGGGTTAGGGTTAGGGTTTTGACCTTGTTGGTGCACCACTTGGGCTAGCAAAGCAGTCATTTGCTGCATGGCAGCAGCTATTTGGACATTGGGATCAACCCTAAGTTCAGGGTTTGGTCCAGATGAGGTTTCCCCAGTACCCCTTTCAGGCGTAGGTTGCCTATTTCCACGCCCACGGCCCCGTCCACTCCGTGTACCTTCCATGAGTTTTACTTGGTCTAGGCAATAATACTAAACCAAAATAAGCACGATGCATGTAAGTAACACTCAAAACTTTTATGATAAACACACTTATACTTTCCAAACAAGATCAAAACATATATATACAAGCCGGTCAAAATTAAGCCACACACATACATACAGCCAGTTAAGTCAAGTACAAACATAGACGATCCACCGAGGAAAGGCCTTTCTAGTTCACCAAATCCTTTCTAACCTAGGCCCTCACATCTTTCGTATCCGGGCGCAAGAATCCCATCTAAGATAATTCACAACTCGAGCCGGCCGGTCCTAAGAGTAAATCATCCATATTACAAATTCCTACCCGACATACATATCTATCTTCCTCAAATCCCATGATAAAGATCTTTACACTTATGACATGTCTGGTTCATAACTTACGCTCAAACGAGCACTTAGACATATTCATGAAATCAGGACCATACACCACTTGGCCCAAGCTCACTCCGCGCAGAGACCACGCGAAGTGGCTCTGATACCAACTGTGACAGCCCCACCTTCCTCTAAGGCGAACCAAAGGGGTTAGCGGACTGCCTGCCCAGCTCTCGCCAGGACTAACGATGCAGATTAGAGCTATCTAATGCGTTCCGAAACTTACCAACGAGCGTAAGCAAGTCAAAATGGTAAAATAACCCACAATAAGAAAAATGAAATCCGGTGTCGGCCATGATAGTAACCGACCCGTCAGAACCTAACCGAAAGAGCACGCAAACATTCACATCTGAACTTTAGCGATTACAATCCAAAATGACATACAAAAGTTTTCAAAAGTTAATACATATACACGGTTTGCCAAATCAAAAGAGAAAACGCCCCAAAAGTACACTTAGGGTTTTAATACATGAGCTATACAAAAGATATGTTCAACTAGCTCAATTTGGCAGCCATTTGTCAAATCCAGACCAAAAGGGTTTATTTTCCTGTAAGGAAAACAAAAGGAACAGAAAGGGGTGAGCTTGCGCTCAATGAGGTACCAAACAGATAGCAATAAAATCATGGCATTTCACGTTTAGCAAATCAAATACACATGCCAGATGTAAAGCAAAGGAACCAATGATTCAAATCAGAAGGATACGGGTGGCTCTCAGAAGCCAAATTTCCAGCGCAGTACTTGATCCAAACCAGTTGACTCTCCGTAAACGTATATAGAACCAACGCGTCCGTAGACCCCTCTTTACACCGAATTCCGTCCACCAAACACCCCTTTACCGGGCCCGCTCACCTTAACAGAAACAGAAATGGTAATACTCGAGTATACCCGGAATCAAGGGTCTCAATACCCAAAGATCCCAAAACAGACTACCGTGGTTCGTTATCTAATCGTCCAGGCCCTTGCCGGCCCGACTCGAATAACTTAGCCACAGGATTTGAGCTCATAGGTCACAGAAAGGTCGTTGGACTCAAGCTTCCAAACGACGTCAGAACAGATACAGATCCAGATACAGATAACAGATACAGATACAGATAGCAGATTCAGATACGCGTTCAAAATTGGCATATGAACAGACCAGAGAACGAGTGTGATAAAGTACACCCTCGCCTCCATTTTATCAAAACAGTATTTGGCTTCAATAGTCATAAATCAAGTATTCAGATATTCAGATATTTCACATAACGGGTAGCAGGTAGTGGAACACTCACCGGCTCAACTTCAAAAGTTTTCACTTCAGATTGGCCTTAATCGCCAAGAAACCCTAAAATAATCAAAATAAACCAATTGAAGGTTTCACTTCCAGAATCGAGTAAACAGAATGCACATGTGAGGCTCGACTACTAGTCGTATGCCTCGCCAAATAATTACTAATGCAAGGGTGCAAAACATGATTTTTGGGAACAAAAAGGTAACATGAAGACCTAGGTTCAACAACCCAAAAGCCCTTCATTTCTACCAAAAGGCAAATCCAACATAAAGGAACCAAACGGCCTAGAAAATCGGGCAGCACTTCCCCTAAAATTCTTACTTTTCCAGCCATTAAGGCTTCATTAGTTCCTCGAATCAGTCCCAACATCTCACACAAAATTCACCTCATTTCCCAAAAGCCGTTCACTAGGCTCAAAGTAGTACAAGTACAAAAGTTAGCTAGGAAAAGACCGGAATAAGAGTAAGCCTTAAAACATGTAAACAAGTACAATGAGACTCGATAACTAATCATAAATCCATGCCAAATATGACCCCAATAAGGTTTCATATGCATATATAAGCATTATAGCAAACCAGAAAATCAGGAAATGTAGCCATCTTGGCCATAACAACAAAAACAGTTTTGCCTTCATTATGCGGTAATGGCACAAATTGCACTACGCTTATCGGATGAGGGTGTAAGACCCACCATCTCGAAGCTAAAAGACAGGGCTACAACAATGTAGAAGGCCACTCAGTCCAAATCCTAGCACAACTAGGTCAAATATGCAGAATACCAAACCAGAACCGTAATTGCAGGTTTACAAATCACACTATGCTGTAATCAGTACAACTCAGTCTATACAGGTCCAAATGCAGAAATTCCAAAGGCATATGATAGCTAGGACATCAAGCTACATTTCATCAGAAGACACCAACAACAAAATCCAAAACAATCCCAGCCGAAACAACCCATTTCAGACGCAGTTCGCACATTCTGATCAACCCAGAACAGCAACAGTAAAATCGACATTTCTCACTCTACACTACTCCAAATGACCTGAAATATTACAGGCACCTCCAACACATCAATACCTACAACTTTCATGTTTTAAGCAAAGGCCAATTCAGCATCTAACCATCTGATACAAAACCGGACAGAAAAAGGGGTTATGAAACCCTAACTTCCTCAAATTCCTTCCAAACCCAAAATTGGTTGCAATTACCAATCATTTACACCTACTAGAGTCATTACCCCTGATTACCAACCATCATAAATAACCACAACATAATGATCACATTAAACCAGAAAATTCCTCAATAAAATAAAAACTTCACCAATTCATCTCAAACCAAGAAATAAACCCCAAATTTCAGCACTTTAGCTACCACTAAGCACAACTTAAGCTTCATTAAGTGTAGGAGGATGTTCAATCACCACTTACCTAGTAAACAAGAGAGAAGGAGTTGTAGGACACCTTAGCTTCCTTGGACACTTCCACAAAACACTTACTAGCACCAAATGGAGGGATTTTATGGAGTAGAAACAAATTTAAGCACTTGGCTTGGATGATTTGCACTAGATGGAGAGTTTTTCTTTGAAGAGTTACGGGTTCTCACATGCTCTATCTCTTGTATTGCTAAGGTGAGTTGTGAAGGACCCCTCTACTTCCTCTAATGATGTTCAATTCATGATTGGTGGTGGTATAAGATGCACTTTGATGGATTATATCTTGATTTTGGTTGAATTGGTGAAGTTTTATAATTATTGGGGATTTTTCTGTTTTCATATGGATATGATTATGTGGCTATCTATGATGATTGGAAATGGTATATAATGATTCTAGAAGGTGGGAAAAGTGGACAATTGCAATCAATTTCTGTTTTGGAAGAAATTTCAGAAAATTAGGTTTTGTGAAGGAACATTCTGCCCGAATTTGTAGCTCATATATAGAGGCTGAATTGGCCTTGGATTAAAACATGAAAGTTGTAGGGAATGATATTTTAGAGGTGTATACAAAATTTCAGGTCAATCGGAGTAGCGTAGAGTGAGAAACTTCGAAATTACTGTTGCTGTTCTGGTTTTACCCGAATGTAAGAATTCCGCCTGTAATTGGTTGTTTTGGTCAGGATTGCTTCCGAATTAGTTGTTGAGGCCTTCTGATGAAAGTTAGCTCTGTTTCTTAGCTTTCATATGGTTTTGGAATTTCTGGATTTGGACTTGGATAGCCTGATATATGATGTTTCCGCTAGAATGCATTCTGTGAATCTATTTTTCCGGTTCTGGTGTAGTTTCTTGCATTTTTGACCTGGTTACATTAAGGGAAAAAATACGGGTTCTCACACTCTCTCCCCCTTAAAAGAATTTCGTCCTCGAAATTCTTTATCAGCGGAATCCATCAAATCTAAGGTACCCAACGGATCGTACCTTCTACGTCCTCAGACGAGTCAGGGACCTGATAATGCTCCAGGGAATATACTCGAGCCGGTACTTTCGCTCCAGTCCCTTCTCCTTTCGACTGTCCAGGGTTGGTCTTAACTGGTTGCTGAGAGTTAGTCTTGGTTGGTGGCAGAGTCCCTCTCCCTTCGCGCAGTCGTGCTGGACAGTTAGCAATTCGATGTTCGGCGCTACAACAGCGCAGGCATTTTCCTTCTTTCTTCCAACAATTTGCCTCCGTGTGATTTGGCCCTCCGCAATATCCACAGGGACCTCGAGTAGCAGTGACCGATCCTCCCGGTGAGACACCACTGGCCACCCCCGGTTGTCGTACTCCCCCATTTCCTTTTCCACTCTTAGGGGGTGTGCTCTTATCTTCCTGTTCCGAGCTGCTCCCAGGAAAGCCCCTTTTCTTGGTTTGGAAGTTTCTAACTTGTAGCCTCGCATCTTCAACCCGTTGAGCTTTCTCCACAGCGTCACTAAAGGTACTAAGTTGAGCTACAGCAAAATCCTTTTGAATCTCAACATTTAGCCCCTGAATAAAACGCCTTATCCGTCGTTGTTCGGTTATGATCAGTTCAGGCGCAAACTTAGACAACCGAGTGAATTGACTCTCATACTCGGCTACGGTTTGTGTTCCCTGGCGAAGCCAAATGAATTCATCTTCCTTCTTTTCGTGGATGAGAGGAGGGAAAAACTTGGCATTAAATTCTCTCATAAAGTTCGCCCACGTCCTCGGGGTTTGTTCTCTTTCCCATTTCATTCGAATGACATTCCACCAGGAACGGGCGGCTCCCTCTAGTTGAAAGACAGCAAATGTCACCTGTCTCTCCTCGGTATAGTGTAAGGCAGCGAAAATATCGATCATCTTCTCAAGCCATTTCTCAGCTACGTCAGGATCAGGGCCTCCAAGAAATTTGGGTGGGGAGAACTTCTGAAATCTCTCAAGGGCTCTATCCTCGCCCTCCATGTGATTACCAGGGTTAGGGTTAGGGTTTTGACCTTATTGGTGCACCACTTGGGCTAGCAAAGCAGTCATTTGCTGCATGGCAGCAGCTATTTGGACATTGGGATCAACCCTAAGTTCAGGGTTTGGTCCAGATGAGGTTTCCCCAGTACCCCTTTCAGGCGTAGGTTGCCTATTTCCACGCCCACGGCCCCGTCCACTCCGTGTACCTTCCATGAGTTTTACTTGGTCTAGGCAATAATACTAAACCAAAATAAGCACGATGCATGTAAGTAACACTCAAAACTTTTATGATAAACACACTTATACTTTCCAAACAAGATCAAAACATATATATACAAGCCGGTCAAAATTAAGCCACACACATACATACAGCCAGTTAAGTCAAGTACAAACATAGACGATCCACCGAGGAAAGGCCTTTCTAGTTCACCAAATCCTTTCTAACCTAGGCCCTCACATCTTTCGTATCCGGGCGCAAGAATCCCATCTAAGATAATTCACAACTCGAGCCGGCCGGTCCTAAGAGTAAATCATCCATATTACAAATTCCTACCCGACATACATATCTATCTTCCTCAAATCCCATGATAAAGATCTTTACACTTATGACATGTCTGGTTCATAACTTACGCTCAAACGAGCACTTAGACATATTCATGAAATCAGGACCATACACCACTTGGCCCAAGCTCACTCCGCGCAGAGACCACGCGAAGTGGCTCTGATACCAACTGTGACAGCCCCACCTTCCTCTAAGGCGAACCAAAGGGGTTAGCGGACTGCCTGCCCAGCTCTCGCCAGGACTAACGATGCAGATTAGAGCTATCTAATGCGTTCCGAAACTTACCAACGAGCGTAAGCAAGTCAAAATGGTAAAATAACCCACAATAAGAAAAATGAAATCCGGTGTCGGCCATGATAGTAACCGACCCGTCAGAACCTAACCGAAAGAGCACGCAAACATTCACATCTGAACTTTAGCGATTACAATCCAAAATGACATACAAAAGTTTTCAAAAGTTAATACATATACACGGTTTGCCAAATCAAAAGAGAAAACGCCCCAAAAGTACACTTAGGGTTTTAATACATGAGCTATACAAAAGATATGTTCAACTAGCTCAATTTGGCAGCCATTTGTCAAATCCAGACCAAAAGGGTTTATTTTCCTGTAAGGAAAACAAAAGGAACAGAAAGGGGTGAGCTTGCGCTCAATGAGGTACCAAACAGATAGCAATAAAATCATGGCATTTCACGTTTAGCAAATCAAATACACATGCCAGATGTAAAGCAAAGGAACCAATGATTCAAATCAGAAGGATAGGGGTGGCTCTCAGGAGCCAAATTTCCAGCGCAGTATTTGATCCAAACCTGTTGACTCTCCGTCAACGTATATAGAACCAACGCGTCCGTAGACCCCTCTTTACACCGAATTCCGTCCACCAAACACCCCTTTACCGGGACCGCTCACCTTAACAGAAACAGAAATGGTAATACTCGAGTATACCCGGAATCAAGGGTCTCAATACCCAAAGATCCCAAAACAGACTACCGTGGTTCGTTATCTAATCGTCCAGGCCCTTGCCGGCCCGACTCGAATAACTTAGCCACAGGATTTGAGCTCATAGGTCACAGAAAGGTCGTTGGACTCAAGCTTCCAAACGACGTCAGAACAGATACAGATCCAGATACAGATAACAGATACAGATAGCAGATTCAGATACGCGTTCAAAATTGGCATATGAACAGACCAGAGAACGAGTGTGATAAGGTACACCCTCGCCTCCATTTTATCAAAACAGTATTTGGCTTCAATAGTCATAAATCAAGTATTCAGATATTCAGATATTTCACATAACGGGTAGCAGGTAGTGGAACACTCACCGGCTCAACTTCAAAAGTTTTCACTTCAGATTGGCCTTAATCGCCAAGAAACCCTAAAATAATCAAAATAAACCAATTGAAGGTTTCACTTCCAGAATCGAGTAAACAGAATGCACATGTGAGGCTCGACTACTAGTCGTATGCCTCGCCAAATAATTACTAATGCAATGGTGCAAAACATGATTTTTGGGAACAAAAAGGTAACATGAAGACCTAGGTTCAACAACCCAAAAGCCCTTCATTTCTACCAAAAGGCAAATCCAACATAAAGGAACCAAACGGCCTAGAAAATCGGGCAGCACTTCCCCTAAAATTCTTACTTTTCCAGCCATTAAGGCTTCATTATTTCCTCGAATCAGTCCCAACATCTCACACAAAATTCATCTCATTTCCCAAAAGCCGTTCACTAGGCTCAAAGTAGTACAAGTACAAAAGTTAGCTAGGAAAAAACCGGAATAAGAGTAAGCCTTAAAACATGTAAACAAGTACAATGAGACTCGATAACTAATCATAAATCCATGCCAAATATGACCCCAATAAGGTTTCATATGCATATATAAGCATTATAGCAAACCAGAAAATCAGGAAATGTAGCCATCTTGGCCATAACAACAAAAACAGTTTTGCCTTCATTATGCGGTAATTGTACAAATTGCACTACGCTTATCGGATGAGGGTGTAAGACCCACCATCTCGAAGCTAAAAGTCAGGGCTACAACAATGTAGAAGGCCACTCAGTCCAAATCCTAGCACAACTAGGTCAAATATGCAGAATACCAAACCAGAACCGTAATTGCAGGTTTACAAATCACACTATGCTGTAATCAGTACAACTCAGTCTATACAGGTCCAAATGCAGAAATTCCAAAGGCATATGATAGCTAGGACATCAAGCTACATTTCATCAGAAGACACCAACAACAAAATCCAAAACAATCCCAGCCAAAACAACCCATTTCAGACGCAGTTCGCACATTCTGATCAACCCAGAACAGCAACAGTAAAATCGACATTTCTCACTCTACACTACTCCAAATGACCTGAAATATTACAGGCACCTCCAACACATCAATACCTACAACTTTCATGTTTTAAGCAAAGGCCAATTCGGCATCTAACCATCTGATACAAAACCGGACAGAAAAAGGGGTTATGAAACCCTAACTTCCTCAAATTCCTTCCAAACCCAAAATTGGTTGCAATTACCAATCATTTACACCTACTAGAGTCATTACCCCTCATTACCAACCATCATAAATAACCACAACATAATGATCACATTAAACCAGAAAATTCCTCAATAAAATAAAAACTTCACCAATTCATCTCAAACCAAGAAATAAACCCCAAATTTCAGCACTTTAGCTACCACTAAGCACAACTTAAGCTTCATTAAGTGTAGGAGGATGTTCAATCACCACTTACCTAGTAAACAAGAGAGAAGGAGTTGTAGGACACCTTAGCTTCCTTGGACACTTCCACAAAACACTTACTAGCACCAAATGGAGGGATTTTATGGAGTAGAAACAAATTTAAGCACTTGGTTTGGATGATTTGCACTAGATGGAGAGTTTTTCTTTGAAGAGTTTTCTTCCTTCTTGAGCTTAAGGTGGCCGGCCAACATGGAGAAAGAAAGAGTGAATTTTTGGTCCATTTTTGAGATATTTATTTAATGGGCAAGAAAGGTCAAAAAGGTGAATAGTTGTCTTAGGCTTCAACCAATGGAAGTGTGACACTTGCCACTCCATTAAATGCATTTCTATCCTTTTGTTTCCTCTCACATCAATCACTTCACCTCCTCTACTTATCTCTTAACACCCGATAAATTTCAACCAGTATCCAAAACTTAACCTTATTGGCCGAATTTTTCCGAACTTTTCGCACTAGTGGGTCCCACGTCCAATATATATCCGTAATTTTTCAAAAACTACCCAATGCTAGAAAAATCATCTAAAAACTATACTTACTCATAAAATCCTCCAAGAAAATTTTCCTACGCCAGAAAATGCAGCAAACATGCAATTAAAGGGGGAAAACCCTAGGAAAAACATTAAAGGACTTGTTTGCATTGAGTTTGTGATCTAAGACTTGGATTTGAGCAAGGCAATGATATATGATGGATGGTTTCTGAGGTGAGTGACCTCAAACTATTTCTGAAGTTATTTATGAACCGTTTCCTGCATTATTTTCTTTTGACTTGTTTCCAAAGTTACTTTTGTACCGTTTTCTTGCATTATTTACCTTTAAACTGTTTCCAAAGTTACTTTTGAACTATTTTCTTGCATATCATGCGTGCTTGCATGTGAGTGTTCCTTATTTGCTATATTTTCTTGACTTCATGACTTGTATTATTGATTGATAACGTGTTAAATGTTTTGAATGATTTCCAAAACGAGCTTTCTAGGCGAGTGTAAACTTTATCGCACTCGACCTAAATAACTGTGCAATTTTCAAGGATTTAATCATTGAAATGCTAGTTACGCATGAATGTAAGCCGTTTGGCTGAATTGGCCACTTCCCTTTGTTACCGATCGACTCGAGCCAGAAGCGGATTCGGTCGGGCGATATGGTGACCTGGGTTAATTTGGTATACTCGAGTATTACCTTGTAGTCCGGCTACGTCCAGATGGGTGGAGTCCGGCCAATGGTCGGCTGGGTGGAGTCCGGTCAACGTCCGGAAAAGGGGATGAACGAACAAAAGGATGAACGAGGGATTCTACTTACAAAAAATGTATTTTCAAACGATTGGAGGAATAAGGGGAAATGTCAGGGGAACGAACGAACAAACGAATAGCTCCATGTGAGCCCGTATCCTTTTAATGAATGTTACTATCGCTTTCCATTGTAAATGTTCCTTGAATTATTGATACTCCATTTTAATGTATTGTAAATGTTGTAATTGTTTCTGGACTTATCATTTGATTTATGACATCATTGATTTATGACATCATTGAAATGAACTATTGTGAAACCGATTTGATTACTGATTTTAATGGTTACTCGCTGAGCTTCTAGCTCACCCCAAAAATATTTTATTCCCTTCCACAGGGCTCGTGGCGAAGGAAGGCTTGTTGTGATTTTATTGTTGTGGAATTCCTCTTGTATAAGAATTGGGATCATGGATCAGAGTGGCGCAGTGGAAGCGTGGACGCTTCGCTTTTGATATGTAAATGTTGGAACATTTGAGTTATATTTGAGATTTATCTTGTATTTATTTGAGAACTGTAGTGAGCGACTGAGTCCCGGCGAGAGCTGGGCATGCGACCCGCCGAACCCTGGGGTACGCCCTAGGGGGAGGTGGGGCCGTCACAGTTGGTATCAGAGTTTAGGCTTCAGATCTCTGTAGTGTATCCTAGGCTTGAAGTTTAGGATGCCGGACTGTGGGTTTGGTTTGCAATATTAGTGATTCTTGCGGGATATCTCGACTTGATTGGTACAAGATGGAATGTCGAGGACGACATTCTTTTAAGGAGGGGAGTTTGTGACGCCCCGAAAAGAATGAGAGTGAGAACCCGGAAATTTTCCAATTTTCTAGGGTTTATTTTTTTTAATCGCCCGCCTTTTCTACATTTTCTTGATTAGAAAAATTCCCCAGATAAAGTTTATGAGCAAAGATAGTTTTAAAATGATTTTTCTAGTATCGGTTAGTTTTTGAGAAATTAAGAGCGTATTTTGAACGTGGGACCCGCAAGTGCGGTAAATGCATTATATTCTTGACAACTTGTTGGAATTTTGTATTAAGTGATATTATTTTACAAGGTGTTAAGATATTTGTATTGGAGAGACAAAAAGATAAGTTTTGAACCAAAAGGTGACAAGTGTCACCTTGTGATTTAATCTTGGACTTTGACCATTTAACTTTACATTTACCTTTAACAAATAAATACCAAAAAATTGCCAAAAATCATCCTATTTCTATGTTTCATGGCCGGCTCTCTCTCAAAGGAAAAGAAGAAAAATCTCTCAACTTTCTAGCTTCTCATCTCACTCAATCTTCAATTCCAACCGATTAAACTTGAAAGTTTTCCATAAAACCTCTTAGTTTGGTGGAGTTGAGCTTGGTTGTGAAGTTGTTTGGAAAGCTAAGGTGACTAGTTGCTCTATCTCTTGTATTGCTAAGGTGAGTTGTGAAGGACCTCTCTCCTTCCTCTAATGATGTTCAATTCATGATTGGTGGTGGTATAAGATGCACTTTGATGGATTATATCTTGATTTTGGTTGAATTGGTGAAATTTTATAATTATTGGGGATTTTTCTGTTTTCATATGGATATGATTATGTGGCTATCTATGATGATTGGAAATGGTATATAATGATTCTAGAAGGTGGGAAAAGTGGACAATTGCAATCAATTTCTGTTTTGGAAGAAATTTCAGAAAATTAGGTTTTGTGAAGGAACATTCTGCCTGAATTTGTAGCTCAAAGATAGAGGCTGAATTGGTCTTGGCTTAAAACATGAAAGTTGTAGGGAATGATATTTTAGAGGTGTCTACAAAATTTCAGGTCAATCGGAGTAGCGTAGAGTGAGAAAAGTCGAAATTACTATTGCTGTTCTGGTTTTACCCGAATGTAAGAATTGCGCCTGTAATTGGTTGTTTTGGTCAGGATTGCTTCCGAATTAGTTGTTGAGGCCTTCTGATGAAAGTTAGCCATATTTCTTAGCTTTCATCTGGTTTTGGAATTTCTGGATTTGGACTTGGATAGCCTGATTTATGATGTTTCCGCTAGAATGCATTCTGTGAATCTGTTTTTCCGGTTCTGGTGTAGTTTCTTGCATTTTTGACCTGGTTACATTAAGGGAAAAAATACGGGTTCTCACACTCTCTCCCCCTTAAAATAATTCCGTCCTCGAAATTCCTTATCAGCGGAATCCATCAAATCTAAGGTACCCAACGGATCGTACCTTCTACGTCCTCAGACGAGTCAGGGACCTGATGATGCTCCAGGGAATATACTCGAGCCGGTACTTTCGCTCCAGTCCCTTCTCCTTTCGACTGTCCAGGGTTGGTCTTAACTGGTTGCTGAGAGTTAGTCTTGGTTGGTGGCGGAGTCCCTCTCCCTTCGCGCAGTCGTGCTGGACAGTTAGCAATTCGATGTTCGGCGCTACAACAGCGCAGGCATTTTCCTTCTTTCTTCCAACAATTTGCCTCCGTGTGATTTGGCCCTCCGCAATATCCACAGGGACCTCGAGTAGCAGTGACCGATCCTCCCGATGGGACACCACTGGCCACCCCCGGTTGTCGTACTCCCCCATTTCCTTTTCCACTCTTAGGGGGTGTGCTCTTATCTTCCTGTTCCGAGCTGCTCCCAGGAAAGCCCCTTTTCTTGGTTTGGAAGTTTCTAACTTGTAGCCTCGCATCTTCAACCCGTTGAGCTTTCTCCACAGCGTCACTAAAGGTACTAAGTTGAGCTACAGCCAAATCCTTTTGAATCTCAACATTTAGCCCCTGAATAAAACGCCTTATCCGTCGTTGTTCGGTTATGATCAGTTCAGGCGCAAACTTAGACAACCGAGTGAATTGACTCTCATACTCGGCTACGGTTTGTGTTCCCTGGCGAAGCCAAATGAATTCATCTTCCTTCTTTTCGTGGATGAGAGGAGGGAAAAACTTGGCATTAAATTCTCTCATAAAGTTCGCCCACGTCCTCGGGGTTTGTTCTCTTTCCCATTTCATTCGAATGACATTCCACCAGGAACGGGCGGCTCCCTCTAGTTGAAAGACAGCAAATGTCACCTGTCTCTCCTCGTTATAGTGTAAGGCAGCAAAAATATCGATCATCTTCTCAAGCCATTTCTCAGCTACGTCAGGATCAGGGCCTCCAAGAAATTTGGGTGGGGAGAACTTCTGAAATCTCTCAAGGGCTCTATCCTCGCCCTCCATGTGATTACCAGGATTCCCAGGGTTAGGGTTAGGGTTTTGACCTTGTTGGTGCACCACTTGGGCTAGCAAAGCAGTCATTTGCTGCATGGCAGCAGCTATTTGGACATTGGGATCAACCCTAAGTTCAGGGTTTGGTCCATATGAGGTTTCCCCAGTACCCCTTTCAGGCGTAGGTTGCCTATTTCCACGCCCACGGCCCCGTCCACTCCGTGTACCTTCCATGAGTTTTACTTGGTCTAGGCAATAATACTAATCCAAAATAAGCACGATGCATGTAAGTAACACTCAAAACTTTTATGATAAACACATTTATACTTTCCAAACAAGATCAAAACATATATATACAAGCCGGTCAAAATTAAGCCACACACATACATACAGCCAGTTAAGTCAAGTACAAACATAGACGATCCACCGAGGAAAGGCCTTTCTAGTTCACCAAATCCTTTCTAACCTAGGCCCTCACATCTTTCGTATCCGGGCGCAAGAATCCCATCTAAGATAATTCACAACTCGAGCCGGCCGGTCCTAAGAGTAAATCATCCATATTACAAATTCCTACCCGACATACATATCTATCTTCCTCAAATCCCATGATAAAGATCTTTACACTTATGACATGTCTGGTTCATAACTTACGCTCAAACGAGCACTTAGACATATTCATGAAATCAAGACCATACACCACTTGGCCCAAGCTCACTCCGCGCAGAGACCACGCGAAGTGGCTCTGATACCAACCGTGACAGCCCCACCTTCCTCTAAGGCGAACCAAAGGGGTTAGCGGACTGCCTGCCCAGCTCTCGCCAGGACTAACGATGCAGATTAGAGCTATCTAATGCGTTCCGGAACTTACCAACGAGCGTAAGCAAGTCAAAATGGTAAAATAACCCACAATAAGAAAAATGAAATCCGGTGTCGGCCATGATAGTAACCGACCCGTCAGAACCTAACCGAAAGAGCACGCAAACATTCACATCTGAACTTTAGCGATTACAATCCAAAATGACATACAAAAGTTTTCAAAAGTTAATACATATACACGGTTTGCCAAATCAAAAGAGAAAACGCCCCAAAAGTACACTTAGGGTTTTAATACATGAGCTATACAAAAGATGTGTTCAACTAGCTCAATTTGGCAGCCATTTGTCAAATCCAGACCAAAAGGGTTTATTTTCCTGTAAGGAAAACAAAAGGAACAGAAAGGGGTGAGCTTGCGCTCAATGAGGTACCAAACAGATAGCAATAAAATCATGGCATTTCACGTTTAGCAAATCAAATACACATGCCAGATGTAAAGCAAAGGAACCAATGATTCAAATCAGAAGGATACGGGTGGCTCTCAGAAGCCAAATTTCCAGCGCAGTACTTGATCCAAACCAGTTGACTCTCCGTAAACGTATATAGAACCAACGCGTCCGTAGACCCCTCTTTACACCGAATTCCGTCCACCAAACACCCCTTTACCGGGCCCGCTCACCTTAACAGAAACAGAAATGGTAATACTCGAGTATACCCGGAATCAAGGGTCTCAATACCCAAAGATCCCAAAACAGACTACCGTGGTTCGTTATCTAATCGTCCAGGCCCTTGCCGGCCCGACTCGAATAACTTAGCCACAGGATTTGAGCTCATAGGTCACAGAAAGGTCGTTGGACTCAAGCTTCCAAACGACGTCAGAACAGATACAGATCCAGATACAGATAACAGATACAGATACAGATAGCAGATTCAGATACGCGTTCAAAATTGGCATATGAACAGACCAGAGAACGAGTGTGATAAAGTACACCCTCGCCTCCATTTTATCAAAACAGTATTTGGCTTCAATAGTCATAAATCAAGTATTCAGATATTCAGATATTTCACATAACGGGTAGCAGGTAGTGGAACACTCACCGGCTCAACTTCAAAAGTTTTCACTTCAGATTGGCCTTAATCGCCAAGAAACCCTAAAATAATCAAAATAAACCAATTGAAGGTTTCACTTCCAGAATCGAGTAAACAGAATGCACATGTGAGGCTCGACTACTAGTCGTATGCCTCGCCAAATAATTACTAATGCAAGGGTGCAAAACATGATTTTTGGGAACAAAAAGGTAACATGAAGACCTAGGTTCAACAACCCAAAAGCCCTTCATTTCTACCAAAAGGCAAATCCAACATAAAGGAACCAAACGGCCTAGAAAATCGGGCAGCACTTCCCCTAAAATTCTTACTTTTCCAGCCATTAAGGCTTCATTAGTTCCTCGAATCAGTCCCAACATCTCACACAAAATTCACCTCATTTCCCAAAAGCCGTTCACTAGGCTCAAAGTAGTACAAGTACAAAAGTTAGCTAGGAAAAGACCGGAATAAGAGTAAGCCTTAAAACATGTAAACAAGTACAATGAGACTCGATAACTAATCATAAATCCATGCCAAATATGACCCCAATAAGGTTTCATATGCATATATAAGCATTATAGCAAACCAGAAAATCAGGAAATGTAGCCATCTTGGCCATAACAACAAAAACAGTTTTGCCTTCATTATGCGGTAATGGCACAAATTGCACTACGCTTATCGGATGAGGGTGTAAGACCCACCATCTCGAAGCTAAAAGACAGGGCTACAACAATGTAGAAGGCCACTCAGTCCAAATCCTAGCACAACTAGGTCAAATATGCAGAATACCAAACCAGAACCGTAATTGCAGGTTTACAAATCACACTATGCTGTAATCAGTACAACTCAGTCTATACAGGTCCAAATGCAGAAATTCCAAAGGCATATGATAGCTAGGACATCAAGCTACATTTCATCAGAAGACACCAACAACAAAATCCAAAACAATCCCAGCCGAAACAACCCATTTCAGACGCAGTTCGCACATTCTGATCAACCCAGAACAGCAACAGTAAAATCGACATTTCTCACTCTACACTACTCCAAATGACCTGAAATATTACAGGCACCTCCAACACATCAATACCTACAACTTTCATGTTTTAAGCAAAGGCCAATTCGGCATCTAACCATCTGATACAAAACCGGACAGAAAAAGGGGTTATGAAACCCTAACTTCCTCAAATTCCTTCCAAACCCAAAATTGGTTGCAATTACCAATCATTTACACCTACTAGAGTCATTACCCCTCATTACCAACCATCATAAATAACCACAACATAATGATCACATTAAACCAGAAAATTCCTCAATAAAATAAAAACTTCACCAATTCATCTCAAACCAAGAAATAAACCCCAAATTTCAGCACTTTAGCTACCACTAAGCACAACTTAAGCTTCATTAAGTGTAGGAGGATGTTCAATCACCACTTACCTAGTAAACAAGAGAGAAGGAGTTGTAGGACACTGTCGCGCCCCATTGTTTGATAAATAAAAATAAATGGTTTGAGAAAGATGTTTTTAATTCAATTGTGATTGGAAAATGATTTTTGTGAGTTGAAAAGACATGGGTCTCAATGGGACTTGGAAAGCGACGATTTGACCCAAAAAATAGTTTTAAAAAGGGTTTTGAAAAGAAAAGTTTGGAGTCGCCACTTGGTAATGATTTAAGGTGTACCAAGTCACCTAAAAATGAGATTTAAAGCCAAGTAGTAATAAACCCTTTTTAAAACGACTCCTAGTCCACGTAAGCCAAAGAAAAAGGTTCGGAAGTCACGTTTGACAAAGGGGAAGGCAAGGATAGAATCCAAGGCACCCCTTTGACCTAGCCAAGGCTAGTTGCACGACTTAACCTTACCTTTCCTAATTTTCTACCCAATGTATGTATCGCACGTTGGATATGACTATATGAATGCAAAACGGAAAGGAAAATGCAATCCTAAATTCTACGATGTCTCTTGTGAGGCTTTTGGTCCCAAACCACATGAATTGTGGCGGCCAACAAAGGAAAACCTCATAGAGGTCGATTAATGCAAATGAGAGTTCAAATTTAAGTGTGCAAGTGTGAAAGTGTATGAAAGATGCAAGAAATGTAAGTGCAAGTGTGCGAATGTATAAAAAGGTGCATGTGTGAAATTGTATAAAATTCAAATGTTTTTTGTGTGCAAGTGTGTAAAAATAGAATAATAGATATATAAGGTAAGGTGGAATTCCATTTGTGAGGTGAAATTGAGCACGTGATGAGAAAAATGTAGTGAGAAAGTATGGTTTAAGAAATGTGAAAAAATGTGGTTAAAATAGTATGTAGGTGATAAAAATGAAAGTATGACCCTAGAGGAATGCAACAAGTCGGGTACGGGGGTTGACTCCTAACTTTTCGACTTCGATTTTCCCTTTGATTAGAAGGCGAAACTAGCGTGCTAAGGCTATCGAGTAGCCACACTCGCTCGTTTCCCTTATCAGAAGGGATTTTCACGCAAATGAACCCTAACTAGCATGAGATGCAAGTCCTAAAGTGAAGGGGAAGGGGTTTTGAGGATCATACCAAATGATAAACTAAGGAAAAATGCGTGATATGTGGTGATCATGCACTTAATGAAAAAGGAAAAAAAACCCTATGGGTCTAGCATTGGACTAGCCCATCCTATGAATTCCGACTAGCGTTGGACTAGTGGAAACGATAAAAGAAGCCACAACTAGCGTTGGACTAGTGTGGTGACGTACATTCATCCATTCCATTCATCCACACTATAAAAAGCGAGTAGACATGCGAATCACTTATAAACACGTAGCACATAACACTTAGCATGCTTGACTAGATGCAAAATCCTAATAAAGCATTTAACATATAACACATAGGCATGCAACCGTTACATTTGCTAACTAAAACAAAGGGGAAAGGGGAAATGGACCAAATTACTTGCTACGCCCTATCTATTACAAGCCAAGAGGTGTACACATACCCCATAAAACTTAAATAAAAATAAAAGCAAGTAAATGCACGCAAGGAGGTAAGGAAAGCGGAGTAGGCATGCATATTCACATAACACGTAGGAGCACATAGGAGAGAAACAAAAGGGATAAAAGAAATTATACCTCCCTTGGAATGATGTCCAAATGAAAGAAAAAAAAATGGCTTCAAAACAATAAGAAGGTCAAGGTACCTCTTTAATTGAGAAAAAACTAAAAGAAAAGTGCAAGTACACAGCTCACATGATCCTAAAGCCACTAAAATCATGAATTAATTGCAATGAAAACAAGGCATAGTAGTTAATTGAAGCAAAGCAAGCAATGAAGTTTCGAAATTAAAACTACCACGGACTAAAGTGCGAACATTAACCAAACACTCGAACTTAATCAAACACTTTTAGGAACTTCAAGGGTCCAAGGGCAAAGGAAAAGGCAAATAATGGTTCAAATGCAAATATCTTAGGACCTAATTGCAAGAACATGGAATGTAATTGGACCATAATGCATTGCTGCAAAAATTTCAGGGACCCGATTGATTAATTTTCTCAATTTTGTGGGTCATAATAGCATAAGGTGAGGCTTGAGGGGGTTAAGAGGTAATTTTTCTGGAAATTATTCATGCAGAATGCATGCAACCGAAAGCTTATGGTTTCTGCAACACTTGCTGCATCTCTTTTTCCGGCATTTCAACCCAAAAAACACAGCTTCCATTCAACTCTTTCAGCCAAACAACAAAACAACAAATAAACTCATGACTTCAATATCCAAAACGATCCAAAACATAGAAAGGAAATTACGCAAAGGTTGGAGAAATTTCTGCAGAAATGGTTTAGCAATCCGGACTTGTTTCCTTTCAGCAAGCATTCAATCATAACTCCAGTATTTTTAGCTCCAAACACCCAAACCCAACGTCAAAACATTCCATTCTTTGCCCTCAACACCAGATTAAATATGCAACTTAAGTGTAAAGACTTTGATAAGAAACCACGGGACAGCAAACAGAACTAAAAATGCGACTTTCTTTGTTTTTGCTGCGAAATTTAGCAGCTACCAGCTCATGTAGATTAAAATGTCGAATCATTGCATTAGACTCACCATTTATCCACCAAACGCACACACATTTTTCAAACATCAATTTTAACAGTGAGGAAACGAGAAAAACGCAGCAAAGAAAGCATCAACAGTCACTTGAGATGTTGAATCAGGACATTCGAGGAAACATTTCAATTTTTGGACCATGAAACAAACAAAGCATCAGAACATCTTGCAACCATGAAGGCTGATGTGTAATACCAACCAAGTATGAAAGAAAACACAAGCGTCGAGGAAGCTGAAATTCGAGCAAGCAAAGGAACCAATCTGCCCACGCGACTGCACCAACCGAGAGTTTCATGCTTTGTTGCAGCAGATTTTATACGCAGACACAATTTGTATTCAAGTAATGGAGTCACCAAAGGAGAAAACCCACGGGTCAACTCCTGAACATAACCCCAAACTTGAACATAGCCCCAGCTCTAGATTTACACATAACCAAAAAAAAGAACCGACATAAAGGAAGCATTGACAGCAAGCTTTTCTCGCAACAAAAAACTTTTCAACCTCTGAAACTTTGAGTTTTTAGCAGCCTCACGCAACAGGCACATACCAAGTCATAATCCGACACAAAAGACAGCAAAAATGCAAGCAATCAACCCCAAATATTCCTAAGTTTCTGTCTCTTAAAACCCAGTCCCAAGATTCTAAGCACAGAACGATCAAAGCTACAAACTTTTCTGCAATTTTGTTCGGCCAAAACGCAACACATGCGAGATACCGACCGACTCATTACCCAAACTATAGATTTATCAATACCTAAACAAGAACCTTCAGCCATATTGATGCAAAAAACAGAACCAGTAAACAGCAAAGAAATGCAAGCAAACGACTAAAGAAAAGAGCTTTCAACCTTAAGAGATAAGGATCTTACCTTAACGAAAAGGAGCGTGGATGACTGAAGAGAAGGCTGAGATGGTTTCTGCCGGATCTTCAAAGGGATGTCAGTGGAACAACGATGGTAAGGGTCGGCCACCTCCTTGCAAACCCCAAACTCTTTTCCACCTCACCCGTGACTCCTTTCCCAGCTGCCAAGCCTTTCTTTCGGCCAAAAATTTTGCTGCCTACCTCTCGCTCTCTCCCTTTCGGTCCCTTTCTCAAACTCTGGTTTTCATTCTATCTCAGACCCACTCTCAAAGCTTGCTTTTTCTCTTGCTCACTTGACTGCAGTTCTGGTTTTTGTTTCCGCCGTCACCTTCTCTCCAAAAACTCTCTAGCCTGTCGCTGTTTTTTCTCTTAGCTTGCCGATGCTCTCCCTCAAAAATCTCTCTTGCGGCTGATGCTTTTCTTTGCTCTTTTATATGGAACTCCAAGTTCCTTAAACCCTCCACTGAATGGTCAGGATGAAGGCCAGCCTCTGCCTTCATCCTGCCCCTCCATGGCACGCATGAAATGTCCTTGGCAAACTGCAAAATCAAATGCAGCCTGCCTGCCGCAAACGTTTTTTTTTTTTTTTTTTTTTTTTTTAAGAAAACAACTTGAAGATTACAGAAAATATAAATAATAAAATAACAATAACAATAATAACAAAATTACACAAACCAGGTAATAATAAGAATAACAAAACAAAAATAATTTTAAACAAAAGAAACTAAACAAAAATGGCCATTTTTAATTTTCCAATTTGATTTTTTGTTCTTTGCTTCTTTTTCTCAAAATAACTTAATAAAAATAACTAAAGTGCCCAAAGATTGAATTTAAAGAAATAAACATATTTTTATGAACAAATTTTCCTTTTTTTTCTTTTCCCTCTTTTTTCATTAATTTCTTCTTTTCTCCTTTTTATGATTTTGCATTTTCATTTTTCTTTCAAGAAAGCATTGAATAAAAACAAAATGACTAAAATGATTTTTCTTTTCTTTCTTAAAACTCTATAAACTTAAAAAACTAAAAACTAAAAACTAAAAACTAAAAACTAAAACTTAAAAGTGATTAAAAACCTAAAATGACAAAACAAAAATGAATAGACGAACTAAAAGGGCAAAATGACTAAAACTAAAATAAAAAAAAAACAACTAGAAATGCAAAACACACAACAATGAACTAAATGCAAGCGATCTAAAATAAAAATCATGAAGTAGATGCCACATACAAATTATTCAAAATTTGGTGTCTACAGTTTGCCCCTCTTTGTCTGAGTTTTGAAAAAACTTGAGACAAAGAAGTGGACACCAAATACCTACCTGTGTTATTGGGCTGCAAAAAATTCCGACGAACAGGAATTCTAATACGAGACTGACCCGAACATGAAAAATAAGACGGGACTGACCCGAACAGGAATTTAAACGGGACTGACCCGAACATGAAAAATAAAACGAGACTGACCCGAACAGGAATTTAAACGGGACTGACCCGAACAGGAATTTAAACGGGACTGACCCGAACAGGAATTTAAAACGGGACTGACCCGAACAGAAACTTAAACGGGACTGACCCGAACAGGAATTTAAAACGGGACTGACCCGAACAGAAATTTAAACGGGACTGACCCGAACAGTATTTAAAACGGGACTGACCCGAACAGAAATTTAAACGGGACTGACCCGAACAGGAATTTAAACGGGACTGACCCGAACATGAAAAATAAGACGGGACTGACCCGAACAGGAATTTAAACGGGACTGACCCGAACAGGAATTTAAAACGGGACTGACCCGAACAGGAAATTAAACGGGACTGACCCGAACAGGAATTTAAACGGGACTGACCCGAACAGGAATTTAAAACGGGACTGACCCGAACAGAAACTTAAATGGGACTGACCCGAACAGGAATTTAAAACGGGACTGACCCGAACAGAAATTTAAACGGGACTGACCCGAACAGTATTTAAAACGGGACTGACCCGAACAGAAATTTAAACGGGACTGACCCGAACAGGAATTTAAACGGGACTGACCCGAACATGAAAAATAAGACGGGACTGACCCGAACAGGAATTTAAACGGGACTGACCCGAACAGGAATTTAAAACGGGACTGACCCGAACAGGAATTTAAACGGGATTGACCCGAACAGGAATTTAAAACAGGACTGACCCGAACAGAAATTTAAACGGGACTGACCCGAACAGGAATTTAAACGGGACTGACCCGAACAGGAATTTAAACGGGACTGACCCGAACAGGAATTTAAAACGGGACTGACCCGAACAGAAATTTAAACGGGACTCACTGGGGAAGTTTGAGACAATGAATTGAATTTTTACCTGAGAGTAGTTCAAATGTTTGTACCTAGAGGGAGATTGGATCTCTGTAGTTGAAGCGATGGCTGGTGTTGGTCCTTATAATCCAACTTTGCAAATAACATTGCTTTAGGTTTGAAAAAAGAGAATGATCGCTTTCATTTGTGACCGCAGTGTTCCTGCAAGAAAAGAATAAATAATAATGGGCTTGCCACCATTATTTGATCCGGTTTGCCTTGAGAATCGTGTAAACATGAGTCTTGTACTATTTTTGCCTCTGTTCTGCGGCATCCGTCTTGGTCGAACTTGTGACTTTGCAAATTCTAAGACTGATAAAATACGGATTGACCACGTCACCCAATCCAGGTGGTAGCTTTGTTGCATGTTACTCCCTGTATCTGATGATTGAATCCCCTATTTTTGCTCAAACCTTTGGGTTTATCACTCATTTGAATTCAATGGTAAAAGAATGATGCGTGAAAATTTGTCATATAACGATCAATGTACATGCAAGATTATTTCCTATGTCGGGCAAAGATGAGCATGCGAAAGAATGTAGACAATCATAAGCAATCATACACAAATAATTGAAAACAACCAAAAGATTCATAAAGATACATTTTGCAAAAGAATATTTGTAAAGAACAATACAAATTTAGCCAACGAATATCATATTCGAGACTTCGGATATTTTCTCCTCGGAATCCGATATTGGCAGAAGTATCACAAATGTGAGGAAAAGTCCAAATGAACCAGGTCACCAGCTGTTCCTCCCCGCGCTTGTCTGTTGTGAAAGACCCGCCTTGGCGCCCTTTCGGGTTTTCACCAAGGTTGCCCCTACCCTTTTTGTTTTTGCTTTTTCTTTTTCTTTTCGATTTTTTTTTTTTTTTTTTTTACAAGGCGCCCTTTCGGGTTTTCACCTAAAGAATAAAGACACGTCTCGACCATGATCGACTCAGAAATATGAGTTAAAGGTTTCAGGCATCAGTAAAATGCACTTCCCTTGTAGATTAGGCGAAGGCATTACGGACATCACTTGCCAGTTGATTATCAAATTTTGCTAATAGAAATGCGACAAATGACGGAAGCCAGGACTTTGGGTTTTGTAATGAGGTCAGGTGGGGTGTTTTTCCAGAAAGGTTAAGGCTTGAAAGCAAATTCGATGCCAAGGGTAAAATAAATTGAGATTGCCCTATTTTGAAATCATTTCCGATTTTGAACGAAACCAGGGAAAATTTGCCCCAGTTTGATCGGATTTTCACTCTTTGCATTTTCTTCATTACATTTTCCTCACTCTTGCATTTTTCTTTGAAAACTAAATTTGCCCCAGTGTGGGGTTCTTTTCCCTTTCTTTTGCTCATCTCTCTTTCAAAATTAAAATTTTTGCCCCAGTGTGGGGTTTGCAATTCTTAGGGGTTATCAAACGAAATTTGTCAATTCTGATGGCTCAAAAGGGACAAGTAGAGATAAAATGTTTTTAGTGTAAAAGAAAATGGCCTGACTTGCATTTCGCCATTTGCATGAATTTCTTAAAGAAAATTTGTATGATCAAATGAAAAACTTTTTGCACATATCTGAGTTGATGGGTTGAGGGAATGCCCGTCCATCCATTTCCGCCAAGATGAGCGCTCCGCCAGGTAATACCTTTTGGACAATGAACGGCCCTTGCCAATTTGGAGCAAATTTGCCTTTAGCTTCATCTTGCATTGACAGAATCCGCTTCAGTACCTTATCACCTTCTTCAAATGTCCGCTGATGGACCTTTTTGTTATAAGCCCGGGCCACACGCTTCTGATAGCACTGACCATGACAAATAGCGTTGAACCGCTTTTCATCGATCGATGTCAATTGTTCATGGCGCTGCTTTATCCAATCAGCCTCTTCCAACTTAGCTTCCATGAGGATTCGCAACGAAGGAATCTCAACTTCGGCTGGTAACACAGCTTCCATCCCATACATGAGTGAATACGGTGTTGCCCCAGTCGATGTCCGGATAGAAGTCCGATACGCCATTAGTGCATAAGGCAACTTGTCATGCCAATCGCGATGCCTTTCAGTCATTTTGCGGATAATCTTTTTCAAATTCTTGTTCGCGGCTTCTACGGCTCCATTCATCTGAGGCCTATAAATGGCGGAATTGCGATGTTTGATTTTGAATTGCTCACATAGTCCATCTACCATGTCATTGTTCAGATTCTTGGCATTGTCAGTGATAAGCGTTTCAGGCACCCCAAATCGACAGATGATGTGATCTCTCAAGAAATTGGCAACTACCTTCTTCGTAACATGTTTAAACGATTCCGCTTCAACCCACTTGGTGAAGTACTCGATCGCCACCAATATAAATCGATGTCCATTTGAAGTAGGAGGATCGATTGTACCAATCACGTCCATACCCCACATTGAACAGGGCCACGGGGCGGTCATGCTATGCAACTCAGTGGGTGGAGCGCGTATAATGTCACCGTGCATTTGGCATTTTATACATCTCCGGACAAAGTCTATACAATCATGCTCCATAGTAAGCCAGAAGTATCCGGTTCTCATGATTTTCTTCGCCAGCAAATGGCCATTCATGTGAGGTCCACAAACGCCACTATGCACTTCTTTCATCATATATTGAGCTTCATCTTCATCAATGCACCTTAAAAGGTTCAAATCCGAGGTTCTTTTGTACAACACTTCTCCATTTAAGAAAAATTTTGAAGCCATTCTACGCAGAAAACTCTTGTCTTTTGTACCAGCATGCTGAGGGTAGGACCCAGTTTTGAGAAACTCTTTAAGATCATTAAACCAAGGAGTAGTATCCGAGGACTCGTCTGCAGCCCAGCAGTGGGCTGGCTTGTTTTGAAGTTGAATTTGGATTGGTTCGATCTTCAATTCATCTGGATATTGGATCATGGAAGCCAAGGTGGCCAAAGCATCAGCAAATGCGTTTCGGGCTCTCGGGAGATGTCTAAACTCCAAATTTTGAAACTGCTTGGCCAAAGTGAGCAGACTACAATGGTAGGGTAGAATTTTCGAATCTTTGGTTATCCACTGTTTCAAGGTTTGATGCACGAGCAAATCTGAATCACTGAAAGCTATTAACTCCTTGATTTCCATCTCCAAAGCCATTTTGAGACCAAAAATGCAGGCTTCATATTCAGCCATGTTATTCGTGCAAGCGAATTGCAATTTGGCAGCGGCAGGGTAGTGCTTCCCTTCGGGTGACACCAAAACAACTCCAATTCCAGCTCCGAGAGAATTCGAAGCTCCATCGAACAAAAGCCTCCATTCAGGACTTTGTTCACTTATACCATCTGCAGCGCCTACAAATAGGACCCTCTCGTCAGGGAAATAAGTACGGAGTGGTTGATAATCATCATCCCTTGGATTTTCCGCCAAATGATCAGCTATAGCTTGCCCCTTGACCGCCTTTTGTGAAGTGAACACAATATCGAATTCTGATAGAATTATCTGCCACTTCGCCAAACGCCCAGTCAACATCGGCTTCTCCAAAAGATACTTCAAAGGATCAGACCGGGAAATAAGATACGTGGTATGGCTCAACAGATAGTGTCTCAACTTCTGGGCTGCCCAGGCCAATGCACAGCAGCTTTTCTCAATGAATGAATAATTAGCCTCGTACTGCGTGAACTTTTTGCTTAGATAGTAAATGGCTTGTTCTTTCCTTCCAGAGTCATCGTGCTGACCTAGAACACACCCTACTGCTCCTTCAAGCACGGATAAATACATAATCAAAGGTCGGCCCGGTTTGGGCGGCACTAAGACTGGTGGATGCAACAAATAATCTTTAATCTTGTCAAAAGCCTGTTGGCACTCCTCATTCCAATACAACGGCACGTTCTTCCTCAATAATTTGAACAACGGCTCGCATGTGGCAGTTAGTTGGCCAATGAACCTCCCGATAAAATTGATCTTCCCTAAAAAGCTTTTCACGTCCTTCTGAGTTTTTGGCACTGGCATGTCTCGAATTGCTTTGATTTTCGCCGGATCTATTTCTATGCCCTTCTTGCTAACAATGAATCCCAACAGCTTACCCGCAGGTGCTCCGAAGGCGCATTTCGCAGGATTTAGCTTTAAATTGTACTTCCGCAACCTCTCGAATAATTTCTTCAGATCAACCAAGTGGTCCTCTGCCCTTTTAGACTTGATTATAATGTCATCCACGTAGACCTCCATCTCCCGGTGGATCATATCATGAAATAGGGTTGTCATGGTCCTCTGATATGTTGCTCCAGCATTCTTTAAACCGAAAGGCATGACTCGGTAGCAAAAGGTACCCCAAGGGGTAATGAAAGCAGTCTTCTCCCTATCCTCCTCTGCCATCAAAATTTGGTGGTAGCCAGCAAAACAATCGCAAAAGGTTTCAATCTCATGTCCGGCAGTATTGTCTAAGAGAATGTGAATATTTGGTAGAGGGAAATCATCTTTAGGACTGGCTTTATTAAGGTCTCTATAGTCAACGCAAACTCTCACCTCTCCACTCTTTTTTGGAACAGGGACTGGATTTGAAAGCCAAATTGGGTAATGGGAAACAATGATAATGTTGGTTTTGAGTTGTTTTTCAATTTGCTCTTTTATTTTGAGGCTTATATCTGGTTTGAATTTTCTGGGTTTTTGTTTTACGGGTGGAAAAGAAGGGTCTGTAGGCAATCTATGCACTACCACATCAGTTGAAATGCCAGTCATATCGTCATAGGACCACGCAAATACATCCTGGAACATGGTCAAGAATTCAAGCATCTCCTTTTTCTGCCTTTCATTCAAATGAATACTTATCTGCACCTCCTTAACTTCATCCTCAGTGCCAATGTTAACCTTTTCTGTTTCTTCCAGGTTCGGTTTTGGTTTTTCCTCATATTGTTCAAGGTCCTTTGTAAAAGAATCGAATACCTCCTCATTATCACTCTCGCTTTGGAGTTCGGATTCACAGACCTCCAAGTCGTGAGTGATATAGAAATTGCCATTATCGTATTCCAGAACTGTGATATCCAAAGGGTCAAACATTTTTATTTTTGGCCATCTGAAAGAATTAACGAATGTGGGATAATAAGCAAATAAGCATACAACAAACAAATGAACAAACCATATGAATATAGACAACACAACATGACAAGAACAACTTGTGCATTTTCATAAAGACCTTTGATTGAAAGCAAGTGAAAATGAAAATTTAACAATATTTACATGCGCAAAAAGAAAATTGTTTTCATTGGCTATTTACAGATGCAAAAGTATTTTTCATGAATTCATATGAATGATAAACCCCTTTCAGTTTACCGAAACTCCTTCCGAATAGGCAGAAATTCAGCTGTCCAATTGGAAATCGACCCTTCAGGGATGTCAGGAAATTCGGCCTCGTTCGGGAAATTGTCTTCAAATATTGCTCCAATGAACAGTTGGGACAAACTATCCTCGATTTCTTCAGTTGAATTACCCTCTGATGTGATTATTTCAGCTGGCCGGGGAAAAGTGTACCGTAGCGGTGGAATATCGAAAACCCTTTGCCGGCCCTCTTTTCCTGCTCTTTTACACTCCTTCATCTCCTTGAAATCCTTGGCGGTTGGTCTGAAACCCAAACCGAAGGTATCCCTCTTTTCTACTATCTTCACTGGCTTCAGGATCCCTTGCAGTTCACGCCCCAACCCCTTGTCGAATTTGTATCCTCCACGAATCATTTCTCTGGCCATCATTACACTGGCCTTTGAGAGAGTTTGTTCCTCCGTGGTTATCCAACTTACGGAGACTATATCGGATGTGCTGTGAGGGGACATGGTAACACTTTGACTACCCTCCTCTTTAACTCCAGAATCGGTGATCACCAGGCAGTCCTCTTCAGCAAAGATAGTGATTAGTTTGTCATTTACCACGAACTTGAGCAATTGATGCAACGAAGACGGCACGGCCCCAGACTTGTGAATCCATGGCCTTCCAAGTAAAATATTATAAATGCTCGGAAAGTTCATGACTTGGCAAGTTATTTGAAATTGGGCGGGCCCCATCTCGATTACTAAATCTGCCTCTCCTATTGGCTCCCTCTGCGCTCCATCAAACCCTCTAACGATAGTCCCTGAAGGCCTCAGCTTGATGTCTTGCAACCCTAGTTTCTCTAAGGTACTCCAAGGACAGATATTCAGTGCGGATCCATTATCGATTAACACCTTAGGCAGCATTTTTCCATTGCACCTCACTGTTATGTACAACGCCTTATTATGTCCAATGCCCTCTGTCGGCAATTCATCGTTGGAAAAAGCAATTTGCTTGTTGAATAATACGCTCCCCACCACGTTTGAAAAATTATCAACAGAAATGTCCCTCGGAATTTGAGCTCTTGTTAATACGTCGATCAATGCATCCCTATGCACGTCCGAGGAGAAAAGTAGGTCCAACATGGTTATCTGGGCAGGTGATTTGCTTAGCTTTTCCACTATGTTGTATTCACTTCTCTGGAGTCGTTTAAGGAAATCCACGGCTTCTTTCTCGGTGATTGTTGGTTTGATGGGTGGCTCAGAACTATTGGCTTGAATTGGAGTAGTAGTCTCAAATGGATTTACAGTCTTTCCCGATCTGGTAACTACTGACACTTCCTTCTTTGCGGTTGAATTCTCCCCGATCTGTATGATAGGTTCATCGTAATTCCAGGGTACTTGCTGCAGACTTAAAACGGGCTCCTGCTTCGGGAATTCGATGATTACTGGTTTCAAAGCTTCATTCTCTGCTGGCGTGAGGTCCAAGACAAAAGGCTTGTTATCTTCTTCGAATGGCAACTCTATGACAAACGGTTGGTCCGTGATCCCAAACACTTCAGCTTCTATTGCCAATTTCTTGATTTGTTCCTCGTACTCCGCATCGTCCATAATAACCCCAACATGCTCTGGCAAGGGGTTTTGATTTACGTTTGGCCCTTGCGGCTCCCTCTTTCTGATCACAATTTCTCCAGACTCAACCATATCCTGAACTTTATGCTTTAGCGCCTTGCAATCCAAAGTTGCATGTCCAGGGGCCCCCGAATGATACGCGCAAACAGCTTGCGGGTTATACCAAACGGGCATGCCGTACGGGTAGGTAGGAGGTGGTACTTTACCAATTTTTCCAGAGGCCCTTAACTGGTCATACAGTTGGTCTAAAGGCCTACCTAAATTGGTAAAAGTACGGCTTGGGGGTCGGTTGTAAGGTTCAGTGGGTTGAGGGTAGTTGTAAGAGGGTCTATTTGGAGGAGGAAATCTTGGGTTATATGGTGGACGAGGTCGGTTTTGGGGTGGATTTGGTTGAGAAATTTGGAAAGGGGCTGAAGGTGGGTTAGTATAGTTTGGGCGAGGTCGAGGGTGGTGGATATTGGTAGTATATACATGGTTTGGGCTTGAATAATAGTAAGGGTAAGGTTGTTGGTAGGTTGGGTTGTGTTGGTATCGGGGTCGGGGTGAAGGGTTGTGGTTCCAAACAAAGGTTGTATGTCCTTCTTTCTTTTTGAATTGAGGTTTCTTTTCATTGTTTCCTCGCCCTTGCAGAGCTTCTACTTGCGATTTCAGGGCAGATACATTAACAATTTTTCCGGCTCGTACAAAGTCGTCGAATTCTTCCAGTTTATTTACAATTGCCGCGAATGAACATCCAGTCATACGGAAAATTTCTTCAAAATATGGAGGATCATGGGCCTTGATGAAAGTACGGATGATTTCTTCCTCGGTCATCGGAGGCTCCACCTTGGCAGCTATTTTCCTCCACCTCTTGGCATAAGTCTTGTGATCTTCGGAGGGTTTTCTTTTGGTTCCTTCCAAGGTGGTTCTAGTCGGTGCCAACTCACAATTATACTCATATTGCCTTACGAAAGCCTTGGACAAGTCAATCCAGGTTCTTACGTCTTCAGGTTTCAGATTTGAATACCAGTCAAGTGCGTCCCCTTCCAGACTTTCAGGGAACAACCTTAGAGGCAAGTTTTCATCGTCCACAGGCTTTCCCAATTTGTTTGCAAATAGTCGGAGGTGCGTCTTGGGATTACCCGTCCCATCGTACTTGTTAAACTTAGGAGTTTTGAACCCCTCAGGCAGTTGCACATTCGGAAAGAGACACAGCTCATCGTAATCCAAAACTCCTTGCCTGTTCAGCACCTGACTCTTCCTCATGAATTCATCGAAACGGTCCAGGCGCTTTAATAACTTCACATCAATGGGAGCAGAGGATCCTCCCACCTCTGGTTTGGTTTGAATAAAATGGTCCGGCAGATAAGGCTCAGTGGTGGGGTAATAAAAAGCTTGTGTCTCAGGTGGTATATTTGCAGTGACTTGAGGTTGTGGGCCTTGCATATGAGTAGGAAAAAATGAAGGATTAGGAGGGTAAGTGTATGGCAGATGAACGGTGGGGTAGGTGAAAGTCCCTTCGGGTGGACCTTGCATGGGAACAGTAGTTTGAACTGTAGGAATAACAAAGGGTTCAGATTGCAGTTGTATTACGTGCGGAAGCTCCGGCTGTACCCCGTTACTGACAAGCTCATCTATTAATTTCTTTTGGGCGGCCATTTCAGAGGCCATTTCCCCAAACTTAGCAAGTAACTCGGCCAACTGGACTCCAGGACTCGTGACTTCCGGCTGTGTAGTCGCTGTAGTCTTGTCGGATGATTCTGGTTGAATATTCATGTTTACACGATTCCTTTGAGCTTTACTTCGGGATCGCGTAATAATGGGGCTTTTCCGGAAAGCTATTTTTGGAAATTTTACCTGTGAGTGCAAAAGACTTCTTTAGATAAACCAATCGTTATTGAATTTCTGCAATTTATTCAAAAAAGAGAAAAAGAAAAAGAAAAAGACATGAGTAGTAGCTATTCAAACAATTCGGATGCATGTCCTATTTGGGGAACCCTTTTTGTGCCAAGGGTGGGCCTAGCATGATGCAACACTTTCGGAATGAGACCCATTAATCAAACCTGTTATTTGACAAACACTTTGTGAAAAGGGATTCATTTCATTGCAGAAACCAAATACATCTGTTTACATCATATTGCGAAGGCGATTTCGTACAAGATCACCAAAGTTCCTAAACCTATCTAGTACGGAGTCTTTACTTTCTCTAGCATATGGCATCTGGACGCGTTCGGCTTGATCATATAATTCCCCACATTTCCGCTTCATCTCTTGGCGCCTTTCTCGCTCCTTCTCATATAACCTCTTGTTTTCTTCTGCCTTTTCTTTGTGCGATTCGATGGATTTCTTCAACTGTACCACCTCCATGTCCTTGGCTTTAATGATGGCTCTCAGCTTCTCAATTTCCTCATACGGCTCATGTTGCAACCCTTGCGTGGTGGAATCTTTCAACCAATCCTCGTATGGTGCGGTCATTACCCCCTTCTGTTTGAGCTCCGGAAGATAATGAATGCTTCTATCGTCGGATATTGTTCTCCAAGATTCAGTGATTTGGCTCTTCATAGGGATCTCTTTTGGGCATACCCCCTGATCAAAGAAAATGGTGACTTCACTAAACTCGGAAATCGGTAGCGGCCCCTGAATGCGACCTAGTTGTCTGAGAAATCTTTTCGGGGTATATGAGATGATTCCTTGAGTACCCAGCAAAAGAACACGTTCAGATTCCTTAGTGCGAAGTATCGGCTCAAAGCAGTCTGTCCAATCTAATACCCACCTAATGTTGAAATCTTGCAATGTTTCCAAGTAATCCACACATTCGGATGCGTTCTTAGGTAGATCTCTCTCGTTGACTCTTTTGGGATGTGTGATTACCCAATTATATCGAACCACCGGCAAACTATCGGCAACTGTTGTTTGTCTCTTAAAATGTTCCGTAGCCCATATGTATAAAACCAAATTCGCCCCATGGAAAAACTTTTCTCCGTTTCGTCAACCAGTACAAGCTAAGAAAATATCTGCGAGAATGGTCGGGACTATAGAACATTGCTTACCCTGAATTCCTAAGAAAAGGTCATTCACAATTTTTGCTGATTTGAAGGCTATCTTTTGATCTTTTCGCGGAAAGAGATAGGTCCCAGCCATAACTACCCCATATACTAGTAGCCTTTTGCGCTCCCATACGGCTTTGGAAGTGAACACAAAATCCGTCACATGCCTCTCGAATCCATCGCGTGGCGCAAATCGTTCAAACAGAATATTCACGGCGACGCCCTGATCTGACCCTCGTAGCACGGACTCTTTCAATCCTATAATTTGACAAAATTCGACCTTGTCGGAAGCAAATGGAAATACCAAGGCAGTTCCTCGTGTGGGTAAACCAAAGAGGCCAGCTACTTCTTCGAGTGTTATAGTCATTTGCCTATTGCCTATTCTAAAAGCAGTACACTCAGGGTCCCAAAGATGAACTAAAGCCTCTACCAAATAATTGTTGGATTTGATCTGCTTAAAGTCTCCAATTGGTCCTAAAAATTAGGCTACTTGATTCAGTTCACTAGGTAACATGAAGGTAGGCCATTGTTGAACCTCATTTGATGGTATTAACAACTGGTAGATGCGGCGAGGGCAAGCCATCTGATAATGAAGAAGGTAGTTTGTCAATTACCTTACCTACGAGTCTCATTCCTCCAGTTATGCGATAATTTAAACGTGCAGTCCCTTGAAGGGTTAAATACCCATGGGACACAAAAGGGTTGGTTTTATTCCTAAAACGGGATTCCCTACGTGGCGTTCCCTTTCTAGGGTTTATGCATGATGCTATTTTATTAAAACAATAAAATATGCAATTTGAAATGAAACGTGACCTAAGGAACCCTTTATTTGCCAGGGTAGGCCTAGAATGGTTTGCAATCATTAATCTACGAATGCAATATACCAAAATCTTTAAACGTGCAATAACCTATCTATAAGGGTAGGTTCTAAAAGAAAGTCATGCCAGACCTCTTATTTCCTAATGTTTGTGAATGCAAAAGACAAGAGACAAGGAAACGTGAGTTCAACACATAATCACATAACACATTTGGACAAATAGATAAGGCAATAAAGATAAATAAGGAAAGAGGGTTGGGACCCCTCCCCTCGTGAATAGTGTCCCTAGTTCAGGATAAGGCTGACTCTACCCTAGGCAATTCTAATATGGATGCATGAGGCTTGGCTTACTAATGCATCTAGACTCGATAGGTCATAGGCCCCCGAGCCTTCAGACTTAGAAACCAAGGGTCATCAATCCCAAGGTTCTTCGTCGGTGGCTCGAGCGATTCCCCAAACACCGCTACGCACACATCGTGTCACGGCTACGTGTTTGAGTGAATCTATCAAAACCTCAATCTTCGACCAAAAGCTAAAGGCTATCAACCAATAGCTTTAAGCGGAAGATTGAGTGACCCATTGGAACATGCTACACACACATCGTGTCGTGATCACATGTCCAAGTGAGTCACCTAATCCTAATAGGGTGGAGTGGCGTGACAAGCCACTAAAGAAAAATAAAAGGGATAAGAGAAGTAAAGCATATGCTCGTATGCTAGTGCTCGTTTGGAGGGGAAGGGTCAAGAACCAACGCGAGGCTCTAGGGTGACCCATACCTCCCAAAATGCAATGCAAGCGCGAGATAACAAATAAACATTCATTCAAACATACATTCGCGAGTCGAGGGATTGGTTTGATTACGTATATAAGACAAAAGGTCCTAAAAAATGAAAAATGCAATCCTAATATCCACATGCCATGCATAGAAAGGGTAGAAAAAGGAAACGAATGGTTAAGTCAAAAATGCTTGGACCCACTTAGGAAGTCCCCAGTGGAGTCGCCAACTGTCGCGCCCCATTGTTTGATAAATAAAAATAAATGGTTTGAGAAAGATGTTTTTAATTCAATTGTGATTGGAAAATGATTTTTGTGAGTTGAAAAGACATGGGTCTCAATGGGACTTGGAAAGCGACGATTTGACCCAAAAAATAGTTTTAAAAAGGGTTTTGAAAAGAAAAGTTTGGAGTCGCCACTTGGTAATGATTTAAGGTGTACCAAGTCACCTAAAAATGAGATTTAAAGCCAAGTAGTAATAAACCCTTTTTAAAACGACTCCTAGTCCACGTAAGCCAAAGAAAAAGGTTCGGGAGTCACGTTTGACAAAGGGGAAGGCAAGGATAGAATCCTAGGCACCCCTTTGACCTAGCCAAGGCTAGTTGCACGACTTAACCTTACCTTTCCTAATTTTCTACCCAATGTATGTATCGCACGTTGGATATGACTATATGAATGCAAAACGGAAAGGAAAATGCAATCCTAAATTCTACGATGTCTCTTGTGAGGCTTTTGGTCCCAAACCACATGAATTGTGGCGGCCAACAAAGGAAAACCTCATAGAGGTCGATTAATGCAAATGAGAGTTCAAATTTAAGTGTGCAAGTGTGAAAGTGTATGAAAGATGCAAGAAATGTAAGTGCAAGTGTGCGAATGTATAAAAAGGTGCATGTGTGAAATTGTATAAAATTCAAATGTTTTTTGTGTGCAAGTGTGTAAAAATAGAATAATAGATATATAAGGTAAGGTGGAATTCCATTTGTGAGGTGAAATTGAGCACGTGATGAGAAAAATGTAGTGAGAAAGTATGGTTTAAGAAATGTGAAAAAATGTGGTTAAAATAGTATGTAGGTGATAAAAATGAAAGTATGACCCTAGAGGAATGCAACAAGTCGGGTACGGGGGTTGACTCCTAACTTTTCGACTTCGATTTTCCCTTTGATTAGAAGGCGAAACTAGCGTGCTAAGGCTATCGAGTAGCCACACTCGCTCGTTTCCCTTATCAGAAGGGATTTTCACGCAAATGAACCCTAACTAGCATGAGATGCAAGTCCTAAAGTGAAGGGGAAGGGGTTTTGAGGATCATACCAAATGATAAACTAAGGAAAAATGCGTGATATGTGGTGATCATGCACTTAATGAAAAAGGAAAAAAAACCCTATGGGTCTAGCATTGGACTAGCCCATCCTATGAATTCCGACTAGCGTTGGACTAGTGGAAACGATAAAAGAAGCCACAACTAGCGTTGGACTAGTGTGGTGACGTACATTCATCCATTCCATTCATCCACACTATAAAAAGCGAGTAGACATGCGAATCACTTATAAACACGTAGCACATAACACTTAGCATGCTTGACTAGATGCAAAATCCTAATAAAGCATTTAACATATAACACATAGGCATGCAACCGTTACATTTGCTAACTAAAACAAAGGGGAAAGGGGAAATGGACCAAATTACTTGCTACGCCCTATCTATTACAAGCCAAGAGGTGTACACATACCCCATAAAACTTAAATAAAAATAAAAGCAAGTAAATGCACGCAAGGAGGTAAGGAAAGCGGAGTAGGCATGCATATTCACATAACACGTAGGAGCACATAGGAGAGAAACAAAAGGGATAAAAGAAATTATACCTCCCTTGGAATGATGTCCAAATGAAAGAAAAAAAAATGGCTTCAAAACAATAAGAAGGTCAAGGTACCTCTTTAATTGAGAAAAAACTAAAAGAAAAGTGCAAGTACACAGCTCACATGATCCTAAAGCCACTAAAATCATGAATTAATTGCAATGAAAACAAGGCATAGTAGTTAATTGAAGCAAAGCAAGCAATGAAGTTTCGAAATTAAAACTACCACGGACTAAAGTGCGAACATTAACCAAACACTCGAACTTAATCAAACACTTTTAGGAACTTCAAGGGTCCAAGGGCAAAGGAAAAGGCAAATAATGGTTCAAATGCAAATATCTTAGGACCTAATTGCAAGAACATGGAATGTAATTGGGCCATAATGCATTGCTGCAAAAATTTCAGGGACCCGATTGATTAATTTTCTCAATTTTGTGGGTCATAATAGCATAAGGTGAGGCTTGAGGGGGTTAAGAGGTAATTTTTCTGGAAATTATTCATGCAGAATGCATGCAACCGAAAGCTTATGGTTTCTGCAACACTTGCTGCATCTCTTTTTCCGGCATTTCAACCCAAAAAACACAGCTTCCATTCAACTCTTTCAGCCAAACAACAAAACAACAAATAAACTCATGACTTCAATATCCAAAACGATCCAAAACATAGAAAGGAAATTACGCAAAGGTTGGAGAAATTTCTGCAGAAATGGTTTAGCAATCCGGACTTGTTTCCTTTCAGCAAGCATTCAATCATAACTCCAGTATTTTTAGCTCCAAACACCCAAACCCAACGTCAAAACATTCCATTCTTTGCCCTCAACACCAGATTAAATATGCAACTTAAGTGTAAAGACTTTGATAAGAAACCACGGGACAGCAAACAGAACTAAAAATGCGACTTTCTTTGTTTTTGCTGCGAAATTTAGCAGCTACCAGCTCATGTAGATTAAAATGTCGAATCATTGCATTAGACTCACCATTTATCCACCAAACGCACACACATTTTTCAAACATCAATTTTAACAGTGAGGAAACGAGAAAAACGCAGCAAAGAAAGCATCAACAGTCACTTGAGATGTTGAATCAGGACATTCGAGGAAACATTTCAATTTTTGGACCATGAAACAAACAAAGCATCAGAACATCTTGCAACCATGAAGGCTGATGTGTAATACCAACCAAGTATGAAAGAAAACACAAGCGTCGAGGAAGCTGAAATTCGAGCAAGCAAAGGAACCAATCTGCCCACGCGACTGCACCAACCGAGAGTTTCATGCTTTGTTGCAGCAGATTTTATACGCAGACACAATTTGTATTCAAGTAATGGAGTCACCAAAGGAGAAAACCCACGGGTCAACTCCTGAACATAACCCCAAACTTGAACATAGCCCCAGCTCTAGATTTACACATAACCAAAAAAAAGAACCGACATAAAGGAAGCATTGACAGCAAGCTTTTCTCGCAACAAAAAACTTTTCAACCTCTGAAACTTTGAGTTTTTAGCAGCCTCACGCAACAGGCACATACCAAGTCATAATCCGACACAAAAGACAGCAAAAATGCAAGCAATCAACCCCAAATATTCCTAAGTTTCTGTCTCTTAAAACCCAGTCCCAAGATTCTAAGCACAGAACGATCAAAGCTACAAACTTTTCTGCAATTTTGTTCGGCCAAAACGCAACACATGCGAGATACCGACCGACTCATTACCCAAACTATAGATTTATCAATACCTAAACAAGAACCTTCAGCCATATTGATGCAAAAAACAGAACCAGTAAACAGCAAAGAAATGCAAGCAAACGACTAAAGAAAAGAGCTTTCAACCTTAAGAGATAAGGATCTTACCTTAACGAAAAGGAGCGTGGATGACTGAAGAGAAGGCTGAGATGGTTTCTGCCGGATCTTCAAAGGGATGTCAGTGGAACAACGATGGTAAGGGTCGGCCACCTCCTTGCAAACCCCAAACTCTTTTCCACCTCACCCGTGACTCCTTTCCCAGCTGCCAAGCCTTTCTTTCGGCCAAAAATTTTGCTGCCTACCTCTCGCTCTCTCCCTTTCGGTCCCTTTCTCAAACTCTGGTTTTCATTCTATCTCAGACCCACTCTCAAAGCTTGCTTTTTCTCTTGCTCACTTGACTGCAGTTCTTGTTTTTGTTTCCGCCGTCACCTTCTCTCCAAAAACTCTCTAGCCTGTCGCTGTTTTTTCTCTTAGCTTGCCGATGCTCTCCCTCAAAAATCTCTCTTGCGGCTGATGCTTTTCTTTGCTCTTTTATATGGAACTCCAAGTTCCTTAAACCCTCCACTGAATGGTCAGGATGAAGGCCAGCCTCTGCCTTCATCCTGCCCCTCCATGGCACGCATGAAATGTCCTTGGCAAACTGCAAAATCAAATGCAGCCTGCCTGCCGCAAACGTTTTTTTTTTTTTTTTTTTTTTTTAAGAAAACAACTTGAAGATTACAGAAAATATAAATAATAAAATAACAATAACAATAATAACAAAATTACACAAACCAGGTAATAATAAGAATAACAAAACAAAAATAATTTTAAACAAAAGAAACTAAACAAAAATGGCCATTTTTAATTTTCCAATTTGATTTTTTGTTCTTTGCTTCTTTTTCTCAAAATAACTTAATAAAAATAACTAAAGTGCCCAAAGATTGAATTTAAAGAAATAAACATATTTTTATGAACAAATTTTCCTTTTTTTTCTTTTCCCTCTTTTTTCATTAATTTCTTCTTTTCTCCTTTTTATGATTTTGCATTTTCATTTTTCTTTCAAGAAAGCATTGAATAAAAACAAAATGACTAAAATGATTTTTCTTTTCTTTCTTAAAACTCTATAAACTTAAAAAACTAAAAACTAAAAACTAAAAACTAAAACTTAAAAGTGATTAAAAACCTAAAATGACAAAACAAAAATGAATAGACGAACTAAAAGGGCAAAATGACTAAAACTAAAATAAAAAAAAAACAACTAGAAATGCAAAACACACAACAATGAACTAAATGCAAGCGATCTAAAATAAAAATCATGAAGTAGATGCCACATACAAATTATTCAAAATTTGGTGTCTACAGACACCTTAGCTTCCTTGGACACTTCCACAAAACACTTACTAGCACCAAATGGAGGGATTTTATGGAGTAGAAACAAATTTAAGCACTTGGTTTGGATGATTTGCACTAGATGGAGAGTTTTTCTTTGAAGAGTTTTCTTCCTTCTTGAGCTTAAGGTGGCCGGCCAACATGGAGAAAGAAAGAGTGAATTTTTGGTCCATTTTTGAGATATTTATTTAATGGGTAAGAAAGGTCAAAAAGGTGAATAGTTGTCTTAGACTTCAACCAATGGAAGTGTGACACTTGCCACTCCATTAAATGCATTTCTATCCTTTTGTTTCCTCTCACATCAATCACTTCACCTCCTCTACTTATCTCTTAACACCCGATAAATTTCAACCAGTATCCAAAACTTAACCTTATTGGCCGAATTTTTCCGAACTTTTCGCACTAGTGGGTCCCACGTCCAATATATATCCGTAATTTTTCAAAAACTATCCAATGCTAGAAAAATCATCTAAAAACTATACTTACTCATAAAATCCACCAAGAAAATTTTCCTACGCCAGAAAATGCAGCAAACACGCAATTAAAGGGGGAAAACCCTAGGAAAAACATTAAGGGAAAAAATACGGTTTTTCACATGCTCTATCTCTTGTATTGCTAAGGTGAGTTGTGAAGGACCCCTCTCCTTCCTCTAATGATGTTCAATTCATGATTGGTGGTAGTATAAGATGCACTTTGATGGATTATATCTTGATTTTGGTTGAATTTGTGAAGTTTTATAATTATTGGGGATTTTTCTGTTTTCATATGGATATGATTGTGTGGCTATCTATGATGATTGAAAATGGTATATAATGATTCTAGAAGGTGGAAAAAGTGGACAATTGCAATCAATTTCTGTTTTGGAAGAAAGTTCAGAAAATTAGGTTTTGTGAAGCAACATTCTGCCCGAATTTATTGCTCATAGATAGAGGCTGAATTGGCCTTGGCTTAAAACATGAAAGTTGTAGGTAATGATATTTTAGAGGTACCTACAAAATTTTAGGTCAATCGGAGTAGCGTAGAGGGAGAAGAGTCGAAATTACTATTGCTGTTCTGGTTTTACCCGAATGTAAGAATTGCGCATGTAATTGGTTGTTTTGGTCAGGATTGCTTCCGAATTAGTTGTTAAGACCTTCTGATGAAAGTTAGCCCTGTTTCTTAGCTTTCATCTGGTTTTGGAATTTATGGATTTGGACTTAGATAGCCTGATTTATGATGTTTCTGCTAGAATGCGTTCTGTGAATCTGTTTTTCCGGTTCTGGTGTAGTTTCTTGCATTTTTGACCTGGTTACACTCGAAACTGGGTTGAGTGACCTTCTGTAATATTGTAGCCCTATCTCTTAGCTTCGAAACGGTGGATCTTGTACCTTCATCCGACAATCGTAGTGCCTTTGGTACCATTACCGCAAAATGACGTCAAAACCTGTTTTTCTGGTTTTGAGCTTAACTTTCATTTCCAGACTTTTTCCTAGCTTGACTTGTCTTTGTACTACTTGGAGCTTGCTGAATGGCTATTGGATGAACTTGTTGTTGTGTGTGTACCTTTGGGACTGGCTGAGGAAATAATGAAGCCATGATGGCTGGAAAAGTAAGCAAATTTAGGGGAAATGCAGTCCGAACTTTTAAAGGACTTGTTTGCATTGGGTTTGTGATCTAAGACTTGGATTTGAGCAAGGCAATGATATATGATGGATGGTTTCTGAGCCATGGAGGTGAGTGACCTCAAACTATTTCTGAAGTTATTTATGAACCGTTTCCTGCATTATTTACTTTTGACTTGTTTCCAAAGTTACTTTTGTACCGTTTTCTTGCATTATTTACCTTTAAACTGTTTCCAAAGTTACTTTTGAACTATTTTCTTGCATATCATGCGTGCTTGCATGTGAGTGTTCCTTATTTGCTATATTTTCTTGACTTCATGACTTGTATTATTGATTGATAACGTGTTAAGTGCTTTGAATGATTTCCAAAACGAGCTTTCTAGGCGAGTGTGTACTTTATCACACTCGACCTAAATAACTGTGCAATTTTCAAGGATTTAATCATTGAAATGCTAGTTGCGCATGAATGTAAGCCGTTTGGCTGAATTGGCCACTGCCCTTTGTTACCGATCGACTCGAGCCAGAAGCGGATTCGGTCGGACGATATGGTGACCTGGGTTAATTTGGTATACTCGAGTATTACCTCGTAGTCCTGTTACGTCCAGATGGGTGGAGTCCGGCCAATGGTCGGCTGGGTGGAGTCCGGTCAACGTCCGGAAAAGGGGATGAACGAACAAAAGGATGAACGAGGGATTCTACTTACAAAAAATGTATTTTCAAACGATTGGAGGAATAAGGGGAAATGTCAGGGGAACGAACGAACAAACGAATAGCTCCATGTGAGCCCGTATCCTTTTAATGAATGTTACTATCGCTTTCCATTGTAAATGTTCCTTGAATTATTGATACTCCATTTTAATGTATTGTAAATGTTGTAATTGTTTCTGGACTTATCATTTGATTTATGACATCATTGATTTATGACATCATTGAAATGAACTATTGTGAAACCGATTTGATTACTGATTTTAATGGTTACTCGCTGAGCTTCTAGCTCACCCCAAAAATATTTTATTCCCTTCCACAGGGCTCGTGGCGAAGGAAGGCTTGTTGTGATTTTATTGTTGTGGAATTCCTCTTGTATAAGAATTGGGATCATGGATCAGAGTGGCGCAGTGGAAGCGTGGACGCTTCGCTTTTGATATGTAAATGTTGGAACATTTGAGTTATATTTGAGATTTATCTTGTATTTATTTGAGAACTGTAGTGAACGACTGAGTCCCGGCGAGAGCTGGGCAGGCGACCCGCCGAACCCTGGGGTACGCCCTAGGGGGAGGTGGGGCCGTCACAGTTGGTATCAGAGTTTAGGTTTCAGATCTCTGTAGTGTATCCTAGGCTTGAAGTTTAGGATGCCGGACTGTGGGTTTGGTTTGCAATATTAGTGATTCTTGGTGGATATCTCGACTTGATTGGTACAAGATGGAATGTCGAGGACGACATTCTTTTAATGAGGGGAGTTTGTGACGCCCCGAAAAGAATGAGAGTGAGAACCCGGAAATTTTCCAATTTTCTAGGGTTTATTTTTTTTAATCGCCCGCCTTTTCTACATTTTCTTGATTAGAAAAATTCTCCAGATAAAGTTTATGAGCAAAGATAGTTTTAAAATGATTTTTCTAGTATCGGTTAGTTTTTGAGAAATTAAGAGCGTATTTTGAACGTGGGACCCGCAAGTACGGTAAATGCATTATATTCTTGACAACTTGTTGGAATTTTGTATTAAGTGATATTATTTTACAAGGTGTTAAGATATTTGTATTGGAGAGACAAAAAGATAAGTTTTGAACCAAAAGGTGACAAGTGTCACCTTGTGATTTAATCTTGGACTTTGACCATTTAACTTTACCTTTACCTTTAACAAATAAATACCAAAAAATTGCCAAAAATCATCCTATTTCTATGTTTCATGGCGGGCTCTCTCTCAAAGGAAAAGAAGAAAAATCTCTCAACTTTCTAGCTTCTCATCTCACTCAATCTTCAATTCCAACCGATTAAACTTGAAAGTTTTCCATAAAACCTCTTAGTTTGGTGGAGTTGAGCTTGGTTGTGAAGTTGTTTGGAAAGCTAAGGTGACTAGTTGCTCTATCTCTTGTATTGCTAAGGTGAGTTGTGAAGGACCCCTCTCCTTCCTCTAATGATGTTCAATTCATGATTGGTGGTGGTATAAGATGCACTTTGATGGATTATATCTTGATTTTGGTTGAATTGGTGAAGTTTTATAATTATTGGGGATTTTTCTGTTTTCATATGGATATGATTGTGTGGCTATCTATGATGATTGAAAATGGTATATAATGATTCTAGAAGGTGGAAAAAGTGGACAATTGCAATCAATTTCTGTTTTGGAAGAAATTTCAGAAAATTAGGTTTTGTGAAGGAACATTCTGCCCGAATTTGTAGCTCATAGATAGAGGCTGAATTGGTCTTGGCTTAAAACATGAAAGTTGTAGGAAATGATATTTTAGAGGTGTCTACAAAATTCAGGTCAATCGGAGTAGCGTAGAGTGAGAAAAGTCGAAATTACTATTGCTGTTCTGGTTTTACCCGAATGTAAGAATTGCGCCTGTAATTGGTTGTTTTGGTCAGGATTGCTTCCGAATTAGTTGTTGAGGCCTTCTGATGAAAGTTAGCCCTGTTTCTTAGCTTTCATCTGGTTTTGGAATTTCTGGATTTGGACTTGGATAGCCAGATTTATGATGTTTCTGCTAGAATGCGTTCTGTGAATCTATTTTTCCGGTTCTGGTGTAGTGTCTTGCATTTTTGACCTGGTTACACTCGAAACTGGGTTGAGTGACCTTCTGTAATATTTTAGCTTTATCTCTTAGCTTCGAAACGGTGGTTCTTGTACCTTCATCCGACAATCGTAGTGCCTTTTGTACCATTACCGCAAAATGACGTCAAAACCTGTTTTTCTGGTTTTGAGCTTAACTTTCATTTCCAGACTTTTTCCTAGCTTGACTTGTCTTTGTACTACTTGGAGCTTTCTGAATGGCTATTGGATGAACTTGTTGTTGTGTGTGTACCTTTGGGACTGGCTGAGGAAATAATGAAGCCATGATGGCTGGAAAAGTAAGCAAATTTAGGGGAAATGCTGTCCGAACTTTTAAAGGACTTGTTTGCATTGGGTTCGTGATCTAAGACTTGGATTTGAGCAAGGCAATGATATATGATGGATGGTTTCTGAGCCATGGAGGTGAGTGATCTCAAACTATTTCTGAAGTTATTTATGAACCGTTTCCTGCATTATTTACTTTTGAGCTGTTTCCAAAATTACTTTTGTACCGTTTTCTTGCATTATTTACCTTTAAACTGTTTCTAAAGTTACTTTTGAACTATTTTCTTGCATATCATGCGTGCTTGCATGTGAGTGTTCCTTATTTGCTATATTTTCTTGACTTCATGACTTGTATTATTGATTGATAACGTGTTAAGTGCTTTGAATGATATCCAAAACGAGCTTTCTAGGCGAGTGTGTACTTTATCGCACTCGACCTAAATAACTGTGCAATTTTCAAGGATTTAATTCTTGAAATGCTAGTTGCGCATGAATGTACGCCGTTTGGCTGAATTGGCCACTGCCCTTTGTTACCGATCGACTCGAGCCAGAAACGGACTCGGTCGGGCGATATGGTGACCTGGGTGAATTTGGTATACTCGAGTATTACCTTGTAGTCCGGCTACGTCTGGATGGGTGGAGTCCGGCCAATGGTCGGATGGGTGGAGTCCGGTCAACGTTCGGAAAAGGGGATGAACGAACAAAAGGATGAACGAGGGATTCTACTTACAAAAAATGTATTTTCAAACGATTGGAGGAATAAGGGGAAATGTCAGGGGAACGAACGAACAAACGAATAGCTCCATGTGAGCCCGTATCCTTTTAATGAATGTTACTATCGCTTTCTATTGTAAATGTTCCTTGAATTATTGATACTCCATTTTAATGTATTGTAAATGTTGTAATTGTTTCTGGACTTATCATTTGATTTATGACATCATTGATTTATGACATCATTGAAATGAACTATTGTGAAACCGATTTGATTACTGATTTTAATGGTTACTCGCTGAGCTTCTAGCTCACCCCAAAAATATTTTATTCCCTTCCACAGGGCTCGTGGCGAAGGAAGGCTTGTTGTGATTTTATTGTTGTGGAATTCCTCTTGTATAAGAATTGGGATCATAGATCAGAGTGGCGCAGTGGAAGCGTGGACGCTTCGCTTTTGATATGTAAATGTTGGAACATTTGAGTTATATTTGAGATTTATCTTGTATTTATTTGAGAACTGTAGTGAACGACTGAGTCCCGGCGAGAGTTGGGCAGGCGACCCGCCGAACCCTGGGGTACGCCCTAGGGGGAGGTGGGGCCGTCACAGTTGGTATCAGAGTTTAGGCTTCAGATCTCTGTAGTGTATCCTAGGCTTGAAGTTTAGGATGCCGGACTGTGGGTTTGGTTTGCAATATTAGAGATTCTTGCGGGATATCTCGACTTGATTGGTACAAGATGGAATGTCGAGGACGACATTCTTTTAATGAGGGGAGTTTGTGACGCCCCGAAAAGAATGAGAGTGAGAACCCGGAATTTTCCAATTTTCTAGGGTTTATTTTTTTTAATCGCCCGTCTTTTCTACATTTTCTTGATTAGAAAAATTCCCCAGATAAAGTTTATGAGCAAAGACAGTTTTAAAATGATTTTTCTAGTATCGGTTAGTTTTTGAGAAATTAAGAGCGTATTTTGAACGTGGGACCCGCAAGTGCGGTAAATGCATTATATTCTTGACAACTTGTTGGAATTTTGTATTAAGTGATATTATTTTACAAGGTGTTAAGATATTTGTATTGGAGAGACAAAAAAATAAGTTTTGAACCAAAAGGTGACAAGTGTCACCTTGTGATTTAATCTTGGACTTTGACCATTTAACTTTACCTTTACCTTTACCAAATAAATACCAAAAAATTGCCAAAAATCATCCTATTTCTATGTTTCATGGCGGGCTCTCTCTCAAAGGAAAAGAAGAAAAATCTCTCAACTTTCTAGCTTCTCATCTCACTCAATCTTCAATTCCAACCGATTAAACTTGAAAGTTTTCCATAAAACCTCTTAGTTTGGTGGAGTTGAGCTTGGTTGTGAAGTTGTTTGGAAAGCTAAGGTGACTAGTTGCTCTATCTCTTGTATTGCTAAGGTGATCTCTTGTATTGCTAAGGTGAGTTGTGAAGGACCCCTCTCCTTCCTCTAATGATGTTCAATTCATGATTGGTGGTGGTATAAGATGCACTTTGATGGATTATATCTTGATTTTGGTTGAATTGGTGAAGTTTTATAATTATTGGGGATTTTTCTGTTTTCATTTGGATATGATTATTTGGCTATCAATGATGATTGGAAATGGTCTATAATGATTCTAGAAGGTGGAAAAAGTGGACAATTGCAATCAATTTCTGTTTTGGAAGAAATTTCAGAAAATTAGGTTTTGTGAAGGAACATTCTGCCTGAATTTGTATCTCATAGATAGAGGCTGAATTGGTCTTGTCTTAAAACATGAAAGTTGTAGGGAATGATATTTTAGAGGTGTCTACAAAATTTCAGGTCAATCGGAGTAGCGTAGAGTGAGAAAAGTCGAAATTACTATTGCTGTTCTGGTTTTACCCGAATGTAAGAATTGCGCCTGTAATTGGTTGTTTTGGTCAGGATTGCTTCCGAATTAGTTGTTGAGGCCTTCTGATGAAAGTTAGCCCTGTTTATTAGCTTTCATCTGGTTTTGGAATTTCTGGATTTGGACTTGGATAGCCTGATTTATGATGTTTCCGCTAGAATGCATTCTGTGAATCTGTTTTTCCAGTTCTGGTGTAGTTTCTTGCATTTTTGACCTGGTTACACTCGAAACTGGGTTGAGTGACCTGCTGTAATATTGTAGCCCTATCCCTTAGCTTCGAAACGGTGGGTCTTGTACATTCATCCGACAATCGTAGTGCCTTTGGTACCATTACCGCAAAATGACGTCAAAACCTGTTTTTCTGGTTTTGAGCTTAACTTTCATTTCCAGACTTTTTCCTAGCTTGACTTGTCTTTGTACTACTTGGAGCTTGCTGAATGGCTATTGGATGAACTTGTTGTTGTGTGTGTACCTTTGGGACTGGCTGAGGAAATAATGAAGCCATGATGGCTGGAAAAGTAAGCAAATTTAGGGGAAGTACTGTCCGAACTTTTAAAGGACTTGTTTGCATTGAGTTTGTGATCTAAGACTTGGATTTGAGCAAGGCAATGATATATGATGGATGGTTTCTGAGTCATAGAGGTGAGTGGCCTCAAACTATTTCTGAAGTTATTTATGAACCGTTTCCTGCATTATTTACTTTTGAGCTGTTTCCAAAGTTACTTTTGTACCGTTTTCTTGCATTATTTACCTTTAAACTGTTTCCAAAGTTACTTTTGAACTATTTTCTTGCATATCATGCGTGCTTGCATGTGAGTGTTCCTTATTTGCTATATTTTCTTGACTTCATGACTTGTATTATTGATTGATAACGTGTTAAGTGCTTTGAATGATTTCCAAAACGAGCTTTCTAGGCAAGTGTGTACTTTATCGCACTCGACCTAAATAACTGTACAATTTTCAAGGATTTAATTATTGAAATGCTAGTTGCGCATGAATGTAAGCCGTTTGGCTGAATTGGCCACTGCCCTTTGTTACCGATCGACTCGAGCCAGAAGCGGACTCGGTCGGGCGATATGGTGACCTGGGTGAATTTGGTATACTCGAGTATTACCTTGTAGTCCGGCTACGTCCGGATGGGTGGAGTCCGGCCAATGGTCGGATGGGTGGAGTCCGGTCAACGTCCGGAAAAGGGGATGAACGAACAAAAGGATGAACGAGGGATTCTACTTACAAAAAATGTATTTTCAAACGATTGGAGGAATAAGGGGAAATGTCAGGGGAACGAACGAACAAACGAATAGCTCCATGTGAGCCCGTATCCTTTTAATGAATGTTACTATCGCTTTCCATTGTAAATGTTCCTTGAATTATTGATACTCCATTTTAATGTATTGTAAATGTTGTAATTGTTTCTGGACTTATCATTTGATTTATGACATCATTGATTTATGACATCATTGAAATGAACTATTGTGAAACCGATTTGATTACTGATTTTAATGGTTACTCGCTGAGCTAGAACCTACAATGGGTGACAAAATCCATTGCTACTGATGAATGAGATGAATTTGTTGGTTTGGCAATTTGAAAATAATGAATCTGAGGTAGGGACCTCATATCCTCATATATTGAAGTGGTAAGCGGGATTTCTCAACATGGACATCAATTTTCATGAGCTTATATTTTTCTTATGGAGCTTGTATGGATTAGTATTTGTTGGTTTATTTTTAAGGCTTTGACCAGAATATTTTGATTATAGTTATTTGCTCTGTTTTACTATTTTAACATGCTATCCGCTATTTCGCAATTTTTACTTTGATGCTCTCCCAATGCTAGCTAATATAGTTGACACTGTTTACTTTGTCATATTTGCATTGGTAATTGGACGAAACAGCCATTGTTGACTATGATTACCTAAATTGTGTTTTATAGTCATTGGATTTTAATTTGTTTTTAATTTGATAGGTGAATGTATTTTGACTTCCTTTCCTTTTGTACAATACTGTGCAATACTAAGATTCTAAGGCGTCTTGTTAGATCTATTATGCACCATTTGTTTAAATTACACTTATTTGGCTTTTGTTTCTAATGATCTTCTCAGTTTTGTTGTTGGTGAAAAAATTGAAGACAAAAAATATGATCTACGCCTTTGAACACAAATGTGCTTGTATCGTCACTTTTCTTGCTTTGATTAGCTCGATTTACTCTTTCTATGGCTCTCTTTTGTTGTTCTTTGCCTTATTTTGTGATCGAAAAAAATGCACTTTTCATCCTCAAAGTTTGGGCTGTTGATCAATTTCATCTTCAAAGTTTTACCCCAAACACATTTCATCCTCAAACTTCCGTAATTTTGGCCAATTAAGGACAATTGACGGGAAATGGAGGAAAAATTAAATATTGGGACGGAACTTTGCACGTGAGAAGCACGATCCGTTAGATCCAACTTTATACCCAACATAATCGGGTCAAACCGAATGGAGCCACTTTTTCTAACGGACGATAATTTGGAAAATAGTAAAAGGAAAAAAACTATTGTCTTCTCTTTCTTTCTTCTCCATTCTTCAGCCCTAAAGGTTATTTTGGCCAATCGTTTCATCCACTTTTCGAGCATCTGCTGGCAAGAAGAAGGGCATAGATGGCACCGTGGAGCATTTTAGGTGAGGGAAAAAATGGCATTGCGGAAGAAAGAGCTCCACATTTGTCCACCACCAAATTATGGTATTTATACCCAAAATCAACAACTACATTGCATAAAGACATGTGTTTTGTTTTTAGAATGAAACCTGATATGTGGTCCCTTGTGTTTGTACTTTTTCCCCACTATAATTTATGGCTATTTTTTTCCAGATCTAGCCATTTGCATGAGATATAAATAAATTTAAAAATTTGTCTTGGTTTGATTATTATAATGTGAATGTGGTCCCTTATGTCTGATGAGAGTTGCTGCTTGACTATAATTTTGTGGTGAGAGTGATTAATAAACAATAATGCTTGGTTTATTTTGCTGGCCATGTGTATGGAAAAAGTGTTAAAGTGGTCCTTGTTAGGTAGTTTTTGTGTGGGTCAACAATTTGTTGTGCTGAAATGATGAAGTTTTTTTTTCCCTGAAGAGTCTGATATATATTGTTTTCTTTAACCAGAAACGGGTAGCACATTTATTACATTAAGATATCACCATGGAGGCCTCATTTCATATACTCCTGATCCCCATTACGAAGGTGGAGATTTGTGTGTTTTTGACTATGTTGAGAGTATACGTTTAAATGGTTTCGAAGTGGATAGATTAATTGAGAGTGCTGGTGTATATGGTCATAAGGTGTACTATGGTTGGAAAAATAACACCTTTAGGAGGATAGACAGTAGTAGGGAGTTGAATGGTTATGTTAAGGGAGAGGTTGGACCAACTAAGGAAGTTAACTTATACTTTGAAGTATCCTTTCATGAAATTCTAGTGCAACAACTTGGTTATGATCCGTATGAGGTAGATGAGATAGAAAATGAACCCCAAATGGTGATGGTAACAATAATATTAGGGATGAAGGTCAAGGAGGGTGTGCTGCTAATAATTGTGATAATGATTCCAATGCAAGTGATGAGACTTTTTTTTCAGCTATTGATTCAGATTATGAAATAGGTGATGATGCTGATGATGGTATATTTCATGATGATGTTGACAAAAATGCTGAATGGTTGGGGGTAGACAATCACAGGAAAAAAAATGTGGTTCTTGATCCTTTGAATGAAACAGAGAAGTTTCCTGATTCTGATGAAACAGAGCAGGTTCCTGATTCTAAATCTGATTTTGAAAGCATCCATGAGTCTAATGATCAAGAGTCTAAATTGAGGTCTCGTACTTTTGATCCTAAACATATTGACAATCCAAAATTAGAGCTATAGATGTCCTTTACAAGTCTGAAACTTTTCAAGACTGCTGTACATAATTATAGTGTGAAACAAGGTAGGCCTTGTAAGTTTGTGAAACAAGATACAGTGAGAGTGAGGGCTAGATGCAGAAATAGTGAATGTAATTGGGTTATATATGCTAGAAAGTTAAGTGGGGATGGAACTATTCAAATAAGAATATTTGAAGATAATCACACGTGGTTTTACATATAATAACCCTCTTGTGCATTCTGGATGGGTAGGTAGGAAGTACTGTGAAGAATTTAGGTGTAATCCTAAATTAGATTTGGAGCATTTTAGGAAGACAGTAATGAAAGAAAATAGGTGCTCCTTGACAAAAAATCAAACATATAGGACAAGGAGAAAAGCAATGAAAATTGTTCAGAACAATGAAAAAGACCAGTATAGCAAATTAGGAGTTTATATACATGAAATTCTAAGATCCAACCCTGGTAGCACTATTATAATGAAAACTGTTGATGGCTTTAGAGACTCAAAAACAGGCAAAGGCAGATTTGAGAGGCTGTACATCTGTTTTGCTGGAGTGAAGCATGGTTCCCTAGCTGGATATAGGCAATTTCTTGGAGTAGATGGCACTTTTTTGAAAGAATCAGTAGGAAAAGTTTTGCTAGCAGCTGTTGGAGTTGATGCCAATAATGACATTTTTTCAATTGCATATGCTGCAGCAGAGGGTGAAACTAAGGACTCGTGGTGTTGGTTCTTCAAACTATTGAAAAAAGATTTGGAGATTGAAAAGGATTATGAGTGGACAATAATGAGTGACAAACAAAAAGGTCTAATTGAAGCATGTAATATGATTTTTCCAAATGTAGCCCATAGATTTTGTGTGAAACACTTGCACAATAATTTTTCATCTGCTAGTTTCAAAGGAGAAGGCTTGAGGAGAGTATTATGGACTGTTGCCAAAGCAACAACACCAGCCCAATTCATTAGCAGAATGGAAGATATGGCTGAAATTGATGTAGAGGTAGCCAAGTTTGTCCACCAAGTCAATGGAGCAGAGCTTACTTTAGCAGTCATCCTAAATGTGCTATGTTATTAAATAATATATGTGAGTGCTTCAACAGCAAAATTCTTGATGCTAGGAAGAAGCCAATAATTGAAATGTTTGAAACAATACGGCGGTACATGATGCAGAGAATGCAAAAAAATAGAGATCTGGCCAAAGAGAAGTGGCAGACTTATCCTTACTGCCCCAGAATTCTTCACATTATGCAGAAAAATATAGATAGAACACCTAATTGTTTTCCATTCAAGTCAAATGATGATCTTTATGAAGTTAGCTACCCATATGGTGACAAATATGCAGTGAACATCAAGGAGCAAACATGCTCTTGCAGAAAATGGGAATTAACAGGTATTCCCTGTCCCCATGCCATTGCTGCATTGTGGATGGCTAAAAAGGATCCTCTGCTATATGTTTCAAAATGGTATACAGTGGAGACATATATGAAGTGCTATGAAGGATCAGTGTATCCCATGAATGGAGAAAGTGAATGGGGGCTTACTGATGTTGGTGAAGGTCCTTTGCCACCCTTATATGGGAGAGCACCTGGAAGGCCTAAGAAGCTGAGAAGGAGAAGTGCAGAGGAGGTTCAACGAGCCAAAGAAAAAACTAAGAAGAAGATGACAAGAGTGAGACAGATTAACAAGTGTAGATACTGTCATCAAACAGGACATAATATGAGGTCCTGCAAGCTTCTCAAAGATACTCAAGATCCTGCAGTTGCAGAAACTGATATTAGTTCAAGCCAAGTTGCTGCTTCTACTAACAATCCAGCAGGCCAAGATGGAAAAAAAGCTGTAAGTTGTTTTGATGACTTGTTACATCTATCTTTACTATTTGGTATATAAATGACATATTTTCCTTTTAAATTGTAGGGAACAAGGAAAACCAAGAAGCCTGCTGCTAAGTCTTCAAATAAAATGGTATAAAACCTGCTACATCTTTTGATTTTTGTATTTATGCAACTTGACTTTTGCTACCTCACTATTTTGTGCAGAAGAGACAGCAATGTACAAGAAGAGTTGCAGCTACAGTTTGTAATGATGATTGAATCCTAAACATCAACAGGATGCTAAGCCACTGGTTGAGATTGACATAACATCCTCTACCACAGATCAAGTGGACCAGGATATGTACGAAGTGTTTGGGCTGTCAAGGTCTCAAGTCAAATATAACACTAAACAAGCCAGCACACAAACTAAAGAACAAGTAGAGATGCCCTTCAGGATTAGAGATGTTCATATGCATGTTGCTGCTGCTGCCAAGGCAGATTTAAGTGTTCCCAGTTCATCTAGATCGAAGGGAAAGGAGAAACTACTGTGATAGGAGAAACAACATGCTGAATAGTTGTTGCTTTTGTTCAAGCCAAGTTGCTGCTTTTGTAATTAACATGACTTTTGTTGTTTCAACTTTTGCCTTGCCTAGTAATTATGGAAGTGCAGGCTGTAATGTGAGAGCTTGCTTTATTTCGTTTATGGACCCATGTTCAACAACAGTCATGTAGTTTGCTTTATTTCATTTGGAATGCACTTTAATTGTATTCGGGTACGTTTGGATTGGTGTTTTTGAGTCTGTTTTTGAAAAACTGTTTTTCACATTCCAAATGCTACAGTAAATGTGTATTTCAAAAACAACTTCAAAAACACCAATCCAAACAATATATCAAAAACAACTCCAAATATATTTCAATTATGCATATTTAATTTGTATATTTTAATAAGTATATTTCAATTTGTATATTTTAATTATGTATTCTATATGTATATTTCAATTATATTTTAATATATTTTAATTATATATTTTAATATGTATATTTTAATTATGTATTTTAATATGTATATTCAATTATGTATATTATATATATATTATATTAATATAAATATATTTATTTCAATTATGTATAATATTATATATATTATGTCAATTGAAATAAATATTATTTATTTATATAAATACATTTATTTATATATAAATTTATAAATATATTTATGCAATTTTGTTTTATAATATATATTAATATGTATATTTCAATTATGTATATTATATATAAATTATATTAATATTAATGTATATTATATATATATATATTATACATTTTTAATATTATATATTTACATATACATGTCATAAATATTTTATTTTATTTAAAATATATTTATAATATATTTACATAAATATTATATGTTATATAAATTATATATAATATAATATATAATATATTATACATTTATATAAATCTACATTTATACATAATATATAAATATTTATGTATATTTATAATATACATTTATATTATATATTATATATAATATAATACATTTATAATACATTTATACATTTATATTAATATACATAATATTAATTTTACATTTATATATAATATTAATACATGTATACATTTATATTAATTATATTAATACATTCAACATAATATTAAAACATATTTATAATATATTAATTTATACATTTATATAATATTCATTTATAATTTATACATTTTTAATAATTTACACTTATACATTTAAATATACATTTATATTATGTATTATATATAATATAATACATTTATACATTTATATTAATATACATAATATTAATTTTACATTTATACATAATATTAATGCATATATACATTTATATTAATTATATAAATACATTTCTAAATAATATTAATATATATTTATAATATATTAATTTATAGATTTATAATAATATACACTTATAATTTATAATATATTTATAATATTCATTTATAATTTATACATATATAATAATATACACTTATACATTTATAAATATATTTATATAATGTATTATATAGAATATAATACATTTATATATTTTTATATGAATATATAAATATATTTATTTATAAATGTATTATAAATTCATAAATGTATATTTATATAAAAATTATAATTTATAATTATACATTTATATAATATTCATTTATAATTTATAATTTATACATTTATATAATATTCATTTATAATTTATAATTTATACATTTATATAATATTCATTTATAATTTATACATTTATAATAATATACATTTGTAAATATAAATGTATTATAAATGCATAAATGTATATTTATATAAAAATATAAAAATTATAATATTCTAAAAATACTCAAAAATATGTTTCAAAAATACCTCTAAAAATAATTCAAAAAAATCTACAATAAAAGTTTTTCATATAGTTTTTGAAAAACAACTAATCCAAACGGACTTGTTTTTCAGATTCGAAATGCTGCAGTGGTGTTTTTGAAAAACAACTCCAAAAACAGCTAATCCAAACGGAGCCTTGAAGTTATGATATATATATATATATATATATATATATATATATATATATATATATATATATGACAGCTGTTTTCATGTTCATCTGTTTGTATTATTTGCATTTGTTTTCTGGCTTGGTTTATCAGTACATGTGGGACAATCTTGGTTTATCAGCTTGGTTTATTTGCATCTATTTGTATTATCAGTACATGTGGTTTATCACTTCATGGCCATTTTATATATATGATAGGAACAACACTTTGACAAGGACGATTTTCTTACACTTAACGCATAGCTTTACAAACAAAATAAATTGCAGAGTTCATAAATTGCATTGTTGCCAAATACATTTCCCTTCCTAAATCCCACCTTTTATATAAATTGCAGAGTTCATTTGGACCCTTTATACAAACAAAATAAGTCCCTTTCTATACCCTGCAATTGGATATTACTTCATAGGGAAAAATGCAACTCTCATTCCAACAACAAACAAGGTCAACTTCAAAATGTTCTTCTGCAATTTTAGCAAAATCACTCCAATGTTAGCAGCAACTTGCCTCCCTTTGCTTTTCCCTTGCCTTTACTCCTCCAACTCAATACTAGCAAAACCACCAAAAGCACAATTATCATAATATAAAATTTCTCCCTCTTACGCATTCTTTCAACTTGTTCTTCCATTTGGTTAATCTTTTTTTAGCAAACTAGGAGTGAGAACTCTCCCTCTTGGACAAATTGGCTCATCAACCCATTCAAAGTAGCTGCATCTCTCAGGTCTCTACCATAACAATAATGACATTTTTCAGAAATTCGTTAGCTAAATTAACACATTGAAGGACCAATATTTTTACACAAATATTTCTTACCGGCCACAAAGAGCAACCAAGGAATCTTCTTTCCGGATTCTCGCCGTGCCAACAGGTGCTCATTTTTGTTCTCAACCCATAGTTGCAGAATGGAGTTGATGAACCACTGGAGGTTTCAGAACTTCTGCTCCTTATTAGGCAAAAATGAGACTTTAGAACCACTGCCAGATGCTCTGAGGATGAAATGTTTAAAGCTCCAGAGATTGGCAAAAAAATTTTGGGGTTACAGAAAGGCAGAGGGAAGAAGGAGAAGAAAGTTTGCTTTTCGTCCGTTGCAACACTTTTTGTTCCATTAAAAAATGGCTCCATTCGGTTTAACCCATTTTTTGTTGGGTTTACAATTGGGTCTAACGCCAATTTCTTCATTTCCCGTCAATTGTCCTTAATTGGCCAAAATTGCAGAAGTTTGAGGATGAAATGTGTTTGGGGTGAAACTTTGATGATGAAATTGATCAACAGCCCAAACTTTGAGGATGAAAAGTGCATTTTTTCCTTTTGTGATTTAATAATGTAAACTTTTGTAGACTTTTATCTCAAGGCTATAGTGTTAAATGTGGTGCATTACTTTGGAAATCTTCGGAGGCTTATTTTATTTTATTTTTTAAATACCCATAGAATTGTGCAACCTTTCCTGATTTATAACCTATCTTATTTTGCTTGCAGAGGTAATGTTCTAGTGCCAATGAATCTTCTCAGCAAGGTTGGTGAAATATACGCCTTGAACCCTTGGAAGATTAGAACACTAGTACCCCTTATGTAGGTGTATTTGATGCGAGAATCACTGAGCAAGATTTGAGGAATCACCTTAAACGCATTAGTTTTTTTGCTATGTTCTTACTCTTTCGCAAAGGAGTTTGGATATATGGTTTTGTCACTGTTGTATCAATGGGAATGCAAGGATTAAATAAATGTTTTAGGTTAGTTGGTGTTTTTCACTAAAGATTACATAGTAAAAGTTAATTTGGTCTGGGCACTATTTCTTCAACTTTTTTTTTGGTCATCTTCCTACATTTTCTATATCTAACTTGCTATACGGTACCTTCCTCAAGGTACTTTTTTTTTTTTAGAAATGACAACAGTCGTATAATCTAATCTATTCTACATTAAGGGGGAGGGGGCGGAGCTAAAAAGGCCCAGGGATAATTCGGAGGAGACTGAATTACTACCGAATTAAACGGGTGCACAACACACCCGTCTCGAGGTACATGATAACCATTTGTGTAAGGAACAACATAGGAGCTGACCTTACTATCTATTTCAAAGAGCAGCCGAACCAAGATATTTTGCTTAACTTGGTCTAATGCCATTATTTGTGGATTGAAAAAGAATTTGAAAAGTGATTATCCATTGAGAGACTGCTTTATATATGTTAGTACGATGAAAAGAATTTGCAGGAAAGCCGTAGGGGCTAGTGGCTAGGGGAAGAGCATTACTTGTGTTTGACCATATGTATTTTCATTCTCTTAGACAATGGGAGTGAGAGATCAAAATGTTTAGCTAAATTCTGCAAATTTGTATTTACTTGTTGAAGTTGGTAAGATCATAATTAATGTTTACATAGTAAGCATTGATTTGATGATGTGGGCCAATATTTTTACTTTATTTTCTAGGCGTAATTTTGGTAATGAAAATATTCAAGTGATGTTGTGATATGTAGACATTTCATTCTAATAAACAAAAAGGCAAAAAAAAAAAAAGGTGGTGATATGATAGTTAAGATGCTTTAGTAGTCATGTAAATCTACTCTAAAGTTAAAATGAAAACAGATCATATTCTACGATTATAAAGATTTTTTTAATAATTGAAAAAGTTGTGCAAATTAAGGCAAATTATCTCCTTTTTCCCCGCTAAAATATTGTTATTATTGGAAGGAACCAATCTTTTTAATTCTAAATTTAAGTAATTCTAATCCTCCATGAAATCTTCTCCCAGTCAAACAAAGAATTTGGAGTTTCAAATAAACTCTTACTCAATTCTATCTAGAGCAAATTATCCTACTAGCCATTAAATTCTTAGAATGTTTTAGTCAATCAACTATTAATAATATATTTTTATTCATTAAATTATGAAAAGTATAAATTTTGAATCATTTCATCTGACTATTAATAGTACGTCTTGTAAGTCATGCGAATTTTTAAATTTGATAGAATTAATGATAATATTAGATTGAATTATTTAAAATTTATACTTTTGATAATTCAATAATGAAAAACGTACTAATACTTATTAAATGATCATATTTTGACTATTAAAAAAGTGGAGTGCCTATCCCAATAATTTGCTCTCCTATCTATTAGGCAAACCGAAGAATTGCAATGTCTTGGGACTGGAATTCATAGAATTTCAATTCTACAAGAATACAATTCCAACTCCATAGCTTCTAAGGCAAATGTAATTAAAACCGGTTCATTTATTCAGCAGAGTTACACACTGAAAGTGTACGCTCGGCAACGATGATTAGCAAAATAAGGTTGATCGGACGGCCACTTTCGGCAGCGGTTCTGGCGCAGCTACAGCTACCGACGTATTCCAATTGTTACTCCACATTAGTGTCCCCGTCAGCGACAACCGCGTCATCATCTGCTGCTGCTATTGAAGCTGAGAGAAGCATAAGGGATGGACCTAGAAACGATTGGTCTCGGGATGAAATTAAATCCATCTACGATTCTCCTCTTCTCGATCTCCTCTTTCATGGCGTTTGTTCCTTTCTCCCTCACTTCTAATTATTTTGAGAATTGAAACCACTATCTATTTAAATTTGGAAGACATTTTTTTTATTTTGTTTAATTTTTTAGTATGAATTTTAATAGTGAGAAATTTGTTGATTTTATAGGCTCAAGTTCATAGACATGCTCAAAACTTTAGAGAAGTGCAGCAGTGTACTCTTTTGTCTATAAAGACCGGAGGCTGCAGTGAAGATTGCTCATATTGCCCTCAATCATCTAGATATGATACTGGACTCAAAGTTCAGAAGCTTATGAACAAGGATGCTGTTTTGGAGGCAGCTACAAAGGTCAAATTGTTTTTTTTTTCTTCTATTATTTGAGAAATGATTTTTTCCCCTCTTATGAATGCTGTAAGAATGGAGGAAATCACTTTTTTTTTACCAACATAATTCGCTTTCTTTTTTGGTTGGTTTCCTTAAGTTGGAAGCACGTATGGCCTTGATAGAATTGTGATGAGTCTAGGAGTACTTAGATAACATGGCGAGAGATAGACTGTGCGACTTCTTGGTGATGCCCTTTTTTTTTGGTGTTGTAGGTCCATAAATGAGCTATAAAGTTGTAAATATGTCTGTAGGGCTTCACATGAGATCAGTGAAAGTAAAACCATGAGTTTTGGAGCGAGAAAATCATGCAAGGTTAGTAGAATGATGAGTTTTGGAACAGGAAATAGTGTGGGATAAGTTATTATGATGAGCTGTTGGGTATTGGAGGTCAAAGCAGTGAATTATGGTTTTCATTGCTTTTCAAAAGCTATGGAAATGACAGGTACAAATGTCAAGTATACTTAAGCAGAAGTTATGGTATCAGTATTTCTGCATATTTGGTGATATGGACACTCATAATATTTATGGAGTGTGGTTTCTGTTTCTTCCCTAAACTGGATATTCTCATGTATCAAAGGTCAAACTTGTTAGTGTATCATGAGTTAGCAGGTGGTAGGGTGGAAAGCCAAGAATCTAATCCATTTTAGGCAGTCTTGTGAGGCATGTGATAATTCTTGTGCTTTATCCCTTGGCAAAGACTGTTCACAATCTGGATGAAAAAAATGCAATTTCTTATTGATGTTGGAATCTGCAGTCTCTATTGGTTATTACATTTTTACAACTGTTACTGGCTTGTATATGTGCAATGCTCTCTTTACCTTTGTCAAAAAGCATCATGCTATTCTCACCTAAACATGTACTTATTTTATAACAATGTTATTCTCATTGAGGGAGCGGCATCTCATCTCCATTCCCATCTTTCCTGGTTTTGTTCACCTAAATGAAATTATTATGGCCCTTTGCCTCTTGCCATGTCAATGCCTCCAATACAGGGCATCTGATTACCACAATGACATGTCGATTTCAAAGAATGGACGCCAAGCATGAGTAAAATCTTTTAAAAATTGAACAGAAAATCTCATCTTCTTCCACACCTGCATGGGTTCTGCAGTCTTCTTTCTTGATTGATCATTGCTTTCCTGTCTCCCAGTAGATCTGTTGCATTGTTCTAAATGTTGGAATTTTCATGCATCTCTCCATCTTAAGTGAATTTTGTTAGGAAATGAGCCTTGGGTGGTGGTTGGAACTGAGAAACCACCTATTGCTGCTGCTGGAAAATAAGGTATCCTCATGAAGTTCCAGTATTACATTGATTTACCTTAGGTTCATCAGATTGTATTTTAAATAAAGTCACCAAGATATAGAATACTGAGAAACTAAGTCCTTTGGTTTCGTCTGGCAATACAAGTCCTTCCAAAATCTGCCACAACCTTGGAAACGCAAGGTTGAGAATCAAATTCATCTTATAAAACCATTTTGATATAGTAATTGACAAAATAAAAAGAAAGAAGATTGCAAGAATCAAATAAAAGAGTGAGAAGAGAAGATAGTCTTTTCCAGGCTATGTAGCGTAGAGGGTCAACTGGCAGAAAGAAAAGAGGGACAATAGAGACAAGATTTGCAGGGAGGAGAGAGGGAAGAAAAGGAAGAAAAAATGAGAAATGGTTTCACATTCAGAGCATTCCTATTGGCAAAGCAAGTTATTGGAAAATATTAAATCCCATTACATTTATACACAGTCCAAACTTGGGAACCACAATTTGATGCTCCTTCGGCTCCTGGAGTTGCCATATTTTGACATTAGGTGCCCAGCTATGCATTTCCCTCCCTGCTTACCTGATACTTTAGTGGCAGGCATGGTATCGTCGCTGAAGAAGTTTGCATTATTGTATTAAGACAGACTTGCAGAGAGGAGAGAGAGGCAAGAAAAGAAAATATGAGAAATGGTTTCACATTCAGAGCATGCCTATTGGCAAAGCAAGTTATTGGAAAATATTAAATCCCATTACATTTATTCACAGGTCTAAACTTGGGAACCACAATTCGATGCTCCTTCGGTTCCTGGCATTGCCATATTTTGACATTAGGTGCCCAGCTATGCATTTCCCTCCATGCTTACCTGACACTTTAGTGGCAGGCACGGTATCGTCGCTGAAGAAGTTTGCATTATTTTATTAAGACAGACTTGGTTTAAGTTTTTGATATACTTGTAAATGACTAAACTATTTCTTGAACCATTATATACTGTGTTAACCATCTTTTCTGACTTCAACCTCACTAACGATAATACAAAAACTCGGTGTTTTTATTCCTCTGTAGGCAAAAGAAGCTGGTAGCACGCGTTTCTGCATGGGTGCTGCATGGAGAGACACAATTGGAAGGAAGACAAATTTCAATCATATCCTTGAATATGTTAAAGAAATAAGGTAATAGACCAAATCATTTGTGTATGGTGATCAAGGTGATTAAGGGTGCTAAAACTAGTATTGTAGTCCTATTAGAACTGACCTGAGTTGCTAAAACGAGGGCAATCTATCATGTGGTTCCTTTGTGGTTTTCATGAAAAAGCTGTTACTGATTCACGTCTTTCTCTTGTCCAGTACAAATTATGTCCCAGTCAATCCTAGATTTTCTTTTGTAATGTATAAGGATGTCAACAATGAAAAGTTTAGTTCCAGAGTGGTAAGTTTTGGGTAAATTCAATCTAGCTTTAGGTTGTCACACTTTGGAAGGTTTATTACCACTTTGTAGTCTCTTTTTTGTTTAGTTTTGTCTTTGTCCGAGTGTATTTAGTAAAATTTTAAGCTTCTAATACTCTTTTAGGATGTTCCTATACTTTAAGCAGCTCTGCTTTAATTTTTTACTTTTTTTTTTTTTTGCTTGTCTCGGGAATCCATAGTTCATTTCAATCAGTTTTATTTGTGCAGCATGGTAGATGAAATATTCAAAATATATTTGATTAAAAACGAAATTAGTTCTCGTCTCTGGCATGAAATTAAATTCTGGAGAAGTTCTTCGATTTTTAAGATAGTCAGAAGCTATGTATAGACTAGCTGCTGGGGTGATTCCTACCATTACTGTTTTCTTCTTTTTCTTGTGGTGACTACCAGTGGTAAAGAACAATCACCTATGTTTTAAATTCTAGTTCCCAGAGATTGCACGCTTTTGTTTCTTCTGGTTATTTCTCCTGCAGCATGTTTATCTATCCTTCCCATTTCTTCCAGATCGACTTTAAGTTGATTCTAAATCAATTTCTTAAAGAATATTTGCTATCTGGCTGATATATCAGAGAGAATTTGTTTCCATTTTGTTTTCAAAACGTTTCTGCATTAGCAATTATGTAAAATGCATATCTCATCCCTCATTTTTCCAAGTTTTCTCTAAGCAATTCAATGAGAGATTTTGGATGGAATTTGCTGGGGGAAAAACAAATTATGCATAATCATACTTAACCTGCTTGTAATTATAGTTGAGTTGGAATTTGGCCCCTGAGATTGAGTATCTGTTTGTTCCCGAGAATATGGATCAAACCACTAAGAAAAATGGTGAAAAATGTTATATGCTCTTTATTATTTTGTGCATGGACTAATTTCCTTTCTTTTTCTACTTTGTTTTGATTTTTCTTCTCAATTTTGTCATATCAGAACTGCCTCTCCTCTCCTAGTATTCTTGGCATACGGGGGGATTGGGATTGATAAAGCTATCCATTTTTTCTAATGATAATTTTGATCACATGATTTGATAATAGCACACTAAGTCATACTTGAAAGTACAGGTTCACAAATATGTTTGTATGGAAATAACTGATACTAATACTAGAAAATGCCCTTATTTTTTTTCCATTTTGGTAAATCTGATTTATTCACTAAAGATTCTTCTTCAATGACTTGAAAAGAAAGAAAAGAAAACTAGTGCTTTCTGTGAGTTCTGTGTATGGTTTATCTTTTTTCCCCCGTTTCTTCTCCTGTTGTGGACAGTTACTAATAAAACAAGTGGAAAAACACCACTTTTAGTTTAAAGCACATTTAATCAAGTAATTATTTTATTTGCATACACAATATTGAATTAATTCTTTAAAATGAAAATAACAAATTCAATTTTATTATAACTAAATTGGCATAAAAAATATTTGAAGCAAACTAAAGTTTATGATGATTAAAGTAACATTACAGATCAAAGATATAGATGGGCAAATTAGTTGATAAAAGAAAGACTTTCTGTCATGTTCTTGAAGGCAAAATTAAGCAGGATAGTTGAGTGTTACTCTTAGCGGGTAAACTGGTGATAAAGTAATTTTAAGTAGGGCAAAGTGCAAATGTCCTCTGATTAAAGGGAGGGAGTGTAATTAGCCTATATTTGCAGTGATAAATGATTTAGGCTTTGTAGTGTAATAAAACCTATTCAAAAGATTTTGGAGTAAAAGGTTATCTCCCCACCCAATATGCATCAAATGTACATTTTCACTAAAACATGGCTTCAGATATCAAAGAAGTCTGTAAAAATTCTTATTCTGTTTCTGATTATGATTCAGTTGTAGTTTTGAATCACATTGAAGCGTATCACTCTTTTTCTCAATTTTGTGATTTATATCATGCTTTGCCAGTAGATTATTATAAAGAGTTTATATAAAAGATTTGTTCGGTCTGTCGAGTAGTCTGCATCTTAGCCTGTAAACATTAAAAGGAAGTCTTTAAATTCTATTCAGTTTGGTGGCATTTGGACAATTACATTACTGAAAGCAATCTTGGGAAACATATCTGCAGTGTAAGTTCTAAGTCAATGCAAATTCGTAATTCTAATGTATGCTACAAAAAAAAAAAAAAAAAAAAAAAACTTTCTTCTGAAATAAAGTATAAGTTTGTTTTCAATTTGAGGCTGTATCCTTTGTATATGGAGCAACTAGTAAGCGAGCGTGCTGAATCATCCAAGTTTCTTTACATGGGCTATGCTTCACTTGAAAAAGAAAATAAAAAAAAAGAGCAACAATTATGCAGTTAATGAATAGTATATCATATGAAGATGTAATTAAATCAAATAAATTCAATTGAACATTAATGTCTGGAATAAAGATTTAATTAGCTTAGATTATCCTACTAGGTTTTTCAAGTGTCAAGAAAAGTCGGAGCTTGCAAAATGGGAAAAGGCTTGAAAAGAGAAAAAAAGGAAAAAAAAATTGATTAAATAGTGCCATTCCAAGATTTGATTATACTGTGATTACCTTATTTTTTTACACGAAAATAATAAGGAAAAAAATGTCCTTTTGAGTTGGTATTTTTGGACATCAGTTGCCTATGTAAAAATACATGTTCAGGTAATCTTGCACGTGCTGATGGGCACACTCACCAAAAAACTATATCTATATGCCAATATATTTGTTGTAATACCCTAAGGCAGCCCTGTGGGAATTTCAAATGTTGTGCCTATTAAAAGGTAATTTCTTCATGCATTAATATTTCAAAAAATGAAGGTTTAACAAAACCATGACATACCACAAGAAATGTGGTAATAATTTTGCTACTGACTTTCAGTTGTGAAAAACTGGATGAGTATCACCTTTGATTCTTTAGATGTCTCATAGGAGATGTATCATGTTCCTTCCTGTCTCATCTAGATTGTGGCCTTATGAACTGTCTTTACTGTCATGTATCTGTATATGTTTAGAAGTCTAATTGCTTTCCATGTAAAGGAATATGGGAATGGAGGTCTGCTGCACTCTAGGTATGCTGGAGAAGCAGCAAGCTTTAGAGCTCAAAAGGGCAGGTCTTACTGCTTACAACCATAATCTTGACACATCAAGGGAGTATTACCCCAATATTATAACCACGAGGACATATGATGAACGCCTGGAAACCCTGAAATATGTCCGCGAAGCAGGAATAAATGTCTGTTCAGGTACTTCCATCCACCATGGTGATTGGTTTTCTTAAAATACCAGAGCTCTCTCTCTCTCTCTCTCTCTCTCTCTTTCTCTCTCTCTATATCCTTTTTTTGTGTCTGACAAAACATAGAAACAGCCATTGCTCTTTTTTCAGAAAACCACTAGTTAATTGCTGCATGCTGCATTTGGGAGGATCTAATGAGTTGTTTGCTATGCTATTTGAGGACTCAACTTGCAGAAATATGTGAAAACTAGTTACTTAAATGTTTCAACCTTCAACAATAATTAATCACTCAGAAACAGGGATGAATTCATTTTATCATTGCCTTGGAAGTATGAGGTGGTAATGTGACAAATTCAGATTGTTATGTGATATTTATAGTCATGTTTATAGTCATCATATTTATAGTCATGTGGTATAAGGCCATCCACAATAAAGATTGTCCATCGAGAACATGCTGGACTTTCTGATAATTGTTGATCACCAGGAATAGGGACAGAATTTGGTTACCATCGAATTTAAAGTGTTGTCTCGAGTTGTTGAATGGACTTCTGATGTAGGATCTCCTATCATGCTTATTAAAAAGAATTTGAGATTTGCATTGTCTCAATGGGATTTTTTAATAACTCTAGGTTTTGTAGATTACTATTTTTTCCTTCTTTTTCCCATAATTGTTCATCAAATCATCTTTCTAAGATTTTAAACCTGTTATTAGTGCTTCTAAACAACAGGAGTATGAATTGTACCTATCATATGGTCTTTGAGAATCACCACCTGTGAATGGTTTTGTCATGCATTTGTCAGTTGCAATAAGTGGGATGAAGTTCTCCAGAGATTGGTTATGTAGAGATGTAGTAAAATAATTTTCATATGATTTAATACTAAAGGTAGATTCGGATTATAGACAGTAAATTTTGAAAGCTACATAGGTGATAGACAACATTCAGATATTTGAGAAGTTCACAATTTGCACTTGTGCTAAACAAATCTGACATCAATTAAGATATTGTCATTAGAAACAACTGTAAAATTCTCTCTATGGATTTAATCCATTTGTACTGCTGACACACTAGAAAAACTATAATTTCTCTTAATGCTTGTTGCCTTTCAGAGTCTAGCAATCTTGGACCTATAAGCTAAACAGCTAGCTGCATTTTCTGATATATAAATTACACAGCCGTTTACATGGACAAAAGCTTATTGAGTCAACATATACAATGTTCTTGTTCCTAGTCTGTTAGAAACTGGACTTTGGCATGATGCAAAATTTTAAGATTATTTCTAAGCCCCTCAATTTCTGTCAATAGGAGGAATAATAGGACTTGGAGAAGCAGAGGAGGACCGAGTGGGTTTGTTACATACACTAGCTACTCTTCCTACTCACCCGGAGAGTGTTCCCATCAATGCACTTCTTGCAGTAAAGGGGACACCACTCCAGGATCAAAAGGTACTCCGTACTCCATAGGCTTTGAAGTTGTTGAAGCTGTGCCAGAGTAGAGACGTTCATCGTGCTATGTTTCTTGCATTTGTCATCTTTTATATCCAAGCTACATTATATATGGTTGCTTATGTGGCTTCACTTCTCACCTACAGTGGTGATTTACCTCTAACAAATATTGACTTCACCTAGGATATTGTTATCTGGCATAATACGTACTATATAAAACATAAAGGAGGAAGTATCATGCTAAGCTGTAAACATGTGAGCATCTCTGAGCATGGTTAATAAAGACAAGAAAGTTGCACTACCTGTCATGGAAATTACAGGAAATATTAATTTATGCATGTGAAAGTCATTCTTGAGCATTTCCCAGAATCTTCATATGGTTGACAAAATTCATATTAGTGGCACAATGGTTGCCAAACACATTATTCCAAATATTATGCTGGTTGACTAGACTAGGTACCTCATGTCTTGCTGTTAAAAATTCTAGAAACCAGTGATTGCTTCAGATAATTGTAAAGCATGTTATTGATGCATTCAGCTTTCATTCATGTTGTATAAGCAACAGTTTTGTTTAGCACTTAATCGAGCACATTATCTTCCATGAAACTCTTGCCACAAAATTTGGAGATCTGGTTTAACTTTTGTTTTATGTCTCTTAAATCAGCCTGTTGAAATATGGGAGATGATTCGGATGATTGCAACTGCTCGTATAATAATGCCAAAAGCAATGGTCAGGCTTTCAGCTGGCAGAGTTCGGTTTTCTATTCCAGAGCAGGCTCTATGTTTTCTTGCTGGTGCAAATTCCATTTTTACCGGCGAGAAATTGTTAACAACACCAAATAATGATTATGATGCTGATCAATATATGTTTAAGCTGCTTGGACTAATTCCAAAAGCTCCAGACTCGTCCGAGCTTGCATTGAAGGATGTTGAAGCCGAGGATATCGAAGAAGTAATTTCTTCTTCAGGTTAAGATTTGCTAGATTAAACAGGGAGTTTAAAATAAAAAACTAGTTTAGTTGTCGCAGCTTCCGTCTTGAACTTGGAGATGAAACTTGATCTTTTTCAACCCGGGAATTCAATCTTGTATTTCCCTTAACAAGGAGAAAAAAGGTTGAACATCAATGCTCTGTTTGAATTAGCATTTTTTTTTAAATAACTGTTTTGTTTTTAAAGTCTATAGTAACAACTCCAAAAACAATTCAAAAAACGCATACCCTCAAGCCCCTAGACCGCCAGATGTCCACTTACATGGCTGCAGATCACCCCATCAGGGCTGACTCTATCGACGCTGCTTCTTTCCTTGACGCCGTTGACGAATTAGCCGCCATTACTCATGAATGGGCTCCCATGGGTCACGATAAGTCCTCCTCCTCCCGCCTTGACCGGGCTGATGAATTGCTCCAGCAAGCTATGTTTCGGTGTCATGGAGCAGAAGTTAGCTAAGAGAAGCTGGAAACGTGAAATAAAATACACGCCTTTAGTAAGTAACTTCAAGCAAGCTGTAGACGTGGAATACTGGCATCACGCCTTTATGAAGTAAAGTAGACGTGCAAAATAAAGGAGATTGCAAGTGAAGGCGTGGGAATTAGAATCACGCCTTTCCTGGGAACAAGCTCAAGCAAGGTGAGCTTCTAAGCAAGTGGCTCTACAACAGATTCTGTTAACTCCTCACATGGCTAAGCTGGATTAGGAAGCGACAAAGGAGCTGGTTGTTAGCTAACTCTATATAAAGAAAGGATCAGTAGTAGAAGGATAGGATTTTGTTAGTCATTGTAAGGGATCATTCCCTGAGCATCTTCTTCTGTTTTCCTTCATTCTGCCATTTTCTTCTCTTTTCCCGCCCAATCTGTAATCTTCTTATTCAATCAACATCAATACAATTTCGTTTGGTTATTCATCAGTTCATTATTGATTTTTTCCTGTTATTAATCTTCTGTTCTGCATTAGTCTTATCAATCGATTCCATTGGAAGCAGCTCTGTTGCCTAGTTTCTGTTTGATACCATCACATTCGGTTTGAGGATGAGCTTAAAATCCTAATGGAAACAGGGGAGTGAGTCGTTTGATGTGACCCGGCTCCGGGACGGTAAGTGAGGAAACCCCAACTACTCATTTGACTCCGACGAAGAAGAATTTGACGGTGGAGGGAGTGAAATCCCAGTTGCCCATCCGCTGTAAAAATTTTGAATTCTAAAGATGCAAATTAAAATTTTGAATTGTTAAAATACCCTAAAATATATTCTCAAAAATAACTTCCAAAAACACTCTCAAAACACTTAATCACTTATAGTAAAAGATTTTTATATACATGCTACAGCAAAATATTTGAAAAATACTCCCCAAAAACACCTCTAATCAGGTAATTCATTGTCCCCTATTTTGTTTTCAACTTTATTTGGATGTGTTATTAAAGTTGGGTCACTAAATTTCATGAATTAGTACGAATAGACTTTTAAAGTGTAAAAGACATGACATTCTATATTGTCCACTTATAACATTTTGGAGGCAATAGTGGAAAAAACAATGTAATATCCCAATAAAAAGTCTGCAGCAGATTAACAATTTCAATATAAAAACCTTTGTTTGCTTAGAGAAATGGTTCAAGGTTTTACTTTCTTACAAATGGTTGACTAAAGTTGAAAGGGCCAAGGGATTGTTGTATTTTGACAAGGAAAATTATCCATTTAGTCCTTCAACTTTTTCCTTAAACCAATTCCATCCTCAATCTTTTATTTGGATTTATAAGTTCCTTAAACTTAGGGGCCAACTGCATCCTTTTAAAGCAATGCCGCCATTTAGATCTTTCCGACAAAAAAAATCAACAACTATAACTGGGTCTTCTTCAATCAAGAGCAGCCCCCTCCTTTACCACAACCATTCTTCTTTTTGCCACACACTTCAACCCCCTCCTTAATCACTACCACACCCATTTTTGCCATGGCTTTAAAAAAAACTTGGCCCCATAGGATAATTAGTGGCAACATCAAAATATTACATTTCCTCCTATTAAAAAAAAAAGAAAGTTATAAAATATGTCCTTTATAAATCAAAATTTTTGGCCCCACAGAAACTTTATATAACAAATTTTTAATGCACACTTGATGAGTACGCTACTGCTCAAAATATATTTATAAAAACTATTTTGATAAAAATAAGTAAAATAAAAAAGAAGCCAGATTTTATGAAGAGCACAATACCAAAAATTTTAAATAATTTAGGATAATAAAAATGATTATTTTTAATGACTGAAGAAGTATAAATAGCTTGGCATTGTGAAAGGAAGGGATAAGAAAGAACATTTTAAGGATAAGTATGTACCAAGTGATTGAAATCAATAAGGTTGTTGGCATTAAAGTTTAGGATTAATTTTTAGCTAGTTTGGGATGGTCGCAAGTCTTCTTTCATATGTTTACAAAGTGAATGTTCTGCTGCTATCCTTGCTGTGAATAGTGTCTAAAAATTTTCAGATGAAGTCCATACTATTTTTTTTTTCCTAATTGAATTTTACATTATCCAATAATTCCCTCTATTTAAAGGGACAAACAATTCAAGTATTAAAACTCATCTTAAAAAGGATTTCTCCATGCTTTTTTGAACTTTGATATGAAGACTATGTTTTTCTCCTTCAATATATTTGTTCACGAACACATATTTTAAGACTAATGAATGAAGTACCTTTCAAATATCAAAATATTTTCTAAATTTGAGGATCCTAAAGTCCAAAAACAATTTTGTAGGTGATAGGTTTCATTTTTTTTCATCCTATCAATTTGTTCGAGTAACTTTCACATTTATAGATGTTATGAACATAATTTTTAAACTAAATTCTAGCATACTAAACATCTTACATATTTGTATTAAATGCTATTATATTTTCATTTTTGTTGCACGTTGTCATCAATAGAGTGAGGTCTGCAAATATTGTAATAATTTTCCCATTTATAACCAAGTTGTCAGTTTTTAGAAAAGAAAAGGATAGATAAGGTTATCCAAGAATTACTTGCATTGCTTACCCAATGCAAGCAATGAGGAGAAATGACAACGGGTATTTAGATGTTCACCATTTTTTGTAAGAATTTAGATGCTTGTAACAAATCATTGTTTGATTGATTTCTTTTGCAAATGAAGCTTTTGGTCTTATTAGTATATTTTGATTTACCAGGCCAACTTAATTTCCTCTCAACTAATTCAGTGTAAAACAAACTAGTTATCTTTTGGGTGGGCAATGTGGCATTAAATAAATTAAATATGACAAGCATTTCACACAAAGATATAATGCAAATCACGCTGGATCTCTCATGCAACAATTGAAGATGAATGTGCATATCATATTCTCAAGATGAATGCAACAAATGCTAATGGAAGATAACACTCTTCTTTTCAAATTATATAGTGCCATTTATCCTAGCAATTGCACCTCTAGGTTAGGGAAAACAAATAGGTCAAACATCAATTTAGACTGCAATGTTCACCATATGAACAAGTTCAACATCATTGGATGGTGCTATCACAACCACGTTTTGCAAACTTAACATAAATGTAGCATCAAATCTACCAAAATGTGTTGGACCATGCCATCCAACTAATCCTATGCTTGAAATCACAAAATGCATCAGAATGTTTTGTTGGTCTACATCATGGACTAATAAGGTTGCCATAGAAAATTACGGGGAAGTGAATTTTACTGTTTTGGCGAAACAAGCATTTTTTTTTCTTTTTTTTTAAAATATTTTAATTGCAGTTTTATAAATAAAAAAAAAATCAAAGACTGATTCATCAGGTTCAAGCCATACTACCACCAAAATAATACTGCAAAATGGACCTGGCAGTGAGGAGGGCTCTATGGGACCTCCCCAGCCATTGAGCTATACCTCAATGTTTTGAGTTGATCTTTCGTAGACTAATATCCAAATTTTTTCTAACACAAGTAGCATGTTTATAAATATGCATAAAACTTTTATAGAGTTTTAACAAATCTTTATATGCTTGAATCGATTCAAGCCCATTTGCATGAGAAGAATAATTAGATAGCAATGTTTTAGATCTTTTCGATCAAAGTGATTTATTATTATTATTTTTACTTCATGAAACTCACAATTTTGTATTCCTATGCTAATGTGCACAATAATTAGTGCCAAACATGCTTGTTTATGTTCATAATTTCAATAGCATAAACTTTAAACTATATGAGTAACCTTCTAGTTCGAGCTTCTCTGCTTCCTTGATCCTTAAAAAGGTTACTATCGAATATATCTCAACATTGAAAGTAGACCAAAAGTAGCTTTCATCATTGACTCAAGTATTTACAACATTAAAGTCCTGTCTCCGGACTAAAAAGTGTTAGTGCAACCTATCAGAATGAAACATGGAAGATTATGTCGATGACACACTAGTAAAAAGTAAAAAGAAAGAGATCATGTGAGGACCTCAATAAAATCTTCATTGCATCAAGAAAGAACAAATTGAAGTTGAATAATTAAAAAAAGGTGAGCCTTCTATCTAAAGGTGGCAAATTCCTTAATTTCATAATAACTGAAAGAGGGTAGAAGCTAACCCCTCTAAAATCAAAGCAATTCAAGATATGAAGCCACCTCAATGGGTTAAAGAAGTTCAAAGGCTTATTGAAAAACTAGCTACAACTAGTTGCTTCTTCTCTAAAGCGAGTGATAGAAATTTCTCCTTTTTCAATGATATAGACAAATGAACGCCAAGTTGCCTTCGAGAACTAGAAGAAGTACTTGAGTTTATCATCCCTCCTCGCCAAACCTATACTTGGTGAGTTTACCTTGCTCATCAACAGTTGTGAGGGCGGTTGGCCGCCATCTCCTCACTCCCAAACCCCCAGCCCACCACGGACTGGATAAGCACCTTGAATACCACAAAAAAGAAAAAAAAAAAAAAAAAAAAGCTGTGAGGGCGGTTTGGACATAGGAAGAAGATAAAGTTTAAAAACCTATATATTATGTAAGGAAAGTATTGAATGATGCTAAGGTATCCAACTATTGGGAATTTGATCACTGCACTAGTAACAAATGGCGCGAAAGCTCAGACCTTTAACTTCTTAGCCATCCTAGTGTGATGCTAAATATTTACCAGTTAAAAACGATCCTCCTTAAACCCAAAATGTCGTGAAGATAGGTGAATCAGACTATTAAACTTAGTGCATATGACATCTAATCTGGCCCTCGCACGATTATTAAAGCATAAGGCTTATCAAATTTCATATTGAAATGGTGGAGAGTAGAGAGAATGACTTACAACTTTGCTTGAGTAAGAAAGTTCAAGTAAAACTACACTAGCACTCAAGTAGATATGGATCAAAGCAAGGAGACATTTAATATCCAAACAGGCGTAAATATCCTATAAAGAAAGAGTTTATCCATGCAAAAAGCACAATACTTTATTGTATGATGTAAGAAAAAGAGTTGCATACACAAAATTACAAAAAAAATATGTGCTGTGTTTGATAGAGCAAAAATATGACACTTATGTATTGAATTCTTTGTATCCACACTTATGTAAGCAAGATTTCACTAACTTGAATCGTTATTGATTTAATCATTGAGTTAACCATAATTGACCCGTGAAATTCTGAGTACATTAAGAATACTACATACATGTACTAGATAGGTAAATTAACACTACTAGAGAAGTGACTATTTACTATGAAATTTTCAACTAATTTCGTAGCCTATAATGATCAATAGGCTATGAAGCAAGTTTCATAGCCAATAGCATAGTTTTTTGCTACAAAGCCTTCAAATTGTAGCCATTTTTGTCACAAATATAATTCCTTCATACAGTAATAAATTTGTGAATAACAATAGCTGTGAAAATCTACTTTTCCCAATGAGATAGAAATCATGGCCATTCTTGTTGGGCAATGGCTATGAAGCGCCATTCTTGTTAGGCCACTTTGTAGCCAAAAGATTTAATCTTTTATCTATGAAATAATTTTGTAGCCAATGCAAATACTCATTTGGCTACGAATCAGTTTTGTGGCCAATGCAATTGATCTTTTGCCTACAAAGTTTGTTCCTAGCCATTGCTAATAGTCGTTTGGCTATGAATAAGTTATGTAGCCAATGTAGTTAGCCCTGGCGGAGCCACATAGAAGCCAATGGGGTCAATTGATCGCATTTAACTTTGGAAAGAATTAGTTTTTAGATTTAGAAAATTTAGAAAATTTTAAAGTTGCATTTTATTTCATACCACTGAATTTTAACAAATTCCCTTTTCTATACATCTTTGTTGGGATCTAAGCACGGAGCAAACAACTATTAAGATATCAAGTACACAACAATTTAATGACAAATAAGTCACAAGTATAAAAGATAAATGACACAATATTTAACATGGTTTGACTTTATCATTGAGCCTATGTCCACGGAGAGAAACCCGTTCTTTATTATGAGAGGAAAATTCTATACAAAAATACAACTTGAATTTAAATCCAAATCTTGTATACCATCTCTAATCTCCCAAGAATTCTTTCTCACATCCCATATATAAGGTTACATGTCGCTCGATCTTCTGTGCCACTTTATAGTATGTCTAACCCATATACTTGTAGAGAATATTATTTGGTCAAAACCAAATAATAACAGGAAACCAATGCTAATTTCTAGACTTGTACAACATAAAAAATAACTTCTAAATCCTAAACAAATTAGAAAATTACTTGGTTACTATTTCAAGTAACTAAAACTAATTAGGAAACTATTTACATCCACACAAAATAAGAAACCTGCTTAAAAAAAATTAAGCCAATATTCTAACAAATCTCCACATTAGCGAATATTTCTTTTAGCAACCATTTACCTTCAACTACCAAATTATATGGTACCGAACTACACATCCAAATCAATAAAGTCCTATACCAAATTGATTCAATCGGCAAATGAACATATGTAATTACATCGAGTCCAACCTCTAGTTGACTTGCAGGAAGGTGCCTCAATTCACGTTCTCCTTTTATAGGATTTTTTCTTACCACCACTTGCAATTTGGGATCCCCTTCTGTGAGTTCTATTCCTAACCATTGAGGTAACCAAGTGATAAAATCACCATACTCCTTTCCATCTTTAGGACTGTCTCGCCATGTGTGGTTTTCAAGACTCCACTTGTAACATAAAACTCGTAGCCATCAAAGTCTTTTGGCATTTGAAAATTAGATTCCTCTGTTTCTTTAGAACTCATGCCACACCACATAAAGAACATAATCTGAATCTAAGAACCATCTAGGATGAAGTATCAACCGTTAGAATTGTGAGAATAGCTCCGTCGGTTCATGTCCAAAATCAACATTGGACGCCACCTTTCTTTGACCATTGAATCACCTATTTAGATTCGCCGTCAAGTATCTTTATGCTTTCCGACTTCCCATTTTCACCTTCAATGTTTCTTGTCAAGCCATTAAAACCAGGATACTTCCCATTAAATTATTCAATTGGTAGCAGCCACCTATTCACTTGATTTCAGTAGATAATTAGGATCCAACCATGAACCCCACTCTGATACCAGTTTATTGGGATTCAAATACTTGTGAGCAGTCTAATCTCGCAACCAAACTCTGATACCACTTGTTAGGGAGAAACACCTTAAGAGAACTCATAAAAAAATCCAATATGTAAGTCAAGAACCCAATTTTGACTCAAAATGTTAAACTATTAGGTTTTGAGCTTTTACTTATATATTATGTGCTCTTTTTCTATCTCTCGAATTAATGTGAGATATAATTCTTACTCATAATCCTAACAAATTTCCTCCTTCATGAGTAACCTCTTACATTAAACCCAAGTTTATAAACTCTTCTCAGAACTCACTTTAATATTCAATACAAACCTACCTTAATACCTAAAGTCGTCTTTTGTTCCAATCATGGATCCATTCTTTTTCAACATCTAAACTGGATTCCCGACCCTTGCCAACCCTTGATTCTTTAATCTAACATCTATTGAACCCTTGCCAAATCCATAGTGCACTTGATCTAACACCAACTAAACTCCTTGGTATTTCGGTCCACTATCAAGAAGAGAATTTTCTCCGATTCAACTCTGAGAAGAATTCACTTGCCCATGAGAAACCCAATCTCACAATCTAAAACTCGGATACTACTTGTTGGAATCTAAGCACAGAACAAACAACTACTGAGATATCAAGTACACAACAATTTAATGACAAACAAGTTACAAGCATGAAAGATAAACGACACACAGTATTTAACGTGGTTCGATTCTATCATTGAACCTATGTCCACGGAGAGAAATTCGTTCTTTATTATAAGAGAAAAATTCTATACAAGTTTACAATTTGAATCAAATTCCAACCTTGTATCATCTCTCATCTCTTAAGTGTCCTCTCTCACACCCCATGTAAAAAAGTTACATGTCGTTCTTGTATGCCACTTTGTAGTATACCAATCCACCTATTTATAGAGAACATTATTTGTCCAAAAACTAAATAACAATAAGAAACCAATGCAAATTCATAGACTTGTGCAGAATAGGAAATATCTTCTGAATCCTAAACAAAATAGGAAATTCTTTGACTACTATTTCAAGTAATTAAAATCAATTAGAAAACTAGTTACTTCCACACAAATTAAGAAACCTGCCTAAAACAAATTAAATCAATTTCCTAACAATCTTGACCCCCAAACAATTAAAAATTCATAATTATTACCATCACAAGAATTTTGAATTTATTTCAAGTTATTTATGAAAGTTATTTTCAGAATAAATTCTTCCAAAATTTTCACAAACAAGAGATGAGGTTTCTTGAGTAAAGTGAGAAAACTAATTTGTCAAACCAATTCTTTCAAGGTTCAAAGTTTCTAAAAATAAGAAATTTTCAAATGGATGCTAAATTTTTTATTATGATTTTTTATAACACCTTATAGACGTATTTCATAAAAGAAACCCATAGAAATCAAGTTTGATGCAATCTGAAGATTCAATTGGTATGGCATTAAGTGAAGATCAAGTTTAAGTTGGTCCACATCATTCTTAAGTGCTGAGTTGTCTAGTTAGGTGTTTTAATCTAATTCATTACGTTATTTAGAGCGTTTTTAGTGATAATTTAGTCATTAAAAATTAGTGAAATAATCGGCTAAGTAGGGACAAGAAAGAGCCAAATTAGAGTTCCATGTTTAGTTAGGAAACTTTGTGTTGTTTAGTCTTTCCGAATCGAATTAGGTTTTGAGTCATCAGAGTCTTTTGGCGTTTGAAAATTAGATTCTTTTGTTTCTTTACAACACATACCACACCACGTAAAGAACATAATCTAAATCTAAGAACCATCTGAGATGAAGTATCAATCATTAGAGTTGAGAGAATATCTCCACCGGTTCATGTCCAACATTGGACTCCACATTTTCTTGATTCTTGAATCATCTGTCTTGATTCACTGTCAAGTGTCTTTGTGCTTTCCGACTTCCCATCCTTCACCTTCAATGCTTCTTGTCAAACTCTTGAAATAAGGATATTACCCATTAAATTGCTCAACTTGTAGTAGCCACCAACCCACTTGATCTCAGTAGTTGATCAGGATCCAGCCATGAAACCCACTCTGATACTAGTTTATTGGAATTCAAATGCTTGTGAGTAGCCTAGTCTTGTAATCAAATTCTGATACCACTTGTTAGGGAGAAACACCTTGAGAGAGCCCATCAAATAGGCCAATATGTAAGTCAAGAGTCCAACTTTGACTTAAAAGCTTTAACTGTTAGGTTTCGAACCCTTATTTACGTATTATGTACTTTTTTTCCATCTCTTGAATTAATATGAGACATAATCTTTACTCATAAATCTAACAAATTTTCTCTTTCATGAGTAACCTTTCAGATTAAATCCAAGTTTATAAGTTCTTTTTCGAACCTACTTTAATACTTAACACAAGTTCACCTTAACAACTAAGGTCATATTTTCTTCTAATCATGGACCCACTCTTTTTCAATATTCAACTGGATTCCAGACCCTTACCAACCCTTGACTCCTAATCTAACATCTATTGAACCCCATGCCAAATCCATGGTGCACGTGGTCCAACACCAGTCAAACTCCTTGGTATTTCAATCCACTATCAAGAATAGAATTTTCACAGGTGCAATTCCAAGAAAAATCTACTTGCCCATGAGTAGCACGGTCTCGCAACCTAAAACTCTGATCCCACTTTTTGGGATTCATGCGCGAAACAAATAATTATTGAGATATTAAGTACACAATAATTTAATGACCAATAAGTCACAAGCATAAAAGATAAATGGCACACAATATTTAACATGGTTCGATTTTATCATTGAGTCTATGTCCACGGAGAGAAACCCATTCCTTATTATGATAAGAAAACCCTATACAAAAATACAACTTGAATCCAAATCCAACCTTGTATATCGTCTCTTATCTCTCAAGAATCTTCTCTCACACCCTACGCATAAGGCTACATGTTGCTCTTGTGTGCCACTTTGTAGTATGTCAATCCACCTATTTATAAAGAACATTATTTGTTTAAAAATCAAATAACAATAAGAAACCAAATTCTAATTTCTAGACATATATAGAATAGGAAATAACTTCTAAATCCTAAATAAAATAGGAAATTCTTTGGCTACTATTTCAAGTAACTAAAACCAATTATTAAACTAATTACTTCCACACAAATTAAGAAACTTACTTAAAACAAATTAAGCCAATTTCCTAACAATCTTGCCCCCCAAACAATTAAAAATTCATAATCATTATCATCACAAGAATTTTGAATTTATTTCAAGTTATTTATGGAAGTTATTTTAAGAATAAATTCTTCCAAAATTACACAAACAAGAGATGAGTTTTCTTGAATGAAGTGCGAAAACTAATTCATCAAATCAATTCTTTCATGGTTCAAAGCTTCTAAAAGTAAGAAATTTTCAAGTGGATGTTAAATTTTTTATTGATAATAAGAAATTAAATTATTATGATTTTTTATAACACCTTATAGACATATTTCACAAAAGAAACCCATAGAAAATCAAGTTTGATGCAATCCAAAGATTCAATTGGTGTTGCATCAAGTGAAGATCAAGTTAAAGCTGGCCCACATCATTCTTAAGTATTGAGTTGTCTAATTAGGTGTTTTAATCTAATTTGTTACGTTATTTAGAGCATTTTTAGCGATAATTTAGTCACTAAAAATTAGTGAAGTAATAGGCGAAGTAGGGACAAGAAAGTGCCTAATTAGGATTCCATGTTTAATTAGGAAAATTTGTTTTGTTTAGTCTTTCCAAGTCGAATTAGATTTTGAGCCATCAAAGTCTTTTGGCATTTGAAAATTAGATTCTTTTGTTTCTTTAGGACACATGTCACACCACGTAAAGAACATAATCTGAATCTAAGAACCATCCGGGATGAAATATCAACCATTAGAGTTGTGAGAATATCTCCACCAGTTCATGTCTAAAATCAATATTGGATTCCACCTTTTCTTGATCATTGAATTACTTGTCTAGATTCACCGTCAAGTATTTTTATGCTTTCCGACTTCCATCCTTCACCTTCAGTGCTCCTTGTCAATCTCTTGAAATAAGGATACTACCCATTAAATTGTTTAATTGGTAGCAACCACCAACCCACTTGATCTCAATAGTTAATCAGGATTCAACTATGAACCCCACTCTGATACTAGTTTATTGGGATTCAAGTGCTTGTAAGCAGTCTAGTCTCGCAACTAAATTCTGATACCACTTATTATAGAGAAATATCTCAAGAGAGTCCATCAAAGAACCTGATATGTAAGTCAAAAATCCAATTTTGACTCAAAAGTTTAAACTGTTAGGTCTCGAACCCTTACTTACATATTATGTACTTTTTTTTTCATCTCTTGAATTAATGTGAGACATAATCCTTACTCATAAATCTAACAAATCTCCTCTTTCATGAGTAATCTCTCATATTAAACTCAAGTTTATAAGTTATTCTCCGAACCCATTTTAATACTCAATGCAAGCCCGCATTAACACCTAAGGTCACCTTTTTTTTTTTTCCAATCACAAACCCACTCTTCTTGAATATCCAAACTGGATTCCAGACTCTCACCAATCCTTAACTCCTTGATCTAACATCTATTGAATCCCTTGCCAAATTCATGGTGCAGGTGATCCAACACTAGTCAATCTCCTTGATACTTCAGTCTACCACGGCAGTCCAATCTTGCAACTTGAAACTCTAATACCACTTGTTGGGTTGCAAACGTGGAAGAAATAAGTATTGAGACATCAAGTACACAACAATTTAATGACAAACAAGTTACAAGCATAAAAGATAAATGACACACAATATTTAATGTGGTTCGATTTTATCATTGAACCTATGTCCACGGAGAGAAACTTGTTCTTTATTATGAGAGGAAAACCCTATACAAGAATACAATTTGAATTCAAGTCCAACCTTGTATACCATCTCTCATCTCTTAAGAATTCTCTCTCGCACCCTACATCCTATGTATAGGGCTACATATTGCTCTTGTGTGTCCTTTGTATGCCACTTTGTAGTATGCAAATTTACCTATTTGTAAAGAACATTATTTGTCAAAAAACCAAATAACAACAAGAAACCAATGCTAATTCCTAAACTTGTACAGAATAGAAAATAACCTCTAAGTTCTAAATAAAATAGGAAATTCTTTGGCTACTATTTCAAATAACTAAGACCAATTAGGAAACTAGTTATTTCCACACAAATTAAGAAACCTATTTAAAATAAATTAAACCAATTTCCTAACAATTTTGACCCCCAAACAATTAAAAATTCATAATTATTACCATCACGAGAATTTTGAATTTATTTCAAATTATTTAGGGAAGTTAGTTTAAGAATAAATTCTTCCAAAATTTTTAGAAACAAGAGATGAACTTTCTTGAATGGAGTGAGAAAACTAATTTGTCAAACCAATTCTTTCAAGGTTCCAAGTTTCTAAAAATAAGAAATTTTCAACTGGATGCTAAATTTTTTATTTATAATATGAAATTAAATTATTATGATTTTTTTTATAACACCTTATAGACATATTTCATAAAAGAAACCCATTGAAAATCAAATTTGATGCAATTCGAAGATTCAATTGATGTGGCATCAAGTGAAGATCAAGCTCAAGTTGGTCCACATCATTCTTAAGTGTTGAGTTGTCTATATAGGTATTTTAATCTAATTTGTTACATTATTTAGAGCATTTTAGTGATAATTTAGTCATTAAAAATTAGTGAAATAATCGGTTAAGTAGAAACAAGAAAGAGCCGAATTAGGGTTCCATGTTTAGTTAGGAAACTTTGTCTTATTTAATCTTTCCAAGGTGAATTAGGTTTTGAGACTTGCAAGGCTATAAATATTGTTTGTTTGCTGCATTTTAATCAATGGAAGAAAGACACAAATTTTGAGAGTTTTCTCTTGGCTCCTTAGAAGCATTCCTTTGAACATCTTAGAAGAGTTCTAAGTGTTCATTTCAGCTTATCAATCAAGAAACATACTTGATTGTGGCGTTGTTCTACCAATAACCTTGGTTCACTAATCTGTTAAGTTGTGGGCTGAAATTAAATTCAAAATTCATAATTTTGCAGCTTAGAGGGGTTGTATGTTTTTTCAATGTCAAATTTTAGGTATTGATCGTCTAGGTCTAGGGTTTGTGATTTACAGGTTTCGTCTCGAAAAAATCCTATTAGTGTGTTGTCTTTCTTGTGTGTTTTTGTGTCTAGTTCAACAATAAAAAAAAACTATCCATTTCTTGTTTTGAAGAAATCTGATTCTAACATTAGGGTTTCTTTGTGATTTGTGTTGTTTATGTTGTTTGTGGACTATTCATAACTTTTTCTTGAGTTCTTGAGTCAAATTTATGGATTTCTTGAAGTTCTTAATTGCCAAAATATCAATCTTGAAGTGCTTGTAACTCTAAAAGTTGATTCTTGAAATTCTTCAAAACCTAGATTAAGTTCTTGAGAAATCTTGAACCCTTAGGCTATTGGGCAAATTTTCTGAACACTTTCTTGAGCTTCTTGCATTCTTGAAACAGATTGTTGAAGTTACTCTTCATCCCAAAGTTATTGTTTATCCCAAAAAAATTTCTATTAGTGTGTTATCTTTCTTGTGTGTTTTTGTGTCTCTTTCAACAATAAAAAAAATGTCCATTTCTTGTTTTGAAGAAATCCGATTTTTACATTAGGGATTATTTATGATTTGTGTTGTGTGTGGACTGTTCATAAATTTTTCTTGAGTTCTTGAGTCAAAATTTCAGATTTCTTGAAGTTTTTGATTGCCAAAATGTCAATCTTGAAGTTCTTGAAACTCTATAAGTTGATTCTTGATGTTCTTCAAAACCAAGATTGAGTTCTTGAGAAATTTTGAGCCCTTAGGCTGTTGGGAAAATTTCCTAAACACTTTCTGGAGTTTCTTGCATTCTTAAATCAGATTCTTTAAGCTCTTGAAGGATCTTGATGGGGTGTTAGGGTTTCTTGGGGTAAAACATCAAAACAAGATAAGTTACCAAAAACAATTCTTGTGAAACCCTAGTTGTCCAACTTGAAATTCTTGGTTGTTACAAATGAAAAAAAGGAAACATGCAGCCACAACTTTTGATCTTTAAAACACTCCAAAACATGTGTTAATTGTGTTTTTGGAAGCTTAAAACTCGGCTAGACAAGAATTAAAAAGCAGCCGCTACTAGTTTCCTAAACACAATCAAATTTCCAATTCCAACTTTCCGGTTTTGGTTCTTGTTGACCTAAAATCTTTTGGAAATAGCTACTGGGGAGTTTTAAATCCTTTTTTAACTAGGAAAAATGGTATATTTCCATATTCCTACTCCAATTTAACTCACAAATACAAATTTCATTGGCTTGTGTCCTAGTTGTCGGGTAGTTTCCTAATCTCTTCCTTTGCGTCATCGTCGCTTTAACTGTCTTTAAATCATTATTACCAGTAAATTTTGAGAATATTTCTAGTAGTTCTAGGTCTAAATTTGAGTCTAAATTCGTCCTTAATTTCCAAGTCATCAATAGTCAAATTTTCATATTCAACCTTTTTCATTCCAGTTATTGATGCTGTTAGGGAGAAATGTCTCAACAAAGCCCATCCAAGAGCCCAATATGTAAGTCAAGGATCCAATTTTGATCCAAAAGCTTAAGTTATTAGGACTTGGCCACTTATTTACATATTAACCACTCTTTTTCCGTCTCTTCAACCATTATGGAACATAATCCTGTACTCATGAATCTAACAAATCTACTCCTTTATGAGTAACCTTTCATATTAAATCCAAATTTGTAATCTCTTCTTCAAACCAATTTTAATACTCAACGCAAGCCCACCTTATCACGTAAGATCACTTTTTCTTCCAATCATGGATCCACTCTTCTTCAACATCCAACTAGATTCCGAACCCTTGCGAACTCTTAGCTCCTTGGTCTAATACCAATCAGAACCCTTGCCAAACCTATGATGCACCTGGTCCAACACCAGCCAAACTCTTTAGTATTTTAGCACTTCGATCCACTATCAAGAAGAGAATTTTCGCCGATCCAACTTCGAAAAGAGTCCACTTGTCCATGAGTAGTCCTGTTTTGCAATCTGAAACTTGGATACCACTTGTTAGGGAGAAACGCCTCGAGAGAACCTATCAAAGAGTCCAATATGTAGGTCTGGAACCCAACTCTAACCCAAAAACTTAAACTGTTCGGTTTTTGGCGCTTATTTACATATTAACCACTCTTTCTCCATCTGTCGAACCAATGTGGGACATAATTCTTTACTCATGAACCTAACAGTTGCATAGGTACTCAAGTAGTTTTTTTTTTTTTGTCGAAACGATAGGAATATATTGATTGGAAAAGGATTATACACAGGCGAGACTAGCTCGATGCTATACAAAGTGCATTTTGCACTATAGATTGGGGTTAACCCATTCTACATCAAAATAATTGCTCAAGGCTTGAGCACTAAACAAACAACTTAGATCATTCCTTCTATATTTTCCTATGCAAAAGGAGCATTTGTAAAACATTTTACTTAGCTCGCGGATGTCCTCTATTAGGGTAGCTAACCACAAGCCAACTGTTTTTGTTCCCTGTATTTGCTGCAGCAGGTCCATAGTAGGAACTCCAATACATACCAGCCTCCATCCTTGTTCTGCTGCTTTGATCAGGGCCCATTTAACACCTTCAGCTTCATGTTGAACTTGGTTTGAGCTTTCTCTTTCTCTCATTTTCCATCCCATCACATCCTGCCCTCTACAATCAGCTGCTACAATACCATATCCAATGGACTTTGATGCCTTGTTCCACTTGGTTGCTATTCGTAACTGCATTCCTGCTATTCTGTTGTCTGGAGTTTGGGTCGGTTCTTGTTCATTCCTGTGAAGTGAAGCTGTTGTTGATTCAGTACTACAGCTCCTTGTCTTTTTGGTCCCATCGTTGAACTCCATCCATGCATTCCAGGCTTTGGTGATTACTTGTCCTGGCTCATGTGTTTTGTTGTTAAACTCTTTATCATTCCTACTTTTCCAGATATGCCACAGAATGTAAGCTGTGAGAGATATATGGTCTATCCCTTGATCTCTTTGGATTGCTTCAGATAATGCCGTCCACCATCTGTTGAAATTCCCAGTCAGCTCCTGGATCCCATCCCATTGTACTGGTGCAACTTTCCAGACCTCCTTAGCTTTCTTGCATTTCAGAAGAAGATGTTCCAACGTTTCTAGCTCCTCCCCACAGCCTGAGCATATATGGTCTCCTTTAGACATTCTCCTCCAGATTAATTCCTTGACTGGAATTTTTTCTTTCAGGCTTTTCCATATGAAAATCTTAACTTTGTGACTGATTTTTAGTTTCCACAGCACTCTCCACATGTCAGTCCTCCTTGGTCTATAGCTAGCCTCAATTCCTTCTCTTTCCCCTCTACCCTCCTGTTCATTCTTAGCTTGGATTGCCTTGTAGCCTGATTGCACCGTATATTCCCTTTTCTGATTTTCTGTCCAGAAGATATTGTCCTCTCTTCCTGTGATGCTTATGGGAATCTTGAGAATGTTTTCAGCATCCTCCTTTTTGAAGTTTTTGAAAATGAGGTTTCTGTTCCACCTGTAGCCTTCTATCAAATCAGCAATTTTCTGAACTTGGCAGTCTCCTGGCTTAGTTGTGATTGGCCTCCCTAAATGTTGGTTTGGGATCCATTGATCATCCCAGATTCTAGTAGAAAGGCCATTCCCTATCCTTTTTCGAATTCCCCATTGAAGCTCTTCTCTTGCACTCATAATGCTTTGCCAAAACCATGAGGCATTGCTGGGGGTTCTGGAATCCAAGACACTACAATTTGGGAAATACTTACTTTTCAGAATTCTGCTGGATAACAGATTTGGATTTCTGATGATTCTCCAAATCTGTTTAGCCAGCAGAGCTCTATTGAAACTTTGAATGTCCTGGAATCCCATACCACCTCGTTTTTTCTCCCTTGTCAGCTGCTTCCAAGCTACCCAGTGCATCTTATTCTTGTTGTCTTTTTCTCCCCACCAGAAATTGGAAAGCATAGAGCTTATCTCTTTGCACAACCTGCAAGGTAGTTTGAAACAAGACATTGTGTAATTAGGCATTGCCATAGCCACAACTTTGATCAGAATTTCTTTCCCAGCTGAGCTTAGAAGCTTGTTTTTCTAGCTTAGCACTCTTCTTTTGATGTTATCCTTTATGTAACCAAACAGCTGTCCCTTAGACCTTGAAATCACCATAGGCAGCCCTAAGTATTTCCCTTGCGATACTGGTTGAATCCCTCCTAGTCCATACACACTTCCTCCTTAGTTGCCACATCCACATTTTTGCTAAAAAACACACTGGACTTGTCTAAGTTAACTATCTGCCCAGATTCTTGTTCATATACCTCTAGTATCCTCTTCAGCTCCTTTGCTTCTTGAGAGTTAGCTTTGCAAAAGATCAGGGAGTCATCAGCGAAGAAAAGGTGGGTTATAGAGGGGCCATGTCTGCTTATCTTCATGCCTGCCATGCTTCTTGTCTGCGTTGCTTTCTTCAGTAGACTGGAGAAGCCTTCTAAGCATATGAGGAATAAATAAGGTGACAGAGGATCACCTTGCCTTAATCCTCTTTCAGGTACAATGTATTCCTTACACTCTCCATTGATGTTAAAAGAGAAGGAGACTGTATTTATGCACTTCATTATCCAAGTTATCCATTTCTCACAGAATCCCATTTTTCCCATAATATCTTGCAAAAATTGCCATTCAACTCTGTCATAAGCCTTAGACATATCAAGCTTCACAGCCATAAATGCATCCTTACCATATCTTTTATTTTTGAGATGATGCAAGTACTCATGAGAGGTAATGATGTTATCTAGAATGTGTCTCCCAGGGATGAAAGCAGATTGATTAATGCTAATGCAATGATGCAGAATAGGTTTGAGCCTATTGACAAGGATCTTGGCAATAACTTTATAAATCACACTACAGAGGCTAATGGGTCTGTATTGCTTGATATTAATGGGACATGGGACCTTTGGGATCAAGGAAATGATGGTATGGTTAATAGCCTTTAGCATATTGCCGGAATGAAAAAAGCTTTTAATAGCATTTACCAGGTCTCCTTTGATTATATCCCAGAATTTTTGGAAAAAAAGGGGGGACATCCCATCTATGCCAGGAGCCTTGTTGCTATCCATAGAGAAGATTGCAGATTTGATTTCCTCTTCTGTTACTACCTTAGTTAAATCCTGGTTCATAGCCTCAGAAATGGATTTTGGGATTCCATCTATAATCTCATGATTACTACTCTCAGTAGATTTGGTGAAGAGTTGCCTGTAGTAGCTACCAATTTCAGTTCCCAATTCATCCTCATTTTCTGTCCATGTCCCATCTTCCTTTTGTAGTTTCTGCATTCTGTTTACCTTTCTTCTACTGTTTACCTGTGCATGGAAAAATTGAGTATTCTTGTCTCCTTCTTGTAGCCATTTGATCCTGGCTTTCTGGCTCCAAAACATTTCCTCATCCCTGTAAGCTTCCTTCAGTTGCATCTTGAGCGAAGCCCTTTCCTTTCTGATACTTACCAGTGAAGATCCTTGAATCTGATCCAACTTTTCCTTTATCCTCTCAATCCTTTCCCTAGAGTTCCTATTATTATTGTTGCTCCATCTAAGTAAGGCAATTCTACAATTCCTCACTTTTGTCTTAACCTGAAACATCCTGGACCCCTCTACCTTCTTGTCCCAAGCTTCCTTGATAACTTGAAGTATACCTTCTCTTTGAAGCCACCTTTTGTCAAAAAAGAATCTTTTTTTCCTGTTCCTTTCCATGGGGTTAGTATCCAGAATTAAAGCACTGTGATCAGACGCATGGGACTTCAGGTGAGTGCATTTTGCCTTTCCAAAGTTCAGATTCCATTCTACACTGCTCAGTGTTCTATCAAGCCTCTGTTTAATCTCACCATCCCCTTCCCAATTATTACTCCATGTCCAAGGCTGTCCTTCATAGCCAATGTCGATCAGCTGATTTTCATGGATAAAGTTCCTGAAGTCAGTGAAGGTCCATTCTTCTCTTATTCTTCCTCCCCACTTTTCCTCATTGGAGCAGATGTCATTGAAATCCCCTACAATTATCCATTTGTTACCCCATAAATGTTTCCTTCTTTGAATGACCGACCACTGTTGTTTCCTTATTGAGTCATCACAGCTGGCATAGATCCCAACTATCCACCAGTCACTATTGCTGCTTTGGTCCTCTATATGAGCCTCTAGAGTGAAGGCCGTGTGTTGTACTTGCAGTAGTTTGGTGTGTGCACTCCAGTATAGGACCATACCTCCTGCTTTGTCCATCGATTCCACTATATAGCTATGCTCATAATTTAGGATCCTCTGGACCTTTTCCATATATCGTTTCCTATTCTTAGTTTCACAAAGAAACATCACTTCTGGGGAGAGGAGTCGCTTGTACTCCTTCAAGTGGGGAACTGTCAAGGGGCTCCCTGCACCTTGGCAGTTCCACACCATAACCTTCATGGATCACTTGGGGTCCAGTGAAGGCTGGCACCCACCCCTTCCTTTAAAACTTCTGTTTCCATTACTTGGTCTCCCCCTTTGCTTTTTTTCAGGATGTGTTCGCTTGCTCCAGATTCTGTCATATCTTCATCTTCCACAACCAATTTCCTTTTGGCCGTTCCTACTAGGCTCAGACAATTACTGTTAATCTGCTGCAAAGCCTTCCTTCCTCTTCCCATTGATACCCTTGCTGTTTTTCTTGTTTTTCTTTCTTGTCTCTGAGGATGTTCTCCTTGAGGGCCTTTGCTGTTTTGGCCCTCTTGTTTACCTTGTACCTCACTAGGCATAGTACTGTAACTGCCATCTTCTTGGATATTCATATCAGCTTTTTGCACTGGTTCTAGCAGCTCCTATCCATCATTACCTCATCCTCTCCATTAATTTCTTGGAGTTCTAGTTTTTTGCATCTTTCCATCTCTTTTAGAAGCTCCATCATCTTGTTACTGCTGGATTGTTGAGCTCCTGCCTGGACTTTCTCCAAAGTTATTTCCTCCACATTGTCCCTATCTGCCTGGTTTTCTACTCTCTTTTCCTTGCTAACCAAAGCCTGGACCTGTAGTTCCACATTCAATTTACTTGGACTATGTTCCACTCTCTCCTTTAGTTTATTTATTCCCTTGTCCCTTTCTTCCAGAAATTGTGAGGACTCGTAAAAACTATTATTTTATGCCTAATTTGTGGCTTAATAAATTATTTAATTGGATTTTATTTCCAAGGAATATTTTCTAGTCTTATTAGACCTAAATACATGGTAATATAATTTCGTTATATTTTTAAAATGATTCGTTTCGAAAATTAATTACCTGGAGCGCGTTTAGTAAAAATAGTGAATAGTGCTTGGAGATTTTATCCGCGTAGTAGCACAATAAGCTTGGAATATTGGAGACTTATACAATGGTCCTAAAATAGGTAATCTTATGAATAAATACTCAAGTGATAGTTAGTAGTGCAATCGTTATAAGAATTTCTCGGAAGTTTCGCGTTATAACGTTAAATTTGACGGTACGCATTTTCACACGCGCGACTTTATTTGAGGGACTTTAGACCCTTATTTCGGGACAATTAAGAGTGAATAATACTTACATGAATATTAATGCATTGGAGGTTTAGTGCACTAGTGAACCAAACGCGCGAGAAAATCGAGCCGTAATCGTACCAAACGGCCCCTAATGAGAGTTGACTTTTGGGTGAATTTCCACCACTTATTTCACCTTATCTTGGAAGCTAAAGGAAATCAGATTTCTCTCCATCTTCTCTCTCCTCATTGCCGACCAGCTCTCTTCTCTCTCTAACTCATTTGCTTCAAAATTTCTGCTCACAAATTTCACTCAAAACCACCCCAAATCATCTCCAAATTCAACCAAACTTGCACCACACTTAGCTTGATACTTGAGGAGCATTTTGAGCTGCAAACAAGGGCTGGAAATCACGGTTTTTCTGGGGTAATAGAGGGCCGAAAATTCTGCTGAACATCAACCCAAAGTAAGTGATGATCCACTCTTGGAAACTTGAAGTTTGGAAGCTATCTTACCTTGTTAAGTTCATGCATGCATTTGGTTAGCTTGTGTATGGTGTAAAAATGTGATTGTGGGCTCTTTGAATTCCCACACTTGGGTTGTTGTTGCTGATTTGATGATTGATGGTGATTATATTGTTGGTTTAGTGGTTAAAATGATGTATTAGTGGTGGGTAATTAGTAGAAACTTCATTGGGTGTAAGAAGCAAAAACTTCCGATTTTGCCCCTGCCATGTTCGGCCATTTTGAGGCCAATTTTTAATGGTCTAATAGCTTGAATTGGATGTTTATAGGATGTATTAGATGTGTGAAAAATTTCATTGGAAAATATTGAGGTTTGATTGAGCAAATGAATTTTCTTGAGAAACTAGCAAATCTGGAAAACTGTTCGCGTATGATTCTGACCAGTGGTAGTATTTTGGCTATAACTCTGTCCTCGGATGTCGAAATCATGTACCGTTGGTGGCGTTTGAAACTAGACATTCCTGGCTTTAATTTGGTATATAATGCACTTTCTGATTCTTTGTGAGCAAGCCGAACCAAATGTTTTAAGTTCGCTGTCCTGTTGCTCTGTTCATCTGGAATGAAGTGTTCAGGCAGCAACTTGATGCCCGATTTTGAACCAGATGGGTGCCGAATTTGGAAACGATTTCTTCTGTGATATTTTAGTCCTATGAATGTATTTTCCAACGCCATAAACTATACCTCATTCCGAGTTAAATTGACTGAGTTGTGACTGAAACAAGTGGACTGCTCTGTTTTGGAAAAACCCTAATATTGGACTGGTTTGGAACAAGATCTTGGAGTGAACTTGTTAATTGATGTTCTTGATACTAAACACTTACCAAAGGCATTATGGATGTTTCTTAGGCCTTTATTTTACAAATGAACCATGATTGGATAGTTTGCTTGATTAAACGTTTTGAAATGGGTAATGAAAGTCTCAAGGCAGATTGCCTTATAATTTTCCTGAACTTTGGTTGACTAATTAACTATCTTACCGAAGGTATTTTTCCCTGAAATTTGATAGAGCAGTACCTTTCATATGGGAGTAAAATACTGCCAATTTTGGTACCAATCCAAGTTCGTTTCGATACCCAATTAAATTGCTAAAGTTGGAGGTTCAAATCTGGAAATTCTTCTCCGGTCTTGAATTTCCCCAACTTCGGGCTACCGTATCTCGGTACTCGAAACTCCGATCCTTGATCCGCTTGTTTTGTTATAAACCTCACTTGTAACACTAATGGAGCTGCAAATTTCAGAGGCCGGTTTGCAACGTGTGAATCGTACCGAATTTCCAAAGTTGGCCGAAATCCAACTTAATTCTGCCATGTAAACCAATCCTGCATCTTCAACCTCATTTTTGAACACTTTTCACTTCGATTCATGGAAAAGTGTCTTCTAGGAACTTATAGTACTTTCTAAGAGGTTTCCAACGGTATAAAGTTTTCCAATTCTCGACTTATACCGAGCGAGTTACGATTTTTCAAAGATTCATAATAAAACTGAAAATTTTCCAATTTCAAAGAAATAGAGTTTTTCAAGAACTCTTTATTCTTTTGATATTCTTAAACGTTTTGCTCGCGATTTCATGATAAAAACTCAAATAATATTGTACATAATAAAAGGCAAGTTGAACCTCGATTTACGTGTAATTGAGGTTCCTTTTGCGAAATAATCCTTAGATTGTACTAGTGTACAATCTTCTTGATAAGTGGGTTAATTGTGTGATTATCCACTGTTAATTGCCAGGCGCACAAGGAGACCTTCAAGAGGATCTCACAGTGGACACTTGAACTCCCAGAAAATAATTCTTATTGAATTGCTCGGTGAGTGTCAAGTGTGTGAAATTTGATACTTGCTTATTTGTGGTAATTGTTGGAAGTTTTAAGAATAAGGGTAGGTGCGTACTTTATCGCACTCGTTCTAATTTCAAATGAATGAATAAAATGTATTGAATGAATGAATGAAATGAAATGTTATGTCATGAATGCATGTGTCGTTGGAGTGAACCTTCTCGACTTTCTAATGAATGGGGGACGCCCAAACTCATAGGCCGTCCTTGGACTCGAGCCGGCAATGGGCTTAGTCGGGAACTTGGGCGAGCCATGAGATATATATAAGCTCGACCTAATGAGAGGTCCTGCTTGGCATACTCGTGGAGTATCGCCTTATAAATGACTTGTGGGCCCTTGGGGTGTACGGTGGACGGAGGGAAGTTTGTGGTGATCTACGGAGATGGAAATACCGACCTGGTTGACAGGAGAGTCAATGCGGGAAGGTATACGAATGTCATCGGCAGAGCAAGTGGAATTTAGCTCCTGAGAGCTACTATATCCTTGAATTGTTTCTGATTACTTTTCCTGTTTGCATGATTGATTATTGAAAAGACGTGATTTTATTTATTAAATTTGGGATTGATATTCGACAAAGTGCTTGCATGTGTGTTCTTGGCCTCACGAGCGTTTAGCTCACCCTATAGTTTTGTTTTCCTTAACAGGACCGAATCTTGGAGAAATATGGAGAAACCATCCGTTGTACTTTTGTTAAGACTCCTGTTATATATTTTGACTAGGCCCTGGTTTGGGTTGTACTTTTGGAAATTGTAAACTTGAAAAGTTTGGGCCCTGACGTGTACTTTGAATTTAAGTCGTTTTATGATTACCCGATGTACTGGTTATACATTAAGTGACTTGTTAAGCTTGAACGCTTCCGCATTATTGTATTCATGTTGCTCTCATCGAAGTGTTTAGTTCGGTTTTAAATTGAATGGAATTGCTTGAGTCCTGGCGAGAGCTAGGCAGGCGTCCGCGGATACCCTTTGGTCCGCCTTAGGGAGATGTGGGGCGTCACAGTTGGTATCAGAGCACTAGGTTAGAGGTCTATATGGGAGACATATTAGATACTCTACCTTTAAGACTCGATATGGGATGACTTAATCCTACCCTAAGTGATACTTGAGGCGAGCTAGCAACTAAGTTAGTCCTACCTCAAGTGACGAATGGGATGAACCAACGATTAAGATGGGCATGCATTGCAGGATATTGGAACTGAGTAGTGATTTAAGTTTCTAACCTGAAAAATATTATTATTGTTGTTATTATTTTGCAGGGATGGCTGATGGAAACGGAGCCCCGGCAGCTAACGGGAATGGCCATGCGAATGGTCATTACGAGCCTCTTAGGACTATATTCTACCGAGCTCTAGCGGGAGGAGATCGAGTACGCTACTCACCGTATGATAGATACCCTCGATGTTCGTGTAGGTTGACTTTCGCCTACCCGAACCATTTGGTGCTTGCTTTGGACGACGAGCGTCGTCAGTTGGTGGATGCCAACCGCGATCTACAGGCTGAGGTAGACGCGCTTAGGCAGATGGTTAGCGCTCAGGGTGAGCGGATTGCCAAGCTTGAGGAAGTGCTGGAGGGTGAGGTAGCCACATCTACAGTGGTTAATGAGGAGCTTCAGGATACTAGGGCTCGACTTACTAGGCTAGGACGGGATGTCCGTACTCGGGCTTTCGAGATTCTGGCTGATGCAACTAGATTGGTTGAGGACGCTGCTGAGGTGATTCCTGATGATGCGGAGGAGGATCCCGAGGAGGAGGTTCCTCCTGATAGCCCTGCTATGGACTAGGATCTTAGTCGTTGACCCCTTTTGACTTTTGACCAGTACAGTTAGGACTAGTTAGGGTGACGCGAGTGCTGAAGCCATTGTATTTTGCATGCTTGTGTGGCCTACTTTTGGGCACTTGTACTTACTTTAGTCTTTTGTGACTAAAAGTATACTTTTGAGCACCTGTGTGCTATATTTTTGTGAATTGTCCCTAACTTGCTAATTGTACGAACTTGACATGCTTATGAATGTAAATTATTGTTAATTTCAATGCTTTCTTGGTTAGTTCTAATTTCGATATATTTCTTGTTTTCTGCTTAAATTAATCTATTTCTTGCACTAGGCATATTTAGACTAATAGAAGGATTAAGGAGTGGTCGAGGCCGTGGGCGAGCGTCTAGACAGGCCCAACCTCAGGGGGATGACCAGGGATCGGCAACTGGACCGACCCAGGGGCAGGAAAACGTTGAGGGTAACCAAGTGGCTACTGCCATCAATAGGATGACTGATATCCTAGAACGTCTAGCGGAGAGACAGGGTCCTGGACCATTTAACCAACCTGGGGGCCAGGATAGAGGAGATGATAGAGCCTTGGAAAGATTCCTAAAGTTTAACCCGCCTAAGTTTATGGGTGAACCTGACCCCGAAGTAGCGGAGAATTGGTTAGAAAGGATGACCAATATATTCGCTGCTCTAGACTACACTGAGGAGAGACGAGTGAACTTTGCTGCTTTCCAATTTGAGGGAGTAGCCCGTGCTTGGTGGGATTTGATAAAAGAAAAATGGGAAAGGGCTCGAACCCCTTGGACTTGGGAGAATTTCACAAGGGAGTTTAATGAAAAGTTTCTTCCGCCCTTGATCCAAGAGAAAAGGGAGGACAAATTTATTAAGTTGAAACAAGGAACCCTTACTGTAGCAGAGTATGAAGGGAAGTTCACTAAACTTTCCAAATACGCTCCTGAGTTAGTAGCCGATGAACGGAGGAGGATTAGAAGGTTCATACAGGGACTTAATGTGGAACTTCAGGAGGGCCTGGCTGCAGCCCAAATCTCTACTTTTACTGAGGCTTTAGAGAAAGCGCAAAGGGTTGAGAATGCAAGATCTCAAGTGAGGGATTTTCACAACAGAAAAAGGAATTTTCCTAGTCGCACTTCTGGGCAGACCAGTAAGTTTGTACACCCTTCTAAAAAGGGAAGAGGGGAAGGAGGAACGAGAACTGCTGGAGCTTCTAGGGGAGCTCTATCGAGGGGAGGTCGTAGCGGGACGACTCAGGTTAGGGGGGCACCATCTGTTGGATCGACTGTGACCCCTCAAGTTACTTGTGGGTATTGTGGTAAATCCAACCACTCTGAGAACGACTGCTGGAGAAAGCTGGGAAAATGCTTGCTGTGTGGGAGCACTGAGCATCAGATCGCAAATTGTCCGAAATCGTCGAAGACAGGGGGAAGCCGGCAGAGGCCTGAAAAATCGACGTCTAAGCAGACCAGTGCCGGAGGGAGTCAACCGAAAGTACCGGCTAGGGTCTACGCATTGGACTATCCACAAGTTCCAGAGGCGACCGAAGTGGTCGAAGATACAATTCCAATCTTTCACCGCCTAGTTAGGGTTTTAATTGATCCGGGTGCAACGCACTCTTTTGTAAACCCTGATTTCATGAGTGGAATAGACTTGAAGCCAATTAAGTTACTGTAGACACCAAATTTTGATTATTTTTAATTTCATTTTTTATTTATTTATTTATTTATTTATTTATTTTTTATTTTTATTTTAAATTTTTAATTGGGTTAGATTCATCATTTTCGTTTTTGTAGGATGTTAAAAGTGGCCTTAATTCTCTTAAATTTGGTTTGAAATTGTTAATTTATTTTTAATTGATTTTTGAAGAAAAATGAAAATGGCAAAATAGGTGGAAATGTGCATGTTGAACAAGTGTACAAAACAATCATTAGACAAGTGTCTAAGGAATTATAGGACAAGTGTATAGGGGGTAGGTGTCAAACACACTTGGTGGGGGGCTAAGGGAGCTGGAACGAAAAAAAAGAAGGAAAAAACAAGGGGGTCTTCGGCAGGGGGCAAGAAAAAGAAAAAAAGGGGGATGACGGTTGAGGAAGCTACGGAGGAGCTAAGAAATGCAAAAAAACAAAAAGGGAGAATCGGGGATGGCCGGCTAGGGAGAAACAAGGAAGTCAGAGGCTTTCGTCTGAAAAAGGAAGAGAGGAGCAAGAACCAAGAGAGCAGAGGGAAACAGAGGAGAAAGAGGTCGGCGGCTGAGTGATAGATAGGAAGGCCGAGAAGGGGCTGCGGCTGGAAACTTGGGGATGGTTTCGCGGAAAAGAAAAACAGAGGAAAGGCCATGGGTTTTGAGAAAGAGAAAAGAGGTTCAGGCGGTGGAAAAACGAACAAGAAAAGGGAAATGAGGGGCTTCAGTTTCGGGGATCCGAAAAATTTCCAATCACCACTGCCAAATTTCCTACCAGTTCAATCGGCTTCAGTTGAGGGGGCAGCGGCGGAGCAAGTAGGCAGCGCGGACGAGTCAAAAGAGGCCTGGCGGCTGAATATTTGGAAAGGAGGGCTGCGGCTGAAAACGAAAAACAGAGGAGGAAAAGAGCTTCAGGCCAGAGGCAAGAAGGAAAAGGTTGCGACCCGAGCCCCACCAGTTCACCGGAATCATCACTATCATCCACAGACTTTCACTATGGAAGGCCACAGTAAGGTAATTTTCTTCATTGCAATTCGGTTTTCTTTTAAACATAAGCTCTGAAAGCCTTTCAGAGCATGTATGCTGTGGACTGCCGTGCGCATATTGTTTCAATTTCACGTTAATGAGGCATGTTTTTTTTTATATACACATGCTCTGTGGATCAATTGAACTACATTTCTTGGGTGGCTGATAAAATTCTGGGCAGGGTTCTAGAGTCAATTGAGTGAAATTTGCTGAAGTTTTTTCATGCCCATTCATTGTTTGTTAAAATGCCTGATTGAATTTTCTAGTTCAAAGATGGTTGCCTGCATTTCCGTGTGAGGAAACCGACTGAGTCGTCCAATTTCTTTTCTCACGTTTGAGAATTTGGATGCATTGCCGCCTTATATTTTGCCGTTCCTTTTACCTCCACCGTATGAATCCGAATGAAGTTTGAAAAGGGGGAATTTTTGCGGGTTCCATTTGTCTGATTGAGAATGGTTGAAATTGAAACTGAATTTCTGATGTTACATGAATGGAAAATGGTCGAAATGCTAACTGATGTTAGCTCGTTGGAGAAGACAATTACCTGTCTAAAATTGCATTCTCAGCCCATCCATTTTTGTTTTGTTCTGTGATTTCGCCCCAAAGTTTTTAGAACTTCATGTTTCGACCACCCAAATCTTCATAATTCATTCAATTCAGTCCGATTCTGATTGCAATTTAACCCCTCAGCTTCCCCTTACTCTGCTATGGCCCAAAACTTGGAATAATTGAACTAATTTTATCCTTTTAAGTTTAATCCTCTGTTTGCATATTTTATGTGGCCTTTTGGATAGATTAATTCTTGATTTCAGATCATAATTGTTGCTTAATAATTTTAGTTGATTTGCTAATCTTGTTGGGTTTAGTTTGGATTTAGGTTGTGGGCAATAATATTTGTTTGGATTTGTAAAAGTGGATTTAATTTGTTTTGTTTGGGTTTCTGGTTTGGGCTTGAGAGGTGAAGCCCATCTGTTCTAGTTGCACTTTGTCTAGGCTTAAAGATAGGCTGGCCTGCTTACCTCTTAGAGTTATCGGTTGGGCCAGGAAGGGTTTGGCCCAAACGAACAAATAAAATGGCCCATTCTTTTTTGTTCTGGATTTCCATTGGGCAGGGAAGCTTTTGGCCCAAACAAATAAAGGAAATGGCCCAATGTTTTGGTCCATTAAGAAACCAGAGAACGCATTTGCAGATCAGTCCCTGTACTTTTCTTTAATTTCACTGTGGCCCTGGATATTTTCAACTACTTTCAATTCGGTCCTTACTTTAATTGCAAATAAGTCCTTGAACTTTGTTTTTCTTTAATTTTGGCCCCAAAATTTTGTCAATCTTTGCAATCAAGTCCTTTCTTCTCTTGACTTCTTAAATGTGGGTTGTTGACATGATTTAATTGATTCAAATTCATGTTTATTTTTATCCTTTGTGATTATTTGTCAAATAAATTGGTGCCTTGACCCTTTTTATTGTTTTGAAGCTAATATCTCATTTACTCGATTTCCATTGCAAGGGAGGTAACTTCTATATTCTTGCGTTATTTTTCCTACGTGAACCAACGTGCTACGTGAGAAATACATGTCTACTTTGCTTTCCTAGCCTTTCTTTAATTTATTTTATTTATGTCATTTACTTTTGCTTTTTATTTAAGTTATTCTTTATGGGGTATGTGTACACCTCTTGGCTTGTAATAGATAGGGCTTGGAGGAGCATTCGATGAAGACCTGTTGAAGACATGTGCCTAGCTAGCAAATGTAATAGTTAGGGCCTTAATTGCTTTGTGTGACTTGCATGCTTAAGTGCTACGTGTTAACTTGCTTTATTAGGCCCTTGCATCTAGTCGAGCATGCTAAGTGTTATGTGCTATATGTTTATGAGTGTTTTGGCATGTCTACTCGCTTTTCATAGCCTGAATGAATGAGATGGATGAATGTACGTTTCCACTAGTCCAACGCTAGTCGGAATTCATAGAATGGGCTAGTCCAACGCTAGACCCTTAGGGATTTCCCCTCGTTAGTACATGTTTGCATGTTTCACTTCATTTCATGCATTTCTTTTAGTTTTATCATTTTGCATGCCCCTCGAACCCCTTTTCCCTCCATTTTAGGATTTTTTGCATTTCATGCTAGTTATAGGGTTCATTTGCTTGAGAGTCCCTCCGATAAGGGAAACGAGCGAGTGTGGCTACTCGATAGCCTTAGCACGCTAGTTTTGCCTTCTAATCAAAGGGAAAATCGAAGTCGAAAAAGTTAGGAGTCATTCCCATACCCGACCTGATGCATTCCTTTAGGTTCATTCATTCTCAATTTTTCACTTACTCACTTTTTCAATTCACATTTCCTCATTACTTTTCCTTTCCTTATTGTTCAATTTTGGTTTCTACTTCACAAAATTGCACTTAATTACGATCTATATACACTTATCACTATATTTCATACACTTGCACACAAACACTTGGATTTCCATATAATTGCACACATGCACCTTTTTATACACTTGCATACTTGCACTTGAATCATCATTTGCATTAATCGACCTCTATAAGGTTTTCTTTCATTGGCCGCCACAATTCATGTGGTTGGGACCAAAAACCTTACAAGAGACATCTTAGAATCTAGGGTTTTGCATTTCATGTAGCACATCCAAATGTAATAAATTCTTTGGTTAAAATAAGAAAATCTTTGATTAAATCACGCAACTAGCCTTGGCTAGGTTAAAGGGGTGCCTTGGATTGTATCCTTGCCTTCCCCTTTGTCAAATGTGACTCCCGAACCTTTTTTCTTGGTTTACGTGGACTAGGAGTCGTTTAAAAGGGGTTTCTTACTAATTTTTTCTCATTTTTCTTAAAAAATTCATTTTTTAGGTGACTTGGTACACCTTAACTCATTACCAAGTGGCGACTCCAATTTTTATTTCAAAAACCCTTTTTAAACTATAATTTTGGGTCAAATCGTCGCATTCTCAACCCCCCATTTAGACCCATTTTTCTTTTAAATCACAATTCATTTTCCAATCACAAATTGAATCAAAAATACATTTTTAAACTATTTTATTTATTTATCAAAAAATGGGCCGCGACAGTTACCATATGACTTGGAGGTTAAAACACCCACTGGGGACAAAAGTCTAATTGCTAATCTGGTGTATAAGAATAGTGAGATCTGCGTGAAGGAAAGAAAATTGCTGGCCGATTTGATAGGCCTGGCGATTAAAGGATATGATGTAATCCTAGGGATGGATTGGTTAGCCCGATATAATGCTCAGTTAAATTGTAGGACGAAAATTGTAGAATTGTGTATCCCAGGGGAGGCAACCTTGAAATTGGATATGAGGGGTAAGTTAGCCTCGTCTGCACTTATTTCGGGAATTCGGGCTAGAAAATTGCTAAGTAAATGAGCTCAAGGGTATTTGGCTTTTCTTATTAATACCTCTAGCGATAAGGTGAATCTGGAGGACACACCGGTAGTGAAAGAATTTTCTGATATTTTTCCTGAAGAATTGGAGTCTCTACCCCCGGAACGGGAAATAGCTTTTAAAATTGATGTAGCTCCGGGAACAGCACCTATATCAAGGACACCATACAGGATGGCTCCAGCTGAGTTGAAGGAGTTGAAGTTACAATTACAGGATTTGTTGGAACGGGGTTTTATACGAGAGAGTGATTCTCCGTGGGGAGCCCCAGTTTTGTTTGTAAAGAAGAAAGATGGGAGTTTGAGGTTATGTATAGATTATCGAGGCTTAAATGATGTTACGGTTAAGAATAAATACCCACTGCCCCACATTGATGAACTGTTTGACCAACTGCAAGGGGCGGTAGTGTTTTCAAAGTTGGATCTAAGGCAAGGTTACTATCAATTGAGGATTTTGGAGAAGGACATACCTAAGACTGCTTTTAACTCGAGGTATGGGCACTTCGAGTTTGCAGTAATGCCTTTTGGGTTAACCAATGCACCTGCCGCTTTCATGGATTTAATGCATAGGGTTTTTAAGCCTTACTTGGATCAATTTGTGGTGATCTTCATTGATGACATTTTGGTGTATTCTAAGAATGTGAAAGATCATGAGAAACGTTTGAGAATTGTTTTACGAATCTTGAGGGAACATCAGTTATATGCTAAGTTTAGCAAGTGTGAATTCTGGCTAAAGGAAGTGACTTTCCTAGGGCATATAATTTCTAAGGATGGGATTAAAGTGGACCCAGCTAAGGTTGAAGCTGTTTCGAAATGGAAACGACCGGAAAACCCAACGGAAGTTCGGAGTTTTATAGGATTGGCAGGGTATTACCGGAGATTCATCCAGGATTTTTTGAAAATTGCTGGACCTATGACTGAGTTGACCAAGAAAAATGGAAAATTTATTTGGAGTCCTAAGTGTGAAGGAAGTTTTCAGGAGTTGAAAAGACGGTTGACTAGAGCGCCTGTTCTAGCTCTACCAAATGGACATGATAGTTTTGTGGTTTACACAGATGCTTCTAAGGAAGGTTTGGGATGTGTTTTGATGCAAAATGATAAAGTGATAGCTTATGCCTCTAGAAAGTTGAAACCGCATGAGGGAAATTATCCGACCCATGATTTGGAGTTAGCGGCTGTGGTCTTTGCTTTGAAGAAATGGAGACACTATTTATACGGAGTGACATTTGAGGTTTTTACAGATCACAAAAGCCTTAAGTACTTATTTTCTCAGAAGGAGCTGAATTTGAGACAACGTAGATGGATGGAATTTCTGGAAGATTATGACTGCACTATTAAGTACCATCCTGGGAAAGCCAATGTAGTGGCCGATACTTTGAGCCGTCAGGTACAAATGGCTGGATTGATGGTTAAGGAATTTCAGTTGTTAGAGGAAGTTAGCTATTGGAATCCTCGACTAGAACCAAGGAAAGTAATTTTGGGGAATATTGTGATAACCTCCACTTTATTGGAACGTATTAAGGAATCTCAGGAAAAGGACCCTGAAGTGCAAAAGTTGGTGGAGAAAGTTAAGATGGGAGACCAGACCGATTTCACTTTGGGATCAGATAGAATATTGAGATTTCGAAATCGGGTGGTTATGCCAAAGGATGAAGGGCCTAGAAAAGAAATTTTGGAAGAGGCACACCGATCAAAGTTTACAGTACATCCAGGAGGGAATAAAATGTACCAAGACTTGAAAAGTCTATATTGGTGGAAAAATATGAAGAAGGAAATTGCCCAATTTGTTCACACATGCTTGGTTTGTCAACAGGTTAAAGCCGAACATCAGAAACCATCTGGGCTTTTGCAACCTCTAGAAATACCTGAGTGGAAATGGGAAAATATTACCATGGATTTTGTATCAGGCTTACCAAGGACATAGAGAGGCCATGATGCCATTTGGGTGATGGTAGATAGATTGACTAAATCGGCTCATTTTCTGCCGATTAATATGAAATATCCATTGGAGAAGTTGGCCAGGTTGTACTTGGATGAGATCATTAGACTACATGGTATACCGGTGAGTATTGTGTCGGATAGGGATCCAAGATTTGTTTCGAGGTTTTGGCAAAAGATGCAAGAAGTGTTGGGGACTAAGTTAAACTTTAGTACCACCTATCATCCCCAGACTGATGGACAATCTGAAAGAACAATTCAAACTCTTGAAGACATGTTGAGGACTTGTGTACTGGATTTTGGAGAGAATTGGAGTAAGTTTTTAACGTTAGTGGAATTTGCCTACAATAATAGTTTTCACTCTTCTATTCAGATGGCCCCGTATGAGGCGCTTTATGGTCGGAAGTGTAGATCCCCAATTTGTTGGGATGAGGTAGGTGAACGGAAAATTTTAGACCCGACTACCGTATCTTGGATTGAGGAGGCTAATGAAAAGGTAAAATTGGTACGGCAAAGAATTCAAACCGCTCAGAGTAGACAAAAAAGTTATGCCGACAATCGGAGGAAGGATTTGGAGTTCACTGTTGGAGATATGGTATTTCTCAAGATTACGCCTTTAAAAGCAAGTTTGATGTCCGGAAAAGGGAAGAAACTACAACCAAGGTTTGTAGGGCCTTATAAGATTATTCAGCGAGTTAGGAATGTAGCCTATAAGCTGGAATTACCACCGAGCTTATCTCGTATTCATAACGTGTTTCATGTGTCCATGCTTAAGAAATATCATCCAGACCCCTCTCATGTTTTACAACCGGAGAATATTGAGATCGATGAAACCCTGACCTATGAGGAGAGACCGGTAAAACTTCTGGATCGAAAAATGAAGGAATTGAGGAACAAGCAGATACCACTAGCGAAAGTTCTATGGAAGAACCATGGAGTAGAGGAGGTAACATGGGAAGTTGAAGAGACAATCAGAGAGAAGTACCCAGACTTGTTCATCAACCAAGGTAAATTTCGAGGACGAAATTTTCTTAAGGGGGAGAGGATGTGAGGACTCGTAAAAACTATTATTTTATACCTAATTTATGGTTTAATAAATTATTTAATTGAATTTTATTTCCAAGGAATATTTTCTAGTCTTATTAGACCTAAATACATGGTAATATAATTTCGTTATATTTTTAAAATGATTCGTTTCGAAAATTAATTACCTGGAGCGCGTTTAGTAAAAATAGTGAATAGTGCTTGGAGATTTTATCCGCGTAGTAGCACAATAAGCTTGGAATATTGGAGACTTATACAATGGTCCTAAAATAGGTAATCTTATGAATAAATACTCAAGTGATAGTTAATAGTGCAATCGTTATAAGAATTTCTCGGAAGTTTCGCGTTTTAACGTTAAATTTGACGGTACGCGTTTTCACACGCGCGACTTTATTTGAGGGACTTTAGACCCTTATTTCGGGACAATTAAGAGTGAATAATACTTACATGAATATTAATGCATTGGAGGTTTAGTGCACTAGTGAACCAAACGCGCGAGAAAATCGAGCCGTAATCGCACCAAACGGCCCCTAATGAGAGTTGACTTTTGGGTGAATTTCCACCACTTATTTCACCTTCTCTTGGAAGCTAAAGGAAATCAGATTTCTCTCCATCTTCTCTCTCCTCATTGCCGACCAGCTCTCTTCTCTCTCTAACTCATTTGCTTCAAAATTTCTGCTCACAAATTTCACTCAAAACCACCCCAAATCATCTCCAAATTCAACCAAACTTGCACCACACTTAGCTTGATACTTGAGGAGCATTTTGAGCTGCAAACAAGGGCTGGAAATCACGGTTTTTCTGGGGTAATAGAGGGCTGAAAATTCTGCTGAACATCAACCCAAAGTAAGTGATGATCCACTCTTGGAAACTTGAAGTTTGGAAGCTATCTTACCTTGTTAAGTTCATGCATGCATTTGGTTAGCTTGTGTATGGTGTAAAAATGTGATTGTGGGCTCTTTGAATTTCCACACTTGGGTTGTTGTTGCTGATTTGATGATTGATGGTGGTTATATTGTTGGTTTAGTGGTTAAAATGATGCATTAGTGGTGGGTAATTAGTAGAAACTTCATTGGGTGTAAGAAGCAAAAACTTCCGATTTTGCCCCTGCCATGTTCGGCCATTTCGAGGCCAATTTTTAATGGTCTAATAGCTTGAATTGGATGTTTATAGGATGTATTAGATGTGTGAAAAATTTCATTGGAAAATATTGAGGTTTGATTGAGCAAATGAATTTTCTTGAGAAACTAGCAAATCTGGAAAACTGTTCGCGTATGATTCTGACCAGTGGTAGTATTTTGGCTATAACTCTGTCCTCGGATGTCGAAATCATGTGCCGTTGGTGGCGTTTGAAACTAGACATTCCTGGCTTTAATTTGGTATATAATGCACGTTCTGATTCTTTGTGAGCAAGCCGAACCAAATGTTTTAAGTTCGCTGTCCTGTTGCTCTGTTCATCTGGAATGAAGTGTTCAGGCAGCAACTTGATGCCCGATTTTGAACCAGATGGGTGCCGAATTTGGAAACGATTTCTTCTGTGATATTTTAGTCCTATGAATGTATTTTCCAACGCCATAAACTATACCTCATTCCGAGTTAAATTGACTGAGTTGTGACTGAAACAAGTGGACTGCTCTGTTTTGGAAAAACCCTAATATTGGACTGGTTTGGAACAAGATCTTGGAGTGAACTTGTTAATTGATGTTCTTGATACTAAACACTTACCAAAGGCATTATGGATGTTTCTTAGGCCTTTATTTTACAAATGAACCATGATTGGATAGTTTGCTTGATTAAACGTTTTGAAATGGGTAATGAAAGTCTCAAGGCAGATTGCCTTATAATTTTCCTGAACTTTGGTTGACTAATTAACTATCTTACCGAAGGTATTTTTCCCTGAAATTTGATAGAGCAGTACCTTTCATATGGGAGTAAAATACTGCCAATTTTGGTACCAATCCAAGTTCGTTTCGATACCCAATTAAATTGCTAAAGTTGGAGGTTCAAATCTGGAAATTCTTCTCCGGTCTTGAATTTCCCCAACTTCGGGCTACCGTATCTCGGTACTCGAAACTCCGATCCTTGATCCGCTTGTTTTGTTATAAACCTCACTTGTAACACTAATGGAGCTGCAAATTTCAGAGGCCGGTTTGCAACGTGTGAATCGTGCCGAATTTCCAAAGTTAGCCGAAATCCAACTTAATTCTGCCATGTAAACCAATCCTGCATCTTCAAGCTCATTTTTGAACACTTTTCACTTCGATTCATGGAAAAGTGTCTTCTAGGAACTTATAGTACTTTCTAAGAGGTTTCCAACGGTATAAAGTTTTCCAATTCTCGACTTATACCGAGCGAGCTACGATTTTTCAAAGATTCATAATAAAACTGAAAATTTTCCAATTTCAAAGAAATAGAGTTTTTCAAGAACTCTTTATTCTTTTGATATTCTTAAACGTTTTGCTCGCGATTTTCATGATAAAAACTCAAATAATATTGTACATAATAAAAGGCAAGTTGAACCTCGATTTACATGTAATTGAGGTTCCTTTTGCGAAATAATCCTTAGATTGTACTAGTGTACAATCTTCTTGATAAGTGGGTTAATTGTGTGATTATCCACTGTTAATTGCAAGGCGCACAAGGATACCTTCAAGAGGATCTCACAGTGGACACTTGAACTCCCAGAAAATAATTCTTATTGAACTGCTCGGTGAGTGTCAAGTGTGTGAAATTTGATACTTGCTTATTTGTGGTAATTGTTGGAAGTTTTAAGAATAAGGGCGGGTGCGTACTTTATCGCACTCGTTCTAATTTCAAATGAATGAATGAAATGTATTGAATGAATGAATGAAATGAAATGTTATGTCATGAATGCATGTGTCGTTGGAGTGAACCTCCTCGACTTTCTAATGAATGGGGGACGCCCAAACTCATAGGCCGTCCTTGGACTCGAGCCGGCAATGGGCTTGGTCGGGAACTTGGGCGAGCCATGAGATATATATAAGCTCGACCTAATGAGAGGTCCTGCTTGGCATACTCGTGGAGTATTGCCTTATAAATGACTTGTGGGCCCTTGGGGTGTACGGTGGACGGAGGGAAGTAAGTGGTGATCTACGGAGATGGAAATACCGACCTGGTTGACAGGAGGGTCAACGCGGGAAGGTATACGAATGTCATCGGCAGAGCAAGTGGAATTTAGCTCCTGAGAGCTACTATATCCTTGAATTGTTTCTGATTACTTTTCCTGTTTGCATGATTGATTATTGAAAAGACGTGATTTTATTTATTAAATTTGGGATTGATATTCGACAAAGTGCTTGCATGTGTGTTCTTGGCCTCACGAGCGTTTAGCTCACCCTATAGTTTTGTTTTCCTTAACAGGACCGAATCTTGGAGAAATATGGAGAAACCATCCGTTGTACTTTTGTTAAGACTCCTGTTATATATTTTGACTAGGCCCTGGTTTGGGTTGTACTTTTTGAAATTGTAAACTTGAAAAGTTTGGGCCCTGACGTGTACTTTGAATTTAAGTCGTTTTATGATTACCCGATGTACTGGTTATACATTAAGTGACTTGTTAAGCTTGAACGCTTCCGCATTATTGTATTCATGTTGCTCTCATCGAAGTGTTTAGTTCGGTTTTAAATTGAATGGAATTGCTTGAGTCCTGGCGAGAGTTGGGCAGGCGTCCGCGGATACCCTTTGGTCCGCCTTAGGGAGATGTGGGGCGTCACAGAAATTCCTTTCCCATTGGAGTTGTGGACTCATATTCCTCTTCCTGCCTCTTTGATTCTTTCCTCACCAGTTCCCCGTTTTCCACCCCCCCAGTATTGCCTCTTAGATGGAGATTTGTAATAGTTCTTCTCCTTTTGGGGTGATGATTTTCCAAATTGTACTCTCATCCATGGTCCATACTGATTCTCTTGCTGATCATTCCCTACTAGTATCTTAGACTGACATCCCTTTTCACTGTGGCCTATAATCCCACATGTGTAGCATAAATCAGGACACCTTTCATATTTGAACTTAATCCATCTTTTTTGACCATTCATTTTGATTGTTGTTCCACGAAGCAGAGGGTGGAATATGTCAGCCATGACCAAGGCCTTCAGATGCTTTCCTTCTTTGCCTCCATTCTGTGGGATAACTACTTCCCTGACTTCCTTAAACACTGCACCTACTTTCTTTCCTACCTCCTTGGAGATGCAATGTAAGGGAAGATTCCACATTTGAACCCAAAGTGGTGCTATACTGAAGGCATTAGGATCGTCCTCAATCCCCTCATACCACCTACTCAGCACAAGTATCTGGTTATCTAAAATCCAAGGCCCTCCATTGATTATCCTTTCTCTAATATCCTCCCCTTGAATTCCGAATTGGAAGAAATTTGGCCCTATTTCAGTTACTTTGAGCTCTTTCGGATAACCCCAAGCACTTGCCACAAAATTTTTAACCCCAGTGTAGTTAGCTATCTTATCACCCCTGATTCTTCCCAACAAACTGGTCTGACATTCCTGCCTACCTATGCGGGCATCCCCTGCATCCAGATCAGTCACACTGTATTCATGGCTATTTAAAGCAAACTTTTGCATGATTTCAGTCAACTCTTCAGCCATTGTAGTAATATGATATTTAGATGGAAACCCACACTCTCTGAAATATGAAAAGGATCTAACCAAGCTTATACAGATGCGCACTCAAATCTGCAAACTTCCACTAGGTAAATGCCTTTCTGGGAGAAACACATACACGGAAAACACCAAAGAAGAAGAAAGGAAACGATAAAAGTAACTAATGCAGAGAAAAAAGTTAAGGGATAAAACCTAAGAGAACTTCAGACCTTAAAGCATGCATTTATGGCTGTAAAACCTGTTCAGCGCCGGTCCAACTTCTTAGCTCCGACCAGCTATAAATAGTATGTCCGAAGCTCCTGGACCCTGGCACCTTTTGTTCCGACACCCACCAACATTAGCACCTGCTCTTGTTTGGATTTGCGGACAGATCCACGTTGATTGGTTACAAGAATTTGATTATTAGTTCCTGGTCTGAATCTCTGTTTTTGGATTTTTGAAAGTTTGAAAAGTTTGGAAAGTTTGCAGAGTTGGAAAGTTTTGGCTCCCACTATTGGGGGGAAAAGCTCTCGCAGAGAGAGAAAGAGCTCTCATGTGAGAGAGAGGTACTCAAGTAGTTAGTTGAGTCGCTTAAGCCATTACATTTCTAGTGAATTTCTAGCTTTGATTTCCTTCCAAAAGTCGAGTTTTCCTCAAAATTTTTAGATTCTCATCATTTTTCGTGTCATTACATATACTCTAAGTTAGCCACACTCAAGAAGTTCGATTCTAGAGCTTCATTGAACACTTGAAGGAACTTCTAATTTCTTCAAGAAAGGTGACAAGGGCCTTGAGAAAGCTGTAGATACCAAATTTTTAAATTTTTGTTATTGCTCCTTAATTTTTTCTTAAGATATTTATTTGCTTATCGATTATTCATTTTCATATATACTGATGTAGTTTTTATTTTTCTTATTTTTTAGGAATTTAAAAAAAGGGAAAAAGAGAAAATAAAAATCCTAACCAAACTTACACACCCTAATAATCTCTTTTTCAACCAATACACTATTAACCCAAAAAACACTCTGCTCTCCATCCGTCTTTTTCTTTATCTTGTACAAAAATCATCATCACATGCATCCACTCCACCATTTTTTTCCTCTCTCTCAGTCCTTTCTTTTTTTTTTTAAGACACTAACACACATGCACTCACGAGCACACTCCAACTTTTTACCAACTCCCTATCTCTTCCTCTAGGCTATGTCTCTCAAAATTTTCTCAAAAATTCACTTCACTTAAAAAATTCTCCAACTTGCCACTCTCAGCTCCCCTATCTCTACCTCTCTTTCTATCAATTCTCACAAACACACACTACACACATACAACTCCCCTTCCCAGCTCTCCTTCCTTCTAAAAAAAAATCAAAAAAAGAAGGGAAAAGAAACAAGTGTCACAGGCCGACTGTCGTAGCTTCAGTGACTCGCCTGGCACTCGTAATCGTTGAGCCTCCCTTGCCTGAAGATCACTAGTTCAGTCTAACCTCTCATGCGCCCAAGTAGTGTAGGTCATGCAGAAACGTTAGAAAATGTACGTAAAGTGAAGGCTACGAAAGACAAGCTAAAGATAAAGGTTAGTGCTCAAAAGAGCTCTCTACTTCTTGATTGGTTTTTTAGCAACTTTCCAACTTGGTTACAAATGTGGAAGTCTTGCTTTATTTATATACAAACCTCTCAAAACTCAAGATTACTCTAGACTTTTCTACCAACTAGCTATACAACTTGTTCTTCTAGAGTGTTCTGCTAATCTCTTGAACGCTCCCTTACATTATGTTACACAAGTGTGAATCTCTAGAAGGTTCCATACCATTCTTGTCTTAAGCCTCTTATTTACAATGCTCTTGAAAAACCTAGAGAGACCCTAAAGCTTCTAGGTCATGATACATACTTCTAACAATGTTTGGAGAAGCCTCCTTGGCTTGCCACTTGCTTGGGGATTGGGGTGTGGGTTTACTAATAGCTCTAATTTTTCTACTATTTCTCTTATATATAGTAGTGCATGTCTGCTGGCCTAGGACAGACGCGCATGGTCAGGTGCGATTCATATCATCCTCTCTCACTTGAACAAGGCATCGTTCTTGATGCCTTCGGGGCTCCTAACAGTCGTCAAAACTTGTTCCATACCATGTACATGTTAACGTCCTCATTTTGCTTCAGCTAGAAGAAGTGTCGTTGTATTGCATTTAGTGCATGTTTCCTCAGCCCAATACTCCCTTATGATGTCCTTGCACGTGTTGCCCAGTCTGGCACATACACGGCATGCTACTTGTAAAGGACCCCTTTCTCGTTAAACCAATACTTGGTGGTATTACCTTTGGCCATCAATTTCTTTAACGTTTGGGCTTGTGGATCAGTCTCTTGCCCCTTTCGTATATGGTCATAGACATTCCCAAACGTAGCTACTACTGGAGCCATGGTGCCCCTTACACCCGCTTTGCACTTCGTTGCCTTATTTCCTGGTTCATGCATTGGAGTCCCTACTCCAATCTTGTCCGTGCTTGTTCCTCGGCCCTTCACAACTTCCCCCTTGAGTTGTTGCGGGCTTCCCTCATTCTCGTAGAAAACATTCATGATGTAAGGTGCCCCTCCTTACATAATGAGCATGGTGCCCTTATGTAGTACCATGATCGGCCTCAAGCAGTCTATGAATTTTATTTCAAAGACTACCGTATAATCATCCATTGGAGCAATAGAAAATTTCATCGTACTGTTCCATTACCTTAACTTGGCGGCTATGCATGCCACTATCCCATCCAACAAAACCCATTTGCCATTGACACCCTTAAACTGACCCTTGGATGGCTCCCACCTTAGACCCAATGCAGTGCGATGTCGTCACTCATGTAGTTGATGTTCGCACTTATGTCCACCGAGGCCTTTACCTTGCACCCGTTAATTTTTGAATTGACATACATTTGGCTGCGCTCTTGGTTGTCCACCTTGGCTTCGACCACACGTAGCCTCGTGCACAAGATCTCGCACTGTTCTTTCTCATGCTTACGTTCTTGAATGATAGCATGTAGCATCTTTTTGTTTCGGCAATCCCTTGCAAAGTGTGATGACTCTTGGCATATGTAGCACTTGAAGTCCTCGGTCTTGCCTTTCTTACCTTGAGTCCATTTGTTTTGATCCATCGTAGAAGGAATCTTAGACTATTTGTGTGCTTTCGCAGGGCTGAAATGTCAGTTTCCTCCACTTGAACCTTGGTCAGGTCTCTTCCCTTGTCTCTCCCATTATCCCTCCATGGGATCTCGCACAACTGCTTAGCTATGGCCGTTGCTTCAGCTAAATCCTTCACGTGTTAGCTTTGGAGTTGAATCTTGGTCCACAGTTACAAACCATCCATAAACGTGAAGAAGGCATCCTTTGGCGACATATCTAGTATCTTCAACAAGAGTTCAGAGAACTGCTTCACGTACTCATGGATATGCCCGTCCCTATGTTCTAAATGATGAAACTTGGCCCTAGTTTCATCTCCAGTGTCCGTCGGTTGGAATTGCTTCTTCCATTCACTCTTAAATGTGTCCTAGGTAGTGATGGTGTTGGACCCTCTCCTTACGTCGTCACACCTTCTCCTCCACCATACTAAAGTCGAATCCTTTAAGTATAGTGGGGCTGTTCGCAACTTGGCTGTATTCCCGATAATTCCATGTGTGTCAAAATATCATTTCAACCAGTACAGAAAGTTTTTGATGTCGCGCGTTTTTCTTGCTCTACTATAAGTATCTAGTCATGGCACCTCGACCCTCAGTGCGGACACAACGGCTCCCGTTGTCCCTTGTGTCCTTAATTCGTCCAACTCCAAGCAAAACCTTTGTAGCTCCTCCCAAACCTATGAAGATTTCCCGATCATTGTATTCGTAAACTTGGCCAATTGTGCTCTAGACAGATCAAGCTCCAACTTGAACTTGGCAACCTTATCTTGGAGAGACTCCACCATGAGCCTAATCACCTCGTCCCCTTTGAAAAATCTGCCCATGACCTCATTTAGTATGACTTGCATGTCACCATGCAACTCTTCCACCTCAGGTTGTGTCATGCGTTCGTTGAACTTACCCCAGTGGTCATGACGATTAGCAACGGTTAGCTCCACCCAAGCTAGCCTTTTCTCAAACACGGCCAACAGCTCTTGAGCAATGGACTTGTCCCTACGGCCCTTGCCTTTAGTAACCCTCTCCAACTCTCATGGGACATGTTTCTCTTAGACCTCTCATTGCATGCTAGCGTCTGATGTAATGGCCATTCACTGGTGCCCTAAACCCACGGTATCAAGCACAGCTCTAATACTAGCTATCACAGGCCAACTGTCATAGTTTTAGTGACTCGTGTTGCACTAGCAGTCGTTTAGCCTTCCTTACTTGAAGATCACTAGTTCAATCTAACCTCTTGGGCATTCAAGCAGTGTCAGTTATGCGGAAGCGTTAGAAAACGTACATAAAGTAAAGGCTATGAAAAGAAAGCTAAAGATAAAGGTTATTGCTCAAAAGAGCTCTCTACTTCTTGATTGTTTTTTTACCAACTTTCCAACTTGGTTATAAATATAGAGGTCTTACTCTATTTACAGGCAAAGCCCTCAAGACTCGAGATGGCTCTAGACTCTTCTACCAACTAAGCTATACAACTTGTTCTTCTATAATGTCTTCTAATCTCTTGAATGTTCCCTTTTCTATGCTACACAAGTGTGAACCTCTAGAAGGTTCCATACTATTCTTGTCTTAAGCTTCTTATGTACAATCCTCTTGAACAACGTAAAGAGATCCGGAAGCCTCTAGGTCATGCTACATACTTCTAACAATGTTTGGAGAAACCTCCATGGGTTGGCCAAGCCTTCCATGGCTTGCCACTTGTTTGGGGGATTAGGGGGTGGGTCTACTAACAGTCCTAATATTTCTGCTATTTCTCTTATATACAGTAGTGTTGCCAGGCTTGGGACTGACGCGCATGGTCGCATGTTGTCAGGTGCGATCTGTGTCACAAGAAAGCTGCTATTGATAGAAATCATCACTATCACCATCAAGTTCCATAACCCCAAGAAAATATAGTAAAATTTCTTCTATTCTTGTTCTTGATTTTACATATTTATAGCTAAAACTATATGGAATATATGATTGCTAATTCATTTTTGTTTTGTTTTTTTTGGTTTTTTGTTTGCTCACCTTAAAATTGTGTTTTGGTTTTTTTTGGGATGTTTTCAAGGTTCATTGCCCCATTTAAGCTACCTCTCATCATTGATTTATCTTTCATTATTTTACTGATATTGTGTGTATACACGAGAGCATGATATGTGGTTGTTAATGAAAAATTTTGGGTCAAGAATATGCAAACTTGATGGACTAAAACTTTGTTTCATTATGCCTTGTTCTTATTTGATAAAATGCCTGAGATAAGAAAAAAGTGAGTTTTGCTACTATTTGGATTTAAAATTTTTGTATTTGCACTTTCTCTTACAAACCTGAATTATGGTTGGATTGTGGATTGGAAAGGTTCTTTTGGTATAAATTTTACAAATTTTGGTAAAGATTTGCGTGATTTTTGAAAAAATAATACCTGACTACATTTTGCCATTTTTTTAACCACTTTTGGTTCATTTTTTTTTTTACAAAAAATAAGGTCAAAAATCGATTCTACGCAAAAAATAGAGTGGGAAGGTGTAATTTGGTGAATTTTTACGATCGAAGAAGTCGTTAGTGACCGGCAGTCGGTGATGGTCTGTGGCGGCGCCGTTGTTGGCATCTGCCATGATCACGGGTGAAGATAAGATTCAGTCGACCAAAGGTGAGAAAGAAGAAAAGGGAGGAAGAAGAAGAAAAAAAAAGAAAAAAGGAAAAAGAAAAGAAAGAAAAAGGAAGAAAAAAAGTGGACTGTTTCTTTTAATTCACTTAAGCTTGTGTTTTTACTTTTTATTGGGTTTGCGATTGCATTTTGAAGTTAAGCCCAATATTTTCATTATGCTTAATTTTATGTAAGTTTCAATTTAGTTTCCTTTTTTCCCGCACCTTTCTTTCAAGCTAAAATATGCCAACCTAAAGACTAAATAAAATAATGACCCAATTTGTTTCTTCATATTTTCTCAAATCAGAAATGATTTTTACTATTTGGACCCTAAATTTTTGAATAATTTTACTATAGCCCAAAAAATTTTAAATTTATTTCATTTAGGCCCTTAATTTAATTACATTTTGGCCCATAATTTTTATTTTTATTTAATTTTGACCCCAATCTTTTAAGAATTGTAATTTGACCTCAAAAATTTTTTATTTTCAATTCAATCCCTAATATTTTTTATTTCTTAATTTCAATTGTTTCTCCTCTTTAATTACTAATTATGCTTCATTTAAATGTATTTAATTTGTAAATTTTAGATGTTTTAAATTTATTTACATTTTTTAAAATAATAAGGTGAATTTAGTATATGTTTATTTTCTCTTTTAAAGCGTTTTCAATTAAATATCCTTTTATTGACTGTGAATATAAATAGGGCAAATTTACCTTATTTAGTCACCACTTCAAAAGAGAGGTATCCCTATTATCTTTTGAATTCTGATTATGTGATCTCATGTGCTCCTATGTGTTTTTTATTTATTTTAAATTCACATTCATTTTTATGTTTATTTAATTTATATTTTTGTAACTATTTTGGAGCATTTGAATACCCAAGATGTAATAGATAGGTAATATTTTTTCTTTTTTTTTTTGACAAAACTCGTAATTAGATAGACCAATATAATAGATAGGATAGTTAAATTTATTTTATTATATTTTTTCACTTTAGATTGTAATTAGGTTCCTAAATGTAATATATAAGTTAAAACATATCTATTTTCTCACACTACCCCTTTAAATTGTAGTTAGGTCCACCATTGTAATAGATACGTTTTGTGTGTTTATGTTTTTTTTGCCACTCCCCAAAAATTTATTACGAGATTGAAAGAAACGAAAGCCGAAATCACAAATGAACCGTCCTGCTACTCCCCTAACTGGTCGTAACGAATTCTCCTAACTGAAGGAACCCCTATCCTATCTAGGCACATGGCACCTCTAGCTATTGCAGGTATGGCTGCCGTGAAAGTGTAAATCTCCTCTCCCCCATGAGAGCACCCTACATTCGATAAAGCATCAGCCACTTGATTCGCCTGGTGGAGACAATGCCTAACCCATAAAACATGATCTTTCAAAGAAAAGAACTGCTGAACCTCCTTATAGACACTCCATGGACAGCCAACCTTTCCAATTAAGATGTGTACTAATAAGAGCGAATCTAGTTCAACCTCAAACCTGCTAAACCCTCTTCGCACACACAGCTTCACTCCAAACAGAAGAGCTCGAGCTTCGGCCTGCAGACTAGTAGCTTCTCTTATGTGTTTACTTAATTTAATTCTTTTGGAGCTGGTATCAGAGCTGTTTTAGTGTTGCCTGAAGGAAAACATTACCCTGGTTCGGCTAAACTGCAATTTTCCTGCACTAACAATATGGCTAAATATGAGGCTTGTATTTTTGGACTAAAAATGGCATTGGAAATGGAGATCAAGGATTTAACAGTGTTCAGTGATTCCGATTTACTCATGCATCAAACGCTCAAAGAATGGATCACCCGAGATTCAAAGATTTTGCCATATCATTGCAAATAAATTTAGAAGTTTGGAGTTTAGGCACATTCCACGTACCAGAAATGTTTTTGCCAATGCTCTGGCTACTTTATCTTCAATGATTCAACATCCGGATGAGCTGGTGATTGAACCTATCTAGATTCAATTGCAAGAAAAGCCTGCACATTGTTTGGTTATAAAAAAATCTTCTAATAGCCGTCCCTGATACAGCAATATCAAGGAATTTCTCAAAACGGGGTCTTATCCTCCAAGTGCTGATACAACTGCTAAATGCTTCTTGCGTAGATTATCAATCAAGTTCTTCTTAAATGGAGAGGTGGTCTACAAAAGAACATCAGACTTGGGCCTTCTGAGATGTATTGATGAAGACGAAGCAGACTATTTGATGAAAGAAGTGCACAGTGGAGTGTGTGGATCACATATGAATGGGCATTTATTAGCAAAGAAGATCATGAGGACCGGATATTTTTGGCTTACTATGGAGCATGATTGTGTAGTTTTTGTCAGAAAATGCATTAAATGTTAATTGCATGGGGATGTTATGCGCACTCCCCCCACAGAATTACACAGTGTGACTACTCCCTAGCCATGCTCAATGTGGGGTATGGATGTAATTGGAACCATTGACCCTCCTACTTCAAACGGGCATCGATTTATTCTGGTGGCAATTGAATATTTTACTAAGTGGGTTGAGGTTGAGTCTTACAAGCATGTGACTAAGAAGGTGGTGGCTGATTTTCTAATAAAACACATCATTTGTCGTTTTGGTGTGCCAGAAACATTGATCACCGATAATGCCAAGAATCTCAACAATGACATGGTGGATGGATTGTGCGAGCAGTTCAAGATCAAACATCGGAATTCCACTATTTATAGACCGTAGATGAATGGAGATGTGGAGGCCGTGAATAAGAACTTGAAGAAGATAATCCATAAAATGACCGAAAGGCATCGTGATTGGCACGAGAAGCTGCCCTACACATTAATGGCATATCAAACGGCTATTCGGGCTTCTACTATGACAATGCCTTACAAACCTCATGTATGGAATGGAAGCAGTTCTGCCAGCTGAGGTTAAAATTCCTTCACTGCGCATACTAATGGAGGTCAAATTGGATGAAGCTGATTGGATTAAACAACGTCATGAGCAGTTGTCTTTGATTGATGAGAAGAGGTTAAATGCCATTTGTCATGGTCAGTGCTATCAAAAGAGAATGGCCCGTGCCTACAACAAGAAGGTCAAGGTGCGACTGTTCAAAGAAGGAGATAAAGTGTTGAAACGAATTTTGCCTGTACAAGAGGAGGCTAAAGGCAAGTTTGCCCCAAATTGGCAAGGCCCTTTTATTGTCAAGAAAGTGTTGCTTGGTGGAGCACTTATTCTCACTGAAATGGATGGACAAGTTTTTTCCCAACCGATCAATTTAGATATGTGTAAGAAATTCTTCATCTAATAAAAGGAAGTTTTCTTTTAGGGTTAATGCAAAGAATGGAATGAAAGTCAGGCCTTTTTCATTTCCAATTAAACATGATGTCCCTAGTTATCTCTTTTGAACCTTCAGAATAAATTATTTCGGTTGGCAACCCCTGAGGGCTGCAAACCCCACATTGGGGCAAATTTTAGTTGAAAAGGAAAAAGAGAAAATCTCAAAAGACAAAAAATAATAGGGGAACAAAAGCAAAAGAAAATGAAAAAACCTCAGTTGAGAATAAATTGGGGCAATTTTAGTAGGGTTAATATGAAGATGCGACCTCAGGTCATTTAACCACTTGTAAAATCCGCATTCAAGCCTTAACTTTTCTAAGCACCCTACCAGACCCCATTACAAAAACTAAAAGTCCTGACTTCCGTTCTTTGTATCACCTTTTTTAGGAAAATTTCTAATCAAATAGCAAATGATGTCAATACACCTTCACCAATTTTGTAAGGGAAGGATTGTCGTACTAATGCCATCATTTCTTAAAACACATTTCTGAGTTGATAAGGGTTATCGGCAGGATTTGTTTATCAAGTGAAAACCCGAAAGGGCACATTTGAGAAGAAAGAGAAAAGAAGAGAAAAAGAAAAGAAAAGAAAAGAAAAAGAGAAAAGAAAAGGAAGGAAAAGAGAAGAAAAGAAAATGAATAAAAGAAAATAAAAGGGTGGGGGCAACCTTAGTGAAAACCTGAAAGGGCGCTAAGGTAGGTGTAGACACCAAATTTTTGATTTTTTTTTTAACTTTATTTGTTTAATTAATTTAATCTTAGCTTTATTTGTTTCAATTTTAGGGTTTCATTTATTATTATTTATTATTATTATTTTTATTTTTATTTTTATTATTGTTATTTATTTTATTTTTGTTCTAGCGTATTTTTGGCTTCACATTAAATTTCAGGAAAAACAAAAGAAAAGAGAAAAGGAAAAAGAAAAAGGTGAAAATGACAAGTGGGACTGCATGCACTTAGACAAGTGTCTTTTCTATGTTTTAGACAACTAAGCACCTAAGGGGTGAGGTGTTAGGGACATTTGGGAAGTTAAGGAATTTTTTGGGGGGTCAAAGTAGAATTTTGTGAGGGCTAAAAAAAATAAAAATAGAAAAGGGTTTCGTTGAGGAGAAGCTTGGCCGGGGGAACAGAAGGAAAAAGAGAAAAAAAAACTTGAAAACTCGGGGAAGCTTGGCGGCTGAAAAAAAAAGAGAGCAAGAACAAAGGGAGGGGATTGAATCTGAAAATTTGGGGGAAATTTGCGAGAGACGGCTGAGTTTGGAGAGAAAGTTGAGAGAAACGCAAGGGAAACAAGCAGGAACAACAAAAATGAGAAAACAGGGGCGGCGGATGGAAATCCGGAAGGAAAGCCAGTGGAAGGAGGTCGGCTGGGAGGGATCAAATGAAAAAAACTATCGGGCAAGAAGGAAAAGAGAGTAACAAGAATTGAAAGGGCAGCGAGCTGAGCAACAAAAAAAAACAAAAAAAAAAGGCAAGAAAGATCCTACGGAGAACTAAGGGAAGTCGGCTAAGGGCCAGAGAAAAACAGAGAAGGGCAAATGAAGGCCGAGAGAGGGGAGTTTCGTCTTGAGAGCCAAAAGGAAAAACAGCAAGGACCGAGAGGATTTCGGTGGTGGGGATGGCAAAACGAAAAGAGGAAAAACTATGAGGCTGCGGCGGCAGGAGAGGCGATGGAGATAAAGAGGGATTCAGAAACGAGGCAGAAAGGGTGATGGGGAAATCTGGGCAACAGTTGCAGCTTGCGGCTGGAAAGGAAAACACAGAGCTGCCGCTGCTCATGCCGCTACCACCTCGCCGAACCCACCATTATCACCGGCAGATTTTCTCCAAGCAAAAACACAGTAAGCCATTTCTTTCCTTTGTGAATGTCAGTTTTCTTTCTTCGTCGAATGTAAACGCTGGAATCCCGAAACACGTCTTTTGTGAATTTGAAATTGCAATTTTTCTGTGGATTGTCCGTAATTTTTTAATTGCACATGCTTTATGGTTTAATTGGGCTGAAATCTGTTGTTGATTGAATAATTTTGGGGGCTGATTAACTTGAATTTGAGCGAGAATTAATGAAAGTTTTAATGCTCCTGACCTGTTCGATGAAATGCCCAGCTAAGATTCTTAATTGAAAGATAACTTGTCTGCAATTTTTGCGTGAAGAAACTGGACATGCTAGCAAGTTCAATTCTTTGCATTTGAGAAGCTCTGATGAATTGGTGTTTTGCATTTTCTGTTTTTCTGTTCTACTCCGAATTAATATTTGGAGATGAAGCTTTCGCTTGGGCGAATTTTGTTACATGTTGGGACTGATTGCAATTAAAACCAGATTTCCTGGTATGGCTGCCCAAGAAGGGAGCTAAAATGCTAAACTGATATCAAGCTCGTTGCAGAAGACAATCAATTGTCTAAAATTACATTCTCAGCCCCTCCGTTTTTGCTTCCACTGTGATATAACCCCAAAGTTGTTAGAACTTCATAATTTGCCCCCCGAAACTATTGTAATTCCTTCAATTAGATCCCTGTTTTGTTGCATTTGAACCCCTCAAGTTCTCCCCTCATTCTGATATGACCCAAAGATTAGAAAGGTTGAACTTACCTCATCCTTTTGAATTTTAATCATCATCTCATTTTCTTAAGTAGCCTTTTGGGCTTGATTAGCTCTTGTTTATGGGTCATAATTGTGGCATAATAATTTTAATTGATTTGTTCATCTTGTTGGGTTTAGTGAAATAAGTGTTGTGGATTAAGAGGATATTTTGTTTGGGTTTTAGAAATGGGTTGTTGACTTTCTTTTTGGGTTTTGATTTGGGCTTAGAAGATTAACATCTAACACTTTTTTGATTGGGTTTTGATGGTGAGTCTATCTGTTTTGATTTGGGTTTAGTTTATTATTCTTTTGGGCTTTGGTTTGGGCTAGAAGGGAGAAGTCCACCGTTTTTGTTGATTAATCTTTGTGTCAAAATAATAGACTGGCCCACTTCATTTACCCTGGGTTTTTCGGTTGGGCTTGGGAAGTCTTAGCCCACGGAAATAAATACAAAGGCCCAATGGCCTATCTGACTAAGAATCTGGTGACCATATTTGCAAATCAGTCCCTTGATTTCTCCGTAATTGTATTGTGACCCTGGACATTTTCAACTTCTTTCAATTGGGTCCCTAACTTAATTGCAAATAGGCCCCTAAACTTTATTTTTCTTTAATTTTGACCCCAAAACTTTGTTAATGATTGCAATCAAGTCTCTTATTCTTTTGACTTCTTAAATGTGTTTGTTGACATGATTTAATTGATTCAAATTCATGTTTATTTTTATCCTTTGTGATTATTTGCCAAATAAATTGGTACCTTGACCTTTTTATTATTTTGGAGGGTAAATTAGTAATTTCACTACGTTAGAGCTCCAACTCCAGGGAGGTATAATTTCTTTTATCTTTTTTGTCTCTCTTATGTGAACTAATGTGCTACGTGAGAAATACATGTCTACTTTGCTTTCCTAGCCTTTCTTTAATTCCTTTTACTTATGTCATTCACTTTTTGTTTTCATTAAGTTATTCTTTTAATGGGGTATGTGTACACCTCTTGGCTTGTAATAGATAGGGCTATGGCGAGCAATTTGGTCCATTTTCCCTTTCCCCTTTTGTTTTAGTTAGTGAATGTAATAGGTTCATTAGCTTGGTTACATGCCTACGTGTTAAGTGTTAATTCGCTTTATTAGGTCCTTGCATCTAGTCAAGCATGCTAAGTGTTGTGTGCTACGTGTTTATAAGTGATTCGCATGTCTACTCGCTTCTTATAGTCATGAATGAATGTGATGGATGAATGGACGTCACCACACTAGTCCAACGCTAGTTGTGGTTCATTGTTCCGTTTCCACTAGTCCAATGCTAGTAAAAATTCATAGAAAGAGCTAGTCCAATGCTAGACCCAATAAGCCATTTCCCCTTTCGATAGTGCATATTTGCATGTTCACTACATGCCATGCATTTTTCTTAGTTTTATCATTTGGCATGCTCCTCGAACCCCTTTTCCCCTCATTTTAGGATTTTTGCATTTCATGCTAGTTAGGGTTCATTTGCCTGAAGAGTCCCCTTTTGATAAGGGAAACGAGCGAGTGTGGCTACTCGATAGCCTTAGCACGCTAGTTTTGCTTTCTAATCAAAGGGAAAATCGAAGTCGAAAAAGTTAGGAGTCATTCCCATACCCGACCTGATGCATTCCTTTAGGTTCATTCTCATTTTATCACTTATTCATTTTTCAATTCACATTTCCTTATCACATTTCCTTTCCTTATTGTTCATTTTGATTTCTACTTCACAAAAGTGCACTTAATTACACCTATATGCACTTATCACTATATTTCATACACTTGCACACAAACACTTGGAATTTTCATACAATTTCACACATGCACCTTTTCATACACTGGCACACAAACACTTGGATTTTTCATACAATTTCACACATGCACCTTTTCATACACTGGCACACAAACACTTGGATTTTTCATACAATTTCACACGTGCACCTTTTTATACACTTGCACACTTGTACTTTAGCCATCATTTGCATTAATCGACCTCTATAAGGTTTTCCTTTATTGGCCGCCACAATTCATGTGGTTGGGACCAAAAACCTTACAAGAGACATTTTAGAATTTAGGTTTGCATTTTTTCTTTTCTTTTACATTCATGTAGTGCATCCAAATGTAATAAATTCTTTGGTTAAAACAAGAAAAACTTTGATTAAATCACGCAACTAGCCTTGGCTAGGTCGAAGGGGTGCCTTGGATTTTTATCCTTGCCTTCCCCTTCGTCAAGTGTGACTCCCGAACCTTTTTCGTTGGTTTACGTGGACTAGGAGTCGTTTAAAAGGGGTTTCTTACTACTTTTTCCTATTTTTCCTTTAAAAAACTCATTTTTTAGGTGACTTGGTACACCTTAACTCATTACCAAGTGGCGACTCCAATTTTATTATTCCAAAAACCCTTTTTAAACTACAATTTTGGGTCAAATCGTCGCATTCTCAAACCCCCATTTAGGCCCACTTTTCTTTTAAATCACAATTCATTTTTTCAATCACAAAAAATACATTTTTTAAATCATTTTATTTATTTATCAAAAAATGGGGCGCGACAGTTGGCGACTCCACTGGGGAAATTCGAGAGTCCGAGCAAATTTGATTTAATCAACCTTTTTCTTCTTTTAACCTTTTCATATATCACATTTGGGTGTTTTAGGGTTGCATTTTTTTCCTTTTTTAGGATTTTGCATCACTCGCGTCTCAAATTACTCCCTCGCTCACGAATGTATGATTGGTTGATTGGATGTATGTTTACTTGCTTATCTCGCGCTTGCATTGCATTTGGGGGGGTGTGTGTCACCTTTAGAGCCTCGCGTTGGTTCTTGATCCTTCCCCTCCAAACGAGCACTAGCATACGCTTTAATTTTTCACCCCTCATTTATTTTTCTTTTAGTGGCTTGTCACGCCACTCCACCCTACTAGGATTAGGCGACTCACTTGGACATGTGATCACGACACGATGTGTGTGTAGCATGATCCAATGGGTCACTCAATCTTCCGCTTTAAGCTATGGGTTGATAACCTTTAGCTTTTAGTCGAAGGTTGAGGATTTTGATAGATTCACTCAAACACGTAGCCGTGACACGATGTGTACGTAGCGGTGTTTGGGGAATCGCTCGAGCCACCGACAAAGAACCTTGGGATTGATGACCCTTGGTTTCCAAGTCTGAAGGCTCGGGGACCTATTGAGCTTATCGAGTCTAGATGCATTAGCGAACCCCAGCCTCATGCATCCATATTAGAATTGCCTAGGGTAGAGTCGACCTTACCCTATTAGGGACACCATTCACGAGGGGAGGGATCCCACCCCCTTTCCTTGTATATCTTTGTTGTTTTTATCTAAATTGTCCAACGTGTTATGTGATTATGTGTTGAACTAACGTTTCCTTGTTTCTTGTCTTTTGCATTCACAAACATTAAGGGATAAAAGGTATGGCATGACCTCCTTTTAGGACCTACCCTTGTAGATAGGTTATTGCACGTTTGAAAATTGTGGTATATTGTGTTCATAAATTAATAATGACATACTATTTTAGGCATACCCTGGCAGATAAAGGGTTCCTTAGGTCACGTTTCATTTCGAATTGCATTTTTTCTTGCTTTGATAAAAATGGCATCATGCATCCACCCTAGAAAGGGAATGCCATTTAGGCGATCCCGTGTTAGGGGATAAGCCACCTTGTGTCTCGGATATTTAATCCAACGAGACTTGCACGTTTACATTATGTACTATCCAAAGGGGTAGTGCACAAGGTAAGGTAGGATCCAATCATTTTCATAGAGTGATTTTTGGAATATGAACGTCTAATAATCACTTTTTGGCCATTTTATCAAAGTTGGTAAAAATCCCTTGCGTAAAAGGACATTAATTTAAAGAAATTCACAAACGATTCCTCTTGTTGAGACGATGAATAAATTGAGGCCAAATCGTGATTTTAGAAGGCTCATAGACTAATTTTCTGAAACCACCAATGGCCGGCCAATTCAACCAATCCATTTTGCCGATTCATTCAATAAATCGTCAATTCATTTGACCAATTTACCCTTTTTAGGGTCATTTGACCAATTTACCTTTTTTAGGGTCATTTGACCAATTTACCCTTTTTAGGGTCATCCGGTCGATTTTGAATAAATCGTCAATTCATTTGACCAATTTACCCTTTTTAGGGTCATCCGGTCGATTTTGAATAAATCGTCAATTCATTTGACCAATTTACATTTTTTAGGGTCATCTGACCAATTTACCCTTTTTAGGGTCATTTGACCAATTTACCCTTTTTAGGGTCATCCGGTCGATTTTTGAATAAATCATCAATTCATTTGACCAATTTACCCTTTTTAGGGTCATTCGGTCGATTTTTGAATAAATCATCAATTCATTTGACCAATTTACCCTTTTTAGGGTCATCCGGTCGATTTTTGCATAAATCGTCAATTCATTTGACCAATTTACCCTTTTTAGGGTCATTCGGTCGATTTTTGAATAAATCATCAATTCATTTGACCAATTTACCCTTTTTAGGGTCATCCGGTCGATTTTTGCATAAATCGTCAATTCATTTGACCAATTTACCCTTTTTAGGGTCATTTGACCAATTTACCCTTTTTAGGGTCACCTGGTCGATTTTGCATAAATCGTCAATTCATTTGACCAATTTACCCTTTTTAGGGTCATTCGGCCAATTTTTGAATAAATCACTAATTCAATTTCATTCATTTGGCCAATTTACCCATTTTTAGGGCAACCGAGCCGATTTTGAATAAATCAAGTTTCGTTCAATCTATTTGATCAATTTACCCTTTTTAGGGTGATCTGATTAATTTTGGATAAATTAAATTTCATTCAATTCATTTGACCTGTTTCCCTTTTTAGGGTAATCCGGTCGATTTGTAATAAATTGTCAATTTCATTTGACCAATTAGGATTTCAATGTCGAATTTCAAAATGGAAAACCTAGTCGATTTTGAGAAAAACATCCATGGCATCCAGCCATTTGATCAGTTGGGGTTTTGACCCGTGCTTCACTGAGAAAAGTTGTCAAAACGAATTTCAATCTCTTCGATAGGAAGTTCGACAAGGTCAAACCCGTGCGTTTTTGCAAGTTCTTATATCGATCAAAAGTGATCAATCCCTTCGGACGAGATCCTCATTTTGACCAACGTCTCTTCTCATTCCAATGGACCAAATTTTTCAAATTATTTTTCACTCCATGAGTTGATCGGATCCATCAGGTATTGTATAGTGCCTGCTCTGGAGGTTTGCATTTTCATGCTAGGCTTACCCTTGGCATAAAAGGGTCCCCCCATAGGACATGCATACCGATTTTATATTCTTGCTTACTAACTCGGGGTATTTTTCTTTTGTTTTCCCCCTCCCCTGCATTCATAAAAAACACTTCAATAAAAGAGAAAATATTTTTCTATATCTGATGGCACTTCCGATCTAATAAAGAGTCAAAACTGCAAGTGTTATTTGATTCTTGGGCAGATCCTACAATGAAAACATAAATGATTTATCTGGAAGCTCTACGCTAAAGCCTCTGAGAGATTTTGTAATTATTTTCCAAAGGGAAATTCTGTTTATTTGATTTGTTAATACATTTTGTTCCAAAAGAAAAGGAGACAAAAGTGTATATTTTGAGCTCTTTATAAGTTTCTCTCTTCTCATTTGTATCATAATTGAATGAGAATTTTTTTTTCAGCAATAAAATTTTTGGACAATTCTTTGTTTTGTGTATATTTATGTACATTTCATTCTTTATTCTTACTCCTTGGAGAGTTCATGATGAATTTTGAGAAATGAGACCAAATTAAGGTTTTTCAACCTCCAGCCTGAAAATTTGCAAGTGTATGCTTTCTAAAACTCTTGTATACACTAGATTGGTGATCTGAATTACACAATAAGAGTGCTCAGAATTAAAAGAGGTCACTCAAAAGGCCCTATGAGATTCCTTTCCTCCTTCATTTGGCCCTATGAGAAAATCAGTCACATTGATTGATAAATTGCAAATTGGGGCTATCTTTGCTTGAAAATATCTATTGTGTTTAACCGATTCAATTCACATCTAAGTGAAAGCAAAAATGTGCATTATTCTTGTTTGTTTTGAAAATTTGGAATGATATTTCGAGCATTCGTTTCTCTACCTATACACATTTTATCATTTGCTCTCCCATTTGAGCCTTTGAAAGAATAACTTCGTTTCAAATGAGCGCCTTAATGATCACTACCCTCTATTGGAAAATTTTCAAATATTTAAAAGGGGAATGGATTTTCAATGACCATTTTGTTACTTTGGTTGTCATGAGGTGTAAGAATGATACTTTGGCCGTCGTTTCTACAACCTAAACACTGATCATCCCTTGCATCCTCATTTGAGCTAAAATTGGTGGTTCTTTTCGAGTGCACATATGATCGCACCCCACATGGGGGAAGGAGATTGGGAAATTTTGAAAAAGAAAAAAAAAAGAAAAGGGGAAAGGGAACCGCGAATTGGGGAAATTTGATTCCATTTGGGTTCCAATTTTCGAAAAAAAGAAAAGAAAAGGAAGGGTTTTGTTCGACGAACCACTTATGGAGAGTCTTCCTCAGTCAATTAATTCAGATACATGCCAAAAATTTCGCATTAATGAAAGTTTCCTCTCAGAGTTATTGTAAGGAACGGAATAAAAGTCAGGCCCTCTTCTTTTCCAATCAAACATTCTATCCCTAGTTATCCCTTTTGAACCTTCAGAATAAAATACTTCGTTTGGCAACACCTGAGAATCGCAAACCCCACACTGGGGCAAGTTTGGGTTGAAAAGGAAAATTTCAAGAAGTGAAAAGGTGAAAAGCCACAAAATCAAAAGACAAAAGAAGAAAAGAGAACCTCAGTTCAAAAGTAAACTGGGGCAAATTTTGTGAAAGTTCAAAAGAATGGCAGAAGGCCGAAAAATCAAAAAGAAAGAAAATGAAAGAGAAAAGCCTCAATTGAGCATAAACTGAGGCAAATTCTGATTTAACCCTAAAATAGGGTTGGCGTAACAATGCGATCTCAGATTACTTAAACCATTCTTGAAATCTGCTTTCAAGCCTTAACTTTTCTAAGCACCCCACCTGACCCCATTACAAAAGCCGAAAGTCCTGACTTCTGTTCTTTGCAATGGCCCTGTCCAGAAATTTCTGATGCCGAAAATTTTAGCTGTATTTCTGAATTACTCGGGTATGAGGAAACCCATCAGCTCGAGGGAAAAGAAAAGAGGCGAAAGAAAAACAAGAAAAATGCAGAACAATTCGATGCTGAAATCCCTGGTGAATGATGAGAAAAATGCAAACAAAGTCCGAGATCTTTGAATATGAAATAAGAGCCATTATTAGAAAAATGCGATCTTTGGTGCAATGTCCTTGAAAGTCTTATTCTTTAACTATCGTTTTCAAACCACATTACAAGCTCATAAAGTCCATCGTTGACTTATTCTTTCATGACAACCCAAAGTGGGGATTATGCTCGTAAGAAATTCATCAAATCATTTGTGATCATAAGGGTATAACCATTTTCCACATGTTTAGCTATCACTTCTGTCCATACGTTACAAGCCTAGAAGCTTGCATGTTGACTACGTTTTCTTAAGAAATGAGGGTGACAAACTATTTGCTTTCACTAAGATGTGACATTGAATGGATTACATACAACTGGGACACAAAAATGAGACAAATTCTGACCTCCCATTTCCTTAGCCAAATCAAAAATAAAGTCACTTGAGTGGTCCTGAAAGATGAACCAACCAGAAATAGTGACCCATCACCCAAAGCATTGATGCTAAAGTGGGGAAGAAATCTTTCGTAATTTGGCATTATTTTGAGAAATTCATCATGAAATTTCATGTATGAGTTAAGCAAGACATTCAATTTCCTTCACATTGTATAGGAAACACAGTTTCTTACTTGGAAGGGCATCCAAATCAATTTTTGCAATCAAATGGGCCCACACTGGGGCAAAATTTTTATTTACAAGATTGCGTAAAATAAACCCACACTGGGGCAAATTTTTCAGTCACACTACTCTTTCTATGAATAGTAGTTGCAATTTTTTGAAATTCAAGTGCATGTCATATTTTGGTGAGCCCCTGTGCAGGTATTCATAGTTGAAATCGACGAAAAAGCATCTGGTGATGTGGGAGGCCGATGCCGAAGAAAGAGAAGAAAGAAGGGAAAAGGGCCCTACACTAGGGGCAATTTATTTTGAAAAAGATTCTCTCGAAAAATCAGAAAAATTCAGAAAATTTCAAAAGTCAAAAATCAAGTTCAAATTCTTGTTTCTTGGAAAATCAAATTCAATTTCTTGACCGCTTTACTTCGTTGGGACCGGGTTTCATCCCGCCAATCTCGGCAGGACCGGGTTTTATCCTGCTGACCGCTTTTATCAATTGGGACCGAGTTTCATCCCGCCAACCTCGGCAGGACCGGGTTTTATCCCGCTGACCGCTTACTTCGTTGGGACCGGGTTTCATCCCGCCAATCTCGGCAGGACCGGGTTTTATCCCACTGACCGCTTTTATCAATTGGGACCGGGTTTCATCCCGCCAATCTCGTCAGGACCGGGTTTTATCCCGCTGACCGTGCTTTATATCACGTTGGGACCGGGTTTCGTCCCGCCAACCTCGGCAGGACCGGGTTTTATCCCGCTGACCGCTTACTTCGTTGGGACCGGGTTTCATCCCGCCAATCTTGTCAGGACCAGGTTTTATCCCGCTGACCGTGCTTTATACCACTGACCGATTCCCACTGACCAATTCATCATACTGGGGCAAATTATCTTTGGAAAGTTTCTCAAGAAAAAGAAAAAAAAAGAAGAAGAAGAAGTCAAAGAAGTCAAAAAGTCCAAAAAAAAAAAAGTCAAAAATCAAAAATCAAAAATCAAATCAAGTTCATCACGGCAGGTTCGGGTTTGATCCCACTGTCCGATTGTCAAAGCATGTTATTTTCATTGCTATTGGAGATAGATTTGTCCCGCCAGTAGGCATTTCATTTTCTGTCCGGGTCTATCCCGTGGGTCTATCCCAATTTTAAATTTCTGTTCGGGTCTATCCCGTGGGTCTATCCCAATTTTACATTTCTGTCCGGATCTATCCCGTGGGTCTATCCCATTTAAATTTCTGTTTGGGTCTATCCCATTTACATTTTCTGTTCGGGTCAGTCCCGTTTAAATTCTGTTCGGGTCTATCCCAAATTTAAATTTCTGTTCGGGTCTATCCCGTGGGTCTATCCCAATTTTACATTTCTGTCCGGGTCTATCCCTTGGGTCTATCCCAATTTTAAATTTCTGTCCGGGTCTATCCCAATTTTAAATTTCTGTTTGGGTCTATCCCAATTTTAAATTTCTGTTCGGGTCTATCCCGTGGGTCTATCCCAAATTTAAATTTCTGTTCGGGTCTATCCCGTGGGTCTATCCCAATTTTACATTTCTGTCCGGATCTATCCCGTGGGTCTATCCCAATTTTAAATTTCTGTCCGGATCTATCCCGTTTGCATTTTCTGTTCGGGTCTATCCCGTGGGTCTATCCCATTTTTCATTTTCTGTTCGGGTCTATCCCGTGGGTCTATCCCATTTATATTTCTGTCCGGGTCTATCCCGTGGGTCTATCCCATTTACATTTTCTGTTCGGGTCTATCCCATTTATATTTCTGTTCGGGTCTATCCCGTGGGTCTATCCCATTTACATTTTTCTGTTCGGGTCAGTCCCGTTTTAAATTCTGTTCGGGTCAGTCCCGTTTAAATTTCTGTCTCGGGTCAGTCCCGATTTTAAAATTTCCTGTCAGGGGTCAGTCCCCATCGTTCGAGTCGTTCACAGCCAAATAACACAGGTAAGTATTTGGTGTTTACTTCTTTGTCTCAAGTTTTTCCAAAACTCAGACAAAGAGGGGCAAACTGTAGACACCAAATTTTTGATTTTTTTTTTAACTTTATTTGTTTAATTAATTTAATCTTAGCTTTATTTGTTTCAATTTTAGGGTTTCATTTATTATTATTATTATTATTTTTATTATTGTTATTTATTTTATTTTTGTTCTAGCGTATTTTTGGCTTCACATTAAATTTCAGGAAAAACAAAAGAAAAGAGAAAAGGAAAAAGAAAAAGGTGAAAATGACAAGTGGGACTGCATGCACTTGGACAAGTGTCTTTTCTATGTTTTAGACAACTAAGCACCTAAGGGATGAGGTGTTAGGGACATTTGGGAAGTTAAGGAATTTTTTGGGGGGTCAAAGTAGAATTTTGTGAGGGCTAAAAATAAAAAATAAAAATAGAAAAGGGTTTCGTTGAGGAGAAGCTTGGCCGGGGGAACAGAAGGAAAAAGAGAAAAAAAAAACTTGAAAACTCGGGGAAGCTTGGCGGCTGAAAAAAAAGAGAGCAAGAACAAAGGGAGGGGATTGAATCTGAAAATTTGGGGGAAATTTGCGAGAGACGGCTGAGTTTGGAGAGAAAGTTGAGAGAAACGCAAGGGAAACAAGCAGGAACAACAAAAATGAGAAAACAGGGGCGGCGGATGGAAATCCGGAAGGAAAGCCAGTGGAAGGAGGTCGGCTGGGAGGGATCAAAAGAAAAAAACTATCGGGCAAGAAGGAAAAGAGAGTAACAAGAATTGAAAGGGCAGCGAGCTAAGCAACAAAAAAAAAAAAAAAAAAAGGCAAGAAAGATCCTACGGAGAACTAAGGGAAGTCGGCTAAGGGCCAGAGAAAAACAGAGGAGGGCAAATGAAGGCCGAGAGAGGGGAGTTTCGTCTTGAGAGCCAAAAGGAAAAACAGCAAGGACCGAGAGGATTTCGGTGGTGGGGATGGCAAAACAAAAATAGGAAAAACTATGAGGCTGCGGCGGCAGGAGAGGCGATGGAGATAAAGAGGGATTCAGAAACGAGGCAGAAAGGGTGATGGGGAAATCTGGGCAACAGTTGCAGCTTGCGGCTGGAAAGGAAAACACAGAGCTGCCGCTGCTCATGCTGCTACCACCTCGCCGAACCCACCATTATCACCGGCAGATTTTCTCCAAGCAAAATCACAGTAAGCCATTTCTTTCCTTTGTGAATGTCAGTTTTCTTTCTTCGTCGAATGTAAACGCTGGAATCCCGAAACACGTCTTTTGTGAATTTGAAATTGCAATTTTTCTGTGGATTGTCCGTAATTTTTTAATTGCACATGCTTTATGGTTTAATTGGGCTGAAATCTGTTGTTGATTGAATAATTTTGGGGGCTGATTAACTTGAATTTGAGCGAGAATTAATGAAAGTTTTAATGCTCCTGACCTGTTCGATGAAATGCCCAGCTAAGATTCTTAATTGAAAGATAACTTGTCTGCAATTTTTGCGTGAAGAAACTGGACATGCTAGCAAGTTCAATTCTTTGCATTTGAGAAGCTCTGATGAATTGGTGTTTTGCATTTTCTGTTTTTCTGTTCTACTCCGAATTAATATTTGGAGATGAGCCTTTCGCTTGGGCGAATTTTGTTATATGTTGGGACTGATTGCAATTAAAACCAGATTTCCTGGTATGGCTGCCCAAGAAGGGAGCTAAAATGCTAAACTGATATCAAGCTCGTTGCAGAAGACAATCAATTGTCTAAAATTACATTCTCAGCCCCTCCGTTTTTGCTTCCACTGTGATATAACCCCAAAGTTGTTAGAACTTCATAATTTGCCCCCCGAAACTATTGTAATTCCTTCAATTAGATCCCTGTTTTGTTGCATTTGAACCCCTCAAGTTCTCCCCTCATTCTGATATGACCCAAAGATTAGAAAGGTTGAACTTACCTCATCCTTTTGAATTTTAATCATCATCTCATTTTCTTAAGTAGCCTTTTGGGCTTGATTAGCTCTTGTTTATGGGTCATAATTGTGGCATAATAATTTTAATTGATTTGTTCATCTTGTTGGGTTTAGTGAAATAAGTGTTGTGGATTAAGAGGATATTTTGTTTGGGTTTTAGAAATGGGTTGTTGACTTTCTTTTTGGGTTTTGATTTGGGCTTAGAAGATTAACATCTAACACTTTTTTGATTGGGTTTTGATGGTGAGTCTATCTGTTTTGATTTGGGTTTAGTTTATTATTCTTTTGGGCTTTGGTTTGGGCTAGAAGGGAGAAGTCCACCGTTTTTGTTGATTAATCTTTGTGTCAAAATAATAGACTGGCCCACTTCATTTACCCTGGGTTTTTCGGTTGGGCTTGGGAAGTCTTAGCCCACGGAAATAAATACAAAGGCCCAATGGCCTATCTGACTAAGAATCTGGTGACCATATTTGCAAATCAGTCCCTTGATTTCTCCGTAATTGTATTGTGACCCTGGACATTTTCAACTTCTTTCAATTGGGTCCCTAACTTAATTGCAAATAGGCCCCTAAACTTTATTTTTCTTTAATTTTGACACCAAAACTTTGTTAATGATTGCAATCAAGTCTCTTATTCTTTTGACTTCTTAAATGTGTTTGTTGACATGATTTAATTGATTCAAATTCATGTTTATTTTTATCCTTTGTGATTATTTGCCAAATAAATTGGTACCTTGACCTTTTTATTATTTTGGAGGGTAAATTAGTAATTTCACTACGTTAGAGCTCCAACTCCAGGGAGGTATAACTTCTTTTATCTTTTTTGTCTCTCTTATGTGAACTAATGTGCGACGTGAGAAATACATGTCTACTTTGCTTTCCTAGCCTTTCTTTAATTCCTTTTACTTATGTCATTTACTTTTTGTTTTCATTAAATTATTCTTTTAATAGGGTATGTGTACACCTCTTGGCTTGTAATAGATAGGGCTATGGCGAGCAATTTGGTCCATTTTCCCTTTCCCCTTTTGTTTTAGTTAGTGAATGTAATAGGTTCATTAGCTTGGTTACATGCCTACGTGTTAAGTGTTAATTCGCTTTATTAGGTCCTTGCATCTAGTCAAGCATGCTAAGTGCTGTGTGCTACGTGTTTATAAGTGATTCACATGTCTACTCGCTTCTTATAGTCATGAATGAATGTGATGGATGAATGGACGTCACCACACTAGTCCAACGCTAGTTGTGGTTCATTGTTCCGTTTCCACTAGTCCAATGCTAGTAAAAATTCATAGAAAGGGCTAGTCCAATGCTAGACCCAATAAGCCATTTCCCCTTTCGATAGTGCATATTTGCATGTTCACTATATGCCATGCATTTTTCTTAGTTTTATCATTTGGCATGCTCCTCGAACCCCTTTTCCCCTCATTTTAGGATTTTTGCATTTCATGCTAGTTAGGGTTCATTTGCCTGAAGAGTCCCCTTTTGATAAGGGAAACGAGCGAGTGTGGCTACTCGATAGCCTTAGCACGCTAGTTTTGCTTTCTAATCAAAGGGAAAATCGAAGTCGAAAAAGTTAGGAGTCATTCCCATACCCGACCTGATGCATTCCTTTAGGTTCATTCTCATTTTATCACTTATTCATTTTTCAATTCACATTTCCTTATCACTTTTCCTTTCCTTATTGTTCATTTTGATTTTTACTTCACAAAAGTGCACTTAATTACACCTATATGCACTTATCACTATATTTCATACACTTGCACACAAACACTTGGATTTTTCATACAATTTCACACATGCACCTTTTCATACACTGGCACACAAACACTTGGATTTTTCATATAATTTCACACGTGCACTTTTTTATACACTTGCACACTTGTACTTTAGCCATCATTTGCATTAATCGACCTCTATAAGGTTTTCCTTTATTGGCCGCCACAATTCATGTGGTTGGGACCAAAAACCTTACAAGAGACATTTTAGAATTTAGGTTTGCATTTTTTCTTTTCTTTTGCATTCATGTAGTGCATCCAAATGTAATAAATTCTTTGGTTAAAACAAGAAAAACTTTGATTAAATCACGCAACTAGCCTTGGCTAGGTCGAAGGGGTGCCTTGGATTTTTATCCTTGCCTTCCCCTTCGTCAAGTGTGACTCCCGAACCTTTTTCGTTGGTTTACGTGGACTAGGAGTCGTTTAAAAGGGGTTTCTTACTACTTTTTCCTATTTTTCCTTTAAAAAACTCATTTTTTAGGTGACTTGGTACACCTTAACTCATTACCAAGTGGCGACTCCAATTTTATTATTCCAAAAACCCTTTTTAAACTACAATTTTGGGTCAAATCGTCGCATTCTCAAACCCCCATTTAGGCCCACTTTTCTTTTAAATCACAATTCATTTTTTCAATCACAAAAAATACATTTTTTAAACCATTTTATTTATTTATCAAAAAATGGGGCGCGACAGTAGGATTTTATGTTGAAAGTGAGCTTGGTTTGGAATGGCTAGTGACTCGGTTCATTTGAGTTTCTCTTCACAGTTGTGGTTCTTTTGCCAGCATTGAATTCCAGAGGGATGATATCCAAATGGATCAAACGTGGCATTCTGCTCGAGAATCAAAGTGTTTTGATTCATAAAACATAAACTGTTGAGTGTACAGGTTTATTTCTTTAGAATCAGTTTTGCTTTCTTTCAATAAAGTAAATGATTGTTTTCATGCTATCGGAATTTTCATTTTTGTGTGAATAAAAATATTCTTTCATGAGTTTCATGGTCTCATTTATCTCACTAGATTTATCAAATGGCAATCGCTATGATTTATTGAAATTATCTGGGTACCAAATGTCATGTTTAATAGGCATTGGAAGTTAAAAAGATTTGATGCAGCTCGCAGAGCAGAGTTGAAGTTTTGCTACATTAGGAATTTATCCAAAGGCAATCCCTGTGATTTGTTGAATTTACCTGGATACCAAGTGTCTTATTAACATTAGAAGTTAAGAAGATGTGATGTAATTCTTGGAGCAAAGTTGAGTCGAGAATTTATCAAATGGCAACCCCTGTGATTGACTAGATACCAAGGGTCTTGTTAATATTGGAAGTTGAGAAAATTTGACACAGTTCACAGAGTAAAGTTAAATTTTCACTACATCAGGGGAAGAACGTCCAAATACTCATGTTTACACATTTCTTGAAGGCAAGATTGATTAGATGGTGGTGACATTATCTATCATTATGAGTATTTCTCTTTTGTAGGTCCAACGGTCCAATAGCATTATACTGGGGCAAATTTTTTGGAAGAAGAAATCATCTGTCTCTATTTTCAAAATTCTATAAAAGGCACTTTTCAATTTCTCGGTAGGACCGAATTTTATCCTGCTGACCGTTTATATCTCATTGGGATCGGATTTTATCGTACCAACCTCAGCAGGACCGGATTTTATCCCGCTGACCGTTTATACCTCGTTGGAATCGGGTTTTATCCCACGAACCTCGACAGAACCGGATTTTATCCTGCTGACCATTTTTATTTTGTTGGGTCTGGATTTTATCCTACCAACATCTTTCATTTTCTAGATTTAAGTTTTTCAAATTAATTAGATTTATCTAGTTGCCTTAGTTACAGTTGAACTAGACAGATAAATAATTTGGTGTCTACGTCTTTGTCTTGAGTTTCGTCGAAACTCAGACAAAGAGGGGTAAGCTGTAGACACAAAAAATTTACCATCATTTTATTTATTTTTATTTTATTTTATTTTTAGTAGGTATTTCTTTTATTGTTCTTCATTTTTTTTATTTCTATTTTTGTTCATTATTGTTAAATTTTTATTTATTCTTGTTTCACTTCTATTTCTTGAAAAAAGTTAATTATTATTATTAGAAAAATAGGAAAAGAAAAGGAAAATCTTCAAAATCAATTTTGGTAAAAATAAAAAATAAAAAAAGGAGCCACAAGTGTGCGCGCATTCTCTTCTTTGGCAGAGGTACAGAAGCATGAAGAGTACTATATTTGCAGCTCCATTTCACTGCCTATTTTCCACTCATTTTTCTGGTTTTTTTCTTTCTCCCAAACTTTGGCCACCTAATCCCTTTTGATCTTTCTAGAACAACGGCCATCGGATGGCTCTAAAATACCTAGCAAATCTCAACTCTCATCCTCACCTTCGAGGTGAGGGTTTGAGAGAGTGTGTTTGATATAAATAGAATAGAAACGCAGCCTTGAGGAGGGGGCCAAACCAGAAACAAAAAAAATGGGGAGGAAGTTGGCGGCTAGGATTAGAGGAAAAGAGTAACGGAGAGAGTGAGAGAAAAAGAGCAGTGGGGAGAGTGAGAGGGAGAGACTGAGAGGAGATTGAGAGGAAGAAACCAAGCAAAAGAAAAGAAGAGGCTGCGAACAGAAGGGGAATTGGAACCAGTAGCAACTGCAGAATAGAGGAGGTGCCCAACGCCACCATCATCGTCTTCAATTATCGCTGAAAAAGCACGGGTTTTTGCAGCAAGTTGACTGCTGTTGATCTTTCCTCTTTCTTTTGGTAAAATTTCTTAGTTCCTTCTGGTGTTTATGCTTCCACGTAGAGATGTGGTTTCTGTCTTTGGTGAGAGGGGCATCGATCAGTCCAAAGTTGGTCGAAGCCCCATGAACGTATCTGAAAAAGAGAGCAGCAATTACTATTTGCTGTTTCTTTACGTTTTGCCTGCGTTTTATAGTCCAAGTTGCTTCCTTTTGCTGTTTATTTGCTCACCTTTCGCTGCCTGATGGTTCTTTCTTTGGTTTCCATGCTGTCTGATGGTTCTTTGCTGATGGTTTTTGTGATATCTAGTCTAATAATGAATTGTGAAAGTAGTGTCAGATTAGGATCTTAAATTCACATCTAGATTTTGGTCGACCTACCAAGAGATTGTAGGGATTGATACCTAAGACTAAATACCGCCTTTCACCCCTAAATGAATGGATAGTCAGAAAAGATCGTACAGACATTGGAGGACATGCTAAGAACTTGTGTTCTAGACTTCTCGGATAGTTGGGATAGGTTGGTGAAACTAATGGAGTTTTTGTACAATAATAACTATCATAGCGGGATAGGTATGGCACCATTTGAAGCGCTGTATGGGCAAAAATGTATATCTCTCTTATATCGGGATGAAATAGGTGAGAAGCTGATCACTGACCCCGAGTTGGTGGAAAGAACCTTGGAGAGAATTAAGGTTATTCAAGAAAGACTAAAAGTAGCTTAAGACCGAAACAAGAGTTGGGCGGGATTAAAGAGAAGACCTTTAGAGTTGCAATCAGGAAAAAATATATATATTTGAAAGTATCCCCTACCAAGGGAGTAATGAGATTTGGAAGAAGTGATAAGTTAAGTTCAAGGTATGTAGGGCCTTACGAAATACTGGATAGAGTTGGACCCCTAGCGTATCGACTGACTCTTCCACCTGCTTGTCGAGGATACATGATGTTTTAATGTCTCCCAACGGAGAATGTATGTGTGACACCTGACCCATATTTTGGAAAATCAACCCATTGAGGTGAGGGAGAACTTGTTAGTGGAGGAATTTCCTTTGAGAATCATGGATCATAGGGATTAAGTTCCAAGGAGAAAGACCATACCCTACGTGAAGGTGCAATGGATGAACCATACACCACGAGAGGCAATGTAAGAGTTAGAAGAAAACATGCGAAATAGACATCCCCATCTTTTTATCAAGATACATAAGTTTCGAGGACGAAACTTTTGTAAGGGGGGTAGAATGTAAAACCCACTATTTTTGGGCTCATTTTATCTTGCCCAATTTAATTAAATGGTAATTTATTATGAGTAAAAGTAAAAAAAATAATAATTGTAGGATAGGTTAAAGAATTATTGAGGGATAGAAATGAGATAAGATAGGGTAAAAAAAAAATTCATAGCAGTTAAAACTCTTATCTAACCCATCTACTAGTGGGTGGTTATTAGGGTTTAGTACACTTATAAAAAAAAATAATATCATTCCTCTGTTTCATTATCTGCCTCCCTTTAGAGCAAAAGCCGTCAGAGAGTAGAGAAGGAGAAGTAGGCGACACCGTCAATCGATCAGCCGACTAAGCCCCTAAACTTATAAGTCCCAAATTCACGTGAAACTTCTCTTTTAAGTTCTAGTAGTCGGATTAATTATTCTAAAGATTTTACGGACATGTATTATGTTATATATATAGATATATATGCTGGTATATGAGATTTAGGAGGATTCATAACTGGATTAGTATGATTAAGGTATTAAATTTTATTATGGGATGAATAGGGTTTACCCAAATCGATTGGAAAGTTATTAAGAGGAAAAAAAAAAGGAGAAGAAAAGAACTTGCCATTGCTGAAGCCAAGATTTAGTGATGAAAAAAAAAGAAAAAAAAAGAAGACGAAGGTCGCTCGCAAGTGCGGCAACCAATTGAATGAGATTATGGTTGGCCTTTTTGGCCAACCAATTGAAGATTTGGGTCGCCAGACTCTCTGGCGACCATGGTTTAGCCAACCATGGGTCCAACCCAAGGAAGAAAAATGGCAAATTAGATTTGGACTAAACTATAGTATAAAATTAGAGTAAATGTTAAAAAAATAATAATAAATTTTAAATATAATTAGTCCATTTTTATGGTTTATTGTGAGTATTAAAATTCAGGACCCAATTTGTAGTAGTTGTTAGAATTGAAGATTTAGTCATTTAAATTTATACTTAATTGATTACGTCAATAGAAATTTAAAACGTCTTAATCTACCTTTATTAGAGTAATTTATGCAACGTGAGATAAGTCCTAAATTGTTAAACGAGACGCGTAAAATCGTAATAATAATAATAATAATACTAACGATAACCCTGAGGGTAATAATAATAATAACAATAATAGTAATAATAATAGCAACATAGATATAAACGGAAATTAAATTAAAAGATAAATATAAGTGGAATAAACTAAGACGATAATTATAATAATAATAAATCAATATATATATATATATATGGATATAAATAATAATAACACCTACACATACACAACAAAAGTGGAAGTAAAGCAAAAGATAATAGTAACTAATTTACAAATATATATATAAATGGTAATAAAATAAATGAGCAACGACGAGGACGATAATAATAATAATGAATAATTATAAATTATAAATAGATATAGTAAGACAGTAGTCAAGATACTAAACGTGATTATGAATAATTGTTTTCTTTTAAGTTGGGAAACTTTACAAAAAAGGGAACTTTCCAAATGAAGAAACTTTCTAAAATAGAAACTTTCCAAATTAGGAAACTTTCCAAAAATAGAAATCATCCGATTTGAGGGGAATGCTATTAGGGTCCATATAATGGTCTAGATATGAATCTTGTACTTACTTAGAGGTTGTATATTTATGCATTTATAGAAAGTAGCAACTAATTAGGGAACCTATATATTTGATAGGTGCGATACAAGAACCTAAGGTAGTTCCACTCGAGCAGCCAAACAGAGGTAGGTGGTACTTACCCTTCTGAGATTTCAAATGTGCAAAGTGAAATTCTTGTTTTCAATCCTTTTTTGCTGTGTTGACTCGAAAGGTGTTTGATTAAATGCTTTGCTTGGATATTTATGAAAGTTATATTTTACTATACAAAAATGGACCATGTGACTTATTTGAAATGTTTTGATATGTTTCTTATATACAAAATGAGCTAAATCTTTTATGAAAGCAACGATTTATGTATACGGTATATGAAATGAATTTTGACAAGTAAAACTCAGAGCAATCATGGAATAGACGGTAGGGGCTATAGTCCTGTCTAATCGTCATGGTAGCCTGGTATAAAGCTCAACCGATTGACCGATTGATAAAGTCATGGTAGCCTGGTATAAAGCCCAACCGATTGACCCATGTATGAAATGAGACCAATCGGTAGTCATGAAACCTATTGGTCGCCCACCTAGAAGAGGTAAAATCTCTAGGTTGAGTACTCAGTAGCCGGTCATTGCGTGTACTTGTTATGAGTTGAACTGAAAGAAGGTTTATGAACGGTATGAAATGATTTATGAACTGTTTTGAAATGATCTATGGACGGATATGCGACGTTTTATGGGATGATTCATGAATGGATATGAAGAGACTTATGAATTGTTGCAAAGTGACTTATGACATTGCGATTTCTCATGTATGGTTGCCAACAAAGTGCTTTTAAATTCCTTGTCATTATTTACTGCTGATTGTTTTATAAATAACGTTACTTTCAAAATTATGGATGTGAATGATATGCAAACGATTTGAGTTGTACTTATATATATATATATATATGTATCTATAAAATTCAGAGTGCATGGTCTAACAGAGGGGTAAATATTACCTATTGAACGATGTGTCGCTCAACCGACTTCTTACCATTTGCAGATTCTGAAGAGTATGAATTGGTTTACATAGAAGACCCTGAGAATGACTTTTATTAGTTTTAGATGAATAGAAGTTGGCAGGCTGGCTACGTCCAGTTGTTGGTCTTATTTATCTTTGTTTTCGCTGTTTCTATTAGAGAATAAATGTACGAACGTTTTGATTATTCGTAGACTTCCTTTTATATGTAATTCGTACCGCACTTTATTTAGTTAAACTATTTAGTACTGTCAAAGTTAATTAGTTAATGTAGCCTTGTATTCCTGAGTGGGACTTGGGAGTACGGCGGATGTCATGTGACGGGCACGCGCGGGCTCGGGGCGTGACAGTTTTACTTAGAATCAGCTTGCTCTTCCTAAGAATCCTATTTTTGACCCCTCTCTACCTTAGATCTCCTTTGTTGCATGTTTAGTCGTGGGTTCATGATGGTTTTATGGAGTCTAATGAGCGTTAGGCTCTTGTTTATCTGCTGGGTGTGTTATCTTGCCTATGTAAGCTGCGTTTTCCTTGAGTTGAGCAAGTGTGCGGTTTCCTTCTGGTTCCCGTAACCTGTTTTCTTCAACTGATATGGAGAAATTTTGTTAATGTTCGCTGATTCGAATTGGTTAAAGGATTAGAGGGTTTCAGTGCTAGATGGTTTTGTGGTCCGGATGAAACAAAGCTAGCGCTCAATGATTCTGGTTTCATGTTTTCTTTTGTTGCATGTTTTTCTCTTTTTGACAAATCAAGAACCTTGTCCAGATTATGATAACTAAATGGGTTGAGACTTCTATTGGTTTTTGGATTAATAAACCCGTGAGCCTTGATTGAGTGTGCATATGAATTTATGTGTTGGATAAGTTGCGGAAAGCTTTTAAAAGTTGCCGAACCCAGAAACTAGCAATAAGAAAGAAAGCCTCTTCGTGGGTTGCATGATGTGGTCTCAAATCTCCTTGTACAGATGCCTAGTATCTTGTTTGTTTCATGGTCCGGGTTTTAGGATGTTTTCTTGAATGTTTTGCTTTGACGTTTCAAGCAAATGTTAAGGTTTTCTTTGCTGCACTTTCGGTTTTTCTTGCTTTCTTGGCTTGAATCCTCTCTGTTGGGATCGCTAAGGGTAGACAACCATGCTTGGGCTGTGTTAAAATTGATGATTTGGGTTTTAGGTGAGTTTGGTTGATAAATATTGAGTTTTGTGCAATCTTTTGGTATGAAATCCGCGTGGGTTGGAGCTGCAAGTTTGCAGCAGAAAATTGCAGAAGGAAAGAAAGCTTCAGTTGCCGAAATCCTTCGATGCATGCATGGAAATGTTATAAAAAATTGCACTTTGCTCCCTGTTGTTTCTAAATGATGCTTCTATGGCCCAACTAACTGGATAACTTAATCAATTTTGTCCCCTTAACATGCCATTTTTCTTTAAATGTCTTAACGTAATTTTTGGGTAGATTTTTAATCAGCTTTAGGATGAATTTGAAGGTTTAATAACTTTTTCTAGGCTTATAGTTTTGATCTCTGAACTTCGGTGGAATTTTGGAAATTTTTGTCGTTTAATTGTAGTTAATGCGCTTTTATTCGTTTTTTGTGAATTTTGGCATTTGGTTTTGATAGGCTTCATCTTAAGCCCTTCATTTCATTTTATTTTTAATCTAGCCCCTCAATATTGGTAATAATAATAATTTGACCTCTCAAACTTCTTTAATTCTTTCAATTGGGTCCTTGTTTGTTTAATTTGTCAAATATGAGCTGTTTACTTTTATTTGAATGCTTTAATTGATTCAATTTCAGGTTTATTTTCCACTTCATGTGATTATTTGTTAACTAAAGTGATGCCTTGACCTTTTTCTTTGTTTTGGAGGCTAAATAAGTAATTTCGTTTCACTAGGTCACTAATTCAAGGGAGGTACACTCTACTCTTTTATTTTGATTTTATTTGATCCTATGTGCTCCTATGTGATCTTATGTGTGATATTGCATGCTTTCCGAATATTTTCATTTATTTATTTAGTCATATTATTCGTTTTAATTTAGAATATTTATTTTCATGTAATCTTTGATTATTTAAAGGGCATTTAAATGCCAAGATGTAATAGTTAGGTATTTATTTATCCATTTTATTCCTTCCCCCCTTAGATTATAGTTAGGACCTCCAAGTGTGATACTTAAGGCTTTATTCGCTTTATTTGCTTGGTATGTTTTGCATGCTTACGTGTTTTGTGTTACTCACTTTCTTAGCGCCTTACATCTAGATATCATACTTATATGTTATGTGTTTATGTGATCTTATGTATTTACTTGTTTTATTATGTTTTATATGACTAATTTTGTTATAATCAATGTGTGACGTCACCACACTAGTCTAATGCTAGTTGTGGTCCCTTTCCCGATTCCACACTAGTCCAATGCTAGTTGTGGTTTCTTTTTCCGATTTCTCATTAGTCCAACGCTAGTGAGAAAATAGAGGCATGGGTTAGTCCAATGCTAGACCCTTAGGAACTGTTCGCGCGTTAGATCATGTCTGTGTGACGAAATCACTACATTTTCATGCATGTTTTACTTTTTAGGTTTTTTTCATTTGGCATGACACTTATCCCCATATGTATGACCCTTATCCCTTATTTTGCTATATGTATATTCCTTATCCCATATTTCTCCTATATATATCCCCCTTAGCCCCATATGTATATCCTTATCCCTTATTTCCCTATATATATCACTTATCCCTATATGTGAGACATGACATTAGACTTGCATTTCATTTAAGGAAAGTTAGGAGTAGATTAATGCATTTGTATGATTAGATAGGAGAAATACCCCTCGAATATGGGAGATGGACGAGTTTGGCTTTCTACCCTTAGCACGCTCGTATTCCCTCTATAAAAGGAAAAATTGAAGTTACGAATCTTAGTCCCCCGCACCTATTATGATGCATTCCTTTAGGTCATGTATATTTGTATATTATTATTTTGTTTTCTTTTCTTCAAGTCTCATCTTTTGTAAATTTCGTAACCTCTTCACAGAGTCACTTTTGGGTATCACAATTAATGCAATTAGTGCCAATCGAGCTTTGAAGAGACATATTGACCCTTCCGATAAATACTAGGTCTAGGTTTGCATCCATATAGTGACATCCAAATGTTATAAATTCTTAGGTTAAAATAAGAAAATTTTTTGATTAAATCACGTAACTAGCTTTGGTTAGGTTGAAAGGGTGCCTTGGATTATTATTCTTACTTTCCCTTTTTTCAAATGTGACTCCTGACCCCTTTTCTCTAATTTTCGAAGACTTTTTGAGGCCCTAACTTTTAGGATACTATCGTTGTTTAGTCTTCAAGAGGATATTACGATTTCTTTATTTAAGACATTGTTTTGTTTTAAAAATGAGAAACCCTAAATTCAAGAAACCCTAAATTCTGATAAAAACGCTAGTTACTTGTGAGTAATCAGTTTCTTAAATCTCTTATGTTTTAATCGAAACCCTACTTTTAATGGAATTGTAAAATCCTGCACATTTTCTTAAAATTCCTTTTACTTGGAAATTATTACTTTATAATAGTCTCACTACCTAATCACCCCACAATAAGTGCAAATGAATATAGAAGTAAGGGTTTTTCCTTTTCGTTTTCAAGTTAACGCGAATTAGGGTTTTACGCTTATCCGTGGTGTGACTATCCGGTACGGAATGTGGATCAAATTCGGTGATTAAGAGTGAACTTTAGATGATATTAAGTGTGTGATTGGAAGTGAGAATAATAAGTGAGAGAATTATAAGTAAAAACCCTAGTACGCGCGATTTAAGAAAAATCGGGTTGAACCGACGGGTACCGTTTGTTACCGATTGAGTGCACCACTTGACCACCATTTTCTTACCATAAAATAACCTTAATATTAGTGCAAAATATCAGCCTTTAATCCAGCTTAAGATGGCCAAAAGTATTGACCAAGAAAAGGGAAAAAAAAAAGCTTCTCGTTAGTTGCTTTTGTACTCTTGGTCTAGTTCTGTGTACTACCGAATGACCCCCTCATTTCTATAGGATTTCCTTTGCTTGTATCTGACTGACTGTTACTGTGTGATCCGTTGATATAGTCATGTTATATGTATATTTGCTTTTGAATTGATTCGGACGTATAATATATATATATATCTGACTGACTGACCTCGCTAGTTTGTATCTTGTATTTGCGTCTCGAGCCTAAATTAGTTAATCCAATGGAAGGAACACGTAATGGACAAGGTAGGGGCCGTGGACGTAGGCAACTCTCGAATGAAGAAGGGACTCGGGAACCAATGCCTGAACCCAATCCCGAACCCGGAGTGGATCCTAATGTTCAAGTAGCTGCTACGGAGTGGATCCAGCGCATGACCGACCTATTAGCTCACGTAGTAGAGCATCAGGGCCAAAACCCTACTCCTCAACCTAGAAACCCTGGTAACCATATAGAGGGGGAGGATAGGGCTCTCGAACGATTTCAGAAGTTCTCGCCACCGAAATTTCATGGAGAATTGGATGTAATATTTGAGATTTATCTTGTAATTAATTTGAGAACTGTAGTGAGTGAGTGAGTCCCGGTGAGAGCTGGGCAGGCGACCCGCTGAACCCTGGGGTATGCTCTAGGGGAGGTGCGACCGTCACAGGTGGTATCAGAGTTTAGGCTTTAGATCTCTGTAATGTATCCTGGGCTTAAAGTTTAGGATGCCGGACTGTGGGGTTGGTTTGTAAGTTAAGTGCTCTTTTGGAGCGTAAGTTGTGAATCTTGAAAGTGGTACGCGTAAGATATGACTTTGTTGATTTTCGTTTGAGAGTGTATGGTCTAACTTGTGAAGTTCCTTAGTTTGAATTCTTGTACTTGAGTACTCGATACTTTTCCTGAGGAAATGCTCGTGAATTTTGGACGGAACTTGAGTTTGAAATAAGTTGTACTGGCACAGGTTAGAGCACAGAAGATTTTGTATTATACTCGAGACTTAACTGAATGAGGAGATCGAAATAATGACTGGGACTTGTCCAATAAGTGTTTGGCTTGGTTTGATAGATTATGGTGGTAGTCGGAATTGTTGAGAAAACTTTTGATTTTGCACCCTTCTTCTAGTCTTCTTGTTTGATTAAGGTTGGCACCACCCGATTTGCAAGTGTTGGGATTTGAACTATTTGAACTGCCTGAGACTGACTAGGCTGAGTTCACTTGAGACTTGAATTTGTTTAGGTGAGTGTGCTCTTACATACACTTAGTGGATCTGATTTGACTGAATATATGGTATTTCATTTACACATGAGCAAGTAGTTTGGTTCGTATACGACCTGTAAGTGGACTTGGATTTTGTGAGTTCTTATTCGTACCTGTGCTCCTTGAACTTGAAGTATTTGGCTCTGCTTTTGAACTTATTTGTTTGAACGCTGTTTTGACCCTGCTTTTGAACTTATTCGTACTTGTGTGGTTGTAGACCGGCTACTACTCTTCTATAGCGGTTGAACTGAACCTCTCTGGTGAGGCATCCCCTGTTGTGTTTTCAAGCACCGCCATCCTTCTGGCAAGGCATGCCTGTTGTGTTTTCAAGCACCGCTAGGGATGAACTTCTTGAACTAAGACTCACTGGTGAAGTATAGCCATTGTGCTAGCTTGTTGTGTTGTCCAGCACCATCAAGGATGATATTTTGAACTAAAACTCTTTGGCGAAATATAGCTGTTGTGCTAGTTTGTTGTGTTGTCCAGCACCGCCAGGGGTAAAACTTCCTACTTGAGCCTAAGCCATGTTTTGAATTTTTCGAATATCTGGGACTTTATTTCCAACTCAGATCTAGTTGGTTCAACTGAGCCCTTTTGCATGTTCTATTTAGTTACTTGTTTAGCTACCTGTTGGCTCGTTGCTAAGTGATAAATAGGATTGGAGATTCTTAGTACTCGACTGCTTTCGAGGATTGTTTGATCTGATTAGTGCAAGTTGGAATTTCGTGGATGAAATTCTTTGAAAGAGGGGAGATTGTGATGCCCTAACTTTTAGGATACTATCGTTGTTTAGTCTCCAAGAGGATATTACAATTTCTTTATTTAAGATATTGTTTTGTTTTAAAAATGAGAAACCCTAAATTCTGATAAAAAAACCCTAGTTACTTGTGACTAATCGGTTTCTTAAATCTCTTATATTTTAATCGAAACCCTACTTTTAATGGAATTGTAAAATCCCGCATATTTTATTAAAATTCCTTTTACTTGGAAATTATTACTTTATAATAGCCTCACTATCCAATTACCTCACAATAAGTGCAAATGAATATAGAAATAAGGGTTTTTCCTTTTCGTTTTCAAGTTAGCGCGAATTAGGGTTTTACACCTATCCGTGGTGTGACTATCCGGTACAGAGTGTGGATCAAATTTGGTGATTAAGAGTGACTTTTAGATGATATTAAGTGTGTGATTGGAAGTGAGAATAATAAGTGAGAGAATTATAAGTGAAAACCCTAGTACGCGCGATTTAAGAAAAATCGGGTTAAACCGACGGGTACCGTTTGTTACCGATTGAGTGCACCACTTGACCACCATTTTCTTACCATAAAATAACTTTGATATTAGTGCAAAATATCAGCCCTTAATCCAGCTTAAGATGGCCAAAAATATTGACCAAGAAAAGGGGAAAAAAAAAAGCTTCTCGTTAGTTGCTTTTGTACTCTTGGTCTAATTCTGTGTACTACCGAATGACCCCCTCATTTCTATAGGATTTCCTTTGCTTGTATCTGACTGACTGTTACTGTGTGATCCGTTGATGTAGTCATGTTATATGTATATTTGCTTTTGAATTGATTCGGACGTATAATATATATATATATGACTGACTGACCTCACTAGTTTGTATCTTGTATTCGCACCTCGAGCCCAGATTAGTTAATCCAATAGAAGGAATATGTAGTGGACGAGACAGGGGCCGTGGACGTAGGCAACCCTCGAATTCCTGAGCCAAATCCTGAACCTGGAGTGGATCCTAACGTTCAAGTAGCTGCCGCTATCCAGCGCATGACCGACCTATTAGCTCACATAGTAACCATATAGAGGGGGAGGATAGGGCTCTCAAACGAATTCAGAAGTTCTCGCCACCGAAATTTCTTGGAGAATTGGATGTAATATTTGAGATTTATCTTGTAATTCATTTGAGGACTGTAGTGAGTGAGTGTGTCCCGGTAAGAGTTGGGCAGGCGACCCGTCGAACCCTGGGGTACGCCCTAGGGGGAGGTGGGCCCGTCACAGACTTGTAGTAGTTTAAAAAGGGTTTTCTCTACTTTTCATTTAAAATTCATTTTAGGAGACTTGGTACACCTTAACTCAATACCAAGTGGCGACTCCTATTTTTTTATTAAAACCCTTTTTAAACTATTATTTTGGGTCAAAACCATCACACTTTTAACTCCCATTTAGACCCATTTTTCTTTGTTCATTTTTTGTAAAAAATCAAAAATCATTTTTCAATCAAAAATCAATAAAAATTCATTTCTTTATTCATTTTCTAATTAAAAATTCATTTTTCTCAAAATTAATCAACAAATTCATAAGCACGTTTATTTTTCATTTTAAAAATGGGGCGTGACAGTTTTGTTTTCTGTACCCATTATGCTGCATTCCCTTTTCTTTAACCACTTATACCTATATATAAAGTTTAATTTTCTTTTCTTTGAGTCTCATCTTTGGATATTGGTGATGATAGGTTTTTGGGACAGAAAGGCAGCGGAAATCAAAAAAAATTTCCCAAAAAACCCACTCAAGGATCACCCCAGATTTTGCATATGGTTCAAGAAGAGAGGGACAAATGGATTACCTTAATCCGTGTGACATTTCTCTGCTGAATTGGAGAAGATGAATAACCCCTTGAGCAGTCCAGATGTCCTGCCTCTACTGAAATTCATGCGAGAGTGATATCTGGATCGTCTCTACGATATATGTGTAAAAGTGATGAAAGTTGCTAGCCTTTCTTTTCACCTTTCCTTGTCTATATTTTTCTCTCTATGTATGTCGCACACATCTTTTTTTCCTCCACTCTCTATGTATGCCAAAACCCTATTTTTCCCTTGAGAGAGTCATAGGTTTTTCATTGTTCTAATAGAGATAGGATTCGTGGAAAGAAAAAAAGGAAGAGATAGGTTTTTTATTCAATAACAAACTCTATCCTTCAGCTATTTGATAGATAGGAGATAAATATTTTCTCCTATCTGCTCAAATAGGCCTGGAATTTATTTTCTTTGTAATTAAATCTCGAAAGTATCTTATACTTTATTTTCAAGTCTTTACTTGGACACATAATTTTAATCCAGAATCAAAACTCTAATGTGTGTGATCCAATAGGCTCCAAATACATTGGCAATAATTATGACTTATAATTCCCAAAAGGAATTAGATAAAATAAACAACTTTATTTTATCATTAATTACAATAATTAATTAATTCATAATTATAAATCATGAGCGGTGTTTAGCAACACGTCATGACCACCCAAGTACCCGGAATTAGTCAAAGGAATTTTGACCTAGCCTTTCCATGAGAAGTTACCATGTAATTATTAGCCTTTCACCACCGATATCCATTTAGTCAAGGAATAAAGAATAATTGCCAATTCCTTAATGGCTAATTAAATTTACTAGTTTCCAGAATTAACCCTAGATTAGATTAATTTGAAAATATTCTTCAATTAACCTAATGTAGTCAACCTTTTAGGGTTAATTTCCCACTAGTGGCCATCCGGATATCAACTCCTACTATCGGAGTGGTGAATCTTATCTTGATCACTCATTACCTTTCCGTGCTTCATGTTATGCCCAATCACTGTTCTCTAGAGTCAAAATAAACTATGATGATCTCAAGTCATAGAATTATTTACATAACTTACCACAAGAGATACAACCATTGGCACTAGATAGATATCCTAATGAGATCTCTAAACGGATCATTCCAATGTATTTGTACTTTACAAATCATCTACACATTATCCTTGGTATCTATATACCATGGTTGATGAGAACAACCACTACTTACATTAAGTAGAGACTAATTGTGTATTAGTCTTTCCAGTCTTTCCGTACTAATGATGTCCTATCTCATTAGTTCTATGAATAGGGAAATTTAAGAATATTATTATAAATGTGATTGATATCTTATAGTCATCAATACTTGTGACCACCATAACATTGTAAGTATTCTAAGGACTTTATCAGTTATATCTAGCATTTAATAGACAAAGAAAAAGTTAATAAAATACAAAACATAATAAGGAATGTATTAAACAAAATCATTGTTTTAGGGCATACATTCCAACAGGTGACTTTTTCAAGGAATTATTTTGGATTTTACAATTAATATGATTGGTACAAATTAGACATTGAATAGATATTTTGCCCCTTTTCGATATCTCCTTTGGATTTAGATTTTGCATTCATATAGGAAACATTCAAATGTGATAGGTTTAAGGGTTAGATTAGGAAATTTTTTTGATTAAATCTCGCAACTAACTTGAATTAGATTAAAAGGATGTCTTAGGTTTGAATCAATCGAATCTTTGCATTTTTTTTTGCAATTGTGACTCTCGAACTCATTTTCTCTCGTTTTCAAAGATTTGAAATTGTCGACAAGGGTTTTGTTTCATTTTATTTTATTTTTGATCAAAATATTTTTGGATGAGTTGGTACACTTAAATTCAATACTAAGTGGCGCTTCCCATTTTCTTAAAAATTCTTTTTAAACTAAATTTTGGGGCCAAATTGATGCATTTTAAAGTCCCATTTTATACTCCTTTTTACTTATTTTTTTAATAAAAATGCTTTTTTTTAAATATCTTTTTATCGTAAAAAATGGGTCGCGACAATTTGGCTACACCATTGGGGATTACTAGTGTGCCTGAGCACTTGGTTTAGTCATTTTTTTCTTTTCTAACCCTCTTACTTATTATATTTGGAGGTCTTAGGTTGCAATTTTCTTTTAGGATCCTTTTGTATTTCACACTCGTATTCATTCCTTGTTCTTCGTGCATGTGATCAGCGGTGTGTTTATTTTCATTTATTTACTTATATTTGCTTACTTGTAGCGCACTTTGTATTTGGGGGTAAGGAGCGACCTTACCCTAGAGATTTCATGCATATTTAATGGTACTTAATCTCTCCTCTCAAAAGAGTACTTCATACTTGCATACGTTATTCCTTTCGAACCCTTCATTTTTTTTTTGCTTTTAGTGGTTGTCATATCACTCTTGTCCATTAGGATTAGGATTGATCCACCTAGACATGCTGTCACGACCCTACCTTCCCCTAGGGCGTATCCCAGGGTTTAGCGGACCGCTTGCCAATCTCTCGCCAGGACTCACTCTCACTAATATCAAATAAAATTATTCACAACCTCAAAAGTCAATGAAATAACCGTTCCCAAACTTGGAACATACATTTACATTCATTTCTATCACGAGCAGTCTTATAATCCCAAATATAACAAAAGATATGAGTTTCAGATACATTAGTCCTAATCGAGCGACTAGTGCGAGTACAATTATAAAATTTCAAAAACTAGACTATGCTAGCCTATACTAGTCTCACACCTCGCTCGTACCCCCTGTAAGGAAAACAAATCTAATAGAGTGAGCTAAATCTCAGTGAGATTCCAAATAGCAAGTTGACCATTAATTAAACGTGAAAGTATCAAAATAGCAAAGTAGTGAGCATATCAAGTCAAGAAAATGAGTAATAACACTTCATAATTGTGACACCCCTGCTTCTCCCAAGGGCGAATCCTATGGTATTAGCGGGACGCCTGCCTAACTCGCGCCAGGACTCGAAATTTCAAAACAATAAAACTAGATAAACCAAAAGCGCACTATTCACAATGTATCCAACTCCAAATGAGTTCTATTTACATCCCCAAAAGTAGCTATTCAGACCACTATATTACATTAAGATAACAACCAGCAAAAGTGGACCCTAAGGAGGGTCCTTATACAAACCACCAAAATAAAAGAAACATCTTAGTTATCTAGCTATTACAAACCAAACTTAACTACACTAGTGAATGTGCCAAAAGTTCCCCGCGTCGGCCCCTGTTAAGGAAAACAAAGGGAAATGGGTAAGCTATATGCTTAGTAAGTAAACAGGGGTAAAAACATAAATTTCACATTAAAATAAACAATTACGTCACGAAAATGTCAAAACGAAAAATATATAAATAACAACACAAGTAAGGATACAGGTTGGTTCCAAAGCCACGTCATGTTCCATGTGTGACCTTCTGTCGACACTCCGTCGACCACAAATAAGGTCCGTAGAACTCCACTTGTACTCCCACCTAACACGTTATCACTCTCACTGGCCAGTCACCTCACAAACTTGCTCGAGCGAACGAAACAAAATTAAACTTGCTTCGCAAGCTCGGTTCACAAACTTGGTTCACAACTTGAACCCACAAACTTGGTAACCTCAAGACTAGGTTGGATTAGTTTCGACCAAGCCCTGGCCGGCTCGAATAGTCCGTCTAGGTCTTGAGATCGAGCCCACAACTTCATCATATTTCACAAATTTCACAAAAGTCACCCCGAGCTACAAGTTCAAGGGGTTCAGTCCCAAAGCAAGTCATATACATATATCATGTACAATTATATGCACATATTAGGGTTTAGGTCGAGTGCGATAAAGTACACCCTCGCCTAAATACCCTTACATTTATATCAAAATACATAAGCAACTTATCCAAACAAACGGCCTGAGTACTTACACAAAAGCAAGTATAGCAAAAATGTAAAGATCAAGTCACGTATCCCAGCTAGTAGGCCCCACTGGCACCGTCTAGCCCGTCACCGTTTGAAATAAAAGATTGCATCACAATATATCACAAACGGCTACTAGAATGCATAAATCAACCAAAACGGCAAAATTGGCACATGCAAGTGCGGAAACGGCAAACGAAAATGGAATTGGCCGGCAAACGGAAATGGCAGATTTGGCACCTAGAACTGTTTTGATCAAATTTAGAGCTACGGTTATCGGATCGAAGTGCATAAGGGACCGTTGCGAAACTAAGAAGAAAGGCTACAACTTTCATTGTGACGCCCCGAAAGAATGAGTGCGAGAACTTGAAAAAATTTCTAAGTTTCTAGGGTTTATTTTACTGATCGCCCGCCTTTTCGACATTTTCTTTATTAGAAAATTTTCTAGATAATTTTATTGAGTAAATATAGTTTTTAGATGATTTTTCTAGCATCAGTTAGTTTTTGAAAAATTAAAAACATATATCGGACGTGGGACCATTAGTGCGGAAAGTTCGGTAAAATTCGGCCAGTTAGGTTAAGTAATGGATACTGGGTTTATTTTAGCAGGTGCTAAGAGATAACTAGAGGATATTAAGTGAGTTGGTGTGAGAGAGACAATGGGATAGATATGCATTTAATGAAGTGACAAGTGTCACTTAGAGAATAAGTCTTGAGTTATGACTACTATTCATCCTTTTACCATTTAAAGCAAAAAATTGACTAAAATTCACCCTTATTTTTCAAGCTTCTTGGCCGGCCCTTGCTCAAGAAAAAAGAAGGAAAACTACTCAATTTTCTTACCTTCAATCTTGCTCAATCTTTCATTCCAACCGGTTAATCTTCAAATTACTCCATAAAACCTATTAGTTTAGGGGTATTTAGGTGATTGGTGAAGTTATTTGGAAGCTTAAGGTGCTAAGTGGTCTCTTTCTTTGGTTACTAAGGTGAGTGACTATGGAACCCCTCTCTTCTATCTAATGATGTTTAATTAAGGACTTGTGGTGGTTATAAGTGTGATTTGGTGGATTATTTCTTGATTTTAGTTAAGATTAGTGAATTTTTCTATTTATGTGGGATTTTTCTGTTTTCATATGATTAATATTATGTGACCATGTATGATGGTTGGAAATGGTTTAGAATGAAGCCTTAGTGTTAAGATAGCGGCTATTTGCGGAAAATTTCCGCATTGAACGGAAAATTTTGGAATTAGGGTTTCGATTACCACCTTTCTGCCCGGCTCTGTTTATCATAGTTAGAGGCTGCATTAGCCTTGGGTTAAAACATGAAAGTTGTAGGAAATGCTATTTTAGAGATGTCTACAAAATTTCAGCTCAATCGGAGTAACGTAGCTAGTGAAAAGACCGAAATACCCCTGCTGCCCTGTTTCTATCTGAACTTGATAATTGCTTCTGTAATTGGTTAATTTGGTTGGGAATACTTCTGATTTGGTTGTTGATGTCTTCTTAAGAAATGTAGCCTGGTGTATTAGCTTTTGGATGGCTTTAGAATTACTTGATTTGGACTTAGGTAGCCTGAATTACGGTTCGTTAACCAGAATGCGGTTTGTTAACCTATTTTTACGGTTCTGGTTTGGTACATTGACATTTTGACCTTGTTGCACTACAAACTGGACTGAGTGGACTTCTTCAACATTGTAGCCATTTCTATTAGATTCAAAATGGTATAAATTTCATCCAAACCCGAGTCCCGTAGCTCCAGTTATGACCAAAACAATATCAGTTGTCAGAACTGCCTTCGAATTTGGACAGTTCTGACAGGAATGTTTGGACCCATTTTCCTCCATGCTCTGTATCCATTCAGCTTCTGGTCTAAACATGAAAGTTATAGCCTTATGTCCTAGATTTCCAAAACCTTTGGAATTTCTTGATTTGGATTTATGAGCTGTGAGTTATGGCCTAGCAAACAAACTCTATTTGTCACCCTAAGACGTAAATTTCTGGTACTGTTTTCCATAATTTCGACCTGCTTCCATTCAGATCTAGATTAAGGTGTCTTCAGGAGAATTGTATCCCTTCCTCATAGCTTCAAAATGGTGTCTCACTCAGCTTGATCCGACATTCCTAACCTAACGTTTGATCAAAACGGTTGGAGATGGCAGATTTGGCCATTTCCGTTTGCCGTTCCGCGCGCGCGTGCACCCATTTTGCCGTTTCCGCACTTGCATGTGCCGATTTTGCCGTTTTGCTTGTTTTGGGTATGTTAGTGGCCGTTTGTGATAATATGTGATACAATCTTCTATTTCAGACAGTGGTGAGTTAGGCGGAGCCGGTGGGGCCCACTACAAGCGAACACGCGCGAAGTGCTTTTGCTCTTGTACTACTTTTGTATTTTGACTAAGTATTCAGGCCGTTTATGTGTATAAACTGCTTATGTGTTTTGATGTGAAAAGGGGGACTTAGGCGAGGGTGTACTTTATCACACTCGACCTAAACCCTAGTTTGTACCTATGTTTCTCCATGAGATGTTTATATATGAATTATTTTGGGTTTGAACCCCTTGAGCTTGGAGCTCAGGGTGACTTTCGTGAGTTCGTGAAATATGTTGAAGTTGTGGGCTCGATCTCAAGACCTGGATGGACTATTCGAGTCGGCCGGGGCTTGGTCGGAGTCAGTCCAACCTAGTCTGAGGTCACAAAGTTCGTAGGCTTCAGTTGTGAACCAAGTTTGTGACCCGAGCTTGTGACTCAAGCTCAAGTTTGTGATTTCGTTCGCCCGGGCAAGTTTGTGAGGTGACTGGCCAGTGAGGGTGATAAAGTGTTTGGTGGGTATACAAGTGGAGTTCTACGGACCTTATTTATGGTCGACGGAGTGTCGACAGGAGATCACGCATGGCAAATGACTTGGCTTTGGAGCCAACCTGTATCCTTCCTTTGTATTGTTACTTTTGTGCTTGACTTGACATTTTGTGAAATAGTTGTTTCTTTAAATGTGAAATTTACGCTTTTACCCCTGTTTACTTACTAAGCTTCTAGCTTACCCCTTTTCCTTTGTTTTCCTTAGCAGGGGACGACGCGGGGAACTTCTTGGCACCTTCACTAGTTTAGTTAGGTTTGATTGTAATAGTCGGACAGTTAGGATGTTTGTTTTTGTTTTGGTGGTTTGTATAAGGACCCTCCTTAGGGTCTACCTTCTGCTGGTTGTTATTATAATGTATTAGAGTAGTTTGATTTGATACTTTTGAAGATGTAAATAGAACTCTTTTGGCGTCAGATATATTGTGAATAGTATGCTTGTGGGTTTATGTAGTTTTATTGTTTTGAAATTTTGAGTCCAGGCGCGAGCTAGGCAGGCGTCCCGCCGATACCCTAGGGTTCGCCCTTAGGAGAAGCGGGGGCGTCACATTCATGCAGACACCTCAAGCCAGATCTCAATAGAACTAGGAAAAAATGCATAAAACAATTCCAGCCATTTCATTTCGGGTTACCAAACAGGCCCTGTTTGAAAGACCATAACTCCTGACTTACAAAGCGGACTCAAGAAATTCCAGACGCGTTGGAAAGATCATTTATAAGGCTATAACTTTTGTGTTTTGACCAAAAGCTGAATCAATATAGAGCATAGGGAAAAACGGGTTCAAAGTTCCTGTCCAAATTTAAAGGCAGTTCTGACAACCGATGTTGTTTTGGTCATAACTGGAGCTACGGATCTCGGATTTGGACGAAATTTATATCGTTTCGAAGCTAAGACCAAGATCTACATTTATTTTGAAGAGACCAACACCCAGTTCGCACGTTATCCAGGTGAACCGAGCATGGTCAGAGGCAAAATCTAAAATCGTAACACAATCCAGTGTTCAAAACAGGAGTGAGTGTTTTGGCTATAACTCGGGCTACGCTGATCCGTTTCACCTGAAATTTTGCAGGCACATCAAGGAATTAAGAAGATATAACCTTTATGTTTTGAGAAACTTCTGAATTAGCACACAGCATAAAGAAAAATAGAACTCAAGTTCGGATTTGTGGACTGCCCTGTTTCCAATTTTGCCGGTTTTTGAACTTTGCAAACACATGGTCCATAGCTGCGATTCTTATACAAGTTTTCTAATTAATTTTATACCAAATAATCATACGTATATCAGCTTCTAAAAGGCCTATTAATGGTCCAAAATTTTCTCCCCAAATTACTATAAGATTTACCAAACACTAACCACAATTTAGATTCTAATCTCACCAACTCTAGCTACTTCAAAACTTAACCCATCAAACCCTAACCATCCAAGTTTAACTAAACCAAACTAACTTCCCCTTAACCTAGGGTTTCATAACTAAACTGGATTTGGTTAGGATCCATCCATACAAGTGACATTAACACATCAAGAATTCCATTTACAAGCCAATTACTCAACCAAACCAACTAAGGAAAGTATAACGCAAGAAGCCCTAATTCTCCTAGCCTTAATCAAAATTTCAGCAACACTATCACCGAATTAAACCATGAAATTACTCCATAATCACCATATACTCACCATATAAACCATAAAAGAACACAGCTACAACAAAAGCATCACTTTTCATGGTTCCAAGACTTAATCACCAAGAGTTAACTTTCAATTAAGATGATTTACCTTCAATCAAGTCTTGTTGGTGATCAATCCACAACAATCAAGTGCTCAAGTTGCAACCCAAGCTCCACAACCAAGATGAGTGATTAAACTTGAAAGAACTTGGAAGGAATTTTCTCTTTTTCTTCCCTCTCAATCTCGGCTCTCTCTCTCTTTCTTTTCCTTTGGTTTGTTTTGTTTTTTTGCCTTACGATTATCTTACAAATCCTATGGTATAATATAGTCAAAGCTTATGGAAGATATTTTCCTAACAACCAATCACATAAAAGCTTCAATTTTGCTCTCAAGCCCTTACCCCTTGAACTTTGCATTTGATCAACTCTTGCCCTTAAACATTTGAAAAGCTTTCAATTAACTCCATAGGTTATAAACTTAATCTAGTCCAAAACATGTAATCACACTTAATTGCTTCACTAATCACTTTTCTTTCTTAATCACCTATACTTAATCATACTTTATCCTACATCAAAACAATTAAACAACAACTTTCTTGTCAAAGGCAAAATTAGGGTTTTAATCCCCAACTTAGGACCTCTAATAGATCATAACACTAGAGGTTTTGCTAGCTTAGGGTTTTCTAACTTTTTAAAACTTACTTAGCCTATATAAAATGGATCAAATCCTATATTTACCTGTACTAAAACACACACTAGCATAACTAACTTTAACTACAACTTGAACTTGGGATTAATACAAAAACTAGGGTTTCAATCCTAACCCAAATTTAGGGTTTTCTAATTAGCCCTAAAGCCTAAATTTTACTGCACAAATATTTCACCTCACCTACTATCAAACTTAAGGACTAATCGGGGTCTCACAGTAATGCCAATCGCTGGATATTGAACGAACCAAGTAAAAAGATACAGCCGCTATTGCAAAATAGCTCTGCCATAGCTTGATCAAAGAGTAGTTGACACTCCATCAACTTTCAAATAAAGTAATCAGTCCAGTAGTGCCCCACTTAACACCAATCTCTGTCCACCATTCAACTCCCTTATTGGGCTTGAATGTTCAGATAAACACATGTGGCAATACTCGAATATACCGATTAGTCGAGGAGATATCACTCCACTCGACAACACTAGAGACCTAGGGTGTGTTATCTAATCGATCAAACCCTTGCCGGCTCGACTCGATTAACTAGCCATAGGGTTTCTAGAATTCCAGACAAGATACAAATCATATGCATGTATATAAAGTCAATTGCAACCAATGAACAAGAATATACATATTAGGGCAAGTGCAATAAAGTAAATCCTTGCCCGACCAAACCAATCAAATATTATCCGACCACGTTGGTCAAGCATTAAAACAAATGTGAAGTTCAATCAAGTACTTGGAAGCACTCACTAAAGATTTAGTCCTTCTTAGGATCACATTTAGGTATTACTCCTTATTTGAAGTCCAAATCTGCGATAAAACATCATTTAAGAGTTTGAAATCAACTAGGGTTCGAAACTTAAGCATTTCACTTAACGAAAATCAAGTAACTAAAACTCATTTGGGTAATATTCATGTTACTTATCAGATGCTAGAAAATTCATGCTTGCTCTTTTGGTGTTGCTAAAGAAGCAATTAAAACTTTGGAATTCGCATTTGAGTCTAAAAGATGAGGAAAACGTATTTCAATTAGTAGCTACTTTCACTTTTTAAAGGGTACAAGTTTTGGCTGAAATCAGCTCATATACTTCTACTAACAGTAACTTGACTACCGTAGACAATCAAAGTTCACTTCGACTTCAAGTCGTTCCTCAATTCTCAAGTTCACTCGCCTAACCCTTGAGTGAAAATTTGGGCGGCATGCTCTTTGTATTTCGCTATTTCCAGCCATTTATGGCTTCATTATTTTCCTCAACTCAGTCCAAATTCAACACATAAGCAAGCTTAACACAATAGCTCTTCAAAATGTCATCCAAATACAAGTCAATTCTAGTAATGCAATCATCAAGACCAAAGCTGGAACCTAGTATTAAAGAAGAATGTCTAAGTAACAGGTTTGTCATCTTTTGGCATTTTGATCACAACTAAACCTACACTTATTAGATTAGGGCAAATTTTATGGTGTTTCAAAGCTAAGACAGAGAACTACATTTCCTATGAAAATATCGATACCTAGTTCTCACATTTTCAAGGCCAAAATTGAAATCTCAGAGAAAACAGAAAGCTGCCTGTTAAACAGCGCATTTGGGCAGTCAGGGGTATTTTAGTCATTTAATAAGCTATAGTACTCAAATTGAGTTGAACTTTTGTAAGTAGGTAGTTAATGCAATTTCCTACAACTTTCATGTTTTGAGAAAGAGCTGATTTGGCCTTTATCATAGACAATATGCAGGTCAGATTGGTTCAAAGAAACAGGGCAGAATCTCTACCAATGCTGGAATTCAACTTTAATTTAACAAAGTTACACTCAAGCCCAAAATCACTTCACAAGTTCCATTTCTAACCTCAATAACATCATTTACTAGTTAAACAACACTAATCAAACCTGAAAAATGCAAACCCTAGCTAAACTTTCCACTACACCATCAAAAGCTAAATAATTAGCCATAGCAATCCAAGAGTAGAAGCTTCTATACCAAATTAACAAGATTGAGCAAGAGAAAATGAAGTTCAAGGTTTATACCTTCCAAGAGTTGCTTGCAAGTGAAAACCAAACCACTTTCTTCCAAAAATTTCACCACACTAACCTTTCCAAACACCAAAAGTTAAGTTTAATCGGTTTAGTGTTTTAGATTTCACTCAAACAAGATGGATTCAAGGTTGGAGTTGAAGTTATTTTTTTCCCTCTTTTCCCTCTCTTGAGTGTCGGCCAACATGAAGAAGAATAATGGAGAAATGAAGACAATTTGGTGATAAGAAGAAAGAAAATTAGTTTGGTCAAAGTTGGTTGGATTTCCGCCAATTGTTGCTACAAGATTGAATCTCAAAATTTTCTTTTCTCTCTCTTCTTTTAGTCCAAATTTTCGGCTGTCTTAAGAAGATATTTAGGGCTGATTTTTCTCAATTAATAACAAGGAGATTAAGATAATAAAGTAGTGTTCAAGTGGTGTATTCAATCGGTAGCAAACGGTGCATGTCGGTTCAAGCTGTTTTTCCCTAATTCGTGCGTACTAGTGTTTTAACTTATGATTCACTAACTTATTATTAACACTTCTAAACACATACTTTCCCTTATATACAACTCACTCTTAACCACCAAATTTAGTACACACTCTATACCGATTAATCACACTACCAAAAGATGCAAAAACCCCAGTTTACCCTAACTATGAAAGTAAAGGGAAAACTCTTAATTCTATTTTTTATTCCAACTATTGAGGGAGAAAATGAGTAGTAAAACTATTATAAACTAATTGATTCAAAATAAAAGGGAATTTAAAAAAAATATGAGGGATTTTACAAGTCCTTATACTCTCTCCCCCTTAAGAGAATTTCGACCTCAAAATTCATACCTTTAGTAGTAAACAGCTCAGGATACTTCTCTTACATGTCTTTCTCCAGCTCCCAGGTTGTTTCCTCCACCTCATGGTGTTTCCATAGAACCTTAACTAGTGGAATCTATTTATTTCTCAAGTCCTTCTGTCGCGCCCCATTTTTTGATAAATAAATAAATAGTTTAAAAATGTATTTTTTGATTCAAATTTTTTATTGGAAAATGAGTTTTGATTTAAAAGAAAAATGGGTCTAAATGGGGGTTTGAGAATGCGACGATTTGACCCAAAATGTAGTTTAAAAAGGGTTTTTGAAATCAAAATCGGAGTCGCCACTTGGTAATGAGTTAAGGTGTACCAAGTCACCTAAAAAAATGAATTTTTAGAAAAAAATAGGAAAAAGTAGTAAGAAACCCCTTTTAAACGACTCCTAGTCCACGTAAACCAACGAAAAAGGTTCGGGAGTCACATTTGACGAAGGGGAAGGCAAGGATAAAAATCCAAGGCACCCCTTCGACCTAGCCAAGGCTAGTTGCGTTGATTTAATCAAAGATTTTCTTGTTTTAACCAAAGAATTTATTACATTTGGATGCACTACATGAATGCAAACCCTAGACCTAGGGGTATTGGGGAAAAGTTCTCTTCAAAGGTTGAGTGGTGCCAATCACATTAATTGTGAAGCCCAATAACGATCCTTTGAAGAAGTCACGAATAATGCGAGTGGGATGCAAATGAATGGAATGCATGTATGCAATGTGAGGACATGAGTTTGAAAAAGTAATAAAAAACAATAAATATGTAAATGAAAATGTGCACGTGAGTGGGCAAGGTACGGTATGTGAAATGATAATATGAAGTGCATGTGTGCAAGTGATGATAAAAGTGTTCGTGTGCAAGTGAAGAAACATAAAGGTGCACGTGTGTAAAATGGGAGAAAAAATGAAAGTATGATGAGGGTATAAAATGGTAGAGTGGATTTAAAAATGCATGAGCCTAGGGAATTCATGCATATTGGGTACGGGGAGACCTAAATCGTGACTCAATTTGCCCTTTTATAGAGAGAATACAAGCGTGCTAAGGCTTAGAAAAAGCCACACTCGTCTATATTCCATATTTAAGGGGACTCTCAAGCAAATGAACCCTATAACTAGCATGAAATGCAAAAATCCTAAAATGGAGGGAAAAGGGGTTCGAGGGGCATGCAAAATGATAAAACTAAAAAGAATGCATGACATGTAATGAACATGAAAACATGTACTAACGAGGGGAAATCCCTAAGGGTCTAGCGTTGGACTAGCCCATTCTATGAATTCCGACTAGCGTTGGACTAGTGGAAACGTACATTTATCCATCACATTCATTCAGGCTATGGAAAACGAGTAGACATGCCAAACACTTATAAACACATAGCACATAACATTTAGCATGCTCGACTAGATGCAAGGCCCTAACAAAGCAAATTAACACGTAGCAACTAAGCATGCAAGACACATAAGGCAATTAAAGCCCTAACTATTACATTTGCTAGCTAGGCACACGTCTTCGATAGGTCTTCATTGAATGCTCCTCCAAGCCCTATCTATTACAAGCCAAGAGGTGTACACATACCCCATAAAGAATAACTTAAATAAAAAGCAAAAGTAAATGACATAAATAAAAGAAATTAAAGAAAAGCTAGGAAAGCAAAGTAGACATGTATTTCTCACGTAGCACGTTGGTTCACATAGGAGAGACACAAAAAGGGATAAAAGAAATTATACCGCCCCCTTTGAATGGTGTCCAAATGAAAGAGAAATGGCTTCAAAATAATAAAAAGGTCATGGTACCTCAAATAGTAAAGTATAACAAAGTCGCCAAATCTCTCCTAATTGCAATTTGAATGAAATCAAATAATACATAGTTTCCAATAAAGGGATCCACCAAAGACCCAATTGCAAGCATTAATCAACCATGCAAAGCCAATTGAAACATTTTAGAAACTTTGAAAGTCAAAGAGCAAGAAAAAGGCCAAAGCTCATTTATTTCAGAAAATTCAAGAAAATAGGCGAACACAAGCTCATTTGAACACAAAGTTCTTAAACTCTTGCATTAAGTACCACCCAAACAATTGAAAGCAAATGAGTAATCGAGTTGCAAAGTTGAGGCTACTAAGGACTCAATTGTGAACACTAACCAAGCACTCAAGCTTAATAAAACATTTTTAGGAACTTCAAGGGTCCAAGATCAAATAAGGGTCAACGAGTGGTTTCATTTGCATTTTAAAACCCAAAAGCAATCATTAATCAATCAATCCAGGTCCATTGAAAACATTCAAAAAGCTTCAAAGGTCCCAATAAACAAAAAAATCAAGTAATGATTCAAATGCAAAACATCTTAGGACCTAATTGCAAGAATTTAGAACATTATTGGGTCTTTATAGAACAAAGGGGGACTTGAGGGGTCAAAGCGCAAAATTCAAAAGCATCCATGCATGCACACGTAGGAAGACAATTTCTGCAGCTGAAACCTTCTACAAAACAGCATGAATGTGCGCTGCATTTTCATCTATTCATAACCAGATTTTGAGCACAACCGCAATTAGATAGTTTTCAAACCAACATCGCAATTTGATTCGGCAACTGGTGGTTTATTTTTCCCAGCAAGCATTTAAATATAACTCCAATAATTTCAGATCCCAAACATGCAAACTCAACATTTCTTATCCATTTCCCTTTTCCTATCATACGGTCAAAACTTTGGTAGTGGGCTGTTGAAGAACAGAAAACGGCAAAGACACACGAATGAAGGCAGCGGCTTTTTACTTATTTTATTTTAGCTTAGATATGTTTTGTGCGCAAGAAACTCCAAACAAAATCCATGAATTGTCCAATGGAAATCCAACAAAGCATTCTAAACTCAATTTTAGTGATAAAACACAAAAGGGAGAGCAAGGAAAACTTCAGCCATTAAACAACTCGAAGGCTGCTGCTACCAACCGAAATGAAACTTGCTGCATTTTTGGTTTCCAAACTTGCGGCAATTTCATCATGCAAACAGATTTATCCAATCAAAAAATTACTGCTGACCTTTGACACCAAGTTCCCAATCACACACAAGACATTTCAGTCAAGCTACAAATCAAATCAAACGTTTGAAACAAAGCCAAAGCTTCAGCCATCTAAAGAAAAAGAAAAGGCATTCACGCATGCTGCTGCAACAGGACCAGGAGCTTTGAGCTCATTGCAGCAGATTTTGTGCAGAGTGAAACCTACCCAAACGCTATGCATTAACTTATTTCCATCAGGGTCAGAAGTTCACACAGATAAATAAATAAATAAATAAAATGCAGCAGAGATTCTAAGCACCAGAAACAAGCAAAGCTGCAAACTTTCTGCAATTTTTGTTCGGCCAAAGCACCATCATACAGTAAAATTCAAATAAGACCTACTGATTCACCACATAGATTCCAAACATCACAACTCTATCAGCCAAGAACCATCAACTAATCACAGAAGCAAAAACAGAAGCAAATAGCGACAAAGAAAACAGCTTTCTACCATAAGAGATAAAGATCTTACCTTAACGAAATGGAGCGTGGGATGACTGAAGAGAAGGCTGAGATGGTTTCTGCCGGATCTTCAAAGGGAAGTCAATGGAACAACGATGGTAAGGGTCGGTCACCTCCTTGCAAACCCCAAACTCTTTTCCGCCTCACCCGTGACTCCTGTCCCAGATTTTAGCCGTCGCTTCTCCTTCTTTGATCCTTTCCTCTTAGCTGTTTTTGGTTTGTCCTCTATTCTTGCTTTTCCCCCCGAATTTTTTCGTCTGTAACCTCTCTCGTATGCTCTTTTTCTTTTTGTTCCTTTCAATTGCCGTTCCCTTCTGTTTTTGTTTTGCCTCCAACCCTCCAGAAACTCTCTCTCCCTTTTCAAACATAAAAACCCTCTGTAATCTCTCCCTCACCTAGTTTCTAGCCGCCACTCTCTATCTCCTCTCTTTCTTTCGTCCCTTTTTCTTTTCTTTTTTTTTTTCTGCCCCCTTGCGGCTGTCCACTCTCTTAGCTTTTATATGGGCAACCCCAAAACCTAAACCCCAGCCCTTTCTGATATATTTGCAGCTAAGTGCTCATCCGAGTCTTCACTTTGCAAGTCGCGGCAGCTTGCATGCCGCGAATCAATTTCCTTTTTTTTTTTCAAGAAACTCTATGAATAAAACAAAAATGACTAAATCATATTTTTTTGAATGCTTTTTCTTTTCCTTTTCCCCTTTTTTTTTCAAGAAATTCTATGTTAAAACTTAAAAATAAAAATAAAACTAGAAACTAAAAACTAAAAAACGAAAACGACAAATAAAAAAACTAAAAATGAAAATTACACCAAAAATTTGGTGTCTACAGTTTGCCCCTCTTTGTCTGAGTTTGAAAAAACTTGAGACAAAGAAATAAACACCAAATACTTACCTGTATTATTCGGCTGCAATGGACGCTTCTGAAATGAGGATTGACCTCTATATCAAAATGTTGAGAAATGGGATTGATCCAAACAGAAATTTAAACGGGACTGACCCGAACAGAATTTAAACGGGACTGACCCGAACAGAATTTAAACGGGACTGACCCGAACAGAAATTAAAACGGGACTGACCCGAACGGAATTTAAACGGGACTGACCCGAACAGAATTTAAACGGGACTGACCCGAACAAGAATTTAAACGGGACTGACCCGAACAGAAATTTAAATGCGGGATAGACCCGAACAGTTTTCAATCATGGGACTGACCCGAATAAGCTTTTAATCATGAGACTGACCTGAATAAGCTTTCAATCATGGGACTGGCCCGAATAAGCTTTTAATCATGGGACTGACCCGACTAAGCTTTTAATCATGGGACTGGCCCGAATAAGCTTTCAATCATGGGACTGGCCCGAATAAACTTTTAATCATGGGACTGGCCCGAATAAAACATAAAATCATGGGACTGGCCCGAATAAGTTTTTAATCATGGGACTGGCCCGAATAAAACATAAAATCATGGGACTGGCCCGAATAAGTTTTTAATCATGGGACTGCCCCGAATAAGCTTTTAATCATGGGACTGGCCCGAATAAGCTTTAAATCATGGGACTGACCCGTATAAGCTTTCAATCATGGGACTGGCCCGAATAAGCTTTTAATCATGGGACTGACCCGAATAAGCTTTTAAACATGGGACTGACCCGAATAAACTTTCAATCATGGGACTGGCCCGAATAAGCTTTTAATCATGGGACTGGCCCGAATAAGCTTTAAATCATGGGACGCACGCTAGTGGGACTGACCCACGGCTAGCGGCGGGGTAAATGAAATGCTCACTGGCGGGACTCACCTCACGCTCCAGCGGCTGTGAAAATGAAATGCTCATTGGCGGGACTAACCTCACGCTCTAGTGGCTATGAAAATGAAATGCTTACTGACGGGACAAACCCAGCTCCAATAGCAATGCAAATAAAATGCTCACTGGCGGGACAAACCCAGCTCCAGTAACAATGAAAATGAAATGCTTACTGGCGGGACAAACCCAGCTCCAGTAGCAATGAAAATATAATGCTCACTGGCGGGACAAACCCAACTCCAGTAGCAATGCAAATAAAATGCTCACTGGCGGGATAAACCCAGCTCCAGTAGCAATGAAAATGAAATGCTTACTGGCGGGACAAACCCAGCTCCAATACAATGAAAATGAAATGTAAAATGAAGAACTGCATAAGACTTGTTTTGAAAAATTATCCAAAGATTTGCCCCAGTGTGATGAATTGGTCCGTGGGATTAAACCCGAACCTGCCAAGGTTGGCGGGATAAAACCCAGTTCCAACGTGATGAGCGGTCAGCGGGATAGAACCCAGTTCTGCTGAGGTTGGCGGGATAAAACCCAGCTCCAACGTGATATAAGCGGTCAGCGGGATAGAACCCAGTTCTGCCGAGGTTGGCGGGAAACCCAGCTCCAACGTGATATAAGCGGTCAGCGGGATAGAACCCAATTCTGCCGAGGTTGGCGGGATAAAACCCAGTTCCAACGTGATGAGCGGTCAGCGGGATAGAACCCAGTTCTGCCGAGGTTGGCGGGATAAAACCCAGTTCCAACGGGATGTTGTGAAGTTGGCGGCACGAAATCCAGGCCCAACGTGATCTTTGGAATGTTGGCGGCACAAAATCCAGGCCCAACGGGATCTTGTGAAGTTGGCGGCACAAAATCCAGGCCCAACGGGATCTTGTGAACGAGAAATTGAATTTGATTTGTCAAGAAACAAGCAATTAAATTTGATTTTTCAAGAAACAAGAATTTGAACTTGATTTTCGACTTTTGAATTTTTTTGAATTTTTCTGATTTTTCGAGAGAATCTTTTTCAAACTAATTTGCCCCAGTGTGGAGTCCATTTTTCCCTCCTTTTTCTTGCTTCTCTTTGCAGTATCGGCCTTCCGCCTCACTGGATGCTTTTCGTCATTTTGAACCATGAATACCTGTACAAGGGGTTCATCAAAGTATGACATGCACTTAAATTCCAGGAAAAGAGCAGCGGGATTGATCCGAAAAATGTTATTATTTGATTTTTGGACAAAAACCTCAGATGTATTACAAAAAATTTGCCCCAGTATGGACTTATTTCATGAAATCTTACAAATAAAATTTTGCCCCAGTGTGGGCTCCTTTGATTCCAAAAATTCGTTCAGATGATTTTCCCATTTATTTGAACAAAGAAAAACCGCACTTTCTAAAATTTAGAAAAGAATGCACATATACAACAATGTGAAGAAACTTTAAACGTCAAGTTTGAACTCATGCAGAAATTTCATGATGAATTCCTCGAAATAACACCAAATTCAAGAAGATTACTTTCTCACTTTTAGCATTGGTGTTTAGGGTAACGGGTCACCACTTCTGGTTGGCTCATCTTTCAGGACCAATCAAGTGACTTTATTTTTGAAATGGCTAAGGAAATGGGAGGTCAGAATCTGTCTCATTTTTTGTGCCCCAATTGTATGTAATCCATTCAATGTCACATCTTAGTGAAAGCAAAGTGTTTGTCACCCTTATTTCTTAAGAAAACGTAGTCCACATATGAGCTTTATAGGCTTGCAACAATATGGATAACGATAACTAATCATGTGGGAACAGGCTATAGCCTTAAGATCACAAATGATTGATGGATTTCTTATGAGCATAATACTCACTTTGGATTGTCATGAAGGAATAAGTCAACGATGGACTTTATTAGCTTGTAATGTGGCTTGAAACGATAGTTGAAGGATAAGTCAAGGACATTGCACCACAGATCGCATTTTTCCAAAATTGCCCCTATTTTGAACTCGAAGATTCTGAACTTTGTTTGATCACTCAATAAGGACTTCACCATCGAATCTTTCGTATTTCATTTTTCCTTTTTGCTTTTCCGTTTTCTTTTCTTTGATCTGGTGGGTTTTCCATGGTGAGTAGCGTCAGCCCCCATACTCAAGCAATTCAGAAATACAGCTAAAATTTTCCAGCATCATAAATTTTCTTGACAGGGCCATTGCAAAGAACAGAAGTCAGGACTTTCGGTTTTTGTAATGGGGTCAGGTGTGGTGTTTTAGAAAAGTTAAGGCTTGAAGGCAGATTTTAAAAATGGTTTGAAGAATCTGAGATCGCATTGTTGCGCCAACCCTATTTTAGGGTTAAATCAGAATTTGCCCCAGTTTATGCTCAATTGAGGCTTTTTCTCTTTCATTTTCTTTCTTCTTTTGATTTTTCGGCTTTCTGCCATTTTTTCGAAATTTTCACAAAATTTGCCCCAGTTTATTTTTGAACTGAGGTTCTCTTTTCTCTTTTCCTTTTGATTTTGTTGCATTGTCACTTTTTCACTTCTTGAAATTTTCCTTTTCAACTCAAACTTGCCCCAGTGTGGGGTTTGCGATTCTCAGGGGTTACCAAACGAAATAATTTATTCTGAAGGCTCAAAAGGGATAACTAGGGATAGAATGTTTGATTGGAAAAGAAGAGGATCTGACTTTTATTCCGTTTCTTACAATAACTCTGAGAGGAAACTTTCATTAATGCGAAATTTCTTGCATGTATCTGAATTAATTGACTGAGGAAGACTCTTGCTCATTCATATCTATGAAACATAAGCGATCCGCCGGACAGAACTTGTCCTTTTTCCTCTTTTCTTTTCAAAATTGAAACCCAGGTAGAATCAAATTTCCCCAATTCGCGGTTCCCTTTCCCCTTTTCTTTTCAAAATTTCCCAATCTCCTTCCCCAATGTGGGGTGCGATCATATGTGCACTCGAAAAGAACCACCAATTTTAGCTCAAATGAGGATGCAAGGGATGATCAGTGTTTAGGTTGTAGAAACGACGGCCAAAGTATCATTCTTACACCTCATGACAACCAAAGTAACGAAATGGTCATTGAAAATCCATTCCCCTTTTAGATATTTGAAAATTTTCCAATAAAGGGTAGTGATCATTAGGGATCTTACTTGAAACGAAATTATTCTTTCAAAAGCTCAAATGGGGGAGCAAATGATAAAATGTGTATAGGTGGAGAAACGAATACTCAAAGTATCATTCCAAATTTTCAAAACAAACAAGTATAATGTACATTTTTGCTTTCACTTAGATGTGAATTGAATATAATTAGACACAGTGGACACTTTTCAAGCAAAGATTGCCCCAATTTACAAATTATCAATAAATGTGACTGATTTTATTTTGGGGTTGAATGAAATGAGCAAAATATGAATTGTACAGTGAATTGTACAGTGAAAGAGAAAATGTATCTCATGAGGCCTTTGGAGTGACCATTCACCCTTTTTTTCTGAGCGCTCTTATTGTATAGTTCGGATCACCAACTTAGTGTACATGAGGATTTTAGAGAGTATACACTTGTGAAATTCAGACTATAGGTTGAAAAAATCTCAATTTGGTCTTGTTTCTCAAAATTCATCATGAAATCTCCAATGAATAAGAATAAAGAATGAAATGTACATAAATATACACAAAACAATGATTGTCCAAAAATTTTATTGCTGAAAAAGTTTGAAACAAAAATTCTCATTCAATTATGATACAAATGAGAAGAGAGAAACTTGTAAAGAGCTCCACATATACACTTTTTGTCTCCTTTTCTTTTGACACAAAAATATATTAACAAGTCAAATATACAGAATTTTCCTTGAAAACAATTATGAAATCTCTTAGAAGCTCTTAGCCTAGAGCTTTCAGATGGATCTTTCAGGTTTCCATTGTTGGATCTGCCCAAGAATCAAATAATACTTTCCAAACTTTATTGGATCAAAAATTGTTATCCAATATAGGGAAATATTTTCATCTTATTGAAACTTTTTTTATGAATGCAGGGGAGGGGGGAAACAAAAGAAAAATGCCCCGAGTTAGTAAACAAGAATATAAAATCGGTATGCATGTCCTATGGGGGGACCCTTTTATGCCAAGGGTAGGCCTAGCATGAAAATGCAATCCTCCAGAGCAGGCACTATACAATACCTGATGGATCCAATCAGCTTATGGAGTGAAAAATAATTTGAAAAATTTGGCCCATTGGAATGAGAAGAGACGTTTGTCAAAATGAGGATCTCGTCCGAAGGGATTGATCACTTTTGATCGATACAAGAACTTGCAAAAATGCACGGGTTTGACCTTGACGAACTTCTGATCGAAGAGATTGGAATTCGTTGACAAAATTTCTTCAGTAAAGCGCGGGTCAAAACCCCAACTGATCAAATGGCTGGATGCAATGGATGTTTTTCTCAAAATCGACTAGGTTTTCCATTTTGAAATTCGACATTGAAATCCTAATTGGTCAAATGAAATTGACAATTTATTAAAAATTGACCGGATTACCCTAAAAAGGGAAACAGGTCAAATGAACTGAGTGAAATTTAAAAACTTACTCAAAATTGACCGAATCATCCTAAAAAAGGAACTTAATCGAGTGCAATTGAGAATTTTATTCAAAATGGACCGGATCATCCTAAAAATGAAATCGGTCAAATGAATTGAATGAAATTGAAAATTTATTCAAAATTGACCAGATCGCCCTAAAAGGGTAAATTGGTCAAATGAATGAAATTGAATTAGTGATTTATTCAAAAATCGGCCGAATGACCCTAAAAAGGGTAAATTGGTCAAATGAATTGACGATTTATCGAATGAATCGGCAAAATGGATTGGTTGAATCGCCCGGCCATTGGTTATTTCAAAATTATTGAAGTGCATTAGTCTATGACCTTCTAAAAAATCAAATTTTGGCCTCAATTTATTTATCGTCTCAATAGGAGGAATCATTTGTGAATTTCTTCAAATTAATGTCCTTTACGCAAGGGATTTTTACCAACTTTGATAAAATGGCCAAAAAGTGATTATTAGACGCTCATATTCCAAAAATCGCTCTTATGAAGACAATCGGATCCTACCTTACCTTGTGCACTACCCCTTTGGATGGTACAAAATGTAAACGTGCAAGTCTCCTTGGATTAAGTATCCGAGACACAAAGGTAGTTTATTCCTAACACGGGATCCCCTAAATGACATTCCCTTTCTAGGGTGGATGCATGATGCCATTTATTAAAGCGATGTAAATATGTGACAAATATGGCCTAGAGGACATGAATGATGCATCGGGGGGAAAAGGTCTAAAAATGAAATGCATTTATTGAAAATTTAGTGTACTGACTGAAATTGAAACATGTGAGTTATCTAGTGGGTAAGTCACTAAAAGAGTGCCAAAGAGACCTCTTATTTGCTAAGGCACATGAATGCAAGCCAAGAAAACAAAAGAATGGTTAGTGCAATTGATAGTACACATAACATATTGGGAGCAATTAAGAAAAGAAATACAATAAAAGCAAATAAAAGGGGTGGAACCCCTTCCCTCGTGCCTAATGTGCTTAAAAAAGGGTGAGGCTGATTCTAACCTAGGAAAATTCTAACATGGATGCATGAGGCTGGGGTTCACTAATGCGACTAGACTCGATAAGGTTTAAAAGGTCCCCAAGCCTTCAGACCCAAAAGCCAAGGGTCATCACTCCCAAGGCCTTCGATCGGTGGCTCGAGTGATCCCTTAGGTAGCGCTATGGGCGCAGTGCACACCATCCGCCTACCCAAGGCAATCAATCCTAATCCTACAAGGCGGTGTGGGGTAGCGCCCACGAAAAATAAAATAAAATGGGATAACAATAAGTAAACGTGCACGTATGAAGTGTTCTCTATTTTGAGGGAAAGGGTTGAGAACCATGCGAGGCTCTAAAGGTGACACACACCCCCCCAAATGCAATGCAAGCGTGAGATAAACAAGTAAACATACATCCAATCAACCAATCATACATGCGTGAGTGAGGGAGTAATTAATACGCGCGAAATGCAAAATCCTAAAAAGGAAAAATGCAACCCTAAAACACCCAAATGTGATATATGAAAAGGTTAAAAGAAGAAAAAGGTTGATTAAATCAAATTTGCTCGGACTCTCAAATGTCCCCAGTGGAGTCGCCAACTGTCGCGCCCCATTTTTTGATAAATAAATAAATAGTTTAAAAATGTATTTTTTGATTCAAATTTTTTATTGGAAAATGAGTTTTGATTTAAAAGAAAAATGGGTCTAAATGGGGGTTTGAGAATGCGACGATTTGACCCAAAATGTAGTTTAAAAAGGGTTTTTGAAATCAAAATCGGAGTCGCCACTTGGTAATGAGTTAAGGTGTACCAAGTCACCTAAAAAAATGAATTTTTAGAAAAAATAGGAAAAAGTAGTAAGAAACCCCTTTTAAACGACTCCTAGTCCACGTAAACCAACGAAAAAGGTTCGGGAGTCACATTTGACGAAGGGGAAGGCAAGGATAAAAATCCAAGGCACCCCTTCGACCTAGCCAAGGCTAGTTGCGTTGATTTAATTAAAGATTTTCTTGTTTTAACTAAAGAATTTATTACATTTGGATGCACTACATGAATGCAAACCCTAGACCTAGGGGTATTGGGGAAAAGTTCTCTTCAAAGGTTGAGTGGTGCCAATCACATTAATTGTGAAGCCCAATAACGATCCTTTGAAGAAGTCACGAATAATGCGAGTGGGATGCAAATGAATGGAATGCATGTATGCAATGTGAGGACATGAGTTTGAAAAAGTAATAAAAAACAATAAATATGTAAATGAAAATGTGCACGTGAGTGGGCAAGGTACGGTATGTGAAATGATAATATGAAGTGCATGTGTGCAAGTGATGATAAAAGTGTTCGTGTGCAAGTGAAGAAACATAAAGGTGCACGTGTGCAAAATGGGAGAAAAAATGAAAGTATGATGAGGGTATAAAATGGTAGAGTGGATTTAAAAATGCATGAGCCTAGGGAATTCATGCATATTGGGTACGGGGAGACCTAAATCGTGACTCAATTTGCCCTTTTATAGAGGGAATACAAGCGTGCTAAGGCTTAGAAAAAGCCACACTCGTCTATATTCCATATTTAAGGGGACTCTCAAGCAAATGAACCCTATAACTAGCATGAAATGCAAAAATCCTAAAATGGAGGGAAAAGGGGTTCGAGGGGCATGCAAAATGATAAAACTAAAAAGAATGCATGACATGTAATGAACATGCAAACATGTACTAACGAGGGGAAATCCCTAAGGGTCTAGCGTTGGACTAGCCCATTCTATGAATTCCGACTAGCGTTGGACTAGTGGAAATGTACATTTATCCATCACATTCATTCAGGCTATGGAAAGCGAGTAGACATGCCAAACACTTATAAACACATAGCACATAACATTTAGCATACTCGACTAGATGCAAGGCCCTAACAAAGCAAATTAACACGTAGCAACTAAGCATGCAAGACACATAAGGCAATTAAAGCCCTAACTATTACATTTGCTAGCTAGGCACACGTCTTCGATAGGTCTTCATTGAATGCTCCTCCAAGCCCTATCTATTACAAGCCAAGAGGTGTACACATACCCCATAAAGAATAACTTAAATAAAAAGCAAAAGTAAATGACATAAATAAAAGAAATTAAAGAAAAGCTAGGAAAGCAAAGTAGACATGTATTTCTCACGTAGCACGTTGGTTCACATAGGAGAGACACAAAAAGGGATAAAAGAAATTATACCGCCCCCTTTGAATGGTGTCCAAATGAAAGAGAAATGGCTTCAAAATAATAAAAAGGTCATGGTACCTCAAATAGTAAAGTATAACAAAGTCACCAAATCTCTCCTAATTGCAATTTGAATGAAATCAAATAATACATAGTTTCCAATAAAGGGATCCACCAAAGACCCAATTGCAAGCATTAATCAACCATGCAAAGCCAATTGAAACATTTTAGAAACTTTGAAAGTCAAAGAGCAAGAAAAAGGCCAAAGCTCATTTATTTCAGAAAATTCAAGAAAATAGGCGAACACAAGCTCATTTGAACACAAAGTTCTTAAACTCTTGCATTAAGTACCACCCAAACAATTGAAAGCAAATGAGTAATCGAGTTGCAAAGTTGAGGCTACTAAGGACTCAATTGTGAACACTAACCAAGCACTCAAGCTTAATAAAACATTTTTAGGAACTTCAAGGGTCCAAGATCAAATAAGGGTCAACGAGTGGTTTCATTTGCATTTTAAAACCCAAAAGCAATCATTAATCAATCAATCCAGGTCCATTGAAAACATTCAAAAAGCTTCAAAGGTCCCAATAAACAAAAAAATCAAGTAATGATTCAAATGCAAAACATCTTAGGACCTAATTGCAAGCATTTAGAACATTATTGGGTCTTTATAGAACAAAGGGGGACTTGAGGGGTCAAAGCGCAAAATTCAAAAGCATCCATGCATGCACACGTAGGAAGACAATTTCTGCAGCTGAAACCTTCTACAAAACAGCATGAATGTGCGCTGCATTTTCATCTATTCATAACCAGATTTTGAGCACAACCGCAATTAGATAGTTTTCAAACCAACATCGCAATTTCATTCGGCAACTGGTGGTTTATTTTTCCCAGCAAGCATTTAAATATAACTCCAATAATTTCAGATCCCAAACATGCAAACTCAACATTTCTTATCCATTTCCCTTTTCCTATCATACGGTCAAAACTTTGGTAGTGGGCTGTTGAAGAACAGAAAACGGCAAAGACACACGAATGAAGGCAGCGGCTTTTTACTTATTTTATTTTAGCTTAGATATGTTTTGTGCGCAAGAAACTCCAAACAAAATCCATGAATTGTCCAATGGAAATCCAACAAAGCATTCTAAACTCAATTTTAGTGATAAAACACAAAAGGGAGAGCAAGGAAAACTTCAGCCATTAAACAACTCGAAGGCTGCTGCTACCAACCGAAATCAAACTTGCTGCATTTTTGGTTTCCAAACTTGCGGCAATTTCATCATGCAAACAGATTTATCCAATCAAAAAATTACTGCTGACCTTTGACACCAAGTTCCCAATCACACACAAGACATTTCAGTCAAGCTACAAATCAAATCAAACGTTTGAAACAAAGCCAAAGCTTCAGCCATCTAAAGAAAAAGAAAAGGCATTCACGCATGCTGCTGCAACAGGACCAGGAGCTTTGAGCTCATTGCAGCAGATTTTGTTCAGAGTGAAGCCTACCCAAACGCTATGCATTAACTTATTTCCATCAGGGTCAGAAGTTCACACAGATAAATAAATAAATAAATAAAATGCAGCAGAGATTCTAAGCACCAGAAACAAGCAAAGCTGCAAACTTTCTGCAATTTTTGTTCGGCCAAAGCACCATCATACAGTAAAATTCAAATGAGACCTACTGATTCACCACATAGATTCCAAACATCACAACTCTATCAGCCAAGAACCATCAACTAATCACAGAAGCAAAAACAGAAGCAAATAGCGACAAAGAAAACAGCTTTCTACCATAAGAGATAAAGATCTTACCTTAACGAAATGGAGCGTGGGATGACTGAAGAGAAGGCTGAGATGGTTTCTGCCGGATCTTCAAAGGGAAGTCAATGGAACAACGATGGTAAGGGTCGGTCACCTCCTTGCAAACCCCAAACTCTTTTCCGCCTCACCCGTGACTCCTGTCCCAGATTTTAGCCGTCGCTTCTCCTTCTTTGATCCTTTCCTCTTAGCTGTTTTTGGTTTGTCCTCTATTCTTGCTTTTCCCCCCGAATTTTTTCATATGTAACCTCTCTCGTATGCTCTTTTTCTTTTTGTTCCTTTCAATTGCCGTTCCCTTCTGTTTTTGTTTTGCCTCCAACCCTCCAGAAACTCTCTCTCCCTTTTCAAACATAAAAACCCTCTGTAATCTCTCCCTCACCTAGTTTCTAGCCGCCACTCTCTATCTCCTCTCTTTCTTTCGTCCCTTTTTCTTTTCTTTTTTTTTTCTGCCCCCTTGCGGCTGTCCACTCTCTTAGGTTTTATATGGGCAACCCCAAAACCTAAACCCCAGCCCTTTCTGATATATTTGCAGCTAAGTGCTCATCCGAGTCTTCACTTTGCAAGTCGCGGCAGCTTGCATGCCGCGAATCAATTTCCTTTTTTTTTTTCAAGAAACTCTATGAATAAAACAAAAATGACTAAATCATATTTTTTTTGAATGCTTTTTCTTTTCCTTTTCCCCCTTTTTTTTCAAGAAATTCTATGTTAAAACTTAAAAATAAAAATAAAACTAGAAACTAAAAACTAAAAAATGAAAACGACAAATAAAAAAACTAAAAATGAAAATTACACCAAAAATTTGGTGTCTACACCTTCACCTTCCTATCCAGTACTTGAAAGGGTCGTTCCTCATAGGCTAAAGACTCGTTCAGTTCAATATCTTCTGGTGGCAAAATGTGAGTCCGATCTAGGTGATATTTCTTAAACAAAGAAACATGAAAAACATCATGGATCCGAGATAAACTTGCAGGTAACTCTAGGTCCTAAAAGGTCCTATGTATTTTGGTTGCAACTTCTTCCCTTTTCCTGCTTTAATCTTCTCCTTTAATGGACTAATGCTGAGAAACACCTTATCCCCTACCTCAAACTTCAAATCTTTTCTTCGATGGTCGGCATTACTCTTTTGTCAACTTTGGGCCGTTTGAAGCCTCTGATATATCACTTTTGCCCTTTCGTAGGCTTCCTCAACCCATGGTATTGTTTCCATATCTATGATCTTCCTCTCTCCTACTTCATCCCAATGAATTGGTGATCAACACCTTCGTCCATAAATTGCATCATACGGGGCCATTTGAATAAAAGAGTGATAACTATTGTTATACGCGAACTCAACCGGGGTTAGATATTGGCTCCAACTACCTCCAAAATCTACAATACAGGCTCTTAGCATATCCTCAAGAATTTGAATGGTTCTCTCAGACTGTCCATCGGTTTGAGGATGATACGCTGTACTATAGTTCAACTTAGTTCCTAGAGTCTCTTGCAGCTTCTGCCAAAATCGAGATATAAACCTAGGGTCTTTGTCTGATACTATATTTACTAATACCCCGTGTAATCTCACAACTTCGTCCATATAGAGTTTGGTAAGTTTCTCCAAAGAGTATTTCATATTAACTGGCAGGAAATGTGTAGTCTTAGTTAATCGGTCCACTATCACCCAAATCGTATTATAACCTCTTTGAGTATGTGGCAATCCTGATTCAAAATCCATCGTTATGTGCTCCCATTTCCATTCCGATATCTCTAAAGGCTGTAACAGACCCGATGATTTTTTATGCTTAGCTTTCACTTGTTGATACGTAAGACATTTTTGTACAAACTGAGCAATCTCTGCCTTCATATTATCCTACCAATACAAACTTTTGAGATCCTGGTACATCTTGCCACTACCTGGATGCACCGTGTACCTAGAACGGAGAGATTCTTTCAAAGTTTCTTTCTTCAATTCTTCATCCTTGGGTACAACGACGTGACTGCGAAACCTTAGAATCCCATCAGGACCTAGGTTAAAATCAAGTAATTCTCCTTTCTTCACTCTTTCCACCCACTTTTGTACCATTGACTCTTTCTTTTGACCCTCTTTAATCCGACCTAATAATGTCGAATTCACCTCAATATTTCCAAAAATAACTTTCTGTGGCTCAAGACCAGAGTTCCATTCACATACATTTTCTAACAGGTTCCACTCTTCTACCATTAAACTTGCTAGCTAAGCCTTCCGACTTAAAGCATCTGCTACAATATTTGCTTTTCCTGAATAGTAATTAATAGTACAATCGTAATCTTCAAGAAACTCCACCCACCGATATTGTCTCAGATTTAGCTCTTTTTGAGAGAATAAGTATTTAAGATTCTTATTGTGAGGACCCGAAAATTCTCTTATTTTTATCGTAATTTACTGGCTTATTTAAATATTTATTCACTTGTTTTCTCCAAATAATTTATTTTAACCATTTTAAAACCATTTACATGGAACTATGACTTGCATATATTTTTAAAATGTCCCGTTAATAAATTTAATTTTCGGAAGCTCGTTTAGTAAGAAATAGCAAATACGCGTTTGGAGGCAATATTCGATCTGAGAGTACAGTGACCTTGAAAATTTGAGACCTCATACGTTAGTGTTAAAATAGATATTTTTATGATTAATTACGCTAGTGTTGGTTAGTTATATTATCATTACAAGAATTTCTTAGAAATTGCGGTTTATCGCGTGCGAGGCGGACATTCGAGTTTTCACGCGTGCGACTAATTGGAGGACTTTAAGAAATTTATTATAGACTACTAAGAGTAAATAATTATAATGTTAAAGGAAATACATTAGAGGTTTAGTACACACGTGAAACAAACTAGAGAGAAAACGGGCACCAAACGCGCGCACTATTAAGAGTTGACTTTTTGGCCAACACCTATACCTACTATTACATTCTTCCACTCCAAGTTTTAGCACACAAAATCTCTCTTTTCTCTCTCATCTTTGGCCGGCCATAATGGCAAGAAAAGAAGAAAGAAAAGCTCTCCATCATCTTGCATTATTCTTGCTCCAAATCATCTCCAACTTTGCAACAAACCACAAAATCACTTGGAGATTCACTTGAGCTTGGAAGGAAGCATCATCTCACGGTTTTTCTTGGGCTTTAGAGGTGTAAAATTTCTGATTTTACTCCAAAGTGTAGGAGGTAATCATCCGATCACTTAATCTTAACTTTAGTGGGATTATTTTTACTAGGAAGCTTGTAGCTTCATGGTTATTGTTGTGGTTTGAGTTTAAATGTTGGAGTGGGCTCTATGAAATCCCACAATGCATATATTGGACTGATATGGTGATAATGAATGTTGTTTGAGGTAATTATATGTTAAACAAGATGATATTTGGGTAGGAAAGTGAAAAGGAAACCGATGGAAGTTGATGTTAGGTATGAACGAATCTGTCCTGTTTTTGCAGTGGTTTGATTTCAAATTTTTGATGCTCAATGGCCTTGAAACTGATGTATATATGTTGTGTGTGGTGTCTATAAAGTTTCTACCAAAAATCATTTGGATTAGTTGAATAAAAATTGACTTTTGGTAAGAACAAAATCTGGAAAATGTGTAACAGTGGTCCTCTAGCAGTGTTCTTTGAACGAACATATCTCTCTATCTGGACATCGGAATTGAGTACCGTCAGTGGCGTTCAAAACTAGACATCCGTAGTTTTCTAACGATATATATGAAGCTTCTAATTTGGAATGAGTCATCTGTAGTGACTGATCAAAGTTGGCTGCCCTGTTCTGTCAGTCCAAGCGAGAGGAAGTTAGAAACTGCAATTTGTGGCTCTGTTTTCTCTTCTTTACAAGTTGAATTTCAAAACAATTTGCTCAAATGAAATGTAGCCTTTTGAATCTATTTTTCAACACCACTGACCATTCTCAATTCCAAGTTGTATTGAGTGAGATATGGTGCAATTTGTAAACTGCAGCAAATTTGGAAAAGCCTCTTTTCATGCTGACCGACTAGTTTGGTTGTTTGTGAGAGGTTTTATTTTGAGATTTTGATGCCAACCAACTAAAAATTGCTTATGAAATATTTCTTCACAAATGACCCAAAAATTGGACTGAGTTCATGATACAAAGTGTTTGAAAAGGAAAGAGAAGCTTGAGTAGACAGATTTGTTTTGAAAATTTTGCAAACTTTAGTCGCTTGTTAACTGCCTTCCTACATGAGTCTTTGCATGAAATTTGGTAGCGATATAGTTCATATATGGAAGATTTAGTGTACCAAATTTGGTGTATTTTCAATGCCAATTCGATGGCCAAATAATACTTCAAAGATAGCCTTTCAAATCTAGAAAATGGACCGAACGGTCCTTAATTTTAACCAACTTTGAGCTGCTATATCTTGACGCTCAAAACTCTAATTTTAGTTCTGTTTGTTGTGTTTAAACTTTGGTTGGAACTCTAATAGTTCTATGAATTTCAGAGGCTAGTTCTCTTTCTGTGAATTTTGCCGAATTTTCAAATTTTGCCAAAAACCAAGATTTAAACTGTCTTGTAGTGCAAATCAGCCACTTTAGGCTGAAATTTGAGTGTTTTCCATTTAGAATCTTGGAAAAGTGTCTTATAGAAACTTTTAGTACTTTGAAACTAGTTTTCAACGGTCCAAGTTTTCCAATTTTGGACCTACTGAGTGCAAGATTTGATTTTTCTATGTTTGACGCGCAAAGCAAAAATTTGCCAATTTCTTAGAAAATGAAATTTTGAGAACTCGTTATTCTTTCTGGATGTTAATTGATCACTTTAAACTCGATTTCATGAAGGACATCAGTTTTTCTTGTGTTGTTAAACCATCACTTTTGAACTTCGATTTTCGAGAAAAATAGGTTTTTTTTTGAGACTTTGGTTTAGTCTAAACAAGTGGATATTCTTTCTTGTGTGTTACGTGGTAGTGGTTTTACGTGAGTGATGTATGGTCACTATTTCTTCAGGTGCTCAAGCGAGTCTTGAAGAGAATCCCAGAGGGGACAACTAAAGACTTTACTCGCTCAATTACTTTTGAATTGGTGAGTGTCAAGTGCATGACTTGTTGTGTTTACTTGATTTATCTGCTTATATACGTGAATATCACTTGGTGAGATGAGTTTATACTTTATCGCACTCGCTCTCCTTTACTCAAACTTTACTTGCATTAAACTTGATTTTCAAAGTCAATTGGAGTGAATCTCGTCAGCAAAATATACTCATTTACGTGTGCATGTCGTGTTGTTGTGCGTGTCGTGTTGTTGAGTGGAGTGAACCTCCTCGACTTATGGGGACGCCCAAATCTCATTGGCCAATCTTGCAACTCGAGTCGGCATGGGTTTGGTCGAGAAGCTTGATAAACCATGGGATTATTACAAAACACAACTTGATTTTTTGAGATCTTGTTCGGGCATACTCGTGGAGTATTGCCCTTTTCGTGTGTGTTCTTAAAAACAAAACTTGATCACTTGAGATCTTGTTCGGCATACTCGTATAGTATCGACTTTTTCATGCATATTTGGTTACAGATCCGAGAGGGTGGAATGGTGGATGGAGGAAGTGTAATAGCCCCACCTCCCTCTAAGGCGAACCAAAGGGTTCGGCGGACCGCTTGTCCAACTCTAGCCGAAACTACGGATCCGAAACATACATACACCCTATAACACGCTAAAAGGACTTCAAGAAATCAAAATTTTGACAACCAAATTAGCTAAACTAAATGATACAATAGAACTTTGACATAACGTTCCAACGAAAATTGAAAACAAAACGAATGCACTATGTGACGACCCCACCTCCCCCTAAGGCGTACCAAAGGGTTCGGCGGATCGCCTGCCCAGCTCTCGCCAGGACTCACTCACTATGGAACTCGAATCATGTATATACATCCATAGACAATAGATGCTCAAGTAAAAGATAAGAAACTTCTACACACCAGAAGTCTTCAAAGTTTTTACCATTCAAGTACAACCATCGAATATACAAGGGTTCTCATTCCTCATACAACCAGCCCGTGCCAAGCACTAGGGCGAGAACCATTACAAGGCCAAAGAACTAGATCAACTAGACTATACCGAACGCTCGTCCTTGCTCGCCTTCCCCTGCTAAGGAAAACAATTGACGTGGTATGAGCTAAAAAGCCCAGTGAGGTTCTATATATATAAACAAGTAATTAAACAAGGAACAGTAGTCATGTAATAACAATTAATCCAGAAAACATGTCCAATATAAAGCAATGATAATGCATTCATTAAAAGGATACGGGCTCCCAAGGAGCTCTTTGTTCGTTCGTTCGTTCCCCTGACATTTCCCCTTATTCCTCCAATTATTTGAAAATTTCCTTTTTGAGAAGTAAAACCCTCGTGCCTGCGTTCGTTCATTCATCCCTTTCCGGACGTTGGCCGGACTCCACCCATCCGGACGTTGGCCGGACTCCACCTACCCGGACATGGCCGGTCTACAAGGTAATACTCGAGTATACCAAATTCACCCAGGTTCCTAATCGCTCGACCGAGTCCGCTTCTGGCTCGAGACGACCGGTAACAAGGGCAAGGGCCCAGTTCAGCCAAAAGGCTTACATTCATGCGCAACTAGTATTTCAACATTTAATCACCGAAAATTTCATATTTATTTAGGTCGAGTGCGATAAAGTACACACTCACCTAGCAAAAGTTCATTTTAAAAATCATAGAAAACAAGTAACATGTAATCAAATAGTCACAAATAACCACATAGATCCAACAATCCACATAGTCATAGGAACAAAACGTATATAGAACACTCACCTATTTACGCACAACAACGTGCAAAATATCCTTCCGAATATTATCTTTAGTCACCGAGAAAACCTAAGATTAAATGAAAAGAATATTACCACTCATTTGTCACAACCAATTAGGTGCAATCAAAGAGACTCGTCGCATGATGAGTAGAACGTATAAAAAGACATTAAAGTGGAACGTGGACATTTGGACTCGTGGATAAAAATAACTAGGGTTTCATAGACCACACATAAAACCAACTCAAAAGGGTTATAAAATTTTCTAATGGAAACACTTGAACTAAAGACAAATCAAAATCCAACTAGATAGACTAGGAAATACCATTTTCGGAATCGTTTATGTGGTTGAAACTTATCTTATATTCAAGTAGATATTATAGACTAATTGTCTTAATGAAATTCATGAAAAAGAGAGGACAAAATACTCAAGAAAATCCTAAACTACTCCTCTTTATTTGGTAAGAGTAAGTAAACATTTGGAGTTTCCAATTGAAGAAGGATCATGTTTTTAAGATGGAAAAACGGTCATAGTATTTTACAAGTTCAAATAAACCTTAGCTTTCGGGCGAAAATTTGGGCAGCATGCCCTTTGTGTTTACCTAATTTTCCAGCCATTTTGGCTTCATTATTTTTCCTCAACCACAACCCAACATCACACATAAGCAATTCAAGTCAAGAGCCGTTCCATAGGCTCACAATATCATAAGAATAAGAAATACAGAAATAACAAGTGCAGAAATTCAATTTAGCAAAAGACAGATTTGACGTATGAAAGCGGAAATAACTTATCCGAGGCTACGCTTATCGGATTAAGACGCAACTTATGCCGTTTCGAAGCTAAGACACAGGGCTACAATGTTAATGAAGGTCACTTAGTCCAGTTTCTAATGTAACTTGGTCAAATTCTCAAATTACTAAACCAGAAATCAATTCGTCGGCTGTTTAAATGCATTACACTGTAATGGACATATCTCAGAGTACACAAGTCCGAATCAGGTTTTCTTAGAGGCATTTGAAAGATAATTCAGAATACTACAACTTTCATGTTTTGGCAAAAAGCTAAATCAGAATGAATACTAGTCAAAAAACGTGATAAACTGGACTTAACTGATGAAACGGACTGCTGGGAAATTTTTAAAACAGTGAGGGTATTTTGGACTTTTCACATCCTACGTTGCTCCGATTGAGCTGAAATTTTATAGACACCTATAAAACACCATTCTCTACAACATTTCTTCTTTGACCTAAGGCCAATTCGGCCTCTAGGATAAGGCTACAAAACCGGACAGAAGTGAAACATGAAATTCCAGAAATCTGGAATTCTTATAATCAATTGCTAACTTCTTTGTTTTTGGCTTGCTTCACCATCTTAACTTCCCATATTAAACCTTAAACAACAAAGCCCCAAATTTTAAGCACTAGAAAAATCATAGGAAAGCTGAAAAATATTCCAATAAAATGGAAAATCATGACCCAAGCCTCTATTTCACCACATACCTCAATAATTCAACCATATGTGACATATTTAGCAACTAATCGTGAATTTAATCGGAGAGTCAAGGTTCCAGCATGTATACCTTTCCAAGGAGACTAGAAACAAGTGTTCAAGGCCTTTGTTCCTCAAGAAAATTACACCGGTAGGTAGCCTTTGTGCTAGATAACAACTTAATCGGAGTAGATTTGCGCGAATAGAAGAAACTTTTCAAGATTTGGAGAAGAAATGAAGGAGAATGAGATGAACTCTCTTTGTCTCTCTCTCTCTCTCTCTTATTTCGGCCAAGATGCAGAATTAATGAAGGAAATTAAGCTAAGCTTGTGTTATAAGAAGGTTGGAAAGCTAAGGATTAATTCTAGCCACAAGTTTGGCTAACACTTGGACTAATCTTGACCACAAAATTTTCTCTCTCTTGTTGCATTTCTAACCTCTAATTTTCGGCCAATAGGAGGGCTAAGAGGGGGAAGATATTTTGCTCCATTAATGATAAACTTGTATGGCAAGAAAGTGGTGATCAAGTGGTGGTTCAATCGGTAGTGCGCGGGACCCGCCGGTTCGCGCCGTTTTTCTTAAAACTCACGTACTAGGGTTTTTTACTTTCCATTTACTAACCTTATCTCATGGCTACTACTCACATATTATTTCTCATTTAAAAGTCACTTTTAATCATCAAATTGATCCTCGGCCAGTACCGAAAATTCATCCGGCGGAAAAATCGAAAAACCCTAATTTTGCTCAAGTCATGAAACCGAAGCGGAAAACCCTATTTTCTAGGTTCATCTGCACTTATAGTTGAACAATTAGATAGTAGAGCTTTAATAAATAATAATTTTCAAATAAAAGGCATTTTTGAGGAAAAAATGTAGAAAATTTGCGGGTCCTCACACACTAAGGCAAGGTCACAATCCGGTCAAGATCTGGCCGGATTCGAGGCAGTGGTGAAACCAAAAATTTTCAAATCTGCCTTGCCAGTCTGGCCAACTATCCGGCCAATAACTAGCCAGATTCGATGAACACTTTTTCCGCCAAAAACTTTCTTTCTTGTTCAAATGCCGCACTTGCCCGATCCTACCAACAGGTTCAAATAAAGTTTAAACAACCGTAAAGACATGCATTAATCGAGAGATAAACATAGTTATGTACTTGCCAAAATATATACATTGGTGTCTTCAATGATTTACTTGAAGTACAAGTCAAAATATCTGTACTTATACAAAATCCATTTAGGGTTTTGGTTACAGAGGAGCTTAACGAAAGAATGCTTACACTAGCTCGACCATTTCTTCCAAAATCGTGATTTCAAAGTTGGTCCCTTGTAAGGAAAACAAAGATAACGGGAAAGGGGTGATCTTACGCTCAACGAGGTACTAGAAGTATAAGTAGTAAAGAATCATGTAACTTCATTTTCATTAATCATGTACCCACATCAGATAGAACAGGAAACAGTTAAACACAGTGATTCAAATTGAAAGAATATAGGTGGCTCTCAGGAGCCAAATTCCCATCTGCTTAACCAGAGCTTGATCAAATAGTAGTTGACACTCCGTCAACTTTCAAATAAAGTAACCAATCCAGTAAAGCACTACTTTACACCAAATTTCGTCAACCAAACATTCCTTTTACCGGGCCCGAATACCTCAACAGTAACAGTGGGTGGTAATATTCGAGTATACTGGAAATCCAGAGTCTCCAATACCCAAAGATTTCCCAGAAACAAATTACCGTGGTTCGTTATCTAATCGACCAGGCCCTTTTCGGATTGACTCGAGTAACTAGCCATAAGTTTTGAGCTCAAAAGTCACGGAAGGGTTGTTGGATATAAACCTCCAAACGACATCAAAACAGATACAGATAACAGATACAGATAATAGATTCAAACGTATACAGGAACCAGAACAAACAGACGAAAGAGACGAGTGTGATATGATACACTCTCGTTTCATACAAAGTATACAGAAGTTACAGATAATCAAGTTGCAAATTGCAAGTACAAATAAATCAGGTAAGCACCAATTTAGGGAGTGGTACACTCACCAGTTCAAGCAAAAAGACTTCAAAAGTTTTCACCCAAAGTATGGGTTTAATCACCTAGAAACCTTAGAATAACTAAGGTAAAACAATTATAGTTCCCACATTCACGAATCCAGTAAACGGAATGCATAAATGAGACTGAAATACAAGTCGTATGCCTTTCCGAGTTAACTACTAGTACAAGGAGAGAAAAAGGTGGTTTTGGAGTAAAAAGGTAACGGTTGGTCCTAAGAACATAAATGACCCCAAACCCTTCACTTCTACCAAAAACCATATCTGCAATGATTTACTAACTCCAAACTTAAGGTGGAAAATGAGAGTAAGGATAATTTTAGGAAAACAGGATTTTCCAGTTTTGCGCACCACCATTTGAAAAATCATATCTCAAGATTCTTAAGTCCAAAATTGATAAAATTTATACCATCGTAAAATAGACTCAAAGGGATACAATTTCTCAGAGGACATATTTATAAGATTCAGGTCACAAGTCAGTCAAATTCGAGCCTCAATTTGCTGTTTTATCCTGTAAAAGACAGAACAGGTATGCAATTTCAGTCAAATTTGAAAAATCACCATAAATTGTACATATAGAAAATGGGTCTGAAATTTTCAAGGTTTGTAGCTCTATGAATCTAGTTTAAAATACAATTAACAGAACTCAATTCCAATATTTTTACAAGAAGATATAGCAAATTTCCCAAAACTGCTCAAGGGTTCCTGCAAAAAATTCAGCAGCACTTCCCTTGTTTTTCTTTATTTTTCCAACCTAACATCAACACCCAATCTCATCTCATTTCAGCCACAATTTCCCATATAAATCACAAGATATTGAACACACCTAATTAGGGTCACAATACCTTTCAAATACAACCAAATGGTAGCTCAAATCAGAAACCCTAAAGCTGGAAATTTTGCACCCAAGCTGGAAATTTCTTTAGGCAAGTCCATCTTGCACATAATACCTCAATAATTCATATAGCAAAGCTATCAAAACATGAACAATCCTTAAGCATCACATGTGACCAGAATTTTCACCATAAAACTGAAATTTACTATGAAACTACTTCAAACCATAAAATATTCTTACAAAGTTACCTATATAGCAACTATAATCCACTACTTTACACATATATGAAGGAAAAGGAAGTTTCTTGTCCAAAGTACCTTGTATCCTCAACAAAGATGGTAGTTTAGAGCTTGTCCCTCCAAAATCACTCCACTCAATCCTTTAATCCTCCTTAGTAAACAACTTCTATGGAGTATTTTGCAAGATTATCGGTGAAATCTCAAGATTCAAGCAAAGGATGGAGGATGAAGTTGGAGCTTTTTTTCTCCTTTTTTTTCCTTCATAAGGCCGGCTAAGCTAAAGAAAAATTGGAGGAAGTTTGGTCAAATTTGGCCAATTAGAAAGTAAGATGGTCTTGAGTCAAAGTCCACCCTTCAATGGTGTCTTGACACTTAGCTTCTAGAGTTTGCTCTAATTAGCTTTGTCTTCCAACACTAATCTTCCTAGTTAATCCCTAATTAACTCTTTAACACCTTAGAAAATAATATCCCTTTATACAACTTCAACTAATCGCCAAAATTTTACCGCACTAACTACACTAGCAGGTCCCACGTCCTTAACACCCTCCAAACTTAATACAAACTAACTTATACCTGGAAAATGATTTAAAAATGATACTCACTTATAAAATCTCTAGAAAATTAATATAATAAAATTAAAATAAGGAAAATGTACACAGAAAAATAAAATAATATAAAATAAAACAAGGAGAATTTTGAGGGTCCTCACACTCTCTCTCTCTTAAAAGAATTTCGTCCTCGAAATTCTTTCTTTTGCTCACAAAAAATGATTCTACAGTGAATTCTTCTATCTTACAAGAGCTTCTCCTCATTCATGCTCTAATTAAGTCAGGATAGTTCTCGAAAGTCACTCAGGCACTAAGGATCACTCTAATCAAAATTCAAAATATACTCGAGATCTCCTATCCCATCACACTAACAAGTTAATACAAGTGCTTCCTTTGCCTCGAGTCCCGTGGAGAGGAAATAAATATTTTAAGGTGAGCTAAAAGCTCAACGAATATCCAGAAAACTCAATAATCAAATAAGTTTCGCAATAGTGCATTTAGTTGGTGTCATGAATCAGTAATCAAATGTACGTTTATTGCTCTTGTGAGCCAGAAAAATCATGGTACTTAAACATGCAACTCTCCAATAAAATCCAGTATCAGTCAAGCAGTATGAATGAGCCATCGGTGCTCCCATATTCAAGCCAATTTTCATTAAAATGGAGACGTTGGTTTTAAGCATAAGAATTCCAAACACTCATTTGAGACAAATCATTGCATGGCACACACACACAAGAAAACAGTACAGGAAATAGTTTGGAAATATTTTGAAAACATTTACCAACCACAACTCATGATCCTCATCCATTATAGATAGTTTCCTAGCTCTAGTCCAATTTCCTCGATCACAAATATCATATCAAGTAAAGGAAATCTAAAATCATCAAGTTCCTCTCACCTTTTTATATTTCCTATTACAATTGAAGCTACATTTCTTAGATTGAAAGAAATCTTATGGCGTTTCGAATCTAAGACATAGGCCTACACTACTTGGTCCCTTCTCTCGACCCTAGGTTCTCGATTTGGTCAGTCATAGATTTTCAATGACCATTCCTTAATCCTGAGGTCGTCTAAATCTACACAAATGCCGAAATATCATTTTCTTAGCTTTCCTTTCCATTATATATATATATCTCAAAGGATAGGGTTCAGTTAGGCACATAGACATAGGTAGTCAATCAAGAATCTAAAATATATTTATCTGGTATAGCACAAAATAATTACATATGTAGTTTAAAGTAGTCCATAGGAAAATCAAGTAGACACATAACAATGTGCACATTCATAGGAGAAACAAAATAGGTTTTCAAAGCTAACATGTTAAACATCCATAGCAATTATTACAGTCCAAATCTAACCACTATCTATCAAAACCCTAGCTAAACTTTTATTGGGCAAATCCGAGATAACATCCCTCGTTCCAATCTCCTCAATCGAGTCAATGTCAAATCCAATACAAGAATCCTCCGTGCTCTGACCTTTGTCATCAGAACTTATCTCAAAATCACTTATGATTTCTAGTTACCTCATCATACACAAGACTATACCCCTTCCAAATTCACAAGTATTCCCTTAGGAAAAGTATTTGGTACTTGATACAAGAATCCACAATAAGATAATTCACAACTTGAGCCAGCCAGTCTCAAGAGTAAATCACTCATATTAGAGATTCCTGCCTGACGTACATATCTAATGTCCCCAACATTAGACATTTGTTCCACACTTAACAAGCCAATCCCCACAGTCCAAGAACCCTCTCCTGGCACAAGCTCGATAAGAGCTCTGATACCACGTGTGACAGCCTCACCTCTCTCTAAGACGAACCAAAGGGTTCGGCAAACCGCCTGCCCACCTCTCATCGGGACTACAGATCCGAAACATACATAAACCCTATAACACACTAAAAGGACTTCAAGAAATCAAAATTTCGGCAACCAAATTAGCTAAACTACATAATACAATCGAACTTTGACATAACGTTCCAACGAAAATTGAAAACGAAACGAATGAACTATGGCCACGCCACAATCCGGCCAAGATCTGGCTGGATTCGAGGCAGTGGGAAAACCAAAATTTTTCAAATCTCCCTTGCCAATTCGGCCAACTATCCGGCCAATAACTGGCCGAATATGCGGCCGAATTCGAAGAACGATTTTTCCTCTTTCTTCATTCAAATGCCGCACTTGCCTGATCTTGCCAACAGGTTCAAATAAAGTTTAAACAACCATAAAGACATGCATTAATCGAGAGATAAACAAAGTTATGTACTTGCCAAAATATATATATTGGTGTCTTCAATGATTTACTTGAAGTACAAGTCAAAATATCCATACTATGCAAAATCCATTTAGGGTTTGATTACAGAGGAGCTTAACAAAAGAACGTTTACACTAACTCGACCCTTTCTTCCAAAATCGTGATTTCAAAGTTGGTCATCTATAAAGAAAACAAACATAATGGGAAGGGGGTGGGAAGGGGGTGATCTTACGCTCAACGAGGTACCAGAAGTATAAACAGTAAAGAATCGTGTAATTTCATTTTCATCAATCATATACCCACATCAGATAGAACAGGAAACAGTTAAACACAGTGATTCAAATCGGAAGGATACTGGTGGCTCTCAGGAGCCAAATTCCCATCTGCTTCACCGGAGCTTTATCAAATAGTAGTTGACACTCCGTCAACTTTCAAATAAAGTAACCAGTCCAGTAGAACACCACTTTACACCAAATTCCATCCACCAAACATTCCCCTTACCGGGCCCAAACACCTCAACAGTAACAGTGGGTGATAATACTTGAGTATACTGGAAATCCAGAGTCTCCAATATCCAAAGATTTTCTAGAAACAGACTACCATGGTTCGTTATCTAATTGACTAGGCCCTTACCCGCTCAACTCGAGTAACTAGCCATAGGTTTTGAGCTCAAAAGTCATGGAAGGGTCATTGGATACGAACCTCCAAACGACATCAAAACAGATATAGATAACAGAGACAGATAATAGATTCAAATGTATACAGGAACCAGAACAGACAGACGAAAGAAATGAGTATGATAAGGTACACCCTCATTTCATATAGAATATACAGAAGTCACAGATAATCTGGTTAAAAATTGCAAGTACAGATAAATCAGGTAAGCACCAATTTAAGGGAGTGGTACACTCACCAGTTCAAGCAAAAAGACTTTAAAAGTTTTCACCCAAAGTATGGCTTTAATTATCGAGAAACCCTAGAACAACCAAGGTAAAACAATTATAGTTCCCACATTTACGAATCCTGTAAACGGAATGCATAAATGAGACTCGACTACAAGTTGTATGCCTTTCCGAGTTAACTACTAGTACAAGGAGATAAAAAGGCGGCTTTGGAGTAAAAACGTAACGGTTGGTTCTAAGAATATAAATGACCCCAAACCCTTCACTTCTATCAAAAACCATACTTACAATGATTTACTAACTCCAAACTTAAGGTGAAAAATGAGAGTAAGGGCAATTTTAGGAAAACAGTATTTTCCAGTTTTGCGCACCACCATTTGAAAAATCATATCTCAAGATTCTTAAGTCCAAAATTGATAAAATTTATACCATTGAAAATAGACTCAAAGGGGTACAATTTCTCATAAGACACATTTATAAGATTCATATCACAAGTCAGTCAAATTCGAGCCTCAAATTGCTGTTTTATCCAGTAAAAGATAGAATAGGTGTGCAATTTCAGTCAATTTTGAAAAATCACCATAATTCGTACATATAGAAAGAGGGTCTAAAATTTTTCCAATTTATAGCTCTATGAATCTAGTTTAAAACGTAACAAACAAAACTTAATTCCGATATTTCTACAAGAAGATATAGTAAATTTCCAAAACTACTCAAGGGTTCCTGCAAAAAATTCAGCAGCACTTCCCTTGTTTTTATTTACTTTTCCAACCTAACATCAACACCCAATCTCATCTCATTTCAGCCACAATTTCCCATATAAATCACAAGATATTGAACACACCTAATTAGGGTCACAATACGCTTCAAATACAACCAAATGGTAGGTCAAATTAGAAACCCTAAAGCTGGAATTTTTGGACCCAAGCTGGAAATTTTTTTAGGCAAGTCCATCCAGCACATAATACCTCAATAATTCATATAGCAAAGCTATCAAAACATGAACAACCCTCAAGCATCACATGTGACCTGAATTTTCACCATAAAACTGAAATTTACTATGAAACTACTTCAAACCATGAAATATTCTTACAAAGTTACCTATGTAGCAACTATAATCCACTAATTTACACATATATGAAGGAAAAGGAAGTTTCTTGTCCAAAGTACCTTGTATCCTCAACAAAGATGGTAGTTTAGAGCTTGTCCCTCCAAAATCACTCCACTCAATCCTTTAATCCTCCTTAGTAAACAACTTCTATGGAGTATTTTGCAAGATTATCGGTCTTCATAAGGCCAGCTAAGCTAAAGAAAAATTAGAGGAAGTTTGGTCAAATTTGGCTAATTAGAAAGTAAGATGGTCTTGAGTCAAAGTCCACCCTCCAATGGTGTCTTGACACTTAGCTTCTAGAGTTTGTTCTAATTAGCTTTGTCTTCCAACACTAATCCTCCTAGTTAATCCTTAATTAATTCTTAACAACTTAGAAAATAACATCCCTTTATACAACTTCAACTAATCGCCAAAATTTTACCGCACTAACCGTACTAGCGGGTCCCACGTCCTTAACACTATCCAAACTTAATACAAACTAATTTATACCTGGAAAATGATTTAAAAATGATAATCACTTATAAAATCTCTGAAAAATTAATATAATAAAATTAAAGTAAGGAAAATGCACGTAGAAAAATAAAATAATATAAAATAAAACAAGGAGAATTTTGCGGGTCCTCACAGGAACTATTAAGTGAAGTTTCTACGGATTTAATACCTATCCGGATGACGGAGTGTCATCACGAGGGGGTATCGGATCGAATCTTGGTGAAGCAAGTGGAAATTAGCTCCTGTATCCTTAACAAGTGTGTTATATTATCAATTGTGAATTACTTGAATTTTCTGACTTTAATTCCTGTACATATGTTATTGTTACTTGTTACTTGAACTATGTGTTTGCATGTGCATGTTTTGTTTTTTTTTTCTTGGCCTCACGAGCATGCGCTCACCCCGTTAGATTTGTTTTTCTTAGCAGGATCGGATGGGAAGATTTTGGAAAAAAGTCGCCTAGATTACTCTTTTGATTAGTACCTTGATTGTAATTTTTTGGTTGACTTATAATGGTTGTATTTTGGGACTTGATACATTGTTGAATTTGGAATTTTGAATGTATTTGTCTAGACGACTTTTGGAGATTGTATATTTTGGGAATGAGATGTACTTTTGGTATCTTGTAATATAAGATTAAATATTTATGTATGGAAATGATTTCGTACCTTTATTCCGACTTTCATTATTAGTATTAGACTTTAAGTTTGAATTGGAATTGTCTCGAGTCCTGGCGAGAGTTGGGCAGGCGTCCCGCAGATACCCTTGGGTTCGCCCTTGGAAGAAGTGGCGGCGTCACACTTATGGTCCGTATATACCTCAAATGTCACCCCGTACAAATAATGCCGCCACTTCTTCAAAGCAAACACAACTGCCGTAAGCTCTAAGTCATGGATTGAATAGTTTTGCTCATGAGACTTCAACTTTCGAGAAGCATAAGCAATTACATTCCTATTTTGCATCAAAACATAGCCTAATCCTTCTCTCGAAACATCAGTATACACCGTATAGCTATCCTTCCCATTTGGCAAAGCTAACACTGGAGCCACGGTTAATTGTTTCTTAAGCTCTTGAAAGCTCGTCTCACACTTAGCATTTCAAATATATTTCCCTTATTTCTTTGTCAAATTCGTTAGGGGTCCCACAATTCTAGAGAAATTCTGTATAAACCGGCGGTAATATTCCGCTAGCCCCAAAAAGTTTCGAATTTCAGTAGGATTTTCCATCCGTTTCCATTTAGCAACAGCTTTCACCTTAACCGGATCTACAGTAAGTCCATCTTTTGAGATTATATGGCTTAGAAATGATACTTTCTCTAGCCAAAATTCACACTTGCTAAACTTAGCAAACAACTGATGTTCTCTCAGGATTTGCAATACTATTCTCAAGTGTAGCTCATGTTTCTCCATTGTCTTAGAGTACACCAGGATATCATCAATAAATACCACCACGAATCTATCCAAATAAGGTTTAAACACCCGATGCATTAAATCCATAAATGCAACTGGGGCATTGGTTAAGCCAAAAGGCATTACTGCAAATTCAAAATGCCCATATCGAATGTTAAAGGCAGTTTTTGGCATATCCTCCTTCCTAATTCTCAATTGGTAATATCCTTGTCGGAGATCTAACTTAGAAAACGCCACAACCCCTTGCAGCTGATCAAATAACTCATCAATGTGGGGCAAAGGATATTTATTCTTAATGGTTACTGTATTCAACTCTTAATAATCAATGCATAATCTTAAACTCCCGTCCTTCTTTTTGACAAATAGCACTGGAGCGCTCCAAGGTGACTCGCACTCATGTATAAATTCTCGTTCTAGTAAGTCTAGCAATTGCATTGTTAACTCCTTAAGTTCAGTGGGTGTCATCCAATAAGAGGTTTTTGAAATGGGAGTAGTTTCAGGTGCTAAATCAATCTTAAACTCAATCTCTCTTTCGGGTGGCAGTGATACCAATTCATCCGGGAACACATCTGGATACTCATTTATCACTGGCATCTCTTCTAGTTTACCTTTTTCTCCTGGGGTATTAACTAGAAACGCTAGATACCCCAGTGTCTCATTGCTAAACAATTTCCTAATCCTAATTCCCGAAATAAGGGCAGATAAGGCTAGAATACCCCTCATGTCTAGTTTAGAGTTGTCTCACCCGGTATGCAAAACTCGACCACCTTCATTCGACAATCTATCCGTGTATGATAATGGGCTAGACAATCCATTCCCAGAGTAACGTCGTACCCCTTAATTGCTAGACTTATAAGGTCAACTACTAATTTTCGTTCACCAACCCAAATATCGCAATTTCTATACACTTCATTGGCAAGCAAAGATTGGTTACCTGTAGGTATTTTCACTTCTAAGTCATAGGATAGCCTCTCGGCTTTCACATCAATTCCAAACATAAATGTGGGGCTAACAAATGAATGAATGGCACCAGGGTCTATCAAAATTTTGGCCAAACAATGAAAAACAGGAATCGTACCTTCCACTACCTCCGATGGTTCAGGTACCGATTGCTGGTCCAAAGAGTATACTCTGATTGGCACCCTTGGCCTGGTTCCTTGTACATTAGTTGGTTTAGGGTTTGATTTGCCAGCCGACTGGGCATCACTAATCAATGGACAATTGGCAATCTAATGCTCAGTACTTCCACACCTTAAGTAATTTCGAGTCTTTCTCCAACAATTATACTCGGTATGGTTGGATTTTCCACAGTATCCACAAGATACTCGGGGGGCAGATGACTGGCCTCCCTGCGAGGCACCTCTCGTATGTCCCCTTTCACTTCGGGCTCCTTTTGGAGTAACTCCCCTAGATGTACCTATAAACCTTTCACCTCTAGCTCCTCGACCGACTTTAGGAGGTGGCATGTTCTGATCACTATGTGCCTGCCCCTGATTTCCACCAGGCGCACCTCTCCGTTTTGCATGAAAAGTCCTTACTTGTGCCCTGGCAATTTCTATTCTCTGGGTCTTCTCCAAAACTTGCATAAAAGTATGAATTTACGCCGCCGCCAAGGCCTCCTGTATTTCTACATTGAGTTCCTGTACAAACCTCCTTACCCTCTTTTGCTCCGTAGCTATTAACTCGAGAGCAAACTTGGATAATTTAGTAAACTGAGTCTCGTACTCAGCTACACTTAGGGTTCCCTGACGGAGTTTAATGAAATCGTCTTCCCTCTTTTTCTGGACTATTGGTGGGAGATATTTTTCATTAAATTCACGTACGAAATTTAACTAGGTCCATACGATTCCTTCTCTCTCCTATTTAGCCCTAACCACATTCCACCAGGTTTTGGCTAGTCCCTCAAATTGAAAGATAGCAAAATGTACCTGCCTATCCTCTGCATAGTTTAAAGCAGCGAATATATTGATCATCGTTTCTAAACACCTCTCAACTACTTTAGTGTCCGGTTCTCCAAGGAACTTAGGAGGAAAAAATTTTTGAAATCTCTCTAGGGCCCTGTCTTGCCACATTTGAGGATCCTTGGGTTGATTAAAAGGGGATTGACCCTACTGCTCTACCAGTCGAGCAAGAATATTAGTCATTTGTTAAATTGTCGTTGCCACCTGATCCCCCCCTTTCCGTTTGGGGTCCAGGTTGCGGCTCAACCGTTACACCTCTTTCCTCTCTTGGTTCTTGTAACGGTTCCTGTGCCTGTCTACCCCCATGGCCACGGCTAGAACATTGCCCTCAGGTAGTTTCACTGCCCTGACGTCTTCTACCTTCCATACTTCTTGAATAATAGACTATATACATATAAAATGAGTATAAAGTAGCCATCAAGCTCAAATAAGCATTTCCCAATAAACACATTTAAAATAAACATTCCCTTTATATACATAGCAAAAAAAGTCACATAACAAGTTAGAAAGTACTGTACATACCAACAGACATAGAACAAAAGCAAGTACTATATACATCACCCTTAACACGTCAAATTCAAAAACAAAAGGTGACGTGTCATCCCACTATATCCCTAACTACCTCACAAAATCCCTCAAACTCTAGATCCCTAGTCTAGTCAGTCACTGACCCAACCGACTTTGCCTCCTCCGCGGGTTCAGCTAGCTCTTCCTCTTGGTCCTCTTCAGGATCCTCCTCAAGATCACTAGGGACTGCATTTCCTTGACCCTCCTCAGTCAATTTTTGAACCACATCCTCTACCAAGCCCTCACACTCAGTTAAAATATTGTCAGTCCGATTTCTCACGTCCCTAACTACCTGAACAAGGCGACCATTAGCCTCTTGAGCCTGCTCTTGGAAGGCATTTGTTCGCTCCTACTCCTCAAGAACCAAAGTCTCAAGATCTTGAATCCTAGCAGTCTGTATTCTTAGTACTGCCTGCAAACGCTCTATCTCCGTCTAGCACCTACGATTAGCGCTACCCAATCGTCTCCTCTCATCGGCAATCGCAAGTACAACCCTATCGAGGTAGGGGTAAGTCTTCCAGCAATCGCAGTGTCTGATCTTACTTGCTCGAGACCACCAACATATGGGCCCACCGGAATGCTCCTGATAAGTAAGTACGCGACATATAAGTCTTCAAGGTGCTCCTAGCAGGCAGGTACGGGCTGAGATGGCTCGGCACTCCTACTCGTACCATTACCCTCCATAGCCTACATTATAAGTAACATCACAAGTATAAGCAATTTAGACAAAGAAAACTAGGCTAAGCACTTTATTCGCTAGGGTTTCACACTTAGGCAATCATAACCAAGCTATATTAGGTATAAATTGCTCACTCTACCCAGACCAATTCAAACCTAGGCTCTAATACCACCTGTGATGACCCTACCTTTCCCTAGGGCGTACTCGAGGGTTTAGCGGACTGCCTATGCAACTCTCATCAGGACTCACTCTTACTTATGTCAAATAAAATAGTTCACAACCTCAAAAGTCAATGAAATAACCGTTCCCAAACTTGGAACATACATTTATATTCATTTCTATCTCGAGCAGTCTTACAATCCCAAATATAACAAAAAATATGAGTTTCAGATGCATTAGTCCTAATCGAGTGACTAGTGCGAGTACAATTACTGATGTGTGCACGAACCTTGGCCCATGCAATGACCCAGTTCGAGTACCATTGGGCCCAGTCACACGTGCACGGGCTAAGGAATTCAAGGAATCACTCCAAGTCCTTGTGCGGAATGTTCAAGACCAACAAGGAGTTCATCGAGACATTGAAGGCTTGGAAGGTGATAACCCAGTTGTCTACACGATGATCCAAACCCGTGAAGAGCCAAGTGGGCCATAGCCAATTAGGTTTTAGTGTTAGGAGTCCTAAGTTTAGATTAGTTCTTTTTGTTAGCCATGGATTCAGCCCACCTCTGTCTAAGGATGGCCGAACCATTAGGCCATTTTTTATTGAGTCCATGGATCGGCCCACCTTGTCCAAGGAGTGACCTACCATCTAGCTTTCGATATTAGGGTTTCGGATATTAGGGTTTCATTAGTTTTGCCTATATAAAGGCTTGCTTTATAAGCATTAAGGGAGACTCAATGGATTAATCAAATTGTTCTTTCGATTTTCTTATTGTGAGAATTTCGTTCCTTTACTTGCTTTGGTAAGAGTGTTTGAGCAATCTCGCGTAGGTCCTTGATTGTTCTACCGACCTATCCATTAGAGTAATCACCTCTGTGGAGTCATCGTTCTACCGCCTACAATCAAATCATGTCGTCTGTTTGATTCTAGGTTTCCGCCATTCAAGCATTGGACAACCTCGCTAGATCCTTGGGCAAGCGTACTACGTGTCTCGAAACAAGTTGATCAATGACCGTATCAGTTGGCTTCAGAGCTTTGGTTGAGGTATCTTCCGTTATATCCATAGTCTTTGTTTTAGTTTTCCTTATTTTTCGCTGCCTTGGTTTACAAAAAAAAAAAAACCTCTGTCCGTATAATTTCTTGCCATTGCCGTGTAGCGTGTTCCACCTTTTGTTGTGTCTTGTTGCGTCAATTCCTGTTTGCGTTGTTGAGTGTTGTCTCAACTTTATCCGAAGTTTTTTGTACTTCGTTGCCATCAAATCTATTCGGTATTTGTGATTTGTTGTCCACTACATTCTGCCTGAAGTGTGTTTCGTTGCTATCCAAAAGAAAAACAACAAAAAAAGGGAGATACGAATCTGTCCGCCGTATAGTCTTCCTTGTTGCGTCAAATTTCTGACCGTATTTGTGTCTCAATCCTGTCCGTAATTATGTTTGGTTGTTGCATTGTTGAACCCCGCCATATAGGGTTCATTCTCTGTTCGTTTTGTGTTCAGTTCGTCGTCTTAAAATTCTGTCCATTGTTAGTCACCACAAATCTGTTCTTGTTGTTAGTTCGCTATCTGCGAATTCCAAATTTGTTGCATCGTGTTGCGTTAAATTTTCCAGAGTCATCTACTGCTGCTTGTGTCTAGTTGTGTTGGTCGTCCTAGCTTGTTTGTCCCGGAATCAAATAGGAACAAAAAAAAAGAGGAAGGAAACTAGCCGCTAGGGTTCTTGCGCTATTATCGTGTCTTGTGTTTGCGTTTGTAGCAATCTATCCAGCTTTCTCCTTCATTATTTGCTGATTAGTATATGTCTAGATAGTGGGTCCATTCTGGTTGGTTTTCGTGTTGTTAGGTCCGTGTAAACAACCCAGCAATAGTAAAAAAAAAAAAAGTCGCATACCTAGTCGTTGTGGCCTTGAAGTCATTGCTGAAATTTGATTTTTGGGGCTGCCGAACCTGTTTACTCTTGTTCTTGAACTTTTGTGTTGTTTTCTTACAAAACTTGAATATCAAAACATCCTTGGGTGAGTTCTTGAGCTTCTTGAACAAATTTCTTGAAAATCTTGGCCTACCAAAGACTGATTTGGAAGTTCTTGAAACCAGAATTGTGGTGTTCCTGATACTTAGAACAAACTTCAGCCTTGCCTTGGCACTTCTCGGATATTGAACCACACTCCAGGAATTTTTTTCTTGGAACTGGAATTGAGTGGTACAAAAATCTGATTGAGCCTGTAGACACCAAATTTTCAGTGAAAGTTCATTTACTATTTATTTTTTAAATTTTTATTTGTCGTTCTAGGTTTATTCACTTTTTTTTAGCTTTTAGTGTTTTATTTTATTATTTCATTTTTAAGTTTTAACATAGAATTTCTCGAAAAAAAAGGAAAAGCATTCAAAAATTATGCTTTAGTTGTTTTAATTTAAATTCAATGTTTTCTTTGGAAAAATATGAAAAATGAAAAAGGGGGGAAACCCGATTGCGGGTTTTAGGCTATTTAAGAAAAAAAAAAGGAAAAAAAAAAGAAAAAGAAGGAAAAGAAAGAAAAATTAGCATTTCATTTTTATCTTTTTATGCCTAGTTCCGCTCATTTTATTCAATCTTTTTTCATTAGTTATTTTTCTTAATTAGTTATTTATATTGTGTTAAATTATTATGGCAAAACCACGTTTTGCCTTCGGCTGCAACAGAAAGGATTTGCAGCTGCATGGGTTGGCTCCGTTCGATGGTGAAGGTACAAGCCATCTAGCTTCATCCAAACCATCATTGATAGGGTTCAGTTATGGCTCCCCATATAAAAGAAATGAAAGACAGCAAATGAAAGGGGGGTTTGTGGTGACGGCTAGGAAAAAACCAGAGAGAAACGGAGTGACGGCAAAAGAAAATCCGGTGAAAGGGGGAGCGAATGTAGGACGGCCGGCGGTGAAAAAAAAGAAAAGAAACGAGAGAGCTGGGGTTGACAGGCTTGAGGAGAGCAAAACGGGAAGAGCAAGAGAGAGGCGGCTGGAGTTTTAAAGAAAGGAGAGAAACGAACGATAAAAAAGGGCTTCAGAAGAGTAGAAAGGACAAGCTTTTAGGCTGAGCAGGAAGAGATCTGGGCAGTGAACTGAAGGAAAAGCTGGGCAGTGAGGAAAACAAGGGTTTCGCAGGGATCCATTGCGCAAGGATCTGGGTTTGGTTTAATTCCTAAAAGGCTAAAGGTAATCCTTCCTTCCCTTATGTTCATGAGTTACGGCATTTACATCATAAGCTTCAAAATCTCTGCTGGTATGGCCGTTGTCGCGTTCTTTCGTTTTCTTCTTTCCTTATACTTGCTATTCGTGCATTTGGGTAAAAAAAGGGAGAGGCTTTGATTCATGTTTTTACATTAAGCAACGTTTTTTTTTGCTGTAAAGAGGGAGTAGGAGCGTGTAGAATACATTAATCAGAGTTTTTCCCTCTTGGATAGTTCGTCTCATGCTTTTCGGTTTCGTTTTCCCGCACAAGACTAGAGCTTTATATTTAGTTGCTGAAGTTTTGGGTTAAGAATGGAATTTGTAATCCTCTTTCGGGCCATCACTTGATGATTACTGGTAGATTGGCGCTTGTTTGTATTTCAACATGAACCCCAAAAGCTGTCAATCTTCATGCACTTTTTTCTCCGTGGAGCTGAATGGGTTTGGTCTGTAGTTTTGGTCTGGTTTGGGGACGGAGGTTTGGGACCTTTTTTCTATGGGTTTAGCTGATGGGGATCTGAGAGTAGTAGATGGATGAAGGCTGGGTGAAAGAGATTGAAAAAGAAACCATAGAAAGGGAAAGTTTTTGCAGAGAGCAGAAGGAAAACTTCAGCAAGGAAGCAGTGAAAGATCTGGACCAGGCCTGAGTAGGAGAAAGGAGATCGCAAAGAAGGTTGCACAAAGGGGACTGGATCATCATCACCATCCTTCACTGGTGGTCCTTCGAAGAACTGGCAAAACCAGCCGAGCTTTTTTTTTTTTTTTTTGTCATCCCACAACTCATTTTGCGATTCAGGGAACCTTGGAAAATCTGGTAGAAGGCTTCAACAGAAAGAGGGGAGAGAAAGAGAGTGGCGGCCGAAACAAGGGCAGCAGAAAAACCCTTACACGATCTTCACCAGAAATTCGCAACTTCAGAGTCTACATCCGGACGCAATCTCGTCAACCAACTCTCTGTTCAGAAGACTCCGCAAGATGTCAAAGGTAATCTCTTTTGCCTTCTACTTCTCATACAAGCCTAGATCTCCTCTAAATATGCCAAAAATCTTGTTGTGTTCTGTTTATGAACATGCTTCGCTGTTTTCGCTTCCTGTTGCTATTGACTGGGTTTGTTTATCGTTGGGTTGTATGAGTGTGCGACCTTATTAGATTAGAGATGGGTTGGTGCGGTCTGTGAGTCTAGTAGAGTAAACGCAGAAAAATTGCAACTTTTTACAGATTTCGCATGACCTCTTAGTTTGTCCTTTTGTTTCTTTACTTGAACTCTTGGTTTGGTGGCTGTTAAGAATGTGTTGTATGTAATGTTTGCCGCAATGAGTTTGAACTTGTCGGTTTTGTTGCTGCAGTTTTTCTTTTTTACTCTTTGGGCAATGTTTGATATCGGGCTTCAGTGTTAAATGGAGTAAAAGGGTGATTTTGGTTGTTGGCTTGGAGGTTAATCCATCAGACCCGAACGTTGACAATAAAATGGTAGAAGGCGTTTTGAATGCACCTGTTTTTCTGGTAGTTTGGTGCTTGGGTTGTGTTAACAGGGGTGATTTGAAGATTTATGAGAATCTTAGTTCACAAACAAAATAAATTTTGTTGATTCCTTTTCATATAATGTTGGCATAGGTCAAGCTGCAATTTTGCAGTGGAAATTTGCAGCAGAAACAGAAAAGTTCTCGCATTCTCTTTTGCTGTTTTTCTTACCTGCACTTGCTCACCAAAGGTTCGGCCATCCAGTTTGCTGGTTGACCTTATGTTGGAAAGAGGAATTAGATAAGGGGTGTTGGGTTTGTATGTTTGGGGACTGAAGTACTTGAATTATGTTCGAATAGTTGCTGAGAAAATAAACACCCAAGTTGCCGAATATTTTCCAGATTTTTTGCACCCTCTTTCCCCCTGAACTTCATGGTTAAATGCAAGAGCTTTTTAAGGTTGAAACTGGAAAATATTTGGTGATCTTGCTACTTTTATCTAAGTTTTGGTTCGTTAAGCTATTAGTTATGTTGGATTGGAAAAAAGACTGCATTCGAATAACCCAGAAAGAAAGCTTCTCGAATTGCAGAAAGCCTTTGTAGCTGCTGCATTTTTTTTTTCCTTGGCAGAAAGCCTTGTCCACATTCTTGTTTGCATGAGGGTCCTTAGTGTTTCTGATTTTTGTCATTCCCTTGCATGCCTGATAAGAACTTGAAGTTGGTTTTCGATTTGAGAGGTTGGTGCAAATCTACCATGCAAAATACTGAAGTTTAAAAATCATTTTTGCATGAAAAGTTCCTTGGTTTTGGTTTAATTTCCTACTCCCTGCTTGTTTGAAGGTTTAAGTTTATGTGTCTTAATGCTTAGTACAAAGTTTTGGAGGTTTGGCTTAGAAGTTTTTGGATCAAAACTTTGATGTCAAATCTGAAGTTGCAACAGATTTTCTTGTTGTAGAAAAGCTTCTTCGTGCCTTTTTGCAGAATATCTCTTCAATGTTTGCATGCTCTTTGGTCTGATTTTTATATTTGAATCTAAAGTTTGTATTGTGACGACCCCACTTCTCCCAAGGGCGAACCCAAGGGTATCGGCGGGCCGCCTGCCTAGCTCGCGCCAGGACTCAAAACTTAAAGCAATCAAACGAGATAGATCGAAAGAGCACTATATACAATATATACAATCCCAAAAGTTATATTTACATCTTCAAAAGTCTCGAGTCAAACCACTCTAATATACTACAACCACAACCAGCAGAAGATAGACCCTAAGAAGGGTCCTTATACAAACCACCAAAACAAAAACAAACATCCTAACTGTCCAACTATTACAACAAACTTAACTACACTAGTGTAAGTGCCAAAATCCCCGCGTCGGCCCCTGCTAAGGAAAACAAAAGGAATGGGGTAAGCTAAAAGCTTAGTAAGTAAACAGGGGCGAAAGCATAAATTCACGTAGCAACAATTACACAATAAGAGTAAAGCAAAAGCAGAAAAGAACAACATCATATAATAAGGATACGGGTGGCTCCAAAGCCAATTCATGTGCCATGTATGATCTCCTGCCGACACTCCGTCGACCGCAAATAGTAGTCCGTAGAACTTCACTTGTACACCCACCGACACCTTATCACCCTCACTGGCCAGTCACCTCACAAACTTGCCCGGGCGAACGAAATCACAAACTTGAGCTTGAGTCACAAGCTCGGGTCACAAACTTGGTCCACATACTCGGTGAACCGGATTCACAAACTTGGTGACCTCCAACCAGGTTGGACTGATTTCGACCAAGCCCTAACCGGCTCGAATAGTCCATCTAGGTCAAGAGCTCGCCCCACACTAACAAACTTCACAAAATTATTCAAAATCACCCCGAGCCACAAGCTCAAGGGTTTTAGTTCCAAAATTGCTCATATACACAAGCCATGTACAGATATGTGCGCAAATTAGGGTTTAGGTCGAGTGCGATAAAGTACACCCTCGCCTAGGTACCCTCCTCATACAAATCGAAACACATAAGCAACGAACACACAAAAACGGCCTGAATACTTACTCAAAATACCGAAAGTAGTACGAAAGCAAAATCGCTTCGCGCGTTCGCTAGTAGTGGGCCCCACCGGCTCCCCCTAGCTCACCGCTGTCTGAAATAGAAGATTTTATCACAAACGGCCACTAACATGCCCAAAACAAGTAAAACGGCAAAACGACACGCGCGCACGTAAATATGACGGACGGAAACGGAAACGGCAGATTTGATACTCATTTCTAGTTTACCCATAAGTTGAGCTACGAATATCGGATTAATTCGTATGAGATGCCAAATCGAAGCTTAAAGGATGAAAAACAACTGTTATGAAGACATCCAGAACTGAAACTGGAGGTTTCGATCCCAAATGAACCAAACACAATCACTTACGAAATCTGGCCAATGCACAAATGGTCAGTTTTGAGTGTGAACTGTTTTCTATGCTACACATGGTCAAAAGAGCTGAAAATTAGCAGTTAGATAGTTCATTCCAAATGGAACAACTTTCATGAAGGTCGGCAATCCAAATTCGGAACAGAAATTGGTCATCAGGACCAAAACAGATCTGACCAGAAAATGGTCATTTTCACGGGCAGGCCTTGTTTGCTCGGCTATATCTCAGGTTTTATAAATCCGATTCATGAAATTCCAAGGGCGTTAGAAAGCTCTGATATAGGGCTATAAGTTTGGTGTTTTGGTCGCAAGCCCAAACAGCTTGTAACCCAGTCAAATGTGAAGCCAAAGTTCCAGTCATAAACTGTCCAAAAACGTAACAGAATTTGACGGTCAAAACAGATCTGAGTATTTCGTTTATAGCTCAGGATATAATACTCCGTTTAACCTGAAATTTTACAGGGATATCCAGGACTTAAGGGGCTACAATGATGAAGAAGGAAACTTTGTCCAATTTTGAATGTAACAAGGTCAAAAATGCAAGACACTATACCAGAATTGCAAAACAGGATCACAAACCGTATTTGACCTTAATATGCGGTAATGGCACCAAATTCACTAAGGTTATCGGATGGGGGTGTAAGACCCACCGTTTCGAAGCTATGGAACAGGGATACAACAATGTAGAAGGTCACTCAGTCCAAATCCTAGCACAACTAGGTCAAATATGCAAAATACGAACCCAGAATTACCAAAACAGGTTTACAAATCACACAAAACTGTAATCGGTATAACTCAGTCTATACAAGTCCAAATGCCGAAATTATAAAGGCATATGATAGCTAAGACATCCAGCTACATTTCATCAGAAGACACCAACATCCAAATCCAAAGTGATTCCAGCCAAAATAGCCAAATACCAACGCAGTTTTCGCATTCTGACCAAAGCAGAACAGCTACAGTAATTCCGACATAACTCACTCTACACTAATCCAAATGACCTGAAATTTTACAGCCACCTCAATCACATCAATACCTACAACTTTCATGTTTTGAGAAAAGTCCAATTCGGCCTCTAACCCTATGATCCAAAACCGGACAGAATAGGGGGGTAATGGAACCCTAACTTTGCACAATTCAATCCAAACTCAAAATTGGTTGCAATTTCCTATCATATGCACCTACTAGAGCCATAGCCCCTTATTACCAACCATCAAAAACAACCACACCATCAAGATCACATAAAACCAGAATATTCCTCAAAAAAATAAAAACTTAACCAAATCACTTCAAACCAAGAAATAAACCACAATTTCTAACACAATAGCCACCATTAGGCATAAATTCAACATCATTAGCTATAAGAGAATGTTCAATCATCACTTACCTAGTAAACAAGAGAATAGGAGTTGTAGACCACCTTAGCTCTTCCAAAAAACTTCACTAAGCAACTCACTAGCACCTAATGGAAGGCTTTTATGGAATAGAAACTAGGTTAGGCAAGTGGTTTGGAAGATTGAGCTATATGGAAGCTTGAAATTTGAAGCAATTCTCTTCCTTCTTGAGCTTGAGGAAGTCGGCCACCAAGGAGTGAAAATAATGAATTTTTAAGGTAATTTTTAGATATTTAACCACTTGGTCAAAAGGTCCAAACAAAAGAATAAAAATCATAAAGTGCACCCAATGATCTTGTGACACTTGGCATCTCATTAAATGCAATTCAATCCTTTGGTCACCTCTCACATCAATCACCTCACACTCCTTTACTTATCCATTAACACCCGATAAATTTTACACAGTATCCGAAACTTAACCTTATTGGCCGAATTTTTCCGAACTTTTCGCACTAGTGGGTCCCACGTCCAATATATATTCTTATTTTCTCAAAAGCTAGCCGATACTTGAAAAATCATCTAAAACCCATATTTACTCATGAAAATTATCCTGGAGATTTTTCTAATAAAGAAAATGCGGGAAAAGAAACGGGCGATAACTAAAACTCCACTTAAACTTTCTAATATTGCAACACTAGAGGTTTGCTAATCATTCAAACTTACTAAACCTTTGTAATTAAAACAAATCCTATATTTACCTATGTCAAGGCACACACTAGAATACCGAATATAAATTATAGCTTGAACCTTATAAGAATAATACGTAAACTAGGATTTCCAAACTTAACCGAATTAGGGTTTCCTTCCTAGCCATTAAACCCTATTTTTTTCGATACCGAATATCAACTAACCCTAATATCGACTTACGATCGGACTGGGGCCTCACAATCTCCCCCACTTAGGACAATTTCGTCCTCGAAATTAATTCGTTGATCAAAACGTACCTTCAAAACCCGCCGAAGGATTAGTCACTTCCGGTTGACCCATTGCATAGACTCTGGCTGGCCCTTTGGGTCGATTTTCCCCTGCATTTGACGGCTTAGCTGTAGTCCCTTCAGTCGGTGGCTTAGGTTTCTCCTTTTGTGACTTAGGGCACTGGTCGATCAGATGTTCTGCACTACCACACTTATAGCATCTTCGGATTGAACTGTTCTTCCAACAGTTTTCGTCAGTGTGATTGGCCCCACAGAAACCACAGATTGGCTTAACGCCTGCACTTGGCCCTCCACGCTGGGCACTCCTCTGGGGCTCTTGCCCTACTTGACCTCTTCCATAATTACCCTGGTTTAGGGTTCCTGCGGGTCGGGGACCATCTGTTCCATGACTCTTCTTAGAAGGTAACTCACTTTGCGAGCTCTGTCCAGTCACAAAATGGCTCGAATCGGGTTGTCTTCGTTTCCTCTCATGAAAGGATTTTACCTGTCCCCTAGCTGTCTCAATCCGCTGTGCCTTTTCTAGTGCCTGGCCAAACGTGTCCAACTGAGCAGCTGCCAGTGCCTCCTGGATCTCCACATTTAAACCTTGAACGAAGCGGCGGATTCGTTTTCGCTCCGTTAGCACCAATTCCGGGGCAAAACGGGAGAGCTTTGTGAACTGGGTCTCGTACTCCGCTACACTCAGTGTCCCTTGACGCAAACGGATAAAGTCATCTTCCCGTTTCTCTTGTACGATGAGTGGTAAATATTTTTCATTAAACTCTCGCGTAAAGTTAATCCATGTCCAGGGGGTCTGTTCCCGCTCCCACTTGGCTCTGATCACATTCCACCAGGCTCGAGCGGCCCCCTCAAACTGGAAAACAGCAAAAGATATCTGCCGCTCCTCCGAATACCTAAGTGCGGCAAATATATCCAGCATACGGTCCATCCAGTTTTCTGCTAGGTCAGGGTTAGGTCCACCTACAAACTTGGGGGGCGCGAATTTTTGGAACCGTTCTAAAGCACGGTCCTCGCCCTCATGATTATGTCCCGGATTATGTTCAGGGTTTCCAACAGCATTCCCGTGGCCCTGAGCCTGCTGGTCAATCATACGCTCCATCAAGTCAGCCATTCGCTGGATGGCTGTAGCTACTTGGTCTGGCTCTTGTTCATGTTCCATTTCAGGGCCTCGTCCTCGTCCTCTGCCTCCACCTCGAGTACCGGAGGCCATCTAGTGTACAAGTCTATAATTCGGAACAATACGTATACTTATTATCCAGACTATGAGCAAAAGAAGAAACACAAAACTTACGCACAAAAGGCACACAAAAGATAAGTTCAACATTCTATTCAAATATATGCACGTATTTACAAAGTTACACCAAAAGATTTACACATTACCCGACCTCCAGTCGGTACAAAACCCAATATACACGAGCACTCCGGCTCCAAAATCTAGTCAGCCAACCAGATAACAAAAGAGAGTAGTCATGAAAGTCATACACTAGCTAGACAAAAATACAAAAGCGACCCTAATCGCCTCCCCTAGGGCCCAGGTTCCCAACGGAACCTAACGTCTCCACCTCGTCCATCCTCTCTGGACCGGTGGCCCGTGGCGGTGCCTCTACGGCTAGATCTAGTAAGAGCTCGCAGTCGACCGACATACTCCGAGCCCTATCCCTCAGCTGCCTCTTCATAGCGAAGAGGTGCTGGTGTGTGTCCTGGAGCTGACGGTGCAAAGCATCCGTCCTCTCCCTCTCCTCTCGGAGACTCCGCTCCAAGTGCCTAATGCGTGACGCTCGCCCCTGGCCAACCTCTCTGGCCTCCTCCAGCTGTGCTCTCAAAGAGTCGACTGTCCTGTCGAGGTAATAACGCTCGTCATCCAATGCTATGACTACCTCATCGGGATAGCCATACGTATACCAACACGCGCAGGGTCGGCACGACACCTGACTGAAGGGGGAGTACAAAGTGTAAGGCTCTCCCAGCCTCTGCCTATAACGGATCGCCCGCTTACGCAGCGCTCGATCCTCTGGGCCCCTCCTACTCGGAGGTCTCGGTCCCACACCACTGGATCCCGCATCTCTCGAACCGCCCGGATACATACCTACAAAACATTAAGTCGTCAGTCAACCGGCATTTCAGCTTAAAAGATATCATTCAACTTAAGATGGTCAAATATGCCTAGTGCCTATCGCGTATGTCCCACTTGCCCAAGTCCTCTAACCTAGGCGCTCTGATACCAACTGTGACGACCCCACTTCTCCCAAGGGCGAACCGAAGGGTATCGGCGGGCCGCCTGCCTAGCTCGCGCCAGGACTCAAAACTTAAAGCAATCAAACGAGATAGATCGAAAGAGCACTATATACAATATATACAATCCCAAAAGTTATATTTACATCTTCAAAAGTCTCGAGTCAAACCACTCTAATATACTACAGCCACAACCAGCAGAAGATAGACCCTAAGAAGGGTCCTTATACAAACCACCAAAACAAAAACAAACATCCTAACTGTCCAACTATTACAACAAACTTAACTACACTAGTGTAAGTGCCAAAATCCCCGCGTCGGCCCCTGCTAAGGAAAACAAAAGGAATGGGGTAAGCTAAAAGCTTAGTAAGTAAACAGGGGCGAAAGCATAAATTCACGTAGCAACAATTACACAATAAGAGTAAAGCAAAAGCAGAAAAGAACAACATCATATAATAAGGATACGGGTGGCTCCAAAGCCAATTCATGTGCCATGTATGATCTCCTGCCGACACACCGTCGACCGCAAATAGTAGTCCGTAGAACTTCACTTGTACACCCACCGACACCTTATCACCCTCACTGGCCAGTCACCTCACAAACTTGCCCGGGCGAACGAAATCACAAACTTGAGCTTGAGTCACAAGCTCGGGTCACAAACTTGGTCCACATACTCGGTGAACCGGATTCACAAACTTGGTGACCTCCAACCAGGTTGGACTGATTTCGACCAAGCCCTAACCGGCTCGAATAGTCCATCTAGGTCAAGAGCTCGCCCCAAACTAACAAACTTCACAAAATTATTCAAAATCACCCCGAGCCACAAGCTCAAGGGTTTTAGTTCCAAAATTGCTCATATACACAAGCCATGTACAGATATGTGCGCAAATTAGGGTTTAGGTCGAGTGCGATAAAGTACACCCTCGCCTAGGTACCCTCCTCATACAAATCGAAACACATAAGCAACGAACACACAAAAACGGCCTGAATACTTACTCAAAATACCGAAAGTAGTACGAAAGCAAAATCGCTTCGCGCGTTCGCTAGTAGTGGGCCCCACCGGCTCCCCCAAGCTCACCGCTGTCTGAAATAGAAGATTTTATCACAAACGGCCACTAACATGCCCAAAACAAGTAAAACGGCAAAACGACACGCGCGCACGTAAATATGACGGACGGAAACGGAAACGGCAGATTTGATACTCATTTCTAGTTTACCCATAAGTTGAGCTACGAATATCGGATTAATGCGTATGAGATGCCAAATCGAAGCTTAAAGGATGAAAAACAACTGTTATGAAGACATCCAGAACTGAAACTGGAGGTTTCAATCCCAAATGAACCAAACACAATCACTTACGAAATCTAGCCAATGCACAAATGGTCAGTTTTGAGTGTGAACTGTTTTCTATGCTACACATGGTCAAAAGAGCTGAAAATTAGCAGTTAGATAGTTCATTCCAAATGGAACAACTTTCATGAAGGTCGGCAATCCAAATTCGGAACAGAAATTGGTCATCAGGACCAAAACAGATCTGACCAGAAAATGGTCATTTTCACGGGCAGGCCTTGTTTGCTCGGCTATATCTCAGGTTTTATAAATCCGATTCATGAAATTCCAAGGGCGTTAGAAAGCTCTGATATAGGGCTATAAGTTTGGTGTTTTGGTCGCAAGCCCAAACAGCTTGTAACCCAGTCAAATGTGAAGCCAAAGTTCCAGTCATAAACTGTCCAAAAACGTAACAGAATTTGACGGTCAAAACAGATCTGAGTATTTCGTTTATAGCTCAGGATATAATACTCCGTTTAACCTGAAATTTTACAGGGATATCCAGGACTTAAGGGGCTACAATGATGAAGAAGGAAACTTTGTCCAATTTTGAATGTAACAAGGTCAAAAATGCAAGACACTATACCAGAATTGCAAAACAGGATCACAAACCGTATTTGACCTTAATATGCGGTAATGGCACCAAATTCACTAAGGTTATCGGATGGGGGTGTAAGACCCACCGTTTCGAAGCTATGGAACAGGGATACAACAATGTAGAAGGTCACTCAGTCCAAATCCTAGCACAACTAGGTCAAATATGCAAAATACGAACCCAGAATTACCAAAACAGGTTTACAAATCACACAAAACTGTAATCGGTATAACTCAGTCTATACAAGTCCAAATGCCGAAATTCTAAAGGCATATGATAGCTAAGACATCCAGCTACATTTCATCAGAAGACACCAACATCCAAATCCAAAGTGATTCCAGCCAAAATAGCCAAATACCAACGCAGTTTTCGCATTCTGACCAAAGCAGAACAGCTACAGTAATTCCGACATAACTCACTCTACACTAATCCAAATGACCTGAAATTTTACAGGCACCTCAATCACATCAATACCTACAACTTTCATGTTTTGAGCAAAGTCCAATTCGGCCTCTAACCCTATGATCCAAAACCGGACAGAATAGGGGGTAATGGAACCCTAACTTTGCACAATTCAATCCAAACTCAAAATTGGTTGCAATTTCCTATCATATGCACCTACTAGAGCCATAGCCCCTTATTACCAACCATTAAAAACAACCACACCATCAAGATCACATAAAACCAGAATATTCCTCAAAAAAATAAAAACTTAACCAAATCACTTCAAACCAAGAAATAAACCACAATTTCTAACACAATAGCCACCATTAGGCATAAATTCAACATCATTAGCTATAAGAGAATGTTCAATCATCACTTACCTAGTAAACAAGAGAAGAGGAGTTGTAGACCACCTTAGCTCTTCCAAAAAACTTCACTAAGCAACTCACTAGCACCTAATGGAAGGCTTTTATGGAATAGAAACTAGGTTAGGCAAGTGGTTTGGAAGATTGAGCTATATGGAAGCTTGAAATTTGAAGCAATTCTCTTCCTTCTTGAGCTTGAGGAAGTCGGCCACCAAGGAGTGAAAATAATGAATTTTTAAGGTAATTTTTAGATATTTAACCACTTGGTCAAAAGGTCAAAACAAAAGAATAAAAATCATAAAGTGCACCCAATGATCTTGTGACACTTGGCATCTCATTAAATGCAATTCAATCCTTTGGTCACCTCTCACATCAATCACCTCACACTCCTTTACTTATCCATTAACACCCGATAAATTTTACACAGTATCCGAAACTTAACCTTATTGGCCGAATTTTTCCGAACTTTTCGCACTAGTGGGTCCCACGTCCAATATATATTCTTATTTTCTCAAAAGCTAGCCGATACTTGAAAAATCATCTAAAACCCATATTTACTCATGAAAATTATCCTGGAGATTTTTCTAATAAAGAAAATGCGGGAAAAGAAACGGGCGATAACTAAAACTCCACTTAAACTTTCTAATATTGCAACACTAGAGGTTTGCTAATCATTCAAACTTACTAAACCTTTGTAATTAAAACAAATCCTATATTTACCTATGTCAAGGCACACACTAGAATACCGAATATAAATTATAGCTTGAACCTTATAAGAATAATACGTAAACTAGGATTTCCAAACTTAACCGAATTAGGGTTTCCTTCCTAGCCATTAAACCCTATTTTTTTCCATACCGAATATCAACTAACCCTAATATCGACTTACGATCGGACTGGGGCCTCACAATCTCCCCCACTTAGGACAATTTCGTCCTCGAAATTAATTCGTTGATCAAAACGTACCTTCAAAACCCGCCGAAGGATTAGTCACTTCCGGTTGACCCATTGCATAGACTCTGGCTGGCCCTTTGGGTCGATTTTCCCCTGCATTTGACGGCTTAGCTGTAGTCCCTTCAGTCGGTGGCTTAGGTTTCTCCTTTTGTGACTTAGGGCACTGGTCGATCAGATGTTCTGCACTACCACACTTATAGCATCTTCGGATTGAACTGTTCTTCCAACAGTTTTCGTCAGTGTGATTGGCCCCAAAGAAACCACAGATTGGCTTAACGCCTGCACTTGGCCCTCCACGCTGGGCACTCCTCTGGGGCTCTTGCCCTACTTGACCTCTTCCATAATTACCCTGGTTTAGGGTTCCTGCGGGTCGGGGACCATCTGTTCCATGACTCTTCTTAGAAGGTAACTCACTTTGCGAGCTCTGTCCAGTCACAAAATGGCTCGAATCGGGTTGTCTTCGTTTCCTCTCATGAAAGGATTTTACCTGTCCCCTAGCTGTCTCAATCCGCTGTGCCTTTTCTAGTGCCTGGCCAAACGTGTCCAACTGAGCAGCTGCCAGTGCCTCCTGGATCTCCACATTTAAACCTTGAACGAAGCGGCGGATTCGTTTTCGCTCCGTTAGCACCAATTCCGGGGCAAAACGGGAGAGCTTTGTGAACTGGGTCTCGTACTCCGCTACACTCAGTGTCCCTTGACGCAAACGGATAAAGTCATCTTCCCGTTTCTCTTGTACGATGAGTGGTAAATATTTTTCATTAAACTCTCGCGTAAAGTTAATCCATGTCCAGGGGGTCTGTTCCCGCTCCCACTTGGCTCTGATCACATTCCACCAGGCTCGAGCGGCCCCCTCAAACTGGAAAACAGCAAAAGATATCTGCCGCTCCTCCGAATACCTAAGTGCGGCAAATATATCCAGCATACGGTCCATCCAGTTTTCTGCTAGGTCAGGGTTAGGTCCACCTACAAACTTGGGGGGCGCGAATTTTTGGAACCGTTCTAAAGCACGGTCCTCGCCCTCATGATTATGTCCCGGATTATGTTCAGGGTTTCCAACAGCATTCCCGTGGCCCTGAGCCTGCTGGTCAATCATACGCTCCATCAAGTCAGCCATTCGCTGGATGGCTGTAGCTACTTGGTCTGGCTCTTGTTCATGTTCCATTTCAGGGCCTCGTCCTCGTCCTCTGCCTCCACCTCGAGTACCGGAGGCCATCTAGTGTACAAGTCTATAATTCGGAACAATACGTATACTTATTATCCAGACTATGAGCAAAAGAAGAAACACAAAACTTACGCACAAAAGGCACACAAAAGATAAGTTCAACATTCTATTCAAATATATGCACGTATTTACAAAGTTACACCAAAAGATTTACACATTACCCGACCTCCAGTCGGTACAAAACCCAATATACACGAGCACTCCGGCTCCAAAATCTAGTCAGCCAACCAGATAACAAAAGAGAGTAGTCATGAAAGTCATACACTAGCTAGACAAAAATACAAAAGCGACCCTAATCGCCTCCCCTAGGGCCCAGGTTCCCAACGGAACCTAACGTCTCCACCTCGTCCATCCTCTCTGGACCGGTGGCCCGTGGCGGTGCCTCTACGGCTAGATCTAGTAAGAGCTCGCAGTCGACCGACATACTCCGAGCCCTATCCCTCAGCTGCCTCTTCATAGCGAAGAGGTGCTGGTGTGTGTCCTGGAGCTGACGGTGCAAAGCATCCGTCCTCTCCCTCTCCTCTCGGAGACTCCGCTCCAAGTGCCTAATGCGTGACGCTCGCCCCTGGCCAACCTCTCTGGCCTCCTCCAGCTGTGCTCTCAAAGAGTCGACTGTCCTGTCGAGGTAATAACGCTCGTCATCCAATGCTATGACTACCTCATCGGGATAGCCATACGTATACCAACACGCGCAGGGTCGGCACGACACCTGACTGAAGGGGGAGTACAAAGTGTAAGGCTCTCCCAGCCTCTGCCTATAACGGATCGCCCGCTTACGCAGCGCTCGATCCTCTGGGCCCCTCCTACTCGGAGGTCTCGGTCCCACACCACTGGATCCCGCATCTCTCGAACCGCCCGGATACATACCTACAAAACATTAAGTCGTCAGTCAACCGGCATTTCAGCTTAAAAGATATCATTCAACTTAAGATGGTCAAATATGCCTAGTGCCTATCGCGTATGTCCCACTTGCCCAAGTCCTCTAACCTAGGCGCTCTGATACCAACTGTGACGACCCCACTTCTCCCAAGGGCGAACCGAAGGGTATCGGCGGGCCGCCTGCCTAGCTCGCGCCAGGACTCAAAACTTAAAGCAATCAAACGAGATAGATCGAAAGAGCACTATATACAATATATACAATCCCAAAAGTTATATTTACATCTTCAAAAGTCTCGAGTCAAACCACTCTAATATACTACAGCCACAACCAGCAGAAGATAGACCCTAAGAAGGGTCCTTATACAAACCACCAAAACAAAAACAAACATCCTAACTGTCCAACTATTACAACAAACTTAACTACACTAGTGTAAGTGCCAAAATCCCCGCGTCGGCCCCTGCTAAGGAAAACAAAAGGAATGGGGTAAGCTAAAAGCTTAGTAAGTAAACAGGGGCGAAAGCATAAATTCACGTAGCAACAATTACACAATAAGAGTAAAGCAAAAGCAGAAAAGAACAACATCATATAATAAGGATACGGGTGGCTCCAAAGCCAATTCATGTGCCATGTATGATCTCCTGCCGACACACCGTCGACCGCAAATAGTAGTCCGTAGAACTTCACTTGTACACCCACCGACACCTTATCACCCTCACTGGCCAGTCACCTCACAAACTTGCCCGGGCGAACGAAATCACAAACTTGAGCTTGAGTCACAAGCTCGGGTCACAAACTTGGTCCACATACTCGGTGAACCGGATTCACAAACTTGGTGACCTCCAACCAGGTTGGACTGATTTCGACCAAGCCCTAACCGGCTCGAATAGTCCATCTAGGTCAAGAGCTCGCCCCAAACTAACAAACTTCACAAAATTATTCAAAATCACCCCGAGCCACAAGCTCAAGGGTTTTAGTTCCAAAATTGCTCATATACACAAGCCATGTACAGATATGTGCGCAAATTAGGGTTTAGGTCGAGTGCGATAAAGTACACCCTCGCCTAGGTACCCTCCTCATACAAATCGAAACACATAAGCAACGAACACACAAAAACGGCCTGAATACTTACTCAAAATACCGAAAGTAGTACGAAAGCAAAATCGCTTCGCGCGTTCGCTAGTAGTGGGCCCCACCGGCTCCCCCAAGCTCACCGCTGTCTGAAATAGAAGATTTTATCACAAACGGCCACTAACATGCCCAAAACAAGTAAAACGGCAAAACGACACGCGCGCACGTAAATATGACGGACGGAAACGGAAACGGCAGATTTGATACTCATTTCTAGTTTACCCATAAGTTGAGCTACGAATATCGGATTAATGCGTATGAGATGCCAAATCGAAGCTTAAAGGATGAAAAACAACTGTTATGAAGACATCCAGAACTGAAACTGGAGGTTTCAATCCCAAATGAACCAAACACAATCACTTACGAAATCTAGCCAATGCACAAATGGTCAGTTTTGAGTGTGAACTGTTTTCTATGCTACACATGGTCAAAAGAGCTGAAAATTAGCAGTTAGATAGTTCATTCCAAATGGAACAACTTTCATGAAGGTCGGCAATCCAAATTCGGAACAGAAATTGGTCATCAGGACCAAAACAGATCTGACCAGAAAATGGTCATTTTCACGGGCAGGCCTTGTTTGCTCGGCTATATCTCAGGTTTTATAAATCCGATTCATGAAATTCCAAGGGCGTTAGAAAGCTCTGATATAGGGCTATAAGTTTGGTGTTTTGGTCGCAAGCCCAAACAGCTTGTAACCCAGTCAAATGTGAAGCCAAAGTTCCAGTCATAAACTGTCCAAAAACGTAACAGAATTTGACGGTCAAAACAGATCTGAGTATTTCGTTTATAGCTCAGGATATAATACTCCGTTTAACCTGAAATTTTACAGGGATATCCAGGACTTAAGGGGCTACAATGATGAAGAAGGAAACTTTGTCCAATTTTGAATGTAACAAGGTCAAAAATGCAAGACACTATACCAGAATTGCAAAACAGGATCACAAACCGTATTTGACCTTAATATGCGGTAATGGCACCAAATTCACTAAGGTTATCGGATGGGGGTGTAAGACCCACCGTTTCGAAGCTATGGAACAGGGATACAACAATGTAGAAGGTCACTCAGTCCAAATCCTAGCACAACTAGGTCAAATATGCAAAATACGAACCCAGAATTACCAAAACAGGTTTACAAATCACACAAAACTGTAATCGGTATAACTCAGTCTATACAAGTCCAAATGCCGAAATTCTAAAGGCATATGATAGCTAAGACATCCAGCTACATTTCATCAGAAGACACCAACATCCAAATCCAAAGTGATTCCAGCCAAAATAGCCAAATACCAACGCAGTTTTCGCATTCTGACCAAAGCAGAACAGCTACAGTAATTCCGACATAACTCACTCTACACTAATCCAAATGACCTGAAATTTTACAGGCACCTCAATCACATCAATACCTACAACTTTCATGTTTTGAGCAAAGTCCAATTCGGCCTCTAACCCTGTGATCCAAAACCGGACAGAATAGGGGGTAATGGAACCCTAACTTTGCACAATTCAATCCAAACTCAAAATTGGTTGCAATTTCCTATCATATGCACCTACTAGAGCCATAGCCCCTTATTACCAACCATTAAAAACAACCACACCATCAAGATCACATAAAACCAGAATATTCCTCAAAAAAATAAAAACTTAACCAAATCACTTCAAACCAAGAAATAAACCACAATTTCTAACACAATAGCCACCATTAGGCATAAATTCAACATCATTAGCTATAAGAGAATGTTCAATCATCACTTACCTAGTAAACAAGAGAAGAGGAGTTGTAGACCACCTTAGCTCTTCCAAAAAACTTCACTAAGCAACTCACTAGCACCTAATGGAAGGCTTTTATGGAATAGAAACTAGGTTAGGCAAGTGGTTTGGAAGATTGAGCTATATGGAAGCTTGAAATTTGAAGCAATTCTCTTCCTTCTTGAGCTTGAGGAAGTCGGCCACCAAGGAGTGAAAATAATGAATTTTTAAGGTAATTTTTAGATATTTAACCACTTGGTCAAAAGGTCAAAACAAAAGAATAAAAATCATAAAGTGCACCCAATGATCTTGTGACACTTGGCATCTCATTAAATGCAATTCAATCCTTTGGTCACCTCTCACATCAATCACCTCACACTCCTTTACTTATCCATTAACACCCGATAAATTTTACACAGTATCCGAAACTTAACCTTATTGGCCGAATTTTTCCGAACTTTTCGCACTAGTGGGTCCCACGTCCAATATATATTCTTATTTTCTCAAAAGCTAGCCGATACTTGAAAAATCATCTAAAACCCATATTTACTCATGAAAATTATCCTGGAGATTTTTCTAATAAAGAAAATGCGGGAAAAGAAACGGGCGATAACTAAAACTCCACTTAAACTTTCTAATATTGCAACACTAGAGGTTTGCTAATCATTCAAACTTACTAAACCTTTGTAATTAAAACAAATCCTATATTTACCTATGTCAAGGCACACACTAGAATACCGAATATAAATTATAGCTTGAACCTTATAAGAATAATACGTAAACTAGGATTTCCAAACTTAACCGAATTAGGGTTTCCTTCCTAGCCATTAAACCCTATTTTTTTCCATACCGAATATCAACTAACCCTAATATCGACTTACGATCGGACTGGGGCCTCACAATCTCCCCCACTTAGGACAATTTCGTCCTCGAAATTAATTCGTTGATCAAAACGTACCTTCAAAACCCGCCGAAGGATTAGTCACTTCCGGTTGACCCATTGCATAGACTCTGGCTGGCCCTTTGGGTCGATTTTCCCCTGCATTTGACGGCTTAGCTGTAGTCCCTTCAGTCGGTGGCTTAGGTTTCTCCTTTTGTGACTTAGGGCACTGGTCGATCAGATGTTCTGCACTACCACACTTATAGCATCTTCGGATTGAACTGTTCTTCCAACAGTTTTCGTCAGTGTGATTGGCCCCAAAGAAACCACAGATTGGCTTAACGCCTGCACTTGGCCCTCCACGCTGGGCACTCCTCTGGGGCTCTTGCCCTACTTGACCTCTTCCATAATTACCCTGGTTTAGGGTTCCTGCGGGTCGGGGACCATCTGTTCCATGACTCTTCTTAGAAGGTAACTCACTTTGCGAGCTCTGTCCAGTCACAAAATGGCTCGAATCGGGTTGTCTTCGTTTCCTCTCATGAAAGGATTTTACCTGTCCCCTAGCTGTCTCAATCCGCTGTGCCTTTTCTAGTGCCTGGCCAAACGTGTCCAACTGAGCAGCTGCCAGTGCCTCCTGGATCTCCACATTTAAACCTTGAACGAAGCGGCGGATTCGTTTTCGCTCCGTTAGCACCAATTCCGGGGCAAAACGGGAGAGCTTTGTGAACTGGGTCTCGTACTCCGCTACACTCAGTGTCCCTTGACGCAAACGGATAAAGTCATCTTCCCGTTTCTCTTGTACGATGAGTGGTAAATATTTTTCATTAAACTCTCGCGTAAAGTTAATCCATGTCCAGGGGGTCTGTTCCCGCTCCCACTTGGCTCTGATCACATTCCACCAGGCTCGAGCGGCCCCCTCAAACTGGAAAACAGCAAAAGATATCTGCCGCTCCTCCGAATACCTAAGTGCGGCAAATATATCCAGCATACGGTCCATCCAGTTTTCTGCTAGGTCAGGGTTAGGTCCACCTACAAACTTGGGGGGCGCGAATTTTTGGAACCGTTCTAAAGCACGGTCCTCGCCCTCATGATTATGTCCCGGATTATGTTCAGGGTTTCCAACAGCATTCCCGTGGCCCTGAGCCTGCTGGTCAATCATACGCTCCATCAAGTCAGCCATTCGCTGGATGGCTGTAGCTACTTGGTCTGGCTCTTGTTCATGTTCCATTTCAGGGCCTCGTCCTCGTCCTCTGCCTCCACCTCGAGTACCGGAGGCCATCTAGTGTACAAGTCTATAATTCGGAACAATACGTATACTTATTATCCAGACTATGAGCAAAAGAAGAAACACAAAACTTACGCACAAAAGGCACACAAAAGATAAGTTCAACATTCTATTCAAATATATGCACGTATTTACAAAGTTACACCAAAAGATTTACACATTACCCGACCTCCAGTCGGTACAAAACCCAATATACACGAGCACTCCGGCTCCAAAATCTAGTCAGCCAACCAGATAACAAAAGAGAGTAGTCATGAAAGTCATACACTAGCTAGACAAAAATACAAAAGCGACCCTAATCGCCTCCCCTAGGGCCCAGGTTCCCAACGGAACCTAACGTCTCCACCTCGTCCATCCTCTCTGGACCGGTGGCCCGTGGCGGTGCCTCTACGGCTAGATCTAGTAAGAGCTCGCAGTCGACCGACATACTCCGAGCCCTATCCCTCAGCTGCCTCTTCATAGCGAAGAGGTGCTGGTGTGTGTCCTGGAGCTGACGGTGCAAAGCATCCGTCCTCTCCCTCTCCTCTCGGAGACTCCGCTCCAAGTGCCTAATGCGTGACGCTCGCCCCTGGCCAACCTCTCTGGCCTCCTCCAGCTGTGCTCTCAAAGAGTCGACTGTCCTGTCGAGGTAATAACGCTCGTCATCCAATGCTATGACTACCTCATCGGGATAGCCATACGTATACCAACACGCGCAGGGTCGGCACGACACCTGACTGAAGGGGGAGTACAAAGTGTAAGGCTCTCCCAGCCTCTGCCTATAACGGATCGCCCGCTTACGCAGCGCTCGATCCTCTGGGCCCCTCCTACTCGGAGGTCTCGGTCCCACACCACTGGATCCCGCATCTCTCGAACCGCCCGGATACATACCTACAAAACATTAAGTCGTCAGTCAACCGGCATTTCAGCTTAAAAGATATCATTCAACTTAAGATGGTCAAATATGCCTAGTGCCTATCGCGTATGTCCCACTTGCCCAAGTCCTCTAACCTAGGCGCTCTGATACCAACTGTGACGACCCCACTTCTCCCAAGGGCGAACCGAAGGGTATCGGCGGGCCGCCTGCCTAGCTCGCGCCAGGACTCAAAACTTAAAGCAATCAAACGAGATAGATCGAAAGAGCACTATATACAATATATACAATCCCAAAAGTTATATTTACATCTTCAAAAGTCTCGAGTCAAACCACTCTAATATACTACAGCCACAACCAGCAGAAGATAGACCCTAAGAAGGGTCCTTATACAAACCACCAAAACAAAAACAAACATCCTAACTGTCCAACTATTACAACAAACTTAACTACACTAGTGTAAGTGCCAAAATCCCCGCGTCGGCCCCTGCTAAGGAAAACAAAAGGAATGGGGTAAGCTAAAAGCTTAGTAAGTAAACAGGGGCGAAAGCATAAATTCACGTAGCAACAATTACACAATAAGAGTAAAGCAAAAGCAGAAAAGAACAACATCATATAATAAGGATACGGGTGGCTCCAAAGCCAATTCATGTGCCATGTATGATCTCCTGCCGACACACCGTCGACCGCAAATAGTAGTCCGTAGAACTTCACTTGTACACCCACCGACACCTTATCACCCTCACTGGCCAGTCACCTCACAAACTTGCCCGGGCGAACGAAATCACAAACTTGAGCTTGAGTCACAAGCTCGGGTCACAAACTTGGTCCACATACTCGGTGAACCGGATTCACAAACTTGGTGACCTCCAACCAGGTTGGACTGATTTCGACCAAGCCCTAACCGGCTCGAATAGTCCATCTAGGTCAAGAGCTCGCCCCAAACTAACAAACTTCACAAAATTATTCAAAATCACCCCGAGCCACAAGCTCAAGGGTTTTAGTTCCAAAATTGCTCATATACACAAGCCATGTACAGATATGTGCGCAAATTAGGGTTTAGGTCGAGTGCGATAAAGTACACCCTCGCCTAGGTACCCTCCTCATACAAATCGAAACACATAAGCAACGAACACACAAAAACGGCCTGAATACTTACTCAAAATACCGAAAGTAGTACGAAAGCAAAATCGCTTCGCGCGTTCGCTAGTAGTGGGCCCCACCGGCTCCCCCAAGCTCACCGCTGTCTGAAATAGAAGATTTTATCACAAACGGCCACTAACATGCCCAAAACAAGTAAAACGGCAAAACGACACGCGCGCACGTAAATATGACGGACGGAAACGGAAACGGCAGATTTGATACTCATTTCTAGTTTACCCATAAGTTGAGCTACGAATATCGGATTAATGCGTATGAGATGCCAAATCGAAGCTTAAAGGATGAAAAACAACTGTTATGAAGACATCCAGAACTGAAACTGGAGGTTTCAATCCCAAATGAACCAAACACAATCACTTACGAAATCTAGCCAATGCACAAATGGTCAGTTTTGAGTGTGAACTGTTTTCTATGCTACACATGGTCAAAAGAGCTGAAAATTAGCAGTTAGATAGTTCATTCCAAATGGAACAACTTTCATGAAGGTCGGCAATCCAAATTCGGAACAGAAATTGGTCATCAGGACCAAAACAGATCTGACCAGAAAATGGTCATTTTCACGGGCAGGCCTTGTTTGCTCGGCTATATCTCAGGTTTTATAAATCCGATTCATGAAATTCCAAGGGCGTTAGAAAGCTCTGATATAGGGCTATAAGTTTGGTGTTTTGGTCGCAAGCCCAAACAGCTTGTAACCCAGTCAAATGTGAAGCCAAAGTTCCAGTCATAAACTGTCCAAAAACGTAACAGAATTTGACGGTCAAAACAGATCTGAGTATTTCGTTTATAGCTCAGGATATAATACTCCGTTTAACCTGAAATTTTACAGGGATATCCAGGACTTAAGGGGCTACAATGATGAAGAAGGAAACTTTGTCCAATTTTGAATGTAACAAGGTCAAAAATGCAAGACACTATACCAGAATTGCAAAACAGGATCACAAACCGTATTTGACCTTAATATGCGGTAATGGCACCAAATTCACTAAGGTTATCGGATGGGGGTGTAAGACCCACCGTTTCGAAGCTATGGAACAGGGATACAACAATGTAGAAGGTCACTCAGTCCAAATCCTAGCACAACTAGGTCAAATATGCAAAATACGAACCCAGAATTACCAAAACAGGTTTACAAATCACACAAAACTGTAATCGGTATAACTCAGTCTATACAAGTCCAAATGCCGAAATTCTAAAGGCATATGATAGCTAAGACATCCAGCTACATTTCATCAGAAGACACCAACATCCAAATCCAAAGTGATTCCAGCCAAAATAGCCAAATACCAACGCAGTTTTCGCATTCTGACCAAAGCAGAACAGCTACAGTAATTCCGACATAACTCACTCTACACTAATCCAAATGACCTGAAATTTTACAGGCACCTCAATCACATCAATACCTACAACTTTCATGTTTTGAGCAAAGTCCAATTCGGCCTCTAACCCTGTGATCCAAAACCGGACAGAATAGGGGGTAATGGAACCCTAACTTTGCACAATTCAATCCAAACTCAAAATTGGTTGCAATTTCCTATCATATGCACCTACTAGAGCCATAGCCCCTTATTACCAACCATTAAAAACAACCACACCATCAAGATCACATAAAACCAGAATATTCCTCAAAAAAATAAAAACTTAACCAAATCACTTCAAACCAAGAAATAAACCACAATTTCTAACACAATAGCCACCATTAGGCATAAATTCAACATCATTAGCTATAAGAGAATGTTCAATCATCACTTACCTAGTAAACAAGAGAAGAGGAGTTGTAGACCACCTTAGCTCTTCCAAAAAACTTCACTAAGCAACTCACTAGCACCTAATGGAAGGCTTTTATGGAATAGAAACTAGGTTAGGCAAGTGGTTTGGAAGATTGAGCTATATGGAAGCTTGAAATTTGAAGCAATTCTCTTCCTTCTTGAGCTTGAGGAAGTCGGCCACCAAGGAGTGAAAATAATGAATTTTTAAGGTAATTTTTAGATATTTAACCACTTGGTCAAAAGGTCAAAACAAAAGAATAAAAATCATAAAGTGCACCCAATGATCTTGTGACACTTGGCATCTCATTAAATGCAATTCAATCCTTTGGTCACCTCTCACATCAATCACCTCACACTCCTTTACTTATCCATTAACACCCGATAAATTTTACACAGTATCCGAAACTTAACCTTATTGGCCGAATTTTTCCGAACTTTTCGCACTAGTGGGTCCCACGTCCAATATATATTCTTATTTTCTCAAAAGCTAGCCGATACTTGAAAAATCATCTAAAACCCATATTTACTCATGAAAATTATCCTGGAGATTTTTCTAATAAAGAAAATGCGGGAAAAGAAACGGGCGATAACTAAAACTCCACTTAAACTTTCTAATATTGCAACACTAGAGGTTTGCTAATCATTCAAACTTACTAAACCTTTGTAATTAAAACAAATCCTATATTTACCTATGTCAAGGCACACACTAGAATACCGAATATAAATTATAGCTTGAACCTTATAAGAATAATACGTAAACTAGGATTTCCAAACTTAACCGAATTAGGGTTTCCTTCCTAGCCATTAAACCCTATTTTTTTCCATACCGAATATCAACTAACCCTAATATCGACTTACGATCGGACTGGGGCCTCACAATCTCCCCCACTTAGGACAATTTCGTCCTCGAAATTAATTCGTTGATCAAAACGTACCTTCAAAACCCGCCGAAGGATTAGTCACTTCCGGTTGACCCATTGCATAGACTCTGGCTGGCCCTTTGGGTCGATTTTCCCCTGCATTTGACGGCTTAGCTGTAGTCCCTTCAGTCGGTGGCTTAGGTTTCTCCTTTTGTGACTTAGGGCACTGGTCGATCAGATGTTCTGCACTACCACACTTATAGCATCTTCGGATTGAACTGTTCTTCCAACAGTTTTCGTCAGTGTGATTGGCCCCACAGAAACCACAGATTGGCTTAACGCCTGCACTTGGCCCTCCACGCTGGGCACTCCTCTGGGGCTCTTGCCCTACTTGACCTCTTCCATAATTACCCTGGTTTAGGGTTCCTGCGGGTCGGGGACCATCTGTTCCATGACTCTTCTTAGAAGGTAACTCACTTTGCGAGCTCTGTCCAGTCACAAAATGGCTCGAATCGGGTTGTCTTCGTTTCCTCTCATGAAAGGATTTTACCTGTCCCCTAGCTGTCTCAATCCGCTGTGCCTTTTCTAGTGCCTGGCCAAACGTGTCCAACTGAGCAGCTGCCAGTGCCTCCTGGATCTCCACATTTAAACCTTGAACGAAGCGGCGGATTCGTTTTCGCTCCGTTAGCACCAATTCCGGGGCAAAACGGGAGAGCTTTGTGAACTGGGTCTCGTACTCCGCTACACTCAGTGTCCCTTGACGCAAACGGATAAAGTCATCTTCCCGTTTCTCTTGTACGATGAGTGGTAAATATTTTTCATTAAACTCTCGCGTAAAGTTAATCCATGTCCAGGGGGTCTGTTCCCGCTCCCACTTGGCTCTGATCACATTCCACCAGGCTCGAGCGGCCCCCTCAAACTGGAAAACAGCAAAAGATATCTGCCGCTCCTCCGAATACCTAAGTGCGGCAAATATATCCAGCATACGGTCCATCCAGTTTTCTGCTAGGTCAGGGTTAGGTCCACCTACAAACTTGGGGGGCGCGAATTTTTGGAACCGTTCTAAAGCACGGTCCTCGCCCTCATGATTATGTCCCGGATTATGTTCAGGGTTTCCAACAGCATTCCCGTGGCCCTGAGCCTGCTGGTCAATCATACGCTCCATCAAGTCAGCCATTCGCTGGATGGCTGTAGCTACTTGGTCTGGCTCTTGTTCATGTTCCATTTCAGGGCCTCGTCCTCGTCCTCTGCCTCCACCTCGAGTACCGGAGGCCATCTAGTGTACAAGTCTATAATTCGGAACAATACGTATACTTATTATCCAGACTATGAGCAAAAGAAGAAACACAAAACTTACGCACAAAAGGCACACAAAAGATAAGTTCAACATTCTATTCAAATATATGCACGTATTTACAAAGTTACACCAAAAGATTTACACATTACCCGACCTCCAGTCGGTACAAAACCCAATATACACGAGCACTCCGGCTCCAAAATCTAGTCAGCCAACCAGATAACAAAAGAGAGTAGTCATGAAAGTCATACACTAGCTAGACAAAAATACAAAAGCGACCCTAATCGCCTCCCCTAGGGCCCAGGTTCCCAACGGAACCTAACGTCTCCACCTCGTCCATCCTCTCTGGACCGGTGGCCCGTGGCGGTGCCTCTACGGCTAGATCTAGTAAGAGCTCGCAGTCGACCGACATACTCCGAGCCCTATCCCTCAGCTGCCTCTTCATAGCGAAGAGGTGCTGGTGTGTGTCCTGGAGCTGACGGTGCAAAGCATCCGTCCTCTCCCTCTCCTCTCGGAGACTCCGCTCCAAGTGCCTAATGCGTGACGCTCGCCCCTGGCCAACCTCTCTGGCCTCCTCCAGCTGTGCTCTCAAAGAGTCGACTGTCCTGTCGAGGTAATAACGCTCGTCATCCAATGCTATGACTACCTCATCGGGATAGCCATACGTATACCAACACGCGCAGGGTCGGCACGACACCTGACTGAAGGGGGAGTACAAAGTGTAAGGCTCTCCCAGCCTCTGCCTATAACGGATCGCCCGCTTACGCAGCGCTCGATCCTCTGGGCCCCTCCTACTCGGAGGTCTCGGTCCCACACCACTGGATCCCGCATCTCTCGAACCGCCCGGATACATACCTACAAAACATTAAGTCGTCAGTCAACCGGCATTTCAGCTTAAAAGATATCATTCAACTTAAGATGGTCAAATATGCCTAGTGCCTATCGTGTATGTCCCACTTGCCCAAGTCCTCTAACCTAGGCGCTCTGATACCAACTGTGACGACCCCACTTCTCCCAAGGGCGAACCGAAGGGTATCGGCGGGCCGCCTGCCTAGCTCGCGCCAGGACTCAAAACTTAAAGCAATCAAACGAGATAGATCGAAAGAGCACTATATACAATATATACAATCCCAAAAGTTATATTTACATCTTCAAAAGTCTCGAGTCAAACCACTCTAATATACTACAGCCACAACCAGCAGAAGATAGACCCTAAGAAGGGTCCTTATACAAACCACCAAAACAAAAACAAACATCCTAACTGTCCAACTATTACAACAAACTTAACTACACTAGTGTAAGTGCCAAAATCCCCGCGTCGGCCCCTGCTAAGGAAAACAAAAGGAATGGGGTAAGCTAAAAGCTTAGTAAGTAAACAGGGGTGAAAGCATAAATTCACGTAGCAACAATTACACAATAAGAGTAAAGCAAAAGCAGAAAAGAACAACATCATATAATAAGGATACGGGTGGCTCCAAAGCCAATTCATGTGCCATGTATGATCTCCTGCCGACACACCGTCGACCGCAAATAGTAGTCCGTAGAACTTCACTTGTACACCCACCGACACCTTATCACCCTCACTGGCCAGTCACCTCACAAACTTGCCCGGGCGAACGAAATCACAAACTTGAGCTTGAGTCACAAGCTCGGGTCACAAACTTGGTCCACATACTCGGTGAACCGGATTCACAAACTTGGTGACCTCCAACCAGGTTGGACTGATTTCGACCAAGCCCTAACCGGCTCGAATAGTCCATCTAGGTCAAGAGCTCGCCCCAAACTAACAAACTTCACAAAATTATTCAAAATCACCCCGAGCCACAAGCTCAAGGGTTTTAGTTCCAAAATTGCTCATATACACAAGCCATGTACAGATATGTGCGCAAATTAGGGTTTAGGTCGAGTGCGATAAAGTACACCCTCGCCTAGGTACCCTCCTCATACAAATCGAAACACATAAGCAACGAACACACAAAAACGGCCTGAATACTTACTCAAAATACCGAAAGTAGTACGAAAGCAAAATCGCTTCGCGCGTTCGCTAGTAGTGGGCCCCACCGGCTCCCCCAAGCTCACCGCTGTCTGAAATAGAAGATTTTATCACAAACGGCCACTAACATGCCCAAAACAAGTAAAACGGCAAAACGACACGCGCGCACGTAAATATGACGGACGGAAACGGAAACGGCAGATTTGATACTCATTTCTAGTTTACCCATAAGTTGAGCTACGAATATCGGATTAATGCGTATGAGATGCCAAATCGAAGCTTAAAGGATGAAAAACAACTGTTATGAAGACATCCAGAACTGAAACTGGAGGTTTCAATCCCAAATGAACCAAACACAATCACTTACGAAATCTAGCCAATGCACAAATGGTCAGTTTTGAGTGTGAACTGTTTTCTATGCTACACATGGTCAAAAGAGCTGAAAATTAGCAGTTAGATAGTTCATTCCAAATGGAACAACTTTCATGAAGGTCGGCAATCCAAATTCGGAACAGAAATTGGTCATCAGGACCAAAACAGATCTGACCAGAAAATGGTCATTTTCACGGGCAGGCCTTGTTTGCTCGGCTATATCTCAGGTTTTATAAATCCGATTCATGAAATTCCAAGGGCGTTAGAAAGCTCTGATATAGGGCTATAAGTTTGGTGTTTTGGTCGCAAGCCCAAACAGCTTGTAACCCAGTCAAATGTGAAGCCAAAGTTCCAGTCATAAACTGTCCAAAAACGTAACAGAATTTGACGGTCAAAACAGATCTGAGTATTTCGTTTATAGCTCAGGATATAATACTCCGTTTAACCTGAAATTTTACAGGGATATCCAGGACTTAAGGGGCTACAATGATGAAGAAGGAAACTTTGTCCAATTTTGAATGTAACAAGGTCAAAAATGCAAGACACTATACCAGAATTGCAAAACAGGATCACAAACCGTATTTGACCTTAATATGCGGTAATGGCACCAAATTCACTAAGGTTATCGGATGGGGGTGTAAGACCCACCGTTTCGAAGCTATGGAACAGGGATACAACAATGTAGAAGGTCACTCAGTCCAAATCCTAGCACAACTAGGTCAAATATGCAAAATACGAACCCAGAATTACCAAAACAGGTTTACAAATCACACAAAACTGTAATCGGTATAACTCAGTCTATACAAGTCCAAATGCCGAAATTCTAAAGGCATATGATAGCTAAGACATCCAGCTACATTTCATCAGAAGACACCAACATCCAAATCCAAAGTGATTCCAGCCAAAATAGCCAAATACCAACGCAGTTTTCGCATTCTGACCAAAGCAGAACAGCTACAGTAATTCCGACATAACTCACTCTACACTAATCCAAATGACCTGAAATTTTACAGGCACCTCAATCACATCAATACCTACAACTTTCATGTTTTGAGCAAAGTCCAATTCGGCCTCTAACCCTATGATCCAAAACCGGACAGAATAGGGGGTAATGGAACCCTAACTTTGCACAATTCAATCCAAACTCAAAATTGGTTGCAATTTCCTATCATATGCACCTACTAGAGCCATAGCCCCTTATTACCAACCATCAAAAACAACCACACCATCAAGATCACATAAAACCAGAATATTCCTCAAAAAAATAAAAACTTAACCAAATCACTTCAAACCAAGAAATAAACCACAATTTCTAACACAATAGCCACCATTAGGCATAAATTCAACATCATTAGCTATAAGAGAATGTTCAATCATCACTTACCTAGTAAACAAGAGAAGAGGAGTTGTAGACCACCTTAGCTCTTCCAAAAAACTTCACTAAGCAACTCACTAGCACCTAATGGAAGGCTTTTATGGAATAGAAACTAGGTTAGGCAAGTGGTTTGGAAGATTGAGCTATATGGAAGCTTGAAATTTGAAGCAATTCTCTTCCTTCTTGAGCTTGAGGAAGTCGGCCACCAAGGAGTGAAAATAATGAATTTTTAAGGTAATTTTTAGATATTTAACCACTTGGTCAAAAGGTCAAAACAAAAGAATAAAAATCATAAAGTCCACCCAATGATCTTGTGACACTTGGCATCTCATTAAATGCAATTCAATCCTTTGGTCACCTCTCACATCAATCACCTCACACTCCTTTACTTATCCATTAACACCCGATAAATTTTACACAGTATCCGAAATTTAACCTTATTGGCCGAATTTTTCCGAACTTTTCGCACTAGTGGGTCCCACGTCCAATATATATTCTTATTTTCTCAAAAGCTAGCCGATACTTGAAAAATCATCTAAAACCCATATTTACTCATGAAAATTATCCTGGAGATTTTTCTAATAAAGAAAATGCGGGAAAAGAAACGGGCAATAACTAAAACTCCACTTAAACTTTCTAATATTGCAACACTAGAGGTTTGCTAATCATTCAAACTTACTAAACCTTTGTAATTAAAACAAATCCTATATTTACCTATGTCAAGGCACACACTAGAATACCGAATATAAATTATAGCTTGAACCTTATAAGAATAATACGTAAACTAGGATTTCCAAACTTAACCGAATTAGGGTTTCCTTCCTAGCCATTAAACCCTATTTTTTTCCATACCGAATATCAACTAACCCTAATATCGACTTACGATCGGACTGGGGCCTCATTTTAAGAGCTTTATGTCCAAGTGAGCTTGTGTTTTGCCTATTTTCTTTAATTTTCCCAAATAAATTGGTACTTTGACCTTTTCTTTTATTTTGGAGGATAAATAAGTGATTTCACTCCATTTTAGGGCTCCAATTCAAAGGGAGGTACATTCTATCCCCTATTTCCACTTTATTTGACCCTATGTGCATTATGTGATTTATGTGTTTAATTGCATGCCTTTTGAATGTTTTCATTTAATTTATTTATTCGCTTTAATCGTTTTAATTTCATATATTTATTTTTGGGTTTCAATTTTATCATTTGGGAGGTACTCGAATGCCAAAATTGTAATAGTTAGGGATTTAGTTGCTTTATTCCTTCTCTTTCCCCTTTTAGATTGTAGTAGGCCTTCCCCCCTAAAAATATAATAGTTAGGGCCTTAATTGCCTTGTGTGTTTTGCATGTCTATGTGCTATGTGTTTAATCGCTTTCTTAGGTTTTTGGCATCTAGATATGCATGCTTATGTGTTATGTGTTATGTGAATTACGTGCTTACATGTCTACTTGCTTTAATTATGCACATTACTTATATATGTGTATGATGGATGCAAATGCACGTAACCGTGGCTAGTCCAATGCTAGTCATGGTTGTCACCTCGAGCTCTTACAAGTCCAATGCTTGTGAGAGAGCGCTAGAAAGGGGCTAGTCCAATGCTAGACCCAATAGGCCGTCCCCTCTCGTTAGCACATACTTGCATGTTTCACTACATTTCATACATTTTTCTTAGTTACATTTTTCTTAGTTTTCTAGCATTTGGCATGCTCCTCCGATCCTTTCCCCTTCATTTTAGGTTTTTGCATCCTCATGCTAGTTATAGGGTACATTTGCTTGAGAGTCCCCTTTCGGTAAGGGAAACGAGCGAGTGTGGCTACAAAATAGCCTTAGCACGCTAGTCCTTCCTTCTAATCAAAGGGAAAATTAAAGTCGTGAAGTTAGGAGTCATTCCCGTACCCGACTTGATGCATTCTTCTAGGTTCATACACTCTCATTTTTATCATATCACTTCCTCACCTTCTTTATCCACATTTTCTCATTACTTATATTTTTCTCACTCCACATGTCATGTTTGCACATTTTACTTCTTTTTCTATCACTTGTTTATTTTTCTACCTCACAAATTACACCCAATTGCACTTATATATTTACTACCATTATACCTTATTTTCATCCACTTGCACACAAACACCTTTATTTTCTCCATTGGCACACATGCACTTTCCTTACATTTGCACACATGCACTTTTCTTACATTTGCACACTTGCACTTACATTTGTTTTTACTTTACTTGCACTTTTCTTACATTTGCACACTTACACTCATACTTGAAGTCTTCATTTGCATTATTCATGACCTCTATGAAGGCTTTCCTTATTGGCCATCACAATTCATGTGGTTGGGACCAAAAGCCTCATGAGAAACATTTTTAGATTTAGGATTGCATTTTTTTTCATATCCATTAGTCATATCCAACATGCAACACATACTTTGGGTAGAAGAATTAGGAAAAGAAGGGCTAAGTCACGCAACTAGCTTTGACTAGGGTAAGAGAGTGCCTTAGGCTTTGCCTTTGCCTTCTCCCTTATCAAATGTGACCCCCGATCCCTTTCTTTGGTTACGTAGACCTAAAAATTCTTTAAAAAGGGTTTGTTTTACTTTTCTTTCCAAAAAATCACTTTTTGGGTGACTTGGTACACCCTAACTCTATACCAAGTGGCGACTCCTTTTTTATCTAAAACCCTTTGTTTGGCCAAACCGTCGCATTTCACAATCCCACGGCCTTTTATTTTCACTTTCACACATATTCACATACATCTCCTACACACTACTTTCACCCCAATTCAAAAAGTGGGTTGCGACAGAGCCAAAAAAAAAAAGAGGAAGACAGAAAAGAAACAAAGGAAACGAAAAAGAAAGAGGAGAAAAAAAAAGGGAAAGAAAAGATATTGGCTCTAGTCTCCTACTTGGAAAAACCAAGTCCCACCGTGACCCCAACTACTCCTAATTTTGGTAGGATTCATAGGAACCAAGAAACTTATTCAGCCATCCCAAACCATTCCCCAAAAGCTCTTAACCGACTCCATAGCCCACTTAATATACAATCCAGCCTTCCGTCAACCGACCTCTATCGCCCCCATATAACCAATTCAATAAACAATTCGGTTTCCCAAACACATTTAGCCACCACACCAACTCATTTCCCAAGCCTTGACCGACCTTCACCGCCCACAATTCAATAACCCATTCGGTCTTTCAGATTCTGTTTCACATTCGGCCACCACACCAAACCCACCACCCACATAACAACCAATTCAGCTTCTACACCCACAAGCCAACCTCCACACCGTGATCCTAGGCCGAACCAGCCCGCATTCTTGAAGCGGTTGAGCATCATTTTATGATCTGATTGGACTGAATTTTAAAAGCTAACTTATACACCAAAAACAGCACCCTTAACATACAAAAAACCCAGCAAGTCTTGACCCAAAATGCCAAGAAACCCATATACCAGATTTCCAGCAATAAGTTGCTCTTCCTTAGAGTACTTCTAGGATTCCAAAATTTCAGCTCTTGAGTCTTGCAACATGTCTAGTGGCGATCATCTCAGGGTTATTTTCCTACATTAATTGGGCCATAAAATAGCATCCCAGTGTGCCCAAAATATCTTTGCTTATTGGTTACTCTTGTGGGAAGTTTGGTGAACAATTTGAGGATCTTGTGCGGCATTTCTCAAGCTATCCGAGCCGGCCAGGTAAGGAATTTTGGTAAGACCATTAGAGTGTAAATTCGAGTGATACACGAGGGATAAGCACATACACGTGAGCTTGTGTGTCGTCAGGAATCGTTTTTCTTTGTTAACCATTTTGGCAGGTCACGCGCTCATGCCTAGAGAAGTTGCGTCTTACCCATACAACCAAGAATTCTTGGAGAATGAGCCTCTCAAGAGGAGGGGTCCTAAGAGGCCTACTCACAAGCACTCTAGTTCCATGGAATCTAATTCATCATGTGAGTTTCGTTCACTCCGGGAAGGGATAGAACGTTACCGTGCTTCATGTGTATATGAAAGGTATAAACGAAATTGTGATGAGTATGAGAAGGAGCAAAGAAGTTTGCACCGAACATCTAAATCGAGGTCAACCTCAAGCAAACACGATTCATCTACGAAGTGCCTTGACAATCAAGGCAAGGCATTCGAGAACTCTCGAATTGAGGCAAAGCTTCGTGAATCAAAGGATAAATTCTGAAGTCAGACTAAATCATTGATTGATGATATAATGGAAAGACTTAGCCAAGTGCTGGATTCACACTTGGAGCAACTTAACCATGTGCCAACCGGTGGTGATAAAGGGAAAATTCAGTCTAGTCCCTCGTTGATTGAAGAGCCACGTACGAATGAGTTGTTGCCGAGCCATGAACAAGAGCTAGCCATTGAAAAACAAAAGTCAAGTGCAATGAATGAACAATGGTCCGAGAAGAAGGGAGTGGGGATAGGCAAGAACAATTCGGCCTTAGTGAAGAGTAAAGAAAAAGAGTTGACCATGTCGGCAAACATTGAACGTGTGGACACTTTGTTTGCTAACCGGATAACATGTGTTTTGTTTAGTATCTATTTGTCTATGCAGATTAAGCAAAGTCAGGTGGAGTTGGTCATGCCATATTCTATCCCGAAGTCACTTGGATACTTTGTGAGTTTCCATGGAGTTTGTTTTCTAGGAACTAAATCTCTTTGGTATCAATTTATGGAACAATGTCCAACCAAGCCTGTCCGCGCCATTGGAGGATTCATTCGAGCTCATCTTAAAAGGGAAATTCCAGATTATACCACTTGTTCTTTACCTATGGTTCATTTCTCATATTTGCCTTATTTTGAGCATGTTACTAGCACTAACTCTTGTTGCTCTCATGTAGAACTTGATGAGAAGTGTGAAGGATTAGCACTGGAGCATCAAGTTGAATCAATTGGTAGAAGGAATATTGATGTGTCAAAGGGAGTTTTTACATTTAAATCTTGTTCTACACCTTCTTACCATTTAATTCCTAATGTACCATTAGTTCGCTATCCAATTTCGGAATTGTTTCAAGTTGATGATTATTTTGTTTATGTAGGTTGTAATGCTATCCAAAATTTCCCAACTATGGTTAAAGACATGCAACCCGATTTCATGCTTATTCCAGATAAAAATGGTGTACGATCATGCTTCTGTACATGTCCAAGAGGTGGTCACCATGAGCTCACTCTACCAACTCCAACTTGCACAAATTCATGTGATTCATATGGAGTGCATCTCACATCATTGCTGCCACTTATGTTGGGTGATGGCCAGAAATGTGTCAATCAAGATCATAATATTGTTCTTACATCACTGGCTCATGCTTCTGTGGATGAAAAACACGATTGGTTCAATGTTCTACCTACAAATGAGAAAATCGTGCCAAACCAGCAACAACCAAGGATGAGTCATGCCACCTTGAACAACCATATTCGGAATTTCTCTAGCTTCCATGAGGATCATTATTACGAGACTTATCTTGTGCATGTGAATGATAAGCTGTGGCACTATTATACACCTATGACCACTACCTATGGATTTATTGTGTAGGTGATAATATGAGAATCGATGCCCGAAGGTTGATTAGAGAGCTTTGGATTGCTACCTAGATTTTTCACAAGCCTTACACAAGCTTTTTCCTATCTTGGCACATGTCCTTGTTTGAGAGCCTCCTGAAACTGACCAAACGGCATTTAGCTTGGCTCGTGACTTGGCGCATGTCCTTGTTTGAAACTGACACAAGCTTTTTCCTATCTTGGCGCATGTCCTTGTTTGAGAGCCTCCTGAAACTGACCAAACGGCATTTAGCTTGGCTCGTGACTTTTCATTTGTTCCCAACGTGGCTGACCTCCAAACGCACTATCGATTTGAGTTGTCATACTACTAACTCTTGTTAGTATCTTTCATCCCCATCTAGATTTGAGGAAAAATCCTTCTCAAGAGGAGGGGACTGATGTGTGCACGAACCTTGGCCCATGCAATGACCCAGTTCGAGTACCATTGGACCCAGTCACACATGCACGGGCTAAGGAATTCAAGGAATCATTCCAAGCCCTTGTGCGGAATGTTCAAGACCAACAAGGAGTTCATTGAGACATTAAAGGCTTGGAAGGTGATAACCCAGTTGTCTACACGATGATCCAAACCCATGAAGAGCCAAGTGGGCCATGGCCGATTAGGCCTTAGTGTTAGGAGTCCTAAGTTTAGATTAGTCGTTTTTATTAGCCATGGATTCGGCCCACCTTTGTCTAAGGATGACCGAACCACTAGACCCTTTTTTATTGAGTCCATGGATCGGCCCACCTTGTCCAAGGAGTGGCCGACCATCTACCTTTTCGATATTAGGGTTTCATTAGTTTTGCCTATATAAAGACTTGCTTTGTAAGCATTAAGGGAGACTCGATGGATTAATCAAATCGTTCTTTCAATTTTCTTATTGTGAGAATTTCGTTTCTTTACTTGCTTTGACAAGGGTGTTTGAGCAATCTTGCGTAGGTCCTGATTGTTCTACTGACCTATCCATTAGAGTAATCACCTCTGTGGAGTCATCGTTCTACCGCCTACAATCAAATCGTGTCGTCCGTTTGATTCTAGGTTTCCGCCATCCAAGCGTTGGACAACCTCGCTAGATCCTTGGGCAAGCGTGCTACGCATCTCGAAACAAGTTGATCGAGAACCGTATCAATTGCAAAATTTCAAAAACTAGACTATGCTAGCCTATACCAGTCTCACGCATCGCTCGTACACCCTGTAAGAAAAACAAATCTAATAGAGTGAGCTAAAACTCAGTGAGGTTCCAAATAGCAAGTTGACCATTAATTAAAAGTGAAAGTATCAAAATAGCAAAGTGGCGAGCATATCAAGTCAAGAAAATGAGTAATAACACTTCGTAATGCCAATCACTGGATATTGAACATATCAAGTAAAAAGATACAACCGCTATTGCAAAATAGCTCCATTATAGTTTGATCAAAGAGTAGTTGACACTCCATCAACTTTCAAGTAAAGTAGTGCCCCAGTTAACACCAATCTTCGTCCACCATTCAACCCCCTTACCAAACCCGAATGTTCAGATAAACACGTGTGGTAATACTCGAGCATACCGATTAGTCGAGGAGATGTCACTCCACTTGACAATACTAGAGACCCAGGATTCGTTATCTAATCGACTAGGCTCTTGCCGGCTCGACTCGATTAACTAGCCACAGGGTTTCTAGAATTCTAGACAAGATACAAATCATATGCATGTATATCAAGTCAATTGCAACCAATGAACAAGAACATATCTGTAACAGCCCCACCTTCCCCTAAGGCGAACCAAAGGGGTTAGCGGACTGCCTGCCCAGCTCTCGCCAGGACTACGGAGCGGTTACACGCGTTCTAAAACGTTTCGGAAATGCAAAAGTGCGCTCGGACAAGCCACAAGAACCAAAATAACAAAATAATAAGCAAAAGGAAAACGATGAATAGTGCCTGGAATAGGGGAAACCGAGAACCCACCAAACAGTAATACATAGCAATTCAACATTTACAACCACACTTGGCATGTCAAAAACTATACATATGGTATACACATATTCGGTTTGCCATTCAGAAGATGAACCCAATACACATTAGGGTTTCATGAGATGAGCTATTCAAAATAGACATATACATGGCTCAATTTGGCAACCAACACGTATGAGCTCCCAAAAGTGATTATTTTCCTGTAAGGAAAACAAAAGGGAACAGAAAGGGGTGAGCTTGCGCTCAATGAGGTACCAAACAGATAGCAATAAAATCATGGCATTTCATGTTTAACAAATCAGATACACATGCCAGATATAAAGCAACGGAACCACTGATTCAAATCAGAAGGATACGGGTGGCTCTCAGGAACCAAATTTCCAGCGCATTACTTGATCCAGACCGGTTGACCCTCCGTCAACGTATATAGAACCAAAGCGTCCGTAGACCCCTCTTCACTCCAAATTCCGTCCACCAAACACCCCTTTACCGGGCCCGCTCACCGTATCAGTAACAGAAATGGTAATACTCGAGTATACCGGAACCCAAGGGTCTCAATACCCAAAGATCCCCGAACAGACTACCGTGGTTCGTTATCTAATCGTCCAGGCCCTTGCCGGCCCGACTTGAATAACTTAGCCACAGGATTTGAGCTCATAGGTCACAGAAAGGTCGTTGGACACAAGCTTCCAAACGACGTCAGAACAGATACAGTTTCAGATACAGATAACAGATTCAGTACAGTTTCAGATACAGATACAGATAACAGATTCAGATAGACGTTCAGAATTGGAATATGAACAGACCAGAGAACGAGTGTGATAAAGTACACCCTCGCCTCCACTTTATCAAAACAGTACTTGGCTTCAATAGTCATAAGTCAAGTATTCAGATATTCAGATATTTCACATAAAGGGTAGCAGGCAGTGGTACACTCACCGATTCAACTTCAAAAGTTTCACTTCAGATTGGCCTTAATCGCCAAGAAACCCTAAAATAATCCAAATAAACCAATTGAAGGTTTCATATCTAAAATCGAATAAACGGAATGCACAAGTGAGACATACTAATGCAAGGGTACAAAAACATGATTTTCTTGAAAACAAAAAGATAACATCAAGACCTAGGCGCAAACAACCCAAAAGTCCTTCATTTCCATCAAAAGGCAAATCCAACTTAAAGAACCAAACGGCCTAGAAAATCGGGCAGCACTTCCCCTAAATTTCTTACTTTTCCAGCCATTAAGGCTTCATTATTTCCTCAAATCAGTCCCAACACCTCACACAAAAGTCATCTCATTCCCAAAAGCCGTTCACTAGGCTCAAAGTAGTACAAGTACAAAAGTTAGCTAGAAAATGACCGGAATAAGAGTAAGCCTTAAAACCATGCCAACCAATAGGGTTTCATAAAGCCATGCCAATCACAACCCCAATAGGGTTTCATATACATATGTAAGCATAATAGCAAACCAGAAAATCAGGAAATATAACTCATTTGATCAATCAACAAAAACAGTTTTGGCCTCCGTATGCGGTAATGGTACAAAATGCAATACGCTTATCGGATGAGGGTGTAAGACCCACCATCTCGAAACTAAAAGACAGAGCTACAACAATGTAGAAGGTCACTCAGTCCAAATCCTAGCACAACTAGGTCAAAATTGCAGAAAACCAAGCCAGAACCGTAATTGCAGGTTCCCAAATCACACAAAACTGGAATACGTCTATCTCAGCCTACACAGGTCCAAATGCATTGATTCCAAAGGCACATGAAAGCTAAGACATCAAGCTACATTTCATCAGAAGACACCCACAACAAAATCCAAACCAATTCCAGTCAAAACAGACAATTACTATCGCAGTTCGCACATTCTGTTCACCCAGAACAGCAACAGTAAAAACGGCATAACTCACTCTACACTACTCCAAATGCCCTGAAATTTTGCAGGCACTTCAAAATCATCAATATATACAACTTTCATGTTTTGAGCAAAGTCCAATTCGGCCTCTATCTATGACCTAAAATTTCGGACAGAATGATCAACCAAGAACCCTAATTTTCCAGAAATTCTTCCAAATCCAAAATTGATTGCAATTTTCTATCATATGCACCTACTAGAGCCAAAGCCCCTTATTACCAACCATCAAAAACAATCACACCATCAAGATCATATGAAACCAGAAAATTCCTCAAAAAATAAAAAACTCAACCAAATCACTTCAAACCAAGAAATAATCCACAATTTCTAACACAATAGCCACCATTAGGCATAAATTCAACATCATTAGCTATAAGAAAATGTTCAATCATCACTTACCAAGTAAACAAGAGAGAGGAAGATGTTGGACACCTTAAGTTCTCCAAAAAGCTTCACCAAAACACTCACTAACACCAAGTGGAAGGATTTTATGGAGTAAAAACTAATTTAGGCAAATAGTTTGGAAGATTGAGCTAGTTGGGAGCTTGAAATTTGAAGCAAGTTTCTTCCTTCTTGAGCTCTCAAGAGTCGGCCAACATAGAATGAAAAATGGTTATTTTTTGTGAATTTTTGAAGATATTTACTCCATAAGTCAAAAGGTCAAAACCATGAATAGTAGTCTTAAGTCCTAACCAATGGGAAAATGACACATGGCATCTCATTAAATGCAATTCAATCCTTTAGTCACCTCTCACATCAATCACTTCACACTCCTCTACTTATCTATTAACACCCGATAAATTTTACACAGTATCCGAAACTTAACCTTATTGGCCGAATTTTTCCGAACTTTCCGCACTAGTGGGTCCCACTTCCTTTCTATATCCTTAATTTTCAAAAACTACCCAATGCTAGGAAAAATCATATAAAACTTATATTTACTCATAAAAATTATCTAGAAAATTTTCCGGATACAGAAAGTGCAGAAAACAAACCATTGAAAATAAGAAAACCTGGAAATATAATAAAACCTAGAAAATGGAAAAATTACGGGTTCTCACAATATCACATTAGGGCAAATGCGATAAAGTATACCCTTGCCCCGACCAAACCAATCAAATATCATCCGACCATGTTGGTCAAGCATTTAAACAAGTGTCAAGTTCAATCAAGTACTTGGAAGCACTCACCAAAGATTTAGTGCTTTTTAGGATCACGTTCAGGTATTACTCCTTGTTTGGAGTCCAAATCTGCAATAAAACATCATTTAAGAGTTTGAAATCAACTAGGGTTCGAAACTTAAGCGTTTCATTTAACGAAAATCAAGTAACTAAAACTCATTTGGGTAATATTCATGTTACTTATCAAACACTAGACAATTCATGCTCGCTCTTTTGGTATTGCTAAAGAAGCAATTAAAACTTTGGAATTCGCATTTGAGTTTAAAAGACAAGGAAAACATATTTCTATTGGTCGCTACTTTCACTTTTTAAAGGGTACAAGTTTCGGCCGAATTCAGCTCATATATTTCTACTAATGGTAACTTGACTACCGTAGACAATCCAATATCACTTCGACTTCAAGTCGTTGCTCAATTCTCAAGTTCACTCGCCTAACCCTTGAGTGAAAATTTGGGCGGCATGCCCTTTATATTTCGCTATTTTCAGCCATTTATAGCTTCATTATTTTCCTCAGCTCAGTCCAAATTCAACACATAAGCAAGCTTAACACAATAGCTCTTCAACTAGGCTCAATGTCATCCAAATACAAGTCAATTCTAGTAACGCAATCATCAAGACCAAAGTTGGAACCTAGTATTAAAGAAGAATGTCTAAGTAACAGGTTTGTCATCTTTGGCATTTTGGTCACAACTAAAGCTATGCTTATTGGATTGGGACGAATTTTATGGCGTTTCGAAGCTAAGACAGAGAACTACATTTCCTATGGAGACATCATTACCCCTTTCTCGCATTTTCAGGGTCAAAATTGAAATCTCAGAGAAAACAGAAAGCTGCCTGTTAAACAGGGCATTTGGGCAGTCAGGGGTGTGTTAGTCATTTCACAAACTACAGTGATCAGATTGAGCTAAAATTTTGTAGGTAGATAGTTAACTCAATTTCCTAAAATGTTTATGTTTTGAGTAAGAGCTGATATGGCCTTTATCATGGATGAATATGCAGGTTAGATTGGTTCAAAGAAACAAGGTAGAATCTCTACCAATGCTGGAATTCAACTTTTACTCTAACAAAGTTACACTCAAACCCAAAATCACTTCACAAGTTCTATTTTTAACCTCAATAACATCATTTACTAGTTAAACAACACTAATCAAATCTGAAAAATGCAAACCCTAGCTAAACTTTCCACTACACCATAAAAAACTAAATAATTAGCCATAGCAATCCAAGAGTAGAAGCTTCTATACCAAATTAACAAGATTGAGCAAGAGAAAATGAAGTTCAAGGTTTATACCTTCCAAGAGTTGCTTGCAAGTGAAAACCAAACCACTCTCTTCCAAAAATTCCACCACACTAACCTTTCCAAACACCAAAATGTAAGTTTAATCAGTTTAGTTTTTGAGATTTCACTCAAATAAGATGGATTCAAGGTTGGAGTTGAAGTTGTTTTTTTTCTCTCTTTTCCCTCTCTTGAGTCTTGGCCAACATGAAAAAGAATAAAGGAGACATAAAGCCAATTTGGTGATAAGAAGAAAGAAAATTGGTTTAGTCAAAGTTGGTAGGATTTCCGCCAAGTGTCGCTACAAGATTGAACCTCAAAATTTTCTTTTCTCTCTCTTCTTTTAGTCCAAATTTTTGGCTGTCTTAAGAAGATATTTAGGGCTGATTTTGCTCAATTAGCAACAAAGAGATTAAGGTAATAAAGTAGTATTAAAGTGGTGTATTCAATCGGTAGCAAACGGTACACGTCGGTTCAAGCCGTTTTTCCCTAATTCACGCGTACTAGTGTTTTAACTTATGATTTACTAACTTATTATTAACACTTCTAAACACACACTTTTCCTTATATAAAACTCACTCTTAACCACCAAATTTAGTATACACTCTGTACCAATTAATCACACTATCAAAAGATGCAAAAACCCTAGTTTACCCTAACTATGAAAGTAAAGGGAAAACTCTTAATTCTATTCTTTATTCCAACTATTGAGGGAGTAAATGAGTAGTAAAGCTATTATAAAGTAATTGATTCAAAATAAAAGGGAATTTTAAGAAAATATGAGGGATTTTACAAGTCCTCACACATGCGGTCATGGCACGACATTTACATAGTAGTGTCTAGAGGATCGCTCAAACCACCGATTGGAGGTCTTGGGATTGATGACTCTTTATCTTTTGGTTTGAAGGTTTGAGGATCTGAAATCTTATCGAGTCTAGATGCATTAGTGAATTCCAACCTCATGTATCCATTTACAAATCATTTAGGATAAAGTCTACCTTACCGTATTAGGAGCACTAGACACAAGGGGGGGGATTTCACCATTCTTTACCTTATATTTTTATATCATTTTGTTGTTCTAATGTGTTATGTATTATTTAGCAATTAAACTAACCTTATTTTTCTTTTTTTCTCGGATTCATAAGCCTTACATATAAGAGTCCTGACATGGTACTCATTTAGGGCAGATCGCCCTTTTTTAAATAGATTGTTACACATTTAAATTTTAGTTTAGTGCATTAATTCTATGTATATATGCATGTCATTTTTAGGCTTATCTCAGTATCTAAATGGGACACCTTTAGATCATGTTTCAATTATTGTGTTGCATATTTATTTACTTTAATAAATTGGTATCATGCATTAATCTTAAAGGGAATGCCATTTTGAAAATCCCATTTCAGGAATAAGCCAATCTTGTCTTCCCCTGGGTATCTAACTCTGTTTGGGATGTTCATGTTTATATTTTAAAATCAGTGAAGTGAGATCTATAGATACGGTATTTGATCCAAATTATATGTTTCAAATGGACAGACCTCAATGAGTCAAGCAATCATTGATAGCTCCAGTGGAGCTTTGAAAATGGCCATAATTTCTCTTATCTAGTAAAATCAATCAAGTTGCCTCCTATCTTGAATCTACTGGGGACTTCAAAGACATTGAATCAAATGGGTATTTGATAGAGGTTTTGATTCAACTGCGGGATTCTAACTGTTTAACATTTAGGATAGGAAACAAGCAGATGACTCTGACGATTGAAGAGGTAGTTGGTCTTCTTAATTTGTTAGTAGAGGACACGGTCATTATATTTTCAATCGCTTCTGGAAAGATCGAATTTTGTTAATTCACTGGATTAAAAGAGTCTATAGTACAATAATCAGATTAGAACATAGATGTAAAATTTTTATTTGATAGATTCATAGTGAAAGATGGATTTGACAAGCATTTAGAGGATTTCACATTTACATCTAAGGTAACATGGGAGCATAAGAGGCTATTAGTATATGAACTTGTCATGCTAGGGATTTATTTGTTTCCAACAAGAGATAAGAAAATTCGTTTCAAAATAACTAAGCTTATGTTTAATCTATTTTTTGGGATTAAAATTCGACAAAGTTCTATAGTATCGATAGTGTTGGCTGACATTTTTGTCGTATGTACCAATTGTCAGAGAGAGTCAAAATTCTTTCATGAGTCAAATCGAATTTTGTATATGTGGACCATCAAACATTTTAAGAGGCAATTGCCTACTCTTGATGGTCTACCACTGGTTGGGTATAATTGGATAGCCACTCATCATAAAAAAATTGACAAAATCAATTTGCCATGGAATGCATCAAAATAGTTGGACTTTCTAAAGGTATTATCAAATCAAAAGATTATATGGGTATTAGACTAAACCAACTATTTCAAGCCTACTCTTCGTACCAAATCATTAGATTTTATATCACTATTCGGAATTCAAGGCATCATGGCCTATACTTGAAAAATGTTTCTTAGACAATTAGGATGTGTTCAAAGGTCACCACTCATGCTAGATTTGATCAGTTTCACCATCAGCTTTGACAAAAGTATTTGTCTGGATGAAATTTCGATGAAGATACCAATTATTGAAACTTGGGAAATATTGTCTAATGATAAGAAGATTGTTCTTCTTTCACAACTTAAGTAGATGACTTTAGTTACCCCTTAATACGAGGAGTGGCTTAGAGATTTTAATGCTAAACAACCACCTGAAGAAGTGAAGAGATTGATGACTATCATTGAGGCAATCTATGAAAATAAACAAGGGTTTGGCAAAAAAGAAAAAAAGATTGTACGAAGAGGTGCAAGAAAAATACCAAGAGTTGAAAAAAAAGTATGGCAAGTTGTATCACCAAATCAAACACATGAAGAACCTCTATTCTAGAGATCCAAAAGATGTTGTGATAGATAGATTGAAAAAATTTAATGATCTTATATGAAATTACCTTTGAGAAATGATGTGAATAATGTATATGAGATTTTGAAATTCATCAATGAAGTGAATATTATCTTTTGTAAAGTTATTTCTGAAACACAAGTTTAGTGAATAGATCTCACTTCAAAGATGTTGCCTCATACAAGGCCAACCCTTGGCAAAAAATGGCTCCTGCATAGGACATACATCTAAATTATTTAAGCATTTACTAACTCCATATTTTTCCTTTTTCTTTTGAATAAAACATGGCAGTCATACTTGGGAGCAAATTTCTAAATCAGTTTCTTTTCTAAACTCTTAGCATAGCCTCACGAAGGAGCTCCATCATTATCGGTCCTAAAGTAGAATCTTGAGACAACCTGTAAACATGAGTTTAGTACCAGAAGCTTCGAAGAGATCTGCAATATTTATGTCATCAGATTTGACTACATTGGAAACTCAGGTAGGTGAGGTACTGGATAAGTTTAATGAGTTGAGTGCTGAAATGACTACATAAAGACATGTAATTGATCAGTTGGTTATAAAACATAGTAATGGTAATGTTCTAAATGACTAAGAACCTATTGATAATCACCTACCTGTACAAGACTATCAACTGCCCCACACATCTAATATCCAAACAACTTTCCTTCCATCATTTACTAATCCTCTTGAAACTTCCGATACCCGACTGAATCCGAAGTTTTTCCATATGCACCCAAGTCGTGTTTTGATGAACCCAACCAATAGTCAAATCCCTCAAACCCACTCACAAACTAATCTAAATATTCCATCCGACCCTCAGGGACCTCACTACCATGTTACAGAGCCTTTTGTGCTGGATATTGCTTCTCAAGAAAAATTAGCAATGGATAATCAACCCGCACCTATTGACAAGGGTCTGTTGGGAAGGCTAGATTGATTTGATGAGTTTATGAAGAAAAATCAAGGATTGAGCAGGCATTGTGGATTAAACTATAATGTGTTTTGTCTTTTTTTAGACATTTAACTACCATTGGATTTCAAGGCTTCCAAATTCAATAAATATGATGAAACTGAAAATCCTAAAATGCATCTCAAAATGTTTGCCAACACATTGAATAAACCTGTGGATAATGAGAGCTTTCCCATGCATCTCTTCACAGAGAGTTTAGAGGGTGATGTTTTAGATTGGTATTCAAACTCGAAATCGAGAGAGATCAAGATTTTGTTGGATTTGTCAATAGTTTTTGTGAAGCAACATGAGTTTAATTGCGAGTTGCAACTGACACGAACCACGTTGGAAGGAACTAAGAGGAAACCTTCATAGCATAACAAAACCTATGCAAAGCGTTGAAGAAAATCTGCCAAGAAGGAGCCTCCTATTCTTGACGAGGAAATTTTTCATACTTTCATTAAGGCTCACGACTCGCCTTACTTTGAAGAGATTTTTCACATGATTGGAAGTTCATTTGCTGCTATCATTAACAAGTTGGAGAAGTATGATGAATTTGTCAAGGCATGAAAAAATGTTAATGTATTAGCATTGAAGTTACAGTTAGACGCCCTATAGAATCATAACAACAATGGAAAAAAACCCTGTTCAAGAAGAAAGGATGAGAAACTACTTTTATATGGGATCAAGGTCTATCCTTCATACCAAGAGTTCAAAATCATCCTACCTATTCTATCCCTTACCCATACTATCCTAACCCTTAACTAATTTATGACACCATTACCCAAACTCCTCACTCCTTATCTAATCACTTGACTGATCTACCATTACTCTCAACCTCACAGCCTACCTTTCAAAACTACTCTCGTCCTATCTGTTATCCTAGGCCAGCCCTGCAAAACTACAATTCCACTCAAAACCTCTTTCAAACCAGTGGAGTTCAAACTCAAAAGCAATTTCGAATCTTCACCAATTTGGGTCGACCTATTTATCAATTGTATGAGCAATTAAAAGCAGCTAGAAAGATTGCACTGTTTCTCCCAAACTGTATCTCAGAGGTCTTCCTGTCGGTTATGATCTACAAGCAATTTGTGCTTATCATTCTGAAAGTCCAGGTCATACTACTGCCAATTATTGGGCTCTAAAGATAAGATTCAAGACATGATTGATGCTGGAGACATCATTCTTAGAAAAAAGGGAGAACAGGGACCAAATTTTAGCAAAAATTCTTTACCTGAACATGGAGGCATTATGGGAGCAATCATCACTAATGAAGAATTAGTTGATCTTGCTTAGGACATTACAGATGAATCTAAAGTGTTTGACATAATAGAGGCAAATCATGCGAGAATGAGAAAGATGTTATCTATCAAAGAATTCATGGTTAAGAATATGAATGATATCTTTGAAGAAAAGTTAGTGCCACTTGAATTCAAAAAATATGAGCCGTTCATTTTAGTAGAAGGATCTTCCCAAACTATCAATTCTAAACTCCCTTTCATTTTAGATTTGCCATCTTTTGAATGAGATACATCAGAATCTGTTGTCCTTGAATTTTTGGAGCAAATGGCTATTAATAATTTGCAAAAAATGCCGTGAAATTATGAAGAGCCCACTCTATTGATCTGGGAGAATCATGGAATATCATGAAACCCAGGTCCAATCGAGAATCAAGGAGAGCTCCCTGCCACCCAAAAGTTCCTATGTCTAAAAGAGAAGTCGTGGATTTTCTAAGGATGTTAAAAGCTATAAATACAAGATAGTAGAGCAATTGAATAGAATACTTATTCATATCTCTCTTTTGAACTTGCTTCTAACTTCAGAATTATATAGAAAAGCATTGCTCAAAATCTTGAATGAGGCCCAAGTGCCTAAAGATATCCCTGTGGACAAATTTCTAACATCGTGAAAAATGTGCCTGCGACCAATCATATCATCTTCTCCGATGATGATCTAACTCTAGAAGGAATTGGGCATAATAGAGCCTTGTATATATCAGTATTGTGACAGCCCCACCTCACCCTACGGCGAACCAAAGGGTTCGGCGGACCGCCTGCCCAACTCTCGCCGAGACTCAATCATACCTCAATCACATCCGAAATAAAACCACAAAAAAGAAATATAATAACAATCCAAAACTTAAAGCAAACTTATGTACATTTCTATATCAAAAAGGAGTACAGACTCAAATATACAAAAAGTTCTCAATTCTTCATACATCTAACCCGTGCCAAGCGCTAGGGCGAGAACCATTACAAAATTCAAGTAACTAGTCTAGGTTAGTCTATACCGAGCTCTTGTCTTTGCTCGCCTTCCCCTGTTAAGGAAAACAAAACTAAAGGAATGAGCTAAAAGCTCAATGAGGTTCCAAACACATAATCAAACAATCAGTCCAATACATTAACCATGGATAACCAATAATTCAAGAATTGTTTACAATATAAAGCGATAATAACACATTCATTAAAAGGATACGTGCTTACATGGAGCCATTCATTCGTTCATTCATTCATTCTTCTTTCATTTCCTTATTTCTCCAATCATTTGAAAATGCATTTTTGTAAGTAAAAACCCCCCATTCACATTACCAATCATTCATTCATTTCATTTCACCCCCTTCCGGACATTGGCCAGACTCCACCAGACAACAAGGTAATACTTGAGTATACCAAACATTCACCCAGGGTCACCAAATCGCCCGACCGAATCCGCTTCTGGCTCGAGTCGATTGGTAATGAAGGGCAGGGCCCAGTTCAGCTAAAAGGCTTACATTCATGCACAAATAACGTTTCAATCATTGAATCATTGAAAATTTCACATTCATTTAAGTCGAGTGCGATAAAGTACACACTCGCCTAGAATACCGTTTTAGCAATCATAGAACGCATTTAACATGTTATCAATAATTCATAACAAGTCATATAATCAAGAAAAAATAACAAACAAGAAACACTCACCTATTTTCGCAAAATAACGTCCAAAGTATCCTTCCGAATAACACCCTCAATCACCAAGGAACCCTAATATAATCAAAGAACACATTATACTTCAACCATCAAAGGTTTAAGTGATTCAAAAAAAATCCGAATACTTACCAGTACAATGTATACATATGAGTTGTAAAGTGAAAAGAGTACATTTAGATCAAAGGATATGAGTAACTAAGGGTTTTCCAACCCAAACATAAAATTATACTCAAAAGGTTTTTTAGAAAATTTCATCGGAAAATGAATGAACAGTGCCACGTCAGAATACGGCCGGATATGAAAAGACAGTTGTGTTCAAATTTTCGTAAAGCTCTTCGTTTTGTCCGAAACTAACTCATATGCAAAGAAATAATGTATAACAAGTGTTTTGAGTAAAATCATATGAAAAGAAAGATAAAAAAACCCTAAATTCACACCTAAAGCCTCGCTTGATAAAATAGGTTTTGCGGCCGAGAAACCCTATGCAACTCTTCTTTGTTTTGGAAAGAAAATGAATAAATATTTGAAGTTCAAAACTTGACATTTGTAACTAAGTATCATGCTTAAAACGGTTGCCATATTCACCATGCGGAAAAGTACAAGTTCAAATGAAATCTAGTTCAAGTAACACCATTAAAGAAAAGTAAGTCCAACGCATCCTCAAATCACATTTCAAATCTCACTTTTACTTATTCAAACTTCAAGAAAATAAACAGACAGCATTTCCCCTTCATTTCTTCACTTTCCATCCTACAATCAAAGACCAAATCTCATCCCAAATCAAATACAATTTCACATACAAATCATAGGCGATAAAACACCTTTCGGCATAACAACCGCAATTGAAACTACACTTATCGGATTGAAACGAATCTTATGGCGTTTCGAAGCCAAGACATATACCTACATTTCTTATGAAGACCTCCAAAGCCAAATCATGCATTTTCATGGTAAAAAATGGAAATCTCCATGAAAACAGAAATCTGTTCGCGAAACAGGGCTCATGGGCAGTCAAGGGTATTTTGGTCATTTCACATGATACAGTGTTTAGATTGAGTTGAAATTTTGTAGGCAGCTAGCTAACACTATTTTCTACAACTTTCATGTTTTAACCTAAGCCTGATTCGGCCTCCATCATGGCCGAACAGAACCGGCCAGAACAGGGTAAGATGAAACCCTAAACTGGAATTTCCGCACCAAACCAGAAATTTTCTGCAACCAATCATATCCAACATATACCAACTCCATTTGACACTATAACAAGCCATCAATCCATGACTAAACAATAATTATGATATAAAAATAGAAAAATCACTAATAAATCAAAAATCCATCAAAACTCCACTTTCAACCATAAAACCTACCACAAATCAACATATTTAGCCACTAAAGCCACTAATTTGACATTAGCAAGAACAAAGAGAAAGTTTCCAAGCAAGGTACCTTGGCACTTCAAGAAAGATGGTAGTTTAGTTCTTCCTCCTCCAAAATTAATCCACGAACACCTTTAAGCTTTCCTAGTGATCACTTGTATGGAGTAGATTCAAGTTTGGTTGGCTAGAACACAAGATTTGAGCAAGTTTGGAAGCTAAAATTGAAAAGCTCTCTCTTTTGTTTTCTCTTCAAGAGCAGCTGGGCAAGACAAGAAAATATGAGAGAAATTTGGTCAAAAATTGGTTTTAGTAAAGGTGATGAATAGTAAGTCAAAAGCCATCCTCCAACCGGTTTGCGACACATGGCACCTTGAATGTTTTAAACTTATCTTCTCACTCCCAATGATTCATTTATCTAGCTAACCTCTAATCATTTCCTAGCACCTTGTAAAATAATAACACTCAGTACAAAAATCACTTAAGCACCAAAATTTTATCGTACTAGCGGGTCCCACGTCTATAATGCGTTTCAAATTTAACATACACTAACTCATACTAGGAGAATGATTTTAAAACTGTACTTACTTATAAAAATGCATAGAAACTTTAATATTTTAAAGGCAAGGATAAAAAATAAAATAATGCCTAGAAAATGTGAAAATTTTTGGGTTCTCACAAGTATGCTGCAATGAAAAGTTGTTGCCAATAGTCTTAGTAAATAATGGATCAGTGTTAAATATCTATCCATTGAATACTTTCACCAAACATGGGTTTCTTGTTATCAAATTTCGTCCGTCTGCAACTGTGGTTAGAGGATTTGATGGTTCAGAAAGGGAATCTATGGGTGAAGCCAACTTGGTATTGAAAATAGGACTTGCTCAGTTCCAAATTACTTGCCAAGTTATGGACTTCTCCAGCGTTTATAATATTCTGCTTGGAAGATCTTGGATACATACTTATAATTCATTACCATCTTCTCTACATCAAATGTTGAGATTTATCATGAATGACCAGCTCATTACTATGTTTGCTAAGGATGACTGTGCTATGATCGTTAATACAAAGTCCAAAGGTGAAAGCAGTGAAAGGACTCAAATGCCCTCTTATCACATTGCTGATATTATTTATATAGGATGGGTATCCCAGGGTAAGTCACTCATTAAATCAAGTTTGCCAGAGACTAGTGTCATGATAGCTAAGGAGATGATTCAAAGCAAATATGAAATAGGAAAAGGTCTTGATCGAAAATTGCAAGAAATTTTGAAATCGATAGAGATTCCAACGCAAAAAAATACATTTGGATTGAAATTTCATCCAACAACTAAAGATAGGAGGGAAATGCAAGTTCAAAATCAACCTAAAAAGGAGGATACGCGAATTGTTTTATATGTCCCACTGCCATCACACTTTTTCTCGTCCATCAGAGGTGATCATATCCGAATAAAAAAAAGAGAATCCTATTAAGGAGATTGAAGTAGGGCTATCCCAATTATTGATCGGGACTACATGTGAAGATGAGCCATGTGACGCCCCCACTTCTCCCCAAGGCGAACAAAAGGGTATCCACGGGACGCCTGCTTAGCTCTCGCCAGGACTCAAGCAATTCTATTCAAGCTTATTATCGAACTACACAACACACGTAAATAACTTAAATACAGTAAATGCTGAAGTTTCAAGCTTAACAATATTCATCCATTAACCAACCCGCACGTCGGGTGTTCAAAGTACATCATGAATCCCAAATATACATCACGCCCCAAAAGTTACATTTCAATTCCAGAAGTACAACCCAAAACCAAGGGCATAGCCAAAAAATAATAGAAATCCTAAACAAAAGCACGTCAGGAGAGTTTCTCCAGTACACCTTCAAGTTCAACCCTGTTAAGGAAAACAAATCTACAGGGTGAGCAAAACGCTCGTGAGGCCAAGAACACACATGCAGGCACATAGTTCAGGTAACAAGCTCAAGTAACAGTTCAAGTGATAACTTGCAAGTTGTGACGACCCCACCGTACCCAGAGACGTACTAAAGGGCTTAGCAGGCTGTCTGCCTAGCTCGCGCCAGAACTCGAAATCAAAAACTAATAACAACTATTCATACCCAAACGGTTAATATACACATTATATACATGCCCAAAAGTTCACTATGTACATCATATACAGCAGCAAAAGTGTTCTATGTACAATTCAAAAGTAGAAGTCCGGCCTACTGCTTCATGCTATCACCACAATTATAACCATAAGGTGGACCCTAAGGTGGGTCCGAACACGTATCACTATTACTATTACATGCATTTCAATTGTCCAAAGAAAGGTATGAAGCCTAACTAAACTAGTCGAACGTCCAAATGTGGTCCCCGCGTCGACCCTTGTAAGGAAAACAAAGGGAAGGGATAAGCTAAACCCTTAGTAAGTACGCAGGGGTAAAAAACGTAAATTTCACATGGTAGGAGCAATTCAAGTCACACAGTGCCAAGTTAAAAGCAAAATAATAACACAGATGTAGGATATAGATTGGCTTCGAAGCCAAGTCGTTTGTCATGATTGACCACCTGCCGCCACTCCGTCGACCGCAAATTATGGTCCGTAGAGCCCCACTTGTCAACCCGCCGTCCACCTTAGCACCCACACTGGCCAGTCACCCGCACACACATAATAGCTCGAGCAGGGTTGGTTCATGCACACAGGTTCACATATTTGGTTCACAAACCAATTCATATCCTTAGTTAACCTGATGATCTCAACTCTCAGTTAGACTAGCTCCGACCAAGCCCCTGACGGCTCGAGTAGTCCAACTAGATCCTGAGATCGGGCCCCACACATATCACATGTCACACATATCACAAATGTCACCCCGAGCTACAAGCTCTAGGGTTCAATCCCAACAGCATGCTATTTACACATATCAAGTACAAGTATAGGTACATTTTAGGGTTTAGGTCGAGTGTGATAAAGTACACCCTCACCTAAAGTCCCTTTCATTCAAAGCATAACACATAAGGGTGTTGACTTAGACACATAGCCCTAGATACTTACAAAAGTACAAAAGAGCTACAGCTAAGCAAAAGCGTCGTCCACTCCGCTAGTGGGCCCCAGCAGCCGCCTCTAGCTCGCCGCTGTCTGCAATAGATGATTGCGTCACATTAGACCATAAATGGTTATCAAATAGTAAATCATAAGCAAAACGGCAAAAATGACACGTGCGCACGCGGAAACGACAGACGGAAACGGAAACGGCCGTTAGTGTGGAAATGGCAGATTTGATACCTCTTTTCATTTTGATCATAAGTTGGGCTACAAGTGTCGGTTTAAGGCGTATGAGACGCCGTTTCGAAGCTAAGAGGATACACTATAACTTTTGTGAAGACCTCAAGAACTGAAACTGGGATCTTCAGTACCAAACGAACCAAACAAATTGGGTCACGAAAGCTGTCCAAGGTCAAATGGTCAGTTTCAGGGGTGCTGGCCGTTTTATATGCTACACATATCCAATTGATTTGAAACTTGACAGTTAGAAAGTTCATTCCAAGATGAACAAATTTCATGAAGGCTGGAAAACCTGAATCCAAACGTAAATAGGTCATCTGGACCAAAACAGGTTCGGACAGATTAAGGTCATTTTCGCGGACAGGCCCTGTTTGATTGGCTATATCTCAGGTTTTATAAATCCGATTCATGAAATTCCAAAGGCGTTGGAAAGCTCTGATATAGAGCTATAAGTTTGGTGTTTTGGTCATGAGTCCGATCAGCTTGTAACCTGGTCAAATTCGAAGTCAAAGTTCCAGTTGTAAACTGTCCTGGTTTGCTGTTTTGCTGGGCTAACGCGCGCAATCACGTGAAACGAATTCGCACCACACCCACAAGATTCTAAGCCATGGCTACACCATTCTAACACATATAAAGCACTCCCTAATTGCCCTAACAAGACTCCCAAAATACCTCATGAAAACAGCCCCTAAACCCTAACCTTTTCTAACCAAAAGGCAAGTTCTACATTCATTAACATCTCTAACCAAAGCTAATCATATCTAACCAAGGCCTAATCATTTAAGCCCTAATCAAACCCAAAACATCAGCCCCTCAACCTAGGGTTACTTACCCAAATTTCGGACATCATCATACCTTACCCAACAAACAAAACTAACAACTTAAGCAAGTTATTTACAAGCTCAATTTCACCACCAAAGCATTAATCTAACATAAACCATAGAAACCCTAATTTGTCTTATCTTGGCTGAAATTCAAGACATCCAATTTGAGCAAAATTAAACCATAAAACCACTCCAAATGCAAGCCAAACAACATGAATTCACCATAACATAACACAACAAGAACCAACAATTTCAAAGGCTACAAGCCTTCATCCTCCAAGAAACTTTCAAGAGGAGTTTCTTACCACCAACTAAGATGTAGTACAAGAGTAGGACAACCTCCACCAAGCTCCAAGATGCTCCTAGCAAGCTTCAAGACCAAAGATGAAAGCTCCAAGTGCAAGAACTTTGCAAAGTTTCTTCTCCTTTTCTCTTGTCTCTCTCACGGCTCACTCTCTCTTTCTTTCTCTTGTTGTTTTGGCTTATCACACTTATGGTTCCTTATGTCTTATGACTTAAGGGTTATAAGACAAACCCATCCAACAACTAAAGATATTTTCCTACATCAACCAATCACAACATAGCATAGGAATTGCCTTTAAGTCGTTGCAACCTTGTCTTGCCAAATCCTCCACTCTTGGCCTAATAACTTTCATTTTCTATCATTTTACTCCATAGGACTTAATCTTAGCTTAATCCAAATGTCCTAATCTCACTTAGCAATTGCACTAATCACCCTTAAACCTTACTTACCTATTCTAAATATATCTTTATCACACTTAAAATCAACCAAATAACCACTTTTATGTCAAGGCCAAAATTAGAGTATAAACTAACTTAAATACTTTAAACCAAGGGTTAACTAGGGTTTCTCCTCGTTTAGGGTTTTCTAACCTTATAAACCCACTTAACCCTATATCAATTTATACAAACACATACCTACACATGTCTAATACACATTCAAACATGCAATTGCAATAGAAATGGCTATCTAGGGTTTCGCTTAAAAATTTTTGATTTTGGAGCAATTAGGGTTTCTCAAATTCCCAATTAGGGATGTTCGGATTATTTGGAATAAAAATCACACTAAAACTTATTATTTTCACATAAAAGCACAATTTAGGGCAATCGGGGTCTCACACAAGTAATTAATAATGCCAACAAATGTAAACAGAAACAATTCAAGAATATGGTAGCTCTCAGGAGCTAAGTTCCACTTGCTTTGCCAGTTCATTCGTATATCTTCCCGCAATGACTCTCCGTCAACCGGGTTGATATTTCCAAACCGTAGATCACCACTTACTTCTCATCCGTCCACCATACACCGCTTCGGACCCGCACGACATTTATAAGGTGATACTCCACGAGTATGCCAAGCAGGATCTCTCAATAGATCAAGCTTATCATGTGAATCTCATGGCTCACCGAGGTTACAGACCAAGCCCATGCCGGCTCGAGTTCCAAGGTCGGCCTATGAGTTTGGGCGTCCCCCATGTATCATGTAAGTGTCGAGGAGATTCACTCCAACGACGTATGCAATCATAGTATACCATGTCATGTATTCAAGCATTTGACAGGTTTAAGCATGTATTTCAGGTCATGTAAATCAGGCAAACCATGTTAAGCATGAATCATTTGTTCAAATGAGAACGAGTGTGATAAAGTACACACTCGACTCCATTTTTCAAAACCAAGTAGGCTAAGCATGTAATCAGGTAAGCCAAGCATGAATCAAGTCCGTAGAGTTCAAGTAGTCATACACTTGACACTCACCGAGCAAATCAAGAAGAAATTTTTCTGGAAGTTCAAGTGTGTACGGTAGGATCCTCTTGAAGGTCCTCGTGTGCGTTTGAGCAAATAATAATGTATTATCATTCATATATCCCAATTATCAAGGAAGATTGTACACTAGTACAATCTAAGGAAATTTCACGAAAACGAACCTTAATTCTTGTAAATCGAGGTTCAACTGGAGTTTCTTAAAGTACAAGGGCGATCGAGTTTTCATTTTAGAAAATCAAGTATAAAACGTTCAAGTAATATCGAAGGGATAAATAATGCTTGAAAACTCCCTTCTTTTGAAATTCGGAAAATTTTTGGTTTTGATACGATATTTTGAAAAATCGTATCTCACATTCTACATGTAAAAAATTGGAAATATTGGTACCGTTGGAAACCTCTTTGAAAGTGCTAAAAGTTCTTAGAAGACACTTTTCCATAAATCAAAGTGGAAGGTATTCAAAAATGGGCTTAAAGTTGCTGTTCCAGAACACTCAGAATTGAGCAGGGGTTGATTTTTCGCTAACTTTGGAAATTCGGCAGAATTCACACGTTGTGAGCTAGCCTCTGAAATTTGTAAATCAATTAGAGTTACAAGTAAGGTTTATAACAGAAAAAATGGATCAAGGATTGGAGTTTCGAGCACCAAGATATGGCAGCTCAAAGTTGGGGAAAATTCAAGACTGTTGAACAATTTCCAGATGTGGGTTTCCGACTTTGGACCTTTAGTTGAGTGTCGAAAGGGATTTGGATTGGTGCCAAATTTTGTAGTATAGTACTGCTATATGAAGGGTATCTCTCTATCAAATTTCGTGGAAAAATACCTTCGGGAAGGTAGTTAACCAATCAACCAAAGTTTCGAAAATCACAAGGCAAAACTGCCTTGACCCTTTTGTTTTCCAGTCCAAACGTTTGGTAAAGGAAAAATTCCTCAAACATGGCTCATCGATGTAGGAAAATCCTAGGGAACATTCATGATACATTTGGTAAGTGTTTAGCACCAAAACATTCGGTTAACAAGTCTATACCAAGTGTTGTATCAAATCTGTCCAAGAATCAGGGTTTTCCAGAGCAGGGCAGTCACCGTATTTTGATCACAAATCATTCGAATTAACTTGGAATTGGGCATGATTTATGGCGTTGGAAAACACATTCATAGGGGTATAATTTAACAGAAGAAATCATTTTAAGATTCAGCATGCAACAGGCTCGAAATTAAGCCTAAAGTTGCAGCATCACCAAATCATTCCAGCAGAACAGAGAAACAGGGTAGCCTTCTTAAAATGATTAGTTTGGCTCACACACTTGGAACCAAAACGTGAATTTTATACCGTTGGAAAGGTGTGGATGTCTACTTTCAAATGCCACTGGCGGTACTCGATTTCGATGTTGGAGTACAGAGTTATGGATGAAATACGAACACTGGTCTGAGCATTACGGGAACAGTTTCCAGATTGCTAGCTTTGGGAAATAAATTCATTTGACCAACCAAAACTCAATATTTTTCAATGAAAAGTTTTATACAACTACTACAACATGTAAACAATACAATCAAGCCATTAAATCCTCAAATTTTTACATTAAAGTGGCCGAACAAAGCAGGGGCAAAATGGTCAGATTTGGCCTTTGCACCCATCATGAGTTTCCATCAATTTTCCACCAATAAACCACTAATTTAAACACTAATCCAACATTAAATCCATCATCAAACATTATATCAGCCATCAACACAGAGGTGGGAGTTCATAGAGCCCACCTTCTAATTTTTCCAACAACCACAACAACCCATATAAAAATTCAAGCTCATAAGTGTAATTTAACTTCCCTAGGACAAGAATTTTAGAGCGGATCATTACCTACTTTGGTTGACGAACAAGTCAGAAATTTCGGCCCCTCTTTGCTCTTAAGTGAGCCGTGAAAAGCTCCCCCTTTTTAGTTAGATGTGATCTCCAAGTCTTTAGCTAAGTAGTGTTAAAATTTGAGAGGATTTGGTAGTGATTTGAGCAAGATTTTAGAGTGAAAAGTTGAAGAACTTTGGTTGTTTCTTTGCAGCTTGATGGCCGGCCAAGAGAGCTAGGAGAAAGAGATGTTTGGTCTGACTTTTTGGCTTACAAAGGAATCTTAAGAACTAAGAGTTTAGGTGCAGAAAAGTCAGCCGCAAATAGTGCGCATACGCGCGCGTTTTGTACTCGGTTCCTCTTGCATTTGTTTCACTAATGCACTAAACCTCTAATGCACTTATATTCATACAAATATTATTCACTCTTAATTGTCCCAAAACAATGGTCCAAAGTCCCTCAATTAATCGCACGCGTGAGAACGCGTATTTCCAATTTAGGCGCGATAAAGTGAAACCTTCAAGAAATTCTTATAACGATCGTACCACTAACTATCACTTAAGTCTTTAAACCTAAAATTACCTATTTTAGGACCATTGTACATGTCTCCAAATTTTCGAACTTATTGTATTCTCAGTTGGCTAAAGTTTCCAAACACATTTTCACTATTTTCGTTAAACAAGCTTCCAAAAAAATTAATTTTTTGAAACAAGTCACTTTAAAAATATAATGAAGCTATAATTCTATGTTTTTAGGTCTAACAAAGGATAGAAAATAATATTCAGAATAAATGGGAAATTAAATATTCAAATAAGCTCGAAATAGGAATTTAAAATAATACATTTTGCGAGTCCTCACAGGAGTCTAGTATTAATTTCTTGATTAACCTTTCTTAATCTACTATTGATCATTCCTATTTCTCCAATATTAATACACTCCCGATTCAAGTATAGCCTTGAAAAACGTGTACTCGTTATTCCGAACTAAACGAATTTTTGAAAAGTGAATTTTCCAACAAAACGTTTTAAAATATAAAAGAGGCGTTGTTCCATATAACTGGATTTTTAAATGGTCGAAATAAATAATTCGGAGAAAATGAGTAACTAATTATTTACGTAAACTTGTATTATTCGATAAATAAACAGAAATTTTCGAGTCCTCATATCCTCCCCTCCTTAAAAGGAATTTCGTTTTCGAAATTCACACCTAGGACAATATCATTCTCGTACTGGTTAAGTTTATCAGATCAATCACTAACTTACGTTTTTCCAACCCATGCTGAACAATTTCTATTCATTCAACTAGCAATCAAACCTTGATTTTTCCTCATTAGATATTTTAATTTCTAGGTCATAGGACAACATAATCGGCCTTATGTCTACCTCACATAGGTAACGTCTTCACTCTTAATGCCACTATTACCGCTACTAATCCCAAATCATGAGTTGACTACTTCCTCTCGTGATATATTAACTTTTTAGAGACATACACAATCGTTTCATCCTGTATCGTTAGTATACATTCTAATCTACCCTTTAAAGCATCTGGATAAATCGTAAATGTACCTCCTCCGCTCGGTAAGACTAACACAAGTGCATCGTTTAAACACCTTTCACTTTTAAAATTTTGTCTCGCATTTAAAATCCCAAATAACTTGCCAAATCTTGCACTCTTGGAAAATCCCCTGATTAAACCAAAGGAAAGGTTCGATTACCTCCAAGAACTCCAAATTTCAGTAGGATTTTCTAGTCATTTCCTCTTAAACAATGTCCATTGTAGCTGAGTCAATAACAATTCCTTCCTTAGATATTGTATAATCTAGAAAGGCTATTTCCTTCCAACCGAACTCACACTTATTGAACTTAACGAAAGTTGGCGCTTCCTCGAGATTTGTAAAACTATCATCAATTGTTTTTCCATGATGATTTTTTTTTCAAACCTTAAAGTTTACCAATATATCATCAATAATTTCCATCATAAATTAATCCAATCACGATTTAAAACCTTGATGCATTCAGGTCATAATTGCTGCCAGTGCATTGGTTAACCCAAAAAGGCATCACTGAAAATTCAAGCATCCTCACCTTGAATTGGAAGTGGTCTTGAGCACATCAGTTCCTAGGATTCCCGGTTGGCAATAACTCTACTTTAAATCCCTTATACGCTGCCCCTGGCCCTTGATTATAATTCTCGTTTATGGCTACGGAGTATTTGTCCTTAATAGTCACATCGTTTAAGTCTCAATAATTTATATATATATATAGGCTCAAGCGTCCATTCCAAATATGATATCCGGTCCTTAATCGTTAGTCTCAGTCAATCCATCAACTATTTCCTTTTCACTAACCCAAATCTCACCACTTTTAATATCTCAAATTGGCGATCAAATATTGGATCCCAAATTCAACACTAAATTCTCGATTTGGTCACGATCCCTGGTCGCCTCCATGACCTCAGGGTAGTCTATACTTTCAAGCACAATCTCGACCACGTCTAACATCATTCGTGTCCTATTATAATCTAAAAGTGTGGGGCACAGTTTGAACATACATGTAAGTCATAAAACTAATCAAAAGCGGAGTAAAGTTTCATATGTCATAAGGATCATAATAGGTACATTAAGTTGGAATAGATTTATCAAATCATTTCAAAAGGAAAAGGGAAACAACAAGATCGTAACAAAACGTGCCAAATTGCCAAGATACAAAACAACAAAAGGCTTTTCCCCTTTTCAGAAAATTAAATTTCCAAAAGTGCTAGTCTAGTCTAGGGTACTACAACCCCTATTCCTTGAGTGTAGTCAAAGCATCCTCACTCGTAAAACTTCCACTACTAGAACTCCCTGCATAACCATTTGTACTAATTACTTCCATCTGGCATTCGATTGCTTTGGGCGAACCTAATTGGCTGCTGAGTATTTCCTCTTTTTAGAGGTACCAGGGCAATTCGAAATCTTATATTCGATACTACCGCACCACAGACACTTTCCTTACTTTATCCAGCACTTGTTCTCAGTGTGGTTCATCTTGCCACAGTATCCACATTTTTTGTGAGAAGTGACGGCTTGACCAGTTTGAGGATTTTCCTTGTATTCCTTCTTCAGTTCTATATTTTTACGTAGCAACTCAGTTTTCTCTGCATATTCCTATTTCCACCATCCTTCCCAGTAGTCAGTCAATTTCTTTTGAAATTTTGCCTCATTTCGAAGAATGTCTATTTCCTTACGTATTTCTTCCAAAGTTATCATTTTACCAATTGACTTAAGTCAAGTGCTAACCTGCCAGGTAAATCAAAGGGTCCAAACGAGTAGCCATTCGCAATGGGAGATCGAGCCATATTACTCTTTCATTCTTTCGCTTAGAGGTCGTCCCGAGATATAAATCTTAGCTATTCTCTGCTAAACATGGGTGAGCTCTTAAGTCTTCAAAAATTTACTACAATTACTCACAAATACAACTAGATACGGGGACTTTATTCCTTGATATAGAGTTTTCAGGTCTTACCTCACTCTCCAATACTTGTCTATGAAGTTGTTCGAGAAGAGATCATAATCTCTTAGTCTCATTAGTGCCTTATTGTATCCTTTCAATTCAATCTTATTATTTTAAGGTTAGGTTCTCCGTAAGACCTAGATAGGCGAACTTCAAGAATCATTCCATTTCTCACATCTCTCTCTTAGTCCCCAGGTTGGTTGATTGGTTTAGAACTTTAGTGCTCAACTAATCGTGCTAGGACATCAATCGTCTGGTTAATAAAAATAACTACGCGATTGTTTTCCTTCATTTCTAGGGTTTTGATTCAGTCCAGCAGTTGCCCTATAATCATTTCCTTGAGCTTGGAGTTACTTAACTCTTTGCCCTCGATCCCTTTTCACTCCTTTGACCACCCATAAATTTAACATGTTAGAAGGCATGACATAAGGTGAGTGCCCAAAATGGAGTTTGAAAAGTGATACTTTTATCACGCCAAACAAATACAAGAATAAAAGGGAAGACTCCGAAATAATCACAAATGTGTACAACCCAATCATGGATTGGAAATCATAAAGCAATAAAGTCAAGCATGTCGTGAGTAACGTTTAATTGCTTCAAAAGAGAAGAAACATAGTAAAACAAGATACAAAATGCAATGGCCTTTAAGCGAGTGCCACCCCGTCTATCTTTGGCAAAACTATAAAAATAGTTTAAATCACTACCTTAGTAATTGGCGGAGCAAAAAATCTTCACTACCTTCGTAGGATTATTTTCATTTCCAGCATTAGGAGTTTTAGATCTCATGTCCCTTATCGAATATCTTGTCATTCTCCATTTGTTCAACCAAGGTAACACACCCAGCCATCGACTTATCCATCTTATATTTAATTTTAGGCACTACCCTAACAAGTCGGGTCCTAACTTTTTAAAACTTCTCACAAGGCGCCTTTGTCTTTCTCGCTCCTTAAGTATCTCAATCTCCATTTCAGGAATTCTAGTAGTCTAGGCATCCGCAATTGCACTCATTTTTCGATTATCCCCTCGAATCACCCTAATTTTCTCGGATAGCCACTTTTAATGATCGATCACTATTAACACTCCATTATTTGGGCGCGAGCAAGTCCTTTGAAAATTACATAAAGTCCTAGTTATATGAATTGGATTATCTCTCCAATGCCCCCTTAGGTCTTTCTCGATAATGGACCACTGGAAGGCATCCCGAGACCATTTAATATCACCCTTACCTCCCATAGCTTACCCTTAAAAGTAAAAGCTCATGTAGGTCCAGATATATTCAATAAACTAGATCTAATCATTTCGTACTATCCCACATGTGTCACACAAGATCAAGACTCCTTGTCATCCACTAATTCAAAACCTAGGTTCTAGTTTTCATTTTCACAAGTTGTCACTTAACTTCCCAACCAGTTCCACAGTCCGGCATCCTAAATTTTTAAGCCTATGATACACTACAGAGATCTGAAGCCTAAACTCTGATACCAATTGTGATGCCCCCACTTCTCCCCAAGGCGAACCAAAGGGTATCCGCGGGACGCCTGCCTAGCTCTCGTCAGGACTCAAGCAATTCCATTCAAATTTATTATTGAACTACACAACACACATAAATAACTTAAATACAGTAAATGCGGAAGCGTTCAAGTTTAACAATATTCATCCATTAACCAACCTGCACGTCAGGTGTTTAAAGTACATCATGAGTCCCAAATATACATCACGCCCCAAAAGTTACATTTCAATTCCAGAAGTACAACCCAAAACCAAGGGCATAGCCAAAAAATAATAAAAATCCTAAATAAAAGCACGTCAGGAGGGTTTCTCCAGTACACCTTCAAGTTCAACCCTGTTAAGGAAAACAAATCTATAGGGTGAGCAAAACGCTCGTGAGGCCAAGAACACACATGCAGGCACATAGTTCAGGTAACAAGCCCAAGTAACAGTTCAAGTGATAACTTGCAAATAATTAATAATGCCAACGAAATGTAAACAGAAACAATTCAAGGATATGGTAGCTCTCAGGAGCTAAGTTCCACTTGTTTTGCCAGTTCATTCATACATCTTCTCGCGATGACTCTCCGTCAACCGGGTTGATATTTCCAAACCGTAGATCACCACTTACTTCTCATCCGTCCACCATACACCGCTTCGGGCCCGCACGACATTTATAAGGCGATACTCCACGAGTATGCCAAGCAGGATCTCTCAATAGATCAAGTTTATCATGTGAATCTCATGGCTCACCGAGGTTCCCGACCAAGCCCATGCCGGCTCGAGTTCCAAGGTCGGCCTATGAGTTTGGGTGTCTCCCATGTATCATGTAAGTGTCGAGAAGATTCACTCCAACAACATATGCAATCATAGCATACCATGTCATGTATTCAAGCATTTGACAGGTTTAAGCATGTATTTCAGGTCATGTAAACCAGGCAAACCATGTTAAGCATGAATCATTCGTTCAAATGAGAACGAGTGCGATAAAGTGCACACTCGATTCCATTTTTCAAAATCGAGTAGGCTAAGCATGTAATCAGGTAAGCCAAGCATGAATCAAGTCCGTAGAGTTCAAGTAGTCATACACTTGACACTCACCAGCAAATCAAGAAGAAATTTTTTTGGAAGTTCAAGTGTGCACGGTAGGATCCTCTTGAAGGTCCTCGTGTGCGCCTGAGCAAATAATAATGTATTATCATTCATATATCCCAATTATCAAGGAAGATTGTACACTAGTACAATCTAAGGAAACTTCACGAAAACGAACCTCAATTCTCGCAAATCGAGATTCAACTAGAGTTTCTTAAAGTACAAGGGCGATCGAGTTTTCATTTTAGAAAATCAAGTATAAAACGTTCAAGTAATATCGAAAGGATAAAGAATGCTTGAAAACTCCCTTCTTTTGAAATTCGGAAAATTTTCGGTTTTGATACGATATTTTGAAAAATTGTATCTCACATTCTACATGTCAAAAATTGGAAAACTTGGTACCATTGGAAACCTATTTGAAAGTACTAAAAGTTCTTGGAAGACACTTTTCCATGAATCTAAGTGGAAGGTATTCAAAATGGGCTTAAAGTTGCAATTCCAGAACACTCGGAATTGAGCCGGGGTTGATTTTTCGCTAACTTTGGAAATTCGGCAGAATTCACACGTTGCGAGTTAGCCTCTGAAATTTGTAACTCAATTAGAGTTGCAAGTAAGGCTTATAACAGAAAAAACGGATCAAGGATTGGAGTTTCGAGCACCAAGATATGGTAGCTCAAAGTTGGGGAAAATTCAAGACTGTTGAACAATTTCCAGATGTGGGTTTCCGACTTTGGATCTTTAGTTAAGTGTCGAAACGGGCTTGGATTGATCCCAAATTTTGTAGTATAGTACTCCTATATGAAAGGTATCTCTCTATCAAATTTCGTGGAAAAATACCTTCGGGAAGATAGTTAACCAATCAGCCAAAGTTTCGAAAATCACAAGGCAAAACTGCCTTGACCCTTTTGTTTTCCAGTCCAAACATTTGGTAAAGAAAAAATTCCTCAAACATGGCTCATCGATGTAGGCAAAGCCTAAGGAACATTCATGGTACATTTGGTAAGTGTTTAGCACCAAAACATTCGGTTAACAAGTCTATACCAAGTGTTGTATCAAATCTGTCCAAGAATCAGGGTTTTCAAGAGCAGAGCAGTCACCATATTTCGACCACAAATCACTCGATTGAACTCAGAATTGGGCATGGTTAATGGCGTTGGAAAACACATTCATAGGGCTATAATTTCACAGAAGAAATCATTTTAAGATTCAGCATGCAACTGGCTCGAAATTAAGCCTAAAGTTGCAGCATCACCAAATCGTTCCAGCAGAACAGAGAAACAGGGTAGCCTTCTTAAAATGATTAGTTTGGCTCACACACTTGGAACAAAAACGTGCATTTTATACCGTTGGAAAGGTGTGGATGTCTAGTTTCAAATGCCACTGACGGCACTCGATTTCGACATCGGAGTACAGAGTTATGGACGAAATACGAACACTGATCTGAGCATTACGGGAACAGTTTCCAGATTGCTAGCTTTGGGAAATAAATTCATTTGACCAACCAAAACTCAATATGTTTCAATGAAAATTTTTATACAACTACTACAACATGTAAACAACACAATCAAGCCATTAAATCCTCAAATTTTTGCATTAAAGTGGCCGAACAAAGTAGGGGTAAAATGGTCAGATTTGGCCTTTGCACCCATCATGAGTTTCCATCAATTTTCCACCAATAAACCACTAATTTAAACACTAATCCAACATTAAATCCATCATCAAACATTATATCAGCCATCAACACAGAGGTGGGAGTTCATAGAGCCCACCTTCTAATTTTTCCAACAACCACAACAACCCATATAAAAATTCAAGCTCATAAGTGTAATTTAACTTCCCTAGGACAAGAATTTTAGAGCGGATCATTACCTACTTTGGTTGACGAACAAGTCAGAAATTTCGGCCCCTCTTTGCTCTTAAGTGAGCCGTGAAAAGCTCCCCCTTTTTAGTTAGATGTGATCTCCAAGTCTTTAGCTAAGTAGTGTTAAAATTTGAGAGGATTTGGTAGTGATTTGAGCAAGATTTTAGAGTGAAAAGTTGAAGAACTTTGGTTGTTTCTTTGCAGCTTGATGGCCGGCCAAGAGAGCTAGGAGAAAGAGATGTTTGGTCTGACTTTTTGGCTTACAAAGGAATCTTAAGAACTAAGAGTTTAGGTGCAGAAAAGTCAGCCGCAAATAGTGCGCATACGCGCGCGTTTTGTACTCGGTTCCTCTTGCATTTGTTTCACTAATGCACTAAACCTCTAATGCACTTATATTCATACAAATATTATTCACTCTTAATTGTCCCAAAACAATGGTCCAAAGTCCCTCAATTAATCGCACGCGTGAGAACGCGTATTTCCAATTTAGGCGCGATAAAGTGAAACCTTCAAGAAATTCTTATAACGATCGTACCACTAACTATCACTTAAGTCTTTAAACCTAAAATTACCTATTTTAGGACCATTGTACATGTCTCCAAATTTTCGAACTTATTGTATTCTCAGTTGGCTAAAGTTTCCAAACACATTTTCACTATTTTCGTTAAACAAGCTTCCAAAAAAATTAATTTTTTGAAACAAGTCACTTTAAAAATATAATGAAGCTATAATTCTATGTTTTTAGGTCTAACAAAGGATAGAAAATAATATTCAGAATAAATGGGAAATTAAATATTCAAATAAGCTCGAAATAGGAATTTAAAATAATACATTTTGCGAGTCCTCACAGGAGTCTAGTATTAATTTCTCGATTAACCTTTCTTAATTTACTATTGATCATTCCTAATTCTCCAATATTAATACACTCCCGATTCAAGTATAGTCTCAAAAAACGTGTACTCGTTATTCCGAACTAAACGAATTTTCGAAAAGTGAATTTTCCAACAAAATGTTTTAAAATATAAAAGAGGCGTTTTTCCATATAACTGGATTTTTAAATGGTTGAAATAAATAATTCGGAGAAAATGAGCAACTAATTATTTAAGTAAACTTGTAATATTCGATAAATAAACAGAAATTTTCGAGTCCTCACAAGCCATCAGAGGTTTCGGCATTTTTGCTAATTTTTTAAAGGGTCGTGCAAAATTGGACTGCTAATTATCTTCCGTCTCGAAAAGAATTTCAATAAATTTAAGGGATTGTCTTTTGATTTAGATCCACATCTAGATAGATTTATAGTCTGGATCTTTTGTTAAAAGATACTATTTTTGCTATTTAGCCTTTACTTTCGTTTCAGTTAATATAGCATGTCCCATTCAAGAAAACTGTTGAAATGAAAATAAAGGTCTGGGATAGATGTGTTTTAAGATAGTACTCATATTTGTATATTTGTTGTTTTGTTGAGTTTCAATCAATTTTTGAACTCAATAGAATGACAGATTTTTTATGTATTTCAAATTATTTTCTATTTATTTATTATGTGTGTTTTATTCTATTTTGAGATTGTCACAAATAAAATCTTTTGACCGTTGGATATCACCATTTTGGAATTTGATGGATGCAATCTTGATATCTCTCGCGAACTTGAAATCAAGCAATCAGAAATTCAAAACGAAAGTGATACCGAGAAAGAATGTGAATTGATTTCAAGGAGTTTAGAACAATATGAAGAGAAATCCAAACCGAAGTTAGAAAAAACAGAAATTATTAATATTGATACAAAGATGGAGGTTAAGAAAATCAAAATTAGTATTTATTTGAATAAGAAGCAAAAGAAGGAAATGGTCGAGCTCTTAACTTTGTTTTAAGATGTGTTTGTGTGAGAACCCGTAAAAACCCTAATATTTTCCTAGGGTTTATTTCCCCTTAATTGCATGTTTTCTGCATTTTCTGGCTTAGAAATATTTTCTTAGTGGATTTTATGAGCAATTATAGTTTTAAGATGATTTTTCTAGCATTGGAGAATTTTTAGAAAATTACGAGTAAATAGTGGACGTGGGACCCACTAGTGCGAAAAGTTCGAATAAATTCGGCCAATAAGGTTAAGTTTCGGATACTGTGTAAAATTTATCGGGTGTTAAGTGATAAGTAGAGTGTGTGAAGTGATTGATGTGAGAGAGAAAAGAAAGATAGGAAGGCATTTAATGAGATGCCACATGTCACTTTCTCATTGGTTATGACTTAAGAAACACTATTCACCTTTTGACAAATTTTTGACTTTTGACCCAATTAGTAAATAACTTCAAAAATTCATTAAAATCCCCTCATTTTCTCTCCACCATAGCCGGCCCTCTCAAGCTCCAAGGAAGACAAAACTCTTCAACATTCAAGCTTCTAACAAGTCCAAATCCACCAAATCAAGTGTTTAACTTAGTTTTTGCTCCATAAAATCTTACCTTTTAGTGATAGTGAGTGCTTTAGTGAAGCTTGTTTGAAGGCTTAAGGTGTCCAACATCCTCCTCTCTCTTGTTTCTTGGTAAGTGATGCTACAACCTCTCCCCTATACCTAATGATGGTTATATTATGCTTAATGGTGGCATGAGAGAAGGAATATATGATTTGTTTCTTGATTTGGTTTGTTTTGGTGAAGTTTTCCATTTATGATGATTTTTCTGGTTTAATTGGATTATGATGGTGTGGTTGTTGGTGATGATTGGCAATGGACTAAAATGACTCTAGTGGGTGTGAAAGGTGGATAAATGCAACCAATTTTGGATTTGGTGTGAAAATTGAAAAGTTAGGGTTCTTAAATCCCAATTCTGTCTGGTTTTAGATCACTGGGTTAGAGGCTGAATTAGACTTTGCTCAAAACATGAAAGTTGTAGGTATTGGTGTGATTGAGATGCCTGTAAAATTTCAGGTCATTTGGATTAATGTAGAATGAGTTATGACGGAATTACTGTAGCTGTTCTGCTTTGGACAGAATGCGAAAACTGCGATAGTAATTGACCATTTTGACTGGAATTGGTTTGGATTTTGGGGTTGGTGTCTTCTGATGAAATGTAGCTGAGTGTCTTAGCTAACATATGCCTTTGGAATTTCGGCATTTGGACTGGTATGGACTGAGATATACCGATTACAGTTTTTTGTGTTTTGCGAACCTGTTTTAGGAATTCTGGGTTAGTATTTGGCATATTTGACCTAGTTGTGTTACGAACTGGATTGAGTGGTCTTCTACACTATTGTAGCCCTGTTTCATAGCTTCGAAACGGTGGGTCTTACACCCCCATCCGATAATCGTAGAGAATTTGACGCCATTACCGCATAATGAGTGTAAAACAGTTTTCTATTTGGGGGCCAAGACTAAGGCCATTTTCTAATTTCTGGTTTGCTATTATACTCATTTATGTATATGAAACCCCATTGGGGTTGTGTTTAGCGTTGCTATATGACTCGTTATCGAGTCTCATTGTATGTGTTATATGTTCTAGGGCTTGAAGGTAGTGCACGACGGCTTGGTGATCGTGGTACATGAAATACCACTTACTTGCTTGGTGAGTATACCACTCACTAAATTGTTACTATGTGGCTTTGTTAAATGTTATGTGATGCCTTGATGGCTTACTCGAATATTGAAATTGATTAAGGTGAGGGTGTACTTGACCGCCCTCACCTCTTTTGATATTGTCACTGAATGGCTACCGTTTTATTGCATTACTGAACTTGATATATTGGTTGGTGAATTCCATTTCATGGAAACTGAATTGATGTCGTTTGGACGATGTCCAACGGCCTTACTGCATTACTGAGCTCAACCCCGTTTGGTAGTCAATTGGATCGAGCCGGCGAGGGCTTGGTCGTGAAGATTGAATTGCCACGGGGACTGTACTGGGGAACCTTGTGGTAACGAGACCCTTGGTTCCGGTAAACTCGAGTATTACCAAAATATTACTGAATGGAGTGCGGGCCCGGTTGGGGTATGATAGGTGGAAGGAATGGAAGTAAAGTGTGGTCTACGGTTTGGTACTTTTAACTTTGACGGAGGGTCAATGGGGTTGGATCAAGATTACAAGCGTGGAATTGGGCTCTTGAGAGCCGACCGTATCCTTTTACCATTTTGCTTCATTGCTTATTTGTGCACTTTAAATGAAAGTTCATTCTTATATGACTTTGATTGCTTACTGGGTGGTATACCACTGGGCTTTAGCTCATTCCGTGTCATTTGTTTTCCTTACAGGAAAATGAACACTTTTGGAAAGATTTTGATAGTTGGATGACAAGTTGATCTCTTGTACATGTAATTTTGTTTAGCTCCTTGAGGGTGATAACCCTAAGTGTATAGCTTTCTTTAATGAAGGGCTTGTGTTGGCCTAAATGTATTGGTAGGAACTAATGGGATCGCTTGTACGCCATTTGGCTTGTAAATGTTGATTTTAATGTATATATATGCTTGGCTGTGATTTGGATGAATTTCGGATCAAGACGACTTCAAACGAAAACGGAAAAGTTTTGGCGTGAATGAACAGTACCAAATCCGGCCAGGAATCCGGCCAGAAACTGGCCGGATTGAAGGCCGGATTGGCCTTGGAAAAAAAAAGAATCCGGCCAGTTGTTCTCTGGCCGGTATCCGGCCAGACAATCCGGCCGGAATCTTGGCCGGATTGCCGGTCGGATTGCATGGGGTTTTGGAAAAATTTGGATTGCTCTCGGCCTTGTATCCGGCCGAGAATCCGGCCGGAAATCCGGCCAGATTCCGGCCGGATTCTGACGTGGCCTGCACTATTCATTTCGGCTTCGATTTTCGTTTTTTTAAATTTTGTGATTTTGGTTTGTTTGCGCGCAAAGGTATGTTCCGGAACGTTATAGATTGACGTAAACTGTACCGTTAGTCCTGGCGAGAGCTGGGCAGGCAGTCCGCTAACCCCTTTGGTTCGCCTTAGGGGAAGGTGGGGCTGTCACAGGTGGTATCAGAGCCTAGGTTTGAACTAGCCTGGGTGTGAGAGAAGTGCTCGACTTGAGAATGCTATTGTTAATACCTATTACGGTTATTCATATTATTTCTTCCTTTGTTATAGGATGGATGCGAGTGGTGACCCGAGTGACCGCCCGGTAGGCGATCGTCCTCGTAGCACGCTGCCGACAATTAGGTATCAACTGAGACAGAAGGGGGCCGTGGTGCGTTGGAGCCCGGCTAGCTGCGTTCGACAGTGTGAGTGTCGTAGCAATTATGCCTACCCAAATACACTAGTTTTGTCGGTGGCAAAGGAACGCGAGGAGTTTGCTAAGGAAAATACTAAGCTTGAAGCTGCGGTTGCTACATTGGAGGCTGAGGTGGCTCAGGCAAAGGCGACCAATGACAAGCAAGCCGCACGTATCATGGAGCTAGAGTATGACGTGAATGAGGCGGAGGACCGAGTTAATGACTTATGTGATCAACTGAGGGATGGTCGCGAGCGTGAGGTCAAGCGAGCTCGCAAAGTGAGGGGTCGTGCTGAGGCGATCCTTAACCTATGCGACGATGGACTCGAGGAGTCTAGCGATGAGGCCTCGTATGCTGGGGCCGAGGCTGGGGAGGAATCTACCCCATCGCCTGGGTCTCAGACCCCGGCAACCGACTAAGCTATGATATCTAGGCACCTTTTGGCTAGTGGTGGTTTTTGAATGTACATAGGGACAGGGATAGAGCCTTAGCTAACCATTTTGGATATAGAGTTAGCTACGTGTAAATCTCTTTTGATAGGCCTATCCTCAGGTGGATCTTTTGTGTACGTACGTGCTCTGACCGTACCTGACTGACTGATTGTAAATCTGTGTTTGGCTTGTATATATGTGTGCTTGTGATCTTGTTTGAAAGGCATCAATATGTGTTTTTGTGCAAAGTTAAATATCGCTTATATGTTCTACTGCTGCTTTGGTATAGTACTTTTGCCTAGACCAAGTATACCTTATGGAAGGAACACGAAGTGGTCGGGGACGCGGGCGCGGTAGGCAACCCACACCGGTTAGGGAAACGGGGGAAGCTTCTACTGGACCAAATCCTGAACCCCAGATAGACCCCAACGTTCAAATAGCTGCTGCTATGCAGCAAATGACCAACCAACTTGCACAAGTAGTGCAACAACAGGGCCAAAACCCAAACCCTAACCCCGGAAACCCTGGCCACCATACCGAGAGCGAAGATAGAGCTCTAGAACGTTTTCAAAAGTTTTCCCCGCCAAAGTTTATTGGGGGACCCGACCCTGATGTGGCTGAGAAATTGCTTGAGAAAATGGTTGATATATTCGCGGCCCTACACTACCCGGACGAACGGCAGGTCACTTTTGCCGTGTTTCAACTTGAAGGGGCTGCCCGTTCCTGGTGGAACGTAATTAGACAGAAATGGAAGCGAGAGCAGACTCCGAGGACGTGGGTGAACTTCATCCGGGAATTTAATGTCAAGTTTTTCCCTCCTCTAGTCCAGGAGAGGAAGGAGGACGAGTTTATCCGGCTCCGGCAAGGGGCTCAGACGGTGGCGGAGTACGAGAGCCAGTTTACCCGCCTGTCCAAATTCGCGCCTGAATTAATCATGACCGAGCAACGACGGGTGAGGCGCTTTATTCAGGGCTTGAACGTTGAGATCCAGAAAGACCTCGCGGCGGCTCAAATCACCACGTTTAGCGAGACAATGGAAAAAGCCCAACGGGTTGAGAGTGCACGGCTTCAGGTCCGAAACTTCCAGGCTAAGAAGCGTGGTTTTCCTGGGAGTACGTCCGGACAAGGTGAGAAGAGCACTCCCTCCAAATTTGGACGAGGCATGGGTGGTGGTCGTCATTCTGGGTCAGGCAGAGGGACTCCGTTTAGGGGTAGTCAAGCTGGGCGAGGACCGAGGGGAAACGTTCAGAGTGGCTCAGCTTCTGCACCTCGCGGTCCCTGTGGGCACTGTGGGAAGACAAACCACACCGAGGATAATTGCTGGAGGAAACTGGGTAAATGCCTGCGGTGTGGAAGTGCGGACCATCAACTGGCTACATGCCCGGTCCTGAAACAAGACGGAAAGGGGAGCCAACTACCGTCGAGGACCAATACTGGACCAGCCAAGGGAGATGGATCCAAACCGAAGGTGTCAGCTAGGGTTTACTCCTTAGAGCCCCACCAGATCCCAGAGTCTTCCGAGGTGGTGGAAGGTACGATCCCTATATTCCACCGCTTTGCCAAAGTTTTAATTGATCCGGGTGCCACTCATTCGTTTGTTAACCCTGATTTCATGTGTGGCATCGATATAAAACCTGCTAGTTTACCATATAACTTAGAGGTTAGTACACCTACGGGGAATCAACGTTTGGTGACTAGTATGGTTTATAAGGATTGCGATGTATGGATAGGTGAAAGGAGGTTTCTAGGGGACTTGATTAGCTTATCCATTAAGGGGTACGACGTGATTCTGGGTATGGACTGGTTAGCCAAATATAACGCCCAACTGGACTGTAAAACGAAAATAGTTGAATTTCGCATTCCTGGCGAGGCAACCTTAAGGTTGGATATAAGGGGTAGGTTAGCCTCATCTGCTCTCATTTCGAGCATTCGAGCTAGGAAACTGATAAGTAAAGGGGCGCAAGGATTTTTGGCCTTCTTAATTAACACCCCTACAGATAAGCTAAAAGTAGAAGACGTGGCCATAGTGAGGGACTTTCCGGATGTTTTTCCTGACGAGTTAGTAGCCCTACCTCCGGAAAGAGAGATAGAATTTCGAATAGATCTTTTACCTGGAACTGCACCTATCTCGAAAACCCCTTACCGAATGGCGCCTGCAGAACTTAAAGAGCTTAAGTTGCAATTGCAAGACCTTTTGGAGCGGGGATTCATCCACGAGAGTGAGTCTCCTTGGGGAGCTCCGGTCCTATTTGTGAAGAAAAAGGATGGAACGTTGAGGATGTGCATTGATTACCGGGGGCTGAACAACGTGACCATCAAGAATAAATATCCACTGCCCCACATCGATGAGTTGTTTGACCAGCTGCAGGGAGCAGTGGTCTTCTCGAAGTTGGACCTCCGACAGGGATACTATCAGTTATTGATAAAGAAGGAGGACATTCCGAAAACTGCTTTCAACTCGAGGTACGGGCATTACGAGTTCGCCGTTATGCCCTTTGGACTGACCAATGCTCCCGCCGCCTTCATGGACTTAATGCATAGGGTTTTTAAACCCTACCTGGACCGATTTATCGTGGTGTTCATTGACGACATTTTGGTCTACTCTAAGTCACGCGGGGAGCATGAGGAGCATTTGAGAGTGGTATTGCGGACGTTACGGGAACATCAACTGTACGCCAAGTTTAGCAAATGCGAGTTCTGGTTGGAGAAAGTAGCATTTCTAGGGCACGTGATCTCTCATGAAGGTATTTCGGTGGACCCGGCGAAGGTTGAGGCCGTGACAAATTGGAAGAGGCCAGAAACCCCCACGGAAATTCGTAGCTTTCTAGGGCTAGCTGGGTACTACTGAAGGTTCATTAAGGATTTTTCCAAACTGGCAGGACCTCTAACTGACTTGACAAAGAAGCATGGCCAGTTTATCTGGAACGGCCGATGCGAAACGAATTTTCAAGAATTAAAGAAAAGATTAACCATGGCTCTAGTACTGGTCTTGCCAAATGGAGTGGACGGGTTTGCAGTATATGCGGACGCGTCGCGAGAGGGATTGGGATGTGTTTTGATGCAGAACCGAAATGTGATAGCTTTCGCATCTAGGAAATTGAAGCTTCACGAGCAGAACTACCCGACTCATGACCTGGAATTAGCCGCTGTTGTATTTGCTCTGAAAAAGTGGAGGCATTACCTATATGGGGTGACCTTCGAAGTGTATTCGGATCACAAAAGTCTGAGATACCTTTTCTCCCAGAAGGAGCTGAACATGAGGCAACGAAGATGGATGGAATTTCTGGAAGATTACGACTGTACGATCAATTACCATCCGGGAAAGGCAAATGTGGTAGCGGATGCCTTGAGTCGTAAGGTGCAAGTAGCAGGACTAATGATTAAGGAGTGGGATTTGCTAGAATCCGTGTGTGAGTGGAAACCCTGTCTAGGGAGCCATAAGGTGATATTTGGCAATGTTAGGGTTACCTCCACTCTACTGGAACGTATAAAAGAGGCGCAAGGCGAGGATTTGATGGTACGGAAGCGGAGAGAGAAATTGGAAAAAGGGAGAAACTACGGACTTTAATTTGAGTCCCGAGGGTATTTTGAAGTATCGGAACCGAATCGTAGTACCAAAGGATGAATCGTTGAAAGCAGAAATTCTGGAGGAAGCTCATAGGTCTAAGTACACAATCCATCCGGGTAGCAGCAAGATGTATCAAGACCTAAAAGGAACTTATTGGTGGGATAATATGAAGAGGGAAATAGCTCAATACGTGCAGAAATGTCTTATTTGCCAGCAAGTGAAGGCAGAGCATCAAAAACCATCGGGTCTGTTACAACCCTTGGAGATACCCGAGTGGAAATGGGAAAACATCACAATGGACTTCGTATCCGGTTTACCAAGGACGCAAAGAGGACACGATGCCGTTTGGGTGATCGTTGATCGCTTAACCAAGTCGGCCCATTTCTTGCCGGTGAACATGAAGTACTCAATGGATAAATTGGCTCGACTGTACATGGATGAGGTTGTAAGACTACACGGTGTTCCTGTGAGCATCGTTTCCGATCGGGATCCACGGTTCGTATCACGATTTTGGCAGAAATTTCAAGAAACCCTGGGGACGAAACTCAATTTGAGCACTACCTATCACCCTCAGACGGATGGCCAATCGGAACGGACGATTCAGACTCTTGAGGACATGCTACGAACATGTATTCTAGACTTCGGAGGCAATTGGGGTCAGCACATGACCTTAGTCGAATTTGCATATAACAATAGTTTCCATTCGTCGATTCAAATGGCTCCGTACGAAGCTCTCTACGGACGCAAGTGCCGCTCACCGATTTACGGGGACGAAGTAGGTGAAAAGAAAGCACTGGACCCGGCAACCATTCCCTGGATGGAAGAGGCTCAGGAAAAGGTCAAGTTAATTCGGCAACGACTTCAAAAAGCTCAAAGTCGACAAAAGAGCTACGCGGATAATCGAAGGAAAGACTTGGAGTTTGAAGTTGGGGACTACGTATTCCTCAAGATCACACCCTTACGAAGTCTTACAGCGGGGAAAGGAAAGAAACTCCAACCACGGTACGTCGGACCCTACAAGATCCTTCAGAGGGTTGGAGCGGTTGCGTATCGATTGGAACTACCGTCGAGTCTCTCTCGAATCCACGATGTATTCCATGTCTCGATGCTAAAGAAGTACCATCCTGATCCATCCCATGTATTGCAACCGGAGGATATCGAAGTGGATGAATCACTGGCCTATGAAGAGAAACCAGTCGAAATACTCGATCGAAAAGTCAAAGAACTCAGAAATAAGCGGATTCCGCTAGTGAAAGTGCGGTGGAGAAACCACGGAGTTGAGGAAGCTACCTGAGAGATGGAAGAGGAAATGCGAAAGAAATACCCAAACCTTTTCGGAAATTAAGGTGAGAAATTTCGAGGACGAAATTCTTTTAAGGGGGGGAGAGTGTGAGAACCCGTAAAAACCCTAATATTTTCCTAGGGTTTATTTCCCCTTAATTGCATGTTTTCTGCATTTTCTGGCTTAGAAATATTTTCTTAGTGGATTTTATGAGCAATTATAGTTTTAAGATGATTTTTCTAGCATTGGAGAATTTTAGAAAATTATGAGTAAATAGTGGACGTGGGACCCACTAGTGCGAAAAGTTCGAATAAATTCGGTCAATAAGGTTAAGTTTCGGATACTGTGTAAAATTTATCGGGTGTTAAGTGATAAGTAGAGTGTGTGAAGTGATTGATGTGAGAGAGAAAAGAAAGATAGGAAGGCATTTAATGAGATGGCACATGTCACTTTCTCATTGGTTATGACTTAAGAAACACTATTCACCTTTTGACAAATTTTTGACTTTTGACCCAATTAGTAAATATCTTCAAAAATTCATTAAAATCCCCTCATTTTCTCTCCACCATAGCCGGCCCTCTCAAGCTTCAAGGAAGACAAAACTCTTCAACATTCAAGCTTCTAACAAGTCCAAATCCACCAAATCAAGTGTTTAACTTAGTTTTTGCTCCATAAAATCTTACCTTTTAGTGATAGTGAGTGCTTTAGTGAAGCTTGTTTGAAGGCTTAAGGTGTCCAACATCCTCCTCTCTCTTGTTTCTTGGTAAGTGATGCTACAACCTCTCCCCTATACCTAATGATGGTTATATTATGCTTAATGGTGGCATGAGAGAAGGAATATATGATTTGTTTCTTGATTTGGTTTGTTTTGGTGAAGTTTTCCATTTTATGATGATTTTTCTGGTTTAATTGGATTATGATGGTGTGGTTGTTGGTGATGATTGGCAATGGACTAAAATGACTCTAGTGGGTGTGAAAGGTGGATAAATGCAACCAATTTTGGATTTGGTGTGAAAATTGAAAAGTTAGGGTTCTTAAATCCCAATTCTGTCTGGTTTTAGATCACTGGGTTAGAGGCCGAATTAGACTTTGCTCAAAACATGAAAGTTGTAGGTATTGGTGTGATTGAGATGCCTGTAAAATCTCAAAACATGATTGTGATTGAGATGCCGCGTAGGAGTAAAACTGGCAACGCCTACAGCGGCGGGTCCGACTAGCGGTATACCACAGCCGGATCGGACCTCCGGGTCTCTCCTGATAGTCGATGACTCGGGGGCGCCTCTGAGGTGGCTCGCCTCCGCCTGCACCACTGGTACCGGCCATAACCTACAAAGATAGCAAAGGTTTATAGCTTAAACAATATTTTCACACTTAATGGTGTCTAAACACAATCCCCAAGAGTTCTAAGAAACAGGTTTTAGATTCGCCCAGGTTATTTCTAGCCTATGCTCTGATACCACTTGTGACAGCCCCACCTTCCCCTAAGGCGTACCAAAGGAGTTAGCGGACTGCCTGCCCAACTCTCGCCAGGACTACTAAAACGGTCGAACACTAACTCAAGTCGTTCGGGAAAATATTGGCGCGCTTAATCAACCCAATAAATGAGAAACGGGAAAACAAAAGGCAAAACGTAAAGCGATTAGTGGCTGCCACATCACAATCCGCCAAGATCCCATTGATTACAAGAAATTTCCAACAATCACTGAAAAGAGTATATACAAGCCAAGTACAATCCATTGGATAGGAATACACCCTATTACAAACCACTTTTGTATGGTTACAAGCCAAAAGAAAACATTTAAATCCAAGTACAACAAAGGTTCCAACTATTGAGGAGCTATACAAAATCTCTCAACTAGCTCCACTCAACTTACTCATCACAGTCAAAAGTCCAAAAGATAATTCCCTGTAAGGAAAACAAAATTTACGAAGTGAGCTTTCGCCCAATGAGGTACTGTCACGTACATATACCAAGATCACATAAACTCAAGAGCATTCAGTCCAAATACGTTCGTCAAGTAAGTAAAAGTAATAACACCCAAATGTAAGGAATAAAAGGATACGGATGGCTCTCAAGAGCCCTTTTCCTCTTTTGCCATACTTGATCTCATCTCATTGACTCTCCGTCAATGTATACCAGGTAATCATGACCGTAGACCCCTCTTTACTCCAATTATCCGTCCACCTCACTTTCCCCTTACCGGGCCCGAACACCACACAGTACAGAATTGGTATTACTCGAGTAAACCGGAATCTAGGGTCTCATACCCAAAGATTCTCAAATACAGTCCCCATGGCTTGTCAAATGTCCCCGACCAAGTCCTTACTGGCTCGAGTCCATTGACTTCCAATGAGGTAGAGCTCAAAGTAAACAGTACAGATCCAGAGTTACATTAAGGATCGGCATCCAAGCGACACCAAATCAAATACAGTCAAGAGTATTCCAGTTATATCATAACCAAACAAGTAGGCCAGAGAGTACGAGAGTGGTAAAGTACACCCTCGCCTCACCTAGTCCAAACAATCATCACAACTAGTCCAAAACACAGAATTCAAGTATAAGAAAGCCACGGAATAACAAATATGTGAGTAGTACACTCACCAAGTCAAACAAAGTAATTTCACAAGTTTTCGCCCGACGTGAGCCTCGGATCACCGGCACGCCCTATAATAATCAAGAAAGTACAATTAAGACTCAAACACGAGTCGAATACCTTTTAATAGGAACTATTAAGGTAAAACCCAAATATAGCTTGGAAATGAAAAATACATAATATTTAGGGTTAAAAGTAGAAACAACCCTAAAATTATTCATTTCTAGTCAATCTCAACCCAACTCACAAGGATCCAATGCCCTAGACACTCGGACAGCATTTCCCCTAAAATTTCAGCTTTTCCAACCTACAAGACACCAATAAAAACCATCCAACACAACCACAAGCACCCAAACAATTCATAAGGCATTCAATATACTTCATTAGGGTCACAATACCCCTCAATAATAGCCAATTAGAAGCTCAACAATCAACCATAGCAAAGCCCCAATTGAAACCCTAAATCTGAAATTTTTCGCACAAGCGGCAATTTCCGCAATTAACTACAATTAACGCACAAGTGAGCTATAAAACACCATTTGGAACCACCAAATCAAACCCAATCATATCCATCATATGAAACCAGAAAAATTCCAAGAAAAATCAGAAAATTAGGAAACTTCACTCCAATCCACCAAATCTTCCGTACAATCACGTATATAGCTACTATAAGGCACCATTTGGCCAAAATTAGAAACAAAAGATGAGTTCCAAGCAATATACCTTAGATCTTCAAGAAAGGTTGAAGCTTAGAGAGTTTTCTTCCAAAATAACACCACCAAGGTCTTCAAACACTCCAAGCAAAGTGATTTTACGGACTAATTCAAGAAACAATCGGTTGATTTTCGAGATTGAAGCAAGATTAGAAGATGGAAGTTGAAGAATTTTCTCCCTTTGCTAGCAAGAGAGGTTCGGCAATGAGGAGGTGAAGAATGAAGAGGTTTTGGTCAAATTTGGACTTTTATGTAATGACAAAGAAAGTTAGGCAAAGTTAGGTAAGCTTGGTCCAACCACATTTGGACACGTGGCACCTTGTTTTGTTTAGTGTTATCCTCTTGTCCCTCCAGAGTTAATCCATCTAGGTAACCTCTAATCATCTCCTAACACCTAGTAATGAAATCCCTTTATGAACAATTTAACCGAATTGGTCGAATTTCTCTCACTAAATGCACTAGCGGGTCCCACGTCCAAAATACGTTCCAAATTTCTCACGAACTACCTTATACTAGAAAAATGATTTAAAAACTATATTTACTGATAAAATATTGATAAAAGTAATATAGTAAAGAAAATACAAGAAAACGGTGCACAGGAATAAAATAATAAATAAATAAATAATTTTTTTTTTCTCTGGGTTCTCACATGATTTTGTTCATTCAATAATTTATTTATTGTTTGATCACTTAGAAAAGAGGGTAAATTTCATATTGAACAAAAAGTGGCCATAACTTAATTAGGTTTTTAATCAACCTAATTCACCCCCTCTTAGGTTGTCTTCAATCCTCACAATTGGTATCAAAATGCATGCTATGTGAAAGGGGGTGTTTTCTGAGATTATAAGTTTGGTACTTCAAAAATTTTTTGATGCATTGAGTGATAGGGAGCTTTTGGCTCAATTATTTCTTCCTCCGTCTATTGTTTTATCATCATTAAAAGGGGAGAGATTGTTAATCTTAGTTCCTAACTTTTGATGTTTACAAAACAAATGGATAATATTAATGTCTCTTCAAAAATACTTTCAGTTATGCAGCAATTTGATTCTATGAACAAGTGCAATTGAAAGAAGACAAAGGTTGTTGAAAGCTATCGGACGCATAGATTGGACATTCGATAATCATTACGCAACTTCGAACGCATGAAGAATTCCACCACTGGATGGCCGAAGGAAATAAGACATTCACTTGGCTCACCGACCTCGATCGGGGACAAGCATCGGACGTCCGATAGGATCGTTCAAGCTTGACGAAACCAATCGAACGCCCACAAAGACAATACCGGACGTCCGATAGAATTGAAGAAGATTTTACAAACTCACTGTCTGCTATCAGACGCATGCTTGTGTAGTACCGGACATCCAATACTCCAACAGCTAGTTGACTGTTCAGCTACTTTTTATCCGTTTGAAGCATTAATGAAGTACTTTCTTAGTCACCTATAAATAGAGCATGGTCAGAATTTTCAAATGACTTTTGCACATTGAAAATGCAAAAGATCTTGAGTAGTTTTAGTGAGAAAATACTCCCCAAGGAAGATTTGTAGTCTTAGTGGTGTGAGTTTCATTGTAAGGTTTTCATTTGTGAGTGAATATTTCATGAGTGTAGCTCTATGAGGGTTGTCCGGAGGGAAGTAAAACTTCCTGCCTTGACCGAGTGGAGTTCGGAGCAAGGAGGAGATGAACTTTTCTTTGTGCATAAGAGTGATTGTAATTTATCAAATTGAAGAAGCTTGTTTGAATTAATTTACAAACTCAAGAGAAATTGGGTAGTTAATTGGTTTGAAATTCTTTCCTTTTTATTTACTTATTGTTACGTTTGTGATGTTTACAATACCTATCTCTTCTATTTCTCTCAAGTGATTTTGTTCATTCATTAATTCATTCATTGTGTGAACACTTAAAAAAGAGGGTAAGTTTCATATTAAACAAAAAGTGGCCATAACTTAATTAGGTTTTTAATCAACCTAATTCACCCCCCCTTAGGTTGTCGTCAATCCTTACAATTGGTATCAAAATGGAGGCTATGTGAAAGGAGGAGTTTTTTGAGATTATAAGTTCGGCACTCAAAAAATTTTTTGATGCATTGATTGAGGGGGAGCTTTTGGATCAATTATTTCTGCCTCCATCTATTGTTTTATCATCATTAAAAAGGGAGAAATTATTAATCTTAGTTTCTAACTTTTGATGTTTACAAAACAAATGGATAATATTAATGTCTCTTCTGAAATACTTTCAGTTATGCAGCAATTTGATTCTAAGAACAAGTGCAATTGAAAGAAGACAAAGGTTGTTGAAAGTTATCGGACGCATGGATTGGACATTCGATAATCATTACGCAACTTCGAACGCATGAAGAACTCCAACACTGGACGTCCGAAGGAAATAAGACATTCTCTTGGCTCGCCGACCTCGATCGAGCACAAGCATCGGACGTCCGATAGGATCGTTCAAACTTGACGAAACCCATCGGACGCCCACAAAGACAATATCGGACGTCCAATAGAATTGAAGAAGATTTTACAAACTCACTGTCTGCTTTCAGACGCATGCTTGGGTAGTACCGGACATCCAATACTCCAACAGCTAGTTGACTGTTCGTCTACTTTTTATCCGTTTGAAGCATTAATGAAGTACTTTCTTAGTCACCTATAAATAGAGCATGGTCAGAATTTTTAAATGACTTTTGCACACTGAAAATGCATTAGATCTAGAGTAGTTTTAGTGAGAAAATAATCCCCAAGGAAGATTTATAGTTTTAGTGGTGTAAGGTTCATTGTAAGGTTTTCATTTGTAAGTGAATACTTCATGAGTGTAGCTCTATGAGGGTTGTCCTGAGAGATAGTAAAGCTTCCTACCTTGACCGAGTGGAGTTCGGAGTAAGGAAGAGGTAAACTTTCCTTTGTACACAAGAGTGATTGTAATTCATCAATTTGAAGAAGTTTGTTTGAATTAATTTACAAGCTCAAGAGGAGTTGGGCAGTTAATTGGTTAGCAATTCTTTCATTTTTATTGACTTATTGTTGCGTTTGTGATCTTTATATTACCTATCCCTTCTATTTCTCTCAAGTGATTTTGTTCATTCAATAATTTATTTATTGTTTGATCACTTAGAAAAGTGGGTAAATTTCATATTGAACAAAAAGTGGCCATAACTTAATTAGGTTTTTAATCAACCTAATTCACCCCCTCTTAGATTGTTTTCATTCCTTACAATTGGTATCATAATGGATGCTATGTGAAAGGGGGAGTTTTCTGAAATTATAAGTTTGGTACTTAAAAATTTTTTTGATGCATTGAGTGTAGGGAAGCTTTAGGCTCAATTATTTCTTCCTCCATCTATTGTTTTATCATCATTAAAAGGGAAGAGATTGTTAATCTTAGTTCCTAACTTTTGATGTTTACAAAACAAATGGATAATATTAATGTCTCTTCAAAAATATTTTCAGTTATGCAGCAATTTGATTCTAAGAACAAGTGCAATTGAAAGAAGACAAAAGTTGTTGAAAGCTATCGGACGCATGGATTGGACATTCGATAATCATTACGCAACTTCGAACGCATGAAGAACTCCACCACTGGATGTCCGAAGGAAATAAGACATTCTCTTGGCTCCCCGACCTCGATCGGGCACAAGCATCAGACGTCCGATAGGATCGTTCAAACTTGACGAAACCAATCGGACGCCCACAAAGACAATACCGGACGTCCGATAGAATTGAAGAAGATTTTACAAACTCACTGTCTGCTATCAGACGCATGCTTGTGTAGTACCGGACATCCAATACTCCAACAGCTAGTTGACTGTTCAGCTACTTTTTATCCGTTTGAAGCATTAATGAAGTACTTTCTTAGTCACCTATAAATAGAGCATGGTCAGAATTTTCAAATGACTTTTGCACACTGAAAATGCAAAAGATCTTGAGTAGTTTTAGTGAGAAAATACTCCCCATGGAAGATTTGTAGTCTTAGTGGTGTGAGTTTCATTGTAAGGTTTTCATTTGTGAGTGAATATTTCATGAGTGTAGCTCTATGAGGGTTGTCCGGAGGGAAGTAAAACTTCCTACCTTGACCGAGTGGAGTTCGGAGCAAGGAGGAGATGGACTTTTCTTTGTGCATAAGAGTGATTGTAATTTATCAAATTGAAGAAGCTTGTTTGAATTAATTTACAAACTCAAGAGGAATTGGGTAGTTAATTGGTTTGAAATTCTTTCCTTTTTATTTACTTATTGTTACGTTTGTGATGTTTACAATACCTATCTCTTCTATTTCTCTCAAGTGATTTTGTTCATTCATTAATTCATTCATTGTGTGATCACTTAAAAAAGAGTGTAAATTTCATATTAAACAAAAAGTGGCCATAACTTAATTAGGTTTTTAATCAACCTAATTCACCCCCCCTTAGGTTGTCGTCAATCCTTACAATTGGTATCAAAATGGATGCTATGTGAAAGGAGGAGTTTTTTGAGAATATAAGTTCGGCACTGAAAAAATTTTTTGATGCATTGATTGAGGGGAAGCTTTTGGATCAATTATTTCTGCCTCCATCTATTGTTTTATCATCATTAAAAAGGGAGAAATTATTAATCTTAGTTTCTAACTTTTGATGTTTACAAAACAAATGGATAATATTAATGTCTCTTCAGAAATACTTTCAGTTATGCAGCAATTTGATTCTAAGAATAAGTGCAATTGAAAGAAGACAAAGGTTGTTGAAAGCTATCGGACGCATGGATTGGACATTCGATAATCATTACGCAACTTCGAACGCATGAAGAACTCCCGCACTGGACGTCCGAAGGAAATAAGACATTCTCTTGGCTCACCGACCTCGATCGAGCACAAGCATCGGACGTCCGATAGGATCGTTCAAACTTTACGAAACCTATCGGACGCCCACAAAGACAATACCGGACGTCCGATAGAATTGAAGAAGATTTTACAAACTCACTGTCTGCTATCAGACGCATGCTTGGGTAGTACCGGACATCCAATACTCCAACAGCTAGTTGACTGTTCAGCTACTTTTTATCCGTTTGAAGCATTAATGAAGTACTTTCTTAGTAACCTATAAATAGAGCATGGTCAGAATTTTCAAATGACTTTTGCACTCTTAACATACAAAAGATCTAGAGTAGTTTTAGTGAGAAAATACACCCCAAGAAAGATTTGTAGTCTGAGTGGTGTGAGGTTCATTGTAAGGTTTTCATTTGTAAGTGAATACTTCATGAGTGTAGCTCTATGATGGTTGTCCTGAGAGATAGTAAAGCTTCCTACCTTGACCGAGTGGAGTTCGGAGTAAGGAAGAGGTAAACTTTCCTTTGTACACAAGAGTGATTGTAATTCATCAATTTGAAGAAACTTGTTTGAATTAATTTACAAGCTCAAGAGGAGTTGGGTAGTTAATTGGTTAGCAATTCTTTCTTTTTTATTGACTTATTGTTGCGTTTGTGATCTTTATATTACCTATCTCTTCTATTTCTCTCAAGTGATTTTGTTCATTCAATAATTTATCTATTGTTTGATCACTTAGAAAAGTGGGTAAATTTCATATTGAACAAAAAGTGGCCATAACTTAATTAGGTTTTTAATCAACCTAATTCACCCCCTCTTAGATTGTTTTCATTCCTTACAATTGGTATCATAATGGATGCTATGTGAAAGGGGGAGTTTTCTGAGACTATAAGTTTGGTACTTAAAAAATTTTTTGATGCATTGAGTGTAATGAAGCTTTAGGCTCAATTATTTCTTCCTCCATCTATTGTTTTATCATCATTAAAAGGGAAGAGATTGTTAATCTTAGTTCCTAACTTTTGATGTTTACAAAACAAATGGATAATATTAATGTCTCTTCAAAAATATTTTCAGTTATGCAGCAATTTGGTTCTAAGAACAAGTGCAATTGAAAGAAGACAAAAGTTGTTGAAAGCTATCGGACGCATGGATTGGACATTCGATAATCATTATGCAACTTCGAACGCATGAAGAACTCCACCACTGGATGTCCGAAGGAAATAAGACATTCTCTTGGCTCACCGACCTCGATCGGGCACAAGCATCAGACGTCCGATAGGATCGTTCAAACTTGACGAAACCAATCGGACGCCCACAAAGACAATACCGGACGTCCGATAGAATTGAAGAAGATTTTACAAACTCACTGTCTGCTATCAGACGCATGCTTGTGTAGTACCGGATATCCAATACTCCAACAGCTAGTTGACTGTTCAGCTACTTTTTATCCGTTTGAAGCATTAATGAAGTACTTTCTTAGTCACCTATAAATAGAGCATGGTCAGAATTTTCAAATGACTTTTGCACACTGAAAATACAAAAGATCTTGAGTAGTTTTAGTGAGAAAATACTCCCCAAGGAAGATTTGTAGTCTTAGTGGTGTGAGTTTCATTGTAAGGTTTTCATTTGTGAGTGAATATTTCATGAGTGTAGCTCTATGAGGGTTGTCCGGAGGGAAGTAAAACTTCCTACCTTGACCGAGTGGAGTTCGGAGCAAGGAGGAGATGAACTTTTCTTTGTGCATAAGAGTGATTGTAATTTATCAAATTGAAGAAGCTTGTTTGAATTAATTTACAAACTCAAGAGGAATTGGGTAGTTAATTGGTTTGAAATTCTTTCCTTTTTATTTACTTATTGTTACGTTTGTGATGTTTACAATACCTATCTCTTCTATTTCTCTCAAGTGATTTTGTTCATTCATTAATTCATTCATTGTGTGATCACTTAAAAAAGAGTGTAAATTTCATATTAAACAAAAAGTGGCCATAACATAATTAGGTTTTTAATCAACCTAATTCACCCCCCCTTAGGTTGTCGTCAATCCTTACAATTGGTATCAAAATGGATGCTATGTGAAAGGAGGAGTTTTTTGAGATTATAATATCGGCACTCAAAAAATTTTTTGATGCATTGATTGAGGGGGAGCTTTTGGATCAATTATTTCTGCCTCCATCTATTGTTTTATCATCATTAAAAAGGGAGAAATTATTAATCTTAGTTTCTAACTTTTGATGTTTACAAAACAAATGGATAATATTAATGTCTCTTCAGAAATACTTCCAGTTATGCAGCAATTTGATTCTAAGAACAAGTGCAATTGAAAGAAGACAAAGGTTGTTGAAAGCTATCGGACGCATGGATTGGACATTCGATAATCATTACGCAACTTTGAACGCATGAAGAACTCCAGCACTGGACGTCCGAAGGAAATAAGACATTCTCTTGGCTCACCGACCTCGATCGAGCACAAGCATCGGACGTCCGATAGGATCGTTCAAACTTGACGAAACCTATCGGACGCCCACAAAGACAATACCGGACGTCCGATAGAATTGAAGAAGATTTTACAAACTCACTGTCTGCTATCAGACGCATGCTTGGGTAGTACCGGACATCCAATACTCCAACAGCTAGTTGACTGTTCAGCTACTTTTTATCCGTTTGAAGCATTAATGAAGTACTTTCTTAGTAACCTATAAATAGAGCATGGTCAGAATTTTCAAATGACTTTTGCACTCTTAACATACAAAAGATCTAGAGTAGTTTTAGTGATAAAATACACCCCAAGAAAGATTTGTAGTCTGAGTGGTGTGAGGTTCATTGTAAGGTTTTCATTTGTAAGTGAATACTTCATGAGTGTAGCTCTATGATGGTTGTCCTGAGAGATAGTAAAGCTTCCTACCTTGACCGAGTGGAGTTCGGAGTAAGGAAGAGGTAAACTTTCCTTTGTACACAAGAGTGATTGTAATTCATCAATTTGAAGAAGCTTGTTTGAATTAATTTACAAGCTCAAGAGGAGTTGGGTAGTTAATTGGTTAGCAATTCTTTCTTTTTTATTGACTTATTGTTGCGTTTGTGATCTTTATATTACCTATCTCTTCTATTTCTCTCAAGTGATTTTGTTCATTCAATAATTTATCTATTGTTTGATCACTTAGAAAAGTGGGTAAATTTCATATTGAACAAAAAGTGGCCATAACTTAATTAGGTTTTTAATCAACCTAATTCACCCCCTCTTAGATTGTTTTCATTCCTTACAATTGGTATCATAATGGATGCTATGTGAAAGGGGGAGTTTTCTGAGACTATAAGTTTGGTACTTAAAAAATTTTTTGATGCATTGAGTGTAATGAAGCTTTAGGCTCAATTATTTCTTCCTCCATCTATTGTTTTATCATCATTAAAAGGGAAGAGATTGTTAATCTTAGTTCCTAACTTTTGATGTTTACAAAACAAATGGATAATATTAATGTCTCTTCAAAAATATTTTCAGTTATGCAGCAATTTGGTTCTAAGAACAAGTGCAATTGAAAGAAGACAAAAGTTGTTGAAAGCTATCGGACGCATGGATTGGACATTCGATAATCATTACGCAACTTCGAACGCATGAAGAACTCCACCACTGGATGTCCGAAGGAAATAAGACATTCTCTTGGCTCACCGACCTCGATCGGGCACAAGCATCAGACGTCCGATAGGATCGTTCAAACTTGACGAAACCAATCAGATGCCCACAAAGACAATACCGGACGTCCGATAGAATTGAAGAAGATTTTACAAACTCACTGTCTGCTATCAGACGCATGCTTGTGTAGTACCGGATATCCAATACTCCAACAGCTAGTTGACTGTTCAGCTACTTTTTATCCGTTTGAAGCATTAATGAAGTACTTTCTTAGTCACCTATAAATAGAGCATGGTCAGAATTTTCAAATGACTTTTGCACACTGAAAATACAAAAGATCTTGAGTAGTTTTAGTGAGAAAATACTCCCCAAGGAAGATTTGTAGTCTTAGTGGTGTGAGTTTCATTGTAAGGTTTTCATTTGTGAGTGAATATTTCATGAGTGTAGCTCTATGAGGGTTGTCCGGAGGGAAGTAAAACTTCCTACCTTGACCGAGTGGAGTTCGGAGCAAGGAGGAGATGAACTTTTCTTTGTGCATAAGAGTGATTGTAATTTATCAAATTGAAGAAGCTTGTTTGAATTAATTTACAAACTCAAGAGGAATTGGGTAGTTAATTGGTTTGAAATTCTTTCCTTTTTATTTACTTATTGTTACGTTTGTGATGTTTACAATACCTATCTCTTCTATTTCTCTCAAGTGATTTTGTTCATTCATTAATTCATTCATTGTGTGATCACTTAAAAAAGAGTGTAAATTTCATATTAAACAAAAAGTGGCCATAACATAATTAGGTTTTTAATCAACCTAATTCACCCCCCCTTAGGTTGTCGTCAATCCTTACAATTGGTATCAAAATGGATGCTATGTGAAAGGAGGAGTTTTTTGAGATTATAATATCGGCACTCAAAAAATTTTTTGATGCATTGATTGAGGGGGAGCTTTTGGATCAATTATTTCTGCCTCCATCTATTGTTTTATCATCATTAAAAAGGGAGAAATTATTAATCTTAGTTTCTAACTTTTGATGTTTACAAAACAAATGGATAATATTAATGTCTCTTCAGAAATACTTCCAGTTATGCAGCAATTTGATTCTAAGAACAAGTGCAATTGAAAGAAGACAAAGGTTGTTGAAAGCTATCGGACGCATGGATTGGACATTCGATAATCATTACGCAACTTTGAACGCATGAAGAACTCCAGCACTGGACGTCCGAAGGAAATAAGACATTCTCTTGGCTCACCGACCTCGATCGAGCACAAGCATCGGACGTCCGATAGGATCGTTCAAACTTGACGAAACCTATCGGACGCCCACAAAGACAATACCGGACGTCCGATAGAATTGAAGAAGATTTTACAAACTCACTGTCTGCTATCAGACGCATGCTTGGGTAGTACCGGACATCCAATACTCCAACAGCTAGTTGACTGTTCAGCTACTTTTTATCCGTTTGAAGCATTAATGAAGTACTTTCTTAGTAACCTATAAATAGAGCATGGTCAGAATTTTCAAATGACTTTTGCACTCTTAACATACAAAAGATCTAGAGTAGTTTTAGTGATAAAATACACCCCAAGAAAGATTTGTAGTCTGAGTGGTGTGAGGTTCATTGTAAGGTTTTCATTTGTAAGTGAATACTTCATGAGTGTAGCTCTATGATGGTTGTCCTGAGAGATAGTAAAGCTTCCTACCTTGACCGAGTGGAGTTCGGAGTAAGGAAGAGGTAAACTTTCCTTTGTACACAAGAGTGATTGTAATTCATCAATTTGAAGAAGCTTGTTTGAATTAATTTACAAGCTCAAGAGGAGTTGGGTAGTTAATTGGTTAGCAATTCTTTCTTTTTTATTGACTTATTGTTGCGTTTGTGATCTTTATATTACCTATCTCTTCTATTTCTCTCAAGTGATTTTGTTCATTCAATAATTTATTTATTGTTTGATCACTTAGAAAAAAGGGTAAATTTCATATTGAACAAAAAGTGGCCATAACTTAATTAGGTTTTTAATCAACCTAATTCACCCCCTCTTAGATTGTTTTCATTCCTTACAATTGGTATCATAATGGATGCTATGTGAAAGGGGGAGTTTTCTGAGACTATAAGTTTGGTACTTAAAAAATTTTTTGATGCATTGAGTGTAGGGAAGCTTTAGGCTCAATTATTTCTTCCTCCATCTATTGTTTTATCATCATTAAAAGGGAAGAGATTGTTAATATTAGTTCCTAACTTTTGATGTTTACAAAACAAATGGATAATATTAATGTCTCTTCAGAAATACTTTCAGTTATGCAGCAATTTGATTCTAAGAACAAGTGCAATTGAAAGAAGACAAAGGTTGATGAAAGCTATCGGACGCATGGATTGGACATTCGATAATCATTACGCAACTTCGAACGCATGAAGAACTCCAGCACAGGACGTCCGAAGGAAATAAGACATTCTCTTGGCTCACCGACCTCGATCGAGCACAAGCATCGGACGTCCGATAGGATCGTTCAAACTTGACGAAACCTATCGGACGCCCACAAAGACAATACCGGACGTCCGATAGAATTGAAGAAGATTTTACAAACTCACTGTCTGCTATCAGATGCATGCTTGGGTAGTACCGGACATCCAATACTCTAACAGCTAGTTGACTGTTCAGCTACTTTTTATCCGTTTGAAACATTAATGAAGTACTTTCTTAGTCACCTATAAATAGAGCATGGTCAGAATTTTCAAATGACTTTCCTGTGACAGCCCCACCTTCCTCTAAGGCGAACCAAAGGGGTTAGCGGACTGCCTGCCCAGCTCTCGCCAGGACTAACGGTACGGTTTACGTCAATCTAAAACGTTCCGGAACATAACATCGCGCGCAAACAAGTCAAAACACAAATAAAATAAAATAAAATAAAACGAAAACCGAAGCCGAAATTTATCTAAACCATAGCCAAGCATATATGTACAATGGAAATCAACATTTACAACCATAATGGCATGCCAAAACCATCATTAAGGAGTACACATTCGATTTGCCTATCAAAAGGAAATGAACCCGTTATACATTAGGGTTTCACTTCAAGAGCTATACAAAAGACATTTACAAGCTCAGTATGGCAATTGACTATCCAGTCCATTTTCAAAAGCAATTATATCCCTGTAAGGAAAACAAATAACACGGAATGAGCCAAAGCCCAGTGGTATACCACTACATAAACAACCAAAGTCACTTAAGCATAGCAAATCATTTAAAGTACACGATAAGCAATGAAGTACAACGGTAAAAGGATACAGTCGGCTCTCAAGAGCCCATTTCCGCGCGTGCAATCTTGATCCAACCTCATTGACCCTCCGTCAATGTCAAAAGTATCAAACCGTAGACCTCACTTTACTCCCATTCCTTCCACCCAACATACCCCAACCGGGCCCGCACTCCATTCAGTAATATTTTTGTTAATATTCGAGTTTACCGGAACCAAGGGTCTCATTATCACAAGGTTCCCCAGTACAGTCCCCGTGGCAATTCAATCTTCACGACCAAGCCCTCGCCGGCTCGATCCAATTGACTACCAAACGGGGTTGAGCTCAGTAATGCAGTAAGGCCGTTGGACATCGTCCAAACGACATCAATTCAGTTTCCATGAAATGGAATTCACCAACCAATATATCAAGTTCAGTAATGCAATAAAACGGTAGCCATTCAGTGACAATATCAAAAGAGGTGAGGGCGGTCAAGTACACCCTCACCTTAATCAATTTCAATATTCGAGTAAGCCATCAAGGCATCACACAACATTTAACAAAGCCACATAGTAACAATTTAGTGAGTGGTATACTCACCAAGCAAGTAAGTGATATTTCATGTACCACGATCACCAAGCCGTCGTGCACTACCTTCAAGCCCTAGAACATATAACACATACAATGAGACTCGATAACGAGTCATATAGCAACGCTAAACACAACCCCAATAGGGTTTCATATACATAAATGAGCATAATAGCAAACCAGAAATTAGAAAATGGCCTTAGTCTTGCGCCCCAAATAGAAAACTGTTTTACACTCATTATGCGGTAATGGCACAACTCTCACTACAATTATCGGTTGGGGGTGTAAGACCCACCGTTTCGAAGCTATGGAACAGGGCTACAATAATGTAGAAGACCACTCAATCCAGTTCCTAACACAACTAGGTCAAATATGCCAAATACTAACCCAGAATTCCCAAAATAGGTTTGCAAAACGCAGAAAACTGTAATCGGTATATCTCAGTCCATACAAGTCCAAATGCCGAAATTCCAAAGGTATAAGTTAGCTAAGTCATCCAAATACATTTCATCAGAAGACACCAACTTCAAAATCCAAACCAATTCCAGTCAAAATGTCCAATTACTATCGCAGTTTTCGCATTCTGATCAAAGCAGAACAGGTACAGTAAAAACGGCATAACTCACTCTACACTCATCCAAATGACCTGAAATTTTATAGGCACGTCAAACACATCAATACCTACAACTTTCATGTTTTGAGCAAAGTCTAATTCGGCCTCTAACCCAGTGATCTAAAACCGGACAGAATTGGAGTTCAAGAACCCTAACTTTTCAAATTTCACACCAAATCCAAAATTGATTGTATTTAACCACATTTCACATCCACTAGAGCCATTTTAGTCCATTGCAAATCATCATACAAGCCCCCAACATCAAGATCATATTAAACCAGAAAAAAATCCCAATAAAATAAAAACTTCACCAAAACTCTTCAAATCAAGAAATAAATCACATTTTCACACACTCATGCCACTTCTAAGCATCATATAACCATCATTAAAGGTAGTAGGGTGTTTCAAGCTTCACTTACCAAGAAACAAGAGAGAGGAAGATGTGGAGAACCTTAGTCCTTCAAACAAAGTTCACCAAACAACTTGCTAGCACTAGAAGGAAAGTTTTTATGGAGTGAAATCTTGTTTATGGCCTTGATTGAGATGATTTGCTAGTAGAAACTTGAAGATTGGAGAAGTTTTCCTTCTTGCAAGAGTGAGAGAGAGAGCCGGCCAAACAAGAGAGAAAAATGGTGATTTTTTTTGGTGAATTTTGGATATTTAATCCCTTGGTCAAATAAGTCAAGACAATGAATAGTAATTCTTAAAAGTTCAACCAATAAGAAAATGACACGTGACACCTTATTAAATGCATTCCTATCCTTCTTTTCTCTCTCACATCAATCACTTCACACACTCTACTTATCCCTTAACACCCGATAAATTTTACACAGTATCCGAAACTTAACCTTATTGGCCGAATTTTTCCGAACTTTTCGCACTAGTGGGTCCCACGTCCACTATTTATTCTTAATTTTCTAAAATTCACCAATACTAAAAAAAATCATCTTAAAACTATAATTGCTCATAAAATCCTCTCAGAAAATATTTCTAAGCCTGAAAATGCAAAATTACGCAATTAAAGGGGAAATAACCCTAGGAAAAATATTAGGTTTTTTTTTTTTTTCGGGCTCTCACACTCTCCCCCCCTTAAAAGAATTTCGTCCTCGAAATTTCTCACCTTAATTCCCGAAAAGGTTTGGGTATTTCTTTCGCATTTCCTCTTCCATCTCCCAAGTAGCTTCCTCCACTCCGTGGTTTCTCCATAGTACTTTCACTAGTGGAATCTTCTTGTTTCTGAGCTCTTTGACTTTTCGATCGAGTACTTGAACCGGTTTCTCTTCATAGGCCAGTGATTCATCTACTTCGATATCCTCCGGTTGTAAAACATGAGATGGGTCAGGATGGTACTTCTTTAGCATCGAGACGTGAAATACATCGTGGATTCGAGAGAGACTAGACGGTAGTTCCAATCGATACGCGACCGCTCCAACCCTCTGAAGGATCTTGTAGGGTCCGACGTACCGCGGTTGAAGCTTCTTTCCTTTCCCCGTTGTAAGACTTCGTAAGGGTGTGATCTTAAGAAATACTTGATCTCCAACTTCAAATTCCAAATCCTTCCTTCGGTTATCCGCGTAGCTCTTTTGGCGACTCTGGGCGGTTTGAAGCCGTTGCTTTATCAACTTGACCTTCTCGTGAGCCTCTTCCATCCATGGAATAGTTGTCGGGTCCAGTGCCTTCTTTTCACCAACTTCGTCCCAGTAAATTGGCGAGCGGCACTTGCGTCCGTAGAGAGCTTCGTACGGAGCCATTTGAATTGACGAATGGAAGCTATTGTTGTACGCAAACTCTACCAAGGTCATGTGCTGACCCCAATTGCCTCCGAAATCCAAGATGCACGTTCGCAGCATGTCCTCGAGAGTTTGAATTGTCCGTTCTGACTGGCCATCCGTCTGAGGATGATAAGTAGTGCTCAAGTTGAGTTTCGTCCCCAGGGTTTCTTGAAACTTCTGCCAAAATCGCGATACAAACCGTGGATCCCGATCAGAGACAATGCTCACAGGCACGCCGTGTAACCTTACAATTTCATCCATGTACAATCGGGTCAATTTGTCCATTGAGTACTTCATGTTCACCGGCAAGAAATGGGCCGACTTGGTTAATCGATCAACGATCACCCAAACGGTATCGTGACCTCTTTGCGTCCTCGGTAAACCGGAAACGAAGTCCATGGTGATGTTTTCCCACTTCCACTCGGGTATCTCCAAGGGTTGTAACAGACCCGATGGTTTTTGATGCTCTGCCTTCACTTGTTGGCAAATGAGACATTTCTGCACATATTGAGCGATTTCCTTCTTCATATTGTCCCACCAATAAGTTCCCTTCAGGTCTTGATACATCTTGCTGCTCCCCGGATGGATTGTATACCTGGACCTATGAGCTTCCTCCAAAATCTCCATTTTCATCGACTCTTCCTTTGGTACCACCATTCGGTTCCGATATTTTAAAATACCCTCAGGACTCAAATTAAAGTCCGTAGTTTCTCCCTTATCCAATTTCTCTCTCCATTTCTGTACCATCAAATCTTCTTTTTGTGCCTCTTTAATACGTTCCAGTAGAGTGGATGTCACCCTTACATTGCTAAATATCACCTTATGACTCCCAAGACAGGGTTTCCACTCACACACGGATTCTAGCAAATTCCACTCCTTAATCATTAGTCCCGCTACTTGTACCTTACGACTCAAGGCATCTGCTACCACATTTGCCTTTCTCGGATGGTAATTGATCGTACAGTCGTAATCTTCCAGGAATTCCATCCACCTTCGTTGCCTCATGTTCAGTTCCTTCTGGGAAAAGAGGTACCTAAGACTCTTGTGATCCGAAAACACTTCGAAGGTCACCCCATATAGATAATGCCTCCACTTTTTCAAAGCAAACACAACTGCAGCTAATTCTAGATCGTGAGTCGGGTAGTTCTGCTCGTGAAGCTTCAATTTCCTAGAGGCAAAAGCAATCACATTCCGATTCTGCATCAAACCGCATCCCAATCCTTCTCGCGACGCGTCTGCATATACTGCAAACCCGTCCACTCCATTTGGCAAGACCAGTACCGGAGCCATGGTCAATCTTCTCTTTAATTCCTGAAAACTTGTTTCGTATCGGCCGTTCCAAATAAACTGGCCATGCTTCTTTGTCAAGTCAGTTAATGGTCCGGCTAACTTGGAAAAATCTTTAATAAACCTTCGGTAATACCCACCTAGCCCTAGAAAGCTACGAATTTCCGTGGGGGTTTCTGGCCTCTTCCAATTGGTCACAGCTTCAACCTTCGCCGGGTCCACTGCAATACCTTCGTGGGAGATCACGTGCCCTAGAAACGCCACTTTCTCCAACCAAAACTCGCATTTACTGAACTTGGCGTATAGCTGATGTTCCCTCAATGTCTGCAACACCAATCTTAAATGCTCTTCATGCTCCTCGCGTGTCTTAGAGTAGACCAAAATGTCGTCAATAAACACCACGACAAATCGGTCCAGGTAGGGTTTAAAAACCCTATGCATTAAGTCCATGAAGGCGGCGGGAGCATTAGTCAGTCCAAAGGGCATAACGGCGAACTCGTAATGCCCGTATCTCGAGTTGAAAGCAGTTTTCGGAATGTCCTCCTTCCTAATCAACAACTGGTAGTATCCCTGTCGGAGGTCCAACTTCGAGAAGACCACTGCTCCTTGCAGCTGGTCAAATAACTCGTCTATGTGAGGCAGTGGATACTTGTTCTTGATCGTCACGTTGTTCAGCCCCCTATAGTCAATACACATCCTCAAAGTTCCATCCTTTTTCTTCACGAATAGGACCGGAGCTCCCCAAGGAGACTCACTCTCGTGGATGAATCCCCGCTCCAAAAGGTCTTGCAATTGCAACTTAAGCTCTTTAAGTTCTGCAGGCGCCATTCGGTAAGGGGTTTTCGAGATAGGTGCAGTTCCAGGTAAAAGATCTATTCGAAATTCTATCTCTCTTTCCGGAGGTAAAGCCAATAACTCATCAGGAAACACATCCGGAAATTCCCTCACTATGGCCACGTCTTCCACTTTTAACTTATCCGTAGGGGTGTTAATTAAGAAGGCCAAAAATCCTTGCGCCCCTTTACTTATCAGTTTCCTAGCTCGAATGCCCGAAATGAGAGCAGATGAGGCTAACCTACCCCTTATATCTAACCTTAAGGTTGCCTCGCCAGGAATGCGAAATTCAACTATTTTCGTTTTACAATCCAGTTGTGCGTTATATTTGGCTAACCAGTCCATACCCAGAATCACGTCGTACCCCTTAATGGATAAACTAATCAAGTCCCCTAAAAGCCTCCTTTCACCTACCCATACGTCGCAATCCCTATAAACCGTACTAGTCACCAAACGTTGGTTCCCCGTAGGTGTACTAACCTCTAAGTCATATGGTAAGCTAGCAGGTTTTATATCGATGCCACACATGAAATCAGGGTTAACAAACGAATGAGTGGCACCAGGATCAATTAAAACTTTGGCAAAGCGGTGGAAAATAGGGATCGTACCTTCCACCACCTCGGAAGACTCTGGGACCTGATGGGGCTCTAAGGAATACACTCTAGCTGGCACCTTTGGTTTGGATCCGTCTCCCTTGGCTGGTCCAGTATTGGTCCTCGACGGTAGCTGACTTCCCTTTCCGTCTTGTTTCAGGACCGGGCATGTAGCCAGTTGATGGTCCGCACTTCCACACCGCAGGCACTTACCCAGTTTCCTCCAGCAATCATCTTCGGTGTGGTTTGCTTTCCCACAGTGCCCACAGGGACCGCGAGGTGCCAAAGCCGAGCCACTCCGAGCGTTTCCCCTTTGTCCTCGCCCAGCTTGGCCGCCCCTGAACGGAGTCCCTCTGCCTGGTCCAGAATGACGACCACCTCCAGTTCCTCGTCCAAACTTGGAGGGAGTGCTCTTCTCACCTTGTCCAGACGTACTCCCAGGAAATCCACGCTTCTTAGCCTGGAAGTTTCGGACCTGAAGCTGTGCACTCTCAACTCGTTGGGCTTTTTCCATAGCCTCGCTAAACGTGGTAATTTGAGCCGCCGCGAGGTCCTTCTGGATCTCAACGTTCAAGCCCTGAATGAAGCGCCTCACTCGTCTTTGCTCAGTCATGATTAATTCAGGCGCAAATTTGGACAGGCGGGTAAACTGGCTCTCATACTCCGCCACAGTCTGAGCCCCTTGCCGGAGCCGGATAAACTCGTCTTCCTTTCTCTCCTGGACTAGAGGAGGGAAAAACTTGGCATTAAACTCTCGTATAAAGTTCACCCATGTCCTCGGTGTCTGCTCTCGCTCCCATTTCTGCCTAATTACATTCCACCAGGAACGGGCAGCTCCTTCCAGTTGAAACACGGCAAAAGTGACCTGCCGTTCGTCCGGGTAGTGTAAAGCCGCGAATATATCAACCATCTTCTCCAGCCATTTCTCGGCGACGTCAGGGTCGGGTCCCCCAATAAACTTTGGTGGGGAAAACTTTTGAAAACGCTCAAGAGCTCTATCCTCGCTCTCAACGTGGTTACCAGGATTTCCGGGGTTAGGGTTTGGGTTTTGGCCCTGTTGTTGCACTACCTGTGCAAGTAGGTTGGTCATTTGCTGCATAGCAGCAGCTATTTGAACGTTGGGGTCTATCTGGGGTTCAGGATTTGGTCCAGTAGAAGCTTTCCCCGTTTCCCTAACTGGTGTGGGTTGCCTACCACGCCCACGTCCCCGTCCACTCCGTGTTCCTTCCATAAGGTATACTTGGTCTAGGCAAAAGTACTAAACCAAAGCAATAACAAAGCATATAAGTAACACTTAAGTTTTGCACAAAAACACATTTATACAGTCCAAGCATAAACACAATCACACATATATACATGCCAAACACATATATACAAGCAGTCAGTCAGGTACGGCCAAAGCACGTACGTACACAAAAGATCCACCTGAGCATAGGCCTATCAAAAGAGATTTACACATAGCTAACTCTACATCCAAAACGGTTAGCTAAGGCTCTATCCCTATCCGCCCTGTACACAAGACCAAAACTATCTATAACAACTCTAGGAGTCATAACCTAGCCCGAAGATGAGCTATGAGACCCACTCGACGGAGTGGATCCAACCCTAGCCTCAGACCCCGCACAGGAGTCCTTATCGCTCACTCCTTCCACCACCTCGGCACAGAGGTTTAGGATTGCAGTGGCTCGAGTCCTTACCTTCCGAGTCCTCTTAGACTCGCGCTCACGCGCCTCCCTCAGCTGGGCACAGAGGTCATCGACTCTATCCTCCGCCTCTAGTACATCGTACTTCAGATCCTCTATCCTTTTGGCTTGCCCCTCGTTGGCCGCCTTTAACTGATTCACCTCAACCTCAAGCTTGGCATTAGCTTTTGCCAGCTCCTTTCTTTCCTTCACAACAGCCAAAACAAGGGCATTCGGGTAAGCATACTTCTCTTTACACGCGCACCGCCGAAGACGGTTAGACGGGCTCCAACGAATAACGGCCCCCTTTGGCCGGATCTGGTACTTAATCATCGGGAGCGCTACACGGGGTCGCTTGGCCGCAGGGCCATCACTAGGTCCACTGGAACTGTCCATCCTACACCAAAAGTGTAAAAATAAGAATCAATAAGCTTAAAAACCATAAACAATAAACCCTCAGATCAAGCATTCCTATAACACCCAGGCTAATTCAAACCTAGGCTCTGATACCACCTGTGACAGCCCCACCTTCCCCTAAGGCGAACCAAAGGGGTTAGCGAACTGCCTGCCCAGCTCTCGCCAGGACTAACGGTACGGTTTACGTCAATCTAAAACGTTCCGGAACATGACATCGCGCGCAAACAAGTCAAAACACAAAATAAAATAAAATAAAATAAAACGAAAACCGAAGCCGAAATTTATCTAAACCATAGCCAAGCATATATGTACAATGGAAATCAACATTTACAACCATAATGGCATGCCAAAACCATTCATTAAGGAGTACACATTCAATTTGCCTATCAAAAGGAAATGAACCCGTTATACATTAGGGTTTCACTTCAAGAGCTATACAAAAGACATTTACAAGCTCAGTATGGCAATTGACTATCCAGTCCATTTTCAAAAGCAATTATATCCCTGTAAGGAAAACAAATAACACGGAATGAGCCAAAGCCCAGTGGTATACCACTACATAAACAACCAAAGTCACTTAAGCATAGCAAATCATTTAAAGTACACGATAAGCAATGAAGTACAACGGTAAAAGGATACAGTCGGCTCTCAAGAGCCCATTTCCGCGCGTGCAATCTTGATCCAACCTCATTGACCCTCCGTCAATGTCAAAAGTATCAAACCGTAGACCTCACTTTACTCCCATTCCTTCCACCCAACATACCCCAACCGGGCCCGCACTCCATTCAGTAATATTTTTGGTAATACTCGAGTTTACCGGAACCAAGGGTCTCATTACCACAAGGTTCCCCAGTACAATCCCCGTGGCAATTCAATCTTCACGACCAAGCCCTCGCCGGCTCGATCCAATTGACTACCAAACGGGGTTGAGCTCAGTAATGCAGTAAGGCCGTTGGACATCGTCCAAACGACATCAATTCAGTTTCCATGAAATGGAATTCACCAACCAATATATCAAGTTCAGTAATGCAATAAAACGGTAGCCATTCAGTGACAATATCAAAAGAGGTGAGGGCGGTCAAGTACACCCTCACCTTAATCAATTTCAATATTCGAGTAAGCCATCAAGGCATCACACAACATTTAACAAAGCCACATAGTAACAATTTAGTGAGTGGTATACTCACCAAGCAAGTAAGTGGTATTTCATGTACCACGATCACCAAGCCGTCGTGCACTACCTTCAAGCCCTAGAACATATAACACATACAATGAGACTCGATAACGAGTCATATAGCAACGCTAAACACAACCCCAATAGGGTTTCATATACATAAATGAGCATAATAGCAAACCAGAAATTAGAAAATGGCCTTAGTCTTGGGCCCCAAATAGAAAACTGTTTTACACTCATTATGCGGTAATGGCACAACTCTCACTACAATTATCGGTTGGGGGTGTAAGACCCACCGTTTCGAAGCTATGGAACAGGGCTACAATAATGTAGAAGACCACTCAATCCAGTTCCTAACACAACTAGGTCAAATATGCCAAATACTAACCCAGAATTCCCAAAACAGGTTTGCAAAACGCAGAAAACTGTAATCGGTATATCTCAGTCCATACAAGTCCAAATGCCGAAATTCCAAAGGCATAAGTTAGCTACGTCATCCAACTACATTTCATCAGAAGACACCAACTTCAAAATCCAAACCAATTCCAGTCAAAATGTCCAATTACTATCGCAGTTTTCGCATTCTGATCAAAGCAGAACAGGTACAGTAAAAACGGCATAACTCACTCTACACTCATCCAAATGACCTGAAATTTTACAGGCACGTCAAACACATCAATACCTACAACCTTCATGTTTTGAGCAAAGTCTAATTCGGCCTCTAACCCAGTGATCTAAAACCGGACAGAATTGGGGTTCAAGAACCCTAACTTTTCAAATTTCACACCAAATCCAAAATTGATTGTATTTAACCACATTTCACATCCACTAGAGCCATTTTAGTCCATTGCAAATCATCATACAAGCCCCCAACATCAAGATCATATTAAACCAGAAAAAAATTCCAATAAAATAAAAACTTCACCAAAACTCTTCAAATCAAGAAATAAATCACATTTTCACACACTCATGCCACTTCTAAGCATCATATAACCATCATTAAAGGTAGTAGGGTGTTTCAAGCTTCACTTACCAAGAAACAAGAGAGAGGAAGATGTGGAGCACCTTAGTCCTTCAAACAAAGTTCACCAAACAACTTGCTAGCACTAGAAGGAAAGTTTTTATGGAGTGAAATCTTGTTTATGGCCTTGATTGAGATGATTTGCTAGTAGAAACTTGAAGATTGGAGAAGTTTTCCTTCTTGCAAGAGTGAGAGAGAGAGCCGGCCAAACAAGAGAGAAAAATGGTGATTTTTTTTGGTGAATTTTGGATATTTAATCCCTTGGTCAAATAAGTCAAGACAATGAATAGTAATTCTTAAAAGTTCAACCAATAAGAAAATGACACGTGGCACCTTATTAAATGCATTCCTATCCTTCTTTTCTCTCTCACATCAATCACTTCACACACTCTACTTATCCATTAACACCCGATAAATTTTACACAGTATCCGAAACTTAACCTTACTGGCCGAATTTTTCCGAACTTTTCGCACTAGTGGGTCCCACGTCCACTATTTATTCTTAATTTTCTAAAATTCACCAATACTAAAAAAAATCATCTTAAAACTATAATTGCTCATAAAATCCTCTCAGAAAATATTTCTAAGCCTGAAAATGCAAAATTACGCAATTAAAGGGGAAATAACCCTAGGAAAAATATTAGGTTTTTTTTTTTTTTTTCGGGCTCTCACACTTTTGCACACTGAAAATGCAAAAGATCTTGAGTAGTTTTAGTGAAAAAATACTCCCCAAGGAAGATTTGTAGTCTTAGTGGTGTGAGTTTCATTGTAAGGTTTTCATTTGTGAGTGAATATTTCATGAGTGTAGCTCTATGAGGGTTGTCCTGAGAGATAGTAAAGCTTCCTACCTTGACCGAGTGGAGTTCGAAGTAAGGAAGAGGTAAACTTTCCTTTGTACACAAGAGTGATTGTAATTCATCAATTTGAAGAAGCTTGTTTGAATTAATTTACAAGCTCAAGAGGAGTTGGGCAGTTAATTGGTTAGCAATTCTTTCGTTTTTGTTGACTTATTGTTGCGTTTGTGATCTTTATATTACCTATCCCTTCTATTTCTCTCAAGTGATTTTGTTCATTCAATAATTTATTTATTGTTTGATCACTTAGAAAAGTGGGTAAATTTCATATTGAACAAAAGTGGCCATAACTTAATTAGGTTTTTAATCAACCTAATTCACCCCCTCTTAGATTGTTTTCATTCCATACAATTGGTATCATAATGGATGCTATGTGAAAGGGGGAGTTTTCTGAGATTATAAGTTTGGTACTTAAAAATTTTTTTGATGCATTGAGTGTAGGGAAGCTTTAGGCTCAATTATTTCTTCCTCCATCTATTGTTTTATCATCATTAAAAGGGAAGAGATTGTTAATCTTAGTTCCTAACTTTTGATGTTTACAAAACAAATGGATAATATTAATGTCTCTTCAAAAATATTTTCAGTTATGCAGCAATTTGATTCTAAGAACAAGTGCAATTGAAAGAAGACAAAAGTTGTTGAAAGCTATCGGACGCATGGATTGGACATTCGATAATCATTACGCAACTTCGAACGCATGAAGAACTCCACCACTGGACGTCCGAAGGAAATAAGACATTCTCTTGGCTCACCGACCTCGATCGGGCACAAGCATCGGACGTCCGATAGGATCGTTCAAACTTGACGAAACCAATCGGACGCCCACAAAGACAATACCGGACGTCCGATAGAATTGAAGAAGATTTTACAAACTCACTGTCTGCTATCAGACGCATGCTTGTGTAGTACCGGACATCCAATACTCCAACAGCTAGTTGACTGTTCAGCTACTTTTTATCCGTTTGAAGCATTAATGAAGTACTTTCATAGTCACCTATAAATATAGCATGGTCAGAGTTTTCAAATGACTTTTGCACACTGAAAATGGAAAAGATCTTGTGTAGTTTTAGTGAGAAAATACTCCCCAAGGAAGATTTGTAGTCTTAGTGGTGTGAGTTTCATTGTAAGGTTTTCATTTGTGAGTGAATATTTCATGAGTTTAGCTCTATGAGGGTTGTCCGGAGGGAAGTAAAACTTCCTACCTTTACCGAGTGGAGTTCGGAACAAGGAGGAGATGAACTTTTCTTTGTGCATAAGAGTGATTGTAATTTATCAAATTGAAGAAGCTTGTTTGAATTAATTTACAAACTTAAGAGGAATTGGGTAGTTAATTGGTTTGAAATTCTTTCCTTTTTATTTACTTATTGTTACGTTTGTGATGTTTATAATACCTATCTCTTCTATTTCTCTCAAGTGATTTTGTTCATTCATTAATTCATTCATTGTGTGATCACTTAGAAAAGAGGGTAAATTTCATATTAAACAAAAAGTGGCCATAACTTAATTAGGTTTTCAATCAACCTAATTCACCCCCCCTAGGTTGTCGTCAATCCTTACAATTGGTATCAAAATGGAGGCTATGTGAAAGGAGGAGTTTTTTGAGATTATAAGTTCGGCACTCAAAAAATTTTTTGATGCATTGATTGAGGGGGAGCTTTTGGATCAATTATTTCTTCCTCCATCTATTGTTTTATCATCATTAAAAAGGGAGAAATTATTAATCTTAGTTTCTAACTTTTGATGTTTACAAAACAAATGGATAATATTAATGTCTCTTCAAAAATACTTTCAGTTATGCAGCAATTTGATTCTAAGAACAAGTGCAATTGAAAGAAGACAAAGGTTGTTGAAAGCTATCGGACGCATGGATTGGACATTCGATAATCATTCCGCAACTTCGAACGCATGAAGAACTCCAGCACTGGACGTCCGAAGGAAATAAGACATTCTCTTGGCTCACCGACCTCGATCGAGCACAAGCATCGGACGTCCGATAGGATCGTTCAAACTTGACGAAACCTATCGGACGCCCACAAAGACAATACCGGACGTCCGATAGATTTGAAAAAGATTTTACAAACTCACTGTCTGCTATCAGACGCATGCTTGGGTAGTACCGGACATCCAATACTCCAACAGCTAGTTGACTGTTCAGCTACTTTTTATCCGTTTGAAGCATTAATGAAGTACTTTCTTAGTCACCTAAAAATAGAGCATGGTCAGAATTTTTAAATGACTTTTGCACACTGAAAATGCAAAAGATCTTGAGTAGTTTTAGTGAGAAAATACTCCCCAAGGAAGATTTGTAGTTTTAGTGGTGTGAGGTTCATTGTGAGGTTTTCATTTGTGAGCGAATATTTCATGAGTGTAGCTCTATGAGGGTTGTCCTGAGAGATAGTAAAGCTTCCTACCTTGACCGAGTGGAGTTCGGAGTAAGGAAGAGGTAAACTTTCCTTTGTACACAAGAGTGATTGTAATTCATCAATTTGAAGAAACTTGTTTGAATTAATTTACATGCTCAAGAGGAGTTGGGCAGTTAATTGGTTAGCAATTCTTTCGTTTTTATTGACTTATTGTTGCGTTTGTGATCTTTATATTACCTATCCCTTCTATTTCTCTCAAGTGATTTTGTTCATTCAATAATTTATTTATTGTTTGATCACTTAGAAAAGTGGGTAAATTTCATATTGAACAAAAAGTGGCCATAACATAATTAGGTTTTTAATCAACCTAATTCACCCCCTCTTAGATTGTTTTCATTCCTTACAATTGGTATCATAATGGATGCTATGTGAAAGGGGGAGTTTTCTGAGATTATAAGTTTGGTACTTAAAAATTTTTTTGATGCATTCAGTGTAGGGAAGCTTTAGGCTCAATTATTTCTTCCTCCATCTATTGTTTTATCATCATTAAAAGGGAAGAGATTGTTAATCTTAGTTCCTAACTTTTGATGTTTACAAAACAAATGGATAATATTAATGTCTCTTCAAAAATATTTTCAGTTATGCAGCAATTTGATTCTAAGAACAAGTGCAATTGAAAGAAGACAAAAGTTGTTGAAAGCTATCGGACGCATGGATTGGACATTCGATAATCATTACGCAACTTCGAACGCATGAAGAACTCCACCACTGGACATCCGAAGGAAATAAGACATTCTCTTGGCTCACCGACCTCGATCGAGCACAAGCATCGGACGTCCGATAGGATCGTTCAAACTTGACGAAACCTATCGGACGCCCACAAAGACAATACCGGACGTCCGATAGAATTGAAGAAGAATTTACAAACTCACTGTCTGCTATCAGACGCATGCTTGGGTAGTACCGGACATCCAATACTCCAACAGCTAGTTGACTGTTCAGCTACTTTTTATCCGTTTGAAGCATTAATGAAGTACTTTCTTAGTCACCTACAAATAGAGCATGGTCAGAATTTTTAAATGACTTTTGCACACTGAAAATGCAAAAGATCTTGAGTAGTTTTAGTGAGAAAATACTCCCCAAGGAAGATTTGTAGTTTTAGTGGTGTGAGGTTCATTGTGAGGTTTTCATTTGTGAGCGAATATTTCATGAGTGTAGCTCTATGAGGGTTGTCCTGAGAGATAGTAAAGCTTCCTACCTTGACCGAGTGGAGTTCGGAGTAAGGAAGAGGTAAACTTTCCTTTGTACACAAGAGTGATTGTAATTCATCAATTTGAAGAAACTTGTTTGAATTAATTTACATGCTCAAGAGGAGTTGGGCAGTTAATTGGTTAGCAATTCTTTCGTTTTTATTGACTTATTGTTGCGTTTGTGATCTTTATATTACCTATCCCTTCTATTTCTCTCAAGTGATTTTGTTCATTCAATAATTTATTTATTGTTTGATCACTTAGAAAAGTGGGTAAATTTCATATTGAACAAAAAGTGGCCATAACTTAATTAGGTTTTTAATCAACCTAATTCACCCCCTCTTAGATTGTTTTCATTCCTTACAATTGGTATCATAATGGATGCTATGTGAAAGGGGGAGTTTTCTGAGATTATAAGTTTGGTACTTAAAAATTTTTTTGATGCATTGAGTGTAGGGAAGCTTTAGGCTCAATTATTTCTTCCTCCATCTATTGTTTTATCATCATTAAAAGGGAAGAGATTGTTAATCTTAGTTCCTAACTTTTGATGTTTACAAAACAAATAGATAATATTAATGTCTCTTCAAAAATATTTTCAGTTATGCAGCAATTTGATTCTAAGAACAAGTGCAATTGAAAGAAGACAAAAGTTGTTGAAAGCTATCGGACGCATGGATTGGACATTCGATAATCATTCCGCAACTTCGAACGCATGAAGAACTCCAGCACTGGACGTCCGAAGGAAATAAGACATTCTCTTGGCTCACCGACCTCGATCGAGCACAAGCATCGGACGTCCGATAGGATCGTTCAAACTTGACGAAACCTATCGGACGCCCACAAAGACAATACCGGACGTCCGATAGAATTGAAAAAGATTTTACAAACTCACTGTCTGCTATCAGACGCATGCTTGGGTAGTACCGGACATCCAATACTCCAACAGCTAGTTGACTGTTCAGCTACTTTTTATCCGTTTGAAGCATTAATGAAGTACTTTCTTAGTCACCTAAAAATAGAGCATGGTCAGAATTTTTAAATGACTTTTGCACACTGAAAATGCAAAAGATCTTGAGTAGTTTTAGTGAGAAAATACTCCCCAAGGAAGATTTGTAGTTTTAGTGGTGTGAGGTTCATTGTGAGGTTTTCATTTGTGAGCGAATATTTCATGAGTGTAGCTCTATGAGGGTTGTCCTGAGAGATAGTAAAGCTTCCTACCTTGACCGAGTGGAGTTCGGAGTAAGGAAGAGGTAAACTTTCCTTTGTACACAAGAGTGATTGTAATTCATCAATTTGAAGAAACTTGTTTGAATTAATTTACATGCTTAAGAGGAGTTGGGCAGTTAATTGGTTAGCAATTCTTTCGTTTTTATTGACTTATTGTTGCGTTTGTGATCTTTATATTACCTATCCCTTCTATTTCTCTCAAGTGATTTTGTTCATTCAATAATTTATTTATTGTTTGATCACTTAGAAAAGTGGGTAAATTTCATATTGAACAAAAAGTGGCCATAACTTAATTAGGTTTTTAATCAACCTAATTCACCCCCTCTTAGATTGTTTTCATTCCTTACAATTGGTATCATAATGGATGCTATGTGAAAGGGGGAGTTTTCTGAGATTATAAGTTTGGTACTTAAAAATTTTTTTGATGCATTGAGTGTAGGGAAGCTTTAGGCTCAATTATTTCTTCCTCCATCTATTGTTTTATCATCATTAAAAGGGAAGAGATTGTTAATCTTAGTTCCTAACTTTTGATGTTTACAAAACAAATGGATAATATTAATGTCTCTTCAAAAATATTTTCAGTTATGCAGCAATTTGATTCTAAGAACAAGTGCAATTGAAAGAAGACAAAAGTTGTTGAAAGCTATCGGACGCATGGATTGGACATTCGATAATCATTACGCAACTTCGAACGCATGAAGAACTCCAGCACTGGACATCCGAAGGAAATAAGACATTCTCTTGGCTCACCGACCTCGATCGAGCACAAGCATCGGACGTCCGATAGGATCGTTCAAACTTGACGAAACCTATCGGACGCCCACAAAGACAATACCGGACGTCCGATAGAATTGAAGAAGAATTTACAAACTCACTGTCTGCTATCAGACGCATGCTTGGGTAGTACCGGACATCCAATACTCCAACAGCTAGTTGACTGTTCAGCTACTTTTTATCCGTTTTGAAGCATTAATGAAGTACTTTCTTAGTCACCTACAAATAGAGCATGGTCAGAATTTTTAAATGACTTTTGCACACTGAAAATGCAAAAGATCTTGAGTAGTTTTAGTGAGAAAATACTCCCCAAGGAAGATTTGTAGTTTTAGTGGTGTGAGGTTCATTGTGAGGTTTTCATTTGTGAGCGAATATTTCATGAGTGTAGCTCTATGAGGGTTGTCCTGAGAGATAGTAAAGCTTCCTACCTTGACCGAGTGGAGTTCGGAGTAAGGAAGAGGTAAACTTTCCTTTGTACACAAGAGTGATTGTAATTCATCAATTTGAAGAAACTTGTTTGAATTAATTTACATGCTCAAGAGGAGTTGGGCAGTTAATTGGTTAGCAATTCTTTCGTTTTTATTGACTTATTGTTGCGTTTGTGATCTTTATATTACCTATCCCTTCTATTTCTCTCAAGTGATTTTGTTCATTCAATAATTTATTTATTGTTTGATCACTTAGAAAAGTGGGTAAATTTCATATTGAACAAAAAGTGGCCATAACTTAATTAGGTTTTTAATCAACCTAATTCACCCCCTCTTAGATTGTTTTCATTCCTTACAATTGGTATCATAATGGATGCTATGTGAAAGGGGGAGTTTTCTGAGATTATAAGTTTGGTACTTAAAAATTTTTTTGATGCATTGAGTGTAGGGAAGCTTTAGGCTCAATTATTTCTTCCTCCATCTATTGTTTTATCATCATTAAAAGGGAAGAGATTGTTAATCTTAGTTCCTAACTTTTGATGTTTACAAAACAAATGGATAATATTAATGTCTCTTCAAAAATATTTTCAGTTATGCAGCAATTTGATTCTAAGAACAAGTGCAATTGAAAGAAGACAAAAGTTGTTGAAAGCTATCGGACGCATGGATTGGACATTCGATAATCATTACGCAACTTCGAACGCATGAAGAACTCCACCACTGGACGTCCGAAGGAAATAAGACATTCTCTTGGCTCACCGACCTCGATCGGGCACAAGCATCGGACGTCCGATAGGACCGTTCAAACTTGACGAAACCAATCGGACGCCCACAAAGACAATACCGGACGTCCGATAGAATTGAAGAAGATTTTACAAACTCACTGTCTGCTATCAGACGCATGCTTGTGTAATACCGGACATCCAATACTCCAACAGCTAGTTGACTGTTCAGCTACTTTTTATCCGTTTGAAGCATTAATGAAGTACTTTCTTAGTCACCAATAAATAGAGCACGGTCAGAATTTTCAAATGACTTTTGCACACTGAAAATGCAAAAGATCTTGAGTAGTTTTAGTGAGAAAATACTCCCCAAGGAAGATTTGTAGTCTTAGTGGTGTGAGTTTCATTGTAAGGTTTTCATTTGTGAGTGAATATTTCATGAGTTTAGCTCTATGAGGGTTGTCCGGAGGGAAGTAAAACTTCCTACCTTGACCGAGTGGAGTTCGGAACAAAGAGGAGATGAACTTTTCTTTGTGCATAAGAGTGATTGTAATTTATCAAATTGAAGAAGCTTGTTTGAATTAATTTACAAACTCAATAGGAATTGGGTAGTTAATTGGTTTGAAATTCTTTCCTTTTTATTTACTTATTGTTACGTTTGCGATGTTTACAATACCTATCTCTTCTATTTCCCTCAAGTGATTTTGTTCATTCATTAATTCATTCATTGTGTGATCACTTAGAAAAGAGGGTAAATTTCATATTAAACAAAAAGTGGCCATAACTTAATTAGGTTTTTAATCAACCTAATTCACCCCCCTTAGGTTGTCGTCAATCCATACAATTGGTATCAAAATGGAGGCTATGTGAAAGGAGGAGTTTTTTGAGATTATAAGTTCGGCACTCAAAAAATTTTTTGATGCATTGATTGAGGGGGAGCTTTTGGATCAATTATTTCTTCCTCCATCTATTGTTTTATCATCATTAAAAAGGGAGAAATTATTAATCTTAGTTTCTAACTTTTGATGTTTACAAAACAAATGGATAATATTAATGTCTCTTCAAAAATACTTTCAGTTATGCAGCAATTTGATTCTAAGAACAAGTGCAATTGAAAGAAGACAAAGGTTGTTGAAAGCTATCGGACGAATGGATTGGACATTCGATAATCATTACGCAACTTCGAACGCATGAAGAACTCCAGCACTGGACATCCGAAGGAAATAAGACATTCTCTTGGCTCACCGACCTCGATCGAGCACAAGCATCGGACGTCCGATAGGATCGTTCAAACTTGACGAAACCTATCGGACGCCCACAAAGACAATACCGGACGTCCGATAGAATTGAAGAAGAATTTACAAACTCACTGTCTGCTATCAGACGCATGCTTGGGTAGTACCGGACATCCAATACTCCAACAGCTAGTTGACTGTTCAGCTACTTTTTATCCGTTTTGAAGCATTAATGAAGTACTTTCTTAGTCACCTACAAATAGAGCATGGTCAGAATTTTTAAATGACTTTTGCACACTGAAAATGCAAAAGATCTTGAGTAGTTTTAGTGAGAAAATACTCCCCAAGGAAGATTTGTAGTTTTAGTGGTGTGAGGTTCATTGTGAGGTTTTCATTTGTGAGCGAATATTTCATGAGTGTAGCTCTATGAGGGTTGTCCTGAGAGATAGTAAAGCTTCCTACCTTGACCGAGTGGAGTTCGGAGTAAGGAAGAGGTAAACTTTCCTTTGTACACAAGAGTGATTGTAATTCATCAATTTGAAGAAACTTGTTTGAATTAATTTACATGCTCAAGAGGAGTTGGGCAGTTAATTGGTTAGCAATTCTTTCGTTTTTATTGACTTATTGTTGCGTTTGTGATCTTTATATTACCTATCCCTTCTATTTCTCTCAAGTGATTTTGTTCATTCAATAATTTATTTATTGTTTGATCACTTAGAAAAGTGGGTAAATTTCATATTGAACAAAAAGTGGCCATAACTTAATTAGGTTTTTAATCAACCTAATTCACCCCCTCTTAGATTGTTTTCATTCCTTACAATTGGTATCATAATGGATGCTATGTGAAAGGGGGAGTTTTCTGAGATTATAAGTTTGGTACTTAAAAATTTTTTTGATGCATTGAGTGTAGGGAAGCTTTAGGCTCAATTATTTCTTCCTCCATCTATTGTTTTATCATCATTAAAAGGGAAGAGATTGTTAATCTTAGTTCCTAACTTTTGATGTTTACAAAACAAATGGATAATATTAATGTCTCTTCAAAAATATTTTCAGTTATGCAGCAATTTGATTCTAAGAACAAGTGCAATTGAAAGAAGACAAAAGTTGTTGAAAGCTATCGGACGCATGGATTGGACATTCGATAATCATTCCGCAACTTCGAACGCATGAAGAACTCCAGCACTGGACGTCCGAAGGAAATAAGACATTCTCTTGGCTCACCGACCTCGATCGAGCACAAGCATCGGACGTCCGATAGGATCGTTCAAACTTGACGAAACCTATCGGACGCCCACAAAGACAATACCGGACGTCCGATAGAATTGAAAAAGATTTTACAAACTCACTGTCTGCTATCAGACGCATGCTTGGGTAGTACCGGACATCCAATACTCCAACAGCTAGTTGACTGTTCAGCTACTTTTTATCCGTTTGAAGCATTAATGAAGTACTTTCTTAGTCACCTAAAAATAGAGCACGGTCAGAATTTTTAAATGACTTTTGCACACTGAAAATGCAAAAGATCTTGAGTAGTTTTAGTGAGAAAATACTCCCCAAGGAAGATTTGTAGTTTTAGTGGTGTGAGGTTCATTGTGAGGTTTTCATTTGTGAGCGAATATTTCATGAGTGTAGCTCTATGAGGGTTGTCCTGAGAGATAGTAAAGCTTCCTACCTTGACCGAGTGGAGTTCGGAGTAAGGAAGAGGTAAACTTTCCTTTGTACACAAGAGTGATTGTAATTCATCAATTTGAAGAAACTTGTTTGAATTAATTTACATGCTCAAGAGGAGTTGGGCAGTTAATTGGTTAGCAATTCTTTCGTTTTTATTGACTTATTGTTGCGTTTGTGATCTTTATATTACCTATCCCTTCTATTTCTCTCAAGTGATTTTGTTCATTCAATAATTTATTTATGGATTGGACATTCGATAATCATTACGCAACTTCGAACGCATGAAGAACTCCAGCACTGGACATCCGAAGGAAATAAGACATTCTCTTGGCTCACCGACCTCGATCGAGCACAAGCATCGGACGTCCGATAGGATCGTTCAAACTTGACGAAACCTATCGGACGCCCACAAAGACAATACCGGACGTCCGATAGAATTGAAGAAGAATTTACAAACTCACTGTCTGCTATCAGACGCATGCTTGGGTAGTACCGGACATCCAATACTCCAACAGCTAGTTGACTGTTCAGCTACTTTTTATCCGTTTTGAAGCATTAATGAAGTACTTTCTTAGTCACCTACAAATAGAGCATGGTCAGAATTTTTAAATGACTTTTGCACACTGAAAATGCAAAAGATCTTGAGTAGTTTTAGTGAGAAAATACTCCCCAAGGAAGATTTGTAGTTTTAGTGGTGTGAGGTTCATTGTGAGGTTTTCATTTGTGAGCGAATATTTCATGAGTGTAGCTCTATGAGGGTTGTCCTGAGAGATAGTAAAGCTTCCTACCTTGACCGAGTGGAGTTCGGAGTAAGGAAGAGGTAAACTTTCCTTTGTACACAAGAGTGATTGTAATTCATCAATTTGAAGAAACTTGTTTGAATTAATTTACATGCTCAAGAGGAGTTGGGCAGTTAATTGGTTAGCAATTCTTTCGTTTTTATTGACTTATTGTTGCGTTTGTGATCTTTATATTACCTATCCCTTCTATTTCTCTCAAGTGATTTTGTTCATTCAATAATTTATTTATTGTTTGATCACTTAGAAAAGTGGGTAAATTTCATATTGAACAAAAAGTGGCCATAACTTAATTAGGTTTTTAATCAACCTAATTCACCCCCTCTTAGATTGTTTTCATTCCTTACAATTGGTATCATAATGGATGCTATGTGAAAGGGGGAGTTTTCTGAGATTATAAGTTTGGTACTTAAAAATTTTTTTGATGCATTGAGTGTAGGGAAGCTTTAGGCTCAATTATTTCTTCCTCCATCTATTGTTTTATCATCATTAAAAGGGAAGAGATTGTTAATCTTAGTTCCTAACTTTTGATGTTTACAAAACAAATGGATAATATTAATGTCTCTTCAAAAATATTTTCAGTTATGCAGCAATTTGATTCTAAGAACAAGTGCAATTGAAAGAAGACAAAAGTTGTTGAAAGCTATCGGACGCATGGATTGGACATTCGATAATCATTACGCAACTTCGAACGCATGAAGAACTCCACCACTGGACGTCCGAAGGAAATAAGACATTCTCTTGGCTCACCGACCTCGATCGGGCACAAGCATCGGACGTCCGATAGGACCGTTCAAACTTGACGAAACCAATCGGACGCCCACAAAGACAATACCGGACGTCCGATAGAATTGAAGAAGATTTTACAAACTCACTGTCTGCTATCAGACGCATGCTTGTGTAATACCGGACATCCAATACTCCAACAGCTAGTTGACTGTTCAGCTACTTTTTATCCGTTTGAAGCATTAATGAAGTACTTTCTTAGTCACCAATAAATAGAGCACGGTCAGAATTTTCAAATGACTTTTGCACACTGAAAATGCAAAAGATCTTGAGTAGTTTTAGTGAGAAAATACTCCCCAAGGAAGATTTGTAGTCTTAGTGGTGTGAGTTTCATTGTAAGGTTTTCATTTGTGAGTGAATATTTCATGAGTTTAGCTCTATGAGGGTTGTCCGGAGGGAAGTAAAACTTCCTACCTTGACCGAGTGGAGTTCGGAACAAGGAGGAGATGAACTTTTCTTTGTGCATAAGAGTGATTGTAATTTATCAAATTGAAGAAGCTTGTTTGAATTAATTTACAAACTCAATAGGAATTGGGTAGTTAATTGGTTTGAAATTCTTTCCTTTTTATTTACTTATTGTTACGTTTGCGATGTTTACAATACCTATCTCTTCTATTTCCCTCAAGTGATTTTGTTCATTCATTAATTCATTCATTGTGTGATCACTTAGAAAAGAGGGTAAATTTCATATTAAACAAAAAGTGGCCATAACTTAATTAGGTTTTTAATCAACCTAATTCACCCCCCTTAGGTTGTCGTCAATCCATACAATTGGTATCAAAATGGAGGCTATGTGAAAGGAGGAGTTTTTTGAGATTATAAGTTCGGCACTCAAAAAATTTTTTGATGCATTGATTGAGGGGGAGCTTTTGGATCAATTATTTCTTCCTCCATCTATTGTTTTATCATCATTAAAAAGGGAGAAATTATTAATCTTAGTTTCTAACTTTTGATGTTTACAAAACAAATGGATAATATTAATGTCTCTTCAAAAATACTTTCAGTTATGCAGCAATTTGATTCTAAGAACAAGTGCAATTGAAAGAAGACAAAGGTTGTTGAAAGCTATCGGACGAATGGATTGGACATTCGATAATCATTACGCAACTTCGAACGCATGAAGAACTCCAGCACTGGACATCCGAAGGAAATAAGACATTCTCTTGGCTCACCGACCTCGATCGAGCACAAGCATCGGACGTCCGATAGGATCGTTCAAACTTGACGAAACCTATCGGACGCCCACAAAGACAATACCGGACGTCCGATAGAATTGAAGAAGAATTTACAAACTCACTGTCTGCTATCAGACGCATGCTTGGGTAGTACCGGACATCCAATACTCCAACAGCTAGTTGACTGTTCAGCTACTTTTTATCCGTTTTGAAGCATTAATGAAGTACTTTCTTAGTCACCTACAAATAGAGCATGGTCAGAATTTTTAAATGACTTTTGCACACTGAAAATGCAAAAGATCTTGAGTAGTTTTAGTGAGAAAATACTCCCCAAGGAAGATTTGTAGTTTTAGTGGTGTGAGGTTCATTGTGAGGTTTTCATTTGTGAGCGAATATTTCATGAGTGTAGCTCTATGAGGGTTGTCCTGAGAGATAGTAAAGCTTCCTACCTTGACCGAGTGGAGTTCGGAGTAAGGAAGAGGTAAACTTTCCTTTGTACACAAGAGTGATTGTAATTCATCAATTTGAAGAAACTTGTTTGAATTAATTTACATGCTCAAGAGGAGTTGGGCAGTTAATTGGTTAGCAATTCTTTCGTTTTTATTGACTTATTGTTGCGTTTGTGATCTTTATATTACCTATCCCTTCTATTTCTCTCAAGTGATTTTGTTCATTCAATAATTTATTTATTGTTTGATCACTTAGAAAAGTGGGTAAATTTCATATTGAACAAAAAGTGGCCATAACTTAATTAGGTTTTTAATCAACCTAATTCACCCCCTCTTAGATTGTTTTCATTCCTTACAATTGGTATCATAATGGATGCTATGTGAAAGGGGGAGTTTTCTGAGATTATAAGTTTGGTACTTAAAAATTTTTTTGATGCATTGAGTGTAGGGAAGCTTTAGGCTCAATTATTTCTTCCTCCATCTATTGTTTTATCATCATTAAAAGGGAAGAGATTGTTAATCTTAGTTCCTAACTTTTGATGTTTACAAAACAAATGGATAATATTAATGTCTCTTCAAAAATATTTTCAGTTATGCAGCAATTTGATTCTAAGAACAAGTGCAATTGAAAGAAGACAAAAGTTGTTGAAAGCTATCGGACGCATGGATTGGACATTCGATAATCATTACGCAACTTCGAACGCATGAAGAACTCCACCACTGGACGTCCGAAGGAAATAAGACATTCTCTTGGCTCACCGACCTCGATCGGGCACAAGCATCGGACGTCCGATAGGACCGTTCAAACTTGACGAAACCAATCGGACGCCCACAAAGACAATACCGGACGTCCGATAGAATTGAAGAAGATTTTACAAACTCACTGTCTGCTATCAGACGCATGCTTGTGTAATACCGGACATCCAATACTCCAACAGCTAGTTGACTGTTCAGCTACTTTTTATCCGTTTGAAGCATTAATGAAGTACTTTCTTAGTCACCAATAAATAGAGCACGGTCAGAATTTTCAAATGACTTTTGCACACTGAAAATGCAAAAGATCTTGAGTAGTTTTAGTGAGAAAATACTCCCCAAGGAAGATTTGTAGTCTTAGTGGTGTGAGTTTCATTGTAAGGTTTTCATTTGTGAGTGAATATTTCATGAGTTTAGCTCTATGAGGGTTGTCCGGAGGGAAGTAAAACTTCCTACCTTGACCGAGTGGAGTTCGGAACAAGGAGGAGATGAACTTTTCTTTGTGCATAAGAGTGATTGTAATTTATCAAATTGAAGAAGCTTGTTTGAATTAATTTACAAACTCAATAGGAATTGGGTAGTTAATTGGTTTGAAATTCTTTCCTTTTTATTTACTTATTGTTACGTTTGCGATGTTTACAATACCTATCTCTTCTATTTCCCTCAAGTGATTTTGTTCATTCATTAATTCATTCATTGTGTGATCACTTAGAAAAGAGGGTAAATTTCATATTAAACAAAAAGTGGCCATAACTTAATTAGGTTTTTAATCAACCTAATTCACCCCCCTTAGGTTGTCGTCAATCCATACAATTGGTATCAAAATGGAGGCTATGTGAAAGGAGGAGTTTTTTGAGATTATAAGTTCGGCACTCAAAAAATTTTTTGATGCATTGATTGAGGGGGAGCTTTTGGATCAATTATTTCTTCCTCCATCTATTGTTTTATCATCATTAAAAAGGGAGAAATTATTAATCTTAGTTTCTAACTTTTGATGTTTACAAAACAAATGGATAATATTAATGTCTCTTCAAAAATACTTTCAGTTATGCAGCAATTTGATTCTAAGAACAAGTGCAATTGAAAGAAGACAAAGGTTGTTGAAAGCTATCGGACGAATGGATTGGACATTCGATAATCATTACGCAACTTCGAACGCATGAAGAACTCCAGCACTGGACATCCGAAGGAAATAAGACATTCTCTTGGCTCACCGACCTCGATCGAGCACAAGCATCGGACGTCCGATAGGATCGTTCAAACTTGACGAAACCTATCGGACGCCCACAAAGACAATACCGGACGTCCGATAGAATTGAAGAAGAATTTACAAACTCACTGTCTGCTATCAGACGCATGCTTGGGTAGTACCGGACATCCAATACTCCAACAGCTAGTTGACTGTTCAGCTACTTTTTATCCGTTTTGAAGCATTAATGAAGTACTTTCTTAGTCACCTACAAATAGAGCATGGTCAGAATTTTTAAATGACTTTTGCACACTGAAAATGCAAAAGATCTTGAGTAGTTTTAGTGAGAAAATACTCCCCAAGGAAGATTTGTAGTTTTAGTGGTGTGAGGTTCATTGTGAGGTTTTCATTTGTGAGCGAATATTTCATGAGTGTAGCTCTATGAGGGTTGTCCTGAGAGATAGTAAAGCTTCCTACCTTGACCGAGTGGAGTTCGGAGTAAGGAAGAGGTAAACTTTCCTTTGTACACAAGAGTGATTGTAATTCATCAATTTGAAGAAACTTGTTTGAATTAATTTACATGCTCAAGAGGAGTTGGGCAGTTAATTGGTTAGCAATTCTTTCGTTTTTATTGACTTATTGTTGCGTTTGTGATCTTTATATTACCTATCCCTTCTATTTCTCTCAAGTGATTTTGTTCATTCAATAATTTATTTATTGTTTGATCACTTAGAAAAGTGGGTAAATTTCATATTGAACAAAAAGTGGCCATAACTTAATTAGGTTTTTAATCAACCTAATTCACCCCCTCTTAGATTGTTTTCATTCCTTACAATTGGTATCATAATGGATGCTATGTGAAAGGGGGAGTTTTCTGAGATTATAAGTTTGGTACTTAAAAATTTTTTTGATGCATTGAGTGTAGGGAAGCTTTAGGCTCAATTATTTCTTCCTCCATCTATTGTTTTATCATCATTAAAAGGGAAGAGATTGTTAATCTTAGTTCCTAACTTTTGATGTTTACAAAACAAATGGATAATATTAATGTCTCTTCAAAAATATTTTCAGTTATGCAGCAATTTGATTCTAAGAACAAGTGCAATTGAAAGAAGACAAAAGTTGTTGAAAGCTATCGGACGCATGGATTGGACATTCGATAATCATTACGCAACTTCGAACGCATGAAGAACTCCACCACTGGACGTCCGAAGGAAATAAGACATTCTCTTGGCTCACCGACCTCGATCGGGCACAAGCATCGGACGTCCGATAGGACCGTTCAAACTTGACGAAACCAATCGGACGCCCACAAAGACAATACCGGACGTCCGATAGAATTGAAGAAGATTTTACAAACTCACTGTCTGCTATCAGACGCATGCTTGTGTAATACCGGACATCCAATACTCCAACAGCTAGTTGACTGTTCAGCTACTTTTTATCCGTTTGAAGCATTAATGAAGTACTTTCTTAGTCACCAATAAATAGAGCACGGTCAGAATTTTCAAATGACTTTTGCACACTGAAAATGCAAAAGATCTTGAGTAGTTTTAGTGAGAAAATACTCCCCAAGGAAGATTTGTAGTCTTAGTGGTGTGAGTTTCATTGTAAGGTTTTCATTTGTGAGTGAATATTTCATGAGTTTAGCTCTATGAGGGTTGTCCGGAGGGAAGTAAAACTTCCTACCTTGACCGAGTGGAGTTCGGAACAAGGAGGAGATGAACTTTTCTTTGTGCATAAGAGTGATTGTAATTTATCAAATTGAAGAAGCTTGTTTGAATTAATTTACAAACTCAATAGGAATTGGGTAGTTAATTGGTTTGAAATTCTTTCCTTTTTATTTACTTATTGTTACGTTTGCGATGTTTACAATACCTATCTCTTCTATTTCCCTCAAGTGATTTTGTTCATTCATTAATTCATTCATTGTGTGATCACTTAGAAAAGAGGGTAAATTTCATATTAAACAAAAAGTGGCCATAACTTAATTAGGTTTTTAATCAACCTAATTCACCCCCCTTAGGTTGTCGTCAATCCATACAATTGGTATCAAAATGGAGGCTATGTGAAAGGAGGAGTTTTTTGAGATTATAAGTTCGGCACTCAAAAAATTTTTTGATGCATTGATTGAGGGGGAGCTTTTGGATCAATTATTTCTTCCTCCATCTATTGTTTTATCATCATTAAAAAGGGAGAAATTATTAATCTTAGTTTCTAACTTTTGATGTTTACAAAACAAATGGATAATATTAATGTCTCTTCAAAAATACTTTCAGTTATGCAGCAATTTGATTCTAAGAACAAGTGCAATTGAAAGAAGACAAAGGTTGTTGAAAGCTATCGGACGAATGGATTGGACATTCGATAATCATTACGCAACTTCGAACGCATGAAGAACTCCAGCACTGGACATCCGAAGGAAATAAGACATTCTCTTGGCTCACCGACCTCGATCGAGCACAAGCATCGGACGTCCGATAGGATCGTTCAAACTTGACGAAACCTATCGGACGCCCACAAAGACAATACCGGACGTCCGATAGAATTGAAGAAGAATTTACAAACTCACTGTCTGCTATCAGACGCATGCTTGGGTAGTACCGGACATCCAATACTCCAACAGCTAGTTGACTGTTCAGCTACTTTTTATCCGTTTTGAAGCATTAATGAAGTACTTTCTTAGTCACCTACAAATAGAGCATGGTCAGAATTTTTAAATGACTTTTGCACACTGAAAATGCAAAAGATCTTGAGTAGTTTTAGTGAGAAAATACTCCCCAAGGAAGATTTGTAGTTTTAGTGGTGTGAGGTTCATTGTGAGGTTTTCATTTGTGAGCGAATATTTCATGAGTGTAGCTCTATGAGGGTTGTCCTGAGAGATAGTAAAGCTTCCTACCTTGACCGAGTGGAGTTCGGAGTAAGGAAGAGGTAAACTTTCCTTTGTACACAAGAGTGATTGTAATTCATCAATTTGAAGAAACTTGTTTGAATTAATTTACATGCTCAAGAGGAGTTGGGCAGTTAATTGGTTAGCAATTCTTTCGTTTTTATTGACTTATTGTTGCGTTTGTGATCTTTATATTACCTATCCCTTCTATTTCTCTCAAGTGATTTTGTTCATTCAATAATTTATTTATTGTTTGATCACTTAGAAAAGTGGGTAAATTTCATATTGAACAAAAAGTGGCCATAACTTAATTAGGTTTTTAATCAACCTAATTCACCCCCTCTTAGATTGTTTTCATTCCTTACAATTGGTATCATAATGGATGCTATGTGAAAGGGGGAGTTTTCTGAGATTATAAGTTTGGTACTTAAAAATTTTTTTGATGCATTGAGTGTAGGGAAGCTTTAGGCTCAATTATTTCTTCCTCCATCTATTGTTTTATCATCATTAAAAGGGAAGAGATTGTTAATCTTAGTTCCTAACTTTTGATGTTTACAAAACAAATGGATAATATTAATGTCTCTTCAAAAATATTTTCAGTTATGCAGCAATTTGATTCTAAGAACAAGTGCAATTGAAAGAAGACAAAAGTTGTTGAAAGCTATCGGACGCATGGATTGGACATTCGATAATCATTACGCAACTTCGAACGCATGAAGAACTCCACCACTGGACGTCCGAAGGAAATAAGACATTCTCTTGGCTCACCGACCTCGATCGGGCACAAGCATCGGACGTCCGATAGGACCGTTCAAACTTGACGAAACCAATCGGACGCCCACAAAGACAATACCGGACGTCCGATAGAATTGAAGAAGATTTTACAAACTCACTGTCTGCTATCAGACGCATGCTTGTGTAATACCGGACATCCAATACTCCAACAGCTAGTTGACTGTTCAGCTACTTTTTATCCGTTTGAAGCATTAATGAAGTACTTTCTTAGTCACCAATAAATAGAGCACGGTCAGAATTTTCAAATGACTTTTGCACACTGAAAATGCAAAAGATCTTGAGTAGTTTTAGTGAGAAAATACTCCCCAAGGAAGATTTGTAGTCTTAGTGGTGTGAGTTTCATTGTAAGGTTTTCATTTGTGAGTGAATATTTCATGAGTTTAGCTCTATGAGGGTTGTCCGGAGGGAAGTAAAACTTCCTACCTTGACCGAGTGGAGTTCGGAACAAGGAGGAGATGAACTTTTCTTTGTGCATAAGAGTGATTGTAATTTATCAAATTGAAGAAGCTTGTTTGAATTAATTTACAAACTCAATAGGAATTGGGTAGTTAATTGGTTTGAAATTCTTTCCTTTTTATTTACTTATTGTTACGTTTGCGATGTTTACAATACCTATCTCTTCTATTTCCCTCAAGTGATTTTGTTCATTCATTAATTCATTCATTGTGTGATCACTTAGAAAAGAGGGTAAATTTCATATTAAACAAAAAGTGGCCATAACTTAATTAGGTTTTTAATCAACCTAATTCACCCCCCTTAGGTTGTCGTCAATCCATACAATTGGTATCAAAATGGAGGCTATGTGAAAGGAGGAGTTTTTTGAGATTATAAGTTCGGCACTCAAAAAATTTTTTGATGCATTGATTGAGGGGGAGCTTTTGGATCAATTATTTCTTCCTCCATCTATTGTTTTATCATCATTAAAAAGGGAGAAATTATTAATCTTAGTTTCTAACTTTTGATGTTTACAAAACAAATGGATAATATTAATGTCTCTTCAAAAATACTTTCAGTTATGCAGCAATTTGATTCTAAGAACAAGTGCAATTGAAAGAAGACAAAGGTTGTTGAAAGCTATCGGACGAATGGATTGGACATTCGATAATCATTACGCAACTTCGAACGCATGAAGAACTCCAGCACTGGACATCCGAAGGAAATAAGACATTCTCTTGGCTCACCGACCTCGATCGAGCACAAGCATCGGACGTCCGATAGGATCGTTCAAACTTGACGAAACCTATCGGACGCCCACAAAGACAATACCGGACGTCCGATAGAATTGAAGAAGAATTTACAAACTCACTGTCTGCTATCAGACGCATGCTTGGGTAGTACCGGACATCCAATACTCCAACAGCTAGTTGACTGTTCAGCTACTTTTTATCCGTTTTGAAGCATTAATGAAGTACTTTCTTAGTCACCTACAAATAGAGCATGGTCAGAATTTTTAAATGACTTTTGCACACTGAAAATGCAAAAGATCTTGAGTAGTTTTAGTGAGAAAATACTCCCCAAGGAAGATTTGTAGTTTTAGTGGTGTGAGGTTCATTGTGAGGTTTTCATTTGTGAGCGAATATTTCATGAGTGTAGCTCTATGAGGGTTGTCCTGAGAGATAGTAAAGCTTCCTACCTTGACCGAGTGGAGTTCGGAGTAAGGAAGAGGTAAACTTTCCTTTGTACACAAGAGTGATTGTAATTCATCAATTTGAAGAAACTTGTTTGAATTAATTTACATGCTCAAGAGGAGTTGGGCAGTTAATTGGTTAGCAATTCTTTCGTTTTTATTGACTTATTGTTGCGTTTGTGATCTTTATATTACCTATCCCTTCTATTTCTCTCAAGTGATTTTGTTCATTCAATAATTTATTTATTGTTTGATCACTTAGAAAAGTGGGTAAATTTCATATTGAACAAAAAGTGGCCATAACTTAATTAGGTTTTTAATCAACCTAATTCACCCCCTCTTAGATTGTTTTCATTCCTTACAATTGGTATCATAATGGATGCTATGTGAAAGGGGGAGTTTTCTGAGATTATAAGTTTGGTACTTAAAAATTTTTTTGATGCATTGAGTGTAGGGAAGCTTTAGGCTCAATTATTTCTTCCTCCATCTATTGTTTTATCATCATTAAAAGGGAAGAGATTGTTAATCTTAGTTCCTAACTTTTGATGTTTACAAAACAAATGGATAATATTAATGTCTCTTCAAAAATATTTTCAGTTATGCAGCAATTTGATTCTAAGAACAAGTGCAATTGAAAGAAGACAAAAGTTGTTGAAAGCTATCGGACGCATGGATTGGACATTCGATAATCATTACGCAACTTCGAACGCATGAAGAACTCCACCACTGGACGTCCGAAGGAAATAAGACATTCTCTTGGCTCACCGACCTCGATCGGGCACAAGCATCGGACGTCCGATAGGACCGTTCAAACTTGACGAAACCAATCGGACGCCCACAAAGACAATACCGGACGTCCGATAGAATTGAAGAAGATTTTACAAACTCACTGTCTGCTATCAGACGCATGCTTGTGTAATACCGGACATCCAATACTCCAACAGCTAGTTGACTGTTCAGCTACTTTTTATCCGTTTGAAGCATTAATGAAGTACTTTCTTAGTCACCAATAAATAGAGCACGGTCAGAATTTTCAAATGACTTTTGCACACTGAAAATGCAAAAGATCTTGAGTAGTTTTAGTGAGAAAATACTCCCCAAGGAAGATTTGTAGTCTTAGTGGTGTGAGTTTCATTGTAAGGTTTTCATTTGTGAGTGAATATTTCATGAGTTTAGCTCTATGAGGGTTGTCCGGAGGGAAGTAAAACTTCCTACCTTGACCGAGTGGAGTTCGGAACAAGGAGGAGATGAACTTTTCTTTGTGCATAAGAGTGATTGTAATTTATCAAATTGAAGAAGCTTGTTTGAATTAATTTACAAACTCAATAGGAATTGGGTAGTTAATTGGTTTGAAATTCTTTCCTTTTTATTTACTTATTGTTACGTTTGCGATGTTTACAATACCTATCTCTTCTATTTCCCTCAAGTGATTTTGTTCATTCATTAATTCATTCATTGTGTGATCACTTAGAAAAGAGGGTAAATTTCATATTAAACAAAAAGTGGCCATAACTTAATTAGGTTTTTAATCAACCTAATTCACCCCCCTTAGGTTGTCGTCAATCCATACAATTGGTATCAAAATGGAGGCTATGTGAAAGGAGGAGTTTTTTGAGATTATAAGTTCGGCACTCAAAAAATTTTTTGATGCATTGATTGAGGGGGAGCTTTTGGATCAATTATTTCTTCCTCCATCTATTGTTTTATCATCATTAAAAAGGGAGAAATTATTAATCTTAGTTTCTAACTTTTGATGTTTACAAAACAAATGGATAATATTAATGTCTCTTCAAAAATACTTTCAGTTATGCAGCAATTTGATTCTAAGAACAAGTGCAATTGAAAGAAGACAAAGGTTGTTGAAAGCTATCGGACGAATGGATTGGACATTCGATAATCATTACGCAACTTCGAACGCATGAAGAACTCCAGCACTGGACATCCGAAGGAAATAAGACATTCTCTTGGCTCACCGACCTCGATCGAGCACAAGCATCGGACGTCCGATAGGATCGTTCAAACTTGACGAAACCTATCGGACGCCCACAAAGACAATACCGGACGTCCGATAGAATTGAAGAAGAATTTACAAACTCACTGTCTGCTATCAGACGCATGCTTGGGTAGTACCGGACATCCAATACTCCAACAGCTAGTTGACTGTTCAGCTACTTTTTATCCGTTTTGAAGCATTAATGAAGTACTTTCTTAGTCACCTACAAATAGAGCATGGTCAGAATTTTTAAATGACTTTTGCACACTGAAAATGCAAAAGATCTTGAGTAGTTTTAGTGAGAAAATACTCCCCAAGGAAGATTTGTAGTTTTAGTGGTGTGAGGTTCATTGTGAGGTTTTCATTTGTGAGCGAATATTTCATGAGTGTAGCTCTATGAGGGTTGTCCTGAGAGATAGTAAAGCTTCCTACCTTGACCGAGTGGAGTTCGGAGTAAGGAAGAGGTAAACTTTCCTTTGTACACAAGAGTGATTGTAATTCATCAATTTGAAGAAACTTGTTTGAATTAATTTACATGCTCAAGAGGAGTTGGGCAGTTAATTGGTTAGCAATTCTTTCGTTTTTATTGACTTATTGTTGCGTTTGTGATCTTTATATTACCTATCCCTTCTATTTCTCTCAAGTGATTTTGTTCATTCAATAATTTATTTATTGTTTGATCACTTAGAAAAGTGGGTAAATTTCATATTGAACAAAAAGTGGCCATAACTTAATTAGGTTTTTAATCAACCTAATTCACCCCCTCTTAGATTGTTTTCATTCCTTACAATTGGTATCATAATGGATGCTATGTGAAAGGGGGAGTTTTCTGAGATTATAAGTTTGGTACTTAAAAATTTTTTTGATGCATTGAGTGTAGGGAAGCTTTAGGCTCAATTATTTCTTCCTCCATCTATTGTTTTATCATCATTAAAAGGGAAGAGATTGTTAATCTTAGTTCCTAACTTTTGATGTTTACAAAACAAATGGATAATATTAATGTCTCTTCAAAAATATTTTCAGTTATGCAGCAATTTGATTCTAAGAACAAGTGCAATTGAAAGAAGACAAAAGTTGTTGAAAGCTATCGGACGCATGGATTGGACATTCGATAATCATTACGCAACTTCGAACGCATGAAGAACTCCACCACTGGACGTCCGAAGGAAATAAGACATTCTCTTGGCTCACCGACCTCGATCGGGCACAAGCATCGGACGTCCGATAGGACCGTTCAAACTTGACGAAACCAATCGGACGCCCACAAAGACAATACCGGACGTCCGATAGAATTGAAGAAGATTTTACAAACTCACTGTCTGCTATCAGACGCATGCTTGTGTAATACCGGACATCCAATACTCCAACAGCTAGTTGACTGTTCAGCTACTTTTTATCCGTTTGAAGCATTAATGAAGTACTTTCTTAGTCACCAATAAATAGAGCACGGTCAGAATTTTCAAATGACTTTTGCACACTGAAAATGCAAAAGATCTTGAGTAGTTTTAGTGAGAAAATACTCCCCAAGGAAGATTTGTAGTCTTAGTGGTGTGAGTTTCATTGTAAGGTTTTCATTTGTGAGTGAATATTTCATGAGTTTAGCTCTATGAGGGTTGTCCGGAGGGAAGTAAAACTTCCTACCTTGACCGAGTGGAGTTCGGAACAAGGAGGAGATGAACTTTTCTTTGTGCATAAGAGTGATTGTAATTTATCAAATTGAAGAAGCTTGTTTGAATTAATTTACAAACTCAATAGGAATTGGGTAGTTAATTGGTTTGAAATTCTTTCCTTTTTATTTACTTATTGTTACGTTTGCGATGTTTACAATACCTATCTCTTCTATTTCCCTCAAGTGATTTTGTTCATTCATTAATTCATTCATTGTGTGATCACTTAGAAAAGAGGGTAAATTTCATATTAAACAAAAAGTGGCCATAACTTAATTAGGTTTTTAATCAACCTAATTCACCCCCCTTAGGTTGTCGTCAATCCATACAATTGGTATCAAAATGGAGGCTATGTGAAAGGAGGAGTTTTTTGAGATTATAAGTTCGGCACTCAAAAAATTTTTTGATGCATTGATTGAGGGGGAGCTTTTGGATCAATTATTTCTTCCTCCATCTATTGTTTTATCATCATTAAAAAGGGAGAAATTATTAATCTTAGTTTCTAACTTTTGATGTTTACAAAACAAATGGATAATATTAATGTCTCTTCAAAAATACTTTCAGTTATGCAGCAATTTGATTCTAAGAACAAGTGCAATTGAAAGAAGACAAAGGTTGTTGAAAGCTATCGGACGAATGGATTGGACATTCGATAATCATTACGCAACTTCGAACGCATGAAGAACTCCAGCACTGGACATCCGAAGGAAATAAGACATTCTCTTGGCTCACCGACCTCGATCGAGCACAAGCATCGGACGTCCGATAGGATCGTTCAAACTTGACGAAACCTATCGGACGCCCACAAAGACAATACCGGACGTCCGATAGAATTGAAGAAGAATTTACAAACTCACTGTCTGCTATCAGACGCATGCTTGGGTAGTACCGGACATCCAATACTCCAACAGCTAGTTGACTGTTCAGCTACTTTTTATCCGTTTTGAAGCATTAATGAAGTACTTTCTTAGTCACCTACAAATAGAGCATGGTCAGAATTTTTAAATGACTTTTGCACACTGAAAATGCAAAAGATCTTGAGTAGTTTTAGTGAGAAAATACTCCCCAAGGAAGATTTGTAGTTTTAGTGGTGTGAGGTTCATTGTGAGGTTTTCATTTGTGAGCGAATATTTCATGAGTGTAGCTCTATGAGGGTTGTCCTGAGAGATAGTAAAGCTTCCTACCTTGACCGAGTGGAGTTCGGAGTAAGGAAGAGGTAAACTTTCCTTTGTACACAAGAGTGATTGTAATTCATCAATTTGAAGAAACTTGTTTGAATTAATTTACATGCTCAAGAGGAGTTGGGCAGTTAATTGGTTAGCAATTCTTTCGTTTTTATTGACTTATTGTTGCGTTTGTGATCTTTATATTACCTATCCCTTCTATTTCTCTCAAGTGATTTTGTTCATTCAATAATTTATTTATTGTTTGATCACTTAGAAAAGTGGGTAAATTTCATATTGAACAAAAAGTGGCCATAACTTAATTAGGTTTTTAATCAACCTAATTCACCCCCTCTTAGATTGTTTTCATTCCTTACAATTGGTATCATAATGGATGCTATGTGAAAGGGGGAGTTTTCTGAGATTATAAGTTTGGTACTTAAAAATTTTTTTGATGCATTGAGTGTAGGGAAGCTTTAGGCTCAATTATTTCTTCCTCCATCTATTGTTTTATCATCATTAAAAGGGAAGAGATTGTTAATCTTAGTTCCTAACTTTTGATGTTTACAAAACAAATGGATAATATTAATGTCTCTTCAAAAATATTTTCAGTTATGCAGCAATTTGATTCTAAGAACAAGTGCAATTGAAAGAAGACAAAAGTTGTTGAAAGCTATCGGACGCATGGATTGGACATTCGATAATCATTACGCAACTTCGAACGCATGAAGAACTCCACCACTGGACGTCCGAAGGAAATAAGACATTCTCTTGGCTCACCGACCTCGATCGGGCACAAGCATCGGACGTCCGATAGGACCGTTCAAACTTGACGAAACCAATCGGACGCCCACAAAGACAATACCGGACGTCCGATAGAATTGAAGAAGATTTTACAAACTCACTGTCTGCTATCAGACGCATGCTTGTGTAATACCGGACATCCAATACTCCAACAGCTAGTTGACTGTTCAGCTACTTTTTATCCGTTTGAAGCATTAATGAAGTACTTTCTTAGTCACCAATAAATAGAGCACGGTCAGAATTTTCAAATGACTTTTGCACACTGAAAATGCAAAAGATCTTGAGTAGTTTTAGTGAGAAAATACTCCCCAAGGAAGATTTGTAGTCTTAGTGGTGTGAGTTTCATTGTAAGGTTTTCATTTGTGAGTGAATATTTCATGAGTTTAGCTCTATGAGGGTTGTCCGGAGGGAAGTAAAACTTCCTACCTTGACCGAGTGGAGTTCGGAACAAGGAGGAGATGAACTTTTCTTTGTGCATAAGAGTGATTGTAATTTATCAAATTGAAGAAGCTTGTTTGAATTAATTTACAAACTCAATAGGAATTGGGTAGTTAATTGGTTTGAAATTCTTTCCTTTTTATTTACTTATTGTTACGTTTGCGATGTTTACAATACCTATCTCTTCTATTTCCCTCAAGTGATTTTGTTCATTCATTAATTCATTCATTGTGTGATCACTTAGAAAAGAGGGTAAATTTCATATTAAACAAAAAGTGGCCATAACTTAATTAGGTTTTTAATCAACCTAATTCACCCCCCCTTAGGTTGTCGTCAATCCTTACAATTGGTATCAAAATGGAGGCTATGTGAAAGGAGGAGTTTTTTGAGATTATAAGTTCGGCACTCAAAAAATTTTTTGATGCATTGATTGAGGGGGAGCTTTTGGATCAATTATTTCTTCCTCCATCTATTGTTTTATCATCATTAAAAAGGGAGAAATTATTAATCTTAGTTTCTAACTTTTGATGTTTACAAAACAAATGGATAATATTAATGTCTCTTCAAAAATACTTTCAGTTATGCAGCAATTTGATTCTAAGAACAAGTGCAATTGAAAGAAGACAAAGGTTGTTGAAAGCTATCGGACGCATGGATTGGACATTCGATAATCATTACGCAACTTCGAACGCATGAAGAACTCCAGCACTGGACGTCCGAAGGAAATAAGACATTCTCTTGGCTCACCGACCTCGATCGAGCACAAGCATCGGACGTCCGATAGGATCGTTCAAACTTGACGAAACCTATCGGACGCCCACAAAGACAATACCGGACGTCCGATAGAATTGAAGAAGAATTTACAAACTCACTGTCTGCTATCAGACGCATGCTTGGGTAGTACCGGACATCCAATACTCCAACAGCTAGTTGACTGTTCAGCTACTTTTTATCCGTTTGAAGCATTAATGAAGTACTTTCTTAGTCACCTACAAATAGAGCATGGTCAGAATTTTTAAATGACTTTTGCACACTGAAAATGCAAAAGATCTTGAGTAGTTTTAGTGAGAAAATACTCCCCAAGGAAGATTTGTAGTTTTAGTGGTGTGAGGTTCATTGTGAGGTTTTCATTTGTGAGCGAATATTTCATGAGTGTAGCTCTATGAGGGTTGTCCTGAGAGATAGTAAAGCTTCCTACCTTGACCGAGTGGAGTTCGGAGTAAGGAAGAGGTAAACTTTCCTTTGTACACAAGAGTGATTGTAATTCATCAATTTGAAGAAACTTGTTTGAATTAATTTACATGCTCAAGAGGAGTTGGGCAGTTAATTGGTTAGCAATTCTTTCGTTTTTATTGACTTATTGTTGCGTTTGTGATCTTTATATTACCTATCCCTTCTATTTCTCTCAAGTGATTTTGTTCATTCAATAATTTATTTATTGTTTGATCACTTAGAAAAGTGGGTAAATTTCATATTGAACAAAAAGTGGCCATAACTTAATTAGGTTTTTAATCAACCTAATTCACCCCCTCTTAGATTGTTTTCATTCCTTACAATTGGTATCATAATGGATGCTATGTGAAAGGGGGAGTTTTCTGAGATTATAAGTTTGGTACTTAAAAATTTTTTTGATGCATTGAGTGTAGGGAAGCTTTAGGCTCAATTATTTCTTCCTCCATCTATTGTTTTATCATCATTAAAAGGGAAGAGATTGTTAATCTTAGTTCCTAACTTTTGATGTTTACAAAACAAATGGATAATATTAATGTCTCTTCAAAAATATTTTCAGTTATGCAGCAATTTGATTCTAAGAACAAGTGCAATTGAAAGAAGACAAAAGTTGTTGAAAGCTATCGGACGCATGGATTGGACATTCGATAATCATTACGCAACTTCGAACGCATGAAGCACTGGACATCCGAAGGAAATAAGACATTCTCTTGGCTCACCGACCTCGATCGAGCACAAGCATCGGACGTCCGATAGGATCGTTCAAACTTGACGAAACCTATCGGACGCCCACAAAGACAATACCGGACGTCCGATAGAATTGAAGAAGAATTTACAAACTCACTGTCTGCTATCAGACGCATGCTTGGGTAGTACCGGACATCCAATACTCCAACAGCTAGTTGACTGTTCAGCTACTTTTTATCCGTTTTGAAGCATTAATGAAGTACTTTCTTAGTCACCTACAAATAGAGCATGGTCAGAATTTTTAAATGACTTTTGCACACTGAAAATGCAAAAGATCTTGAGTAGTTTTAGTGAGAAAATACTCCCCAAGGAAGATTTGTAGTTTTAGTGGTGTGAGGTTCATTGTGAGGTTTTCATTTGTGAGCGAATATTTCATGAGTGTAGCTCTATGAGGGTTGTCCTGAGAGATAGTAAAGCTTCCTACCTTGACCGAGTGGAGTTCGGAGTAAGGAAGAGGTAAACTTTCCTTTGTACACAAGAGTGATTGTTTCGATAATCATTACGCAACTTCGAACGCATGAAGAACTCCACCACTGGACGTCCGAAGGAAATAAGACATTCTCTTGGCTCACCGACCTCGATCGGGCACAAGCATCGGACGTCCGATAGGACCGTTCAAACTTGACGAAACCAATCGGACGCCCACAAAGACAATACCGGACGTCCGATAGAATTGAAGAAGATTTTACAAACTCACTGTCTGCTATCAGACGCATGCTTGTGTAATACCGGACATCCAATACTCCAACAGCTAGTTGACTGTTCAGCTACTTTTTATCCGTTTGAAGCATTAATGAAGTACTTTCTTAGTCACCAATAAATAGAGCACGGTCAGAATTTTCAAATGACTTTTGCACACTGAAAATGCAAAAGATCTTGAGTAGTTTTAGTGAGAAAATACTCCCCAAGGAAGATTTGTAGTCTTAGTGGTGTGAGTTTCATTGTAAGGTTTTCATTTGTGAGTGAATATTTCATGAGTTTAGCTCTATGAGGGTTGTCCGGAGGGAAGTAAAACTTCCTACCTTGACCGAGTGGAGTTCGGAACAAGGAGGAGATGAACTTTTCTTTGTGCATAAGAGTGATTGTAATTTATCAAATTGAAGAAGCTTGTTTGAATTAATTTACAAACTCAATAGGAATTGGGTAGTTAATTGGTTTGAAATTCTTTCCTTTTTATTTACTTATTGTTACGTTTGTGATGTTTACAATACCTATCTCTTCTATTTCCCTCAAGTGATTTTGTTCATTCATTAATTCATTCATTGTGTGATCACTTAGAAAAGAGGGTAAATTTCATATTAAACAAAAAGTGGCCATAACTTAATTAGGTTTTTAATCAACCTAATTCACCCCCCCTTAGGTTGTCGTCAATCCTTACAATTGGTATCAAAATGGAGGCTATGTGAAAGGAGGAGTTTTTTGAGATTATAAGTTCGGCACTCAAAAAATTTTTTGATGCATTGATTGAGGGGGAGCTTTTGGATCAATTATTTCTTCCTCCATCTATTGTTTTATCATCATTAAAAAGGGAGAAATTATTAATCTTAGTTTCTAACTTTTGATGTTTACAAAACAAATGGATAATATTAATGTCTCTTCAAAAATACTTTCAGTTATGCAGCAATTTGATTCTAAGAACAAGTGCAATTGAAAGAAGACAAAGGTTGTTGAAAGCTATCGGACGCATGGATTGGACATTCGATAATCATTACGCAACTTCGAACGCATGAAGAACTCCAGCACTGGACGTCCGAAGGAAATAAGACATTCTCTTGGCTCACCGACCTCGATCGAGCACAAGCATCGGACGTCCGATAGGATCGTTCAAACTTGACGAAACCTATCGGACGCCCACAAAGACAATACCGGACGTCCGATAGAATTGAAGAAGATTTTACAAACTCACTGTCTGCTATCAGACGCATGCTTGGGTAGTACCGGACATCCAATACTCCAACAGCTAGTTGACTGTTCAGCTACTTTTTATCCGTTTGAAGCATTAATGAAGTACTTTCTTAGTCACCTACAAATAGAGCATGGTCAGAATTTTTAAATGACTTTTGCACACTGAAAATGCAAAAGATCTTGAGTAGTTTTAGTGAGAAAATACTCCCCAAGGAAGATTTGTAGTTTTAGTGGTGTGAGGTTCATTGTGAGGTTTTCATTTGTGAGCGAATATTTCATGAGTGTAGCTCTATGAGGGTTGTCCTGAGAGATAGTAAAGCTTCCTACCTTGACCGAGTGGAGTTCGGAGTAAGGAAGAGGTAAACTTTCCTTTGTACACAAGAGTGATTGTAATTCATCAATTTGAAGAAACTTGTTTGAATTAATTTACATGCTCAAGAGGAGTTGGGCAGTTAATTGGTTAGCAATTCTTTCGTTTTTATTGACTTATTGTTGCGTTTGTGATCTTTATATTACCTATCCCTTCTATTTCTCTCAAGTGATTTTGTTCATTCAATAATTTATTTATTGTTTGATCACTTAGAAAAGTGGGTAAATTTCATATTGAACAAAAAGTGGCCATAACTTAATTAGGTTTTTAATCAACCTAATTCACCCCCTCTTAGATTGTTTTCATTCCTTACAATTGGTATCATAATGGATGCTATGTGAAAGGGGGAGTTTTCTGAGATTATAAGTTTGGTACTTAAAAATTTTTTTGATGCATTGAGTGTAGGGAAGCTTTAGGCTCAATTATTTCTTCCTCCATCTATTGTTTTATCATCATTAAAAGGGAAGAGATTGTTAATCTTAGTTCCTAACTTTTGATGTTTACAAAACAAATGGATAATATTAATGTCTCTTCAAAAATATTTTCAGTTATGCAGCAATTTGATTCTAAGAACAAGTGCAATTGAAAGAAGACAAAAGTTGTTGAAAGCTATCGGACGCATGGATTGGACATTCGATAATCATTACGCAACTTCGAACGCATGAAGAACTCCACCACTGGACGTCCGAAGGAAATAAGACATTCTCTTGGCTCACCGACCTCGATCGGGCACAAGCATCGGACGTCCGATAGGACCGTTCAAACTTGACGAAACCAATCGGACGCCCACAAAGACAATACCGGACGTCCGATAGAATTGAAGAAGATTTTACAAACTCACTGTCTGCTATCAGACGCATGCTTGTGTAATACCGGACATCCAATACTCCAACAGCTAGTTGACTGTTCAGCTACTTTTTATCCGTTTGAAGCATTAATGAAGTACTTTCTTAGTCACCAATAAATAGAGCACGGTCAGAATTTTCAAATGACTTTTGCACACTGAAAATGCAAAAGATCTTGAGTAGTTTTAGTGAGAAAATACTCCCCAAGGAAGATTTGTAGTCTTAGTGGTGTGAGTTTCATTGTAAGGTTTTCATTTGTGAGTGAATATTTCATGAGTTTAGCTCTATGAGGGTTGTCCGGAGGGAAGTAAAACTTCCTACCTTGACCGAGTGGAGTTCGGAACAAGGAGGAGATGAACTTTTCTTTGTGCATAAGAGTGATTGTAATTTATCAAATTGAAGAAGCTTGTTTGAATTAATTTACAAACTCAATAGGAATTGGGTAGTTAATTGGTTTGAAATTCTTTCCTTTTTATTTACTTATTGTTACGTTTGCGATGTTTACAATACCTATCTCTTCTATTTCCCTCAAGTGATTTTGTTCATTCATTAATTCATTCATTGTGTGATCACTTAGAAAAGAGGGTAAATTTCATATTAAACAAAAAGTGGCCATAACTTAATTAGGTTTTTAATCAACCTAATTCACCCCCCTTAGGTTGTCGTCAATCCATACAATTGGTATCAAAATGGAGGCTATGTGAAAGGAGGAGTTTTTTGAGATTATAAGTTCGGCACTCAAAAAATTTTTTGATGCATTGATTGAGGGGGAGCTTTTGGATCAATTATTTCTTCCTCCATCTATTGTTTTATCATCATTAAAAAGGGAGAAATTATTAATCTTAGTTTCTAACTTTTGATGTTTACAAAACAAATGGATAATATTAATGTCTCTTCAAAAATACTTTCAGTTATGCAGCAATTTGATTCTAAGAACAAGTGCAATTGAAAGAAGACAAAGGTTGTTGAAAGCTATCGGACGCATGGATTGGACATTCGATAATCATTACGCAACTTCGAACGCATGAAGAACTCCAGCACTGGACGTCCGAAGGAAATAAGACATTCTCTTGGCTCACCGACCTCGATCGAGCACAAGCATCGGACGTCCGATAGGATCGTTCAAACTTGACGAAACCTATCGGACGCCCACAAAGACAATACCGGACGTCCGATAGAATTGAAGAAGATTTTACAAACTCACTGTCTGCTATCAGACGCATGCTTGGGTAGTACCGGACATCCAATACTCCAACAGCTAGTTGACTGTTCAGCTACTTTTTATCCGTTTGAAGCATTAATGAAGTACTTTCTTAGTCACCTACAAATAGAGCATGGTCAGAATTTTTAAATGACTTTTGCACACTGAAAATGCAAAAGATCTTGAGTAGTTTTAGTGAGAAAATACTCCCCAAGGAAGATTTGTAGTTTTAGTGGTGTGAGGTTCATTGTGAGGTTTTCATTTGTGAGCGAATATTTCATGAGTGTAGCTCTATGAGGGTTGTCCTGAGAGATAGTAAAGCTTCCTACCTTGACCGAGTGGAGTTCGGAGTAAGGAAGAGGTAAACTTTCCTTTGTACACAAGAGTGATTGTAATTCATCAATTTGAAGAAACTTGTTTGAATTAATTTACATGCTCAAGAGGAGTTGGGCAGTTAATTGGTTAGCAATTCTTTCGTTTTTATTGACTTATTGTTGCGTTTGTGATCTTTATATTACCTATCCCTTCTATTTCTCTCAAGTGATTTTGTTCATTCAATAATTTATTTATTGTTTGATCACTTAGAAAAGTGGGTAAATTTCATATTGAACAAAAAGTGGCCATAACTTAATTAGGTTTTTAATCAACCTAATTCACCCCCTCTTAGATTGTTTTCATTCCTTACAATTGGTATCATAATGGATGCTATGTGAAAGGGGGAGTTTTCTGAGATTATAAGTTTGGTACTTAAAAATTTTTTTGATGCATTGAGTGTAGGGAAGCTTTAGGCTCAATTATTTCTTCCTCCATCTATTGTTTTATCATCATTAAAAGGGAAGAGATTGTTAATCTTAGTTCCTAACTTTTGATGTTTACAAAACAAATGGATAATATTAATGTCTCTTCAAAAATATTTTCAGTTATGCAGCAATTTGATTCTAAGAACAAGTGCAATTGAAAGAAGACAAAAGTTGTTGAAAGCTATCGGACGCATGGATTGGACATTCGATAATCATTACGCAACTTCGAACGCATGAAGAACTCCACCACTGGACGTCCGAAGGAAATAAGACATTCTCTTGGCTCACCGACCTCGATCGGGCACAAGCATCGGACGTCCGATAGGACCGTTCAAACTTGACGAAACCAATCGGACGCCCACAAAGACAATACCGGACGTCCGATAGAATTGAAGAAGATTTTACAAACTCACTGTCTGCTATCAGACGCATGCTTGTGTAATACCGGACATCCAATACTCCAACAGCTAGTTGACTGTTCAGCTACTTTTTATCCGTTTGAAGCATTAATGAAGTACTTTCTTAGTCACCAATAAATAGAGCACGGTCAGAATTTTCAAATGACTTTTGCACACTGAAAATGCAAAAGATCTTGAGTAGTTTTAGTGAGAAAATACTCCCCAAGGAAGATTTGTAGTCTTAGTGGTGTGAGTTTCATTGTAAGGTTTTCATTTGTGAGTGAATATTTCATGAGTTTAGCTCTATGAGGGTTGTCCGGAGGGAAGTAAAACTTCCTACCTTGACCGAGTGGAGTTCGGAACAAGGAGGAGATGAACTTTTCTTTGTGCATAAGAGTGATTGTAATTTATCAAATTGAAGAAACTTGTTTGAATTAATTTACAAACTCAATAGGAATTGGGTAGTTAATTGGTTTGAAATTCTTTCCTTTTTATTTACTTATTGTTACGTTTGCGATGTTTACAATACCTATCTCTTCTATTTCCCTCAAGTGATTTTGTTCATTCATTAATTCATTCATTGTGTGATCACTTAGAAAAGAGGGTAAATTTCATATTAAACAAAAAGTGGCCATAACTTAATTAGGTTTTTAATCAACCTAATTCACCCCCCTTAGGTTGTCGTCAATCCATACAATTGGTATCAAAATGGAGGCTATGTGAAAGGAGGAGTTTTTTGAGATTATAAGTTCGGCACTCAAAAAATTTTTTGATGCATTGATTGAGGGGGAGCTTTTGGATCAATTATTTCTTCCTCCATCTATTGTTTTATCATCATTAAAAAGGGAGAAATTATTAATCTTAGTTTCTAACTTTTGATGTTTACAAAACAAATGGATAATATTAATGTCTCTTCAAAAATACTTTCAGTTATGCAGCAATTTGATTCTAAGAACAAGTGCAATTGAAAGAAGACAAAGGTTGTTGAAAGCTATCGGACGAATGGATTGGACATTCGATAATCATTACGCAACTTCGAACGCATGAAGAACTCCAGCACTGGACATCCGAAGGAAATAAGACATTCTCTTGGCTCACCGACCTCGATCGAGCACAAGCATCGGACGTCCGATAGGATCGTTCAAACTTGACGAAACCTATCGGACGCCCACAAAGACAATACCGGACGTCCGATAGAATTGAAGAAGAATTTACAAACTCACTGTCTGCTATCAGACGCATGCTTGGGTAGTACCGGACATCCAATACTCCAACAGCTAGTTGACTGTTCAGCTACTTTTTATCCGTTTTGAAGCATTCATGAAGTACTTTCTTAGTCACCTACAAATAGAGCATGGTCAGAATTTTTAAATGACTTTTGCACACTGAAAATGCAAAAGATCTTGAGTAGTTTTAGTGAGAAAATACTCCCCAAGGAAGATTTGTAGTCTTAGTGGTGTGAGTTTCATTGTAAGGTTTTCATTTGTGAGTGAATATTTCATGAGTTTAGCTCTATGAGGGTTGTCCGGAGGGAAGTAAAACTTCCTACCTTGACCGAGTGGAGTTCGGAACAAGGAGGAGATGAACTTTTCTTTGTGCATAAGAGTGATTGTAATTTATCAAATTGAAGAAACTTGTTTGAATTAATTTACAAACTCAATAGGAATTGGGTAGTTAATTGGTTTGAAATTCTTTCCTTTTTATTTACTTATTGTTACGTTTGCGATGTTTACAATACCTATCTCTTCTATTTCCCTCAAGTGATTTTGTTCATTCATTAATTCATTCATTGTGTGATCACTTAGAAAAGAGGGTAAATTTCATATTAAACAAAAAGTGGCCATAACTTAATTAGGTTTTTAATCAACCTAATTCACCCCCCTTAGGTTGTCGTCAATCCATACAATTGGTATCAAAATGGAGGCTATGTGAAAGGAGGAGTTTTTTGAGATTATAAGTTCGGCACTCAAAAAATTTTTTGATGCATTGATTGAGGGGGAGCTTTTGGATCAATTATTTCTTCCTCCATCTATTGTTTTATCATCATTAAAAAGGGAGAAATTATTAATCTTAGTTTCTAACTTTTGATGTTTACAAAACAAATGGATAATATTAATGTCTCTTCAAAAATACTTTCAGTTATGCAGCAATTTGATTCTAAGAACAAGTGCAATTGAAAGAAGACAAAGGTTGTTGAAAGCTATCGGACGCATGGATTGGACATTCGATAATCATTCCGCAACTTCGAACGCATGAAGAACTCCAGCACTGGACGTCCGAAGGAAATAAGACATTCTCTTGGCTCACCGACCTCGATCGAGCACAAGTATCGGACGTCCGATAGGATCGTTCAAACTTGACGAAACCTATCGGACGCCCACAAAGACAATACCGGACGTCCGATAGAATTGAAAAAGATTTTACAAACTCACTGTCTGCTATCAGACGCATGCTTGGGTAGTACCGGACATCCAATACTCCAACAGCTAGTTGACTGTTCAGCTACTTTTTATCCGTTTTGAAGCATTCATGAAGTACTTTCTTAGTCACCTACAAATAGAGCATGGTCAGAATTTTTAAATGACTTTTGCACACTGAAAATGCAAAAGATCTTGAGTAGTTTTAGTGAGAAAATACTCCCCAAGGAAGATTTGTAGTCTTAGTGGTGTGAGTTTCATTGTAAGGTTTTCATTTGTGAGTGAATATTTCATGAGTTTAGCTCTATGAGGGTTGTCCGGAGGGAAGTAAAACTTCCTACCTTGACCGAGTGGAGTTCGGAACAAGGAGGAGATGAACTTTTCTTTGTGCATAAGAGTGATTGTAATTTATCAAATTGAAGAAACTTGTTTGAATTAATTTACAAACTCAATAGGAATTGGGTAGTTAATTGGTTTGAAATTCTTTCCTTTTTATTTACTTATTGTTACGTTTGCGATGTTTACAATACCTATCTCTTCTATTTCCCTCAAGTGATTTTGTTCATTCATTAATTCATTCATTGTGTGATCACTTAGAAAAGAGGGTAAATTTCATATTAAACAAAAAGTGGCCATAACTTAATTAGGTTTTTAATCAACCTAATTCACCCCCCTTAGGTTGTCGTCAATCCATACAATTGGTATCAAAATGGAGGCTATGTGAAAGGAGGAGTTTTTTGAGATTATAAGTTCGGCACTCAAAAAATTTTTTGATGCATTGATTGAGGGGGAGCTTTTGGATCAATTATTTCTTCCTCCATCTATTGTTTTATCATCATTAAAAAGGGAGAAATTATTAATCTTAGTTTCTAACTTTTGATGTTTACAAAACAAATGGATAATATTAATGTCTCTTCAAAAATACTTTCAGTTATGCAGCAATTTGATTCTAAGAACAAGTGCAATTGAAAGAAGACAAAGGTTGTTGAAAGCTATCGGACGAATGGATTGGACATTCGATAATCATTACGCAACTTCGAACGCATGAAGAACTCCAGCACTGGACATCCGAAGGAAATAAGACATTCTCTTGGCTCACCGACCTCGATCGAGCACAAGCATCGGACGTCCGATAGGATCGTTCAAACTTGACGAAACCTATCGGACGCCCACAAAGACAATACCGGACGTCCGATAGAATTGAAGAAGAATTTACAAACTCACTGTCTGCTATCAGACGCATGCTTGGGTAGTACCGGACATCCAATACTCCAACAGCTAGTTGACTGTTCAGCTACTTTTTATCCGTTTTGAAGCATTCATGAAGTACTTTCTTAGTCACCTACAAATAGAGCATGGTCAGAATTTTTAAATGACTTTTGCACACTGAAAATGCAAAAGATCTTGAGTAGTTTTAGTGAGAAAATACTCCCCAAGGAAGATTTGTAGTCTTAGTGGTGTGAGTTTCATTGTAAGGTTTTCATTTGTGAGTGAATATTTCATGAGTTTAGCTCTATGAGGGTTGTCCGGAGGGAAGTAAAACTTCCTACCTTGACCGAGTGGAGTTCGGAACAAGGAGGAGATGAACTTTTCTTTGTGCATAAGAGTGATTGTAATTTATCAAATTGAAGAAACTTGTTTGAATTAATTTACAAACTCAATAGGAATTGGGTAGTTAATTGGTTTGAAATTCTTTCCTTTTTATTTACTTATTGTTACGTTTGCGATGTTTACAATACCTATCTCTTCTATTTCCCTCAAGTGATTTTGTTCATTCATTAATTCATTCATTGTGTGATCACTTAGAAAAGAGGGTAAATTTCATATTAAACAAAAAGTGGCCATAACTTAATTAGGTTTTTAATCAACCTAATTCACCCCCCTTAGGTTGTCGTCAATCCATACAATTGGTATCAAAATGGAGGCTATGTGAAAGGAGGAGTTTTTTGAGATTATAAGTTCGGCACTCAAAAAATTTTTTGATGCATTGATTGAGGGGGAGCTTTTGGATCAATTATTTCTTCCTCCATCTATTGTTTTATCATCATTAAAAAGGGAGAAATTATTAATCTTAGTTTCTAACTTTTGATGTTTACAAAACAAATGGATAATATTAATGTCTCTTCAAAAATACTTTCAGTTATGCAGCAATTTGATTCTAAGAACAAGTGCAATTGAAAGAAGACAAAGGTTGTTGAAAGCTATCGGACGCATGGATTGGACATTCGATAATCATTCCGCAACTTCGAACGCATGAAGAACTCCAGCACTGGACGTCCGAAGGAAATAAGACATTCTCTTGGCTCACCGACCTCGATCGAGCACAAGTATCGGACGTCCGATAGGATCGTTCAAACTTGACGAAACCTATCGGACGCCCACAAAGACAATACCGGACGTCCGATAGAATTGAAAAAGATTTTACAAACTCACTGTCTGCTATCAGACGCATGCTTGGGTAGTACCGGACATCCAATACTCCAACAGCTAGTTGACTGTTCAGCTACTTTTTATCCGTTTTGAAGCATTCATGAAGTACTTTCTTAGTCACCTACAAATAGAGCATGGTCAGAATTTTTAAATGACTTTTGCACACTGAAAATGCAAAAGATCTTGAGTAGTTTTAGTGAGAAAATACTCCCCAAGGAAGATTTGTAGTCTTAGTGGTGTGAGTTTCATTGTAAGGTTTTCATTTGTGAGTGAATATTTCATGAGTTTAGCTCTATGAGGGTTGTCCGGAGGGAAGTAAAACTTCCTACCTTGACCGAGTGGAGTTCGGAACAAGGAGGAGATGAACTTTTCTTTGTGCATAAGAGTGATTGTAATTTATCAAATTGAAGAAACTTGTTTGAATTAATTTACAAACTCAATAGGAATTGGGTAGTTAATTGGTTTGAAATTCTTTCCTTTTTATTTACTTATTGTTACGTTTGCGATGTTTACAATACCTATCTCTTCTATTTCCCTCAAGTGATTTTGTTCATTCATTAATTCATTCATTGTGTGATCACTTAGAAAAGAGGGTAAATTTCATATTAAACAAAAAGTGGCCATAACTTAATTAGGTTTTTAATCAACCTAATTCACCCCCCTTAGGTTGTCGTCAATCCATACAATTGGTATCAAAATGGAGGCTATGTGAAAGGAGGAGTTTTTTGAGATTATAAGTTCGGCACTCAAAAAATTTTTTGATGCATTGATTGAGGGGGAGCTTTTGGATCAATTATTTCTTCCTCCATCTATTGTTTTATCATCATTAAAAAGGGAGAAATTATTAATCTTAGTTTCTAACTTTTGATGTTTACAAAACAAATGGATAATATTAATGTCTCTTCAAAAATACTTTCAGTTATGCAGCAATTTGATTCTAAGAACAAGTGCAATTGAAAGAAGACAAAGGTTGTTGAAAGCTATCGGACGAATGGATTGGACATTCGATAATCATTACGCAACTTCGAACGCATGAAGAACTCCAGCACTGGACATCCGAAGGAAATAAGACATTCTCTTGGCTCACCGACCTCGATCGAGCACAAGCATCGGACGTCCGATAGGATCGTTCAAACTTGACGAAACCTATCGGACGCCCACAAAGACAATACCGGACGTCCGATAGAATTGAAGAAGAATTTACAAACTCACTGTCTGCTATCAGACGCATGCTTGGGTAGTACCGGACATCCAATACTCCAACAGCTAGTTGACTGTTCAGCTACTTTTTATCCGTTTTGAAGCATTCATGAAGTACTTTCTTAGTCACCTACAAATAGAGCATGGTCAGAATTTTTAAATGACTTTTGCACACTGAAAATGCAAAAGATCTTGAGTAGTTTTAGTGAGAAAATACTCCCCAAGGAAGATTTGTAGTCTTAGTGGTGTGAGTTTCATTGTAAGGTTTTCATTTGTGAGTGAATATTTCATGAGTTTAGCTCTATGAGGGTTGTCCGGAGGGAAGTAAAACTTCCTACCTTGACCGAGTGGAGTTCGGAACAAGGAGGAGATGAACTTTTCTTTGTGCATAAGAGTGATTGTAATTTATCAAATTGAAGAAACTTGTTTGAATTAATTTACAAACTCAATAGGAATTGGGTAGTTAATTGGTTTGAAATTCTTTCCTTTTTATTTACTTATTGTTACGTTTGCGATGTTTACAATACCTATCTCTTCTATTTCCCTCAAGTGATTTTGTTCATTCATTAATTCATTCATTGTGTGATCACTTAGAAAAGAGGGTAAATTTCATATTAAACAAAAAGTGGCCATAACTTAATTAGGTTTTTAATCAACCTAATTCACCCCCCTTAGGTTGTCGTCAATCCATACAATTGGTATCAAAATGGAGGCTATGTGAAAGGAGGAGTTTTTTGAGATTATAAGTTCGGCACTCAAAAAATTTTTTGATGCATTGATTGAGGGGGAGCTTTTGGATCAATTATTTCTTCCTCCATCTATTGTTTTATCATCATTAAAAAGGGAGAAATTATTAATCTTAGTTTCTAACTTTTGATGTTTACAAAACAAATGGATAATATTAATGTCTCTTCAAAAATACTTTCAGTTATGCAGCAATTTGATTCTAAGAACAAGTGCAATTGAAAGAAGACAAAGGTTGTTGAAAGCTATCGGACGCATGGATTGGACATTCGATAATCATTCCGCAACTTCGAACGCATGAAGAACTCCAGCACTGGACGTCCGAAGGAAATAAGACATTCTCTTGGCTCACCGACCTCGATCGAGCACAAGTATCGGACGTCCGATAGGATCGTTCAAACTTGACGAAACCTATCGGACGCCCACAAAGACAATACCGGACGTCCGATAGAATTGAAAAAGATTTTACAAACTCACTGTCTGCTATCAGACGCATGCTTGGGTAGTACCGGACATCCAATACTCCAACAGCTAGTTGACTGTTCAGCTACTTTTTATCCGTTTGAAGCATTAATGAAGTACTTTCTTAGTCACCTATAAATAGAGCATGGTCAGAATTTTTAAATGACTTTTCCACACTGAAAATGCAAAAGATCTTGAGTAGTTTTAGTGAGAAAATACTCCCCAAGGAAGATTTGTAGTTTTAGTGGTGTGAGGTTCATTGTGAGGTTTTCATTTGTGAGCGAATATTTCATGAGTGTAGCTCAATGAGGGTTGTCCTGAGAGATAGTAAAGCTTCCTACCTTGACCGAGTGGAGTTCGGAGTAAGGAAGAGGTAAACTTTCCTTTGTACACAAGAGTGATTGTAATTCATCAATTTGAAGAAACTTGTTTGAATTAATTTACATGCTCAAGAGGAGTTGGGCAGTTAATTGGTTAGCAATTCTTTCGTTTTTATTGACTTATTGTTGCATTTGTGATCTTTATATTACCTATCCCTTCTATTTCTCTCAAGTGATTTTGTTCATTCAATAATTTATTTATTGTTTGATCACTTAGAAAAGTGGGTAAATTTCATATTGAACAAAAAGTGGCCATAACTTAATTAGGTTTTTAATCAACCTAATTCACCCCCTCTTAGATTGTTTTCATTCCTTACAATTGGTATCATAATGGATGCTATGTGAAAGGGGGAGTTTTCTGAGATTATAAGTTTGGTACTTAAAAATTTTTTTGATGCATTGAGTGTAGGGAAGCTTTAGGCTCAATTATTTCTTCCTCCATCTATTGTTTTATCATCATTAAAAGGGAAGAGATTGTTAATCTTAGTTCCTAACTTTTGATGTTTACAAAACAAATGGATAATATTAATGTCTCTTCAAAAATATTTTCAGTTATGCAGCAATTTGATTCTAAGAACAAGTGCAATTGAAAGAAGACAAAAGTTGTTGAAAGCTATCGGACGCATGGATTGGACATTCGATAATCATTACGCAACTTCGAACGCATGAAGAACTCCACCACTGGACGTCCGAAGGAAATAAGACATTCTCTTGGCTCACCGACCTCGATCGGGCACAAGCATCGGACGTCCGATAGGACCGTTCAAACTTGACGAAACCAATCGGACGCCCACAAAGACAATACCGGACGTCCGATAGAATTGAAGAAGATTTTACAAACTCACTGTCTGCTATCAGACGCATGCTTGTGTAATACCGGACATCCAATACTCCAACAGCTAGTTGACTGTTCAGCTACTTTTTATCCGTTTGAAGCATTAATGAAGTACTTTCTTAGTCACCAATAAATAGAGCACGGTCAGAATTTTCAAATGACTTTTGCACACTGAAAATGCAAAAGATCTTGAGTAGTTTTAGTGAGAAAATACTCCCCAAGGAAGATTTGTAGTCTTAGTGGTGTGAGTTTCATTGTAAGGTTTTCATTTGTGAGTGAATATTTCATGAGTTTAGCTCTATGAGGGTTGTCCGGAGGGAAGTAAAACTTCCTACCTTGACCGAGTGGAGTTCGGAACAAGGAGGAGATGAACTTTTCTTTGTGCATAAGAGTGATTGTAATTTATCAAATTGAAGAAGCTTGTTTGAATTAATTTACAAACTCAATAGGAATTGGGTAGTTAATTGGTTTGAAATTCTTTCCTTTTTATTTACTTATTGTTACGTTTGCGATGTTTACAATACCTATCTCTTCTATTTCCCTCAAGTGATTTTGTTCATTCATTAATTCATTCATTGTGTGATCACTTAGAAAAGAGGGTAAATTTCATATTAAACAAAAAGTGGCCATAACTTAATTAGGTTTTTAATCAACCTAATTCACCCCCCTTAGGTTGTCGTCAATCCATACAATTGGTATCAAAATGGAGGCTATGTGAAAGGAGGAGTTTTTTGAGATTATAAGTTCGGCACTCAAAAAATTTTTTTATGCATTGATTGAGGGGGAGCTTTTGGATCAATTATTTCTTCCTCCATCTATTGTTTTATCATCATTAAAAAGGGAGAAATTATTAATCTTAGTTTCTAACTTTTGATGTTTACAAAACAAATGGATAATATTAATGTCTCTTCAAAAATACTTTCAGTTATGCAGCAATTTGATTCTAAGAACAAGTGCAATTGAAAGAAGACAAAGGTTGTTGAAAGCTATCGGACGAATGGATTGGACATTCGATAATCATTACGCAACTTCGAACGCATGAAGAACTCCAGCACTGGACATCCGAAGGAAATAAGACATTCTCTTGGCTCACCGACCTCGATCGAGCACAAGCATCGGACGTCCGATAGGATCGTTCAAACTTGACGAAACCTATCGGACGCCCACAAAGACAATACCGGACGTCCGATAGAATTGAAGAAGAATTTACAAACTCACTGTCTGCTATCAGACGGATGCTTGGGTAGTACCGGACATCCAATACTCCAACAGCTAGTTGACTGTTCAGCTACTTTTTATCCGTTTTGAAGCATTAATGAAGTGCTTTCTTAGTCACCTACAAATAGAGCATGGTCAGAATTTTTAAATGACTTTTGCACACTGAAAATGCAAAAGATCTTGAGTAGTTTTAGTGAGAAAATACTCCCCAAGGAAGATTTGTAGTTTTAGTGGTGTGAGGTTCATTGTGAGGTTTTCATTTGTGAGCGAATATTTCATGAGTGTAGCTCTATGAGGGTTGTCCTGAGAGATAGTAAAGCTTCCTACCTTGACCGAGTGGAGTTCGGAGTAAGGAAGAGGTAAACTTTCCTTTGTACACAAGAGTGATTGTAATTCATCAATTTGAAGAAACTTGTTTGAATTAATTTACATGCTCAAGAGGAGTTGGGCAGTTAATTGGTTAGCAATTCTTTCGTTTTTATTGACTTATTGTTGCGTTTGTGATCTTTATATTACCTATCCCTTCTATTTCTCTCAAGTGATTTTGTTCATTCAATAATTTATTTATTGTTTGATCACTTAGAAAAGTGGGTAAATTTCATATTGAACAAAAAGTGGCCATAACTTAATTAGGTTTTTAATCAACCTAATTCACCCCCTCTTAGATTGTTTTCATTCCTTACAATTGGTATCATAATGGATGCTATGTGAAAGGGGGAGTTTTCTGAGATTATAAGTTTGGTACTTAAAAATTTTTTTGATGCATTGAGTGTAGGGAAGCTTTAGGCTCAATTATTTCTTCCTCCATCTATTGTTTTATCATCATTAAAAGGGAAGAGATTGTTAATCTTAGTTCCTAACTTTTGATGTTTACAAAACAAATGGATAATATTAATGTCTCTTCAAAAATATTTTCAGTTATGCAGCAATTTGATTCTAAGAACAAGTGCAATTGAAAGAAGACAAAAGTTGTTGAAAGCTATCGGACGCATGGATTGGACATTCGATAATCATTACGCAACTTCGAACGCATGAAGAACTCCACCACTGGACGTCCGAAGGAAATAAGACATTCTCTTGGCTCACCGACCTCGATCGGGCACAAGCATCGGACGTCCGATAGGACCGTTCAAACTTGACGAAACCAATCGGACGCCCACAAAGACGATACCGGACGTCCGATAGAATTGAAGAAGATTTTACAAACTCACTGTCTGCTATCAGACGCATGCTTGTGTAATACCGGACATCCAATACTCCAACAGCTAGTTGACTGTTCAGCTACTTTTTATCCGTTTGAAGCATTAATGAAGTACTTTCTTAGTCACCAATAAATAGAGCACGGTCAGAATTTTCAAATGACTTTTGCACACTGAAAATGCAAAAGATCTTGAGTAGTTTTAGTGAGAAAATACTCCCCAAGGAAGATTTGTAGTCTTAGTGGTGTGAGTTTCATTGTAAGGTTTTCATTTGTGAGTGAATATTTCATGAGTTTAGCTCTATGAGGGTTGTCCGGAGGGAAGTAAAACTTCCTACCTTGACCGAGTGGAGTTCGGAACAAGGAGGAGATGAACTTTTCTTTGTGCATAAGAGTGATTGTAATTTATCAAATTGAAGAAGCTTGTTTGAATTAATTTACAAACTCAATAGGAATTGGGTAGTTAATTGGTTTGAAATTCTTTCCTTTTTATTTACTTATTGTTACGTTTGCGATGTTTACAATACCTATCTCTTCTATTTCCCTCAAGTGATTTTGTTCATTCATTAATTCATTCATTGTGTGATCACTTAGAAAAGAGGGTAAATTTCATATTAAACAAAAAGTGGCCATAACTTAATTAGGTTTTTAATCAACCTAATTCACCCCCCTTAGGTTGTCGTCAATCCATACAATTGGTATCAAAATGGAGGCTATGTGAAAGGAGGAGTTTTTTGAGATTATAAGTTCGGCGCTCAAAAAATTTTTTTATGCATTGATTGAGGGGGAGCTTTTGGATCAATTATTTCTTCCTCCATCTATTGTTTTATCATCATTAAAAAGGGAGAAATTATTAATCTTAGTTTCTAACTTTTGATGTTTACAAAACAAATGGATAATATTAATGTCTCTTCAAAAATACTTTCAGTTATGCAGCAATTTGATTCTAAGAACAAGTGCAATTGAAAGAAGACAAAGGTTGTTGAAAGATATCGGACGAATGGATTGGACATTCGATAATCATTACGCAACTTCGAATGCAAGAAGAACTCCACCACTGGACATCCGAAGGAAATAAGACATTCTCTTGGCTCACCGACCTCGATCGAGCACAAGCATCGGACGTCCGATAGGATCGTTCAAACTTGACGAAACCTATCGGACGCCCAGAAAGACAATACCGGACGTCCGATAGAATTGAAGAAGAATTTACAAACTCACTGTCTGCTATCAGACGCATGCTTGGGTAGTACCGGACATCCAATACTCCAACAGCTAGTTGACTGTTCAGCTACTTTTTATCCGTTTTGAAGCATTAATGAAGTACTTTCTTAGTCACCTACAAATAGAGCATGGTCAGAATTTTTAAATGACTTTTGCACACTGAAAATGCAAAAGATCTTGAGTAGTTTTAGTGAGAAAATACTCCCCAAGGAAGATTTGTAGTTTTAGTGGTGTGAGGTTCATTGTGAGGTTTTCATTTGTGAGCGAATATTTCATGAGTGTAGCTCTATGAGGGTTGTCCTGAGAGATAGTAAAGCTTCCTACCTTGACCGAGTGGAGTTCGGAGTAAGGAAGAGGTAAACTTTCCTTCATACACAAGAGTGATTGTAATTCATCAATTTGAAGAAACTTGTTTGAATTAATTTACATGCTCAAGAGGAGTTGGGCAGTTAATTGGTTAGCAATTCTTTCGTTTTTATTGACTTATTGTTGCGTTTGTGATCTTTATATTACCTATCCCTTCTATTTCTCTCAAGTGATTTTGTTCATTCAATAATTTATTTATAGTTTGATCACTTAGAAAAGTGGGTAAATTTCATATTGAACAAAAAGTGGCCATAACTTAATTAGGTTTTTAATCAACCTAATTCACCCCCTCTTAGATTGTTTTCATTCCTTACAATTGGTATCATAATGGATGCTATGTGAAAGGGGGAGTTTTCTGAGATTATAAGTTTGGTACTTAAAAATTTTTTTGATGCATTGAGTGTAGGGAAGCTTTAGGCTCAATTATTTCTTCCTCCATCTATTGTTTTATCATCATTAAAAGGGAAGAGATTGTTAATCTTAGTTCCTAACTTTTGATGTTTACAAAACAAATGGATAATATTAATGTCTCTTCAAAAATATTTTCAGTTATGCAGCAATTTGATTCTAAGAACAAGTGCAATTGAAAGAAGACAAAAGTTGTTGAAAGCTATCGGACGCATGGATTGGACATTCGATAATCATTACGCAACTTCGAACGCATGAAGAACTCCACCACTGGACGTCCGAAGGAAATAAGACATTCTCTTGGCTCACCGACCTCGATCGGGCACAAGCATCGGACGTCCGATAGGACCGTTCAAACTTGACGAAACCAATCGGACGCCCACAAAGACGATACCGGACGTCCGATAGAATTGAAGAAGATTTTACAAACTCACTGTCTGCTATCAGACGCATGCTTGTGTAGTACCGGACATCCAATACTCCAACAGCTAGTTGACTGTTCAGCTACTTTTTATCCGTTTGAAGCATTAATGAAGTACTTTCTTAGTCACCTATAAATAGAGCACGGTTACAATTTTCAAATGACTTTTGCACACTGAAAATGCAAAAGATCTTGAGTAGTTTTAGTGAGAAAATACTCCCCAAGGAAGATTTGTAGTCTTAGTGGTGTGAGTTTCATTGTAAGGTTTTCATTTGTGGGTGAATATTTCATGAGTTTAGCTCTATGAGGGTTGTCCGGAGGGAAGTAAAACTTCCTACCTTGACCGAGTGGAGTTCGGAACAAGGAGGAGATGAACTTTTCTTTGTGCATAAGAGTGATTGTAATTTATCAAATTGAAGAAGCTTGTTTGAATTAATTTACAAACTCAATAGGAATTGGGTAGTTAATTGGTTTGAAATTCTTTCCTTTTTATTTACTTGTTGTTACGTTTGTGATGTTTACAATACCTATCTCTTCTATTTCTCTCAAGTGATTTTGTTCATTCATTAATTCATTCATTGCGTGATCACTTAGAAAATAGGGTAAATTTCATATTAAACAAAAAGTGGCCATAACTTAATTAGGTTTTTAATCAACCTAATTCACCCCCCCTTAGGTTGTCGTCAATCCTTACAATTGGTGTCAAAATGGAGGCTATGTGAAAGGAGGAGTTTTTTGAGATTATAAGTTCGGCGCTCAAAAAATTTTTTGATGCATTGAATGAGGGGGAGCTTTTGGATCAATTATTTCTTCCTCCATCTATTGTTTTATCATCATTAAAAAGGGAGAAATTATTAATCTTAGTTTCTAACTTTTGATGTTTACAAAACAAATGGATAATATTAATGTCTCTTCAAAATACTTTCAGTTATGCAGCAATTTGATTCTAAGAACAAGTGCAATTGAAAGAAGACAAAGGTTGTTGAAAGCTATCGGACGCATGGATTGGACATTCGATAATCATTACGCAACTTCGAACACATGAAGAACTCCACCACTGGACATCCGAAGGAAATAAGACATTCTCTTGGCTCACCGACCTCGATCGGGGACAAGCATTGGACGTCCGATAGGATCGTTCAAACTTGACGAAACCTATCGGACGCCCACAGTGACAATACCGGACGTTCGATAGAATTGAAGAAGATTTTACAAACTCACTGCCTGCTATCAGACGCATGATTGGGTAGTACCGGACATCCAATACTCCAACATCTAGTTGACTGTTAAGCTACTTTTTATCCGTTTGAAGCATTGATGAAGTACTTTCTTCGTCTCTTATAAATAGAGCATGGTCAGAATTTTTAAATGACTTTTGCACACTGAAAATGCAAAAGATCTTGAGTAGTTTTAGTGAGAAAATACTCCCCAAGGAAGATTTGTAGTTTTAGTGGTGTGAGGTTCATTGTAAGGTTTTCATTTGGGAGCGAATATTTCATGAGTGTAGCTCTATGAGGGTTGTCCTGAGAGATAGTAAAGCTTCCTACCTTGACCGAGTGGAGTTCGGAGTAAGGAAGAGGTAACTTTCCTTTGTACACAAGAGTGATTGTAATTCATCAATTTGAAGAAGCTTGTTTGAATTAATTTACAAGTTCAAGAGGAGTTGGGCAGTTAATTGGTTAGCAATTCTTTCGTTTTTATTGACTTATTGTTGCGTTTGTGATCTTTATATTACCTATCCCTTCTATTTCTCTCAAGTGATTTTGTTCATTAAATAATTTATTTATTGTTTGATCACTTAGAAAAGTGGGTAAATTTCATATTGAACAAAAAGTGGCCATAACTTAATTAGGTTTTTAATCAACCTAATTCACCCCCTCTTAGATTGTTTTCATTCCTTACAATTGGTATCATAATGGATGCTATGTGAAAGGGGGAGTTTTCTGAGATTATAAGTTTGGTACTTAAAAATTTTTTTGATGCATTGAGTGTAGGGAAGCTTTAGGCTCAATTATTTCTTCCTCCATCTATTGTTTTATCATCATTAAAAGGGAAGAGATTGTTAATCTTAGTTCCTAACTTTTGATGTTTACAAAACAAATGGATAATATTAATGTCTCTTCAAAAATATTTTCAGTTATGCAGCAATTTGATTCTAAGAACAAGTGCAATTGAAAGAAGACAAAAGTTGTTGAAAGCTATCGGACGCATGGATTGGACATTCGATAATCATTACGCAACTTCGAACGCATGAAGAACTCCACCACTGGACGTCCGAAGGAAATAAGACATTCTCTTGGCTCACCGACCTCGATCGGGCACAAGCATCGGACGTCCGATAGGATCGTTCAAACTTGACGAAACCAATCGGACGCCCACAAAGACAATACCGGACGTCCGATAGAATTGAAGAAGATTTTACAAACTCACTGTCTGCTATCAGACGCATGCTTGGGTAGTACCGGACATCCAATACTCCAACGGCTAGTTGACTGTTCAGCTACTTTTTATCCGTTTGAAGCATTAATGAAGTACTTTCTTAGTCACCTATAAATAGAGCATGGTCAGAATTTTCAAATGACTTTTGCACACTGAAAATGCAAAAGATCTTGAGTAGTTTTAGTGAGAAAATACTCCCCAAGGAAGATTTGTAGTCTTAGTGGTGTGAGTTTCATTGTAAGGTTTTCATTTGTGAGTGAATATTTCATGAGTTTAGCTCTATGAGGGTTGTCCGGAGGGAAGTAAAACTTCCTACCTTGACAGAGTGGAGTTCGGAACAAGGAGGAGATGAACTTTTCTTTGTGCATAAGAGTGATTGTAATTTATCAAATTGAAGAAGCTTGTTTGAATTAATTTACAAACTCAATAGGAATTGGGTAGTTAATTGGTTTGAAATTCTTTCCTTTTTATTTACTTATTGTTACGTTTGTGATGTTTACAATACTTTTCTCTTCTATTTCCCTCAAGTGATTTTGTTCATTCATTAATTCATTCATTGTGTGATCACTTAGAAAAGAGGGTAAATTTCATATTAAACAAAAAGTGGCCATAACTTAATTAGGTTTTTAATCAACCTAATTCACCCCCCTTAGGTTGTCGTCAATCCATACAATTGGTATCAAAATGGAGGCTATGTGAAAGGAGGAGTTTTTTGAGATTATAAGTTCGGCACTCAAAAAATTTTTTGATGCATTGATTGAGGGGGAGCTTTTGGATCAATTATTTCTTCCTCCATCTATTGTTTTATCATCATTAAAAAGGGAGAAATTATTAATCTTAGTTTCTAATTTTTGATGTTTACAAAACAAATGGATAATATTAATGTCTCTTCAAAAATACTTTCAGTTATGCAGCAATTTGATTCTAAGAACAAGTGCAATTGAAAGAAGACAAAGGTTGTTGAAAGCTATCGGACGAATGGATTGGACATTCGATAATCATTACGCAACTTCGAACGCATGAAGAACTCCAGCACTGGACATCCGAAGGAAATAAGACATTCTCTTGGCTCACCGACCTCGATCGAGCACAAGCATCGGACGTCCGATAGGATCGTTCAAACTTGACGAAACCTATCGGACGCCCACAAAGACAATACCGGACGTCCGATAGAATTGAAGAAGAATTTACAAACTCACTGTCTGCTATCAGACGCATGCTTCGGTAGTACCGGACATCCAATACTCCAACAGCTAGTTGACTGTTCTGCCACTTTTTATCCGTTTTGAAGCATTAATGAAGTACTTTCTTAGTCACCTACAAATAGAGCATGGTCAGAATTTTTAAATGACTTTTGCACACTGAAAATGCAAAAGATCTTGAGTAGTTTTAGTGAGAAAATACTCCCCAAGGAAGATTTGTAGTTTTAGTGGTGTGAGGTTCATTGTGAGGTTTTCATTTGTGAGCGAATATTTCATGAGTGTAGCTCTATGAGGGTTGTCCTGAGAGATAGTAAAGCTTCCTACCTTGACCGAGTGGAGTTCGGAGTAAGGAAGAGGTAAACTTTCCTTTGTACACAAGAGTGATTGTAATTCATCAATTTGAAGAAGCTTGTTTGAATTAATTTACAAGTTCAAGAGGAGTTGGGCAGTTAATTGGTTAGCAATTCTTTCGTTTTTATTGACTTATTGTTGCGTTTGTGATCTTTATATTACCTATCTCTTCTATTTCCCTCAAGTGATTTTGTTCATTCATTAATTCATTCATTGTGTGATCACTTAGAAAAGAGGGTAAATTTCATATTAAACAAAAAGTGGCCATAACTTAATTAGGTTTTTAATCAACCTAATTCACCCCCCTTAGGTTGTCGTCAATCCATACAATTGGTATCAAAATGGAGGCTATGTGAAAGGAGGAGTTTTTTGAGATTATAAGTTCGGCACTCAAAAATTTTTTTGATGCATTGATTGAGGGGGAGCTTTTGGATCAATTATTTCTTCCTCCATCTATTGTTTTATCATCATTAAAAAGGGAGAAATTATTAATCTTAGTTTCTAACTTTTGATGTTTACAAAACAAATGGATAATATTAATGTCTCTTCAAAAATACTTTCAGTTATGCAGCAATTTGATTCTATGAACAAGTGCAATTGAAAGAAGACAAAGGTTGTTGAAAGCTATCGGACGAATGGATTGGACATTCGATAATCATTACACAACTTCGAACGCATGAAGAACTCCAGCACTGGACATCCGAAGGAAATAAGACATTCTCTTGGCTCACCGACCTCGATCGAGCACAAGCATCGGACGTCCGATAGGATCGTTCAAACTTGACGAAACCTATCGGACGCCCACAAAGACAATACCGGACGTCCGATAGAATTGAAGAAGAATTTACAAACTCACTGTCTGCTATCAGACGCATGCTTGGGTAGTACCGGACATCCAATACTCCAACAGCAAGTTGACTGTTCTGCCACTTTTTATCCGTTTTGAAGCATTAATGAAGTACTTTCTTAGTCACCTACAAATAGAGCATGGTCAGAATTTTTAAATGACTTTTGCACACTGAAAATGCAAAAGACCTTGAGTAGTTTTAGTGAGAAAATACTCCCCAAGGAAGATTTGTAGTTTTAGCGGTGTGAGGTTCATTGTGAGGTTTTCATTTGTGAGCGAATATTTCATGAGTGTAGCTCTATGAGGGTTGTCCTGAGAGATAGTAAAGCTTCCTACCTTGACCGAGTGGAGTTCGGAGTAAGGAAGAGGTAAACTTTCCTTTGTACACAAGAGTGATTGTAATTCATCAATTTGAAGAAACTTGTTTGAATTAATTTACATGCTCAAGAGGAGTTGGGCAGTTAATTGGTTAGCAATTCTTTCGTTTTTATTGACTTATTGTTACGTTTGTGATCTTTATATTACCTATCCCTTCTATTTCTCTCAAGTGATTTTGTTCATTCAATAATTTATTTATTGTTTGATCACTTAGAAAAGTGTGTAAATTTCATATTGAACAAAAAGTGGCCATAACTTAATTAGGTTTTTAATCAACCTAATTCACCCCCTCTTAGATTGTTTTCATTCCTTACAATTGGTATCATAATGGATGTTATGTGAAAGGGGGAGTTTTCTGAGATTATAAGTTTGGTACTTAAAATTTTTTTTGATGCATTAAGTGTAGGGAAGCTTTAGGCTCAATTATTTCTTCCTCCATCTATTGTTTTATCATCATTAAAAGGGAAGAGATTGTTAATCTTAGTTCCTAACTTTTGATGTTTACAAAACAAATGGATAATATTAATGTCTCTTCAAAAATATTTTCAGTTATGCAGCAATTTGATTCTAAGAACAAGTGCAATTGAAAGAAGACAAAAGTTGTTGAAAGCTATTGGACGCATGGATTGGACATTCGATAATCATTACGCAACTTCGAACGCATGAAGAACTCCACCACTGGACGTCCGAAGGAAATAAGACATTCTCTTGGCTCACCGACCTCGATCGGGCACAAGCATCGGACGTCCGATAGGACCGTTCAAACTTGACGAAACCAATCGGACGCCCACAAAGACGATACCGGACGTCCGATAGAATTGAAGAAGATTTTACAAACTCACTGTCTGCTATCAGACGCATGCTTGTGTAGTACCGGACATCCAATACTCCAACAGCTAGTTGACTGTTCAACTACTTTTTATCCGTTTGAAGCATTAATGAAGTACTTTCTTAGTCACCTATAAATAGAGCACGGTCAGAATTTTCAAATGACTTTTGCACACTGAAAATGCAAAAGATCTTGAGTAGTTTTAGTGAGAAAATACTCCCCAAGGAAGATTTGTAGTCTTAGTGGTGTGAGTTTCATTGTAAGGTTTTCATTTGTGAGTGAATATTTCATGAGTTTAGCTCTATGAGGGTTGTCCGGAGGGAAGTAAAACTTCCTACCTTGACAGAGTGGAGTTCGGAACAAGGAGGAGATGAACTTTTCTTTGTGCATAAGAGTGATTGTAATTTATCAAATTGAAGAAGCTTGTTTGAATTAATTTACAAACTCAATAGGAATTGGGTAGTTAATTGGTTTGAAATTCTTTCCTTTTTATTTACTTATTGTTACGTTTGCGATGTTTACAATACCTATCTCTTCTATTTCCCTCAAGTGATTTTGTTCATTCATTAATTCATTCATTGTGTGATCACTTAGAAAAGAGGGTAAATTTCATATTAAACAAAAAGTGGCCATAACTTAATTAGGTTTTTAATCAACCTAATTCACCCCCCTTAGGTTGTCGTCAATCCATACAATTGGTATCAAAATGGAGGCTATGTGAAAGGAGGAGTTTTTTAAGATTATAAGTTCGGCACTCAAAAAATTTTTTGATGCATTGATTGAGGGGGAGCTTTTGGATCAATTATTTCTTCCTCCATCTATTGTTTTATCATCATTAAAAAGGGAGAAATTATTAATCTTAGTTTCTAACTTTTGATTTTTACAAAACAAATGGATAATATTAATATCTCTTCAAAAATACTTTCAGTTATGCAGCAATTTGATTCTAAGAACAAGTGCAATTGAAAGAAGACAAAGGTTGTTGAAAGCTATCGGACGAATGGATTGGACATTCGATAATCATTACGCAACTTCGAACGCATGAAGAACTCCAGCACTGGACATCCGAAGGAAATAAGACATTCTCTTGGCTCACCGACCTCGATCGAGCACAAGCATCGGACGTCCGATAGGATCGTTCAAACTTGACGAAACCTATCGGACGCCCACAAAGACAATACCGGACGTCCGATAGAATTGAAGAAGAATTTACAAACTCACTGTCTGCTATCAGACGCATGCTTGGGTAGTACCGGACATCCAATACTCCAACAGCTAGTTGACTGTTCAGCTACTTTTTATCCGTTTGAAGCATTAATGAAGTACTTTCTTAGTCACCTACAAATAGAGCATGTGTCGCGCCCCATTTTTTGATAAATAAATAAATGATTTTAAAAAATGTATTTTTGTGATTGAAAAATGAATTGTGATTGAAAAGAAAAATGGGTCTAAATGGGGTTTGAGAATGCGACAATTTGTCCCAAAATGTGGTTTAAAAGGGTTTTTTGAAACAATTGGAGTCGCCACTTGGTAATGAGTTAAGGTGTACCAAGTCACCTAAAAAAATGAACTTTTAGAAAAAATAGGAAGATGTAGTAAAAAACCCCTTTTAAACGACTCCTAGTCCACGTAAACCAACGAAAAAGGTTCGGGAGTCACATTTGACGAAGGGGAAGGCAAGGATAAAAATCCAAGGCACCCCTTCGACCTAGCCAAGGCTAGTTGCGTTGATTTAATCAAAGATTTTCTTGTTTTAACCAAAGAATTTATTACATTTGGTTGCACTACATGGATGCAAACCCTAGACCTAGGGGTATTGGGGGAAATTTCCCTTCAAAGGTTGAGTGGTGCCAATCACATTAATTGTGAAGCCCAATAACGATCCTTTGAAGAAGTCACGAATAATGCAAGTGGGATGCAAATGAATGGAATGCATGTATGCAATGTGAGGACATGAGTTTGAAAAAGTAATAAAAGAAAATAAATATGTAAATGAAAATGTGCACGTGAGTGGGCAATGTACGGTATGTGAAATGATAATATGAAGTGCATGTGTGCAAGTGATGATAAAAGTGTTCGTGTGCAAGTGAAGAAACACAAAGGTGCACGTGTGCAAAATGGGAGGAAAAGTGCTCATGTGCAAGTGAAGGGATAAAGAAAAGGTGTACGTGTGCAAATGGGAGGAAAAGTGAAAGTGTAATGATGGAGTGGACTTAGAATGCATGAGCCTAAGGAATGCAAGCAAGACGGGTACGGGGAGACCTAAATTGTGACTCAATTTTCCCTTTTATAGAGGGAATATAAGCGTGCTAAGGCTTAGAAAAAGCCACACTCGTCTATATCCCATATTTAAGGGGACTCTCAGGCAAATGTACACTACACTAGTATGAGGTGCAAAAGCCTAAAGTGAGGGGAAAGGGGAATCAAGGAGCATACCAGATGATAAGACTAAGGAAAAATGCATGATATGTAGTGAACAGGCAAACAATGCATTAATGAAAATCCAAGGAAAAATCCTATTGGGTCTAGCGTTGGACTAGCCCATCTATGAATTCCGACTAGCGTTGGACTAGCGGAAACGTACATTCATCCATTCCATTCATTCATGGTTATGAAAGCAAGTAGACATGCCAAAACGCTCGTAAACACGTAGCACGTAGCACTTAGCATGCTCGACTAGATGCAAGAGCCTACTAAAGCAATTTAACATGTAACAGCAAAAGCAAGCAACCAAGGGGAAGGGGAAGTGGACCAAATGCTCTCCGAGCCCTATCTATTACAAGCCAAGAGGTGTATACATACCCCATAAAACTTAAATAAAAACAACCAAGGGGAAGGGGAAATGGACCAAAGGCTCTCCGAGCCCTATCTATTACAAGCCAAGAGGTGTACACATACCCCATAAAACTTAAATAAAATTAAAAGCGAGTAAACGCATGCAAGGAGGTAAGGAAAGCGAAGTAGACATGCATATTCACATAACACGTAGGAGCACGTAAGGTCAAATGTAGTGCAAATGAGGGATAGAGTGTACCTCCCTTGAAGCGACGCCCTAACGTAGTGAAATTACTAACTTACCCTCCAAAATAATAAAAAGGTCAAGGTACCACTTAAATTATCGAATAATCACATGAAACAAGAATTAAACATAAAAGTGGAAATTAAGCACGAAATGATAATTAAAGATGGGATAAACCATGCAAGGGGGAGGCAAACTCGGTCCTAAATAAATAAAAAAAATCAATAGTCTAAAATGGAGTACGAAATTGAGTGGTCGAAGGTGGGATCCCTCGCAATCAGATGAAAAGGAGAAAATGGAAAATTATTCATTAAAGTTTAATAACAAAATTTAGCTAAGCAAAAATTTAAATCAAACGAAATCAAGACCACCAATGCTTCCAGGTTACCAAGCTTTCATGATTTTGTCCTAGAAATCTATTAACATTGTCCACAAATCACATAAAAACATGCCAAGGCAAATTGTCATGTAAGAGGGAACTAATTGCAACATTAGTCACCCATTCGATCTCAATCGAAACACTTAAGAACTTCAAAGGTCCCCAAAATAATAATAAAGCCAAACAATAATTGAAATGCAAATTCCTTAGGACCTAATTGCAAGGAATCAGTTCATAATTGTGCCTTAGTGCAACAAAGGGGACTTGAAGGATCAAAAGGCAAAATTCAAAAGTATTTTCATGCAAAACCCATGCAATCACGTAGAAGAATGCTTCTGCAAATATTTTTCTTAGGCTTTGAAGCCTTTACACTTTGCATGACAGATTTTCTAAGAAAACAAGACAAAGCCCTCAAAGCAAAGTCCAATTTCAAGTTCCTACCAAATTCATCATACATGTAAGAGCCAAAATGAAGATGTTTTGTATGCAAATCTGGTACAACAAATGAAAAAACATTCCAGCCCCAAGAACTTTTAGCAACAACGAATGAAGTTTGCTGCAACTTGCTTAAGAAAGAAACCAGCTGCATTTCGTTCCCAACATCACAGCTTTAGACTAAGGAACTAACCACATAAACACCTCAACCCAAACAAACCAAGCTCAGCAAAATTCTGGTAAACATGCATGCAATGGCAAAAAACTTCGGCTTCAGCAATGATTAAGCTTACTCCAATTTTCATTTTTTTTGCAAATGCATATCAACCTTTGTCATGCTCTTAACTGGTTTATGGACAACACAATCCATACTTCCAATAAACAAGAACCAGAACATCAGAGCAATATAAACACATCACATCGAACATGCCAGATCTGCTGCAAATTCAGCAACCAAGGAAAAAAAAACGGCTGCGACAAGCCAAACACTTGAAGCTTGTCGCAGCAGACTCTGAATTTACCTTTTAAGGATCCTAACAGCCCAAACAAATGACACATGGACCAGTTTCAAACAAAGAAAGGGGAAAGCATAAAGGAGAAACACATAAATGCTAGAGCAAAATTGCAGAGAGCATTCGGCAACCAAGAGGAAAATTCCACGCTGCTGCAACAAGCTAACTTGAAGCTTGTTGCAGCAGGTTTTTATGCACAAATCTTCAAACAAACAGAACCTAACCCACGCAACCATATTACCAAGCATTGTCTTCAACTCACAACATAAAAAAAAAACCCCGGACTTAAGCACAAAAAAGTAGCATACAGAAACTTAGAAAAGGAAGAAAAATTCTGCACTTCATGGGTTAGCTTGCATTTTTCCAGATTCGTTCAAAAGGTTGACACAGTTTTAACAACAGAGTAAGATTCAGCTTTCCTACAAGATCTTGGAAACAGAGGCAAGCAAAAAATGGATTTACGGCCCGCAACTTCTGCAACTCAGGCGTACAAGGAGGAAGCCAAGCAAAAACCAGCATCATAATTCTAGTGGGTTTATGAACAAGGTAGAACATTACCTTCAGCCTTTCGAAAACCACGATTTGAAACGATCAGGACAAAATCAAGTGTTGTTCAGACCAGAAACTCTTCTTGAAGCCTCCTGCTCTCGCCTTTTCCGTCGATGAAGGTATGCGGCTGATGACAAGTTCGATGAAGACTATGGCAGCGTCCCTCCTTGGCTTTATCTCTGTCTCGGGCTTCAAGCTCTCTCTCCCTCTCTTTCTCCCGTCGCTCCTCTCCTGATTTTCAGTCGTCTCCTCCCTAATCCTCTCGGTTCTCCCTTAGACCTCAGCCCCGATTGTTCTTGAGCCGCCAATCCCCAACTTTTCTCTCGGCTTTTTCCTTTTTTCCTTTTCTGTTTTCTGTCTTCCAGATTTCCCCCGTCACCTTTCTCTTCACTCTTTTTTTTTTTGTTTCCTTCTTCCCCCCGACTCCCCCTTGCGGCTGATGTCTTCTTTTTCTATTTATCCTACCTCCCAAACTCCTAAACCCTTGCTTGTAAGGTGAGGATGAGGGGCAAGGACAGGCCCTCTCATCCAGCCCTCCAAAGGGCAAGCCTGGCCATCCTTTGCACGCTGCAAGAAATTGCAGCGTGCATGCTGCGACAAAATTTTTTTTTTTTTTTTTTTTTTTACAAAAACAACTAATTAACAAATGCAGAAAAACATAAATGTTATTTAAATGCAGAAAAACAAAAGTACAGAAATGCTAATTAAGATAAAACGAAATGTTATTTTTCTTTCTTTCTTTTTCTTTTTTTTTTCTTTTTAAAGTAGCCTAACAAAACGATAATAAAATTAAGTAAAAACAATCTAACAATCTAATAAAATAAACTAGAAAATAAACAGCAAAAATGGCAATTTTGATTTTTCTTTTCATTCATTTTTTTATTTTTTCATTTTTCCAATCCAACTAAAGCCTATTTTTGAATTTTTCCTCTTTTTCCTTTTTTTTTTTTCTCTTTTCTCATTTTTATGATTTTTCATTTTCATTTTCTTTCAAGAAAACATTGAATAAAAACAAAATGACTAAAATGATTTTTCTTTTCTTTCTAAAACTCTATAAACTTAAAAACTAAAAAACTAAAAAACTAAAAACTAAAATCTAAAACTTAAAAGTGATTAAAACCTGAAATGACAAAATAAAAATGAATAGACAAACTAAAAGGGCAAAATGAATAAAACTAAAATAAAATAACAACTAAAAATGCAAAACACGCAACAATGAACTAAATGCAAGCGGTCTAAAATAAAAATCATGAAGTAGAAGCCACATACAAATTATTCAAAATTTGGTGTCTACAGTTTGCCCCTCTTTGTCTGAGTTTTGAAAAAACTTGAGACAAAGAAGTGGACACCAAATACTTACCTGTGTTATTGGGCTGCGAAAGATTCCAATGAACAAGAATTCTAATACGGGACTGACCCGAACATGAAAAATAAGACGGGACTGACCCGAACAGGAGTTTAAACGGGACTGACCCGAACAGAATTTAAACGGGACTGACCCGAACAGAAATTTAAACGGGACTGACCCGAACAGAATTTAAACGGGACTGACCCGAACAGAATTTTAAACGGGACTGACCCGAACAGAATTTTAAACGGGACTGACCCGAACAGGAATTTAAACGGGACTGACCCGAACAGAATTTAAACGGGACTGACCCGAACAGGAATTTAAACGGGATTGACCCGAACAGAAATTTAAACGGGACTGACCCGAACAGGAATTTTAAACGGGACTGACCCGAACAAGAAATTTAAACGGGACTGACCCGAACATGAAAAATAAAACGGGACTGACCCGAACAGGAATTTAAACGGGACTGACCCGAACAGAAATTTAAACGGGACTGACCCGAACAGGAATTTAAACGGGACTGACCCGAACAAAAATTTAAACGGGACTGACCCGAACAGAATTTTAACGGGACTGACCCGAACAGGAATTTAAACGGGATTCACTGGGGAAGTTTGAGACAATGAATTGAATTTTACCTGAGAGTAGTTCAAATTTTTGTACCTAGAGAGAGATTGGATCTCTGTAGTTGAAGCGATGGCCGATGTTGGTCCTTAAAACCCAACTTTGCAAATAACATTGCTTTAGGTTTGAAAAAGAGAATGATCGCTGTCATTTGTGAACGCAGTGTTCCTGCAAGAAAAGAATAAATAATAATGGATTTGCCACCATTATTTGATCCGGTTTGCCTTGAGAATCGTGTAAACATGAGTCTTGTACTATTTTTGCCTCTGTTCCGCGGCATCCGTCTTGGTCGAACTTGTGACTTTGCAAATTCTAAGACTGATAAAATACGGATTGACCACGTCACCCAATCCAGGTGGTAGCTTTGTTGCATGTTACTCCCTGTATCTGATGATTGAATCCCCTATTTTTGCTCAAACCTTTGGGTTTATCACTCATTTGAATTCAATGGTAAAAGAATGATGCGTGAAAATTTGTCATATAACGATCAATGTATATGCAAGATTATTTCCTATGTCGGGCAAAGATGAGCATGCGAAAGAATGTAGACAATCATAAGCAGTCATACACAAATAATTGAAAACAACCAAAAGATTCATAAAGATACATTTTGCAAAAGAATATTTGTAAAGAACAATACAAATTTAGCCAACGAATATCATATTCGAGACTTCGGATATTTTCTCCTCGGAATCCGATATTGGCAGAAGTATCACAAATATGAGGAAGCCCCTAAATGAACCAGGTCACCAGCTGTTCCTTCTCGCGCTCGTCCGTTGCGAAAAACCCTCCTTGGCGCCCTTTCGGGTTTTCACCAAGGTTGCCCCTACCCTTTTTGTTTTTGCTTTTCCTTTTCCTTTTTGTCTTTTCTTTTTGTTTTTGTTTTTCTTTTTGGCTCTTTTTTTTTTTTTTTTTTTGACAAGGCGCCCTTTCGGGTTTTCACCTAAAGAATAAAGACACATCTCGACCATGATCGACTCAGAAATATGAGTTAAAGGTTTCAGGCATCAGTAAAATGCACTTCCCTTGTAGATTAGGCGAAGGCATTGCGGACATCACTTGCCAGTTGATTATCAAATTTTGCTAATAGAAATGCAACACATGACAGAAGCCAGGACTTTGGGCTTTGTAATGAGGTCAGGTGGGGTGTTTTTCCAGAAAGGTTAAGGCTTGAAAGCAAATTCGATGTCAGGGGTAAAATAAACTGAGATTGCTCTATTCTGAAATCATTTCTGCTTTTGAATGATACCGGGGAAAATTTGCCCCAGTTTGATAGTATTTTCACTCTTTGCATTTTCTTCATTGCATTTTCCTCGCTTTTGCATTTTTCTTTGAAAACTAAATTTGCCCCAGTGTGGGGTTCTTTCTTCTCTTTTTTTTCCGAAATAAATTTGCCCCAGTGTGGGGTTTGCAATTCTCAAGGGTTATCAAACGAAATTTGTCAATTCTGATGGCTCAAAGGGGACAAGTAGGGATAAAATGTTTTTAGTGTAAAAGAAAATGGCCTGACTTGCATTTTGCCATTTGCATGAATTTCTTAAAGAAAATTTGCATGATCAAATGAAAAACTTTTTGCACATATCTGAGTTGATAGGTTGAGGAAAAGTTCGTCCATCCATTTCTGCTAGAATAAGGGCTCCGCCAGGTAATACCTTTTGGACAATGAACGGCCCTTGCCAGTTTGGAGCGAATTTGCCCTTAGCTTCATCTTGCATCGACAAAATTCGCTTTAGCACTTTGTCACCTTCTTCAAATACCCGCCGATGGACTTTTTTGTTGTAAGCCCGGGCCACACGTTTTTGATAGCACTGACCATGACAGATAGCATTGAATCGCTTTTCATCGATCAAAGTCAATTGTTCATGGCGCTGCTTGATCCAATTAGCTTCTTCCAATTTAGCTTCCATAAGGATTCGTAGCGACGGAATTTCAACCTCAGCTGGTAATACAGCTTCCATTCCATACATGAGTGAATACGGTGTTGCCCCAGTCGATGTCCGGATAGAAGTCCGATACGCCATTAGTGCATAAGGCAACTTGTCATGCCAATCGCGATGCCTTTCAGTCATTTTGCGGATAATCTTTTTCAAATTCTTGTTCGCGGCTTCTACGGCTCCATTCATCTGAGGCCTATAAATGGCGGAATTGCGATGTTTGATTTTGAATTGCTCACATAGTCCATCTACCATGTCATAGTTCAGATTCTTGGCATTGTCCGTGATAAGCGTCTCGGGTACTCCAAAGCGACAGATGATGTGATCTCTCAAGAAATTGGCTACTACCTTCTTCGTGACATGTTTGAATGACTCCGCTTCAACCCATTTGGTAAAGTACTCGATCGCCACCAATATAAATCGAGGTCCATTTGAAGCAGGAGGATCGATTGTACCAATCACGTCCATACCCCACATTGAACAGGGCCACGGGGCGGTCATGCTATGCAACTCAGTGGGTGGAGCGCGTATAATGTCACCGTGCATTTGACATTTTATACATCTCCGGACAAAGTCTATGCAATCATGCTCCATAGTAAGCCAGAAGTATCCGGTTCTCATGATTTTCTTCGCTAGCAAATGGCCATTCATGTGAGGTCCACAAACGCCACTATGCACTTCTTTCATCATATATTGAGCTTCATCTTCATCAATGCACCTTAAAAGGTTCAAATCCGAGGTTCTTTTGTACAACACTTCTCCATTTAAGAAAAATTTTGAAGCCATTCTACGCAGAAAACTCTTGTCTTTTGTACCAGCATGCTGAGGGTAGGACCCAGTTTTGAGAAACTCTTTAAGATCATTAAACCAAGGAGTAGTATCCGAGGACTCGTCTGCAGCCCAGCGGTGGGCTGGCTTGTTTTGAAGTTGAATTTGGATTGGTTCGATCTTCAATTCATCTGGATATTGGATCATGGAAGCCAAGGTGGCCAAAGCATCAGCAAATGCGTTTCGGGCTCTCGGGAGATGCCTAAACTCCAAATTTTGAAACTGCTTGGCCAAAGTGAGCAGACTACAATGGTAGGGTAGAATTTTCGAATCTTTGGTTATCCATTGCTTCAAAGTTTGGTGCACGAGCAAATCTGAATCACTAAAAGCTATCAACTCCTTGATTTCCATCTCTAAAGCCATTTTGAGACCCAAAATGCAGGCTTCATATTCAGCCATGTTATTCGTGCAAGCGAATTGCAATTTGGCAGCGGCAGGGTAGTGCTTCCCTTCGGGTGACACCAAAACAACTCCAATTCCAGCTCCGAGAGAATTCGAAGCTCCATCGAAGAAAAGCCTCCATTCAGGACTTTGTTCACTTATATCATCTGCAGCGCCTACAAATAGGACCCTCTCGTCAGGGAAATAAGTACGGAGTGGTTGATAATCATCATCCCTTGGATTTTCCGCCAAATGATCAGCTATAGCTTGCCCCTTGACCGCCTTTTGTGAGGTAAAAACAATATCGAATTCTGAGAGAATTATCTGCCATTTCGCCAAACGCCCAGTCAGCATCGACTTCTCCAAAAGATACTTCAAAGGATCAGACCGGGAAATAAGATACGTGGTATGACTCAACAGATAGTGTCTCAACTTCTGGGCTGCCCAGGCCAATGCACAGCAGCTTTTCTCAATGAATGAATAATTAGCCTCGTACTGCGTGAACTTTTTGCTTAGATAGTAAATGGCTTGTTCTTTCCTTCCAGAGTCGTCGTGCTGACCTAGAACACACCCTACTGCTCCTTCAAGCACGGATAAATACATAATCAAAGGTCGGCCCGGTTTGGGCGGCACTAAGACTGGTGGATGCAACAAATAATCTTTAATCTTGTCAAAAGCTTGTTGGCACTCCTCATTCCAATACAACGGCACATTCTTTCTCAATAATTTGAACAACGGCTCGCATGTGGCAGTTAGTTGGCCGATGAACCTCCCAATAAAATTGATCTTTCCTAAGAAACCCCTCACGTCCTTCTGAGTTTTTGGCACCGGCATATCTCGAATTGCTTTGATTTTTGCTGGATCTATCTCTATGCCTCTCTTACTGACTATAAATCCCAACAGCTTACCCGCAGGTGCTCCGAAGGCGCATTTTGCAGGATTTAACTTCAAATTGTACTTCCGTAGTCTCTCGAACAATTTCTTCAGATCAACCAAGTGGTCTTCTGCCCTTTTAGACTTGATTATAATATCATCCACGTAGACCTCCATCTCCCGGTGGATCATATCATGAAATAGGGTTGTCATGGTCCTCTGATATGTTGCCCCTGCATTCTTTAAACCGAAAGGCATCACTCGGTAGCAAAATGTGCCCCAAGGGGTAATGAAAGCAGTCTTCTCCCTATCCTCCTCTGCCATCAAAATTTGGTGGTAGCCAGCAAAACAATCGCAAAAGGTTTCAATCTCATGTCCGGCAGTATTGTCTAAGAGAATGTGAATATTTGGTAGAGGGAAATCATCCTTAGGACTGGCTTTATTAAGGTCTCTATAGTCAACACAAACTCTCACCTCTCCACTTTTTTTTGGAACAGGGACTGGATTTGAAAGCCAAATTGGGTAATGGGAAACAATGATGATATTGGTTTTGAGTTGTTTTTCAATTTGCTCTTTTATTTTGAGGCTCATATCTGGTTTGAATTTTCGGGGTTTTTGTTTTACGGGTGGAAAAGAAGGGTCTGTGGGCAATCTATGCACTACCACATCAGTTGAAATGCCAGTCATATCATCATAGGACCACGCAAATACATCCTGGAACATGGTCAAGAATTCAAGCATCTCCTTTTTCTGCCTTTCATTCAAATGAATACTTATCTGCACCTCCTTAACTTCATCCTCAGTGCCAATGTTAACCTTTTCTGTTTCTTCCAGGTTCGGTTTTGGTTTTTCCTCATATTGTTCAAGGTCCTTTGCAAAAGAATCGAATACCTCCTCATTATCACTCTCACTTTGGATTTCGGATTCACAGACCTCCAAGTCGTGAGTGATATAGAGATTGCCATTATCGAATTCCAGAATAGTAATATCCAAAGGGTCAAACAGTTTTATTTTTGGCCATCTGAAAGAATTAACGAATGTGGGATAATAAGCAAATAAGCATACAACAAACAAATGAACAAACCACATGAATATAGACAACACAACATGACAAGAACAACTTGTGCATTTTCATAAAGACCTTTGATTGAAAGCAAGTGAAAATGAAAATTTAACAATATTTACATGCGCAAAAGGAAAATTGTTTTCATTGGCTATTTACAGATGCAAAAGTATTTTTCATGAATTCATATGAATGATAAACCCCTTTTAGTTTACCGAAACTCCTTCCGAATAGGCAGAAATTCAGTTGTCCAATTGGAAATCGACCCTTCAGGGATGTCAGGAAATTCGGCCTCGTTCGGGAAATTGTCTTCAAATATTGCCCCAATGAACAGTTGGGACAAACTATCCTCGATTTCTTCAGTTGAATTACCCTCTGATGTGATTATTTCAGCTGGCCGGGGAAAAGTATACCGTAGCGGTGGAATATCGAAAACCCTTTGCCAGCCCTCTTTTTCTGCTCTTTTACGCTCCTTCATCTCCTTGAAATCCTTGGCGGTTGGTCTGAAACCCAAACCGAAGGTATCCCTCTTTTCTACTATCTTCACTGGCTTCAGGATCCCTTGCAGTTCACGCCCCAACCCCTTGTCGAATTCGTATCCTCCACGAATCATTTCTCTGGCCATCATTATACTGGCCTTTGAGAGAGTTTGTTCCTCCGTGGTTATCCAACTTACGGAGACTATATCGGATGTGCTGTGAGGGGACATGGTAACACTTTGACTACCCTCCTCTTTAACTCCAGAATCGGTGATCACCAGGCAGTTCTCTTCAGCAAAGATAGTGATTAGTTTGTCATTTACCACGAACTTGAGTAATTGATGCAACGAAGACGGCACCGCCCCAGACTTGTGAATCCATGGCCTTCCAAGTAAAATATTATAAATGCTCGGAAAGTTCATGACTTGGCAAGTTATTTGAAATTGGGCGGGCCCCATCTCGATTACTAAATCTGCCTCTCCTATTGGCTCCCTCTGCGCTCCATCAAACCCTCTAACGATAGTCCCTGAAGGCCTCAGCTTGATGTCTTGCAACCCTAGTTTCTCTAAGGTACTCCAAGGACAGATATTCAGTGCGGATCCATTATCGATTAACACCTTAGGCAGCATTTTTCCATTGCACCTCACTGTTATGTACAACGCCCTATTATGTCCGATGCCCTCCGTCGGCAATTCATCGTCAGAAAAAACAATTTGCTTGTTGAATAATACGCTCCCCACCACGTTTGAAAAATTATCAACAGAAATGTCCCTCGGAATTTGAGCTCTTGTTAATACGTCGATCAATGCATCCCTATGCACGTCCGAAGAGAAAAGTAGGTCCAACATGGTTATCTGGGCAGGTGATTTGCTTAGCTTTTCCACTATGTTGTATTCACTTCTCTGGAGTCGTTTAAGGAAATCCACGGCTTCTTTCTCGGTGATTGTTGGTTTGATGGGTGGCTCAGAACTATTGGCTTGAATTGGAGTAGTAGTCTCAAATGGATTTACAGTCTTCCCCGATCTGGTAACTACTGACACTTCCTTCTTTGCGGTTGAATTCTCCCCGATCTGTATGCTAGGCTCATCGTAATTCCACGGCACTTGTTGCAGACTTAATACGGGCTCCTGCTTCGGGAATTCGATGACTACCGGTTTCAAAGCTTCATTCTCTGCTGGCGTGAGGTCCAAGACAAAAGGCTTGTTATCTTCTTCGAATGGCAACTCTATGACAAACGGTTGGTCCGTGACCCCAAACACTTCGGCATCTATTGCCAATTTCTTGATTTGTTCCTCGTACTCCGCATCGTCCATAATAACCCCAACATGCTCTGGCAAGGGGTTTTGATTTACGTTTGGCCCTTGCGGCTCCCTCTTTCTGATCACGATTTCTCCAGACTCAACCATATCCTGAACTTTATGCTTAAGCGCCTTGCAATCCAAAGTTGCATGCCCAGGGGCCCCCGAATGATATGCGCAAACAGCTTGCGGGTTATACCAGGCGGGCATGCCATACGGATAGGTAGGAGGGGGTACTGTGCCAATTTTTCCGGAGGCCCTTAACTGGTCATATAATTGGTCTAAAGGCCTGCCTAAATTGGTAAAAGTACGGCTAGGGGGTCTGTTGTAGGGTTCAGTGGGTTGAGGATAGTTGTAAGCAGGTCTATTTGGAGGAGGAAATCTTGGGTTAAATGGAGGTCGAGGTCGGTTTTGGGGTGGATTTGGTTGAGAAATTTGAAAAGGGGCTGAAGGTGGGTTAGTATAGTTTGGGCGAGGTCAAGGGTGGTGGATGTTGGTAGTATATACAGGGTGTGGGTTTGAGTAGTAATGGTAAGGTTGCTGGTAGGTTGGGTTGTGCTGGTATCGGGGTCTAGGCGAAGGGTTTTGGTTCCAAATAAAGGTTGCGTCCCCCTCCTTCTTTTTGAACGGCGGCTTTTTCACATTGCCTCCTTGACCTTGTAAAGCATCCAACTGAGATTTAAGGGCGGAGACATTGACAATCTTCCCAGCTCTCACAAAGTCATCAAACTCCTCAAGTTTGTTTACAATTGCAGCAAACGAACATCCGGTCATACGAAAGATCTCTTCGAAGTACGGCGGATCATGAGCTTTTATGAAAGTACGTATGATTTCATCCTCGGTCATTGGCGGCTCGACCTTTGCAGCTACTTTTCTCCATCTCTTGGCATAAGTCTTATGGTCCTCGGAAGGCTTCCTTTTCGTTCCTTCCAGAGTAGTTCGGGTCGGCGCTAGCTCGCAGTTGTACTCATATTGTCGAATGAAGGCATTGGACAGATCGAGCCAGGTCTTCACTTCCTCTGGTTTTAGGTTGGAGTACCAATCGAGAGCATCCCCTTCTAAGCTTTCTGGAAATAATCTCAACGGCAAATTCTCGTCATCCACTGGCTTGCCCAACTTGTTAGCAAACAAGCGCAAGTGCGTCTTTGGGTTGCCCGTGCCATCATATTTGTTGAACTTCGGAGTCTTGAACCCCTCCGGCAGTTGTACGTTTGGAAATAAGCACAAATCATCATAGTCCAGCACCCCTTGCTTGCTTAAACCTTGGCTTTTCCGGATAAATTCATCAAAACGATCCAAGCATTTAAGTAACTTCATATCAATCTGGGCAGACGAATCTCCCATTTCTGGCTTATTTTGAAAAACGTGCTCCGGCACAACGGGCTCTGCGGTAGTCTGAAAGAAAGTCGGTGGAGTTACATGCATGTTTGGATCACCCTGAGGCTGGAATCCTTGCCCATAAGGGGGATAAAAATGAGGATTTTGAGTATAAGCATATTGCGGATTGAAAGTTCCCTCAAATGTGGTTTGAAATGAAGGAATAACAAATGGTTCGGATTGTGGTTGCGTAGCGGGTACAGGTTCAGGTCGCACTCCGCTACTAACGAGCTCGTCAATCAACTTCTTCTGAGCGGCCATTTCTGATGCCATTTCCCCAAATTTAGTGAGTAACTCAGTCAACTGAACCCCAGGACTTGCGGCTTCCGGCTGGGTAGTTGCAACGAACTTTTCGGATGATTCTGGTTGAGTACTCATGTCTACACGATTCCTTTGGGCTCTACTTCGGGATCGCGTAATAATGGGGCTTTTTCGAAAAGCTATTTTGAAACTTTACCTGAGAATGCAAAAGACTTCTTTAGATAAACCAATCGTTATTAGATTTCTGCAATTTATTCAAAAGGGAAAAAGAAAAAGGCATGAGTTAGTAATTATTCAAACAACTCGGATGCATGTCCTATGGGGGGACCCTTTTTGTGCCAAAGGTAGGCTTAGCATGATGCAACACTTTCGGAATGAGACCCGTTAATCAAACCTGTTATTTGACAAACACTTTTGTGAAAAGAGATTCATTTCATTGCAGAAACCAGATACATCTGTTTACATCATATCGCGAAGGCGATTTCGTACAAGATCACCAAAATTCCTAAGCCTATCTAGCACAGAGTCTTTACTTTCTCTTGCATATGGCATCTTGACACGTTCGGCTTGATCATATAATTCCCCACATTTCCGCTTCATATCTTGGCGCCTTTCTCGCTCCTTCTCATATAACCTCTTGTTCTCTTCTGCCTTTTCTTTGTGCGATTCGATGGATTTCTTCAACTGTACCACCTCCATGTCCTTGGCTTTAATGATGGCTCTCAGCTTCTCAATTTCCTCATACGGCTCATGTTGCAACCCTTGCGTGGTGGAATCTTTCAACCAATCCTCGTATGGTGCGGTCATTACCCCCTTCTGTTTGAGCTCCGGAAGATAACGAATGCTTCTATCATTGGATATTGTTCTCCAAGATTCAGTGATTTGGCTCTTCATAGGGATCTCTTTTGGGCATACCCCCTGATCAAAGAAAATGGTGACTTCACTAAACTCGGAAATCGGTGGCGGCCCCTGAATGCGACCTAGTTGTCTGAGAAATCTCTTCGGGGTATACGAGATGATTCCTTGAGTACCCAGCAAGAGAACACGTTCGGATTCCTTAGTGCGAAGTATCGGCTCAAGGCAGTCTGTCCAATCTAATACCCACCTAATGTTGAAATCTTGCAATGTTTCCAAGTAGTCCACACATTCGGATGCGTTCTTTGGTAGATCTTCCTCGTTGACTCTTTTGGGATGTGTGACTATCCAATTATATCCAACCACCGGCAAACTATCGGCAACTAATGCTCGTCTCTTAAAATGTCCCGTAGCCCATATGTATAAAACCAAGTTCGCCCCATGGAAAAACTTTCCTCCTTTTCGACAACCAGTACAAGCTAAGAAAATATCTGCGAGAATGGTCGGGACTATAGAACATTGCTTACCCTGAATTCCTAAGAAAAGGTCATTCACAATTTTTGCTGATTTAAAGGCTATCTTCTGATCTTTTCGCGGAAAGAGATAGGTCCCCGCCATAGCTACCCCACATACTAGTGACCTTCTGCTCTCCCATACGGCTTTGGAAGTGAACACAAAATCCGTCACATGCCTCTCGAATCCATCGCGTGGCGCAAATCGTTCAAACAGAATATTCACGGCGACGCCCTGATCTGACCCTCGTAGCACGGACTCTTTCAATCCTATAATTTGACAAAATTCGGCCTTGTCGGAAATAAATGGAAACACCAAAGCAGTTCCACGTGTGGGCAAACCCAGGAGGCCGGCTACTTCTTCGAGTGTTATAGTCATTTGCCTATTGCCTATTTTAAAAGCAGTACACTCGGGGTCCCAAAGATGAACTAAAGCCTCTACCAAATAATTGTTGGATTTGATCTGCTTAAAGTCTCCAATTGGTCCTAAAAATTGGGCTACTTGATTCAACTCACTAGGTAACATGAAGGTGGGCCATTGTTGAACCTCAGTTGACGGTATTAACAATTGGTAGATGCGGCGAGGGCAAGCCATCTGATAATGAAGAAGGTAGTTTGTCAATTACCTTACCCACGAGTCTCATTCCTCCAGTTATGCCATAACTTAAACGTGCAGTCCCTTGAAGGGTTAAATACCCATGGGACACAAAAGGGTTGGTTTTATTCCTAAAACGGGATTCCCTACGTGGCGTTCCCTTTCTAGGCTTTATGCATGATGCCATTTGATTAAAACAACAAAATATGCAATTTGAAATGAAACGTGACCTAAGGAAACCTTTATTTGCCAGGGTAGGCCTAAAATGGTATGGCATTATGAATTTATGAACAAAACACTCCATAATTTGTCAAACGTGCAATAGCCTATCTACAAGGGTAGGTCCTAAAAGAAGGTCATGCCAGACCTCTTATTTCCTTAGGTTCAATGAATGCAATGGGGACACAAAACCAAGAAAAGTTAGTTCAGCCAAGATAAATACACATAACACATTGTAACAACAAGATAAAGCAAACAAAGAAATAAAGCAATAAAAAGGAAAAAGGGGTTGGACCCTTCCCCTCGTGAATAGTGTCCCTAGCTTAGGATAAGGCCGACTCTACCCTAGGCAAGCTATCATGGATGCATGAGGTTGGGGTTCACTAATGCATCTAGACTCGATGAGCTCAGGTCCCCGAGCCTTCAGACTTAGAAACCAAGGGTCATCAATCCCAAGGTTCTTTGTCGGTGGCTCGAGCGATTCCCCAAACACCGCTACGCACACATCGTGTCACGGCTACGTGTTTGAGTGAATCTATCAAAACCTCAATCTTCGACCAAAAGCTAAAGGCTATCAACCAATAGCTTTAAGTGGAAGATTGAGTGACCCATTGGAACATGCTACACACACATCGTGTCGTGATCACATGTCCAAGTGAGTCACCTAATCCTAATAGGGTAGAGTGGCGTGACAAGCCACTAAAGAAAAAATAAAAGGGATAAAAGAAGTAAAGCGTATGCTCGTATGCTAGTGCTCGTTTGGAGGGGAAGGGTCAAGAACCAACGCGATGCTCTAGGGTGACCCATACCTCCCAAAATGCAATGCAAGCGCGAGATAACAAATAAACATTCATTCAAACATACATTCGTGAGTCGAGGGATTAATTTGAGACGCGAGTGATGCAAAATCCTAAAAAGGAAAAAAATGCAACCCTAAAACACCCAAATGTAATATATGAAAAGGTTAAAAGAAAGAAAAGGTCGATTAAATCAAATTTGCTCGGACTCTCGAATGTCCCCAGTGGAGTCGCCAACTGTCGCGCCCCATTTTTTGATAAATAAATAAATGATTTTAAAAAATGTATTTTTGTGATTGAAAAATGAATTGTGATTGAAAAGAAAAATGGGTCTAAATGGGGTTTGAGAATGCGACGATTTGACCCAAAATGTGGTTTAAAAGGGTTTTTTGAAACAATTGGAGTCGCCACTTGGTAATGAGTTAAGGTGTACCAAGTCACCTAAAAAAATGAACTTTTAGAAAAAATAGGAAGATGTAGTAAGAAACCCCTTTTAAACGACTCCTAGTCCACGTAAACCAACGAAAAAGGTTCGGGAGTCACATTTGACGAAGGGGAAGGCAAGGATAAAAATCCAAGGCACCCCTTCGACCTAGCCAAGGCTAGTTGCGTTGATTTAATCAAAGATTTTCTTGTTTTAACCAAAGAATTTATTACATTTGGTTGCACTACATGGATGCAAACCCTAGACCTAGGGGTATTGGGGGAAATTTCCCTTCAAAGGTTGAGTGGTGCCAATCACATTAATTGTGAAGCCCAATAACGATCCTTTGAAGAAGTCACGAATAATGCAAGTGGGATGCAAATGAATGGAATGCATGTATGCAATGTGAGGACATGAGTTTGAAAAAGTAATAAAAGAAAATAAATATGTAAATGAAAATGTGCACGTGAGTGGGCAATGTACGGTATGTGAAATGATAATATGAAGTGCATGTGTGCAAGTGATGATAAAAGTGTTCGTGTGCAAGTGAAGAAACACAAAGGTGCACGTGTGCAAAATGGGAGGAAAAGTGCTCATGTGCAAGTGAAGGGATAAAGAAAAGGTGTACGTGTGCAAATGGGAGGAAAAGTGAAAGTGTAATGATGGAGTGGACTTAGAATGCATGAGCCTAAGGAATGCAAGCAAGACGGGTACGGGGAGACCTAAATTGTGACTCAATTTTCCCTTTTATAGAGGGAATATAAGCGTGCTAAGGCTTAGAAAAAGCCACACTCGTCTATATCCCATATTTAAGGGGACTCTCAGGCAAATGTACACTACACTAGTATGAGGTGCAAAAGCCTAAAGTGAGGGGAAAGGGGAATCAAGGAGCATACCAGATGATAAGACTAAGGAAAAATGCATGATATGTAGTGAACAGGCAAACAATGCATTAATGAAAATCCAAGGAAAAATCCTATTGGGTCTAGCGTTGGACTAGCCCATCTATGAATTCCGACTAGCGTTGGACTAGCGGAAATGTACATTCATCCATTCCATTCATTCATGGTTATGAAAGCAAGTAGACATGCCAAAACGCTCGTAAACACGTAGCACGTAGCACTTAGCATGCTCGACTAGATGCAAGAGCCTACTAAAGCAATTTAACATGTAACAGCAAAAGCAAGCAACCAAGGGGAAGGGGAAGTGGACCAAATGCTCTCCGAGCCCTATCTATTACAAGTCAAAAGGTGTACACATACCCCATAAAACTTAAATAAAAACAACCAAGGGGAAGGGGAAATGGACCAAAGGCTCTCCGAGCCCTATCTATTACAAGCCAAGAGGTGTACACATACCCCATAAAACTTAAATAAAATTAAAAGCGAGTAAACGCATGCAAGGAGGTAAGGAAAGCGAAGTAGACATGCATATTCACATAACACGTAGGAGCACGTAAGGTCAAATGTAGTGCAAATGAGGGATAGAGTGTACCTCCCTTGAAGCGACGCCCTAACGTAGTGAAATTACTAACTTACCCTCCAAAATAATAAAAAGGTCAAGGTACCACTTAAATTATCGAATAATCACATGAAACAAGAATTAAACATAAAAGTGGAAATTAAGCACGAAATGATAATTAAAGATGGGATAAACCATGCAAGGGGGAGGCAAACTCGGTCCTAAATAAATAAAAAAAATCAATAGTCTAAAATGGAGTACGAAATTGAGTGGTCGAAGGTGGGATCCCTCGCAATCAGATGAAAAGGAGAAAATGGAAAATTATTCATTAAAGTTTAATAACAAAATTTAGCTAAGCAAAAATTTAAATCAAACGAAATCAAGACCACCAATGCTTCCAGGTTACCAAGCTTTCTTGATTTTGTCCTAGAAATCTATTAACATTGTCCACAAATCACATAAAAACATGCCAAGGCAAATTGTCATGTAAGAGGGAACTAATTGCAACATTAGTCACCCATTCGATCTCAATCGAAACACTTAAGAACTTCAAAGGTCCCCAAAATAATAATAAAGCCAAACAATAATTGAAATGCAAATTCCTTAGGACCTAATTGCAAGTAATCAGTTCATAATTGTGCCTTAGTGCAACAAAGGGGACTTGAAGGATCAAAAGGCAAAATTCAAAAGTATTTTCATGCAAAACCCATGCAATCACGTAGAAGAATGCTTCTGCAAATATTTTTCTTAGGCTTTGAAGCCTTTACACTTTGCATGACAGATTTTCTAAGAAAACAAGACAAAGCCCTCAAAGCAAAGTCCAATTTCAAGTTCCTACCAAATTCATCATACATGTAAGAGCCAAAATGAAGATGTTTTGTATGCAAATCTGGTACAACAAATGAAAAAACATTCCAGCCCCAAGAACTTTTAGCAACAACGAATGAAGTTTGCTGCAACTTGCTTAAGAAAGAAACCAGCTGCATTTCGTTCCCAACATCACAGCTTTAGACTAAGGAACTAACCACATAAACACCTCAACCCAAACAAACCAAGCTCAGCAAAATTCTGGTAAACATGCATGCAATGGCAAAAAACTTCGGCTTCAGCAATGATTAAGCTTACTGCAATTTTCATTTTTTTTGCAAATGCATATCAACCTTTGTCATGCTCTTAACTGGTTTATGGACAACACAATCCATACTTCCAATAAACAAGAACCAGAACATCAGAGCAATATAAACACATCACATCGAACATGCCAGATCTGCTGCAAATTCAGCAACCAAGGAAAAAAAAACGGCTGCGACAAGCCAAACACTTGAAGCTTGTCGCAGCAGACTCTGAATTTACCTTTTAAGGATCCTAACAGCCCAAACAAATGACACACGGACCAGTTTCAAACAAAGAAAGGGGAAAGCATAAAGGAGAAACACATAAATGCTAGAGCAAAATTGCAGAGAGCATTCGGCAACCAAGAGGAAAATTCCACGCTGCTGCAACAAGCTAACTTGAAGCTTGTTGCAGCAGGTTTTTATGCACAAATCTTCAAACAAACAGAACCTGACCCACGCAACCATATTACCAAGCATTGTCTTCAACCCACAACATAAAAAAAAAACCCCGGACTTAAGCACAAAAAAGTAGCATACAGAAACTTAGAAAAGGAAGAAAAATTCTGCACTTCATGGGTTAGCTTGCATTTTTCCAGATTCGTTCAAAAGGTTGACACAGTTTTAACAACAGAGTAAGATTCAGCTTTCCTACAAGATCTTGGAAACAGAGGCAAGCAAAAAATGGATTTACGGCCCGCAACTTCTGCAACTCAGGCGTACAAGGAGGAAGCCAAACAAAAACCAGCATCATAATTCTAGTGGGTTTATGAACAAGGTAGAACATTACCTTCAGCCTTTCGAAAACCACGATTTGAAACGATCAGGACAAAATCAAGTGTTGTTCAGACCAGAAACTCTTCTTGAAGCCTCCTGCTCTCGCCTTTTCCGTCGATGAAGGTATGCGGCTGATGACAAGTTCGATGAAGACTATGGCAGCGTCCCTCCTTGGCTTTATCTCTGTCTCGGGCTTCAAGCTCTCTCTCCCTCTCTTTCTCCCGTCGCTCCTCTCCTGATTTTCAGTCGTCTCCTCCCTAATCCTCTCGGTTCTCCCTTAGACCTCAGCCCCGATTGTTCTTGAGCCGCCAATCCCCAACTTTTCTCTCGGCTTTTTCCTTTTTTCCTTTTCTGTTTTCTGTCTTCCAGATTTCCCCCGTCACCTTTCTCTTCACTCTTTTTTTTTTTGTTTCCTTCTTCCCCCCGACTCCCCCTTGCGGCTGATGTCTTCTTTTTCTATTTATCCTACCTCCCAAACTCCTAAACCCTTGCTTGTAAGGTGAGGATGAGGGGCAAGGACAGGCCCTCTCATCCAGCCCTCCAAAGGGCAAGCCTGGCCATCCTTTGCACGCTGCAAGAAATTGCAGCGTGCATGCAGCGACAAAATTTTTTTTTTTTTTTTTTTTTTTTACAAAAACAACTAATTAACAAATGCAGAAAAACATAAATGTTATTTAAATGCAGAAAAACAAAAGTACAGAAATGCTAATTAAGATAAAACGAAATGTTATTTTTCTTTCTTTCTTTTTCTTTTTTTTTTCTTTTTAAAGTAGCCTAACAAAACGATAATAAAATTAAGTAAAAACAATCTAACAATCTAATAAAATAAACTAGAAAATAAACAGCAAAAATGGCAATTTTGATTTTTCTTTTCATTCATTTTTTTATTTTTTCATTTTTCCAATCCAACTAAAGCCTATTTTTGAATTTTTCCTCTTTTTCCTTTTTTTTTTTTCTCTTTTCTCATTTTTATGATTTTTCATTTTCATTTTCTTTCAAGAAAACATTGAATAAAAACAAAATGACTAAAATGATTTTTCTTTTCTTTCTAAAACTCTATAAACTTAAAAACTAAAAAACTAAAAAACTAAAAACTAAAATCTAAAACTTAAAAGTGATTAAAACCTGAAATGACAAAATAAAAATGAATAGACAAACTAAAAGGGCAAAATGAATAAAACTAAAATAAAATAACAACTAAAAATGCAAAACACGCAACAATGAACTAAATGCAAGCGGTCTAAAATAAAAATCATGAAGTAGAAGCCACATACAAATTATTCAAAATTTGGTGTCTACAGCATGGTCAGAATTTTTAAATGACTTTTGCACACTGAAAATGCAAAAGATCTTGAGTAGTTTTAGTGAGAAAATACTCCCCAAGGAAGATTTGTAGTTTTAGTGGTGTGAGATTCATTGTGAGCTTTTCATTTGTGAGCGAATATTTCATGAGTGTAGCTCTATGAGGGTTGTCCTGAGAGATAGTAAAGCTTCCTACCTTGACCGAGTGGAGTTCGGAGTAAGGAAGAGGTAAACTTTCCTTTGTACACAAGAGTGATTGTAATTCATCAATTTGAAGAAGCTTGTTTGAATTAATTTACAAGCTCAAGAGGAGTTGGGCAGTTAATTGGTTAGCAATTCTTTCATTTTTTTTGACTTATTGTTGCGTTTGTGATCTTTATATTACCTATCCCTTCTATTTCTCTCAAGTGATTTTGTTCATTCAATAATTTATTTATTGTTTGATCACTTAGAAAAGTGGGTAAATTTCATATTGAACAAAAGTGGCCATAACTTAATTAGGTTTTTAATCAACCTAATTCACCCCCTCTTAGATTGTTTTCATTCCATACAATTGGTATCATAATGGATGCTATGTGAAAGGGGGAGTTTTCTGAGATTATAAGTTTGGTACTTAAAAAATTTTTTGATGCATTGAGTGTAGGGAAGCTTTAGGCTCAATTATTTCTTCCTCCATCTATTGTTTTATCATCATTAAAAGGGAAGAGATTGTTAATCTTAGTTCCTAACTTTTGATGTTTACAAAACAAATGGATAATATTAATGTCTCTTCAAAAATATTTTCAGTTATGCAGCAATTTGATTCTAAGAAGAAGTGCAATTGAAAGAAGACAAAAGTTGTTGAAAGCTATCGGACGCATGGATTGGACATTCGATAATCATTACGCAACTTCGAACGCATGAAGAACTCCACCACTGGACGTCCGAAGGAAATAAGACATTCTCTTGGCTCACCGACCTCGATCGGGAACAAGCATCGGACGTCCGATAGGATCGTTCAAACTTGACGAAACCAATCGGACGCCCACAAAGACAATACCGGACGTCCGATAGAATTGAAGAAGATTTTACAAACTCACTGTCTGCTATCAGACGCATGCTTGTGTAGTACCGGACATCCAATACTCCAACAGCTAGTTGACTGTTCAGCTACTTTTTATCCGTTTGAAGCATTAATGAAGTACTTTCTTAGTCACCTATAAATAGAGCATGGTCAGAATTTTCAAATGACTTTTGCACACTGAAAATGCAAAAGATCTTGAGTAGTTTTAGTGAGAAAATACTCCCCAAGGAAGATTTGTAGTCTTAGTGGTGTGAGTTTCATTGTAAGGTTTTCATTTGTGAGTGAATATTTCATGAGTTTAGCTCTATGAGGGTTGTCCGGAGGGAAGTAAAACTTCCTACCTTGACCGAGTGGAGTTCGGAACAAGGAGGAGATGAACTTTTCTTTGTGCATAAGAGTGATTGTAATTTATCAAATTGAAGAAGCTTGTTTGAATTAATTTACAAACTCAAGAGGAATTGGGTAGTTAATTGGTTTGAAATTCTTTCCTTTTTATTTACTTATTGTTACGTTTGTGATGTTTACAATACCTATCACTTCTATTTCCCTCAAGTGATTTTGTTCATTCATTAATTCATTCATTGTGTGATCACTTAGAAAACAGGGTAAATTTCATATTAAACAAAAAGTGGCCATAACTTAATTAGGTTTTTAATCAACCTAATTCACCCCCCTTAGGTTGTCGTCAATCCATACAATTGGTATCAAAATGGAGGCTATGTGAAAGGAGGAATTTTTTGAGATTATAAGTTCGGCACTCAAAAATTTTTTTGATGCATTGATTGAGGGGGAGCTTTTGGATCAATTATTTCTTCCTCCATCTATTGTTTTATCATCATTAAAAAGGGAGAAATTATTAATCTTAGTTTCTAACTTTTGATGTTTACAAAACAAATGGATAATATTAATGTCTCTTCAAAAATACTTTCAGTTATGCAGCAATTTGATTGTAAGAACAAGTGCAATTGAAAGAAGACAAAGGTTGTTGAAAGCTATCGGACGAATGGATTGGACATTCGATAATCATTACGCAACTTCGAACGCATGAAGAACTCCAGCACTGGACATCCGAAGGAAATAAGACATTCTCTTGGCTCACCGACCTCCATCGCGCACAAGCATCGGACGTCCGATAGGATCGTTCAAACTTGACGAAACCTATCGGACGCCCACAAAGACAATACCGGACGTCCGATAGAATTGAAGAAGATTTTACAAACTCACTGTCTGCTATCAGACGCATGCTTGGGTAGTACCGGACATCCAATACTCCAACAGCTAGTTGACTGTTCAGCTACTTTTTATCCGTTTGAAGCATTAATGAAGTACTTTCTTAGTCACCTACAAATAGAGCATGGTCAGAATTTTTAAATGACTTTTGCACACTGAAAATGCAAAAGATCTTGAGTAGTTTTAGTGAGAAAATACTCCCCAAGGAAGATTTGTAGTTTTAGTGGTGTGAGGTTCATTGTAAGGTTTTCATTTGGGAGCGAATATTTCATGAGTGTAGCTCTATGAGGGTTGTCCTGAGAGATAGTAAAGCTTCCTACCTTGACCGAGTGGAGTTCGGAGTAAGGAAGACGTAAACTTTCCTTTGTACACAAGAGTGATTGTAATTCATCAATTTGAAGAAGCTTGTTTGAATTAATTTCCAAGTTCAAGAGGAGTTGGGCAGTTAATTGGTTAGCAATTCTTTCGTTTTTATTGACTTATTGTTGCGTTTGTGATCTTTATATTACCTATCCCTTCTATTTCTCTCAAGTGATTTTGTTCATTCAATAATTTATTTATTGTTTGATCACTTAGAAAAGTGGGTAAATTTCATATTGAACAAAAAGTGGCCATAACTTAATTAGGTTTTTAATCAACCTAATTCACCCCCTCTTAGATTGTTTTCATTCCTTACAATTGGTATCATAATGGATGCTATGTGAAAGGGGGAGTTTTCTGAGATTATAAGTTTGGTACTTAAAAAATTTTTTGATGCATTGAGTGTAGGGAAGCTTTAGGCTCAATTATTTCTTCCTCCATCTATTGTTTTATCATCATTAAAAGGGAAGAGATTGTTAATCTTAGTTCCTAACTTTTGATGTTTACAAAACAAATGGATAATATTAATGTCTCTTCAAAAATATTTTCAGTTATGCAGCAATTTGATTCTAAGAAGAAGTGCAATTGAAAGAAGACAAAAGTTGTTGAAAGCTATCGGACGCATGGATTGGACATTCGATAATCATTACGCAACTTCGAACGCATGAAGTACTCCACCACTGGACGTCCGAAGGGAATAAGACATTCTCTTGGCTCACCGACCTCGATCGGGCACAAGCATCGGACGTCCGATAGGATCGTTCAAACTTGACGAAACCAATCGGACGCCCACAAAGACAATACCGGACGTCCGATAGAATTGAAGAAGATTATACAAACTCACTGTCTGCTATCAGACGCATGCTTGTGTAGTACCGGACATCCAATACTCCAACGGCTAGTTGACTGTTCAGCTACTTTTTATCCGTTTGAAGCATTAATGAAGTACTTTCTTAGTCACCTATAAATAGAGCATGGTCAGAATTTTCAAATGACTTTTGCACACTGAAAATGCAAAAGATCTTGAGTAGTTTTAGTGAGAAAATACTCCCCAAGGAAGATTTGTAGTCTTAGTGGTGTGAGTTTCATTGTAAGGTTTTCATTTGTGAGTGAATATTTCATGAGTTTAGCTCTATGAGGGTTGTCCGGAGGGAAGTAAAACTTCCTACCTTGACCGAGTGGAGTTCGGAACAAGGAGGAGATGAACTTTTCTTTGTGCATAAGAGTGATTGTAATTTATCAAATTGAAGAAGCTTGTTTGAATTAATTTACAAACTCAATAGGAATTGGGTAGTTAATTGGTTTGAAATTCTTTCCTTTTTATTTACTTATTGTTACGTTTGTGATGTTTACAATACCTATCACTTCTATTTCCCTCAAGTGATTTTGTTCATTCATTAATTCATTCATTATGTGATCACTTAGAAAACAGGGTAAATTTCATATTAAACAAAAAGTGGCCATAACTTAATTAGGTTTTTAATCAACCTAATTCACCCCCCCTTAGGTTGTCGTCAATCCTTACAATTGGTATCAAAATGGAGGCTATGTGAAAGGAGGAGTTTTTTGAGATTATAAGTATGGCACTCAAAATATTTTTTGATGCATTGATTGAGGGGGAGCTTTTGGATCAATTATTTCTTCCTCCATCTATTGTTTTATCATCATTAAAAAGGGAGAAATTATTAATCTTAGTTTCTAACTTTTGATGTTTACAAAACAAATGGATAATATTAATGTCTCTTCAAAAATACTTTCAGTTATGCAGCAATTTGATTCTAAGAACAAGTGCAATTGAAAGAAGACAAAGGTTGTTGAAAGCTATCGGACGCATGGATTGGACATTCGATAATCATTACGCAATTTCGAGCGCATGAAGAACTCCAGCACTGGACGTCCGAAGGAAATAAGACATTCTCTTGGCTCACCGACCTCGATCGAGCACAAGCATCGGACGTCCGATCGGATCGTTCAAACTTGACGAAACCTATCGGACGCCCACAAAGACAATACCGGACGTCCGATAGAATTGAAGAAGATTTTACAAACTCACTGTCTGCTATCAGACGCATGCTTGGGTAGTACCGGACATCCAATACTCCAACAGCTAGTTGACTGTTCAGCTACTTTTTATCCGTTTGAAGCATTAATGAAGTACTTTCTTAGTCACCTACAAATAGAGCATGGTCAGAATTTTTAAATGACTTTTGCACACTGAAAATGCAAAAGATCTTGAGTAGTTTTAGTGAGAAAATACTCCCCAAGGAAGATTTGTAGTTTTAGTGGTGTGAGGTTCATTGTAAGGTTTTCATTTGGGAGCGAATATTTCATGAGTGTAGCTCTATGAGGGTTGTCCTGAGAGATAGTAAAGCTTCCTACCTTGACCGAGTGGAGTTCGGAGTAAGGAAGAGGTAAACTTTCCTTTGTACACAAGAGTGATTGTAATTCATCAATTTGAAGAAGCGTGTTTGAATTAATTTACAAGTTCAAGAGGAGTTGGGCAGTTAATTGGTTAGCAATTCTTTCATTTTTATTGACTTATTGTTGCGTTTGTGATCTTTATATTACCTATCGCTTCTATTTCTCTCAAGTGATTTGGTTCATTAAATAATTTATTTATTGTGTGATCACTTAGAAAAGTGGGTAAATTTCATATTGATCAAAAAGTGGCCATAACTTAATTAGGTTTTTAATCAACCTAATTCACCCCCTCTTAGATTGTTTTCATTCCTTACAATTGGTATCATAATGGATGCTATGTGAAAGGGGGAGTTTTCTGAGATTATAAGTTTGGTACTTAAAAAATTTTTTGATGCATTGAGTGTAGGGAAGCTTTAGGCTCAATTATTTCTTCCTCCATCTATTGTTTTATCATCATTAAAAGGGAAGGGATTGTTAATCTTAGTTCCTAACTTTTGATGTTTACAAAACAAATGGCTAATATTAATGTCTCTTCAAAAATATTTTCAGTTATGCAGCTATTTTATTCTAAGAACAAGTGCAATTGAAAGAAGACAAAAGTTGTTGAAAGCTATCGGACGCATGGATTGGACATTCGATAATCATTACGCAACTTCGAACGCATGAAGAACTCCACCACTGGACGTCCGAAGGAAATAAGACATTCTCTTGGCTCACCGACCTCGATCGGGCACAAGTATCGGACGTCCGATAGGATCGTTCAAACTTGACGAAACCAATCGGACGCCCACAAAGACAATACTGGACGTCCGATAGAATTGAAGAAGAATTTACAAACTCACTGTCTGCTATCAGACGCATGCTTGTGTAGTACCGGACATCCAATACTCCAACAGCTAGTTGACTGTTCAGCTACTTTTTATCCGTTTGAAGCATTAATGAAGTACTTTCTTAGTCACCTATAAATAGAGCATGGTCAGAGTTTTCAAATGACTTTTGCACACTGAAAATGGAAAAGATCTTGAGTAGTTTTAGTGAGAAAATACTCCCCAAGGAAGATTTGTAGTCTTACTGGTGTGAGTTTCATTGTAAGGTTTTCATTTGTGAGTGAATATTTCATGAGTTTAGCTCTATGAGGGTTGTCCGGAGGGAAGTAAAACTTCCTACCTTGACCGAGTGGAGTTCGGAACAAGGAGGAGATGAACTTTTCTTTGTGCATAAGAGTGATTGTAATTTATCAAATTGAAGAAGCTTGTTTGAATTAATTTACAAACTCAAGAGGAATTGGGTAGTTAATTGGTTTGAAATTCTTTCCTTTTTATTTTCTTATTGTTACGTTTGTGATGTTTATAATACCTATCTCTTCTATTTCTCTCAAGTGATTTTGTTCATTCATTAATTCATTCATTGTGTGATCACTTAGAAAAGAGGGTAAATTTCATATTAAACAAAAAGTGGCCATAACTTAATTATGTTTTTAATCAACCTAATTCACCCCCCCTTAGGTTGTCGTCAATCCTTACAATTGGTATCAAAATGGAGGCTATGTGAAAGGAGGAGTTTTTTGAGATTATAAGTTCGGCACTCAAAATATTTTTTGATGCATTGATTGAGGGGGAGCTTTTGGATCAATTATTTCTTCCTCCATCTATTGTTTTATCATCATTAAAAAGGGAGAAATTATTAATCTTAGTTTCTAACTTTTGATGTTTACAAAACAAATGGATAATATTAATGTCTCTTCAAAAATACTTTCAGTTATGCAGCAATTTGATTCTAAGAACAAGTGCAATTGAAAGAAGACAAAGGTTGTTGAAAGCTATCGGACGCATGGATTGGACATTCGATAATCATTACGCAATTTCGAGCGCATGAAGAACTCCAGCACTGGACGTCCGAAGGAAATAAGACATTCTCTTGGCTCACCGACCTCGATCGAGCACAAGCATCGGACGTCCGATCGGATCGTTCAAACTTGACGAAACCTATCGGACGCCCACAAAGACAATACCGGACGTCCGATAGAATTGAAGAAGATTTTACAAACTCACTGTCTGCTATCAGACGCATGCTTGGGTAGTACCGGACATCCAATACTCGAACAGCTAGTTGACTGTTCAGCTACTTTTTATCCGTTTGAAGCATTAATGAAGTACTTTCTTAGTCACCTATAAATAGAGCACGGTCAGAATTTTCAAATGACTTTTGCACACTGAAAATGGAAAAGGTCTTGAGTAGTTTTAGTGAGAAAATACTCCCCAAGGAAGATTTGTAGTCTTACTGGTGTGAGTTTCATTGTAAGGTTTTCATTTGTGAGTGAATATTTCATGAGTTTAGCTCTATGAGGGTTGTCCGGAGGGAAGTAAAACTTCCTACCTTGACCGAGTGGAGTTCGGAACAAGGAGGAGATGAACTTTTCTTTGTGCATAAGAGTGATTGTAATTTATCAAATTGAAGAAGCTTGTTTGAATTAATTTACAAACTCAAGAGGAATTGGGTAGTTAATTGGTTTGAAATTCTTTCCTTTTTATTTACTTATTGTTACGTTTGTGATGTTTATAATACCTATCTCTTCTATTTCTCTCAAGTGATTTTGTTCATTCATTAATTCATTCATTGTGTGATCACTTAGAAAAGAGGGTAAATTTCATATTAAACAAAAAGTGGCCATAACTTAATTAGGTTTTTAATCAACCTAATTCACCCCCCCTTAGGTTGTCGTCAATCGTTACAATTGGTATCAAAATGGAGGCTATGTGAAAGGAGGAGTTTTTTGAGATTATAAGTTCGGCACTCAAAATATTTTTTGATGCATTGATTGAGGGGGAGCTTTTGGATCAATTATTTCTTCCTCCATCTATTGTTTTATCATCATTAAAAAGGGAGAAATTATTAATCTTAGTTTCTAACTTTTGATGTTTACAAAACAAATGGATAATATTAATGTCTCTTCAAAAATACTTTCAGTTATGCAGCAATTTGATTCTAAGAACAAGTGCAATTGAAAGAAGACAAAGGTTGTTGAAAGCTATCGGACGCATGGATTGGACATTCGATAATCATTACGCAACTTCGAACGCATGAAGAACTCCAGCACTGGACGTCCGAAGGAAATAAGACATTCTCTTGGCTCACCGACCTCGATCGAGCACAAGCATCGGACGTCCGATAGGATCGTTCAAACTTGACGAAACCTATCGGACGCCCACAAAGACAATACCGGACGTCCGATAGAATTGAAGAAGATTTTACAAACTCACTGTCTGCTATCAGACGCATGCTTGGGTAGTACCGAACATCCAATACTCCAACAGCTAGTTGACTGTTCAGCTACTTTTTATCCGTTTGAAACATTAATGAAGTACTTTCTTAGTCACCTACAAATAGAGCATGGTCAGAATTTTTAAATGACTTTTGCACACTGAAAATGCAAAAGATCTTGAGTAGTTTTAGTGAGAAAATACTCCCCAAGGAAGATTTGTAGTTTTAGTGGTGTGAGGTTCATTGTAAGGTTTTCATTTGGGAGCGAATATTTCATGAGTGTAACTCTATGAGGGTTGTCCTGAGAGATAGTAAAGCTTCCTACCTTGACCGAGTGGAGTTCGGAGTAAGGAAGAGGTAAACTTTCCTTTGTACACAAGAGTGATTGTAATTCATCAATTTGAAGAAGCTTGTTTGAATTAATTTACAAGTTCAAGAGGAGTTGGGCAGTTAATTGGTTAGCAATTCTTTCGTTTTTATTGACTTATTGTTGCGTTTGTGATCTTTATATTACCTATCCCTTCTATTTCTCTCAAGTGATTTTGTTCATTCAATAATTTATTTATTGTTTGATCACTTAGAAAAGTGGGTAAATTTCATATTGAACAAAAAGTGGTCATAACTTAATTAGGTTTTTAATCAACCTAATTCACCCCCTCTTAGATTGTTTTCATTCCTTACAATTGGTATCATAATGGATGCTATGTGAAAGGGGGAGTTTTCTGAGATTATAAGTTTGGTACTTAAAAATTTTTTTGATGCATTGAGTGTAGGGAAGCTTTAGGCTCAATTATTTCTTCCTCCATCTATTGTTCTATCATCATTAAAAGGGAAGAGATTGTTAATCTTAGTTCCTAACTTTTGATGTTTACAAAACAAAAGGATAATATTAATGTCTCTTCAAAAATATTTTCAGTTATGCAGCAATTTCATTCTAAGAACAAGTGCAATTGAAAGAAGACAAAAGTTGTTGAAAGCTATCGGACGCATGGATTGGACATTCGATAATCATTACGCAATTTCGAGCGCATGAAGAACTCCAGCACTGGACGTCCGAAGGAAATAAGACATTCTCTTGGCTCACCGACCTCGATCGAGCACAAGCATCGGACGTCCGATCGGATCGTTCAAACTTGACGAAACCTATCGGACGCCCACAAAGACAATACCGGACGTCCGATAGAATTGAAGAAGATTTTACAAACTCACTGTCTGCTATCAGACGCATGCTTGGGTAGTACCGGACATCCAATACTCGAACAGCTAGTTGACTGTTCAGCTACTTTTTATCCGTTTGAAGCATTAATGAAGTACTTTCTTAGTCACCTATAAATAGAGCACGGTCAGAATTTTCAAATGACTTTTGCACACTGAAAATGGAAAAGATCTTGAGTAGTTTTAGTGAGAAAATACTCCCCAAGGAAGATTTGTAGTCTTACTGGTGTGAGTTTCATTGTAAGGTTTTCATTTGTGAGTGAATATTTCATGAGTTTAGCTCTATGAGGGTTGTCCGGAGGGAAGTAAAACTTCCTACCTTGACCGAGTGGAGTTCGGAACAAGGAGGAGATGAACTTTTCTTTGTGCATAAGAGTGATTGTAATTTATCAAATTGAAGAAGCTTGTTTGAATTAATTTACAAACTCAAGAGGAATTGGGTAGTTAATTGGTTTGAAATTCTTTCCTTTTTATTTACTTATTGTTACGTTTGTGATGTTTATAATACCTATCTCTTCTATTTCTCTCAAGTGATTTTGTTCATTCATTAATTCATTCATTGTGTGATCACTTAGAAAAGAGGGTAAATTTCATATTAAACAAAAAGTGGCCATAACTTAATTAGGTTTTTAATCAACCTAATTCACCCCCCCTTAGGTTGTCGTCAATCGTTACAATTGGTATCAAAATGGAGGCTATGTGAAAGGAGGAGTTTTTTGAGATTATAAGTTCGGCACTCAAAATATTTTTTGATGCATTGATTGAGGGGGAGCTTTTGGATCAATTATTTCTTCCTCCATCTATTGTTTTATCATCATTAAAAAGGGAGAAATTATTAATCTTAGTTTCTAACTTTTGATGTTTACAAAACAAATGGATAATATTAATGTCTCTTCAAAAATACTTTCAGTTATGCAGCAATTTGATTCTAAGAACAAGTGCAATTGAAAGAAGACAAAGGTTGTTGAAAGCTATCGGACGCATGGATTGGACATTCGATAATCATTACGCAACTTCGAACGCATGAAGAACTCCAGCACTGGACGTCCGAAGGAAATAAGACATTCTCTTGGCTCACCGACCTCGATCGAGCACAAGCATCGGACGTCCGATAGGATCGTTCAAACTTGACGAAACCTATCGGACGCCCACAAAGACAATACCGGACGTCCGATAGAATTGAAGAAGATTTTACAAACTCACTGTCTGCTATCAGACGCATGCTTGGGTAGTACCGGACATCCAATACTCCAACAGCTAGTTGACTGTTCAGCTACTTTTTATCCGTTTGAAACATTAATGAAGTACTTTCTTAGTCACCTACAAATAGAGCATGGTCAGAATTTTTAAATGACTTTTGCACACTGAAAATGCAAAAGATCTTGAGTAGTTTTAGTGAGAAAATACTCCCCAAGGAAGATTTGTAGTTTTAGTGGTGTGAGGTTCATTGTAAGGTTTTCATTTGGGAGCGAATATTTCATGAGTGTAACTCTATGAGGGTTGTCCTGAGAGATAGTAAAGCTTCCTACCTTGACCGAGTGGAGTTCGGAGTAAGGAAGAGGTAAACTTTCCTTTGTACACAAGAGTGATTGTAATTCATCAATTTGAAGAAGCTTGTTTGAATTAATTTACAAGTTCAAGAGGAGTTGGGCAGTTAATTGGTTAGCAATTCTTTCGTTTTTATTGACTTATTGTTGCGTTTGTGATCTTTATATTACCTATCCCTTCTATTTCTCTCAAGTGATTTTGTTCATTCAATAATTTATTTATTGTTTGATCACTTAGAAAAGTGGGTAAATTTCATATTGAACAAAAAGTGGCCATAACTTAATTAGGTTTTTAATCAACCTAATTCACCCCCTCTTAGATTGTTTTCATTCCTTACAATTGGTATCATAATGGATGCTATGTGAAAGGGGGAGTTTTCTGAGATTATAAGTTTGGTACTTAAAAATTTTTTTGATGCATTGAGTGTAGGGAAGCTTTAGGCTCAATTATTTCTTCCTCCATCTATTGTTCTATCATCATTAAAAGGGAAGAGATTGTTAATCTTAGTTCCTAACTTTTGATGTTTACAAAACAAATGGATAATATTAATGTCTCTTCAAAAATATTTTCAGTTATGCAGCAATTTCATTCTAAGAACAAGTGCAATTGAAAGAAGACAAAAGTTGTTGAAAGCTATCGGACGCATGGATTGGACATTCGATAATCATTACGCAACTTCGAACGCATGAAGAACTCCACCACTGGACGTCCGAAGGAAATAAGACATTCTCTTGGCTCACTGACCTCGATCGGGCACAAGCATCGGACGTCCGATAGGATCGTTCAAACTTGACGAAACCAATCGGACGCCCACAAAGACAATACCGGACGTCCGATAGAATTGAAGAAGATTTTACAAACTCACTGTCTGCTATCAGACGCATGCTTGTGTAGTACCGGACATCCAATACTCCAACAGCTAGTTGACTGTTCAGCTACTTTTTATCCGTTTGAAGCATTAATGAAGTACTTTCTTAGTCACCTATAAATAGAGCATGGTCAGAATTTTCAAATGACTTTTGCACACTGAAAATGGAAAAGATCTTGAGTAGTTTTAGTGAGAAAATACTCCCCAAGGAAGATTTGTAGTCTTACTGGTGTGAGTTTCATTGTAAGGTTTTCATTTGTGAGTAAATATTTCATGAGTTTAGCTCTATGAGGGTTGTCCGGAGGGAAGTAAAACTTCCTACCTTGACCGAGTGGAGTTCGGAACAAGGAGGAGATGAACTTTTCTTTGTGCATAAGAGTGATTGTAATTTATCAAATTGAAGAAGCTTGTTTGAATTAATTTACAAACTCAAGAGGAATTGGGTAGTTAATTGGTTTGAAATTCTTTCCTTTTTATTTACTTATTGTTACGTTTGTGATGTTTATAATATCTATCTCTTCTATTTCTCTCAAGTGATTTTGTTCATTCATTGTGTGATCACTTAGAAAAGAGGGTAAATTTCATATTAAACAAAAAGTGGCCATAACTTAATTAGGTTTTTAATCAACCTAATTCACCCCCCCTTAGGTTGTCGTCAATCGTTACAATTGGTATCAAAATGGAGGCTATGTGAAAGGAGGAGTTTTTTGAGATTATAAGTTCGGCACTCAAAATATTTTTTGATGCATTGATTGAGGGGGAGCTTTTGGATCAATTATTTCTTCCTCCATCTATTGTTTTATCATCATTAAAAAGGGAGAAATTATTAATCTTAGTTTCTAACTTTTGATGTTTACAAAACAAATGGATAATATTAACGTCTCTTCAAAAATACTTTCAGTTATGCAGGAATTTGATTCTAAGAACAAGTGCAATTGAAAGAAGACAAAGGTTGTTGAAAGCTATCGGACGCATGGATTGGACATTCGATAATCATTACGCAACTTCGAACGCATGAAGAACTCCAGCACTGGACGTCCGAAGGAAATAAGACATTCTCTTGGCTCACCGACCTCGATCGAGCACAAGCATCGGACGTCCGATAGGATCGTTCAAACTTGACGAAACCTATCGGACGCCCACAAAGACAATACCGGACGTCCGATAGAATTGAAGAAGATTTTACAAACTCACTGTCTGCTATCAGACGCATGCTTGGGTAGTACCGGACATCCAATACTCCAACAGCTAGTTGACTGTTCAGCTACTTTTTATCCGTTTGAAACATTAATGAAGTACTTTCTTAGTCACCTACAAATAGAGCATGGTCAGAATTTTTAAATGACTTTTGCACACTGAAAATGCAAAAGATCTTGAGTAGTTTTAGTGAGAAAATACTCCCCAAGGAAGATTTGTAGTTTTAGTGGTGTGAGGTTCATTGTAAGGTTTTCATTTGGGAGCGAATATTTCATGAGTGTAACTCTATGAGGGTTGTCCTGAGAGATAGTAAAGCTTCCTACCTTGACCGAGTGGAGTTCGGAGTAAGGAAGAGGTAAACTTTCCTTTGTACACAAGAGTGATTGTAATTCATCAATTTGAAGAAGCTTGTTTGAATTAATTTACAAGTTCAAGAGGAGTTGGGCAGTTAATTGGTTAGCAATTCTTTCGTTTTTATTGACTTATTGTTGCGTTTGTGATCTTTATATTACCTATCCCTTCTATTTCTCTCAAGTGATTTTGTTCATTCAATAATTTATTTATTGTTTGATCACTTAGAAAAGTGGGTAAATTTCATATTGAACAAAAAGTGGCCATAACTTAATTAGGTTTTTAATCAACCTAATTCACCCCCTCTTAGATTGTTTTCATTCCTTACAATTGGTATCATAATGGATGCTATGTGAAAGGGGGAGTTTTCTGAGATTATAAGTTTGGTACTTAAAAATTTTTTTGATGCATTGAGTGTAGGGAAGCTTTAGGCTCAATTATTTCTTCCTCCATCTATTGTTCTATCATCATTAAAAGGGAAGAGATTGTTAATCTTAGTTCCTAACTTTTGATGTTTACAAAACAAATGGATAATATTAATGTCTCTTCAAAAATATTTTCAGTTATGCAGCAATTTCATTCTAAGAACAAGTGCAATTGAAAGAAGACAAAAGTTGTTGAAAGCTATCGGACGCATGGATTGGACATTCGATAATCATTACGCAACTTCGAACGCATGAAGAACTCCACCACTGGACGTCCGAAGGAAATAAGACATTCTCTTGGCTCACTGACCTCGATCGGGCACAAGCATCGGACGTCCGATAGGATCGTTCAAACTTGACGAAACCAATCGGACGCCCACAAAGACAATACCGGACGTCCGATAGAATTGAAGAAGATTTTACAAACTCACTGTCTGCTATCAGACGCATGCTTGTGTAGTACCGGACATCCAATACTCCAACAGCTAGTTGACTGTTCAGCTACTTTTTATCCGTTTGAAGCATTAATGAAGTACTTTCTTAGTCACCTATAAATAGAGCATGGTCAGAATTTTCAAATGACTTTTGCACACTGAAAATGGAAAAGATCTTGAGTAGTTTTAGTGAGAAAATACTCCCCAAGGAAGATTTGTAGTCTTACTGGTGTGAGTTTCATTGTAAGGTTTTCATTTGTGAGTAAATATTTCATGAGTTTAGCTCTATGAGGGTTGTCCGGAGGGAAGTAAAACTTCCTACCTTGACCGAGTGGAGTTCGGAACAAGGAGGAGATGAACTTTTCTTTGTGCATAAGAGTGATTGTAATTTATCAAATTGAAGAAGCTTGTTTGAATTAATTTACAAACTCAAGAGGAATTGGGTAGTTAATTGGTTTGAAATTCTTTCCTTTTTATTTACTTATTGTTACGTTTGTGATGTTTACAATACCTATCTCTTCTATTTCTATCAAGTGATTTTGTTCATTCATTAATTCATTCATTGTGTGATCACTTAGAAAAGAGGGTAAATTTCATATTAAACAAAAAGTGGCCATAACTTAATTAGGTTTTTAATCAACATAATTCACCCCCCCTTAGGTTGTCGTCAATCCTTACAATTGGTATCAAAATGGAGGCTATGTGAAAGGAGGAGTTTTTTGAGATTATAAGTTCGGCACTCAAAAATTTTTTTGATGCATTGATTGAGGGGGAGCTTTTGGATCAATTATTTCTTCCTCCATCTATTGTTTTATCATCATTAAAAAGGGAGAAATTATTAATCTTAGTTTCTAACTTTTGATGTTTACAAAACAAATGGATAATATTAATGTCTCTTCAAAAATACTTTCAGTTATGCAGCAATTTGATTCTAAGAACAAGTGCAATTGAAAGAAGACAAAGGTTGTTGAAAGCTATCGGACGCATGGATTGGACATTCGATAATCATTACGCAACTTCGAACGCATGAAGAACTCCAGCACTGGACGTCCGAAGGAAATAAGACATTCTCTTGGCTCACCGACCTCGATCGAGCACAAGCATCGGACGTCCGATAGGATCGTTCAAACTTGACGAAACCTATCGGACGCCCACAAAGACAATACCGGACGTCCGATAGAATTGAAGAAGATTTTACAAACTCACTGTCTGCTATCAGACGCATGCTTGGGTAGTACCGGACATCCAATACTCCAACAGCTAGTTGACTGTTCAGCTACTTTTTATCCGTTTGAAGCATTAATGAAGTACTTTCTTAGTCACCTATAAATAGAGCACGGTCAGAATTTTCAAATGACTTTTGCACACTGAAAATGCAAAAGATCTTGAGTAGTTTTAGTGAGAAAATACTCCCCAAGGAAGATTTGTAGTCTTACTGGTGTGAGTTTCATTGTAAGGTTTTCATTTGTGAGTGAATATTTCATGAGTTTAGCTCTATGAGGGTTGTCCGGAGGGAAGTAAAACTTCCTACCTTGACCGAGTGGAGTTCGGAACAAGGAGGAGATGAACTTTTCTTTGTGCATAAGAGTGATTGTAATTTATCAAATTGAAGAAGCTTGTTTGAATTAATTTACAAACTCAAGAGGAATTGGGTAGTTAATTGGTTTGAAATTCTTTCCTTTTTATTTACTTATTGTTACGTTTGTGATGTTTACAATACCTATCTCTTCTATTTCTATCAAGTGATTTTGTTCATTCATTAATTCATTCATTGTGTGATCACTTAGAAAAGAGGGTAAATTTCATATTAAACAAAAAGTGGCCATAACTTAATTAGGTTTTTAATCAACATAATTCACCCCCCCTTAGGTTGTCGTCAATCCTTACAATTGGTATCAAAATGGAGGCTATGTGAAAGGAGGAGTTTTTTGAGATTATAAGTTCGGCACTCAAAAATTTTTTTGATGCATTGATTGAGGGGGAGCTTTTGGATCAATTATTTCTTCCTCCATCTATTGTTTTATCATCATTAAAAAGGGAGAAATTATTAATCTTAGTTTCTAACTTTTGATGTTTACAAAACAAATGGATAATATTAATGTCTCTTCAAAAATACTTTCAGTTATGCAGCAATTTGATTCTAAGAACAAGTGCAATTGAAAGAAGACAAAGGTTGTTGAAAGCTATCGGACGCATGGATTGGACATTCGATAATCATTACGCAACTTCGAACGCATGAAGAACTCCAGCACTGGACGTCCGAAGGAAATAAGACATTCTCTTGGCTCACCGACCTCGATCGAGCACAAGCATCGGACGTCCGATAGGATCGTTCAAACTTGACGAAACCTATCGGACGCCCACAAAGACAATACCGGACGTCCGATAGAATTGAAGAAGATTTTACAAACTCACTGTCTGCTATCAGACGCATGCTTGGGTAGTACCGGACATCCAATACTCCAACAGCTAGTTGACTGTTCAGCTACTTTTTATCCGTTTGAAGCATTAATGAAGTACTTTCTTAGTCACCTATAAATAGAGCACGGTCAGAATTTTCAAATGACTTTTGCACACTGAAAATGCAAAAGATCTTGAGTAGTTTTAGTGAGAAAATACTCCCCAAGGAAGATTTGTAGTCTTACTGGTGTGAGTTTCATTGTAAGGTTTTCATTTGTGAGTGAATATTTCATGAGTTTAGCTCTATGAGGGTTGTCCGGAGGGAAGTAAAACTTCCTACCTTGACCGAGTGGAGTTCGGAACAAGGAGGAGATGAACTTTTCTTTGTGCATAAGAGTGATTGTAATTTATCAAATTGAAGAAGCTTGTTTGAATTAATTTACAAACTCAAGAGGAATTGGGTAGTTAATTGGTTTGAAATTCTTTCATTTTTATTTACTTATTGTTACGTTTGTGATGTTTGTAATACCTATCTCTTCTATTTCTCTCAAGTGATTTTGTTCATTCATTAATTCATTCATTGTGTGATCACTTAGAAAAGAGGGTAAATTTCATATTAAACAAAAAGTGGCCATAACTTAATTAGGTTTTTAATCAACCTAATTCACCCCCCCTTAGGTTGTCGTCAATCCTTACAATTGGTATCAAAATGGAGGCTATGTGAAAGGAGGAGTTTTTTGAGATTATAAGTTCGGCACTCAAAATATTTTTTGATGCATTGATTGAGGGGGAGCTTTTGGATCAATTATTTCTTCCTCCATCTATTGTTTTATCATCATTAAAAAGGGAGAAATTATTAATCTTAGTTTCTAACTTTTGATGTTTACAAAACAAATGGATAATATTAATGTCTCTTCAAAAATACTTTCAGTTATGCAGCAATTTGATTCTAAGAACAAGTGCAATTGAAAGAAGACAAAGGTTGTTGAAAGCTATCGGACGCATGGATTGGACATTCGATAATCATTACGCAACTTCGAACGCATGAAGAACTCCAGCACTGGACGTCCGAAGGAAATAAGACATTCTCTTGGCTCACCGACCTCGATCGAGCACAAGCATCGGACGTCCGATAGGATCGTTCAAACTTGACGAAACCTATCGGACGCCCACAAAGACAATACCGGACGTCCGATAGAATTGAAGAAGATTTTACAAACTCACTGTCTGCTATCAGACGCATGCTTGGGTAGTACCGGACATCCAATACTCCAACAGCTAGTTGACTGTTCAGCTACTTTTTATCCGTTTGAAACATTAATGAAGTACTTTCTTAGTCACCTACAAATAGAGCATGGTCAGAATTTTTAAATGACTTTTGCACACTGAAAATGCAAAAGATCTTGAGTAGTTTTAGTGAGAAAATACTCCCCAAGGAAGATTTGTAGTTTTAGTGGTGTGAGGTTCATTGTAAGGTTTTCATTTGGGAGCGAATATTTCATGAGTGTAACTCTATGAGGGTTGTCCTGAGAGATAGTAAAGCTTCCTACCTTGACCGAGTGGAGTTCGGAGTAAGGAAGAGGTAAACTTTCCTTTGTACACAAGAGTGATTGTAATTCATCAATTTGAAGAAGCTTGTTTGAATTAATTTACAAGTTCAAGAGGAGTTGGGCAGTTAATTGGTTAGCAATTCTTTCGTTTTTATTGACTTACTGTTGCGTTTGTGATCTTTATATTACCTATCCCTTCTATTTCTCTCAAGTGATTTTGTTCATTCAATAATTTATTTATTGTTTGATCACTTAGAAAAGTGGGTAAATTTCATATTGAACAAAAAGTGGCCATAACTTAATTAGGTTTTTAATCAACCTAATTCACCCCCTCTTAGATTGTTTTCATTCCTTACAATTGGTATCATAATGGATGCTATGTGAAAGGGGGAGTTTTCTGAGATTATAAGTTTGGTACTTAAAAATTTTTTTGATGCATTGAGTGTAGGGAAGCTTTAGGCTCAATTATTTCTTCCTCCATCTATTGTTCTATCATCATTAAAAGGGAAGAGATTGTTAATCTTAGTTCCTAACTTTTGATGTTTACAAAACAAATGGATAATATTAATGTCTCTTCAAAAATATTTTCAGTTATGCAGCAATTTCATTCTAAGAACAAGTGCAATTGAAAGAAGACAAAAGTTGTTGAAAGCTATCGGACGCATGGATTGGACATTCGATAATCATTACGCAACTTCGAACGCATGAAGAACTCCACCACTGGACGTCCGAAGGAAATAAGACATTCTCTTGGCTCACTGACCTCGATCGGGCACAAGCATCGGACGTCCGATAGGATCGTTCAAACTTGACGAAACCAATCGGACGCCCACAAAGACAATACCGGACGTCCGATAGAATTGAAGAAGATTTTACAAACTCACTGTCTGCTATCAGACGCATGCTTGTGTAGTACCGGACATCCAATACTCCAACAGCTAGTTGACTGTTCAGCTGCTTTTTATCCGTTTGAAGCATTAATGAAGTACTTTCTTAGTCACCTATAAATAGAGCATGGTCAGAATTTTCAAATGACTTTTGCACACTGAAAATGGAAAAGATCTTGAGTAGTTTTAGTGAGAAAATACTCCCCAAGGAAGATTTGTAGTCTTACTGGTGTGAGTTTCATTGTAAGGTTTTCATTTGTGAGTGAATATTTCATGAGTTTAGCTCTATGAGGGTTGTCCGGAGGGAAGTAAAACTTCCTACCTTGACCGAGTGTGTGACAGCCCCACCTTCCTCTAAGGCGAACCAAAGAGGTTAGCGGACTGCCTGCCCAGCTCTCGCCAGGACTAACGGTGCAGTATAAAGCAATCTATCACGTTTTGAAACTTATAACGCGCGCAACAATGCAAAAGGGCAAAATAACCCAAAATAAAAGAAACGAACTCCAGAGTCGGCCATGAATGGTAACCGACCCGTCCGAAACCCAACCAAGCATTTAAAAACATATACAACATAACATTAGCCATTTACAAGCCACAACGGCAAACCAAAACCATTCACTAACAAGTACACATTCGATTTGCCTATCAAAAGGAAATGAACCCGTTTAACATTAGGGTTTCACTTCAAGAGCAATACAAAAGGCATTTACATGCTCAATCGGCAATTGACTATCCAATCCCTTCTCAAAAGTAATTATAACCCTGTAAGGAAAACAAATAACACGGAATGAGCTAAAGCCCAGTGGTATACCACCCAATAAGCAATCAAAGTCATATAAGAATGAACCTTCATTTAAAGTGCACAATTAAGCAATGAAGCAAAACGGTAAAAGGATACGGTCGGCTCTCAAGAGCCCATTTCCACGCTTGCAATCTTGAACCAATCTCATTGACTCTCCGTCAATGTTAAAATACCAAACCGTAGACAACTCTTTACTTCCATTCCTTCCACCCAACATACCCCAACCGGGCCCGCACTCCATTCAGTAATATTTTGGTAATACTCGAGTTTACCGGAACCAAGGGTCTCATTACCACAAGGTTCCCCAGTACAGTCCCCGTGGCGATTCAATCTTCACGACCAAGCCCTCGCCGGCTCGATCCAATTGACTACCAAACGGGGTTGAGCTCAGTAATGCAGTAAGGCCGTTGGACATCGTCCAAACGACATCAATTCAGTTCCATGAAATGGAATTCACCAACCAATATATCAAGTTCAGTAATGCAATAAAACGGTAGCCATTCAGTGACAATATCAAAAGAGGTGAGGGCGGTCAAGTACACCCTCACCTTAATCAATTTCAATATTCGAATAAGCCATCAAGGCATTACATAACATTTAACAAAGCCACATAGTAACAATTTAGTGAGTGGTATACTCACCAAGCAAGTAAGTGGTATTTCATGTACCACGATCACCAAGCCGTCGTGCACTACCTTCACGCCCTAGAATCATGCAACACATACAATAAGACTCCATGCCGAGCCATAAACAACACCAATTCACAACCCTAATAGGGTTTCATATGCATAAATGGGCATAATAGCAAACCAGAAATTAGAAAATGGCCTTAGTCTTGGCCCCAAATAGAAAACTGTTTTACACTCATTATGCGGTAATGGTACAACTCTCACTACAAATATCGGTTGGGGGTGTAAGACCCACCGTTTCGAAGCTATGAAACAGGGCTACAATAATGTAGAAGACCACTCAATCCAGTTTGTAACACAACTAGGTCAAATATGCCAAATACTAGCCCAGAATTCCTAAAACAGGTTCGCAAAACACAAACAACTGTAATCGGTATATCTCAGTCCTTACAAGTCCAAATGCCGAAATTCCAAAGGCATATGTTAGCTAAGACACTCAGCTACATTTCATCAGAAGACACCAACTCCAAAATCCAAACCAATTCCAGTCAAAATGGCCAATTACTATCGCAGTTTTCGCATTCTGCTCAAAGCAGAACAGCTACAGTAATTTCGTCATAACTCATTCTACATTAATCCAAATGACCTGAAATTTTACAGGCACATCAACCTCATCAATACCTACAACTTTCATGTTTTGAGCAAAGTCAAATTCGGCCTCTAACACAGTGATCTAAAACCGGACAGAATTGGGGCTTCAAGAACCCTAACTTTCCAATTTTCCATCCAAATCCAAAATTAGTTGCATTTAACCACATTTGACATCCACTAGAGCCATTTCCAACCATTACAATTCATCATACAAGCCCCCAACATCAAGATCATATTAAACCAGAAAAATTCCCAATAAAATAAAAACTTCACCATAACAAGCCAAACCAAGAGATAAACCACATTTTCAACCACTTAAGCCACTTCTAAGCATCATGTATCCATTATTGAAGGTAGTAGGGTGTTCAAGCAACACTTACCAAGAGATCAAGAGAGAGAGGGATGTAGGACACCTTTGCTCTTCAAACAAAGTTCACCAAACAACTTGCTAGCACTAGAAGGAAGAAATTTATGGAGTAAAAACTAAGTTAAGCAAGTGGTTTAGTTGATTTGAGCTTGGAGTTGGCTAGAATATTGAAGAGTTTTGTCTTTCTTCTTGCTTAGGGAGGGCCGGCCATGGAGGAAGAAAATGAGAGAATTTTTGGTGAATTTTTTTGAAGATATTTACTTATTTGGGTCAAAAGTCAAAAAATGTCGAAAGGTGAATAGTAACTCTTAAAGTAAGACTAATGACAAGGTGACAAGTGGCACTACATTAAATGCAATCTTATCATTTCTTTTCTCTCTCACATCAATCACTTCACACACACTACTTATCTCTTAACACCCGATAAATTTTAAACAGTATCCGAAACTTAACCTTATTGGCCGAATTTTTCCGAACTTTTCGCACTAGTGGGTCCCACGTCCATTATTTATCCTTAATTTTCTAAAAACTCGCCAATGCTAGAAAAATCATCTTAAAACTATAATTGCTCATAAAATCCTCTCAGAAAATATTTCTAAGCCATAAAATGCAAAATTATGCAATTAAAGGGGAATAAACCCTAGGAAAATAATTAGGGTTTTACGGGCTCTCACACTCTCCCCCCTTAAAAGAATTTCGTCCTCGAAATTTCTCACCTTAATTCCCGAAAAGGTTTGGGTATTTCTTTCGCATTTCCTCTTCCATCTCCCAAGTAGCTTCCTCCACTCCGTGGTTTTTCCATAGCACTTTCACTAGCGGAATCTTCTTGTTTCTGAGCTCTTTGACTTTTCGATCGAGTACTTGAACCGGTTTCTCTTCGTAGGCCAGTGATTCATCTACTTCGATATCCTCCGGTTGTAAAACATGAGATGGGTCAGGATGGTACTTCTTTAGCATCGAGACGTGAAATACATCGTGGATTCGAGATAGACTGGATGGCAGTTCCAATCGATACGCGACCGCTCCAACCCTCTGAAGGATCTTGTAGGGTCCGACGTACCGTGGTTGAAGCTTCTTTCCTTTCCCCGTTGTCAGACTTCGTAAGGGTGTGATCTTGAGAAATACTTGATCTCCAACTTCAAATTCTAAATCCTTCCTTCGGTTATCCGCGTAGCTCTTCTGGCGACTCTGGGCGGTTTGAAGCCGTTGCCTTATCAACTTGACCTTCTCGTGAGCCTCTTCCATCCATGGAATAGTTGTCGGGTCCAGTGCCTTCTTTTCACCAACTTCGTCCCAGTAAATCGGTGAGCGACACTTGCGTCCGTAAAGAGCTTCGTACGGAGCCATTTGAATCGACGAATGAAAGCTATTGTTGTACGCGAACTCCACCAAGGTCATGTGCTGACCCCAACTGCCTCCAAAATCCAAGATGCACGTTCGCAGCATGTCCTCGAGAGTTTGAATTGTCCGTTCTGACTGGCCATCCGTCTAAGGATGATAAGTAGTGCTCAAGTTGAGTTTCGTCCCCAGGGTTTCTTGGAACTTCTGCCAAAATCGCGACACAAACCGTGGATCCCGATCGGAAACGATGCTCACAGGAACACCGTGTAGTCTTACTACTTCGTCCATGTACAGTCGGGCCAACTGATCCATTGAGTACTTCATGTTCACCGGCAAGAAATGGGCCGATTTGGTTAATCGATCAACGATCACCCAAACGACATCATGTCCTCTTTGCGTCCTTGGTAAACCTGAAACGAAGTCCATGGTGATGTTTTCCCACTTCCACTCGGGTATCTCCAAGGGTTGTAACAAACCCGATGGTTTTTGATGCTCTGCCTTCACTTGCTGGCAAATGAGACATTTCTGCACGTACAGCGCGATTTCCTTCTTCATGTTGTCCCACCAATAAATTCCTTTTAGGTCTTGATACATCTTACTGCTACCCGGATGGATTGTATACTTGGACCTATGAGCTTCCTCCAGAATTTCTGCTTTCAATGACTCGTCCTTTGGTACTACAATTTGGTTCCGATACTTCAGAAGACCCTCAGGACTCAAATTGAAGTCCGTTGTTTCTCCCTTTTCCACTTTCTCTCTCCACTTCCGTACCATCACATCCTCGCCTTGCGCCTCTTTTATACGTTCCAGTAGAGTGGAGGTCACCCTGACATTGCTAAATATCACCTTATGACTCCCAAGACAGGGTTTCCACTCGCACACGGATTCTAGTAGATCCCACTCCTTAATCATTAGCCCTGCCACTTGCACCTTGCGACTCAAGGCATCTGCTACCACATTCGCCTTTCTCGGATGGTAATTGATCGTACAGTCGTAATCCTCCAGGAATTCCATCCATCGCCGTTGCCTCATGTTCAGTTCCTTCTGGGAGAAAAGATATCTAAGGCTTTTGTGATCCGAAAACACTTCGAAGGTCACCCCATATAGGTAATGCCTCCACTTTTTCAGTGCAAACACAACTGCAGCCAGTTCCAGGTCATGAGTCGGATAGTTCTGCTCGTGAAGCTTCAATTTCCTAGAGGCAAAAGAAATCACATTCCGGTTCTGCATCAAAACACATCCCAATCCCTCTCGCGACGCGTCCGCATACACCGCAAACCCGTCCACTCCATTTGGCAACACTAGGACCGGAGCCATGGTCAATCTTTTCTTTAACTCCTGAAAACTTGTTTCGCATCGGCCGTTCCAGATAAACTGACCATGCTTCTTTGTCAAGTCAGTTAGAGGTCCTGCCAGTTTGGAAAAATCTTTAATAAACCTTCGGTAATACCCAGCTAGCCCTAGAAAGCTACGAATTTCCGTGGGGGTTTCTGGCCTCTTCCAATTGGTCACAGCTTCAACCTTCGCCGGGTCCACTGCAATACCTTCGTGGGAGATCACGTGCCCTAGAAACGCCACTTTCTCCAACCAAAACTCGCATTTACTGAACTTGGCGTATAGCTGATGTTCCCTCAATGTCTGCAACACCATTCTTAAATGCTCTTCATGCTCCTCGCGTGTCTTAGAGTAGACCAATATGTCATCAATGAACACAACGACAAATCGGTCTAGATAGGGTTTAAAAACCCTATGCATTAGGTCCATGAAGGCGGCGGGAGCATTAGTCAGTCCAAAGGGCATAACGGCGAACTCGTAATGCCCGTATCTCGAGTTGAAAGCAGTTTTCGGAATGTCCTCCTTCCTAATCAACAACTGGTAGTATCCCTGTCGGAGGTCCAACTTCGAGAAGACCACTGCTCCTTGCAGCTGGTCAAACAACTCGTCGATGTGGGGCAGTGGATATTTATTCTTGATCGTCACGTTGTTCAGACCCCGATAGTCAATGCACATCCTCAAGGTTCCATCCTTTTTCTTCACGAATAGAACAGGAGCTCCCCAAGGAGACTCACTCTCGTGAATGAATCCCCGCTCCAAAAGATCTTGTAACTGTAACTTAAGCTCCTTTAGTTCTGCAGGTGCCATTCGGTAAGGGGTTTTCGAGATAGGTGCGGTTCCAGGCAACAGGTCTATACGAAATTCTATCTCTCTTTCCGGAGGTAAGGCCACTAATTCATCAGGGAATACATCTGGAAATTCCCTCACTATCGCCACGTCTTCCACTTTTAACTTATCCGTAGGGGTATTAATTAAAAAGGCCAAATATCCTTGCGCCCCTCTACTTATCAATTTCCTAGCTCGAATGCCCGAAATGAGAGCAGATGAGGCTAACCTACCCCTTATATCTAACCTTAAGGTTGCCTCGCCAGGAATGCGAAATTCAACTATTTTCGTTTTACAGTCCAGTTGGGCGTTATATTTGGCTAACCAGTCCATACCCAGAATCACATCGTACCCCTTAATGGATAAGCTAATCAAGTCCCCTAAAAACCTCCTTTCACCTATCCATACGTCGCAATCCCTATAAACCATACTAGTCACCAAACGTTGGTTCCCCGTAGGTGTACTAACCTCTAAGTCATATGGTAAGCTAGCAGGTTTTATATCGATGCCACACATGAAATCAGGGTTAACAAACGAATGAGTGGCACCAGGATCAATTAAAACTTTGGCAAAACGGTGGAAAATAGGGATCGTACCTTCCACCACCTCGGAAGACTCTGGGACCTGGTGGGGCTCTAAGGAATATACCCTAGCTGGCACTTTTGGTTTGGATCCGTCTCCCTTGGCCGTTCCAGTATTGGTCCTCGACGGTAGTTGGCTCCCCTTTCCGTCTTGTTTCAGGACCGGACATGTAGCCAGCTGATGGTCCGCACTTCCACACCGCAGGCATTTCCCCAGTTTCCTCCAGCAATTGTCCTCGGTGTGGTTTGTCTTTCCGCAGTGCCCACAGGGACCACGAGGTGCCGAAGCCGAGCCACTCTGGGTGTTTCCCCTCGGTCCTCGCCCAGCTTGACCACCCCTGAACGGAGTCCCTCTGCCTGATCCGGACTGTCGACCACCACCCATGCCTCGTCCAAATTTGGAGGGAGTGCTCCTCTCACCTTGTCCGGACGTACTCCCAGGAAAACCACGCTTCTTAGCCTGGAAGTTTCGGACCTGAAGCCGTGCACTCTCGACCCGTTGGGCTTTTTCCATTGCCTCGCTAAAAGTAGTGATTTGAGCCGCCGCGAGGTCCTTCTGGATCTCAACGTTCAAGCCCTGAATAAAGCGCCTCACCCTTCGTTGCTCGGTCATGATTAGTTCAGGCGCGAATTTGGACAGGCGGGTAAACTGGCTCTCGTACTCCGCCACCGTCTGAGCCCCTTGCCGGAGCCGGATAAATTCGTCCTCCTTCCTCTCCTGGACTAGAGGAGGGAAAAACTTGGCATTAAATTCCCGGATGAAGTTCACCCACGTCCTCGGAGTCTGCTCTCGCTCCCATTTCTGTCTAATTACGTTCCACCAGGAACGGGCAGCCCCTTCGAGTTGAAACACGGCAAAAGTGACCTGCCGTTCGTCCGGGTAGTGTAAAGCCGCGAATATATCAACCATCTTCTCCAGCCATTTCTCGGCGACGTCAGGGTCGGGTCCCCCAATAAACTTTGGTGGGGAAAACTTTTGGAAACGTTCTAGCGCCCTATCTTCGCTCTCGACATGGTGGCCAGGGTTTCCGGGATTAGGGTTTGGGTTTTGGCCCTGTTGTTGCACAACCTGTGCAAGTAGGTTGGTCATTTGCTGCATAGCAGCAGCTATTTGAATGTTGGGGTTTATCTGGGGTTCAGGGTTTGGTCCAGTAGAAGCTTCCCCCGTTTCCCTAACTGGTGTGGGTTGCCTAATACCGCGCCCACGTCCCCGACCACTTCGTGTTCCTTCCATAAGGTATACTTGGTCTAGGCAAAAGTACTAAACCAAAGCAGTAACAAAGCATGTAAGTAACACATAAACTTTCACTTAGCACATATAGATGCATTTCAAACAGGATCACAAGCACACATATATACAAGCCAAACACATATTTACAATCAGTCAGTCAAGTACGGCCAGAGCACGTACGTACATACACGATCCTCCCGAGGATAGGCCTATCAAAAGAAATTTACACGTAGCTAACCCTACATCCAAAACGATTAGCTAAGGCTCTATCCCTATCCCTATGTACATACCAAAACCACCACCTATCCAAAAGAAGCCTCTAAGATCAAGGCCTAGTCAGTCGCCGGGGTCTGAGACCCAGGCGATGGGGTAGACTCCTCCCCAGCCTCGGCCCCAGCATACGAGGCCTCGTCACTAGACTCCTCGAGTCCGTCGTCGCATAGGTTAAGGATCGCCTCAGCACGACCCCTGACCTTACGAGCTCGCTTAGTCTCGCGCTCGCGTGCATCTCTCAACTGATCACATAGATCATCAACTCTTTCCTCGACCTCTTGCACGTCATATTCTAGCTCTTTAATACACGAGGCTTGCTTCTCATTGGTCGCCTTAGCCTGAGTCACCTCAGCTTCCAACGCAGCAACCACAGCTTCAAGCTTAGTATTTTCCTTAGCAAACTCCTCACGTTCCTTTGCCACCGACAAAACTAGTGTATTTGGGTAGGCAAAGTTGCTACGACACCCACACTGTCGAACGCGGCTGGCCGGGCTCCAACGGACCACGGCCCCCTTCTGCCTAAGTTGATACTTAATTGTCGGCAGCGTGCTACGAGGACGATCGCCTACCGGACGGTCACTCGGGTCACCACTGGCATCCATCCTATAGCAAAGGAATAAACAACATGAATAACCTTAAAAACCATAATCAATAAAACCCTCAAGTCGAGCACTTCTATTACACCCAGGCTAATTCAAACCTAGGCTCTGATACCACCTGTGACAGCCCCACCTTCCTCTAAGGCGAACTAAAGAGGTTAGCGGACTGCCTGCCCAGCTCTCGCCAGGACTAACGGTGCAGTATAAAGCAATCTATCACGTTTTGAAACTTATAACGCGCGCAACAATGCAAAAGGGCAAAATAACCCAAAATAAAAGAAACGAACTCCAGAGTCGGCCATGAATGGTAACCGACCCGTCTGAAACCCAACCAAGCATTTAAAAACATATACAACATAACATTAGCCATTTACAAGCCACAACGGCAAACCAAAACCATTCACTAACAAGTACACATTCGATTTGCCTATCAAAAGGAAATGAACCCGTTTAACATTAGGGTTTCACTTCAAGAGCAATACAAAAGGCATTTACATGCTCAATCGGCAATTGACTATCCAATCCCTTCTCAAAAGTAATTATAACCCTGTAAGGAAAATAAATAACACGGAATGAGCTAAAGCCCAGTGGTATACCACCCAATAAGCAATCAAAGTCATATAAGAATGAACCTTCATTTAAAGTGCACAATTAAGCAATGAAGCAAAACGGTAAAAGGATACGGTCGGCTCTCAAGAGCCCATTTCCACGCTTGCAATCTTGAACCAATCTCATTGACTCTCCGTCAATGTTAAAATACCAAACCGTAGACAACTCTTTACTTCCATTCCTTCCACCCAACATACCCCAACCGGGCCCGCACTCCATTCAGTAATATTTTGGTAATACTCGAGTTTACCGGAACCAAGGGTCTCATTACCACAAGGTTCCCCAGTACAGTCCCCGTGGCGATTCAATCTTCACGACCAAGCCCTCGCCGGCTCGATCCAATTGACTACCAAACGGGGTTCAGCTCAGTAATGCAGTAAGGCCGTTGGACATCGTCCAAACGACATCAATTCAGTTCCATGAAATGGAATTCACCAACCAATATATCAAGTTCAGTAATGCAATAAAACGGTAGCCATTCAGTGACAATATCAAAAGAGGTGAGGGCGGTCAAGTACACCCTCACCTTAATCAATTTCAATATTCGAATAAGCCATCAAGGCATTACATAACATTTAACAAAGCCACATAGTAACAATTTAGTGAGTGGTATACTCACCAAGCAAGTAAGTGGTATTTCATGTACCACGATCACCAAGCCGTCGTGCACTACCTTCATGCCCTAGAATCATGCAACACATACAATAAGACTCCATGCCGAGCCATAAACAACACCAATTCACAACCCTAATAGGGTTTCATATGCATAAATGGGCATAATAGCAAACCAGAAATTAGAAAATGGCCTTAGTCTTGGCCCCAAATAGAAAACTGTTTTACACTCATTATGCGGTAATGGTACAACTCTCACTACAAATATCGGTTTGGGGTGTAAGACCCACCGTTTCGAAGCTATGAAACAGGGCTACAATAATGTAGAAGACCACTCAATCCAGTTTGTAACACAACTAGGTCAAATATGCCAAATACTAGCCCAGAATTCCTAAAACAGGTTCGCAAAACACAAACAACTGTAATCGGTATATATCAGTCCTTACAAGTCCAAATGCCGAAATTCCAAAGGCATATGTTAGCTAAGACACTCAGCTACATTTCATCAGAAGACACCAACTCCAAAATCCAAACCAATTCCAGTCAAAATGGCCAATTACTATCGCGGTTTTCGCATTCTGCTCAAAGCAGAACAGCTACAGTAATTTCGTCATAACTCATTCTACATTAATCCAAATGACCTGAAATTTTACAGGCACATCAACCTCATCAATACCTACAACTTTCATGTTTTGAGCAAAGTCAAATTCGGCCTCTAACACAGTGATCTAAAATCGGACAGAATTGGGGCTTCAAGAACCCTAACTTTCCAATTTTCCATCCAAATCCAAAATTAGTTGCATTTAACCACATTTGACATCCACTAGAGCCATTTCCAACCATTACAATTCATCATACAAGCCCCCAACATCAAGATCATATTAAACCAGAAAAATTCCCAATAAAATAAAAACTTCACCATAACAAGCCAAACCAAGAGATAAACCACATTTTCAACCACTTAAGCCACTTCTAAGCATCATGTATCCATTATTGAAGGTAGTAGGGTGTTCAAGCAACACTTACCAAGAGATCAAGAGAGAGAGGGATGTAGGACACCTTTGCTCTTCAAACAAAGTTCACCAAACAACTTGCTAGCACTAGAAGGAAGAAATTTATGGAGTAAAAACTAAGTTAAGCAAGTGGTTTAGTTGATTTGAGCTTGGAGTTGGCTAGAATATTGAAGAGTTTTGTCTTTCTTCTTGCTTAGGGAGGGCCGGCCATGGAGGAAGAAAATGAGAGAATTTTTGGTGAATTTTTTTGAAGATATTTACTTATTTGGGTCAAAAGTCAAAAAATGTCAAAGGTGAATAGTAACTCTTAAAGTAAGACTAATGACATGGTGACAAGTGGCACTACATTAAATGCAATCTTATCATTTCTTTTCTCTCTCACATCAATCACTTCACACACACTACTTATCTCTTAACACCCGATAAATTTTAAACAGTATCCGAAACTTAACCTTATTGGCCGAATTTTTCCGAACTTTTTGCACTAGTGGGTCCCACGTCCATTATTTATCCTTAATTTTCTAAAAACTCGCCAATGCTAGAAAAATCATCTTAAAACTATAATTGCTCATAAAATCCTCTCAGAAAATATTTCTAAGCCAGAAAATGCAAAATTATGCAATTAAAGGGGAATAAACCCTAGGAAAATAATTAGGGTTTTACGGGCTCTCACAGAGTGGAGTTCGGAACAAGGAGGAGATGAACTTTTCTTTGTGCATAAGAGTGATTGTAATTTATCAAATTGAAGAAGCTTGTTTGAATTAATTTACAAACTCAAGAGGAATTGGGTAGTTAATTGGTTTGAAATTCTTTCCTTTTTATTTACTTATTGTTACGTTTGTGATGTTTACAATACCTATCTCTTCTATTTCTCTCAAGTGATTTTGTTCATTCATTAATTCATTCATTGTGTGATCACTTAGAAAAGAGGGTAAATTTCATATTAAACAAAAAGTGGCCATAACTTAATTAGGTTTTTAATCAACATAATTCACCCCCCCTTAGGTTGTCGTCAATCCTTACAATTGGTATCAAAATGGAGGCTATGTGAAAGGAGGAGTTTTTTGAGATTATAAGTTCGGCACTCAAAAAATTTTTTGATGCATTGATTGAGGGGGAGCTTTTGGATCAATTATTTCCTCCTCCATCTATTGTTTTATCATCATTAAAAAGGGAGAAATTATTAATCTTAGTTTCTAACTTTTGATGTTTACAAAACAAATGGATAATATTAATGTCTCTTCAAAAATACTTTCAGTTATGCAGCAATTTGATTCTAAGAACAAGTGCAATTGAAAGAAGACAAAGGTTGTTGAAAGCTATCGGACGCATGGATTGGACATTCGATAATCATTACGCAACTTCGAACGCATGAAGAACTCCAGCACTGGACGTCCGAAGGAAATAAGACATTCTCTTGGCTCACCGACCTCGATCGAGCACAAGCATCGGACGTCCGATAGGATCGTTCAAACTTGACGAAACCTATCGGACGCCCACAAAGACGATACCGGACGTCCGATAGAATTGAAGAAGATTTTACAAACTCACTGCCTGCTATCAGACGCATGATTGGGTAGTACCGGACATCCAATACTCCAACAGCTAGTTGACTGTTCAGCTACTTTTTATCCGTTTGAAGCATTGATGAAGTACTTTCTTCGTCTCTTATAAATAGAGCATGGTCAGAATTTTCAAAGGACTTTTGCACACTGAAGATACAAAAGATCTAGAGTAGTTTTAGTGAGAAAATACTCTCCAAGGAATGTAGTCTGAGTGGTGTGAGGTTCATTGTTAGGTTTTCATTTGTGGGTGAATATTTCATGAGTGTAGCTCTATGAGGGTTATCCTGAGAGATAGTAAAGCTTCCTACCTTGACCGAGTGGAGTTCGAAGTAAGGAAGAGGTAAACTTTCCTTTGTACACAATAATGATTGTAATTCATCAATTTGAAGAAGCTTGTTTGAATTAATTTACAAGCTCAAGAGGAGTTGGGCAATTAATTGGTTAGCAATTCTGTAGCTTTTAATTACTTATTGTTGCGTTTGTGATCTTTATATTACCTATCTCTTCTACTTCTCTCAAGTGATTTTGTTCATTCAATAATTTATTTATTGTTTGATCACTTAGAAAAGAGGGTAAATTTCATATTGAACAAAAAGTGGCCATAACTTAATTAGGTTTTTAATGAAGCTAATTCACCCCCTCTTAGATTTTCTTCAATCCTTACAATTGGTATCAAAATGGATGCTATGTGAAAGGGGGAGTTTTCTGAGATAATAAGTTTGGTACATAAAAATTTTTTTGATGCATTGAGTGAGAGGGAGCTTTTGGCTCAATTATTTCTTCCTCCGTCTATTGTTTTATCATCATTAAAAGGGGAGAGATTGTTAATCTTAGTTCCTAACTTTTGATGTTTACAAAACAAATGGATAATATTAATGTCTCTTCAAAAATACTTTCAGTTATGCAGCAATTTGATTCTATGAACAAGTGCAATTGAAAGAAGACAAAGGTTGTCGAAAGCTATCGGACGCATGGATTGGACATTCGATAATCATTACGCAACTTCGAACGCTTGAAGAATTCCACCACTGGATGGCCGAAGGAAATAAGACATTCTCTTGGCTCACCGACCTCGATCGGGTACAAGCATCGGACGTCCGATAGGTTTGTTCAAATTTGACGAAACCTATCGGACGCCCACAAAGACAATACCGGACGTCCGATAGAATTGAAGAAGATTTTACAAACTCACTGTCTGCTATCAGACGCATGCTTGGGTAGTACCGGACATCCAATACTCCAACAGCTAGTTGACTGTTCAGCCACTTTTAATCCGTTTCAAGCATTAATGAAGTACTTTCTTCGTCTCCTATAAATAGTGCAGGTCAGAATTTTCAAATGACTTTTGCACACTGAAAATACAAAAGATCTAGAGTAGTTTTGGTGAGAAAATACTCCCAAAGGAAGATTTGTAGTCTGAGTGGTGTGAGGTTCATTGTAAGGTTTTCATTTGTAAGTGAATACCTCATGAGTGTAGCTCTATAAGGGTTGTCCTGAGAGATAGTAAAGCTTCCTACCTTGACCGAGTGGAGTTCGGAGTAAGGAAGAGGTAAACTTTCCTTTGTACACAAGTGTGATTGTAATTCATCAATTTGAAGAAATTTGTTTGAATTAATTTACAAGCTCAAGAGGAGTTGGGCAGTTAATTGGTTAGCAATTCTTTCATTTTTATTGACTTATTGTTGCGTTTGTGATCTTTATATTACCTATCCCTTCTACTTCTCTCAAGTGATTTTGTTCATTCAATAATTTATTTATTGTTTGATCACTTAGAAAAGAGGGTAAATTTCATATTGAACAAAAAGTGGCCATAACTTAATTAGGATTTTAATCAACCTAATTCACCCCCTCTTAGATTGTTTTCATTCCTTACAATTGGTATCATAATGGATGCTGTGTGAAAGGGGGAGTTTTCTGAGATTATAAGTTTGGTACATAAAAATTTTTTTGATGCATTGAGTGTGGGGAAGCTTTAGGCTTAATTATTTCTTCCTCCATCTATTGTTTTATCATCATTAAAGGGAAGAGATTGTTAATCTTAGTTCCTAACTTTTGATATTTACAAAACAAATGGATAATATTAATGTCTCTTCAAAAATATTTTCAGTTATGCAGCAATTTGATTCTAAGAACAAGTGCAATTGAAAGAAGACAAAAGTTGTTGAAAGCTATCGGACGCATGGATTGGACATTCGATAATCATTACGCAACTTCGAACGCATGAAGAACTCCACCACTGGACGTCCGAAGGAAATAAGACATTCTCTTGGCTCACCGACCTCGATCGGGCACAAGCATCGGACGTCCGATAGGATCGTTCAAACTTGACGAAACCAATTGGACGCCCACAAAGACAATACCGGACGTCCGATAGAATTGAAGAAGATTTTACAAACTCACTGTCTGCTATTAGACGCATGCTTGGGTAGTACCGGACATCCAATACTCCAACAGCTAGTTGACTGTTCAGCTACTTTTTATCCGTTTGAAGCATTAATGAAGTACTTTCTTAGTCACCTATAAATAGAGCATGGTCAGAATTTTCAAATGACTTTTGCACACTGAAAATGCAAAAGATCTTGAGTAGTTTTAGTGAGAAAATACTCCCCAAGGAAGATTTGTAGTCTTAGTGGTGTGAGTTTCATTGTAAGGTTTTCATTTGTGAGTGAATATTTCATGAGTGTAGCTCTATGAGGGTTGTCCGGAGGGAAGTAAAACTTCCTACCTTGACCGAGTGGAGTTCGGAGCAAGGAGGAGATGAACTTTTCTTTGTGCATAAGAGTGATTGTAATTTATCAAAGTGAAGAAATTTGTTTGAATTAATTTACAAACTCAAGAGGAATTGGTTAGTTAATTGGTTTGAAATTCTTTCATTTTTATTTACTTATTGTTACGTTTGTGATCTTTACATTACCTATCTCTTCTATTTGTCTCAAGTGAATTTGTTCATTCATTAATTCATTCATTGTGTGATCACTTAGAAAAGAGGGTAAATTTCATATTAAACAAAAAGTGGCCATAACTTAATTAGGTTTTTAATCAACCTAATTCACCCCCTCTTAGATTGTCGTCAATCCTTACAATTGGTATCAAAATGGATGCTATGTGAAAGGAGGAGTTTTTTTAGATTATATGTGACGCCCCCACTTCTCCCTAAGGCGAATCAAAGGGTATCCGCGGGACACCTGCCCAGCTCTCGCCAAGACTCACTACAATCCATCATTCAAAAACTCGAAATACTTTAAGTCACTTCAATACATAATTAAAGTACTTCAAATATCTCACACTTACAATTGTGCAGCTTTCAAGCTTAAATACAACCTAATGGAAAAGGGTACAATAGCCATCCGTTATACTATTACTTAAAGTCTTCAAAAGAAAATATTCTAGTACTACTCACGAGCACCCTTGGTCTCGAACCCTGTGAAAGAAAATTACAACGTGGAATGAGCTACACAGCCAAGTGAGGTTCCAAGACACTTTAACAATTCAATTAAATCAAGTAAGTTGGGCATATCATATGTATGGTTCAATGTTACTCAATGGCGTGTTATCATGAGGTGATAATCATTGTACGGGTAATTTGAGACATTTATCATGGGACAGTTATCATGGTTCAAGACATTGGCATGTATAGTTTACAAGTGATTGAAGTTTATTACAGGTGCGAGTAATTAAGCATGTTACAGGTATGGAGCATTAACACAGGCATGGCTCAGGATTTCATGTTGGCATTTTAGCATGAAACAATTATCATGATACAAGGTAAACATATACTGTAGGATACGGTGTTCCAGTGGAACTCTGTCGGTCATCTACACCTTATGACTTCCGGATCCCCTCGGTTTGACTGGCCATCACCTTATCCCTCCAGTGGTAATACTCGAGTATACCGAAACGGTGGCCTAGGGTTCCAACCTACCCGACCGAGCCCAGTCCTGGCTCGAGTAGGTCAGTAACCAAGGGCAGGGCCCAAGTTCAGCTTAGAGCTTACAACATGCACAGGTAACCAGGTAATTCGACAAAAGGTAAAATTCATCATTTGAGTAGGTCGAGTGAGGTAAAGTACACACTCGCTTAACAATGATGGACAGTTTCATATAACATGTGATTCATGATAATCAAGTAATCAAGTGGATACTTAGCACGTAAGCACGCAAGCAATACAAGTTGATTTCATGGGAGCATGTAATTCACGGATATCAAATAGTCATGCAGATTGAAAATCATGTGAGCAAATAGTCAAGTAATCAGGTAGTGATGTAGGTTGGTAAACGGTTCACGGTTAACGATTAACGGTTGAGTAGTGACGGTTAATTGACAGGTATTTGTCATATGAATAGGCCATCTCTGGCCGTTATCCCATTTTTACCATGTGAGAGTCGGGGAGATTCACTCCAACGACGTATGCAGCCATAGCACACCAAGTCATGTTATTCGAGCATTTCCAAGCATGAGTTACTCATCTCAAAAGAGAACGAGTGCGATAAAGTACACACTCGACTCCATTTTTCAAAACCGAGTAGGCTAAGCAAGTAATCTAGCAAGTTAAGCATGTATCGAGTTCATATGGTCATTTGATATGGTTAATCATTTAACCAATTCATGTAGCTATGCAATGCAAGTATACATTCTTTAAATAGACATGAGTATGGTAAATACTTATCACATAGTACTTAACACTTAATAATCATGAAATAAGCATGTCCTAGACTTATTCAATTACGTATTCCTATATGGAACACTCACCTAGTCAAAACAAGCGAGTGGTTCTCAACAAGCGTTTAGGTGTCCGCTCCGAGTTCCTCTTGGAGATTCCCTCGAGTGCCTGAGCAAACAATAATCAACTACCACTAAAAATCACTACAAATCTCTAATTATCGAGGAAGATGGTACGCTAGTACAATCTAAGGAAATCTTATGAAAATGAACCTCAATTACTCGTAAATCGAGGTTCAAGAGGAGTTTCTTAAAGTACATGGGCAATCGAGTTTTCATTTTTGGAAATCAAGTATAAAATGTTCGAGTAATATCGAAGGAATGAGGAGTATTTGAAAACTCCCTTCCCTTGGAATTCGGAAAATTTTTAGGTTTGATACGATACTTTGAAAAATCGTATCTCACATTCTACATGTCAAAAATTAGAAAAATTGGTACCATTGGAAACCTCTTTGAAAGTACTAAAAGTTCTTAGAAGATACGTTTCCATGAATGTAAGTGAAATGCACTCAAATTTTGGCTCAAAGTTGGTAACTTGAATTACCAAGACAGATTTAAGTTGGTTTTTGACCAATTTTGGAAATTCGGAAAAATTCACTTGTTTTGAACTAACCTTTGAAATTTGGAAATCTATTAGTGTTGCAATCCAAGAGTATAACAAAACAAGCGGATTGAGAAACGGAGTTTCGAGCACCAAGATATGGCGGCTCAAAGTTGCTGAAAATGAGACCATTGGCCTATTTTCCAGATTTAAATCACTGACTTTGGAACGTTGGTTGAACATTGAAACGGACTTGGAACGGCACCAAATTTAGCAGTATTACACTACCATATAGGGGCTATTCCTTTGCAAATTTTCACGTAAAATCTAGCACGAAGAGTCAATTAACAAAACTGTTGAAATTTTCAAGAATTTCCAAGGCAATCTGCCTCGTACCTTTATTTTCCTTTTCTCAAACATTTGGCCACTAAAACCTCTCAAATATGGTTCATTTGCGTAGATAATGTCTAAGAAACATCCAAGCTGCATTTGGTAGGTGATTTATACCAAGAATTTCGAATAACAAGTCCCAAGTCAAGATTGGCTAATCGGCTAAGAGAAAAGGAAAAGTTTTCCAGATTCGAAGAGCAATTTCGGGGCATCATTTGCATATCAAAATGGTCTTAGAATATCACCAAATTTTGCACAATTAAACCTCCATATGAGGACCACTCCTCTATCAAATTTCAATTGAAATTTCACACGGAAAGGTAGTTAATTAAACCATCAAAGTTCAAGAAATTTCCCAAGGCAAAACTGTCTTCTAGCTCTTCTTTCTTTTTAAACATTTTGTCCAATGCAACCAACCCAAATCTGGTTTATTTGTAAAACAAAGTCCAAGGAACATCTAATATAAAGTTTGGTAGATGTTGGACATCAAAGTTTCCAAAACAACAAGTCCCAAATCAAGCTAGGCCATTCAACTAGTCAAAAGAGGATTTTTACTCACTGCATCAGTTTCGAAATATGGCCACAACTCACTCAATTCAACTTGGAATTGAGCGTGGTTGATGGCGTTTGAAATCTCTCACATAAACCTGAATTTTCTCAGAAGACACCATTTTCAAATTCTATCCACAAACAGCTCGTTTTTTAGCATCAAGAAGCAATTTCTGTCCTGTCTCCTGGAGAGCAACGAAACAGGGCAGTGATTTTCAAACGAATGGTGTTGCTCACTCAAGTGGAAACAGAACGTGCATTTGGTACCAATGGAAAGATGGGAATGTCTAGTTTCAAATGCCACCAACGGCACTCAATTTCGACATCGGAGGAAAGAGTTATGGCCGATACAAAATGACTGCCTGGGCAATACGGGATTCATTTTCCAGTTTTGCTAACTTTGGAAATCAACTCATTTGACCAACCAAATCATGTTATTTTTCAATGAAATTTTGTACACACTCACAATAACATGTAAACAACATAATCAAGTCATTAGAATCTCAAAATTTTGCACAAAAATGGTCGGACAAGGCAGGGGTAAAACGGTCACTTTTGCTCCAAGCACCTCCTATGATTTTCTACCAACAATATAACATTAATCCACTAATTTAAGCACTAAACCACCACTAATTTCATCATCAAGCATGAGATCAGCCCTCAAGACAAAGGTGGGAGTTCATAGAGCCCACCCATTTCATTTTATACCATAAACAAGACTACCCACATGATTATATAACCTTATACGTGCAATATATCTTACAAAAACTAAGATCTATGGGTTGGATGATTTGCTACCTTCTTGGATGACTGGATCAGAAATTTTTGGTCACTTTGAGCCCCAAGAAAATCGTGGAAATGAAGCTCCTCTCCTTGCCTAGATGAATCTCCAAGTTGTTGTGAGTTTGTGGTAGAAATTTCAAGTGATTTGGTGCAAGTTTGAGAGATGAAATGATGAAGAAATGGGTCTTCTTCTTTCTTGTTAATGGCCGGCTGTTTGAGAGGGAAAAGAAAGAGTGTTCAGCCGGTACTTGAGGTGAAAAGAGAAGGGTTTCGATCTGGTGTGATGCACCCTTGAAAAGCTTGGTAATTGAATTCAAATTTTGGTGCCAAAAGTCAATTCTCACTAGTGCGCGTACGCGCTCGTCTCGTACTCGATTCCTCTCGAGTTTGTTTTACTAGTGCACTAAACCTCTAATGCACTTATATTCATATAAATATTATTCACTCTCAATTGTTCCAAAATAAGGGTCTAAAGTTTCTCAATTAAATCGCGCGCGTAAAAACGCGTACTTCCGATTTAAACGTGATAACGCGAAACTTCCGAGAAATTCTTATAACGATAGTACTAATAACTATCACTTGAGTATTTAAACATTAAAATACCTAATTTAGGTCCATTGTACATGTCTCCAATATTCCAAACTTATTGTACTCTCAATCAGTCAAGATTTCCAAAGACGTGTTCACTATTTTCACTAAACGAGCTTCCGAAAATTAATTTTTGAAACAAGTCACTTTAAAAAATATAATGAAACTATATTTCCATGTAATTAGGTCTCAAGAGCTTAGAAAATAATATTCGGAGTAAAATGCCAAATAAATAATTAAATAAGCTAGAAACAGGAGATTAAATAAATAAATTTTGCGAGTCCTCACATTATAAGTTCGGCACTTAAAATTTTTTGATGCATTGATTGAGGGGGAGCTTTTGGCTCAATTATTTCTTCTTCCATCTATTGTTTTATCATCATTAAAAAGGGAGAAATTATTAATCTTAGTTTCTAACTTTTGATTTTACAAAACAAATGGATAATATTAATGTCTCTTCAAAAATACTTTCAGTTATGCAGCAATTTGATTCTAAGAACAAGTACAATTGAAAGAAGACAAAGGTTGTTGAAAGCTATAGAACGCATGGATTGGACATTCGATAATCATTACGCAACTTCGAACGTATGAAGAACTCCACCACTGGAGGTCCGAAGGAAATAAGACATTCTCTTGGCTCACCGATCTCGATCGAGCACAAGCATCGGACGTCCGATAGGATCGTTCAAACTTGACGAAACCTATCGGACGCCCACAAAGACAATACCGGCGTCCGATAGAATTGAAGAAAATTTTACAAACTCACTGTCTGCTATCAGACGCATGCTTGGGTAGTACCGGACATCCAATACTCCAACAGCTAGTTGACTGTTCAGCTACTTTTTATCCGTTTGAAGCATTAATGAAGTACTTTCTTAGTCACCTATAAATAGAGCATTGGTCAGAATTTTTAAATGACTTTTGAACACTGAAAATACAAAAGATCTAGAGTAGTTTTAGTGAGAAAATACTCCCCAAGGAAGATTTGTAATTTTAGTGGTGTGAGGTTCATTGTAAGGTTTTCATTTGTGAGTGAATATTTCATGAATGTAGCTCTATGAGGGTTGTCCGGAGGGAAGTAAACTTCATACCTTGACCAAGTGGAGTTCGGAGCAAGAAGGAGATGAACTTTTCTTTGTGCATAAGAGTGATTGTAATTTATCAAATTGAAGAAACTTGATTGAATTAATTTACAAACTAAAGAGGTGTTGGGTAGTTAATTGGTTTGAAGTTCTTTCCTTTTTATTTACTTATTGTTACGTTTGTGATCTTTACATTACCTATCACTTCTATTTCTCTCAAGTAATTTTGTTCATTCATTAATTCATTCATTGTGTGATAACTTAGAAAAGAGGGTAAATTTCATATTAAACAAAAAGTGGCCATAACTTAATTAGGTTTTTAATGAACCTAATTCACCTCCTCTTAGGTTGTCGTCAATTCTAACAATTGGTATCAAAATAGATGCTATGTGAAAGGAGAAGTTTTTTGAGATTATAAGATCGGCACTTAAAAATTTTTTTGATGCATTGATTGAGGGGGAGCTTTTGGCTCAATTATTTCTTCCTCCATCTATTGTTTTATCATCATTAAAAAAGGAGAGATTATTAATCTTAGTTTCTAACTTTTGATGTTTACAAAACAAATGGATAATATTAATGTCTCTTCAAAAATACTTTCAGTTATGCAGCAATTTGATTCTAAGAACAAGTGCAATTGAAAGAAGACAAAGGTTGTTGAAAGCTATCGGACGCATGGATTGGACATTCGATAATCATTACGCAACTTCGAACGCATGAAGAACTCCACCACTGGACGTCCGAAGGAAATAAGACATTTTCTTGGCTCACCGACCTCGATCGGGCACAAGCATTGGACGTCCGATAGGATCGTTCAAACTTGACGAAACCTATCGGACGCCCACAATGACAATACCGGACGTCCGATAGAATTGAAGAAGATTTTACAAACTCACTGCCTGCTATTAGACGCATGCTTGGGTAGTACCGGACATCCAATACTCCAACAGCTAGTTGACTGTTCAGCTACTTTTTATCCGTTTGAAGCATTAATGAAGTACTTTCTTAGTCTCCTATAAATAGAGCATGGTCAGAATTTTCAAATGTGTGACAGCCCCACCTCACCCTAAGGCGAACCAAAGGGTTCAGCGGACCGCCTGCCCAGCTCTCGCCCGGACTACGGAGTCGAATCACACAAATCTGATATTACGCGAGATAGGACCCAAAAGAAATGAACAATTGAAGACCGCCAAGCTTAAACATGGGGAAAACGCTTTCATATATACATGTCGCTAGGTTTACAATTCAAATGGAACCAGTAAAACGAAATACATTTAGAGTTTGCTCATTCTCGAGGAGCTATACAAAAGAACAAAAGATTATCTAACTAGCTCAACTCGCTTCTCAAAATCATGATTTCCAAAAGAGGTTCCTGTGAGGAAAACAAAGATAACGAGGAGGGGGTGAGCTTACACCCAATGAGGTACCAAACATGTAGCAGAAAAATCATGGCATTTCACGTTATACAAATCAGATACACATGCTCGCTATAAAGTAAGACAGGTAAACACAAAACTCAAATAGGGAGGATACAGGTGGCTCTCAGGAGCCAGCTTTCCAGCGCAGTACTTGATCCAAGCCGGTTGACTCTCCGTCAACGTATATAGAACCAACACGTCCGTAGACCCCACTTTACACCAAATTCCGTCCACCAAACACCCCTTTACCGGGCCCGCTCACCTCAACAGAAACAGAAATGGTAATACTCGAGTATACCGGAATCAAAGGTCTCAATACCCAAAGATCCCAAAACAGACTACCGTGGTTTGTTATCTAATCGTCCAGGCCCTTGCCGGCCCGACTCGAATAACTTAGCCACAGGGTTTGAGCTCATAGGTCACAGAAAGGTCGTTGGTTACAAGTTTCCAAACGACGTCCGAACAGATACAGATACATATACAGATACAGATACAGATATCAGATACAGATTGACACCAAAATTGGCATATGAACAGACAAGAGAACGAGTGTGATAAAGTACACCCTCGTCTCAAACAAATTAAACAGATTGCAGAGCAGAAATCAAGTTAAACAGATTGCAGAGCAGAAATCAAGTTAAACAGCAATGGAGGGGAGTGGTACACTCACCGGTTCAAGTACGGATACTTCAAAAGTTTTCACTTCAAACTGGCTTTAATCGCCAAGAAACCCTAAAATAACCGAAGTAAAATAATTGAAGGTTCCATTTCCAAAATCGAGTAAACAGAATGCACATGTGAGGCTCGACTACTAGTCGCATGCCTCGCCAAATAATTACTAATGCAAGGGTGCAAAACATGATTTTTTTGGGAACGAAAAGGTAACAAGAAGACCTAGGGCTCAAACAACCCAAAAGCCCTTCAGTTCTATCAAAAGACAACTCAAACTCAAAGGAACCAAACAGCCCAGAAAATTTGACAGCATTTCCCCTTAATTTGCTTACTTTTCCAGCCATCATGCTTCATTGTTTTTCCTCAAGTCAGTCCAATTCAACACATAAGAAATCTCAATACAATAGCCCTTCAACTAGGCTCAAGTCCATCCAAACACAAAGCAAGTCTAGGAATGCAACTAGAAATCAAGTTTTTAAAGACAAAAGCTAAATAGAAGGTTTGATGTCTCTTAGCGGAACAGACACAACTGAGGCTACGCTTATCGGATTGGGGTGAAATGTATACCGTTTCGAAGCTAAGTCAAAGGCCTACAACTTTGATGAAAACCACTCAGTCCAGTTCATAGTGTAGCTAGGTCAAAATTGAAATATACGAAACCAGAATCTCACAAACAGGTTGGCTAACCGCACAATTGTTAAACAGTAATAACTCAGGGTACCGAAGTCCGATTGAAGTGTATCTTATGGTGTTTCGAAGCCAAAATACAACCCTACATTTCTTATGAAGACCTCCAAGGCTAAATCATGCATTTTCATGATCAAAAATGGAAAACTACATGAAAATAGAAATCTGGGCGCGAAACAGGTTTCATGGACAGTTAAGGGTATTTCGGTCATTTCACATGCTACAGTGGTTGGATCAAGCTGAAATTTTTCAGGAAACTATTTTATACCATTAGCTACAACTTTCATGTTTTGGGCAAAATCTAATTCGGTAAGGATCAGGGTGAAAAGTCACGGTCAGGTTGGGTGAAATGACAACCCTGTTTGCTGAACTCCTACCTAAGCCAGTCTGGGTATTTCCGAATTTGCACAAGCTACCAAGCTCAGATTGGGCTGAAATTTTACAGGAACCTATACAACATCATTCGTTACAACTTGCATGAAGACCATTTAGTCCAGTTCTCACCCTAATTAGGTCAAATTTACCAAAAAACCCCAGATTTTCTAGTTCGAAATTCACTGCAGAATTCAACTAGCAGTCCTGATTCATTCACTCATATCTCAGCACACACAACTCCAATTAAGGTACTTCCAAAGGCATTTGAAAGCTAAGATACAAGGCTAGAATTCTTAAGAAGACATCAACAACCAAATCGATAGTATTCCCAGTCCAACTACCCAATTACCAAAGCTGATTACTATTCTCGGATAGAAACAGGGTAGCAGGGGTATTTTGGTCTTTTCATAGGCTACGTTGCTCCGATTGAGCTGAAATTTTGCAGGATATTATAAAACATCATCCTCTAAAACTTTTATGTTTTGTGCTAAGGCCAATTCGGCTTCTAACTAGGTGTAACAGCACCGGACAGAATAAGAAAAATTGAAAACCCTAAACTGGAATTCATGCCTTCAAGTGTTAATCTTCCACAAAACAACATAAAAAAAACTAAAAACCACTAATAAATAATGAATTGAAGTAAAGAGGATGTTCTTGGCAAAATACCTTATCTCCCTAAGAAAGATGGCAGCTTAGGCTTTGTCCTCCAAAAATAACTCCACAAACACCTTGGAAACTACTTGGAAAGTAAGTTTTATGGAGTAGTTTGCAAATTAATCGGTTAGAACTCAAGATTTGGACAAGAAATTGAAGTGCAAGATGAAGGAATTTTCTCTCTCTCTAATTCAGCCAAGGAAGACAAGAAAATGAATGAATTTTGGTCAATTTTTGATTTATTGGTAAAGGTAAAGTTAAATGGTCAAAGTCCAAGAGTGAATAGGATGGTGACACTTGTCACCTTTTGCTTAAAGCTTATCTCTTTGTCTCTCTAATACTCATCCATATAGGTAACTTATAATTATCTCTTAACACCTAGTATATTAATCCCGGTATACAAAACATAACCTAATCGGTCAAATTTATCGCGCTTAACGCCACTAGTGGGTCCCACGTCCAATATACACTCTTTATTTCTCAGGAACTAATTTATACTAGAAAAATAGTTTAAAAACTATATTTACTTATAAAATCTCAAAAATATAAATATAAAATGGTATAATGACGGAAAATGCAGGCGAGGAAATGAAATAAATAATATATAAAATTAGAAAAATTTACGGGTCCTCACAAAATGACTTTTGCACTCTAAAGATACAAAAGATCTAGAGTAGTTTTAGTGAGAAAATACTCTCCAAGGAAGATTTGTAGTGTTAGTGGTGTGAGTTTCATTGTAAGGTTTTCATTTGTGAGTGAATATTTCATGAGTGTAGCTCTATGAGGGTTGTCCGGAGGGAAGTAAAACATCCTACCTTAACCGAGTGGAGTTCGGATTAAGGAGGAGATGAACTTTTCTTTGTGCACAAAAGCGATTGTAATTTATCAAATTGAAGAAGCTTGTTTGAATTAATTTACAAGCTCAAGAGGAGTTGGGCAGTTAATTGGTTAGCAATTCTTTCGTTTTTATTTACTTATTGTTGCGTTTGTGATCTTTATATTACCTATCTCTTCTACTTCTCTCAAGTGATTTTGTTCATTCAATAATTTATTTATTGTTTGATCACTTAGAAAAGAGGGTAAATTTCATATTGAACAAAAAATGGCCATAACTTAATTAGGTTTTTAATCAACCTAATTCACCCCCCTCTTAGGTTGTCTTCAATCCTTACAATTGGAATCAAAATGGATGCTATGTGAAAGGGGGAGTTTTCTGAGATTATAAGTTTGGTACTTAAAAAATTTTTTGATGCATTGAGTGATAGGGAGCTTTTGGCTCAATTATTTCTTCCTCCATCTATTGTTTTATCATCATTAAAAGGGGAGAGATTGTTAATCTTAGTTCCAAACTTTTGACGTTTACAAAACAAATGAATAATATTAATGTCTCTTCAAAAATACATTCAGTTATGCAGCAATTTGATTCTAAGAACAAGTGCAATTGAAAGAAAACAAAGGTTGTTGAAAGTTATCGGAAACGTGGATTGGACATTCTCTAATCATTACGCAACTTCGAATGCATGAAGAACTCCACCACTGGACGTCCGAAGGAAATAAGACATTCTCTTGGCCCACCGACCTCGATCGGGCACAAGCATCAGACGTCCGATAGGATCGTTCAAACTTGACGAAACCTATCGGATGCCCACAAAGACAATACCGGACGTCTGATAAAATTGATGAAGATTTTACAAATTCACTACCTGCTATCAGACGCATGCTTGGGTAGTACCGGACATCCAATACTCCAACAGCTAGTTGACTGTTCAGCTACTTTTTATCCGTTTGAAGCATTAATGAAGTACTTTCTTCGTCTCCTATAAATAGAGCAGGGTCAGAATTTTCAAATGACTTTTGCATTCTAAGGATACAAAAGATCTAGAGTAGTTTTAGTGAGAAAGTACTCCCCAAGGAAGATTTGTAGTCTGGGTGGTGTGAGGTTCAGTGTAAGGTTTTCATTTGTAAGTGAATACTTCATGAGTGTAGCTCTATGAGAGTTGTCCTGAGAGATAGTAAAGCTTCCTACCTTGACCAAGTGGAGTTCGGAGTAAGGAAGAGGTAAACTTTCCTTTGTACACAAGAGTGATTGTAATTCATCAATTTGAAGAATCTTGTTTGAATTAATTTACATGCTCAAGAGGAGTTGGGCAGTTAATTGGTTAGCAATTCTTTCGTTTTTATTAACTTATTGTTGCGTTTGTGATCTTTATATTACCCATCCCTTCTACTTCTCTCAAGTGATTTTGTTCTTTCAATAATTTATTTATTGTTTGATCACTTAGAAAAAAGGGTAAATTTCATATTGAACAAAAAGTGGCCAAAACTTAATTAGGTTTTTAATCAACCTAATTCACCCTCTCTTAGATTATTTTCAATCCTTACAATTGGTATCATAATAGATGCTATGTGAAAGGGGGAGTTTTCTGAGATTATAAGTTTGGTATTTAAAATTTTTTTTGATGCATTGAGTGTGGGGAAGCTTTAGGCTCAATTATTTCTTCCTCCATCTATTGTTTTATCATCATTAAAAAGGAAGAGATTGTTAATCTTAGTTCCTAACTTTTGATGTTTACAAAACAAATGGATAATATTAATGTCTCTTCAAAAATATTTTCAGTTATGCAGCAATTTGATTCTAAGAACTAGTGCAATTGAAAGAAGACAAAAGTTGTTGAAAGCTATCGGACGCATGGATTGGACATTCGATAATCATTACGCAACTTCGAATGCATGAAGAACTCCACCACTGGACGTCCGAAGGAAAGAAGACATTCTCTTGGCTCACCGACCTCGATCGGGCACAAGCATCGGACGTCCGATAGGATCGTTCAAACTTGACGAAACCAATCGGACGCCCACAAAGACAATACCGGACATCCGATAGAATTGAAGAAGATTTTACAAACTCACTGTCTGCTATCAGACGCATGCTTGGGTAGTATCGGACATCCAATACTCCAACAGCTAGTTGACTGTTCAGCTACTTTTTATCCGTTTGAAGCATTAATGAAGTACTTTCTTAGTCACCTATAAATAGAGCATGGTCAAAATTTTCAAATGACTTTTGCACACTGAAAATGCAAAAGATCTTGAGTAGTTTTAGCGAGAAAATACTCCCCAAGGAAGATTTGTAGTCTTAGTGGTGTGAGTTTCATCGTAAGGTTTTCATTTGTGAGTGAATATTTCATGAGTGTAGCTCTATGAGGGTTGTCCGGAGGGAAGTAAAACTTCCTACCTTGACCGAGTGGAGTTAGGAGCAAAGAGGAGATGAACTTTTCTTTGTACATAAGAGTGATTGCAATTTATCAAATTGAAGAAGCTTGTTTGAATTAATTTACAAACTCAAGAGGAATTGGGTAGTTAATTGGTTTGAAATTCTTTCGTTTTTATTTACTTATTGTTACGTTTGTGATCTTTACATTACCTATCTCTTCTATTTCTCTTAAGTGATTTTGTTCATTCATTAATTCATTCATTGTGTGATCACTTAGAAAAGAGGGTAAATTTCATATTAAACAAAAAGTGGCCATAACTTAATTAGGTTTTTAATCAACCTAATTCACCCCCTCTTAGGTTAATTCACCCCCTCTTAGGTTGTCGTCAATCCTTACAATTGGTATCAAAATGGATGCTATGTGAAAGGAGGAGTTTTTTAAGATTATAAGTTCGGCACTTAAAAATTTTTTGATGCATTGATTGAGGGGGAGCTTTTGGCTCAATTATTTCTTCTTCCATCTATTGTTTTATCATCATTAAAAAGGGAGAAATTATTAATCTTAGTTTCTTGCTTTTGATGTTTACAAAACAAATGGATAATATTAATGTCTCTTCAAAAATACTTTTAGTTATGCAGCAATTTGATTCTAAGAACAAGTGCAATTGAAAGAAGACAAAGGTTTTTGAAAGCTATCGAACGCATGGATTGGACATTCGATAATCATTACGCAACTTCGAACGTATGAAGAACTCCACCACTGAACGTCCGAAGGAAATAAGACATTCTCTGGGCTCACCGACCTCGATCGAGCACAAGCATCGGACGTCCGATAGGATCGTTCAAACTTGACGAAACCTATTGGACGCCCACAAAGACAATACCGGACGTCTGATAGAATTGAAGATGATTTTACAAACTCACTGTCTGCTATCAGACGCATGTTTGGGTAGTACCGGACATCCAATACTCCAACAGCTAGTTGACTGTTCAGCTACTTTTTATCCGTTTCAAGCATTAATGAAGTACTTTCTTAGTCACCTATAAATAGTGCATGGTCAGAATTTTTAAATGACTTTTGAGCACTGAAAATACAAAAGATCTAGAGTAGTTTTAGTGAGAAAATACTCCCCAAGGAAGATTTGTAGTTTTAGTGGTGTGAGGTTCATTGTAAGGTTTTCATTTGTGAGTGAATATTTCATGAGTGTAGCTCTATGAGGGTTGTCCGGAGGGAAGTAAACTTCCTACCTTGACCAAGTGGAGTTCGGAGCAAGGAGGAGATGAATTTTTTTTGTGCATAAGAGTGATTGTGATTTATCAAATTGAAGAAGCTTGATTGAATTAATTTACAAACTCAAGAGGAGTTGGGTAGTTAATTGGTTTGAAGTTCTTTCCTTTTTATTTATTTATTATTACGTTTGTGATCTTTACATTACCTATCACTTCTGTTTCTCTCAAGTAATTTTGTTCATTCATTAATTCATTCATTGTGTGATAACTTAGAAAAGATGGTAAATTTCATATTAAACAAAAAGTGGCCATAACTTAATTAGGTTTTTAATGAACCTAATTCACCCCCTCTTAGGTTGTCGTCAATTCTAACAATTGGTATCAAAATGGATGCTATGTGAAAGGAGGAGTTTTTTGAGATTATAAGATCGGCACTTAAAAATTTTTTTGATGCATTGATTGAGGAGGAGCTTTTGGCTCAATTATTTCTTCCTTCATCTATTGTTTTATCATCATTAAAATGGGAGAGATTATTAATCTTAGTTTCTAACTTTTGATGTTTACAAAACAAATGGATAATATTAATGTCTCTTCAAAAATACTTTCAGTTATGCAGCAATTTGATTCTAAGAACAAGTGCAATTGAAAGAAGACAAAGGTTGTTGAAAGCTATCGGACGCATGGACTGGACATTCGATAATCATTATGCAACTTCGAACGCATGAAGAACTCCACCACTGGACGTCCGAAGGAAATAAGACATTTTCTTGGCTCACCGACCTCGATCAGGCACAAGCATTGGACGTCCGATAGGATTGTTCAAACTTGACGAAAGCTATCGGACGCCCACAATGACAATACTGGACGTCCGATAGAATTGAAGAAGATTTTACAAACTCACTGCCTGCTATCAGACGCATGCTTGGGTAGTACCGGACATCCAATACTCCAACAGCTAGTTGACTGTTCAGCTACTTTTTATCCGTTTGAAGCATTAATGAAGTACTTTCTTCGTCTCTTATAAATAGAGCATGGTCAGAATTTTCAAATGACTTTTGCACACTGAAGATACAAAAGATCTAGAATAGTTTTAGTGAGAAAATACTCTCCAAGGAAGATTTGTAGTCTGAGTGGTGTGAGGTTCATTGTTAGGTTTTCATTTGTGAGTGAATATTTCATGAGTGTAGCTCTGTGAGGGTTGTCCTGAGAGATAGTAAAGCTTCCTACCTTGACCGAGTGGAGTTCGAAGTAACGAAGAGGTAAACTTTCCTTTGTACACAATAGTGATTGTAATTCATCAATTTGAAGAAGCTTGTTTGAATTAATTTAGAAGCTCAAGAGGAGTTGGGCAATTAATTGGTTAGCAATTCTTTCGTTTTTATTTACTTATTGTTGCGTTTGTGATCTTTATATTACCTATCTCTTCTACTTCTCTCAAGTGATTTTGTTCATTCAATAATTTATTTATTGTATGATCACTTAGAAAAGAGGGTAAATTTCATATTGAACAAAAAATGGCCATAACTTAATTAGGTTTTTAATCAACCTAATTCACCCCCTCTTCGGTTGTCTTCAATCCTTACAATTGGTATCAAAATGGATGCTATGTGAAAGGGCGAGTTTTCTGAGATTATAAGTTTGGTACTTAAAAAATTTTTTGATGCATTGAGTGATAGGGAGCTTTTGGCTCAATTATTTCTTCCTCCATCTATTGTTTTATCATCATTAAAAGGGGAGGGATTGTTAATCTTAGTTCCAAACTTTTGATGTTTACAAAACAAATGGATAATATTAATGTCTCTTCAAAAATACTTTCAGTTATGCAGCAATTTGATTCTAAGAACAAGTGCAATTGAAAGAAAACAAAGGTTGTTGAAAGTTATCGGACACGTGGATTGGACATTCGATAATCATTACGCAACTTCAAGCGCATGAAGAACTCCACCACTGGACGTCCGAAGGAAATAAGACATTCTCTTGGCTCACCGACCTCGATCGGGCACAAGCATCGGACGTCCGATAGGATCGTTCAAACTTGACGAAACCTATCGGACGCCCACAAAGACAATACCGAACGTCTGATAAAATTGATGAAGATTTTACAAACTCACTGCCTGCTATCAGACGCATGCTTGGGTTGTACCGGACATCCAGTACTCCAACAGCTGGTTGACTGTTCAGCTACTTTTTATCCGTTTGAAGCATTAATGAAGTACTTTCTTAGTCTCCTATAAATAGAGCATAGTCAGAATTTTCAAATGACTTTTGCACCCTAAAGATACAAAAGATCTAGAGTAGTTTTACTGAGAAAATACTCACCAAGGAAGATTTGTAGTCTGAGTGGTGTGAGGTTCATTGTAAGGTTTTCATTTGTAAGTGAATACTTCATGAGTGTTGTGGCGACCCCACTTTCCCCAAAGGAGAACCAGAGGGTTGGCGGGCCGTCTGCCTAGCTCTCGCCAGGACTCACGCATGCAGGCTAGCAAAAATCCTTCCGAAGTATAACCTAATCTATTACAACATCGTTTCCCTCCAAATAAGCCGGTTTCTAGAATCACATTAACTTCAGAGATAACAGTGCCTTAAGATAGCCAACGTCGATTCTTAAAATACCTTCCCGAATACAACCCAAGAAACAAAACATCAATTCAAATACATCCTTACAAGCCAAGTAACAAATTCATACAAGCCACATACAAATCCAGGGTTTACACTTTTCCAGCTTCAAGTGGCAACCTAAGGCAAAACTACAATGTTTAACTCGAATTACATTCATGAAAGTAAACAATCTAGTACTACTTCCGAGCACCTTTGGTCTCAAATCCTGTAAAAGAAAATCACAACGTGGAATGAGGTTCCAAGACACTCTAACAGTTCAAACAAATCAAGAAAGTTGTGCATGTCATATGCATGGTTCGAGGTTATACAATGGTAGGTTATCATGAGATGATAATCATTACTCGGGTAATTGCTATTTTGAAAACACATGTAGTAGTAGTACATTTGCTGGTAACTTTACTATGAGTACAACTCATAAATTATCTAAAATCACTAACATATTTTTGGAATGAATGACCATATAAATATATTTTGATGAATTTTTAGTCAAACAAATAGTGGCTCGTCTGACTAGAAGAACATTACAGGGATTGCTTCATCTCAGAGATTAATGCTCATGAGGAGTCTTACCCGAGAAATGTCAACTAGGAGAGCAATAACATTATTAATAGCAAAGCAAGCACAAAAGGATACAGTACTCGGTCCACTTCCCGTCCTTATAACTCTGATCGGTAACTCCTTCGATTGACTGGCCATCACCTTATCCCTCCAGTGGTAGTACTCGAGTATACCGAAACGGTTGTCCAGGGTTCCAACCTACCCGACCGAGCCCAGTCCTGGCTCGAGTAGGTCAGTAATCGAGGCAGGGCCCAAGTTCAGCTTATAGCTTACAACATGCACAGGTAACCAAGTAATTCGACAAAAAGTAAAATTCATCATTTGAATAGGTCGAGTGAGGTAAAGTACACACTCGCCTAACAATGATGGACAACTTCATATAACATGTGATTCATGATAATCAAGTAATCAAGTGGATACTTAGCACGTAAGCACGTAAGCAATACAAGTTGATTTCATGGGAGCATGTAATTCACGGATATCGAAGAATCATATAGATTAGAAATCATGTGAGCAAATAGTCAGGTAATCAGGTAGTCATGTGGGTTGGTAAACGGTTAACGGTTAACGGTTAACGGTTGACGGTTAACGGTTGAGTAATGACGGTTATTTGGCAGGCATTTGCCATATTAATAGGCCATCATTGGCCATTATCCCATTTTTACCATGTGAGAGTCGAGGAGATCCACTCCAACGACGTTACTACATTTAGATTCACGAGAAAATGTTTCACGCAAGTCACCACTCGAACGGCTAGTGTGATAAAGTACACACTGCGCACTTCGATGGATCGGAACTCATTTTCCAAATTGTCACATAACGAGTCACAAGAGCACTTTAACCAAATAAGCATAAAACAAGCAGGCTAAGCACGTATTGAGTTTACAAGATCATTTGATAGGGTTAATCATTTAACCAATTCATGTCGATATGCAATGTATATATATATTTCTTAAATAGGCACGAGTATGGTAAATACTTAACGATCATGAAATGAGCATGTCCTATGTAACAGCCCCACCTTCCCCTAAGGCGAACCAAAGGGGTTAGCGGACTGCCTGCCCAGCTCTCGCCAGGACTACGGAGCGGTTACACGCGTTCTAAAACGTTTCGGAAATGCAAAAGTGCGCTCGGACAAGCCACAAGAACCAAAATAACAAAATAATAAGAAAAAGGAAAACGATGAATAGTGCGTGGAATAGGGGAAACCGAGAACCCACCAAACAGTAATACATAGCAATTCAACATTTACAACCACACTTGGCATGTCAAAACTATACATATGGTATACACATATTCGGTTTGCCATTCAGAAGATGAACCCAATACACATTAGGGTTTCATGAGATGAGTTATTCAAAATAGACATATACATGGCTCAATTTGGCAACCAACACGTATGAGCTCTCAAAAGTAATTATTTTCCTGTAAGGAAAACAAAAGGGAACAGAAAGGGGTGAGCTTGCGCTCAATGAGGTACCAAACAGATGGCAATAAAATCATGGCATTTCATGTTTAACAAATCAGATACACATGCCAGATATAAAGCAACGGAACCACTGATTCAAATCAGAAGGATACGGGTGGCTCTCAGGAGCCAAATTTCCAGCTCAGTACTTGATCCAGACCGGTTGACCCTCCGTCAACGTATATAGAACCAAAGCGTCCGTAGACCCCTCTTCACACCAAATTCCGTCCACCAAACACCCCTTTACCGGGCCCGCTCACCGTATCAGTAACAGAAATGGTAATACTCGAGTATACCGGAACCCAAGGGTCTCAATACCCAAAGATCCCCGAACAGACTACCGTGGTTCGTTATCTAATCGTCCAGGCCCTTGTCGGCCCGACTTGAATAACTTAGCCACAGGATTTGAGCTCATAGGTCACAGAAAGGTCGTTGGACACAAGCTTCCAAACGACGTCAGAACAGATACAGTTTCAGATACAGATAACAGATTCAGATAGACGTTCAGAATTGGAATATGAACAGACCAGAGAACGAGTGTGATAAAGTACACCCTCGCCTCCACTTTATCAAAGCAGTACTTGGCTTCAATAGTCATAAGTCAAGTATTCAGATATTCAGATATTTCACATAAAGGGTAGCAGGCAGTGGTACACTCACCGATTCAACTTCAAAAGTTTCACTTCAGATTGGCCTTAATCGCCAAGAAACCCTAAAATAATCAAAATAAACCAATTGAAGGTTTCATATCTAAAATCGAATAAACGGAATGCACAAGTGAGACATACTAATGCAAGGGTGCAAAAACATGATTTTCTTGAAAACAAAAAGATAACATCAAGACCTAGGCGCAAACAACCCAAAAGCCCTTCATTTCCATCAAAAGGCAAATCCAACTTAAAGAACCAAACGGCCTAGAAAATCGGGCAGCACTTCCCCTAAATTTCTTACTTTTCCAGCCCTTAAGGCTTCATTATTTCCTCAAATCAGTCCCAACACCTCACACAAAAGTCATCTCATTCCCAAAAGCCGTTCACTAGGCTCAAAGTAGTACAAGTACAAAAGTTAGCTAGAAAATGACCGGAATAAGAGTAAGCCTTAAAACCATGCCAACCAATAGGGTTTCATAAAGCCATGCCAATCACAACCCCAATAGGGTTTCATATACATATATAAGCATAATAGCAAACCAGAAATTAGAAAATGGCCTTAGTCTTGGCCCCAAATAGAAAACTGTTTTACACTCATTATGCGGTAATGGCGTCAAATTTTCTACGGTTATCGGATGGGGGTGTAAGACCCACCGTTTCGAAGCTATGAAACAGGGCTACAATAATGTAGAAGACCACTCAATCCAGTTCGTAACACAACTAGGCCAAATATGCCAAATACTAACCCAGAATTCCTAAAACAGGTTCACAAAACACAAAAAACTGTAATCAGTATATCTCAGTCCATACAAGTCCAAATGCCGAAATTCCAAAGGCATATGTTAGCTAAGACACTCAGCTACATTTCATCATAAGACACCAACTCCAGAATCCAAACCAATTCCAGTCAAAATGGCCAATTACTATCGCAGTTTTCGCATTCTGTCCAAAGCAGAACAGCTACAGTAATTTCGTCATAACTCATTCTACATTAATCCAAATGACCTGAAATTTTACAGGCATCTCCATCACATCAATACCAACAACTTTCATGTTTTGAGCAAAGTCTAATTCGGCTTCTAACCCAGTGATCTAAAACCGGACAGAATTGGGGTTCAAGAACCCTAACTTTTCAAATTTCACACCAAATCCAAAATTGATTGCATTTAACCACATTTCACATCCACTAGAGCCATTTCCAACCATTACAATTCATCATACAAGCCCCCAACATCAAGATCATATTAAACCAGAAAAATTCCCAATAAAATAAAAACTTCACCAAAACAAGCCAAATCAAGAAACAAATCATATATTCCTTCTCTCATGCCCCCATTAAGCACAAAATAAGCATTATTAGATGTAGTAGGGTGTTTCAAGCTTCACTTACCAAGAACCAAGAGAGAGGAAGATGTGGAGCACCTTAGTCCTTCAAACAAAGTTCACTCAAGCTCTCACTATCACTAAAAGGTAAGATTTTATGGAGCAAAAACTAAGTTAATCACATGAGTTGGTGGATTTGGTCTTGTTAGAAGCTTGAATGTTGAAGAGTTTTGTCTTCCTTGGAGCTTAAGAGGGCCGGCTATGGTGGAGAGAAAATGAGGAAATTTTAATGAATTTTTGAGATATTTAACCTTTGGTCAAAAGTCAAAATTTGGAATAGTAATTCTTAAAAAGGTATCCAATAAGAAAGTGACATGTGTCACTCTATTCAATGCAACCTTATCATTCTTTTCTCTCTCACATCAATCACTTCACACACTCTACTTATCTCTTAACACCCCATAAATGATATACAGTATCCAAAACTTAACCTTATTGGCCGAATTTTTCCGAACTTTTCGCACTAGTGGGTCCCACGTCCACTATTTATTCTTAATTTTCTAAAAACTCACCAATGCTAGAAAAATCATCTAAAACTTATATTTACTCATAAAAATTATCTAGAAAATTTTCCGGATACAGAAAGTGCAGAAAACAAACCATTGAAAATAAGAAAACCTGGAAATATAATAAAACCTAGAAAATGGAAAGATTACGGGTTCTCACACTCTCTCCCCCTTAAAGAAATTTCGCCCTCGAAATTTTACCTTCACAATTTAAAGTAACCAATGGCCTGTACCTTCTCCGTCTTCAGAGTCAGAAGAAATAAGGTTCTTCATTTTAGTCCCTTTTCCACTTGACGGGCCAGGGTCGGTCTTGGTTGGCTGCTGGTTCCTTTCTTTTCGTGCAATAACCCCCGGGCAATTAGCAACCAAATGCTCGGCGCTCCCACAACACAGACATCTCCTTCCCTTTTTCCAGCAATCCACTTCAATATGATTGGATTTTCTACAATATCCACAAATTATCTCACCACTCGCTCCACGGCCCTTCTTCACAATTGATCTACCAGCTTTACCCTTTTTCTTTGCATGAAGGATCTTCAGTTGTGGCTTTGCAATTCCCGTCCTTTGAGCTTCCTCTGGCGTTCCCATAGATGTGTTACCTTGTGCCATTGCTACGGTCTCCTTGGAAATCTCTTCGTATTTCCTTTTTAACTCCATATTTTGGTGTAAGAGTTCAAGTTTCTCCGAATACTCTTGCTTCCATTGCCTTTCCCAGTACTCGATCAGCCTCCTTTGAACCTCTAATTCATCTCGGAGAACCAAAATTTCCTGATACGGATCAACCCAATGTGTCATCTTACTGAAGTGCTGGAACTCGGATGCTAGCCTGCCGGGCAAAACAATGGGTCATAATACATTCTTAAGTACAAGTGGCACTCTCGGTCCTTGTCCAGCTATTGTTTCCCTTTTCTTTTCTTGATTCCTGGCCTCATTTAGTTCCACGTCCACGACGACATCTTCCTCACATATATATATATATATATATATTTTCTCTCTTTTCTTTTTCCCCTTTCCCACAGTACTGCAACGCATAACTACAGTAAAGTGACAAAAGTAATCGAATTCTAGCACACCAATTACACCAAAGACATATACACATATAACACGCCATGTATCAAGAAAACGGATAACCAAGTACACCAACACATGCCAATTAGACAGATAATCCTATGCACAATACCCAAACCACTGTCATGTCATAGGGGTATCAAGCAAATCAAGAGTAAAGGCGATATAGTCCCAGACCCAATTAAAATAACCCCGTCCGATCCCTCACGTCACTTACTATGCAAACTAGATATCCAATAACCTCTTGGACTCATTCTAGCCAAACAAAGCCTATTCATGTTCCCAAAATGCAAATTCCACATACTTAACACCGCCTCTACTCTGAAGTACTCAGGCACAAGAATCCGAAATAAGACAATTCACCTCTCGAGCTGGCCAGTCCCAAGAGTAAACCATCTACAATCGAAATTCCCACCAGACGTACCGATCTATGTTCCTCAGATACCACAAGAAAAGTTAAGGCCTATAACATTCACAATTCAGAACTTAGGCTCGATCGAGCACTTATTCCTTCATACCAATTCACCACATAGTCCAGGCTCACTCCGCGCAGAGACCACGCGAAGCAGGCTCTGATACCACCTGTAACAGCCCCACCTTCCCCTAAGGCGAACCAAAGGGGTTAGCGGACTGCCTGCCCAGCTCTCGCCAGGACTACGGAGCGGTTACACGCGTTCTAAAACGTTTCGGAAATGCAAAAGTGCGCTCGGACAAGCCACAAGAACCAAAATAACAAAATAATAAGAAAAAGGAAAACGATGAATAGTGCCTGGAATAGGGGAAACCGAGAACCCACCAAACAGTAATACATAGCAATTCAACATTTACAACCACACTTGGCATGTCAAAACTATACATATGGTATACACATATTCGGTTTGCCATTCAGAAGATGAACCCAATACACATTAGGGTTTCATGAGATGAGTTATTCAAAATAGACATATACATGGCTCAATTTGGCAACCAACACGTATGAGCTCCCAAAAGTAATTATTTTCCTGTAAGGAAAACAAAAGGGAACAGAAAGGGGTGAGCTTGCGCTCAATGAGGTACCAAACAGATGGCAATAAAATCATGGCATTTCATGTTTAACAAATCAGATACACATGCCAGATATAAAGCAACGGAACCACTGATTCAAATCAGAAGGATACGGGTGGCTCTCAGGAGCCAAATTTCCAGCTCAGTACTTGATCCAGACCGGTTGACCCTCCGTCAACGTATATAGAACCAAAGCGTCCGTAGACCCCTCTTCACTCCAAATTCCGTCCACCAAACACCCCTTTACCGGGCCCGCTCACCGTATCAGTAACAGAAATGGTAATACTCGAGTATACCGGAACCCAAGGGTCTCAATACCCAAAGATCCCCGAACAGACTACCGTGGTTCGTTATCTAATCGTCCAGGCCCTTGTCGGCCCGACTTGAATAACTTAGCCACAGGATTTGAGCTCATAGGTCACAGAAAGGTCGTTGGACACAAGCTTCCAAACGACGTCAGAACAGATACAGTTTCAGATACAGATAACAGATTCAGATAGACGTTCAGAATTGGAATATGAACAGACCAGAGAACGAGTGTGATAAAGTACACCCTCGCCTCCACTTTATCAAAGCAGTACTTGGCTTCAATAGTCATAAGTCAAGTATTCAGATATTCAGATATTTCACATAAAGGGTAGCAGGCAGTGGTACACTCACCGATTCAACTTCAAAAGTTTCACTTCAGATTGGCCTTAATCGCCAAGAAACCCTAAAATAATCAAAATAAACCAATTGAAGGTTTCATATCTAAAATCGAATAAACGGAATGCACAAGTGAGACATACTAATGCAAGGGTGCAAAAACATGATTTTCTTGAAAACAAAAAGATAACATCAAGACCTAGGCGCAAACAACCCAAAAGCCCTTCATTTCCATCAAAAGGCAAATCCAACTTAAAGAACCAAACGGCCTAGAAAATCGGGCAGCACTTCCCCTAAATTTCTTACTTTTCCAGCCCTTAAGGCTTCATTATTTCCTCAAATCAGTCCCAACACCTCACACAAAAGTCATCTCATTCCCAAAAGCCGTTCACTAGGCTCAAAGTAGTACAAGTACAAAAGTTAGCTAGAAAATGACCGGAATAAGAGTAAGCCTTAAAACCATGCCAACCAATAGGGTTTCATAAAGCCATGCCAATCACAACCCCAATAGGGTTTCATATACATATATAAGCATAATAGCAAACCAGAAATTAGAAAATGGCCTTAGTCTTGGCCCCAAATAGAAAACTGTTTTACACTCATTATGCGGTAATGGCGTCAAATTTTCTACGGTTATCGGATGGGGGTGTAAGACCCACAGTTTCGAAGCTATGAAACAGGGATACAATAATGTAGAAGACCACTCAATCCAGTTCGTAACACAACTAGGCCAAATATGCCAAATACTAACCCAGAATTCCTAAAACAGGTTCACAAAACACAAAAAACTGTAATCAGTATATCTCAGTCCATACAAGTCCAAATGCCGAAATTCCAAAGGCATATGTTAGCTAAGACACTCAGCTACATTTCATCAGAAGACACCAACTCCAGAATCCAAACCAATTCCAGTCAAAATGGCCAATTACTATCGCAGTTTTCGCATTCTGTCCAAAGCAGAACAGCTACAGTAATTTCGTCATAACTCATTCTACATTAATCCAAATGACCTGAAATTTTACATGCATCTCCATCACATCAATACCAACAACTTTCATGTTTTGAGCAAAGTCTAATTCGGCCTCTAACCCAGTGATCTAAAACCGGACAGAATTGGGGTTCAAGAACCCTAACTTTTCAAATTTCACACCAAATCCAAAATTGATTGCATTTAACCACATTTCACATCCACTAGAGCCATTTCCAACCATTACAATTCATCATACAAGCCCCCAACATCAAGATCATATTAAACCAGAAAAATTCCCAATAAAATAAAAACTTCACCAAAACAAGCCAAATCAAGAAACAAATCATATATTCCTTCTCTCATGCCCCCATTAAGCACAAAATAAGCATTATTAGATGTAGTAGGGTGTTTCAAGCTTCACTTACCAAGAACCAAGAGAGAGGAAGATGTGGAGCACCTTAGTCCTTCAAACAAAGTTCACTCAAGCTCTCACTATCACTAAAAGGTAAGATTTTATGGAGCAAAAACTAAGTTAATCACATGAGTTGGTGGATTTGGTCTTGTTAGAAGCTTGAATGTTGAAGAGTTTTGTCTTCCTTGGAGCTTAAGAGGGCCGGCTATGGTGGAGAGAAAATGAGGAAATTTTAATGAATTTTTGAGATATTTAACCTTTGGTCAAAAGTCAAAATTTGGAATAGTAATTCTTAAAAAGGTATCCAATAAGAAAGTGACATGTGTCACTCTATTCAATGCAACCTTATCATTCTTTTCTCTCTCACATCAATCACTTCACACACTCTACTTATCTCTTAACACCCCATAAATGATATACAGTATCCAAAACTTAACCTTATTGGCCGAATTTTTCCGAACTTTTCGCACTAGTGGGTCCCACGTCCACTATTTATTCTTAATTTTCTAAAAACTCACCAATGCTAGAAAAATCATCTAAAACTTATATTTACTCATAAAAATTATCTAGAAAATTTTTCGGATACAGAAAGTGCAGAAAACAAACCATTGAAAATAAGAAAACCTGGAAATATAATAAAACCTAGAAAATGGAAAGATTACGGGTTCTCACATCCTAGACTTACTCAATTACGTATTCCTATATGGAACACTCACCTAGTCAAACAAGCACAATAGGTCTCAAACAAGCGTTTTAGGCGTCCGCTCCGAGTTCCTCTTGGAGATTTCCTCGATTGCCTGAGCAAACAATAATTCAAGTACCACTCAATATCGCTATGAATTCTCTAGTTTTCGATGAAGATTGTACGCTAGTGAAATCTAAGAAATTAACGCGGAGACGAGCCTAAGAATTCGTGTAACTCGAGGTTCAAAAGTGGAGTTTTAAAATACAAGACAAATCTGATTTCCATCTCTGGATTCAAATGTAAAACAATCAAATGATATTGACAGAAATGAAGAGTTCGAAACCCCTTAGTTTCCTTTAAGTTAGAAAATTCCAGATTTAACAAGTAATCTTTGAAAAATCACATCTTACTCTCTACAAGCCCAAAATTGAAAAACTTGGTACTATTGGAAACCTCTTTGAAAGTACTAAAAGTTCCTAGAATACACTTTTCCATGATTCTAAATGGAAGATAGTCAAAAATGGGCTCAAAGTTACTGTTTTGGTTCATAAGGCAGATTTAAGTTGGTTTTTGGCCAACTTTGGAATTTCGGCAAAATTCACTTGTTTGGAACTAGCTTTTGAAATTTTCAACCCTATTAGTGTTGTAATCCAAGAGTATAACAAAACAAACGGAATGAGAAACGGGGTTTTGAGCACCAAGATACGGTAGTTCAAAGTTACTAAAATTCCCTTGTGAAACATGGGTTTTTCAAACTCGAGTCATGAACTTTGGTAATTTATTTGACCCATGAAATGGCCTCAGAATAACACCATAATTAGCAGTATAATACTACCATATAAGGGTTGTTCCTCTACCAAATTTCATGGAAAAATAACTTCGGAAAGGTGGTCAATCAAACACCTAAAATTTCGCAAATACTAAGACAAAACTGCCTTGAACCTTTTGTTTTTCCATTTCAGACATTTGGTCAAAGGAAAATTCCTCAAAACCTGGTTCATGGTACATTTGGTAAGTGTTTAGCATCAAAATATTCAGTTAGCAAGTCTTTGCCAAACCTTGCATCAAATCTGTCTAAAAATCAGGGTTTTCAAGGGCAGAGCAGGTTTCATATTTTGATCACAGATCACTCAAATTAACTCAGAATTTGGCATGGTTTAACGCGTTGGAAAACACATTCATAGAGCTATAATTTCACAGAAGAAATCATTTTGAAGTTCGGCACACAACTAGCTTGAATTCGAGTCACAAGTTGCAAACTCAGCATTTTGTTCTTGTAAAGCAGAGAAACAGAACAGCCGACTTAAAATAGTTGGTTTGGCTCACATACATGGAACCAGAATGTGCATTTTATATCGTCGGAAATGTTGGAATGTCTAGTTTCAAATGCCACTGACGGAACTCGATTTCGACATCGGAGTTCAAAATTATGGCCGAAATACGAAAGCTGGTCAGAGCATTTCGGAAATAGTTCCAGATTTACTAGCTTTGTTAAATCGATTTATTTGACCAACCAAACCTCAATATTTTTCAATGAAACTTTGTACACCATATATTCAACATATCAACATGATATACAAGTCATGAAACTCTCAAAATTTTGCAAAAAGTGGTGCGATTAAAACAGGGCAAATCTGAACATTTTTGAACGATGCATCTTTTGGAGTCTAGACTAGCTAGGTATCATTAATCTACCTATTTAAACACTAAACTAGCATTATATCCATCATCACTCCAAGGGTGGGAGTTCATAGAGCCCACCATCAAAATTTTCCGACACGAAATAAAACAAATAACATGTAATTTTGGCAAATAATTCCACCACAATAAATCTGTCATCGGCTAAACAGAATTTCCAGCAGCTAATTGGTCATAAATCCAACTTTTTACTCGGCTAAAACATGATATTAAGTACTCAAATCCGACAAGCAAATTGTGACGCCCCCACTTCTCCCTAAGGCGCACCAAAGGGTATCCGCGGAACGCCTGCCTAGCTCTCGCTAGGACTCAAGCAATAACGTTCAACCTTAAAGCGATACTAGATACCAAAATCAAATTAATACGAATACATATAGTGCGGAGACGTTCATGCTTAACAATATCCATCCATTACCCAACCTGTCAGCATATGGCTCTGATGTCAACTGTGACAGTTTTCATGGTCACATCACAAGGTACCTATCCGCTTGCCACCCGCACGTCGTGCATTCATAATACAACTTAAATTTCAAAAATATACATCACAGATATCCGAATGATACATTAAACTTTCAAAGTACAATCATAAAGGGGTCAAGCCAAAATACACCTGAAACCCTAAAACACAACATATCCAAAAGGAGATTTCTCCGCGTTAACTCCATTTCCAGTCCTGTTAAGGAAAACAAATCTACAGGGTGAGCAAAACGCTCGTGAGGCCAAGGACACACATGCAAGCACGTTGTTCAAATAGCAATCTCAACTTTATCAAATAAAACCGTGATATTTCAATAAAGTACCATTTGAGCAGGAAAAATAATCAGAAACAATTCAAGGATATAGTAGCTCTCAGGAGCTAAGTTCCACTCGCTCTGCCGATGTCATTCGTATACCTTCCCGCATTGACCCTCCTGTCAACCGGGTCGGTATTTCCATTTCCGTAGATCACCACTTACTTCCCTCCGTCCACCGTACACCCCAAGGGCCCACAAGTCTATTATAAGGCGATACTCTACAAGTATGCCAAGCAGGACCTCTTATTAGGTCGAGCTTATAATCTCATGGCTCGCCCAAGTTCCCGACCAAGCCCATTGCCGGCTCGAGTTCAAGGTCGGCCTATGAGTTTGGGCGTCCCCCATTCATTTGAAAGTCGAGGAGGTTCCCTCCAACGACATATGTAACCATTACATAGCATTGCATTTCATTCATTCATTCAATACATTTCATTCATTCATTTGAAATCAGAACGGATGCGATAAAGTACACACCCGCCCTTATTTTTAAAATCTCTAATAATTACCACAATTAAGCAAGTATCAAAGATTCACACACTTGACACTCACCGAGCTAATCAATAAAGATTATTCGCTGGAGTTCAAGTGTCCACGGTGAGATCCTCTTGAAGGTCTCCTTGTGCGCCTGGCATTTAATAGTGGATAATTACTCAAGTATCTCAATTATCAAGTAAGATTGTACATTAGTACGATCTAAGGAATATTTCACAAAAATGAACCTCAATTACTCGTAAATCGAGGTTCAACTTGCGTTTTATGAAGTATAATATTAGTTGAGTTTTTATCATGAAAATCGTGGGCAAAACGTTTAGATAATATCAAAAGTGTAAAGAGTTCTTGAAAACTCTATTTCTTTGAAATTGGAAAATTTTCAGCTTTATCATGAATCTTTGAAAAATCGTAACTCACTCGGTACAAGTCGAAAATTGGAAAACTTTATACCGTTGGAAACCTCTTAGAAAGTACTATAAGTTCCTAGAAGACACTTTTCCATGAATCAAAGTGAAAAGTGGTCAAAAATGAGCTTGAAGATGCAGGGCTGGTTCACAAGGCAGAATGAAGTTGGTTTTTGGCCAACTTTGAAAATTCGGCACGATTCGTACGTTGCAAACCGGCCTCTGAATTTTGCAGCTCAATTAGTGTTGCAAGTGAAGTTTATAACAAAACAAGCGGATCAAGAATCGGAGTTTCGAGCACCGAGATACGGTAGCCCGAAGTTGAGCAAATTCAAGACTGGATGAGAATTTTCCAGATTTGAACCTCTAACTTTAGTAATTCAATTGGGTATCGAAACGAACTTGAATCGGCACCAAAATTGGCAGTATTTCAATACTATATGGAAGGTATCTCTCTATCGAATTTCGAGGAAAACTACCTTCGGCAAGGTAGTTAATTAGCCCACCAAAGTTCAAGAAAAATCCTAAGGCAATCTGCCTTTGACTTGCATTTCCCAATTTCCAATCGTCTAACCAAGAAAGTTATCCAACCATGGTTCATTTGTGAAATAAGGGTCTAAGATACACCCATAATATCTTTGGTAAGTGTTTAATATCAAAAACATCAACAAACAAGTTCACTCCAAGATTTGGTTCCAAACCAGTCCAAACATTAGGGTTTTCCAAAACAGAGCAGTCCACTTGTTTCAGTCACAAACCAGTCAATATAGCTCGAAATCGAGCATGGCTTATGCCGTTGGAAAATACATTCATAGGACTAAAATATCACAGAAGAAATCATTTCCAAATTCGGCACCCAACTGGTTCAAATTCGGGCATCAAGTTGCTGCCTGAACACCTCATTCCAGATGAACAGAGTAACAGGACAGCGAACTTAAAACATTTGGTTCGGCTTGCTCACAAAGAATCAGAACGTGCATTATATACCAAATTAAAGCTAGGAATGTCTAGTTTCAAACGCCACTGACGGCACATGATTTCGACAACCGAGGACAGAGTTATGGCCAAAATACTACTGCTGGTCAGAGCATACGCGAATCAGTTTTCCAGATTTGCTGGTTTCGAACAAAAATTCATTTGCCCATTCAAACCTCATTATTTTTCACTGAAATTTTTCACACATCTAATACATCCTACAAACATCCAATTCAAGCCATTAAACCATTAAAAATTGGCCTGGAAATGGCCGAACATGGCAGGGGCAAAATCGGAAAATTTAGCTTCTTACACCCAATGAAGTTCCTACTAATTACCCACCACTAATGCATCATTATAATCACTAAACCAACAATATAATCACCATCAATCATCACATCAGCAACAACAACCCAAGTGTGGGAATTCCAAGAGCCCACAATCACATTTTTCACCATAATCAAGTAACTAAGTGCATGCATGAGCTTAATCTTGTCATATAATCTCCAAAAGATAAGAATCCAAGGGTGGATCATTACCTACTCCTTTGGTTTGCAAGGTCAGAATTTTCGGCCCTCTTGAAGCTCCAAGAAACCGTGAAAGCTCCCCTCCTCCTTAGCTAGATATAATCTCCAAGAGGTTTGCTAAGTGGTCTCCAAGTTTGGTGTGATTTGGATGGATTTTGGTGCATGGATTGAAGATGAAAAATGAAGAACAAAGGAGAGCTCTTCTCCTTTCTTGTTGCTCGGCCAAATGAAGTGAGGAGAGAGAAGGTGTTGGTTCAATTGTGGCTTCCTAAGTAAGATTCATTGTGTGGTGCAAAACCCATCTCAAAGTCAACTTGAAATAGTGCAATTAGGATGCGTTTGGACTCGATTTTTCTCGCGCGTTTGGTTCGCTAGTGCACTAAACCTCCAATGCATATATATTCATGTAAATATTATTCACTCTTAATTGTCCCGAAATAAGGGTCTAAAGTCCCTCAAATGAAGTCGCGCGTGTGAAAGCGCGTACCGTCAATTTTACCGCTATAACGCGAAACTTTCGAAAAATTCTTATAACGATTGAACTACTAACTATCACTTGAATATTTATTCATAAAATTTCCTATTTTAGGACCCTGGTACAAGTCTCCAATATTCCAAGCTTATTGTGCTACTACGCGGACAAAATCTCCAAGTACTATTCACTATTTTTACTAAACGCGCTCTAGGAAATTAATTTTCGAAACGAATCATTTTAAAATATAACGAAGTTATATTACCATGTATTTAGGTCTAATAAGACTAGAAAATATTTCTTGGAAATAAAATCCAATTAAATAATTTATTAAGCCATAAATTAGGTTTAAATAAAATAATAGTTTTTACGAGTCCTCACATGAGTCGAGTATTAACTCCTCAAATCTCCAATAAATTTGTATCCATGCGTCTTTTGGAAAACTATCCACGCGTGAGTAGTATATGCTCACTTAGAACTTATTCACCTTTAATTCTCGATTAACTTTTCTTAATCTGCTATTGTCCGTTCTTAATTTCCCCAGGATAATCATGCTCTCGAATATAATATCACCTCGAAACACTCGTGTTCACTATCTCGCACTTAAACAATCCTTCCGAAAATTGAAATTGTTAACGGGACATTTTAAAAACACAATGAAAACATTATTCCATACGAATGGATTTAAAATGGTCGTAATAAATTATTTGGGGAAAACAGGTGGATAAATACTTAATGAAACCATTAATATTTGATAAAATAAGAAATTTTTCGGGTCTTCACATCCTCCCCTCCTTAAAAGGAATTTCGTCCTCGAAATTCAAACTTAGAAAAATATCACATCCCTCAATAGTCATGCTTAGCAAGTTAGTCAGTAACTTACACTTTCCAATTCTTATCTCATAGTTTCTATCCGCCCAATTAACAATCAAGTTTTTGATCACCAAAATGCAATTTAACTTCCCAATCGGATAGTAGCTTAAGTGGCTTCCTGTCTACCTCATATAGGAAATGTTGGTACTTCTTTAATGCGAATATCACAGCCACTAACTCCAAATCATGAGTTGGCTACTTTTTCTCGTGATATCTTAACTTTCCAGATGTATGCACAATCACCTCGTCATGCCTCAGTAGTATACATTGTAAACTATCATTTGAAACATCTATATAAATCACAACACTGCCTCCTCAGCTTGGTAAGGCTAACACAAGTGCCTCGATTTAACATTTTTCACTTTCAAAATTCCTCCTCACATTTAAAAATCCCACATAACTTGTCAAGTCTTGCACTCTTAGGAAATTCCTTGATCACACCAAAGGAAAGGTTCGACTAACATCAAGAACTCCAAATTTCGGTAGGATTTTTCTAGTTGTTTCCTCTTATACAATCTTTCATTTTAGCTGAGTCAATAATAATTCCTTCCTTAGATACTGTATAACGTAGAAAGATTATTTCTTCCAATCGAACTCACAGTTATTGAACTTAACAAAAGTTGGCGTTCTCTCGAGGTTCGTAAAATTACCATCAAGTGTCTTTCATGACCTTCTCAACACTAGAGTATATCGATATATCATCAATAAATGCCTCCACCGATTTGTCCAAATACGTTTTAACTCCGATACCTTGGGTCCATAAATACTTCTAGTGCGTCTGTCAACTCGAAGGGTGTACCGAAAATTTTTGAGTGTCCATGTCTTAATTTGAAAGCGGTATTAACCACATTAGTTCCTAGGGTTCTCAAATGGGCAATATCTCTTCTTTAAATCCAACTTAAATAGGATCACGGTTCCTTACAAATTATTGAATCTTTATCCATGTAAGAAAAATGGTGGTTGCTCTTAATGGTCACATCGTTCCAGACTCCATAATCTATCAATACATAGCTTCTAGCCTTCATTCCAAATACGACATCTAGTCCTTAATCGTTAGGCACATTGAATCCATTAATTATTTCCTTTTACTAACTCAATCCACCGATTTTAATATCTCAAATTGGCATTTCCAACATTGAATTCCATTTCAACACTAAGTCCTCACTTCGATCCCGATCTCTAGTCACTATCAAGACCTCAGGTGGTCTATATTCTTCAAGCAAAATCTCGATCACATCCAATACTATTCGCATCTTATATAATTCTAAGGGCGTGGGGTAGGATTTAAACATACGTGTAAGTCATAAAAACAATTAAAAGCGAAATAAGTTTTCATGAGTCATAAAGATCATAATAATTACATCCAGTTGGAAGAGGTTTATGAACTCCTCTCAAAAGGAAAGGAGAATGACAGGATTGTAGCAAAACATGTCAAGTTGCCAGGATACAAAACAACAAAAGATTTTTTTTTTTTTTCAAAAGATCACACCCTCCAAAGGTGCTAGCCCAGTCTAGGGTAAAACTACCACCTCTATTCCTCGAGTGAAGTCAAACCATCTCAATCTGTGAAACTTTCGCTACTAGGACCCCGTTCATAGCCATTAGTACTAATTACTCCCATCTGGCACTTGATCGTTTTGCGGTGGACCTAGTTGGCTATTGAGTACTTCCTCTTTTTAAAAGCTCTAGGGCAATCCGAAATCTTATGCTTGGTACTACCGCACCCCAGACACTTTCCTTGCTTTATCCAGCACTCGGCCTCAACGTGGTTAACCTTGCCGCAGTATCCACAATGTGCATGAGAAGTGGCGGCTTGGCCAGTTCGAAGCTTTTCTTTGCATTTCTTCTCTAATTCTACATTCTGGCGTAGTAATTCAATTTTCTCTGCATATTCTTGTTTCCACCGTCCTTCCCAGTAGTCAGCTAATTTCCTTTGAAATTCTACCTCGTTTCGAAGAAGGTTCAATTCCTTACGCATTTCTTCCAAAGTTGTCATCTTACCAGTTGACTTAAGTCAAATGCTAACCTGTCAGGCAAATCAAAGGATCAAAAGTGTAGCCATGCATAATGGAATCTCGAGCCAGATTACTCTTTCATTCTTTTGTTCATAGGTCACCCCGAAATATAAATCTTAGTTATTCTCTGCCGAATATGAGTGAGTTCTTAAGTCTCCATAAAATTACTACCATTAATTCCAATTACAACCAGATACGGGGACTCTATTCCTTGATATAAAGTTTTTCGTGTCTTACTTCAATCTTCGATATTTGTCTATGAAGTTTGTTCGAAAAGAGATCAAAATCTCGCAGTCCCATTAGTGCCTTATGTATCTTTTCAAATCAATCTTACTGTTTCAAGGTTAGGTCCCCTGTGAAACCTAGATAGACGACCTCCAAGAATCATTTCATTTTCACACCTCTCCTGGTCCTTAGGTTGGCTTATTGGTCCGGAGCTTTGGTACTCAACCAATTGTTCTAGGATATCAGTCGTATGGCCAATAGTAGGAGCTATGTAGGTGTTTCCCTTTATTTCTAGGGTTTCGGTTCAATCCAGCAATCGTTCCCTAATTATCCCCTGGAGCTTGGGGTGGTCTAACCCCCTCGCCCTCAATCCCCCTTTTTTTTATTTGGCCACTCATAACTTTAACAGTCATATAAACATGGCATGAAATGAACGCACCCAAACGAAGTTTGTAAGTGAGACTTTGATCATGCTAAACAAATATGAGAATAAAAAGGAAAACGCTGAGATAATCGTAAATACGTATAACCCCAATCATGGGTTTAAAAATAATAAAGTAGTAATGTTAAACATGTCATGAAAAATGTTTAATTGCCTCAAAAGGTAGAAAACATATTGAAACAAGACACAAAATACAACGGCCTTTAAGCGAGCGTCACCCTGTCTATCTTTGGCAAACTATTAAAAATAGTTTAAATCACTAAATTAGTGATTGGCAGCACCCAAAAGTCTTCACTACCTCCATAGGATCAGTTTCATTTCCAGTACTAGGAGTTTTAGATCTCATGCCCCTTATCGAATATCTTGTCATTCTCCACTCATTCAACCAAAGTAACACACCTAGCCACCGACTCATCCATTCTGTCTTTAATTTCGGACACTAACCTAACGAGTCGGTTCTTAGCTTTCAAAGCTTCTCACTAAGAGTGTCGCGCCCCACTTTTTGATAAAAATAAAATGTTTTGTTTTTGTTGAATTTTATTGATTTGGGAAAAATGAATTTTGTTGATAAAAACAAAAATGGGTCTAAATGGGACTTTTAAAAATGCGACGATTTGACCCAAGAAAAATAGTTCAAAAAGGGTTTTTTATATGAAAAATGGAGTCGCCACTTGGTATAGAGTTAGGGTGTACCAAGTCACCCAAAAAGTGAATTTTTTTAAGTAAAAAGCAAGAAACCCTTTTGAACGACTCCTTAGTCTACGTAAAACAAAGAAAAAGGTTCGGGAGTCACATTTGACGAAGGGGAAGGCAAGGACAAAAATCCAAGGCACCCCTTCGACCTAGCCAAGGCTAGTTGCGTGATTTAACCCTTATTTTCCTAATTTTTCTACCCAAAGTATGTATTGCAAATTTAGACATGACTAATGAATGAGAAATGCAATCCTAAATCTAAGAAATGTCTCTTATGAGGCTTTTGGTCCCATTCACACGAGTCGTGACGGCCAATAAAGAAAACCTCATAGAAAATCGGGAGTGATGCAAATGATGACTCAAATTAAAAGTGTAAGTGTGCGTAGTGTAGGAAAAGTGCAAGTGTGCATTTTGAAAGTGTTTGTGTGCGAATGAATGAAAATATAAGTGCTCGTGTGTAAGTGAATGAAAATAGTAAATATAAGTAAAATGAGTGCAATGTGTGAAAGGACAAAAATAAAGAAAGTGAAGAAGTGTGTGATTATGGCATGTGGATTTAAGATATATATTTAGTGAGAAAAATAAGAGAAAATGATATGAAAATGCATGAACTTAGAGGAATGCATCAGGTCGGGTATGGGAATGACCTCTAATTTTTGTGATTTCAATTTTCCCTTTGATTAGAAGGGAAAACTAGCGTGCTAAGGCTATTTTGAAGCCACACTCGCTCGTTTCCCTTACCCAAGGGGGTTCGCAAGCAAATGGACCCTATAACTAGCATGAAATGGAAAGACCTAAAAATGAGGGAAAAAAGGATTCGAGGAGCATGCCAAATGATAACAAAAACTAAGAAAAAATGCATGAGATGAAATGAACATGCAAAACATGCACTAACGAAAGAGGGACGGCCTATTGGGTCTAGCGTTGGACTAGCCCATAACTAGGAATTCCTACTAGCGTTGGACTAGTGGAATACGAGACCAGGAACCACAACTAGCGTTGGACTAGTGTGGTGACGTGCATTCATTCAATCACATTCATTTATAATTATAGAAAGCGGATAGACATGCAAATCACTTATAAACATGTAGCACGTAACACTTAGCATGCTCAACTAGATGCAATATCCTAATAAAACAGTTAACACGTAGCAACAAAGGTAAATAACCAAACTAATGAACCTATTTACATTCACTAACTAAAACAAAAGGGGAAGGGAAAAATGGACAAAATGCCCTATCTATTACAAGCCAAGAGGTGTACACATACCTCATTAATAAATAAAAGAAATACTTAAAATGAAAGGAATTAAAGCAAATTTAAGAAAGCCAAGTAGACATGTAATTCTCAATTAGCACATTGGATCACATAGGAGAGACAAAAAAGATAAAAGAAATTATACCGTCCCCTTGCTTGTGAAGCTAATGAATGGAAAAGGTTCTAATTTGAGCTAAAACCATTAAACAAAGAATTAATGCACCAATTTAATAGTAAATGTAAAATAAGCCAATAATTACATGGAATGAATATACCATGAAATTGAAGCGCTTAAAACACCCAAAATAGATTAAACAACTTATACTCAAAAGTTTGAAACAAACAAAAACCCAATTAAAACCATTAATCCGTCAATCAAAGCCCATTGAAACGTTCTTGGGAATTTCAAAGCCTATGAGTAATGGAAAGTTCAAGTAACCACAAATAATCACATAGATGTAAAAGCATTAAAACAACTTAAACATCCATATTCACAAAATTAGGATTTAATTGAAAGGAAAAAGAAAGTTGGAGGGATCAATTTGATTAATTTTTCCAATGGTTTGGGCCATAGTGAAACAAAGGGAAAATGAGGGATCAAACTGCAATTTTGGAAAAGTTTTTCATGCATGCACGAGGCTTTATTTGCTCTTATTTCTGCAGTTCAAGCCATGAAGCTATCCTTCTGCGATTTTATCCACAAGCTCTCCGTTGCTCTTAAACACATTCAAATTCAATATGGGTTAAAGTAACAAGACAACCACCTAATCCTCTCACTTTGCCACATAGAACTTTAGATTTAAACATAAAAATCAGACCAAGAATCATGCAAACATTGAAAAGATATTCTGCAAATCCTCCTTGTTCACTATGGCAGCCTTATCAGGTTTCATTGTTGCGGCCAAAAGAACCATCCCAGCCAACCGAAGACCAAAACCAAAAGGAAAGGGCCAGAGAAACAAATGTTGAAAGTCATTCATGCAAAGTACCTTTTTACAATCTGTTTACGCAAAGCTATGGTGAGAACTTCTGCAACATAAGCCTGCTGCCTTCTAACATATCTCTCACGAACATTAGCTTTTTGAACCAAACAAACACCAGACACGCTCCTAATCATCACTCAAGCCAAAGATTACCCTTTTGTTGCAATGTCAAATTAGAGAATCTGGTTTGGTGACTGCTAGCAAAGACAAAAGGCAGCAGTGGTTTTCCAAAACAACAAAGCAGAAATGCCGCGAAAATGTTCAATTCTTGTTGGAAATGCCGAACCAAAATATTCAAAAAGGACAGGCCAAAGATCAGATTCTGAATTGAACAAAACGCCAAGCATGCTAGTCCGACACCACTTATCTAATCCATTTTTCCAACATGAGACCAATTAGCGCGTTGGATGGCTTAAGTTTGGTGAACAGTCACAGAAAAAGAGAACAGCAAAGAAGACTGCAAAAAAAAGAAATTATTCTGCCGCAGATTTGATGCCCATCAAAATGCAAGCAAAAATGGCTTAGCTTTGCCGGCACTTCAAACAAATTTACAAAATCAAAACTAGGGCCCAACCATCATCTTTCGCAACAATGCATTGATAACACCTTTCATTGGACAGATTAAACACCAAACACACACGAAACAGCCTAAGATAATGCATCAAGACTCAATCTTGGTTATTAAATTCATGCCATAAAATCTTAAAAACCATCGCACAAGGTAAACAGGGAAAGTGCAGCAAGGAAAAAAAGTAATGCAGGCTAGATTCGGGTGAGTTTGGTCAAGATTCAAACTTGAATGGCAAGAGCAAAGTGAAACTACATCACCTTAAAACGTTCTAGGAAGTTGATATGATGAAGGTGAATCCGCGGGCTTGAGAAACGCTGCGCTTCCTTGCTGACTCTCAAAGGATAGCACCAGGTCTGCTTCCTCGTGGCCTTTCCCCAAACTTTTCCTCCAACCGAAGCTCTGTCGGCCTCTCTACCTCTCTCGTTCTTTCTCCTCAGTCTTAGCCGCCGCCAATTTTCTTCTCACTCGACTCTCAAACCTCGTGGCCCTCCACCCTCTCGGTCTCTTCCCTTTTAGGTTCCCCTAGCTCTCCCCAGAAACCCCCTTGCACTTAGCCGTCCCCTGCTTAGCTCTTTCTTGCCGTCACCTCTGTCCAGTCGTCCTCCTCAGCCTTCCTCTACTTTCATCCGCTGTTACCACCCAAAAAGCCCCCGTAGCCTCTTTTCTTTTCGTCTCAGAAGCTCTATCTCTCTATCGCCGTTCCCTTTGGTACAGATTTTTCTCTCCATGGGTTTCTCTTGCTCAACCTTCGCTCAAATGTCCATCCCCCCTAGCCGCTGTCTCCCTCTGTTTTTTTTTTCGTTTGCTAGCTCTCCCCCACGATGAAGTTCCCTCTCTTTCTCTCGCTGTTTTTTTTTTGTTCTATCGCCCCTCACTCCCCTCAGAATCCTCCTCCTGCGGCTGCTGCTTTTCCTTTTCTTTTTATACCAGAAACCTCACAACCCTAAACACTCCCAGCCATCTTCTGTATTTGCAGCCCAAGGAGCCGTCCCAAAACTTTCCTTGCAAGCTGCTACAAATGCAGCTTGCCGCGGCTATCCTTCTTTTTTTTTTTTTTTTTTTTTTTTTTGACAACTAATTAATTAAGAATAATAAAATATAAATAATAATAATAACAAAATGCCAAAACCATGTAATAATAATAAGAATGAAAACAAATAAATAAAAAAAACAAACTAAATAAATAAAAACCACAAAAATGTCCATTTTTCAAATTTTCTTCATTTTTCCTTTTTTCTTTTTTTAAAATAACTTAATAAGAATAACTAAAGTGCAAAAAGGTTGAATTTAAAGAAATAAACATATTTTTGTGAACAAATTTTCCTTTTTTCCTTTTTCTCTTTTTTTTTCATTTTTCCTTTCAAGAAAGCATTGAATAAAAACAAAATGACTAAAATGTTTTTTTCTTTTCTTTCTAAAAACTCTATAAACTTAAAAACTAAAAAAAACTAAAAACTAAAATCTAAAACTTAAAAGTGATTAAAAACCTGAAATGACAAAATAAAAATGAATAGACAAACTAAAAGGGCAAAATGAATAAAACTAAAATAAAATAACAACTAAAAATGCAAAACACACAACAATGAACTAAATGCAAGCGATCTAAAATAAAAATCATGAAGTAGATGCCACATACAAATTATTCAAAATTTGGTGTCTACAGTTTGCCCCTCTTTGTCTGAGTTTTGAAAAAACTTGGGACAAAGAAGTAGACACCAAATACTTACCTGTGTTATTGGACTGCAAAATGATTCCAACGAACAAGAATTCTAAAAAAAAAAATGGGACTGACCCGAACATGAATGTAAAAAATGGGATAGACCAGAACAGAAATTTAAATTTGGGATAGACCCACGGGATAGACCCGGACAGAAACGTAAAATTGGGATAGACCCACGGGATAGACCCGGACTGAAATGTAAAATTGGGATAGACCCACGGGATAGACCCGGACAGAAATTTAAAATTGGGATAGACCCACGGGATAGACCCGGACAGAAATTTAAAATTGGGATAGACCCACGGGATAGACCCGGACTGAAATGTAAAATTGGGATAGACCCACGGGATAGACCCGGACAGAAATTTAAACGGGACTGACCCGAACAGGAATTTAAAACGGGACTGACCCGAATCAGGAATTTAAACGGGACTGACCCGAACAGAATTTAAACGGGACTGACCTGAACGGAATTTAAACGGGACTGACCCGAACAGAAATTTGAAACGGGACTGACCCGAACGGAATTTAAACGGGACTGACCCGAACAGAAATTTAAACGGGTGAATTGAAGTGAAATGGAGTGTTGGTGGGATTGACCCATGTTTATTGGTGATGCAAATGAAAGAAGTGAAATGAATTGTTAATGGGACTGACCCACGGCTCCAGTGGCTATGAACATGAAATGCTCATTGGCGGGACAAACCTCACGCTCCAGCGGCTGTGAAAAATGAAATGTTCTGACAATCGGACAGTGGGATTAAACCCAAGCCTGCCGTGATGAAACTTGATTTGATTTTGAGTTTGATTTTTGACTGATTTTTTCTTTTTTTCTTTGATCTTTTTTTCCTTTTTTTTGTCTTCTTTTTGATTTTTTCCTTCTTTTTTGATTTTTTTGCTTCTTTTTTGATTTTTTTTCGCTTCTTTTTTTGATTTTTGCTTGATTTTTCGAGAGAATCTTTTTCAAAAATAATTTGCTCCCAGTATGATGAATTGATCAGCGGGATTATACCCGAACCTGCCTTGATTGCATTGGCGGCGCAAATTTCAGACCCAATGGGATGTTGGCGGCACAAAGTCCAGGCCCAACGTGATTTTTGTGAGGTTGGCGGCACGAAATCCAGGCCCAACTTGATTTTTGGAAGGTTGGCGGCATAAAATCCAGGCCCAACATGATTTTGTGATGAATTGGTCAGTGGGATTAAACCCGATCCTGCCGAGTTTGGAGGGATAAAACCCATGCCCAACGCAAATAAAAGCGGTCAGCGGGATAGAACCCAGGCCTGCCGAGGTCGGAGGGATAAAACCCATGCCCAACGCAAATAAAAGCGGTCAGCGGGATAGAACCCAGGCCTGCCGAGGTCGGAGGGATAAAACCCATGCCCAACGCAAATAAAAGCGGTCAGCGGGATAGAACCCAGGCCTGCCGAGGTCAGAGGGATAAAACCCGTGCCCAACGCAAATAAAAGCGGTCAGCGGGATAGAACCCAAGCCTGCCGAGGTCAGAGGGATAAAACCCGTGCCCTACGAAAGTAAAAGCGGTCAGTGGGATAAAACCCGAGCCTGTCGAGGTCGGAGGGATAAAACCCATGCCCAACGCAAATAAAAGCGGTCAGCGGGATAGAACCCAGGCCTGCCGAGGTCAGAGGGATAAAACCCGTGCCCTACGAAAGTAAAAGCGGTCAGTGGGATAAAACCCGAGCCTGTCGAGGTCGGAGGGATAAAACCCGTGCCCAACGAAAATAAAAGCGGTCAGTGGGATAAAACCCGAGCCTGCCGAGGTCGTAGGGATAAAACCCATGCCCAACGCAAATAAAAGCGGTCAGCGGGATAGAACCCAGGCCTGCCGAGGTCAGAGGGATAAAACCCGTGCCCTACGAAAGTAAAAGCGGTCAGTGGGATAAAACCCGAGCCTGTCGAGGTCGGAGGGATAAAACCCGTGCCCAACGAAAATAAAAGCGGTCAGTGGGATAAAACCCGAGCCTGCCGAGGTCGTAGGGATAAAACCCGTGCCCAACGAAAATAAAAGCGGTCAGTGGGATAAAACCCGAGCCTGCCGAGGTCAGACTTGATTTGATTTTTCGACTTTTCTGATGATGATTTTTGATGTTTGATTTGATTTGATTTGATTTTTTGATTTTTGATTGATTGATTTTATTTGTTCTCTTCTTTTCTTTTTTTCTTTTCTCAAAAATAAATTTGCCCCAGTTGGAAAAATTTTTTTTTTTTTTTTTTTTTTTTGCAATTTGAGTCCATAGTTGATTCGACATCGCCATGTCGCTGCACCTTTTGATCAAATTTGATTGCAACTTTTTCAAATCTGCCCTTGTTCACCTGGGGACTCTTCCCGACACCAATTCCAGTGCGATGTGTGATTACTTTCATCTGTGCATGTAATTTTCCCTGTGAAAGAGAAAAAACAAAGAAATTGCCACCACCATTTGATCCGTTTCCCTTCGAGAATCGTGTAAACATGAGTCTTTCAACGCCTTTATTAACATTTGCTGCGACAGCCGATTGAGTTGGATTTCTCACCCTGAGGCTTTTCCGATTTTCAAACTGGCCAGGTATGTGCTTTGCTATATTGTGAAGTCTGTGTAGCTGGCTTGGCTGAATTTCAACTGTTCCCAAAAGATGACTGAATCCAAACATACTTTTTGCAATAAACCACGGGGATTGTCATTCACCACAATTCAATGATAAAGAATGAGGTATGCAAGAAAATTCACATGTCATGTAAAAATGAATATACACGAGAATGTACACCTAACCATTTGTGCTTAAATTCTAACGAAAATGCCATGAATGCAAGTAATGGAAAAAATGAGTTTCCTAAGAATGTATTTGCAAAAGAATGTTTTACAAAATGACAGTTTTGGCCAACGGATGTCATATTCGAATCTCTGGGTATCCTTGTTCTGGGATTCAATGTTGCCAGAGGTATGACAAAAATGAGAAGAAATCTAAATGGACCAAACCACCAGTTGTTCCTCTTTGTGCTTGCTCATTGCAGAAACCTACCTTGGCGCCCATTCGGGTTTTCACCAAGGTTGCCCCCCACCCTTTTTGTTGGTTTTTCTTTTCTCTTTCTTCTTCTTTTTTTTTATTTTTTTTTTTTGAGGTGCCCTTGTGGGTTTTTCACCTAATGAAATAATGGAAGAGCTCAACCATAGTCGACTCAGGAATGTAAGTTGAAGATTGCTGGCATCAGTAAAAATGCGCTTCTCTTATAGACTTAACGAAGGCATTATGGACATCACGTGCCAGTTGATTAGCAAAATCCCTAATAGAAATGCAGCAAGTGACGAAAGCCAGGACTTTTGGGCTTTTGTAATGAGGTCAGGCGGGGTGTTTTCTAGAAAAGTTGAGGCTTGAAAGCAATTTGTGCTTATGAGAGGTGAAATAACCTGAGATTGCATCATTTTGAAATCATCTCCAATTTTTGAACGAAACCGAGGAAAATTTGCCCCAGTTTGATTGGATTTTTCTTTCTTCGTATTTTTCATTGCATTTTCTTCTCTTTTGTATTTTTCTTCAAAAACTAAATTTGCCCCAGTGTGGGGTTCTTTCTTCCTTTTCATCTCTTTTTCAAAACAAATTTGCCCCAATATGAGGTTCTTTCTTTTCCTCAGATCTCTTTCAAAGATAAATTTGCCCCAGTGTGGGGTTTTTTCTTTTCCTCAGATCTCTTTCAAAGATAAATTTGCCCCAGTGTGGGGTTTTTCTTTTCTTTCTGATCATTTACAAAATGAATTTGCCCCAGTGTGGGGTTTGCAATTCTCAGGGGTTGCCAAACGAAAATTATTGTTCTGATGGCTCAAAAGGGACGACTAGGGATGAAATATTTTGATTGGAAAGGAAGATGGCCTGACTTTTGCCTCGTCTCTTGCATGATTTCCTAAAAGAAACTTTGCATAATCAAATAAAGAACATCTTACACATGTCCGAGTTGATAGGTTGAGAGAATGTCTGTCCTTCCATCTCTCCTTTGAACACCCAATAAGCTTTGCCGATTTGAAGCAAATTTGCCTTTGACTTCGTCTTTCATCGCTTTAGCACTTTGTTTCTTTTTCAGAAGATCGGTGGCGGATCCTTTTGTTATGAACACATGTCATGCGTTTTGACAACGTTGGTCATGGCACATAGCATTCAACTGCTTTTCAGTAATCAGAATCAATCGTTAATGACACTGCTTTAACCAATCAGCTTACAACCTGGCAGGAAAGGGATTTTCTTAATGAAGGAATTTCTCAATGAAGGCTTTTCCTTTTTATGAAGGCTTTCCCCATGAAGGGGTCTCTCAAAGAAGAGATTTCTCAATGAATGGATTTTTTTAATGGAGGGGTTTTCAATGGTTTTTTCAATGAAGGCTTTCCTAAGGAAGGGATTTTCAATGAAGGGCTACATCAGATTCCAGAACAGTGATATCAAAGGATCAAATAATTTCATCTTTGGCCATCTCAAAGAATTAACAAAAATTCAGGGAAATAATCAAATAAACAAATAAAACAAATTGTGCATTTCATGAAACTTCAAATCAAAGCAGAAACAAGACAAAACTCAATTGCAAAAGATGCTTTCATTAAGCTATTCACATATGCAAGAAAAAGTTTTCGTGAATTTTAGTAAATGACAAACCCTTAGATTCATCGAAATTCCCTTTGAGATGGAGGATAATCAGCCATCCAAATTGTGCGGAGCTCCTTCAATATTTTCAAATTTCGTCATTGGAGGTGGATGCTTCAAAGGTGTCACTGTGTTTGGAAAAGGGGTTTGTACTTATGTTCGGTCCTTGTTCTGCACTTCTTCTAATCAATATTTCCCCGGCCTCGATCATTTCCTGGACTTTCTGTCTAAGTGCTCTACAATCAGTAGTTGGGTGGCCAGGTGCTCCCGAATGATAGGCACAAAAAGATTGAGGATTATAATCAGGAGGAAATCCTTTAGCATAGGCTTTAGGAGGTATTGTACCAATTTTCCCTGCGGCCTTGAGCTGCTCATATAGTTGATCCAAGGGCCGGCCTAAATTGGTAAAAGTTCTATATCGAGCCGGGTCTTGGGTGCCAGCGGTTTGTTGATAGTTGTGATTATGGTTGACGGGTAATGTGGGTCTTGGATGATAAGGAGAGCGAGGTCTAGTTTGAAAACTATGTGGAGAAATATGAAATGGTGTTGTAGGTGTGTTTGGGTAATTTGGTCGAGGTCGAGGATGAGGGGTATTAATGTGATAAACAGGCTGAGGGTTTGAATAGTAAGGGTAAGGGTTGGAGTAGGTAAAGTGTGGTCGAGGTCTAGGTCTTGGGGTAGGGTTTTGATCCCAAACAAAAGTAGTTTCCTCCTCTTGCTTTTTGGGCTGTTGCTTCTTCCCATTACTACCTTGGCTTTGCAAAGCATCCAACTGTGATTTGAGGACAGACACATTAACAATCTTTCCTGCCCTCACGAAATCATCGTACTCCTCAAGCTTATTGACAATGGCAGCGAACGAGCATCCAGTCATGCGGAAAATTTCTTCAAAATACGGCGGATCATGTGCTTTGATGAAAGTGCGTATGATTTCATCCTCAGTCATTGGTGGCTCGACTTTGGCAGCTATTTTCCTCCACCTCTTGGCATAGGTCTTGTGATCCTCGGAGGGTTTTCTTTTTGTTCCTTCCAGTGTGGTCCGCGTTGGCGCTAGCTCACAATTGTACTCATATTGCCTTGTAAAGGCATTGGACAGGTCCAACCAGGTCTTTATCTCTTCGGGCTTCAGCTTGGAATACCAGTCGAGCGCATCCCCCTCCAGACTTTCTGGGAATAGCCTCAAAGGCAGATTTTCATCATCTGTTGGTCTACCCAATTTGTTAGCGAACAATCGGAGGTGCGTTTTGGGATTGCCCGTCCCATCATATTTGTTAAACTTAGGAGTTTTGAACCCCTCAGGCAGTTGCACATTCGGAAAGAGACACAGCTCATCGTAATCCAAAACTCCTTGCTTGTTCAACACCTGACTCTTCCTCATGAATTCATCGAAACGGTCCAGGCGCTTTAATAACTTCACATCAATGGGAGCAGAGGATCCTCCCACCTCTGGTTTGGTTTGAATAAAATGGTCCGGCAGATAAGGCTCAGTGGTGGGGTAATAAAAAGCTTGTGTCTCAGGTGGTATATTTGCAGTGACTTGAGGTTGAGGACCTTGCATTTGAGTAGGGAAAAATGAAGGATTAGGAGGGTAAGTGTATGGCAGATGGATGGTGGGGTAGGTAAAAGTCCCTTCAGGTGGACCCTGCATGGGAAAAGTAGTCTGAACTGCAGGAATAACAAAAGGTTCAGATTGTGGTTGTGTGACGTGCGGAAGTTCAGGCTGTACCCCGCTACTGACAAGCTCGTCTATCAATTTCTTTTGGGAGGCCATTGTAGATGCCATTTCCTCAAACTTAGCAAGTAATTCGGCCAACTGAATTCCAGGACTTGTGGTTTCCGGCTGAGTAGTTGCCATGGTCTTATCGGATGATTGAGGCTTAGTACTCATGTTTACACAATTCTCTTGGGTTTCACTTCGGGATCGTGTAATGGTGGGACTTTTTCGAAACGGCTGTTTTTGGAAATTTTCCTGAGCATGCAAAAGATACATTTAGATAAACAAATCATTTGGTAGATTTCTGCAATTTATTCGAAAAGGAAAAAGGAAAAGACATGAGTTAGTGATTGTTAAAACAATTCAGATGCATGTCCTATGGGGGAACCCTTTTTTGTGCCAAGGGTAGGCCTAGCATGAAAATGCAATCCTCCAGAGCAGGCACTATACCATACCTGATGGATCTGATCAACTCATTTAAGTGAAAAATAATTTTGAAAAATTTGGTCAATTGGAGTGCCGAGAGACATTTGTCAAAATGATGTCAACGTCCAAGTGGATTGATCACTTTTGATCGATACAAGAATCTGCAAAAACGCACAGGTTTGACCTTGACGAACTTCCTATCGAAGAGATTGGAATTCGTTTTGACAACTTTTCTTAGTGGAGCACGGGTCAAAACTCCAACTGATCAAATGGCATGGATACAATGGATGGTTTTCTCAAAAATCGACTAAATTTCCCAATTTGAAATTGACATTGAAACCCTGATTAGTCAAATGGGTTGAATGAAATTGACCATTTATTTAAAATCGACCGGATTACCCTAAAAAGGGAAACAGGTCAAATGAATTGAATGAAATTTAATTTATCCAAAATTAATCAGATCACCCTAAAAAGGGTAAATTGATCAAATAGATTGAACGCAACTTGATTTATTCAAAATCGGCTCGATTGCCCTAAAAATGGGTAAATTGGCCAAATGAATGAAATTGAATTAGTGATTTATTCAAAAATTGGCCGAATGACCCTAAAAAGGGCAAATTGGTCAAATGAATTGACGATTTATTCAAAATCGACCAGGTGACCCTAAAAAGGGTAAATTGGTCAAATGACCCTAAAAAGGGTAAATTGGTCAAATGAATTGACGATTTATTCCCAATTGACCGGATGACCCTAAAAAGGGTAAATTGGTCAAATGACCCTAAAAAGGGTAAATTGGTCAAATGAATTGACGATTTATTCCAAATTGACCGGATGACCCTAAAAAGGATAAATTGGTCAAATGAATTGACGACTTATTCCAAATTGACCGGATGACCCTAAAAAGGGTAAATTGGTCAAATGAATGGTTTATTCAAAATTGATTATGAATTGACAAAATGGATCGATTGAATCGTTCGGCCATTGATGGTTTCAGAAAATTAGTCTATGAGCTTTCTAAAATCACTATTTGGCCTCAATTTATTTATCGTCTCAATAGGAGGAATCATTTGTGAATTTCTTCAAATTAATGTCCTTCACGCAAGGGATTTTTACCAATTTTTGATAAAATGGCCAAAAAGTGATTATTAGATGCTCATATTCCAAAGATCACTCTACGAAAATGATCGGATCCTACCTTACCTTGTGCACTACCCCTTTGGATGGTACAAAATGTAAACGTGCAAGTCTCGTTGGATTAAGTATCCGAGACACAAGGTGGCTTATGCCTAATATGGGATCCCCTAAATGGCATTCCCTTTCTAGGGTTTAATGCATGATGCCAGTTATTAAAGCGATAAAATGTGCAATTCGAAAGGAAACGTGACCTAAGGAACCCTTTATTTGCCAGGGTAGGCCTAAAATGCTATGCAATTACCAAAATCTATGAATGCAATATACCAAAATCTTTAAACGTGCAATAACCTGTCTACGAGGGTAGGTTCTAAAAGAAAGTCATGCCAGACCTCTTATTTGATAGGGTTTGTGAATGCAATGGGGACATAAAACCAAGAAAAGTTAGTTCAGCCAGATAAATACACATAACACATTGTAGCAACGAAATCAATACAAAGAAATAAAGCAATAAAAGGGAAAAAGGGGTTGGACCCCTCCCCTCGTGAATAGTGTGCCTAGCTCAGGATAAGGCCGACTCTACCCTAGGCAATTCTAATATGGATGCATGAGGCTGGGGTTCGCTAATGCATCTAGACTCGATAAGCTCAGGTCCCCGAGCCTTCAGACTTAGAAACCAAGGGTCATCAATCCCAAGGTTCTTTGTCGGTGGCTCGAGCGATTCCCCAAACACCGCTACGCACACATCGTGTCGCGGCTACGTGTTTGAGTGAATCTATCAAAATCCTCAACCTTCGACTAAAAGCTAAAGGCTATCAACCCATAGCTTAAAGCGGAAGATTGAGTGACTCATTGGAACATGCTACACACACATCGTGTCGTGATCACATGGCCAAGTGAGTCACCTAATCCTAGTAGGGTGGAGTGGCGTGACAAGCCACTAAAAGAAAAATAAATGAAGGGTGAATAATAAAGCGAATGCACGTATGCTAGTGCTCGTTTGGAGGGGAGGGATCGAGAACCAACGCAAGGCTCTAAGGTGATGTCCCCCACCCAAATGCAATGCAAGCGCGAGATAAGCAAGTAAACATATATCCAATCAACCAAACATACATTTGCAAGCGAGGGAGTAGTTGGATACGCGCGCGAGGCGAAAAAGTCCTAAAATAGAAAATGCAACCCTAATATCCAAATGCAATGCATAAAAAGGGTAGAAAAAGGAAACGAATGGTTAAGTCAAAATGCTTGGACCCACTTAGGAGATCCCCAGTGGAGTCGCCAACTGTCGCGCCCCACTTTTTGATAAAAATAAAATGTTTTGTTTTTGTTGAATTTTATTGATTTGGGAAAAATGAATTTTGTTGATAAAAACAAAAATGGGTCTAAATGGGACTTTTAAAAATGCGACGATTTGACCCAAGAAAAATAGTTCAAAAAGGGTTTTTTATATGAAAAATTGAGTCGCCACTTGGTATAGAGTTAGGGTGTACCAAGTCACCCAAAAAGTGAATTTTTTTAAGTAAAAAGCAAGAAACCCTTTTGAACGACTCCTTAGTCTACGTAAAACAAAGAAAAAGGTTCGGGAGTCACATTTGACGAAGGGGAAGGCAAGGACAAAAATCCAAGGCACCCCTTCGACCTAGCCAAGGCTAGTTGCGTGATTTAACCCTTATTTTCCTAATTTTTCTACCCAAAGTATGTATTGCAAATTTAGACATGACTAATGAATGAGAAATGCAATCCTAAATCTAAGAAATGTCTCTTATGAGGCTTTTGGTCCCATTCACACGAGTCGTGACGGCCAATAAAGAAAACCTCATAGAAAATCGGGAGTGATGCAAATGATGACTCAAATTAAAAGTGTAAGTGTGCGTAGTGTAGGAAAAGTGCAAGTGTGCATTTTGAAAGTGTTTGTGTGCGAATGAATGAAAATATAAGTGCTCGTGTGTAAGTGAATGAAAATAGTAAATATAAGTAAAATGAGTGCAATGTGTGAAAGGACAAAAATAAAGAAAGTGAAGAAGTGTGTGATTATGGCATGTGGATTTAAGATATATATTTAGTGAGAAAAATAAGAGAAAATGATATGAAAATGCATGAACTTAGAGGAATGCATCAGGTCGGGTATGGGAATGACCTCTAATTTTTGTGATTTCAATTTTCCCTTTGATTAGAAGGGAAAACTAGCGTGCTAAGGCTATTTTGAAGCCACACTCGCTCGTTTCCCTTACCCAAGGGGGTTCGCAAGCAAATGGACCCTATAACTAGCATGAAATGGAAAGACCTAAAAATGAGGGAAAAAAGGATTCGAGGAGCATGCCAAATGATAACAAAAACTAAGAAAAAATGCATGAGATGAAATGAACATGCAAAACATGCACTAACGAAAGAGGGACGGCCTATTGGGTCTAGCGTTGGACTAGCCCATAACTAGGAATTCCTACTAGCGTTGGACTAGTGGAATACGAGACCAGGAACCACAACTAGCGTTGGACTAGTGTGGTGACGTGCATTCATTCAATCACATTCATTTATAATTATAGAAAGCGGATAGACATGCAAATCACTTATAAACATGTAGCACGTAACACTTAGCATGCTCAACTAGATGCAATATCCTAATAAAACAGTTAACACGTAGCAACAAAGGTAAATAACCAAACTAATGAACCTATTTACATTCACTAACTAAAACAAAAGGGGAAGGGAAAAATGGACAAAATGCCCTATCTATTACAAGCCAAGAGGTGTACACATACCTCATTAATAAATAAAAGAAATACTTAAAATGAAAGGAATTAAAGCAAATTTAAGAAAGCCAAGTAGACATGTAATTCTCAATTAGCACATTGGATCACATAGGAGAGACAAAAAAGATAAAAGAAATTATACCGTCCCCTTGCTTGTGAAGCTAATGAATGGAAAAGGTTCTAATTTGAGCTAAAACCATTAAACAAAGAATTAATGCACCAATTTAATAGTAAATGTAAAATAAGCCAATAATTACATGGAATGAATATACCATGAAATTGAAGCGCTTAAAACACCCAAAATAGATTAAACAACTTATACTCAAAAGTTTGAAACAAACAAAAACCCAATTAAAACCATTAATCCGTCAATCAAAGCCCATTGAAACGTTCTTGGGAATTTCAAAGCCTATGAGTAATGGAAAGTTCAAGTAACCACAAATAATCACATAGATGTAAAAGCATTAAAACAACTTAAACATCCATATTCACAAAATTAGGATTTAATTGAAAGGAAAAAGAAAGTTGGAGGGATCAATTTGATTAATTTTTCCAATGGTTTGGGCCATAGTGAAACAAAGGGAAAATGAGGGATCAAACTGCAATTTTGGAAAAGTTTTTCATGCATGCACGAGGCTTTATTTGCTCTTATTTCTGCAGTTCAAGCCATGAAGCTATCCTTCTGCGATTTTATCCACAAGCTCTCCGTTGCTCTTAAACACATTCAAATTCAATATGGGTTAAAGTAACAAGACAACCACCTAATCCTCTCACTTTGCCACATAGAACTTTAGATTTAAACATAAAAATCAGACCAAGAATCATGCAAACATTGAAAAGATATTCTGCAAATCCTCCTTGTTCACTATGGCAGCCTTATCAGGTTTCATTGTTGCGGCCAAAAGAACCATCCCAGCCAACCGAAGACCAAAACCAAAAGGAAAGGGCCAGAGAAACAAATGTTGAAAGTCATTCATGCAAAGTACCTTTTTACAATCTGTTTACGCAAAGCTATGGTGAGAACTTCTGCAACATAAGCCTGCTGCCTTCTAACATATCTCTCACGAACATTAGCTTTTTGAACCAAACAAACACCAGACACGCTCCTAATCATCACTCAAGCCAAAGATTACCCTTTTGTTGCAATGTCAAATTAGAGAATCTGGTTTGGTGACTGCTAGCAAAGACAAAAGGCAGCAGTGGTTTTCCAAAACAACAAAGCAGAAATGCCGCGAAAATGTTCAATTCTTGTTGGAAATGCCGAACCAAAATATTCAAAAAGGACAGGCCAAAGATCAGATTCTGAATTGAACAAAACGCCAAGCATGCTAGTCCGACACCACTTATCTAATCCATTTTTCCAACATGAGACCAATTAGCGCGTTGGATGGCTTAAGTTTGGTGAACAGTCACAGAAAAAGAGAACAGCAAAGAAGACTGCAAAAAAAAGAAATTATTCTGCCGCAGATTTGATGCCCATCAAAATGCAAGCAAAAATGGCTTAGCTTTGCCGGCACTTCAAACAAATTTACAAAATCAAAACTAGGGCCCAACCATCATCTTTCGCAACAATGCATTGATAACACCTTTCATTGGACAGATTAAACACCAAACACACACGAAACAGCCTAAGATAATGCATCAAGACTCAATCTTGGTTATTAAATTCATGCCATAAAATCTTAAAAACCATCGCACAAGGTAAACAGGGAAAGTGCAGCAAGGAAAAAAAGTAATGCAGGCTAGATTCGGGTGAGTTTGGTCAAGATTCAAACTTGAATGGCAAGAGCAAAGTGAAACTACATCACCTTAAAACGTTCTAGGAAGTTGATATGATGAAGGTGAATCCGCGGGCTTGAGAAACGCTGCGCTTCCTTGCTGACTCTCAAAGGATAGCACCAGGTCTGCTTCCTCGTGGCCTTTCCCCAAACTTTTCCTCCAACCGAAGCTCTGTCGGCCTCTCTACCTCTCTCGTTCTTTCTCCTCAGTCTTAGCCGCCGCCAATTTTCTTCTCACTCGACTCTCAAACCTCGTGGCCCTCCACCCTCTCGGTCTCTTCCCTTTTAGGTTCCCCTAGCTCTCCCCAGAAACCCCCTTGCACTTAGCCGTCCCCTGCTTAGCTCTTTCTTGCCGTCACCTCTGTCCAGTCGTCCTCCTCAGCCTTCCTCTACTTTCATCCGCTGTTACCACCCAAAAAGCCCCCGTAGCCTCTTTTCTTTTCGTCTCAGAAGCTCTATCTCTCTATCGCCGTTCCCTTTGGTTCAGATTTTTCTCTCCATGGGTTTCTCTTGCTCAACCTTCGCTCAAATGTCCATCCCCCCTAGCCGCTGTCTCCCTCTGTTTTTTTTTTCGTTTGCTAGCTCTCCCCCACGATGAAGTTCCCTCTCTTTCTCTCACTGTTTTTTTTTGTTCTATCGCCCCTCACTCCCCTCAGAATCCTCCTCCTGCGGCTGCTGCTTTTCCTTTTCTTTTTATACCAGAAACCTCACAACCCTAAACACTCCCAGCCATCTTCTGTATTTGCAGCCCAAGGAGCCGTCCCAAAACTTTCCTTGCAAGCTGCTACAAATGCAGCTTGCCGCGGCTATCCTTCTTTTTTTTTTTTTTTTTTTTTTTGACAACTAATTAATTAAGAATAATAAAATATAAATAATAATAATAACAAAATGCCAAAACCATGTAATAATAATAAGAATGAAAACAAATAAATAAAAAAAACAAACTAAATAAATAAAAACCACAAAAATGTCCATTTTTCAAATTTTCTTCATTTTTCCTTTTTTCTTTTTTTAAAATAACTTAATAAGAATAACTAAAGTGCAAAAAGGTTGAATTTAAAGAAATAAACATATTTTTGTGAACAAATTTTCCTTTTTTCCTTTTTCTCTTTTTTTTTCATTTTTCCTTTCAAGAAAGCATTGAATAAAAACAAAATGACTAAAATGTTTTTTTCTTTTCTTTCTAAAAACTCTATAAACTTAAAAACTAAAAAAAACTAAAAACTAAAATCTAAAACTTAAAAGTGATTAAAAACCTGAAATGACAAAATAAAAATGAATAGACAAACTAAAAGGGCAAAATGAATAAAACTAAAATAAAATAACAACTAAAAATGCAAAACACACAACAATGAACTAAATGCAAGCGATCTAAAATAAAAATCATGAAGTAGATGCCACATACAAATTATTCAAAATTTGGTGTCTACAAAGAGCCTTTGTCTCCCTCGCTCCTGAAGTATTTCAACTTCAATTTCAGGAATTCTAGTAGTCTAGGCTCCCGCAATTGTCCTCAGTTCTTGATCATCCCTTCGAATCACTCCAGTTTCTTCGGATAGCCACTTCAATTGATCGACCACTATTAACACCCCACTATTTGGGCTCGGGCAAGTCCTTTGAAATTCACATGAAGTCCTAGTCCAGTAAATCGGACCATTTCTCCAATGCTCTTTTAGTTCACTCTCTCGATAGTGGACCACCGGAAGGCGCCCCCGAGACAATTTAATATCACCATTACCTTCTGTAGTTTACACTTAAGAGTAAAAGCTTAGGTAGGTCCAGATACACGAAATAAACAAGATTTGATCACTTCATACTATCCCACATGTATCACACCATATCAAGACTCCTTGTCATCCACCAATTCGAACCCAGGTTCTAATTTTCATTTTCACAAGCAGTCACTTAACTTTCAATCAAATTCCACAGTCCGGCATCCTAAACATTTAAGCCTAGGATACACTACAGAGATCTAAAGCCTAAGCTCTGATACCAACTGTGACGCCCCCACTTCTCCCTAAGGCGCACCAAAGGGTATCCGCGGAACGCCTGCCTAGCTCTCGCTAGGACTCAAGCAATAACGTTCAACCTTAAAGCGATACTAGATACCAAAATCAAATTAATACGAATACATATAGTGCGGAGACGTTCATGCTTAACAATATCCATCCATTACCCAACCTGTCAGCATATGGCTCTGATGTCAACTGTGACAGTTTTCATGGTCACATCACAAGGTACCTATCCGCTTGCCACCCGCACGTCGTGCATTCATAATACAACTTAAATTTCAAAAATATACATCACAGATATCCGAATGATACATTAAACTTTCAAAGTACAATCATAAAGGGGTCAAGCCAAAATACACCTGAAACCCTAAAACACAACATATCCAAAAGGAGATTTCTCCGCGTTAACTCCATTTCCAGTCCTGTTAAGGAAAACAAATCTACAGGGTGAGCAAAACGCTCGTGAGGCCAAGGACACACATGCAAGCACGTTGTTCAAATAGCAATCTCAACTTTATCAAATAAAACCGTGATATTTCAATAAAGTACCATTTGAGCAGGAAAAATAATCAGAAACAATTCAAGGATATAGTAGCTCTCAGGAGCTAAGTTCCACTCGCTCTGCCGTTGTCATTCGTATACCTTCCCGCATTGACCCTCCTGTCAACCGGGTCGGTATTTCCATTTCCGTAGATCACCACTTACTTCCCTCCGTCCACCGTACACCCCAAGGGCCCACAAGTCTATTATAAGGCGATACTCTACAAGTATGCCAAGCAGGACCTCTTATTAGGTCGAGCTTATAATCTCATGGCTCGCCCAAGTTCCCGACCAAGCCCATTGCCGGCTCGAGTTCAAGGTCGGCCTATGAGTTTGGGCGTCCCCCATTCATTTGAAAGTCGAGGAGGTTCCCTCCAACGACATATGTAACCATTACATAGCATTGCATTTCATTCATTCATTCAATACATTTCATTCATTCATTTGAAATCAGAACGGATGCGATAAAGTACACACCCGCCCTTATTTTTAAAATCTCTAATAATTACCACAATTAAGCAAGTATCAAAGATTCACACACTTGACACTCACCGAGCTAATCAATAAAGATTATTCGCTGGAGTTCAAGTGTCCACGGTGAGATCCTCTTGAAGGTCTCCTTGTGCGCCTGGCATTTAATAGTGGATAATTACTCAAGTATCTCAATTATCAAGTAAGATTGTACATTAGTACGATCTAAGGAATATTTCACAAAAATGAACCTCAATTACTCGTAAATCGAGGTTCAACTTGCGTTTTATGAAGTATAATATTAGTTGAGTTTTTATCATGAAAATCATGGGCAAAACGTTTAGATAATATCAAAAGTGTAAAGAGTTCTTGAAAACTCTATTTCTTTGAAATTGGAAAATTTTCAGCTTTATCATGAATCTTTGAAAAATCGTAACTCACTCGGTACAAGTCGAAAATTGGAAAACTTTATACCGTTGGAAACCTCTTAGAAAGTACTATAAGTTCCTAGAAGACACTTTTCCATGAATCAAAGTGAAAAGTGGTCAAAAATGAGCTTGAAGATGCAGGGCTGGTTCACAAGGCAGAATGAAGTTGGTTTTTGGCCAACTTTGAAAATTCGGCACGATTCGTACGTTGCAAACCGGCCTCTGAATTTTGCAGCTCAATTAGTGTTGCAAGTGAAGTTTATAACAAAACAAGCGGATCAAGAATCGGAGTTTCGAGCACCGAGATACGGTAGCCCGAAGTTGAGCAAATTCAAGACTGGATGAGAATTTTCCAGATTTGAACCTCTAACTTTAGTAATTCAATTGGGTATCGAAACGAACTTGAATCGGCACCAAAATTGGCAGTATTTCAATACTATATGGAAGGTATCTCTCTATCGAATTTCGAGGAAAACTACCTTCGGCAAGGTAGTTAATTAGCCCACCAAAGTTCAAGAAAAATCCTAAGGCAATCTGCCTTTGACTTGCATTTCCCAATTTCCAATCGTCTAACCAAGAAAGTTATCCAACCATGGTTCATTTGTGAAATAAGGGTCTAAGATACACCCATAATATCTTTGGTAAGTGTTTAATATCAAAAACATCAACAAACAAGTTCACTCCAAGATTTGGTTCCAAACCAGTCCAAACATTAGGGTTTTCCAAAACAGAGCAGTCCACTTGTTTCAGTCACAAACCAGTCAATATAGCTCGAAATCGAGCATGGCTTATGCCGTTGGAAAATACATTCATAGGACTAAAATATCACAGAAGAAATCATTTCCAAATTCGGCACCCAACTGGTTCAAATTCGGGCATCAAGTTGCTGCCTGAACACCTCATTCCAGATGAACAGAGTAACAGGACAGCGAACTTAAAACATTTGGTTCGGCTTGCTCACAAAGAATCAGAACGTGCATTATATACCAAATTAAAGCTAGGAATGTCTAGTTTCAAACGCCACTGACGGCACATGATTTCGACAACCGAGGACAGAGTTATGGCCAAAATACTACTGCTGGTCAGAGCATACGCGAATCAGTTTTCCAGATTTGCTGGTTTCGAACAAAAATTCATTTGCCCATTCAAACCTCATTATTTTTCACTGAAATTTTTCACACATCTAATACATCCTACAAACATCCAATTCAAGCCATTAAACCATTAAAAATTGGCCTGGAAATGGCCGAACATGGCAGGGGCAAAATCGGAAAATTTAGCTTCTTACACCCAATGAAGTTCCTACTAATTACCCACCACTAATGCATCATTATAATCACTAAACCAACAATATAATCACCATCAATCATCACATCAGCAACAACAACCCAAGTGTGGGAATTCCAAGAGCCCACAATCACATTTTTCACCATAATCAAGTAACTAAGTGCATGCATGAGCTTAATCTTGTCATATAATCTCCAAAAGATAAGAATCCAAGGGTGGATCATTACCTACTCCTTTGGTTTGCAAGGTCAGAATTTTCGGCCCTCTTGAAGCTCCAAGAAACCGTGAAAGCTCCCCTCCTCCTTAGCTAGATATAATCTCCAAGAGGTTTGCTAAGTGGTCTCCAAGTTTGGTGTGATTTGGATGGATTTTGGTGCATGGATTGAAGATGAAAAATGAAGAACAAAGGAGAGCTCTTCTCCTTTCTTGTTGCTCGGCCAAATGAAGTGAGGAGAGAGAAGGTGTTGGTTCAATTGTGGCTTCCTAAGTAAGATTCATTGTGTGGTGCAAAACCCATCTCAAAGTCAACTTGAAATAGTGCAATTAGGATGCGTTTGGACTCGATTTTTCTCGCGCGTTTGGTTCGCTAGTGCACTAAACCTCCAATGCATATATATTCATGTAAATATTATTCACTCTTAATTGTCCCGAAATAAGGGTCTAAAGTCCCTCAAATGAAGTCGCGCGTGTGAAAGCGCGTACCGTCAATTTTACCGCTATAACGCGAAACTTTCGAAAAATTCTTATAACGATTGAACTACTAACTATCACTTGAATATTTATTCATAAAATTTCCTATTTTAGGACCCTGGTACAAGTCTCCAATATTCCAAGCTTATTGTGCTACTACGCGGACAAAATCTCCAAGTACTATTCACTATTTTTACTAAACGCGCTCTAGGAAATTAATTTTCGAAACGAATCATTTTAAAATATAACGAAGTTATATTACCATGTATTTAGGTCTAATAAGACTAGAAAATATTTCTTGGAAATAAAATCCAATTAAATAATTTATTAAGCCATAAATTAGGTTTAAATAAAATAATAGTTTTTACGAGTCCTCACATGAGTCGAGTATTAACTCCTCAAATCTCCAATAAATTTGTATCCATGCGTCTTTTGGAAAACTATCCACGCGTGAGTAGTATATGCTCACTTAGAACTTATTCACCTTTAATTCTCGATTAACTTTTCTTAATCTGCTATTGTCCGTTCTTAATTTCCCCAGGATAATCATGCTCTCGAATATAATATCACCTCGAAACACTCGTGTTCACTATCTCGCACTTAAACAATCCTTCCGAAAATTGAAATTGTTAACGGGACATTTTAAAAACACAATGAAGACATTATTCCATACGAATGGATTTAAAATGGTCGTAATAAATTATTTGGGGAAAACAGGTGGATAAATACTTAATGAAACCATTAATATTTGATAAAATAAGAAATTTTTCGGGTCTTCACACAAATACTTGACTAGCTAATCAGATCATCCAAGTCATTGTGGGAATTCATAGAGCCCACTCACCAAGTTTCCATTAAAACTCAAAAGAGCCACCATCGGCTAAGCTGGAAAAATTTGCAGCAGCTATGTTTCAACATTTTTGGTCAATTTATCCAACGGATCAAGTACTTTACAACTGAATGTCTTACAAGACTTAAGACACATATATTTCATGCATTTCTAAACATTGTTTGCTAATGAAAAAATTCCAGAAACAACTGCAAATTCTGGTTTCACTCCCTTGGCAAGTCACGTAAATTTTCCAGCATTTACTCAATCATAAACAAAATTTTCCTTCGGTTAAAACCTTGTATTTGGCACTTAAATCTCACATGCACAACTACTGAACTAATTAGCTAGTATTTCCAGTCCAGATTCAGCTCGGTTGTTACCAAAAATTCATCAATCAACCAGCAAGTTGTTCGGCCACTCTCGGATGAGCTTGCAGGCAAGCCGATTCTGTTTCATCTCTTCTTTTCTAGCTTAATCCGAACTAAATAACTTCAGGCAAGACTTAATCACCTAGTTCTTAGTTAGTTAACAACATTTAAAAGCTCAGATTACTCCAAAGAAACAAGATTAAAGCTGCATTTCTGTTTCGGCTTCTCGGCAAAACTATTTCCATCAAAAATCAGATTTTCCTTTTCTTTGATTTCCTTATCCGGACACAAACAATACATGCATGCCCCTAGATGGCTCAATCTACCTCCGATCAATCCTAAAATGGTCCAGAAATTACCTCACAGTAAGCTAAGCCTTCGCACAGGAAATCTGAAAAATTTTCCTTCCTCTCGGCTCTCACGCACGCAGCAGATTTTGGTTGCAGTAGTTGCTGCTGGAAACTGATTGCAGCTAGTATGGTGTTGCGGTGAAGATGGTTGTGGTTGGTGGAAGGTGAAGAGTGCGACAAGGGGTGGAGCTCACGCAGTGCTGCTCCCCTATCTTCTCTCCAGCTCACGGACAGAGCAGGAAAAATTTGCAGCTCGCGGATTCTTTTCTTCCCTCTCGGATTGCAGAGTGCGGCTCAGTCTCTCCCTCACTATCTCAGTCGATGTTAACGAGGTGAAGGTGGAGTGTGATCTGAGTGAATTGTTGCAGAGGAAATGGAATGGAGTTGCGGTAGTGGTTTGTGATATAGGAATGAAGTAGAAAATATGGTGCCACGGTTTTGGAGAAGGAAGAAAGAATGGTTTACGGTTTTGGAGCAGAGGTTGAGTGTGTGCGAATCGGTTGCGTATCGAATTGGAGAAAATGTGATTGGCCGATAGTTACGGTGATTAAAATTGTTGTCAGAGGTTTCGTTTGGTTTGCATGGAAATGTAAGGGCATTTTAGTCTTTTCACTTTGCTCCCTAACCTCAACTTAATTTCTCAAATCCAACTTAATTCTAAAAATTATCCCCAATTGTGATTTGAACGCCTAATTATACCCTAATATACCTAAACCATTTTTATCGAATTTTCATGCCTTAAGTATGTTTAGTATATTAGAATCATATTTATCTAAAATTCATTGGTTTTCATCTTAACGCGGAAATTCTTATTAACATTTAACATTAGCAACTAATTGGAATTAATCATAGGAACTTAAATAATTTATTTTAAGATAGTAAAGCTATCGACTCAAGTATCATTAATTTAGCATAAAGGAATTAAGTATTCTAACATTTTATGTTAAGGCGAAAAATTTAATCTAACCCTAAAGATTTTGATTTAGTCTAACAAAACCAAGAAATTTCATAACTTAGTAAAATTATATTATTTCTCACATGAAAAGTGTTTTTACGAACTTATTTGGAAACAGGTGAAAGTAATGCTAGAAATTATTAAAGAATTAAAGAAAATGCAAATGAAATATGCACAGGTTTATATATATATTTTTGGGGTCCTCACAACCTACCCTCCTTAAAGAGAATTTCGTCCTCGAAATTCATACCTTCTGAAATCTCGGATAACCCTGAACCATGTGGTGTGATCATGTCATGTGTTCGTTCAGACGCCACTGGTCGGTTCCTCCTTCCATTGACTTGTCGAGGGACAGTTCCATTTCCCTGTTGAGCAGTGGTTTCTCGTGGATACCTCCTTGGACAGTCATGAACTTTATGGCTAGTACTCCCACATCCCATACATTTTCGTCCCTTTAGCCAACAGTTTTCTTCAGTGTGATTCGTCCTTCCACAATATCCACAAATTGGACGAGGTGTTGTGACCTGACTTGTTTGCGAGGTTTTCTTTGATCGTGTCTGTCCTACTGAAGTCTCTCGCGACATAGTTCCTTTATCCTGAGTGGTGCAGGAAGTAACAGTCCTACTCCATCCACTTCTTTTCTAACTTTGGGTGGTGGTCCATTTTCTCCTAGTGTACTGTTAGATGCATCTCTTTTCCTTGCTTGAAAAGCTCTCAGTTGAGATTTTGTGATTTCTACCCTTTGCGCTTTTTCGAGAGCGTCACTAAATGTTTCAACCTGTGCTGCGGCAAGGGCATCTTGGATTTCCAAATCTAATCCTTGGATAAACCGTCTTATTCTCTTCCTTTCAGTAGCCACCAATTCTGGGGCATATGTAGATAACTTCGTAAAGCGTGTTTCATACTCAGCTACACTTAAAGTTCCTTGACGAAGCTTTATGAAATCATTTTCTCTCTTTTCTTGGACTAGTGGTGGAAGAAATTTTCCATTAAATTCTAGGACAAAGTTCATCCAAGTTCTCGGAGTTTGTTCCCTTTCCCACTTATTTCTTATAACATTCCACCATGCTCGAGCCGATCCTTCAAGTTGGAACACAGCAAAATTTACTTCTCTCTCCTCGGAATAATCTAGTGCATCAAATAAATTTCTTATATTCCCCAACCAATTCTCAGCTATATCGGGGTTTGGACCCCCAGAAAATTTAGGAGGGAAAAACTTTTGAAATCTCTCTAAAGCCCTATCCTCTCCTATTTCTTGGTTTCCAAGTTGGTTCACTTGTCCAATTCTCTGGCCTTGTTGGGGTACCAATCGCTCTAATATGTCTGTCATGCGAGTCAAAACTAACCCAATTTGATCTTCTACCCCAACCCTAGGTTCAGCGTTTCGGTTGGCGGTGGGTTCTTTATCTCCTCCTTGATTTTGAGGTCGTCTGGGTTGACGTCCACGTCGTCGTCTCCCAGCTTCCATTCTCACAACTAGTCTCTACAATTATATGCAAATGGCTCACTAAACTAAAAATTTTCTATGCACACGTATATTTAACAATTTTCAAAATGAGCAATAAAACTATATCCACAGATGACATTTTCACAAATAGCACATTAACAGTTAACATAGAAGTTAAACTAGTCTCAATTAGGTTGCATACCATTACAAAATTAGAGCTAATCAAGTCATAATACAAGTTGAAATCAAAGGTCATTTATCCAAAGTTTAAAAATCTTTAGCAAGCCAGCCAATAACTAAAGTGCATTCATCTCCAAGAATAACCAACCTTGGGATTTCTAGTTAAAGCCTCAAGTACCATTTTCAAACTCAGGGAATATGTACAACTGGCTCACTTAAGCGTCAAGTGGAAACCAAGTCAATTCGCACTAGGACTGGCCATCTCCAGATGCAAATCAACTCAATCACCACCATTCCTCAAAGAAAATTTCACAAAATGTCTCAATCAAGCAATCGATCCAAGATTCACATTCAATTTCATACATATACTTACGAAGATTACAAGCCTAGAGGATACCTCGAATCTTACAATTTACCCAGTCAAATTCGATCTTATAGATATCAGCTAGTATCAATGTTCAAGAAACTCAACTATCACTTTTCAAATCAATTCTCACACAATTCTCTTCAGTTTCTTACAATATAAGAAACCCTAGTGTGTAAACCCACTTAAAAACAAACACTTCAATATTACTCAATCAATCATCAAGTATTAAGATTACATTCCACTTACTAAACAATCAAACACCACAGTCCGGCATCTTATGCTTAAAGCCTAAGATACACTACAAAAATCTAGAGCCTAAGCTCTGATACCACCTGTGGCGACCCCACTTTCCCCTAAGGCGAACCAGAGGGTTGGCGGGCCGTCTGCCTAGCTCTCGCCAGGACTCACGCAAGCAAGCTAGCAAAAATCCTTCCGAAGTATAACCTAATCTATTACAACATCGTTTCCCTCCAAATAAGCCGGCTTCTAGAATCACACTAACTTCAGAGATAACAGTGCCTTAAGATAGCCAACGTCGATTCTTAAAATACCTTCCCGAATACAACCCAAGAAACAAAACATCAATTCAAATACATCCTTACAAGCCAAGTAACAAATTCATACAAGCCACATACAAATCCAGGGTTTACACTTTTCCAGCTTCAAGTGGCAACCTAAGGCAAAACTACAATGTTTAACTCGAATTACATTCATGAAAGTAAACAATTTAGTACTACTTCCGAGCACCTTTGGTCTCAAATCCTGTAAAAGAAAATCACAACGTGGAATGAGCTACACAGCCCAGTGAGGTTCCAAGACACTCTAACAGTTCAAACAAATCAAGAAAGTTGTGCATGTCATATGCATGGTTCGAGGTTACACAATGGCAGGTTATCATGAGGTGATAATCATTACTCGGGTAATTGCTATTTTGAAAACACATGTAGTAGTAGTACATTTTTGTAACTTTACTATGAGTACAACTCATAAATTATCTAAAATCACTAACATATTTTTGGAATGAATGACCATATAAATATATTTTGATGAATTTTTAGTCAAACAAATAGTGGCTCGTCTGACTAGAAGAACATTACAGGGATTGCTTCATCTCAGAGATTAATGCTCATGAGGAGTCTTACCCGAGAAATGTCAACTAGGAGAGCAATAACATTATTAATAGCAAAGCAAGCACAAAAGGATACAGTACTCGGTCCACTTCCCGTCCTTATAACTCTGATCGGTAACTCCTTCGATTGACTGGCCATCACCTTATCCCTCCAGTGGTAGTACTCGAGTATACCGAAACGGTTGTCCAGGGTTCCAACCTACCCGACCGAGCCCAGTCCTGGCTCGAGTAGGTCAGTAATTGAGGCAGGGCCCAAGTTCAGCTTATAGCTTACAACATGCACAGGTAACCAAGTAATTCGACAAAAAGTAAAATTCATCATTCGAATAGGTCGAGTGAGGTAAAGTACACACTCGCCTAACAATGATGGACAACTTCATATAACATGTGATTCATGATAATCAAGTAATCAAGTGGATACTTAGCACGTAAGCACGTAAGCAATACAAGTTGATTTCATGGGAACATGTAATTCACGGATATCGAAGAATCATATAGATTAGAAATCATGTGAGCAAATAGTCAGGTAATCAGGTAGTCATGTGGGTTGGTAAAAGTTCACGGTTAACGGTTAACGGTTGACGGTTAACGGTTGAGTAATGACGGTTATTTGGCAGGCATTTGCCATATTAATAGGCCATCATTGGCCATTATCCCATTTTTACCATGTGAGAGTCGAGGAGATCCACTCCAACGACGTTACTACATTTAGATTCACGAGAAAATGTTTCACGCAAGTCACCACTCGAACGGCTAGTGTGATAAAGTACACACTGCGCACTTCGATGGATCGGAACTCATTTTCCAAATTGTCACATAACGAGTCACAAGAGCACTTTAACCAAATAAGCATAAAACAAGCAGGCTAAGCACGTATTGAGTTTACAAGATCATTTGATAGGGTTAATCATTTAACCAATTCATGTCGATATGCAATGCATATATATATTTCTTAAATAGGCACGAGTATGGTAAATACTTAACGATCATGAAATGAGCATGTCCTAGACTTACTCAATTATGTATTCCTATATGCAACACTCACCTAGTCAAACAAGCGCAATAGGTCTCAAACAAGCGTTTTAGGCGTCCGCTCCGAGTTCCTCTTGGAGATTTCCTCGATTGCCTGAGCAAACAATAATTCAAGTACCACTGAATATCGCTAGGAATTCTCTAGTTTTCGATGAAGATTGTACGCTAGTGAAATCTAAGAAATTAACGCGGAGACGAGCCTAAGAATTCGTGTAACTCGAGGTTCAAAAGTGGAGTTTTAAAATACAAGACAAATCTGATTTCCATCTCTGGATTCAAATGTAAAACAATCAAATGATATTGACAGAAATGAAGAGTTCGAAACCCCTTAGTTTCCTTTAAGTTAGAAAATTCCAGATTTAACAAGTAATCATTGAAAAATCATATCTTACTCTCTACAAGCCCAAAATTGAAAAACTTGGTACTATTGGAAACCTCTTTGAAAGTACTAAAAGTTCCTAGAATACACTTTTCCATGATTCTAAATGGAAGATAGTCAAAAATGGGCTCAAAGTTACTGTTTTGGTTCATAAGGCAGATTTAAGTTGGTTTTTGGCCAACTTTGGAATTTCGGCAAAATTCACTTGTTTGGAACTAGCTTTTGAAATTTTCAACCCTATTAGTGTTGTAATCCAAGAGTATAACAAAACAAACGGAACGAGAAACGGGGTTTTGAGCACCAAGATACGGTAGCTCAAAATTACTAAAATTCCCTTGTGAAACATGGGTTTTTCAAACTCGAGTCATGAACTTTGGTAATTTATTTGACCCATGAAACGGCCTCAGAATAATACCATAATTAGCAGTATGATACTACCATATAAGGGTTGTTCCTCTACCAAATTTCATGGAAAAATAACTTCGGAAAGGTGGTCAATCAAACACCTAAAATTTCGCAAATACTAAGACAAAACTGCCTTGAACCTTTTGTTTTTCCATTTCAGACATTTGGTCAAAGGAAAATTCCTCAAAACCTGGTTCATGGTACATTTGGTAAGTGTTTAGCATCAAAATATTCAGTTAGAAAGTCTTTGCCAAACCTTGCATCAAATCTGTCTAAAAATCAGGGTTTTCAAGGGCAGAGCAGGTTTCATATTTTGATCACAGATCACTCAAATTAACTCAGAATTTGGCATGGTTTAAGGCGTTGGAAAACACATTCATAGAGCTATAATTTCACAGAAGAAATCATTTTGAAGTTTGTAAGGCCCAAAACAACCAATGCAAAGATCATAAACGAAACAATAAGTAAATAAAAAGGAAAGGATTGCAAACCAATTAACTACCCAACTCCTCTTGAGCTTGTAGATTAATTGAAACAAGCTACTTCAAGTTGATGAATTACAATCACTCTTGTGTACAAAGGAAGGTTCACCTCCTCCTTGCCCCAAGCAGAACTCGGTCAAGCCAGGACGTTTTACTATCCCTCAGGACAACCCTCACAGAGTTACACTCATGAAAGATTCACTCACAAATGAAAAGCTTACAATGAACCTCACGCCACTAAGACTACAAATATTTTTTTTGGAGTATTTTCTCACTAAAATCTCTCTAGATCTTTTGTATCTTCAGTGTGCCAAAGTTGTTTGAAGTATCTGACCAACCACTATTTATATAGGACCAAGAAAGAGCCTCATTAAAGCTTCCAACGGATAGAAAGTAGCTGAAGAGTCAACTAGCCGTTGGAGTGTCGGACGTCCGATAGCCCTGTTTTATGCGTCCGACAGCAGGCAGTGAGTTTCAGAGATTTTCTTCAATTCTTTCGGACGTCCGGTGCAAGCTCTTTATGCGTCCGACAGCAAACAAACAAATTTGAGAAATTATCTTGTTTCTATCGGACGTCCGGTAGAGACATATTCAGCGTCCGATAGGTCCGATAGTTTCGTCGACTTCGAAGGATCCTATCAGACGTCCGAAGCATGCGTCCGAAGTTGTGCAATGATTATCGGACGTCCGATCCTGACATCTTGAGCGTCTGATAGTTTCAGCATACTTTGTCATCTTTCAATTGTACTTGATCATGGAATCAAATAACTTCATAACTGAAAATATATCTTGAAGAAATATTAGTATCATCCATTTGTTTTGTAAACATCAAAAGATAGGGATCAAGATCAACATAATTCGGTAAGGATCATGGTGAAAAGTCACGGTCAGATTGGGTGAAATGACAACCCTGTTCGCTGAACTCCTACCTAGATCAGTCTGGGTATTTCCATCTTATCTCAGGCTACCGAGCTCGGATTGGGCTGAAATTTTATAGGAACTTAGAAAACGTCATTCTCTAAAACTTTCATCTTTTGTGCTAAGGCCAATTCGGCCTCTAACTAGGTTTAACAGTACCAGGCAGAATTGAAGAAACTACAAACCCTAATCTGAAATTCATGCATTCAAGTGCTAATCTTCCATAAAATCACATCTTTAACCAACATAAACCATTAATTTGACATTAACAAGATCAAAGAGGGAATTCCTTAGCTACTTACCTTGAAATCTCAAGAACATGTTCGCGAGTTTTAACATGTTCGCGAGTTTTTCTCTCGGAGTTTTATGGAGTGATTTCAAGTTTGGATGGTTGGATCACAAGATTTGTGCAAGAAATGGATGAATTAGTTGAAGCCTTCTCTTTCCTTTTCTCTCTAAGAAATTCGGCCAAAGCAAGACAAAATGAAGATGATTTTTGGTCTAAATTGGTATTTAGTAAAGTTAGGAATTAGTAGTCAAAGTCCAAGTTCCAACCATGTGAAGACACCTAGCATCCCTTTTTGTTAAAACTTATCCTTTTGTCTTTCCATCATTAACTATCTAAGCAACCTCTAATTATCTCTTAACATCTAGCAAATTAAACCCAGTACACAAAACTTAGCCTAATTGGCCCAATTTTACTGAACTTACTGCACTAGCGGGTCCCACGCCCGGTATACGCTCCAAAAATCTCATGAACTAAATTATACTAGAAAAATAATTAAAAAACCCTATTTATTCATAAAAATTATCTAGAAAATTTTTCTAATAAAGAAAATGCATAAGAAGCGTGCAAATAAATAAAATAAAGCCTAGAAAATAAGAAATTTTACGGGTTCTCACAGAGTTCTCGTATCTTTATTGAGTGTGTTTTATTGTTAATTGTAAATTACTTGAACTTTATAGCTTTAATTCTTGTACAAATGTTATTGTTACTTGAACTATTTGTTTGCATGTTTTTCTTGGCCTCACTGAGCATTAGCTCATCTCATTAGTTCGTTTTCCTTAACAGGAACTCGGAATAAAAGATTTTGGAGAAGCCGACTTGATTACTTTTGTTTAGAATTTTTGGATGTAATTGATTAGTCGACTTCTAGTGGTTGTATTTTTGGAGAAAGTTGATGTACTTTTGGTAATTTATGATGTAAGATTTGAATGTTCCATTAAGGAAGCGACTTTTCTTTACTTCGACTTTTATTATTAGTTGTTTATCCTTAAGTTTGAATTGGATTCGTATTGAGTCTTGGTGAGAGTTAGACAGGCATTCCGTGGATACCCTTGGGTTTGCCCTAGGGAAAAGGGAAGGCGTCACAGGAGCTATCAATTGCACACCCTTGACTAATACCAACACCAAATAAGCAATTAACAAACTATATAACTTTATTGTTTTGCCTTTAAATCTTTCTAGTTCAACTACTAGCTTCCATGTTCAACTGCTAGTTTTTCATTTTCAGCCTCCAATGCATTCATTGACCTCAAAACTCTTGGGATGACTTTAGTTGCCCTGTTGCAAATTGGCTCATCGTATCACTCAAAGTAGTTGCATGTTCCTCTTTCTTCTCAAGCCAACTCAAGTGAAATTAGTAATGCAATATGTGAGGTACTTTTTTTATTGCCATAAACTCAATTAAATTACTTACCCCATATTTCGAACATTCATAAAATCTTCGTGAAAGATTTGAAGCCATCCACAAGATTACAAGACGAGTTATCACACTGTAATTATAGTATTTAAGTTTGTTGGAACTTCTACTTTGAGAAGATCCACTCATCACAAAATATTTATTTCTACCGTTTTGCAGTAATTAGGTTCGAGCTTGATGAGAAGAAAATTCCAGCAAAGCTGCCTCTGCATTCTCTTTCTTCATTGCCCTGTTTTTGTTCTAAGCTTCTCTGACTAGTCTCTCAAGACAAAGGATTTGATCTTCTTTTGCCATTTTTGAGCATTTTTCTATTTTTTTATTGATTTTCTCATTTGATTAAAGGTCAGCCTCGGTAAACAGACAAATATACTCATTCTTTCTATTGTCTGGTGGTAATAAGATTTGAATAACAATAGTTGCTCCACCACATAGGGATTGGTTGGGATTAAAAACTTTTGTTAGAAGACCATTATGTCTCAAATTTAAGATGGAGCACTAAAAATGGTTTACAAAAAAAAGTTGACAGTCTATTCCGAGAATTTGTTCCATAAAACTCATGTAACTTTGTATATCAAAAGCTTTAATATTTTGGGGTGTTTTTAAAATTAAAATTAGAAAATTTGCCTTTTCGGACCCTAAACTTTTACATTAAAAATAATTTTGTCCCTTAGGAGCTATTTTAACCAAATTAGTTTTCAAACTAATTTTTTACTTCCAATCTTGGACTGATGCAGCGGCACCATTGCGATTTACACATTCCATGTGGTCAGAGAAGGGCATAATGATCGTATAAGGGTAAATTTCTTCATTTAACAAATTAGAATTAGAAATATTTTCAATTTAAATTAACTTCTAAAAATACAAGTTTGGAGCTGCTATTCCCTGTTGCCATTAGGGTACATGATAGAGTTCAAACTCTTTTCTCAATTTTCTTTGGTGGGATACATCAAAAAATGAATTTTAGCTTTAGTTATAGTGCATCAAAATCTATATTAGAAAGTGGCCAATCACCAGGGGGGTAAAGAGGAGAACTGAATACTACATTAGGGACGAGGCAATACATTATGGTTATCATGAATTGTGTTAAATAGTGACATCATGAACTTTGGCGAACCGAGGAAAAAGATTCCATTACTGCAATAATTGTGGGGTAATTTTTAAATTTTGGAAATATTTTCAGATATTAGAATTAAATATTGAATTTGTACAATAAATGGAGCTATTAATATGATTACAATCATCACCAAACGTTTCAAATTTTTTTTCTTGTGCCATATGATCCACCTATACCCTAGATGACTAGAAATCAAATGGCAAGATTATTGAAAGATCTAAGGAAAGCCAAAGAAGATAGCTATTTGTTGAAAATTAAAATTGTAAAGTTGGAAGAACAAACCAGGAGAATGAAGCAGGCCATGAGAAAGATAAAAAAAATAAAATCAAGTCATCAGTGGTGGAATTGATTTGTTGTAGTATTTTGTTAGTTTTAGACGAATAAAAAATATAAGGTGTTATGGATCTTAGACTCAAAATGCTGTATTTATGAAGTTAGAAACTTTAAATTGTGCCTTTGGTATATGGTTAGGTGAACATTCATTTTTTGTAACCACTTCGAAGAAATGCATTCAGTGGTTGTTCAATTCAGAAATTTGGACATATTATGTTGCATTGATTGTGAAAATTAGTGTGACAAAAATAATTTTGACAGAATTTTGCCTATAATTTTGACAGAATTTTACATTTCCCTAAAAGCAAGTAGACCAAACATTTCAAAAAAAATATAATTAGCAATTTCATAATACAATCAACAATTCCAGAAATAGCTATCCAAAATGAATTGAGAGTCACGTAGACAAGGCAAGCTAACATTGCCTTGTCATTACCAAAGAGTTGAATATTAATGTCTAAGTCTCGAAATTAGGTAGTTTAATACATTTATAGATATTAAATACAAAAGATTATATTCCCCAAACATCAACATAGACTAGGATAATGTTCAATAGTAGCAACTCTGTGACAGCCCCACCTTCCCCTAAGGCGAACCAAAGGGTTCAGCGGACCGCCTGCCCAACTCTCACTAGGACTACAGAGACACACAACACAACCTCACTTAACTTGCGATAGATGTTCGAAGAAAACAACCAATCGAAGGCTAATAGGTCACTTACACACAAGCTAAATCGTTTCGAATGATAATATAGTGCTCGAATGCTTCGACGGATGCAAAAATAAAATAAAATAAGATAAACAAAAACGAGCTGCGGATGAATAGTGACTGCCACATCACTATCCGGCCGGATTCTTGGCCGGATTGGAGGCAGAAGTCGACCTCAAAGGGTTCAAAATCCCCTGCAAATCCGGCCAGGTATCCAGCCAAAACTTGGCCGGATTCTGCGAACAGTAACTTTTCCAAAATGTTTCTTTCCTTGATCGATCCTCGTACTCAACCGGAACACAACCGAAACAAGTACACTTTATCCAACACTCATGACAACACATTACTCAAGAAAATAGTTCACATATACAAGAGTAAACACTTTTATAAATCCACGTTCTTAAGCTTTACAAATCAGACGGAACTTGGAATCAAAATACATTTAGGGTTTTCAACTACCGAAGAGCTATACAAAAGAACAATTGAAGGCCTAACTAGCTCAACTCGCTTCTCAAAACATGGTTCCGAAAGTTGTTCATGTAAGGAAAACAAATTAACGGAAACGGGGTGAGATAGAAGCTCAGTGAGGTACCAAAAGTATAACAACCACAAATCATGATATTTCTCTTTAAGACACATAGACACGTCAAATAAAAGAAATGAACGAACACCACAAATTAAAGGATACAGGTGGCTCTCAGGAGCCAAATCCCCGTTGCAGTACTTGATCCGACTACGTTGACCCTCCGTCAACTTTTAAATAAGGAAACCAATCCAGTAGAACACCACTTTAACGCCAAATCCCGTTCACCAATCATACCCCCTTACCGGGCCCGAACGCTAAACAAGAACGGAAATGGTAATATTCGAGTATATCGAAAATCTAGAGTCTCCAATACCCAAAGATTTCCCAGGAACAGGCACCCATGGATTATCAAATTTTCTTGACCAAGCCTGTGATGCCCCGAAAGAATGAGTGTGAGAATCCGAAAATTTTTATATATTTTCTAGACGTTATTTTGTTTCCTTGTCTATAATTTTGTACCTTTCTTCAATATATTAATTTCCTATACATTTTTATAAGGGAATATAGTTTTCAAATCATTTTCTTGATACAAGTTAGTCCACGTTAAGTTTGAAGTGTATTATGGACGTGGGACCCGCTAGTGTGGTAAATGCGATATATTTTTGACAACTTGTTGGAGTTTCGTATTAAGTGATGTTATTTTACAAGGTGCTAAGAGATAATTAGAGGTTACTTAGATGGTTAATCTTGGAGAGACAAAGGGATAAGAATAAACTGAAGAAAGGCCAAGTGTCGCGATCCGATTGGAAGTTGACTTGCCTAACTTTTATTTAACTTTCCTAAACTCCAATTTTGACTAACATTTTCTCATTTTCTTTACCCTTCTTGGCTGAGACATGTAGAGAGAAAAGAGAGGAAAAACATTCATCTTGTTACTTCAATTCTTGTCCAAATCTTGAGTTCCAACCGATTAAATTGCAAACCACTCCATAAAACTTGCTAGCTATGGAAGGTTAAAGGTGTTGGTGGAGTTGTTTTGGAGGAGGAAAGATTAAGCTCCTACCTTTCTTGTGGTTTTAAGGTATTTTGCCAAGAACATCCTCTTTACTTCAATTCATTGCTTATTAGTGGTTTTTAGTTGTTTTAGATGTTGTTTTGTGGAAGATTTGGTGATTTCTATGGTGGTTTGAGAAAATTCCAGATTTTAGGAAATCTTGTTTTCAGTTCTGTCTGTTTCTGTTTGCCTATGTTAGAGGCTGAATTAGGCTTAGCACAAAACACAAAAGTTATATAGAATCATGTTTTATAGTTGCTTGAAAAATTTCAGCTCAATCGGAGCAATATAGCCTATGAAAAGACCGAAGTACCCCTACTGCCCTGTTTCTGTCCGAAACTGATAATCAGCTTATGTAATTGGTTAATTTGACCAGGAATATTACTGAATTGGTTATTGATGTCTTCTTAAGAATTATAACGTTGTATCTTAGCTTTCAAATGGCTTTGGAATTACCTGAATTGGAGTTGTGTGTGCTGAGATATGAGTGAATGAATCAGGACTGCTAGTTGAATTTCACAGTGAGCTTTGAACTGGAAAATCTGTAGTTGTTTTGGTAAATTTGACCTAGTTAGGGTGAGAACTGGACTGAGTGGTCTTCATGAAAGTTGTAGGTCTTTGTCTTAGCTTCGAAATGGTATAAATTACATTCCAATTCGATAAGGGTAGCTTCACTTATGGATATTGTGCCGAAAGGTGTTAAACGGAACTTTTATACGTTAACTGCGATCGTTGCGGAAAAGTTACGCTTGAGGGAATAAATTTCGGTTTCTAGGGTTTAATTAGGGGTTTTTCTAATGGTGGCTCTTAAGCTTCTAATTAGCTTTGATTGAGGGATATTGTGGCCTAATTAGATATATTTTATTGCTTATTAACCGTATGTGTGATTGGTAATATATTGTAGGTTGGAAATGAAGTATTTATGGGGAAATGCTGTCCGAACTTTGAGAATGTATGATTGCTTTGAGTTTGTGATTTAGGGCTTGGACTCGGGCAAGGTAATGATATATGATGGATGGTTTCTGAGCCGTGGAGGTGAGTGACCCTAAACTGTTTCCAAAGTACTTTTGAAATGTTTCTTGCATTATTTACCCCATTGCATATCATGTGTGCGCGCATGTGAGTTCATGACATGTTTTGGTTTAAATGAGTTCTTGGGGAGTCTTGTGTTGAACACCACTGTCTCCACTCCTGTTTATTGTTCATGACACGATCTGGAGCACCAACGTTGCTCCCCCTTATTGTTTAACGTCAAGTAATCTATTTGAGCGTTGGGTGTTTAAGTACAATGGTTTCACTAGCTCATGAGAGCAATAAACATACATTTGATCACTGATTCATGACATCATTGAAATGAACGATGGTGAAATATATTTGATTACTGATTTTATTGGTTACTCACTGAGCTTTTAGCTCACCCCAAAACTATTTTTATTTTCCCTCCACAAGGCTCGTGGCGAAGGAAGGCTTGTAGTACTTATTCACGTGACTGGATGGCATATATCTTGTACAGTTTGGATTTGGAATCATTTTATGTATAGTTGGGAATTGTTTCCGCTTCGCTTATGACATGTAATTATTGGAGAATTTGATGTATATTTGAGATTTATATTGTAATCTATTTGAGGAATGTAGTGAGCGACTGAGTCCCAGCGAGAGCTAGGCAGGCGGTCCGCCGAACCCTTTGGTTCGCCTTAGGGGGAGGTGGGGCTGTCACAAAGCCCTTGCTGGCTCGATCCAATTGACTTCCCATGAGATTGAACTCAGATTTAAGAGGAAGGTCGTTGGATGCACTTCCAAATGATATTATAACAGGCACAGGTAATAGATTCAAGTATTTACAGGAATCAAGTCACACAGGCCAGAGAACGAGTGTGATAAAGTACACACTCGTCTCGTACAAAATAAACAATCGGTAAGGACATTCAAATAGCAATTTACAAGTACAGATAACCAGTTTAGCAATAATTCAGGGGAGTGGTACACTCACCAGTTAAAGCAAGGATACGTCAAAAGTTTCAACCAAGGTAGGGCTCTAATCACCAAAAAACCCTAGAATAACTAAGGTAAACAATTATGGTTCCCATAGCCACAAATCCAGTAAATAAAATGCACAAATGAGACTCGACTACAAGTCATAGACCTCGCCAAATAACGACTCGTGCAAGTGTGCAAAACATGATTTTGGGATGAAAAGCTAACATGAAGACCTAGGGCTCGAACAACCCCAAAAGCCCTTCTTATATATATCCCAAACCAAACCAAACTCGATGAAATCCAACACTCCCAAAACTTGGACAGCATATCTCCTACATTTCCTTACTTTTCCATCCTGCAAGCAACACCAATTCATCTCAAATCAACCACATAAACATCATAGACTATAAAATACACTTTTGGGCACAATAAGCACAACTAAAGCTACACTTATCGGATTGAAACGAATCTTATGGCGTTTCGAAGCCAAAACATATACCTACATTTCTTATGAAGACCTCCAAAGCCAAATCATGCATTTTCATGGTCAAAAATGGAAATCCCCACGAAAACAGAAATCTGGCCGCAAAACAGGGTTAATGGGCAGTCAAGGGTATTTCGGTGATTTCATGGGATACAGTACTCGGATCGAGCTGAAATTTTGCAGGAAGCTATTTAACACCATTTTCTACAACTTTCATGTTTTAACCTAAGCCTGATTTTGTGAGGACCCAAAAAATTTCTTATTTTTATCGAATATTAATGGTTTAATTAAGTATTTACCCACCTGTTTTTCCGAAATAATTTATTACGACCATTTTAAATCCATTCATATGGAATAATGTCTTCATTATAATTTTAAAATGCCCCGTTAACAACTTCAATTTTCAGAGGATTGTTTAGGTGAGAAATAATGAACACGAGTGTTTCCAGGTGATATTATATTCGAAAGTATGATTATCCTGGGGAAATTAAGATCGGACAATAGTAGATTAAGAAAAGTTAATCGAGAATTAAAGGTGAATAAGTTCTAAGTGAGCATATACTACTCACGCATGGATAGTTTTCCAAAAGACGCATGGATACAAATTTATTGGAGATTTGAGGAGTTAATACTCGACTCATGTGAGGACTCGTAAAACTCCTATTAAAACCCTATTTTGAGCTTATTTAATTATTTACTTGTTCATTTATTCCGAGTATTATTTTCTAGATCTATTAGACCTAAATACATGATAATATAACTTCGTTATATTTTTAAAGTGATTCGTTTCGAAAATTAATTTCCTGGAGCGCGTTTAGTAAAAATAGTGAATAGTACTTGGAGATTTTATCCGCGTAGTAGCACAATAAGCTTGGAATATTGGAGACTTGTACTATGGTCCTAAAATAGGTAATCTTATGAATAAATACTCAAGTGATAGTTAATAGTGCAATCGTTATAAGAATTTCTCGGAAGTTTCGCGTTATAACGTTAAATTTGACGGTACGCGTTTTCACACGCGCGACTTTATTTGAGGGACCTTAGACCCTTATTTCAAGACAATTAAGAGTGAATAATACTTACATGAATATAAATGTATTGGAGGTTTAGTGCAATAGTGAACCAAACGCGCGAGAAAATCGAGCCGTAATCGCACCAAACGGCCCCTAATGAGAGTTGACTTTTGGGTGAATTTACACCACTCATTTAATCTTCTCTTGGAAGCTAAAAGAAATCTGATCAATCTCCATGTTCTCTCACCAAGACAGCCGGCCATCACCCTCCTCTCTCTCACTCTCTTGCTTCACAAATTTCTTCACTAAATCAACCCAAAACCTCAACCAATCTTCACCAAACTTGGAGATCATGTGACGCCCCGAAAAAAAATGAGTTTGAGAACCCGGAAATTTTCTAATTTTCTAGGGTTTATTTTTTTAACGCCCGCCTTTTCTACATTTACTTTATTAGAAAAATTTCCCAAATAAATTTTATGAGCAAAGATAGTTTTAAAATGATTTTTCTGGTATCGGTTAGTTTTAAGAAAAACGGCGCAAACCGGCGGGTCCCGCGCACTACCGGTTGAACGCACTACTTGATCACCACTTTCTTGTCATACAAGTTTATCACTAATGGAGCAAAATATCCCCCCCTCATACTTATCCACATGGCTGAAATTTGTGGCCAAAAATGTAAGGGAGAGAGAGAAAAATTTGTATGGTTTTGGTGGTGACAAGTGTCACCACCCTATGGCTCTTTGATTAATTTTTTTTTCCTTGTTCTTTTATCCTTCATTTTAGCTCATTTTTCTTCATTTCTTTCTGTTTTGGTCGAGCTCAAGAGAGAGAGAAAGGGAGAGCAAGAAAAACAACCATTTCATCTTGAGTTTGCACCAACCAAGTGAGGAAATCAAATTCTAAACCGATTAAAGAGTGAGTTGTGATCTTGGGAAGCTAGGGGAACTAAAAATTTCCAAAGGAGGTGAAGTATCACTCTTCCAAGCTTTGTCTTTGAGGTATGAAATCTGATCATGGTCTTTGATCTTGTGAATCTTGTGTAAATTAGCTTGGCAACTCAAATTTGGTGGTGAATCATGGATGCAATCATGTTTTGGGGGTTTTTTCCTTGTGGTATTATGAACTAGGGTTTGCTGATTTCTGCCCAAACTTGCTATATGGTTACTATATGTTGAATATAAGATTATACAAGGGGCTTTGGTAGTGATTGGAACAAGGAATTGAAGAAAGTTCAATTGAAACCAAAAGATTTCAGATTTCTGGAAATTTTCATCCTATTCTGCCCGTTTTTGTTGCACCATGTTAGAGGCCGAATTGGCCTTGGCTTAAAACATGAACGTTGTAGGGAATGACATTTTAGAGGTGCTTGTAAAATTTCAGGTCAATCGGAGCAGTGTATCTTGTGAAAAGACGGAATTACCCTTGCTGTCCTGGTTTACCCAGAATTGGAGAATTGCGACTGTAATTGGTGAATTTGGTCTGGAATGCTTCCGAATTAGTTGTTTAGGTCTTCTGATGAAATGTAACCCTGTTTCTAAGCTTTTGGGTGGCTTTGGAATTTCTGGATTTGGACTTGTGTAGGCTGAGTTATGATGTTTATGCCGGAATGCGTTTTGTAAACCTGTTTTTGTGATTCTGGTGTGGTATCTTGCATTTTTGACCTGGTTACACTCGAAACTGGGTTGAGTGACCTTCTACAATATTGTAACCCTATCTCTTAGCTTCGAAACGGTGGGTCTTGTACCTTCATCCGACAATCATAGCGCCTTTGGTACCATTACCGGAAAATGACGTCAAAACTGTTTTTCTGGTTTTGAGCTTAAGTTTCATTTCCGGATTTTTTTCCCCCTAGCTTGACTTGCACTAGTACTACTTGGAGCTTGCTGAATGACTATGGATGAACTTGTTGTTGTGTGTGTACCTTTGGGACTAGCTGAGGAAATAATGAAGCCATGATGGCTGGAAAAGTTAGCAAATGTAGGGGAAGTGCTGTCCGAACTTTTAAAGGATTTGTTTGCATTGAGTTTGTGATCTAAGACTTGGGTTTGAGCAAGGCAATGATACATGATGGATGATTTCTGAGCCATTGAGGTGAGTGACCTCAAACTATTTCTGAAGTTCTTTATGAACCGTTTCCTGCATTATTTACTTTTAAACTGTTTCCAAAAGTTACTTTTGAACTGTTTTCTTGCATATCATGCGTACTTGCATATGAGTGTCCCTTGGTTGCTGTAATTCTTGACTTATTGGCTTGTCATTATTAATTGAAAATGTGTTAAGTACTTTCGATGATTGTTAAAACGAGTTTTCTAGGCGAGTGTGTACTTTATCGCACTCGACCTAAATAAATATGAATTTTCAATGATTAATGATTAAATGCTAGTTGCGCATGATGTAAGCCTTTTGGCTGAACTGGCCACTGCCCTTCGTTACCGATCGACTCGAGCCAGAAGCGGACTCGGTCGGGCGATATGGTGACCCTGGGTGAATTTGGTATACTCGAGTATTACCTTGTAGTCCGGCTACGTCCAGATGGGTGGAGTCCGGCCAACGTCGGATGGGTGGAGTCCGGTCAACGTCCGGAAAAGGGGATGAACGAATAAAAAGATGAACGAGGATTTATTTATAAAAATGAAATTTTCAAATAATTGGAGGAATAAGGGGAAATGTCAGGGGAACGAACAAATGAATAGCTCCATGTGAGCGGTATCCTTTTAATGAATATGTTACTATCGCTTTCCATTGTAATTGTTTCTTGAATTATTGATTATTGATGGTTAATGTGTTGGCTTTGTTATGAAATTTCATGTTCGGAACCTTATTGAGATTTTAGCTCATTGAGCTTTGTGGAATTACCATGTGGTGTCATTTTCTGCTTTTGTTTTACTCTCACTGTGCAAATGTTGACCTGTAACAAAATTACATTTTTACCCCCGATTACTTATTGAACTTCTAAAACATTACAATGATTTCACTGGCTCACGAGAGCAAAAATACGTACATCTGATTTCTGAACCATGACATCAATGAAATGAATTTTTGTGAAAACTATTTGATTACTGATTTTACTGGTTACTCACTGGGCTTTTAGCTCACCCCAAAAATGTTTTATTCCCCCCCACAGGGCTCAAGGCGAAGGAAGGGCTTGTTGTGCTTATTCACGTGACTGGATGGCTTATATCGTTTACAGTTTAAGTTTGGATCTATTTTATGTACGAGTTGGTCTTGTATAAATATTTGAAATTGATATGGATGTAAGTATACATTCCACGATTGGAATCAGTTTCCGCTGCATTTGTGACATGTAATTATTGGAGACTTGGATGTATGTTTGTGGACCATGTGATGTATATTAGAGATTTATATTGTAATTCATTTGAGGATTGTAGTGATCGACTGAGTCCCGGCGAGAGCTGGGCAGGCGGCCCGCCGAACCCTCTGGTTCGCCTTAGGGGGAGGTGGGGCCGTCACAGTTGGTATCAGAGCTTAGGCTTCAGATCTCGATAGTGTATCCTAGGCTTGAAGTTTAGGATGCCGGACAGTGGGTTTGGTTTGAAATATTAGTGATTCTTGCGGGATGTCTCGACTTGATTAGTACAAGTGGAATGTCGAGGACGACATTCTTTTAAGGAGGGGAGATTGTGACGCCCCGAAAAAAAATGAGTTTGAGAACCCGGAAATTTTCTAATTTTCTAGGGTTTATTTTTTTAACGCCCGCCTTTTCTACATTTACTTTATTAGAAAAATTTCCCAAATAAATTTTATGAGCAAAGATAGTTTTAAAATGATTTTTCTGGTATCGGTTAGTTTTAAGAAAAACGGCGCAAACCGGCGGGTCCCGCGCACTACCGGTTGAACGCACTACTTGATCACCACTTTCTTGTCATACAAGTTTATCACTAATGGAGCAAAATATCCCCCCCTCATACTTATCCACATGGCTGAAATTTGTGGCCAAAAATGTAAGGGAGAGAGAGAAAAATTTGTATGGTTTTGGTGGTGACAAGTGTCACCACCCTATGGCTCTTTGATTAATTTTTTTTTCCTTGTTCTTTTATCCTTCATTTTAGCTCATTTTTCTTCATTTCTTTCTGTTTTGGTCGAGCTCAAGAGAGAGAGAAAGGGAGAGCAAGAAAAACAACCATTTCATCTTGAGTTTGCACCAACCAAGTGAGGAAATCAAATTCTAAACCGATTAAAGAGTGAGTTGTGATCTTGGGAAGCTAGGGGAACTAAAAATTTCCAAAGGAGGTGAAGTATCACTCTTCCAAGCTTTGTCTTTGAGGTATGAAATCTGATCATGGTCTTTGATCTTGTGAATCTTGTGTAAATTAGCTTGGCAACTCAAATTTGGTGGTGAATCATGGATGCAATCATGTTTTGGGGGTTTTTTCCTTGTGGTATTATGAACTAGGGTTTGCTGATTTCTGCCCAAACTTGCTATATGGTTACTATATGTTGAATATAAGATTATACAAGGGGCTTTGGTAGTGATTGGAACAAGGAATTGAAGAAAGTTCAATTGAAACCAAAAGATTTCAGATTTCTGGAAATTTTCATCCTATTCTGCCCGTTTTTGTTGTACCATGTTAGAGGCCGAATTGGCCTTGGCTTAAAACATGAACGTTGTAGGGAATGACATTTTAGAGGTGCTTGTAAAATTTCAGGTCAATCGGAGCAGTGTATCTTGTGAAAAGACGGAATTACCCTTGCTGTCCTGGTTTACCCAGAATTGGAGAATTGCGACTGTAATTGGTGAATTTGGTCTGGAATGCTTCCGAATTAGTTGTTTAGGTCTTCTGATGAAATGTAACCCTGTTTCTAAGCTTTTGGGTGGCTTTGGAATTTCTGGATTTGGACTTGTGTAGGCTGAGTTATGATGTTTATGCCGGAATGCGTTTTGTAAACCTGTTTTTGTGATTCTGGTGTGGTATCTTGCATTTTTGACCTGGTTACACTCGAAACTGGGTTGAGTGACCTTCTACAATATTGTAACCCTATCTCTTAGCTTCGAAACGGTGGGTCTTGTACCTTCATCCGACAATCATAGCGCCTTTGGTACCATTACCGGAAAATGACGTCAAAACTGTTTTTCTGGTTTTGAGCTTAAGTTTCATTTCCGGATTTTTTTCCCCCTAGCTTGACTTGCACTAGTACTACTTGGAGCTTGCTGAATGACTATGGATGAACTTGTTGTTGTGTGTGTACCTTTGGGACTAGCTGAGGAAATAATGAAGCCATGATGGCTGGAAAAGTTAGCAAATGTAGGGGAAGTGCTGTCCGAACTTTTAAAGGATTTGTTTGCATTGAGTTTGTGATCTAAGACTTGGGTTTGAGCAAGGCAATGATACATGATGGATGATTTCTGAGCCATTGAGGTGAGTGACCTCAAACTATTTCTGAAGTTCTTTATGAACCGTTTCCTGCATTATTTACTTTTAAACTGTTTCCAAAAGTTACTTTTGAACTGTTTTCTTGCATATCATGCGTACTTGCATATGAGTGTCCCTTGGTTGCTGTAATTCTTGACTTATTGGCTTGTCATTATTAATTGAAAATGTGTTAAGTACTTTCGATGATTGTTAAAACGAGTTTTCTAGGCGAGTGTGTACTTTATCGCACTCGACCTAAATAAATATGAATTTTCAATGATTAATGATTAAATGCTAGTTGCGCATGATGTAAGCCTTTTGGCTGAACTGGCCACTGCCCTTCGTTACCGATCGACTCGAGCCAGAAGCGGACTCGGTCGGGCGATATGGTGACCCTGGGTGAATTTGGTATACTCGAGTATTACCTTGTAGTCCGGCTACGTCCAGATGGGTGGAGTCCGGCCAACGTCGGATGGGTGGAGTCCGGTCAACGTCCGGAAAAGGGGATGAACGAATAAAAAGATGAACGAGGATTTATTTATAAAAATGAAATTTTCAAATAATTGGAGGAATAAGGGGAAATGTCAGGGGAACGAACAAATGAATAGCTCCATGTGAGCGGTATCCTTTTAATGAATATGTTACTATCGCTTTCCATTGTAATTGTTTCTTGAATTATTGATTATTGATGGTTAATGTGTTGGCTTTGTTATGAAATTTCATGTTCGGAACCTTATTGAGATTTTAGCTCATTGAGCTTTGTGGAATTACCATGTGGTGTCATTTTCTGCTTTTGTTTTACTCTCACTGTGCAAATGTTGACCTGTAACAAAATTACATTTTTACCCCCGATTACTTATTGAACTTCTAAAACATTACAATGATTTCACTGGCTCACGAGAGCAAAAATACGTACATCTGATTTCTGAACCATGACATCAATGAAATGAATTTTTGTGAAAACTATTTGATTACTGATTTTACTGGTTACTCACTGGGCTTTTAGCTCACCCCAAAAATGTTTTATTCCCCCCCACAGGGCTCAAGGCGAAGGAAGGGCTTGTTGTGCTTATTCACGTGACTGGATGGCTTATATCGTTTACAGTTTAAGTTTGGATCTATTTTATGTACGAGTTGGTCTTGTATAAATATTTGAAATTGATATGGATGTAAGTATACATTCCACGATTGGAATCAGTTTCCGCTGCATTTGTGACATGTAATTATTGGAGACTTGGATGTATGTTTGTGGACCATGTGATGTATATTAGAGATTTATATTGTAATTCATTTGAGGATTGTAGTGATCGACTGAGTCCCGGCGAGAGCTGGGCAGGCGGCCCGCCGAACCCTCTGGTTCGCCTTAGGGGGAGGTGGGGCCGTCACAGTTGGTATCAGAGCTTAGGCTTCAGATCTCGATAGTGTATCCTAGGCTTGAAGTTTAGGATGCCGGACAGTGGGTTTGGTTTGAAATATTAGTGATTCTTGCGGGATGTCTCGACTTGATTAGTACAAGTGGAATGTCGAGGACGACATTCTTTTAAGGAGGGGAGATTGTGACGCCCCGAAAAAAAATGAGTTTGAGAACCCGGAAATTTTCTAATTTTCTAGGGTTTATTTTTTTAACGCCCGCCTTTTCTACATTTACTTTATTAGAAAAATTTCCCAAATAAATTTTATGAGCAAAGATAGTTTTAAAATGATTTTTCTGGTATCGGTTAGTTTTAAGAAAAACGGCGCAAACCGGCGGGTCCCGCGCACTACCGGTTGAACGCACTACTTGATCACCACTTTCTTGTCATACAAGTTTATCACTAATGGAGCAAAATATCCCCCCCTCATACTTATCCACATGGCTGAAATTTGTGGCCAAAAATGTAAGGGAGAGAGAGAAAAATTTGTATGGTTTTGGTGGTGACAAGTGTCACCACCCTATGGCTCTTTGATTAATTTTTTTTTCCTTGTTCTTTTATCCTTCATTTTAGCTCATTTTTCTTCATTTCTTTCTGTTTTGGTCGAGCTCAAGAGAGAGAGAAAGGGAGAGCAAGAAAAACAACCATTTCATCTTGAGTTTGCACCAACCAAGTGAGGAAATCAAATTCTAAACCGATTAAAGAGTGAGTTGTGATCTTGGGAAGCTAGGGGAACTAAAAATTTCCAAAGGAGGTGAAGTATCACTCTTCCAAGCTTTGTCTTTGAGGTATGAAATCTGATCATGGTCTTTGATCTTGTGAATCTTGTGTAAATTAGCTTGGCAACTCAAATTTGGTGGTGAATCATGGATGCAATCATGTTTTGGGGGTTTTTTCCTTGTGGTATTATGAACTAGGGTTTGCTGATTTCTGCCCAAACTTGCTATATGGTTACTATATGTTGAATATAAGATTATACAAGGGGCTTTGGTAGTGATTGGAACAAGGAATTGAAGAAAGTTCAATTGAAACCAAAAGATTTCAGATTTCTGGAAATTTTCATCCTATTCTGCCCGTTTTTGTTGCACCATGTTAGAGGCCGAATTGGCCTTGGCTTAAAACATGAACGTTGTAGGGAATGACATTTTAGAGGTGCTTGTAAAATTTCAGGTCAATCGGAGCAGTGTATCTTGTGAAAAGACGGAATTACCCTTGCTGTCCTGGTTTACCCAGAATTGGAGAATTGCGACTGTAATTGGTGAATTTGGTCTGGAATGCTTCCGAATTAGTTGTTTAGGTCTTCTGATGAAATGTAACCCTGTTTCTAAGCTTTTGGGTGGCTTTGGAATTTCTGGATTTGGACTTGTGTAGGCTGAGTTATGATGTTTATGCCGGAATGCGTTTTGTAAACCTGTTTTTGTGATTCTGGTGTGGTATCTTGCATTTTTGACCTGGTTACACTCGAAACTGGGTTGAGTGACCTTCTACAATATTGTAACCCTATCTCTTAGCTTCGAAACGGTGGGTCTTGTACCTTCATCCGACAATCATAGCGCCTTTGGTACCATTACCGGAAAATGACGTCAAAACTGTTTTTCTGGTTTTGAGCTTAAGTTTCATTTCCGGATTTTTTTCCCCCTAGCTTGACTTGCACTAGTACTACTTGGAGCTTGCTGAATGACTATGGATGAACTTGTTGTTGTGTGTGTACCTTTGGGACTAGCTGAGGAAATAATGAAGCCATGATGGCTGGAAAAGTTAGCAAATGTAGGGGAAGTGCTGTCCGAACTTTTAAAGGATTTGTTTGCATTGAGTTTGTGATCTAAGACTTGGGTTTGAGCAAGGCAATGATACATGATGGATGATTTCTGAGCCATTGAGGTGAGTGACCTCAAACTATTTCTGAAGTTCTTTATGAACCGTTTCCTGCATTATTTACTTTTAAACTGTTTCCAAAAGTTACTTTTGAACTGTTTTCTTGCATATCATGCGTACTTGCATATGAGTGTCCCTTGGTTGCTGTAATTCTTGACTTATTGGCTTGTCATTATTAATTGAAAATGTGTTAAGTACTTTCGATGATTGTTAAAACGAGTTTTCTAGGCGAGTGTGTACTTTATCGCACTCGACCTAAATAAATATGAATTTTCAATGATTAATGATTAAATGCTAGTTGCGCATGATGTAAGCCTTTTGGCTGAACTGGCCACTGCCCTTCGTTACCGATCGACTCGAGCCAGAAGCGGACTCGGTCGGGCGATATGGTGACCCTGGGTGAATTTGGTATACTCGAGTATTACCTTGTAGTCCGGCTACGTCCAGATGGGTGGAGTCCGGCCAACGTCGGATGGGTGGAGTCCGGTCAACGTCCGGAAAAGGGGATGAACGAATAAAAAGATGAACGAGGATTTATTTATAAAAATGAAATTTTCAAATAATTGGAGGAATAAGGGGAAATGTCAGGGGAACGAACAAATGAATAGCTCCATGTGAGCGGTATCCTTTTAATGAATATGTTACTATCGCTTTCCATTGTAATTGTTTCTTGAATTATTGATTATTGATGGTTAATGTGTTGGCTTTGTTATGAAATTTCATGTTCGGAACCTTATTGAGATTTTAGCTCATTGAGCTTTGTGGAATTACCATGTGGTGTCATTTTCTGCTTTTGTTTTACTCTCACTGTGCAAATGTTGACCTGTAACAAAATTACATTTTTACCCCCGATTACTTATTGAACTTCTAAAACATTACAATGATTTCACTGGCTCACGAGAGCAAAAATACGTACATCTGATTTCTGAACCATGACATCAATGAAATGAATTTTTGTGAAAACTATTTGATTACTGATTTTACTGGTTACTCACTGGGCTTTTAGCTCACCCCAAAAATGTTTTATTCCCCCCCACAGGGCTCAAGGCGAAGGAAGGGCTTGTTGTGCTTATTCACGTGACTGGATGGCTTATATCGTTTACAGTTTAAGTTTGGATCTATTTTATGTACGAGTTGGTCTTGTATAAATATTTGAAATTGATATGGATGTAAGTATACATTCCACGATTGGAATCAGTTTCCGCTGCATTTGTGACATGTAATTATTGGAGACTTGGATGTATGTTTGTGGACCATGTGATGTATATTAGAGATTTATATTGTAATTCATTTGAGGATTGTAGTGATCGACTGAGTCCCGGCGAGAGCTGGGCAGGCGGCCCGCCGAACCCTCTGGTTCGCCTTAGGGGGAGGTGGGGCCGTCACAGTTGGTATCAGAGCTTAGGCTTCAGATCTCGATAGTGTATCCTAGGCTTGAAGTTTAGGATGCCGGACAGTGGGTTTGGTTTGAAATATTAGTGATTCTTGCGGGATGTCTCGACTTGATTAGTACAAGTGGAATGTCGAGGACGACATTCTTTTAAGGAGGGGAGATTGTGACGCCCCGAAAAAAAATGAGTTTGAGAACCCGGAAATTTTCTAATTTTCTAGGGTTTATTTTTTTAACGCCCGCCTTTTCTACATTTACTTTATTAGAAAAATTTCCCAAATAAATTTTATGAGCAAAGATAGTTTTAAAATGATTTTTCTGGTATCGGTTAGTTTTAAGAAAAACGGCGCAAACCGGCGGGTCCCGCGCACTACCGGTTGAACGCACTACTTGATCACCACTTTCTTGTCATACAAGTTTATCACTAATGGAGCAAAATATCCCCCCCTCATACTTATCCACATGGCTGAAATTTGTGGCCAAAAATGTAAGGGAGAGAGAGAAAAATTTGTATGGTTTTGGTGGTGACAAGTGTCACCACCCTATGGCTCTTTGATTAATTTTTTTTTCCTTGTTCTTTTATCCTTCATTTTAGCTCATTTTTCTTCATTTCTTTCTGTTTTGGTCGAGCTCAAGAGAGAGAGAAAGGGAGAGCAAGAAAAACAACCATTTCATCTTGAGTTTGCACCAACCAAGTGAGGAAATCAAATTCTAAACCGATTAAAGAGTGAGTTGTGATCTTGGGAAGCTAGGGGAACTAAAAATTTCCAAAGGAGGTGAAGTATCACTCTTCCAAGCTTTGTCTTTGAGGTATGAAATCTGATCATGGTCTTTGATCTTGTGAATCTTGTGTAAATTAGCTTGGCAACTCAAATTTGGTGGTGAATCATGGATGCAATCATGTTTTGGGGGTTTTTTCCTTGTGGTATTATGAACTAGGGTTTGCTGATTTCTGCCCAAACTTGCTATATGGTTACTATATGTTGAATATAAGATTATACAAGGGGCTTTGGTAGTGATTGGAACAAGGAATTGAAGAAAGTTCAATTGAAACCAAAAGATTTCAGATTTCTGGAAATTTTCATCCTATTCTGCCCGTTTTTGTTGCACCATGTTAGAGGCCGAATTGGCCTTGGCTTAAAACATGAACGTTGTAGGGAATGACATTTTAGAGGTGCTTGTAAAATTTCAGGTCAATCGGAGCAGTGTATCTTGTGAAAAGACGGAATTACCCTTGCTGTCCTGGTTTACCCAGAATTGGAGAATTGCGACTGTAATTGGTGAATTTGGTCTGGAATGCTTCCGAATTAGTTGTTTAGGTCTTCTGATGAAATGTAACCCTGTTTCTAAGCTTTTGGGTGGCTTTGGAATTTCTGGATTTGGACTTGTGTAGGCTGAGTTATGATGTTTATGCCGGAATGCGTTTTGTAAACCTGTTTTTGTGATTCTGGTGTGGTATCTTGCATTTTTGACCTGGTTACACTCGAAACTGGGTTGAGTGACCTTCTACAATATTGTAACCCTATCTCTTAGCTTCGAAACGGTGGGTCTTGTACCTTCATCCGACAATCATAGCGCCTTTGGTACCATTACCGGAAAATGACGTCAAAACTGTTTTTCTGGTTTTGAGCTTAAGTTTCATTTCCGGATTTTTTTCCCCCTAGCTTGACTTGCACTAGTACTACTTGGAGCTTGCTGAATGACTATGGATGAACTTGTTGTTGTGTGTGTACCTTTGGGACTAGCTGAGGAAATAATGAAGCCATGATGGCTGGAAAAGTTAGCAAATGTAGGGGAAGTGCTGTCCGAACTTTTAAAGGATTTGTTTGCATTGAGTTTGTGATCTAAGACTTGGGTTTGAGCAAGGCAATGATACATGATGGATGATTTCTGAGCCATTGAGGTGAGTGACCTCAAACTATTTCTGAAGTTCTTTATGAACCGTTTCCTGCATTATTTACTTTTAAACTGTTTCCAAAAGTTACTTTTGAACTGTTTTCTTGCATATCATGCGTACTTGCATATGAGTGTCCCTTGGTTGCTGTAATTCTTGACTTATTGGCTTGTCATTATTAATTGAAAATGTGTTAAGTACTTTCGATGATTGTTAAAACGAGTTTTCTAGGCGAGTGTGTACTTTATCGCACTCGACCTAAATAAATATGAATTTTCAATGATTAATGATTAAATGCTAGTTGCGCATGATGTAAGCCTTTTGGCTGAACTGGCCACTGCCCTTCGTTACCGATCGACTCGAGCCAGAAGCGGACTCGGTCGGGCGATATGGTGACCCTGGGTGAATTTGGTATACTCGAGTATTACCTTGTAGTCCGGCTACGTCCAGATGGGTGGAGTCCGGCCAACGTCGGATGGGTGGAGTCCGGTCAACGTCCGGAAAAGGGGATGAACGAATAAAAAGATGAACGAGGATTTATTTATAAAAATGAAATTTTCAAATAATTGGAGGAATAAGGGGAAATGTCAGGGGAACGAACAAATGAATAGCTCCATGTGAGCGGTATCCTTTTAATGAATATGTTACTATCGCTTTCCATTGTAATTGTTTCTTGAATTATTGATTATTGATGGTTAATGTGTTGGCTTTGTTATGAAATTTCATGTTCGGAACCTTATTGAGATTTTAGCTCATTGAGCTTTGTGGAATTACCATGTGGTGTCATTTTCTGCTTTTGTTTTACTCTCACTGTGCAAATGTTGACCTGTAACAAAATTACATTTTTACCCCCGATTACTTATTGAACTTCTAAAACATTACAATGATTTCACTGGCTCACGAGAGCAAAAATACGTACATCTGATTTCTGAACCATGACATCAATGAAATGAATTTTTGTGAAAACTATTTGATTACTGATTTTACTGGTTACTCACTGGGCTTTTAGCTCACCCCAAAAATGTTTTATTCCCCCCCACAGGGCTCAAGGCGAAGGAAGGGCTTGTTGTGCTTATTCACGTGACTGGATGGCTTATATCGTTTACAGTTTAAGTTTGGATCTATTTTATGTACGAGTTGGTCTTGTATAAATATTTGAAATTGATATGGATGTAAGTATACATTCCACGATTGGAATCAGTTTCCGCTGCATTTGTGACATGTAATTATTGGAGACTTGGATGTATGTTTGTGGACCATGTGATGTATATTAGAGATTTATATTGTAATTCATTTGAGGATTGTAGTGATCGACTGAGTCCCGGCGAGAGCTGGGCAGGCGGCCCGCCGAACCCTCTGGTTCGCCTTAGGGGGAGGTGGGGCCGTCACAGATCATCTAGCAAACTACTTGGAGGTTGGATTTAGCTAACAAAAAGGCTGCAAAATCACGGTTTTTCTGGGGTAAAAGAGGGCTGAAAATTCTGGTTGAACATCAAACCAAAGTAAGTGATGATCCACTCTTGGAAACTTGAAGTTTGGAAGCTATCTTACCTTGTTAAGTTCATGCATGCCTTTGGTTAGCTTGTGTATGGTGTAAAAATGTGATAGTGGGCTCTTTGAATTCCCACACTTGGGTTGTTGTTGCTGATTTGATGATTGATGGTGGTTATATTGTTGGTTTAGTGGTTAAAATGATGCATTAGTGGTGGGTAATTAGTAGAAACTTCATTGGGTGTAAGAAGCAAAAATTTCTGATTTTGCCCCTGCCATGTTCGGCCATTTTAAGGCCAATTTTTAATGATCTAATGGCTTGAATTGGATGTTTATAGGATGTATTAGATGTGTGAAAAATTTCATTGGAAAATATTGAGGTTTGGTTGAGCAAATGAATTTTTTTGAGAAACTAGCAAATCTGGAAAACTGTTCGCGTATGACTCTGACCAGTGGTAGTATTTCGGCTATAACTCTGTCCTCGGATGTCGAAATCATGTGCCGTTGGTGGCGTTTGAAACTAGACATTCCTGGATTTAATTTGGTATATAATTCACGTTCTGATTCTTTGTGAGCAAGCCGAACCAAATGTTTTAATTTCGCTGTCCTGTTGCTCTGTTCATCTGGAATGAAGTGTTCAGGCATCAACTTGATGCCCGATTTTGAACCAGATGGGTGCCGAATTTGGAAACGATTTCTTCTGTGAAATTTTAGCCCTATGAATTTATTTTCCAACGGCATAAGCCATGCTCGATTCCGAGTTAAATTGACTGAATTGTGACCAAAACAAGAGGACTGCCCTGTTTTGGAAAAACCCTAATATTTGGACTGGTTTGGAACAAGATCTTGGAGCGAACTTGTTAATTGATGTTCTTGATACTAAACACTTACCAAAGGTATTATGGATGTTTCTTAGGTCTTTATTTCACAAATGAACCATGATTGGATAGTTTGCTTGATTAAACGTTTTGAAATGGGTAATGAAAGTCTAAAGGCAGATTGCCTTATAATTTTTCCTGAACTTTGGTTGACTAATTAACTATCTTTCCGAAGGTATTTTCCCCTGAAATTTGATAGAACGGTACCTTTCATATGGGAGTAAAATACTACCAATTTTCATACCAATCCAAGTTCGTTTCGATACCTAATTAAATTTCTAGTGTTGGAGGTTCAAATCTGGAAATTCTTCTCCAGTCTTGAATTTCCCTAACTTCGGGATACCGTATCTCGGTACTCGAAACTCCGATTCTTGATCCGTTTGTTTTGTTATACACCTCACTTGCAACACTACTTGAGTGACAAATTTCAGAGGGTGGTTTGCAACGTGTGAATCGTGCCGAATTTTCAAAGTTGGCCGAAATCCAACTTAATTCTGCCTTGTAAACCGATCCTGCATATTCAAGCTCATTTTTGAACACATTCCACTTCAATTCATGGAAAAGTGTCTTCTAGGAACTTATAGTACTTTCTAAGAGGTTTCCAACGGTATAAAGTTTTCCAATTCTCGACTTATGCCGAGCGAGTTACGATTTTTCAAAGATTCATAATAAAACTGAAAATTTTCCAATTTCAAAGAAATAGAGTTTTTCAAAAACTCTTTATTCTTTTGATATTCTTAAACGTTTTGCTCACGATTTTCATGATAAAAACTCAAATAATATTGTACATAATAAAAGGCAAGTTGAACCTCGATTTACGTGTAATTGAGGTTCCTTTTGCGAAATAATCCTTAGATTGTACTAGTGTACAATCTTCTTGATAAGTGGGTTAATTGTGTGATTATCCACTATTAATTGCCAGGCGCACAAGGAGACCTTCAAGAGGATCTCACAGTGGACATTTGAACTCCCAGGAAACAATTCTTATTGAATTGTTCGGTGAGTGTCAAGTGTGTGAATTCTTGATACTTGCTTAATTGTGGTAATTGTTGGGAATTTTAAAAAAATAAGGGCGGGTGCGTACTTTATCACACTCGTTCTAATTTCAAATGAATGATTGAAATGTATTGAATGATTGAAATGTATTGAATGAATGACTGAAATGCAATGGTATGTTATGAATACATACGTCGATGGAGTGAACCTTCTCGACTTTTAAATGAATGGGGGACGCCCAAACTCATAGGCCGTCCTTGGACTCGAGCCGGCAATGGGCTTGGTCGGGAACTTGGGCGAGCCATGAGATTTATAAGCTCGACCTAATGAGAGATCTTGTTTGGCATACTCGTGGAGTATCGCCCTATAAATGACTTGTGGGCCCTTGAGGTGTACGGTGGACGGAGGGAAGTAAGTGGTGATCTACGGAAATGGAAATACCGACCCGGTTGACAGGAGGGTCAACGCGGGAAGGTATACGAATGACATCGGCAGAGCGAGTGGAACTTAGCTCCTGAGAGCTACTATATTCTTGAATTGTTTCTGATTACTTTTCCTGCTTGAATGGTTGATTATTGAAATATCACGGTTTTATACAATAAATTTGAGATTGCTATTTGAACAATGTGCTTGCATGTGTGTTCTTGGCCTCACGAGCGTTTAGCTCACCCTATAGATTTGTTTTCCTTAACAGGATTGGACTTGGAGAAATGTTGGAGAAACCCCTCTTGGCATACTCTTGTTTTAGGGTTTCCGTTGCACTTTGGGGCTAGACTTGTGATTGATATATATTTTGAATATTGATGTATTTCGAGATTTCGATGTAACGATTGGGCAGATGTTGAATATTGATAAACTTGAGTGCTCACGCACTGATTGTATTTATGATATTTAATCGTAACGTCTAGCATTGTATTAAGCTTGGACGGAAATTGCTTGAGTCCTGGCGAGAGCTGGGCAGGCGTCCCGCGGATACCCTTTGGTTAGCCTTAGGGAGAAGTGGGGGCGTCACAGTTGGTATCAGAGCTTAGGCTTTAGATCTCTGTAGTATATCCTAGGCTTAAATGTTTAGGATGCCGGACTGTGGAATTGGATTGAAAGTTAAGTGACTGCTTGTGAAAATGAAAATTAGAACCTAGGTTCGAATTAGTGGATGACAAGGAGTCTTGATATGGTATGATACATGTGGGATAGTATGAAGTGATCAAATCTCGTTTATTTAGTGTATCTGGACCTACCTGAGTTTTTACTCTTAAGTGTAAACTATAGAAGGTAATGGTGATATTAAATTGTCTCGGGGGCGCCTTCCGGTGGTCCATTATCGAGAGAATGACCTAAGAGTGTGAGAACCCGTAATTTTTCCAATTTCTAGGTTTTATTATATTTCTAGGTTTTCTTATTTTTAATGATTTGTTTTCTGCACTTTCTGTATCCGGAAAATTTTCTAGATAAATTTTATGAGTAAATATAATTTTTAGATGATTTTTCTAGTATTGAATAGGTTTTGAGAAATTAAGAGTGAATACCGGACGTGGGACCCACTAGTGCGAAAAGTTCGGCAATTTTCGGCCAACTAGGTTAAGTTTTGGATACTGGATTTAATTTACCAGGTGTTAAGGGATAAGTAGAGGATGTTATTTGGATTGGTGTGAGAGGGAACAAAGAGATAGAGATTCATTAATTAGGTGACAAGTGTCACCATTTGGTTGGATTGACTTGTATGACCACTATTCATGTCTTTACCAAATTAATATCAAAATTGACCAAAAATTTCCTTATTTTCTTCTCTCCTTGGCCGATTCTCTTCAAGCAACAAAAGGGAAAGAAAAACTCTCCAAACTCTTGCTTCAATCTTGCTCAAATTCAACCAATCAACCGTTTAATCTTGTTTTTGTTCCATAGAAACCCTTAAGGGAGTGATAGTGAGTTGTTTTGTGAAGAAATTTGGAAGATTTAAGTGCAAGGTTGCTCCATTCCTTTGGGTATCAAGGTGAGTAGTGAAGAAACTCCTTTTCTCTTTCCAATAATGCTTAATGAGCAACCTAAGTGAGTTAAAGTGATGATCTTTGGTGTTATTTCATGATTTTGGTGGACCAAATTATCTTCATTTTCCTCTCCTCCATAGCCGAACCTCTATTGCAAGCAAAGAGAAAAATTCCTCAACCTTCCATCTTCTAATCTTGCTTCAATCTTGAAAATCATCTGATTACTTCTTGAATTAGTCCATAAAATCATCTTGCTAGGAGTGTTTGAAGACCTTGGTAGTGTTGTTTTGGAAGAAAACTCTCTAAGCTTCAACCTTTCTTGAAGAACTAAAGTATCTTGCTTGGAACTCATCTATTGTTTCTAATTTTGGCCAATTGGTGCCTTATAGTAGCTATTTATGCGATTTTACGGAAGATTTGGTGGATTGGAGTGAAGTTTTCTAATTTTCTGATTTTTCTTGGAATTTTTCTGTTTTCCTATGATGGATATGATTGAGCTTGAATTGGTGGTTCTAAATGGTGTTTTATAGCTCTCTTGTGCATTAATTACGGGTAATTGCGGAAAATTTCCGCTTGTGGCGAAAATTTCAGATTTAGGGTTTCAAATTGGGGATTTTCTATGGATGATTGTTGAGCTTCTAATTGGCTATAATTGAGGGGTATTGTGACCCTAATGAAATATATTGAATGGCTTATGAATTGTTTTGGTGCTTGTGGTTGTGTTGGATGGCTTTTAATGGTTGTTTTGTAGGTTGGAAAAGCTGAAATTTTAGGGGAAATGCTGTCCAAGTGTCTAGGGTATTGGGTTCTTATGAGTTGGGTTGTGATTGGATAGAAATGAGCAGTTTTAGGGATTGTTTCCACTTTTAACCCTAAATGTTATGTATTTTTCATTTCCAAGCTATATTTGGGTCTTGCCCTAAGGGTCCCTATTAAAAAGGTATTCAACTCGTGTTTGAGTCTTAATTCCATTTTTTTAATTATTATAGGGCGTGCCGGTGATCCGAGGCTCACATCGGGCGAAAACTTGTGAAATTTCTTTGTTTGACTTGGTGAGTGTGCTACTCACATGTTTGTTATTCCATGGCTTTCTTGTACTTGAATTCTGTGATTTGGACTAGTTGTGATTATTGTTTGGACTAGGTGAGGCGAGGGTGTACTTTACCACTCTCGTACTCTCTGGCCTCTTGACTGTTTATTATATCACTTGAATACTTTTGAATGTACTTGATTTGGTGTCGATTGGATACCATTGTTTACTGTATCTCTGAACCTTTACTGTTCACTCTGAGCTCTACCTCATTGGAAGTCAATGGACTCGAGCCAGTAAGGACTTGGTCGGGGACATTTGACAAGCCATGGGGACTGTATTTCGGAATCTTTGGGTATGAGACCCTTGATTCCGGTATACTCGAGTAATACCAATTCTGTACTGTTTGGTGTTCGGGCCCGGTAAGGGGAAAGTGAGGTGGACGGATAATTGGAGTAAAGAGGAGTCTACGGTCATGATTACCTGATATACATTGACGGAGGGTCAATGAAATGAGATCAAGTATGGCAAAGCGAAAAAGGGCTCCTGAGAGCCACCCATATCCTTTTATTCCTTACACTTGGGTGTGGTTACTATTGCTTTCTTGACATGCGTATTTGGATTGAGTATTTCTTGTGTTTACGTGCTCTTGGTATGTGTACGTGATAGTACCTCATTGGGCGAAAGCTCACTCCGTTAATTTTGTTTTCCTTACAGGGAATTATCTTTTGGACTTTTGATTTTGAAGAATGAGTTGAGTAGAGCTAGTCAAGAGATTTTGTATAGCTCCTCAATAGTTGGAACCTTAATTGTACTTGGATTTAATACTTCAGGCTTGTAAACATACGAATGTGGTTTGTAATAGTGAGTGTACTCTTGTCCAATGTATTATATTTGGCTTGTATATATTCTTTTCAGTGATTGTTGGATTACCTGTATTCGATTGGGTCTTGGCGGATGGTGACGTGGCAGTCACTATTCACCCTACGTTTTGACTTTTGTTTTCCGTTTTACGATTGTTGGGTTGGCTAAGCGCGCTAATAGTTTCCCGAACGACTTGAGTTAGGATTTGACATTTTAGTAGTCATGACAAGAGCTGGGCAGGCAGTCCGCTAACTCCTTTGGTACGCCTTAGGGGAAGGTGGGGCTGTCACAAGTGGTATCAGAGCCTAGGCTAGAAATAACCTGGGCGAACCTGAAACTTGTTTCTTAGAACTCTTGGGGATTGTGTTTAGACACCATTAAGTGTGAATATATTGTTTAAGCTATAAACCTTTGCTATCTTTGTAGGTTATGGCCGGTACCAGTGGAGCAGGCGGAGGCGAGCCACCTCAGAGGCGCCCTCGAGTCATCAACTATCATGAGAGACCCGGAGGTCCGATCCGGCTGTGGTATACCGCTAGCCGGACTCGCCGCTGTAGGCGTTGCCAGTTTTACTCCTACGTGGACCACGTGGTTGAGGCGGTACTTGCCGAGCGACGGAGGCTTAGATGTGACGCCGCCAGGGAGCGTACTGAGACCCTTAGGCTAAGGGGCCTCACGCGGATGCAGGCCGATAGGATCGGAGAGCTCCAGGGTGACGTGGCCATGGAGCAGGAGAGGACGAACGCTCTGAGAGAGCAGCTGCAGGTGGTTAATGACCGCCTTACTCGAGTAGTCCGGGAGGTGAGAGACCGGTCCGGCGCTATTATCGATGAGTGTGGGGCACTCATCCAGGGAGTGATTGGCGCCAATGCGCCAGGGGGAGTTCCAGGTGGTGGAGCACCAGGTCAGGGAGGCGCCCCTAGCTCTAGCTCTGGGGGGGAGTCGGTTGGCTCCGTGGAGGACTAGATTAGGGTTTTGAGCCTTGTTTTGATCCCGTGTGAGGGACACCTAGGAAAAGCTTTTGGTTAGTTGTTTTGTACCTTTTGAGACCTAGGTTGTACAGTGTATTTTGGCAGACCCTCTTTTGGCTTCACGGGAGTACCTTTGTATATATTTGCTTGACTGCTCATGTATGACTGTTTGGACACAGTTATGTGTTCCATGTATAAATGCTCTATGTGTATACATGCCTTATGTGGTGTTTGCTTTTGGTTCTTTGTTCATGCTTCTATGACTATATTTATATGTACTTTTAATATTAACTTTGTGCCTCGACTTTAGATTGACTTAGAGAATGGAAGGCACTCGTAGCGGACGAGGCCGCGGGCGTGGGGTTAGGCAACCCACAACTGACGAGGGTATTAGGGATACCACGACTGAATCAAACCCTGAACCTAGGGTTGACCCTAGTGCCCAGATAGCTGCTGCTATGCAGCAAATGACTGACTTGTTGGCCCACGTAGTCCAACAGCAGGGCCAACCTCCTATCCAGCAACCTGGGAACCCTGGCCATGTAATAGAGAGTGAAGATCGGGCCCTAGAGAGATTTCAGAAGTTCTCTCCACCAAAATTTCTGGGCGGGCCAGATCCGGACGTGGCCGAAAAGTGGTTAGAGAAAATGATAGATATCTTTGCCACCCTACACTATTCAGAGGAGAGGCAGGTTACTTTCGCTGTCTTTCAATTGGAAGGGGCCGCGCGTTCTTGGTGGAACGTGATACGAATGAAGTGGGACCGGGAACAAACACCGAGAACATGGGTAAACTTTATGAGGGACTTTAATGCGAAATACTTTCCCCCTCTAGTCCAGGAAAAGAAGGGGGACGAGTTTATTAGGCTCCGCCAGGGGACTCAATCGGTGGCTGAGTACGAGAGCCAGTTTACTCGTTTATCCAAGTTTGCCCCTGAACTCATTCTAACGGAGCAAAGAAGAGTTCGGCGTTTTACTCAGGGGCTCAATGTGGAAATTCAAAAGGATCTGGCGGTAGCCCAGATCAGTACCTTTAGTGACGCCGTGGAGAAAGCTTTGCGAGTTGAAAATGCAAGGCTTCAAGTAAGGAACTTTCAGGTGAAAAAACGGGGGTTCTCTGCGAGTAGTTCGACCCAAGGAGATAAAGGGACCCCTCCCAAGTTTGGACGAGGAGCCGGTGGAGGAAGGCAACCGGGAATGACGCGAGGGACTCCACCGAGGGGTGGTCACAATGGACGGGGCCCGCAGAAAAGCACCTCACAAGGAAGTTCGGCCTCAGTTGCACGTGGACCCTGTGGATTCTGTGGGAAACCAAACCATACTGAGGACAACTGTTGGAGGAAAGAGAAAAGATGCTTGCGCTGTGGGAGTGCGGAGCATCAAATAGCTAACTGCCCAGTGTTACCTCGGGAGGCGAGAGCAACCACCCAATCGTCAAAGGCCAACTCGGGACAGTCCAAGGTAGAAAGGACAAAGCCAAAGGTGCCAGCTCGGGTTTACTCCCTTGAGCAACAACAAGTCCCTGATCCCTCTGGGGTTGTAGAAGGTACGATCCCTGTTTTCCATCGTCTAGCTAGGATTTTGATAGACCATGGTGCTACCCATTCCTTTGTTAACCCCAATTTTATGTGCGGTATTGATATAAAACCCGTTAGCTTGCCTTATGACTTAGAAGTTAGTACTCCTACGGGGGACCAACGTTTGATTACTGGTTCGATGTATTCAAATTGTGAAATTTGGGTAGGAGAGAGGAAGCTTTTGGGGAATCTTATAAGTTTAGTTATAAAAGGGTACGACGTTATATTGGGTATGGACTGGCTAGCAAGGTACAATGCACAACTTGATTGTAAGAGGAAAATAGTGGAACTTCGTATACCGGGGGAAGCAACTGTAAGACTAGATGTAAGAGGTAGTTTAGCCTCATCTGCATTGATCTCAGGTATTAGGGCTAGGAAATTTCTGTATAGAGGGGCCCAAGGGTTTCTAGCTTTTCTGATAAACACTCCCACTGATAAGTTGAGGGTGGAAGATGTGCCTATTGTAAGTGAATATCCGGATGTGTTTCCTGATGAATTAGTAACTTTACCTCCGGAGAGAGAGATAGAGTTTAAGATTGACCTATTGCCAGGAACGTCACCTATCTCTAAAACCCCCTATCGAATGGCACCTGCTGAACTCAAGGAGCTGAAGTTGCAGTTGCAAGACCTGTTGGAGCGTGGGTTTATTCGTGAGAGTGGATCTCCTTGGGGGGCTCCGGTACTATTTGTTAAGAAGAAGGATGGAACTTTAAGACTGTGTATCGACTACCGGGGACTAAACAATATGACCATTAAGAACAAATACCCACTTCCCCATATCGATGAACTGTTTGACCAGCTGCAAGGCGCGGTGGTCTTTTCAAAGTTAGATCTCCGACAGGGTTACTATCAGTTGCTAATCAAGAAAGAAGATGTACCCAAGACTGCTTTCAATTCTAGATATGGGCATTTTGAGTTTGCGGTCATGCCCTTTGGGTTGACCAATGCCCCTGCCGCCTTTATGGATTTGATGCATCGGGTTTTCAAACCCTACCTGGACCGATTTGTTGTCGTGTTTATTGACGACATTTTGGTCTATTCTAAAACCCGTGAGGAACATGAGCAGCATTTGAAGTTAATGTTACAAACCCTGAGAGATCACCAGCTATACGCCAATTTAGTAAGTGTGAGTTTTGGTTGGAGAAAATCTCTTTCTTGGGACATGTGATTTCAAAAGAAGGTATCACGGTAGACCCCGCGAAAGTAGAGGCAGTGGTTGAATGGAAGAGACCAGAAAATCCCACTAAGATCCGTAGTTTCTTAGGGTTGACTGGGTACTATAGACACTTTATTAAAAACTTTTCCAAATTGGCCGGTCCTTTAACCGACCTGACAAAGAAAAATGGTCGTTTTGTGTGGGATACTAGGTGTGAAACCAGTTTTCAGGAGTTGAAGCAAAGGTTAACCAGAGCTCCTGTTTTGGCCTTGCCTAGTGGGAAGGATAGTTTCACTGTTTATACCGATGCTTCGAAGGAAGGTTTGGGGTGTGTGTTAATGCAAAATAAGAACGTGATTGCCTTTGCCTCTAGGAAACTAAAAACCCATGAACAAAACTACCCTACCCATGACTTGGAGTTAGCTGCTGTAGTCTTTGCTCTGAAAAAGTGGAGACACTAGACACTATCTTTACGGGGTTACTTTTGAGGTTTATTCAGACCATAAGAGTCTTAAGTACCTTTTCTCCCAAAAAGAGTTGAATATGAGGCAACGTCGGTGGATGGAACTCTTAGAAGATTATGACTGCACGATCAACTACCATCCCGGTAAGGCTAACGTAGTAGCGGACGCCTTAAGTCGGAAGGCTCAAGTAGCAGGGTTGATGGTCAAGGAGTGGGAGATGTTAGGAGCAGCTAGTGAGTGGAACCCTAGCTTGGGATGCGAGAAAATAACTTTTGGAAATATTCGGGCAACATCTGCTATTCTTGATCGAATTAAAGAAGCCCAGGAGAAGGACCTGATGGTACAAAAGTGGAAGGAAATGGTAGAAAAGGAAGCACTGCCAGATTTCAATGTGGGTCCTGAGGGGATTTTGAGGTATAGGAACCGAGTGGTAGTAGCCAATGATGAGAACCTGAAAAGGGAAATTTTAGAGGAAGCCCATCGATCGAAATACACGATCCATCCTGGTAGTAATAAGATGTACCAAGACCTGCGACGTTTGTACTGGTGGGATAAGATGAAAAGAGAGATTGCCCAATATATCCAAACCTGTTTGATTTGCCAGCAAGTCAAGGCTAAACACCAAAAACCCTCCGGACTGTTACAACCTCTTGAGATACCCGAATGGAAGTGGGAAAATATCACGATGGATTTTGTTTCTGGACTGCCAAGAACGCAAAAAGGACATGACGCCGTTTGGGTGATCGTTGATCGGTTGACCAAATCGGCCCATTTCTTACCTGTGAATGTGAAAGATTCCATGGATAAACTGGCTCGGTTGTACCTGAATGAAATTGTGAGGTTGCATGGGGTTCCAGTGAGTATAGTTTCCGACCGAGATCCTCGTTTTGTATCGAGGTTTTGGCAAAAGTTTCAGGAGCACTTAGGAACCAAAATCAACCTTAGTACCACCTATCACCCCCAGACGGATGGACAGTCAGAGCGAACAATTCAAACCCTCGAGGATATGTTACGGACATGTATTCTGGATTTTGGGGGTAATTGGGGCCAACATATGACTTTGGTAGAGTTTGCCTACAATAATAGTTTCCATTCGTCTATTCAAATGGCACCATATGAAGCTCTCTACGGACGAAAGTGTCGTTCACCCATCTATTGGGATGAAGTAGGGGAAAAGAAAGTTTTAGATCCAACAACCATTCCCTGGATGGTGGATGCACAAGAAAAGGTTAAATTGATCCGTCAAAGACTCCAAACAGCTCAAAGCCGACAAAAGAGCTACGCCGATAACCGAAGGAAAGATTTGGAGTTCGAAGTTGGAGACTGTGTTTTCCTTAAGATCACGCCACTACGAAACGTCACTGCGGGTAGAGGAAAGAAACTTCAACCACGGTTTGTGGGGCCATACAAAATTCTCCAACGAGTTGGGAAAGTAGCGTACCGACTCGAGTTGCCGCCCAGTTTGTCTCGTATTCATGACGTCTTCCATGTGTCGATGCTGAAAAAGTACTATCCTGACCCAACCCACATCGTACGACCCGAGGAGATTGAGATAGATAAAGCCCTCACCTATGAAGAGAGACCTGTACAAGTACTCGATCGAAGGATTAAGGAATTGAGGAATAAGCAAATTCCATTAGTGAAGGTTATGTGGAAAAATCATGGTATAGAAGAGGCAACTTGGGAAATGGAGGAAGAGATGCAAAAGAAATATCCTGAGCTGTTTAGTAATCCAGGTGAGCAATTTCGAGGGCGAAATTCCTTAAGGGGGAGAGGATGTGAGAACCCAGAAAAAAAAATTTATTTATTTATTATTTTATTCCTGTGCACCGTTTTCTTGTATTTTCTTTATTATATTACTTTTATCAACATTTTACCAGTAAATATAGTTTTTAAATAATTTTTCTAGTATAAGGTAGTTCGTGAGAAATTTGGAATGTATATTGGACATGGGACCCACTAGTGCATTTAGTGAGAGAAATTCGGCCAATTCGGTTAAATTTTACATAAAGGGATTTTATTACTAGGTGTTAGAAGATGATTAGAGGTTACCTAGATGGATTAACCATGGAGGGACAAGAGGATAACTCTAAGTGAAAATAAGGTGCCAAGTGTCCAATTTTGGTTGGCCAAACCATACCTAACTTTGCCTAACTTTCTTTGTCTTCACTTAAAAGTCAAAATTGTACCAAATTATCTTCATTTTCCTCTCCTCCATAGCCGAAACTCTCTTGCAAGCAAAGAGAAAAATTCCTCAACCTTCCATCTTCTAATCTTGCTTCAATCTTGAAAATCAACCGATTACTTCTTGAATTAGTCCATAAAATCATCTTGCTAGGAGTGTTTGAAGACCTTGGTGGTGTTGTTTTGGAAGAAAACTCTCTAAGCTTCAACCTTTCTTGAAGAACTAAAGTATCTTGCTTGGAACTCATCTATTGTTTCTAATTTTGGCCAATTGGTGCCTTATAGTAGCTATTTATGCGATTTTACGGAAGATTGGGTGGATTGGAGTGAAGTTTTCTAATTTTCTGATTTTTCTTGGAATTTTTCTGTTTTCCTATGATGGATATGATTGAGCTTGAATTGGTGGTTCTAAATGGTGTTTTATAGCTCTCTTGTGCATTAATTACGGGTAATTGCGGAAAATTTCCGCTTGTGGCGAAAATTTCAGATTTAGGGTTTCAAATTGGGGGTTTTCTATGGATGATTGTTGAGCTTCTAATTGGCTATAATTGAGGGGTATTGTGACCCTAATGAAATATATTGAATGGCTTATGAATTGTTTTGGTGCTTGTGGTTGTGTTGGATGGCTTTTAATGGTTGTTTTGTAGGTTGGAAAAGCTGAAATTTTAGGGGAAATGCTGTCCAAGTGTCTAGGGTATTGGGTTCTTATGAGTTGGGTTGTGATTGGATAGAAATGAGCAGTTTTAGGGATTGTTTCCACTTTTAACCCTAAATATTATGTATTTTTCATTTCCAAGCTATATTTAGGTCTTGCCCTAAGGGTCCCTATTAAAAAGGTATTCAACTCGTGTTTGAGTCTTAATTGCACTTTTTTTATTATTATAGGGCGTGCCGGTGATCCGAGGCTCACGTCGGGCGAAAACTTGTGAAATTTCTTTGTTTGACTTGGTGAGTGTGCTACTCACATGTTTGTTATTCCGTGGCTTTCTTGTACTTGAATTCTGTGATTTGGACTAGTTGTGATTATTGTTTGGACTAGGTGAGGCGAGGGTGTACTTTACCACTCTCGTACTCTCTGGCCTCTTGACTGTTTATTATATCAGTTGAATACTCTTGAATGTACTTGATTTGGTGTCGATTGGATACCATTGTTTACTGTATCTCTGAACCTTTACTGTTCACTCTGAGCTCTACCTCATTGGAAGTCAATGGACTCGAGCCAGTAAGGACTTGGTCGGGGACATTTGACAAGCCATGGGGACTGTATTTGGGAATCTTTGGGTATGAGACCCTTGATTCCGGTATACTTGAGTAATACCAATTCTGTACTGTTTGGTGTTCGGGCCCGGTAAGGGGAAAGTGAGGTGGACGGATAATTGGAGTAAAGAGGAGTCTACGGTCATGATTACCTGATATACATTGACGGATGGTCAATGAAATGAGATCAAGTATGGCAAAGCGGAAAAGGGCTCCTGAGAGCCACCCATATCCTTTTATTCCTTACACTTGGGTGTGGTTACTATTGCTTTCTTGACATGCGTAATTGGATTGAGTATTTCTTGTGTTTACGTGCTCTTGGTATGTGTACGTGATAGTACCTCATTGGGCGAAAGCTCACTCCGTTAATTTTGTTTTCCTTACAGGGAATTATCTTTTGGACTTTTGATTTTGAAGAATGAGTTGAGTAGAGCTAGTCAAGAGATTTTGTATAGCTCCTCAATAGTTGGAACCTTAATTGTACTTGGATTTAATACTTCCTTTTGGCTTGTAAACATACGAATGTGGTTTGTAATAGTGAGTGTACTCTTGTCCAATGTATTATATTTGGCTTGTATATATTCTTTTCAGTGATTGTTGGATTACCTGTATTCGATTGGGTCTTGGCGGATGGTGACGTGGCAGTCACTATTCACCCTACGTTTTGACTTTTGTTTTCCGTTTTACGATTGTTGGGTTGGCTAAGCGCGCTAATAGTTTTCCGAACGACTTGAGTTAGGATTTGACATTTTAGTAGTCCTGGCGAGAGTTGGGCAGGCAGTCCGCTAACTCCTTTGGTACGCCTTAGGGGAAGGTGGGGCTGTCACAGGAATTAAGATTAACAATCTCTCCCCTTTTAGTGATGAAAAAACAATAGACGGAGGAAGAAATAATTGAGCCAAAAGCTCCCTCTTACCTAATGCATCAAAAAATTTTTTAAGCACCAAACTTATAATCTCAGAAAACTCCCCCTTTCACATAGCATCCATTTTGATACCAATTGTAAGGATTGAAGACAACCTAAGAGGGGGTGAATTAGGTTGATTAAAAACCTAATTAAGTTATGGCCACTTTTTGTTCAATATGAAATTTACCATTTTTCTAAGTGATCAAACAATAAATAAATTATTAAATGAACAAAATCACTTGAAAGAAGTAGAAGAGATATGTAATATAAAGATCACAAACGCAACAATAAGTAAATAAAAACGAAAGAATTGCTAACCAATTAACTGCCCAACTCCTCTTGAGCTTGTAAATTAATTCAAACAAGCTTCTTCAAATTGATGAATTACAATCACTCTTGTGCACAAAGGAAAGTTTACCTCTTCCTTACTCCGAACTCCCCTCGGTCAAGGTAGGAAGCTTTACTATCTCTCAGGACAACCCTCATAGAGCTACACTCATGAAATATTCACTTACAAATGAAAACCTTACAATGAACCTCACACCACTCAGACTACAAATCTTCCTTGGGGAGTATTTTCTCACTAAAACTACTCTAGATCTTTTGTATCTTTAGAGTGCAAAAGTCATTTGAAAATTCTGACTATGCTCTATTTATAGGAGACTAATAAAGTACTTCATTAATGCTTCAAACGGATAAAAAGTAGCTGAACAGTCAACTAGCTGTTGGAGTATTGGATATCCGGTACTACCCAAGCATGCGTCTGATAGCAGGCAGTGAGTTTGTAAAATCTTCATCAATTTTATCAGACGTCCGGTATTGTCTTTGTGGGCGTCCGATTGGTTTCGTCAAGTTTGAACGATCCTATCGGACGTCCGATGCTTGTGCCCAATCGAGGTCGGTGAGCCAAGAGAATGTCTTATTTCCTTCGGGCGTCCAGTGGTGGAGTTCTTCATGCGCTCGAAGTTGCGTAATGATTATCGAATGTCCAATCCACGTGTCCGATAACTTTCAACAACCTTTGTTTTCTTTCAATTGTACTTGTTCTTAGAATCAAATTGCTGCATAACTGAAAGTATTTTTGAAGAGACATTAATATTATCCATTTGTTTTGTAAACATCAAAAGTTTGGAACTAAGATTAACAATCTCTCCCCTTTTAATGATGATAAAACAATAGATGGAGGAAGAAATAATTGAGCTAAAAGCTCCCTATCACTCAATGCATCAAAAAAATTTTTAAGTACCAAACTTATATTCTCATAAAACTCCCCCTTTCACATAGCATCCATTTTGATACCAATTGTAAGGATTGAAGACAATCTAAGAGGGGGTGAATTAGGTTGATTAAAAACCTAATTAAGTTATGGCCATTTTTTGTTCAATATGAAATTTACCATTTTTCTAAGTGATCAAACAATAAATAAATTATTGAATGAACAAAATCACTTGAGAGAAGTATAAGAGATAGGTAATATAAAGATCACAAACGCAACAATATGTAAATAAAAACGAAAGAATTGCTAACCAATTAATTGCCCAACTCCTCTTGAGCTTGTAAATTAATTCAAACAAGCTTCTTCAAATTGATGAATTACAATCACTATTGTGTACAAAGGAAAGTTTACCTCTTCCTTACTTCGAACTCCACTCGGTCAAGGTAGGAAGCTTTACTATCTCTCAGGACAACCCTCACAGAGCTACACTCATGAAATATTCACTCACAAATGAAAACCTAACAATGAACCTCACACCACTCAGACTACAAATCTTCCTTGGAGAGTATTTTCTCACTAAAACTACTCTAGATCTTTTGTATCTTCAGTGTGCAAAAGTCATTTGAAAATTCTGACCATGCTCTATTTATAAGAGACGAAGAAAGTACTTCATTAATGCTTCAAACGGATAAAAAGTAGCTGAACAGTCAACTAGCTGTTGGAGTATTGGATGTCCGGTACTACCCAAGCATGCGTCTGATAGCAGGCAGTGAGTTTGTAAAATCTTCTTCAATTCTATCGGACGTCCGGTATTGTCATTGTGGGCGTCCGATAGCTTTCGTCAAGTTTGAACGATCCTATCGGACGTCCAATGCTTGTGCCCGTTCGAGGTCGGTGAGTCAAGAGAATGTCTTATTTCCTTCGGACGTCCAGTGGTGGAGTTCTTCATGCGTTCGAAGTTGCGTAATGATTATCGAATGTCCAATCCATGCGTCCGATATCTTTCAACAACCTTTGTCTTCTTTCAATTGCACTTGTTCTTAGAATCAAATTGCTGCATAACAGAAAGTATTTTTGAAGAGACATTAATATTATCCATTTGTTTTGTAAACATCAAAAGTTAGGAATTAAGATTAACAGTCTCTCCCCTTTTAGTGATGAAAAAACAATAGACGGAGGAAGAAATAATTGAGCCAAAAGCTCCCTCTCACCTAATGCATCAAAAAATTTTTTAAGTACCAAACTTATAATCTCAGAAAACTCCCCCTTTCACATAGCATCCATTTTGATACCAATTGTAAGGATTGAAGACAACCTAAGAGGGGGTGAATTAGGTTGATTAAAAACCTAATTAAGTTATGGCCACTTTTTGTTCAATATGAAATTTACCCTTTTTCGAAGTGATCAAACAATAAATAAATTATTGAATGAACAAAATCACTTGAAAGAAGTAGAAGAGATAGGTAATATAAAGATCACAAATGCAACAATAAGGAAATAAAAATGAAAGAATTGCTAACCAATTAACTGCCCAACTCCTCTTGAGCTTGTAAATTAATTCAAACAAGCTTCTTCAAATTGATGAATTACAATCACTCTTGTGTACAAAGGAAAGTTTACCTCTTCCTTACTCCGAACTCCACTCGGTTAAGGTAGGAAGCTTTACTATCTCTCAGGACAACCCTCATAGAGCTACACTTGTGAGGACCCCAAAAATATATATATAAACCTGTGCATATTTCATTTGCATTTTCTTTAATTCTTTAATAATTTCTAGCATTACTTTCACATGTTTCCAAATAAGTTCGTAAAAACACTTTTCATGTGAGAAATAATATAATTTTCCTAAGTTATGAAATTTCTTGGTTTTGTTAGACTAAATTAAAATCTTTAGGGTTAGATTAAATTTTTCGCCTTACCATAAAATGTTAGAATACTTAATTCCTTTATGCTAAATTAATGATACTTGAGTCGATAGCTTTACTATCTTAAAATAAATTATTTAAGTTCCTATGATTAATTCCAATTAGTTGCTAATGTTAAATGTTAATAAGAATTTCCGCGTTAAGATGAAAACCAATGAATTTTAGATAAATATGATTCTAATATACTAAACATACTTAAGGCGTGAAAATTTGATAAAATGGTTTAGGTATATTAGGGTATAATTAGGCGTTCAAATCACACTTGGGGATAATTTTTAGAATTAAGTTGGATTTGAGAAATTAAGTTGAGGTTAGGGAGCAAAGTGAAAAGACTAAAATGCCCTTACATTTCCATGCAAACCAAACGAAACCTCTGACAACAATTTTAATCACCGCAACTATCGGCCAATCACATTTTCTCCAATTCGATACGCAACCGATTCGCACACACGCAACCTCTGCTCCAAAACCGTAAACCATTCTTTCTTCCTTCTCCAAAACTGCGGCACCATATTTTCTACTTCATTCCTATATCACAAACCACTACCGCAACTCCATTCCATTTCCTCTGCAACAATTCACTCAGATCACACTCCACCTTCACCTCGTTAACATCGACTGAGATAGTGAGGGAGAGACTGAGCCGCACTCTGCAATCCGAGAGGGAAGAAAAGAATCCGCGAGCTGCAAATTTTTCCTGCTCTGTCCGTGAGTTGGAGAGAAGATAGGGGAGCAGCACTGCGTGAGCTCCACCCCTTGTCGCACTCTTCACCTTCCACCAACCACAACCATCTTCACCGCAACACCATACTAGCTGCAATCAGTTTCCAGCAGCAACTACTGCAACCAAAATCTGCTGTGTGCGTGAGAGCCGAAAGGAAGGAAAATTTTTCAGATTTCCTGTGCGAAGGTTTAGCTTACTGTGAGGTAATTTCTGGACCATTTTAGGATTGATCGGAGGTAGATTGAGCCATCTAGGGGCATGCATGTATTGTTTGTGTCCGGATGAGGAAATCAAAGAAAAGGAAAATCTGATTTTTGATAGAAATAGTTTTGCCGAGAAGCTGAAACAGAAATGCAGCTTTAATCTTGTTTCTTTGGAGTAATCTGAGCTTTTAAGTGTTGTTAACTAACTAAGAACTAGGTGATTAAGTCTTGCCTGAAGTTAGTTAGTTCGGATTAAGCTAGAAAAGAAGAGATGAAACAGAATCGGCTTGCCTGCAAGCTCATCCGAGAGTGGCCGAACAATTTGCTGGTTGATTGATGAATTTTTGGTAACAACCGAGCTGAATCTGGACTGGAAATACTAGCTAATTAGTTCAGTAGTTGTGCATGTGAGATTTAAGTGCCAAATACAAGGTTTTAACCGAAGAAAATTTTGTTTATGATTGAGTAAATGCTGGAAAATTTACGTGACTTGCCAAGGGAGTGAAACCAGAATTTGCAGTTGTTTCTGGAATTTTTTCATTAGCAAACAATGTTTAGAAATGCATGAAATATATGTGTCTTAAGTCTTGTAAGATATTCAGTTGTAAAGTACTTGATCCGTTGGATAAATTGACCAAAAATGTTGAAACATAGCTGCTGCAAATTTTTCCAGCTTAGCCGATGGTGGCTCTTTTGAGTTTTAATGGAAACTTGGTGAGTGGGCTCTATGAATTCCCACAATGACTTGGATGATATGATTAGCTAGTCAAGTATTTGCTTGTCGGATTTGAGTACTTAATATCATGTTTTAGCCGAGTAAAAAGTTGGATTTATGACCAATTAGCTGCTGGAAATTCTGTTTAGCCGATGACAGATTTATTGTGGTGGAATTATTTGCCAAAATTACATGTTATTTGTTTTATTTCGTGTCAGAAAATTTTGATGGTGGGCTCTATGAACTCCCACCCTTGGAGTGATGATGGATATAATGCTAGTTTAGTGTTTAAATAGGTAGATTAATGATACCTAGCTAGTCTAGACTCCAAAAGATGCATCGTTCAAAAATGTTCAGATTTGCCCTGTTTTAATCGCACCCCTTTTTGCAAAATTTTGAGAGTTTCATGACTTGTATATCATGTTGATATGTTGAATATATGGTGTACAAAGTTTCATTGAAAAATATTGAGGTTTGGTTGGTCAAATAAATCGATTTAACAAAGCTAGTAAATCTGGAACTATTTCCGAAATGTTCTGACCAGCTTTCGTATTTCGGCCATAATTTTGAACTCCGATGTCGAAATCGAGTGCCGTCAGCGCATTTGAAACTAGACATTCCAACCTTTCCGACGATATAAAATGTACATTCTGGTTCCATGTATGTGAGCCAAACCAACTATTTTAAGTCGGCTGTTCTGTTTCTCTGCTTTACAAGAACAAAATGCTGAGGCTGCAACTTGTGACTCGAATTCGAGCTAGTTGTGTGCCGAAATTCACAATGATTTCTTCTGTGAAATTATAGCTCTATGAATGTGTTTTCCAACGCCTTAAACCATGCCAAATTCTGAGTTAATTTGAGTGATCTGTGATCAAAATATGAAACCTGCTCTGCCCTTGAAAACCCTGATTTTTAGACATATTTGATGCAAGGTTTGGCAAAGACTTGCTAACTGAATATTTTGATACTAAACACTTACCAAATGTACCATGAACCAGGTTTGGAGGAATTTTCCTTTGACCAAATGTCTGAAATGGAAAAACAAAAGGTTCAAGGCAGTTTTGTCTTAGTATTTGCGAAATTTTAGGTGTTTGATTGACCACCTTTCCGAAGTTATTTTTCCATGAAATTTGGTAGAGGAACAACCCTTATATGGTAATATTATACTGCTAATTATGGTGTTATTCTGAGGCCGTTTCATGGGTCAAATAAATTACCAAAGTTCATGACTCGAGTTTGAAAAACCCATGTTTCACAAGGGAATTTTAGTAACTTTGAGCTAGCGTATCTTGGTGCTCAAAACCCCGTTTCTCGTTCCGTTTGTTTTGTTATACTCTTGGATTACAACACTAATAGGGTTGAAAATTTCAAAAGCTAGTTCCAAACAAGTGAATTTTGCCGAAATTCCAAAGTTGGCCAAAAATCAACTTAAATCTGTCTTATGAACCAAAACAGTAACTTTGAGCCCATTTTTGACTATCTTCCATTTAGAATCATGGAAAAGTGTATTCTAGGAACTTTTAGTACTTTCAAAGAGGTTTCCAATAGTACCAAGTTTTTCAATTTTGGGCTTGTAGAGAGTAAGATATGATTTTTCAAAGATTACTTGTTAAATCTGGAATTTTCTAACTTAAAGGAAACTAAGGGGTTTCGAACTCTTCATTTCTGTCAATATCATTTGATTGTTTTACATTTGAATCCAGAGATGGAAATCAGATTTGTCTTGTATTTTAAAACTCCACTTTTGAACCTCGAGTTACACGAATTCTTAGGCTCGTCTCCGCGTTAATTTCTTAGATTTCACTAGCGTACAATCTTCATCGAAAACTAGAGAATTCGTAGCAATATTGAGTGGTACTTGAATTATTGTTTGCTCAGGCAATCGAGGAGATCTCCAAGAGGAACTCGGAGCGGAAAGCCTAAAACGCTTGTTTGAGACCTATTGCGCTTGTTTGACTAGGTGAGTGTTCCATATAGGAATACGTAATTGAGTAAGTCTAGGACATGCTCATTTCATGATCGTTAAGCATTTACCATACTCGTGCCTATTTAAGAAATATATATATGCATTGCATATCAACATGAATTGGTTAAATGATTAACCCTATCAAATGATCTTGTAAACTCAATACGTGCTTAGCCTGCTTATTTTATGCTTATTTGGTTAAAGTGCTCTTGTGACTCGTTATGTGACAATTTGGAAAATGAGTTCTGATCCATCGAAGTGCGCAGTGTGTACTTTATCACACTAGCCGTTCGAGTGGTGACTTGCGTGAAACATTTTCTTGTGAATCTAAATGTAGTAACGTCGTTGGAGTGAATCTCCTCGACTCTCACATGGTAAAAATGGGATAATGGCCAATGATGGCCTATTAATATGGCAAATGTCTGCCAAATAACCGTCATTACTCAACCGTTAACCGTCAACCGTTAACCGTTAACCGTGAACCGTTTACCAACCCACATGACTACCTGATTACCTGACTATTTGCTCACATGATTTCTAATCTATATGATTCTTCGATATCCGTGAATTACATGCTCCCATGAAATCAACTTGTATTGCTTACGTGCTTACGTGCTAAGTATCCACTTGATTACTTGATTATCATGAATCACATGTTATATGAAGTTGTCCATCATTGTTAGGTGAGTGTGTACTTTACCTCACTCGACCTATTCAAATGATGAATTTTACTTTTTGTCGAATTACTTGGTTACCTGTGCATGTTGTAAGCTATAAGCTGAACTTGGGCCCTGCCTCGGTTACTGACCTACTCGAGCCAGGACTGGGCTCGGTCGGGTAGGTTGGAACCCTGGACAACCGTTTCGGTATACTCGAGTACTACCACTGGAGGGATAAGGTGATGGCCAGTCAATCGAAGGAGTTACCGATCAGAGTTATAAGGACGGGAAGTGGACCGAGTACTGTATCCTTTTGTGCTTGCTTTGCTATTAATAATGTTATTGCTCTCCTAGTTGACATTTCTCGGGTAAGACTCCTCATGAGCATTAATCTCTGAGATGAAGCAATCCCTGTAATGTTTTTCTAGTCAGACGAGCCACTATTTGTTTGACTAAAAATTCATGAAAATATATTTATATGGTCATTCATTCCAAAAATATGTTAGTGATTTTAGATAATTTATGAGTTGTACTCATAGTAAAGTTACCAGCAAATGTACTACTACTATATGTGTTTTCAAAATAGCAATTACCCGAGTAATGATTATCACCTCATGATAACCTGCCATTGTGTAACCTCGAACCATGCATATGACATGCACAACTTTCTTGATTTGTTTGAACTGTTAGAGTGTCTTGGAACCTCACTGGGCTGTGTAGCTCATTCCACGTTGTGATTTTCTTTTACAGGATTTGAGACCAAAGGTGCTCGGAAGTAGTACTAGATTGTTTACTTTCATGAATGTAATTCGAGTTAAACATTGTCGTTTTGCCTTAGGTTGACACTTGAAGCTGGAAAAGTGTAAACCCTGGATTTGTATGTGGCTTGTATGAATTTGTTACTTGGCTTGTAAGGATGTATTTGAATTGATGTTTTGTTTCTTGGGTTGTATTCGGGAAGGTATTTTAAGAATCGACGTTGGCTATCTTAAGGCACTGTTATCTCTGAAGTTAATGTGATTCTAGAAACCGGCTTATTCGGAGGGAAACGATGTTGTAATAGATTAGGTTATACTTCGGACGGATTTTTGCTAGCTTGCTTTCGTGAGTCCTAGCGAGAGCTAGGCAGACGGCCCGCTGTAGACACCAAAATTTTGGTGTAATTTCATTTACTATTTATTTTTTTAGTTTTTTATTTTGTCGTGTTAGTTTTATTCGATTTTTAGTTTTTAGTTTATAGTTGTATTATTTTTAAGTTTTAGCATAGAATTTCTCGAAATGAAAAGAAAAGCATTTTAAAAAATATATATATATATGTTTTAATTTAAATTCAATGTTTTCTTGGAAAAAATGAAAAAATGAGAATGAAAATGAAAAATGAAAAAAAAGTGAAAAATGAGGAAAATGAAAAATGAAAAATTGCAATTTTTGTTGTTTATCATTTTAGTTTAGTTTTTTAGCCAATGTTAATTAATTTGTTGTTTTTTCTTCTTAATTTTATCATTATTATTATTATTATCATTTTTGTAAGATTATTTAAAAAAAAAAAAAAAGAAGCCAAAAGCTGCTTTTTTGCCGCAGCTTGCAAATGGAAGTTGCGGGAGGTCCTGGGAGGAATTTTCAGCTGAAGAGGCCAGGTGTCTAGGACACCTGGAGGGGGGATGAATCTAGAAGGAGGGGGGCTAGGTTTTTGAGCTAACAGAGAGAGAGTCGGTGGGCTGGAGAAAAACAGATCTGAGGTGACGGCAAAAACAAAAAAAACCAGCAAAGGGAAGAGAAAACCGGAGAGGGCTGGAGTTGGTGGTTGAGTGAAAGAAAGGCAAAGAGAGAGTGAGAGGGAAAGAAAAGAACAACAGCCGCAAGAGAGAGGGTTGGCAGCGGCAAACTAAAAAAAAAAAAAGAAAAAGAGAACGGCGAAGGTAGCGAAGGAGTTTTTGGAAGAGGAAAGTGACGGCTAGGTTAGGGTAAGAACCACCGTGAGATAAAGAAAAGGAAAGGAAACGGGTTTGAGGCAGAGGTTCAAGAAAAGATCTCGCAGCTTTCTACTTGTAGCTTGTTTGGGTTCGAATCTGTCCATTGTACCAGAGGTAATCTCCAAACTCTTTTCCATCATACAAGTCCAGGCTTTCGGATAGATACTTTCCTTTTCCTTTTTTTGCTCTCGGCATTTCCTGTTGTTTCTACGTCTGTTTTCTCTCTGTCTGATACTACCTTGAGATTAAAACGTAGCATTTGACCTGTTTGATGTTGGGTGTTTGAATGAATGTTGATTGGATTCGAAAGATTGCAGCTTTGGTAGATTTATGTCAGTTTTGTGAAGATATAAAACGTTTTATGGGTCTTCCATGACTTTGGTTCCTTTCTTGTTGCGTATGAATGGGAAAATTGCAGAGAAGAAATGGGGCTTTGAATGATAGTTTTGGAGTCTTAATGCTTTGATTTAATCCATGTTTAAGTATATTTGGGACCTTTAAGAGGTGTTCGAGAGTCGCTACAATGAAGCTGGATTTTTCTATTTTGTTGCAGCAAATAAAATTCTGACTTTCTGTTTTGTTAAAAATCCGGAAATGGCTGGAATTGTAGACAGTTTTGTTTTGGTGGTTCTTGGTTGTTGTTTCTTTGTATTTTGTTCTTTGTGTTTGAATGTCAATGACTAAACGAAGCGAATGGTAAATTCCTAGCTGACTCCTTGTGGTTTAGCTTCGTGAAGTATGGCAGCAGGAATATTGCAGGATTTCTTGTTTAAAGTTTAATATGTTTGAATGATCAAATTTCTGTAGTTTTGTTGTTCAAAAACAGAATTCCCATGTTGTTTGTGATCCAAGTTGTGCTCCGCAAAGTGGAGGACTGCATTTAAGATTTAGCAGATAGTGAAAAATTGTTTGATGGATCAGAATTTTGCAAGTTTCTTTTTCCCTATACATACTTCTCTTCCTTGTATGGTATATTGATGATGAGTTTATGAAACTTAATGAGGGCCTGGAGATCAGACTTTTCTTCTTGTTATTTTTTTTCCTTCTGCGACACAAAGCTGTTGAAATTCCAAAGTCACGGCTGTTTTTCTCGAAAATTTCTTCTTGTTGCAGAAATGTTTGATAAACTTTGCATGAAGCAGCCTGAACTGTTCAGATTTTGCATGTGTGTTGGCTGACTTTTGGTGTTTCAATTTACAACTGTCATGATGCAAAGTGAGAGGATAGTGTGTTAGTTATGTTTGTATTTGATTATGTTTGAAAGCTGGGCATGTAAGTGCCGAATTGCAGAAAGTTGTAGCTGCAGAATTTCTCTTCTACGTATGCATGCATGAAAACCAAAAGAAAGATTGCACTTTGACCCCCCAAGTTCCCTCTTGTTTCACTATGACCCAATTAATTGAATGATTTCCTCAATTTGATCCCTGGCAGCTTTAATTTTACATTTTCATTGTTTGTTTGCTTCAAGTAACTACCATGCTTAGTTTAAATTGCACTTAATGCATGAATTTAAGAGCTTTATGACCATGTGAACCCGTGTTTGCATGTTTTCTTTAATTTTCCCAAATAAATTGGTACCTTGACCCGTTTATTATTTTGGAGGGTAAATTAGTAATTTCACTTCATTAGGGCGTCAATTCAAGGGAGGTACACTCTATCCCTCATTTGTACTTCATTTGACCCTACGTGCTCCTACGTGTTATGTGTATATGCATGTCTACTTGTTTTACTAGTTTTTCCTTAATTTCTTTTATTTATGTCATTTACTTTTGCTTTTTATTTAAGTTATGATTTATGGGGTATGTGTACACCTCTTGGCTTGTAATAGTTAAGGATTTAATTATTTTATGCCTTTTCCCCCCTTTTTAGATTGTAGTCTCCCTAATGTAATAGATAGGGTTTGGAGGAGCATCCAATGAAGACCTATCGAAGTCATGTGCCTAGCTAGCAAATGTAATAGTTAGGGCTTTAATTGTCTTATGTGTCTTGCATGCTTAGTTACTACGTGTTAATTTGCTTTGTTAGGGCCTTGCATCTAGTCGAGCATGCTAAATGTTATGTGCTATGTGTTTATAAGTGTTTGGCATGTCTACTCGCTTTCCATAGCCATGAATGAATGTGATGGATGAATGGACGTTTCCACTAGTCCAACGCTAGTCAGAATTCATAGAATGGGCTAGTCCAACGCTAGACCCTTAGGGATTTCCCCTAGTTAGCACATATTTGCATGTTCATTACATGTCATGCATTCTTTTTAGTTTTTATCATTTTGCATGCCCCTTGAGCCCCTTTTCCCTCCATTTTAGGATTTTTGCATTTCATGCTAGTTATAGGGTTCATTTGCTTGAGAGTCCCCTTAAATATGGGATATAGACGAGTGTGGCTTTTTCTAAGCCTTAGCACGCTTGTATCCTCTCTATCAAAGGGCAAATTGAGTCACGATTTAGGTCTCCCCGTACCCATTATGCATGAATTCTCTAGGTTCATGCATCCACTCTATCATTACACTTTCATTTTTTCCTCCCATTTGCACACATACACCTTTTTATCCCTTCACTTGCACACGAACACTTGTAAGTACATTTGCACACCTCCACTTACATCCTATTATTTTTATTATTTTCCTCACTTCACATATCCTCACATTGCATACATGCATTCCATTCATTTGCATCCCACTCGCATTATTCGTGACTTCTTCAAAGGATCGTTATTGGGCTTCACAATTAATGTGATTGGCACCACTCAACCTTTGAAGGGAAATTTCCCCCAATACCCCTAGGTCTAGGGTTTGCATTCATGTAGTGCATCCAAATGTAATAAATTCTTTGATTAAAACAAGAAAATCTTTGATTAAATCATGCAACTAGCCTTGGCTAGGTCAAAGGGGTGCCTTGGATTTCATCCTTGCCTTCCCCTTTGTCAAATGTGACTCCCGAACCTTTTTCTTTGGTTTACGTGGATTAGGAGTCGTTTAAAAGGGGTTTCTTACTATTTTTTTCTATTTTCTTTAAAAATTCATTTTAGGTGACTTGGTACACCTTAACTCATTACCAAGTGGCGACTCCGTATTTTGTTTCAAAAAACCCTTTTTAAACTATAATTTTGGGTCAAATCGTCGCATTCTCAAACCCCTATTTAGACCCATTCTTTCTTTTAAACCACAATTCATTTTTCAATCACAAATTGAATCAAAAAATGCATTTTTAAACCATTTATTTATTTATTCAAAAAAATGGGGCGCGACACCCGCCAACCCTCTGGTTCGCCTTAGGGGAAAGTGGGGTCGCCACAGGTGGTATCAGAGTTTAGGCTCTAGATTTTTATAGTGTATCTTAGGCTTTAAGCATAAGATGCCGGACTGTGGTGTTTGATTGTTTAGTAAGTGGAATGTGATCTTAATACTTGATGATTGATTGAGTAATATTGAAGTGTTTGTTTTTAAGTGGGTTTACACACTAGGGTTTCTTATATTGTAAGAAACTGAAGAGAATTGTGTGAGAATTGATTTGAAAAGTGATAGTTGAGTTTCTTGAACATTGATACTAGCTGATATCTATAAGATCGAATTTGACTGGGTAAATTGTAAGATTCGAGGTATCCTCTAGGCTTGTAATCTTCGTAAGTATATGTATGAAATTGAATGTGAATCTTGGATCAATTGCTTGATTGAGACATTTTGTGAAATTTTCTTTGAGGAATGGTGGTGATTGAGTTGATTTGCATCTGGAGATGGCCAGTCCTAGTGCGAATTGACTTGGTTTCCACTTGACACTTAAGTGAGCCAGTTGTACATATTCCCTGAGTTTGAAAATGGTACTTGAGGCTTTAACTAGAAATCCCAAGGTTGGTTATTGTTGGAGATGAATGCACTTTAGTTATTGGCTGGCTTGCTAAAGATTTTTAAACTTTGGATAAATGACCTTTGATTTCAACTTGTATTATGACTTGATTAGCTCTAATTTTGTAATGGTATGCAACCTAATTGAGACTAGTTTAACTTCTATGTTAACTGTTAATGTGCTATTTGTGAAAATGTCATCTGTGGATATAGTTTTATTGCTCATTTTGAAAATTGTTAAATATACGTGTGCATAGAAAATTTTTAGTTTAGTGAGCCATTTGCATATAATTGTAGAGACTAGTTGTGAGAATGGAAGTTGGGAGACGACGACGTGGACGTCAACCCAGACGACCTCAAAATCAAGGAGGAGATAAAGAACCCATCGCCAACCGAAACGCTGAACCTAGGGTTGGGTAGAAGATCAAATTGGGTTAGTTTTGACTCGCATGACAGACATATTAGAGCGATTGGTACCCCAACAAGGCCAGAGAATTGGACAAGTGAACCAACTTGGAAACCAAGAAATAGGAGAGGATAGGGCTTTAGAGAGATTTCAAAAGTTTTTCCCTCCTAAATTTTCTGGGGGTCCAAACCCCGATATAGCTGAGAATTGGTTGGAGAATATAAGAAATATATTTGATGCACTAGATTATTCCGAGGAGAGAGAAGTAAATTTTGCTGTGTTCCAACTTGAAGGACCGGCTCGAGCATGGTGGAATGTTATAAGAAATAAGTGGGAAAGGGAACAAACTCCGAGAACTTGGATGAACTTTGTCCTAGAATTTAATGGAAAATTTCTTCCACCACTAGTCCAAGAAAAGAGAGAAAATGATTTCATAAAGCTTCGTCAAGGAACTTTAAGTGTAGCTGAGTATGAAACACGCTTTACGAAGTTATCTACATATGCCCCAGAATTGGTGGCTACTGAAAGGAAGAGAATAAGACGGTTTATCCAAGGATTAGATTTGGAAATCCAAGATGCCCTTGCCGCAGCACAGGTTGAAACATTTAGTGACGCTTTCGAAAAAGCGCAAAGGGTAGAAATCACAAAATCTCAACTGAGAACTTTTCAAGCAAGGAAAAGAGATGCATCTGACAGTACACTAGGAGAAAATGGACCACCACCCAAAGTTAGAAAAGAAGTTGATGGAGTAGGACTGTTACTTCCTGCACCACTCAGGATAAAGGAACCAAAAGGAACTATGTCACGAGAGACTTCAGTAGGACAGACACGATCAAAGAAAACCTCGCAAACAAGTCAGGTCACAACACATCGTCCAATTTGTGGATATTGTGGAAGGACGAATCACACTGAAGAAAACTGTTGGCTAAAGGGACGAAAGTGTATGGGATGTGGGAGTACTACCATAAAGTTCATGACTGTCCAAGGAGGTATCCACAAGAAACCACTGCTCAACAGGGAAATGGAACTGTCCCTCGACAAGCCAATGGAAGGAGGAACCGACCAGTGGCGTCTGAACGAACACAAGACATGATCACACAACATGGTTCAGGGTTATCCGAGATTTCAGAAGGTATGAATTTCGAGGACGAAATTCTCTTTAAGGAGGGTAGGTTGTGAGGACCCCAAAAATATATATATATAAACCTGTGCATATTTTATTTGCATTTTCTTTAATTCTTTAATAATTTCTAGCATTACTTTCACCTGTTTCTAAATAAGTTCGTAAAAACACTTTTCATGTGAGAAATAATATAATTTTCCTAAGTTATGAAATTTCTTGGTTTTGTTAGACTAAATTAAAATCTTTAGGGTTAGATTAAATTTTTCGCCTTAACATAAAATGTTAGAATACTTAATTCCTTTATGCTAAATTAATGATACTTGAGTCGATAGCTTTACTATCTTAAAATAAATTATTTAAGTTCCTATGATTAATTCCAATTAGTTGCTAATGTTAAATGTTAATAAGAATTTCCGCGTTAAGATGAAAACCAATGAATTTTAGATAAATATGATTCTAATATACTAAACATACTTAAGGCGTGAAAATTCGATAAAAATGGTTTAGGTATATTAGGGTATAATTAGGCGTTCAAATCACACTTGGGGATAATTTTTAGAATTAAGTTGGATTTGAGAAATTAAGTTGAGGTTAGGGAGCAAAGTGAAAAGACTAAAATGCCCTTACATTTCCATGCAAATCAAACGAAACCTCTGACAACAATTTTAATCACCGTAACTATCGGCCAATCACATTTTATCCAATTCGATACGCAACCGAATCGCACACACGCAACCTATGCTCCAAAACCGTAAACCATTCTTTCTTCCTTCTCCAAAACCGCGGCACCATATTTTCTACTTCATTCCTATATCACAAACCACTACCGCAACTCCATTCCATTTCCTTTGCAACAATTCACTCAGATCACACTCCACCTTCACCTCGTTAACATCGACTGAGATAGTGAGGGAGAGACTGAGCCGCACTCTGCAATCCGAGAGGGAAGAAAAGAATCCCCTAGCTGCAAATTTTTCCTGCTCTGTCCGTGAGCTGGAGAGAAGATAGGGGAGCAACACTGCGTGAGCTCCACCCCTTGTCGCACTCTTCACCTTCCACCAACCACAACCATCTTCACTGCAACAACATACTAGCTGCAATCAGTTTCCAGCAGCAACTACTGCAACCAAAATCTGCTGCGTGCGTGAGAGCCGAGAGGAAGGAAAATTTTTCAGATTTCCTGTGCGAAGGCTTAGCTTACTGTGAGGTAATTTCTGGACCATTTTAGGATTGATCGGAGGTAGATTGAGCCATCTAGGGGCATGCATGTATTGTTTGTGTCCGGATAAGGAAATAAAAGAAAAGGAAAATCTTATTTTTGATGGAAATAGTTTTGCCGAGAAGCCGAAACAGAAATGCAGCTTTAATCTTGTTTCTTTGGAGTAATCTGAGCTTTTAAATGTTGTTAACTAACTAAGAACTAGGTGATTAAGTCTTGCCTGAAGTTAGTTAGTTCGGATTAAGCTAGCAAAGAAGAGATGAAACAGAATCGGCTTGCCTGCAAGCTCATCCGAGAGTGGCCGAACAACTTGCTGGTTGATTGATGAATTTTTGGTAACAACCGAGCTGAATCTGGACTGGAAATACTAGCTAATTAGTTCAGTAGTTGTGCATGTGAGATTTAGGTGCCAAATACAGGGTTTTAACCGAAGGAAAATTTTGTTTATGATTGAGTAAATGCTGGAAAATTTACGTGACTTGCCAAGGGAGTGAAACCAGAATTTGCAGTTGTTTCTGGAATTTTTTCATTAGCAAACAATGTTTAGAAATGCATGAAATATATGTGTCTTAAGTCTTGTAAGATATTCAGTTGTAAAGTACTTGATCCGTTGGATAAATTGACCAAAAATGTTGAAACATAGCTGCTGCAAATGTTTCCAGCTTAGCCGATGGTGGCTCTTTTGAGTTTTAATGGAAACTTGGTGAGTGGGCTCTATGAATTCCCACAATGACTTGGATGATCGGATTAGCTAGTCAAGTATTTGCTTGTCGGATTTGAGTACTTAATATCATGTTTTAGCCGAGTAAAAAGTTGGATTTATGACCAATTAGCTGCTGGAAATTCTGTTTAGCCGATGACAGATTTATTGTGGTGGAATTATTTGCCAAAATTACATGTTATTTGTTTTATTTCGTGTCGGAAAATTTTGATGGTGGGCTCTATGAACTCCCACCCTTGGAGTGATGATGGATATAATGCTAGTTTAGTGTTTAAATAGGTAGATTAATGATACCTAGCTAGTCTAGACTCCAAAAGATGCATCGTTAAAAAATGTTCAGATTTGCACTGTTTTAATCGCACCACTTTTTGCAAAATTTTGAGAGTTTCATGACTTGTATATCATGTTGATATGTTGAATATATGGTGTACAAAGTTTCATTGAAAAATATTGAGGTTTGGTTGGTCAAATAAATCGATTTAACAAAGCTAGTAAATCTGGAACTATTTCCGAAATGCTCTGACCAGCTTTCGTATTTCGGCCATAATTTTGAACTACGATATCAAAATCGAGTGCCGTCAACGGCATTTGAAACTAGACATTCCAACCTTTCCGACGATATAAAATGTACATTCTGGTTCCATGTATGTGAGCCAAACCAACGATTTTAAGTCGGCTGTTCTGTTTCTCTGCTTTACAAGAACAAAATGCTGAGGCTGCAACTTGTGACTCGAATTCGAGCTAGTTGTGTGCCGAACTGAAAACAAGAAGTGAACTGACTGCTGTTGTGACGACCCCACCTCCCCCTAAGGCGTACCAAAGGGTTCGGCAGACCGCCTGCCCAGCTCTCGCCAGGACTCACTCCCTATCTCAAACGAGTCATGTACACACATCCATGAACCATAAATAACATTCCCAATTCAAGCTTATAATTTACATTGATAGAAATCGAGGTACAAAGTCTCAATACACCAAACTAGTTCAAAACGTATACAATCCAAGTACAACATGTTCCATTCGAGGAATAGCGCGAGTACAAGACCAAAAAGTCAAAAGTCAAAACAAAAGGCTACGCTAGTCTTTTACAAGTCTCACGCGTCACTCGTACCCCTGAAAGGAAAACAAATGGAGTGGAATGAGCTAAAAGCCCAGTGAGGTTCCAAATAGCAAATTGACCATTATTTAGAAGTACAAGTTTTCGGTATAGCAAAGTAACAAGCATGAAGAGTTCATAAAGGTGAGCAATAACACGTCAAGTAGCAATCTTAAAATGAACGAATGTAGAAAATTTTTCAAAAGAAACAATAATCCAATAAACAATAATTACTCCAAAGTATAAGGATACGGATGACTCTCAGGAGCCAAATTCCCATTACATTACCAGAAGCTTGATCCCGTAGTAGTTGACACTCCGTCAACTTTCAAGTAAGTAACCAATCCAGTAGAACACCACTTAAACGACTCTCCGTCCACCGTTCAACCCCCAGCTGAGCCCAAAATCCTCAAGAACATGGGTGGTAATACTCGAGTATACCGATTAGTCGAGGAGATATCACTCCACTCGACAATACAAGAGACCCAGGGTTCGTTACCCAATCGACCAAGCCCTTGCCGGCTCGACTAGAGTAACTCGCCACAGGGTTTCTGGAATTCCAGGAAGTGCGCGCATCATAATCAAGTATATCAAGTCAATTGCAACAATAAACAAGTATATCACGTAAGGGCAAGTGCGATAAAGTACACTCTTGCCCTATCAATTCACGTATATAACATGTACTCATATTGGTCACGTATCAAGTTCAAGTATCTAGTGCAATTCGGTATTTGAAAGCACTCACCAAAAGATATAGTGCCTTTACTGGTCACTTTCAGGTTATACTCCGGGTTCGGAGTCCAAATCTGCGATAAAACTCAGTTTGAGAACTTTGAAACATGACTAAGATTCGAAACTTAGACGTTTCGTTCAATAAAATCAAGAAATTGAAATTCACTCGGATGGTAGTCGTGAAACACTTGCTCGCTTTTTAAATGGTAAAACTTTGTAACATTTATACTTGAAAATGCCATGCAAGTCGAAAGTATAAGGAAAACATACTCCGAGCAATCATTATTTCCTTTCTCAAGGGTACAAGTTCGGCCAAGTCCTTCCTTATATACCCCGGAACAAAAATACTCAAGTACCCTAGATGGTTCAAGCACTATTCATATCAATTCGACCCAAGTCGCAAGTGTATTTATATAGTTCTCGAGCGTAAATTCGGGCAGCATGCCCTTTGTGTTTACCTAATTTTCCAGCCATTTAGGCTTCATTATTTTTCTCAACCACAACCCAACATCACATATGTCAACAATTCATGTCCAGAGCCGTTCCATAGGCTCACAATATCATAATAACAAGAATCACAACAATGACAAGTGCAGAAATTCAACTTAGCACAAGACAGATTTGACGTACGAATGCGGAAATAACATATCCGAGGCTACGCTTATTCGTTTAAGGCGTAACCTATGCCGTTTCGAAGCTAAGATATAGGGCTGCAATATTCATGAAGGTCACTTAGTCCAGTTCCTAATGTAGCTTAGTCAAATCCTCAAATTACTAAACCAGAAACCAATTCATCGGCTATATAACCGCATTACCCTGTAATGGTCATATCTCAGAGTACAAAGGTCCGAATCAGGTGTTCTTGGAGGCATTTAAAAGCTAAGTCAGAATAATACAACTTTCATGTTTTGGCCCAGAGCTAAATCAGTACGTATCCTAGTCAAAAAACGTGATAAACTGGACTTAACTGATGAAACGGACTGCTGGGAAATATTTGAAACAGTAAGGGTATTTCGGACTTTTTATGACCTACGTTCCTCCGATTGGGCTGAAATTTTACAGGTACCTACAAAATACCATTCTCTACAACTTTCCTTCTTTGACCCAAAGCCAATTCGGCCTCTAACACACAGATACAAATTCGGACAGAATGTAAGCTAGAATTTCCAGAAATCTGAAATTTGTAGTTTCTAGTGCAACTTTCCCCAATTTCTCACCTCTCACACTACCAAAACATCTTATACAACATTAATTGTAACATACAAGCATCATACATCAAGTTGGGCAGAAATTCCACAGCCCTAGTTCATCAAATAAATTGGGGAAAAACTTCTACACATGCTAGCATCCATGAATCCACCACCAATCAAGCTACTAAGCTTACTTTAACCATGATTGAAAGAGAAAGTTAGAGAGATATCATCCTCTTACCTTGATTAGAGTTCACCAAGTGTAGCCCAAGCTTTCTCTTTCCAAAATTTCACCAACAATCACTAACTAATCACTCAAAGGTAAGTTTAATCGGTTTAGAAATTTAATTTGTCACTTGGTTGGTTAGAATCAAGAAGAAGGAATTGTTTCTTGCTCTCACTTTCTCTCTCCCTCTTGGTCGACCAGCTGCTGGAAAAATGAAGAGGAAAGTGCAGAAAATTGGTTTAAGAAGGCTAGTTAATCACTTGGCCAAGAAACTCTAGGGTGGCGACACTTGTCGCCACCACCACCTTTCATTTTTCTCTTTCTTCCTTGCTATTTTCTAGCCTCAAATTTTCGGTCAAAGCAGCTGCCAAACAAGAAGATATTTTGCTCAAAAGTCAATAAGCTTGTATGGTAAGAAAGTGGTGGTCAAGTGGTACGTTCAACCGGTAGTGCGCGGGACCCGCCGGTTCGCGCCGTTTTTCTTAAAAACTCACGTACTACTGTTTTTTTTTCTTCCCATACTCTAACCTTATATCATTGCTACTACTCACATATGATTTTTCACTTAAAAGTCACTTTTAATCACCAAATTGATCCTTGGTCAGTACCGAAAATTCATCCGGCGAAAAATCGCGAAAACCCTAATTTTGCTCAAATCTTGAAACCGAAGTGTAAAACCCTATTTCCAGGTTCATCTGCACTTATTGTTGAACAATTGGGTAGTAGGGCCTTAATAAATAATAATTTTCAAATAAAAGGAAATTTTTTAAGAAAACGTGAGGAATTTACAATTTCAATAATTAACATTAGAATCTCTAGTAAAATATGAAAGATTTAAGAAACCGTTTAGTCACAAGTAAACTAGGGTTTTTTGATTAAAACATTAGGGTTTCTAGTCGTTTAAAACGAAATAAGGTTTTAAATCAAACCCGAAGAAATATACTTTAATATTTTCTTCACAAACAACCTCCTAATATTCGGGATGTTACAATCTCCCCTCCTTAAAAGAATTTCGCCCTCGAAATTCCAACGGGTACTAAGAGTCCTTTAAAGTCAATCAGGTACTAGAAATCACTCCAATCCCTTATATATGACCTTATCATTTAGTAAAGAGCTAAGAGATAACCAAATAGATCATGCAAAAAGGGCTCAATTCACATAACTAGCCCTGAGTTGAAAGTAAAGTCTCAGATATTCGAAAAATTTAGAACATGGCTTAGCCTCAAGTCAAAAATTTCTCAAGTCGAAAATTTTACCCCTGGCGGTGCTTGGAAACACAACAGGCAAAGGCTCACCAGAGAGTTTTAGTTCAACCGCTACAGAGGAGAAGTAGCTGGTCTACAGCCCCACAAATACGAATAAGTTCAAAAGCAAGGTCAAAGCAGGGTTCAAACATATAAGTTCAAAAGTAGATTCAATTACTTCAAGTTCAAGAAGCACGGGTACAAATAAGAACTCACTCGACTAGCCTATAGCCAGCAATTCACATTCTCAAACAGTCGCCGAATTCAAATCCACCTATAGGTCATATTACTCATGTGTAAAAATCAAATCAGGTCCATTACATGTACGTAAGAGCACACTCGCCAAAACAAGTTCAAGTCCCAAATGAGCTCATTTTAGTCTGTCTCAGACAGTTCAAGTATTGCAAACCCCTTTGATCGGTCCAATAACAAGGTTTAATGTTAGAATCATCCACGCTTTAACCTTTCCATCAAAACTCACCTCAAGTGCAATCAAGATACAGACCCTTATTCTAACTCTCTTCACTATATGATACCCAAGTACAAGAATCCACAAAAAGACAATTCACAACTCGAGCCGGCCGGTCCCAAGAGTAAATCATCCATATTAGAGATTCCTACCTGGCATAACTAACTAAGGTCTCCAACAATAGACAATTGTTCCACACTTAACAAGCCAATCCCCACAGTCCGAGAACCCTCTCCCGGCACGAGCTCAATAGGAGCTCTGATACCATCTGTGACGACCCCACCTCCCCCTAAGGCGTACCAAAGGGTTCGGCAGACCGCCTGCCCAGCTCTCGCCAGGACTCACTCCCTATCTCAAACGAGTCATGTACACACATCCATGAACCATAAATAACATTCCCAATTCAAGCTTATAATTTACATTGATAGAAATCGAGGTACAAAGTCTCAATACACCAAACTAGTTCAAAACGTATACAATCCAAGTACAACATGTTCCATTCGAGGAATAGCGCGAGTACAAGACCAAAAAGTCAAAAGTCAAAACAAAAGGCTACGCTAGTCTTTTACAAGTCTCACGCGTCACTCGTACCCCTGAAAGGAAAACAAATGGAGTGGAATGAGCTAAAAGCCCAGTGAGGTTCCAAATAGCAAATTGACCATTATTTAGAAGTACAAGTTTTCGGTATAGCAAAGTAACAAGCATGAAGAGTTCATAAAGGTGAGCAATAACACGTCAAGTAGCAATCTTAAAATGAACGAATGTAGAAAATTTTTCAAAAGAAACAATAATCCAATAAACAATAATTACTCCAAAGTATAAGGATACGGATGACTCTCAGGAGCCAAATTCCCATTACATTACCAGAAGCTTGATCCCGTAGTAGTTGACACTCCGTCAACTTTCAAGTAAGTAACCAATCCAGTAGAACACCACTTAAACGACTCTCCGTCCACCGTTCAACCCCCAGCTGGGCCCAAAATCCTCAAGAACATGGGTGGTAATACTCGAGTATACCGATTAGTCGAGGAGATATCACTCCACTCGACAATACAAGAGACCCAGGGTTCGTTACCCAATCGACCAAGCCCTTGCCGGCTCGACTAGAGTAACTCGCCACAGGGTTTCTGGAATTCCAGGAAGTGCGCGCATCATAATCAAGTATATCAAGTCAATTGCAACAATAAACAAGTATATCACGTAAGGGCAAGTGCGATAAAGTACACTCTTGCCCTATCAATTCACGTATATAACATGTACTCATATTGGTCACGTATCAAGTTCAAGTATCTAGTGCAATTCGGTATTTGAAAGCACTCACCAAAAGATATAGTGCCTTTACTGGTCACTTTCAGGTTATACTCCGGGTTCGGAGTCCAAATCTGCGATAAAACTCAGTTTGAGAACTTTGAAACATGACTAAGATTCGAAACTTAGACGTTTCGTTCAATAAAATCAAGAAATTGAAATTCACTCGGATGGTAGTCGTGAAACACTTGCTCGCTTTTTAAATGGTAAAACTTTGTAACATTTATACTTGAAAATGCCATGCAAGTCGAAAGTATAAGGAAAACATACTCCGAGCAATCATTATTTCCTTTCTCAAGGGTACAAGTTCGGCCAAGTCCTTCCTTATATACCCCGGAACAAAAATACTCAAGTACCCTAGATGGTTCAAGCACTATTCATATCAATTCGACCCAAGTCGCAAGTGTATTTATATAGTTCTCGAGCGTAAATTCGGGCAGCATGCCCTTTGTGTTTACCTAATTTTCCAGCCATTTAGGCTTCATTATTTTTCTCAACCACAACCCAACATCACATATGTCAACAATTCATGTCCAGAGCCGTTCCATAGGCTCACAATATCATAATAACAAGAATCACAACAATGACAAGTGCAGAAATTCAACTTAGCACAAGACAGATTTGACGTACGAATGCGGAAATAACATATCCGAGGCTACGCTTATTGGTTTAAGGCGTAACCTATGCCGTTTCGAAGCTAAGATATAGGGCTGCAATATTCATGAAGGTCACTTAGTCCAGTTCCTAATGTAGCTTAGTCAAATCCTCAAATTACTAAACCAGAAACCAATTCGTCGGCTATATAACCGCATTACCCTGTAATGGTCATATCTCAGAGTACAAAGGTCCGAATCAGGTGTTCTTGGAGGCATTTAAAAGCTAAGTCAGAATACTACAACTTTCATGTTTTGGCCCAGAGCTAAATCAGTACGTATCCTAGTCAAAAAACGTGATAAACTGGACTTAACTGATGAAACGGACTGCTGGGAAATATTTGAAACAGTAAGGGTATTTCGGACTTTTTATGACCTACGTTCCTCCGATTGGGCTGAAATTTTACAGGTACCTACAAAATACCATTCTCTACAACTTTCCTTCTTTGACCCAAAGCCAATTCGGCCTCTAACACACAGATACAAATTCGGACAGAATGTAAGCTAGAATTTCCAGAAATCTGAAATTTGTAGTTTCTAGTGCAACTTTCCCCAATTTCTCACCTCTCACACTACCAAAACATCTTATACAACATTAATTGTAACATACAAGCATCATACATCAAGTTGGGCAGAAATTCCACAGCCCTAGTTCATCAAATAAATTGGGGAAAAACTTCTACACATGCTAGCATCCATGAATCCACCACCAATCAAGCTACTAAGCTTACTTTAACCATGATTGAAAGAGAAAGTTAGAGAGATATCATCCTCTTACCTTGATTAGAGTTCACCAAGTGTAGCCCAAGCTTTCTCTTTCCAAAATTTCACCAACAATCACTAACTAATCACTCAAAGGTAAGTTTAATCGGTTTAGAAATTTAATTTGTCACTTGGTTGGTTAGAATCAAGAAGAAGGAATTGTTTCTTGCTCTCACTTTCTCTCTCCCTCTTGGTCGACCAGCTGCTGGAAAAATGAAGAGGAAAGTGCAGAAAATTGGTTTAAGAAGGCTAGTTAATCACTTGGCCAAGAAACTCTAGGGTGGCGACACTTGTCGCCACCACCACCTTTCATTTTTCTCTTTCTTCCTTGCTATTTTCTAGCCTCAAATTTTCGGTCAAAGCAGCTGCCAAACAAGAAGATATTTTGCTCAAAAGTCAATAAGCTTGTATGGTAAGAAAGTGGTGGTCAAGTGGTACGTTCAACCGGTAGTGCGCGGGACCCGCCGGTTCGCGCCGTTTTTCTTAAAAACTCACGTACTACTGTTTTTTTTTCTTCCCATACTCTAACCTTATATCATTGCTACTACTCACATATGATTTTTCACTTAAAAGTCACTTTTAATCACCAAATTGATCCTTGGTCAGTACCGAAAATTCATCCGGCGAAAAATCGCGAAAACCCTAATTTTGCTCAAATCTTGAAACCGAAGTGTAAAACCCTATTTCCAGGTTCATCTGCACTTATTGTTGAACAATTGGGTAGTAGGGCCTTAATAAATAATAATTTTCAAATAAAAGGAAATTTTTTAAGAAAACGTGAGGAATTTACAATTTCAATAATTAACATTAGAATCTCTAGTAAAATATGAAAGATTTAAGAAACCGTTTAGTCACAAGTAAACTAGGGTTTTTTGATTAAAACATTAGGGTTTCTAGTCGTTTAAAACGAAATAAGGTTTTAAATCAAACCCGAAGAAATATACTTTAATATTTTCTTCACAAACAACCTCCTAATATTCGGGATGTTACAATCTCCTCTCCTTAAAAGAATTTCGCCCTCGAAATTCCAACGGGTACTAAGAGTCCTTTAAAGTCAATCAGGTACTAGAAATCACTCCAATCCCTTATATATGACCTTATCATTTAGTAAAGAGCTAAGAGATAACCAAATAGATCATGCAAAAAGGGCTCAATTCACATAACTAGCCCTGAGTTGAAAGTAAAGTCTCAGATATTCGAAAAATTTAGAACATGGCTTAGCCTAAAGTCGAAAATTTTACCCCTGGCGGTGCTTGGAAACACAACAGGCAAAGGCTCACCAGAGAGTTTTAGTTCAACCGCTACAGAGGAGAAGTAGCTGGTCTACAGCCCCACAAATACGAATAAGTTCAAAAGCAAGGTCAAAGCAGGGTTCAAACATATAAGTTCAAAAGTAGATTCAATTACTTCAAGTTCAAGAAGCACGGGTACAAATAAGAACTCACTCGACTAGCCTATAGCCAGCAATTCACATTCTCAAACAGTCGCCGAATTCAAATCCACCTATAGGTCATATTACTCATGTGTAAAAATCAAATCAGGTCCATTACATGTACGTAAGAGCACACTCGCCAAAACAAGTTCAAGTCCCAAATGAGCTCATTTTAGTCTGTCTCAGACAGTTCAAGTATTGCAAACCCCTTTGATCGGTCCAATAACAAGGTTTAATGTTAGAATCATCCACGCTTTAACCTTTCCATCAAAACTCACCTCAAGTGCAATCAAGATACAGACCCTTATTCTAACTCTCTTCACTATATGATACCCAAGTACAAGAATCCACAAAAAGACAATTCACAACTCGAGCCGGCCGGTCCCAAGAGTAAATCATCCATATTAGAGATTCCTACCTGGCATAACTAACTAAGGTCTCCAACAATAGACAATTGTTCCACACTTAACAAGCCAATCCCCACAGTCCGAGAACCCTCTCCCGGCACGAGCTCAATAGGAGCTCTGATACCATCTGTGACGACCCCACCTCCCCCTAAGGCGTACCAAAGGGTTCGGCAGACCGCCTGCCCAGCTCTCGCCAGGACTCACTCCCTATCTCAAACGAGTCATGTACACACATCCATGAACCATAAATAACATTCCCAATTCAAGCTTATAATTTACATTGATAGAAATCGAGGTACAAAGTCTCAATACACCAAACTAGTTCAAAACGTATACAATCCAAGTACAACATGTTCCATTCGAGGAATAGCGCGAGTACAAGACCAAAAAGTCAAAAGTCAAAACAAAAGGCTACGCTAGTCTTTTACAAGTCTCACGCGTCACTCGTACCCCTGAAAGGAAAACAAATGGAGTGGAATGAGCTAAAAGCCCAGTGAGGTTCCAAATAGCAAATTGACCATTATTTAGAAGTACAAGTTTTCGGTATAGCAAAGTAACAAGCATGAAGAGTTCATAAAGGTGAGCAATAACACGTCAAGTAGCAATCTTAAAATGAACGAATGTAGAAAATTTTTCAAAAGAAACAATAATCCAATAAACAATAATTACTCCAAAGTATAAGGATACGGATGACTCTCAGGAGCCAAATTCCCATTACATTACCAGAAGCTTGATCCCGTAGTAGTTGACACTCCGTCAACTTTCAAGTAAGTAACCAATCCAGTAGAACACCACTTAAACGACTCTCCGTCCACCGTTCAACCCCCAGCTGGGCCCAAAATCCTCAAGAACATGGGTGGTAATACTCGAGTATACCGATTAGTCGAGGAGATATCACTCCACTCGACAATACAAGAGACCCAGGGTTCGTTACCCAATCGACCAAGCCCTTGCCGGCTCGACTAGAGTAACTCGCCACAGGGTTTCTGGAATTCCAGGAAGTGCGCGCATCATAATCAAGTATATCAAGTCAATTGCAACAATAAACAAGTATATCACGTAAGGGCAAGTGCGATAAAGTACACTCTTGCCCTATCAATTCACGTATATAACATGTACTCATATTGGTCACGTATCAAGTTCAAGTATCTAGTGCAATTCGGTATTTGAAAGCACTCACCAAAAGATATAGTGCCTTTACTGGTCACTTTCAGGTTATACTCCGGGTTCGGAGTCCAAATCTGCGATAAAACTCAGTTTGAGAACTTTGAAACATGACTAAGATTCGAAACTTAGACGTTTCGTTCAATAAAATCAAGAAATTGAAATTCACTCGGATGGTAGTCGTGAAACACTTGCTCGCTTTTTAAATGGTAAAACTTTGTAACATTTATACTTGAAAATGCCATGCAAGTCGAAAGTATAAGGAAAACATACTCCGAGCAATCATTATTTCCTTTCTCAAGGGTACAAGTTCGGCCAAGTCCTTCCTTATATACCCCGGAACAAAAATACTCAAGTACCCTAGATGGTTCAAGCACTATTCATATCAATTCGACCCAAGTCGCAAGTGTATTTATATAGTTCTCGAGCGTAAATTCGGGCAGCATGCCCTTTGTGTTTACCTAATTTTCCAGCCATTTAGGCTTCATTATTTTTCTCAACCACAACCCAACATCACATATGTCAACAATTCATGTCCAGAGCCGTTCCATAGGCTCACAATATCATAATAACAAGAATCACAACAATGACAAGTGCAGAAATTCAACTTAGCACAAGACAGATTTGACGTACGAATGCGGAAATAACATATCCGAGGCTACGCTTATTCGTTTAAGGCGTAACCTATGCCGTTTCGAAGCTAAGATATAGGGCTGCAATATTCATGAAGGTCACTTAGTCCAGTTCCTAATGTAGCTTAGTCAAATCCTCAAATTACTAAACCAGAAACCAATTCATCGGCTATATAACCGCATTACCCTGTAATGGTCATATCTCAGAGTACAAAGGTCCGAATCAGGTGTTCTTGGAGGCATTTAAAAGCTAAGTCAGAATAATACAACTTTCATGTTTTGGCCCAGAGCTAAATCAGTACGTATCCTAGTCAAAAAACGTGATAAACTGGACTTAACTGATGAAACGGACTGCTGGGAAATATTTGAAACAGTAAGGGTATTTCGGACTTTTTATGACCTACGTTCCTCCGATTGGGCTGAAATTTTACAGGTACCTACAAAATACCATTCTCTACAACTTTCCTTCTTTGACCCAAAGCCAATTCGGCCTCTAACACACAGATACAAATTCGGACAGAATGTAAGCTAGAATTTCCAGAAATCTGAAATTTGTAGTTTCTAGTGCAACTTTCCCCAATTTCTCACCTCTCACACTACCAAAACATCTTATACAACATTAATTGTAACATACAAGCATCATACATCAAGTTGGGCAGAAATTCCACAGCCCTAGTTCATCAAATAAATTGGGGAAAAACTTCTACACATGCTAGCATCCATGAATCCACCACCAATCAAGCTACTAAGCTTACTTTAACCATGATTGAAAGAGAAAGTTAGAGAGATATCATCCTCTTACCTTGATTAGAGTTCACCAAGTGTAGCCCAAGCTTTCTCTTTCCAAAATTTCACCAACAATCACTAACTAATCACTCAAAGGTAAGTTTAATCGGTTTAGAAATTTAATTTGTCACTTGGTTGGTTAGAATCAAGAAGAAGGAATTGTTTCTTGCTCTCACTTTCTCTCTCCCTCTTGGTCGACCAGCTGCTGGAAAAATGAAGAGGAAAGTGCAGAAAATTGGTTTAAGAAGGCTAGTTAATCACTTGGCCAAGAAACTCTAGGGTGGCGACACTTGTCGCCACCACCACCTTTCATTTTTCTCTTTCTTCCTTGCTATTTTCTAGCCTCAAATTTTCGGTCAAAGCAGCTGCCAAACAAGAAGATATTTTGCTCAAAAGTCAATAAGCTTGTATGGTAAGAAAGTGGTGGTCAAGTGGTACGTTCAACCGGTAGTGCGCGGGACCCGCCGGTTCGCGCCGTTTTTCTTAAAAACTCACGTACTACTGTTTTTTTTTCTTCCCATACTCTAACCTTATATCATTGCTACTACTCACATATGATTTTTCACTTAAAAGTCACTTTTAATCACCAAATTGATCCTTGGTCAGTACCGAAAATTCATCCGGCGAAAAATCGCGAAAACCCTAATTTTGCTCAAATCTTGAAACCGAAGTGTAAAACCCTATTTCCAGGTTCATCTGCACTTATTGTTGAACAATTGGGTAGTAGGGCCTTAATAAATAATAATTTTCAAATAAAAGGAAATTTTTTAAGAAAACGTGAGGAATTTACAATTTCAATAATTAACATTAGAATCTCTAGTAAAATATGAAAGATTTAAGAAACCGTTTAGTCACAAGTAAACTAGGGTTTTTTGATTAAAACATTAGGGTTTCTAGTCGTTTAAAACGAAATAAGGTTTTAAATCAAACCCGAAGAAATATACTTTAATATTTTCTTCACAAACAACCTCCTAATATTCGGGATGTTACAATCTCCTCTCCTTAAAAGAATTTCGCCCTCGAAATTCCAACGGGTACTAAGAGTCCTTTAAAGTCAATCAGGTACTAGAAATCACTCCAATCCCTTATATATGACCTTATCATTTAGTAAAGAGCTAAGAGATAACCAAATAGATCATGCAAAAAGGGCTCAATTCACATAACTAGCCCTGAGTTGAAAGTAAAGTCTCAGATATTCGAAAAATTTAGAACATGGCTTAGCCTAAAGTCGAAAATTTTACCCCTGGCGGTGCTTGGAAACACAACAGGCAAAGGCTCACCAGAGAGTTTTAGTTCAACCGCTACAGAGGAGAAGTAGCTGGTCTACAGCCCCACAAATACGAATAAGTTCAAAAGCAAGGTCAAAGCAGGGTTCAAACATATAAGTTCAAAAGTAGATTCAATTACTTCAAGTTCAAGAAGCACGGGTACAAATAAGAACTCACTCGACTAGCCTATAGCCAGCAATTCACATTCTCAAACAGTCGCCGAATTCAAATCCACCTATAGGTCATATTACTCATGTGTAAAAATCAAATCAGGTCCATTACATGTACGTAAGAGCACACTCGCCAAAACAAGTTCAAGTCCCAAATGAGCTCATTTTAGTCTGTCTCAGACAGTTCAAGTATTGCAAACCCCTTTGATCGGTCCAATAACAAGGTTTAATGTTAGAATCATCCACGCTTTAACCTTTCCATCAAAACTCACCTCAAGTGCAATCAAGATACAGACCCTTATTCTAACTCTCTTCACTATATGATACCCAAGTACAAGAATCCACAAAAAGACAATTCACAACTCGAGCCGGCCGGTCCCAAGAGTAAATCATCCATATTAGAGATTCCTACCTGGCATAACTAACTAAGGTCTCCAACAATAGACAATTGTTCCACACTTAACAAGCCAATCCCCACAGTCCGAGAACCCTCTCCCGGCACGAGCTCAATAGGAGCTCTGATACCATCTGTGACGACCCCACCTCCCCCTAAGGCGTACCAAAGGGTTCGGCAGACCGCCTGCCCAGCTCTCGCCAGGACTCACTCCCTATCTCAAACGAGTCATGTACACACATCCATGAACCATAAATAACATTCCCAATTCAAGCTTATAATTTACATTGATAGAAATCGAGGTACAAAGTCTCAATACACCAAACTAGTTCAAAACGTATACAATCCAAGTACAACATGTTCCATTCGAGGAATAGCGCGAGTACAAGACCAAAAAGTCAAAAGTCAAAACAAAAGGCTACGCTAGTCTTTTACAAGTCTCACGCGTCACTCGTACCCCTGAAAGGAAAACAAATGGAGTGGAATGAGCTAAAAGCCCAGTGAGGTTCCAAATAGCAAATTGACCATTATTTAGAAGTACAAGTTTTCGGTATAGCAAAGTAACAAGCATGAAGAGTTCATAAAGGTGAGCAATAACACGTCAAGTAGCAATCTTAAAATGAACGAATGTAGAAAATTTTTCAAAAGAAACAATAATCCAATAAACAATAATTACTCCAAAGTATAAGGATACGGATGACTCTCAGGAGCCAAATTCCCATTACATTACCAGAAGCTTGATCCCGTAGTAGTTGACACTCCGTCAACTTTCAAGTAAGTAACCAATCCAGTAGAACACCACTTAAACGACTCTCCGTCCACCGTTCAACCCCCAGCTGGGCCCAAAATCCTCAAGAACATGGGTGGTAATACTCGAGTATACCGATTAGTCGAGGAGATATCACTCCACTCGACAATACAAGAGACCCAGGGTTCGTTACCCAATCGACCAAGCCCTTGCCGGCTCGACTAGAGTAACTCGCCACAGGGTTTCTGGAATTCCAGGAAGTGCGCGCATCATAATCAAGTATATCAAGTCAATTGCAACAATAAACAAGTATATCACGTAAGGGCAAGTGCGATAAAGTACACTCTTGCCCTATCAATTCACGTATATAACATGTACTCATATTGGTCACGTATCAAGTTCAAGTATCTAGTGCAATTCGGTATTTGAAAGCACTCACCAAAAGATATAGTGCCTTTACTGGTCACTTTCAGGTTATACTCCGGGTTCGGAGTCCAAATCTGCGATAAAACTCAGTTTGAGAACTTTGAAACATGACTAAGATTCGAAACTTAGACGTTTCGTTCAATAAAATCAAGAAATTGAAATTCACTCGGATGGTAGTCGTGAAACACTTGCTCGCTTTTTAAATGGTAAAACTTTGTAACATTTATACTTGAAAATGCCATGCAAGTCGAAAGTATAAGGAAAACATACTCCGAGCAATCATTATTTCCTTTCTCAAGGGTACAAGTTCGGCCAAGTCCTTCCTTATATACCCCGGAACAAAAATACTCAAGTACCCTAGATGGTTCAAGCACTATTCATATCAATTCGACCCAAGTCGCAAGTGTATTTATATAGTTCTCGAGCGTAAATTCGGGCAGCATGCCCTTTGTGTTTACCTAATTTTCCAGCCATTTAGGCTTCATTATTTTTCTCAACCACAACCCAACATCACATATGTCAACAATTCATGTCCAGAGCCGTTCCATAGGCTCACAATATCATAATAACAAGAATCACAACAATGACAAGTGCAGAAATTCAACTTAGCACAAGACAGATTTGACGTACGAATGCGGAAATAACATATCCGAGGCTACGCTTATTCGTTTAAGGCGTAACCTATGCCGTTTCGAAGCTAAGATATAGGGCTGCAATATTCATGAAGGTCACTTAGTCCAGTTCCTAATGTAGCTTAGTCAAATCCTCAAATTACTAAACCAGAAACCAATTCATCGGCTATATAACCGCATTACCCTGTAATGGTCATATCTCAGAGTACAAAGGTCCGAATCAGGTGTTCTTGGAGGCATTTAAAAGCTAAGTCAGAATAATACAACTTTCATGTTTTGGCCCAGAGCTAAATCAGTACGTATCCTAGTCAAAAAACGTGATAAACTGGACTTAACTGATGAAACGGACTGCTGGGAAATATTTGAAACAGTAAGGGTATTTCGGACTTTTTATGACCTACGTTCCTCCGATTGGGCTGAAATTTTACAGGTACCTACAAAATACCATTCTCTACAACTTTCCTTCTTTGACCCAAAGCCAATTCGGCCTCTAACACACAGATACAAATTCGGACAGAATGTAAGCTAGAATTTCCAGAAATCTGAAATTTGTAGTTTCTAGTGCAACTTTCCCCAATTTCTCACCTCTCACACTACCAAAACATCTTATACAACATTAATTGTAACATACAAGCATCATACATCAAGTTGGGCAGAAATTCCACAGCCCTAGTTCATCAAATAAATTGGGGAAAAACTTCTACACATGCTAGCATCCATGAATCCACCACCAATCAAGCTACTAAGCTTACTTTAACCATGATTGAAAGAGAAAGTTAGAGAGATATCATCCTCTTACCTTGATTAGAGTTCACCAAGTGTAGCCCAAGCTTTCTCTTTCCAAAATTTCACCAACAATCACTAACTAATCACTCAAAGGTAAGTTTAATCGGTTTAGAAATTTAATTTGTCACTTGGTTGGTTAGAATCAAGAAGAAGGAATTGTTTCTTGCTCTCACTTTCTCTCTCCCTCTTGGTCGACCAGCTGCTGGAAAAATGAAGAGGAAAGTGCAGAAAATTGGTTTAAGAAGGCTAGTTAATCACTTGGCCAAGAAACTCTAGGGTGGCGACACTTGTCGCCACCACCACCTTTCATTTTTCTCTTTCTTCCTTGCTATTTTCTAGCCTCAAATTTTCGGTCAAAGCAGCTGCCAAACAAGAAGATATTTTGCTCAAAAGTCAATAAGCTTGTATGGTAAGAAAGTGGTGGTCAAGTGGTACGTTCAACCGGTAGTGCGCGGGACCCGCCGGTTCGCGCCGTTTTTCTTAAAAACTCACGTACTACTGTTTTTTTTTCTTCCCATACTCTAACCTTATATCATTGCTACTACTCACATATGATTTTTCACTTAAAAGTCACTTTTAATCACCAAATTGATCCTTGGTCAGTACCGAAAATTCATCCGGCGAAAAATCGCGAAAACCCTAATTTTGCTCAAATCTTGAAACCGAAGTGTAAAACCCTATTTCCAGGTTCATCTGCACTTATTGTTGAACAATTGGGTAGTAGGGCCTTAATAAATAATAATTTTCAAATAAAAGGAAATTTTTTAAGAAAACGTGAGGAATTTACAATTTCAATAATTAACATTAGAATCTCTAGTAAAATATGAAAGATTTAAGAAACCGTTTAGTCACAAGTAAACTAGGGTTTTTTGATTAAAACATTAGGGTTTCTAGTCGTTTAAAACGAAATAAGGTTTTAAATCAAACCCGAAGAAATATACTTTAATATTTTCTTCACAAACAACCTCCTAATATTCGGGATGTTACAATCTCCTCTCCTTAAAAGAATTTCGCCCTCGAAATTCCAACGGGTACTAAGAGTCCTTTAAAGTCAATCAGGTACTAGAAATCACTCCAATCCCTTATATATGACCTTATCATTTAGTAAAGAGCTAAGAGATAACCAAATAGATCATGCAAAAAGGGCTCAATTCACATAACTAGCCCTGAGTTGAAAGTAAAGTCTCAGATATTCGAAAAATTTAGAACATGGCTTAGCCTAAAGTCGAAAATTTTACCCCTGGCGGTGCTTGGAAACACAACAGGCAAAGGCTCACCAGAGAGTTTTAGTTCAACCGCTACAGAGGAGAAGTAGCTGGTCTACAGCCCCACAAATACGAATAAGTTCAAAAGCAAGGTCAAAGCAGGGTTCAAACATATAAGTTCAAAAGTAGATTCAATTACTTCAAGTTCAAGAAGCACGGGTACAAATAAGAACTCACTCGACTAGCCTATAGCCAGCAATTCACATTCTCAAACAGTCGCCGAATTCAAATCCACCTATAGGTCATATTACTCATGTGTAAAAATCAAATCAGGTCCATTACATGTACGTAAGAGCACACTCGCCAAAACAAGTTCAAGTCCCAAATGAGCTCATTTTAGTCTGTCTCAGACAGTTCAAGTATTGCAAACCCCTTTGATCGGTCCAATAACAAGGTTTAATGTTAGAATCATCCACGCTTTAACCTTTCCATCAAAACTCACCTCAAGTGCAATCAAGATACAGACCCTTATTCTAACTCTCTTCACTATATGATACCCAAGTACAAGAATCCACAAAAAGACAATTCACAACTCGAGCCGGCCGGTCCCAAGAGTAAATCATCCATATTAGAGATTCCTACCTGGCATAACTAACTAAGGTCTCCAACAATAGACAATTGTTCCACACTTAACAAGCCAATCCCCACAGTCCGAGAACCCTCTCCCGGCACGAGCTCAATAGGAGCTCTGATACCATCTGTGACGACCCCACCTCCCCCTAAGGCGTACCAAAGGGTTCGGCAGACCGCCTGCCCAGCTCTCGCCAGGACTCACTCCCTATCTCAAACGAGTCATGTACACACATCCATGAACCATAAATAACATTCCCAATTCAAGCTTATAATTTACATTGATAGAAATCGAGGTACAAAGTCTCAATACACCAAACTAGTTCAAAACGTATACAATCCAAGTACAACATGTTCCATTCGAGGAATAGCGCGAGTACAAGACCAAAAAGTCAAAAGTCAAAACAAAAGGCTACGCTAGTCTTTTACAAGTCTCACGCGTCACTCGTACCCCTGAAAGGAAAACAAATGGAGTGGAATGAGCTAAAAGCCCAGTGAGGTTCCAAATAGCAAATTGACCATTATTTAGAAGTACAAGTTTTCGGTATAGCAAAGTAACAAGCATGAAGAGTTCATAAAGGTGAGCAATAACACGTCAAGTAGCAATCTTAAAATGAACGAATGTAGAAAATTTTTCAAAAGAAACAATAATCCAATAAACAATAATTACTCCAAAGTATAAGGATACGGATGACTCTCAGGAGCCAAATTCCCATTACATTACCAGAAGCTTGATCCCGTAGTAGTTGACACTCCGTCAACTTTCAAGTAAGTAACCAATCCAGTAGAACACCACTTAAACGACTCTCCGTCCACCGTTCAACCCCCAGCTGGGCCCAAAATCCTCAAGAACATGGGTGGTAATACTCGAGTATACCGATTAGTCGAGGAGATATCACTCCACTCGACAATACAAGAGACCCAGGGTTCGTTACCCAATCGACCAAGCCCTTGCCGGCTCGACTAGAGTAACTCGCCACAGGGTTTCTGGAATTCCAGGAAGTGCGCGCATCATAATCAAGTATATCAAGTCAATTGCAACAATAAACAAGTATATCACGTAAGGGCAAGTGCGATAAAGTACACTCTTGCCCTATCAATTCACGTATATAACATGTACTCATATTGGTCACGTATCAAGTTCAAGTATCTAGTGCAATTCGGTATTTGAAAGCACTCACCAAAAGATATAGTGCCTTTACTGGTCACTTTCAGGTTATACTCCGGGTTCGGAGTCCAAATCTGCGATAAAACTCAGTTTGAGAACTTTGAAACATGACTAAGATTCGAAACTTAGACGTTTCGTTCAATAAAATCAAGAAATTGAAATTCACTCGGATGGTAGTCGTGAAACACTTGCTCGCTTTTTAAATGGTAAAACTTTGTAACATTTATACTTGAAAATGCCATGCAAGTCGAAAGTATAAGGAAAACATACTCCGAGCAATCATTATTTCCTTTCTCAAGGGTACAAGTTCGGCCAAGTCCTTCCTTATATACCCCGGAACAAAAATACTCAAGTACCCTAGATGGTTCAAGCACTATTCATATCAATTCGACCCAAGTCGCAAGTGTATTTATATAGTTCTCGAGCGTAAATTCGGGCAGCATGCCCTTTGTGTTTACCTAATTTTCCAGCCATTTAGGCTTCATTATTTTTCTCAACCACAACCCAACATCACATATGTCAACAATTCATGTCCAGAGCCGTTCCATAGGCTCACAATATCATAATAACAAGAATCACAACAATGACAAGTGCAGAAATTCAACTTAGCACAAGACAGATTTGACGTACGAATGCGGAAATAACATATCCGAGGCTACGCTTATTCGTTTAAGGCGTAACCTATGCCGTTTCGAAGCTAAGATATAGGGCTGCAATATTCATGAAGGTCACTTAGTCCAGTTCCTAATGTAGCTTAGTCAAATCCTCAAATTACTAAACCAGAAACCAATTCATCGGCTATATAACCGCATTACCCTGTAATGGTCATATCTCAGAGTACAAAGGTCCGAATCAGGTGTTCTTGGAGGCATTTAAAAGCTAAGTCAGAATAATACAACTTTCATGTTTTGGCCCAGAGCTAAATCAGTACGTATCCTAGTCAAAAAACGTGATAAACTGGACTTAACTGATGAAACGGACTGCTGGGAAATATTTGAAACAGTAAGGGTATTTCGGACTTTTTATGACCTACGTTCCTCCGATTGGGCTGAAATTTTACAGGTACCTACAAAATACCATTCTCTACAACTTTCCTTCTTTGACCCAAAGCCAATTCGGCCTCTAACACACAGATACAAATTCGGACAGAATGTAAGCTAGAATTTCCAGAAATCTGAAATTTGTAGTTTCTAGTGCAACTTTCCCCAATTTCTCACCTCTCACACTACCAAAACATCTTATACAACATTAATTGTAACATACAAGCATCATACATCAAGTTGGGCAGAAATTCCACAGCCCTAGTTCATCAAATAAATTGGGGAAAAACTTCTACACATGCTAGCATCCATGAATCCACCACCAATCAAGCTACTAAGCTTACTTTAACCATGATTGAAAGAGAAAGTTAGAGAGATATCATCCTCTTACCTTGATTAGAGTTCACCAAGTGTAGCCCAAGCTTTCTCTTTCCAAAATTTCACCAACAATCACTAACTAATCACTCAAAGGTAAGTTTAATCGGTTTAGAAATTTAATTTGTCACTTGGTTGGTTAGAATCAAGAAGAAGGAATTGTTTCTTGCTCTCACTTTCTCTCTCCCTCTTGGTCGACCAGCTGCTGGAAAAATGAAGAGGAAAGTGCAGAAAATTGGTTTAAGAAGGCTAGTTAATCACTTGGCCAAGAAACTCTAGGGTGGCGACACTTGTCGCCACCACCACCTTTCATTTTTCTCTTTCTTCCTTGCTATTTTCTAGCCTCAAATTTTCGGTCAAAGCAGCTGCCAAACAAGAAGATATTTTGCTCAAAAGTCAATAAGCTTGTATGGTAAGAAAGTGGTGGTCAAGTGGTACGTTCAACCGGTAGTGCGCGGGACCCGCCGGTTCGCGCCGTTTTTCTTAAAAACTCACGTACTACTGTTTTTTTTTCTTCCCATACTCTAACCTTATATCATTGCTACTACTCACATATGATTTTTCACTTAAAAGTCACTTTTAATCACCAAATTGATCCTTGGTCAGTACCGAAAATTCATCCGGCGAAAAATCGCGAAAACCCTAATTTTGCTCAAATCTTGAAACCGAAGTGTAAAACCCTATTTCCAGGTTCATCTGCACTTATTGTTGAACAATTGGGTAGTAGGGCCTTAATAAATAATAATTTTCAAATAAAAGGAAATTTTTTAAGAAAACGTGAGGAATTTACAATTTCAATAATTAACATTAGAATCTCTAGTAAAATATGAAAGATTTAAGAAACCGTTTAGTCACAAGTAAACTAGGGTTTTTTGATTAAAACATTAGGGTTTCTAGTCGTTTAAAACGAAATAAGGTTTTAAATCAAACCCGAAGAAATATACTTTAATATTTTCTTCACAAACAACCTCCTAATATTCGGGATGTTACAATCTCCTCTCCTTAAAAGAATTTCGCCCTCGAAATTCCAACGGGTACTAAGAGTCCTTTAAAGTCAATCAGGTACTAGAAATCACTCCAATCCCTTATATATGACCTTATCATTTAGTAAAGAGCTAAGAGATAACCAAATAGATCATGCAAAAAGGGCTCAATTCACATAACTAGCCCTGAGTTGAAAGTAAAGTCTCAGATATTCGAAAAATTTAGAACATGGCTTAGCCTAAAGTCGAAAATTTTACCCCTGGCGGTGCTTGGAAACACAACAGGCAAAGGCTCACCAGAGAGTTTTAGTTCAACCGCTACAGAGGAGAAGTAGCTGGTCTACAGCCCCACAAATACGAATAAGTTCAAAAGCAAGGTCAAAGCAGGGTTCAAACATATAAGTTCAAAAGTAGATTCAATTACTTCAAGTTCAAGAAGCACGGGTACAAATAAGAACTCACTCGACTAGCCTATAGCCAGCAATTCACATTCTCAAACAGTCGCCGAATTCAAATCCACCTATAGGTCATATTACTCATGTGTAAAAATCAAATCAGGTCCATTACATGTACGTAAGAGCACACTCGCCAAAACAAGTTCAAGTCCCAAATGAGCTCATTTTAGTCTGTCTCAGACAGTTCAAGTATTGCAAACCCCTTTGATCGGTCCAATAACAAGGTTTAATGTTAGAATCATCCACGCTTTAACCTTTCCATCAAAACTCACCTCAAGTGCAATCAAGATACAGACCCTTATTCTAACTCTCTTCACTATATGATACCCAAGTACAAGAATCCACAAAAAGACAATTCACAACTCGAGCCGGCCGGTCCCAAGAGTAAATCATCCATATTAGAGATTCCTACCTGGCATAACTAACTAAGGTCTCCAACAATAGACAATTGTTCCACACTTAACAAGCCAATCCCCACAGTCCGAGAACCCTCTCCCGGCACGAGCTCAATAGGAGCTCTGATACCATCTGTGACGACCCCACCTCCCCCTAAGGCGTACCAAAGGGTTCGGCAGACCGCCTGCCCAGCTCTCGCCAGGACTCACTCCCTATCTCAAACGAGTCATGTACACACATCCATGAACCATAAATAACATTCCCAATTCAAGCTTATAATTTACATTGATAGAAATCGAGGTACAAAGTCTCAATACACCAAACTAGTTCAAAACGTATACAATCCAAGTACAACATGTTCCATTCGAGGAATAGCGCGAGTACAAGACCAAAAAGTCAAAAGTCAAAACAAAAGGCTACGCTAGTCTTTTACAAGTCTCACGCGTCACTCGTACCCCTGAAAGGAAAACAAATGGAGTGGAATGAGCTAAAAGCCCAGTGAGGTTCCAAATAGCAAATTGACCATTATTTAGAAGTACAAGTTTTCGGTATAGCAAAGTAACAAGCATGAAGAGTTCATAAAGGTGAGCAATAACACGTCAAGTAGCAATCTTAAAATGAACGAATGTAGAAAATTTTTCAAAAGAAACAATAATCCAATAAACAATAATTACTCCAAAGTATAAGGATACGGATGACTCTCAGGAGCCAAATTCCCATTACATTACCAGAAGCTTGATCCCGTAGTAGTTGACACTCCGTCAACTTTCAAGTAAGTAACCAATCCAGTAGAACACCACTTAAACGACTCTCCGTCCACCGTTCAACCCCCAGCTGGGCCCAAAATCCTCAAGAACATGGGTGGTAATACTCGAGTATACCGATTAGTCGAGGAGATATCACTCCACTCGACAATACAAGAGACCCAGGGTTCGTTACCCAATCGACCAAGCCCTTGCCGGCTCGACTAGAGTAACTCGCCACAGGGTTTCTGGAATTCCAGGAAGTGCGCGCATCATAATCAAGTATATCAAGTCAATTGCAACAATAAACAAGTATATCACGTAAGGGCAAGTGCGATAAAGTACACTCTTGCCCTATCAATTCACGTATATAACATGTACTCATATTGGTCACGTATCAAGTTCAAGTATCTAGTGCAATTCGGTATTTGAAAGCACTCACCAAAAGATATAGTGCCTTTACTGGTCACTTTCAGGTTATACTCCGGGTTCGGAGTCCAAATCTGCGATAAAACTCAGTTTGAGAACTTTGAAACATGACTAAGATTCGAAACTTAGACGTTTCGTTCAATAAAATCAAGAAATTGAAATTCACTCGGATGGTAGTCGTGAAACACTTGCTCGCTTTTTAAATGGTAAAACTTTGTAACATTTATACTTGAAAATGCCATGCAAGTCGAAAGTATAAGGAAAACATACTCCGAGCAATCATTATTTCCTTTCTCAAGGGTACAAGTTCGGCCAAGTCCTTCCTTATATACCCCGGAACAAAAATACTCAAGTACCCTAGATGGTTCAAGCACTATTCATATCAATTCGACCCAAGTCGCAAGTGTATTTATATAGTTCTCGAGCGTAAATTCGGGCAGCATGCCCTTTGTGTTTACCTAATTTTCCAGCCATTTAGGCTTCATTATTTTTCTCAACCACAACCCAACATCACATATGTCAACAATTCATGTCCAGAGCCGTTCCATAGGCTCACAATATCATAATAACAAGAATCACAACAATGACAAGTGCAGAAATTCAACTTAGCACAAGACAGATTTGACGTACGAATGCGGAAATAACATATCCGAGGCTACGCTTATTCGTTTAAGGCGTAACCTATGCCGTTTCGAAGCTAAGATATAGGGCTGCAATATTCATGAAGGTCACTTAGTCCAGTTCCTAATGTAGCTTAGTCAAATCCTCAAATTACTAAACCAGAAACCAATTCATCGGCTATATAACCGCATTACCCTGTAATGGTCATATCTCAGAGTACAAAGGTCCGAATCAGGTGTTCTTGGAGGCATTTAAAAGCTAAGTCAGAATAATACAACTTTCATGTTTTGGCCCAGAGCTAAATCAGTACGTATCCTAGTCAAAAAACGTGATAAACTGGACTTAACTGATGAAACGGACTGCTGGGAAATATTTGAAACAGTAAGGGTATTTCGGACTTTTTATGACCTACGTTCCTCCGATTGGGCTGAAATTTTACAGGTACCTACAAAATACCATTCTCTACAACTTTCCTTCTTTGACCCAAAGCCAATTCGGCCTCTAACACACAGATACAAATTCGGACAGAATGTAAGCTAGAATTTCCAGAAATCTGAAATTTGTAGTTTCTAGTGCAACTTTCCCCAATTTCTCACCTCTCACACTACCAAAACATCTTATACAACATTAATTGTAACATACAAGCATCATACATCAAGTTGGGCAGAAATTCCACAGCCCTAGTTCATCAAATAAATTGGGGAAAAACTTCTACACATGCTAGCATCCATGAATCCACCACCAATCAAGCTACTAAGCTTACTTTAACCATGATTGAAAGAGAAAGTTAGAGAGATATCATCCTCTTACCTTGATTAGAGTTCACCAAGTGTAGCCCAAGCTTTCTCTTTCCAAAATTTCACCAACAATCACTAACTAATCACTCAAAGGTAAGTTTAATCGGTTTAGAAATTTAATTTGTCACTTGGTTGGTTAGAATCAAGAAGAAGGAATTGTTTCTTGCTCTCACTTTCTCTCTCCCTCTTGGTCGACCAGCTGCTGGAAAAATGAAGAGGAAAGTGCAGAAAATTGGTTTAAGAAGGCTAGTTAATCACTTGGCCAAGAAACTCTAGGGTGGCGACACTTGTCGCCACCACCACCTTTCATTTTTCTCTTTCTTCCTTGCTATTTTCTAGCCTCAAATTTTCGGTCAAAGCAGCTGCCAAACAAGAAGATATTTTGCTCAAAAGTCAATAAGCTTGTATGGTAAGAAAGTGGTGGTCAAGTGGTACGTTCAACCGGTAGTGCGCGGGACCCGCCGGTTCGCGCCGTTTTTCTTAAAAACTCACGTACTACTGTTTTTTTTTCTTCCCATACTCTAACCTTATATCATTGCTACTACTCACATATGATTTTTCACTTAAAAGTCACTTTTAATCACCAAATTGATCCTTGGTCAGTACCGAAAATTCATCCGGCGAAAAATCGCGAAAACCCTAATTTTGCTCAAATCTTGAAACCGAAGTGTAAAACCCTATTTCCAGGTTCATCTGCACTTATTGTTGAACAATTGGGTAGTAGGGCCTTAATAAATAATAATTTTCAAATAAAAGGAAATTTTTTAAGAAAACGTGAGGAATTTACAATTTCAATAATTAACATTAGAATCTCTAGTAAAATATGAAAGATTTAAGAAACCGTTTAGTCACAAGTAAACTAGGGTTTTTTGATTAAAACATTAGGGTTTCTAGTCGTTTAAAATGAAATAAGGTTTTAAATCAAACCCGAAGAAATATACTTTAATATTTTCTTCACAAACAACCTCCTAATATTCGGGATGTTACAGCTGTGGATAGAGCTCATCTCACCTTAAATGCAAAAGCCATGAATGTGTTATATTGTGCATTAGACTCAAATGAATCTATTAGAGTCAAGGGTTGCAAGTCAGCTAAAGAAATTTGGGACAAACTGAAAGAAATTCATGAAGGTAGTGAGAATGTTAGAGAACAAAAGAAGTCCATTCTAGTTACAAAGTATGAATCTTTCAAGATGGAATCTCATGAAAATGTTGATCAAATGTATTGTAGATTCAATGATCTCATTAAAGATTTAGAGGTGCTGGAAAAAGAATATTCTCTTGGTGAGAAAAATAGAAAAATCCTGAATGCCTTGTCCAATGATTGGGAAAATAAAGTGACTGCTATTGAGGAGGCTAGAGATTTGAATACTATGCTTATTGAATCTCTTATTAATTCTCTTACCTCTTATGAGCTGAAACTTAAGACTAAGGTGCAAGAGGAAGAGGATGCAAAAGTGCGAAAGAATATTGCTCTAAAAGCCTCACAAGATGAAGATGATTCTGCCTCCCTAGATGAAGAAGATGTGGAAGGTGATGACAATGATATCGCTCTCATCACAAGAAGTTTCAAACGAATACTCAACAAGAGGAGATTCAGAAATGGTGGACCTAGCAATTCATTCCCAAATCAGTTCAACAACTCGAGAAACAAAGGGAAGCTAGAGTTCAACAAAAAGCAAACTGATCAGTGCTTTGAATGCGGCCAACCTGGACACTATGCAAGTGACTGTCCAGTGATGAAGAAGAAAGAATGAAGAAAACCAAGAATAAACAAATTTCAATTCACATGGAATGAATGCAATTCCGATGGTGAAATTGAAGAGAAAGATCAATCTGCTCAATTGGCTTTCATGGCCATTGGAGATGATGAGGTAACATCTTCTAGCTCTCAATTTGAAAGTGATGATGAAGATGATGATGATCTTGAATCTTTCATTATAAAATTGCATGATAGTTTGAAAGAATCTTATGTTAGAAACAAGGAGTTAAAACAGAAAATTAGTTTTTTGCTTCGAGATAATGCAAATCTTTTTCAACAAAACAAAAAGTTGAAAGCTGAAAATGATTACTTCAAAAAAAGTGAGACTGCTTTACACTTGGATCTTGATAGAAAAACAAGTTTTTGTGAAATGTTCAAAAGGGAACAAGATGATTTGAAAAGAAGAATGGATGATTTAAATGAGTTGCTTCAACATAAAAAACAGGACTGTTTTCAAAGTAATAAATCAAAACCTCATTTTTTAAGATAAATTCTGCTGCAAATGAGTTTGCTATCCATAGGAGAAGACAAGTAAGATTTATTAAACCTGTTCATATAAATAATTCCCTGATTATGTGTAATTTCTGTTGTCAAAAAGGTCACATGAAAAGTGATTGCTATGTGAGAAAGAATATAAAAAAAGGCATGAAATGCATGTGGATAGTTAGACATGATGCTAATTTTAACAAGTAGGAGGTTTTGTCTAATCATTGCAGTGATTCTTGTTCAGAATATTTTTTCTTTTGATACTTTGATCTGAGTTTTCGCTGATATCTTTGAATACTACTGAATCTATATGATGTCAAAAAGAGAGATAAAAGAATAATGCTGATCTCATGATGATTTGCTGTGATTGCTGTCATTTCTCTATTTTTTCTTGGAATATTGAATTCTCTGTTATTGTTGCTGGATTATAGTAGTTGATCTTTACTCTTATGATGACAAAAAGGGGGAGAAATGGATGCAATGTGTAAGGGGGAGTTATTCTGAGATTATGAGTTTGGCTCTTAAAAGTTTTGGTTGCAATGATTGAGGGGGAGCTTATACTTATTTTTGTTTCTTTCCATCCATTGTTTTGTCATCATCAAAAAGGGGGAGATTGTTGATCTTGATCCCTATCTTTTGATGTTTACAAAACAAATGGATGATACTAATATTTCTTCAAGATATATTTTCAGTTATGAAGTTATTTGATTCCATGATCAAGTACAATTGAAAGATGACAAAGTATGCTGAAACTGTCGGACGCTCAAGATGTCAGGATCGGACGTCCGATAATCATTGCACAACTTCGGACGCATGCTTCGGAAGTCCGATAGGATCCTTCGAAGTTGACGGAACTATCGGACGCTGAATATGTCTCTACCGGACGTCCGATAGAAACAAGATAATTTCTCAAATCTGTTTGTTTGCTGTCGGACGCATAAAGAGCTTGCACCGAACGTCCGAAAGAATTGAAGAAAATCTCTGAAACTCACTGCCTGCTGTCGGACGCATAAAACAGGGCTATCGGACGTCCGACCCTCCAACGGCTAGTTGACTCTTCAGCTACTTTCTATTCGTTGGAAGCTTTAATGAGGCTCTTTCTTGGTCCTATATAAATAGTGGTTGGTCAGATACTTCAAACAACTTTGGCACACTGAAGATACAAAAGATCTAGAGAGATTTTAGTGAGAAAATACTCCAAAAAGAATATTTGTAGTCTTAGTGGTGTGAGGTTCATTGTAAGCTTTTCATTTGTGAGTGAATCTTTCATGAGTGTAGCTCTGTGAGGGTTGTCCTGAGGGATAGTAAAACGTCCTGGCTTGACCGAGTGCTGCTTGGGGCAAGGAGGAGGTGAACCTTCCTTTGTACACAAGAGTGATTATAATTCATCAACTTGAAGTAGCTTGTTTCAATTAATCTACAAGCTCAAGAGGAGTTGGGTAGTTAATTGGTTTGCAATCCTTTCCTTTTTATTTACTTATTGTTTCGTTTATGATCTTTGCATTGGTTGTTTTGGGCCTTACAAATTAGATTTTGGCTAAAACATGAAAGTTGTAGCCAATAGTATAAAATAGTTTCCTCACAAATTTCAGCTTGATCCGACCACTGTAGCATGTGAAATGACCGAAATACCCTTGACTGTCCATGAAACCTGTTTCGCGCCCAGAATTTTGTTTTCGTGTAGTTTTCCATTTTTTATCATGAAAATGCATGATTTGGCCTTGGAAGTCTTCATAAGAAATGTAGGGTTGTGTTTCAGCTTCTAAACACCATAAGATACACTTCAATCGGACTTCGGTAGCCTGAGTTATTGCTGTTTAACAATTGTGCGGTTAGCCAACCTGTTTGTGAGATTCTGGTTTCGTATATTTCAATTTTGACCCAGATACATTGCAAACTGGTTTGAGTGTGTGACTGCCCCACCTTCCCCTAAGGCGAACCAAAGGGGTTAGCGGATTGCCTGTCCAGCTCTCGCCAGGACTAACGGATCAGTTTACGTCGATCTATCACGTTCCGGAACACACCCACGCGTGCAAACAAGTCAACATCACAAAATAAAAAAAAACGAAAATCGAAGCCGCGGATGAACAGTGCCGGACACGTCAGAATCCCGAGTTCAACCCAACATCAATCCAACATATACATACATTGAAATTCAACATTTACAACCAAATGGCATGCCAAAAACCACTCATCATGAATATACATGTTCGGTTTGCCAATCAAAAGAAAACGAACCCAATACACATTAGGGTTTCATTCAAAGAGCTATTCAAAAGATACATTTACATGAGCTCAACTTGACAACCTAACACAACCTTTTCCAAAAGTGGTCATTTTCCTGTAAGGAAAACAAATGGAACGGAATGAGATTAAGCCCAGTGAGTTACTACCACATAAGCAACAAAGAGCATTTAGCATAACCTTTCATTTCAAGTACACAAATAAGGAATATAACAAGTTGGTAAAAGGATACGGACAGCTCTCAAGAGCCCATTTCCACGTTTACATTCTTGATCCAACCTCATTGACCCTCCGTCAATGTTAAAGAGTAACCAACCGTAGACATCACTTTACTTCCATCCTTCCAACCAACATACCCCAACCGGGCCCGCACTCCAATCAGTCGTTTTTGGTAATACTCGAGTATACCGGAATCAAGAGTCTCATTACTACAAGATCCCTCAGTCCAGTCCCCGTGGCATGTCAATTTTCACGACCAAGCCCTCGCCGGCTCGATTCAATTGACTACCAACGGGGTTGAGCTCAGTAATACAGTAAGGCCGTTGGATAATAGTCCAAACGACACTAAATCAGTTTTCCATGAAGGGAATTCATTATCTCATATATCAAGTGCAGTATTTCCATAAAACGGTAAACAGTTATGAATGGTATCACAAGGGGTGAGGGCGGTCAAGTACACCCTCACCTCAATCAATTTCAGTAGCCAAATAAGCCTTCAAGGCATCAATTCACATATAGCAAAGCCACATTGTAACATTTAAGTGAGTAGTTTACTCACCAATCAAGTAGGTGATGTTTCATGCACCGTCGTCAAAAGTACGTCGTGAACCACCGTCACGCCCTAGAACACGTAAATGAGTACAATGAGACTCGATAACGAGTCATAAAGCAATGCCAATCACAACCCCAATAGGGTTTCATAAGCATATATAAGCATTATAAGAAACCAGAAAATCCGGAAATGGAACTAACTTCAGCCCTGAAAAAACAGTTTTGTCCTCATTTTGCGGTAATGGCACCAATTTCACTACGATTATCGGATGAGGGTGCAAGACTCACCATCTCGAAGCTAAAAGATAGGGCTACAACATCACAGAAGGTCACTCAACCCATTTGTGAGTGCAAACAGGTCAAAAATGCAAGATACTATATCAAAAACGTAAAACAGGTTCACCAAAATACATTCTAGCGGAAACATCATAACTCAGGCTCTACAAGTCCAAATCCTGAAATTCCAAAACCAGCTGAAAGCTAAGAAATAGGGCTAAATTTCATTAGAAGGCCTCAACAACTAATTCGGAAGCAATTCCAGCCAAAACAACCAATTACAGGCGCAATTCTCCAAATCGGGTAAAACCAGAACAACAATAGTAATTTCGGCTTATCTCATTCTACACTACTCCAATTGACCTGAAATTTTACAGGCACCTTTAAAACATCAATACCTACAACTTTCATGTTTTAAGCCAAGGCCAATTCGGCCTTTAACCATGAGATACAAAACCGGACAGAATTGGGGATATAAAACCCTAACTTTCTCAAATTCCTTCCAAACCAGAAATTGGTTACAATTATCTATCATATACACCTACTAGAGTCATTAAACATCATTTCCAACCATCATGGATAGCCACAACATCATGATCAAATTAAACCAGAAAAATCATGTGAAGACCCGAAAAATTTCTTATTTTATCGAATATTAATGGTTTAATTAAGTATTTATCCACCTGTTTTCCCCAAATAATTTATTACGACCATTTTAAATCCATTCGTATGGAATAATGTCTTCATTATGTTTTTAAAATGTCCTGTTAACAACTTCAATTTTCGGAAGGATTGGTTAGGCGAGAAATAGTGAACACGAGTGTTTCGAGGTGATATTATATTCGAAAGTATGATTATCCTGGGAAATTAAGAACGGACAATAGCAGATTAAGAAAAGTTAATCGAGAATTAAAGGTGAATAAGTTCTAAGTGAGCATGTACTACTCACGCGTGGATAGTTTTCCAAAAGATGTATGGATACAATTATTGGAGATTTGAGGAGTTAATACTCGACTCATGTGAGGACTCGTAAGAACTATTATTTTATTTAAACCTAAATTTATGGCTTAATAAATTATTTCATTGGATTTTTGCCACGAGAAATATTTTCTAGACTTATTAGACCTAAATACATGATAATATAACTTCGTTATATTTTAAAAGTGACTCGTTTCAAAAATTAATTTCTTGGAGTGCGTTTAGTAAAAATAGTGAATAGTGCTTGGAGATTTTACCGCGTAGAAACACAATAAGTTTGGAATATTGGAAACTTGTACTGTGGTTCTAAAATAGGTAATATTATGAATAAACACTCAAGTGATAGTTAGTAGTGCAATCGTTATAAGAATTTCTCGGAGGTTTCGCGTTATAGCGTTAAAATTTGACGGTACGCGTTTTCACACGCGCGACTTCATTTGAGGGACTTTAGACCCTTATTTCGGGACAATTAAGAGTGAAGAATATTTACATGAATATATATGAATTAGAGGCTTAGTGCACTAGTGAACCAAACGCGCGAGAAAATCGAGCCTAAAACGTGCCAAACGAGCCTTAATGAGAGTTGACTTTGGGGATAATTTGCACCACACATTGTGTCTTCCTTAAGAAGTTAAATTTGGACCAAACACTCTCTCTCTCTTAGTCTCTCTCTTGGCCGAATTCTCTGCAGCAAAAACACAACACAAAGTTGCCATTTTCATCTTCAATTCTTGCACAAAACCTTCATAGATTCACACCAAATTTGAACTACACTTAGTTTGTTGCTTGGAGAGTTCATCTAGCTAGCAAAAGGAGGAGTTTTTCACGGTTTCTTGGAGCACTAGAGGACCGAAAATTTCTGGTTTAAGACACCAAGGAGGTATAACATCATCCTACACCTTAAACTTGGATTATGATGGTAGAAATGCATCTTTAAGCTATTGCATGTGTATGGGTGTCTTGACATTGGTGTAAAATTTGAAAAGTGGGCTCTATGGATTCCCACACTTGGGTTGTTGCTGATTTGATGATTGATGGCGGTTATATTGTTGGTTTAGTGGTTAAAATGATGGATTAGTGGTGGGTAATTGATAGAAACTTCATTGGGTGCAAGAAGCAAAAATTTCCGAAAATACCCCTGTTTTGTTCGGCCACTATAAGGCCAATTTTTGGTGAATTATTGGCATGAACCTGATGCTTATATGTTATATTAGATGTGTGAAAAGTTTCATTGAAAAATAATAAGGTTTGGTTGGGCAAATGAATTTTTTTGGGAAACTAGCAAATCTGGAAACTGTTCCCGTATGGCTCAGACCAGCTGTGGTATTTCGACTATAACTCTGTCCTCGGATGTCGAAATCATGTGCCGTCAGTGGTGTTTGAAACTAGACATCCCAGGATTTAATTTGAGATAAAATGCATGTTCTGATTCTTTGTGAGTGAGCCGGACCAAACGTTTTAAGATCACTGTCCTGTTTCTCGGAACTGCTGGAATGGTCTGTAGAGGCAGCAACTTGAGGCTCAATTTCGAGCTGGTTGCTTGCCAAATTTTGAAACGATTTCTTCTGTGAACTTTTAGTCCTATGAATGTATTTTCCAACGCCATAAACCACGCTCAATTCCAAGCTAAATTGACTGAGTTGTGACCAAAATAAGAGGACTGCCCTGTTTTGGAAAAACGTATTATTTGGACTGGTTTCGGACAAAAACCCGTGAGTAATCTTATTAATTGAAATTTTGATGCTAAACCATTACCAAAGGTATCATGGTTGTATCTTAGACCTTTATTTCACAAATGAACCATGGTTGGATAGCTTTCTTGGTTAAACGATTTGAATTTGGAAAATGAAAGTCAAAAGGCAGATTGCCTTAGGAATTTTCCGGAACTTTGGGTGATTAGTTCACCACCTTCCCGAGGGTATTTCTCCCTGAAATTTGACAGAGAGATACCTTCCATATAGTATCGAAATACTGCCAATTTTGGTATCAATCCAAGTTCGTTTCGATACCTAATTAAATTTCTAGTGTTGGAGGTTCAAATCTGGAAATTCTTCTCCAGTCTTGAATTTGCCTAACTTTGAGCTACCGTATCTCGGTACTCGAAACTCCGATTCTTGATCCGCTTGTTTTGTTATAAACTTCACTTGCAACACTACTTGAGTGACAAATTTCAGAGGCTGGTTTGCAACGTACGAATCGTGCAGAATTTTCAAAGTTGGCCAAAATCCAACTTCATTCTGCCTTGTGAACCAATTCTGTACCTTCAAGCTCATTTTTGAGCACTTTCCACTTCGATTCATGGAAAAGTGTCTTCTAGGAACTTATAGTACTTTCTAAGAGGTTTCCAACGGTATAAAGTTTTCCAATTCTCGACTTGTACCGAGTGAGTTACGATTTTTCAAAGATTCATAACAAAACTGAATTTTTCAAATTTCAAGGCAAAGGAGTTTTCCAAAAACTCTTAATTCTCTTAGTAATATTCAAACGTTTTGCCCTCGATTTTCATGATAAAAACTCAATTAATATTGTACTTAATAAAACGCAAGTTGAACCTCGATTTACGAGTAATTGAGGTTCATTTTTGTGAAATATTCCTTAGATTGTACTAATGTACAATCTTACTTGATAATTGAGATACTTGAGTAATTATCCACCATTAACTGCCAGGCACACAAGGAGACCTTCAAGAGGATCTCACCGTGGACACTTGAACTCCAGCGAATAATCTTTATTAAATTGCTCGGTGAGTGTCAAGTGTGTGAATCTTTGATACTTGCTTAATTGTGGTAATTATTAGAGATTTTAAAAATAAGGGCGGGTGTGTACTTTATCGCATCCGTCCTGATTTCAAATGAATGAATGAAATGTATTGAATGAATGAATGAAATGCAATGCTATGTAATGGTTACATATGTCGTTGGAGTGAACCTCCTCGACTTTCAAATGAATGGGGGACGCCCAAACTCATAGGCCGACCTTGAACTCGAGCCGGCAATGGGCTTGGTCGGGAACTTGGGCGAGCCATGAGATTATAAGCTCGACCTAATAAGAGGTCTTGCTTGGCATACTCGTCGAGTATCGCCCTAAAAATAGACTTGTGGGCCCTTGGGGTGTACGGTGGACGGAGGGAAGTAAGTGGTGATCTACGGAAATGGAAATACCAACCCGGTTGATAGGAGGGTCAATGCGGGAAAGTATACGAATGACATCGACAGAGCGAGTGGAACTTAGCTCCTGAGAGCTACTATATCCTTGAATTGTTTCTGATTTACTTTTCCGGCTCGAATGATTGACTAATGAAATGTCCTGGTTTTGTTTAATGAATTTGGGATTGCTATTTGAACAAAGTGCTTGCATGTGTGTTCTTGGCCTCACGAGCGTTTTGCTCACCCTGTAGATTTGTTTTCCTTAACAGGACTGGAAATGGAGTTAACGCGGAGAAATCTCCTTTTAGATATATTGTGTTTTAGGGTTTCAAGTGTATTTTGGCTCGACCCCTTTATGATTGTACTTTTGGAAGTTTAATGTATCATTCGGATATATGGGGTGTATATTTTGGAATTTAAGTTGTATTATGAACGCACGACGTGCGGGTGGCAAGCTGATAGGTACCTTGTGATGTGACCCTGAGAACTGTATGGATATTGTTAAGCATGAACGTTTCCGCACTATATGTATTTGCACTAATTTGATTGTGGTATCTAGTATCGCTTTAAGCTTGAACGTTTATTGCTTGAGTCCTGGCGAGAGCTAGGCAGGCGTTCCGCGGATACCCTTTGGTGCGCCTTAGGGAGAAGTGGGGGCGTCACAGTTGGTATCAGAGCTTAGGCTTTAGATCTCTGTAGTGTATCCTAGGCTTAAATGTTTAGGATGCCGGACTGTGGAATTTGATTGAAAGTTAAGTGACTGCTTGTGAAAATGAAAAATTAGAACCTAAGTTCGAATTAGTGGATGACAAGGAGTCTTGATATGGTGTGATACATGTGGGATAGTATGAAGTGATCAAATCTTGTTTATTTCGTGTATCTGGACCTACCTAAGCTTTTACTCTTAAGTGTAAACTACAGAAGGTAATGGTGATATTAAATTGTCTCGGGGGCGCCTTCCGGTGGTCCACTATCGAGAGAGTGAACTAAAAGAGCATTGGAGAAATGGTCCGATTTACTGGACTAGGACTTCATGTGAATTCCAAAGGACTTGCCCGAGCCCAAATAGTGGGGTGTTAATAGTGGTCGATCATTTGAAGTGGCTATCCGAAGAAAATGGAGTGATTCGAAGGGATGATCGAGAACTGAGGACAATTGCGGATGCCTAGACTACTAGAATTCCTGAAATTGAAGTTGAAGTACTTCTGGAGCGAGGGAGACAAAGGCTCTTAGTGAGAAGCTTTAAAAGCTAAGAACCGACTTGTTAGGTTAGTGCCGAAATTAAAGACAGAATGGATGAGTCGGTGGCTAGGTGTGTTACCTTGGTTGAATGAGTGGAGAATGACAAGATATTTGATAAGGGACATGAGATCTAAAACTCCTAGTGCTGGAAATGAAACTGATCCTAGGGAGGTAGTGAAGACTTTTGGGTTCTGCCAATCACTAATTTAGCGATTTAAACTATTTTAATAGTTTTGCCAAAGATAGACAGGGTGACGCTCGCTTAAAGGCCGTTGTATTTTGTATCTTGTTTCAATATGTTTCTACCTTTTGAGGCAATTAAACATTTCTCATGACATGTTTAACCTTACTACTTTATGATTTCAAATCCATGATTGGGGTTATACGTATTTACGATTATCTCAGCGTTTTCCCTTTTATTCTCATATTTGTTTAGCATGATCAAAGTCTCACTTTCAAACTTCGTTTGGGTGCGTTCATTTCATACCATGTTTATATGACTGTTAAAGTTACGAGTGACCAAATAAGCAAAAAGGGATTGAGGGCGAGGGGGTTAGACCACCCCAAGCTCCAGGGGATAGTTAGGGAACGATTGCTGGATTGAACAGAAACCCTAGAAATAAAGGAGAACACTTACATAGCTCCTACTATTGGCCATACGACTGATATCCTAGAACAGTTGGTTGAGTACCAAAGCTCCGGACCAATAAGCCAACCTAAGGACCAGGAGAGGTGTGAAAATGAAATGATTCTTGGAGGTCGTCTATCTAGGTTTCACAGGGGACCTAACCTTGAAACAGTAAGATTGATTTGAAAAGATACATAAGGCACTAATGGGACTGCGAGATTTTGATCTCTTTTCGAACAAACTTCATAGACAAATATCGAAGATTGAAGTAAGACACGAAAAACTTTATATCAAGGAATAGAGTCCCCGTATCTGGTTGTAATTGGAATTAATGGTAGTAATTTTATGGAGACTTAAGAACTCACCCATGTTCGGCAGAGAATAACTAAGATTTATATTTCGGGGTGACCTATAAACAAAAGAATGAAAGAGTAATCTGGCTCGAACTTCCATTATGCATGGCTACTCTTTTGATCCTTCGATTTGCCTGACAGGTTAGCATTTGACTTAAGCCAACTGGTAAGATGACAACTTTGGAAGAAATGCGTAAGGAATTGAACCTTCTTCGAAACGAGGTAGAATTTCAAAGGAAATTAGCTGACTACTGGGAAGAACGGTGGAAACAAGAATATGCAGAGAAAATTGAATTACTACGCCAAAATGTAGGATTAGAGAAGAAATGCAAAGAAAAGCCTCGAACTGGCCAAGCCGCCACTTCTCATGCACATTGTGGATACTGCGGCAAGATTAACCACGTTGAGGCCGAGTGCTGGATGAAGCAAGGAAAGTGTCTGGGGTGCGGTAGTACCAAGCATAGGATTTCAGATTGCCCTAAAACTTTTAAAAAGAGGAAGTACTCAATAGCCAACTAGGTCCACCGCAAAGCGATCAAGTGCCAGATGGGAGTAATTAGTACTAATGGCTATGAACGGGGTCCTAGTAGTGAAGGTTTCACAGATTGAGATGGTTTGACTTCACTCGAGGAATAGAGGTTGTAGTTTTACCCTAGACTAGGCTAGCACCTTTGGAGGTTGTGATCTTTTGAAAAGAGAAAAAGTCTTTTGTTGTTTTGTATCCTGGCAACTTGACATGTTTTGCTACAATCCTGTCGTTTCTCCTTTCCTTTTTGAGAGGAGTCCATAAACCTCTTCCAACTGGATGTAATTATTATGATCTTTATGACTCATGAAAATTTACTTCGCTTTTAATTGTTTTTATGACCTACACGTATGTTTAAATCCTGTTCCACGCCCTTAGAATTATAATAAGACACGAAAGGTATTGGATGTGATCGAGATTTTTCTTGAGAATATAGACCACCTGAGGTCTTGATAGTGACTAGAGATCGGGATCGAAGTGAGGACTTAGTGTTGAAATGGAATTCAATGATTGAAATGCCAATTTGAGATATTAAAATCGGTGGATGTGAGTTAGTGAAAGGAAATAATTAATGGATTCAATGTGCATAACGATTAAGGACTAGATATCGTATTTGGAATGAAGGCTAGAAGCTATGTATTGATAGATTATGGAGTCTGGAGCGATGTGACCATTAAGAGCAACCACCATTTTTCTTACATGGATAAGAATTCAATAATTTGTAAGGAGCCGTGATCCTATTTAAGTTGGATTTAAAGAAGAGATATTACCCATTTGGGAACCCTAGGAACTAATGTGGTTAATACCACTTTCAAATTAAGACATGGACACTCTAAAATTTTCGGTACACCCTTCGAGTTGACAGATGCACTAGAAGTATTTATGGACCCAAGGTATCGGAGTTAAACCGTATTTGGACAAATCAGTGGAGGCATTTATTGATGATATATCGATATACTCTAGTGTTGAGAAGGTCATGAAAGACACTTGATGGTAATTTTACGAACCTCGAGAGAACGCCAACTTTTGTTAAGTTCAATAACTGTGAGTTCGATTGGAAGAAATAATCTTTCTACGTTATACAGTATCTTAGGAAGGAATTATTATTGACTCAGCTAAAATGAAAGATTGTATAAGAGGAAACGACCAGAAAAGCATATTGAAATTTGGAATTCTCGGAGTTAGTCGAATACTACCTTTGGTTTATCAAGGATTTTTGTAAGAGTGCAAGACTTGGCAAACCATTTGAGGTTCTAAATATAAGGAAAAATCTTGAGATGAAGAATGTTAATTGGTGTATAGGTGTAGGGGGTAATCTTGTGCTTTTTACAGATGACTCAAAGGATGGTTTAGAATGTATATTACTAAAACATGAAAAGGTGTTTGTATATGCCTCTAGGAAGTTAAAATATTACGAGATGAAGTAGCCAACTCCTGATTGGGAGTAAATAACTACAATATTTGCTTTAAAGAAGTTAAGATATTGCCTATATGAGGTAGACATGAGGCCGATTAAGTTGCTCTATGACTCGGAAGTTGAAACGCCTAAAAAAAAAAAAAAAAAAAAAAGGGTTTGATTGCTAGTCGAAAGAATGGAATCTGTCATGCATAAGTTGGAAGAACGTAAGTTGGTGATCGATCTGATAGGCTTAACCATGAGGGGAATGATATTTCCTCAGGTGTGAATTTCGAGGACGAAATTCTGTTAAGGAGGGGAGGATGTGAAGACCCGAAAAATTTCTTATTTTATCGAATATTAATGGTTTAATTAAGTATTTATCCACCTGTTTTCCCCAAATAATTTATTACGACCATTTTAAATCCATTCGTATGGAATAATGTCTTCATTATGTTTTTAAAATGTCCTGTTAACAACTTCAATTTTCGGAAGGATTGGTTAGGCGAGAAATAGTGAACACGAGTGTTTCGAGGTGATATTATATTCGAAAGTATGATTATCCTGGGAAATTAAGAACGGACAATAGCAGATTAAGAAAAGTTAATCGAGAATTAAAGGTGAATAAGTTCTAAGTGAGCATGTACTACTCACGCGTGGATAGTTTTCCAAAAGATGTATGGATACAATTATTGGAGATTTGAGGAGTTAATACTCGACTCATGTGAGGACTCGTAAAAACTATTATTTTATTTAAACCTAAATTTATGGCTTAATAAATTATTTAATTGGATTTTTGCCACGAGAAATATTTTCTAGACTTATTAGACCTAAATACATGATAATATAACTTCGTTATATTTTAAAAGTGACTCGTTTCAAAAATTAATTTCTTGGAGTGCGTTTAGTAAAAATAGTGAATAGTGCTTGGAGATTTTACCGCGTAGAAACACAATAAGTTTGGAATATTGGAAACTTGTACTGTGGTTCTAAAATAGGTAATATTATGAATAAACACTCAAGTGATAGTTAGTAGTGCAATCGTTATAAGAATTTCTCGGAGGTTTCGCGTTATAGCGTTAAAATTTGACGGTACGCGTTTTCACACGCGCGACTTCATTTGAGGGACTTTAGACCCTTATTTCGGGACAATTAAGAGTGAAGAATATTTACATGAATATATATGCATTAGAGGCTTAGTGCACTAGTGAACCAAACGCGCGAGAAAATCGAGCCTAAAACGTGCCAAACGAGCCTTAATGAGAGTTGACTTTGGGGATAATTTGCACCACACATTGTGTCTTCCTTAAGAAGTTAAATTTGGACCAAACACTCTCTCTCTCTTAGTCTCTCTCTTGGCCGAATTCTCTGCAGCAAAAACACAACACAAAGTTGCCATTTTCATCTTCAATTCTTGCACAAAACCTTCATAGATTCACACCAAATTTGAACTACACTTAGTTTGTTGCTTGGAGAGTTCATCTAGCTAGCAAAAGGAGGAGTTTTTCACGGTTTCTTGGAGCACTAGAGGACCGAAAATTTCTGGTTTAAGACACCAAGGAGGTATAACATCATCCTACACCTTAAACTTGGATTATGATGGTAGAAATGCATCTTTAAGCTATTGCATGTGTATGGGTGTCTTGACATTGGTGTAAAATTTGAAAAGTGGGCTCTATGGATTCCCACACTTGGGTTGTTGCTGATTTGATGATTGATGGCGGTTATATTGTTGGTTTAGTGGTTAAAATGATGGATTAGTGGTGGGTAATTGATAGAAACTTCATTGGGTGCAAGAAGCAAAAATTTCCGAAAATACCCCTGTTTTGTTCGGCCACTATAAGGCCAATTTTTGGTGAATTATTGGCATGAACCTGATGCTTATATGTTATATTAGATGTGTGAAAAGTTTCATTGAAAAATAATAAGGTTTGGTTGGGCAAATGAATTTTTTTGGGAAACTAGCAAATCTGGAAACTGTTCCCGTATGGCTCAGACCAGCTGTGGTATTTCGACTATAACTCTGTCCTCGGATGTCGAAATCATGTGCCGTCAGTGGTGTTTGAAACTAGACATCCCAGGATTTAATTTGAGATAAAATTCATGTTCTGATTCTTTGTGAGTGAGCCGGACCAAACGTTTTAAGATCACTGTCCTGTTTCTCGGAACTGCTGGAATGGTCTGTAGAGGCAGCAACTTGAGGCTCAATTTCGAGCTGGTTGCTTGCCAAATTTTGAAACGATTTCTTCTGTGAACTTTTAGTCCTATGAATGTATTTTCCAACGCCATAAACCATGCTCAATTCCAAGCTAAATTGACTGAGTTGTGACCAAAATAAGAGGACTGCCCTGTTTTGGAAAAACGTATTATTTGGACTGGTTTCGGACAAAAACCCGTGAGTAATCTTATTAATTGAAATTTTGATGCTAAACCATTACCAAAGGTATCATGGTTGTATCTTAGACCTTTATTTCACAAATGAACCATGGTTGGATAGCTTTCTTGGTTAAACGATTTGAATTTGGAAAATGAAAGTCAAAAGGCAGATTGCCTTAGGAATTTTCCGGAACTTTGGGTGATTAGTTCACCACCTTCCCGAGGGTATTTCTCCCTGAAATTTGACAGAGAGATACCTTCCATATAGTATCGAAATACTGCCAATTTTGGTATCAATCCAAGTTCGTTTCGATACCTAATTAAATTTCTAGTGTTGGAGGTTCAAATCTGGAAATTCTTCTCCAGTCTTGAATTTGCCTAACTTTGAGCTACCGTATCTCGGTACTCGAAACTCCGATTCTTGATCCGCTTATTTTGTTATAAACTTCACTTGCAACACTACTTGAGTGACAAATTTCAGAGGCTGGTTTGCAACGTACGAATCGTGCAGAATTTTCAAAGTTGGCCAAAATCCAACTTCATTCTGCCTTGTGAACCAATTCTGTACCTTCAAGCTCATTTTTGAGCACTTTCCACTTCGATTCATGGAAAAGTGTCTTCTAGGAACTTATAGTACTTTCTAAGAGGTTTCCAACGGTATAAAGTTTTCCAATTCTCGACTTGTACCGAGTGAGTTACGATTTTTCAAAGATTCATAACAAAACTGAATTTTTCAAATTTCAAGGCAAAGGAGTTTTCCAAAAACTCTTAATTCTCTTAGTAATATTCAAACGTTTTGCCCTCGATTTTCATGATAAAAACTCAATTAATATTGTACTTAATAAAACGCAAGTTGAACCTCGATTTACGAGTAATTGAGGTTCATTTTTGTGAAATATTCCTTAGATTGTACTAATGTACAATCTTACTTGATAATTGAGATACTTGAGTAATTATCCACCATTAACTGCCAGGCACACAAGGAGACCTTCAAGAGGATCTCACCGTGGACACTTGAACTCCAGCGAATAATCTTTATTAAATTGCTCGGTGAGTGTCAAGTGTGTGAATCTTTGATACTTGCTTAATTGTGGTAATTATTAGAGATTTTAAAAATAAGGGCGGGTGTGTACTTTATCGCATCCGTCCTGATTTCAAATGAATGAATGAAATGTATTGAATGAATGAATGAAATGCAATGCTATGTAATGGTTACATATGTCGTTGGAGTGAACCTCCTCGACTTTCAAATGAATGGGGGACGCCCAAACTCATAGGCCGACCTTGAACTCGAGCCGGCAATGGGCTTGGTCGGGAACTTGGGCGAGCCATGAAATTATAAGCTCGACCTAATAAGAGGCCTTGCTTGGCATACTCGTCGAGTATCGCCCTAAAAATAGACTTGTGGGCCCTTGGGGTGTACGGTGGACGGAGGGAAGTAAGTGGTGATCTACGGAAATGGAAATACCAACCCGGTTGACAGGAGGGTCAATGCGGGAAAGTATACGAATGACATCGACAGAGCGAGTGGAACTTAGCTCCTGAGAGCTACTATATCCTTGAATTGTTTCTGATTTACTTTTCCGGCTCGAATGATTGACTAATGAAATGTCCTGGTTTTGTTTAATGAATTTGGGATTGCTATTTGAACAAAGTGCTTGCATGTGTGTTCTTGGCCTCACGAGTGTTTTGCTCACCCTGTAGATTTGTTTTCCTTAACAGGACTGGAAATGGAGTTAACGCGGAGAAATCTCCTTTTAGATATATTGTGTTTTAGGGTTTCAAGTGTATTTTGGCTCGACCCCTTTATGATTGTACTTTTGGAAGTTTAATGTATCATTCGGATATATGGGGTGTATATTTTGGAATTTAAGTTGTATTATGAACGCACGACGTGCGGGTGGCAAGCTGATAGGTACCTTGTGATGTGACCCTGAGAACTGTATGGATATTGTTAAGCATGAACGTTTCCGCACTATATGTATTTGCACTAATTTGATTGTGGTATCTAGTATAGTTTTAAGCTTGAACGTTTATTGCTTGAGTCCTGGCGAGAGCTAGGCAGGCGTTCCGCGGATACCCTTTGGTGCGCCTTAGGGAGAAGTGGGGGCGTCACACCACTCACCTAGTAAACAAGAGAGGAAGAGTTGTTGGACACCTTAGCTTCCTTAAACACTTCACCAAATCACTTACTAGCACCAAATGGAGAGATTTTATGGAGTAGAAACAAGATCAAGCAATTGTTTTGGAAGATTTGAGCTAGATAGTAGCCAAGATTTTGTAGAGTTTTCTTCCTTCCTGAGCTCAAGGTGGCCGGCCAAGAAGGTGAAGACAAGAGTGAATTTTTTTGTGATTTTTGAGATATTTATTCAATTGGTAAGAAAGGTCAAAAAGGTGAATAGTTGTCAACAAGTGAAACCAATCCCAACATGACAAGTGTCACTTCATTAATGCATTCCTATCCTTCTTTTTTCTTCTCACATCAATCACATCACATCCTATACTTATCTCTTAACACCCGATAAATTTCAACCATTATCCGAAACTTAACCTTATTGGCCGAATTTTTCCGAACTTTTCGCACTAGTGGGTCCCACGTCCGTTCTATATCCGTAATTTTTCAAAAACTATCCAATACTAGAAAAATCATCTAAAAACTATAATTACTCATAAAATTAACCAGGAAAATTTTCCTAAGTCAGAAAATGCAGAAAACATGTCTTTAAAGGGGAAAAATCCTAGGAAAATTATTAGGGAATTTACGGGTTCTCACAGAGTGGCCTTCTTCAACATTGTAGTCCTTTCTCTTAGCTTCGAAACGGTGTACATTGCACCTCAATCCAACTAGTGTCGCTTCAGTTGTGTTAGTTCCGCTAAACAACGGCAAATCTGCCTTTTGTTTTCTAACCTAAACGTCATTTCCGTACTTGTTATTAGCTTGATTTTGTCCTTGTATTGACTTGAGCCTATTGAACGGCTATTGAAATTAAATTGTTGTGTGTGTACATTTGGGTTTGAATGAGAAAAATAATGAAGCCATAAATGGCTGGAAATAGGAAAATACAGAGGGCGTGTTGTGCTGCCCAAATTTTCGCTCGAGGGCTAAGTTCTATTTGAACTTGTATATTTTTCGTTTGGCAAATACTATGACCGTTTTCCATCTTAAAACATGATACCTTTTCCATTTGAATCTTCAAATGTTTATTTACTGCTTCATACCAAAATATAGAGGTATGACCTAAGGTTTTCTCAGTCAAGACATGTAGGCCACAATACCTACTTGAATGTATATTGATTTTGAACCACATAAACGATTCCGAAAAAATAATATTTCTGAGCCTATCTAGTTGGATTCCGACTTGACTTTGATTCAAGTGTTTTCCATTGGAACTATTATAACCCTTTGAGTTTGGTTTATGACACCCTAGTTGTTTCCGTCCACAGATCCTAATGGCTTTATTTTAACTTTAAAGTCACCTTTATCCATTTTACTCGTAACTAGTCGAGTTCCTTGATTCCACTTACTTGTTTTGCTAGATGAATTGTAATATTCTTTCTCGTCGAATCATAGGTTTTCTCGGTAACCGAGGGTAAGATCCGATGGGACATTTTGGACGTTATTTTGCATAATTCGGTGAGTGTTCCTTGTTTGCTATATTTTCTTGACTTCATGACTTGTATTATTGTTTGATAACGTGTTAAGTGCTTTCAATGATTTCCAAAAATGAGTTTTCTAGGCGGGTGTGTACTTTATTGCACCCGACCTAAATAAATGTGAAATTTTCAAAGATTGAATGATTGGAACGTTACTTGTGCATGAATGTAAACCTTTTGGCTGAACTGGGCCCTGCCCCTTGTTACCGATCGACTCGAGCCAGAAGCGGACTCGGTCGGGCGATTTGGTGACCTGGGTGAACGTTTGGTATACTCGAGTATTACCTTGAAGGTTGGTGGAGCCTGGCCAATGTCCAGGAAGGGTTGAATGAAATGAACGAACGAGGGTTTTATTGATAAATGAAAAATGCATTTTCAAACGAATGAAGGAATAAGGGGAATGACAGGAGAACGAATGAATGAACGAACGTATCCTTTTCATGTGTGACTTATTGTAAATGTTGTAAATGTTTCTTGACTTATTGTTTGATTTATGGCTTGATCCTATGTTCGGAACCTCACTGAGCTTTTAGCCCATCCCTTTAGTTTTGTTTCCTTAACAGGGGAAGGCGAGCAGGGGCGAGAGCTCTGTATCGACTGGCTGGGTCTAGTTTTGGTTTTGTTTTGGTTCTCGCTCTAGTGCTTGGCACGGGCTGGTTGTATGGTGACTTGAGAACTTTTGTATTCTCGACGGTTGTACTTCTTTCTGAGATAGCAATTTATATAAGTTTCGCTTTAAGTTTTGGATCCTCGTTTTGCTCTTTCTTGTGGTTCTATTTCTGATTTGTGTGAGTGAACGACTGAGTCCCAGCGAGAGTTGGGCAGGCGGTCCACTGAACCCTCTGGTTCGCCTAAGGGAAAAGTGGGGCTGTCACAGTTGGTATCAGAGCCTGCTTCGCGTGGTCTCTGCGCGGAGTGAGCCTGGACTGAGTGGTGAATAGATATGAAGGAATAAGTGCTCGTTTGAGCCTAAGCTCTGAATTGTGAATGTGATAGGCCTTAACTTCCTTATGGTATTTGAGGATCAGAGAGAGGTACGTCTGGCAGGAATTTCGATTATTGATAGTTTACTCTTGGGTCTGGCCAACTCGAGATGTGAATTGTCTTATTTCGGATTCTCGTGCCCGAGTACTCTAGCGTTGAGGCGATGCTCAGTATTTGAGATTTGCATTTTGGGAAATGAACAGGCTTTGTCTGGCTAGAATGATTTCAAGAGGCCAATGGACATCTAGTTGGATAGAAAGTGACGTGAGAGACGGGCGGGGTTAACAGGGTGTGGGACAACGTATCCCTTTTCTTTTGATGCACCTATATATGGCTACTACATGACGTTAGCCTGTGAATTCGTGTATATGATTATCTGTCAAACTTGATATGTATTTGTGACATGTATTTGTGTATTTGATTATCTGCCTCCTTGATATGATGTGTTATGTGCATATATGATTACTTGTGTATTTGGTATGCTGGAATTGGTGCTTAGTCAATTTACTGTGATTATTCACTAAAATTGCCTTTTGGAGAAAAGAAAAGAAAAGAGAGAGGAAAAAACATATCTATGGACGGGAGACGTAGTCGTGGACGTGGTTGAGGCCGAGAAACTAAGCGGACCCCGGAATCAAGAGGAGAAAGGGAAACGTCAGCCGAGCAAGGGCAGGGATCAAGAGCTGTGACTAGAGACCAAATGGCAACGGCAATGCAACAAATGACGGATATCTTGGCAAGACTGGTGGATCAACAAGGGCAAATACCCGTAAATCAAAATCGGAACCCTGAGATGGGCGAGGATAAGGCTCTTGAAAGGTTCCAGAAGTTTGCTCCGCCAAAATTCCTTGGAGGGTCCGATCCGGACGTGGCTGAACAATGGATAGAAACCATGGTTAATATCTTCACAGCCCTAAACTACACTGAGCAAAGGCAAGTGAACTTTGCAGTATTTCAATTTGAGGGACCAGCCCGATCATGGTGGAACGTAATTAGAGCAAAGTGGGAAAGAGAACAGACCATTTGGACATGGGCGAACTTCATAAGAGAATTTAACGAGAAGTACCTCCCACCTTTAGTCCAAGAAAGGAGGGAGGAGGAGTTTATTGGGTTACACCAGGGAACGTTAAGTGTGGCCGAATATGAAACAAAATTTACAAGATTATCCAAGTTTGCTTCTGAACTGGTAGCCACTGAACGGTGAAGAGTAAGACGGTTTATACAGGGACTGAATTTGGACATCCAAGAGGCGTTAGCCGCGGCGCAAGTAAATACTTTTACGGAGGCCCTTGAGAAGGCTCAACGAATCAAGAATGCCAAGGCACAAGTAAAAGCCTCCCAAACTCGGAAAAGAGGTGTAGTTGGTAATGTGATTGAAGAACCTCCTAGTGAATCAATAGCACCTTCTAAAAGGCAGAAAGTGAACTTTTTGTCCTACCCGCCATGGACAGTAGGGGCGGGAAATGAAAGGTCTACCAAAGGAAGCCAAACCAGATATGGGGAGACTTCTCCAGAAAGCTAAAAAATGGCTTCCTACTTGACTTGTAGCTATTGCGGAAAGGCCAATCATACCGAGAACGATTGTTGGTGGAAAGGACGGAAGTCCTTGATTTGTGGGAGTGGTGAGCACCAAGTTAGCAACTGTCCGAGGAGACAGTCACGCGGAGGTAGTATTCCGCAACTGGAGGGAGCTAAAACAAAACAAGCAAATGAAAGAGGGAACCGAACTAGTGGGCCAGCAAAAGCTTATGCGTTAGGCACCCAAACAGTTCCAGACTCGTCTGAGGCAAATGAAGGTAAAAATTTCGAGGGCGAAATTTCTTAAGGGGGAGAGAGTGTGAGAACCCGTAAAATTTCTTATTTTCTAGGCTTTGTTTTATTTATTTGCATGCTTCTTATGCATTTTCTTTATTAGGAAAATTTTCTAGATAATTTTTATGAATAAATAGGCTTTTTAAATTATTTTTCTAGTATAATTTAGTTCATGATATTTTTGGAGCGTATACCGGGCGTGGGACCTGCTAGTGCTATAAGTTCAGTAAAATTGGGCCAATTAGGTTAAGTTTTGTGTACTGGGTTTAATTTGCCAGATGTTAAGAGATAATTAGAGGTTGCTTAGATGGTTAATGATGGAGAGACAAAAGGATAAGTTTTAACAAAAAGGGATGCTAGGTGTCTTCACATGGTTGGAACTTGGACTTTGACTACTAATTCCTAACTTTACTAAATACCAATTTAGACCAAAAATCATCTTCATTTTGTCTTGCTTTGGCCGAATTTCTTAGAGAGAAAAGGAAAGAGAAGGCTTCAACTAATTCATCCATTTCTTGCACAAATCTTGTGATCCAACCATCCAAACTTGAAATCACTCCATAAAACTCCCTAGCTAGGTAGGATTGTGGAAGGTGGTGGAGTGGTTTGGAAAGAGGAGGTGCTAAAGTGCTTCATTTCTTGAGATTTCAAGGTGAGTAGCTAAGAAATTCCCTCTTTGATCTTTATTAATGTCAAATTAATGGTTTATGTTGGTTAAAGATGTGATTTTATGGAAGATTAGCACTTGAATGCATGAATTTCAGATTAGGGTTTGTAGTTTCTTCAATTCTGCCTGGTACTGTTACACCTAGTTAGAAGCCGAATTGGCCTTAGCACAAAACATGAAAGTTGTAGAGAATAATATTTTCTAGTTTCCTGTAAATTTTCAACACAATCCAAGCTCGGTAACCTGAGATAAGATGGAAATACCCAGACTGGTCTAGGTAGGAGTTCAGCGAACAGGGTTGTCATTTCACCTAATCTGACCGTGACTTTTCACCATGATTCTTACCGAATTAGATTTTAGCCAAAACATGAAAGTTGTAGCTAATAGTATAAAATAGTTTCTCGAAAAATTTCAGCTTGATCCGACCACTGTAGCATGTGAAATGACCGAAATACCCTTGACTGTGCATGAAACCTGTTTCGCGCCTAGAATTCTATTTTTGTGTAGTTTTCCATTTTTTATCATGCAAATGCATGATTTGGCCTTGGAGGTCTTCATAATAAATGTAGGTTTGTGTTTTAGCTTCGAAACAACCTAAGATACACTTCAATCAGACTTCGGTAGCTTGAGTTATTGCTGTTTAACAATTGTACGGTTAGCCAACCTGTTTGTGAGATTCTGGTTTCGTATATTTCAATTTTGACCCAGATACATTGCAAACTGGACTGAGTGGGCTTCTTCAACATTGTAGCCCTTTCTCTTAGCTTCGAAATGGTGTACATTGCACCTCAATCCAACTAGTGTCGCTTCAGTTGTGTTAGTTCCGCTAAACAACAGCAAATCTGCCTTTTGTTTTCTAATCTAAACGTCATTTCCGTACTTGTTATTAGCTTGATTTTCTCCTTGTATTGTCTTGAGCCTATTGAACGGCTATTGAAATTAAATTGTTGTGTGTGTACATTTGGGTTTGAATGAGAAAAATAATGAAGCCATAAATGGCTGGAAATAGGAAAATACAGAGGGCGTGTTGTGCTGCCCAAATTTTCGCTCGAGGGCTAAGTTCTATTTGAACTTGTATATTTTTCGTTTGGCAAATACTATGACCGTTTTCCATCTTAAAACATGATACCTTTTCCGTTTGAACCTTCAAATGTTTATTTACTACTTCATACCAAAATATAGAGGCATGACCTAAGGTTTTCTCAGTCAAGACATGTAGGCCACAATACCTACTTGAATGTATATTGATTTTGAACCACATAAACGATTCCGAAAAAATAATATTTCTGAGCCTATCTAGTTGGATTCCGACTTGACTTTGATTCAAGTGTTTTCCATTGGAACTGTTATAACCCTTTGAGTTTGGTTTATGACACCCTAGTTGTTTCCGTCCACAGATCCTAAAGGCTTTATTTTCACTTTAAAGTCACCTTTATCCGTTTTACTCGTAACTAGTCGAGTTCCTTGATTCCACTTACTTGTTTTGCTAGATGAATTGTAATATTCTTTCTCGTCGAATCATAGGTTTTCTTGGTGACCGAGGGTAAGATCCGATGGGACATTTTGGACGTTATTTTGCATAATTCGGTGAGTGTTCCTTGTTTGCTATATTTTCTTGACTTCATGACTTGTATTATTGTTTGATAATGTGTTAAGTGTTTTCAATGATTTCCAAAAACGAGTTTTCTAGGCGGGTGTGTACTTTATCGTACCCGACCTAAATAAATGTGAAATTTTCAAAGATTGAATGATTGGAACGTTACTTGTGCATGAATGTAAGCCTTTTGGCTGAACTGGGCCCTGCCCCTTGTTACCGATCTACTCGAGCCAGAAGCGGACTCGGTCGGGCGATTTGGTGACCTGGGTGAACGTTTGGTATACTCGAGTATTACCTTGAAGGTTGGTGGAGGTTGGTGGAGCCTGGCCAATGTCTAGGAAGGGTTGAATGAAATGAACGAACGAGGGTTTTATTGACAAATGAAAAATGCATTTTCAAAAGAATGAAGGAATAAGGGGAATGACAGGAGAACGAACGAATGAACGAACGTATCCTTTTCTTGTGTGACTTATTGTAAATGTTGTAAATGTTTCTTGACTTATTGTTTGATTTATGGCTTGATCCTATGTTCGGAACCTCACTGAGCTTTTAGCCCATCCCTTTAGTTTTGTTTCCTTAACAGGGGAAGGCGAGCAGGGGCGAGAGCTCTGTATCGACTGGCTGGGTCTAGTTTTGGTTTTGTTTTGGTTCTCGCTCTAGTGCTTGGCACGGGCTGGTTGTATGGTGACTTGAGAACTTTTGTATTCTTGACGGTTGTACTTCTTTCTAAGATAGTAATGTATATAAGTTTCGCTTTAGTTTTTGGATCCTCGTTTTGCTCTTTCTTGTGGTTCTATTTCTGATTTGTGTGAGTGAACGACTGAGTCCCGACGAGAGCTGGGCAGGCGGTCCACTGAACCCTCTGGTTCGCCAAAGGGGAAAGTGGGGCTGTTACAAACTCTCAGGAGTTAGATTCCACTTGCTTTGTCGAGACTCTATTTGATACCTCCACAAGATGACACTCTGTCAACCGAATAGGTATCAAGTCCATAAAACTCCACTCAACGTCAAGTTTCCGTCCACCGTTACACCCCCTACCGGGCCCGAACGTCCATTAGAAAAGGCAATACTACTTGAGTATGCCAAACAAGATCTCTTAAATAGATCATGCTTTAAAATCTATCCCATAGTTCACCAAACTTCTCGACCAAACCCGTGCCACCTCGAGTCACAAGGTTAGGCTATGAGTTTGGGCATCCGCCACTATTATAAGTATAAGTCGATGAGATTCACTCCAATCGACATCGATTCAACACAAATATAATTATAAGTCAATGAGATTCACTCCAATCGACATAGTTAACACAAGTATAATTTCATGTATGAGCAAATCGATTATTTAGTCAAGTAAAAGAGAACGAATGCGATAAAGTACAGGCTCGTCTCGACAAATTTCAGAATACTTAATTAATAAGGAACAATTCAAGTATATAGCAAAAATTCATGTACTTAACACTCACCAATTCAAAACAAATGAGTAAGTGCAAAATAAAATCTTTAGTAGTCCGTTCCAAAATTCTCTTCAAGATCCTCTTGAGTTCCTAAAGAAATAACGATTAACTATCATTCACACATAGCCACAACCACTATCAATTAAGGATTAAAGTACATTCATTTAAAACTTAAGACAGCATATTAAAAGAGCTTTAATCTCTCGAAAATTGAGATTCAAAAGTGAGGATTTAAAGTTACAAGAGAAACTAGTATCCTCCATGAAATCGAGTTTAAAACGATCTATCAATATCAATAGAAAGTGACAAGTTCTTAAAAGTTCAACTCTTAAGAAATCAGAAATTTTTAGCTTTGCATGATAAACTTGGTAAAATCAAATCCTGAGTTTGGGGGGTCCAAAATTAGAAAACTTTATACCGTTGGAAACTAGATTCAGGGCACTAAAAGTTCCTAGAAGGCACTTTTCCAAGATTCTAAGAGGAAAGCATTCATATTTCAGCTCAAAGTTGCTGATTCAAGAAGGCAAGACAGAACCAGTCTTGGTTGACGATGATGTTTGGAAATTCGGCAAAATCCATAGGAAATGAATCAGTCCCTGATACTTATAACACAGCAAGACAGAACCAGTCTTGGTTGACGATGATGTTTTGAAATTTGGCAAAATCCATAGGAAATGAATCAATCCCTGATACTTATAACACAAAAACAATTCCAAATCAAATTTCAAACACAACAAGCGGAACTAAATTTGGAGTTTTGAGCAACAAGATATAACAGTTTGAAGTTGGCTGATTTTTGCAACCTGATCAGTGGATTTCCAGATTTCAAGAGAAATCTTTGGGGCATTATTTGGGCCTCAAAATGATATCAAAATTATGCCAAATTTGGTACACTAAAACTTCCATATACGAACTACCTATCTATTCAAAATTTAGGCAAAAACTCACACGGGAAGGCAGTTAATGAAATGACCAAAGTTTGTGAAATTCTTCAAAACTAATCTGCCAACCCTATCTTCCTTTCTTTTTCAAAAGTTTTGTCCAACGAAATCAGCCCCAATTCACTCCATTTTTGAAACCAAGGCTCTAAATATTTAATGAGAAATTGATGGGTAAATGACACTAAAATTTTTGAAATAGACTTGACCATTCAGTCAGCAGGGAAAGGAAAATTTTTCAGTTTCCAGCTTTGTTGCAGTTTCGAAATCAAACCATATCTAACACTACACAACTCCCAATTGAGAATAGTTTATGGCGTTGGAAACTAGGTTCAAAATGCTACAATTCATCAGAAGGCATCATTTTGAAAATATTTTCACAAGTGGAACAAATTTGAGACACAAGATGCAGCTTCCCGTTTCTCTCGAATAGACAGTCAAAACAGAACAACCAACTTTGCCAATTCGCTACGGATCACTCAAACCGAAATAGTAGGGGATTTTTATACCGTTAGAAAGTTATGAATGTCTAGTTTTGAATGCCATAAATGGCACTCAATTTTGACTTTTGTATAGAGAGTTAAGCTCGAACAAAATACCATTGCCCGGGTACCCTGTTAGGAGTTTTCCAGATTTGAAACGTTTTCCAAAACTCAAGTTTTGGGCAACCATTCGACATGTTTTTTGAAAGACAGTTTCTACACACATAATACAACATATAATCATCAATTAACAGCCAAACAAGCATCAAAATTTTGAAATAAAAAATAGAACAACATGAACAGAATTTCGGCCAGCTTGCCCTTCACAATTTTTCCAACTTTCTCTCCACTTTCTAACCATAATCATCTCATTCATGACATAAACAACCACAATCAAACATTAAAGCCTCAAGTCAGCTACCTACAATCCACCTCAAGACCGGTAGATTACAATTTAAAGCGAGAAATAAAGTTCCTCAAGTCCGCTAGCCTATAAACGCGATTAGGGTTTCAAACCCATGAAACTAACCATCCATCTTCTTATAATTTGAAAGATTGAGAGGTAAAGAAAGGTTACCTCTTCAAGTTATGAACCCTAGTTGAAAGTGAGTGTTTCTACTAAATTTTCACCAGGAAAACTCCACAAGTCTTCACCTTTCTCCAAGATGGAATGAAATCCCAAGAATCTATGAAGTTGGATGATGATTTGCAAGTGAAATTGAAGCAAAAGAATGAAGTTTCTTTCTTCCCTTTCCCTTTGCTAGGTTTGGCCGAATGGAGAGGAGAAAGTGGAAGTGTTTGAGTGTTTAGCTTGTGTTGGAAGATTGGAGGGAAAAGTTGCCACTAAGCTTGCCAAAAGTCATCTTTGAATAGTTATCGAATAGGGTTTCGTACCACCACTTTCTCTCGGGTTTGATACACTCATGCACTAATCTTGCAATGTAATTCCTTTAACATTTTAATTACTCATACCTATGAGTCTACTACTAATTCATCAAATCTCCAATTAATCGGTCTGGCACGACTTCCGAGAAACTTTCGACGCGCGAGCAATAAAAGCTTAATTTTAAATATCTCACATCTAATGCCTCAATTAACCTTTTTTAGTCTACTATTGATCATTCTTAATTCTCCAAGATTATTGCATTCTCGGACCGAATATCGTCTTGAAAAACATGCATTCATTTATTTCTTGCTAAACGAGTCGCAGAAAATTAATTTTGCTAATAGGACGTTTTTAAAATATAAGTGAGACATTATTCCATGAAAATGGATTTAAAATGGTTGAAATAAATTATTCAGAAAAAATGAGTGAATAAATAATTAAATAAGCCAGTAAAATAGAATTAAAAGTAAGTAAAATTTGGATCCTCACAGCTCCAATGCAAAACTCAGAAAAATCTATTGGAGTTAGGATAAGAATATTGCCTATAGTTTAAGAAGGTTGTGGAAAAAGTTGACTTGGACAATTTGCAGTTATGAAATGTAATTTTTTGAGCAATATGAAGAAGCCAGCTTATAAAGTTTAACTTGATTTGTCATGTCTTTGTTGTGCTACTGCAATTTCTATACTAGATGAGTTAAGGCCAACAGTCATAAGATTCTAAACAGAACATGTTGGCAAGTGGATAACAATCTAAGTTGTGAAAGTTAAATGCCACATACATACTAAAGTACTTGTCAAAAGTACAAAGTACATTTAAACTTCCAACCTTCCAATCCTTAAACAAAAAAATGACAAGCAATTCAAGATACTATCAAGTACTTCACCATAAACAAAATACACATTCTGGCTTCCTATAATTTGTTTAAATCTACATAAGCTAAAATAATTGTCTTCTAGCAGCATATTCACATTAACAAAAGACTACACTTGGGAAAGTCATCTTGTGTTGATAATGATCATGGAAAGAAGATAGAAGCCTTTCTTTTCCTCCATTTCTAAGCAAGTTCAGTTGGGCAAGTCCTCTTGTTATGTCATCTCTATTTACTGAAAAACACTTTCTATTTGGACCTGCAGTAGTAGCAAGAGTAGTAGATATAGAAATAGCAGTAGCACTCGTATTGGCTTTAACTGTAGCAGTAACAGTAGCACCAACAGTGGCACAAGTAGTTCATGGAGTAGAAGAAGGGACATCAAATGTAGTAACACTATCTTATAAGCCTATATGATCTTGTTAAGCATGAAAATTAGGTTGAGAAATATGTGCTTGGTTAGTTGAATTGTTTACATAAACTAATTAAGAATAGCTACTTGAAGTAGCACCTACAACAACATAAAAGTAAAAGACACTACATGGCTATAAGAAGTACACATACAACTGATGACAGGCTTTGTAGCACTAATAAAGTAACCTAGAGTAGACTTGGCATATGACTGAACATGAACATTGATTTTTTACCTACATAGTCAACAAAATGCAATTCAAGTTTTGCCTTTCTAAATTTATCTAGATGATAATATCATAGCCATTAAAGATAAAGAACAAGAGCACAATCTCTAGTTGATGCATCATTTTGCTAGTTCTCCTTAAATGGACAAGTCCTCTTGTTGTGTCCAACACTATAGCACAATCAACACTTGTTTGTGTTTAAAGGGACATCATTTTCTGGAACAGAGACACCTCCAATGCTAACTCTTACGCATTTTATAATATTATGTCCCTTTTGATGGTAGTAGCTGTATGTCATACACATCACTCAAATTCTTACTAATCTTGTTACTCCTGTAGAGTTAGTTTGAACCTCATCGGACTCCTTTCTTCTAATATTTTTGGGTCTCCCAGCAAGTTTAGCTTCTTGGGTGATAGAATAAACTAATTCTCAAATGGCTCGTATGTATTTGGCCTATTAAGTGGACAGGTGACAAGCTCTGTGCTTTCATAGCTATAGATTTCTTATAATATTGATGGACTCAGTGATCATGTGTGAAATGTATCCACCTAGTTGCACTTAGTGAATATATACAAAGGAGTCAAGTCAACTCCTATTTCTGCAATCACATGTTCTTCTCTCGAGATCAATAGCAAATATGTCTCAATATATATGTTGGATCTCTAATTTGTTTTGCCCAGTAAGTCTTGCAATGAAAGATCCTACTCCCTCTATTAATTGATCTAATTTTTCTCTACTTTTGAACATACTATAATTTGTTGCTTGGCCATCCATTTTCTCTTCGTTTGTAGCGACATCATCAAGTATATCATAATTTTCTCCAACATTCCTATAATTGGCTGCTCCCTTGCTTCCAAGATTATTGAGTTATAACTTTCACAAAGATTATTGATTAGTATATCACACTTAGGATTGGTTCTAACTCCCAAAGTGTGCTCTTAACCAATGTTGAGGTGTTGTGCTCTCCAACAACTACTTGTAAGCCTTCTCATCTACCACCTTCAATCTTTCCATTTTATTGTCAAATCTAACCACATATGTGCTCCTTACACAACTCAATATCATCTCATTTAGAGCTTTACTAGGGTGTAATTTCTTGAAGTTGTTGTGCAAGTATCTTATGCAGTGCTATGTGTCGCGCCCCATTTTTTGATGAAATAAATAAATAAATGGTTTAAAAAATGTATTTTTTGTGATTGGAAAATGAATTGTGATTTAAAAGAAAAATGGGTCTAAATGGGGGTTTGAGAATGCGACGATTTGACCCAAAATTATAGTTTAAAAAGGGTTTTTGAAATAAAAATAAATAAAAAAAATCGGAGTCGCCACTTGGTAATGAGTTAAGGTGTACCAAGTCACCTAAAAATGAATTTAAAGGAAAAGTAGTAAGAAACCCCTTTTAAACGACTCCTAGTCCACGTAAACCAACGAAAAAGGTTCGGGAGTCACATTTGACGAAGGGGAAGGCAAGGATAAAGATCCAAGGCACCCCTTCGACCTAGCCAAGGCTAGTTGCGTGATTTAATCAAAGATTTTCTTGTTTTAACCAAAGAATTTATTACATTTGGGTGTACTACATGAATGCAAACCCTAGACCTAGGGGTATTGGGGGAAATTTCTCTTCAAAGGTTGAGTGGTGCCAATCACATTAATTGTGAAGCCCAATAATGATCCTTTGGAGAAGTCACGAATAATGCGAGTGGGATGCAAATGAATGGAATGCATGTATGCAATGTGAGGACATGAGTTTGAAAAAGTAATAAAAACAATAAATATGCAAATGAAAATGTGCACGTGAGTGCAAGGTACGGTATGTGAAATAATAATATGAAGTGCATGTGTGCAAGTGATGATAAAAGTGTTCGTGTGCAAGTGAAGAAACATAAAGGTGCACGTGTGTAAAATGGGAGGAAAAATGAAAGTGTGATGAGGGTATAAAATGGTAGAGTGGATTTAAAAAATGCATGAGCCTAGGGAATTCATGCATATTGGGTACGGGGAGACCTAAATCGTGACTCAATTTGCCCTTTTATAGAGGGAATACAAGCGTGCTAAGGCTTAGAAAAAGCCACACTCGTCTATATCCCATATTTAAGGGGACTCTCAAGCAAATGAACCCTATAACTAGCATGAAATGCAAAAATCCTAAAATGGAGGGAAAAGGGGTTCGAGGGGCATGCAAAATGATAAAACTAAAAAGAATGCATGACATGTAATGAACATGCAAACATGTACTAACGAGGGAAAATCCCTAAGGGTCTAGCGTTGGACTAGCCCATTCTATGAATTCCGACTAGCGTTGGACTAGTGGAAACGTACATTCATCCATCACATTCATTCATGGTTATGGAAAGCGAGTAGACATGCCAAACACTCATAAACACATAGCACATAACATTTAGCATGCTAGACTAGATGCAAGGCCCTAACAAAGCAAATTAACACGTAGCAACTAAGCATGCAAGACACATAAGACAACTAAAACCCTAACTATTACATTTGCTAGCTAGGCACATGACTTCGATAGGTCTTCATTGAATGCTCCTCCAAGCCCTATCTATTACATTAGGGAGACCCTACTACAATCTAAAAGGGGGAAAATGAATAAAATAATTAAATCCCTAACTATTACAAATTTGGCATTCGAGTGCCTCCCACATGATGAAATTGAAATAAAATAAATGTTCAAAACCAATAAAGAAAATAAATAAATAAATGAAATGAATAGAAGGCATCCAAAAGGCATACAATCAACATGTAGAGTCACATTGGGCACATATAGTCAAATAAAGCAAGAAATAAGGGATTAGGGTGTACCTCCCTTGAATTGGGGTCCCAATGGAGTGAAACCACTTATTTACCCTCCAAAATAATAAAAGAGTCAAGGTACCAATTTATTTGGCAAATAATCACAAACGACAAAAATAAACATAAATTTGAATCAATTAAATCATGTCAGCAAACCACATTTAAGAAGTCAAGAGGAGAAAGGACTTGATTGCAAAGATTGACAAAATTTTGGGGTCAAATTTAAAGAAAACTAAAGTTTAGGGATCTATTCGCAATTAAATTAAGGACCCAATTGAAAGAAGTTGAAAATATCTAGGGCCACAGTAAAATATCCAAAAATCAGGGGACTGAAATGAAAATTCGTTTCTGGTTTCTTGGTGAATCAGGCCATTGGGCCGTTTTGCTTACTTGTTTCTTGGGCCAAAATCACTTGGCCCAATCAGAAGTCCAAAGAAAAACCAGTGGGCTAGTATATTATTGTGGCCCAAAAAAAACTAGCCAACCATGCAGATGGGCCTTGACCCTCTGGCCCAAACCAAAAATCCAAAAATAATAAACTCAAACACACTCCCTTAAAGCCAAGTAAAATAACCTCTTGGCCCTAAACATTTATTTCATTAAGCCCAACAAGATAAACAAATCAAATAAAATTATTAAGCCACAATTATGACCCTCAATCAAGAATTAATCCATCCACAAAATCACATAAAATATGCAAACAGAGGATTAAACTTAAAAGGATAAAATTAGTTCAATTTTCCAGATTTTGGGCCACAGTGAACCAAAGGGAGACTTAGGGGGCAAAGTGCAATTTAGACAGAGGTTGGGGGGTTTGAAATAAAAATATCAAAAATTATTATGCATCCTGCCCGAAGTTCTCTTGCAGCATTCTTCAGCATTCTTTCATTTTGTAACTCATCCCAGGAACTACATGAAACAGATTCCTAGCGAACAAAACCCTCTAACAAATTCAAACCCCTCTGGATTAACAAAACCCAATCATGAATATTAAACATCGAAAATTCCAAAGAAACATTAGTGGCCATTTATCCTTTCTACACAGCATAAAAATATCAGAAGGCTCCACTTCAATTCCCCTGGTTCCCTCCAAAAGAAAATGAAGCTCACCCAAACTCCCTTGCACACAAACTCACGACATAACTGAGTTCATACCAAGGGAAGAACAAGAAACAGCAAAAACCAGAGAAGGCGACGTACACAAGCATATCAAAATCAACACTCCCGTTTCAGCCATGAAAATCAACTATTACGTTCTAACAAATACTGCTCATCATTTTCCACACGCAAGACGCAGACAATTCAACCATCAAATAGGATTTTCACTCAAGCATTTCATCAAACATGTTAAGGGTATTAAAAATTTTATCCATTCTTTGCTCTATTGACGCTAGAATCGGCCCATAAAATTTGTCAGAGACATAGAAAACAATCCAATCTTCATATACAGCATGTTTATTCAACAATCACGAACGAACAACAGGAATATCGCAACAAACATAATCATGGCAGCCTGTTTCGAAAACTTGAACGGAACTGAAATTTTAAAGGGAAAAAAAACGACTTACTGTTCCCTTGCTTGAGCGGCGGCAGCGACTATGAGAGATTGCTGAGAGACTTCGAAGTCGAAATCTTCTCTTGAGGGTGGAATTCCAGTGATTCTTGATGGCGTTGTCGGTTCGGCCTGAGAGCAGATGGCCTATGGGTTTCTGATTTTGGTTCCGAAGTGGGGGAAACAGAGACGGTCGTCCCTTTCTTTTCCTCAATTTCTTTCTACTTTGTTCTGACGTCTCTCAAACCCCCTTCCTCCTAGATTTTTCTTCCTTTTCTTTTGCCCGTTGCTACTCTCTTCCTCTCCAAAGCTGTGTTTTTTTTCTCTAAAGCCTCGCCGCCCTCAGCTTCCCTCTCGGCTCCCCCAATTCTCACCCCAAAACCTCTTTCTTTTTCCTCTTTTTTTCCTCTAGCCCCCCAAAACCTTTGCCGACCTTCCCTCGCATTTTTCTTTTCTGGCCGAAAGTCCCTTCTCGGTTCTACCCTCTGCGATGGTTCTTCTTGGTTTCCCCCAACTCTGGTTTTTCTTTTGCTCTGTTCCTTGAGCCCTAAAACCCCTCTCGGCCTTGCTCTGTTTTTCTATTTTGCCGTGCTCTGTTTTTGCCCTCTCGAAGCTTTTTTTCCTGGCCGCCTCCCAAGATCTTCTACCAAGCTCCCCCTCTGTCTCTTTTCTAGCCGCAGCCCCCCCTCATCCGTTGCAGTTTTTTTTCTCTTCTCTAGTCCGCCGTCCTCTACCCTCTCTCTCTCCTTTTCCTTTTCCAAAACCTAGCTCCACTCCCCCTAGATTCATCCCCCTTCCAGGTGTCCTAGACACCTGGCCTTTGTAGCTAAATTTACCCCCCAAGGACTCCCTGCAATTTCTTCTTGCAAGCTGCGGCAACACGCAGCTTTTGGCATGCGTGACTTTTTTTCTTTTTTTTTCAATCAAAACAATATTGATAATAACAAAAATAAATAGCAAAAACAATTTAATTAACCTTGGATAAAACAAATAAACTAGAAACAACAAAGTGTAAAAATCCAATTTTTCTCTTTTTTCTTTTCCTTTCCTCTTTCTCTTTCTTTTGCATGATTTTCTACGCTAAGATTTAAAAACAAAATAAAAACTAGAAACTAAAAAAACTAAAAAGCGACCACGACAAATAAGAATAAAAAGTAAAAGAAATTACACCAAAAATTTGGTGTCTACAGTTTGCCCCTCTTTGTCTGAGTTTTGGAAAAACTTGAGACAAAGAAGTAGACACCAAATACCTACCTGTGTTATTTGACTGCGAACGATCTGAACGACGGACGCTTCTGAAACGAGGACTGACCTCTTTTACAGAAATTTTTTTTTTTTTTTAAATGGGACTAACCTGAATGAGAAAATTTTAAAATCGGTACTGACCCGAACAGGAATTTAAACGGGACTGATCCGAACAGAAATGTAAACGGGACTGACCCGAACAGAAAATTAAACGGGACTGACCCGAACAGAAATTTAAATGGGACTGACCCGAACAGAATTTAAACGGGACTGACCCGAACAGAAATTAAACGGGACTGACCCGAACAGGAATTTAAACGGGACTGACCCGAACAGAAATTTAAACGGGACTGACCCGAACAAGAATTTAAACGGGACTGACCCGAACAGAATTTAAACGGGACTGACCCGAACAGAAATTAAACGGGACTGACCCGAACAGAATTAAAATCAGATGAATTGAAGTGAGATGGAGTGTTGGTCGGATTGACCCATGTTTATTGGTGATGTAAATGAAAGAAGTGGAATGAAGTGTTAATGGGACTGACCCATGTTTGTTAGTGATGCAAATGAAATGCTCACTAGTGGGACTGACCCACGGCTAATGACAATACCAAAGGAAGTGCTCACTAGTGGGACTGACCCACGGCTAGCGGCAGAACATGAAACGCACACTGGCGGGACTAACCTCACGCTCCAGCGGCAATGAAAATGAAACGCTCACTGGCGGGACTAGAGCTGTTAAACGAACCGAGCTGTTCGTTAGCTCGGTTCATTTCCGCTCGTTCGTGTTCGTGAAAGGCTCGTTCGAAATTTTAAACGAACCGAGTTCGAACGAATTTTTTTGTTCGATTAATAATCGAGCGAACACGAACATGTTCGCGAGTTTTAACGAACGTTCGCGAGCATGCTAAACGAACGTTCGCGAACACGAGTATGTTCGCGAGTTTTAACGAACGTTCGTGAACATAGACATAATTATCATTTGACAAATATTAGGGTTAATTTTATGGCTGGACTTTTGTATTTGGAGGGCAAATTTCTTTGTTTTATTTGTTGTTTTTATGTTAATGTTAGTTATATAGTTAATGAATAATAGAATTTAGTCACTTAGTGCTTTAATTATTTTTAAGAATAATTAATAATTTGCATGGCATATTTAAAGCATAAAATAATTTGGATTCGAGCATTTCGAACATGTTCGCGAACGGCTCGTTTATGTTAAACTAGTCGAACACGAACTCGAACTCGAACACGAATTTTACTTAACGAACCGAACACGAACACAAGTTTGGAGTTCGAAAATTAACGAACGAACACGAACGTTGTTCGAACTGTTTAACGAACAGAACTCAAACATGAGATACTCGGTTCGATTCGGTTCGTTTACAGCTCTAGGCGGGACTAACCTCACGCTCCAGTGGCTGTGAAAATGAAATGTCTTGACAATCGGACAATGGGATCAAACCCGAGCCTGCCGTGATGAACTTGATTTGATTTTTGACTTTGATTTTTTTTGATTTTTTGATTTTGATTTTGATTTTGATTTTTTTTTATTTTTCCTGACAGAGAGAGACTTGTCGAAATAATTTGCCCCAGTGTGATGAATTGGTCAGTGGAATTAAACCCGAGCCTGCCCAATGAAATGTTGGCAGCACGAAATCCAGGCCCAACTTGATCTTTGAGATGTTGGCGGCACTAAATCCAGGCCCAACGTGATGTTGTGAAGTTGGCGGCACGAAGTCCAGGCCCAACTTGATCTTTGGAATGTTGGCGGCACGAAACTCAGGCCCAACGAGATTTTTGAGATGTTGGCGGCACCAAGTCCAGGCCCAACCTAATCTTTGAGATGTTTGTGAATGGTCAGTGGGATAACATCTGAGCCTGACGGGGTGTGGACGGTCAGCGGGATAGAACCCGGTCCTGCCGAGGTTGGCGGGATAAAACCCGGTCCCAACGAAGTAAAGCGGTCAGCGGGATAAAATCCGGTCCTGCCGAGGTATGAACGGTCAGCGGGATAAAACCCGGTCCTGTCGAGGTTGGCGGGATAAAATCTGGTCCCAACGTAGATAAAAATGGTCAGCGGGATAGAACCCGGTCCTGCCGAGGTTGGCGGGATAAAACCCGGTCCCAACGTAGATAAAAACGGTCAGCGGGATAGAACCCGGTCCTGCTGAGGTTGGCGGGATAAAATCCAGCCCCAACGTAGATAAAAAGCGGTCAGCGGGATAGAACCCGGTCCTGCCGAGGTTGGCGGGATAAAACCCGGTCCCAACGTAGATAAAAACGGTCAGCGGGATAGAACCCGGTCCTGCTGAGGTTGGCGGGATAAAATCCAGCCCCAACGTAGATAAAAAGCGGTCAGCGGGATAGAACCCGGTCCTGCCGAGGTTGGCGGGATAAAACCCGTTCCCAACGTAGATAAAAAGCGGTCAGCGGGATAGAACCCGGTCCTGCTGAGGTTGACGGGATAAAACCCGGTCCCAACGAAATAAGCGGTCAGCGTGATAAAACCCGGTCCTGCCGAGGTTGGCAGGATAAAACCCGGTCCCAACGAAGTAAAGCGGTCAGCGGGATAAAATCCGGTCCTGCCGAGATTGGCGGGATAAAACCCGGTCCCAACAAAATAAGCGGTCAGCGGGATAAAACCCGGTCCTGCCGAGGTCGGAGGGATAAAACCCGTGCCCAACAAAATAAGCGGTCAGCGGGATAAAACCCGGTCCTACCGAGGTTGACGGGATGAAACCCGGTCCCAACGGAGTAAGCGGTCAGCGGGATAAAACCCGGTCCTGCCGAGGTTGGCGGGATGAAAACCCGGTCCCAACGGAATATGAACGGTCAGCGGGATAAAACCCGGTCCTGCCGAGGTTGGCGGGATGAAACCCGGTCCCAACGAGATCTTGTGAAGTTGAAATTGAATTTGATTTGCCAAGAAACAAGACATTAAACTTTGATTTTTTTTATTTTTGACCTTTCCGATTTTTCTTTCCTTTCGGATTTTTCCGAGAGAATTTTTTCAAAATAATTTGCCCCAGTGTCGGGTCCATTTTTCCTCCTTCTTCTTGCTTCTCTTTGCAGTATCGGCCTTCCGCCTCACTGGATGCTTTTCGTCATTTTGAACCATGAATACCTGCACAGGGGGCTTAACAAAGCATGACATGCACTTAAATTCCATGAAAAGAGCAGCAGGATTGATTCGAAAAATGTTATCATTTGATTTTTGGACAAAAGTCTCAAATGTATTACAAAAAATTTGCCCCAATATGGGCTTATTTCATGAAATCTCACAAATAAAATTTTTGCCCCAGTGTGGGCTCCCTTGATTGCAAAAATTTGTTCAGATGATTTCCCATTTATTTGAACAAAGAAAAACCGCACTTTCTAAAATTTAGAAAAGAGTGCACCTATACAACAATGTGAAGAAACTTTAAACGTCAAGTTTGAACTTATGCAGAAATTCCATGATGAATTCCTCGAAGTAACACCAAATTCAAGAAGATTTCTTCCTCACTTTTAGCATTGGTGTTTTGAGTAATGGGTCACCATTTCTGGTTGGCTCATTTTTTCAGGACCAATCAAGTGACTTTATTTTTGAAATGGCTAAGGAAATGGGAGGTCAGAATCTGTCTCATTTTTGTGCCCCAATTGTATGTAATCCATTCAATGTCACATCTTAGTGAAAACAAAGAGTTTGTCACCCTTATTTCTTAAGAGAACTTAGTCAACGTATAAGCTTTATAGGCTTGCAACAAAATGGGTAGAAGCGGTAGCTAAACTTGTGAAAACTGGTTATACCCCCATGATCACAAATGATTGATGGATTTCTTACGAGCATAATCCTCACTTTGGATTGTCATGAAGGAATAAGTCAACGATGGACTTTATTAGCTTGCAATATGGCTTGAAAATGATAGTTAAAGAAATAATTTTCAAGGACATTGCACCGAAGATCGCATTTTTCTCAAAATTGCCCTTATTTTGAACTCAAAGATCCCAGACTTTGTTTGCATTTTTCTCATCATTCGCCAGGGACTTCAGCATTGAATTTTTCTGCATTTTCTTACATTTACTTTCCTTGCTTTGTTTTTGCTTCCTTTTCTTTTCCTCGACCTGGTGAGTTTTCTCATGGTGAGTAGCGTCAACCTCATACCCAAGCAATTCAGAAATACAGCTAAAATTTTCTGGCATCAGAAATTTTCTTGACAGTGCCATTGCAAAGAACAGAAGTCAGGACTTTCGGCTTTTGTAATGGGGTCTGGTGGGGTGTTTAGAAAAGTTAAGGCTTGAAGGCAGATTTCAAGAGTGGTTTAAAGAATCTGAGATCGCATTGTTACGCCAACCCTATTTTAGGGTTAAATCAGAATTTGCCCTAGTTTGAGCTCAATTGAGGCTTTTCCCTTTCATTTTCTTTCATTTTTCTGATTTTTCGGCCTTCTGCCATTTTTGAACTTTCACAAAATTTGCCCCAGTTTATTTTTGAACTGAGGTTCTCTTTTCTTCTTTTGCTTTTGATTTTGTTGCTTTTCACTTTTTCACTTCTTGAAGTTTTCCTTTTCAACTCCAACTTGCCCCAGTGTGGGGTTTGCGATTCTCAGGGGTTGCCAAATGAAGTATTTTATTCTGATGGTTCAAAAGGGATAACTAGGGATAGAATGTTTGATTGGAAAAAGAAGATGGCCTGACTTGTATTCTGTTCCTTACAATAACTCTGAGAGGAAACTTCCATTAATGCGAAATTTCTTTGCATGTATCTGAATTAATTGACTGAGGAAAACTCTCCATAAGTGGTTCGTCGGACAAAACCTTTCCTTTTTCCCTTTTTCCCAAATTGAAGCCCAGATAGATTCAAATTTCTCCAACTTGTGATTCCCTCTTTCCTTTTCTTTTGGCATTTTTCCTTCTTTTTCTCTTTCTTTCTTTTTTTTCAAAATTTCCCAATCTCCTTCCCCAATGTGGGGGCGATCATATGTGCATTCGAAAAGAACCACCAATTTTTAGCTCAAATGAGGATGCAAGGGATAAAGTAGTGTTTATGTTGTAGAAACGATGGCCAAACTATCATTCTTACACCTCATGACAACCAAAGTAGTGAAATGGTCATTGAAAATCCATTCCTCTTTTGAAAATCTTCCCAATGTAGGGTAGTGATCATTAAGGCTCTTATTTGAAGCGAAATTATTCTTTCAAAGGCTCAAATGGGAGAGCAGATGATAAAATGTGTATAGGTAGAGAAAAGAATGCTCGAAGTATCATTCCAAATTTTCAAAACAAACAAGAGTAATGCACATTTTTGCTTTCACTTAGATGTGAACTGAATCGGTTAAACACAATGGATTTTTCAAGCAAAGATGGCCCCAATTTATCAATCAATGTGACTGATTTTATTTTGGGGTCAAATGAAGGAGAAAAGGAATCTCATAGGGCCTTTTGAGCGACCTCTTTTAATTCTGAGCACTCTTATTGTGAATTTTCAGGCAGGAGGTTGAAAAAAACCCAATTTAGTCTTATTTCTTAAAATTCATCATGAAATCTCCAATGAATAAGAATAAAGAATGAAATGTACATAAATATATACAAAACAATGATTGTCCAAAAATTTTATTACTAAAAAAGTTTGAAACAAAATTTTCTCATTCAATTATGATACAAATGAGAAGAGAGAAACTTGTAAAAAGCTCCACACATACACTTTTTGTCTCCTTTTCTTTTGACACAAAAATATATTAACAAGTCAAATATATAGAATTTTCCTTGAAAACAATTATGAAATCTCTTAGAAGCTCTTAGCCTAGAGCTTTCAGATGGGTCTTTCAGGTTTCCATTGTTGGATCTGCCCAAGAATCAAATAATACTTGTGATTTTCAAACTTTATTAGATCAAAATTATCATCAGATATAGAAAAATATTTTTGCCTTATTGAAATATTCTTATGAATGCAGGGGGGAAGGGGGAAAACAAAAGAAAAATACCCTGAGTTAGTAAGAAAGAATATAAAATCGGTATGCATGTCCTATGGGGGGACCCTTTTTGTGCCAAGGGTAGGCCTAGCATGAAAATTCAATCCGCTAGAATAGGCACTATACAATACCTGATGGATCCGATCAACTCATGGAGTGAAAAATAATTTAAAAAATTTGGCCCATTGGAATGAGAAGAGACGTTAGTCAAAATGAGGACCTCGTCCGAAGGGATTGATTACTTTTGATCGATACAAGAACTTGCAAAAAACGTACGGGTTTGACCTTGACGAACTTCCTATCGAAGAGATTGGAATTCGTTGACAAAATTTCTTCGGTAAAGCGCGGGTCAAAACCCCAACTGATCAAATGGCTGGATGCAATGGATGGTTTTCCCAAAATCGACTAGGTTTTCCATTTTGAAATTCGACATTAAAATCCTAATTGGTCAAATGAAATTGACAATTTATTAAAAATCGACCGGATTACCCTAAAAAAGGGAAACATGTCAAATGAAGTGAATGAAATTTAATTTATCCAAAATTAATTAGATCACCCTAAAAAGGGTAAATTGATCAAATAGATTGAACGAAACTTGATTTATTCAAAATCGGCTCGGTTGCCCTAAAAATGAGTAAATTGGCCAAATGAATGAAATTGAATTAGTGATTTATTCAAAATCGACCGGATGACCCTAAAAAGGATAAATTGATCAAATGAATTGAAATTTGATTTATTTCAAAAATCGACCAGATCACCCTAAAAAGGGTAAATTGGTCAAATGAATTCGAAGTCGACTAGATTGCCCTAAGAATGAACAAATTAATAAAATGGCTTGGATGAAATTGATGAATGAAATGATCCAATAGATTGAATGGAATTGGGAGCTTATTAAAAAATCAAGCTATCCACTGGTAGTTTCAAAAATTTATTATGATGCATTGGCCTATGAGCCTTCTAAAATCAAATTTTGGCCTCAATTTATTTATCGTCTCAATAGGAGGAATCATTTGTAAATTTCTTTAAATTAATGTCCTTCGCGCAAGGGATTTTTACCAATTTTTGATAAAATGGCCAAAAAGTGATTATTAGATGCTCATATTCCAAAGATCACTCTATGAAAATGATCGGATCATACCTTACCTTGTGCACTACCCCTTTGGATGGTACAAAATGTAAACGTGCAAGTCTCACTGGATTAAGTATCCGAGACACAAGGTGGCTTATTCCTAAACACGGGATTCCCTATGTGGCATTCCCTTTCTAGGGTTTATGCATGATGCCATTTATTAAAGCGATGTAAATATGTGACAAATATGGCCTAAAGGATATAGATAATGCATCGAGGGGAAAGGGTCTAAAGTGAAATGTACTTATTGAAAATTGAGTGCAATAACCGAAATTTAAACATGTAAGTTATCTAGTGGGTAGGTCACCAAAGAGTGCCACAGAGGCCTCTTATTGCTAGGGCACATGAATGCAATCCAAGAACACAAAAGAATGGTTAGTACAATTGATAGTACACATAACACATTGGGAGCAATTAAGAAAAGAAATACAATGAAAGCAATAAAAGGGGTGGAACCCCTTCCCTCGTGCCTAATGTGCTTAAAAGAGGGTGAGGCTGACTCTAACCTAGGAAAACGCTAATATGGATGCATAAGGCTGGGGCTCACTAATGCAACTAGACTCGATAAGGCTTCGGCTCCCAAGCCTTCAGACCTAAAGGCAAAGGGTCATCACTCCCAAGGCCTTCGATCGGTGGCTCGAGTGATCCCTTAGGTAGCGCTATGGGCGCAGCGCACACCATCCACCTACCCAAGGCGATCGATCCTAATCCTACAAGGCGGTGTGGGAAACGCCCACGAAAATAAAATAAAATGGGATAACAATAAATAAACGTGCACGTATGAAGTGCTCCCTATTTTGAGGGAAAGGGTTGAGAACCACGCGAGGCTCTAAAGGTGACACACACCCCCTCAAATGCAATGCAAGCGCGAGATAAGTAAGTAAACATCCAATTAACCAATCATACATTCGTGAGCGAGGGAGTAGTTTGGGACGCGAGAAATGCAAAATCCTAAAAAAGAAAAAAATGCAACCCTAAAACACCCAAATGTGATATATGAAAAGGTTAAAAGACGAAAAAGATTGATTAAATCAAATTTGCTTGGACTCTCGAATATCCCCAGTGGAGTCGCCAACTGTCGCGCCCCATTTTTTGATGAAATAAATAAATAAATGGTTTAAAAAAATGTATTTTTTGTGATTGGAAAATGAATTGTGATTTAAAAGAAAAATGGGTCTAAATGGGGGTTTGAGAATGCGACGATTTGACCCAAAATTATAGTTTAAAAAGGGTTTTTGAAATAAAAATAAATAAAAAAATCGGAGTCGCCACTTGGTAATGAGTTAAGGTGTACCAAGTCACCTAAAAATGAATTTAAAGGAAAAGTAGTAAGAAACCCCTTTTAAACGACTCCTAGTCCACGTAAACCAACGAAAAAGGTTCGGGAGTCACATTTGACGAAGGGGAAGGCAAGGATAAAGATCCAAGGCACCCCTTCGACCTAGCCAAGGCTAGTTGCGTGATTTAATCAAAGATTTTCTTGTTTTAACCAAAGAATTTATTACATTTGGGTGTACTACATGAATGCAAACCCTAGACCTAGGGGTATTGGGGGAAATTTCTCTTCAAAGGTTGAGTGGTGCCAATCACATTAATTGTGAAGCCCAATAATGATCCTTTGGAGAAGTCACGAATAATGCGAGTGGGATGCAAATGAATGGAATGCATGTATGCAATGTGAGAACATGAGTTTGAAAAAGTAATAAAAACAATAAATATGCAAATGAAAATGTGCACGTGAGTGCAAGGTACGGTATGTGAAATAATAATATGAAGTGCATGTGTGCAAGTGATGATAAAAGTGTTCGTGTGCAAGTGAAGAAACATAAAGGTGCACGTGTGTAAAATGGGAGGAAAAATGAAAGTGTGATGAGGGTATAAAATGGTAGAGTGGATTTAAAAAATGCATGAGCCTAGGGAATTCATGCATATTGGGTACGGGGAGACCTAAATCGTGACTCAATTTGCCCTTTTATAGAGGGAATACAAGCGTGCTAAGGCTTAGAAAAAGCCACACTCGTCTATATCCCATATTTAAGGGGACTCTCAAGCAAATGAACCCTATAACTAGCATGAAATGCAAAAATCCTAAAATGGAGGGAAAAGGGGTTCGAGGGGCATGCAAAATGATAAAACTAAAAAGAATGCATGACATGTAATGAACATGCAAACATGTACTAACGAGGGGAAATCCCTAAGGGTCTAGCGTTGGACTAGCCCATTCTATGAATTCCGACTAGCGTTGGACTAGTGGAAACGTACATTCATCCATCACATTCATTCATGGTTATGGAAAGCGAGTAGACATGCCAAACACTCATAAACACATAGCACATAACATTTAGCATGCTCGACTAGATGCAAGGCCCTAACAAAGCAAATTAACACGTAGCAACTAAGCATGCAAGACACATAAGACAACTAAAACCCTAACTATTACATTTGCTAGCTAGGCACATGACTTCGATAGGTCTTCATTGAATGCTCCTCCAAGCCCTATCTATTACATTAGGGAGACCCTACTACAATCTAAAAGGGGGAAAAGGAATAAAATAATTAAATCCCTAACTATTACAAATTTGGCATTCGAGTGCCTCCCACATGATGAAATTGAAATAAAATAAATGTTCAAAGCCAATAAAGCAAATAAATAAATAAATGAAATGAATAGAAGGCATCCAAAAGGCATACAATCAACATGTAGAGTCACATTGGGCACATATAGTCAAATAAAGCAAGAAATAAGGGATTAGGGTGTACCTCCCTTGAATTGGGGTCCCAATGGAGTGAAACCACTTATTTACCCTCCAAAATAATAAAAGAGTCAAGGTACCAATTTATTTGGCAAATAATCACAAACGACAAAAATAAACATAAATTTGAATCAATTAAATCATGTCAGCAAACCACATTTAAGAAGTCAAGAGGAGAAAGGACTTGATTGCAAAGATTGACAAAATTTTGGGGTCAAATTTAAAGAAAACTAAAGTTTAGGGATCTATTCGCAATTAAATTAAGGACCCAATTGAAAGAAGTTGAAAATATCTAGGGCCACAGTAAAATATCCAAAAATCAGGGGACTGAAATGAAAATTCGTTTCTGGTTTCTTGGTGAATCAGGCCATTGGGCCGTTTTGCTTACTTGTTTCTTGGGCCAAAATCACTTGGCCCAATCAGAAGTCCAAAGAAAAACCAGTGGGCTAGTATATTATTGTGGCCCAAAAAAAACTAGCCAACCATGCAGATGGGCCTTGACCCTCTGGCCCAAACCAAAAATCCAAAAATAATAAACTCAAACACACTCCCTTAAAGCCAAGTAAAATAACCTCTTGGCCCTAAACATTTATTTCATTAAGCCCAACAAGATAAACAAATCAAATAAAATTATTAAGCCACAATTATGACCCTCAATCAAGAATTAATCCATCCACAAAATCACATAAAATATGCAAACAGAGGATTAAACTTAAAAGGATAAAATTAGTTCAATTTTCCAGATTTTGGGCCACAGTGAACCAAAGGGAGACTTAGGGGGCAAAGTGCAATTTAGACAGAGGTTGGGGGGTTTGAAATAAAAATATCAAAAATTATTATGCATCCTGCCCGAAGTTCTCTTGTAGCATTCTTCAGCATTCTTTCATTTTGTAACTCATCCCAGGAACTACATGAAACAGATTCCTAGCGAACAAAACCCTCTAACAAATTCAAACCCCTCTGGATTAACAAAACCCAATCATGAATATTAAACATCGAAAATTCCAAAGAAACATTAGTGGCCATTTATCCTTTCTACACAGCATAAAAATATCAGAAGGCTCCACTTCAATTCCCCTGGTTCCCTCCAAAAGAAAATGAAGCTCACCCAAACTCCCTTGCACACAAACTCACGACATAACTGAGGTCATACCAAGGGAAGAACAAGAAACAGCAAAAACCAGAGAAGGCGACGTACACAAGCATATCAAAATCAAGACTCCCGTTTCAGCCATGAAAATCAACTATTACGTTCTAACAAATACTGCTCATCATTTTCCACACGCAAGACGCAGACAATTCAACCATCAAATAGGATTTTCACTCAAGCATTTCATCAAACATGTTAAGGGTATTAAAAATTTTATCCATTCTTTGCTCTATTGACGCTAGAATCGGCCCATAAAATTTGTCAGAGACATAGAAAACAATCCAATCTTCATATACAGCATGTTTATTCAACAATCACGAACGAACAACAGGAATATCGCAACAAACATAATCATGGCAGCCTGTTTCGAAAACTTGAACGGAACTGAAATTTTAAAGGGAAAAAAAACGACTTACTGTTCCCTTGCTTGAGCGGCGGCAGCGACTATGAGAGATTGCTGAGAGACTTCGAAGTCGAAATCTTCTCTTGAGGGTGGAATTCCAGTGATTCTTGATGGCGTTGTCGGTTCGGCCTGAGAGCAGATGGCCTATGGGTTTCTGATTTTGGTTCCGAAGTGGGGGAAACAGAGACGGTCGTCCCTTTCTTTTCCTCAATTTCTTTCTACTTTGTTCTGACGTCTCTCAAACCCCCTTCCTCCTAGATTTTTCTTCCTTTTCTTTTGCCCGTTGCTACTCTCTTCCTCTCCAAAGCTGTGTTTTTTTTCTCTAAAGCCTCGCCGCCCTCAGCTTCCCTCTCGGCTCCCCCAATTCTCACCCCAAAACCTCTTTCTTTTTCCTCTTTTTTTCCTCTAGCCCCCCAAAACCTTTGCCGACCTTCCCTCGCATTTTTCTTTTCTGGCCGAAAGTCCCTTCTCGGTTCTACCCTCTGTGATGGTTCTTCTTGGTTTCCCCCAACTCTGGTTTTTCTTTTGCTCTGTTCCTTGAGCCCTAAAACCCCTCTCGGCCTTGCTCTGTTTTTCTGTTTTGCCGTGCTCTGTTTTTGCCCTCTCGAAGCTTTTTTTCCTGGCCGCCTCCCAAGATCTTCTACCAAGCTCCCCCTCTGTCTCTTTTCCAGCCGCAGCCCCCCCTCATCCGTTGCAGTTTTTTTTCTCTTCTCTAGTCCGCCGTCCTCTACCCTCTCTCTCTCCTTTTCCTTTTCCAAAACCTAGCTCCACTCCCCCTAGATTCATCCCCCTTCCAGGTGTCCTAGACACCTGGCCTTTGTAGCTAAATTTACCCCCCCAAGGACTCCCTGCAATTTCTTCTTGCAAGCTGCGGCAACACGCAGCTTTTGGCATGCGTGACTTTTTTTCTTTTTTTTTTTTCAATCAAAACAATATTGATAATAACAAAAATAAATAGCAAAAACAATTTAATTAACCTTGGATAAAACAAATAAACTAGAAACAACAAAGTGTAAAAATCCAATTTTTCTCTTTTTTCTTTTCCTTTCCTCTTTTTCTTTCTTTTGCATGATTTTCTACGCTAAGATTTAAAAACAAAATAAAAACTAGAAACTAAAAAAACTAAAAAGCGACCACGACAAATAAGAATAAAAAGTAAAAGAAATTACACCAAAAATTTGGTGTCTACACTATGCTCAACAAATGGCAGCAACTCTTCAATGGCTAGAATTAAGCACCTGTAAAAATTAGCAAAGTAATCAAAAAGGGCATCATTTTCTCAAAACATAAAATATCACTTAAGTCTTGATTTAGTGATGTCACCTTTTGTCTATCTGAAACAATAATTTACTTGCTCTAGCTATGCATTGCAAAATTTTCAATCAAGTGATTGAAGAACCACATCCAAGAATTTTTGTTCTCTACCTCCACAATAGCATACACTACTAGAAACAAGCAGTTGTTTGCATCTACTCCAACAGCAGTAAGAAGTACACTAGGATGAGGGCCTTTTAGGTGACATCCATCAACACCAATTACAAGTTTGCAAGCCTGCAAAACTCCTCTCCTAAGTAGTTGAAGACATATGTACAGTCCTTGAACCTTTCTTTACCAGAAATCTCATCAATGTCAGCCACCATATCAACTGTTGAACCAAGATTAGATCTTTTTATCTCCTCACAATATTCCCATAGTTTGGCATATTGGTTTTATACTACCCATATATCATAACTTTAGCCTTTTGAAATGTTATGAACATTTGCTTGCCAATAATGTTCACATTTAAGTCATTATGCACTTTCTCTGAAAATCACCAATACTGGTACTCATGTTCATTTGCAAGTAATTCATGTGTCTACTGCTGAGATAGGTAGATGTCACTAATCTTAGTTTCAACTACCTACTACAACTATGTTTAGGTCTATTGTTTTAATTAGGTAAAAGTCTTGGCCCTTTGGCTTTGAAGCAAGGATAAATCACTTGCAATGTTTTTGTTTACGCCCTTGATCTGATTTTATCATTTTTCTTGAATACTATATCTTTGTCTCTATTTATATTGAAATTTTCAACAGTCCTCTTAAAATCCAACTTGCAAGTGTAATTTGGGTTCTTGATATAAATAGATGCTCCAAATTTTTTAAATTTTGTAACATGCCTTCTACCATTTTCTTCATCTTCTTCATTAGCAAGACTTTCCAACTTATCTAACCATGAGAAGAATCACTTTTGACTTTAATGTTTTTGCCCCCATCAGTGCAAAAGTCATCAGTCTAGCTTGAATTATTCATGTCAATATTACTAGTTTGAGGATTTTTTTGCCTTTCATTTGATATTTGTTATCCCCATACAAACCTTTTCTAGCAACTCACCATTGTCATCAATATCAAAGTCCATAAACTTTTGGTATATTTCATCATCATCATGTGAGAACCGTAAAACTTTCACATTTTCTCAAACTTTTGTTTATTCTCATTGATATTTGTTATCCCCATACAAACCTTTTCTAGCAACTCACCATTGTCATCAATATCAAAGTCCATAAACTTTTGGTATATTTCATCATCATCATGTGAGAACCGTAAAACTTTCACATTTTCTCAACCTTTTGTTTATTCTCATTCTCTCTTTTGAATAAAAAAAAAATTCTATCCATTTCTAAGGAGGGTTTTCATTTTATATATATATATTTGTTGGAAGAGCGGAGGAGCGTAGCTTTTAAACTTGGAAAGAAGAAAAAATCTTGCAAAAATGTGAAAGGGCCAAATCCGGCCGCAAATTCGACCAGATCTTGGCCGGATTGTTGGCCGGATTGCTTGAGGGTTTTGATAAAATTTATTTTCGTCTCTGGCCTGAATCCGGCAAGGAATCCGATCGGAAATCCGGTCGGATTGTGACGTGTCATGTCCGGCAGCCAACTTTGACCAATTGTTTTCTCCATATTTATCTTGATTTGGCTGCATTTGCTCTTCATTTTCTTTCCTTGCTTGGCCGGCTGTTCTTGGGAGCAAAACAAAGAGAGGAAAACTCCATTTTCATTCCCTTTGATTCCTTCACCAAATCATGAGATTTAACCGTTAGTTTTGCAAATTGCTCCAATTAACTTCGCATCTAAGGTGTTTGCAAGCTTTTGGTGGAGTCTTTAGAGAAGGGGAAGCTCTAAGCTATTATCTCTCTTGAGTTTATGAGCTACTTTACTTGAAAATTTCTCTTTTGTTCTAATAATGTTAAATTGGCGGATTAGTGATGTTATCTATACTATTTTGTGGAGGATGCATGGGTTAGGGTAAAGCTTAGCGAATTTTGGATTTATTGGTGAATTTTCTGAATTTATAGGATCATTGTGGTTTGGCCATGAATGATAGCTTGCTTAGGTGTAAGGTGAAGTTTATTTGAACTAGTTATGATTTCCTACGGAAAATTTCTGCTTATGGGGTTAAATTTCAACTTTAGGGTTTCGAATTGGGGCTTAATTGTGAGCGATCTTGGAGCTCTTATTTGGTGAGATATGAATGGTATTGTGGCTCTAATTAAATGTGTTTTATTGCCTATGAACCATATGTGCAATTGTGGTTGGTAGGGTGCAATTTGGTGATTGTTTGCAAGATGGAAAAATGAAGGAATTTAGGGGTAATGCCGTCCAATTTTTGAGAGTATTTGATTGTTTTGAATTTGAGTTGATCTTGATTAATTTTGTGGAAATTCTTGTGATTTGGAAGTTGGGATGATGAAGTTCCATATTTGTGATATTTTCGAATTTTATTTAAGTGATTTCACCTTTGATTTGCCATGTATAGGCTTAGTAGAAATTATTTTAATGTTAAGATGGAATTACTAGCTCTTAATTACAAGTAGTGATGATTATTTGCAAGGATTAGCTTTTATGGTTTTATTTCTACCCTCATGTGATAAGTAGTGGTTGGTAATAGAATGATAGTTTGATATTTTGATAAATAAAGCTTGGTATGCTAGTTTGAGTGCTCAAAAGCATTGCAGCTAGAGTACATGAATTCCAGCTTAGGGGTAGTAATCTGCCCTGTTGTTGCATTGTATGTTTGACCATGTTAAAGACTGAATCAGCCCTTGTACAAAACATGAAAATTGCAGATATGTGAGTTATCTACCTACCTACAAAATTTCAGATCGATTGGCTCACTGTAGCCTGTGGAAAGACCGATAAACCCTTGACTGTTCATAGACTCTGTTTTGCAGACAGTTTTCTGTCCTCTCTGAAATTTTGATGTTTGACCAGGAAAATGCATGATTTGGCCTTGGAGGTCTTCATAAGAAATGTTGGTATATGTCTTAGCTTCGAAACACCGTAAGATTCATTTCAATCCGATAAGTGTAGCTTTAGTTATGGATATTATGCCAAAAGGAGTATTTGATAGTCTATGTTGTGGGTGTGATTGATTTGAGATGAATTGGTGTTGTTTATAGGATGGAAAAGTAAGCAAATTTAGGGGAGATGCTGTTCAATTTTCTAGGCCGTTTGGTCCCTTTTAGCATGGTTACCTTTTGGTAGACTTGAAGTGCTTTTGAGTCGCTCAAGCCCTAGGTCCTTTTGTTACCTTTTCGTTCCCAAAACTCATGTTTTGCACTCTTGCATTAGTAAGCATTTGGCAAGGCATACGACCAGTAGTCGGCCCTCACTTGTACATTTTATTTACTCGATTTTGGATATGGAACCCTCAATTGTTTTACTTCGATTATTTTAGGGTTCTTGGCGACTAAAGCCACACCGGCGTGAAAACTTTTGAAGAATCTTTACGTGAACCGGTGAGTGAACCACTCCCCTTATTTGTGATGAGATGTGGCTTCTGTACATGCTGTCTATGGTATGAATGATTGTACTATTTCTTTATTCTATTTAAGACGAGGGTGTACTTTATCACGCTCGTTCTCTTGCCTTGTGATCATTTACTGTGTAAATTTGAAACTGTTATCTGTATCTGTAACTGTTCTGGCGTCATTTGGGGGTTTGTACCCAACGACCTTTCTGTGATCTTTGAGCTCAAAACCTGTGGCTAGTTACTCGAGTCGAGCCGGCATGGGCTAGGTCGATTAGACAACGAACCACAGTGGTCTATTTTGGAATCCTTGGGTATTGAGACCTTTGATTCCGATATACTCGAGTATTACCACTACTGTACTGTTGAGGTGTTCGGGCCCGGTAGGGGAAAGTTTGGTGGACGGAATTTGGTGTAAAATGGGGTCTACGAACATGGTTATTCTTCATACGTTGACGGAGAGTCAACGGGGTTGGATCAAGCACTGCAACAGGAATTTTGGGGCTCCCAAGAGCCACCCGTATCCTTTCCATTTAAGATGTTTGCTTATTTCCACGTTGAATATGTCTATGTGACTAATTGAATACGTATTTGCGCGATTCCAAACTGTTATTATATCAGTACCTCATTGAGCGTATGCTCACCCCGTTTCCATTAACTTTGTTTTCCTTACAGGGAACTTCTTTTGGAAATCATGATTTTGAGACACGAGTGGGCTAGTTAGATATTCTTTTGTTCTTTTATATAGCTCCTCGACAGTTGGAAACCCTAATGTACCAATCTAATGTTCTCTTTTGGATTTGTAAACCAAATACCCTGTATATAGATGAAAGCATTTTCTCCTATGTATATGGAATTTTAATTAAGTGTGTACTCGTTAATGTTAGTCAGCATTTGCTTGTATTCAGTTGTGTAATAGTTGGGTTTGTATAAATGTTTGGATTTGAGTGGTTGTATGTGTACGTTCCATGCTTAGAATTAGTTCCGCTTCGCTTATGGGATATGTAATTCTTAGAGAATTCGATGTATATTTGAGATTTATCTTGTAATTTATTTGAGGACTGTAGTGAACGACTGAGTCCCGACGAGAGCTGGGCAGCCGGTCCGCCGAACCCTTTGGTTCGCCTTAGGGGAAGATGGGGCTGTCACACATCACATTTTCAAAGTCATATTCACTATCATGAATTGAATCATTATCACTTTCACTATCCAATTTAGTACATACATAAGGATGTTCTCCATTTTCATTTTCATTAAGGATATCACTAAAGGTCAAGTTAATATCAAAATTCTCAAATGTATTATTAGGTCCTATCCCATTACATTTATTACCTATGACGACCCCACTTTCCCCTAGGGCGTACCCTACGATTTAGCGGACCCCCTGCCCAACTCTCACTAGAACTCACTCACTCATTTCAAATAAAATAGTTCCTAATCCCAAGAGTAAATGGAATAATAGTTCCCAAATTTAGAACGTACACGTACATTCCTTTCTATTCCAAGCATTCATACAATTCCAAATATAACAAAAGATTTAAGTTCTAAATACATTTAACCCTAACCGAGCACTAGCGCGAGTACAATCGCAAAAGTTCAAAAACTAGACTATGCTAGCCTGTACCATTCTCATGCCCTCGCTCGTATCTCCTGTAAGGAAAACAAATTTAACGGAATAGAGTGAGTTAAATCTCAGTGAGGTTCCAAATAGCAAGTTAACCCTTATTTAAAAGTGCAAGTATCAAAGTAATAAAGTAGCGAGCATAAGAGTTCATAAAAGTGAGCAATAACACTTCAAGTAGCAAATATCAAAATAAGCGAGTGTAAAAAGTTAAAAAGAAATAATAACCCAATAGGTAATAATCATTTCAAAGTATAAGGATACGGATGGCTCTCAATAGCCAAATTCCCGTTGCTTCACCAGAGCTTGATCAAGTAGTAGTTGACACTCTGTCAACTTTCCAATAAAGTAACCAGTCTAGTAGAGCACCACTTAACTATAATTTCCGTCCAGCATCCTACCAAGCCCAAAATTCTCAATAAACACGGGTGGTAATACTCGAGCATATTGATTAGTCGAGGAGGAATCACTCCACTCGACAAAACAAGAGACCCAGGGTTCGTTACCCAATTGATAAAGCCCTTGCTAGTTCGACTCGAGTAACTAGCCACAGGGTTTCTGGAATTCGAGAGAGTACGCTCATCATACACAAGTATATCAAGTCAATTGCAACAATAAACAAGTATATATCACATTAGAGCAAGTGTGATAAAGTACACCCTTGCCTGACCAAACCAATCAAATATCGAGTATTTAAATCAAGTATCATGTTCAATCATGTACTTGGAAGCACTCACCAAAGATTTAGTGTTTGTCAAACTCACGTTCAGGTATAACTCTTTGATTGGAGTCCAAATCTACGTTAAAATATCATTTAAGAGTTTAAAATCCATTAGGGTTCGAAATATATGGTTTCACTTCAAGAAGATCAAGTAAATGAAACTTGTTTAAGTAGTAGTCATATGACTTCTCCAACTCTCAAAAATTCATACTCGCTTTTTTCGTTTCGATAAACAAGTGATTCATACTTTGGAAGTCATACTTGGTATGAAAAATCGAGAAATCGTATGTTTAAGGATCGCTACTTTCACTTTTTAAAGGGTACGAGTTTTAGTAAAATGTTTGACTTATGTACCTCTTACTAAAGAAAACTCGAATACCATAAACAATCGAAGTTCACCTCAAGCTCGAGTCATTGCTCAAGTTTCAAGTTCACTTGCCTAACCCTTGAGCAAAAATTTGGACAGCATGCCTTTAGTATTTAGCTATTTTCCAGCCACTTATGGCTTCATTTTTTTCCTCAACTCGGCCCAAATTCATCACATAAGCAAGCGTAACAAAATACCTCTTCAACTAGGCTCAATATCATTTAAGTACAAGTCAATTCTAGCAATTCAACCATCAAAATCAAAGTTGGAAACCAGTTTTAAAGACGAATGGCTACGCTTATCGGATTTTGGTCACAACTGAAGCTACGCTTATCGGATTGGGGCAAATTTTATGGAGTTTCGAAACTAAGACAGAGACCTACATTTCCTGTGAAGATATCGACACCCAGTTCTTGCATTTTTAAGGTCAAAATTTGAAATCTCAAAGAAAACAGAGAGCTATCGGTTAAACAGGGCATTTGGGCAGTCAAGAGTATTTAGTGATTTCACAAGGTACAGTGCCCCGACTGAGTTGAAATTTTGTAGGTAGATAGTTAACTCAATTCCCTACAACTTTAATATTTTGAGCAAGAACTGATTCGTCCTTTATCATGGACGAATATGCAGTCCAAATGGATTCCAAAAACAGGACAGAATCACTATCAATGCTGGAAATTCTTCTTGCTAAGCTGAAATTCGATGTTTCAATGTTTAAAAGTAACATTCATGTCTTGAATCATGTGAGAACCCGAAAATTTTCACATTTTCTAGACATTATTTTATTTTTGCCTACATTTTATTCTTGTCTTTAAAATATAAAAGTTTCTATGCATTTTTATGAGTTAGTACAGTTTTAAAAATCATTTTCCTAGTATGAGCTAGTATATGTTAAATTTCAAAAGCATTATAGACGTGGGACCCGCTAGTGCGATAAAATTTTGATGCTTAAGTGATTTTTGTTCTTAGCGTTATTATCTTACAAGGTGCTAGGAGATAATTAGAGGTTAGCTAGATAGATTAACCATTGGAAGAAAGAAAATAAGCTTGAACCATTTAAAGTGCCACGTGTCGCGACACGATTGGAGATTGGACTTTGACCTAACTTTCTTCACTTTACTAAAACCAAAATTTGACCAAAAATCAAGCCATTTTTTCCTTCTTATGGCCGAAACTTGGACAGCAAGAGAGAGAGAAAAACTTTCATCTTTCACTCCAATTTCTTCCTCCAATCTTGAGTTTTAACACATAGAATTGCAAATTACTCCATAAAAGTTGTTTACTAAGGAGATTCCAAGGTGTTTGTGGAGTTGATTTGGGAAGAAAAACACTAAGCCACCATCTTTCTTGAGGATCTAAGGTACCTTGTTTGCAAAATCCCTCTTTGTTTCTAATAGTTGCTAATTAGTGGCTTTAGTGGCTAAATATGTTGATTTGTGGTAGGTTTTATGGTTGAAAGTGGAGTTTTGATGGATTATTGATTTATTAGTGATTTTCCTGTTTTTATATCATAATTATTGTTTAGTCATGGATTGATGGCTCGTTATAGTGTAAAATGGAGTTGGTATAAGTTGGATATGATTGGTTGCAGAAAATTTCTGGTTTGGTGCGGAAATTCTAGTTTGGGGTTTCATCTTACCCTGTTCTGGCCGGTTCTGTTCGGCCATGATGGAGGCCGAATCAGGCTTAAGTTAAAACATGAAAGTTATAGAAAATGGTATTAACTAGCTGCCTACAAAATTTTAGCTCGATCTGAGTACTTTAGCATGTGAAATGACCAAAATACCCTTGACTGGCCATGAGCCCTGTTTCGCGAACAGATTTCTGTTTTCGTGGAGATTTCCATTTTTAACCATAAAAATGTGTGATTTGGATTTGGAGGTCTTCATAAGAAATATAGGTATGTCTTGGCTTCGAAACGCCATAAGATTTGTTTCCATCCAATAAGTATAGCTTCGGTTGTGGTTGTTATACCAAAAGGTGTTTTATCGCCTATGATTTGTATGTGGAATTGTATTTGATTTGGGATGTGAATTGGTGTTTGATTGTAAGATAGAAAGTGAAGAAGTTAAGGGGAAATGCTGTCCATTTATTTTCTTGGAGATTGAATAAGTAAAAGTGAGATTTGGGGATGTTTTGGACTTACTTTTCTTAGACTCACTTAGGTCCACTTTAATGGTGTTACTTGAACTAGATTCCATTTGAACTTGTACCTTTTCGCATGGTGAATGTGACAACCACTTTAAGCATGATACTTAGTTACAAATGTCAAGTTTTGAACTTCAAATGTTTACTCATTTTCTTTCCGAAACAAAGAAGAATTGCCAAGGGTTTCTCGGCCGAAAACCCTAATTTTATCAAGCGAGGTTTTAGGTGTGCATTTAAGGTTTGTTTAGCATCCTTTTCATATGATTTTACCCAAGACACTTGTTATACGTTATTTCTTTGCATATGAGTTAGTTTCGGACCAAATGAAGAGCTTTACGAAAATTTGAACAACTGGCTTTTCATATCCGGCCGTATTTTGACGTGGCACTATTCATTTATTTTCAAAAGAATTTTCTAAAAACCTTTTAGTATGGTTTTGTGTTTGATTTGGGAAAACTCTTAGTTACTAATGTCCTCTAATCTAAGTATACACTTTTCACCTTAAAACTCATATTTATGTATTGCATTAGTACATATTTGGATTCTTTTTGAATCGCTTAGGTTTTTGCTAGTTGAAGCATAATGTGTTCTTTTGATTATATTAGGGTTCATCGATGACTGACGGTATTATCCGGTAAGATATTTTGGATATTATTTTGCATAAATAGGTGAGTGTTCCTTGTTTGTTATAATTTCATTGACTATATGGCTTGTTCTTGACTATATGGCTTGTGGTGGATGTATGATTATGTGAGACCCCAGTCCGTTCGTAAGTTTATATTAGGGTTTTCCATTATTTTGTGCGGCTAATTGGGGTTTTAGGGTAAGAAGGAAACCCTAGTTTATGTATTATTTGTAAGCTCGAGCTATAGTTTCTATGTGGTATTCTAGTGTGTGTTTTGGCACAAGTAAAAATAGGATTCGTTATAGTTTACAGAGGTTTAATAAGTTTGAAAATGGTTAGTAAACTCTGGATTAGTAAACCTCTAGCGTTACAATATTAGAAAGCTTAAGTAGAATTTTATTTATCGCCCGTCTTTTTCCACATTTTCTTTATTAGAAAAATTCCCCAGATAATTTTTATGAGTAAATATAGATTTTAGATGATTTTTCTAGTATCGGTTAGTTTTTGCGAAATTAAGAACGTATATCGGATGTGGGACCCACTAGTGCGAAAAGTTCGGAAAAATTCGGCCAACTAGGTTAAGTTTTGGATACTGGATTTCATTTACCGGGTGTTATGAGATAATTGAAGGTTGTTATATGGATGAGAGTGGAGAGAGACAAAGTGATAGAGATGCATTAAATAAGGTGACAAGTGTCACCATAAGATTAACTCTTACAATTTGACTTACTATTCATACTTTTACCATTTTGCTTAAATATATCAAAAATTTGACCCAAAAATTATCAAAAATTCCTCCATAAGAGCCGGCCCTCTCTCTCTAAAAGGAAGGAAGAAAACTCTTCAAGTTTTGCTTCTATTTTGCTCCAAATCATCAAAACTAACCATTGAAACTTGAACTTACTCCATAAAACCTTTCCTATTAGTGTTAGTAAGTTGATTGGTGGAGTGATTTGGAAAGCTAGAAGGACCTATAGCTCTCTCTCTCTTGTTTTAAAGGTAAGTCATGAAGAACCACCCTCCTCTCTTACTTGATGCTTAAATCATGCTTAGTGGTTGTATGAGATGCAAATTTATGGGTTATTTCTTGATTTGTGGTTGAAATGATGAAGTTTTATTATTTTTGGGGATTTTTTCTGTTTTAATATGAACATGATGGTGTGGCTATATATGATGATTGGAAATGGTATATAATGATTCTAGAGGGTGGAAAAAGTGGAAGATTGCAAGTAATTTCTGTTTTGGAAGAAATCTGGAAAATTAGGGTTCCTTGGTTCTTCATTCTGTCCGAAACTTTTGGTCCTAGATAGAGGCTGAATTGGCCTTGGCTTAAAACATGAAAGTTGTAGGGAATGACATTCTAGAGGTGCCTACAAAATTTCAGGTCATTTAGAGTCGTGTAGAGTGAGATATGTCGATTTTACTGTTGCTGTTCTGGGTTGATCAGAATGTGCGAACTGCGTCTGAAATGGGTTGTTTTGGCTGGGATTGTTTTGGATTTTGTTGTTGGTGTCTTCTGATGAAATGTAGCTTGATGTCCTAGCTATCATATGCCTTTTGGAATTTCTGCATTTGGACCTGTATAGACTAAGTTGTACTGATTACAGCATAGTGTGATTTGTGAACCTGTTTTATGATTCTGGTGTAGTATGTGACATTTTTGACGTAGTTACACTCCAAATTGGACTGAGTGGCCTTCTTCAACATTGTAGACCTTTAAGTCCTGAATATTCCTGTAAAATTTCAGGTAAAACGGATTAGGGTATCATGAGTTATAGATGAAATACTCAGACCTGTTTAGACCGTCAAATTCTGTTACGTTTTTGGAAAGTTTCTGACCGTGACTTTTTCGATTTTGATAGAGTACGATCTGGGTATCAACTCCTTCATAAGAAATGTAGATCTTGGTCACAGCTTCGAAACGCTATAAAATGCGTCAAAATCGGAGTCCCGTAGCTCTAGTTATGATCGAAATAAGAATGCATGTCAGAGCTGTTTTATATCCGGACAGTTTACGACTGGAACTTTGGCTTCACATTTGACTAGGTTACAAGCTGTTTGGCCTTGCGACCAAAACACCAAAATTATAGCCCTATATCAGAGCTTTCTAACTCCCTTGGAATTTCATGAATCGGATTTATAAAACCTGAGATATAGCCGATCGAACAAGGCCTGCCCGTGAAAATGACCATTTTCTGGTCAGATCTGTTTTGGTCCTGATGACCAATTTCCGTTCCGAATTTGGATTGCCGACCTTCATGGAAGTTGTTCCATTTGGAATGAACCATCTAACTGCCAATTTTTCAGCTCTTTTGACCATGTGTAGCATAGAAAACAGTTTGCACTCAAAACTGCCCAATTGTGCATTGGCCAGATTTCGTAAGTGATTGTGTTTGGTTCATTTGGGACTGAAGCCTCCAGTTTCAGTTCTGGATGTCTTCATAACAGTTGTTGTTCATCCTTTAAGCTTCGATATGGCGTCTCATACGCCTTAATCCGATATTCGTAGCTCAACTTATGATTAAAATAGAAACGAGTGGCAAATCTGCCGTTTCCGCTAACGGCCGTTTCCGTTTCCATCCGTCATATTTACGTGCGCGCGTGTCGTTTTTAGTCATTTTCCTTGTTTTAGGCACAATAGTAGCCGTTTGCGATATTATGTGACATAATCTCCTATTTCAGACGGTGGTGAGCTGGGCGGAACTGGTGGGGCCCACTACTAGCTGTTCATTTTGATCCGATTTCGTACTTTTGCTATTTCAGTTTCTGGGTAAGTATTCAGGCCGCTTTTATGTGTTAGTTGCTTATGTGTTTCGACATGTATGAAGAGGGTACTTAGGCGAGGGTGTACTTTATCGCACTCGCTCTAAACCCGAATTTACGCTCATATTTGTACATGACATATGTATGTGAATCATTTTGGAACTAAAACCCTTGAGCTTGTGGCTCGGGGTGATTTTGAATAATTTTGTGAAGTTTGTGAGTTTGGGGCGAGCTCTTGACCTAGATGGACTATTCGAGCCGGTTAGGGCTTGGTCGAAGTCAGTCCAACCTGGTTGGAGGTCACCAAGTTTGTGAATCCGGTTCACCGAGTATGTGGACCAAGTTTGTGACCCGAGCTTGTGACTAAAGCTCAAGTTTGTGATTTCGTTCGCCCGGGCAAGTTTGTCAGGTGACTGGCCAGTGTGGGTGATAAGGTGTCGGTGGGTGTACAAGTAAAGTTCTACGGACCATTAAGTGTGGTCGACGGAGTGTCGGCAGGAGATCACGCATGGCATATGAATTGGCTTTGGAGCCACCTGTATCCTTATTATGTGATGTTATTTTTCTGCTTTTGCTTTACTCTTACTATGTCACTGTTGTTACGTGAAATTTACGCTTTTGCCCCTGTTTACTTACTAAGTATATAGCTTACCCCATTCCGTTTGTTTTCCTTAGCAGGGGCCGACGCGGGGACTTTTGGCTCGTACACTAGTATAGTTAGATTGGCTTGTAATAGTTGAACAGTTAGAATGTTTGTTTTTGTTTTGGTGGTTTGTATAAGAACCCTTCTTAGGGTCTATCTTCTGCTGGTGGTGGTTATAGTGTATTAGAGTGGTTTGACTCGAGACTTTTGAAGATGTAAATATAACTTTTGGGATTGTATATATTGTATATAGTGATCTTTCGATTTATCTAGTTTTATTGCGTTAAGTTTTGAGTCCTGGCGCGAGCTAGGCAGGCGGCCCGCCGATACCCTTGGGTTCGCCCTTGGGAGAAGCGGGGTCGTCACAGGTGGTATCAGAGCTAGGTTAGAGGACTTGGGCAAGTGGGACATGCGCAATAGGCACTAGGCATATGTGACCCTTTTAAGTTGAATGATATATTTTAAGCTGAAATGCCGGTTGATTGACGACTTAATGTTTTGTAGGTATGTATCAAGGCAGTTCGAGTGGTGCGGGACCCATTGGCGTGGGACCGAGATTTCCGAGTTCGAGAGGCGTAGAGGATCGAGTGCTGCGTAAGCGGGCGATCCGCTATCGGCAGAGACCTGGAGAGCCTTACACTTTATACTCCCCTTTTGGTCAGGTGGCGCACCGACCTTGCGGATGTTGGTACACCTACTGTTATCCTGACGAGGTCGTCCTGGCTGTGGACGACGAGCGACGCAGCCTGCTTAGACAGCTAGACGAGGCTAGAGAGGTTGGCCTTGGGCAGGCGATGCGTATTAGGGACTTGGAGCAGGGTCTCCGAGAGGAGAGGGAGAGGACGGACGCTTTGCACCGTCAGCTTCAGGACACACACCAGCACCTCTTCGCTATGAAGAGGTAGCTGAGGGATAGGGCTCGGAGTATGTCTATCAACTGCGAGCTCCTACTCGATCTAGCCGCAGAGGCACCGCCACGGGCCACCGTCCCAGAGAGGATGGATGAGGTGGACACGTTAGGTTCCGTTGGGAACCTGGGCCCTAGGGGAGGCGATTAGGGTCGCTTTTGTACTTTTGTTTAGCTAGTGTATGACTTTTGTTAGAACGGGCCTGGCTAATTTCTTTTGTTATCTGGTTGGCTGACTAGATTTTTGGAGCCGGAGTGCTCGTGTGTATATTGGGTTTTGACCCGACTGGAGGTCGGGTAATTTGTATATCTTTTGGTGTGACTTTGTAAATAAATGTATATATTCGAGTATTATCTTTTGCACCTATCCTTTGCGTGCCTTTCGTGTATCTGTTTTGTGTTTTTGTTTTGTTTCTAGTTTGAATACTAAATACACGTTATGCTTGGGTCCATAGACTTTTGGCATTTAAATGGCCTCCGGTACTCGAGGTAGAGGTAGAGGGCGAGGACGAAGCCCTGAAATGGAACATGAACAAGAGCCAGACCAAATAGCTACAGCCATCCAGCGAATGGCTGACTTGATGGAACGTATGGTTAACCAATAGGGTCAGGGCTATGGGAATGCTGCTGGAAACCCGGGAAATAATCCGGGCAATCACGAGAGAGAGGACCGTGCTTTAGAACGGTTCCAAAAATTCGCACCCCCCAAGTTTGTAGGTGGACCTAATCCTGATTTAGCAGAAACCTGGATGGACCGTATGCTCGATATATTTGCCGCGCTTAGGTATTCGGAAGAGCGGCAGATATCTTTTGCTGTGTTCCAGTTTGAAGGAGCCGCTCGAGTCTGGTGGAACGTGATTAAAACTAAGTGGGAGCGCGAACAAACCCCCTGGATCTGGATCAATTTTACCCGAGAATTTAATGAGAAGTACTTGCCGCCCATCGTGCAAGAGAAACGGGAGGATGATTTTATCCGCCTGCGTCAAGGTGCATTTAGCGTGGCGGAGTACGAAACTCAGTTCACTAAACTTTCTCGCTTTGCCCCAGAGCTGGTGTTAACGGAGCAGAAACGAATCCGTCGATTCGTTCAAGGTTTAAATGTGGAAATCCAGGAATCGCTAGCAGCTGCTCAGTTGGACACATTTAGCCAAGCACTAGAAAAAGCACAGCGGATTGAGACTGCGAGGGGACAGGTTAAAGCCTTCCATGACCGGAAAAGGAGGCAACCCAGCTCGAATGACTCCACGGTTGGACAGAGTTCGCGAAGCGAGCCACCTACTAAGACAAGCAAAGGCGCAGATGGTCCACGACCTACAAGGACCTCGAACAACTTTGGACGAGGTCCGGTTAGGCAAGAGCCCCCGAGGAGCGCCCAGCGTGGAGGGTCTGGTACGGCCGCTAAACCAACCTGTGGTTTCTGTGGGGGCAACCACACTGATAAAAATTGCTGTAAAAATAGTTCGGTACGGAAATGCTTCAAATGTGGTAGCACCGAACATCTGATTACCCCGTGCCCCAAGATACAGAAGGAAGGACTCAAGCCACCGACTGAAGGGACTACTTCGAAGCCGTCAAATGCAGGGGAAAATCGACCCAAAGGGCCAGCAAGAGTGTATGCAATGGGTCAACAAGAGGTGACTGACCCTTCAGCGGGTTTCGAAGGTACGCTTTGACCAAAGAATTAATTTCGAGGACGAAATTGTCCTAAGTGGGGGAGATTGTGAGGCCCCAGTCCGTTCGTAAGTTTATATTAGGGTTTTCCATTATTTTGTGCGGCTAATTGGGGTTTTAGGGTAAGAAGGAAACCCTAGTTTATGTATTATTTGTAAGCTCGAGCTATAGTTTCTATGTGGTATTCTAGTGTGTGTTTTTGCACAAGTAAAAATAGGATTCGTTATAGTTTACAGAGGTTTAATAAGTTTGAAAATGGTTAGTAAACTCTGGATTAGTAAACCTCTAGCGTTACAATATTAGAAAGTTTAAGTAGAATTTTATTTATCGCCCGTCTTTTTCCACATTTTCTTTATTAGAAAAATTCCCCAGATAATTTTTATGAGTAAATATAGATTTTAGATAATTTTTCTAGTATCGGTTAGTTTTTGCGAAATTAAGAACGTATATCGGATGTGGGACCCACTAGTGCGAAAAGTTCGGAAAAATTCGGCCAACTAGGTTAAGTTTTGGATACTGGATTTCATTTACCGGGTGTTATGAGATAATTGAAGGTTGTTATATGGATGAGAGTGGAGAGAGACAAAGTGATAGAGATGCATTAAATAAGGTGACAAGTGTCACCATAAGATTAACTCTTACAATTTGACTTACTATTCATACTTTTACCATTTTGCTTAAATATCTCAAAAATTTGACCCAAAAATTATCAAAAATTCCTCCATAAGAGCCGGCCCTCTCTCTCTAAAAGGAAGGAAGAAACTCTTCAAGTTTTGCTTCTATTTTGCTCCAAATCATCAAAACTAACCATTGAAACTTGAACTTACTCCATAAAACCTTTCCTATTAGTGTTAGTAAGTTGATTGGTGGAGTGATTTGGAAAGCTAGAAGGACCTATAGCTCTCTCTCTCTTGTTTTAAAGGTAAGTCATGAAGAACCACCCTCCTCTCTTACTTGATGCTTAAATCATGCTTAGTGGTTGTATGAGATGCAAATTTATGGGTTATTTCTTGATTTGTGGTTGAAATGATGAAATTTTATTATTTTTGGGGATTTTTTCTGTTTTAATATGAACATGATGGTGTGGCTATATATGATGATTGGAAATGGTATATAATGATTCTAGAGGGTGGAAAAAGTGGAAGATTGCAAGTAATTTCTGTTTTGGAAGAAATCTGGAAAATTAGGGTTCCTTGGTTCTTCATTCTGTCCGAAAATTTTGGTCCTAGATAGAGGCCGAATTGGCCTTGGCTTAAAACATGAAAGTTGTAGGGAATGACATTTTAGAGGTGCCTACAAAATGTCAGGTAATTTAAAGTAGTGTAGAGTGAGATATGTCGATTTTACTGTTGCTGTTCTGGGTTGATCAGAATGTGCGAACTGCGTCTGAAATGGGTTGTTTTGGCTGGGATTGTTTTGGATTTTGTTGTTGGTGTCTTCTGATGAAATGTAGCTTGATGTCCTAGTTATCATATTCCTTTGGAATTTCTGCATTTGGACCTGTATAGACTGAGTTGTACTGATTACAGCATAGTGTGATTTGTGAACCTGTTTTATGATTCTGGTGTAGTATGTGACATTTTTGACGTAGTTACACTCGAAATTGGACTGAGTGGCCTTCTTCAACATTGTAGACCTTTAATTCCTGAATATTCTTGTAAAATTTCAGGTCAAACGGATTAGGGTATCATGAGTTATAGATGAAATACTCAGACCTGTTTAGACCGTCAAATTCTGTTACGTTTTTGGAAAGTTTCTGACCGTGACTTTTTCGATTTTGATAGAGTACGATCTGGGTATCAACTCCTTCATAAGAAATGTAGATCTTGGTCACAGCTTCGAAACGCTATAAAATGCGTCAAAATCGGAGTCCCGTAGCTCTAGTTATGATCGAAATAAGAATGCATGTCAGAACTGTTTTATATCCGGACAGTTTACGACTGGAACTTTGGCTTCACATTTGACTAGGTTACAAGCTGTTTGACCTTGCGACCAAAACACCAAAATTATAGCCCTATATCAGAGCTTTCTAGCGCCCTTGGAATTTCATGAATCGGATTTATAAAACCTGAGATATAGCCGAGCAAACAAGGCCTGCCCGTGAAAATGACCATTTTCTGGTCAGATCTGTTTTGGTCCTGATGACCAATTTCCGTTCCGAATTTGGATTGCCGACCTTCATGGAAGTTGTTCCATTTGGAATGAACCATCTAACTGCCAAGTTTTCAGCTCTTTTGACCATGTGTAGCATAGAAAACAGTTTGCACTCAAAACTGCCCAATTGTGCATTGGCCAGATTTCGTAAGTGATTGTGTTTGGTTCATTTGGGACTGAAGCCTCCAGTTTCAGTTCTGGATGTCTTCATAACAGTTGTTGTTCATCCTTTAAGCTTCGATATGCCGTCTCATACACCTTAATCCGATATTCGTAGCTCAACTTATGATTAAAATAGAAACGAGTGGCAAATCTGCCGTTTTCGCTAACGGCCGTTTCCGTTTCCATCCGTCATATTTACGTTCGCGCGTGTCGTTTTTAGCCGTTTTGCTTGTTTTAGGCACAATAGTAGCCGTTTGCGATATTATGTGACATAATCTCCTATTTCAGACGGTGGTGAGCTGGGCGGAACTGGTGGGGCCCACTACTAGCTGTTCATTTCGATCCGACTTCGTACTTTTGCTATTTCAGTTTCTGGATAAGTATTCAGACCGCTTTTATGTGTTAGTTGCTTATGTGTTTCGACATGTATGAAGAGGGTACTTAGGCGAGGGTGTACTTTATCGCACTCGTTCTAAACCCGAATTTACGCTCATATTTGTACATGACATATGTATGTGAATCATTTTGGAACTAAAACCCTTGAGCTTGTGGCTCGGGGTGATTTTGAATAATTTTGTGAAGTTTGTGAGTTTGGGGCGAGCTCTTGACCTAGATGGACTATTCGAGCCGGTTAGGGCTTGGTCGAAGTCAGTCCAACCTGGTTGGAGGTCACCAAGTTTGTGAATCCGGTTCACCGAGTATGTGGACCAAGTTTGTGACCTGAGCTTGTGACTCAAGCTCAAGTTTGTGATTTCGTTCGCCTGGACAAGTTTGTCAGGTGACTGGCCAGTGAGGGTGATAAGGTGTCGGTAGGTGTACAAGTGAAGTTCTACGGACCATTAAGTGTGGTCGACGGAGTGTCGGCAGGAGATCACGCATGGCATATGAATTGGCTTTGGAGCCACCTGTATCCTTATTATGTGATGTTATTTTTCTGCTTTTGCTTTACTCTTACTATGTCACTGTTGTTACGTGAAATTTACGCCTTTGCCCCTGTTTACTTACTAAGCATATAGCTTACCCCATTCCGTTTGTTTTCCTTAGCAGGGGCCGACGCGGGGACTTTTGGCTCGTACACTAGTATAGTTAGATTGGCTTGTAATAGTTGAACAATTAGAATGTTTGTTTTTGTTTTGGTGGTTTGTATAAGAACCCTTCTTAGGGTCTATCTTCTGCTGGTGGTGGTTATAGTGTATTAGAGTGGTTTGACTCGAGACTTTTGAAGATGTAAATATAACTTTTGGGATTGTATATATTGTATATAGTGATCTTTCGATTTATCTAGTTTTATTGCGTTAAGTTTTGAGTCCTGGCGCGAGCTAGGCAGGCGGCCCGCCGATACCCTTGGGTTCGCCCTTGGGAGAAGCGAGGTCGTCACAGATTACATGTTCCATGTTATCAATGACTGTTAAAATGAATTTTACTAGGCGAGTGTGTACTTTATCGCACTCGATCTAAATAAATGTGAAATTTTCAATGATTAAATGCTAGTTGCGCATGAATGTAAGCCGTTTGACTGAATTGGGCCCTTGCCCTTTGTTACCTGTCGACTCAAGCCAGAAGCGAACTCGGTCGGGCGATTTGGTGACCCTGGGTGAACGTTTGGTTTACTCGAGTATTACCTTGTTGTCGGGTGGAGCCTGGCCAACGTCCAGGAGAGGGTGAATGAAATGAACGAACGAACGAGGGTTTTACTTACAAAAATGCATTTTCAAATGATTGGAGGAATAAGGGGAATGACAGGAGAACGAACGAATAAATGGCTCCCTGTGAGCCCGTATCCTTTTATTGTATGTGTTATTATCGCTTTCTAGTGTAAATGTTTCTTGAATTATTGATACTCTATGTTTAATGTATTGGATTGCTTGTTTGATTATGTGTTCGGAACCTCACTGAGTTTTTAGCTCATTCCTTTAGTTTTGTTTTCCTTAACAGGAGAAGGCAGGCAAGGACGAGAGCTCAGCATAGACTAGCCTAGTCTAGTTCTTTGATTTTGTAATGGTTCTCGCCCTAGTGCTTGGCACAGGTTGAATGTATGAAGAGTTGAGAACCTTTGTATATTCGATGTTTGTGTTCCCTTGTGAGATAGAAATGTATATAAGTTTCGCTTTAGTTTGGATTGTTGCTATATTTATTCCTATGATTTTATTCCGGTTTTGATTGAGGACTGAAGTGAATGACTAAGTCCCGGCGAGAGCTAGGCAGGTGGTCCATGTGATAGCCCCACCTCTCCCTAGGGCGTACCCCAGGGTTCGGCGGGTCGCTTGCCCAGCTCTCACCAGGACTCGATACTCTAGAACTAGAAAATAGAGTTCATGCCAAAAGAAAGCTCTATTTACTCTATTACATCTTCAAAAGTTGCATAAACCAGAACATCAAGTCATACATACCACGAGTACCAGAAAATAAACCCTAGAAAAGCTGATAACTACAACCACCACGACAACTATATACATCTGGCTAGTCAACTTATAACAAGTACAAATTCAACTCATCTATAATCAAAACACTAAACACCTTCCCGAGCGATCCCCGCGTCGGCCCCCTGCTAAGGAAAACAAATAGAATGGGGTAAGCTATATGCTTAGTGAGTAATCAGGGGGAAAAATGTAAGCTCACATAATTAAACAAGTAAAGCAGGATAATTCATATCAATAACCAAAAAGTAACATCACAATGGTAGGATACGGGTGGCTCCAAAGCCAGTTCAATTCCCCGAACTTGAACGCCTGTTGACACTCCGTCAACCAAAGTACTCATGGTCCGTAGACTCCACTTAAACTTCCCCGTTCACCTTATCAACCCCCGCTGGCTAGTCAACAGAACATAGCAGCTCGAGCGAAACAAAATAATTTAGCTTTCGTCAAAGCTTTAACAAGGAACTAAATCCCAAGTTTAGCATGGAACTATCTTCGACCAAGCCCCAACTGGCTCGAATAGTTCGTCTAACCCTTGGAACCGGGCTGGAACCAAACCCTGAGATATCCGATCTCTCAATAGATGGTATCTCTCAACAAAGTACACAACAAAGTACTTACCCCAAACAGCACACAGCAAATAGGGTTCAATTCAAGTCACGTAATCACCCCATCAGCACACAGCAAAAGGGTGATACTCAAGTCATGTAACCACCCTCCTCAGCACACAGCAAAAGGGTGATACTCAACATAAGGCATGTATTCTCACATAGAAAATCAAAACAAAGGATGGGCTTAGGTCGAGTGAGATAAAGTACACCCTTGCCTAAGTACCCATTTAACATATACAAGTTACCTCAACAATTTCATATCAATAAACAACCCAATTACTCACTTGATAAAGCTTGGCACGAAAAACGATACAAGTCACTGAGCTTGACCATCACCGTCAAAAGCCTCACAGTCTGTATAGACAGATTATATACACACATAAGTGAAACGGCTATACAATAGCTATTTATAACTTAAACGATTGAGAACGGTCGAAAACGGTCAAAAATAATAAAAAAAATAGTACAAAACGGGTTACACGATTTTTATCATAATTGGAGCTGTGGTTATTGGATCAAAATGTATTAGGTAGTGTCTCGAAGCTTAGACAAAAGGTTACAACTTTCATGAAGACACCTCGACCCAGTTTTTAGTGTATTCAAGTCACATTTGTAAAATACAGAACTAGAACTCCAAAGGCTAGGTTAATTCCTCTAGCAAAAATTTGGCGGCATGCCCCTTGTGTTTACCTATTTTCCAGCCATTTATGGCTTCAATATTTTCCTCAAATCAGTCCCAAAGTCACGCATATGCAATGGTAACACAATAACCCTTCAACTATGCTCAAAATACCCCAACTACAACGCAAGTACTAACATGGTAATCGGAAATCAAGTTCAAAGACAAATAAGCGAATGGCAGCTTTGATGTCTCTTAGCGTAACGAGCACAACTGAAGCTACTTTTATCAAATTGGAGTAAAATTTATACCATTTCGAAGCTAAGGCAGAGAGCTACAACTTTGGTGAAGACCACCTAGTCTAATTTCTAGTGTAACCTAGTCAAATTCCCAATTCACAGAACCAAATTCCAACTAATCGGCTAATTAACCATACTGTTTTCAAATGGCCATATCTCAAGCTACCAAAGTCCGTTTAAGGCGTTCTTGGAGGCGTTGAAAACCTACAACAAAGTACTAAAACTTTCATGTTTTAGAAAATGGCTAAACCAGCATGAAGCATAGTGAATAGACACGGTCAATTGGATGAACTGTCTAAAACGGATCACTGGATGCATCCTAGGGCAGTGAGGGTATTTTGGTCTTTTCACAGGCTACATTGCTCCGATTGGGCTGAACTTTTGTAGGAAACCATAAACTATCATTCTATACAACTTTCATGTTTTGTTCTAATCCTATTTCGGCCTCTAAGATAATAAAATAGAACCGGACAGAACTGAAGCTAAGATTTCCAGAAATCTGGAATTTTACGGTTTCAAAGAAAACTTTCTTCATTTCTTGCTTCAATCACCACCAAAACCCCTTATATAAGCTTAGATACAAAATATACTATCCATACAGCAAGTATAGGTAGAAACTCATCAAACCCTAAGTCATGTAACTCAAGAACATACACTATATCCGTCCAAATCATTATAATAGGTATCATCCACCACAAATTTAAGGTGCTATGCTAAATTAAACAAGATTAAGAGTAAGAAATGGGGAAATTAGCATTATTACCTTGTTAAAGTGACTACCAAGAGTAGCCCTAGCTTTTCCTTCCAAAATTTCACTAACACACCACTAGCTAAACACTCAAGGAAGGTTTTAATCGGTTTAGTTTCGCTTGGTTTCACTCACAACTCTTGATTTGAGGTTGGAATTAGAAACTCTCTTCACTCTTTCTCCCTCAAACTCACAACCAGAAAAGGCAAAAGTGAGGAAGAAATGAAGCTCAAGAAAGGATAAGAAGGTTGGAATTAGTTTGGTTAAACAACCGTTGGATGTTCGCCACTTGTCGCCTCAAGATGATATCTCAAAATTTGCTTTTCTCTCTCTTAATTTGGTCCACAATTTTGGCTGGAATGAGAGGGTATTTAGGGCTGATTTTGCTCAATTAATAATAAGGAAATTAAGGTAATAAAATAGTGGTCAAATGGTGCACTCAATCGATAACGATCGATACCCGTCGGTTTGAGCGGATTTTCCTTAAATCGCGTATACTAAGGTTTTAACTTCTAATTCACTAACTTATTATTATCACTTATAATCATATAATATTTCCTCATCCAAAAGTCACTCTTACCTACCAATTTTAATCCTCACTCCGTAGCGAATAATCATACTACAGAAAAACGTGAAAACCCTAACTTGCTCCAACTTGAAAACGAAAAGTGAAACCCTACTTTCTATGTTCATTTGCACTTATTGCGGAATGATTGGGTGGTAGGGCTATTATAAATTAATAATTTCCAAATAAAAGGGCATTTTTAAGAAAAACGTGAGAGTTTTACAATTCCACAAATTGAATTTAGGGTTTCGGTTGAAATATGAGAAATTTGAGAAAACGGTCAATCACAAATGAAACTAGGGTTTCGATTAGACTTTTAGGGTTTCTAGTCTTTTAAAACAAAACAAGGTTTTAAATCAAACCCAAAGAAATAACTTTAGTTTCTTCTTTAAAACAAAATAATGTTTTAAAATAAAAATAAACTAAAGAAACTGTAATATCCTTTCTGAGACTAAACAAAAGGTGATCCTAAAAGTTGGGGTATCACAGTCCGCCAAACCCTTTGGTTCACCTTAGGGGGAGGTGGAGCTATCACAAACCTGTGAGAACCCTAGAATTTGCATATTTCCATAGTCTATTGTTTCTTCTCCTTTTCTCCTCTTAAGTGCAAATTTGTAACTAATCGTTGGAAACAAAGGAAGGCCCAGTTGTTATGTGCATTTATGTAGGAAATATGTATGTAAGTGTATGTGTTAGAAGTACGTTTGAGCGCGACAATTGAATTCGGAAAAGAGGAAAAATTTTGAGAAAAGCTGAAGGGGCCGAATCCGGCCGCAAATCCGGCCAGTTCTTGGCCAGATTGTTGGCCGGATTGTGGTGCATTTTTGAAAAAATTTTGTTTCCTCTCGGCCTCATATCCGGCCAGGAATCCGGCCAGAAACCGGCCGGATTCTGACGGGACAGCTGGTTTGACCAGCGTTTTTTCTTCCTTCTTATCACTTTTGATCACCAAAATATCTTCATTTGCTCCTTGCTCAGCCGTGACTCTTGAGAGGAAAAACCAAGAAAAACTTTCATTTTCTCATTTCAACTTTTGCTTCAATCTTGAGATTTCACCAATAGATTTTTATGCTACTCCATACAAGTGTTGGCTAAGGTGGTTTAAAGGTACTAGTGGAGTTGTTTTTGGAGGGGAGGTTGCAAGTTGTTAGCTTCTTGAATTTGAGGTGAGTTGGTTAAACAAGCTTCTTTGGTTTAAATATTGGATAAGCTAGGGTTTGAGATGATTGAATATGTTGTATTGTGAAGTATTTCATGGGTTTAAGGAATTTATGGTGAAGTTTTATATTTAATTATGATTTTTCTGTTTGCATTTGATTTTGTCTATGTGGCCATGTATGATGAAGGGGAATGTTATAGAATGAGGCTATTTGGTGTAAATGATGGTTTATTGCAAGAACTTCTTGTTTGAAAGGAAATTTGGAAAACTTAGGGCTTCATTATCTTCAATTCTGTCCGGCACTGTTTACCATAGTTAGAGGCCGAATTGGCCTTTGCTTAAAACATGAAAGTTGTGGGTATTGATGTGTTTGAGGTACCTGTAAAATTTCAGGTCAATCGGAGTAGTGTAGAGTGAGAAAAATCGAATTTACCCCGGCTGCTCTGGTTTCATCCGAACTTGGGAATTGTTGCAGTAATTAGCTATTTTGGCTAGGAAAACTTCTGAACTGGTTGTAGAGGTCTTCTAATGAAATGTAGCCTGATATCCTAGATATCATTTGGCTTTGGAATCAATGGATTTGGACCTAAGTAGACCGAATTGTAGTTCGTTAACCAGAACGTGGTTTATCCACCTATTTTTGCGGTTCTGATCTGGTATCTTGTATTTTTGACCTAGTTACACTACAAACTGGACTGAGTGACCTTCTACATTGTTGTAGCACTATCTCTTAGCTTCGAAACGGTGGGTCTTGTACCCTAATCCAATAATCGTAGTGCCTTTAGTGCCATTCCCGCAAAATGATGTCAAGCATTGTTTTATCTGAAAATGTTTCTAGCTTTCTTTTCATAGTTATTGTTGTATTTATATGACTTTAAGCCTAGTGAACGGCTTTTGGACATGAGATTATTCTATACGACATGTTGGGACTGATTTGAGAAAAATAATGAAGCCATTAATGGCTGGAAAAATAGGTAAACACAAGGGACATGCCGTCCGTTTATTTTCTTGTAAAATGAATAAGTTAAAGTGGTTTTCGAAAATGTATTTTGTATCATATTGAACGTATTTGCTTGGAAGCGTCTTCGGGTTTTTGAATAAAGGATCGAAGACTAAATTTCTATTCGAACTCGTATATTGTCTTTGGCAAATAATGTGACCGTTTTATCTTTTGAAAACATGATACCTCTTCCGTTTCAAACTTCAAATGGTCCTTAAGCCTTTCCAACCGATAGAGGTATGAGTTTGGGTTTTATCGGCCACAAGTGAATTGCTTTTAAGCAAGGTTTTAAGTGTGGAAGTTAAAGTATTTTATCCTCCTTTTCACATGATTTTCATCAAGGCATTGGTCCTTTATTGGCCACTTGAATTTATATGCTTTTGAGTCACATACGCAATTCCGAAAGAATGTTTTCTTAGCCTCTCTAACGGAAATTTGAATTGTTTTGAATTAAGTGTTTCCTCTTAGAGATTTCATAACCTTCTTGGTTTGGGTTGCATTAGGGTTATTCTTGTCTACGAATCCAAGTGCCCTCTTTACACTTTGAGAGTCTTTTATACGTTTACTCGCGAGTAGTCGGGTATTTCTTGATTTCATCTAAATCATGCTAGATGAATTGTAATGTGATCTTTGTGGAATTTTAGGTTTCATTGGTGATTGAGAATTGGGCGTTGCTTTGCGGTTATAGGTGAGTGTTCCTTGTTTGTTATGTTTCCTGATTTTATGGCTTGTTTGAATGATTGATAACGTGTTAAACGCTTTCAATGATTGCTAAAATGATTTTCGAGGCGAGTGTGTACTTTACCGCACTTAGCCTCAATGATTGTGAAATTTTAATGATTGAGCGATTGAAATGTTAATTGTGCATGAATGTAGGCCTTCGGGCTGAACTGGCCATTGCCCCTTGTTACCGGTCGTCTCGAGCCAGTCGGACTCGGTCGAGCGATTAGGAACTTGGGTGAACGATCCGGTATACTCGAGTATTACCCTGTAGGTTGGTGGAGCCTGGCCAAAAGCCAGGGACGGGGTGAATGAAATGAATGAATGAATGAACGAGGGGTTTTACTTATACAAAATGCATTTTCAAATGATTGAAGGAAGGAGAATGGAAGGAAAATGAATGAATGAATGAACGATTGGCTCCTTGTGAGCCCGTATCCTTTTAATGAATGTGTTTATCGCTTTATTGTACTTGTATCGTGAATTGTTGTTTACATGCATTTGTTTCTCTTGTTGCCTATGTGTACGGAACCTCACTGAGCTTTCCAGCTCATCCCTTTAGTTTTTTGTTTTCCTTAGCAGGGGAAGACGTGCGAGGACGGAAGCTACGTATAGACTAGCCGATCTAGTACTTTTGACTCTTTTGTTGTGGTTCTCGCCCCGATGTTTCGTGGGCTGGTTGTATGGAGAATGGAGAACCTTTGTACATAAGTTGTATTGCTATTGGGATGGATATGTATATAAGTTTACGTTTAGGTTTGAAATTATTGTTATTTCGATTGTTTTGTGGATTTTCTTATCTTTTCTTATAGTGACTGACTGAGTCCCGGCGAGAGCTGGGCAGGCGGTCCGCCGATACCCTGGGGTACGCCCTAGGGAGAAGTGGGGCCGTTACAAAATCACTACCCCAAGTCCATATCCAAACTCATCAACATCCTATACCAGATAAACAACATTAATCAAAACTGAAAATTGCAAACCCTAGCTGAAAATTCCACCATACCATCAAAAACTAGGAATTCAACCATTACAATCCAAGATTAAGAACTTCTATACCAGCTTTATCAAGATTAAACAAGAGAAAAGTAAATTCAAGCCTTATACCTTCCAAAAGTTCCTTGTAAGTGAAACAAACCACTATCTTCCCAAAATTTCAGCAGACCAAGAGGTAAGTTTAATTGGCTTGGTTTTGTTGATTTCACTTAAACAAGCTTGATTCAATGTTGGGAATGGAAAGCTTTCTTCCTCTCTTTTCTCTCCTAAACTCACGGCCAAGACCAGTAAGAAATGAAGAAAAATCAGCCAAGAAGGAAGGAAAATTTGCTTGGTCAAAACTCTCTAGGTTTCCAACAAGTGTTACCCTATGATTGAAAGTCAAATTTTTTCTTTTCTCTCTTGTTTTTTAATGCAAAATTTTGGCTGTTATAAGGAGATATTTCGGGCTGATTTTGCTTGGTGTATTCAATCAGTAGCAAACGGTGCACGTCGGTTCAACCCGTTTTTCTTAACTTGCCCGTACTAGTGTTTTAACTTATGATTCACTTACTTATTATTATCACCTCTAATCATACATTTCCTCTTATATAAAACTCACTCTTAACCACCAAATTTAGTGCACACACCTCCACAATTAATCACACTATCAAAATACGCAAAAATCTTATTTTACCCTAACTATCAAAGTAAGGGTAAAACTCTTGATTCTATTATTTATTACAACTATTGAGGGAGTAAATAAGTAGTAAAGATATTATAAAGTAATGTAATCAAAATAAGAGGGAATTTTTAAGAAAATATGAGCGAATTTTCTAGTCGTCACACTACCTAGTTCCCTAATATGGAAATCATCATTAACAAAAACACCAACTTCACCATGTATAAGTCCAATTACTACCACATCAATAGCATTATCCTCATTTTCTAGACCCCTAATATGATAACTACAACTAGGGCAGAGCCATATGGCTCCAAGTGGGGTCAAATGACCCTACTTAAATTTTAAAAATTTATATATACTATATAGATGATGTTCTTGTTTGACCCCATGCAAAGAATAGATTTGTGGTTAAAAAATCAATTGATAAATTTAGAGGACGAAAAAATCAAAATAACATTTTCAAAGTGGTTGGCTTATTCCATACAAAAGTAACTCAAAAGAGAAACATACCAAAGAGACTAGAAGCCTTTCTCAAGCTTGCCTTCTTTTTTTTCTCTCCCATTCTAGTTCATATTTTCTTGTTCCTTCTTGTTGAAACTTCATTTGCAGACTTCCATTGTGAACTTATGATTATCTAAAGTTAAAATTTTCTATCTAATTACTTTTCTTCATCCCTCTTATTGAAGTCAAACATCGCTTAGCAAGTTAGCATTGCACTAATCTTTGTAATAATTCTTATCCTTTTCCTTTTATTTTTTTTATTTTTGGTTTCTAGTTTAGTTCATCTCTTGTTTACATTCTTCTATTTGAATGTGTTTTTTTTTTACTTTTTCTATGTAAATCTTTCTATTGACTTTGTCAATTAAATATTATTAAACTATATGATTAATTATGTATTTGTTTCTCAATTTTAAGGATGGTTAGGTTGAATACTAATTAAGGATCATTGAACATGCCTAAACTGAATATGGATTGGAGATTGATTAATTCAAACATGGATGGATTACGAACAATAGAATAATTGACAAGTAGTTTTGCTTCTATTATTATAATTTTTATTCTCCCTCAAGTGGAATAGTATATTGAAGATTCCTCTGAATTATAGAATTGAACTATGATTATATGCATTAGCAAGTGCACCTTAGACGTTAGAAATAAAGTTTAAACTAGTTTTGATTATATTTTTTTATCTTCTTTTCTAAATAGGCTACATATTTGTGCTCAACCTTAATATGTTTTTTAATCAAATGCTGAAATTCATGTTCATAATACTAAATTAAGTTATTTTATGATTTTTGTTTATAACAAGTTATGGAAAATTTTCTTAAAAGGAAATCCATAGAAGATCTAGTTGCTAGTGGTTCACAAAATATTTTAAAAACATTAAGAACTCCTGTAAATTTGGCTGATATTGCCTTAGATCTGGGGTTACGTATTAAGATCTCTAAGAATGATCCAATTAATTAAGATAAAGTATGAAGAGCATATTTATTAAAAGGGCCTTGTCAACCTCGGCATCATAACTTTTCAACAAAAAAATGGAAATATACCATGTCGGTTTTGCCCTACTTGGTTCAATGAATATGGGAATTGGATAGATTATACTATAAGTAAGGATGCAGTCATTGTTTATGTTGTTATTTGTTTCCACAAGGAGGAGGAGATTCTTTCACAATAGGAGGTTTCAATAGATGGAATAAAAAATATAGGTTAACTATACATGTTGGACCTCCAAATAGTGCGTACAACTATGCTTGGCAAAAATGTGTAGTATTTTTTTAACCAAGATCAACATATTGAAGTTGCTTTGTCTAAGCAATTTGATCGAATTCAAAGTGTTTATAGAACAAGATTAACTATATCTGTGGACTGTATACAATTTCTTTTGTCCCAAGGATTAGCATTTCATGGTCATGATGAATCTGGAAGTTCAACTAATCAAGATAATTTTCTTCAACTGTTGAAGTTTCTTGCTAACCACAATGAAGGAGTAAACATATTGGTTTTACAAAATGCTCCAGAAAATAATCAATTGAATTCTTCGGATATTCAAAAAGACATTGTAAATGCTATTGCTAATGAGATTACTAATGATGTTATAGATGAACTTGGCGATGAATTTTTGCCAATTTTAGTTGATGAGTCACATGATATTTCTGAAAAAGAACAAGTGGCTATTGCTTTGCATTATGTAACTAAGGCTGGATTGTTGTTTAGCATTTTCTTGTAATTGTTCATGTTATGGATACTTCTATTTTGGCACTTAAAACATCATTGGAATCGTTATTTTCTAAATTTGGTTTGAGTATGTCTAGGACAAGGGGACAATGTTATGATGGTGCAAGCAATATGTAGGGTGAGTTTTATGGTCTCAAAAGTTTGAAACTTAAAGAGAATCCTTTTACCTTTCATGTTCGTTGTTTTGCCCACCAATTTCAACCTACCATTGTTGCAGTTGCAAAGAATCACATTCCAATTGCTTCTCTTTTGAACTCAATTTCTTTGATATTGAAAGTAGTTGGAGGATCATGCAAAAGACATGATATGCAAAAGAAGAAATGAAGTGAAGCAAGCACTTGAAAATGGAGAGATCATCAGCGAACGTGGTTTGAATCAAGAAATCAGTCTAAAAGGTGTGAGGACACAAAAATTTTTTTATTTATCGGATATTACAAGTTTACTTAAATATTTATTTACTCATTTTCTCCGAATTATTTATTTCGACCATTTAAAAATCCATTTATATGGAACAACGCCTCTTTTACATTTTAAAGCGTTTTGTTGGAAAATTCACTTTTCAAAAAAATTCGTTTAGTTCGGAATAACGAGTACACATTTTCGAGGCTATACTTGAATCGGGAGTGTATTAATATTGGAGAATTAAGAATGATCAATAGTAGATTAAGAAAGGTTAATTGAGGAATTAATACTAGACTCTTGTGAGGACTCGCAAAAATTTATTATTTTAAATTCCATTTCGAGCATATTTAAATATTTAATGGCCCGGTTGTCCCGAATATTATTTTCTAACCTCTTTAGACCTAATTACATGGGTCTATAGTTTCGTTGTATTTTAAAGTGACTGGTTTCAAAATTTTATTTTTGGAAGCTCGTTAAGTGAAAATAGTGAATACGCGATTGGGGATTTTAGCTGATTTGGAAATACCATAAGTTGGAAAAATTAGAGACTTACACGTAAGCCTTAAAATAAGTATATTTATGTTTAAGTATTCAAGTGATAGTTATTAGTACCATCGTTATAAGAATTTCTTGGAGATTTTACTTTATCGCGCTTAAATTGGAAATACGCGTTTTACACGCGCGATTTAATTGAGAGACTTTAGACCCTTATTTTGGGACAATTAAGATTGAATACTATTTATGTGAATATAAGTGCATTAATGATTTAGTGCATTAGTGCAACAAACTTAAGAGGAATCGAGCACAAAACGCGCGCGTACGCGCACTATTTGCGGTTGACTTTGTGCACCCAATACTTAACCATTAAGCTACCTTCAAGAAGCAAGCTCCATCAGATTTTCTCTCTCTCCTCACTCCCAACAGCCGTACCAACAAAGGAGAAAAACAACTTCAATTCCATCCTAATTCCTTCACCAAATCTTCTCCATTTCACTTCAAATTTCAACCACTCTTAACTAATCACTTGGAGATTACATCAAGCTAAGAAAGAGGCTGTTTTCCACGGTTTCTTGGTCATTCATTGGACCAAAAATTCTGCCCTAGTTCATCAAGAGAGGTAAAAGACGATCAACCCTTCAAATCTTACTTTATGGAAGTAGTATTGCACATCTAGGCTTATGCATGCTTATGGGTAGCTTGTTTATGTTGGAAAAATTATTGTGTGGGCTTTATGAACTCCCACTTTGATTGGATGGACTGACTTGGTGATTGATGATGAAATTAATGTTGGTTTAGTGCTTATATTAGTGAAATAATGTTGGGTTATTGATAGAAACTTAAGGATGGTGCAATGAGCAAAAGTGACCATATTACCCCTGCCCTGTTCGTGCACTTTGGTGGGAAATTTTGAGGTTCTAATGGCTTTTTTATGATGTATACATGTTATATGGATAGTGTAGAAAGTTTCGTTGAAAAATAACATGATTTGGTTGGTCAAATGTGTTGATTTCGAAAGCTTAGAAAACTGAAAAATGGTTCCCGTAACTGCCCAGGCAGTCATCTTGTTTCGGTTATAACTTTTTACTCCGATGTCAAAATCGAGTGCCATTTGCTGCACTGGAAACTAGACATTCCCAGATTTCTATTGGTATAAAATGCACATCCTGGTCCCACTTGTGTGAGCCAAACCATTCATTTGAAGTTTGCTGTCCTGTTTCATTGGTTCACTACAGGGCAGAACATGAATTACAATTTGATGCTCAAATGTGAGCTAGTTGCAGACGTATTTTGAAAATGGTTGCTTCTGAAAAATTGTAAATTTATGAATGTGTTTTCCAACGCCACCAACCACGTCCAATTCTGAGTTGAATTGAGTGATTTGTGGCCATATTTCGAAACTGACTTCTTGAAGGAAAACTCTCCTTTTGGGCAGAATTGTTACTAAACCCGATTGAGACTTGTTAATTCGAGATTCTTGGTATTAATCACCCAAAATTATGTTTTGGATACCTCTTAAATATTGTGTATGAAAATGGACCAAGTTTGAGGTACTTTGTAAGCCAAAGTCTTGAAAACGGAAAACGGGACCACAAGGCAGTTTTGCCTTGGAAATTTTGGAATTTTGGTAATTTGGTTAACCAACTTTTCGTGCTTATTTATCTATGAAATTTGGTAGAGAAATAACACTTATATGGTAGTGTAATACTGCTAATTTTGGTGTTATTCCGAGGCCGTTTCATTTCTCAACTAAACTTCCAAAGTTCATGGTTTGAATTTGAAAAACCCTTGTTTAACAAGGAAATTTGGGTAACTTTGAGCTACCATATCTTGGTGCTCAAAACTTTAATTCTCGTTCTGCTTGTTCCATTTTAAACTTTGATTGTAACTCTAGTTCAGTTTCAAATTTGAGAGGCTAGTTTCAATTTTGTGAATTTTACTGAATTTTCAAAGTTGGCGAAAAACCAATCCCGAAATTGCCTCGATAGTCTAGAACAGAAAATTTGAGCTGAATTTTGAATACATTCTGTTTCAAACCATGGAAAATTGTCTTCTAAGAACTTTTAGTACTTTGAAAGATGTTTCCAACGGTACCGAAGTTTCGAATTTTGGACAATCAAGGAGTGCGTTATGATTTTTCAAAGATTACACCAAAAATCGAAATTTGAAACCATTTGAAAGAAATCTACACGGGGAACTATTCACCAGAATCCGGCCTTGAATCCGGCCAATTCTTGGCCAGATAGTCGGCCAGATTGGTGATGAAATTTGAAAAAAATGGAGGTTGTGATAGCTCCACCTCTCCCTAAGGCGAACTAAAGGGTTCGGCGGACCGCCTGTCCAGCTCACGCCGGGACTCAGTCAATCCTCAAACAAATCCGGAATAAAATCATAGGAATAACATAACAACAATCCAAAACTTAAGCAAAACTTATATACATTGATATCTCAAAAGGAAGTACGACCGTCAAATCTACAAAGGTTCTCAATTCACCATACAACCAACCCGTGCCAAGCACTAGGGCGAGAACCATTACAAAAAAAAAATCAAGAGTTAGACCAAACTAGTCTATACAGGGCTCTCGTCCTTGTTCACATTCCCCTATTAAGGAAAACAAAACTAAAGGGATGAGCTGAAAGCTCAGTGAGTTTCCGAACACATAATCAAACAATCAATCCAATACATTAAACATAGAACATCAATAATTCAAGAAACATTTACAATGGAAAGCAATAATAACACATACATTAAAAGGATACGGGCTCACAGGAAGCCATTTATTCACTCGTTCGTTCGTTCTCCTGTCATTCCCCTTATTCCTCCAATTATTTGAAAATGCATTTTTGGAAAATAAAATCCTCGTTCGTTCTTTCGTTTCGTTCACCCCCTCCTGGACATTGGCCAGGCTCCACCAGAATACAAGGTAATACTCGAGTATACCAAATTCACCCAGGGTCACCATATCGCCCGACCGAGTCCGCTTCTGGCTCGAGTTGATCGGTGACGAAGGGCAGGGCCCAATTCAGCCAAAAGGCTTACATCATGCGCAACTAATGTATCAATCATTAAATCATTGAAAATTTCACGTTTCATTTAGGTTGAGCGCGATAAAGTACACGCTCGCCTAGAAAACTCGTTTTGAAAATCTTTGAAAGCACTTAACACATTATCAAACAATAACACAAGCCATGAAGTGAAGGAAAATATAGCAAACAAGGAACACTCACCTATTTACGCAAAACAACGTGCAAATATCCTTCCGAATATTACCTCAGTCACCGAGAAAACCTAACAGTAAATGAGAAAGAATATTACAGTTTATCTAGCACAAACAATTAGGTGAAATCGAAGAAACCCGATAATTGATGAATAGAACGTATAAAAATGACTTTAAAGTGAAACGAGGGCATTTGGACCGGTGGACGGAAATAACTAGGGTATCATAAACTAAACGCAAAACCAAACTAAAAAGGGGTATAAAATTTCCAACGGAAAACACTTGAACCAATGACATGTCGGAATCCAACTATATAGACTAAGAAATATTGTTTTCGGGATTGTTTATGTGGTTCAAAATCATCTCATATTCAAGTAGATATTATAGACTAAATGTCTTGGTAAAAATCATGTAAAAAGGAGGACAAAATACCTTAACTTCCACACTTAAAACCTCATTTAAAAGTAGTTCACTTGCGGCCGAGAAAAACCTAACTCATACCTCTTTATTTTGGTATGGAGTAAATAACCATTTGAAGTTTCAAATGGAAGAGGTATCATGTTTTAAAATGGTAAAATGATCATGATATTTACCAAGCGGAAATATAGGAGTTCAAATAGGGAGTAGCTTTTCAAACACCCTTTAAGGCACCAATATGGTTTTCCATGAAATATGCCCAACTTGACACAAAACATATTTCCAAAAATCATTTTAACTCATTCACATTACAGGAAAATAAATGGACAGCATTTCCCCTTAAATTCTTCATTTTCTCCCTACAATCAAAACCCCATCTTACAAGAATCAATCACAATCGCACATTCGGTTTATAAACAATAAAACACGTCCAATTAGGTCACAATATCCTTCAATTAAAGCCAATTAGAAGCTCAAAAGCCCACCATTAGAAAACCCCCAATTCCAAAACCCTAGAATCGGAAATTCATACCACAAGCGGAAATTTTCTGCAAACAACCGCAATTAACGTATAAAGGTCCCATTTAACATCATTTTAAACCACTAATCCAAGTCCAATCCATGACTATCATATAAAATTAGAAAAATTTCCAATAAATCGGAAAATAGTCCAACTTGACCTAAAACCATGAAATCATTCACAATATAGCATGATTAACCCTTACAAACCACTAATATACCATTATTAAAACAAAACAAGAGCTTCCTTAGCAACTCACCTTATAACTCAAGAAAGGTAGAAACTTAAGGCCTCCCTTCCAAAAACAACTCCACCAAGACCTCTATTCCCTCTTAGCTAGCACTTGTACGGAGTAGATTAGATTTCTAACGGTGAAAACTCAAGATTTGAGTAGAAATTGAAGTTGGAAAGATGAAGAGCTTTTCTTGTTTTCTCTCTATGATGCACGGTTGGCTATGGAAAGACATGAAGATATTTTTGCCCCAAAACAGTATAAAAAGAGAAGGAAACAGGCGGTCAAAGTTGGTGGCCGCCTGTACCACGTCACAATCCTACCAGAATCTGGCCGGATTCAAGGCAGTAGCTAAAACAATTTTTTTTCAAAACCCCTCAACAATCCGGCCAGCAATCCAGCCAAGAACTAGCATGATTTGGCCCTTTCCAAATTTCAGAAAATGTTTTCTTTCCAAGCGCAAATGTGATGCTCATCCGTTCTTCCAACAAGGATATATACATAGATACATATAGCCTCACACAAATACACGTAATACACATAATCACACGTTCATATATATGCAATGAAACCCTCCTTAAAAATGGATAGTGAATGATTTTCTTTTCAATTAAAAGGAAAATGAGAATAAACAAAATGCTGAGAAAATGTGAAACTTTTAGGGTTCTCACAGAGGTTGCTCTCTGCCTCCAATCCGGACGGATTGTGACGTCACCTGTCCTGTTCCAACTTCGGTCGTTCGTTTTGAAACCTATTTGCACGTACTCGTTTCCATCCAATGATTTTAAGAATAATGATCCGTTCCTACTCGAGTTTTGTAAGCTTATTGAGTCTCGATTTTTCAAAAGAGAAACCTAGGCTCGATTTTCGAGATACATTCTAATATCGTACTAGTGTACGACCTCCCTTATTATTTGAAATTATTAGTAATAGCCATTATTAATTGCTCAAGGACACAAGAGGACCTTCAAGAGAATCCCACAGTGAACGCCTAAAGCTCCGAGGGACATTTCTTCCTCATTACTTATATTGATGAGTGTCAAGTGTATGAATACTTGATACATGCTTAATTGTTATAATTATTTGGAGATTTTGAAAATGGAGGTGAGTGTGTACTTTACCGCACTCGTTCTTATTTGAAATGAATGACTTTGATTCAAATGAAATGAATGAATTATGAATGATTCAATTGAATGAAATGAGATGATTGAATGTTTGAATGAAATTAAATGGTATGCTATGGCTGCATACGTCGTTGAAGTGAATCTTCTCGACTCTCAAATAAAAATGGGGGACGCTCAAACTCATAGGCCGACCTTGGACTCCAGCCGGCATGGGTTTGGTCGGAAATCTTGGCGAGCCATGAGATAATTAAACTCGACATAATAAGAGGTCTTGCTTGGCATACTCGTAGAGTATCGCCTTATATATGTCTTGCGGGCCCGAGAGGTGTACGGTAGACGGAGGGAAGTAAGTGGTGATCTACGGAATGAAAATACCGACCCGATTGACAGAGGGTCATCGCGGGAAGGTATACGAATGACATCGGCAGAGCAAGTGGAACTTAACTCTTGAGAGTTACCATATCCTTGAATTGTTTCTATTTACATTTGATTGGAATTGTCAATTACTTGTACTTTATCTTTTGACCTGTTATTTGGGTTTGTTACTTGGACTATGTGCTTGCATGTGTGTTCTTGGCCTCACGAGTGTTTTGCTTACCCTGTAGATTTGTTTTCCTTTACAGGATTGGGTATGGAATGAGACTTGGAGTAACCCTTTTGATGCACTTTTGGCTTATGGTCTCTAATGTATTTTGGGCTAGGCCTCTTATTGGTTGTACTTTTGGAAATCTAATATATGATTTGGATATTGGATGTATCTGGATGTTATATGTTTTGGGTATTGATATAACTTTTGGGAATATGATGTAAGGATTGGATAATCTATATATATATATATATATATTGTTAAGTTTGGAAGTATTCCGCACTTTCTTACTTATCTAGTGTTGTTGAATAGTATTGTGCTAAGTTTGAATGGATATTGCCATGAGTCCTGGCGAGAGTCGGACAGGCGTCCCGCGGATACCCTTTGGTTCGCCTTAGGGAGAAGTGGGAGCGTCACAGTTGGTATCAAAGCCTAAGCTTTAGATCTCTGTAGTGTATCCTAGGCTTAAAGTTTAAGATGTCGGACTGTGGAACTGGGTGGAGAGTTAAGCGACTGCTTGTGGGAATGAAAACTAGAACCTAGGTTTGAATTAGTGGATGACAAGGAGTCTTGATCTTGTGTGATACATGTGGGATAGTATGAGATAATCAAATCCAATTTATTTAGTATATTTGGTCCCATGTAAGCTTTTAATTTTAATTGTAAGTTACGGAAGGTAACGGTGGCATTGAACCGTCTTAAGAACGCATTATGGTGACCATGGCCGTGAAGGGCCTAGGGGAGGGCTCGTTGGGGGTGTAATCCAACTCACCGAATTAGAACTTTATGTGATTTCCAAAGGACTTACTCGTGCTCAAGTAATGGAGTGTTTATAGTGGCCGATCATCGGAAGTGGCTATCCGAGGAAAATAGGGTGATTCGAAGGGATAATCGAGATCTGAGGGCAATTGCGAATGCCTAGACTACTAGAAATAGGGTGATTGTTGGGGTAGTGTCCGAAATTAAAAACAAAATGGATAAGTCGATGGCTGGGTGTGTTACCTTGGTTGAACAAGAGGAGAATGACAAGATATTCGATAAGGGACATGAGATTTAAAACTCCTAGTGCTGGAAATGAAAATGATCCTACGGAGGTAATTAAGACTCTTGGCTCCGCCAACCACTAAGTTAGTGATCTAAACTATTTTAATAGTTTTTGCCAAAAATAGACGGGGTGGCATCGCTTAAAGGCCATTGCATTTTGTATCTTGTTTCACTATGTTTCCTACCTTTTGAGGCAATTAAATGTTACTCATGGCATGCTTGACTTTACTGCTTCATGATTTCAAATCCATGATTGGGTTGTACCCATTTGCGATTATTTTAGCATCTTCCCTTTTATTCTTGTATTTGTTTGACGGGATAAAGGTATCACTTTTCAAATTTCGTTTATGTATACTCACTTTATGTCATGTCTTTAAACATGTTAAATTTATGGGTGATCAAAAGAGTGAAAAGGATCGAGGGCGAGGGGTTAAGCAACCCCAAGCTCAAGGGGACGATTATAGAACGACTGCTGGACCGAATCAAAACCCTAGGAATGAATGAAAATAATCGCGTAATTATTGCTATTAACCAAACGATTGATGCCCTAGCACAATTAGTGGAGCACTAAAGCCCTAAACCAATCAACCAACTTAAGAACCAAGAAAGGTGTGAGGAGTTGAGCAATTTTTGAAGTTCGTCCATCTAAGCACATGGAAAATCTAACCTCGAAATAGTGAAATTGATTTGAGATGATACAATAAGGCACTAGTGAGAACAAGAGGTTATGATTTCTTCTTGAATGATCTTGTAGATAAGAATTAAAGAGTGAACTAGAACATGGAATCTTTATATTAATGAATAAAGTCCCCTTACCTTGTTGAGTTTGTAATTACTGATAGTAATCTCATAGAGACTTAAGAGCTCGCCCGTGTTAAGCAGAGAATGGTTAAGGTTTGTATACCGAGGTAACCTATAAGTAAAAGAATGAAAGAGATAATGGCTCGAGTTTCCATTGTGAATAGCTACTTATTTGATCATTTGATTTACCTGACAGACTAGCATTTGACTTGAACCAACCGGTAAGATGACAAATTTGGAAGAAATGCATAAGGAAGTAGACCTTCTTCAAAAGGAGGTAGAGTTTCAAAAGAAGTTGGCTGACTACTGGGAAGGGCGGTGGAAACAAGAATATGTTGAGAAAATTGAGTTGCTATATAAGAACATAGAATTGGAAATAAAATACAAAGAAACTTCTCAAGCTGGTCAAGCCATGACTTCTCGTGCGCCTTGTGGTTACTGTGGTAAGCCCAATCGCACGGAGAATGAATGTTGGAAGAAATCAGGAAAGTGCTTGTATTGTGGTAGCACCGAACATCAGATTTCAAGTTGCCTCAATGCCCCTAACAAAAGGAAGAAATACTCAGCAGCCAATTAGGTTAAAGCATTTGAATGCCAGATGGAAGTAATTAGTACTAATGGTTATGCAGGAGTTCTAGTAGTGGAAGTTTTATGAGTGAGGATATTTTGACTATACTCGAGGGATAGGGGTTGTAGTTTACCCTAAACTAGACTAGCACTTTTGAAAATTCAATCTTGTGAAAAGGTGACAGCCCCACCTTACCCTAAGGCGAACCAAAGGGTTCGGCGGACCACCTGCCCAGCTCTCGCCAGGACTAACGGTTCGGTATAGAACGAGCTAATACATCCCGAAACTTACCAACGCGGGTAAAAAAAATAAATAAATAAAAAATAAAATCAAAGTCGGCTATGAATAGTAACCGACCCGTCAGAACCCAACCAAATACCAAGCAAACATTCCCATCTTGAAACTTAGCATTTACAAGCCAAAGTGGCATATAAAAGTATTCAAAAGTGGATACATGTCTGGTTTGCCAAATCAAAAGGAAAACAGTTCCCAAAAATACATTTAGGATTTTAATACATGAGCTATACAAAAGATATGTTCAACTAGCTCAATTTGGCAGCCATTTGTCAAATCCAGTCCAAAAGTATTTATTTTCCTGTAAGGAAAACAAAAGGAACAGAAAGGGGTGAGCTTGCGCTCAATGAGGTACCAAACAAATAGCAGAAAAATCATGACATTTCACATTTAACAAATCAGATACACATGCCAGATGTAAAGTAAAGTAACTAATGATTCACATAGGAAGGATACAGGTGGCTCTCAGGAGCCAAATTTCTAGCGCAGTACTTGATCCAAACCGGTTGACTCTCTGTCAACGTATATAGAACCAACGCGTCCGTAGACCCACTTCGCACCGAATTCCGTCCACCAAACACCCCTTTACCGGGCCCGCTCACCTCAAACGAACAAAATGGTAATACTCGAGTATACCCGGAATCAAGGGTCTCAATACACAAAATCCCCGAACAGACTACCGTGGTTCGTTATCTAATCGTCCAGGCCCTTGCCGGCCCGACTCGAATAACTTAGCCACAGGACTGAGCTCATAGGTCATAGAAATCCGAACAGATGCAGACACAGATAACAGATTCAAATTTTGCATAGTAAATTGGCATATGAACAGACAAGAGAACAAGTGTGATAAAGTTCACCCCGTCTCAAACAAATAAACAGATTGCAGAGCAGAAATCAAGTTAAACAGCAATGGAGGGGAGTGGTAGACTCACAGGCTCAACTTCAAAAAGTTTCACTTCAGATTGGCCTTAATCGCCAAGAAACCCTAAAATAATCAAAATAAACCAATTGAAGGTTTCATATCCAAAATCGAGTAAACGGAATGCACAAATGAGGCTCGACTACACGTCGTACGCCTTGTCAAAAAAAATACTAATGCAAGGGTGCAAAAACATGATTTTCTTGGAAACGAAAAGATAACATGAAGACCTAGGCGCAAACAACCCAAAAGCCCTTCGCTCAAATCACAAGTAAATCCAACTAGCCTTCAAGTAAAATTTCGGCAGCATATCCCTTGTGTTTACCTATTTTCCAGCCATCATGGCTTCATTACTTCCTTAAATCAGTCCCAACATCTCACACAAAATTCATCTCATTTCCCAAAAGCCGTTCACTAGGTTCAAAGTAGTACAAGTACAAAAGTTAGCTAGGAAATGACCGGAATAAGAGTAAGCCTTAAAACATGTAAACAAGTACAATGAGACTCGATAACGAATCATAAATCAATGCCAAATATGACCCCAATAGGGTTCCATAAACATATACAAACAATAGAGAAAATCAGAAAATTCGGAAATGCAATTAGCTTTGGCCTTGAAAAAACAGTTTTTGACCTCTTTTTACGGTAATGGCACCAAATGCCCTAGAATTATCGGATGAAGGTATAAGACCCGCCAATTCGAAGCTAAAAGACAGGGTTACAACATCACAGAAGGTCACTCAACCCAGTTTTGAGTGCAAATGGGTCAAAAATGCAAGATACTTCATCAACAACGTAAAACAGATTCACTAAAACGCATTCTAGCGGAAACATCATAACTCAGGCTCTACAAGTCCAAATACAGAAATTCGAAAACCAGATGAAAGCTAAGAAACAGGGCTAAATTTCATCAGAAGACCTCAACAACCAATTCGGAAGCATTCCTGACCAAAACAACCAATTACAGTCGCAAATCCCAATTTCGGGTAAAACCAGAACAGCAATAGTAATTAAAACTTTTCTCATTCTACGCTACTCCGATTGACCTGAAATTTTGTAGAAACCTCTAAAATGTCATTACCTACAACTTTCATGTTTTGAGCTAAGGCCAATTCGGCCTCTATCTATGACCTAAACATTCGGACAGAATGTTCATCACAAAACCCTCACTTTTCAATTTTTGGTCCAAAACAGAAGTTGGTTGCAATTGATCACTTTTCCCACCTCCTAGAGTCATTAAACATCATTTCCAATCATCATACATGACCACACAATCATACTTATATTAAAACAGAAAAATCCCCAAAAATAATAAAAGTTCATCAATTCAACCAAAAATCAAGATATAATCCATAAACTTGCATCTTATACTACCACTAAGCATGATTTAAGCATCAATTAAAGGAGGAGGGTAGTTCTTCACAACTTACCTTAAGAACAAGAGAGAGAGAGCTATGGGTCACCTTAACCTTCCAAATAACTTCACCAAACACCTCAAGACCACTTAGCAAAGAGATTTTATGGAATGATTTGGAGTTTTATTGGTTGGATTTGAAGATTGAGCAAGAAATAGAAGGAAGAAATTGAGAGCTTTTCTTTCTTTCTTGAGCAAGAACATTCGGCCAAGAAGCTTGCAAAATGAAGTGATTTTTGGCCAATTTTAATTAAATGGTAAAGTTATGAATAGTGGTCAAATGGCAAGACTAAATCTTATGGTGACACTTGTCACCTTTTTAATGCAAGTCTATCACTTTGTTCCCTCTCACATCAATCCAAATAGTTTCCTCTAATTATCTCTTAACACCCGATAAAATAATTCTAGTATCCAAAACTTAATCTAGTTGGCCGAAATTTTCCGAACTTTTCACACTAGTGGGTCCCACGTCCGGTATACGCTCTTAATTTCTCAAAATCTATTTGATACTAGAAAAATCATCTGAAAATTATATTTACTCATAAAATTTATCTAGAAAATTTTCCGGATACAGAAAGTGCAGAACACAAGCCATGAAAAATGCGAAAACCTAGAAAATGCAAATTACGGGTTCTCACACTCTCTCCCCCTTAAAAGAATTTCGCCCTCGAAATTTTACTTTTCAAATTCAAAGTAACCAATGGCCTGTACCTTCTTCGTCTTCAGAGTCAGAAGAAACGAGATTCTGCATTCCAGTCCCTTTTCCACTTGACGGTCCAGGGTCGGTCTTGGTTGGTTGCTGGGTTCCTTTCTTTTCACGCGCTTTACTCGGGCAATGAGCAATTCGATGCTCGGCGCTCCCACAACACAGACATCTCCCTCCTCTTTTCCAACAATTCTCTTCAAAATGATTGGATTTTCTACAATAGCCACAATATGGGAGAGGAATTGGGGTCTGATCTCCTTGTGAGATATCCCTCAGTGGTCCTTTTCCCCTTGAGTTTCCTCCCGGCGTATCCTCCTTAAGTGTCTCCAGAATTATCACACCCCTCGCTCCACGACCCTTCTTCGCCAAGGGCCTACCTTGCTCACCCTGTTCTGGCAATTTACCCCTTTTCTTGCCCCTTTTCTTGGCATGGAAGATCGTCCCCTGTGGCCTTACAATTCCTGCCCTTTGAGCTTCCTCTGGAGCCCCCATAACAGCAGTGCTTTGTGCCATTGCTAAAGCCTCTTTGGAACTCCCTTCGTATTCCCTTTTTAGCTCTAAGTTCTGGTGCAAGAGCTCAATCTTTTCGGAATACTCGTGCCTCCATCGCCCTTCCCAGTATTCGGCTAGTCTTCTTTGAACCTCTATTTCGCCACGAAGTACCACGGTCTCCTGATACATATTAACCCAATGTGCCATTTCACGGAGTCGCTGGAACTCAAATAATAGCCTGCCAGGCAAATCAATGGGTCATAATAAATTCTTAAGTAGGTGTGGTACTCTCGGTCCTGGTCTTTGTTCAACGGTTGTTTCCCTTTCTGCTCTTAATTCTTGACCTCGCTCAGTTCCACGGCCACCACCATGACCACGACTACATCTTTCTTTCATATGATATATATATATTATTTTATTTTATTATATATATATATTTTTTCTCTCTTTTCTTTTCTTTTCCCCTAAAAGGTCATTTAATGAATGAATACAATAAAGTGACTAAAATAACAAAATTTAGGGCACCAAATACCTAAATAAGCATATACACACATGATACACCACATACATATCAGGGAAACAAATGATCAACGACACAAATACGTATCAAAGCAGGCAATGATTCATATACACCAATACACACACCGACGGCATGTAGTAACAATATGCGAGTGAATCAAAAGAAAAGGGATATATCGTCCCAAACCTTGCTAAAATAACCCCGTCCGGTCTCTTACATCACCTATTACCCAAATGAAATATCCACTAACCTCTTGTACTCATTCCAGTCGAACAAAGCCTATTCATGTTCCCAAAATGCAACTCTCACCTACGTAACACCGCCTCATCTCTGGAGTACTCAGGCACAAGAATCCGAAATAAGACAATTCACCTCTCGGGCTGGCCAGTCCCAAGAGAAAACTATCTACAATCGAAATTCCTACCAGACGTACCTATCTATGGTCCTCAATTACCACGGAAAAGATTTAAGGCCTATAACATTCACAATTCAGAGCTTAGGCTCGAACGAGCACTTAATCCTTCATACCTATCCACCACTTAGTCCAGGCTCACTCCGCGCAGAGACCACGCGAAGCAGGCTCTGATACCACCTGTGACAGCCCCACCTTACCCTAAGGCGAACCAAAGGGTTCAGCGGACCGCCTGCCCAGCTCTCGCCAGGACTAACGGTTCGGTATAGAACGAGCAAATACATCTCGAAACTTACCAACGCGGGTAAAATAAATAAATAAATAAAAAATAAAATCGAAGTCGGCTATGAATAGTAACCGACCCGTCAGAACCCAACCAAATACCAAGCAAACATTCCCATCTTGAAACTTAGCATTTACAAGCCAAAGTGGCATACAAAAGTATTCAAAAGTGGATACATGTCTAGTTTGCCAAATCAAAAGGAAAACAGTTCCCAAAAATACATTTAGGATTTTAATACATGAGCTATACAAAAGATATGTTCAACTAGCTCAATTTGGCAGCCATTTGTCAAATCCAGTCCAAAAGTATTTATTTTCCTGTAAGGAAAACAAAAGGAACAGAAAGGGGTGAGCTTGCGCTCAATGAGGTACCAAACATATAGCAGAAAAATCATGGCATTTCACATTTAACAAATCAGATACACATGCCAGATGTAAAGTAAAGTAACTAATGATTCACATAGGAAGGATACAGGTGGCTCTCAGGAGCCAAATTTCCAGCGCAGTACTTGATCCAAACCGGTTGACTCTCCGTCAACGTATATAGAACCAACGCGTCCGTAGACCCACTTCACACCGAATTCCTTCCACCAAACACCCCTTTACCGGGCCCGCTCACCTCAAACGAACAAAATGGTAATACTCGAGTATACCCGGAATCAAGGGTCTCAATACCCAAAATCCCCGAACAGACTACCGTGGTTCGTTATCTAATCGTCCAGGCCCTTGCCGGCCCGACTCGAATAACTTAGCCACAGGACTGAGCTCATAGGTCATAGAAATCCGAACAGATGCAGACACAGAAAACAGATTCAAATTTTGCATAGTAAATTGGCATATGAACAGACAAGAGAACAAGTGTGATAAAGTTCACCCTCGTCTCAAACAAATAAACAGATTGCAGAGCAGAAATCAAGTTAAACAGCAATGGAGGGGTGTGGTACACTCGCAGGCTCAACTTCAAAAAGTTTCACTTCAGATTGGCCTTAATCGCCAAGAAACCCTAAAATAATCAAAATAAACCAATTGAAGATTTCATATCCAAAATCGAGTAAACGGAATGCACAAATGAGACTCGACTACACGTCGTACGCCTTGCCAAAAAAAATACTAATGCAAGGGTGCAAAAACATGATTTTCTTGGAAACGAAAAGATAACATGAAGACCTAGGCGCAAACAACCCAAAAGCCCTTCGCTCAAATTACAAGTAAATCCAACTAGCCTTCAAGTAAAATTTCGGCAGCATATCCCTTGTGTTTACCTATTTTCCAGCCATCATGGCTTCATTACTTCCTTAAATCAGTCCCAACATCTCACACAAAATTCATCTCATTTCCCAAAAGCCGTTCACTAGGCTCAAAGTAGTACAAGTACAAAAGTTAGCTAGGAAATGACCGGAATAAGAGTAAGCCTTAAAACATGTAAACAAGTACAATGAGACTCGATAACGAATCATAAATCAATGCCAAATATGACCCCAATAGGGTTCCATAAACATATACAAACATTAGAGAAAACCAGAAAATTCGGAAATGCAATTAGCTTTGGCCTTGAAAAAATAGTTTTTGACCTCTTTTTACGGTAATGGTACCAAATGCCCTAGAATTATCGGATGAAGGTATAAGACCCACCATTTCGAAGCTAAAAGACAGGGCTACAACATCACAGAAGGTCACTCAACCCAGTTTTGAGTGCAAATGGGTCAAAAATGCAAGATACTTCATCAACAACGTAAAACAGATTCACTAAAACGCATTCTAGCGGAAACATCATAACTCAGGCTCTACAAGTCCAAATACAGAAATTCGAAAACCAGATGAAAGCTAAGAAACAGGGCTAAATTTCATCAGAAGACCTCAACAACCAATTCGGAAGCATTCCTGACCAAAACAACCAATTACAGTCGCAAATCCCAATTTCGGGTAAAACCAGAACAGCAATAGTAATTAAAACTTTTCTCATTCTACGCTACTCCGATTGACCTGAAATTTTGTAGAAACCTCTAAAATGTAATTACCTACAACTTTCATGTTTTGAGCTAAGGCCAATTCGGCCTCTATCTATGACCTAAACATTCGGACAGAATGTTCATCACAAAACCCTCACTTTTCAATTTTTGGTCCAAAACAGAAGTTGGTTGCAATTGATCACTTTTCCCACCTCCTAGAGTCATTAAACATCATTTCCAATCATCATACATGACCACACAATCATACTTATATTAAAACAGAAAAATCCCCAAAAATAATAAAAGTTCATCAATTCAACCAAAAATCAAGATATAATCCATAAACTTGCATCTTATACTACCACTAAGCATGATTTAAGCATCAATTAAAGGAGGAGGGTAGTTCTTCACAACTTACCTTAAGAACAAGAGAGAGAGAGCTATGGGTCACCTTAACCTTCCAAATAACTTCACCAAACACCTCAAGACCACTTAGCAAAGAGATTTTATGGAATGATTTGGAGTTTTATTGGTTGGATTTGAAGATTGAGCAAGAAATAGAAGGAAGAAATTAAGAGCTTTTCTTTCTTTCTTGAGCAAGAACATTCGGCCAAGAAGCTTGCAAAATGAAGTGATTTTTGGCCAATTTTAATTAAATGGTAAAGTTATGAATAGTGGTCAAATGGCAAGACTAAATCTTATGGTGACACTTGTCACCTTTTTAATGCAAGTCTATCACTTTGTTCCCTCTCACATCAATCCAAATAGCTTCCTCTAATTATCTCTTAACACCCGATAAAATAATTCCAGTATCCAAAACTTAATCTAGTTGGCCGAAATTTTCCGAACTTTTCACACTAGTGGGTCCCACGTCCGGTATACGCTCTTAATTTCTCAAAATCTATTTGATACTAGAAAAATCATCTGAAAATTATATTTACTCATAAAATTTATCTAGAAAATTTTCCGGATACAGAAAGTGCAGAAAACAAGCCATGAAAAATGTGAAAACCTAGAAAATGCAAATTACGGGTTCTCACACTCTCTCCCCCTTAAAAGAATTTCGCCCTCGAAATTTTACTTTTCAAATTCAAAGTAACCAATGGCCTGTACCTTCTTCGTCTTCAGAGTCAGAAGAAACGAGATTCTGCATTCCAGTCCCTTTTCTTCTTGACGGTCCAGGGTCGGTCTTGGTTGGTTGCTGGGTTCCTTTCTTTTCACGCGCTTTACTCGGGCAATGAGCAATTCGATGCTCGGCGCTCCCACAACACAGACATCTCCCTCCTCTTTTCCAACAATTTTCTTCAAAATGATTGGATTTTCTACAATAGCCACAATATGGGAGAGGAATTGGGGTCTGATCTCCTTGTGAGATATCCCTCAGTGGTCCTTTTCCCCTTGAGTTTCCTCCCGGCGTATCCTCCTTAAGTGTCTCCAGAATTATCACACCCCTCGCTCCACGACCCTTCTTCGCCAAGGGCCTACCTTGCTCACCCTGTTCTGGCAATTTACCCCTTTTCTTGCCCCTTTTCTTGGCATGGAAGATCGTCCCCTGTGGCCTTACAATTCCTGCCCTTTGAGCTTCCTCTGGAGCCCCCATAACAGCAGTGCTTTGTGCCATTGCTAAAGCCTCTTTGGAACTCCCTTCGTATTCCCTTTTTAGCTCTAAGTTCTGGTGCAAGAGCTCAATCTTTTCGGAATACTCGTGCCTCCATCGCCCTTCCCAGTATTCGGCTAGTCTTCTTTGAACCTCTATTTCGTCACGAAGTACCACGGTCTCCTGATACATATTAATCCAATGTGCCATTTCACGGAGTCGCTGGAACTCAAATAATAGCCTGCCAGGCAAATCAATGGGTCATAATAAATTCTTAAGTAGGTGTGGTACTCTCGGTCCTGGTCTTTGTTCAACGGTTGTTTCCCTTTCTGCTCTTAATTCTTGACCTCGCTCAGTTCCACGGCCACCACCATGACCACGACTGTAACGACCCCACCTCCCCCTAAGGCGTACCAGAGGGTTCGGCGGGCCGCCTGCCCAGCTCTCGCCGGGACTCAGTTGTTCTTTAATCAAATCCAGAACAAATCACGAGAATAAATAGGGCAGCAATCCAAACTTAAAGTGGAACTTATATACATTGCTATCTCAAAAGAAAGTACAACCATCAAATGTACAAAGGTTCTCACTTCACCATACAACTAGCCCGTGCCAAGCACTAGGGCGAGAACCATTACAAAAGAAACAAAAGACCTAGACTAGGCTAGTCTATGCTCTCATCCTGCTCGCCGTCCCCTGTTAAGGAAAACAAAACTAAAGGGGTGAGCTAAAAGCTCAGTGAGGTTCCAAACAGATAATCAAACAATCAATTCAATACATTAAACATGGAGTATCAATAATTCAACAAACAATTACAATGGAAAGCAATAGTAACATTCATTAAAAGGATACGGCTCACAAGGAGCAATTCATTCATTCGTTCATTCGTTCTCCTGACATTTCCCCTTATTCCTCCAATCATTTGAAAATGCATTTTTCGTTTATCAATAAACCCTCGTTCGTTCGTTCGTTCGTTCGTTCGTTCATTCATTCATTCACCCCCGTCCTGGCCGTTGGCCAGTCTCCACCAACCTACAGGGTAATACTCGAGTATACCAAACGTTCACCCAAGTCCCTAATCGCCCGACCGAGTCCGCTTCTGGCTCGAGACGACCGGTAACAAGGGACAATGGCCAGTTCAGCCCAAAAGGCTTACATTCATGCGCAAGTAACATTTCAATCATTAAATCCTTGAAAATTGCACAGTTATTTAGGTCGAGTGCGATAAAGTACACACTCGCCTAGAAAGCTCGTTTTAGAAATCATTAAAAGCAATTAACACATTAGCAAATGATAACAACAAGCCATAAAGTCAAATAAGGAACACTCACCTAGAGATGCAAAATAACGTGCAAAATATCCTTCCGGATATTACCCTTAATCACCAATGAAACCTAAGGTTGAACAAGAGAACATATTACAGTTTATCGAGCAAAACATTTAAGGGAAACAAAGAAACCCGACTAATTAGGAGTAAAACGTGTAAAGATGACTTTCAAGTAAGAAGAGGGTTGTTTGAACCCCAGGATGAAAAATCGTGTTTTTAAAATGGAAAACCGGTCATGGTATTGGCCAAACAAAAGTATACAAGTTCCAATAGAAACCTAGCCCTCGAGCGAAAATTTGGGCAGCACGCCCTTTGTGTTTACCTAATTTTCCAGCCATTTTGGCTTCATTATTTTTCCTCAACCACAACCCAACATCACACATAAGCAATTCAAGTCAAGAGCCGTTCCATAGGCTCACAATATCATAAGAATAAGAATTACAACAATCACAAGTGCAGAAATTCAATTTAGCACAAGACAGATTTCACGTACGAATGCGGAAATAACATATCCAAAGCTACGCTTATCAGATTGAGACGAAACCTATGCCGTTTCGAAGCTAAGACATAGAGCTACAACATTCATGAAGGTCACTTATTCCAGTTCCTAATGTAACTTAGTCGAATTCTCAAATTACTAAACCAGAAACCAATTCGTCGGCTGTTTAAACGCAGAACACTGTAATGGACATATCTCAGAGTACACAAGTCCGAATCAGGTGTTCTTAGAGGTATTTGAAAGCTAATTCAGAATAATACAACTTTCATGTTTTGGAAAAAAGCTAAATCAGAATGGATCCTAGTCGAAAAACGTGATAAACTGGACTTAACTGATCACACGGACTGCTTGGGAAATACTTAAAACAGTAAGGGTATTTTGGACTTTTCACATCCTACGTTACTCCGATTGAGCTGAAATTTTGTATGCACCTACAAAATACCATTCTATACAACTTTCCTTCTTTGACCTAAGGCCAATTAAGCCTCTAACATACAGCTACAAAACCGGACAGAAAGGAAGAACAAATTTCCAGAAATCTGGAATTTTCGGTTTCTAGTGGAATTTTCTCAAATTTCTGGTTCTAATCACCACCAAACAACCTTATATAACCTTAATTGCAACATATATTAACCATACACCAAGTTGGGCAGCAATTCAGCAAACCCTAGTTCATAATACCACAAGGAAAACAACACCCAAGACATGCTAACAACCGTTATTCACCACAAATTTGAGTTGCTAAGCTAATTTGAACAAGATTAGGAGTAAAAATTGGGGAAATCATCATCCTTACCTTGCTTAGTGTCTTCCAAGAGCAACCCTAGCTTTCCCCTTCAAAAATTCACCAACACTTCACTAAACCAACACTCAAAGGCAACTTTAATCGGTTTACTTTCGTTGTTTTCTCACTTTGTAGCTCAAAATCAAGAAGAAGGATGGTGTTTTTTCTTGCCCTCTCTTTCCCTCTCTCTCAAGCTCGACCAGACCAGAAAGAAATGAAGGAAAGATAGCTGGAATGAAGGATAAAAAGGCAAGAAAAAAAAAATAATCAAGGAGCCATGAGGTGGTGACACTTGGCACCACCAAAGCCATGTAAATTTTTCTCTCTCTCCCTTGCATTTTTGGCCACAAATTTCGGTCAAAACTTGCTGCCAAGAGAGAAGATATTTTGCTCAAGTTCAATAAATTTGTTTGGTGAGAAAAATGGTGGTCAAATGGTGCGTTCAATCGGTAGTGCGCGGGACCCGCCGGTTCGCGCCGTTTTTCTTAAAAACTCGCATACTAGGGTTTTTACTTCCCATTCACTAACCTTATATCATTGCTACCAATCACATATTATTTCTCACTTAAAACTCACTTTTAATCCTCAAATTTAATCCTTACTCTGTACCGAAAATTCATCCGGCGAAAAATCGCGAAAACCCTAATTTTGCTCCAAACTTGAAACCGAAGCGTAAAACCCTATTTTCTAGGTTTACTTACACTTATTGTGAAATAATTGGGTATTTTTGAGAAAAATACAAGAAATTTGCGAGTCCTCACATTCTCTCCCCCTTAAAAAAATTTCGTCCTCGAAATTTTACCTTCAGTTGCCTCAGACGAGTCTGGAACTTGTCGGTTGTCTAAAGCATAAATCTTTGCCGGTCCGCTAGTTCGTTTCCCTCCTTCATTCACTTGTGATTTAACTCCGTCCAGTTGCAGAGTATTGCTTTCACGTGACTGTCTCCTCGGACAGTTGCTAACTTGATGATCGCCACTTCCGCAGATTAAACATTTCCGCCCCTTTCTCCAACAATCGCTTTCGACATGATTTGCCTTTCCACAGTACCCACAGACCACGTGAGAAGCCATCTTTTGGCTTTCTTGAAAACTTTTCCCAAATCTGATTTGGCTTTCTTTTGTAGATCCTTCACCTATCGCCCCTAATGTCCATGGTGGGTGGGACAAAAAGTTCACTTTTTGCACTTTGGAAGGGACTCTCGCTTCACTTAATTCCTCCGCTACACTACTCGATGCACTCCTTTTCTGGGTCTGGGAAGCTTTTATCTGTGCCTTTGCAGTCTCGATTCTTTGAGCTTTCTCAAGGGCCTCCGTAAACGTATTCACTTGTACTGCCGCTAATGCTTCTTGGAGTTCCAAATTTAATCCCTGTATAAACCGTCTTACTCTTCGCCGCTCTGTGGCCACCAATTCAGAAGCAAACTTGGATAGTTTTGTAAATTTTGTTTCATATTCGGCCACACTTAGCGTTCCCTGGCGTAGTCCAATAAACTCTTCCTCTCTCCTCTCTTGAACTAAAGGAGGGAGGTATTTCTCGTTAAATTCCCTTATGAAATTCGTCCATGTCCATACGGTCTGTTCTCTTTCCCATTTTGCTTTAATAACGTTCCACCACGCTCGGGCCGATCCTTCAAATTGGAACACCGCAAAGTTTACTTGTCTTTGCTCGGTGTAGTTCAAGACGATGAAAATATTAATCATGGCCTCTAACCATTGTTCGGCTATATCCGGATCAGATCCTCCAAGAAATTTCGGAGGAGTAAACTTCTGAAACCTCTCAAGAGCCTTATCTTCTCCGATTTCAGGGTTCCGGGGTTGATTCACGGCCATTTGGCCTTGTTGATCCACCAGTCTTGCCAAGATATCTGTCATTTGTTGCATTACCGTTGCCATTTGGTCTTCAGCTTCAACCCTCGTTCCTTGCTCTTGTGCAGATGTTGTTTCTCTTTCCTCTCTTGGCTCTTGAGCTCGTTCATTCCCACGGCCACGTCCACGTCCACGGCTACGTCTCCCGTCCATATATATGTTTTCCCTCTCTTTTCTTTTCTCCCAAAAGGTAATTTAGTAAATAAACACGATAAGGTTACTAAAGTAACTATTGAGGGCACCAAATATTCAAATAAACATATACCCACATAACACGCCATACCAAGATGACGGATAAGCAAATACACAAATACATATCAAGTTGGACAGATAACCATGTACATACAGGTATACTAACGTCATGTAGTAACAATATACAAGTAAATCAAAAGGAAAAGGTGAAGTCGTCCCAGTATCAGGCCGTCCGGTCTCTCACGTCACTTACTATCCAAACTAGATGTCCCTGATCTCTTGTGCTCATTCTAGTCAGACAAAGCCTATTCATGTTCCCAAAATGTAAGTCTCAAGTATTTAGCAGCACCTCTACTATAGAGTACTCAGGCACGAGAATCCGAAATAAGATAATTCACATCTCGAGCTGCAGTCCCAAGAGTAAACTATCTACAATCGGAATTCCTACCCGACATACCTATCTATGGTCCTCAGATACCATTAGAAAGATTTAAGGCCTATAACATTCGCAATTCATAGCTTCACTTAGTCCCTCATACTTATTCACCACTTAGTCCAGGGTCACTCCACGTAGAAACCACGCAAAGCAACTATAAATTTTATCCCTCAATCGCTTAACTTTCAAGTCCAATCAAATCCCACAGTCCGGTATCCTAATCTTTAATCTAGGATACACTACAGAGATCTGAAGCCTAAGCTCTGATACCACTTGTAATGACCCCACCTCCCCCTAAGGCGTACCAGAGGGTTCGGCGGGCCGCCTGCCCATCTCTCGCCGGGACTCAGTTGTTCTTTAATCAAATCCAGAACAAATCACGAGAATAAATAGGGCAGCAATCCAAACTTAAAGTGGAACTTATATACATTGCTATCTCAAAAGAAAGTACAACCATCAAATGTACAAAGGTTCTCACTTCACCATACAACTAGCCCGTGCCAAGCACTAGGGCAAGAACCATTACAAAAGAAACAAAAGACCTAGACTAGGCTAGTCTATGCTCTCATCCTGCTCGCCGTCCCCTATTAAGGAAAACAAAACCAAAGGGGTGAGCTAAAAGCTCAGTGAGGTTCCAAACAGATAATCAAACAATCAATTCAATACATTAAACATGGAGTATCAATAATTCAACAAACAATTACAATGGAAAGCAATAGTAACATTCATTAAAAGGATACGGCTCACAAGGAGCAATTCATTCATTCGTTCATTCGTTCTCCTGACATTTCCCCTTATTCCTCCAATCATTTGAAAATGCATTTTTCGTTTATCAATAAACCCTCGTTCGTTCGTTCGTTCGTTCATTCATTCATTCACCCCCGTCCTGGCCGTTGGCCAGTCTCCACCAACCTACAGGGTAATACTCGAGTATACCAAACGTTCACCCAAGTCCCTAATCGCCCGACCGAGTCTGCTTCTGGCTCGAGACGACCGGTAACAAAGGGCAATGGCCAGTTCAGCCCAAAAGGCTTACATTCATGCGCAAGTAACATTTCAATCATTAAATCCTTGAAAATTGCACAGTTATTTAGGTCGAGTGCGATAAAGTACACACTCGCCTAGAAAGCTCGTTTTGGAAATCATTAAAAGCAATTAACACATTAGCAAATGATAACAACAAGCCATAAAGTCAAATAAGGAACACTCACCTAGAGATGCAAAATAACGTGCAAAATATCCTTCCGGATATTACCCTTAATCACCAATGAAACCTAAGGTTGAACAAGAGAACATATTACAGTTTATCGAGCAAAACATTTAAGGGAAACAAAGAAACCCGACTAATTAGGAGTAAAACGTGTAAAGATGACTTTCAAGTAAGAAGAGGGTTGTTTGAACCCCAGGATGAAAATTCATGTTTTTAAAATGGAAAACCGGTCATGGTATTGGCCAAACAAAAGTATACAAGTTCCAATAGAAACCTAGCCCTCGAGCGAAAATTTGGGCAGCACGCCCTTTGTGTTTACCTAATTTTCCAGCCATTTTGGCTTCATTATTTTTCCTCAACCACAACCCAACATCACACATAAGCAATTCAAGTCAAGAGCCGTTCCATAGGCTCACAATATCATAAGAATAAGAATTACAACAATCACAAGTGCAGAAATTCAATTTAGCACAAGACAGATTTCACGTACGAATGCGGAAATAACATATCCAAAGCTACGCTTATCAGATTGAGACGAAACCTATGCCGTTTCGAAGCTAAGACACAGAGCTACAACATTTATGAAGGTCACTTATTCCAGTTCCTAATGTAACTTAGTCGAATTCGCAAATTACTAAACCAGAAACCAATTCATCGGCTGTTTAAATGCAGAACACTGTAATGGACATATCTCAGAGTACACAAGTCCAAATCAGGTGTTCTTAGAGGTATTTGAAAGCTAATTCAGAATACTACAACTTTTATGTTTTGGAAAAAAGCTAAATCAGAATGGATCCTAGTCAAAAAATGTGATAAACTGGACTTAACTGATCACACGGACTGCTTGGGAAATACTTAAAACAGTAAGGGTATTTTGGACTTTTCACATCCTACGTTACTCCGATTGAGTTGAAATTTTGTATGCACCTACAAAATACCATTCTATACAACTTTCCTTCTTTGACCTAAGGCCAATTAAGCCTCTAACATACAGCTACAAAACCGGACAGAAAGGAAGAACAAATTTCCAGAAATCTGGAATTTTCGGTTTCTAGTGGAATTTTCTCAAATTTCTGGTTCTAATCACCACCAAACAACCTTATGTAACCTTAATTGCAACATATATTAACCATACACCAAGTTGGGCAGCAATTCAGCAAACCCTAGTTCATAATACCACAAGGAAAACAACACCCAAGACATGCTAACAACCGTTATTCACCACAAATTTGAGTTGCTAAGCTAATTTGAACAAGATTAGGAGTAAAAATTGGGGAAATCATCATCCTTACCTTGCTTAGTGTCTTCCAAGAGCAACCCTAGCTTTCCCCTTCAAAAATTCACCAACACTTCACTAAACCAACACTCAAAGGCAACTTTAATCGGTTTACTTTCGTTGTTTTCTCACTTTGTAGCTCAAAATCAAGAAGAAGGATGGTGTTTTTTCTTGCCCTCTCTTTCCCTCTCTCTCAAGCTCGACCAGACCAGAAAGAAATGAAGGAAAGATAGCTGGAATGAAGGATAAAAAGGCAAGAAAAAAAAATAATCAAGGAGCCATGAGGTGGTGACACTTGGCACCACCAAAGCCATGTAAATTTTTCTCTCTCTCCCTTGCATTTTTGGCCACAAATTTCGGTCAAAACTTGTTGCCAAGAGAGAAGATATTTTGCTCAAGTTCAATAAATTTGTTTGGTGAGAAAAATGGTGGTCAAATGGTGCGTTCAATCGGTAGTGTAGACACCAAACTTTTGGTGTAATTTCATTTTTAGTTTTTTATTTGTCGTGCTCATTTTTAGTTTTTAGTTTCCAGTTTTATGTTTACTTTTAAGTTTTATCATAGAATTTGTTGAAAAAGAAAAAAAGAAAAAGCATTCAAAAAAATATGATTTAGTCGTTTGTAATTTTTATTCAATGTTTTCTTTGAAAGAAAAATGAAAATGAAAAATCATAAAAAATGAAAAAATGAAAAAAAAGAGAAAAAGGAAAAAAGGAAAAAAAAGAAAAGAAGCAAAGAACAAAAATGAAAGTGGAAAATAAACAAATGAAAGCGAAAAGTAGAAAATAGCAGTTTTGCCGCTTTTTATTTTTAGTTTATTCATTTTCACTTGACGATTAATTAAATTACTGTTTTTTACTTTATTTTACCATTTCATCTATTAATTTGGAAAAAACAAGAGAAAAAGAAAAGAAAGGGAAAAAAGAATAATTAGCGTTAGCATTTCATTTTTAATTTAGCTTTTCTTCATTAGTTTTCTTTTATTATTATGTGTTTTGTTAATTAGTTATCAATGTTAATCAATTAATTTTCTTGAAAACTAAAAAAAAAAAAAAAAAAAATGATCGCGGCCTGCAAGCTGCATTTTTGGCAGCTTGCAAAGGGCTAACTTGGTACGTGCCATTGAAGGGCAGGATGAAGGCAGAGGCTGGCCTTCATCCTGACCATTCAGTGGAGGGTTTAAGGGCCTTGGAGTTCCATATAAAAGCAGAAAGAAAACATCAGCCGCAAGAGAGTTTTTTTTTTGGGGAGAACATCGACGGGAAAACAGAAAAAACGAAGCGAGGGTTTTGGGAAGAAGGAAGTTTCAGGGCAAAAAAAAAAAAAAAACACAGAGAGCTAGAGTGAACGGTTAAGGAAGAAACTGAGAAGTAAGAGACGACTGTGAAGAGAAGTATAGAGGAGGTTGACGGCCAAAGAGGGAGAAAAGGAGAGAAACCAAAAAAAAAAAAAAAAAAACGCGAGGGAGAGGAGAAAGTTTCGATCTTTTCTCAACCACAACTGAAAGGGGGAGAGAGCAAAGAGGAGAGGGGGTCTGGCACTACTTCCCCAAGAAGCATAGGAGCTGACGGAACTATTAGCCTCCACGACTGCCATCGCTTCAGCTCTCCATCATCGCCAGATCCTTATCGAGGGTAAGTTAGTAATTTCACTACGTTAGGGCGTCGCTCCAAGGGAGGTACACTCTATCCCTCATTTTGCACTTCATCTGACCCTATGTGCTCCTATGTGTTACGTGAATATGCATGTCTACTTTGCTTTTCTTAATTCCTTGCATATATTTCATTTACTTTTACTTTATTTAAGTTATTCATTATGGGGTATGTGTACACCTCTTGGCTTGTAATAGATAGGGCATAGCAAGTTATTTGGTCCATTTTCCCTTTCCCTTTTGTTTTAGTTAGCAAATGTAATGGTTGCATGCCTATGTGTTATATGTTAAATGCTTTATTAGGATTTTGCATCTAGTCAAGCATGCTAAGTGTTATGTGCTACGTGTTTATAAGTGATTCGCATATCTACTCGCTTTTTGTAGTATAGATGAATGGAATGGATGAATGTACGTCACCACACTAGTCCAACGCTAGTTGTGGCTTCTTTTATCGTTTCCACTAGTCCAACGCTAGTCGGAATTCATAGAATGGGCTAGTCCAATGCTAGACCCAATAGGTTCTTTTTTTTCCTTTTTTCATTAAGTGCATGATCACCACATATCACGCATTTTTCCTTAGTTTGTCATTTGGTATGTTCCTCAAACCCCTTCCCCTTCATTTTAGGACTTGCATCTCATGCTAGTTAGGGTTCATTTGCGTGAAAATCCCTTCCGATAAGGGAAACGAGCGAGTGTGGCTACTCGATAGCCTTAGCACGCTAGTTTCGCCTTCTAATCAAAGGAAAAATCGAAGTCGAAAAGATTAGGAGTCAACCCCCGTACCCGACTTGTTGCATTCCTCTAGGGTCATACTTTCATTTTTATCACCTACATACTATTTTAACCACATTTTTTCACATTTCTTAAACCATACTTTCTCACTACATTTTTCTCATCACGTGCTCAATTTCACCTCACAAATGGAATTCCACCTTACCTTATATATCTATTATTCTATTTTTACACATTTGCACACAAAAAACATTTGAATTTTATACAATTTCACACATGCACCTTTTTATACATTCGCACACTTGCACTTACATTTCTTGCATCTTTCATACACTTTCACACTTGCACACTTAAATTTGAACTCTCATTTGCATTAATCGACCTCTATGAGGTTTTCCTTTGTTGGCCGCCACAATTCATGTGGTTTGGGACCAAAAGCCTCACAAGAGACATCGTAGAATTTAGGATTGCATTTTCCTTTCCGTTTTGCATTCATATAGCCATATCCAACGTGCAATACATACATTGGGTAGAAAATTAGGAAAGGTAAGGTTAAGTCGCGCAACTAGCCTTGGCTAGGTCAAAGGGGTGCCTTGGATTCTATCCTTGCCTTCCCCTTTGTCAAACGTGACTCCCGAACCTTTTTCTTTGGCTTACGTGGACTAGGAGTCATTTTTAAAAGGGTTTTACTACTTTGTCTTTAAAAATTTATTTTTTAGGTGACTTGGTACACCTTAATCATTACCAAGTGGCGACTCCAATTTCTCATTCAAAAACCCTTTTAAAAAACTATTTTTTGGGTCAAATCGTCGCTTTTTCCCAAGTCCCATTGAGACCCATGTCTTTTCAACTCACAAAAATCATTCTCCAATCACAATTGAATCAAAAACATCTTTCTCAAACCATTTATTTTTATTTATCAAAAAATGGGGCGCGACAGTTGGCGACTCCACTGGGGATTTCCTAAGTGGGTCCAAGCATTTTGACTTAACCATTCGTTTCCTTTTTCTACCCTTTCTATGAATGGCATGTGGATATTAGGATTGCATTTTTCATTTTTTAGGACCTTTTGTCTTATATACGTAATCAAACCAATCCCTCGACTCGCGAATGTATGTTTGGTTGATTGGATGTATGTTTACTTGCTTATCTCGCGCTTGCATTGCATTTTGGGAGGTATGGGTCACCCTAGAGCCTCGCGTTGGTTCTTGACCCTTCCCCTCCAAACGAGCACTAGCATACGAGCATACGCTTTACTTCTCTTATCCCTTTTATTTTTCTTTAGTGGCTTGTCACGCCACTCCACCCTATTAGGATTAGGTGACTCACTTGGACATGTGATCACGACACGATGTGTGTGTAGCATGTTCCAATGGGTCACTCAATCTTCCGCTTAAAGCTATTGGTTGATAGCCTTTAGCTTTTGGTCGAAGATTGAGGTTTTGATAGATTCACTCAAACACGTAGCCGTGACACGATGTGTGCGTAGCGGTGTTTGGGGAATCGCTCGAGCCACCGACGAAGAACCTTGGGATTGATGACCCTTGGTTTCTAAGTCTGAAGGCTCGGGGGCCTATGACCTATCGAGTCTAGATGCATTAGTAAGCCAAGCCTCATGCATCCATATTAGAATTGCCTAGGGTAGAGTCAGCCTTATCCTGAACTAGGGACACTATTCACGAGGGGAGGGGTCCCAACCCTCTTTCCTTATTTATCTTTATTGCCTTATCTATTTGTCCAAATGTGTTATGTGATTATGTGTTGAACTCACGTTTCCTTGTCTCTTGTCTTTTGCATTCACAAACATTAGGAAATAAGAGGTCTGGCATGACTTTCTTTTAGAACCTACCCTTGTAGATAGGTTATTGCACGTTTAAAGATTTTGGTATATTGCATTCGTAGATTAATGATTGCAAACCATTCTAGGCCTACCCTGGCAAATAAAGGGTTCCTTAGGTCACGTTTCATTTCAAATTGCATATTTTATTGTTTTAATAAAATAGCATCATGCATAAACCCTAGAAAGGGAACGCCACGTAGGGAATCCCGTTTTAGGAATAAAACCAACCCTTTTGTGTCCCATGGGTATTTAACCCTTCAAGGGACTGCACGTTTAAATTATCGCATAACTGGAGGAATGAGACTCGTAGGTAAGGTAATTGACAAACTACCTTCTTTATTATCAGATGGCTTGCCCTCGCCGCATCTACCAGTTGTTAATACCATCAACTGAGGTTCAACAATGGCCTACCTTCATGTTACCTAGTGAACTGAATCAAGTAGCCCAATTTTTAGGACCAATTGGAGACTTTAAGCAGATCAAATCCAACAATTATTTGGTAGAGGCTTTAGTTCATCTTTGGGACCCTGAGTGTACTGCTTTTAGAATAGGCAATAGGCAAATGACTATAACACTCGAAGAAGTAGCTGGCCTCTTTGGTTTACCCACACGAGGAACTGCCTTGGTATTTCCATTTGCTTCCGACAAGGCCGAATTTTGTCAAATTATAGGATTGAAAGAGTCCGTGCTACGAGGGTCAGATCAGGGCGTCGCCGTGAATATTCTGTTTGAACGATTTGCGCCACGCGATGGATTCGAGAGGCATGTGACGGATTTTGTGTTCACTTCCAAAGCCGTATGGGAGCGCAAAAGGCTACTAGTATATGGGGTAGTTATGGCTGGGACCTATCTCTTTCCGCGAAAAGATCAAAAGATAGCCTTCAAATCAGCAAAAATTGTGAATGACCTTTTCTTAGGAATTCAGGGTAAGCAATGTTCTATAGTCCCGACCATTCTCGCAGATATTTTCTTAGCTTGTACTGGTTGTCGAAACGGAGAAAAGTTTTTCCATGGGGCGAATTTGGTTTTATACATATGGGCTACGGGACATTTTAGTAGACAAGCATCAGTTGCCGATAGTTTGCCGGTGGTTGGATATAATTGGGTAGTCACACATCCCAAAAGAGTCAACGAGGGAGATCTACCTAAGAACGCATCCGAATGCGTGGATTACTTGGAAACATTGCAAGATTTCAACATTAGGTGGGTATTAGATTGGACAGACTGCTTTGAGCCGATACTTCGCACTAAGGAATCTGAACGTGTTCTTTTGCTGGGTACTCAAGGAATCATCTCATATACCCCGAAAAGATTTCTCAGACAACTAGGTCGCATTCAGGGGCCGCCACCGATTTCCGAGTTTAGTGAAGTCACCATTTTCTTTGATCAGGGGGTATGCCCAAAAGAGATCCCTATGAAGAGCCAAATCACTGAATCTTGGAGAACAATATCCGACGATAGAAGCATTCGTTATCTTCCGGAGCTCAAACAGAAGGGGGTAATGACCGCACCATACGAGGATTGGTTGAAAGATTCCACCACGCAAGGGTTGCAACATGAGCCGTATGAGGAAATTGAGAAGCTGAGAGCCATCATTAAAGCCAAGGACATGGAGGTGGTACAGTTAAAGAAATCCATCGAAGTGCACAAAGGAAAGGCAGAAGAAAACAAGAGGTTATATGAGAAGGAGCGAGAAAGGCGCCAAGAGATGAAGCGGAAATGTGAGGAATTATATGATCAAGCCGACCGTGTCCAGATGCCATATGCTAGAGAAAGTAAAGACTCTGTGTTGGATAGACTTAGGAACTTTGGTGATCTTGTACGAAATCGCCTTCGCGATATGATGTAAACAGATGTATTTGGTTTCTGCAATGAAATGAATCTCTTTTCACAAAGTGTTTGTCAAATAACAGGTTTGATTAATGGGTCTCATTCCGAAAGTGTTGCATCATGCTAGGCCTACCCTTGGCACAAAAAGGGTTCCCCCATAAGACATGCATCCGAATTGTTCGAATAGTTACTAACTCATGTCTTTTTCTTTTCCTCTTTTGAATAAATTGCAGAAATTCAATAACGATTGGTTTATTTAAAGCAGTCTTTTGCATTCTCAGGTAAAATTTCCAAAAATAGCTTTCCGGAAAAGCCCCATTATTACGCAATCCCGAAGTAAAGCTCAAAGGAATCGTGTAAACATGAATGTTCAACCAGAATCATCCGATAAGACTACAGCGACTACACAGCCGGAAGTCACGAGTCCTGGAGTCCAGTTGGCCGAGTTACTTGCTAAGTTTGGGGAAATGGCCTCTGAAATGGCCACCCAAAAGAAATTAATAGATGAGCTTGTCAGTAGCGGGGTACAGCCGGAGCTTCCGCGCGTAATACAACTGCAATCTGAACCCTTTGTTATTCCTACAGTTCAAACTACTGATCCCATGCAAGGTCCACCCGAAGGGACTTTCACCTACCCCACCATTCATCTGCCATACACTTACCCTCCTAATCCTTCATTTTTCCCTACTCATATGCAAGGCCCACAACCTCAAATCACTGCAAATATACCACCTGAGACACAAGCTTTTTATTACCCCACCACTGAGCCTTATCTGCCGGACCATTTTATTCAAACCAAACCAGAGGTGGGAGGATCCTCTGCTCCCATTGATGTGAAGTTATTAAAGCGCCTGGACCGTTTCGATGAATTCATGAGGAAGAGTCAGGTGCTGAACAAGCAAGGAGTTTTGGATTACGATGAGCTGTGTCTCTTTCCGAATGTGCAACTGCCTGAGGGGTTTAAAACTCCTAAGTTTAACAAGTACGATGGGACGGGTAATCCCAAGACGCACCTCCGACTATTTGCAAACAAATTAGGAAAGCCTGTGGACGATGAAAACCTGCCTCTAAGGTTGTTCCCCGAAAGTCTGGAAGGGGACGACTGAATATCTGTCCTTGGAGTACCTTAGAGAAACTAGGGTTGCAAGACATCAAGCTGAGGCCTTCAGGGACTATCGTTAGAGGGTTTGATGGAGCGCAGAGGGAGCCAATAGGAGAGGCAGATTTAGTAATCGAGATGGGGCCCGCCCAATTTCAAATAACTTGCCAAGTCATGAACTTCCCGAGCATTTATAATATTTTACTTGGAAGGCCATGGATTCACAAGTTTGGGGCCGTGCCGTCTTCGTTGCATCAATTACTCAAGTTCGTGGTAAATGACAAGCTAATCACTATCTTTGCCGAAGAGGACTGCCTGGTGATCACCGATTCTGGAGTTAAAGAGGAGGGTAGTCAAAGTGTTACCATGTCCCCTCACAGCACATCCGATATAGTCTCCGTAAGTTGGATAACCACGGAGGAACAAACTCTCTCAAAGGCCAGTGTAATGATGGCCAGAGAAATGATTCGTGGAGGATACAAATTCGACAAGGGGTTGGGGCGTGAACTACAAGGGATCCTGAAGCCAGTGAAGATAGTAGAAAAGAGGGATACCTTCGGTTTGGGTTTCAGACCAACCGCCAAGGATTTCAAGGAGATGAAGGAGCGTAAAAGAGCAGAAAAAGAGGGCCGGCAAAGGGTTTTCGATATTCCACCGCTACGGTATACTTTTCCCCGGCCAGCGGAAATAATCACATCAGAGGGTAATTCAACTGAAGAAATCGAGGATAGTTTGTCCCAACTGTTCATTGGGGCAATATTTGAAGACAATTTCCCGAACGAGGCCGAATTTCCTGACATCCCTGAAGGGTCGATTTCCAATTGGACAGCTGGATTTCTGCCTATTCGGAAGGAGTTTCGGTAAACTGAAAGGGGTTTATCATTCATATGAATTCATGAAAAATACTTTTGCATCTGTAAATAGCCAATGAAAACAATTTTCCTTTTGCGCATGTAAATATTGTTAAATTTTCATTTTCACTTGCTTTCAATCAAAGGTCTTTATGAAAATGCACAAGTTGTTCTTGTCATGTTGTGTTGTCTATATTCATATGGTTTGTTCATTTGTTTGTTGTATGCTTATTTGCTTATTATCCCACATTCGTTAATTCTTTCAGATGGCCAAAAATAAAATTATTTGACCCTTTGGATGTCACAGTTCTGGAATACGATAATGGCAATTTCTATATCACTCACGACTTGGAGGTCTGTGAATCCGAACTCCAAAGCGAGAGTGATAATGAAGAGGTATTCGATTCTTTTGCAAAGGATTTTGAACAATATGAGGAAAAAACAAAACCGAACTTGGAAGAGACAGAAACAGTAAACATTGGCACTGAGGATGAAGTTAAGGAGGTGCAGATAAGTATTCATTTGAATGAAAGGCAGAAAAATGAGATGCTTGAATTCTTGACCATGTTCCAGGATGTATTTGCGTGGTCCTATGATGATATGACTGGCATTTCAACTGATGTGGTAGTGCATAGATTGCCCACAGACCCTTCTTTTCCACCCGTAAAACAAAAACCCAGAAAATTCAAACCAGATATGAGCCTCAAAATAAAAGAGCAAATTGAAAAACAACTCAAAACCAATATTATCATTGTTTCCCATTACCCAATTTGGCTTTCAAATCCAGTCCCTGTTCCAAAAAAGAGTGGAGAGGTGAGAGTTTGTGTTGACTATAGAGACCTTAATAAAGCCAGTCCTAAAGATGATTTCCCTCTACCAAATATTCACATTCTCTTAGACAATACTGCCGGACATGAGATTGAAACCTTTTGCGATTGTTTTGCTGGCTACCACCAAATTTTGGTGGCAGAGGAGGATAGGGAGAAGACTGCTTTCATTACCCCTTGGGGTACCTTTTGCTACCGAGTCATGCCTTTCGGTTTAAAGAATGCTGGAGCAACATATCAGAGGACCATGACAACCCTATTTCATGATATGATCCACCGGGAGATGGAGGTCTACGTGGATGATATTATAATCAAGTCTAAAAGGGTAGAGGACCACTTGGTTGATCTGAAGAAATTATTCGAGAGGTTGCGGAAGTACAATTTAAAGCTAAATCCTGCGAAATGCGCCTTCGGAGCACCTGCGGGTAAGCTGTTGGGATTCATTGTTAGCAAGAAGGGCATAGAAATAGATCCGGCGAAAATCAAAGCAATTCGAGACATGCCAGTGCCAAAAACTCAGAAGGACGTGAAAAGCTTTTTAGGGAAGATCAATTTTATCGGGAGGTTCATTGGCCAACTAACTGCCACATGCGAGCCGTTGTTCAAATTATTGAGGAAGAACGTGCCGTTGTATTGGAATGAGGAGTGCCAACAGGCTTTTGACAAGATTAAAGATTATTTGTTGCATCCACCAGTCTTAGTGCCGCCCAAACCGGGCCGACCTTTGATTTTGTATTTATCCGTGCTTGAAGGAGCAGTAGGGTGTGTTCTAGGTCAGCACGATGACTCTGGAAGGAAAGAACAAGCCATTTACTATCTAAGCAAAAAGTTCACGCAGTACGAGGCTAATTATTCATTCATTGAGAAAAGCTGCTGTGCATTGGCCTGGGCAGCCCAGAAGTTGAGACACTATCTGTTGAGTCATACCACGTATCTTATTTCCCGGTCTGATCCTTTGAAGTATCTTTTGGAGAAGCCAATGCTGACTGGGCGTTTGGCGAAATGGCAGATAATTCTCTCAGAATTCGATATTGTTTTCACCTCACAAAAGGCGGTCAAGGGGCAAGTTATAGCTGATCATTTGGCGGAAAATCCAAGGGATGATGATTATCAACCACTCCGTACTTATTTCCCTGACGAGAGGGTCCTATTTGTAGGCGCTGCAGATGATATAAGTGAACAAAGTCCTGAATGGAGGCTTTTCTTCGATGGAGCTTCAAATTCTCTCGGAGCTGGAATTGGAGCTGTTTTGGTGTCACCCGAAGGGAAGCACTACCCTGCCGCTGCCAAATTGCAATTCGCTTGCACGAATAACATGGCTGAATATGAAGCCTGCATTTTTGGTCTCAAAATGGCTTTGGAGATGGAAATCAAGGAGTTGATAGCTTTCAGTGATTCAGATTTGCTCGTGCATCAAACCTTGAAACAGTGGATAACCAAAGATTCGAAAATTCTACCCTACCATTGTAGTCTGCTCACTTTGGCCAAGCAATTTCAAAATTTGGAATTCAGACATCTCCCTCGAGCCCGAAACGCATTTGCCGATGCTTTGGCCACCTTGGCTTCTATGATCCAATATCCAGATGAATTGAAGATCGAACCAATCCAAATTCAACTTCAAAACAAGCCAGCCCACTGCTGGGCTGCAGACGAGTCCTCGGATACTACTCCTTGGTTTAATGATCTTAAAGAGTTTCTCAAAACTGGGTCCTACCCTCAGCATGCTGGTATAAAAGACAAGAGTTTTCTGCGTAGAATGGCTTTAAAATTTTTCTTAAATGGAGAGGTGTTGTACAAAAGAACCTCGGATTTGAACCTTTTAAGGTGTGTTGATGAAGATGAAGCTCAATATATGATGAAAGAAGTGCATAGTGGCGTTTGTGGACCTCACATGAATGGCCATTTGCTAGCGAAGAAAATCATGAGAACCGGATACTTCTGGCTTACTATGGAGCATGATTGTATAGACTTTGTCTGGAGATGTATAAAATGCCAAATGCACGGTGACATTATACGCGCTCCACCCACTGAGTTGCATAGCATGACCGCCCCGTGGCCCTGTTCAATGTGGGGTATGGACGTGATTGGTACAATCGATCCTCCTGCTTCAAATGGACATCGATTTATATTGGTGGCGATCGAGTACTTCACCAAGTGGGTTGAAGCGGAATCGTTTAAACATGTTACGAAGAAGGTAGTTGCCAATTTCTTGAGAGATCACATCATCTGTCGATTTGGGGTGCCTGAAACGATTATCACTGACAATGCCAAGAATCTGAACAATGACATGGTGGATGGACTATGCGAGCAATTCAAGATCAGACACCACAACTCCGCCATTTATAGGCCTCAGATGAATGGAGTCGTAGAAGCCGCGAACAAGAATTTGAAAAAGATTATCCGCAAAATGACTGAAAGGCATCGCGATTGGCATGACAAGTTGCCTTATGCACTAATGGCGTATCGGACTTCTATCCGGACATCGACTGGGGCAACGCCATATTCACTGATGTATGGAATGGAAGCTGTATTACCAGCCGAAGTTGAAATTCCTTCGTTGCGAATCCTTATGGAGGCTAAATTGGAGGAGGCTGACTGGATAAAGCAGCGCCATGAGCAATTGACGTTGATCGATGAAAGGCGATTCAACGCTATCTGTCATGGTCAGTGCTATCAGAAACGGGTGGCCCGAGCTTACAACAAAAAGGTCCATCGGCGTGCATTCGAAGAAGGTGACAAAGTGCTAAAGCGAATTTTGTCGATGCAAGATGAAGCTAAGGGCAAATTCGCTCCAAACTGGCAAGGGCCGTTCATTGTCCAAAAGGTATTACCTGGCGGAGCCCTTATTCTAGCAGAAATGGATGGACGAACTTTTCCTCAACCTATCAACTCAGATATGTGCAAAAAGTTTTTCATTTGATCATGCAAATTTTCTTTAAGAAATTCATGCAAATGGCAAAATGCAAGTCAGGCCATCTTCTTTTACACTAAAAACATTTTATCTCTACTTGTCCCCTTTGAGCCATCAGAGTTGACAAATTTCGTTTGATAACCCCTGAGAATTGCGAACCCCACACTGGGGCAAAATTTTAATTTTGAAAGAGAGATGAGCAAAAGAAAGGGAAAAGAACCCCACACTGGGGCAAATTTAGTTTTCAAAGAAAAATGCAAGAGTGAGGAAAATGCAATGAAGAAAATGCAAAGAGTGAAAATCCGATCAAATTGGGGCAAATTTTTCCCGGTTTCGTTCAAAATCGGAAATGATTTCAAAATAGGGCAATCTCAGTTTATTTTACCCTTGGCATCGAATTTGCTTTCAAGCCTTAACCTTTCTGGAAAAACACCCCACCTGACCTCATTACAAAACCCAAAGTCCTGGCTTCCGTCATTTGTCGCATTTCTATTAGCAAAATTTGATAATCAACTGGCAAGTGATGTCCGTAATGCCTTCGCCTAATCTACAAGGGAAGTGCATTTTACTGATGCCTGAAACCTTTAACTCATATTTCTGAGTCGATCATGGTCGAGACGTGTCTTTATTCTTTAGGTGAAAACCCGAAAGGGCGCCTTGTAAAAAAAAAAAAAAAAAAATCAAAAAGAAAAAGAAAAAGCAAAAACAAAAAGGGTAGGGGCAAACTTGGTGAAAACCCGAAAGGGCGCCAAGGCGGGTTTTTCACAACAGACAAGCGCGGGGAGGAACAGCTGGTGGCCTGGTTCATTTGGACTTTTCCTCATATTTGTGATACTTCTGCCAATATCGGATTCCGAAGAGAAAATATCCGAAGTCTCGAATATGATATTCGTTGGCTAAATTTGTATTGTTCTTTACAAATATTCTTTTGCAAAATGTATCTTTTTGGACCTTTTGGGTTGTTCTCAATTATTTGTGTATGACTGCTTATGATTGTCTACATTCTTTTGCATGCTCATCTTTGCCTGACATAGGAAATAATCTTGCGTATACATCGATTGTTATATGATAAATTTTCACGCATCACTCTTTCACCATTGAATTCAAATGAATGATAAACCCAAAGGTTTGTGCAAAAATAGGGGATTCAATCATCAGTTACAGGGAGTAACATACAACAAAGTTACCACCTGGATTGGGTGACGTGGTAAATCCGTATTTTATCAGTCTCAGAGTTTGAAAGGTTTCAAGTTCGACTAAGGCAGATGCCGCCAAGCCGAAGTACAAGCATCACAGGACTCATGTTTACACGATTCTCAAGGCGAACCGGATCAAATAATGGTGGCAGGTCCATTGTTTCTTCTTTTCTTGCAGGAATGTTGCATTTACAAACAAAAGCAACCACTCTCTTTGGGCGCCTAAATCAATGACAGACAAAGCTTCCCAGTAAGCAAGGATCGATGTTATTGGCGAAATTCGATCATAAGAAACAACATCAGCTCTCGCTTCAATCACAAAAATCCAAATTTCCCTCTTGATAAAAAAACTCAATTCATTGTTTGAACTTTCCCAGTGCAGTCCCGTTTAAATTTCTGTTCGGGTCAGTCCCGTTTAAATTCTGTTCGGGTCAGTCCCGTTTAAATTCTTTTCGGGCCAGTCCCGTTTAAATTCCTGTTCGGGTCAGTCCCGTTTAAATTCCTGCTCGGGTCAGTCCCGTTTAAATTCCTGCTCGGGTCAGTCCCGTTTAAATTCTGTTCGGGTCAGTCCCGTTTAAATTTCTGTTCGGGTCAGTCCCGTTTAAATCCCTGTTCAGGTCAGTCCCGTTTAAATTCCTGTTCGGGTCAGTCCCGCTTAAATTCTGTTCGGGTCAGTCCCGTTTAAATTCCTGTTCGGGTCAGTCCCGTTTAAATTCTGTTCGGGTCAGTCCCGTTTTAAATTCTTGTTCGGGTCAGTCCCGTTTAAATTCATGTTCGGGTCAGTCCCGTTTAAATTTCTGTTCGGGTCAGTCCCGTTTAATTTCTGTTCGGGTCAGTCCCGTTTAAATTCTTGTTCGGGTCAGTCCCGTTTTAAATTCTTGTTCGGGTCAGTCCCGTTTTAAATTCATGTTCGGGTCAGTCCCGTTTAAATTTCTGTTCGGGTCAGTCCCGTTTAAATTCTGTTCGGGCCAGTCCCGTTTAAATTCCTGTTCGGGTCAGTCCCGTTTAAATTCTTGTTTGGGTCAGTCCCGTTTAAATTCCTGTTCGGGTCAGTCCCGTTTAAACTCTTGTTCGGGTCAGTCCCGTTTAAATTCTGTTCGGGCCAGTCCCGTTTAAATTCCTGTTCGGGCCAGTCCCGTTTAAATTCCTGTCCCGCTTAAATTTCTATCTCGGGTCAGTCCCGATTTTTAAATTTCCCGTCAGGGGTCAGTCCCCATCGTTTGAGTAATTCGCAGCTGAATAACACAGGTAAGTTTTGGTATCTACTTCTTTGTCTCAAGTTTTTCCAAAACTCAGACAAAGAGGGGCAAACTGTAGACACCAAACTTTTGGTGTAATTTCATTTTTAGTTTTTTATTTGTCGTGCTCATTTTTAGTTTTTAGTTTCCAGTTTTATGTTTACTTTTAAGTTTTATCATAGAATTTGTTGAAAAAGAAAAAAAGAAAAAGCATTCAAAAAAATATGATTTAGTCGTTTGTAATTTTTATTCAATGTTTTCTTTGAAAGAAAAATGAAAATGAAAAATCATAAAAAATGAAAAAATGAAAAAAAAGAGAAAAAGGAAAAAAGGAAAAAAAAGAAAAGAAGCAAAGAACAAAAATGAAAGTGGAAAATAAACAAATGAAAGCGAAAAGTAGAAAATAGCAGTTTTGCCGCTTTTTATTTTTAGTTTATTCATTTTCACTTGACGATTAATTAAATTACTGTTTTTTACTTTATTTTACCATTTCATCTATTAATTTGGAAAAAACAAGAGAAAAAGAAAAGAAAGGGAAAAAAGAATAATTAGCGTTAGCATTTCATTTTTAATTTAGCTTTTCTTCATTAGTTTTCTTTTATTATTATGTGTTTTGTTAATTAGTTATCAATGTTAATCAATTAATTTTCTTGAAAACAAAAAAAAAAAAAAAAAAAAAATGATCGCGGCCTGCAAGCTGCATTTTTGGCAGCTTGCAAAGGGCTAACTTGGTACGTGCCATTGAAGGGCAGGATGAAGGCAGAGGCTGGCCTTTATCCTGACCATTCAGTGGAGGGTTTAAGGGCCTTGGAGTTCCATATAAAAGCAGAAAGAAAACATCAGCCGCAAGAGAGTTTTTTTTTTGGGGAGAACATCGACGGGAAAACAGAAAAAACGAAGCGAGGGTTTTGGGAAGAAGGAAGTTTCAGGGCAAAAAAAAAAAAAAAAACACAGAGAGCTAGAGTGAACGGTTAAGGAAGAAACTGAGAAGTAAGAGACGACTGTGAAGAGAAGTATAGAGGAGGTTGACGGCCAAAGAGGGAGAAAAGGAGAGAAACCAAAAAAAAAAAAAAAAAAAAAAACGCGAGGGAGAGGAGAAAGTTTCGATCTTTTCTCAACCACAACTGAAAGGGGGAGAGAGCAAAGAGGAGAGGGGGTCTGGCACTACTTCCCCAAGAAGCATAGGAGCTGACGGAACTATTAGCCTCCACGACTGCCATCGCTTCAGCTCTCCATCATCGCCAGATCCTTACCGAGGGTAAGTTAGTAATTTCACTACGTTAGGGCGTCGCTCCAAGGGAGGTACACTCTATCCCTCATTTTGCACTTCATCTGACCCTATGTGCTCCTATGTGTTACGTGAATATGCATGTCTACTTTGCTTTTCTTAATTCCTTGCATATATTTCATTTACTTTTACTTTATTTAAGTTATTCATTATGGGGTATGTGTACACCTCTTGGCTTGTAATAGATAGGGCATAGCAAGTTATTTGGTCCATTTTCCCTTTCCCTTTTGTTTTAGTTAGCAAATGTAATGGTTGCATGCCTATGTGTTATATGTTAAATGCTTTATTAGGATTTTGCATCTAGTCAAGCATGCTAAGTGTTATGTGCTACGTGTTTATAAGTGATTCGCATGTCTACTCGCTTTTTGTAGTATAGATGAATGGAATGGATGAATGTACGTCACCACACTAGTCCAACGCTAGTTGTGGCTTCTTTTATCGTTTCCACTAGTCCAACGCTAGTCGGAATTCATAGAATGGGCTAGTCCAATGCTAGACCCAATAGGTTCTTTTTTTTCCTTTTTTCATTAAGTGCATGATCACCACATATCACGCATTTTTCCTTAGTTTGTCATTTGGTATGTTCCTCAAACCCCTTCCCCTTCATTTTAGGACTTGCATCTCATGCTAGTTAGGGTTCATTTGCGTGAAAATCCCTTCCGATAAGGGAAACGAGCGAGTGTGGCTACTCGATAGCCTTAGCACGCTAGTTTCGCCTTCTAATCAAAGGGAAAATCGAAGTCGAAAAGATTAGGAGTCAACCCCCGTACCCGACTTGTTGCATTCCTCTAGGGTCATACTTTCATTTTTATCACCTACATACTATTTTAACCACATTTTTTCACATTTCTTAAACCATACTTTCTCACTACATTTTTCTCATCACGTGCTCAATTTCACCTCACAAATGGAATTCCACCTTACCTTATATATCTATTATTCTATTTTTACACATTTGCACACAAAAAACATTTGAATTTTATACAATTTCACACATGCACCTTTTTATACATTCGCACACTTGCACTTACATTTCTTGCATCTTTCATACACTTTCACACTTGCACACTTAAATTTGAACTCTCATTTGCATTAATCGACCTCTATGAGGTTTTCCTTTGTTGGCCGCCACAATTCATGTGGTTTGGGACCAAAAGCCTCACAAGAGACATCGTAGAATTTAGGATTGCATTTTCCTTTCCGTTTTGCATTCATATAGCCATATCCAACGTGCAATACATACATTGGGTAGAAAATTAGGAAAGGTAAGGTTAAGTCGCGCAACTAGCCTTGGCTAGGTCAAAGGGGTGCCTTGGATTCTATCCTTGCCTTCCCCTTTGTCAAACGTGACTCCCGAACCTTTTTCTTTGGCTTACGTGGACTAGGAGTCATTTTTAAAAGGGTTTTACTACTTTGTCTTTAAAAATTTATTTTTTAGGTGACTTGGTACACCTTAATCATTACCAAGTGGCGACTCCAATTTCTCATTCAAAAACCCTTTTAAAAAACTATTTTTTGGGTCAAATCGTCGCTTTTTCCCAAGTCCCATTGAGACCCATGTCTTTTCAACTCACAAAAATCATTCTCCAATCACAATTGAATCAAAAACATCTTTCTCAAACCATTTATTTTTATTTATCAAAAAATGGGGCGCGACAGGTAGTGCGCGGGACCCGCCGATTCGCGCCGTTTTTCTTAAAAACTCACATACTAGGGTTTTTACTTCCCATTCACTAACCTTATATCATTGCTACCAGTCACGTATTATTTCTCACTTAAAAGTCACTTTTAATCCTCAAATTTAATCCTTACTCTGTACCGAAAATTCATCCGGCGAAAAATCGCGAAAACCCTAATTTTGCTCCAAACTTGAAACCGAAGCGTAAAACCCTATTTTCTAGGTTTACTTACACTTATTGTGAAATAATTGGGTATTTTTGAGAAAAATACAAGAAATTTGCGAATCCTCACAACGACTACATCTTTCTTTCATATGATATATATATTATTTTATTTTATTATATATATATTTTTTTTCTCTCTTTTCTTTTCTTTTCCCCTAAAAGGTCATTTAATGAATGAATACAATAAAGTGACTAAAATAACAAAATTTAGGGCACCAAATACCTAAACATATACAAACATTAGAGAAAACCAGAAAATTCGGAAATGCAATTAGCTTTGGCCTTGAAAAAACAGTTTTTGACCTCTTATTGCGGTAATGGCACCAAATGCCCTAGAATTATCGGATGAAGGTATAAGACCCACCATTTCGAAACTAAAAGACAGGGCTACAACATCACAGAAGGTCACTCAACCCAGTTTTGAGTGCAAATGGGTCAAAAATGCAAGATACTTCATCAACAACGTAAAACAGATTCACTAAAACGCATTCTAGCGGAAACATCATAACTCAGGCTCTACAAGTCCAAATACAGAAATTCGAAAACCAGATGAAATCTAATAAATAGGGATAAATTTCATCAGAAGACGTCAACAACCAATTCGGAAGCATTCCTGACCAAAACAACCAATTACAGTCGCAAATCCCAATTTCGGGTAAAACCAGAACAGCAATAGTAATTAAAACTTTTCTCATTCTACGCTACTCCGATTGACCTGAAATTTTGTAGGCACCTCTAAAATGTCATTACCTACAACTTTCATGTTTTGAGCTAAGGCCAATTCGGCCTCTATCTATGACCTAAAAATTCGGACAGAATGTTCATCACAAAACCCTCACTTTTCAATTTTTGGTCCCAAACAGAAGTTGGTTGCAATTGATCACTTTTCCCACCTCCTAGAGTCATTAAACATCATTTCCAATCATCATACATAACCACACAATCATACTTATATTAAAACAGAAAAATCCCCAAAAATAATAAAAGTTCATCAATTCAACCAAAAATCAAGATATAATCCATAAACTTGAATCTTATACTACCACTAAGCATGATTTAAGCATCAATTAAAGGAGGAGGGTAGTTCTTCAAAACTTACCTTAAGAGCAAGAGAGAGAGAGCTATGGGTCACCTTAACCTTCCAAATAACTTCACCAAACACCTCAAGACCACTTAGCAAAGAGATTTTATGGAATGATTTGGAGTTTTATTGGTTGGATTTGAAGATTGAGCAAGAAATAGAAGGAAGAAATTGAGAGCTTTTCTTTCTTTCTTGAGCAAGAACATTCGGCCAAGAAGCTTGCAAAATGAAGTGATTTTTGGCCAATTTTAATTAAATAAAGTTATGAATAGTGGTCAAATGGCAAGACTAAATCTTATGGTGACACTTGTCACCTTTTTAATGCAAGTCTATCACTTTGTTCCCTCTCACATCAATCCAAATAGCTTCCTCTAATTATCTCTTAACACCCGATAAAATAATTCCAGTATCCAAAACTTAATCTAGTTGGCCGAAATTTTCCGAACTTTTCACACTAGTGGGTCCCACGTCCGGTATACGCTCTTAATTTCTCAAAATCTATTTGATACTAGAAAAATCATCTGAAAATTATATTTACTCATAAAATTTATCTAGAAAATTTTCCGGATACAGAAAGTGCAGAAAACAAGCCATGAAAAATGCGAAAACCTAGAAAATGCAAATTACGGGTTCTCACACTCTCTCCCCCTTAAAAGAATTTCGCCCTCGAAATTTTACTTTTCAAATTCAAAGTAACCAATGGCCTGTACCTTCTTCGTCTTCAGAGTCAGAAGAAACGAGATTCTGCATTCCAGTCCCTTTTCCACTTGACGGTCCAGGGTCGGTCTTGGTTGGTTGCTGGGTTCCTTTCTTTTCACGCGCTTTACTCGGGCAATGAGCAATTCGATGCTCGGCGCTCCCACAACACAGACATCTCCCTCCTCTTTTCCAACAATTCTCTTCAAAATGATTGGATTTTCTACAATAGCCACAATATGGGAGAGGAATTGGGGTCTGATCTCCTTGTGAGATATCCCTCAGTGGTCCTTTTCCCCTTGAGTTTCCTCCCGGCGTATCCTCCTTAAGTGTCTCCAGAATTATCACACCCCTCGCTCCACGACCCTTCTTCGCCAAGGGCCTACCTTGCTCACCCTGTTCTGGCAATTTACCCCTTTTCTTGCCCCTTTTCTTGGCATGGAAGATCGTCCCCTGTGGCCTTACAATTCCTGCCCTTTGAGCTTCCTCTGGAGCCCCCATAACAGCAGTGCTTTGTGCCATTGCTAAAGCCTCTTTGGAACTCCCTTCGTATTCCCTTTTTAGTTCTAAGTTCTGGTGCAAGAGCTCAATCTTTTCGGAATACTCGTGCCTCCATCGCCCTTCCCAGTATTCGGCTAGTCTTCTTTGAACCTCTATTTCGTCACGAAGTACCACGGTCTCCTGATACATATTAACCCAATGTGCCATTTCACGGAGTCGCTGGAACTCAAATAATAGCCTGCCAGGCAAATCAATGGGTCATAATAAATTCTTAAGTAGGTGTGGTACGCTCGGTCCTGGTCTTTGTTCAACGGTTGTTTCCCTTTCTGCTCTTAAATCTTGACCTCGCTCAGTTCCACGGCCACCACCATGACCATGACTACATCTTTCTTTCATATGATATATTTATTTTATTTTATTTTATTATATATATATATTTTTTCTTTCTTTTCTTTTCTTTTCCCCTAAAAGGTCATCTAATGAATGAATACAATAAAGTGACTAAAATAACAAAATTTAGGGCACCAAATACCTAAATAAGCATATACACACATGATACACCACATACATATCAGGGAAACAAATGATCAACGACACAAATACGTATCAAAGCAGGCAATGATTCATATACACCAATACACACACCGACGGCATGTAGTAACAATATGCGAGTGAATCAAAAGAAAAGGGATATATCGTCCCAAACCTTGCTAAAATAACCCCGTCCGGTCTCTTACATCACCTATTACCCAAATGAAATATCCACTAACCTCTTGTACTCATTCCAGTCGAACAAAGCCTATTCATGTTCCCAAAATGCAACTCTCACCTACGTAACACCGCCTCATCTCTGGAGTACTCAGACACAAGAATCCGAAATAAGACAATTCAGCTCTCGGGTTGGCCAGTCCCAAGAGAAAACTATCTACAATCGAAATTCCTACCAGACGTACCTATCTATGGTCCTCAATTACCACGGAAAAGATTTAAGGCCTATAACATTCACAATTCAGAGCTTAGGCTCGAACGAGCACTTAATCCTTCATACCTATACACCACTTAGTCCAGGCTCACTCCGCGCAGAGACCACGCGAAGCAGGCTCTGATACCACCTGTGACAGCCCCACCTTACCCTAAGGCGAACCAAAGGGTTCCGCGGACCGCCTGCCCAGCTCTCGCCAGGACTAACGGTTCGGTATAGAACGAGCTAATACATCTCGAAACTTACCAACGCGGGTAAAAAAAATAAATAAATAAAAAATAAAATCGAAGTCGGTTATGAATAGTAACCGACCCGTCAGAACCCAACCAAATACCAAGCAAACATTCCCATCTTGAAACTTAGCATTTACAAGCCAAAGTGGCATACAAAAGTATTCAAAAGTGGATACATGTCTGGTTTGCCAAATCAAAACGAAAACAGTTCCCAAAAATACATTTAGGATTTTAATACATGAGCTATACAAAAGATATGTTCAACTAGCTCAATTTGGCAGCCATTTGTCAAATCCAGTCCAAAAGTATTTATTTTCCTGTAAGGAAAACAAAAGGAACAGAAAGGGGTGAGCTTGCGCTCAATGAGGTACCAAACATATAGCAGAAAAATCATGGCATTTCACATTTAACAAATCAGATACACATGCCAGATGTAAAGTAAAGTAACTAATGATTCACATAGGAAGGATACAGGTGGCTCTCAGGAGCCAAATTTCCAGCGCAGTACTTGATCCAAACCGGTTGACTCTCCGTCAACGTATATAGAACCAACGCGTCCGTAGACCCACTTCGCACCGAATTCCGTCCACCAAACACCCCTTTACCGGGCCCGCTCACCTCAAACGAACAAAATGGTAATACTCGAGTATACCCGGAATCAAGGGTCTCAATACCCAAAATCCCCGAACAGACTACCGTGGTTCGTTATCTAATCGTCCAGGCCCTTGCCGGCCCGACTAGAATAACTTAGCCACAGGACTGAGCTCATAGGTCATAGAAATCCAAACAGATGCAGACACAGATAACAGATTCAAATTTTGCATAGTAAATTGGCATATGAACAGACAAGAGAACAAGTGTGATAAAGTTCACCCTCGTCTCAAACAAATAAACAGATTGCAGAGCAGAAATCAAGTTAAACAGCAATGGAGGGGAGTGGTACACTCACAGGCTCAACTTCAAAAAGTTTCACTTCAGATTGGCCTTAATCGCCAAGAAACCCTAAAATAATCAAAATAAACCAATTGAAGGTTTCATATCCAAAATCGAGTAAACGGAATGCACAAATGAGGCTCGACTACACGTCGTACGCCTTGCCAAAAAAAAATACTAATGCAAGGGTGCAAAAACATGATTTTCTTGGAAACGAAAAGATAACATGAAGACCTAGGCGCAAACAACCCAAAAGCCCTTCGCTCAAATCACAAGTAAATCCAACTAGCCTTCAAGTAAAATTTCGGCAGCATATCCCTTGTGTTTACCTATTTTCCAGCCATCATGGCTTCATTACTTCCTTAAATCAGTCCCAACATCTCACACAAAATTCATCTCATTTCCCAAAAGCCGTTCACTAGACTCAAAGTAGTACAAGTACAAAAGTTAGCTAGGAAATGACCGGAATAAGAGTAAGCCTTAAAACATGTAAACAAGTACAATGGGACTCGATAACGAATCATAAATCAATGCCAAATATGACCCCAATAGGGTTCCATAAACATATACAAACATTAGAGAAAACCAGAAAATTCGGAAATGCAATTAGCTTTGGCCTTGAAAAAACAGTTTTTGACCTCTTTTTGCGGTAATGGCACCAAATGCCCTAGAATTATCGGATGAATGTATAAGACCCACCATTTCGAAGCTAAAAGACAGGGCTACAACATAACAGAAGGTCACTCAACCCAGTTTTGAGTGCAAATGGGTCAAAAATGCAAGATACTTCATCAACAACCTAAAACAGATTCACTAAAACGCATTCTAGCGGAAACATCATAACTCAGGCTCTACAAGTCCAAATACAGAAATTCCAAAACCAGATGAAATCTAATAAATAGGGATAAATTTCATCAGAAGACCTCAACAACCAATTCGGAAGCATTCCTGACCAAAACAACCAATTACAGTCGCAAATCCCAATTTCGGGTAAAACCAGAACAGCAATAGTAATTTTGACTTTTCTCATTCTACGCTACTTCGATTGACCTGAAATTTTGTAGACACCTCTAGAATATCATTCCCTAAAACTTTCATGTTTTGAGATAAGGCCAATTCGGCCTCTATCTATGACCTAAAAATTCGGACAGAATGTTCATCACAAAACCCTCACTTTTCAATTTTTGGTCCAAAACAGAAGTTGGTTGCAATTGATCACTTTTCCCACCTCCTAGAGTCATTAAACATCATTTGCAGTCATCATACATGACCACACAATCATACTTATATTAAAACAGAAAAATCCCCAAAAATAATAAAAGTTCATCAATTCAACCAAAAATCAAGATATAATCCATAAACTTGCATCTTATACTACCACTAAGCATGATTTAAGCATCAATTAAAGGAGGAGGGTAGTTCTTCACAGCTTACCTTAAGAACAAGAGAGAGAGAGCTATGGGTCACCTTAACCTTCCAAATAACTTCACCAAACACCTCAAGACCACTTAGCAAAGAGATTTTATGGAATGATTTGGAGTTTTATTGGTTGGATTTGAAGATTGAGCAAGAAATAGAAGGAAGAAATTGAGAGCTTTTCTTTCTTTCTTGAGCAAGAACATTCGGCCAAGAAGCTTGCAAAATGAAGTGATTTTTGGCCAATTTTAATTAAATGGTAAAGTTATGAATAGTGGTCAAATGGCAAGACTAAATCTTATGGTGACACTTGTCACCTTTTTAATGCAAGTCTATCACTTTGTTCCCTCTCACATCAATCCAAATAGCTTCCTCTAATTATCTCTTAACACCCGATAAAATAATTCCAGTATCCAAAACTTAATCTAGTTGGCCGAAATTTTCCGAACTTTTCACACTAGTGGATCCCACGTCCGGTATACACTCTTAATTTCTCAAAATCTATTTGATACTAGAAAAATCATCTGAAAATTATATTTACTCATAAAATTTATCTAGAAAATTTTCCGGATACAGAAAGTGCAGAAAACAAGCCATGAAAAATGCGAAAACCTAGAAAATGCAAATTACGGGTTCTCACAAAAAGGGGAAAAGTCTTTTGTTGTTTTGTATCTTAGCAATTTGGCACGTTTTGTTACGATCTTGTTGTTTCCCTTTTCCTTTTGAAGTGATTTGATAAATCTATTCCAATTTGATGTACTTATTATGATCCTTAAGATATATGAAACTTTACTCCGCTTTTGATTGGTTTTACGACTTACATGTATGTTCAAATCTTGCCCAACACTTTTAGATTTATAATAAGGCATGAGCGGTGTTAGACATAGTCGAGATTGTGCTTGAGAATATAGACCACCCTGAGGTCTTGGAGGCGACTAGGGATCGTGACCAAATCGAGAGCTTGGTATTGAAGTTGGGATCCAATGTTTGGTTACCAATTTGATATATTAATACTGTGAGACTTGGGTTAGTGAAAGAAATTCTTTGGTAGATTTGATGACCATAATGAATGAGGGATCGGCTATCACATTTGGAATGGAAGTTTGAGGATATATATATATATATAGATTATCGAGACTTGAACGATGTGACCATTAAAAACAAATACTCCATTGTCTCACATAGCCGGAGATTTTGGCCAATGGCAAGGAGCCGTGATATTATTCAAGTTGAATTTAAAGTAGAGCTATTACTAGTTGAGGATCCTAGAAACTGATGTGTTTAAAATCACTTTCAATTCAAGATAGGGACACTTTGAACTTTCAATTACGCCGTTGGGTTGACCAATGCACTAGTAGCAATTATGACCTAAATGCATCGGGATTTTAAATCGAAATTGGATTAATCTGTGGTGGCATTTATTGATGATATATCGGTATATTCTAAGGTTTGAGGAGATCATGAAAGATATTTGGTGATGTTTTACAAACCTCAAAAATACAACAACTTTCGTTAAGTTCGATAAATGTGAGTTCGATTGGAAGGAAATAGCCTTTCTAGGTTATACAATATCTAAGGAAGGAATTGTTGTTGACTTAACTACAGTGGAAGTTGTTTAAGAGGAAATGACTAGAAAATCCTACCAAAATTTGGAGTTCTTGGAGATAGTTGAACCTTTCCTTTGATTTGATCAAGGAATTTTCTAAGAGTGCAAGACTTGGCAAGTTATTTGGGATTTTAAATGTAAGGAAGAATTTTAAAAGTAAAAGGTGTTTAACCGATACACTTGTGTTAGCCCTACCGAGCAGAGGAGGTAGAACTGTGATTTATCCAGATGCTTTAAAGGGTAGATTAGAATGTATACTAACGATACAGGATGAAACGATTGTGTATGTCTCTAGAAAGTTAATATATCACGAGAGGAAGTAACCAACTCATGATTTGGAATTAGTGGCAGTAATAGTAGCATTAAGAGTGAAGACGTTACCTATGTGAGGTAGACATAAGGCCGATTATATTGCCCTATGACTTGGAAATTAAAGTATCTAATGAGGAAAAATCAAGGTTTGATTACTAGTTGAATGAATAGAAATTGTACAGCATGGGTTGGAAAACGTAAGTTAGTGATTGATCTGGTAGATTCAACCATTACGAGAATGATATTGTTCTAGGTGTGAATTTCGACGACGAAATTCCTTTTAAGGAGGGGAGGATGTGAGGACCCAAAAATTTTCTTATTTATCGGATATTACAAGTTTACTTAAATATTTATTTACTCATTTTCTCCAAATTATTTATTTCGACCATTTAAAAATCCATTTATATGGAACAATGCCTTTTTTATATTTTAAAACATTTTGTTGGAAAATTCACTTTTCAAAAAAATTCGTTTAGTTCGGAATAACGAGTACACGTTTTCGAGGCTATACTTGAATCGGGAGTGTATTAATATTGGAGAATTAAGAATGATCTAGTAAATTAACAAAGGTTAATTGAGGAATTAATACTAGACTCCTGTGAGGACTTGCAAAAATTTATTATTTTAAATTCCATTTCGAACTTATTTAAATATTTAATGGCCCGATTGTCCCGAATATTATTTGCTAACCTCTTTAGACCTAATTACATGGGTCTATAGTTTCGTTATATTTTTAAAGTGATTTGTTTCAAAATTTAATTTTTGGAAGTTCGTTAAGTGAAAATAGTGAACACGCGATTGGGGATTTTAGCTGATTTGGAAATACCATAAGTTGGAAAAATTAGAGACTTACACGTAAGCTTTAAAATAAGTATTTTTATGTTTAAATATTCAAGTGATAGTTATCAGTACCATTGTTATAAGAATTTCTTGGAGATTTTACTTTATTGCGCTTAAATTGAAAATACGCGTTTTTCACGTGCGATTTAATTGAGGGACTTTAGACACTTATTTTGGGACAATTAAGAGTGAATACTATTTATATGAATATAAGTGCATTAAAGGTTTAGTGCACTAGTGCAACAAACTTAAGAGGAATCGAGCACAAAACGCGCGCGTACTTTGTGCACCCAATACTTAACCATTAAGCTACCTTCAAGAAGCAAGCTCCATCAGATTTTCTCTCTCTCTCCTCACTCCCAACAGCCGAACCAACAAAGGAGAAAAACAACTTCAATTCCATCCTAATTCCTACACCAAATCTTCTCTATTTCGCTTCAAATTTCAACCACTCTTAGCTAATCACTTGGAGATTACATTAAGCTATGAAAGAGGGCTGCTTTCCACGGTTTTCTTGAGCATTCATTGGACCAAAAATTCTGCCCTAGTTCATCAAGAGAGGTAAAAGACGATCAACCCTTCAAATCTTACTTTATGGAAGTAGTATTGCACATCTAGTCTTATGCATGCTTATGGGTAGCTTGTTTATGTTGAAAAAATTGTTGTGTGGGCTCTATGAACTCCCACTTTGATTGGATGGACTGACTTGGTGATTGATGATGAAATTAATGTTGGTTTAGTGCTTATATTAGTGAAATAATGTTGGGTTATTGATAGAAACTTAAGGATGGTGCAATGAGCAAAAGTGACCATTTTACCCCTGCCCTGTTCGTGCACTTTGGTGAGACATTTTGAGGTTCTAATAGTTTGTTTATGATGTATACATGTTATATGGATAGTGTAGAAAGTTTCGTTGAAAAATAACATGATTTGGTTGGTCAAATGTGTTGATTTCGAAAGCTTAGAAAACTGAAAAATGGTTCTCGTAACTGCCCAGGCAGTTATCTTGTTTCGGTTATAACTTTTTACTCCGACGTCAAAATCGAGTGCCGTTTATGGCACTGGAAACTAGACATTCCCAGCTTTCTATTGGTATAAAATGCAGGTCCTGTTCCCACTTGTGTGAGTCAAACCATTCGTTTGAAATTTGCAGTCCTGTTTCATTGGTTCACTACAGGGCAGAACATGACCTACAACTTGATGCTCAAATGTGAGCTAGTTGCAGACGTATTTTGAAAATAGTTTCTTCTAAGAAATTGTAGATTTATGAATGTGTTTTCCAACGCCAACAACCACATCCAATTCTGAGTTGAATTGACTGATTTGTGGCCGTATTTCGAAACTGACTTCTTGAAGGAAAACTCTCCTTTTGGGCAGAATTGTTACTAAACTCGATTGAGACTTGTTAATTCGAGATTCTTGGTGTTAATCACCCAAAATTGTGTTTTGGATACCTCTTAAACATTGTCTATGCAAATGGACCAAGTTTGAGGTACTTTGTAAGCCAAATGTCATGAAAACGGAAAACGGGACTCACAAGGCAGTTTTGCTTTGGAAATTTTGGAACTTTGGTGATTTGGTTAACCAACTTTTCGTGCTTATTTATCTATGAAATTTGGTAGAGGAATAACTCTTATATGGTAGTGTAATACTGCTAATTTGGTGTTATTCCAAGGCCGTTTCATTTCTCAACTAAACTTCCAAAGTTCATGGTTTGAATTTGGAAAACCCTTGTTTAACAAGGAAATTTGGATAATTTTGAGCTACCATATTTGGGTAACTCGGCTCTGTCCGGGTCTGGTCCTCCCAAGAACTTAGGTGGAGAGAATTTTTGAAATCTCTCTAAGGCCCTATCTTGCCCCATATCGAGGTCCCTAGGTTGATTTATAGGGATTTGACCTTGTTGTTCCACTAAACGAGCCAGAATGTTAGTCATCTATTGGATTGCAGTTGCCACTTGATCTCCCCCTACAGCCTGGGGTTCAGGTTGTGGCTCAATCATTGCCTCTCTCTCCTCTCTCGGTTCTTGTACCGATTCCTGTGCTTGTCTATCCCCACGGCCACGACTAGGACCGCATCCTCGGTTAGTTCCCCTGGTTTGATTTCTTTTACCCTCCATGTTTTAGATTTAACAAGGTAAGGTATGGCTCATGTAACACGCTTCAAAAGGATAAACAGAGGCAATAAAACGTATAATAAACAGGTTCTTTATATACATAGCGAACAAGTCACATATACATGCCAACCTAGGCAAGTCAAAGGCTATACTAGCCAAGGAACATAGAACAAAAGAAATCCTATTTACATCCACCGTAACACGTCAAACTCAAAAACAAAAGAAAACGTGTCGTCCTACTATGTTCCTAACTATCCCACAAAAATCTCCTCAATCCTCGATCCTAAAAACTTGTCTGGCTAGACGCCGACCCAACTGACTCAAAGAATGTACTCGGCTCCTCCTCCAGGTCCTTCTCAGGAGCACCAAGGACATCAGGGACTACAGGCGCTTGATCCTCTTCGGTCAAATCCTGAATCACATCCTCCACCAGTGCCTTGCACTCGATCAGGATATGGCCGGTCCGGTCTCAAATGTCCTCAACCACTCGCATAAGGCGTCCAGTTGTCGCCTGGGCCTGCTCACGGAAAGCATCAGTCCGTTACTGCTCCTCCAAAATCAAGGCTTCCAGCTCTCGGATCCGGACTCCCTGAACTTGGTAAGCAGCCTGGAGACGCTCAATCTCCGACTGGCATCTACGATTGGCGCTACCCAATCGTCTCCGCTCATCGTCCATTACGAGCACTACCCGATCGAGGTAGGAGTAGGTCTTCCAGCAGTCGCAACGCCGAATCTTACACACTGGGGACCACCGCTGCACTGACCCACCGGGGCTCTCCTGGTACGTTATCACGCGACAGACGGGCCCTTCCAGACATGGCTCGGCAGTAGGAGCGTCAGTAGGTACGGGTTGAGACGGCCCAGCACTTCCAGAAGCATTAGTACCCGCCATCACCTATGTTTGCAAATAACGTTGCAAAAGTAAATACATGAGACGTAGAAAACAAGGCTAAAGGCTACGCTCAAGAATAAAACCCTAGCTTATCATATCAAGCACTCAATCTATCCGGATCAATTCACCCCTAGGCTCTGATACCACCTGTGACGACCCCACCTCCCCCTAAGGCGTACCAAAGGGTTCGGCGGACCGCCTGCCCAACTCTCGCTAGGACTCACTCACTCATATCACATGCTTACATCCATAGATAATAATTAACATCGCAATTCAACTTATAATTTACATCGATGCAAAATCAAGGTACAAAGCCTCTAGATACCCAAACTAGTTCAAAGTGTATACAATCCAAATACAAAATATTCTATTCGAGGGATAGTGCGAGTACAAGTCAAAAGTCAAAACAACTAGACTACGCTAGTCTTTACACGTCTCACGCCTCACTTGTACCCCTGTAAGGAAAACAAAACTAACGGAGTGAGCCAAAGCCCAGTGAAATTTCAAATATCAAATTGGCCATCAAGCAAAGTAATAACAGTGTGATAGTGAAATAGCGAGCAAACAAGTCGAATCAGAGAAATAACACTTCAGATAGTCAAGAAATATCTGGTTCACATTCACATGTAAGGATACAGTGACTCATCTTTCAGCTCCATCACAGCTCGATCGATTGGTAGTTGACACTCCGTCAACTTTCAAGTAATGATCTAGTCCAGAAAAATCCCACTTCACGCCAGCCTCCGTCCATAGATCAACCCCCTTACCGGGCCCGCACGCCACATGAAACACAGGTGGTAATACTCGAGTATACCGATTAGCCGAGTAGATAACACTCCGTCGACATCACTAATTACCCAGGGTTCGTTATCTAATCGACCAGACCCTTGCCGGCTCGACTCGATTAACTAGCCACAGGGTTTCTGTAATTCCAGGCAAGATATAATTCACGCACATGTGGAGCCAGACAATTGAAATCGATGAACAAGAATAAGTCTTATAAGGGCAAGTGCGATAAAGTACACTCTTACCTTATCAAATCACTTATATATCATGTAATCACATTAATCAAAGAAAAATCACAAATATCAAGTTTAATCAGATATTTGGAAGCACTCACCAAAAGTAGTGCCTCTAGTGATCGCGTCTGGGTTGTACTCCGGGTTTGGAGTCCAAATCTACGATAAAACTTGACTTACAACTTTGAAAATTGACTAAGATTCGAAACTCAAACGTTTCATTCAATAAGAATCAAGAAATTGAATTGAAATTCACTTGAAGAGTAGCCGTGAAACACTTGCTCACTTTTTAAACTATAAAACTTTGTAACATTTATATTTGGAAATGCCATTTGAGTCGAAAGTATAAAGAAAACATACTTCGAGCAGTCATTATTTTTTTTTCAAGGGTACAAGTTTGGCCAAGTCCTTAATTATATACCTCGGAAAAAGAAGACGCAAATATCCTAGATGGTTCAAGTAGTAATCACTCTTAACCCTTACTCAAGTCGCAAGTATATTTCTCTAGTCCTTGAGCATAAATTTGGGCAGCACGCCCTTTGTATTTTCCTATTTCCAACCATTTATGGCTTCATTCTTTTCCTCAATCAAACCCAAAGTTACACATAACACAAATTCATTTCAATAGCCATTCAATAGGCCCAAAGTAATACAGGTACAAAAATCAAGCTAACGACATGTGCGGAATGGACTCATCTGAGGCTACGCTTATCGGATTGAGGTGCAACTTATACCGTTTCGAAGATAAGACAAAGGAATACAACTTTGGTGAAGACCACCCAGTCTAATTGCCAGTGTAACCCAGTCAAATTTCCAATTCACAGAACCAAATTCCAACTAACTGGCTAGTTAACCGTACTACCTTCAAATGGCCATATTTCAGGCTACCAAAGTCCGTTTAAGACGTTCTTAGAGGTGTTGAAAAACTAAGACAATGTACTAAAACTTTCATGTTTTGGCAAATGGCTAAATTGTGACAGCCCCACTTTTCCCTTAGGCAAACCAGAGGGTTCAGCGGACCGCCTGCCCAGCTCTCGCCGGGACTCAGTCGTTCACTCACACAAATCGAAACTAGAACCACAAGAAAGAGCAAAACGAGGATCCAAAACTTAAAACAAAACTTATATACATTGCTATCTCAGAAAGAAGTACAACCGTCGAGAATACAAAAGTTCTCAAGTTACCATACAACCAGCCCGTGCCAAGCACTAGGGCAAGAACCAAAACAAAACCAAAACTAAACCCAGCCAGTCGATACAGAGCTCTCGCCCTTGCTCGCCTTCCCCTGTTAAGGAAAACAAAACTAAAGGGATGAGCTAAAAGCTCAGTGAGGTTCCGAACATAGAATCAAGCCATAAATCAAACAATAAGTCAAGAAACATTTACAACATTTACAATAAGTCACACATGAAAAGGATACGTTCGTTCATTCGTTCGTTCTCCTGTCATTCCCTTATTCCTTCATTCGTTTGAAAATTCCTTCATTCGTTCTCCTGTCATTTATCAATAAAACCCTCATTCGTTCGTTCGTTCATTTCATTCAACCCTTTCTGGACATTGGCCAGGCTCCACCAACCTCCACCAACCTACAAGGTAATACTCGAGTATACCAAACGTTCACCCAGGTCACCAAATCGCCCGACCGAGTCCGCTTCTGGCTCGAGTCGATCGGTAACAAGGGGCAGGGCTCAGTTCAGCCAAAAGGCTTACATTCATGCACAAGTAACGTTCCAATCATTCAATCTTTGAAAATTTTACATTTATTTAGGTCGGGTGCGATAAAGTACACACCCGCCTAGAAAACTTGTTTTGGAAATCATTGAAAGCACTTAACACGTTATCAAACAATAATACAAGTCATGAAGTCAAGAAAATATAGCAAACAAGGAACACTCACCGAATTATGTAAAATAACGTCCAAAATGTCCTATCGGATCTTACCCTCGGTCACTGAGAAAACCTATGATTCAACGAGAAAGAATATTACAATTCATCTAGCAAAACAAGTAAGTGGAATCAAGGAACTAGACTAGTTACGAGTAAAACGGATAAAGGTGACTTTGAAGTGAAAAAAAGACCATTTGGATCTGTGGACGGAAATAACTAGGGTGTCATAAACCAAACTCAAAGGGTTATAACAGTTCCAATGGAAAACACTTGAATCAAAGTCAAGTCGGAATCCAACTAGATAGGCTCAGAAATATTATTTTTCGGAATCGTTTATGTGGTTCAAAATCAATATACATTCAAGTAGGTATTATGGCTTACATGTCTTGACTGAGAAAACCTTAGGTCATACCTCTATATTTTGGTATGAAGTAGTAAATAAACATTTGAAGGTTCAAATGGAAAAGGTGTCATGTTTTAAGATGGAAAACGGTCATAGTATTTGCCAAATGAAAAATATACAAGTTTAAATAGAATCTTAGCCCTCGAGCGAAAAATTGGGCAGCACGCCTTTTGTATTTTTCTATTTCCAGCCATTTATGGCTTCATTATTTTCCTCAATCAATCCCAACATTACATATAACATAAACAGCCACTCAATATGCTCAAGACAATACAAGGACAAAATCAACCTAATAATAAGTACGGAAATGACGTTTAGGTTAGAAACAAAAGGCAGATTTGCTGTTGTTTAGCGGAACTAAACAACTGAAGTGACACTAGTCGGATTGAGGTGCAATCTACACCGTTTTGAAGCTAAGAGAAAGGTCTACAATGTTGAAGAAGGCCCCCCAGTCCAGTTTGCAATGTATCTAGGTCAAAATTGAAATATACGAAACCAGAATCTCACAAACAGGTTGGCTAACCGCACAATTGTTAAACAACAATAACTCAGGCTACCGAAGTCCGATTGAAGTGTATCTTATGGTGTTTCGAAGCTAAAACACAACCATACATTTTTTATGAAGACCTCCAGGGCCAAATCATGCATTTTCATGATCAAAAATGGAAAACTACACGAAAACAGAATTCTGGGCGCGAAACAGGTTTCATGGACAGTCAAGGGTATTTCAGTCATTTCACATGCTACAGTGGTCTGATCAATCTGAAATTTTGCAGGCAACTATTTTATACTATTGGATACAACTTTCCTGTTTTGGCCAAAATCTAATTCGGTAAGGATCATGGTGAAAAGTCACGGTCAGATTGGGTGAAATGTCAACCCTGTTCGCTGAACTCCTACCTAGACCAGTCTGGGTATTTCCGTCTTATCTCAGGCTACCGAAGTCGGATTGGCTGAAAATTTACAGAAAACTAGAAAACATCATTCTCTACAACTTTCATGTTTTGTGCTAAGGCCAATTCGGCCTCTAGCCTAGTCGAACAGAAACGGGAAGAACAGGGGTTAGTGAAACCCTAATCTGGAATCTTTGCCCCAAACCAGAATTTTTGTGCAATCTATCACATCCAACATATATCAACTTCATTTTACACTATAACTAACCAACAATCCATGACTAACCAACACCAAACATATGAAATCAAAAAAATCAAGCATAAAATAAAAATTCATCAATCTTCACCAAAAATCATAAAATCTTCCACTAAAACATCTCTTTAGCCATCACAAGTCATGAATTCACCATTATTGAAAACAAACAATGGATATTTACACACCATACCTTGATAACTCACAAAAGGTAGTAGCGTAGGTCTCTTACTTCCAAAACAACTCCACCAACTTCCTCAATCCTACCTAGCTAGAGGTTTTTATGGAATAATCTCAAGATTAATCGGTTGGATTGCAAGATTTAGGCAAGATTAGAAGCAAAAGTTGAGAGTTTTCTTTTCTGGTCTTCTTGAGAGAGAGAGAGTCGGCCAAAGGCTTGCAAAATTGGGTGATTTTTGGGTCAAAATTGAGTATTAATAAAGGTAAGAAATAATGGTCAAAGTCCAAACTCGAATGAAAAAGCGACACGTAGCACCTTGTAAGTTTAACACTTATCCTTTTGTCTCTCCATCATTAACCATCTAAGTAACCTCTAATTATCTCTTAACATCTAGCAAATTAATCCCAGTACACAAAACTTAACCTAATTGGCCCAATTGTATCGAACTTTCCGCACTAGCGGGTCCCACGTCCGACATACGCTCTTAATTTCTCGAAAACTAACCGATACTAGAAATCATCTAAAAAGAATATTTACTCATAAAAATTATCTAGAAATTTTTCTAATAAAGAAAATACAGAAAAATATGCCATTAAATAGAATGAAACCCAGAAAATGAGAAAATTACGGGATCTCACACCCTCTCCCCCTTAAAAAAATTTCGCCCTCGAAATTTTACCTTCATTTGCCTCAGACGAGTCCGGAACTGTTTGGGTGCCTAACGCATAAGCTTTTGCTGGCCCACTAGTTCGGTTCCCTCTTTCATTTGCTTGTTTTATTTAGCTCCCTCCAGTTGCGGAATACTACATCCGCGTGACTGTCTCCTCGGACAGTTGCTAATTTGGTGCTCACCACTCCCACAAATCAAGCATTTCAGCCCTTTCCGCCAACAATCGTTCTCGGTATGATTGGCCTTTCCGCAATAGCCACAAGTCAAGTAGGAAGCCTTCTTTTGGCTTTCTGGAGAAGCCTCCCCATATCCGGTTTGGCTTCTTTTAGTAGACCTTTCATCTCTCGCCCCTACTGTCCATGGCGGGTAGGACAAAAAGTTCACTTTCTGCATTTTAGAAGGTGCTATTGATTCACTAGGAGGTTCTTCAATCACACTACCAACTGCACCTCTTTTCTGAGTTTGGGAGGCTTTTACTTGTGCCTTTGCATTCTCGATTCGTTGAGCCTTCTCAAGGGCCTTCGTAAAAGTATTCACTTGCGCCGCGGCTAACGCCTCTTGGATGTCCAAATTCAGTCCCTGTATAAACCGTCTTACTCTTCGCCGTTCAGTAGCTACCAGTTCAGAAGCAAACTTGGATAATCTTGTAAATTTTGTTTCATATTCGGCCACACTTAACGTTCTCTGGTGTAACCCAATAAACTCCTCCTCCCTCCTTTCTTGGACTAAAGGTGGGAGGTACTTCTCGTTAAATTCTCTTATGAAGTTCGCCCATGTCCAGATAGTTTGTTCTCTTTCCCACTTTGCTCTAATTACGTTCCACCATGATCGGGTCGGTCCATCAAATTGAAATACTGCAAAGTTCACTTGCCTTTGCTCAGTGTAGTTTAGGGCTGTGAAAATATTAACCATGGTTTCTATCCATTGTTCAGCCACGCCCGGATCGGGCCCTCCAAGGAATTTTGGCAAAGCAAACTTCTGGAACCTTTCAAGAGCCTTATCCTCGCCCATTTCAGGGTTCTGATTTTGGTTTACGGGTATTTGGCCTTGTTGATCCACCAGTCTTGCCAAGATATCCGTCATTTGTTGCATTGCCGTTGCCATTTGGTCTCCAGTTGCAACTCTTGATCCCTGCCCTTGCTCGGCTGACGTTTCCCTTTCTCCTCTTGATTCCGGGGTCCGCTTAGTTCCCCGGTCTCGACCACGTCCACGACTACGTCTCCCATCCATAGATATGTTTTTTTCCCTCTCTCTTTTCTTTTCTTTTCCCCAAAAGGTAATTTTAGTGAATAATCACAGTAAATTGACTAAGCACCAATTCCAGCATACCAAATACACAAGTAAACATATATGCACATAACACGCCATATCAAGGAGGCAGATAATCAAATACACAAATACATGTCACAAATACATATCAAGTTTGATAGATAATCATATACACGAATTCACAGGCTAACGTCATGTAGTAGCCATATATGGGTGCATCAAAAGAAAAGGGATACGTTGTCCCACACCCTGTTAACTCCGTCCGGTCTCTCACGTCACTTTCTATCCAACTAGATGTCCATTGACCTCTTAAAATCATTCTAACCAGACAAAGCCTGTTCATTTCCTAAAATGCGAATCTCAAATACTAAGCATCGCCTCAACGCTAGAGTACTCGGGCACAAGAATCCGAAATAAGACAATTCACATCTCGAGCTGGCCAGTCCCAAGAGTAAACCATCTACAATCGAAATTCCTACCCGACATACCTATCTATGGTCCTCAGATACCATGAGAGAGATTTAAGACCTATAACATTCACAATTCATAGCTTATGCTCAAACAAGCACTTATTCCTTCATATCTATTCACTACTCAGTCCAAACTCACTCCGCGCAGAGACCACGCGAAGCAGGCTCTGATACCAACTGTGACAGCCCCACTTTCCCATTAGGCAAACCAAAGGGTTCAGCGGACCGCCTGCCCAGCTCTCGCCGGGACTCAGTCGTTCACTCACACAAATCGCAAAAAGAACCACAAGAAAGAGCAAAACGAGGATCCAAAACTTAAAACAAAACTTATATACATTGCTATCTCAGAAAGAAGTACAACCGTCGAGAATACAAAAGTTCTCAAGTCACCATACAACCAGCCCATGCCAAGCACTAGGGCAAGAACCAAAACAAAACCAAAACTAAACCCAGCCAGTCGATACAGAGCTCTCGCCCTTGCTCGCCTTCCCCTGTTAAGGAAAACAAAACTAAAGGGATGAGCTAAAAGCTCAGTGAGGTTCCGAACATAGAATCATGCCATAAATCAAACAATAAGTCAAGAAACAATTACAACATTTACAATAAGTCACACATGAAAAGGATACGTTCGTTCATTCGTTCGTTCTCCTGTCATTCCCTTATTCCTTCATTCGTTTGAAAATTCCTTCATTCGTTCTCCTGTCATTTATCAATAAAACCCTCATTCGTTCGTTCGTTCATTTCATTCAACCCTTTCTGGACATTGGCCAGGCTCCACCAATCTCCACCAACCTACAAGGTAATACTCGAGTATACCAAACGTTCACCCAGGTCACCAAATCGCCCGACTGAGTCCGCTTCTGGCTCGAGTCGATCGGTAACAAGGGGCAGGACTCAGTTCAGCCAAAAGGCTTACATTCATGCACAAGTAACGTTCCAATCATTCAATCTTTGAAAATTTTACATTTATTTAGGTCGGGTGCGATAAAGTACACACCCGCCTAGAAAACTTGTTTTGGAAATCATTGAAAGCACTTAACACGTTATCAAACAATAATACAAGTCATGAAGTCAAGAAAATATAGCAAACAAGGAACACTCACCGAATTATGTAAAATAACGTCCAAAATGTCCTATCGGATCTTACCCTCGGTCACTGAGAAAACCTATGATTCAACGAGAAAGAATATTACAATTCATCTAGCAAAACAAGTAAGTGGAATCAAGGAACTCGACTAGTTACGAGTAAAACGGATAAAGGTGACTTTGAAGTGAAAAAAAGACCATTTGGATCTGTGGACGGAAATAACTAGGGTGTCATAAACCAAACTCAAAGGGTTATAACAGTTCCAATGGAAAACACTTGAATCAAAGTCAAGTCGGAATCCAACTAGATAGGCTCAGAAATATTATTTTTCGGAATCGTTTATGTGGTTCAAAATCAATATACATTCAAGTAGGTATTATGGCCTACATGTCTTGACTGAGAAAACCTTAGGTCATACCTTTATATTTTGGTATGAAGTAGTAAATAAACATTTGAAGGTTCAAATGGAAAAGGTGTCATGTTTTAAGATGGAAAACGGTCATAGTATTTGCCAAATGAAAAATATACAAGTTCAAATAGAATCTTAGCCCTCGAGCGAAAAATTGGGCAGCACGCCCTTTGTATTTTCCTATTTCCAGCCATTTATGGCTTCATTATTTTCCTCAATCAATCCCAACATTACATATAACATAAACAGCCACTCAATATGCTCAAGACAATACAAGGACAAAATCAACCTAATTATAAGTACGGAAATGACGTTTAGGTTAGAAGACAAAAGGCAGATTTGCTGTTGTTTAGCGGAACTAACACAACTGAAGTGACACTAGTCGGATTGAGGTGCAATCTACACCGTTTGAAGCTAAGAGAAAGGTCTACAATGTTGAAGAAGGCCCCCCAGTCCAGTTTGCAATGTATCTAGGTCAAAATTGAAATATACGAAACCAGAATCTCACAAACAGGTTGGCTAACTGCACAATTGTTAAACAACAAGAACTCAGGCTACCGAAGTCCGATTGAAGTGTATCTTATGGTGTTTCGAAGCTAAAACACAACCATACATTTCTTATGAAGACCTCCAAGGCCAAATCATGCATTTTCATGGTCAAAAATGGAAAAATACACGAAAACATAATTCTGGGCGCGAAACAGGTTTCATGGACAGTCAAGGGTATTTCTGTCATTTCACAGCTACAGTGGTCGGATCAATCTGAAATTTTGCAGGCAACTATTTTATACTATTGGATACAACTTTCCTGTCTTGGCCAAAATCTAATTCGGTAAGGATCATGGTGAAAAGTCACGGTCAGATTGGGTGAAATGTCAACCCTGTTCGCTGAACTCCTACCTAGACCAGTCTGGGTATTTCCGTCTTATCTCAGGTTACCAAAGTCGGATTGGGCTGAAAATTTACAGAAAACTAGAAAACATCATTCTCTACAACTTTCATGTTTTGTACTAAGGCCAATTCGGCCTCTAACCTAGTCGAACAGAAATGGGCAGAACAGGGGTTAGTGAAACTCTAATCTGGAATCTTTGCCCCAAACCGGAATTTTTGTACAATCTATCACATCCAACATATATCAACTTCATTTTACACTATAAGTAACCAACAATCCATGACTAACCAACACCAAACATATGAAATCAGAAAAATCAAGCATAAAATAAAAATTCATCAATCTCTACCAAAAATCATAAAATCTTCCACTAAAACATCTCTTTAGCCATCACAAGTCATGGATTCACCATTATTGAAAACAAACAATGGATATTTACACACCATACCTTGATAACTCACAAAAGGTAGTAGCTTAGGTCTCTTGCTTCCAAAACAACTCCACCAACTTCCTCAATCCTACCTAGCTAGAGGTTTTTATGGAATAATCTCAAGATTAATCGGTTGGATTGCAAGATTTAGGCAAGATTAGAAGCAAAAGGTTGAGAGTTTTCTTTTCTTGTCTTCTTGACAGAGAGAGAGAGTCGGCCAAAGGCTTGCAAAATTGGGTGATTCTTGGGTCAAAATTGAGTATTAGTAAAGGAAAGAAATAATGGTCAAAGTCCAAGTTCGAATGAAAAAGCGACACGTGGCACCTTGTAAGTTTAACACTTATCCTTTTGTCTCTCCATCATTAACCATCTAAGTAACCTCTAATTATCTCTTAACATCTAGCAAATTAATCCCAGTACACAAAACTTAACCTAATTGGCCGAATTGTACCGAGCGTTCCGCACTAGCGGGTCCCACGTCCGACATACGCTCTTAATTTCTCGAAAACTAACCGATACTAGAAAATCATCTAAAAAAGAATATTTACTCATAAAAATTATCTAAAAATTTTCCTAATAAAGAAAATGCAGAAAAATATGCCATTAAATAGAATAAAACCCAGAAAATGAGAAAATCACGGGGTCTCACATAAATCAGCACGGATTATAGTGAATAGACACGGTCAATTGGATGAACTGTCTAAAACTGATTACTGGATGCATCCTAAGGCAGTGAGGGTATTTTGGTCTTTTTATAGGCTACGCTGTATTGATTGGGTTGCAATTTTGTAGGCAATTATAAAACATCATTCTCTACAACTTTCATAATTTATGCTAAGTCTAATTCGGCCTCTAACATCACGAACTGGAACCAGACAGAACTGAGCTACAGTTTTCCAGAAATCTGAAATTTTACGGTTTCATAGGAAAATTTCTTCATTTTCTGCTTCAATCACTACCACAATCTCTTATATAAGCTTAGATATAACATATACTATCCATACAACAAGTATAGGCAGAAAATCCTTCAAACCCTAACTCATATAACTCAAGAACATACACTATATCCATCCAAATCATTATAATAGCTATCATCCACCTCAAATTTAAGGTGCTATGCCAAGTTAAGCAAGATTAAGAGTAAGAAATGGTAAATCAGCATTATTACTTTACTAAAGTTACTACCAAGAGCAGCCCTAGCTTTTCCTTCCAAACTTTCACCAACACACCACTAGCTAAACACTCAAAGAAAGTTTTAATCGGATTAGTTTCTTGTTTCCTCACTTAAGTGAGTCAAACTCAAGATGGATTGGTGTATCTCTCCCTTGGTTTTTCTCTCCATCTCTCTCGGCCAAAGCAAGCAGAAAATTATGAAGAAAGGAAGCTAAATGGTGATAAGAAGGCAAGACAATTTAGTCTTGGTCAAGGCCCTAGATGGCCAACAAGTGGCATCACCAATTTCCACTCATTTTTTTTTCTTTTCCTTGAAAAATTTGGTCAACATTTTTGGCCAAAGCTAGTTGAGAATGAGGGGATATTTTGCTCAAATATTAATGAGCTTATATGGTAAGAAAGTGGTGATCAAGTGGTGTGTTCAATCGGTAGTGCACGGTACACGTCGGTTCGCATCGTTTTTCCTTAAATCACACGTACTAGGGTTTTTACTTCCTATTCACTAACTTTTTATCATTACTTCTAATCACATATTATTTCTCACCTAAAATTCACTCTTAAGTACCAAATTTAATCCTTACTCCGTACCGGATAATTACACTACGGATACACGAAAAATCCTATTTCACTTCGAATTGAAATCGGAAAGGAAAATCATAATTTCCTATGATCATTGGCACTTTTCTAAGGTGATTGAGTAATAGGATAGTATAGAATAATAATTGCCAAATAATTTTCAAATAAAAGGAAATTTTCAAGAAATATATAAGGAATTTACAAGTGCTCACAATAAGAATACATGATCAGATCGACAGAAGGGTTTTTAGTATTCTTATAGATTGTGGGAGTTCTCACAATTTCCTATACCCCAATGTGGTAAGGAAATTTGGCCTGAGAATAGTGTAAGTTGCTCCTGTTAGGGTAGTAGTGGCTTATGGGAATTCCCTCACTACAACCACCCTATGCCCAGGGTTCCAATGAAAAATGCAGGGGCAAGAATTCTAAGGAGATGTGTTGGTTCTACCTGTAGGTGGTTGTGAAGTAGTATTGGGAATGCAGTGGTTATCTACTCTAGGATATGTTAAGTGGAATTTTACAGAATTGAGGATGGAATTTGTGCAAAAAGGCAAGAAGGTGGTATTAGGCGGATCCAAGCAACCATCAGTTTAGGTAGTTTCAAAGAAGCAGATGCAAAAACTCTTGAACAAACCTGAACAAATTGAATCAGCTCAACTATGTTTAGTGGCTGCAGAGAGTGACTGCAGAGAATTAACAGCAAATTGCGCCCCATGTGTTGATAGCACCTGTGCCACCATGGAACCTGATGTGAAGGTAAATACTTACAAACACCAACTTGAGTTACTTTTGTTGAAATACAGTGAGGTGTTTGACGAGCCAATGGAATTACCTCCTACTAGAATGCATGATCATAGGATTTATCTTAAGGAGGGTGTACAACCCATAAATGTTAGACCCTACAGATACCTTGCATTTCAAAAAGGTGAAATTGAAAGATTGGTGACTGAAATGTTGAATAATGGCATTATTAGACCCAGTAATAGCCCTTTTTCATCCCCTGTTGTCTTGGTCAAAAAAAAGGATAGTACTTGGTGAATATGTGTGGATTACAGAGAGCTTAACAAGGCTACGATAAAGGACAAATTCCCTATACCATTGGTTGAAGAGTTCTTTGATGAATTGTTTGGAGCTGTCATTTTTACTAAGCTGGATCTGAGGTTAAGGTATCATCAAATCAGAATGCATTCTGATGATATTGCTAAAATTGCATTTCGAATTCATGATGGATACTATGAGTTTATGGTTATGCCATTTGGCCTAACCAATGCACCATCGACATTCCAGAGTATAATGAATGACATAGTCAGACCTTTTTTGAGAAAGTTTTTACCGGTCTTCTTTGATGACATCTTAATAAATAGCAAGTCCTGGGTTAAGCACCTACAACATTTGACAAGGGTGTTTGATAAATTACTCAAACACCAACTCAAGGTGAAGAAGAGCAAGTGCTCCTTTGCTGTTGACCAGATTGAGTACTTGGGGCATTTAAATTTAGCAGAAGGGTTAGTGTAGATCCTTAGAAAATTGCATGCATACAACAATGGCCTACACCTGTTACTATCAAGGAGTTGAGGGATTTTTTGGGTTTGACAGGTTATTATCGCAGGTTTATTAAAGGCTATGGACAAATAGCAAGACCTTCGATTGATCTACTCAACAAGAATGCCTTTGTATGATGGAGCAACCACAGCATTTGATCAGTTGAAAATTGCTATGACCTCTCCCCCTGTATTAATTTTACCAGATTTTTTTTAGGAGCTTGTGGTAGAAACTGATGCTTCCAACTTTGGCATTGGAGCTATTCTGCTACAACGGGGGAAACCACTAGCATTTTTCAGCAAAGCTTTAGCACCTAAGCATCAAGACTTGTCAATTTATGAAAAGGAAATGTTGGCCATTGTTAATGCAGTGCAGAAATGGAGACCATATCTATTAGGAGGGCATTTTGTCATCAAAACTGATCATCAGAGCCTTAAATACTTGATGGCTCAAAAAATCTCAACACCAAGTCAGCAAAAGTGGTTGTCAAAGTTGATAGGGTATGATTATGAAGTGCAGTTCAAAAAGGGTACTGAAAATGTCACTGCTGATGCTTTATCCAGGTAGCCTCATGAGCCAGTCACTTCCTGGTCTCTCCATGGTATTACCACTGATGTGCTGTCTAAGATAGAACAATCATGGCAATCAGATCCTAAGGTATAGGAAATCATTCAACGGCTACTCTTGGGTGACACTTCCAAGGTCAAACACTATAGTTGGGACAACCAGATGCTGAGAAGGAATGGGAAACTGGTAGTGGGAGCAGACATGGTGCTCAAGGACAAGTTAATAAAGTTCTAGCACACTAGTTCTTTTGGAGGACACTCTGGAGTTCTGGTGACTTATCACAAATTGAAAGGCACTTTCTATTGGAAACACATGCACAACGATGTTTATAATTGTATTGCTGCTTGCGATGTTTGTCAAAGACATAAATCTAATTTGGCAACTTATCCAGGTCTCTTGCAGTCTTTGCCTATACCTGAACAGGTATGGATAGATATCTCTATGGATTTCATTGAAGGGCTTCCCTGAAAACAAGTCATTATGGTAGTTGTGGATCGGTTGAGCAAATATGAACATTTTTGTGCTTTATCTCACCCCTATACAACACTGGAGGTTGCTCAGTCTTTCATGGATCATATTTTTAAATTACATGGCCTTCCTCAGACCATTGTAAGTGATAGAGACTCTATATTCCTCAGCCAATTCTGAAAAGAGCTGTTCAAGCTATTGAAGGTCCAACTGCAATTTTCTAGTTCCTATCATCCTTAGTCAGATGGTCAAACAGAAGTGGTGAATAGGTGTTTGGAAGGATATTTGCGATGCATGACTAGCGAGCAGCCGCGAACTTGGTATTCCTGGCTACCCTTGGCTGAATTCTAGTACAACACGAACTTTCATTCAGCCACAAAAATCACTCCATTTCAGGTGGTCTATGGGCAACCACCTCCTATTCACATTCCCTATTTTCCTGGTTCTTCTGTGGTTGAGGTCGTGGATAGGAGCTTGGCTGCAAGGGAAAAGGTACTACATATCCTTAAGCATAATCTTCAGAAAAGCTCAACATCACATGAAGCAAATTGCTGATGGGCATAGAACTGACAAAGAATTTGCAATTGGGAATCTGGTTTATGTCAAATTGCACCCTTATAAACAACATTGCTCCAAGGTATTTTGGACCTTTTCCAGTCATAGAACAAGTGCGGAAAGTAGCTTACAAGTTGCAACTTCCTGATCATGCACAAATTCATCCAACTTTTCATGTCTCATTATTAAAAAAGAAAGTGGATTCTCATCCTGCCACACCTCATTTACCATCCGCTACCACTGATCAAGGCCACCTATTGCTCAAACCAGTAGCCATTCTAGATAGGCAAATAGCTAAGCGGGGAAATCAGGCAATCACTCAAGTTTTAGTCCAATGGAGTAACTCATTTCTAGAAGATGCTACGTGGGAATTCTTGCATGACTTAAGCAGAAGTTCCCTACTTTTAGTCCTTGAGGACAAGGACTTTTTCAGGGGGGAGCATATGATACATGCACAAATAATCAGCCTTTATATTTTTGTAATAATCAGACTTTGTATTTTTGTATTTGTTTTTCTTATTTGCATTCGGGTAAGCACCAACAGAAATAATGAATGTAGTGCACAAGTAGGAAGTCGGTTACATATTAGTCACGTGCATAGCACAGATATGGAAAGGCTGTGGAGTTAGTTATAACTAACTCTCCTATCACCGATTTTGCATGCATAAAAGGCCAGTGGTGGAAAGAGGAAGATCATCTGGGTATGAACAATTTCATTTTCATCATAAATCTCTTTTCCCTATCTTGTTATCAATAACATTTCCTCCTTCATCATCAAGGGGTGTTCTCCATCTTCATCCCTTCTGATAAGGAGTTTGGTCTCTTTCTGTCTTCTATATCAGTTACACCACACAAAGAAACAGTTAGAGCACATATATATACATATGACTTCTTAAATAAACAACCCATGTCAAGATTTGCTTACTGTATTGTGACAATTCATCATGATTCATTGCTCCACAATCTTCCATTTTTTCTCGATATTCTCTAACAAATCCTTCGCGTGGCCAATCCTCCTGCTCGTGGAGTCGATTATCACCAAAGTTGAGTATTCTTGTTCCCTGTACTGCTAGATTTGGTCTTCAAGGAGGAACTTTGTTGGCCTGTTCTTGTTCTAGGATTCAGACATTTTCTCTAACGAGTCTCTCAAGTCAAAGGTTTTGATCTTCTTTTGCCACTTTTTAGCATTTTTCTGTTGTTTATGTTGATTTTTTCATCTAGTCAAAGGTTAGCCCCAGTGAACAGACCAATATCCCCTTCCTTCTATTGTCCGGTGGTCATGAAATTTGTATGATAATGGCAGCTTTGGTGCATAGGAATCGATTTGGATTAAAAATTTTTGTTAGAGGATCATTATGTCCCAAACTTAAGATGGAGGACTAAAAGTGGTTTATGAAAAAGTTGAAGGACAATTCGGGGAATTTGCTCAGCGTTATACGTACGTAAAGATGTCCGGACCGACCAGATACCGAAAATGCACCCAATAAAACCCGGTGCTAATAGTACTTCTTCAATCTGCACATCCTGGAAAATTTCCATAATCAGAAGCTACAATTTCTTCTTCAGAGAATGGGGTGCGTTGCGGCTTTCCTTTCCCTTCTTCATTTCCTTTTCTTTTTTTCCCCTCGTCCATGTTAATATCGTTTTCTTAAGCCCTTGAAAATTTTGCATTTGCAGAAGCAGACAGCCAGAGGTTCTTTGGGCACAGCGTTCTGATAAAGTTTACTTGACGATTGCTTTGCCAGATGCCAGAGACGTTTCTGTAAAGTGTGAGATTGATGGCCTTTTCAGTTTCTCTGCCGTTGGAGTTGATGGCCAGTCCTTCAGTTTCACTCTCCAACTCTATGCAAACATTGTCCCTGAGGTTTAGTATCAGACTCTCTCTCTCTCTCTCTCTCAATTTTTTTTTTTTTAAGAATTTGAAGTGATTGAATTACTAGACAATTGTTTTTGCACGTATGCTGCAAATCAAGCATCGCCTGTTGAATTACTTTTCCTTTACAACTTTTATGGGAGTGTCAAGTGGTGGTTGCTAGTTGCAATATGGTACAATGTAACTTCCATGGGGCTGCATTTTTTTGGGGTAGATTTAACTTTATGGATTCAGTTTAAGATTTAGCGGGTTACCCCTTTTTCTTTCCTTTCTTTCTTTCTAATGGGTGATTCCTTGCTTTTACTGATTTTTGTTGGCACATAGCTCGGTTGTATGATGATTAAAAGTGCTGTTTTACATCTTTCTTTGTGATATGAGTTATTTGACCCGCTATGTAATATTTTTGGACTTTTACCTTGTATCGTTAGAATTTGTTTTTCATGTCAGATACATTTTATAGTGATTGTGAAGTCCGCAGTTTATATTCGAGGTTAATATCTTGAAGAACCTCAGTCTAATACCATGTAATGCGTCTAATCCAAAGCTGTTTTGTAAGTCATTGGCCAATGATACAATAGTTTTAAATTTTTTACCCTTTCGGGCAATACTCTTATAAAAATCTTATCTAAATTTGGCATATAGAGATGACTATGTGCAACACACTTAATGAGTAGGTTACTATGTTCCACTAGTCGTTTCTCTTCACGAAATTCTGGACTCTCTGGTATTTTCATATCTTGAAACTGTCTTCTCATTTTACCTGTGAGATTTGACATCACTTCTATTGCAGGGATGTAAAACGAAGATTGGCTTAAGAAACATAATATGTTCAATTCAGAAAGAGAAGAAAGGTTGGTGGAAGAGACTGTTGAAGTCTGAAGAAAAGCCTGCTCCACATCTTAAGGTTGATTGGAACAAGTGGTGTGATGAGGATGATGAAGAGTCAAGTGACTGTAAGTTTTTTACCTGCCTGTTATTGTTATAAAGCTTTTGCATCTTGTGATGATTTCTCATGAACTTTAAGTGATGGATTCTTTTCTATCTTTTCTAGTAAATCACATGTTATGGGTTATGAGAATGGGGTGTTGCGTTTTCTTTGCTTTAATGCTCTTAATTTATCTGATGTGTCTACTCCTCACAATAATAAATAGTAAATTAATCCCGTAGAATTTTCTTGCATAATGCGTATCCATCAAGTCATTCTTTGTAATTTGTGAAACAATCTGGTGAAGCATGGTCTTCTATTCTGATGTTCACCATGTTCAAATGTTGTGTGTTTTCATTGCTCTTGTTCTTCATTTTTTTTCTAACTTTTTCATGGGGAAGAGGTGAGTATTGTACAGTAAGCTTATTGCTTCTCTATTTGATTTTCAGCTTGTTGTACAGTAAGCGTATTGTACAGTAAGCTTTTGTTCTCTATTTGATTTTCCAGCTTGTTTCCTTTTTTTAAGCTGTGTATTAAAATCCACGTTATATTCTTTGTATTTGTTTACTTCCCAGATGTTGAGATACAGTTTTCTGTACTGAATTAGACATTTTAAAAACTAGCCTTTTCTTTCTCTCTATTTCGCTTCAGCTTTTTGTTCTTTTGATTATGCTTCCTAGATTTTTGACCTATTGAATTGCTCCTTGGGTGGCTAACTTTACTGGCAGCAAGTTGTTGTTAAGTAGCTGCTTGTCATTTTCCATCTCGTTTGCACACCATTTTGAGTACTAGTTCAAAGCAAAATGACTTCCCTGATTGCTACTTTCTTAAATCTGCTCCGTTTACTTACATTTCTTGTTCAATTTTCTAATACCTTTTCAACTAGCCATTGTGTCTGCCTACCTCGTTTGGATTGTAAAAGTATTCCTATGTGCTGAAAATTTGAACCATGAAACTCCTGATTTTGTAAGGGGAAAAAAGAAAGGAAAAAGGAGAAAAATAAGATTCTTTTTCCTGCACTTTCAGCTGTATGAACTCTGGGGTGTGGAGATGTTCTCTTTCCTATGTCCCATGGTCTCTTTGAAGAGCACCCACTCTCTCCCTTAAGTTTGCTATTATTTTCTTTTTACTGCTTCATTTTCTTACACATTATTCTGTTGTTAACTATCTGAACAAGAGCAATCTAAGGAGTTTTTTTTCTTGTCTTCATTCATTTTTTCCGTGTATGGTTATGTCACTAGTTCATTGTTGAAATAGATAAGAAGTGCCATCATTCCTTGTTATGTGGAAAGTTTTGGAATCTCTTAGTTTAATTGGAGGTGGTCTGTATCTTAATACCTGTAATATTTTGCCAAGTAGTTACAGAGCAAAAACTGGTGAATTTGTGGAGGAATGAGGTTAAAGTTTCTTTTTAAATTCTCAAAAATTTGAAGGATACGAGTATCTAGTTTTTAGTATGCAAACTTGGTAAAAGTGGCTATTGTGTAACTTGAAACAAAAGTCTAGTTCCAGCTTGTAAATGCATGAAAGCGTGTCACAAGGAATGAAGGAATATTATTAGGTATTTAGCTTTGAGTAAATGAACTTAGTACTTTTGCACCAAGTTATTGTACTGTTGTCTATTTGGAGGGTGGTCCTGTTGTGGAAAAGCGGCGGTGGCTGGAATGACGCGTATTTTAAACATGCAGGAGTTTTCTTGAAGATATTCTAATTGTCACTGAATTAGATATGATTGCTCAGCCAATTTTGCTTTCTGCAAGTTTCAATTTAAGACCTCAAGGTAGAAGTTTGTGTGCCTGGTGAATGAGTTGAGATGCTTGGCACCTACAATATCATGGGAATACGTCTGTAGCGACACGTCTGCTGGCTTTTATTATGCTTTTAAAACTGAATTTCATTAGTATGCTGCAGAACATGCTACTCGTATCTTTATTATCTTTCTCCTTATCCGTGGGTGAATGACAAGTGATGCTATTCATTTTGTGTGGTTCAAACAATGTTTGCTTATATCCCATAAATAAGTGGTGCCACTCTTTTTCATATTATGTGAAATCTTTCATGGATAATGTTGGATATGTTGCACCTGAAACTCGCTTTACTGTTTTATTTTGAGGAAAAACTTGCCTGCCTTTCACAATGTGTTTGACCAAGAGACATTGTCAGCACTTCACTGCTGGTGAACTTAAGTTGCTTCAACTAGATGATCTCAAAAACAACATTGGATGTCAAATGTCAATTTGATAGAGTAGGAACTGTGTCATTGGTCTTGCCATGAATTTTATAACATTTGCATGGAATATCCAAATATTTGGGAATAAGTGCCACAATATGGCTTCTAATATATTTTTTTTAAAGTTAGTTATACATATTCTGCTTATAGATTGTTAGCATAAAGGAGATGTAGAAGTAGTTTAACACAGGCACTATTTATAAACAATCTCCTGAACCCTACCAAAGGCTAGTTATATGTTGCTGCTGATTATGTGGCATTATCTTCCCTGCTTATGTGACGCTGATGTACATAAGATAGATTTTTTTATCTTATATGCTAATTATAGATTTGAGAACAAGAGTTTAGTTGTTCCTTGGTGACTTTTTTGAGTTGATTCTTGGGAGTTGCCTATTTTGAACTGAAAATCTTATGTTTTCATTGCTGCAGACTTGGGATCTGATGACGACGATGTTGTGGTAGTTGAAACATCCCTCTTATCCTCAAGTACTTTTGGCAGAAGACAAATAGTCATTTGTAATTTACTATAACACTTATTTTGTTGTTATGCAGCATACTGGTGAAGATGGTAGCAGCGATGATGAAGGAATGCTTTGTAAGTTCCCATTTTCCTTTCATAAAATACCTCATGCTGAATAAATTTGCTCATAGACAAAAGCAAGCCTGGAATTTTACATGATTAGAGCCTCCTAATTTTCAAATTTAAATGCAAGTAGTGCTTTTGCCGCACTCTATCTCTCTTTTATTGTAAAAGTATCATACTTTTAGTGGGACCTCTTTTTGAGATTTTGCTTGCTAAAGTTGCATAGTTATTGAGTTACATCATAAGTTTGACATAGGCACAGAATATTTCTCATCTTTTCACAGTTGAATTTTACGGCATTTGGATATCCTTATAACTGTTATGTTTTCCCCCAATCTCTCTCTCTCTCTCTCTGTCTCTCTCTCTTTCTTGCTTTTTTTTTTTTGTTACTGAAATCAAATGTTTCAAAGAAATCTGACTATTTTATTTCTGTTGGCATACACATGATAGATGTAGATGTGCCTGTAACTTGGGCTGCAGTTAGAACGTCTAAGATACTATAGTAGTATGACTTGCTAAGGATAAGTTTTTAGATGTGTCCACGTGCATGAATATAAGTTCAGACGAGCACATAGTTTATTGGTCAATTGAATAAGAGGAGCATGTAATGATCAACATCAAACAGCAGATGCCATGTATGGATGAAACACTTGTATATGGAGTAAGAGAATATCTGATAAAAAGGTTTCAAATAGTTTGATTGACAGTTCCTGGTGAATGTTTTTTCATGAAATAAACTTAAAGAAAATTGTCTTGTGAAATTGTTCGATTACATATTTAATGAGGACATGAAACACCTAAAGTCTCCTACTTACATGTGAAATTTGACTTTTGCTTCCTGCTTTTGATGTGGATTCTTTGTGAATAATAAATATGCTTTTGAGGTGCTCTCGGGGATGAAATGCTCCATATCTGCCAAGCCAAACAAAATCTTGGCCTTGCGCTTGCTCTTAGATGCAATGATGCAGGAGTTCTTATTCTGGGGAGGCTTTACTGGGAAATGGCCAATCACTGTCTGGTGTGATCTATGAATGTTATGCTGAATTTTATGAGCACGAGACTGTTTCTGAGAAATATGCTCCTGATTTTACTTTTCATTAAATACATTTTGAGTCCCTCATTAAGATTTACTCAAATCTTTTGACTGGAGAGTCTACAGAGAAAAAATCTTGGTGCCACCCTCAATGTCATGTCTAATACCTTTAAAAAAAAAAAAAAAGATAGTTCAAACACTGCAGAAGATGCCCTTCTGCAAAGCATATGGACATCCGCATGCTTGCAGATGGATAGACTTTAAAAGCCATTCATTTTCAAAGAAAGTAGACTACACGCAAACACTTCGTTGATAAAGGACAAACTCAAAATCTAAGCCTCAAATATCAGTGAGCATATACGTGCAAGTGCCATTTTCCTCTCACGTTGTCTACATAGCTTCCCCATTGCACCCTGAAACACATGGATGCTGGATATTTATGCAAGGAAAGAAAAATGGATATGCACTCCCTTAAAGGCATGTCAGATTGCAAACGTGTAAATACAACTTACCAGCTGGGAAGGTTTACTTCAGGTGAAGGTATTGTATTTGATGAAGCAAGGGGTGGGATTTGATGGTGGTGGATAGAACTGGGAAATGAAGGGGATATATGGAATTGGGTGGGCTTTAGTGCCTAAAAGGAGATACTTGTTGGAGTTGGGGAGATTCAATTTGGGGTTTGAATGGGATCCATATTGGATGTGGAAGAATATTTCTTGGGCTGTCTGGTGGGAGGTGTAGAATGGTTTGCAGCAAGGGCTGAGGATGGATTGGAGGTGGGACTTGTACTTGATTAAGTGGTGGGTATTGGATCTGACAGCTGTATCAAAATGGTTTTGGATGATGCTATGACCTTGGGGATAGATAATCTCTTTGAACCTTTTTTTATATTGTTCCTTTTCTTAATGATTTTCTGCTACTATATTGCAAAATCCACTGTGTTACATGATTTTGCCCGTTTCATTTTCCATAGCGGTAGAACGTGTATTCAATTCTGATGGCTTCTTAGCAGTTACTAGGAAACATCTGGATTCTTGTTACGAGTACCCTGTTGTCTATCAGAAGAAACATGATTTGTCCTTTGTTCCCTTGATAATTTTGTTACTTTTCTTGGTAGTTTTCCCTCTATAGGCTGCAACTGCGTCTGGAGTCTTTCAGTCTTCAAATTTTGTTACTAATCATGCTAATACCTGACCAGATTCTAATCATATTATGTGTAGAATCTGCAACCCTCGTCTTGTTTATTATCTGACTCCATCTTGCAGATTTACCAGACTTGGAGAAGGCAAGAGGAAACTGAGAAGACCTTGTCAACCAACATAGATAACAACACAATTTCGGTCTTTCTCAAGTGGAACGCTACTTGAACAGAACACAAGACATAACTATGGCTTGCTCCCAATTCTGCTCTCTGGTCTCTTGGGCTAGTTCTCTCATGCACAGACAAGCTACTCCTGTTGCCAAACAGTGACTGACTGACGTTAGATTCAGCAGGTAGTATTTATGGAATCATTACAATCCCCAATTGATGTCTAGGGAGGTGGTCTTTTTTTGTTTTTTTTTTTCCCTCTCTATATTGTGCTGTAACAGTTGTGGATGATATTATTTACCTCTAGGCTGTTTTTCCTATGATGTTTAACCAGAGCTGATAAAGAACTTAGGCTTCACTCATTTTAAACTTTAATGATACTCCACTGGTTCCCAGCTGGTAACGTTTTATGCTGAGGTTACGGTAGAATTAGATGTGTGAACAAACAGAATCAAACTTTAATAGTGCACTATTTGAGTTCAACTTATTTGAAAATAATGCCTCTTGAGCTCGATGAGTCCCCAAAAATAGGCCTTGAGCTCAATGCAACTCCTAAGGAGCTTGAATTTGGCACGTGTATGCTTGAGCTGAAAATGTCCATCTCAAGCTCGAGCCTATGAAGCCAACTCTGGAGCTCAATGTGGCTCACAAAGACCTCTTTAAGTCTTGGTGGAAGTAGAAGGTCAAGGGCTTAATCCATGCTTTCCATCAGCCATTATTTGTGGCTTTCCCCTTCCTTTCCCTTAAATTAGGTTAGAATAGATTATACAAACTGTGATCGTTGTTGGAAAAAAAAAATGCTCGAGCCTAAGAAGATTGAAGAAATGCGAGATCATTTTCTACTCAGCCAAACTGAAAAAATTAATCTCAAGCTCGAGTCAAAAAGATTGAAGATATGCAAATTCATTGAAAGGTTTCATTGATCTTCTACCTGATTTGTTCAGAGGTACAACCAAAATATTTCAAATAATGCTAGTGAACACAAAAAATATGATATATATAAAAGTGAACATGAAACAATTGTAAAGTTGGCATCAATTATGATCCTTTTTCGGGCAACAAGGTTGGAGGAGGAGATGATTTGGACGTTTATGGAGAAATCCAAGTAGGACAAATTGGCGTCTAGGAGTGTGCTCCCAATCTAGATGGCTGCAGAGATTTTGGTCAATTGGGACAAAATATGAGGGGGCAACCACAGGTGGTAAAGGCCTCTGTTAAGGGCTGAGGGCAGAAGTAGAAACTTGGAACAAGACTGCTTTGATAGGGCTGGTGAAGCATTTCTCGTGTTCTAGATCTACCATTGGTGCAATGGGTTTCTACAGATGTGCCATTGCTGCAATGTTACGGTATGGAAATCGGGAGTTTGTAAGGATTTTGTTTAACATTTTTTACCTTTTAAATTTTTACTTTACAAGCTTTATTGCCTTTTACATAAATAGGGTGACACAAAAATTGCACACATGCTATTCAAGTCTAGAGAAGCAAAAAGATCTAATTTATTCAAGAGGTAAAGACATTTTAATTATATCACAAACATACAGGTTCAAAGAGGTCAATGAGCTCTGGAGCCGAATACAGGCATTCAGGATTAGCTTTAGCTCGACGTATCCGAGATTAGCTCTACCTCATCGAGGTATTCGAGCTTAGCTCTCGCTCAATGCATTCAAGATTAACCCTAGCTTGAATAGCTCGATGTATTCCAATTTAGCTCTAGTTCGATGTATTCAAATCAGCCGTCGTAAGCTCAATGTATTAGACCATTGAACTAGAGTTGACCTTTGGCCAAACTGCTCACTGCCGGCAGCTTGAATTGACAGCCCTATTAATCTTCGCCTATAAGCTGATTTACAAGGTTCTAAGCTGCTTTTTATCATGTGGTTAATGCCCTGTCTATGTTCAAAACATAAAGAATCAATTGATTGCTCAACTATCCCTTAGAGTAAATGAAATTGATGGGAAATATTTTGGCTTAGGCAAATCTTGCTGGTAGTTTAGGCAACAGTTATCAAGCGTTTTGCTTTTGGTATTACAACGATCAATATTTCTTGTGAACAGCATTACAACTATTTAATATTTCGAGTGATCATTGGCAGAGTTATGGTTGCTATACTAAAGCATTTGCTGCTATTACTTTCCTCCAAACAGAATGCACTAGAATAATGTAACACCTACTTGGTTTTGGGAAGAATTAGAGACATCCTTTCCCCCTACCCGCCCAATCTCAGAACCACTGGGACTACAGGATGAATGCTACATTAGCACTTGCACAGAGAGAGAGAGAGAGAGAGAGAGAGAAAGAGAGAGAGAGATTTTATTCAGCATATTTACAGCCTCATCAAATTTGCTGCTTGTTCAGTCGCAATCTTGATTAGGAAAGCTGAAGAGCAATGGTCACCAACTTGAACATAGCATGACAGAGTTAACTAATGTCAGCCAAAAGGAACTAATTAAGAAGAATGAAAACAAAGAGAATGTAAAGCAAGCAATGGACCCGTTACTGAACCTGATTATTCACCTTCCCATATCATGTTGAACATTCTGTAGCTTTGTCTGTAACTTCGACTGGGGGAACTGGAATAGATTCCCACCATTCCTTTAGTCTTCGATTACCTTGATCACTTTGTATATGCTTTGTCAGCTTTGAGCTGATTAAGAAGCTGTAGATTGTCAAAGTGATAAGGATATATTTGAAGGGAAGCACTGCAAGTACAATGGCGGTTCCGGCCAATACTATCATCACCATATCCGTGTGCTGTAATTATAAGGAATAAAAATACATTAATGAACTAGTAGTACAGAATCAGATAAATAAAACCTAGAAACAGATTCAAAATTATAACACTTCCAATTAAGAGGAAATGTGCTATGGCTAAGACATCTAAAATTGCACATGCACGTTCCAGCCACAGCAACAAAATAACTACAACACGTATATTGTTGTAAATGCGGAAATCTTTATTTTCTCCTTCTTCCCCTCTTTTTTTTTTCTTTAAAGTTTTCTGTCTCAGTGGGGTGCACATATTCTTTTTTGTTTTGGTAGCATGATTTACTCCATTTGGTCCTTTGGGAGCCGTAGCCCCCAGCTATTTGAAATATCCAACTACCAAGCTACAATACCTATGGCAAGATATGTTTCCCAGCATTTATCGGTCTCTGCTAAATTTTTCTGAAGAGACGAGAACTCACCTTAGGAGATCTTGCAGTTAGTATTGTGTAAAGCTTTAGAATTGCTATATTCATCTGCTGCATCACCTCATGTACAGTTCGTAGTCCCTGTTGTGCTGATACAATGTTTTCCATTGTGGATTGGTCAGATGCAGTGCAAATCACAATTTTCTCATAGTTGCTTGGAATCCTCCTCCGATGCCTTATTAAGAACATACTGGCCACCATCCACAATAAGAATGCTGCTAGTGCCTTTCCTACCCACTCTCTGCATTGTAAAATGGGTGGGGTCAAATGATGGGAATGACTACATGGAATTAGATTTGTTGGTTTCAAAATGATAAAGTGAGGAAAGATCTGAGGAACTCACTTGTAAATTACTAGTACCACCAAGACAATGATAACAATGTTAGCTGCAGGTCTTTCCCATGTAACAATCCCTTGAAACCAAGGGAGCATCTTTTTAAGTGGTGTGAGAAGTCCCTGCCAAAAAAAAGCACCATTTTGAATATTTCAATTGATGAACTTGAAGAATCACTCGGAAATTGCATTTTAAGATGTGTACTTGTTGAATTTGGTGCCATCCATTCATAATGTTAGTTGGAATCTCCTGGGACATTTTATTTAGATAATTTGATCAACTAACCTCTGTAATATCAAAGGAAATGCAGATATGTAGGAAATAAGTTAGATACAAGGGAATGCTATTACTAAGAGATGTGCTGAGCAGTTTATTTTAATATGCTACCCACATTTGCTCCTCATATTGCACAAAAATGTTTCCATTTCTTTTGATCACACACCACCACAATATTTCCAAGTTGCCTATAAAGCTTTTCTATGTGGAATTATTAGCAGATTTGGAAAATTTTCCCTATAAGTTGACTGGTCTCCCCTGTATCTGCTAATTAGGCATTCTGCTTCCAAGATAGAAAGCACTCTCATGTAAATCAAGAAGGATACAATCCTCTTTTTACTTACCAGAAGAACCTGAGCAGTAGAGCTGACCCCTTCCTCTTTCAATTCCTCTACAGTTGCTCTGGCCATGTCCATATCTCTTGCTTCCTCTCTTGCTTGATTTATAGTGCTCTCCAATGAGGATAGTTTTTCAGTTTGCACAGTTTCACTTATTTCGTTCATGTCCGGACAAGGAACACATGGTTGGGATACATTCAAGTTCCTAAGGATAGTGCTACCACTGCATGGATGCTCAGTATTTAACTTCTTCAGACTTGCAGCAAGCTCTTGTAGGACATAATCTCCCTTTGGCAATTCCTCGCACAAGGTAAAGATTAAGAAGTTTTTGGGAATTGGTGGTGACATTCTAAGCAATTCTCTCGCAGCATGGAGCCTTATAATCCCCAATATGCTCCTTGCATGCATCTCCCATGCTTCTACATATGATTCCACATTGAACTTCTGCAGAAAATGATGCAATGACATAACCTCCTTCACTAGGGCAAGCCAATGATCACGTCTAGTTGAGCTTGTCATCTCTGGAAACTCTAGGATTATGCTCTCTTCCCTGCAGATTCATGAAGTTACTGAATACTGAACAATGTCTACTGCAAAATTGGTATTTGAAGTTCATTTTATGGTAAAGCAACCAGCAGTCATCTGTAACTTCATGAATTTTAATTTCATATGAATGAATAAATGAATAGGTCAATTATTCTGTTGAGCAGCCAATACGACATATATCCAAAAAATAGACTAATGTTTCACTAACTAAAAGGCCCCTGGTTTCCACAATCCTCCATTTTATAGAGGTTTTACAAAAAACTTGAAGCAGCTCCTACTGAATACCTACACCTCCCCCAATATCCTCTTTTTAGAGGTTTCCAGAAAACTAGAAGCAGTTGCTACTGAATTTACCATTCCCACACCTTCCTTCTCCCAGACCAGAATCTCAACTAAGCCATATGCACAGATATATTATATGAGAAAAGCTTAATCAAGAATATGGAAGTTACACAATATTTATACTCACAACTCTGAGGACTCATATAATATAGCCTTGTCAAACAGAGGAGCACCCCATGGACCCGTGGCTGTTGGTTTTATGCTTTGATTCATGTTCTTGGAAAGATCAATTTTAAGTGCATCTTCATAAGTCATGACTCCAGATGCCTCAAAGTAGAGGGCATAGTTTGTCAGCATCAGCCTCCCTGCAAAGTACAAGAAACCATTAAAGAAAGCAATCATAATGTCAGTGAGAAAAGGGTCATAAACATATTTAAAACACACCAGGCCAACTTGTGCCTCCAATGTGGCGCACTACTCTGTGTGTGCTTGCAGTTCCCTCAACATGCAATATAAACTCATCGTCTGCCAGCTCCACGCCTACTGGTGTTGCTTGATTTTGCAAGTGCTTTATGCATCTAGGAAAGTATTTAAGTGATGATGGGAAGATAAGTTGTTGAAATAAGAACACAGGAAAATGTATATTTGAGAGAGAGATGCCAATGAAACTAGTAATAAATTGCAAGAAATTAAATAGAAGGGATTATACATTTTGACTATGAATATTCCCGTGCTAGATGTTCTGAAGACTCCAAAATGCCAAGTCATAGTGTGCAGGGATATATTTCAGAGCAAGTCCAATGCAAGTTATTTTTCCATATCGGGGACCAAAAAGTTTAACCAAAAAGGGGCATCACTAAATTGAATGTAACAGAGATGCAAGGACATCACACTGTAGTATATACTTAGTGAGGTATCAGTTAATGGTATAGGCTTTACTTGCATGCTGTTCAGAAGTTTGATTACAGATTAAGGACAGTCCTAATTAACTGCATTTCATCCAGAAACTAACGGTTGAGTCCAATATGTTCACTAACCATGTCCAGCTAAGCCCAAACATAAATTACCAGAAAATCAACATATATGTTTAATAATCAGAAAATTAACACCTCTTTGTGCATCTAAAGAATGTTCCTTGTAAAAATCTGATTTACACAAAATATAGTCAATAATCTATGTAATAGCAGAGAAGTTGTTACAAGAATGATTACTTGTCAATTTCTTTTATGAATTTATCATAAGCAGGAAAATGAAGTTCATATCCTGTAGAGGCAGTAAGAGTCTCAAAGGTAAATCTCGCATTTACAACATCAGCGACAAGAGGAACAAGTGCTGCAAGCCACACAAAGGCATCTTCACCAGCACTTGCTGTGTGATCAACCTGTCAACAAACATAGCTGTCAATTACAACAAATGAAATAAATTAGAATCATTAACCAACAAATGTCGGCAACTTTTAGCCTAACTGGGGATACAAAAGGGACTTTTTATTTCCATCAAAGCACCACATTCTCATTAATATTCTGACTTAATGTATCAGGAACTATAGTTTCAAGAACTACTGTTGTTTTACGGAACTTCCACAATCTGCAATAAAAAGACAGGAACCAGAGATCACTTACAAGAAGTGGCATAATATCTGAATAGAAAAGGGAGGTTTCATCTTGTTCTGGATTAGTTTTTGCATACACTTTCCTGTCCTGTCTTTCTTTGGCCACACACTCCTGTAAAGTAAAATCACATGAAGATCAGGTACATAGATGTTTAAGCAACAGCATACCTCCCATATTTAGAAATGGAAGTTTTAACTACTTAATTCAAGACATTGTTGTTTGGTAATACAATTCGAAATTTTATAATACCGTCATTTTGTTATGAAGAAGTTGAATTGCAATCAAATGTTCCATAACAGCTTTACTGCATGAACAGAAGCAGAATTTTGTGTTTGAAGATTAATTTGTGACATGAAAGATCATTTCTTGTTTACTTGGGTTTAAACCAAAAAACAAAAAAGAGAAGACTTAATAAAATCTTTTTCTTTTTCAAGACTTAGTTATGTCTTGGAAAGTAGAAGAAGATGTCAAAGAGGATTGGTTGACGTGAGACTGCAGCATTAGTTTTGATACTCTATCTTCTATATCTGTCATTTTCATTCTCTCTGTTCTGCTCCAAACAACCTCTTCCATCTTGGTGATCCTCATAAGAAGATTACCAGATATCACATTCTCCATGATTGAATCAAACAAAAAACTTCACCATCAGTTAATAACTAATCCTGGAGATAGGACCGGACACAGATGGTTATGAGTTGGAGACCTGAACATGATGAATTTATCTGCTTTGTGAAATAACTTGTAAATCTCTTATATGAATCACAACTTCCAGTTGTTAAAATATACCAAAGTAATTTTTCTTAGCAATTCTTATATCCACCAGTGTGGAGGCCAATTGTGGATTTGTCCACCTCGGCACCGTCTTGGGCAGGAGAAGTCCTCTACTGCCTGTTGGTGTACCTTGGGGGGCCTCCCCAGGATTCGAACCCTTGACCTTTAAGGCCTTTGGGTTGGAATGCCTGGTACCACTTGGGCTAGTATCACATGATTTTGGTCATGGATCACATTATTTTTTTATGTTGTTCCTGCCTGCTGACAAGCTAAGCTCAACTAAAGAAGCCCAAGTGGTACCAGGCATTCCAACCCAAAGGCCTTAAAGGTCAAGGGTTCGAATCCTGGGGAGGCCTCCCAAGGTACACCAACAGGCAGTAGAGGACTTCTCCTGCCCAAGACGGTGCCGAGGTGGACAAATCCACAATTGGCCTCCACAACCAGCAAATCTAAACTCATATTTCTCATGTGCATTTATGAAGACATAGTTCTAATTGTCCTCAGTGTAAGACGTCAACTTAGTTTCACATCCAACATCTCAAACATGTCATTTTTTAAATGAGAGTTGATAGATATCTAATATTTTTCAGAAACACACTTTGTGATTGAAACTCTATCCTACTTAATTAAAATGAGTTCAAGCATGCACATTCCAGCTAATTAGATTTTAAAGCACATAGAGGATGGTTGTATCTGAATGCAAGGAAAAGAACACCCACCATGTATGACTCTTCATCAGTTGAGTTTGGCATCTCCCAAGCAAGCATCATATCGAATGTGAACCGACTAAAGGAGCCATCACTAACTCTTTCATGCATACTATTGCACAAGTTTTTAAGCACTTTTGAGCAGCAATACTCCACCAGTTTCCTTGAATATCCATGCAATATTGGATCCAATCCTGACTCAAATTCTTTTATCAATGCATCAACTGAAGTGTCCAGCACTCTGAAATTATTTATATGCTTGTAAGTCCTTTTTATGTCAGCTTTGTGTGGAACTCATAGTTCCTCAAGTCTAACTCGAGTAAATGTTTCATTCAAAAAGAACTATAGGCAAGCAAAGGAGAATGCATTCCACATACGTTTGTGTACTTTATGTTAAAGGAAAGCAAAGTTTCGGTTTCAAATTTGCAAATTTTGCAAAGCGATCTTCCCTTTCCAAAGGAGCTACAATATTGAGCCAATTACTAGAGCTATCAAACAGGAAACACTCTCATTCCTGCATATGCTATACAAATGGTAAAGAATTCTCAGGAGAAACTAAAAAATTGGGTAAGAGTAAAGGATTAAAGTGAGGAATAAGATATGACACATGGGATATTGGATAGGTGTGACAAAAAAACTGTAACAATATTCGTGCATCTTACATAATAATTTAGATTGGTAAACTAATAGATGCATTTGTGTCTGGATAAATTTTTTTTTTTATGTTTTAAAATGAAGTTCTTTGAAAACATCTCTTCTTCCATTTCTATGGAATTTTTGGATAGTACTAGCAAGTTCAAAAGAGGTTTCATATGCCTCTCTACCCTACTCAAGTTCAATATGAACATAAAACCAAGTTTGTACAATTTCTTGCTGCCTCGTTCTGATTTCACAGAATCAAGCACGATGTTGATGAAATAAAATCCTTAATCTAGCGCACTAAACCATGGACAGGTGCAAAGAAAAGGCTGTGAATGGTTTCCAACAGTTTGAATAACCCCTCCAATGAGACAACCATATCTGATATCTGAGATAGTTATAATGTATCCTTTATATTCAAATAGCCGATTTATTAACTAAGACCCCATGACAACTAGAAATCCTATTGTCCTGCCCTTTGCTACACTTCCAGACCAAAACTAAGGAAATCATCACAATGGATAGAAACAAAAAGATAACTGCTACGAAAATATATTATATTTGAAACCAATTAGTGCAAAGAAAAAATGGTAATATCAGTACTCAAGAAACAAGTTCATCTAGCAGTGTCAAAGAATTAATTGGACTCATCCTTCATTGCTACAAAATGAAAGAGTCTACTATCCCTGCATATTATTTCTCAGCCACTCAAGAAAGCAATCACTTGGTATACTTTTGTTCTTATTCTTGAGCATACTTAAAAAAAAAAAAAAAAAATTACCTAACCATTTGGGCAATGGCAACCCTTTTTTTATTAAAAAAAAAAAAAAGCATATTACAGGGACATCCTAATTCCATGTAGAAACAAAAACAAATTTGTATTATTTTCTAAATGTAAAATGAAAATCATATGAAAAATAGCCAATCTTCTAACAGAACAAACAAGAGATCACAGAGGGAGAGAGACAGAAGAAGAGATATACTGGGCGCAGCGAAGAATGACATCGTTGACAATGGAAGAGAGATGCTTCTTCTCCATGGTCTTGCAGAGGCTTTTCACTTTCTCCTCTTACCAGATAAAGGGACGAGAGATACTTGTCATTGGTGTTCGGTTTCTCTGTATTTGGAGATTAAACTGAAGGCGTATACATTGACGTGAAGCAAGCGAGAGGTGAGCCGAGGACTGCACTACTGACGAAAGTGTTTTGCCTCCAGTGAGACACTTGGCAACCATGCAACACTTGTTGGCATTTGGCATCTGTAGCTTAGACTCGGCTTTAGTCTAACGTCGGGAATTCGGACCCTGTGCTTTCATACATTTTTTCTTTATTTTTGGTAACCTCCCCACAATTGTTAAACGAGTCTATAGTAGCAAGGCATTCATATGCCTTCGATGGCTAATCACATAATCTATATTATTGGCTAAGTCACGCTCCGAGTCGTGTTTATCCTACTATATACTCCTTTCATCCCAATATTAGAGTTGTTTTTTGAAATCCAACTTTTTATGGAGGCATGATAATCATTATATGTAAATAAGGTAGCATTGATAAATTTACATATGTATCCTTTAAATTCAAAATATTCTCTTGATATATTTGTATTGAAATTTTAAAAAGTTATTTTTTCAAATGGTAAGATTGGAAAGCACATGTAAAATTTAAAATGATAACCCTTATTTTGGGACATTAATAAAGTGAAAACATGACAATAACAATGAAGCGGAGGGAGTACATCTTTTTAATGGATAATCATTTAAAATCAATGATTCAAGAAATATGCACATGCACGCTATTCAGCTTAACAGTACATCTTCAAATAAAAATGAAAAAAAAAAAGCACAAAAGGGAATTCGCTGTGAAGTAAAGGTTATTAAGATTGTAGAAAGCTAGCAATATCCCACAATTAAACAAAACATCCACCAGTTAGCATGTACTATTATACTATGCAAAATGAAATGTAATCAAAACAAAGTACCATACATATGTTGGAATATGAAACCGGCTTGTGATGTTGGAATTTTTTTTTTTTTTTTTAAATTGAAGGTGGCAGTCCCGGAAAACTGGGATAAGTAGAATAGGGAAGCAGCAGTTGCCTAAATTTGGGGATATGGAAGTTAAGATGGTTACATAGTAATTGCCTATACATGGGGTGTAGAAGTTGAGATTTTTGCAGAGTGCTCCATCATGCAGGGGCAAAATAGGAAAAACAAATAATGACCAGATTTTTTAACGCCAAACCTTGCACTCGGCATTATATATAAAAGGTTATATAAAAGCAAGTTTTTCAATTACATCATGTCCATCTATTATGTGGCATAACTAATCGAACAGGATTAATGGGATCTAATTGGGTTAATTTTTTTTAATCTAGCCAATCAAAAGCAATCTCTCTTTTGAAAACTTTATCTTCCAAAAAAAAAAACTTTCATCAGTCCATTAAATTTTGCTTTTTAAGAGTCAATATGGCAGGTGCCTTGATGTGGATAAAGTTACTATAATTTATGAATTTTAGTATTTAAAAAGTGATATTTTTTATTTTGGAAACTTATGCCTTAATGTGGATAAAGATACCACAATTTATGAATTTTAGCATTTAAGAGTTGATATTTTTAATTTTGAAAAACATAAGTAAGAAAAGAATTTTATAGATGAAAAAGAAAGACCATTTCAAATAAACTAACAAGTTGGTGGAGCGAAGGTTCTATGGCTATTTGTGCTTCAAATTCATCTGTTCCTTTTTCTTTTCCTTTTTTTGTTTAGTTATCATCTTTTTTTCCAACGTAAGTTCAAAAATCTAATAATTCTTTTTTTTTTTTGGTAAAACTAAGAACAAAAGTGTGGCTAATTTTTTGCTATTTTTTTTCTAAAAGATGCATGATCCTACAACGGTTCCTAAAGTGATTTATTGTTATACCTTTAAATTTTTTTAAACTACAAAGAGATAGTTGGTTCCCAAATTCTAAACCAAACCAAAACAAAACCATAACAACTTTGCCGAAAAATAGATGAAACTTTTTATCTCCCATAGAATGACAAATTGAAAGGAAAATATAATTTATTTTGGAAGAAGGCATAGAATAATAGATTTGTAAGACTTGTAGAAGTATAAATAATAAATTCAATAAAAATGGCAAAACAAGCAAATCATAGATGATATTCTAATTCTCTTCATTAAACAAATCATATGTGCTAAGTTTAATAGGTTTATTTTTAGGACAAAGGTTAGATATGACATTTATCATGTGAATCCCTTAAAACACTACAAGAAAATTGCTCATCAGTGACAACACAAAGTCATCACAGAACATACAAATATCGTCACAAATATCTTTTATTGACGACTTTTTGATCGTCACAAAGTCGTCACTAAATCCCCGTCGGTAAAAGTAAACAGTGACTACCTAAAATGTCGTCACTAAATAGTTGTCATTAGTGACGACTTTAAGTAGATCATTTTTGACAAAATATCAAGTCGTCAATAAAACACTTCCAGATTGTCGTCACTAATGACAACTATTTAGTGATGACTTGAAATGTCGTCACTAAATAGTTGTCATTAGTGACGAAAATTCGGAAGTGTTTTATTGACGACTTGATCTTTTGTCAAAAATGCTCTACTTAAAGTCGTCACTAAAAAGCACCGAAAGCCATTGTATATAACTATTTTACTCACAACAATTGTCGTCACAAATGTAGCTTAGATTTAGTGACAATCTCTGTTGTGACAAGGAGTTTTTATTTTCTATTTTGTGACAACTTTGTTTTGTCATTAGATAATTTCTCAATAGCTTAATAGTCATAATTTGGCCTGTAATCATTGCTAAATCATTGATTTTAAACAAATCATACAAATAAACATGAACGATTGATAACCAAAAGTATTTGCATTAGATTACATGGTAATAATATAGCATTCTCAAATGCCAAATTCAAGTGTACATTACCCAACTAATGCCTAGAAAAATAACATTTGTCCAAAATATCACTTGTATATATGGTACATTTACAAAAGCAATCACAGTTTAAGAAATTGAAGAACATCTAAATGAACCACTCCATGAGCAAAAGGCAATTTTGTCTTCAACATTCTTCAACCATAACCATAGATATCTTCCAAAAGCTAGTATGAATAGCATTTATCTGTCATAAAAGAGTAAAAGAAGTAGGTAAGGGAAGGAGTACAATAATAAAGAACAAGTAATGAGACTTAGATTATTAAGACAAAAATTACAATTCATTAAGAACCTCATATAATTTGGGCCCACATATTACAACACCAGCAAGAAGTTAGAAATCACAATCCAATCTATACAAATACAACACTGCATAAGCTCAACTAAAGAGCTCTCTAAAACAGTTTTTTTTTATTTTCTTTCTTCTTCTTTAAATAGCTCAACTTATTGAACAATTAAATTGGACTCCCACAGTAATTATTGTTTAATCTTTATGCTTTTGGTTGTTTATATATTAAAACACAGAAAGCAACTTATTGTACGAGGTGTGAATACAGGAGGTACTAGCCCTCTTTGATTTTAGGAGTTTATGCTTCAAAAATCATGAAGGAAACGATGCCTCTGTAGGATTAAACTGTGCAAAGAGAATGAGCCATTTGCCTCACAATGTCAAAGTGAAGACCATCTAAACAGGTGAAACCAATCAAAGTTCACAAACGCCCCCTTTGCATTATATTCATTTCTTTCAAGTCACTACATAGGCAAAAAGAAGATTGCTATCCATGCATGGTCTGTCGCTTGTACTTGAAAATAATATACTATTGCAGATGAACAATCAGATTTTTACCTCTATTGATAAACTAACAGCACTATATACATGATACCTAGATATTTCCCAAAGAATAAGTTCAGATAACAATGATGCATAACATCAGCCCCAAAAAATGTTATTACACAACCATCAGCCCCATAACTATAACCATAACAAAAAATAGTCCACAATGATGGATAACATCAGCCCCAAAAAATGTTATCACCAGCTATTACCAAAAAATAGTCCACAATGACTACAAGTTACCAAAAACTACATATCAACTATAACCATAACCATAAACTACACAACCATAACAAAAAACGGTCCACAATGATGCATAACATCAGCCCCAAAAAATGCTATTACCAGCTATTACCAAAAAATAGTCCACAGTGACCACAAGTTACCAAAAACTACAGATCAGCTATAACCATAACCATAAACTACACAACTATAACAAAAAATAGTCCACAATGATGCATAATATCAGCCCCAAAAAATGCTATTACCAGCTATTACCAAAAAACAGTCCACAGTGACCACAAGTTACCAAAAACTACAGATCACCTTCTCCAACTATGATAGCAGATTCTTACATTAGTAATTCTTAGCAGTTGATCTCTATCATCTTTAGGAAGCTTGCCCTATTTAGGTGCTTTCCACTTGCCATACTTTCAAATAACGCAGCTTGCCTCTGAAATGTATCGCTGAGCACCTTCTCTAACTAGTCTTCCACTTATTTCAGAAATAGTAATGTTCACATTTTTTCCAGCTTTCTTTTCATTTGATAGTGCAATATTACGCGTATATCCTCTTTTTCTTTTTAACATCACTTGGTCTAGTAGATACAAAGTAAACAAGACCATAAGTGCTAACAATAGCAGCCCTGGCAGTAATTAGTTAATTAGAGTAGAATTACACGTAAAACTGACATACCTGAACCGTTTGACTCAAGGTCTTGCATACTTTCAGTTTCATTGCTTTGACAACCAATAGTTTGATTAGATCCAACATGCTGTGAAGTAGGAGTTCCATCAGTTTGCATCCCAGCAGCTTCTTGTGATGTCATTCCATTGCCAGAAGATTTTTCAGCAATCTGTCTACTCTCAGCTTGTATCAATCTAAGGCATTTAAAGGAAGGTGAACAAACCATGTAAGAATTAAAATAAGTAGTGACTTGATTGCAAAAATTAAAGAAATTTGAGGGGGTCAAATTAATTAATTTTGGGCCATAGCGAAACAAGGGGAGACTTGGGGGGCCGAAGTGCAATTCTTGAAAGTTTTTCTTGCAAGTTCATGCAAAGTTACGAAGCTTATGCTTCTGCAATTTCCAGCTAACATCTCTGCTGCAATTTTCACTCAGGAGCTTTTGCAACCCCATGGAACTTTCGGCAAACAAGATTCATGCAGCACTTTGATCCATTTCCAATTAAACATGGCTAAAACCTAGTAACAATGAGATTCCTGGAAGACTCTCATGCAAGTTTCATGCAACAAAAGAAGACAAGAAGTTTTTGCAACTAATTTCTGTTAAAATTTCAGCGACCGAAAAATGAAAACTGCTGCACTTTACTTCTACCAGGTTTTCCTTGCCGCAAAACTTTGCAGTTTATCAAATTACTTTTTCAAATACAAGACATCAAGATCAAAACAGCAAGACTACCCTGCGGATTTTTAGCATGAACAACCAAGAACTAACATCAAAGGGATAAAATAAACTACCCTATATCAGCCCATAAGACTGCCTAGACAGGAATGTGCTAAGCAAGGGGGAATACAAGCAATGAAAGAAAGAAAAACAATGACAGCATGCCCCCTTGACGAATAGAAAATGCAGCCCTCTAGTCTTAAGAATATCAATGGAGTTACCCCAGTTTTATCAAGAGAAACAGATTTTTAAGACACAAAACTACCCAACCAAAGGAAAAAAACAGCCATGAAGGAGAGGTTCATGAGACAACGTGTATGACCTAAAAGCACCAAGACTAACCCAACTCTCAGTCGGGCATTTCATCGAACATCGGCTGGGCATCAAAATTTCAGCAACTTCTCACTCAATTGATGTAAATCAGCACCCAGAAGTTATTCAGAAAAATGAATATCTCAATCCAATCGAACCACAAAAACACGTATGTTCAGCAAGTTACAAGCAATTAACAAGAGAGTTGCAACAAATAAAACCACGGGAGACCCATCTTAAGGATGCAACACAAGAACAAAAGCAGCAAAAATTTTGGCAATTTGGACAAATAATCATCCTCTCCGAATGGTCTAAATGCTTGCTGGCATAGTACATCAGAAAGTTCACCTCCAAATTCCAACCAAAATTTACCCTCATACGAGTCTCCTCTCAATCAATTTCATATTACTAATTTGCTTTCATACCAAAGGAACATCACGCAAAAGGGAAATAGAACAGATGCTAAACAAACGGATGCCAAACAAAACCATCCGAATCTTTCAACAAGAACTCTCATCTCTTTCATGAAAATGAACTACTTTGACAAACGTGGACTGGCCGAATGTTATGCAAAAACGGAAATCAATTTGTCTTTTGAAGTTGTACTCTCAGTTGAGCATTTTGTCAAACAGGTTGGGGCATAAAGAATTTCTACGATTCTTTGTTCAATTAAAGCTAGAAGTGGCCCCCAAAAATTGTCCGAAACAAAAATTCAGTCCAATCAACCCCATAAAACATATACGGCCAAACAATTATGAATAATCACTGGAAAATTGCAAGAAAACTGATTCACCAGAGAATAATTTTAAGGTTGGAATTACCATACTCCTTCTGGGTGATGGTGGAAATTTTCGGAGCTGACAGCAAATTGCAACTCCTCCGCTCGGCTTTTCCTTTTTCTTGCCCAAAAGCTTTTCCCTCTGTTTGTTTGTGTTGCTCAAGTGTTCCGTTGCTTTAACTCAGACCAAGTGTTCCGTTGCTTTTGTTTTCAGAATGTGTTCCGCTGCTTTGGTCTTTGCTTTGCTTTGGATATTGTTTTTGTTGCGCGGCACTTTCACTATGATTTGATCAAAATTTTGACTTCACTCATTTTCCCTCCATTTGATACAAAAAATCATGTTTTTTTTTCTGGATTTGTAATACGGTTTGAACCATAGATTTTAATGCTATAGTATTATTCTTTATTTTTTAGCAAAAAATAAAAATTTTCATCAACATAGGTAGCAAAATTTGTTAATTTCATATAATTGAAAATGTACTTTTATAATTTGCTAATATTTTACACTAATTTCTTATAATTGCAGCACTAAAGAACATTATGTAATTGAAAATAATTAAACTCAAATTATATGGTTATAACATAGTTTCAATAAAAATAATCATTTTCCTAACATTTGAGACCAATCATCATGCTTTTTTTTTTTTTTTTTAATTTGGTTTGAAGCATAGATTAAACACAGACTTTCATTAAAAATAATCAAATGCTATTAATAAGACATTATTGTTAAGTCAAAATCAAAGAAAATTTAGTGATGACATAATGTTATCACTAATTTATTCAAGATTATAATGACAAGAAAAGTAGTCACTAATTAAATTGCTAGTTTTTAATATTGTCAATTGCTAGTTTTTAATACTTTTGTGAAAATATTGATAATGGTTGAGAAAATTTTGTTACATTACTGCAAGTGATAAATGTACTTTTGTTCTTTTTCAAACATTTATTTTAATGTTTAATTTTGTTTAAAACTATTGTACTAGTATAGATTTACAAGACAAAACTTAAGTTCTCAATAGTTAAAAAATTCATTACAGAGAAAACACAAGTAGTAGTTGCAAAATGTGTATAAATTACAGATATTTTAATGTGTATAAATTACAGTTTATTTTAATGTTTAATTTTGTTTGAAACTATTTTACTAGTATAGATTTGCAAGACATCGATTTATGGGTAATTTCTCTTTTTTTTTTTGCTTTCACATATTTAATTTATGTTAAATACAAAACCTACCAGTTTCCTTTTCATAAAAATATTAGTGCAACATTTTTTGAATTTTACTTACAAACATTTATGTATTTAATATAAATTAAATGATTCAGAGTGAAATGCCCATAAAGAGTAGAATATTTGTTCATGTAATGGAGGAAACCCACAAAGAGTTGGTACTTTATGGGGCATTTCTTTTTTTAAAAAAATTTAATTTATGTTGAAAAGATAACCTGCCAGTTTTCGTTTTGTAAGAAATCAGTGTAACACTTTTTGAATTTTACTTACAAACATTTATAAATTTATCATAAATTATATGTTTGAGAGTAAAATACCCATAAAAAGTTGGTACTTTAAATAGATAATGCTCATTTGCCCATAAACTACACTCCCTGAAGGCTATTTTGTTAATTACTTTGTAGTACTTTGTTATTCCTTTGCTAATACTACTTGGCATGTAGTACAAAGGATAAATCTAGCATAAATTTCTTATTCCATTGATAAAAAGACCTACCTGCCTTATAACTATTGTAATGAAAGATATATCTTTAGAGTTTATAACAAATTATTACTAAAGTTTGAGAAAATTATAAAATATTTATGTTTATCAAGATACCATTCGCAATTTCCTAATAAAAAAATAGGGGCTAAATTGTAAAAGCTAGGGTGCCATAATAGAAATAATAAAATTGATGTATTACATATGGGGGTTAAATTGCAAAAGTTAGAGTGCCATAGTAGAATTAATGAAATTGGTGAATTACATATGGGGCTAAATTACAAAAGTTAGGGAGTAATAATAGAATTAAAGAAATCGGTGTACTACATATGAGGCTAAATTGTAAAAGTTAAGGTATCATAATGGAATTAATGGAATTTTTTACAACATTTGGGGCTAAATCGCAAAAGTTAGGGTGGCACAGTAGAATTAATGAAAGTGACTTAGAAATAAGTACTTTAAACAGTGACGATTAATTCTTGTCACTAAATCCGAATCGGTAGAGTGACAGTGACGATATTAGAAGTTGTCACTATATAAATCATTTTAGTGACAACGTTTTTCAAGGTCGTCACTGAAAACTTAGTTGTTTTGAACAATTATGACAACTTTCCTTGTCGTCACTAAACAACCACGTTTTGTGACGACTTTTGTCGTCACTAGAAAATGTTGTCACTAATGACCATATTTCTTGCAATGTAGTTTGTGACGAAAATAACGGGTCGTCACTAAACATTTAGTTGCTTTGATGCAATTGTGACAACTTTAGGAGTCACGACTAAAGAAACTCCTTTTGTGACGACTTATTGTCATCACTACAAAATGTTGTCACTAATAACTTTTTTTTTAGTGATCAGTGACGACAACAAAAAGTCGTCCATAAATAGGCCAAACAATAGTGATGATGTTCTTAATGTCGTCACTATTGTGTGTTCTAATACTCCCGCGCTCTTGCTAAATCTTGGCGGGAATTTACTAGTGACGACTTTTTTAAGTTGTCACAAATGAGTTGACTCCCATTAGAGATTTGTGACGAGTTAGAAAGTCGTCAATAAAGGATCCCCTTTTGTGACAACTTTTTTTCGTCACAGAGAAAAGTTGTCACTGATGACCAATTTTCTTGTAGTGAAAGTAACTTTCCAAAATATGAAATAGTTAGTCCAGTCATTAAACAGGTTGTTTCTTAATGGGCATCCATTATAAAATTCCTTTAACAATATAGAGTAATTGAGTTGTTAATCTTATACAATACGTTACACATCTATTATTTTATAGTAATATCTTGACTCCCCTTTAGTCGATAAATATGGAGTAATTGAATATTAATAATAGAATAAATGTATATAATGACAAAAATATATATTCAATGCATTTATTTGTTTATCTAAATTTTATTAAAAAATTCTAATAAAAAATATTAAACTTCTCATTGGCAATATCTTGTTTCAAGTTAAATAATTTTTTAAATTTAGAAAGTCTTGATCTAATGGCTATAGTTGAGACTCTAGAAATTAAAGATCTTGGGTTCAAATCCCTTATTCCCTCTCCACTTTTTCCCTATTAAAAAATAATTTTTTTAAAACACTTAAAGATTTAGATGCAAAAAACTATCATGACCATTATTAGATAAACAAACGGATAATATGAGTGTCACAATCCATAACTTAAAGTAACTTATGGACACATTCTAACCATAGATTTCTATATATTTTGATGGAAAAAGGGCAACTGATTTGTCCAGTTAAATGTAGGAAAATAGAAAATTTAGTATCTTCTTCTCTCTGCCTATTCTTTTTCCTAACTAGTTTGTCAAATATCTTTTTCTCCTCACTCCCCTTTCTATCCAATAGCACCTACCATTTTCATCTTTCAATGACGAACTTGACTTGTCTCCAATCCAAACATTCTTATCCTTCTTTTTGGAATAAAAGACCAACAAACAAAAAGAAATAGAAAGAGTATTTAATTGAAGTTGCCAAAGAAAAATTATAGAGATAATTACAACTAAGGAAGAAATGAAAAAAAAAATGCTTGAAAAATAAATCTGGAATAGGGAGGTAGTAGATGGGGGCAAGTAAGGGATGAGGCAGATCAAGCAAGGGTTGAGATGGATAGGAAGCAAAAGAAGAGGGATATTTGAATCATGAATATCTATATGTATTGCAGAGAGGGTTTTTAGCAGAGACTCTGTGAGAACCCTCACTTAAAAACAAAATTTTTCTAAATCACTTGCCTTGCCCTATGATTAAGGTTCCGTTTGATAAAACTGAATCTGAATTCTGAAGTCTGAATTCTGAAATCTGAATACTGAAACAATTAATTTGTTGAATTTTAAGCACTGAAAAAAATATATGAATGTCTGAATTTTAATGTTAAACCTATTTATACTGTTTCATAAATATTTATAGCTGAATGCTTAATAAGTTTAATTTGACAATTTTGCCCTTATATTCTTTCATTCAAAAAAGAAATAGAATCTATGATTTAATTAGTTTAAAATTGTTAGGTATGAAAATAACAATATTTATTTTTAAATCAAATTAATATAAAATGTGAAACATATGATATGAGGAATATGGAGAAGATGTGAAAGTAATTAAAAAGGGAGAAAAGAGAAACTAAAAATTGTTAGATAGAGAATATTATATTGTTTAATTAGATAAGAATTTTGAACATAATTAACAAACAAGGGTAGATTTGGTAGATAAGATAAGGTAGTTGAAGTAATTCTATTGATTCTTATCAGAATTAAGCATTCAGTTAGAATTTTTGTGCTGAAAAAAATACACACAGGTTCAGCACTTCTTAACAAATTCAGCAAATAGATTTTCATTTATCAAACACTCAAAATATCTGAATGTCTGAAAAAATTCAGATTTAGCACTTTTTTATATTATCAAACAGACCCTAAATCACTTAAAATGTGTCCTTGCATTGCATTCTACTTGCATTATAACATTTCCCTTGTATTGCATTTCATTACCTTTTACTTGAATTAAAACATTTCCTTTACTTGGTATTATTTTATTTCACCACATACTCTATGATCAAATATTCTTTTATTTGTGGTTGGGACTTTATATGATAGTTTAGGGGTGTTAGTAAGACAATGGAAACATTTGGAGAATAGAAACATGATTTGACAAAGATTAGGGAGAGAATGGACAAGATTGAGACAAGTGGCCAAACCTTAGCCATCCAACCTTTAACCAAAGAAATTAGAGAAATTTTAAACCATTTTTGGCTCCATTTTTTCTTCACTTTGGCCTGCCCTATTAGCTTCCAAGAGAAGGAGAGAAAACTCCATTTTCATGCTTTCTAAACCTAATTTGATCTTGAGAGAAAAATCAAAAGTGAAGGACTTGAGTTAGTAAGTGAACTACTTCCAACCCTAGTGTGTGATTTCCTTATTTCGATTCTTCCTCTAAGAGTGAGTTTCGAGCTTTTCACTTGCTTGGCAAGGGTTATTGAGCAATCTTGCGTCTTGTCCACGATTGTTCATCCGACCTATCCCTTGGAGTAGCCACCTTCATTGGAGTCATCGTTCTACCGCCTACAATCAAGTCGTGTCATCCGCTTGATCATAGGTAACGCAACCCAAGCGTAAGACAACCTCGCTAGATCCTTGGGCAACGTGCTACGTGTCTCGAAACGTGTTGATCGAGGAACGTATCAGTGATCCCCTCCTCTTGAGAAGGATTTGTCCTCAAATCTAGATGGGGATGAAAGATACTAACAAAAGTTAGTAGTATGACCACTCAAATCGACAGTGCGTGTGGAGGTCAGCCACGTTGGGAACAAATGAAAGGTCACCAGCCAAGTTAAATACCGTTTGGTCAGCTTCAGGAGGCTCTCAAACAAGGACATTCGCCAAGGTAGGAAAGAATGTGTATAAGGCTTGTGAACGTTCCAGGTTACAACCCAAAGTTCGCTAATTAGCCTTCGAACACGGACATTTACACGCACTTCATAACGATATTCATTGAAACTAGAAAAGCCTCGAACCTGGTTGTGCAAGGTGGTGTAATTCAGCCCTAGGCACTGAATCGGCACAACTTGCCACTCTAGAGGTGGGACACTGAACCACCCGTGTTGCATATCCGTAGAAACATGAACTAGTGAGGTAAGAACAACATTCGGATCTTGATTGACACATTTGTGGGCATTACCCAACATAAGTGGCAGCAATGAAGTGAAACGCACTCCATACAAATCGCATGAATTTGCGCAAGTTGGAGTTGGTGAAGTAAGCTCGTGGTGACCAGCTTTTGGACATGTGAAGAAGCACGAACGTGCACCATTTTCAACAGGAATAAGCACGAAATCAGGTTGCAAGTCTTTAACCATAGCTGGAAAATTTTGGACAGCGTTACAACCTACAAAAACAAAATAACCTTCAACTTGAAACAATTCAAAAATCGGGTAAAGGACTAAGGATACATTATTAACTAGATGGTAAAAAGGTGTAGAACAAGATTTAAATGAGAAAACTCCCTTTAACACTTCAATATTCCTTCCACCAATTGATTCAACTTGAGACGCCAGTGCTAGTCCTTTACACTTCTCTTCAACACCTACATGAGAGCGACAAGAGTTAGTGCTAGTAACATGCTCAGAACAAGGCAAAGGTGAGGAATGAACTATAGATAGAGAACAAGCAGTAGAATCCAGAATTTTCCCTTTAAGATGAGCTCGAATCAATCCTCCAATGGTGTGGACAGGTTTAAGTTGACATGGTTCCATGAATTGAGACCAAAGAGATTTAGCTCCTAGATGACAAACTCTATGGAAACTCGCAAAGTGTCCAAGTGGCGTGGGAACGGAACATGCCATGACCAACTCTACTTGACTTTGTTTAATCTGCACAAAAGAAGAGGTACTAAACAAAACACATGTTAGCTTGTTAGCAAACAAAACATCCACACTTTGAACTTTTACGAACATGGCCAACTCCTCCTCTTTACTCATCAATAAGGCCAAATTATTCTTGCATTTTCCCACTCCATTCGTCTCGGACCATTGTTCATTCATTGCACTTGAGTTCGGACTTTCATTGTCTAGGTCATATTCATGGCTCGGCTGCAACTCATTTATATAGGGCTCTTTAATCGATGAGGGGCTAAGATGAATTTTCCCTTTATTACCACCGGTCGACACATGATTAAGTTGCTCCAAGTGGGAATCCCACACTTGGCTAAGTCTTTCCATCATAGAATCAACCAATGCTTTATTTCGACTTCGGAATTCATCTTTTGCTTCACGAAGCTTTGACTCAATTCGAAAATTCTCGAACTTCTCGTCTTGATTGTCAAGACACTTCTTAGATGAACCACATTTGCTTGAAGTTGACCTCGATTTAGATGCTCTACATAAACTGCTTTGCTTCTTCTCATACTCATCACAATCTTGTTTATACCTTTCATATACACACAAAGCACGGTGGCGTTGCATCTCCTCCCGGAGTGAATGATACCCATGTTGTGAACTAGATTGCATGGAATTAGAGTACTTGGAGGTACTTCGCTTGGGACCTCTCCTCTTGAAAGGTTCGGTCTCCACGGATTCTTGATTGTATGAGCAAGATGCAACTCTAGTAGGCATGACTATGTGACCTGCAAAACGGTTAGTAGAGCAAAGGAATTTTCCTCATGACACACAAGCTCACGTGTATGTACTCATCACTCATGTATCACTCAAAGCACTCAAATAGGCTTACCCAAATTCCTTACTTGTTGGTTTGGGTAGGTGAGAAATACTGCTCAAGTCCAGTAATCGTCACCGACTTGTTCCACGAGAGTAATCAAGAGTGTAAGACACAAATGTGGGTGAAAACGAGGTGGAATGGACAAATTTGGGGAGGGAGGTAGTGGCGGACAGCAATGGATGCGCCAATGTGCACAAAAAGGACAAGAAACCCTAGTTTCTTAAAGGATAGGAGTAGATTCCTAAAATATAGGAGTGGTTTCCTAAAAACATAGGAGAGAATATAGGAAAGTCTCCTAAAACGGATGAGAAAAATGTAGGAGAGTTTCCTAAAGTGGATGAGAGAATATAGGAGAGCTTCCTAAAGTGGATGAGAGAATATAGGAGAGCTTCCTAAAAAATGGATGAGAGAATATAGGAGAGTTCCCTAAAAGATAGGGAAAGTTTCCAAAAAATTAGGAGGGAAAGTAGGAGAGTTATCCAAGTTATTTACTTAGTTTCCTAATTGATTTTGGGAAAACAAGTTGGTTTTGGAAACTCTTTAAAAACCCTTTCTTGCACAACCTTTAGAAACTTCCAAATCCCAACCCTAGAAAATTTCGGACTTCCTCCCAAAACCCTACATCAAGCGGCTTATTAATTTTCCTTGCCCAAGCTGTCACCTTCATACACACAATAATAAATTCGGCCCTTGAATTTTTTCCAAGATACAAGGCAAGTCGGCTGCTCTCTTTTGTTTCAAGACAAGGCAATTCGGATTTTCTGGTTTGAAGCTCACACTATTTTGGCTATGGAATCGAACCAAGACAATGCAAGCGAAATCACTCAAACCTCTTCCCCACGGGCTGCTCAAGATCTTCCCAACAAGTCTACTACCAAGCCTAGCAGACCCTTCACCGATGCTAGAACTTATAAGAAGATGTTTATTCGAAGGGAGGCACAAGTGTTCAAGGTTCAAGGTGATCAAGTTGTTCGAATTGTGGTTCAAGTTTCCAAGACTCAAGATCAAGAACCTCAAGAAGAGGTAGGCCAAACTTTTGAGTTCCTTTCTTTGTGCAATTTTCTGTTTTGGGTAGGAACTTGATGTAAGAAATTGTTTTGGGAATAAGACACGCCTTTCCTTGCTGGATTTCCCTTGTTCTTGCCAATCGGCCCTTTCTCTTTTCTTTTGTTTTTCATTTCTTTTTTTTTTGACCTTAAGAACGACACAAGTACTTGGCCGAAATAGTAAAAATTCCAGAAATATGGTCAGCCTCTCAACTCGCAATAACGCACAACCCAACTTCCTCAAACTAGCAAGATACCTTCAAGACTTTCAAGAATTTCAAGATAGTAACCAAGAACTTCAAGAAACCTTAAGACCTTGTAGTTTCTCTTCAAGATTCACAACGCCAAACAAGTTTCACCCAAAACCAGTTTAGAAAATTAAGAAAACAACTTGTATGAAGTGAATAACACTTGGACAGATTTGAGGCAAGCAAACCCAAATGCAAAATTAAAACCCTAGCCACCACAATTAAACCCTAGCTGCCAAGAAACCCTAGCCGCCAAGGAACCCTAGCCGCTAAGCAAAACCCTAGCCGCTAACTCACTTGTTTTATTGTGGTTTTGGCTTGGATGACTTGGACAGAATTGGTGCAACAAGCGACACAAGCTATGGTCAGATTTCCCAAGGCAACAACTTCACATGCATGGATAGATTTGACACCAAACCCTAGCAAGGATTGAGGGTAACTATCGACTTATTACTGTCAACAGGTATCTTGGGAGGAAAACATCTAATCACCATATTATGAGTGACCAACTAGTATTTATAGGAGTACAACCCTAATAAACTATTTACAAAAATACCCTTACTAATTTATTATCTACAAGAATACTTATATTCTCTTAACACTCCCCCTCAAGTTGGAGCAAATATATCATAAGCACCCAACTTGTTACAAAGGTATTTCACCCTAGAGCCCCCTAAGCTCTTGGTAAACACATCAGCCAATTGATCTACAGACGGTACATGAGATGTCTTGATGACCCCGTCAAGCAATTTCTCTCGAATGAAATGACAATCAACTTCAATATGTTTTGTCCTTTCATGAAACACTGGGTTAGACGCAATATGAACAGCCGCCTGATTATCACACACTAAATTCATAGGTTGTTTATGCTCAAACCCAAGTTCAAGTAACATGCTCTTCAACCAAACCAACTCACACACAGTGTGAGCCATAGCGCGGTATTCAGATTCTGCACTTGATCTGGATACAACTGTTTGCTTCTTACTCTTCCACGACACTAAATTACCACCAACAAACACACAATATCCTGTAGTCGATCTTCGATCTGAGGCAGAACCAGCCCAATCTGCATCACTATATCCTTCGATATCAGTGTGTCCATGATTTTGATACAGCAACCCTTTTCCAGGAGCACTCTTAAGATACCTGAGAATCCGTATAACAGCATCCCAATGACTAGTACGAGGGGTATCAAGAAATTGACTCACAACACTCACTGCAAACGAAATGTCAGGTCTCGTTACAGTGAGATAATTTAATTTACCCACAAGTCTTCGATATTGCTTAGGATCATCAAGTAATGCACCTTGATCTCCTGCTAATTTCACATTGGGATCCATAGGAGTATCCACAGGTCGGCAACCTAACATCCCAACTTCACTCAACATATCGAGTACATATTTCCTTTGACATAAATAAATCCCATATTTAGACCGAGCTACCTCAATACCCAGAAAATACTGTAGATGACCTAAATCCTTTGTCTGAAAGTTTGCCTGCATATTGGATTTAAGCTTTTGGATCCCCACAACATCATCACCTGTAATCACAATGTCATCCACATAAACAACTAATAAAATTTTACCAGCATTAGAATGCCGATAAAATACAGAATGATCTACTCCACATCTTGTCAGACCGAACTCCATGACAACACTACTAAACCGGCCAAACCAAGCTCTCGGAGACTGTTTCAATCCATATAAGGATTTTTTCAAACGACAAACCAACCGCGGATTCTCCCCCTGAACAACAAATCCAGGAGGTTGTTCCATATATACCTCTTCTTCCAAATCTCCATGCAGAAATACATTTTTCACATCCAACTGATGCAATGGCCAATTATAAGTGGCTGCCAAAGAGATAAGAAGACGAACAGAGGTAATCTTTGCAACAGGAGAAAATGTTTCTAAGTAGTCCACTCCATACACCTGAGTAAATCCTCTAGCTACCAGACGAGCCTTTAATCTATCAATAGAACCATTAGGCTGCACTTTTATAGTGTACACCCATTTACAACCAACAACAGGCTTACCTGAAGGACGAGGGACAAGATCCCAAGTACCATTTTGTTCCAAAGCAGACATCTCTTCTTGCATGGCTAATCTCCAACCAGGATGATTAAGAGCATAGGTAATAGACTTAGGAATGGAGATAGAATCAAGGGAAGCAACAAAAGAAGAATATGACATAGAGAGATGAGAATAAAAAACAAAATTAGAAATAGGATGAGAAGTACAATGTCTCTTACCTTTGCGTAAAGCAATAGGAAGATCTAACTCAGAGGAGGGCGTCATACCTGGATTTGAAGAGTGAGAGTTAATTGGTGAAGTGCGTGGCATATCAGGAACTTTCTCAACCATGGAACGACGAGAGTAAACTTGAAGATGAGGACGAGATAATCGAGCTATGGAATCTGGTAGATTAGATAACTCAGGTAATAAAGGGGAAGGGACTGGTAAAACAGGAGAGAAAAAAGAGTGACACTGGTCTAACTCACAAGACATACTTTGTTTGAGAAAATATGGAGTGGATTCAAAGAAAGAAACATCAGCACAAGTAAAAAATCGATTTAAAACTGGACTGTAACATCTATACCCTTTTTGCGCTCGTGCGTATCCTAAGAAAATACACTTAATAGCACGAGAATCTAATTTATCCACCCCGGGAGCAAGCTGATGAACAAAGCACACACATCCAAAAATACGAGGAGGCAATTTAAACACAGGTTCATGAGGAAAAAGAATGGAGTGAGGTAATTGGCCTCCAAGAATAGTATATGACATGCGATTAATTAAATAACATGCAGTTAGAACTGCATCACTCCAAAATTGTTTGGACACATTCATGTGCAACATAAGTGTCCGAGCAACCTCGATTAAGTGTCCAATCTTTCTTTCAGCAACTCCATTCTGTTGTGGAGTGTGAGGACAAGAGGACTGATGAATAATACCGGACTTAGTCATGAAGGTATTAAAAGGAGTAGAAAAATATTCTTTCGCATTATCACTGCGAAGTATACGTACAGATACACCAAATTGATTCTTTATTTCTGTAACAAATGCACAAAAAATGGAATATAGTTCTGAACGATCTTTCATTAAATAAAGCCATGTAACTCTTGAAAAATCATCAACAAAGATTACAAAATATTTAAAACCTAACTTTGAAGTGACTCGACTAGGACCCCAAACATCAGAATGAACTAACAAAAAGGGTTCCGAAACCCGTTTATTAACCCTAGGGGCAAAAGAAACACGATGATGCTTTCCTAATTGACAAGACTCACATTCTAATGAAGACAACTGACTCAAGGTAGGAACCAACTTCTTCAAATTTTGTAGAGACGGATGACCCAAACGACAGTGAATTTCAAGAGGAGAAACAGTAGCAGGACATGCAATCGGACCATTAGAGTTGAGAAAATAAAGACCATTATGCTCGCGTCCTTCACCAATCGTCCTCTTTGTCTTCAAATCCTGAATAACAACAAAATCAGGAGAAAAAATAACTGAACACTGTAGAAATTTGGTAAGCTTACTAACGGACATTAGATTAAAAGGCAAATTTGGTACGTAAAGAACAGAAGGCAGCGGAAGAGATGGGTTAATTTCTACAGTGCCTAGTCCTTTAACTTTAGTTGTAGATCCATCAGCTAAAGTAACATGAGGGAAGGAAGTAGACTCTTGAAAATTAGAAAAATTTCTAGAGGTACCTGACATATGATCAGTAGCTCCGGAATCAATGATCCATGTGTCAAAATTTTTGGAAGTGGAGAGACAAGCCATAGCATTACCTTTTTGTGCTAAAGAAGCAGAGGGAAGAGATGCTTGATTTGCAGTTTGGTACTGCAGAAATTTGACATAATCTTCCTCGGATATGGTAAAAGTTTTCTGGGACCCTTGTGCTGAAGAACTTGATTCAGCTTGGTCAATGGTAACCGCATTAGCAAACCGAGGTGGTTTTCCATGTAAATCCCAACAAGTATCATGAGTGTGATTCTTCAAACCACAATGAGTGCACTCACGGGTGCCTCGACCTCCACGACCCCCACGACCTCCTCTACTTCTTCCTCCACGAGAGCCACGTCCCAAGTTGAGTTGCTCTATCCGACCATTGTTAGCAACTAAAGCAGATTTGTCATTAATTTTTGCACCATCACCATGTGTAGTGTTCTTAGATGCAGAACGTAAGACCCGAGCATACGCCTCTGCAAAAGATGGTAATTGTTCACCTGCTAAAATTTGAGATTTGATTGGTTCAAATTCTGGCTTGAGACCGGCCAAGAATTTGAGCACAAGCATTTGTTCTCTTTGCCTCTGCATAACTGTAATATCACTTGAGAGAGGCATTACGGCATTTAATTCTTCTGAAACTCGCTTAAGATCAGCAACGTATTCAATTACTGTCTTGTTTTCTTGTTGCAACTGAAAATACTCCAAAGAAATATCATACATCCGTGAAAGATTACTACAGTATAATAACCGGACATAATCCCAAACTTCTTTTGTTGTCTCACAATGAGAACACATGTAAGCAATTCGTGGCTCCATAGAATTCCATATTGCTCCAAGAATTTGGGCATCCTCTTGAATCCACATTAGTTTCTTGTTGTCCTCCGTAGGAGAGTCATCTGTGAGATATCGTTGCTTTCCTAAGCCTGTCAGATAAATCTTAACGGCTTTTGACCACTGTTGATAATTAGTGTCATTCAACTTCCAATTTGTGATTTGAGGCATCACCATTGGCATAATATTAGTAGACGTTACAATACCTTTTGATAGACTTTCAACCATAACGAATAGCACTCCAAACCAAACGAAGGGTCAAAACTGAACCGCGCGTGAACAGTGCCGAGAACAGTAACGGCGTCTCGTGAACAGTGCCGTGAACAGTAACGGCGCCCCCGTGAACAGTGTCGCGTGAACAGTCGCGATGACCAAAACTTTTGCTAGATGTTTAACCCTAACCCTAGGACTTTTGCTCTGATACCATGTCAACAGGTATCTTGGGAGGAAAACATCTAGTCACCATATTATGAGTGACCAACTAGTATTTATAGGAGTACAACCCTAATAAACTATTTACAAAAATACCCTTACTAATTTATTATCTACAAGAATACTTATATTCTCTTAACAATTACCAAGAAGCAAATACGGGCAGATTGTATGCAACTAGCGACTCAACAACGATGGCCAAGTTGCGGACAGAATTACAACTCAACAAACGACCTAAAACCACGGACAGAATTGTGACTCAACAAACGATGAAACACGGACAGAATTTAATGATGATGAAAGAGCAACACCACGGACAAAAATTGACCCCAATGAAGTACTAAACAGCGGACAGATTAGAAACAAGTTGGAAGGCACAAACAGAATTTCTTTTTTGTAAAACAAGGCAGCGAAAAATAAGGAAAACTAAGACAAAAGCTACGGATATAACGGAAGATACCTCTAACCTGGCTCTGATACCAACTGATACGCTCCTCGATCAACACGTTTCGAGACACGTAGCACGTTGCCCAAGGATCTAGCGAGATTGTCCTACGCTTGGGTTGCGTGACCTATGATCAAGCGGACGACACGACTTGATTGTAGGCGGTAGAATGACAACTCCAATGAAGGTGGCTACTCCAAGGGATAGGTCGGATGAACAATCGTGGACAAGACGCAAGATTGCTCAATAACCCTTGCCAAGCAAGTGAAAAGCTCAAACCTCACTCTTAGAGGAAGAATCGAAATAAGGAAAACATTATTCATAAAACTTGTATCAAAACCCTTACAAAGCAAGCCTTTATATAGGCAAATTAACAAAACCCTAATATCGAAAAGTTAGATGGTCGGCCACTCTTTGGACAAGGTGGGTCGATCCATGGACTCAATAAAAAGGGCCTAGTGGTTCGGCCATCCTTAGACCAAGGTGGGCCTAATCCATGGCTAACAAAAGGGACTAATCTAAACTTAAGACTCCTAACACTAAGGCCTAATCAGCCATGGCCCACTTGGCTCTTCACGGGCTCTCTTCACGGGTTTGGATCATTGTATAGACCACTGGGTTATCACCTTCCAAGCCTTTAATGTCTCGATGAACTCCTTGTTGGTCTTGCACATTCTGCACAAGGGCTTGGAGTGATTCCTAGAATTGCTTGGCCCGTGCACATGTAACTGGACCCAATGGTACTCGAACTAGGTCATTGTGTGGGCCAAGGTCCGTGCACACATCAATAAGTGATCCAAATCCATCAATTTCATACCTACTAATTAATGGGTTAATTTGGTCGCCCATTTGAATTCAATTAAATTACATATGCAAACTCATTCGTTAATAGGTGAGCCAAGTAAATAGGTTACCATTTACATTTATAAATGAATGAAAATAATAGTAGAATAGAAGACAAGTGGGCTATAAAATTGAGTAAGAGATAGGGTAATTAGGTGGGAGTGAGATAGAGCAAAGAGAAAATAAGATTTGATGAAACGAGAAAGGGTTGTAAGGATGCAAGAAAATTGGGTAGGAAATGAAGAAACGAAAAAAGGTTATAGGGATGCGAGAAAGTTAGATTGAAAAAGTGAAAAAGATAGCAGTAGAGAATAGGGGGAATATTGAGGAGAGAGGAGGTTGAGAGGTAAAAAAAGTGGCATGAAGGGGAGAATATGAAAGAAATGGATATTGTATTTGGCTATATTTTTTCCTCCCTCCTGTATAAGCCCATGCAATGCATGGGGTCAAAATATTGGTTATTTGATTATTCATAAGGGATGACAGGGGATAATTTTCTGGCAGCGACAGGATTACTTGGGAAAAGAGTGAGTGGGAGGGAGAGTGCGAAGTAGCAGATATGGTGGTGATTTTGATAGATTTGGACCAATTTAAGGATTCTCTAGAAATTAACAAATATCAGTAGTGTGGTAGTAAGTTGATTGCTACAAATGTGTGTAAGTTGGGAACTTACCACGTCTATGATAGTACCACTATCCATAAACAAATAGGTTATTCCATGAAATATATGCATGAATTAAAATCCAGTGTCATATGATATCACAATAAAATTTAGGCACCTCTATAGTCATAATATACTTGCAGATGGCGGTCTACAAGGTCTAGCCAATAATTTTTTGATAGGTGAAGAGACCAGTTTTTTTAAAGGGATTTTCTAACAAATGCCCATTAATGTGGATAAGAAATCACTTGTTTAATTAATGCATTAATTATTTCATATTTTGGGAAGCTAATTATTAGGGATTCACATTATAACTGGCATAACTAACCTTTACCCTAAAAATAAACATTACAAATATTCTACTGGCACTCAACTTTCTACTACCAAAATACTCTCTCTCTCTCTCTGGCTCCAAAAATAGTGCAAAATAATGTCTTTCCCTCTATGTCAACAAAAATAATGCTTTTAACAAAAGGCTGGCAATACTGCCAGAGCAATAATCTTCTTGCCAAAGCGATATTTATCCAAATGCCAATATTATCTCAACTAGTAAATCCCATGTATTTTCAATGATTTTGTTGGGTCTATTATTCACCAATTATTCATTTTCTTCCTCTCTAATTAATTGAATAGCTTACCTTCTTCTTCTCTCTCTTAAATTCATTTATCTATTATTTTCATAACTTATTGATTTGGTTATCCATTTTTTTCTTATATTGTAATTCTTTTACTCTAAAGCACTCTCATTTTAATTAATTATATATATATATATTCTTTGTTAAGTTGATTATGTTTCTAGATTAGACTTTTTAATGAGGTCTTCCTTGTATATCCATTTCCTAGTGATGTTATGGTTCTTGATGAACTTGTTAGAATAGGGTGTAATTGTTGATGCTCTTTTCTAGGCATAATGTGTTTTACTCTAGTACATATAGTGAATTTGTTTTGGCAACCAATACATTACTACAAATTTTCATCAATTTGCTTGTAACTCTTCTATGTTTCAAGTGCTTCTTACTATAAGTGCTTTACCTACTCTTGGATGGTTTCATCAGTTTTAGTTGAACCTTAAATCTTTGCGGTGCAATGACTACTTTAGTTGACAAGTTCATATTCATTAGCAAGAGAAGAAAGGGGTTGTTAGGCCACATCTAATCTTCCAAACCAGAGTCATTTTTCCATTTTATAAAATTAGAACCTTGGTGGTCTACTATATTCTTTTTTTTTTTTAATTCTTATTTTTTTATGAAAGGCCATGGGAAAACCACGTGATTACTATTGTGATGTCATTCGAACTCAATCTTGTGATATATTCAACATATTTTATTTCTTTGAATTTTGCTTGTTTATTGTACTAGTGTGTGGTTGATCTTCTTGTAAACTTCACTATCTTTCCACTTTTCTGATTATTATATAAATCTTGGCTTCAACATGTGTCCATATTTTTCAATAACTTGATTAAAGTTACTTTAAATTGTGTTACATTCTATATCCCATGAATATTGAAGGAAAAAACGTGTGTGCAATTTTTGGATTATTTTCATTTTAAATTGCTAGTTTTTTAAAATAAAACTCTATGTTATTTATTCATAAAAAGATACAACTCATGAGGATCTTAAATAAGGAAATTGCACCCTATCTAGTGCAACCATTCCCCTAACAAGCGGTGGTAGTGCATGAGAGTGAAAAGAAGAGAAGAGTTGGCTGGTGCTAGTGAGACGAGCAAGGGCGTCAACCGTTGAATTAACCTCATGGTAACCGTGGTCAAAATGGAAATGGTGATAGCGAGAGGCTGCCTAGATACGGCGAATAACTTGGTCAATGCGTCACGGACACGCTGCTTGACAAAGGACCACATCTAGTAGAACCTTGGAGTCCATTTTGACCAAAACCTTCATGTAGCCAAGAGTCATAGAAACCTGTAATCCCTCGAGTAAAGCCTATGCCTCAGCCTCCAAATTGGCATAGGAGCTGTAAAATGTAGAAAACGTAGCTTTCACATAGTCGAAGTGATCCCAGAGTATTCCACCTCCACCTGCTGGTCCAAGATTTCCAAGTGAAGATCTGTTGACGTTTAATTTAAGAAGAGGGTGCGGTGGAGCCTGCTAGGTCAAAAGCTTAAGCATCCTAGGCTTTGTCGGGATAAGAGAGGAGACTACCCCCGCAGCAAGGAGCCTCGAATCAGATTCCTGACTGCGGGTCAAAGGCCATGCAGTCAAGACCGCCTGAATTTCAATAAGAATCCGGCGACAGAGGTGGGAAGATAGGAGTACCACACCTTCAAAGACTTGGAGGTTCCGTGCCTCCCAGATACCCTAACAAACTATTGACAGTAAAACCTGTAGGAGGCAACCCATAACAGAGGAACTTGATGCATTAACCCAAAAGTTCTGCAGCCAGAAGAGAATGTTACCATGCCATGTGCTTGGAAGATCCAGTAGCTATTCAAAGAAACCCCAAACTACCTCAGCCAGGGAATAGGCGGAGAAGAGATGGTCCACCATTTCACTGCTTGAGCAAAAGGGATATTTCGAGGGCATATTAAAGCCCAGGCATTTGAGAATTTCTGCCAACGGGAGAGCATTGTTCTGCAGCCTCCACATTAAAATTGAGATTCACAAAGGAATCTGAGCACTCCAAATATACCGCCAGGAGACCATTGTCGGCTTCCTTTGTCGAATAATTTCAAAAGTGGATGAGACAGAAAATGACCTGAAGCGACTGGACACCACCCCAGCACACCCGTCATGTCATTGGATAAAAAACCTAGTGTATGGTAGTCTTTTGTGCCCTAGAAATGTGTGGTTGAGATGCGTCAAGGTGCCTCCCCCCGTGAAGTCAAAAGTCTAAGATTCTACCTTGCAGATGATGGAAGTCTAACAAATTGGTAGCAAGAGGCCCCTCGCCCAACCAATTCTCAAATCAAAAAGATGACGATCCATCACGGACAAGAAGGCGCGTATTCTCTTCCACTATGTTCCTAGCTCACAGTATCCTCCGCCATACCCAAGAGCTAGAGCGGCGGAAAAGGACTAAAGAGACATGATCTAAATTGTTGGCATATTTTGAAGCCATGAACTGAGCCCAAAAAGAGTTCCTAGTCCAAAATTTCCACTAGAGCTTGCACCCAAAAGCCTATTAAATATCTTCCAGCCTCCAAAATCCAAGGCTGTTTTCCTCTACTGGATAGCATAATCTATCCCAAGAAAGCCAATGTCATTTAGGGTCTCTATCTATTGTTCCCCAAAAAAACCTCAACATTAGTTGCTCTAACCTATGCAGAACCTGCTTCAGGGGTTCTTGGTTAGCAAATTGTGCAATGGTATGGCTACCAGCACATGCTTAATTAAAATCATCCTCCCGCCAATAGTTAAGAGCTTTCCCTTCCATCCAACGAGACGCTTGTTGAGCTTGTCAATCAAAGGCTAGAATTGTGTCGATTTTACTCTCCCTTTGACAAGTTTGTAGCCCAAGTAGTCAATTGGAGGATGCTTGCTAGCCATACCGGCAAATGACGATATTGACCTTACTTTAACCCTGGAGCACTTAGCAGAGACTGCAAAAAAACTCTTTGCCTTATTCATCTTTTGACCAGACCGTCTCTCATGTAGAGTTAGGAAGTCCATCAAACCTTGCAACGATTTCCGGTCAGCTCTGGTAAAGATCATAACGTTATTCGCAAAGCATAGGTGGGAGACCTATTAACAACCGCGTGGCAGATCGTAGCACGCTATCTTCCTGACCATGATTAAGTGATTAATTTCCCTACTAAGTGCCTCCGATACTAAAATGAACAAATACAATGATACTGGGTCCCCTTGCTTAAGACCTCTAGAAGCTTGGAAGAAGCCTTATGACCTCCCATTGATCAGCACAGAGAACCAGCTTGCTGTTAAGTTACTTAGAATAAGAGCGATAATATGCGAGTGGAATCCAAATTTTTCTAGCAAATTAGATAGAATCGACCAAGAGATCCTATCGAAAGGTTTCATTATGTCCAGTTTGATGATGATGTTAGCGCCCCGCACTTTTTTGTCCAATGAGTACATCATTTCCTTGGCCAACAATATGTTGTCGATAATTTCGCGATCTTTGACAAAAGCAGACTATTCCCTCGATATTAAGGAAGGCAATAAAGGCCTCAGGCAATTACTTAGAACTTTAGTAAAAACCTTATTTATAAAAGTGCAAAAGTTAATTGGCCTATAATCTGCAAAGGATGAGCAAACCTCTTTTTTAGGAATTAGCATGATGAGTGCGCTAGCAATGGATTTAGGGATAGGGATACCAACAAAGAACTCCTTGACCGTGTTTACCACATTCTGAGCCACCAAGTCCCAACAATGATAGAAGAAAACTCCTGAGAATCCATCTGCCTTCGCTACTCTCTTGCTGTCCAACCCGAATACGGCATCGCGAACTTCCTCCTTGACACCATCCAATCAAATCTTCATTTTGTTGAGGCGTGATAAGACAAGGGATATGTTGCAGTAGTTGCCACGTTGCATTTGCCTCGAGTAAGTGATCCTCGAGGCCTGCAGGTCCATTGTTAATAATTCTTGGAAGAAGGCCACTCCCTCTTCTGCTATAGTGTCGCAATCGCCAATCCATTCTTCACTAGAGTTCTTGATGTGGTGGATAGACAAATGAGCCATCTTCTCCCTTAGGTATGAGTGAAAAAACTGAGTTGGATTCACCCTCTTTTAACCATTTAACCCTAGCCTTCTGTTTCAAAAATAACTTCTCATTTGCCAAGGCCTTTAGAAGAGAGGCCTGGGCATGGCTCTATTCAATTCGGGCTTTCTCTGTGTTTTCTACCTCCAATCGGGTTCCTTTCTGAGAAAGAATCTTCTCTACACACACTACCTTGTCAAATACATTGCTAAAAATTTCTGTGTGTGGAGTCTACAAGCACCGTTTCAATCATTTCAGCTTTCCAGCCAAGGCGTACATCCCATATCCCTCAATCGGTGAACTCCAATTTTGATGAACAACCTCTATAAAGGTAGGATGATGAGTCCACATATTGAGGAACTTAAAGGACTTTGGTTCCACTTGATGGGGATTACCGAACATACATAGTAAAGGCAAATGGTCCGTGTAACGGCCCCACTTCTCCCTAGGGCGTACCCCAGGGTATCGGCGGACCGCCTGCCCAACTCTCGCCGGGACTCAGTCAGTCGCTATAAGAGAATACAACAAAATCCACAAATCAAACGAAATAACAATAATTCCAAACTTAAACGTAAACTTATATACATGTCCATTCCAAAAGCAATACAACTATGTACAAAGGTTCTCCATTCTCCATACAACCAGCCCACCAAACATTGGGCGAGAACCATAACAAAAGAGACAAAAGTACTAGATCGACTAGTCTATACATAGCTTCCGTCCCCGCACGTCTTCCCCTGCTAAGGAAAACAAAAACTAAAGGAATGAGCTGGAAGGCTCAGTGAGGTTCCGTACACATAGGTAACAAAAGAATCAATGCACTCAATCCAAATAACAACAATTCAAGATACAAGTACAATAAAGCGATAAACACATTCATTAAAAGGATACGGGCTCACTAGGAGCCATAAATTCGTTCATTCGCTCGTTCTCCTGACATTTTCCCCTTATTCCTCCGTTCGTTTAAAGATTTCATTTTTGTAAGTAAAACCCCCGTTTGTTCATCCATTCGTTCATTTCATTCACCCCGTCCCTGGCTTTTGGCCAGGCTCCACCAACCTACAGGGTAATACTCGAGTATACCGGATCGTTTACCCAGGTCCCTAGTCGCCCCGACCGAGTCCGCTTCTGGCTCGAGACGACCGGTAACAAGGGCAGTGGCCAGTTCAGCCCAAAGGCTTACATACATGCGCAACTAGCTTTCAATCATTTAATCGTTGAAAATTTCACATCTATTTAGGTCGAGTGCGATAAAGTACACACTCGCCTAGAAAACTCATTTTAACAATCATTGAAAGCCCTTAACACGTTATCAATCATTCAAACAAGCCATATAATCAGGAAACATAACAAACAAGGAACACTCACCTATAACTGCAAAACAACGCCCAATTCTCAATCACCAATGGAACCTAAAATTTCACAAAGATCACATTACAATCCATCTAACATGATTTAGATAAAATCAAGAAACACTCGACTACTCGCGAGAAAACGTATAAAAGGACTTTCAAAGTGTAAAGAGGGCGTTTGGATCCGTTAATAAGAATAATCCTAATGCAACCCAACCAAGAGGGTTATAAAATCTCTAAGAGGAAACACTCACTCCAAACAATTCGAAATTCCAATAGAACTAAGAAAACATTCTTTCGGAATTGCGTATGTGATTCAAAAGCATATATCTTCAAGTGGCCAAGAAATGACCGAAGCCGTGATGAAAATCATGTGAAAAAGAGGTCAAAATACCTTAACTTCCACACTTAAAACCTTGCTTAGAAACAATGTACTTATGGCCGATATAACCCGAACTCCTACCTTTATAGGTTGGAAAGGCTTAAGGAATATTTGAAGTTTGAAACGAAAAGGTATCATGTTTTCAAAAGATAAAACGGTCACATTACTTGCCAAAAGACAATATACGAGTTCGAATAGAAATGTAGTCTTCGAACCCTTATTCAAAAACCCGAAGACACTTCCAAGGAAATACGTTCAATATGATACAAAATACATTTCCAAAAATCACTTTAACTTATTCATTTTACAAGAAAATAAACGGACGGCATGTCCCTTGTGTTTACCTATTTTTCCAGCCATTAATGGCTTCATTATTTTTCTCAAATCAGTCCCAACATGTCATATAATATAATCTCATGTCCAAAAGCCGTTCACTAGGCTTACAATCATATAAATACCACAATAAATACAAAAGCAGGCTAGAAACATTTTTAGATAAAACAATACTTGACAACATTTTGCGGGAATGGCACTAAAGGCACTACGATTATTGGATTAGAGTGCAAGACCCACCATTTCGAAGCTAAGAGATAGTGCTACAACAATGTAGAAGGTCACTCAGTCCAGTTTGTAGTGCAACTAGGTCAAAAATACAAGATACCAGATCAGAACCGCAAAAACAGGTGGACAAACCACGTTCTGGTTAACAAACTACAATTCGGTCTACTTAGGTCCAAATCCATTGATTCCAAAGCCAAATGATAGCTAGGACATCAGGTTACATTTCATTAGAAGACCTCAACAACCAGTTCAGAAGTTTTCCTAGCCAAAATAGCTAATTACTACAACAATTCCCAAGTTCGGATGAAACCAGAGCAGCAGGGGTAAATTCGACTTTTCTCACTCTACACTACTCCGATTGACCTGAAATTTTACAGACACCTCAAACACATCAATACCTACAACTTTCATGTTTTAAGCAAAGGCCAATTCGGCCTCTAACTAGGGTGAACAGTGCCGGACAGAATTGAAGGTAATGAAACCCTAATTGTCCAAATTTTCTTTCCAAAACAGAATTTTCTTGCAATTAACCACCATTTACACCAACTAGCCTCATTCTATATCATTTCCCATCATCATACATGGCTGCATAGATATAATCATATGAAAATAGAAAAATCATAATTAATTAGAAAACTTCACCATAAACCATTAAACCCATGAAATCATTCACAAGATAACACCTCTAGCCTTTACACATCACTAATGAACCAAGAAGAGAACCAAGAGAGAATTCTTAACTTAACAACTCACCTTAGACTCAAGCAAATGTTGGAACTTAAGGCTTCCCCTTTAAAAACAACACCACCAAGAGCTTCACCCCTTCTAAGAGATCACTTGTATGGAACGGATTTAAAATCAAACGGTGAAAACTCAAGATCAAAGAGAAAATTGAAACTAGAATTTTGAAGAGCTTTCTTCCTTTTCCTCTCAAGAGCCTCGGTTGTGCAGGAGCAAAAATGAAGACAAAAAGCAACCAAGACAAGATATTTATGAAGGAAACAGCCGGTCAAAGGTGCTGACCGGCTGTGACACGTCAGAATCCGGCCGGAATTTGGCCGGATTTCCGGCCGGATTCCTGGCCGGATACTGGTCAGAGAGGACGTAAAATTTTTTTCAAAATGGCTCCATAATCCGGCCAACAATCCGGCCAAGATCTGGCCGGATTTGCGGCCGGATTCGACCCTTTAATCCATTTGCAAATTTTTTTTTCTCTTCTCCAGATCCGACTGCCACGCACAATTGTAATTCCACCACATACACATATAGACGTATCTCACACACAAATACACATAACAACCAAACCTTCTGTGGTAAAGAACGATTAGTGAGCAAATTTTTTTCATTTAACATGGCAAATGAGCATAAACACTAAGCTACGAAAATAGGAAGTTTTAGGGTTCTCACAGTCCGAAGTGGCACGGTTGAGATGGTGAACTACCAGGCTCGAAAATTGTTGCTCCCAGTCATTATTGTATAGGACACAGTCCAACCTCTTCCATATTCGTTGCCCATTGCGAATACCTGACCACGTAAACCTACTGCCACTCGCCTGAACCTATTTAAGCGAGCAGCTATGAATGAAAGCATTAAAATTTGCAATTACACCAAGGTCCTGGGGGGAATTCCCTTGGTACTCTTCCATCGAGGAGACGATGTCAAAATCTCCCCCCACTAGCCATGGCTGCTGCCAAATATCTTGTTTTATATTCGACAAGGTGGCCCAAACCTCTTGCCGTTCACGTCTTGTGCACTTTGCATAGACAAAGGTGCAAAACATTGCAGTGGACATCGACTCATGCGTGACAGCCAAGTGAAGGGATTGGTCACCATTATTAATCACATTCACTGCAAAAGAGCGCTTCCAACATACCCATATTTTGTTCTAGATATTAAAAACCCCTAAATGAAAACCCAACTTTGCTACAAACTTAGAGAGAGCTGAAGGGTCAACCATAGCTTTGATTATTACCAAGAAAGGAATCGTGTGACAGCCCCACCTTCCCCTAAGGCGAACCAGAGGGGTTAGCGGACTGCCTGCCCAGCTCTCGCCAGGACTAACGGTACAGTTTACGTCAATTTATAACGTTCCGGAACATAACGTTGCGCGCAAACCAGTCAAAATCGCAAAATAAAAAAAACGAAAATGAAGTCGAAATGAATAGTGCACTGCCCGCCAGAATCCGGCCAAAACCTGGCTGGATTTCCGGCCGGATCCTCGGCCGGATACTGGGCCGAGAGCAAGCCAAAAAAATTCAATTTTCCTTCGCAATCCGGCCGGCAATCCGGCCAAGATTCCGGCCGGATGGTCTGGCCGGATTCCAGGCCGAATGCACTGGCCGGATTTCCAAATTTTTCTCAGGCAATCCGGCCTGCAATCCGGCCAGTTTCTGGCCGGATTCCTGGCCGGATTTGCTACTGTTCATCCTCGCCAAAAATTTTTCCGTTTTCGTTTGAAGTCGTAACGATCCGAAATCCGTCCAAACACCAACCAAGCACATATATACATTGAAAATCAACATTTACAAGCCAAACGGCCTACCAAAGTATCCATTTAGTTCATACATATCCAAGTGGCCAATTACACACCAAACATTGGTGGAATCAAAGTACTTAGGGTTTTCACCCTCAATGAGCTATTCAAAAATACATATACGTGAGCTCAACTTGCATTCAACTATCATAACCTTTCCAAAAGTGTTCATTTGCCTGTAAGGAAAACAAATAACACGGAATGAGCTAAAGCCCAGTGGTATACCACCCAATAAGCAATCAAAGTCATATAAGAATGAACTTTCATTTAAAGTGCACAAATAAGCAATGAAGCAGAACGGTAAAAGGATACGGTCGGCTCTCAAGAGCCCATTTCCACTCCTGCAATCTTGATCCAACCTCATTGACCCTCCGTCAATGTTAAAATACCAAACCGTAGACAACTCTTTACTTCCATTCCTTCCACCCAACATACCCCAACCGGGCCCGCACTCCATTCAGTAATATTTTGGTAATACTCGAGTTTACCGGAACCAAGGGTCTCGTTACCACAAGGCTCCCCAGTACAGTCCCCGTGGCATGATAATTTTCACGACCAAGCCCTCGCCGGCTCGATCCAATTAACCACCATACGGGGTTGAGCTCATAAATGCAGTAAAGCCATTGGATACTCGTCCAACGACACCAAATCAGTTTCCATGAATGGAATGCAGTATCTCATATATCCAGTGCAGTATTTCAGTAAAACAATCAGTAGCCATAACTAAAATCACAAGGGGTGAGGGCGATCAAGTACACCCTCACCTCAATCATTTCCAATAACCAAGTAAGCCTTCAAGGCATCAAGTACACATAGCACAAAGCCACATTATAACAAGTAAGTGAGTAGTATACTCACCAATCAAGTAAATGGTATTTCATGTACCACGGTCACCAAGCCGTCGTGCACTACCTTCACGCCCTAAAACATGTAACACATACAATGAGACTCGACACCGAGCCATATACCAATGCCAAACATAACCCCAAAAGGGCTTCATATGCATAAATGTACATAATAGCAAACCAGAAATTCGAAAATGGCCTTAGCCATGGCCCCCATATAGAAAACTGTTTTACACTCATTATGCGGTAATGGCACAACTCTCATTACGAATATCGGTTGGGGGTGTAAGACCCACCGTTTCGAAGCTATGAAACAGGGCTACAACAATGTAGAAGGTCACTCAATCCAGTTCGTAACACAACTAGGTCAAATATGCCAAATACTAACCCAGAATTCCTAAAACAGGTTCACAAAACACAAAAAACTGTAATCGGTATATATCAGTCCTTACAAGTCCAAATGCCGAAATTCTAAAGGCATATGTTAGCTAAGACACTCAGCTACATTTCATAAGAAGACACCAACTCCAAAATCCAAACCAATTCCAGTCAAAATGGCCAATTACTATCGCAGTTTTCGCATTCTGCTCAAAGTAGAACAGCTACAGTAATTTCGTCATAACTCATTCTACATTAATCCAAATGCCCTGAAATTTTACAGGCACATCAACCTCATCAATACCTACAACTTTCATGTTTTGAGAAAAGTCAAATTCGGCCTCTAACACAGTGATCTAAAACCGGACAGAATTGGGGCTTCAAGAACCCTAACTTTCCAATTTTCCATCCAAATCCAAAATTAGTTGCATTTAACCACATTTGACATCCACTAGAGCCATTTCCAACCATTACAATTCATCATACAAGCCCCCAACATCAAGATCATATTAAACCAGAAAAATTCTCAATAAAATGAAAACTTCACCATAACAAGCCAAATCAAGAAATAAATCACATTTTCACACACTCATGCCACTTCTAAGCATCATATGGCCATTATTAGAGGTAGTAGGGTGTTCAAGCAACACTTACCAAGAAATCAAGAGAAAGAGGGATATTGGACACCTTTGATCTTCAAACAAAGTTCACCAAACAACTTACTATCACTAGAAGGAAGAGTTTTATGGAGTGGAATTGGATGTAACCAATGGTTTTGGTTGATTTGCTCCAAGTAGAAGCTTGAATGTTGAAGAAAGTTCCTTCCTTCCTTGCTCAAGGTGGCCGGCCAACAAGAGGTAAGAAAATGGTGAATTTTGGTGAAATTTTGGATATTTAATCCTTGGATCAAAAGGTCAAAAAAATGTCAAAAGGTGAATAGTACTTCTTAAGTCACAACCAATGAGATTGTGACACATGGCACCTTATTAAATGCATTCCTATCCTTCTTTTCTCTCTCACATCAATCACTTCACACACTCCACTTATCTCTTAACACCCGATAAATTATTCACAGTATCCGAAACTTAACCTTATTGGCCGAATTTTTCCGAACTTTTCGCACTAGTGGGTCCCACGTCCGCTATTTACTCTTAATTTTCTAAAAACTCGCCAATGCTAGAAAAATCATCTTAAAACTATAACTGCTCATAAAATCCTCTCAGAAAATATTTCTAAGCCAGAAAATGCAAAATTATGCAATTAAAGGGGAAATAACCCTAGGAAAAATATTAGGGTTTTACGGGCTCTCACACTCTCCCCTCCTTAAAAGAATTTCGTCCTCGAAATTTCTCACCTTAATTCCCGAAAAGGTTTGGGTATTTCTTTCGCATTTCCTCTTCCATCTCCCAAGTAGCTTCCTCCACTCCGTGGTTTCTCCATAGCACTTTCACTAGCGGAATCTTCTTGTTTCTGAGCTCTTTGACCTTTCGATCGAGTACTTGAACCGGTTTCTCTTCGTAGGCCAGTGATTCATCTACTTCGATATCCTCCGGTTGTAAAACATGAGATGGGTCAGGATGGTACTTCTTTAGCATCGAGACGTGAAATACATCGTGGATTCGAGATAGACTGGATGGCAGTTCCAATCGATACGCGACCGCTCCAACCCTCCGAAGGATCTTGTAGGGTCCGACGTACCGTGGTTGGAGTTTCTTTCCTTTCCCCATTGTAAGACTTCGTAAGGGTGTGATCTTAAGAAATACTTGATCTCCAACTTCAAATTCTAAATCCTTCCTTCGGTTATCCGCGTAGCTCTTCTGGCGACTCTGGGCGGTTTGAAGCCGTTGCCTTATCAACTTGACCTTCTCGTGAGCCTCTTCCATCCATGGAATAGTTGTCGGGTCCAGTGCCTTCTTTTCACCAACTTCGTCCCAGTAAATCGGTGAGCGACACTTGCGTCCGTAAAGAGCTTCGTACGGAGCCATTTGAATCGACGAATGAAAGCTATTGTTGTACGCGAACTCCACCAAGGTCATGTGCTGACCCCAACTGCCTCCAAAATCCAAGATGCACGTTCGCAGCATGTCCTCGAGAGTTTGAATTGTCCGTTCTGACTGGCCATCCGTCTGAGGATGATAAGTAGTGCTCAAGTTGAGTTTCGTCCCCAGGTTTTCTTGGAACTTCTGCCAAAATCGCGACACAAATCGTGGATCCCGATCGGAAACGATGCTCACAGGAACACCGTGAAGTCTTACTACTTCGTCCATGTACAGTCGGGCCAACTGATCCATTGAGTACTTCATGTTCACCGGCAAGAAATGGGCCGACTTGGTTAATCGATCAACGATCACCCAAACGGCATCGTGTCCCCGTTGCGTCCTTGGTAAACCTGAAACGAAGTCCATAGTGATGTTTTCCCACTTCCACTCGGGTATCTCCAAGGGTTGTAACAAACCCGATGGTTTTTGATGCTCCGCCTTCACTTGCTGGCAAATAAGACATTTCTGCACGTACTGCGCGATTTCCTTCTTCATATTTTCCCACCAGTAAGTTCCCTTCAGGTCTTGATACATCTTGCTGCTACCCGGATGGATTGTATACTTAGACCTATGAGCTTCTTCCAGAATTTCTGCTTTCAACGATTCATCCTTTGGTACTACGATTCGGTTCCGATACTTCAAAATACCCTCGGGACTCAAATTAAAGTCCGTAGTTTCTCCCTTTTCCAATTTCTCTCTCCACTTCCGTACCATCAAATCCTCGCCTTGCGCCTCTTTTATACGTTCCAGTAGAGTGGAGGTAACCTTAATGTTGCCAAATATCACCTTATGGCTTCCCAAACAGGGTTTCCACTCGCACACGGATTCTAGTAAATCCCACTCCTTAATCATTAGCCCTGCTACTTGCACTTTACGACTCAAGGCATCCGCTACTACATTTGCCTTTCCCGGATGGTAGTTGATTGTACAATCGTAGTCCTCCAGAAATTCCATCCATCGCCGTTGTCTCATATTCAGTTCCTTCTGGGAGAAGAGGTACCTAAGACTCTTGTGATCCGAAAACACTTCAAAGGTCACACCATATAGGTAGTGCCTCCACTTTTTCAGTGCAAACACAACCGCAGCTAGTTCCAGATCATGAGTCGGATAGTTCTGCTCGTGAAGCTTCAATTTCCTAGAGGCAAAAGCTATCACATTCCGATTCTGCATCAAAACACATCCCAATCCCTCTCGCGACACGTCCGCATACACTGCAAACCCGTCCACTCCATTTGGCAAGACCAGTACTGGAGCCATGGTCAATCTTTTCTTTAATTCCTGAAAATTCGTTTCGCATCGGCCGTTCCAAATAAACTGGCCATGTTTCTTTGTCAAGTCAGTTAAAGGTCCTGCCAGTTTGGAAAAATCCTTAATGAACCTTCGGTAGTACCCCGCTAGCCCTAGAAAGCTGCGAATCTCCGTGGGGGTTTCTGGCCTCTTCCAATTGGTCACAGCTTCAACCTTCGCCGGGTCCACTGCAATACCTTCGTGGGAGATCACGTGTCCTAGAAACGCCACTTTCTCCAACCAAAACTCACATTTGCTAAACTTGGCGTATAGCTGATGTTCCTTCAATGTCTGCAACACCACTCTCAAATGCTCCTCGTGCTCCTCGCGTGACTTAGAGTAGACCAAAATGTCGTCAATAAACACCACGACAAATCGGTCCAGGTAGGGTTTAAAAACCCTATGCATTAGGTCCATGAAGGCGGCGGGAGCATTAGTCAATCCAAAGGGCATAACGGCGAACTCGTAATGCCCGTATCTCGAGTTGAAAGCAGTTTTCGGGATGTCCTCCTTCTTTATCAATAACTGATAGTATCCCTGTCGGAGATCCAACTTCGAGAAGACCACTGCTCCTTGCAGCTGGTCAAACAACTCGTCAATGTGGGGCAGTGGATACTTGTTCTTGATCGTAACGTTGTTCAACCCCCTATAATCAATACACATCCTCAACGTTCCGTCCTTTTTCTTCACGAATAGAACCGGAGCTCCCCAAGGAGACTCACTCTCGTGGATGAACCCCCGCTCCAAAAGGTCTTGCAATTGCAACTTAAGCTCCTTTAGCTCTGCGGGTGCCATTCGGTACGGGGTTTTGGAGATAGGTGCAGTTCCAGGTAAAAGATCTATTCGGAATTCTATCTCCCTTTCCGGAGGTAAGGCCACTAACTCATCAGGAAACACATCCGGAAATTCCCTCACTACGGCCACGTCTTCCACTTTTAACTTAGCTGTAGGGGTATTAATTAGAAAGGCCAAATAGCCTTGCGCCCCTTTACTTATCAGTTTCCTAGCTCGAATGCCCGAAATGAGAGCAGATGAGGCTAACCTACCCCTTATATCTAACCTTAAGGTTGCCTCGCCAGGAATGTGAAATTCAACTACTTTCGTTTTACAGTCCAGTTGGGCGTTATACTTAGCTAACCAGTCCATACCCAAAATCACGTCGTACCCCTTAATGGACAAGCTAATCAGGTCTCCTAAAAACCTCCGCTCACCTACCCATACATCACAATCCTGATAAACCATACTAGTCACCAAACGTTGATTCCCCGTAGGTGTACTAACCTCTAAGTCATATGGTAAGCTAGCAGGTTTTATATCGATGCCACACATGAAATCAGGGTTAACAAACGAATGAGTGGCACCAGGATCAATTAAAACTTTGGCAAAGCGGTGGAAAATAGGGATCGTACCTTCCACCACCTCGGAAGACTCTGGGATCTGGTGAGGCTCTAAGGAATATACCCTAGCCGGAACTTTTGGTTTGAATCCGTCTCCCTTAGCCGGTCCAGTACTGGTCCTCGACGGTAGTTGGCTCCCCTTTCCGTCTTGTTTCAGGACCGGACATGTAGCCAGTTGATGGTCTGCACTTCCACACCGCAGACATTTCCCCAATTTCCTCCAGCAATTGTCCTCTGTGTGGTTTGTCTTCCCACAGTGCCCACAGGGACCACGAGGTGCAGAAGCCGAGCCACTCTGAACGTTTCCCCTCGGTCCTCGCCCAGCTTGACCACCTCTAAACGGAGTCCCTCTGCCTGATCCGGACTGTCGACCACCTCCCGTGCCTCGTCCAAACTTAGAGGGAGTGCTCTTCTCACCCTGTCCAGATGTACTCCCAGGAAAACCACGCTTTTTAGCCTGGAAGTTTCGGACCTGAAGCCGTGCACTCTCGACCCGTTGGGCTTTTTCCATAGCCTCGCTAAACGTGGTAATTTGAGCCGCCGTGAGGTCCTTCTGGATCTCAACGTTCAAGCCCTGAATGAAGCGCCTCACTCGTCGTTGCTCGGTCATGATTAACTCTGGCGCGAATTTGGACAGGCGGGTAAACTGGCTCTCATACTCCGCCACCGTCTGAGCCCCTTGCCGGAGCCGGATAAACTCGTCCTCCTTCCTCTCCTGGACTAGAGGAGGGAAAAACTTGGCATTAAACTCTCGTATAAAGTTCACCCATGTCCTCGGTGTCTGCTCTCGCTCCCATTTTTGTCTAATCACGTTCCACCAGGAACGGGCAGCCCCTTCAAGTTGAAACACGGCAAAAGTGACCTGCCGTTCGTCCGGGTAGTGTAGGGCCGCGAATATATCAACCATTTTCTCCAGCCATTTCTCGGCGACGTCAGGGTCGGGTCCCCCAATAAACTTTGGTGGGGAAAACTTTTGAAAACGCTCAAGCGCTCTATCTTCACTCTCGACATGATGGCCAGGGTTTCCAGGGTTAGGGTTTGGGTTCTGGCCCTGTTGTTGCACAACTTGTGCGAGTAGGTTGGTCATTTGCTGCATAGCAGCAGCTATTTGCACATTAGGGTCTATTTGGGGTTCAGGATTCGGTCCAGTAGAAGCTTCTCCCGTTTCCCTAACTGGTGTGGGTTGCCTAATACCGCGCCCACGTCCCCGACCACTTCGCGTTCCTTCCATAAGATATACTTGGTCTAGGCAAGATTACTAAACCAAAGCAGTAACAAAGCATATAAGTAGCAAATAAACTTTCACTTAGCACATAACGATGCATTTCAAACAAGATCAAAAGCACACATATATACAAGCCAAACATATATACGAGCAGTCAATCAGGTACGGCCAAAGCACGTACGTACACAAAAGATCCACCTGAGGATAGGCCTATCAAAAGAGATTTACACGTAGCTAACTCTACATCAAAAACGGTTAGCTAAGGCTCTATCCCTATCCCTATGTACATTCAAAAACCACCACTAGCCCAAAAGGTGCCTAGATATCATAGCTTAGTCGGTTGCCGGGGTCTGAGACCCAGGCGATGGGGTAGATTCCTCCCCAGCCTCGGCCCCAGCATACGAGGCCTCATCGCTAGACTCCTCGAGTCCATCATCGCATAGGTTAAGGATCGCTTCAGCACGACCCCTCACTTTGCGAGCTCGCTTGACCTCACGCTCGCGACCATCCCTCAGTTGATCACATAAGTCATTAACTCGGTCCTCCGCCTCATTCACATCATACTCAAGCTCCATGATACGGGCGGCTTGCTTGTCATTGGTCGCCTTCGCCTGAGCCACCTCAACCTCCAAGGTAGCAACCGCAGCTTCAAGCTTAGTATTTTCCTTAGCAAACTCCTCGCGTTCCTTTGCCACTGACAAAACTAGTGTATTCGGGTAGGCAAAGTCGCTACGACACTCACACTGTCGAACGCGGCTGGCCGGGCTCCAACGGACCACGGCTCCCTTCTGCCTAAGATGGTACTTAATCGGCGGCAACGTGCTACGAGGACGATCTCCCGCCGGACGGTCACTCGGGTCACCACGGGCATCCATCCTATAGCAAAGGAATAAATAACATGAATAACCTTAAAAACCATAATCAATAAAACCCTCAAGTCGAGCACTTCTATTACACCAAGCCTAATTCAAACCTAGGCTCTGATACCACCTGTGACAGCCCCACCTTCCCCTAAGGCGAACCAGAGGGGTTAGCGGACTGCCTGCCCAGCTCTCGCCAGGACTAACGGTACAGTTTACGTCAATTTATAACGTTCCGGAACATAACGTTGCGCGCAAACCAGTCAAAATCGCAAAATAAAAAAAACGAAAATGAAGTCGAAATGAATAGTGCACTGCCCGCCAGAATCCGGCCAAAACCTGGCCGGATTTCCGGCCGGATCCTCGGCCGGATACTGGGCCGAGAGCAAGCCAAAAAAATTCAATTTTCCTTCGCAATCCGGCCGGCAATCCGGCCAAGATTCCGGCCGGATGGTCTGGCCGGATTCCAGGCCGAATGCACTGGCCGGATTTCCAAATTTTTCTCAGGCAATCCGGCCTGCAATCCGGCCAGTTTCTGGCCGGATTCCTGGCCGGATTTGCTACTGTTCATCCTCGCCAAAAATTTTTCCGTTTTCGTTTGAAGTCGTAACGATCCGAAATCCGTCCAAACACCAACCAAGCACATATATACATTGAAAATCAACATTTACAAGCCAAACGGCCTACCAAAGTATCCATTTAGTTCATACATATCCAAGTGGCCAATTACACACCAAACATTGGTGGAATCAAAGTACTTAGGGTTTTCACCCTCAAGGAGCTATTCAAAAATACATATACGTGAGCTCAACTTGCATTCAACTATCATAACCTTTCCAAAAGTGTTCATTTGCCTGTAAGGAAAACAAATAACACGGAATGAGCTAAAGCCCAGTGGTATACCACCCAATAAGCAATCAAAGTCATATAAGAATGAACTTTCATTTAAAGTGCACAAATAAGCAATGAAGCAGAACGGTAAAAGGATACGGTCGGCTCTCAAGAGCCCATTTCCACTCCTGCAATCTTGATCCAACCTCATTGACCCTCCGTCAATGTTAAAATACCAAACCGTAGACAACTCTTTACTTCCATTCCTTCCACCCAACATACCCCAACCGGGCCCGCACTCCATTCAGTAATATTTTGGTAATACTCGAGTTTACCGGAATCAAGGGTCTCGTTACCACAAGGCTCCCCAGTACAGTCCCCGTGGCATGATAATTTTCACGACCAAGCCCTCGCCGGCTCGATCCAATTAACCACCATACGGGGTTGAGCTCATAAATGCAGTAAAGCCATTGGATACTCGTCCAACGACACCAAATCAGTTTCCATGAATGGAATGCAGTATCTCATATATCCAGTGCAGTATTTCAGTAAAACAATCAGTAGCCATAACTAAAATCACAAGGGGTGAGGGCGATCAAGTACACCCTCACCTCAATCATTTCCAATAACCAAGTAAGCCTTCAAGGCATCAAGTACACATAGCACAAAGCCACATTATAACAAGTAAGTGAGTAGTATACTCACCAATCAAGTAAATGGTATTTCATGTACCACGGTCACCAAGCCGTCGTGCACTACCTTCACGCCCTAAAACATGTAACACATACAATGAGACTCGACACCGAGCCATATACCAATGCCAAACATAACCCCAAAAGGGCTTCATATGCATAAATGTACATAATAGCAAACCAGAAATTCGAAAATGGCCTTAGCCATGGCCCCCATATAGAAAACTGTTTTACACTCATTATGCGGTAATGGCACAACTCTCATTACGAATATCGGTTGGGGGTGTAAGACCCACCGTTTCGAAGCTATGAAACAGGGCTACAACAATGTAGAAGGTCACTCAATCCAGTTCGTAACACAACTAGGTCAAATATGCCAAATACTAACCCAGAATTCCTAAAACAGGTTCACAAAACACAAAAAACTGTAATCGGTATATATCAGTCCTTACAAGTCCAAATGCCGAAATTCCAAAGGCATATGTTAGCTACGACACTCAGCTACATTTCATAAGAAGACACCAACTCCAAAATCCAAACCAATTCCAGTCAAAATGGCCAATTACTATCGCAGTTTTCGCATTCTGCTCAAAGTAGAACAGCTACAGTAATTTCGTCATAACTCATTCTACATTAATCCAAATGCCCTGAAATTTTACAGGCACATCAACCTCATCAATACCTACAACTTTCATGTTTTGAGAAAAGTCAAATTCGGCCTCTAACATAGTGATCTAAAACCGGACAGAATTGGGGCTTCAAGAACCCTAACTTTCCAATTTTCCATCCAAATCCAAAATTAGTTGCATTTAACCACATTTGACATCCACTAGAGCCATTTCCAACCATTACAATTCATCATACAAGCCCCCAACATCAAGATCATATTAAACCAGAAAAATTCTCAATAAAATGAAAACTTCACCATAACAAGCCAAATCAAGAAATAAATCACATTTTCACACACTCATGCCACTTCTAAGCATCATATGGCCATTATTAGAGGTAGTAGGGTGTTCAAGCAACACTTACCAAGAAATCAAGAGAAAGAGGGATATTGGACACCTTTGATCTTCAAACAAAGTTCACCAAACAACTTACTATCACTAGAAGGAAGAGTTTTATGGAGTGGAATTGGATGTAACCAATGGTTTTGGTTGATTTGCTCCAAGTAGAAGCTTGAATGTTGAAGAAAGTTCCTTCCTTCCTTGCTCAAGGTGGCCGGCCAACAAGAGGTAAGAAAATGGTGAATTTTGGTGAAATTTTGGATATTTAATCCTTGGATCAAAAGGTCAAAAAAATGTCAAAAGGTGAATAGTACTTCTTAAGTCACAACCAATGAGATTGTGACACATGGCACCTTATTAAATGCATTCCTATCCTTCTTTTCTCTCTCACATCAATCACTTCACACACTCCACTTATCTCTTAACACCCGATAAATTATTCACAGTATCCGAAACTTAACCTTATTGGCCGAATTTTTCCGAACTTTTCGCACTAGTGGGTCCCACGTCCGCTATTTACTCTTAATTTTCTAAAAACTCGCCAATGCTAGAAAAATCATCTTAAAACTATAACTGCTCATAAAATCCTCTCAGAAAATATTTCTAAGCCAGAAAATGCAAAATTATGCAATTAAAGGGGAAATAACCCTAGGAAAAATATTAGGGTTTTACGGGCTCTCACAAATCGAGTGTAACCTTAATAACTTTTTGAGCCTACGAGATATGGCGTGACCCGCTACACCTTGTGCATTCCATATGAGGACTCTAATCATTAAACTAGGCAAGGAGGGAAGTTTGAGATGCCTTGGCAGCTTGTCTAGTGAGGACCATTCTTGGTTGGGTTATGTAGTGTCGTTTCCTCGCTCATTTTGTTTGATTTTGTTGTGTAATCATCTCCGAGTCAGGTATGATGCTCAATGGTGCACATAAGGCAATCCTCTCATCCATATAGGCCTTAAAGGAGTGCTGATCAGCGAGACGATTGTTAAGACTTTCTGGTTCGGCCATGTCAGAAACCCAATCGAAAACCATCTCTCATTTCACAGAATTCCATTTGTTCGACTATCGCTTTGTATGGCGGAACTGACAGTCATCGTAGAAGGAGAGCGAGAGAGGAGGGATGCTATCAGCAATAGCTGGAACATGCACAGGCATTTGCTTGTTACAATTGTGCTACTTTTGTTCCATTGCTAAGCCAGGGCCTGAAGATAGGATCGCTATTATGTTCAATTGGGCTTGACATTCTGTAGACACCAAATTTTTAAATAATTTGTATGTTGCATCTAATTCATGATTTGGTTTTAGATTGTCTGCATTTTAGTTGTTACCTTTTTATTTGTCTTTTATTTGCTAATTATTTGTCATATTAATTTTGTTCACGTTTTAGTTTTAGTTTTAGTTTTAAGTTTTAACGTAAAATTTGTGAAAAAAAAAAGAAAAGAGGAAATTGATGAAAAATGGAAAATTGTGCTTTGTTGATTCTAGTTTATTTAGTTTCTATCCAATGTTAATTAAATTATTATTATTTTTGTTTTTGTTGTTTTTGTTGTTTGTTATCTATCTTTATTATCAGTTTTATTTAGTTAATTTCAAAAAAAAATCAAAAAATCAAAAAATCACAACTCCACTTCTGCCGGTTCCATTTTCCACTTCACATTCCAGCACCTTCCATTCCAAGTGCCGACTTAGCTCCACTCCAAACACTTCAATATATACATTCCACTACCTACACACTCCACGGGGATCATTTTCAATCCACCACAACATCGCACTTCCATTTTTCTTTTCTGCCGTGAGCCGCGAGTGGAGAGCAAGGGAGGAAGAGCCGAGCCTTTTCATTTTTCTTCTTTTCTGTCCGTAAACTAGAGAGGGAAGAGAGGGACTTGCGGTTCATTCTTCCTTCCAACCGTGAGCTGGTGAAGTCTGAGAACCAAACTTCCTCCATTCTAGCCGCAAGTTTAAGCAAGGGAGAGGGAGAGTTGCGGTCTGCAATTTCTGGACAGCCGAAAGTGGAGTTTTGTTGCAGCTGCTAGTCGTGTGTATTAAGCTTCAAGCTGAGGTAATTTCTGGACTTAGATGAGTTGTTTATGGGTTGATGAAACTGTTTAGGGGCATGCATGTGAGGGTTGTGCGGTTGGAAGAAGAATTAAGTCACAAGAAAACTGGTTTTGAAAGAATTGGAAATGCTGTGAGTTTGAACTAGAAATTTCAGCTTTAACTTGTTACTTTGTGATGATCTGAGCTTAGTTGTGTGGTTAGTTAGTTAATAGCTGAATGATTATTCTTTGCATGAGGTTAATCAACCTTGTTTAAGCAAGAATAGTGAAGGAATATAGAATCTGTTTACATGCATGTTAACCGAGAGAGAGTTTGGATGAATTTCTGGTAAGATGGTGATTTTGATGACATTCGAACTTGGTTTTGGATCTAATCTGATAGATAACTTGTTATTTGGTGTTGCATGTGAACCTTATGGCCAAGATTTTGATTGCATGGCTGGAAATTTCTACTAGAAGTTGCTGGACTGCTTAATCAATTTTCCAGTTTGCCGATGGAGTTGTTTTGGGAGTTGTATGGATATTTTAGTGTGAATTTACTGGAAAGTGCTTGATCCTCACTTGGTTGTGTGTTTAGCTAACTAAATACTGGATGATTAAGCCCTGCATGAGATTAATTGGCTGTGTGTAAACCAGAAATTTGAGTGAAACAAAAATCTGCTGCACGCATGTCATCTGCGAATAGTTGAATTAATTCTGGAATTTTGGGATCAATGTTGCTGGTGTCCGACCCTGTTTTGAACTGAAATTGATAATGACTTCATTTATTAGTCTTGCATGTTAGTTTTGGGTACATAATTTAGTGTTTCAGCCGAGGAAATTCGGTTTAAAGATGGACTAAAGCTGCTGGAATTTTTCCAGTGTAGCCGAGTGAAGAGGAAAAGAATTTTCCAGTTTGCTTTTGCGAATTCTGGATTCTTATTCATGTTTGGGGGGCAAATTCCTTGCATTTGGTCTGTAAATGACAAATTGGTAGAACTGATTCGAGTGTTTGCATGCAAAGATGGCTGAGCTAAGATAAAAGGAGTAAAAAGCTGCTGCATCTCTTTGTCTTTTTGTTTTCTTTTCCATGGCTGTTTAAGGGACCCTTACGTTTAAATTGCTTGTTAAATCTGGTTTTAAGGAGAAGGAATGGAATGATTTGATGTTAAGTTTACGTTTGAGTCCTTAAAATACTTGAGCTATGATTAAACACCATGCTAAAAAATATTTGATCACGGTTGTGATTAAGAAGCTTGAGCTTGAGAAGAAAGTGCAGCAGTTTTCGGTTGCTAGAGTATGTGAAGTAATTGCAGAAACTTGTTTCATGGCTATTGCATAGAACTTGCATGTTTTTTCCTTCTAAGTTTTCTACCTGTTGAGGCGATGGTAATGACATAGTTTGCAGCTTAGTTAAAGCTATGTATGTGAGCTTGAGATCTGATTTTTTTGGAAAATAAGATGTGAGTTTGAGTTGGGTTTCGTTTGAGCAAACATGAGAGAAAATATTGCAGAAACTCACTTTGAATTTGATTTACCTGCTTGTTTGGTTGTTAGATTCATGCTTTAATGTGTTGGTTAGAAGATTTTTCGATCAAAATGGTGTTAAGGTTGAGAAAATGAAAGTCACGGTTGTCTTCTGGGTTGCCGAAAGCTTTCAGCAGAAATTTCTGCTGCAGAATGTTGTTTCTCATGTTGATTTTCACGTAGCTTGCATGAAAACTGCATGAATTAATCTCTGAAAATTGCACTTTGATCCCTTAAGTTCCCCTTTGTTGCACTGTGACCCAATTATGCTTTAATTTTTTTTTTTGCTTTAATTTTTTTTTTTGCAATTGAGTCCTAAAGTATTTGCAATCTGAACCATGACTTGACCTTTTCATCATTCTTGAACCTTTAAAGTTCTTAAATGTTCTAATTGGGCTCACATGATTGATTAATGTTTGCAATTGGATCCCTTTTACATGATAATTCGCTTCGGTATGTTTTTACGTGAATTGTGGACAAATTTCAATGGATAATTCCCAATGTCATGAAAGCTTAATAATCTTGGAAGAATTCATAGTCTTGGTTTCATTTGATTCAGTTTTTCTTAGATAATTTTGTTATTTAATCATAATAAATAATTTCTGTGATAGTTTTTCTCTTTTGTGATTTTTGCATTTGATTGTGATGGATTCCACCGTAAGCATTTCAATTTAGCACTCCACTTTAAATTCTTGAGACCTTTTATTTGAGACCGAGTTTTGCTTGCACGTGCATGATCTATTCCATATTTAATTTTCGTTTCATGCTTAATTTCCACTTTTGTGTTTAATGGTTGTTTCATGTGATTATTTGATAATTAAAGTGGTACCTTGACATTTTTATTATTTTGGAGGGTAATTTAATAATTTCACTTCATTAGAGCATCGATTCAAGGGAGGTACATTCTATCTCTTATTTGCACTTCATTTGACCCTACGTGCTCCTACGTGTTATGTGAATATGCATGTCTATTTTGCTTTCCTAGCCTTTCTTTAATTGAATTTCTTTTATTTATGTCATTTACTTTTGCTTTTTATTTAAGTTATTCTTTATGGGGTATGTGTACACCTCTTGGCTTGTAATAGATAGGGCTTGGAGGAACATTCAATGAAGACCTATCGAAGACGTGTGCCTAGCTAGCAAATGTAATAATTAGGGCTTTAATTGCCTATGTGTTATGTGTTACTTGCTTTAATTAGGTTCTTGCATCTAGTTGAGCATGCTAAGTGTTATGTGATATGTGTTTATAAGTGTTTGGCATGTCTACTCGCTTTCCATAGCCATGAATGAATGTGATGGACGGATGCACGTTTCCACTAGTCCAACGCTAGTCGGAATTCATAGAATGGGCTAGTCCAACGCTAGACCCTTAGGGACTTCCCCTCGTTAGTACATATTTGCGTGTTCATCACATGTCATGCATTTTTCTTAACTTAGCATTTGGCATGCTCCTTGAAACCCTTTTTCCCTTCATTTAGGATTTTTGCATTTCATACTAGTTATAGGGTTCATTTGCTTGAGAGTCCCCTTAAATATGGGATATAGACGAGTGTGGCTTTTTATAAGCCTTAGCACGCTTGTATTCCCTCTATAAAAGGGCAAATTGAGTCACGATTTAGGTCTCCCCGTACTCAGTATGCATGAATTCCCTAGGTCCATGCATCCATTCTCCCATTTTTACCCTCATTACACTTTCACTTTGCACACGTGCACCTTTATAATCTTCACTTGCACACAAACACTTTGTTTTTTTACACCATTTCATACATGAATCTTTTCATACACTTGCACACTTGCACTTGAGTCACCATTTGCATCAACCGACCTCTATGAGGTTTCCCTTTATTGGCCGCCACAATTCATGTGGTTTGGGACCAAAAACCTCACGAGAGACATCGTAAAATTTAGGATTGCATTTCTCATTCATTAGTCTTTGTCCAAATTGCAAATGCATACTTTGGGTAGAAAAAAAAATTAGGAAAATAAGGGTTAAATCACGCAACTAGCCTTGGCTAGGTCGAAGGGGTGCCTTGGATTTTTATCCTTGCCTTCCCCTTCGTCAAATGTGACTCCCGAACCTTTTTCTTTGTTTGCGTAGACTAGGAGTCGTTCAAAAGGGTTTTCTTACTTTTTTCCTTAAAAAATCCACTTTTTGGGTGACTTGGTACACCCTAACTCTATACCAAGTGGCGACTCCATTTTTCATATAAAAAACCCTTTTTGAACTATTTTTCTTGGGTCAAATCGTCGCATTTTCAAAAGTCCCATTTAGACCCATTTTTATTTTTATCAAAAAAATTCACTTTTTTTCCAAACTAATAAAATCCCAAAAACAATCATTTTATTTTTTTATCAAAAAATGGGGCGCGACAGTTGGCGACTCCACTGGGGACTTCCTAAGTGGGTCCAAGCATTTGATTTAGCCATTCTTTTCCTTTTTTCTACCCTTTTTATGTATAGCATTTGGATATTAGGATTGCATTTTCCCTTTCTAGGACTTTTTGCCACGTACGCGCATATCAAACTACTCCCTCACTCACGTATGTATGATTGGATGATTGGATGTATGATTGTACTTGCTTTATCTCGCGCTTTGCATTTGCATTTTGGGGGGGGGTGTGTGTCACCCTTAGAGCCACGCATTGGTTCTCGATCCCTCCCCTCCAAAACGTGCACTATCATACGCGCATACGCTTTACTATTCATCCCCCTTTATTTTTCTTTTAGTGGCTTGTCACGCCACTCCACCCTTTTAGGATTAGGAGACCCACTTGGACGTGTGATCGTGTCACGACGTGTGCGTAGCACGATCCAATGGGTCACTCAATCTTCCGCTTTAAACTTTGGGTTACTAATCTTTAGTTTTTAGTCGAAGGTTGAGGATTTTTATAGATTCACTCAAACATGCAGCCGTAACACGACGTGTGCGTAGCGGTGTTTGGGGAATCGCTCGAGCCACCGACAAAGGGCCTTGGGAGTGATGACCCTTGGCCACGAGTCTGAAGGCTTGGGGGCCTGAGCTTATTGAGTATAGATGCATTAGCAAACCCCAACCTCATGCATCCATATAGTTTCACCTAGGGTAGAGTCTGCCTTACCCTATTAGGGACACCATTCACGAGGGGAGGGATCCCATCCTTTTCCTTATTTACTTTTCCTGTTTTTTATCATTTAATTGTCCAACGTGTTATGTGATTAAATGTGGAACTAACTTTCCTTGTTTCTTGTTTTTGCATTCACAACCCTAGCAAATAAGAGGTCTGGCATGACCTTCTTTTAAGAAGCCTACCTGTGTAGATAGGATATGGCACGTTTAAGAAGCTTTTGTATATTTTCGTTCATAAAATAATAATGTCATGTCATTTTGGGCCTACCCTGGCAAATCAAGGGTCCTTTAGGTCATATTGCATATTTTACTGCTTTGATAAGAATGGCATCATGCATAAGCCTTAGAAAGGGAATGCCACTTAGGGAATCCCGTATTAGAAACAAGCCAACCTAAATCCCATGGGTATTTAACCCAATTTTTGGGATTTGCACGTTTAAATTCCTGTTAACCAGAGAAATGGGACCTGTAGGTAAGGTATTTAACTCCGGTTTTGGTTTCTAGATGGAAAGCCCTCGCCGAGTGCAACAGATGTTAGTAGTGCCGCCGGAGGTACAAAGATGGCCCACGTTACTCTCACCCAATGAGATTAACCAAATAGCTGATCAATTAGGACACATCGGGGATTTCAAGGACGTTAAGTCCGATGGATATTTGGTAGAAGCTTTGGTGCATCTATGGGACCCCACTTGTTCTGCTTTTAGACTTGGAAAAAGGGAGATGACCATAACAATTGAGGAAATCGCTGGATTTCTCAATTTGCCGATTCAAGGAACTGCCGTGGTATTGCCGCTAGTATCTAACAAAGCTGGATTTTGCCGTTTCACTGGGTTAAAGGAATCAGTACTACAAGGGGCAGACCAAAATATAGAGGCGAAGTTCTTATTTGATCGATTTGCGCTAAGAGATGGTTTTGAGAGGCATCGAGGGGATTTCTCGTTTACTTCCAAGGAAACGTGGGACCGAAAGAGAGTCTGGGTATACGGTTTAGTCATGACGGGAACCTACTTTTTTCCTAGGAAAGACAAAAAGATAGCCTTCAAGCTCACTAGGATTCTGTATGACTTGTTTCTCGGAATTAATGATAGGCCGTGTTCCATTATTCCTACCATTTTGGCCGACATCTTCATAGCCTGCACTACCTGTCAGAAAGGGAAAAAATTCTTTTGTGGTTCAAATTTGATCTTACATATATGGGGAATGGAGCATTTCATGAGACGATCGGCTATTTCATCGAGTCTACCAATGTTCACATACAACTGGATAACCACACATCACAAGAGAATTAACAGAGACAGTCTGCCGTGTAATGCATCTGAGTTTGTGGATTTCTTGAAGAACGTGACCGATCAAAATATTAGATGGGTGTTGGATTGGACCGATTGTACTAAACCCGTTCTTCGCACTCAGGCATCCGAATTCATTCTCCTACTGGGTACTCAAGGGATTACCGCGTACGCCCCAAAAAGGTTTCTCAGACAATTAGGGCGTGTCCAAGAAATACCACCCGTGATTGACATGAGCGAAGTCACCATTATTTTTAACTGGGGAATGTGTCCAAATCAAATCCCTATGAAAGATCGGATTATTGACGCCTGGGTGACGCTATCCGATGACGTGAGTTTTAGATACATCCCGGAGCTCAAGCAGAAGGGTTTGACGACTTCACAATACGAAGACTGGGTAGGAGGATCCGCTACGCAAGAAATTCAAGATGAGCCAGCTGAGGAGGTGAAAAGGTTAAAGGCCATTGTCGAAGCAAAAGATAGGGAAATTCTGCAGTTAAGTAAGTCTGCCGAAGCATACAAAGGGATGGCCGAGCAAAACAAGCAATTGTATGAAAATGAACAAGGAAAGCGTCAAGAGCTGAAAAGGAAATGTGCAGAATTATATGACCAAACTGAATGTGTTAGAATTTCATATGCTAGGGAAACAAAGGACTCCGTATTAGATAGGTTCAGAAGTTTTGGTAATCTTGTACGGAATCGTCTTCGTGACATGATGTAAATATTGGCAAGTTTATCAATGAAAATGGTTTTTCTTTTGCTCTTATTTTGGATTATTGTCAAAAACAGGTTTGTATTACGGGTCCCATTTTGAAGGTGTTGCATCATGCTAGGCCTACCCTTGGCACAAAAAGGGCCCCCCCAAATAGGACATGCATCCGAATTGTTTGAATAATTACTAACTCATGTCTTTTTCTTTTTTTTCTCTTTTTGAATAAATTGCAGAAATTCAGTAATCATTGGTTTATCTAATGAAGTCTTTTGCATTCTCAGGTAAATTTCAAAATAACTTTTCGGAAAAGCCCCATTATTACGCGATCCCGAAGTAAAGCCCAAAGGAATCGTGTAGACATGAGTACTCAACCAGAATCATCCGATAAGGCCGTTGCCACTACCCAGCCGGAAGCTGCAAGTCCTGGGGTTCAGTTGACTGAATTACTCGCAAAATTTGGGGAAATGGCATCCGAAATGGCCGCTCAAAAGAGGTTAATCGACGAACTCGTTAGTAGCGGAGTGCAACCTGAGCCTGTGCCCGTCACACAACCACAATCTGAACCATTTGTTATTCCTCCATTTCAAACCACCTGTGAGGGAACTTTTAACCCGCAATATGCTTTTACTCAAAATCCGCCTTTCTACCCTCCTTATGGTCAAGGATTTCAGCCTCAAAGCGACCCAAACATGCATCAGAACCCACCAGCTTTTTATCAAACCACCGCAGAACCCGTGATACCGGAGCGCGCTTTCCAAAATAAGCCTGAAATGGGGGAATCTTCTGCTCCAATTGATATGAAGTTGTTCAAACGTTTAGATCGTTTCGATGAATTTATAAGGAAGAGCCAGGGGTTGCATAAGCAGGGAGTCCTGGATTATGATGAATTGTGTCTTTTTCCGAATGTGCAGTTGCCTGAGGGGTTCAAAACCCCTAAATTTAACAAATATGATGGGACGGGTAATCCCAAGACACATCTCCGATTATTTGCTAATAAATTGGGAAAGCCCGTGGACGATGAGAATTTGCCTTTAAGGTTGTTCCCTGAGAGTCTGGAAGGGGATGCGCTGGACTGGTATTCTAACCTGAAGCTTGAAGACGTGAAGACCTGGCTCGATCTGTCCAATGCCTTTATCAAACAATATGAATATAACTGCGAGCTTGCACCGACTAGAACCACGTTGGAAGGAACAAAAAGGAAACCCTCCGAGGATCACAAGACTTATGCTAAGAGGTGGAGGAAAATAGCTGCAAAGGTCGAGCCACCAATGACCGAGGATGAAATCATACGTACTTTCATAAAAGCCCATGATCCGCCGTACTTCGAAGAGATTTTCCGTATGACTGGATGTTCGTTTGCTGCAATTGTAAATAAACTTGAGGAGTTTGATGACTTTGTGAGAGCTGGGAAGATTGTCAATGTCTCCGCCCTTAAATCTCAGTTGGATGCTTTACAAGGGCAGGGAAGCAATGTGAAGAAACCGCCATTCAAAAAGAAGGAGGGGGACGCAACCTTTATTTGGAACCAAAACCCTTCGCCTAGACCCCGATATCAACACAATCCAACTTACCAACCACCTTATCATTACTATTCGAACCAGTACCCTGTATATACCACCAACATCCACCACCCTCGACCTCGCCCAAGCTATCCTAACCCACTTTCAGCCCCTTTTCAAATTTCCCAACCAAATCCACCTCAAAACCGACCTCGCCCTCCATATAACCTAAGATTTCCTCCACCAAATAGACCTGTTTACAACCATCCTCAACCTCCTGAACCTTACAACCGACCACCTAGCCGTACATTCACCAATTTAGGCAGGCCTTTGGACCAATTGTATGACCAGTTGAAGGCCGCCGGGAAAATTGGTACAGTACCCCCTCCTACCTACCCATATGGCATGCCCGCATGGTATAATCCACAAGCTGTCTGTGCTTATCATTCTGGGGCCCCCGGACATGCCACCTTTGATTGCAAGGCGCTTAAGCATAAAATTCAAGATATGGTTGAAGCCGGGGAGATTGTAATCCGGAAAAGGGAGGCGCAAGGGCCGAACGTAAATAGGAACCCTTTACCGGAACATGCCAATATCATTGGAATTATTCTGGATGATACGGAGTATGTGGAACCGGTCAAAGAATTGACAAGGGAAGCTGAAGTGTTTGGGGTCACAGACCAACCCTTTGTCATAGAATTGCCATTTGAAGAGGACGAAAAGCCCTTTATTTTGGATCTCACGCCAGCCGAAAGTGAGGCTTTGGAGCCAGTGGTTATTGAATTCCCGAAGCAAGAGCCTGTTTTAAGCCTGCAACAAGTGCCATGGAATTATGATGAACCTGACGTACAGATTGGGGAAAAGTCAATTGCAAAAAAGGAAGTGTCAGTGGTCACCAGATCAGGAAAGGTTGCGAGTCCATTTGAAAATACCATTCCGATTCAAGCAAATAACTCCGAGCCGCTCGTCAAACCAACAATCACCGAGAAAGAAGCCTTGGATTTCCTTAAGAGACTTCAGAGAAGTGAGTACAATGTAGTTGAGAAGCTGAGTAAGTCGCCTGCCCAGATATCCATGTTGGATCTACTCTTCTCTTCAGACATGCATAGGGACGCGCTGATCGAGGTGTTGACCAAAGCTCAAATCCCTAAGGACATTTCAGTTGATAATTTTTCTCATGTAGTTGGAAATGTGTTATTTACCAAGCAAATCACTTTCTCTGACGAGGAATTGCCGACGGAGGGCATTGGACATAATAAGGCCCTGTACATAGTTGTAAGGTGCAACGGAAAAATGCTGCCGAAGGTGTTGATTGACAATGGATCTGCGCTTAATATCTGTCCTTGGAGCACCTTGGAGAAGCTAGAATTGCAAGACATCAAGCTGAGGCCTTCAGGGACCGTAGTCCGAGGTTTTGATGGAGCACAAAGAGAGCCAATAGGAGAAGTAGACTTAGTGGTCGAGATGGGACCCGCACAATTTCAAATAACCTGCCAAGTCATGCACTTTCCTAGTGTTTACAACGTTTTGCTTGGAAGGCCCTGGATTCATAAGTCCGGAGCTGTGCCGTCTTCATTGCATCAGTTGCTGAAATTTGTAGTAAATGACAAGCTGATAACTATATTTGCCGAAGAGGATTGCCTTGTAATCACCGATTCTGGGTCAAAAGAGGATGGAAGCCGAAACGTCACCATGACTCCTCATAGCACGGCTGATATCGTCTCTGTAAGTTGGATCACAAACGAGGAGCGAGCTCTATCAAAGGCCAGTGTCATGATGGCTAAAGAAATGATCCGTGGAGGCTATGAATTTGACAAAGGGCTGGGACGAGATCTGCAAGGAATTTTGAAGCCAGTGGAGATTATTGAGAAAAAGGATTCGTTTGGTTTAGGCTTCCGACCGACTGCTAAGGATATCAGAGAAATGAAGGAGCGCAAGAAAGCGGAGAAAGAAGGAAGGCAAAGGGCTCTTGACATTCCACCCCTGCATTATACTTTCCCACGACCAGCCGAGGTGATCATGTCAGAAATCAACCCAGTTGACGAAATTGAAGCTAGTTTGGCCCAATTGTTCGTTGGGGCAACATTTGAAGATAGTGTTCCAGGCGAAGCTGAATTTCCTGACATCCCCGAAGGATCAATTCCCAATTGGACAGCCGAGTTCCTGCCCGTTCGGAAGGAGTTTCGGTAGACTGAAAGGGGTTTATCATTCATGTGAATTCATGAAAAGTTGCATCTGTAAATAGCCAATGAAAACAATTTTACTTTTTGACTAACATTTTCGCATGTAAATATTGTTAAGTTTTCATTTCCATTTGCTTTCAATCAAAGGTTTTATGAAAATGTACAAGTTGTTCTTGTCATGTTGTTTTGTTTATTCATTTGTTTATATTTTCGTTGTATTGCTTGACCATCTGTTTGTTGTATGCTTATTTGCTTATTATCCCACATTCGTTAATTCTTTCAGATGGCCAAAAATAAAATTATTTGACCCTTTGGATATCACAATTCTGGAATTCGATAATGGCAATCTCTATATCACTCACGACTTAGAGGTCTGTGAATCCGAACTCCAAAGCGAGAGTGATAATGAGGAAGTATTCGATTCTTTTGCAAAGGACTTTGAACAATATGAGGAAAAACCAAAACCGAACCTGGAAGAAACAGAAAAGGTTAACATTGGCACTGAGGATGAGGTTAAGGAGGTGCAAATTAGTATTCATTTGAATGAAAGGCAGAAAAAGGAGATGCTTGAATTCTTGACCATGTTCCAGGATGTATTTGCGTGGTCCTATGATGATATGACTGGTATTTCAACTGATGTGGTGGTGCATAGGTTACCCACAGACCCTTCTTTTCCACCCGTAAAACAAAAACCCAGAAAATTTAAACCAGATATAAGCCTCAAAATAAAAGAGCAAATTGAAAAACAACTCAAAACCAACATTATCATTGTTTCCCATTACCCAATTTGGCTTTCAAATCCTGTCCCTGTTCCAAAAAAGAGTGGAGAGGTAAGAGTTTGTATTGACTATAGAGACCTTAATAAAGCCAGTCCTAAAGATGATTTCCCTCTACCAAACATTCACATTCTCTTAGACAATACTGCCGGACATGAGATTGAAACCTTTTGCGATTGTTTTGCTGGCTACCACCAAATCTTGATGGCAGAAGAGGATAGGGAAAAGACTGCTTTCATTACCCCTTGGGGCACATTTTGCTACCGAGTGATGCCTTTCGGTTTAAAGAATGCTGGAGCAACGTATCAGAGGACCATGACAACCCTATTTCATGATATGATCCACCGGGAGATGGAGGTCTACGTGGATGATATTATAATCAAGTCTAAAAGGGTAGAGGACCACTTGGTTGATCTGAAGAAATTATTCGAGAGGTTACGGAAGTACAATTTGAAGCTAAATCCTACAAAATGCGCCTTCGGAGCACCTGCGGGTAAGCTGTTGGGTTTCATTGTCAGCAAGAAGGGCATAGAGATAGATCCAGCCAAAATCAAAGCAATTCGAGATATGCCAGTGCCAAAAACTCAGAAGGACGTGAAAAGCTTCTTAGGGAAGATCAATTTTATCGGGAGGTTCATCGGCCAATTAACCGCCACATGCGAGCCATTGTTCAAATTATTAAGAAAGAATGTACCGTTGTATTGGAATGAGGAGTGCCAGCAGGCTTTCGACAAGATTAAAGATTATTTGTTGCATCCACCAGTCTTAGTGCCGCCCAAACCAGGCCGACCTTTGATTATGTATTTATCTGTACTCGATGGAGCAGTAGGGTGTGTTCTAGGTCAGCACGATGAATCCGGAAGGAAAGAACAAGCCATTTACTATCTAAGCAAGAAGTTCACGCAGTATGAGGCTAATTATTCATTCATTGAGAAAAGCTGTTGTGCATTGGCCTGGGCGGCTCAAAAGTTGAGACACTACTTGTTGAGCCATACCACTTATCTTATTTCCCGATCTGATCCTTTGAAGTATCTTTTGGAGAAGCCGATGTTAACCGGGCGCCTAGCCAAATGGCAGATAATTCTATCAGAGTTCGACATTGTTTTCACCTCACAAAAGGCGGTCAAGGGGCAAGCTATAGCTGATCATTTGGCGGAAAATCCAAGGGATGATGATTATCAACCACTCCGTACTTATTTCCCTGACGAGAGGGTCCTATTTGTAAGCGCTGCAGATGATATAAGTGAACAAAGTCCTGAATGGAGGCTTTTCTTCGATGGAGCTTCAAATTCTCTCGGAGCTGGAATTGGAGCTGTTTTGGTGTCACCCGAAGGGAAGCACTACCCTGCCGCTGCCAAATTGCAATTCGCTTGTACGAATAACATGGCTGAATATGAAGCCTGCATTTTTGGTCTCAAAATGGCTTTGGAAATGGAAATCAAGGAGTTGATAGCTTTTAGTGATTCAGATTTGCTCGTGAACCAAACTTTGAAGCAGTGGATAACCAAAGATTCAAAAATTTTACCCTACCATTGTAGTTTGCTCACTCTGGCCAAGCAATTTCAAAATTTGGAATTCAGACATCTCCCTCGAGCCCGAAACGCATTTGCTGATGCTTTGGCCACCTTGGCTTCCATGATCCAGTATCCAGATGAATTAAAGATCGAACCAATTCAAATTCAACTTCAAGACAAACCTGCCCACTGTTGGGTTGTAGACAAGTCCTCCGACAATATTCCTTGGTATAGTGATCTTAAGGAGTTTCTTAAAACTGGGTCTTACCCTCTGCATGCTGGTACAAAAGACAAGAATTTTCTGCGTAGAATGGCTTCAAAATTCTTCTTAAATGGAGAAGTGTTATACAAAAGAACCTCGGATTTGAACCTTTTAAGGTGCATTGATGAGGATGAGGCTCAATATATGATGAAGGAAGTGCATAGTGGCGTTTGTGGACCTCACATGAATGGCCATTTGCTAGCGAAGAAAATCATGAGAACCGGATATTTCTGGCTTACTATGGAGCATGATTGTATAGATTTTGTCCGGAGATGTATAAAATGCCAAATGCATGGTGACATTATACGCGCTCCACCCACTGAACTGCATAGCATGACCGCCTCATGGCCCTGTTCAATGTGGGGTATGGACGTGATTGGTACAATCGATCCTCCCGCTTCAAATGGACATCGATTTATATTGGTGGCGATCGAGTACTTTACCAAATGGGTTGAAGCAGAGTCATTCAAACATGTCACGAAGAAGGTAGTGGCCAATTTCCTGAGAGATCACATCATCTGTCGCTTTGGAGTACCCGAAACGCTTATCACGGACAATGCCAAGAATCTGAACAATGACATGGTAGATGGACTATGTGAGCAGTTCAAAATCAAACACCGCAATTCTGCCATTTATAGGCCTCAGATGAATGGAGCTGTAGAAGCCGCAAATAAGAATATGAAGAAAATTATCCGCAAAATGACAGAAAAGCATCGCGATTGGCATGAAAAGTTGCCTTATGCATTGATGGCGTACCGGACTTCTATTCGGACATCGACTGGGGCAACGCCATATTCACTTATGTATGGGATGGAAGCTGTATTACCAGCTGAGGTTGAAATTCCGTCGCTACGAATCCTTATGGAAGCTAAATTGGAGGAGGCCGATTGGATCAAGCAGCGCCATGAGCAATTGACTTTGATAGATGAGAAGCGATTCAATGCTATCTGTCATGGGCAATGCTATCAAAAACGTGTGGCCCGAGCTTACAACAAAAAAGTCCATCGGCGGGCATTTGAAGAAGGTGATAAGGTACTGAAGCGAATTTTGTCAATGCAAGATGAAGCTAAAGGCAAGTTCGCTCCAAATTGGCAAGGGCCGTTCATTATCCAAAAGGTATTACCTGGCGGAGCTCTCATTTTGGCGGAAATGGATGGACGGGTTTTCCCTCAACCCATCAACTCAGATATGTGCAAAAAGTTTTTCATTTGATCATGCAAATTTTCTTTAGAAATTCATGCAAATGGCGAAATGCAAGTCAGGCCATCTTCTTTTACACTAAAAAAATATTTTATCTCTACTTGTCCCCTTTGAGCCATCAGAATTGACAAATTTCGTTTGATAACCCTTGAGAATTGCAAACCCCACACTGGGGCAAATTTGTTTCGAAAAAAAAAGAAGAAGAAGAAAACTCTACACTGGGGCAAATTTAGTTTTCAAAGAAAAATGCAAAAAGTGAGGAAAATACAATGAAAAATGCAAAGAGAGAAAATCTGATCAAACTGGGGCAAATTTTCCTCAGTATCGGAGTTGTTTTCAAAAGGGTGCAATCTCAAGTTATTTCACCCCTCGTATCAAATCTGCCTTCAAGCCTCAACCTTTCTTGAAAAATACCCTACCGGACCTCATTACAAAAGCCCAAAGTCCTGGTTTTCGTCACTTGCTGCATTTCTATTAGGAAATTTGTTAATCATCTGGCAGGTGATGTCTATAATGCTTTCGCCTAATCTCACAAGGGAAATGCATTCTACTGATGCCAGAAATCTTCAATTCATATTTCTGAGTCGATAATGGTCGAGATATTTCATGGTTCTCTAGGTGAAAACCCGAAAGGGCGCTTCGAAAAAAAAAAGAAGAAGAAAAAGAAAAAAAAGAAAAATAGAAAAGGAAAAAAAACAAACAACAAAAAGGGTGGGGGCAACCTTGGTGAAAACCCGAAAGGGCGCCAAGGTAGGTTTTCTCGACAGACAAGCTCAAGAAGGAATAGCCGGTGACCTGGTTCATTTGGGGTTTTCCTCATATTTGTGATACTTCTGCCAATATCGGATTCCGAAGAGAAAATATCCAAAGTTTTGAATATGATATTCGTTGGTTAAATTTGTATTTGTTCTTTACAAATATTCTTTTGCAAAATGTATCTTTATAAACCTCTTGGTTATTCTCAAATTATTTGTGTATGAATGCTTATGATTGTCTACATTCTCTTGCATGCTCATCTTTGCCTAACATAGGAAATCATCTTGCATATACATTGATTTTTATATGACTAATTTTCATGTATCATTCTTTCACCATTAAATTCAAATGAATGATAAACCCTGAGGTTTGTGCAAAGATAGGGGATTCAATCATCAGTTACAGGGAGTAACATACAACAAAGCTACCACCTGGATTGGGTGACGTGGTAAATCTGCATTTTATCAGTCTCAGAAATTGAAAGGTTCAAGGCAGACGCCGCCGAGCCGAAATAAAAGCATCACAAGACTCATGTTTACACGACTCTCAAGGCAAACCGGATCAAACAATGGTGGCAAGTCCATTATTTCTTCTTTTCTTGCAGGAATGTTGCATTCACAAACAAAAGCAGTCACTCTCTTTTTGGCACCTAAACCGATGTCAGACAAAGCTTCCCAGTAAACAAGGATAGATGTTATTTGCAAAGCTCGATCATAAGAAACAGCATCAGCTATCGTTTCAGTCACAGAAATCCAAATTTCCCTCTTGGTACAAAAGTTGAACTATTCTCGAAAAAAAAAAAAAAAAAACTCAATTCATTGTTTAAACTTCCCTAGTGAAGTCCCGTTTTAAATTTCAGTTCGGGTCAGTCCCGTTTTAAATTCCTGTTCGGGTCAGTCCCGTTTTAAATTCCTGTTCGGGCCAGTCCCGTTTTAAATTCTTGTTCGGGCCAGTCCCGTTTTAAATTTCCTGTTCGGGCCAGTCCCGTTTTAAATTCCTGTTCGGGCCAGTCCCGTTTTAAATTCTTGTTCGGGCCAGTCCCGTTTTAAATTTCCTGTTCGGGCCAGTCCCGTTTTAAATCCCTGTTCGGGTCAGTCCCGTTTTAAATTCCTGTTCGGGTCAGTCCCGTTTTAAATTCCTGTTCGGGCCAATCCCGTTTTAAATTCCGGTTCGGGTCAGTCCCGTTTTTAAATTTTTAGTTAGGTCAGTCCCGTTTAGTTTCATGTTCGGGTCAGTCCCGTTTTTAGAATTCCTGTCCGTTCAAATCATTTTGCAGCCGAATAACACAGGTAAGTATTTGGTGTCTATTTCTTTGTCTCAAGTTTTTTCAAAACTCAAACAAAGAGGGGCAAACTGTAGACACCAAATTTTTAAATAATTTGTATGTTGCATCTAATTCATGATTTGGTTTTAGATTGTCTGCATTTTAGTTGTTACCTTTTTATTTGTCTTTTATTTGCTAATTATTTGTCATATTAATTTTGTTCACGTTTTAGTTTTAGTTTTAGTTTTAAGTTTTAACGTAAAATTTGTGAAAAAAAAAAGAAAAGAGGAAATTGATGAAAAATGGAAAATTGTGCTTTGTTGATTCTAGTTTATTTAGTTTCTATCCAATGTTAATTAAATTATTATTATTTTTGTTTTTGTTGTTTTTGTTGTTTGTTATCTATCTTTATTATCAGTTTTATTTAGTTAATTTCAAAAAAAAAAAAAAATCAAAAAATCAAAAAATCAAAAAATCACAACTCCACTTCTGCCGGTTCCATTTTCCACTTCACATTCCAGCACCTTCCATTCCAAGTGCCGACTTAGCTCCACTCCAAACACTTCAATATATACATTCCACTACCTACACACTCCACGGGGATCATTTTCAATCCACCACAACATCGCACTTCCATTTTTCTTTTCTGCCGTGAGCCGCGAGTGGAGAGCAAGGGAGGAAGAGCCGAGCCTTTTCATTTTTCTTCTTTTCTGTCCGTAAACTAGAGAGGGAAGAGAGGGACTTGTGGTTCATTCTTCCTTCCAACCGTGAGCTGGTGAAGTCTGAGAACCAAACTTCCTCCATTCTAGCCGCAAGTTTAAGCAAGGGAGAGGGAGAGTTGCGGTCTGCAATTTCTGGACAGCCGAAAGTGGAGTTTTGTTGCAGCTGCTAGTCGTGTGTATTAAGCTTCAAGCTGAGGTAATTTCTGGACTTAGATGAGTTGTTTATGGGTTGATGAAGCTGTTTAGGGGCATGCATGTGAGGGTTGTGCGGTTGGAAGAAGAATTAAGTCACAAGAAAACTGGTTTTGAAAGAATTGGAAATGCCGTGAGTTTGAACTAGAAATTTCAGCTTTAACTTGTTACTTTGTGATGATCTGAGCTTAGTTGTGTGGTTAGTTAGTTAATAGCTGAATGATTATTCTTTGCATGAGGTTAATCAACCTTGTTTAAGCAAGAATAGTGAAGGAATATAGAATCTGTTTACATGCATGTTAACCGAGAGAGAGTTTGGATGGATTTCTGGTAAGATGGTGATTTTGATGACATTCGAACTTGGTTTTGGATCTAATCTGATAGATAACTTGTTATTTGGTGTTGCATGTGAACCTTATGGCCAAGATTTTGATTGCATGGCTGGAAATTTCTACTAGAAGTTGCTGGACTGCTTAATCAATTTTCCAGTTTGCCGATGGAGTTGTTTTGGGAGTTGTATGGATATTTTAGTGTGAATTTACTGGAAAGTGCTTGATCCTCACTTGGTTGTGTGTTTAGCTAACTAAATACTGGATGATTAAGCCCTGCATGAGATTAATTGGCTGTGTGTAAACCAGAAATTTGAGTGAAACAAAAATCTGCTGCACGCATGTCATCTGCGAATAGTTGAATTAATTCTGGAATTTTGGGATCAATGTTGCTGGTGTCCGACCCTGTTTTGAACTGAAATTGATAATGACTTCATTTATTAGTCTTGCATGTTAGTTTTGGGTACATAATTTAGTGTTTCAGCCGAGGAAATTCGGTTTAAAGATGGACTAAAGCTGCTGGAATTTTTCCAGTGTAGCCGAGTGAAGAGGAAAAGAATTTTCCAGTTTGCTTTTGCGAATTCTGGATTCTTATTCATGTTTGGGGGGCAAATTCCTTGCATTTGGTCTGTAAATGACAAATTGGTAGAACTGATTCGAGTGTTTGCATGCAAAGATGGCTGAGCTAAGATAAAAGGAGTAAAAAGCTGCTGCATCTCTTTGTCTTTTTGTTTTCTTTTCCATGGCTGTTTAAGGGACCCTTACGTTTAAATTGCTTGTTAAATCTGGTTTTAAGGAGAAGGAATGGAATGATTTGATGTTAAGTTTACGCTTGAGTCCTTAAAACACTTGAGCTATGATTAAACACCATGCTAAAAAATATTTGATCACGGTTGTGATTAAGAAGCTTGAGCTTGAGAAGAAAGTGCAGCAGTTTTCGGTTGCTAGAGTATGTGAAGTAATTGCAGAAACTTGTTTCATGGCTATTGCATAGAACTTGCATGTTTTTTCCTTCTAAGTTTTCTACCTGTTGAGGCGATGGTAATGACATAGTTTGCAGCTTAGTTAAAGCTATGTATGTGAGCTTGAGATCTGATTTTTTTGGAAAATAAGATGTGAGTTTGAGTTGGGTTTCGTTTGAGCAAACATGAGAGAAAATATTGCAGAAACTCACTTTGAATTTGATTTACCTGCTTGTTTGGTTGTTAGATTCATGCTTTAATGTGTTGGTTAGAAGATTTTTCGATCAAAATGGTGTTAAGGTTGAGAAAATGAAAGTCACGGTTGTCTTCTGGGTTGCCGAAAGCTTTCAGCAGAAATTTCTGCTGCAGAATGTTGTTTCTCATGTTGATTTTCACGTAGCTTGCATGAAAACTGCATGAATTAATCTCTGAAAATTGCACTTTGATCCCTTAAGTTCCCTTTGTTGCACTGTGACCCAATTATGCTTTAATTTTTTTTTTTGCTTTAATTTTTTTTTTTGCAATTGAGTCCTAAAGTATTTGCAATCTGAACCATGACTTGACCTTTTCATCATTCTTGAACCTTTAAAGTTCTTAAATGTTCTAATTGGGCTCACATGATTGATTAATGTTTGCAATTGGATCCCTTTTACATGATAATTCGCTTCGGTATGTTTTTACGTGAATTGTGGACAAATTTCAATGGATAATTCCCAATGTCATGAAAGCTTAATAATCTTGGAAGAATTCATAGTCTTGGTTTCATTTGATTCAGTTTTTCTTAGATAATTTTGTTATTTAATCATAATAAATAATTTCTGTGATAGTTTTTCTCTTTTGTGATTTTTGCATTTGATTGTGATGGATTCCACCGTAAGCATTTCAATTTAGCACTCCACTTTAAATTCTTGAGACCTTTTATTTGAGACCGAGTTTTGCTTGCACGTGCATGATCTATTCCATATTTAATTTTCGTTTCATGCTTAATTTCCACTTTTGTGTTTAATGGTTGTTTCATGTGATTATTTGATAATTAAAGTGGTACCTTGACATTTTTATTATTTTGGAGGGTAATTTAATAATTTCACTTCATTAGAGCATCGATTCAAGGGAGGTACATTCTATCTCTTATTTGCACTTCATTTGACCCTACGTGCTCCTACGTGTTATGTGAATATGCATGTCTATTTTGCTTTCCTAGCCTTTCTTTAATTGAATTTCTTTTATTTATGTCATTTACTTTTGCTTTTTATTTAAGTTATTCTTTATGGGGTATGTGTACACCTCTTGGCTTGTAATAGATAGGGCTTGGAGGAACATTCAATGAAGACCTATCGAAGACGTGTGCCTAGCTAGCAAATGTAATAATTAGGGCTTTAATTGCCTATGTGTTATGTGTTACTTGCTTTAATTAGGTTCTTGCATCTAGTTGAGCATGCTAAGTGTTATGTGATATGTGTTTATAAGTGTTTGGCATGTCTACTCGCTTTCCATAGCCATGAATGAATGTGATGGACGGATGCACGTTTCCACTAGTCCAACGCTAGTCGGAATTCATAGAATGGGCTAGTCCAACGCTAGACCCTTAGGGACTTCCCCTCGTTAGTACATATTTGCGTGTTCATCACATGTCATGCATTTTTCTTAACTTAGCATTTGGCATGCTCCTTGAAACCCTTTTTCCCTTCATTTAGGATTTTTGCATTTCATACTAGTTATAGGGTTCATTTGCTTGAGAGTCCCCTTAAATATGGGATATAGACGAGTGTGGCTTTTTATAAGCCTTAGCACGCTTGTATTCCCTCTATAAAAGGGCAAATTGAGTCACGATTTAGGTCTCCCCGTACTCAGTATGCATGAATTCCCTAGGTCCATGCATCCATTCTCCCATTTTTACCCTCATTACACTTTCACTTTGCACACGTGCACCTTTATAATCTTCACTTGCACACAAACACTTTGTTTTTTTACACCATTTCATACATGAATCTTTTCATACACTTGCACACTTGCACTTGAGTCACCATTTGCATCAACCGACCTCTATGAGGTTTCCCTTTATTGGCCGCCACAATTCATGTGGTTTGGGACCAAAAACCTCACGAGAGACATCGTAAAATTTAGGATTGCATTTCTCATTCATTAGTCTTTGTCCAAATTGCAAATGCATACTTTGGGTAGAAAAAAAAATTAGGAAAATAAGGGTTAAATCACGCAACTAGCCTTGGCTAGGTCGAAGGGGTGCCTTGGATTTTTATCCTTGCCTTCCCCTTCGTCAAATGTGACTCCCGAACCTTTTTCTTTGTTTGCGTAGACTAGGAGTCGTTCAAAAGGGTTTTCTTACTTTTTTCCTTAAAAAATCCACTTTTTGGGTGACTTGGTACACCCTAACTCTATACCAAGTGGCGACTCCATTTTTCATATAAAAAACCCTTTTTGAACTATTTTTCTTGGGTCAAATCGTCGCATTTTCAAAAGTCCCATTTAGACCCATTTTTATTTTTATCAAAAAATTCACTTTTTTTCCAAACTAATAAAATCCCAAAAACAATCATTTTATTTTTTTATCAAAAAATGGGGCGCGACACATTCTTGTTGTTTTTGTTCAACAGATAGGCCTAAAGAGCTTGTGGGTGGAATTGGGACCTGTTTGATGCAATTAGTGTTATGGTTGACTTCCTCCAAAGGTTTTTTGCCCATTTGCTGCTCTTGTACCACTAGCACGTGAGATATGTTCGGGTGCAAACGCTCCTTGGCCACCCATTGTTTGCACTTCAACGTTTTTTGGGGGGTTGATTTGACTTTTTTCAATGAAGGGCACAGAGTTGCGGCACTTGTCCTGCTAATGACCCAACTTATGACAAAGTAACAGAAGTCCGGCAAATTATCTTAGATGACGTTTTGCCAAAAACCAGTAGATCCTTGTCCAATCCATAGCTGATTGGGGAGGGTCTAGCACACGTCCACTTCTACATAGAATCTTGCGACACTAGGGCAGTTTAGGGAGACAGTGGAAGCATCAACCTTGAGCGACTCCCCTATCAACCGAGCGATAGAAAAAATAGGCCCCTTGTCAAAGAGGTGGGCTGGAAGCCGAGGTAGGGACACCAAACTGGAGCGATTGGTGATTCGGTGTCGACTGAGAAGGAGGGCGTCCACTTAAAGACCCTCATTACAAATCCCTGCAGGGACCATACCCCCTCAACCAGCATCGCAAGTAGTCTTCTTCATGGTTGAATCTAATAAGGACATGACGATGGTTGATTAATCCCAGTGAACTGGTTCCCTAAAAGTCTATTGCTTGAAAAGCCTGCCGCAAAGCATCCATAGCTGGTCTATCTTTAGAGAATTTTCCCACCAAAGAGAATCGAAAAGGTTTGGAAAGGGTCTGGACGTCATCTTCTATGAAAAACACCGCTGGTTGTCCTTTGAATGTTGAAGGATCGCGAACAATGGAAGGCTATTGCGGTGAGAGAGCAAAGCCTATAAAGCCTTCTGCAGTCATGCTTCGTGGGTGTTGCGCGACAATGTCTGCAAAGGATTTCGTGTTTGAGAGATCCTGCCCCCGATCAGGTGGATAAGGAGCTGCCGAAGCAGCCATTGAAGGAGTTCAAAGGAGCTTGGGAGAAACCCTACCAAAGCTCTTCCCGCATTTTAAGTTGTTAGTTGTTTTAGTTAAATCATATTGTATTTGCAAAAAAAATAACTTTTGAATACAACTTCAAAAATAAAAAATAAGAGTGCTTTAAAGTAAAAGAATTACAATATAAGAAAAAAATATGGTAAAAACTCAAAACCAGATCAATGAATTATGAAAATAATAGATAAATAAATTAAAGGTATACAAGAAGTAGGCAGGCTATCAATTAATTAGAGAGAGAAGAAAAGGGGTAATTGGTGGACAATGGGCCCAACAAAATCAATAAAAATATATGGGATTGACAAGCTAACGGTAATGTTGGCATTAGGATAAATATTGCTCTGGTAGTATCGCCAGTTTTAACAAAAAAAATTGCAAAAATGGAGACATCAGGATGCATAAAACCCTAAGTTAGCAGGAAGTTATATCCGAAGGCAAGAGTAACACTCAAAGGTACATACTTATTATAGTGTTCCTTCATTTCATTTTTCTATCAATTGATTAATTTAATTTTCTATAATTAATCCTTAAATTGTTCTTTTCTGGATGAGGATTATGTTAAAATCATGTCTTTGTTCTCTTTTCATGTTTATACGATGTCTAAAGATAAATTTTTAAAGGATTTGGTGATAGTAGTTCTTATACTTTTATGTTTCTGGCTATTGATTTCAATTTTTTTTACATCTCAACCAATTTTGCGGGTCTAGTCCCTTTTTTTTATACTCTTTCCTTCTGCTTCCCAGTTATTATCTCTGTATACCCAACTTTTAGAAGATTGAAGATTAGTAGGTTCTCCCCGTGCTATGTAATTTCTCTGTTCTCTATTTTATCAATATAATTACATAATTAGTTATTTTTTATCTCATTTTTTTGCCTTTGAACCATCAACAGTAGCTTTGTTAAACTCGATGGAAAATTATGTCACTTTAGTTGACTGATAAAATACAGCCACAACTGCACAGGACAACGAGCTTAGGCACTAAAATCGACAATAATGTAAAATAATAGCAACTTTTGAATGGTATTTCACACTTTAAGTTCATAAATTTGTTGTAATTTAAGGAATAAATTGTTGTGTGAGTGCATACATAGTAGAGTAAGTTGTAGACACCCCCAAACCTTGGCTTACTAACCTACAAATCCTCAGTGGGAAGTGACAAATTCAACTGCTATCTTGATTTGACTAGTTAATGCTAGAAGAGCTTGAGCCTTGAATAGTAAAAACAATACTATTTGTCAAATTATTATGTCATAAAAAGAATGCACTTTGAATGTTTTAGATCCAAAATGACCACAAATTTTTTTGTTCAAATTTTTTTGGAATGAGACTTGTGATCAATTTATATTTTCTATTTTGGTTCCGGCTCATAGGACTGAATTTCTTATATCTAAAGGCACTATTGGTGTGAATGTTACTATTAGAGTTATCTCAATTTGTAGCATTATTCATGAATATCAAACTAATCATGTGTTTTTTTTCTTTTCTAATCTTTGAAGTATAAAATGGATGGGGAATTTACAGAAGGCTGTCACCATCAAAATATTGAAAAAGATTTATTTGATCTAAATATGCTTCCAAATGATACGGGTAAAGATGGAGATTTGTTTGATCTAAATATGCTTCCAAATGATACGAGTAAATCTACAGATTTATTTGTAAAGCCATTTGAACAATTTATTGGGCAATGTTTCTTAAGTGAGGAAGAAGCTTTTATATTTTATAAAAATTATACGTGAAGATATGGCTTTGCAATTAGAAAAATGCGGTCTAAAAACAAGAATGGGCATAAGAAAAGACATGATTTTTTCTGTCATCGAGTAGGGAGACCAAATGTAAAGTTTGTTGATTCAAGTAAGGAGCATCGTGATAGAAAATCGCTTAAACGTCAGTACAAGGCTTATATGCGAATAACATGCAAAACAAGAAGTGATATTTTTCCTGTAGAATGGCATGCCACTAAATTTATTTCAAGCCACAATCATACTCTTTTATCTGTAGAAGAGCTGCATTTTCTCCCGTCTTATTAAATGATCACTAAAGAAAATGAAGCGCATAGCATTTTATTAAAAAAATGTGGTCTTTCAGTTCAATAAACCATGCGTGTCATGGAGTTAGAAAAAATATAAGGCATGGGCATCTTCCATTTCTTGCAAAAGATATTCATAATATTTCCAATAAACTCCATCAAATGAATGAAAAAAGTGATGCTATGGATCTTTTACACCATTATAAATGTGCTAAAAATGAAAATGCTAATTTTCAGTATGCTTTTAAGTTAGATGAAGAATGGAGACTTGAGTAAATATTTTGGTCCCCTGCCTATTGTTTTGATTGGTACCAAAAGTATGAGGATGTAGTTATTTTTGACACCACTTATAAGGTAAATTCATATGAAATGTCTTGATTTTTTTGTTGGCATGAATAATCATGGGAGGACAATAATATTTGGTTAAACTCTTCTTCGTAATAAAACGACAAGTTCATTTTAGCAGCTAATGAAGGTAATTACTTTTACTCTTAGGCATAACTAATTAAAATTTTTTCATTGATTCTTATGCTTTACTATTTTTTAGAGGTTTTCATATTGTTAATGAAGAAGGCATTTCAAACAATTTTGATGGATCAGGATCCTGGGATGACTGAAGTAATTTCTAGGGAAATGCCTTTGACAAAATATGCGTTTTGTGTCTGGCATATAACATCTAAATTCAGATGTTGGTTTATTTCAATTCTTCGCTATCAATACTCAAGCTAGTGTTCTGAGCTTTATAGCTAGTATGAGTTGGATGCTGTGGAAGAGTTTGAGCAACAATGGCCTATTGTGGTTGCAAAATATGGTCTAGAAAAAATAAACATGTAGCTGGTTTGTACAGAATCAAGATGTTTTGGGTACCAGCTTAGCTTCATAATTATTTTTTCGGTGGTATGACTACTACAAGAAGATTTGAAAATAGAAATGCTTTTGTCAAATGTTTCATTTCTTCTTTATTAGCATTTATTTTACCTATATTTAGTTAGGTTTTAGGATATTTTTTGGTGTGTTTTTAAGTTAAAAATGGAAGAGTTGAACTGCTTTATAATTACTTTTCAAACATGTAGTGTTTTTTAATCAAAACATGCAAAAGTGTGGGTTAATGTGCAAATTTGATTTGTTTTTACTGGTTTTGGTATTTTATGGATTAATCCAATAGTTTGAGGGCCATTGGGGAATTTTGCCCTTGTGCAAGCTGATAACTCTCAAAGTGAACTTTAATTTGAAGTAAACGTTCTCATATCAAAATCAGTGCCTAGTAGGTCAGAAGATTTATAAGATACTATAATGCATATTGTTAAACATCTTCCTACTATAGCAAAAATTTATGAGCCTTAGAAACAAAGAAAAATACATGTGCATAAAAATCCATGTATAGACTAACAAAGATTAGAAATTTATAATCTATGCCATATGGGTTGCCTTAATTTTCAACTTACAATTAGCAAATTTGTTTTCATAGGCTTTAAAGGTTGAAAAGATGAAGAATATTAGAAGATTTGCTATCTAAATACATATAATCTAAATTAAAATGGAAAACATATGGCATACAAATTTAGCCACATAATAGTAGCAAGAAAAAAACTAAAGAAAACAAGATAAAGAGATAAAGAAATTTTACTTCAGCTAAAAGTTTTGATAATTTTTTTTGGTTCCCTTGAATTGCTTGCAAGGTTTGTTGTAAAACTATGAGAGGAAAGGAAGAAGTAAAGGGCAGTAGGAAGAGATCTCTAGTTTTGATAAAAACCCACCAATTTGTTTCAGATTAATGATGGAAATATTTTAGGTTTTTCATAGCCATAGGCTTATTGCTGTAGTTGTCAATCAAGTATCATGAATGGAAATTGACCCTTTTAATAACCTATAGTAGACCCTACTACTCCCAACCAAACGAGTGCTAAGAACTTCTTTAGTTTAATAAAAAAAAAAAAATTCAAGTGGAGACACGAAAGATAAGTTGTCTTATAACTTACAGTTTGATTTGTAATCATATGAAGTAAATAAGGTTAAGTCTTCTAAATACAAGAGTCGTATTAGAATAAGAAAGTTAAATCTTATTGGAAACTATATTCTAGTTTCCACAAGGATTTAAATAATTTATTTATTTAAAAATACCTTTATAATTCAAGTCAGAAAAATTAATGAATAAACTTATTGACTTGTGAGATTTTGTAGAAAAATCAAGAGACAAATTGAGCAGAAAATTTGGCCTTCAAGAGAGAAAAACATCGCCTCTTTCTCTCTTATATTGTTCACATTTTTTCCTACTTAAGAACTAAGTTTTTTCTCATCAATTTGTATATTGAAGTCCTGGAAATAATTACACTTTTCTGATTTAAATGATTTCAACCTTAGAGGTTTAAGCTAACGAGGTTCATGTGGATCATCATTAGAGGATGAGAATGTTCACGATTTGAATGGATCTCTTAGACATTCCTTGCATCAAATCTCTATTAGTTTAAGAAGATCTTAATGGATTAGAGATCTCTTAAACTGCTTGTTACATATAATTGATAAAAAAATGATCTACTTTAAGGAATGAATTTTTTTTTTCAACTACGTTACTTGCTTGATTCTTAATAATGGTATGAAAACCAACTTTGATTAATTCATGTAATACATTTATTTAATTGTCATGCATGAATCCTGATGTGATCAAATTTATATGTTGTTCTTGAAGAAAAGATTGAGTGTTTCCTTGATCAAAATCTTACAAATTTATTTTCAAAATTTTGATGTTTTTATATTTGTTTCTTGTCACAAATAATTTGATGATGGTTAAAGTATTGTCATTAGATCACAAGAAAGATTATAAATTTAACTATAAAAGCCATAGATAAGTTTCTAATAAAATTTTGGGAAAAAAGCCCTATTTTTGTGCATCACATGATTTTCTATTTTTACAAAAAAATTTGGCTGTAATTTTCATGTAATTTTTCCTTTAATATGTCTTCAACATCTTATCAATTGTTCATAGAAATATTGGAGAATTTTACATATTAAATTCATTTGAAAAAATTAAAAAATTTTGTTTGCTTCATGTGATGGCTAGAGTTCTTCATGTGTGATTTGGTTCTTGATTTGGAGCATGATTTGGTCTTAAATTTTAGTCACAAGATGATGATAATATATTATTTTGTGCTTCAAAAAGTTTTCAAAATTTGGTACTAAAAGGAATTGAAACCGAATATAAGACTTGCTAAAGTTTCGTAAGGAAACATATTTCCAAGTGGAGTGAAATTTCTAATTTGTTTCAATTAGTTTATGGTGACTAAATTGAATTTAGGTTTCTACCACTATTTTAATATGATTAAATTTAAGGAAGTTTTTAAACATTTAGTTGTCCAAAAGTTCTTAGAAAATTTTTAAATAAAATTTATAAAATTTTTTCTAATTAAGGTTTAACAAGAATCTATGGGCAAATCCATATGGATTAGTCATGGATCTAGGTGCAGACACAAATGTTGGTCATCCAATGTTTGGATCCAATGCCAGGTTCATGTGTGACATGGAGCAGATTTGGGGGGATCAATGATGAGGGAGGTGTCTAACAATCAATGATTTGATTTGCAATCTTGATCCATAGGAACCAATCATGGATTTGGATCCATGAGCGGATCCTCTAGACAATGGCATAAATCTAGTTCTGAGAGTGACCAATTTAAATTTGCAGCCGATACCTCACTAATCTAATCACAGAACCAGGTGCAGATTTGGAACAGAGAAAAGTTTTTTTCCTTAATCTCAAAACTTCAAGAATTGAAACTTTAAATGATTTAAAGTTTGAACATGTAATTGAATTGTGATTAGAATTGAATAAATAATTTTATGGTGCTTTCATTTAATATAATATTATGTGAATGCACAATGTATATTTTTTGAAATAGGGCCTGCATTCTTGTCTTCTGTGCATATTCTCTATGTAAATTTTCTTCTCATTTCTCTCCCCTAGAATGTAATTTGAGGATTCTCTCAAATATATATAATGTACTTTATTGGAGATAGGAAGAGGTTAAGGATCTAAAATGATTAGATTAGATTTATAGATTTATATTTATAATGTATAAAGGCGATAGAGATGAATGATTTACCTCTATGATGTGTAAAGATTGGGTAACACATATGATGTGCTTTATCAAAAATTGATAATTCAACTATATAAAAGTTATAAGTGTTAGTAATTGGTAATAAATACCTACTTAATTAAAATTATTTTCGTTTATTGAGTATATTCAAGATCAAAATAATTAAATGAGATTCTAACCCACTAGAAATTTTGAATTTTGACTCTATATAAGAGGGTAGTAGATTCGAATAAAATAGTGATAGCAAAACCAATTTTATTTTATGTCTTTTTTTTTAAGGGGTGTCCCACAGAGAGTGGACCCCGTAGACTATTCTCCCACCCTCCACAACTTGCTGGTAGCAAGGTTCAAACCAGGGACCTAAACCCCATTTTCAGCAACCCCAACCACCAGACCAAGCCCCGGAGGGCCAATTTCATTTTATGTCATTTTCTTGTTCTGTATTACATAAATAGCATTGCTTATTCTATCTTGTGTTGTGGAACGAGTATCTTGAGTCTACATGCTATTCTTCATACTTGCAAACTAACTGGACCCAATTTTTCAGACTGTTAATGTACTATAAGAATTATTCTTAGGCATGAAAAACTAACCTATGTCCTTGAAACTCCACCTTCTATGGAAGGATCAGTTGAGGATGCACTATGTGATACCCCAAATTTTAGGATACTATTTTTATTTAATCTCAAAAAAAAGATTACGGTTTCTTTATTTTATTTTTGTTTTAAAACATTATTTTATTTTAAAGACTAGAAACCCTACTTGTACTTTAAAACCCTAGTTTACTTGTGACTAACAGGTTGTGTTTAAATCCCTCATATTTGACTCAAAACCCTAATTTTATTCTATGGAATTGTAAAATTCATCACATTTTTCTTAAAATTCCCTTTTATTTGAAATACATTACCTTATTATAGCTATACTACTTATTTACATCCTCAAGGGTTGGAATAAAGAATAGAATTAAGAGTTTTACCCTTAGTTTTATAGTTCGGATAAATTAGAGTTTTCACGTATTTTGGTAATGTGATTAAGTGTGGAGGGTTGTGTACTAAATTTTGTAATTAAGAGTGAGTTTTAGATGAGAAATAATATGAGATTAGAAGTGAGAATAATAAGTTAGTAAATTATAAGTAAAAAGCCTAGTACGTGCGAGTTAAGGAAAAACGGGTAGAACTGACGTGCACTGTTTGTTACCGAGTGAGTGCACCATGTGAACACCACTTTATTACCTTAATACCCTTGCTATTAATTGAGTTAAATCAGCCCCAAAATATCTGATAAAGCAGCCGAAAAGTTGGACAAAAAACAAGAGAGAGAAAAGAAAATTTTGACCACCAATCAAATTGTGACATGTGTTAAACTTTGGCCAAGCCTTTTTCTTGCTTTCTTATCTTTCCTTGGGCAGCATTTCTTCTTCATTTTCTACACATTTGGCCATGAGAGTGAGGAGAGAAAAGGAGAGAAAGAAACACTCCATTCCATCTTGATTTCTTGCTCAATCTTGCAAACTAACCGATAGATTCACCAAATAATCCATGGAAGTTGCTTAGGAAGGTGGATTGCCATCTTAGAGTGGAGAGTTTTGGTGGTTCAAGCTTCCTAGAGGCTGTTGTGCTTCTCCAATACTAGGTAAGGAAGGTATTAGTTCATGGTTGTACTATTTAATGGTTTACAAGTGAAAGTTATGGTTTGTTGGGTAGATCTCATGGTTTAGTAGTAGATTTGGTCAATTCCAGCTTTGTAGTGTAAATTTTCAGCTTTGGGTTTGAATGATTTTCTTCTTATACTTGCTGTATGGATGGTATATGATATATATATAAGCTTGTATATGAGGTTGTAGTTCTGGTTTCAAGCTTAAAATGAGAGTTATACCTTGAATGGAGCAAATTTCCAGAATATCGGTTTCTTATGCTTCAGTTTTGTCCGGTTTCAGTGCCCTATGTTAGAGGCCGAATTAGACTTGGTACAAAACATGAAAGTTGTAGAGAATGATATTTTATAGTTGCCTACAAAATTCAGCTCAATCGGAGTAACGTAGCCTGTGAAAAGACCAAAATACCCTCGCTGCCCTGGGATGCTTCCAGTGATCCATTTTAGACAGTTCATCCAATTGACCGTGTCTATTCACTATGATCCGTGCTGATTTAGCCATTTGCCAAAACATGAAAGTTTTAGTACTCTGTCTTAGCTTTTTTAACGCCTCTAAGAACGCCTTAAACGGACTTTGGTAGCCTGAGATATGGCCATTTAAAAGTAGTACAGTTAATTAGCCGACTAGTTCGAATTTGGTTCTGTGAACTGGGGATTTGATTGGGGTGCACTGGAAATTTGATTAAGTGATCTTCATGAGAATTGTAGCCCTGTGTCTTAACTTTGAAACGGCACAAATTGCATTCCAATCCGATAAACGTAGCCTCTATTGTGTCCGTTACGCAAAACCCTATCAAATCTATCTTTTACTAAAGCTCATTTCCGCACTTGTTGTTGGCTTGATTTTTGTCCTTGTATTGTCTTGAGCCTATTGAACGGCTATTGAAATGAGATTGTTGTGTATGTAACTTTGGGTTTGTTTGAGGAAAATATTGAAACTATAAATGGCTGAAAAATGGGTAAACACAAGGGGCATGCCGCCAAATTTTCACGAGAAAGATAAACTAGCTTTTGGAGTTCTAGTTTTGTATCTTGCAAATTTAACTTGAATACACTAAAAACTGGGTCGAGTTGTCTTCATGGAAGTTGTAACCTTTTGTTTAAGTTTCGAGACACTACCTAGCACATTTTGATCCGATAACCACAGCTCCAGTTATGGGCAAAATCATGTAACCCGTTTTGTACCATTTTCATTTCCACGCACGCGCACGTGCATTTCTCAACCGTTTTTGCCATTTTGGACCGTTTAGGTCTACTTTTGTTATTTTGTTAACATTCCGGCCGTATTGACCAATTTTGACATTCTTTTGACCTTAACATTATTTTTGACAATTTTTTATTATTTTTGATCGTTTTCAACCGGATTCGATCGTTTAAGTTATAAACTGCTATTGTATGGCCGTTTCACTTATGTGTGTATATAATCTGTCAATACAGATTGTGAGGCTTTTGACGGTGACGATCAAACTCAGTGAGTTGTATCATTTTTCATGCCAAGATTTATCAAGTGAGTAATTGGGTTGTTTATTAATGTGGAGTTGTTGAAGTACCTTGTATATGTTAAATGGGTACTTAGGCGAAGGTGTACTTTATCTCACTCGACCTAAACCCATCCTTTGTTTTGATTTTCTATGTGAGAATACATGCTTTATATTGAGTATCACCCTCTTGCTGTGTGCTGAGGAGGGCGAAAACATGACTTGAGTATCACCCTCTTACTGTGTTCTGAGAAGGGTGAATACATGACTTGAGTATCACCCTTTTACTGTGTGCTGATGGGGGTATTTACATGACTTGAATTAAACCTCATTTGCTGTGTGCTGTTTGGGGTAAGTACTATATTGTATACTTTGTTGAGAGATACCATCTATTGAGAGATCGGATATCTCAGGGCTTGGTTCCAGCCCGGTTCCAAGGGTTAGACGAACTATTCGAGCCAGTTGGGGCTTGGTCAAAGATAGTTCCATGCTAGATTTGGGATTTAGTTCCTTGTTAAAGCTTTGACGAAGGCTAAGTTATTTTAATTCGTTCGAACTGCTGTGTGCTGTTGACTGGCCAGCGGGGGTTGATATGGTGAACGGGGAAGTTTAAGTGGAGTCTACGGATCATGAGTACTTTGGTTGACAGAGTGTCAACAGGCGTTCAAGCTCAGGGAATTGAACTGACTTTGGAGCCACCTGTATCCTACCATTGTGATGTTACTTTTCGGTTATTGATGTGAATTATCCTGATTTACTTGTTTAATTATGTGAGTTTACATTTTTCCCCTGATTACTCACGAAGCATATAGCTTACCCCATTCCATTTGTTTTCCTTAGCAGGGGACCGATGTGGGGATCGCTCAGGAAGGTGGTTAGACTTTTGGTGATAGAATAGTTGAATTGTACTTGTTAGATGGATGCAATGTGTAAGGGGGAGTTATTATGAGATTATGAGTTTGGCTCTTAAAAGTTTTGGTTGCGATGATTGAGGGGGAACTTATACTTATTTTTGTCTTTCCATCCATTGTTTTGTCATCATAAAAAAGGGGGAGAATGTTGATCTTGATCCCTATCTTTTGATGTTTACAAAACAAATGGATGATACTAATATCTCTCCAAGAAATATTTTTAGTTATGAAGTTATGTGATTCCATGAACAAGTGCTATTGAAAGAAGACAAAGGTTGCTGAAAGCTGTCGGACGCTCAAAAAGACTGCATCGGACGTCCGACAACCATTGAGTATCTTCGGACGCAGAAAACCAGCCTGCCGGACGTTCTAAGGAATTGAAGAAAAATTTTCAGTTTTACATCATACCTTCGGAAGCAGAAAACCAGCCTACCGGACGTCCGAAAGAATTGAAGAAAATCTCTTAAACTCTCTGCCTGCTGTCGGACGCACAAAACAGGGCTACCGGACGCCCGACACTGCCAACGGATAGTTGACTGCTCAGCTACTTTCTATCCATTGGAAGCATTTATGAGACACTTTCTTGGCTCTATATAAATAGTGGTTGGTCAGATATTTCAAATAATTTTGGCACACTGAAGATACAAAAGATCTAGAGAGATTTTAGTGAGAAAATACTCTTCAAAGAAGATTTGTAGTCTTAGTGGTGTGAGGTTCATTGTAAGCTTTTCATTTGTGAGTGAATACTTCATGAGTGTAGCTCTGTGAGGGTTATCCGAGTGATAGTAAAACTTTCTTGCTTGACCAAGTGCGGCTTGGGGCAAGGAGGAAGTGATCCTTTCTTTGTACACAAGAGTGATTATAATTCATCAACTTGAAGTAACTTGTTTGAATCAATCTACAAGCTCAAGAGGAGTTGGGTAGTTAATTGGTTTGCAATTCTTTCTTTTTTATTTACTTATTCTTACGTTTATGATATTTAAATTGTTTATCTCTTCTACTCACAAGCACCTGTGCTTTCTTATCAACTGCTCCATTGTGTGGTCGCCTACAAAAGGGTTGTTTTCGGTCCTTACAATTGGTATCAGAGTTTGGTCTCCTAGAGATTAAGCTCAATCGGCTTTGGAGTAAAGATGACAACCAACAATGCTATATTTTTTAAAGGACATTCTGTCATCAGACCACCTATGTTTAATGGGTCAAATTATGTGAGTTGGAAAGAAAGAATTATTATTTTTTTGCAATCTATTGATATTGAATTGTGGTTTATTATTAGCGAAGGTCCATATGATGCCTCTCTTATAGATGAAAATACTCAGAGATCTAGACAAAAAACAAGAAGTGAACTGACTGCTGCGAATAGAGCTCATCTCACATTAAATGCAAAAATCCATGAATGTGTTATATTGTGCTTTAGACTCAAATGAATATATTAGAGTCAAAGGCTGCAAGTCAGCCAAGGATATTTGGGATAAACTGAGAAAAATTCATGAAGGTAGTGAGAATGTTAGAGAACAAAAGAAGTCAATTCTAGTTACAAAGTATGAATCATTCAAGATGCAATCTCATGAAAACATTGATGAGATGTATTGTAGATTCAATGACCTCATTAAGGATTTGGAGGTACTGGAAAAAGAATACTCTCTAGGTGAGAAAAATAGAAAAATTCTGAATGCTTTATCGAAGGATTGAGAAAATAAAGTAACTGCTGTTGAGGAGGCTAAAGATTTGAATACTATGCCCATTGAATCTCTTATTAACTCTCTAATTTCTTATGAGTTGAAACTCAAGTTCAAGGTGCAGGAGGAAGAAGATACAAAGGTGAGAAAGAGTATTGCTCTAAAAGCCTCACAAGATGAAGATGATACAGCCTCCTTAGATGAAAATGACATAGAAGGTGATGACAGTGATATTGCACTCATCACAAGAAGTTTCAAACGAATACTCAACAAGAGGAGATTCAGAAAAAATGGACCTAGCAATTCATTCTCAAATCAGTTCAACAACTCGAAAAACAAAGGGAAGCTAGAGTTTAACAAAAAGCAAACTGATCTGTGCTTTGAATGCGGCCAACCTGGACATTACGCAAGTGAGTGTCCAATGAAGAAGAGAAAATGTGAAAGAAAACCAAGATTCAACAACTTCCAGTTCACATGGAATGAATGCAACTCCGATGGTGAAATTGAAGAGGAAGAAGAATCTGCTCAATTGGCTTTTATGGCCATTGGAGATGATGAGGTAACATCTTGTAACTCTCAATTTGAAAGTGATGATGAAACTGATGATGATCTTGAATCTTTCATTATAAAATTGCATGATAGTTTGAAAGAATCTTATGCTAGAAACAAGGAGTTAAAACAGAAAATTAGTTTTTTGTTTCGAGATAATGCAAATCTTTTTCAACAAAATAAAAAGTTGAAAGCTGAAAATGATTACTTCAAAAAGAGTGAGACTGCTTTACACTTAGAGCTTGATAGAAAAACAAAACTTTGTGAATTGTTCAAAAAGGAACAAGGTGATTTGAAAAGAAGAATGGATGGTCTAAATGAGTTGCTTAAACACAAGAAACAAGTCTGTTTTCAAAAGAATAGGTTGAATTATAATTCCAATGAATTTGCTATCCACAGGAAAAGGCAAGTCAGGTTTATTAAACCCGTTCATGTGAATCACTCCTTAATTATGTGTAATTTCTGTTGTCAAAAAGGTCACATGAAAAGTGATTGCTATGTGAGAAAAAATATATAAAAAGGCATGAAATGCATGTGGATAGTTAGACATGATGCTAACTTTAACAAGTAGGAGATTTTGTTAATCATTGCAGTGATTCTTGTTCACAATATTTTTTTCTTTTGATATTTCTGATATTTTGATCTGAGTTTTCGCTGATATTTTTGAATACTACTGAATCTGTATGATGTCAAAAAGAGAGAGAAAAGAACTATTCTGATCTAACGATGATTTGCTAATCTCTATGTGATATGTTGGTATGTTGGTATTGCTGAATTCTGGTATCATTTCTCGGGTTTTTTTTTAGAATATTGGATTCTCTGTTATTGTTGTTGGATTATGGTTGCTGGTTATTATTCTCATCTTATGATGACAAAAAGGGGGAGAGATGGATGCAATGTGTAAGGGGGAGTTATTATGAGATTATGAGTTTGGCTCTTAAAAGTTTTGGTTGCGATGATTGAGGGGGAGCTTATACTTATTTTTGTTTCTTTCCATCCATTGTTTTGTCATCATCAAAAAGGGGGAGAATGTTGATCTTGATCCCTATCTTTTGATGTTTACAAAACAAATGGATGATACTAATATCTCTTCAAGAAATATTTTCAGTTATGAAGTTATGTGATTCCATGAACAAGTGCTATTGAAAGAAGACAAAGGTTGCTGAAAGATGTCGGACGCTCAAAAAGACTGCATCGGACGTCCGACAACCATTGAGTATCTTCGGACGCAGAAAACCAGCCTACCGGATGTCCTAAGGAATTGAAGAAAAATTTCCAGTTTTATATCATACCTTCGGACGCAGAAAACCAGCCTACCGGACGTCCGAAAGAATTGAAGAAAATCTCTTAAACTCTCTGTCTACTATCGGACGCACAAAACAGGGCTACCGGACCTCCGACACTGCCAACGGATAGTTGACTGTTCAGCTAATTTCTATCCGTTGGAAGCATTTATGAGGCACTTTCTTGGCTCTATATAAATAGTGGTTGGTCAGATATTTCAAATAACTTTGGCACACTGAAGATACAAAACACTTAGAGAGATTTTAGTGAGAAAATGTGACGCCCCGAAAAAAAAATGAGTTTGAGAACCCGGAAATTTTGTAATTTTCTAGGGTTTATTTTTTTAATCGCCCGTTTTTCTTCATTTTCTTGATTAGAAAAATTCCCCAGATAAAGTTTATGAGCAAAAATAGTTTTAAAATGATTTTCCTAGTATTGGAGAGTTTTTAGAAAATTAAGAATATATAACGGACGTGGGACCCACAAGTGCGAAAAGTTCGGAAAAATTCGGCCAATTAGGTTAAATTCCGGATACTGTGTAAAATTTATCGGGTGTTAAGGGATAAGTAGAGGATGTGAATTGATTGATGTGAGAGGAAAAAGAAAAGATAAGATTGCATTTATGGAGGTGACAAGTGTCACCATTGTATTGGAAATACCTTATGACTTACTATTCATTTTCTTGACTTTTTTACCAATTGCTTAAATATCTTAAAAATCACACAAAATTCATTCTTGTCTTCAACCTCTTGGCTGATTCTCTCTCTAGCAAAGAAGGAAGAAAAAACCTCTTCAAAGTTTGGCAATTATCTAGCTCAAATCCTCCAAAACACTTGCTTGATCTAGTTTCTACTCCATAAAACCTCTTCTTTTAGTGATAGTGAGTTGTTTGGTGAAGTTGTTTGGAAGCTTAAGGTGACAAGTAGCTCTCCCTCTTATTTTGCTAAGGTAAGTGGTGGATGAACACCTCTCCTTCCTCTAATGATGTTCAATTCATGATTAGTGGTGTTATAAGATGCAATTTCATGGATTATTTCTTGAGTTTGGTTGAATTGGTGAAGTTTTATTATTTTTGGGGATTTTTCTGTTTTCATAGGGATATGATTGGGTGGTCATGTATGATGATTGGAAATTATGTTTAAGGACTCTATGAGGTGGGAAAAGTGGTCAATTGCAATCAATTTCTGTTTTGGAAGAAATTTCAGAAAATTAGGTTTTGTGAAGCTACATTCTGTCCTGTTTTATAGCTCCTAGTTAGAGGCCGAATTGGCCTTTTCTTAAAACATGAAAGTTGTAGGGAATGACATTTTAAAGGTGCCTACAAAATTTCAGGTTAATCGGAGTAGTGTGGAATGAGAAAAGTCGAAATTACTATTGCTGTTCTGGTTTACCCGAAATTGGGATTTGCGACTGTAATTGGTTGTTTTGGCTCGTATTGCTTCCGAATTGGTTGTTGAGGCCTTCTGATGAAATTTATCCCTGTTTCTTAGCTTTCAGTTGGTTTTGGAATTTCTGGATTTGGACTTGGAGAGCCTGAGTTATGGTGTTTCCACTAGAATGCGTTCTGTGAATCGGTTTTTGTGATTCTGGTGTAGTTTCTTGCATTTTTGACCTGGTTACACTCGAAACTGGGTTGAGTGACCTTCTGTAATATTGTAACCCTATCTCTTAGCTTCGAAACGGTGGGTCTTGAACCTTCATCCGACAGTCGTAGCGCCTTTGGTACCATTACCGCAAAATGACGTCAAAACTGTTTTTCTGGTTTTGAGCTTAACTTTCATTTCCGCACTTTTCCCTAGCTTGACTTGTACTAGTACTACTTGGAGCTTGCTGAACGGCTATTGGATGAACTTATTTGTGTGACTTTGGAACTGGCTGAGGAAATAATGAAGCCTTGACGGCTGGAAAAGTAAGCAAATTTAGTGGAAGTGCTGTCCGCACTTTGAAAGGATTTGATTGCTTTGAGTTTGTGATCTAAGACTTGGATTTGAGCAAGGCAACGATATATGATGAATGGTTTCTGAGCCATGGAGGTGAGTGACCTCAAACTATTTCTGAAGTTATTTATGAACCGTTTCCTGCATTATTTACTTTTGAACTATTTCCAAAGTTACTTTTGTACCGTTTTCTTGCATTATTTACCTTTAAATTGTTTCCAAAGTTACTTTTGAACTGTTTTCTTGCATATCATGCGTGTTTGCATATGAGTGTTCCTTATTTGCTATATTTTCTTGACTTCATGACTTGTATTATTGATTGATAAAGTGTTAAGTGTTTTGAATGATTTCCAAAACGAGCTTTCTAGGCGAGTGTGCACTTCATCGCACTCGACCTAAATAACTGTGCAATTTTCAAGGATTTAATTATTGAAATGCTAGTTGCGCATGAATGTAAGCCGTTTGGCTGAATTGGCCACTGCCCTTTGTTACCGATCGACTCGAGCCAGAAGCGGACTCGGTCGGGCGATATGGTGACCCTGGGTGAATTTGATATACTCGAGTATTACCTTGTAGTCCGGCTATGTCCGGATGGGTGGAGTCCGGCTACGTCCGGATGGGTGGAGACCGGCCAACGTCCGGAAAGAAAAAAAAAGATGAACGAATAAAAAGATAAACGAGGGATTATTTATAAAAAATGAACGTATCCTTTTCATGAATGTTACTATCGCTTTCCATTGTACATGTTTCTTGAATTATTGATACTCCATATTTAATGTTTTGTAAATACTGTAATCGTTTCTGGACTTATCATTTGATTTATGACATCATTGAAAAGAAATATTGTTAAACCGATTTAATTACTGATTTTCTGGTTACTCGCTGAGCTTCTAGCTCACCCCAAAAATATTTTATTCCCCTCCACAGGGCTCAAGGCAAAGGCAGGACTTGTTGTGCTTATTCACGTGAATGGATGGCCTATATCTTGTACAGTTTTGGATTTGGAATCATTTGATGTATAGTTGGGAATTAGTTTCCGCTGCATTTGTGACATGTAATTATTGGAGACTTGGATGTATGTTTGTGGACCATGTGATGTATATTTGAGATTTATATTGTAATTCATTTGAGGATTGTAGTGATCGACTGAGTCCCGGCGAGAGCTGGGCAGGCGGCCCGCCGAACCCTCTGGTTCGCCTTAGGGGGAGGTGGGGCCGTCACAGAAAATACTCTTCAAAAAAGATTTGTAGTCTTAGTGGTGTGAGGTTCATTGTAAGCTTTTCATTTGTGAGTGAATACTTCATGAGTGTAGCTCTGTGAGGGTTATCCGAGTGATAGTAAAACTTTCTTGCTTGACCAAGTGCGGCTTGGGGCGAGGAGGAAGTGATCCTTCCTTTGTACACAAGAGTGATTGTAATTCATCAACTTGAAGTAATTTGTTTGAATCAATCTACAAGCTCAAGAGGAGTTGGGTAGTTAATTGGTTTGCAATTCTTTCCTTTTTATTTACTTATTCTTACGTTTATGATATTTAAATTGTTTATCTCTTCTACTCACAAGCACCTGTGCTTTCTTATCAACTGCTCCATTGTGTGGTCGCCTACAAAAGGGTTGTTTTCGGGCCTTACATACTTGTTATAAGTTGACTAGTAAGATGTATATATTTGTCGTGGTGGTTATGGTTATCAGCTTTTTTAGGGTTTACTTTCGGGTACTAGTGGTATATATGACTTGATGTACTGGTTTATGCAACTTTTGAAGATGTAATAGAGTAAATAGAGCTTTCTTTTGGCATGAACTCTATTTTCTAGTTCTAGAGCATCGAGTCCCTGCGAGAGCTGGGCAGGCGGCCCGCCGAACCCTCTGGTTCGCCTTAGGGTGGGGTGGGGCCGTCATACACTACCCATGAACGTTGAAATGTTCAACAACCACCATATGGATAATGATATAGTTGTTTGTATCACGCTTGCGTCCATGCCTCCTAAGCTTCAAAAGCAACATGACATGAATGCAAGTGAAATCATATTGTATTCACAAGAGTTGTTTAGTGCAAGATCTAGGACTAAGAGTTATGACACATCCAAAGAGTTAATTCAGTGTAATAATGGCTGAAGGCACTTTAATGAATGTGCACATGCTAAAGATGATTGTTTTTATTGAAAAACTAGGCCAGTTAGGCTTTGTCATGGATCATGAGTTAAGTGTTAACTTGACCTTGCAATCACTACTCAAGAGCTATTGAATATTCATATTGACATTCAACATCAACATGTTGTTGAACTTACTTAAGGCTAAGTGCTCATAGCTGCTTCTAGTTTTTCTAAATCTAATACTAAAATGTCCAAGTCTAAAAAGAAGAAGTAAGGGCTAAAGCCTCCATGAGGCCTGGAGAACAAAGGGCAACACAAAGGGCACCTGCTTATATACTGACAAGGATGGACATTGAAAGTAGAATTGCAATACTTGCCTCAATAGCTTGAAGAAGATGAAGCTTAATAAAGCTTATGTTCAAGATTTGTATATGATTGAGGTTAATTTGTCTACTTCTAAATCTAATCCAGGGTGTTAGTGATATGAACTCCAATATCCAAACTCTCGCTCTTGAAGAAACAAATTGCACAGGCATATGGAAGGATTTATCTTGACCAGATTATGGATACAAAAGGACCTCAACTTGTTGTTCACATGGACAACAAACCTTCGTATAAGGGATGGGACCTAACTCAATCTAGGAATCGCTTGAGAACAAATTAAGTTTGGTAGAAAGGCACCACAATCAAACGTGTTCTTTAATTGATAGCCAAAGATGAACACCCAAGAAACCATCTAAAGTATTCAAAGGGTTTGCCGAAAAACCAAGAGAAAACTCTTTGAAAACATCTATTCACCTTCTTTTTCTTGAATGAAATGACAAAAATATTTATAATGCTACTAAACCTAAACTAAACTCGATAACTTACTAAATTAATGATTCACTAATTACAACTAAGGCTAACTAATGGATAGCTTATAATCGGCTCAATGAAGGCATTAAACTGGCCAAACATAACCCAACAAACGCTAATAACTAACTCGAGTAATAATGGCCCTAAAATTCTAAATCGGATCCAACTCAACATGAAATCTTGGATCGAGTTTATTCCTACCAAATAAAATAGAAATCTAGAAAATAAACTAGTAAACTACTAATAAAATACTCAATCTCTTGTAACTCGAAACATGGCCCATATGCAACCTATATTTCTCATTATTCCCCTTCTCTTGAAAAAAAAAAGATTTGTCCTCAAAACTTGGATGGAAATGAATGACTCCAGCAAAAGTTGGCAATTTCAAGCCCTAAAACTCCACATATTGGCCCTCTTCGATTGGAGGATACTTGCATAAGTCATGATTAATACAATCCGGTGCAGCTGTCTCTTGGACAGCTTGAAAATACTCATAACTAGCCATGGAAAACTCATAGCTTTACTTCAACAAATCCTTGAAGATAATGCATGTAGCTTTGGATCCATAATTCAAGGTAAGATGTAGGGTTCATTGGCAGCAAAGTCACATTTTCTTGGATCCTCCATAAGGCAATCGACACAGTAAAGAACATCTCGAACATGTTCAGCTTCATTATATTGATCATCACTTGGAACACTTGTTGCTAAATGGTAACGAGGCATAGGACAAGATTCAAGTGCAAGAACTCCCATGGAAACTTCATTATCCCTCCCAACAAGTAAATTAGCCTCATGGGTGAAGGTGGACATCAATGGATAGCAAAGAGATACAACACTTAAGATGCAAACTCCTTGAAAATTCTAATATGCACCAATGGATTTAGGAATAAAACATGCCACGATCAACTCAATTTCTCCTTGCTTAACCTACATAAGACAAGAAACACTAAACAAAGCAAAAGTAAGTTTGCTAGGAAAACAAAAAGCCTTCGCATTTTTGCTCAAAATCAGCTCACTTTCTCTCTTTTCTTCCTTTTTACCACTCATCTCATCAGATTTTCCACTCTCCCTTTCTAATTCAATTCTTGCGATTTTTACGTCATGCTCACTCTCATGTGTTATATCATCGAACTCATTCTCACTTGATACATCATGCTTCTCACATAATCTCTCCCCAACTAACTTTTGACTAGAAGGTAATGTAGATGAAGCTTCAACCATTTTTCAAATTTCGACCGTCATAGAATCAACCCATTCTTTCATAAAATTTCACAATTCATCCATTGATTCATGTTTTTTTGACTCACTTCGAGATCTCTTAGGCTCCATGAATCGGTTGTCATGACACTCCCTAGATGAAACTCTTTTGGTTGAGGACGAACTCTTGTTAAATGCTCGATGCAACCTCCTTCGTTTCTCCTCATATTCATCACAAGTGCGTTTATATCTTTCATAGACATTCAAAGCATGGGAATGTTCCATATCCTCCCAAAGTGTATGATACTCATGATGCGAATGAGACAATCTCGAAGAAGTGTTGGAACTAGAGTGGTCAAAACCCTTCCTCTTGGAAGGTTTGTACTCCAAGCACTCGTGATGATACGAACGAGATGCAGCTGCACGAGGCATGGTTAAGTGACTTACAAATGTTTAGCAATAAAGAAAGGAAGTTCCTCACCACACACAACTCACGTGTATTCGCTCACTCTCGTGTTGACACTCAAATAATCACTCTAGTGAGCTCACAAATAATTTCACCCTCTTTGAAGAAATTATAAATTTCTCAATAGTGTATTTCAATCAACTTGGCAACTGAAAAACAACAAAATTGTGTGAAATAAGCTGACCTGATTTGACACACAAGAAATAATGGAATTAAAGACTCAAAGGACTTGAACAAAGACTCAAATTAAACCTAGAAATATGCTGGAAACTGTTTGAAAATTGCTACAAGAGTAGGAAACTAACGGAACCTATTGCGATTGGGAAACTCACCCAAAAATACCATACAGGTGCAGCAAATTTCTGGACACAATACTCGATGTTTAAAGACTCAAAACTACTGAAAAATCACAGGAAAAATGACCTAAAAATAACAAAAAATACTGGACAAAACAAAAAGAAAGACTCTAACTGACTAGGAAACTTGCGGTTGGGCAGATTTTCTTATGGATGAAATTGGAACCTAGAATTTCTAGAAATTTCCTTTTTCACATGCAATTAAGGGTTGGAAATAATAGCTTTAATGGACTTCCAAAGATGCTAGGAATTGGACAGCAAAAGAAAGTTGAGCACAATGGGAAAAAGAAAGCCGTGGACTTGCTAATCTTAGGCAAACTAGGGATTGGAAACTCGCGGCTCATTCTTTTTGTTTCCAGCCATTCAACACTTCCCAAATTTGATCCAAAACTTGAAATTTTATGGATTGGAAGCTGAATTTCGTTGCTGCAATAGAAATTTTTTTTAACATGAAATATGAACATGAAGGGTTTTGTTTTCAAGAACCCGATTAGGGTTTGGAAATTTTGATGGCAACTTTAGATCAAAACCCTAGATAACCCAACAATGTTAGTTGGAATCTCCTGGGTCATTTTATTTAGATAATTTGATCAACTAACCTCTGTAATATCAAAGGAAATGCAGATATCTAGGTGATAAGTTAGATACAAGGGAATGCTATTACTAAGAGATGTGCTGTGCAGTTTATTTTAATATGCTACCCACATTTGCTCCTCATATTGCACAAAAATGTTTCGATTTCTTTTGATCACACAGCACTACAATATTTCCAAGTTGCCTATAAAGCTTTTCTATGTGGAATTATTAGCAGATTTGGAAAATTTTCCCTATAAATTCACTGGTCTCCCCTGTATCTGCTAATTAGGCATTCTGCTTCCAAGATAGAAAGCACTCTCATGTAAATCAAGAAGGATACAATCCTCTTTTTACTTACCAGAAGAACCTGAGCAGTAGAGCTGACCCCTTCCTCTTTCAATTCCTCTAAAGTTGCTCTGGCCATGTCCATATCTCTTGTTTCCTCTCTTGCTTGATTTATAGTGCTCTCCAATGAGGATAGTTTTTCAGTTTGCACAGTTTCACTTATTTCATTCATGTCCGGACAAGGAACAAATGGTTAGGATACATTCGAGTTCCTAAGGATAGTGCTACCACTGCATGGATGCTCAGTAGTTAACTTCTTCAGACTTGCAGCAAGCTCTTGTAGGACATAATCTCCCTTTGGCAATTCCTCGCACAAGGTAAAGATTAAGAAGTTTTTGGGAATTGGTGGTGACATTCTAAGCAATTCTCTCGCAGCATGGAGCCTTATAATCCCCAATATGCTCCTTGCATGCATCTCCCATGCTTCTACATATGATTCCACATTGAACTTCTGCAGAAAGTGATGCAATGACATAACCTCCTTCACTAGGGCAAGCCAATGATCACGTCTAGTTGAGCTTGTCATCTCTGGAAACTCTAGGATTATGCTCTCTTCCCTGCAAATTCATGAAGTTACTGAATACTGAACAATGTCTACTGCAAAATTGGTATTTGAAGTTCATTTTATGGTAAAGCAACCAGCAGTCATATGTAACTTCATGAATTTTAATTTCGCATGAATGAATAAATGAATAGGTCAATTATTCTGTTGAGTAGCCAATACGACATATATCCAAAAAATAGACTAATGTTTCACTAACTAAAAGGCCCCTGGTTTCCACAATCCTCCATTTTATAGAGGTTTTACAAAAAACTTGAAGCAGCTCCTACTGAATACCTACACCTCCCCCAATATCCTCTTTTTAGAGGTTTCCAGAAAACTAGAAGCAGTTGCTACTGAATTTACCATTCCCACACCTTCCTTCTCCCAGACCAGAATCTCAACTAAGCCATATGCACAGATATATTATATGAGAAAAGCTTAATCAAGAATATGGAAGTTACACAATATTTATACTCACAACTCTGAGTATAAATATAGCCTTGTCAAACAGAGGAGCACCCCATGGACCAGTGGCTATTGGTTTTATGCTTTGATTCATGTTCTTGGAAAGATCAATTTTAAGTGCATCTTCATAAGTCATGACTCCAGATGCCTCAAAGTAGAGGGCATGGTTTGTCAGCATCAGCCTCCCTGCAAAGTACAAGAAACCATTAAAGAAAGCAATCATAATGTCAGTGAGAAAAGGGTCATAAACATATTTAAAACAAACCAGGCCAACTTGTGCCTCCAATGTGGCGCACTACTCTATGAGTGCTTACAGTTCCCTCAACATGCAATATAAACACATCATTTGCCAGCTTAGTAAAAGATGTGAATCCGCCTGTCCAATGAATTTCTTTAGTGTTCCAGTTTATTTATGGCATGAAACAACCCGTAGTACGGATTTAGCTTATTGATACGTTCGAAATTCACCTTCACTTCCGAAGATTAACTAAGTTATTTTGTTTAAAATTTTATCGTACATCACTATAAAAATTGTAGGAAAACTTTTGTAAAATGAAAAACTTTTTTTCCTTTTCAATTTTCTTTCTTTCTTTTTCTTTTTTCTTTTTTTCTTTTTTCTTTTCTTTCCTCCCTTCCCACTTCTTCTCCCTTTCCCTTCCCCCTCCCCCTTCCCTCTCCTGTTTCTCTCCCGAAACTGCCAATGAAGCAGTCTGTAGCAGAAAACTTTTTTTTTTTTGCATTTTTTCTCTCCCCATCTCTTACTCACCACCCCTCTCAATCTCTCTCTCTCCTCCCCTCTGCCTTTCCCCCTCCCCCTTCCCTCGCCTACCGTTACTTCACCTGCTGGAGATGAAGAGGCAATAAAAACCTTTTGTTTTCTAATTTTCCCTCTCCCTCTCCTTCTCTTGCCGAACAGATCAGGTATAGAAACATTTTTTTTTTGCAATTTTTCCTCTCCCCCTCTCCTTCCCTTCCCCCATCACCCTCACCCTAGGTTTCAAAAAAAAAAGTCAAACCTTTCCTCAAGTTGAATAATCCAAAAAGATGCCACTACTGAAGTTCATATCAGTTGTTATTAGCCTTCCGTTGAGCAATCTGATGCAATTTGGTGCAAAGAAATGACCCCGGTGCGATCTGGCCTCGCTACCAGATCGACCAGAGGGGAAGGGAAAGGGTAGTGGGGGAGAGGGAGAGGGAGAGAAAAAAAAGGGAGGATCAAATCGGGCAAAGGGGGAGGATACCAGGGGCGGAATTCTAACCTTGTGTCAGAACCTACAGGCCAAGAGATAGTCTCAGGTAGACAGTTTCTCGGCCTGATCTTAGGCCCTGACTCACCCTCCGTGGACGAACCTTGTGGAGGAACCCTTAGGTTTTCGGGGCATTGGATTCTCATCAATGTTTGCGTTACTCAAGCCGACAATGCAATTTTAATCAGTATCTAAAGGAAGTGTTATATAATTTCTTTTTTGCTTTTGCTTTACTTTTTCTTTAGTTGATGTAAAATGATGCCTCATTCAATAGAAAATTCTTCCAATGAAAGAGATTATTATATTCCCACACTTAATTTTTTTTTTGTAAGTAGATGTGAGATCTAAAAATTCCCTCCAGAGTTGCTTCTCCTACCATAACACTTAGAGGAGCTCCCGTGTCAATCACTTCCATTCCTCTCATTAGACCATCTGTAGCACTCATAGCTACAGCTCTAACGCGATTATTTCCTAATAATTCACTTAGGAGCCGTGTGAGATAAAAGTCTCATACACGGTTTTGAATGAGAGAAAGAAGTGATGAATCCTCTTTTCGACTCTGACTCTCCCACTCCCGTCATTGCTGGGGTAAACAGTCTCTACTGCTTTCAGAAGTGCATCCATTTCTAAGGCACAAATTCTTAAGTTCTACTCCCATCGTCCCACTACGAAAGATCACAAGTAGTGTTTCACTAGATTAATTGGAACTAGATGATTCCAGTTCTCTAACATGTTCAACTTCAATCCCAACATAAGGATCTTTTGGGCTACGATCTTCTCCGCGTCCCACTCTTAATTATTGTACTGTCATAGCCAAACAATTATTGGTTTCCTGTAACTATTCACATAAAATATCGATTCATTCTTATTCCCCATAAATGGAGATCTCAAGTCCTTAGGATTGCCTTCAACTCTCAAGTACTCGGGTACAAAAATCTGAAATAAGGTAATTCACAACTCGAGCCGACCGGTCCCAAGATTAAATCACCACATTCGAGATTTCTACCCAATATACATATCAAATTTTCTCAAATATCAAGATAAAGGGTTTATACCTATCACATTCATGATTTACAGCTCACATTTCCAGAAGAGCACTTAAGCCTTTACTCAATCACATAGTAAGGATCATAACACCACTTGGTCCAAGCTCACCCCGCGCACAGACTACGTGAAATGGCTCTGATTTTCATCCCCACAAGCGGTCACTCAACTTTCAAACCAGTCCCACAGTCCGACATCCTAAACTTTTAAGCCTAGGATACACTACAAAGATCTGAAACCTAAGCTCTGATACCAACTGTGACTCCCCTATTTCTCCTTAAGGTGAACCAAAGGGTATCCGTGGTACTCCTACCCAACTCTCGCCAGGACTCCCTACAGTCCACAATTCAAAAACTCGGAATACTTCAAATAATTTCAATATATAATTAAAGTACCCCAAAATATCTCACACTTACAATTAATTAGCTCTCAAACTTAATACAACCCAAAAGAATATTTACTACAGCCATTTGCTGAAATACAACTTAAAGTTTTCAAAAGAAAACAATCTAGCACTATTCACGAGCGCTCTTGGTCTCGAACCCTGTTAAGGAAAACAAAAATGTGGAATAAGCTACACAGCCTGGTGAAGTTCCAAGACACTCTAGCAGTTCTAATAAATCAAGTAATTGAGCATACCACATGTATGGTTCTGGATTGCACGTTGACATATGAACATGAGACAATTATCATTTTACGAGTAATTTGAGCATATCACAGGTATAGCATATTTGCATGAAACGGTTATCATTATGTAAAATAAATACACATTGAAGGATACGGTATTCCATTGGAACTATGTCGGTCAACTGCACCTTATAACTTCCGAATCCCCTCGATTTGTCTGACCATCACCTTATCCCTTCAATGGTAATACTCGAGTATACCGAAACGGTGGCCCAGGGTTCCAACCTACCCGACTGAGCCCAGTCCTGGCTCGAGTAGGTCAGTAACCAAGGGCAGGGACCAAGTTCAGCTTAGAGCTTACAACATGAACAAGTAATCAAGTAAATCGACGAACGGTAGGATTTTATCATTTGAGTAGGTCGAGTGAGATAAAGTACACACTCGCCTTAAAATGGTGGATAATTTCATATAAACATGTAATTTACGGTAATCAAATAGTCAAGTACGCAAATAAGCAGGTAATCAAGTAGATTGGTAGTCGAGTAAGCAGGTAATCCAGTAGGTTGGTAAATGGTAAGTAATTTCGGTTAATGGTTAACAGTGAACGGTTAACGGTTAACGGTAAGTAATTAAGGTTAATTGGTAGACATTTGTCATTTTAGTAGGCTGCCATTGGCCGTTTCCCACTTTTACCACTTAAGAGTCGAAGATATTCACACCAACCGACTTACGCAGCCATAGCATAATTAATCATTTAAACACATCACATAAATATGCAATTCAAATATTTCATGTCGAGTAATTCAAATATACATTACATAAATATGCATGAGTGTGATAAATACTTAACATGTAGCACATAACACTTAATGATCATGGAATAAGCAAGTCATAGACTTATTCAAATTACGTACTCCTATATGGAACACTCACCTATTCAAACAAGTGAGTAAATGCTCAACAAGTGTTTAGCGTCCACTTCGAATTCCTCTTGAAGGTCCCCTTGAGCACCTGAGCAAATAACAACTAACTGTGAGGACTTGTAAATTCCTTATATATTTCTTGAAAATTCCTTTTTATTTGAAAATTATTTGGCAATTATTATTCTATACTATCCTACTACTCAATCACCTTAGAAAAGTGCCAATAATCATAGGAAAATAGGGTTTTCCTTTCCGATTTCAATTTGAGGTGAAATAGGATTTTTCGTGTATCCGTAGTGTAATTATCCGGTACGGAGTAAAGATCAAATTTGGTGCTTAAGAGTGACTTTTAGGTGAAAAATAATATGTGATTAGAATCAATGATAAAAAGTTAGTGAATAGGAAGTAAAAACCCTAGTACGTGTGATTTAAGGAAAAACGGTGCGAACCGACGTGTACCGTGCACTACCGATTGAACACCACTTGATCACCACTTTCTTACCATACAAGCTCATTAAAATTTGAGCAAAATATTCCCTCATTATCAGCTAGCTTTGGTCGAAAATGTTGACCAAATTTGCAAGGAAAAGAAACAAAAAATGAGTGGAAATTGGTGATGCCACTTGTTGGCCATCTAGAGCCTTGACCAAGACCAAATTTTCTTGCCTTCTTATCACCATTTTGCTTCCTTTCTTCATCATTTCTGCTTGCTTTGGCCGAGAGAGAGGGAGAGAAAAACCAAGGAATACACCATTTCATCTTGAGTTTGAGTCATCTAAGTGAGGAAACAAGAAACTAATCCGATTAAAACTTTCTTTGAGTGTTTAGCTAGTGGTGTGTTGGTGAAATTTTGGAAGGATAAGCTAGGGCTGCTCTTGGAAGTAACTTTAGTAAGGTAATAAGGCTGATTTACCATTTCTTACTCTTGATCTTGCTTAATTTGGCATAGCACCTTAAATTTGTGGTGGATGATACCTATTATAATGATTTGGATGGATATAGTGTATGTTCTTGAGTTACATGAGTTAGGATTTTATGATTTTCTACCTATACTTGCTGTATGGATAGTATATGTTGTATCTAAGCTTATATAGGAGGTTGTGGTAGTGATTGAAGCAAGAAATGAAGAAAGTTTCCTTTGAAATCGTAAAATTTCAGATTTCTGGAAAATTGTAGCTCAGTTCTGTCCGGTTCCAATTTGTGATGTTAGAGGCCGAATTAGGCTTAGTATAAAACATGCAAGTTGTCGAAAATGATGTTTTATAGTTTTCTCCAAAATTTCAGCCCAATTGGAGTAATGTAGCCTGTAAAAAGACCAAAATACCCTCACTGCTCTAGGATACATCCAGTGATCCGTTTTAGACAGTTCATCCAATTGACTGTGTCTATTCATTATGATCCGTACTGATTTATCCATTTACCAAAACCTGAAAGTTTTAGTACGTTGTCTTAGCTTTTCAACGCCTCCAAGAACGTCTTAAACGGAGTTTGGTAGCCTGAGATATGACCATTTAAGCGTAGTACAGTTAGCTAGCTGGTTAGTTGGATTTTGGTTCTGTGAAGTGGGAATTTGACTAGGTTACACTGGAATTTGGAATAAGTGGTCTTCATCAAAATTGTATCCCTATGTCTTAGCTTCGAAACATTACAAATTTCATCCCAATCCGATAAGCGCAGCTTCGGTTGTGTCCGTTACGTAAAAACATGTCAAATCTGTCTTTTGCTAAACCTCATTTCCGCACTTGTTGTTAGCTTGATTTTTGTCCTTGTATTGTCTTGAGCCTATTGAATGGCTATTGAAATGAAATTGTGTTGTGTGTAACTTTGGGTTTGATTGAGGAAAAGAATGAAGCCATAAATGGCTGGAAATAGGAAAATACAAAAGGCATGCTGCCCAAATTTACGCTCGAGGACTAGAGAAATATACTTACGACTTGAGTAAGGGTTAAGAGTGATTACTACTTGAACCGTCTAGGATATTTATGTCTTCTTTTTCCGAAGTATATAAGTAAGGACCTAGCCGAACTTGTACCCTTAGGTAAAGTGGTAATAATCACTATAAATCCGTGTTTCTTGTATTTTCGACTCAAAAGTTATTTCCAAGTAAACATGTTACAAAATTTTTCAATTTGAAAAGCGAGCAACTGCTTCACGACCATTCTCCAAGTGAATTTCAATTTCTTGATTCTTATTGAATGAAACGTCTAAGTTTCGAACCTTAGTTGATTTTCAAAGTTCTTAAATCAAGTTTTATCGCAGATTTGGACTCCAAACCCGGAGTACCACCTAGACGCGAACATTAGAGGCACTACTTTTGGTGAGTGCTTCCAAATATCTGATTGAACTTGATATTTGTGATTTAACCTTGATCAATGTGATTACATGATATATAAGTGATTTGATAGGGCACGGGTGTACTTTGTCGCACTTGCCCTGACTAGAATTGTTCTTGTTTATTGATTTCACTTGACTTGCTCTACATGCATATGAATTGTATCTTGCCTAGAATTCCAGAAGCCTTGTGGCTAGTTAATCGAGTCGAGCCGGCAAGGACCTGGTCGATTAGATAACGAACCCTGGGTAACTAGTAATGTCGAGTGGAGTGTTATCTCCTCGACTAATCGGTATACTCGAGTATTACCACCCGTGTTTCGTGTGGCGTGCCGGCCCGAATAAGGGGGTTGATCGGTGGACGGAAACTGGCGTGAAGTGGGGTTTTCTTTCTGGACTAGTTTATTACTTGAGAGTTGACGGAGTGTCAACGACGAATCGATCAAGCTGGGATGGAGCCGAGAGATGAGCCACTGTATCCTTACATGTGAATATGATCCATATATCTCTTGACTATCTGAAGTGTTATCTCTTTCTGATTTGACTTGTTTGCTCGCTATTTCACTATTACACTGTTACTACTTTGTTTGATGGCCAATTTGATATTTGGAACTTCACTGAGCTTTGGCTCACTCCGTTAGTTTTGTTTTCCTTACAGGTGTACGAGCGAGGCGTGAGACGTGTAAAGATTAGCGTAGTCTAGTTGTTTTTTACTTTTGACTTGTAATCGCGCTATCATTAGAATAGAATGTTTTGTATTTGGATTGTATACATTTTGAACCAATTTGGGTATATCGAGGCTTTGTATCTTGATTGTGCATCAATGTAATTATAAGCTTGAATTGTGGATGTTATTTATGGTCCATGGATGTATGCACGTGATACGAGTAAGTGAGTCCTGGCGAGAGTTGGGCAGGCGGTCCGTCGAACCCTTTGGTTTGCCTTAGGGGGAGGTGGGGCTGTCATAGGTGGTATCAGAGCTTAGGTTGTGAATTGATCTGGATAGACTAAGTGCTTGATACGATAGGCTAGGGTTTTATTCTTGAGCTTAGCTTTTAGCCTTGTTTCCTACGTGTTGTGTACTTACTTCTGCAATGTTTCTTGCAAACCTAGGTGATGTCGGGTACTGATGGCTCTGGGAGTGCTGGTCCGTCTCAGCTTGCGCCTACTGACGTACCTACTGACATACCACTGACGCTCCTACTGACGAGCCATATCTGGAGAGGCCCGTATGTCGCGTGATCACGTACCAGGAGAGCCCCGGTGGGCCAGTGCAGCTGTGGTCCCCAGCGCGCAAGATCCGATGCTGCGACTGTTGGAAGACCTACTCCTACCCTGATCGGGCGGTGCTCGCAGTGGACGACGAGCGGAGACGATTAGGTAGCGCCAATCGTAGGTGCCAGGCGGAAATAGAGCGTCTCCAGACTACTCTCTGAGTCCAGGGAGCTAGGATCCGAGAGCGAGGTCAATCGGAATAGTGTAGAATGAGAAAAGTCGAAATTACTATTGCTGTTCTGGTTTTACCCGAATGTAAGAATTGCGCCTGTAATTGGTTGTTTTGGCTGGAATTGCTTCCGAATTGGTTGTTGAGGCCTTCTGATGAAATTTATCCCTGTTTCTTAGCTTTCAGCTGGTTTTGGAATTTCTGGATTTGGACTTGGAGAGCCTGAGTTATGATGTTTCCGCTAGAATGCGATCTGTGAATATGTTTTCCCGGTTCTGGTGGAGTTTCTTGCATTTTTGACCTGGTTACACTCGAAAAGGGATTGAATGACCTTCTGTAATATTGTAGCCCTATCTCTTAGCTTCGAAACGGTGTGTCTTGCACAATCATCCGACAGTCGTAGCGCCTTTGGTACCATTACCGTAAAATGACGTCAAAACTGTTTTTCTGGTTTTGATCTTAACTTTCATTTCCGAACTTTTCCCTAGCTTGAATTGTACTCGTACTACTTGGAGCTTGCTGAATGGCTATTGGATGAACTTGTTGTTGTGTGTGTACCTTTGGGACTGGCTGAGAAAATAATGAAGCCATGATGGCTGGAAAAGTTAGCAAATTCAGGGGAAGTGTTGTCCGAACTTTGAAGGGACTTGTTTGCATTGAGTTTGTGATCTAAGACTTGGATTTGAGCAACGCAATGTTATATGATGGATGATTTCTGAGCCATGGAGGTGAGTGACCCTAAACTATTTCCAAAGTACTTGTGAAATGCTTCTTGCATTATTTATTCGATTGCATATCATGCGTGCTTGCATGTGGATTCATGACATGATTTGGCTTCAATGAGTTCTGGGAAAGTCTAGTGCTGGACACCAACGTCTCCACCTTGTTTATGGTTCATGTTCATGTTTATCTGGAGCTCAAAAAGGGGCTCCCTCTCAATGTTAATGTTAATGTTAAATGATCTATTTGAGCGTTTGGTGTTCAAGTGCAATGATTTCACCGGCTCATGAGAGCAATAAACGTACATTTGATCTCTGAATCATGACATCATTGAAATGATCGAAATGCATTATTGTGAAATATATTTGATTTCTGATTTTACTGGTTACTCGCTGAGCTTCTAGCTCACCCCAAAACTATTTTATTCCCCTCCACAGGGCTCGTGGCGAAGGAAGGCTTGTTGTGATTTTATTGTTGTGGAATTCCTCTTGTATAAGAATTGGGATCATGGATCAGAGTGGCGCAGTGGAAGCGTGGACGCTTCGCTTTTGATATGTAAATGTTGGAACATTTGAGTTATATTTGAGATTTATATTGTAATCTGTTTGAGGAATGTAGTGAACGACTGAGTCCCGGCGAGAGCTGGGCAGGCGGTCCGCCGAACCCTGGGGTACGCCCTAGGGGGAGGTGGGGCCGTCACAGTTGGTATCAGAGCTTAGGCTTCAGATCTCTGTAGTGTATCCTAGGCTTGAAGTTTAGGATGCCGGACTGTGGGTTTGGTTTGCAATATTAGTGATTCTTGCGGGATATCTCGACTTGATTAGTACAAGTGGAATGTCGAGGACGACATTCTTTTAAGGAGGAGTGTTTGTGACGCCCCGAAAAGAATGAGAGTGAGAACCCGGAAATTTTCTAATTTTCTAGGGTTTATTTTTTTAATCGCCCGTCTTTTCTACATTTTCTTGATTAGAAAAATTCCCCAGATAAAGTTTATGAGCAAAGATAGTTTTAAAATGATTTTTCTAGTATCGGTTAGTTTTTGAGAAATTAAGAGCGTATTTTGAACGTGGGACCCGCAAGTGCGGTAAATGCATTATATATTCGACAACTTGTTGGAATTTTGTATTAAGTGATATTATTTTACAAAGTGTTAAGATATTTGTATTGGAGAGACAAAAGGATAGAGTTGCATTAAAAAGGGTGACAAGTGTAACCTTCCTATTCAACCTTGACTTTGACCATTATTTCTTACCTTTACTAATACTCAATTTTGACCCAAAAAGCACCTAAATTTCTGCAAGCTTGGCTGAACCTCTTGGACCAAAAATACAAGAAGAAAGCCTTCAACTCCAACTCCATTTCTTGCTCAATCTTGTGAATCAACCGTTAAACTTTCAAATTCCTCCACAAAAGTCACTTGTTTAGGAAGATTGAAGGTAGTGGTGGAGTGATTAGAGAAGGCAAAGGACTAAGCCATCAACTTTCTTGATATTTCAAGGTTCATGTCTAGTAATCATTTCTTTGTTCTTGATTATGCTAAATTAGTGACTTGTGATGGTTAAAGAGATGGTTTGATGGATTATATCTTGAGTTGTGGTTGAATTGATGAAGTTTCATAATTTTTGGGGATTTTTCTGTTTTAATATGAACATGGTTGTGTGGTTATATATGATGATTGGAAATGATGTTTAAGGACTCTATGAGGTGGAAAAAGTGGTCAATTGCAATCAATTTCTGTTTTGGAAGAAATTTCAGAAAATTAGGTTTTGTGAAGGAACATTCTGCCCGAATTTTTAGCTCCTGGTTAGAGGCCTAATTGGCCTTGTCTTAAAACATGAAAGTTGTAGGGAATGACATTTTAGAGGTGACTACAAAATTTGAGGTCAATCGGAATAGTGTAGAATGAGAAAAGTCGAAATTACTATTGCTGTTCTGGTTTTACCCGAATGTAAGAATTGCGCCTGTAATTGGTTGTTTTGGCTGGAATTGCTTCCGAATTGGTTGTTGAGGCCTTCTGATGAAATTTATCCCTGTTTCTTAGCTTTCAGCTGGTTTTGGAATTTCTGGATTTGGACTTGGAGAGCCTGAGTTATGATGTTTCCGCTAGAATGCGATCTGTGAATATGTTTTCCCGGTTCTGGTGGAGTTTCTTGCATTTTTGACCTGGTTACACTCGAAAAGGGATTGAATGACCTTCTGTAATATTGTAGCCCTATCTCTTAGCTTCGAAACGGTGTGTCTTGCACAATCATCCGACAGTCGTAGCGCCTTTGGTACCATTACCGTAAAATGACGTCAAAACTGTTTTTCTGGTTTTGATCTTAACTTTCATTTCCGAACTTTTCCCTAGCTTGAATTGTACTCGTACTACTTGGAGCTTGCTGAATGGCTATTGGATGAACTTGTTGTTGTGTGTGTACCTTTGGGACTGGCTGAGAAAATAATGAAGCCATGATGGCTGGAAAAGTTAGCAAATTCAGGGGAAGTGTTGTCCGAACTTTGAAGGGACTTGTTTGCATTGAGTTTGTGATCTAAGACTTGGATTTGAGCAACGCAATGTTATATGATGGATGATTTCTGAGCCATGGAGGTGAGTGACCCTAAACTATTTCCAAAGTACTTGTGAAATGCTTCTTGCATTATTTATTCGATTGCATATCATGCGTGCTTGCATGTGGATTCATGACATGATTTGGCTTCAATGAGTTCTGGGAAAGTCTAGTGCTGGACACCAACGTCTCCACCTTGTTTATGGTTCATGTTCATGTTTATCTGGAGCTCAAAAAGGGGCTCCCTCTCAATGTTAATGTTAATGTTAAATGATCTATTTGAGCGTTTGGTGTTCAAGTGCAATGATTTCACCGGCTCATGAGAGCAATAAACGTACATTTGATCTCTGAATCATGACATCATTGAAATGATCGAAATGCATTATTGTGAAATATATTTGATTTCTGATTTTACTGGTTACTCGCTGAGCTTCTAGCTCACCCCAAAACTATTTTATTCCCCTCCACAGGGCTCGTGGCGAAGGAAGGCTTGTTGTGATTTTATTGTTGTGGAATTCCTCTTGTATAAGAATTGGGATCATGGATCAGAGTGGCGCAGTGGAAGCGTGGACGCTTCGCTTTTGATATGTAAATGTTGGAACATTTGAGTTATATTTGAGATTTATATTGTAATCTGTTTGAGGAATGTAGTGAACGACTGAGTCCCGGCGAGAGCTGGGCAGGCGGTCCGCCGAACCCTGGGGTACGCCCTAGGGGGAGGTGGGGCCGTCACAGTTGGTATCAGAGCTTAGGCTTCAGATCTCTGTAGTGTATCCTAGGCTTGAAGTTTAGGATGCCGGACTGTGGGTTTGGTTTGCAATATTAGTGATTCTTGCGGGATATCTCGACTTGATTAGTACAAGTGGAATGTCGAGGACGACATTCTTTTAAGGAGGAGTGTTTGTGACGCCCCGAAAAGAATGAGAGTGAGAACCCGGAAATTTTCTAATTTTCTAGGGTTTATTTTTTTAATCGCCCGTCTTTTCTACATTTTCTTGATTAGAAAAATTCCCCAGATAAAGTTTATGAGCAAAGATAGTTTTAAAATGATTTTTCTAGTATCGGTTAGTTTTTGAGAAATTAAGAGCGTATTTTGAACGTGGGACCCGCAAGTGCGGTAAATGCATTATATATTCGACAACTTGTTGGAATTTTGTATTAAGTGATATTATTTTACAAAGTGTTAAGATATTTGTATTGGAGAGACAAAAGGATAGAGTTGCATTAAAAAGGGTGACAAGTGTAACCTTCCTATTCAACCTTGACTTTGACCATTATTTCTTACCTTTACTAATACTCAATTTTGACCCAAAAAGCACCTAAATTTCTGCAAGCTTGGCTGAACCTCTTGGACCAAAAATACAAGAAGAAAGCCTTCAACTCCAACTCCATTTCTTGCTCAATCTTGTGAATCAACCGTTAAACTTTCAAATTCCTCCACAAAAGTCACTTGTTTAGGAAGATTGAAGGTAGTGGTGGAGTGATTAGAGAAGGCAAAGGACTAAGCCATCAACTTTCTTGATATTTCAAGGTTCATGTCTAGTAATCATTTCTTTGTTCTTGATTATGCTAAATTAGTGACTTGTGATGGTTAAAGAGATGGTTTGATGGATTATATCTTGAGTTGTGGTTGAATTGATGAAGTTTCATAATTTTTGGGGATTTTTCTGTTTTAATATGAACATGGTTGTGTGGTTATATATGATGATTGGAAATGATGTTTAAGGACTCTATGAGGTGGAAAAAGTGGTCAATTGCAATCAATTTCTGTTTTGGAAGAAATTTCAGAAAATTAGGTTTTGTGAAGGAACATTCTGCCCGAATTTTTAGCTCCTGGTTAGAGGCCTAATTGGCCTTGTCTTAAAACATGAAAGTTGTAGGGAATGACATTTTAGAGGTGACTACAAAATTTGAGGTCAATCGGAATAGTGTAGAATGAGAAAAGTCGAAATTACTATTGCTGTTCTGGTTTTACCCGAATGTAAGAATTGCGCCTGTAATTGGTTGTTTTGGCTGGAATTGCTTCCGAATTGGTTGTTGAGGCCTTCTGATGAAATTTATCCCTGTTTCTTAGCTTTCAGCTGGTTTTGGAATTTCTGGATTTGGACTTGGAGAGCCTGAGTTATGATGTTTCCGCTAGAATGCGATCTGTGAATATGTTTTCCCGGTTCTGGTGGAGTTTCTTGCATTTTTGACCTGGTTACACTCGAAAAGGGATTGAATGACCTTCTGTAATATTGTAGCCCTATCTCTTAGCTTCGAAACGGTGTGTCTTGCACAATCATCCGACAGTCGTAGCGCCTTTGGTACCATTACCGTAAAATGACGTCAAAACTGTTTTTCTGGTTTTGATCTTAACTTTCATTTCCGAACTTTTCCCTAGCTTGAATTGTACTCGTACTACTTGGAGCTTGCTGAATGGCTATTGGATGAACTTGTTGTTGTGTGTGTACCTTTGGGACTGGCTGAGAAAATAATGAAGCCATGATGGCTGGAAAAGTTAGCAAATTCAGGGGAAGTGTTGTCCGAACTTTGAAGGGACTTGTTTGCATTGAGTTTGTGATCTAAGACTTGGATTTGAGCAACGCAATGTTATATGATGGATGATTTCTGAGCCATGGAGGTGAGTGACCCTAAACTATTTCCAAAGTACTTGTGAAATGCTTCTTGCATTATTTATTCGATTGCATATCATGCGTGCTTGCATGTGGATTCATGACATGATTTGGCTTCAATGAGTTCTGGGAAAGTCTAGTGCTGGACACCAACGTCTCCACCTTGTTTATGGTTCATGTTCATGTTTATCTGGAGCTCAAAAAGGGGCTCCCTCTCAATGTTAATGTTAATGTTAAATGATCTATTTGAGCGTTTGGTGTTCAAGTGCAATGATTTCACCGGCTCATGAGAGCAATAAACGTACATTTGATCTCTGAATCATGACATCATTGAAATGATCGAAATGCATTATTGTGAAATATATTTGATTTCTGATTTTACTGGTTACTCGCTGAGCTTCTAGCTCACCCCAAAACTATTTTATTCCCCTCCACAGGGCTCGTGGCGAAGGAAGGCTTGTTGTGATTTTATTGTTGTGGAATTCCTCTTGTATAAGAATTGGGATCATGGATCAGAGTGGCGCAGTGGAAGCGTGGACGCTTCGCTTTTGATATGTAAATGTTGGAACATTTGAGTTATATTTGAGATTTATATTGTAATCTGTTTGAGGAATGTAGTGAACGACTGAGTCCCGGCGAGAGCTGGGCAGGCGGTCCGCCGAACCCTGGGGTACGCCCTAGGGGGAGGTGGGGCCGTCACAGTTGGTATCAGAGCTTAGGCTTCAGATCTCTGTAGTGTATCCTAGGCTTGAAGTTTAGGATGCCGGACTGTGGGTTTGGTTTGCAATATTAGTGATTCTTGCGGGATATCTCGACTTGATTAGTACAAGTGGAATGTCGAGGACGACATTCTTTTAAGGAGGAGTGTTTGTGACGCCCCGAAAAGAATGAGAGTGAGAACCCGGAAATTTTCTAATTTTCTAGGGTTTATTTTTTTAATCGCCCGTCTTTTCTACATTTTCTTGATTAGAAAAATTCCCCAGATAAAGTTTATGAGCAAAGATAGTTTTAAAATGATTTTTCTAGTATCGGTTAGTTTTTGAGAAATTAAGAGCGTATTTTGAACGTGGGACCCGCAAGTGCGGTAAATGCATTATATATTCGACAACTTGTTGGAATTTTGTATTAAGTGATATTATTTTACAAAGTGTTAAGATATTTGTATTGGAGAGACAAAAGGATAGAGTTGCATTAAAAAGGGTGACAAGTGTAACCTTCCTATTCAACCTTGACTTTGACCATTATTTCTTACCTTTACTAATACTCAATTTTGACCCAAAAAGCACCTAAATTTCTGCAAGCTTGGCTGAACCTCTTGGACCAAAAATACAAGAAGAAAGCCTTCAACTCCAACTCCATTTCTTGCTCAATCTTGTGAATCAACCGTTAAACTTTCAAATTCCTCCACAAAAGTCACTTGTTTAGGAAGATTGAAGGTAGTGGTGGAGTGATTAGAGAAGGCAAAGGACTAAGCCATCAACTTTCTTGATATTTCAAGGTTCATGTCTAGTAATCATTTCTTTGTTCTTGATTATGCTAAATTAGTGACTTGTGATGGTTAAAGAGATGGTTTGATGGATTATATCTTGAGTTGTGGTTGAATTGATGAAGTTTCATAATTTTTGGGGATTTTTCTGTTTTAATATGAACATGGTTGTGTGGTTATATATGATGATTGGAAATGATGTTTAAGGACTCTATGAGGTGGAAAAAGTGGTCAATTGCAATCAATTTCTGTTTTGGAAGAAATTTCAGAAAATTAGGTTTTGTGAAGGAACATTCTGCCCGAATTTTTAGCTCCTGGTTAGAGGCCTAATTGGCCTTGTCTTAAAACATGAAAGTTGTAGGGAATGACATTTTAGAGGTGACTACAAAATTTGAGGTCAATCGGAATAGTGTAGAATGAGAAAAGTCGAAATTACTATTGCTGTTCTGGTTTTACCCGAATGTAAGAATTGCGCCTGTAATTGGTTGTTTTGGCTGGAATTGCTTCCGAATTGGTTGTTGAGGCCTTCTGATGAAATTTATCCCTGTTTCTTAGCTTTCAGCTGGTTTTGGAATTTCTGGATTTGGACTTGGAGAGCCTGAGTTATGATGTTTCCGCTAGAATGCGATCTGTGAATATGTTTTCCCGGTTCTGGTGGAGTTTCTTGCATTTTTGACCTGGTTACACTCGAAAAGGGATTGAATGACCTTCTGTAATATTGTAGCCCTATCTCTTAGCTTCGAAACGGTGTGTCTTGCACAATCATCCGACAGTCGTAGCGCCTTTGGTACCATTACCGTAAAATGACGTCAAAACTGTTTTTCTGGTTTTGATCTTAACTTTCATTTCCGAACTTTTCCCTAGCTTGAATTGTACTCGTACTACTTGGAGCTTGCTGAATGGCTATTGGATGAACTTGTTGTTGTGTGTGTACCTTTGGGACTGGCTGAGAAAATAATGAAGCCATGATGGCTGGAAAAGTTAGCAAATTCAGGGGAAGTGTTGTCCGAACTTTGAAGGGACTTGTTTGCATTGAGTTTGTGATCTAAGACTTGGATTTGAGCAACGCAATGTTATATGATGGATGATTTCTGAGCCATGGAGGTGAGTGACCCTAAACTATTTCCAAAGTACTTGTGAAATGCTTCTTGCATTATTTATTCGATTGCATATCATGCGTGCTTGCATGTGGATTCATGACATGATTTGGCTTCAATGAGTTCTGGGAAAGTCTAGTGCTGGACACCAACGTCTCCACCTTGTTTATGGTTCATGTTCATGTTTATCTGGAGCTCAAAAAGGGGCTCCCTCTCAATGTTAATGTTAATGTTAAATGATCTATTTGAGCGTTTGGTGTTCAAGTGCAATGATTTCACCGGCTCATGAGAGCAATAAACGTACATTTGATCTCTGAATCATGACATCATTGAAATGATCGAAATGCATTATTGTGAAATATATTTGATTTCTGATTTTACTGGTTACTCGCTGAGCTTCTAGCTCACCCCAAAACTATTTTATTCCCCTCCACAGGGCTCGTGGCGAAGGAAGGCTTGTTGTGATTTTATTGTTGTGGAATTCCTCTTGTATAAGAATTGGGATCATGGATCAGAGTGGCGCAGTGGAAGCGTGGACGCTTCGCTTTTGATATGTAAATGTTGGAACATTTGAGTTATATTTGAGATTTATATTGTAATCTGTTTGAGGAATGTAGTGAACGACTGAGTCCCGGCGAGAGCTGGGCAGGCGGTCCGCCGAACCCTGGGGTACGCCCTAGGGGGAGGTGGGGCCGTCACAGTTGGTATCAGAGCTTAGGCTTCAGATCTCTGTAGTGTATCCTAGGCTTGAAGTTTAGGATGCCGGACTGTGGGTTTGGTTTGCAATATTAGTGATTCTTGCGGGATATCTCGACTTGATTAGTACAAGTGGAATGTCGAGGACGACATTCTTTTAAGGAGGAGTGTTTGTGACGCCCCGAAAAGAATGAGAGTGAGAACCCGGAAATTTTCTAATTTTCTAGGGTTTATTTTTTTAATCGCCCGTCTTTTCTACATTTTCTTGATTAGAAAAATTCCCCAGATAAAGTTTATGAGCAAAGATAGTTTTAAAATGATTTTTCTAGTATCGGTTAGTTTTTGAGAAATTAAGAGCGTATTTTGAACGTGGGACCCGCAAGTGCGGTAAATGCATTATATATTCGACAACTTGTTGGAATTTTGTATTAAGTGATATTATTTTACAAAGTGTTAAGATATTTGTATTGGAGAGACAAAAGGATAGAGTTGCATTAAAAAGGGTGACAAGTGTAACCTTCCTATTCAACCTTGACTTTGACCATTATTTCTTACCTTTACTAATACTCAATTTTGACCCAAAAAGCACCTAAATTTCTGCAAGCTTGGCTGAACCTCTTGGACCAAAAATACAAGAAGAAAGCCTTCAACTCCAACTCCATTTCTTGCTCAATCTTGTGAATCAACCGTTAAACTTTCAAATTCCTCCACAAAAGTCACTTGTTTAGGAAGATTGAAGGTAGTGGTGGAGTGATTAGAGAAGGCAAAGGACTAAGCCATCAACTTTCTTGATATTTCAAGGTTCATGTCTAGTAATCATTTCTTTGTTCTTGATTATGCTAAATTAGTGACTTGTGATGGTTAAAGAGATGGTTTGATGGATTATATCTTGAGTTGTGGTTGAATTGATGAAGTTTCATAATTTTTGGGGATTTTTCTGTTTTAATATGAACATGGTTGTGTGGTTATATATGATGATTGGAAATGATGTTTAAGGACTCTATGAGGTGGAAAAAGTGGTCAATTGCAATCAATTTCTGTTTTGGAAGAAATTTCAGAAAATTAGGTTTTGTGAAGGAACATTCTGCCCGAATTTTTAGCTCCTGGTTAGAGGCCTAATTGGCCTTGTCTTAAAACATGAAAGTTGTAGGGAATGACATTTTAGAGGTGACTACAAAATTTGAGGTCAATCGGAATAGTGTAGAATGAGAAAAGTCGAAATTACTATTGCTGTTCTGGTTTTACCCGAATGTAAGAATTGCGCCTGTAATTGGTTGTTTTGGCTGGAATTGCTTCCGAATTGGTTGTTGAGGCCTTCTGATGAAATTTATCCCTGTTTCTTAGCTTTCAGCTGGTTTTGGAATTTCTGGATTTGGACTTGGAGAGCCTGAGTTATGATGTTTCCGCTAGAATGCGATCTGTGAATATGTTTTCCCGGTTCTGGTGGAGTTTCTTGCATTTTTGACCTGGTTACACTCGAAAAGGGATTGAATGACCTTCTGTAATATTGTAGCCCTATCTCTTAGCTTCGAAACGGTGTGTCTTGCACAATCATCCGACAGTCGTAGCGCCTTTGGTACCATTACCGTAAAATGACGTCAAAACTGTTTTTCTGGTTTTGATCTTAACTTTCATTTCCGAACTTTTCCCTAGCTTGAATTGTACTCGTACTACTTGGAGCTTGCTGAATGGCTATTGGATGAACTTGTTGTTGTGTGTGTACCTTTGGGACTGGCTGAGAAAATAATGAAGCCATGATGGCTGGAAAAGTTAGCAAATTCAGGGGAAGTGTTGTCCGAACTTTGAAGGGACTTGTTTGCATTGAGTTTGTGATCTAAGACTTGGATTTGAGCAACGCAATGTTATATGATGGATGATTTCTGAGCCATGGAGGTGAGTGACCCTAAACTATTTCCAAAGTACTTGTGAAATGCTTCTTGCATTATTTATTCGATTGCATATCATGCGTGCTTGCATGTGGATTCATGACATGATTTGGCTTCAATGAGTTCTGGGAAAGTCTAGTGCTGGACACCAACGTCTCCACCTTGTTTATGGTTCATGTTCATGTTTATCTGGAGCTCAAAAAGGGGCTCCCTCTCAATGTTAATGTTAATGTTAAATGATCTATTTGAGCGTTTGGTGTTCAAGTGCAATGATTTCACCGGCTCATGAGAGCAATAAACGTACATTTGATCTCTGAATCATGACATCATTGAAATGATCGAAATGCATTATTGTGAAATATATTTGATTTCTGATTTTACTGGTTACTCGCTGAGCTTCTAGCTCACCCCAAAACTATTTTATTCCCCTCCACAGGGCTCGTGGCGAAGGAAGGCTTGTTGTGATTTTATTGTTGTGGAATTCCTCTTGTATAAGAATTGGGATCATGGATCAGAGTGGCGCAGTGGAAGCGTGGACGCTTCGCTTTTGATATGTAAATGTTGGAACATTTGAGTTATATTTGAGATTTATATTGTAATCTGTTTGAGGAATGTAGTGAACGACTGAGTCCCGGCGAGAGCTGGGCAGGCGGTCCGCCGAACCCTGGGGTACGCCCTAGGGGGAGGTGGGGCCGTCACAGTTGGTATCAGAGCTTAGGCTTCAGATCTCTGTAGTGTATCCTAGGCTTGAAGTTTAGGATGCCGGACTGTGGGTTTGGTTTGCAATATTAGTGATTCTTGCGGGATATCTCGACTTGATTAGTACAAGTGGAATGTCGAGGACGACATTCTTTTAAGGAGGAGTGTTTGTGACGCCCCGAAAAGAATGAGAGTGAGAACCCGGAAATTTTCTAATTTTCTAGGGTTTATTTTTTTAATCGCCCGTCTTTTCTACATTTTCTTGATTAGAAAAATTCCCCAGATAAAGTTTATGAGCAAAGATAGTTTTAAAATGATTTTTCTAGTATCGGTTAGTTTTTGAGAAATTAAGAGCGTATTTTGAACGTGGGACCCGCAAGTGCGGTAAATGCATTATATATTCGACAACTTGTTGGAATTTTGTATTAAGTGATATTATTTTACAAAGTGTTAAGATATTTGTATTGGAGAGACAAAAGGATAGAGTTGCATTAAAAAGGGTGACAAGTGTAACCTTCCTATTCAACCTTGACTTTGACCATTATTTCTTACCTTTACTAATACTCAATTTTGACCCAAAAAGCACCTAAATTTCTGCAAGCTTGGCTGAACCTCTTGGACCAAAAATACAAGAAGAAAGCCTTCAACTCCAACTCCATTTCTTGCTCAATCTTGTGAATCAACCGTTAAACTTTCAAATTCCTCCACAAAAGTCACTTGTTTAGGAAGATTGAAGGTAGTGGTGGAGTGATTAGAGAAGGCAAAGGACTAAGCCATCAACTTTCTTGATATTTCAAGGTTCATGTCTAGTAATCATTTCTTTGTTCTTGATTATGCTAAATTAGTGACTTGTGATGGTTAAAGAGATGGTTTGATGGATTATATCTTGAGTTGTGGTTGAATTGATGAAGTTTCATAATTTTTGGGGATTTTTCTGTTTTAATATGAACATGGTTGTGTGGTTATATATGATGATTGGAAATGATGTTTAAGGACTCTATGAGGTGGAAAAAGTGGTCAATTGCAATCAATTTTTGTTTTGGAAGAAATTTCAGAAAATTAGGTTTTGTGAAGGAACATTCTGCCCGAATTTTTAGCTCCTGGTTAGAGGCCTAATTGGCCTTGTCTTAAAACATGAAAGTTGTAGGGAATGACATTTTAGAGGTGACTACAAAATTTGAGGTCAATCGGAATAGTGTAGAATGAGAAAAGTCGAAATTACTATTGCTGTTCTGGTTTTACCCGAATGTAAGAATTGCGCCTGTAATTGGTTGTTTTGGCAGGAATTGCTTCCGAATTGGTTGTTGAGGCCTTCTGATGAAATTTATCCCTGTTTCTTAGCTTTCAGTTGGTTTTGGAATTTCTGGATTTGGACTTGGAGAGCCTGAGTTATGATGTTTCCGCTAGAATGCGATCTGTGAATATGTTTTCCCGGTTCTGGTGTAGTTTCTTGCATTTTTGACCTGGTTACACTCGAAACGGGATTGAATGACCTTCTGTAATATTGTAGCCCTATCTCTTAGCTTCGAAACGGTGTGTCTTGCACAATCATCCGACAGTCGTAGCGCCTTTGGTACCATTACCGTAAAATGACGTCAAAACTATTTTTCTGGTTTTGAGCTTAACTTTCATTTCCGAACTTTTCCCTAGCTTGAATTGTACTCGTACTACTTGGAGCTTGCTGAATGGCTATTGGATGAACTTGTTGTTGTGTGTGTACCTTTGGGACTGGCTGAGGAAATAATGAAGCCATGATGGCTGGAAAAGTTAGCAAATTCAGGGGAAGTGCTGTCCGAACTTTGAAGGGACTTGTTTGCATTGAGTTTGTGATCTAAGACTTGGATTTGAGCAAGGCAATGTTATATGATGGATGATTTCTGAGCCATGGAGGTGAGTGACCCTAAACTATTTCCAAAGTACTTGTGAAATGCTTCTTGCATTATTTATTCGATTGCATATCATGCGTGCTTGCATGTGGATTCATGACATGATTTGGCTTCAATGAGTTCTGGAAAAGTCTAGTGCTGGACACCAACGTCTCCACCTTGTTTATGGTTCATGTTCATGTTTATCTGGAGCTCAAAAAGGGGCTCCCTCTCAATGTTAATGTTAATGTTAAATGATGTATTTGAGCGTTTGGTGTTCAAGTGCAATGATTTCACCGGCTCATGAGAGCAATAAACGTACATTTGATCTCTGAATCATGACATCATTGAAATGATCGAAATGCATTATTGTGAAATATATTTGATTTCTGATTTTACTGGTTACTCGCTGAGCTTCTAGCTCACCCCAAAACTATTTTATTCCCCTCCACAGGGCTCGTGGCGAAGGAAGGCTTGTTGTGATTTTATTGTTGTGGAATTCCTCTTGTATAAGAATTGGGATCATGGATCAGAGTGGCGCAGTGGAAGCGTGGACGCTTCGCTTTTGATATGTAAATGTTGGAACATTTTAGTTATATTTGAGATTTATATTGTAATCTGTTTGAGGAATGTAGTGAACGACTGAGTCCCGGCGAGAGCTGGGCAGGCGGTCCGCCGAACCCTGGGGTACGCCCTAGGGGGAGGTGGGGCCGTCACAGTTGGTATCAGAGCTTAGGCTTCAGATCTCTGTAGTGTATCCTAGGCTTGAAGTTTAGGATGCCGGACTGTGGGTTTGGTTTGCATTATTAGTGATTCTTGCGGGATATCTCGACTTGATTAGTACAAGTGGAATGTCGAGGACGACATTCTTTTAAGGAGGGGAGTTTGTGACGCCCCGAAAAGAATGAGAGTGAGAATTCGGAAATTTTCTAATTTTCTAGGGATTATTTTTTTGATCGCCCGTCTTTTCTACATTTTCTTGATTAGAAAAATTCCCCAGATAAAGTTTATGAGCAAAGATAGTTTTAAAATGATTTTTCTAGTATCGGTTAGTTTTTGAGAAATTAAGAGCGTATTTTGAACGTGGGACCAGCAAGTGCGGTAAATGCATTATATTTTTGACAACTTGTTGGAATTTTGTATTAATTGATATAATTTTACAAAGTGTTAAGATATTTGTATTGGAGAGACAAAAGGATAGAGTTGCATTAAAAATGGTGACAAGTGTCACCTTCCTATTCAACATTGACTTTGACCATTATTTCTTACCTTTACTAATACTCAATTTTGACCCAAAAAGCACCTAAATTTCTGCAAGCTTGGCTGAACCTCTTGGAGCAAAAATACAAGAAGAAAGCCTTCAACTCCAACTCCATTTCTTGCTCAATCTTGTGATCAACCGTTAAACTTTCAAATTCCTCCACAAAAGTCACTTGTTTAGGAAGATTGAAGGTAGTGGTGGAGTGATTAGAGAAGGCAAAGGACTAAGCCATCAACTTTCTTGATATTTCAAGGTTCATGTCTAGTAATCATTTCTTTGTTCTTGATTATGCTAAATTAGTGACTTGTGATGGCTAAAGAGATGGTTTGATGGATTATATCTTGAGTTGTGGTTGACTTGATGAAGTTTTATAATTTTTGGGAATGTTTCTGTTTTAATATGAACATGGTTGTGTGGTTATATATGATGATTGGAAATGATGTTTAAGGACTCTATGAGGTGGAAAAAGTGGTCAATTGCAATCAATTTCTGTTTTGGAAGAAATTTCAGAAAATTAGGTTTTGTGAAGGAACATTCTGCCCGAATTTTTAGCTCCTAGTTTGAGGCCTAATTGGCCTTGGTTTAAAACATGAAAGTTGTAGGGAATGACATTTTAGAGGTGACTACAAAATTTGAGGTCAATCGGAGTAGTGTAGAATGAGAAAAGTCGAAATTACTATTGCTGTTCTGGTTTTACCCGAATGTAAGAATTGCGCCTGTAATTGGTTGTTTTGGCTGGAATTGCTTCCGAATTGGTTGTTGAGGCCTTCTGATGAAATTTATCCCTGTTTCTTAGCTTTCAGCTGGTTTTGGAATTTCTGGATTTGGACTTGGAGAGCCTGAGTTATGATGTTTCCGCTAGAATGCGATCTGTGAATCTGTTTTCCCGGTTCTGGTGTAGTTTCTTGCATTTTTGACCTGGTTACACTCGAAACGGGATTGAATGACCTTCTGTAATATTGTAGCCCTATCTCTTAGCTTCGAAACGGTGTGTCTTGCACAATCATCCGACAGTCGTAGCGCCTTTGGTACCATTACCGTAAAATGACGTCAAAACTATTTTTCTGGTTTTGAGCTTAACTTTCATTTCCGAACTTTTCCCTAGCTTGAATTGTACTCGTACTACTTGGAGCTTGCTGAATGGCTATTGGATGAACTTGTTGTTGTGTGTGTACCTTTGGGACTGGCTGAGGAAATAATGAAGCCATGATGGCTGGAAAAGTTAGCAAATTCAGGGGAAGTGCTGTCCGAACTTTGAAGGGACTTGTTTGCATTGAGTTTGTGATCTAAGACTTGGATTTGAGCAAGGCAATGTTATATGATGGATGATTTCTGAGCCATGGAGGTGAGTGACCCTAAACTATTTCCAAAGTACTTGTGAAATGCTTCTTGCATTATTTATTCGATTGCATATCATGCGTGCTTGCATGTGGATTCATGACATGATTTGGCTTCAATGAGTTCTGGAAAAGTCTAGTGCTGGACACCAACGTCTCCACCTTGTTTATGGTTCATGTTCATGTTTATCTGGAGCTCAAAAAGGGGCTCCCTCTCAATGTTAATGTTAATGTTAAATGATGTATTTGAGCGTTTGGTGTTCAAGTGCAATGATTTCACCGGCTCATGAGAGCAATAAACGTACATTTGATCTCTGAATCATGACATCATTGAAATGATCGAAATGCATTATTGTGAAATATATTTGATTTCTGATTTTACTGGTTACTCGCTGAGCTTCTAGCTCACCCCAAAACTATTTTATTCCCCTCCACAGGGCTCGTGGCGAAGGAAGGCTTGTTGTGATTTTATTGTTGTGGAATTCCTCTTGTATAAGAATTGGGATCATGGATCAGAGTGGCGCAGTGGAAGCGTGGACGCTTCGCTTTTGATATGTAAATGTTGGAACATTTTAGTTATATTTGAGATTTATATTGTAATCTGTTTGAGGAATGTAGTGAACGACTGAGTCCCGGCGAGAGCTGGGCAGGCGGTCCGCCGAACCCTGGGGTACGCCCTAGGGGGAGGTGGGGCCGTCACAGTTGGTATCAGAGCTTAGGCTTCAGATCTCTGTAGTGTATCATAGGCTTGAAGTTTAGGATGCCGGACTGTGGGTTTGGTTTGCATTATTAGTGATTCTTGCGGGATATCTCGACTTGATTAGTACAAGTGGAATGTCGAGGACGACATTCTTTTAAGGAGGGGAGTTTGTGACGCCCCGAAAAGAATGAGAGTGAGAATCCGGAAATTTTCTAATTTTCTAGGGTTTATTTTTTTGATCGCCCGTCTTTTCTACATTTTCTTGATTAGAAAAATTCCCCAGATAAAATTTATGAGCAAAGATAGTTTTAAAATGATTTTTCTAGTATCGGTTAGTTTTTGAGAAATTAAGAGCGTATTTTGAACGTGGGACCCGCAAGTGCGGTAAATGCATTATATTTTTGACAACTTGTTGGAATTTTGTATTAAGTGATATTATTTTACAAAGTGTTAAGATATTTGTATTGGAGAGACAAAAGGATAGAGTTGCATGAAAAATGGTGACAAGTGTCACCTTCCTATTCAACCTTGACTTTGACCATTATTTCTTACCTTTACTAATACTCAATTTTGACCCAAAAAGCACCTAAATTTCTGCAAGCTTGGCTGAACCTCTTGGAGCAAAAATACAAGAAGAAAGCCTTCAACTCCAACTCCATTTCTTGCTCAATCTTGTGATCAACCGTTAAACTTTCAAATTCCTCCACAAAAGTCACTTGTTTAGGAAGATTGAAGGTAGTGGTGGAGTGATTAGAGAAGGCAAAGGACTAAGCCATCAACTTTCTTGATATTTCAAGGTTCATGTCTAGTAATCATTTCTTTGTTCTTGATTATGCTAAATTAGTGACTTGTGATGGCTAAAGAGATGGTTTGATGGATTATATCTTGAGTTGTGGTTGACTTGATGAAGTTTTATAATTTTTGGGGATTTTTCTGTTTTAATATGAACATGGTTGTGTGGTTATATATGATGATTGGAAATGATGTTTAAGGACTCTATGAGGTGGAAAAAGTGGTCAATTGCAATCAATTTCTGTTTTGGAAGAAATTTCAGAAAATTAGGTTTTGTGAAGGAACATTCTGCCCGAATTTTTAGCTCCTAGTTTGAGGCCTAATTGGCCTTGGCTTAAAACATGAAAGTTGTAGGGAATGACATTTTAGAGGTGACTACAAAATTTGAGGTCAATCGGAGTAGTGTAGAATGAGAAAAGTCGAAATTACTATTGCTGTTCTGGTTTTACCCGAATGTAAGAATTGCGCCTGTAATTGGTTGTTTTGGCTGGAATTGCTTCCGAATTGGTTGTTGAGGCCTTCTGATGAAATTTATCCCTGTTTCTTAGCTTTCAGCTGGTTTTGGAATTTCTGGATTTGGACTTGGAGAGCCTGAGTTATGATGTTTCCGCTAGAATGCGATCTGTGAATCTGTTTTCCCGGTTCTGGTGTAGTTTCTTGCATTTTTGACCTGGTTACACTCGAAACGGGATTGAATGACCTTCTGTAATATTGTAGCCCTATCTCTTAGCTTCGAAACGGTGTGTCTTGCACAATCATCCGACAGTCGTAGCGCCTTTGGTACCATTACCGTAAAATGACGTCAAAACTATTTTTCTGGTTTTGAGCTTAACTTTCATTTCCGAACTTTTCCCTAGCTTGAATTGTACTCGTACTACTTGGAGCTTGCTGAATGGCTATTGGATGAACTTGTTGTTGTGTGTGTACCTTTGGGACTGGCTGAGGAAATAATGAAGCCATGATGGCTGGAAAAGTTAGCAAATTCAGGGGAAGTGTTGTCCGAACTTTGAAGGGACTTTTTGCATTGAGTTTGTGATCTAAGACTTGGATTTGAGCAAGGCAATGTTATATGATGGATGATTTCTGAGCCATGGAGGTGAGTGACCCTAAACTATTTCCAAAGTACTTGTGAAATGCTTCTTGCATTATTTATTCGATTGCATATCATGCGTGCTTGCATGTGGATTCATGACATGATTTGGCTTCAATGAGTTCTGGGAAAGTCTAGTGCTGGACACCAACGTCTCCACCTTGTTTATGGTTCATGTTCATGTTTATCTGGAGCTCAAAAAGGGGCTCCCTCTCAATGTTAATGTTAATGTTAAATGATGTATTTGAGCGTTTGGTGTTCAAGTGCAATGATTTCACCGGCTCATGAGAGCAATAAACGTACATTTGATCTCTGAATCATGACATCATTGAAATGATCGAAATGCATTATTGTGAAATATATTTGATTTCTGATTTTACTGGTTACTCGCTGAGCTTCTAGCTCACCCCAAAACTATTTTATTCCCCTCCACAGGGCTCGTGGCGAAGGAAGGCTTGTTATGATTTTATTGTTGTGGAATTCCTCTTGTATAAGAATTGGGATCATGGATCAGAGTGGCGCAGTGGAAGCGTGGACGCTTCGCTTTTGATATGTAAATGTTGGAACATTTGAGTTATATTTGAGATTTATATTGTAATCTGTTTGAGGAATGTAGTGAACGACTGAGTCCCGGCGAGAGCTGGGCAGGCGGTCCGCCGAACCCTGGGGTACGCCCTAGGGGGAGGTGGGGCCGTCACAGTTGGTATCAGAGCTTAGGCTTCAGATCTCTGTAGTGTATCCTAGGCTTGAAGTTTAGGATGCCGGACTGTGGGTTTGGTTTGCATTATTAGTGATTCTTGCGGGATATCTCGACTTGATTAGTACAAGTGGAATGTCGAGGACGACATTCTTTTAAGGAGGGGAGTTTGTGACGCCCCGAAAAGAATGAGAGTGAGAACCCGGAAATTTTCTAATTTTCTAGGGTTTATTTTTTTAATCGCCCGTCTTTTCTACATTTTCTTGATTAGAAAAATTCCCCAGATAAAGTTTATGAGCAAAGATAGTTTTAAAATGATTTTTCTAGTATCGGTTAGTTTTTGAGAAATTAATAGCGTATTTTGAACGTGGGACCCGCAAGTGCGGTAAATGCATTATATTTTTGACAACTTGTTGGAATTTTGTATTAAATGATATTATTTTACAAAGTGTTAAGATATTTGTATTGGAGAGACAAAAGGATAGAGTTGCATTAAAAATGGTGACAAGTGTCACCTTCCTATTCAACCTTGACTTTGACCATTATTTCTTACCTTTACTAATACTCAATTTTGACCCAAAAAGCACTTAAATTTCTGCAAGCTTGGCTGAACCTCTTGGAGCAAAAATACAAGAAGAAAGCCTTCAACTCCAACTCCATTTCTTGCTCAATCTTGTGAATCAACCGTTAAACTTTCAAATTCCTCAACAAAAGTCACTTGTTTAGGAAGATTGAAGGTAGTGGTGGAGTGATTAGAGAAGGCAAAGGACTAAGCCATCAACTTTCTTGATATTTCAAGGTTCATGTCTAGTAATCATTTCTTTGTTCTTGATTATGCTAAAGTAGTGACTTGTGATGGCTAAAGAGATGGTTTGATGGATTATATCTTGAGTTGTGGTTGACTTGATGAAGTTTTATAATTTTTGGAAATTTTTCTGTTTTAATATGAACATGGTTGTGTGGTTATATATGATGATTGGAAATGATGTTTAAGGACTCTATGAGGTGGAAAAAGTGGTCAATTGCAATCAATTTCCGTTTTGGAAGAAATTTCAGAAAATTAGGTTTTGTGAAGGAACATTCTGCCCGAATTTTTAGCTCCTAGTTAGAGGCCTAATTGGCCTTGGCTTAAAACATGAAAGTTGTAGGGAATGACATTTTAGAGGTGACTACAAAATTTGAGGTCAATCGGAGTAGTGTAGAATGAGAAAAGTTGAAATTACTATTGCTGTTCTGGTTTTACCCGAATGTAAGAATTGCGCCTGTAATTGGTTGTTTTGGCTGGAATTGCTTCCGAATTGGTTGTTGAGGCCTTCTGATGAAATTTAGCCCTGTTTCTTAGCTTTCAGCTGGTTTTGGAATTTCTGGATTTGGACTTGGAGAGCCTGAGTTATGATGTTTCCGCTAGAATGCGATCTGTGAATCTGTTTTCCCGGTTCTGGTGTAGTTTCTTGCATTTTTGACCTGGTTACACTCGAAACGGGATTGAATGACCTTCTGTAATATTGTAGCCCTATCTCTTAGTTTCGAAACGGTGTGTCTTGCACAATCATCCGACAGTCGTAGTGCCTTTGGTACCATTACCGTAAAATGACGTCAAAACTGTTTTTCTGGTTTTGGGCTTAACTTTCATTTCCGAACTTTTCCCTAGCTTGAATTGTACTCGTACTACTTGGAGCTTGCTGAATGGCTATTGGATGAACTTGTTGTTGCGTGTGTACCTTTGGGACTGGCTGAGGAAATAATGAAGCCATGATGGCTGGAAAAGTTAGCAAATTCAGGGGAAGTGTTGTCCGAACTTTGAAGGGACTTGTTTGCATTGAGTTTGTGATCTAAGACTTGGATTTGAGCAAGGCAATGTTATATGATGGATGATTTCTGAGCCATGGAGGTGAGTCACCCTAAACTATTTCCAAAGTACTTGTGAAATGCTTCTTGCATTATTTATTCGATTGCATATCATGCGTGCTTGCATGTGGATTCATGACATGATTTGGCTTCAATGAGTTCTGGGAAAGTCTAGTGCTGGACACCAACGTCTCCACCTTGTTTATGGATCATGTTCATGTTTATCTGGAGCTCAAAAAGGGGCTCCCTCTCAATGTTAATGTTAATGTTAAATGATGTATTTGAGCGTTTGGTGTTCAAGTGCAATGATTTCACCGGCTCATGAGAGCAATAAACGTACATTTGATCTCTGAATCATGACATCATTGAAATGATCGAAATGCATTATTGTGAAATATATTTGATTTCTGATTTTACTGGTTACTCGCTGAGCTTCTAGCTCACCCCAAAACTATTTTATTCCCCTCCACAGGGCTCGTGGCGAAGGAAGGCTTGTTGTGATTTTATTGTTGTGGAATTCCTCTTGTATAAGAATTGGGATCATGGATCAGAGTGGCGCAGTGGAAGCGTGGACGCTTCGCTTTTGATATGTAAATGTTGGAACATTTGAGTTATATTTGAGATTTATATTGTAATCTGTTTGAGGAATGTAGTGAACGACTGAGTCCCGGCGAGAGTTGGGCAGGCGGTCCGCCGAACCCTGGGGTACGCCCTAGGGGGAGTTGGGGCCGTCACAGTTGGTATCAGAGCCTAGGCTTCAGATCTCTGTAGTGTATCCTAGGCTTGAAGTTTAGGATGCCGGACTGTGGGTTTGGTTTGCATTATTAGTGATTCTTGCGGGATATCTCGACTTGATTAGTACAAGTGGAATGTCGAGGACGACATTCTTTTAAGGAGGGGAGTTTGTGACGCCCCGAAAAGAATGAGAGTGAGAACCCGGAAATTTTCTAATTTTCTAGGGTTTATTTTTTTAATCGCCCGTCTTTTCTACATTTTCTTGATTAGAAAAATTTCTCAGATAAAGTTTATGAGCAAAGATAGTTTTAAAATAATTTTTCTAGTATCGGTTAGTTTTTGAGAAATTAAGAGCGTATTTCGAACGTGGGACCCGCAAGTACGGTAAATGCATTATATTTTTGACAACTTGTTGGAATTTTGTATTAAGTGATATTATTTTACAAAGTGTTAACATATTTGTATTCGAGAGACAAAATGATAGAGTTGCATTAAAAAGGGTGACAAGTGTCACCTTCCTATTCAACCTTGACTTTGACCATTATTTCTTACCTTTACTAATACTCAATTTTGACCCAAAAAGCACCTAAATTTCTGCAAGCTTGGCTGATCCTCTTGGAGCAAAAATACAAGAAGAAAGCCTTCAACTCCAACTCCATTTCTTGCTCAATCTTGTGAATCAACCGTTAAACTTTCAAATTCCTCCACAAAAGTCACTTGTTTAGGAAGATTGAAGGTAGTGGTGGAGTGATTAGAGAAGGCAAAGGACTAAGCCATCAACTTTCTTGATATTTCAAGGTTCATGTCTAGTAATCATTTCTTTGTTCTTGATTATGCTAAATTAGTGACTTGTGATGGCTAAAGAGATGGTTTGATGGATTATATCTTGAGTTGTGGTTGACTTGATGAAATTTTATAATTTTTGGGGATTTTTCTGTTTTAATATGAACATGGTTGTGTGGTTATATATGATGATTGGAAATGATGTTTAAGGACTCTATGAGGTGGAAAAAGTGGTCAATTGCAATCAATTTCTGTTTTGGAAGAAATTTCAGAAAATTAGGTTTTGTGAAGGAACATTCTGCCCGAATTTTTAGCTCCTAGTTAGAGGCCTAATTGGCCTTGGCTTAAAACATGAAAGTTGTAGGGAATGACATTTTAGAGGTGACTACAAAATTTGAGGTCAATCGGAGTAGTGTAGAATGAGAAAAGTTGAAATTACTATTGCTGTTCTGGTTTTACCCGAATGTAAGAATTGCGCCTGTAATTGGTTGTTTTGGCTGGAATTGCTTCCGAATTGGTTGTTGAGGCCTTCTGATGAAATTTAGCCCTATTTCTTAGCTTTCAGCTGGTTTTGGAATTTCTGGATTTGGACTTGGAGAGCCTGAGTTATGATGTTTCCGCTAGAATACGATCTGTGAATCTGTTTTCCCGGTTCTGGTGTAGTTTCTTGCATTTTTGACCTGGTTACACTCGAAACGGGATTGAATGACCTTCTGTAATATTGTAGCCCTATCTCTTAGTTTCGAAACGGTGTGTCTTGCACAATCATCCGACAGTCGTAGCGCCTTTGGTACCATTACCGTAAAATGACGTCAAAACTGTTTTTCTGGTTTTTAGCTTAACTTTCATTTCCGAACTTTTCCCTAGCTTGAATTGTACTCGTACTACTTGGAGCTTGCTGAATGGCTATTGGATGAACTTGTTGTTGTGTGTGTACCTTTGGGACTGGCTGAGGAAATAATGAAGCCATGATGGCTGGAAAAGTTAGCAAATTCAGGGGAAGTGTTGTCCGAACTTTGAAGGGACTTGTTTGCATTGAGTTTGTGATCTAAGACTTGGATTTGAGCAAGGCAATGTTATATGATGGATGATTTCTGAGCCATGGAGGTGAGTGACCCTAAACTATTTCCAAAGTACTTGTGAAATGCTTCTTGCATTATTTATTCGATTGCATATCATGCGTGCTTGCATGTGGATTCATGACATGATTTGGCTTCAATGAGTTCTGGGAAAGTCTAGTGCTGGACACCAACGTCTCCACCTTGTTTATGGTTCATGTTCATGTTTATCTGGAGCTCAAAAAGGGGCTCCCTCTCAATGTTAATGTTAATGTTAAATGATGTATTTGAGCGTTTGGTGTTCAAGTGCAATGATTTCACCGGCTCATGAGAGCAATAAACGTACATTTGATCTCTGAATCATGACATCATTGAAATGATCGAAATGCATTATTGTGAAATATATTTGATTTCTGATTTTACTGGTTACTCGCTGAGCTTCTAGCTCACCCCAAAACTATTTTATTCCCCTCCACAGGGCTCGTGGCGAAGGAAGGCTTGTTGTGATTTTATTGTTGTGGAATTCCTCTTGTATAAGAATTGGGATCATGGATCAGAGTGGCGCAGTGGAAGCGTGGACGCTTCGCTTTTGATATGTAAATGTTGGAACATTTGAGTTATATTTGAGATTTATATTGTAATCTGTTTGAGGAATGTAGTGAACGACTGAGTCCCGGCGAGAGCTGGGCAGGCGGTCCGCCGAACCCTGGGGTACGCCCTAGGGGGAGGTGGGGCCGTCACAGTTGGTATCAGAGCTTAGGCTTCAGATCTCTGTAGTGTATCCTAGGCTTGAAGTTTAGGATGCCGGACTGTGGGTTTGGTTTGCATTATTAGTGATTCTTGCGGGATATCTCGACTTGATTAGTACAAGTGGAATGTCGAGGACGACATTCTTTTAAGGAGGGGAGTTTGTGACGCCCCGAAAAGAATGAGAGTGAGAACCCGGAAATTTTCTAATTTTCTAGGGTTTATTTTTTTAATCGCCCGTCTTTTCTACATTTTCTTGATTAGAAAAATTCCCCAGATAAAGTTTATGAGCAAAGATAGTTTTAAAATGATTTTTCTAGTATCGGTTAGTTTTTGAGAAATTAATAGCGTATTTTGAACGTGGGACCCGCAAGTGCGGTAAATGCATTATATTTTTGACAACTTGTTGGAATTTTGTATTAAATGATATTATTTTACAAAGTGTTAAGATATTTGTATTGGAGAGACAAAAGGATAGAGTTGCATTAAAAATGGTGACAAGTGTCACCTTCCTATTCAACCTTGACTTTGACCATTATTTCTTACCTTTACTAATACTCAATTTTGACCCAAAAAGCACTTAAATTTCTGCAAGCTTGGCTGAACCTCTTGGAGCAAAAATACAAGAAGAAAGCCTTCAACTCCAACTCCATTTCTTGCTCAATCTTGTGAATCAACCGTTAAACTTTCAAATTCCTCAACAAAAGTCACTTGTTTAGGAAGATTGAAGGTAGTGGTGGAGTGATTAGAGAAGGCAAAGGACTAAGCCATCAACTTTCTTGATATTTCAAGGTTCATGTCTAGTAATCATTTCTTTGTTCTTGATTATGCTAAAGTAGTGACTTGTGATGGCTAAAGAGATGGTTTGATGGATTATATCTTGAGTTGTGGTTGACTTGATGAAGTTTTATAATTTTTGGAAATTTTTCTGTTTTAATATGAACATGGTTGTGTGGTTATATATGATGATTGGAAATGATGTTTAAGGACTCTATGAGGTGGAAAAAGTGGTCAATTGCAATCAATTTCCGTTTTGGAAGAAATTTCAGAAAATTAGGTTTTGTGAAGGAACATTCTGCCCGAATTTTTAGCTCCTAGTTAGAGGCCTAATTGGCCTTGGCTTAAAACATGAAAGTTGTAGGGAATGACATTTTAGAGGTGACTACAAAATTTGAGGTCAATCGGAGTAGTGTAGAATGAGAAAAGTTGAAATTACTATTGCTGTTCTGGTTTTACCCGAATGTAAGAATTGCGCCTGTAATTGGTTGTTTTGGCTGGAATTGCTTCCGAATTGGTTGTTGAGGCCTTCTGATGAAATTTAGCCCTGTTTCTTAGCTTTCAGCTGGTTTTGGAATTTCTGGATTTGGACTTGGAGAGCCTGAGTTATGATGTTTCCGCTAGAATGCGATCTGTGAATCTGTTTTCCCGGTTCTGGTGTAGTTTCTTGCATTTTTGACCTGGTTACACTCGAAACGGGATTGAATGACCTTCTGTAATATTGTAGCCCTATCTCTTAGTTTCGAAACGGTGTGTCTTGCACAATCATCCGACAGTCGTAGTGCCTTTGGTACCATTACCGTAAAATGACGTCAAAACTGTTTTTCTGGTTTTGGGCTTAACTTTCATTTCCGAACTTTTCCCTAGCTTGAATTGTACTCGTACTACTTGGAGCTTGCTGAATGGCTATTGGATGAACTTGTTGTTGCGTGTGTACCTTTGGGACTGGCTGAGGAAATAATGAAGCCATGATGGCTGGAAAAGTTAGCAAATTCAGGGGAAGTGTTGTCCGAACTTTGAAGGGACTTGTTTGCATTGAGTTTGTGATCTAAGACTTGGATTTGAGCAAGGCAATGTTATATGATGGATGATTTCTGAGCCATGGAGGTGAGTCACCCTAAACTATTTCCAAAGTACTTGTGAAATGCTTCTTGCATTATTTATTCGATTGCATATCATGCGTGCTTGCATGTGGATTCATGACATGATTTGGCTTCAATGAGTTCTGGGAAAGTCTAGTGCTGGACACCAACGTCTCCACCTTGTTTATGGATCATGTTCATGTTTATCTGGAGCTCAAAAAGGGGCTCCCTCTCAATGTTAATGTTAATGTTAAATGATGTATTTGAGCGTTTGGTGTTCAAGTGCAATGATTTCACCGGCTCATGAGAGCAATAAACGTACATTTGATCTCTGAATCATGACATCATTGAAATGATCGAAATGCATTATTGTGAAATATATTTGATTTCTGATTTTACTGGTTACTCGCTGAGCTTCTAGCTCACCCCAAAACTATTTTATTCCCCTCCACAGGGCTCGTGGCGAAGGAAGGCTTGTTGTGATTTTATTGTTGTGGAATTCCTCTTGTATAAGAATTGGGATCATGGATCAGAGTGGCGCAGTGGAAGCGTGGACGCTTCGCTTTTGATATGTAAATGTTGGAACATTTGAGTTATATTTGAGATTTATATTGTAATCTGTTTGAGGAATGTAGTGAACGACTGAGTCCCGGCGAGAGTTGGGCAGGCGGTCCGCCGAACCCTGGGGTACGCCCTAGGGGGAGTTGGGGCCGTCACAGTTGGTATCAGAGCCTAGGCTTCAGATCTCTGTAGTGTATCCTAGGCTTGAAGTTTAGGATGCCGGACTGTGGGTTTGGTTTGCATTATTAGTGATTCTTGCGGGATATCTCGACTTGATTAGTACAAGTGGAATGTCGAGGACGACATTCTTTTAAGGAGGGGAGTTTGTGACGCCCCGAAAAGAATGAGAGTGAGAACCCGGAAATTTTCTAATTTTCTAGGGTTTATTTTTTTAATCGCCCGTCTTTTCTACATTTTCTTGATTAGAAAAATTTCTCAGATAAAGTTTATGAGCAAAGATAGTTTTAAAATAATTTTTCTAGTATCGGTTAGTTTTTGAGAAATTAAGAGCGTATTTCGAACGTGGGACCCGCAAGTACGGTAAATGCATTATATTTTTGACAACTTGTTGGAATTTTGTATTAAGTGATATTATTTTACAAAGTGTTAACATATTTGTATTCGAGAGACAAAATGATAGAGTTGCATTAAAAAGGGTGACAAGTGTCACCTTCCTATTCAACCTTGACTTTGACCATTATTTCTTACCTTTACTAATACTCAATTTTGACCCAAAAAGCACCTAAATTTCTGCAAGCTTGGCTGATCCTCTTGGAGCAAAAATACAAGAAGAAAGCCTTCAACTCCAACTCCATTTCTTGCTCAATCTTGTGAATCAACCGTTAAACTTTCAAATTCCTCCACAAAAGTCACTTGTTTAGGAAGATTGAAGGTAGTGGTGGAGTGATTAGAGAAGGCAAAGGACTAAGCCATCAACTTTCTTGATATTTCAAGGTTCATGTCTAGTAATCATTTCTTTGTTCTTGATTATGCTAAATTAGTGACTTGTGATGGCTAAAGAGATGGTTTGATGGATTATATCTTGAGTTGTGGTTGACTTGATGAAATTTTATAATTTTTGGGGATTTTTCTGTTTTAATATGAACATGGTTGTGTGGTTATATATGATGATTGGAAATGATGTTTAAGGACTCTATGAGGTGGAAAAAGTGGTCAATTGCAATCAATTTCTGTTTTGGAAGAAATTTCAGAAAATTAGGTTTTGTGAAGGAACATTCTGCCCGAATTTTTAGCTCCTAGTTAGAGGCCTAATTGGCCTTGGCTTAAAACATGAAAGTTGTAGGGAATGACATTTTAGAGGTGACTACAAAATTTGAGGTCAATCGGAGTAGTGTAGAATGAGAAAAGTTGAAATTACTATTGCTGTTCTGGTTTTACCCGAATGTAAGAATTGCGCCTGTAATTGGTTGTTTTGGCTGGAATTGCTTCCGAATTGGTTGTTGAGGCCTTCTGATGAAATTTAGCCCTATTTCTTAGCTTTCAGCTGGTTTTGGAATTTCTGGATTTGGACTTGGAGAGCCTGAGTTATGATGTTTCCGCTAGAATACGATCTGTGAATCTGTTTTCCCGGTTCTGGTGTAGTTTCTTGCATTTTTGACCTGGTTACACTCGAAACGGGATTGAATGACCTTCTGTAATATTGTAGCCCTATCTCTTAGTTTCGAAACGGTGTGTCTTGCACAATCATCCGACAGTCGTAGCGCCTTTGGTACCATTACCGTAAAATGACGTCAAAACTGTTTTTCTGGTTTTTAGCTTAACTTTCATTTCCGAACTTTTCCCTAGCTTGAATTGTACTCGTACTACTTGGAGCTTGCTGAATGGCTATTGGATGAACTTGTTGTTGTGTGTGTACCTTTGGGACTGGCTGAGGAAATAATGAAGCCATGATGGCTGGAAAAGTTAGCAAATTCAGGGGAAGTGTTGTCCGAACTTTGAAGGGACTTGTTTGCATTGAGTTTGTGATCTAAGACTTGGATTTGAGCAAGGCAATGTTATATGATGGATGATTTCTGAGCCATGGAGGTGAGTGACCCTAAACTATTTCCAAAGTACTTGTGAAATGCTTCTTGCATTATTTATTCGATTGCATATCATGCGTGCTTGCATGTGGATTCATGACATGATTTGGCTTCAATGAGTTCTGGGAAAGTCTAGTGCTGGACACCAACGTCTCCACCTTGTTTATGGTTCATGTTCATGTTTATCTGGAGCTCAAAAAGGGGCTCCCTCTCAATGTTAATGTTAATGTTAAATGATGTATTTGAGCGTTTGGTGTTCAAGTGCAATGATTTCACCGGCTCATGAGAGCAATAAACGTACATTTGATCTCTGAATCATGACATCATTGAAATGATCGAAATGCATTATTGTGAAATATATTTGATTTCTGATTTTACTGGTTACTCGCTGAGCTTCTAGCTCACCCCAAAACTATTTTATTCCCCTCCACAGGGCTCGTGGCGAAGGAAGGCTTGTTGTGATTTTATTGTTGTGGAATCCCTCTTGTATAAGAATTGGGATCATGGATCAGAGTGGCGCAGTGGATGCGTGGACGCTTCGCTTTTGATATGTAAATGTTGGAACATTTGAGTTATATTTGAAATTTATATTGTAATCTGTTTGAGGAATGTAGTGAACGACTGAGTCCCGGCGAGAGCTGGGCTGGCGGTCCGCCGAACCCTGGGGTACGCCCTAGGGGGAGGTGGGGCCGTCACAGTTGGTATCAGAGCTTAGGCTTCAGATCTCTGTAGTGTATCCTAGGCTTGAAGTTTAGGATGCCGGACTGTGGGTTTGGTTTGCATTATTAGTGATTCTTGCGGGATATCTCGACTTGATTAGTACAAGTGGAATGTCGAGGACGACATTCTTTTAAGGAGGGGAGTTTGTGACGCCCCGAAAAGAATGAGAGTGAGAACCCGGAAATTTTCTAATTTTCTAGGGTTTATTTTTTTAATCGCCCGTCTTTTCTACATTTTCTTGATTAGAAAAATTCCCCTGATAAAGTTTATGAGCAAAGATAGTTTTAAAATGATTTTTCTAGTATCGGTTAGTTTTTGAGAAATTAAGAGCGTATTTTGAACGTGGGACCCGCAAGTGCGGTAAATGCATTATATTTTTGACAACTTGTTGGAATTTTGTATTAAGTGATATTATTTTACAAAGTGTTAAGATATTTGTATTGGAGAGACAAAAGGATAGAGTTGCATTAAAAATGGTGACAAGTGTCACCTTCCTATTCAACCTTGACTTTGACCATTATTTCTTACCTTTACTAATACTCAATTTTGACCCAAAAAGCACTTAAATTTCTGCAAGCTTGGCTGAACCTCTTGGAGCAAAAATACAAGAAGAAAGCCTTCAACTCCAACTCCATTTCTTGCTCAATCTTGTGAATCAACCGTTAAACTTTCAAATTCCTCCACAAAAGTCACTTGTTTAGGAAGATTGAAGGTAGTGGTGGAGTGATTAGAGAAGGCAAAGGACTAAGCCATCAACTTTCTTGATATTTCAAGGTTCATGTCTAGTAATCATTTCTTTGTTCTTGATTATGCTAAAGTAGTGACTTGTGATGGCTAAAGAGATGGTTTGATGGATTATATCTTGAGTTGTGGTTGACTTGATGAAGTTTTATAATTTTTGGGGATTTTTCTGTTTTAATATGAACATGGTTGTGTGGTTATATATGATGATTGGAAATGATGTTTAAGGACTCTATGAGGTGGAAAAAGTGGTCAATTGCAATCAATTTCTGTTTTGGAAGAAATTTCAGAAAATTAGGTTTTGTGAAGGAACATTCTGCCCGAATTTTTAGCTCCTAGTTAGAGGCCTAATTGGCCTTGGCTTAAAACATGAAAGTTGTAGGGAATGACATTTTAGAGGTGACTACAAAATTTGAGGTCAATCGGAGTAGTGTAGAATGAGAAAAGTTGAAATTACTATTGCTGTTCTGGTTTTACCCGAATGTAAGAATTGCGCCTGTAATTGGTTGTTTTGGCTGGAATTGCTTCCGAATTGGTTGTTGAGGCCTTCTGATGAACTTTAGCCCTGTTTCTTAGCTTTCAGCTGGTTTTGGAATTTCTGGATTTGGACTTGGAGAGCCTGAGTTATGATGTTTCCGCTAGAATGCGATCTGTGAATCTGTTTTCCCGGTTCTGGTGTAGTTTCTTGCATTTTTGACCTGGTTACACTCGAAACGGGATTGAATGACCTTCTGTAATATTGTAGCCCTATCTCTTAGCTTCGAAACGGTGTGTCTTGCACAATCATCCGACAGTCGTAGCGCCTTTGGTACCATTACCGTAAAATGACGTCAAAACTGTTTTTCTGGTTTTGAGCTTAACTTTCATTTCCGAACTTTTCCCTAGCTTGAATTGTACTCGTACTACTTGGAGCTTGCTGAATGGCTATTGGATGAACTTGTTGTTGCGTGTGTACCTTTGGGACTGGCTGAGGAAATAATGAAGCCATGATGGCTGGAAAAGTTAGCAAATTCAGGGGAAGTGTTGTCCGAACTTTGAAGGGACTTGTTTGCATTGAGTTTGTGATCTAAGACTTGGATTTGAGCAAGGCAATGTTATATGATGGATGATTTCTGAGCCATGGAGGTGAGTGACCCTAAAGTATTTCCAAAGTACTTGTGAAATGCTTCTTGCATTATTTATTCGATTGCATATCATGCGTGCTTGCATGTGGATTCATGACATGATTTGGCTTCAATGAGTTCTGGGAAAGTCTAGTGCTGGACACCAACGTCTCCACCTTGTTTATGGATCATGTTCATGTTTATCTGGAGCTCAAAAAGGGGCTCCCTCTCAATGTTAATGTTAATGTTAAATGATGTATTTGAGCGTTTGGTGTTCAAGTGCAATGATTTCACCGGCTCATGAGAGCAATAAACGTACATTTGATCTCTGAATCATGACATCATTGAAATGATCGAAATGCATTATTGTGAAATATATTTGATTTCTGATTTTACTGGTTACTCGCTGAGCTTCTAGCTCACCCCAAAACTATTTTATTCCCCTCCACAGGGCTCGTGGCGAAGGAAGGCTTGTTGTGATTTTATTGTTGTGGAATTCCTCTTGTATAAGAATTGGGATCATGGATCAGAGTGGCGCAGTGGAAGCGTGGACGCTTCGCTTTTGATATGTAAATGTTGGAACATTTGAGTTATATTTGAGATTTATATTGTAATCTGTTTGAGGAATGTAGTGAACGACTGAGTCCCGGCGAGAGCTGGGCAGGCGGTCCGCCGAACCCTGGGGTACGCCCTAGGGGGAGGTGGGGCCGTCACAGTTGGTATCAGAGCCTAGGCTTCAGATCTCTGTAGTGTATCCTAGGCTTGAAGTTTAGGATGCCGGACTGTGGGTTTGGTTTGCATTATTAGTGATTCTTGCGGGATATCTCGACTTGATTAGTACAAGTGGAATGTCGAGGACGACATTCTTTTAAGGAGGGGAGTTTGTGACGCCCCGAAAAGAATGAGAGTGAGAACCCGGAAATTTTCTAATTTTCTAGGGTTTATTTTTTTAATCGCCCGTCTTTTCTACATTTTCTTGATTAGAAAAATTTCCCAGATAAAGTTTATGAGCAAAGATAGTTTTAAAATAATTTTTCTAGTATCGGTTAGTTTTTGAGAAATTAAGAGCGTATTTCGAACGTGGGACCCGCAAGTGCGGTAAATGCATTATATTTTTGACAACTTGTTGGAATTTTGTATTAAGTGATATTATTTTACAAAGTGTTAAGATATTTGTATTCGAGAGACAAAATGATAGAGTTGCATTAAAAAGGGTGACAAGTGTCACCTTCCTATTCAACCTTGACTTTGACCATTATTTCTTACCTTTACTAATACTCAATTTTGACCCAAAAAGCACCTAAATTTCTGCAAGCTTGGCTGATCCTCTTGGAGCAAAAATACAAGAAGAAAGCCTTCAACTCCAACTCCATTTCTTGCTCAATCTTGTGAATCAACCGTTAAACTTTCAAATTCCTCCACAAAAGTCACTTGTTTAGGAAGATTGAAGGTAGTGGTGGAGTGATTAGAGAAGGCAAAGGACTAAGCCATCAACTTTCTTGATATTTCAAGGTTCATGTCTAGTAATCATTTCTTTGTTCTTGATTATGCTAAATTAGTGACTTGTGATGGCTAAAGAGATGGTTTGATGGATTATATCTTGAGTTGTGGTTGACTTGATGAAATTTTATAATTTTTGGGGATTTTTCTGTTTTAATATGAACATGGTTGTGTGGTTATATATGATGATTGGAAATGATGTTTAAGGACTCTATGAGGTGGAAAAAGTGGTCAATTGCAATCAATTTCTGTTTTGGAAGAAATTTCAGAAAATTAGGTTTTGTGAAGGAACATTCTGTCCGAATTTTTAGCTCCTAGTTAGAGGCCTAATTGGCCTTGGCTTAAAACATGAAAGTTGTAGGGAATGACATTTTAGAGGTGACTACAAAATTTGAGGTCAATCGGAGTAGTGTATAATGAGAAAAGTTGAAATTACTATTGCTGTTCTGGTTTTACCCGAATGTAAGAATTGCGCCTGTAATTGGTTGTTTTGGCTGGAATTGCTTCCGAATTGGTTGTTGAGGCCTTCTGATGAAATTTAGCCCTGTTTCTTAGCTTTCAACTGGTTTTGGAATTTCTGGATTTGGACTTGGAGAGCCTGAGTTATGATGTTTCCGCTAGAATGCGATCTGTGAATCTGTTTTCCCGGTTCTGGTGTAGTTTCTTGCATTTTTGACCTGGTTACACTCAAAACGGGATTGAATGACCTTCTGTAATATTGTAGCCCTATCTCTTAGCTTCGAAACGGTGTGTCTTGCACAATCATCCGACAGTCGTAGCGCCTTTGGTACCATTACCGTAAAATGACGTCAAAATTGTTTTTCTGGTTTTGAGCTTAACTTTCATTTCCGAACTTTTCCCTAGCTTGAATTGTACTCGTACTACTTGGAGCTTGCTGAATGGCTATTGGATGAACTTGTTGTTGTGTGTGTACCTTTGGGACTGGCTGAGGAAATAATGAAGCCATGATGGCTGGAAAAGTTAGCAAATTCAGGGGAAGTGTTGTCCGAACTTTGAAGGGACTTGTTTGCATTGAGTTTGTGATCTAAGACTTGGATTTGAGCAAGGCAATGTTATATGATGGATGATTTCTGAGCCATGGAGGTGAGTGACCCTAAACTATTTCCAAAGTACTTGTGAAATGCTTCTTGCATTATTTATTCGATTGCATATCATGCGTGCTTGCATGTGGATTCATGACATGATTTGGCTTCAATGAGTTCTGGGAAAGTCTAGTGCTGGACACCAACGTCTCCACCTTGTTTATGGATCATGTTCATGTTTATCTGGAGCTCAAAAAGGGGCTCCCTCTCAATGTTAATGTTAATGTTAAATGATGTATTTGAGCGTTTGGTGTTCAAGTGCAATGATTTCACCGGCTCATGAGAGCAATAAACGTACATTTGATCTCTGAATCATGACATCATTGAAATGATCGAAATGCATTATTGTGAAATATATTTGATTTCTGATTTTACTGGTTACTCGCTGAGCTTCTAGCTCACCCCAAAACTATTTTATTCCCCTCCACAGGGCTCGTGGCGAAGGAAGGCTTGTTGTGATTTTATTGTTGTGGAATTCCTCTTGTATAAGAATTGGGATCATGGATCAGAGTGGCGCAGTGGAAGCGTGGACGCTTCGCTTTTGATATGTAAATGTTGGAACATTTGAGTTATATTTGAGATTTATATTGTAATCTGTTTGAGGAATGTAGTGAACGACTGAGTCCCGGCGAGAGCTGGGCAGGCGGTCCGCCGAACCCTGGGGTACGCCCTAGGGGGAGGTGGGGCCGTCACAGTTGGTATCAGAGCCTAGGCTTCAGATCTCTGTAGTGTATCCTAGGCTTGAAGTTTAGGATGCCGGACTGTGGGTTTGGTTTGCATTATTAGTGATTCTTGCGGGATATCTCGACTTGATTAGTACAAGTGGAATGTCGAGGACGACATTCTTTTAAGGAGGGGAGTTTGTGACGCCCCGAAAAGAATGAGAGTGAGAACCCGGAAATTTTCTAATTTTCTAGGGTTTATTTTTTTAATCGCCCGTCTTTTCTACATTTTCTTGATTAGAAAAATTCCCCAGATAAAGTTTATGAGCAAAGATAGTTTTAAAATGATTTTTCTAGTATCGGTTAGTTTTTGAGAAATTAAGAGCGTATTTTGAACGTGGGACCCGCAAGTGCGGTAAATGCATTATATTTTTGACAACTTGTTGGAATTTTGTATTAAGTGATATTATTTTACAAAGTGTTAAGATATTTGTATTGGAGAGACAAAAGGATAGAGTTGCATTAAAAATGGTGACAAGTGTCACCTTCCTATTCAACCTTGACTTTGACCATTATTTCTTACCTTTACTAATACTCAATTTTGACCCAAAAAGCACCTAAATTTCTGCAAGCTTGGCTGAACCTCTTGGAGCAAAAATACAAGAAGAAAGCCTTCAACTCCAATTCCATTTCTTGCTCAATCTTGTGAATCAACCGTTAAACTTTCAAATTCCTCCACAAAAGTCACTTGTTTAGGAAGATTGAAGGTAGTGGTGGAGTGATTAGAGAAGGCAAAGGACTAAGCCATCAACTTTCTTGATATTTCAAGGTTCATGTCTAGTAATCATTTCTTTGTTCTTGATTATGCTAAAGTAGTGACTTGTGATGGCTAAAGAGATGGTTTGATGGATTATATCTTGAGTTGTGGTTGACTTGATGAAGTTTTATAATTTTTGGGGATTTTTCTGTTTTAATATGAACATGGTTGTGTGGTTATATATGATGATTGGAAATGATGTTTAAGGACTCTATGAGGTGGAAAAAGTGGTCAATTGCAATCAATTTCTGTTTTGGAAGAAATTTCAGAAAATTAGGTTTTGTGAAGGAACATTCTGCCCGAATTTTTAGCTCCTAGTTAGAGGCCTAATTGGCCTTGGCTTAAAACATGAAAGTTGTAGGGAATGACATTTTAGAGGTGACTACAAAATTTGAGGTCAATCGGAGTAGTGTAGAATGAGAAAAGTTGAAATTACTATTGCTGTTCTGGTTTTACCCGAATGTAAGAATTGCGCCTGTAATTGGTTGTTTTGGCTGGAATTGCTTCCGAATTGGTTGTTGAGGCCTTCTGATGAAATTTAGCCCTGTTTCTTAGCTTTCAGCTGGTTTTGGAATTTCTGGATTTGGACTTGGAGAGCCTGAGTTATGATGTTTCCGCTAGAATGCGATCTGTGAATCTGTTTTCCCGGTTCTGGTGTAGTTTCTTGCATTTTTGACCTGGTTACACTCGAAACGGGATTGAATGACCTTCTGTAATATTGTAGCCCTATCTCTTAGCTTCGAAACGGTGTGTCTTGCACAATCATCCGACAGTCGTAGCGCCTTTGGTACCATTACCGTAAAATGACGTCAAAACTGTTTTTCTGGTTTTGAGCTTAACTTTCATTTCCGAACTTTTCCCTAGCTTGAATTGTACTCGTACTACTTGGAGCTTGCTGAATGGCTATTGGATGAACTTGTTGTTGCGTGTGTACCTTTGGGACTGGCTGAGGAAATAATGAAGCCATGATGGCTGGAAAAGTTAGCAAATTCAGGGGAAGTGTTGTCCGAACTTTGAAGGGACTTGTTTGCATTGAGTTTGTGATCTAAGACTTGGATTTGAGCAAGGCAATGTTATATGATGGATGATTTCTGAGCCATGGAGGTGAGTGACCCTAAACTATTTCCAAAGTACTTGTGAAATGCTTCTTGCATTATTTATTCGATTGCATATCATGCGTGCTTGCATGTGGATTCATGACATGATTTGGCTTCAATGAGTTCTGGGAAAGTCTAGTGCTGGACACCAACGTCTCCACCTTGTTTATGGATCATGTTCATGTTTATCTGGAGCTCAAAAAGGGGCTCCCTCTCAATGTTAATGTTAATGTTAAATGATGTATTTGAGCGTTTGGTGTTCAAGTGCAATGATTTCACCGGCTCATGAGAGCAATAAACGTACATTTGATCTCTGAATCATGACATCATTGAAATGATCGAAATGCATTATTGTGAAATATATTTGATTTCTGATTTTACTGGTTACTCGCTGAGCTTCTAGCTCACCCCAAAACTATTTTATTCCCCTCCACAGGGCTCGTGGCGAAGGAAGGCTTGTTGTGATTTTATTGTTGTGGAATTCCTCTTGTATAAGAATTGGGATCATGGATCAGAGTGGCGCAGTGGAAGCGTGGACGCTTCGCTTTTGATATGTAAATGTTGGAACATTTGAGTTATATTTGAGATTTATATTGTAATCTGTTTGAGGAATGTAGTGAACGACTGAGTCCCGGCGAGAGCTGGGCAGGCGGTCCGCCGAACCCTGGGGTACGCCCTAGGGGGAGGTGGGGCCGTCACAGTTGGTATCAGAGCCTAGGCTTCAGATCTCTGTAGTGTATCCTAGGCTTGAAGTTTAGGATGCCGGACTGTGGGTTTGGTTTGCATTATTAGTGATTCTTGCGGGATATCTCGACTTGATTAGTACAAGTGGAATGTCGAGGACGACATTCTTTTAAGGAGGGGAGTTTGTGACGCCCCGAAAAGAATGAGAGTGAGAACCCGGAAATTTTCTAATTTTCTAGGGTTTATTTTTTTAATCGCCCGTCTTTTCTACATTTTCTTGATTAGAAAAATTCCCCAGATAAAGTTTATGAGCAAAGATAGTTTTAAAATGATTTTTCTAGTATCGGTTAGTTTTTGAGAAATTAAGAGCGTATTTTGAACGTGGGACCCGCAAGTGCGGTAAATGCATTATATTTTTGACAACTTGTTGGAATTTTGTATTAAGTGATATTATTTTACAAAGTGTTAAGATATTTGTATTGGAGAGACAAAAGGATAGAGTTGCATTAAAAAGGGTGACAAGTGTCACCTTCCTATTCAACCTTGACTTTGACCATTATTTCTTACCTTTACTAATACTCAATTTTGACCCAAAAAGCACCTAAATTTCTGCAAGCTTGGCTGAACCTCTTGGAGCAAAAATACAAGAAGAAAGCCTTCAACTCCAACTCCATTTCTTGCTCAATCTTGTGAATCAACCGTTAAACTTTCAAATTCCTCCACAAAAGTCACTTGTTTAGGAAGATTGAAGGTAGTGGTGGAGTGATTAGAGAAGGCAAAGGACTAAGCCATCAACTTTCTTGATATTTCAAGGTTCATGTCTAGTAATCATTTCTTTGTTCTTGATTATGCTAAAGTAGTGACTTGTGATGGCTAAAGAGATGGTTTGATGGATTATATCTTGAGTTGTGGTTGACTTGATGAAGTTTTATAATTTTTGGGGATTTTTCTGTTTTAATATGAACATGGTTGTGTGGTTATATATGATGATTGGAAATGATGTTTAAGGACTCTATGAGGTGGAAAAAGTGGTCAATTGCAATCAATTTCTGTTTTGGAAGAAATTTCAGAAAATTAGGTTTTGTGAAGGAACATTCTGCCCGAATTTTTAGCTCCTAGTTAGAGGCCTAATTGGCCTTGGCTTAAAACATGAAAGTTGTAGGGAATGACATTTTAGAGGTGACTACAAAATTTGAGGTCAATCGGAGTAGTGTAGAATGAGAAAAGTTGAAATTACTATTGCTGTTCTGGTTTTACCCGAATGTAAGAATTGCGCCTGTAATTGGTTGTTTTGGCTGGAATTGCTTCCGAATTGGTTGTTGAGGCCTTCTGATGAAATTTAGCCCTGTTTCTTAGCTTTCAGCTGGTTTTGGAATTTCTGGATTTGGACTTGGAGAGCCTGAGTTATGATGTTTCCGCTAGAATGCGATCTGTGAATCTGTTTTCCCGGTTCTGGTGTAGTTTCTTGCATTTTTGACCTGGTTACACTCGAAACGGGATTGAATGACCTTCTGTAATATTGTAGCCCTATCTCTTAGCTTCGAAACGGTGTGTCTTGCACAATCATCCGACAGTCGTAGCGCCTTTGGTACCATTACCGTAAAATGACGTCAAAACTGTTTTTCTGGTTTTGAGCTTAACTTTCATTTCCGAACTTTTCCCTAGCTTGAATTGTACTCGTACTACTTGGAGCTTGCTGAATGGCTATTGGATGAACTTGTTGTTGTGTGTGTACCTTTGGGACTGGCTGAGGAAATAATGAAGCCATGATGGCTGGAAAAGTTAGCAAATTCAGGGGAAGTGTTGTCCGAACTTTGAAGGGACTTTTTGCATTGAGTTTGTGATCTAAGACTTGGATTTGAGCAAGGCAATGTTATATGATGGATGATTTCTGAGCCATGGAGGTGAGTGACCCTAAACTATTTCCAAAGTACTTGTGAAATGCTTCTTGCATTATTTATTCGATTGCATATCATGCGTGCTTGCATGTGGATTCATGACATGATTTGGCTTCAATGAGTTCTGGGAAAGTCTAGTGCTGGACACCAACGTCTCCACCTTGTTTATGGTTCATGTTCATGTTTATCTGGAGCTCAAAAAGGGGCTCCCTCTCAATGTTAATGTTAATGTTAAATGATGTATTTGAGCGTTTGGTGTTCAAGTGCAATGATTTCACCGGCTCATGAGAGCAATAAACGTACATTTGATCTCTGAATCATGACATCATTGAAATGATCGAAATGCATTATTGTGAAATATATTTGATTTCTGATTTTACTGGTTACTCGCTGAGCTTCTAGCTCACCCCAAAACTATTTTATTCCCCTCCACAGGGCTCGTGGCGAAGGAAGGCTTGTTATGATTTTATTGTTGTGGAATTCCTCTTGTATAAGAATTGGGATCATGGATCAGAGTGGCGCAGTGGAAGCGTGGACGCTTCGCTTTTGATATGTAAATGTTGGAACATTTGAGTTATATTTGAGATTTATATTGTAATCTGTTTGAGGAATGTAGTGAACGACTGAGTCCCGGCGAGAGCTGGGCAGGCGGTCCGCCGAACCCTGGGGTACGCCCTAGGGGGAGGTGGGGCCGTCACAGTTGGTATCAGAGCTTAGGCTTCAGATCTCTGTAGTGTATCCTAGGCTTGAAGTTTAGGATGCCGGACTGTGGGTTTGGTTTGCATTATTAGTGATTCTTGCGGGATATCTCGACTTGATTAGTACAAGTGGAATGTCGAGGACGACATTCTTTTAAGGAGGGGAGTTTGTGACGCCCCGAAAAGAATGAGAGTGAGAACCCGGAAATTTTCTAATTTTCTAGGGTTTATTTTTTTAATCGCCCGTCTTTTCTACATTTTCTTGATTAGAAAAATTCCCCAGATAAAGTTTATGAGCAAAGATAGTTTTAAAATGATTTTTCTAGTATCGGTTAGTTTTTGAGAAATTAATAGCGTATTTTGAACGTGGGACCCGCAAGTGCGGTAAATGCATTATATTTTTGACAACTTGTTGGAATTTTGTATTAAATGATATTATTTTACAAAGTGTTAAGATATTTGTATTGGAGAGACAAAAGGATAGAGTTGCATTAAAAATGGTGACAAGTGTCACCTTCCTATTCAACCTTGACTTTGACCATTATTTCTTACCTTTACTAATACTCAATTTTGACCCAAAAAGCACTTAAATTTCTGCAAGCTTGGCTGAACCTCTTGGAGCAAAAATACAAGAAGAAAGCCTTCAACTCCAACTCCATTTCTTGCTCAATCTTGTGAATCAACCGTTAAACTTTCAAATTCCTCAACAAAAGTCACTTGTTTAGGAAGATTGAAGGTAGTGGTGGAGTGATTAGAGAAGGCAAAGGACTAAGCCATCAACTTTCTTGATATTTCAAGGTTCATGTCTAGTAATCATTTCTTTGTTCTTGATTATGCTAAAGTAGTGACTTGTGATGGCTAAAGAGATGGTTTGATGGATTATATCTTGAGTTGTGGTTGACTTGATGAAGTTTTATAATTTTTGGAAATTTTTCTGTTTTAATATGAACATGGTTGTGTGGTTATATATGATGATTGGAAATGATGTTTAAGGACTCTATGAGGTGGAAAAAGTGGTCAATTGCAATCAATTTCCGTTTTGGAAGAAATTTCAGAAAATTAGGTTTTGTGAAGGAACATTCTGCCCGAATTTTTAGCTCCTAGTTAGAGGCCTAATTGGCCTTGGCTTAAAACATGAAAGTTGTAGGGAATGACATTTTAGAGGTGACTACAAAATTTGAGGTCAATCGGAGTAGTGTAGAATGAGAAAAGTTGAAATTACTATTGCTGTTCTGGTTTTACCCGAATGTAAGAATTGCGCCTGTAATTGGTTGTTTTGGCTGGAATTGCTTCCGAATTGGTTGTTGAGGCCTTCTGATGAAATTTAGCCCTGTTTCTTAGCTTTCAGCTGGTTTTGGAATTTCTGGATTTGGACTTGGAGAGCCTGAGTTATGATGTTTCCGCTAGAATGCGATCTGTGAATCTGTTTTCCCGGTTCTGGTGTAGTTTCTTGCATTTTTGACCTGGTTACACTCGAAACGGGATTGAATGACCTTCTGTAATATTGTAGCCCTATCTCTTAGTTTCGAAACGGTGTGTCTTGCACAATCATCCGACAGTCGTAGTGCCTTTGGTACCATTACCGTAAAATGACGTCAAAACTGTTTTTCTGGTTTTGGGCTTAACTTTCATTTCCGAACTTTTCCCTAGCTTGAATTGTACTCGTACTACTTGGAGCTTGCTGAATGGCTATTGGATGAACTTGTTGTTGCGTGTGTACCTTTGGGACTGGCTGAGGAAATAATGAAGCCATGATGGCTGGAAAAGTTAGCAAATTCAGGGGAAGTGTTGTCCGAACTTTGAAGGGACTTGTTTGCATTGAGTTTGTGATCTAAGACTTGGATTTGAGCAAGGCAATGTTATATGATGGATGATTTCTGAGCCATGGAGGTGAGTCACCCTAAACTATTTCCAAAGTACTTGTGAAATGCTTCTTGCATTATTTATTCGATTGCATATCATGCGTGCTTGCATGTGGATTCATGACATGATTTGGCTTCAATGAGTTCTGGGAAAGTCTAGTGCTGGACACCAACGTCTCCACCTTGTTTATGGATCATGTTCATGTTTATCTGGAGCTCAAAAAGGGGCTCCCTCTCAATGTTAATGTTAATGTTAAATGATGTATTTGAGCGTTTGGTGTTCAAGTGCAATGATTTCACCGGCTCATGAGAGCAATAAACGTACATTTGATCTCTGAATCATGACATCATTGAAATGATCGAAATGCATTATTGTGAAATATATTTGATTTCTGATTTTACTGGTTACTCGCTGAGCTTCTAGCTCACCCCAAAACTATTTTATTCCCCTCCACAGGGCTCGTGGCGAAGGAAGGCTTGTTGTGATTTTATTGTTGTGGAATTCCTCTTGTATAAGAATTGGGATCATGGATCAGAGTGGCGCAGTGGAAGCGTGGACGCTTCGCTTTTGATATGTAAATGTTGGAACATTTGAGTTATATTTGAGATTTATATTGTAATCTGTTTGAGGAATGTAGTGAACGACTGAGTCCCGGCGAGAGTTGGGCAGGCGGTCCGCCGAACCCTGGGGTACGCCCTAGGGGGAGTTGGGGCCGTCACAGTTGGTATCAGAGCCTAGGCTTCAGATCTCTGTAGTGTATCCTAGGCTTGAAGTTTAGGATGCCGGACTGTGGGTTTGGTTTGCATTATTAGTGATTCTTGCGGGATATCTCGACTTGATTAGTACAAGTGGAATGTCGAGGACGACATTCTTTTAAGGAGGGGAGTTTGTGACGCCCCGAAAAGAATGAGAGTGAGAACCCGGAAATTTTCTAATTTTCTAGGGTTTATTTTTTTAATCGCCCGTCTTTTCTACATTTTCTTGATTAGAAAAATTTCTCAGATAAAGTTTATGAGCAAAGATAGTTTTAAAATAATTTTTCTAGTATCGGTTAGTTTTTGAGAAATTAAGAGCGTATTTCGAACGTGGGACCCGCAAGTACGGTAAATGCATTATATTTTTGACAACTTGTTGGAATTTTGTATTAAGTGATATTATTTTACAAAGTGTTAACATATTTGTATTCGAGAGACAAAATGATAGAGTTGCATTAAAAAGGGTGACAAGTGTCACCTTCCTATTCAACCTTGACTTTGACCATTATTTCTTACCTTTACTAATACTCAATTTTGACCCAAAAAGCACCTAAATTTCTGCAAGCTTGGCTGATCCTCTTGGAGCAAAAATACAAGAAGAAAGCCTTCAACTCCAACTCCATTTCTTGCTCAATCTTGTGAATCAACCGTTAAACTTTCAAATTCCTCCACAAAAGTCACTTGTTTAGGAAGATTGAAGGTAGTGGTGGAGTGATTAGAGAAGGCAAAGGACTAAGCCATCAACTTTCTTGATATTTCAAGGTTCATGTCTAGTAATCATTTCTTTGTTCTTGATTATGCTAAATTAGTGACTTGTGATGGCTAAAGAGATGGTTTGATGGATTATATCTTGAGTTGTGGTTGACTTGATGAAATTTTATAATTTTTGGGGATTTTTCTGTTTTAATATGAACATGGTTGTGTGGTTATATATGATGATTGGAAATGATGTTTAAGGACTCTATGAGGTGGAAAAAGTGGTCAATTGCAATCAATTTCTGTTTTGGAAGAAATTTCAGAAAATTAGGTTTTGTGAAGGAACATTCTGCCCGAATTTTTAGCTCCTAGTTAGAGGCCTAATTGGCCTTGGCTTAAAACATGAAAGTTGTAGGGAATGACATTTTAGAGGTGACTACAAAATTTGAGGTCAATCGGAGTAGTGTAGAATGAGAAAAGTTGAAATTACTATTGCTGTTCTGGTTTTACCCGAATGTAAGAATTGCGCCTGTAATTGGTTGTTTTGGCTGGAATTGCTTCCGAATTGGTTGTTGAGGCCTTCTGATGAAATTTAGCCCTATTTCTTAGCTTTCAGCTGGTTTTGGAATTTCTGGATTTGGACTTGGAGAGCCTGAGTTATGATGTTTCCGCTAGAATACGATCTGTGAATCTGTTTTCCCGGTTCTGGTGTAGTTTCTTGCATTTTTGACCTGGTTACACTCGAAACGGGATTGAATGACCTTCTGTAATATTGTAGCCCTATCTCTTAGTTTCGAAACGGTGTGTCTTGCACAATCATCCGACAGTCGTAGCGCCTTTGGTACCATTACCGTAAAATGACGTCAAAACTGTTTTTCTGGTTTTTAGCTTAACTTTCATTTCCGAACTTTTCCCTAGCTTGAATTGTACTCGTACTACTTGGAGCTTGCTGAATGGCTATTGGATGAACTTGTTGTTGTGTGTGTACCTTTGGGACTGGCTGAGGAAATAATGAAGCCATGATGGCTGGAAAAGTTAGCAAATTCAGGGGAAGTGTTGTCCGAACTTTGAAGGGACTTGTTTGCATTGAGTTTGTGATCTAAGACTTGGATTTGAGCAAGGCAATGTTATATGATGGATGATTTCTGAGCCATGGAGGTGAGTGACCCTAAACTATTTCCAAAGTACTTGTGAAATGCTTCTTGCATTATTTATTCGATTGCATATCATGCGTGCTTGCATGTGGATTCATGACATGATTTGGCTTCAATGAGTTCTGGGAAAGTCTAGTGCTGGACACCAACGTCTCCACCTTGTTTATGGTTCATGTTCATGTTTATCTGGAGCTCAAAAAGGGGCTCCCTCTCAATGTTAATGTTAATGTTAAATGATGTATTTGAGCGTTTGGTGTTCAAGTGCAATGATTTCACCGGCTCATGAGAGCAATAAACGTACATTTGATCTCTGAATCATGACATCATTGAAATGATCGAAATGCATTATTGTGAAATATATTTGATTTCTGATTTTACTGGTTACTCGCTGAGCTTCTAGCTCACCCCAAAACTATTTTATTCCCCTCCACAGGGCTCGTGGCGAAGGAAGGCTTGTTGTGATTTTATTGTTGTGGAATCCCTCTTGTATAAGAATTGGGATCATGGATCAGAGTGGCGCAGTGGATGCGTGGACGCTTCGCTTTTGATATGTAAATGTTGGAACATTTGAGTTATATTTGAAATTTATATTGTAATCTGTTTGAGGAATGTAGTGAACGACTGAGTCCCGGCGAGAGCTGGGCTGGCGGTCCGCCGAACCCTGGGGTACGCCCTAGGGGGAGGTGGGGCCGTCACAGTTGGTATCAGAGCTTAGGCTTCAGATCTCTGTAGTGTATCCTAGGCTTGAAGTTTAGGATGCCGGACTGTGGGTTTGGTTTGCATTATTAGTGATTCTTGCGGGATATCTCGACTTGATTAGTACAAGTGGAATGTCGAGGACGACATTCTTTTAAGGAGGGGAGTTTGTGACGCCCCGAAAAGAATGAGAGTGAGAACCCGGAAATTTTCTAATTTTCTAGGGTTTATTTTTTTAATCGCCCGTCTTTTCTACATTTTCTTGATTAGAAAAATTCCCCAGATAAAGTTTATGAGCAAAGATAGTTTTAAAATGATTTTTCTAGTATCGGTTAGTTTTTGAGAAATTAAGAGCGTATTTTGAACGTGGGACCCGCAAGTGCGGTAAATGCATTATATTTTTGACAACTTGTTGGAATTTTGTATTAAGTGATATTATTTTACAAAGTGTTAAGATATTTGTATTGGAGAGACAAAAGGATAGAGTTGCATTAAAAATGGTGACAAGTGTCACCTTCCTATTCAACCTTGACTTTGACCATTATTTCTTACCTTTACTAATACTCAATTTTGACCCAAAAAGCACTTAAATTTCTGCAAGCTTGGCTGAACCTCTTGGAGCAAAAATACAAGAAGAAAGCCTTCAACTCCAACTCCATTTCTTGCTCAATCTTGTGAATCAACCGTTAAACTTTCAAATTCCTCCACAAAAGTCACTTGTTTAGGAAGATTGAAGGTAGTGGTGGAGTGATTAGAGAAGGCAAAGGACTAAGCCATCAACTTTCTTGATATTTCAAGGTTCATGTCTAGTAATCATTTCTTTGTTCTTGATTATGCTAAAGTAGTGACTTGTGATGGCTAAAGAGATGGTTTGATGGATTATATCTTGAGTTGTGGTTGACTTGATGAAGTTTTATAATTTTTGGGGATTTTTCTGTTTTAATATGAACATGGTTGTGTGGTTATATATGATGATTGGAAATGATGTTTAAGGACTCTATGAGGTGGAAAAAGTGGTCAATTGCAATCAATTTCTGTTTTGGAAGAAATTTCAGAAAATTAGGTTTTGTGAAGGAACATTCTGCCCGAATTTTTAGCTCCTAGTTAGAGGCCTAATTGGCCTTGGCTTAAAACATGAAAGTTGTAGGGAATGACATTTTAGAGGTGACTACAAAATTTGAGGTCAATCGGAGTAGTGTAGAATGAGAAAAGTTGAAATTACTATTGCTGTTCTGGTTTTACCCGAATGTAAGAATTGCGCCTGTAATTGGTTGTTTTGGCTGGAATTGCTTCCGAATTGGTTGTTGAGGCCTTCTGATGAACTTTAGCCCTGTTTCTTAGCTTTCAGCTGGTTTTGGAATTTCTGGATTTGGACTTGGAGAGCCTGAGTTATGATGTTTCCGCTAGAATGCGATCTGTGAATCTGTTTTCCCGGTTCTGGTGTAGTTTCTTGCATTTTTGACCTGGTTACACTCGAAACGGGATTGAATGACCTTCTGTAATATTGTAGCCCTATCTCTTAGCTTCGAAACGGTGTGTCTTGCACAATCATCCGACAGTCGTAGCGCCTTTGGTACCATTACCGTAAAATGACGTCAAAACTGTTTTTCTGGTTTTGAGCTTAACTTTCATTTCCGAACTTTTCCCTAGCTTGAATTGTACTCGTACTACTTGGAGCTTGCTGAATGGCTATTGGATGAACTTGTTGTTGCGTGTGTACCTTTGGGACTGGCTGAGGAAATAATGAAGCCATGATGGCTGGAAAAGTTAGCAAATTCAGGGGAAGTGTTGTCCGAACTTTGAAGGGACTTGTTTGCATTGAGTTTGTGATCTAAGACTTGGATTTGAGCAAGGCAATGTTATATGATGGATGATTTCTGAGCCATGGAGGTGAGTGACCCTAAAGTATTTCCAAAGTACTTGTGAAATGCTTCTTGCATTATTTATTCGATTGCATATCATGCGTGCTTGCATGTGGATTCATGACATGATTTGGCTTCAATGAGTTCTGGGAAAGTCTAGTGCTGGACACCAACGTCTCCACCTTGTTTATGGATCATGTTCATGTTTATCTGGAGCTCAAAAAGGGGCTCCCTCTCAATGTTAATGTTAATGTTAAATGATGTATTTGAGCGTTTGGTGTTCAAGTGCAATGATTTCACCGGCTCATGAGAGCAATAAACGTACATTTGATCTCTGAATCATGACATCATTGAAATGATCGAAATGCATTATTGTGAAATATATTTGATTTCTGATTTTACTGGTTACTCGCTGAGCTTCTAGCTCACCCCAAAACTATTTTATTCCCCTCCACAGGGCTCGTGGCGAAGGAAGGCTTGTTGTGATTTTATTGTTGTGGAATTCCTCTTGTATAAGAATTGGGATCATGGATCAGAGTGGCGCAGTGGAAGCGTGGACGCTTCGCTTTTGATATGTAAATGTTGGAACATTTGAGTTATATTTGAGATTTATATTGTAATCTGTTTGAGGAATGTAGTGAACGACTGAGTCCCGGCGAGAGCTGGGCAGGCGGTCCGCCGAACCCTGGGGTACGCCCTAGGGGGAGTTGGGGCCGTCACAGTTGGTATCAGAGCCTAGGCTTCAGATCTCTGTAGTGTATCCTAGGCTTGAAGTTTAGGATGCCGGACTGTGGGTTTGGTTTGCATTATTAGTGATTCTTGCGGGATATCTCGACTTGATTAGTACAAGTGGAATGTCGAGGACGACATTCTTTTAAGGAGGGGAGTTTGTGACGCCCCGAAAAGAATGAGAGTGAGAACCCGGAAATTTTCTAATTTTCTAGGGTTTATTTTTTTAATCGCCCGTCTTTTCTACATTTTCTTGATTAGAAAAATTTCTCAGATAAAGTTTATGAGCAAAGATAGTTTTAAAATAATTTTTCTAGTATCGGTTAGTTTTTGAGAAATTAAGAGCGTATTTCGAACGTGGGACCCGCAAGTGCGGTAAATGCATTATATTTTTGACAACTTGTTGGAATTTTGTATTAAGTGATATTATTTTACAAAGTGTTAAGATATTTGTATTCGAGAGACAAAATGATAGAGTTGCATTAAAAAGGGTGACAAGTGTCACCTTCCTATTCAACCTTGACTTTGACCATTATTTCTTACCTTTACTAATACTCAATTTTGACCCAAAAAGCACCTAAATTTCTGCAAGCTTGGCTGATCCTCTTGGAGCAAAAATACAAGAAGAAAGCCTTCAACTCCAACTCCATTTCTTGCTCAATCTTGTGAATCAACCGTTAAACTTTCAAATTCCTCCACAAAAGTCACTTGTTTAGGAAGATTGAAGGTAGTGGTGGAGTGATTAGAGAAGGCAAAGGACTAAGCCATCAACTTTCTTGATATTTCAAGGTTCATGTCTAGTAATCATTTCTTTGTTCTTGATTATGCTAAATTAGTGACTTGTGATGGCTAAAGAGATGGTTTGATGGATTATATCTTGAGTTGTGGTTGACTTGATGAAGTTTTATAATTTTTGGGGATTTTTCTGTTTTAATATGAACATGGTTGTGTGGTTATATATGATGATTGGAAATGATGTTTAAGGACTCTATGAGGTGGAAAAAGTGGTCAATTGCAATCAATTTCTGTTTTGGAAGAAATTTCAGAAAATTAGGTTTTGTGAAGGAACATTCTGCCCGAATTTTTAGCTCCTAGTTAGAGGCCTAATTGGCCTTGGCTTAAAACATGAAAGTTGTAGGGAATGACATTTTAGAGGTGACTACAAAATTTGAGGTCAATCGGAGTAGTGTATAATGAGAAAAGTTGAAATTACTATTGCTGTTCTGGTTTTACCCGAATGTAAGAATTGCGCCTGTAATTGGTTGTTTTGGCTGGAATTGCTTCCGAATTGGTTGTTGAGGCCTTCTGATGAAATTTAGCCCTGTTTCTTAGCTTTCAGCTGGTTTTGGAATTTCTGGATTTGGACTTGGAGAGCCTGAGTTATGATGTTTCCGCTAGAATGCGATCTGTGAATCTGTTTTCCCGGTTCTGGTGTAGTTTCTTGCATTTTTGACCTGGTTACACTCAAAACGGGATTGAATGACCTTCTGTAATATTGTAGCCCTATCTCTTAGCTTCGAAACGGTGTGTCTTGCACAATCATCCGACAGTCGTAGCGCCTTTGGTACCATTACCGTAAAATGACGTCAAAATTGTTTTTCTGGTTTTGAGCTTAACTTTCATTTCCGAACTTTTCCCTAGCTTGAATTGTACTCGTACTACTTGGAGCTTGCTGAATGGCTATTGGATGAACTTGTTGTTGTGTGTGTACCTTTGGGACTGGCTGAGGAAATAATGAAGCCATGATGGCTGGAAAAGTTAGCAAATTCAGGGGAAGTGTTGTCCGAACTTTGAAGGGACTTGTTTGCATTGAGTTTGTGATCTAAGACTTGGATTTGAGCAAGGCAATGTTATATGATGGATGATTTCTGAGCCATGGAGGTGAGTGACCCTAAACTATTTCCAAAGTACTTGTGAAATGCTTCTTGCATTATTTATTCGATTGCATATCATGCGTGCTTGCATGTGGATTCATGACATGATTTGGCTTCAATGAGTTCTGGGAAAGTCTAGTGCTGGACACCAACGTCTCCACCTTGTTTATGGATCATGTTCATGTTTATCTGGAGCTCAAAAAGGGGCTCCCTCTCAATGTTAATGTTAATGTTAAATGATGTATTTGAGCGTTTGGTGTTCAAGTGCAATGATTTCACCGGCTCATGAGAGCAATAAACGTACATTTGATCTCTGAATCATGACATCATTGAAATGATCGAAATGCATTATTGTGAAATATATTTGATTTCTGATTTTACTGGTTACTCGCTGAGCTTCTAGCTCACCCCAAAACTATTTTATTCCCCTCCACAGGGCTCGTGGCGAAGGAAGGCTTGTTGTGATTTTATTGTTGTGGAATTCCTCTTGTATAAGAATTGGGATCATGGATCAGAGTGGCGCAGTGGAAGCGTGGACGCTTCGCTTTTGATATGTAAATGTTGGAACATTTGAGTTATATTTGAGATTTATATTGTAATCTGTTTGAGGAATGTAGTGAACGACTGAGTCCCGGCGAGAGCTGGGCAGGCGGTCCGCCGAACCCTGGGGTACGCCCTAGGGGGAGGTGGGGCCGTCACAGTTGGTATCAGAGCCTAGGCTTCAGATCTCTGTAGTGTATCCTAGGCTTGAAGTTTAGGATGCCGGACTGTGGGTTTGGTTTGCATTATTAGTGATTCTTGCGGGATATCTCGACTTGATTAGTACAAGTGGAATGTCGAGGACGACATTCTTTTAAGGAGGGGAGTTTGTGACGCCCCGAAAAGAATGAGAGTGAGAACCCGGAAATTTTCTAATTTTCTAGGGTTTATTTTTTTAATCGCCCGTCTTTTCTACATTTTCTTGATTAGAAAAATTCCCCTGATAAAGTTTATGAGCAAAGATAGTTTTAAAATGATTTTTCTAGTATCGGTTAGTTTTTGAGAAATTAAGAGCGTATTTTGAACGTGGGACCCGCAAGTGCGGTAAATGCATTATATTTTTGACAACTTGTTGGAATTTTGTATTAAGTGATATTATTTTACAAAGTGTTAAGATATTTGTATTGGAGAGACAAAAGGATAGAGTTGCATTAAAAATGGTGACAAGTGTCACCTTCCTATTCAACCTTGACTTTGACCATTATTTCTTACCTTTACTAATACTCAATTTTGACCCAAAAAGCACCTAAATTTCTGCAAGCTTGGCTGAACCTCTTGGAGCAAAAATACAAGAAGAAAGCCTTCAACTCCAACTCCATTTCTTGCTCAATCTTGTGAATCAACCGTTAAACTTTCAAATTCCTCCACAAAAGTCACTTGTTTAGGAAGATTGAAGGTAGTGGTGGAGTGATTAGAGAAGGCAAAGGACTAAGCCATCAACTTTCTTGATATTTCAAGGTTCATGTCTAGTAATCATTTCTTTGTTCTTGATTATGCTAAAGTAGTGACTTGTGATGGCTAAAGAGATGGTTTGATGGATTATATCTTGAGTTGTGGTTGACTTGATGAAGTTTTATAATTTTTGGGGATTTTTCTGTTTTAATATGAACATGGTTGTGTGGTTATATATGATGATTGGAAATGATGTTTAAGGACTCTATGAGGTGGAAAAAGTGGTCAATTGCAATCAATTTCTGTTTTGGAAGAAATTTCAGAAAATTAGGTTTTGTGAAGGAACATTCTGCCCGAATTTTTAGCTCCTAGTTAGAGGCCTAATTGGCCTTGGCTTAAAACATGAAAGTTGTAGGGAATGACATTTTAGAGGTGACTACAAAATTTGAGGTCAATCGGAGTAGTGTAGAATGAGAAAAGTTGAAATTACTATTGCTGTTCTGGTTTTACCCGAATGTAAGAATTGCGCCTGTAATTGGTTGTTTTGGCTGGAATTGCTTCCGAATTGGTTGTTGAGGCCTTCTGATGAACTTTAGCCCTGTTTCTTAGCTTTTAGCTGGTTTTGGAATTTCTGGATTTGGACTTGGAGAGCCTGAGTTATGATGTTTCCGCTAGAATGCGATCTGTGAATCTATTTTCCCGGTTCTGGTGTAGTTTCTTGCATTTTTGACCTGGTTACACTCGAAACGGGATTGAATGACCTTCTGTAATATTGTAGCCCTATCTCTTAGCTTCGAAACGGTGTGTCTTGCACAATCATCCGACAGTCGTAGCGCCTTTGGTACCATTACCGTAAAATGACGTCAAAACTGTTTTTCTGGTTTTGAGCTTAACTTTCATTTCCGAACTTTTCCCTAGCTTGAATTGTACTCGTACTACTTGGAGCTTGCTGAATGGCTATTGGATGAACTTGTTGTTGCGTGTGTACCTTTGGGACTGGCTGAGGAAATAATGAAGCCATGATGGCTGGAAAAGTTAGCAAATTCAGGGGAAGTGTTGTCCGAACTTTGAAGGGACTTGTTTGCATTGAGTTTGTGATCTAAGACTTGGATTTGAGCAAGGCAATGTTATATGATGGATGATTTCTGAGCCATGGAGGTGAGTGACCCTAAAGTATTTCCAAAGTACTTGTGAAATGCTTCTTGCATTATTTATTCGATTGCATATCATGCGTGCTTGCATGTGGATTCATGACATGATTTGGCTTCAATGAGTTCTGGGAAAGTCTAGAGCTGGACACCAACGTCTCCACCTTGTTTATGGATCATGTTCATGTTTATCTGGAGCTCAAAAAGGGGCTCCCTCTCAATGTTAATGTTAATGTTAAATGATGTATTTGAGCGTTTGGTGTTCAAGTGCAATGATTTCACCGGCTCATGAGAGCAATAAACGTACATTTGATCTCTGAATCATGACATCATTGAAATGATCGAAATGCATTATTGTGAAATATATTTGATTTCTGATTTTACTGGTTACTCGCTGAGCTTCTAGCTCACCCCAAAACTATTTTATTCCCCTCCACAGGGCTCGTGGCGAAGGAAGGCTTGTTGTGATTTTATTGTTGTGGAATTCCTCTTGTATAAGAATTGGGATCATGGATCAGAGTGGCGCAGTGGAAGCGTGGACGCTTCGCTTTTGATATGTAAATGTTGGAACATTTGAGTTATATTTGAGATTTATATTGTAATCTGTTTGAGGAATGTAGTGAACGACTGAGTCCCGGCGAGAGCTGGGCAGGCGGTCCGCCGAACCCTGGGGTACGCCCTAGGGGGAGTTGGGGCCGTCACAGTTGGTATCAGAGCCTAGGCTTCAGATCTCTGTAGTGTATCCTAGGCTTGAAGTTTAGGATGCCGGACTGTGGGTTTGGTTTGCATTATTAGTGATTCTTGCGGGATATCTCGACTTGATTAGTACAAGTGGAATGTCGAGGACGACATTCTTTTAAGGAGGGGAGTTTGTGACGCCCCGAAAAGAATGAGAGTGAGAACCCGGAAATTTTCTAATTTTCTAGGGTTTATTTTTTTAATCGCCCGTCTTTTCTACATTTTCTTGATTAGAAAAATTTCTCAGATAAAGTTTATGAGCAAAGATAGTTTTAAAATAATTTTTCTAGTATCGGTTAGTTTTTGAGAAATTAAGAGCGTATTTCGAACGTGGGACCCGCAAGTGCGGTAAATGCATTATATTTTTGACAACTTGTTGGAATTTTGTATTAAGTGATATTATTTTACAAAGTGTTAAGATATTTGTATTCGAGAGACAAAATGATAGAGTTGCATTAAAAAGGGTGACAAGTGTCACCTTCCTATTCAACCTTGACTTTGACCATTATTTCTTACCTTTACTAATACTCAATTTTGACCCAAAAAGCACCTAAATTTCTGCAAGCTTGGCTGATCCTCTTGGAGCAAAAATACAAGAAGAAAGCCTTCAACTCCAACTCCATTTCTTGCTCAATCTTGTGAATCAACCGTTAAACTTTCAAATTCCTCCACAAAAGTCACTTGTTTAGGAAGATTGAAGGTAGTGGTGGAGTGATTAGAGAAGGCAAAGGACTAAGCCATCAACTTTCTTGATATTTCAAGGTTCATGTCTAGTAATCATTTCTTTGTTCTTGATTATGCTAAAGTAGTGACTTGTGATGGCTAAAGAGATGGTTTGATGGATTATATCTTGAGTTGTGGTTGACTTGATGAAGTTTTATAATTTTTGGGGATTTTTCTGTTTTAATATGAACATGGTTGTGTGGTTATATATGATGATTGGAAATGATGTTTAAGGACTCTATGAGGTGGAAAAAGTGGTCAATTGCAATCAATTTCTGTTTTGGAAGAAATTTCAGAAAATTAGGTTTTGTGAAGGAACATTCTGCCCGAATTTTTAGCTCCTAGTTAGAGGCCTAATTGGCCTTGGCTTAAAACATGAAAGTTGTAGGGAATGACATTTTAGAGGTGACTACAAAATTTGAGGTCAATCGGAGTAGTGTATAATGAGAAAAGTTGAAATTACTATTGCTGTTCTGGTTTTACCCGAATGTAAGAATTGCGCCTGTAATTGGTTGTTTTGGCTGGAATTGCTTCCGAATTGGTTGTTGAGGCCTTCTGATGAACTTTAGCCCTGTTTCTTAGCTTTCAGCTGGTTTTGGAATTTCTGGATTTGGACTTGGAGAGCCTGAGTTATGATGTTTCCGCTAGAATGCGATCTGTGAATCTATTTTCCCGGTTCTGGTGTAGTTTCTTGCATTTTTGACCTGGTTACACTCGAAACGGGATTGAATGACCTTCTGTAATATTGTAGCCCTATCTCTTAGCTTCGAAACGGTGTGTCTTGCACAATCATCCGACAGTCGTAGCGCCTTTGGTACCATTACCGTAAAATGACGTCAAAACTGTTTTTCTGGTTTTGAGCTTAACTTTCATTTCCGAACTTTTCCCTAGCTTGAATTGTACTCGTACTACTTGGAGCTTGCTGAATGGCTATTGGATGAACTTGTTGTTGCGTGTGTACCTTTGGGACTGGCTGAGGAAATAATGAAGCCATGATGGCTGGAAAAGTTAGCAAATTCAGGGGAAGTGTTGTCCGAACTTTGAAGGGACTTGTTTGCATTGAGTTTGTGATCTAAGACTTGGATTTGAGCAAGGCAATGTTATATGATGGATGATTTCTGAGCCATGGAGGTGAGTGACCCTAAAGTATTTCCAAAGTACTTGTGAAATGCTTCTTGCATTATTTATTCGATTGCATATCATGCGTGCTTGCATGTGGATTCATGACATGATTTGGCTTCAATGAGTTCTGGGAAAGTCTAGTGCTGGACACCAACGTCTCCACCTTGTTTATGGATCATGTTCATGTTTATCTGGAGCTCAAAAAGGGGCTCCCTCTCAATGTTAATGTTAATGTTAAATGATGTATTTGAGCGTTTGGTGTTCAAGTGCAATGATTTCACCGGCTCATGAGAGCAATAAACGTACATTTGATCTCTGAATCATGACATCATTGAAATGATCGAAATGCATTATTGTGAAATATATTTGATTTCTGATTTTACTGGTTACTCGCTGAGCTTCTAGCTCACCCCAAAACTATTTTATTCCCCTCCACAGGGCTCGTGGCGAAGGAAGGCTTGTTGTGATTTTATTGTTGTGGAATTCCTCTTGTATAAGAATTGGGATCATGGATCAGAGTGGCGCAGTGGAAGCGTGGACGCTTCGCTTTTGATATGTAAATGTTGGAACATTTGAGTTATATTTGAGATTTATATTGTAATCTGTTTGAGGAATGTAGTGAACGACTGAGTCCCGGCGAGAGCTGGGCAGGCGGTCCGCCGAACCCTGGGGTACGCCCTAGGGGGAGTTGGGGCCGTCACAGTTGGTATCAGAGCCTAGGCTTCAGATCTCTGTAGTGTATCCTAGGCTTGAAGTTTAGGATGCCGGACTGTGGGTTTGGTTTGCATTATTAGTGATTCTTGCGGGATATCTCGACTTGATTAGTACAAGTGGAATGTCGAGGACGACATTCTTTTAAGGAGGGGAGTTTGTGACGCCCCGAAAAGAATGAGAGTGAGAACCCGGAAATTTTCTAATTTTCTAGGGTTTATTTTTTTAATCGCCCGTCTTTTCTACATTTTCTTGATTAGAAAAATTTCTCAGATAAAGTTTATGAGCAAAGATAGTTTTAAAATAATTTTTCTAGTATCGGTTAGTTTTTGAGAAATTAAGAGCGTATTTCGAACGTGGGACCCGCAAGTGCGGTAAATGCATTATATTTTTGACAACTTGTTGGAATTTTGTATTAAGTGATATTATTTTACAAAGTGTTAAGATATTTGTATTGGAGAGACAAAAGGATAGAGTTGCATTAAAAATGGTGACAAGTGTCACCTTCCTATTCAACCTTGACTTTGACCATTATTTCTTACCTTTACTAATACTCAATTTTGACCCAAAAAGCACCTAAATTTCTGCAAGCTTGGCTGATCCTCTTGGAGCAAAAATACAAGAAGAAAGCCTTCAACTCCAACTCCATTTCTTGCTCAATCTTGTGAATCAACCGTTAAACTTTCAAATTCCTCCACAAAAGTCACTTGTTTAGGAAGATTGAAGGTAGTGGTGGAGTGATTAGAGAAGGCAAAGGACTAAGCCATCAACTTTCTTGATATTTCAAGGTTCATGTCTAGTAATCATTTCTTTGTTCTTGATTATGCTAAATTAGTGACTTGTGATGGCTAAAGAGATGGTTTGATGGATTATATCTTGAGTTGTGGTTGACTTGATGAAGTTTTATAATTTTTGGGGATTTTTCTGTTTTAATATGAACATGGTTGTGTGGTTATATATGATGATTGGAAATGATGTTTAAGGACTGTATGAGGTGGAAAAAGTGGTCAATTGCAATCAATTTCTGTTTTGGAAGAAATTTCAGAAAATTAGGTTTTGTGAAGGAACATTCTGCCCGAATTTTTAGCTCCTAGTTAGAGGCCTAATTGGCCTTGGCTTAAAACATGAAAGTTGTAGGGAATGACATTTTAGAGGTGACTACAAAATTTGAGGTCAATCGGAGTAGTGTATAATGAGAAAAGTTGAAATTACTATTGCTGTTCTGGTTTTACCCGAATGTAAGAATTGCGCCTGTAATTGGTTGTTTTGGCTGGAATTGCTTCCGAATTGGTTGTTGAGGCCTTCTGATGAACTTTAGCCCTGTTTCTTAGCTTTTAGCTGGTTTTGGAATTTCTGGATTTGGACTTGGAGAGCCTGAGTTATGATGTTTCCGCTAGAATGCGATCTGTGAATCTATTTTCCCGGTTCTGGTGTAGTTTCTTGCATTTTTGACCTGGTTACACTCGAAACGGGATTGAATGACCTTCTGTAATATTGTAGCCCTATCTCTTAGCTTCGAAACGGTGTGTCTTGCACAATCATCCGACAGTCGTAGCGCCTTTGGTACCATTACCGTAAAATGACGTCAAAACTGTTTTTCTGGTTTTGAGCTTAACTTTCATTTCCGAACTTTTCCCTAGCTTGAATTGTACTCGTACTACTTGGAGCTTGCTGAATGGCTATTGGATGAACTTGTTGTTGCGTGTGTACCTTTGGGACTGGCTGAGGAAATAATGAAGCCATGATGGCTGGAAAAGTTAGCAAATTCAGGGGAAGTGTTGTCCGAACTTTGAAGGGACTTGTTTGCATTGAGTTTGTGATCTAAGACTTGGATTTGAGCAAGGCAATGTTATATGATGGATGATTTCTGAGCCATGGAGGTGAGTGACCCTAAAGTATTTCCAAAGTACTTGTGAAATGCTTCTTGCATTATTTATTCGATTGCATATCATGCGTGCTTGCATGTGGATTCATGACATGATTTGGCTTCAATGAGTTCTGGGAAAGTCTAGAGCTGGACACCAACGTCTCCACCTTGTTTATGGATCATGTTCATGTTTATCTGGAGCTCAAAAAGGGGCTCCCTCTCAATGTTAATGTTAATGTTAAATGATGTATTTGAGCGTTTGGTGTTCAAGTGCAATGATTTCACCGGCTCATGAGAGCAATAAACGTACATTTGATCTCTGAATCATGACATCATTGAAATGATCGAAATGCATTATTGTGAAATATATTTGATTTCTGATTTTACTGGTTACTCGCTGAGCTTCTAGCTCACCCCAAAACTATTTTATTCCCCTCCACAGGGCTCGTGGCGAAGGAAGGCTTGTTGTGATTTTATTGTTGTGGAATTCCTCTTGTATAAGAATTGGGATCATGGATCAGAGTGGCGCAGTGGAAGCGTGGACGCTTCGCTTTTGATATGTAAATGTTGGAACATTTGAGTTATATTTGAGATTTATATTGTAATCTGTTTGAGGAATGTAGTGAACGACTGAGTCCCGGCGAGAGCTGGGCAGGCGGTCCGCCGAACCCTGGGGTACGCCCTAGGGGGAGTTGGGGCCGTCACAGTTGGTATCAGAGCCTAGGCTTCAGATCTCTGTAGTGTATCCTAGGCTTGAAGTTTAGGATGCCGGACTGTGGGTTTGGTTTGCATTATTAGTGATTCTTGCGGGATATCTCGACTTGATTAGTACAAGTGGAATGTCGAGGACGACATTCTTTTAAGGAGGGGAGTTTGTGACGCCCCGAAAAGAATGAGAGTGAGAACCCGGAAATTTTCTAATTTTCTAGGGTTTATTTTTTTAATCGCCCGTCTTTTCTACATTTTCTTGATTAGAAAAATTTCTCAGATAAAGTTTATGAGCAAAGATAGTTTTAAAATAATTTTTCTAGTATCGGTTAGTTTTTGAGAAATTAAGAGCGTATTTCGAACGTGGGACCCGCAAGTGCGGTAAATGCATTATATTTTTGACAACTTGTTGGAATTTTGTATTAAGTGATATTATTTTACAAAGTGTTAAGATATTTGTATTCGAGAGACAAAATGATAGAGTTGCATTAAAAAGGGTGACAAGTGTCACCTTCCTATTCAACCTTGACTTTGACCATTATTTCTTACCTTTACTAATACTCAATTTTGACCCAAAAAGCACCTAAATTTCTGCAAGCTTGGCTGATCCTCTTGGAGCAAAAATACAAGAAGAAAGCCTTCAACTCCAACTCCATTTCTTGCTCAATCTTGTGAATCAACCGTTAAACTTTCAAATTCCTCCACAAAAGTCACTTGTTTAGGAAGATTGAAGGTAGTGGTGGAGTGATTAGAGAAGGCAAAGGACTAAGCCATCAACTTTCTTGATATTTCAAGGTTCATGTCTAGTAATCATTTCTTTGTTCTTGATTATGCTAAAGTAGTGACTTGTGATGGCTAAAGAGATGGTTTGATGGATTATATCTTGAGTTGTGGTTGACTTGATGAAGTTTTATAATTTTTGGGGATTTTTCTGTTTTAATATGAACATGGTTGTGTGGTTATATATGATGATTGGAAATGATGTTTAAGGACTCTATGAGGTGGAAAAAGTGGTCAATTGCAATCAATTTCTGTTTTGGAAGAAATTTCAGAAAATTAGGTTTTGTGAAGGAACATTCTGCCCGAATTTTTAGCTCCTAGTTAGAGGCCTAATTGGCCTTGGCTTAAAACATGAAAGTTGTAGGGAATGACATTTTAGAGGTGACTACAAAATTTGAGGTCAATCGGAGTAGTGTAGAATGAGAAAAGTTGAAATTACTATTGCTGTTCTGGTTTTACCCGAATGTAAGAATTGCGCCTGTAATTGGTTGTTTTGGCTGGAATTGCTTCCGAATTGGTTGTTGAGGCCTTCTGATGAACTTTAGCCCTGTTTCTTAGCTTTCAGCTGGTTTTGGAATTTCTGGATTTGGACTTGGAGAGCCTGAGTTATGATGTTTCCGCTAGAATGCGATCTGTGAATCTATTTTCCCGGTTCTGGTGTAGTTTCTTGCATTTTTGACCTGGTTACACTCGAAACGGGATTGAATGACCTTCTGTAATATTGTAGCCCTATCTCTTAGCTTCGAAACGGTGTGTCTTGCACAATCATCCGACAGTCGTAGCGCCTTTGGTACCATTACCGTAAAATGACGTCAAAACTGTTTTTCTGGTTTTGAGCTTAACTTTCATTTCCGAACTTTTCCCTAGCTTGAATTGTACTCGTACTACTTGGAGCTTGCTGAATGGCTATTGGATGAACTTGTTGTTGCGTGTGTACCTTTGGGACTGGCTGAGGAAATAATGAAGCCATGATGGCTGGAAAAGTTAGCAAATTCAGGGGAAGTGTTGTCCGAACTTTGAAGGGACTTGTTTGCATTGAGTTTGTGATCTAAGACTTGGATTTGAGCAAGGCAATGTTATATGATGGATGATTTCTGAGCCATGGAGGTGAGTGACCCTAAAGTATTTCCAAAGTACTTGTGAAATGCTTCTTGCATTATTTATTCGATTGCATATCATGCGTGCTTGCATGTGGATTCATGACATGATTTGGCTTCAATGAGTTCTGGGAAAGTCTAGTGCTGGACACCAACGTCTCCACCTTGTTTATGGATCATGTTCATGTTTATCTGGAGCTCAAAAAGGGGCTCCCTCTCAATGTTAATGTTAATGTTAAATGATGTATTTGAGCGTTTGGTGTTCAAGTGCAATGATTTCACCGGCTCATGAGAGCAATAAACGTACATTTGATCTCTGAATCATGACATCATTGAAATGATCGAAATGCATTATTGTGAAATATATTTGATTTCTGATTTTACTGGTTACTCGCTGAGCTTCTAGCTCACCCCAAAACTATTTTATTCCCCTCCACAGGGCTCGTGGCGAAGGAAGGCTTGTTGTGATTTTATTGTTGTGGAATTCCTCTTGTATAAGAATTGGGATCATGGATCAGAGTGGCGCAGTGGAAGCGTGGACGCTTCGCTTTTGATATGTAAATGTTGGAACATTTGAGTTATATTTGAGATTTATATTGTAATCTGTTTGAGGAATGTAGTGAACGACTGAGTCCCGGCGAGAGCTGGGCAGGCGGTCCGCCGAACCCTGGGGTACGCCCTAGGGGGAGTTGGGGCCGTCACAGTTGGTATCAGAGCCTAGGCTTCAGATCTCTGTAGTGTATCCTAGGCTTGAAGTTTAGGATGCCGGACTGTGGGTTTGGTTTGCATTATTAGTGATTCTTGCGGGATATCTCGACTTGATTAGTACAAGTGGAATGTCGAGGACGACATTCTTTTAAGGAGGGGAGTTTGTGACGCCCCGAAAAGAATGAGAGTGAGAACCCGGAAATTTTCTAATTTTCTAGGGTTTATTTTTTTAATCGCCCGTCTTTTCTACATTTTCTTGATTAGAAAAATTTCTCAGATAAAGTTTATGAGCAAAGATAGTTTTAAAATAATTTTTCTAGTATCGGTTAGTTTTTGAGAAATTAAGAGCGTATTTCGAACGTGGGACCCGCAAGTGCGGTAAATGCATTATATTTTTGACAACTTGTTGGAATTTTGTATTAAGTGATATTATTTTACAAAGTGTTAAGATATTTGTATTGGAGAGACAAAAGGATAGAGTTGCATTAAAAATGGTGACAAGTGTCACCTTCCTATTCAACCTTGACTTTGACCATTATTTCTTACCTTTACTAATACTCAATTTTGACCCAAAAAGCACCTAAATTTCTGCAAGCTTGGCTGATCCTCTTGGAGCAAAAATACAAGAAGAAAGCCTTCAACTCCAACTCCATTTCTTGCTCAATCTTGTGAATCAACCGTTAAACTTTCAAATTCCTCCACAAAAGTCACTTGTTTAGGAAGATTGAAGGTAGTGGTGGAGTGATTAGAGAAGGCAAAGGACTAAGCCATCAACTTTCTTGATATTTCAAGGTTCATGTCTAGTAATCATTTCTTTGTTCTTGATTATGCTAAATTAGTGACTTGTGATGGCTAAAGAGATGGTTTGATGGATTATATCTTGAGTTGTGGTTGACTTGATGAAGTTTTATAATTTTTGGGGATTTTTCTGTTTTAATATGAACATGGTTGTGTGGTTATATATGATGATTGGAAATGATGTTTAAGGACTGTATGAGGTGGAAAAAGTGGTCAATTGCAATCAATTTCTGTTTTGGAAGAAATTTCAGAAAATTAGGTTTTGTGAAGGAACATTCTGCCCGAATTTTTAGCTCCTAGTTAGAGGCCTAATTGGCCTTGGCTTAAAACATGAAAGTTGTAGGGAATGACATTTTAGAGGTGACTACAAAATTTGAGGTCAATCGGAGTAGTGTATAATGAGAAAAGTTGAAATTACTATTGCTGTTCTGGTTTTACCCGAATGTAAGAATTGCGCCTGTAATTGGTTGTTTTGGCTGGAATTGCTTCCGAATTGGTTGTTGAGGCCTTCTGATGAACTTTAGCCCTGTTTCTTAGCTTTTAGCTGGTTTTGGAATTTCTGGATTTGGACTTGGAGAGCCTGAGTTATGATGTTTCCGCTAGAATGCGATCTGTGAATCTGTTTTCCCGGTTCTGGTGTAGTTTCTTGCATTTTTGACCTGGTTACACTCAAAACGGGATTGAATGACCTTCTGTAATATTGTAGCCCTATCTCTTAGCTTCGAAACGGTGTGTCTTGCACAATCATCCGACAGTCGTAGCGCCTTTGGTACCATTACCGTAAAATGACGTCAAAATTGTTTTTCTGGTTTTGAGCTTAACTTTCATTTCCGAACTTTTCCCTAGCTTGAATTGTACTCGTACTACTTGGAGCTTGCTGAATGGCTATTGGATGAACTTGTTGTTGTGTGTGTACCTTTGGGACTGGCTGAGGAAATAATGAAGCCATGATGGCTGGAAAAGTTAGCAAATTCAGGGGAAGTGTTGTCCGAACTTTGAAGGGACTTGTTTGCATTGAGTTTGTGATCTAAGACTTGGATTTGAGCAAGGCAATGTTATATGATGGATGATTTCTGAGCCATGGAAGTGAGTGACCCTAAACTATTTCCAAAGTACTTGTGAAATGCTTCTTGCATTATTTATTCGATTGCATATCATGCGTGCTTGCATGTGGATTCATGACATGATTTGGCTTCAATGAGTTCTGGGAAAGTCTAGTGCTGGACACCAACGTCTCCACCTTGTTTATGGTTCATGTTCATGTTTATCTGGAGCTCAAAAAGGGGCTCCCTCTCAATGTTAATGTTAATGTTAAATGATGTATTTGAGCGTTTGGTGTTCAAGTGCAATGATTTCACCGGCTCATGAGAGCAACAAACGTACAATTGATCTCTGAATCATGACATCATTGAAATGATCGAAATGCATTATTGTGAAATATATTTGATTTCTGATTTTACTGGTTACTCGCTGAGCTTCTAGCTCACCCCAAAACTATTTTATTCCCCTCCACAGGGCTCGTGGCGAAGGAAGGCTTGTTGTGATTTTATTGTTGTGGAATTCCTCTTGTATAAGAATTGGGATCATGGATCAGAGTGGCGCAGTGGAAGCGTGGACGCTTCGCTTTTGATATGTAAATGTTGGAACATTTGAGTTATATTTGAGATTTATATTGTAATCTGTTTGAGGAATGTAGTGAACGACTGAGTCCCGGCGAGAGCTGGGCAGGCGGTCCGCCGAACCCTGGGGTACGCCCTAGGGGGAGGTGGGGCCGTCACAGTTGGTATCAGAGCCTAGGCTTCAGATCTCTGTAGTGTATCCTAGGCTTGAAGTTTAGGATGCCGGACTGTGGGTTTGGTTTGCATTATTAGTGATTCTTGCGGGATATCTCGACTTGATTAGTACAAGTGGAATGTCGAGGACGACATTCTTTTAAGGAGGGGAGTTTGTGACGCCCCGAAAAGAATGAGAGTGAGAACCCGGAAATTTTCTAATTTTCTAGGGTTTATTTTTTTAATCGCCCTTCTTTTCTACATTTTCTTGATTAGAAAAATTTCCCAGACAAAGTTTATGAGCAAAGGTAGTTTTAAAATAATTTTTCTAGTATCGGTTAGTTTTTGAGAAATTAAGAGCGTATTTGGAACGTGGGACCCGCAAGTGCGGTAAATGCATTATATTTTTGACAACTTGTTGGAATTTTGTATTAAGTGATATTATTTTACAAAGTGTTAAGATATTTGTATTGGAGAGACAAAAGGATAGAGTTGCATTAAAAATGGTGACAAGTGTCACCTTCCTATTCAACCTTGACTTTGACCATTATTTCTTACCTTTACTAATACTCAATTTTGACCCAAAAAGCACCTAAATTTCTGCAAGCTTGGCTGAACCTCTTGGAGCAAAAATACAAGAAGAAAGCCTTCAACTCCAACTCCATTTCTTGCTCAATCTTGTGATCAACCGTTTAACTTTCAAATTCCTCCACAAAAGTCACTTGTTTAGGAAGATTGAAGGTAGTGGTGGAGTGATTAGAGAAGGCAAAGGACTAAGCCATCAACTTTCTTGATATTTCAAGGTTCATGTCTAGTAATCATTTCTTTGTTCTTGATTATGCTAAATTAGTGACTTGTGATGGCTAAAGAGATGGTTTGATGGATTATATCTTGAGTTGTGGTTGACTTGATGAAGTTTTATAATTTTTGGGGATTTTTCTGTTTTAATATGAACATGGTTGTGTGGTTATATATGATGATTGGAAATGATGTTTAAGGACTCTATGAGGTGGAAAAAGTGGTCAATTGCAATCAATTTCTGTTTTGGAAGAAATTTCAGAAAATTAGGTTTTGTGAAGGAACATTTTGCCCGAATTTTTAGCTCCTAGTTAGAGGCCTAATTGTCTTTGGCTTAAAACATTAAAGTTGTAGGGAATGACATTTTAGAGGTGCCTACAAAATTTGAGGTCAATCGGAGTAGTGTAGAACGAGAAAGGTCGAAATTACTATTGCTGTTCTGGTTTTACCCGAATGTAAGAATTGCGCCTGTAATTGGTTGTTTTTGGCTGGATTTGCTTCCGAATTGGTTGTTGAGGCCTTCTGATGAAATTTATCCCTGTTTCTTAGCTTTCTGCTGATTTTGAAATTTCTGGATTTGGACTTGGAGAGCCTGAGTAACGATGTTTCCGCTAGAATGCGATCTGTGAATCTGCTTTCCCGGTTCTGGTGTAGTTTCTTGCATTTTTGACCTGGTTACACTCGAAACGGGATTGAATGACCTTCTGTAATATTGTAGCCCTATCTCTTAGCTTCGAAACGGTGTGTCTTGCACAATCATCCGACAGTCGTAGCGCCTTTGGTACCATTACCGCAAAATGATGTCAAAACTGTTTTTCTGGTTTTGAGCTTAACTTTCATTTCTGAACTTTTCCCTAGCTTGAATTGTACTCGTACTACTTGGAGCTTGCTGAATGGCTATTGGATGAATTTGTTGTTGTGTGTGTACCTTTGGGACTGGCTGAGGAAATAATGAAGCCATGATGGCTGGAAAAGTTAGCAAATTCAGGGGAAGTGTTGTCCGAACTTTGAAGGGACTTGTTTGCATTGAGTTTGTGATCTAAGACTTGGATTTGAGCAAGGCAATGTTATATGATGGATGATTTCTGAGCCATGGAGGTGAGTGACCCTAAACTATTTCCAAAGTACTTGTGAAATGCTTCTTGCATTATTTATTCGATTGCATATCATGCGTGCTTGCATGTGGATTCATGACATGATTTGGCTTCAATGAGTTCTGGGAAAGTCTAGTGCTGGACACCAACGTCTCCACCTTGTTTATGGTTCATGTTCATGTTTATCTGGAGCTCAAAAAGGGGCTCCCTCTCAATGTTAATGTTAATGTTAAATGATGTATTTGAGCGTTTGGTGTTCAAGTGCAATGATTTCACCGGCTCATGAGAGCAACAAACGTACATTTGATCTCTGAATCATGACATCATTGAAATGATCGAAATGCATTATTGTGAAATATATTTGATTTCTGATTTTACTGGTTACTCGCTGAGCTTCTAGCTCACCCCAAAACTATTTTATTCCCCTCCACAGGGCTCGTGGCGAAGGAAGGCTTGTTGTGATTTTATTGTTGTGGAATTCCTCTTGTATAAGAATTGGGATCATGGATCAGAGTGGCGCAGTGGAAGCGTGGACGCTTCGCTTTTGATTTGTAAATGTTGGAACATTTGAGTTATATTTGAGATTTATATTGTAATCTGTTTGAGGAATGTAGTGAACGACTGAGTCCCGGCGAGAGCTGGGCAGGCGGTCCGCCGAACCCTGGGGTACGCCCTAGGGGGAGGTGGGGCCGTCACAGTTGGTATCAGAGCCTAGGCTTCAGATCTCTGTAGTGTATCCTAGGCTTGAAGTTTAGGATGCCGGACTGTGGGTTTGGTTTGCAATATTAGTGATTCTTGCGGGATATCTCGAGTTGATTAGTACAAGTGGAATGTCGAGGACGACATTCTTTTAAGGAGGGGAGTTTGTGACGCCCCGAAAAGAATGAGAGTGAGAACCCGGAAATTTTCTAATTTTCTAGGTTTTTTAATCGCCCGTCTTTTCTACATTTTCTTGATTAGAAAAATTCCCCAGATAAAGTTTATGAGCAAAGATAGTTTTAAAATGATTTTTCTAGTATCGGTTAGTTTTTGAGAAATTAAGAGCGTATTTTGAACGTGGGACCCGAAAGTGCGGTAAATGCATTATATTTTTGACAACTTGTTGGAATTTTGTATTAAGTGATATTATTTTACAAAGTGTTAAGATATTTGTATTGGAGAGACAAAAGGATAGAGTTGCATTAAAAAGGGTGACAAGTGTCACCTTCCTATTCAACCTTGACTTTGACCATTATTTCTTACCTTTACTAATACTCAATTTTGATCCAAAAAGTACCTAAATTTCTGCAAGCTTGGCTGAACCTCTTGGAGCAAAAATACAAGAAGAAAGCCTTCAACTCCAACTCCATTTCTTGCTCAATCTTGTGAATCAACCGTTAAACTTTCAAATTCCTCCACAAAAGTCACTTGTTTAGGAAGATTGAAGGTAGTGGTGGAGTGATTAGAGAAGGCAAAGGACTAAGCCATCAACTTTCTTGATATTTCAAGGTTCATGTCTAGTAATTCTTTCTTTGTTCTTGATTATACTAAATTAGTGACTTGTGATGGCTAAAGAGATGGTTTGATGGATTATATCTTGAGTTGTGGTTGACTTGATGAAGTTTTATAATTTTTGGAGATTTTTCTGTTTTCATATGAACATGGTTGTGTGGTTAAATATGATGATTGAAAATGATGTTTAAGGACTCTATGAGGTGGAAAAAGTGGTCAATTGCAATCAATTTCTGTTTTGGAAGAAATTTCAGAAAATTAGGTTTTGTGAAGGAACATTCTGCCCGAATTTTTGGCTCCTAGTTAGAGGCCTAATTGGCCTTGGCTTAAAACATGAAAGTTGTAGGGAATGACATTTTAGATGTGCCTACAAAATTTGAGGTCAATCAGAGTAGTGTAGAATGAGAAAAGTCAAAATTACTATTGCTGTTCTGGTTTTACTCGAATGTAAGAATTGCGCCTGTAATTGGTTGTTTTGGCTGGAATTGCTTCTGAATTGGTTGTTGAGGCCTTCTGATGAAATTTAGCCCAGTTTCTTAGCTTTCAGCTGGTTTTGGAATTTCTGGATTTGGACTTGGAAAGCCTGAGTAATGATGTTTCCGCTAGAATGCTATCTGTGAATCTGTTTTTCCGGTTCTGGTGTAGTTTCTTGCATTTTTGACCTGGTTACACTCAAAACTGGATTGAATAACCTTCCGTAATATTGTAGCCCTATCTCTTAGCTTCGAAACGGTGGGTCTTGGACCTTCATCCGACAATCGTAGCGCCTTTGGTACCATTACCGTAAAATGACGTCAAAACTGTTTTTCTGGTTTTAAGCTTAACTTTCATTTCCAAACTTTTCCCTAGCTTGAATTGTACTCGTACTACTTGGAGCTTGCTGAATGGCTATTGGATGAACTTGTTGTTGTGTGTGTACCTTTGGGACTGGCTGAGGAAATAATGAAGCCATGATGGCTGGAAAAGTTAGCAAATTCAGGGGAAGTGCTGTCCGAACTTTGAAGGGACTTGTTTGCATTGAGTTTGTGATCTAAGACTTGGATTTGAGCAAGGCAATGTTATATGATGGATGATTTCTGAGCCATGGAGGTGAGTGACCCTAAACTATTTCCAAAGTACTTGTGAAATGCTTCTTGCATTATTTATTCGATTGCATATCATGCGTGCTTGCATGTGGATTCATGACATGATTTGGCTTCAATGAGTTCTGGGAAAGTCTAGTGCTGGACACCAACGTCTCCACCTTGTTTATGGATCATGTTCATGTTTATCTGGAGCTCAAAAAGGGGCTCCCTCTCAATGTTAATGTTAATGTTAAATGATGTATTTGAGCGTTTGGTGTTCAAGTGCAATGATTTCACCGGCTCATGAGAGCAATAAACGTACATTTGATCTCTGAATCATGACATCATTGAAATGATCGAAATGCATTATTGTGAAATATATTTGATTTCTGATTTTACTGGTTACTCGCTGAGCTTCTAGCTCACCCCAAAACTATTTTATTCCCCTCCACAGGGCTCGTGGCGAAGGAAGGCTTGTTGTGATTTTATTGTTGTGGAATTCCTCTTGTATAAGAATTGGGATCATGGATCAGATTGGAGCAGTGGAAGCGTGGACGCTTCGCTTTTGATATGTAAATGTTGGAACATTTGAGTTATATTTGAGATTTATATTGTAATCTGTTTGAGGAATGTAGTGAACGACTGAGTCCCGGCGAGAGTTGGGCAGGCGGTCCGCCGAACCCTGGGGTACACCCTAGGGGGAGGTGGGGCCGTCACAGGTTTAGGCTTCGATTCAAGGGCGTTCCAGTAGTTTTCCCCAAGTACTTCGTATACCAAGATTCTTTCCCAAACACTGGAAATTATCCAGATCACTTAAGGTATCCCAGAAGAGATCTCTTCGATGAAGAAAATCGCATCGCCAGGTGACGAGTACCCAGCCTCGTTCTAAAAGTTTGTGCAGAAAATTTCTTTTTCCTTCGTTTCTTTTCCCAGATTTTTCTTCCCTCTTCTCGTTTATTCCTCACTTGATTTTTCTTTCTTTCCTCAAACCCTTATCCCGTAGCTACCCTTCTATCTCTCCCTTCAGCCGCCGTACCAGATTTTCTTCTCAAAACTTTCTCTCGGCCGTCAACTTCGATCCCCTCTCCAGATTTTTTAGCCGTCCTCCTCCTGTCACTCTTCCTTTCTTTTTTTTTTTTTTTGTCCAGCCCTCAGAACTTTTCCTAGATTTTCAGCCGTCACTAGATGCTCTCTTCTCTGGTCTCCCTCTTTCACTCTTTCTTTCCCTCTGTCTGTCCTGGCTCCCCCCGTTCTTTCTTTTTCTTTCCCGCAACCCCAGTCGTCATAAAACCTCTCCCTTTTTTCTTCTGGCGGCGGTTTCCTTTTTAGCCTTTTATATCAAGTGAGAAACCCTACAAACCCTCTTTTGGATGGCTAGAAACCAACCTCCTCAAGCCCTTCTCCCTTGGCCATCCGATGGCCATTCTACGTGAAACAGCTTCTTTTTTTTCTAAGAGTTAAGTAATAAAGAAAAATAACCACTGAAATAAAAATAAATAAAAATGGGCAAAACTAGGCATAAAAGATAAAAATAAAATGCTAATTAATTTCCTTTTTCCGCTTGATGATTTTCTCTTTTCTTCTTTTTTTTCAATCGATAAACAATAACTTGAATTTGAAAAGGATTAAAATACATTTTTGTGAAGGATTTTTCTTTTTCTTTTCAATAAATTCCTACGCTAAAATTACTCAAAAATAAAATAATAACATAAAATACAATAAATAAAAAACTAAAGAAAATACAAGAAATCAATACAAAACTAACACTAAAAATTTGGTGTCTACAATTTGATTGTAGGCGGTAGAACGATGACTCCACAAAGGTGATTATTCTAATGGATAGGTCGGTAGAACAATCTAGAACAGGACGCAAGATTGCTCACAACCCTTGCCAAAGCAAGTAAAAGGCTTGAATTTTTTCTCAAGAAGAAGAATCGAAAATATCAAAGTTTTATTGATAAAACGTCTACCCTTAATGCTTACAAAGCAAGCCTTTATATAGGCAATCTAACGAAACCCTAATGCTAGTAAAAAGGAAATAAGGGTTCGGCCAGACCTTGGACAAGGTGGGCCAAATCCATGATTCAACAAGCCCTACAACTAGTAACTAACAATAACTTGACGGCTCAAGACTAAAAAGGCCTAATAGTTGGCTGACTCCCTTTAATTGTGACTAACTAGCAAGCTAGAGCCCAACCTAACAACTATCACTTGGCTCCTCGTGGGCTTGGATCAATGTGTAGGTAACTTGATTAACATCCTTCAAGCCTTCAAGGTTCCGCCACTCATGCACACATCACCCGTACTCCTGAGAGAGGTGTGGGATCCGCGACCGGATCAAACCAAAATCCTAGAAACGAAGAGGGTGACCAAGTGGTTATAGCCATTAACCGCATGACCAATGTTCTCGAGCGCTTAGTTGAGCACCAAGGATCTGAACCAGTCAACCAATTTAGGAACCAATAGAGGGGTGAGGTAGAGCTCTAGAGCGATTATTGAAGTTCGCGGCACCTAGATTTCATGGAGGATCTGATCCTGAGATAGCAGAAAATTGGTTTGAAAGGATGGTAGAGATTTTTGCTGCTTTAGATTATGTCGAGGAAAGACAAGTGAATTTTGTCATTTTTCAGTTTGAGGGAGCAGCACACGCTCGTGGTGGAATGTTGTAAAGGCGAAGTGGGAAAGAGAACAAACCCCTTGGATTTGGACCAATTTTAAGAGGGAGTTCAATGTCAAATTCTTTTCACCTATAATACAAGAGAGGAGGGAGGATGACTTTATTAAGTTGAAACAAGGGTTACTAAGTGTGGCCGAATATGAGGAGTGATTCACTAAACTTTTCAAATTTGCTCCTGAACTTGTGGTCATGGAACGGAAAATGATAAGGAGATTTATTCAGGGGTTAAATGTAGAAATTCAAGAATCCCTAACAGCTGCTCCGATTATCACTTTTACGAATGCCTTGGATAAGGCACAGAGGGTAGAAAACGCTAAGTCTCAATCTAAACCTTTTCATACTAGAAAAAGGAGTAAACCAAGTGATACACCTGACCAATCCGAGAGAACTTCCCAACCCCTTAAAATAGGAAAAGGGGCCGGAGGAGTGAAGATGCCTGAAAAAACCTGGAGAAACTCCATCAAGGGAAGCCCCGCCAAAAGGAAATCAGAGTAGACGTGTGACGACCCCACTTCTCCCAAGGGCGAACCCAAGGGTATCGGCGGGCCGCCTGCCTAGCTCGCGCCAGGACTCAAAACTTAAAGCAATAAAACGAGATAGATCGAAAGAGCACTATATACAATATATACAATCCCAAAAGTTATATTTACATCTTCAAAAGTCTCGAGTCAAACCACTCTAATACACTATAACCACAACCAACAGAAGATAGACCCTAAGAAGGGTTCTTATACAAACCACCAAAACAAAAACAAACATTCTAACTGATCAACTATTACAAGCCAATCTAACTATACTAGTGTACGAGCCAAAAGTCCCCGCGTCGGCCCCTGCTAAGGAAAACAAAAGGAAAGGGGTAAGCTATATGCTTAGTAAGTAAACAGGGGCGAAAGCATAAATTTCACATAACAGTTACACAGTAAGAGTAAAGCAAAAGCAGAAAAGTAACATCACATAATAAGGATACAGGTGGCTCCAAAGCCAATTCATATGCCATGCGTGATCTCCTGCCGACACTCCGTCAACCACACTCAATGGTCCGTAGAACTTCACTTGTACACCCACCGACACCTTATCACCCTCACTGGCTAGTCACCTCACAAACTAGCCCGAGCGAACGAAATCACAAACTTGAGCTTGAGTCACAAGCTCGGGTCACAAACTTGGTCATCTTCTCGGTGAACCGGATTCACAAAATTGGTTCATAACATGAACCTACAAACTTGGTGACCTCAGACTAAGTTGGACTGACTTCGACCAAGCCCTAACCGGCTCGAATAGTCCAAACAGGTCTTAGATCGGGCCCACGAACTCACAAACTTTGCAAACTTCACAAACTTTACTCGAAAGTCGCCCCGAGCCACAAGCTCAAGGGTTTTGGTTCCAAAAGGTTCATATACATATGCCAAGTACAATTATACATTCAAATTAGGGTTTAGGTCGAGTGCGATAAAGTACACCCTCGCCTAAGTACCCTTTTCACATATCTCAAACACATAGCAAAGAAAACACACCAAACTGGCCTGAATACTTACTCAGAAACTGAAATAGCAAAAGTACGAAGTCGGATCGAAATGAACAGCTAGTAGTGGGCCCCACCAGTTCCGCCCAGCTCACCACCGTCTGAAATAGAAGATTGTGTCACATAATATCGTAAACGGCTACTATCGTGCCTAAAACAAGCAAAACGGAAAAACGACACGCGCGCACATAAATATGACGAACGGAAACGGAAACGGCCGTTAGCGGAAACGGCAGATTTGACACTCATTTTTAGTTTACTCATAAGTTGAGCTACGAATATCGGATTAAGGCGTATGAGATGCCATATCAAAGCTTAAAGGATGAACAACAACTGTTATGAAGACATCCAGAACTGAAACTGGAGGTTTCAGTCCCAAATGAACCAAACACAATCACTTACGAAATCTGGCCAATGCACAAATGGTCAGTTTTGAGTGCAAATTGTTTTCTATGCTACACATGGTCAAAAGAGCTGAAAATTGGCAGTTAGATGGTTCATTTCAAATGGAACAACTTTCATGAAGGTCGGTAATCCAAATCCGGAACGGAAATTGGTCATCAGGACCAAAACAGATCTGACCAGAAAATGGTCATTTTCACGGGCAAGCCTTGTTTGCTCGGCTATATCTCAGGTTTTATAAATCCGATTCATGAAATTCCAAGTGCGTTAGAAAGCTCTGATATAGGGCTATAGGTTTGGTGTTTTGGTTGCAAGCCCAAACAGCTTGTAACCCAGTCAAATGTAAAGCCAAAGTTCCAGTCATAAACTTTCCAAAAAACGTAACAGAATTTGACGGTCAAAACAGGTCTGAGTATTTCATTTATAGCTCAGGATATACTAATCCGTTTAACCTGAAAATTTACAGGAATATCCAGGACTTAAGGGGCTACAATGTTGAAGAAGGAAACTTTGTCCAATTTTGAATTTAACAAGGTCAAAAATGCAAGACACTATACCAGAATCGCAAAACAGGATCACAAACCGTATTTGACCTCAATATACGGTAATGGCACCAAATTCACTACGGTTATCGGATGGGGGTGTAAGACCCACCGTTTTGAAGCTAAGAAACAGGGCTACAACAATGTAGAAGGCCACTCAGTCCAAATCCTAGCACAACTAGGTCAAATATGCAAAATACGAAACCAGAATTACCAAAACAGGTTTGCAAATCACATAATACTGTAATGAGTCCAACTCAGTCTATACAAGTCCAAATGCATTGATTCCAAAGGCATATGGTAGCTAAGACATTCCTCTATATTTCATCAGAAGACATCAACATCCAAATCCAAAGTAATTCCAGTCAAAATAGCCAAATACAAACGCAGTTCTACCATCCTGATCAACCCAGAACAGCCACAGTAATATCGACATATCTCCCTCTACACTAATCCAAATGACCTGAAATTTTACAGACACCTCAAACACATCAATACCTACAACTTTCATGTTTTAAGCAAAATCCAATTCGGCCTCTAACCTTATGATCCAAAACCGGACAGAATAAGGGGTGATAAAACCCTAACTTTCCACAATTCAACCCAAACCCAAAATTGGTTGCAATTATCACTAATTCACACCTACTAGAGTCATTCCCCCTCATCATCAACCATCATAGATGACCACAACATCACATTCATATTAAACCAGAAAATTCCTCAAAAATATAAAAACTTCACCAAATCACTTGAAATCAAGAAATAAATCACAAATATCATCACTTTAGCCACTACTAAGCATAACTTAAGCATCATTAGGTATAGGAGTATGTTCAATCATCACTTACCTAGTATACAAGAGAAGAGGAGTTGTAGACCACCTTAGCTCTTCCAAAAACTTCACCAAACTCACCACTAACACCAAATGGAAAGGTTGTATGGAGTAGAAACTAGTTTAGGCAATTGGTTTGGATGATTTGAGCTAGTTGAAAGCTTGAAGTTTGAAGAAGTTTTCTTCCTTCTTGGCAAGAGAGAGGGCCGGCTATGGAGGAGGTAAGAAATGGTAATTTTTGTGCAATTTTTAAGATATTTAACCATTTTGGTCAAAAGTCAAAAACATGAATAGTAAATCATAAAGTATAACCAATAAGAGAGTGACACTTGTCACCTCTTAAATGCATTCTTATCTTTCTTTTTCCTCTCCCATCAATCAAATCCCACTCTCTACTTATCTCTTAACACCCGATAAATTTCACACAGTATCCGAAACTTAACCTTATTGGCCGAATTTTTCCGAACTTTTCGCACTAGTGGGTCCCACGTCCAATATATATTCTCAAAATCTAACCGATACTAGAAAAATCATCTAAAAACTATATTTACTCATAAAAATTATCTGGGGAACTTTTCTAATAAAGAAAATGTGGAAAAAGGCGGGCGATAAATAAAACTCCACTTAAGCTTTCTAATATAGTAACACTAGAGGTTTGCTAATCATTCAAACTTACTAAACCTTTGTAATTAAAACAAATCCTATATTTACCTATGTCAAGGCACACACTAGAATACCGAATATAAATTATAGCTTGAACCTTATAATCATAATATGTAAACTAGGATTTTCAAGCTCAACCGAATTTGGGTTTCCTTCCTAGCCATAAAACCCTGATTTTTTCTATACCGAATATCAAATAACCCTAATATCGACTTACGAACAGACTGGGGCCTCACAAGGCGAGGTTAGCAAAAAGGAAATTTTCCAGTTGGTCAAGCCGTGACTCTTCACGTAACTTGTGAATACTGTGGCAAGATTAACCACACTGAAACCGAGTGCTGTAGAAAACAAGAAAAATGTCTGAGGTGTGGTAGTACCCAGCATAAGTTTTCAAATTGCCCTAGAGCTTATTAGAAAGGAGAAAATTCTCAACAACTTGCTAGATCCACCGCAAATCAATCAAGTGCCAGAAGGAGTGATTAATGCTAATGATAGTAAGAGAGATCCAAGTATTGGAAACTCTACGAGTAGGGATGGATCTAATCCCAATCGACCAATAGGGATTGTAGTTTTACCCTAAGTTAGACCGGCACTTTTACAGGTTGTAATTGTGTATAGAGGATGGCATCCTTTTGTTGTTTTGTATATTGCGACTTAACAGGTTTCGCTATGATCTTTTGTTTCCCCTTTTCTTTTGAAATGATTTGATGAAATTATCCTAACTCGATGTAACTATTACGATATTTTATAATAAATGAAAAATCTACTTTATTTTAATTGATTTTATAGCTTATATATATTTAATTATTGTTCCATACCTTTAGACCTGTGATAAAATCATGAATGACACCTAAGGATAGTTAAAAAAAAAAATTCTGAGAGAGCACTAACTTTTGTTAAGGTCAATAAGTGTGAGTTTTGAATGGGAGAAATAGGACTTGAGGAGAATTGTTATATAAAGAAAGGCCGGTAAATATTTCTAATCGAAAGGTGAAGGAGTTAAGATGCAAGCAAACCCCCTGGTGAAGGTCTTATGGAGAAATAATGAAATGGGGGAAAATATTTAGGAAATAGAAGAGGAGATCCAAAAGAAAAATTCAGAGTTGTTCCTAGATCAAGATATGAATTTCAAGAACGAAATTCTTTTAAGGGGGAAAGGATATGAGGACCCGAATTTTTATTTTACTTACTTTTATTGGCTCATTTAATTATTTATTTACCCGTTTATCTCAAATAATTTATTTCATTCATTTCAAATCCAATTGTATGAAAAAATGTCTCATTTATATTTTTAAAATGTTCTATTCGCAAATTTAATTTTTCTACAGCTCGTTTAGCGAGAAATAGTAAGCACACGTTTTTCAAGGTAAATTCAGTCCGAGAGTACAATAATTTTAGAGAATTAAGTATGACCAATAATAGACTAAGAAAAGTTAATTAAGTGATTAGATGTGGGTGAATTAAGTTAAACTCAATTTGGAGCACTAGTGGCTCACTAATCAATCGTTAACTTTTGGGGCCAAAACTACCTTTATGTCATTTTGCTTGTCACTCAATCAAGTCACCCAACTACCACACAAACACTTTTCCTTCTCCTCTACACTTGGCCTGTGATGGTCCCACCTCCCCCTAGGGCTCACCCCAGGGTTCGGCGGATCGCCTGCCCAACTCTCACCAGGACTCACTCACTCGAAATTCAAGAAAATAACTTACATTCATAACAAATAAGTAACACAACAAGTTCAAATTTAATATATACATTGATGCTCAGATCCATCTATGATACGAAATATGGGCCGCTTATGGGCCATGTTTTGGGTTGCAAGAGATTGAATCTTTTAGTAATAGTTAGTAGTTTATTTTCCAGATTTCTATTTTATTTATGAGGAATAAATTCGGTCCAAGACCTCATGTTGAGTTGGATCCGATTTATAGAGTCTAGGCTCACCATTACTTAAGTTGGTTAATTAGCTTTTATTGGGTTATGTTGGACCAGCTTAAAAGCCTTCATTGGATCGATTATAAGCTGACCATTAGATAGTGGATTTGAGTAGTAGAATTGGCCCAAAGGCCTAGCCTAACTGAGTTAGGGTTTTCCCAAGTTACTTTAGGTTTTCAAGTTGTATGGCTATATATAGCCAAGGCAAGAGACCTTCATGATCAGTTTTGAGCATCAATAAAATTGTGAGTTTTCACTTTTCTCTTTCCAAGAGAGCCTCTTTGAATACTTGAGAATTAATCTCAAGTTGTTCAACGAACTTATCAATCAAGTAGTCTCCTTGATTGTGGCGTTCTTCTATCTATACTTTTGGTTCACTAAAGTGGCTAGTCGTGGGTTAAGGAATCTCCTTAGTTCGTGGCTCGTGATTCTAGAAGGGTCAAAGTTCCGCAAATCATCCCAACTTGGTGTTCGTCTAGATCCGTCTCACATCAATCTACAAGACTTATACACGCCCAAATACATTAACGTGTTTACAATCCAAGTTCAATCAACCCTAGTCGAATGCTAGCGCGAGTGCCATTCAAAATTTCAAAACTAGACTACTCTGTACTAGTCTCATGCCTTGCTCGTACCCCCTGCTAAGGAAAACAAATGGAATGGGATAACCTATATGCTTAGTGAATAATCGTGGGTAAAAACATAAAATCACATCCAAATAAATATGTAAACCAAGATATTTTACATCAATAGACAGAAATGTAACATCACAATGGTAGGATACGAGTGGCTTCAAACTAGTTCATTTCCCCAAGCTTGAACGCCTGTTGACACTCCGTCAACCAAAATACTCATGGTCCGTAGACTCCACTTACTTTCCCCGTTCACCTTATTAACCCTCGCTGGCCAGTCAATAGCACACAGCAAGTCGAGCGAAACAAAATCACTTAGTTTTAATCAAAACTTAACAAAGAACGAAATCCCAAGGTTAGCATGGGACTAACATCGACCAAGCCCCGACTGGCTCGAATAGTCCGTCTACCCTTGGAACCGGGTTGCAACTAAGCCCTGAGATATCCACTCTCTCAATAGATGATATCTCTCAACAAAGTACATAACAAAGTACTCACCCTAATAGCACACAGCACAAGGGGTTCAACTTAAATCATGTAATCACCCCAACAGCACACAGCAAAAGGGTGTTACTCAATACAAACTATGTATTTTCACATATTAAATCAAGAACAAAGGATAGGTTTAGGTCGAATGAGATAAAATACACTCTCGCCTAAGTACCCATTTAACATATACAAGCTATTTTGACAATTTATCATATAAACCAACCCAATTATTCACTCAAAATAGTTAGTGCGCAAATCAAGGCACTTTATACAGGTCCACAGACTCCGTCCGGTTCGTCACTGCCTATGACAAAAGATTATACTCAACTATCAGTCAACCGACCATCACAAATGGAAGTAAGGACTAAAACAACCAAGTCGGCAAAAACGGCAAAGAAAAGCATGTGCACATGCGCGAAAATGAAAACGGTATAAAAACGGGTTACACGGTTTTGACCATAACCAGAGATGTGGTTATCTGATCAAGTTGTACTAGGTAGCATCTCGAAGCTAAGACAAAGGATTACAACTTTCATGAAAACAACTCAACCCAATTTTCAGTGGATCAAGGTTGAATTTGCAGATTACAGAACCAGAACTCCAAAGGCTGGTTTATACCTCTAGTGAAAGTTTGGGCAGCACGCCCTTCGTGTTTACCTATTTTTCAGCTATTTATGGCTTTATTATTTTTCTTAATTCAGCCCTAAAACACATACAGATAATCAATCTCATCACAATAGCTGTTCAATAGGCTCAAAATCATCCAATGCTAAACTTATCGGATTGGGGTGATTTTATACCGTTTTGAAGCTTATACAAAGGTCTACAATTCTCATGAAAACTGCTCAATCCAGTTCACAATTGATCTAGATAAAAAGTACAGATTACAGAACCAGAAGGTCCTTATCAGTACGGTTGTCAGTACTGAATTCAAATGACAATAAATCAGGCTACACAATTCCGTTTGAGGTGTTTTTGGATTCGTTGGAAAGTTTAAACATAGGGCTAAAAGTCTCGTGTTTTGGCCAAAGGCTAATTTGATACGGATCAAGGTGAAAAAATGCAGCTAAAATGAGAAAATGTCAAAACTGTCCATAAAACTATACCTATGGCTACAAGGGTAATTTTGTCTTTCCATGTACTACAGTACTTGGATTGAACTAAAATTTTTTAGGTTGCTATAAAATATCATTTCCTACAACTTTCATGTTTTAACCTAAGCCTTATTTAGCCTTCATCATGGCCGAATGAAACTGGGCAGAGCAGGATAACTTCAATCCTAAATTCTGGAATTTGATACATTCAAGTGATACTCTTCTTATTCTAGCTTGAACCACTACTTCACATCCTTATCTAAGTTTATTCACATCATATTCTATCTAAACAAGAAGAAATATAGCTGAACAATTCAAAACCCTAACTCACAAATTCTCCATAATCATCAAAACTAGTTGCATAACTATCAATTAACCAAGAATATGAGTTGTGTAGCAACTTAAGCAAGATTAAGAGAAATAAAGATGATGGACAGCCAATATACCTCACTAAGATGCTTGTAAGAGATATCCACCACCTCTCCTTGTAAAGTTTTAGCACACCAAGCTTCCCAAATTCTCAAAGAAAGGATTAATCAGTTTAGTTTCTTGATTTTCACCAAAACTAAGCTAAAATCCCAAGATGAAATGAAGTTCCCTCTTGTTTTTTTCCCTCAATATCTCAACCATTATAGCTGAAAGCAAGAAAGGTTATAAGGCTTAGTCCTAGTTTGGGTCAAAGATGCATGGATTGCTTCCACTTGTCACCACCAATTTACATCTAAATTTTTTTACTTTTCTCTTGGTTTTCGAAGTCAATATTTTCGGCCACCTTGATCAAATTTAGAGCTAATATTTAGGCTCTAATAACAATGAGATTAACTTGATAAAATGGTGGTCAAATAGTGTGTTCAATCGATAGTGAACGGTACCCGTCGGTTCACACTGTTTTTTCTTAATTCGCATGTACTAGGGTTTTCATTTATAATTCACTAACTTATTATTCTTATTTCTAATCACCTATTTAATATCATCTAAAATTCACTCTTAATCACCAAATTGAATATACACTCCGTACTGATTACTCACACTACAAAAGACGTAAAAACCCTAATTTATCGTAACAATGAAAGTAAAAGGAAACCCCTGTTTTTATGATTATTTGTAACTATTGGGGAAGTGAATGTGTATTAAAGTTATTGTAAAGTAATAAATTCCAAATTAAAGGGAATTTTAAGAAAAAAATAAGGAATTTTACAATTCCATAGATTAAAATTAGGATTTCGACTAAAATATGAGAGATTTAAGAAAACCTGTTAGTCATAAGTAAAACTATGGTTTTGAGTACAAGTAGGGTTTCTAATCTTTAAAACAAAACAATATCTTAAAACAAAAATAAAATAGAGAAACCGTAATATCCTAAAAGTCGGGGTATCACAATCTCCTCTCCTTAAAAGAATTTCGTTCTCGAAATTCATATATTTATTCGTAAATAAGTATAAGCAAAATAAAATAACTATAAGATTCAATAAAAGCATTTTCAAAACACATTGAAAATAACATACTTTCTTTATATACATATCATAGCAATTCACACATCCTACGCTACATTAACCCTAGGTATTGCTCAGGCACTATACTTAATCAAAACTTGACGGAGTACAACGCGTGAATAATCAGGGTCCCCAATCTCACTAATATCTTCAATGTATCCTAAGTCCAGATTATTCATATTCCCCGTGCCTTGGTTTTCGCTATCCAAATTTATCCTAATAGTACTCGAGATATCGATTTATCCTAAAGGTATTACTCTTTGGTACTCGGGTACAAGAATCAAAAAATGTGATAAATCACCACTCGAACTGGCCAGGTTCAAGAGGAAATCAACCACTTTTGAGATTCCTACCCAACATACATATCTAATGTCCCCAACAATAGACATTTGTTCCACACTTAACAAGTCAATCCGCATAGTCTGAGAACCCTCTCCCGGCACGAGCTAGATAGGAGCTCTGATTCCATCTGTGATGGCCTCACCTCCCCCTAGGGTGTACCCCAGGGTTCAGCGGGTCGCCTGCCCAACTCTCGTCAGAACTCACTCATTCAAAACTCAAGAAATAACTTACATTCATAGCAAATAAGTAGCACAACAAGTTCAAACTTAATATATACATTGATGCTCAGATCCAATTACAAGGCTTATACACACCCAAATACATTAACTCGTTTGCAATCCAAGTCCAATCAACCATAGTCGAGTGCTAGCACGAGTACCATTCAAAATTTCAAAACTAGACTACTCTGTACAAGTCTCACACCTCGCTCGTACCCCCTGTTAAGGAAAACAAATGGAATGGGGTAAACTATATGCTTAATGAATAATCGGGGGTAAAACTGTAAAATCATATCCAAATAAACATGTAAACCAAGATATTTCACGTCAATAGACAGAAATGTAACATCACAATGGTAGGATACGAGTGGCTTCAAAGCCAGTTCATTTCCCCCAGCTTGAACGCCTGTTGACACTCCGTCAACCAAAATACTCATGGTCCGTAGATTCCACTTACTTTTACCGTTTACCTTATCAACCCCTGTTGGCCAGTCAACATCACACAGCAGTTCGAGCGAAACAAAATCACTTAGTTTTAATCAAAACTTTAATAAAGAACAAAATCCCAAGGTTAGCATGGAACTAACTTCGACCAAGTCGCGACTAGCTTGAATAGTCCGTCTACCCTTGGAAACGGGTTGGAACCAAGCTCTGAGATATCCAATCTCTCAATAGATGATATCTCTCAACAAAGTACATCACAAAGTACTCACCCCAACAGCACACAGCACAAGGGATTCAATTTAAATCATGTAATCACCCTAACAACACACAGCAAAAGGGTGTTACTCAGCACAAAGCATGTATTCTCACATATTAAATCAAGAATAAAGGATAGTGTAAGGATCGAAGACAACCAAGTGGAAGAGATAAACAATGTAAAGATCACAAATGTAACAATAAGTAAATAAAAAGAAAAGAATTGCAAACCAATAAACTACCCAACTCCTCTTGAGTTTGTAGATTAATTCAAACAAAATTTTTCAAGTTGATGAATTACAATCACTCTTGTGTACAAAGGAAGGTCCACATCCTCCTTGCCCCGAACTCCACTCGGTCAAGTTAGGACGTTTTACTATCCCTCAGGATAACCCTCACAGAACTACACTCATGAAATATTCACTCACAAATGAAAAGTTTACAATGAACCTCACACCACTAAGACTACAAATCTTCCTTGAAGAGTATTTTTTCACTAAAATCACTCTAGATCTTTTGTATTTTCAGTATGCAAAAGTTATTTAAAGATTCTAACCATCCTCTATTTATAGGAGATAGGTTTATTATACATAACCAAAGAGTTATTTACATGAATAGGTTTAATAAATCTTACTTGTTTTCTTTTATAAATAGCAAATTCATTTACACCAAAATTTATTTTCTTCTCATGAGTGCCAAGATGAGCCTTTGATTTATTACATTGAAAGCAGTCTTGTTTTTTATATTGGCGCAACTCATTTAAATTATCCATTCTTCTTTTCAAATCACCTTGTTCCTTTTTGAACATTTCATAAAGTTTGTTTGTCTATCAAGTTCAAAGTGTAAAACAGTCTCACTCTTTTTTAAGAAATCATTTTCAGTTTTCAATTTTTTATTTTCTTGAAAAAAACGTGAATTGTCTTGAAGAAGAAAGCTAATTTTATGTTTTAATTCCTTGTTTTTAGCATAAGATTCTTTCAAGCTATCATGCAATTTTATAATGAAAGATTCAAGATCATCATTAGTTTTATCATCACTTTCAAATTGAGAGTTAGAAGATGTTACCTCATCGTCTCCAATGGCCATAAAAGCCAATTGAGTAGATTCTTCTTCTTCTTCAATATCACCATCGGAGTTGCACTCATTCCATGTGAATTGAAAGTTGTTGAATCTTGATTTTCTTCCTTCTTTCTTCTTCACCATTGGACACTCACCTACGTAGTGTCCAGGTTGGTCGCATTCAAAACATTTATCAGTTTGCTTTTTATTGTACTCTTGCTTCCTTTTGTTTCTTGTGTTGCTGAACTGATTTGGGAATGAGTTGCTGTTTCCTCCTTTTCTGAACCTTCGTTTGTTGAAAATTCTCTTGAAACTTTTTACGATGAGAGCTAGATCACTATCATCAGCTCTTCTTTTGTTCTCTCACATTCTCATTTTCTTCATGGATTTCTTTAAATTTGTCTCTAATTTCTTTAGCGGACTTACAACCCTTGACTCTAATAGATTCATTTTAGTCTAAAGTACAATATAACACATTCATGGCTTTTGCATTTAAGGTGAGATGAGCTCTATCCACAGCAGTCAGTTCACTTCTTATTTTTGGTCTAGATCTGTGAGTATTTTTATCTATAAGAGAGGCATCATATGGACCTTCACTAATAATAAACCACAATTCAATATCAATTGATTACAAAAAGATAATCATTCTTTCTTTCCAACTTACATAATTTGACCCATTAAACATAAATGGTCTAATGACAGAATGTCCTTAAAAAAATATGGCATTATTGGTTGTCATATTTACTCCTAAGCCGATTGAGCTTAATCTCAAAGAGACCAAACTCTGATACCAATTGTAAGGATCGAAGACAACCAAGTGGAAGAGATAAACAATGTAAAGATCACAAACGTAACAATAAGTAAATAAAAATGAAAGAATTGCAAACCAATTAACTATCCAACTCCTCTTGAGCTTGTAGATTAATTCAAACAAACTTCTTCAAGTTGTTGAATTACAATCACTCTTGTGTACAAAGGAAGGTTCACCTCCTCCTTACCCCGAACTCCACTCGGTCAAGTTAGGACGTTTTGCTATCCCTCAGGACAACCCTCGCAGAGCTACACTCATAAAGTGTTCACTCACAAATGAAAAGCTTACAATGAACCTCACACCACTAAAACTACAAATCTTCCTTGAAGAGTATTTTCTCACTAAAATCACTCTAGATCTTTTGTATCTTCAGTGTGCAAGAGTTATTTGAAGATTCTGACCATGCTCTATTTATAGGAGATCAAGAAAGTGCTTCATTAATGCTTCCAACGGATAGAAAGTAGCTGAACAGTCAACTAGCCGTTGGTGATGTCAGACGTCCGATACTCTGATTTTCTGTGTCCGAATGAAGACAGTGAGTTCAAGACATTTTCTTAAGATTCTTAGGACATCCGGCCCTTCCACAATATATGTCTGAATGTAAACTTGCAAATCTTTCTTCATTTTTTTCGGACTTCTGGTGCTCTCAGTGTATTGCGTCCGAAGTACCGCAACGTTTATCGAACGTCCGGTACTGAGGTATTGTATGTCCGATCAAGGTCAGTGATCATAGAAGACTTGGCTTATTATCTTCGGACGTCCGAGTGTGAGTTCTTCATGCGTCCGAAGTTATTCGATGATTGTCGGGCGTCCGATATAGTCCTTTTGTGCGTCCGATAGCTATTTCAGCAATTTGTCAATCTTTGATCCTATTTTGGCTTCAAGTCTTTGACCTTGTTTTTGTTCCAAATCCTGAAACAATCTCTTCAAAAATTATTAGCAACATCCAATTGTTTTGTAATCATCAAAAGTTTTGGACTGAGATATACAGATGGGTTTAGGTCGAGTGAGATTAAGTACACCCTCGCCTAAGTATCCATTTAACATATACAAGGTACTTTGACAATTTATCATATAAACCAACCCAATTACTCATTCAAAATAGTTAGAGCGCAAATCAAGGCACTTTATATGGGTCCACCGACTCCGTCCGATTCGTCACTACCTGTGACAGAAGATTATACTCAACTATCAGTCAACCGACCATCATAAATGGAAGTAAGGACTAAAACAGCCAAGTCGGCAAAAAGGGCAAAGAAATGCATGTGTACATGCGCGAAAATTAAAACGGTATAAAAACAGGTTACACGGTTTTGACCATAACTAGAGATGTGGTTATCTGATCAAGCTGTACTAGGTAGCATCTCGAAGCTAAGACAAAGGGTTACAACTTTCATGAAAACAACTCAACCCAATTTTCAGTGGATCAAGGTTGAATTTGCAGATTACAGAACCAGAACTCCAAAGGCTGGTTTATACCTCTAGTGAAAATTTGGGCCGCACGCCCTTCGTGTTTACCTATTTTTTAACTATTTATGGCTTCATTATTTTTCTTAATTCAGCCCCAAAACACATACAGATAATCAATCTCATCACAATAGCCGTTCAATAGGCTCAAAATCATCCAAGTACAATACAAGTATAATAATCCAATCAGAAATCAAGTTTTGAAGGCAAAAGGCTAAAGGCAGATTCGACGTCCCTTAGCGTTTCGGTCACAACCGATGCTACACTTATCGGATTTGGGTGATTTTATACCATTTTGAAGCTAATACAAAGGTCTACAACTGTCATGAAGACCACTCAATCCAGTTCACAATTGATCTAGGTAAAAAGTACAGATTACAGAACCAGAAGGTCCTTATCAGTACGGTTGTCAGTACTAAATTCAAATGACAATAACTCAGGCTACACAATTCCATTTGAGGTGTTTTTGGATGCGTTGGAAAGCTGAAACATAGGGCTAAAAGTCTCGTGTTCTAGCCAAAGGTTAATTTGATACGGATCAAGGTGAAAAAATGCAGCTAAAATGAGAAAATGTCAAAACTGTCCACAAAACTATACCTATGGCTAAAAGGGTAATTTTGTCTTTCCACGTGCTACAGTGCTCGGATTGAACTAAAATTTTTTAGGCTGCTATAAAAAATTATTTCCTACAACTTTCATATTTTAACCTAAGGCTTATTCGGCCTTCATCATTGCTGAATGAAATTGGGCAGAACAGGATAACTTCAATCCTAAATTCTGGAATTTGATACATTCAAGTGATACTCTTCTTATTCTAGCTTGAACCACTACTTCACCTCCTTATCAAAGCTTATTCACATCTTATTCTATCTAAACAAGAAGAAATATAGTTGAACAATTCAAAACCCTAACTCACAAATTCTCCATAATCATCAAAACTAGTTGCATAGCTATCAATTAACTAAGAATATGAGTTGTGTAGCAACTTAAGCAAGATTAAGGGAAATAAAGATGATGGACAGCCAATATTAGGGCAGCAAACGAATCGAACCGCTCGCGAGCGGCTCGAGTCAAGCTCGAGTCGAGCTCGAGCTCAGAATATTAAGCTCGTTAGCTCGCGAGCCGGCTCGCGAGCTTGGGTATATATATATATATATATTTTTTATTTTTATTTAATAATAAAATTACGTATATTATATATATTTTTTATTTTTTATTTTCATAGTAAAATTACGTATATGTCCTTAATATTTTATTATTTATTAAGAAAAAAATATTATTTTATTTATTTATTTTTTAATAAAATATTTATTTTTTATTTTTTTTCGAGCTCGAAATTTGCCGGCTCGTCGAGCTCGAGCTCGAGCTCGAGCTTGGTAAAATTTAGTCGAGGCTCGGCTCGATTAGCTCAAAGCTCGACTCGGCTCGGCTCGTTTGCAGCCCTAGCCAATATACCTCACTAAGATGCTTGTAAGAGATATCCACCACCTCTCCTTATAAAGTTTTAGCACACCAAGCTTCCCAAGTGCTCAAAGAAAGGATTAATCGGTTTAGTTTCTTGATTTTCACCAAAACTATGCTAAAATCCCAAGATGAAATGAAGTTCTCTCCTCTTGTTTTTTCCCTCAATATCTCAGCCACCATAGCTGAAAATGAAGAGGAATGAAGGCCAACAAAGGTTATAAGGTTTAGTCCTAATTTGGGTCAAAGATGCATGGATTGCTTCCACTTGTCACCACCAATTTACGTCTAATTTTTTTTTCTTTTCTCTTGGTTTTTGAAGTCAACATTTTTGGCCACCTTGATCAGATTTAGAGCTGATATTTAGGCTCTAATAACAATGAGATTAACTTGATAAAATGGTGGTCAAATGGTATGTTCAATCGGTAATGAACGGTACCCGTCAGTTCACACCGTTTTTCCTTAATTCGCACGTACTAGGGTTTTCACTTATAATTCACTAACTTATTATTCTTATTTCTAATCACCCATTTAATTTCATCTAAAATTCACTCTTAATCACCCTCTTAATCACCAAATTGAATACACATTCCGTACCGATTACTCACACTACAAAAGACGTAAAAACCCTAGTTTATCGTAACAATGAACGTAAAAGGAAACCCTTATTTTTATGATTATTTGTAGCTATTGGGGAAGTGAATGTGTATTAAAGTTATTGTAAAGTAATAAATTCCAAATTAACTGGAATTTTAAGAAAAATATATAAGGAATTTTACAATTCCATATATTAAAATTAGGATTTCGACTAAAATATGAGAGATTTAAGAAAACCTGTTATTGACAAGTAAAACTAGGGTTTTGAGTACAAGTAGGGTTTCTAATCTTTAAAACAAAACAATGTCTTAAAACAAAAATAAAATAGAGAAACCGTAATATCCTAAAAGTTGAGGTATCACATGGCCGACCATCCCCCTTCCCATCTCCCCTCAAAAAAATTTCAGCTTTTGTCTTCCATTGTTGCTCCAAGAAAGCTCTCCAAAAATTGCTTCTTGTCTTGGGTCTTCTTGCAAGCTTGGACGAGGACTTAATCAAGGAAGGAATTTGGTGATTTAGAAGCTCAAAATCTAGTGTTTACTCTTCTTTTGGCAGCAAGGTAACAGCCCAAGAAAACCTTCAACTTTCCTTTCAAAGCTTAGTAGTAAGCTAGTCTAAGCTAGTTTAGTTGTTGGGTTGTTGGTGGGTTCACAAGAACCTTGACATTAGGTAGTGGACTTCAGGAGGCCTTATAGGTAGCTGCCCTGAGGATTTTGGTGTGTTTAATTGCTTGTTTCTTACTTGCTTTGACGAGATATGATGTAGTTTGAGTTGAAAAGTTCAAAAAAAAGCTAGAGGAAGATGCATGCATGCTGGGCAAAAATTCTGTCCATGTTGTTCAGCTTTTATTTCAAAATTTTGATGCTTGGTTGACTGTGAAATTGATGGATATATGTTGTATATTGTGTGTACAAAGTGCCTTTCAAAAATCGTTTCATTTGGTTGCACAAAACTTGAGCTTTGGCAAGATTCAAATATGGAAAAATGTATAGCAGGGGTTCTCAGACAGTGTTCTTTGTTCGAACATAACTCTCTGTACAAATGTCAAAATTGAGTGCCATTTGCGGCATTCAAAACTAAACATTCGTAGCTTTCCAATGGTATAAAAATCTCTTGCTGGTTCATTTTGAGTGAACCGCAGTGAGTCGGCAAACTTGGCTGTTCTGTTTTGACCGTTTATACGAATGAAACTGGAAGCTGCATCTTGTGGCTTGATTTTGTCCCGCTTGTGAAAAGATTTTCAAAATGATGTCTTCTAATAAATTGTAGCATTTTGAACTAGTTTCCAACGCCACTAACCATTCTCAATTTGAGTTTTGTATAGAGTTAACTATGACTTGATTTCAAAAATGCGACAAAGCTGGGAAACTGGAAGTTTTTCCTTCCTTGTTGGCCGAATGGTCAAACCTGTTTTGGGAGGTTATATTTCAAAAATTTTAGTGTCATTTAACCATAAAATGCTTATTAAATGCTTCTGGAACCTTGGTTTAAAAAATGGAGTGAATTGGGATTGATTTCATTACACAAAAACCTTTGGAAAGAAAGAAAGAGTGGGTTGGCAGATTTGCTTTGAAAATTTCATGAACTTTAGTCATTTTTTAACTGCCTTCCCACATGAGTTTTTTCCTGTAATTTGATAGAGAGGTAGTCCACATATGAAAGTTTAAGTGTACCAAATTTGGTATAATTTCAATACCATTTCGATATCCAAATAATGCCCCAAATATTGTTGTTCAAATCTGGAAATTCACTGATCAGTTTGCAAAATTTAGCCGACTTTGAACTGTTATATCTTGATGCTCAAAACCCCGAATTTAGTTCCATTTGTTGTGTTTGAAACTTTGTTTGAAACTCTTATTGTTTTATGAATTTCAAAGGGCTGATTCCATTTGTACAAATTTTCCTGAATTTCCAAACTTTACAGAATTTACAAGCCTGTTTTTCTCTGTCCTGTCTAGAACAGTGACTTTGAGCTAAACTTTGAATGATTTTGAATTGGAGTCTGAGAAAAGTGTCTTCTAGAAAGTTTTAGTGCATTGAGTCTAGTTTCCAACGGTATAAAGTTTTCAATTTTGGACCTAAGGAACTCGAGATACGATTTTTCCAAATAGTATCACTTAAACTAGAAATTTTCTGTTTTCAACCAAATTGCTCTTTTAAGAACTTTCCACCTTCCTTTGCAATTGTTGAACTGTTTTAAGTGTAGCTTCACGGTTTAATATGAGATCTCTTTGAAATTTAAACTCCATTTCGAATCTTAGTTTCCAAGGGATTAATCTCCTTTTTGTGATCCTTCTTGACTCTATAATTTCCCTTGTTTATAACACTTCTCTTCATACTGGAATTATAGACTTCAACCCTATTCTTATGGTCTCAATTTTCATGAGTTGGAAACCAAAAAGGGAGCTTTTTTATTAGAGTAATTCTTGGTGAATTTCACTAGTTTTATACTTGAATCTTGGAACCTTAACTTTGATATCTTTCTATAAAAATGAGTGGAGTTTTAAACGAGTTTTAACTCCGTTAGTTTGGATAATGTGCATGCTCCTTACTTTTTAAGGTTTGGGCATGAGATTTAAAGTTTTGAGAAATGAAAATCATTTACTCTTTTCTTCGATTTTCGTGTTGAAAGTGAATATAGTACTTTCTCTTGGATATGAGATTACTTACCACGACTTAAATAAAAAACCACCTTCGAACTCTCTTGAGCATTATTTTAACGATTTAGCTAGAAAAACTTCTTTAATTTAGCTCGAACTTGTGACCTTGAGAGTGAGTAGTGAGAAAATGTCTTTCTTTTAACCGTGGTCGAGCACTTAGATAACTATGATTATATATGTCTTAGGTGGTCACGAGGATTTCAAAGAATTCTTTTGACTTCTCGCTTCACTCTTATTTTGCCCTTGGCTAGTGATAAGTGTCAAGTGCATGTTAAAGGCTTATGTGATTGAAATGTTAATTGTACAAGTGTTATACATGATACGTAAACTTGCCGAGACGAGGGTGTACTTTATCGCTCTCATTTTCTCTCTCTTTTAATTATGTGATACTTATTACATGAATGCATATGTTTGGTAATTGTACATGAATATGTTTAACTTGTGAACTCTAAACGGATGCATGTACCACACCCTGCTCGGGTGGGAGGTGTCTCTCATACCGTCTACCACACCAATTCGGGTAGGAGGTACCTTTCATGTCGACTCAAAACTATAAATAATTCTAAATCGATTGGTGTAATGTCTCATCAACCACTTATACTTCTGGGGAGAACTCCAACCCATTGGCCAACTATGTAACACGAGCCGGCAAGGGATTGGTCGAAAAGTTTGGTGTACCATGGGAAACATTATAGTTTGATCTTTTAAGGTCTTACTTGGCATACTCGAGTAGTATCGCCCATACCGTGCGTATTTGATTATGGATCCGAAGGGTGAATTGATGGATGGGGGAAGTAAGTGGAGTTTCTACGGAATTAATACCTATCTAGTTGACGGAGTGTCATCACGTGGAGGTATTGGATTGAGCCTTGGTAAAGCAAATGGAGATTAGCTCTTGAGAGCTCCCGTATCCTTACTGATTGTGTTTTGGTTTCCTTTGTGAGTTATATGAATATCATGGTGGTCTTCTTGTATAAACTTGAATGTTAGTTGTACTTATTTGTTTGCCTGTTTTTCTTGGCCTCACTGTGCGTTAACTCATCCTATTCCATTTTTTATTCCTTAACAGAAGAGTGACATGAAGGAAGTGATTGGAAGATACTAGCGAAAGATAGTCTTTTGTATAGTTTGGTATTTTGTAACTGACTTTTGGAAAATTTTAAGATTTGGAACTTGATGTAGTTGCCTTGAGATTTGTATCCTTGGATGTATTTGTATAATGAAATATTATAGCTGTGTTATTATTTTGGCATATTTAGATGTAGTTATTGGAATCGATCTATTTTTTTATTTAAGAATTGTAGTGAGTCCCGGTGAGAGTTGGGCAGGAGGTCCGCTGAACCCTTTGATTCGCCTTAGAGGGAGGTGGGATCGTCACAGTTGGTATCAGAACTTAGGATTCAGATCTTTGTAATGTGTCCTAAGTTTAAAAGTTTAGGATGCTAAACTGTGGGATTTGATTGTGTATTAAGTGCAATGTGACCTTGGAGCTTGATGTTTTAACGAGTAGTATTGAAGTGTTTGTATTTAATTAGAGTGATGTTGAATGCTAGTGTTTTTCATTTTTTTTTATAAAATTAAATCCTTATACATCTATGATTTAATGTCTTGAGGACCCCACTTTGAGTTTGAAAATGAGATATCTTTTGCACTCCTTTTGGTTTGACTTATTACCCTAGCCTGTATAGGAACTTTTATCTCGAATTTAGTGAGAAAATTTGTATTCATTGGAAGTTTTAGGCCAAGAATTTAGAAAGTAATTTAGGCTTTTGGATGAAATTTGAAATTTATAATCATTCGAATGATGTGATTTGATATCGTGGATTTTTCTAGTTTTGTCCCTAACTAGGCTTATGGTTTTCCTTCTTTTGATCCTATTTATAATAGTAGGGGTGGTCTACACCGTGAGATCTTTTGTATTTTGCCTGCATGTACTCCTATATTTAGTGGCACTTAGTTGCCTATGTCCTATATTTGATACTATTAACTCGTTGTATGCACCTTGACATGTAACATGACTTCTAATTTATGTAAATATCTATACTTTGAATTAAGGTGTTCATGCAATGTGTACATATTTTTCAATTCATGCACTTATATTTTTTCTCTTTTATTATGCGCTTAAAATCTTGCTAAATGGATAGGCAGGGACGTGGTCGGGGGCGTGGGCGTGAGCATGGGGTTCGGCAACCCTGCACTCCCAAGAGAGGTGAGGGATCCGCGACTGGACCAAACCAAAATCCTAGAAACAAAGAGGGTGACCAAGTGGCTACAGCCATTAACCGCATGATCAATGTTCTCGAGCGCTTAGCTGAGCGCCAAGGACCTGAACCAGTCAACCAACCTAGGAACTAAGAGAGGGGTGAGGATAGAGTCCTAGAGCGATTCTTGAAGTTCGCACCACCTAGGTTTTATGGAGGGTCTGATCCCGAGATAGCAAAAAATTTGTTTGAAAGGATGGTGGAGATTTTTGCTGTTTTAGATTATGTCGAGGAAAGGCAAATGAATTTTACCATTTTTCAGTTTGAGGGAGCGGCACACGCTCGTGGTGAAATGTTATAAGGGCGAAGTGGGAAAGAGAACAAATCCCTTAGACTTAGGCCAATTTTGAGAGGGAGTTTAATGTCAAATTTCTTTCGCCTATAATACAAGAGAGGAGGAAGGATGACTTTATGAAGTTGAAACAAGAGTTACTAAGTGTGGCCGAGTATGAGGAGCGATTCACTAAACTTTTCAAATTTGCCCTTGAGCTTTTGGTCACGGAACGAAAAATGATAAAGAGGTTTATTTAGGGGTTAAATGTAGAAATCCAAAAATTCCTAGCAGCTGCCCAGATTACCGCTTTTACGGATGCCTTGGATAAGGCACAGAGGGTAGAGAATGCTAAGTCTCAATCTAAGGTTTTTCATGCTAGAAAAAGGGGTAAGCCAAGCGATACCCCTGAGCAGTCTGAGAGGACTTCCCAACCACTTAAAATGGAAAAAGGGGCTGGAGGAATGAAGATGCCTAAAAAAATCGGGAGAAACTCCATCAAGGGAAGCCCCGCCAAAAGGAAATTAGAGTAGGCAAGTTCAACAAAAAGGGAATTCTCAAACTGCTCAAGCCGTGACTCGTCACGTAACTTATGGATACTGTGGCAAGATTAACCACACTGAAGTCGAGTGCTAGAGAAAGCAAGAAAAATGTCCGAGGTGCGGTAGTACCGAGCATAAGTTTTCAAATTGCCCTAGAGCTTATCAGGAACGAGAAAATTCTCAACAACCTGCTAGATCCACCGCAAATCAGTTGAGTGCCAAAAGGAGTGATTAATGCTAATGATAGTAAGAGGGATCCAAGTATTGGAAACTCTACGAGTAGGGATGGATATGATCCCAATCGACAAATAGGGATTGTAGTTTTACCCTAAGTTAGACTGGCACTTTTACAGGTTGTAATTGTGTATAGGGGATGACATCCTTTTGTTGTTTTGTATATTGCGACTTAGCATGTTTTGCTATGATCTTGTTGTTTCCCTTTTCCTTTTGAAAAGATTTAATGAAGTTATCCTAACTCGATGTAACTATTATGATCTTTTATAATATATGAAAAATCTACTTTGCTTTAATTGATTTTACAGCTGATATATATAATTATTATTCCACACCTTTAGACATGCGATATGATCATGAACGGCACCTAAGGTAGTTTAAAAAAAATTCTGAGAGAGCACTAACTTTTGTTAAGGTCAATAAGTGTGAGTTTTGAATGAGAGAAGTAGGATTTGATAAAAATTGTTATATAAAGAAATGCCGGTAAAGATTTCTGATCGAAAGGTGAAAGAGTTACGACGCAAGCAAACCCCTAGTAAAGGTCTTATGGAGAAATCATAAAATGGGGAAAGCAACTTAGGAAGTAGAAGAGGAGATCCAGAAGAAATATTCAGAGTTGTTCCTAGATCAAGATATGAATTTTGAGAACAAAATTCTTTTAAGGGAGGAAAGATGTGAGAACCCGAATTTTTATTTTACTTACTTTTATTTCATTTTACTGGCTCATTTAATTATTTATTTACCCATTTACTCTAAATAATTTATTTCATTCATTTCAAATCCAATTGTACGCAAAAATGTGTCATTTATATTTTTAAAATATTTCGTTCGCAAATTTAATTTTTCTACGGTTCGTTTAGCGAGAAATAGTCAACGTACATTTTTTGAAGTAAATTCGGTCCGAAAGTGCAATAATCTTAGAGAATTAAGAATGACCAATAGTAGACTAAGAAAAATTAATTGAGGGATTAGATGTGAGTGAGTTAAGTTAAACTCAATTTGGAGCACTAATGGCTCACTAATCAATCGTTGATTTTTGGGGCCAAGACCACCTTTATGTCATTTCTCTTGTCACTCAATCAAGTTACCCAACTACCACACAAACACTCTTCCTTCTCCTCTACACTTGGCAGGCCATCCCCCTTCGCATCTCCCCTCAAAAAATTTTCAACTTTTGTCTTCCATTATTGCCGCAAGAAAGCTCTCCAAAAATTGCTTCTTGTCTTGGGTCTTTTTGCAAGCTTGGAGGAGGACTTAATCAAGGAAGGAATTTGGTGATTTAGAAACTCAAAACCTAGTATTTACTCTTTTGGCAGCAAGGTAACAACCCAAGAAAACCTTCAACTTTCCTTTCAAAGCTTAGTTGTAAGCTAGTCTAAGTTAATTTAGTTGTTGGGTTGTTGATGGGTTCACAAGAACCTTGACATTAAGTAGTGGACTTGAGGAGGCCTTATAGGTAGCTGCCTTGAGGATTATGGTGTGTTTAATTGTTTGTTTGTTACTTGTTTTGATGAGATATGGTGTAGTTTGTGTTGAAAAGTTCAAAAAGAAAGCTAGAGGAAGATGCATGCATGCTGGCCGAAAATTCTGTCTATGTTGTTCAGCTTTTATTTCAAAATTTTGATACTTGGTTGACTGTGAAATTGATGGATATATGTTGTATATTGTGTGTACAAAATGCCTTTCAAAAATCGTTTCATTTGGTTGCACAAAACTTAAGTTTTGGCAAATTTCAAATATGGAAAAATGTATAGTAGAGGTTCTCGGACAGTGTTCTTTGTTCAAATATAACTCTCTGTACAAAAGTCAAAATTGAGTGCCATTTGTGGCATTCAAAACTAGACATTCGTAACTTTCCAATAGTATAAAAATCTCCTGCTGGTTCATTTTGAGTGAGCCACAGTGTCGGCAAAGTTGACTGTTCTGTTTTGACTGTTTATACGAATGAAACTGGAAGCTGCATCTTGTGGCTTAATTTTGTCCAACTTGTGGAAAGATTTTCAAAATGATGTCTTCTAATAGATTGTAGCATTTTGAACTTAGTTTCCAATGCCACAACCATTCTCAATTTGAGTTTTGTATAGAGTTAGATATGACTTGATTTCGAAAACGCGACAAAGTTGGGAAACTAGAAGTTTTTCCTTCCTTGTTGGCCAAATGGTCAAACCTGTTTTGGGAGGTTATATTTCAAATATTTTAGTGTCATTTAACCATAAAATTCTTATTAAATGTTTTTGGAACCTTGGTTTCAAAAATGGAGTGAATTGGAATTGATTTCATTGGACAAAAACCAATGGAAAGAAAGAAAGAGTGGGTTGGCAGATTTGCTTTGAAAATTTCATGAATTTTAGTCATTTTGTTAACTGGCTTCCCACATGAGTTTTTGCCTATGATTTGATAGAGAGGTAGTCCATATATGGAAGTTTAAGTGTACCAAATTTGGTGTAATTTCAATACCATTTCGATATCCAAACAATGCCCCAAATATTGCTCTTCAAATCTGGAAATTCACTGATCAGTATGCAAGATTTAGCCGATTTTGAACTGTTATATCTTGATGCTCAAAACCTTTAATTTAGTTTCGCTTGTTGTGTTTGAAATTCTATTTGGAACTCTTATTGTGTTACATATTTCAAAGGCTGATTCCATTTCTACAAATTTTGCCAAGTTTCCAAATTTTACTGAATTTACAAGCCTGTTTTGCTCTGTCCTGTTTAGAATCGTGATTTTGAGCTAAAATTTGAATGATTTTGAATTGGTGTCTGAGAAAAGTGTCTTCTAGAAAGTTTTAGTTCTTTGAGTCTACTTTCTAATGGTATAAAGTTTTCAATTTTGGACTTAAGGAACTCGAGATATGATTTTTCAAATTAGTGTCACTCTAAACTAGAAATTTTCTGTTTTCAACCAAATTGCTCTTTTAAGAACTTTCCACCATCCTTTGCAATTGTTAGACTGTTTTAAGTGTAGTTTCACGATTTAATATGAGATCTATTTGAAATTTAAGCTCCATTTCAAATCTTAGTTTCCAAGGGATTAATTTCCTTTTTGTGATCTTTCTTGACTCTATAATTTCCCTTGTTTATAACACTTCTCTTCATACTGGAATTATAGACTTCAACCCTGTTCTTATGGCCTCAATTTTCATGAGTTGGAAACCAAAAGGGAGCTTTTTGACTAGAGTAATTCTTGGTGAATTTTACTAGTTTCATACTTGAACTTGGAACCTTAACTTTGATATCTTTCTATGAAAATGAGTGGAGTTTTAAATAAGTTTTAACTCCATTAGTTTAGATAATGTGAATGCTCCTTGCTTTTTAAGGTTTGGACATGAGACTTAAAGTTTTGGAAAAGAAAACCATTTACCCTTTTCCTCGATTTTCGTGTTGAAAGTGAAAATGGTACTTTCTCTTGGATATGAGATTACTTACCATGACTTGAATCAAAAATCACCTTCGAGCTTTCTTATGCATTATTTTAACGATTTAGCTAGAAAAGCTTCTTTAATTTAGCTCGAACTTGTGACCTTGAGTGAGAAAATGTCTTTCTTTTAATCTTTGTCGAGCACCTAGGTAACTATAATTGTATATGTCTCAGGTGGTCACGAGAACTTCGAAGAGCTCGTTTGACTTCTTGTTTTACTCTTATTTTGCCCTTAGCTAGTGGTGAGTGTCAAGTGCATGTTAAAGCTTATGTGATTGAAATGTTAATTGTACAAGTGTTATATATGATACGTAAACTTGTCGCGGCGAGGGTGTACTTTATCACCCTCGTCCTTTCTCTCTTTTAATTATGTGATACTTGTTATATAAATGCATATGTTTGGTAATTATATATGAATATATTTAACTTGTGATTTCTAAACGAATGCATGTAGCACACCTTGTTCAGATGGGAGGTGCCTCTCATACAGTTTCAGTGCTATAATCGATTCTCTAAGCGATAGCATGTACCACACCAATTCGGGTGGAAGGTACCTCTCATGTCGACTCAGAACCATAAATAATTTTAAGTCGATTGGAGTGATGTCTCATCGACTCAGTTTTCTAAGTGATAGCATGTACCATACCAATTCGGGTGGGAGGTACCTCTCATGTCAATTCAGAACTATAAACAATTGTAAGTCGATTGGAGCGATGTCTCATTGACCACTTATACTTTTGGAGAGCACCCCAACCCATTGGCCAACTGTGTAACTCGAGCTGGTAAGAGTTTAGTCGAGAAGCTTGGTGAACCATGGGAAACATTATAGTTTGATCTTTTAAGATCTTGCTTGGCATACTTGAGTAGTATCGCCCACACCATGCATGTTTGGTTACGGGTCTGAGAGGGTGAAATGATGGATGGGGGAAGTAAGTGGAGTTTTCACGAAATTAATACCTACCCAATTGATGAAGTGTTATCATGTGGAGGTATTGGATCGAGCCTTGGTAAAGTAAGTGGGAATTAGCTCCTGAGAGTTCCCGTATCCTTATTGATTGTGTTTTGTTTTTCTTTGTGAGTTATATGAATATCATAGTGGTTTCTTGTATAAACTGTAATGCTAGTTGTACTTATTTGTTCGCCTGCTTTTCTTGGCCTCACTGAGCGTTAACTCATCCCATTCCATTTGTTATTCCTTAACAGGAGAGTGATGTGAAGAAAGTGATTGGAAGATACTACTGATGGCTAGTCTTTTGTATAATTTGGTATTTTGTAACTGATTTTTGAGAAATTTTAAGATTTGGAACTCGATGTAGTTGACTTGAGATTTGTATCCTTGGATGTACTTGTGCAATGAAATATTATAGTCGTGTTATTATTTTGGCATATTTAGATGTAGTTATTGGAATAGATCTTTTTTTTTATTTAAGAATTGTAGTGAGTCTCGACGAGAGTTGGACAGGCGGTCCGTCAAACCCTCTGGTTCGCTTTAGGGGGAGGTAGGGTCGTCACAAGGAAGAATGAAGAGATTTCAAGGAAAATTTACAAGATAAAAACTAGAGAAGTCTTTGGTCAAAGTTCACTTAATGGCCAACACTTATCATCCAACTATTTCCTTCTTCTTTTTTCTTCTTTTCCTCTCTTTTTTTGTCAAAAATTTTGGCTAGCATGCTAAAGAAAAATAGGGATGGAAAAATAAAAGATAAATAAGAAGATTAGGGAAAGAAAGTCTTGATCAAGTGGTGTCTTTAACCGGTAACAAGCAGCGCAAGTCGATTCAAGCCTATTTCTTTGTCTCTCTTGTATTTTTTATTTATGATTCACTAATTTACTCTTAGCACTTTTAATAACATATTTTCTCTTACTTAAAACCCTCTTTTATCAACTAAATGTAATGCACACACCTCACCGATTGATCATACTATCCCAATGCACCATAAAACTTAGCATGCACCAAACTATAAAAGTAAAAGTAAAACTCTTGACTCTATTATTTATTACAACTATTAAGGGAAGTAAATTAGTATTAAAGAAATTATAAATTAACTTATTCAAAATAAAAGAGAATTATAAGAAAGGGAAAATGGCCAATTTCATCCCTATACTTTTTTATAGTGTCAATTTAGTCCCAATATAATTTTTTTGGCCAATTTGATACCTATACTTATTTTGCGTTACCAATTGAGGAACGCCGCGGCGGCGCCACCATGTAAATTCGATTAACCTACTAATTGAGCAACTAAGCAAGGGTATTTCGGTCACTTCACTGCTTCTTCATTTTTCACTTTTTCTTCTTCATCTTGCTTATCGCCATCCACAGAAGCCATAGCCGGAGTAGCAGATCCGTCTCACTCCAACTCGAGGACAGATGCCAGTGACGTACGCGAGACCAGGCTTTCAGTTTTGGGAATATTGGGGCTTTGCTGAAGAAGCTCTACTGGATTTCAGTTTCCTCTGCTGTTCTGTTACTAGCTATCATCAATTAGAAATTTCTCCTCTGCAAACCAGTAGAGCTCCCACTCTCTCTCTCTTCTTTTCCCAACTATTTCAATACGATTGAGGCCCAAAAGGACTTGCTCTGGAGTAATATGTTTTGGGGACTTCACATAAAGTGATTTTTATCACTTTTTTTATTCTTTAGAGGACCTCATACCTGATATTGTGAGGCCCCAGTCCGTTTGTAAGCTGATATGAGGGTTATTCGTAAAACGGTGGGATGGAATTCGGGTTTTAAGGCTAAGGAGAAAAACCCTAACCTCGGTTAAGGTTGAAAACCCTAGTTTATTTTATTAGAAAGTTTAAGTGGGGTTTTTCTTTATCGCCCGCCTTTTCTACATTTTTCTTTATTAGAACTTTCCCCAGATAATTCTTATGAGTAAATATAGGTTTTAGATGATTTTTCTAGTATCGGTTAGTTTTTGAGAAATTAAAGATATATAACAGACGTGGGACCCGCCAGTACGAAAAGTTCGGAAAAATTCGGCCAATTAGGTTAAGTTCCGGACACTGGGTGAAATTTATCGGGTGTTAAGAGATAAGTAGAGGTTGTGATGTGATTGATGTGAGAGAGAAAAAGGATAGAGATGCTTTAAATGGAGTGACAAGTGTCACTATCTCATTGGTTGGACTTGTTGGACAACTATTCACCTTTTTGACTTTTTACCATTTAGTTAAAATATCTCAAAAACTTACCAAAAATTCACTCTTTCCTCCTCCCTCTTGGTCGGCCATCTTGAGCAAAGAAGAAAGAAAACTCTTCCAATTTCTAGCTTCTATCTAGCTCAAATCTTCCAAAACAATCACATAAACTTGTTTCTACTCCATAAAATCTCTTCATTAGGTGTTATTTAGTAGTTTGGTGAAGTGTTTGGAGAAGCTAAGGTGTCAAGCAACTCTCTCTCTCTTGTTTTACTAGGTGAGTACTGAATGAACCTTCTCCTTCATCTAATGAAGCTTAATTGATGCCTAGTGATAGATAAAGTGATGAATTTTGTGGTTATTTCTTGCTTTTGGATGAATTGATGAAGTTTTCAATTTATTGGTGATTTTTCTGGTTTAATATGATCATGATGGTGTGGCTATCTATGATGATTGGAAATGATGTTTAATAACTCTAGTAGGTGTAAATGATTGATAATTGCAAGCAATTCTTGGTTTGGAAGAAAATTTGGAAGACTAGGGTTTCATATCCCTCATTTCTGTCCGGTTTTGTATCTCATGGATAGAGGCAGAATTGGCCTTAGCTTAAAACATAAAAGTTGTAGGTATTGATGTGTTAGAGGTGACTGTAAAATTTCAGGTCAATCGGAGTAGTGTAGAATGAGAAAAGTCAAAATTACTATTGCTGTTCTGGATTCATCCGAATGTAAGAACAGAGTCTGAAATTGGTTGTTTTGGCTGGAATATCTTTGGAATTGGATGTTAAGGTCTTCTGATGAAATGTATCCCCTTAAGTTCTATATATGTCTGTAAAATTTCATGTCAAACGGAATAGTGTATTCTGAGTTATAGACAGAACACTCAGGCCTGTTTTAGCCATTAGTTTGTGTACGTTTTGAATTTCAGCTTCTGACCGTGGGTTTTCCGTTTTGATCCAGTATGATCTGGGTGTCAACTCCTTCATAAGAAATGTAGATCTTGGTCTCAGCTTCGAAACGGTATAAAGTGCGTCAAAATCCAAGTTCCGTAGCTTCCGTTATGATCAAAACAAGATTGATCGTCAGAACTGCCTTGTATCTGGACAGTTCTGACGGGTACTTTGGCACTCAATTTTCGTTCTGTTCTGAGTGGATTCAGGTCTTGGCCAAAACATCAAAGTTTTAGCCTTATGTCTCAGATTTCTAATGCCTTTGGAATTTCCTGATTTGGACTTGTGAGCTAGAAGTTATGGTCCAGTAAACAGACCCCGTCTGTCATTCAAAATGCAAACTTCTGGTACCGTTTTCCATGATTTCGACTTGTGTTGATTCGGATCTAGTTTAGGGTGTCTTCATGAGAATTGTAGCCCTTCCTCATAGCTTCGAAACGGTGTCTCGTTCACCTTGATCCGATATTCCTAGCCTAACTTTTGATCAAAACGGTTTGAGATGGCCGATTTGGCCGTTTCCGTTTGCCGTTCCGCGCGAGCGCGTGTGCCGATTTTTGCCGTTTTGCTTGTTTTGGATCTGTTAGTAGCTGTTTGTGATATAATGTGATAAAATCTTCTATTTCAGACAGTGGTGAGCTAGGCGGAGCCGGTGGGGCCCACTACTAGCGAACACGCGCGAAGCGATTTTGCTTTAGTACTACTTTTGGTATTTTGAGTAAGTATTCAGGCCGCTCTTGTGTGTTCGTTGCTTATGTGTTTCGATTTGTATGAAGAGGGTACCTAGGCGAGGGTGTACTTTATCGCACTCGACCTAGACCCTAATTTGCGCACATATCTGTACATGGCTTGTGTATATAAGCAATTTTGGAACTAAAACCCTTGAGCTTGTGGCTCAGGGTAACTTTTGAATAATTTTGTGCAATTTGTGAGTTTGGGGCTGATCTCAACACCTCGATGGACTATTCGAGCGGGTTAGGGCTTGGTCGAAGTCAGTCCAACTTGAATTGAGGTCACCAAGTTTGTGAATCCGGTTCACCGAGTTGTGAACCAAGTTTGTGACCCGAGCTTGTGACTCAAGCTCAAGTTTGTGATTTCGTTCGCCCGGGCAAGTTTGTGAGGTGACTGGCCAGTGAGGGTGATAAGGTGTCCGATGGGTGTACAAGTGAAGTTCTACGGACCTTATTTATGGTCGACGGAGTGTCGACAGGAGATCAAAAATGGCAAATGACTTGGCTTTGGAGCCATATGTATCCTTATCATGTGATGTTATTTTTCTGCTTTTTCTTTACTCCTACTGTGTAAATGTGGTTACGTGAAATTTACGTTTTTACCCCTGTTTACTTACTAAGCTTCTAGCTTACCCCGTTTCCTTTGTTTTCCTTAGCAGGGGACGACGCGGGGAACTTTGGGACTCTGCCGTTAGTATAGTTAGGTCTCGTTTGTAATAGTTGGACAGTTAGGATGTTTGTTTTTGTTTTGGTGGTTTGTATAAGGACCCTCCTTAGGGTCTACCTTCTACTGGTTGTTGTTATAGTATATTAGAGAGGTTTGACTTGATGCTTTTGAAGATGTAAATAGAACTTTTGGTGGTTGTTTATATTATAAACAGTTCTCTTTTGATTAATATCGTTTTATTAGTTTTGTGTTTCGAGTCCTGGTGCGAGCTAGGCAGGCGGCCCGCCGATACCCTTGGGTTCGTCCTTGGGAGAGGTGGGGTCGTCACAGATATATTTTTTTTTTGGCAAAACCCGTACCCGGGGGGGATGCCAGCCCCAACTTTTATTGATAAAACAAAATTAAAACAGAAAAAGGGAGTCACCTCCCCAATGCAAAGACTATGCGTACAAGAACCCTATCTTAACCCTCCTCTCTTACCCAACGAATCCCAGGCACACTACGTGAGTCAAGCAAAACCGAGGACCGGATGATTGCCGGCAACTAATGAAAGTGGTCGTATTCCCGTACACCTATAGCTCCAATATCTGCTAGCCTATCTGCCACCGAGTTAGCCTCATGGAACACATGCGCAATGGTGGCCGAGAACCCGTCCAAAAGTCTTCTAATCTTCCTCAAGCAATTACATAAAGGCCACTTCGCAATGACCCCAGAGATAATCAAATGCACCAAGGTTTTAGAATCCACTTCTACCAACGATGGGCGAATGCCCCGTTGTGAACACAACTGCAAACCAAAAAGTAAAGCCAAACCTTCGGCCTCCAAAACATCATAATCCCCAAATTCTTTGTAAAAAGCAACATCCCCTTTTCTTTTATTTTTTTGGAAGAATTTAAATTATGTTGGGTAGTTGATCTTTGACCCAGCAGCTTCTTCACGTTGACGCAGAACGGAGAGTACGACTTGCTGCCCAATTTTCAATATTATCAGACTCGGATCCCCGATCCCCATCCCCCCTCCTCACCCACCATTTTAAATTATGTGGCCAATTTTGCTCTCTGACTATTTTGTAGAGAGAGGACATAGTTGAATATAAACATGTGCAATGGTTCCAAGAGGAAAGATTGTGCTGTTGATTTGGCCATGGGGGATTTTGTCTCTAGTTCTTCAGAGTTGCTCGAGTTCTCAGCATCTGATGATCTTTCTGCCTTTATGGTTGCTGTAGAAAGGGAGGGACATGGTATTGATGAGTTGGCTGTGTGGTATGGTCGAAGAATTGGTTCAAAGGAGATGGGGCTTGAGGAGAGGACACCTCTCATGATCGCTTCTATGTTTGGCAGCAAAAGGGTTGTCAATTACATCCTGGAAAAAGGTGGGATTGATGTCAACAAAACTTGTGGTTCTGATGGTGCTACTGCCCTCCATTGCACTGTTGCGGGTGGTTTTGCTGCTTCACTTGAGATTGTCAGGCTACTGCCCTCCCTTCCTGACATAAAGAATGGTATATACGGGACGGATGAGTTTAGGATGTATACATTTAAGATCAAGCCTTGCTCGAGGGCCTACTCGCATGACTGGACTGAATGTCCCTTTGTTCACCCTGATGAAAATGCTAGGCGGCGTGATCCAAGAAAGTATCATTACAGCTATGTTCCTTGCCCTGATTTTCACAAGGGTACATGCCAGAGGGGAGACGCATGTGAATATGCACATGGAATTTTTGAGTGCTGGCTTCACCCTGCCCAATATCGTACTCGTCTGTGCAAGGACGAGACTAATTGTACAAGAAGGGTATGTTTCTTTGCCCACAAACCTGAAGAGTTACGGCCCCTGTATGCTTCCACTGGTTCAGCAGTGCCTTCCCCTAGATCATTCTCTTCCAGTGCTTCGACGTTTGATATTGCATCAATCAGCCCACTCGCCCTTAGTTCTCCTTCTATCATGATGCCTCCACCCTCAACACCGCCGATGACTCCTTCTGGAGCCTCTTCCCCTATTGGTGGATCTATGTGGCCAAACCAGCCCACCCTTGCACCTCCAAACCTGCAGTTGCCTGGCAGCAGGTTGAAAGCTGCCATAAATGCTAGAGATATTGATTTAGATGCTGAACTACTTGGTCTAGATGGTAATCGTCAGTGGCGCCAGCAGTTGTTGGATGACTTGTCTAGCCTTTCAATATTATCATACTCGGATCCCCAATCCCCATCCCCATCCCCTCCTCACCCTCCTCCTCCTCTTTAGCAAAGCCCCAATATTCCCAAAACTAAAAGCCTGGTCTCGCGTACGTCACTGGCATCTGTCCTCGAGTTGGAGTGAGACGGATCTGCTACTCCGGCTATGGCTTCTGTGGATGGCAATAAGCAAGATGAAGAAGAAAACGTGAAAAATGAAGAAGCAATGAAGTGACCGAAATACCCCTGCTTTGTTGCTCAATTAATATGTTAATCGAATTTACATGGTGGCGCCGCCGCGGCGTTCCTCAATTGGTAACTCAAAATAAGTATAGGTATCAAATTGGCCAAAAAAATTATATTGGGACTAAATTGACACTATAAAAAAGTATAGGGACGAAATTGGCCATTTTCCCTATATGAAAATATAAATGAATTTTCTAGTATTCACACTCTCTCCCCTTAAAAGAATTTCAACGTCGAAATTCATACTTTTACTCGTAAATAGTTCAGGGTATTTCTCTTGCATATCCTCCTTTTATTCCCAAGTTGTTTCCTTTACCTCATGGTGTTTTCATAGAACATTAACCAATGAAATTTGCTTATTTCTCAAATCTTTCATATTTCGGTCTAATAGTCGAATAGGTCGTTCCTGTGAGGCCCCAGTCAGTTCGTAAGTTGATATTAGGGTTATTCATTATTCGGTGTGGTGAAATTAGGGTTTTAGGGCTAAGGAGGAAACCCTAATCTCGGTTAAGATTGAAAACCCTAGTTTATGTATTATTATTCGTAGGTTCGAGCTATAATTTATATTCGGTGTTCTAGTGTGTGTTTTGGCATATGTAAGTTTAGGATTCGTTTTAGTTTACAAAGGTTTAGCAAGTTGAAATGGTTAGCAAACTCTAGATTAGCAAACCTCTAGTGTTACAATTTATTAGAAAGCTTAAGTGGAGTTTTATTTATCGCCCGCCTTTTCTACATTTTCTTTATTAGAAAATTCCCCAGATAATTTTTTTATGAGTAAATATAGGTTTTAGATGATTTTTCTAGTATCAGTTAGTTTTTGAGAAATTAAGAACGTATATCGGACGTGGGACCCACTAGCGCGGAAAGTTCGGTAAAATTCGGCAAATTAGGTTAAGTTTTGGATACTGGGTTTAATTTACCGGGTGTTATGAGATAATTAAAGGTTGTTATATGGATGAGAGTGGAGAGAGACAAAAGGATATGTATGTATTAAATAGGGTGACAAGTGTCACCATATGATTAAACCTTACAATTTTGACTACTATTCACCTTTTTACTAATTGACCAAATAAACCAAAAAAATTACCAAAATCATCTTCATTTTTAGCTCCTTATAGCCGGCCACTCTCCAAGGAGAAAGAAGAAAAACCTCTTCACTTTCTTACCTTCAATCTTGCTCAATCTTCGATTTCAACCGATTAAATTCGAAAACTCTCCATAAAAATCCTTCTCTTAGTAGTTGTGAGGTGACTAGTGAAGTTGTTTGGAAGCTTAAGGTGCTAAGTGGTCTCTTTTCTTGTGTTGATAAGGTGAGTGACTATGGAACCCCTCTCTTCTATCTAATGATGTTTAATTAATGACTTGTGGTTGTTATAAGTGTGATTTGGTGGATTATTTCTTGATTTTAGTTAAGATTGGTGAATTTTTCTATTTATTTGGGATTTTTCTGTTTTCATATGATTCATATGTTGTGGCTTTGTATGATGATGGGAAATGATCTAAAATGAAGCTAGAGGATGTGAGTGGTGGTTAATTGCGGAAAATTTCCGCATTGAACGGAAAATTTCGGAATTAGGGTTTCGATTATCCCATTTCTGCCCGGCACTTTTTATCATGGTTAGAGGCCGAATTAGCCTTAGGTTAAAACATGAAAGTTGTAGGGAATGATAGTTTAGAGATGCCTACAAAATTTCAGGTCAATCAGAGCAACGTAGCTTATGAAAAGACTAAATTACCCCTGCTGCCCTGTTTCTACCCGAATTTGATAGTTGCGTCTGTACTTGGATTATTTTGGTTGGGAATACTTCAGAATTGGTTATTGAGGTCTTCTGATGAATTTTAGCCATGTATCTTAGCTTTTGGATGGCTTTGGAATCACTTGGTTTGGACTTAGGTAGCCTGACTTATGATGTTTGAACCAGAATGCAGTTTGTGAACCTATTTTTGTGATTCTGGTGTGGTATATTGCATTTTTGACCTAGTTACACTTTAAACTGGACTGAGTGGCCTTCTTCAACATTGTAGCCTCTTAAGTCCTTAATATACCTACAAAATTTCCAGTCAAGCGGATCTATGTAGCCTGAGTTATGGCCAAAATAGTCACATCTATTCTAAACTGCGAATTCTGTCGCATTTCTGGTTTTAGCTTCTGCCCTGTTTTGTCCGTTTTGATAACGCACGAACTGGGTGTTGACTCATTCATAAGAAATGTAGATCTTGGTTTCAGTTTTGAAACGGTATAAAATGCGTCAAAATCCGAGTTCCGTAGCTTCCGTTATGACCAAAACAAGATTTATCGTCAGAACTGCCTTTGATCTGGACAGTTCTGACGGGTACTTTGGCACTCAATTTTCATTCTGTTCTGAGTGGATTCAGGTCTTGACCAAAACATCAAAGTTTTAGCCTTATGTCTCAGCTTTCCAATGCCTTTATAATTTCCTGATTTGGATTTGTGAGCTGGGAGTTATGGTCCAGCAAATATACCCGGTTCGTTACTCTAGAGTGCAAATTCCTGGAACGGTTTTCTGTACTTTCGACCTATTTCCGTTTAGATCCGGATTGAGGTGTCTTCATGAAAACTGTAACCCTTCCTTTTAGCTTCGCAACGATACCTCATGTACCTTGATCCGACACTCGTAGCTTCAATTAGGCTCAAAACAGTTTTGATGGCAAAGCGATTAGGTTCCCATTCCCGTTTCCGTATGCCGTTTCCGCACTCGTATGTGGCGATTTTGCCGTTTTGCTTGTTTTAGGCATATTAGTAGCCGTTTATGATATTATGTGACGTAATCTTCTATTTCAGATGGTGGTGAGTTAGGTGGAGCTGGTGGGGCCTACTAGCTACTCCTCGCGGCACAAATTTCGAACTTTTGTTCTTTTGTTCGTTGGGTAAGTATTCAGGCCGCTCTTATGTGTTAGTTGCTTATGTGTTTCGATATGTATGAAAAGGGTACATAGGCGAGGGTGTACTTTATCGCACTCGACCTAAACCCTAATTTACGCACATATTTTTACATGGCATATGTATATGAATCATTTTGGAACTAAACCCCTTGAGCTTGTGGCTCGGGGTGACTTTTGAGTAAATTTTGTGAAGTTTGTGAGTTTGGGGCCCGATCTCATGACCTATATGGACTATTCGAGTCGGTTAGGGTTTGGTCGAAGTCAGTCCAACCTGGTTTGAGGTCACCAAGTTTGTGAATCCGGTTTGCCGATTATGTGGACCAAGTTTGTGACCCGAGCTTGTGAACCAAGCTCAATTTCGTTCGCTCGAGCAAGTTTGTGAGGTGTCTGGCCAGAGAGGGTGATAAGGTGTACGGTGGGAGTACAGGTGAAGTTCTACGGACCATTATTTGTGGTCGACGGAGTGTCGGCAGGAGGTCACGCATGGCAAACGATCTGGCTTTGGAGCCACCTGTATCCTTATTATGTGATGTTACTTTTCTGCTTTTGCTTTACTCTTACTGTGTAACTGTTGTTACGTGAAATTTATGCTTTTTCCTCTGTTTACTTACTAAGCATATAGCTTACCCCTTTCCTTTTGTTTTCCTTAGCAGGGGCCGACGCGGGGACTTTTGGCACATACACTAGTATAGTTAGATTTGCATGTAATAGTTGGACAATTAGGATGTTGGTTTTAGTTTTGGTGGTTTGTATAAGGACCCTCCTTAGGGTCTACTCTTTGGTTTTGGTTATAATTATAAGGATGTAATAGTATGAGCAGGTACTTTTGAAGAATGTAATTAGAACACTTTTGTGGATTGTATATATTGTATATAGTGCTCTTTCGATTTATCTAGTTTTATTGTTTTAAGTTTTGAGTCCTGGCGCGAGTTAGGCAGGCGGCCCGCTAATACCCTCGGGTTCGCCCTTGGGAGAAGTGGGGTCGTCACAGTTCCTCATAGGTTAAAGATTCGTCAAATTTAATATTCTCTGGTGGCAGTATATGGGTCGGATCCGGGTGACATTTCTTAAGTAAAGAGACATGAAAAATATTATGGATTCGAGATAAACTTACTAGCAACTCTAATCAATATGCCACCTTTCCTATCGGTTGGAGTATGTGGAAGGGACCTATGTATCTGGGTTGTAATTTCTTTCCTTTTCCTGCCTTAATCTTTCTTTTTAATAGAATAACCTTAAGAAATATCTGATCTCCTATTTAAAGTTTCAAATTTTTTCTCCGATGGTCGGCATAGTTCTTTTGTCGATTTTGGGCGTTTGAAACCTTTGACATATCACTTTTATCTTGTCGTAGGCTTCCTCAATCCATGGTATTGTTACTAGGTTTATAACTTTTCTATCTCCTATCTCATCCTAGTGGATCGGTGATTGGCATTTTCATTCGTAAAGTGTTTCATATGGTGCCATTTGGATAGAAGAGTGATAACTATTGTTATAAGCAAACTCGACTAACGTCATATTCTGGCCTCAACTTCCTCCAAAATCCACAATACATGCTCTTAACATATCCTCAAAGATTTGAATGGTTCACTCTGACTGTCCATTTGTTTGAGGATGATAGGTTGTGCTATAATTCAATTTAGTTCCTAAAGTCTCTAGTAACTTCTGTCAAAATTGAGATACAAATTTAGAATCTCTATTGGATACTATGCTCGCTGGTATCCCGTGCAATCTTACAATTTCATCCATATAAAGTTTGACAAGTTTTTTCAAAGAATATTTCATATTAACTGGTAAAAAATGTGTGGACTTAGTCAATCGGTCCACTATCACACAAACCGCATCATGGTTCTTTTGAATTCGTGGCAATCCTGATATAAAATTCATCGTTATGTGTTCCCACTTCCATTCAGGTATTTCTAGAGGCTGTAGCAAACCCGACGATTTTTTATACTCAGTCTTTACTTGCTGACAAGTAAGATATTTTTGGACAAATTGAGCAATCTCTAATTTCATATTATCCTACTAATATAGACTCTTGAGATCTTGATACATCTTGCCACTTTCAGGATGTACAGTATATCTAGAACGGTGAATTTCTTTTAAAATGTCCTTTTTCAATTCTTCATCTTTTGGTATAACAATGCGATTTCGAAATCTTAAAATTTCATCGGAATTTAAATTAAAGTCGGGTAACTCTCCCTTTTCCACCTTCTTCATCCATTTTTGCACCGTTGATTCTTTCATTTGACCTTCTTTAATTCGATCTAACAATGTTGATTTCACTATAATATTTCCAAAGATAATTTTCTGTGGTTCAAGACGAGGGTTCCATTCTCTAATATTCTCTAACAAGTTTCACTCTGTCATCATCAAACCTGCTAGTTGAGTCTTCCGAGTTAAGACATTAGGCACTACATTGACTTTTTCTGGATGGTAATTAATGGTGCAGTCATAATCTTCTAAGAACTCCATCCACCGATGCTGCCTCAGGTTCAATTCCTTCTAGGAGAATAAATATTTAAAACTTTTATGGTCTATATACACTTCAAAAGTCACCCATACAAGTAATGTATCCATTTTTTCAAAGCAAACACGGCTGCAATGAGTTCTAAATTATGGGTTGGATAATTCTGCTCGTGAGATTTTAACTTTCGAGAAGTATAGGCAATTACATTCCTATTTTACATTAAGTCACACCTCAATTCTTCTCTCGAAATATCTGTATATACCATATAACTATCTTTCTCATTTGGCAAAACTAACATTGGTGCCATAGTCAAAAGCTTCTTAAACTCTTGGAAACTAGTTTCACATTTAGCGTTCCAAATATATTTTCCTTACTTCTTTGTCAAATTCATTAAAGGTCCAATAATTTTTGAGATATCCTTTATAAATCGACGGTAGTACCCTACTAGACCCAAGAAATTACGAACCTCAGCAGGATTCTCCAGCTATTTACATTTGACAAAAGCTTCTATTTTAATTGGATTCACAGTGAGTCCATCTTTTAAAATTATATGGCCTAGAAATGATACTTTCTCTAACCAGAACTTGCACTTGTTAAATTTGGCGAACAACTGATGCTCTCTTAAGGTTTACAATACCATTCTCAAATGTCGTTCGTGCTCATTCTTAATTTTAGAATACATCAAAATATCATCAATAAATACTACTATGAATTGGTCCAAGTAATGTTTAAACACCTGATACATTAAATCTATAAATGCTATTGAAGAGTTAATCCAAAAGGCATCACCGTAAACTCACAATACCCATATCGAGTGTTAAAAACAGTTTTTGGCATATCCTTCTTCTTAATTCTTAATTAATAATGTCCTTGTCTAAGATCCAATTTAGAAAACATCACAACCCCTTGTAACTGGTCAAATAACACGTCAATATGAGGCACAAGATATTTATTCTTAATTGTCACCGCATTCAAATCTTGATAATCGATACACAATCGCAAATCTCCATTCTTCTTTTTAACAAAAAGCACTAGAATGTCCCAAGGTGACTCATTCTCATGTATAAATCCCATTCTAACAAATCTTGCAATTGCAATTTCAATTTTTTAAACTCAAGGGCGCCATCCAATAAGGGATTTTTGAGATAGAAGCAGTTCCAGGTGCCAAATCAATTTTAAACTATATTTCTCTTTCAGGAAGTAATGATACCAATTCATCAGGGAATACATCTGAATATTCATTTATCACAAACATATTCTCTAGTTTAACCTTTTCTTTGGAGGTGTTGACTAGAAAGGTTAGATACTCCTGTGCCCCCTTACTCAATAATTTCCTAATCCGAATTCCCGAAAGAAGGGCAGATGAAATTAAAGTACCCCTCACATCTAATTTTAAGGTTATTTCACCTGGTATGCAAAACTCAACTACTTTTGTTCGGCAATCTAATCGAACATGATAACGAACCAACCAATCTATACTTATGATGACATCATACCCCTTAATAGCCAGACTTATAAGGTCTACTACCAATTTTCGCTAACTGACCCAAATTCATAGTTTTTATACACTTCGTTAGCAAATAAAGATTGATCACCCGTAGGTGTTCTCACTTCTAAATCATATGGTAGCCTCTCGGCCTCTAGGTCAATTCTACACATAAAAGTAGGGTTGACAAAAGAATAAGTTGCACCAGAATCTATCAAAATCTTGGCCAAACAAAAGAAAACAGGGATTATACCTTTCACCACTTCCGATGACTCGGGCACTTGTTGCTGGTTTAAAGTATATACTCTGGCTGGCACTCTCAGCCTATTCCCTCCTATATTGGTCGATTTAGGGTTCGTCCTATCGGCCCATTGGGTATCACTGGTGAGTGGATAGGTTGCAAGTTGGTGCTTAGCACTCCCATACCATAAACACTTTCGTGCCTTTCGCAAGCAATTATTCTCAGTATGATTTGACTTTTTGTAATATCCACAAGATAAATAAGGGGTTGATGTTTGGTCTCCTTGTGAGACACGTTTCAATTGTCCCCTTCCACCTTAGGTCCCTCTCGACAACATTTCCCTAGGTGCCCCCGGTAGTCTCACATCATCGGTTCCTCGTCCCACCTTAGGGGGTGGCATACTACGACCACCTTGCTATTGCCATTGGTCTCTACTAGGTGCACTCTTCTTTCTTGCATGAAAAGTCTTCATTTGCGCCCTTGCAATCTCTATCCTCTAGGCTTTCTCCAGAAGTTCTGTAAACGTATTGATTTGGGCCGCCACTAAGGCCTCTTGAATTTTCATATTTAACTTTTGTACAAACCGCCTCACTCTTCTTTTGCTCCATAGTTACCAATTTCAGAGTAAATTTGGTGAAATGAGTCTCATACTCAGATACACTTAAGACTCTCTGACGTAGCCTGATGAAATCGTCCTTCTTTTTCTCCTATGCTATGGGTGGAAGATATTTTTCGTTAAACTTTCATATGAAATTCAACCAAATCCACACTGTCTGCTCTCTCCCCCACTTAGCCCTAATTACATTCTACTAAACTTAGGCTGGTCCTTCGAATTGAAAAACAGCAAAGTTCACCTATGTTTCCTCCGTGTAATTCAAAGCAGCAAAAATATTTATCATTGTTTCCAACCATCTCTTAGCTATTTCTAGGTCTGGCTCTCAAAGAAATTTGGGAAGAGAGAACTTTTGAAAACGCTTTAGGGCCCTATTTTCTCCTATTTTAGGGTCCCTAAACTGGTTAATAGATCCTGCTGCTCTATCAACCATGCTAAAATATCACTCATTTGTTGGATTGCCGTTGTTACCTGATTTCCTACTTCGGACTTTGGCTCATGTTATTGCTCAGTCGTCGCGTCTCTTTCTTCCCTGGGTTCTTGTACTTGTCTACCCCCATGTCTACAGCTAGTACCATGTCCTCGACTAGCCTCACATCTTTGATTTCATCTACCTTCCATACCCCTTTTAAAAATAGACTATAGCAAAAGAAAGTTACCATAAATACACTATATTAGGATAACAAAATATGCTTAGAGCAAAATACACTATATATATCCCACAATAGGTTTTCAATACCTAGTCACCAGATATTATATATGTAAACCCAATAAAGTCAAGTGCATATACCAAAAACTATAGTACACAAAGCAAAACAAGTGTTATATATGTCAACTTTATCAGGTCAATAACAAAAGTATATGCAGGCAAAACAAGGAAACAATTGGTAACCTCAATCGCCCTAGTCCCATCCTATAACCCTAAAGTTCTAGGTCTCTAGTCTAGTTCATCACTGAGCTGGTCGATTCGACTACCTCCCCAGGTGCAACTGGCTCTTCCTCAGGGTCCTCCTTAGGTTCAAGGTCAGATTCATTAGGGGTTCCTTGACTTTCTTTGGTTAAGTTCACCTGTACCACTTCCTCTATGAGCACCACATACTCAGTTAAGATGTTCTCAGTTCGGTCCCTTATTTCTCTCACCACCCGAATGAGACGACCATTTACCTCCTGTACTTGATTTCAAAAAGCATTGGTGTGCTCCTGTTCCTCAAGAATAGAAGTCTCAATCTCACAAATTCTATCTCCTTGCATCCTTAGCACTGCCCTCAGGCACTCAATCTTCGTCTAGTTTCAACGATTGGCATTAACCAACCTTCTCCTCTCATTTGCTATGGCAAAAACCGCTCTATCGAGATATGAGTAGGTCTGCCAACAATCACAGTGCCTGACCCTACGCCCTATAGCCCATCGAAGTACTGGCCCTCCTGAACATTCTTGATAGCTAAGCATCTAACAAGATCGTTCGAAACTCCTATTCCCACCGTTTCCTTCCATTTCCTATATTACAAGTAGCATCAAGAGAATATGCAATTTAGACAAATTAAACTAAGTTAGCCGCCTACTCTCTAGGGTTTCACATTTAGACATTCGTACACAAACCATATCAAGTACAAGTCACTCAATCCGCTCAGGTTAATTCAAACGTAAGCTCTGATACCACCTGTGACGACCCCACCTCTCCCTAAGGTATACCTCAGCATTTAACGGACCACCTGCCTAACTCTCGTCAGGACTCACTCACATAGATTCAAAGATAACTTATAATTTCAAAAGTTTAAGAACCAGCTGTTCCCAAACTTAAAATGTATATTTATACATGCGACTATTTCAAATATCCATATATACCCAAATGTAACAAAAGATTCAAATTCTAGTTGAACTCTTAACCCTAATCGAGCACTAGTGCTAGTACAAATACAAAAGTCAAAAGGTCTAGACAAAACCAGCCGGTCTCACGCCCATGCTCGCACTCCCTGTAAGGAAAACAAAACTAATAGGGTGAGTTAAAACTCAGTGAGGTTCCAAAACATCATGCAAAATCAGTAGCAAGTTGACCATTATATAAAACTTGAAATCCCGAAATGGGCAAGTGCAAAAATTCATGAAAGTAAGCAATAACACTTCAAGTAACAAGTTAATTAAGTATTCGATACTTCTAGATATGAGGATACAGTTTGCTCTTGCGAGCAAATTCAGTCGTAGCTTGTACAGAAGCAGTTGACACTCTATCAACTCTCAAAGTACTGTAACACGTCCAGTAGAGTACCACTTAACTCTAATCTCTATTCACCAATCAAACCCCCTATCGGCCCTGAACTCCAATGTTAATAGTGGTGGTAATACTCGAGTATACTGAATCTAGTAGACCATATCCAGTGGATTACACAATAAATAATAAACTGTACCTATGGTTCGCCAGTCTCTTCGACCAAGCCCTTACTGGTTTGTTTTTACCAACTAACCAATAAGATTGGGATCCCAAGCAGTATTCAAGTCATACACATATACATCAAACCATTCATAACCAGTGTACAGCAATTAGTCAAATTAGGAAAAGTACGATAAAGTACACCCTTGCCTAACCAAACAAGTCAAGTACTATCCAATTACATTAAGAAGGCATTGCATTCAAGTATCAAGTTCGGTCATGCAATTGGAGACACTCACCAATGATTTACTGGTTATCAAAATCAAACTCAAGTCTAGCCCCTTGGCCAGAGTCAAAATCTTCAAACCCCTAGGAGAAATATGAAAACCAAAGCTTTCCTCTCCAAATCACTCCACTACAAACCTTTTTGTCTCCTTGTTGCAACTTTCTTCCAATTAGATTAGTAGTTCTGGTTGATTCCTCACTAATTCAAGGCAAAAGCAAGGTGAAAATGGAAGTTTTCTTCTCTCTCTTTCCCCTCTAAAAATTGGCCATGAAGGAAGGAAGAATGAAGGAATTTTGAGAAAAATTTACAAGATAAATACTAGAGAAGTCTTTGGTCAAAGTTGGCTTGATAGCCAACACTTGTCATCCAACCATTTCCTTGTTTCTTTTTCTTCTTTTCCTCTCTTTTATTTGTCAAAAATTTCGGCCAGCATGCTAAAGAAAAATAGCGATGGAAAAATAAAAGAAAAATAATAAGATTAAGGAAAGAAAGTTTTGGCCAAGTGGTGCCTTTGATCGGTAACAAGCGGCGAGAGTCGGTTCAAGCCTATTTCTTTGTCTCTCTTATATTTTAACTTATGATTCACTAAATTACTCTTAGCACTTTTAATCGAATACTTCGTCTTACTTAATACCCGCTCTTATCCACCAAGTGTAGTGTACACACCTCACCGATTGATCACACTATCCCAATACACCATAAAACCTAGCATACCAAACTATAAAAGTAAAAGTAAAACTCTCAACTCTATTATTTATTACAACTATTAAGGGAAATAAATTAGTATTAAAGAAATTATAAATTAACTTATTCAAAATAAAAGTGAATTATAAGAAAATATAAATGAATTTTCAAGTTCTTACATGGAGCCTTTCACAGCGAAAGAGGTAACAAAAGCTCTCTCTTAGACGCATCCATATAAATATCCAGGTCCAAACAGTTTTAGTCCAATCTTTTTTCAGATATACTGGAATATTGTTGGCCAAGATATCACATCTTTTGTCCTCTATTTCTTGAATAAGGGTGTCTTCAATGATAAAATTAACTTTGCTTATCTTGTTCTTTTTCCTAAATGCAAGAGTCCTGATCAAATTTCCCAATTTAGACCCATCTCTCTTTGGAATGTTGTTTATAAACGTGATTTGAAGGTACTCACCAACAGACTTAGGCGACTTTTGCCTGAAATCATCTCAAACTCCCAGTCAGCTTTCATACCAGCAAGCTAATTACTAATAATGTTTTGGTTTCATATGAACTACACCACTTTATAAAGGCTAAGACTTAGGGTAATGGTGGTCTGAATTACTCAAAGTTGACATAAGTAAAGCCTTTGATAGGGTATAGTGGAACTTTCTTTTAAGAGTCATGAATGCCCTTGGTTTTGACGCTCATTTTACCTTTCTCATCCATAAATGTATCTCTTCTGTCTCCTTTTCCTTTATACTCAATGGTGTCCAGGTGGGCTCAATCACCCCTCAAAGAGGACTTAGACAAGGTGACCCCTTATCACCTTATCTATTTCTTATCTACGGGGAGGCTTTCTCTTGTCTATTGCAGGAGTTTGCTCGTTGTGCAAAATTGCGTGGCATTGCAATAAGCCAGAGCGCTCCACCAATATCACACCTCGTGTTTACTGATGACATGCTTCTCTTTGGAAAAGCCACCTTGGAAGAAGCGCAGAACTTTCAAAAAGTGATCCAGATTTATGAACGTGCTTCTGATCAGTGTGTCAATCTTGAGAAATCTGCAATAGTGTTCAGCCCAAACACCTCTCAAGAGACTCAAGTAGCTATCTTCCTACTATTGAACATGCCAACGGTTGATTCTCATGAAAATATCTTGGTCTCCCGATAGTAGTTGGCAAATCGAAATCCTAGATTTTACTTCTATCACGGACTGGGTTTGGAGCCGCTTGCGGGATTGGTGTGACAGCCCTACCTCCCCCTAAGGCGAACCAAAGGGTTCGGCGGACCGCCTGCCCAGCTCTCACCGGGACTACGGATCCGAAACGAGCGTAAACCCTAGCAACCGCACAAAAGAACTTCGAGAAGATAACATTCACTATCCGAAACCCAAACAAGCACAACAACTTTAGATAACCTTATAAAAGAATATTTCCAAACCCAATCAACTTAGGAACATGGTTAAACACTTTTATATACACATGGTTGCAAATTTACAATTCAAAAAGGAATTGTTTAGTTAAAATACATTTAAGGTTTTCCAACCATCGAGGAGCTATACAAAAGAATACTAAAACTAGCTCAACTCATGCTTCAAAATATCAGAGTCTCCAAAAGGTGGTTTCCTGTAAGGAAAACAAGGATAACGAAACGGGGTGAGCTAGAAGCTCAATGAGGTACCAAAATAATAACAGTCAAGAACCAAGGAACTTCATGCTCAATTAATCACATAGGTGTACCAAATAATGAGAGGAACAAAACAACTTAAATAAAAGGATACAGGTGGCTCTCAGGAGCCAAATTCCCCGTTGCAGTACTTGATCCGACTACGTTGACCCTCCGTCAACTTTCAAATAAGGAAACTAGTCCAGTAGAACATCACTTTATCGCCAAATCCCGTTCACCAATCATACCCCCTTACCGGGCCCGAATGCTAAATAGAAACAGGAATGGTAATACTCGAGTATACCGGAATAAAGAGTCTCAATACCCAAAGATTCCCCAAGATTAGGTACCAATGGATTGTCAATTTCCTCGACCAAGCCGTTGCATGGCTCGATTTAATTAACTCCCCATGAGGTTGAGCTCAGGTTTAACAAGGAGGTCGTTGGACACACTTCCTGTAAGTCCCAAAGACAACCAAGAGGGGGGGTGAATTGGGTTGATTAAAATCCTAACCAAATTTATGCACTTTTTCTCTTCATCATCTTCAGCAGCCTCTTCAACTGGTGCCTTGCCTTTATCTAATGTAGAGGTGCCAAGAGGAGTCACAGGGGTTGAAGAACCAGGATCCGGAATTGATGAACTTGGATCAGTGGGGTGTGACTCTTTGTCATGGGAAACTTCCTCAACCACAGGTGGAGGAAAAAGAAGATTCTTTTTGTCAAGAAAGGCAGTTTGTTGCTCAGAAGACATGGTGAGCATTAGGCCATGTTCTAGAAGAAGAACATGCTGTTTGAGTTCATGAAGAAGCTCAATTACTTCATTACTTGAAGAGGAAGATGCTTTAGTGGCAGACTTCCTAGGGTGAATGGGAGTGAGTGAAATGGGTGAAGGATCATGTATAGTCTTAGACCTCTGTTCACTAGATGATGCCCCCTTATATGCCCACAGATTATCTTTAAAAACAAGATTTTTCCTTTCAAAATATGCTCTGGTAAAAGCATAAGAAGATGCTTCTTTGGGACAAACACCTAAAATTGGAACTTTATAAAATTCAAAAATCTTTTGAAGAAACTTTCCATAGGATAGTTTTCTTCGAGAGTCAGTAGCATAGCGAAGTAAAAACTTGCACATGACAAAACCAAAATCAATCCGGATTTTTTCTCGAAAACAATAAAAGAGATACAACTCCATTTTGTTTGCATCAGTTCTGTGGCCATCAGTGGGCACAAGCAGGTTTGAAATGATAGAAAAGGCAATTAAATTCACAGGGGCCAGATCATTCAACTTAGCATCAGCAGGTGAGGAAAAACTTCTTTTGAAATAAGTTAACATTTTTGTCCCATCAAAATGATTTGCAGCAGTAGGGAGCTCTTCATAGGAAAAGAAATTAGCAACCTTATCTTTGCATAAACGTTCAATTGTAGTTTTTAAAATGGAATTCACAGTATCAGAATCAAAGATGAGGTCTACCCCATTTACCCTAGACATGATCTCAGTTTGGTCAGTTCCTTTCCTAAGGTTGGCAAAAAATTGATGCAGCATATCAGGATAGTAGACATTGGGCATGGAAATGAGATGTGACCATTTCTGGAAAGCAAATAGATTCAGAATGGATTCTAAACCTATGGAGCGAAATTCAGAGGGGTTTACAGTTCTTTGAGGGATGACACCCTTCTGGGATATCCAGGCGTATCTGTCTTTCGCAGCATCATCAAAGAATGGAGGGAGAGGGACTGATTTAGGAGGCGGTTGAGAAGAGGTCCCCTGTCCAGATTCTGGTTGAGAAGTGGGTTGTGGAGTAGGTCGTGATATCTGACCCTTGATAGCTCCCCTTTTGAAGCGCTTGGATGTCCGTTTGACAGTAGGAAGATCCTCATCCTCATCCCTGAGTGGATACTTGCGTCCGGCAGTAACTTTTCCTCCCCTTAGATTCACCATTTTTCTAAATGTGTGGAATGGAGGATGCAAATGATGCACACAGCAGTAGGGAAGTGAATCGCACAGAAATTTTGGGACAAAAACACCTTGAACGAGATTTGACAGAGCGGTTATGCAAGAGTAGGGTTGTGAGGAAAATTTGGGGATTTGCGAAATGTTATTCAGTTTGGTGAAATGATCAGGAGAAATGAAACGCAAACGATGGGGAAATGTTTTGGTTGAGTCAATTTGGGAATGGTAGCCACAAAATGGTACGAATTTGAGAGTGAGGGAAGAGAGAGTTTTCGTCCGAGAGGAAATAGGATGGGAAGAGTCTGAAGCAAATGCGGAAGAAAGTTGTTTTAAAAAATGAGCCGTTGCACTGTCGGACGGCCGAACGAAGTTGTGCGTCCGACAGTTGCGTCCGAACAGACGCAATCTGGAGAATGGCTGAAGAACATCATCGGACGTCCGTTCATCTTCTTTCGGACGTCCGAAGACCCAAAGAAAATTAAGATGATTTTTCGATTATTCCTAATTTTGATCTTAGATGAATGAACTGTTCTAATGGCAAAGCTTTCGTAAAAATATCAGCAAATTGATCTTTAGAACAAACATAATTTACACATATTTCACCTTTTTGAACAAGATCACGAATAAAGTGATGCTTTATATCTATGTGCTTTGTCCTAGAATGATGAATAGGATTTTTGGTCAAATTGATAGCACTAGTATTATCACAGAATACAGGCATGCAGTCATACAACAATCCAAAATCATTCAAAGTGTGCTTCATCCATAGAAGTTGAGCACAACATGCACTAGCGGCAATATATTCCGCCTCGGTGGTAGACAAAGAGATTGCACATTGTTTCTTGCTAAACCAAGAGACTAAACAATTTCCAAGAAAATGACAAGTTCCACTCGTACTCTTTCTATCCACATGACAACCTCCAAAATCAGCATCCGAATAACCATATAGAGCAAACTCATTAGATCTAGCATACCAAAGACCATAGTCTAATGTACCTTTCAAATACCTAAAAATTCTTTTTACAGCATTCAAATGTGATTCTTTTGGACAAGATTGAAATCTAGCACACAAGCAAACAGCAAACATAATATCAGGTCTACTTGCGGTTAAATAAAGTAGGATTCCGATCATACCTCTATAATGCTTTTCATCCACATGATTACCTTCTTCATCTTTGTCAAGCTTTGTAGAAGTGCACATTGGAGTTCCAACTTGTTTTGAGTCCTCCATGCCAAACCTTTTCAGCAATTCCTTGGTATATTTTGCTTGATTTATAAAAATTCCCTCAAGAGCTTGATGTATTTGAAGTCCAAGGAAGAAATTTAATTCTCCCATCATACTCATTTCAAATTCACTTTGCATAGTGGTGGAAAACTCCTTACATAGATACTCATTAGTAGCACCAAAAATAATATCATCAACATATATTTGCACAATAAGAAGGTCATTCAACACATGCTTAGTAAACAGTGTGGTGTCCACAATACCTCTTTTGAAACCTTTTTCAATCAAGAACCCACTTAATCTTTCATACCAAGCTCTTGGAGCCTGCTTTAAACCATATAAAGCTTTAGAAAGTTTAAACACATGACTTGGAAATTTTGTATTTTCAAAACCGGGGGGTTGATCCACATACACTTCTTGATCAATAAAACCATTTAAAAAGGCACTTTTAACATCCATTTGAAACAATTTGAAACCTTTGAAGCAAGCAAAAGCAAGAAGCATTCTAATAGATTCTAATCTTGCTACGGGAGCAAATGTTTCATCAAAATCAATGCCTTCTTCTTGAGCATATCCTTTAGCAACTAATCTGGCTTTATTTCTTACTACAACACCTTTTTGCTGTGGAGTCCTTGCAATAGAAAACTCATGTGTTATACCATTATGATGACAAAATTCTGGAAAACCACAATACTTGAATTCTGTTCCATTATCACTTCTAATCCTAACAATTTTTAACCCAAGCAGATTTTGCACTTTAGCAAACATTGAAGTAAAATTCTTGAAGGCATCATCTTTATGAGCAAGAAATATCACCCAGGTGTATCTAGAATAATCATCAACAATTACAAAATAATATTTCTTACCTCCCAGGCTAGTGATTTGAGTGGGACCAAATAAATCAAGATGCAAGAGTTCCAAAGGTTTTGAAGTAGATACACACATTTTTGGTTTAAAAGAAATTTTAGTTTGCTTCCCAAATTGACATGCATCACATATTTTGTCCTTATCAAAACTAATTTTTGGCAAGCCTCTAACCAATTCCTTTTTCGAAATTTCCTTTAGTAAATCCATGTTAAAATGACAAAGTCTTCTATGCCACAACCAAGGATCTTCATTTGAAGCTTTGAGACATTTTAAGCTAGAAGAATCAACTTTATCGAGAATCACAATATATATGTCATTAAACCTCTTACCTTTGAACACAACATTATATTTGGAATCAAGTATAATGCATTCATGCTTTTTAAACAACACATACAAGTCTTTATCACACAATTGACTAACACTAAGCAAGTTATAACCTAAGTTATCAACCAAGAGCACATTATGAACAAAAGTTTAACCATCCTTACCAACATCACCTATTCCAATTGTCTTAGCTTTCACATCATCACCAAATGTTACCTTTCCACTTGATTTTGATTTCAGCTTTATGAACAAGGAAGGATCACCGGTCATGTGCCTTGAGCAACCGCTATCAATGAACCATTTGGACTTGTTTGAGCATTTTTCCTGAAAAGAAAAGGTGTTTGGTACCCTTTTTAATTTTTGGGTCCATAATAGTTAGCATTGTATCTAACTAACCACATGCACTTCATCCCTTTGTTCAGATTTCTTTTCACATAGCAATTACCTTTCAAATGCCCTCTTTGACAACAAAAACCACACATAATGGAAGAGTCCTTAACATGTACTGGTTTGATATATCTCAATCCACCTCTTCTATATGTTGTGAACCCATGTGCAATTTTGTTGTGTGCAAATGTTCTTTGAAAAGTAGTAGGATGGGTAAATAACATGTTCCTTTTGCTAAACTCCTGCTTTCTTGCTTTCAGAGTCTCATCCAAGTTGTCCATTCTTTTTTTCAAATCACCCTGTCTTTCCTTCAGCATTTCACAAATATTTGTCTTTCTATCAAGCTCATCTTGAACATTACATCCGGCTCTTACTAGACTTTCATTGTCGGTCTTTAGTTGTTTATTTTGTTGAAAAAGACTTGCATTTTCTTGAATGAGAAAAGCCATTTTCTGTTTTAACTGCTTGTTTTTATCATAAGATTCCTTCAAGGCATTATGCAGTTTTTCAACAAAGGATTCAAGATCATCATCTTCATCATTATCACTTTCAGATTGAGAGTGTGTGGAAGTTACCTCATTATTTTCAATAGCCATGAAAGCCATTTGAGCAGATTCTTCTTCTTCTTCAACTTCCCCTTCGGAGTTGCATTCATTCCAAGTAATCTGAAAATTGTTGAATCTTGGCTTTCGATCAGCTTTTCCATCTTTCATCTTCTTCATAGGGCATTCGTTTGCATAATGTCCAATCTGTCCACATTCGAAGCATTTGTCCAACTGTTTCTTGTTGAAATCTTGTTTACCTTTATACTTTGCGATAGATGGCTGATTCTGGAATTGATTGCTAGATCCTCCCCTTCTAAACTTTCTTTTATTCAAGATTCTTTTGAAGCCTCTGGTGATGAGAGCAAGATCATTATCGTCACCATCCGAGTCTTCATCATCCAGGTGAGCAGTATCATCTTCACCTTGAGTAGTCTTTAGAGCAATGTTTCTCTTTGCTCTAGCATCCTCTTCCTCCTGCACTTTAGATTTCAGTTTCAACTCATAAGAGGTTAGTGAGTTAATGATAGATTCAATAGGCACAGAACTTAAATCCTTGGCCTCCTCTATTGCAGTCACTTTATTTTCCCATTCTTTGCCCAAGGCATTGAGAATTTTCCTGTTCTTCTCTCCCAAGGTGTACTCTTTGCCCAACGCCTCGAGATCTTTGATCAAGTCAGTGAACCTGCAATACATTTTGTCAATATCCTCAAGAGGTTCAATTTTAAATGATTCATATTTCGTGACCAAGATGGCCTTTTTCTGTTCTTTCACATTGTCACCACCCTCATGGATTTCTCTTAGTTTATCCCACATTTCTTTAGCCGATTTGCAGCCTTTTACTCTGATTGATTCATTTGAATCTAGGGCACTATAAATAACATTCATGGCCTTGGCATTCAATGTGAGGTTAGTCCTATCTTGAGCATTCATTTCAACTCTTGTTTTTGGCCGAAGCAACCCTGTATCTGCATCAAGAAAGTTAGCTTCATGCGTTCCTTCACTCACAATAAACCATAATTCAATATCAATAGATTGCAGAAAGATAATCATTCGTTCTTTCCAGCTAACATAGTTGGAGCCACTGAACATGGGAGGCCTAGTAACAGATTGCCCCTCAACAAACATAGCATGACTGGTTGTCATCTTTACTCCAAGCCGTTAGAGCTTAATCTCAAGGAGACCAAGCTCTGATACCAATTGTAAGTCCCAAAGACAACCAAGAGGGGGGGTGAATTGGGTTGATTAAAATCCTAACCAAATTTATGCACTTTTTCTTTAATAAAAAATTTACCTTCTTTTCTAGTAATGATTAACCAAGTAGATTAGAAGACAGGAGCAATATTGATCAGAAAAATAAGTATAGAAAAGCAATGAGAATTTTATTAAACAGAAAAGTAAAATAGGGAATCAAACCAGGTGTCTACCAAGCTATCCTCAAACTTGAAGACCAAACACTAGGAAGAGCAACTTCTCTTTGATGAAAGAAGATCAACTAGATGTACAATGGAGGGAGCACTTCCTCCTTGCCCTAAGCCTCACTTAGTCAAGCTAGGAAGTTTTACAATCACTCAGAAAACCCTCAACAAAGCTACACTAAAGATCCTTTCAACCACAAAAGAAATGCTCAACAGAAATTCACACCACTTTAATACAAATCTGCCTTGGAGACTATTTTCTAGCTAAAATATCTCTTGAGAACTTGTAAACAAAGTGTGCAAAAGTCCCTACTTCGTTCAGACCAGTTTAGTTTTAAAGGGAACCAGAAATGAGCTTCATCAATGCTTCCAACGGATAGAAGGCAGCTGAAGAGTCAACTAGCCGTTGGGGCTGTCGGACGTCCGACGATCGAATCATCGTCCGAACCAATCGTCCGATGATAGCCATGTTGAGGTTCGGACGTCCGATGAGTTTTTTGTCGTCCGACAGCACAGCGTCCGACCTTGGGCCGAGAGCTAGCAAGTTATCTTGGAATTTTTCGGACGTCCGATCTGGTTGATATGCGTCCGAGGTGTGCGTCCGATCCTTCCGGACGTCCGATGCTCCCATATGAGCGTCCGACAGAGCTTCCTTCCTGATGTTCTTCATCCTTTCGGACGTCCGACAGATTCCTTTCGGCCGTCCGACCTGATTGTCCTGTTTTTGTTTCACATTTTGGTTGTTTTGCTTTTGATGACATTTTCGAACCTGATTCTTGGATAGACAAAAACACTTGTCTTCGAAGAAGGTTAGATAAACATTTCAAAGTGCCAAGAATGACACACAAGACACACTTAAAAGACAGTATCTTTGATCGGAACAAAACAATTACTAAATTCATTTATATTATTTCAATCTTGTTTGCCACATCCAAAGCATCGTAGACTGGAGTCAATCAGACATATGCTTTCCTTGTTCCATCAGGCCTGATCAAAGTGTTCACTTTCTTGGTCTGTATAAACGAACTTTTGTGATCATCAAAACCAAGAATAACACTTCCAAACGACATTATAACAAGTGCAAGTAACAGGCTCAAGTTCATAACAAGTACAAGTAATAGATTTCAGTTGGTACAACACAGGCAAGAGAATGAGTGTGATAAAGTACACCCTTGTCTCAATCAACTAAACAGGATTCATAGTCATTCATGTCATAGATTTCAAGTACAGATAACTCAAATAGCAACAATGCAAGGGAGTGGTACACTCACCAGTTCAAATAAGGATACTTCAAAAGTTTCCTTCCCAAGTGTGGCTTTAGTCATCGTCACCTCCTAGAACAATCAAGGCAAACACTTAAAACTCGACTCCAAGACCTAGTATGGAATTCGCAAGGAAGATTCGGTTACGAGCCATATGCCTAATCAAAAGAGCCATTAATGCAAAGCAAAGAGGTGACCTCGGAGTGAAAAGGTAACAATTAGTCTTAAAGGCATGAACAACCTCAAAGCCTTACCTACAATGACTGACCAACTCCAAATTTGAAGTAGAAAATGAAAGTGAAGTCGATACTAGGAAAATAGGATTTTCCAGTTTCGCGCAACCCCTATATGAAAAATCATATCTCAAGTTTTGAAAATCCAAAATTAGTAAAAGTTATACCGTTGGAAAATAAATTCAAATGGCTATAACTTTCCAGAGAACACCCTCATAAGATTCAGAACGGAAGTCAGTCAAATTCAAGTCGCAAGTTCCTGCTTTATCCGGTAGAAGACAGAACAGGTACAATATTTCAGTCAGCTTTGAAGAATCACCATAAATTACACAGACAGAAAAAGGGTCTGAAATTTACATGGTTTATAGCCCTATGAATCTAGTTTAATATGCAACAAACAGAACTCAATTCTGACATTCCTACATCAAAATATAGCAAATTTCCCGAGACTGTGCAGAAGCTCCGCGAAAATTTTGACAGCATTTCCCTTGTCTTTCTTTACTTTCCAACCAAACCTCAACACCCAATCATAATTTATCAAACACCTTTAATTAGAGCCACAATACCCTTCAAAACAACCAAATGGTAGCTCAACAAAGAAACCCTAGAAAAACCCCAATTATAAACCCTAAAACCAAAAGACAGTTTTGACATCATTTAGTGGAAAGGACACAACTGGAGCTACACTTATCGGATTGGGGTGAAATGTACACCATTTCGAAGCTAAGACAGATAGATATAACTTTCATGAAGACTACTCAGTCCAGTTCTCACCCTAACTAGGTCACATTTACCAAAACAACTCCAGATGTTCCAATTTGAAGTTTACTGTGGCAGTCCTGATTCATTCAGTCATATCCCAGCATATACAACTCCAATTCAAGTGATTCCAAAGCCATTTGAAAGCTAAGATACAAGGATTTAAGTCTTAAGAAGACATCGACAACCAATCCAGTAGTATTCCTGGTCACAACAACCAATTACAGAAGCTGATTAGCATGTTCGGATAGAAACAGGGCAGCAGGGGTATTTTGGTCTTTTCACAGGCTACATTACTCCGATTGAGTTGACATTTTGTAGGAAACTATAAAACATCATCCTCTACAACTTTCATGTTTTGTACTAAGGCCAATTTGGCCTCTAACTAGGGGTAACAGTACCAGGCAGAACAGGCCTAATAGAAACCCTAATTCTGGAAATTTTTGCTTCAAACCAGAAATTTTCCACTAATCATTACAATTATCATACCAAAGCTTCATTCTAACCCATACTAGACCATCATCCATGGCCACACAATATTAATCATATGAAAATAGAAAATCATGAATAAATATGAAAATTCACCAATTTCCACCACAAGGCATGCAACAACACCTAAAACCATCTATTTAACTCTCATAAGCCATCAATTGAACATTAACAAGATTAAAGGAAAGGTTTGTCGCGCCCCATTTTTTGATAAATAAAAATAAATGGTTTGAAAAAAATGTTTTTTTTGTGATTGGAAAATGAATTGTGATTTAAAAGAAAAAATGGGTCTAAATGGGGGGTTGAGAATGCGACGATTTGACCCAAAATTATAGTTTAAAAAGGGTTTGAAATAAAAATTGGAGTCGCCACTTGGTAATGAGTTAAGGTGTACCAAGTCACCAAAAAATGAATTTTTAAAGAAAAATGGGAAAAAGTAGTAAGAAACCCCTTTTAAACGACTCCTAGTCCACGTAAACCAAAGAAAAAGGTTCGGGAGTCACATTTGACAAAGGGGAAGGCAAGGATAAAATCCAAGGCACCCCTTTGACCTAGCCAAGGCTAGTTGCATGATTTAATCAAAGATTTTCTTGTTTTAACCAAAGAATTTATTACATTTGGATGCACTACATGAATGCAAACCCTAGACCTAGGGGTATTGGGGGAAATTTCTCTTCAAAGGTTGAGTGGTGCCAATCACATTAATTGTGAAGCCCAATAACGATCCTTTGAAGAAGTCACGAATAATGCGAGTGGGATGCAAATGAATGGAATGCATGTATGCAATGTGAGGATATGTGAAGTGAGAAAGATAATAAAAATAATAGGATGTAAGTGGAGGTGTGCAAATGTATTTACAAGTGTTTGTGTGCAAGTGAAGGGATAAAAAGGTGTACGTGTGCAAATGGGAGGAAAAGTGTTCGTGTGCAAGTGAAGGGATAAAAAGGTGCATGTGTGCAAATGAGACAAAAGTGAAAGTGTGCAAGTGAAGGGATAAAAGGTGTACGTGTGCAAATGGGAGGAAAAGTGAAAGTGTGATGATAGAGTGGATTTAGAATGCATGAGCCTAGGGAATGCATGCATATTGGGTACGGGGAGACCTAAATCGTGACTCAATTTGCCCTTTTATAGAGGGAATACAAGCGTGCTAAGGCTTAGAAAAAACCACACTCGTCTATATCCCATATTTAAGGGGACTCTCAATCAAATGAACCCTATAGCTAGCATGAAATGCAAAAATCCTAAAATGGAGGGAAAAGGGGTTCGAGGGGCATGCAAAATGATAAAACTAAAAAGAATGCATGACATGTAATGAACATGCAAATATGTGCTAACGAGGGGAAATCCCTAAGGGTCTAGCGTTGGACTAGCCCATTCTATGAATTCCGACTAGCGTTGGACTAGTGGAAACGTACATTCATCCATCACATTCATTCAGGGATATGGAAAGCGAGTAGACATGTCAATCACATAGCACATAACACTTAGCATGTATATCTAAATGCCAAAACCTAAGAAAACGATTAAACATATAGCACATAGACATGCAAGACACATAAGGTGATTAAGGCCCTAACTATTACATTTGCTAGCTAGGCACAAGTCTTCAACAGCTCTTCATCGAATGCTCCTCCAAACCCTATCTATTACAAGCCAAGAGGTGTACACATACCCCATAAAGAATAACTTAAATAAAAGGCAAAAGTAAATGACATAAATAAAAGAAATTAAGGAAAGGCTAAGAAAGCAAAGTAGACATGTATTTCTCACGTAGCACGTTGGATCACATAGGAGAGACAAGAAAGATAAAAGAAATTATACCTCCCTTGAATTGATGCCTTAAATGGAGTGAAATCACTTATTTATCCTCCAAAATAATAAAAGCATCAAGGCATCACTTTAATCAAGAAAATAATCACAAAAGATAAAAATGAATCATGAAATTAAATGAATTAAATCATATAAACAATCTACATGCAAGAAATTAAAACAATGAAGGACTTGATTGCAATAATTAACAAAGTTTGGAGGTCAACATTAAAGAAAAATAAAGTTCAGGGAACTATTTGCAATTAATTTAGGGACCCAATTGACAGCATTGAAAGTTTGTAGGGCCCTAGTGAAATTAAAGAAAAGTACAGGGACTGATCTGCAAATGCGTTCTCTGGTTTCTTAATGGATCAGATCATTGGGCCATTTCCTCTATTTGTTTGGGTCAAAACCTTCCAAGCCCAACCGAAAACCCAAGGTAAGAGAAGTAGGCCAATCTGCTATTTTGGCCCAAAAATTAACCAACAAAACCGGTGGGCTTTTACCCCTTGGCCCAAACCAAAAATCCAAACAAAACAACTTAAATCAACTTTTACAAATCCAAACAAATATTATTGCCCACATCCTAAATCCAAACTAAACCCAATAAGATTAGCAAATCAACTAAAATTATTAAGCCACAATTATGACCTGAAATCAAGAATTAATCTATCCAAAAAGTCACATAAAATATGCAAACAAAGGATTAAACTTAAAAGGGTAAAATTAGTTCAATTTTCCAGATTTTGGGTCATATCAGAATAAGGGGGGACTTGAGGGGTTCAAAAGGCAATTTTTGAAATGATTTTCATGCATGCACGCGAAACAATTCAATTGATGCAACAACAAGAAGATTTCGGCAGCTAAGTCATCCGCAACTTCCCCATGAATCTTGGCTAACAAAGCTTTAAACTAACTCTAATTAAAACATGCTTAAACAACACTTAATCAAAGTAATTCTTAAAAGAATTTCTTGCAAGTTTACAAACCAAAAACTGCTGCACTTCTGTTTACAAACCAACTCAAGGATTGCTGCATTTTTCATTTTCGACCAGATTTGGGCAAAAACTAATGCAAACTTTGGACAAATTCTATCACACAAAAATCCAAATTTTGGTCAAGCAACACAACACACAACTTGAACCTCCAAACGAATCAAAACACAAAGGGAAAAACATGCAAATGCTGGGAAATTTTTATGCCCAAAAGGTTCAGCAATCCTGTTCTCGTTCAATTTCCAGCAACGTCTTTGATTATAGTTCATACAAACTCATCACCAAAACCTTCCTTTTCTTTCACTTTAGACCAGATTAGCATGCCACTTAAGTGTAAGGATCAATAACAGCCACGGAAAAGGGAAGAAAACAGAACAGGAAACGCGACAGCCCTTTTTTACTTTGCTGCAGATTTTTGCAGCATCAGGCTTGCGTGGATTAAATGCTGAAAACATGATGTTAGACCCACCATTTATCTACCAAACTCATGCATAACTTCAAACATCTGTCTATCACTGGTCAAGCCTGGCTATCTTCCCCCCAAGCTATCCCAGGAAATTCAACCAAGGCAGCGGGACAATAAAAGATGTAGCAAAGACGGAGTGAGCCTGCTGTGAGCATAATTCATGAACTGTCGCCAACTTTCATGCAAATTTCACATACATTTTCATGCAAATTTCACAGGCGTGGTTCTCTTGTTCTTGCACCAGAAATCAACAGCACAGAGAAGGAACCAAAACCCCAGATTAAAACTCCAATATTTGAACAAATGCGGCCAGATTCAATGTAATAGAAGAAAATGAGGATGTCATGCCCAAGATTTCACTTTTTTTGTAGAAAAAACTTCGGACTATGCATTTGCTAGATTGAAACATAAGTATACTCATTCGACAACCAAGAACATGTAGTCTGCTAAATCAGATTTCACAACGTTTAAGTAAGTGAGAAAACCATGATACAAAAACAACAAAAAACAACAGCTTTGGGCTGTATAAGAAAAAGAAACGCATGAAATAGCCTATGTCTGCAATTAAATCCACGATGTAAGAGCCCAGAATCTCTGGTTACACAGACCAGATTTCTTATGAAATGAAAATAGACCAGGGAAAAGGTTGAAGGCTACCTATTCACCACTTCTGGGTTTGAAACTTTCGCCTGGATGCGATGACAGGACCAACTGCAGGTTCGGATGAAGCAGCTATCTGGATTCTCGCGTCTCCTTCCTGGTTGCGGCTTTCGCTTCTGGCCGATCCCTTCCAAGCTCTCAAAACTCTCCCTTTCACTCTCTCAGCCGTCAAAACCCTCAGCTTTCTATTTCCTTTTACCGCCAACTTTGTCTCTTTCTCTCTTAAAATTTCCAGCCATCACCTTTCTCTCCCAAAACTCTCTACTCTGTCGCTGCTTTCTTCTTCTTTTTTTTTTGATTTCCGGCCGTCACTCCTTCTCTATTTCACGAAAGCTCACCCTTTTTAGTTTCAGATTTTCCTCTCAGATCAAGCTATCTCTCGGCTCCCTTCACTCCTTCTGATTTCTGGTTCCTTAGTCGTCACCAGCCTCACTCCCAAAACCTCTCTAAAACTTCTAGCCGTCCCCGCTCTTCTCGATTTCTCTCTTTCGGCTGCTGCTCTCTCGTCCCCCCTCTCTGTTTTTCGTTTGTTTCTTTTTCCTTCTCTTTCGCAGACCAAGCTCTCCCCCCAGACAAAAGCCTCCCCCCGTCACTCTTCTCGGCTCTCTCTTTTCAGCCGACCCCATTCTCCCACAACCGAGAGAACTCCCCCCTTTGCGGCTGTCCATCCTTTTGCTATTTATATGGGAACTTCCCAAAACCTAAACCCCAGCCCTTTCTGATATATTTGCAGCTAAGGAGCTGCCCGATGCTTCTTTGCAAGCTGCGGCAAAATGCAGCTTGAATGCCGCGAGCACGTTTTCCTTTTAAACGGGACTGGCCCGAATAGAAATTAAACGGGACTGGCCCGAACAGAATTTAAACGGGACTGACCCGAATAGAATTTAAACGGGACTGACCCGAACAGGAATTTAAACGGGACTGACCCGAACAGAATTTAAACGGGACTGACCCGAACAGGAATTTAAACGGGACTGACCCGAACAGGAATTAAACGGGACTGACCCGAACAGAAATTTACAACGGGACTGACCCGAACAGGAATTTAAAAACAGATGAATTGAAGTGAAATGGAGTGTTGGTGGGATTGACCCATGTTAATTGATGATACAAATGAAAGAAGTGAAAGAAGTGAAATGAAGTGTTAACGGGACTGACTCATGTTTGTTAATAATGCAAATGAAATGCTCGCTAGTGGGACTGACCCATGGTTAATGGCGAACGAAAAGAAATGCTCACTAGTGGGACTAACCCACGGCTAGTGGCGAAGAAAATGCTCACGGACGGGACAAACCCAGCTCCAATAGCAATGAGAATGAGATGCTTACTGACGGGACAAACCCAGTTCCTGCAGCAATAAAATGATTTTGATAATCGGACAGTGGGATAAAACCCGAGCCTGCCTAGGTCGGAGGGATAAAACCCATACCCAACGAAAATAAAAGCGCAATGAAAATAAAAGCGGTCAGTGGGATAAAACCCGAGCCTGCCAAGGTCGGAGGGATAAAACCCATGCCCTAACGAAAATAAAAGCGGTCAGTGGGATAAAACCCGAGCCTGTCGAGGTCGGAGGGATAAAACCCGTGCCCAACGAAAATAAAAGCGGTCCCCGTGCCCAACGAAAATAAAAGCGGTCAGTGGGATAAAACCCGAGCCTGCCGAGATCAGAGGGATAAAACCCGTGCCCAACGAAAATAAAAGCGGTCAGTGGGATAAAACCCGAGCCTGCCGAATGAAAAATTGGCGGCACGAAATCCAGACCCAACGTGATCCTTAGAATGTTGGCGGCACCAGGTCCAGGCCCAACTTGATTTTGGAGATGTTGGCGGCACAAGATCCAGGCCCAACGAGATTTTTGGAATGTTGGCGGCACCAAGTCCAGGCCCAACTTGATTTTGGAAATGTTGGCGGCACAAGATCCAGGCCCAACGAGATCTTTGGAATGTTAAGAGAATGGGGGAACAGAATGATGCGCGCCGTGCATTGAAGCTTTGCCCACAAGAAATCAAATTTGATTTTTCAAGAAACAAGAAATTGAATTTGATTTTTCCTGATTTTTCTGATTGATTGATTTTGATTTTTGCATTTTTTATTTTTGATTTTTTCTTTTCAGTGTCAAGTCCATTTCCTCCTTCTTCTTGCTTCTCTTTGCAGTATCGGCCTTCCACCTCACTGGATGTTTTTCGTCCTTTTGAACCATGATTACCTGTACAAGGGGTTCCTCAAAGTATGACATGCATTCAAATTTCTTATTTGGAAAGAACAGCGTGATTGGTCCGAAAAATGTCTTGCTTGACTCTTGGGCGAAAATCTCAAATGTATTGCGGAAAATTTTGCCCCAGTGTGGGCTTATTTTACAAAATCCCTCCAATGAAAACTTGCCCCAGTGTGGGCACATTTAATTGCAAAAATCTCTCAAATGAAAATTTGCCCCTGTGTGGGCCCATTTGATTGCAAAAAATTTGTTCAGATGATTCCCCATTTATTTGAACAAAGAGAAATCGCACCTTCCAAAATTTAGAAAGTAATCATTTGAACGTTGAATGCAGAAATTTCATGATGAATTCCTCGAAGTAACACCAAATTCAAGAAAATTTCTTCCTCACTTCTAGCATTGGTGTTTAGGGTAACGGGTCACCACTTCTGGTTGGCTCATCTTTCAGGACCAATCAAGTGACTTTATTATTTTTTGAAATGGCTAAGGAAATGGGAGGTCAGAATTTGTTTGGCTTTTGTGCCCAAAATTGTAATGCATTCAACATCACATCTTAGTGAAAGCAAAGAGTTTGTCACCCTTATTTTTCAAGAAAACTTAGTCAACATACAAGCTTTCTAGGCTTGTAACGTATGGACAGAAGTGATAGCTAAACATGTGGAAACGGGTTATACCCTTATGATCACAAATGATTTGATGAATTTCTTATGAGTATGATCCTCACTTTGGATTGTCATGAAAGAATAAGTCAACGATGGACTTTATTAGCTTGTAATGTGGCTTGAAAACGATAGTTTAAGACTTTCAAGGATATTGCACCATAGATCGCCTTTTTCCAAAATTGCCCATATTTTGAACTCAAAAGATTTCAGACTTTGTTTGGATTTTCTCATCATTCCCCAGGGACCTCAGTGTCGAATTTTTCTGCATTTTCCTTTCTTGCTTTTCTTTCACTTCTTTTCTTTCCCCTCGAGCTGATGGGGTTTTCACATGGTGAGTAGCGTCAACCTCATACTCAAGCAATTCAGAAATACAGCTAAAATTTTCCAGCATCAGAAATTTTCTTGACAGGGTTATTGCAAAGAACAGAAGTCAGGACTTTCGGTTTTTGTAATGGGGTCAGGTGTGGTGTTTTAGAAAAGTTAAGGCTTGAAGGCAGATTTTAAATATGGTTTGAAGAATCTGAGATCGCATTGTTGCGCCAACCCTATTTTAGGGTTAAATCAGAATTTGCCTCAGTTTATGCTCAATTGAGGCTTTTTCTCTTTCATTTTCTTTCTTCTTTTGATTTTTCGGCCTTCTGCCATTTTTGAAATTTTCACAAAATTTGCCCCAGTTTACTTTTGAACTGAGGTTCTCTTTTCTTCTTTTGTCTTTTGATTTTGTTGCATTGTCACTTTTCACTTCTTGAAACTTTTCTTTTCAACTCCAACTTGCCCCAGTGTGGGGTTTGCGATTCTCAGGGGTTGCCAAATGGAGTATTTTATTCTGAAGGCTCAAAAGGGATAACTAGGGATAGAATGTTTGATTGGAAAAGAAGAGGGCCTGACCTTTGTTCCGTCCCTTACAATAACTCTGAAAGGAAACTTTCGTTAATGCGAAATTTTTTGCATGTATCTGAATTACTGACTGAGGAAGACCCTTATTCATCCATATTTGTGACACATAGGCGGTCCGTGCGGATAAATCTCTTCCTTTTCTTCTTTTCAAATTGGAACCCAAGTGGAATCAAATTTTCCCAATCTGCGGTTCCTTTTCCCCTTTTTCTTTTTTTCTTTTTCAAAAATTTCCAATCTCCTTCCCCAATGTGGGGTGCGATCATAAGTACTTTGAAAAGAACCACCAATTTTTAGCTCAAATGAGGATGCAAGGGATGATCAGTATTTAGGTTGTAGAAACGACGGCCAAAGCATCATTCTTAAGCTTCATGACAACCAAATTAATGCAATAGTCATTGAGAATCCATTCCCCCTTTTGATATTTGAAAATTTCCCCATGTAGGGTTGTGATCATCAAGGCACTTATTTGAAATGAAGTTATTCTTTTAAAGGCTCAAACGGGAGAGCAAATGATAAAATCTGTATGGGTAGAGAAACGAATGGTCAAAGTATCATTCCAAATTTTCAAAACAAATAAGAATAATGCACCCTTTCGCTTTCACTTAGATGTGATTTGAGTCTAATTAGACACCACGGACATTTTTCCAAGTAAAGCTTGCCCCAATGGGGTCAATAGAAGTGGCAAAACATGAATTGTTCAGCAAAGGAGAAAAGGTATCTCATTGGGCCTTTTGAAGGACCTCTCTTATTTTTGAGCACTTTTATTGTACAGCTCGGATTGCCAATCGAGTGTAAGGATTTTTTAGGAAGCATATACTTGTGAATTTTCAGGTTGGAGGTTGAAAAAAATCTCAATTTAGTTTTATTTTTCAAAATTCATCATGAAATCTCCAATGAGTAAGAATAAAGAATGAAATGTACATAAATATACACAAAACAATAATTGTCCAAAAATTTTATTGTTGAAAAAGTTTGAAACAAAAATTCTCTCAATTATGATACAAATGAAAAGAGAGAAACTTGTAAAGAGCTCCACATATACACTTTTTGTCTCCTTTTCTCTTTGGAACAAAATGTATTAACAAATCAAATATACAAAATTTTCCTTTAGAAATAATTACAAAATCTCTCAGATGCTTTAGCGTAGAGCTTCCAGATAGATCTTTTATGTTTTCATTGTAGGATCTGCCCAAGAATCAAATAACACTTGTAATCTTCAAACTTTATTGGATTAAAATTATCATCAGATATAGAAGAATATTTTCGTCTTATTGAAACATTTTTATGAATGCAGGGGAGGGGAAAAACAAAAGAAAAATACCCAGAGTTAGTAGGCAAAACTGCAAAACCGGTATGCATGTCTTATGGGGGAACCCTTTTTGTGCCAAGGGTAGGCCTAACATGAAAATGCAATCCTCTAGGGTAGGCACTATACAATACCTGATGGATCCAATCAGCTTATGGAGTGAAAAATAATTTTGAAAAATTTGGTCAATTGGAATGAGAAGAGACGTTTGTCAAAATGAGGACATCGTCCGAAGGGATTGATCACTTTTGATCGATGCAAGAATTTGCAAAAACGCACGGGTTTGACCTTGACGAACTTCCTATCGAAGAGATTGGAATTCGTTGACCAAATTTTTCAGTGAAGCACGGGTCAAGATCCCAACTGATCAAATGGCTGGATGCAATGGATGGTTTTCTCAAAAATCGACTAAATTTCCCAATTTGAAATTGACATTGAAACCCTGATTGGTCAAATGGGTTGAACGAAATTGACCATTTATTTAAAAATCGACCGGATTACCCTAAAAGGGAAACGGGTCAAATGAATTAAATGAAATTAAAAACGTACTCAAAATTGACCAAATCATCCTTAAAAAGGAATTTGATCGATTGAAATTGAGAATTTTATTCAAAACAAACCGGATCGCCCTAAAAGGGTAAACTGGTCAAATGAATCGGACGAAATTGATGATTTATCGAAAATCTACAAAATTGCCCTAACTAATCAAATGAATTGAATGAAATTGGTGATTTATTCAAAGAACGACCAGATTGCCCTAAAAATGGGTGAATTAGCCAAATGAAATGAAGATTTATTCAAAAATCGATCGGATCACCCAAAAAGGGTAAATTAGTCAAATGAATTGATTGAAATTGATGATTTATTCAAAAATCGATCAAATCACCCAAAAAGGGTAAATTAGTCAAATGAATTGACGATTTATTCAAAATCGACCGGATGACCCTAAAAAGGGTAAATTGGTCAAACGACCCTAAAAAGGGTAAATTGATCAAATAAATTGACGATTTATTCAAAATCGACCGGATGACCCTAAAAAGGGTAAATTGGTCAAATGAATTGATGATTTATTCAAAATTGACCGAATGACCCTAAAAAGGGTAGATTGGTCAAATGAATTGATGATTTATTCAAAATCGACCGAATGACCCTAAAAAGGGTAAATTGGTCAAATGAATGAAATGAAGTTAATGATTTACTCAAAATTGATTATGAATTGACAAAAATGGATCGATTGAATCGTCCAGCCATTGGTGGCTTCAAAAAATTAGTCTATGAGCCTTCTAAAATCACGATTTGGCCTCAATTTATTTATTGTCTCAACAGGAGGCATTATTTTTGAATTTCTTCAAATTAACGTCCTTTACGCAAGGGATTTTTACCAAGTTTGATAAAATGGCCAAAAAGTGATTATTAGACGTTCATATTCCAAAAATCACTCTATGAAAATAATTGGATCCTACCTTACCTTGTGCACTATCCCTTTGGATGGTACAAAATGTAAACGTGCAAGTCTCGTTGGATTAAGTATCCGAGACACAAGGTGGCTTATTCCTAACACGGGATCCCCTAAATGGCATTCCCTTTCTAAGGTTTAATGCATGATGCCATTTATTAAAGCAATGTAAATATGCAACAAATATGGCCTAAAGGGCATAAATAATGCATCGGGAGGAAGAGGTCTAAAATGAAATGTACTTAGCATAATGACTGAAATTTAAACATGTGAGCTATCTAGTGGGTAGGTCACTAAAAGAGTGCCAAAGAGGCCTCTTATTACTAAGGCATATGAATGCAAGACAAGAAAACAATGAAATGGTTAGCACAATTGATAGTACACATAACACATTGGGAGCAAATAAGAAAGGAAATACAATAAAACAAGTAAAAGGGGTGGAACCCCTTCCCTCGTGCCTAATGTGCTTAAAAGAGGGTAAGGCCGACTCTACCCTAGGCGAGTCTAACATGGATGCATGAGGCTGGGGCTCACTAATGCAACTAGACTCGATAAGGCTTCGGCTCCCAAGCCTTCAGACCTAAAGGCAAAGGGTCATCACTCCCAAGGCCTTCGATCGATGGCTCGAGTGATCCCTTAGGTAGCGCTATGGGCGCAGGGCACACCATCCGCCTACCCAAGGCAATCGATCCTAATCCTACAAGGCGGTGTGGGATAGCGCCCACGAAAATAAAACAAAATGGGATAACAGTAAATAAACGTGCACGTATGAAGTGTTCCCTATTTTGAGGGAAGGGGTTGAGAACCACACAAGGCTCTAAAGGTGACACCCCCCCCCAAATGCAATGCAAGCGCGAGATAAACATACATCCAATCAACCAATCATACATTCATGAACGAGGGAGTAGTTGGATATGCGTGAAAATGCAAAAAATCCTAATAAAAGGAAAAATGCAATCCTAAACACCCAAATGTGATATATGACAAGATTAAAAGAAGAAAAAGATTGATTAAATCAAATTTGCTCGGACTCTCGAATGTCCCCAGTGGAGTCGCCAACTGTCGCGCCCCATTTTTTGATAAATAAAAATAAATGGTTTGAAAAAAATGTATTTTTTGTGATTGGAAAATGAATTGTGATTTAAAAGAAAAAATGGGTCTAAATGGGGGGTTGAGAATGCGACGATTTGACCCAAAATTATAGTTTAAAAAGGGTTTGAAATAAAAATTGGAGTCGCCACTTGGTAATGAGTTAAGGTGTACCAAGTCACCAAAAAATGAATTTTTAAAGAAAAATGGGAAAAAGTAGTAAGAAACCCCTTTTAAACGACTCCTAGTCCACGTAAACCAAAGAAAAAGGTTCGGGAGTCACATTTGACAAAGGGGAAGGCAAGGATAAAATCCAAGGCACCCCTTTGACCTAGCCAAGGCTAGTTGCATGATTTAATCAAAGATTTTCTTGTTTTAACCAAAGAATTTATTACATTTGGATGCACTACATGAATGCAAACCCTAGACCTAGGGGTATTGGGGGAAATTTCTCTTCAAAGGTTGAGTGGTGCCAATCACATTAATTGTGAAGCCCAATAACGATCCTTTGAAGAAGTCACGAATAATGCGAGTGGGATGCAAATGAATGGAATGCATGTATGCAATGTGAGGATATGTGAAGTGAGAAAGATAATAAAAATAATAGGATGTAAGTGGAGGTGTGCAAATGTATTTACAAGTGTTTGTGTGCAAGTGAAGGGATAAAAAGGTGTACGTGTGCAAATGGGAGGAAAAGTGTTCGTGTGCAAGTGAAGGGATAAAAAGGTGCATGTGTGCAAATGAGACAAAAGTGAAAGTGTGCAAGTGAAGGGATAAAAGGTGTACGTGTGCAAATGGGAGGAAAAGTGAAAGTGTGATGATAGAGTGGATTTAGAATGCATGAGCCTAGGGAATGCATGCATATTGGGTACGGGGAGACCTAAATCGTGACTCAATTTGCCCTTTTATAGAGGGAATACAAGCGTGCTAAGGCTTAGAAAAAACCACACTCGTCTATATCCCATATTTAAGGGGACTCTCAATCAAATGAACCCTATAGCTAGCATGAAATGCAAAAATCCTAAAATGGAGGGAAAAGGGGTTCGAGGGGCATGCAAAATGATAAAACTAAAAAGAATGCATGACATGTAATGAACATGCAAATATGTGCTAACGAGGGGAAATCCCTAAGGGTCTAGCGTTGGACTAGCCCATTCTATGAATTCCGACTAGCGTTGGACTAGTGGAAACGTACATTCATCCATCACATTCATTCAGGGATATGGAAAGCGAGTAGACATGTCAATCACATAGCACATAACACTTAGCATGTATATCTAAATGCCAAAACCTAAGAAAACGATTAAACATATAGCACATAGACATGCAAGACACATAAGGTGATTAAGGCCCTAACTATTACATTTGCTAGCTAGGCACAAGTCTTCAACAGCTCTTCATCGAATGCTCCTCCAAACCCTATTTATTACAAGCCAAGAGGTGTACACATACCCCATAAAGAATAACTTAAATAAAAGGCAAAAGTAAATGACATAAATAAAAGAAATTAAGGAAAGGCTAAGAAAGCAAAGTAGACATGTATTTCTCACGTAGCACGTTGGATCACATAGGAGAGACAAGAAAGATAAAAGAAATTATACCTCCCTTGAATTGATGCCTTAAATGGAGTGAAATCACTTATTTATCCTCCAAAATAATAAAAGCATCAAGGCATCACTTTAATCAAGAAAATAATCACAAAAGATAAAAATGAATCATGAAATTAAATGAATTAAATCATATAAACAATCTACATGCAAGAAATTAAAACAATGAAGGACTTGATTGCAATAATTAACAAAGTTTGGAGGTCAACATTAAAGAAAAATAAAGTTCAGGGAACTATTTGCAATTAATTTAGGGACCCAATTGACAGCATTGAAAGTTTGTAGGGCCCTAGTGAAATTAAAGAAAAGTACAGGGACTGATCTGCAAATGCGTTCTCTGGTTTCTTAATGGATCAGATCATTGGGCCATTTCCTCTATTTGTTTGGGTCAAAACCTTCCAAGCCCAACCGAAAACCCAAGGTAAGAGAAGTAGGCCAATCTGCTATTTTGGCCCAAAAATTAACCAACAAAACCGGTGGGCTTTTACCCCTTGGCCCAAACCAAAAATCCAAACAAAACAACTTAAATCAACTTTTACAAATCCAAACAAATATTATTGCCCACATCCTAAATCCAAACTAAACCCAATAAGATTAGCAAATCAACTAAAATTATTAAGCCACAATTATGACCTGAAATCAAGAATTAATCTATCCAAAAAGTCACATAAAATATGCAAACAAAGGATTAAACTTGAAAGGGTAAAATTAGTTCAATTTTCCAGATTTTGGGTCATATCAGAATAAGGGGGGACTTGAGGGGTTCAAAAGGCAATTTTTGAAATGATTTTCATGAATGCACGCGAAACAATTCAATTGATGCAACAACAAGAAGATTTCGGCAGCTAAGTCATCCGCAACTTCCCCATGAATCTTGGCTAACAAAGCTTTAAACTAACTCTAATTAAAACATGCTTAAACAACACTTAATCAAAGTAATTCTTAAAAGAATTTCTTGCAAGTTTACAAACCAAAAACTGCTGCACTTCTGTTTACAAACCAACTCAAGGATTGCTGCATTTTTCATTTTCGACCAGATTTGGGCAAAAACTAATGCAAACTTTGGACAAATTCTATCACACAAAAATCCAAATTTTGGTCAAGCAACACAACACACAACTTGAACCTCCAAACGAATCAAAACACAAAGGGAAAAACATGCAAATGCTGGGAAATTTTTATGCCCAAAAGGTTCAGCAATCCTGTTCTCGTTCAATTTCCAGCAACGTCTTTGATTATAGTTCATACAAACTCATCACCAAAACCTTCCTTTTCTTTCACTTTAGACCAGATTAGCATGCCACTTAAGTGTAAGGATCAATAACAGCCACGGAAAAGGGAAGAAAACAGAACAGGAAACGCGACAGCCCTTTTTTACTTTGCTGCAGATTTTTGCAGCTTCAGGCTTGCGTGGATTAAATGCTGAAAACATGATGTTAGACCCACCATTTATCTACCAAACTCATGCATAACTTCAAACATCTGTCTATCACTGGTCAAGCCTGGCTATCTTCCCCCCAAGCTATCCCAGGAAATTCAACCAAGGCAGCGGGACAATAAAAGATGTAGCAAAGACGGAGTGAGCCTGCTGTGAGCATAATTCATGAACTGTCGCCAACTTTCATGCAAATTTCACATACATTTTCATGCAAATTTCACAGGCGTGGTTCTCTTGTTCTTGCACCAGAAATCAACAGCACAGAGAAGGAACCAAAACCGCAGATTAAAACTCCAATATTTGAACAAATGCGGCCAGATTCAATGTAATAGAAGAAAATGAGGATGTCATGCCCAAGATTTCACTTTTTTTGTAGAAAAAACTTCGGACTATGCATTTGCTAGATTGAAACATAAGTATACTCATTCGACAACGAAGAACATGCAGTCTGCTAAATCAGATTTCACAACGTTTAAGTAAGTGAGAAAACCATGATACAAAAACAACAAAAAACAACAGCTTTGGGCTGTATAAGAAAAAGAAACGCATGAAATAGCCTATGTCTGCAATTAAATCCACGATGTAAGAGCCCAGAATCTCTGGTTACACAGACCAGATTTCTTATGAAATGAAAATAGACCAGGGAAAAGGTTGAAGGCTACCTATTCACCACTTCTGGGTTTGAAACTTTCGCCTGGATGCGATGACAGGACCAACTGCAGGTTCGGATGAAGCAGCTATCTGGATTCTCGCGTCTCCTTCCTGGTTGCGGCTTCCGCTTCTGGCCGATCCCTTCCAAGCTCTCAAAACTCTCCCTTTCACTCTCTCAGCCGTCAAAACCCTCAGCTTTCTATTTCCTTTTACCGCCAACTTTGTCTCTTTCTCTCTTAAAATTTCCAGCCGTCACCTTTCTCTCCCAAAACTCTCTACTCTGTCGCTGCTTTCTTCTTCTTTTTTTTTTGATTTCTGGCCGTCACTCCTTCTCTATTTCACGAAAGCTCACCCTTTTTAGTTTCAGATTTTCCTCTCAGATCAAGCTATCTCTCGGCTCCCTTCACTCCTTCTGATTTCTGGTTCCTTAGTCGTCACCAGCCTCACTCCCAAAACCTCTCTAAAACTTCTAGCCGTCCCCGCTCTTCTCGATTTCTCTCTTTCGGCTGCTGCTCTCTCGTCCCCCCTCTCTGTTTTTCGTTTGTTTCTTTTTCCTTCTCTTTCGCAGACCAAGCTCTCCCCCCAGACAAAAGCCTCCCCCTGTCACTCTTCTCGGCTCTCTCTTTTCAGCCGACCCCATTCTCCCACAACCGAGAGAACTCCCCCCTTTGCGGCTGTCCATCCTTTTGCTATTTATATGGGAACTTCCCAAAACCTAAACCCCAGCCCTTTCTGATATATTTGCAGCTAAGGAGCTGCCCGATGCTTCTTTGCAAGCTTTGGCAAAATGCAGCTTGAATGCCGCGAGCACGTTTTCCTTTTTTTTTTTTTTTAAGTAAGGAATAATTTTAACTAAAATAAATAAAATACTAAAAAAATGCTCAAAACATATTTTTATGAACAAATTCTTTTCCTTCTTTTCCTTTTCTTACAAATTTTAATTTTTCATCATTTTTTCATTTTTAAATAATAAAACTAAATCTGAAACAACTACAACATATTTTTTGAACGCTTTTTTTCCTTTTTTTCATGATTTTTCCTTTTTCTCTTTTTTTCCAAAAATAAACCAAAAAATTGCCAAAAGATTGAATTTGAACGTATTTTTGTAAACAATTTTCCTTTTTCTCTTTTTTTATGATTTTTCCTTTTCCATGATTTTCCTACGCTAAAACTTAAAAATAAAATAAAAACTAAAAGCAACCACGACAAATGAGAATAAAAAAGTAAAAGGAATTACACCAAAAATTTGGTGTCTACAAGGTTCCTTGGTCACTTACCTTGCAAACCCAAGAAAAGCAGCAACTTGGTACCTTAGCCTTCCAAACCACTTCACAACCAACCTTAATACCACTAAACTAAGAGGTTTTATGGAGTAATTTGAAGATTAACCGGTTGGAATGAAAGATTGAGCAAGATTGAGTAGAAGAAATTTGATAGCTTTTCTTTCTTTTGCTCTCCAAGAAATTCGGCCAAGAGAGGGAAAAATAAGAGGATTTTTGGCCAATTTTTGGTATTTATTTGGTAAAAGGTGATAAGATGGTCTTATGGTCAAACTGTAAGAATTAATCAACAAATGACACTTGTCACTTCAATTAATACATGGTTATCCTATTGTCTCTCCACTCTCATCCATATAACAACCTCTAATTATCTCTTATCACCTAGTAAAATAAACCCGGTATCCAAAACTTAACCTAACTAGCCAAATTTTTCCGAACTTTCCGCACTAGCGGGTCCCACGTCCGGTATATGCTCTTAATTTCTCAAAAACCAACCGATACTAGAAAAATCATCTAAAAACTATCTTTACTCATAAAAATTATTTCAAAATTTTTGCTAATAAAGAAAATGCATAAAAGGCGTACAATTAAATAAAATAAAGCCTAGAAAATCAGAAAATTTACGAGTTCTCACACTCTCTCCCCCTTAAAAGAATTTCGTCCTCGAAATTCCTTATCATCGCCTTCTTCGGATTACCAAAAATTTTACTGCTTCCATCTCACACTCAAATTGAGCATCATACTTAACCAACCAATCTGTACCTCTTCACTGGCCAGGCTCATTGAATTCTTCCTTCCCAAATTGCAAACAGTGAGCAAACGGTGGAATACCAGAATCTTACCTTCCACGTCCTCAAATGGGTCAGAGACTTGATGTTGCTCTAAGGAGTACACTCGAGCTGACATTTTCGATCCGTTCTTTTCCCCCTTCGATTGGTCGAGTTTGGTCGTGGTTGGCTGTTGGCTCCTACTCCCTTCTCGCGATCGGCCTGGGCAATTTGCGATTTGATGATCTGCGCTCCCACAACCCAGACATTTTCTTCCTTTCTTCCAACAGACATCCTCCATGTGATTCGGCTTCCCACAATACCCACAAGGACCACGGGAAGCGGAGACTGAGCCTCTCTGTGAGGTACCACTTGACATCCTAGGTAATTGTGCTCCCCCGTTTCCCCTTCCAATCTTAGAAAGCGTACCCTTATTCTCTTGCTCTGAGCTACTTCCAGAAAATCCCCCTTTCTTGGTTTGGAAGTTCTTGACTTGTAACCTCGCATTTTCAACTCGTTGAGCTTTTTCTACAGCATCACTAAAGGTACTGAGTTGGGCTACGACCAGGTCCTTTTGAATCTCAACGTTTAATCCTTGGACAAAACGCCTTATCCTCCTTTGCTCAGTCACTATTAGTTCGGAAGCGAACTTGGACAACCGGGTGAACTGGCTCTCATATTCGACGACGGTTTGAGTTCTCTGGCGGAACCTAATAAACTCATCTTCTTTCTTTTCCTGGATCAGGGGTGGAAAATACTTCGTGTTGAACTCTCTCATGAAATTCACCCACGTCCTTGGGATTTGTTCTCTTTCCCATTTCAGTCTTATGATATTCCACCAAGAATGGGCTGCTCCCTCCAATTGGAAGACAGCAAATGTGACCTATCGCTCCTCAGTATAATGCAACGCAGCAAATATATCAATCATCTTCTCTAGCCACCTCTCTGCCACGTCAGGGTCTGGTCCTCCCAGGAATTTCGGTGGCGAGAACTTCTGAAATCGTTCAAGAGCTTTATCCTCACCCTCGGTATGATTACCAGGATTTTCCGGCTGATGAATAGGATTTTGACCTTGATTTTCTACTACGTGTGCCAAAAGGTCAGTCATCCGTTGAATGGCTACGGCCACTTGTACGTTCGGATCAATCCTGGATTCGGGGTTTGGTTCAGACGTGGTTCCCCTTGTATCACCTTCAGTCGTGGCTTGCCTAATTCCGCGACCACGACCACGTCCACTACGGGTGTCTTCCATATAGCTTAACCAGTCTAGGGTTGGACCACGAATACGGTATTAAAACCAAAGTATGCAGGTGCAAGTGATAAAAGTAGGCAATATATATATATAACACATCTAACACAGATAGATAACACAGTAGCAGTCAATTAGATACAAACAAAAGGAACCATCATGAATATTACTCACTAGACCAATGGTACAAGACCAACCAACTAAAAGCTATCCCTCTCTAGGGTTCCAGCCATAATCTACGAGAATAACACAATTTATATCTTAGGCAAGGTTAATCATCCGTAATAAAACCCTTACACATCACATGATGTTCCATAGAATCAAATTTCTAGTCCGCCCAAGTCATTCCTAACCTAGGCTCTCGTTTATTTAGTAGTCGGCCACAAAAATTCCAAAATAAGATAATTCACAACTCGGGCTGGCCAGTCCCAAGAGTAATTCATCTACAATCGAGATTCTTTCCTGACCTACAGATCTATTGTCTCCAAGTACCATGATAAAGGTTTAAAACCTATAACATTTCATGATCCAAAGCTTATGCTCAAAAGAGCACTTAAACATTCGTACACATTCAAGGAATCGGGACCATAACACCACTTGGCCCAAGCTCACTCCGTGTAGAGACCACGCGAAGCAGGTTCTGATACCAACTGTGACAGCCTCACCTCCCCCTAAGGCCAACCAAAGGGTTCGGCGGACCGCCTACCCAACTCTCGCCAGGACTATGGATCCGAAACGAGCGTAAACCCTACCAACCGCTCAAAAGAATTTCGAGAAGATAACATTCACTATCCGAAACCCAAACAAGCACAACAACTTTAGATAACCTTATAAAAGAACATTTCCTAACCCAATCAACTTAGGAACATGGTTAAACACTTTTATATACACATGGTTACAAATTTACAATTCAAAGGGGAATTGTTTAGTTAAAAAACATTTAAGGTTTTCCAACCATCGAGGAGCTATACAAAAGAATACTAAAACTAGCTCAACTCATGCTTCAAAATATCAGAGTCTCCAAAAGGTGGTTTCCAGCAAGGAAAACAAGGATAACGAAACGGGGTGAGCTAGAAGCTCAATGAGGTACCAAAATAATAACAGTCAAGAACCAAGGAACTTCATGCTCAATTAATCACATAGGTGTACCAAATAATGAGAGGAACAAAACAACTTAAATAAAAGGATACAGGTGGCTCTCAGGAGCCAAATTCCCCGTTGCAGTACTTGATCCGACTACGTTGACCCTCCGTCAACTTTCAAATAAGGAAACTAGTCCAGTAGAACACCACTTTATCGCCAAATCCCGTACACCAATCATACACCCTTACCGGGCCCGAACGCCAAATAGAAACAGGAATGGTAATACTCGAGTATACCGGAATCAAGAGTCTCAATACCCAAAGATTCTCCAGGAACAGGTACCCATGGATTGTCAATTTCCTCGACCAAGCCCTTGCGTGGCTCGATTTAATTAACTCCCAATGAGGTTGAGCTCAGGTTTAACAAGGAGGTCATTGGACACACTTCCAAACGACATTATAACAAGTGCAAGTAACAGGCTCAAGTTCATAACAAGTACAAGTAATAGATTTCAGTTGGTACAACACAGGCAAGAGAATGAGTGTGATAAAGTACACCCTCGTCTCAATCAACTAAACAGGATTCATAGTCATTCATGTCATAGATTTCAAATACAGATAACTGAAATAGCAACAATGCAAGGGAGTGGTACACTCACCAGTTCAAATAAGGATACTTCAAAAGTTTCCTTCCCAAGTGTGGCTTTAGTCATCGTCACCTCCTAGAACAATCAAGGCAAACACTTAAGACTCGACTCCAAGACCTAGTATGGAATTCGCAAGTGAGATTCGGTTACGATCCATATGCCTAGTCAAAAGAGCCATTAATGCAAAGCAAAGAGGTGACCTCGGAGTGAAAAGGTAACAATTAGTCTTAAAGGCATGAACAACCTCAAAGCCTTACCTACAATGACTGACCAACTCCAAATTTGAAGTAGAAAATGAAAGTGAAGTCGATACTAGGAAAACAGGATTTTCCAGTTTCGCGCAACCCTATATGAAAAATCATATCTCAAGTTTTGTAAATCTAAAATTAGTAAAAGTTATACCGTTGGAAAATATATTCAAAGGGATATAACTTTCCAGAGAACACCCTCATAAGATTCAGAATACAAGTCAGTCAAATTCAAGTCGCAAATTGCTGCTTTATCCGGTGGAAGACAGAACAGGTACAATATTTCAGTCAACTTTGAAGAATCACCATAAATTACACAGTCAGAAACAGGGTCTGAAATTTACATGGTTTATAGCCCTATGAATCTAGTTTAATATGCAACAAACAGAACTCAATTCTGACATTCCTACATCAAAATATAGCAAATTTCCCGAGACTGTGCAGAAGCTCCGCGAAAATTTTGACAGCATTTCCCTTGTCTTTCTTTACTTTCCAACCAAACCTCAACACCCAATCACAATTTATCAAACACCTTCAATTAGAGCCACAATACCCTTCAAAACAACCAAATGGTAGCTCAACAAAGAAACCCTAGAAAAGCCCCAATTATAAACCCTAAAACCAAAAGACAGTTTTGACATCATTTAGTGGAACGGACACAACTGGAGATACACTTATCAGATTGGGGTGAAATTTACACCGTTTCGAAGCTAAGACAGAGAGCTATAACTTTCATGAAGACTCCTCAGTCCAGTTCTCAGCCTAACTAGGTCAAATATACCAAAACAACTCCAGATTTGCCAATTCCAAGTTTACTGTGGCAGTCCTGATTCATTCAGCATACATAACTCCAATTCAAGTGATTCCAAAGCCATTTGAAAGCTAAGATACAAGGCTTTAAGTCTTAAGAAGACATCGACAACCAAATCAGTAGTATTCCTGGTCACAACAACCAATTATAGAAGCTGATTAGCATGTTCGGATAGAAACAGGGCAGCAGGGGTATTTTGGTCTTTTCACAGGCTACATTACTCCGATTGAGCTGACATTTTGTAGGAAACTATAAAACATCATCCTCTACAACTTTCATGTTTTGTACTAAGGCCAATTCGGCCTCTAACTAGGGGTAACAGTACCGGGTAGAACAGGCATAATAGAAACCCTAATTCTGGAAATTTTTGCTTCAAACCAGAAATTTTCCACTAATCATTACAATTATCATACCAAAGCTTCATTCTAACCCATACTAGACCATCATCCATGGCCACACAATATTAATCATATGAAAATAGAAAACCATGAATAAATATGAAAATTCACCAATTTCCACCACAAGGCATGAAACAACACCTAAAACCATCTATTTAACTCTCATAAGCCATCAATTGAACATTAACAAGATTAAAGGAAAGGTTCCTTGGTCACTTACCTTGCAAAACCAAGAAAAGAAGCAACTTGGTACCTTAGCCTTCCAAACCACTTCACAAACAACCTTAATACCACTAAACTAAGAGGTTTTATGGAGTAATTTGAAGATTAACAGGTTGGAATGAAAGATTGAGCAAGATTGAGTAGAAGAAATTTGATATCTTTTCTTTCTTTTGCTCTCCAAGAAATTCGGCCAAGAGAGGGAAAAATAAGAGGATTTTTGGCCAATTTTTGGTATTTATTTGATAAAGGTGATAAGATGGTCTTATGGTCAAACTGTAAGAATTAATCAACAAGTGACACTTGTCACTTCAATTAATACATGGTTATCCTTTTGTCTCTCCACTCTCATCCATATAACAACCTATAATTATCTCTTAGCACCTGGTAAAATAAACCCGGTATCCAAAACTTACCCTAACTGGCCAAATTTTTTCGAACTTTCCGCACTAGCGGGTGATACGAAATATGGGCCGCTTATGGGCCATGTTTTGGGCTGCAAGAGATTGAATCTTTTAGTAATAGTTAGTAGTTTATTTTCCAGATTTCTATTTTATTTGCGAGGAATAAATTCTGTCCAAGACCTCATGTTGAGTTGGATCCGATTTATAGAGTCTAGGCTCACCATTACTTAAGTTGGTTAATTAGCTTTTATTGGGTTATGTTGGGCCAGCTTAAAAGTCTTCATTGGATCGATTATAAGCTGACCATTAGATAGTGGATTTGAGTAGTAGAATTGGCCCAAAGGCCTAGCCTAACTGAGTTAGGGTTTTCCCAAGTTACTTTAGGTTTTCGAGTTGTATGGCTATATATAGCCAAGGCAAGAGACCTTCATGATCAGTTTTGAGCATCAATAAAATTGTGAGTTTTCACTTTTCTCTTTCCAAGAGAGCCTCTTTGAATATTTGAGAATCTTTCTCAAGTTATTCAAGTGAGCTTATCAATCAAGTAACTCCTTGATTGTGGCGTTCTTCTATCTATACTTTTGGTTCACTAAATTTGCTAGTTGTGGGTTAAGGAATCTCCTTAGTTCGTGGCTTGTGATTCTAGAAGGGTCAAAGTTCCGCCAATCATCCCAACTTGGTGTTCGTCGAGATCCGTCTCACATCAGTTGGTAATCAGAGCTAGTCGACAACCACCAGGTTATATCCTTCTTTTCTTTTGTGTTTTGAGTCACATACTCTTGTTCCAAATCAGTTTGTGTGTCAATTCCAAAAAAAAATAAAATCAGTTTGTAGCATCGTACTGTTCACCGCGCGCACTGTAGCGATACTGTTCATCGCTACTGTAGCGACACTGTTCATCCCGAAATTTTTTTTTTTTTTTTCATAACTTGTGTTTCTTTCTTATTTTGGTGTCTTGTTATATTGTTCTTGAAGTTTTGTGTTGGTTTAGAGTCAAAAAAAAAATCCAGCCACTAGGGTTTTGTGCCGTCGTTGTGTTCTTGTATCTTGTTTCTTGTATGCAATCTGTCTTGTCATCTCTTGCTACTTTTTTGACCAGATCTTAGTCTTTTCATTGTGTTGTTGAGTCGTTCTGGCTGTGCAAAGCAACCACCAAAAGAAAAAAAAAAAAAAGAAAAGAAACACACGTAAGAGGCGAAAACAAAATTCTGGTCGCTAGTTGTTTCTTAATACCGAAGTGTTTTGAACAAGAGGGTTGGGAATATTGTTTTGTTTTGCATCAAAAGGCTGATTACAATAGCTCTTGAATTCTTGATAACCTTACCTTGCTTCTTGGATCCCTTGATACATATCTTGATAAGGGGGATTGATACTTGAAATCTTGAAACTAAACAAACCTCCATTCTTGATCTTGAGTTGCGGCTGACCTTTGTACAAACACCACACAAAAATCTTGTGTTTTGAAGGTGGGATTCGAAATTCAAAAGAAAGAAAAGCATTCTGGTTGCACAAAAAAAAAAAAAAGAGAAGAAAGAAAGAGGAACCAAAGTTGGATCACAAGAAATAAGAAACCTTCTTGAAACAGGCAACCTTCCTGACAAAGGAAACCCAAACCGCCTTGGATTTGCTAGGGCAAACCCTAGCCGCCACCAAAGCTGTCCACTTCGGACTTCCCTTGCTTGAATTGGGGAAACCAGCCGCCAACACCAAAACACCCATAACCCAAAATCACCCAAGAAACATTGATCCCAACTTCCAAAGAAAATTCGGCCGCAAGCAAAAAGTGGGTAAAGTCCTTCTAGGATACTAAATTTCCGCCATCTTGTTCTTGTGTCAATTGAACCTTGCATTCTGTCCACACCACAAATTGGTATCTTGAGTCATTTTTGCAGATTGCTAAAAGTGTCCAAAAGGAGTCCGTCTTGATCTAGTCTTAGAGTCCTTGTCGAAGTCAAACTTCCCCAACATTTGAGTCACCCTTTTGCGGACTAAATCAAAAAAAAATCCAGAAAAAAATTCTTGCTTGTATAATTGCTGTTTTGAGTCATCATTTAGACTTCAAATTTCCAGATTCTCATACACCACTTTTGGGGACAAACTTGGTTGATGTTTGGTTGAACTACTTGAGGGAAATTTCTGATTTCTTCGAGGGGGCAATCAAGGGATTTGAAAGTGAATGGTGAGATCATTAGAGTGTTTTAAACACTTGAGCAAAACACGAGAGTGAGCGAAACACGTAAGGGAGCGAGTGAGGACTGTTCTACTAATTTTTGTTGAGTTTTGCAGGTAATAAAAGTATGAGACAAACGAATGCTCAACTAGAGCTTCACCATCTTGTGCCTAAAGGAGTAAATACTGTGGCATTACGTGAGATAACTGAGCAATTGGAAATCATAAAAGCTCAAAAAAATGTTTGGTTTTATACACGTTGCCACATCAAGGATAAAGTTTGCAGCTTAGCCATTGATAAGGGTTGTGAAGTTAACCTCGCAAGTACTGTCTTGGTTGAGAAATTGAATCTTCCAACCATTGATCATCTTCGACCTTACAAGTTGCAAAGTGATAGTGGTGATATTTGGATTACTAAACACACACTTGTTTTTTTTCGTATTGGCCAATACGTGGATGAGGTGTTGTGTGATGTGGTCCCCATTCAAGTGACGCATGTGCTGTTGGGACAATGGTGGATGTTTAATCGAGAAGTCAAATATGATGGATATACTAATAAGTATTCCTTCACATTTAATGGCCGTCGTACCAGGCTTGTGTCGCTTAATTCTAAGCAACTTTGTATTGATCTAGCATACATGAAGAGTGAGCAAGAGCATTATAGTATGAAGAAAGAGTTAGATGAGGGAATTGTGACTGAAGATGTAAAATTCGAGGGAGTTGAAAAGGAGAAAGAGGTTGAGAATAATGAGGGGAAAAAGTCAGCTACTGAGCATGAGAAAGAGATTAAAAATTCTAAGAGTAAGCTGATTGCGAGAAAGGATGTGAGATCATATGTTTTTTCTAACGATCTTAACTCTACATTGTTTAGTGTTTCTACTTTTATGCAGGTTAAGCAAGGAAAAATTGAATTGATCTTGGCATGTTCTATGCCTAAATCCATTGGTGAATATCAAACTTTTCATGGAGTTTGCATCTTAGGTGTTGTATCCCTTTGTCATCCATTGATGTTCAACTTCAACCATGAGCCTGATTTGCTTGTTGGGAGGAATAATGGAGTTTCAAAGGGAGTTTCTACACTTGAAACTTGTTATAAACTTCCTTTTTATTTCGTTAGTGATAATTCTTTCCTCATTGGTCCAAATTCTGATTCCTTACAACCTGATTTTATTCTTCAATTTGAAGGTTCAGAAGCTGCCTATCTCGATCTTACTCCATTTGTGCAAGATAGGCCATACCAACAACAACTTGCCATGAATTTTGTAACTTTGCAAAATCATGTCCGGGACTTTTCTAACCTGATTGAGCATCACTATGAAGATCCTTATCTTGTGAATGTGAATGGTAAGCTATCAAGTGATTTTATACCTACAAATGCTAATCGTGTGATTTATTGTGTAGGTCCAAATTCGACCATTCATGACACAGGACTGATTAGAGAGCTTTGGAGTGGTTGGAGTCAAGCCTTGAGTTTCTCATGGCAGATTGTGAGCATTTTCAAGCTGACCAAGAGACATGTGCACCGAATTACAATAATCATGACGTATGCAAGTATCATTCATTCTAAGAGAGCCAATATGTGGAGATTTGAAGTTTCATACTGCCAATTCTTGTAGTACTATTCATTTCCAAACACGATTTGAGGACAAATCTTTTTCAAGAGGAGAGGAATGATACGAAATATGGGCCGCTTATGGGCCATGTTTTGGGCTGCAAGAGATTGAATCTTTTAGTAATAGTTAGTAGTTTATTTTCCAGATTTCTATTTTATTTGCGAGGAATAAATTCGTTCCAAGACCTCATGTTGAGTTGGATCCGATTTATAGAGTCTAGGCTCACTATTACTTAAGTTGGTTAATTAGCTTTTATTGGGTTATGTTGGGCCAGCTTAAAAGCCTTCATTGGATCGATTATAAGCTGACCATTAGATAGTGAATTTGAGTAGTAGAATTGGCCCAAAGGCCTAGCCTAACTGAGTTAGGGTTTTCCCAAGTTACTTTAGGTTTTCAAGTTGTATGGCTATATATAGCCAAGGCAAGAGACCTTCATGATCAGTTTTGAGCATCAATAAAATTGTGAGTTTTCACTTTTCTCTTTCCAAGAGAGCCTCTTTGAATATTTGAGAATCTTTCTCAAGTTATTCAAGTGAACTTATCAATCAAGTAACTCCTTGATTGTGGCGTTCTTCTATCTATACTTTTGGTTCACTAAATTTGCTAATCGTGGGTTAAGGAATCTCCTTAGTTCGTGGCTTGTGATTCTAGAAGGGTCAAAGTTCTGCCAATCATCCCAACTTGGTGTTCGTCTAGATCCGTCTCACATCAGCGGGTCCCACGTCCGGTATATGCTCTTAATTTCTCAAAAACCAACCGATACTAGAAAAATCATCTAAAAACTATATTTACTCATAAAAATTATTTAGAAAATTTTCCTAATAAAGAAAATGCATAAAAGGCTTACAATTAAATAAAATAAAGCCTAGAAAATCTGAAAATTTACGGGTTCTCACAGTTGGAAAGAGAACTACTCAGTTGCGCGGTAAGGAAATCCTTCTCAAAGCAGTTGTCCAAGCAATCCCCACTTATACCATGTCTTGTTTCCTTTTGTCTGACAATGTGCTTCAGCATATACAATCGATGGCTATCAACTACTAGTGGGGATCTCACTCAGAGCAAAGGAAAATTCATTAGGTAGGTTGGGACAAACTTGCATCTCGAAGGAAAAAGGAGGTTTGGGATTCAGAAACTTGAAGGCATTCAATTACGCTATGCTAGTGAAACAAGCTTGGAGGTTTCTAACCAATCCAACTTTGCTTCTGCGTCGGATCCTAAAAGCCAAGTACTTTCGTGATTCAGACTTTCTCCACACAAAATTAGGGTGCCGTTGCCGTCCATCTTTCACTTGGCGAGGGATTTTAGAGGGTAGGAAAGTACTAAACCTGGGCTATAGATTGAGAGTGGGCACTAGTGAAAATATCGGTATATGGCGTGACAAATGGCTCCCCAAGCAACATTCTTTTCGTCTATGTTCCCCTCCTCAAAGGCTTAGTGAAGATGCTTATGTTTCCCAACTAATCGATCATGTGAACCACTGTTGGAATCATGATTTAATTGACTCCATTTTTTGGGATGAGCAGGCACTGCTGATCAAAAGCTTACCTATTTCCCGATTTAGATGCGTAGACAGATGGATTTGTCATCACACCAAAAATGGCAAATTCATAGTTAGAAGTGCTGACCACGCAATAATGGAATCAGACTTGCTAAAGCTGAATACTCGGGCCCAAGCTAGCTCCAGTTCCGAAAAGGATGCAGTTTGCAAAAAGATTTAGTCTCTTGACATCCCCAATAAAACAAAGCATCTACTGTGGTGAATTTGTCACGACTCCGTGCCAAATTTTGACAACCTCTTGAAGAGAGGAGTTCCTGCAGACTTCACTTGTCATGTCTGTAAGGAAACTCAAGGTAGTCTGGAACATTTCTTGAAATTATTTGAACATTTCCTTGTCATCTCGTACTTTTATTCTTAATTTCACCTATTTTAAATTATTTGTATTGGCATGTCAATTAATTTTATCACTTTAGTATGAACTTTACTTAATCATATCCTTATCCCTTACGCGTCACAAATTTTTCAAAAAAGTCGCACTAGCGCGACTTATTGGTGAATTTGGCTGAAACCCTAGGAGACTATAAATTGAGACATTAGTAAAGTTAAGAAAGATTTTGAGAGTTAAAAGAAGGTTAGAGGAGCTAATGGTGGATAGTAAGAAAGCTTAAGTGAGAGACACTATTGGACACTATTCAAAGTTGACCTTGCAAACCTTTCTTATGGCTTGTATATTACCTCCAAAAACAACCAAAAGACCCTTATTTTTTTCTCTTGGCTCGCCGAAACTTGAGAGAGAAAGTAAGGGAGAGAAATTTCATCCTTCTTAAAAATTTTGAAGATCCAAACTTTCCTTTCACCAATCTACTTGCATCTTCGGAAGATTTTGAGGGAAAGAAACTCCTAAGGGTTGATCTTGCCATCACCTTGAGTCAGTGACTAAACTACTTCACTCTTTTGTTTTCAACCAATTGTGGACTAGATTCTAGTAGACTTGTGGCTTGAAAGATTGAATCTTTAATGGGTTTCTTTGAAACCTTGTTTTAGGTAAAGGACTTGAGGAAAAATTTCTTGTGCCTCCATGGCAAGCTAGGTAGAGGACTTGAGGTTCATTCTTGTACTTTTGGGATGAATGTTGTAATAAATTTTAGTGCTTTAAATCTTGATATTGTGGCTTCTATGTATATTCTTGGAAAGCTTAAATCTTAGTTGGATTTTGTTGCAAATGGTGGTAGAAAAATTCAGTTTTGAAAGCTTCATGTTGGTCCAAATTTTTAAGTGTTGTTAGCCCTTATTTTTCAAGAACTTTTGGGGGAAATCTTGCTCCACAAACTACATAGACATTAAACTTTGATTTCAAGTTGGATTTGAACAACAAAAACATGAGCTTAAATGAAAAGGTTGGGTCATGTGTTGCTGGAAATTTTCCGGTAGGAGACTCTGAGCAATCATGGAAAATCTGTCGTATCTTGGTGTAGAAAAATCTAAATTGAGTTCTCTTATTGAGTTTGAAACTAGATTCAGAGTATTTTCTACCGTGCAAATTTCAGAATTTTTCTCAATTCTTATGAATATCTATGATTTTTCAAAATTGACTGAAATCTCACACCTGTTCTGTTTTTCTACCTGGAGTAGAAGCAAATTGAGACGGGAATTTGACTGATTTGTTGACAGAGTCTTACAAAAGTGTCTTCTAGAAAAATGTAGTTCTTTGAGTCTAGTTTCCAACAGCATAAAGTTTGTGATTTTTGGACCTACGAAACTCAAGATATGATTTTTCAAATAATGTCGCGCAAAGCTGAATTTCTGGTTTAAAACAAAAAATGTTCTTTTAAGAATTTCAAACTTTCCTTTGAAGTTGTTAGACCATTTTAAGTTTGATTTCATGGATGGATACAAGATCTCATGTGATTTTAACCTCTCGATTTGAATGGTGGTTTTCAAAGGAGTTAGACCTCTCTTGACGTATTGCCTTAGATGAGTAAGTGATTGAATTTTCCTCTTTATGTGCCAAGTAACTTAGGGTGTACGTGAGTGATGGTTTAAAAGCAGGTTTGCATTTAATGATGGTTGGTTGATATTTCTTCAGTTGTCCAAGGGGATTTCGAAAGGAATCCCAGCGCGGAAGTCAAGCATCAATTTGACACTTGAATCCCAAAACCCAATGGCTAGCCATAGGGTTTGGTTGAGGAGTTTGGTGAACTTTGGGCTCGTGTACTTGACTTGCTTGGATATACTCGAGTAATATCACATCTTGTTTGACATGCAAGTCCGGCAGGGGGTGTAACGATGGATGGAAATTGATGAAAAGTGGGGTTCTACGGGCTTATTACTTGTTTGGTTGACGGAGTGTCAGCATTTGGAAATCATGGTTCAAAAGTATCGGTGTAGCATGAATTGTGGATTTAACTCCTGAGAGCTCCTGTATCCTGCTTTTTATTTTCTCTTGTGAATTTACGTAAAACATTATGGCTGCCCTTCTTGATTTACATATTCTTAATGCTAGTTGTACTCGTTTGCTTGCCTACTTTTCTTGGCCTTATTGAGCGTTAGCTCACCCCTTTAAGTTTGATTTCCTTAACAGGATTTTGAAGCGGTGAGATTTGTTTGAAAACGCTGGGTTTGATTATATTTTGGACTAGTTATGGATGTAAATGATTTAACTGACCTTTTTGGCAGTTGTATTTTGGGACGCTTGATATAAATTTTGGAAATATTATGGTGTAGAATTGAATGACTTTTGAAAGAAGCAACTTCTTCTTTATATTAGTATCTTGTTGGTTGAGTAGTTCTAAATTATGAACTTGGTTTGTAGCGAATCCTAGTAAGAGTTAGGCAGGCGGCCCGTCGAAACCCTAGAGTTCGCCCTAAGGAGAAGTGAGGTCGTCACAAGTGGTATCAGATCCTAGGTTTGAACTAGTCTGGACAAATTAGGAGTTTTGATCTTGTGAAATGTATATATGATAATATGAAGCATTAGGATCTAGTTATTAAGTGTACCTAGATTTGTCTAAACTTCTAATTGTAATTGTAGGTCATGGAAGGAAATAGTGGAAATAAGTTGTCTCCGAGACGCCTTCCAGTGATTTGTTATCTAGAGAGGCCTGGGGGCCCTCTTTGGCAGCGGAATCCAGTTCGTCGAGCTAGGCTTTCATGAGAATGTTGAAGAACTTATCCATACCCTAATTACGTGGTGCTAGTCGTATACGATGAGTGTAAGCAGTTATCTAATGCGAATTGGATAGCTCAAGAAGATAATCGAGGGTTGAGAGCGACTGTGGACGCACAGACTATTAGGATTCATGAGTTGGAGATGAATGTACTCGAAGAGTGAAATATAGTAGAGGGCTTTCGTAGGGACCTTCAGGCTGCTAATCGTCGACTTGCTAGGGTGGTGCAAGAAGTAAGAGACTGAACAGAGGGAATGATGGCTGAGTGTGTGACCTTGGTTGAACAAGTAGTTGATGATGAAATACTCAATGAGGGACAGGAGAACGCAACCCCTAGTGCTGAAAACGAGGTTGAACCTACTGAAGTAGTCAAGACTTCTAGCTTCGCCAACCACTAAGCTAGTAGTTTTTTTTTTCTACTTTCGTAGTTTTTGCCAAGGATAGTTAGGGTGGTGCTTGTTCTAAGGCCATTGTCTTTTGTTTAACTATGCTACTTATCTTTTGAAGCACTTGAATGTTATGTATGATGTGCTTGACTTTGTTATTCTATGACTTTAATCTACGTTATGGTTTGTGCATAGTTATAATTATTTTTATGCCTCATATATTTATTTTCATCTTGTATATTTAATGTGTCACTTTAAATTTCACTTATGCATATTTATCTTACATTTGTGCATTTAGAAATATACTAAAATTATGGATGGTCAAAGAAGTGGAAGGGGTCAAGGGCGCAAGGTTAGGAAACCCCAAGTTCATGGGGATGATTAGGGATAGCAACCGGATTGAATCAAGGGCAAAGGAATGAAGGGCACAATCAAGTAGCTACTGCTATTAACCGTCTGACCGATATTTTAGTGCGGTTAGCTGATCGTCAGGGTCCAAAACCTATTAACCAACCTGGGGCTCAGGAAAGGGAAGGAGAGAGTCTTAGGGCGATTCTTAAAATTTGCCCCACCTAAATTTCTTGGTGGGCCTGACCTAGAGATGGCGAAAAATTGGATGGAGAGAATGATTAATATTTTTGCCGCCCTAGACTATACTGAGCAGAGGCGAATGAATTTCATTGCCTTCCAATTTGAGGAAGCGCGTGCGTGCTTGGTGGAACGTGATTAGGGGGAAATAAGAAAGAGCATGGACTCCTTGGACTTGAAAAAATTTTGTGAGGAAATTGAATGAGAATTTTCTCCCGCCCATGATTTAAGAAAAGAGACAGGATGATTTCATAAAGTTAAGACAAGGGACTTCTAGTGTTGCTAATTTTGAGGAGCGATTCACTAAACTTTCTAGATTTGCTCCAGAATTGAAAGCCACTGAAAGAAAAAAGATAAGGCAATTTGTTCAAGGGCTAAATGTGGAGATTCAAGAGGGTTTAGCAGCAGTCCAAATTTCTATTTTCACTGAGGCTTTGGAGTAAGCACAACGAGTTGAGAGTGCAAAGCTGCAAATTAGGGATTTTCGTGCAAAGAAGAGAGACACTCCTAGTAAACCCCCTGGACAAGTTGATAAGAGTACCCCATCTCCTAAAACGGAAAGAGGAGCAGGAGGAATAAAAATATCCGGGACACCAAGAGGAGCGGGACACCAAGAGGATCTCCATCGAAGGTGTGACGACCCCACTTCTCCCAAGGGCGAACCCTAGGGTATCGGCGGGCCGCCTGCCTAGCTCGCGCCAGGACTCGAAACTTAAAACACTAAAAGGCAGAAAATTCAAAAAAGTACTATATACAACCCCAAAAGAGTTATAAGTACATTTCCCCAAAAGTACCTGCTCAAACTATTACATCCTTATAATTACAGTCAAAACCAAAAGGTAGACCCTAAGAAGGGTCCTTATACAAACCACCACAATAAAAACAAACATCCTAATTGTCCGCTATTACAAGCAAGTCTAACTATACTATACTAGTGTAAGTGCCCAAACGTACCCGCGTCGGCCCCTGCTAAGGAAAACAAAAGGAATGGGGTAAGCTATATGCTTAGTAAGTAAACAGGGGCGAAAGCATAAATTTCACGTAACAGTTACACAATAAGAGTAAAGCAAAAGCAGAAAAGTAACATCACATAATAAGGATACAGGTGGCTCCAAAGCCAACTCATGTGCCATGCGTGATCTCCTGCCGACACTCCGTCGACTGCAAATAATAGTCCGTAGAACTTCACTTGTACACCCACCGACACCTTATCACCCTCACTGGCCAGTCACCTCACAAACTTGCCCGGGCGAACGAAATCACAAACTTGAGCTTGAGTCACAAGCTCGGGTCACAAACTTGGTCACCTTCTCGGTGAACCGGATTCACAAAATTGGTTCATAAAATGAACCTACAAACTTGGTGACCTCAAACTAAGTTGGACTGCCTTCGACCAAGCCCTAACCGGCTCGAATAGTCCAACCAGGTCAAGAGTTCGCCCCAAACTCACAAACTTCACAAAATTATTCAAAATCACAAACTTTGCAAACTTCACAAACTTTATTCGAAAGTCGCCCCGAGCCACAAGCTCAAGGGTTTTGGTTCCAAAAGGTTCATATACATATGCCAAGTACAATTATACATTCAAATTAGGGTTTAGGTCGAGTGCGATAAAGTACACCCTCGCCTAAGTGCCCTTTTCACATATCTCAAACACATAGCAAAGAAAACACACCAAACCGGCCTGAATACTTACCCAAAATATCGAAAGTAGTACTAAAGCAAAATCGCTTCGCGCGTTCGCTAGTAGTGGGCCCCACCGGCTCCGCCTAGCTCACCGCTGTCTGAAATGGAAGATTTTATCACAAACGGCCACTAACATGCCCAAAACAAGCAAAACGGCAAAACAACACGCGCGCACGTAAATATGACAGACGGAAACGGAAACGGCAGATTTGACACTCGTTTCTAGTTTACTCATAAGTTGAGCTACGAATATCGGATTAAGGCATATGAGACGCCATATCGAAGCTTAAAGGATGAACAACAACTGTTATGAAGACATCCAGAACTGAAACTGGAGGCTTTAGTCCCAAATGAACCAAACACAATCACTTACGAAATCTGGCCAATGCACAAATGGTCAGTTTTGAGTGCTAACTGTTTTCTATGCTACACATGGTCAAAAGAGCTGAAAATTGGCAGTTAGATAGTTCATTCCAAATGGAACAACTTTCATGAAGGTTGGCAATCCAAATTCGGAACGGAAATTGGTCATCAGGACCAAAACAGATTTCTGGTCATTTTCACGGGCAGGCCTTGTTTGCTCGGCTATATCTCAGGTTTTATAAATCCGATTCATGAAATTCCAAGGGCGTTAGAAAGCCCTGATATAGGGCTATAAGTTTGATGTTTTGGTCGGAAGCCCAAACAGCTTGTAACTCAGTCAAATGTGAAGCCAAAGTTCCAGCCATAAACTTTCCAAAAACGTACCATAATCACAAACCGTATTTGACCTCAATATGCGGTAATGGCACCAAATTCACTACGATTATCGGATGGGGGTGTAAGACCCACTGTTTCGAAGCTATGAAACAGGGCTACAACAATGTAGAAGGTCACTCAATCCAGTTCCTAGCTTAACTAGGTCGAAAATGCCAAATACTATACCAGAATTACCAAAACAGGTTTGCAAATCACACAAAACTGTAATTACTATAACTTAGTCTATACAAGTCCAAATGCCGAAATTCCAAAGGTATATGTTAGCTAAGACATCCTGCTACATTTCATCAGAAGACACCAACATCCAAATCCAAAGCAATTCCAGTCAAAATGGCCAATTACCAGTACAGTTTTCGCATTCTGTCCAAAGCAGAACAGCTACAGTAATTTCGTCATAACTCATTCTACATTAATCCAAATGACCTGAAATTTTGTAGACATCTCCATCACATCAATACCTACAACTTTCATGTTTTGAGAAAAGTCAAATTCGGCCTCTAACCCTATGATCCAAAACCGGACAGAATTGGGGATTTAAGAACCCTAGCTTTGCAATTTTCACACCAAATCCAAAATTGGTTGCATTTATCCACATTTCACATCCACTAGAGCCATTATAGTCCATTGCCAATCATCACAAACAACCACACCATCATAATCCAATTAAACCAGAAAAATCATCATAAAATGTAAAACTTCACCAAATCAATTCAAACCAAGATAAAAACCAGAAATTTCAGCACTCTTATCACTAATAAGCACAACATAAGCATCATTAGGTGTAGTAGGATGTTTCAAGCTTCACTTACCAAAAACCAAGAGAGAGGAAGATGTTGTGCACCTTAGTCCTTCAAACAAAGTTCACCAAACAACTTACTAGCACTAGAAGGAAGAATTTTATGGAGTGAAAACCAAGTTAAGTAAGTGGTTTAGTTGATTTGAGCTAGAAGTTTGCTAGAATGTTGAAGAGTTTTGTCTTTCTTCTTGCTTAGAGAGGGCCGGCCATAAGGAGGAGAAAAATGGTGAATTTTGTGAAATTTTTGGATATTTAACCTTTGGTCAAAAAGTCAAGAAAGTGAATAGTAATTCTTAAGTCTTCTCCAATGAAATGGTGACACTTGTCACCACCATTAATGCATTCCTATCCTTTTTTTTCTCTCTCACATCAATCATATCTCACTCTCTACTTATCTCTTAACACCCGATAAATTTTACACAGTATCCGGAATTTAACCTAATTGACCGAATTTTTCCGAACTTTTCGCACTAGCGGGTCCCACTTCCGATATACGTTCTTAATTTCTCAAAAACAAACTAATCCTAGAAAAATCATCTAAAAACTCTATTTACTCAATAAAAATTATCTAGGGAATTTTCTAATAAAGAAAATGTAGAAAAGGACGGGCGATAAATATAACTCCACTTAAGCTTTCTAACATTGTGACACTAGAGGTTTACTAATCCAGAGTTTACTAACCATTTTCAAACTTGTTAAACCTCTGTAAACTATAACGAATCCTATTTTTTTTCTTGTGCCAAAACACACACTAGAATACCGCATAAACTAGGATTTTATCGTAAGCAAAGTTAGGGTTTTCAATCTTGGCCGAGATTAGGGTTTCTCCTTAGCCCTAAAACCTTAATTTAACCGTACAAAATAATGAATAACCCTAATCTCAACGTATGAACGGACTAGGTCCTCACAGAAGGAATCCCACAGTGGACGAGATCAATCGAGAGAGACACCTCAAAATGGTCAATCTGTAACTCCTCAAGTTGTTTGTGGCTATTGTGTTAAGCCAAACTGCACAGAGAATGAGTGCTGGAGAAAATTGAGAAAGTGCTTGTATTATGGCAGCGCTGAGCATCAGATCTCGAAATATCCAAATGTATTGAAGGAAGGAGGTAGTACTCAACGGCCCGACAAGTCTGGATGTGACGCCCCGAAAAAAAATGAGTTTGAGAACCCGGAAATTTTCTAATTTTCTAGGGTTTATTTTTTTTAACGCCCGCCTTTTCTGCATTTTCTTTATTAGAAAAATTCCCCAGATAAAGTTTATGAGCAAAGATAGTTTTAAAATGATTTTTCTTGTATCGGTTAGTTTTTGAGAAATTAAAAGCGTATTTTGAACGTGGGACCCACGCACTACCGGTTAAATGCACCACTTGATTCCACTTTCTTGCCATACAAGTTTATCATTAATGGAGCAAAATATCTTCCCCCTCTTGGCCATCCTATTGGCCGAAATTTAAGGCAAAGAAAAAACAAGGAAAGAGAAAATTTGTGTGGTTGAAATTAGACCAAGTGTTAGCCAAACTTGTGGTGGAAATTAATCCTTATTTTTCCTACCTTCTTACCTTATAAACTAGCTTAATCTTCTTCATTTTCTGGTTCTTCTTGGCCGAGCAACCTAAGGAGAAAAGAAAGAAAATCCCTCAACTTTTGCCTTCCATTTTCTTGCTCAATCTCTTGATCCAACCGTTAAAACTTCAAATTACTCCATAAAACCTCTTCACTTAGTGTTTGTGAGTTGTTTGGTGGAGTTGTTTGAGAAGCTAAGGTGACAAGTAGCTCTCCCTCTTGTTTTGCTAAGGTGAGTGGTGGATGAACACCTCTCCTTCCTCTAATGATGTTCAATTCATGATTAGCGGTGTTATAAGATGCAATTTCATGGATTATTTCTTGAGTTTGGTTGAATTGGTGAAATTTTATTATTTTTGGGGATTTTTCTGTTTTCATAAGGATATGATTAGGTGGTCATGTATGATGATTGGAAATGATGTTTAATGACTCTAGGAGGTGGAAAAAGTGATTAAGTGCAATCAATTTCTGTTTTGGAAGAAATTTCAGAGAATTAGGTTTTGTAGTTCTTCATTCTGCCCGAATTTATTGCACCATGTTAGAGGCCGAATTGGCCTTTGCTTAAAACATGAAAGTTGTAGGTATTGATTAGTTTGAAGTGCCTGTAAAATTTCAGGTCATTTGGACTAGTGTAGAGTGAGATATGTCGATTTTACTGTTGCTGTTCTGGGTTGATCAGAATGCGAAAACTGCACTTGTAATTGGCCATTTTGACTGGAATTGCTTTGGATTTGGATGTTGGTGTCTTCTAATGAAATGTAGCTGGATGTCTTAGCTACCATATTCCTTTGGAATCAATGCATTTGGACCTGTATAGACCGAGTTATACTGATTACAGTTTTGTGTGATTTGTAAACCTGCAATTACGGTTCAGGTTGTGGTATTCTGCATTTTTAACCTAGTTGTGCTAGGAAATGGATTGAGTGACCTTCCACATTGTTGTAGCCCTGGTTCTTAGCTTCGAAACGGTGGGTCTTACACCCTCATCCGACAATCGTAGTGCCTTTGGTACCATTACCGCAAAATGACGTCAAAACCTGTTTTTCTGATTTTGAACTTAACTTTCATTTCCAGACTTTTTCCTAGCTTGACTTGTCTTTGTACTACTTGGAGCTTGCTGAATGACTATTGGATGAACTTGTTTTTGTGTGTACCTTTGGGACTGGTTGAGGAAATAATGAAGCCATGACGGCTGGGAAAGTAAGCAAATTTAGGGGAAGTGCTGTCCGAAGTTTTAAAGGATTTGTTTGCATTGAGTTTGTGATTTAAGACGTGGATTTGAGCAAGGCAATGTTATGTGATGGATGATTTCTGAGCCATGGAGGTGAGTGACCTCAAACTACTTCTAAAGTTATTTATGAACCGTTTCTTACATTATTTACCTTTGAACTGTTTCCAAAGTTACTTTTGAAATGTTTTCTTGCATATCATGTGTGCTGGCATTTGAGTGTGCCTTGTTTGCTATATTTCTTGACTTCATGACTTGTATTTTGGTTGATAACATGTTAAGCGCTTATAATGATTTCCAAAACGAGTTTTCGAGGCGAGTGTGTACTTTATCGCACTCGACCTCGATAAATGTGAAATTTTCGATTGAAATGTTACTTGCGCATGAATGTAAGCCTTTTGGGCTGAACTGGCCATTGCCCCTTGTTACCGGTCGTCTTGAGCCAGAAGCGGACTCGGTCAGGCGATTAGGAACTTGGGTGAACGTTTGGTATACTCGAGTATTACCTATGTAGGTTGGTGGAGCCTGGCCAAAAGCCAGGGACGGGGAGAATGAAATGAAATGAATGACCAAATGAGCGAGAAAATGTCAGGAGAATGAATGTATCCTTTCATGAATGTTACTATCGCTTTCCATTGTAAATGTTTCTTGAATTATTGATAATCCATATTTACTGTTTTGCAAATGATGTAGTTGTTTCCGGATTTATCATTTAATTTATGACATCATTGAAATGAACTATTGTGAAACCGATTTGATTACTGATTTCAATGGTTACTCGCTGAGCTTCTAGCTCACCCCAAAAATATTTTATTCCCCTCCATAGGGCTCAAGGCGAAGAAAAGCTTGGAGTGCTTATTCACGTGACTGGATGGCTTATATCGTGTACAGTTTAAGTTTGGATCTATTTTATGTACGGGTTGGTCTTGTATAAATATTTGAAATTGATATGGATGTAAGTATACGTTCCACGATTGGAATCAGTTTCTGCTGCATTAGTGATATGTAATTATTGGAGAATTTGATGTAAATTTGAGATTTATATTGTAATCTGTTTGAGGAATGTAGTGAACGACTGAGTCCCGGCGAGAGTTGGGCAGGCGGCCCGCCGAACCCTTTGGTTCGCCTTAGGGAGAGGTGGGGCCCTCACAGTTGGTATCAGAGTTTAGGCTTCAGATCTCTGTAGTGTATCCTAGGCTTGAAGTTTAGGATGCCGGACTGTGGATTTGGTTTGCCATATTAGTGATTCTTGCGGGATGTCTCGACTTGATTAGTACAAGATGGAATGTCGAGGACGACATTCTTTTAAGGAGGGGAGATTGTGACGCCCCGAAAAAAAATGAGTTTGAGAACCCGGAAATTTTCTAATTTTCTAGGGTTTATTTTTTTTAACGCCCGCCTTTTCTGCATTTTCTTTATTTGAAAAATTCCCCAGATAAAGTTTATGAGCAAAGATAGTTTTAAAATGATTTTTCTTGTATCGGTTAGTTTTTGAGAAATTAAAAGCGTATTTTGAACGTGGGACCCACGCACTACCGGTTAAATGCACCACTTGATTCCACTTTCTTGCCATACAAGTTTATCATTAATGGAGCAAAATATCTTCCCCCTCTTGGCCATCCTATTGGCCGAAATTTAAGGCAAAGAAAAAACAAGGAAAGAGAAATTTGTGTGGTTGAAATTAGACCAAGTGTTAGCCAAACTTGTGGTGGAAATTAATCCTTATTTTTCCTACCTTCTTACCTTATAAACTAGCTTAATCTTCTTCATTTTCTGGTTCTTCTTGGCCGAGCAACCTAAGGAGAAAAGAAAGAAAACCCCTCAACTTTTGCCTTCCATTTTCTTGCTCAATCTCTTGATCCAACCGTTAAAACTTCAAATTACTCCATAAAACCTCTTCACTTAGTGTTTGTGAGTTGTTTGGTGGAGTTGTTTGAGAAGCTAAGGTGACAAGTAGCTCTCCCTCTTGTTTTGCTAAGGTGAGTGGTGGATGAACACCTCTCCTTCCTCTAATGATGTTCAATTCATGATTAGCGGTGTTATAAGATGCAATTTCATGGATTATTTCTTGAGTTTGGTTGAATTGGTGAAATTTTATTATTTTTGGGGATTTTTCTGTTTTCATAAGGATATGATTAGGTGGTCATGTATGATGATTGGAAATGATGTTTAATGACTCTAGGAGGTGGAAAAAGTGATTAAGTGCAATCAATTTCTGTTTTGGAAGAAATTTCAGAGAATTAGGTTTTGTAGTTCTTCATTCTGCCCGAATTTATTGCACCATGTTAGAGGCCGAATTGGCCTTTGCTTAAAACATGAAAGTTGTAGGTATTGATTAGTTTGAAGTGCCTGTAAAATTTCAGGTCATTTGGACTAGTGTAGAGTGAGATATGTCGATTTTACTGTTGCTGTTCTGGGTTGATCAGAATGCGAAAACTGCACTTGTAATTGGCCATTTTGACTGGAATTGCTTTGGATTTGGATGTTGGTGTCTTCTAATGAAATGTAGCTGGATGTCTTAGCTACCATATTCCTTTGGAATCAATGCATTTGGACCTGTATAGACCGAGTTATACTGATTACAGTTTTGTGTGATTTGTAAACCTGCAATTACGGTTCAGGTTGTGGTATTCTGCATTTTTGACCTAGTTGTGCTAGGAAATGGATTGAGTGACCTTCTACATTGTTGTAGCCCTGGTTCTTAGCTTCGAAACGGTGGGTCTTACACCCTCATCCGACAATCGTAGTGCCTTTGGTACCATTACCGCAAAATGACGTCAAAACCTGTTTTTCTGATTTTGAACTTAACTTTCATTTCCAGACTTTTTCCTAGCTTGACTTGTCTTTGTACTACTTGGAGCTTGCTGAATGACTATTGGATGAACTTGTTTTTGTGTGTACCTTTGGGACTGGTTGAGGAAATAATGAAGCCATGACGGCTGGGAAAGTAAGCAAATTTAGGGGAAGTGCTGTCCGAAGTTTTAAAGGATTTGTTTGCATTGAGTTTGTGATTTAAGACGTGGATTTGAGCAAGGCAATGTTATGTGATGGATGATTTCTGAGCCATGGAGGTGAGTGACCTCAAACTACTTCTAAAGTTATTTATGAACCGTTTCTTACATTATTTACCTTTGAACTGTTTCCAAAGTTACTTTTGAAATGTTTTCTTGCATATCATGTGTGCTGGCATTTGAGTGTGCCTTGTTTGCTATATTTCTTGACTTCATGACTTGTATTTTGGTTGATAACATGTTAAGCGCTTATAATGATTTCCAAAACGAGTTTTCGAGGCGAGTGTGTACTTTATCGCACTCGACCTCGATAAATGTGAAATTTTCGATTGAAATGTTACTTGCGCATGAATGTAAGCCTTTTGGGCTGAACTGGCCATTGCCCCTTGTTACCGGTCGTCTTGAGCCAGAAGCGGACTCGGTCAGGCGATTAGGAACTTGGGTGAACGTTTGGTATACTCGAGTATTACCTATGTAGGTTGGTGGAGCCTGGCCAAAAGCCAGGGACGGGGAGAATGAAATGAAATGAATGACCAAATGAGCGAGAAAATGTCAGGAGAATGAATGTATCCTTTCATGAATGTTACTATCGCTTTCCATTGTAAATGTTTCTTGAATTATTGATAATCCATATTTACTGTTTTGCAAATGATGTAGTTGTTTCCGGATTTATCATTTAATTTATGACATCATTGAAATGAACTATTGTGAAACCGATTTGATTACTGATTTCAATGGTTACTCGCTGAGCTTCTAGCTCACCCCAAAAATATTTTATTCCCCTCCATAGGGCTCAAGGCGAAGAAAAGCTTGGAGTGCTTATTCACGTGACTGGATGGCTTATATCATGTACAGTTTAAGTTTGGATCTATTTTATGTACGGGTTGGTCTTGTATAAATATTTGAAATTGATATGGATGTAAGTATACGTTCCACGATTGGAATCAGTTTCTGCTGCATTAGTGATATGTAATTATTGGAGAATTTGATGTAAATTTGAGATTTATATTGTAATCTGTTTGAGGAATGTAGTGAACGACTGAGTCCCGGCGAGAGTTGGGCAGGCGGCCCGCCGAACCCTTTGGTTCGCCTTAGGGAGAGGTGGGGCCCTCACAGTTGGTATCAGAGCTTAGGCTTCAGATCTCTGTAGTGTATCCTAGGCTTGAAGTTTAGGATGCCGGACTGTGGATTTGGTTTGCCATATTAGTGATTCTTGCGGGATGTCTCGACTTGATTAGTACAAGATGGAATGTCGAGGACGACATTCTTTTAAGGAGGGGAGATTGTGACGCCCCGAAAAAAAATGAGTTTGAGAACCCGGAAATTTTCTAATTTTCTAGGGTTTATTTTTTTTAACGCCCGCCTTTTCTGCATTTTCTTTATTAGAAAAATTCCCCAGATAAAGTTTATGAGCAAAGATAGTTTTAAAATGATTTTTCTTGTATCGGTTAGTTTTTGAGAAATTAAAAGCGTATTTTGAACGTGGGACCCACGCACTACCGGTTAAATGCACCACTTGATTCCACTTTCTTGCCATACAAGTTTATCATTAATGGAGCAAAATATCTTCCCCCTCTTGGCCATCCTATTGGCCGAAATTTAAGGCAAAGAAAAAACAAGGAAAGAGAAATTTGTGTGGTTGAAATTAGACCAAGTGTTAGCCAAACTTGTGGTGGAAATTAATCCTTATTTTTCCTACCTTCTTACCTTATAAACTAGCTTAATCTTCTTCATTTTCTGGTTCTTCTTGGCCGAGCAACCTAAGGAGAAAAGAAAGAAAATCCCTCAACTTTTGCCTTCCATTTTCTTGCTCAATCTCTTGATCCAACCGTTAAAACTTCAAATTACTCCATAAAACCTCTTCACTTAGTGTTTGTGAGTTGTTTGGTGGAGTTGTTTGAGAAGCTAAGGTGACAAGTAGCTCTCCCTCTTGTTTTTCTAAGGTGAGTGGTGGATGAACACCTCTCCTTCCTCTAATGATGTTCAATTCATGATTAGCGGTGTTATAAGATGCAATTTCATGGATTATTTCTTGAGTTTGGTTGAATTGGTGAAATTTTATTATTTTTGGGGATTTTTCTGTTTTCATAAGGATATGAATAGGTGGTCATGTATGATGATTGGAAATGATGTTTAATGACTCTAGGAGGTGGAAAAAGTGATTAAGTGCAATCAATTTCTGTTTTGGAAGAAATTTCAGAGAATTAGGTTTTGTAGTTCTTCATTCTGTCCGAATTTATTGCACCATGTTAGAGGCCGAATTGGCCTTTGCTTAAAACATGAACGTTGTAGGTATTGATTAGTTTGAAGTGCCTGTAAAATTTCAGGTCATTTGGACTAGTGTAGAGTGAGATATGTCGATTTTACTGTTGCTGTTCTGGGTTGATCAGAATGCGAAAACTGCACTTGTAATTGGCCATTTTGACTGGAATTGCTTTGGATTTGGATGTTGGTGTCTTCTAATGAAATGTAGCTGGATGTCTTAGCTACCATATGCCTTTGGAATCAATGCATTTGGACCTGTATAGACCGAGTTATACTGATTACAGTTTTGTGTGATTTGTAAACCTGTAATTACGGTTCAGGTTGTGGTATTCTGCATTTTTGACCTAGTTGTGCTAGGAAATGGATTGAGTGACCTTCTACATTGTTGTAGCCCTGGTTCTTAGCTTCGAAACGGTGGGTCTTACACCCTCATCCGACAATCGTAGTGCCTTTGGTACCATTACCGCAAAATGACGTCAAAACCTGTTTTTCTGGTTTTGAACTTAACTTTCATTTCCAGACTTTTTCCTAGCTTGACTTGTCTTTGTACTACTTGGAGCTTGCTGAATGACTATTGGATGAACTTGTTGTTGTGTGTGTACCTTTGGGACTGGTTGAGGAAATAATGAAGCCATGATGGCTGGGAAAGTAAGCAAATTTAGGGGAAGTGCTGTCCGAAGTTTTAAAGGATTTGTTTGCATTGAGTTTGTGATTTAAGACGTGGATTTGAGCAAGGCAATGTTATGTGATGGATGATTTCTGAGCCATGGAGGTGAGTGACCTCAAACTACTTCTAAAGTTATTTATGAACCGTTTCTTACATTATTTACTTTTGAACTGTTTCCAAAGTTACTTTTGAAATGTTTTCTTGCATATCATGTGTGCTGGCATTTGAGTGTGCCTTGTTTGCTATATTTCTTGACTTCATGACTTGTATTTTGGTTGATAACGTGTTAAGCGCTTATAATGATTTCCAAAACGAGTTTTCGAGGCGAGTGTGTACTTTATCGCACTCGACCTCGATAAATGTGAAATTTTCGATTGAAATGTTACTTGCGCATGAATGTAAGCCTTTTGGGCTGAACTGGCCATTGCCCCTTGTTACCGGTCGTCTTGAGCCAGAAGCGGACTCGGTCAGGCGATTAGGAACTTGGGTGAACGTTTGGTATACTCGAGTATTACCTATGTAGGTTGGTGGAGCCTGGCCAAAAGCCAGGGACGGGGAGAATGAAATGAAATGAATGACCAAATGAGCGAGAAAATGTCAGGAGAATGAATGTATCCTTTCATGAATGTTACTATCGCTTTCCATTGTAAATGTTTCTTGAATTATTGATAATCCATATTTACTGTTTTGCAAATGATGTAGTTGTTTCCGGATTTATCATTTAATTTATGACATCATTGAAATGAACTATTGTGAAACCGATTTGATTACTGATTTCAATGGTTACTCGCTGAGCTTCTAGCTCACCCCAAAAATATTTTATTCCCCTCCATAGGGCTCAAGGCGAAGAAAAGCTTGGAGTGCTTATTCACGTGACTGGATGGCTTATATCGTGTACAGTTTAAGTTTGGATCTATTTTATGTACGGGTTGGTCTTGTATAAATATTTGAAATTGATATGGATGTAAGTATACGTTCCACGATTGGAATCAGTTTCTGCTGCATTAGTGATATGTAATTATTGGAGAATTTGATGTAAATTTGAGATTTATATTGTAATCTGTTTGAGGAATGTAGTGAACGACTGAGTCCCGGCGAGAGTTGGGCAGGCGGCCCGCCGAACCCTTTGGTTCGCCTTAGGGAGAGGTGGGGCCCTCACAGTTGGTATCAGAGCTTAGGCTTCAGATCTCTGTAGTGTATCCTAGGCTTGAAGTTTAGGATGCCGGACTGTGGATTTGGTTTGCCATATTAGTGATTCTTGCGGGATGTCTCGACTTGATTAGTACAAGATGGAATGTCGAGGACGACATTCTTTTAAGGAGGGGAGATTGTGACGCCCCGAAAAAAAATGAGTTTGAGAACCCGGAAATTTTCTAATTTTCTAGGGTTTATTTTTTTTAACGCCCGCCTTTTCTGCATTTTCTTTATTAGAAAAATTCCCCAGATAAAGTTTATGAGCAAAGATAGTTTTAAAATGATTTTTCTTGTATCGGTTAGTTTTTGAGAAATTAAAAGCGTATTTTGAACGTGGGACCCACGCACTACCGGTTAAATGCACCACTTGATTCCACTTTCTTGCCATACAAGTTTATCATTAATGGAGCAAAATATCTTCCCCCTCTTGGCCATCCTATTGGCCGAAATTTAAGGCAAAGAAAAAACAAGGAAAGAGAAATTTGTGTGGTTGAAATTAGACCAAGTGTTAGCCAAACTTGTGGTGGAAATTAATCCTTATTTTTCCTACCTTCTTACCTTATAAACTAGCTTAATCTTCTTCATTTTCTGGTTCTTCTTGGCCGAGCAACCTAAGGAGAAAAGAAAGAAAATCCCTCAACTTTTGCCTTCCATTTTCTTGCTCAATCTCTTGATCCAACCGTTAAAACTTCAAATTACTCCATAAAACCTCTTCACTTAGTGTTTGTGAGTTGTTTGGTGGAGTTGTTTGAGAAGCTAAGGTGACAAGTAGCTCTCCCTCTTGTTTTTCTAAGGTGAGTGGTGGATGAACACCTCTCCTTCCTCTAATGATGTTCAATTCATGATTAGCGGTGTTATAAGATGCAATTTCATGGATTATTTCTTGAGTTTGGTTGAATTGGTGAAATTTTATTATTTTTGGGGATTTTTCTGTTTTCATAAGGATATGAATAGGTGGTCATGTATGATGATTGGAAATGATGTTTAATGACTCTAGGAGGTGGAAAAAGTGATTAAGTGCAATCAATTTCTGTTTTGGAAGAAATTTCAGAGAATTAGGTTTTGTAGTTCTTCATTCTGTCCGAATTTATTGCACCATGTTAGAGGCCGAATTGGCCTTTGCTTAAAACATGAACGTTGTAGGTATTGATTAGTTTGAAGTGCCTGTAAAATTTCAGGTCATTTGGACTAGTGTAGAGTGAGATATGTCGATTTTACTGTTGCTGTTCTGGGTTGATCAGAATGCGAAAACTGCACTTGTAATTGGCCATTTTGACTGGAATTGCTTTGGATTTGGATGTTGGTGTCTTCTAATGAAATGTAGCTGGATGTCTTAGCTACCATATGCCTTTGGAATCAATGCATTTGGACCTGTATAGACCGAGTTATACTGATTACAGTTTTGTGTGATTTGTAAACCTGTAATTACGGTTCAGGTTGTGGTATTCTGCATTTTTGACCTAGTTGTGCTAGGAAATGGATTGAGTGACCTTCTACATTGTTGTAGCCCTGGTTCTTAGCTTCGAAACGGTGGGTCTTACACCCTCATCCGACAATCGTAGTGCCTTTGGTACCATTACCGCAAAATGACGTCAAAACCTGTTTTTCTGGTTTTGAACTTAACTTTCATTTCCAGACTTTTTCCTAGCTTGACTTGTCTTTGTACTACTTGGAGCTTGCTGAATGACTATTGGATGAACTTGTTGTTGTGTGTGTACCTTTGGGACTGGTTGAGGAAATAATGAAGCCATGATGGCTGGGAAAGTAAGCAAATTTAGGGGAAGTGCTGTCCGAAGTTTTAAAGGATTTGTTTGCATTGAGTTTGTGATTTAAGACGTGGATTTGAGCAAGGCAATGTTATGTGATGGATGATTTCTGAGCCATGGAGGTGAGTGACCTCAAACTACTTCTAAAGTTATTTATGAACCGTTTCTTACGTTATTTACTTTTGAACTGTTTCCAAAGTTACTTTTGAAATGTTTTCTTGCATATCATGTGTGCTGGCATTTGAGTGTGCCTTGTTTGCTATATTTCTTGACTTCATGACTTGTATTTTGGTTGATAACGTGTTAAGCGCTTATAATGATTTCCAAAACGAGTTTTCGAGGCGAGTGTGTACTTTATCGCACTCGACCTCGATAAATGTGAAATTTTCGATTGAAATGTTACTTGCGCATGAATGTAAGCCTTTTGGGCTGAACTGGCCATTGCCCCTTGTTACCGGTCGTCTTGAGCCAGAAGCGGACTCGGTCAGGCGATTAGGAACTTGGGTGAACGTTTGGTATACTCGAGTATTACCTATGTAGGTTGGTGGAGCCTGGCCAAAAGCCAGGGACGGGGTGAATGAAATGAAATGAATGACCAAATGAGCGAGAAAATGTCAGGAGAATGAATGTATCCTTTCATGAATGTTACTATCGCTTTCCATTGTAAATGTTTCTTGAATTATTGATAATCCATATTTACTGTTTTGCAAATGATGTAGTTGTTTCCGGATTTATCATTTAATTTATGACATCATTGAAATGAACTATTGTGAAACCGATTTGATTACTGATTTCAATGGTTACTCGCTGAGCTTCTAGCTCACCCCAAAAATATTTTATTCCCCTCCATAGGGCTCAAGGCGAAGAAAAGCTTGGAGTGCTTATTCACGTGACTGGATGGCTTATATCATGTACAGTTTAAGTTTGGATCTATTTTATGTACGGGTTGGTCTTGTATAAATATTTGAAATTGATATGGATGTAAGTATACGTTCCACGATTGGAATCAGTTTCTGCTGCATTAGTGATATGTAATTATTGGAGAATTTGATGTAAATTTGAGATTTATATTGTAATCTGTTTGAGGAATGTAGTGAACGACTGAGTCCCGGCGAGAGTTGGGCAGGCGGCCCGCCGAACCCTTTGGTTCGCCTTAGGGAGAGGTGGGGCCCTCACAGTTGGTATCAGAGCTTAGGCTTCAGATCTCTGTAGTGTATCCTAGGCTTGAAGTTTAGGATGCCGGACTGTGGATTTGGTTTGCCATATTAGTGATTCTTGCGGGATGTCTCGACTTGATTAGTACAAGATGGAATGTCGAGGACGACATTCTTTTAAGGAGGGGAGATTGTGACGCCCCGAAAAAAAATGAGTTTGAGAACCCGGAAATTTTCTAATTTTCTAGGGTTTATTTTTTTTAACGCCCGCCTTTTCTGCATTTTCTTTATTAGAAAAATTCCCCAGATAAAGTTTATGAGCAAAGATAGTTTTAAAATGATTTTTCTTTTATCGGTTAGTTTTTGAGAAATTAAAAGCGTATTTTGAACGTGGGACCCACGCACTACCGGTTAAATGCACCACTTGATTCCACTTTCTTGCCATACAAGTTTATCATTAATGGAGCAAAATATCTTCCCCCTCTTGGCCATCCTATTGGCCGAAATTTAAGGCAAAGAAAAAACAAGGAAAGAGAAATTTGTGTGGTTGAAATTAGACCAAGTGTTAGCCAAACTTGTGGTGGAAATTAATCCTTATTTTTCCTACCTTCTTACCTTATAAACTAGCTTAATCTTCTTCATTTTCTGGTTCTTCTTGGCCGAGCAACCTAAGGAGAAAAGAAAGAAAATCCCTCAACTTTTGCCTTCCATTTTCTTGCTCAATCTCTTGATCCAACCGTTAAAACTTCAAATTACTCCATAAAACCTCTTCACTTAGTGTTTGTGAGTTGTTTGGTGGAGTTGTTTGAGAAGCTAAGGTGACAAGTAGCTCTCCCTCTTGTTTTTCTAAGGTGAGTGGTGGATGAACACCTCTCCTTCCTCTAATGATGTTCAATTCATGATTAGCGGTGTTATAAGATGCAATTTCATGGATTATTTCTTGAGTTTGGTTGAATTGGTGAAATTTTATTATTTTTGGGGATTTTTCTGTTTTCATAAGGATATGAATAGGTGGTCATGTATGATGATTGGAAATGATGTTTAATGACTCTAGGAGGTGGAAAAAGTGATTAAGTGCAATCAATTTCTGTTTTGGAAGAAATTTCAGAGAATTAGGTTTTGTAGTTCTTCATTCTGTCCGAATTTATTGCACCATGTTAGAGGCCGAATTGGCCTTTGCTTAAAACATGAACGTTGTAGGTATTGATTAGTTTGAAGTGCCTGTAAAATTTCAGGTCATTTGGACTAGTGTAGAGTGAGATATGTCGATTTTACTGTTGCTGTTCTGGGTTGATCAGAATGCGAAAACTGCACTTGTAATTGGCCATTTTGACTGGAATTGCTTTGGATTTGGATGTTGGTGTCTTCTAATGAAATGTAGCTGGATGTCTTAGCTACCATATGCCTTTGGAATCAATGCATTTGGACCTGTATAGACCGAGTTATACTGATTACAGTTTTGTGTGATTTGTAAACCTGTAATTACGGTTCAGGTTGTGGTATTCTGCATTTTTGACCTAGTTGTGCTAGGAAATGGATTGAGTGACCTTCTACATTGTTGTAGCCCTGGTTCTTAGCTTCGAAACGGTGGGTCTTACACCCTCATCCGACAATCGTAGTGCCTTTGGTACCATTACCGCAAAATGACGTCAAAACCTGTTTTTCTGGTTTTGAACTTAACTTTCATTTCCAGACTTTTTCCTAGCTTGACTTGTCTTTGTACTACTTGGAGCTTGCTGAATGACTATTGGATGAACTTGTTGTTGTGTGTGTACCTTTGGGACTGGTTGAGGAAATAATGAAGCCATGATGGCTGGGAAAGTAAGCAAATTTAGGGGAAGTGCTGTCCGAAGTTTTAAAGGATTTGTTTGCATTGAGTTTGTGATTTAAGACGTGGATTTGAGCAAGGCAATGTTATGTGATGGATGATTTCTGAGCCATGGAGGTGAGTGACCTCAAACTACTTCTAAAGTTATTTATGAACCGTTTCTTACGTTATTTACTTTTGAACTGTTTCCAAAGTTACTTTTGAAATGTTTTCTTGCATATCATGTGTGCTGGCATTTGAGTGTGCCTTGTTTGCTATATTTCTTGACTTCATGACTTGTATTTTGGTTGATAACGTGTTAAGCGCTTATAATGATTTCCAAAACGAGTTTTCGAGGCGAGTGTGTACTTTATCGCACTCGACCTCGATAAATGTGAAATTTTCGATTGAAATGTTACTTGCGCATGAATGTAAGCCTTTTGGGCTGAACTGGCCATTGCCCCTTGTTACCGGTCGTCTTGATCCAGAAGCGGACTCGGTCAGGCGATTAGGAACTTGGGTGAACGTTTGGTATACTCGAGTATTACCTATGTAGGTTGGTGGAGCCTGGCCAAAAGCCAGGGACGGGGTGAATGAAATGAAATGAATGACCAAATGAGCGAGAAAATGTCAGGAGAATGAATGTATCCTTTCATGAATGTTACTATCGCTTTCCATTGTAAATGTTTCTTGAATTATTGATAATCCATATTTACTGTTTTGCAAATGATGTAGTTGTTTCCGGATTTATCATTTAATTTATGACATCATTGAAATGAACTATTGTGAAACCGATTTGATTACTGATTTCAATGGTTACTCGCTGAGCTTCTAGCTCACCCCAAAAATATTTTATTCCCCTCCATAGGGCTCAAGGCGAAGAAAAGCTTGGAGTGCTTATTCACGTGACTGGATGGCTTATATCATGTACAGTTTAAGTTTGGATCTATTTTATGTACGGGTTGGTCTTGTATAAATATTTGAAATTGATATGGATGTAAGTATACGTTCCACGATTGGAATCAGTTTCTGCTGCATTAGTGATATGTAATTATTGGAGAATTTGATGTAAATTTGAGATTTATATTGTAATCTGTTTGAGGAATGTAGTGAACGACTGAGTCCCGGCGAGAGTTGGGCAGGCGGCCCGCCGAACCCTTTGGTTCGCCTTAGGGAGAGGTGGGGCCCTCACAGTTGGTATCAGAGCTTAGGCTTCAGATCTCTGTAGTGTATCCTAGGCTTGAAGTTTAGGATGCCGGACTGTGGATTTGGTTTGCCATATTAGTGATTCTTGCGGGATGTCTCGACTTGATTAGTACAAGATGGAATGTCGAGGACGACATTCTTTTAAGGAGGGGAGATTGTGACGCCCCGAAAAAAAATGAGTTTGAGAACCCGGAAATTTTCTAATTTTCTAGGGTTTATTTTTTTTAACGCCCGCCTTTTCTGCATTTTCTTTATTAGAAAAATTCCCCAGATAAAGTTTATGAGCAAAGATAGTTTTAAAATGATTTTTCTTTTATCGGTTAGTTTTTGAGAAATTAAAAGCGTATTTTGAACGTGGGACCCACGCACTACCGGTTAAATGCACCACTTGATTCCACTTTCTTGCCATACAAGTTTATCATTAATGGAGCAAAATATCTTCCCCCTCTTGGCCATCCTATTGGCCGAAATTTAAGGCAAAGAAAAAACAAGGAAAGAGAAATTTGTGTGGTTGAAATTAGACCAAGTGTTAGCCAAACTTGTGGTGGAAATTAATCCTTATTTTTCCTACCTTCTTACCTTATAAACTAGCTTAATCTTCTTCATTTTCTGGTTCTTCTTGGCCGAGCAACCTAAGGAGAAAAGAAAGAAAATCCCTCAACTTTTGCCTTCCATTTTCTTGCTCAATCTCTTGATCCAACCGTTAAAACTTCAAATTACTCCATAAAACCTCTTCACTTAGTGTTTGTGAGTTGTTTGGTGGAGTTGTTTGAGAAGCTAAGGTGACAAGTAGCTCTCCCTCTTGTTTTTCTAAGGTGAGTGGTGGATGAACACCTCTCCTTCCTCTAATGATGTTCAATTCATGATTAGCGGTGTTATAAGATGCAATTTCATGGATTATTTCTTGAGTTTGGTTGAATTGGTGAAATTTTATTATTTTTGGGGATTTTTCTGTTTTCATAAGGATATGAATAGGTGGTCATGTATGATGATTGGAAATGATGTTTAATGACTCTAGGAGGTGGAAAAAGTGATTAAGTGCAATCAATTTCTGTTTTGGAAGAAATTTCAGAGAATTAGGTTTTGTAGTTCTTCATTCTGTCCGAATTTATTGCACCATGTTAGAGGCCGAATTGGCCTTTGCTTAAAACATGAACGTTGTAGGTATTGATTAGTTTGAAGTGCCTGTAAAATTTCAGGTCATTTGGACTAGTGTAGAGTGAGATATGTCGATTTTACTGTTGCTGTTCTGGGTTGATCAGAATGCGAAAACTGCACTTGTAATTGGCCATTTTGACTGGAATTGCTTTGGATTTGGATGTTGGTGTCTTCTAATGAAATGTAGCTGGATGTCTTAGCTACCATATGCCTTTGGAATCAATGCATTTGGACCTGTATAGACCGAGTTATACTGATTACAGTTTTGTGTGATTTGTAAACCTGTAATTACGGTTCAGGTTGTGGTATTCTGCATTTTTGACCTAGTTGTGCTAGGAAATGGATTGAGTGACCTTCTACATTGTTGTAGCCCTGGTTCTTAGCTTCGAAACGGTGGGTCTTACACCCTCATCCGACAATCGTAGTGCCTTTGGTACCATTACCGCAAAATGACGTCAAAACCTGTTTTTCTGGTTTTGAACTTAACTTTCATTTCCAGACTTTTTCCTAGCTTGACTTGTCTTTGTACTACTTGGAGCTTGCTGAATGACTATTGGATGAACTTGTTGTTGTGTGTGTACCTTTGGGACTGGTTGAGGAAATAATGAAGCCATGATGGCTGGGAAAGTAAGCAAATTTAGGGGAAGTGCTGTCCGAAGTTTTAAAGGATTTGTTTGCATTGAGTTTGTGATTTAAGACGTGGATTTGAGCAAGGCAATGTTATGTGATGGATGATTTCTGAGCCATGGAGGTGAGTGACCTCAAACTACTTCTAAAGTTATTTATGAACCGTTTCTTACGTTATTTACTTTTGAACTGTTTCCAAAGTTACTTTTGAAATGTTTTCTTGCATATCATGTGTGCTGGCATTTGAGTGTGCCTTGTTTGCTATATTTCTTGACTTCATGACTTGTATTTTGGTTGATAACGTGTTAAGCGCTTATAATGATTTCCAAAACGAGTTTTCGAGGCGAGTGTGTACTTTATCGCACTCGACCTCGATAAATGTGAAATTTTCGATTGAAATGTTACTTGCGCATGAATGTAAGCCTTTTGGGCTGAACTGGCCATTGCCCCTTGTTACCGGTCGTCTTGATCCAGAAGCGGACTCGGTCAGGCGATTAGGAACTTGGGTGAACGTTTGGTATACTCGAGTATTACCTATGTAGGTTGGTGGAGCCTGGCCAAAAGCCAGGGACGGGGTGAATGAAATGAAATGAATGACCAAATGAGCGAGAAAATGTCAGGAGAATGAATGTATCCTTTCATGAATGTTACTATCGCTTTCCATTGTAAATGTTTCTTGAATTATTGATAATCCATATTTACTGTTTTGCAAATGATGTAGTTGTTTCCGGATTTATCATTTAATTTATGACATCATTGAAATGAACTATTGTGAAACCGATTTGATTACTGATTTCAATGGTTACTCGCTGAGCTTCTAGCTCACCCCAAAAATATTTTATTCCCCTCCATAGGGCTCAAGGCGAAGAAAAGCTTGGAGTGCTTATTCACGTGACTGGATGGCTTATATCATGTACAGTTTAAGTTTGGATCTATTTTATGTACGGGTTGGTCTTGTATAAATATTTGAAATTGATATGGATGTAAGTATACGTTCCACGATTGGAATCAGTTTCTGCTGCATTAGTGATATGTAATTATTGGAGAATTTGATGTAAATTTGAGATTTATATTGTAATCTGTTTGAAGAATGTAGTGAACGACTGAGTCCCGGCGAGAGTTGGGCAGGCGGCCCGCCGAACCCTTTGGTTCGCCTTAGGGAGAGGTGGGGCCCTCACAGTTGGTATCAGAGCTTAGGCTTCAGATCTCTGTAGTGTATCCTAGGCTTGAAGTTTAGGATGCCGGACTGTGGATTTGGTTTGCCATATTAGTGATTCTTGCGGGATGTCTCGACTTGATTAGTACAAGATGGAATGTCGAGGACGACATTCTTTTAAGGAGGGGAGATTGTGACGCCCCGAAAAAAAATGAGTTTGAGAACCCGGAAATTTTCTAATTTTCTAGGGTTTATTTTTTTTAACGCCCGCCTTTTCTGCATTTTCTTTATTAGAAAAATTCCCCAGATAAAGTTTATGAGCAAAGATAGTTTTAAAATGATTTTTCTTGTATCGGTTAGTTTTTGAGAAATTAAAAGCGTATTTTGAACGTGGGACCCACGCACTACCGGTTAAATGCACCACTTGATTCCACTTTCTTGCCATACAAGTTTATCATTAATGGAGCAAAATATCTTCCCCCTCTTGGCCATCCTATTGGCCGAAATTTAAGGCAAAGAAAAAACAAGGAAAGAGAAATTTGTGTGGTTGAAATTAGACCAAGTGTTAGCCAAACTTGTGGTGGAAATTAATCCTTATTTTTCCTACCTTCTTACCTTATAAACTAGCTTAATCTTCTTCATTTTCTGGTTCTTCTTGGCCGAGCAACCTAAGGAGAAAAGAAAGAAAATCCCTCAACTTTTGCCTTCCATTTTCTTGCTCAATCTCTTGATCCAACCGTTAAAACTTCAAATTACTCCATAAAACCTCTTCACTTAGTGTTTGTGAGTTGTTTGGTGGAGTTGTTTGAGAAGCTAAGGTGACAAGTAGCTCTCCCTCTTGTTTTTCTAAGGTGAGTGGTGGATGAACACCTCTCCTTCCTCTAATGATGTTCAATTCATGATTAGCGGTGTTATAAGATGCAATTTCATGGATTATTTCTTGAGTTTGGTTGAATTGGTGAAATTTTATTATTTTTGGGGATTTTTCTGTTTTCATAAGGATATGAATAGGTGGTCATGTATGATGATTGGAAATGATGTTTAATGACTCTAGGAGGTGGAAAAAGTGATTAAGTGCAATCAATTTCTGTTTTGGAAGAAATTTCAGAGAATTAGGTTTTGTAGTTCTTCATTCTGTCCGAATTTATTGCACCATGTTAGAGGCCGAATTGGCCTTTGCTTAAAACATGAACGTTGTAGGTATTGATTAGTTTGAAGTGCCTGTAAAATTTCAGGTCATTTGGACTAGTGTAGAGTGAGATATGTCGATTTTACTGTTGCTGTTCTGGGTTGATCAGAATGCGAAAACTGCACTTGTAATTGGCCATTTTGACTGGAATTGCTTTGGATTTGGATGTTGGTGTCTTCTAATGAAATGTAGCTGGATGTCTTAGCTACCATATGCCTTTGGAATCAATGCATTTGGACCTGTATAGTCGGAGTTATACTGATTACAGTTTTGTGTGATTTGTAAACCTGTAATTACGGTTCAGGTTGTGGTATTCTGCATTTTTGACCTAGTTGTGCTAGGAAATGGATTGAGTGACCTTCTACATTGTTGTAACCCTGGTTCTTAGCTTCGAAACGGTGGGCTTACACCCTCATCCGACAATCGTAGTGCCTTTGGTACCATTACCGCAAAATGACGTCAAAACCTGTTTTTCTGGTTTTGAACTTAACTTTCATTTCCAGACTTTTTCCTAGCTTGACTTGTCTTTGTACTACTTGGAGCTTGCTGAATGACTATTGGATGAACTTGTTGTTGTGTGTGTACCTTTGGGACTGGTTGAGGAAATAATGAAGCCATGATGGCTGGGAAAGTAAGCAAATTTAGGGGAAGTGCTGTCCGAAGTTTTAAAGGATTTGTTTGCATTGAGTTTGTGATTTAAGACGTGGATTTGAGCAAGGCAATGTTATGTGATGGATGATTTCTGAGCCATGGAGGTGAGTGACCTCAAACTACTTCTAAAGTTATTTATGAACCGTTTCTTACATTATTTACTTTTGAACTGTTTCCAAAGTTACTTTTGAAATGTTTTCTTGCATATCATGTGTGCTGGCATTTGAGTGTGCCTTGTTTGCTATATTTCTTGACTTCATGACTTGTATTTTGGTTGATAACGTGTTAAGCGCTTATAATGATTTCCAAAACGAGTTTTCGAGGCGAGTGTGTACTTTATCGCACTCGACCTCGATAAATGTGAAATTTTCGATTGAAATGTTACTTGCGCATGAATGTAAGCCTTTTGGGCTGAACTGGCCATTGCCCCTTGTTACCGGTCGTCTTGAGCCAGAAGCGGACTCGGTCAGGCGATTAGGAACTTGGGTGAACGTTTGGTATACTCGAGTATTACCTATGTAGGTTGGTGGAGCCTGGCCAAAAGCCAGGGACGGGGTGAATGAAATGAAATGAATGACCAAATGAGCGAGAAAATGTCAGGAGAATGAATGTATCCTTTCATGAATGTTACTATCGCTTTCCATTGTAAATGTTTCTTGAATTATTGATAATCCATATTTACTGTTTTGCAAATGATGTAGTTGTTTCCGGATTTATCATTTAATTTATGATATCATTGAAATGAACTATTGTGAAACCGATTTGATTACTGATTTCAATGGTTACTCGCTGAGCTTCTAGCTCACCCCAAAAATATTTTATTCCCCTCCATAGGGCTCAAGGCGAAGAAAAGCTTGGAGTGCTTATTCACGTGACTGGATGGCTTATATCGTGTACAGTTTAAGTTTGGATCTATTTTATGTACGAGTTGGTCTTGTATAAATATTTGAAATTGATATGAATGTAAGTATACGTTCCACGATTGGAATCAGTTTCTGCTGCATTAGTGATATGTAATTATTGGAGAATTTGATGTAATTTTGAGATTTATATTGTAATCTGTTTGAGGAATGTAGTGAACGACTGAGTCCCGGCGAGAGTTGGGCAGGCGGCCTGCCGAACCCTTTGGTTCGCCTTAGGGAGAGGTGGGGCCGTCACAGTTGGTATCAGAGCTTAGGCTTCAGATCTCTGTAGTGTATCCTAGGCTTGAAGTTTAGGATGCCGGACTGTGGATTTGGTTTGCCATATTAGTGATTCTTGCGGGATGTCTCGACTTGATTAGTACAAGATGGAATGTCGAGGACGACATTCTTTTAAGGAGGGGAGATTGTGACGCCCCGAAAAAAATTAGTTTGAGAACCCGGAAATTTTCTAATTTTCTAGGGTTTATTTTTTTTAACGCCCGCCTTTTCTGCATTTTCTTTATTAGAAAAATTCCCCAAATAAAGTTTATGAGCAAAGATAGTTTTAAAATGATTTTTCTTGTATCGGTTAGTTTTTGAGAAATTAAAAGCGTATTTTGAACGTGGAACCCACGCACTACCGGTTTGTAAGTCCCAAAGACAACCAAGAGGGGGGGTGAATTGGGTTGATTAAAATCCTAACCAAATTTATGCACTTTTTCTTTAATAAAAATTTACCTTCTTTTCTAGTAATGATTAACCAAGTAGATTAGAAGACAGGAGCAATATTGATCAGAAAAATAAGTATAGAAAAGCAATGAGAATTTTATTAAACAGAAAAGTAAAATAGGGAATCAAACCAGGTGTCTACCAAGCTATCCTCAAACTTGAAGACCAAACACTAGGAAGAGCAACTTCTCTTTGATGAAAGAAGATCAACTAGATGTACAATGGAGGGAGCACTTCCTCCTTGCCCTAAGCCTCACTTAGTCAAGTTAAGAAGTTTTACAATCACTCAGAAAACCCTCAACAAAGCTACACTAAAGATCCTTTCAACCACAAAAGAAATGCTCAACAGAAATTCACACCACTTTAATACAAATCTGCTTTGGAGACTATTTTCTAGCTAAAATATCTCTTGAGAACTTGTAAACAAAGTGTGCCAAAGTCTTTTTCTTGGTTCAGACCAGTTTGATTTTAAAGGGATCCAGAAATGGGCTTCATCAATGCTTCCAACGGATAGAAGGCAGCTGAAGAGTCAACTAGCCGTTGGGGCTGTCGGACGTCCGACGATCGAATCATCGTCCGAACCAATCGTCCGATGATAGCCAAGTTGAGGTTCGGACGTCCGATAAGTTTTTTGTCGTCCGACAGCACAGCGTCCGACCTTGGGCCGAGAGCTAGCAAGTTATCTTGGAATTTTTCGGACGTCCGATGCGGTTGATGAGCGTCCGATGGCAAGCGTCCGATCCTTCCGGACGTCCGATGCTTCCATGTGAGCGTCCGACGGTGCTTTCTTCCTGATGTTCTTTATCTTTTCGGACGTCCGACAGTTTCCTTTCGGCCGTCCGACCTGATTGTCCTGTTTTTGCTTCTCATTTTGGTTGTTTTGCATTTCATGACATATTTGAACCTGATTCTTGGATGGACAAAAAACACTTGTATTTGAAGAAGGTTAGACAAATATTTCAAAGTACCAAGAATGACAAACTAGACATACTTAAAAGACAATATCTTTGATCGAAACAAAACAATGACTAAATTCATTCATATTATTCCAATCTTGTTTGCCACATCCAAAGCAACGTAGTCAGGAGATAAACGAACATATGCTTTCTTTGTTCCAACAGACCTGATCAAGGTGTTCACTTTCTTGGTCTGTATAAACAAACTTTTGTGATCATCAAAACCAAGAATAACATTCTCCCCCTTTTTGATGATGACAAAACAAAAGTTTGAAATGAATTTTGATTGATTGCAATGAAAACTCCCCCTTTCTAAATAGACTAGAACTCCCCCTTTCTTAGTGAATCATAAAAAATTTGAAAACCTCCCCCTCACTAGGCTGCCCAACCGAGTTCCAAAAACATGACAATTAAGCAACTCACAACCAACATATTACCAGTTCAATCCATCATCAAAATCCAATTTTAATTAAACCATCAATCAATTCAACATATCCAACATCATCAAATCCAACATATCAATCATCAATCAGATCTCTCCCCCTTTTTGTCATCACAAAAGGGCAAACCAAAAACATCCATCTTACAACCAACATATTACCAGTTCAATCCATCATCAAAATCCAATTTTAATTAAACCATCAATCAATTCAACATATCCAACATCATCAAATCCAACATATCAATCATCAATCAAATCACAAAAGGGCAAACCAAAAACATCCATCTTATACACAAATACATCTTATCCACAAATGCAAACCAAAAACAATTCATTCCATTCACACAAACAGAATAGACAAACATCACCAGTACTTAAACATCACCAATAACATCCATCAAGATACTTAGACCACCAGTACTTAAACATCAGATGACTTAAACATAAACAAGAATATCCATTATATTACACCACAGTACTTAGAACATCCATCAAAACACACCAAAAGAAACTTAGAATATCCATTACATAACATATTCATTGTTGAATTCCACAAACACCTAAAAGAGACAAACAAAATGCAAATGTCCTAAATGATGATCTAAGTGGATCCAGGTGTCCTCCGAGAAAGCTGATATTGGTCGAGATCCTCCTCTTCAGTTTCTTCATCATCTTCAGCAGCTTCTACAACTGGTGCCTTGCCTTTGTCTGATGTGGAAGGGCCATGAGGAGTCACAGGAGTTGATGGATTCGGATCTGGAACAGATGAACCTGGATCAGTGGTTCTAGGTTCTTTGACATGTGAGACTTCCTCAACCACAGGTGGAGGAAAAAGAAGGTTCTTTTTGTCAAGAAAGGCAGTTTGTTGCTCAGAAGACATGGTGAGCATTAGGCCATGTTCTAGAAGAAGAACATGCTGTTTGAGTTCATTAAGAAGCTCAATTACTTCATTACTTGAAGATGAAGATGCTTTAGTGGCAGACCTCCTAGGGTGAATAGGAGTGAGTGAAATGGGAGAAGGATCATGTACAGTCTTAGACCTCTGTTCACTAGATTGTGCCCCCTTATATGCCCACAAATTATCCTTATAAACAAGATTTTTCCTTTCAAAATATGCCTTGGTAAAGACATAAGAAGATGCTTCTTTTGGACAAACACCTAGAGTTGGAACTTTGTAAAACTCAAAAATCTTTTGAAGAAACTTGCCATAAGACAATTTTCTGCGAGAATCAGTGGTGTAACGAAGTAAAAACTTGCACATGACAAACCCAAAATCAATGCGAATTTTTTCTCGAAAACAATAAAACAGATACAACTCCATTTTATTTGCATCAGTTCTGTGTCCATCAGTGGGTACAAGTAGGTTTGAAATGATTGAAAAGGCAATAAGATTCACCGGAGCAAGATCATTTAGTTTAGCATCAGTGGGTGAGGAAAAACTTCTTTTGAAATAAGTTAACATTTTTGTCCCATCAAAATGATTAGCAGTAGTAGGGAGCTCTTCATATGAAAAGAAATTAGCAACTTTATCTTTGCATAAACGTTCAATGGTAGTATTTAAAATTGAATTCACAGTATCAGAATCAAAGAGTATGTCTACCCCATTTACCCTGGACATGATCTCAGTTTCATCCGTGCCTTTCCTAAGATTTGCAAAAAATTGATGCAGCATTTCAGGATAGTAGACATTGGGCATAGAGATCAGATGAGACCATTTTTGAAAAGCAAATAGACTCAGAATGGAATCTAAACCTATGGAGCGAAATTCAGAGGGGTTTACAGTTCGTTGAGGAATGATACCCTTCTGGGATATCCAGGAGTATTTTTCTTTCGCCGCATCATCAAAGAAAGTAGGGAGAGTGGCTGATTTTGGAGGCGGTTGAGAAGATGTTCCCTGACCAGATTCAGGCTGAGATGAGGGTTGTGGTGTAGGCCGTGACATTTGACCCTTGATAGCTCCCCTTTTGAAGCGTTTGGATGTCCGTTTGACAGTAGGAAGATCCTCATCTTCATCCCTGAGTGGATGCTTGCGTCCGGCAGTAACTTTTCCTCCTCTAAGATTCACCATTGTGTGAAATGTATGGAATGCAGGATGCAAATGATGCACACAGTAGTAAGGAAGTGAATCGCACAGAAATTTTTGGACAAAAAAGGGTTTGAACAAGATTTGTCAGAGCGGTTATAAGAATGTAGGGTTTAGAGGAAAATTTGGGAATTTGTGAAATGATAGATGATTCTGTGAAATGATCAGGAAAAATGACTCGCAATTGATCAGGAACTGTTTTGGTTGAGTCAATTTTGAAATGAGGGTCTCAGAATGATGTGAATTTGAGAGTGAGAGATGAGAGGGTTTTCGTCCGAGAGGAAATAGAATAGGAAAAGTCTGAAGCAAATGAGGAAGAAAGTAGTTTTAAAAAATGAGCCGTTGCACTGTCGGACGGCCGAACGAAGTTGTGCGTCCGACAGCTGCGTCCGAACAGGCGCAATCTGGAAAATGGCTGAAGAACATCATCGGACGTCCGTTCATCCTCTTTCGGACGTCCGAAGGCAATGAAAAATTTATGATGATTTTTCGAACATTCCTAATTTTGATCTTAGATGAATGAATTGATCTAATGGCAAAGCTTTTGTAAAAATATCAGCAAATTGATCTTTAGAACAAACATAATTTACACAAATTTCACCTTTTTGAACAAGATCACGAATAAAGTGGTGCTTTATTTCAATATGCTTTGTCCTAGAATGCTGAATAGGATTTTTGGTCAAATTTATAGCACTAGTATTATCACAGAATACAGGCATGCAGTCATACAACAATCCATAGTCATTCAGGGTATGCTTCATCCATAAAAGTTGAGCACAACATGCACTAGCGGCAATATATTCCGCTTCGGTTGTAGACAATGAGATTGCATTTTGTTTCTTGCTAAACCAAGAGACTAAACAATTTCCAAGAAAGTGACAAGATCCACTAGTACTCTTTCTATCTACACGACACCCTCCAAAATCAGCATCCGAATAACCATATAGTGCAAACTCACTGGATTTAGCATACCAAAGACCATAGTCTAATGTACCTTTCAAATACCTAAAAATTCTTTTTACAGCATTCAAATGTGATTCTTTTGGACACGATTGAAATCTAGCACATAAGCAAACAGCAAACATGATATCCGGTCTACTTGCAGTTAAATAGAGTAAGCTTCCGATCATACCTCTATAATGCTTTTCATCCACATGATTACCTTCTTCATCTTTGTCAAGCTTTGTAGAAGTGCACATTGGAGTTCCAACTTGCTTTGAGTCCTCCATGCCAAACCTTTTCAGTAATTCCTTGGTATACTTTGCTTGATTTATAAAAATTCCCTCAAGAGCTTGATGTATTTGAAGTCCAAGGAAGAAATTTAATTCTCCCATCATACTCATTTCAAATTCATTTTGCATAGTGGTGGAAAATTCCTTACATAGATACTCATTAGTAGCACCAAAAATAATATCATCAACATATATTTGCACAATAAGAAGGTCATTCAACACATGCTTAGTAAACAGTGTGGTGTCCACAATACCTCTTTTGAAACCTTTTTCAATCAAGAACCCACTTAATCTTTCATACCAAGCTCTTGGAGCCTGCTTTAAACCATATAAAGCTTTAGAAAGTTTAAACACATGACTTGGAAATTTTGTATTTTCAAAACCGGGGGGTTGATCCACATACACTTCTTGATCAATAAAACCATTTAAAAAGGCACTTTTAACATCCATTTGAAACAATTTGAAACCTTTGAAGCAAGCAAAAGCAAGAAGCATTCTAATAGATTCTAATCTTGCTACGGGAGCAAATGTTTCATCAAAATCAATGCCTTCTTCTTGTGCATATCCTTTAGCAACTAATCTGGCTTTATTTCTTACAACAACACCTTTATCATCCAACTTATTTCTAAAAATCCACTTTGTGCCAATGATAGGTTGATTTTGAGGTCTATCAACAAGTGTCCAAACTTCATTTCTCTCAAATTGATTAAGTTCCTCTTGCATTGCCAAAATCCAGTTTTCATCCTTTAAAGCATCATTGACATTTTTGGGTTCAAAAAGAGAAACTAAAGCAAAATTGTCAATCAATTTTCTAGATGAGGAACGAGTGTTTACCTTCTCGGATGGATCACCAATTATAAGCTCTTTTGGATGATTTTGGCTGAATTTCCAAGCCTTGGGAAGATCTTTGAGTGGATCATCATTTTTGTCTTCATCTTCCACTTCTTGATCATTATGAACTTCATTTTCCATTTCAGTTGCTGCTGGTTTAGAACTTCCTTCATTTCCAATTGATAGTTTTTCCATTCCTTCTCGAACACCTACATCATCATCCTCACACAAACTTTTGGAATTATCATCATTGGCTTCATCAAATGTTATATGTATAGCTTCTTCAATCACAAGTGTTCTTCTATTAAAAACTCTATATCCTCTTTTATTCTCACAATACCCCAAAAATATTCCTTCATCAGATTTTTTGTCAAACTTACCAAGATGTTCCTTTAGATTCAAAATAAAACATTTACAACCAAATGCTTTGAAATAACCAACCGTAGGTTTCTTATCAAAAATCAGTTCATAAGAAGTTTTCTTCAAAATAGGTCTCAAGAGGATTCTGTTCATCACATAACATGCGGTGTTTACCGCTTCAGCCCAAAGATATTTAGGCAACCTACATTCATTCAACATAGTTCTAGCAGCCTCTTGGAGAGTCCTATTTTTCCTTTCTACAACACCATTTTGCTGTGGAGTCCTTGCAATAGAAAACTCATGTGTTATACCATTATGATCACAAAATTCTGGAAAACCACAATACTTGAATTCCGTCCCATTATCACTTCTAATCCTAACAATTTTTAACCCAAGCAGATTTTGCACTTTAGCAAACATTGAAGTAAAATTCTTGAAGGCATCATCTTTATGAGCAAGAAATATCACCCAAGTGTATCTAGAATAATCATCAACAATTACAAAACAATATTTCTTACCTCCCAAGCTAGTGATTTGAGTGGGACCAAATAAATCAAGATGCAAGAGTTCCAAAGGTTTTGAAGTAGATACACACATTTTTGGTTTAAAAGAAATTTTAGTTTGCTTCCCAAATTGACATGCATCACATATTTTGTCCTTATCAAAACTAATTTTTGGCAAGCCTCTAACCAACTCCTTTTTCGAAATTTCCTTTAGTAAATCCATGTTAAAATGACAAAGTCTTCTATGCCACAACCAAGGATCTTCATTTGAAGCTTTAAGACATTTTAAGCTAGAAGAATCAACTTTATCGAGAATCACAATATATATGTCATTAAACCTCTTACCTTTGAACACAACATTATATTTGGAATCAAGTACAATGCATTCATGCTTTTTAAACAACACATACAAGTCTTTATCACACAATTGACTAACACTAAGCAAGTTATAACCTAAATTATCAACCAAGAGCACATTATGAACAAAAGTTTCACCATCCTTACCAACATCACCTATTCCAATTGTCTTAGCTTTCACATCATCACCAAATGTTACCTTTCCACTTGATTTTGATTTCAGCTTTATGAACAAGGAAGGATCACCGGTCATGTGCCTTGAGCAGCCGCTATCAATGAACCATTTGGACTTGTTTGAGCATTTTTCCTGAAAAGAAAAGGTGTTTGGTACCCTTTTTAATTTTTGGGTCCATAATAGTTAGCATTGTATCTAACTAACCACATGCACTTCATCCCTTTGTTCAGATTTCTTTTCACATAGCAATTACCTTTCAAATGCCCTCTTTGACAACAAAAACCACACATAATGGAAGAGTCCTTAACATGTACTGGTTTGATATATCTCAATCCACCTCTTCTATATGTTGTGAAATCATGTGCAATTTTGTTGTGTGCAAATGTTCTTTGAAAAGTAGTAGGATGGGTAAATAACATATTCCTTTTGCTAAACTCCTGCTTTCTTGCTTTCAAAGTCTCATCCAAGTTGTCCATTCTTTTTTTCAAATCACCCTGTCTTTCCTTCAGCATTTCACAAATATTTGTCTTTCTATCAAGTTCATCTTGAATATTACATCCGGCTCTCACTAGACTTTCATTGTCGGTCTTTAGTTGTTTATTTTGTTGAAAAAGACTTGCATTTTCTTGAATGAGAAAAGCCATTTTCTGTTTTAACTGCTTGTTTTTATCATAGGATTCCTTCAAGGCATTATGCAGTTTTTCAACAAAAGATTCAAGATCATCATCTTCATCATTATCACTTTCAGATTGAGAGTGTGTGGAAGTTACCTCATTATTTCCAATAGCCATGAAGGCCATTTGAGCTGATTCTTCCTCTTCTTCAACTTCCCCTTCGGAGTTGCATTCATTCCAAGTAATCTGAAAGTTGTTGAATCTTGGCTTCCGATCAGCTTTTCCATCTTTCATCTTCTTCATGGGGCATTCGTTTGCATAGTGTCCAGGCTGTCCACATTCGAAGCATTTGTCCAACTGTTTTTTGTTGAAATCTTGTTTTCCTTTGTACTTTGTGATAGATGGCTGATTCTGGAAATGATTGCTAGGTCCTCCCCTTCTAAACTTTCTTTTATTCAAGATTCTCTTGAAGCCTCTGGTGATGAGAGCAAGATCATTATCATCACCATCTGAGTCTTCATCATCCAAGTGAGCTGTATCATCTTCACCTTGAGTAGTCTTTAGAGCAATGTTTCTCTTTGCTCTAGCATCCTCTTCCTCCTGCACTTTAGATTTCAGTTTCAACTCATAAGAGGTTAGTGAGTTAATGATAGATTCAATAGGCACAGAACTTAAATCCTTGGCCTCCTCTATTGCAGTCACTTTATTTTCCCATTCTTTGCCCAAGGCATTGAGAATTTTCCTGTTCTTCTCTCCCAAGGTGTACTCTTTGCCCAACGCCTCGAGATCTTTGATCAAGTCAGTGAACCTGCAATACATTTTGTCAATATCCTCAAGAGGTTCAATTTTAAATGATTCATATTTCGTGACCAAGATGGCCTTTTTCTGTTCTTTCACATTGTCACCACCCTCATGGATTTCTCTTAGTTTATCCCACATTTCTTTAGCCGATTTGCAGCCTTTTACTCTGATTGATTCATTTGAATCTAGGGCACTATAAATAACATTCATGGCCTTGGCATTCAATGTGAGGTTAGTCCTATCTTGAGCATTCATTTCAACTCTTGTTTTTGGCCGAAGCAACCCTGTATCTGCATCAAGAAAGTTAGCTTCATGCGGTCCTTCACTCACAATAAACCATAGTTCAATATCAATAGATTGCAAAAAGATAATCATCCGTTCTTTCCAGCTAACATAGTTAGAGCCACTGAACATGGGAGGCCTAGTAACAGATTGCCCCTCAACAAACATAGCATGACTGGTTGTCATCTTTACTCCAAGCCGTTAGAGCTTAATCTCAAGGAGACCAAGCTCTGATACCAATTGTAAGTCCCAAAGACAACCAAGAGGGGGGGTGAATTGGGTTGATTAAAATCCAAACCAAATTTATGCACTTTTTCTTTAATAAAAATTTACCTTCTTTTCTAGTAATGATTAACCAAGTAGATTAGAAGACAGGAGCAATATTGATCAGAAAAATAAGTATAGAAAAGCAATGAGAATTTTATTAAACAGAAAAGTAAAATAGGGAATCAAATTCTTGGTCTGTATAAACAAACTTTTGTGATCATCAAAACCAAGAATAACACGGTTAAATGCACCACTTGATTCCACTTTCTTGCCATACAAGTTTATCATTAATGGAGCAAAATATCTTCCCCCTCTTGGCCATCCTATTGGCCGAAATTTAAGGCAAAGAAAAAACAAGGAAAGAGAAAATTTGTGTGGTTGAAATTAGACCAAGTGTTAGCCAAACTTGTGGTGGAAATTAATCCTTATTTTTCCTACCTTCTTACCTTATAAACTAGCTTAATCTTCTTCATTTTCTGGTTCTTCTTGGCCGAGCAACCTAAGGAGAAAAGAAAGAAAATCCCTCAACTTTTGCCTTCCATTTTCTTGCTCAATCTCTTGATCCAACCGTTAAAACTTCAAATTACTCCATAAAACCTCTTCACTTAGTGTTTGTGAGTTGTTTGGTGGAGTTGTTTGAGAAGCTAAGGTGACAAGTAACTCTCCCTCTTGTTTTGCTAAGGTGAGTGGTGGATGAACACCTCTCCTTCCTCTAATGATGTTCAATTCATGATTAGCGGTGTTATAAGATGCAATTTCATGGATTATTTCTTGAGTTTGGTTGAATTGGTGAAATTTTATTATTTTTGGGGATTTTTCTGTTTTCATAAGGATATGATTAGGTGGTCATGTATGATGATTGGAAATGATGTTTAATGACTCTAGGAGGTGGAAAAAGTGATTAAGTTCAATCAATTTCTGTTTTGGAAGAAATTTCAGAGAATTAGGTTTTGTAGTTCTTCATTCTGCCCGAATTTATTGCACCATGTTAGAGGCCGAATTGGCCTTTGCTTAAAACATGAAAGTTGTAGGTATTGATTAGTTTGAAGTGCCTGTAAAATTTCAGGTCATTTGGACTAGTGTAGAGTGAGATATGTCGATTTTACTGTTGCTGTTCTGGGTTGATCAGAATGCGAAAACTGCACTTGTAATTGGCCATTTTGACTGGAATTGCTTTGGATTTGGATGTTGGTGTCTTCTAATGAAATGTAGCTGGATGTCTTAGCTACCATATTCCTTTGGAATCAATGCATTTGGACCTGTATAGACCGAGTTATACTGATTACAGTTTTGTGTGATTTGTAAACCTGCAATTACGGTTCAGGTTGTGGTATTCTGCATTTTTGACCTAGTTGTGCTAGGAAATGGATTGAGTGACCTTCTACATTGTTATAACCCTGGTTCTTAGCTTCGAAACGGTGGGTCTTACACCCTCATCCGACAATCGTAGTGCCTTTGGTACCATTACCGCAAAATGACGTCAAAACCTGTTTTTCTGGTTTTGAACTTAACTTTCATTTCCAGACTTTTTCCTAGCTTGACTTGTCTTTGTACTACTTGGAGCTTGCTGAATGACTATTGGATGAACTTGTTTTTGTGTGTACCTTTGGGACTGGTTGAGGAAATAATGAAGCCATGACGGCTGGGAAAGTAAGCAAATTTAGGGGAAGTGCTGTCCGAAGTTTTAAAGGATTTGTTTGCATTGAGTTTGTGATTTAAGACGTGGATTTGAGCAAGGCAATGTTATGTGATGGATGATTTCTGAGCCATGGAGGTGAGTGACCTCAAACTACTTCTAAAGTTATTTATGAACCGTTTCTTACATTATTTACTTTTGAACTGTTTCCAAAGTTACTTTTGAAATGTTTTCTTGCATATCATGTGTGCTGGCATTTGAGTGTGCCTTGTTTGCTATATTTCTTGACTTCATGACTTGTATTTTGGTTGATAACATGTTAAGCGCTTATAATGATTTCCAAAACGAGTTTTCGAGGCGAGTGTGTACTTTATCGCACTCGACCTCGATAAATGTGAAATTTTCGATTGAAATGTTACTTGCGCATGAATGTAAGCCTTTTGGGCTGAACTGGCCATTGCCCCTTGTTACCGGTCGTCTTGAGCCAGAAGCGGACTCGGTCAGGCGATTAGGAACTTGGGTGAACGTTTGGTATACTCGAGTATTACCTATGTAGGTTGGTGGAGCCTGGCCAAAAGCCAGGGACGGGGAGAATGAAATGAAATGAATGACCAAATGAGCGAGAAAATGTCAGGAGAATGAATGTATCCTTTCATGAATGTTACTATCGCTTTCCATTGTAAATGTTTCTTGAATTATTGATAATCCATATTTACTGTTTTGCAAATGATGTAGTTGTTTCCGGATTTATCATTTAATTTATGACATCATTGAAATGAACTATTGTGAAACCGATTTGATTACTGATTTCAATGGTTACTCGCTGAGCTTCTAGCTCACCCCAAAAATATTTTATTCCCCTCCATAGGGCTCAAGGCGAAGAAAAGCTTGGAGTGCTTATTCACGTGACTGGATGGCTTATATCGTGTACAGTTTAAGTTTGGATCTATTTTATGTACGGGTTGGTCTTGTATAAATATTTGAAATTGATATGGATGTAAGTATACGTTCCACGATTGGAATCAGTTTCTGCTGCATTAGTGATATGTAATTATTGGAGAATTTGATGTAAATTTGAGATTTATATTGTAATCTGTTTGAGGAATGTAGTGAACGACTGAGTCCCGGCGAGAGTTGGGCAGGCGGCCCGCCGAACCCTTTGGTTCGCCTTAGGGAGAGGTGGGGCCCTCACAGTTGGTATCAGAGTTTAGGCTTCAGATCTCTGTAGTGTATCCTAGGCTTGAAGTTTAGGATGCCGGACTGTGGATTTGGTTTGCCATATTAGTGATTCTTGCGGGATGTCTCGACTTGATTAGTACAAGATGGAATGTCGAGGACGACATTCTTTTAAGGAGGGGAGATTGTGACGCCCCGAAAAAAAATGAGTTTGAGAACCCGGAAATTTTCTAATTTTCTAGGGTTTATTTTTTTTAACGCCCGCCTTTTCTGCATTTTCTTTATTTGAAAAATTCCCCAGATAAAGTTTATGAGCAAAGATAGTTTTAAAATGATTTTTCTTGTATCGGTTAGTTTTTGAGAAATTAAAAGCGTATTTTGAACGTGGGACCCACGCACTACCGGTTAAATGCACCACTTGATTCCACTTTCTTGCCATACAAGTTTATCATTAATGGAGCAAAATATCTTCCCCCTCTTGGCCATCCTATTGGCCGAAATTTAAGGCAAAGAAAAAACAAGGAAAGAGAAATTTGTGTGGTTGAAATTAGACCAAGTGTTAGCCAAACTTGTGGTGGAAATTAATCCTTATTTTTCCTACCTTCTTACCTTATAAACTAGCTTAATCTTCTTCATTTTCTGGTTCTTCTTGGCCGAGCAACCTAAGGAGAAAAGAAAGAAAACCCCTCAACTTTTGCCTTCCATTTTCTTGCTCAATCTCTTGATCCAACCATTAAAACTTCAAATTACTCCATAAAACCTCTTCACTTAGTGTTTGTGAGTTGTTTGGTGGAGTTGTTTGAGAAGCTAAGGTGACAAGTAGCTCTCCCTCTTGTTTTGCTTAGGTGAGTGGTGGATGAACACCTCTCCTTCCTCTAATGATGTTCAATTCATGATTAGCGGTGTTATAAGATGCAATTTCATGGATTATTTCTTGAGTTTGGTTGAATTGGTGAAATTTTATTATTTTTGGGGATTTTTCTGTTTTCATAAGGATATGATTAGGTGGTCATGTATGATGATTGGAAATGATTTTTAATGACTCTAGGAGGTGGAAAAAGTGATTAAGTGCAATCAATTTCTGTTTTGGAAGAAATTTCAGAGAATTAGGTTTTGTAGTTCTTCATTCTGCCCGAATTTATTTCACCATGTTAGAGGCCGAATTGGCCTTTGCTTAAAACATGAAAGTTGTAGGTATTGATTAGTTTGAAGTGCCTGTAAAATTTCAGGTCATTTGGACAAGTGTAGAGTGAGATATGTCGATTTTACTGTTGCTGTTCTGGGTTGATCAGAATGCGAAAACTGCACTTGTAATTGGCCATTTTGACTGGAATTGCTTTGGATTTGGATGTTGGTGTCTTCTAATGAAATGTAGCTGGATGTCTTAGCTACCATATTCCTTTGGAATCAATGCATTTGGACCTGTATAGACCGATTTATACTGATTACAGTTTTGTGTGATTTGTAAACCTGCAATTACGGTTCAGGTTGTGGTATTCTGCATTTTTAACCTAGTTGTGCTAGGAAATGGATTGAGTGACCTTCCAAATTGTTGTAGCCCTGGTTCTTAGCTTCGAAACGGTGGGTCTTACACCCTCATCCGACAATCGTAGTGCCTTTGGTACCATTACCGCAAAATGACGTCAAAACCTGTTTTTCTGATTTTGAACTTAACTTTCATTTCCAGACTTTTTCCTAGCTTGACTTGTCTTTGTACTACTTGGAGCTTGCTGAATGACTATTGGATGAACTTGTTTTTGTGTGTACCTTTGGGACTGGTTGAGGAAATAATGAAGCCATGACGGCTGGGAAAGTAAGCAAATTTAGGGGAAGTGCTGTCCGAAGTTTTAAAGGATTTGTTTGCATTGAGTTTGTGATTTAAGACGTGGATTTGAGCAAGGCAATGTTATGTGATGGATGATTTCTGAGCCATGGAGGTGAGTGACCTCAAACTACTTCTAAAGTTATTTATGAACCGTTTCTTACATTATTTACCTTTGAACTGTTTCCAAAGTTACTTTTGAAATGTTTTCTTGCATATCATGTGTGCTGGCATTTGAGTGTGCCTTGTTTGCTATATTTCTTGACTTCATGACTTGTATTTTGGTTGATAACATGTTAAGCGCTTATAATGATTTCCAAAACGAGTTTTCGAGGCGAGTGTGTACTTTATCGCACTCGACCTCGATAAATGTGAAATTTTCGATTGAAATGTTACTTGCGCATGAATGTAAGCCTTTTGGGCTGAACTGGCCATTGCCCCTTGTTACCGGTCGTCTTGAGCCAGAAGCGGACTCGGTCAGGCGATTAGGAACTTGGGTGAACGTTTGGTATACTCGAGTATTACCTATGTAGGTTGGTGGAGCCTGGCCAAAAGCCAGGGACGGGGAGAATGAAATGAAATGAATGACCAAATGAGCGAGAAAATGTCAGGAGAATGAATGTATCCTTTCATGAATGTTACTATCGCTTTCCATTGTAAATGTTTCTTGAATTATTGATAATCCATATTTACTGTTTTGCAAATGATATAGTTGTTTCCGGATTTATCATTTAATTTATGACATCATTGAAATGAACTATTGTGAAACCGATTTGATTACTGATTTCAATGGTTACTCGCTGAGCTTCTAGCTCACCCCAAAAATATTTTATTCCCCTCCATAGGGCTCAAGGCGAAGAAAAGCTTGGAGTGCTTATTCACGTGACTGGATGGCTTATATCGTGTACAGTTTAAGTTTGGATCTATTTTATGTACGGGTTGGTCTTGTATAAATATTTGAAATTGATATGGATGTAAGTATACGTTCCACGATTGGAATCAGTTTCTGCTGCATTAGTGATATGTAATTATTGGAGAATTTGATGTAAATTTGAGATTTATATTGTAATCTGTTTGAAGAATGTAGTGAACGACTGAGTCCCGGCGAGAGTTGGGCAGGCGGCCCGCCGAACCCTTTGGTTCGCCTTAGGGAGAGGTGGGGCCCTCACAGTTGGTATCAGAGCTTAGGCTTCAGATCTCTGTAGTGTATCCTAGGCTTGAAGTTTAGGATGCCGGACTGTGGATTTGGTTTGCCATATTAGTGATTCTTGCGGGATGTCTCGACTTGATTAGTACAAGATGGAATGTCGAGGACGACATTCTTTTAAGGAGGGGAGATTGTGACGCCCCGAAAAAAAATGAGTTTGAGAACCCGGAAAATTTCTAATTTTCTAGGGTTTATTTTTTTTAACGCCCGCCTTTTCTTTATTAGAAAAATTCCCCAGATAAAGTTTATGAGCAAAGATAGTTTTAAAATGATTTTTCTTGTATCGGTTAGTTTTTGAGAAATTAAAAGCGTATTTTGAACGTGGGACCCACGCACTACCGGTTAAATGCACCACTTGATTCCACTTTCTTGCCATACAAGTTTATCATTAATGGAGCAAAATATCTTCCCCCTCTTGGCCATCCTATTGGCCGAAATTTAAGGCAAAGAAAAAACAAGGAAAGAGAAATTTGTGTGGTTGAAATTAGACCAAGTGTTAGCCAAACTTGTGGTGGAAATTAATCCTTATTTTTCCTACCTTCTTACCTTATAAACTAGCTTAATCTTCTTCATTTTCTGGTTCTTCTTGGCCGAGCAACCTAAGGAGAAAAGAAAGAAAATCCCTCAACTTTTGCCTTCCATTTTCTTGCTCAATCTCTTGATCCAACCGTTAAAACTTCAAATTACTCCATAAAACCTCTTCACTTAGTGTTTGTGAGTTGTTTGGTGGAGTTGTTTGAGAAGCTAAGGTGACAAGTAGCTCTCCCTCTTGTTTTGCTAAGGTGAGTGGTGGATGAACACCTCTCCTTCCTCTAATGATGTTCAATTCATGATTAGCGGTGTTATAAGATGCAATTTCATGGATTATTTCTTGAGTTTGGTTGAATTGGTGAAATTTTATTATTTTTGGGGATTTTTCTGTTTTCATAAGGATATGATTAGGTGGTCATGTATGATGATTGGAAATGATGTTTAATGACTCTAGGAGGTGGAAAAAGTGATTAAGTGCAATCAATTTCTGTTTTGGAAGAAATTTCAGAGAATTAGGTTTTGTAGTTCTTCATTCTGCCCGAATTTATTGCACCATGTTAGAGGCCGAATTGGCCTTTGCTTAAAACATGAAAGTTGTAGGTATTGATTAGTTTGAAGTGCCTGTAAAATTTCAGGTCATTTGGACTAGTGTAGAGTGAGATATGTCGATTTTACTGTTGCTGTTCTGGGTTGATCAGAATGCGAAAACTGCACTTGTAATTGGCCATTTTGACTGGAATTACTTTGGATTTGGATGTTGGTGTCTTCTAATGAAATGTAGCTGGATGTCTTAGCTACCATATGCCTTTGGAATCAATGCATTTGGACCTGTATAGACCGAGTTATACTGATTACAGTTTTGTGTGATTTGTAAACCTGCAATTACGGTTCAGGTTGTGGTATTCTGCATTTTTGACCTAGTTGTGCTAGGAAATGGATTGAGTGACCTTCTACATTGTTGTAGCCCTGGTTCTGAGCTTCGAAACGGTGGGTCATACACCCTCATCCGACAATCGTAGTTCCTTTGGTACCATTACCTCAAAATGACGTCAAAACCTGTTTTTCTGGTTTTGAACTTAACTTTCATTTCCAGACTTTTTCCTAGCTTGACTTGTCTTTGTACTACTTGGAGCTTGCTGAATGACTATTGGATGAATTTGTTGTTGTGTGTGTACCTTTGGGACTGGTTGAGGAAATAATGAAGCCATGATGGCTGGGAAAGTAAGCAAATTTAGGGGAAGTGCTGTCCGAAGTTTTAAAGGATTTGTTTGCATTGAGTTTGTGATTTAAGACGTGGATTTGAGCAAGGCAATGTTATGTGATGGATGATTTCTGAGCCATGGAGGTGAGTGACCTCAAACTACTTCTAAAGTTATTTATGAACCGTTTCTTACATTATTTACTTTTGAACTGTTTCCAAAGTTACTTTTGAAATGTTTTCTTGCATATCATGTGTGCTGGCATTTGAGTGTGCCTTGTTTGCTATATTTCTTGACTTCATGACTTGTATTTTGGTTGATAACGTGTTAAGCGCTTATAATGATTTCCAAAACGAGTTTTCGAGGCGAGTGTGTACTTTATCGCACTCGACCTCGATAAATGTGAAATTTTCGATTGAAATGTTACTTGCGCATGAATGTAAGCCTTTTGGGCTGAACTGGCCATTGCCCCTTGTTACCGGTCGTCTTGAGCCAGAAGCGGACTCGGTCAGGCGATTAGGAACTTGGGTGAACGTTTGGTATACTCGAGTATTACCTATGTAGGTTGGTGGAGCCTGGCCAAAAGCCAGGGACGGGGTGAATGAAATGAAATGAATGACCAAATGAGCGAGGAAATGTCAGGAGAATGAATGTATCCTTTCATGAATGTTACTATCGCTTTCCATTGTAAATGTTTCTTGAATTATTGATAATCCATATTTACTGTTTTGCAAATGATGTAGTTGTTTCCGGATTTATCATTTAATTTATGACATCATTGAAATGAACTATTGTGAAACCGATTTGATTACTGATTTCAATGGTTACTCGCTGAGCTTCTAGCTCACCCCAAAAATATTTTATTCCCCTCCACAGGGCTCAAGGCGAAGAAAAGCTTGGAGTGCTTATTCACGTGACTGGATGGCTTATATCGTGTACAGTTTAAGTTTGGATCTATTTTATGTACGGGTTGGTCTTGTATAAATATTTGAAATTGATATGGATGTAAGTATACGTTCCACGATTGGAATCAGTTTCTGCTGCATTAGTGATATGTAATTATTGGAGAATTTGATGTAATTTTGAGATTTATATTGTAATCTGTTTGAGGAATGTAGTGAACGACTGAGTCCCGGCGAGAGTTGGGCAGGCGGCCCGCCGAACCCTTTGGTTCGCCTTAGGGAGAGGTGGGGCCGTCACAGTTGGTATCAGAGCTTAGGCTTCAGATCTCTGTAGTGTATCCTAGATTTGAAGTTTAGGATGCCGGACTGTGGATTTGGTTTGCCATATTAGTGACTCTTGCGGGATGTCTCGACTTGATTAGTACAAGATGGAATGTCGAGGACGACATTCTTTTAAGGAGGGGAGATTGTGTCGCCCCGAAAAAAAATGAGTTTGAGAACCCGAAAATTTTCTAATTTTCTAGGGTTTATTTTTTTTAACGCCCGCCTTTTCTGCATTTTCTTTATTAGAAAAATTCCCCAGATAAAGTTTATGAGCAAAGATAGTTTTAAAATGATTTTCCTAGTATCGGTTAGTTTTTGAGAAATTAAAAGCGTATTTTGAACGTGGGACCCACGCACTACCGGTTAAATGCACCACTTGATTCCACTTTCTTGCCATACAAGTTTATCATTAATGGAGCAAAATATCTTCCCCCTCTTGGCCATCCTATTGGCCGAAATTTAAGGCAAAGAAAAAACAAGGAAAGAGAAAATTTGTGTGGTTGAAATTAGACCAAGTGTTAGCCAAACTTGTGGTGGAAATTAATCCTTATTTTTCCTACCTTCTTACCTTATAAACTAGCTTAATCTTCTTCATTTTCTGGTTCTTCTTGGCCGAGCAACCTAAGGAGAAAAGAAAGAAAATCCCTCAACTTTTGCCTTCCATTTTCTTGCTCAATCTCTTGATCCAACCGTTAAAACTTCAAATTACTCCATAAAACCTCTTCACTTAGTGTTTGTGAGTTGTTTGGTGGAGTTGTTTGAGAAGCTAAGGTGACAAGTAGCTCTCCCTCTTGTTTTGCTAAGGTGAGTGGTGGATGAACACCTCTCCTTCCTCTAATGATGTTCAATTCATGATTAGCGGTGTTATAAGATGCAATTTCATGGATTATTTCTTGAGTTTGGTTGAATTGGTGAAGTTTTATTATTTTTGGGGATTTTTCTGTTTTCATAAGGATATGATTAGGTGGTCATGTATGATGATTGGAAATGATGTTTAATGACTCTAGGAGGTGGAAAAAGTGATTAAGTGCAATCAATTTCTGTTTTGGAAGAAATTTCAGAGAATTAGGTTTTGTAGTTCTTCATTCTGCCCGAATTTATTGCACCATGTTAGAGGCCGAATTGGCCTTTTTTTAAAACATGAAAGTTGTAGGTATTGATGAGTTTGAAGTGCCTGTAAAATTTCAGGTCATTTGGACTAGTGTAGAGTGAGATATGTCGATTTTACTGTTGCTGTTCTGGGTTGATCAGAATGCGAAAACTGCACTTGTAATTGGCCATTTTGACTGGTATTGCTTTGGATTTGGATGTTGGTGTCTTCTAATGAAATGTAGCTGGATGTCTTAGCTACCATATGCCTTTGGAATCAATGCATTTGGACCTGTATAGACCGAGTTATACTGATTACAGTTTTGTGTGATTTGTAAACCTGCAATTACGGTTCAGGTTGTGGTATTCTGCATTTTTGACCTAGTTGTGCTAGGAAATGGATTGAGTGACCTTCTACATTATTGTAGCCCTGGTTCTTAGCTTCGAAACGGTGGGTCTTACACCCTCATCCGACAATCGTAGTTCCTTTGGTACCATTACCGCAAAATGACGTCAAAACCTGTTTTTCTGGTTTTGAACTTAACTTTCATTTCCAGACTTTTTCCTAGCTTGACTTGTCTTTGTACTACTTGGAGCTTGCTGAATGACTATTGGATGAACTTGTTGTTGTGTGTGTACCTTTGGGACTGGTTGAGGAAATAATGAAGCCATGATGGCTGGGAAAGTAAGCAAATTTAGGGGAAGTGCTGTCCGAAGTTTTAAAGGATTTGTTTGCATTGAGTTTGTGATTTAAGACGTGGATTTGAGCAAGGCAATGTTATGTGATGGATGATTTCTGAGCCATGGAGGTGAGTGACCTCAAACTACTTCTAAAGTTATTTATGAACCGTTTCTTACATTATTTACTTTTGAACTGTTTCCAAAGTTACTTTTGAAATGTTTTCTTGCATATCATGTGTGCTGGCATTTGAGTGTGCCTTGTTTGCTATATTTCTTGACTTCATGACTTGTATTTTGGTTGATAACGTGTTAAGCGCTTATAATGATTTCCAAAACGAGTTTTCGAGGCGAGTGTGTACTTTATCGCACTCGACCTCGATAAATGTGAAATTTTCGATTGAAATGTTACTTGCGCATGCATGTAAGCCTTTTGGGCTGAACTGGCCATTGCCCCTTGTTACCGGTCGTCTTGAGCCAGAAGCGGACTCGGTCAGGCGATTAGGAATTTGGGTGAACGTTTGGTATACTCGAGTATTACCTATGTAGGTTGGTGGAGCCTGGCCAAAAGCCAGGGACGGGGTGAATGAAATGAAATGAATGACCAAATGAGCGAGGAAATGTCAGGAGAATGAATGTATCCTTTCATGAATGTTACTATCGCTTTCCATTGTAAATGTTTCTTGAATTATTGATAATCCATATTTACTGTTTTGCAAATGATGTAGTTGTTTCCGGATTTATCATTTAATTTATGACATCATTGCTATATGACATCATTGAAATGAACTATTGTGAAACCGATTTGATTACTGATTTCAATGGTTACTCGCTGAGCTTCTAGCTCACCCCAAAAATATTTTATTCCCCTCCACAGGGCTCAAGGCGAAGAAAAGCTTGGAGTGCTTATTCACGTGACTGGATGGCTTATATCGTGTACAGTTTAAGTTTGGATCTATTTTATGTACGGGTTGGTCTTGTATAAATATTTGAAATTGATATGGATGTAAGTATACGTTCCACGATTGGAATCAGTTTCTGCTGCATTAGTGATATGTAATTATTGGAGAATTTGATGTAATTTTGAGATTTATATTGTAATCTGTTTGAGGAATGTAGTGAACGACTGAGTCCCGGCGAGAGTTGGGCAGGCGGCCCGCCGAACCCTTTGGTTCGCCTTAGGGAGAGGTGGGGCCGTCACAGTTGGTATCAGAGCTTAGGCTTCAGATCTCTGTAGTGTATCCTAGATTTGAAGTTTAGGATGCCGGACTGTGGATTTGGTTTGCCATATTAGTGACTCTTGCGGGATGTCTCGACTTGATTAGTACAAGATGGAATATCGAGGACGACATTCTTTTAAGGAGGGGAGATTGTGTCGCCCCGAAAAAAAATGAGTTTGAGAACCCGAAAATTTTCTAATTTTCTAGGGTTTATTTTTTTTAACGCCCGCCTTTTCTGCATTTTCTTTATTAGAAAAATTCCCCAGATAAAGTTTATGAGCAAAGATAGTTTTAAAATGATTTTCCTAGTATCGGTTAGTTTTTGAGAAATTAAAAGCGTATTTTGAACGTGGGACCCACGCACTACCGGTTAAATGCACCACTTGATTCCACTTTCTTGCCATACAAGTTTATCATTAATGGAGCAAAATATCTTCCCCCTCTTGGCCATCCTATTGGCCGAAATTTAAGGCAAAGAAAAAACAAGGAAAGAGAAAATTTGTGTGGTTGAAATTAGACCAAGTGTTAGCCAAACTTGTGGTGGAAATTAATCCTTATTTTTCCTACCTTCTTACCTTATAAACTAGCTTAATCTTCTTCATTTTCTGGTTCTTCTTGGCCGAGCAACCTAAGGAGAAAAGAAAGAAAATCCCTCAACTTTTGCCTTCCATTTTCTTGCTCAATCTCTTGATCCAACCGTTAAAACTTCAAATTACTCCATAAAACCTCTTCACTTAGTGTTTGTGAGTTGTTTGGTGGAGTTGTTTGAGAAGCTAAGGTGACAAGTAGCTCTCCCTCTTGTTTTGCTAAGGTGAGTGGTGGATGAACACCTCTCCTTCCTCTAATGATGTTCAATTCATGATTAGCGGTGTTATAAGATGCAATTTCATGGATTATTTCTTGAGTTTGGTTGAATTGGTGAAGTTTTATTATTTTTGGGGATTTTTCTGTTTTCATAAGGATATGATTAGGTGGTCATGTATGATGATTGGAAATGATGTTTAATGACTCTAGGAGGTGGAAAAAGTGATTAAGTGCAATCAATTTCTGTTTTGGAAGAAATTTCAGAGAATTAGGTTTTGTAGTTCTTCATTCTGCCCGAATTTATTGCACCATGTTATAGGCCGAATTGGCCTTTGCTTAAAACATAAAAGTTGTAGGTATTGATGAGTTTGAAGTGCCTGTAAAATTTCAGGTCATTTGGACTAGTGTAGAGTGAGATATGTCGATTTTACTGTTGCTGTTCTGGGTTGATCAGAATGCGAAAACTGCACTTGTAATTGGCCATTTTGACTGGAATTGCTTTGGATTTGGATGTTGGTGTCTTCTAATGAAATGTAGCTGGATGTCTTAGCTACCATATGCCTTTGGAATCAATGCATTTGGACCTGTATAGACCGAGTTATACGGATTACAGTTTTGTGTGATTTGTAAACCTGCAATTACGGTTCAGGTTGTGGTATTCTGCATTTTTGACCTAGTTGTGCTTGGAAATGGATTGAGTGACCTTCTACATTATTGTAGCCCTGGTTCTTAGCTTCGAAACGGTGGGTCTTACACCCTCATCCGACAATCGTAGTTCCTTTGGTACCATTACCGCAAAATGACGTCAAAACCTGTTTTTCTGGTTTTGAACTTAACTTTCATTTCCAGACTTTTTCCTAGCTTGACTTGTCTTTGTACTACTTGGAGCTTGCTGAATGACTATTGGATGAACTTGTTGTTGTGTGTGTACCTTTGGGACTGGTTGAGGAAATAATGAAGCCATGATGGCTGGGAAAGTAAGCAAATTTAGGGGAAGTGCTGTCCGAAGTTTTAAAGGATTTGTTTGCATTGAGTTTGTGATTTAAGACGTGGATTTGAGCAAGGCAATGTTATGTGATGGATGATTTCTGAGCCATGGAGGTGAGTGACCTCAAACTACTTCTAAAGTTATTTATGAACCGTTTCTTACATTATTTACTTTTGAACTGTTTCCAAAGTTATTTTTGAAATGTTTTCTTGCATATCATGTGTGCTGGCATTTGAGTGTGCCTTGTTTGCTATATTTCTTGACTTCATGACTTGTATTTTGGTTGATAATGTGTTAAGCGCTTATAATGATTTCCAAAACGAGTTTTCGAGACGAGTGTGTACTTTATCGCACTCGACCTCGATAAATGTGAAATTTTCGATTGAAATGTTACTTGCGCATGAATGTAAGCCTTTTGGGCTGAACTGGCCATTGCCCCTTGTTACCGGTCGTCTTGAGCCAGAAGCGGACTCGGTCAGGCGATTAGGAACTTGGGTGAACGTTTGGTATACTCGAGTATTACCTATGTAGGTTGGTGGAGCCTGGCCAAAAGCCAGGGACGGGGTGAATGAAATGAAATGAATGACCAAATGAGCGAGGAAATGTCAGGAGAATGAATGTATCCTTTCATGAATGTTACTATCGCTTTCCATTGTAAATGTTTCTTGAATTATTGATAATCCATATTTACTGTTTTGCAAATGATGTAGTTGTTTCCGGATTTATCATTTAATTTATGACATCATTGCTATATGACATCATTGCTATATGACATCATTGAAATGAACTATTGTGAAACCGATTTGATTACTGATTTCAATGGTTACTCGCTGAGCTTCTAGCTCACCCCAAAAATATTTTATTCCCCTCCACAGGGCTCAAGGCGAAGAAAAGCTTGGAGTGCTTATTCACGTGACTGGATGGCTTATATCGTGTACAGTTTAAGTTTGGATCTATTTTATGTACGGGTTGGTCTTGTATAAATATTTGAAATTGATATGGATGTAAGTATACGTTCCACGATTGGAATCAGTTTCTGCTGCATTAGTGATATGTAATTATTGGAGAATTTGATGTAATTGTGAGATTTATATTGTAATCTGTTTGAGGAATGTAGTGAACGACTGAGTCCCGGTGAGAGTTGGGCAGGCGGCCCGCCGAACCCTTTGGTTCGCCTTAGGGAGAGGTGGGGCCGTCACACTGGATCTAAGCAATCTAGTGCAGAAGAAAGTCGATCGAGAGTGCCGGCTAGGGTTTTTGCCTTAGACCATTAGCAGGTTCTCGATTCCACTGAGGTCATTGAAGGTACGATTCCTATTTACCATCACTTAGCTAAGGTTCTAATTGACCCTGGTGCGACACATTCTTTTGTAAATCCTAAATTCATGAGTGGAGTAGATGTGAGATCGATTAAGTTACCCAATGACTTGAAAGTTAAAACGCCTACTATGGATCAAAATTTGATTGCTATATTGATGTTTAGAAATTGTGAGATATGAGTTGAAAAGAGAAAGTTGTTAGCCGATTTGATAGGTCTATGTGAAAACCCGAAAATTTTCCCATTTTCTAGGCATTATTGTATTTTTGCCTATATTTTTATACTTGCCTTTAAAATATTAAAGTTTCTATATATTTTTATAAGCGAGTATAGTTTTAAATCATTTTCCCAGTATAAGTTGGTGTACATTAGATTTGAAAAACATTATAGACGTGGGGCCCACTAGTGCGATAAAAGTTTGGTGATTAAGTGATTTTTGTACTAAGTGTTATTATTTTACAAGGTGCTAGGAGACAATTAGAAGTTAGTTAGATAAATTACCATTGGTAGACAAAGGATGAGAATGAAACCCTAAGGTGCCAAGTGTCACTTTTCTATTCGAAGTTGGACTTGCCTAACTTTCTTACATTTACTAAATACCAAAAATTTGACCAAAATTTTCCAATTTCTTCTTTCTTCTTGGCCGACCACATTGAGAGAGAAAAGAGAGAAAACCCTTCATTTTGCCACTTCAATTCTTGTCCAAATCTTGAGTTCCAACCATTAACATCTCAAATCACTCCATAAAAACTCTTTGCTAGGAAGGATTAAAGTGATTGGTGGAGTTGTTTTGAAGGAGGAACCCCTAAGCTACTACCTTTCTTGAGGTGCCAATGTATTTTGATTGGAAACTCACTCTTTGTTCCTAATAATGGTAGATTAGTGACTTGTAGTGGCTAAATAGGTTGTTTTATGGAAGATTTCATGAATTAAAGTGTAGATAAATTTCTTTTTTTTTTTTGGGATTTTCTGTTTTCATACGATAGTTATGGTTGGCCTTGGATTGATAGCTCTAAATTGTGTTAAATGGAGCCTTTGTGCGTTAATTGAGGTTGTTTGCGGAAAATCTCCGAATTTGTGCAGAAATTCTAGTTTAGGGTTTCATCTTACCCTGTTTTGCCCGGTTCTGTTCGATCATGATGGAGGCTGAATCAGCCTTAGATCAAAACATGAAAGTTGTAGGAAATGATGTTTTATATCTGTCTATAAAATTTCAGCTCAATCTGATCACTGTATCATATAAAATGACAAAACAATACCCCTGATTGCCATAGGTAGAGCTCTGTGGATAGTGTTGACATTTTACCAATCTAACCGTATCTGTTCACCCTGATCCGTACTGAATTAGCATTTGACCGAAACATGGAAGTTGTAGTGCTATGTCTTAGATTTCCAACGGCCCTAAAAACGCCTTAATTGGACTTCAATAGCCTAAGTTATTATCGTTTAACCATTGTGCAGTTAACTAGCCTGATTGTGAGACTCTGGTTCTGTAATTTGAAATTTTGATCTGGTTACACTACAAACTGGACTGAGTGGTCTTCATTAAAGTTGTATCCCTATGTCTTAGCTTCAAAACAATATAAATTTCACACCAATTTGATCAGTATATCTTCGGTTATGTTTGATACGCTAAGCGACGTCAAATCTGTCTTTTGTTTTATGGCTTAAACTTCATTTCCGAACATTTTCCTAGCCTGATTTTGTACTTGTCCGACATTGAGCCTATTGAACGGCTATTGAAATGAGATTATTTTGTGTGTGACATTGGGGCTGATTTGAGGAAAAATGAAGCCATGATGGCTGGAAAAATAAGGAAATTTAAGGGGAAATGTTGTCCAAATTTCTAGGCCGCCTGATTCCTTTAAGTTGGAGTTGCATTGTGGTAGAATGAGGGGGTTTGGGGGTGTTTGTAACCCTCCTACCAACTATTATCCGTTTGCTCAAATATTGTATGTTTATTCTTTTGTACTAGTATATAACTTGGAGAGGCATCCGACTAGTAATCAAGTCTCACTTGTGCATCCCATTTACTTGGTTTTGGATGTGAAAACTTCAACTACTTTACCTTTGTTATTCTTAGGGTTTCACGATGATTAAGGCCATTTTGGGTGAAAATTTTGAAGTACCTGTACTTGAACAGGTGAGTGTACCACTCCCCTAATTTATTGCTTATCTGGCTATCCGTGACTTCTGTATATTCTGCATGAAATGAGGGTATACTTTATCACTCTCATTTCTCTCACCTATTTTTTTGTTTCCCGCATATTGTATAAGTCTGTATTTGCTCTCTGCATCTGTTATCTATATCTGTCCTCTGTATAAGTCTGCGACCTCTGATCTCAAAACCTGTGGCTAGTTACTTGAGTCGAGATGGCAAGGGCCAGGTCGATTAGATAACGAACCACGGTGGTCTATTTCTGGGAATCTTTAGGTATTGAGACTGTTGATTCCGGTATACTCGAGTATTACTATTTCTGTTTCTGTTGAGGTGTTTGGGCCCGGTAAGGGGTATGTTTGGTGTACGAAATTTGGTGTAAAGTGGGGTCTACGGATATGGTTGTTCTTTAGACATTGACGGAGAGTCAACGAGTTGGGATTAAGTACTGCTATGGAAATCTGGCTCTTGAGAGCCACCTGTATCATTTATATTTGAATCATTATGTCTAACTGCTTTACTTTATATCTGGCATGTATACCTGATTGGTTAAATGTGAAATGCCATGATTTTACTGCTACATATTTTAGTACCTCATTAAGCGTAAGCTCACTCCCCCTTTTCCGTTATCTTTGTTTTCCTTTCAGGGAACAAACTTTGAACTCACTTTGAACTCATGGTTTTGGAAGAAAGGTGTATATGTTATTTTGTTAAACTCTTTTGCGATCGAAACCCTAATTGTATTTTGAACAGTATGGATACTTTGGCTTGTACTTTAGTTTAGTTAATTTGTTAAAGACTCCGATGTAAATATATGTATAAGTGTTTAACCTTGTCTATTAAGTGTATTTGTAACAGCCCCACCTTCCCCTAAGGCGAACCAAAGGGTTTAGCGGACTGCCTGCCCAACTCTCGCCAGGACTAACGGTACAGTTTACGTCGTTCTATTACGTTTCGAAACATACCAAAGCGCGCAAACAAGTCAAAATCACTAAATAAAAAAAACGAAAATCGAAGCCGGAATGAATAGTGCAGGACACGTCAGAATCCGGCCGGAATCTGGCCGGATTTTCGGCCGGATTCTCGGCCGGATACAAGGCCGAGAGCAACTCAATTTTTTTTCAAAAACCTACTCAATCCGGCCGGCAATCCGGCCAAGATTCTGGCCGGATTGTCTGGCCGATATCCGGCCAGAGAGCAACTGGCCGGATTTCTTTTTTTTTTCCAAGCAATCCGGCCAGTTTCTGGCCGGATTCCTGGCCGGATTCGGCACTGTTCATCTTCGCCAAATTTTTTTTCTTTTCCGTTTGAAAGTCGTGTCACTCCGAAATCCAACCAAACATCATCCAAACATAAATATACATTGAATTTCAACATTTACAACCATAGTGGCAGGCCAAAACCATTCATTAAGGAAGTACATATTCGGTTTGCCTATCAAAAGGAAATGAACCCGTTACACATTAGGGTTTCATTTCAAGAGCTATACAAAAGACATTTACATGCTCAACTTGGCAATTAACTATCCAATCCATTCCCAAAAGTAATTATATCCCTGTAAGGAAAACAAATAACACGGAATGAGCTAAAGTCCAGTGAGCAACTACCACAATAACAGTTAAGATCACATAAGCATAACCATTCAATTCAAGTATGCAATTTCGAAGTAAAGCAAATCAGTGAAAGGATACGGTCGGCTCTCAAGAGCCCATTTCCACGCTTGCAATCTTGATCCAACCTCATTGACCCTCCGTCAATGTTAAGAGTACCAAACCGTAGACCTCACTTTACTTCCATTCCTTCCACCCAACATACCCCAACCGGGCCCGCACTCCAATTCAGTAGCTTTTGGTAATACTCGAGTATACCGGAACCAAGAGTCTCATTACTACAAGGTTCCCCAGTACAGTCCCCGTGGCATGACAATTTTCACGACCAAGCCCTCGCCGGCTCGATCCAATTGACTACCGAACGGGGTTGAGCTCAGTAATACAGTAAAGCCGTTGGATACTCGTCCAAACGACACCAAATCAGTTTCCATGCATGGAATTCAGTATCTCATATAACAATTGCAGTATTTCAGTAAAACAGTAAATAGCCATGAAGGAAATTACAAGGGGTGAGGGCGGTCAAGTACACCCTCACCTCAATCACTTCCAATAACCAATTAAGCCTTCAAGGCATCAAATACACATGGAACAAAGCCACATTATAACAAGTAAGTGAGTAGTATACTCACTAAGCAATTAAGTGCTATGTCATGCACTTCCGTCAGGGGAATGTCGTGAACCACCGTCACGCCCTAGAACACATAAGCAAGTACAATGAGACTCAATAACGAGTCATAAAGGAATGCCAATCACAACCCCAATAGGGTTTCATAAGCATATACAAGCATTATAGCAAACCAGAAATTCAAACAATGGCTTTAGCCTTGGCCCTGAAAATAAAACTGTTTTGTCCTTACTTTGCGGTAATGGCGTCAATTTCACTACGATTATCGGATGGGGGTGTAAGACCCACCGTTTCGAAGCTATGAAACAGGGCTACAACAATGTAGAAGGTCACTCAATCCATTTCCTAGCTTAACTAGGTCAAAAATGCCAAATACTAAACCAGAATGACCAAAACAGGTTTGCAAATCACACAAAACTGTAATTACTATAACTCAGTCTATATAGGTCCAAATGCAGAAATTCCAAAGGCATATGGTAGCTAAGACATCCAGCTACATTTCATCAGAAGACACCAACTTCAAAATCCAAACCAATTCCAGCCAAAATAGCCAAATACCAACGCAGTTTTCGCATTCTGTCCAAAGCAGAACAGCTACAGTAATTCCGACATAACTCACTCTACACTAAGCCAAATGGCCTGAACTTTTACAGGCACCTCAAACTCATCAATACCTACAACTTTCATGTTTTGAGCAAAGTCCAATTCGGCCTCTAACCCTATGATCCAAAACCGGACAGAATTAGGGATTTATGAACCCTAACTTTCCATTTTCCATCCAAATCCAAAATTGATTGCATTTATCAACAATTCACACCTACTAGAGTCATTTTAAACCATTACCATTCATCATACAAGGCCACAACATCAAGATCATATTAAACCAGAAAATTCATCATAAATTGGAAAATTCCACCAAATCACTCCAAATAAAGAAATAAATCACATATTCCATCACTCATGCCACCATTAAGCACAAAATAAGCATCATTAGAGGTAGTAGGGTGTTCAAGCATCACTTACCAAGAAATCAAGAGAGAGAGGGATGTTGGCCACCTTAGACCTTCAAACAAACTTCACTAAGACACTTACTAGCACTAGAAGGAAAGATTTTATGGAGTGGAACCTAGTGTAGGCTTTTGTTCTTGGAAGATTGAGTGAAATGGAAGCTTGAAAGTTGAAGAAATTTCCTTCCTTCTTGAGCTAGGAGGGCCGGCCAACATGGAGAAGAAAATAGTGATTTTTGGGCAATTTTGAGATATTTAATCCTTTGGTCAAAAAAGTCAAGAAAGTGAATAGTAATTCTTAAAGTCCAACCAATGAGAATGTGACACTTGTCACCTCATTAAATGCATTCATATCCTTTCTTTCTTCTCTCACATCAATCATTTCACACACTCTACTTATCTATTAACACTCGATAAATTTTACACAGTATCCGGAATTTAACCTAATTGGCCGAATTTTTCCGAACTTTTCGCACTAGTGGGTCTCACGTCCAATATACATTCTTAATTTTCTAAAACTCACCAATGCTAGAAAAAATCAACTAAAAACTATAATTACGCATAAAATCTACCAGAAAAATATTTCTAAACCAGAAAATGCAAAATTTATGCAATTAAGGGAACTAAAACCCTAGGAAAAATAATTGGGGTTTTACGGGTTCTCACAGTATTTGTTTGAGATTATGATTTTATGGATTGGTAAGCATGTTCTCACCTTAGTAGTCTCCGATTGTTCGTTTTCATTGGGTCCTATTGCGCGGAATATAGGGTTTGTGTGATTCGTCCCCGTAGTCCTGGCGAGAGTTGGGCAGGCGTCCCGCTAAATCCTTTGGTTCACCTTAGGGGGAGGTAGAGCCGTCACAGGTGGTGTCAGAGCTGCTTCGCATGGTCTCTGCGCAGAGTGAGCTTGGGCCAAGTGGTGCTATGGTCCTGATTTTGTGAATGTGTCTAAAGGTATAAGTGCTCTTTTGAGCATAAGCTATGAACCATGCACGTTATCAGTGTAAAAGTCTTTATCATGGTACCTGAGGAAGCAATGTCGGATAGGAATCTTTAATATGGATGATTTACTCTTGGGATCGGCCGGCTCGAGTTGTGAATTATCCTATTTGGGGGATTCTTGTGCCCGGCTACTACGGCTACTAAATAGATGAGAGCCTAGGTTAGAAAGGACTTGGGCGAACTAGAAATGTGATTCTAAGGAACTTCATGTGGTTTGTTCGGGTGTTAGTAAGCATGATTAACCTGTGTTAAGATATAAATTGTGATATTCTCGTAGAGTATGGATAGAGGCCTAGAGGGGAAATAGCTTGTCGTTAGTTGCTTTTGTGTTTTTGACCTAGTTCGTCTATAGTACTTTTGGATGGCCCCGCTACCTTCATGGATCCCTTTTGTTTGTATCTAGCTGACTGCTACTGTGTGACTTGTTCGGTACAGTTGTGTTATGTATATATGCTTTTGATCTGTGTGTACCTTTTGTTACTTGCTTATGCCTATAATTATCTTTAATGTTATATTTCCACTTCAACCCTAGATTGATTAGACCAATTGAGGGTACTTGTAGTGGACGAGGTCGTGGGCGCGAACGTAAACAACCCTTGTGTAGACACCAAATTTTTAGGATATTTTTGTTTACTATTATTTTTTATTTTTCTATGTTAGTTTTATTTACTTTTATTTTTTATTTTTATTTTTTAAGTCATTTTAGCATAGAATTTATCGGAAAAAAGAAGAAAAAGAAAATCATTCACAAAAAAAAATATGTTTTAGTTATTTTAGATTCAAGTTCATTGTTATTTAATTAAAGAGAAAAGAGGAAAATCAATACATTAAAAAAAAGAAAAAAAAAGTTTAGCATTTCTTTTTTTATTTTATTTTATTTTATTTTTATTTTTTTATGCCTAGTTTTGTTCATTTTTATTCGATTTTACTTAAGTTGTTATGTTTCTTTATATTTTGTTTATTATTAATTAACTAAAAAAACAAAAAAAAAAGAAAAAAGAAAAAAGAAAGAAAAAGCTGTTTCATCCAAGAATTCAATCGGATGGCCAAGTGAGAAGGGTTGAGCTGAGGTTGGCTTGTGACTATTGAAATGAGGGTTTAGGGTCTTCCACTTGATATATAAAGGCTGGGAAAAGAAACGCAGCCAAGAAAAAAAGATGGGGGAAAGGCGGCTGAGAGTAAGAAAGAAACCAGAGGAGAGAACATCGTAAAAAAAAACCAAGAGGAAGGGGAAGATTCTGGAGAGGAAAAGGGAGAAACGAAAGGCCAAGCGAGAGAGAGGGAGTTTTGATGACGGCTAAGGGTGAGGGAAAGTGATAAAAAATCGAGAGAATTGAGAAAAGGAAAGGGGTGAGCGAGAGGGAGTGTGTGTGTGACGGTAGGTTCTATCCCGGATAGTGGGACCGAGTTCTATCCCGCCAACCTCGGCAGGACCGGATTTTATCCCGCTGACCGTTCATATCTCGTTGGGACCGGGTTCTATCCCACCAACCTCGACAAGACCGGATTTTATCTCGCTTACCGTTCATACCTCGTTGGGACCGGGTTCTATCCCGCCAATCTCGACAGGATTGGGTTTAATCCCACTGACCGACTCTCAAGGCAGGCTTGGGTGTTATCCCACTGACCTAGTGAAGATAGGTTCAGGAAAATTTCGAATAAAATGACGACACGTCACACTAGGACAAATTTTTGGATAATTTTTCAGGTAAGTCTTATACAGTTTTTGCATGCATACCAGCATTATTTTCCATCGCCACTAGCCGTGGGTCAGTCCCACTAGTGAGCATTTTGTGAGGACCCGTACTTTTCTTAATTGCACGTTTTCTGCATTTTCTTTATTAGAAAATTTTATGAGTAAATATAGTTTTTAAATGATTTTTCTAGTATCGGTTAGTTTTCGAGAAATTAAGAGCGTATATCGGACGTGGGACCCACTAGTGCGCAAAATTCGGAAAATTTCGGCCAGTTAGGTTAAGTTTTGGATACTGGGTTTAATTTATCGGGTGTTATGAGATATTTAGAGGCACCAAGTGGATAAGTGTGAGAAAGACAAAAAAAGTTAGGCATGACATTAATGAGAGGGACAAGTGTCATGAAACCATTGGATGGGGACTTTGACTAACTTTTCTTAACTTTACTAAACATCCATTTTGACCAAATGTTTCTTCATTTTTCACCTTGTTGGCTGAAATTTTGAGGAGAGAAAAGAGAGGAAATCCTTCATCTTGTACTTCAATCCCTTGCTCCAATCTTGATTTCTAACCATTAAAAGTGAAGATTACTCCATCAAAGTTACTTATTAAGGAGGATTAAAGCTTCTAGTGGAGTTGTTTTGGAAGAAAAATTCCTAAGTCATCACCTTTCTTGATATTTGAAGGTATCATGTCTAGCCATCCTTCCTTTGTTCTTGATTATGTTAAATTAATGACTTGTGATAGCTAAAGAGATGTTTTAGTGGAAAATTTCTGACTTGAATGCAAAAATTTCCAATTAGGGTTTCATTTCCTCAATTCTGGCCGTTTCTGTTTGACCTGGTTAGAGGCCGAATTGGCCTTAGCACAAAACATGAAAGTTGTAGAGAATGATGTTTTCTAGTTACCTATAAATTTTCAGCTCAATCTGAGCTCGGTACCCTGTGAAAAGACCGAAATACCCCTGCTACCCTGTTTCTATCCGAGAATAGTAATCAGCTTTGGTAAATGGGTAGTTTGACTGGGAATACTACCGATTTGGTTGTTGATGTCTTCTTAAGAATTATAGCCTTGTATCTTAGCTTTCAAATGGCTTTGGAATCACTTGAATTGGAGTTGTATATGCTGAGATAATTCGGAAATACCCAGACTGGTCTAGGTAGGAGTTCAGCGAACAGGGTTGTCTTTTCACCCAATCCGACTGTGACTTTTCACCATGATCCTTACCGAATTTGTGACGGCCCCACCACCCCCTAGGGCGTACCCCAGGGTTCGGCGGGTCGCCTGCCCAGCTCTCGCCGGGACTCACTCAAACACTATAGTCCTCAAATGAATTTCAAGATAAATCTCAGATATTACATCCAATTCACATCACGAGTACCAGAAAGTAAAACCTAGAAAAGCTGAGAACTATAACCACCACAACAAATATATACATCTTACTAGTCAACCTAAAACAAGTACAAGTTCACTCGTCTATAATCGAAACCCTAAACACCTTCCTGAGCGATCCCCGCGTTGGCCCCCTGCTAAGGAAAACAAAAGGAAAGGGGTAAGCTATATGCTTAGTAAGTAAACAGGGGTAAAAGCGTATATTTCACATTTAGATAAGCAATTATTTCACAAAATGCCAAGTCAAGTACAAAAGTAACAATACAAAGGAAGGATACAGGTTGGCTCCAAAGCCAAGTCGTTTGCCATGCGTGACCTCCTGTCGACACTCCGTCGACCACAAATAAGGTCCGTAGAACTCCACTTGTACACCCACCGAACACCTTATCACCCTCACTGGCCAGTCACCTCACAAACTTGCCCGGGCGAACGAAATCACAAACTTGAGCTTGAGTCACAAGCTCGGGTCACAAATTTGGTCCACATACTCGGTGAACCGGATTGACAAACTTGGTGACCTCAAACCAAGTTGGACTGACTTCGACCAAGCCCTAACCGGCTCGAATAGTCCATCTAGGTATTGAGATCGGGCCCCAAACTCACAAACTTCACAAAATTATTCAAAAATCATCCCGAGCCACAAGCTCAAGGGTTTTAATTCCAAAATTGCTCATATACACAAGCCATGTACAAATATGTTCGCAAATTTAGGGTTTAAGTCGAGTGCGATAAAGTACACCCTCGCCTAAGTACCCTCTTCATACATATCGAAACACATAAGCAACTAACACACAAGAGCGGCCTGAATACTTACCCAAAATACAAAAGTAGTAAAAAAGCGGAAATCACTTCGTGTGTTGGCTAGTAGTGGGCCCCACCGGCTCCGCTAGCTCACCACGGTCTGAAATAAAGATTTTATCACATTATATCACAAACGGCTACTAACAGACCCAAAACAGGAAAAACGGCAAAAGCCGACACACGTAAGTATGGAAACGGCAAAATTGGCACATGCAAGTGCGCGGAACGGCAAAAGGAAACCGCCAAATCTGCCATCTCAAACCGTTTTGATCAAAGATTAGGCTAGGAATGTCGGATCAAAGTGAACGAGATACCGTTTCGAAGCTATGAGAAAGGGCTACAAATCCCCTGAAGAAACTTTAATCTAGATCTGAATGGAAGCAGGTCGAAATTGTAGAAAACAATACCAGAAATTTACGTCTTAGGGTGACAAACAGGGTTGTTTGCTGGACCATAACTCCCAGCTCACAAATCCAAATCAGGAAATTCCAAAGGCATTAGAAAGATGAGACATAAGGCTAAAACTTTGATGTTTTGGCTAAGACCTGAATCTATTCAGAACAGAACGAAAATGGAGTGCCAAAGTACCCGTCAGAACTGTCCAGATTCAATGGCAGTTCTGACGATAAATCTTGTTTCGGTCATAACGGGAGCTACGAAACTCGGATTTCGACGCACTTTATACCAAATCGAAGCTAAAACTAAGATCTACATTTCTTATGAAGGAGTCAACACCTAGATCGTACGGTATCAAAACCGAAAAAGTCATGGGCAGAAGCTAAACTAAAAACGCACAGAATCTGATGTTCAGAACAGGCTTGAGTATTTCATCTATAACTCATGATACACTAATCCGTTTGACCTGAAATTTTACAGGCATATACAGGACTTAAGGGGCTACAATATTTAAGAAGGCCACTCAGTCCAATTTCGAGTGTAACTACGTGAAAAATGTAATATACTACACCAGAATCGCAAAATAGGTTCACAAACCGTATTCTAGTACAAACATCATAAAACAGCCTACATAAGTCCAAATCCAGAAATTCCAAAGCCATATGAAAGCTTAGAAACACGGCTACATTTCATAAGAAGACCTCAAAAACCAATTCCAAAGTATTCCCAACCAAAATAATCCAATTACAGACGCAATTATCAAATTCGGGTAGAAACAGGGCAGCAGGGGTAATTTAGTCTTTTCACAGGCTACGTTGCTCCGATTGAGCTGAAATTTTGCAGGCATCTCTAAAACATCATTCCCTACAACTTTCATGTTTTAACCTAAGGCTAATTTGGCCTCTAACATGGAGCACTAAAACCGGACAGAATGGAAGTCATATTTTCCAGAAATCTGGAAATTTGGGATTTCAGGGGCAATCTCTTCATTTTCTTGATTCAATCACTACCACAACCTCTTATACAAGCCTATATACATCATATACCACTCCTACAACAAGTATAAGAAGGAAATCAGTCAAACCCAAAGTCATATACATCACCCCAAAATCATCACAACAACTTGTATAGCTACTAATCTAACCAAAACACAAGCTATATAACATCTTAAACAAAAATAAAAGAACCAAAGCCATGGGTCAGACCTTATACCTCAACAAAAGGGCTTGCAAGAGTAATACTTCATCTCCTCTTGAAATTTCTGGTTCCTTAAGCTTCCCAAGCTCTCAAACTATTGATTAATCGGTTTAGATTTCTTGTTTTCTCACTTAAGTGGACCAAACTCAAGATGGATTATGATTTCTTTCTCTTGGCTTTTCCCTCTCTTTCTCACGGTACATATGGCAGAAATAGAGGCTGAAATGAAGTGCAATTGAAGCTTCAAAGAAGGTTAAAAGGATAGGAATTGATTTGGGTCAAAGGTGACAAGTGTCACAAGTTGATTGGTAGTCAAAATTTTTTCTTTTCTCTTGTTTTCTTGGTCAAATATTGTGGCTGGTGTATGAGATATTTTGAGGGTTAATTAGCTGAAATAAAATGAGAAGATTAAGGTAATAAAGTATGGGTCAAGTGGTGTGTTTACCTGGTAACAAACGGTACCCGTCGGTTCGAGCCGATTTTTCTTAAATCGCATATACTAGGGTTTTTACTTTCTAATCACTAACTTATTATTATCACTTCAAATCATATAATATTTCCTCATCCAAAAGTCACTCTTAAGCACCAAATTTGATTCTCACTCCGTACCGGATAATCATCCGGCGAAAAATCGCGAAAACCCTAATTTGCTCCAATCTTGAAAACGAAGAGTGAAACCCTACTTTCTAGGTTCATTTGCACTTGTTGTGGAGTACTTGAGTAGTAGGATCATATTAAATGAATAATTTCGAAATAAAAGGAATTTTAAGAAAAGTGTGATGAATTTTACAATTTCATAGAATAAAATTAGGGTTTTGATTCAAATATGAGGGATTTAAACATAACCTGCTAGTCACAAGTAAACTAGAGTTTTAAAGTACAAGTAGGGTTTCTAGTCTTTAAAATAAAACAATGTTTTAAGACAAAAATAAAATAAAATAAACCATAATCTTTTCTTTGAGATTAAACAAAAATAGTATCCTAAACTTTGGGGTATCACAGAATTAGATTTTGGCCAAAACATGAAAGTTATAGCCAATGGTATAAAATAGTAGCCTACAAAATTTCAGCTTGATCCGACCACTGTAGCACGTGAAATGACCGAAATACCCTTGACTGTCCATGAAACCTGTTTCGCGCCCAGAATTCTGTTTTTGTGTAGTTTTCCATTTTTGATCATGAAAATGCATGATTTGGCCATGGAGGTCTTCATAAGAAATGTAGGGTTGTGTTTTAGCTTCGAAACGCCATAAGATACACTTCAATCGGACTTCGGTAGCCTGAATTATTGCTGTTTAACAATTGTGCGGTTAGCCAACCTGTTTGTGAGATTCTGGTTTCATATATGTCAATTTTGACCTAGTTGCACTACAAACTGGACTGAGTGGCCTTCTTCAACATTGTAGCCCTATCTGTTAGCTTCGAAACAGTGTATCTTTCACCTTCATCCGATAATCGTAGCGCCAATGGTGCCAAAACCGCAAAATGGTGTCAAAAATTGTTTTTATCCGGAAATGTTTCTAGCTTGATTTTTGTATTTATTTTTGTATTTATATGACTTTAAGCCTAGTGAATGGCTTTTGGACATGAGATTATTCTATATGAGATGTTGGGACTGTTTTGAGGAAAATAATGAAGCCATTAATGGCTGGAAAATAGGTAAACACAAGGGACATGCCGTCCGTTTATCTTCTTGTAATGTGAGCAAGTTAAAGTGATTTTGCGAATGTATTTTGTGACGAATTGGACGTATTTACTGAAAATGTTACCGGCTCTTTCAAAAGGTGGCCGAGGGCTAAATTTCTATTTGAACCTGTATATTTCCGCTTGGCAAATAAAATGATCATTTTACCATTCTAAAACCTAATACCTCTTTGGGTTGGTTTATGAACCCTAGTAATTTCCGTCCACGGATCCATATGCTCTATTGACACTTTAAAAGTCATTTTATACGTTTACTCGCGAGTAGTCGGGTAATCCTTGATTTCATCCAAATCATGATAGATGGATTGTAATGTGTTCTTTGTTTACTTTTAGGTTTCATTGGTGATTGAGAAGTGGACGTTATTTTGCGTGTATAGGTGAGTGTTCCTTGTTTGTTATGTTTCATGATTTTATGGCTGGTATGAATGATTGATAACATGTTAAATGCTTTCAATGATTGTTAAAACGAGTTTTCTAGGCAAGTGTGTACTTTATCGCACTCGGCCTAAATGATTGTGAAATTTTCAATGATTGAATGATTGAAATGTTATTTGTGCATGAATGTAAGCCTTTTGGCTGAACTGGCCACTGCCCCTTGTCACCGGTCGTCTCGAGCCAGAAGCGGACTCGGTCGGGCGATTAGGGACCTGGGTGAACGTTTGGTATACTCGAGTATTACCTTGTAGGTTGGTGGAGGTTGGTGGAGCCTGGTGAATGAATGAATGAATGAATGAATGTGGGTTTTACTTATATACAAATGCAATTTCAAATGATTGAAGGTATAAGGGAACGAAAGGAGAATGAATGAACGAATGGCTGCTTGTGAGCATGTATCCTTTTAATGAAGGTGTTTATCGCTTTCTTTTGCATTTGAATTATTGGTAACATGTAATGAATGCATTGAAGTTCTTGTTGCCTATGTGTTCGGAACCTCACTGAGCTTATAGCTCACCCCTTTAGTTTGTTTTCCTTAACAGGGAAAGGCGAGCAAGGACGAGAGCCGGTATAGACTAGCTGGGTCTAGCCCTTGGTTTTCTTTTGTCATGGTTCTCGCCCTAGTGCTTGGCACGGGCTGGTTGTATGGTGATTTGAGAACCTCTGTATATTTGACGGTTGTACTTCTTCTTGAGATATTATTGTATATACGTTTTGTTTTAAGTTGGATCGTGGTTAGATATTCTTATGGTTGCTTGAAGTGATCGACTGAGTCCCGGCGAGAGTTGGGCAGGCAGTCCGCCGAACCCTTTGGTTCGCCTTAGGGGAAAGTGGGGCTGTCACAGTTGGTATCAGAGCCTGCTTCGCGTGGTCTCTGCGCGGAGTGAGCCTGGACTGAGTGGTGAATAGGTATGAAGGATTAAGTGCTCGTTCGAGCATAAGTTATGAGTTGTGAACGTTATAGGCCTTAAATTTTCTTATGGAATCTGAGGACCGTAGATAGGTACGTCTGGGAGGAATTCCGATTTTAGATGGTTTACTCTTGGGACTGGCCAGCTCGAGAGGTGAATTATCTTATTTCGGATTCTCGTACCCGAGTACTCCAGAGTTGAGATAGTGCTAAGTATTTGAGACTTGTATTGTGGGAACATGAACAGGCTTTGTTCAACTGGAATGAGTACAAGAGGTTAAGGGATATCTGGTGTGAATAGTAAGTGACGTGAGGGACCGGACGGGGTTACCTTAGCTAAGACTGGGACGACACATCATCTCCTCGTTTGATTCGCTTATATATTCTTATTACATGACGTTCATTGGTGTATTTGAGCATATGAATATTTGCCTGACTTGATACGTACTTGTGTAATTGATCATCTATTTTCTTGATATGTGGAGTGCTATGTGCATATATGTTTACTTGTGTACTTGGTGCCTCAATTTTGGTTACTTTTGAGTCACTTTATTGCATTTATTCATTAAACCACTTTTGGAAAAAAAAAAGAGGGAAGGAAAAAATATGGACGGGAGACGTAGTCAGGGACGTGGTCGAGGCCGTGGAACTAAACGGACCCCAGAACCTAGAGCAGAAAGGGAAACGTCCGCCGAACAAGAACAAGGACCGAGAGTTGCAACCGGAGACCAAATGGCGACGGCAATGCAACAAATGACGGATATCTTGGCAAGATTAGTAGATCAACAAGGTCAAATACTCGTAAATCAACCCAGGAACCCTGAGACGGGTGAGGATAAGGCTCTGGAGCGGTTTCAGAAATTTGCACCTCCAAAATTCGCTGGAGGGCCTGATCCGGACATCGCTGAACAATGGCTAGAGGCCATGGTGAATATATTCACAGCTTTGAATTACACTGAACAGAGGCAGGTGAACTTCGCAGTGCTTCAATTTGAGGGACCGGCCCGGGCATGGTGGAACGTAATCAGAACAAAGTGGGAAAGAGAACAGACTGTCTGGACATGGGCGAATTTTGTAAGAGAATTTAACGAGAAATACCTCCCACCCTTAGTTCAAGAAAGGAGGGAGGACGAATTTATTGGACTACGCCAGGGGACCTTAAGTGTGGCTGAATACGAAACGAAATTCACCAAACTATCCAAGTTTGCTTCAGAATTAGTAGCCATAGAACCGAGAAGAGTGAGACGGTTTATACAGGGACTAAATTTGGACATCCAAGAGGCGTTGGCAGCAGCGCAAGTGAATACATTTACGGAGGCCCTTGAGAAGGCTCAACGAATCGAGAATGCAAAGGCACAAGTAAAAGCCTCCCAAACACGGAAAAGAGATGCAGCTGGTAGTATGAGTGAGGAACGAAGTGAATAGATAGTCCCTTCCAAAATGCATAAAGCAAACTTTTTGTCCTACCCGCCCTGGACGGTAGGGGCGGAAAAAGAAAGGTCTACTAAAGGGAGCCAAATCGGACCTGAGGAAATTTCTCAAGAAAGCCAAAAGATGGCTTCTCACATGACTTGTGGCTATTGCGGAAAGGCCAATCATACCGAGAACGATTGTTGGCGGAAAGGGCGGAAGTGCTTGATTTGTGGGAATGGTGAGCACCAAGTTAGCAATTGTCCGAGGAGACAGTCACGCGGAGGTAGTATTCCGCAACTGGAGGGAGCTAAAACAAAACAAGCAAATGAAAGAGGGAACCGAACTAGTGAGCCAGCAAAAGCTTATGCGTTAGGCACCCAAACAGTTCCGGACTCGTCTGAGGCAAATGAAGGTAAAAATTTCGAGGACGAAATTTCTTTAAGGGGGAGAGAGTGTGAGGACCCGTACTTTTCTTAATTGCACGTTTTCTGCATTTTCTTTATTAGAAAATTTTATGAGTAAATATAGTTTTTAAATAATTTTTCTAGTATCGGTTAGTTTTTGAGAAATTAAGAGCGTATATCGGACGTGGGACCCACTAGTGCGCAAAATTCGGAAAATTTCGGCCAGTTAGGTTAAGTTTTGGATACTGGGTTTAATTTATCGGGTGTTATGAGATATTTAGAGGTACCAAGTGGATAAGTGTGAGAAAGACAAAAAAAGTTAGGCATGACATTAATTAGAGGGACAAGTGTCATGAAACCATTGGATGGGGACTTTGACTAACTTTTCTTAACTTTACTAAACATCCATTTTGACCAAATGTTTCTTCATTTTTCACCTTGTTGGCTGAAATTTTGAGGAGAGAAAAGAGAGGAAATCCTTCATCTTGTACTTCAATCCCTTGCTCCAATCTTGATTTCTAACCATTAAAAGTGAAGATTACTCCATCAAAGTTGCTTATTAAAGAGGATTAAAGCTTCTAGTGGAGTTGTTTGGAAAGAAAAATTCCTAAGTCATCACCTTTCTTGATATTTGAAGGTATCATGTCTAGCCATCCTTCCTTTGTTCTTGACTATGTTAAATTAATGACTTGTGATAGCTAAAGAGATGTTTTAGTGGAAAATTTCTGACTTGAATGCAAAAATTTCCAGTTAGGGTTTCATTTCCTCAATTCTGGCCGTTTCTGTTTGACCAGGTTAGAGGCCGAATTGGCCTTAGCAAAAAACATGAAAGTTGTAGAGAATGATGTTTTCTAGTTACCTGTAAATTTTTAGCTCAATATGAGCTCGGTAGCCTGTGAAAAGACCGAAATACCCCTGCTACCCTGTTTCTATCCGAGAATAGTAATCAGCTTTGGTAAATGGGTAGTTTGACTGGGAATACTACCGATTTGGTTGTTGATGTCTTCTTAAGAATTATAGCCTTGTATCTTAGCTTTAAAATGGATTTGGAATCACATGAATTGGAGTTGTATATGCTGAGATAATTCGGAAATACCCAGACTGGTTTAGGTAGGAGTTCAGCGAACAGGGTTGTCTTTTCACCCAATCTGACCGTGACTACCATGATCCTTACCGAATTAGATTTTGGCCAAAACATGAAAGTTATAGCCAATGGTATAAACTAGTAGCCTACAAAATTTCACCTTGATCTGACCACTGTAACACATGAAATAACCGAAATACCCTTGACTGTCCATGAAACCTGTTTCGCGCCTAGAATTTTGTTTTTGTGTAGTTTTCCATTTTTGATCATGAAAATGCATGATTTGGCCATGGAGGTCTTCATAAGAAATGTAGGGTTGTGTTTTAGCTTCGAAACGCCATAAGATACACTTCAATCGGACTTCGGTAGCCTGAATTATTGCTGTTTAACAATTGTGCGGTTAGCCAACCTGTTTGTGAGATTCTGGTTTCATATATGTCAATTTTGACCTAGTTGAACTACAAACTGGACTGAGTGGCCTTCTTCAACATTGTAGCCCTATCTGTTAGATTCAAAACGGTGTATCTTACACCTTCATCCGATAATCGTAGCGCCAATGGTGCAAAAACCGCAAAATGGTGTCAAAAATTGTTTTTATCCGGAAATGTTTCTAGCTTGATTTTTGTATTTATTTTTGTATTTATATGACTTTAAGCCTAGTGAATGGCTTTTGGACATGAGATTATTCTATATGAGATGTTGGGACTGTTTTGAGGAAAATAATGAAGCCATTAATGGCTGGAAAATAGGTAAACACAAGGGACATGCCGTCCATTTATCTTCTTGTAATGTGAGCAAGTTAAAGTGATTTTGTGAATGTATTTTGTGACGAATTGGACGTATTTACTGAAAATGTTACCGGCTCTTTCAAAAGGTGGCTGAGGGCTAAATTTCTATTTGAACCTGTATATTTCCGCTTGGCAAATAAAATGATCATTTTACCATTCTAAAACCTAATACCTCTTTGGGTTGGTTTATGAACCCTAGTAATTTCCGTCCACGGATCCATATGCTCTATTGACACTTTAAAAGTCATTTTATACGTTTACTCGCGAGTAGTCGGGTAATCCTTGATTTCATCCAAATCATGATAGATGGATTGTAATGTGTTCTTTGTTTACTTTTAGGTTTCATTGGTGATTGAGAAGTGGACGTTATTTTGCGTGTATAGGTGAATGTTCCTTGTTTGTTATGTTTCATGATTTTATGGCTGGTATGAATGATTGATAACATGTTAAATGCTTTCAATGATTGTTAAAACGAGTTTTCTAGGCAAGTGTGTACTTTATCGCACTCGGCCTAAATGATTGTGAAATTTTCAATGATTGAATGATTGAAATGTTATTTGTGCATGAATGTAAGCCTTTTGGCTGAACTGGCCACTGCCCCTTGTCACCGGTCGTCTCGAGCCAGAAGCGGACTCGGTCGGGCGATTAGGGACCTGGGTGAACGTTTGGTATACTCGAGTATTACCTTGTAGGTTGGTGGAGCCTGGTGAATGAATAAATGAATGAATGAGGGTTTTACTTATATACAAATGCAATTTCAAATGATTGAAGGTATAAGGGAACGAAAGGAGAATGAATGAACGAATGAATGAACGAATGGCTCCTTGTGAGCACGTATCCTTTTAATGAAGGTGTTTATCGCTTTCTTTTGCATTTGAATTATTGGTAACATGTAATGAATGCATTCAACTTCTTGTTGCCTATGTGTTCGGAACCTCACTGAGCTTATAGCTCACCCCTTTAGTTTGTTTTCCTTAACAGGGAAAGGCGAGCAAGGACGAGAGCCGGTATAGACTAGCTGTGTCTAGCCCTTGGTTTTCTTTTGTCATGGTTCTCGCCCTAGTGCTTGGCACGGGCTGGTTGTATGGTGATTTGAGAACCTCTGTATATTTGACGGTTGTACTTCTTCTTGAGATATTATTGTATATACGTTTTGTTTTAAGTTGGATCGTGGTTAGATATTCTTATGGTTGCTTGAAGTGATCGATTGAGTCCCGGCGAGAGCTGGGCAGGCAGTCCGCCGAACCCTTTGGTTCGCCTTAGGGAAAAGTGGGGCTGTCACACATTTCATTTTCACTGCCGCTAAACATGGGTCAGTCCGACTAGCGTGCATTTCATCTTTATTGCCACTAAACATGGGTCAGTCCCACTAGTGTGCATTCGTTTTAAATTTCCTGTTTCGGGTCAGTCCCGATTTCAAATTTCCTGTTTCGGGTCAGTCCCGTTTAAATTTCCTGTTTCGGATCAATTCCGATTTTAAATTTCCTGTTTCGGGTCAGTCCCAATTTTAAATTTCTTGTCCGGGTCAGTCCCGTTTAAATTTCCTATTTCGGGTCAGTCCCGATTTTAAATTTCTTGTTTCGGATCAGTCCCGATTTTCAATTTCCTGTCCGGTCCAGTCCCGTTTAAATTTTCTGTTTTGGGTCAGTCCCGATTTTAAATTTCCTGTCCGGGTCAGTCCCATTTAAATTTCCTGTTTCGGGTCAGTCCCGATTTTCAATTTCCTGTCCGGGTCAGTCCCGTTTAATTTTTCTGTTTCGGGTTAGTTCCGATTTTAAATTTCCTGTCCGGGTCAGTCTCGATTTCAAATTTCCTGTTTCGAGTCAGTCCCGATTTTAAATTTCCTGTCCGGGTCAGTCCCGTTTAAATTTCCTGTTTTGGGTCAGTCTCGATTTTAAATTTCCTGTTTCGGGTCAGTCCCGATTTTCAATTTCCTGTCCGGGCCAGTCCCGTTTAAATTTCCTATTTCGGGTCAGTTCCGATTTTAAATTCCCTGTTTCGGGTCAGTCCCGATTTTCAATTTCCTATCCGGGTCAGTCCCATTTAAATTTCCTGTTTCGGGTCAGTCCCGATTTTAAATTTCCTGTTCGGGTCAGTCCCGATTTTAATTTTCTGTTCGGATCAGTCCCGATTTTAAATTTCCTGTTCGGGTCAGTCCCGTTTTTAATTTCTCGTTTGGGTCAGTCCCATTTTAAAATGTTTGTTAAAGGGGTCAGTTCTCATTTCAGAAAACGTCAGTCGCCCGAGTAGTTTGCAGCCGAATAACACATTTGAGTATTTGGTGTCTATTTCTTTGTCTCAAGTTTTTTCAAAACTCAGACAAAGAGGGGCAAACTGTAGACACCAAATTTTTAGGGTATTTTTGTTTACTATTATTTTTATTTTTCTATGTTAGTTTTATTTACTTTTAGTTTTTTATTTTTATTTTTAATCATTTTAGCATTGAATTTATCGGAAAAAAGAAGAAAAAGAAAATCATTCACAAAAAAATATATATATGCTTTAGTTATTTTAGATTCAAGTTCATTGTTATTTAATTAAAGAGAAAAGAGGAAAATCAATACATAAAAAAAAAAGAAAAAAAGTTTAGCATTTCTTTTTTTATTTTATTTTTATTTTTTATGCCTAGTTTTGTTCATTTTTATTCGATTTTACTTAAGTTGTTATGTTTCTTTATATTTTGTTTATTATTAATTAACTAAAAAAAAGAAAAAAAGAAAAAAAGAAAAAAGAAAAAAAAAGAAAAAAGAAAGAAAAAGCTGTTTCATGCAAGAATTCAATCGGATGGCCAAGTGAGAAGGGTTGAGCTGAGGTTGGCTTGTGACCATTGAAATGAGGGTTTAGGGTCTTCCACTTGATATATATAAAGGCTGGGAAAAGAAACGTAGCCAAGAAAAAAAGAGGGGGGAAGGGCGGCGGAGAGTAAGAAAGAAACCAGAGGAGAGAACAGCATAAAAAAAGACCAAGAGGAAGGGGAAGATTCTGGGGAGGAAAAGGGAGAAACGAAAGGCCAAGCGAGAGAGAAGGAGTTTTGATGACGGCTAAGGGTGAGGGAAAGTGATAAAAAACCGAGAGAATTGAGAAAAGGAAAGGGGTGAGCGAGAGGGAGTGTGTGTGTGTGACGGTAGAAAGAAAAACCAGCAAAGGAAGGAGAGCTAGAGGGAGAGTTGATCAGAAAATAGAAGGGATGATGGCCATAGAAAAGTATCTGGTCGATAGCTAAGAGAGAGTGTCGCGCCCCACTTTTGATAATTGGTGTGGAAGTAGTGTGAATGTGGTGTGAGCGTGTGTAGAAGTGAAAAAGAAAAGACCGTGGGATTGCAAAATGCGACGGTTTTGGTCAAGTAAAGTTTAAAAGGGTTTTTGTATGAAAAATGGAGTCGCCACTTGGTATAGAGTTAGGGTGTACCAAGTCACCCAAAAGGATTTTTTGTTTTTGAATGAAAAAAAGTAGACAAACCCCTTTTGAAAACTTTTAGGTCTACGTAACCAAAGAAAGGGATCGGAGGTCACATTTGATAAGGGAGAAGGCAAAGGTGGAACCTAAGGCACTCCTGTGACGCCCCGAAAAAAAATGAGGAATGAGAACCCTCGTATATTCGATGTTTGTACTTGAATGGTAAACACTTTGAAGACTTCTGGTGTGTAGAAGTTTCTTATCTTTTACTTGAGCATCTATTGTCTATGGATGTATATACATGATACGAGTGGTTGGAATTTTGACCTATTATCTTGTCACTGGGCTTGAAGTTTAGGATGCTGGACTGTGGGTTTGATTTGACTCTTGAGAGATTTGTGCGGGATGTCTTGACTTGATTGGTACAAGAGGGAATGTCGAGGACGACATTCTTTTAAGGACGGGAGATTGTGACGCCCCGAAAAAAAATGAGTTTGAGAACTCGGAAATTTTCTAATTTTCTAGTGTTTATTTTTTTAATCGCCCGCCTTTTCTACATTTTCTTGATTAGAAAAATTCCCCAGATAAAGTTTATGAGCAAAGATAGTTTTAAAATGATTTTTCTAGTATCGGTTAGTTTTTGAGAAATTAAGAGCGTATTTTGAACGTGGGACCCGCAAGTGCAATAAATGCATTATATTTTTGACAACTTGTTGGAATTTTGTATTAAGTGATATTATTTTACAAGGTGTTAAGATATTTGTATTGGAGAGACAAAAAGATAAGTTTTAAATCAAAAGGTGACAAGTGTCACCATCCTATTCACTCTTGGACTTTTGACCATCTTACCTTAACTTTACTAAAACCAAAATTTGACCAAAAATCAAGCCATTTCTTCCTTCTCATGGCTGAAACTTGGAGAGCAAGAGAGAGAGAAAAACCTTCATCTTTCACTCCAATTTCTTACTTCAATCTTGAGTTTTAACCGATGGAATTGCAAATCACTCCATAAAAGTTGGTTACTAAGGAGATTCCAAGGTCTTGGTGGAGTTATTTTGGAGAAGGAACCACCAAGCTACTATCTTTTGTGAGGTATCAAGGTATGGTGTGTAAAGATTCATTGTTTGTTTCCAATAATAGTAAATTAGTGACTTGTGATGGCTAAAGAGATGGTTTGATGGATTATATCTTGAGTTGTGGTTGAATTGGTGAAGTTTTATAATTATTGGGGATTTTTCTGTTTTCATATGAACATGCTTGTGTGGCTATATATGATGATTGGAAATGATGTTTAAGGACTCTATGAGGTGGAAAAAGTGATTAATTGCAATCAATTTCTGTTTTGGAAGAAATTTCAGAAAATCAGGGTTTTGTGATGAACATTCTGTCCGAATTTTTAGGTCCTATATAGAGGCCGAATTGGCCTTTTCTTAAAACATGAAAGTTTTAGGGAATGACATTTTAGAGGTGCCTACAAAATTTCAGGTCAATCGGAGTAGTGTGGAATGAGAAAAGTCGAAATTACTATTGCTGTTCTGGTTTTACCCGAAATTGAGAAGTGCGTCTGTAATTGGTTGTTTTGGCTGGAATTGCTTCCGAATTAGTTGTTGAGGCCTTCTAATGAAATTTAGCCATGTTTCTTATCTTTCAGCTGGTTTTGGAATTGCTGGATTTGGACTTGGATAGCCTGATTTATGATGTTTCCGCTAGAATGCATTTTGTGAATTTGTTTTTGTGATTCTGGTATGGTATCATGCATTTTTGACCTGGTTACACTCGAAACTGGGTTGAGTGACCTTCTGAAATATTGTAACCCTATCTCTTAGCTTCGAAACGGTGTATCTTGCACCTTCATCCGACAATCGTAGCACCTTTGGTACCATTACCGTAAAATGACATCAAAACTGTTTTTTCTAGTTTTGAGCTTAACTTTCATTTCCGGACTTTTTCCTAGCTTGACTTGTCTTTGTACTACTTGGAGCTTGCTGAATGGCTATTGGATGAACTTGTTGTTGTGTGTGTACCTTTGGGTTGGAATGAGGAAATAATGAAGCCATGATGGCTGGAAAAGTAAGCAAATTTAGGGGAAGTGCTGTCCGAACTTTTAAAGGATTTGTTTGCATTGAGTTTGTGATCTAAGACTTGGGTTTGAGCAAAGCAATGATACATGATGGATGATTTCTGAGCCATTGAGGTGAGTGACCTCAAACTATTTCTAAAGTTATTTATGAACCGTTTTCTGCATTATTTACTTTTAAACTGTTTCCAAAGTTACTTTTGAACTGTTTTCTTGCATATCATGCGTGCTTACATGTGAGTGTTCCTTGTTTGCTATATTTCCTTGACTTATTGGCTTGTTATTATTGATTGATAATGTGTTAAGTGCTTTCAATGATTGTTAAAACAAGTTTTCTAGGCGAGTGTGTACTTTATCGCACTCGACCTAAATAAATACGAAATTTTCAATGATTAATGATTAAATGCTAGTTGCGCATGAATGTAAGCCGTTTGGCTGAATTGGCCACTGCCCTTTGTTACCGATCGACTCGAGCCAGAAGCGGACTCGGTCGGGCGATATGGTGACCCTGGGTGAATTTGGTATACTCGAGTATTACCTTGTAGTCCGGCTACGTCCGGATGGGTGGAGTCCGGCTACGTCCGGATGGGTGGAGACCGGCCAACGTCCGGAAAAAAAAAAGATGAACGAATAAAAAGATGAACGAGGGATTATTTATAAAAAAATGAACGTATCCTTTTCATGAATGTTACTATCGCTTTCCATTGTACATGTTTCTTGAATTATTGATACTCCATATTTAATGTTTTGTAAACGCTGTAATCGTTTCTGGACTTATCATTTGATTTATGACATCATTGATTTATGACATCATTGAAAAGAAATATTGTTAAACCGATTTGATTACTGATTTTCTGGTTACTCGCTGAGCTTCTAACTCACCCCAAAAATATTTTATTCCCCTCCACAGGGCTCAAGGCGAAGGCAGGACTTTGTTGTGCTTATTCACGTGAATGGATGGCCTATATCTTGTACAGTTTTGGATTTGGAATCATTTGATGTATAGTTGGGAATTTGTTTCCGCTGCATTTGTGACATGTAATTATTGGAGACTTGGATGTATATTTGTGGACCATGTGATGTATATTTGAGGTTTATTCTTGTAATTCATTTGAGGACTTTAGTGAACGACTGAATCCCGACAAGAGCCGGACAGGCGGCCCGCCGAACCCTCTGGTTCGCCTTAGGGGGAGGTGGGGTCGTCACAACTCCCATACCCTAGCAAGAGCTAGTTGCGTGACTTAGCCCCACGTTTCCTAATTTTTCTACCCAAGGCATGTATCGCATGTTGGATATGACTAATGGATGCAAAATGGAAAAAAAATGCAAACCTAAATCTAAAATGTCTCTTATGAGATTTTTGGTCCCAATCACATGGGTTTGTGAAGGCTAATAGGAAGAATCTCATAGAGGTCATAGGAAAATGCAAATGAATACTCAAATATGTGCAAGTGTGAAAATGTATGAAGGATGCGAAATGTAAAAACAAGGTAAGTGCAAGTGTGCAAATGTGATAAAATAAAGGTGTTCGTGTGTAAATGGATGAAAAAAAAGAATAGTAGATACATATCAGTGCAATTTTGAGTGCCATTTGTGAGATGAGAAATAAATAAGTGATAAAAAGATGTTGAGAAAGTGTGGATTGAGAAAAGTGAGAAAATGTGGTTAAAAGGTGAAGAGGTAATATAAAAAGAATGCAAGTGTATGACCCTAAGGGGATGCATCAAGTTGGGCACGGGAAGGACTCCTAACTTTGTGACTTCAATTTGCCCTTTGATTAGAAAGGAGAACTAGCGTGCTAAGGCTATTTTGAGCCACACTCACTCGTTTCCCTTATCGAAAGGGGACACTCAAGCAAATGTACCCTATAACTAGCATGAAATGCAAAAATCCTAAAATGAAGGGAAAAGGGGTTCGAGGAAGCATGCTAAATGATAAAACTAAGAAAAATGCATGACATGTAGTGAACAAGCAAATATGTACTAACGAGGGGAAATCCCTAAGGGTCTAGCGTTGGACTAGCCCTTTCTATGAATTCCTAACGGAATAATGAGCCACAACTAGCATTGGACTAGTGTGGTGACGTACATTCATCCATCACATTCATCTACGACTATAGAAAGCAAGTAGACATGCCGAACACTCATAAACATATAGCACATAACACTTAGCATGCTCGACTAGATGCAAGAGCCTAATAAAGAAAATTAACACAGCAATAAAAGCAAGCAATCAAGCTAATAAACCTATTACATTTGCTAGCTAGGCACACGTCTTCAATAGGTCTTCATCAAGTGCTCTCCAAGCCCTATCTATTACAAGCCAAGAGGTGTACACATACCCCATAAAAGAATGACTTAATAAAAGCAAAAGTAAATGAAATGAATTAAGGAAAAACAAGGAAAGCAAGTAAAGTAGGCATGCAATTCTCACTTAGCACGTTGGATCACATAGGGGAGACAAAAAAGGATAAAAGAAATTATACCTCCTTTGAAATGGAGCTCTAATGGGGTGAAGTCACTTATTTATCCTCCAAAAGAAAAGAAAAGGTCAAGGTACCAATTTATTTGGGAAAATTAAAGAAAACATGCAAACACAAGCTCACTCGGACACAAAGTTCATAAATTCATGCATTAAGTGCAATCCAAACAAAACATGGTAATTAATTGAAGCAAACAAGCAATTAAGTTGAAAAATTGAAGTTGCCAAGGACCAAATTGAGGACATTATTCAATTGATTGGGTCATAGCAGCATTAGTTGGAAGCCAAGGGGTCAAAGTGTAACTTTTGAAAGTTGAGTTGCATGCAAACCATGCAAACCCACGAAGGAAATTTGTTTCTGCAGCTAACATCTATCATCTCTGCTGCAATTCTGTTCCAACTTTAAATACCGAATTTAGATCCAACATCCAATCATCTAAACTTCAAACTAAACAAACACAATGCAAACTTGACAACCAAACAAGCAAAACATAGAAAGAGATCATGCACATATTGAAACAAAAAACTTCCTGCAAAAGGAGTCGAGAAGCTTTCTACAACAAAAAAAATCTGTTGCAACCTTGTTTCCAACGGATACTTCAGATTTGACATCAAGTTTGATCAAAAACTTCTAAACCAAACCTCCAAACCTTGAACTAAGCACTAAGACACATATCCTAAACATTCAAACAAGCAGGGAGTAGGAAATTAAACCAACACCAAGGAACTTTTCATGCAAAAATGGTTTTAAACTTCAGCATTTCGCATGGCAGATTCGCTCTCAAATCGAAAACCAGCTTCAAGTTCTTATCATGCATGCAGGGGAATGACAAAACCAGAATGAGGAAAATTTTCATGCAAAACTCCATGCAGAAAAACAAACAAAACTTTCTGCCGAAAATTCCAGCAGCTAATGAAGCTTTCTGCAACAACCAAATGGACTTCGGCAGCTAAGGTAATCTATCCACAAAGCTTCATCCATGAAACCTTTAACAAACAAACTTGCACTAACTCTAATTCAGCATGTCTAAACATCACTAAACCAAGCAATTCTTAAAAGAATTTCATGCAAGTTTCATGCAACATATGAGCATAAGGAAACAGAAAAAACAGGACAGAAAACGCAGCTTTCTTTCTACCATTTTCTGCTGCGCACTCGTAGCTTGATAACAACCCAGAAAAATGACCAACATTATAAACAAAGCCCAAGCTTTATCAATTTCTCTATAACCATCATTGACATAAAATTGTGCATGCAAACAAGGTGAGGAATCCAGCTTCATGGGCTGTTACGGGACAAAGGAAAAGCAGCATAAACATAAGAAAGAGATGCAGCTTTCTTTCATTCAACCGAGAACTCCAAGCTCATCTTAACAGAATGCAATGATAAAACACTTCATGGGCTAGATTAAGACAATAAAAATGACCCAAAACACAGAGCAGCAGGAGGCACCCGAGATTTCATGCATCAAGAAAACACTACAAACATCATTAGCGCCATAATGCAACTGAATGTAAGATTGTGGCAGAGGCATGAACGCAGCAAAGCAACGTGTGGTTTAGCAGCGGCTTCGCTTGACCAGAAACTTTCCCAAAAGTATTGTTAGCAACACACAAATGCACATATCTACTCTCAACATGTCCAAAAATGCTTCTTCATACGAAAATTCAGCACAAATGCAAAGCAATAAATTCAGAAACGATGAGATGACCATTGCTGCAACAAAGGAAAGAGCTCATATCTGTCAGCATTGCAGCAAAGAGCTCCAACCTTGTTCGCAGCGATTTACGCACAACAACCTCAAGTAAATCATCTAAAATCAAACAACAAGATCCTCGAACATTCTTCCATTTTGCCAACATGAAACCTTGAGATTTCAGCTTACAAGAATAAAAGTAAAAAGCACAAATTGAGAAATTTCTGCTACATATGAACTTAGATGCTTTCTCGAATGAACCAGTCATGGAACGTCACTTTTCTTTTTCAAAGTTAATATCTTTTGCTACTAGACTACAGCTTGGGAACAAAAATGAACAATACCAAACGGATTTCGAACCCTAACATGACCGTCATGCAACATAACAGCAAAAGACCCTAGCTTTAAGCTTTCAAACATACCAATAAAAAGAAAACAGTGATCGGAAGTCCTCTTGTACTCACAGGTTCAAACCACTGTCCCTCGGTAAAGATCTGCCGGTGGCGATAATGAGTTGCGATGGTGGCGGTGGATTCCAGTTAGCCGAAGCCTTCCCCCCGTTTCCTTTTCAGCCTTTTCCTCTTTCCGTTGCTTGCCCGACAGCTTTTTTCCTCCTCTGTTTTTCGTTTTCAACCGCAGCCCTCCTTTCCCTCTTGCTCTGTTTTCCTTCTCAAGGCTGAAGCTCCCTGCTTAGCTCTCCAGATTTTCCATCGTCCCCTGCTCTCTGTTTTTTCCTTAGCTTTCCGTCGCCTCCCTTCTTTTCCTTTTTCTTTGCTCTCTATTCTTTTCCTTTGGCTCCCCCTTAGATTTTCAGCCGTCCTCAGCCTTCTTGTTTTCTCTCCCCCTGGTTTTTCTTTTGTCGTCCCATAACCTCCCTCAGCTTCCCGATTTTCCCTTTTGCTCTTCCCTCAGTCTTACTATTTTTCTTATGCAGCCCCCCAACCTCTCCCTTGCATTTTACGGCTTTCTTATCAGCATTCAACATCTTCAGAACCTAACATCAATGGTCTTGGTTTTTCTGTATTTTTCTGATATTTGGGAACCGTTTGATGGCTTCCCCTTCCAGAAGTTTCTTGATCCCATCTTTAATAGATGAGGTGTCTTGTACTAGCTCAAAAGGAAACAAATTCCGTGAGGAAACTTCACCAAAATGCCAGCTTGCCCATCTGGTACCGTGTCCGGTTCATGGTTGCAGAAGAATAACGCATATGCTCAGCATGCGCGTATGAAACCCTCTTTTTTTTTTTTTGAAAAGTAATTTAACAAAATTGATAATAAAATTAAGTAATAATAATAAAAAAAAACAATTTAAGTAACATCACATCAAAATAAACAAACCAAAACCAAGTTGCCATTTTTCAATCCTTTTTTTTCATTTTCATCTTTTTTCTCTTTTTTTTTTCTTCAAAAAAACGTGGAATTTAAATCAAAACAACTAAAGCATATTTTTTTTTGAATGCTTTTTCTTTTTCCTGAGAAATTCTATGCTAAAGCTTAAAAATAAAATAATAAAATAAAATAAAAACTAAAAAACTAAAACACTGAAAATTTGGTGTCTACAGAGAGCCTATTGACTACTGAGTAGGAAAAGCTAGGGAAGAAAAGAACGAGGAGAAGAACAGGGGGTCGTTGGGACTGCTGATCTTCACATCTGTCACCATTTTAGCCCTCTATCAGCGCCGGCAGATCATCACCGAGGTATATCAGTCTAGAACTCATGCCAAGTTTGGATTTTTTCTGTTGTTCCTGTTTTGGTTTATGGTTGAGGAACGCATGGGGTTTTGACCTGGGATTTTAGGGACAATAGTTTAGGGCTCCTCGGTGGTGGTTTTATGATGAATTTGAGATGCTTTTGTTTGGGATTTATGGCTGATATTTGTGATAAGTAAGCCCAGCAAATTATAGGTTTTCTCTCTGTTATCAAATTTGAATGACCCTTTAATCTGTTTTAGTTTATCTTAAGATGTTTTTTTTTATTCTGCTTGGTTTCTGTAAGCAATAAAGGGTTAAGGAATATGTGGGTTTTTGGCTAAAAAATGATGGTTTGGTTCTGGTCATATGAACATAAATGCATGGGATAAGTTGTGAAGTTCGTAGCGGCACTTTATTGCGGCAGTGGCAAATGATGCATTGTTTAGTTACAAGAAATCTCCTTTTGCTTGAACTCTAGGATGGATAGCCATTGGAATGTTTGATGGCTCCCTTGCTTGGGTTTAGATTTCCTTGGGATGACCATTGCTTATAGAGTCTGCTGCAATAAGCTTGAAAGCAATCGACTTGTTGCAGCAGCTTTTCCTTTCTTTAGAGCACTAAAGTTAGTAGTTGTTTGATATCCTTGTCGTTGTTTGCTGTTTATTTGTGATAACATGAGCAATGTTTGTTTCAAGTTGTCCCTTGCGTTTTAATACTATATCTTCATGATGAGTTCAGGTTTTGGTTCCAGATTGGGTTGTTTTCTTGAATGTTGTAGCTTAAACGTTTTCAAACAAAGTAATAAGGTTTTTGCTGCATTTTGGTGGTTGTTCTTGCTTTCTTGGACCTGGAACATTTTCGTTTGGGATAGTTAAGGGAAGATAACCATGCTTGAACATTGATCAATGGGTGAGTGAATATGTGTGTGAGTTTGGTGGATAAATGGGGAGTTTAATACAATGTTTTTCAGCATTTAACATACGCGAGTTGAAGTTGCGAAATTCACAGCAAAGGAAGAGCTGCTATATTTTTTTTTGTGTGTGTTGTTTTCTTCCCCGTGGCTGCTTTTTGAACCTTTACACTTGAGTTGCATGCTTAATCTGGTTTGAAGGGAAAGGAATGGAAGGTTTTGGTGATGAGTTTGTATGTTTGGAGTCTGCAATACTTGAACCATGATCAAACACTTTGCTGGAAAATGAACAAATCAGGTTGCCGAATGCTTGCTGGAATTTTCTCCAGCATTTGTGTGTTTTTCCTTCTATGTTTTGGTTTGTTGGGATGTGGAAATTGTGTGTCACGTTGTTTAGATTAAGTCTTTGAGTGTTTGGTTGGAAAATGTTGATCAAAAATTGCCTGGGACATGAGTTTCGTAAACCAAATGCAGCAGATTTCTCCTTCGGTTGCAGAAGCTTGTTTCATGACTCTTGCATGGAACTTCCATGCAAAATGGCTTTCAAAAATTGCATTTTACTCCCCTTAGCTTCTGTCTATGCTACAAAGGCCCAATCATATTCTAATTTCTTGCAATTAGGTCCTAAAGTAATTGCAATTTCAATCATTATTTGACCCTTTCTTTGCTCTTGGACCCTTGAAGTTCCTAAAAATGTTTTATTTGGGTCTGAGTGCTTGATTAATATTTGCAATTGGGTCCTTGGTAGTTTTTATTTGATCAATAATTTACTTTCTTTGTAATTATGCATTATTTGATTTCATTTAAGCTGCAATTGGGAGGGATTTGGTGATTTTGTTTATACTTTACTATTTAATTGGTGCCTTGACCCTTTTATTGTTTTGAAACTAATATTTCCTTCATTTCATTACCATTGCAAGGGAGGTAACCTCTATCTTCTTGATTTTATTTCTCCTACATGCTCCTATGTGTTTTGTGTGAATATGCATGCTTTAATTCGCTTCTCATTTTATTAATGTTTAATTGCATGTTTCGCTTTCCTTTTATTTCATCTTCTTTAATTGGCAAGTCATTTGAGGGCATTTGAACCCCAATTTGTAATAGCTAGGTTTTGGCGCCTCTCTTGAAGACATGTCTTAGCTAGCCAATGTAATAGTTAGGATTTGCTTTTCTAAGTCTTCCCCCTTTAGATTGTAGTAGGCATCCCCTTTTGTAATAGATAGGGCTTGTGTGCTATGTGTTTGTGTGTGCCTATATGTCTATGTGTTTAATCGCTTTCCCTAGGATTTTGCATCTAGACAAGCATGCTTATGTGTTACGTGTTCTATGAAACTATGTGTTTTGCATGCCTATTTGCTTTTAGTATTATATCTGATCATGTGGATGGAATATATGTTACCGTGGCTAGTCCAATGCCAGTCATGGTCTTCCCCTCGAGCTCTTGCAAGTCCAATGCTTGTGAGGGAGCATTAGTAAAGGGCTAGTCCAACGCTAGATCCTTAGGAACCATCCGCACGTTAGATCATGATTGTGTGATAAAATCACTTCACCTCATGCATATTTTCACTTTTTAGGGTCTTTTATCATTTTTTGCATGACATCTCTCCTTATACGTATATCCCCTACTCCGTATTTTTCCCTTATGTATATTTTCCTTACCCCTTTGTTTGAAAACATAACATTAGACTTGCATTTCATTTAAGAAATAGAAACTAGGTTAGGTCATTTGCGTGCTAGATTAGGAAAACCCCTTGGGTATGGGATATGGATGAGTTTGGCTCTTTAGCCTTAGCACGCTCGTATTCCCTCTATTAAAGGGAACATTGGAGTCACGAACATTAGTTCCCCGTACCCGACATGATGCATTCCTTTAGGTCATACACATTTGTATATTATTATTATTTTCTTTCTTTCGAGTCTCATGACTTGCATTATTCGTGACTTCTTCGAAGAGTCTTTATTGGGCGTCACAATTAATGTGATTGGTACCAAGTAAGCTTTGAAGATACATTTTGACCCCCCGACACCCTCTTAGGTTCAGGGTTTGCATTCATATAGTACATCCAAATGTGATAAATCTTTAAGTTAAAATAAGAAAATCTTTGACTAAATCGCGCAACTAGCTTTGGCTAGATTGAAAGGGTGCCTTGGATTCTTATCCTTGCCTTCCCTTTTTTCAAATGTGACTCCCGAATCTTTTTGTCTGATTTTCGTAGACTTGGAGTCGTTTAAAAAGGGTTTTCTACTTTTTTTCTTTAAAAAATTCATTTTTAGGTGACTTGGTACACCTTAACTCTATACCAAGTGGCGACTCCATTTTTCATTCAAAAACCCTTTTTAAACTATATTTTAGGTCAAATCGTCGTATTTTCAAGTCCCATTTAGACCCATATTTTTATTTTCTTTTTAAATCAAAAATTCATTTTTCAATCAAAAATCGAATCAAAAGCCATTTTCCTAAACTCGTCTTTTATTTTTTTTTTAAAAAATGGGGCGCGACACCTCGAATGAAAGGGGTAACCGAGAACCAATACCTGAACCAAATCCTGAACCTAGGGTTGACCCAAATGCTCAAGTAGCCTTTAGTGATGCTGTGGAGAAAGCCCAACGGGTTGAAAATACGAGGTTACAGGTGAGAAACTTCCAAACCAAGAAAAGGGCTTTCCTGAGAGTAGCTCCGAACAAGAGGGTAAAAGTACACACTCTAAAATTGGAAAGGGAAACGGGGGAGTATGACAACCGGGGATGTCAAGTGGTGTTTCACCGGGAGGTTTGGTCTCTGCTACTCGTGGTCCCTGTGAATATTGCGGATGGCCAAATCATACGGAAGGAAATTGTTGGAAGAAAGAAGGAAAGTGTCTGCGATATGGAAGTGCCGATCATCGGATTGCTGACTGCCCAGTTCGATTGCGAAAAAGAAAAGGGACCCATCAACCAACTAAGACTAACCCGGGACAGTCAAAAGAAGAAGGGGCTGGATCAAAGGTACCAGCTCGGGTGCATTCTCTAGAGCACCATCAAGTCCCTGACTCGTTTGAGAACGCAGAAGGTACGATCCGTTGGTTACCTTAGAGTTTGATAGATCCCGTTGAAAAAAAAATTTCGAGGACGAAATTTCTTTAAGGGGGAGAGAGTGTGAGAACTCAAAAATTTTCACATTTTCTAGGCATTATTGTATTTTTGCCTACATTTTTATACTTGCCTTTAAAATATTAAAGTTTCTATGTATTTTTATAAGCAAGTACAGTTTTAAATCATTTTCCCAGTATAAGTTCGTGTACGTTAGAATTGAAAAGCATTATAGACGTAGGGCCCGCTAGTGCGATAAAAGTTTGATGATTAAGTGATTTTTGTGCTAAGTGTTATTATTTTACAATGTGCTAGGAGACAATTAGAAGTTAGCTTGATAAATTACCATTGGTAGACAAAGGATGAGAATGAAACCCTAAGGTGCCAAGTGTCACTTTTCTATTCAAAGTTGGACTTGCCTAACTTTCTTACCTTTACTAAATACCAAAAATTTGACCAAAATTTCCCAATTTCTTCTTTCTTCTTGGCCAACCACATTGAGAGAGAAAAGAGAGAAAACCCTTCATTTTGCCACTTCAATTCTTGTCCAAATCTTGAGTTCCAACCATTAACATCTCAAATCACTCCATAAAAACTCTTTGCTAGGAAGGATTAAAGTCATTGGTGGAGTTGTTTTGAAGGAGGAACCCTTAATCTACTACCTTTCTTGAGATGTCAAGGTATTTTGCTTGGAAACTCACTCTTTGTTCCTAATAATGGTAGATTAGTGACTTGTAGTGGCCAAATAGGTTGTTTTATGGAAGATTTCATGGATTAAAGTGGAGTTAGATAAATTTCTGATTTTTTTTTGGGATTTTCTGTTTTCATACGATAGTTATGGTTGGCTTTAGATTGATAGCTCTAAATTGTGTTAAATGGATCCTTTGTGCGTTAATTGCGGTTGTTTGCGGAAAATCTCCGAATTTGTGCGGAAATTCCTGTTTAGGGTTTCATCTCATCCTGTTCTGCCTGGTTCTGTTCGGCCATGATGGAGGCCGAATCATCCTTAGGTTAAAACATGAAAGTTGTACCAAATGATGTTTTATAGCTGTCTGTAAAATTTCAGCTCAATCCGAGCACTGTAGCATGTGAAAAAACAACCCCTGACTGCCATAGGTAGAGCTCTATTGACAGTGTTGACATTTCACCAATCTAACCGCATCTGTTCACCCTGATCCATACTGAATTAGCCTTTAGCCAAAACACAGAAGTTATAGTGCTATGTCTTAGCTTTCCAACGACGCTAAAAACGCCTCAATTGGACTTCGGTAGCCTGAGTTATTGTCATTTAAGCATCGTGCAGTTAACTAGCCTGATTGTGAGACTCTGGTTCTCTGAGACTCTGATTGTGAGACTATGGAAATCTGGCTCCTGAGAGCCACCTGTATCCTTCCTATTTGAATCATTGTGTCTAATTGCTTTACTTTATATCTGGCATGTGTGAGACCCCGGTCAGTTCTTAAGTTTGATATTAGGTGATATTCATTATTTGTGCGATAACATTTGGTTTTAGGGTTAATGAGAAAATCCTAATTTGGGTTAAGATCAAAAGCCTAGCTTTTGTATTAAGCACAAGATTGAGTTGTAGTTAAGCTAGCTATTCTAGTGTGTGTTTTGGAGTAAGTAATTCGATTTCTTTTAAATGGGGTAAGGAAGTTTAAAAGTTAGAAAAACCTCCAACTAGTAAACCCTTTAGTGTTCCCATAGATTAGAAAGCTTAAGTTGGGTTTAAAACCCTAATTTTGCCAATGTTATAAAGGTTGTTGTTTAGTGGGTTCCATTATGGATAAAGTATGATTAAGTATTGGTGGTTAAGATAGGAGTGTGATTAGTGAAGTGATTAAGTGTGATCAAGTGTTTTAGACTGGATTAAGTTATCATTTATGGAGTTAATTAAAAGATTTTCAATGTTTGAGGGCAAAGGAGTAAGAAAGAGAAAGTAAAGGTTGTAAGGGCTAGGAGGGAATAACCAAGCTTTTATTTGATTGGTGGAAGTGATAAATATCTTCTATTGTCTTTGACTTATTTATTACCTTAGACTTGCAAGATAATCATAAGAAATCAACAAAACAAAAACTAAAGAGAAAGAGAGAGAGAGAGGCCGAGAGAGAGAGCAAGAGAGGGGGACAGATTTCCTTCAAAATTCTTCAACTTCTAGCTTCCATCTTGCTTTTAGAGCTTAGGGTAGCAACTTGAGCACTTGATTGTTGTGGTTTGATCATCTACAAAGCTTATTTGAAGGTATATTATCTTACTTGGAAGTTAAATTTTGGGGTTTTAATCTTGAAGCTATGGAAGTGATGCTTTTGTCGTGATTATGCATTTTTATGGGTTGTGTGATGAATATGGAGTAGTTTTATGGTTTATTTTGATGATTATATTGCTGATTTTGGTAAAGGCTAGGAGGAAAAAGTAGGGTTTCTTGATTCATGATTCATAGAGTTGGTTTGGTTGGATTTTGGCTTGTTAATGGCATCTTTGATGTATTAATTTCACTTGTATGGTTGGTAAGTAGCAAATTCCAGATTAGTCATGAAACCCTAAGTCAAAGGAAAGTTAGTTTGGTTGGGTTAGGGCTTAATTGATTAGGTAGAGAAACCAGTAAAGTTAGTAGGATTAGCACCTAGATTATGGTTAGTATTGGGTAAGTCTTGGGATGATATTGGGATAGGAATTTTGGTTTTCTTGTAGGGCAAATAGGAGGTGGTTTATGTGTGTTTATTTGGTATGAGTTTAGCTAGGAAGTTTGTATGAGAACCATAGAAACGGACCATGCGTTTGTGACGTTCGAAATCGGCAAACCTGGAAACAGGGCAGTCCACAAATCCGAACTTGGGTTCTATTTTTCTTTATGCTGTGTGCTGACTCAGAGGTTTCTCAAAACATAAAAGTTGTAGCTTCTTAAGTCCTTAATGTGCCTGCAAGATTTCAGGTCAAACAGATTAGTGTAGCCCGAGTTATAGCCAAAACACTTGTACCTGTTTTGTACACTAGATTGTGTTACGTTTTTGAATTTTGCTTCTGACCATGCTCTGTCCGTCTTGATAACGTGTGAACTGGGTGTTGATCCCTTCATAATAAATGTAGATCTTGGTCTTAAATTTGAAACAGTATAAAGTGCATCCAAATCTAAGTTCCGTAGCTTCAGTTATGATCAATCCAAGATCGGTTGTCAGAACTGCCTTTGAATTTGGACAGTTCTGACAGGAACTTTGGACCCGTTTTCCCCCATGCTCTGTATTGATTCAGGTTTTGTCTAGAACATAAAAGTTTTATCATTATGACATAGCTTTCCAAACGCCTTTGTAATTTCTTGATTTGGATTTTTGAGCTATGAGTTATGGTCCAGCAAACAAACCCTGTCCGTCACCTTAAAATGCAAATTTCTGGTACTGTTTTCCATAATTTTGACCTACTTCCATTCGGATCTAGATTAAGGTGTCTTCATGAAAATTATAGCCCTTCCTCTTAGCTTCGTAACGGTACCTCATTCACTTTGATCCGACACTCATAGCTTTGATTGTGTTCGAAACAGGTTTTGACACCAAAACGGTTATGCTGCCATTTCCGTTTCCGTATGCCGTTTCCGCACTTGCATGTGCCAATTTTGCCGTTTTGCTTGATTTATGCATTCTAGTAGCCGTTTGTGATATATTGTGATGTACTCTTCTATTTCAGACAGTGGTGAGCTAGACGGTGCCGGTGGGGCCTACTAGTTGGGATACGTGACGTAATCTTCGCATTTTTGCTATACTTGCTTTTTGTGTAAGTATTCAGGTCATTTGTTTGTATACGTTGCTTATGTGTTTTGAGATGAATGTAAGGGTGCTTAGGCGAGGGTGTACTTTATCACACTCGATCTAAACCCTAATTTGCACTTATGTTCCTTTATGAGATGTGTATACATGAATTATTTTGGTGTTGAACCCCTTGAACTTGTAGTTCGGGATGACTTTTGTGGGACCCGATCTCAAGACCTAGATGAACTATTTGAGCCGGCTGGGGTTTGGTCGAAACTAGTCCAACCTAGTCTTGGGGTCACCAAGTTTGTAGGTTCAAATTGTGAACAAAGTTTGTCGGTTCAAGTTGTGAACCAGGTTTGTGAACCGAGCTTGCGAAGCAAGTTCAATTTCGTTTCGTTCGCTCGAGCAAGTTTGTGAGGTGACTGGCCAGTGAGAGTGATAAGGTGTTAGGTGGGAGTACAAGTGGAGTTCTACGGACCTTATTTGTGATCGACGGAGTGTCGGCAGGAGGTCACGCATGGCAAACGACTTGGCTTTGGAGCCAACCCGTATCCTACCATTGTGATGTTACATTTTGGTATTGATGTGAAATATTTGGATTTATATGTTTATTCGAATGTACAATTTATGATTTTACCCCTGTTTACTTACTAAGCATATAGCTTACCGCCTTTCTTGTTGTTTTCCTTAACAGGGGCTGACACGGGGAACTTTTGGCACTGTCACTAGAATAGTTAGGCTTGATTTGTACTAGCCAGACAACTAAGATATTTCTTTTTGTTTTGGTGGTTTGTATAAGGACCCTCCTTAGGGTCTACTTTCTGCTGGTTGTTATCATAATGTAATATAGTGATTTGACTAGCTGCTTTTGGGGATGTAAATAGAACACTTTTGGAGTTGGCTATATTGTGAATAGTATGCTTTTGGTTTATCTAATTTTTATTGTTTTGAAATTTCGAGTCCTGGCACGAGCTAGGCAGGTGTCCCGCCGATACCCTAGGGTTCGCCCTTGGGAGAAGTAGGGGCGTCATAGCATGTATACCTGATTGGTTAAATGTGAAATGTCATTTACTGCTATATATTTTGGTACCCCATTGAGCGTAAACTCACTCCCCTTTTCCGTTATCTTTGTTTTCTTTTCAAGGGACAAACTTGGAACTCATTTTGAACTCATGGTTTTGGAAGAAAGGGTCGAACTAGTGTATACATTATTTTGTTAAGCTCTTTTGCGATCGAAACCCCAATCGTATTTTGAACAGTATGGATACTTTGGCTTGTACTTTAGTTTAGTTAATTTGTTAAAGACTCCGATGTAAATATATGTATAAGTGTTTAACCTTGTCTATTAAGTGTATTCATTTGAGATTATGATTTTATGGTTTGTGTCGCGCCCCACTTTTTGAGAGGTGTGAAAGTAGTGTGTAGGAGATGTATGTGAATATGTGTGAAAGTGAAAATAAAAGGCCGTGGGATTGTAAAATGCGACAGTTTGGCCAAATAAAGGGTTTTAGATAGAAAAGGAGTCGCCACTTAGTATAGAGTTAGGGTGTACCAAGACACCCAAAAAGTGATTTTTTGGAAAAGAAAAGTAAACAAACCCTTTTTAAAGAATTTTTAGGTCTACGTAACCAAAGAAAGGGATCGGGGGTCAATTTATAGATAAGGGAGAAGGCAAAGGCAAAGCCTAAGGCACTCCCTCACCCTAGCCAAAGCTAGTTGCATGACTTAGCCCTTCTTTTCCTAATTCTTCTACCCAAAGTATGTGTTGCATGTTGGATATGACTAATGGATGCGAAAACAAATGCAATCCTAAATCTAAAAATGTTTCTTATGAGGCTTTTTGGTCCCAACCACATGAATTGTGATGGCCAGTAAGGAAAGCCCTCATAGAAGTCATGAATAATGCAAATGGAGACTCAAGTATGAGTGTAAGTGTGCAAATGTAAGAAAAGTGCAAGTAAAATAAAAACAAATGTAAGTGCAAGTGTGCAATTGTAAGAAAAGTGCATGTGTGCAAGTGCAAGGAAAGTGCATATGTGCAAGTGCAAGGAAAGTGCATGTGTGCCAATAGAGAAAATAAAGGTGTTTGTGTGCAAGTGGATGAAAATAAGGTATAATGGTAGTAAGTGCATATAAATGCAATTTGGGTTCAATTTGTGAGGTAGAAAATAAATAAAAGAAAAAGAATGTGCAAACATGGTATATGGATTGAGAAAAATATAAGTAGTGAGAAAATGTGGAAAAAAAAGTAAGGAGGTGATATGATAGAAATGAAAGTGTATGAATCTAGAGGAATGCATCAAGTCGGGTACAGGAATGACTCCTAATTTCACAACTTTAATTTTCCCTTTGATTAGAAGGAAGGACTAGCGTGCTAAGGCTATTTTGTAGCCACACTCGCTCGTTTCCCTTACCGAAAGGGGACTCTCAAGCAAATATACTCTATAACTAGCATGAAGATGCAAAAACCTAGAATGAAAGGGAAAGGGTTGGACGGGCATGCCAAATGCTAAAAAACTAAGAAAAATGCATGAAATGTAGTGAAACATGCAAGTATGTACCAACGAGAGGGGGCGGCCTATTGGGTCTAGTGTTGGACCAGCCCATATCTATGAATTCCAACTAGCGTTGGACTAGTGGAAAACGGGACAATGAGCCACAACTAGCGTTGGACTAGTGTGGTGACGTGCACTCATCCATCATATTCATCTACGACTATAGAAAGCAAGTAGACATGCCAATCACCTATAAACACGTAGCACATAACACTTAGCATGCTCGACTAAATGCAAGAGCCTAATAAAGCAAATTAACACATAGCAACAAAAGCAAGCAATCAAGCTAATGAACCTATTACATTTGCTAGCTAGGCACACGTCTTCAATAGGTCTTCATCAAGTGGTCTCCAAGCCCTATCTATTACAAGCCAAGAGGTGTACACATACCCCATAAATAAAAGAATGACTCAATAAAAGCAAAAGTAAATGAAATAAATGAAAGGAATTAAGGAAAGGCAAGGAAAGCAAAGTAGACATGCAATTCTCACTTAGCACGTTGGATCACATAGAGGGGAGACAAAAAAGGATAAAAGAAGTTATACCTCCCCGTTTGTGATGTTAGTAAAGTGAACAGGACTTAACTTGGGCTAGAGTCACCAAAGAAAGAGATAACTTGGGCAAAAACCATCAAAGCAAGGGATTAATGCACCACTTTAAAGATAAGTAGAACCTTGGAAACTTCTTAAAGAATGGATGATTCGGGAACGAACCTCATATTTAAAAGATAAAAATGAATTGTGAAATTGAATCAATTAAATCATATAAACAACCCACAAGAAGTCAAAAGAATAAAAGACTAGATTGCAAACATTAACAAAGCTTTGTCAAAATTTAAGAAAAAGACAGTTTGGGGACCTATGTGCAATTACATTAGGGACTCAATTGAAAGCATTGAAAGTTTGTAGGGCCATAGTAAAACAAAGGGAGACTTGGGGGGCCAAAGTGCAAATTTTCTGGAAATTATTCATGCAAATGCATGCAACCCAACGTAAAAAAGAAAACATTCTACAACAAAGCAAACCAACTTGCTGCACCTTTGTTCCACTTTCAAATACTAAATTCAGATTTGCTCTCATACTTGAACCCAAAGCTTTCTTGACCCAACATCAAATTTTAAACTAAACAACACCCAAAACAAGAACTTGACATCCGAACTAGCAAAATCATAGGAGGAAATCATGTAAACATAGAAAAACTTCCAGCAAGAAGGCACGATGAAGCTGTCTGCAAGTGAAAGTTTGATGCCTTTCCATTTACAAACGCATATTTATGGTCCGAAAGCAAGACTTTAATCTAGACATCTTTACCTGAAATCAAAATCCTAAACTAAGCAACCAAAAACCAATGTTTACTTCGCTAAAAACAACAAGGAAAACTGAACATAGAATCAGCAAAGAAAACTTGGAGCAGTGAGTGCTTTTACTCATCTACAAAACAAAGTTGGTGCTATGGCCTGCTATTATGCCATACTTTGCTGTAACAAAATGCAGCAAACGCATACATTGGCACCACTTTCAAACAGCCTACAAACCCAAGAAGAAAATCTAGCTAAACAAAACTTCAGTTGCCAACAAGAAACAACTCTACGAACATCGCTGCACCCAAAACAGAATTCAAGACCTGTTGCAGCAGATTTTTATGCATCGACCTTTGGCCGCACACAATCTACAGTCTGGCCATAGAACCATCAAACATTCTGTATTTTTTAACATGAGACCCCTAATTTGAACCCCAGAAAAATCCGAAAGCAAAAGATGCAAACTTTTAGCTATTTTCTGCAGTTATTTCAATCAAAGCTAAGTCTACTCGTGCGAAGAAGAAAAGAAAACTCAGACAAGCTTCACAATAGCCAAAACCCACCGTAATGATCTCAGCCCATCTAAAATCACACGACCCTCATAATATTGCCCAAATCCAGAAGATCTAACCATGTTGCCAATCACAGAAATGCAGAAAAGAAAGAAACTTGCGGCAAACAAAAGCTAGATTCATCGAAAGTTGCTGCCTTTTTAACCAAACCATTTAATCATTGAACATCTACTTGCCCTAAAGCTTTAAAAAAATACATCAGAAACTACAGAAAAATGAACTAACAGATGCATGCGCAAGGAAATAACAAGACGGATGTGATGAACTCAAACCTTCATGAAGCTAAACTGGATTTACCTCAAGACAAGCACACTGTTCCTGGAAATGAAAACCCACTAGATGCCCTTTGCGCTGATGAAGTCGCTTCTCCTGTCCTTGGTTCCTTCTCGCTTGATTTCATTTTCACGCGGCTTCACCTTCCCAGACTTCCTGGTTCTCTCGGTCTCTCCTTCTTGCTCTCGGCTCACACCAAAACCTCTCTCCTTCAAAGATTCTAGCCGTCACTTTCTCCTGGTTCCTCTCTATTTTGTGGTTCTTTCGGTCTCCTTATTTTTCACTCATGCCGCCGTCCCAATCCCTCAGCTCTCTCTCTTGCTCTAGATTTTTCCGCTGTCACTCTGCCCCCGGTTTCTTTCTTTTGCTCACCCAAAAAACCTTCCTAGCCGCCTCCCCCCAGATATGCTTTCTAACCCTTCGCTCTCGCCTCTCTTGTTTCCTCACTCAACCAGCCGCCAACTCTCTTGCTTTGTTTTTTCCGTTCTCTCTGTTTCTGGCTCTCCCGCCGTCAACCTCCTGATTCTACTCCCCAGCCCTTGCTAAACCCTCTAGTTTTCCTTCGCCGCTGTTTTCCTTTCTTTTTCTATCAGCCGTCACCCCAAAACCCTCTTCCTCGCTCCTGAACCCCTTAGCTTTTCTTTTATATCCTATCCAAGCCCCTTAAACCTCATCTCAATGGCTCTAAACAACCTCAGCTCCCTCCCTTATTGTTAGCCATTGATTATGGCTTTGAATTGGAGCCCTTAGATGGATCTTGATGGCCTGTACTCATCTCATCTAACGGAGCCAGAAAAATACAGTAGTAAAAATAGACAAAATGCAAGAAACCGCAGAAGCTATCTCTTTTCCTATTTTCATTTTCATTATTCATTTTTCCCTAACAAACAAAGCAGTAACAGTCAAATAAAAATAAGATTCAAACAAATGAAATGCCCTAAAAAATTTAATTTTGATTGATGGTTTTTTTTTTCTTCCTTTTTCTCTTTTTTCCTTTTCTTCATTTTTTCTGAAATTTAGTATGAAGACAAAAGAAACTAGAACAAAGTAAAACAAATAACAATAATAAAATAAAAATGAAAACCCTAAAATTAAATTCATTAAACAAATAAAGTTAAAAATTTGGTGTCTACAGTTTGCTTCTCTTTGTCTGAGTTTTGGAAAAACTTGAGACAAAGAAGTAGACACCAAATACTCACCTGCGTTATTCGGCTGCGAGCGTCTCGAACGATGGACGCTTTAGAAATGGGGACTGACCCCTTTTGACAAAAGTTTTAAAATGGGACTGATCCAAATAAGAAATTTAAAATCAGGACTAACTCTAGGGGACTGACCCCAATAGAAATTTAAAATCGGGACTGACCCGAGGGGACTGACCCCAACAGAAATTAAAATCGGGACTGATCCCAACAGAAAATTTAAAATCGGGACTGACCCCAACAGAAATTAAAATCGGGACTGAACCGAACAGGAATTTAAACGGGAATGCACGCTAGTGGGACTGACCCACGGCTAATGGCAGTGCAAGTGAAATGCCTTGACAATCGGTTAGTGGGATGAAACCCGAGCCTGCCGTGAAGAAATTTGATTTTTTTTTTGATTTTTTGATTTTTTTTTTATTTTTGATTTGTGATTTTTTTTATTTGATTTGATTTTTTTTATTTGTTTTTTCGTTTCGTTTTTTTTTATTTTTGAAAAACTTTCCAAAGATAATTTGCCTCAGTATGATGAATTGGTCAATGAGATTAAACCCGAGCCTGCCTCAGTTGCACAGAATCCAAACCCAATCGGGATGCTGGCGGCATAAAGTCCAGGCCCAACGGGATCTTTGGGATGTTGGCGGCACGAAACTCAGGCCCAACGGGATGTTGTGATGTTGGTGGCACGAAATCCAGGCCCAACTTAATCTTTGGAATGTTGGCGGCACGAAACTCAAGCCCAACGGGATGTTGTGATGTTGGCGGCACGAAACTCAGGCCCAACTTGATCTTTGAAATGTTGGCGGCACGAAACTCAGGCCCAATGGGATGTTGTGATGTTGGCGGTACGAAATCCAGGCCCAACTTGATCTTTGGAATGTTGGCGGCACGAAACTCAGGCCCAACGGGATGTTGTGATGTTGGCGGCACGAAATCCATGCCCAACTTGATCTTTGGAATGTTGGCGGCACGAAACTCAGGCCCAACGGGATGTTTGGAATGTTGGCGACACGAAACTCAGGCCCAACGGGATGTTGTGATGTTGGCGGCACGAAATCCAGGCCCAACTTGATCTTTGGAATGTTGGCGGTTTGAGATGTTGGCGGCACCAAATCCAGGCCCAACGTGGTGATGTGATGTTGGCGGCACGAAGTCCAGACCCAACGTGATCTTCATTTTTGTTCGGCAAGCTATTTTCTCATCAAGCCACTTTGAGGCTTTCAATTTCTGACATTCCATTGAAACAAACTTCTTTGTCTGGAATCAAGATCGCCGACTGTTCGTTGTTCCATTGTGCTTTCTCAGGGATGACCAGATCCAATTGCGCCTTTAGTAAATCAAAAGATTGTCACTTGCCCAAATCCCATGATTGTGATCATACACTGTGCCCTTTCAAAAATTTGGCATGAAACGTCAGCCTTGGCTCTTTCAAATATCTCTGCTCCGGAGCCTGGTGTTGGCGAAAGCACTTAATGCCCTTTCGGGTTTTTGCTAAGGTCGTTTCCACCCCTTTTGTTTTGTCTTGTGCTTCTTTCTTTCTTTTTTTTTCTTTTTTTCTTTTTGATTTTTCTAATTTTTCCATTTGGGAGAATCTTCTCAAAAATAATTTGCCCCAATTTCCACCAATTAGTGTGCAGCCTATCATTTGATTTGTGTTACGGCATGGTTGCTCCTCCTTAAGGCCTTAATTCGCAAGATTCTGACTTACGCTTCTTCATCGATTTCAAGCCATGAATTTCTGCACAAGGGGTTTACCAAAATACCACATGCACTTAAATTAATGCAAATACTACTCATGGAAAGAACAACGTGATTGATTCGAAAAGTGTCTTGCTTGACTCTTGGGCAAAATCCTCAAACGTGTTACAAAAATTTGCCCCAGCATGGCTTATTTTGCGAAATCTCATGAACAAAAAATTTGCCCCAGTATGGGCCATTTAATTGCAAAACTTGTTTGGGTGATTTTCCATTTATTTGAAACTGTAAGAAACTATGTTTCCTAAAACAAAATTTCATGATGAATTTCTTGAAATAAAACCAAATTACAAGTGATTCCTTCCTTACCTTGGCATTAGTGCTTAGGGTAACGGGTCACCACTTGCAGAACCAATCAAGTAGGCGTTATTTCTGATTTTGAGGTGGCTAAGGAAAATGAGAGGTCAGGATTTGTCCTATTTTTTGTGCCCAAATTGTATGTAATCTCTTCAATACCACATCTTAGTGAAAGCAAAGAGTTTGTCACCCTTATTTCTTAAGAAAACTTAGTCAACGTATAAGCTTTATAGGCTTGCAACAAAATGGGTAGAAGCGATAGCTAAACCTGTGAAAACTGGTTATACCCCCATGATCACAAATGATTGATGGATTTCTTGTGAGCATAATCCTCACTTTGGATTGTCATGAAGGAATAAGTCAACGATGGACTTTATTAGCTTATAATGTGGCTTGAAACGATAGTTGAAGGATAAGTCTTTCAAGGACATTGCACCGAAGATCGTATTTTTCCAAAATTACCCTATTCTGAACTCAAAGATCTCAGAATTTGTTTGTATTCTTCTCATCATTCACCAGGGACTTCAGCGTCGAATTTTTCTGCATTTTCTTGCATTTACTTTTCTTGCTTTGCTTTTTGCCTCTTTTTCCTTTCCCTCAACTTGGTGGGTTTTCACATGGTGAGTAGCGTCAACCCCATACCCAAGCAATTCAGAAATACAGCTAAAATTTTCCGGCATTAGAAATTTTCTTGACAGGGCCATTGCAAAGAACAGAAGTCAGGACTTTCGGCTTTTGTAATGGGGTCTGGTAGGGTGTTTAGAAAAAGTTAAGGCTTGAAGGTAGATTTCAAGAGTGGTTTAAGTAATCTGAGATCGCATTGTTGTGCCAACCCTATTTTAGGGTTAAATCAAGACTTGCCCTAGTGTGGGGTTTGCGATTCTCAGGGGTTGCCAAATGAAGTATTTTATTCTTAAGGTTCAAAAGGGATAACTAGGGATAGAATGCTTGATCGGAAAAGAAGAGGGCCTGACTTTTATTCTGTTCCTTACAATAACTCTGAAAGGAAACTTTCATTAATGGAAAATTTCTGGCATGTATCTGAATTAACTGACTGAGAAAGACCCTTGTTCATCCATATCTGTGAAACATAGGCGGTCCCTGCGGACAAATCTCTTCCTTTTCTTCTTTTTTTTTCGAAAATTGGAACCCAAGTGGAATCAAATTTCCCCAATTTGCGGTTCCCTCCTTATTCTAGCATTTTTGCTTTTCCCCTTTTTGGAAAATTCTGCAATCTCCCTCCCCAATGCGGGGTACGATCGTAAGTGCTTTGAAAAGAACCACCCATTTTAGCTCAAAGGAGGATGCAAGGGGTAGAACAGTGTTTAGGTTGTAGAAACGATGGCCAAAACATCATTCTTACGCTTCATGACAACCAAAGTAGCGAATTGCTCATTGAAAATCCATTTCCTTTTGATATTTGAAAATCTTCTGATGCAGGGTAATGATCATTAGGGCTCTTATTTGAAACGAAATTATTCTTTCAAAGGCTCAAATGAGAGAGCAAATGATAAAATGTGTATAGGTAGAGAAACGAATGCTCAAAGTATCATTCCAAATTTTCAAAACAAACAAGAATAATGCACATTTTTGCTTTCACTTAGATGTGAGTTGAATATAATTAGACACAGCGGACATTTTCAAGCCAAGGTTGCCCCAATTTGCAATTTATCAATCAATGTGACTAATTTTATTTTGGGATGCTTTTGTGCAGGAGAAAAGGTATCTCATTGGGCCTTTTGAGTGACCGATCAATTTGAGTGGCTTCTTTTTTAATTCTGGACACTCTTATTGTACAGTTTGGATCACTAATCTTGTGAATTTTCAGGCAGGAGGTTGAGGAAATCTCAACTTGGTCTTATTTCTTAAAATTCATCATGAAATCTCCAATGAACAAAAGAAAGAATGAAACGTACATGATTATATACAAAACAATAATTGTCTAAAGCTTTATTACTGAAAAAGTTTAGAACAAAATTTCTTGTTTAATACAAATGAGAAGAAGAAAAAAAAACTTCTAAAGAGCTCCACATAATACAATTTCTTTTGGGCCAAAAAGGTATTAACAAAATCAAATAAACAGAATTTTCCTTTGAAAAATAATTGCAAAATCTCTCGGACTTTAGCCTAGAGCCTTCAGATGGATGTTCCATGTTTTCATTGTATGGTCTACCCAAGAATCAGATAATACTTGTAGTTCTCAAATTTTAGCAGACATAGAAAAATATTTTCACCTTATTAAAGCATTTTTATGAATGCAGGGGAGGGGAGAAAACAAAAGAAAAATACCCCGAGTTAGTAGGCAAAACTGCAAAATCGGTATGCATGTCCTATGGGGGAACCCTTTTATGCAAAGGGTAGGCCTAGTATGAAAATGTAATCCTCTAAGGTAGGCACCATACAATACCTGATGAATCCGATCAACTGATTGAGTGAAAAAAAATGATTTGAAAAAATTGGCCAATTGGAGTGAGAAGAGACATTTGTCTTAAAAAAATGAGGACAAAGTCCGAATGGATTGCTTGCTTTGGTCGACGCATAATGTGCCAAAAGGGGTAAAATGGTCAAATTCATGAAATTTGAAAATTTATTGAAAATTGAATGGATAACCCTAAAAATGAATTAAACTAATCAAATGAATGAAATCAATTGATTAAGCGAAATGATGATTTATTCAAAATCGACCGAATTGCCCTAAAAATAGGTAAATTGGTCAAATGTATCGGATGATTTATTCAAAATTGATAAGATCACCCTAAAAAGGGTAAAGTGGTCAAATGCATTGAATGAAATTTGATTATTTGTTCAAAAAATCGACCAGATCACCCTGAAAAGGGTAAATTGGTCAAATGAATTGAATAAAATTTATGGTTTATTAAAAAATGGGTTGAATTGTCCACCCATTGGTAATTTTCAAAAATTCATTGTGATGCATTAGTCTATGAGCCTCTTAAAAATCAAAATTTGGCCTCAATACATTTATCGTCTCAAGAATGAGGAATCATTTGTGAATTTCTTTAAGTCAATGTCCTTTAAGCAAGGGATTTTTACCAACCATGTTAAAAATGGCCAAAAGATGATCGTTAGATGCTCATATTCCAATGCGCAAAAATTGCTTTGCCGTCTTCGAAAAGATCGGGTCCTACCTTACCCCGTGCACTACCCCTTCAGATAATACAAAATATAAACGTGCACGTCTCATTGGATTATATATCCGAGACACAGGGCAGTTTAATCCTAGCACGGGATCCCCTAAATGGCATTCCCTTCTAGGGTTTATGCATGATGCCAGTTTATTAAAGCAATAAAACATGCAATTTGAAATGGAAACGTGACCTAAGGAGCCCTTTATATGGCAGGATAGGCCTAAAAATGACATGCCATTATTAATTTACGAATGAAATATACCGAAATTTCTAAACGTGCAATAGCCTATCTATAAGGGTAGGTCCTAAAAAAGGATCATGCCAGACCTCTTATTTCCTAACGTTTGTGAATGCAAAAGATAAGAAACAAGGAAACGTTAGTTCAACACATAATCACATAACACGTTGGACAATTAGATGATATAAAAAGCAACAAAGAATAAGGAAAGAGAGGTAGGACCCCTCCCCTCATGAATAGTGTCCCTAATAGGGTAAGGCAGACTCTACCCTAGGTAAACTACTATGGATGCATGAGGTATTGGCTCACTAATGCATCTAGACTCGATAGGTCATAGGTCCCCGAGCCTTCAGACTTGGAAACCAAGGGTCATCAATCCCAGGGTTCTTTGTCGGTGGCTCGAGCGATTTCCCAAACACCGCTACGCACACATCATGTCACGGCTACGTGTTTGAGTGAATCTATCAAAAATCCTCAACCTTCGACTAAAAGCTAAAGGCTATCAACCCAAAGCTTAAAGCGGAAGATTGAGTGACCCATCGGATCATGCTACACACACATCGTGTCGTGATCACACGTCCAAGTGGGTCGCCTAATCCTAATAGGGTGGAGTGGCGTGACAAGCCACTAAAAGAAAAATAAAGGAGGGATAAATAATAAAGCGTATGCACGTATGCTAGTGCTCGTTTGGAGGGGAGGGATCGAGAACCAACGCGAGGCTCTAGGGTAATATCCCCCCACCCAAATGCAATGCAAAGCGCGAGATAAAACAAGTAAACCATACATCCAAGCAACCAATCATACATACGTGAGTGAAGGAGTAGTTTGATACGCACGCGAGGCAAAAGGTCCTAAAATGGAAAATACAACCCTAATATCCAAATGCTACGCATAACAAGGGTAGAAAACGGAAAAGAATGGCTAAATCAAATACTTGGACCCACTTAGGAGGTCCCCAGTGGAGTCGCCAATCTGTCGCGCCCCACTTTTTGAGAGGTGTGAAAGTAGTGTGTAGGAGATGTATGTGAATGTGTGTGAAAGTGAAAATAAAAGGCCGTGGGATTGTAAAATGCGACGGTTTGGCCAAACAAAGGGTTTTAGATAGAAAAGGAGTCGCCACTTGGTATAGAGTTAGGGTGTACCAAGTCACCCAAAAAGTGATTTTTTGGAAAAGAAAAGTAAACAAACCCTTTTTAAAGAATTTTTAGGTCTACGTAACCAAAGAAAGGGATCGGGGGTCACATTTGATAAGGGAGAAGGCAAAGGCAAAGTCTAAGGCACTCCCTCACCCTAGCCAAAGCTAGTTGCATGACTTAGCCCTTCTTTTCCTAATTCTTCTACCCAAAGTATGTGTTGCATGTTGGATATGACTAATGGATGCGAAAACAAATGCAATCCTGAATGTAAAAATGTTTCTTATGAGGTTTTTTGGTCCCAACCACATGAATTGTGATGGCCAGTAAGGAAAGCCCTCATAGAAGTCATGAATAATTCAAATGGAGACTCAAGTATGAGTGTAAGTATGCAAATGTAAGAAAAGTGCAAGTAAAATAAAAACAAATGTAAGTGCAAGTGTGCAAATGTAAGAAAAGTGCATATGTGCAAGTGCAAGGAAAGTGCATGTGTGCCAATAGAGAAAATAAAGGTGTTTGTGTGCAAGTGGATGAAAATAAGGTATAATGGTAGTAAGTGCATATAAATGCAATTTGGGTGTAATTTGTGAGGTAGAAAATAAATAAAAGAAAATGAATGTGCAAACATGGCATGTGGATTAAGAAAAATATAAGTAGTGAGAAAATGTGAATAAAAAAGTGAGGAGGTGATATGATAGAAATGAAAGTGTATGAACCTAGAGGAATGCATCAAGTCGGGTACGGGAATGACTCCTAACTTCACGACTTTAATTTTCCCTTTGATTAGAAGGAAGAACTAGCGTGCTAAGGCTATTTTGTAGCCACACTCGCTCGTTTCTCTTACCGAAAGGGGACTCTCAAGCAAATGTACTCTATAACTAGCATGAAAATGTAAAAACCTAAAATGAAAGGGAAAGGGTTGGAGGGGCATGCCAAATGCTAAAAAACTAAGAAAAATGCATGAAATGTAGTGAAACATGCAAGCATGTACCAACGAGAGGGGATGGCCTATTGGGTCTAGCGTTGGACTAGTGTGGTGACATGCACTCATCCATCATATTCACCTACGACTATAGAAAGCAAGTAGACATGCCAATCACCTATAAACACGTAGCACATAACACTTAGCATGCTCGACTAAATGCAAGAGCCTAATAAAGCAAATTAACACATAGCAACAAAAGCAAGCAATCAAGCTAATGAACCTATTACATTTGCTAGCTAGGCACACGTCTTCAATAGGTCTTCATCAAGTGGTCTCCAAACCCTATCTATTACAAGCCAAGAGGTGTACACATACCCCATAAATAAAAGAATGACTCAATAAAAGCAAAAGTAAATGAAATAAATGAAAGGAATTAAGGAAAGGCAAGGAAAGCAAAGTAGACATGCAATTCTCACTTAGCACGTTGGATCACATAGAGGGGAGACAAAAAAGGATAAAAGAAGTTATACCTCCCCGTTTGTGATGTTAGTAAAGTGAACAGGACTTAACTTGGGCTAGAGTCACCAAAGAAAGAGATAACTTGGGCAAAAACCATCAAAGCAAGGGATTAATGCACCACTTTAAAGATAAGTAGAACCTTGGAAACTTCTTAAAGAATGGATGATTCGGGAACGAACCTCATATTTAAAAGATAAAAATGAATTGTGAAATTGAATCAATTAAATCATATAAACAACCCACAAGAAGTCAAAAGAATAAAAGACTAGATTGCAAACATTAACAAAGCTTTGTCAAAATTTAAGAAAAAGACAGTTTGGGAACCTATGTGCAATTACATTAGGGACTCAATTGAAAGCATTGAAAGTTTGTAGGGCCATAGTAAAACAAAGGGAGACTTGGGGGGACAAAGTGCAAATTTTCTGGAAATTATTCATGCAAATGCATGCAACCCAACGTAAAAAAGAAAACATTCTACAACAAAGCAAACCAACTTGCTGCACCTTTGTTCCACTTTCAAATACTAAATTCAGATTTGCTCTCATACTTGAACCCAAAGCTTTCTTGACCCAACATCAAATTTTAAACTAAACAACACCCAAAACAAGAACTTGACATCCGAACTAGCAAAATCATAGGAGGAAATCATGCAAACATAGAAAAACTTCCAGCAAGAAGGCACGATGAAGCTGTCTGCAAGTGAAAGTTTGATGCCTTTCCATTTACAAACGCATATTTATGGTCCGAAAGCAAGACTTTAATCTAGACATCTTTACCTGAAATCAAAATCCTAAACTAAGCAACCAAAAACCAATGTTTACTTCGCTAAAAACAACAAGGAAAACTGAACATAGAATCAGCAAAGAAAACTTGGAGCAGTGAGTGCTTTTACTCATCTACAAAACAAAGTTGGTGCTATGGCCTGCTATTATGCCATACTTTGCTGTAACAAAATGCAGCAAACGCATACATTGGCACCACTTTCAAACAGCCTACAAACCCAAGAAGAAAATCTAGCTAAACAAAACTTCAGTTGCCAACAAGAAACAACTCTACGAACATCGCTGCACCCAGAACAGAATTCAAGACCTGTTGCAGCAGATTTTTATGCATCGACCTTTGGCCGCACACAATCTACAGTCTGGCCATAGAACCATCAAACATTCTGTATTTTTTAACATGAGACCCCTAATTTGAACCCCAGAAAAATCTGAAAGCAAAAGATGCAAACTTTTAGCTATTTTCTGCAGTTATTTCAATCAAAGCTAAGTCTACTCGTGCGAAGAAGAAAAGAAAACTCAGACAAGCTTCACAATAGCCAAAACCCACCGTAATGATCTCAGCCCATCTAAAATCACACGACCCTCATAATATTGCCCAAATCCAGAAGATCTAACCATGTTGCCAATCACAGAAATGCAGAAAAGAAAGAAACTTGCGGCAAACAAAAGCTAGATTCATCGAAAGTTGCTGCCTTTTTAACCAAACCATTTAATCATTGAACATCTACTTGGCCTAAAGCTTTAAAAAAATACATCAGAAACTACAGAAAAATGAACTAACAGATGCATGCGCAAGGAAATAACAAGACGGATGTGATGAACTCAAACCTTCATGAAGCTAAACTGGATTTACCTCAAGACAAGCACACTGTTCCTGGAAATGAAAACCCACTAGATGCCCTTTGCGCTGATGAAGTCGCTTCTCCTGTCCTTGGTTCCTTCTCGCTTGATTTCATTTTCACGCGGCTTCACCTTCCCAGACTTCCTGGTTCTCTCGGTCTCTCCTTCTTGCTCTCGGCTCACACCAAAACCTCTCTCCTTCAAAGATTCTAGCCGTCACTTTCTCCTGGTTCCTCTCTATTTTGTGGTTCTTTCGGTCTCCTTATTTTTCACTCATGCCGCCGTCCCAATCCCTCAGCTCTCTCTTTTGCTCTAGATTTTTCCGCCGTCACTCTGCCCCCGGTTTCTTTCTTTTGCTCTCCCAAAAAACCTTCCTAGCCGCCTCCCCCCAGATATGCTTTCTAACCCTTCGCTCTCGCCTCTCTTGTTTCCTCACTCAACCAGCCGCCAACTCTCTTGCTTTGTTTTTTCCGTTCTCTCTGTTTCTGGCTCTCCCGCCGTCAACCTCCTGATTCTACTCCCCAGCCCTTGCTAAACCCTCTAGTTTTCCTTCGCCGTTGTTTTCCTTTCTTTTTCTATCAGCCGTCACCCCAAAACCCTCTTCCTCGCTCCTGAACCCCTTAGCTTTTCTTTTATATCCCATCCAAGCCCCTTAAACCTCATCTCAATGGCTCTAAACAACCTCAGCTCCCTCCCTTATTGTTAGCCATTGATTATGGCTTTGAATTGGAGCTCTTAGATGGATCTTGATGGCCTGTACTCATCTCATCTAACGGAGCCAGAAAAATACAGTAGTAAAAATAGACAAAATGCAAGAAACCGTAGAAGCTATCTCTTTTCCTATTTTCATTTTCATTATTCATTTTTCCCTAACAAACAAAGCAGTAACAGTCAAATAAAAATAAGATTCAAACAAATGAAATGCCCTAAAAATTTTAATTTTGATTGATGGTTTTTTTTTCTTCCTTTTTCTCTTTTTTCCTTTTCTTCATTTTTTCTGAAATTTAGTATGAAGATAAAAGAAACTAGAACAAAGTAAAACAAATAACAATAAAAAAATAAAAATGAAAACCCTAAAATTAAATTCATTAAACAAATAAAGTTAAAAATTTGGTGTCTACAGTTTGGTAAGCATGTTCTCACCTTAGTAGTCTCCGATTGTTCATTTTCTTTGGATCCTATCGCGCAGAATATAGGGTTTTGTGATTCGTCCACGTAGTCCTGGTGAGAGTTGGGCAGGCGGTCCGCTAAACCCTTTGGTTCGCTTTAGGAGGAGGTGGGGCCGTCACAGTCTAGCTATTAAGGGGTATGATGTTATCATAGGTATAGATTGGTTAGCTCGCTACCACGTTCAATTGAATTGTAAGATGAAAACGATAGAGTTATGTATTCTGGGAGAGGCAACCCTAAAATTGGATGTAAGTGATAGACTAGTCTCGTTTGCTCTTATTTCAGGAATTCGATTTAGGAAATTATTGAGTAAGAGAGTTCAAGGATATTTAGCATTTTTTATAAACACTCATGAGGATAAGGTGAGATTGGAAGAGATGCCAGTAGTAAAGGAATATCAAGACGTTTTTTTTTGAGGAACTAGAGCCATTGCTGCCAAAAAGAGAGATAGCATTTAAAATTGATGTGGTTCCAGGGGTAAGACCTATCTATAAGGCATCTTATAGAATGGCTCCAACTAAATTGAAAGAATTAAAATTGCAATTGCAGAATTTACTAGAGCGAGGCTTTATTAGAGAAAGTGATTCTCCGTGGGGAGTTTCAGTGTTATTTGTTAAGAAAAAGGATAGGAGTTTGATATTGTGTATAGATTACCAAGGTTTGAATGATGTCACTGTTAAAAACAAGTACCCTTTGCCCCACATTGATGAATTGTTCGACCAATTGCAAAGGGCAGTATTATTTTCAAAATTGGATCTCGGGCAGGATTATTATCAATTGAGAATTTTGGAAAAAGATATACCTAAGATTGTCTTTAATTCAAGATACGTGCACGTTGAATTTGCCGTGATGTTGTTTAGGTTAACTAATGCTCCTGCAGCCTTCATGGACTTAATGCACCAAGTCTTTAAACCTTATTTAGATCAATTTGTGATGGTATTTATTGATGATATGCTGGTGTACTCTAAGATTTTGGAAGATCATGAGAAACAATTGAGGATTGTCTTGCAAATCTTGAGAGAACATCAACTGTATACTAAGTTCAACAAATGTGAGTTTTGATTGAAGGAAGTAACTTTTCTAGGTCATATAATCTCCAACGAAAGAATTAAGGTGGATCCGGCCAAAGTAGAAGCAGTTTCTAAGTGAAAGCAACCGGAAAACCCAACTGAAGTTTGAAATTTCTTAGGGTAATAGGGTATTACCATAGGTTTATCAAGGATTTTTTTAAGATTGCGGGACCCTTAATCAAGTTGACTAAGAAAGGTGAAAAGTTCATGTGGAGTTCTAAATGTGATGAAAGTTTTCAAGGGTTAAAGAGATGATTGACAAGAGCACCTGTCTTGGCCTTACCTAGTAGAAAAGATAATTTTGTGGTTTACACAGATACTTCAAAGGAAGGCTTGAGGTGTGTGTTGATGCAAAATGAAAATGTGATTTTGTATGCCTCTCAGAAGTTAAAACCTCATGAGAGAAATTAGCCAACTCACGATCTGGAGTTGGCAGCAGTGGTGTTTACGTTGAAGAAGTGGAGACACTATATATATGGGGTGACGTTTGAATTCTTTACTGATCACAAGAGTCTTAAGTACTTGTTTTTTCAAAAAGAGTTGAACTTACGACAACGTAAATCAGTGGAGTTTTTGAAAGATTATGACTATATGATTAATTTCCACCTAGGAAAAGCGAATGTGGTAACTGATGCCTCAAGTCGTAAAGTGCAAGTAACTGGATTGATGATAAAAGAATTGTACCTGTTAGAAGAAATTAGTGTTTGGAACCCTTGCCTTGAGCAAAGAAAGATAATCTTTGAGAACATTGTTGTGAGATCTACCTTATTAGATCATATTAAGAAGGCACAGGAGAAGAATCTTGAAGTACAAAAGTGGTTAGAGAAAATTCAAAAGGGGGAAACGTCGGATTTTAATTTGAGATCTAATGGAGTACTAAGGTTCTGAAATCGTATAGTAGTGCCAAAGGATGAAGGACTAAAAAGAAAATTTTAGAAGAAACTCACCGTTCCAAGTACACGATGGGAGAATATGAAGAAAAAAATTGCCCAATTTATTAGACTTGTTTGATTTGCTAGCAGGTTAAACCCGAACATCAGAAACCCTCTGACCTATTGCAATCTTTGGAGATACCTAAAAGGAAATGAAAAAATATCACCATGAATTTTGTATCTGGATTACCAAGAATACAAAAAAGTCATGACGCCATTTGGGTGATAGTGGATAGATTGACCAAATCTGCTCATTTTCTGCCAATTAATGTAAAGTACTCATTAGAGAAGCTAGTGAAGTTGTATTTAGATGAAATTACAAGGTTACATGGGATATCAATAAGTATAGTGTCCGATCAAGACTCTCGATTTATTTTTCGATTCTGGCGAAAGATGCAAGAGATGCTAAGAACTAAATTGAACTTTAGTACTACCTACCACCCACAGACAAATGGACAGTCAGAGAGAATGATTCAAACTCTTGAGGACATGCTAAGATTGTGTATTTTGGATTTTGGAGAAAGTTGGAGTCAGTACTTAACATTGGTAGAGTTTGCTTATAATTATAGCATTCATTCATCTATTCAAATGGCTCCTTATGAGGCCTGTTTATGATCGAAAGTGTCGATCTCTGATTTATTGGGATGAAGTAGGAGAAAAAAAAGTTTTAGACCCAACTACAGTACCATGGATTGAAGAGGTGTACGAAAAGATAAAGTTGATATGCCAAAAAATTCAAACAGCTCAGAGCGGCCAAAAAAGTTACACAGATAATCGAAAGAAGAATTTGGAGTTTGCAGTTGGAGACCAAGTTTTCCTTAAGATCACTCCCTTAAAAGCAAGTTTGTTGGCAGGCAGAGGAAGTTGCAATCAAGATTTGTAGGACTCTATAAAATTCTCCAAGTGTGGGAAACATGGCATATGGATTAGCTACCACCAAGTTTGTCTCGAATCCATAATGTTTTTTATGTATCTATGCTCAAGAAATACCATCCAAATCCATCCCATATACTTCAGTCGGAGTGTATTGAGATTGATGAGGCATTAAACTATGAAGAGAAACCAGTGAAGCTTTTGGACTGAAAAGTGAAAGAACTGAGAAATAAACAAATCCCTTTGATAAAAGTCTTATAGAAGAATCACGGAATAGAGGAAGTAACTTGGGAGATAGAAGAAGAGATTCGAAAGAAATATCCAAACCTATTTTCGAATCAAGGTATGAATTTCGTGGACGAAATTCCTTTTAATGGGAAGCGGATGTAAGGGCTCGCACTTTTATTCTTAATTTCACCTATTTTAAATTATTTGCATTGGCATGTCATTTAATTTTATTACTTTAGTATAAACTTTACTTAAATCATATCTTTATCGCTTATGCATCAAAAATTTTTCAAAAAGGTCGCACCGGCACGACTTATTGGTGAATTTGGCCGAAATCCTAGGAGACTATAAATTGAGACATTAGTAAAGTTAAAAAAGATTTTGGAAGTTAAAAGAAGGTTAATGAGCCAAGGGTGGATAGTAAGAAAGTTTAAGTGGGAGACACTATTGGATACTATTCATAGTTGACCTTGCAAATGTTTCTTGTGGCTTGTATATTACCTCCAAAAACAATCAAAAGACCTTCATTTTTTTCTCTTGCCTGGCCGAAACTTGAGAGAGGAAGTGATGGAGATAAATTTCATCCTTCTTGAATATTTTGAAGATCCAAACTTTCCTTCCACCAATCTACTTGCACCTTTGGAAAATCTTGAGCGAAAGAGACTCCTAAGGGTTGATCTTGCCCTTGAGTTAATCTTACTAGGGTTTGAAACTTAGAAGAGGTGGGTGACTAATCTATTTCACTCTTTTGTTTTCAAACAATTGTGGACTAGATTCTAGTAGACTTGTGGCTTGAAAGATTGAATCTTTGATGGGTTTCTCTGAAACCTTGCTTTAGGTAGAAGACTTGAGGAAAAATTTCTTGTGCGTCCATGGCAAGTTAGGTAAAGGACTTGAGATTCATCCTTGTACTTTTGAGATGAATGTTGTGATAGATTTTAGTACTTTAAAACTTGATATTGTGGCTTGTATGCATATTCTTGGTGTCGTGCCCCATTTTTAAAAATGAAAAATAATAAAGTTTATAAAAATGAATTTTGGATTTATTTCGAGTGAAAAATGAGTTTTTGATTTTAGAAAAATGAATAAAGAAAATGGGCCTAATAATGGGGTTTGAAAGTGCGACGATTTGGCCTCAGATTATAGTTTAAAAAGGGTTTTTGAATAAAAATCGGAGTCGCCACTTGGTATTGAGTTAAGGTGTACCAAACACCTAAAAATGAATTTAAAAAAAAAAGTAGAAAACCATTTTTAAACAATTCCAAGTCTACGAAAATCAGAGAAAAAGATTCGGGAGTCACATTTGAAGAAAGAGAAAGCAAGAATAAAAATCCAAGACACCCTTTCAACCTAACCAAGACTAGTTGCGTGATTTAGTCAAAGATTTTCTTATTTAAATCTAAAAATTTATCACATTTGGATGTACCATACGAATGCAAACTCTAAGTATCGGAGGGTCAAAATATCTCTCCAAAACTTAATTGGTGCCAATCACATTAATTATAATGCCCAATAGAGACTCTTTGAAGAGATCACGAATAATGCAAAACTATGAGACTCTAAGAAAAGAAAAAGAAAATAATAATATATAGATATACATGACCTAAAGAGATGCATCATAACAGGTACGGGAAACTAATGTTCGTGACTAGATTTTCCCTTTAATAAAGGGAATACGAGTGTGCTAAGATTAAAGAGTCAAACTCGTCCATATCTCATATTTAAGGGGTATGTTTTCCTAATCTAATCAAGCAAATGTATTAACCTATCTCAAATTTTCCCTACATAAAATGCAAATCTAATGTCATGTCTCATGCATAAAATTATATAAAGGAAAATATAAAAATAGGGGATATGGATATAAGAGGGAATATGGGATAAGGGATGTGTGTATAAGGGGAACATGCAAAAAATGATTAAAAAAACCCTAAAAAGTGAAAAATATGCATGAAATGAAGTGATTTTATCACACAATCATGATCTAACGCTCGAAGGGCTCCTAAGGATCTAGCGTTAGACTAGCCCATATTTCTATTTTCTCACTAGTGTTGAACTAGTGAAAAATCGAACAAGGAAATCACAACTAGCATTGGACTAGTGTGGCATCGGGAAGTGGATCACTACTTGCTTTGGACCAGTGTGATATCACGTCATACATTAATTATAACTAACAAATAATATAAAGCAAAATAAAGCAAGTAAAGACATAATATCACATAAACACATAATACATAATCATGATATCTAGATGCAAGACGCTAACAAAGTGGTAACACATAGCACATAAGCATGCAAACCACACAAAGCAAAAACAAAGCAAATAAAGCCCTAAATATTACACTTGGGGCCCTATCTACAATCTAGGGGGAATAAAATAAAATAAATAGATAAATCCCTAACTATTACATATTCTATCGAAATACAGATCTTGAACCGCCTAACTATTACAACTTAGCATTTAAATGTCCTTTAAATGATTAAAATCAAACTAAAATAAATATACAAAATCAAAACAATTAAAGCGAATAAATAAATGAAATGAAAACATTTAATAGACATGCAATCACACACAAAAGTCACATAGGACATATAGGATCAAATAAAGGATAGATTATACCTCCGTTAACTTGGCGCCCTAAGGAAACAGAATTACTTATTGACCCTCCAAAAACAAATAAAAAGATCAAGGCATCACTTTAATTAACAAATAATAATAAAAAATGAAAATAAACGTGAAATTTAATCAATTGAATCATGTAAACGACCTGCATTTAAGAAGTTAAAACAAGCAGGTACGCAATTGCGAAAATTAACAAAGTTTTGGGGTCAACATTAAAAAAATAAAGTTTAGGGACCTATTTGCAATTAAATTAAGAACCTAATTGAAAGAAATTAAAAGTATTTAGAGCCATAGTGAAATTAAATAAAGTAGAGGGACTAAACTGTAAAATCATTTCTGGTCTTCCTAACCTAACAGGTCACTTTGGCCATTTCCCATTTGCGGGCCAAAGACCCTCTTAGCCTATCCGAAACTCAGAGCCAAAGAAATGGGACAGTCAACTATTCTAACCGCAAAACTTTCTAACAAACTGATCCTTTAGCCCAAGACAAATCCAAAGAAGAAAATAAACCAAATCCACTTTTACAAACCCAACCAAATAACCTCTTAGCCCAAATCACCTATTTCACTAAAACCCAACATAATCAAATCAACTAAAATTATTAAGCCACAATTATGACCTAAAATCAAAAATTAATCTATCCAAAAGACTACTTAAAAATATTAAAAGGTGATTAAAATCTAAAAGGGTGAAATGAGTCAATTTTTCCAATTTTCGGATCCTATCAGAATTATATGGAAAATCCAGGGTTTAAACTACAAAAAATTCCGAAAAAATCAGAGCTTCGAAAGACAACCAAAATAGGGACCTAATTGAAAAATCTACACAGTTTTGCGGTCGAATTGTGAAGTTCCAAAAACTTTAGGGTTAAATCACAAAGAAGGAAACAAATGGAGGGACTGAAATTACAAATTGAGACAAGTAGTCATCTTCCCCAAACTGATTCAACATCAGTTGCCATTTTCGTCCTTCCTTGTGAAGGAAAACTACCAGAAAGATCAAATGAAATTCGCGCCAGCCTCATCTCACACAATCTCATAACATCAAATTGAATCCATACAAAAGGAACACCAAGCAAAAGAGAAACAAAACAGATGCCAAACGAACCCATTCGAATCCTTCAAAAACTCTCATTTGTTTCATAAAAATCAACTATTTTGACAAGCATGGACTGACCGAACGTATGCAAAACAGAAATCAATTCGTCTTTCAAGCCAAAATCTCAGTTGGGCATTTCATCAAGCAACAAATGGGCATTAAGATTTCACCGATTCCCTACTCAATTGACGTTATAATCAGCCCCAAAATTGTCAGAAAACAAGGAAATCCAATTCCAGTCATCATTAAAACATACATACTCCAAATTCGCGAATAACCAACAGGAAATTGCACCAAATGAAACCACGGAAAACCCATTTTAAAAGCTGGAGAAGAACTGAAATTTTTAGAAAAAACAATGAAACTCATAGTGCTCTTGTTCGGTGAAGAATCGCAGGTAGTATTGGCAGATTCCGGTGGTGGCAGAGGCAACAGCAACCAGTTGCGGGTTCCCTTGTTTCCTTGGATTCCTTTTGCTCTGTTCTTTTTCTTTTCCTTTGCTTCTGGACGAAGCTCTCTGTTTCTCAGCCCCAAAAGACCTCTTTTTTTTTTTTCCTTTTCTCCTCAGCCGAGAGCTCTCTCTCGGTTCCCTCACTCTGCCCGAAAAACTCCCCAATTTCCCCAACTCTTTCTGTTTTTTGTTCCTTGAAAGCTCTCAAGCTTTCTTTTTCTGTTCTTTTTCTCTCTTCTCAAACCCCCTCCCAATTTTGCCGTTTCTTGTTCTCTGTTTTTCCTCCGCCCCCAAAGCCCCTTTCTTTTCCCTCTAGTCTGCCGCCTTCTTTTTCTTTGGTTTTCTTTGCTTTTTCTTTTTTCTTTCCTCAAGTACTCCCGCTCAGCCTTCTCCCTATTTCTTCCTTGTCCGCCGCCCCTCTTATTCTTTCCCCCTTGCTCTGTTTTTTCTCCGCTGAAGCCTTTTCCTCTTTTTTAATTCCCGTCGCTGCTTTTCTATTTCTCCCCCCAAAAATCCCTAGCCGCCAGCCTTTTTTGTTGTTTTTTTTTTGTTTTCCCCGAAATTTTCTAAGCCAACCAAGTGTTCCAACACCTCACCTTCTAGTTGTTATGTTGTCAAAGAAAATAAAGGGACACGTGTTCCCATTGCACGTGCTCCATTTGTATATTGCATGTGTTAGACTTGTCATTTTTCTTTATTTTTTCTTTTCTCTTTTTTTCTTGTTCTTTTTTTCTTTTCTGAAATTTAGTGTAAAAAATGCTTTTAAAAGAAAAGAAAATGATGAATCTTAATGTACCAAAAATAAGAATGAACACCAATTACTATTTGCAACCTTAGATCAAATAAAATAATAAATATGGAAACAAGAATAATAATAATAATAAAAATAAAAATAAAAGAAAAAAGCTAAAATTGAATTAAATAAAAAAATGAAGCTAAAATTTAATTAAATAAAGTTTAAAATTGAATTAATGAAATTTTGTTGTCTACAGTTTGCCTCTCTTTGTCCGAATTTCGAAAAGACTCGAGACAAAGACGTAGACATCAAATACTTATCTGTATTTATTCGGTCTCGAACTGAAACATGAAAAGGTCAGCGGGATAAAACCCAGACCTGCCATGACATCGGTCAGTGGGATACAACCCTAAGCTTGCCGAAATTCCAAATCCAATATGACAAAACGGTTAGTGGGATACCACCCAAGCCTACCAATATTCCAAATTCGATACGATAAAACAGTCAGTGGGATACAACCCAAGCCTGCCTAAATTTCACCTTCAACATAATAAAATGGTTAGTGGGATATTACCCAAGCCTACTGACATTCCAAATTCGATACGATAACATGGTCAGTAGGATACAACCCAAACCTGTCGAAATTTCACCTTCAACATGATAAAACGGTTAGTGGAATACTACCCAAACCTACCGACATTCCAAATTCGATACGATAAAACGGTCAGTGGGATACAACTCAAGCCTGCCTAAATTGGTGGCATAAAATCCAAACCCAATGTGATGTTGGTGGCACAAAATCCAACCCCAACGTAACGCTTGTGATGTTAGTGGTACAAAATCCAAGTCTAACGTGATATTTATGATGTTGGTGGCACAAAATCCAAACCCAACGTGACGTTTGTGATGTTAGTGGCACAAAATCCAAACCCAACGTGATGTTTGTGCTGTTGGTGGCACAAAATCCAAGTCCAATGTGATATTTGTGATGTTTGTGGTACAAAGTCCAAGCCCAACGTGATATTTGCGATGTTGGTGGCACAAAATCCAAACCCAATGTGATATTTGTGATGTTGGTGGCATAAAATCCAAGCCCAACATGATGTAAATGGTCAGTGGAATAAAACCCAATTCTGGCTATTCAATTGGTGCTTCACTTGGTCAGTGGGATGACTACCCAAGCTTACCTTCACTTGGTCCTTCACTTGGGAAGATTCGAAATCCAATATGCTAAAACAGTCTTAAGATAACTTTTGAAATTGCAAATTTCAAAACTTGCCCCAGTGTAAGGCCTTTTTCCCTACTTCCTTCTTTTTTCTCTTTTTCCCCCTTTTTCTTCTTTTTTTTTTCCACTATCGCCCTTCCAATTCACTAGATTCTAACTTACGTTTCTTCACCGATTTCACCCATGAAAACCTGCACAGGGGGCTTACTAATATACAACATGCACTTACATTTCTTATTTTATTTTTTAATTGATGCACCTACTACTCATGTAAAGAGCAGCATGATTGATTCAAAAATATCTTACTTGCCTCTTGGACGAAATCCTCAAATGTATTACAAAAATTTTGCCCCAATATGGGCCTATTTTGTGAAATCTCACAAATAAAATTTTGCCCCGGTGTGGGCCCATTTCATTGCAAAAATTTGTTTGGATGACTCTCCATTTATTTGAATAAAATAAGAAACTGTGTTTCCTAAAATTTAGGAAATAATCTCATACCAACATATAATGTCAAGAAAATTAAACGTCTTGCTTAAACTCTTACAACAAATTTCATGATGAATCTCTCAAAATAATACCAAATTACAAAAGATTCATTTCTCACTTTAACATCGATGCTTAGGGTAATGAGTCACCACTTCTTGTTAGCTCATATTTCAGGACCAATCAAGCGGGTGCTATTTCTGATTTTGAGGTAGTTAAGAGAAATGGGAGATCATGATTTATCTTATTCTTATGCCCAGATTGTATCTAACCCATTCAATAACACATTTTAGTGAAAGCAAATAGTTTGTCATCCCTATTTTTTAAAAAACTTAGTCAACATATAAGCTTTATAAGCTTGTAACATATAGGTAGAAACGATAGCTAAACATGCGGAAACTGGTTATGGCCTTATGATCATGAATGATTGATAGATTCCTTAACAGTATAATCCTCACTTCGAATTGTCATGAAGGATAAGTCAACGATGGACTTTATGAGCTTGTAATGTGGCTTAAAAACGATAGTTAAAGAATAAGATTTTCAAGGACATTGCACCGAAAATCGCATTTCCTCCCGAAAATTGTCCCAATTTTGGACTCCAAGATCTTGGACTTTGTTTGGCTTTTATTATCACTCAACAGGGACTTTCAACATCGAATCTTTTTGCATTTCTTTGCATTTATTTTTCTTGCTTTTTCTTTTTCTCTTTTTCTCTCTTCTTTTTTTAAACGGCGTCCTTGATGAGCAATGTCGACCTTACACCTAATCAATTCAAAAATACATCTAAAAAATTTCTTGGCTTTAGTATATGAACACCACTTGCCAATTAATTAGAAAATTTCTTAACAGAGACATTGCAAAGAACAGAAGTCAGGACTTTCGGCTTTTGTAATGGGGTCTGGTGGGGCACTTAGAAAAGTTAAGACTTGAAAGCGGATTTCAAAAGTGATTTAAATGATCTGAGATCGTATTGTTGCGCCAACCCTATTTTTAGGGTTAAATCAAAACTTGCCCTAATTTATTTTCAATTGAGGTTCTTTTCTCTTTCATTTTCTTCTCTTTCTCTTTTTTCTTTTTTTTCCCGGCCTTCTGCCATTCCTTTGAAATTTTTAAAATTTGTCCCAATTCATACTTAACTGAGGTTCTCTTTTCTTTCATTTCCTTGCTTTTGGCCTTCTTCCATTCCTTTAAATTTTCAAAATTTGCCCCAATGTGGGGTCTGCGATTCTCAGGGGTTGCCAAACGAAATGATCATTCTGAAGGTTCAAAATGGGTAATTAGAGATAGAATGTTCGATTGGAAAAGAGGAGGGCCTGGTTTTTTATTCCGTTCCTTACATTAACTGTGAAATGAAACTTTTATTAATGCGAAATTTCTTACATATATCTGAATTAATTGATTGAGGAAAACTCCTGTTCATCCATATCTGTGAAACATGAGGGATCCGTCGGACAATACTCTTCCTTTTTCTTTTCTCTTTCTTTTTTTTCTTTTTTTTTTTCAAAATTAAAGCCTAGGTATTAATGGTAGAATCAAATTTCCCCAATTTGTGATTCCCATTTTTCTTTTTAATTTTAGCATTTCTGCTTTTTTTCTTTTTTCTTACAAAATTTTCCCAATCTCCTTCCCCAATGTGGGGTGCGATCATAAGTGCTTTTGAAAAGAACCACCCATTATAGCACAAATGAGGATGCAAGGGGTAAACAGTGTTTAGGTTGTAGAAACGATGGCCAAACCATTATCCTTACGCCTCATGACAACCAAAGTAAAGAATAACTCATTGAGAATCCATTCCCTTTTGATATTTGAAAATTTTTCCAATGTAGGGTAGTAATCATTAAGACTCTTATTTGAAACGAAATTATTCTGTTAAAAGCTCAAATGGGAGAACAAATGATAAAATCTGTATAGATAAAGAAACGAATGCTCGAAATATCATTCCAAATTTTCAAAATAAACAAGAATAACATACATTTTTGCTTTCACTTAGATGTGGATTGAATCTGATTAGACACAGTGGACATTTTTCAAGCAAAGATTGCCCCAATTTGCAATTTATCAATCAATGTGACTGATTTTTGAGAGGGGGGATTAATAGAAGTAGACGAAATATGAATTATACAATGAAGGAGAAAAAGGTATTGCATTAGGTCTTCCGAGATAGACCAATCAGTTTGAGTGGCTTCTTTTAATTTTGAGTACTCTTATTGTACAGTTTGGATCACCAATCTAGTGTGAATTTTCAAGCAAGAGGTTGAAAAAATCTCAATTTAGTCTTATTTCTTAAAATTCATCATGAAATTTTCCAATGAGCAAAGTAAAGAATGAAATGTACATGAATATATACAAAACAATAATTGCCAAAATAACAACTTTATTATCGTAAATGTTTGAAAAAAAATTTCTTTTCCTTTTTTCAATTATAATACAAATGAGAAGAGAAAACATGCTTTCATATACACACACTTTCTCTTTCTCAATAGCTTTCTGTCTGCTTTTCTTTTTCTCTTTCTTTTTCTTTTTTTTAACAACTAGATCATGCAATCTCTTAAAAGTTTTAAACTCGTGCTTCCAGATGGATTCTTCAAATTTTTCATTGTAGGGGCTGCCCATTAATCAAGTAATAATTGTAATTTTTAAACTTTATTAGATAAAATCGTTATCAGATATAGAAAAAAGATTTTTACCTTATTAAGACATCTTTTATAAATGCAGGGGAAGGGGAAAATAAAAGAAAAAATACCTAGAGTTAGTATACAAAATTGTAAAATCGGTATGCATGTCCTATGGGAGAGCCCTTTTATGCCAAGGGTAGATCTAACATGAAAAATGCAATCCTCTGAGATAGGCACTATACAATACCTGATGAATCCGACTAACTTATTGAGTGAAAAATAATTTTAAAAAAATTTGGCCAATTGGAGTGAGAAAAGACATTTGTCCAAAAAATGAGGACAAAGTCGAATGGATTACTTGCTTTGATCGATACATAAAACGATGTGTGAAAGAGCCTACTCTTGAAAGGATTGCAATGTCTCGACTAGTTTATTCAGTGAACCTTAGACCGAAACCCTAAAAGAGAATAAACAGGTCAAATGGATCGGATGAACTTGAAGATTTATTCAAAAATTGATTGGATCGCCCTAAAAATGAGTAAACTGGTCAAATGGATTGAATGAAATTGATAATTTATTCAAAAATTAAATGGATCACCATTAAAATAGGTAAATGGGTCAAATGAATTGAATGAAATTGATGATTTATTAAAAAATTGAATGGATCACCCTTAAAATGGGTAAATGGGTCAAATGAATTGAATGAAATTGATGATTTATTGAAATTTGATCGGATCACCCTGAAATGGGTAAATGAGTCAAATGAATTGAATGAAATTGATGATTTATTGAAAATTGACCGGATCACCCTAAAATGGGTGAACTGGTCAAATGAATTGAATGAAATGCATATCGACTCGATCATCCTAGATGCTAATAAACTCGCAAAAATGGGATAGATGGAATTGAGGGTTTATTTGAAATTGACTCGATTGCCCTAAAAATGAATGAACTGATTGAGTTAATGATTTATTCAAAATGACTAAATTGTTCTAAAAGTGAATGAATTGATCAAATAGATGGAATGAATGAATTGATAAAATGGATTAGATGGATTGAATGGAATTGAAGGTTTATTTTTCAAAAAATCGATTGAATTGTCTACCCACTAGTAGTTTCAAAAAACCATTACAATGCACTAGTCTATGAGCCTTCTAAAATCAAGATTTGGTCTCGATCTATTTATCGTCTCAACAATGGAGAATTATTTCTTCAACTTAATGTCCTTTACGAAAGGGATTTTTACCAATTATATTAAAATGACCAAAAGATTATTGTTAGATGCTCATATTCTAATGTGCAAAAATTGGTTTGCTGTCTTCGAAAAGATCGAATTCTACCTTACCTCGTGCACTACCCCTTTGGATAATACAAAAAATATAGACGTGCAAGTCTCATTGGATTACATATCCGAAACACAAGGTGACTTATTCCTATCATTGGGTCCCCTAAATGGCATTCCCTCTAAAGTTTATGCATGATGCCAATTTATCAAAATAATTAAATATGCAACTTGAAATGAAACATGATCTAAGGAACCCTTTGTATGCTAGGGTGGGTCTAAAATGATGTGTGATTATTAATCTACAAATGCAATACATCGAAATTTAAACGTGCAATAGCCTATCTAAGAGGGTAGGTTCTAAAAGAGGATCATGCCAGATCTCTTATTTTCTGGTGTTTGTGAATGCAAAAGATGAGAAAACACAGAAACGTTAGTTCAACAAATAGTCACATAACACGTTGGGACAATTAAATGATATAAAGGGCAATAAAGCAAAATAAGGAAAGAATAGTGGAATCCCTCCCCTCGTGCCTAGTGTTTCTAGTTGGGTAAGGTTTGACTCTAACTTAGGGTATTTCTAATATGGATGCATGAGGCTTGGCTCACTAATGCATCTAGACTCGATAAGTCTCAACGTTCCCAAGCCTTCAAACCTAAAGGTGAAGGGTCATCAATCCCAGGGCCTTCGGTCGGTGGCTTGAGTAATGCCTTAGGCATCGCTATGGGCGCAGTGCACACCATCCGCCTACCTAAAGCAATCGATCCTAATCCTACAAGGAGGTGTGGGAAACACCCACAAAAAAAAATAGGGTAAATAAAACAATGCATGCACGTATGAGGTGCTTTTCTTTTGAGGGGAGGGATTATACCATCAAATGCGGTCGACGGTTCTAGGGTGACTACCCCCACCCAAAAATGTAAGTGCAATACAAGTAAAAGTAAAGAAACAATCCATTCATCACATACATAGTGTGCGAGGAGTGATCACACACGTGGTAGATGCAAAGAACCCTACAAAGAGAAAAAAGGAAAAGGAAAAGAAGAATGCAACCTAATACCTCCAAACGTGATATATAAGAAGGTTAAAAGAAGAAAAGGTTTGACTAAATCAATATGCTTGGACTTTCTAAGTCTCCAGTGGAGTCGCCAACTGTCGCACCCCATTTTTTTAAAATAAAAAATAAATGGTTTAGAAGTGAATTTTAATTTAATTTTTTGGAAAATGACGTTTGATTCAAAAAAGAAAATGGGCCTAAGTGGGGTTTGAAAGTGCAACGATTTTGGCCCAAATTGATAGTTTAAAAAGGATTTTTGAAAAAAAAAATCGAAGTCACCACTTGGTATCGAATTAAGGTGTACCAAGTCACCTAAAAATGAATTTTTTAAAGAAAAAGTAGAAAATCCTTTTTAAACGCCTCCTAAGTCTACGAAAATCAGATAAAAAGATTCAGGAGTCACATTTGAAGAAAGGGAGGGCAAGGATAAAAATCCGAGACACCCTTTCGACCTAACCAAGGCTAGTTGCGTGATTTAGTCAAAAATTTTCTTATTTTTAACCTAAAGATTTATTACATTTTTGGAGGTATCTACATAAATGCAAACCTAAACCTGGGAAGGTATCGAGGGGTTGGAATATTTCTTCAAACTTTAATTGGTGCAAATCACATTAATTGTGATGATCAATAGGGTCTCTTTGAAGAGGTCACGAATAATACAAAAATATGAGACTCTAAGAAAAGAAAAGGAATAAAATAATTATATAAATACAAATATACATGACTTAAAGGGATGCATCATAACGGGTACGGGGGACTAGTGTTCGTGACTCAATTTTCCCTTTAATAGAGGGAATACAAGCGTGCTAAGGTTAGAGAGCCAAACTCATCCATATCCCATACTTAAGGAGTATGTTTTCCTAATCCAATCAAGCAAATGTATTAACCTATCTCTAATTTTCCCTATATGAAATGCAAATCTAATGTCATGCCTCATGCATAGAATTATATAAAGGAAAATATAAAAATAGGGGATATGGATATAAGAGGGAATATGGGATAAGGGATGTGTGTATTAGGGGAACATGCAAAAAAATGATAAAAGACCCTAGAAAGTGAAAAATATGCATGAAATGAAGTGATTTTATCAAACAATCATGATCTAATGTTCGAAGGGCTCCTAAGGGTCTAGCGTTGGATTATCCCATATTTCTACTTTCTCACTAGTATTGGACTAGTGGAAAATCGAATAAGAAAACCACAACTAGCGTTGGACTAGTGTGGCATCGGGAAGTGGATCACTACTAGCTTTGGACTAGTGTGATATCACGTCATACATTAATTATAACTAACAAATAATATAAAGCATAATAAAGCAAGTAAAGACATAATATCACATAATCACATGGTACATAATCATGATATCTAGATGCAAGACCCTAAGAAAGCGGTAACACATAGCACGTAAACATGCAAACCACACAAAGCAAAAATAAAGCAAATAAAGCCCTAACTATTACACTTGGGGCCCTATCTACAATTTAAGGATAGGGAATAAAATAAATAAATAAATAAATCCCTAACTATTACATATTCTATCTAAATACAGATCTTGAACCACCTAACTATTACAATTTGGTATTTTTTTTAATCAATACTCTTTTTTTTAAATAAGTATTTTATTTATTTTAAGGAAATTTTGGCAGAGTTTCCCCTTATAAATGGACAAAACTCCTTGCCAACAAACCCAAATTGAAGAAAAATTTTACATGGCACTTGCTACATTCTAACTCTTTCTCCAGCAGCGATAAAATCCTCTCAGGAGTACAACGTATATATTTAGCTACTTGGGTGTGGATGGAAGTTCTACTCCCAAGCATCAAGGTAACTTAGCACTTTCGAAGGGAGGGGAGACCAATCCTGTCCAGCCTAAAGGCCCCATGAGATTGAGTAGGGAGTTCCGAGAACTGATGATAGGTTCTGGTACAGCCTTCTTCACAGCCGATGTTAGATAAGACATCTGCCACTTGATTACTTTCCTGAAAACAATGGGAGATGCTAACAAAATGGGATGACAGTTGAAGGAGAGACCGGATTTCCGTGTCCATACTCCAAGGCAGCGAGTTGCTCGTTGCAGGACTTGAACGAGCACCAAAGAGTCCACTTCTAGTTGCACTCTCACATATCCACATGAAATGCACAAGTTAACCCCAAATAGAAGGGCCTTCGCCTCAGCTTGGATACTAGTACAATGTCTAAGGAATGTGGAGAAAGCGAACAGGAGTCGCCCCTCGCTATTACGCAACACACCACCCCCTCCAGCCCATCCAGGGTTGCCTCTAGAGCAGCCATCCGTGTTGAGTTTAAGATGACCCGGTATCGGTCTCAACCACTTAACCAACCTGAACAAATCCAGTTTCCGAAAAGAGACAAGAGAAGCATAAAAAGTGGGCCATGTCGGGAAGGCCCAAGAATATCCCGAGAACTTCAGGTTGAAAAGATGCCATATATCATCAAGAATAAACCCACAGATAGCAGTAGGAGCGTGAACTTTGTCATCAAATCGCGCCTTGTTCCTAGCCTTCCAAATGTTCCTGCAAATCAGGGACGGAATGATCTGGTGGGCAAACTGCACAAACGCATTTTTAGATGAGGAGAACCACCAACTGGTCATGTGACCCCGTACAGACGCACTCACATACAAGACCCCCGCGGGAGAGCCAAAAAATTTCCACACCACAATGGCCACCTCACCCCCACAGAAAATATGATCGGGAGTCTCAACTGTAGCGGCAGTACAACAAAAGCACTTTGAGGGGCCATATATACCAAATTTACATACTGTGGAGTCTAATGACAGCCGGTTTCGCAGTAGTCAAAGCATGAAGGAGGAGATTTTCAACGGAATAAGGGGGTACCACACCCTAGAGAAGATAAAAGACCGCGGCATATGATCACGCACCAATTCGAATGCCGTGTTTAATGTGAAGATCCTGGACTGAGAGGGTGCCCAAACCATAACGTGCTCCTCGTCCTCCTCAATCCTCGGGAGAGCAAACCGGGTAATCTCGGCTACTATGTCAGCAGGCACCCACACCGACAGTAGTTGAGAATTCCATCCGCCGCTTATAAAGAAATCAGAGACCCTGTGATCCGATACACTTACTAGCCATGAGGACAAAGGCCCAGAACCTAGCCAGTTGTCGAACTAGAAATATAAGTTCCCAGAGCGAATAACAAAAGTGATGTGTCGTTCGACCAAATCCTGCACCTGGAGCATCCTACGCCACGTGTTTGAAACCCCCACTGAGGCCCCCACCATACCTGGATGTGTATGAGCAACATACTTAGCCATCATGAAATTAGCCCAAAGGGTCAAATTCTGTCGAAATCTCCACCACAACTTCACAGAAAAAGCCTTAAGAACATCAATCATGGAGCGTAACCCCACCCCACCCTCCTCCTTGGCAGCACAAAGGTCCCTCCAGCGAATCCAATGATATTTGGCTACACCCTCATCAGATCCCCAGAGGAAATTCGTGAAGAGCCTTTCAATTATAGTCAAGATTAACTTCGGGGGAGATACCACAGCCAATAAATGGAGCGGGATAGAGGCCAACACATGTTTTAGAAGACCAATCTTACCACCAGGTGACAAGAGTCGATTCTTCCAGGAGCTGATCTTAGAGAGCACCGAATTGCTTAAATCGTGAAAGAAGGCTTGCCTTTTTCGGCCCACAAATAGCGGGCAACCAAGATAACATACCTTAAACTCCTTTTGAGAGAAACCTGTGATGCCCTGAATTATAGCCCGTCTGTTTCGAGACAACGTCGAGTGAACCATAAAACCACTTTTTGCTGCATTTATATTTTGTCCTGAGATACTTTCATACCTCGTGAACATCTCCATAAGCAACTTCAAGGACGACGACGAAACACTAGAGAAGATAAGGATATCATCCGCAAATCCCAAGTGAGAAATAGGAGAACAAGATCTAGGAATCTCAAACCCACAAAAACCAGGACATGACTGGAGTTGGTTCAACATACGAGAGAGGACCTCAGCTCCTAAAATGAACAAGAAGGGGGATAGAGGATCCCCCTGTCGAAGGCCTCGCGACATTGGGAAGAAACCACAAGGCATACCATTAATGAGTACTGAGAACCATGGATTGGATATCAGGCGCCAAGTCATATCAATCCACCTTTCACCAAACCCAAATGCACGAAGGACGTTAATCAGTAAGATCCAAGACACCCTATCATAAGCTTTTGTCATGTCCAATTTCAATGCAACATTACCTCCCCTATTTTTCAGTCCAATCCCCAAGATTATCTCCTAAGCCATTAAAAAGTTATCGGCAATTTGACGACCACGAACAAAACCACTTTGATTAGGAGAGATAATGCGGGGCAACAGTGGGGCCAGCCTGTCCGTGAGGATTTGGGAGAACATCTTGTTGAGAAAGTTTTACAAACTTATAGGCCAAAACTGTGCAAAAAAAACTTGGGTTCTGCACCTTGGGAATTAGCACAATCAATGTCGCTGTAACTTTCCTCGGTTCCTCCGTTCCACAAAAAAAGCTAACAACCGCATTATAAATATCCTGAGCAATGATATCCCAAGCAAACGTGAAGAATTTTTCGGAATACCCATCAAGGCCAGCAGCACTGTCCCCATCCATAGCGTGAACCACACGTCGCACCTCTTCCAGCGACGGGACCTTTTCTAACATATCATTATCAGAAGGTTGGATTAGCTTAGGAATAATAGGATCCAGAGCCCATGAAGAGTAGGCTCAGCTGAGAAAAGCAAGGAAAAATACCGAACTGCCTCTTCACCTATTCCATCTTCCAATGTGATCCAATTGCCCTGCTCATCTCTGACCCCGTGAACAATTGATTGCAATCTCCTCTGTTTAACTACCGAGTGAAAAAACTTAGTGTTCTTGTCCCCCAATTCTAACCATCGGACTCTCGCTTTCTGCTTCCAAAAATTTTTCTCTACTAGCAAACACCTCCGCCACTCAACATTGGCGCGTTGTAATGTCTCCTAAGCTTCACTTGAGCCATCTTCTTCCACCCGCTTCTCCGCCGCAAGTATGGCCTTCTCGACCCTCCCTGTATTACTAAAAATATTCCCGAAATTCTATCTATTCTAAGCTCTAATATCCGCTTTTAAGCGAGACAACTTAGTGCAAACTACTTGGAAAGGTGAGCCAGTACACTCTTGTTGCCAGGAGGCCTTAATGACGTCTATGAAGCCAGAATGGGACATCCACACATTTATAAATCGAAAAGGATGGGGCTTCCTATCAACCCGCGTAAATATCGAGAACAAGAGGGGAGAGTGATCCGACGGGTCCCTCGCTAGGTGAGACACCGATACCACAAGATTAGCGTCATAGCATGAATGATTGGGTAAAAGCCGATCCAATCGCTTCCAAATTTGCGCCCGACCTAAGCGATTATTGCACCACGTAAAAGTGGAGCTAGAAAAGCCAGTATCAAATAGCTCTGTGGAAGATAGAAATTCTAGGAAATCATGTGCCTCAGAAAGGTGGAAAGGCAGGCCTCCTTTCTTTTCCCCTGCGTCCACCACAACATTAAAATCCCCACCTTCAAGCCACGGTCCATGTAAAGGCTTGTCCCTCCGCAGGGCACTCCACAATGCCCGTCTCTCCTCCCTCGTGCATGCAGCATGGACAATGGAGACAGTCAAAGAGACTGGAAGGCTATTATGGGAAACTAGAAATGAAGCATGCTGCTCCCCCTCACCCACCAATACCAGATGAAAAGACCCATTATAGAACACCCATATAGAGACTGAAGTATTACATACTACATTATTGAAACGGAGCCTATGCCTGAAATCATCCGCAAGCATACTACTAATACGATTTTCACAAACTGCTAGAAGCTGAATGTGATTTAGCGAAATAATTTTTTAAGCCTTCTAAGGTGAGAAAGTTTAGACAAACCTCTTATATTCCAAAAGAGAGAATTAATCATCAGATAACACTTGGAAGGAATTCTGCGATTTGGGTACCGAAGAGTGCAAAGTTCTATCTGAAGGGGCAATTGAGCGATAGCCCTTATGTTGACGAACCATTGGGAGAGAGTCATCCCGGTCACACAAAGCATCATTGGAAACTAATGGTAGTACCACCTCTATAACCGGCTGACCTCTTGGGGAGAGGTTCCCTGCTGATGAATACAGCCCCACCACGATCCCTTCAGCCCCTGGATTACTGGATTCAGCCCCGACGAAAACAGGCCGACACCTCTCTTCCACATCTGCTGATCTACTCGTGTTGCTAGCTCCCAACCCAATCACAGCAGTTACCGCAACGGCAAAAGGTGGAGGAGACGGGACAACCACCTCTGCCGCTATGAGAGTACCATGCTGACCTGTCGTCGCCTCTAAAGAGACAGCCTCGCTCGTGGCAATAGATGTTGCTACTTCAGGAGTAGCAAAGAACCTCTCGTGGCCACTCACCAAAGGAGGAAGCCCATCATGGACGTCAGCCTGCCCATCCTCAGCGCAGGCAACGGGCGCTTATCCCAACAACAGCAGATCGTGGTGAGGGTTAAGCGAGACCTCTAGCAATTTAGGTATAGGGACAGTTCCCGTTGCTGCAAGAGACTCTGCCCCACGCATCTCTTTACCAGGACCCAGGTCCGACACCTGGGCTGTGACATCCACCCCACCAGAAAACGCCTCTAGTCTGCATTACACCCAGCCAACATGTTGTCCGTCGAGCCTCTAGTCTCCTGGACCGAAGAAGTGGCCACATTCCGCATCCGTTTGGGTCTGAACTCCATCTTAGGAGGATGCCCAGCTTCTTTCATAGCTCCTCCCACCTTTAATAGCCTCAATGCTGGCTATAAGACGTGACATGCATCCACCAAATGGCCCTGGCGATAGCAGTGTGAATAATAGCTGGACAAATTTTCTGGGAGCAGCTCTTGCCAGAAGCCTTCATGAACACCGTTCCCAATCCAAAGCCTAGAAGGTAGAGGCTTCAGCAGGTCTACTTCCACACAGACCCTCGCCACACTAGGTCTCGAGACAGCCATGGTTGCAGCATTGACCAACAGAGGGACACCCACCACACCCGCAATCTGGAATAACACTTATTTATGGAAAAAATGTAAAGGAAGCTTGGGTAACTGGAAGCATACCGGAACAACAGACGGTTCATGATCAACATAGAATGCTGGTGACCATTTGAAGATCCTCATTGAGAATCCCTGGACATACCTCAGCCCCCTGGACCAAAAGTCCGCTTCATTCTGGAATTGAAACAGGACATGGCGGGCATCTATTAACACAACCGAGGCTACTTCACGCAAGGAACCTCCTAATCTCCTCCAACTTAGGGCGGCCTCTTGAGAATTTACCCACCAACACAAAACAATATGGTGTAGCAAGTATGTTAAGGGAGGCTTGTAAGAAGAGAACCGCTGGTTCTCCCTTATGAGTAGTCGAGGATGTCTGAATGGAGAGCTGCGGTGTGGAGGAGTTGTTGGAGAAGAGTTCCCCAAACAACTTCCGGAGAAAGGTTGGAGAGGAAGGGGAGTGCCCCCCAGCAGGGGAATGGAGGGCTGCCATGGCAGCACACCCGAACAACCCTAGCCGATGCAATCCTTAGAATCGTCCATGGCAAATAGCACACTATTTTCTAATGAACTTAAAAACGAATGTACGAAGTAAGTTGGGAAAAAATTATTATCTTGAAGATTATGGTAGCTAGCGTTGGAACGAAGAAGAGATGATGGGCTGATGATTATACTTGGAGGCATGAACTAGCAGCCATGACATTGAACAAATTTTGAACTTAGTTTGAAAGAGGCAATATATCAAACAGCTGATGGGTTATAATAAACCTTTATTATTTTGCGTGAATTCTAAAGATAGCAGCCCACAAAATTTTTGCAACAAAGATATTTTGATGAAACTATAGTAATGAAATCACCAGAGAGTTAAATCTCACGGTCGACTCAATCCAAATGAAGGAACAAGGGTCATTTAAAATCATGATGAAGAGCAAAAGGCTTTAAGACCTATCTTCATATCTCTCTCATCACCGAACAGCTCCAAGTACTTGAATATGATTTGGCAGATCAAACACGAATTGGAGCACCGATCTGAGCTTCGAATATCAATCGTTCAATGGCATGATTAACTAATGCAAATCTTCTGCATCATTTTGATTGGAAATTGCCTTTTTTTATGTGAATCAACACTCAGTATATCAATTTAAATGTGTATCCAACTTGGCATTTAAATGCCCTTTAAATGATTAAAATTAAACTAAAATAAATATACAAAATCAAAACAATTAAACCGAATAAATAAATGAAATGAAAACATTTAATAGACATGCAATCACACACAAAAGTCACATAGGGCAAATAGGATCAAATAAAGGATAGATTATACCTCCCTTTGACTTGGCGTCCTAAGGAAACAGGATTACTTATTTACCCTCCAAAAACAAATAAAAAGGTCAAGGCATCACTTTAATTAACAAATAATCATAACAAATGGAAATAAACATGAAATTGATTAATTGAATCATGTAAACGACCTACATTTAAGAAGTTGAAACAAGCAGGGACGTAATTGCAAAAAATTAACAAAGTTTTGGGGTCAAAATTAAAGAAAAATAAAGTTCAGGGACCTGTTTGCAATTAAATTAAGAACCTAATTGAAAGAAATTAAAAGGATTTAGGGTCATAGTGAAATTAAATAAAGTACAAGGACTAAACTATAAAATCATTTCTGGTCATCCTAACCTAACAGGTTATTTGGGCCATTTTTCCCATTTGCGGGCCAAAGACCCTCCTAGCCCATCAGAAACTCAAAGCCAAAGGAGTGGGCCAGTCAACTATTCTGACCCCAAAACTTTCTAACAAACTGATCCTTTAGCCCAAGACAAATCCAAAGAAGAAAGTAAACCAAATCCACTTTTACAAACCCAACCAAATAACCTCTTAACCCAAATCACCTATTTCACTAAAACCCAACATAATCAAATCAACTAAAATTATTAAGCCACAATTATGACCTAAAATCAAGAATTAATCTATCCAAAAGACTACTTAAAAATATTAAAAGATGATTAAAATCTAAAAGGGTGAAATGAGTCAACTTTTCCAATTTTCGGGTCCTATCAGAATTATATGGAAAATCCAGGGGTTAATCTGCAAAAAATTCCAGAAAAATCAGAGCTTCGAAAGACAACCAAAATAGGGACCTAATTGAAAAATCTATCACAATTTCGGGGTCGAATTATGAAGTTCCAAAAACTTTGGGGTTAAATCACAAAGAAGGAAACAAATGGAGGGACTGGAATTACAAATTGAGACAAGTAGTCATCTTCCCCAAACTGATTCAACATCAGTTGCCATTTTTGTACTTCCTCGCGAAGGAAACTACCAGAAAGATCAAATGAAATTCGCGCCAGCCTCATCTCACACAATCTCATAACATCAAATTGAATCCATACAAAAGGAACACCAAGCAAAAGAGAAACAAAACAGATGCCAAACAAACCCATCCAAATCCTTCAAAAACTCTCCTTTCTTTCATAAAAAATCAACTATTTTGACAAGCATGGACTGACTGAACGTATGCAAAATAGAAATCAATTCGTCTTTCAAGCCAAAATCTTGGTTAGGCATTTCATCGAGAAACAATTGGGCATTAAGATTTCACTGATTCCCTACTCAATTGACGTTATAATGAGCCCCAAAATTGTCAGAAAACAAGGAAATCCAATTCCAGTCATCATATAAAACATACATACTCCAAATTCGCGAATAACAAACAGAAAATTGCACCAAATGAAACCACGGAAAACCCATTTTAAAAGCTGGATAAGAACTGAAATTTTTAGAGAAAACAATGAAACTCACAGTGCTCTTGTTTTGTGAAGAATCGCAGGTAGTATTGGCAGATTCCAGTGGTGGCAGCGGCAACAACAACTAGTTGCGGGTTCCCTTGTTTCCTTGGATTCCTTTTGCTATGTTCTTTTTCTTTTCCTTTGCTTCCAGATGAAGCTCTCTGTTTCTCAGCCCCAAAAGACCTCTTTTTTTTTCCCCTTTTCTCCTCAGCCGAGAGCTCTATCTCGGTTCTCTCACTCTGCACAAAAAACTCCCCCATTTCCCCAACTCTTTCTGTTTTTTGTTCCTTGAAAGCTCTCAGGCTTTCTTTTTCTGTTCTTTTTCTCTCTTCTCAAACCCCTCCCAATTTTGCCATTTCTTGTTCTCTATTTTTCCTCCGCCCCCAAAGCCCCTTTCTTTTCCCTCTTGTCCGCCGCCTTCTTTTTCTCTGTTTTTCTTTCCTTTTTCTTTTTCCTTTCCTCAAGTCCTCCCGCTCAGCCTTCTCCCTATTTCTTCCTTGTCCGCCGCCCCTCTTTTTCTTTCCCCCTTGCTCTGTTTTTTTCTCCGTTGAAGCCTTTTCCTCTTTTTTAATTCCCGTAGCTCCTTTTCTATTTCTCCCCCCAAAAATCCCTAGCCTCCAGCCTCTTTTGTTGTTTTTTTTTTATTTTTTGTTTCTCTCAAAATTTCCTAAGCCAACCAAGTGTCCCAACACCTCAACTTCTAGGTGTTGTGTTGTCAAAGAAAATAAAGGGACACTTGTTCCCATTGCATGTGCTCCATTTCTCATATTGCATGTGTTCCACTTGTCGTTTTTCTTTATTTTTTCTTTTCTCTTTTTTTCTTCTTCTTTTTTTCTTTTTTTAGTGTAAAAAATGCTTTTAAAAGAAAAGAAAATGATGAATCTTAATGTACTAAAAATAAGAATGAACACCAATTACTATTTGCAACCTTAGATCAAATAAAATAATAAATATGGAAACAAAAATAATAATAAAAATAAAAATAAAAGAAAAAAGCTAAAATTGAATTAAATAAACAAATGAAACTAAAATTAAATTAAATAAAGTTTAAATTTGAATTAATGAAATTTTTGGTGTCTACAACTTGCCTCTCTTTGTCCGTGTTTCGAAGAGACTCGAGACAAAGACGTAGACACCAAATACTTACAAGTATTTATTTGGCCTCGAACTGAAACATGAAAAGGTCAGCGGGATAAAACCCAGACCTGTCATGACATCGGTCAGTAGGATACAACCCTAAGCCCGCCGAAATTCCAAATCCAATATGAAAAAACGGTTAGTGGGATACCACCCAAACCTACCGATATTCCAAATTCGATACGATAAAACGGTCAGTGGGATACAACCCAAGCTTGCCTAAATTTCACCTTCAACATGATAAAACGGTTAGTGGGATACTACCCAAGCCTACCGACATTCTAAATTCGATACGACAAAATGGTCAATGGGATACAACTCAAGCCTGCCGAAATTTCACCTTCAACATGATAAAACGGTTAGTGGGATACTACCCAAACCTACCGACGTTCCAAATTTGATACGATAAAATGGCCAGTGGGGTACAACTCAAGCCTGCCTAAATTGGTGGCATAAAATCCAATCCCAACGTGACGTTTGTGATGTTAGTGGCACAAAATCCAAGCCCAACGTGATGTTTGTAATATTGGTGGCACAAAATCCAAACCCAACGTGATATTTGTGATGTTGGTGGCACAAAATTCAAGCACAACGAGGTGTAAATGATGTTGATGGTACAAAATCCAAGCCCAACGTGATATTTGTGATGTTGGTGGCACAAAATCCATACCCAACGTGATATTTGTGTTGTTGGTGGCACAAAGTCCAAGCCCAACGTGATGTTTGTGATGTTGGTGGCACAAAATTCAAGTCCAATGTGATATTTGTGATGTTGGTGGCATAAAATCCAAGTTTAACATGATGTAAATGGTCAGTAGAATAAAACCCAATCCTAGCCATTCAATTGGTCCTTCATTTGGTCAATGGAATGACTATCCAAGCCTGCCTTCACTTGATCCTTCACTTGGGAAGATTCTAAATCCAATACGATAAAACGGTCTTAAGATAACTTTTGAAATTGCAATTTTCAAAACTTGCCCTAGTGTAGGGCCTTTTTCCCTTCTTCCTTCTTTTTTCTCTTTTTCTCCCTTTTTTTTCTTTTTTTCCGGTATAGCCCTTCCAATTCACTATATTCTGACTTACATTTCTTCACCGATTTCAGCCATGAAGACCTACATAGAGGGCTTACTAAAGTACAACATGCACTTAAATTTCTTATTTTGTTTTTTAATTGATGCACCTACTACTCATGTAAAGAGCAGCATGATTGATTCAAAAATATCTTACTTGCCTCTTGGACGAAATCCTCAAATGTATTACAAAAATTTTGCTCCAATGTGGGCCTATTTTATGAAATCTCACAAATAAAATTTTGCCCCAATGTAGGCCCATTTGATTGCAAAAATTTGTTTGGATAACTCTCCATTTATTTGAACAAAGTAAGAAACTGTGTTTCCTAAAATTTAGGAAATAATCTCATACCACTATATAATGTGAAAAAAATTAAACGTCTTGCTTAAACTCATACAACAAATTTCATGATGAATCTCAAATAAATACCAAATTACAAAAGATTCCTTTCTCACTTTAGCATCGATGCTTAGGGTAATGGATCACCATTTCTTATTAGCTCATCTTTCAGGACCAATCAAGTAGGTGCTATTTCTGATTTTGAGATAGTTAAGGGAAATGGGAGGTCCTGATTATATCTAACCCATTCAATATCACATCTTAGTGAAAGCAAATAGTTTGTCACCCCTATTTCTTAAGAAAACTTAATCAACATATAAGCTTTATAAGTTTGTAACATATGGGTAGAAACGATAGCTAAACATGCGGAAACTGGTTATGGCCTTATGATCATGAATGATTGGTAGATTCTTTAAGAGCATAATCAAATGTAGGAAGTTTAATGTGTTGTATTGTAAATAGTTATCTTTGGAAAAAAGCTCCTATTAGAGTAAAACTCTCCTGAACGAGAGAGAAAGAGAGAGTTTCTATTTTTTCAGGAAGGATGATTTTGAGACAACAATTTCATTTAGCACTTCTAAATTTTGAAAAATATCACTTATTTTAGTTTTTATAACATTATCAATCCATTTCAAAATATATCATATGATTTCAAATATTAAACATTTTGGAGTCAAAGTCATTCCAAACACAAATTGACCTATAGTTTATGTGACTTCAAAGAATCGAACACGATATTCAAAGGCCTTTCCATGTATACTTAAGATCAAGCTTTCAAGCACGATATACCGATTCGATCCAAGCTATCTTATTGAAAAAGACATATATGATAGAATCGTAACCATAGAATACGACCCTAATCGAAATGCATACATTTGTCTCATACACTATGGGGATGGTGAGAAGAGATATATTTTACATCCTAGAGGGGCTCTAATTGGAGATACCATTGTTTCTGGTACAGAAGTTCCTATAAAAATGGGAAATGCCCTACCTACCCAGCGTTTACCGTAGGGCACGATAACTGGTACACCAGAGGTGCATCCTTCCCGGTCCTCTCGTACTAGGGAAAGGTCCTCTCAATGCTCTAACGCCCACATTGCGCTCATATTCATCACTGTAGGAATTGGGTTCAAGCTTTCCCCAGCCCCTTCTCATCAATGGACTCCTGACGTATACGAAGGAGTGCGGTTCGTTCGAGAAATTCCTACCTCTCTATCTATCTCTGAGATGTTTGGATTTTTCAAAACTCTATGGACATGCAGAAGAGAAATACTATCCCCACTCGGACCAAGACAGAACTTTTTATTAGTGAAATAGAACAATAAAAACATATACGATAAACTTTTCCTCATTTTATATGTATTTTTTAAAGTAACATTATTATCTTACTAGAAATAGAAAGTGAATAAAAAACAATAAAAGATATAAAGCACCACACATTGTCTAACCAAATCAAATTCTCTCTCGATACGTTCCTCAAAAAATCCGATTCCTTCCCCCAACTAATGAAGAGATCTTGGCGGAATTGTCACATATGAAATTGAGCACAATTTTGCAAAGAAATAGCCCACTTATTTCTCGAGAAGAGATGGGAAACATGCTCAATATCATTTGATTGAATAGTTGACCCAGCCCCTTGTTGTTTGAAGAAACCCTCCGCAAAATTTTCCCTATATTCTTTCTTTCTTAAGAAGAAAGTTAAGTTAAATGGGTTAAATATACATTTTAGTTTTCATATTTTTATTCATCATTCAAGTTGATGATGTAAAGTAGATAGTTATATGGGTGAAAGAAAACGGCTTAAAAATTTGCAGTAAATAAAATTGAATCTCATTTCCTATGTATAAGAGCGAAGTAAACAAAAGCAGTAGAGACTGTTTACCCCAGCAATGACGGGAGTGGGAGAGTCAGAGTCGAAAAGAGGATTCATCACTTCTTTCTCTCATTCAAAACCGTGTATGAGACTTTTATCTCACACGGCTCCTAAGTGAATTATTAGGAAATAATCGCGTTAGAGCTGTAGCTATGAGTGCTACAGATGGTCTAATGAGAGGAATGGAAGTGATTGACACGGGAGCTCCTCTAAGTGTTATGGTAGGAGAAGCAACTCTGGAGGGAATTTTTAGATCTCACATCTACTTACAAAAAAAAAATTAAGTGTGGGAATATAATAATCTCTTTCATTGGAAGAATTTTCTATTGAATGAGGCATCATTTTACATCAACTAAAGAAAAAGTAAAGCAAAAGCAAAAAAGAAATTATATAACACTTCCTTTAGATACTGATTAAAATTGCATTGTCGGCTTGAGTAACGCAAACATTGATGAGAATCCAATGCCCCGAAAACCTAAGGGTTCCTCCACAAGGTTCGTCCACGGAGGGTGAGTCAGGGCCTAAGATCAGGCCGAGAAACTGTCTACCTGAGACTATCTCTTGGCCTGTAGGTTCTGACACAAGGTTAGAATTCCGCCCCTGGTATCCTCCCCCTTTGCCCGATTTGATCCTCCCTTTTTTTTCTCTCCCTCTCCCTCTCCCCCACTACCCTTTCCCTTCCCCTCTGGTCGATCTGGTAGCGAGGCCAGATCGCACCGGGGTCATTTCTTTGCACCAAATTGCATCAGATTGCTCAACGGAAGGCTAATAACAACTGATATGAACTTCAGTAGTGGCATCTTTTTGGATTATTCAACTTGAGGAAAGGTTTGACTTTTTTTTTTGAAACCTAGGGTGAGGGTGATGGGGGAAGGGAAGGAGAGGGGGAGAGGAAAAATTGCAAAAAAAAAATGTTTCTATACCTGATCTGTTCGGCAAGAGAAGGAGAGGGAGAGGGAAAATTAGAAAACAAAAGGTTTTTATTGCCTCTTCATCTCCAGCAGGTGAAGTAACGGTAGGCGAGGGAAGGGGGAGGGGGAAAGGCAGAGGGGAGGAGAGAGAGAGATTGAGAGGGGTGGTGAGTAAGAGATGGGGAGAGAAAAAATGCAAAAAAAAAAAAGTTTTCTGCTACAGACTGCTTCATTGGCAGTTTCGGGAGAGAAACAGGAGAGGGAAGGGGGAGGGGGAAGGGAAAGGGAGAAGAAGTGGGAAGGGAGGAAAGAAAAGAAAAAAGAAAAAAAGAAAAAAGAAAAAGAAAGAAAGAAAATTGAAAAGGAAAAAAAGTTTTTCATTTTACAAAAGTTTTCCTACAATTTTTATAGTGATGTACGATAAAATTTTAAACAAAATAACTTAGTTAATCTTCGGAAGTGAAGGTGAATTTCGAACGTATCAATAAGCTAAATCCGTACTACGGGTTGTTTCATGCCATAAATAAACTGGAACACTAAAGAAATTCATTGGACAGGCGGATTCACATCTTTTACTAAGCTGGCAAATGATGTGTTTATATTGCATGTTGAGGGAACTGTAAGCACTCATAGAGTAGTGCGCCACATTGGAGGCACAAGTTGGCCTGGTTTGTTTTAAATATGTTTATGACCCTTTTCTCACTGACATTATGATTGCTTTCTTTAATGGTTTCTTGTACTTTGCAGGGAGGCTGATGCTGACAAACCATGCCCTCTACTTTGAGGCATCTGGAGTCATGACTTATGAAGATGCACTTAAAATTGATCTTTCCAAGAACATGAATCAAAGCATAAAACCAATAGCCACTGGTCCATGGGGTGCTCCTCTGTTTGACAAGGCTATATTTATACTCAGAGTTGTGAGTATAAATATTGTGTAACTTCCATATTCTTGATTAAGCTTTTCTCATATAATATATCTGTGCATATGGCTTAGTTGAGATTCTGGTCTGGGAGAAGGAAGGTGTGGGAATGGTAAATTCAGTAGCAACTGCTTCTAGTTTTCTGGAAACCTCTAAAAAGAGGATATTGGGGGAGGTGTAGGTATTCAGTAGGAGCTGCTTCAAGTTTTTTGTAAAACCTCTATAAAATGGAGGATTGTGGAAACCAGGGGCCTTTTAGTTAGTGAAACATTAGTCTATTTTTTGGATATATGTCGTATTGGCTACTCAACAGAATAATTGACCTATTCATTTATTCATTCATGCGAAATTAAAATTCATGAAGTTACATATGACTGCTGGTTGCTTTACCATAAAATGAACTTCAAATACCAATTTTGCAGTAGACATTGTTCAGTATTCAGTAACTTCATGAATTTGCAGGGAAGAGAGCATAATCCTAGAGTTTCCAGAGATGACAAGCTCAACTAGACGTGATCATTGGCTTGCCCTAGTGAAGGAGGTTATGTCATTGCATCACTTTCTGCAGAAGTTCAATGTGGAATCATATGTAGAAGCATGGGAGATGCATGCAAGGAGCATATTGGGGATTATAAGGCTCCATGCTGCGAGAGAATTGCTTAGAATGTCACCACCAATTCCCAAAAACTTCTTAATCTTTACCTTGTGCGAGGAATTGCCAAAGGGAGATTATGTCCTACAAGAGCTTGCTGCAAGTCTGAAGAAGTTAACTACTGAGCATCCATGCAGTGGTAGCACTATCCTTAGGAACTCGAATGTATCCTAACCATTTGTTCCTTGTCCGGACATGAATGAAATAAGTGAAACTGTGCAAACTGAAAAACTATCCTCATTGGAGAGCACTATAAATCAAGCAAGAGAGGAAACAAGAGATATGGACATGGCCAGAGCAACTTTAGAGGAATTGAAAGAGGAAGGGGTCAGCTCTACTGCTCAGGTTCTTCTGGTAAGTAAAAAGAGGATTGTATCCTTCTTGATTTACATGAGAGTGCTTTCTATCTTGGAAGCAGAATGCCTAATTAGCAGATACAGGGGAGACCAGTGAATTTATAGGGAAAATTTTCCAAATCTGCTAATAATTCCACATAGAAAAGCTTTATAGGCAACTTGGAAATATTGTAGTGCTGTGTGATCAAAAGAAATCGAAACATTTTTGTGCAATATGAGGAGCAAATGTGGGTAGCATATTAAAATAAACTGCACAGCACATCTCTTAGTAATAGCATTCCCTTGTATCTAACTTATCACCTAGATATCTGCATTTCCTTTGATATTACAGAGGTTAGTTGATCAAATTATCTAAATAAAATGACCCAGGAGATTCCAACTAACATTGTTGGGTTATCTAGGGTTTTGATCTAAAGTTGCCATCAAAATTTCCAAACCCTAATCGGGTTCTTGAAAACAAAACCCTTCATGTTCATATTTCATGTTAAAAAAAATTTCTATTGCAGCAACGAAATTCAGCTTCCAATCCATAAAATTTCAAGTTTTGGATCAAATTTGGGAAGTGTTGAATGGCTGGAAACAAAAAGAATGAGCCGCGAGTTTCCAATCCCTAGTTTGCCTAAGATTAGCAAGTCCACGGCTTTCTTTTTCCCATTGTGCTCAACTTTCTTTTGCTGTCCAATTCCTAGCATCTTTGGAAGTCCATTAAAGCTATTATTTCCAACCCTTAATTGCATGTGAAAAAGGAAATTTCTAGAAATTCTAGGTTCCAATTTCATCCATAAGAAAATCTGCCCAACCGCAAGTTTCCTAGTCAGTTAGAGTCTTTCTTTTTGTTTTGTCCAGTATTTTTTGTTATTTTTAGGTCATTTTTCCTGTGATTTTTCAGTAGTTTTGAGTCTTTAAACATCGAGTATTGTGTCCAGAAATTTGCTGCACCTGTATGGTATTTTTGGGTGAGTTTCCCAATCGCAATAGGTTCCGTTAGTTTCCTACTCTTGTAGCAATTTTCAAACAGTTTCCAGCATATTTCTAGGTTTAATTTGAGTCTTTGTTCAAGTCCTTTGAGTCTTTAATTCCATTATTTCTTGTGTGTCAAATCAGGTCAGCTTATTTCACACAATTTTGTTGTTTTTCAGTTGCCAAGTTGATTGAAATACACTATTGAGAAATTTATAATTTCTTCAAAGAGGGTGAAATTATTTGTGAGCTCACTAGAGTGATTATTTGAGTGTCAACACGAGAGTGAGCGAATACACGTGAGTTGTGTGTGGTGAGGAACTTCCTTTCTTTATTGCTAAACATTTGTAAGTCACTTAACCATGCCTCGTGCAGCTGCATCTCGTTCGTATCATCACGAGTGCTTGGAGTACAAACCTTCCAAGAGGAAGGGTTTTGACCACTCTAGTTCCAACACTTCTTCGAGATTGTCTCATTCGCATCATGAGTATCATACACTTTGGGAGGATATGGAACATTCCCATGCTTTGAATGTCTATGAAAGATATAAACGCACTTGTGATGAATATGAGGAGAAACGAAGGAGGTTGCATCGAGCATTTAACAAGAGTTCGTCCTCAACCAAAAGAGTTTCATCTAGGGAGTGTCATGACAACCGATTCATGGAGCCTAAGAGATCTCGAAGTGAGTCAAAAAAACATGAATCAATGGATGAATTGTGAAATTTTATGAAAGAATGGGTTGATTCTATGACGGTCGAAATTTGAAAAATGGTTGAAGCTTCATCTACATTACCTTCTAGTCAAAAGTTAGTTGGGGAGAGATTATGTGAGAAGCATGATGTATCAAGTGAGAATGAGTTCGATGATATAACACATGAGAGTGAGCATGACGTAAAAATCGCAAGAATTGAATTAGAAAGGGAGAGTGGAAAATCTGATGAGATGAGTGGTAAAAAGGAAGAAAAGAGAGAAAGTGAGCTGATTTTGAGCAAAAATGCGAAGGCTTTTTGTTTTCCTAGCAAACTTACTTTTGCTTTGTTTAGTGTTTCTTGTCTTATGTAGGTTAAGCAAGGAGAAATTGAGTTGATCGTGGCATGTTTTATTCCTAAATCCATTGGTGCATATTAGAATTTTCAAGGAGTTTGCATCTTAAGTGTTGTATCTCTTTGCTATCCATTGATGTCCACCTTCACCCATGAGGCTAATTTACTTGTTGGGAGGGATAATGAAGTTTCCATGGGAGTTCTTGCACTTGAATCTTGTCCTATGCCTCGTTACCATTTAGCAACAAGTGTTCCAAGTGATGATCAATATAATGAAGCTGAACATGTTCGAGATGTTCTTTACTGTGTCGATTGCCTTATGGAGGATCCAAGAAAATGTGACTTTGCTGCCAATGAACCCTACATCTTACCTTGAATTATGGATCCAAAGCTACATGCATTATCTTCAAGGATTTGTTGAAGTAAAGCTATGAGTTTTCCATGGCTAGTTATGAGTATTTTCAAGCTGTCCAAGAGACAGCTGCACCGGATTGTATTAATCATGACTTATGCAAGTATCCTCCAATCGAAGAGGGCCAATATGTGGAGTTTTAGGGCTTGAAATTGCCAACTTTTGCTGGAGTCATTCATTTCCATCCAAGTTTTGAGGACAAATCTTTTTTTTTTCAAGAGAAGGGGAATAATGAGAAATATAGGTTGCATATGGGCCATGTTTCGAGTTACAAGAGATTGAGTATTTTATTAGTAGTTTACTAGTTTATTTTCTAGATTTCTATTTTATTTGGTAGGAATAAACTCGATCCAAGATTTCATGTTGAGTTGGATCCGATTTAGAATTTTAGGGCCATTATTACTCGAGTTAGTTATTAGCGTTTGTTGGGTTATGTTTGGCCAGTTTAATGCCTTCATTGAGCCGATTATAAGCTATCCATTAGTTAGCCTTAGTTGTAATTAGTGAATCATTAATTTAGTAAGTTATCGAGTTTAGTTTAGGTTTAGTAGCATTATAAATATTTTTGTCATTTCATTCAAGAAAAAGAAGGTGAATAGATGTTTTCAAAGAGTTTTCTCTTGGTTTTTCGGCAAACCCTTTGAATACTTTAGATGGTTTCTTGGGTGTTCATCTTTGGCTATCAATTAAAGAACACGTTTGATTGTGGTGCCTTTCTACCAAACTTAATTTGTTCTCAAGCGATTCCTAGATTGAGTTAGGTCCCATCCCTTATACGAAGGTTTGTTGTCCATGTGAACAACAAGTTGAGGTCCTTTTGTATCCATAATCTGGTCAAGATAAATCCTTCCATATGCCTGTGCAATTTGTTTCTTCAAGAGCGAGAGTTTGGATATTGGAGTTCATATCACTAACACCCTGGATTAGATTTAGAAGTAGACAAATTAACCTCAATCATATACAAATCTTGAACATAAGCTTTATTAAGCTTCATCTTCTTCAAGCTATTGAGGCAAGTATTGCAATTCTACTTTCAATGTCCATCCTTGTCAGTATATAAGCAGGTGCCCTTTGTGTTGCCCTTTGTTCTCCAGGCCTCATGGAGGCTTTAGCCCTTACTTCTTCTTTTTAGACTTGGACATTTTAGTATTAGATTTAGAAAAACTAGAAGCAGCTATGAGCACTTAGCCTTAAGTAAGTTCAACAACATGTTGATGTTGAATGTCAATATGAATATTCAATAGCTCTTGAGTAGTGATTGCAAGGTCAAGTTAACACTTAACTCATGATCCATGACAAAGCCTAACTGGCCTAGTTTTTCAATAAAAACAATCATCTTTAGCATGTGCACATTCATTAAAGTGCCTTCAGCCATTATTACACTGAATTAACTCTTTGGATGTGTCATAACTCTTAGTCCTAGATCTTGCACTAAACAACTCTTGTGAATACAATATGATTTCACTTGCATTCATGTCATGTTGCTTTTGAAGCTTAGGAGGCATGGACGCAAGCGTGATACAAACAACTATATCATTATCCATATGGTGGTTGTTGAACATTTCAACGTTCATGGGTAGTGTATGACGGCCCCACCCCACCCTAAGGCGAACCAGAGGGTTCGGCGGGCCGCCTGCCCAGCTCTCGCAGGGACTCGATGCTCTAGAACTAGAAAATAGAGTTCATGCCAAAAGAAAGCTCTATTTACTCTATTACATCTTCAAAAGTTGCATAAACCAGTACATCAAGTCATATATACCACTAGTACCCGAAAGTAAACCCTAAAAAAGCTGATAACCATAACCACCACGACAAATATATACATCTTACTAGTCAACTTATAACAAGTATGTAAGGCCCGAAAACAACCCTTTTGTAGGCGACCACACAATGGAGCAGTTGATAAGAAAGCACAGGTGCTTGTGAGTAGAAGAGATAAACAATTTAAATATCATAAACGTAAGAATAAGTAAATAAAAAGGAAAGAATTGCAAACCAATTAACTACCCAACTCCTCTTGAGCTTGTAGATTGATTCAAACAAATTACTTCAAGTTGATGAATTACAATCACTCTTGTGTACAAAGGAAGGATCACTTCCTCCTCGCCCCAAGCCGCACTTGGTCAAGCAAGAAAGTTTTACTATCACTCGGATAACCCTCACAGAGCTACACTCATGAAGTATTCACTCACAAATGAAAAGCTTACAATGAACCTCACACCACTAAGACTACAAATCTTTTTTGAAGAGTATTTTCTGTGACGGCCCCACCTCCCCCTAAGGCGAACCAGAGGGTTCGGCGGGCCGCCTGCCCAGCTCTCGCCGGGACTCAGTCGATCACTACAATCCTCAAATGAATTACAATATAAATCTCAAATATACATCACATGGTCCACAAACATACATCCAAGTCTCCAATAATTACATGTCACAAATGCAGCGGAAACTAATTCCCAACTATACATCAAATGATTCCAAATCCAAAACTGTACAAGATATAGGCCATCCATTCACGTGAATAAGCACAACAAGTCCTGCCTTTGCCTTGAGCCCTGTGGAGGGGAATAAAATATTTTTGGGGTGAGCTAGAAGCTCAGCGAGTAACCAGAAAATCAGTAATTAAATCGGTTTAACAATATTTCTTTTCAATGATGTCATAAATCAAATGATAAGTCCAGAAACGATTACAGTATTTACAAAACATTAAATATGGAGTATCAATAATTCAAGAAACATGTACAATGGAAAGCGATAGTAACATTCATGAAAAGGATACGTTCATTTTTTATAAATAATCCCTCGTTTATCTTTTTATTCGTTCATCTTTTTTTTTCTTTCCGGACGTTGGCCGGTCTCCACCCATCCGGACGTAGCCGGACTCCACCCATCCGGACATAGCCGGACTACAAGGTAATACTCGAGTATATCAAATTCACCCAGGGTCACCATATCGCCCGACCGAGTCCGCTTCTGGCTCGAGTCGATCGGTAACAAAGGGCAGTGGCCAATTCAGCCAAACGGCTTACATTCATGCGCAACTAGCATTTCAATAATTAAATCCTTGAAAATTGCACAGTTATTTAGGTCGAGTGCGATGAAGTGCACACTCGCCTAGAAAGCTCGTTTTGGAAATCATTCAAAACACTTAACACTTTATCAATCAATAATACAAGTCATGAAGTCAAGAAAATATAGCAAATAAGGAACACTCATATGCAAACACGCATGATATGCAAGAAAACAGTTCAAAAGTAACTTTGGAAACAATTTAAAGGTAAATAATGCAAGAAAACGGTACAAAAGTAACTTTGGAAATAGTTCAAAAGTAAATAATGCAGGAAACGGTTCATAAATAACTTCAGAAATAGTTTGAGGTCACTCACCTCCATGGCTCAGAAACCATTCATCATATATCGTTGCCTTGCTCAAATCCAAGTCTTAGATCACAAACTCAAAGCAATCAAATCCTTTCAAAGTGCGGACAGCACTTCCACTAAATTTGCTTACTTTTCCAGCCGTCAAGGCTTCATTATTTCCTCAGCCAGTTCCAAAGTCACACAAATAAGTTCATCCAATAGCCGTTCAGCAAGCTCCAAGTAGTACTAGTACAAGTCAAGCTAGGGAAAAGTGCGGAAATGAAAGTTAAGCTCAAAACCAGAAAAACAGTTTTGACGTCATTTTGCGGTAATGGTACCAAAGGCGCTACGACTGTCGGATGAAGGTTCAAGACCCACCGTTTCGAAGCTAAGAGATAGGGTTACAATATTACAGAAGGTCACTCAACCCAGTTTCGAGTGTAACCAGGTCAAAAATGCAAGAAACTACACCAGAATCACAAAAACCGATTCACAGAACGCATTCTAGTGGAAACACCATAACTCAGGCTCTCCAAGTCCAAATCCAGAAATTCCAAAACCAACTGAAAGCTAAGAAACAGGGATAAATTTCATCAGAAGGCCTCAACAACCAATTCGGAAGCAATACGAGCCAAAACAACCAATTACAGTCGCAAATCCCAATTTCGGGTAAACCAGAACAGCAATAGTAATTTCGACTTTTCTCATTCCACACTACTCCGATTAACCTGAAATTTTGTAGGCACCTTTAAAATGTCATTCCCTACAACTTTCATGTTTTAAGAAAAGGCCAATTCGGCCTCTAACTAGGAGCTATAAAACAGGACAGAATGTAGCTTCACAAAACCTAATTTTCTGAAATTTCTTCCAAAACAGAAATTGATTGCAATTGACCACTTTTCCCACCTCATAGAGTCCTTAAACATAATTTCCAATCATCATACATGACCACCCAATCATATCCCTATGAAAACAGAAAAATCCCCAAAAATAATAAAACTTCACCAATTCAACCAAACTCAAGAAATAATCCATGAAATTGCATCTTATAACACCACTAATCATGAATTGAACATCATTAGAGGAAGGAGAGGTGTTCATCCACCACTTACCTTAGCAAAATAAGAGGGAGAGCTACTTGTCACCTTAAGCTTCCAAACAACTTCACCAAACAACTCACTATCACTAAAAGAAGAGGTTTTATGGAGTAGAAACTAGATCAAGCAAGTGTTTTGGAGGATTTGAGCTAGATAATTGCCAAACTTTGAAGAGGTTTTTTCTTCCTTCTTTGCTAGAGAGAGAATCAGCCAAGAGGTTGAAGACAAGAATGAATTTTGTGTGATTTTTAAGATATTTAAGCAATTGGTAAAAAAGTCAAGAAAATGAATAGTAAGTCATAAGGTATTTCCAATACAATGGTGACACTTGTCACCTCCATAAATGCAATCTTATCTTTTCTTTTTCCTCTCACATCAATCAATTCACATCCTCTACTTATCCCTTAACACCCGATAAATTTTACACAGTATCCGGAATTTAACCTAATTGGCCGAATTTTTCCGAACTTTTCGCACTTGTGGGTCCCACGTCCGTTATATATTCTTAATTTTCTAAAAACTCTCCAATACTAGGAAAATCATTTTAAAACTATTTTTGCTCATAAACTTTATCTGGGGAATTTTTCTAATCAAGAAAATGAAGAAAAACGGGCGATTAAAAAAATAAACCCTAGAAAATTACAAAATTTCCGGGTTCTCAAACTCATTTTTTTTTCGGGGCGTCACATTTTCTCACTAAAATCTCTCTAAGTGTTTTGTATCTTCAGTGTGCCAAAGTTATTTGAAATATCTGACCAACCACTATTTATATAGAGCCAAGAAAGTGCCTCATAAATGCTTCCAACGGATAGAAATTAGCTGAACAGTCAACTATCCGTTGGCAGTGTCGGAGGTCCGGTAGCCCTGTTTTGTGCGTCCGATAGTAGACAGAGAGTTTAAGAGATTTTCTTCAATTCTTTCGGACGTCCGGTAGGCTGGTTTTCTGCGTCCGAAGGTATGATATAAAACTGGAAATTTTTCTTCAATTCCTTAGGACATCCGGTAGGCTGGTTTTCTGCGTCCGAAGATACTCAATGGTTGTCGGACGTCCGATGCAGTCTTTTTGAGCGTCCGACATCTTTCAGCAACCTTTGTCTTCTTTCAATAGCACTTGTTCATGGAATCACATAACTTCATAACTGAAAATATTTCTTGAAGAGATATTAGTATCATCCATTTGTTTTGTAAACATCAAAAGATAGGGATCAAGATCAACATTCTCCCCCTTTTTGATGATGACAAAACAATGGATGGAAAGAAACAAAAATAAGTATAAGCTCCCCCTCAATCATCGCAACCAAAACTTTTAAGAGCCAAACTCATAATCTCATAATAACTCCCCCTTACACATTGCATCCATCTCTCCCCCTTTTTGTCATCATAAGATGAGAATAATAACCAGCAACCATAATCCAACAACAATAACAGAGAATCCAATATTCTAAAAAAAAACCCGAGAAATGATACCAGAATTCAGCAATACCAACATACCAACATATCACATAGAGATTAGCAAATCATCGTTAGATCAGAATAGTTCTTTTCTCTCTCTTTTTGACATCATACAGATTCAGTAGTATTCAAAAATATCAGCGAAAACTCAGATCAAAATATCAGAAATATCAAAAGAAAAAAATATTGTGAACAAGAATCACTGCAATGATTAACAAAATCTCCTACTTGTTAAAGTTAGCATCATGTCTAACTATCCACATGCATTTCATGCCTTTTTATATATTTTTTCTCACATAGCAATCACTTTTCATGTGACCTTTTTGACAACAGAAATTACACATAATTAAGGAGTGATTCACATGAACGGGTTTAATAAACCTGACTTGCCTTTTCCTGTGGATAGCAAATTCATTGGAATTATAATTCAACCTATTCTTTTGAAAACAGACTTGTTTCTTGTGTTTAAGCAACTCATTTAGACCATCCATTCTTCTTTTCAAATCACCTTGTTCCTTTTTGAACAATTCACAAAGTTTTGTTTTTCTATCAAGCTCTAAGTGTAAAGCAGTCTCACTCTTTTTGAAGTAATCATTTTCAGCTTTCAACTTTTTATTTTGTTGAAAAAGATTTGCATTATCTCGAAACAAAAAACTAATTTTCTGTTTTAACTCCTTGTTTCTAGCATAAGATTCTTTCAAACTATCATGCAATTTTATAATGAAAGATTCAAGATCATCATCAGTTTCATCATCACTTTCAAATTGAGAGTTACAAGATGTTACCTCATCATCTCCAATGGCCATAAAAGCCAATTGAGCAGATTCTTCTTCCTCTTCAATTTCACCATCGGAGTTGCATTCATTCCATGTGAACTGGAAGTTGTTGAATCTTGGTTTTCTTTCACATTTTCTCTTCTTCATTGGACACTCACTTGCGTAATGTCCAGGTTGGCCGCATTCAAAGCACAGATCAGTTTGCTTTTTGTTAAACTCTAGCTTCCCTTTGTTTTTCGAGTTGTTGAACTGATTTGAGAATGAATTGCTAGGTCCATTTTTTCTGAATCTCCTCTTGTTGAGTATTCGTTTGAAACTTCTTGTGATGAGTGCAATATCACTGTCATCACCTTCTATGTCATTTTCATCTAAGGAGGCTGTATCATCTTCATCTTGTGAGGCTTTTAGAGCAATACTCTTTCTCACCTTTGTATCTTCTTCCTCCTGCACCTTGAACTTGAGTTTCAACTCATAAGAAATTAGAGAGTTAATAAGAGATTCAATGGGCATAGTATTCAAATCTTTAGCCTCCTCAACAGCAGTTACTTTATTTTCTCAATCCTTCGATAAAGCATTCAGAATTTTTCTATTTTTCTCACCTAGAGAGTATTCTTTTTCCAGTACCTCCAAATCCTTAATGAGGTCATTGAATCTACAATACATCTCATCAATGTTTTCATGAGATTGCATCTTGAATGATTCATACTTTGTAACTAGAATTGACTTCTTTTGTTCTCTAACATTCTCACTACCTTCATGAATTTTTCTCAGTTTATCCCAAATATCCTTGGCTGACTTGCAGCCTTTGACTCTAATATATTCATTTGAGTCTAAAGCACAATATAACACATTCATGGATTTTTGCATTTAATGTGAGATGAGCTCTATTCGCAGCAGTCAGTTCACTTCTTGTTTTTTGTCTAGATCTCTGAGTATTTTCATCTATAAGAGAGGCATCATATGGACCTTCGCTAATAATAAACCACAATTCAATATCAATAGATTGCAAAAAAATAATAATTCTTTCTTTCCAACTCACATAATTTGACCCATTAAACATAGGTGGTCTGATGACAGAATGTCCTTTAAAAAATATAGCATTGTTGGTTGTCATCTTTACTCCAAAGCCGATTGAGCTTAATCTCTAGGAGACCAAACTCTGATACCAATTGTAAGGACCGAAAACAACCCTTTTGTAGGCGACCACACAATGGAGCAGTTGATAAGAAAGCACAGGTGCTTGTGAGTAGAAGAGATAAACAATTTAAATATCATAAACGTAAGAATAAGTAAATAAAAAAGAAAGAATTGCAAACCAATTAACTACCCAACTCCTCTTGAGCTTGTAGATTGATTCAAACAAGTTACTTCAAGTTGATGAATTATAATCACTCTTGTGTACAAAGAAAGGATCACTTCCTCCTTGCCCCAAGCCGCACTTGGTCAAGCAAGAAAGTTTTACTATCACTCGGATAACCCTCACAGAGCTACACTCATGAAGTATTCACTCACAAATGAAAAGCTTACAATGAACCTCACACCACTAAGACTACAAATCTTCTTTGAAGAGTATTTTCTCACTAAAATCTCTCTAGATCTTTTGTATCTTCAGTGTGCCAAAATTATTTGAAATATCTGACCAACCACTATTTATATAGAGCCAAGAAAGTGTCTCATAAATGCTTCCAATGGATAGAAAGTAGCTGAGCAGTCAACTATCCGTTGGCAGTGTCGGGCGTCCGGTAGCCCTGTTTTGTGCGTCCGACAGCAGGCAGAGAGTTTAAGAGATTTTCTTCAATTCTTTCGGACGTCCGGTAGGCTGGTTTTCTGCTTCCGAAGGTATGATGTAAAACTGAAAATTTTTCTTCAATTCCTTAGAACGTCCGGCAGGCTGGTTTTCTGCGTCCGAAGATACTCAATGGTTGTCGGACGTCCGATGCAGTCTTTTTGAGCGTCCGACAGCTTTCAGCAACCTTTGTCTTCTTTCAATAGCACTTGTTCATGGAATCACATAACTTCATAACTAAAAATATTTCTTGGAGAGATATTAGTATCATCCATTTGTTTTGTAAACATCAAAAGATAGGGATCAAGATCAACATTCTCCCCCTTTTTTATGATGACAAAACAATGGATGGAAAGACAAAAATAAGTATAAGTTCCCCCTCAATCATCGCAACCAAAACTTTTAAGAGCCAAACTCATAATCTCATAATAACTCCCCCTTACACATTGCATCCATCTAACAAGTACAATTCAACTATTCTATCACCAAAAGTCTAACCACCTTCCTGAGCGATCCCCACATCGGTCCCCTGCTAAGGAAAACAAATGGAATGGGGTAAGCTATATGCTTCGTGAGTAATCAGGGGAAAAATGTAAACTCACATAATTAAACAAGTAAATCAGGATAATTCACATCAATAACCGAAAAGTAACATCACAATGGTAGGATACAGGTGGCTCCAAAGTCAGTTCAATTCCCTGAGCTTGAACGCCTGTTGACACTCTGTCAACCAAAGTACTCATGATCCGTAGACTCCACTTAAACTTCCCCGTTCACCATATCAACCCCCGCTGGCCAGTCAACAGCACACAGCAGTTCGAACGAATTAAAATAACTTAGCCTTCGTCAAAGCTTTAACAAGGAACTAAATCCCAAATCTAGCATGGAACTATCTTTGACCAAGCCCCAACTGGCTCGAATAGTTCGTCTAACCCTTGGAACCGGGCTGGAACCAAGCCCTGAGATATCCGATCTCTCAATAGATGGTATCTCTCAACAAAGTATACAATATAGTACTTACCCCAAACAGCACACAGCAAATGAGGTTTAATTCAAGTCATGTAAATACCCCCATCAGCACACAGTAAAAGGGTGATACTCAAGTCATGTATTCACCCTTCTCAGAACACAGTAAGAGGGTGATACTCAAGTCATGTTTTCGCCCTCCTCAGCACACAGCAAGAGGGTGATACTCAATATAAAGCATGTATTCTCACATAGAAAATCAAAACAAAGGATGGGTTTAGGTCGAGTGAGATAAAGTACACCTTCGCCTAAGTACCCATTTAACATATACAAGGTACTTCAACAACTCCACATTAATAAACAACCCAATTACTCACTTGATAAATCTTGGCATGAAAAATGATACAACTCACTGAGTTTGATCGTCACCGTCAAAAGCCTCACAATCTGTATTGACAGATTATATACACACATAAGTGAAACGGCCATACAATAGCAGTTTATAACTTAAACGATCGAATCCGGTTGAAAACGATCAAAAATAATAAAAAATTGTCAAAAATAATGTTAAGGTCAAAAGAATGTCAAAATTGGTCAATACGGCCGGAATGTTAACAAAATAACAAAAGTAGACCTAAACGGTCCAAAATGGCAAAAACGGTTGAGAAATGCACGTGCGCGTGCGTGGAAATGAAAATGGTACAAAACGGGTTACATGATTTTGCCCATAACTGGAGCTGTGGTTATCGGATCAAAATGTGCTAGGTAGTGTCTCGAAACTTAAACAAAAGGTTACAACTTCCATGAAGACAACTCGACCCAGTTTTTAGTGTATTCAAGTTAAATTTGCAAGATACAAAACTAGAACTCCAAAAGCTAGTTTATCTTTCTCGTGAAAATTTGGCGGCATGCCCCTTGTGTTTACCCATTTTTCAGCCATTTATAGTTTCAATATTTTCCTCAAACAAACCCAAAGTTACATACACAACAATCTCATTTCAATAGCCGTTCAATAGGCTCAAGACAATACAAGGACAAAAATCAAGCCAACAACAAGTGCGGAAATGAGCTTTAGTAAAAGATAGATTTGATAGGGTTTTGCGTAACGGACACAATAGAGGCTACGTTTATCGGATTGGAATGCAATTTGTGCCGTTTCAAAGTTAAGACACAGGGCTACAATTCTCATGAAGATCACTTAATCAAATTTCCAGTGCACCCCAATCAAATCCCCAGTTCACAGAACCAAATTCGAACTAGTCGGCTAATTAACTGTACTACTTTTAAATGGCCATATCTCAGGCTACCAAAGTCCGTTTAAGGCGTTCTTAGAGGCGTTAAAAAAGCTAAGACAGAGTACTAAAACTTTCATGTTTTGGCAAATGGCTAAATCAGCACGGATCATAGTGAATAGACACGGTCAATTGGATGAACTGTCTAAAATGGATCACTGGAAGCATCCCAGGGCAGCGAGGGTATTTTGGTCTTTTCACAGGCTACGTTACTCCGATTGAGCTGAATTTTGTAGGCAACTATAAAATATCATTCTCTACAACTTTCATGTTTTGTACCAAGTCTAATTCGGCCTCTAACATAGGGCACTGAAACCGGACAAAACTGAAGCATAAGAAACCGATATTCTGGAAATTTGCTCCATTCAAGGTATAACTCTCATTTTAAGCTTGAAACCAGAACTACAACCTCATATACAAGCTTATATATATATCATATACCATCCATACAGCAAGTATAAGAAGAAAATCATTCAAACCCAAAGCTGAAAATTTACACTACAAAGCTGGAATTGACCAAATCTACTACTAAACCATGAGATCTACCCAACAAACCATAACTTTCACTTGTAAACCATTAAATAGTACAACCATGAACTAATACCTTCCTTACCTAGTATTGGAGAAGCACAACAGCCTCTAGGAAGCTTGAACCACCAAAACTCTCCACTCTAAGATGGCAATCCACCTTCCTAAGCAACTTCCATGGATTATTTGGTGAATCTATCGGTTAGTTTGCAAGATTGAGCAAGAAATCAAGATGGAATGGAGTGTTTCTTTCTCTCCTTTTCTCTCCTCACTCTCATGGCCAAATGTGTAGAAAATGAAGAAGAAATGCTGCCCAAGGAAAGATAAGAAAGCAAGAAAAAGGCTTGGCCAAAGTTTAACACATGTCACAATTTGATTGGTGGTCAAAATTTTCTTTTCTCTCTCTTGTTTTTTGTCCAACTTTTCGGCTGCTTTATCAGATATTTTGGGGCTGATTTAACTCAATTAATAGCAAGGGTATTAAGGTAATAAAGTGGTGTTCACATGGTGCACTCACTCGGTAACAAACAGTGCACGTCAGTTCTACCCGTTTTTCCTTAACTCGCACGTACTAGGCTTTTTACTTATAATTTACTAACTTATTATTCTCACTTCTAATCTCATATTATTTCTCATCTAAAACTCACTCTTAATTACAAAATTTAGTACACAACCCTCCACACTTAATCACATTACCAAAATACGTGAAAACTCTAATTTATCCGAACTATAAAACTAAGGGTAAAACTCTTAATTCTATTCTTTATTCCAACCCTTGAGGATGTAAATAAGTAGTATAGCTATAATAAGGTAATGTATTTCAAATAAAAGGGAATTTTAAGAAAAATGTGATGAATTTTACAATTCCATAGAATAAAATTAGGGTTTTGAGTCAAATATGAGGGATTTAAACACAACCTGTTAGTCACAAGTAAACTAGGGTTTTAAAGTACAAGTAGGGTTTCTAGTCTTTAAAATAAAATAATGTTTTAAAACAAAAATAAAATAAAGAAACCGTAATCTTTTTTTTGAGATTAAATAAAAATAGTATCCTAAAATTTGGGGTATCACATAGTGCATCCTCAACTGATCCTTCCATAGAAGGTGGAGTTTCAAGGACATAGGTTAGTTTTTCATGCCTAAGAATAATTCTTATAGTACATTAACAGTCTGAAAAATTGGGTCCAGTTAGTTTGCAAGTATGAAGAATAGCATGTAGACTCAAGATACTCGTTCCACAACACAAGATAGAATAAGCAATGCTATTTATGTAATACAGAACAAGAAAATGACATAAAATGAAATTGGCCCTCCGGGGCTTGGTCTGGTGGTTGGGGTTGCTGAAAATGGGGTTTAGGTCCCTGGTTTGAACCTTGCTACCAGCAAGTTGTGGAGGGTGGGAGAATAGTCTACGGGGTCCACTCTCTGTGGGACACCCCTTAAAAAAAAAGACATAAAATAAAATTGGTTTTGCTATCACTATTTTATTCGAATCTACTACCCTCTTATATAGAGTCAAAATTCAAAATTTCTAGTGGGTTAGAATCTCATTTAATTATTTTGATCTTGAATATACTCAATAAACGAAAATAATTTTAATTAAGTAGGTATTTATTACCAATTACTAACACTTATAACTTTTATATAGTTGAATTATCAATTTTTGATAAAGCACATCATATGTGTTACCCAATCTTTACACATCATAGAGGTAAATCATTCATCTCTATCGCCTTTATACATTATAAATATAAATCTATAAATCTAATCTAATCATTTTAGATCCTTAACCTCTTCCTATCTCCAATAAAGTACATTATATATATTTGAGAGAATCCTCAAATTACATTCTAGGGGAGAGAAATGAGAAGAAAATTTACATAGAGAATATGCACAGAAGACAAGAATGCAGGCCCTATTTCAAAAAATATACATTGTGCATTCACATAATATTATATTAAATGAAAGCACCATAAAATTATTTATTCAATTCTAATCACAATTCAATTACATGTTCAAACTTTAAATCATTTAAAGTTTCAATTCTTGAAGTTTTGAGATTAAGGAAAAAAACTTTTCTCTGTTCCAAATCTGCACCTGGTTCTGTGATTAGATTAGTGAGGTATCGGCTGCAAATTTAAATTGGTCACTCTCAGAACTAGATTTATGCCATTGTCTAGAGGATCCGCTCATGGATCCAAATCCATGATTGGTTCCTATGGATCAAGATTGCAAATCAAATCATTGATTGTTAGACACCTCCCTCATCATTGATCCCCCCAAATCTGCTCCATGTCACACATGAACCTGGCATTGGATCCAAACATTGGATGACCAACATTTGTGTCTGCACCTAGATCCATGACTAATCCATATGGATTTGCCCATAGATTCTTGTTAAACCTTAATTAGAAAAAATTTTATAAATTTTATTTAAAAATTTTCTAAGAACTTTTGGACAACTAAATGTTTAAAAACTTCCTTAAATTTAATCATATTAAAATAGTGGTAGAAACCTAAATTCAATTTAGTCACCATAAACTAATTGAAACAAATTAGAAATTTCACTCCACTTGGAAATATGTTTCCTTACGAAACTTTAGCAAGTCTTATATTCGGTTTCAATTCCTTTTAGTACCAAATTTTGAAAACTTTTTGAAGCACAAAATAATATATTATCATCATCTTGTGACTAAAATTTAAGACCAAATCATGCTCCAAATCAAGAACCAAATCACACATGAAGAACTCTAGCCATCACATGAAGCAAACAAAATTTTTTAATTTTTTCAAATGAATTTAATATGTAAAATTCTCCAATATTTCTATGAACAATTGATAAGATGTTGAAGACATATTAAAGGAAAAATTACATGAAAATTACAGCCAAATTTTTTTGTAAAAATAGAAAATCATGTGATGCACAAAAATAGGGCTTTTTTCCCAAAATTTTATTAGAAACTTATCTATGGCTTTTATAGTTAAATTTATAATCTTTCTTGTGATCTAATGACAATACTTTAACCATCATCAAATTATTTGTGACAAGAAACAAATATAAAAACATCAAAATTTTGAAAATAAATTTGTAAGATTTTGATCAAGGAAACACTCAATCTTTTCTTCAAGAACAACATATAAATTTGATCACATCAGGATTCATGCATGACAATTAAATAAATGTATTACATGAATTAATCAAAGTTGGTTTTCATACCATTATTAAGAATCAAGCAAGTAACGTAGTTGAAAAAAAAAATTCATTCCTTAAAGTAGATCATTTTTTTATCAATTATATGTAACAAGCAGTTTAAGAGATCTCTAATCCATTAAGATCTTCTTAAACTAATAGAGATTTGATGCAAGGAATGTCTAAGAGATCCATTCAAATCGTGAACATTCTCATCCTCTAATGATGATCCACATGAACCTCGTTAGCTTAAACCTCTAAGGTTGAAATCATTTAAATCAGAAAAGTGTAATTATTTCCAGGACTTCAATATACAAATTGATGAGAAAAAACTTAGTTCTTAAGTAGGAAAAAATGTGAACAATATAAGAGAGAAAGAGGCGATGTTTTTCTCTCTTGAAGGCCAAATTTTCTGCTCAATTTGTCTCTTGATTTTTCTACAAAATCTCACAAGTCAATAAGTTTATTCATTAATTTTTCTGACTTGAATTATAAAGGTATTTTTAAATAAATAAATTATTTAAATCCTTGTGGAAACTAGAATATAGTTTCCAATAAGATTTAACTTTCTTATTCTAATACGACTCTTGTATTTAGAAGACTTAACCTTATTTACTTCATATGATTACAAATCAAACTGTAAGTTATAAGACAACTTATCTTTCGTGTCTCCACTTGAATTTTTTTTTTTTTATTAAACTAAAGAAGTTCTTAGCACTCGTTTGGTTGGGAGTAGTAGGGTCTACTATAGGTTATTAAAAGGGTCAATTTCCATTCATGATACTTGATTGACAACTACAGCAATAAGCCTATGGCTATGAAAAACCTAAAATATTTCCATCATTAATCTGAAACAAATTGGTGGGTTTTTATCAAAACTAGAGATCTCTTCCTACTGCCCTTTACTTCTTCCTTTCCTCTCATAGTTTTACAACAAACCTTGCAAGCAATTCAAGGGAACCAAAAAAAATTATCAAAACTTTTAGCTGAAGTAAAATTTCTTTATCTCTTTATCTTGTTTTCTTTAGTTTTTTTCTTGCTACTATTATGTGGCTAAATTTGTATGCCATATGTTTTCCATTTTAATTTAGATTATATGTATTTAGATAGCAAATCTTCTAATATTCTTCATCTTTTCAACCTTTAAAGCCTATGAAAACAAATTTGCTAATTGTAAGTTGAAAATTAAGGCAACCCATATGGCATAGATTATAAATTTCTAATCTTTGTTAGTCTATACATGGATTTTTATGCACATGTATTTTTCTTTGTTTCTAAGGCTCATAAATTTTTGCTATAGTAGGAAGATGTTTAACAATATGCATTATAGTATCTTATAAATCTTCTGACCTACTAGGCACTGATTTTGATATGAGAACGTTTACTTCAAATTAAAGTTCACTTTGAGAGTTATCAGCTTGCACAAGGGCAAAATTCCCCAATGGCCCTCAAACTATTGGATTAATCCATAAAATACCAAAACCAGTAAAAACAAATCAAATTTGCACATTAACCCACACTTTTGCATGTTTTGATTAAAAAACACTACATGTTTGAAAAGTAATTATAAAGCAGTTCAACTCTTCCATTTTTAACTTAAAAACACACCAAAAAATATCCTAAAACCTAACTAAATATAGGTAAAATAAATGCTAATAAAGAAGAAATGAAACATTTGACAAAAGCATTTCTATTTTCAAATCTTCTTGTAGTAGTCATACCACCGAAAAAATAATTATGAAGCTAAGCTGGTACCCAAAACATCTTGATTCTGTACAAACCAGCTACATGTTTATTTTTTCTAGACCATATTTTGCAACCACAATAGGCCATTGTTGCTCAAACTCTTCCACAGCATCCAACTCATACTAGCTATAAAGCTCAGAACACTAGCTTGAGTATTGATAGCGAAGAATTGAAATAAACCAACATCTGAATTTAGATGTTATATGCCAGACACAAAACGCATATTTTGTCAAAGGCATTTCCCTAGAAATTACTTCAGTCATCCCAGGATCCTGATCCATCAAAATTGTTTGAAATGCCTTCTTCATTAACAATATGAAAACCTCTAAAAAATAGTAAAGCATAAGAATCAATGAAAAAATTTTAATTAGTTATGCCTAAGAGTAAAAGTAATTACCTTCATTAGCTGCTAAAATGAACTTGTCGTTTTATTACGAAGAAGAGTTTAACCAAATATTATTGTCCTCCCATGATTATTCATGCCAACAAAAAAATCAAGACATTTCATATGAATTTACCTTATAAGTGGTGTCAAAAATAACTACATCCTCATACTTTTGGTACCAATCAAAACAATAGGCAGGGGACCAAAATATTTACTCAAGTCTCCATTCTTCATCTAACTTAAAAGCATACTGAAAATTAGCATTTTCATTTTTAGCACATTTATAATGGTGTAAAAGATCCATAGCATCACTTTTTTCATTCATTTGATGGAGTTTATTGGAAATATTATGAATATCTTTTGCAAGAAATGGAAGATGCCCATGCCTTATATTTTTTCTAACTCCATGACACGCATGGTTTATTGAACTGAAAGACCACATTTTTTTAATAAAATGCTATGCGCTTCATTTTCTTTAGTGATCATTTAATAAGACGGGAGAAAATGCAGCTCTTCTACAGATAAAAGAGTATGATTGTGGCTTGAAATAAATTTAGTGGCATGCCATTCTACAGGAAACTAGACATTCCTGGATTCAATTTGGTATATAATGCACGTTCTGATTCTTTGTGAGCAAGCCGAACCAAATGTTTTAAGTTCGCTGTCCTGTTGCTCTGTTCATCTGGAATGAAGTGTTCAGGCAGCAACTTGATGCCCGATTTTGAACCAGATGAGTGCCAAATTTGGTAACGATTTCTTCTGTGAAAGTTTAACCCTATGAATTTATTTTCCAACGGCGTAAGCCATGCTCGATTCCGAGTTAAATTGACTGAATTGTGACCAAAACAAGAGGACTGCCCTGTTTTGGAAAAACCCTAATATTTGGACTGGTTTGGAACAAGATCTTGGAGTGAACTTGTTAATTGATGTTCTTGATACTAAACACTTACCAAAGGCATTATGGATGTTTCTTAGGCCTTTATTTCACAAATGAACCATGATTGGATAGTTTGCTTGATTAAACGTTTTGAAATGGGTAATGAAAGTCTAAAGGCAGATTGCCTTATAATTTTTCCTGAACTTTGGTTCACTAATTAACTATCTTTCGGAAGGTATTTTCCCCTGAAATTTGATAGAGCGGTACCTTTCATATGGGAGTAAAATACTGCCAATTTTGGTACCAATCCAAGTTCGTTTCGATACCTAATTAAATTTCTAGTGTTGGAGGATCAAATCTGGAAATTCTTCTCCAGTCTTGAATTTCCCTAACTTCGGGCTACCGTATCTCGGTACTCGAAACTCCGATTCTTGATCCGCTTATTTTGTTATACACCTCACTTGCAACACTACTTGAGTGACAAATTTCAGAGGCTGGTTTGCAACGTGTGAATCGTGCCGAATTTTCAAATTTGGCCAAAATCCAACTTAATTCTGCCTTGTAAACCAATCCTGCATCTTCAAGCTCATTTTTGAACACTTTCCACTTCAATTCATGGAAAAGTATCTTCTAGGAACTTATAGTACTTTCTAAGAGGTTTCCAACGGTATAAAGTTTTCCAATTCTCGACTTATGCCGAGCGAGTTACGATTTTTCAAAGATTCATAATAAAACTGAAAATTTTCCAATTTCAAAGAAATAGAGTTTTTCAAGAACTCTTTATTCTTTTGATATTCTTAAACGTTTTGCTCACGATTTTCATGATAAAAACTAAAATAATATTGTACATAATAAAAGGCAAGTTGAACCTCGATTTACGTGTAATTGAGGTTCCTTTTGCGAAATAATCCTTAGATTGTACTAGTGTACAATCTTCTTGATAAGTGGGTTAATTGTGTGATTATCCACTATTAATTGCCAGACGCACAAGGAGACCTTCAAGAGGATCTCACAGTGGACATTTGAACTCCCAGGAAACAATTCTTATTGAATTGCTCGGTGAGTGTCAAGTGTGTGAATTCTTGATACTTGCTTAATTGTGGTAATTGTTGGGAATTTTAAAAAAATAAGGGCGGGTGCGTACTTTATCACACTCGTTCTAATTTCAAAGGAATGATTGAAATGTATTGAATGAATGACTGAAATGCAATGGTATGTTATGAATACATACGTCGATGGAGTGAACCTCCTCGACTTTTAAATGAATGGGGGATGCCCAAACTCATAGGCCGTCCTTGGACTCAAGCCGGCAATGGGCTTGGTCGGGAACTTGGGCGAGCCATGAGATTTATAAGCTCGACCTAATGAGAGGTCTTGCTTGGCATACTCGTGGAGTATCGCCCTATAAATGACTTGTGGGCCCTTGAGGTGTACGGTGGACGGAGGGAAGTAAGTGGTGATCTACGGAAATGGAAATACCGACCCGGTTGACAGGAGGGTCAACGCGGGAAGGTATACGAATGACATCGGCAGAGCGAGTGGAACTTAGCTCCTGAGAGCTACTATATCCTTGAATTGTTTCTGATTACTTTTCCTGCTTGAATGGTTGATTATTGAAATATCACGGTTTTTGCAATAAATTTGGGATTGCTATTTGAACAATGTGCTTGCATGTGTGTTCTTGGCCTCATGAGCGTTTAGCTCACCCTATAGATTTGTTTTCCTTAACAGGATTGGACTTGGAGAAATGTTGGAGAAACCCCTCTTGGCGTACTCTTGTTTTAGGGTTTCCGTTGCACTTTGGGGCTAGACTTGTGATTGATGTATATTTTGAATATTGATGTATTTCGAGATTCCGATGTAATGATTGGGCAGATGTTGAATATTGATAAGCTTGAATGCTTACGCACTGATTGTATTTATGATATTTAATCGTAACGTCTAGTATTGTATTAAGCTTGGACGGAAATTTCTTGAGTCCTGGCGAGAGCTGGGCAGGCGTCCCGCGGATACCCTTTGGTTCGCCTTAAGGAGAAGTGGGGGCGTCACAGTTGGTATCAGAGCTTAGGCTTTAGATCTCTGTAGTGTATCCTAGGCTTAAACGTTTAGGATGCCGGACTGTGGAATTGGATTGAAAGTTAAGTGACTGCTTGTGAAAATGAAAACTAGAACCTAGGTTCGAATTAGTGGATGACAAGAAGTCTTGATATGGTGTGATACATGTGGAATAGTATGAAGTGATCAAATCTTGTTTATTTAGTGTATTTAGACCTACCTGAGCTTTTACTCTTAAGTGTAAACTATAGAAGGTAATGGTGATATTAAATTGTCTCGGGGGCGCCTTCCAGTGGTCCACTATCGAGAGAGAGTGACCTAAGAGAGCATTGGAGAAATGGTCCAATTTGCTGGACTAGGACTTCATGTGAATTTCAAAGGACTTGCTCGAGCCCAAATAGTGGGGTGTTAATAGTGGTCGATCATTGGAAGTGGCTATCTGAGGAAACTAGAGTGATTCGCAGGGATGATCGAGAACTGAGGACAATTGCGGATGCCTAGACTACTAGGATTCCTGAAATTTAAATTGAAATACTTAGGGAGCGAGGGAGACAAAGGCTCCTAGTGAGAAGATTCAAAAGCTAAGAACCGACTTGTTAGGGTAGTGCCCGAAATTAAAGACAGGATGGATGAGTCGGTGGCTGGGTGTGTTACCTTGGTTGAATGAGTGGAGGATGACAAGATATTCGATAAGGGACATGAGATCTAAAACTCCTAGTGCTGGAAATGAAATTGATCCTATGGAGGTAGTGAAGACTTTTGGGTTCTGCCAATCACTAATTTAGTGATTTAAACTATTTTAATAGTTTTTGCCAAAGATAGACAGGGTGACGCTCGTTTAAAGGCCGTTGTATTTTGTGTCCTGTTGCAATATGTTTCCTACCTTTTGAGGCAATTAAACATTTCTCATGACATGTTTGACCTTACTGCTTTATGATTTCAAATCCATGATTGGGGATATACTATTTCCGATTATCTCAGCGTCTTCCCTTTTATTCTCATATTTGTTTAGCGTGATCAAAGTCTCACTTTTCAAACTTCGTTTAGGTGCATTTATTTTATGCCATGTTTATATGATTGTTAAAGTTATGAGTGGCCAAATAAGTAAAAAGGGACCGAGGGCGAGGGGTTTTGCCATCCCAAGCTCCAGGGGATAATTAGGGAACGATTGCTGGATTGAACCGAAACCCTAGAAATGAAGGAAAACACCTACATAACTCCTACCATTGACCATACGACTGATATCCTAGAACGGTTGGTTAAGTACCAAAGCTTTGGACCAATAATCCAACCTAAGAACCAGGAGAGGTGTGAAAATGAAATAATTCTTGAAGGTCGTCTATCCTGGTTTCCCGGGGGACCTAACCTTGAGACAGTAAGATTGATTTGAAAGGATACAATAAGGCACTAATGGGACTACGAGATTTTGATCCCTTTTCAAACCACTTCATAGACAAGTATCGAAGATTGAAGTAAGACATGAAAAATTTTATATCAAGGAATAAAGTCCCCGTATCTGGTTGTAATTTGAATTAATGGTAGTGATTTTATGGAGACTTAAGAACTCATCCATGTTCGGAAGAGAATAGCTAAGATTTATATTTCGAGGTGACCTATAAACAAAAGAATGAAAGAGTAATCTGGCTCGAACTTCCATTATGCATAGCTACTCATTTGATCCTTTGATTTGCTTGGTAGGTTAGCATTTGACTTAAGCCAACTAGTAAAATGACAACTTTGGAAGAAATGCGTAAGGAATTGGACCTTTTCCGAAATAAGGTGGAATTTCAAAAGAAATTGGCTGACCACTAGGAAGGACGGTGGAAACAAGAATATGCAGAGAAAATTGAATTGTTACGCCAGAATGTAGAATTAGAGAAGAAATGCAAAGAAAACCCTCGAACTGGCCAAGTCGCCACTTCTCATGCAAATTGTGGATACTGCGGCAAGGTTAACCATGTTGAGGCCGAGTGCTGGATGAAGCAAGGAAAGTGTCTGGGGTGCGGTAGTACCAAGCATAAGATTTCGGATTGCCCTAGAGCTTTTAAAAAAAGGAAGTACTCAATAGCCAACTAGGTCCACCGCAGAGCGATCAAGTGTCAGTTGGGAGTAATTAATACTAATGGCTATGAACGGGGTCCTAGTAGTGAAGGTTTCACAAATTGAGATGGTTTGACTTCACTCGAGAAATAGAGGTTGTAGTTTTACCCTAAACTAGGTTAGCACCCTTGGGGGTTGTGATCTTTTGAAAAGAGAAAAGTCTTTTGTTGTTTTGTATCCTGGCAACTTGACATGTTTTGCTACAATCCTGTCGTTTCTCCTTTTCCTTTTGAGAGGATTTGATAAACCTCTTCCAACTGGATGTAATTATTATGATTTTTATGACTCATGAAAATTTACTTCGCTTTTAATTGTTTTTATGACTTACACGTATGTTTAAATCCTGCCCCACATCCTTAGAATTATTATAAGACACGAATGGTATTGGATGTGATCGAGATTTTGCTTGAGAATATAGACCACCTGAGGTCTTGATAGTGACTAGAGATCGGGACCGAAGTGAGGACTTAGCGTTGAAATGGGATTCAATATTTGAAATGCCAATTTGAGATATTAAAATCGGTGGATTTGATCTAGTGAAAGGAAATCATTAATGGATTCAATGTGCCTAACGATTAAGGACTAGATATCGTATTTGGAATGAAGGCTAGAAGCTATGTATCTATAGATTATGGAGTTTGGAGCGATGTGACCATTAAGAACAACTACCCTTTTGTCTTACATGGATAAGAATTCGATAATTCGTAAGGAGCCGTGATCCTAATTAAGTTGGATTTAAAGTAGAGATATTAACCATTTGGGAACTCTAGGAACTAATGTGGTTAATACCGCTCTCAAATTAAGACATGGACACTCTAAAAATTTCGGTACACCCTTCGAGTTGACAGATGCACTAAAAGCATTTATGGACCCAAGGTATCGGAGTTAAACCGTATTTGGACAAATCGGTGGAGGCATTTATTGATGACATATCGATATACTCTAGTGTTTGAGAAGGTCATGAAAGACACTTGATGGTAGTTTTACGAATCTCGAGAGAACGCCAACTTTTGTTAAGTTCAATAACTGTGAGTTCGATTGGAAGAAATAGCCTTTCTAGGTTATACAGTATCTAAGGAAGGAATTATTATTGACTCAACTAAAATGAAAGATTGTATAAGAGGAAACGACCAGAAAAGCATATTGAAATTTGGAATTCTCAGAATTAGCCGAATACTTCCTTTGGTTATCAAGGACTTTTGTAAGAGTGCAAGACTTGGCAAACCATTTGAGGTTCTATATGTAAGGGAAAATCTTGAGATGAAGAATGTTAATCGGTGTACATGTGTAGGAGGTAATTTTGTGATTTACACAGATGATTCAAAGGATGGTTTAGAATGTATATTAATAAAATATGATAAGGTGATTGTATATGCCTCTAGGAAGTTAAAATATTACGAGAGGTAGTAGCCAACTCCTGATTGGGAGTAAATAACTACAATATTTGCCTTAAAGAAGTGAAGATATTGCCTATAGGAGATAGACATGAGGCCGATTAAGTTGCTCTATGACTTGGAAGTTAAAATACTTATTGAAGAAAAAAATCAAGGTTTGATTGCTAGTCGAATGAATGGAAATTGTCAAGAGTAAGTTCGAAAAATGTAAGTTGGTGATCGATCAGATAGACTTAACCATGAAGGGAATAATATTTTCTCAGGTGTGAATTTCGAGGACGAAATTCTGTTAAGGAGGGGAGGATGTGAGGACCCGAAAAAAAAATTCTTCTTTTTATCGAATATTAATGGTTTAATTAAGTATTTATCCACCTGTTTTTCCCAAATAATTTATTACGACCATTTTAAATCCATTCGTATGGAATAATGTCTTCATTATGCTTTTAAAATGTCCCGTTAACAACTTCAATTTTCGGAGGATTGTTTAAGTGGGAAATAATGAACGCGAGTGTTTCAAGGTGATATTGTATTTGAGAGTACGATTATCCTGGGGAAATTAAGAACGGACAATAGCATATTAAGAAAAGTTAATCGAGAATTAAAGGTGAATAAGTTCTAAGTGAGCATATACTACTCACGCGTGGATAGTTTTCCAAAAGACGCATGGATACAAATTTATTGGAGATTTGAGGAGTTAATACTCGACGCATGTGAGAACTCGTAAAACTCCTATTAAAACCCTAATTTGAGCTTATTTAATTATTTACTTGTTGATTTATTCCGAATATTATTTTCTAGACCTATTGAACCTAATTACGTGGAAATATAGCTTCGTTATATTTTTAAAGTGACTTGTTTCAAGAATTAATTTCCTGGAGTGCGTTTAGTAAAAATAGTGAATAGTGTTTGGAGATTTTATCCGCGTAGTAGCACAATAAGCTTGGAATATTGGAGACTTATACTATGGTCCTAAAATAGGTAATCTTATGAGTAAATACTCAAGTGATAGTTAGTAGTGCAATCGTTATAAGAATTTCTCGGAAGTTTCGCGTTATAACGTTAAATTTGATGGTACGCGTTTTCACACGCGCGACTTTATTTGAGGGACTTTAGAACCTTATTTCGGGACAATTAAGAGTGAATAATACTTACATGAATATAAATGCATTGGAGGTTCAGTGCACTAGTGAACCAAACGCACGAGAAAATCGAGCCTAAAACATGCCAAACGAGCCCTAATGAGAGTTGACTTTTGGGTGAATTTACACCACTCATTTAATCTTCTCTTGGAAGCTAAAAGAAATCTGATCACTTTCCATCTTCTCTCACCAAGACAGCCGGCCATCACCCTCCTCTCTCTCACTCTCTTGCTTCACAAATTTCTTCACTAAATCAACCCAAAACCTCAACCAATCTTCACCAAACTTGGAGATCATTTAGCAAACTACTTGGAGGTTGGATTTAGCTAACAAAAAGGCTGCAAAATCACGGTTTTTCTGGGGTAAAAGAGGGCTGAAAATTCTGCTTGAACATCAAACCAAAGTAAGTGATGATCCACTCTTGGAAACTTGAAGTTTGGAAGCTATCTTACCTTGTTAAGTTCATGCATGCCTTTGGTTAGCTTGTGTATGGTGTAAAAATGATATAGTGGGCTCTTTGAATTCCCACACTTGGGTTGTTGTTGCTGATTTGATGATTGATGGTGGTTATATTGTTGGTTTAGTGGTTAAAATGATGCATTAGTGGTGGGTAATTAGTAGAAACTTCATTGGGTGTTGTTCAGCACAAGACTCCCCAAAAACTCATTGAAGCCAAATCATGTCATGAACTCACATGCAAGCACACATGATATGCAATCGAGTAAATAATGCAATAAAACGTTCAAAAGTAACTTTGGGACAGTTTTGGGATTACTCACCTCCACGGCTCATAATCCTCTTCCATTATAGACAATTCCTTGAGCAAATCCAAGCCCTTCAACTCAAACTCAAAGCAATCAAATGCTTTCAAAGATCGGATAGCATATCCCCTTAATTTCCTTACTTTTCCATCCTACAAGCAACACCATTTCATCTCAAATCAGCCACATACATATCATAAACTATCAAATACACATTTTTCCACAATATCCATAACTGAAGCTACCCTTATCGGATTGAAATGAATCTTATGGCGTTTCGAAGCCAAGACATAACGCTACATTTATTATGAGACCTCCAAAGCCAAACCATGCATTTTTAGGGTCAAAAATGGAAAACTCCACGAAAATAGAAATCTAGGCTCGAAATAGGGCTCATGGGCAGTCAAGGGTATTTTAGTCATTTCACATGATACAGTGCTTGGATCGAGCTGAAATTTTGTAGGCAACTATAAAACATCATTCTCTACAAATTTCATGTTTTATGCTAAGCCTAATTCGGCCTCTAACATCACGAACTGGAACCGGGCAGAACTGAAGCTTGAATTTCCAGAAATCTGGACTTTTGTTATAGTCAAGCTATAATTCACATTTTTACCTTAAAATTACCACTACCTTCTCCTTTACAAGATTATATACCATATATATACACCATATAACACCTAACCCACAAGAAATATGAGTGAATAAATCAAAACCCTAACTCAATATTCCTCCCTCCAATCATCAAAACCATTTAAAACAAGCATCACAAGCACAACTCTAACATTAATACCCAACTTAATCATGATTAATGGAGAAAGAAAGAGTGATCAGCCATTATACCTCAAGACAAGACCTTGCAAGAGTGATCCTCCACTACTCCTTGAAATTTTTGGTTCCTTAAGCTTCCCAAGCTTCCAAAATAATGATTAATCAGTTTAGTTTTTTCTTGTTTTCACTCAAGATGTTGGATTCAAGGTTGGAAACTGGAAACTCTCTTCATTCTTCTCCCTCTCTTACTCTCAGCCCTCTCTCTCTATTTCTGTTAGTTTTTTGCTTTGTATTTCTTTTGATTTACTAGCTTAGAAGATATTTAAGCCAATGGTCAAAGTATGCCTTTTTGTCCACCAATCAAACTTGAGCATATGAAAAGCCTAGAAGCTCTTGGATTACTAGTACCCTTACTTTGCTAATCCTCACACTATGGCCCCAACCACTTCTAATCTTTGCAATTAACTCTAGCACCTTGTATAATAATAACACTTAGCACAAAAATCACGTAATCGCCAAAATTTTATCGCACTAGCGGGTCCACATCTATAATGCGTTTCAAATTTAACATATACAAAGTTATACAAGGAAAATACTTTTGAAACTGTACTTGATTATAAAAATGCATAGAAACATTAAGATTTTAAAGGCAAGTATAAAAATGGAGGCAAAAATAAAATAATGCCTCAAAAAAAATGTGAAAATTTTCGGGTTCTCACATATGTGATAGGTCATGAGTGGGATATGTGAAAGCCTCCACAGGTGGATTTACAAAATGTGGAGCAAAAACAGGTTTGAATATAGGGTAGGGGTAGTGGTTGCAGCTCAACTTGACCAGCGCGTATGGGATCATGTTGTACACCACTGCTGCTACCAGCAACCGACTGATCAATGACGTGATTCCTAGAATAAGGCAATTAATTTGGGGAAATTGTGCTTTAAAAATGAGGGTTCTCACAGGAAGAGTCTACTGTGCCTCCGTCTCTTGAGCTTCTAGTTCCTGCTGAGTGTGAGGTGGGGGCTGAGCAGAAGTCGAAGCTTCTCCAGTGACTCGAATGAGGGCAGCTCCAAAATCTGTAGAGATACTCAAGGATTTGAGTATCGAGGCACTGACCTCGTTGACGGACCTGGTGACAATGGCTCGCTCAGTTCCAAGAGGAACCTTGAGCTTTTCAAAAATGAGGGATAGCAGTCGAGGGAACCCAAAACAAGTCTCAACAGCCCTCATGCGAGCTATGGTCCACATGTAACTAATGATGATGCTGGGCAAAGGAATGCCAGTCAACTGCTCACCCACACCATGCATCGTCTTATCTAAGAAGTAGAGGTCACTATTGCAAAGCTCATGTTTTCCACTCCTCTTGGGTACCACATTGAAGGCGAAGAGATAGAAGATCAAGTGGTACCTATGCTCGAAGGAGTCGGCATATACGGTGAGCTTCTTTGAAGTTCCTCGCTCCCTATATTGACCCTTTAGACGTGCTACCACTTCTCCTACCTGCCAAGGGTCTCGTGCCTTGAATTCCTTAGTCAATTTAGCATCCACTCCTTCGTCTTTGAGTTTGACGATTTTGGCGACTGTATCCCGATTAAGAGCCACTCTCTTTCCTCGAACCCAGGAGACGATGAGATTGCCACTGTGACTCTGTTTGTTTTCTACATTGGCGTAGAACTCCCAGACCAGATTGGGATAGTAGTGCTTGGGCAATTGAAGGATTTTCTCCCATCCGAGTCGCTTGAATGCCGTAGAGATGTGGTAGTGCGCATCCACCTCCAGTGACAGGTGCTTTTCAATGATAATTTTCTTATCCAAGCCTACTTCGTACCACTGTTGATTCTCGAGTGACGTGAATCTAGAGGTGTCATAATCTGGAAGCAGCTCGTCGCGCCTAGTGGATGCGATCTTCCGGCGAGACCGAGGTAGTGGCTCAGGCGAAAGAGATTCTTCCTCAGGCAACTCTTCATGTGAGGAAGTGCGCTCCTCGCTTGAAGAGGGCGAAGGAGTGCGAATAATAGCCCTTCTTGTGCGAGCCATTGTGCCTATATTAAGAATAAGATCAATGCACATTAAAAGCAATCTAAATTCCTTGAAAATACATTCCAAAAAAAAATGTTGAAAAGTAATTTGAAAAATTTCGGCAGAGTTTCCCCTTATAAAAGGACAAAACTCCCTGCCAACAATCAACAAATTGTAGCAAATACTCTGCTTAACACATTCTGAAATCCACTTTTAACATTTAGAAGATATATTTTCAATAAGGATATCAACCCTCACATGATAAATACAATGTGTGAGGTTTAAAACCATTTGCAAGCATAGAATAGTATCTCAAAGTAAAATGGACCATCAAAGACAATGTGCTATTAAATTAAGCCTTAATCAGCAATTGAACACAACATCTCCTTGTGTCACCAAGAAAAACATCCTCAATTCAAACACTTTTCAGCTTCTGTCTATTTCCCTCAAAGCAATACATACAATCCACTATACTTGCTACAATTTTTCATCCACTTGCATAAAAATGAACTTCATTTCAAATAGTGAAATGCCAATTATACAAAGAAACAAGAAATTGTCAACAAAAGTATAATGTCCTTTCATGAAAAAAATTATACAAAATTTATCACCATATTAACAAATTTCTCAATTCTAAACAAACAAGCATTTCCAATGACATATACTACCACAATGTAGCAAAATTATAGCAATAAAATCCAACATATGTGCATGAGTTATTTTTAGAAAAATACTAAAAATTAAGAATTGAGAAATGTAAAATTTCAAAGAAAGTTGAAAATTGTTACCTCAAATGTGTAGAGTGTTGATAAAGGAAGATGATGATGCAAAAATTGAACCCAAAACAGCCCAAATTAGCCCCCAAATTGAGGAAGTACAGTGCAGCCCCAATTCTAGTTTTTGAAGATCAAACTCACCAAATTGATGTTTTTGATTTCAAAAAACTCAGGGTTAATGCTCACAAGAGTATTTGGGATGTATTTGTGGTGAAATTTCAGAGGATTAATGGGCAAAATGGAAGATTGGTCAAGGAGGGTTAGGGTTTTGGTGAGAGAGAAGGAGAAGAAAGCTGAAAAGTGAGGAACCGAGCCCGCGGTTCCATTCATATCGCGAACTGATCCGAGGTCAGATCCGTTCTGAATGCCTTCGGATCCGACAGTGGCTCGGATCCTCACCGCCAGAAGCACAGACGAGCCGTCGTATATGTCTGGAATTTCTTAGATCTGAGCTCGGATTAAAAGATCCGCGGTCAGATCCAACTGGGTTTTTCGGATCCGAGCTCAGATTTGTATTTCTCTGCACTAATTGCAGAAACTGCAATTTTTCAAACTTTTTCCCCCTTTTCCGGCCAATTCCAAAACACGCTTTGGACTAACTTTTTATCAATTCTAATCTCCCACGCACATGTAATACCCAAAATACAATATCAAATCTCTCAAAACACATCAAACACAGCTTCATTGAAAATCGAGGGGTGAGGTTCTTTGATCATTTTCTTGCATTGTTACACCAAAATGGCACTTTTGGGCATTTATGCACATCAAATGAGTCCATGAGCATTTATAAACATGTTATCACCAAAACTCACCTGAATATACTGAAAATGCAACATTGTATGTATGCTTGGCAATTCTAAACAATGTGAAGAACGAAGTTAGGTTATAAAACCTCCTGTAAGGCCTGGTGCAACCCAATGAGTACAAACAATTTCACAATGATGCACAAAGATATATCAAATTTAAGCACAATAAAGAAAACTTAATTAAAGAGAAAAGATAAGAAATGCAAACCAAATATCAATCCAATAGCCTCTTCAATAGATGGCGATGCTAACCAAGATGTACAAGTGAAGGCTCACTCCTTCCTCACCCCAAACACACTTTGGTTGAGCCAAGGAGTTTTACAACTATTCTAGTTAACCCTCAACAACCTACACTTGAAAGATCACTCACCCAATTAAGAACTATTTTATAAAAATGAGGCAACCTTCACCAAGGTTTTACCACTTCAAGTGATAGGTTTACCTTCACCAAGGTTTTACTCCTCCTAGAGAGTAACCTTCACTTGAGCAACCTCACAACCCAACTTCCCCAACCCCTTATACAACCAACAAAGAATCTTTCTACTCAAAAATCTCAGTTGTAAGCTTGTATTTTGTGTTGGCAAAAGTCCCTTGTCTTCTTGTGCTTTGGGGTGTTTATAGAAGGTGAGAAATGGCTCCAAAAGGCTCTCCAACGATCAAATATTAAATGCTGTCAAAACTAGCCGTTAGCCTGTCGGACGTCCGAACCCTGCGTCCGAACGTCGTCAGAGAGTCATCATGTGAGGACCCGAAAAAAAAAATTCTTATTTTTATCGAATATTAATAGTTTAATTAAGTATTTATCCACCTGTTTTTCCCAAATAATTTATTACGACCATTTTAAATCCATTCGTATGGAATAATGTCTTCATTATGCTTTTAAAATGTCCCGTTAACAACTTCAATTTTCGGAGGATTGTTTAAGTGGGAAATAATGAACGCGAGTGTTTCAAGGTGATATTGTATTCGAGAGTACGATTATCCTGGGGAAATTAAGAACGGACAATAGCATATTAAGAAAAGTTAATCGAGAATTAAAGGTGAATAAGTTCTAAGTGAGCATATACTACTCACGCGTGGATAGTTTTCCAAAAGACGCATGGATACAAATTTATTGGAGATTTGAGGAGTTAATACTCGACGCATGTGAGAACTCGTAAAACTCCTATTAAAACCCTAATTTGAGCTTATTTAATTATTTACTTGTTGATTTATTCCGAATATTATTTTCTAGACCTATTGAACCTAATTACGTGGAAATATAGCTTCGTTATATTTTTAAAGTGACTTGTTTCAAGAATTAATTTCCTGGAGTGCGTTTAGTAAAAATAGTGAATAGTGCTTGGAGATTTTATCCGCGTAGTAGCACAATAAGCTTGGAATATTGGAGACTTATACTATGGTCCTAAAATAGGTAATCTTATGAGTAAATACTCAAGTGATAGTTAGTAGTGCAATCGTTATAAGAATTTCTCGGAAGTTTCGCGTTATAACGTTAAATTTGATGGTACGCGTTTTCACACGCGCGACTTTATTTGAGGGACTTTAGAACCTTATTTCGGGACAATTAAGAGTGAATAATACTTACATGAATATAAATGCATTGGAGGTTCAGTGCACTAGTGAACCAAACGCACGAGAAAATCGAGCCTAAAACATGCCAAACGAGCCCTAATGAGAGTTGACTTTTGGGTGAATTTACACCACTCATTTAATCTTCTCTTGGAAGCTAAAAGAAATCTGATCACTCTCCATCTTCTCTCACCAAGACAGCCGGCCATCACCCTCCTCTCTCTCACTCTCTTGCTTCACAAATTTCTTCACTAAATCAACCCAAAACCTCAACCAATCTTCACCAAACTTGGAGATCATCTAGCAAACTACTTGGAGGTTGGATTTAGCTAACAAAAAGGCTGCAAAATCACGGTTTTTCTGGGTAAAAGAGGGCTGAAAATTCTGCTTGAACATCAAACCAAAGTAAGTGATGATCCACTCTTGGAAACTTGAAGTTTGGAAGCTATCTTACCTTGTTAAGTTCATGCATGCCTTTGGTTAGCTTGTGTATGGTGTAAAAATGATATAGTGGGCTCTTTGAATTCCCACACTTGGGTTGTTGTTGCTGATTTGATGATTGATGGTGGTTATATTGTTGGTTTAGTGGTTAAAATGATGCATTAGTGGTGGGTAATTAGTAGAAACTTCATTGGGTGTAAAAAGCAAAAATTTCCGATTTTGCCCCTGCCATGTTCGGCCATTTTAAGGCCAATTTTTAATGATCTAATGGCTTTAATTGGATGTTTATAGGATGTATTAGATGTGTGAAAAATTTCATTGGAAAATATTGAGGTTTGGTTGAGCAAATGAATTTTTTTTTTGAGAAACTAGCAAATCTGGAAAACTGTTCGCGTATGACTCTGACCAGTGGTAGTATTTCGGCTATAACTCTGTCCTCGGATGTCAAAATCATGTACCGTTGGTGGCGTTTGAAACTAGACATTCCTGGATTCAATTTGGTATATAATGCACGTTCTGATTCTTTGTGAGCAAGCCGAACCAAATGTTTTAAGTTCGCTGTCCTGTTGCTCTGTTCATCTGGAATGAAGTGTTCAGGCAGCAACTTGATGCCCGATTTTGAACCAGATGAGTGCCAAATTTGGTAACGATTTCTTCTGTGAAAGTTTAACCCTATGAATTTATTTTCCAACGGCGTAAGCCATGCTCGATTCCGAGTTAAATTGACTGAATTGTGACCAAAACAAGAGGACTGCCCTGTTTTGGAAAAACCCTAATATTTGGACTGGTTTGGAACAAGATCTTGGAGTGAACTTGTTAATTGATGTTCTTGATACTAAACACTTACCAAAGGCATTATGGATGTTTCTTAGGCCTTTATTTCACAAATGAACCATGATTGGATAGTTTGCTTGATTAAACGTTTTGAAATGGGTAATGAAAGTCTAAAGGCAGATTGCCTTATAATTTTTCCTGAACTTTGGTTCACTAATTAACTATCTTTCGGAAGGTATTTTCCCCTGAAATTTGATAGAGCGGTACCTTTCATATGGGAGTAAAATACTGCCAATTTTGGTACCAATCCAAGTTCGTTTCGATACCTAATTAAATTTCTAGTGTTGGAGGATCAAATCTGGAAATTCTTCTCCAGTCTTGAATTTCCCTAACTTCGGGCTACCGTATCTCGGTACTCGAAACTCCGATTCTTGATCCGCTTATTTTGTTATACACCTCACTTGCAACACTACTTGAGTGACAAATTTCAGAGGCTGGTTTGCAACGTGTGAATCGTGCCGAATTTTCAAATTTGGCCAAAATCCAACTTAATTCTGCCTTGTAAACCAATCCTGCATCTTCAAGCTCATTTTTGAACACTTTCCACTTCAATTCATGGAAAAGTATCTTCTAGGAACTTATAGTACTTTCTAAGAGGTTTCCAACGGTATAAAGTTTTCCAATTCTCGACTTATGCCGAGCGAGTTACGATTTTTCAAAGATTCATAATAAAACTGAAAATTTTCCAATTTCAAAGAAATAGAGTTTTTCAAGAACTCTTTATTCTTTTGATATTCTTAAACGTTTTGCTCACGATTTTCATGATAAAAACTAAAATAATATTGTACATAATAAAAGGCAAGTTGAACCTCGATTTACGTGTAATTGAGGTTCCTTTTGCGAAATAATCCTTAGATTGTACTAGTGTACAATCTTCTTGATAAGTGGGTTAATTGTGTGATTATCCACTATTAATTGCCAGACGCACAAGGAGACCTTCAAGAGGATCTCACAGTGGACATTTGAACTCCCAGGAAACAATTCTTATTGAATTGCTCGGTGAGTGTCAAGTGTGTGAATTCTTGATACTTGCTTAATTGTGGTAATTGTTGGGAATTTTAAAAAAATAAGGGCGGGTGCGTACTTTATCACACTCGTTCTAATTTCAAAGGAATGATTGAAATGTATTGAATGAATGACTGAAATGCAATGGTATGTTATGAATACATACGTCGATGGAGTGAACCTCCTCGACTTTTAAATGAATGGGGGATGCCCAAACTCATAGGCCGTCCTTGGACTCAAGCCGGCAATGGGCTTGGTCGGGAACTTGGGCGAGCCATGAGATTTATAAGCTCGACCTAATGAGAGGTCTTGCTTGGCATACTCGTGGAGTATCGCCCTATAAATGACTTGTGGGCCCTTGAGGTGTACGGTGGACGGAGGGAAGTAAGTGGTGATCTACGGAAATGGAAATACCGACCCGGTTGACAGGAGGGTCAACGCGGGAAGGTATACGAATGACATCGGCAGAGCGAGTGGAACTTAGCTCCTGAGAGCTACTATATCCTTGAATTGTTTCTGATTACTTTTCCTGCTTGAATGGTTGATTATTGAAATATCACGGTTTTTGCAATAAATTTGGGATTGCTATTTGAACAATGTGCTTGCATGTGTGTTCTTGGCCTCATGAGCGTTTAGCTCACCCTATAGATTTGTTTTCCTTAACAGGATTGGACTTGGAGAAATGTTGGAGAAACCCCTCTTGGCGTACTCTTGTTTTAGGGTTTCCGTTGCACTTTGGGGCTAGACTTGTGATTGATGTATATTTTGAATATTGATGTATTTCGAGATTCCGATGTAATGATTGGGCAGATGTTGAATATTGATAAGCTTGAATGCTTACGCACTGATTGTATTTATGATATTTAATCGTAACGTCTAGTATTGTATTAAGCTTGGACGGAAATTTCTTGAGTCCTGGCGAGAGCTGGGCAGGCGTCCCGCGGATACCCTTTGGTTCGCCTTAAGGAGAAGTGGGGGCGTCACAGTTGGTATCAGAGCTTAGGCTTTAGATCTCTGTAGTGTATCCTAGGCTTAAACGTTTAGGATGCCGGACTGTGGAATTGGATTGAAAGTTAAGTGACTGCTTGTGAAAATGAAAACTAGAACCTAGGTTCGAATTAGTGGATGACAAGAAGTCTTGATATGGTGTGATACATGTGGAATAGTATGAAGTGATCAAATCTTGTTTATTTAGTGTATTTAGACCTACCTGAGCTTTTACTCTTAAGTGTAAACTATAGAAGGTAATGGTGATATTAAATTGTCTCGGGGGCGCCTTCCAGTGGTCCACTATCGAGAGAGAGTGACCTAAGAGAGCATTGGAGAAATGGTCCAATTTGCTGGACTAGGACTTCATGTGAATTTCAAAGGACTTGCTCGAGCCCAAATAGTGGGGTGTTAATAGTGGTCGATCATTGGAAGTGGCTATCTGAGGAAACTAGAGTGATTCGCAGGGATGATCGAGAACTGAGGACAATTGCGGATGCCTAGACTACTAGGATTCCTGAAATTTAAATTGAAATACTTAGGGAGCGAGGGAGACAAAGGCTCCTAGTGAGAAGATTCAAAAGCTAAGAACCGACTTGTTAGGGTAGTGCCCGAAATTAAAGACAGGATGGATGAGTCGGTGGCTGGGTGTGTTACCTTGGTTGAATGAGTGGAGGATGACAAGATATTCGATAAGGGACATGAGATCTAAAACTCCTAGTGCTGGAAATGAAATTGATCCTATGGAGGTAGTGAAGACTTTTGGGTTCTGCCAATCACTAATTTAGTGATTTAAACTATTTTAATAGTTTTTGCCAAAGATAGACAGGGTGACGCTCGTTTAAAGGCCGTTGTATTTTGTGTCCTGTTGCAATATGTTTCCTACCTTTTGAGGCAATTAAACATTTCTCATGACATGTTTGACCTTACTGCTTTATGATTTCAAATCCATGATTGGGGATATACTATTTCCGATTATCTCAGCGTCTTCCCTTTTATTCTCATATTTGTTTAGCGTGATCAAAGTCTCACTTTTCAAACTTCGTTTAGGTGCATTTATTTTATGCCATGTTTATATGATTGTTAAAGTTATGAGTGGCCAAATAAGTAAAAAGGGACCGAGGGCGAGGGGTTTTGCCATCCCAAGCTCCAGGGGATAATTAGGGAACGATTGCTGGATTGAACCGAAACCCTAGAAATGAAGGAAAACACCTACATAACTCCTACCATTGACCATACGACTGATATCCTAGAACGGTTGGTTAAGTACCAAAGCTTTGGACCAATAATCCAACCTAAGAACCAGGAGAGGTGTGAAAATGAAATAATTCTTGAAGGTCGTCTATCCTGGTTTCCCGGGGGACCTAACCTTGAGACAGTAAGATTGATTTGAAAGGATACAATAAGGCACTAATGGGACTACGAGATTTTGATCCCTTTTCAAACCACTTCATAGACAAGTATCGAAGATTGAAGTAAGACATGAAAAATTTTATATCAAGGAATAAAGTCCCCGTATCTGGTTGTAATTTGAATTAATGGTAGTGATTTTATGGAGACTTAAGAACTCATCCATGTTCGGAAGAGAATAGCTAAGATTTATATTTCGAGGTGACCTATAAACAAAAGAATGAAAGAGTAATCTGGCTCGAACTTCCATTATGCATAGCTACTCATTTGATCCTTTGATTTGCTTGGTAGGTTAGCATTTGACTTAAGCCAACTAGTAAAATGACAACTTTGGAAGAAATGCGTAAGGAATTGGACCTTTTCCGAAATAAGGTGGAATTTCAAAAGAAATTGGCTGACCACTAGGAAGGACGGTGGAAACAAGAATATGCAGAGAAAATTGAATTGTTACGCCAGAATGTAGAATTAGAGAAGAAATGCAAAGAAAACCCTCGAACTGGCCAAGTCGCCACTTCTCATGCAAATTGTGGATACTGCGGCAAGGTTAACCATGTTGAGGCCGAGTGCTGGATGAAGCAAGGAAAGTGTCTGGGGTGCGGTAGTACCAAGCATAAGATTTCGGATTGCCCTAGAGCTTTTAAAAAAAGGAAGTACTCAATAGCCAACTAGGTCCACCGCAGAGCGATCAAGTGTCAGTTGGGAGTAATTAATACTAATGGCTATGAACGGGGTCCTAGTAGTGAAGGTTTCACAAATTGAGATGGTTTGACTTCACTCGAGAAATAGAGGTTGTAGTTTTACCCTAAACTAGGTTAGCACCCTTGGGGGTTGTGATCTTTTGAAAAGAGAAAAGTCTTTTGTTGTTTTGTATCCTGGCAACTTGACATGTTTTGCTACAATCCTGTCGTTTCTCCTTTTCCTTTTGAGAGGATTTGATAAACCTCTTCCAACTGGATGTAATTATTATGATTTTTATGACTCATGAAAATTTACTTCGCTTTTAATTGTTTTTATGACTTACACGTATGTTTAAATCCTGCCCCACATCCTTAGAATTATTATAAGACACGAATGGTATTGGATGTGATCGAGATTTTGCTTGAGAATATAGACCACCTGAGGTCTTGATAGTGACTAGAGATCGGGACCGAAGTGAGGACTTAGCGTTGAAATGGGATTCAATATTTGAAATGCCAATTTGAGATATTAAAATCGGTGGATTTGATCTAGTGAAAGGAAATCATTAATGGATTCAATGTGCCTAACGATTAAGGACTAGATATCGTATTTGGAATGAAGGCTAGAAGCTATGTATCTATAGATTATGGAGTTTGGAGCGATGTGACCATTAAGAACAACTACCCTTTTGTCTTACATGGATAAGAATTCGATAATTCGTAAGGAGCCGTGATCCTAATTAAGTTGGATTTAAAGTAGAGATATTAACCATTTGGGAACTCTAGGAACTAATGTGGTTAATACCGCTCTCAAATTAAGACATGGACACTCTAAAAATTTCGGTACACCCTTCGAGTTGACAGATGCACTAAAAGCATTTATGGACCCAAGGTATCGGAGTTAAACCGTATTTGGACAAATCGGTGGAGGCATTTATTGATGACATATCGATATACTCTAGTGTTTGAGAAGGTCATGAAAGACACTTGATGGTAGTTTTACGAATCTCGAGAGAACGCCAACTTTTGTTAAGTTCAATAACTGTGAGTTCGATTGGAAGAAATAGCCTTTCTAGGTTATACAGTATCTAAGGAAGGAATTATTATTGACTCAACTAAAATGAAAGATTGTATAAGAGGAAACGACCAGAAAAGCATATTGAAATTTGGAATTCTCAGAATTAGCCGAATACTTCCTTTGGTTATCAAGGACTTTTGTAAGAGTGCAAGACTTGGCAAACCATTTGAGGTTCTATATGTAAGGGAAAATCTTGAGATGAAGAATGTTAATCGGTGTACATGTGTAGGAGGTAATTTTGTGATTTACACAGATGATTCAAAGGATGGTTTAGAATGTATATTAATAAAATATGATAAGGTGATTGTATATGCCTCTAGGAAGTTAAAATATTACGAGAGGTAGTAGCCAACTCCTGATTGGGAGTAAATAACTACAATATTTGCCTTAAAGAAGTGAAGATATTGCCTATAGGAGATAGACATGAGGCCGATTAAGTTGCTCTATGACTTGGAAGTTAAAATACTTATTGAAGAAAAAAATCAAGGTTTGATTGCTAGTCGAATGAATGGAAATTGTCAAGAGTAAGTTCGAAAAATGTAAGTTGGTGATCGATCAGATAGACTTAACCATGAAGGGAATAATATTTTCTCAGGTGTGAATTTCGAGGACGAAATTCTGTTAAGGAGGGGAGGATGTGAGGACCCGAAAAAAAAATTCTTCTTTTTATCGAATATTAATGGTTTAATTAAGTATTTATCCACCTGTTTTTCCCAAATAATTTATTACGACCATTTTAAATCCATTCGTATGGAATAATGTCTTCATTATGCTTTTAAAATGTCCCGTTAACAACTTCAATTTTCGGAGGATTGTTTAAGTGGGAAATAATGAACGCGAGTGTTTCAAGGTGATATTGTATTTGAGAGTACGATTATCCTGGGGAAATTAAGAACGGACAATAGCATATTAAGAAAAGTTAATCGAGAATTAAAGGTGAATAAGTTCTAAGTGAGCATATACTACTCACGCGTGGATAGTTTTCCAAAAGACGCATGGATACAAATTTATTGGAGATTTGAGGAGTTAATACTCGACGCATGTGAGAACTCGTAAAACTCCTATTAAAACCCTAATTTGAGCTTATTTAATTATTTACTTGTTGATTTATTCCGAATATTATTTTCTAGACCTATTGAACCTAATTACGTGGAAATATAGCTTCGTTATATTTTTAAAGTGACTTGTTTCAAGAATTAATTTCCTGGAGTGCGTTTAGTAAAAATAGTGAATAGTGTTTGGAGATTTTATCCGCGTAGTAGCACAATAAGCTTGGAATATTGGAGACTTATACTATGGTCCTAAAATAGGTAATCTTATGAGTAAATACTCAAGTGATAGTTAGTAGTGCAATCGTTATAAGAATTTCTCGGAAGTTTCGCGTTATAACGTTAAATTTGATGGTACGCGTTTTCACACGCGCGACTTTATTTGAGGGACTTTAGAACCTTATTTCGGGACAATTAAGAGTGAATAATACTTACATGAATATAAATGCATTGGAGGTTCAGTGCACTAGTGAACCAAACGCACGAGAAAATCGAGCCTAAAACATGCCAAACGAGCCCTAATGAGAGTTGACTTTTGGGTGAATTTACACCACTCATTTAATCTTCTCTTGGAAGCTAAAAGAAATCTGATCACTTTCCATCTTCTCTCACCAAGACAGCCGGCCATCACCCTCCTCTCTCTCACTCTCTTGCTTCACAAATTTCTTCACTAAATCAACCCAAAACCTCAACCAATCTTCACCAAACTTGGAGATCATTTAGCAAACTACTTGGAGGTTGGATTTAGCTAACAAAAAGGCTGCAAAATCACGGTTTTTCTGGGGTAAAAGAGGGCTGAAAATTCTGCTTGAACATCAAACCAAAGTAAGTGATGATCCACTCTTGGAAACTTGAAGTTTGGAAGCTATCTTACCTTGTTAAGTTCATGCATGCCTTTGGTTAGCTTGTGTATGGTGTAAAAATGATATAGTGGGCTCTTTGAATTCCCACACTTGGGTTGTTGTTGCTGATTTGATGATTGATGGTGGTTATATTGTTGGTTTAGTGGTTAAAATGATGCATTAGTGGTGGGTAATTAGTAGAAACTTCATTGGGTGTAAGAAGCAAAAATTTCCGATTTTGCCCCTGCCATGTTCGGCCATTTTAAGGCCAATTTTTAATGATCTAATAGCTTGAATTGGATGTTTATAGGATGTATTAGATGTGTGAAAAATTTCATTGGAAAATATTGAGGTTTGGTTGAGCAAATGAATTTTTTTTTGAGAAACTAGCAAATCTGGAAAACTGTTCGCGTATGACTCTGACCAGTGGTAGTATTTCGGCTATAACTCTGTCCTCGGATGTCAAAATCATGTGCCGTTGGTGGCGTTTGAAACTAGACATTCCTGGCTTCAATTTGGTATATAATGCACGTTCTGATTCTTTGTGAGCAAGCCGAACCAAATGTTTTAAGTTCGCTGTCCTGTTGCTCTGTTCATCTGGAATGAAGTGTTCAGGCAGCAACTTGATGCCCGATTTTGAACCAGATGAGTGCCGAATTTGGAAATGATTTCTTCTGTGAAAGTTTAGCCCTATGAATGTATTTTCCAACGGCGTAAGCCATGCTCGATTCCGAGTTAAATTGACTGAATTGTGACCAAAACAAAAGGACTGCCCTGTTTTGGAAAAACCCTAATATTTGGACTGGTTTGGAACAAGATCTTGGAGTGAACTTGTTAATTGATGTTCTTGATACTAAACACTTACCAAAGGCATTATGGATGTTTCTTAGGCCTTTATTTCACAAATGAACCATGATTGGATAGTTTGCTTGATTAAACGTTTTGAAATGGGTAATGAAAGTCTAAAGGCAGATTGCCTTATAATTTTTCCTGAACTTTGGTTCACTAATTAACTATCTTTCCGAAGGTATTTTCCCCTGAAATTTGATAGAACGGTACCTTTCATATGGGAGTAAAATACTGCCAATTTTGGTACCAATCCAAGTTCGTTTCGATACCTAATTAAATTTCTAGTGTTGGAGGATCAAATCTGGAAATTCTTCTCCAGTCTTGAATTTCCCTAACTTCGGATTACCGTATCTCGGTACTCGAAACTCCGATTCTTGATCCGCTTATTTTGTTATACACCTCACTTGCAACACTACTTGAGTGACAAATTTCAGAGGCTGGTTTGCAACGTGTGAATCGTGCCGAATTTTCAAATTTGGCCAAAATCCAACTTAATTCTGCCTTGTAAACCAATCCTGCATCTTCAAGCTCATTTTTGAACACTTTCCACTTCAATTCATGGAAAAGTATCTTCTAGGAACTTATAGTACTTTCTAAGAGGTTTCCAACGGTATAAAGTTTTCCAATTCTCGACTTATGCCGAGCGAGTTACGATTTTTCAAAGATTCATAATAAAACTGAAAATTTTCCAATTTCAAAGAAATAGAGTTTTTCAAGAACTCTTTATTCTTTTGATATTCTTAAACGTTTTGCTCACGATTTTCATGATAAAAACTAAAATAATATTGTACATAATAAAAGGCAAGTTGAACCTCGATTTACGTGTAATTGAGGTTCCTTTTGCGAAATAATCCTTAGATTGTACTAGTGTACAATCTTCTTGATAAGTGGGTTAATTGTGTGATTATCCACTATTAATTGCCAGACGCACAAGGAGACCTTCAAGAGGATCTCACAGTGGACATTTGAACTCCCAGGAAACAATTCTTATTGAATTGCTCGGTGAGTGTCAAGTGTGTGAATTCTTGATACTTGCTTAATTGTGGTAATTGTTGGGAATTTTAAAAAAATAAGGGCGGGTGCGTACTTTATCACACTCGTTCTAATTTCAAAGGAATGATTGAAATGTATTGAATGAATGACTGAAATGCAATGGTATGTTATGAATACATACGTCGATGGAGTGAACCTCCTCGACTTTTAAATGAATGGGGGATGCCCAAACTCATAGGCCGTCCTTGGACTCAAGCCGGCAATGGGCTTGGTCGGGAACTTGGGCGAGCCATGAGATTTATAAGCTCGACCTAATGAGAGGTCTTGCTTGGCATACTCGTGGAGTATCGCCCTATAAATGACTTGTGGGCCCTTGAGGTGTACGGTGGACGGAGGGAAGTAAGTGGTGATCTACGGAAATGGAAATACCGACCCGGTTGACAGGAGGGTCAACGCGGGAAGGTATACGAATGACATCGGCAGAGCGAGTGGAACTTAGCTCCTGAGAGCTACTATATCCTTGAATTGTTTCTGATTACATTTCCTGCTTGAATGGTTGATTATTGAAATATCACGGTTTTTGCAATAAATTTGGGATTGCTATTTGAACAATGTGCTTGCATGTGTGTTCTTGGCCTCATGAGCGTTTAACTCACCCTATAGATTTGTTTTCCTTAACAGGATTGGACTTGGGGAAATGTTGGAGAAACCCCTCTTAGCGTACTCTTGTTTTAGGGTTTCCGTTGCACTTTGGGGCTAGACTTGTGATTGATGTATATTTTGAATATTGATGTATTTCGAGATTCCGATGTAATGATTGGGCAGATGTTGAATATTGATAAGCTTGAATGCTTACGCACTGATTGTATTTATGATATTTAATCGTAACGTCTAGTATTGTATTAAGCTTGGATGGAAATTGCTTGAGTCCTGGCGAGAGTTGAGTAGGCATCCCGCGGATACCCTTTGGTTCGCCTTAGGGAGAAGTGGGGGCGTCACACATCAAATCTTTGCGAAACTTCTCGTACGTCCGATGCGATCGATGTGCGTCCGAGGCGTGCGTCCGATCCTTCCGGACGTCCGATGCTTCCTCACGAGCGTCCGACAGAGTTTCCTTCTTGATGTTCTTCATCCTTTCAGACGTCCGATAGCTTCCTTTCGGACATCCGACATGAGTGCCCTGTTTTTGCTTCTTCTTTTGTGCCACGAGAATCTGTTCTAACAAATTGCTCACATAAAAACATTAGCCCAAATCTACATTTTGGTTTGTTAATCATCAAAACCAAGGATTGATCGACAAGGTCAACAATCTCCCCCTTTTTGATGATGACAAACAAAATGAAGATTTCTTTTATCAAATAAGTTCAAATAAAGCTCTCCCTTAGAAAGTGCCAACATACAAAGAAATTTCAATAAATCCTACTCCCCCTTTTGGCATCAATCAAAAAAAAAAAAACAAACTCCCCCTTTATTTTTCAAATCAAGACCATATTGAATATCAAAATTTTCAAATGTACTTACAACCATTTAGCACTTCTTGGATCAAATCTTCATGATGTACCTAAATATGAGAAATTTCATTTGGTACCCTTTTTTTTATAGGGTTCTTGGGAGTTAATACGACATGATCTAGCAATCCACATGGATTTCATGCCTTTTCTCATATTTTTCTTTACATAGCAATGATTTTGCATATGTCCAAATTTGCAACAAAACTGACACATGATAGAAGTATTTTGCACATAGGTGGATTTAATGCAACTAATTTTCTTACTTCTTATCATAGCAAACTTATTTGTGCCTTGAAAAGATTTGCTTTCTTTTGTTTGAGAAAACTTTTGTTTTTCATTTTGGAGAAACTCGTTCAAGTCATTAATTCTTTTCTTTAGCACATTTTGTTCCTCCAACATTTTTTCATAAAATTTTGTTTTCTCTTCCAACTTCCTTTTCAAATTATTTTTGCAATCAAAAACACTTTTTTGATTTTTTAAATCATCATTTTCCATTCTCAAACATTTGTTTTCTTGAAAAAGTTTGGAGTTTTCTTCCAACAAATCATTTATTTTTGTTTTCAAATCTTTATTTTTAGCATAAGATTTTCTCAAACTTTTATGCATTTTAATCATAAGAATTTTCACATCATCATCTTCATTATCTTTATCACAAGAAGAGCGATAAGAATTTACCTCATCTTCTCCAAAGGCCATTAGTGCCATTTGTGCCAACTCTTCTTTTTCTCTTTTTGAATTGCATTCATCCGATGTAATTTTGCAATCTCCTCTTGAACTTCTCTTGTTGAAGATCTTCTTGAAACTTTTGATGTGAGGAGTTATATCATTGTCCGCTTCCATGTTTTCATTACCCATGAAGGATGGGTTATCCCCCACTTGAGATGCTTTAAAAGCTATGCCTCTCTTATACATTCTTGCATTTTCTTCCTCTTGCACTTTGAATTTAAGCTTTAATTTATAAGAGGTTAGGGAATTCACAAGAGATTCAATGGACATAGAATTTAAATCCTTTGCCTCTTCTATAGCATTTATTTTATTTTCCCATTCTTTTGGCAAGTCATTCAAAATCTTTCTATTTTTCTCACCCAAAGAATATTCTTTTCCAAGCAATTTAAGATTTTCAATAATGTCACAAAATCTACTACACATCTTATCAACATTTTCAAGAGGATGCATTTTGAAAAATTCATATTGAGAAACAAGCAAAGATTTCTTTTGTTCTTTAATATCTTGGTTACTTTCATGAAATACACACAATTTATTCCAAATATCTTTAGCTGATTTACAACCTTTAATCCTACTAAATTCATTTACATCTAATGCATTGTACAATATACACATGGCCTTGGCATTCAAAGAAAGGTATCTCTTGTCTTTTTCATTCAATTCTTGTCTAGTCTTTAATCTACTCAAATTGGTGGTAGAGTCAACTATTCTAGCTTCATAAGGACCATCTTCTACCACATACCATAATTCAATATAAATGGATTGTAAGAAAATCATCATTCTTTGTTTCCACATGCTAAAATGAGAACCGTTAAACATAGGTGGTCTATCAATAGATTGCCCTTCTAAAAAAGAAACTTTTATGGTTGCCATGATCTTTACTCTAAGCGGTTAAGCTTGATCAAAAGAGACCAAGCTCTGATACCAATTGTAAGGCCTGGTGCAACCCAATGAGTACAAACAATTTCACAATGATGCACAAAGATATATCAAATTTAAGCACAATAAAGAAAACTTAATTAAAGAGAAAAGATAAGAAATGCAAACCAAATATCAATCCAATAGTCTCTTCAATAGATGGCGATGCTAACCAAGATGTACAAGTGAAGGCTCACTCCTTCCTCACCCCAAACACACTTTGGTTGAGCCAAGGAGTTTTACAACCATTCTAGTTAACCCTCAACAACCTACACTTGAAAGATCACTCATCCAATTAAGAACTATTTTATACAAATGAGGCAACCTTCACCAAGGTTTTACCACTTCAAGTGATAGGTTCACCTTCACTAAGGTTTTACTTCTCCTAGAGAGTAACCTTCACTTGAGCAACCTCACAACCCAACTTCCCCAACCCCTTATACAACCAACAAAGAATCTTTCTACTCAAAAATCTCAGTTGTAAGCTTGTATTTTGTGTTGGCAAAAGTCCCTTGTCTTCTTGTGCTTTGGGGTGTTTATAGAAGGTGAGAAATGGCTCTAAAAGGCTCTCCAACGGTCAAATATTAAATGCTGTCAAAACTAGCCGTTGGCCTGTCGGACGTCCGAACCACCTGTCGGACGTCCGAACCCTGCGTCCAAACCACCTGTCGGACGTCCGAACCCTGCGTCCGAACGTCGTCAGAGAGTAATCAAATCTTTGCAAAACTTCTCGTACGTCCAATGCGATCGATGTGCGTCCGAGGCATGCGTCCGATCCTTCTGGACGTCCGACAGAGTTTCCTTCTTGATGTTCTTCATCCTTTCAGACGTCCGATAGCTTCCTTTCGGACGTCCGACATGAGTGCCCTGTTTTTGCTTCTTTTTTTGTGCCACAAGAATCTGTTCTAACAAATTGCTCACATAAAAACATTAGCCCAAATCTACATTTTGGTTTGTTAATCATCAAAACCAAGGATTGATCGACAAGGTCAACACCTCCCTTTTTTTTACACTTGTTCTTCAATTGCACCTTTAAGATGGAAGTTCCGACATGTAACTAATTTACCGTGTATAAAATAGAGGAGAGGCTAGTATAATCCATAATAGTACTCATATAAAGTGAGAACTCATATAACCTACATTTTTGGTTTTGTTTAAAAGAGTACTCATATAAAGTGAGAACTAAGATACGCGCGATGGCATTGTTCCACTCATATTCGTGAAATTTTAGAATATATACAAAATGTCACAAAAAAAGTATATAATCCATAAGTTAGATTATTTATACAATAACAATATAAGTAGCGTGCAATCAATGCTGCCCAAGTTTCCCATGAGTACCACATGTTGTTGGTTTGGGTATTTTTTGGCTTCGACGTGGTTGGTTTGGCACTACTGTATGGACTTGAGTAATATGTGTCAACAGTGTAGCATCTTGAATTTGAGTGTTTGTGCCTTCACCTCCTTCACATTGCTTAGAAGTATGGCGATGTGAGTCCTTATCGGGCGTAAACTCTGGAAAAGTCACACAAGACCTAGAATGGCCAATCGATACACCTCTCATGCATGACCTCAGTCTGAGGTGTGACAAAAGTAGATGCGCCAGCTTGGTCCTCAGTAGCCATCGAACCTCCATGGAATCCAGTTTGTATGGCGGGTTCTGGTGATCGGAGTCTACGACGTCGCCCACCGCCATGCTGACTTCCGTGGGTATTTCTAGGAGCTCGCTGAACACGACATGGATCAGGGTATAGTGGAATCTCCTGTGGTACATGTGGAGGGCGAAATGCAAGTCGGCGTGACTCTCCTACATGATGCAAAGATGTGGATGCAAAGTCCCTCAACTCTTGAAAATATCCGCTGTGTTGTTCATCACTAACTACAAGAGAGTCCTGTGCCATGAAATACATGCAAGACATGGCATCACTCTGGAGAAACAAATATAAGAATAAGGAGATACTGTAGTAAAAAATAGTTTAAAAAGTGAGCAAAGTCAAAGTGATTAATAAAAGTGGGTTGGAAATAAACTTACAAGATATTGTGCCCTAGCGCTATCACCCTGAAAGCCCTCTGGGAAAGCGGGAAATCAACTCGGATTTGAAATATAAATCACCGTCCGCTCCCGATACCACTGAACATACTCATTCGATGGAGATGTAGTATCTTCAATTACAATGCCATCTTGTACATGCACACGTCGATCAGTCCAAATATCAATATATTGTCTATGCGTGGTGCTCCAATCTTGATTCGCCCTACCACGACGATCTAGAGAATGTAGAACTGCCTGATTATCCGTCAACCTCATATCAGGCAGGGATTGATGAAACCCGAACTGCTGCATAACCCGATGAGGGAGGTGCGGCTCAACTACATCCCAGCAAATAAGATACGTTACGGACCTCCGAATGTCCCGACATGCAGTACAATATGCAGGAAGAGAAGCGAGAACGTCCTCCGAATATGGCTGCCATATGAACTGAAAAAAATATAAAATCCAATAGTCTCTTCAATAGATGGCGATGCTAACCAAGATGTACAAGTGAAGGCTCACTCCTTCCTCACCCCAAACACACTTTGGTTGAGCCAAGGAGTTTTACAACCATTCTAGTTAACCCTCAACAACCTACACTTGAAAGATCACTCACCCAATTAAGAACTATTTTATACAAATGAGGCAACCTTCACCAAGGTTTTACCACTTCAAGTGATAGGTTCACCTTCACTAAGGTTTTACTTCTCCTAGAGAGTAACCTTCACTTGAGCAACCTCACAACCCAACTTCCCCAACCCCTTATACAACCAACAAAGAATCTTTCTACTCAAAAATCTCAGTTGTAAGCTTGTATTTTGTGTTGGCAAAAGTCCCTTGTCTTCTTGTGCTTTGGGGTGTTTATAGAAGGTGAGAAATGGCTCTAAAAGGCTCTCCAACGGTCAAATATTAAATGCTGTCAAAACTAGCCGTTGGCCTGTCGGACGTCCGAACCACCTGTCGGACGTCCGAACCCTGCGTCCAAACCACCTGTCGGACGTCCGAACCCTGCGTCCGAACGTCGTCAGAGAGTAATAAAATCTTTGCAAAACTTCTCGTACGTCCAATGCGATCGATGTACGTCCGAGGCATGCGTCCGATCCTTCTGGACGTCCGACAGAGTTTCCTTCTTGATGTTCTTCATCCTTTCAGACGTCCGATAGCTTCCTTTCGGACGTCCGACATGAGTGCCCTGTTTTTGCTTCTTTTTTTGTGCCACAAGAATCTGTTCTAACAAATTGCTCACATAAAAACATTAGCCCAAATCTACATTTTGGTTTGTTAATCATCAAAACCAAGGATTGATCGACAAGGTCAACACCTCCCTTTTTTTTACACTTGTTCTTCAATTGCACCTTTAAGATGGAAGTTCCGACATGTAACTAATTTACCGTGTATAAAATAGAGGAGAGGCTAGTATAATCCATAATAGTACTCATATAAAGTGAGAACTCATATAACCTACATTTTTGGTTTTGTTTAAAAGAGTACTCATATAAAGTGAGAACTAAGATACGCGCGATGGCATTGTTCCACTAATATTCGTGAAATTTTAGAATATATACAAAATGTCACAAAAAAAGTATATAATCCATAAGTTAGATTATTTATACAATAACAATATAAGTAGCGTGCAATCAATGCTGCCCAAGTTTCCCATGAGTACCACATGTTGTTGGTTTGGGTATTTTTTGGCTTCGACGTGGTTGGTTTGGCACTACTGTATGGACTTGAGTAATATGTGTCAACAGTGTAGCATCTTGAATTTGAGTGTTTGTGCCTTCACCTCCTTCACATTGCTTAGAAGTATGGCGATGTGAGTCCTTATCGGGCGTAAACTCTGGAAAAGTCACACAAGACCTAGAATGGCCAATCGATACACCTCTCATGCATGACCTCAGTCTGAGGTGTGACAAAAGTAGATGCGCCAGCTTGGTCCTCAGTAGCCATCGAACCTCCATGGAATCCAGTTTGTATGGCGGGTTCTGGTGATCGGAGTCTACGACGTCGCCCACCGCCATGCTGACTTCCGTGGGTATTTCTAGGAGCTCGCTGAACACGACATGGATCAGGGTATAGTGGAATCTCCTGTGGTACATGTGGAGGGCGAAATGCAAGTCGGCGTGACTCTCCTACATGATGCAAAGATGTGGATGCAAAGTCCCTCAACTCTTGAAAATATCCGCTGTGTTGTTCATCACTAACTACAAGAGAGTCCTGTGCCATGAAATACATGCAAGACATGGCATCACTCTGGAGAAACAAATATAAGAATAAGGAGATACTGTAGTAAAAAATAGTTTAAAAAGTGAGCAAAGTCAAAGTGATTATTAAAAGTGGGTTGGAAATAAACTTACAAGATATTGTGCCCTAGCGCTATCACCCTGAAAGCCCTCTGGGAAAGCGGGAAATCAACTCGGATTTGAAATATAAATCACCGTCCGCTCCCGATACCACTGAACATACTCATTCGATGGAGATGTAGTATCTTCAATTACAATGCCATCTTGTACATGCACACGTCGATCAGTCCAAATATCAATATATTGTCTATGCGTGGTGCTCCAATCTTGATTCGCCCTACCACGACGATCTAGAGAATGTAGAACTGCCTGATTATCCGTCAACCTCATATCAGGCAGGGATTGATGAAACCCGAACTGCTGCATAACCCGATGAGGGAGGTGCGGCTCAACTACATCCCAGCAAATAAGATACGTTACGGACCTCCGAATGTCCCGACATGCAGTACAATATGCAGGAAGAGAAGCGAGAACGTCCTCCGAATATGGCTGCCATATGAACTGAAAAAAATATAAAATCAAAGTTGTTTTATTTTTTCTATTAAGAAATAATAAAACTTCCCAATATTGAAATTGGACAATTTCATGAAAAAGTGCTAGTCTGCTGTCAATTAAAAATTTTTGAATTTCTAAAAAAATTTCGGCAGAGTCTCCCCTATAACTGGAGGTTAACTCCCTACCAACAAACTCAATTTCCATTCACAAAATGCAATATGACAAACTTATGCTTTGGGTTGACAAGAAATTGGTAGAAAAGACTACTGGCACCTATTTCAAAAATTTTTATTGTCCGGACATATGTACAATACCTCTTCAGGGCGCAGGCCTGTCAACTGATCTCGGAATGCTGGCACAACATGCCTAACAACTCTGTGTACGTCCAAGTCATTATTCCACATATATTTAATAAAGTAGGAACCTGTTTAGAACAAATTAAAGTTGTTTCGATAACAAATGTCATTAAAACAACCGAAATAAGGGCGAAGCGCGCACATAGCTCCATATGGATTTAAATCCTGCCCCACATCCTTAGAATTATTATAAGACACGAATGGTATTGGATGTGATCGAGATTTTGCTTGAGAATATAGACCACCTGAGGTCTTGATAGTGACTAGAGATCGGGACCGAAGTGAGGACTTAGCGTTGAAATGGGATTCAATATTTGAAATGCCAATTTGAGATATTAAAATCGGTGGATTTGATCTAGTGAAAGGAAATCATTAATGGATTCAATGTGCCTAACGATTAAGGACTAGATATCGTATTTGGAATGAAGGCTAGAAGCTATGTATCTATAGATTATGGAGTTTGGAGCGATGTGACCATTAAGAACAACTACCCTTTTGTCTTACATGGATAAGAATTCGATAATTCGTAAGGAGCCGTGATCCTAATTAAGTTGGATTTAAAGTAGAGATATTAACCATTTGGGAACTCTAGGAACTAATGTGGTTAATACCGCTCTCAAATTAAGACATGGACACTCTAAAAATTTCGGTACACCCTTCGAGTTGACAGATGCACTAAAAGCATTTATGGACCCAAGGTATCGGAGTTAAACCGTATTTGGACAAATCGGTGGAGGCATTTATTGATGACATATCGATATACTCTAGTGTTTGAGAAGGTCATGAAAGACACTTGATGGTAGTTTTACGAATCTCGAGAGAACGCCAACTTTTGTTAAGTTCAATAACTGTGAGTTCGATTGGAAGAAATAGCCTTTCTAGGTTATACAGTATCTAAGGAAGGAATTATTATTGACTCAACTAAAATGAAAGATTGTATAAGAGGAAACGACCAGAAAAGCATATTGAAATTTGGAATTCTCAGAATTAGCCGAATACTTCCTTTGGTTATCAAGGACTTTTGTAAGAGTGCAAGACTTGGCAAACCATTTGAGGTTCTATATGTAAGGGAAAATCTTGAGATGAAGAATGTTAATCGGTGTACATGTGTAGGAGGTAATTTTGTGATTTACACAGATGATTCAAAGGATGGTTTAGAATGTATATTAATAAAATATGATAAGGTGATTGTATATGCCTCTAGGAAGTTAAAATATTACGAGAGGTAGTAGCCAACTCCTGATTGGGAGTAAATAACTACAATATTTGCCTTAAAGAAGTGAAGATATTGCCTATAGGAGATAGACATGAGGCCGATTAAGTTGCTCTATGACTTGGAAGTTAAAATACTTATTGAAGAAAAAAATCAAGGTTTGATTGCTAGTCGAATGAATGGAAATTGTCAAGAGTAAGTTCGAAAAATGTAAGTTGGTGATCGATCAGATAGACTTAACCATGAAGGGAATAATATTTTCTCAGGTGTGAATTTCGAGGACGAAATTCTGTTAAGGAGGGGAGGATGTGAGGACCCGAAAAAAAAATTCTTCTTTTTATCGAATATTAATGGTTTAATTAAGTATTTATCCACCTGTTTTTCCCAAATAATTTATTACGACCATTTTAAATCCATTCGTATGGAATAATGTCTTCATTATGCTTTTAAAATGTCCCGTTAACAACTTCAATTTTCGGAGGATTGTTTAAGTGGGAAATAATGAACGCGAGTGTTTCAAGGTGATATTGTATTTGAGAGTACGATTATCCTGGGGAAATTAAGAACGGACAATAGCATATTAAGAAAAGTTAATCGAGAATTAAAGGTGAATAAGTTCTAAGTGAGCATATACTACTCACGCGTGGATAGTTTTCCAAAAGACGCATGGATACAAATTTATTGGAGATTTGAGGAGTTAATACTCGACGCATGTGAGAACTCGTAAAACTCCTATTAAAACCCTAATTTGAGCTTATTTAATTATTTACTTGTTGATTTATTCCGAATATTATTTTCTAGACCTATTGAACCTAATTACGTGGAAATATAGCTTCGTTATATTTTTAAAGTGACTTGTTTCAAGAATTAATTTCCTGGAGTGCGTTTAGTAAAAATAGTGAATAGTGTTTGGAGATTTTATCCGCGTAGTAGCACAATAAGCTTGGAATATTGGAGACTTATACTATGGTCCTAAAATAGGTAATCTTATGAGTAAATACTCAAGTGATAGTTAGTAGTGCAATCGTTATAAGAATTTCTCGGAAGTTTCGCGTTATAACGTTAAATTTGATGGTACGCGTTTTCACACGCGCGACTTTATTTGAGGGACTTTAGAACCTTATTTCGGGACAATTAAGAGTGAATAATACTTACATGAATATAAATGCATTGGAGGTTCAGTGCACTAGTGAACCAAACGCACGAGAAAATCGAGCCTAAAACATGCCAAACGAGCCCTAATGAGAGTTGACTTTTGGGTGAATTTACACCACTCATTTAATCTTCTCTTGGAAGCTAAAAGAAATCTGATCACTTTCCATCTTCTCTCACCAAGACAGCCGGCCATCACCCTCCTCTCTCTCACTCTCTTGCTTCACAAATTTCTTCACTAAATCAACCCAAAACCTCAACCAATCTTCACCAAACTTGGAGATCATTTAGCAAACTACTTGGAGGTTGGATTTAGCTAACAAAAAGGCTGCAAAATCACGGTTTTTCTGGGGTAAAAGAGGGCTGAAAATTCTGCTTGAACATCAAACCAAAGTAAGTGATGATCCACTCTTGGAAACTTGAAGTTTGGAAGCTATCTTACCTTGTTAAGTTCATGCATGCCTTTGGTTAGCTTGTGTATGGTGTAAAAATGATATAGTGGGCTCTTTGAATTCCCACACTTGGGTTGTTGTTGCTGATTTGATGATTGATGGTGGTTATATTGTTGGTTTAGTGGTTAAAATGATGCATTAGTGGTGGGTAATTAGTAGAAACTTCATTGGGTGTAAGAAGCAAAAATTTCCGATTTTGCCCCTGCCATGTTCGGCCATTTTAAGGCCAATTTTTAATGATCTAATAGCTTGAATTGGATGTTTATAGGATGTATTAGATGTGTGAAAAATTTCATTGGAAAATATTGAGGTTTGGTTGAGCAAATGAATTTTTTTTTGAGAAACTAGCAAATCTGGAAAACTGTTCGCGTATGACTCTGACCAGTGGTAGTATTTCGGCTATAACTCTGTCCTCGGATGTCAAAATCATGTGCCGTTGGTGGCGTTTGAAACTAGACATTCCTGGCTTCAATTTGGTATATAATGCACGTTCTGATTCTTTGTGAGCAAGCCGAACCAAATGTTTTAAGTTCGCTGTCCTGTTGCTCTGTTCATCTGGAATGAAGTGTTCAGGCAGCAACTTGATGCCCGATTTTGAACCAGATGAGTGCCGAATTTGGAAATGATTTCTTCTGTGAAAGTTTAGCCCTATGAATGTATTTTCCAACGGCGTAAGCCATGCTCGATTCCGAGTTAAATTGACTGAATTGTGACCAAAACAAAAGGACTGCCCTGTTTTGGAAAAACCCTAATATTTGGACTGGTTTGGAACAAGATCTTGGAGTGAACTTGTTAATTGATGTTCTTGATACTAAACACTTACCAAAGGCATTATGGATGTTTCTTAGGCCTTTATTTCACAAATGAACCATGATTGGATAGTTTGCTTGATTAAACGTTTTGAAATGGGTAATGAAAGTCTAAAGGCAGATTGCCTTATAATTTTTCCTGAACTTTGGTTCACTAATTAACTATCTTTCCGAAGGTATTTTCCCCTGAAATTTGATAGAACGGTACCTTTCATATGGGAGTAAAATACTGCCAATTTTGGTACCAATCCAAGTTCGTTTCGATACCTAATTAAATTTCTAGTGTTGGAGGATCAAATCTGGAAATTCTTCTCCAGTCTTGAATTTCCCTAACTTCGGATTACCGTATCTCGGTACTCGAAACTCCGATTCTTGATCCGCTTATTTTGTTATACACCTCACTTGCAACACTACTTGAGTGACAAATTTCAGAGGCTGGTTTGCAACGTGTGAATCGTGCCGAATTTTCAAATTTGGCCAAAATCCAACTTAATTCTGCCTTGTAAACCAATCCTGCATCTTCAAGCTCATTTTTGAACACTTTCCACTTCAATTCATGGAAAAGTATCTTCTAGGAACTTATAGTACTTTCTAAGAGGTTTCCAACGGTATAAAGTTTTCCAATTCTCGACTTATGCCGAGCGAGTTACGATTTTTCAAAGATTCATAATAAAACTGAAAATTTTCCAATTTCAAAGAAATAGAGTTTTTCAAGAACTCTTTATTCTTTTGATATTCTTAAACGTTTTGCTCACGATTTTCATGATAAAAACTAAAATAATATTGTACATAATAAAAGGCAAGTTGAACCTCGATTTACGTGTAATTGAGGTTCCTTTTGCGAAATAATCCTTAGATTGTACTAGTGTACAATCTTCTTGATAAGTGGGTTAATTGTGTGATTATCCACTATTAATTGCCAGACGCACAAGGAGACCTTCAAGAGGATCTCACAGTGGACATTTGAACTCCCAGGAAACAATTCTTATTGAATTGCTCGGTGAGTGTCAAGTGTGTGAATTCTTGATACTTGCTTAATTGTGGTAATTGTTGGGAATTTTAAAAAAATAAGGGCGGGTGCGTACTTTATCACACTCGTTCTAATTTCAAAGGAATGATTGAAATGTATTGAATGAATGACTGAAATGCAATGGTATGTTATGAATACATACGTCGATGGAGTGAACCTCCTCGACTTTTAAATGAATGGGGGATGCCCAAACTCATAGGCCGTCCTTGGACTCAAGCCGGCAATGGGCTTGGTCGGGAACTTGGGCGAGCCATGAGATTTATAAGCTCGACCTAATGAGAGGTCTTGCTTGGCATACTCGTGGAGTATCGCCCTATAAATGACTTGTGGGCCCTTGAGGTGTACGGTGGACGGAGGGAAGTAAGTGGTGATCTACGGAAATGGAAATACCGACCCGGTTGACAGGAGGGTCAACGCGGGAAGGTATACGAATGACATCGGCAGAGCGAGTGGAACTTAGCTCCTGAGAGCTACTATATCCTTGAATTGTTTCTGATTACATTTCCTGCTTGAATGGTTGATTATTGAAATATCACGGTTTTTGCAATAAATTTGGGATTGCTATTTGAACAATGTGCTTGCATGTGTGTTCTTGGCCTCATGAGCGTTTAACTCACCCTATAGATTTGTTTTCCTTAACAGGATTGGACTTGGGGAAATGTTGGAGAAACCCCTCTTAGCGTACTCTTGTTTTAGGGTTTCCGTTGCACTTTGGGGCTAGACTTGTGATTGATGTATATTTTGAATATTGATGTATTTCGAGATTCCGATGTAATGATTGGGCAGATGTTGAATATTGATAAGCTTGAATGCTTACGCACTGATTGTATTTATGATATTTAATCGTAACGTCTAGTATTGTATTAAGCTTGGATGGAAATTGCTTGAGTCCTGGCGAGAGTTGAGTAGGCATCCCGCGGATACCCTTTGGTTCGCCTTAGGGAGAAGTGGGGGCGTCACACATCAAATCTTTGCGAAACTTCTCGTACGTCCGATGCGATCGATGTGCGTCCGAGGCGTGCGTCCGATCCTTCCGGACGTCCGATGCTTCCTCACGAGCGTCCGACAGAGTTTCCTTCTTGATGTTCTTCATCCTTTCAGACGTCCGATAGCTTCCTTTCGGACATCCGACATGAGTGCCCTGTTTTTGCTTCTTCTTTTGTGCCACGAGAATCTGTTCTAACAAATTGCTCACATAAAAACATTAGCCCAAATCTACATTTTGGTTTGTTAATCATCAAAACCAAGGATTGATCGACAAGGTCAACAATCTCCCCCTTTTTGATGATGACAAACAAAATGAAGATTTCTTTTATCAAATAAGTTCAAATAAAGCTCTCCCTTAGAAAGTGCCAACATACAAAGAAATTTCAATAAATCCTACTCCCCCTTTTGGCATCAATCAAAAAAAAAAAAACAAACTCCCCCTTTATTTTTCAAATCAAGACCATATTGAATATCAAAATTTTCAAATGTACTTACAACCATTTAGCACTTCTTGGATCAAATCTTCATGATGTACCTAAATATGAGAAATTTCATTTGGTACCCTTTTTTTTATAGGGTTCTTGGGAGTTAATACGACATGATCTAGCAATCCACATGGATTTCATGCCTTTTCTCATATTTTTCTTTACATAGCAATGATTTTGCATATGTCCAAATTTGCAACAAAACTGACACATGATAGAAGTATTTTGCACATAGGTGGATTTAATGCAACTAATTTTCTTACTTCTTATCATAGCAAACTTATTTGTGCCTTGAAAAGATTTGCTTTCTTTTGTTTGAGAAAACTTTTGTTTTTCATTTTGGAGAAACTCGTTCAAGTCATTAATTCTTTTCTTTAGCACATTTTGTTCCTCCAACATTTTTTCATAAAATTTTGTTTTCTCTTCCAACTTCCTTTTCAAATTATTTTTGCAATCAAAAACACTTTTTTGATTTTTTAAATCATCATTTTCCATTCTCAAACATTTGTTTTCTTGAAAAAGTTTGGAGTTTTCTTCCAACAAATCATTTATTTTTGTTTTCAAATCTTTATTTTTAGCATAAGATTTTCTCAAACTTTTATGCATTTTAATCATAAGAATTTTCACATCATCATCTTCATTATCTTTATCACAAGAAGAGCGATAAGAATTTACCTCATCTTCTCCAAAGGCCATTAGTGCCATTTGTGCCAACTCTTCTTTTTCTCTTTTTGAATTGCATTCATCCGATGTAATTTTGCAATCTCCTCTTGAACTTCTCTTGTTGAAGATCTTCTTGAAACTTTTGATGTGAGGAGTTATATCATTGTCCGCTTCCATGTTTTCATTACCCATGAAGGATGGGTTATCCCCCACTTGAGATGCTTTAAAAGCTATGCCTCTCTTATACATTCTTGCATTTTCTTCCTCTTGCACTTTGAATTTAAGCTTTAATTTATAAGAGGTTAGGGAATTCACAAGAGATTCAATGGACATAGAATTTAAATCCTTTGCCTCTTCTATAGCATTTATTTTATTTTCCCATTCTTTTGGCAAGTCATTCAAAATCTTTCTATTTTTCTCACCCAAAGAATATTCTTTTCCAAGCAATTTAAGATTTTCAATAATGTCACAAAATCTACTACACATCTTATCAACATTTTCAAGAGGATGCATTTTGAAAAATTCATATTGAGAAACAAGCAAAGATTTCTTTTGTTCTTTAATATCTTGGTTACTTTCATGAAATACACACAATTTATTCCAAATATCTTTAGCTGATTTACAACCTTTAATCCTACTAAATTCATTTACATCTAATGCATTGTACAATATACACATGGCCTTGGCATTCAAAGAAAGGTATCTCTTGTCTTTTTCATTCAATTCTTGTCTAGTCTTTAATCTACTCAAATTGGTGGTAGAGTCAACTATTCTAGCTTCATAAGGACCATCTTCTACCACATACCATAATTCAATATAAATGGATTGTAAGAAAATCATCATTCTTTGTTTCCACATGCTAAAATGAGAACCGTTAAACATAGGTGGTCTATCAATAGATTGCCCTTCTAAAAAAGAAACTTTTATGGTTGCCATGATCTTTACTCTAAGCGGTTAAGCTTGATCAAAAGAGACCAAGCTCTGATACCAATTGTAAGGCCTGGTGCAACCCAATGAGTACAAACAATTTCACAATGATGCACAAAGATATATCAAATTTAAGCACAATAAAGAAAACTTAATTAAAGAGAAAAGATAAGAAATGCAAACCAAATATCAATCCAATAGTCTCTTCAATAGATGGCGATGCTAACCAAGATGTACAAGTGAAGGCTCACTCCTTCCTCACCCCAAACACACTTTGGTTGAGCCAAGGAGTTTTACAACCATTCTAGTTAACCCTCAACAACCTACACTTGAAAGATCACTCATCCAATTAAGAACTATTTTATACAAATGAGGCAACCTTCACCAAGGTTTTACCACTTCAAGTGATAGGTTCACCTTCACTAAGGTTTTACTTCTCCTAGAGAGTAACCTTCACTTGAGCAACCTCACAACCCAACTTCCCCAACCCCTTATACAACCAACAAAGAATCTTTCTACTCAAAAATCTCAGTTGTAAGCTTGTATTTTGTGTTGGCAAAAGTCCCTTGTCTTCTTGTGCTTTGGGGTGTTTATAGAAGGTGAGAAATGGCTCTAAAAGGCTCTCCAACGGTCAAATATTAAATGCTGTCAAAACTAGCCGTTGGCCTGTCGGACGTCCGAACCACCTGTCGGACGTCCGAACCCTGCGTCCAAACCACCTGTCGGACGTCCGAACCCTGCGTCCGAACGTCGTCAGAGAGTAATCAAATCTTTGCAAAACTTCTCGTACGTCCAATGCGATCGATGTGCGTCCGAGGCATGCGTCCGATCCTTCTGGACGTCCGACAGAGTTTCCTTCTTGATGTTCTTCATCCTTTCAGACGTCCGATAGCTTCCTTTCGGACGTCCGACATGAGTGCCCTGTTTTTGCTTCTTTTTTTGTGCCACAAGAATCTGTTCTAACAAATTGCTCACATAAAAACATTAGCCCAAATCTACATTTTGGTTTGTTAATCATCAAAACCAAGGATTGATCGACAAGGTCAACACCTCCCTTTTTTTTACACTTGTTCTTCAATTGCACCTTTAAGATGGAAGTTCCGACATGTAACTAATTTACCGTGTATAAAATAGAGGAGAGGCTAGTATAATCCATAATAGTACTCATATAAAGTGAGAACTCATATAACCTACATTTTTGGTTTTGTTTAAAAGAGTACTCATATAAAGTGAGAACTAAGATACGCGCGATGGCATTGTTCCACTCATATTCGTGAAATTTTAGAATATATACAAAATGTCACAAAAAAAGTATATAATCCATAAGTTAGATTATTTATACAATAACAATATAAGTAGCGTGCAATCAATGCTGCCCAAGTTTCCCATGAGTACCACATGTTGTTGGTTTGGGTATTTTTTGGCTTCGACGTGGTTGGTTTGGCACTACTGTATGGACTTGAGTAATATGTGTCAACAGTGTAGCATCTTGAATTTGAGTGTTTGTGCCTTCACCTCCTTCACATTGCTTAGAAGTATGGCGATGTGAGTCCTTATCGGGCGTAAACTCTGGAAAAGTCACACAAGACCTAGAATGGCCAATCGATACACCTCTCATGCATGACCTCAGTCTGAGGTGTGACAAAAGTAGATGCGCCAGCTTGGTCCTCAGTAGCCATCGAACCTCCATGGAATCCAGTTTGTATGGCGGGTTCTGGTGATCGGAGTCTACGACGTCGCCCACCGCCATGCTGACTTCCGTGGGTATTTCTAGGAGCTCGCTGAACACGACATGGATCAGGGTATAGTGGAATCTCCTGTGGTACATGTGGAGGGCGAAATGCAAGTCGGCGTGACTCTCCTACATGATGCAAAGATGTGGATGCAAAGTCCCTCAACTCTTGAAAATATCCGCTGTGTTGTTCATCACTAACTACAAGAGAGTCCTGTGCCATGAAATACATGCAAGACATGGCATCACTCTGGAGAAACAAATATAAGAATAAGGAGATACTGTAGTAAAAAATAGTTTAAAAAGTGAGCAAAGTCAAAGTGATTAATAAAAGTGGGTTGGAAATAAACTTACAAGATATTGTGCCCTAGCGCTATCACCCTGAAAGCCCTCTGGGAAAGCGGGAAATCAACTCGGATTTGAAATATAAATCACCGTCCGCTCCCGATACCACTGAACATACTCATTCGATGGAGATGTAGTATCTTCAATTACAATGCCATCTTGTACATGCACACGTCGATCAGTCCAAATATCAATATATTGTCTATGCGTGGTGCTCCAATCTTGATTCGCCCTACCACGACGATCTAGAGAATGTAGAACTGCCTGATTATCCGTCAACCTCATATCAGGCAGGGATTGATGAAACCCGAACTGCTGCATAACCCGATGAGGGAGGTGCGGCTCAACTACATCCCAGCAAATAAGATACGTTACGGACCTCCGAATGTCCCGACATGCAGTACAATATGCAGGAAGAGAAGCGAGAACGTCCTCCGAATATGGCTGCCATATGAACTGAAAAAAATATAAAATCCAATAGTCTCTTCAATAGATGGCGATGCTAACCAAGATGTACAAGTGAAGGCTCACTCCTTCCTCACCCCAAACACACTTTGGTTGAGCCAAGGAGTTTTACAACCATTCTAGTTAACCCTCAACAACCTACACTTGAAAGATCACTCACCCAATTAAGAACTATTTTATACAAATGAGGCAACCTTCACCAAGGTTTTACCACTTCAAGTGATAGGTTCACCTTCACTAAGGTTTTACTTCTCCTAGAGAGTAACCTTCACTTGAGCAACCTCACAACCCAACTTCCCCAACCCCTTATACAACCAACAAAGAATCTTTCTACTCAAAAATCTCAGTTGTAAGCTTGTATTTTGTGTTGGCAAAAGTCCCTTGTCTTCTTGTGCTTTGGGGTGTTTATAGAAGGTGAGAAATGGCTCTAAAAGGCTCTCCAACGGTCAAATATTAAATGCTGTCAAAACTAGCCGTTGGCCTGTCGGACGTCCGAACCACCTGTCGGACGTCCGAACCCTGCGTCCAAACCACCTGTCGGACGTCCGAACCCTGCGTCCGAACGTCGTCAGAGAGTAATAAAATCTTTGCAAAACTTCTCGTACGTCCAATGCGATCGATGTACGTCCGAGGCATGCGTCCGATCCTTCTGGACGTCCGACAGAGTTTCCTTCTTGATGTTCTTCATCCTTTCAGACGTCCGATAGCTTCCTTTCGGACGTCCGACATGAGTGCCCTGTTTTTGCTTCTTTTTTTGTGCCACAAGAATCTGTTCTAACAAATTGCTCACATAAAAACATTAGCCCAAATCTACATTTTGGTTTGTTAATCATCAAAACCAAGGATTGATCGACAAGGTCAACACCTCCCTTTTTTTTACACTTGTTCTTCAATTGCACCTTTAAGATGGAAGTTCCGACATGTAACTAATTTACCGTGTATAAAATAGAGGAGAGGCTAGTATAATCCATAATAGTACTCATATAAAGTGAGAACTCATATAACCTACATTTTTGGTTTTGTTTAAAAGAGTACTCATATAAAGTGAGAACTAAGATACGCGCGATGGCATTGTTCCACTAATATTCGTGAAATTTTAGAATATATACAAAATGTCACAAAAAAAGTATATAATCCATAAGTTAGATTATTTATACAATAACAATATAAGTAGCGTGCAATCAATGCTGCCCAAGTTTCCCATGAGTACCACATGTTGTTGGTTTGGGTATTTTTTGGCTTCGACGTGGTTGGTTTGGCACTACTGTATGGACTTGAGTAATATGTGTCAACAGTGTAGCATCTTGAATTTGAGTGTTTGTGCCTTCACCTCCTTCACATTGCTTAGAAGTATGGCGATGTGAGTCCTTATCGGGCGTAAACTCTGGAAAAGTCACACAAGACCTAGAATGGCCAATCGATACACCTCTCATGCATGACCTCAGTCTGAGGTGTGACAAAAGTAGATGCGCCAGCTTGGTCCTCAGTAGCCATCGAACCTCCATGGAATCCAGTTTGTATGGCGGGTTCTGGTGATCGGAGTCTACGACGTCGCCCACCGCCATGCTGACTTCCGTGGGTATTTCTAGGAGCTCGCTGAACACGACATGGATCAGGGTATAGTGGAATCTCCTGTGGTACATGTGGAGGGCGAAATGCAAGTCGGCGTGACTCTCCTACATGATGCAAAGATGTGGATGCAAAGTCCCTCAACTCTTGAAAATATCCGCTGTGTTGTTCATCACTAACTACAAGAGAGTCCTGTGCCATGAAATACATGCAAGACATGGCATCACTCTGGAGAAACAAATATAAGAATAAGGAGATACTGTAGTAAAAAATAGTTTAAAAAGTGAGCAAAGTCAAAGTGATTATTAAAAGTGGGTTGGAAATAAACTTACAAGATATTGTGCCCTAGCGCTATCACCCTGAAAGCCCTCTGGGAAAGCGGGAAATCAACTCGGATTTGAAATATAAATCACCGTCCGCTCCCGATACCACTGAACATACTCATTCGATGGAGATGTAGTATCTTCAATTACAATGCCATCTTGTACATGCACACGTCGATCAGTCCAAATATCAATATATTGTCTATGCGTGGTGCTCCAATCTTGATTCGCCCTACCACGACGATCTAGAGAATGTAGAACTGCCTGATTATCCGTCAACCTCATATCAGGCAGGGATTGATGAAACCCGAACTGCTGCATAACCCGATGAGGGAGGTGCGGCTCAACTACATCCCAGCAAATAAGATACGTTACGGACCTCCGAATGTCCCGACATGCAGTACAATATGCAGGAAGAGAAGCGAGAACGTCCTCCGAATATGGCTGCCATATGAACTGAAAAAAATATAAAATCAAAGTTGTTTTATTTTTTCTATTAAGAAATAATAAAACTTCCCAATATTGAAATTGGACAATTTCATGAAAAAGTGCTAGTCTGCTGTCAATTAAAAATTTTTGAATTTCTAAAAAAATTTCGGCAGAGTCTCCCCTATAACTGGAGGTTAACTCCCTACCAACAAACTCAATTTCCATTCACAAAATGCAATATGACAAACTTATGCTTTGGGTTGACAAGAAATTGGTAGAAAAGACTACTGGCACCTATTTCAAAAATTTTTATTGTCCGGACATATGTACAATACCTCTTCAGGGCGCAGGCCTGTCAACTGATCTCGGAATGCTGGCACAACATGCCTAACAACTCTGTGTACGTCCAAGTCATTATTCCACATATATTTAATAAAGTAGGAACCTGTTTAGAACAAATTAAAGTTGTTTCGATAACAAATGTCATTAAAACAACCGAAATAAGGGCGAAGCGCGCACATAGCTCCATATGGACCAGGGTAATGCTCCAATGGCGCGATTCGATCCGGACGCATGGTTGGTATATGTTCCCAAATCCAGAGCTGTTAGAAAATTAGTATCAATGTTAAAATTGTAAAAATGATAAAATGCAAAAAATCCAAGATGTCAGTCCCTATTGGGTGCAATGTACTTGTAGCAAACCTAATGGACCGGCAATAGCCGATTTGGCAGGATTCGTGGCATCACAAAGTGACCGATAGAGAGTCGCCAAACACGCACTACTCCAATTATATTGTCCAACAGTTTCCAAGTCCCGCAGTAATGGAAGATACAACAAAGGGACTTTGTTGCCGGACTTATCGGATAATAAATGTCCACCTAATATCAGTAAGAGGTAGATGCACACACGCTGCCTACATTCGGCATCTGAAGCATCGGGTGGCAACTGTGTATCCAAGGCTCTTGCTAAACATCCCAACATTAGCCTCTGTCCATCCGATATAATGTCGTGCACATATGGCCCTGGATGTAGGCCTGCAGGGATAGGATTGTCGGCCATAATTCCAAACAAATATCTGCATCGATTAAATTTCATGAGTTATGCATAAGTAAAACTCAAAAAGTTTGTGTATATAATTTTGACCTATAAATCGCGGTTACGACTTTTTTTTTAGCAAATTTTGACCATATATGTAGTTTATAAATCGACTAAAACTCCATGCCTATCAGTTATTTTTTTTTAGAAACATTTGGTATCCCTGTATGTATTCATATACTGCAACAATCTATTTGTAGTCATATTTTAAAAGTCCATCAAAAAAATTTGGTAGAGTCTCCCCTATAAAGCGGCTATAACTCCCTGTCAATCAAACATAAAAAATACCATATCCTACATATGCAAGAGCATTAACACATATAACACACCATCCGAGCATTCCTTTAACAGATATGTCAACAAATCAATGGATAGGGGATTTAGCGATAAAAGAATAAAACTGATGGGCTGCACGTTTAAACTGGTTATTTCAATACTTATCATAGTACAGAACGAAGCATGCATTTGACAAATAAACAATGAAAGTGACTAATATAATTGTTTAAAATAAATCCAGAATCGAACACAAATGAACTAGAATGAACCACACGACAAAAAAAAATGCACAGACATGAGTTTCAAATTTCTAGGGACTCGATCAAATCAAGACCTATAATTCGGACAATTTCTCCTATTGTGGTCCGTCTGATGACAATTTCGACATCTTCTTGGTTCGTCTGGATCCATTTCATCCATCTCATTCCAAATTCTGCTAGCTTGAACCCGTCCTGCCCGACGTGCAACAAATTTGCTCCTGTCTGCCTGCAGCTCCCACCCAGGATGGAGCCAAGTATCTTGATGCGGCAGTGAGTTAAACTTCCTTGAATACTGCACGGCCTACCTTGTTTTGGTAAACCATTGATCCACAAACAATCCTGGATTGTCACCTCTATTCCTGCATACCGCTAAAGCATGTGAACAAGGAAGCCGATAATTCTATCACTTTCCACAAGAGCATGTCTTATCAAAAAACCTGATGGTTTGTGTATTGCCTCCTTTACCATCCACACGCCGCCCTGTGATAACCTTGTATATGCCCGATGGGCCATCGAACTCAATAACTCTGTGGGCGCCTGCCTTCAGCTCAGCATTCTTAAAACGCCGCCATATCTTTAGGGGAAAAGGATTGCGACAATGTGAAGCATCTTCCCTTCTTATCTTAAATAACGCAACTGTTCGATGAAATGTCATGTCAATGCATGCACGAATTGGCAAACGGCGTGTCCCGCGCAAGACATTATTATAGCTTTCGGATATGTTGGTAGTTAGAATACCCCAACGACGGCCATCGTCGTGTGTTAGGCACCACTTTTCTGGACTAATGGCTGACAGATAATTCCTAGTATCTGGAAACATGCTTCGTAGTTCTCTTCTGAACATCCGCCACTTGCGTAATTGTCTTGCCCTTCCCATTGCCCAATACATCATTTTAAGGTGTAAACCTTTGAAGTGTGTCATCAAATTGCTCCTAACATGTCACAGGAAAAATCTATGGTAGGCTAAAGGTTTCTCCCAATAGTCAAAGTGTGTCATGGTATAGATTATACCATTGTGGCGATCGGAAATAACACAGATAGGATGTCGATCAAGTGCCACATTATATCTTAATTGTTCCATGAATCACGACCAACTGGAAATCGTCTTCTCATCCACTATGGCATATGCAATTGGCAGAATCTTGTTGTTCGCATCTTGAGTGACTGCAACAAGGAGTTTGCCCTTGTATTCGCCACTCAAATGAGTGCCATCAATGCATATAACCGGCCTGCACATGTGGAATGCTTCAATAGCCTGTCCAAAGGCCCAGAATACATACATAAAAGTCTTAACTCGATCCGAACTATCCGAATGATGTGACCACTCAACCACGGTGCCTGGATTGGATTGCACCAGGGCATCGAGATATTGTGGTAGTTCGGCAAAATTCGCCTCCCAAGATCCAAACACAAGCTCAATTGCTTTACGTCTAGCATACCAGGCTTTTTTGTAACATACATTAACCTTTAAGTTTTCTTTAACGAAACTTAGTATGTTCTTGACCTTTAATCCAAGGTCATCTTCAATGGTACGGAGGATGTGCCTTGAAATAACGGAAGCCGTCAGGCTTGTATTATTATTTCTAATCATGTCGCCCAAACAGTTATGGTCATTGACCCATTTTATAATTTGCCACATTCCATGAGTCTTTTTCTTTACGACTCTAACACACCAGTCGCATGGGGGATACGATGGCGCGGTTGAAGTGGAAGGAGTTCTTTCTGTTTATCTCAATTCATATCTTTTGATGATTACAAAACATTTGGATGTTACTAATACTTTTTGTAGAGATTCTTTTCAGAAATGACACCAAACAGGAAAAGAAGATCAAAGAGGATGAAGAGTGCTGAGGATGATGTCGGACGCACAAAAGGAGGTTATCGGACGTCCGACATCCTTTGACTATCTTCGGACGTGTGAAGAACTCAGACTCGGACGTCCGAAGAAGACAAGCCAGGGCTTCTATGATTACTGATCATGATCGGACGCTCAACACCTGAGTATCGGACGTCCGACAACCATTGCTGCTCTTCGGACGCAACACTCTGGACGCATCGGCAGTCCGAAGGAATTAAAGAAGAAGTTCCAAGTGTGCATCCAACCCTCGGATGCATGATGATAAGGGATCGGACGTCCTAAGAGATTCAAGAAAACTTCCAAAACTCATTGATCTCGTTCGGACGCATAAAAACTAAACATCGGACGTCCGACAGCACCAACGGCTAGTTGACTCTTCAGTTGCCTTCTGCCCGTTGACAGCATTAATTGAAGAATTTTCTGGTCTCCTATAAAAAGAACAAAGTCAACCACCTCAGAAGAACTTTGCACATCAAGTCTACATCAGATCGTGAGTGATTCTAGTGTTAGAATACTCAAAAGGAACATTTGTACTTTTAACTTGTGTAATCTTCTTGTAGTTTTTTAAGTATGACACAGCTTCTTCAATAGTGTAGCTTAGTGAGGGTTCTTCGTGTGTTTGTAAAACTTTCTTGCTTGACCAAGTGTGGTTTGGGGCAAGAAGGAAGTGATCCCTCCCTTATACACAAGATATTGGTTGTAAGACTGTTCAACTTGAAGTAACTTGGTATATAAAAGTGTAATTCAAACCTCAGTTGTGTTTGAAGCCTGGTTTGTTTCTCTACTTTCATTTACTGCTTTTCTACATAAACTGTTCTCCTCTTCATCTCACGAATACCTGTGCTCTCTTGTTATCTGGTCCATTGGGTGGTCTTTGAGAAAAGAAAGGTAGACTTTTAAAAAAAGTGGCCTATATCTTAGCTATTTTTTGAAAACGTAATTCACCCCCCTCTTAGGTTGTCTTCGATCCTTACAATTGGTATCAGAGTTTGGTCTAGCGACTTGGAGTAAAAATGACAACCAATCATGCCATGTTTGTTGAGGGACAATCGGTCACTAGGCCTCCCATGTTTACTGGTTCTAATTATGTTAGTTGGAAAGAAAGAATGATTATCTTCTTGCAATCCATTGATATTGAACTATGATTTATTGTGAATGAAGGACCGCATGATGCTAACTTTCTTGATGCAGAAACAGGTTTGTTACGACCAAAAACAAGAGTTGAGATGAATGCTCAAGATAGAACCAATCTCACATTGAATGCCAAAACCATTAATGTTCTTTATAGTGTCTTAGACTCAAATGAGTCAATTAGAGTAAAAAGATGTAAATCTGCCAAAGAAATATGGGATAAGCTAAGAGAAATTCATGAGGGTAGTGACAACGTGAGAGAACAAAAAAAGTCCATTCTGATCACTAAGTATGAATCTTTTAAGATGGAGTCTCATGAAAACATCGACAAAATGTATTGTAGATTCAATGATCTGATCAAGGATTTAGAGGTGCTTGAGAAGGAGTACTCTCTAGGTGAAAAGAACAGGAAAATTCTGAATGCTCTATCAAAGGATTGGGAAAGTAAAGTGACTGCCATAGAGGAAGCCAAGGATCTAAACTCTTTATCTATTGAATCTCTGATTAACTCTCTAACTTCTTATGAACTGAAACTTAAATCTAAGATGCAGGATGAAGAAGACACAAAAGGAAGAAAGAGTATTGCTCTGAAAGCTTCACAAGATGAAGATGAAACAGCCTCACAGGATGAAAATGATTTGGAAGGTGATGACAGTGATATTGCACTCATCACAAGAGGCTTCAAAAGATTTCTCAACAAGAGAAGATTTAGGAAAGGCGGATCCAGCAATTCCTTCCCAAATCAGTCTAATGACTTCAGAAACAGAGGGAAACTGGAGTTCAACAAGAAGCTAACTGATAAATGTTTTGAATGTGGCCAACCAGAACACTATGCAAATGAGTGTCCAATGAAGAAAAAGAAGGAAAACAAGGTTGAATGAAAACCAAAGTTCAACAATTTTCTGATTACCTAGAATGATTGCAACTCAGAAGGCGAAATTGAAGAAGAAGAGGAATCTGCTCAAGTGGCTTTCATGGCCATTGGAGATGAAGAGGTAACACAATGCAACTCTCAAACCGATAGTGATAGTGAATCTGATGATGATGTTAACTCTTTTCTAGAAAAAATGCATAACAGCTTGAAAGAATCCTATGTTAAAAACAAGAAACTAAAGCAAAAAATTAGCTTTCTAATACAAGACAATGCAAATCTTTTTCGACAAAACAAGTGTCTTAAGCATGAAAATGATAACCTGAAAAGGACTGAAACTGATATGCTTGCTGAACTTTACAAAAAGAAAAATTTCTGTGACACACTCAGAAGTGAGCAATGTAGCTTAAGAAAAAGGATGGATGATTTATGTCAATTGTTACACCATTTGAAACAGAACCATCTTCAAAAGAATGACACTGTACCTTATGTTAATACTCATCAAATAAGACTGAATCAAAATGCAAATGAGTTTGCTATTCACAGGAGAAGGCAAGTCAGATTCATTAAACCTGTTCATTTGATTGATCCAATGTCAGTATGCAATTTTTGTTGTCAATTTGGTCACATAAATAGTAACTGTTATGTTAAGAAAAATATGAGGAATGGCATGAGATGCATGTGGGTAGTTAGACATAAGACTAACTCTCAAGAACCCAACATATAAAGGGTACCAAGTATTATCTTGTGGGTTTGTGTGTAGGTGAATCAGGATAACATTGCTAAAGAATCAAAATGGTTCATTGATAGTAGATGTTCAAGACATATGACTGGTGATGCATTACAATTCATTAAACTCAAGCAAAAAGCAAGTGGAAAGATAACGTTTGGAGATGATAATAAAGCCAAAACTGTTGGTATTGGTGATGTTGGTAAGAATGGTCAAACCTTTATCCACAATGTTCTTCTCGTTGACAATCTGAGCTACAATTTATTAAGTGTTAGCCAATTGTGTGATAGGAATCTGTTTGTATTGTTCAAAAAGCTTGAATGTCTAATATTTGACTCAAAGTTCAACATTGTTTTCAAAGAAAAAAGAGTTAATGATGTTGTGAGAGCCCGTAAAACCCTAATTATTTTCCTAGGGTTTATTCCCCTTTAATTGCATAATTTTGCATTTTCTGGCTTAGAAATATTTTCTGAGAGGATTTTATGAGCAATTATAGTTTTAAGATGATTTTTCTAGCATTGGCGAGTTTTTAGAAAATTAAGGATAAATAATGGACGTGGGACCCACTAGTGCGAAAAGTTCGGAAAAATTCGGCCAATAAGGTTAAGTTTCGGATACTGTTTAAAATTTATCGGGTGTTAAGAGATAAGTAGTGTGTGTGAAGTGATTGATGTGAGAGAGAAAAGAAATGATAAGATTGCATTTAATGTAGTGCCACTTGTCACCATGTCATTAGTCTTACTTTAAGAGTTACTATTCACCTTTTGACATTTTTTGACTTTTGACCCAAATAAGTAAATATCTTCAAAAAAATTCACCAAAAATTCTCTCATTTTCTTCCTCCATGGCCGGCCCTCCCTAAGCAAGAAGAAAGACAAAACTCTTCAATATTCTAGCCAACTCCAAGCTCAAATCAACTAAACCACTTGCTTAACTTAGTTTTTACTCCATAAATTTCTTCCTTCTAGTGCTAGCAAGTTGTTTGGTGAACTTTGTTTGAAGAGCAAAGGTGTCCTACATCCCTCTCTCTCTTGATCTCTTGGTAAGTGTTGCTTGAACACCCAACTACCTTCAATAATGGTTACATGATGCTTAGAAGTGGCTTAAGTGGTTGAAAATGTGGTTTATCTCTTGGTTTGGCTTGTTATGGTGAAGTTTTTATTTTATTGGGAATTTTTCTGGTTTAATATGATCTTGATGTTGGGGGCTTGTATGATGAATTGTAATGGTTGGAAATGGCTCTAGTGGATGTCAAATGTGGTTAAATGCAACTAATTTTGGATTTGGATGGAAAATTGGAAAGTTAGGGTTCTTGAAGCCCCAATTCTGTCCGGTTTTAGATCACTGTGTTAGAGGCCGAATTTGACTTTGATCAAAACATGAAAGTTGTAGGTATTGATGAGGTTGATGTGCCTGTAAAATTTCAGGTCATTTGGATTAATGTAGAATGAGTTATGACGAAATTACTGTAGCTGTTCTGCTTTGAGCAGAATGCGAAAACTGCGATAGTAATTGGCCATTTTGACTGGAATTGGTTTGGATTTTGGAGTTGGTGTCTTCTGATGAAATGTAGCTGAGTGTCTTAGCTAACATATGCCTTTGGAATTTCGGCATTTGGACTTGTAAGGACTGAGATATACCGATTACAGTTTTTTGTGTTTTGCGAACCTGTTTTAGGAATTCTGGGCTAGTATTTGGCATATTTGACCTAGTTGTGTTACGAACTGGATTGAGTGGTCTTCTACATTATTGTAGCCCTGTTTCATAGCTTCGAAACGGTGGGTCTTACACCCCCAACCGATATTTGTAGTGAGAGTTGTACCATTACCGCATAATGAGTGTAAAACAGTTTTCTATTTGGGGCCAAGACTAAGGCCATTTTCTAATTTCTGGTTTGCTATTATGCCCATTTATGCATATGAAACCCTATTAGGGTTGTGAATTGGTGTTGTTTATGGCTCGGCATGGAGTCTTATTGTATGTGTTGCATGATTCTAGGGCGTGAAGGTAGTGCACAACGGCTTGGTGATCGTGGTACATGAAATACCACTTACTTGCTTGGTGAGTATACCACTCACTAAATTGTTACTATGTGGCTTTGTTAAATGTTATGTGATGCCTTGATGGCTTATTCGAATATTGAAATTGATTAAGGTGAGGGTGTACTTGACCGCCCTCACCTCTTTTGATATTGTCACTGAATGGCTACCATTTTATTGCATTACTGAACTTGATATATTGGTTGGTGAATTCCATTTCATGGAACTGAATTGATGTCGTTTGGACGATGTCCAACGGCCTTGCTGCATTACTGAGCTCAACCCCGTTTGGTAGTCAATTGGATCGAGCCGGCGAGGGCTTGGTCGTGAAGATTGAATCGCCACGGGGACTGTACTGGGGAACCTTGTGGTAATGAGACCCTTGGTTCCGGTAAACTCGAGTATTACCAAAATATTACTGAATGGAGTGCGGGCCCGGTTGGGGTATGTTGGGTGGAAGGAATGGAAGTAAAGAGTTGTCTACGGTTTGGTATTTTAACATTGACGGAGAGTCAATGAGATTGGTTCAAGATTTCAAGCGTGGAAATGGGCTCTTGAGAGCCGACCGTATCCTTTTACCGTTTTGCTTCATTGCTTAATTGTGCACTTTAAATGAAGGTTCATTCTTATATGACTTTGATTGCTTATTGGGTGGTATACCACTGGGCTTTAGCTCATTCCGTGTTATTTGTTTTCCTTACAGGGATATAATTGCTTTTGAAAATGGACTGGATAGTCAATTGCCATACTGAGCTTGTAAATGTCTTTTGTATAGCTCTTGAAGTGAAACCCTAATGTATAACGGGTTCATTTCCTTTTGATAGGCAAATCGAATGTGTACTCCTTAATAAATAGTTTTGGCATGCCATTATGGTTGTAAATGTGGATTTCCATTGTATATATATATGCTTGGCTATGGTTTAGATAAATTTCGGCTTCCGGTTTTTCTTTCGTTTTATTTTATTTCGTGTTTTGACTTGTTTGCGCGCGATGCTATGTTCCGGAACATTTTAGATTGACGTAAACCGTACCGTTAGTCCTGGCGAGAGCTGGGCAGGCAGTCCGCTAACCCCTTTGGTTCGCCTTAGGGGAAGGTGGGGCTGTCACAGGTGGTATCAGAGCCTAGGTTTGAATTAGCCTGGGTGTAATAGAAGTGCTCGACTTGAGGGTTTTATTGATTATGGTTTTTTAGGTTATTCATGTTGTTTATTCCTTTGCTATAGGATGGATGCCAGTGGTGACCCGAGTGACCGTCCGGCAGGAGATCGTCCTCATTGCACGTTGCCGCCGATTAAGTATCAACTTAGGCAGAAGGGGGCCGTGGTCCGTTGGAGCCCGGCCAGCCGCGTTCGACAGTGTGGGTGTCGTAGCAACTTTGCCTACCCAAATACACTAGTTTTGTCGGTGGCAAAGGAACGCGAGGAGTTTGCTAAGGAAAATACTAAGCTTGAAGCTGTGGTTGCTGCGTTGGAAGCTGAGGTGGCTCAGGCTAAGGCGACCAATGAGAAGCAAGCCTCGCGTATTAAAGAGCTAGAATATGACGTGCAAGAGGTCGAGGAAAGAGTTGATGATCTATGTGATCAGTTGAGAGATACACGTGAGCGCGAGACTAAGCGAGCTCGCAAAGTGAGGGGTCGTGCTGAGGCGATCCTCAACCTCTGCGACGACGGACTTGAGGAGTCTAGTGACGAGGCCTCGTATGCTGGGGCCGAGGCTGGGGAGGAATCTACCCCATCGCCTGGGTCTCAGACCCCGGCGACTGACTAGGCCTTGATCTTAGAGGCTTCTTTTGGATAGGTGGTGGTTTTGGTATGTACATAGAGATAGGGATAGAGCCTTAGCTAATCGTTTTGGATGTAGGGTTAGCTACGTGTAAATTTCTTTTGATAGGCCTATCCTCGGGAGGATCGTGTATGTACGTACGTGCTTTGGCCGTACTTGACTGACTGATTGTAAATATGTGTTTGGCTTGTATATATGTGTGCTTGTGATCCTGTTTGAAATGCATCTATATGTGCTAAGTGAAAGTTTATGTGTTACTTACATGCTTTGTTACTGCTTTGGTTTAGTACTTTTGCCTAGACCAAGTATACCTTATGGAAGGAACACGAAGTGGTTGGGGACGTGGGCGCGGTATTAGGCAACCCACACCAGTTAGGGAAACGGGGGAAGCTTCTACTGGACCAAACCCTGAACCCCAGATAAACCCCAACATTCAAATAGCTGCTGCTATGCAGCAAATGACCAACCTACTTGCACAGGTTGTGCAACAACAGGGCCAAAACCCAAACCCTAATCCCGGAAACCCTGGCCACCATATCGAGAGCGAAGATAGGGCGCTAGAACGTTTCCAAAAGTTTTCCCCACCAAAGTTTATTGGGGGACCCGACCCTGACGTCGCCGAGAAATGGCTGGAGAAGATGGTTGATATATTCGCGGCTTTACACTACCCGGACGAGCGGCAGGTCACTTTTCCGTGTTTCAACTCGAAGGGGCTGCCCGTTCCTGGTGGAACGTAATTAGACAGAAATGGGAGCGAGAGCAGACTCCGAGGACGTGGGTGAACTTCATCCGGGAATTTAATGCCAAGTTTTTCCCTCCTCTAGTCCAGGAGAGGAAGGAGGACGAATTTATCCGGCTCCGGCAAGGGGCTCAGACGGTGGCGGAGTACGAGAGCCAGTTTACCCGCCTGTCCAAATTCGCGCCTGAACTAATCATGACCGAGCAACGAAGGGTGAGGCGCTTTATTCAGGGCTTGAACGTTGAGATCCAGAAGGACCTCGCGGCGGCTCAAATCACTACTTTTAGCGAGGCAATGGAAAAAGCCCAACGGGTCGAGAGTGCACGGCTTCAGGTCCGAAACTTCCAGGCTAAGAAGCGTGGTTTTCCTGGGAGTACGTCCGGACAAGGTGAGGGGAGCACTCCCTCCAAATTTGGACGAGGCATGGGTGGTGGTCGACAGTCCGGATCAGGCAGAGGGACTCCGTTCAGGGGTGGTCAAGCTGGGCGAGGACCGAGGGGAAACACCCAGAGTGGCTCGGCTTCGGCACCTCGTGGTCCCTGTGGGCACTGCGGAAAGACAAACCACACCGAGGACAATTGCTGGAGGAAACTGGGGAAATGCCTGCGGTGTGGAAGTGCGGACCATCAGCTGGCTACATGTCCGGTCCTGAAACAAGACGGAAAGGGGAGCCAACTACCGTCGAGGACCAATACTGGAACGGCCAAGGGAGACGGATCCAAACCAAAAGTGCCAGCTAGGGTATATTCCTTAGAGCCCCACCAGGTCCCAGAGTCTTCCGAGGTGGTGGAAGGTACGATCCCTATTTTCCACCGTTTTGCCAAAGTTTTAATTGATCCTGGTGCCACTCATTCGTTTGTTAACCCTGATTTCATGTGTGGCATCGATATAAAACCTGCTAGCTTACCATATGACCTAGAAGTTAGTACACCTACGGGGAATCAACGTTTGGTGACTAGTATGGTTTATAGGGATTGCGATGTATGGGTAGGTGAAAGGAGATTTTTAGGGGACTTGATTAGCTTATCCATTAAGGGGTACGACGTGATTCTGGGTATGGACTGGTTAGCCAGATATAACGCCCAACTGGACTGTAAAACGAAAATAGTTGAATTTCGCATTCCTGGCGAGGCAACCTTAAGGTTAGATATAAGGGGTAGGTTAGCCTCATCTGCTCTCATTTCGGGCATTCGAGCTAGGAAATTGATAAGTAGAGGGGCGCAAGGATATTTGGCCTTTTTAATTAATACCCCTACGGATAAGTTAAAAGTGGAAGACGTGGCGATAGTGAGGGAATTTCCGGATGTATTTCCTGACGAGTTAGTAGCCCTACCTCCGGAAAGAGAGATAGAATTCCGAATAGATCTTTTACCTGGAACCGCACCTATCTCCAAAACCCCTTACCGAATGGCGCCTGCAGAACTTAAAGAGCTTAAGTTGCAATTACAAGACCTTTTGGAGCGGGGATTCATCCACGAGAGTGAGTCTCCTTGGGGAGCTCCGGTCCTATTCGTGAAGAAAAAGGATGGAACTTTGAGGATGTGTATTGACTATAGGGGGCTGAACAACGTGACGATCAAGAATAAGTATCCACTGCCCCACATCGACGAGTTGTTTGACCAGCTGCAAGGAGCAGTGGTCTTCTCGAAGTTGGACCTCCGACAGGGATACTATCAGTTATTGATAAAGAAGGAGGACATTCCGAAAACTGCCTTCAACTCGAGATACGGGCATTACGAGTTCGCCGTTATGCCCTTTGGATTGACTAATGCTCCCGCCGCCTTCATGGACCTAATGCATAGGGTTTTTAAACCCTATCTAGACCGGTTTGTCGTGGTGTTCATTGACGACATTTTGGTCTACTCTAAGTCATGTGAGGAGCATGAGGAACATTTGAGAGTGGTGTTGCAGACCTTGAGGGAACATCAGCTATACGCCAAGTTTAGCAAATGCGAGTTCTGGTTGGAGAAAGTGGCATTTCTAGGGCACGTGATCTCTCATGAAGGTATTTCGGTGGACCCGGCGAAGGTTGAGGCCGTGACAAATTGGAAGAGGCCAGAAACCCCCACGGAAATTCGTAGCTTTCTAGGGCTAGCTGGGTACTACCGAAGGTTCATTAAGGATTTTTCCAAACTGGCAGGACCTCTAACTGACTTGACAAAGAAACATGGCCAGTTTATCTGGAACGGCCGATGCGAAACGAATTTTCAGGAATTAAAGAAAAGATTGACCATGGCTCCAGTACTGGTCTTGCCAAATGGAGTGGACGGGTTTGCAGTATATGCAGACGCGTCGCGAGAAGGATTGGGATGTGTTTTGATGCAGAACCGGAATGTGATTGCTTTTGCCTCTAGGAAATTGAAGCTTCACGAGCGGAACTATCCGACTCATGACCTGGAACTAGCTGCAGTTGTGTTTGCACTGAAAAAGTGGAGGCATTACCTATATGGGGTGACCTTCGAAGTGTTTTCGGATCACAAAAGCCTTAGATATCTTTTCTCCCAGAAGGAACTGAACATGAGGCAACGGCGATGGATGGAATTCCTGGAGGATTACGACTGTACGATCAATTACCATCCGGGAAAGGCGAATGTGGTAGCAGATGCCTTGAGTCGCCAGGTGCAAGTGGCAGGGCTAATGATTAAGGAGTGGGATCTACTAGAATCCGTGTGCGAGTGGAAACCCTGTCTTGGGAGTCATAAGGTGATATTTAGCAATGTCAGGGTGACCTCCACTCTACTGGAACGTATAAAAGAGGCGCAAGGCGAGGATGTGATGGTACGGAAGTGGAGAGAGAAAGTAGAAAAGGGAGAAACTACGGACTTCAATTTGAGTCCTGAAGGTATTTTGAAGTACCGAAACCGAATGGTGGTACCAAAGGACGAGTCATTGAAAGCAGAAATTCTGGAGGAAGCTCATAGGTCCAAGTATACAATCCATCCGGGTAGCAGTAAGATGTATCAAGACCTAAAAGGAATTTATTGGTGGGACAACATGAAGAAGGAAATCGCGCTGTACGTGCAGAAATGTCTCATTTGCCAGCAAGTGAAGGCAGAGCATCAAAAACCATCGGGTTTGTTACAACCCTTGGAGATACCCGAGTGGAAGTGGGAAAACATCACCATGGACTTCGTTTCAGGTTTACCAAGGACGCAAAGAGGACATGATGCCGTTTGGGTGATCGTTGATCGATTAACCAAGTCGGCCCATTTCTTACCGGTGAACATGAAGTATTCAATGGACAAATTGACCCGATTGTACATGGATGAAATTGTAAGGTTACACGGCGTGCCGGTGAGCATTGTCTCAGATCGGGATCCACGGTTCGTATCTCGGTTTTGGCAGAAGTTCCAAGAAACCCTGGGGACGAAACTCAATTTGAGCACTACTTATCATCCCCAGACGGATGGCCAGTCGGAACGGACGATTCAGACGCTAGAAGACATGCTACGAACCTGTATTCTGGACTTTGGAGGCAACTGGGGTCAGCACATGACCTTAGTAGAGTTCGCGTACAACAATAGCTTCCATTCGTCAATTCAAATGGCTCCGTACGAAGCTCTCTACGGACGCAAGTGCCGCTCACCGATTTACTGGGACGAAATTGGTGAAAAGAAAGCCCTAGACCCGACAACTATTCCGTGGATGGAAGAGGCTCACGAGAAGGTCAAGTTGATAAGGCAACGGCTTCAAACCGCCCAAAGTCGCCAAAAGAGCTACGCGGATAACCGAAGGAAGGATTTGGAATTTGAAGTTGGAGATCAAGTATTTCTTAAGATCACACCCTTACGAAGTCTTACAACGGGTAAAGGAAAGAAACTTCAACCACGGTACGTCGGACCCTACAAAATCCTTCAGAGGGTTGGAGCGGTCGCGTATCGATTGGAACTGCCATCCAGTCTATCTCGAATCCACGATGTATTTCACGTCTCGATGCTAAAGAAGTACCATCCTGACCCATCTCATGTTTTACAACCGGAGGATATCGAAGTAGATGAATCACTGGCCTACGAAGAGAAACCGGTTCAAGTACTCGATCGAAAAGTCAAAGAGCTCAGAAACAAGAAGATTCCGCTAGTGAAAGTGCTATGGAGAAACCACGGAGTGGAGGAAGCTACTTGGGAGATGGAAGAGGAAATGCGAAAGAAATACCCAAACCTTTTCGGGAATTAAGGTGAGAAATTTCGAGGACGAAATTCTTTTAAGGGGGGGAGAGTGTGAGAGCCCGTAAAACCCTAATTATTTTCCTAGGGTTTATTCCCCTTTAATTGCATAATTTTGCATTTTCTGGCTTAGAAATATTTTCTGAGAGGATTTTATGAGCAATTATAGTTTTAAGATGATTTTTCTAGCATTGGCGAGTTTTTAGAAAATTAAGGATAAATAATGGACGTGGGACCCACTAGTGCGAAAAGTTCGGAAAAATTCGGCCAATAAGGTTAAGTTTCGGATACTGTTTAAAATTTATCGGGTGTTAAGAGATAAGTAGTGTGTGTGAAGTGATTGATGTGAGAGAGAAAAGAAATGATAAGATTGCATTTAATGTAGTGCCACTTGTCACCATGTCATTAGTCTTACTTTAAGAGTTACTATTCACCTTTTGACATTTTTTGACTTTTGACCCAAATAAGTAAATATCTTCAAAAAAATTCACCAAAAATTCTCTCATTTTCTTCCTCCATGGCCGGCCCTCCCTAAGCAAGAAGAAAGACAAAACTCTTCAATATTCTAGCCAACTCCAAGCTCAAATCAACTAAACCACTTGCTTAACTTAGTTTTTACTCCATAAATTTCTTCCTTCTAGTGCTAGCAAGTTGTTTGGTGAACTTTGTTTGAAGAGCAAAGGTGTCCTACATCCCTCTCTCTCTTGATCTCTTGGTAAGTGTTGCTTGAACACCCTACTACCTTCAATAATGGTTACATGATGCTTAGAAGTGGCTTAAGTGGTTGAAAATGTGGTTTATCTCTTGGTTTGGCTTGTTATGGTGAAGTTTTTATTTTATTGGGAATTTTTCTGGTTTAATATGATCTTGATGTTGGGGGCTTGTATGATGAATTGTAATGGTTGGAAATGGCTCTAGTGGATGTCAAATGTGGTTAAATGCAACTAATTTTGGATTTGGATGGAAAATTGGAAAGTTAGGGTTCTTGAAGCCCCAATTCTGTCCGGTTTTAGATCACTGTGTTAGAGGCCGAATTTGACTTTGCTCAAAACATGAAAGTTGTAGGTATTGATGAGGTTGATGTGCCTGTAAAATTTCAGGTCATTTGGATTAATGTAGAATGAGTTATGACGAAATTACTGTAGCTGTTCTGCTTTGAGCAGAATGCGAAAACTGCGATAGTAATTGGCCATTTTGACTGGAATTGGTTTGGATTTTGGAGTTGGTGTCTTCTGATGAAATGTAGCTGAGTGTCTTAGCTAACATATGCCTTTGGAATTTCGGCATTTGGACTTGTAAGGACTGAGATATACCGATTACAGTTTTTTGTGTTTTGCGAACCTGTTTTAGGAATTCTGGGCTAGTATTTGGCATATTTGACCTAGTTGTGTTACGAACTGGATTGAGTGGTCTTCTACATTATTGTAGCCCTGTTTCATAGCTTCGAAACGGTGGGTCTTACACCCCCAACCGATATTTGTAGTGAGAGTTGTACCATTACCGCATAATGAGTGTAAAACAGTTTTCTATTTGGGGCCAAGACTAAGGCCATTTTCTAATTTCTGGTTTGCTATTATGCCCATTTATGCATATGAAACCCTATTAGGGTTGTGAATTGGTGTTGTTTATGGCTCGGCATGGAGTCTTATTGTATGTGTTGCATGATTCTAGGGCGTGAAGGTAGTGCACAACGGCTTGGTGATCGTGGTACATGAAATACCACTTACTTGCTTGGTGAGTATACCACTCACTAAATTGTTACTATGTGGCTTTGTTAAATGTTATGTGATGCCTTGATGGCTTATTCGAATATTGAAATTGATTAAGGTGAGGGTGTACTTGACCGCCCTCACCTCTTTTGATATTGTCACTGAATGGCTACCATTTTATTGCATTACTGAACTTGATATATTGGTTGGTGAATTCCATTTCATGGAACTGAATTGATGTCGTTTGGACGATGTCCAACGGCCTTGCTGCATTACTGAGCTCAACCCCGTTTGGTAGTCAATTGGATCGAGCCGGCGAGGGCTTGGTCGTGAAGATTGAATCGCCACGGGGACTGTACTGGGGAACCTTGTGGTAATGAGACCCTTGGTTCCGGTAAACTCGAGTATTACCAAAATATTACTGAATGGAGTGCGGGCCCGGTTGGGGTATGTTGGGTGGAAGGAATGGAAGTAAAGAGTTGTCTACGGTTTGGTATTTTAACATTGACGGAGAGTCAATGAGATTGGTTCAAGATTTCAAGCGTGGAAATGGGCTCTTGAGAGCCGACCGTATCCTTTTACCGTTTTGCTTCATTGCTTAATTGTGCACTTTAAATGAAGGTTCATTCTTATATGACTTTGATTGCTTATTGGGTGGTATACCACTGGGCTTTAGCTCATTCCGTGTTATTTGTTTTCCTTACAGGGATATAATTGCTTTTGAAAATGGACTGGATAGTCAATTGCCATACTGAGCTTGTAAATGTCTTTTGTATAGCTCTTGAAGTGAAACCCTAATGTATAACGGGTTCATTTCCTTTTGATAGGCAAATCGAATGTGTACTCCTTAATAAATAGTTTTGGCATGCCATTATGGTTGTAAATGTGGATTTCCATTGTATATATATATGCTTGGCTATGGTTTAGATAAATTTCGGCTTCCGGTTTTTCTTTCGTTTTATTTTATTTCGTGTTTTGACTTGTTTGCGCGCGATGCTATGTTCCGGAACATTTTAGATTGACGTAAACCGTACCGTTAGTCCTGGCGAGAGCTGGGCAGGCAGTCCGCTAACCCCTTTGGTTCGCCTTAGGGGAAGGTGGGGCTGTCACAGATGTCTATGTAGTTGTTCTTGAAAAAATTGATTCCTCCTATCTCAAATGTCTCAAAGTAGCAAATGAGGACCCATGGTTATGGCATAGAAGGCTGTGTCACTTCAATATGGATTTGCTAAAAGAAATCTCTAAAAAGAAACTTGTTAGAGGTCTCCCAAAAATCAGATTTGAAAAGGACAGGATTTGTGATGCCTGCCAATTTGGAAAACAAGTCAAGGTTTCTTTTAAACCCAAGAAATGTGTCTCTACTTCAAAACCGCTTGAACTTTTGCACCTTGACCTGTTTGGTCCTACACAAACTACAAGCCTTGGTGGTAAGAGATATTGTTTTGTGATTGTTGATGATTATTCTAGATATACCTGGGTGATATTCCTTGCTCATAAAGATGATGCATTTAAGAATTTTACCTCATTATTTGCCAAAGTACAAAATCTGCTTGGCTTGAAAATTATCAGGATTAGAAGTGATAATGGGACAGAATTCAAGTTCTGTGATTTTCCAGAATTTTGTGATCATAATGGCATTACTCATGAATTTTCTATTGCTAGAGTCCCCCAACAAAACGGAGTTGTAGAAAGAAAAAATAGAACTCTCCAAGAGGTTGCTAGAACCATGCTTAGTGAATGCAATTTATCAAAATATTTTTGGGTTGAAACCATAAACACAGCCTGTTATACCATGAACAGACTTCTTCTAAGACCAATTTTGAACAAAACCTCCTACGAGCTCATGTTTGACAAAAAACCTGTTGTTGGTTACTTCAAAGTATTTGGTTGTAAATGTTTCATTTTGAATATCAAGGAACATCTTGGAAAGTTTGACAAGAAATCTGATGAGGGAATTTTCTTGGGATATTGTGAAAACAAAAGAGGTTTCAGAGTTTATAATCGTAGGACACTGATTATAGAGGAGGCGATACACATTACTTTTGATGAATCTGATGGTGACATCTCTATGAGTTGTGGTGAAGATGATGATACAGGTGTTCAAGAAGAACTAAAGAAGCTAGCAATCAATAATCATGACTTTACCTCACCAGAAACTGATTCAAAGGATACTAATACTCAGGTCAGTCCAGCTGGAGAAGTGAATGAGAGAGATACCACTACTCTTAATGATCTTCCAAGAACCTGGAAATTTGTTCATAACCATCCTAGGGAGCTTATAATTGGTAATCTATCTGAAAAGATCAGAACTCGTTCCTCTAGACACCTAGTAGATAATCTTGCTTTTGTATCACATATTGAACCTAAAAATGTTGTTGATGCATTGAATGATGAGCACTGGATTTTAGCTATGGAAGAGGAGTTAATCCAATTTGAAAGAAACAAGGTTTGGACCCTGGTTGCCAGACCACAAGGCCATCCTATCATTAGCACAAATTGGGTTTTTAGAAACAAAATGAATGATAAAGGGGAGGTTGTTAGAAATAAGGCCAGGCTGGTGGCTAAGGGATACACTCAAGAAGAGGGAATAGACTTTGATGAGTCTTTTGCACCTGTGGCCAGGCTGGAGTCCATAAGAATGTTTTTAGCATTTGCATGTTTCAAGAATTTTAAATTATTTCAGATGGATGTTAAGAGTGCTTTCTTAAATGGCTTTATAGATTAAGAAGTCTATGTTGACCAACCTCCTGGTTTTGAAAATGAATCTTATCCAGATCACGTGTTTAAACTTTCAAAAGCTTTATACGGATTAAAGCAACCTCATAGAGCATGGTATGAACGTCTGAGTAGATTTTTGATTGAAAATGGTTTTAAAAGGGGCATTGTAGATACTACACTTTTCACAAAACAAAGCTCACGAGATCTTTTAATTGTGCAAATATATGTGGATGATATCATATTTGGTGCTACTAATGAGAGTTTGTGCAAGGACTTTTCCATCATCATGCAAAAAGAATTTGAAATGAGCATGATAGGAGAACTGAACTTCTTCCTTGGACTCCAAGTGATTCAAACCCAAGATGGAACATTTATAAATCAAACACAATACACCAAGGAGTTGCTAAAAAGATTCGGAATGGAGGATTCAAAGCCTGTTGGAACACCTATGTGCACATCTACCAAACTTGACAAAGATGAAGAAGGTACAAAAGTTGAGGAAAAGAAGTACAGAGGTATGATTGGAAGTTTACTTTATTTAACTGCTAGTAGGTCTGACATCATGTTTGCTGTGTGCTTATGTGCTCAATTTCAATCCTGTCTGAAGGAATCACACTTGAATGCGGTAAAAAGAATCTTGAGATATCTTAAAGGAACCTTAAATTTTGGCTTGTGGTATCCAAAATGTCATGAACTTCCTTTGTGTGGATTCTCTGATGCTGATTTTGGTGGTTGTAAAATATATAGAAAAAGTACTACTGGCATATACAACTTTCTTGGAAATTGCTTGGTCTCTTGGTTTAGTAAAAAACAAAATGCTATCTCACTGTCCACTACTGAAGCTGAATATGTTGCTGTTGGTGCTTGCTGTGCTCAATTGTTATGGATGAAAAACACATTGAATGACTTTGGTTTAGTATATGAATGTGTACCCATGTACTGTGACAACACTAGTGCAATCAATCTAACAAAAAATCCCATTCAACACTCTAGGACTAAGCACATTGATATAAAGCATCATTTCATTCGCGATCTTGTCTCCAAGTGGGTAATCCGTGTTGAGTTTGTTTGTTCTAAAGAACAGATCGCTGATATCCTCATAAAAGCTCTTCTGCTATTGAGAACAAAATTGGGTGTTTCAGAAAAAATATTCTAACTCTTATTTCTAGTCAATCTTTATCGGATGTCCGATGAATTGGAACGGACGTCCGACAGTGTTCTTCGTTCAAGTTTCAGAAAAACCCTGGTTCGGACGGTTGTGTCGGACGCTTCACTTCGTTCGGACGTCCGACACTCAAAAATTGAGTCCTATAAGGCAGTTACCCATTCTTCTCAGTTCATTTTCCTTCATAAGTCTCGGACGCAACCTTTCAGTTTCCTCTAATATTTGAAATTCAAATTCCTCTCTCCTCAAACCAAGTTCCGAGAAATTGAACCAACCAACTCAATTACACCTCTATTGCTCATTAATCACTCATAAAAATCACTCCTAACCCCCAACTACCCCAAAACTCCCAATTCACATACGAAACCCTAACTTCACATAACTCCCTCCTTGCGGCTTCTTAGTGCACTCTAGTTGGCTCTTACTGCATTCTTCCTCGGTACACCACATTCTGCATAAAAAATCATATCCACATTGCATCATGGTTAGAATCAGAGGAGGATCTACTAGTGCCGGACGATCCTTTAGACTTATTGTCGCGCCCCACTTTTTGAAATGGTGTGTGAAAGCGAAAATAAAGGCCGTGGGATTGTGAAATGCGACGGTTTGGCCAAATAAAGTTTAAAAAGGGTTTTTTGAATGGAAAATGGAGTCACCACTTGGTATAGAATTATGGTGTACCAAGTCACCCAAAAAGTGATTTTTTGAAAAGTAAACTCTTTTTAAAGAACTTTTTTAGGTCTACGTAACCAAAGAAAGGGATCGGGGGTCACATTTGATAAGGGAGAAGGCAAAGGCAAAGCCTAAGGCACTCCCTTACTTTAGCCAAAGCTAGTTGCATGACTTAGCCCCACTTTTCCTAATTCTTCTACCCAAAGTATGTATTGCATGTTGGATGTGACTAATGAACATGAAAAAGAAGTGCAATCCTAAATCTAAAATGTCTCTTATGAGGCTTTTAGGTCCCACCCACATGAATTGTAATGGCCAGTAAGGAAAGCTCTCACAGAGGTCACAGGTAATGCAAATGAAGACTCAAGTATGAGTGTAAGTGTGCAAATGTAAGAAAAGTGCATGTGTGCCAATTGAGAAAATAAAGGTGTTTGTGTGCAAATGGATGAAAATATAGTATAATGGTAATAAATGCATATAAGTGCAATTGGGTGCAATTTGTGAGGTAGAAAAGAAAGTAAATAAGTGATAAGAAAAAAGAAAAATGTGCCAACATGGCATGTGGATTGAGAAAAATATAAGTAGTGAGAATGTGGATAAAAAAAGGGTGAGGAAGTGATATAATAAAATGAGTGTGTATGAACCTAAGGGAATGCATCAAGTCGGGTACGGGAATGACTCCTAACTTCACGACTTCAATTTTCCCTTTGATTAGAAGGAAGAACTAGCGTGCTAAGACTATTTTGTAGCCACACTCGCTCGTTTCCTTTACCAAAATGGGACCCTCAAGCAAATGTACACTATAACTAGCATGAAGATGCAAAAGCCTAAAATGAAGGGGAAAGGATTGGAGGAGCATGCTAAATGCTAGAAAACTAAGAAAAATGCATGAAATGTAGTGAAACATGCAAGTATGAACTAGCGAGGGAAATCCCTAAGGGTCTAGCGTTGGACTAGCCCATATCTATGAATTCCTACTAGCGTTGGACTACTGGAAAACGGGACAATGAGCCCCAACTAGCGTTGGACTAGTGTGGTGACGTGCATTCATCCATCACATTCATCTATGACTACAGAAAGCAAGTAGACATGCCAATCACCTATAAACACGTAGCACATAACACTTAGCATGCTCGACTAAATGCAAGAGCCTAATAAGGCAAATTAACACGTAGCAATAAAAGCAAGCAATCAATCTAATGAACCTATTACATTTGCTAACTAAAAACAAAAGGGGAAGGGGAAAAATGGACAAAAATGCTCTCCAAGCCCTATCTATTACAAGCCAAGAGGTGTACACATACCCCATAAAGAATAATTTAATAAAAAGCAAAAGCAAATGAAATAAATGAAAGGAATCAAGGAAAGGCAAGGTAAGCAAAGTAGACATGCCATTCTCACTTAGCACGTTGGATCACATAGAAGAGAGACAAAAAGGGATAAAAGAAATTATACCTCCCTCATTTATGATGTTAATAAAGTAAAAAAGATTCAACTTGGGCTAGAGTCACCAAAAGAAATGGATAACTTGGGCTAAAACCATCAAAGCAAAAGATTAATGTACCAATTTAATGGTAAAATGTAAATAAGCCAATTTGAATCCACCAAATCATCGAATCCTTCCTCAATTGCAACTTAAAATGATCAAATAATGCATAATTTCCAAGCAAAAGTGAATCATTGATCAAATTTCTAAAATAGAAAAATGACTAAGGACCCAATAGCAGCCATTAATCAATCATTCAAACCCAATTAAGACATTTTAGGAACTTTAAAGGTCCAAGAGCAAGAGGAGGTCAAGTAAAGGTTGAAAATGCAACTATTCTAGGACCTAATCGCAAGAAGATAGAACATAGTTGGGCTTTTGTGGCATTAACCAAAAAACAAGGGGACCAAATTGATTTAGTTTCCAAAAGTCCTGGGCCTTAGAAGAATTAGTTGAAAAGATAGGGGTTAAAATATAATTTTCAGAAACATCCCATGCATGCAACGAAAAACAATTCTGCAAACTGCAACTATTCTTCAACTACTTCACATCCACAAGCTTCTGCACTTCTGAGTTTTTACATGCAGCTTTTAGACACAATTTGAAGCGCACAACTACTACTTCAATCAAACCAAATTTGAATCAAATAACAAGAACTCTCGGGTTTGAACAGAGGAGAAGAAAAAAAAGAAAAAAAAAATCAGAACAGGGGAGTGTGCAAATCTGTTTTTTTACAGCTTATGTCTTCATTTCTCTCTTCCGAATTTCATTATCAAACATGCACATGATGCAGATCAGTCTCAAACCATCGAAAATGCACAACTTATACTTATTACCGCTAAAAAAACCAATATTAACAATACACAAAAAGGGAGGGGGTAGCCAATGGGGAAACAGCAGGAAACGGACTTGCCGAATACTTTGCAACCAGATATTATGTCCCACCCTGTTGCGAGTACACATACTCAAACAGCCAGTAAAAAAAAAACAATCAAACAAATCAAAACATCGTGCAATCGAGCTTCATCTTCGGCAAAACTGCTGCAATTTCATTTCTCAAATGAATCCTAACTTATTCGACCACACAACTAGAACCAAAACATCATACAGATTCAAGGGAAACGTGCAAATCTGAAAAGAAAACAAACAGGCTGCGACTTTCAGCTATGACTGCTATGGACAACAAAGCATCATTTTTTATCAGAACACAAACACCAGCCACTTTAAATCAAAAACCAAACTCAAAACCGTATCAAACTTCTCATTCCTATGCTCTATTACGCATGCAAATCTGGAAAAACCTTCTACAACTTCCTTGGTTTCTTAAACAAGCACAGAAAGTCAGCAATGTCCATTTTATTATAGGCTCAAGAAGGTCAAAACAGAGAGTCTCAAAATCATCGACTAAACTAACCAAACTGATAAATGAAAATTCTAGAACAAGAGCGTGCAAGGTAGGGGCAAAAAGTCTTGTAAAGGTGGAGATTTTTCTGCATTTTCTCTCGGCCAAGACACCAACATGCAAAATACCGAATCATTACCCGAACTCCAGATTTATCAATACCCCAGCAAGAACCGTTAGCCATATTGAAGCAAAAACAGAATCAGTAACAGCAAAGAAATGCAAATAAAAGAAAAAGCTTTCAACTTTAAAGGAAGAATACGGTACCTTAATCGAGGAAGGGAGAAAAGGCTCGGATGATTCGGCCAAACCTTCAAAGAAGCGGCAATGGAAGAGCGATGATGATGAAGCGAATCCCTCTTCGTCCTCACGGCTGAAAACCTTCTGGTTTAGCTTTCCTTCAGCAGTCAACAACCCCCCCTTAGCAATCTTCCTTTCTTTTCCGCCCCCAAACTCACGGATTTCCTAGCTTTTCTTCCTCACGCGTAGGTTTCTGACTTTCTAATTTCTTGTTTTTACCATTTCTCTTTTTTCTTAGCCGACCCACTATCCCAGTTCTTTACCTCCGTCGCTGTTCCCTTTTATTTTCTCTCAACTCAGCCGTCATAGAACTCCCTGTATGCTCTCTCTTTTTCCTTTCTGCCCACTCACCAAACCCCAGCCGTTAGAAGCCTTCAGATTTTTCTCCCCAGAACCCTCGTAGCTCTTTTTTCCTCTACAGCCGTCCACCCTCAATCCAGATTCTCTCCTTATCCTTTTATATCACCGTGCCCCTCTCTTAGCCCTCATTTGGATGGCCACAAACCAACCCAGCTCAATGCTTCTACATTGGCCATCCGATGGGCGTGTGCGACTGTCCTTGCAAGCTGCATTTCCGCAGCTTGCATGAAAAAATCTATTTTTTTTACTTAATACAAAAAAGAAAAGTGATATTAAGTAAAGAAAAACAATAATTTAAGAAACATCAGACAAAAATAAACAAACTAGAAATAATAAACAACAAAGTTGCGATTTTTCCATTTTTCTCTTCTTTTATTTATTTTTCATTTTTCATCATTCTTCTCCTTTTTTTCAAGAAAACATTGAATTTGAATAAAAAAACAACTAAAGCATATTTTGAATGCTTTTTCTTTTTTTTTTCTCTTTTCTTTTTTTTTCTTTTTCGAGAAATTTTATGCTAGAAACCTAAAAAAATAAAAAAAATAAAATAAAAACTAAAATACTAAAAAACTAAAAAGTGAATAAAACTTAACATGACAAATAAAAATTATGAAATAAATAGTAAATGAAATTAAGCTAAAAATTTGGTGTCTACACTTAGGGATGAAGACATTGAAATCGTGGAACCATCTCCTGTGGCACCCAAAAAGAAGATTGTGACCCGTGGTGGTAAAGTGAAACAAACTGTCCAAAGAAAACTGGTTACTCCAACTGCTGAATCATCTGATGAGCAGATGGAAGGGCAGAATTCTGAAGGGAACATTGTTGGTGGTGAAGGGAACATTGTTGGTGGAAATTAGGAACCAGAGCAGGCTACCCAGGGTGATGAAACTGTCACAAGGTCCTCTGCTAAAAGAAAGAGGACTGCAAAGAGGAAGAGCACTCCCCAATCCAAGAAAAAGCAATCTGCTGATCCCTCTGATGATCAGCAAAATGAAGGAAACACTATTGGGAGTCAGCAAACTCCTGAACCCTCCACCAGGAAGTCTCCAAGGACAAGAACTGAGACTCAAAATGTAGGGGCATGTGCCACACAAACCTCAAATAGGAAACGTTCTGGAAAGGCTCCTGTGTCTCAGCCAGTAGAAGAACCCACTCCTCTTCCAAAATTCATTGATGATGAAGCCAGAGACAGATTTGAGTTAGTCTCTCAAAAAGGGTTTATCACCCAAAGGCTCATCCTTCCCTATGAATTTCGTAAGCTTGATCTTGAACCCGTTATTAAACTGTTTGAATTTCAGAAATGGACTCATTTTCTGACCATTCCTAATGTCTTTTACCCTGACATGCTTTATCAATTCTTTGCTAACCTTAGAAAGGGTAAATCACACACTGAACTCATCTCTAGGGTCAATTCTGTAGACATCATGTTAACCCCTGACATTGTGAATTCCATTCTGAAAACCAGTATTGCACTTGGTTTCAAAGGAAAAATTGCAAATTTCTTTTCATATGACGAATTTCCATCTACCTACCATCATTTTCACAATGCTAAACTCATGACCTATTTTCAAACCACATTCAATACTCTTGCTGAAGCAAGACTGGATGATCTCAGTCCTCAGAATCTGATCATCTTTACCATCATTGCAAATCTGTTGGTGCCAACTGATGGCCACAGAACAGATGCAAACAAAATGGAACTCTATCTTTTCTACTGCTTTGGATTTGTAATGTGCAAGTTTTTGCTCAAAATTAGCACTAACAGTCGTAGGAAGCTCTCTTATGACAGATTTTTGACTCCTATCTTTGCCCATTTTGAAATACCTTTTTCTGGAAAATCTCCCAAAGACAGTGCTTCATCAGTTTTCTCAAAAGCTTATTTTGAATGAAAGAACTTAAAATTTTTGGAAGGCCATTAGTGCTATAAGGAGACTGTGGCTGAGTCTAGAAGGAAAAATTTTCATGAAACCTCTGTCACTCCTAGGACTCCTCGTGATCAGTCAGACTTTGTCTCTCCTTTCACCATTCATCCTAGAAAGTGTGCTAGCAAGTCCTTTGCATCCAATTCTGAAGTCATTTCCTTGCTTGAAGACCTCAAACAGCATGTCTTGTTTATTGAAGAAAGTCTCATGATGACCATGACCTCTGACCAACAATCTTCCTTCATTGAAAAAAGAAACCTTCTTGTCCCTCCAATACCTGAGAACAATGTAAATGAGCCAAGATCTGTGCCCACAGGACCAACTACTGGTACGGAGACCACACCAGCTTCCAGTTCTCAGCCCAAGGATAAAGGCAAGGCTCCAGCAACTGAGGAAGCATATGAAGATGATGATGAAGAAACTGAGGAAGAAGAAGACCCTGAACAGTATCATCTGGCCAGGAGAAGGCCTGGATCATCAAAAATCACCATCTAGGCACTACTAGGTCACTGCACCTTAATCTAGGACTATATAGTTCATCTTTTGCATTGCACTTTTGTACTAAGTGTTGAACACCTGGTCTGTACAACTGGATATTTTCTACTGTTTATGAATGTTATAACTAAGTGTTTGTTATGAATGTTTTGAATGATTGTTATGAATGGTTGTGTGTTGTTGGAATCTGCTGAATGAATGTGTTTGTTATGAATGTTTCTGGAATCTGCTGAATGAATGAATGTGATTGGAATCTGCTGGATGATTGACTCCAAACTGTGCTGAACATTGTTAATGAGTATATTGATAATGTTTCTGATGGATCGTACTGCTGGTACCAAAACTGATACTCAATCTTGTGATGACAAAAAGGGGGAGAATTAGATTTGGATTAGCACTGATGATGTAGAGTAACTAGTTAGGGGGAGTCAGTTTCAGGGGGAGTTGCGTTGGATCAGCACTGATGGTGTTGATTGCGTTTCTTCCTGTACACTCATGCACTTCGTTAGGGGGAGCTGTTATATCCCAGTTCGTATATTTTTTGCTCTATCCAAATGTTTTGTCATCATCAAAAAGGAGGAGATTGTTTATCTCAATTCATATCTTTTGATGATTACAAAACATTTGGATGTTACTAATACTTTTTGTAGAGATCCTTTTCAGAAATGACACCAAACAGGAAAAGAAGATCAAAGAGGATGAAGAGTGCTGAGGATGATGTCGGACGCACAAAAGGAGATTATCGGACGTCCGACATCCTTTGAGTATCTTCGGACGTGTGAAGAACTCAGACTCGGACGTCCGAAGAAGACAAGCCATGGCTTCTATGATTATTGATCATGATCGGACGCTCAACACCTGAGTATCGGACGTCCGACAATCGTTGCCGCTCTTCGGACGCAACACTCTGGACGCATCGGCCGTCCGAAAGAATTGAAGAAGAAGTTTCAAGTGTGCATCCTACCCTCGAACGCATTATGATAAGGGATCGGACCTCCTAAGAGATTCAAGAAAACTTCCAGAACTCATTGATCTCGTTCGGACGCATAAAAACTAAACATCGGACATCCGACAGCACCAACGACTAGTTGACTCTTTAGTTGCCTTCTGCCCGTTGACAGCAATAATTGAAGAATTTTCTGGTCTCCTATAAAAAGAACAAAGTCAACCACCTCAGAAGAACTTTGCACATCAAGTCTACATCAGATCGTGAGTGATTCTAGTGTTAGAATACTCAAAAGGAACATTTGTACTCTTAGCTTGTGCAATCTTCTTGTAGTTTTTCAAGGTTGACACAGCTTCTTCAATAGTGTAGCTTAGTGAGGGTTTTTCGTGTGTTTGTAAAACTTCCTTGCTTGACCAAGTGTGGTTTGGGGCAAGAAAGAAGTGATCCCTCCCTTATACACAAGATATTGGTTGCAAGACTATTCAACTTGAAGTAACTTGGTATATAAAAGTGTAATTCAAACCTCAGTTGTGTTTGAAGCCTGGTTTGTTTCTCTATTTTCATTTACTGCTTTTCTACATAAACTGTTCTCCTCTTCATCTCACGAATACCTGTGTTCTCTTGTTATCTGGTCCATTGGGTGGTCTTTCCGAAAAGAAAGGTAGACTTTTAAAAAAAGTGGCCTATATCTTAGCTGTTTTTTGAAAACCTAATTTACCCCCCTCTTAGATTGTCTTTGATCCTTACACTTTCAATTGATGATTTGCATTTAGCAAACCACGTGTTACTCTTACTCTCAATAACTCTGAACTCCCTATTCTGATTGATGGACCATATCCTAACTGCCCGGCTGAGCTGCTGCTTACTCTCAAATCTCATATGGAGACGTATATTATTATTCTCCTCACTGAATGTTACAATACGCTCCAAACCATCCTCCTCTTCTATATCATCATCATCTATACTCCCAAGATCGGAGAAAAATGCCATTCCTCTTGGAACATATGCAGAGCTGCCAGCTGTGCTATTACGTCTGATATCTCCGCATTCTGTGTTGGCTTTGTTGGGTATCGAGGTTTACTCTTAAACCCCTACATTCATGATCATCATCCGAGTTACTATCAGACACATCTTGCGACTCCGACTCTTCAACCTCCTTCGCATCAACTTCCGGGTCATCTTCTTCCGAATCATCTTCTTCAGAGGCAAGGAGCCTATCATGCCCACTAGTATATACATCATCTTTAGCTGAACTACGACAGCCTAGACCAGGGCTAGACTCGATCCCATGTGGAGAAATATGGCATGATGGCCCTGGATCTCCAAAACTTGGAATCAAATCTAGGCCATGAAAATATTCCTGGGCACCCATGGACCCTGATGTGAGCCTTGCTTCTAATGAATCCATAGATCGATCATCATTCATATAGTGACATGCCGATGAAGTTTCTGGAACGACTGAACTAGAACCGAAGTTAAACTTTGTTGGATCCATGAATGCATGTACAAGCGACATCATTGGACCAACATTACCTATTGGTCCAGTGAATACGCTATTAACTACAGGCATTTGGATGATTTCTTACTTTTCGATATAAATCTCCGCCATGTATGAAACTCTTTCGATCCAAAGATCGTACATTACATCAAGAGTTTCATCATCCACCACTGAGAAAACAGTATATTTGGAACTCTCCAACGGTTGACGAAGAAACAATTTCGGCTTGAACATCCCTTTATCGACCCCAATATAGTGTAAATCCTGTCAACCAACTCCCCGTATCCAATTCTATGCCTCAAAGTGAATGTCCGGTTGGAAGTACGAGACAAATAACAAACAAAGTCACCCTCGTAATGTATTTCTCCTCCCCAGTATAGGTTTACCCGCAGAGGTCTTTCTACAAACATGTCTGTGAAATGAATCCCTATTTTGGGGACAATAAATTAGAATTAGTAGTCCAAGGGTCCAAACAAATGAAAGAGGGTGGACTCTATGTCGAAATTGGAACTATTAAATAGACTAATTTCGATCCAGATGTTTATTCAAAAATTGAAAACATGTATGAAATATGCTATAAATGACGATAGGAATAGCCTAAAACTCCGAACGAAATTTTTAGAAAATTTCGACAGAGTCTCCCCTAAAAATAGACTAAAACTTTTTCTTGCCAACCAATCCACAAATTTCACTAAAACTCCCTGCCAACCAATCCAAACAGGGTTTATATAAAGTAGTAATGACATTTGCCACACTACATATTGTCAAAAGACCCTATAATTTTCAAAGTACAAGTATAACAAATGTACGGGAAGTTATATATATTTGGGCTCCACATTCACACCGCATAACAAGATCCACATTCACAATGATGTCATATGCTAGCAATGAATCTTATAAAATTAATGTTTTTCCATGTAGCAGATTTTGCCACTTTTTTACCATTATAGATTTTGCCAATTACAAAAAATACTACAAGGTAGGTCATTGACTTTAAATTCTTCTAGTTCGCCTTAAAAAAAATCCGTATTTCATATTCTAACGCCCTTTTTTTACTGAAACAAAATTTAACATACTATACTATTTCAACTTGACGGCAAAGATCCAATAGTTGTAATATAAAATAAATTACCTAATGGCTTGTATCAAATCCGAATGTAGCCCTCACAAAGAAATGGTAGTTGTAATATAAAATAAATTACCTAATAGTCAGTTGCCTCACAAAGAAAGATCTACAAAAATTTTGACATAGTCTCCCCTATAAATGGGCTAAAACTCCCTGTCAAACAATCCAAATTACTGTCATTTCAAATTGCACAGGATGTATTAAAGTACTTTTAGTCCATCAATTCGACTTAAAATAAATCCAAAGGCCACTTGACAGCATTATCTGTTATTTCCCCAACCTCAACATGCATATATTGTAAATATAGACTACAAGATTAGATTTAACTTTAAATCCATCGATTCGACTTACAATAAATCCGTTAACGTGTTCTAACACCCTCTTCTACATCCAGCAGTTTAACAAAACATACTATTTCAATTCGACGTCAAAAATCCAAAAGTTGTAATATAAAAAATATTACCGAATGACTTGTATCAAATTCGAATTTAGCCAACTTCTGTGGTTAGGATCTTAGAGGTACCAACGCCAATCTCTAAACCTCCCAAGCTTGTGTCACCAACCTTGTATGTACCTATATGAAGAAATAATTTACAACAAAAAACCATTTAAAAAAACAGAAGTTGCGACATGTATTTGTAATAGTCAGTTGCCCTCACAAAGAAAACTCTACAAAAAATTCGACAGGGTCTCCCCTATAAATGGGCTAAAACTCCCTGTCAAACAATCAAAATATCCATGAAATTCAAAAGCTCCAATCTATAAACTACATAATGTCAATAAAATTTCTAAACTCCAATTGCAAAACATACAATGTCCAATGCAGATAGTGTTTCGACCAAAAATAATAGCTGCGAAATAGATTTTAAAAACAAAAACTGAAAAGTGGTTACTTGCCTCCCAAATTTGGTACGTAACCCTTGCCTCCACATTGAGTATTAGAGACTTTGTCTACTATGTGCTTAGTATTTTAGAGAATTATTTTGTATATTAAACTAGTCAGAAATGATTAATTATTATCATTTTAAATTACGCAAGACATATTAAAGTACTAATTATTGTAATTATTATCATTTCAAATTATACAGGGCGTATTAAAGTACTAATTATTGTAAATGGCTTTGATAACTACATTAGTGAAAAATAAGTGTTTGTCAAATATATTTATTTACACTTGTTAAAGTACGACATCTCATGTCTTTTTTTTTTTTTCTTTATGACGACATCTCATGTCTAAATGTATATAACAAAAAAATTAAATGGCATGCTAAGACTGTTAAAGCAACGGAAATGCATCCAAGACAACTTCAATGCTCGGCATCAAATTTTGGAAATTGCTAACATATATTGTAATTTTAGCAAAATTTATTTTTCCATTTTAGTTCAAGGCCCTTATTTTTTCTAAAATCTTCTCTAGGAACACAACTCTAATGTACCACATGTACCTATAGCAGCAGATAGCAGAAATTCGTTTCTCATTTGCATCTCACGTTTAATTCCCTTAATTAGAACCTTTTTTTTTGTATTTTAAATGGAAATTGCCCCTTTTTTCTTTTTTTTTTTGTTTTATCTTCTTCAACACAAAAAAATAGACATTTTTAAAAAAATTATGTCAGAGAAATTTCTAAAATTATGATGAATTTTAAAAGAATTCTACAAATGGGGCATTTTGAGCATGGGATTCCGTCCAAAGGGTGAATGCAAGCTCCGTGAGTTTGCATTTGCTTAATACGATGTCTCCTCGAATTTTCGAACAACGAAATCCAAAAAAAAAATAAAAAGAAAACCAGACCTCGCATCTCTTAAATGCGAGGTCACTGAGGCCAGTGAAAAGACAGAGCATATGATCCGAGCTCGGATTATTTCTGGCATCCCTCGGATCCAATTCATGTTCGGATCCGTCTCAACAGATGATCAGACGAGCCCTCGGATCCGAGTGAACAACTATGGATCCGAGGTCGTATCACCCAATTTCGCCTTTGATCCTCAAAGGATCCGAGCTCGGATCATGCTTTTCCTGCACTAATTGCAGAAACTACAAATAAACTGCAACAAATTGGAAACAGAAAAATTGCAAGAATTCGAAAAATGTAACGTATATCCTCAAATCCACCACAAAAAATGCAAAAATAAGCACAACCCACGTCAAATATAAACCCAAATTTCACAACAAATTTGAATTTGCCCTTGGATTCAAGTATTCAAGTATTAATTAAACTTAAAATGCTATAAGTGAGGCATTGCAAGTGGAAAAGGCTCACCTTTATGCTGCTTGAGAGTCGCAATGGGACGGCAACGTCAAATGGAAAAGGCTCACCTTTATGCTGGCAAATTTTGGGGTCTCTCTTCTTCTTTTTTTTCGAAATGGGGTCTTGGCGCTCCTTAGTGGGAGCTCGGTGTCGCTGAGCTCGCATTCGGGAAATGCGAGGTCAGTGAGCTCGCATTCCATGAATGCGAAGACCCCTTTTGTAGAACAAGCTCCAAAAATAGCCCTCGTTGTAGAATTCCTTTTTTTTCCATCATAAACTAAGAATTCACCCAAGGAAAACTAGGAAGGAGAGGGGCCAACATATGAATTTTCCCAAAAATCCCAAGCTGTCTAGTCGAAGCTTTGTTGTAACCTGGTGGATTTTTCTTAGGCACAGCAAGTCAGCAAAACAAAATTTCCGTATGAGTGACAGTTGCCATACCATAAAACTATAAGGAATCGAAGCTTTGGTTGCAACAAAACAATGTAAACATCACTCATTCTCTTGGCAAAAAACTAGACATCAGACGGGTCTCTCACTTTTTTTGGGGGGGGGGAACAGATTGTAGGAATGAAACGACAAGAAAAACAAGAACCATTAAACACTACCGCAAGTAAACAGCAAGAAGGAAACATCAAACAGAATTGCCCAAAGTTTTATGCCATTTTTCTGGGTTTGCTTGTTCAAACACACGAAAATCAGCCATAAACATCAAACGAAAGCTTCATGGATTCATCATATACCCCCATAGAAAAACACAAATTTCTGTCCCCCCAAATCCAGGTCAAACCCACGCATTCCTTAACCGTAAACCGAAAGAACATAAACAACAACAAACTCAGAACTCAACATGGATGGCAATCAATAGTAACAACCGAACTTAATAGGAAACAAAACAAAGAAAACAGTCCTTGACACAACAATCATGGATCAAAGCCTTTCTTCTCCCTCCCACCCCCAACCAGATTCGCAACAGAAACGAGCATGACAGCAAAAATTTCAGTGCTCTTGATGCAGATTCAACAATCTACTAACAGACAAGGTGGAAAGCATCACCTTTAACCTTTTAAAAGGCAAAGCAAGGCGTGATACGGTCGGAAGAGCATGTCTTGTGCGAGAACTTTGTGCGGGAAACAACTCAACTCCTGCACTGCAATTGTTCCTCCTCGGACTGATGATGTTGTGAGGTTTTCCAAAAATGTTTGCTGCTTTTCACTTTTTGGTTTCTCTGATTCTCACAAGTTTTCCCCTCTCTTGTTCTTCATTCAGTCTCCCTTTTTCTTTTCCAGTTTTCCGTAGCTCTCAAAGCCTCCCTTCTTGCTCTCTCGTTCTCTACTATCTCTGAGGCTATCTTCCTTCCAGCCGCCACACCAAATTCTCCTCAAACCCTCTCATTTTGTGGCCCTTTTATAAGCACCAGATACACCAAAACCTAGCATCTAAGGCGCAGGCTTGCATGATTTCTAAGCCATTAGATGGCTTTTGTCCTGAGATTTTTTGATGATTCGGATGAGTGAGGTGGCCAGAAATTTGAGGAGCAAGAAATCAACAAAAATGAGTGGAATGGGGCTTCAAATGCCAGCTGCGAAATCCCTGCTATAACCCCATTCATGGCTTCGTATCTGGTACGAACGCCTTCTTTTTTTCTTTTTTTTTAAAACTAATTTAGGTAACAAAAACATTTAATTCCTAAAAGAAGTTACATTGCAAAATTCTCATTCATTTTAAAGAAATTGAATCTAAGATAATTAAAACATATTTTTATGAAAATTTTCTTTTTCAAAAATTTTAATGTAAAAATATCTTAAAAAGTTAAAATTATGAATTTAACTTATAAAAATAAGTAAAAATGAACGCTACTATTATTTAATCAATTAAATAAAATAAATAATAAATAATAATACATAATAAATAATAAAATTAAAATTAAAAATTTGGTGTCTACAATCTTTTGCACTCCTTTTGCTTTGACTTATTACCCTAGCTTGTATAGGAACTTTCATCTCAAATTTAGTGAGGAAACTTGTATTCATTGGAAGTTTTAGACTAAGAATTTAGAAAGTAGTTTAGGCATTTGAATGGAATTTGGAATTTATAATCATTCGAATGATGTGGTTTGGTATCGTGGATTCTTCTAATTTTGTCCCTAATAGGCTTATGGTTTTTTTTCTTTTGATCCTGTCTAGGATAGTAAGGGTGGTGCACGCCATAAGCCCTTTTATATTTTTCCTGCATGTACTCCTATATTTGGTGGCACTTAGATGCCTATGTCCTGTATTTGATACTATTAACTCGTTGTATGCACATTGACATGTGACATGACTTCTAACTTATGTAAATATCTTTGCTTTGAATTAAGGTGGTCTTGCAATGTGTACATGTTTTTCAATTCATGCACTTATATTTTTCTCTTTTATTATGCGCTTAAAATCATGCTAAATGGATCGGCAGAGACGTTGTCGAGGGCGTAGGCGTGGGGTTCGGCAATCCCGTTGATACGGTCCTCATCAACTCTTTTCGAGACACGTAGCACGTTTGCCCAAGGATCTAGTGAGGTTGTCCAACGACTGGATTGCGGAAACCTAGAATCAAACGGACGACACGATTTGTGTCGCGCCCCACTTTTTGAAGAGTAGTGAATGTAGTGTGTGGGATATGTATGTGAACGTGTGTGAAAGTGAAAATAAAAGGCCGTGGGATTGTGAAATGCGACGGTTTGGCCAAACAAAGTTTAAAAAGGATTTTTGATAGAAAAGGATTCGCCACTTGGTATAGAGTTAGGGTGTACCAAGTCACCCAAAAGTGATTTTTGATTTTTTGGAAAAAGAAAGTAAACAAACCCTTTTTAAAGAATTTTTTTTAGGTCTACGTAACCAAAGAAAGGGATCGGGGGTCACATTTGATAAGGGAGAAGGCAAAGGCAAAGCCTAAGGCACTCCCTTACCCTAGCCAAAGCTAGTTGCGTGTCTTAGCCCTACTTTTCCTAATTCTTCTACCCAAAATATGTGTTGCATGTTGGATGTGACTAATGAATACGAAAAAAATGCAATCCTAAATCTAAAATGTTTCTTATGAGGCTTTTTGGTCCCAACCACATGAATCATGATGGCCAGTAAGGAAAGCCCTCATAGAGGTCATGAATAATGCAAATGAATACTCAAGTATGAGTGTAAGTGTGCAAATGTAAGAAAAGTGCACGTGTGCCAATTGAGAAAATGAAGGTGTATGTGTGCAAGTGGATAAAAATATATAAGTGCAATTGGGTGCAATTTGTGAGGTAGAAAATAAATAAGTGATAAAGAAGGAAGAGAAATGTGTGAACATGGCATGTGAAGTGAGAAAAATATAAGTAGTGAGAAAATGTAGATAAAAAATGAGAAAGTGATATGGTAAAAATGAGAGTGTATGAACCTAAAGGAATGCATCAAGTCGGGTACGGGAATGACTCCTAACTTCATGATTTTAATTTTCCCTTTGATTAGAAGGAAGAACTAGCGTGCTAAGGCTATTTTGTAGCCACACTCGCTTGTTTCCCTTACCGAAAGGGGACTCTCAAACAGATATACCCTATAACTAGCATGAAGATGCAAAAACCTAAGATGAAGGGGAAAGGATTGGAGGAGCATGCCAAATGCTAAAAACTAAGAAAAAATGCATGAAATGTAGTGAGACATGCAAGTATGTACCAACGAGAGGGGACGGCCTATTGGGTCTAGCATTGGACTAGCCCTTTTCTAAAATTCTCTCACAAGCATTGGACTTGGGAGAGCTCGAGGGGAAAAAACCATGACCAGCGTTGGACTAGCCACGGTGACGCGTTCATCCATCACATTCATCTACGACTATAGAAAGCAAGTAGACATGCCAACCACCTATAAACACGTAGTACATAACACTTAACATGCTCGACTAAATGCAAGAGCCTAATAAAGCAAATTAACACATAGCAACAAAAACAAGTAACCAAGCTAATGAACCTATTACATTTGCTAGCTAGGCACACGTCTTCAATAGGTCTTCATCAAATGCTCTCCAAGCCCTATCTATTACAAGCCAAGAGGTGTACACATACCCCATAAAAAAATAACTTAATAAAAGCAAAAGTAAATGAAATAAATGAAAGGAATTAAGGAAAGGCAAGGAAAGCAAAGTAGACATGCAATTCTCACTTAGCACGTTGGATCACATAGAGGAGAAACAAAAAAGGATAAAAGAAGTTATACCTCCCCGTTTGTGATATTAGTAAAGTGAACAAGACCTAACTTGGGCTAGAGTCTCCAAAGAAAGAGATAACTTGGGCTAAAACCATCAAAGCAAGGGATTAATGCACCACTTTAAAGATAAGTAGAATAAAAGTAAAAAGGAAACTCAGAACACCTTAGAAACTTCAAAAGAGGTACTAACAAACCACCAAATTCTTCCCCAATTGCGACTTAAATGTAGTCAAAAGATGCTTAATTTCCAAGAGAGTAAAATTATTGGTCAAATCACTAAGATGGAAAACTACCAAGGACCCAATCACAAATGTTAACCAATCGCCCAAGTCCAATTGAAGCATTTTGGGAACACCAAGGGTGCAAAAGCAAGTAAAGGGTCAAGCAATGGTTAAAATGCAATTACTCTAGGACCTGATTGCAAGAAACTAGAATATAATTGGGCCTTTTGAGAAATAGTTGAAAAATTAGGGGTCAAAGTACAATTCTCAGGATTATTTCATGCATGCATACGAGGAAGAACTCTCTCATTTCTGGTTTCCTTTCCTCTGCAGCATACTTAACCAAATAGATCATCAACAAGCATCATCTTTTGAATCAAACAACCACAAGACACAACTTCCAATCATCAACCAAGCCAAATATTACACTTTTATTGCAGGATTAAGGCAGAAAAACTGGATTGGTGACTGCCAAAGATAAAAGAAATAACAGCAAAAAGAAAGAAACAAAGTGCAGCAAGAGTTTCTTGGTAACTTTAAAGCTTATTAGCGGCCTTGAGAGCTTACGTTAGATTCCAGAAAACCATCATAACACACTAGATTAAACATGCAAACTAATAACCCATTCAAGGTTCGTTCCAGGTTGCATTCATTCAAGGTTTCCTTCTGCAATTTTCTTTAGCAACTTATCAAGGCATGAAAACCAGCTTTGTGGGAGTGTTTCGTGAAGAAAGAAAAACAGCAAAACATGAGAACGAAATACAACTTTTCATCATTCAAACAAGGATCCCAACCATCATCTTAACAGCAATGCATTGTTAAAGCCCTTCATTGGATAGATTAAAACACTAACACACACAAAGCAGCACAAGATACCTGAAATTTCATGCATCAGGATACACTACAAGCACGTGTATCTCCCGAACGTAAGGAAATGTAAAAATGCAGCAAATGTATACAATGGCATCATCCTTAAACAGCAAGCAGACCCAACAGAAAAAAACCAACCAGACCAGAATTTCAGCCACTCAAAGCTCCAGTTTTATCGACATTGCTACAACAAATCGAAAGCTTCGACCTGGTTGCAGACGAGCAGATTCTCACGCATGAATTTCAGCTAAGTACAATTAGAACCCAAACAACAGGATTACCAAATACTCTTCTCACTTCTCAACATAAAAGCTTTCAGATGCAAGCACAAGATTCAGAAAAGAAAGAACATGCAAACTGGAAATAAAATTTCTGCAATTTCGCAGGCTAGACTTGGCCAAGATTCAAACTTGAATGGCAAGAGTAAAGTGAAACTACATCACCTTAAACGCTCTAGGAAGTTGAGATGATGCTGTAAGCTTGAGGGGATAGGAGCTCAAACACTGCAGCTATAAGCAAATACGTTAGGCGCCAACAACGCAAGAGCTGCGACTTCAGCAGGTTTTGTGACGCCCCGAAAAGAATGAGAGTGAGAACCCGGAAATTTTCTAATTTTCTAGGGTTTATTTTTTTAATCGCCCGTCTTTTCTACATCTTCTTGATTAGAAAAATTTCCCAGATAAAGTTTATGAGCAAAGATAGTTTTAAAATGATTTTTCTAGTATCGGTTAGTTTTTGAGAAATTAAGAGCGTATTTTCAACGTGGGACCCGCAAGTGCGGCAAAAGCATTATATTTTGGACAACTTGTTGGAATTTTGTATTAAGTGATATTATTTTACAAAGTGTTAAGATATTTGTATTGGAGAGACAAAAGGATAGAGTTGCATTAAAAAGGGTGACAAGTGTCACCTTCCTATTCAACCTTGACTTTGACCATTATTTCTTACCTTTACTAATACTCAATTTTGACCCAAAAAGCACCTAAATTTCTGCAAGCTTGGCTGAACCTCTTGGAGCAAAAATACAAGAAGAAAGCCTTCAACTCCAACTCCATTTCTTGCTCAATCTTGTGAATCAACCGTTAAACTTTCAAATTCCTCCACAAAAGTCACTTGTTTAGGAAGATTGAAGGTAGTGGTGGAGTGATTAGAGAAGGCAAAGGACTAAGCCATCAACTTTCTTGATATTTCAAGGTTCATGTCTAGTAATCATTTCTTTGTTCTTGATTATGCTAAATTAGTGACTTGTGATGGCTAAAGAGATGGTTTGATGGATTATATCTTGAGTTGTGGTTGACTTGATGAAGTTTTATAATTTTTGGGGATTTTTCTGTTTTAATATGAACATGGTTGTGTGGTTATATATGATGATTGGAAATGATGTTTAAGGACTCTATGAGGTGGAAAAAGTGGTCAATTGCAATCAATTTCTGTTTTGGAAGAAATTTCAGAAAATTAGGTTTTGTGAAGGAACATTCTGCCCGAATTTTTAGTTCCTAGTTAGAGGCCTAATTGGCCTTACCTTAAAACATGAAAGTTGTAGGGAATGACATTTTAGAGGTGCCTACAAAATTTGAGGTCAATCGGAGTAGTGTAGAATGAGAAAAGTCGAAATTACTATTGCTGTTCTGGTTTTACCCGAATGTAAGAATTGCGCCTGTAATTGGTTGTTTTGGCTGGAATTGCTTCCGAATTGGTTGTTGAGGCCTTCTGATGAAATTTATCCCTGTTTCTTAGCTTTCAGCTGGTTTTAGAATTTCTGGATTTGGACTTGGAGAGCCTGAGTTATGATGTTTCCGCAAGAATGCGATCTGTGAATATGTTTTCCCGGTTCTGGTGTAGTTTCTTGCATTTTTGACCTGGTTACACTCGAAACGGGATTGAATGACCTTCTGTAATATTGTAGCCCTATCTCTTAGCTTCGAAACGGTGTGTCTTGCACAATCATCCGACAGTCGTAGCGCCTTTGGTACCATTACCGTAAAATGACGTCAAAACTGTTTTTCTGGTTTTGATCTTAACTTTCATTTCCGAACTTTTCCCTAGCTTGAATTGTACTCGTACTACTTGGAGCTTGCTGAATGGCTATTGGATGAACTTGTTGTTGTGTGTGTACCTTTGGGACTGGCTGAGGAAATAATGAAGCCATGATGGCTGGAAAAGTTAGCAAATTCAGGGGAAGTGTTGTCCGAACTTTGAAGGGACTTGTTTGCATTGAGTTTGTGATCTAAGACTTGGATTTGAGCAACGCAATGTTATATGATGGATGATTTCTGAGCCATGGAGGTGAGTGACCCTAAACTATTTCCAAAGTACTTGTGAAATGCTTCTTGCATTATTTATTCGATTGCATATCATGCGTGCTTGCATGTGGATTCATGACATGATTTGGCTTCAATGAGTTCTGGGAAAGTCTAGTGCTGGACACCAACGTCTCCACCTTGTTTATGGTTCATGTTCATGTTTATCTGGAGCTCAAAAAGGGGCTCCCTCTCAATGTTAATGTTAATGTTAAATGATCTATTTGAGCGTTTGGTGTTCAAGTGCAATGATTTCACCGGCTCATGAGAGCAATAAACGTACATTTGATCTCTGAATCATGACATCATTGAAATGATCGAAATGCATTATTGTGAAATATATTTGATTTCTGATTTTACTGGTTACTCGCTGAGCTTCTAGCTCACCCCAAAACTATTTTATTCCCCTCCACAGGGCTCGTGGCGAAGGAAGGCTTGTTGTGATTTTATTGTTGTGGAATTCCTCTTGTATAAGAATTGGGATCATGGATCAGAGTGGCGCAGTGGAAGCGTGGACGCTTCGCTTTTGATATGTAAATGTTGGAACATTTGAGTTATATTTGAGATTTATATTGTAATCTGTTTGAGGAATGTAGTGAACGACTGAGTCCCGGCGAGAGCTGGGCAGGCGGTCCGCCGAACCCTGGGGTACGCCCTAGGGGGAGGTGGGGCCGTCACAGTTGGTATCAGAGCTTAGGCTTCAGATCTCTGTAGTGTATCCTAGGCTTGAAGTTTAGGATGCCGGACTGTGGGTTTGGTTTGCAATATTAGTGATTCTTGCGGGATATCTCGACTTGATTAGTACAAGTGGAATGTCGAGGACGACATTCTTTTAAGGAGGAGTGTTTGTGACGCCCCGAAAAGAATGAGAGTGAGAACCCGGAAATTTTCTAATTTTCTAGGGTTTATTTTTTTAATCGCCCGTCTTTTCTACATTTTCTTGATTAGAAAAATTCCCCAGATAAAGTTTATGAGCAAAGATAGTTTTAAAATGATTTTTCTAGTATCGGTTAGTTTTTGAGAAATTAAGAGCGTATTTTGAACGTGGGACCCGCAAGTGCGGTAAATGCATTATATATTCGACAACTTGTTGGAATTTTGTATTAAGTGATATTATTTTACAAAGTGTTAAGATATTTGTATTGGAGAGACAAAAGGATAGAGTTGCATTAAAAAGGGTGACAAGTGTAACCTTCCTATTCAACCTTGACTTTGACCATTATTTCTTACCTTTACTAATACTCAATTTTGACCCAAAAAGCACCTAAATTTCTGCAAGCTTGGCTGAACCTCTTGGACCAAAAATACAAGAAGAAAGCCTTCAACTCCAACTCCATTTCTTGCTCAATCTTGTGAATCAACCGTTAAACTTTCAAATTCCTCCACAAAAGTCACTTGTTTAGGAAGATTGAAGGTAGTGGTGGAGTGATTAGAGAAGGCAAAGGACTAAGCCATCAACTTTCTTGATATTTCAAGGTTCATGTCTAGTAATCATTTCTTTGTTCTTGATTATGCTAAATTAGTGACTTGTGATGGTTAAAGAGATGGTTTGATGGATTATATCTTGAGTTGTGGTTGAATTGATGAAGTTTCATAATTTTTGGGGATTTTTCTGTTTTAATATGAACATGGTTGTGTGGTTATATATGATGATTGGAAATGATGTTTAAGGACTCTATGAGGTGGAAAAAGTGGTCAATTGCAATCAATTTCTGTTTTGGAAGAAATTTCAGAAAATTAGGTTTTGTGAAGGAACATTCTGCCCGAATTTTTAGCTCCTGGTTAGAGGCCTAATTGGCCTTGTCTTAAAACATGAAAGTTGTAGGGAATGACATTTTAGAGGTGACTACAAAATTTGAGGTCAATCGGAATAGTGTAGAATGAGAAAAGTCGAAATTACTATTGCTGTTCTGGTTTTACCCGAATGTAAGAATTGCGCCTGTAATTGGTTGTTTTGGCTGGAATTGCTTCCGAATTGGTTGTTGAGGCCTTCTGATGAAATTTATCCCTGTTTCTTAGCTTTCAGCTGGTTTTGGAATTTCTGGATTTGGACTTGGAGAGCCTGAGTTATGATGTTTCCGCTAGAATGCGATCTGTGAATATGTTTTCCCGGTTCTGGTGGAGTTTCTTGAATTTTTGACCTGGTTACACTCGAAAAGGGATTGAATGACCTTCTGTAATATTGTAGCCCTATCTCTTAGCTTCGAAACGGTGTGTCTTGCACAATCATCAGACAGTCGTAGCGCCTTTGGTACCATTACCGTAAAATGACGTCAAAACTGTTTTTCTGGTTTTGATCTTAACTTTCATTTCCGAACTTTTCCCTAGCTTGAATTGTACTCGTACTACTTGGAGCTTGCTGAATGGCTATTGGATGAACTTGTTGTTGTGTGTGTACCTTTGGGACTGGCTGAGAAAATAATGAAGCCATGATGGCTGGAAAAGTTAGCAAATTCAGGGGAAGTGTTGTCCGAACTTTGAAGGGACTTGTTTGCATTGAGTTTGTGATCTAAGACTTGGATTTGAGCAACGCAATGTTATATGATGGATGATTTCTGAGCCATGGAGGTGAGTGACCCTAAACTATTTCCAAAGTACTTGTGAAATGCTTCTTGCATTATTTATTCGATTGCATATCATGCGTGCTTGCATGTGGATTCATGACATGATTTGGCTTCAATGAGTTCTGGGAAAGTCTAGTGCTGGACACCAACGTCTCCACCTTGTTTATGGTTCATGTTCATGTTTATCTGGAGCTCAAAAAGGGGCTCCCTCTCAATGTTAATGTTAATGTTAAATGATCTATTTGAGCGTTTGGTGTTCAAGTGCAATGATTTCACCGGCTCATGAGAGCAATAAACGTACATTTGATCTCTGAATCATGACATCATTGAAATGATCGAAATGCATTATTGTGAAATATATTTGATTTCTGATTTTACTGGTTACTCGCTGAGCTTCTAGCTCACCCCAAAACTATTTTATTCCCCTCCACAGGGCTCGTGGCGAAGGAAGGCTTGTTGTGATTTTATTGTTGTGGAATTCCTCTTGTATAAGAATTGGGATCATGGATCAGAGTGGCGCAGTGGAAGCGTGGACGCTTCGCTTTTGATATGTAAATGTTGGAACATTTGAGTTATATTTGAGATTTATATTGTAATCTGTTTGAGGAATGTAGTGAACGACTGAGTCCCGGCGAGAGCTGGGCAGGCGGTCCGCCGAACCCTGGGGTACGCCCTAGGGGGAGGTGGGGCCGTCACAGTTGGTATCAGAGCTTAGGCTTCAGATCTCTGTAGTGTATCCTAGGCTTGAAGTTTAGGATGCCGGACTGTGGGTTTGGTTTGCAATATTAGTGATTCTTGCGGGATATCTCGACTTGATTAGTACAAGTGGAATGTCGAGGACGACATTCTTTTAAGGAGGAGTGTTTGTGACGCCCCGAAAAGAATGAGAGTGAGAACCCGGAAATTTTCTAATTTTCTAGGGTTTATTTTTTTAATCGCCCGTCTTTTCTACATTTTCTTGATTAGAAAAATTCCCCAGATAAAGTTTATGAGCAAAGATAGTTTTAAAATGATTTTTCTAGTATCGGTTAGTTTTTGAGAAATTAAGAGCGTATTTTGAACGTGGGACCCGCAAGTGCGGTAAATGCATTATATATTCGACAACTTGTTGGAATTTTGTATTAAGTGATATTATTTTACAAAGTGTTAAGATATTTGTATTGGAGAGACAAAAGGATAGAGTTGCATTAAAAAGGGTGACAAGTGTAACCTTCCTATTCAACCTTGACTTTGACCATTATTTCTTACCTTTACTAATACTCAATTTTGACCCAAAAAGCACCTAAATTTCTGCAAGCTTGGCTGAACCTCTTGGACCAAAAATACAAGAAGAAAGCCTTCAACTCCAACTCCATTTCTTGCTCAATCTTGTGAATCAACCGTTAAACTTTCAAATTCCTCCACAAAAGTCACTTGTTTAGGAAGATTGAAGGTAGTGGTGGAGTGATTAGAGAAGGCAAAGGACTAAGCCATCAACTTTCTTGATATTTCAAGGTTCATGTCTAGTAATCATTTCTTTGTTCTTGATTATGCTAAATTAGTGACTTGTGATGGTTAAAGAGATGGTTTGATGGATTATATCTTGAGTTGTGGTTGAATTGATGAAGTTTCATAATTTTTGGGGATTTTTCTGTTTTAATATGAACATGGTTGTGTGGTTATATATGATGATTGGAAATGATGTTTAAGGACTCTATGAGGTGGAAAAAGTGGTCAATTGCAATCAATTTCTGTTTTGGAAGAAATTTCAGAAAATTAGGTTTTGTGAAGGAACATTCTGCCCGAATTTTTAGCTCCTGGTTAGAGGCCTAATTGGCCTTGTCTTAAAACATGAAAGTTGTAGGGAATGACATTTTAGAGGTGACTACAAAATTTGAGGTCAATCGGAATAGTGTAGAATGAGAAAAGTCGAAATTACTATTGCTGTTCTGGTTTTACCCGAATGTAAGAATTGCGCCTGTAATTGGTTGTTTTGGCTGGAATTGCTTCCGAATTGGTTGTTGAGGCCTTCTGATGAAATTTATCCCTGTTTCTTAGCTTTCAGCTGGTTTTGGAATTTCTGGATTTGGACTTGGAGAGCCTGAGTTATGATGTTTCCGCTAGAATGCGATCTGTGAATATGTTTTCCCGGTTCTGGTGGAGTTTCTTGAATTTTTGACCTGGTTACACTCGAAAAGGGATTGAATGACCTTCTGTAATATTGTAGCCCTATCTCTTAGCTTCGAAACGGTGTGTCTTGCACAATCATCAGACAGTCGTAGCGCCTTTGGTACCATTACCGTAAAATGACGTCAAAACTGTTTTTCTGGTTTTGATCTTAACTTTCATTTCCGAACTTTTCCCTAGCTTGAATTGTACTCGTACTACTTGGAGCTTGCTGAATGGCTATTGGATGAACTTGTTGTTGTGTGTGTACCTTTGGGACTGGCTGAGAAAATAATGAAGCCATGATGGCTGGAAAAGTTAGCAAATTCAGGGGAAGTGTTGTCCGAACTTTGAAGGGACTTGTTTGCATTGAGTTTGTGATCTAAGACTTGGATTTGAGCAACGCAATGTTATATGATGGATGATTTCTGAGCCATGGAGGTGAGTGACCCTAAACTATTTCCAAAGTACTTGTGAAATGCTTCTTGCATTATTTATTCGATTGCATATCATGCGTGCTTGCATGTGGATTCATGACATGATTTGGCTTCAATGAGTTCTGGGAAAGTCTAGTGCTGGACACCAACGTCTCCACCTTGTTTATGGTTCATGTTCATGTTTATCTGGAGCTCAAAAAGGGGCTCCCTCTCAATGTTAATGTTAATGTTAAATGATCTATTTGAGCGTTTGGTGTTCAAGTGCAATGATTTCACCGGCTCATGAGAGCAATAAACGTACATTTGATCTCTGAATCATGACATCATTGAAATGATCGAAATGCATTATTGTGAAATATATTTGATTTCTGATTTTACTGGTTACTCGCTGAGCTTCTAGCTCACCCCAAAACTATTTTATTCCCCTCCACAGGGCTCGTGGCGAAGGAAGGCTTGTTGTGATTTTATTGTTGTGGAATTCCTCTTGTATAAGAATTGGGATCATGGATCAGAGTGGCGCAGTGGAAGCGTGGACGCTTCGCTTTTGATATGTAAATGTTGGAACATTTGAGTTATATTTGAGATTTATATTGTAATCTGTTTGAGGAATGTAGTGAACGACTGAGTCCCGGCGAGAGCTGGGCAGGCGGTCCGCCGAACCCTGGGGTACGCCCTAGGGGGAGGTGGGGCCGTCACAGTTGGTATCAGAGCTTAGGCTTCAGATCTCTGTAGTGTATCCTAGGCTTGAAGTTTAGGATGCCGGACTGTGGGTTTGGTTTGCAATATTAGTGATTCTTGCGGGATATCTCGACTTGATTAGTACAAGTGGAATGTCGAGGACGACATTCTTTTAAGGAGGAGTGTTTGTGACGCCCCGAAAAGAATGAGAGTGAGAACCCGGAAATTTTCTAATTTTCTAGGGTTTATTTTTTTAATCGCCCGTCTTTTCTACATTTTCTTGATTAGAAAAATTCCCCAGATAAAGTTTATGAGCAAAGATAGTTTTAAAATGATTTTTCTAGTATCGGTTAGTTTTTGAGAAATTAAGAGCGTATTTTGAACGTGGGACCCGCAAGTGCGGTAAATGCATTATATATTCGACAACTTGTTGGAATTTTGTATTAAGTGATATTATTTTACAAAGTGTTAAGATATTTGTATTGGAGAGACAAAAGGATAGAGTTGCATTAAAAAGGGTGACAAGTGTAACCTTCCTATTCAACCTTGACTTTGACCATTATTTCTTACCTTTACTAATACTCAATTTTGACCCAAAAAGCACCTAAATTTCTGCAAGCTTGGCTGAACCTCTTGGACCAAAAATACAAGAAGAAAGCCTTCAACTCCAACTCCATTTCTTGCTCAATCTTGTGAATCAACCGTTAAACTTTCAAATTCCTCCACAAAAGTCACTTGTTTAGGAAGATTGAAGGTAGTGGTGGAGTGATTAGAGAAGGCAAAGGACTAAGCCATCAACTTTCTTGATATTTCAAGGTTCATGTCTAGTAATCATTTCTTTGTTCTTGATTATGCTAAATTAGTGACTTGTGATGGTTAAAGAGATGGTTTGATGGATTATATCTTGAGTTGTGGTTGAATTGATGAAGTTTCATAATTTTTGGGGATTTTTCTGTTTTAATATGAACATGGTTGTGTGGTTATATATGATGATTGGAAATGATGTTTAAGGACTCTATGAGGTGGAAAAAGTGGTCAATTGCAATCAATTTCTGTTTTGGAAGAAATTTCAGAAAATTAGGTTTTGTGAAGGAACATTCTGCCCGAATTTTTAGCTCCTGGTTAGAGGCCTAATTGGCCTTGTCTTAAAACATGAAAGTTGTAGGGAATGACATTTTAGAGGTGACTACAAAATTTGAGGTCAATCGGAATAGTGTAGAATGAGAAAAGTCGAAATTACTATTGCTGTTCTGGTTTTACCCGAATGTAAGAATTGCGCCTGTAATTGGTTGTTTTGGCTGGAATTGCTTCCGAATTGGTTGTTGAGGCCTTCTGATGAAATTTATCCCTGTTTCTTAGCTTTCAGCTGGTTTTGGAATTTCTGGATTTGGACTTGGAGAGCCTGAGTTATGATGTTTCCGCTAGAATGCGATCTGTGAATATGTTTTCCCGGTTCTGGTGGAGTTTCTTGCATTTTTGACCTGGTTACACTCGAAAAGGGATTGAATGACCTTCTGTAATATTGTAGCCCTATCTCTTAGCTTCGAAACGGTGTGTCTTGCACAATCATCCGACAGTCGTAGCGCCTTTGGTACCATTACCGTAAAATGACGTCAAAACTGTTTTTCTGGTTTTGATCTTAACTTTCATTTCCGAACTTTTCCCTAGCTTGAATTGTACTCGTACTACTTGGAGCTTGCTGAATGGCTATTGGATGAACTTGTTGTTGTGTGTGTACCTTTGGGACTGGCTGAGAAAATAATGAAGCCATGATGGCTGGAAAAGTTAGCAAATTCAGGGGAAGTGTTGTCCGAACTTTGAAGGGACTTGTTTGCATTGAGTTTGTGATCTAAGACTTGGATTTGAGCAACGCAATGTTATATGATGGATGATTTCTGAGCCATGGAGGTGAGTGACCCTAAAGTATTTCCAAAGTACTTGTGAAATGCTTCTTGCATTATTTATTCGATTGCATATCATGCGTGCTTGCATGTGGATTCATGACATGATTTGGCTTCAATGAGTTCTGGGAAAGTCTAGTGCTGGACACCAACGTCTCCACCTTGTTTATGGTTCATGTTCATGTTTATCTGGAGCTCAAAAAGGGGCTCCCTCTCAATGTTAATGTTAATGTTAAATGATCTATTTGAGCGTTTGGTGTTCAAGTGCAATGATTTCACCGGCTCATGAGAGCAATAAACGTACATTTGATCTCTGAATCATGACATCATTGAAATGATCGAAATGCATTATTGTGAAATATATTTGATTTCTGATTTTACTGGTTACTCGCTGAGCTTCTAGCTCACCCCAAAACTATTTTATTCCCCTCCACAGGGCTCGTGGCGAAGGAAGGCTTGTTGTGATTTTATTGTTGTGGAATTCCTCTTGTATAAGAATTGGGATCATGGATCAGAGTGGCGCAGTGGAAGCGTGGACGCTTCGCTTTTGATATGTAAATGTTGGAACATTTGAGTTATATTTGAGATTTATATTGTAATCTGTTTGAGGAATGTAGTGAACGACTGAGTCCCGGCGAGAGCTGGGCAGGCGGTCCGCCGAACCCTGGGGTACGCCCTAGGGGGAGGTGGGGCCGTCACAGTTGGTATCAGAGCTTAGGCTTCAGATCTCTGTAGTGTATCCTAGGCTTGAAGTTTAGGATGCCGGACTGTGGGTTTGGTTTGCAATATTAGTGATTCTTGCGGGATATCTCGACTTGATTAGTACAAGTGGAATGTCGAGGACGACATTCTTTTAAGGAGGAGTGTTTGTGACGCCCCGAAAAGAATGAGAGTGAGAACCCGGAAATTTTCTAATTTTCTAGGGTTTATTTTTTTAATCGCCCGTCTTTTCTACATTTTCTTGATTAGAAAAATTCCCCAGATAAAGTTTATGAGCAAAGATAGTTTTAAAATGATTTTTCTAGTATCGGTTAGTTTTTGAGAAATTAAGAGCGTATTTTGAACGTGGGACCCGCAAGTGCGGTAAATGCATTATATATTCGACAACTTGTTGGAATTTTGTATTAAGTGATATTATTTTACAAAGTGTTAAGATATTTGTATTGGAGAGACAAAAGGATAGAGTTGCATTAAAAAGGGTGACAAGTGTAACCTTCCTATTCAACCTTGACTTTGACCATTATTTCTTACCTTTACTAATACTCAATTTTGACCCAAAAAGCACCTAAATTTCTGCAAGCTTGGCTGAACCTCTTGGACCAAAAATACAAGAAGAAAGCCTTCAACTCCAACTCCATTTCTTGCTCAATCTTGTGAATCAACCGTTAAACTTTCAAATTCCTCCACAAAAGTCACTTGTTTAGGAAGATTGAAGGTAGTGGTGGAGTGATTAGAGAAGGCAAAGGACTAAGCCATCAACTTTCTTGATATTTCAAGGTTCATGTCTAGTAATCATTTCTTTGTTCTTGATTATGCTAAATTAGTGACTTGTGATGGTTAAAGAGATGGTTTGATGGATTATATCTTGAGTTGTGGTTGAATTGATGAAGTTTCATAATTTTTGGGGATTTTTCTGTTTTAATATGAACATGGTTGTGTGGTTATATATGATGATTGGAAATGATGTTTAAGGACTCTATGAGGTGGAAAAAGTGGTCAATTGCAATCAATTTCTGTTTTGGAAGAAATTTCAGAAAATTAGGTTTTGTGAAGGAACATTCTGCCCGAATTTTTAGCTCCTGGTTAGAGGCCTAATTGGCCTTGTCTTAAAACATGAAAGTTGTAGGGAATGACATTTTAGAGGTGACTACAAAATTTGAGGTCAATCGGAATAGTGTAGAATGAGAAAAGTCGAAATTACTATTGCTGTTCTGGTTTTACCCGAATGTAAGAATTGCGCCTGTAATTGGTTGTTTTGGCTGGAATTGCTTCCGAATTGGTTGTTGAGGCCTTCTGATGAAATTTATCCCTGTTTCTTAGCTTTCAGCTGGTTTTGGAATTTCTGGATTTGGACTTGGAGAGCCTGAGTTATGATGTTTCCGCTAGAATGCGATCTGTGAATATGTTTTCCCGGTTCTGGTGGAGTTTCTTGCATTTTTGACCTGGTTACACTCGAAAAGGGATTGAATGACCTTCTGTAATATTGTAGCCCTATCTCTTAGCTTCGAAACGGTGTGTCTTGCACAATCATCCGACAGTCGTAGCGCCTTTGGTACCATTACCGTAAAATGACGTCAAAACTGTTTTTCTGGTTTTGATCTTAACTTTCATTTCCGAACTTTTCCCTAGCTTGAATTGTACTCGTACTACTTGGAGCTTGCTGAATGGCTATTGGATGAACTTGTTGTTGTGTGTGTACCTTTGGGACTGGCTGAGAAAATAATGAAGCCATGATGGCTGGAAAAGTTAGCAAATTCAGGGGAAGTGTTGTCCGAACTTTGAAGGGACTTGTTTGCATTGAGTTTGTGATCTAAGACTTGGATTTGAGCAAGGCAATGTTATATGATGGATGATTTCTGAGCCATGGAGGTGAGTGACCCTAAAGTATTTCCAAAGTACTTGTGAAATGCTTCTTGCATTATTTATTCGATTGCATATCATGCGTGCTTGCATGTGGATTCATGACATGATTTGGCTTCAATGAGTTCTGGGAAAGTCTAGTGCTGGACACCAACGTCTCCACCTTGTTTATGGTTCATGTTCATGTTTATCTGGAGCTCAAAAAGGGGCTCCCTCTCAATGTTAATGTTAATGTTAAATGATCTATTTGAGCGTTTGGTGTTCAAGTGCAATGATTTCACCGGCTCATGAGAGCAATAAACGTACATTTGATCTCTGAATCATGACATCATTGAAATGATCGAAATGCATTATTGTGAAATATATTTGATTTCTGATTTTACTGGTTACTCGCTGAGCTTCTAGCTCACCCCAAAACTATTTTATTCCCCTCCACAGGGCTCGTGGCGAAGGAAGGCTTGTTGTGATTTTATTGTTGTGGAATTCCTCTTGTATAAGAATTGGGATCATGGATCAGAGTGGCGCAGTGGAAGCGTGGACGCTTCGCTTTTGATATGTAAATGTTGGAACATTTGAGTTATATTTGAGATTTATATTGTAATCTGTTTGAGGAATGTAGTGAACGACTGAGTCCCGGCGAGAGCTGGGCAGGCGGTCCGCCGAACCCTGGGGTACGCCCTAGGGGGAGGTGGGGCCGTCACAGTTGGTATCAGAGCTTAGGCTTCAGATCTCTGTAGTGTATCCTAGGCTTGAAGTTTAGGATGCCGGACTGTGGGTTTGGTTTGCAATATTAGTGATTCTTGCGGGATATCTCGACTTGATTAGTACAAGTGGAATGTCGAGGACGACATTCTTTTAAGGAGGAGTGTTTGTGACGCCCCGAAAAGAATGAGAGTGAGAACCCGGAAATTTTCTAATTTTCTAGGGTTTATTTTTTTAATCGCCCGTCTTTTCTACATTTTCTTGATTAGAAAAATTCCCCAGATAAAGTTTATGAGCAAAGATAGTTTTAAAATGATTTTTCTAGTATCGGTTAGTTTTTGAGAAATTAAGAGCGTATTTTGAACGTGGGACCCGCAAGTGCGGTAAATGCATTATATATTCGACAACTTGTTGGAATTTTGTATTAAGTGATATTATTTTACAAAGTGTTAAGATATTTGTATTGGAGAGACAAAAGGATAGAGTTGCATTAAAAAGGGTGACAAGTGTAACCTTCCTATTCAACCTTGACTTTGACCATTATTTCTTACCTTTACTAATACTCAATTTTGACCCAAAAAGCACCTAAATTTCTGCAAGCTTGGCTGAACCTCTTGGACCAAAAATACAAGAAGAAAGCCTTCAACTCCAACTCCATTTCTTGCTCAATCTTGTGAATCAACCGTTAAACTTTCAAATTCCTCCACAAAAGTCACTTGTTTAGGAAGATTGAAGGTAGTGGTGGAGTGATTAGAGAAGGCAAAGGACTAAGCCATCAACTTTCTTGATATTTCAAGGTTCATGTCTAGTAATCATTTCTTTGTTCTTGATTATGCTAAATTAGTGACTTGTGATGGTTAAAGAGATGGTTTGATGGATTATATCTTGAGTTGTGGTTGAATTGATGAAGTTTCATAATTTTTGGGGATTTTTCTGTTTTAATATGAACATGGTTGTGTGGTTATATATGATGATTGGAAATGATGTTTAAGGACTCTATGAGGTGGAAAAAGTGGTCAATTGCAATCAATTTCTGTTTTGGAAGAAATTTCAGAAAATTAGGTTTTGTGAAGGAACATTCTGCCCGAATTTTTAGCTCCTGGTTAGAGGCCTAATTGGCCTTGTCTTAAAACATGAAAGTTGTAGGGAATGACATTTTAGAGGTGACTACAAAATTTGAGGTCAATCGGAATAGTGTAGAATGAGAAAAGTCGAAATTACTATTGCTGTTCTGGTTTTACCCGAATGTAAGAATTGCGCCTGTAATTGGTTGTTTTGGCTGGAATTGCTTCCGAATTGGTTGTTGAGGCCTTCTGATGAAATTTATCCCTGTTTCTTAGCTTTCAGCTGGTTTTGGAATTTCTGGATTTGGACTTGGAGAGCCTGAGTTATGATGTTTCCGCTAGAATGCGATCTGTGAATATGTTTTCCCGGTTCTGGTGGAGTTTCTTGCATTTTTGACCTGGTTACACTCGAAAAGGGATTGAATGACCTTCTGTAATATTGTAGCCCTATCTCTTAGCTTCGAAACGGTGTGTCTTGCACAATCATCCGACAGTCGTAGCGCCTTTGGTACCATTACCGTAAAATGACGTCAAAACTGTTTTTCTGGTTTTGATCTTAACTTTCATTTCCGAACTTTTCCCTAGCTTGAATTGTACTCGTACTACTTGGAGCTTGCTGAATGGCTATTGGATGAACTTGTTGTTGTGTGTGTACCTTTGGGACTGGCTGAGAAAATAATGAAGCCATGATGGCTGGAAAAGTTAGCAAATTCAGGGGAAGTGTTGTCCGAACTTTGAAGGGACTTGTTTGCATTGAGTTTGTGATCTAAGACTTGGATTTGAGCAAGGCAATGTTATATGATGGATGATTTCTGAGCCATGGAGGTGAGTGACCCTAAAGTATTTCCAAAGTACTTGTGAAATGCTTCTTGCATTATTTATTCGATTGCATATCATGCGTGCTTGCATGTGGATTCATGACATGATTTGGCTTCAATGAGTTCTGGGAAAGTCTAGTGCTGGACACCAACGTCTCCACCTTGTTTATGGTTCATGTTCATGTTTATCTGGAGCTCAAAAAGGGGCTCCCTCTCAATGTTAATGTTAATGTTAAATGATCTATTTGAGCGTTTGGTGTTCAAGTGCAATGATTTCACCGGCTCATGAGAGCAATAAACGTACATTTGATCTCTGAATCATGACATCATTGAAATGATCGAAATGCATTATTGTGAAATATATTTGATTTCTGATTTTACTGGTTACTCGCTGAGCTTCTAGCTCACCCCAAAACTATTTTATTCCCCTCCACAGGGCTCGTGGCGAAGGAAGGCTTGTTGTGATTTTATTGTTGTGGAATTCCTCTTGTATAAGAATTGGGATCATGGATCAGAGTGGCGCAGTGGAAGCGTGGACGCTTCGCTTTTGATATGTAAATGTTGGAACATTTGAGTTATATTTGAGATTTATATTGTAATCTGTTTGAGGAATGTAGTGAACGACTGAGTCCCGGCGAGAGCTGGGCAGGCGGTCCGCCGAACCCTGGGGTACGCCCTAGGGGGAGGTGGGGCCGTCACAGTTGGTATCAGAGCTTAGGCTTCAGATCTCTGTAGTGTATCCTAGGCTTGAAGTTTAGGATGCCGGACTGTGGGTTTGGTTTGCAATATTAGTGATTCTTGCGGGATATCTCGACTTGATTAGTACAAGTGGAATGTCGAGGACGACATTCTTTTAAGGAGGAGTGTTTGTGACGCCCCGAAAAGAATGAGAGTGAGAACCCGGAAATTTTCTAATTTTCTAGGGTTTATTTTTTTAATCGCCCGTCTTTTCTACATTTTCTTGATTAGAAAAATTCCCCAGATAAAGTTTATGAGCAAAGATAGTTTTAAAATGATTTTTCTAGTATCGGTTAGTTTTTGAGAAATTAAGAGCGTATTTTGAACGTGGGACCCGCAAGTGCGGTAAATGCATTATATATTCGACAACTTGTTGGAATTTTGTATTAAGTGATATTATTTTACAAAGTGTTAAGATATTTGTATTGGAGAGACAAAAGGATAGAGTTGCATTAAAAAGGGTGACAAGTGTAACCTTCCTATTCAACCTTGACTTTGACCATTATTTCTTACCTTTACTAATACTCAATTTTGACCCAAAAAGCACCTAAATTTCTGCAAGCTTGGCTGAACCTCTTGGACCAAAAATACAAGAAGAAAGCCTTCAACTCCAACTCCATTTCTTGCTCAATCTTGTGAATCAACCGTTAAACTTTCAAATTCCTCCACAAAAGTCACTTGTTTAGGAAGATTGAAGGTAGTGGTGGAGTGATTAGAGAAGGCAAAGGACTAAGCCATCAACTTTCTTGATATTTCAAGGTTCATGTCTAGTAATCATTTCTTTGTTCTTGATTATGCTAAATTAGTGACTTGTGATGGTTAAAGAGATGGTTTGATGGATTATATCTTGAGTTGTGGTTGAATTGATGAAGTTTCATAATTTTTGGGGATTTTTCTGTTTTAATATGAACATGGTTGTGTGGTTATATATGATGATTGGAAATGATGTTTAAGGACTCTATGAGGTGGAAAAAGTGGTCAATTGCAATCAATTTCTGTTTTGGAAGAAATTTCAGAAAATTAGGTTTTGTGAAGGAACATTCTGCCCGAATTTTTAGCTCCTGGTTAGAGGCCTAATTGGCCTTGTCTTAAAACATGAAAGTTGTAGGGAATGACATTTTAGAGGTGACTACAAAATTTGAGGTCAATCGGAATAGTGTAGAATGAGAAAAGTCGAAATTACTATTGCTGTTCTGGTTTTACCCGAATGTAAGAATTGCGCCTGTAATTGGTTGTTTTGGCTGGAATTGCTTCCGAATTGGTTGTTGAGGCCTTCTGATGAAATTTATCCCTGTTTCTTAGCTTTCAGCTGGTTTTGGAATTTCTGGATTTGGACTTGGAGAGCCTGAGTTATGATGTTTCCGCTAGAATGCGATCTGTGAATATGTTTTCCCGGTTCTGGTGGAGTTTCTTGCATTTTTGACCTGGTTACACTCGAAAAGGGATTGAATGACCTTCTGTAATATTGTAGCCCTATCTCTTAGCTTCGAAACGGTGTGTCTTGCACAATCATCCGACAGTCGTAGCGCCTTTGGTACCATTACCGTAAAATGACGTCAAAACTGTTTTTCTGGTTTTGATCTTAACTTTCATTTCCGAACTTTTCCCTAGCTTGAATTGTACTCGTACTACTTGGAGCTTGCTGAATGGCTATTGGATGAACTTGTTGTTGTGTGTGTACCTTTGGGACTGGCTGAGAAAATAATGAAGCCATGATGGCTGGAAAAGTTAGCAAATTCAGGGGAAGTGTTGTCCGAACTTTGAAGGGACTTGTTTGCATTGAGTTTGTGATCTAAGACTTGGATTTGAGCAACGCAATGTTATATGATGGATGATTTCTGAGCCATGGAGGTGAGTGACCCTAAACTATTTCCAAAGTACTTGTGAAATGCTTCTTGCATTATTTATTCGATTGCATATCATGCGTGCTTGCATGTGGATTCATGACATGATTTGGCTTCAATGAGTTCTGGGAAAGTCTAGTGCTGGACACCAACGTCTCCACCTTGTTTATGGTTCATGTTCATGTTTATCTGGAGCTCAAAAAGGGGCTCCCTCTCAATGTTAATGTTAATGTTAAATGATCTATTTGAGCGTTTGGTGTTCAAGTGCAATGATTTCACCGGCTCATGAGAGCAATAAACGTACATTTGATCTCTGAATCATGACATCATTGAAATGATCGAAATGCATTATTGTGAAATATATTTGATTTCTGATTTTACTGGTTACTCGCTGAGCTTCTAGCTCACCCCAAAACTATTTTATTCCCCTCCACAGGGCTCGTGGCGAAGGAAGGCTTGTTGTGATTTTATTGTTGTGGAATTCCTCTTGTATAAGAATTGGGATCATGGATCAGAGTGGCGCAGTGGAAGCGTGGACGCTTCGCTTTTGATATGTAAATGTTGGAACATTTGAGTTATATTTGAGATTTATATTGTAATCTGTTTGAGGAATGTAGTGAACGACTGAGTCCCGGCGAGAGCTGGGCAGGCGGTCCGCCGAACCCTGGGGTACGCCCTAGGGGGAGGTGGGGCCGTCACAGTTGGTATCAGAGCTTAGGCTTCAGATCTCTGTAGTGTATCCTAGGCTTGAAGTTTAGGATGCCGGACTGTGGGTTTGGTTTGCAATATTAGTGATTCTTGCGGGATATCTCGACTTGATTAGTACAAGTGGAATGTCGAGGACGACATTCTTTTAAGGAGGAGTGTTTGTGACGCCCCGAAAAGAATGAGAGTGAGAACCCGGAAATTTTCTAATTTTCTAGGGTTTATTTTTTTAATCGCCCGTCTTTTCTACATTTTCTTGATTAGAAAAATTCCCCAGATAAAGTTTATGAGCAAAGATAGTTTTAAAATGATTTTTCTAGTATCGGTTAGTTTTTGAGAAATTAAGAGCGTATTTTGAACGTGGGACCCGCAAGTGCGGTAAATGCATTATATATTCGACAACTTGTTGGAATTTTGTATTAAGTGATATTATTTTACAAAGTGTTAAGATATTTGTATTGGAGAGACAAAAGGATAGAGTTGCATTAAAAAGGGTGACAAGTGTAACCTTCCTATTCAACCTTGACTTTGACCATTATTTCTTACCTTTACTAATACTCAATTTTGACCCAAAAAGCACCTAAATTTCTGCAAGCTTGGCTGAACCTCTTGGACCAAAAATACAAGAAGAAAGCCTTCAACTCCAACTCCATTTCTTGCTCAATCTTGTGAATCAACCGTTAAACTTTCAAATTCCTCCACAAAAGTCACTTGTTTAGGAAGATTGAAGGTAGTGGTGGAGTGATTAGAGAAGGCAAAGGACTAAGCCATCAACTTTCTTGATATTTCAAGGTTCATGTCTAGTAATCATTTCTTTGTTCTTGATTATGCTAAATTAGTGACTTGTGATGGTTAAAGAGATGGTTTGATGGATTATATCTTGAGTTGTGGTTGAATTGATGAAGTTTCATAATTTTTGGGGATTTTTCTGTTTTAATATGAACATGGTTGTGTGGTTATATATGATGATTGGAAATGATGTTTAAGGACTCTATGAGGTGGAAAAAGTGGTCAATTGCAATCAATTTCTGTTTTGGAAGAAATTTCAGAAAATTAGGTTTTGTGAAGGAACATTCTGCCCGAATTTTTAGCTCCTGGTTAGAGGCCTAATTGGCCTTGTCTTAAAACATGAAAGTTGTAGGGAATGACATTTTAGAGGTGACTACAAAATTTGAGGTCAATCGGAATAGTGTAGAATGAGAAAAGTCGAAATTACTATTGCTGTTCTGGTTTTACCCGAATGTAAGAATTGCGCCTGTAATTGGTTGTTTTGGCTGGAATTGCTTCCGAATTGGTTGTTGAGGCCTTCTGATGAAATTTATCCCTGTTTCTTAGCTTTCAGCTGGTTTTGGAATTTCTGGATTTGGACTTGGAGAGCCTGAGTTATGATGTTTCCGCTAGAATGCGATCTGTGAATATGTTTTCCCGGTTCTGGTGGAGTTTCTTGCATTTTTGACCTGGTTACACTCGAAAAGGGATTGAATGACCTTCTGTAATATTGTAGCCCTATCTCTTAGCTTCGAAACGGTGTGTCTTGCACAATCATCCGACAGTCGTAGCGCCTTTGGTACCATTACCGTAAAATGACGTCAAAACTGTTTTTCTGGTTTTGATCTTAACTTTCATTTCCGAACTTTTCCCTAGCTTGAATTGTACTCGTACTACTTGGAGCTTGCTGAATGGCTATTGGATGAACTTGTTGTTGTGTGTGTACCTTTGGGACTGGCTGAGAAAATAATGAAGCCATGATGGCTGGAAAAGTTAGCAAATTCAGGGGAAGTGTTGTCCGAACTTTGAAGGGACTTGTTTGCATTGAGTTTGTGATCTAAGACTTGGATTTGAGCAACGCAATGTTATATGATGGATGATTTCTGAGCCATGGAGGTGAGTGACCCTAAACTATTTCCAAAGTACTTGTGAAATGCTTCTTGCATTATTTATTCGATTGCATATCATGCGTGCTTGCATGTGGATTCATGACATGATTTGGCTTCAATGAGTTCTGGGAAAGTCTAGTGCTGGACACCAACGTCTCCACCTTGTTTATGGTTCATGTTCATGTTTATCTGGAGCTCAAAAAGGGGCTCCCTCTCAATGTTAATGTTAATGTTAAATGATCTATTTGAGCGTTTGGTGTTCAAGTGCAATGATTTCACCGGCTCATGAGAGCAATAAACGTACATTTGATCTCTGAATCATGACATCATTGAAATGATCGAAATGCATTATTGTGAAATATATTTGATTTCTGATTTTACTGGTTACTCGCTGAGCTTCTAGCTCACCCCAAAACTATTTTATTCCCCTCCACAGGGCTCGTGGCGAAGGAAGGCTTGTTGTGATTTTATTGTTGTGGAATTCCTCTTGTATAAGAATTGGGATCATGGATCAGAGTGGCGCAGTGGAAGCGTGGACGCTTCGCTTTTGATATGTAAATGTTGGAACATTTGAGTTATATTTGAGATTTATATTGTAATCTGTTTGAGGAATGTAGTGAACGACTGAGTCCCGGCGAGAGCTGGGCAGGCGGTCCGCCGAACCCTGGGGTACGCCCTAGGGGGAGGTGGGGCCGTCACAGTTGGTATCAGAGCTTAGGCTTCAGATCTCTGTAGTGTATCCTAGGCTTGAAGTTTAGGATGCCGGACTGTGGGTTTGGTTTGCAATATTAGTGATTCTTGCGGGATATCTCGACTTGATTAGTACAAGTGGAATGTCGAGGACGACATTCTTTTAAGGAGGAGTGTTTGTGACGCCCCGAAAAGAATGAGAGTGAGAACCCGGAAATTTTCTAATTTTCTAGGGTTTATTTTTTTAATCGCCCGTCTTTTCTACATTTTCTTGATTAGAAAAATTCCCCAGATAAAGTTTATGAGCAAAGATAGTTTTAAAATGATTTTTCTAGTATCGGTTAGTTTTTGAGAAATTAAGAGCGTATTTTGAACGTGGGACCCGCAAGTGCGGTAAATGCATTATATATTCGACAACTTGTTGGAATTTTGTATTAAGTGATATTATTTTACAAAGTGTTAAGATATTTGTATTGGAGAGACAAAAGGATAGAGTTGCATTAAAAAGGGTGACAAGTGTAACCTTCCTATTCAACCTTGACTTTGACCATTATTTCTTACCTTTACTAATACTCAATTTTGACCCAAAAAGCACCTAAATTTCTGCAAGCTTGGCTGAACCTCTTGGACCAAAAATACAAGAAGAAAGCCTTCAACTCCAACTCCATTTCTTGCTCAATCTTGTGAATCAACCGTTAAACTTTCAAATTCCTCCACAAAAGTCACTTGTTTAGGAAGATTGAAGGTAGTGGTGGAGTGATTAGAGAAGGCAAAGGACTAAGCCATCAACTTTCTTGATATTTCAAGGTTCATGTCTAGTAATCATTTCTTTGTTCTTGATTATGCTAAATTAGTGACTTGTGATGGTTAAAGAGATGGTTTGATGGATTATATCTTGAGTTGTGGTTGAATTGATGAAGTTTCATAATTTTTGGGGATTTTTCTGTTTTAATATGAACATGGTTGTGTGGTTATATATGATGATTGGAAATGATGTTTAAGGACTCTATGAGGTGGAAAAAGTGGTCAATTGCAATCAATTTCTGTTTTGGAAGAAATTTCAGAAAATTAGGTTTTGTGAAGGAACATTCTGCCCGAATTTTTAGCTCCTGGTTAGAGGCCTAATTGGCCTTGTCTTAAAACATGAAAGTTGTAGGGAATGACATTTTAGAGGTGACTACAAAATTTGAGGTCAATCGGAATAGTGTAGAATGAGAAAAGTCGAAATTACTATTGCTGTTCTGGTTTTACCCGAATGTAAGAATTGCGCCTGTAATTGGTTGTTTTGGCTGGAATTGCTTCCGAATTGGTTGTTGAGGCCTTCTGATGAAATTTATCCCTGTTTCTTAGCTTTCAGCTGGTTTTGGAATTTCTGGATTTGGACTTGGAGAGCCTGAGTTATGATGTTTCCGCTAGAATGCGATCTGTGAATATGTTTTCCCGGTTCTGGTGGAGTTTCTTGCATTTTTGACCTGGTTACACTCGAAAAGGGATTGAATGACCTTCTGTAATATTGTAGCCCTATCTCTTAGCTTCGAAACGGTGTGTCTTGCACAATCATCCGACAGTCGTAGCGCCTTTGGTACCATTACCGTAAAATGACGTCAAAACTGTTTTTCTGGTTTTGATCTTAACTTTCATTTCCGAACTTTTCCCTAGCTTGAATTGTACTCGTACTACTTGGAGCTTGCTGAATGGCTATTGGATGAACTTGTTGTTGTGTGTGTACCTTTGGGACTGGCTGAGAAAATAATGAAGCCATGATGGCTGGAAAAGTTAGCAAATTCAGGGGAAGTGTTGTCCGAACTTTGAAGGGACTTGTTTGCATTGAGTTTGTGATCTAAGACTTGGATTTGAGCAACGCAATGTTATATGATGGATGATTTCTGAGCCATGGAGGTGAGTGACCCTAAACTATTTCCAAAGTACTTGTGAAATGCTTCTTGCATTATTTATTCGATTGCATATCATGCGTGCTTGCATGTGGATTCATGACATGATTTGGCTTCAATGAGTTCTGGGAAAGTCTAGTGCTGGACACCAACGTCTCCACCTTGTTTATGGTTCATGTTCATGTTTATCTGGAGCTCAAAAAGGGGCTCCCTCTCAATGTTAATGTTAATGTTAAATGATCTATTTGAGCGTTTGGTGTTCAAGTGCAATGATTTCACCGGCTCATGAGAGCAATAAACGTACATTTGATCTCTGAATCATGACATCATTGAAATGATCGAAATGCATTATTGTGAAATATATTTGATTTCTGATTTTACTGGTTACTCGCTGAGCTTCTAGCTCACCCCAAAACTATTTTATTCCCCTCCACAGGGCTCGTGGCGAAGGAAGGCTTGTTGTGATTTTATTGTTGTGGAATTCCTCTTGTATAAGAATTGGGATCATGGATCAGAGTGGCGCAGTGGAAGCGTGGACGCTTCGCTTTTGATATGTAAATGTTGGAACATTTGAGTTATATTTGAGATTTATATTGTAATCTGTTTGAGGAATGTAGTGAACGACTGAGTCCCGGCGAGAGCTGGGCAGGCGGTCCGCCGAACCCTGGGGTACGCCCTAGGGGGAGGTGGGGCCGTCACAGTTGGTATCAGAGCTTAGGCTTCAGATCTCTGTAGTGTATCCTAGGCTTGAAGTTTAGGATGCCGGACTGTGGGTTTGGTTTGCAATATTAGTGATTCTTGCGGGATATCTCGACTTGATTAGTACAAGTGGAATGTCGAGGACGACATTCTTTTAAGGAGGAGTGTTTGTGACGCCCCGAAAAGAATGAGAGTGAGAACCCGGAAATTTTCTAATTTTCTAGGGTTTATTTTTTTAATCGCCCGTCTTTTCTACATTTTCTTGATTAGAAAAATTCCCCAGATAAAGTTTATGAGCAAAGATAGTTTTAAAATGATTTTTCTAGTATCGGTTAGTTTTTGAGAAATTAAGAGCGTATTTTGAACGTGGGACCCGCAAGTGCGGTAAATGCATTATATATTCGACAACTTGTTGGAATTTTGTATTAAGTGATATTATTTTACAAAGTGTTAAGATATTTGTATTGGAGAGACAAAAGGATAGAGTTGCATTAAAAAGGGTGACAAGTGTAACCTTCCTATTCAACCTTGACTTTGACCATTATTTCTTACCTTTACTAATACTCAATTTTGACCCAAAAAGCACCTAAATTTCTGCAAGCTTGGCTGAACCTCTTGGACCAAAAATACAAGAAGAAAGCCTTCAACTCCAACTCCATTTCTTGCTCAATCTTGTGAATCAACCGTTAAACTTTCAAATTCCTCCACAAAAGTCACTTGTTTAGGAAGATTGAAGGTAGTGGTGGAGTGATTAGAGAAGGCAAAGGACTAAGCCATCAACTTTCTTGATATTTCAAGGTTCATGTCTAGTAATCATTTCTTTGTTCTTGATTATGCTAAATTAGTGACTTGTGATGGTTAAAGAGATGGTTTGATGGATTATATCTTGAGTTGTGGTTGAATTGATGAAGTTTCATAATTTTTGGGGATTTTTCTGTTTTAATATGAACATGGTTGTGTGGTTATATATGATGATTGGAAATGATGTTTAAGGACTCTATGAGGTGGAAAAAGTGGTCAATTGCAATCAATTTCTGTTTTGGAAGAAATTTCAGAAAATTAGGTTTTGTTTAAATAAGCTCAAATTAGGGTTTTAATAGGAGTTTTACGAGTTCTCACATGCGTCGAGTATTAACTCCTCAAATCTCCAATAAATTTGTATCCATGCGTCTTTTGGAAAACTATCCACGCGTGAGTAGTATATGCTCACTTAGAACTTATTCACCTTTAATTCTCGATTAACTTTTCTTAATATGCTATTGTCCGTTCTTAATTTCCCCAGGATAATCGTACTCTCAAATACAATATCACCTTGAAACACTCGCGTTCATTATTTCCCACTTAAACAATCCTCCGAAAATTGAAGTTGTTAACGGGACATTTTAAAAGCATAATGAAGACATTATTCCATACGAATGGATTTAAAATGGTCGTAATAAATTATTTGGGAAAAACAGGTGGATAAATACTTAATTAAACCATTAATATTCGATAAAAAGAAGAATTTTTTTTTCGGGTCCTCACATCCTCCCCTCCTTAACAGAATTTCGTCCTCGAAATTCACACCTGAGAAAATATTATTCCCTTCATGGTTAAGTCTATCTGATCGATCACCAACTTACATTTTTCGAACTTACTCTTGACAATTTCCATTCATTCGACTAGCAATCAAACCTTGATTTTTTTCTTCAATAAGTATTTTAACTTCCAAGTCATAGAGCAACTTAATCGGCCTCATGTCTATCTCCTATAGGCAATATCTTCACTTCTTTAAGGCAAATATTGTAGTTATTTACTCCCAATCAGGAGTTGGCTACTACCTCTCGTAATATTTTAACTTCCTAGAGGCATATACAATCACCTTATCATATTTTATTAATATACATTCTAAACCATCCTTTGAATCATCTGTGTAAATCACAAAATTACCTCCTACACATGTACACCGATTAACATTCTTCATCTCAAGATTTTCCCTTACATATAGAACCTCAAATGGTTTGCCAAGTCTTGCACTCTTACAAAAGTCCTTGATAACCAAAGGAAGTATTCGGCTAATTCTGAGAATTCCAAATTTCAATATGCTTTTCTGGTCGTTTCCTCTTATACAATCTTTCATTTTAGTTGAGTCAATAATAATTCCTTCCTTAGATACTGTATAACCTAGAAAGGCTATTTCTTCCAATCGAACTCACAGTTATTGAACTTAACAAAAGTTGGCGTTCTCTCGAGATTCGTAAAACTACCATCAAGTGTCTTTCATGACCTTCTCAAACACTAGAGTATATCGATATGTCATCAATAAATGCCTCCACCGATTTGTCCAAATACGGTTTAACTCCGATACCTTGGGTCCATAAATGCTTTTAGTGCATCTGTCAACTCGAAGGGTGTACCGAAATTTTTAGAGTGTCCATGTCTTAATTTGAGAGCGGTATTAACCACATTAGTTCCTAGAGTTCCCAAATGGTTAATATCTCTACTTTAAATCCAACTTAATTAGGATCACGGCTCCTTACGAATTATCGAATTCTTATCCATGTAAGACAAAAGGGTAGTTGTTCTTAATGGTCACATCGCTCCAAACTCCATAATCTATAGATACATAGCTTCTAGCCTTCATTCCAAATACGATATCTAGTCCTTAATCGTTAGGCACATTGAATCCATTAATGATTTCCTTTCACTAGATCAAATCCACCGATTTTAATATCTCAAATTGGCATTTCAAATATTGAATCCCATTTCAACGCTAAGTCCTCACTTCGGTCCCGATCTCTAGTCACTATCAAGACCTCAGGTGGTCTATATTCTCAAGCAAAATCTCGATCACATCCAATACCATTCGTGTCTTATAATAATTCTAAGGATGTGGGGCAGGATTTAAACATACGTGTAAGTCATAAAAACAATTAAAAGCGAAGTAAATTTTCATGAGTCATAAAAATCATAATAATTACATCCAGTTGGAAGAGGTTTATCAAATCCTCTCAAAAGGAAAAGGAGAAACGACAGGATTGTAGCAAAACATGTCAAGTTGCCAGGATACAAAACAACAAAAGACTTTTCTCTTTTCAAAAGATCACAACCCCCAAGGGTGCTAACCTAGTTTAGGGTAAAACTACAACCTCTATTTCTCGAGTGAAGTCAAACCATCTCAATTTGTGAAACCTTCACTACTAGGACCCCGTTCATAGCCATTAGTATTAATTACTCCCAACTGACACTTGATCGCTCTGCGGTGGACCTAGTTGGCTATTGAGTACTTCCTTTTTTTAAAAGCTCTAGGGCAATCCGAAATCTTATGCTTGGTACTACCGCACCCCAGACACTTTCCTTGCTTCATCCAGCACTCGGCCTCAACATGGTTAACCTTGCCGCAGTATCCACAATTTGCATGAGAAGTGGCGACTTGGCCAGTTCGAGGGTTTTCTTTGCATTTCTTCTCTAATTCTACATTCTGGCGTAACAATTCAATTTTCTCTGCATATTCTTGTTTCCACCGTCCTTCCTAGTGGTCAGCCAATTTCTTTTGAAATTCCACCTTATTTCGGAAAAGGTCCAATTCCTTACGCATTTCTTCCAAAGTTGTCATTTTACTAGTTGGCTTAAGTCAAATGCTAACCTACCAAGCAAATCAAAGGATCAAATGAGTAGCTATGCATAATGGAAGTTCGAGCCAGATTACTCTTTCATTCTTTTGTTTATAGGTCACCTCGAAATATAAATCTTAGCTATTCTCTTCCGAACATGGATGAGTTCTTAAGTCTCCATAAAATCACTACCATTAATTCAAATTACAACCAGATACGGGGACTTTATTCCTTGATATAAAATTTTTCATGTCTTACTTCAATCTTCGATACTTGTCTATGAAGTGGTTTGAAAAGGGATCAAAATCTCGTAGTCCCATTAGTGCCTTATTGTATCCTTTCAAATCAATCTTACTGTCTCAAGGTTAGGTCCCCCGGGAAACCAGGATAGACGACCTTCAAGAATTATTTCATTTTCACACCTCTCCTGGTTCTTAGGTTGGATTATTGGTCCAAAGCTTTGGTACTTAACCAACCGTTCTAGGATATCAGTCGTATGGTCAATGGTAGGAGTTATGTAGGTGTTTTCCTTCATTTCTAGGGTTTCGGTTCAATCCAGCAATCGTTCCCTAATTATCCCCTGGAGCTTGGGATGGCAAAACCCCTCGCCCTCGGTCCCTTTTTACTTATTTGGCCACTCATAACTTTAACAATCATATAAACATGGCATAAAATAAATGCACCTAAACGAAGTTTGAAAAGTGAGACTTTGATCACGCTAAACAAATATGAGAATAAAAGGGAAGACGCTGAGATAATCGGAAATAGTATATCCCCAATCATGGATTTGAAATCATAAAGCAGTAAGGTCAAACATGTCATGAGAAATGTTTAATTGCCTCAAAAGGTAGGAAACATATTGCAACAGGACACAAAATACAACGGCCTTTAAACGAGCGTCACCCTGTCTATCTTTGGCAAAAACTATTAAAATAGTTTAAATCACTAAATTAGTGATTGGCAGAACCCAAAAGTCTTCACTACCTCCATAGGATCAATTTCATTTCCAGCACTAGGAGTTTTAGATCTCATGTCCCTTATCGAATATCTTGTCATCCTCCACTCATTCAACCAAGGTAACACACCCAGCCACCGACTCATCCATCCTGTCTTTAATTTCGGGCACTACCCTAACAAGTCGGTTCTTAGCTTTTGAATCTTCTCACTAGGAGCCTTTGTCTCCCTCGCTCCCTAAGTATTTCAATTTAAATTTCAGGAATCCTAGTAGTCTAGGCATCCGCAATTGTCCTCAGTTCTCGATCATCCCTGCGAATCACTCTAGTTTCCTCAGATAGCCACTTCCAATGATCGACCACTATTAACACCCCACTATTTGGGCTCGAGCAAGTCCTTTGAAATTCACATGAAGTCCTAGTCCAGCAAATTGGACCATTTCTCCAATGCTCTCTTAGGTCACTCTCTCTCGATAGTGGACCACTGGAAGGCGCCCCCGAGACAATTTAATATCACCATTACCTTCTATAGTTTACACTTAAGAGTAAAAGCTCAGGTAGGTCTAAATACACTAAATAAACAAGATTTGATCACTTCATACTATTCCACATGTATCACACCATATCAAGACTTCTTGTCATCCACTAATTCGAACCTAGGTTCTAGTTTTCATTTTCACAAGCAGTCACTTAACTTTCAATCCAATTCCACAGTCCGGCATCCTAAACGTTTAAGCCTAGGATACACTACAGAGATCTAAAGCCTAAGCTCTGATACCAACTGTGACGCCCCCACTTCTCCTTAAGGCGAACCAAAGGGTATCCGCGGGACGCCTGCCCAGCTCTCGCCAGGACTCAAGAAATTTCCGTCCAAGCTTAATACAATACTAGACGTTACGATTAAATATCATAAATACAATCAGTGCGTAAGCATTCAAGCTTATCAATATTCAACATCTGCCCAATCATTACATCGGAATCTCGAAATACATCAATATTCAAAATATACATCAATCACAAGTCTAGCCCCAAAGTGCAACGGAAACCCTAAAACAAGAGTACGCCAAGAGGGGTTTCTCCAACATTTCTCCAAGTCCAATCCTGTTAAGGAAAACAAATCTATAGGGTGAGCTAAACGCTCATGAGGCCAAGAACACACATGCAAGCACATTGTTCAAATAGCAATCCCAAATTTATTGCAAAAACCGTGATATTTCAATAATCAACCATTCAAGCAGGAAAAGTAATCAGAAACAATTCAAGGATATAGTAGCTCTCAGGAGCTAAGTTCCACTCGCTCTGCCGATGTCATTCGTATACCTTCCCGCGTTGACCCTCCTGTCAACCGGGTCGGTATTTCCATTTCCGTAGATCACCACTTACTTCCCTCCGTCCACCGTACACCTCAAGGGCCCACAAGTCATTTATAGGGCGATACTCCACGAGTATGCCAAGCAAGACCTCTCATTAGGTCGAGCTTATAAATCTCATGGCTCGCCCAAGTTCCCGACCAAGCCCATTGCCGGCTTGAGTCCAAGGACGGCCTATGAGTTTGGGCATCCCCCATTCATTTAAAAGTCGAGGAGGTTCACTCCATCGACGTATGTATTCATAACATACCATTGCATTTCAGTCATTCATTCAATACATTTCAATCATTCCTTTGAAATTAGAACGAGTGTGATAAAGTACGCACCCGCCCTTATTTTTTTAAAATTCCCAACAATTACCACAATTAAGCAAGTATCAAGAATTCACACACTTGACACTCACCGAGCAATTCAATAAGAATTGTTTCCTGGGAGTTCAAATGTCCACTGTGAGATCCTCTTGAAGGTCTCCTTGTGCGTCTGGCAATTAATAGTGGATAATCACACAATTAACCCACTTATCAAGAAGATTGTACACTAGTACAATCTAAGGATTATTTCGCAAAAGGAACCTCAATTACACGTAAATCGAGGTTCAACTTGCCTTTTATTATGTACAATATTATTTTAGTTTTTATCATGAAAATCGTGAGCAAAACGTTTAAGAATATCAAAAGAATAAAGAGTTCTTGAAAAACTCTATTTCTTTGAAATTGGAAAATTTTCAGTTTTATTATGAATCTTTGAAAAATCGTAACTCGCTCGGCATAAGTCGAGAATTGGAAAACTTTATACCGTTGGAAACCTCTTAGAAAGTACTATAAGTTCCTAGAAGATACTTTTCCATGAATTGAAGTGGAAAGTGTTCAAAAATGAGCTTGAAGATGCAGGATTGGTTTACAAGGCAGAATTAAGTTGGATTTTGGCCAAATTTGAAAATTCGGCACGATTCACACGTTGCAAACCAGCCTCTGAAATTTGTCACTCAAGTAGTGTTGCAAGTGAGGTGTATAACAAAATAAGCGGATCAAGAATCGGAGTTTCGAGTACCGAGATACGGTAGCCCGAAGTTAGGGAAATTCAAGACTGGAGAAGAATTTCCAGATTTGATCCTCCAACACTAGAAATTTAATTAGGTATCGAAACGAACTTGGATTGGTACCAAAATTGGCAGTATTTTACTCCCATATGAAAGGTACCGCTCTATCAAATTTCAGGGGAAAATACCTTCCGAAAGATAGTTAATTAGTGAACCAAAGTTCAGGAAAAATTATAAGGCAATCTGCCTTTAGACTTTCATTACCCATTTCAAAACGTTTAATCAAGCAAACTATCCAATCATGGTTCATTTGTGAAATAAAGGCCTAAGAAACATCCATAATGCCTTTGGTAAGTGTTTAGTATCAAGAACATCAATTAACAAGTTCACTCCAAGATCTTGTTCCAAACCAGTCCAAATATTAGGGTTTTTCCAAAACAGGGCAGTCCTCTTGTTTTGGTCACAATTCAGTCAATTTAACTCGGAATCGAGCATGGCTTACGCCGTTGGAAAATAAATTCATAGGGTTAAACTTTCACAGAAGAAATCGTTACCAAATTTGGCACTCATCTGGTTCAAAATCGGGCATCAAGTTGCTGCCTGAACACTTCATTCCAGATGAACAGAGCAACAGGACAGCGAACTTAAAACATTTGGTTCGGCTTGCTCACAAAGAATCAGAACGTGCATTATATACCAAATTGAATCCAGGAATGTCTAGTTTCAAACGCCACCAACGGTACATGATTTTGACATCCGAGGACAGAGTTATAGCCGAAATACTACCACTGGTCAGAGTCATACGCGAACAGTTTTCCAGATTTGCTAGTTTCTCAAAAAAAAAATTCATTTGCTCAACCAAACCTCAATATTTTCCAATGAAATTTTTCACACATCTAATACATCCTATAAACATCCAATTAAAGCCATTAGATCATTAAAAATTGGCCTTAAAATGGCCGAACATGGCAGGGGCAAAATCGGAAATTTTTGCTTTTTACACCCAATGAAGTTTCTACTAATTACCCACCACTAATGCATCATTTTAACCACTAAACCAACAATATAACCACCATCAATCATCAAATCAGCAACAACAACCCAAGTGTGGGAATTCAAAGAGCCCACTATATCATTTTTACACCATACACAAGCTAACCAAAGGCATGCATGAACTTAACAAGGTAAGATAGCTTCCAAACTTCAAGTTTCCAAGAGTGGATCATCACTTACTTTGGTTTGATGTTCAAGCAGAATTTTCAGCCCTCTTTTACCCAGAAAAACCGTGATTTTGCAGCCTTTTTGTTAGCTAAATCCAACCTCCAAGTAGTTTGCTAGATGATCTCCAAGTTTGGTGAAGATTGGTTGAGGTTTTGGGTTGATTTAGTGAAGAAATTTGTGAAGCAAGAGAGTGAGAGAGAGGAGGGTGATGGCCGGCTGTCTTGGTGAGAGAAGATGGAGAGTGATCAGATTTCTTTTAGCTTCCAAGAGAAGATTAAATGAGTGGTGTAAATTCACCCAAAAGTCAACTCTCATTAGGGCTCGTTTGGCATGTTTTAGGCTCGATTTTCTCGTGCGTTTGGTTCACTAGTGCACTGAACCTCCAATGCATTTATATTCATGTAAGTATTATTCACTCTTAATTGTCCCGAAATAAGGTTCTAAAGTCCCTCAAATAAAGTCGCGCGTGTGAAAACGCGTACCATCAAATTTAACGTTATAACGCGAAACTTCCGAGAAATTCTTATAACGATTGCACTACTAACTATCACTTGAGTATTTACTCATAAGATTACCTATTTTAGGACCATAGTATAAGTCTCCAATATTCCAAGCTTATTGTGCTACTACGCGGATAAAATCTCCAAGCACTATTCACTATTTTTACTAAACGCACTCCAGGAAATTAATTCTTGAAACAAGTCACTTTAAAAATATAACGAAGCTATATTTCCACGTAATTAGGTTCAATAGGTCTAGAAAATAATATTCGGAATAAATCAACAAGTAAATAATTAAATAAGCTCAAATTAGGGTTTTAATAGGAGTTTTACGAGTTCTCACATGCGTCGAGTATTAACTCCTCAAATCTCCAATAAATTTGTATCCATGCGTCTTTTGGAAAACTATCCACGCGTGAGTAGTATATGCTCACTTAGAACTTATTCACCTTTAATTCTCGATTAACTTTTCTTAATATGCTATTGTCCGTTCTTAATTTCCCCAGGATAATCGTACTCTCGAATACAATATCACCTTGAAACACTCGCGTTCATTATTTCCCACTTAAACAATCCTCCGAAAATTGAAGTTGTTAACGGGACATTTTAAAAGCATAATGAAGACATTATTCCATACGAATGGATTTAAAATGGTCGTAATAAATTATTTGGGAAAAACAGGTGGATAAATACTTAATTAAACTATTAATATTCGATAAAAATAAGAATTTTTTTTTTCGGGTCCTCACATGATGACTCTCTGACGACGTTCGGACGCAGGGTTCGGACGTCCGACAGGCTAACGGCTAGTTTTGACAGCATTTAATATTTGATCGTTGGAGAGCCTTTTGGAGCCATTTCTCACCTTCTATAAACACCCCAAAGCACAAGAAGACAAGGGACTTTTGCCAACACAAAATACAAGCTTACAACTGAGATTTTTGAGTAGAAAGATTCTTTGTTGGTTGTATAAGGGGTTGGGGAAGTTGGGTTGTGAGGTTGCTCAAGTGAAGGTTACTCTCTAGGAGGAGTAAAACCTTGGTGAAGGTAAACCTATCACTTGAAGTGGTAAAACCTTGGTGAAGGTTGCCTCATTTTTATAAAATAGTTCTTAATTGGGTGAGTGATCTTTCAAGTGTAGGTTGTTGAGGGTTAACTAGAATAGTTGTAAAACTCCTTGGCTCAACCAAAGTGTGTTTGGGGTGAGGAAGGAGTGAGCCTTCACTTGTACATCTTGGTTAGCATCGCCATCTATTGAAGAGGCTATTGGATTGATATTTGGTTTGCATTTCTTATCTTTTCTCTTTAATTAAGTTTTCTTTATTGTGCTTAAATTTGATATATCTTTGTGCATCATTGTGAAATTGTTTGTACTCATTGGGTTGCACCAGGCCTTACAGGAGGTTTTATAACCTAACTTCGTTCTTCACATTGTTTAGAATTGCCAAGCATACATACAATGTTGCATTTTCAGTATATTCAGGTGAGTTTTGGTGATAACATGTTTATAAATGCTCATGGACTCATTTGATGTGCATAAATGCCCAAAAGTGCCATTTTGGTGTAACAATGCAAGAAAATGATCAAAGAACCTCACCCCTCGATTTTCAATGAAGCTGTGTTTGATGTGTTTTGAGAGATTTGATATTGTATTTTGGGTATTACATGTGCGTGGGAGATTAGAATTGATAAAAAGTTAGTCCAAAGCGTGTTTTGGAATTGGCCGGAAAAGGGGGAAAAAGTTTGAAAAATTGCAGTTTCTGCAATTAGTGCAGAGAAATACAAATCTGAGCTCGGATCCGAAAAACCCAGTTGGATCTGACCGCGGATCTTTTAATCCGAGCTCAGATCTAAGAAATTCCAGACATATACGACGGCTCGTCTGTGCTTCTGGCGGTGAGGATCCGAGCCACTGTCGGATCCGAAGGCATTCAGAACGGATCTGACCTCGGATCAGTTCGCGATATGAATGGAACCGCGGGCTCGGTTCCTCACTTTTCAGCTTTCTTCTCCTTCTCTCTCACCAAAACCCTAACCCTCCTTGACCAATCTTCCATTTTGCCCATTAATCCTCTGAAATTTCACCACAAATACATCCCAAATACTCTTGTGAGCATTAACCCTGAGTTTTTTGAAATCAAAAACATCAATTTGGTGAGTTTGATCTTCAAAAACTAGAATTGGGGCTGCACTGTACTTCCTCAATTTGGGGGCTAATTTGGGCTGTTTTGGGTTCAATTTTTGCATCATCATCTTCCTTTATCAACACTCTACACATTTGAGGTAACAATTTTCAACTTTCTTTGAAATTTTACATTTCTCAATTCTTAATTTTTAGTATTTTTCTAAAAATAACTCATGCACATATGTTGGATTTTATTGCTATAATTTTGCTACATTGTGGTAGTATATGTCATTGGAAATGCTTGTTTGTTTAGAATTGAGAAATTTGTTAATATGGTGATAAATTTTGTATAATTTTTTTCATGAAAGGACATTATACTTTTGTTGACAATTTCTTGTTTCTTTGTATAATTGGCATTTCACTATTTGAAATGAAGTTCATTTTTATGCAAGTGGATGAAAAATTGTAGCAAGTATAGTGGATTGTATGTATTGCTTTGAGGGAAATAGACAGAAGCTGAAAAGTGTTTGAATTGAGGATGTTTTTCTTGGTGACACAAGGAGATGTTGTGTTCAATTGCTGATTAAGGCTTAATTTAATAGCACATTGTCTTTGATGGTCCATTTTACTTTGAGATACTATTCTATGCTTGCAAATGGTTTTAAACCTCACACATTGTATTTATCATGTGAGGGTTGATATCCTTATTGAAAATATATCTTCTAAATGTTAAAAGTGGATTTCAGAATGTGTTAAGCAGAGTATTTGCTACAATTTGTTGATTGTTGGCAGGGAGTTTTGTCCTTTTATAAGGGGAAACTCTGCCGAAATTTTTCAAATTACTTTTCAACATTTTTTTTTGGAATGTATTTTCAAGGAATTTAGATTGCTTTTAATGTGCATTGATCTTATTCTTAATATAGGCACAATGGCTCGCACAAGAAGGGCTATTATTCGCACTCCTTCGCCCTCTTCAAGCGAGGAGCGCACTTCCTCACATGAAGAGTTGCCTGAGGAAGAATCTCTTTCGCCTGAGCCACTACCTCGGTCTCGCCGGAAGATCGCATCCACTAGGCGCGACGAGCTGCTTCCAGATTATGACACCTCTAGATTCACGTCACTCGAGAATCAACAGTGGTACGAAGTAGGCTTGGATAAGAAAATTATCATTGAAAAGCACCTGTCACTGGAGGTGGATGCGCACTACCACATCTCTACGGCATTCAAGCGACTCGGATGGGAGAAAATCCTTCAATTGCCCAAGCACTACTATCCCAATCTGGTCTGGGAGTTCTACGCCAATGTAGAAAACAAACAGAGTCACAGTGGCAATCTCATCGTCTCCTGGGTTCGAGGAAAGAGAGTGGCTCTTAATCGGGATACAGTCGCCAAAATCGTCAAACTCAAAGACGAAGGAGTGGATGCTAAATTGACTAAGGAATTCAAGGCACGAGACCCTTGGCAGGTAGGAGAAGTGGTAGCACGTCTAAAGGGTCAATATAGGGAGCGAGGAACTTCAAAGAAGCTCACCGTATATGCCGACTCCTTCGAGCATAGGTACCACTTGATCTTCTATCTCTTCGCCTTCAATGTGGTACCCAAGAGGAGTGGAAAACATGAGCTTTGCAATAGTGACCTCTACTTCTTAGATAAGACGATGCATGGTGTGGGTGAGCAGTTGACTGGCATTCCTTTGCCCAGCATCATCATTAGTTACATGTGGACCATAGCTCGCATGAGGGCTGTTGAGACTTGTTTTGGGTTCCCTCGACTGCTATCCCTCATTTTTGAAAAGCTCAAGGTTCCTCTTGGAACTGAGCGAGCCATTGTCACCAGGTCCGTCAACGAGGTCAGTGCCTCGATACTCAAATCCTTGAGTATCTCTACAGATTTTGGAGCTGCCCTCATTCGAGTCACTGGAGAAGCTTCGACTTCTGCTCAGCCCCCACCTCACACTCAGCAGGAACTAGAAGCTCAAGAGACGGAGGCACAGTAGACTCTTCCTGTGAGAACCCTCATTTTTAAAGCACAATTTCCCCAAATTAATTGCCTTATTCTAGGAATCACGTCATTGATCAGTCGGTTGCTGGTAGCAGCAGTGGTGTACAACATGATCCCATACGCGCTGGTCAAGTTGAGCTGCAACCACTACCCCTACCCTATATTCAAACCTGTTTTTGCTCCACATTTTGTAAATCCACCTGTGGAGGCTTTCACATATCCCACTCATGACCTATCACATATGTGAGAACCCGAAAATTTTCACATTTTTTTTGAGGCATTATTTTATTTTTGCCTCCATTTTTATACTTGCCTTTAAAATCTTAATGTTTCTATGCATTTTTATAATCAAGTACAGTTTCAAAAGTATTTTCCTTGTATAACTTTGTATATGTTAAATTTGAAACGCATTATAGATGTGGACCCGCTAGTGCGATAAAATTTTGGCGATTACGTGATTTTTGTGCTAAGTGTTATTATTATACAAGGTGCTAGAGTTAATTGCAAAGATTAGAAGTGGTTGGGGCCATAGTGTGAGGATTAGCAAAGTAAGGGTACTAGTAATCCAAGAGCTTCTAGGCTTTTCATATGCTCAAGTTTGATTGGTGGACAAAAAGGCATACTTTGACCATTGGCTTAAATATCTTCTAAGCTAGTAAATCAAAAGAAATACAAAGCAAAAAACTAACAGAAATAGAGAGAGAGGGCTGAGAGTAAGAGAGGGAGAAGAATGAAGAGAGTTTCCAGTTTCCAACCTTGAATCCAACATCTTGAGTGAAAACAAGAAAAAACTAAACTGATTAATCATTATTTTGGAAGCTTGGGAAGCTTAAGGAACCAAAAATTTCAAGGAGTAGTGGAGGATCACTCTTGCAAGGTCTTGTCTTGAGGTATAATGGCTGATCACTCTTTCTTTCTCCATTAATCATGATTAAGTTGGGTATTAATGTTAGAGTTGTGCTTGTGATGCTTGTTTTAAATGGTTTTGATGATTGGAGGGAGGAATATTGAGTTAGGGTTTTGATTTATTCACTCATATTTCTTGTGGGTTAGGTGTTATATGGTGTATATATATGGTATATAATCTTGTAAAGGAGAAGGTAGTGGTAATTTTAAGGTAAAAATGTGAATTATAGCTTGACTATAACAAAAGTCCAGATTTCTGGAAATTCAAGCTTCAGTTCTGCCCGGTTCCAGTTCGTGATGTTAGAGGCCGAATTAGGCTTAGCATAAAACATGAAATTTGTAGAGAATGATGTTTTATAGTTGCCTACAAAATTTCAGCTCGATCCAAGCACTGTATCATGTGAAATGACTAAAATACCCTTGACTGCCCATGAGCCCTATTTCGAGCCTAGATTTCTATTTTCGTGGAGTTTTCCATTTTTGACCCTAAAAATGCATGGTTTGGCTTTGGAGGTCTCATAATAAATGTAGCGTTATGTCTTGGCTTCGAAACGCCATAAGATTCATTTCAATCCGATAAGGGTAGCTTCAGTTATGGATATTGTGGAAAAATGTGTATTTGATAGTTTATGATATGTATGTGGCTGATTTGAGATGAAATGGTGTTGCTTGTAGGATGGAAAAGTAAGGAAATTAAGGGGATATGCTATCCGATCTTTGAAAGCATTTGATTGCTTTGAGTTTGAGTTGAAGGGCTTGGATTTGCTCAAGGAATTGTCTATAATGGAAGAGGATTATGAGCCGTGGAGGTGAGTAATCCCAAAACTGTCCCAAAGTTACTTTTGAACGTTTTATTGCATTATTTACTCGATTGCATATCATGTGTGCTTGCATGTGAGTTCATGACATGATTTGGCTTCAATGAGTTTTTGGGGAGTCTTGTGCTGAACACCAACGTCTCCACCACTGTTCATGTTCATCTTGAGCACCAAAGGGCTTCCTCTTACTGTTAAACGTTAAGTGATCAATTTGAGCGTTGGGTGTTTGGATACAATTATTTCACTGGCTCACGAGAGCAATAAACGTACATTGGATTTCTGATTCATGACATCATTGAAATGAACGATTGTGAAACTGATTTGATAACTAATTTTACTGGTTACTCGCTGAGCTTCTAGTTCACGCCAAAATGTTTTATTCCCCTCCACAGGGCTCGAGGCGAAGGAAGCAATTGTATTAAAGTTCTCTGGGGTCATGATTGGATTATCTCCTGTTCAGTTGAAGTTTTACTTTTATCCTGTGCAATAGTTGAGACTGCGATTGTACTTGTAATTATGTGAGAACTGGGGACCTTTGTCTTATTCGGGAAAGTTGTATTACTTTGATCTCTTGACGTTTTAGTTGATAGCGCAATTGATTAGATTCGCTTCGCTTTTGATATTTAAATGTTGGAACATTTGATGTATATTTGAGATTTATCTTGTAATTTATTTGAGCACTATAGTGACTGACTGAGTCCTAGTGAAAGCTGGGCAGGCGGTTCGCCGAACCTTTTGGTTCGCTTTAGGGGGAGGTGGGGTTGTCACAACATACCTAAACACCCAATATCCGCATCAACCCTCCTCACACTCAAAAAATCATGCAACTAGCCTTGGCTAGGTCGAAAGGGTGTCTTGGATCTTATCCTTGCTTTCCCTTTCTTCAAATGTGACTCCCGAACACTTTTCTCTGATTTCCGAAGACTTGGTACACCTTAATTCAATACCAAGTGGCGATTCCTATTTTTCATTAAAAACCCTTTTCAAACTATTATTTTTGGGTCAAAAATCGTCGCACTTTAAGTCCCATTTTAGGCCCATTTATTTTTCTAAAAAATCAAAATTCATTTTTAATCAAAATTAAATAAAAAATTCATTTCTTTATTCATTTTTAATCAAAAGCTCAATTTTCACACAACATAAATCAAAATCCATTTTTAGAAACTCATTTATTTTTCATTTAAAAATGGGGCGCGACGGTTTGGCGACTCCATTGGAGACTGAGAGAGTCCGAGCATTTGATTTAGTCAATCTTTTTCTTTTTTAACCTTTTTATATATTATATTTGGAGGTTTAGGGTTGCATTTTCTTTTTTTTTAGGATTTATTGCATCTAACACACAATCTTCTCAAATATCCACGTATGCGATCGTTTATGTGTTTAATTTTCATTTGTGTTTGTATTTTGGGTGGGGGAAATTAGTCACCCAAGAACTTTTACCCACTTTAAATGGTATTCAATCCTTCCCTCCAATAGGAGCACTTCAAACATACATACGTTTTACTTTTATAAACCCTCATTTTTTTTTTACTTTTAGTGGTTGTCACACCACTCCACCCATTAGGATTAGGATAGATCCACTTGGACATGTGGCCGAGGCACGACGTACGCATAGTAATGTTCGAGGGATCACTCAAACCACCGACTCTTAGGCCTTAGGATTGATGACCCTTTGCCTTTGGTCTGAAGGTTTGGGGACCAAAAGCTTTATTGAGTCTAGATGCATTAGTGAGCCCAATCTCATGTATCCATGTTAGATATCACCTAGGATAGAGTCGACCTTACCCTAATTAAGAACACTAGACAAGAAGGAAGGAATTCCACCCCTCTTTCCTTACTTCGCTTTCTTTTCGCCTTCTATATCATCTAATTGCCCCAACATGTTACGTGTTATTTGTTGAACTAACATTTTCTTGTTTTCTCGTCTTTTGCATTCACAAATGCTAGAAAATAAGAGATCTGGCATGATCTTCTTTTAGAACCTACCCTCTTAGATAGGCTATTAACGTTTGAAATTTCGATGTATTGCATTTGTAGGTTAATAATTGCACATCATTCTAGGCTCACCCTGGCATACGAAGGGTCCTTTAGGTTAAGTTTCATTTGAAATTGCATATTTAATTATTTTGATAAATTGGAATCATGCATCAACCTTAAAAGGGAATGCCGCATAGGGAATCCCACGATAGGAATAAGCCACCTTGTGTCTCGGATATGTAATCCAATGAGACTTGCATGTTTATATTTCTTGTACCGTTCAAAGGAGTAGTGCACAAGGTAAAGTAGAATCTGATCTTTTCGAAGATAATGGAGCAACTTTTGCACATTAGAATATGAGCATCTAACAATCATTTTTTTGACCATTTTAACATAGTTGGTAAAATTTCCTTGCGTAAAGGACATTAATTTGAAGAAATTCATGAATAATTCCTCGTTGTTGGGACGGTAAATACATTGAGTTCAAATCTTGATTTTAGAAGGCTCATAGACTAATGCATTACAAAAATTTGTGAGTTTTAAAACAACCAATGGGTAGACAATTCAATTGGTTTTGGAAAAAACCATCAATTTTATTTAATCCATTTGAATCGATTATTTATTTATTTTTAATCCATTTGACCAATTTCATCCAATCCATTTAATCAATTCATTCATTTTTAGGGCAATCCAGTCATTTTGAATAAATAATTAACTCCATTTGATTAGTTCATTCACTCTTAGAGCAATTTAGTCATTTTTTGAATAAATCATTAATTCAATCCATTCATTCATTTTTAGGACAATTCAGTCAATTTTTGAATAAATCATCAATTTTATCCGACCCATTTGACCCGTTTAGGTTCACCGAATAAACTAGTTGAGGCATTGCAATCCTTTCAGGGGTAGGCTCTTTCACTCATCATTTTATGTGTCGATCAAAGCAAGCAATCCATTCGGACTTTGTCCTCATTTTGTTAGGACAAATGTCTCTTCTCACTACAATTGGTCAAAGTTTTCAAATTGCTTTTCACTCGAATCACAATAAGTTGATCGGATTCATCAGGTATTGTATGTGCCTACCCTAGAGGATTGCATTCTCATGTTAGGCCAACCCTTGGCACAAAAGGGTTCCCCAATAGGACGTGCATCCGAATTACTTTAATTTTTACTAACTCGCATCTTTTTCTTTTTCTTTCTTTTTCGTCAACAGCTGGTCAAGAGAGGAATTTAAATAGGGTTTTCCCTAAATTTTTTGATAATTGCTGTAGACACCAAATTTTTGGTGTAATTTCATTTACTGTTTATTTTTTTTTTTATTTGTCGTGTTAGTTTTATTCGATTTTTAGTTTTTAGTTTATATTTTTATTTTTATTTTTTTTAAGTTTTTAGCATAGAATTTCTTGAAATAAAAAAAGAGAAAAAGGAAAAATCGTGAAAAAATGAAAAAAATGAAAAATCATAAAAAAAAAGAGAAAAAAAGGAAAAGGAAAAGGAAAAACATTCAAAAAATATGTTTTAGTCATTTTGTTTTATTCATTGCTTTCTTGGAAAAAATGAAAAAAATGATAAGAATGAAAAATGAAACAAAAAAGATGGAAAAATGGCCATTTTTGTTGTTTTTAGTTGTTTAGTTTTTAAATTATTTTCATTATTATTATTATTACCTGGTTTTTGTCAATTTGTTATTATTATTATTTATATTTTATCATTTCTGTAGGTGAAAGTTAAAAAAAAAAGGAAACGCGACTTGAAAGCTGCGTTTTGGTCGCAGCTTGCAAGGAAGGACTCAGGGCAGCTCCTTAGCTGCAATTTAGGAGAGATGGCCGAGAGAGTTTAGGGTTGATGTTCCGTATAAAAGCCAAGAGAGGTTGATAGCCGCAGGAGGGAGGTTTTTCATCAGGGTGAACGGCAAAAGAAAAAGAAACAAGAGAGGTTTGAGGGGAGAGGAGCTACGGCTGAAAGAAGAAAAACGGAGGCCAGAGGGCAAAAGAAAAAAGGGGTCTTCGGTAAAGGAGAGATTTTAGAAACCATCGAAGAGGCTTGAGAACAGGGGAAGAGCAAGGGGCTGAAGAAAAACAGAAAAAAAAAAAGCAGAGAAAAGCTCTCGGTTGGCGGCAGGTTTGGCAGAGAGGGGGCCGAAGGAAAAAACTGAAAAAAAACAAAGGGGAGGGACTGGAGTCTAAGGCAACGGAGAAGGCAAAAACAAAAACAGAGAGAGGAACGGCTAGGGATTGAGAGGGAAAGTTTGCGGAGAGCAGAAGGAAAACTGAGAAAGGTGGGAGCTTGAAGCTGAGAAAGAAAAAACAAGCAGGGCCGTGTGGCGGTGTCACCTGTTTCCTCCTCTTCCGAGTGCCGACGTCTCATCTGAGATTCGATCAGTAGTAGCAGCTGCAGCAAAGGCTCCCGACAGTTGCCTCAACAGCCTAGGAAGTTCATGGACCTTGGCCAACGGCAGCTCCCTTCCAGTGGCCGAGAGGAGGGTCAAGGGGGATGTAATCCGTCGTTTTTCATTTCAGCCGGATTGGGTATGGCATCACACTTGTTAAAATTTCCTGCTCAACTTGTTCTTCATTTTTTCCTTCTGAAATTTTTTGCCTTTAACTTTTGCAACTCATTTGGTTGGATTCTACTGGTTGATGAATGTTTTAAGTGTAGTTTATGGGTTTGAGTGTATAAATGTGGTGTCATCCTTGGGTCCGAACCATTTGAGAAACCCAACAGGTTGCAGTTTTGTTTAAATTCGCATGTCCTGGGCTATCGTGTTTGGTTCCTTTTAACAAGGATGAATTCATGTTCATGTGAACGTTGAAGTTTTAGGGAATCTTGGGAATAAATTTGCTGGTTTTGGTGTGGAACTGTGAGTATTGTTTGAATGAGCTATGAAAATGGTGGCTGGAAAAGTTGTAAAAACTCCACGGGAAAGATGAAGGGGATAAGAAATGTTGGGTTTGCATATTTGGGATCTGAAATACTTGAATCACATTCAAATGTTTGCTGGGAAAAATAAACAACCAAGTTGCCGAACCAAATTGTGATGTTGGTTTGAAAACTATCTAATCAAGGTTGTGCTCAAAATCTGGTTGTGAACAAACGAAATTGCAGCAGACCTTTCTTTCAATCGCAGTAGCAAATCTAGAATTGAATATAGCTTGGTATGAACCAGAAACTCCAAATTTTTTTTTTCGTTGTTCTGAATCTTCATGGTGTTGAGTTCATGGGGTCCTATAACAGCTTGGAAGTCGAATCTTTTTCTTGTTAAAATCTTTTGTTTCTGCCGCATGCAGTTGCTGAAACTCCCAAAGCTTCAGCTGGCTACCGAAAGTCTCTCTTTTGCTGCAGAAATGTTTCATACGCCTTGCATGAAGTTGTTTAAGCTGTCCAAAGTTGCATGTTTATCATCTGACCTTTGATGTCTAGATCTACAAGTTTCATGTTGCAAAGTGAGAGGATTGTGTGGGAGTTTTGTTTGGATTTGATGGCATTTGAAAACTGGATTTTATGAAGTGCCGAATTGCAGAAAGCTTTCAGCAGAAATATTTTGTTGCAAAATGCTTTCACGCCACTTTTGCATGGATTTGCATGGAAATTTTCCTAAAAAATTGCCCTTTGACCCCTCATGTCCCCCTTTGCTCTATAAGGGCCCAATAATGTTTTAAATTCTTGCAATTAGGTCCTAAAACAATTGCACCTTAACCTCCATGTCTACCTTAGTTCTACTATGGCCCGATTACTTGAATTATTTGATCAATCTTGCTGCTCTATAATCTTAATTGTTGTTGGTATGTTTTGGTTTGACTATGGGATATGATTTGTAAGAAGTTTTAGGAAGAGTTCAAAGGGTTTCAAGGACTTTATCTAGATTTATGGGGTAATTTGACTTTTATGTGGAATTTGGATGTTTTGATGATTTAATCAATAATTGGAGCATTATTTCATGAGTATGGGGTGTTTAAGCATCTAAAGGCTTCTAACAGTTCAATTCCATATTTATGTGATTGTTTGTGATTACTTGCCTTTTTCTTTGCCCCTGGACCCTTGAAATTCCTAAAAGTGTTTGATTAGGCTTGAGTGCTTGATTAGTGTTCGCAATTGAGTCCTTGGTAGCCTCAACTTTGCAATTCGATTGCCCGTTTGCTTTCATTTGTTTAGGTGGTACCTAATGCATGAATTTGTGAACTTTATGATCAAGCGAGCTTGTGTTTGTTTATTTTCCCAAATAAAGTGGTATCTTGACCTTTTTATTGTTTTGAAGCCATTTTTTTTTCATTCGGACATCGTTCAAAGGGGGCGGTATAATTTCTTTTATCCCTTTTTGTGTCTCTCCTATGTGATCCAACGTGCTAAGTGAGAATTGCATGTCTACTTTTCTTTCCTAGCCTTTCCTTAATTCCTTTCATTTATGTCGTTTACTTTCATTTTCATTAAGTTTTTCTTTTAATGGGGTATGTGTACACCTCTTGGCTTGTAATAGATAGGGCTTTGGCGAGCAATTTGGTCCATTTTCCCCTTCCCCTTTTGTTTTAGTTAGTGAATGTAATAAGTTCATTAGCTTGGTTGCATGCCTATGTGTTACGTGTTACTTGCTTTATTAGGTTTTGCATCTAGTCAAGCATGTTAAGTGCTACGTGCTACGTGTTTATGAGTGTTTGGCATGTCTACTAGCTTTCCGTAGTGTAGATGAATGTGATGGATGAATGTACGTTTCCACTAGTCCAATGCTAGTCGGAATTCATAGAATGGGCTAGTCCAACGCTAGACCCTTAGGGATTTCCCCTCGTTAGTACATGTTTGCATGTTTCACTTCATTTCATGCATTTTTTTTAGTTTTATCATTTTGCATGCCCCTCGAACCCCTTTTCCCTCCATTTTAGGATTTTTGCATTTCATGCTAGCTATAGGGTTCATTTGATTGAGAGTCCCCTTAAATATGGGATATAGACGAGTGTGGCTTTTTCTAAGCCTTAGCACGCTTGTATCCTCTCTATCAAAGGGCAAATTGAGTCACGATTTAGGTCTCCCCGTACCCATTATGCATGAATTCCCTAGGTTCATGCATCCACTCTATCATTACACTTTCATTTTTTCCTCCCATTTGCACACGTACACCTTTTATCCCTTCACTTGCACACGAACACTTTGTCTCATTTGCACATATGCATTTTTTATCCCTTCACTTGCACACAAACACTTGTAAATACATTTGCACACCTCCACTTACATCCTACTATTTTTATTATTTTCCTCACTTCACATACCCTCACATTGCATACATGCATTCCATTCATTTGCATCCCACTCGCATTATTCGTGACTTCTTCAAAAGGATCGTTATTGGGCTTCACAATTAATGTGATTGGCACCATTCAACCTTTGAAGGGAAATTTCCCCCAATACCCCTAGGTCTAGGGTTTGCATTCATGTAGTACATCCAAATGTAATAAATTCTTTGGTTAAAACAAGAACATCTTTGATTAAATCACGCAACTAGCCTTGGCTAGGTCGAAGGGGTGCCTTGGATTTTTATCCTTGCCTTCCCCTTCGTCAAATGTGACTCCCGAACCTTTTTCATTGGTTTACGTGGACTAGGAGTCGTTTAAAAGGGGTTTCTTACAACTTTTTCCTAAAAAATTCATTTTTTAGGTGACTTGGTATACCTTAACTCATTACCAAGTGGCGACTCCCATTTTTTCAAAAACCCTTTTTAAACTATAATTTTGGGTCAAATCGTCGCATTTTCAAACCCCCATTTAGACCCATTTTTCTTTTAAATCATGATTCATTTTCCAATCACAAAATACATTTTTTAAACCATATTTATTTTTTCTATCAAAAAAATGGGGCGCGACAATTGCAAACATATTTACATAAAGAAGCCCCATCATTACATGGTCACAAAGCCGAGGTTCAAGAAATAGTGTAAATATGAATACACATCCTGAATCGTCTAAGGTGTTAAACAAATTTCAATGAGTTAAGCATGGAGATGACTGCACAATGGCACGTGATTGATCAGTTGGTTGCTGGTTGCAGCAGTGGTGTACAACATGATCTCTTACGTGCTGGTGAAGTTGAGCTGCAACCACTACCCCTACCCTATTTTCAAACCTGTTTTTGCTCCACATTTTGTAAATCCACCTGAGGAGGCTTTGACATATCCCACTCATGGCCTATCACTTACCTATACACCCAATATCCACATCAATCCTCCTCACACTCAAAAAATCATGCAACTAGACTTGACTAAGTTGAAAGGGTGCCTTGGATCTTATCCTTGCCTGCCCTTTTTTTAAATGTGACTCCTGAACACTTTTCTTTGATTTACGAAGACTTGGAGTCATTTAAAAAGGGTTTTTTCTCTACTTTTTTAAATTTAAAATTCATATTTTTAGGTTACTTGGTACACTTTAACTCAATACCAAATGGCGACTCCTATTTTTCATTAAAAATCCTTTTTAAATTATTATTTTTGTGGCGACTCCTATTTTTCATTAAAAAACCCTTTTTAAACTATTATTTTTGGGTCAAAAATCGTCGCACTTTAAGTCTCATTTTAGGCCCATTCATTTTTCTAAAAAATCAAAATTCATTTTTTAATCAAAATTAAATCAAAAATTCATTTCTTTATTCATTTTAATCAAAAGCTAAATTTTCACACAAAATAAATCAAAATCCGTTTTTAGAAACTCATTTATTTTTCATTTAAAATTGGGGCACGACAGTTTGGCGACTCCATTGGAGACTTAGAGAGTCTGAGCATTTGATTTAGTTAATCCTTTTTTTCTTTTAACCTTTTTATATATTATATTTGGAGGTTTAGGGTTGCATTTTCCCTTTTTTAAGGATTTATTGCATCTAACACACAATCGTCTCAAATATCCACGTATGCGATTGTGACAGCCCCACCTTCCCCTAAGGCGAACCAAAGGGGCCTGCCCAACTCTCGCCAGGACAAACGGTGTAGTTTAGAGCGATCTATTTCGTTCTGAAACTTATAACGCGCGTAAACAAGGCAAAAGGGCAAAATAACCCAAAATAATAAAAAAAATGAAATTCGGAGTCGGCCATGAATAGTAACCGCCCCGTCAGAACCCAACCAAATATCAAGTAAACATTCACATCTTGAACTTTAGCAATTACAATCCAAAGTGACATAGAAAAGTTTTCAAAAGTGAATATATAGACGGTTTGCCAAATTGAAAGTGAAATCGGCCCTAAAGATACATTTAGGGTTTCACTTCATATACAATACAAAAGAAATATACATTTAGTTCATTCGGCAACCATCTATCAAGATTCATTCCAAAAGAGTCATATTCCTGTAAGGAAAACAAAAGGAACGGTGTGAGCTAATTGCCCAGTGAGATACTATCACTTACGCACCCCAAGTGCATATAAGCATCAAGCTTTCATTCAATATAGTAAAAATAAGCAAAGGCACACTTCAAATATGGTGATAAAAGGATACAGATGGCTCTCAAGAGCCCTTTCCTCGTTTGCATTTCTTGATCGGACGTCATTGACTCTCCGTCAATGTTCAAAAGTAACCAACCGTAGACTCCACTTCTCTCCCATTCCTTCCACCTAACATCCCCCTACCGGGCCCGCACTCCAAACACTTGCACTGTGGTATTACTCGAGTATACCGGAATCGAGAGTCTCTCATACTACAAGATTCCTTATAACTTTACCCAAGGCTCATTAATTGTCACGACCAAGCCCTTGCCGGCTCGATTCAATCAACTACCAATGGGGTTGAGCTCAATGATAACATTTGTAGTCGTTGGATACTCGTCCGATCGACACCAAGTCAAGTACTTTCATTTCATGTAACATTCCAATAACATGACAACAATGATATAAGGCATATAAGTGAGAGCGATAAAGTACACTTTCACTTCAATCAAGTCACATTCAATTCACTTCAAGCAATTTACATTCATAGCCATATAGTAACACACAAGTGAGTAGTACACTCACCAGGGTCAGTGCAGATACCTCCCAAAAGAGAGCTTTAATTACCAATAAACCCTAAAATAATCAAGGAAAACAATTGAAGGTTCCACTTTCAAAATTGAGTATACAGAATGCACATGTGAGGCTCGACTACCAGTCATATGCCTCGCCAAATAATTACTAAAGCAAGGTGCAAAACATGATTTTTGGTAACAAAAAGGTAACATGAAGACCTAGGCTCAAACAACCCAAAAGCCCTTCGTTCAAATCACAAGTAAATCCAACTAGCCTTCAAGAAAAATTTCGGCAGCATATCCCTTGTTTTTACCTATTTTCCAGCCACCATGGTTTCATTATGTCCTCAAATCAGTCCCAACATCTCGTACAAAAATAATCTCATTCCCAAAAGCCGTTCACTAGGCTTAATGGCATTCAAGTACAAAATTTAGCTAGGAAATAACCGGATATGAAAGTCAAGCCCTAAACTATTCAAATGAACACAATAAGACTCGATTACAAGTCATAAACCAATTTCATATACTACCAAAACAGGGTTCCCTAAGCATACACAAACATTAAAGGAAACCAGAAAATTTGGAAATACAATTAGCTTTGGCCCTGAAAAAAATAGTTTTTGTTCTCATTTTGCGGTAATGGCACCAATTTCACTACAATTATCGGATGAGGGTGCAAGACCCACCATATCAAATCTAAAAGTCAGGGCTACAACATCACAGAAGGTCACTCAACCCAGTTTTGAGTGCAAACAGGTAAAAAATGCAAGATACTACATAAAAAATGTAAAACAGATTCACCAAAATGCATTCTAGCGGAAACATCATAACTCAGGCTCTCCAAGTCCAAATCTAGAAATTCCAAAACCAGATGAAAGCTAAGAAACAGGGATAAATTTCATCAGAAGGCCTCAACAACCAATTCGGAAGCAATTCCAGCCAAAACAACCAATTACAGGCGCAATTCTTACATTCGGGTAAAACCAGAACAGCAATAGTAATTTCGACTTATCTCATTCTACACTACTCCGATTGACCTGAAATTTTGTAGGCACCTCTAAAATGTCATTCCCTACAAATTTCATGTTTTAAACCAAGGCCAATTCGGCCTCTAACTAGGAGCTATAAATTCGGGCAGAATGTTCCTTCATGAACCCTAGGTTTTTCAATTTTCTTCCAAAACAGAAATTACTTGCAATCTTCCACTTTTTCCACCTTCTAGAATCATTGTATACCATTTCCAATAATCATATATAGCCACACAATCATGCTTATATGAAAACAAAAAAATCCCCAAAAATAATAAAACTTCATCATTTCAACCACAAATCAAGAATTAATCCATAAACTTGCATCTTATACTACCACTAAGCATGATTTAAGCATCAATTAAAGGAGGAGGGTGGTTCTTCACAACTTACCTTAAAAACAAGAGAGAGAGAGAGCTATTGATCACCTTAACTTTCCAAATAACTTCACACAACAACTCACAAACACTACTTGAAGAGGTTTTATGGAAGGAATTCAAGATTAAACGGTTAGTTTGTGAGATTGGGCAAGATTGGAGCAAGAAACTTGGAAGCTTTTCTTTCTTTTCTTGTAGGAAGAGGTTCGGCCAAAAGGAAAAGAAGAATGAGGGATTTTTGGTGAATTTTAAGATATTTAAGTCAATTGGTAAGACCATGAATAGTGGTCTTAAGGTTGGACCACTCAAATGGTGACACTTGTCACCTTTTAATAAATGCTCACCAACCTTGTCTCTCTTATATCAATCCACTTAACACCCTCTACTTATCTCTTAACACCCGGTAAATTAATTCCAGTATTCAAAACTTAATCTAGTTGGCCGAATTTTTCCGAACTTTTCGCATTAGTGGGTCCCACGTCCGGTATACACTTTCCATTTCTCAAAATCTATTCGATATTAGAAAAATCATCTAAAAACTATATTTACTCATAAAAATTATCTAGAAAATTTTCCGGATACAGAAAGTGCAGAAAACAAACCATTGAAGATAAGAAAACCTAGAAATATAATAAAACCTAGAAAATGGAAAAATTACGGGTTCTCACAGCGATCATTTATGAGTTTAATTTTCATTTGTGTTTGTATATCGCGTTTGTATTTTGGTTGGGGGGAATTAGTCACCCTAGAACTTTCGCCTGCTTTAAATGGTATTCAATCCTTCCCTCCAATAAGAGCACTTCATGCGTGCATAAGTTTTACTTTTATAAACCATCATTTTTTTTTCTTTTAGTGGTGGTCACACCACTCCACCCATTAGGATTAGGATAAATCCACTTGGACATGTGACCGTGGCATGACATGGGCGTAGCAATGTCTGAGAGATCACTCGAACCACTGACTCTTAGGCCTTGGGATTGATGACCCTTCGCCTTTGATCTGAAGGTTTGGGGACCTGAAACTTTATCGAGTTTAGATGCATTAGTGAACCCAACCTCAAGCATCAATGTTAGATATCGCTTAGGATAGAGTCGACCTTACCTTAATAGGAACACTAGGCAAGAAGGAAGGGATTCCACCCCTCTTTCCTTACTTCGCTTTTTTTTCGCCTTCTATATCATCTAATTGCCCCATCATGTTATGTGTTATGTGTTGACCTAACATTTCCTTGTTTTCTCATCTTTTGTATTCACAAATGCTAGAAAATAAGTGATCTGGCATGATTTTCTTTTAGAACCTACCCTCTTTAAGAACCTACCCTTTTAGAAAATAAGTGATCTGGCTATTGCATGTTTAAAATTTTGATGTATTGCATTTGTAGGTTAATAATTGCACATCATTCTAGGCTCACCCTGGCATACGAAGAGTCCTTTAGGTTATATTTCTTTCCAAATTACATATTTAATTGCTTTGATAAATTGGAATCATGCATCAACCTTAGAAGGGAATGCCGCATAGGAATCCCACGATAGGAATAATCCAATGAGACTTGCACGTTTATATTTCTTGTACCATTCAAAGGGGTAGTGCACAAGGTAAGTTCGAATCCAATCTTTTCGAAGATAATGGAGCAACTTTTGCACATTAGAATATGAGCATCTAACAATTATTTTTTGATCATTTTAACATAGTTGGTAAAATTCTCTTACATAAAGGACATTAATTTGAAGATATTCATAAATAATTCCTCATTGTTGGGACGGTAAGTATATTGAGGTCAAATCTTGATTTTATTTGGCTCATAGACTAATGCGTTGCAATAAAAATTTATGAGTTTTAAAACTACCAATAGGCAGACAATTCAATTGATTTCAGAACAAACCATCAATTTCATTTAAATCCATTTGAATAGATTATTTAATTTTTTTAATCAATTTGACCAAATTCATCCAATCCATTTAATCAATTCATTCATTTTTAGGAAATCCAGTCATTTTTGAATAAATAATTAACTCCATTTGATTAGTTCATTGTAACAGCCCCACCTTCCCCTAAGGCGAACCAAAGGGGTTAGCGGACTGCCTGCCCAGCTCTCGCCAGGACTAACGGTACAGTTTACGTCGTTCTATTACGTTCCGAAACATACCAAAGCGCGCAAACAAGTCAAAATCACTAAATAAAAACAAACGAAAATCGAAGCCGGAATGAATAGTGCAGGACACGTCAGAATCCGGATTCGGTACTGTTCATCCTCGCCAATTTTTTTCCTTTCCGTTTGAAAATCGTGTCACTCCGAAATTCGTCCAAACAACAACCATACATATATATTCAATGGAAATCAACATTTACAAGCCAAATGGCCTACCAAAATATCCATTTAGTTCATACATATACAAGTAGCCATTTACACATCACACATTGGTGGAAACAAAGCACTTAGGGTTTTCACCCTCAAGGAGCTATTCAAAATACATATACATGAGCTCAACTTGTCATTCAACTATCACAATCTTTTCCAAAAGTTTCATTTTCCTGTAAGGAAAACAAATGACACGGAATGAGCTAAAGCCCAGTGAGCAACTATCACAATAGCAGTTAAGATCACATAAGCATAACCATTCAATTCAAGTATGCAATTTCGAAGTAAAGCAAATCAGTGAAAGGATACGGTCGGCTCTCAAGAGCCCATTTCCACGCTTGCAATCTTGATCCAACCTCATTGACTCTCCGTCAATGTTAAAAGTACCAAACCGTAGACCACCCTTTACTTCCAATCCTTCCACCCATCATACCCCAACCGGGCCCGCACTCCATTCAGTCATTTTGGTAATACTCGAGTATACCAGAACCAAGGGTCTCAATACCACAAGGTTCCCCGTGGCAATTCAATCTTCACGACCAAGCCCTCGCCGGCTCGATCCAATTGACTACCAAACGGGGTTGAGCTCAGTAATACAGTAAGGTCGTTGGACATCGTCCAAACAACACCAAATCAGTTTCCATAAAATGGAATGCAATAACTCATATATCAAGTTCAGTAAGACAATGAAACAGTGGACAATCAGTGATACTATCAAAAGGGGTGAGGGCGGTCAAGTATACCCTCACCTTAATCAATTCCAATATCCAAGTAAGCCTTCAAGGCATCACATATACATTTAGCAAAGCCACATAATAACATTTAAGTGAGTAGTATACTCACTAAGTAAGAAAATGGTGTTTCATACACCGTGGTCACCAATCCGCCGTGAACTACCGCCACGTCCTAGAATCACGCAAACAAATGCAATGATACTCGATACGAGTCGCAAAACAATGCTAAACATAATCCCCAATAGGGTTTCATATGCATAATTAGGCATGAAAGCAAACCAGAAATTAAGAAATGGCCTTAACTTAAGCCTTGATAGAAAAACCGTGTTTGACCTTATAATGCGGTAATGGCGTCAATTTCACTACGGTTATCGGTTGGGGGTGTAAGACCCACCGTTTTGAAGCTATGAAACAGGGCTACAACAATGTAGAAGGTCACTTAATCCAGTTCCTAGCTTAACTAGGTCAAAAATACCAAATACTAAACCAGAATTACCAAAACAGGTTTGCAAATCACACAAAACTGTAATCCGTATAACTCAGTCCACACAAGTCCAAATGCCGAAATTCCAAAGGCATATGTTAGCTAAGACATCCAGCTACATTTCATCAGAAGACACCAACAACAAAATCCAAACCAATTCCAGTCAAAATGGCCAATTACCAGTACAGTTTTCGCATTCTGTCCAAAGCAGAACAGCTACAGTAATTCCGTCATATCTCATTCTACATTAATCCAAATGATCTGAAATTTTACAGGCACCTCAAACACATCAATACCTACAACTTTCATGTTTTGAGCAAAGTCAAATTCGGCCTCTAACCCTATGATCTAAAACCGGACAGAATTAAGGGTTTATGAACCCTAACTTTTCAATTTTCACACCAAATCCAAAATTGGTTGCATTTAGCAACAATTCACACCTACAAGAGTCATTATAGTCCATTGCCAATCATCCAAGATAGCCACAACATCCCATTCTTATTAAACCAGAAAATTCATCATAAAATAGAAAACTTCACCAAATCACTTCAAACCAAGATAAAAACCAGAAATTTCAGCACTTTAATCACTAATAAGCATAACTTAAGCTTCATAAGGTGTAAGAGGGTGTTCAAGCTTCACTTACCAAGAAACAAGAGAGAGGAGGATGTTGGACACCTTAAACCTTCAAACAAGCTTCACTAAAGCACTCATTATCACTAAAAGGAAAGATTTTATGGAGTGGAATTGGATGTAACAAATGTTTTTGGGTGATTTGCACCAGGTAGAAGCTTGAAAGTTGAAGAAATTTCCTTCCTTCCTTGCTCAAGGTGGCCGGCCAACAAGAGGTAAGAAAATGGTGAATTTTGTGCATTTTTGAGATATTTAATCCTTTGGTCAAAAAAGTCAAGAAAGTGAATAGTACTTCTTAAAGTTCATCCAATGAGGAGGTGACACTTGTCACCTCCATAAATGCATTCTTATCTTTCTTTCTTCTCTCACATCAATCAAATCTCACTCTCTACTTATCTCTTAACACCCGGTAAATTTTATACAGTATCCGAAACTTAACCTTATTGGCCGAATTTTTCCGAACTTTTCGCACTAATGGGTCCCACGTCCAATATATATTCTTAATTTTCTAAAAACTCACCAATGCTAGAAAAATCATCTAAAAACTATAATTTCTCATAAAATCTACCAGAAAAATATTCCTAAGCCCGAAAATGCAGGAAACATGAAATTAAGGGGAAATAAAACTCTCGGAAAAGATTAGGGTTTTTACGGGTTCTCACATTCATTCACTCTTAGAGCAATTTAGTCATTTTTTGAATAAATCATTATTTCAATCCATTCACTCATTTTTAGGACAATTCAGTCAATTTTTGAGTAAATCATCAAATTTATCCGAACCATTTGACCCGTTTGGGTTCACTGAATAAATTAGTCGAGACATTGCAATCCTTACAAGAGTAGGCTCTTTCACACATCATTTTATGCGTCGATCAAGCAAGCAATCCATTCGGACTTTGTCCTCATTTTGTTAGGACAAATGTCTCTTCTCACTCCAATTGGGCAAAGTTTTCAAATTGCTTTTCACTCGAATCACAATAAGTTGATTGGATTCATCAGTTATTGTATGTGGCTACCCTAGAAGATTGCATTCTCATGCTAGGCCAACCCTTGGCATAAAAGGGCTCTCCAATAGGGCATGCATCTGAATTACTTTCATTTTTACTAACTCGCGTCTTTTTCTTTTTCTTTCTTTTTCATCAACAGCTGGTCAAGAAAGGATTTTAAATAGGGTTTTTCCTAAATTTTTGGATAATTGCAAGCACAGTTACATAAAAAAGCCCCATCATTACATGGTCACATAGCCGAGGTTCAAGAAATAGTGTAAACATGAGTACACATCCTGAATCATCTAAGGTGTTAAACAAATTTCAATGAGTTAAGCATGGAGATGACTGCACAATGGCGCGTGATTGATCTGTTGGTTGCTAGTAGCAGCAGCGATGCACAACATGATTCCTTACATGCTGGTCAAGTTGTGCCGCAACCACTACACCTACCCTATATTCAAACCTGTTTTTTCTCCACATTTTGTAAATCTACCTGAGGAGGCTTTCACATATCCCATTCATGGCCTATCACATACCTATACACCCAATATCCATATCAATATTCCCCACACTCAAAAAAACACACAACTAGCCTTGGCTAGGTTGAAAGGATGTTTTGGATCTTATCTTTGCTTTCTCTTTCTTCAAATGTGACTCCCGAATAATTTTATCTGATTTTCGAAAACTTGGAATCATTTAAAAAGGGTTTTTTCTCTATTTTTTATTTAAAATTCATATTTTTAGGTGACTTGGTACACCTTAATTCAATACCAAGTAACAACTCCTATGTTTCATTAAAAATCCTTTTTAAATTGTTATTGTTGGGTGAAAAATCGTCGCACTTTAAGTCCCATTTTAGGCCAATTCATTTTTCTAAAAAATCAAAATTCATTTTTTAATCAAAATTAAATCATAAATTCATTTATTTATTCATTTTTCAGTAAAAGCTCAATTTTCACACATAATAAATCAAAATCCATTTTTGGAAACTCATTTTTTTTCTTTTAAAATTGGGGCGTGACAGTTTAGCTACTCCACTGGGGACTTAAAGAGTCCGAGCATTTGCTTTAGTCAATTCTTTTCTTCTTTTAACCTTTTTATATATTATATTTGGAGGTTTAGGGTTGCATTTTCCTTTTTTTAGGATTTATTGCGTCTAACACACAATCGTCTCAAATATCCATGCATGCGATCGTTTATGTGTTTACTTTTCATTTGTGTTTGTATATCGCATTTGTATTTTGGGTGGTGGGAATTAGTCACCCTAGAACTTTCACCCGCTTTAAATGGTATTCAATCCTTCCCTCCAATAGGAGCACTTCATGCGTGCATAAGTTTTACTTTTATAAACCCTCATTTTTTTTTTACTTTTAGTGGTTGTCACACCACTCTACCCGCTAGGATTAGGACACCAGTCCACCCGTTAGGATTAGGATAGATCCACTTGGACATGTGGTCGTGGCACGACTTGCGCGTTGCAATGTACGAGGGATCACTCGAACCATCGACTCTTAGGCCTTGGGATTGATGACCCTTCGACTTTGGTCTGAAGGTTTGGGGACCTGAAACTTTATCGAGTCTAGATGCATTGGTGAGCCCAACCTCATGCATCCATGTTAGATATCGCTTAGGATAGAGTAGACCTTACCCTAATTAGGAACTCGGCAAGAAAGAAGGGATTCCACCCCTCTTTTTTAATCCATTTGACTAATTTCATCCAATCCATTCAATCAATTCATTCATTTTTTGGACAATCCAGTCATTTTTGAATAAATAATTAACTTCATTTGATAAGTTCATTCACTCTTAGAGCAATTTAGTCATTTTTTGAGTAAATCATTAATTCAATCCATTCATTCATTTTTGGGACAATTCAGTCAATTTTTGATTCAATCATCAATTTTATCCGACCCATTTGACCCGTTTAGGTTCACTGAAAAAAATAGTCGAGACATTGCAATCCTTTCAAGAGTAGGCTCTTTCACACATCATTTTATGTGTCGATCAAAGCAATCAATCCATTCGGACTTTGTCCTCATTTTGTTAGGACAAATGTCTCTTCTCACTCCAATTGGTCAAAGTTTTCAAATTGCTTTTCACTCGAATCACAATAAGTTGATCAGATTCATCAGGTATTGCATGTTCCTACCATAGAGGATTGCATTCTCATGCTAGGCCAACCCTTCGCACAAAGGGCTCCCTAATAGGACATGCATTCGAATTACTTTAATTTTTCTCTAACTCGCGTCTTTTTCTTTTTCTTTCTTTTTCATCAACAGCTGGTCCAGAGAGGAATTTAAATAGGATTTTTCCTAAATTTTCGTATAATTGCAAACATAGTTACATAAAGAAACCCCATCATTACATGGTCACATAGCCGAAGTTCAAGAAATAGTGTAAATATGAGTACACATCCTGAATCGTCTATGGTGTTAAACAAATTTCAATGAGTTAAGCATGGACATGACTGCACAACGGCGCGTGATTGATCAGTTGGTTGCTGGTAGCAACAGCGGTGTACAATATGATCCCTTACGTGCTGGTGAAGTTGAGCCGCAACCACTACCCCTACCCTATATTCAAACTTGTTTTTCCTCCACATTTTGTAAATCCACCTGAGGTGACTTTCACATATCCCATTCATGGCCTATCACATACCTATACACCCAATATTGTCACACTCAAAAAATCAAGCAACTATCCTTGGCTAAGTTGAAAGGGTGCCTTGGATCTTATCCTTGCCTTCCCCTTTTCAAATGTGACTCCCGAACACTTTTCTCTGATTCCGAAGATTTGGAGTCATTTAAAAAGGGTTTTTTCTCTATTTTTTTATTTAAAATTCATATTTTCAGGTGATTTAGTACACCTTAACTCAATACCAATTGACGACTCCTATTTTCATTAAAAACCCTTTTTAAACTATTATTTTTGGGTCAAAAATCGTCGCACTTTAAGTCCCCTTTTAGGCCCATTTATTTTTCTAAAAAATCAAAATTCATTTTTTAATCAAATTTAAATAAAAAATTCATTTCTTTATTCATTTTTAATCAAAAGCTCAATTTTCACACAAATTAAATGAAAATCCAATTTTAGAAACTCATTTATTTTTCATTTAAAAATGGTGCGCGATAGTTTGGCGACTCCACTGGGGATTTAGAGAGTCCGAGTATTTGATTTAGTCAATCATTTTTTTCTTTTAAACTTTTTAAATATTATATTTCGAGGTTTAGGGTTGCATTTTCCTTTTTTAGGATTTATTGTATCTAACACACAATCGTCTCAAATATCCACGTATGCGATCGTTTATGTGTTTACTTTTCATTTATGTTTGTATATCGCGTTTGTATTTTGGGTGGGGTTGATACGGTCCTCGATCAACTTGTTTCGAGACACGTAGCACGTTTGCCCAAGGATCTAGCGAGGTTGTCCAATGCTTGGATTGCGGAACCTAGAATCAAACGAACGACACGATTTGATTATAGGCGGTAGAACGACGACTCCACAGAGGTGATTACTCTAATGGATAAGTCGGAAGAACAATCTAGGGCAAGACGCAAGATTGCTCACAACCCTTGCCAAAGCAAGTAAAAGACTCAAATTCTCTCTTAGAAGAATTGAAAATAATCAAAAGTTTTATTTTTAAAACGTCTACCTTCAAGCCTTATAAAGCTAGCCTTTTTATAGGCTATAGGTTACTAAAAACCCTAAGGGAAGCATTCAGCCGTTTTGGTGTCAAGATGGGCCGGCCCGTTCTCTACTAAAGCAACTAATCTAACTCTAATTAAACATTAAGGCCTAAAGCCCTATTCGGCCAACTCACTTGGAGGCCCACTTGAGTCTTTATAGGTTTGGATCATGGTGTAGATGACTTGCTTGTCTCCTTCTAGGCTTTCAATATCTCTATGGATTCCATGTTGGTCTTGGGACATTCGGACGAGGCCTTGGAGGGATTCTTTGAAGAGTTTGGCTCGTGCACGTGTGATTGGACCCAATGGAACTCGAACTAGGTCATTACGTGGGCTGAGGTCGGTGCACACATCAGGGGGGAATTGGTCACCCTAGAACTTTCACCCGCTTTAAATGGTATTCAATCCTTCCCTCCAATAGGAGCACTTCATACGTGCATACGTTTTACTTTTATAAACCCTCATTTTTTTTACTTTTAGTAGTTGTCACACCACTCAACCCGTTAGGATTAGGACACCACTCCACCCGTTAGGATTAGGATAGATCCACTTGGACATGTGGCCATGGCATGACGTGCGCGTAGCAATGCCCGAGGGATCACTCGAACCACCGACTCTTAGGCCTTGGGATTGATGACCCTTCGCCTTTGGTCTGAAGGTTTGGGGACCTGAAACTTTATCGAGTCTAGATGCACTAGTGAGCCCAACCTCATGCAACCATGTTAGATATCGCCTAGGATAGAGTCGACCTTACCCTAATTTGGAACTGGGCAAGAAGGAAGGGATTCCACCCCTCTTTCCTTACTTCGCTTTCTTTTCGCCTTCTATATCATCTAATTGCCCCAACATGTTACGTGTCATGTGTTGAGCTAACATTTCCTTTTTTTCTCATCTTTTGCATTCACAAATGCTAGAAAATAAGAGATCTGACATGATCTTCTTTTAGAACCTACCCTCTTAGATAGGCTATTGCACGTTTAAAATTTCGATGTATTGCATTTGTAGGTTAATAACTGCACATCATTCTAGGCTCACCCTGGCATACGAAGGGTCCTTTAGGTTATGTTTCATTTCAAATTGCATATTTAATTGTTTTGATAAATTGGAATCATGCATCAACCTTAGAAGGGAATGCCGCATAGGGAATCCCACGATAGGAATAAGCCACCTTGTGTTTCAGATATGTAATCCAATGAGACTTGCACGTTTATATTTCTTGTACCGTTCAAAGGGGTAGTGCACACGATAAGGCAGAATCCAATCTTTTCGAAGATAATGGAGCAACTTTTACACATTAGAATATGAGCATCTAACAATTATTTTTTTGACCATTTTAACATAGTTGGTAAAATTTCCTTGTGTAAAGGACATTAATTTGAAGAAATTCATAAATAATTTCTCATTGTTGGGACGTTAAATATATTGAGGCCAAATCTTGATTATAGAAGGCTCACAGACTAATGCGTTGCAACAAAATTTGTGAGTTATAAAACTACCAATGGGCAGACAATTCAATTGATTTTTGAATAAACCATCAATTTCATTTAATCCGTTTGAATTGATTATTTATTTTTTTACTCCATTTGACCAATTTCATCAAATCCATTTAATCAATTCATTTATTTTTAGGACAATCCAGTCATTTTTGAATAAATAATTAACTCCATTTGATTAGTTCATTCACTCTTAGAGCAATTTAGTCATTTTTTGAATAAATCATTAATTCAATCCATTCATTCATTTTTAGGACAATTCAGTCAATTTTTGAATAAATCGTCAGTTTTATCCGACCCATTTGACCCGTTTAGATTCACTGAATAAACTAGTTGAGACATTGCAATCCTTTCAAGAGTAGGCTCTTTCACACATTATTTTTTGTGTCGATCAAAGCAAGCAATCCATTCGGACTTGGTCCTCATTTTGTTAGAAGAAATGTTTCTTCTCACTCCAATTGGTTAAAGTTTTCAAATTGCTTTTCACTCGAACCACAATAAGTTGATCGGATTCATTAGGTATTGTATGTGCCTACCCTAGAGGATTGCATTCTCATGCTAGGCCAACCCTTGGCACAAAAGGGCTCCCGAATAGAACATGCATCCGAATTATTTTCATTTTTACTAACTCGCATCTTTTTCTTTTTTTTTTCTTTCTTTTTCGTCAACAGCTGGTCCAGAGAGGAATTTAAATAGAGTTTTTCCTAAATTTTTGGATAATTGCAAACATAGTTACATAAAGAAGCCCCATCATTACATGGTCACATAGCCGAGGTTCAAGAAATAGTGTAAACACGAGTACACATCCTGAATCGTCTAAGGTGTTAAACAAATTTCAATGGGTTAAGCGTGGTGATGGCTACACAATGGCGCGTGATTGATCAGTTGGTTGCTGGTAGCAGCAGCAGTGTACAACATAATCCCTTACGTGCTGGTCAAGTTGAGCCGCAAGCACTACCCCTACCCTATATTCAAACCTGTTTTTGCTCCACATTTTGTAAATTCACCTAAGGAGGCTTTCACATATCACACTCATGGCCTATCACATACCCATAGACCCAATATCCACATCAATCCTCCTCACACTTAAAAAATCACGCAACTAGCCTTGGTTAGGTTGAAAGGGTACTTTGAATCTTATCTTTGCCTTTCCTTTTTTCAAATGTGACTCCCGAGCACTTTTCTCTAATTTTCGAAGACTTGGAGTCGTTTAAAAAGAATTTTTTTCTCTATTTTTTTTATTTAAAATTCATATTTTTAGGTGACTTAGTACACCTTAACAAAATACCAAGTGGCGACTCATACTTTTCATTAAAAACCCTCTTTAAACTATTATTTTTGGGTAAAAAATCGTCGCACTTTATGTCCCATTTTAGGCTCATTTATTTTTCTAAAAAATTAAAATTTATTTTTTAATCAAAATTAAATCAAAAATTCATTTCTTTATCAATTTTTAATCAAAACCTCAATTTTCATACAAAATAAATCAAAATCCATTTTTAGAAACTCATTTATTTTCATTTAAAAATGGGGCGTGATAGTTTGGCGACTCCACTGGGAACTTAGAAAGTCCGAACATTTGATTTAGGCAATCCTTTTCTTCTTTTAACCTTTTTATATATTATATTTGGAGGTTTAGGGTTGCATTTTCCTTTTTTAGGATGTATTGCATCTAACACACAATCGTCTCAAATATCCAAGTATGCGATCGTTTATGTGTTTACTTTTCATTTGTGTTTGTATATCGCGTTTGTATTTTGGGTTGGGGGAATTAGTTACCCTAGAACTTTCACCCGCTTTAAATGGTATTCAATCCTTCCATCCAATAGGAGCACTTCATACGTGCATACATTTTACTTTTATAAACCCTCATTTTTTTTTACTTTTAGTGGTTGTCACACCACTCCACCCGTTAGGATTAGGATAGATCCACTTAGACATGTGGCCGTGGCACGACGTGCGCGTAGCAATGTCCGAGTGATCATTCGAACCACCGACTCTTAGACCTTGGGATTGATGACCCTTCGCCTTTGGTCTGAAGGTTTGGGGACCTGAAACTTTATCGAGTCTAGATGCATTAGTGAACCCGATGTGAGGACTCGTAAAAATTATTATTTTTCGACTCCTATTTTTGCTCATTTAATTATTTATTCAAAAATTTGCTTCGATTATTATTTTCTATCCTTATTAGACTTAAATACATGGAGTTATGACTTTATTATATTTTTCAGGTGACTCGTTTCAAAAATTAATTTTTTGGAAGCTCGATTAATGTAAATAGTGAAACGTGTCTGAAAACTTTAGCTATTGGGAGTACAATAAGTTTGAAAACTTGGAGACATGTACAATAGTCCTAAAATAGGTAATTTTAGATTTAAATACTCAAGTGATAGTTAGTGGTATGATCGTTATAAGAATTTCTTGAAGGTTTCACTTTATCGTGCCTAAATTGGAAATACGCGTTTTCACGCGCGCACTTAATTGAAGGACTTTAGACCATTATTTGGGGACAACTAAGAGTGAATAATATTTGTATGAATATAAGTGCATTAGAGGTTTAGTGCACTAGTGAAACAAATGCGAGAGAAATCGAGCCCAAATGCGCCCTACGCGCACTATTGAGAGTTGACTTTAGAGTGATTTTGCACCACACATTGTATATTCCTTAGGAAGCTAAAATTGGACCAAACACACTCTCTCCTAGTCTCTCTCTTGGCTGAACCATCAGCTGCAACAAAACAACTCCAAGTTTTGCAAATTTCATCTCCAAATCTTGCTCAAACCTTCACCAAATTCAATCAAAATTTAACTACACTTAGCTTGTCACTTGGAGAGTTCATCTAGCTATCAAAAGGAGGAGTTTTCCACGGTTTTCTTGGAGCTTCTAAGGACCGAAAATTCTGCCTAGTTCATCAACCAAAGTAGGTAATGATCTAACACTCTAATCTTGGTTTATGGAGGTTGTTTAACACCTTTAAGCTCTTGTATTCATATGGGTGGTTGTTATTGTTGGAAAATTGGAAGGTGGGCTCCATGAACTCCCACCCTTTGTCTTGATGGCTGATGTGATGATTGATGATGAATTTAATGTTGGTTTAGTGCTCAAAATGATAGATTAATGGTGTATTATTAGTATAAACTTCAAGAGATGCATGGGGTAAAAGTTCCAATTCTGCCCCTGCTTTGAACGTACCTATTTCTGTGGAATTTTGGGGTTGTAATGACTTATATATGATGTTTATATGTTGTATAGATGGTGTGTAAAATTTCATTGAAAAATATTGAGGTTTGGTTGGTCAAATGAATCGATTTCACAAAGCTAGTAAATCTGGAACTGTTCCCATAATGCTCTGACCAGCTTTCATGTTTTGGCCATAACTCTGTACTCCAATGTCAAAATCAAGTGCTGTCAGCTGCATTTGAAACTATACATTCCCACCTTTCCAAGGTATAAAATACACATTCTGGTTCCATGTATGTGAGCCGAACCAACCATTTAAAGTCTGCTGTTCTGTTTCTCTGTTTTCCTGGAGCGAAATGCTGAGGCTGCACCTTGTGGCTCGAATTCGAGCTAATTGTGTGCCGAATTTCAAAATAATTTCTTCTGTGAAATTATAGCTCTATGAATGTGTTTTCCAACGCCATAAACCATGCCAAATTCTGAGTTAATTTGAGTGATTGGTGATCAAAATACGGAACCTGCCCTACTCTTGAAAACCCTAACTTTTGGACAGATTTGATGCAAGGCTTGGTGTATACTTGCTAACTGAATATTTTGGTGCTAAACACTTACAAAATATACCACGAATATTCCTTAGGCTTTACCTACACTAATGAGCCATGTTTGAGGAATTTTTCCTTGACCAAATATTTGGAATGGAAAACAAAAGGACTCAAGGCAGTTTTGTCTTAGGATTTTCGAAACTTTGGTTGTTTGATTGACTACCTTTCCGAAGGTATTTTTCCATAAATTTTGATAGAGGAATACTCTTTATATAGGAGTATTATACTGCCAAATTTTTTACCAATCCAAGTTCATTTCGATACCTAACTAAAATCCCAAGTTTGGAAGCTCAAATCTGGAAATTGTTCACCAGTTTTGGATTTTTCCCTAACTTTGAGCTACCGTATCTCGGTGCTCGAAACTCCGATTCTTGATCTGCTTTTTCTGTTGTAAACCTTACTTGCAACTCTAATTGAGTTACAAATTTCAGAGACTAACTCACAACGTGTGAATTTTTCCGAATTTCCAAAGTTAGCGAAAAACCAACCCCAACACAACCTTAAGTACTCTGAAACAGTAACTTTGAGCCCAATTTTGAATATTTTCCATTTAGAATCATGGAAAAGTGTCTTCTAAGAACTTTTAGTACTTTCAAAGAGGTTTCCAACGGTACTAATATTTTCAATTTTTGACATGTACAATGTGAGATATGATTTTTCAAAATATCATATCAAAACTGAAAATTTTCCGAATTCCAATGGAAGGGAGTTTTCAATCACTCCTTATCCCTTCGATATTACTTGAATATTTTATACTTGATTTCCCAAAAATGAAAACTCGATCGCTCTTGTACTTTAAGAAACTCTAGTTAAACCTCGATTCACGAGTAATTGAGGTTCGTTTTCGTGAAATTTCCTTAGATTGTACTAACATACAATCTTCCTTGAAAATTGAGGCACGTGAATGATAATACATTATTATTTGCTCAGGTGCACACGAGGACCTTCAAGAGGATCCTACAGTGAACACTTGAACTTCCGGAAAATATTTTTTCTTGATTTGCTCGGTGAGTGTCAAGTGTATGACTACATGAATTCTATGGACTTGATTCATGCTTGGCTTACCTGATTACATGCTTAGCCTACTTGGTTTTGAAAAATGGAGTCGAGTGTGTACATTATCGCACTCGTTCTCATTGGAAACAAATGACTCATGCTTAACATGGTTTGCCTGGTTTACATGACTTGAAATACATGCTTAAACCTGTCAAATGCTTGAATACATGACATGGTATGCTATGGCTGCATACGTCGTTGGAGTGAATCTCCTCGACACTTACATGATACATGGGGGACGCCCAAACTCATAGGCCGACCTTGGAACTGAAGCCGGCATGGGCTTGGTTGGGAACCTCGGTGAGCCATGAGATTCACATGATAAGCTTGATCTATTGAGAGATCTTGCTTGGCATACTCGTGGAGTATCGCCTTATAAATGTCGTGCGGGCTCGGAGCGGTGTATGGTGGATGGATGAGAAGTAAGTGGTGATCTACGGTTTGGAAATATCAACCCGATTGACGGAGAGTCATCGCGGGAAGATATACGAATGAACTGGCAAAGCAAGTGGAAATTAGCTCCTGAGAGCTACCATATCCTTGAATTGTTTCTATTTACATTTTGTTGGCCTTATTAATTACTTGCAAGTTATCACTTGAACTGTTACTTGGGCTTGTTACCTGAACTATGTGCTTGCATGTGTGTTCTTGGCCTCACGAGCGTTTTGCTCACCCTGTAGATTTGTTTTCCTTAATAGGACTGAACTCGGAGATGTATTGGAGAAACCCTCCTGAAGCGTTTTTGTTTAGGGTTTCTATTACATTTTGGCTATGCCATGGTTTTGGGTTGTGCTTTTAGAATTGAAATGTAACTTTTGGGGCGTGATGTATATTTGGCATTCATGATATACTTTGAATACCCGACGTGCGGGCTGGATAATGGATGATTATTGTTAAACTTGAACGCTTCCGCATTTACTATATTTAAGTTATTTACTTGTGTCATGTAGTTCGATAATAAGCTTGAATGGAATTGCTTGAGTCCTGGCAAGAGCTAGGCAGGCGTCCCGCGAATACCCTTTTGTTCGCCTTAGAGAGAAGTGGGGGTGTCACAGTTGGTATCAAAGTGCTAGGTTAGCGCTAGGTTAGAGATCTATATGGGAGACATATTAAATACTCTACCTTTAAGACTTGAGACTGGATAATTAAGTTATACCTTACGAGGTATTTGGGGCATACTAGTATTGGGTTAGGCATGCATAAACGACATCCGAACTAGATAGTGATTTAAATTTCAAACCCGAAAAGTGCTATTATTTTGCAGGGATGGAAAACGAAAATGGAGTTCCAGCAGCTGACGGGAATGGCCATGCGAATGGTCATATAGTGCCTCCTAGGCCTATCTACCACCGAGCTCTAGCTGGAGGAGTTCGAGTACACTATTTCGCACCTGATAGATATCCCCGATGTGCTTGTAGGGTGACCTTTGCTTACCCAAATCACGTTGTACTGGCCTTGGACGACGAGCGTCATCAGTTGGTGAATGCCAACTTGGGCTTACAGGCTGAAGTGGACGAACTTAGACAGATGGTTAGTGCTCAAGGCGAGAGGATCGCCGAGCTCGAGGAGGTGCTTGAGAGCGAGGTAGCTATGTCTGCTGTTGTTAATGAGGAGCTTCGGAGCACTAGGGCTCAGCTTACTATGTGAGGCCCCAGCCCGTTCGTAAGTTGATATTAAGGTTTTAGGGCTAAGGAGAAACCCTAAGCTCGGCTAAGATTGAAAACCCTGACTTTGCTTATGATAAAACCCTAGTTTATGCGGTATTCTAGTGTCTGTTTTAGCACAAGAAAAAAATAGGATTCGTTATAGTTTGCAGAGGTTTAACAAGTTGAAAATGGTTGGCAAACTCTGGATTAGCAAACCTCTAGTGTTACAATATTAGAAAGCTTAACTGGAGTTTTATTTATCGCCCGCCTTTTTCCACATTTTCTTTATTAGAAAAATTCCCAGGATAATTTTTATGAGTAAATATGGGTTTTAGATGATTTTTCTAGTATCGGTTAGTTTTTGCGAAATTAAGAACGTATATCGGACGTGGGACCCACTAGTGCGGTAAGTTCGGAAAAATTCGGCCGATTAGGTTAAGTTTCGAATATTGGGTTTAATTTATCGGGTGCTAAGAGATAATTAGAGGATACTTTATGGATTAGAGTGAGAGGGAACAAAGTGATAGACTTGCATTAATGGAGGTGACAAGTGTCACCCTTGGATTAGTCCTTAAGTAAGACTACTATTCATTGTCTTACCATTGACTAAATAAATCATAAAAATCACCAAAAATTCCTCATTTCTTCTCTAAGCTTGGCCAAACCTCTCTCTCAAGAAAGGAGAAAGAAAACCTCTTCAACTTCTTGATTCTCTCTTGCTCAAATCCAAGAATACAACCACTTAACCTTGTTTTTATTCCATAGAAATCATTAAGTGAGTGATAGTGAGTTGTGTGGTGAAGTTGTTTGGAAGCTTAAGGTGCTAAGTGGTCTCTCTTCTTTGGTTCTAAGGTGAGTGACTATGGAACCCCTCTCTTCTATCTAAAGATGCTTAATTAATGACTTGTGGTTGTTATAAGTGTGATTTGGTGGACTATTTCTTGATTTTAGTTAAGATTGATGAAGTATTCTATTTATTTGGGATTTTTACTGGTTGCATATGATTAATATTATGTGGCTATGTATGATGATTGGAAATGATTGAGAATGAAGCTAGTTGGTGTGAATGGTAGTTAATTGCAAGAAATTTCTGTTTTGGAAGAGAAATTGGGAATTAGGGTTTCATTGTTTCTCAATTCTGTCCGGTTTTTTATCTCCTAGTTAGAGGCCGAATTGGTCTTGTCTTAAAACATGAAAGTTGTAGGTAATGACATTCTAGAGGTGCCTACAAAATTTCAGGTCAATCGGAGTAGCGTAGAATGAGAAAAGATGGATTTACCCTTGCTGTCCTGTTTCTACCCGAACCTGAGAACTGCGATTGTAATTGGTTATTTTGGTTTGGAATGCTTCAGAATTGGTTGTTCCAGTCTTCTAATGAAAGGTAGCCCTGTTTCTAAGCCTTCATATGGCTTTGGAATTTCTGGATTTGGACTTATGTAGGCTGTTTTATGACGTTTGTACTAGAATACGGTTTGTGAACCTGTTTTGTGATTCTGGTGTAGTATGTGACATTTTTGACATAGTTACACTCGAAATTGGACTGAGTGTCCTTCTTCAACATTGTAGACCCTTAAGTCCTGAATATTCCTGTAAAATTTCAGGTCAAACGGATTAGGGTATCATGAGTTATAGATGAAATACTCAAGCCTGTTTTGAACATCAGGTTCTGTGCGTTTTTAGTTTAGCTTCTGCCCGTGACTTTTCGGTTTTGATACCGTACGATCTGGGTGGTGAATCCTTCATAATAAATGTATATCTTGGTTTTGGCTTCGAAATGGTATAAAGTGCGTCGAAATCCAAGTTCCGTAGCTTCCGTTATGACCCAAACAATATCGATCGTCAGAACTGCCTTGTATCTGGACAGTTCTGATGGGTATTTTGAAACTCAATTTTTGTTCTGTTCTGAGTGGATTCAGGTCTGGGCCAAAACATCAAAGTTTTAGTCTTAGGTCTCAGCTTTCTAATGCCTTTGGAATTTCCTGATTTGGATTTGTGAGCTAGGAGTTATGGTCCAGCAAACAACCCTGTTCGTCACCCTACGACGTAAATTTCTGGTATTGTTTTCTACAATTTTGACCTGTTTCCATTCAGATCTAGATTAAAGTTTCTTCAGAAGATTTGTAGCCCTTCCTCATAGCTTCAAAACAGTATCTCGTTCACTTTGATCCGACTTTCCTAGCCTAATCTTTGATCAAAACGGTTTGAGATGGCAGATTTGGCCGTTTCCTTTTGCCGTTCCGCGCACTTGCATGTGCCAATTTTGCCGTTTCCGTACTTGTGTGTGTCGGCTTTTGCCGTTTTGCTTGTTTTGGGTCTGTTAGTAGCCGTTTGTGATATAATGTGATAAAATCTTCTATTTCAGACAGTGGTGAGCTAGGCGGAGCCGGTGGGGCCCACTACTAGCCAACACACGAAGTGATTTCCACTTTTGTACTACTTTTGTATTTTGAGTAAGTATTCAAGCCGCTCTTGTGTGTTAGTTGCTTATGTGTTTCGATATGTATGAAGAGGGTACCTAGGCAAGGGTGTACTTTATCGCATTCGACCTAAACCCTAACTTGTGCACATATTTGTACATGGCTTGTGTATATGAGCAATTTTGGAACTAAAACCCTTGAGCTTGTGGCTCGGGGTGACTTTTACATAATTTTGTGAAGTTTGTGAGTTTGGGGCCCGATCTCAATACCTAGATGGACTATTCGAGCCGGTTAGGGCTTGGTCGAAGTCAGTCCAACCTAGATTGAGGTCACCAAGTTTGTGAATCCGGTTCACCGAGTATGTGGACCAAGTTTGTGACCCGAGCTTGTGAACCAAGCTCAATTTCGTTCGCTCGAGCAAGTTTGTGAGGTGACTGGCCAGTGAAGGTGATAAGGTGTCGGTGGGTGTACAAGTGAAGTTCTACGGACCATTAAGTGTGGTCGACGGAGTGTCAGCAGGAGATCACGCATGGCATATGAATTGGCTTTGGAGCCACCTGTATCCTTATTATGTGATGTTACTTTTCTGCTTTTGCTTTACTCTTACTATGTCACTGTTGTTACGTGAAATTTACGCTTTTGCCCCTGTTTACTTACTGAGCATATAGCTTACCCCATTCCTTTTGTTTTCCTTAGCAGGGGCCGACGCGGGGACTTTTGGCACACACACTAGTATAGTTAGGTTTGATTGTAATAGTTGGACTTATAGTATGTTTGTTTTTGTTTTTGTTTTGGTGGTTTGTATAAGGACCCTCCTTAGGGTCTACATTTTGGTTTTGGTGGTAATTATAAGGATGTAATAGTGTGAGCAGGTACTTTTGGAGAATGTAATTATAATTCTTTTGGGATTGTATCTAGAACTCTTTTGAATTTTTCTGGCTTTTATTGTTTTAAGTTTTGAGTCCTAGCGCGAGCTAGGCAAGCGGCCCGCCGATACCCTTGGGTTCGCCCTTGGGAGAAGTGGGGTCGTCACATACTAGGTTGAGGGAGGAGGCTCGTGATAGGGCTTCCGGGATCCTAGCTAATGCCACTAGGCTAGTGGATGAGGCGATGGGTGTAGTTCAGGACTCTGAGGAGGAGGATCCAGAGGAGGATGCTGAGAAGGAGGTTCCTCCTGATAGTCCTACTGTAGACTAGGTCAAGGCAGTTTCACCTCTCTTTTGACCCTTTTGACTAGTATAGCTAGAATTAGCTGGGGTGTGTGAGAACCCGTAACATTTTCAAATTTTTAGGTTTTATTATCTTTAATGGCATGTTTCTGCATTTTCTTGCTTAGGAAAAATTTCTAAATAATTTTTATGAGTGAATAGAGTTTTTAGGTGATTTTTCTAGTATCGAATATGTGACTGCCCCACCTCCCCCTAAGGCGAACCAGAGGGTTCGGCGGGCCGCCTGCCCAACTCTCGCCGGGACTCAATCGCTCACTACAGTCCTCAACCCAATTACAATATAAATCTCAAAATTACATCAAATTCTCCAATGATTACATATTACAAATGCAGCGGAAACTGATTCCAATCGTGGAACGTATACTTACATCCATATCAATTTCAAATATTTATACAAGACCAACTCGTACATAAAATAGATCCAAACTTAAACTGTACACGATATAAGCCATCCAGTCACGTGAATAAGCACTCCAAGCTTTTCTTCGCCTTGAGCCCTGTGGGGGGGGAAATAAAACATTTTTGGGGTGAGCTAGAAGCTCAGCGAGTAACCATTAAAATCAGTAATCAATTCAGTTTCACAGTCGTTCATTTCAGTGATGTCATGATTTCAAGATCAAATGTACATTTATTGCTCTCGTGAGCCAGCGAAATCATTGTACTTAAACACCCAACGCTCCAAACAAACATTAAACAGTAAACAGTCAGTGGGGAGCCATTTGCTCCAAATGAACAGTACACAGAGGTGGAGACGTTGGTGTTCAGCACACAAATTCCAAGCACTCATTTAAGCCAAAACATGTCATGGGCCACATGCAAGTACTCATGATATGCAATCAAGTAAATAGTGCAAGAAACGGTTCATAAGAAGCTTTAACAGTAGTTTGGGGTCACTCACCTCCACGGCTCAGAAACCATCCATCATGTATCATTGCCTTGCTCAAATCCAAGTCTTAGATCACAAACTCAATGCAAACAAGTCCCTTCAAAGTTCGGACAGCACTTCCCCTACATTTGCTAACTTTTCCAGCCATCATGGCTTCATTATTACTTCAGCCAGTCCCAAAGTCACACAAATAAGTTCATCTAATATCCATTCAGAAAGCTCCAAGTAGTACAAAGACAAGTCTAGCTAGGGAAAAGTCCGGAAATGAAACTTAAGCTCAGAACCAGAAAAACAGTTTTGACGTCATTTTGCGGTAATGGTACCAAAGGCGCTACGATTGTCGGATGGGGGTGTAAGACCCACCTTTTCAAAGCTAAGAACCAGGGCTACAACAATGTAGAAGGTCACTCAGTCCAGTTCCTAGCACAACTAGGTCAAATATGCCAAAAATACCAAACCAGAACCACTAAAACAGGTTCACAAATCCCACTATGCTGTAATTGGTATAACTCGGTCTGTACAGGTCCAAATGCATTGATTCCAAAGGCATATGGAAGCTAAGACATCCAGCTACATTTCATCAGAAGACACCAACATCCAAATCCAAAGTAATTCCAGTCAAAATGGCCAATTACAAGTGCAGTTTTTGCATTCTGATCAACCCAGAACAGCAACAGTAAAATCGACATATCTCACTCTACACTAGTCCAAATGACCTGAAATTTTACAGACACTTCCAACACATCAATACCTACAACTTTCATGTTTTAAGCCAAGGCCAATTCGGCCTCTAACATGGTGCAATAAATTCGGGCAGAATGTAGCTTCATGAACCCTAACTTTCCAAAATTTATTCCAAATCCAAAATTGGTTGCAAATATCAATCATTTCCATCCACTAGAGTCATAACCCCTCATTATCAATCATCATAAACAACCACAACACCATAATCCAATTAAACCAGAAAAATCATCAATAAAATCAAAACTTCACCAAATCACTTCAAACCAAGATAAAACCAGAAATTTCAGCACTTCCTTCTTGAAAATTGAAGAAGCTTTCTTCCTTCTTGAGCTAAGAGGGCCGGCCAACAAGAGGTGAAAAATGGTGATTTTTGGGCAATTTTTGAAGATATTTACTCAAATGGGTCAAAAGTCAAAAAGGTGAATAGTAACTCTTAAGTCCAAACCAATGATATTGTGACACTTGTCACTATCATAAATGCAATCCTATCCTTTCTTTTCTCTCTCACATCAATCATTTCACACACTCTACTTATCTCTTAACACCCGATAAATTTTACACAGTATCCGAAACTTAACCTAATTGGACGAATTTTCCGAACTTTTCGCACTAGTGGGTCCCATGTCCATTATATATTCTTAATTTTCCAAAAACTCACCAAGGCTAGAAAAATCATCTAAAAACTATAATTACTCATAAAAAAATCCTCATGAAAATTTCCTAAGCCAGAAAACGCAGAAAACATGCTATTAAAGGAAGTAAAACCCTCGGAAAGGATTAGGATTTTTACGGGTTCCCACACTCATACTTTTCGGGGCGTCACAGAATAGTTTTTGAGAAATTAAGATTATATATCGGACGTGGGACCCGCTAGTGTGGAAAATTCGAAAAAATTTGGCCAACTAGGTTAAGTTTCGGATACTGGGTTTAAATTATCGGGTGCTAAGAGATAATTAGAGGTTACTATTTGGATTGATGTGAGAGGAAACAAAAAGATAGGGATGCATTAAATAAAGTGACAAGTGTCACTTAGTGATTGGTTGGACTTGAAGACCACTATTCACCTTTTTCCATTTGACCAAATAAATCACAAAAATTACCAAAATTTCACCATTTTCTTCTTCTCTTTGGCCGGCCACTTCAAGAAAAAAATAAAGGGAAAAGCTCTCCAAGTTTTGCTTCAATCTTGCTCCAATCTACCAAATCAACCATTGAATCTTGTTTTTGCTCCATAGAAACACTTAAGGGAGTGATAGTGAGGTGTTTTGTGGAGTTGTTTGCAAGGCTAAAGGGATTAGTTACTCTCTCTCTTGTTTTGCCAAGGTGAGTAGTTAAGGATCCCTCTCCTCCCTCTAATAATGCTTAATTCATGATTGGTGGTAGTATAAGATGCACTTTTATGGATTATATCTTGATTTTTGGTTGAATTGGTGAAGTTTTGTAATTATTGGGGATTTTTCTGTTTTCATATGAATATGATTATATGGTCATGTATGATAATTGGAAATGATATATAAAGAAGCTAGAAGGTGGAAAAAGTGGTTAATTGCAAGCAATTTCTGTTTTGGAAGAAATTTTGGAAAGCTAGGGTTTCATGTTCTTACATTCTGCCTGGCACTGTAGCTTACAGTTAGAGGCCGAATTGGCCTTCGATTAAAACATGAAAGTTGTAGGAAATGATATTTTAAAGTTGCCTGCAAATTTTAGGTCAATCGGAGCACCGTAGCTCGAGAAAAGACTGAATTACCCTTGCTGCCCTGGTTTTACCTGAATTTGATAGTTGCGTCTGTAATTGGTTAATTTGATTGGGAATGCTTCGGAATTGGTTGTTAAGGTTTACTGATGAAATGTAGCCTTGTATCTTAGCTTTCGGATGGCTTTGGAATCACTGGATTTGGACTTAGGTAGCCTGACTTATGATGTTTGAACCAGAATGCGGTTGGTGAAACCTGTTTTGCGGTTCTGGTTTAGTATCTTGCATTTTTGACCTGGTAACACTCGAAACTGGATAGAGTAGCCTTCTTCAACATTGTAACCCTATCTCTTAGCTTCGAAACGGTGTATCTTGCACCTCCATCTGATAATCTTAGTGCCAATGGTACCAAAACCGTAAAATGACGTCAAAAACTATTTTTTTTTTGGATTAGAGATTACTTCCATTTTCGGATTTTCCTGGTTTACTTTAGTACTTAGACATTCTTATGGAGCCCTATTTTTATAGTATGTGGATTTGGTTTATGACTTGTAATCGAGTTTTATTGTGCTTATTTGAATATTTTAGGGCTTGACTTTTATTTCCGGTCATTTTCCTAGCTAAATTTTGTACTTGAATGACTTTAAGTCTAGTGAACGGCTTTTGGAAATGAGATTATTTTTGTATGAGATGTTGGGACTGATTTGAGGAAATAATGAAGCCATTAATGGCTGGAAAATAGGTAAACACAAGGGATTTGCTGCCGAAATTTTTCTTGAAGGCTAGTTGGATTTACTTGTGACTAGAACGAAGGGTTTTAGGGTTGTTCATGTTTTGATACCAACCGCTACCTTTTACTCCAATTTCATTGTTATTTCTTTGCACTGGTAGCTAATTTGATCAGGCACACGACTTATAGTTAAGTCTTATTTATGCATTTCGTGTTCTGGATACGTGAAAGTGGGAACCATAATTGTTTCACCTTGGTTATTTTAGGGTTTCTTGGTGATTAAAACTCTCTTTTGAGGCAAAAAACTTTTGAGGTATCTGTACTAACACCGATGAGTGTACCACTCCCCTTACTTGTTGTTTAACTCGGTTCTGTACATGCAATTTGTGATATGAACGACTGAACTATATGTTTATTCTGTTTGAGACGAGGGTGTACTTTATCACACTCGTTCTTTTGTCTGTTAATATGCCAATTTTGAGTGCGTCTCTGAATCTGCTATCTGTATCTGTATCTGTTCTGACGTCGTTTGGAAGCTTGTATCCAACGACCATTCTGTGACCTCTGAGCTCAACCCCTGTGGCTAGTTACTCGAGTCGGGCCGACAAGGGCCTGGTCGATAAGATAACGAACCATGGTAGTCTGTTTTGGGATCTTTGGGTATTGAGACCCTTGATTCCGGTATACTCGAGTATTACCATTTCTGATCTGATTGGATTTCGGGCCCGGTAGGGGTATGTGAGGTGGAAGGAATCGGAGAAGTGGAGTCTACGGTATTGGTTACTCCTTTAGCGTTGACGGAGTGTCAACTATTATTTCGATCAAGCTTCGGTGACGCAAATGGGAATTTGGCTCCTGAGAGCCACCTGTATCCTTCCTATTTAAATCATTGCTTCATTTACTTTACATCTGGCATGTGTACCTGATTTGTTAAATGTGAAATGCCATGATTTTACTGCTATATGTCTGGTACCTCATTGAGCGCAAGCTCACCCCTTTCGGTTCCTTTTGTTTCCCTTACAGGAAAATAAATCTTTTGGACTGGATTTGATAGTTCGAGCTAGATGGACATATCTTTTGTATAACTCCTTGTTTGAAATCCTAAATGTACTTTTGGGTCCGTTTCACTTTTGATTTGGCAAACCGTACATGTATCAACTTTTGAATGACTTTGGTATACCACATTGGGTCGTATATGCTTAATTTCAAGATGTATATATGTGATTGATGCTTGGTTGGATTTTGACGTGTCGGTTACTATTCATGGCCGACTCCATTTTCATTTTTTTTATTTTGTAATTTTGACTTGTTTACGCGCGTTTGTATGTTCCGGAACGTATTAGATCGCTCTAAACTGAACCGTTAGTCCTGGCGAGAGCTGGGCAGGCAGTCCGCTAACCCCTTTGGTTCGCCTTAGGGGAAGGTGGGGCTATCACAGGTGGTATCAGAGCTGCTTCGCGTGGTCTCTGCGCAGAGTGAGCTTAGGCCAGTGGTGTTACAATCTTGATTTCGTGAATGTGTCTAAGTGCTCGTTTGAGCATAAGTTATGAACTATGCATGTTCTAAGTGTAAAAATCTTTATCATGAAATTTGAGGAAGATAGATCTGTATGTCGAGTAGGAATCTTTAATATGGATGATTTACGTTTGGGACCGGCCGGCTCGAGTTGTGAATTATTTTATTTGGGATTCTCGTGCCCGGCTACTAAATCAATGAGAGCCTAGGTTAAAAAGGACTTAGGCGAACTAGAAAGGCGATTCTATGGAACTTCGTATGGTCTGTTCAGGTGTGGTTAAGCGTGATCAACTTTGATTAAGATATAGATGGTGTTGTTGTCGTAGATTACGGACGGAGCTCTCGAGGGGGAAAAGCTCTTCGTGAGTTATTTTTGTACTCGTGACCTAGTCTGTCTATAGTACTTTCGTATGATCCCGCTACTTTCATGGATCTCTCATATTTGTATCTACTTGACTGCTACTGTGTGACTGGTTCGGTCTAGTTGTGTGTATATATGCTTTTGCTCTGTGTGTACCTCTTGTTATTTGCTTATGCTTACAATTATCTTTAATATTATCTTTGCACCTCGACCCTAGATTGACTTAGATTCATGGAGGGCACACGTAATGGCCGAGGACGTGGGTGCAGGTGTAGACAACCCACACCGGATAGAGGTGCTGGGGAAACCTCATATGGACCAAACCCTGAACCTAGGATTGACCCCAACGTCCAAATAGTTGCTGCCATGCAGCAAATGACTGATTTGCTAGCCCAAGTAGTGCACCAATTGGGTCAAAACCCTAACCCCAACCCTGGGAACCTTGGTAATCACATAGAGGGCGAGGATAGAGCCCTTGAGAGATTTCAAAAGTTCTCCCCACCCAAATTTCTCGGAGGCCCTGACCCTGACGTGACTGAGAGGTGGCTGGAGAAGATGATCGATATTTTTGCTGCATTACACTACACTGAGGAGAGACAGGTGACATTTGTTGTCTTTCAGCTAGAGGGACCGCCCGTTCCTGGTGGAATGTCCTTCGAATGAAGTGGGAAAGAAAACAAACCCCGAAGACATGGGCGAACTTTATGAGAGAATTTAATGCCAAGTTTTTCCCTCCTCTAATCCAAGAAAAGAAGGAAGATGAATTCATTCGGTTTCGCCAAGGAACTCAGACCGTGGCCGAGTATGAGAGTCAATTCACTCGGTTGTCTAAGTTTGCGTCCGAACTGATTGTAACCGAACAAAGACGGATAAGGCGATTCATCCAAGGATTAAAGGTTGAAATTCAGAAGGATCTGGCAGTAACCCAACTTAATGCCTTTAGTGATGCGGTGGAGAAGGCCCAGCGAGTTGAAACTGCGAGGTTTCAAGTTAGGAACTTCCAAGCCAAAAAAGGGGATTTCTTGGGAGCAGCTCGGAACAGGAAGATAAGAGCACACCCCCTAAGAGTGGAAAAGGAAACGGGGGAGTACGACAACCGGGGGTGGCCAGTGATGTCTCATCGGGAGGATCGGTCACTGTTACTCAAGGTCCCTGTGGATATTGCGGAGGGCCAAATCACACGGAGGCAAATTGTTGGAAGAAAGAAGGAAAATGCCTGCGCTGTGGTAGCGCCTAACATCGAATTGCTAACTGTCCAGCACGACTACGTGAAGGAGAAGGACTCCGCCACCAACCAAGACCAACTCTCAGCAACCAGCCAAGACCAACCCTGGACAGTCGAAAGGAGAAGGGACTGGAGCGAAAGTATCGGCTCGAGTATATTCCCTGGTTATCATCAGGTCCCTGAATCATCTGAGAACGTAGAAGGTATGATCCATTGGTTACCTTGAATTTTGACAGATCCCAATGATGAGAAAATTTCGAGGACGAAATTCCTTTAAGGGAGAGAGAGTGTGAGAACCCGTAACATTTTCAAATTTTTAGGTTTTATTATCTTTAATGGCATGTTTTCTGCATTTTCTTGCTTAGGAAAAATTTCTAGATAATTTTTATGAGTAAATAGAGTTTTTAGGTGATTTTTCTAGTATCGAATAGTTTTTGAGAAATTAAGAGTATATATCGGACGTGGGACCTGCTAGTGCGGAAAATTCGGCCAACTAGGTTAAGTTTCGGATACTGGGTTTAAATTATCGGGTGCTAAGAGATAAATAGAGGTTACTATTTGGATTGATGTGAGAGGAAACAAAAAGATAGGGATGCATTAAATAAAGTGACAAGTGTCACTTAGTGGTTGGTTGGACTTCAAGACCACTATTCACCTTTTTCCATTTGACCAAATAAATCACAAAAATTTCCAAAATTTCACCATTTTCTTCTTTTCTTTGGCCGGCCACTTCAAGAAAAAAAGAAAGGGAAAAGCTCTCCAAGTTTTACTTCAATATTGCTCCAATCTACCAAATCAACCATTGAATCTTGTTTTTGCTCCATAGAAACACTTAAGGGAGTGATAGTGAGGTGTTTTGTGGAGTTGTTTGGAAGGCTAAAGGAATTAGTTACTCTCTCTATTGTGTTGCCGAGGTGAGTAGTTAAGGACCCCTCTCCTCCCTCTAATAATGCTTAATTCATTATTGGTGGTAGTATAAGATGCACTTTTACGGATTATATCTTGATTTTTGGTTGAATTGGTGAAGTTTTGTAATTGTTGGGGATTTTTCTGTTTTCATATGAATATGATTATGTGGTCATTTATGATGATTGAAAATGATATTTAAGGAAGCTAGAAGGTGGAAAAGTGGTTAATTGCAAGCAATTTCTGTTTTGGAAGAAATTTTGGAAAGCTAGGGTTTCATGTTCTTACATTCTGCGTGGCCCTGTAGCTTATAGTTAGAGGCCGAATTGGCCTTGGGTTAAAACATAAAGGTTGTAGGGAATAATATTTTAGAGAGGTCTACAAAATTTCAGGTCAATCGGAGCAACGTAGCCCAAGAAAAGACTGAATTACCCTTGCTGCCCTGGTTTTACCCGAATTTGATAGTTGCGTCTGTAATTGGTTAATTTGGTTGGGAATGCTTCGGAATTGGTTGTTGAGGTCTTCTAATGAAATGTAGCTTTGTATCTTAGCTTTCGGATGGCTTTGGAATCACTGGATTTGGACTTAGGTAGCCTGACTTATGATGTTTGAACCAGAATGCGGTTGGTGAAACTTGTTTTGCGGTTCTGGTTTAGTATCTTGCATTTTTGACCTGGTTACACTCGAAACCGGACAGAGTAGCCTTCTTCAACATTGTAGCCCTATATCTTAGCTTAGGAAAAGTGTATCTTGCACCTCCATCCGATAATCGTAGTGCCAATGGTGCCAAAACCGCAAAATGACGTCAAAAACTGTTTTTTTTGTATTAGAGATTACTTCCATTTCCGGATTTTCCTGGTTTACTCTAGTACTTAGACATTCTTATGGAGCCCTATTTTGGTAGTATGTGGATTTGGTTTATGACTTGTAATCGAGTTTTATTGTGCTTATTTGAATATTTTAGGGCTTGACTTTTATTTCCGGTCATTTTCCTAGCTAAATTTTGTACTTGAATGACTTTAAACCTAGTGAACGGCTTTTGGAAATGAGATTATTTTTGTATGAGATGTTGGGACTGATTTGAGGAAATAATGAAGCCATTAATGGCTGGAAAATAGGTAAACACAAGGGATTTGCTGCCGAAATTTTTCTTGAAGGCTAGTTGGATTTACTTGTGACTAGAACGAAGGGTTTTAGGGTTGTTCATGTTTTGATACCAACCGCTACCTTTTACTCCAATTTCATTATTATTTCTTTGCACTGGTAGCTAATTTGATCAGGCACACCACTTATAGTTAAGTCTTATTTATGCATTTCGTGTATTGGATTCGTGAAAGTGGGAACCATAATTGTTTCACCTTGGTTATTTTAAGGTTTCTTGGTGATTAAATCTCTCTTTTGGGGCAAAAAACTTTTGAGATATCTGTACTGACACCGGTGAGTGTACCACTCCCCTTACTTGTTGTTTAACTCGGTTTCTGTACATGCAATTTGTGATATGAACGACTGAACTATATGTTTATTCTGTTTGAGACGAGGGTGTACTTTATCACACTCGTTCTTTTGTGTGTTAATATGCCAATTTTGAGTGCGTCTCTGAATCTGCTATCTGTATCTGTATCTGTTCTGACGTCGTTTGGAAGCTTGTATCCAACGACCTTTCTGTGACCTCTGAACTCAACCCCTGTGGCTAGTTACTCGAGTCGGGCCGGCAAGGGCCTGGTCGATTAGATAACGAACCACGGTAGTCTGTTTTGGGATCTTTGGGTATTGAGACCCTTGATTCCGGTATACTCGAGTATTATCATTTCTGATCTGATTGGATTTCGGGCCCGGTAGGGGTATGTGAGGTGGAAGGAATCGGAGAAAGTGGAGTCTACGGTATTGGTTACTCCTTTAGCGTTGACGGAGTGTCAACTATTATTTCGATCAAGCTTTGGTGACGCAAATGGGAATTTGGCTCCTGAGAGCCACCTGTATCCTTCCTATTTAAATCATTGGTTCCTTTACTTTACATCTGGCATGTGTACCTGATTTGTTAAATGTGAAATGCCATGATTTTATTGCTATATGTCTGGTATCTCATTGAGCGCAAGCTCACCCCTTTCGGTTCCTTTTGTTTCCCTTACAGGAAAATAAATCTTTTGGACTGGATTTGATAGTTGGTTGCCGAATCAAGCTAGATGGACATATCTTTTGTATAACTCCTTGTTTGAAACCCTAAATGTAGTTTTGGGTCCGTTTCACTTTTGATTTGGCAAACCGTACATGTATCAACTTTTGAATGACTTTGGTATACCACTTTGGGTTGTATATGCTTAATTTCAAGATGTATATATGTGATTGATGCTTGGTTGGATTTTGACGTGTCGGTTACTATTAATGGCCGACTGCATTTCCGTTTTTTTTATTTTGTGATTTTGACTTGTTTACGCGCGTTTGTATGTTCCGGAACGTATTAGATCGCTCTAAATTGAACCGTTAGTCCTGGCGAGAGCTGGGCAGGCAGTCCGCTAACCCCTTTGGTTCGCCTTAGGGGAAGGTGGGGCTATCACAGGTGGTATCAGAGCTGCTTCGCGTGGTCTCTGCGCGGAGTGAGGTTGGGCCAGTGGTGTTACAATCTTGATTTCGTGAATGTGTCTAAGTGCTCGTTTGAGCATAAGTTATGAACTATGCATGTTCTAAGTGTAAAAATCTTTATCGTGAAATTTGAGGAAGATAGACACCAAATTTTGATTATTTTTAATTTCATTTTTTATCATTTATTATTTATCTATCTATTTATTATTTATTTTTATTTTTAATTTTTAATTGGGTTAGATTCATCATTTTCATTTTTGTAAGATGTTAAAAGTGGCCTTAATTCTCTTAAATTTGGTTTGAAAATTGTTAATTTATTTTTAATTGATTTTTGAAGAAAAATGAAAGTGGCAAAATAGGTGGAAATGTGTATGTTGAACAAGTGTACAAAACAATCATTGGACAAGTGGTTAAGGAATTTGGGGACAAGTGTCCCTTTGCTTATTTTGATAACACAACATTTAGGAGGACACTTGTTTAGCTTAGGAGGGGGGATGGAGAGAGAGGGGACGGGGGACTAGAGAAGAAAAAAGGAAAACTGCAACGGATGAAAAAAGAGGGGTCGGCTAAGGGCAAAAGAAAAAACAGGGAGGCGGCGAACAAAGGGAAAACAGAGCAGGCTTTTGGAGTTAAAAAATGAAATAGAACAAGGACAAAGGAGGGGGGATTGAATCTGGAAATTTGGGGAAACTGTCGAGAGGCAAAACGAGAGAGACAGAAAGCAAAATGAAAAACAGCGGCTAGGGAGGAGAACAAAAAAGGGAAAAACAGAGGAGGAAAATTCAAAAGGGCGGCGACGGAGCTTGAAAGAAAAGAGGGGATTTTCCGGAGGAGTAAACCAGAAAGGGAAGTTTGAGAAAGTTTCTGCAAAGTAAAAAGGAAAATTAGAAGAAAACAAAGGAGCGGAGGAAGAATTGGAGCTGCCGTCACTTCACCATAATCTGCCACCACTGCTTGCGAATTTCACCGAGAGAGAAAACACTGGGGCGACTGAAAAGGAAAAAGGAAAATTGAAGGGGTTTCGGTGAACAGAAATCAGGAAGAAAGGCCAGTGAGAAGGGGTTTTGTCCGAACAGAAATGGAGGGAAGGCAGGGGTGGACGGCTGAGAAAAGGAAGAAAGGTGGCGGCGGAATTTTTGAGCAGAGCGAAAACCAAAAGGGGCTAAAAGACGGAGCAGAAGGAGAAAGCTGAGAGGGAGTGTCGGCAAAGCAACAAAGAACGAAAAAAAGAAAAACAGAGGAAAAGGCCACGGCTGCAAACGGACAGGGTAGGAAGAACCCAAAGACCACCACATCAAGGCGGAGGGGCACGGCAGGAGAATCCGTACACCTGCTACCTGTGGTGCCAGGATCTTCCAATTGACGCTGGGGCTGGCCATAAGTCTGTCAGCGAGACTATCTGGTGACTCTGGAGCGAGCAGAGCCGGCAATCACTGAAGCCGTTGGTGCCGGCACTGTCCCCGCCATCGAACTGCTGCACGTGCGAGGAATCCGCCACCACCTCGTCTGAATCCAGCACCGCCACTTGCAGGTCACCGTAAGTCATCCCTTTTATTTACAATTCAGTTTTCCCTCAAACATAGGCCGCTAGAAATTTTCAGAATATGTCTGCCGTACCTTTGTGCCGTGCTGCTTTTCTTGTTGTTTGTTCGTGAATTTCAGAACATACATGTTTTGTGTATTGATTGGGTTGAATTGCTGGGTATTTCTGATAATTTTGGGGTGGGTTCTAGAGACAATTTATCAAAATTTGCTGAAGTTTTTCATGCCCATTAATTGTTTGTTAAAGTGTCCGAGTGAAAGTTTTAATTGAAAGACAATTGGCCGGCATTTTTTGCAAGTCCGTGGGCTCCTTCCTTGCATTTGAGAAGTCCTGTGAATTAGTGTTTTTGCAGTTTTGTTTTTGGTTTGTCGTTTCACTACGAATTAATGCTAGGGGATAAAGCTTTGTTTAGACTGTTGGGAATGATTGCAATTGAAGTTAAAAAATCTGGTATTGCCAATTGGAAAGAACGGAAATGGTAATGGATGATAACTCGGTGAAGAAGATGTTGATTTCTCCAAAATTACTAAATCAGACCCTTTGTTGTCTCCTTCTTCGTAATTTAGCCCCAAGGTTTTAGGCCTTTACAATTTGACCTTAAATCTTTCATAATTCTTTCAATCAAGTCCCTGTTGTTATTGCACTGGAACCCCTCAAGTCACCCCTTTGTTTTGATATGACCTGGAAAATTGGGAAAAGTGAACTTGTTTCTCCCTTTAGATTTTAAATCATCTTCTAATAAGCATGAGTAGTCCTTTAACTAGATTAATTCTTGTTTTTAGGATGTAACTGTGGCTTAATAATTTTTATTGATTTTATCATGTTGGGATGCTTGTGGAAAGGTGATTTGGGCTGAGAAGTTATTATCTTGGGTTTTGGTTTGGGCCAGAGGATCATGACCCATCTGTTTGGTTGGCTAATTTTGGGTCAAAAGAGTTAAGCTAGCCCATCTGTTTTTGCTTGAGTTTTCGGTTGGGCTAGGAAGAGTTTGGCCCAAACGAACAAATAAAATGGCCCATTTCCTTTTTGTTCTGAATTTCCATTGGGTTGGGAAGCTTTGGCCCAAACAAATAATAAATGGCCCCATGGCCTGGTCCATTAAGAAACCAGAGAATGCATTTGTAGATCAGTCCCTGTACTTTTCTTTAATTTCACTGTGGCCCTGGATATTTTCAACTACTTTCAATTCGGTCCTTACTTTAATTGCAAATAAGTCCTTGAACTTTATTTTTCTTTAATTTTGGCCCCAAAATTTTGCCAATCTTTGCAATCAAGTCCTTTCTTCTCTTGACTTCTTAAATGTGGGTTGTTGACATGATTCAATTGATTCAATTTCAAGTTTACCATTTTATTTTTTATGATTATTTGTTAAATAAAGCGATGCCTTGACTCGTTTATTATTTTTGGAGGGTAAATAAGTGGTTTCACTCCATTTAGAGCATCAATTCAAGGGGGCGGTATAATTTCTTTTATCCCTCTTTGTGTCTCTCCTATGTGACTCAACGTGCTAAGTGAATTGCATGTCTACTTTGCTTTCCTAGCTTTTCTTTAGTTCCTTTTACTTATGTCATTTACTTTTTGTTTTCATTAAGTTATTCTTTTAATGGGGTATTTGTACACCTCTTGGCTTGTAATAGATAGGGCTGTGGCGAGCAATTTGGTCCATTTTCCCTTTCCCCTTTTTGTTTTAGTTAGTGAATGTAATAGATTCATTAGCTTGGTTGCATGCCTACGTGTTACGTGTTTAATCGCTTTATTAGGACCTTGCATCTAGTCAAGCATACTAAGTGTTATGTGCTACGTGTTTATAAGTGATTCGCATGCCTACTCGCTTCTTATAGTCATGAATGAATGTGATGGATGAATGTACGTCACCACACTAGTCCAACGCTAGTTGTGGCTTCTTTTATCGTTTCCACTAGTCCAACGCTAGTCGGAATTCATAGGATGGGCTAGTCCAATGCTAGACCCAATAGGTTCTTTTTTCCCTTTTTTATTAAGTGCATGATCACCACATATCACGCATTTTTCCTTAGTTTATCATTTGGTATGTTCCTCAAACCCCTTCCCCTTCACTTTAGGACTTGCATCTCATGCTAGTTAGGGTTCATTTGCGTGAAAATCCCCTCCGATAAGGGAAACGAGCGAGTGTGGCTACTCGATAGCCTTAGCACGCTAGTTTTGCCTTCTAATCAAAGGGAAAATCGAAGTCGAAAAAGTTAGGAGTCATTCCCATACCCGACCTGATGCATTCCTTTAGGTTCATTCATTCTCATTTATCACTTACTCATTTTTTCAATTCACATTTCCTCATCACTTTTCCTTTCCTTATTGTTCATTTTGATTTCTACTTCACAAAATTGCACTTAATTACACCTATATGCACTCATCACTATATTTTATACACTTGCACACAAACACTTGGATTTTTCATACAAATTCACACATGCACCTTTCCATACACTTGCACACAAACACTTGGACTTTTCATACAATTTCACACGTGCACCTTTTTATACACTTGCACACTTGCACTTTAGCCATCATTTGCATTAATCGACCTCTATAAGGTTTTCCTTTATTGGCCGCCACAATTCATGTGGTTGGGACCAAAAACCTTACAAGAGACATTTTAGAATTTAGGTTTGCATTTTTTCTTTCTTTTTGCATTCATGTAGTGCATCCAAATGTAATAAGTTCTTTGGTTAAAATAAGAAAAATTTTGGTTAAATCACGCAACTAGCCTTTGGCTAGGTCGAAGGGGTGCCTTGGATTTTTATCCTTGCCTTCCCCTTCGTCAAATGTGACTCCCGAACCTTTTTTTCTTTGTTTACGTAGACTAGAAGTCGTTTAAAAAGGGTTTCTCACTATTTTTTCCTATTTTTCTTTAAAAATACATTTTTTAGGTGACTTGTTACACCTTAACTCATTACTAAGTGGCGACTCCGTATTTAGTTTTAAAAACCCTTTTTAAACTATAATTTTGGGTCAAATCGTCGCATTCTCAAACCCCCATTTAGACCCACTTTTCTTTTAAATCAAAATTCATTTTTCAATCACAAAAATACATTTTTTAAAGCCATTTATTTATTTCATCAAAAAATGGGGCGCGATAGTTGGCGACTCCACTGGGGACATTCGAGAGTCCGAGCAAATTTGATTTAATCAACATTTTTCTTCTTTTAATCTTTTCATATATCACATTTGGGTGTTTAGGATTGCATTTTTTCATTTTATTAGGATTTTTGCATTTCACGTGTACCAACTCCCTCACTTACTCATTTGGCGTATGATTGTTTTGATTGATGAATGGTTTATGTATGTGATTCCGCGCTTTGCATTGCATTTTGGGTGGGGGACTTCACCTTAGAGCCTCGCGTTGGTTCTTGATCCCTCCCCTCCAAACGAGCACTAGCATACGTGCATACGCTTTAATTATTTTTACCCCCCCATTTATTTTTCTTTTGGTGGCTTGTCACGCCACTCCACCCTATTAGGATTAGGTGACCCACTTGGACGTGTGATCACGACACGATGTGTGTGTAGCACGATCCGATGGGTCACTCAATCTTCCGCTTTAAGCTATGGGTTGATAGCCTTTAGCTTTTAGTCGAAGGTTGAGGATTTTGATAGATTCACTCAAACACGTAGCCGTGACACGATGTGTCCGTAGCGGTGTTTGGGGAATCGCTCGAGCCACCGACAAAGAACCTTGGGATTGATGACCCTTGGTTTCCAAGTCTGAAGGCTCGGGGACCTATTGAGCTTATCGAGTCTAGATGCATTAGCGAACCACAGCCTCATGCATCCATGTTAGAATTGCTTTAGGGTAGAGTCGGCCTTATCCTGAGCTAGGGACACTATTCACGAGGGGAGGGGTCCAACCCCCTTTTTCCCTTTTATTGCTTTGTATTGATTGTTTTATCTTGTTGCTACAATGTGTTATGTGTATTTCTCTGCCTGAACTAACCTTTCTTGGTTTTGTGTCCCCGTTGCATTCACAAACCCTAGCAAATAAGAGGTCTGGCATGACCTTCTTTTAGAACCTACCCTTGTAGATAGGCTATTGCACGTTTAAGAAATTTTGGTATATTTTGTTCATGAATTAATAATGCCATGTCATTTTAGGCCTACCCTGGCAAATAAAGGGTTCCTTAGGTCACGTTTCCATTTCAAATTGCATGTTTTATCGCTTTAATAAACTGGCATCATGCATAAACCCTAGAAGGGAATGCCATTTAGGGGATCCCGTGTTAGGGGATAAGCCACCTTGTGTCTCGGATACTTAATCCAACGAGACTTGCACGTTTACATTTTGTACCATCCAAAGGGGTAGTGCACAAGGTAAGGTAGGATCCAATCATTTTCATAGAGTGATTTTTGGAATATGAACGTCTAATAATCACTTTTTGGCCATTTTATCAAAGTTGGTAAAATCCCTTGCGTAAAAGGACATTAATTTGAAGAAATTCACAAATGATTCCTCTTGTTGAGACGATGAATAAATTGAGGCCAAATCGTGATTTTAGAAGGCTCATAGACTAATTTTTTGAAGCCACCAATGGCTGGCCGATTCAATCGATCCATTTTGTCAATTCATAATCATCTTGAATAAACCATCATTTGGCCAATTTATCCATTTTAGGGTCATCCGGTCGATTTTTGAATAAATCGTCAATTCATTTGACCAATTTACCCTTTTTAGGGTCATCCGGTCGTTTTTGAATAAATCGTCAATTCATTTGACCAATTTGCCTTTTTTTTAGGGTCATTTGACCAATTTACCCCTTTTAGGGTCATCCGGTCGATTTTTGAATAAATCTTCTTTTCATTTGGCTAATTCACCCATTTTTAGGGCAATCTGATCGATCTTTGAATAAATCACCAATTTCATTCAATTCATTTGATTAGTTAGGGCATTTGTGTCGATTTTCGATAAATCATCAAGTTCATCCGATTCATTGGACCAGTTTACCCTTTTAGGGCGATCTGGTCAATTTTGAATAAATTTTCGATTTCATTTAATTCATTTGACCAATTTCATTTTTGAATAAAATTCTCAATTCCATTTGATCAAGTTCCTTTTTTAGGATGATTTGGTCCATTTTGAGTTCCACTCAATTCATTTGACTAGTTTCCCTTTTTAGGGTAAGTTGGTCAATTTTAAAATAAATTGTCAATTCCATTCAACCCGTTTGACCAATTAGGGTTTCATTGTCAAATTCCAAATTGGGAAATCTAGTCAATTTTGAAGAAAACCGTCCATTGCATCCAATCACTTGATCAATTAGAGTTTTAACCCGTAATTCACTGAGAAATTTTATCAACGAATTCCAATCTCTTTGATAGGAAGTTCGTCAAGGTCAAACCCATGCATTTTTGCAAGTTCTTATATCGATCAAAAGTAATCAATCCCTTCGGACGAGATTCTCATTTTGACAAACGTCTCTTCTCATTCCAATGGGCCAAATTTTTCAAATTATTTTTTTTTTCACTCCATAAGCTGATTGGATCCATCAGGTATTGTATAGTGCCTACTCTAGCGGATCGCATTTTCATGCTAGGCCTACCCTTGGCACAAAAAGGGTCCCCCCATAGGACATGCATACCGATTTTATATTCTTTCTTACTAACTCTGGGTATTTTCCTTTTGTTTTCCCTCTTCCCCCCTGCATTCATAAGAATATTTCAATAAGGCAAAAACATTTTTCTATAGCTGATGATAATTTTGATCTAATAAAGTTTGAAAATCACAAGTATTATTTGATTCTTGGGCAGATCCAACAATAGAAACCTGAAAGACCCATCTGAAAGCTCTAGGCTAAGAGCTTCTAAGAGATTTCATAATTGTTTTCAAGGAAAATTCTATATATTTGACTTGTTTACAAGTTTCTCTCTTCTCATTTGTATCATAATTGAATGAGAATTTTTGTTTCAAACTTTTTCAGCAATAAAATTTTTGGACAATCATTGTCTTGTGTATATTTATGTACATTTCATTCTTTATTCTTATTCATTGGAGATTTCATGATGAATTTTGAGAAATAAAACAAATTGAGATTTTTTCAACCTCTAGCCTGAAAAGTCGCAAGTGTATGCTTCCTAAATCCTTACATTTGATCGGTGATCCAAGCTATACAATAAAAGTGATCAGAGAACAAAAGGGTGAATGGCCACTCAAAAAGCCCGATGAAATACTTTTTCTCCTTCACTTAACCCCAGAATAAAATCAGTCACATTGATTGATAAATTGCAAATTGGGGCCATCTTTGCTTGAAAATATCCATTGTGTAACCGATTCAATTCACATCTAAGTGAAAGCAAAATGTGCATTATTCTTATTTGTTTTGAAAATTTGGAATGATATTTCAAGCGTTCGTTTCTCTATCTATACAGATTTTATCATTTGCTCTCCCGTTTGAGCCTTTGAAAAATTAATTTCGTTTCAAATAAGACCCCTAATGATCATTACCCTATATTGGAAAATTTTCAAATATCAAAAAGGGGAGTGGATTTTCAATGACCATTTCGGTTGTCATGAGGTGTAAGAATGATACTTTGGTCGTCGTTTCTACAACCTAAACACTGATCATCCCTTGCGTCCTCATTTGAGCTAAAAATTGGTGGTTCTTTTCGAGTGCACATATGATCGCACCCCACATTGGGGGAGGAGATTGGGAAATTTTGAAAAAGAAAAGAAAAAAAAAAGAGAGAGAAAGAGAAAAAGAAGCAAAAATGCTAAAAGAAAAGAAAAGAGGGAATCACAAATTGGAGAAATTTGAATCTATCTGGGCTTCAATTTTGGAAAAAGGGAAAAAGGAAGGATTTTGTCCGACGAACCACTTATGGAGAGTCTTCCTCAGTCAATTAATTCAGATACATGCCAGAAATTTCCCATTAATGAAAGTTTCCTTTCAGAAGTTATTGTAAGAAACAGAATAAAGGTCAGGCCCTTTTTTTTTTCCAAGCGGACATTCTATCCCTAGTTATCCCTTTTGAGCCATCAGAATAAAATACTTCATTTGGCAACCCCTGAGAATTGCAAACCCCACACTGGGGCAAGTTTGAGTTGAAAAAGAAATTTCAAGAAGTGAAAAGTGAAAGGCAGTAAAATCAAAAACAAAAGAAAAAAAGAGAACCTCAGTTCAAAAATAAACTGGGGCAAATTTTGTCAAATTTCAAAGGAATGGCAAAAGGCCGAAAAAGTCAAAAGAAGAAAGAAAATGAAAGAAAAAAAAAGCCTCAATTGAGCATAAACTGGGGCAAAATTCTGATTCAGCCCTAAAATAGGGTTGGCGCAACAATGCGATCTCAGATTCTTCAAACCACTTTTGAAATCCGCTTTCAAGCCTTAACTTTTCTAAACACCCCACCAGACCCCATTACAAAAGCCGAAAGTCCTGACTTCTGTTCTTTGCAATGGCCCTGTCAAGAAAATTTCTGATGCCGAAAATTTTAGCTGTATTTCTGAATTACTCGGGTATGAGAAAACCCATCAGCTTGAGGGAAAAGAAAAGAGGCGAAAGAAAATGCAGAAAAATTCGATGCTGAAATCCCTGGTGAATGATGAGAAAATCCAAACAAAGTCTGAAATCTTTCGAGTTCAAAATAGGGGCAATTTTGGGAAAATGCGATCTTCGGTGCAATGTCCTTGAAAGTCTTATCGAGCCACATTACAAGCTAATAAAGTCCATCGTTGACTTATTCCTTCATGACAATCCAAAGTGAGAATTATGCTCGTAAGAAATCCATCAATCATTCGTGATCATAAGGGTATAACCAGTTTTCGCATGTTTAGCTATCGTTTTTACCCATTTGTTGCAAGCTTAAAACTTATGTGTTGACTAAGTTTTCTTAAAAAATAAGGGTGACAAACTCTTTGCTTTCACTAAGATGTGACATTGAAGGGATTACATACAATTGGGGCACAAAATAAGACAAGTCTTGGCCTCCCATTTCCTTTAGTCACTTCCAAGTCAGACATAACGCCCATTTGATTAGTCTTGAAAGATGGGCTAACCAGAAAGTGGTGACCTGTTATCCTAAGCACCGATGCTAAAAGTGAGGAAGAAATCTTCTTGAATTTGGTGTTATTCTAAGGGATTCATCATGAAATTTCTGCATGAGTTCAAACTCGACGTTAAGTGTCTTCACATTGTATATATGACTATTTTCTAAATTTTAGAAGTGCTGTTTCTCTTTGTTCAAATAAATGGGAAATCATCTGAACAAATTTTTGCAATCGAGGGAGCCCACACTGGGGCAAAAATTTTTATTTGCAAGATTTCACAAAATAAACCCACACAGGGGCAAATATTTTTGTAGTCCAATTGAGGATTTCGTCCAAGAATCAAAATAATGCATTTTTCAAATCAATCACGCTGTTTCTTTTCACAAAAAATTGAGTGCATGTCATATTTTGGTAAGCCCCTGTGCAGGTATTCATAGTTGAAATCGACGAAAAAGCATCTGGTGATGTGGGAGGCCGATGCCGAAGAAAGAGAAGAAAGAAAGAAAAAGGGCCCTACACTGGGGGCAGATTATTTTGAAAAGATTCTCTCGAAAAATCAGAAAATTCAAAAGTCAAAAAATCAAAAATCAAGTTCAAATTCTTGTTTCTTGGAAAATCAAATTTAATTTCTAGTTTTTGACAAATCAAGTTCAATTTCTTGACCAATATTGGCAGGACCGAGTCTAATCCCGCTGACCAAGTGAATGGCAGGACCGGGTTTTATCCCGCTGACCGCTTCTATCACATTGGGACCGGGTTTTATCCAGTGAACCTCGGCAGGACCGGGTTTTATCCCGCTGACCGCTTACTTCGGCAGGATCGGGTTTTATCCCGCTGACCGCTTACTTCGTTGGGACCGGGTTTTATCCCGCTGACCGCTTACTTCGTTGGGACCGGGTTTCATCCCGCCAATCTTGTCAGGACCGGGTTTTATCCCGCTGACCATGCTTTATACCACTGACCGATTCCCACTGACCAATGCATCATACTGGGGCAAATTATCTTTGGAAAGTTTTTCAAAAAAAAAAAAAAAAGAGAAGAAGAAAGAAGAAGTTAAAAAATCCAAGAAAGAAGAAAAAAAATCAAAAAATCAAAAAATAAAAGAAAAAAAAATCAAAAATCAAATCAAGTTCATCACGGCATGTTCGGGTTTGATCCCACTGTCCGATTGTCAAAGCATGTTATTTTCATTGCTATTGGAGCTGGATTTGTCCCGCCAGTAAGCATTTCATTTTCTGTTCGGGTCTATCCCGTGGGTCTATCCCAATTTTAAATTTCTGTCCGGGTCTATCCCAATTTTAAATTTTTGTCCTGGTCTATCCCATTTTAATTTCTCATTTGGGTCAATCCCATTTAAAAAAAAAAAAAAACAAACAAAAAAAAATTTTTCAATCCTCGTTTCAGAAGCGTCCGTCGTCCGGATCGTTCGCAGCGGAATAACACAGGTAAGTATTTGGTGTCTACTTCTTTGTCTCAAGTTTTTTCAAAACTCAGACAAAGAGGGGCAAACTGTAGACACCAAATTTTGATTATTTTTAATTTCATTTTTTATCATTTATTATTTATCTATCTATTTATTATTTATTTTTATTTTTAATTTTTAATTGGGTTAGATTCATCATTTTCATTTTTGTAAGATGTTAAAAGTGGCCTTAATTCTCTTAAATTTGGTTTGAAAATTGTTAATTTATTTTTAATTGATTTTTGAAGAAAAATGAAAGTGGCAAAATAGGTGGAAATGTGTATGTTGAACAAGTGTACAAAACAATCATTGGACAAGTGGTTAAGGAATTTGGGGACAAGTGTCCCTTTGCTTATTTTGATAACACAACATTTAGGAGGACACTTGTTTAGCTTAGGAGGGGGGATGGAGAGAGAGGGGACGGGGGACTAGAGAAGAAAAAAGGAAAACTGCAACGGATGAAAAAAGAGGGGTCGGCTAAGGGCAAAAGAAAAAACAGGGAGGCGGCGAACAAAGGGAAAACAGAGCAAGCTTTTGGAGTTAAAAAATGAAATAGAACAAGGACAAAGGAGGGGGGGATTGAATCTGGAAATTTGGGGAAACTGTCGAGAGGCAAAACGAGAGAGACAGAAAGCAAAATGAAAAACAGCGGCTAGGGGGGAGAACAAAAAAGGGAAAAACAGAGGAGGAAAATTCAAAAGGGCGGCGACGGAGCTTGAAAGAAAAGAGGGGATTTTCCGGAGGAGTAAACCAGAAAGGGAAGTTTGAGAAAGTTTCTGCAAAGTAAAAAGGAAAATTAGAAGAAAACAAAGGAGCGGAGGAAGAATTGGAGCTGCCGTCACTTTACCATAATCTGCCACCACTGCTTGCGAATTTCACCGAGAGAGAAAACACTGGGGCGACTGAAAAGGAAAAAGGAAAATTGAAGGGGTTTCGGTGAACAGAAATCAGGAAGAAAGGCCAGTGAGAAGGGGTTTTGTCCGAACAGAAATGGAGGGAAGGCAGGGGTGGACGGCTGAGAAAAGGAAGAAAGGTGGCGGCGGAATTTTTGAGCAGAGCGAAAACCAAAAGGGGCTAAAAGACGGAGCAGAAGGAGAAAGCTGAGAGGGAGTGTCGGCAAAGCAACAAAGAACGAAAAAAAGAAAAACAGAGGAAAAGGCCACGGCTGCAAACGGACAGGGTAGGAAGAACCCAAAGACCACCACATCAAGGCGGAGGGGCACGGCAGGAGAATCCGTACACCTGCTACCTGTGGTGCCAGGATCTTCCAATTGACGCTGGGGCTGGCCATAAGTCTGTCAGCGAGACTATCTGGTGACTCTGGAGCGAGCAGAGCCGGCAATCACTGAAGCCGTTGGTGCCGGCACTGTCCCCGCCATCGAACTGCTGCACGTGCGAGGAATCCGCCACCACCTCGTCTGAATCCAGCACCGCCACTTGCAGGTCACCGTAAGTCATCCCTTTTATTTACAATTCAGTTTTCCCTCAAACATAGGCCGCTAGAAATTTTCAGAATATGTCTGCCGTACCTTTGTGCCGTGCTGCTTTTCTTGTTGTTTGTTCGTGAATTTCAGAACATACATGTTTTGTGTATTGATTGGGTTGAATTGCTGGGTATTTCTGATAATTTTGGGGTGGGTTCTAGAGACAATTTATCAAAATTTGCTGAAGTTTTTCATGCCCATTAATTGTTTGTTAAAGTGTCCGAGTGAAAGTTTTAATTGAAAGACAATTGGCCGGCATTTTTTGCAAGTCCGTGGGCTCCTTCCTTGCATTTGAGAAGTCCTGTGAATTAGTGTTTTTGCAGTTTTGTTTTTGGTTTGTCGTTTCACTACGAATTAATGCTAGGGGATGAAGCTTTGTTTAGACTGTTGGGAATGATTGCAATTGAAGTTAAAAAATCTGGTATTGCCAATTGGAAAGAACGGAAATGGTAATGGATGATAACTCGGTGAAGAAGATGTTGATTTCTCCAAAATTACTAAATCAGACCCTTTGTTGTCTCCTTCTTCGTAATTTAGCCCCAAGGTTTTAGGCCTTTACAATTTGACCTTAAATCTTTCATAATTCTTTCAATCAAGTCCCTGTTGTTATTGCACTGGAACCCCTCAAGTCACCCCTTTGTTTTGATATGACCTGGAAAATTGGGAAAAGTGAACTTGTTTCTCCCTTTAGATTTTAAATCATCTTCTAATAAGCATGAGTAGTCCTTTAACTAGATTAATTCTTGTTTTTAGGATGTAACTGTGGCTTAATAATTTTTATTGATTTTATCATGTTGGGATGCTTGTGGAAAGGTGATTTGGGCTGAGAAGTTATTATCTTGGGTTTTGGTTTGGGCCAGAGGATCATGACCCATCTGTTTGGTTGGCTAATTTTGGGTCAAAAGAGTTAAGCTAGCCCATCTGTTTTTGCTTGAGTTTTCGGTTGGGCTAGGAAGAGTTTGGCCCAAACGAACAAATAAAATGGCCCATTTCCTTTTTGTTCTGAATTTCCATTGGGTTGGGAAGCTTTGGCCCAAACAAATAATAAATGGCCCCATGGCCTGGTCCATTAAGAAACCAGAGAATGCATTTGCAGATCAGTCCCTGTACTTTTCTTTAATTTCACTGTGGCCCTGGATATTTTCAACTACTTTCAATTCGGTCCTTACTTTAATTGCAAATAAGTCCTTGAACTTTATTTTTCTTTAATTTTGGCCCCAAAATTTTGCCAATCTTTGCAATCAAGTCCTTTCTTCTCTTGACTTCTTAAATGTGGGTTGTTGACATGATTCAATTGATTCAATTTCAAGTTTACCATTTTATTTTTTATGATTATTTGTTAAATAAAGCGATGCCTTGACTCGTTTATTATTTTTGGAGGGTAAATAAGTGGTTTCACTCCATTTAGAGCATCAATTCAAGGGGGCGGTATAATTTCTTTTATCCCTCTTTGTGTCTCTCCTATGTGACTCAACGTGCTAAGTGAATTGCATGTCTACTTTGCTTTCCTAGCTTTTCTTTAGTTCCTTTTACTTATGTCATTTACTTTTTGTTTTCATTAAGTTATTCTTTTAATGGGGTATGTGTACACCTCTTGGCTTGTAATAGATAGGGCTGTGGCGAGCAATTTGGTCCATTTTCCCTTTCCCCTTTTTGTTTTAGTTAGTGAATGTAATAGATTCATTAGCTTGGTTGCATGCCTACGTGTTACGTGTTTAATCGCTTTATTAGGACCTTGCATCTAGTCAAGCATGCTAAGTGTTATGTGCTACGTGTTTATAAGTGATTCGCATGCCTACTCGCTTCTTATAGTCATGAATGAATGTGATGGATGAATGTACGTCACCACACTAGTCCAACGCTAGTTGTGGCTTCTTTTATCGTTTCCACTAGTCCAACGCTAGTCGGAATTCATAGGATGGGCTAGTCCAATGCTAGACCCAATAGGTTCTTTTTTCCCTTTTTTATTAAGTGCATGATCACCACATATCACGCATTTTTCCTTAGTTTATCATTTGGTATGTTCCTCAAACCCCTTCCCCTTCACTTTAGGACTTGCATCTCATGCTAGTTAGGGTTCATTTGCGTGAAAATCCCCTCCGATAAGGGAAACGAGCGAGTGTGGCTACTCGATAGCCTTAGCACGCTAGTTTTGCCTTCTAATCAAAGGGAAAATCGAAGTCGAAAAAGTTAGGAGTCATTCCCATACCCGACCTGATGCATTCCTTTAGGTTCATTCATTCTCATTTATCACTTACTCATTTTTTCAATTCACATTTCCTCATCACTTTTCCTTTCCTTATTGTTCATTTTGATTTCTACTTCACAAAATTGCACTTAATTACACCTATATGCACTCATCACTATATTTTATACACTTGCACACAAACACTTGGATTTTTCATACAAATTCACACATGCACCTTTCCATACACTTGCACACAAACACTTGGACTTTTCATACAATTTCACACGTGCACCTTTTTATACACTTGCACACTTGCACTTTAGCCATCATTTGCATTAATCGACCTCTATAAGGTTTTCCTTTATTGGCCGCCACAATTCATGTGGTTGGGACCAAAAACCTTACAAGAGACATTTTAGAATTTAGGTTTGCATTTTTTCTTTCTTTTTGCATTCATGTAGTGTATCCAAATGTAATAAATTCTTTGGTTAAAATAAGAAAAATTTTGGTTAAATCACGCAACTAGCCTTTGGCTAGGTCGAAGGGGTGCCTTGGATTTTTATCCTTGCCTTCCCCTTCGTCAAATGTGACTCCCGAACCTTTTTTTTTTGGTTTACGTAGACTAGGAGTCGTTTAAAAAGGGTTTCTCACTATTTTTTCCTATTTTTCTTTAAAAATACATTTTTTAGGTGACTTGGTACACCTTAACTCATTACTAAGTGGCGACTCCGTATTTAGTTTTAAAAACCCTTTTTAAACTATAATTTTGGGTCAAATCGTCGCATTCTCAAACCCCCATTTAGACCCACTTTTCTTTTAAATCAAAATTCATTTTTCAATCACAAAAATACATTTTTTAAAGCCATTTATTTATTTCATCAAAAAATGGGGCGCGATAGTTGGCGACTCCACTGGGGACATTCGAGAGTCCGAGCAAATTTGATTTAATCAACATTTTTCTTCTTTTAATCTTTTCATATATCACATTTGGGTGTTTAGGATTGCATTTTTTCATTTTATTAGGATTTTTGCATTTCACGTGTACCAACTCCCTCACTTACTCATTTGGCGTATGATTGTTTTGATTGATGAATGGTTTATGTATGTGATTCCGCGCTTTGCATTGCATTTTGGGTGGGGGACTTCACCTTAGAGCCTCGCGTTGGTTCTTGATCCCTCCCCTCCAAACGAGCACTAGCATACGTGCATACGCTTTAATTATTTTTACCCCCCCATTTATTTTTCTTTTGGTGGCTTGTCACGCCACTCCACCCTATTAGGATTAGGTGACCCACTTGGACGTGTGATCACGACACGATGTGTGTGTAGCACGATCCGATGGGTCACTCAATCTTCCGCTTTAAGCTATGGGTTGATAGCCTTTAGCTTTTAGTCGAAGGTTGAGGATTTTGATAGATTCACTCAAACACGTAGCCGTGACACGATGTGTCCGTAGCGGTGTTTGGGGAATCGCTCGAGCCACCGACAAAGAACCTTGGGATTGATGACCCTTGGTTTCCAAGTCTGAAGGCTCGGGGACCTATTGAGCTTATCGAGTCTAGATGCATTAGCGAACCACAGCCTCATGCATCCATGTTAGAATTGCTTTAGGGTAGAGTCGGCCTTATCCTGAGCTAGGGACACTATTCACGAGGGGAGGGGTCCAACCCCCTTTTTCCCTTTTATTGCTTTGTATTGATTGTTTTATCTTGTTGCTACAATGTGTTATGTGTATTTCTCTGCCTGAACTAACCTTTCTTGGTTTTGTGTCCCCGTTGCATTCACAAACCCTAGCAAATAAGAGGTCTGGCATGACCTTCTTTTAGAACCTACCCTTGTAGATAGGCTATTGCACGTTTAAGAAATTTTGGTATATTTTGTTCATGAATTAATAATGCCATGTCATTTTAGGCCTACCCTGGCAAATAAAGGGTTCCTTAGGTCACGTTTCCATTTCAAATTGCATGTTTTATCGCTTTAATAAACTGGCATCATGCATAAACCCTAGAAGGGAATGCCATTTAGGGGATCCCGTGTTAGGGGATAAGCCACCTTGTGTCTCGGATACTTAATCCAACGAGACTTGCACGTTTACATTTTGTACCATCCAAAGGGGTAGTGCACAAGGTAAGGTAGGATCCAATCATTTTCATAGAGTGATTTTTGGAATATGAACGTCTAATAATCACTTTTTGGCCATTTTATCAAAGTTGGTAAAATCCCTTGCGTAAAAGGACATTAATTTGAAGAAATTCACAAATGATTCCTCTTGTTGAGACGATGAATAAATTGAGGCCAAATCGTGATTTTAGAAGGCTCATAGACTAATTTTTTGAAGCCACCAATGGCTGGCCGATTCAATCGATCCATTTTGTCAATTCATAATCATCTTGAATAAACCATCATTTGGCCAATTTATCCATTTTAGGGTCATCCGGTCGATTTTTGAATAAATCGTCAATTCATTTGACCAATTTACCCTTTTTAGGGTCATCCGGTCGTTTTTGAATAAATCGTCAATTCATTTGACCAATTTGCCTTTTTTTTAGGGTCATTTGACCAATTTACCCCTTTTAGGGTCATCCGGTCGATTTTTGAATAAATCTTCTTTTCATTTGGCTAATTCACCCATTTTTAGGGCAATCTGATCGATCTTTGAATAAATCACCAATTTCATTCAATTCATTTGATTAGTTAGGGCATTTGTGTCGATTTTCGATAAATCATCAAGTTCATCCGATTCATTGGACCAGTTTACCCTTTTAGGGCGATCTGGTCAATTTTGAATAAATTTTCGATTTCATTTAATTCATTTGACCAATTTCATTTTTGAATAAAATTCTCAATTCCATTTGATCAAGTTCCTTTTTTAGGATGATTTGGTCCATTTTGAGTTCCACTCAATTCATTTGACTAGTTTCCCTTTTTAGGGTAAGTTGGTCAATTTTAAAATAAATTGTCAATTCCATTCAACCCGTTTGACCAATTAGGGTTTCATTGTCAAATTCCAAATTGGGAAATCTAGTCAATTTTGAAGAAAACCGTCCATTGCATCCAATCACTTGATCAATTAGAGTTTTAACCCGTAATTCACTGAGAAATTTTATCAACGAATTCCAATCTCTTTGATAGGAAGTTCGTCAAGGTCAAACCCATGCATTTTTGCAAGTTCTTATATCGATCAAAAGTAATCAATCCCTTCGGACGAGATTCTCATTTTGACAAACGTCTCTTCTCATTCCAATGGGCCAAATTTTTCAAATTATTTTTTTTTTCACTCCATAAGCTGATTGGATCCATCAGGTATTGTATAGTGCCTACTCTAGCGGATCGCATTTTCATGCTAGGCCTACCCTTGGCACAAAAAGGGTCCCCCCATAGGACATGCATACCGATTTTATATTCTTTCTTACTAACTCTGGGTATTTTCCTTTTGTTTTCCCTCTTCCCCCCTGCATTCATAAGAATATTTCAATAAGGCAAAAACATTTTTCTATAGCTGATGATAATTTTGATCTAATAAAGTTTGAAAATCACAAGTATTATTTGATTCTTGGGCAGATCCAACAATAGAAACCTGAAAGACCCATCTGAAAGCTCTAGGCTAAGAGCTTCTAAGAGATTTCATAATTGTTTTCAAGGAAAATTCTATATATTTGACTTGTTTACAAGTTTCTCTCTTCTCATTTGTATCATAATTGAATGAGAATTTTTGTTTCAAACTTTTTCAGCAATAAAATTTTTGGACAATCATTGTCTTGTGTATATTTATGTACATTTCATTCTTTATTCTTATTCATTGGAGATTTCATGATGAATTTTGAGAAATAAAACAAATTGAGATTTTTTCAACCTCTAGCCTGAAAAGTCGCAAGTGTATGCTTCCTAAATCCTTACATTTGATCGGTGATCCAAGCTATACAATAAAAGTGATCAGAGAACAAAAGGGTGAATGGCCACTCAAAAAGCCCGATGAAATACTTTTTCTCCTTCACTTAACCCCAGAATAAAATCAGTCACATTGATTGATAAATTGCAAATTGGGGCCATCTTTGCTTGAAAATATCCATTGTGTAACCGATTCAATTCACATCTAAGTGAAAGCAAAATGTGCATTATTCTTATTTGTTTTGAAAATTTGGAATGATATTTCAAGCGTTCGTTTCTCTATCTATACAGATTTTATCATTTGCTCTCCCGTTTGAGCCTTTGAAAAATTAATTTCGTTTCAAATAAGACCCCTAATGATCATTACCCTATATTGGAAAATTTTCAAATATCAAAAAGGGGAGTGGATTTTCAATGACCATTTCGGTTGTCATGAGGTGTAAGAATGATACTTTGGTCGTCGTTTCTACAACCTAAACACTGATCATCCCTTGCGTCCTCATTTGAGCTAAAAATTGGTGGTTCTTTTCGAGTGCACATATGATCGCACCCCACATTGGGGGAGGAGATTGGGAAATTTTGAAAAAGAAAAGAAAAAAAAAAGAGAGAGAAAGAGAAAAAGAAGCAAAAATGCTAAAAGAAAAGAAAAGAGGGAATCACAAATTGGAGAAATTTGAATCTATCTGGGCTTCAATTTTGGAAAAAGGGAAAAAGGAAGGATTTTGTCCGACGAACCACTTATGGAGAGTCTTCCTCAGTCAATTAATTCAGATACATGCCAGAAATTTCCCATTAATGAAAGTTTCCTTTCAGAAGTTATTGTAAGAAACAGAATAAAGGTCAGGCCCTTTTTTTTTTCCAAGCGGACATTCTATCCCTAGTTATCCCTTTTGAGCCATCAGAATAAAATACTTCATTTGGCAACCCCTGAGAATTGCAAACCCCACACTGGGGCAAGTTTGAGTTGAAAAAGAAATTTCAAGAAGTGAAAAGTGAAAGGCAGTAAAATCAAAAACAAAAGAAAAAAAGAGAACCTCAGTTCAAAAATAAACTGGGGCAAATTTTGTCAAATTTCAAAGGAATGGCAAAAGGCCGAAAAAGTCAAAAGAAGAAAGAAAATGAAAGAAAAAAAAAGCCTCAATTGAGCATAAACTGGGGCAAAATTCTGATTCAGCCCTAAAATAGGGTTGGCGCAACAATGCGATCTCAGATTCTTCAAACCACTTTTGAAATCCGCTTTCAAGCCTTAACTTTTCTAAACACCCCACCAGACCCCATTACAAAAGCCGAAAGTCCTGACTTCTGTTCTTTGCAATGGCCCTGTCAAGAAAATTTCTGATGCCGAAAATTTTAGCTGTATTTCTGAATTACTCGGGTATGAGAAAACCCATCAGCTTGAGGGAAAAGAAAAGAGGCGAAAGAAAATGCAGAAAAATTCGATGCTGAAATCCCTGGTGAATGATGAGAAAATCCAAACAAAGTCTGAAATCTTTCGAGTTCAAAATAGGGGCAATTTTGGGAAAATGCGATCTTCGGTGCAATGTCCTTGAAAGTCTTATCGAGCCACATTACAAGCTAATAAAGTCCATCGTTGACTTATTCCTTCATGACAATCCAAAGTGAGAATTATGCTCGTAAGAAATCCATCAATCATTCGTGATCATAAGGGTATAACCAGTTTTCGCATGTTTAGCTATCGTTTTTACCCATTTGTTGCAAGCTTAAAACTTATGTGTTGACTAAGTTTTCTTAAAAAATAAGGGTGACAAACTCTTTGCTTTCACTAAGATGTGACATTGAAGGGATTACATACAATTGGGGCACAAAATAAGACAAGTCTTGGCCTCCCATTTCCTTTAGTCACTTCCAAGTCAGACATAACGCCCATTTGATTAGTCTTGAAAGATGGGCTAACCAGAAAGTGGTGACCTGTTATCCTAAGCACCGATGCTAAAAGTGAGGAAGAAATCTTCTTGAATTTGGTGTTATTCTAAGGGATTCATCATGAAATTTCTGCATGAGTTCAAACTCGACGTTAAGTGTCTTCACATTGTATATATGACTATTTTCTAAATTTTAGAAGTGCTGTTTCTCTTTGTTCAAATAAATGGGAAATCATCTGAACAAATTTTTGCAATCGAGGGAGCCCACACTGGGGCAAAAATTTTTATTTGCAAGATTTCACAAAATAAACCCACACAGGGGCAAATATTTTTGTAGTCCAATTGAGGATTTCGTCCAAGAATCAAAATAATGCATTTTTCAAATCAATCACGCTGTTTCTTTTCACAAAAAATTGAGTGCATGTCATATTTTGGTAAGCCCCTGTGCAGGTATTCATAGTTGAAATCGACGAAAAAGCATCTGGTGATGTGGGAGGCCGATGCCGAAGAAAGAGAAGAAAGAAAGAAAAAGGGCCCTACACTGGGGGCAGATTATTTTGAAAAGATTCTCTCGAAAAATCAGAAAATTCAAAAGTCAAAAAATCAAAAATCAAGTTCAAATTCTTGTTTCTTGGAAAATCAAATTTAATTTCTAGTTTTTGACAAATCAAGTTCAATTTCTTGACCAATATTGGCAGGACCGAGTCTAATCCCGCTGACCAAGTGAATGGCAGGACCGGGTTTTATCCCGCTGACCGCTTCTATCACATTGGGACCGGGTTTTATCCAGTGAACCTCGGCAGGACCGGGTTTTATCCCGCTGACCGCTTACTTCGGCAGGATCGGGTTTTATCCCGCTGACCGCTTACTTCGTTGGGACCGGGTTTTATCCCGCTGACCGCTTACTTCGTTGGGACCGGGTTTCATCCCGCCAATCTTGTCAGGACCGGGTTTTATCCCGCTGACCATGCTTTATACCACTGACCGATTCCCACTGACCAATGCATCATACTGGGGCAAATTATCTTTGGAAAGTTTTTCAAAAAAAAAAAAAAAAGAGAAGAAGAAAGAAGAAGTTAAAAAATCCAAGAAAGAAGAAAAAAAATCAAAAAATCAAAAAATAAAAGAAAAAAAAATCAAAAATCAAATCAAGTTCATCACGGCATGTTCGGGTTTGATCCCACTGTCCGATTGTCAAAGCATGTTATTTTCATTGCTATTGGAGCTGGATTTGTCCCGCCAGTAAGCATTTCATTTTCTGTTCGGGTCTATCCCGTGGGTCTATCCCAATTTTAAATTTCTGTCCGGGTCTATCCCAATTTTAAATTTTTGTCCTGGTCTATCCCATTTTAATTTCTCATTTGGGTCAATCCCATTTAAAAAAAAAAAAAAACAAACAAAAAAAAATTTTTCAATCCTCGTTTCAGAAGCGTCCGTCGTCCGGATCGTTCGCAGCGGAATAACACAGGTAAGTATTTGGTGTCTACTTCTTTGTCTCAAGTTTTTTCAAAACTCAGACAAAGAGGGGCAAACTGTAGACACCAAATTTTGATTATTTTTAATTTCATTTTTTATCATTTATTATTTATCTATCTATTTATTATTTATTTTTATTTTTAATTTTTAATTGGGTTAGATTCATCATTTTCATTTTTGTAAGATGTTAAAAGTGGCCTTAATTCTCTTAAATTTGGTTTGAAAATTGTTAATTTATTTTTAATTGATTTTTGAAGAAAAATGAAAGTGGCAAAATAGGTGGAAATGTGTATGTTGAACAAGTGTACAAAACAATCATTGGACAAGTGGTTAAGGAATTTGGGGACAAGTGTCCCTTTGCTTATTTTGATAACACAACATTTAGGAGGACACTTGTTTAGCTTAGGAGGGGGGATGGAGAGAGAGGGGACGGGGGACTAGAGAAGAAAAAAGGAAAACTGCAACGGATGAAAAAAGAGGGGTCGGCTAAGGGCAAAAGAAAAAACAGGGAGGCGGCGAACAAAGGGAAAACAGAGCAAGCTTTTGGAGTTAAAAAATGAAATAGAACAAGGACAAAGGAGGGGGGGATTGAATCTGGAAATTTGGGGAAACTGTCGAGAGGCAAAACGAGAGAGACAGAAAGCAAAATGAAAAACAGCGGCTAGGGGGGAGAACAAAAAAGGGAAAAACAGAGGAGGAAAATTCAAAAGGGCGGCGACGGAGCTTGAAAGAAAAGAGGGGATTTTCCGGAGGAGTAAACCAGAAAGGGAAGTTTGAGAAAGTTTCTGCAAAGTAAAAAGGAAAATTAGAAGAAAACAAAGGAGCGGAGGAAGAATTGGAGCTGCCGTCACTTTACCATAATCTGCCACCACTGCTTGCGAATTTCACCGAGAGAGAAAACACTGGGGCGACTGAAAAGGAAAAAGGAAAATTGAAGGGGTTTCGGTGAACAGAAATCAGGAAGAAAGGCCAGTGAGAAGGGGTTTTGTCCGAACAGAAATGGAGGGAAGGCAGGGGTGGACGGCTGAGAAAAGGAAGAAAGGTGGCGGCGGAATTTTTGAGCAGAGCGAAAACCAAAAGGGGCTAAAAGACGGAGCAGAAGGAGAAAGCTGAGAGGGAGTGTCGGCAAAGCAACAAAGAACGAAAAAAAGAAAAACAGAGGAAAAGGCCACGGCTGCAAACGGACAGGGTAGGAAGAACCCAAAGACCACCACATCAAGGCGGAGGGGCACGGCAGGAGAATCCGTACACCTGCTACCTGTGGTGCCAGGATCTTCCAATTGACGCTGGGGCTGGCCATAAGTCTGTCAGCGAGACTATCTGGTGACTCTGGAGCGAGCAGAGCCGGCAATCACTGAAGCCGTTGGTGCCGGCACTGTCCCCGCCATCGAACTGCTGCACGTGCGAGGAATCCGCCACCACCTCGTCTGAATCCAGCACCGCCACTTGCAGGTCACCGTAAGTCATCCCTTTTATTTACAATTCAGTTTTCCCTCAAACATAGGCCGCTAGAAATTTTCAGAATATGTCTGCCGTACCTTTGTGCCGTGCTGCTTTTCTTGTTGTTTGTTCGTGAATTTCAGAACATACATGTTTTGTGTATTGATTGGGTTGAATTGCTGGGTATTTCTGATAATTTTGGGGTGGGTTCTAGAGACAATTTATCAAAATTTGCTGAAGTTTTTCATGCCCATTAATTGTTTGTTAAAGTGTCCGAGTGAAAGTTTTAATTGAAAGACAATTGGCCGGCATTTTTTGCAAGTCCGTGGGCTCCTTCCTTGCATTTGAGAAGTCCTGTGAATTAGTGTTTTTGCAGTTTTGTTTTTGGTTTGTCGTTTCACTACGAATTAATGCTAGGGGATGAAGCTTTGTTTAGACTGTTGGGAATGATTGCAATTGAAGTTAAAAAATCTGGTATTGCCAATTGGAAAGAACGGAAATGGTAATGGATGATAACTCGGTGAAGAAGATGTTGATTTCTCCAAAATTACTAAATCAGACCCTTTGTTGTCTCCTTCTTCGTAATTTAGCCCCAAGGTTTTAGGCCTTTACAATTTGACCTTAAATCTTTCATAATTCTTTCAATCAAGTCCCTGTTGTTATTGCACTGGAACCCCTCAAGTCACCCCTTTGTTTTGATATGACCTGGAAAATTGGGAAAAGTGAACTTGTTTCTCCCTTTAGATTTTAAATCATCTTCTAATAAGCATGAGTAGTCCTTTAACTAGATTAATTCTTGTTTTTAGGATGTAACTGTGGCTTAATAATTTTTATTGATTTTATCATGTTGGGATGCTTGTGGAAAGGTGATTTGGGCTGAGAAGTTATTATCTTGGGTTTTGGTTTGGGCCAGAGGATCATGACCCATCTGTTTGGTTGGCTAATTTTGGGTCAAAAGAGTTAAGCTAGCCCATCTGTTTTTGCTTGAGTTTTCGGTTGGGCTAGGAAGAGTTTGGCCCAAACGAACAAATAAAATGGCCCATTTCCTTTTTGTTCTGAATTTCCATTGGGTTGGGAAGCTTTGGCCCAAACAAATAATAAATGGCCCCATGGCCTGGTCCATTAAGAAACCAGAGAATGCATTTGCAGATCAGTCCCTGTACTTTTCTTTAATTTCACTGTGGCCCTGGATATTTTCAACTACTTTCAATTCGGTCCTTACTTTAATTGCAAATAAGTCCTTGAACTTTATTTTTCTTTAATTTTGGCCCCAAAATTTTGCCAATCTTTGCAATCAAGTCCTTTCTTCTCTTGACTTCTTAAATGTGGGTTGTTGACATGATTCAATTGATTCAATTTCAAGTTTACCATTTTATTTTTTATGATTATTTGTTAAATAAAGCGATGCCTTGACTCGTTTATTATTTTTGGAGGGTAAATAAGTGGTTTCACTCCATTTAGAGCATCAATTCAAGGGGGCGGTATAATTTCTTTTATCCCTCTTTGTGTCTCTCCTATGTGACTCAACGTGCTAAGTGAATTGCATGTCTACTTTGCTTTCCTAGCTTTTCTTTAGTTCCTTTTACTTATGTCATTTACTTTTTGTTTTCATTAAGTTATTCTTTTAATGGGGTATGTGTACACCTCTTGGCTTGTAATAGATAGGGCTGTGGCGAGCAATTTGGTCCATTTTCCCTTTCCCCTTTTTGTTTTAGTTAGTGAATGTAATAGATTCATTAGCTTGGTTGCATGCCTACGTGTTACGTGTTTAATCGCTTTATTAGGACCTTGCATCTAGTCAAGCATGCTAAGTGTTATGTGCTACGTGTTTATAAGTGATTCGCATGCCTACTCGCTTCTTATAGTCATGAATGAATGTGATGGATGAATGTACGTCACCACACTAGTCCAACGCTAGTTGTGGCTTCTTTTATCGTTTCCACTAGTCCAACGCTAGTCGGAATTCATAGGATGGGCTAGTCCAATGCTAGACCCAATAGGTTCTTTTTTCCCTTTTTTATTAAGTGCATGATCACCACATATCACGCATTTTTCCTTAGTTTATCATTTGGTATGTTCCTCAAACCCCTTCCCCTTCACTTTAGGACTTGCATCTCATGCTAGTTAGGGTTCATTTGCGTGAAAATCCCCTCCGATAAGGGAAACGAGCGAGTGTGGCTACTCGATAGCCTTAGCACGCTAGTTTTGCCTTCTAATCAAAGGGAAAATCGAAGTCGAAAAAGTTAGGAGTCATTCCCATACCCGACCTGATGCATTCCTTTAGGTTCATTCATTCTCATTTATCACTTACTCATTTTTTCAATTCACATTTCCTCATCACTTTTCCTTTCCTTATTGTTCATTTTGATTTCTACTTCACAAAATTGCACTTAATTACACCTATATGCACTCATCACTATATTTTATACACTTGCACACAAACACTTGGATTTTTCATACAAATTCACACATGCACCTTTCCATACACTTGCACACAAACACTTGGACTTTTCATACAATTTCACACGTGCACCTTTTTATACACTTGCACACTTGCACTTTAGCCATCATTTGCATTAATCGACCTCTATAAGGTTTTCCTTTATTGGCCGCCACAATTCATGTGGTTGGGACCAAAAACCTTACAAGAGACATTTTAGAATTTAGGTTTGCATTTTTTCTTTCTTTTTGCATTCATGTAGTGTATCCAAATGTAATAAATTCTTTGGTTAAAATAAGAAAAATTTTGGTTAAATCACGCAACTAGCCTTTGGCTAGGTCGAAGGGGTGCCTTGGATTTTTATCCTTGCCTTCCCCTTCGTCAAATGTGACTCCCGAACCTTTTTTTTTTGGTTTACGTAGACTAGGAGTCGTTTAAAAAGGGTTTCTCACTATTTTTTCCTATTTTTCTTTAAAAATACATTTTTTAGGTGACTTGGTACACCTTAACTCATTACTAAGTGGCGACTCCGTATTTAGTTTTAAAAACCCTTTTTAAACTATAATTTTGGGTCAAATCGTCGCATTCTCAAACCCCCATTTAGACCCACTTTTCTTTTAAATCAAAATTCATTTTTCAATCACAAAAATACATTTTTTAAAGCCATTTATTTATTTCATCAAAAAATGGGGCGCGATAGTTGGCGACTCCACTGGGGACATTCGAGAGTCCGAGCAAATTTGATTTAATCAACATTTTTCTTCTTTTAATCTTTTCATATATCACATTTGGGTGTTTAGGATTGCATTTTTTCATTTTATTAGGATTTTTGCATTTCACGTGTACCAACTCCCTCACTTACTCATTTGGCGTATGATTGTTTTGATTGATGAATGGTTTATGTATGTGATTCCGCGCTTTGCATTGCATTTTGGGTGGGGGACTTCACCTTAGAGCCTCGCGTTGGTTCTTGATCCCTCCCCTCCAAACGAGCACTAGCATACGTGCATACGCTTTAATTATTTTTACCCCCCCATTTATTTTTCTTTTGGTGGCTTGTCACGCCACTCCACCCTATTAGGATTAGGTGACCCACTTGGACGTGTGATCACGACACGATGTGTGTGTAGCACGATCCGATGGGTCACTCAATCTTCCGCTTTAAGCTATGGGTTGATAGCCTTTAGCTTTTAGTCGAAGGTTGAGGATTTTGATAGATTCACTCAAACACGTAGCCGTGACACGATGTGTCCGTAGCGGTGTTTGGGGAATCGCTCGAGCCACCGACAAAGAACCTTGGGATTGATGACCCTTGGTTTCCAAGTCTGAAGGCTCGGGGACCTATTGAGCTTATCGAGTCTAGATGCATTAGCGAACCACAGCCTCATGCATCCATGTTAGAATTGCTTTAGGGTAGAGTCGGCCTTATCCTGAGCTAGGGACACTATTCACGAGGGGAGGGGTCCAACCCCCTTTTTCCCTTTTATTGCTTTGTATTGATTGTTTTATCTTGTTGCTACAATGTGTTATGTGTATTTCTCTGCCTGAACTAACCTTTCTTGGTTTTGTGTCCCCGTTGCATTCACAAACCCTAGCAAATAAGAGGTCTGGCATGACCTTCTTTTAGAACCTACCCTTGTAGATAGGCTATTGCACGTTTAAGAAATTTTGGTATATTTTGTTCATGAATTAATAATGCCATGTCATTTTAGGCCTACCCTGGCAAATAAAGGGTTCCTTAGGTCACGTTTCCATTTCAAATTGCATGTTTTATCGCTTTAATAAACTGGCATCATGCATAAACCCTAGAAGGGAATGCCATTTAGGGGATCGTCCATTTTGAGTTCCACTCAATTCATTTGACTAGTTTCCCTTTTTAGGGTAAGTTGGTCAATTTTAAAATAAATTGTCAATTCCATTCAACCCGTTTGACCAATTAGGGTTTCATTGTCAAATTCCAAATTGGGAAATCTAGTCAATTTTGAAGAAAACCGTCCATTGCATCCAATCACTTGATCAATTAGAGTTTTAACCCGTAATTCACTGAGAAATTTTATCAACGAATTCCAATCTCTTTGATAGGAAGTTCGTCAAGGTCAAACCCATGCATTTTTGCAAGTTCTTATATCGATCAAAAGTAATCAATCCCTTCGGACGAGATTCTCATTTTGACAAACGTCTCTTCTCATTCCAATGGGCCAAATTTTTCAAATTATTTTTTTTTTCACTCCATAAGCTGATTGGATCCATCAGGTATTGTATAGTGCCTACTCTAGCGGATCGCATTTTCATGCTAGGCCTACCCTTGGCACAAAAAGGGTCCCCCCATAGGACATGCATACCGATTTTATATTCTTTCTTACTAACTCTGGGTATTTTCCTTTTGTTTTCCCTCTTCCCCCCTGCATTCATAAGAATATTTCAATAAGGCAAAAACATTTTTCTATAGCTGATGATAATTTTGATCTAATAAAGTTTGAAAATCACAAGTATTATTTGATTCTTGGGCAGATCCAACAATAGAAACCTGAAAGACCCATCTGAAAGCTCTAGGCTAAGAGCTTCTAAGAGATTTCATAATTGTTTTCAAGGAAAATTCTATATATTTGACTTGTTTACAAGTTTCTCTCTTCTCATTTGTATCATAATTGAATGAGAATTTTTGTTTCAAACTTTTTCAGCAATAAAATTTTTGGACAATCATTGTCTTGTGTATATTTATGTACATTTCATTCTTTATTCTTATTCATTGGAGATTTCATGATGAATTTTGAGAAATAAAACAAATTGAGATTTTTTCAACCTCTAGCCTGAAAAGTCGCAAGTGTATGCTTCCTAAATCCTTACATTTGATCGGTGATCCAAGCTATACAATAAAAGTGATCAGAGAACAAAAGGGTGAATGGCCACTCAAAAAGCCCGATGAAATACTTTTTCTCCTTCACTTAACCCCAGAATAAAATCAGTCACATTGATTGATAAATTGCAAATTGGGGCCATCTTTGCTTGAAAATATCCATTGTGTAACCGATTCAATTCACATCTAAGTGAAAGCAAAATGTGCATTATTCTTATTTGTTTTGAAAATTTGGAATGATATTTCAAGCGTTCGTTTCTCTATCTATACAGATTTTATCATTTGCTCTCCCGTTTGAGCCTTTGAAAAATTAATTTCGTTTCAAATAAGACCCCTAATGATCATTACCCTATATTGGAAAATTTTCAAATATCAAAAAGGGGAGTGGATTTTCAATGACCATTTCGGTTGTCATGAGGTGTAAGAATGATACTTTGGTCGTCGTTTCTACAACCTAAACACTGATCATCCCTTGCGTCCTCATTTGAGCTAAAAATTGGTGGTTCTTTTCGAGTGCACATATGATCGCACCCCACATTGGGGGAGGAGATTGGGAAATTTTGAAAAAGAAAAGAAAAAAAAAAGAGAGAGAAAGAGAAAAAGAAGCAAAAATGCTAAAAGAAAAGAAAAGAGGGAATCACAAATTGGAGAAATTTGAATCTATCTGGGCTTCAATTTTGGAAAAAGGGAAAAAGGAAGGATTTTGTCCGACGAACCACTTATGGAGAGTCTTCCTCAGTCAATTAATTCAGATACATGCCAGAAATTTCCCATTAATGAAAGTTTCCTTTCAGAAGTTATTGTAAGAAACAGAATAAAGGTCAGGCCCTTTTTTTTTTCCAAGCGGACATTCTATCCCTAGTTATCCCTTTTGAGCCATCAGAATAAAATACTTCATTTGGCAACCCCTGAGAATTGCAAACCCCACACTGGGGCAAGTTTGAGTTGAAAAAGAAATTTCAAGAAGTGAAAAGTGAAAGGCAGTAAAATCAAAAACAAAAGAAAAAAAGAGAACCTCAGTTCAAAAATAAACTGGGGCAAATTTTGTCAAATTTCAAAGGAATGGCAAAAGGCCGAAAAAGTCAAAAGAAGAAAGAAAATGAAAGAAAAAAAAAGCCTCAATTGAGCATAAACTGGGGCAAAATTCTGATTCAGCCCTAAAATAGGGTTGGCGCAACAATGCGATCTCAGATTCTTCAAACCACTTTTGAAATCCGCTTTCAAGCCTTAACTTTTCTAAACACCCCACCAGACCCCATTACAAAAGCCGAAAGTCCTGACTTCTGTTCTTTGCAATGGCCCTGTCAAGAAAATTTCTGATGCCGAAAATTTTAGCTGTATTTCTGAATTACTCGGGTATGAGAAAACCCATCAGCTTGAGGGAAAAGAAAAGAGGCGAAAGAAAATGCAGAAAAATTCGATGCTGAAATCCCTGGTGAATGATGAGAAAATCCAAACAAAGTCTGAAATCTTTCGAGTTCAAAATAGGGGCAATTTTGGGAAAATGCGATCTTCGGTGCAATGTCCTTGAAAGTCTTATCGAGCCACATTACAAGCTAATAAAGTCCATCGTTGACTTATTCCTTCATGACAATCCAAAGTGAGAATTATGCTCGTAAGAAATCCATCAATCATTCGTGATCATAAGGGTATAACCAGTTTTCGCATGTTTAGCTATCGTTTTTACCCATTTGTTGCAAGCTTAAAACTTATGTGTTGACTAAGTTTTCTTAAAAAATAAGGGTGACAAACTCTTTGCTTTCACTAAGATGTGACATTGAAGGGATTACATACAATTGGGGCACAAAATAAGACAAGTCTTGGCCTCCCATTTCCTTTAGTCACTTCCAAGTCAGACATAACGCCCATTTGATTAGTCTTGAAAGATGGGCTAACCAGAAAGTGGTGACCTGTTATCCTAAGCACCGATGCTAAAAGTGAGGAAGAAATCTTCTTGAATTTGGTGTTATTCTAAGGGATTCATCATGAAATTTCTGCATGAGTTCAAACTCGACGTTAAGTGTCTTCACATTGTATATATGACTATTTTCTAAATTTTAGAAGTGCTGTTTCTCTTTGTTCAAATAAATGGGAAATCATCTGAACAAATTTTTGCAATCGAGGGAGCCCACACTGGGGCAAAAATTTTTATTTGCAAGATTTCACAAAATAAACCCACACAGGGGCAAATATTTTTGTAGTCCAATTGAGGATTTCGTCCAAGAATCAAAATAATGCATTTTTCAAATCAATCACGCTGTTTCTTTTCACAAAAAATTGAGTGCATGTCATATTTTGGTAAGCCCCTGTGCAGGTATTCATAGTTGAAATCGACGAAAAAGCATCTGGTGATGTGGGAGGCCGATGCCGAAGAAAGAGAAGAAAGAAAGAAAAAGGGCCCTACACTGGGGGCAGATTATTTTGAAAAGATTCTCTCGAAAAATCAGAAAATTCAAAAGTCAAAAAATCAAAAATCAAGTTCAAATTCTTGTTTCTTGGAAAATCAAATTTAATTTCTAGTTTTTGACAAATCAAGTTCAATTTCTTGACCAATATTGGCAGGACCGAGTCTAATCCCGCTGACCAAGTGAATGGCAGGACCGGGTTTTATCCCGCTGACCGCTTCTATCACATTGGGACCGGGTTTTATCCAGTGAACCTCGGCAGGACCGGGTTTTATCCCGCTGACCGCTTACTTCGGCAGGATCGGGTTTTATCCCGCTGACCGCTTACTTCGTTGGGACCGGGTTTTATCCCGCTGACCGCTTACTTCGTTGGGACCGGGTTTCATCCCGCCAATCTTGTCAGGACCGGGTTTTATCCCGCTGACCATGCTTTATACCACTGACCGATTCCCACTGACCAATGCATCATACTGGGGCAAATTATCTTTGGAAAGTTTTTCAAAAAAAAAAAAAAAAGAGAAGAAGAAAGAAGAAGTTAAAAAATCCAAGAAAGAAGAAAAAAAATCAAAAAATCAAAAAATAAAAGAAAAAAAAATCAAAAATCAAATCAAGTTCATCACGGCATGTTCGGGTTTGATCCCACTGTCCGATTGTCAAAGCATGTTATTTTCATTGCTATTGGAGCTGGATTTGTCCCGCCAGTAAGCATTTCATTTTCTGTTCGGGTCTATCCCGTGGGTCTATCCCAATTTTAAATTTCTGTCCGGGTCTATCCCAATTTTAAATTTTTGTCCTGGTCTATCCCATTTTAATTTCTCATTTGGGTCAATCCCATTTAAAAAAAAAAAAAAACAAACAAAAAAAAATTTTTCAATCCTCGTTTCAGAAGCGTCCGTCGTCCGGATCGTTCGCAGCGGAATAACACAGGTAAGTATTTGGTGTCTACTTCTTTGTCTCAAGTTTTTTCAAAACTCAGACAAAGAGGGGCAAACTGTAGACACCAAATTTTGATTATTTTTAATTTCATTTTTTATCATTTATTATTTATCTATCTATTTATTATTTATTTTTATTTTTAATTTTTAATTGGGTTAGATTCATCATTTTCATTTTTGTAAGATGTTAAAAGTGGCCTTAATTCTCTTAAATTTGGTTTGAAAATTGTTAATTTATTTTTAATTGATTTTTGAAGAAAAATGAAAGTGGCAAAATAGGTGGAAATGTGTATGTTGAACAAGTGTACAAAACAATCATTGGACAAGTGGTTAAGGAATTTGGGGACAAGTGTCCCTTTGCTTATTTTGATAACACAACATTTAGGAGGACACTTGTTTAGCTTAGGAGGGGGGATGGAGAGAGAGGGGACGGGGGACTAGAGAAGAAAAAAGGAAAACTGCAACGGATGAAAAAAGAGGGGTCGGCTAAGGGCAAAAGAAAAAACAGGGAGGCGGCGAACAAAGGGAAAACAGAGCAAGCTTTTGGAGTTAAAAAATGAAATAGAACAAGGACAAAGGAGGGGGGGATTGAATCTGGAAATTTGGGGAAACTGTCGAGAGGCAAAACGAGAGAGACAGAAAGCAAAATGAAAAACAGCGGCTAGGGGGGAGAACAAAAAAGGGAAAAACAGAGGAGGAAAATTCAAAAGGGCGGCGACGGAGCTTGAAAGAAAAGAGGGGATTTTCCGGAGGAGTAAACCAGAAAGGGAAGTTTGAGAAAGTTTCTGCAAAGTAAAAAGGAAAATTAGAAGAAAACAAAGGAGCGGAGGAAGAATTGGAGCTGCCGTCACTTTACCATAATCTGCCACCACTGCTTGCGAATTTCACCGAGAGAGAAAACACTGGGGCGACTGAAAAGGAAAAAGGAAAATTGAAGGGGTTTCGGTGAACAGAAATCAGGAAGAAAGGCCAGTGAGAAGGGGTTTTGTCCGAACAGAAATGGAGGGAAGGCAGGGGTGGACGGCTGAGAAAAGGAAGAAAGGTGGCGGCGGAATTTTTGAGCAGAGCGAAAACCAAAAGGGGCTAAAAGACGGAGCAGAAGGAGAAAGCTGAGAGGGAGTGTCGGCAAAGCAACAAAGAACGAAAAAAAGAAAAACAGAGGAAAAGGCCACGGCTGCAAACGGACAGGGTAGGAAGAACCCAAAGACCACCACATCAAGGCGGAGGGGCACGGCAGGAGAATCCGTACACCTGCTACCTGTGGTGCCAGGATCTTCCAATTGACGCTGGGGCTGGCCATAAGTCTGTCAGCGAGACTATCTGGTGACTCTGGAGCGAGCAGAGCCGGCAATCACTGAAGCCGTTGGTGCCGGCACTGTCCCCGCCATCGAACTGCTGCACGTGCGAGGAATCCGCCACCACCTCGTCTGAATCCAGCACCGCCACTTGCAGGTCACCGTAAGTCATCCCTTTTATTTACAATTCAGTTTTCCCTCAAACATAGGCCGCTAGAAATTTTCAGAATATGTCTGCCGTACCTTTGTGCCGTGCTGCTTTTCTTGTTGTTTGTTCGTGAATTTCAGAACATACATGTTTTGTGTATTGATTGGGTTGAATTGCTGGGTATTTCTGATAATTTTGGGGTGGGTTCTAGAGACAATTTATCAAAATTTGCTGAAGTTTTTCATGCCCATTAATTGTTTGTTAAAGTGTCCGAGTGAAAGTTTTAATTGAAAGACAATTGGCCGGCATTTTTTGCAAGTCCGTGGGCTCCTTCCTTGCATTTGAGAAGTCCTGTGAATTAGTGTTTTTGCAGTTTTGTTTTTGGTTTGTCGTTTCACTACGAATTAATGCTAGGGGATGAAGCTTTGTTTAGACTGTTGGGAATGATTGCAATTGAAGTTAAAAAATCTGGTATTGCCAATTGGAAAGAACGGAAATGGTAATGGATGATAACTCGGTGAAGAAGATGTTGATTTCTCCAAAATTACTAAATCAGACCCTTTGTTGTCTCCTTCTTCGTAATTTAGCCCCAAGGTTTTAGGCCTTTACAATTTGACCTTAAATCTTTCATAATTCTTTCAATCAAGTCCCTGTTGTTATTGCACTGGAACCCCTCAAGTCACCCCTTTGTTTTGATATGACCTGGAAAATTGGGAAAAGTGAACTTGTTTCTCCCTTTAGATTTTAAATCATCTTCTAATAAGCATGAGTAGTCCTTTAACTAGATTAATTCTTGTTTTTAGGATGTAACTGTGGCTTAATAATTTTTATTGATTTTATCATGTTGGGATGCTTGTGGAAAGGTGATTTGGGCTGAGAAGTTATTATCTTGGGTTTTGGTTTGGGCCAGAGGATCATGACCCATCTGTTTGGTTGGCTAATTTTGGGTCAAAAGAGTTAAGCTAGCCCATCTGTTTTTGCTTGAGTTTTCGGTTGGGCTAGGAAGAGTTTGGCCCAAACGAACAAATAAAATGGCCCATTTCCTTTTTGTTCTGAATTTCCATTGGGTTGGGAAGCTTTGGCCCAAACAAATAATAAATGGCCCCATGGCCTGGTCCATTAAGAAACCAGAGAATGCATTTGCAGATCAGTCCCTGTACTTTTCTTTAATTTCACTGTGGCCCTGGATATTTTCAACTACTTTCAATTCGGTCCTTACTTTAATTGCAAATAAGTCCTTGAACTTTATTTTTCTTTAATTTTGGCCCCAAAATTTTGCCAATCTTTGCAATCAAGTCCTTTCTTCTCTTGACTTCTTAAATGTGGGTTGTTGACATGATTCAATTGATTCAATTTCAAGTTTACCATTTTATTTTTTATGATTATTTGTTAAATAAAGCGATGCCTTGACTCGTTTATTATTTTTGGAGGGTAAATAAGTGGTTTCACTCCATTTAGAGCATCAATTCAAGGGGGCGGTATAATTTCTTTTATCCCTCTTTGTGTCTCTCCTATGTGACTCAACGTGCTAAGTGAATTGCATGTCTACTTTGCTTTCCTAGCTTTTCTTTAGTTCCTTTTACTTATGTCATTTACTTTTTGTTTTCATTAAGTTATTCTTTTAATGGGGTATGTGTACACCTCTTGGCTTGTAATAGATAGGGCTGTGGCGAGCAATTTGGTCCATTTTCCCTTTCCCCTTTTTGTTTTAGTTAGTGAATGTAATAGATTCATTAGCTTGGTTGCATGCCTACGTGTTACGTGTTTAATCGCTTTATTAGGACCTTGCATCTAGTCAAGCATGCTAAGTGTTATGTGCTACGTGTTTATAAGTGATTCGCATGCCTACTCGCTTCTTATAGTCATGAATGAATGTGATGGATGAATGTACGTCACCACACTAGTCCAACGCTAGTTGTGGCTTCTTTTATCGTTTCCACTAGTCCAACGCTAGTCGGAATTCATAGGATGGGCTAGTCCAATGCTAGACCCAATAGGTTCTTTTTTCCCTTTTTTATTAAGTGCATGATCACCACATATCACGCATTTTTCCTTAGTTTATCATTTGGTATGTTCCTCAAACCCCTTCCCCTTCACTTTAGGACTTGCATCTCATGCTAGTTAGGGTTCATTTGCGTGAAAATCCCCTCCGATAAGGGAAACGAGCGAGTGTGGCTACTCGATAGCCTTAGCACGCTAGTTTTGCCTTCTAATCAAAGGGAAAATCGAAGTCGAAAAAGTTAGGAGTCATTCCCATACCCGACCTGATGCATTCCTTTAGGTTCATTCATTCTCATTTATCACTTACTCATTTTTTCAATTCACATTTCCTCATCACTTTTCCTTTCCTTATTGTTCATTTTGATTTCTACTTCACAAAATTGCACTTAATTACACCTATATGCACTCATCACTATATTTTATACACTTGCACACAAACACTTGGATTTTTCATACAAATTCACACATGCACCTTTCCATACACTTGCACACAAACACTTGGACTTTTCATACAATTTCACACGTGCACCTTTTTATACACTTGCACACTTGCACTTTAGCCATCATTTGCATTAATCGACCTCTATAAGGTTTTCCTTTATTGGCCGCCACAATTCATGTGGTTGGGACCAAAAACCTTACAAGAGACATTTTAGAATTTAGGTTTGCATTTTTTCTTTCTTTTTGCATTCATGTAGTGTATCCAAATGTAATAAATTCTTTGGTTAAAATAAGAAAAATTTTGGTTAAATCACGCAACTAGCCTTTGGCTAGGTCGAAGGGGTGCCTTGGATTTTTATCCTTGCCTTCCCCTTCGTCAAATGTGACTCCCGAACCTTTTTTTTTTGGTTTACGTAGACTAGGAGTCGTTTAAAAAGGGTTTCTCACTATTTTTTCCTATTTTTCTTTAAAAATACATTTTTTAGGTGACTTGGTACACCTTAACTCATTACTAAGTGGCGACTCCGTATTTAGTTTTAAAAACCCTTTTTAAACTATAATTTTGGGTCAAATCGTCGCATTCTCAAACCCCCATTTAGACCCACTTTTCTTTTAAATCAAAATTCATTTTTCAATCACAAAAATACATTTTTTAAAGCCATTTATTTATTTCATCAAAAAATGGGGCGCGATAGTTGGCGACTCCACTGGGGACATTCGAGAGTCCGAGCAAATTTGATTTAATCAACATTTTTCTTCTTTTAATCTTTTCATATATCACATTTGGGTGTTTAGGATTGCATTTTTTCATTTTATTAGGATTTTTGCATTTCACGTGTACCAACTCCCTCACTTACTCATTTGGCGTATGATTGTTTTGATTGATGAATGGTTTATGTATGTGATTCCGCGCTTTGCATTGCATTTTGGGTGGGGGACTTCACCTTAGAGCCTCGCGTTGGTTCTTGATCCCTCCCCTCCAAACGAGCACTAGCATACGTGCATACGCTTTAATTATTTTTACCCCCCCATTTATTTTTCTTTTGGTGGCTTGTCACGCCACTCCACCCTATTAGGATTAGGTGACCCACTTGGACGTGTGATCACGACACGATGTGTGTGTAGCACGATCCGATGGGTCACTCAATCTTCCGCTTTAAGCTATGGGTTGATAGCCTTTAGCTTTTAGTCGAAGGTTGAGGATTTTGATAGATTCACTCAAACACGTAGCCGTGACACGATGTGTCCGTAGCGGTGTTTGGGGAATCGCTCGAGCCACCGACAAAGAACCTTGGGATTGATGACCCTTGGTTTCCAAGTCTGAAGGCTCGGGGACCTATTGAGCTTATCGAGTCTAGATGCATTAGCGAACCACAGCCTCATGCATCCATGTTAGAATTGCTTTAGGGTAGAGTCGGCCTTATCCTGAGCTAGGGACACTATTCACGAGGGGAGGGGTCCAACCCCCTTTTTCCCTTTTATTGCTTTGTATTGATTGTTTTATCTTGTTGCTACAATGTGTTATGTGTATTTCTCTGCCTGAACTAACCTTTCTTGGTTTTGTGTCCCCGTTGCATTCACAAACCCTAGCAAATAAGAGGTCTGGCATGACCTTCTTTTAGAACCTACCCTTGTAGATAGGCTATTGCACGTTTAAGAAATTTTGGTATATTTTGTTCATGAATTAATAATGCCATGTCATTTTAGGCCTACCCTGGCAAATAAAGGGTTCCTTAGGTCACGTTTCCATTTCAAATTGCATGTTTTATCGCTTTAATAAACTGGCATCATGCATAAACCCTAGAAGGGAATGCCATTTAGGGGATCCCGTGTTAGGGGATAAGCCACCTTGTGTCTCGGATACTTAATCCAACGAGACTTGCACGTTTACATTTTGTACCATCCAAAGGGGTAGTGCACAAGGTAAGGTAGGATCCAATCATTTTCATAGAGTGATTTTTGGAATATGAACGTCTAATAATCACTTTTTGGCCATTTTATCAAAGTTGGTAAAATCCCTTGCGTAAAAGGACATTAATTTGAAGAAATTCACAAATGATTCCTCTTGTTGAGACGATGAATAAATTGAGGCCAAATCGTGATTTTAGAAGGCTCATAGACTAATTTTTTGAAGCCACCAATGGCTGGCCGATTCAATCGATCCATTTTGTCAATTCATAATCATCTTGAATAAACCATCATTTGGCCAATTTATCCATTTTAGGGTCATCCGGTCGATTTTTGAATAAATCGTCAATTCATTTGACCAATTTACCCTTTTTAGGGTCATCCGGTCGTTTTTGAATAAATCGTCAATTCATTTGACCAATTTGCCTTTTTTTTAGGGTCATTTGACCAATTTACCCCTTTTAGGGTCATCCGGTCGATTTTTGAATAAATCTTCTTTTCATTTGGCTAATTCACCCATTTTTAGGGCAATCTGATCGATCTTTGAATAAATCACCAATTTCATTCAATTCATTTGATTAGTTAGGGCATTTGTGTCGATTTTCGATAAATCATCAAGTTCATCCGATTCATTGGACCAGTTTACCCTTTTAGGGCGATCTGGTCAATTTTGAATAAATTTTCGATTTCATTTAATTCATTTGACCAATTTCATTTTTGAATAAAATTCTCAATTCCATTTGATCAAGTTCCTTTTTTAGGATGATTTGGTCCATTTTGAGTTCCACTCAATTCATTTGACTAGTTTCCCTTTTTAGGGTAAGTTGGTCAATTTTAAAATAAATTGTCAATTCCATTCAACCCGTTTGACCAATTAGGGTTTCATTGTCAAATTCCAAATTGGGAAATCTAGTCAATTTTGAAGAAAACCGTCCATTGCATCCAATCACTTGATCAATTAGAGTTTTAACCCGTAATTCACTGAGAAATTTTATCAACGAATTCCAATCTCTTTGATAGGAAGTTCGTCAAGGTCAAACCCATGCATTTTTGCAAGTTCTTATATCGATCAAAAGTAATCAATCCCTTCGGACGAGATTCTCATTTTGACAAACGTCTCTTCTCATTCCAATGGGCCAAATTTTTCAAATTATTTTTTTTTTCACTCCATAAGCTGATTGGATCCATCAGGTATTGTATAGTGCCTACTCTAGCGGATCGCATTTTCATGCTAGGCCTACCCTTGGCACAAAAAGGGTCCCCCCATAGGACATGCATACCGATTTTATATTCTTTCTTACTAACTCTGGGTATTTTCCTTTTGTTTTCCCTCTTCCCCCCTGCATTCATAAGAATATTTCAATAAGGCAAAAACATTTTTCTATAGCTGATGATAATTTTGATCTAATAAAGTTTGAAAATCACAAGTATTATTTGATTCTTGGGCAGATCCAACAATAGAAACCTGAAAGACCCATCTGAAAGCTCTAGGCTAAGAGCTTCTAAGAGATTTCATAATTGTTTTCAAGGAAAATTCTATATATTTGACTTGTTTACAAGTTTCTCTCTTCTCATTTGTATCATAATTGAATGAGAATTTTTGTTTCAAACTTTTTCAGCAATAAAATTTTTGGACAATCATTGTCTTGTGTATATTTATGTACATTTCATTCTTTATTCTTATTCATTGGAGATTTCATGATGAATTTTGAGAAATAAAACAAATTGAGATTTTTTCAACCTCTAGCCTGAAAAGTCGCAAGTGTATGCTTCCTAAATCCTTACATTTGATCGGTGATCCAAGCTATACAATAAAAGTGATCAGAGAACAAAAGGGTGAATGGCCACTCAAAAAGCCCGATGAAATACTTTTTCTCCTTCACTTAACCCCAGAATAAAATCAGTCACATTGATTGATAAATTGCAAATTGGGGCCATCTTTGCTTGAAAATATCCATTGTGTAACCGATTCAATTCACATCTAAGTGAAAGCAAAATGTGCATTATTCTTATTTGTTTTGAAAATTTGGAATGATATTTCAAGCGTTCGTTTCTCTATCTATACAGATTTTATCATTTGCTCTCCCGTTTGAGCCTTTGAAAAATTAATTTCGTTTCAAATAAGACCCCTAATGATCATTACCCTATATTGGAAAATTTTCAAATATCAAAAAGGGGAGTGGATTTTCAATGACCATTTCGGTTGTCATGAGGTGTAAGAATGATACTTTGGTCGTCGTTTCTACAACCTAAACACTGATCATCCCTTGCGTCCTCATTTGAGCTAAAAATTGGTGGTTCTTTTCGAGTGCACATATGATCGCACCCCACATTGGGGGAGGAGATTGGGAAATTTTGAAAAAGAAAAGAAAAAAAAAAGAGAGAGAAAGAGAAAAAGAAGCAAAAATGCTAAAAGAAAAGAAAAGAGGGAATCACAAATTGGAGAAATTTGAATCTATCTGGGCTTCAATTTTGGAAAAAGGGAAAAAGGAAGGATTTTGTCCGACGAACCACTTATGGAGAGTCTTCCTCAGTCAATTAATTCAGATACATGCCAGAAATTTCCCATTAATGAAAGTTTCCTTTCAGAAGTTATTGTAAGAAACAGAATAAAGGTCAGGCCCTTTTTTTTTTCCAAGCGGACATTCTATCCCTAGTTATCCCTTTTGAGCCATCAGAATAAAATACTTCATTTGGCAACCCCTGAGAATTGCAAACCCCACACTGGGGCAAGTTTGAGTTGAAAAAGAAATTTCAAGAAGTGAAAAGTGAAAGGCAGTAAAATCAAAAACAAAAGAAAAAAAGAGAACCTCAGTTCAAAAATAAACTGGGGCAAATTTTGTCAAATTTCAAAGGAATGGCAAAAGGCCGAAAAAGTCAAAAGAAGAAAGAAAATGAAAGAAAAAAAAAGCCTCAATTGAGCATAAACTGGGGCAAAATTCTGATTCAGCCCTAAAATAGGGTTGGCGCAACAATGCGATCTCAGATTCTTCAAACCACTTTTGAAATCCGCTTTCAAGCCTTAACTTTTCTAAACACCCCACCAGACCCCATTACAAAAGCCGAAAGTCCTGACTTCTGTTCTTTGCAATGGCCCTGTCAAGAAAATTTCTGATGCCGAAAATTTTAGCTGTATTTCTGAATTACTCGGGTATGAGAAAACCCATCAGCTTGAGGGAAAAGAAAAGAGGCGAAAGAAAATGCAGAAAAATTCGATGCTGAAATCCCTGGTGAATGATGAGAAAATCCAAACAAAGTCTGAAATCTTTCGAGTTCAAAATAGGGGCAATTTTGGGAAAATGCGATCTTCGGTGCAATGTCCTTGAAAGTCTTATCGAGCCACATTACAAGCTAATAAAGTCCATCGTTGACTTATTCCTTCATGACAATCCAAAGTGAGAATTATGCTCGTAAGAAATCCATCAATCATTCGTGATCATAAGGGTATAACCAGTTTTCGCATGTTTAGCTATCGTTTTTACCCATTTGTTGCAAGCTTAAAACTTATGTGTTGACTAAGTTTTCTTAAAAAATAAGGGTGACAAACTCTTTGCTTTCACTAAGATGTGACATTGAAGGGATTACATACAATTGGGGCACAAAATAAGACAAGTCTTGGCCTCCCATTTCCTTTAGTCACTTCCAAGTCAGACATAACGCCCATTTGATTAGTCTTGAAAGATGGGCTAACCAGAAAGTGGTGACCTGTTATCCTAAGCACCGATGCTAAAAGTGAGGAAGAAATCTTCTTGAATTTGGTGTTATTCTAAGGGATTCATCATGAAATTTCTGCATGAGTTCAAACTCGACGTTAAGTGTCTTCACATTGTATATATGACTATTTTCTAAATTTTAGAAGTGCTGTTTCTCTTTGTTCAAATAAATGGGAAATCATCTGAACAAATTTTTGCAATCGAGGGAGCCCACACTGGGGCAAAAATTTTTATTTGCAAGATTTCACAAAATAAACCCACACAGGGGCAAATATTTTTGTAGTCCAATTGAGGATTTCGTCCAAGAATCAAAATAATGCATTTTTCAAATCAATCACGCTGTTTCTTTTCACAAAAAATTGAGTGCATGTCATATTTTGGTAAGCCCCTGTGCAGGTATTCATAGTTGAAATCGACGAAAAAGCATCTGGTGATGTGGGAGGCCGATGCCGAAGAAAGAGAAGAAAGAAAGAAAAAGGGCCCTACACTGGGGGCAGATTATTTTGAAAAGATTCTCTCGAAAAATCAGAAAATTCAAAAGTCAAAAAATCAAAAATCAAGTTCAAATTCTTGTTTCTTGGAAAATCAAATTTAATTTCTAGTTTTTGACAAATCAAGTTCAATTTCTTGACCAATATTGGCAGGACCGAGTCTAATCCCGCTGACCAAGTGAATGGCAGGACCGGGTTTTATCCCGCTGACCGCTTCTATCACATTGGGACCGGGTTTTATCCAGTGAACCTCGGCAGGACCGGGTTTTATCCCGCTGACCGCTTACTTCGGCAGGATCGGGTTTTATCCCGCTGACCGCTTACTTCGTTGGGACCGGGTTTTATCCCGCTGACCGCTTACTTCGTTGGGACCGGGTTTCATCCCGCCAATCTTGTCAGGACCGGGTTTTATCCCGCTGACCATGCTTTATACCACTGACCGATTCCCACTGACCAATGCATCATACTGGGGCAAATTATCTTTGGAAAGTTTTTCAAAAAAAAAAAAAAAAGAGAAGAAGAAAGAAGAAGTTAAAAAATCCAAGAAAGAAGAAAAAAAATCAAAAAATCAAAAAATAAAAGAAAAAAAAATCAAAAATCAAATCAAGTTCATCACGGCATGTTCGGGTTTGATCCCACTGTCCGATTGTCAAAGCATGTTATTTTCATTGCTATTGGAGCTGGATTTGTCCCGCCAGTAAGCATTTCATTTTCTGTTCGGGTCTATCCCGTGGGTCTATCCCAATTTTAAATTTCTGTCCGGGTCTATCCCAATTTTAAATTTTTGTCCTGGTCTATCCCATTTTAATTTCTCATTTGGGTCAATCCCATTTAAAAAAAAAAAAAAACAAACAAAAAAAAATTTTTCAATCCTCGTTTCAGAAGCGTCCGTCGTCCGGATCGTTCGCAGCGGAATAACACAGGTAAGTATTTGGTGTCTACTTCTTTGTCTCAAGTTTTTTCAAAACTCAGACAAAGAGGGGCAAACTGTAGACACCAAATTTTGATTATTTTTAATTTCATTTTTTATCATTTATTATTTATCTATCTATTTATTATTTATTTTTATTTTTAATTTTTAATTGGGTTAGATTCATCATTTTCATTTTTGTAAGATGTTAAAAGTGGCCTTAATTCTCTTAAATTTGGTTTGAAAATTGTTAATTTATTTTTAATTGATTTTTGAAGAAAAATGAAAGTGGCAAAATAGGTGGAAATGTGTATGTTGAACAAGTGTACAAAACAATCATTGGACAAGTGGTTAAGGAATTTGGGGACAAGTGTCCCTTTGCTTATTTTGATAACACAACATTTAGGAGGACACTTGTTTAGCTTAGGAGGGGGGATGGAGAGAGAGGGGACGGGGGACTAGAGAAGAAAAAAGGAAAACTGCAACGGATGAAAAAAGAGGGGTCGGCTAAGGGCAAAAGAAAAAACAGGGAGGCGGCGAACAAAGGGAAAACAGAGCAAGCTTTTGGAGTTAAAAAATGAAATAGAACAAGGACAAAGGAGGGGGGGATTGAATCTGGAAATTTGGGGAAACTGTCGAGAGGCAAAACGAGAGAGACAGAAAGCAAAATGAAAAACAGCGGCTAGGGGGGAGAACAAAAAAGGGAAAAACAGAGGAGGAAAATTCAAAAGGGCGGCGACGGAGCTTGAAAGAAAAGAGGGGATTTTCCGGAGGAGTAAACCAGAAAGGGAAGTTTGAGAAAGTTTCTGCAAAGTAAAAAGGAAAATTAGAAGAAAACAAAGGAGCGGAGGAAGAATTGGAGCTGCCGTCACTTTACCATAATCTGCCACCACTGCTTGCGAATTTCACCGAGAGAGAAAACACTGGGGCGACTGAAAAGGAAAAAGGAAAATTGAAGGGGTTTCGGTGAACAGAAATCAGGAAGAAAGGCCAGTGAGAAGGGGTTTTGTCCGAACAGAAATGGAGGGAAGGCAGGGGTGGACGGCTGAGAAAAGGAAGAAAGGTGGCGGCGGAATTTTTGAGCAGAGCGAAAACCAAAAGGGGCTAAAAGACGGAGCAGAAGGAGAAAGCTGAGAGGGAGTGTCGGCAAAGCAACAAAGAACGAAAAAAAGAAAAACAGAGGAAAAGGCCACGGCTGCAAACGGACAGGGTAGGAAGAACCCAAAGACCACCACATCAAGGCGGAGGGGCACGGCAGGAGAATCCGTACACCTGCTACCTGTGGTGCCAGGATCTTCCAATTGACGCTGGGGCTGGCCATAAGTCTGTCAGCGAGACTATCTGGTGACTCTGGAGCGAGCAGAGCCGGCAATCACTGAAGCCGTTGGTGCCGGCACTGTCCCCGCCATCGAACTGCTGCACGTGCGAGGAATCCGCCACCACCTCGTCTGAATCCAGCACCGCCACTTGCAGGTCACCGTAAGTCATCCCTTTTATTTACAATTCAGTTTTCCCTCAAACATAGGCCGCTAGAAATTTTCAGAATATGTCTGCCGTACCTTTGTGCCGTGCTGCTTTTCTTGTTGTTTGTTCGTGAATTTCAGAACATACATGTTTTGTGTATTGATTGGGTTGAATTGCTGGGTATTTCTGATAATTTTGGGGTGGGTTCTAGAGACAATTTATCAAAATTTGCTGAAGTTTTTCATGCCCATTAATTGTTTGTTAAAGTGTCCGAGTGAAAGTTTTAATTGAAAGACAATTGGCCGGCATTTTTTGCAAGTCCGTGGGCTCCTTCCTTGCATTTGAGAAGTCCTGTGAATTAGTGTTTTTGCAGTTTTGTTTTTGGTTTGTCGTTTCACTACGAATTAATGCTAGGGGATGAAGCTTTGTTTAGACTGTTGGGAATGATTGCAATTGAAGTTAAAAAATCTGGTATTGCCAATTGGAAAGAACGGAAATGGTAATGGATGATAACTCGGTGAAGAAGATGTTGATTTCTCCAAAATTACTAAATCAGACCCTTTGTTGTCTCCTTCTTCGTAATTTAGCCCCAAGGTTTTAGGCCTTTACAATTTGACCTTAAATCTTTCATAATTCTTTCAATCAAGTCCCTGTTGTTATTGCACTGGAACCCCTCAAGTCACCCCTTTGTTTTGATATGACCTGGAAAATTGGGAAAAGTGAACTTGTTTCTCCCTTTAGATTTTAAATCATCTTCTAATAAGCATGAGTAGTCCTTTAACTAGATTAATTCTTGTTTTTAGGATGTAACTGTGGCTTAATAATTTTTATTGATTTTATCATGTTGGGATGCTTGTGGAAAGGTGATTTGGGCTGAGAAGTTATTATCTTGGGTTTTGGTTTGGGCCAGAGGATCATGACCCATCTGTTTGGTTGGCTAATTTTGGGTCAAAAGAGTTAAGCTAACCCATCTGTTTTTGCTTGAGTTTTCGGTTGGGCTAGGAAGAGTTTGGCCCAAACGAACAAATAAAATGGCCCATTTCCTTTTTGTTCTGAATTTCCATTGGGTTGGGAAGCTTTGGCCCAAACAAATAATAAATGGCCCCATGGCCTGGTCCATTAAGAAACCAGAGAATGCATTTGCAGATCAGTCCCTGTACTTTTCTTTAATTTCACTGTGGCCCTGGATATTTTCAACTACTTTCAATTCGGTCCTTACTTTAATTGCAAATAAGTCCTTGAACTTTATTTTTCTTTAATTTTGGCCCCAAAATTTTGCCAATCTTTGCAATCAAGTCCTTTCTTCTCTTGACTTCTTAAATGTGGGTTGTTGACATGATTCAATTGATTCAATTTCAAGTTTACCATTTTATTTTTTATGATTATTTGTTAAATAAAGCGATGCCTTGACTCGTTTATTATTTTTGGAGGGTAAATAAGTGGTTTCACTCCATTTAGAGCATCAATTCAAGGGGGCGGTATAATTTCTTTTATCCCTCTTTGTGTCTCTCCTATGTGACTCAACGTGCTAAGTGAATTGCATGTCTACTTTGCTTTCCTAGCTTTTCTTTAGTTCCTTTTACTTATGTCATTTACTTTTTGTTTTCATTAAATTATTTTTTTAATGGGGTATGTGTACAGCTCTTGGCTTGTAATAGATAGGGTTGTGGCGAGCAATTTGGTCCATTTTCCCTTTCCCCTTTTTGTTTTAGTTAGTGAATGTAATAGGTTCATTAGCTTGGTTGCATGCCTACGTGTTACGTGTTTAATCGCTTTATTAGGTCCTTGCATCTAGTCAAGCATGCTAAGTGTTATGTGCTACGTGTTTATAAGTGATTCGCATGCCTACTCGCTTCTTATAGTCATGAATGAATGTGATGGATGAATGTACGTCACCACACTAGTCCAACGCTAGTTGTGGCTTCTTTTATCGTTTCCACTAGTCCAACGCTAGTCGGAATTCATAGGATGGGCTAGTCCAATGCTAGACCCAATAGGTTCTTTTTTCCCTTTTTTATTAAGTGCATGATCACCACATATCACGCATTTTTCCTTAGTTTATCATTTGGTATGTTCCTCAAACCCCTTCCCCTTCACTTTAGGACTTGCATCTCATGCTAGTTAGGGTTCATTTGCGTGAAAATCCCCTCCGATAAGGGAAACGAGCGAGTGTGGCTACTCGATAGCCTTAGCACGCTAGTTTTGCCTTCTAATCAAAGGGAAAATCGAAGTCGAAAAAGTTAGGAGTCATTCCCATACCCGACCTGATGCATTCCTTTAGGTTCATTCATTCTCATTTATCACTTACTCATTTTTTCAATTCACATTTCCTCATCACTTTTCCTTTCCTTATTGTTCATTTTGATTTCTACTTCACAAAATTGCACTTAATTACACCTATATGCACTCATCACTATATTTTATACACTTGCACACAAACACTTGGATTTTTCATACAAATTCACACATGCACCTTTCCATACACTTGCACACAAACACTTGGACTTTTCATACAATTTCACACGTGCACCTTTTTATACACTTGCACACTTGCACTTTAGCCATCATTTGCATTAATCGACCTCTATAAGGTTTTCCTTTATTGGCCGCCACAATTCATGTGGTTGGGACCAAAAACCTTACAAGAGACATTTTAGAATTTAGGTTTGCATTTTTTCTTTCTTTTTGCATTCATGTAGTGTATCCAAATGTAATAAATTCTTTGGTTAAAATAAGAAAAATTTTGGTTAAATCACGCAACTAGCCTTTGGCTAGGTCGAAGGGGTGCCTTGGATTTTTATCCTTGCCTTCCCCTTCGTCAAATGTGACTCCCGAACCTTTTTTTTTGGTTTACGTAGACTAGGAGTCGTTTAAAAAGGGTTTCTCACTATTTTTTCCTATTTTTCTTTAAAAATACATTTTTTAGGTGACTTGGTACACCTTAACTCATTACTAAGTTGCGACTCCGTATTTAGTTTTAAAAACCCTTTTTAAACTATAATTTTGGGTCAAATCGTCGCATTCTCAAACCCCCATTTAGACCCACTTTTCTTTTAAATCAAAATTCATTTTTCAATCACAAAAATACATTTTTTAAAGCCATTTATTTATTTCATCAAAAAATGGGGCGCGACAGTTAACCTATGAAGAAGGGCCAGTTCAGGTTTTAGATAGAGAAGTGAAGGAGCTGAGAAATAAGAAAATTTCTCTGGTAAAGATTCTATGGAGAAATCATGGACTTGAGGAAGCAACTTGGGAGTTAGAAGAAGAAATGCAAAAAAAGTACCCCGATTTATTTCTTTAGGAAGTGTGAATTTTGAGGTCAAAATTCTTTGTAAGGAGGGGAGGATGTGAGAACCCTGAAAATATATATACAAATATCATTTCATATTTCATTTGCATTTTTAATTCATTAGTAAATTCTAGTATTACTTTCACTTGTTTCAAAATAAGTGCGTAAAAACACTTTTCATGAAAGGAATAATATAATTTTTCTAAGACATGAAATTTCTTGGTTTTGCTAGACTAAATTAATACTTTTAGAGTTAGAATAAATTTTAGCACCTCAACATAAAATATTAAAGTACTTAGTTTTATTATGCTAAATTAATATCACCTGAGTGGATTAATTTTACTACCTTAAAATAAATTACTTGAAGTCCAATAATTAATTCTAATTAGTGAATAACGTTAAATACTACCAAAAATTATCACGATAGGACAAAGTCGATAAATTTTAGGTAAAAACAATACAAGTATACTAAATACGTGTAGGACCTAAAAATTTCGATAATTGAAACCTTGTGAGATTAGTGTATCATTAGGAGTTTAATTTATATTCGGAATAAATTTTTGGTGTTAAGTTAAAATCAAGGACTCAAGTAAGGATTAGTAGGGCAATGTGAAATGTCTAAACTACCCTTCACAATATAACGAAATCACCATGCAATCCCAAAACATTTCCGGACAGCATTATGATCAACCTCACCATTCGGCCAATGCTCACCTTCACCACTTCCACACTCAACCTCTTCCTACATTCCAACTCCTTCCAAAACCGCGAGCCATCTCCCTGTTTTTTTCCTCAACCCCGCAACATCACCTCCCTAACTCTGCAACATCTCACCTCAACCACAACTACACCTGACAACCGAGAGCAAGGAGAGAAAAACAGTGAGCTGCGATACTTTGCTGTTCCTGTCCGAGAAGGAGAAGCGAGAGGGAGAAGGAAGGAGAGAACCGTGTGTGAGCTTCCGTCTGTATTTTTCAACTCCAAACAACTACACTTCAGCACTCCTCACTGCAACACCATCCCAGTTGCAACCACTGCAACCAAAACCTGTGCGAGCCAAGAGCCGAGAGGGAGAACAGGAAATTTTTCAGATTTCTTGTGAGTGAGCTGCAATCTGAGGTAACCTCTGAGCTAGATTAAACTAATTAGAGGTAGATTGAGTTAATTAGGAGCATGCATGTAGAGTTAATCGATCGGATGATGAACTGGAAAAGAAAAGAAAAACTTGCTGTGCGAAGGGATAAATTTTGACCTTGAGCTGAAATAGGAAATGCAGCTCCGAAATTGTTCACTCTTAGCAATCTGAACACCTAGATGTAATTAGTCGAGTGAAAACTTGATGATTAAGACCATGCATGTTGATTTGTGCATTCGGATGATGATGTTAAAGCATAAGAAAATTCTGTTTTGAAAAGAAAATGGTTGGCCGAGAATCGATTAAGAAATGCATGATGTAATCTGCTTTGTTGTGATAATCAGAACCTGAGATTATGATTAGCTAACTTAAACTTGAATGATTAAGATGTTTAGGACCTTGCATGTTGATTTGTGAACCATCGAATGATGATTTGAAGAAAACGAAATCTGATGTGCGCAAGAAATTTAGACTTGCTGTGAGCTTGAACTAGAAACGCAGCTGTAATCTTGGTTAATTGATATAATCAGAGCTTGCGAATGTGATTACCTCACTAATAAAAAGGTAATTAAGTCTTGCATGAGGCTAAGTAGCTCGGCTAACCAAGAAAATAAAATGAAAACAGAAAAATTGTTTCATGCATGATCATCCGAGACTAGTTGATATAATCTCTGGATTTTAGCAATGGTTGTAGTGTTAAATGAATCTGATGTTGAACTAGAAATGTTAATCAAGTGGTTAAGCAGTTGCCTGTTGAATTTGAGTCCCTAAAATACTGATTTAGTCAAGGAAAAAGCTGGATTAAGAACATACAATTGCTGGAAAATTTTTGTGAATTGCCGTGAGTTTGAACCTGGGAATTTTGAGGATTATAACAGTTGTTTAAATTTAATTTCAAGCTGGAAATGTTAACTGTCTAGCCAAGTAATTGCATGATGATGTTGAGAGTTTAATAGCATGTCTTAGCCAAGGAAATATTGAATTCATGAACAACGAAGTGCTGGAAATTTTAATGACCGAAAGGTTGAGCTGAATTTTTTTTAAGTGGTTCCTGGAATTTTTTTCCTTGGGGTATAATGAGCTCGAAATGCATGAAAAAAAATGTGCACGTTAGGCTGTGAAAGTTGTTTAGCAATGAAACATTTGATTTTACTATGACTGCAGTGTTGTGGTGAAATTATCGGCGTTGAAATATAACTATTGTGAAATGTTTGATTTGCATGTGGCTACGTGTGTGAGAACCCGTAAATCCCTAATAATTTTCTTAGGGTTTTTCCCATTTAAAGGCATAATTTTTGCATTTTCTGGCTTAGGAAAATTCTCCTGGTAAATTTTATGAGTAATTATAGTTTTTAGATGATTTTTCTAGTATTGGAGAGTTTTTAAAAAATTAAGAGCATATAATGGACGTGGGACCCACTGGTGCGAAAAGTTCGGAAAAATTCGGCCATTTAGGTTAAATTCCGGATACTGGTGGAAATTTATCGGGTGTTAAGAGATAAGTAGAGGATGTGAAGTGATTGATGTGAGAGGAAAAAGAAAAGATAGGATTGCATTAATGGAGGTGACAAGTGTCACCATTGTATTGGAAGTGACTTATGACTTACTATTCATTTTTTTGACTTTTGACCAATTGCTTAAATATCTCAAAAATCACACAAAATTCATTCTTGTCTTCAACCTCTTGGCCGACTTTCTCTCTAGGAAAAGAAGGAAAAACTTCTCCAATTTTCAAACTTCCAACTAGCTCAAATCCTCCAAAACAATTGCTTAAATTAGTTTCTACTCCATAAAATCCCTCCCTTTGGTGCTAGTAAGTGTTTTTGTGGAAGTGTTCAAGGAAGCTAAGGTGTTCTACAACTCCTTTTCTCTTGTTTACTAGGTAAGTGGTGCTTGAACTTCCTCCTACACCTAATGATGCTTAATTTGTGCCTAGTGGTGGCTAAAGTGCTGAAATTTGTGGTTTATTTCTTGGTTTGAGATGAATTGGTGAAGTTTTTATTTTATTGATGAATTTTCTGGTTTAATGTGATCATGATGTTGTGGTTGTTTATGATGGTTGGTAATGAGGGGTAATGACTCTAGTAGGTGTAAATGATTGGTAATTGCAACCAATTTTGGGTTTGGAAGGAATTTGAGGAAGTTAGGGTTTCATAACCCCCTTTTCTGTCCGGTTTTGTATCATATGTTTAGAGTCCGAATTAGCCTTTACTTAAAACATAAAAGTTGTAGGTATTGATGTGTTTGAGGTGCCTGTAAAATTTCAGGTCATTTGGAGTAGTGTAGAGTGAGATATGTCGATTTTACTGTTGCTGTTCTGGGTTGATCAGAATGTGCAAACTGCGCTTGTAATCGTCTATTTTGACTGGAATTGCTTTGGATTTGGATGTTGGTGTCTTCTGATGAAATGTAGCTGGATGTCTTGGCTACCGCATACCTTTGGAATCAATGCATTTGGACCTGTATAGACTGAGTTGGACTAATTACAGCATAGTGTGAATTGTAAACCTGCAATTACGGTTCTGGTTTGGTATTCTGCATTTTTAACCTAGTTGTGCTAGGATTTGGATTGAGTGGCCTTCTACATTGTTGTAGCCCTGTCTTTTAGCTTCGGGATGGGGGGTCTTACACCCTCATCCGATAAGCGTAGCGCATTTTGTGCCATTACCGCATAAGGAGGCCAAAACTGTTTTGTTGTTAGGGCTAATATAGTTACATTTCCTGATTTTCTGGTTTGCTATCATGCTTATATATGCATATGAAACCCTATTGGGGTTGTGATTGGCATGGCTTTATGACTCGTTATCGAGTCTCATGGTATTTGTTTACGTGTTCTAGGGCGTGACGTTAGTGCACGACGTACTTTGGACGGTGGTGCATGAAACCTCACCTACGTGAGTGGTGAGTATACTACTCACTTGGATGTGTATAATGTGGCTTTGCTATATGTGATTGTGATGCCTTGAAGGCTTGTTTGGCTATTGGAAATGATTAGGGTGAGGGTGTACTTGATCGCCCTCATTCCTTTTATTCCTGTGAATGACTGTTTACCGTTTCACTGTATTACTGTACTTGCTATATGAGTTATTGGATTCCATTCATGGGATATTGTTTGGGTGTCGGTTGGATGAGTATCCAACGGCCCTACTGTATTACTGAGTTCGACCCCGTTGGTAGTCACTTGAATCGAGCCGGCGAGGGCTTGGTCGTGAAAATTGACTAGCCACGGGGACTGAAATGGGAATCTTGTGGTAATGAGACCCTTGGTTCCGGTGTACTCGAGTATCACCTAAAGTTACTGCTTGGAGTGCGGGCCCGGTTGGGGTATGTTGGGTGGAAGGAATGGAAGTAAAGTGAGGTCTACGGTTTGGTACTTTTAACATTGACGGAGGGTCAATGAGGTTGGATCAAGAATATAAGCGAGGAAATGGGCTCTTGAGAGCCGTCCGTATCCTTTTACCGTTTTGTTTCATTCCTTAATTGTGTACTTTAATTGAAAGGACATGCTATATGCTCTTTGTTGCTTATGTGGTAGTAACTCACTGGGCTTAAGCTCATTCCGTTCCATTTGTTTTCCTTACAGGAAAATGATCACTTTTGGAAAGGTTGTACTAGCAAGTTGAGCTCATGTAAATGTATCTTTTGAATAGCTCTTTGAATGAAACCCTAATGTGTATTGGGTTCATTTTCTTTTGATTGGCAAACCAAACATGTATATTCATGATGAATGGTTTTTGTGGCATGCCATTTGGTTGTAAATGTTGAATTTCAATGTATGTATATGTTGGATTGAGGTAAGGTTGAACTCCGGATTCTGACGTGTCCGGCATTGTTCATCATCGGCGCGTTTTCATTTTTTTTTATTTTGTGATTTTGACTTGTTTGCGCGCGTGGGTATGTTCTGGACCGTATTAGATCGACGTAAACTGATCCGTTAGTTCTAGCGAGAGCTGGGCAGGCAGTCCGCTAACCCCTTTGGTTCGCCTTAGGGGAAGGTGGGGCTGTCACAACGTGTAAAGAGATTTTGTTGCAATCTTGGACAAAAATGTCGTTACAAATCTTGCCTCATGTTTATATATTTGTTAGTGAATTTAAACGCTTGAAATTCTAGCTTTATTGCTATAAGTGTTACAGCTTGATAAAATTAACTGCTAGAATTGCTTGGAAGTTTTATATTCATTGTTATTGACTTGAGATGCGATTTTTATTTGATGGCAAATTTGAGTTATAATGTGACTTCGAAATGGAATCGAACTTGTGAAATTCGTTTCGACCCTGCGAATTCGCGAATGCTTAAGCAACCTATTTAAATATTTTTGTGCTTAGCATTAATCGATAAAACTTAGTATCGTACGTTTAAGTTAGCAATTCCTGTGTGGGGATTTTCTAAACCGTGTTGACTCAATATTTTGTTTTTCCTTAAGCTTAAACTAGCTTTAATAGCTACAGAAAATAATTTTTCTAGCTTCTAAACCCCTAAGTCTTATTTCATCTCTTTTTATTTCTTTAAGACTTGTATCCTGCTAGTTTTCTAGAGGAAACTTCCAAAATATGAGATTTTAAGTGATTTTAACTAAAAGCGCAGAAAACTTGTTCGACAAGAAAGTATTTACAGAAAGTAATACTAGTTATATTTTTAGAAAGAAAGGAATTTTAGAGAAAACCCTACGAAACATTTCACTACTTTTGCTAAGCTTTAACCTTGGAATGAGTGTTGATTTATTCCGAGAAAATAAAATAGTTGTATACTAGATAAACTTCTACACTTATAAACCTAGAGCTCGAATAGAAAACTTATAGTTTTAAAACTTGATTTTCTAGGATATAGCGAGGACGCGGATTTCGACTCCCAAATTGACATCTGAATTTCACTCTTGGTGAGTGTCCTTGCTTGTTCTATTCCTACTTGATTAAAGTGCTTTCTTGACTTGAAATGTGATACTTGCAAAACTAGTTTTTGATCCATCGAAGTGAGCAGTGTGTACTTTATCGCACTAGCCGTTCGAGTGGTGACTTGCATGAAACATTTTTTTTCCTCGACTCTTGAATCCTCGAATCTAAATGTAGTTGCGTCGTTAGGTGAATCCCTCGACTCCTGAATCCAACTGCAGTTGCGTCGTTAGGTGAATCTCTCGACTCGTGAATCCAGCTGCAGTTGCATTGTTAGGTGAATCCCTCGACTCATGAATCCAACTACTCCCAATTCCTGAGGGTATACTCAAGTATACTGCTCCCAATTTCCTGAGGGTATACTCAAGTATACTGCTCCTAATTCTCTAAGGGTATATCTCGAGTATACTGCTTCCTTAGTTGGCGTTCGGGCCCGGGACAGGGGTAAGAACGGTGACGGGTTAGAAGTAAAAATGAGATGATCTACATGGACTATAAGTAGTAAGAGTTGATGGAGGGTCAACTACGATGAATAGTGATCAAGCGAGGAAAATGGCTCCTGAGAGCCCCTGTATCCTACCTTGTGTTGTTATCCGCTTTCCTACTTGTTTACCTTAGTCAATATTGATTCTTGCTATTTGTTTATTTAGATGCATGTTTTGGGGCACCACTGAGCTTTAGCTCACCCACGTTTATTTATTTTCCTTAACAGGTTTTGGAAATTGAAAGCTTTGAAACTTACTCATGCTTTCCTTTTGGGATGTATTTGAATACCATGACTACTTTTGTGGGCTGTAATACGTTTAATTTGGATAATGTACTTTTTATTTTGGATTGCCACTTGAAGCTGGAAAATGTGTAAAACTTAATTTGGATGCTTGGCTTGATTGTTGTATTTTGTTGTATGAAATTTTTCTTAGTTGGGACGGTACGATTCTATTCCGCAGTTCATAACGCGTGAGATTTTTAGGAGCCGTCGATTGGCTACGTTAAATTACTACTATCTCTGAAGTTAATATGGTTTTAGTGACGGCGTTCTTCGGGAGAATTGTTTTGTAATAGATTAGGTTATTCTTCGAAAGGATTTGGGTTAGAATGCTTACATGAGTCCTGGCGAGAGCTAGGCAGACAGCCGCCAACCCTTTGGTTCGCCTTAGGGGGAAGTGGGGTCGCCACAGGTTGTATCAGAGCCTAGGTTAGAAAAGTTATTTGAGAGACATATTAGGTATGTTAGAAACCCTAATCCTCTTTAGAAATAAGAATTGAGACCATTAGATATATCTTAGGTAATATCTGACCCAGTTAGCTATTAAGTTCTAACCTTTAAGTTTTAATTATCTTGCACGTATGGAGAATGGTAATGGACATGTTAGCGGTGGCGGAGCGTCTAATGTGAGAACCCGTAGAAACCCTAATCTTTTCCGAGGGTTTTATTTCCTTTAATTGCATGTTTTCTGCATTTTCTGGCTTAGGAATATTTCTTGGTGGATTTTATGAGTAATTATAGTTTTTAGATAATTTTTCTAGTATTGGAGAGTTTTTAGAAAATTAAGAATATATTATGGACGTGGGACCCACTAGTGCGAAAAGTTCGGAAAAATTCGGCCAATTAGGTTAAATTCCGAATACTGTGTAAAATTTATCGGGTGTTAAGAGATAAGTAGAGTGTGTGAAATGATTGATGTGAGAGAGAAAAGAAAGGATAGGAATGCATTAATTGAGGTGACAAGTGTCACCATTTCATTGGGTAAGGCTTATGACTTACTATTCCAATTTTTGACCTTTTGACCAAGAGGTTAAATATCTTAAAAATTGCACAAAAATTACCATTTCTCACCTCCTTGATGGCCGGCCCTCTCTAGCACAAAAGGAAGAGAAATTCTTCAACATCTTGGCAAATTCCTAGCTCAAATCATCCAAACTACTTGCTTAAATTAGTTTTTACTCCATAAAATCCTTCCACTTGGTGTTAGTGAGTGTTTTGGTGAAGCTTTTTGGAGAACTTAAGGTGTCCAACATCTTCCTCTCTCTTGTTTACTTGGTAAGTGGTGATTGACTACCCTCCTATACCTTATGAAGCTTAAGTTATGCTTATTAGTGATTAAAGTGCTGAAATTTCTGGTTTTTATCTTGGTTTGAAGTGATTTGGTGAAGTTTTTATTTTATTGATGATTTTTCTGGTTTAATTGGATTATGATGGTGTGGTTGTTTATGATGATTGGCAATGGCCTATAATGACACTAGTAGGTGTGAATTGTTGATAATTGCAATCAATTTTGGGTTTGGAATGAATTGTGAAAAGTTAGGGTTCATAAACCCCTAATTCTGTCCGGTTTTGGATCATAGGGTTAGAGGCCGAATTGGACTTTTCTCAAAACATGAAAGTTGTAGGTATTGATGTGTTTGAGGTGCCTACAAAATTTCAGGTCATTTGGATTAGTGTAGAGTGAGATATATCGATTTTACTGTTGCTGTTCTGGGTTGATCAGAATGCGAAAACTGCACTTGTAATTGGCCATTTTGACTGGAATTGGTTTGGATTTTGTTGTTGGTGTCTTCTGATGAAATGTAGCTGGATGTCTTATCTATCATATTCCCTTGGAATCAATGCATTTGGACTTGTATAGACTGAGTTGTACTGATTACAGCATTGGGTGATTTGTAAACCTGTTTTTGGTGGTTCTGGTTTAGTATTTGTCATATTTGACCTAATTGTGCTAGGATTTGGATTGAGTGGCCTTCTACATTGTTGTAACCCTGTTTCATATCTTCGAAACGGTGGGTCTTACACCCCCATCCGATAACCGTAGTGAATGTGGTGTCATTACCGCATATTGAGGTCAAATACGGTTTCTTTGTTAAGGCTTAAGCTAAAGCCTTTTCTTAATTTCTGGTTACCTATGATGCTTATTTATGCATATAAACCCTATTGGGGGTTATGATTGGCATTGCTTTATGACTCGTTATCGAGTCTCCATGTACTTGTTTACATGTTTTAGGGCTCGCTCTCATTCCGGTCATTTCCTAGCTAACTTTTGTACTTGTACTACTTTGAGCCTACTGAACGGCTTTTGGGAAATGAGATGACCTTTGGTATGAAATGTTGGGACTGATTTGAGGAAATAATGAAGCCTTAATGGCTGGAAAAGTAAGAATTTTAGGGGAGGTGCTGCCCGATTTTCTAGGCCGTTTGGTTCCTTTAAGTTGGATTTGCCTTTTGGTGGAAATGAAAGGCTTTTGGGTTGTTTGCGCCTAAGTTTTCATGTTACCTTTTCGTTCCAAGAAAATCATGTTTTCCACCCTTGCATTAGTAATTATTTGGCGAGGCATATGACTAGTAGTCGAGCCTCATGTGCATTGTGTTTACTCGATTCTGGAAGTAAAACCTTCAATTGGTTTATTTTGATTATTTTAGGGTTTCTTGGCGATTAAGGCCAATCTGAAGTGAAAACTTTTGAAGTTGAGCCTGTGAGTGTTCCACTACCTGTTACCCATTATGTGAAATATCTGAATATCTGAATACTTGATTTATGACTATTGAAGCCAAATACTATTTTGATAAAATGGAGGCGAGGGTGTACTTTATCACACTCGTTTTCTATCTGTTCATATGTCAATTTTGAGTGCCTATCTAAATCTGCCGTCTGAATCTGCTATCTGAATCGGATATCCTGTATCTGTATCTGAATCTGTTATCTGTGTCTGCATCTGTTCGGATTTCTATGACCTATGAGCTCAATCCTGTGGCTAAGTTATTCGACTCGGGCCGGCAAGGGCCTGGACGATTAGATAACAAACCACAGTAGTCTGTTCGGGGATTTTGGGTATTGAGACCCTTGATTCCGGGTATACTCGAGTATTACCATTTCTGTTCGGTTACGGTGAGCGGGCCCGGTAAAGGGGTGTTTGGTGGACGAAATTCGGAGTAAAGAGGGGTCTACGGACGCATTGGTTCTATATACGTTGACGGAGAGTCAACCGGTTTGGATCAAGTACTGCGCAGGAAATTTGGCTCCTGAGAGCCACCCGTATCCTTCTGATTTGAATCATTGGTTTCTGTGCTTTACATCTGACATGTGTATCTGATTTGTTAAATGTGAAATGCCATGATTTTAATGCTATTTGTTTGGTACCTCATTGAGCGCAAGCTCACCCCTTTCCGTTCCTTTTGTTTTCCTTACAGGAAAATAAACCCTTTTGGTCTGGATTTGACAAATGGCTGCCAAATTGAGCTAGATGAACATATCTTTTGTATAGCTCATGTATTAAAACCCTAAGTGTACTTTTGGGGCGTTTTCTCTTTTGATTTGGCAAACCGTGTATATGTATTAACTTTTGAAAGCTTTTGTATGTCATTTTGATTTGTAACCGCTAAAGTTCAGATGTGAATGTTTGTTAGCTATTTCGGTTGGGTTCTGACGGGTCGGTTACTATTCATGGCCGGCTCCGGATTTCTTTTTTTTTATTTTGGGTTATTTTACCATTTTGACTTGTTTACGCGCGTTTGTAAGTTCCGGAGTGAAGCATAGCTCTAATTTGATCCGTAGTCCTGGCGAGAGCTGGGCAGGCAGTCCGCTAACCCCTTTGGTTCGCCTTAGGGGAAAGTGGGGCTGTTACATCTAATGGACACGTGGAGCCACTTAGATCCATATCCTATAGGCCACGAGGCAGGGGAGATCGAGTTCGATACTCACCTGCTAATAGGCACCCTAGATGCCAGTGTAGGACCTTATACGCGTATCCCAACGACTTGGTGCTATCCTTAGATGATGAGCGCCGCCATTTGTGGGACGCTAACCACACCCTGACCCAGGATGTGGAGGAGCTGAGCATCATGGTGGATACCCAGTTTGACCAAATAGCCGATCTAGAGATTAGGCTAGCTGCTGAGCATAATAGGTTGGAGGCTGCTCGTCTGGAGATTGAGCGACAGAGGTCTAGGGTGACTCGACTAACTGAGGGGATCCGTGATAGGAGTGCCGGTATCAGGGCTGATGCCGTTATGTTGATGGATGAGGACACTAGTTTCCTTTAGGGTAACGAGCAGGCAGGCGCTGAGGGGGACCCAGAGGAGGATCCGGAGGAAGATCCAGAGGAGGACCCAGAGGAAGATCCTGCGGAGGACGTTGCTCCTGATAGCCGTGCTGAGGGTTAGGCTAGGATCAACTTAATTATATTAGATATGTAGGGTTAGGAAAGGGGGACATTTGTTAAGTCATCAAAATTTTGTCTAGGTGGATGACTTGCTTTCGAGGCACCATATCCCTAATTTTTGTTTAAGGGATTATCTGTATGTATTTTTGCTAGCTTATGTGCCTTACTTTTGGGAATGTCCCAACCCGCTACTTGTATGACTTTCACGTGGAAATATATGTTAAATGTTTTATTTTCCTTTTTCCTCCATTTTCATAATGATTTTAATCACAAAGAGAATAATAATAATCATAAATAAATAACATTTTCGCCTAATTGTCTTATCCTTCCGCAATAGGCGTAATTAGGCAATGGATCGCCAAGTGATAGGAAGGATGGTGGGAGAGAATCTTCGACATCTTCGCAGCTTTAAACTACACAGAAGAGTGACAGGTGACTTTCGCCGCATTCCAGTTTGAGGGAGCTGCTCGCTCCTGGTGGAATCTGGTTAGGATTAACTGGGACAGGAATCATACTCCAAGTACTTGGGCGAACTTCACAAGGGAGTTCAATGCCAAATTTCTTCCACCTCTCATTCAAGAGAAGAGAGAGGACGACTTCATAAAATGTAAGCAAGGGGCGATGAGTATCGCCGAATATGAAGTCCAGTTCACGAAGCTATCCCGTTTTGCTCCTGAATTGATAACCACGGAGCAAAAGCGTGTCAGAAGGTTTGTACAGGGATTGAATGTGGAAATACAGGAAGGTTTAGCTGCCGTGAGGATAGACACTTTCGCAGATACCGTCGAGAGAGCCCAGAGAGTTGAAGTAGCGAGAGCTCAAGTGAAATCTTTTCAGGCCAAGAAAAGATTTGCTCCTAGCAGTAGTCGGGAGCCGACGTATGGAAATGCTCCACCGGCCAAAGTAGGCCGAGGAACCAGTGGAGTGACTAGCCCTGGAGCACCATGAGGCGCACAAGCAAGAGGAACCGGGGCAAGGAATGCAGGGGGACGAAATAATGGAACTAGAGTGGGACCGAATGGAAGGGGACAACCTAGGAATACCTCGCAAGGAGGCCGAGCAATAATTCCCCAAGTGACTTATGCCTATTGTAAGAAACCTGGCCATACTATAGATGGTTGCTGGAAGAAGCAAGGAAAGTGCTTGAGATGCGGAAGTAGCGAGCACCAAATTTCTGGATGTCCAAAAATGCAGGAAGAGATTACCCCAAACGCTAGACCAAACACTTCTGGAGGGAGCCGGCCGACAGTTCCTGCCAGAGTGTATGCTATAGATGACCAACCTGTACCTGATTCCTCGGAAGTCGTGGAAGGTACTCTCCCCATTTTTCATCGATTAGCTAAAGTGTTAATTGACCCTGGTGCAACCCATTCATTCGTAAATCCATCTTTTATGTCTGGAATAGATGTGAAACCTGTTAGATTACCCTTTGATCTTGAAGTTAGGACACCAATGGGTAATAAGAAGATAATCACTAGCTTAGCCTATAAGAATTGTGAATTCTGGATTGGAGAGCGTAAAATGCTAGTGGATCTAATCAGTCTGGACATAAAAGGGTACGACGTTATCATAGGAATGGATTTCCTAGGCCATTATCATGCTAAGCTTGATTGCCGAGCGAAAGTGGTAGAATTCTGTATACCTGGAGAAGCAACCTTGAGGTTAGATGTTAAGGGTAGGTTAGCATCATCTGTTATGATCTCAGGAATACGGGCGAGGAAAATGTTGTCTAAAGGAGCTCAAGGTTTCTTAGCCTTCTTGATTAACGCTCCCAGCAATCAAGTGAAGTTAGAAGATGTACCAGTGGTACGGGAATTTCCGGATGTTTTTCCCGAAGAGCTAAAGACTCTACCGCCGGAAAGAGAAGTGGAGTTTAAGATTGACTTGGTGCCTGGAACGGCTCCAATTTCTAAGACTCCGTACCGAATGGCTCCTGTCGAGCTGAAGGAGTTGAAAATTCAATTGCAGGATCTGTTGGAGAAAGGTTTTGTGAAAGAGAGTGATTCACCATGGGGAGCACCCGTTCTATTTGTCAAGAAAAGGGACGGAAGTTTGAGGTTATGTATCGATTACCGAGGGTTAAATGAGGTTACAATTAAGAATAAATACCCTATACCGTTGATAGATAGTTTGTTCGACCAACTGCAAGGGTATTTTCTCTAAGCTGGACTTGAGGCAAGGGTATTACCAGTTAAAGATTTAGAAGGAATATATACCCAAGACTGCTTTTAATACGAGATATGGACATTTTGAGTTCACAGTCATGCCTTTTGGTTTAACTAATGCACCAGCTGCATTCATGGATTTAATGCAGAGAGTCTTTAAGAAGTATTTGGATCAGTTTGTAGTGATTTTCATCTATGATATCTTGATATACTCTAAGACACGAGAGGAACATGTTAAGCACTTGGAGATAGTCTTGCAAATATTAAGGGAGCATAAGTTATATGCCAAGTTCAGTAAGTGCGAGTTTTGGTTGGAGGAGATTTCATTTCTAGGGCACAAGATTTCTAAAGATGGAATTGCCGTGGATCAGACAAAAGTTGAGACTGTTATGATATGGAAATAGCCAGAAACTCCAACAGAAGTGAGAAGTTTCTTGGGTTTAGCAGGTTACTATAGCCGATTCATCAAGGATTTCTCAAAAATTGCTGGACCTATGACTGAGCTAACCAAGAAAGGGAACAAATTTATTTGGACTCCGAAGTGTGAGTCAAGTTTTCAGGAATTGAAGAAGCGTTTAACATCCGCTCCTGTCTTGGTGTTACCTGAAGGAGGAGAAGGTTATGCAGTGTACTCCGATGCTTCCAGAGAAGGTTTAGGATGCGTTTTAATGCAAAATGGTAAAGTGGTTGCCTATGCCTCCAGAAGATTGAAACCTCACGAACAAAACTACCCAACTCATGACCTAGAACTAGCTGCAGTAATTTTTGCCTTAAAGAAATGGAGACACTACTTGTATGGCGTGACTTTTGAGGTTTATACGGACCATAAGAGCCTCAAGTACTTGTTCTCCCAAAAGGAACTAAATTTGAGACAAAGGCGATGGGTAGAATTTTTGGAAGATTATGACTGTTCGATTAATTACCACCCAGGAAAAGCCAATGTGGTAGCTGACGCTCTAAGTAGAAAGGCCCAAGTAGCAGGGTTAATGGTTAAAGAATGGGACATGTTAGAAGAAATAAGTGGTTGGAACCCTCGCTTGGAGAAACTGAAGATATTATTTGGGAACTTATCGTTAAAATCACCGTTACTAGAGCATATTAAGGAGGCCCAGAAAACGGACCCTATGATTCAGAAGAATTTGGAGAAAGTGCAAAAAGGGGAAACCCTAGACTTTAAATTAGGGTCTGAAGGTGTATTGAGGTTTCGAGATCGAATTGTGATTCCGGCAGATGAAGAGATAAGGAAAGGAATTTTAGAAGAATCACATCGATCGAAGTATACTATACACCCAGGTGTGACCAAGATGTATCATGATGTGAAGGGATTATACTGGTGGGAAGGTTTGAAAAAGGACGTGGCAGATTTTGTACAGAGATGCTTGATCTGCCAACAAGTAAAAGCTGAGCATCAGAAGCCCTCTGGTTTATTGCAATCGTTAGAAATCCCTGAATGGAAATGGGAACATATAACAATGGATTTTGTAACGGGATTGCCTAGAAGTCAAAAAGGATTTGATGCAATTTGGGTAATAGTTGACCGACTCACTAAATCTGCACATTTCCTACCCGTAAGCATGAGCTTTTCTTTGGAAAAACTGGTCAAGTTGTACACAGAAGAGATCCTAAGATTACATGGTATCCCTGTAAGTATCGTGTCTGATCGAGACCCAAGGTTTGTCTCGCGTTTTTGGCAGAAATTTCAGGAGTCTTTGGGGACCAAGTTGTACCATCCCCAAACCGACGGGCAGTCGGAAAGGACAATTCAAACTTTGGAAGATCTGCTGAGCTCGTGTATACTGGATTTTGGAGGTAAATGGAGCCAATATATGACCTTAGTAGAATTTGCGTATAACAACAGCTATCAAGCCTCAATCCAAATGGCACCTTATGAAGCGTTGTACGGAAGAAGGTGTCGATCTCCGATTCATTGGGATGAAGTTGGAGAAAGGAAAGTTATGGATCCAACAGCGATACCTTGGATTGTAGAAGCCCAGGAGAAAGTGAAATTAATTAGAGAAAGGCTTCAAGCTACCCAGAGTAGACAAAAGAGCTATGCCGACACGAGGAGGAAAGACTTGGAATTCGAAGTAGGAGACAAGGCTTTCCTACGAGTTAAACCCTTGAAGAGCGGAGTAGTATCCAAGAAAGGTAAGAAGCTAAAGCCAAGGTATATCAGACTTTTCAAAATTTTGAAGCGAGTCGGGAATGTAGCATATCAGTTGAAATTGCCTGCAAGCATGGCTAAAGTTCACGACGTATTTCATGTCTCCATGCTTAGGAAATATCACCCCGACCCAAGCCATGTGCTGCAATTGGAAGGAATAGAAGTAGATGAGACGTTAACCTATGAAGAAGGGCCAGTTCAGGTTTTAGATAGAGAAGTGAAGGAGCTGAGAAATAAGAAAATTCCTCTGGTAAAGATTCTATGGAGAAATCATGGACTTGAGCAAGCAACTTGGGAGTTAGAAGAAGAAATGCAGAAAAAGTACCCCGATTTATTTCTTTAGGAAGTGTGAATTTTGAGGTCAAAATTCTTTGTAAGGAGGGGAGGATGTGAGAACCCTGAAAATATATATACAAATATCATTTCATATTTCATTTGCATTTTTAATTCATTAGTAAATTCTAGTATTACTTTCACTTGTTTCAAAATAAGTGCGTAAAAACACTTTTCATGAAAGGAATAATATAATTTTTCTAAGACATGAAATTTCTTGGTTTTGCTAGACTAAATTAATACTTTTAGAGTTAGAATAAATTTTAGCACCTCAACATAAAATATTAAAGTACTTAGTTTTATTATGCTAAATTAATATCACCTGAGTGGATTAATTTTACTACCTTAAAATAAATTACTTGAAGTCCAATAATTAATTCTAATTAGTGAATAACGTTAAATACTACCAAAAATTCTCACGATAGGACGAAGCCGATAAATTTTAGGTAAAAACAATACAAGTATACTAAATACGTGTAGGACGTAAAAATTTCGATAATTGAAACCATGTGAGATTAGTGTATCATTAGGAGTTTAATTTATATTCGGAATAAATTTTTGGTGTTAAGTTAAAATCAAGGACTCAAGTAAGGATTAGTAGGGCAATGTGAAATGTCTAAACTACCCTTCACAATATCACGAAATCACCATGCAATCCCAAAACATTTCCGAACAGCATTATGATCAACCTCACCATTCGGCCAATGCTCACCTTCACCACTTCCACACTCAACCTCTTCCTACACTCCAACTCCCTCCAAAACCGCGAGCCATCTCCCTGTTTTTTTCCTCAACCCCGCAACATCACATTCCTTAACTCCGCAACATCTCACCTCAACCACAACTACACCTGACAACCGAGAGCAAGGAGAGAAAAACAGTGAGCTGCGATAGTTCGCTGTTCCTGTCCGAGAAGGAGAAGCGAGAGGGAGAAGGAAGGAGAGAACCGTGTGTGAGCTTCCGTCTGTATTTTTCAACTCCAAACAACTGCACTTCAGCACTCCTCACTGCAACACCATCCCAGTTGCAACAACTGCAACCAAAACCTCTGCGAGCCGAAAGCCGAGAGGGAGAACAGGAAATTTTTCAGATTTCTTGTGAGTGAGCTGCAATCTGAGGTAACCTCTGAGCTAGATTAAACTAATTAGAGGTAGATTGAGTTAATTAGGAGCATGCATGTAGAGTTAATCGATCGGATGATGAACTGGAAAAGAAAAGAAAAACTTGCTGTACGAAGGGATAAATTTTGACCTTGAGCTGAAATAGGAAATGCAGCTCCGAAATTGTTCACTCTTAGCAATCTGAACACCTAGATGTAATTAGCCGAGTGAAAAATTGATGATTAAGACCATGCATGTTGATTTGTGCATTCGGATGATGATGTTAAAGCATAAGAAAATTCTGTTTTGAAAAGAAAATGGTTGGCCGAGAATCGATTAAGAAATGCATGATGTAATCTGCTTTATTGTGATAATCAGAACCTGAGATTATGATTAGCTAACTTAAACTTGAATGATTAAGATGTTTAGGACCTTGCATGTTGATTTTTGAACCATTGAATGATGATTTGAAGAAAAAGAAATCTGATGTGCGCAAGAAATTTAGACTTGCCGTGAGCTTGAACCAGAAACGCAGCTGTAATCTTGGTTAATTGATATAATCAGAGCTTGCGAATGTGATTACCTCACTAATAAAAAGGTAATTAAGTCTTACATGAGGCTAAGTAGCTCGGCTAACCAAGAAAATAAAATGAAAACAGAAAAATTGTTTCATGCATGATCATCCGAGACTAGTTGATATAATCTCTGGATTTTAGCAATGGTTGTAGTGTTAAATGAATCTGATGTTGAACTAGAAATGTTAATCAAGTGGTTAAGCAGTTGCCTGTTGAATTTGAGTCCCTAAAATACTGATTTAGTCAAGGAAAAAGCTGGATTAAGAACATACAATTGCTGGAAAATTGTTGTGAACTGCCGTGAGTTTGAACCTGGGAATTTTGAGGATTATAACAGTTGTTTAAATTTAATTTCAAGCTGGAAATATTAACTGTCTAGCCAAGTAATTACATGATGAAGTTGAGAGTTTAATAGCATGTCTTAGCCAAGGAAATATTGAATTCATGAACAACGAAGTGCTGGAAATTTTAATGACCGAAAGGTTGAGCTGCAGTATTGTGTTGAGCTGGAAAAATGTGCACGTTAGGCTGTGAAAGTTGTTTAGCAATGAAACATTTGATTTTACTATGACTGCAGTGTTGTGGTGAAATTATCGGCATTGAAATATAACTATTGTGAAATGTTTGATTTGCACGTGGCTACGTGTAAAGAGATTTTGATGCAATCTTGGACAAAAAATGTCGTTACAAATCTTGCCTCATGTTTATATATTTGTTACTGAATTTAAACGCTTGAAATTCTAGCTTTATTGCTATAAGTGTTATAGCTTGATAAAATTAACTGCTAGAACTGCTTGGAAGTTTTATATTCATTGTTATTGACTTGAGATGTGATTTTTATTTGATGGCAAATTTGAGTTATAATGTGACTTCGAAATGGAATCGAACTTGTGAAATTCGTTTCGACCCTGCGAATTCGCGAATGCTTAAGCAACCTATTTAAATATTTTTGTGCTTAGCATTAATCGATAAAACTTAGTATCGTACGTTTAAGTTAGCAATTCTTGTGTGGGGATTTTCTAAACCGTGCCGACTCGATATTTTTTTCCCTTAAGCTTAAACTAGCTTTAATAGCTATAGAAAATAATTTTTCTAGCTTCTAAACCCCTAAGTCTTATTTCATCTCCTTTTATTTCTTTAAGACTTGTATCCTGCTAGTTTTCTAGAGGAATCTTCCAAAATATGAGATTTTAAGTGATTTTAACTAAAAGTGCAGAAAACTTGTTCGGGAAGAAAGTATTTACAGAAAGTAATACTAGTTATATTTTTAGAAAGAAAGGAATTTTAGTGAAAACCCTACGAAACATTTCACTACTTTTGCTAAGCTTTAACCTTGGAAAGAGTGTTGATTTATTCCGAGAAAATAAAATAGTTGTATACTAGATAAACTTCTACACTTATAAACCAAGAGCTCGAATATAAAACTTATAGTTTTAAAACTTGATTTTCTAGGATATAGCGAGGATGCGGATTTCGACTCCCAAATTGACATCTGAATTTCACTCTTAGTGAGTGTCCTTGCTTGTTCTATTCCTACTTGATTAAAGTGCTTTCTTGACTTGAAATGTGATACTTGCAAAACTAGTTTTTGATCCATCTAAGTGAGCAGTGTGTACTTTATCGCACTAGCCGTTCGAGTGGTGACTTGCGTGAAATATTTTTTTTCCTCGACTCTTGAATCCTCGAATCTAAATGTAGTTGCGTCGTTAGGTGAATCCCTCGACTCCTGAATCCAACTGCAGTTGCGTCGTTAGGTGAATCTCTCGACTCGTGAATCCAACTGCAGTTTCGTCGTTAGGTGAATCCCTCGACTCATGAATCTAACTCACCCCACGTCTATTTGTTTTCCTTAACAGGTTCTGGAAATTAAAAGCTTTGAAACTTACTCATGCTTTCCTTTTGGGATGTATTTGAATACCATGACTACTTTTGTGGGCTGTAATACGTTTAATTTGGATAATGTACTTTTTATTTTGGATTGCCACTTGAAGCTGGAAAATGTGTAAAACTTAATTTGGATGCTTGGCTTGATTGTTGTATTTTGTTGTATGAAATTTTTCTTAGTTGGGACGGTACGATTCTATTCCGCAGTTCATAACGCGTGAGATTTTTAGGAGCCGTCGATTGGCTACGTTAAATTACTACTATCTCTGAAGTTAATATGGTTTTAGTGACGGCGTTCTTCGGGAGAATTGTTTTGTAATAGATTAGGTTATTCTTCGAAAGGATTTGGGTTAGAATGCTTGCATGAGTCCTGGCGAGAGCTGGGCAGACAGCCGCCAACCCTTTGGTTCGCCTTAGGGGGAAGTGGGGTCGCCACAGGTTGTATCAGAGCCTAGGTTAGGAAACGGGGGAGTACGAAAACCGGGGGTGGCCAGTGGTGTCTCACCGGGAGGATCAGTCACTGCTTCTCGATGTCCCTGTGGATATTGCGGAGGGCCAAATCACACGGAGGCAAATTGTTGGAAGAAAGAAGGAAAATGCCTGCGCTGTGGTAGCGCCGAACATCGAATTGCTAACTGTCCAGCACGACTGCGCGAAGGAGAGGGACTCCGCCACCAACCAAGACTAACTCTCAGCAACCAACCAAGACCAACCCTGGACAGTCGAAAGGAGAAGGGACTGGAGCGAAAGTACCGGCTCGAGTATATTCCCTGGAGCATCATCAGGTCCCTGACTCATCTGAGAACGTAGAAGGTATGATCCATTGGTTACCTTGGATTTTGACAGATCCCAATGATGAGAAAATTTCAAGGACGAAATTCCTTTAAGGGGGAGAGAGTGTGAGAACCCGTAACTTTTTCAAATTTTTAGGTTTTATTATCTTTAATGGCATGTTTTCTGCATTTTCTTGTTTAGGAAAAATTTCTAGATAATTTTTATGAGTAAATAGAGTTTTTAGGTGATTTTGTCTAGTATCGAATAGTTTTTGAGAAATTAAGAGTATATATCGGACGTGGGACCCGCTAGTGCGGAAAATTCGGAAAAATTCGGCCAACTAGGTTAAGTTTCGGATACTGGGTTTAAATTATCGGGTGCTAAGAGATAATTAGAGGTTGCTATTTGGATTGATGTGAGAGGAAACAAAAAGATAGGGATGCATTAAATAAAGTGACAAGTGTCACTTAGTGGTTGGTTGGACTTGAAGACCACTATTCACCTTTTTCCATTTGACCAAATAAATCACAAAAATTTCCAAAATTTCACCATTTTCTTCTTCTCTTTGGCCGGCCACTTCAAGAAAAAAAGAAAGGGAAAAGCTCCCCAAGTTTTGCTTCAATCTTGCTCCAATCTACCAAATCAACCATTGAATCTTGTTTTTGCTCCATAGAAACACTTAAGGGAGTGATAGTGAGGTGTTTTGTGGAGTTGTTTGGAAGGCTAAAGAGATTAGTTACTCTCTCTCTTGTGTTGCCAAGGTGAGTAGTTAAGGACCCCTCTCCTCCCTCTAATAATGCTTAATTCATGATTGGTGGTAGTATAAGATGCATTTTTATGGATTATATCTTGATTTTTGGTTGAATTGGTGAACTTTTGTAACTATTGGGGATTTTTCTTTTTTCATATGAATATGATTATGTGGTCATGTATAATGATTGGAAATTATATTTAAGGAAGCTAGAATGTGGAAAAAGTGGTTAATTGCAAGCAATTTCTGTTTTGGAAGAAATTTTGGAAAGCTAGGGTTTCATGTTCTTAGATTCTGCCCGGCACTGTAGCTTATAGTTAGAAGCTGAATTGGCCTTGGGTTAAAACATGAAAGTTGTAGGGAATAATATTTTAGATATGCCTACAAAATGTCAGGTCAATCGGAGCAACGTAGCTTGAGAAAAAATGGAATTACCCTTGCTGCCCTGGTTTTACCCGAATTTGATAGTTGCGTCTGTAATTGGTTAATTTGATTGGGAATGCTTAGGAATTGGTTGTTGAGGTCTCCTGATGAAATGTAGCTTTGTATATTAGCTTTCGTATGGCTTTAGAATCACTGGATTTGGATTTAGGCAGCCTGACCTATGATGTTTGAACCAGAATGCGGTTGGTGAAACCTGTTTTGCGGTTCTGGTTTAGTATTTTGCATTTTTGACCTGGTTACACTCGAAACTGGACAGAGTAGCCTTCTTCAACATTGTATCCCTATCTCTTAGCTTCAAAAAAGTGTATCTTTCACCTCAATCCGATAATTGTTGTGCCAATGGTGCCAAAACCGCAAAATGACGTCAAAAACTGTTTTTTTTGGATTATAGATTACTTCCATTTCCAGATTTTCCTGGTTTACTCTAGTACTTAGACATTCTTATGGAGCCCTATTTTGGTAGTATGTGGATTTGGTTTATGACTTGTAATCAAGTTTTATTGTGCTTATTTGAATATTTTAGGGCTTGACTTTTATTTCCGGTCATTTTCCTAGCTAAATTTTGTACTTGAAAGACTTTAACTCTAGTGAACGGCTTTTGGAAATGAGATTATTTTTGTATGAGATGTTGGGACTGATTTGAGGAAATAATGAAGCCATTAATGGCAGGAAAATAGGTAAACACAAGGGATTTGCTGCCGAAATTTTTCTTGAAGGCTAGTTGGATTTACTTGTGATTTGAACGAATGGTTTTAGGGTTGTTCATGTTGTGATACCAACCGCTACCTTTTACTCCAATTTCATTGTTATTTCTTTGCACTGGTAGCTAATTTGATCAGGCACACCACTTATAGTTAAGTCTTATTTATGCATTTCGTGTATTGAATTCGTGAAAGTGGGAACCATAATTGTTTCACCTTGGTTATTTTAGGGTTTCTTGGTGATTAAAGCTCTCTTTTGGGGTAAAAAACTTTTGAGGTATCTGTACTGACACCGGTGAGTGTACCACTCCCCTTACTTGTTGTTGTTTAATTCGGTTTCTGTACATGCAATTTGTGATATGAACGACTGAACTATCTGTTTATTCTGTTTGAGACGAAGGTGTACTTTATCACACTCGTTCTCTTGTCTGTTCATATGCCAATTTTGAGTGCATCTCTGAATCTGCTATCTGTATCTGGTATCTGTATCTGTATCTGTTCTGACGTCGTTTGGAAGCTTGTATCCAACGACCTTTCTGTGACCTCTGAGCTCAACCCCTGTGGCTAGTTACTCGAGTCGGGCCGGCAAGGGGCTGGTCGATTAGATAACGAACTACTGTAGTCTGTTTTGGGATTTTTGGTTATTGAGACCCTTGATTCCGGTATACTCGAGTATTACCATTTCTGATCTGATTGGATTTCGGGCCTGGTAGGGGTATGTGAGGTGGAAGGAATCGGAGAAAGTGGAGTCTACGGTATTGGTTACTCCTTTAGCGTTGATGGAGTGTCAACTATTATTTCGATCGTGCTTCAGCGACGCAAATGGGAATTTGGCTCCTGAGAGCCACCTGTATCCTTCCTATTTAAATCATTGGTTCCTTTACTTTACATCTGGCATTCTTACCTGATTTGTGAAATGTGAAATGCCATGTTTTTACAGCTATATGTCAGGTACCTCATTGAGCGCAAGCTCACCCCTTTCGGTTCCTTTTGTTTCCCTTACAGGAAAATAAATCTTTTGGACTGGATTTGATAGTTGGTTGCCGAATCGAGCTAGATGGACATATCTTTTGTATAACTCCTTGTTTGAAACCCTAACTGTACTTTTGGGTCCGTTTCACTTTTGATTTGGCAAACCGTGCATGTATCAACTTTTGAATGACTTTGGTATACCACTTTGGGTTGTATATGCTTAATTTCAAGATGTATATATGTGATTGATGCTTGGTTGGATTTTGACGTGTCGGTTATTATTCATGGCCGACTCCGTTTTCTTTTTTTTTTATTTTGTGATTTTGACTTGTTTACGCGTGTTTGTATGTTCCGGAACGTATTAGATCACTCTAACCTGAACCGTTAGTCCTGGCGAAAGCTGGGCAGGCAGTCCGTTAACCCCTTTGGTTCGCCTTAGGGGAAGGTGGGCTGTCACAGGTGGTATCAGAGCTGCTCGCGTGGTCTCTGCGCGGAGTGAGTTTGGGCCAATAGTGTTACAATCTTGATTTCGTGAATGTGTCTAAGTGCTCGTTTGAGCATAAGTTATGAACTATGCATGTTCTAAGTGTAAAAATCTTTATCATGAAATTTGAGTAAGATAGATCTGTATGTCAGGTAGGAATCTTTAAAATGGATGATTTACGCTTGGGACCGGTCGGCTCGAGTTGTGAATTATCTTATTTGGGATTCTCGTGCCCGGCTACTAAATCAATGAGAATCTAGGTTAAAAAGGACTCAGGTGAACTAGAAAGGTGATTCTATGGAACTTCGTATGGTCTGTTCGGGTGTGGTTAAGCGTGATCAACTTTGATTAAGATATAGATGGTGTTGTTGTCGTAAATTATGGACGGAGCTCTCGAGGGGGAAAAGCTCTTCGTGAGTTATTTTTGTACTCGTGACCTAGTCTGTCTATACTACTTTCGGATGATCCCGCTACTTTCATGGATCTCTCACATTTGTATCTACTTGACTGCTACTGTGTGACTGGTTCGGTCTAGTTGTGTGTATATATGCTTTTGCTTTGTGTGTACCTCTTGTTATTTGCTTATGCTTATAATTATTTTTAATATTATCTTTGCACCTCGACCCTAGATTGACTTAGATTCATGGAGGGCACAGGTAGTGGCTGAGGACGTGGGCGAGGGCGTAGACAACCCACGCCGGACAGAGGTGCTGGGGAAACCTCATCTGGACCAAACCCTGAACCTAGGATTGACCCCAACGTCCAAATAACTGCTGTCATGCAGCAAATGACTGATTTGCTAGCCGAAGTAGTGCACCAACAGGGTCAAAACCCTAACCCCAACCCTGGGAACCCTGGTAATCACATAGAGGGCGAGGATAGGGCCCTTGAGAGATTTAAAAAGTTCTTCCCACCCAAATTTCTCGGAGGCCCTGACCCTGACGTGACTGAGAGGTGGCTGGAGAAGATGATCGATATTTTTTCTGCATTACACTACACTGAGAAGAGACAGGTGACATTTGCTGTCTTTCAACAAGAGGGAGCTGCCCGTTCCTGGTGGAATGTCATTCGAATGAAGTGGGAAAGAGAACAAACCCCGAGGACGTGGGCGAACTTTATGAGAGAATTTAATGCCAAGTTTTTTCCTCCTCTAATCCAAGAAAAGAAAGAAGATGAATTCATTCGGCTTCACCAAGGAACTCAGACCGTAGCCGAGTATGAGAGTCAATTCACTCGATAGTCTAAGTTTGCGCCCGAACTGATTGTAACCGAACAAAGACGGATAAGGCGATTCATCCAAGGATTAAATGTTGAAATTCAAAAGGATTTGGCAGTAGCCCAACTTAATGCCTTTAGTGATGCGGTGGAGAAGGCCCAGCGAGTTGAAACTGCGAGGTTACAAGTTAAGAACTTCCAAGCCAAAAAAAGGGGCTTTCCTGGGAGCAGCTCGGAACAGGAAGATAAGAGCACATCCCCTAAGAGTGGAAAAGGAAACGGGGGAGTACGACAACCGGGGGTGGCCAGTGGTGTCTCACCTGGAGGATCGGTCACTGCTACTCGATGTCCCTGTGGATATTGCGGAGAGCCAAATCACACGGAGGCAAATTGTTGGAAGAAAGAAGGAAAATGCCTGCGCTGTGGTAGCGCCGAACATCGAATTGCTAACTGTCCAGCACGACTGCACGAAGAAGAGGGACTCCGCCACCAACCAAAACCAACTCTCAGCAACCAGCCAAGACCAACCCTGGACAGTCGAAAGGAGGAGGGACTGGAGCAAAAGTACCGGCTCGAGGATATTCCCTGGAGCATCATAAGGTCCCTGACTCATCTGAGGACGTAGAAGGTATGATCCATTGGTTACCTTGGATTTTGACAAATCCCAATGATGAGAAAATTTCGAGGACGAAATTCCTTTAACGGGGAGAGATTGTGAGAACCCGTAACTTTTTCAAATTTTTAGGTTTTATTATCTTTAATGGCATGTTTTCTGCATTTTCTTGCTTAGGAAAAATTTCTAGATAATTTTTATGAGTAAATAGAGTTTTTAGGTGATTTTTCTAGTATCGAATAGTTTTTGAGAAATTAAGAGTATATATCGGACGTGGGACCCGCTAGTGCGGAAAATTCGGAAAAATTCGGCCAACTAGGTTAAGTTTCGGATACTGGGTTTAAATTATCGGGTGCTAAGAGATAATTAGAGGTTGCTATTTGGATTGATGTGAGAGGAAACAAAAAGATAGGGATGCATTAAATAAAGTGACAAGTGTCACTTAGTGGTAGGTTGGACTTGAAGACCACTATTCACCTTTTTCCATTTGACCAAATAAATCACAAAAATTTCCAAAATTTCACCATTTTCTTCTTCTCTTTGGCCGGCCACTTCAAGAAAAAAAGAAAGGGAAAAGCTCTCCAAGTTTTGCTTCAATCTTGCTCCAATCTACCAAATCAACCATTGAATCTTGTTTTTGCTCCATAGAAACACTTAAGGGAGTGATAGTGAGGTGTTTTGTGGAGTTGTTTGGAAGGCTAAAGAGATTAGTTACTCTCTCTCTTGTGTTGCCAAGGTGAGTAGTTAAGGACCCCTCTCCTCCCTCTAATAATGCTTAATTCATGATTGGTGGTAGTATAAGATGCACTTTTATGGATTATATCTTGATTTTTGGTTGAATTGGTGAAGTTTTGTAACTATTGGGGATTTTTCTGTTTTCATATGAATATGATTATGTGGTCATGTATGATGATTGGAAATGATATTTAAGGAAGCTAGAAAGTGGAAAAAGTGGTTAATTGCAAGCAATTTCTGTTTTGGAAGAAATTTTGGAAAGCTAGGGTTTCATGTTCTTACATTCTGCCTGGCACTGTAGCTTATAGTTAGAGACCGAATTGGCCTTTGGTTAAAACATAAAAGTTGTAGGGAATGATATTTTAGATATGCCTGCAAAATTTCAGGTCAATCAGAGGAACATAACTAGAGAAAAAATAGAATTACCCTTGCTGCCCTGGTTTTACCCGAATTTGATAGTTGCGTCTGTAATTGGTTAATTTGGTTAGGAATGTGTTGAGGTCTCTGATGAAATGTAGCTTTGTATCTTAGCTTTTGGATGGCTTTGGAATCATTGGATTTGGACTTAGCTAGACTGACTTATGATGTTTGAACCAGAATGCGGTTGGCGAAACCTGTTTTGCGGTTCTGGTTTAGTATCTTGCATTTTTGACCTGGTTACACTCGAAACTGGACAGAGTAGCTTTCTTCAACATTGTACCCGATCTCTTAGCTTCGAAAAAGTGTATCTTTCACCTCAATCCGATAATCGTAGTGCCAATGGTACCAAAACCGCAAAATGATGTCAAAAACTGTTTTTTTTGGATTAGAGATTACTTCCATTTCCGGATTTTCCTGGTTTACTCTAGTACTTAGACATTCTTATGGAGCCCTATTTTGGTAGTATGTGGATTTGGTTTATGACTTGTAATCGAGTTTTATTGTACTTATTTGAATATTTTAGGGCTTGACTTTTATTTCCGGTCATTTTCCTAGCTAAATTTTGTACTTGAATGACTTTAAGTCTAGTGAACGGCTTTTGGAAATGAGATTATTTTTGTATGAGATGTTGGGACTGATTTGAGGAAATAATGAAGCCATTAATGGCTGGAAAATAGGTAAACACAAGGGATTTGCTGCCGAAATTTTTCTTGAAGGCTAGTTGGATTTACTTGTGACTTGAACGAAGGGTTTTAGGGTTGTTCATGTTTTGATACCAACCGCTACCTTTTACTCCAATTTAATTGTTATTTCTTTGCACTGGTAGCTAATTTGATCAGGCACACCACTTATAGTTAAGTCTTATTTATGCATTTCGTGTATTGAATTCGTGAAAGTGGGAACCATAATTGTTTCACCTTGGTTATTTTAGGGTTTCTTGGTGATTAAAGCTCTCTTTTGGGGTAAAAAACTTTTAAGGTATCTGTACTGACACCGGTGAGTGTACCACTCCCCTTACTTGTTGTTGTTTAATTCGGTTTCTGTACATGCAATTTGTGATATGAACGACTGAACTATCTGTTTATTCTGTTTGAGACGAGGCTGTACTTTATCACACTCGTTCTCTTATCTGTTCATATGCCAATTTTGAGTGCATCTCTGAATCTGCTATCTACATCTGGTATCTGTATCTGTTCTGACGTCGTTTGGAAGCTTGTATCCAACGACCTTTCTGTGACCTCTAAGCTCAACCCCTGTGGCTAGTTACTCGAGTCGGGCCGGCAAGGGCCTGGTCGATTAGATAACGAACCACGGTAGTCTGTTTTGGGATCTTTGGGTATTGAGACCCTTGATTCCGGTATACTCGAGTATTACCATTTCTGATCTGATTGGATTTCAGACCCGGTAGGGGTATGTGAGGTGGAAGGACTCGGAGAAAGTGGAGTCTACGGTATTGGTTACTCCTTTAGCGTTGACGGAGTGTCAACTATTATTTCGATCGAGCTTCAGTGACGCAAAGGGGAATTTGGCTCCTGAGAGCCACCTATTTCCTTCCTATTTAAATGATTGGTTCCTTTACTTTACATCTGGCATGTGTACCTGACTTGTTAAATGTGAAATGCCATGATTTTACTGCTATATGTCTGGTACCTCATTGAGCGCGAGCTCACCCCTTTCGGTTCCTTTTGTTTCCCTTACAGGAAAATAAATCTTTTCGACTGGATTTGATAGTTGGTTGTCGAATCGAGCTAGATGGACATATCTTTTGTATAACTCCTTGTTTGAAACCCTAAATGTACTTTTGGCTCCGTTTCACTTTTGATTTGGCAAACCGTACATGTATCAACTTTTGAATGACTTTGGTATACCACTTTGGGTTGTATATGCTTAATTTCAAGATGTATATATGTGAATGATGCTTGGTTGGATTTTGACGTGTCGGTTACTATTCATGGCCCACTCCATTTTTATTTTTTTTATTTTGTGATTTTGACTTGTTTACGCGCGTTTGTATGTTCCGGAACGTATTAGATCGCTCTAAACTGAACCGTTAGTCCTGGCGAAAGCTGGGCAGGCAGTCCGCTAATCCTTTTGGTTCGCCTTAGGGGAAGGTGGGCTGTCACAGGTGGTATCAGAGCTGTTTCGCGTGGTCTATGCGCGGAGTGAGTTTGGGCCGGTGGTGTTACAATCTTGATTTCGTGAATGTGTCTAAGTGCTCGTTTGAGCATAAGTTATGAACTATGCATGTTCTAAGTGTAAAAATCTTTATCATGAAATTTGAGAAAGATAGATCTGTATGTCGGGTATGATTCTTTAAAATGGATGATTTACGCTTGGGACCGGCCGGCTCAAGTTGTGAATTATCTTATTTGGGATTCTCGTGCCCGGCTACTAAATCAATGAGAATCTAGGTTAAAAAGGACTCAGGTGAACTAGAAAGGTGATTCTATGGAACTTCGTATGGTCTGTTCGGGTGTGGTTAAGCGTGATCAACTTTGATTAAGATATAGATGGTGTTGTTGTCGTAGATTATGGACGGAGCTCTCGAGGGGGAAAAGCTCTTCGTGAGTTATTTTTGTACTCGTGACCTAGTCTGTCTATACTACTTTCGGATGATCCTGCTACTTTCATGGATCTCTCATATTTGTATCTACTTGACTGCTACTGTGTGACTGGTTCGGTCTAGTTGTGTGTATATATGCTTTTGCTCTGTGTGTATCTCTTGTTATTTGCTTATGCTTATAATTATCTTTAATATTATCTTTGCACATCGACCCTAGATTGACTTAGATTCATGGAGGGCACACGTAGTGGCTGAGGACGTGGGCGCGGGCGTAGACAACCCACGCCGGACAGAGGTGCTGGGGAAACCTCATATGGACCAAACCCTGAACCTAGGATTGACCCCAACGTCCAAATAGCTGCTGCCATGCTGCAAATGACTGATTTGCTAGCCCAAGTAGTGCACCAAAAGGGTCAAAACCCTAACCCCAACCCTGGGAACCCTGGTAATCACATAGAGAGCGAGGATAGGGCCCTTGAGAGATTTCAAAAGTTCTCCCCACCCAAATTTCTCGGAGGCCCTGACCCTGACGTGACTGAGAGGTAGCTGGAGAAGATGATCGATATTTTTGCTGCATTACACTACACTGAGGAGAGACAGGTGACATTTGCTGTCTTTCAACTAGAGGGAGCCGCCCGTTCCTGGTGGAATGTCATTCGAATGAAGTGGGAAAGAGAACAAACCCCGAGGACGTGGGCGAACTTTCTGAGAGAATTTAATGCCAAGTTTTTCCCTCCTCTAATCCAAGAAAAGAAGGAAGATGAATTCATTCGGCTTCGCCAAGGAACTCAGACTGTAGCCGAGTATGAGAGTCAATTCACTCGGTAGTCTTAGTTTGCGCCCGAACTGATTGTAACCGAACAAAGACGGATAAGGCGATTCATCCAAGGATTAAATATTGAAATTCAAAAGGATCGGCAGTAGCCCAACTTAATGCCTTTAGTGATGCGGTGGAGAAGGCCCAGCGAGTTGAAACTGCGAGGTTACAAGTTAAGAACTTCCAAACCAAAAAAAGGGGCTTTCTGGGAGCAGCTCGGAACAGGAAGATAAGAGCACATCCCTTAAGAGTGGAAAAGGAAACGGGGGAGTACGACAACCGGGGGTGGCCAGTGGTGTCTCACCGGGAGGATCGGTCACTGCTACTCGATGTCCCTGTGGATATTGTGGAGAGCCAAATCACAAGGAGGCAAATTGTTGGAAGAAAGAAGGAAAATGCCTGCGCTGTAGTAGCGCTGAACATCAAATTTCTAACTATCCAGCATGACTGCACGAAGGAGAGGGATTCCGCCACCAACCAAGACGAACTCTCAGCAACCAGCCAAGACCAACCCTGGACAGTCGAAAGGAGAAGGGACTGGAGCGAAAGTACCGGTTCGAGTATATTTCCTGGAGCATCATCTGGTCCCTGACTCGTCTGAGGACGTAGAAGGTATGATCTATTGGTTACCTTGGATTTTGACAGATCCTAATGATGAGAAAATTTCGAGGACGAAATTCCTTTAAGGGGGAGAGATTGTGAGAACCCGTAACTTTTTCAAACTTTTAGGTTTTATTATCTTTAATGGCATGTTTTCTGCATTTTCTAGCTTTGAAAAATTTCTAGATAATTTTTATGACTAAATAGAGTTTTTAAGTGATTTTTCTAGTATCGAATAGTTTTTGAGAAATTAAGAGTATATATCTGACGTGGGACCCGCTAGTGCGGAGAATTCGGAAAAATTCGGCCAACTAGGTTAAGTTTCGGATACTGGGTTTAAATTATCGGGTGCTAAGAGATAATTAGAGGTTGCTATTTGGATTGATGTGAGAGGAAACAAAAAGATAGGGATGCATTAAATATAGTGACAAGTGTCACTTAGTGGTTGGTTGGACTTGAAGACCATTATTCACCTTTGTTCATTTGACCAAATAAATCACAAAAATTTCCAAAATTTCACCATTTTCTTCTTTTCTTTGGCCGGCCACTTTAATAAAAAAAGAAAGGGAAAAGCTCTCCAAGTTTTGCTTCAATCTTGCTCCAATCTACCAAATCAACCATTGAATCTTGTTTTTGCTCCATAGAAACACTTAAGGGAGTGATAGTGAGGTGTTTTGTGGAGTTGTTTGGAAGGCTAAAGGGATTAGTTACTCTCTCTATTGTGTTGCCAAGGTGAGTAGTTAAGGACCCCTCTCCTCCCTCTAATAATGCTTAATTCATGATTGGTGGTAGTATAAGATGCACTTTTATGGATTATATCTTGATTTTTGGTTGAATTGGTGAAGTTTTGTAACTATTGGAGATTTTTCTGTTTTCATATGAATATGATTATGTGGTCATGTATGATGATTGGAAATGATATTTAAGGAAGCTAGAAGGTGGAAAAAGTGGTTAATTGCAAGCAATTTCTGTTTTGGAAGAAATTTTGAAAAGCTAGGGTTTCATGTTCTTACTTTCTGCCCGGCACTATAGCTTATAGTTAGAGACCGAATTGGCCATCGGTTAAAACATAAAAGTTGTAGGGAATGATATTTTAGATATGCCTACAAAATTTCAGGTCAATTGGAGTAATGTAGCTCGAGAAGAAACTGAATTACCCTTGCTGCCCTGGTTTTACCCGAATTTGATAGTTGCGTCTGTAATTGGTTAATTTGGTTGGGAATGCTTTGGAATTGGTTGTTGAGGTCTCTGATGAAATGTATCTTTGTATCTTAGCTTTTGGATGGCTTTGGAATCACTGGATTTGGACTTAGCTAGCCTGACTTATGATGTTTGAACCAGAATGCGGTTGGTGAAACCTGTTTTGCGGTTCTGGTTTAGTATCTTGCATTTTTGACCTGGTTACACTTGAAACTGGAAAGAGTAGCCTTCTTCAACATTGTACCCGATCTCTTAGCTTCGAAAAAGTGTATCTTTTACCTCAATCCGATAATCGTAGTGCCAATGGTACCAAAACCGTAAAATGACGTCAAAAACTGTTTTTTTTTTGGATTAGAGATTACTTCCATTTCCGGATTTTCCTGGTTTACTCTAGTACTTAGACATTCTTATGGAGCCCTATTTTGGTAGTATGTGGATTTGGTTTATGACTTGTAATCGAGTTTTATTGTACTTATTTGAATATTTTAGGGCTTGACTCTTATTTCCGGTCATTTTCCTAGCTAAATTTTGTACTTGAATGACTTTAAGCCTAGTGAACGGCTTTTGGAAATGAGATTATTTTTGTATGAGATGTTGGGACTGATTTCAGGAAATAATGAAGCCATTAATGGCTGAAAAATAAGTAAACACAAGGGATTTGCTGCCGAAATTTTTCTTGAAGGCTAGTTGGATTTACTTGTGACTTGAACGAAGGGTTTTAGGCTTGTTCATGTTTTGATACCAACCGCTACCTTTTACTCCAATTTCATTGTTATTTCTTTGCACTGGTAGCCAATTTGATCAGGCACACGACTTATAGTTAAATCTTATTTATGCATTTCGTGTACTGAATTCGTGAAAGTGGGAACCATAATTGTTTCACCTTGGTTATTTTAGGGTTTCTTGATGATTAAAGCTCTCTTTTGGGGTAAAAAACTTTTGAGGTATCTGTACTGACACCGGTGAGTGTACCACTCCCCTTACTTGTTGTTGTTTAACTCGGTTTCTGTACATGCAATTTGTGATATGAACGACTGAACTATCTGTTTATTCTGTTTGAGATGAAGGTGTACTTTATCACACTCGTTCTCTTATCTGTTCATATGCCAATTTTGAGTGCATCTCTGAATCTGCTATCTGTATCTGGTATCTATATCTGTTCTGACGTCGTTTGGAAGCTTGTATCCAACGACCTTTCTGTGACCTCTGAGCTCAACCCCTGTGGCTAGTTACTCGAGTCGGGCCGGCAAGGGCCTGGTCGATTAGATAACGAACCACGGTAGTCTGTTTTGGGATCTTTGGGTATTGAGACCCTTGATTCCGGTATACTCGAGTATTACCATTTCTGATCTGATTGGATTTCGGACCCGGTAGGGGTATGTGAGGTGGAAGGACTCGGAGAAAGTGGAGTCTACGGTATTGGTTACTCCTTTAGCGTTGACGGAGTGTCAACTATTATTTCGATCGAGCTTCAGTGACGCAAAGGGGAATTTGGCTCCTGAGAGCCACCTATTTCCTTCCTATTTAAATCATTGGTTCCTTTACTTTACATCTGGCATGTGTACCTGACTTGTTAAATGTGAAATGCCATGATTTTACTGTTATATGTCCGGTACCTCATTGAGCGCAAGCTCACCCCTTTCGGTTCCTTTTGTTTCCCTTACAGGAAAATAAATCTTTTGGACTGGATTTGATAGTTGGTTGCCGAATCGAGCTAGATGGACATATCTTTTGTATAACTCCTTGTTTGAAACCCTAAATGTACTTTTGGGTCCGTTTCACTTTTGATTTGGCAAACCGTACATGTATCAACTTTTGAATGACTTTGGTATACCACTTTGGGTTGTATATGCTTAATTTCAAGATGTATATATGTGATTGATGCTTGGTTGGATTTTGACGTGTCGGTTACTATTCATGGCCGACTCCGTTTTCGTTTTTTTTATTTTGTGATTTTGACTTGTTTACGCGCGTTTGTACGTTCCGGAACGTATTAGATCGCTCTAAACTGAACCGTTAGTCCTAGCGAAAGCTGGGCAGGCAGTCCGCTAACCCCTTTGGTTCGCCTTAGGGGAAGGTGGGGCTGTCACAGGGTGACGCTACGTGCTGAGGCCATTGTATTTTGCATGACTGTGTGGCTTATTTTTGAAGCACTTGCTCTTACTTTAGTCTTCTGTGACTAAAAGCACTCTTGTGGCACCTGTGTGCTATGTTTTTGTGACTACCCCACGACTTGTTAATTGTATGAACTTGATATGCTAATGAATGTAAATTATTGTTATTTTCAATATTTTCTTGATTGGTTCCTGCTTTCTACCTTGCATCGTATAATTTAATTTATTTATTTCTTGCACTAGGCACGCCTAGATTATGAAAGGACTAAGAGATGGTCGAGATAGTGGGCGAAGGACTAGACAGGCCCAACCTCAAAGGGATGACCAGGGATCGGCAACTGGATCGACCCAAGGTCAGGAAAATATTGAAAGTAATCAAGTGGCTACTGCCATTAATAGGATGACTGATATCCTAGAGCGCTTAGCTGATAGACAAGGACCTGGACCATTCAACCAACCCGGGGGTCAAGAAAGAGGAGAGGATAGAGCCTTAGAGAGATTCTTGAAATTTAACCCGCCTAAATTCCTTGGCGAACCTGATCCTGAGGTAGCGGAGAATTGGTTAAAAAGGATGACCAACATTTTCGCTGCTTTAGACTACACTGAAGATAGGCGAGTGAATTTCGCTGCTTTCCAATTTGAGGGAGTAGCCCGTGCTTGGTGGGATCTGATAAAAGGAAAATGGTAGAGAACTCAAACCCCTTGGACTTGGGAGAATTTCACAAGGGAATTTAATGAAAAGTTTCTTTCGCCCTTAATTCAAGAGAAGATGGGGGATGAATTTATCAAGCTGAAACAGGGAACTCTTAGTGTAGCTGAGTATGAAGGAAAATTTACTAAACTTTCAAAGTACGCTCCCGAATTGGTGACCAATGAGCGAAAAAGGATTAGACGGTTTGTTCAGGGACTTAATGTGGAGATACAAGAGGGTTTGGCCGCAACCCAAATCTCTACATTTACTGAAACTTTAGAGAAGGCACAAAGGGTTAAGAGTGCAAGATTGCAAGTGAGAGACTTCCACAATAGGAAAAGAAACTTTTCTAGCCATACCTCTGGACAAGCTAGTAAAAGTGCACAGCCTTCCAAAATGGGAAGAGGAGCGGGAGGACCAAGGACTGCTGGAGCTTCGAGAGGAGCTTTATCTAGAGGAAGCCGTAGTGGACTGAAACAGGCTAGGAGAACGCCTTCCAGTGGATCAGCGGTGACCCCTCAAGTTACGTGTGGGTACTGTAAAAAACCCAACCATTCTGAAAATGGCTGTTGGAGGAAGTCTGGGAAGTGCTTGGCCTGTGGCAGTACCGAGCTTCAGCTCGCGAACTGTCCAAACAAAATGAAGATGGGAGATGATACCCAGAGACTGGAAAAGTCAGCCTCTAAGCAAACCAGTGCCGGAGGGAGCCAACCGAAAGTACCGGTCAGGGTTTATGCACTGGATTATCAACAAGTTCCTGAGACAACTGAGGTGGTAGAAAGTACAATCCCAATCTTTCACCGTTTAGCTAGGGTTTTAATTGATCCAGGTGCTACACGTTCTTTTATAAACCCTAACTTCATGAGTGGGATAGACTTGAAACCAATTAAGTTACCATATGATCTAGAGGTTAAAACGCTTACTAGGGATCAAAGTTTAATTGCTAACTTGGTGTATCAAAATTGTGAAGTCTGGATTGGGGAACGAAAATTATTAGCTGATTTGATGGGATTGACGATTAATGGATACGATGTAATCTTAGGGATGGATTGGTTAGTCCATTATAATGCTCAGTTAAACTGTAGGACGAAAATTGTAGAGTTGCGTATTCCAAGAGAAGCAACCCTGAAACTGGATGTAAGGGGTAAATTAGTTTTGTCTGCACTTATTTCAGGACTTCGGGCTAGAAAGTTATTAAGTAAAGGAGTTCAAGGATATTTGGCTTTCCTTATCAACACCCCTAGTGATGAGGTGAATTTGAAAGACATACCTGTAGTGAAAGAGTTTTACGATATTTTTCCTGAAGAATTGGAGTCCCTACCTCCGGAACGGGAAATAGCCTTTAAGATCGATGTAACTCCGAGAGTAGCCCCTGTTTCTAGGACGCCATATCGAATGGCCCCAGCCGAATTGAAGGAGTTGAAATTGCAACTACAAAACTTGTTAGAACGGGGTTTTATATGGGAAAGTGATTCGCCGTGGAGAGCCCCAGTTTTGTTTGCTAAGAAGAAGGACGGGAGTCTGAGACTGTGTATAGACTACCGAGGCTTGAATGATATTACAATTAAGAATAAGTACCCTTTGCCCCACATTAATGAATTATTTGACCAATTGCAAGGGGTTGTAGTATTCTCGAAGTTGAATTTGAGACAGGGTTATTATCAGTTGAGAATTTTGGAGAAGGACATACCCAAGACTGCTTTTAACTCTAGATATGGGTATTTTGAATTTGCCGTGATGCCATTTGGGTTAACAAATGCACCTGCTGCTTTTATGGATTTAATGTATAGGGTCTTTAAACCTTATCTAGATCAATTTGTGGTGGTCTTTATTGATGATATATTACTGTATTCTAAGAATGTGAAAGATCATGAGAAGCATTTGATAATTGTTTTGCAAACTTTGAGGGAACATCAATTATATGCTAAGTTTAGCACGTGTGAATTCTGGTTAAAAGAAGTGACTTTCTTGGGACACATAATTTCTAAGGATGGGATTAAAGTGGATCCAGTTAAAGTTGAAGCTGTTTTAGAATGGAAACGACCGGAAAACCCTACCGAGGTTCGGAGTTTTATTGGATTAACAGGGTATTACCGGAGATTTATCAAAAATTTCTCTAGAATTGCTGGACCAATGACCGAACTGACCAAGAAAAATGGGAAGATAGTTTCCAGGAATGGAAAAGATGGTTGACAAGGGCGCCTGTGTTAGCTTTGCCAAACGAAAAGGATAGTTTTGTGGTTTACACAGATACTTCTAAGGAAGGATCGAGATGTGTTTTAATGCAAAATGACAGAGTGATAGCATATGCCTCTAGGAAATTGAAACCGCATGAAGAAAATTACCCGACTCATGATTTAGAGTTAGCAGCTGTGGTCTTTGCTTTGAAGAAATGGAGGCATTATCTGTACGGGGTGACATTTGAGATTTTTACAGACTACAAAAGCCTTAAGTACTTATTTTCTCAAAAGGAGCTGAATTTGAGGCAACGTAGATGGATGGAATTTCTGGAAGACTATGACTGTACGATTAATTACCATCCAGCGAAAGCTAATGTAGTGGCTGATGCTTTGAGTCATCAAGTATAGATGGCTGAATAGATGATTAAGAAATTCCAATTGTTGAAAGAAGTCAATTATTGGAATCCTCGACTAGAATCGAGGAAAGTAATTTTGAGGAATATTGTATTGAATTTCGCTTTGATGGAACGTATCAAGGAATCTCAAGGAAAGGACACTGAAGTGCAGAAGTTGTTGGAAAAGGTTAAAAAGGCGGACAAGTCGGATTTTAATTTGAGGTCAAATGGAATATTGAGATTTCGGAATCGAATAGTTGTGCCAAATGATGAAGGGCTTAAAAAGAAAATTTTAGAAGAGGCACACCGATCAAAGTTTACGGTACATCCAGGAGGGAATAAAATGTACCAAGATTTAAAGAGTCTGTATTGGTGGGAGAATATGAAGAAGGAGATTGCTAAATTTGTCCAAACATGCTTAATTTGTCAACAGGTTAAAGCCGAACATCAGAAACCATCAGGACTTTTGCAACCTCTAGAAATACCTGAGTGGAAATGGGAGAATATCACCATGGATTTTGTATTGGAATTACCAAGAACACAGAGAGACCATGATGCAATTTGGGTAATAGTGGATAGATTAACAAAATCGGCCCATTTTCTACCGATTAATATGAAATACCCGTTAGAGAAGCTGGCCAGGTTGTATTTGGATGAGATCATTAGGTTGCATGGAATACCTGTAAGTATCGTGTCCGACAGGGATTCGAGATTTGTTTCGAGGTTCTGGAAGAAGATGCAAGAGGTATTGGGGACTAAGTTGAACTTTAGTACCACTTATCATCCCTAGACTGATGGACAGTCGGAGAGGACAATTCAAACTCTTGAGGACATGTTAAGGACTTGTGTTCTGGACTTTGGAGAGAATTGGAGTAAGTTTTTGATCTTAGTAGAATTTGCCCACAACAATAGTTTTCACTCTTCTATTCAGATGGCCCCGTATGAGACACTCTATGGTCAGAAATGTAGGTCTCCAATTTGTTGGGACGAAATAGGTGAACGAAAAATCTTAGACCCGACCACAGTATCATGGATTGAAGAAGTTAGTGAGAAAGTAAGGTTGGTACGCCAAAGAATTCAGACTGCCCAGAGCCGCCAAAAGAGTTATGCCGATAATCGAAGAAAGGATTTGGAGTTTACTGTTGGAGATTTGGTATTTTTCAAGATTACGCTTTTGAAAGCAAGCTTGATGTCTGGAAAAGAAAAGAAGTTACAGCCAAGGTTTGTAGGGCCTTACAAGATTATCCAACGTGTGGGGAGTGTAGCCTATAAGTTAGAGTTACCGCCGAGTTTATCTCGAATCCATAATGTGTTTCATGTATCTATGCTTAAGAAGCACCATCCGGACCCTTCTCACGTCGTACAACCGGAAAATGTTGAGATTGATGAGACTTTAACCTATGAGGAGAAACCGGTTAAGCTTCTGGATAGGAAGGTGAAGGAATTGAGGAATAAACAGATACCGTTAGTAAAAGCCCTCTGAAAGAACCATGGGTTGGAGGAAGCAACTTGGGAGGTTGAAAAAACAATACGAGAAAAGTATCCAGGCCTGTTCACCAATCAAGGTAAATTTTGAGGACGAAATTTTCTTAAGGGGGAGAGGATGTGAGGACTCGTAAAAATTATTATTTTTTGACTCCTATTTTTGCTCATTTAATTATTTATTCAAAAATTTGTTTCGATTATTATTTTCTAATCTTATTAGACTTAAATACATGGAGTTATGACTTCATTATATTTTTAAGGTGACTCGTTTCAAAAATTAATTTTTTAGAAGCTCGATTAATGTAAATAGTGAAACGTCTCTGAAAACTTTAGCTATTGGGAGTACAATAAGTTCGAAAACTTGGAGACATGTACAATGGTCCTAAAATAGGTAATTTTAGGTTTAAGTACTCAAGTGATAGTTAGTGGTACGATCGTTATAAGAATTTCCTGAAGGTTTCACTATATCGCGCCTAAATTGGAAATACGCGTTTTCACGCGCGTACTTAATTGTGGGACTTTAAACCATTATTTTGGCACAATTAAGAGTGAATAATATTTGTATGAATATAAATGCATTAGAAGATTAGTGCAATAGTGAAACAAATGCAAGAGAAATCGAGCCCAAACGCGCCCTACGCGCACTATTGAGAGTTGACTTTGGAGTGATTTTGCACCACACATTGTATCTTCCTTAGGAAGCTGAAATTGGACCAAACACACTCTCTCCTAGTCTCTCTCTTGGCCGAACCATCAACTGCAACAAAACAACTCCAAGTTTTGCAAATTTAATCTCCAAATCTTGTTCAAACCTTCATCACATTCAACCAAAATTTAACTACACTTAGCTTGTCACTTGGAGAGTTCATCTAGCTATCAAAAGGAGGAGTTTTCCATGATTTTCTTGGAGCTTCTAAGGACCAAAAATTCTGCCTAGTTCATCAACCAAAGTAGGTAATGATCCAACACTCTAATCTTGGTTTATGGAGGTTGTTTAACACCTTTAAGCTCTTGTATTCATATGGGTGGTTGTTATTGTTGGAAATTTGGAAGGTGGGCTTTATGAACTCCCATCTTTTGTCTTGATGGCTGATGTGATGATTGATTGTCGCGCCCCATTTTTTGATAAGAAAAATAAATGGTTTGAGAAAGATGTTTTTGATTCAATTTTGATTGGAAAATGATTTTTGTGAGTTGAAAAAATATGGGTCTAATATGGGACTTGAAAAAAGCGACGATTTGACCCAAAAAATAGTTTTTAAAAAGGGTTTTTGAATGAGAAATTGGAGTCGCCACTTGGTAATGATTAAGGTGTACCAAGTCACCTAAAAAAAATAAATTTTTAAAGACAAAGTAGTAAAACCCTTTTAAAAACGACTCCTAGTCCACGTAAGCCAAAGAAAAAGGTTCGGGAGTCACGTTTGACAAAGGGGAAGGCAAGGATAGAATCCAAGGCACCCCTTTGACCTAGCCAAGGCTAGTTGCGCGACTTAACCTTACCTTTCCTAATTTTCTACCCAATGTATGTATCGCACGTTGGATATGACTATATGAATACAAAACGGAAAGGAAAATGCAATCCTAAATTCTACGATGTCTCTTGTGAGGCTTTTGGTCCCAAACCACATGAATTATGGCGGCCAACAAAGGAAAACCTCATAGAGGTCGATTAATGCAAATGAGAGTTTAAATTCGAGTGTGCAAGTGTGAAAGTGTATGAAAGATGCAAGAAATATAAGTGCAAGTGTGCGAATGTATAAAAAGGTGCATGTGTGAAATTGTATAAAATTCAAGTGTTTTTTGTGTGCAAGTGTATGAAAATAGAATAATAGATATATAAGGTAAAGTGGAATTTCATTTGTGAAGTGAAAATGAGCATGTGATAGGAAAAATGTAGTGAAAAAGTATGGTTTGAGAAATGTAAAAAATGTGGTTAAAAGAGTATGTAGGTGATAAAAATGAAAATATGACCCTAGAGGAATGCAACAAGTCGGGTACGGGGGTTGACTCCTAACTTTTCGACTTCTATTTTCCCTTTGATTAGAAGGCAAAACTAGCGTGCTAAGGCTATCGAGTAGCCACACTCGCTCGTTTCCCTTATCGGAAGGGGACATTCAAGCAAAAATGAACCCTATAGCTAGTATGGGATGCAAAACCTAAAATGAGGGAAAAAGGGGTTCGAGGATCATGCCAAATGATAAAACTAAAGAAAATGCGTGATATGTGGTGAACAAGCAAATGATGTACTAACGAGGGGAAATCCCTAAGGGTCTAACGTTGGACTAGCCCACTCTATGAATTCCGACTAGCGTTGGACTAGTGGAAACGTACATTCATCCATCACATTCATTCAGGCTATGGAAAGCGAGTAGACATGCCAAACACTTATAAACACATAGCACATAACACTTAACATGCTCGACTAGATGCAAGTACCTAATTAAAGCAAGTAACACATAACATATAGCAACTAAGCATGCAAGACACATAAGACAATTAAAGCCCTAACTATTACATTTGCTAGCTAGGCACACGTCTTCAATAGGTCTTCATCAAGTGCTCTCCAAGCCCTATCTATTACAAGCCAAGAGGTGTACACATACCCCATTAAAAGAATAATTTAATGAAAACAAAAGTAAATGACATAAGTAAAAGGAATTAAGGAAAAGCTAGAAAAAGCTAGGAAAGCAAAGTAAGCATGCAATTCACTTAACACGTTGGGTCACATAGGAGAGAAACAAAAGGGATAAAAGAAATTATACCGCCCCTTTGAATGGTGTCCAAATGAAAGAAAAATGGCTTCAAAATAATAAAAAGGTCAAGGTACCTCAAATAATAAAGTATAACAAAGTCACCAAATCTCTCCTAATTGCAATTTAAATGAAATCAAATAATGCATAAGTTTCAAGAAAAGGACCCACCAAGGACCCAATTACCAACTAAAGACCCAATTGCAAACCTTAGTCAACCATTCGAATTCAATCGAAAAATTGTAGCACTCCAAAGGTCCCAAGAGCCAAGAAAAGGTCAAACAACCAATTTATTTAGGAAAATTAAAGAAAATAGGCAAACACGAGCTCATTTGGTCATAAAACCCCTAAAGTCATGACTTAAGCGCAATTAAAACAAAGCATGGTAGTTAATTGAAACAAACAAACAATGAAGTTGCACAAATTAACATTTATCAAGGACCAAATTGATGAAATTATTTAATTGATTGGGTCCTAGTGGAACAAGGGGAGACTTGGGGGGTCAAAGTGCAATGTTAGAAAACTTTTCATGCATGCAAACCAACATTCACGACCAAAACTTCTGCAACTTCAATTCTTTTCTACAAATTCTGCTATGCTTAAACTTAGGCAATTCGGCACTAGCCTTCAAGCTCAATTAAACTTGTAAAAATGAAACACCAACAGGCCGCCAATCACGCATGCAAAATCTGAACAATTCGAGCTACTTCATGCAAAAAATTTATCAAACATTTCTGCAACAAGAAGAATTTTCCGAGAAAAACAGCTATGATTTTGGAGATTCAACAACTTTGTGACACACGAGAAACGTTTAATAAGAAGAAAAATCTGCAACTTGGATCACAAACGACATTGAAATTCTGTTTTGAACAACAAAACTACAGAAATTTGATCATTCGAACCTGCAAAACTTAAACAAGAAATCCTGCAATGTTCCTACTGCCATACTTCACAAGAACTAAACCGTAATGAATCAGCTAACCAGCTAATACTCGTTAAGATCCTCAGCCCAACATTATTAAACTCATAGCCATGCACTTGCCTATCCTAAAATACCCAATCACATATCTGGGTGCAAGAAACACAATTGAAACAGGAAAGAAAGGAAGACATGAACAACAAAAATCAGCCATGAAACCTGAGAGTGTCTAGACCGAATGCAACAAAAGGAAGACATAGTCAGACTCTTGAGTGAAAAAAGGTTTTAGAAATCAAATGGTAAGTGCATACAAATCACCTAACATGCAAGGGAAACCGGAAAAAGCAACTGATTCAATCTCAGAAAACTAGTAATCATTCAAACCAAATTCACTTCAGCAAATTCTCCACCCATTTGCGTATCGAGAGAAACAAAAACTTCAAGCAGCCAGCCAGAAATTTACCATTTACTTCGTTTAATCATTGACATCCAAACACAAAGAACAAAATACAAAGAAACAACAACCAAGAATCAAAACAAAACTGTTTACCATTCCCAGCCATTTCTGAATTTTTAATGACACCAAAAATCAGAAATTATTTGCTATAACAAAAATAAAAGAAAAAAAATCCAGTTTCATTGCAGTGACTCTCGAGCGCTCTCCTAAAGGCCCAAATATACTTAAACACGGATTAAACCAAAGTATTAAAACCTCAAAACTATCATTCAAAGCCCCACTTCTTCTCTGCAATTTTCCCATTCATACTCAAACAGATAGGAACTGAAGTCATGGAAAAACCGTAAAACGTTTTATATCTTCACAAAATTGACATTAATCTACCAAAGCTGCAATCTTTCGAATCCAATCAACATTCATTCAAACACCCAACATCAAAATGCTACGTTTTAATCTCAAGGTAGTATTAACAAAGAGAAACAAACGTAAAACCTCCGGAATTGCCGAGAGCCAGTAGGAAAAGGAAAATATCTATTCGGGAAAAGAAAAAAAAAAGAAAAGAAAAAAAAGAAAACTGATCTTGTCTAATGGGAAGAGTTCGTGGATTACCTCTGATACAATGAAATGGATGCGAACCCAAGACAAACTATCGACCGAAAGCTGCAAGATCCTTCATTTGCCCCTCTGTCTCGAGCTTGTCTTCTTTTCCTCCCGTTATTGCCCACTCCTATCAATCTATCCTGTTTCCCTTTTAGTTTCTCTCTTTCCCTCAGCCAGATGTCTCTCCCCCTCAGGCGCAATCCCTTTTTTTTCTCTTGCTGAAATTTTTCTGGTTTCTTTCCGTCTCTTTTGCCTTCTCCCCCTTTTTACTCCCTCTCCTTTGCGGCTGCCCTTTTCCTTGGCTTTTTATAGGTTCGAAAACCTAGAAACCTAGCTACCCTCTTCAACCATTTGCAGCCGAAACCCCTCAGGCCCTTCTGTGCAAACTGCGCTTGCAGCTTGCCGCGACTGGAAATTTTTTTTTTTTCTTTTCTTTGAAAAATAAAAATAATTAAAATGTATCAAAAAGTAAATAACACTATAAAGCTCTTTTTTTTTTTTAATTTTCAAACTTTTTTTTTCATTTTTTCCAAAGATAAGCCAATATGCATTAAACCATGTTTTTTCCTTTTCTTTTTTTTTCTCTCCCCTTTTTTATTTTTCACTTTTTTTCTTTTTTTCTAAAAATTCTACGCTAAAACTTACAAAATAAAAACTACAAAAACAACTAAAAACTAAAAAGTGAATAAAACTAAAATAAAATAACACAAACAATAATGAACTAAAATGCAAACCATCTAAACACAAATCAACCGATAAGAATTATCACTAAAACAAAGCATACCAATTAATTCAAAATTTGGTGTCTACAGTTTGCCCCTTTTTGTCTGAGTTTTGAAAAAACTTGAGAAAAAGAAGTAGACACGAAAACACTTGGCAGCAAAATGATCTCAACGAACTGGAATTCTAAAAATGCGACTGACCTCAACAGAAAATTAAACGGGACTGACCCGAACAGAATTTAAACGGGACTGACCCGAACAGGAATTTAAACGGGACTGACCCGAACAGAATTTAAACGGGACTGACCCGAACAGGAATTTAAACGGGACTGACCCGAACAGGAATTTAAAACGGGACTGACCCGAACAGGAATTTAAACGGGACTGACCCGAGCAGGAATTTAAAACGGGACTGACCCGAACAGGAATTTAAAACGTGTTAGGATCGAGGACAACCTAAGAGGGGGGTGAATTAGGCTTTCAAAAACCTGCTTGTAAATATTCAACCTTTTTTGACAGACAGCCCTTCTTTTTCAAGATACTTCTCAATGAACAAGATAATATAGTAGCACAGGTATTAGTGAGATGAGGAGAAAAGCAGTTTATATAGAAAAACAGTAAATGAGAGTAAAGAGCCAAACCAAGCTTCAAACACAACTGATGTTTGAAACCCTCTATTTGATGATGACAAAACAATTGGATACAACACAAAATATAGCAGCTCCCCCTGACGAAGTGCATGAGTAGTATATTACTCCCCCTAAAACTGACTCCCCCTAACTAGATACTTTATACCATCAGTTATAAACCAAATCCAATTCCAATTCTCCCCCTTTTTGTCATCACAACCAACAAATCAGTATAAATATTCATCACAGTTTGGAGGTAATCATCGTGCAGATGTCAATCAGACTCATTCATTCAACCAGCACACATACATACCAATCATATTAAAAAAAAAACATCCATAACACAATACTTAGTTAAAGCATTCATAAACAGTAAAGAAACTATCCAGTTTTACAGACCATGTGTCCAGCACTTAAAACAAAAGATAAACTATAGTCCTAGATTTTGGTGCAGTGACCTAGAAGTGCCTAGATAGTGATTTTAGATGATCCAGGCCTCCTCCTGGTCAGACGATACTGTTCAGGATCCTCCTCTTCCTCAGTTTCTTCATCATCATCTTCAACTTCTTCCTCAGTAATTGGAGCCTTGCCTTTGTCCTTGGGCTGAGAACTAGAAGCTGGAGTAGTCTCATCACCAGTGGTTGGCCTTGTGGGCTCAGATCTTGGTTCTTTCTGATGAGCAGCTTCATTTGTTTCAGGTATAGGGGGCACAAGAAGATTCCTTTTTTCAAGAAAGGATGATTGTTGGGCAGAGGTCATGGTCATCATGAGACCATCTTCAAGAAGCATAACATGCTGTTTGAGGTCTTCAAGCAGGGAGATGACCTCAGAATTGGAAGGGAAGGACTTACTGGCAGACTTTCTGGGATGAATGGTGAAAGGAGACACATATCCTGACTGATCATGGGGAGTTCTAGGAGTGACAGGGGTTTCATGCAAATTTTTTCTTCTAGACTCGGCCACAGTGTCCTTGTAGCACCAATGACCCTCAAAAAATTTTAGATTCTTTCTTTCAAAATAAGCTTTGGAGAAAACTGAAGAAGCACTTTCTTTTGGAGATTTGCCAGAAAAGGGTATGTCAAAATGAGCAAAAATGGGAGTCAGAAATCTGCCATAGGAAAGCTTCCTACGACTGTCAGTGCTGATTTTGAGTAGAAATTTGCACATTACAAATCCAAAGTCAATGCGAATTTTTTCAACAAAGCAGTAGAAAAGATATAGTTCCATTTTATTTGCATCTGTTCTGTGGCCATCAGTTGGCACCAACAGATTCGAGATGATAGTGAAGATGATCAGATTTTGAGGACTGAGATCATCCAATCTTGCCTCAGCAGGGGTGTTGAATTTGGATTGAAAATAAGTCATGAGTTTAGCATTGTAAAAGTGATGATAGGCAGAAGGAAATTCCTCATATGAAAAGAAGTTTGCAATTTTTCCTTTGAAACTGGGTTCAATGCTAGTTTTCAAAATGGAGTTCACAATGTCAGGAGTTAACATGATGTCCACAGAATTGACCCTAGAGATGAGTTCAGTGTGTGATTTACCCTTTCTAAGATTAGCAAAGAATTGATATAGCATGTCAGGGTAAAAGACATTAGGAATGGTTAGAATATGGGTCCATTTCTGGAACTCAAACAGTTTGACAACAGATTCAAGATCAAGTTTACGGAATTCATAGGGAATGATAAGTCTTTGGGTGATAAAACCTTTTTGGGAGACCAACTCAAATCTGTCTCTGGCTTCATCATCAATGAATTTCGGAAGAGGAGTGGGTTCTTCAACTGGTTGAGACACAGGATCCCTTCCAGAGCGTTTCTTGCTTGAAGTTTGTGTGGCAGATGCTTCCACATTTTGAGCCTCAGATCTAGTCCTTGGAGACTTCCTGGTGGAAGGTTCAGGAGTCTTCTTATTCCCAGTAGTGTTCTCTTCATTCTGCTGATCATCAGTGGGATCAGCAGACTGTTTTTTCTTGGATTGAGGAGTGCTCTTCCTCTTAGCGGACCTCTTTCTTTTAGCAGAGGATCTTGTGACAGTTTTATCTCCCTGGTCAACCTGTTCTGGTTCCTCATTTCTACCAACAATGTTCTCTTCAGAGTTCTGCCCATCCAACTGCTCATCAGATGATTCAGCAGATTGGATATCCAGTTTTCTTTGGGCAGTCTGCTTCACCTTACCACTACGGGTTGCAGTCTTCTTTTTGGGTGCCACAGGAGGTGGTTCCAAAATTTCAACATCTTCATCCCTAAGCCTAAAGGATCGTCCGACACTAGAAGATCCTCCTCTCATTCTAACCATGATGCAATGTGGATATATTTTTGGATAAGGAGTGTGGTGTACAAAGAAAGAGTGCAGTAGGAACCAACTGATGAATACTGAGAAGCCGCAAGGAGAGGGTTATAGGATTTTAGGGTTTCGTATGTAAATTAGGAATTTTGGGGTTGTTGGGTGTTAGGAGTGCCTTTTATGAATTATTAATGAGCAGGAGAGGTGTAATGGAGTTGGTTGAGTTAATTTCTCGAAACTTGGTTTGAGGAGGGAGGAATTTGAATTTCAAATTTTAGAGAAACTGAAAGGACGCGTCCGAGACTTATGAAGGAAAATGAATTGAGAAGAGTGGATAATTGTCTTATAGGACTCATTTTTTGAGTGTCGGACGTCCGAACGAAGTGATGCGTCCGACACAACCGTCCGAGCCAGGGATTTTCTGGACCTTGGATGAAGAACACTGTCGGACGTCCGTTCCAATTCATCGGACGTCCGATAAGGATTGTCTGGAAATAAGACTCAGAACATTTTTTTCTATAACACCCAACTTAGTCCTCAAAGACACAAATTGATCTAGCGGAAGAGCTTTTGTGAGTATATCAGCGATCTGTTCTTTAGAACAAACAAACTCAACACGGATTATCCCCTTTGAGACAAGATCGCGAATGAAATGATGCTTAATATCAATGTGCTTAGTCCTAGAGTGTTGAATGGGATTTTTTGTTAGATTAATTGCACTGGTGTTGTCACAGTACATGGGTACACATTCATACACTAAACCGAAATCATTTAGTGTGTTTTTCATCCACAACAATTGAGCACAACAAGCACCAGCAGCAACATACTCAGCTTCAGTAGTGGACAGTGAGATAGCATTTTGTTTTTTACTAAACCAAGAGACCAAGCAATTTCCAAGAAAGTTGCATATACCAGTAGTACTTTTTCTATCTATTTTACAACCTCCAAAATCAGCATCAGAAAATCCACACAAAGGAAGTTCATAACATTTTGGATACCACAGGCCAAAATTTAAGGTTCCTTTAAGATATCTCAAGATTCTTTTTACTGCATTCAAGTGTGATTCCTTTGGACAGGATTGAAATCGAGCACATAAACACACAGCAAACATGATGTCAGGCCTACTAGCAGTTAAATAAAGTAAACTTCCAATCATACCTCTGTACTTCTTCTCCTCAACTTTAATACCTTCCTCATCTTTGTCTAGTTTGGTAGAGGTGCACATAGGTGTTCCAACAGGCTTTGAATCCTCCATTTTGAATCTTTTCAGCAACTCCATGGTGTATTTTGTTTGATTTATAAATGTTCCATCATGGGTTTGAATCACTTGGAGTCCAAGGAAGAAATTCAGTTCTCCCATCATGCTCATTTCAAATTCTTTTTGCATGATGATGGAAAAATCCTTGCACAAATTTTCATTAGTAGCACCAAATATGATATCATCCACATATATTTGCACTATCAAAAGATCTTGTGAGCTTTGTTTTGTAAAAAGTGTAGTGTCTACAATGCCTCTTTTAAAACCATTTTCAATCAGAAATCCACTCAGACGTTCATACCATGCTCTAGGAGCTTGCTTTAATCCATATAAAGCTTTTGAGAGTTTAAACACGTGATTTGGATAAGATACATTTTCAAAGCCAGGTGGTTGGTCAACATAGACTTCTTGATCTATAAATCCATTTAAGAAAGCACTCTTAACATCCATTTGAAATAATTTAAAATTCTTGAAACATGCAAATGCTAAAAACATTCTTATGGATTCCAGCCTGGCTACTGGTGCAAAAGACTCATCAAAGTCTATTCCCTCTTCTTGAGTGTATCCTTTAGCCACCAGTCTAGCCTTGTTTCTAACAATCTCCCCTTTATCATTCAATTTGTTTCTAAACACCCATTTTGTGCCAATGATAGGATGGCCTTGTGGTCTGGCAACCAGAGTCCAGACTTTGTTTCTTTCAAATTGGATTAACTCTTCTTCCATAGCTAAAATCCAGTGCTCATCATTCAAAGCATCAACAACATTTTTTGGTTCAATATGTGATACAAAAGCAAGATTATCTACCAGATGTCTAGAGGAACGAGTCCTGACCTTTTCAGAAGGATCACCAATTATGAGCTCCCTGGGATGATTATGAGCAAATTTCCAGGCTCTTGGAAGATCATTAGGAGTAGTGGTATCTCTATTATTCACTTCTTCAGCTGGACTGATCTGAGCATCATTATCCTTTGAATCAGTTTCTGGTGAAGCAGAGTCATGGTCATTGATTGCTAGTTTCTTTAGTCCTTCTTGAACACCTGTGTCATCATCATCACCACAACTCATAGAAATGTCACCATTAGATTCATCAAAAGTAATGTGTATAGCCTCCTCTATAATCAATGTTCTACGATTATAAACTCTGAAACCTCTTTTGTTTTCACAATATCCCAAGAAAATTCCTTCATCAGATTTTTTGTCAAACTTTCCAAGATGTTCCTTGATATTCAAAATGAAACACTTACAACCAAATACTTTGAAGTAGCTGACTACTGGCTTTTTATCATACATGAGCTCATAGGAAGTTTTGTTCAAAATTGGTCTTAGAAGAATTCTATTCATGGTATAACAAGCTGTGTTTATGGCTTCAGCCCAAAAATATTTTGGTAAATTGCATTCACTAAGCATGGTTCTAGCAGCTTCTTGGAGAGTTCTATTTTTTCTTTCTACAACTCCATTCTGTTGAGGAACTCTAGCAATAGAGAATTCATGGGTAATACCATTGTGATCACAGAATTCTGGAAAACCACAGAACTTAAATTCTGTCCCATTATCACTTCTAATTCTAACAATTTTCAAGCCAAGCAGATTTTGTACTTTAGCAAATAATGAGGTAAAATTCTTAAAGGCATCATCTTTATGAGCAAGGAATATTACCCAAGTATATCGAGAGAAGTCATCAACAATCACAAAACAATATCTCTTACCACCAAGGCTTGCAGTCTGTGTAGGGCCAAATAGATCAAGGTGCAGAAGTTCAAGTGGTTTTGAAGTGGAAACACATTTCTTAGTTTTAAAAGAGACCTTGACTTGTTTTCCAAATTGGCATGCATCACAGATTCTGTCTTTTTCAAATCTGATTTTTGGAAGACCTCTAACAAGTTCCTTTTTAGAAATTTCTTTCAGCAAGTCCATATTGAAGTGACACAACCTTCTATGCCATAACCATGGGTCCTCATTTGCTACTTTGAGACATTTGAGATATGAGGAATCAAAATTTTCAAGATACACAACGTAGACATCATTAACTCTTTTTCCTTTGAAAATAATGTTGAACTTTGAGTCAAATATAAGACATTCAAGCTTTTTGAATAATACAAACAGATTCCTATCACACAATTGGCTAACACTTAACAGATTGTAGCTCAAATTATCAACAAGAAGAACATTGTGAATAAAAGTTTGATCATTCTTACCAACATCGCCAATGCCAACAGTTTTGGCTTTGTTATCATCTCCAAAAGTTACCTTTCCACTTGCTTTTTGCTTGAGTTTAATAAATTGTGATGCATCACCAGTCATATGTCTTGAACATCCACTATCAATGAACCATTTTGATCCTTTAGTACTGTAATCCTGGTTCACCTACACACAAACCCACAAGATAATACTTGGTACCCTTTACATGTTGGGTCCTTGAGAGTTAGTCTTATGTTTGACTATCCACATGCATCTCATCCCATTCCTCATATTTTTCTTAACATGACAGTTGCTGTACATGTGGCCAGATTGATAACAAAAGTTGCACATTGACATAGGATTAATCAAATGAACAGGTTTGATGAATCTGACTTGCCTTCTTCTGTGGATAGCAAACTCATTTGTATTTTGGTTCAGTCTTATTCGATGAGTATTAACATAAGGTACAGTGTCAATTTTTTGAAGATGATTCTGTTTCACATGATGTAACAATTTACATAAATCATCCATCCTTTTTCTCAGGCTGCATTGCTCACTGTTGAGTAAGTCACAGTAATTTTTCTTTTTGTAAAGTTCAGCAATCGCATCAGTTTCAGTCCTTTTCAGGTTATCATTTTCATGCTTAAGGCATTTGTTTTGTCGAAAAAGATTTGCATTGTCTTGTATTAGAAAGCTGATTTTTTGCTTCAGTTCTTTGTTTTTAGCATAGGATTCTTTCAAGCTGTCATGCATTTTTTCTAGAAAAGAATTGACATCATCATCAGATTCACTATCACTATTGATTTGAGAGTTGCATTGTGTTACCTCTTCATCTCCAATGGCCATGAAAGCTACTTGAGCAGATTCCTCTTCTTCTTCAACTTCGCCTTCTGAGTTGCAATCATTCCAGGTAATCTGGAAATTGTTGAACTTTGGTTTTCGTTCAATCTTGTTTTCCTTCTTTTTCTTCATTGGACACTCATTTGCATAGTGTCCAGGTTGGCCACATTCAAAGCATTTATCATTCTGCTTCTTGTTGAACTCTAGTTTCCCTCTGTTCCTGAAGTCATTAGTCTGATTCTGGAAGGAATTGCTGGATCCGCCTTTCCTGAATCTTCTCTTATTAAGAAATCTTTTGAAGCCTCTTGTGATGAGTGCAATGTCACTATCATCACCTTCCAAGTCATTTTCATCCAGTGAGGCTGTTTCATCTTCATCTTGTGACGTTTTCAGAGCAATACTCTTCCTTCCTTTTGTGTCTTCTTCTTCCTGCAACTTAGATTTAAGCTTCAGTTCATAGGAAGTTAGAGAGTTAATCAGAGATTCAATGGATAAGGAATTTAAATCCTTAGCTTCCTCTATAGCAGTTACTTTGCTTTCCCAATCCTTTGATAGAGCATTCAGAATTTTTCTGTTCTTTTCACCTAGAGAGTATTCCTTCTCGAGTACCTCTAAATCCTTGATCAGATCATTGAATCTACAATACATTTTGTCGATGTTCTCATGAGGCTCCATCTTAAAAGATTCATATTTGGTGACCAGAATGGACTTTTTCTGTTCTCTTACGTTGTCGCTGCCCTCATGAATTTCTCTTAACTTATCCCACATTTCTTTGGCAGATTTACACCCTTTTACTCTAATTGACTCATTTGAGTCTAAGGCACTGTAAAGAACATTCATGGCTTTGGCATTCAATGTGAGATTGGTTCTGTCTTGAGCATTCATCTCAGCTCTAGTTTTTGGCCGCAACAAACCTGTTTCTGCATCAAGAAAGTTAGCATCATGCGGTCCTTCATTCACAATAAACCATAGCTCAATATCAATGGATTGCAAGAAGATAATCATTCTTTCTTTCCAGCTAACATAATTGGAACCAGTAAACATGGGAGGCCTAGTAACAGATTGCCCCTCAACAAACATAGCATGACTGGTTGTCATCTTACTCCAAGCCGCTTGAGCTTAATCTCTAGGAGACCAAGCTCTGATACCAATTGTTAGGATCGAGGACAACCTAAGAGGGGGGGTGAATTAGGCTTTCAAAAACCTGCTTGTAAATATTCAACCTTTTTTGACAGACAGCCCTTCTTTTTCAAGATACTTCTCAATGAACAAGATAATATAGTAGCACAGGTATTAGTGAGATGAGGAGAAAAGCAGTTTATATAGAAAAGCAGTAAATGAGAGTAAAGAGCCAAACCAAGCTTCAAACACAACTGATGTTTGAAACCCTCTATTATATACCAAGTTACTTCAAGCTGAATAGACTTGCAACCAATCTTATGTGTACAAGGAAGGGATCACTTCCTTCTTGCCCCAAAATACACTTGGTCAAGCAAGGAAGTTTTACAAACAGTCGCAAACCCTCTCTTTGCTACACTATTGAAGAAGCTATGTCACACTTGAAAAACAGCTACACGAAGATTGCACATACAAGGAATACAAATGTTTCTTTTGAGTATTCTAGCACTTGAATTACTCACAATCTGATGTAGGCTTGATGTACAAAGTTCCCCTGAGGTGGCTGACTTAGTTCCTTTTATAGGAGATCAGAGAATTCTTCAATTAATGCTGTCAACGGGTAGAAGGCAGCTGAAGAGTCAACTAGCCGTTGGTGCTGTCGGACGTCCGATGCTTGGTTTTTATGCGTCCGAATGATACAAATGAGTTCTGGAAGTTTTCTCGAGTCTCTTAGGACGTCCGATCATGCGTCCGAGGATAGGATGAATACTTGGACTTTTCTTCTTCAATTCCTTCGGACGGCCGATGCATCCAAAGTGTTGTGTCCGAAGATCAGCAACATTTGTCGGACGTCCGATACACAGGTTTTGAGCGTCCGAACCAAATTAGTAATAGAGTAACTCCTGGCTTGTCTTCTTCGGACGTCCGAGTCTGAGTTCTCTACTCGTCCGAAGATACTCAAAGAATATCGGACGTCCGATACTTTCCTTTTGTGCGTCCGACATCATCCTCAGCATACTTCATTCCTTTCTGGTCTTCTTTTTCTGCTTTAACTCCACATACCTGTTTGGTTTATTTCTGAAAAGGATCTTTACAAAAAGTATTAGAAACATCCAATTGTTTTGTAATCATCAAAAGATATGAATTGAGATAAACAAAACGGGACTGACCCGAGTAGGAATTTAAAACGGACTTCACTGGGAAAGTTTAAACAATGAATTGAGTTTTTTTTTTACCTGAAAATAGTTCAACTTTTGTACCAAGAGAGAAATTTGGATCTTTGTGATTGAAGCGAGAGCTGATGTTGTTCCTTATGATCGAGTTTTGCAAATAACATCGATCCTTGCTTACTGGGAAGCTTTGCCTGTCATTGATTTAGACGCCAAAAAGAGAGCGGCTGCTTTTGTTTGTAAATGCAACATTCCTGCAAGAAAAGAAGAAATAATGGACTTGCCACCATTATTTGATCCGGTTTGCCTTGAGAATCGTGTAAACATGAGTCTTGTGATGCTTTTACTTCTGCTCTGCGACGTTTGCCTTAATCGAGCTTGAAACCTTTCAATTTCCGAGACTGATAAAATGCAGATTTAACACGTCACTCAACCTAGGTGGCAGCTTTGTTGCATGTCACTCACTATAGCTGATGATTGAATCCCTTATTTTTGCACAAACCTTAGGGTTTATCATTCATTTGAATTTAATGGTGAAAGAATGATGCGTGAAAATTTATCATAAAAAACAATATATATGCAATATGATTTCCTATGTCAGGCAAAGATGAGCATGCAAAAGACTGTAGACAATCATAAGCAGTCCTACACAAATAATTGAGAACAACCACAAGGTTTATAAAGATACACTTTGCAAAGAATATTTGTAAAGAACAAAACAAGTTTAGCCAACGAATATCATATTCAAAATTTTGGATATTTTCTCTTCGGAATCCGATATTGGCAGAAGTATCACAAATATGAGGAAAACCCTAATGAACCAGGTCACCAGCTGTTCCTTCTTGAACTCGACTGTTAAGAAAACCTACCTTGGTGCCCTATCGGGTTTTCACCAAGATTGCCCCCACCCTTTTTGTTTTTGTTTTTTTGTTTTTTTTTTCTTTTTTTTTCTTTCTTTCTTCTTTTTTTCTCTTTCTTTTTTTCGTTTTTCTTTTTTTCGAGGCGCCCTTTCGGGTTTTCACCTAAATATCTCGACCATGATCGACTCAGAAACATGAATTAAAGATTTCTGGCATCAGTAAAATGTACTTCCCTTGTAAAATTTGGTGAAGACATTGGAGACATCACCTGCCAGTTGATTAGTAAATTTTCTAATAGAAATGCAGCAAGTGACGAAAGCCAGGGCTTTGGGCTTTGTAATGAGGTCAGGTGGGGTGTTTTTCAAGAAAAGTTGAGGCTTGAAAGCAAATTTTGATATAAGAGGTGAAATAACTTGAGATTGCACTCTTTTGAAAACAACTCCGAAACTGAGGAAAATTTGCCCCAATTTGATCGGATTTTCTCTTTTTTTGCATTTTTTTATTGCTTTTTCCTCACCTTTGCATTTTTCTTTGAAAACTAAATTTGCCCCATTTTAGGGTTTTTTTTTTTTTTAAATACATTTGCCCCAGTGTGGGGTTTGCAATTCTCAAGGGTTATCAAACGAAATTTGTCAATTCTGATGGCTCGAAGGGGACAAGTAGAGATAAAATGTTTTTAGTGTAAAAGAAGATGGCCTGACTTGCATTTCGCCATTTGCATGAATTTCTAAAGAAAATTTGCATGATCAAATGAAAAATTTTTTGCACATATCTGAGTTGATGGGTTGAGGAAAAGTTCGTCCATCCATTTCTGCTAAAATGAGCGCTCCGCCAGGTAATACCTTTTGGACGATGAACGGCCCTTGCCAATTTGGAGCAAATTTGCCTTTAACTTCATCTTGCATCGACAAAATCCGCTTCAGTACCTTATCACCTTCTTCAAATGCCCGTCGGTGGACTTTTTTGTTGTAGGCCCGAGCCACACGTTTCTGGTAGCACTGGCCATGACAGATAGCATTGAATCGTTTTTCATCTATCAAAGCCAATTGCTCATGGCGCTGCTTGATCCAATTAGCTTCTTCCAGTTTAGCTTCCATAAGGATTCGTAGCGACGGAATTTCAACCTCAGCTGGTAATACAGCTTCCATCCCATACATAAGTGAATATGGCGTTGCCCCAGTCGATGTCCGAATAGAAGTCCGGTACACCATTAATGCATAAGGTAACTTTTCATGTCAATCGCGATGCTTTTCTGTTATTTTGCGGATAATTTTCTTCAAATTCTTATTTGCAGCTTCTACAGCTCCATTCATCTGAGGCCTATAAATGGCAGAATTGCGGTGTTTGATTTTGAACTGCTCACATAGTCCATCTACCATGTTATTGTTCAGATTCTTGGCATTGTCTGTGATAAGCGTTTCGGGTACTCCAAAGCGACAGATAATGTGATCTCTCAAGAAACTGGCAACTACCTTCTTCGTGACATGTTTGAATGATTCAGCTTCAACCCATTTAGTGAAGTGCTCAATCACCACCAATATAAATCGATGTCCATTTGAAGTGGGAGGATCAATTGTACCAATCACGTCCATACCCCACATTGAACAGGGCCATGGGGCGGTCATGCTATGCAATTCAGTGGGTGGAGCGCGTATAATGTCACCGTGCATTTGGCATTTTATACATCTCCGGACAAAGTCTATACATTCATGCTCCATAGTAAGCCAGAAGTATCCGGTTCTCATGATTTTCTTCGCTAGCAAATGGCCATTCATGTGAGGTCCACAAACGCCACTGTGCACCTCTTTCATCATGTATTGAGCTTCGCCTTCATCAATACACCTTAAAAGGTTCAAATCTGAGGTTCTTTTGTATAACACTTCTCCATTTAAGAAAAATTTTGAAGCCATTCTACGTAGAAAACTCTTGTCTTTTATACCAGCATGCTGAGGATAGGATTCTGTTTTGAGAAACTCCTTAAGATCATTATACCAAGGAACATTGTCAGAGGACTTGTCTACAACCCAACAGTGGGCAGGCTTGTCTTGAAGTTGAATCGGAATTGGCTCGATCCTCAATTCATCAGGATATTGGATCATAGAAGCTAAGGTGGCCAAAGCATCGGCAAATGCGTTTCGGGCTCGTGGAAGATGTCTGAACTCCAAATTTCGAAATTGCTTGGCCAGAGTGAGCAGACTACAATGATAGGGCAGAATTTTTGAATCTTTGGTTATCCACTGTTTCAAAGTTTGATGCACGAGCAAATCTGAATCACTGAAAGCTATCAACTCTTTGATTTCCATTTCCAACGCCATTTTGAGACCAAAAATGCAGGCTTCATATTCAGCCATGTTGTTTGTGCAAGCAAATTGCAATTTGGCAGCGGCAGGGTAATGCTTCCCTTCGGGTGAAACCAAAACGGCTCCAATTCCAACTCCGAGAGAATTCGAAGCTCCATCGAAGAAAAGTCTCCATTCAGGGCTTTGCTCACTCATATCATCTGTAGCGCCTACGAATAAAACTTTGTCATCAGGGAAATAGGTATGAAGTGGCTGATAATCATCATCCCCTGGATTTTCCGCCAAATGATCAGCTATAGCTTGCCCCTTGACCGCCTTTTGTGAAGTGAAAACAATGTCAAACTCTGATAGAATTATCTGCCATTTGGCTAGGCGTCCGGTTAACATCGGCTTCTCCAAAAGATACTTCAAAGGATCAGATCGGGAAATAAGATAAGTGGTATGGCTCAACAAGTAGTGTCTCAACTTTTGAGCCGCCCAGGCCAATGCACAACAGCTTTTCTCAATGAATGAATAATTAGCCTCGTACTGCGTGAACTTCTTGCTTAGATAGTAAATGGCTTGTTCTTTCCTTCCAGAGTCATCGTGCTGACCTAGAACACACCCTACTGCTCCATCGAGTACAGATAAATACATAATCAAAGGTCGGCCCGGTTTGGGCGGCACTAAGACTGGTGGATGCAACAAATAATCTTTAATCTTGTCAAAAGCCTGTTGGCACTCCTCATTCCAATACAACGGCACATTCTTTCTCAATAATTTGAACAACGGCTCACATGTGGCAGTTAGTTGGCCGATGAACCTCCCAATGAAATTGATCTTCCCTAAGAAGCTTTTCACGTCCTTCTGAGTTTTCGGCACTGGCATATCTCGAATTGCTTTGATTTTCGCCGGATCTATTTCTATGCCCTTCTTGCTAACAATGAATCCCAACAGCTTACCCGCAGGTGCTCCAAAGGCGCATTTCGCAGGATTTAACTTCAAATTGTACTTCCGCAATCTTTCGAATAACTTCTTCAAATCAACCAAATGGTCATCTGCCCTCTTAGACTTGATTATGATGTCATCCACGTAGACCTCCATCTCCCGGTGGATCATATCATGAAATAGGGTCATCATGGTCCTCTGATACGTTACTCCAACATTCTTTAAACCGAAAGGCATGACTCGGTAGCAAAAGGTACCCCAAGGGGTAATGAAAGCAGTCTTCTCCCTATCCTCCTCTGCCATCAAAATTTGGTGGTAGCCAGCAAAACAATCGCAAAAGGATTCAATCTCATGTCCCGCAGTATTGTCTAAGAGAATGTGAATATTTGGTAGAGGGAAATCATCTTTAGGACTGGCTTTATTAAGGTCTCTATAGTCAACACAAACTCTTACCTCTCCACTCTTTTTTGGAACAGGGACTGGATTTGAAAGCCAAATTGGGTAATGGGAAACAATGATAATGTTGGTTTTGAGTTGTTTTTCAATTTGCTCTTTTATTTTGAGGCTTATATCTGGTTTGAATTTTTTGGGTTTTTGTTTTACGGGTGGAAAAGAAGGGTCTGTGGGTAACCTATGCACCACCACATCAGTTGAAATGCCAGTCATATCATCATAGGACCACGCAAATACATCCTGGAACATGGTCAAGAATTCAAGCATCTCCTTTTTATGCCTTTCATTCAAATGAATACTAATTTGCACCTCCTTAACCTCATCCTCAGTGCCAATGTTAACCTTTTCTGTTTCTTCCAGGTTCGGTTTTGGTTTTTTCTCATATTGTTCAAAGTCCTTTGCAAAAGAATCGAATACCTCCTCATTATCACTCTCGCTTTGGAGTTCGGATTCACAGACCTCCAAGTCGTGAGTGATATAGAGATTGCCATTATCGTATTCCAGAACTGTGATATCCAAAGGGTCAAATAATTTTATTTTTGGCCATCTGAAAGAATTAACGAATGTGGGATAATAAGCAAATAAGCATACAACAAACAAATGAACAAGCAATATGAATATAAACAAGCGAATAACAACACAACATGACAAGAACAACTTGTGCATTTCATAAAACCTTTGATTGAAAGCAAATTGAAATGAAAATTTAACAATATTTACATGCGCAAAAGTAAAATTATTTTCATTGGATATTTACAGATGCAAAAATATTTTCATGAATTCATATGAATGATAAACCCCTTTCGAATGGGCAGAAACTCGGCTGTCCAATTGGAAATTGATCCTTCGGGGATGTCAGGAAATTCAGCTTCGCCTGGAACACTATCTTCAAATGTTGCCCCAACGAACAATTGGGCCAAACTAGCTTCAATTTCATCAACTGGGTTAATTTCTGACATGGTCACCTCGGCTGGTCGTGGGAAAGTATAATGCAGTGGTGGAATGTCAAGAGCCCCTTGCCTTCCTTCTTTCTCCGCTCTCTTGCGTTCCTTCATCTCTCTGATGTCCTTGGCAGTCGGTCGAAAGCCTAAACCAAACGAATCCTTTTTCTCAATAATCTCCACCGGCTTCAAAATTCCTTGAAGATCTCGTCCCAGCCCTTTGTCAAATACATAGCCTCCACGGATCATTTCTTTGGCCATCATGACACTGGCCTTTGGTAAAGCTCGCTCCTCGTTTGTGATCCAACTTACAGAGACGATATCAGCCGTGCTATGAGGAGTCATGGTGACATTGCGGCTTTCATCCTCTTTTGACCCAGAATCGATGATTACAAGGCAATCCTCTTCGGCAAATATAGTGATCAGCTTGTCATTTACTACAAACTTCAGCAACTGATGCAATGAAGACGGCATGGCTCCGGACTTATGAATCCACGGCCTTCCAAGCAAAACGTTGTAAACACTAGGAAAGTGCATGACTTGGCAGGTTATTTGAAATTGTGCGGGTCCCATCTCGACCACTAAGTCTACTTCTCCTATTGGCTCTCTTTGCGCTCCATCAAAACCTCGGACTATGGTCCCTGAAGGCCTCAGTTTGACGTCTTGCAATCCTAGCTTTTCCAAGGTGCTCCAGGGACATATATTAAGAGCGGATCCATTGTCAATCAATACCTTCGGCAGCATTTTTCCGTTGAACCTCACAACTACGTACAGGGCCTTGTTATGTCCAATGCCTTCCGCCGGCAATTCCTCGTCAGAGAAAGTGATTTGTTTGGTGAATAATACGTTCCCAACCACGTGTGAGAAATTATCAACTGAAATGTCTCTAGGAATTTGAGCTTTAGTCAGTACTTCGAGCAATGCATCCCTATGCACATCTGATGAAAAAAGTAGATCCAACATGGATATTTGAGCGGGCGACTTGCTAAGCTTCTCGATCACATTGTATTCGCTTCTTTGGAGCCTCTTAAGGAAATCCAAGGCTTCTCTCTCGGTAATTGTTGGTTTGGCGGGTGGCTCAGAGTTATTTGCTTGAATCGGAATGGTTGCTTCAAACGGGCTTGCAATTTTCCCCGATCTTGTGACCACTGATACTTCCTTCTTTACAATTGACTTTTCCCCAATTTGTACGTCAGGTTCATCATAGTTCCATGGCACTCGTTGCAAGCTTAAAACAGGCTCTTGCTTCGGGAATTCAATAACCACCGGCTCCAAAGCCTCACTTTCGGCTGGCGTGAGATCCAAAACAAAGGGCTTTTCATCCTCTTCAAATGGCAATTCTATGACAAAGGGTTGGTCTGTGACCCCAAACACTTCAGCTTCCCTTGCCAATTCTCTGACTGGTTCCACATACTCCGTATCATCCAGAATAACCCCAATGATATTGGCATGTTCCGGTAAAGGGTTCCTATTTACGTTTGGCCCTTGCGCCTCCCTTTTCCGGATTACAATCTCCCCAGCTTCAACCATATCTTGGATTTTATGCTTAAGCGCCTTGCAATCAATAGTCGAATGTCCGGCAGCCCTTGAATGATAAGCACAGACGGCTTGCGGGTTATACCAGGTGGGCATGCCATATGGGTAGGTCGGAGGGGACACCGTACCAATTTTCCCCGCAGCCTTTAATTGTCCATACAATTGATCCAGAGGCCTACCTAGGTTGGTAAATGTACGGCTAGGGGGTCGGTTGTAATGTTCAGGAGGTTGAGAATGGTTATAAACAGGTCTATTTGGTGGAGGAAATCTTGGGTTATATGGAGGGCGAGGTCGATTTTGGGGTGGATTTGGTTGGGAAATTTGAAAAGGGGCTGAAGGTGGGTTAGAATAATTTGGGCGAGGTCGAGGGTGGTGGATATTGGTAGTATATACAGGATGCGGATTTGAGTAGTAAGGGTAATGGGGTTGGTAGATTGGGTTGTGTTGATATCGGGGTCTAGGTGAAGGGTTTTGGTTCCAGATAAAGGTTGCGTCCCCCTCCTTCTTTTTGAATGGCGGTTTCTTCACATTGCTTCCTTGCCCTTGTAAAGCATCCAACTGAGATTTAAGGGCGGAGACATTGACAATCTTCCCAACTCTCACAAAGTCATCAAACTCCTCAAGTTTATTTACAATTGCAGCAAACGAACATCCAGTCATACGGAAAATCTCTTCGAAGTATGGCGGATCATGGGCTTTTATGAAAGTACGTATGATTTCATCCTCGGTCATTGGTGGCTCGACCTTTGCAGCTATTTTCCTCCACCTCTTGGCATAGGTCTTGTGATCCTCAGAAGGCTTCATTTTCGTTCCTTCTAACGTAGTTCGGGTCGGAGCCAACTCGCAGTTGTACTCGTACTGCCTCACAAATGCATTAGACAAATCAATCCAGGTTTTCACGTCTTCAAGCTTCAGGTTAGAATACCAGTCAAGCGCATCCCCTTCCAGACTCTCGGGGAACAACCTTAAAGGCAAATTCTCATCGTCTACGGGCTTTCCCAATTTGTTGACAAATAGTCGGAGATGTGTATTGGGATTACCCGTCCCATCATATTTGTTAAATTTAGGGGTTTTGAACCCCTCAGGCAACTGCACGTTCGGAAAAAGGCACAATTCATCATAATCCAGGACTCCCTGCTTATTTAACCCCTGGCTCTTCCTCATAAATTCATCGAAACGATCTAAGCGTTTAAGTAACTTCATATCAATCTGGGCAGACGACTCTCCCATTTCTGGCTTATTTTGAAAAGTGTGCTCCGGCACCACGGGTTCTGCGGTGGTTTGATAAAAAGCTGGTGGGTTCTGATGCATGTTTGGATCGCCTTGAGGCTGAAATCCTTGGCCATAAGGAGGGTAGAAAGGAGGATTTTGAGTAAAAGCATATTGCGGATTAAAAGTTCCCTCAAACGTGGTTTGAAATGGAGGAATAACAAATGGTTCGGATTGTGGTTGTGTAGCGGGTACAGGCTCAGGTTGCACTCCGCTACTAACGAGCTCATCAATCAACTTCTTCTGAGCGGCCATTTCCGATGCCATTTCCCCAAATTTCGTGAGTAACTCTGTCAACTGAACCCCAGGACTTGCGGCTTCCGGCTGGGCAGTTGCAGCGGCCCTATCGGATGATTCTGGTTGAGTACTCATGTCTACACGATTCCTTTGGGCCTTACTTCGGGATCGCGTAATAATGGGGTTTTTCCGAAAAGCTATTTTGAAATTTACCTGAGAATGCAAAAAACTGCTTTAGATAAACCAATCGTTACTGAATTTCTGCAATTTATTCAAAAGAGAAAAAGAAAAAAGAAAAAGACATGAGTTAGTAACTATTTGAACAATTCGGATGCATGTCCTATTTGGGGGGCCCTTTTTGTGCCAAGGGTAGGCCTAGCATGATGCAACACCTTCGAAATGGGACCCGTAATACAAACCTGTTTTCGACAATAATCCAAAATGAGAGCAAAAGAAAAATCATTTTCATTGATAAACCTGCCAATATTTACATCATGTCACGAAGACGATTCCGTACAAGATTGCCAAAACTTCTGAACCTATCTAATACAGAGTCCTTTGTTTCCCTAGCATATGGAATTCTAACACATTCAGTTTGGTCATATAATTCTGCACATTTCCTTTTCAGCTCTTGACGCCTTCCTCGTTCATTTTCATACAATTGCTTGCTTTGCTCGGCCATCCCTTTGTATGCTTCGACAGACTTACTTAACTGCAGAATTTCCTTATCCTTTGCTTCGATAATGGCTTTCAACTTTTTCACCTCCTCAAATGGCTCATCTTGAATTTCTTGCGCAACGGATCCTCCTACCTAGTCTTCGTATTGTGAAGTCGTCAAACCCTTCTGCTTGAGCTCCGGGATGTATCTAAAACTCACATCATCAGATAGCGTCACCCAGGCGTCAATAATCCGATCTTTCATAGGGATTTGATTTGGGCACATTCCCCAGTTAAAAATAATGGTGACTTCGCTCATGTCAAACACGGGTGGTATTTCTTGAGTACGCCCTAATTGTCTGAGAAACCTTTTTGGGACGTACGCGGTAATCCCTTGAGTACCCAGTAGAAGAATGAATTCGGATGCCTGAGTGCGAAGAACGGGTTTAGTACAATCGGTCCAATCCAACACCCATCTAATATTTTGATCGGTCACGTTCTTCAAGAAATCCACAAACTCAGATGCATTGCACGGCAGACTGTCTCTATTGATCCTCTTGTGATGTGTGGTTATCCAGTTGTTTGCAAGCATTGGTAGACTCGATGAAATAGCCGGTCGTCTCATGAAATGCTCCATTCCCCATATATGTAAGATCAAATTTGAACCACAAAAGAACTTTTTCCCTTTCTGACAGGTAGTGCAGGCTATGAAGATGTCGGCCAAAATGGTAGGAATAATGGAACACGGCCTATCATTAATTCCGAGAAACAAGTCATACAGGATTCTAGTGAGCTTGAAGGCTATCTTTTTGTCTTTCCTAGGAAAAAAGTAGGTTCCCGTCATAACTAAACCGTATACCCAGACTCTCTTTCGATCCCACGCTTCCTTGGAAGTAAACGAGAAGTCCCCTCGATGCCTCTCAAAACCATCTCTTAGCGCAAATCGATCAAATAAGAACTTCGCCTCTATATTTTGGTCTGCCCCTTGTAGTACTGATTCCTTTAACCCAGTGAAACGGCAAAATTCAGCTTTGTTAGATACTAGCGGCAATACCACGGCAGTTCCTTGAATCGGCAAATTGAGAAATCCGGCGACTTCCTCAATCGTTATGGTCATCTCGCTTTTTCCAACTCTAAAAGCAGAACAAGTGGGGTCCCATAGATGCACCAAAGCTTCTACCAAATATCCATCGGACTTAATGTCCTTGAAATCCCCGATGTGTCCTAATCGATCGGCTATTTGGTTAACCTCATTGGGTGAGAGTAATGTGGGCCATCTTTGTACCTCCGGCGGCACTACTAACATCTATTGCACTCGGCGAGGGCTTTCCATCTATAAACCAAAACCGGAGTCAAATACCTTACCTACAGGTCCCATTTCTCTGGTTAACAGAAATTTAAACGTGCAAATCCCAAAAATTAGGTTAAATACCCATGGGAATTAGGTTGGCTTGTCCCTAATGTGGGATTTCCTAAGTGGAATCCTTTCTAAGGCTTATGCATGATGCCATTTTTATCAAAGCAGGGAAAAATGTAATTTGAAATGAGACGTGACCTAAGGAGCCCTTTGTTTGCCAGGGTAAGCCTAAAAAATGGTATGGCATTAATTTATGAACAAGATATATCACAATATTCACATGTGCAATAGTCTATCTACAAGGGTAGGTTTCTAAAAAAAGGTCATGCCAGACCTCTTATTTGCTAGGGTTTGTGAATGCAATTGGGACACAAAACCAAGAAAAGTTAGCTCAGTCCGATAAATACACATAACACATTGTAGCAACAAAATCAACACAAGGAAATAAAGCAATAAAAAGAAGAAAGGGGTTGGACCCCTCCCCTCGTGAATAGTATCCCTAATAGGGTATGGCTGACTCTACCCTAGGCAAGCTAAAATGGATGCATGAGGTTAGGGTTCACTAATGCATCTAGACTCGATAAGCTCAGGTCCCCGAGCCTTCAGACTTGGAAACCAAGGGTCATCACTCCCAAGGTTCCTTGTCGGTGGCTCGAGCGATTCCCCAGACGTTGCTACGCACACATCGTGTTACGGCTACCCGTCTGGGCGAATCTAAAAAAACCTCAACCTTCGACTAAAAACTAATAGGTCATCAACCTAAAGTTTAAAGCGGAAGATCGAGTGACCGACTCGGATCGTGCTACGCACACGTCGTGATACGATCACATGTCCAAGTGGTCGCCTAAAATCCTAACAGGGTGGAGTGGCGTGACAAGCCACTAAAGAAAAATAAAAGGGATAAAAGAAGTAAAGCGTATGCTCGTATGCTAGTGCTCGTTTGGAGGGGAAGGGTCAAGAACCAACGCGAGGCTCTAGGGTGACCCATACCTCCCAAAAATGCAATGCAAGCGCGAGATAACAAGTAAACATTCATTCAAACATACATTCGTGAGTCGAGGGATTGGTTTGATTACGTACATAAGACAAAAAGGTCCTAAAGATGAAAATGCAATCCTAATATCCACATGCCATGCATAGAAAGGGTAGAAAAAAGGAAACAAATGGTTAAGTCAAAATGCTTGGACCCACTTAGGAAGTCCCCAGTGGAGTCGCCAACTGTCGCGCCCCATTTTTTGATAAGAAAAATAAATGGTTTGAGAAAGATGTTTTTGATTCAATTTTGATTGGAAAATGATTTTTGTGAGTTGAAAAAATATGGGTCTAATATGGGACTTGAAAAAAGCGACGATTTGACCCAAAATATAGTTTTTAAAAAGGGTTTTTGAATGAGAAATTGGAGTCACCACTTGGTAATGATTAAAGTGTACCAAGTCACCTAAAAAAAATAAATTTTTAAAGACAAAGTAGTAAAACCCTTTTAAAAACGACTCCTAGTCCACGTAAGCCAAAAAAAAAGGTTCGGGAGTCACGTTTGACAAAGGGGAAGGCAAGGATAGAATCCAAGGCACCCCTTTGACCTAGCCAAGGCTAGTTGCGCGACTTAACCTTACCTTTCCTAATTTTCTACCCAATGTATGTATCGCACGTTGGATATGACTATATGAATATAAAACGGAAAGGAAAATGCAATCCTAAATTCTACGATGTCTCTTGTGAGGCTTTTGGTCCCAAACCACATGAATTGTGGCGGCCAACAAAGGAAAACCTCATAGAGGTCGATTAATGCAAATGAGAGTTCAAATTCGAGTGTGCAAGTGTGAAAGTGTATGAAAGATGCAAGAAATATAAGTGCAAGTGTGCGAATGTATAAAAAGGTGCATGTGTGAAATTGTATAAAATTCAAGTGTTTTTTGTGTGCAAGTGTATGAAAATAGAATAATAGATATATAAGGTAAAGTGGAATTTCATTTGTGAAGTGAAAATGAGCACGTGATAGGAAAAATGTAGTGAAAAAGTATGGTTTGAGAAATGTAAAAAATGTGGTTAAAAGAGTATGTAGGTGATAAAAATGAAAATATGACCCTAGAGGAATGCAACAAGTCGGGTACGGGGGTTGACTCCTAACTTTTCGACTTCTATTTTCCCTTTGATTAGAAGGCAAAACTAGCGTGCTAAGGCTATCGAGTAGCCACACTCGCTCGTTTCCCTTATCGGAAGGGGACATTCAAGCAAAAATGAACCCTATAGCTAGTATGGGATGCAAAACCTAAAATGAGGGAAAAAGGGGTTCGAGGATCATGCCAAATGATAAAACTAAAGAAAATGCGTGATATGTGGTGAACAAGCAAATGATGTACTAACGAGGGGAAATCCCTAAGGGTCTAGCGTTGGACTAGCCCACTCTATGAATTCCGACTAGCGTTGGACTAGTGGAAACGTACATTCATCCATCACATTCATTCAGGCTATGGAAAGCGAGTAGACATGCCAAACACTTATAAACACATAGCACATAACACTTAACATGCTCGACTAGATGCAAGTACCTAATTAAAGCAAGTAACACATAACATATAGCAACTAAGCATGCAAGACACATAAGACAATTAAAGCCCTAACTATTACATTTGCTAGCTAGGCACACGTCTTCAATAGGTCTTCATCAAGTGCTCTCCAAGCCATATCTATTACAAGCCAAGAGGTGTACACATACCCCATTAAAAGAATAACTTAATGAAAACAAAAGTAAATGACATAAGTAAAAGGAATTAAGGAAAAGCTAGGAAAGCAAAGTAAGCATGCAATTCACTTAACACGTTGGGTCACATAGGAGAGAAACAAAAGGGATAAAAGAAATTATACCGCCCCTTTGAATGGTGTTCAAATGAAAGAAAAATGGCTTCAAAATAATAAAAAGGTCAAGGTACCTCAAATAGTAAAGTATAACAAAGTCACCAAATCTCTCCTAATTGCAATTTAAATGAAATCAAATAATGCATAAGTTTCAAGAAAAGGACCCACCAAGGACCCAATTACCAACTAAAGACCCAATTGCAAACCTTAGTCAACCATTCGAATTCAATCGAAACATTTAAGCACTCCAAAGGTCCCAAGAGCCAAGAAAATGTCAAACAACCAATTTATTTAGGAAAATTAAAGAAAATAGGCAAACACGAGCTCATTTGGTCATAAAACCCCTAAAGTCATGACTTAAGCGCAATTAAAACAAAGCATGGTAGTTAATTGAAACAAACAAACAATGAAGTTGCACAAATTAACATTTATCAAGGACCAAATTGATGAAATTATTTAATTGATTGGGTCCTAGTGGAACAAGGGGAGACTTGGGGGGTCAAAGTGCAATGTTAGAAAACTTTTCATGCATGCAAACCAACATTCACGACCAAAACTTCTGCAACTTCAATTCTTTTCTACAAATTCTGCTATGCTTAAACTTAGGCAATTCGGCACTAGCCTTCAAGCTCAATTAAACTTGTAAAAATGAAACACCAACAGGCCGCCAATCACGCATGCAAAATCTGAACAATTCGAGCTACTTCATGCAAAAAATTTATCAAACATTTCTGCAACAAGAAGAATTTTCCGAGAAAAACAGCTATGATTTTGGAGATTCAACAACTTTGTGACACACGAGAAACGTTTAATAAGAAGAAAAATCTGCAACTTGGATCACAAACGACATTGAAATTCTGTTTTGAACAACAAAACTACAGAAATTTGATCATTCGAACCTGCAAAACTTAAACAAGAAATCCTGCAATGTTCCTACTGCCATACTTCACAAGAACTAAACCGTAATGAATCAGCTAACTAGCTAATACTCGTTAAGATCCTCAGCCCAACATTATTAAACTCATAGCCATGCACTTGCCTATCCTAAAATACCCAATCACATATCTGGGTGCAAGAAACACAATTGAAACAGGAAAGAAAGGAAGACATGAACAACAAAAATCAGCCATGAAACCTGAGAGTGTCTAGACCGAATGCAACAAAAGGAAGACATAGTTAGACTCTTGAGTGAAAACAGGTTTTAGAAATCAAATGGTAAGTGCATACAAATCACCTAACATGCAAGGGAAACCGGAAAAAGCAACTGATTCAATCTCAGAAAACTAGTAATCATTCAAACCAAATTCACTTCAGCAAATTCTCCACCCATTTGCGTATCGAGAGAAACAAAAACTTCAAGCAGCCAGCCAGAAATTTACCATTTACTTTGTTTAATCATTGACATCCAAACACAAAGAACAAAATACAAAGAAACAACAACCAAGAATCAAAACAAAACTGTTTACCATTCCCAGCCATTTCTGAATTTTTAATGACACCAAAAATCAGAAATTATTTGCTATAACAAAAATAAAAGAAAAAAAATCCAGTTTCATTGCAGTGACTCTCGAGCGCTCTCCTAAAGGCCCAAATATACTTAAACACGGATTAAACCAAAGTATTAAAACCTCAAAACTATCATTCAAAGCCCCACTTCTTCTCTGCAATTTTCCCATTCATACTCAAACAGATAGGAACTGAAGTCATGGAAAAACCGTAAAACGTTTTATATCTTCACAAAATTGACATTAATCTACCAAAGCTGCAATCTTTCGAATCCAATCAACATTCATTCAAACACCCAACATCAAAATGCTACGTTTTAATCTCAAGGTAGTATTAACAAAGAGAAACAAACGTAAAACCTCCGGAATTGCCGAGAGCCAGTAGGAAAAGGAAAATATCTATTCGGGAAAAGAAAAAAAAAGAAAAGAAAAAAAAGAAAACTGATCTTGTCTAATGGAAAGAGTTTGTGGATTACCTCTGATACAATGAAATGGATGCGAACCCAAGACAAACTATCGACCGAAAGCTGCAAGATCCTTCATTTGCCCCTCTGTCTCGAGCTTGTCTTCTTTTCCTCCCGTTATTGCCCACTCCTATCAATCTATCCTGTTTCCCTTTTAGTTTCTCTCTTTCCCTCAGCCAGATGTCTCTCCCCCTCAGGCGCAATCCCTTTTTTTTCTCTTGCTGAAATTTTTCTGGTTTCTTTCCGTCTCTTTTGCCGTCTCCCCCTTTTTACTCCCTCTCCTTTGCGGCTGCCCTTTTCCTTGGCTTTTTATAGGTTCGAAAACCTAGAAACCTAGCTACCCTCTTCAACCATTTGCAGCCGAAACCCCTCAGGCCCTTCTGTGCAAACTGCGCTTGCAGCTTGTCGCGACTGGAAAATGTTTTTTTTTTCTTTTCTTTGAAAAATAAAAATAATTAAAATGTATCAAAAAGTAAATAACACTAAAAAGCTCTTCTTCTTTTTTTTTAATTTTCAAACTTTTTTTTTCATTTTTTCCAAAGATAAGCCAATATGCATTAAACCATGTTTTTTCCTTTTCTTTTTTTTTTCTCTCCCCTTTTTTATTTTTCACTTTTTTTCTTTTTTTCTAAAAATTCTACGCTAAAACTTACAAAATAAAAACTACAAAAACAACTAAAAACTAAAAAGTGAATAAAACTAAAATAAAATAACACAAACAATAATGAACTAAAATGCAAACCATCTAAACACAAATCAACCGATAAGAATTATCACTAAAACAAAGCATACCAATTAATTCAAAATTTGGTGTCTACATTGATGATGAATTTAATGTTGGTTTAGTGTTCAAAATGGTAGATTAATGGTGTATTATTAGTATAAACTTCAAGAGATGCATGGGGTAAAAGTTTCGATTCTGCCCCTGCTTTCAACGTACCTATTTCTACGGAATTTTGGGGTTGTAATGACTTATATATGATTTTTATATGTTTTATAGACGGTGTATAAAATTTCATTGAAAAATATTGAGGTTTGGTTGGTCAAATGAATCGATTTCACAAAACTAGTAAATCTGGAACTGTTCCCGTAATGCTCTAACCAGCTTTCGTGTTTTAGCCATAACTCTGTACTCCGATGTCAAAATCAAGTTCCGTCAGTGACATTTGAAACTAGACATTCTCACCTTTCCGACGGTATAAAATGTACATTCTGTTTCCATGAATGTGAGCCAAACCAACCATTTAAATTCGGCTGTTCTGTTTCTCTGTTTTCCTGGAGCGAAATGCTGAGGCTGTAACTTGTGGCTCGAATTCGAGCTAGTTGTGTGTCGAATTTCAAAATGATTTCTTCTGTGAAATTATAGTCTATGAATGTGTTTTCCAACGCCATAAACCATGCCCAATTCCAAGTTAATTTGAGTGATTTGTGATCAAAATACGGAACCTGCCCTGCTCTTGAAAACCCTAACTTTTGGACAGATTTGATGCAAGGCTTGGTGTAGACTTGCTTACTGAATATTTTGGTGCTAAACACTTACGAAATGTACCATGAATGTTCTTTAGGCTTTGCCTACACTAATGAGCAATGTTTGAGGAATTTTTCCTTGACCAAATGTTTGGAATGGAAAACAAAAGGGCTCATGGCAGTTTTGTCTTAGGATTTTCAAAACTTTGGTTGTTTGATTGACTACCTTTCCTAAGGTATTTTTCCATGAAATTTGTTAGAGGGATACTATTTATATAGGAGTATTATACTGCCAAATTTTATACAAATCCAAGTTCATTTCGATACCTAACTAAAGTCTCAAGTTTGGAAGCTCAAATCTGGAAATTGTTCACCAGTTTTGGATTTTTCCCTAACTTTGAGCTACCGTATCTCGGTGCTCGAAACTCCGATTCTTGATCCGCTTTTTCTGTTTTAAACCTTACTTGTAACTCTAATTGAGTTACAAATTTCAGAGACTAGCTCGTAACGTGTGAATTTTTCCGAATTTCCAAAGTTAGCAAAAAACCAACCCCAACACAACCTTAAGAGTACTCTGAAACAGTAACTTTGAGCCCAATTTTGAATATTTTCCATTTAGAATCATAGAAAAGTGTCTTCTAAGAACTTTTAGTACTTTCAAAGAGGTTTCCAACGGTACCTAGTTTTCCAATTTTTAACATGTAGAATGTGAGATACGATTTTTCAAAATATCATATCAAAACTGAAAATTTTCCGAATTCCAAAGGAAGGGAGTTTTCAATCACTCCTTATCCCTTCAATATTACTTGAACGTTTTATACTTGATTTCCCAAAAATGAAAACTCGATCGCTCTTGTACTTTAAGAAACTCTAGTTAAACCTCGATTCACGAGTAATTGAGGTTCTTTTTCGTGAAATTTCCTTAGATTGTACTAACATACAATCTTCCTTGATAATTGGGGCACGTGAATGATAATACATTATTATTTACTCAAGCACACACGATGACCTTCAAGAGGATCCTACAGTAAACACTTGAACTTTCGAAAAATATTTCTTCTTGATTTGCTCGATGAGTGTCAAGTGTATAACTACTTGAACTCTATGGATTTGATTCATGCTTGGCTTACCTGATTACATGCTTAGCCTACTTGGTTTTGAAAAATGGAGTCGAGTGTGTACTTTATTGCACTCGTTCTCATTTGAAACAAATGACTCATGCTTAACATGGTTTGCCTGGTTTACATGACCTAAAATACATGCTTAAACCTATCAAATGCTTGAATACATGATATGGTATGCTATGGCTGCATACGTCATTGGAGTGAATCTCCTCGACACTTACATGATACATGGGGGATGCCCAAACTCATAAGCCGACCTTGGAACTCGAGCCGGCATGGGCTTGGTCGGGAACCTCGGTGAGCCATGAGATTCACATGATAAGCTTGATCTATTAAGAGATCTTGCTTGGCATACTCATGGAGTATCGCCTTATAAATGTCGTGCGGGCCCGGAGCGGTGTATGGTGGACGGATGAGAAGTAAGTGGTGATCTACGGTTTGGAAATATCTATCCGATTAACGGAGAGTCATCGCGGGAAGATATACGAATGAACTGACAAAACAAGTGGAAATTAGCTCCTGAAAGCTACCATATCCTTGAATTGTTTCTGTTTACATTTTGTTGGCATTATTAATTACTTGCAAGTTATCACTTGAACTGTTACTTGGGCTTGTTACCTGAACTATGTGCTTGCATGTGTGTTCTTGGCCTCACGAGCGTTTTGCTCACCCTGTAGATTTGTTTTTCTTAACAGGATTGAACTCGGGGATGTATTGGAGAAACCCTCCTGAAGCATTTTTGTTTAGGGTTTCTATTACATTTTGGCTATGCCATGGTTTTGGGTTGTACTTTTGAAATTGAAATGTAACTTTTGGAGCGTGATGTATATTTGGGATTCATGATGTACTTTGAACACCCGAGTGCGGGCTGGATAATGGATGACTATTGTTAAGCTTGAACACTTCCCCACTCACTTACTGTATTTAAGTTATTTACTTGGGTCGTGTAGTTCGATAATAAGCTTGAATGGAATTGTTTGAGTCCTGGCGAGAGCTAGGCAGGCGTCCCGCAGATACCCTTTGGTTCGCCTTAGGGAGAAGTGGGAGCGTCACACCCAACCTCATGAATTCATGTTAGATATTGCCTAGGATAGATTCGACCTTACCCTAATTAGGAACACTAGGCAAGAAGGAAGGGATTCCACCCCTCTTTCCTCACTTCGCTTTCTTTTCGCCTTCCATATCATGTAATTGCCCCAACATGTTACGTGTTGTGTGTTGAACTAACATTTCCTTGTTTTCTCGTCTTTTGCATTCGCAATTGCTAGAAAATAAGAGATCTGGCATGATCTTCTTTTAGAACCTACCCTCTTAGATAGGCTATTGCACGTTTAAAATTTCGATGTATTGCATTTGTTGGTTAATAATTGCACATCATTCTAGGCTCATCCTGGCATATGAAGGGTCCTTTAGGTTATGTTTCATTTCAAATTGCATATTTAATTGCTTTGATAAATTGGAATCATGCATCAACCTTAAAAGGGAATGCCGCATAGGGAATCCCACGATAGGAATAAGCCACCTTGTGACTCGAATATGTAATCCAATGAGACTTACATGTTTATATTTCTTGTACCGTTCAACGGGGTAGTGCACAAGGTAAAAATAGAATCCGATCTTTTCGAAGATAATGAAGCAACTTTAGCACATTAAAATATGAGCATCTAACAATCATTTTTTGACCATTTTAACATAGTTGGTAAAATTCCCTTGTGTAAAGGACATTAATTTGAAGAAATTCATAAATAATTCCTCATTGTTGGAACGTTAAATATATTGAGGCCAAATCTTGATTTTAGAAGGCTCATAGACTAATGCGTTGCAACAGAAGCTGGTGAGTTTTAAAACTACCAATGGGCAGAGAATTCAATTGATTTTGGGATAAACCTTCAATTTCATTTAATCCATTTGAATTGATTATTTATTTTTTTAATCCATTTGACCAATTTCATCAAATCCATTTAATCAATTCATTCATTTTTAGGACAATCCAGTTATTTTTGAATAAATAATTAACTCCATTTGATTAGTTCAGTCACTCTTAGAGCAATTTTGTCATTTTTTGAATAAATCATTAATTCAATCCATTCATTCATTTTTTGGACAATTCAGTTAATTTTTGAATAAATCATTAATTTTATCCGACCCATTTGACCTGTTTAGGTTCACTGAATAAACTAGTCGAGACATTGCAATCCTTTCAAGAGTAGGCTCTTTCACACATCATTTTATGTGTCGATCAAAACAAGCAATCTATTCGGACTTTGTCCTCATTTTGTTAGGACAAATGTCTATTCTCACTCCAATTGGTCAAAGTTTTCGAACTGCATTTTACTCGAACCACAATAAGTTGATCGAATTCATCAAGTATTGTATGTGCCTACCGTAGAGGATTGCATTCTCATGCTAGACCAACCCTTGGTACAAAAAGACTCCCCAATAGGACATGCGTCTAAAAGCTATCAACTCTTTGATTTCCATTTCCAACGCCATTTTTAGACCAAAAATGCAGGCTTCATATTCAGCCATGTTGTTTGTGCAAGCAAATTGCAATTTGGCAGCGGCAGGGTAATGCTTCCCTTCGGGTGAAACCAAAACGGCTCCAATTCCAACTCCGAGAGAATTCGAAGCTCCATCGAAGAAAAGTCTCCATTCAGGGCTTTGCTCACTCATATCATCTGTAGCGCCTACGAATAAAACTTTGTCATCAGGGAAATAGGTATGAAGTGGCTGATAATCACCATCCCTTGGATTTTCCGCCAAATGATCAGCTATAGCTTGCCCCTTGACCGCCTTTTGTGAAGTGAAAACAATGTCGAACTCTGATAGAATTATCTGCCATTTGGCTAGGCGTCCGGTTAACATCGGCTTCTCCAAAAGATACTTCAAAGGATCAGATCGGGAAATAAGATAAGTGGTATGGCTCAACAAGTAGTGTCTCAACTTTTGAGCCGCCCAGGCCAATGCACAACAGCTTTTCTCAATGAATGAATAATTAGCCTCGTACTGCGTGAACTTCTTGCTTAGATAGTAAATGGCTTGTTCTTTCCTTCCAGAGTCATCGTGCTGACCTAGAACACACTCTACTGCTCCATCGAGTACAGATAAATACATAATCAAAGGTCGGCCCGGTTTGGGCGGCACTAAGACTGGTGGATGCAACAAATAATCTTTAATCTTGTCAAAAACCTGTTGGCACTCCTCATTCCAATACAACGGCACATTCTTTCTCAATAATTTGAACAACGGCTCACATGTGGCAGTTAGTTGGCCGATGAACCTCCCAATGAAATTGATCTTCCCTAAGAAGCTTTTCACGTCCTTCTGAGTTTTCGGCACTGGCATATCTCAAATTGCTTTGATTTTCGCCGGATCTATTTCTATGCCCTTCTTGCTAACAATGAATCCCAACAGCTTACCCGCAGGTGCTCCAAAGGCGCATTTCGCAGGATTTAACTTCAAATTGTACTTCCGCAATCTTTCGAATAACTTCTTCAAATCAACCAAATGGTCATCTGCCCTCTTAGACTTGATTATGATGTCATCCACGTAGACCTCCATCTCCCGGTGGATCATATCATGAAATAGGGTCGTCATGGTCCTCTGATACGTTGCTCCAGCATTCTTTAAACCGAAAGGCATGACTCGGTAGCAAAAGGTACCCCAAGGGGTAATGAAAGCAGTCTTCTCCCTATCCTCCTCTGCCATCAAAATTTGGTGGTAGCTAGCAAAACAATCGCAAAAGGATTCAATCTCATGTCCCGCAGTATTGTCTAAGAGAATGTGAATATTTGGTAGAGGGAAATCATCTTTAGGACTAGCTTTATTAAGGTCTCTATAGTCAACACAAACTCTTACCTCTCCACTCTTTTTTGGAACAGGGACTGGATTTGAAAGCCAAATTGGGTAATGGGAAACAATGATAATGTTGGTTTTGAGTTGTTTTTCAATTTGCTCTTTTATTTTGAGGCTTATATCTGGTTTGAATTTTCTGGGTTTTTGTTTTACGGGTGGAAAAGAAGGGTCTGTGGGTAACCTATGCACCACCACATCAGTTGAAATGCCAGTCATATCATCATAGGACCACGCAAATACATCCTGGAACATGGTCAAGAATTCAAGCATCTCCTTTTTCTGCCTTTCATTCAAATGAATACTAATTTGCACCTCCTTAACCTCATCCTCAGTGCCAATGTTAACCTTTTCTGTTTCTTCCAGGTTCGGTTTTGGTTTTTTCTCATATTGTTCAAAGTCCTTTGCAAAAGAATCGAATACCTCCTCATTATCACTCTCGCTTTGGAGTTCGGATTCACAGACCTCCAAGTCGTGAGTGATATAGAGATTGCCATTATCGTATTCCAGAACTGTGATATCCAAAGGGTCAAATAATTTTATTTTTGGCCATCTGAAAGAATTAACGAATGTGGGATAATAAGCAAATAAGCATACAACAAACAAATGAACAAGCAATATGAATATAAACAAGCGAATAACAACACAACATGACAAGAACAACTTGTGCATTTCATAAAACCTTTGATTGAAAGCAAATTGAAATGAAAATTTAACAATATTTACATGCGCAAAAGTAAAATTGTTTTCATTGGATATTTACAGATGCAAAAATATTTTCATGAATTCATATGAATGATAAACCCCTTTCAGTTTACCGAAACTCCTTTCGAATGGGCAGAAACTCGGCTGTCCAATTGGAAATTGATCCTTCGGGGATGTCAGGAAATTCAGCTTCGCCTGGAACACTATCTTCAAATGTTGCCCCAACGAACAATTGGGCCAAACTAGCTTCAATTTCATCAACTGGGTTAATTTCTGACATGATCACCTCGGCTGGTCGTGGGAAAGTATAATGCAGTGGTGGAATGTCAAGAGCCCCTTGCGTTCCTTCTTTCTCCGCTCTCTTGCGTTCCTTCATCTCTCTGATGTCCTTGGCAGTCGGTCGAAAGCCTAAACCAAACGAATCCTTTTTCTCAATAATCTCCACTGGCTTCAAAATTCCTTGAAGATCTCGTCCCAGCCCTTTGTCAAATACATAGCCTCCACGGATCATTTCTTTGGCCATCATGACACTGGCCTTTGGTAAAGCTCGCTCCTCGTTTGTGATCCAACTTACAGAGACGATATCAGCCGTGCTATGAGGAGTCATGGTGACATTGCGGCTTTCATCCTCTTTTGACCCAGAATCGGTGATTACAAGGCAATCCTCTTCGGCAAATATAGTGATCAGCTTGTCATTTACTACAAACTTCAGCAACTGATGCAATGAAGACGGCACGGCTCCGGACTTATGAATCCACTGCCTTCCAAGCAAAACGTTGTAAACACTAGGAAAGTGCATGACTTGGCAGGTTATTTGAAATTGTGCGGGTCCCATCTCGACCACTAAGTCTACTTCTCCTATTGGCTCTCTTTGCGCTCCATCAAAACCTCAGACTATGGTCCCTAAAGGCCTCAGTTTGACGTCTTGCAATCCTAGCTTTTCCAAGGTGCTCCAGGGACATATATTAAGAGCGGATCCATTGTCAATCAATACCTTCGGCAGCATTTTTCCGTTGAACCTCACAACTACGTACAGGGTCTTGTTATGTCCAATGCCTTCCGCCGGCAATTCCTCGTCAGAGAAAGTGATTTGTTTGGTGAATAATACGTTCCCAACCACGTGTGAGAAATTATCAACTGAAATGTCTCTAGGAATTTGAGCTTTAGTCAATACTTCGAGCAATGCATCCCTATGCACATCTGATGAAAAAAGTAGATCCAACATGGATATTTGAGCGGGCGACTTGCTAAGCTTCTCGATCACATTGTATTCGCTTCTTTGGAGCCTCTTAAGGAAATCTAAGGCTTCTCTCTCGGTAATTGTTGGTTTGGCGGGTGGCTCAGAGTTATTTGCTTGAATCGGAATGGTTGCTTCAAACGGGCTTGCAATTTTCCCCGATCTTGTGACCACTGATACTTCCTTCTTTACAATTGACTTTTCCCCAATCTGTACGTCAGGTTCATCATAGTTCCATGGCACTCGTTGCAAGCTTAAAACAGGCTCTTGCTTCGGGAATTCAATAACCACCGGCTCCAAAGCCTCACTTTCGGCTGGCGTGAGATCCAAAACAAAGGGCTTTTCATCCTCTTCAAATGGCAATTCTATGACAAAGGGTTGGTCTGTGACCCCAAACACTTCAGCTTCCCTTGCCAATTCTCTGACTGGTTCCACATACTCCGTATCATCCAGAATAACCCCAATGATATTGGCATGTTCCGGTAAAGGGTTCCTATTTACGTTCGGCCCTTGCGCCTCCCTTTTCCGGATTACAATCTCCCCAGCTTCAACCATATCTTGGATTTTATGCTTAAGCGCCTTGCAATCAATAGTCGAATGTCCGGCAGCCCCTGAATGATAAGCACAGACGGCTTGCGGGTTATACCAGGCGGGCATGCCATATGGGTAGGTCGGAGGGGGCACCGTACCAATTTTCCCGGCAGCCTTTAATTGTCCATACAATTGATCCAGAGGCCTACCTAGGTTGGTAAATGTACGGCTAGGGGGTCGGTTGTAATGTTCAGGAGGTTGAGAATGGTTATAAACAGGTCTATTTGGTGGAGGAAATCTTGGGTTATATGGAGGGCGAGGTCGATTTTGGGGTGGATTTGGTTGGGAAATTTGAAAAGGGGCTGAAGGTGGGTTAGAATAATTTGGGCGAGGTCGAGGGTGGTGGATATTGGTAGTATATACAGGATGCGGATTTGAGTAGTAAGGGTAATGGGGTTGGTAGATTGGGTTGTGTTGATATCGGGGTCTAGGTGAAGGGTTTTGGTTCCAGATAAAGGTTGCGTCCCCCTCCTTCTTTTTGAATGGCGGTTTCTTCACATTGCTTCCTTGCCCTTGTAAAGCATCCAACTGAGATTTAAGGGCGGAGACATTGACAATCTTCCCAACTCTCACAAAGTCATCAAACTCCTCAAGTTTATTTACAATTGCAGCAAACGAACATCCAGTCATACGGAAAATCTCTTCGAAGTATGGCGGATCATGGGCTTTTATGAAAGTACGTATGATTTCATCCTCGGTCATTGGTGGCTCGACCTTTGCAGCTATTTTCCTCCACCTCTTGGCATAGGTCTTGTGATCCTCAGAAGGCTTCATTTTCGTTCCTTCTAACGTAGTTCGGGTCGGAGCCAACTCGCAGTTGTACTCGTACTGCCTCACAAATGCATTAGACAAATCAATCCAGGTTTTCACGTCTTCAAGCTTCAGGTTAGAATACCAGTCAAGCGCATCCCCTTCCAGACTCTCGGGGAACAACCTTAAAGGCAAATTCTCATCGTCTACGGGCTTTCCCAATTTGTTGGCAAATAGTTGGAGATGTGTCTTGGTGTGAGGACTCGCAAATTTCTTGTATTTTTCTCAAAAATATCCTTTTATTTGAAAATTATTATTCGTCAAAGCCCACTACCCAATTATTTCACAATAAGTGTAAGTAAACCTAGAAAATCGGGTTTTACGCTTCGGTTTCAAGTTTGGAGCAAAATTAGGGTTTTTGCGATTTTTTCGCCGGATGAATTTTCGGTACAGAGTAAGGATTAAATTTGAGGATTAAAAGTGACTTTTAAGTGAGAAATAATATGTGATTGGTAGCAATGATATAAGGTTAGTGAATGGGAAGTAAAAACCCTAGTACATGAGTTTTTAAGAAAAACGGCGCGAACCGGCGGGTCCCGCGCACTACCGATTGAACGCACCACTTGACCACCACTTTCTTACCCTACAAGTTCATTGATACTTGAGCAAAATATCTTCTTATATTACAGCTAAGGCTGACCAAAACTAGTGGCTAGAAAAGAAGGAAAAGAAAGAGAAAAAAAAGAAAGGTGGTGGTGGCGACAAGTGTCGCCACCTAAGAGCATCTTGACCAAGACACTTTGGCATCTTACTTAACCAATTTTTTCACCTTTCCTCTCCATATTTCTGCTTCTGGCCGAACCAAAGAGTGTGAGAAAGTGAGAGCAAGAAAAAAAACATTCCATCTTCTTGATTTGCTACAACTAAGTGAGGAATTCCAATTCCAAACCGATTAAAGTGAAGGTTGTGAGTTGGGAAGCTTGAGGAACCAAGGAATTTCAAAGGGAGTGAACTATCACTCATCCAAGTCTTGCTTTAGAGGTACAAATCTGGTCATGATCCTTGTTGCTTAAATTTTGGGTTTAAGATGATTTTTAGCTTAAGTTTTGGCTTAATTTCATGATTATGCAAGTGGTTGTTATGAATTTTGGGATGAATAAGCAAGCTAGGGTTTCATAGCTCTCTGCCTAAACTTGTTGTATGATTGTAAATGTTGTAATTAAGGTTATATAAGGTTGTTTGGTGGTGATTAGAACCAGAAATTTGAGAAAATTCCACTAGAAACTGAAAATTTCAGAATTCTGGAAAATTGTTCTTCTATTCTGTCCGGTTTTGTAGCCCTATGTTAGAGGCCGAATTAGCCTTAGGTCAAAGAAGGAAAGTTGTATAGAATGGTATTTTATAGGTGCCTACAAAATTTCAGCTCAATCGGAGCAACGTAGGACATGAAAAGTCCAAAATACCCTTACTATTTTAAGTATTTCCCAAGCAGTCCGGGTGATCAGTTAAGTCCAGTTTATCACGTTTTTCGACTAGGATCCATTCTGATTTAGCTTTTTGCCAAAACATGAAAGTTGTAGTATTCTGAATTAGCTTTCAAATGCCTCTAAGAACACCTGATTCGGACTTGTGTACTCTGAGATATGTCCATTACAGTGTTCTGCATTTAAACAGCCGACGAATTGGTTTCTGGTTTAGTAATTTGAGAATTGGACTAAGTTACATTAGGAACTGGACTAAGTGACCTTCATGAATGTTGTAGCTCTATGTCTTAGCTTCGAAACGGCATAGGTTTCGTCTCAATCGGATAAGCGTAGCTTCGGATATGTTATTTCCGCATTCGTACGTCAAATCTGTCTTGTGCTAAGTTGAATTTCTGCACTTGTGATTGTTGTAATTCTTATTCTTATGATATTGTGAGCCTATGGAATGGCTCTTGACTTGAATTGCTTATGTGTGATGTTGGGTTGTGGTTGAGGAAAAATAATGAAGCCAAAATGGCTGGAAAATTAGGTAAACACAAAGGGCGTGCTGCCCATATTTTCGCTCGAGGGCTAGGTTTCTATCTGAACTTGTATACTTTTGTTTGGCCAATACCATGACCGGTTTTCCATTTTAAAACATGATTTTTCATCCTGGGGTTCAAACAACCCTCTTCTTACTTGAAAGTCATCTTTACACGTTTTACTCTTAATTAGTCGGTTTCTTTGTTTCCTTTAAATGTTTTGCTCGATAAACTATAATAATGTTCTCTTGTTCAACCTTAGGTTTCATTGGTGATTAAGGGTAATATCCGGAAGGATATTTTGCACGATATTTTGCATTTCTAGGTGAGTGTTCCTTATTTGACTTTATGGCTTGTTGTTATCATTTGCTAATGTGTTAATTGCTTTTAATGATTTCCAAAACGAGTTTTCTAGGCGAGTGTGTACTTTATCGCACTCGACGTAAATAACTGTGTAATTTTCAAGGATTTAATGATTGAAATGTTACTTGCGCATGAATGTAAGCCTTTTGGGCTGAACTAGCCATTGCCCCTTGTTACCGGTCGTCTCGAGCCAGAAGCGGACTCGGTCGGGCGATTAGGGACTTGGGTGAACGTTTGGTATACTCGAGTATTACCCTGTAGGTTGGTGGAGACTGGCCAACGGCCAGGACGGGGGTGAATGAATGAATGAATGAACGAACGAACGAACGAGGGTTTATTGATAAACGAAAATGCATTTTCAAATGATTGGAGGAATAAGGGGAAATGTCAGGAGATCGAATGAACGAAATAACGAATTGCTCCTTGTGAGCCGTATCCTTTTAATGAATGTGTTACTATTGCTTTCCATTGTAAATGTTTCTTGAATTATTGATACTCCATGTTTAATGTATTGATTTGATTGTTTGATTGTTTGATTATCTGTTTGGAACCTCACTGAGCTTTTAGCTCACCCCTTTAGTTTTGTTTTCCTTAACAGGGGACGGCGAGCAGGATGAGAGCATAGACTAGCCTAGTCTAGGTCTTTTGTTTCTTCTGTAATGGTTCTCGCCCTAGTGCTTGGCACTGGCTAGTTGTATGGTGAAGTGAGAACCTTTGTATATTTGATGGTTGTACTTCCTTTTGAGATAGCAATGTATATAAGTTCCACTTTAAGTTTGGATTGCTGCCCTATTTATTCTTGTGATTTGTTCTGGATTTGATTAAAGAACGACTGAGTCCCGGCGAGAGCTGGGCAGGCGGCCCGCCGAACCCTCTGGTACGCCTTAGGGGGAGGTGGGGTCGTTACACTTGGGATTACCCGTCCCATCATATTTGTTAAATTTAGGGGTTTTGAACCCCTCAGGCAACTGCACGTTCGGAAAAAGGCACAATTCATCATAATCCAGGACTCCCTGCTTATTTAACCCCTGGCTCTTCCTCATAAATTCATCGAAACGATCTAAGCGTTTAAGTAACTTCATATCAATCTGGGCAGACGACTCTCCCATTTCTGGCTTATTTTGAAAAGTGTGCTCCGGCACCACGGGTTCTGCGGTGGTTTGATAAAAAGCTGGTGGGTTCTGATGCATGTTTGGATCGCCTTGAGGCTGAAATCCTTGGCCATAAGGAGGGTAGAAAGGAGGATTTTGAGTAAAAGCATATTGTGGATTAAAAGTTCCCTCAAACGTGGTTTGAAATGGAGGAATAACAAATGGTTCGGATTGTGGTTGTGTAGCGGGTACAGGCTCAGGTTGCACTCCGCTACTAACGAGCTCATCAATCAACTTCTTCTGAGCGGCCATTTCTGATGCCATTTCCCCAAATTTCGTGAGTAACTCTGTCAACTGAACCCCAGGACTTGCGGCTTCCGGCTGGGCAGTTGCAGCGGCCTTATCGGATGATTCTGGTTGAGTACTCATGTCTACACGATTCCTTTGGGCCTTACTTCGGGATCACGTAATAATGGGGCTTTTCCGAAAAGCTATTTTGAAATTTACCTGAGAATGCAAAAAACTGCTTTAGATAAACCAATCGTTACTGAATTTCTGCAATTTATTCAAAAGAGAAAAAGAAAAAAGAAAAAGACATGAGTTAGTAACTATTTGAACAATTCGGATGCATGTCCTATTTGGGGGGCCCTTTTTGTGCCAAGGGTAGGCCTAGCATGATGCAACACCTTCGAAATGGGACCCGTAATACAAACCTGTTTTCGACAATAATCCAAAATGAGAGCAAAAGAAAAATCATTTTCATTGATAAACCTGCCAATATTTACATCATGTCACGAAGACGATTCCGTACAAGATTGCCAAAACTTCTGAACCTATCTAATACAGAGTCCTTTGTTTCCCTAGCATATGGAATTCTAACACATTCAGTTTGGTCATATAATTCTGCACATTTCCTTTTCAGCTCTTGACGCCTTCCTCGTTCATTTTCATACAATTGCTTGCTTTGCTCGGCCATCCCTTTGTATGCTTCGACAGACTTACTTAACTGCAGAATTTCCTTATCCTTTGCTTTGATAATGGCTTTCAACTTTTTCACCTCCTCAAATGGCTCATCTTGAATTTCTTGCGCAACGGATCCTCCTACCCAGTCTTCGTATTGTGAAGTCGTCAAACCCTTCTGCTTGAGCTCCGGGATGTATCTAAAATTCACATCATCAGATAGCGTCACCCAGGCATCAATAATCCGATCTTTCATAGGGATTTGATTTGGGCACATTCCCCAGTTAAAAATAATGGTGACTTCGCTCATGTCAAACACGGGTGGTATTTCTTGAGTACGCCCTAATTGTCTGAGAAACCTTTTTGGGACGTACGCGGTAATCCCTTGAGTACCCAGTAGGAGAATGAATTCGGATGCCTGAGTGCGAAGAACGGGTTTAGTACAATCGGTCCAATCCAACACCCATCTAATATTTTGATCGGCCACGTTCTTCAAGAAATTCACAAACTCAGATGCATTGCACGGCAGACTGTCTCTATTGATCCTCTTGTGATGTGTGGTTATCCAGTTGTATGCAAGCATTGGTAGACTCGATAAAATAGCCGGTCGTCTCATGAAATGCTCCATTCCCCATATATGTAAGATCAAATTTGAACCACAAAAGAACTTTTTCCCTTTCTGACAGGTAGTGCAGGCTATGAAGATGTCGGCCAAAATGGTAGGAATAATGGAACACGGCCTATCATTAATTCTGAGAAACAAGTCATACAGGATTCTAGTGAGCTTGAAGGCTATCTTTTTGTCTTTTCTAGGAAAAAAGTAGGTTCCCGTCATGACTAAACCGTATACCCAGACTCTCTTTCGATCCCACGCTTCCTTGGAAGTAAACGAGAAGTCCCCTCGATGCCTCTCAAAACCATCTCTTAGCGCAAATCGATCAAATAAGAACTTCGCCTCTATATTTTGGTCTGCCCCTTGTAGTACTGATTCCTTTAACCCAGTGAAACGGCAAAATTCAGCTTTGTTAGATACTAGCGGCAATACCACGGCAGTTCCTTGAATCGGCAAATTGAGAAATCCGGCGACTTCCTCAATCATTATGGTCATCTCCCTTTTTCCAACTCTAAAAGCAGAACAAGTGGGGTCCCATAGATGCACCAATGCTTCTACCAAATATTCATCGGACTTAATGTCCTTGAAATCCCCGATGTGTCCTAATCGATCGGCTATTTGGTTAACCTCATTGGGTGAGAGTAATGTGGGCCATCTTTGTACCTCCGGCGGCACTACTAACATCTGTTGCACTCGGCGAGGGCTTTCCATCTATAAACCAAAACCGGAGTCAAATACCTTACCTACAGGTCCCATTTCTCTGGTTAACAGAAATTTAAACGTGCAAATCCCAAAAATTAGGTTAAATACCCATAGGAATTAGGTTGGCTTGTCCCTAATGTGGGATTCCCTAAGTGGCATTCCCTTTCTAAGGCTTATGCATGATGCCATTTTTATCAAAGCAGGGAAAAATGCAATTTGAAATGAGACGTGACCTAAGGAGCCCTTTGTTTGCCAGGGTAAGCCTAAAAAATGGTATGGCATTAATTTATGAACAAGATATATCACAATTTTTACATGTGCAATAGCCTATCTACAAGGGTAGGTTTCTAAAAAAAGGTCATGCCAGACCTCTTATTTGCTAGGGTTTGTGAATGCAATTGGGACACAAAACCAAGAAAAGTTAGCTCAGTCCGATAAATACACATAACACATTGTAGCAACAAAATCAACACAAGGAAATAAAGCAATAAAAAGAAGAAAGGGGTTGGACCCCTCCCCTCGTGAATAGTGTCCCTAATAGGGTATGGCTGACTCTACCCTAGGCAAGCTAAAATGGATGCATGAGGTTAGGGTTCACTAATGCATCTAGACTCGATAAGCTCAGGTCCCCGAGCCTTCAGACTTGGAAACCAAGGGTCATCACTCCCAAGGTTCCTTGTCGGTGGCTCGAGCGATTCCCCAGACGTTGCTACGCACACGTCGTGTTACGGCTACCCGTTTGGGCGAATCTAAAAAAACCTCAACCTTCGACTAAAAACTAATAGGTCATCAACCTAAAGTTTAAAGCGGAAGATCGAGTGACCGACTCGGATCATGCTACGCACACGTCGTGATACGATCACATGTCCAAGTGGTCGCCTAAAATCCTAACAGGGTGGAGTGGCGTGACAAGCCACTAAAGAAAAATAAAAGGGATAAAAGAAGTAAAGCGTATGCTCGTATGCTAGTGCTCGTTTGGAGGGGAAGGGTCAAGAACCAACGCGAGGCTCTAGGGTGACCCATACCTCCCAAAAATGCAATGCAAGCGCGAGATAACAAGTAAACATTCATTCAAACATACATTCGTGAGTCGAGAGATTGATTTGATTACGTACATAAGACAAAAAGGTCCTAAAGATGAAAATGCAATCCTAATATCCACATGCCATGCATAGAAAGGGTAGAAAAAAGGAAACAAATGGTTAAGTCAAAATGCTTGGACCCACTTAGGAAGTCCCCAGTGGAGTCGCCAACTATCGCGCCCCATTTTTTGATAAGAAAAATAAATGGTTTGAGAAAGATGTTTTTGATTCAATTTTGATTGGAAAATGATTTTTGTGAGTTGAAAAAATATGGGTCTAATATGGGACTTGAAAAAAGCGACGATTTGACCCAAAAAATAGTTTTTAAAAAGGGTTTTTGAATGAGAAATTGGAGTCGCCACTTGGTAATGATTAAGGTGTACCAAGTCACCTAAAAAAAATAAATTTTTAAAGACAAAGTAGTAAAACCCTTTTAAAAACGACTCCTAGTCCACGTAAGCCAAAGAAAAAGGTTCGGGAGTCACGTTTGACAAAGGGGAAGGCAAGGATAGAATCCAAGGCACCTGATACGAACCCAGAGACACCAGTGCGAACTATTCGAGTTCCCCTAGGACCCGTAACTCGAGCACGAGCTAACAAGATGAGGAAGGAACTCCAAGGACTTGTTCATGAGATACAAGGCCAAGAAATTGTCCCCAAGGTCATTGAGGGGCTTGAGCATGAAGGAATGAAAGTCATCCATGTAGTGCACGCCAAAGAGAATCATGTGTGACCCTTCTCTAGTCACATTTGCTGTTTTAGTTAAGTCATTGTAATAAGGGCTTAATGGTCCATAGCCTTGCTTTATTTACCTAAGCGATGATCTCATAAGGTTATTTACCTAAGCAATGACCTCATAAGGTTGTTTACCTAAGGGATGACCTCATAAGGTTTGGTCAAGCCCACAATTCTTAGTCTTATGGAATAGTCAAGCCTACAATTGTTAGTCTTAGTCAAGACCACAACTCTAGACTAGTTCCACATTTAGTTGTTCATCTCTATGTAAGGCTATAAATAGCCCACACTTCCAATGGTTTAGGCATTCAATCAATAAATCAGATTTTGAGAGTTTTCTTGGTTTCTCCAAGGCTTCTTGAATACCTTAGAATTTCTCTAGGTGTTCGTGACTTATCAATCTAGAATCGCACTAGGTTGTGGCGTCTTCTACCATTATTATACCAAGGTTCGTTAACCACGTGATTAACGGGTTGAGGTCATCCGCTTCAAACTTGGTGTCCTCTTGTCGATCCTGAAGCTAATCTTTTACGGGTTTCGTCACAAGGTTGGCGACGTTCGTATCAGTTGGTAATCAGAGCTAATTAAGAGGTATCACGTTATATCCTTTTTTTTTTATTTGCTTTTCGAGTCAAGTTGTCGAAAATTCTGTTTTCGTGTTCTAAGTTGCTATCCGCAATTTCCAGATTTGTTACTTCGTGTTCTTGCGTTGTTTTTCCAGATTTGTTACGACATAAACTTGTGTCTAGTTGTTGTTAATTGCTGTGGTTAGCCTAGTTTGGTCCAGCCTTTTTTTTTGTGTCTTATTCTTGATTCCTTGTTTGAGTCTTGTTTCTATCCTGTTATATCCATTCAATTCCAGTCTTTTGTTCTATTTGATCATTCGAGATTACTGTTCATCCGAAAAAAATCAGTTTGTAGCAAGGGTTTTAGAGTCCTATCTAGTTATTACCTTGTGTTCTTGTTTACATACAAAAAAAAAAAATAGCTGGCTAACCTTACAAAAATTCCTGGAAATCTGTCTTGACCAAAACTTGGGTTTCTTGAAGTTCCTGATTGTTTAAAACCACAATCTTGAAGTTCTTGGAACTTTAGTTGGGATTCTTGAAGCCAACCAAAATCTGTCTTGATCAAATCGTGAAATCTTGGATTGTTTAGGGAGGAAATCATCTTCAATTTTGTGTTTCTTGAATTCTGGGAATTAACATCTTAAATTCTTGAAAGAATCTTGAAGTTTCTGGGTTTTGGGAACCAAATCTTGGTAAACAACAAGGCTGCAAATTTTCAGCTGCCAAAATCCTTGTCTTCACCACAACAATCTTCTTTCTTGACTAAGAACATTTTAGCCATGAAATTTGGCTCTTCTTGGCTGATTAGAAAACAAAAACAAAGGAAGAAGAAGAATATTCAGCCTATTCAAGTCAAATTTCCCAACCTGTTCAAGTCAAATTTTCCACCCTTGTTCCCAAAAACAACCAAATCAGTTCCAATCTTGAACTTGACCTTAGAATTTATGGGAACCAGCAAATAGGAAGACTAATCCTTGTTTCCAAAGGATTAAAGAAGAAAAGTCAGCCTTGGGTTTCCAAAACAGTCCTACCACAACCCAAATTCATCTTCCATTCGGATTCCATCTTTGCAACCATTGGGGAATTTCTGTCCAATCATTAATTCTGGAAATTTTCGTGCATCATTAGGTTAGTTTTAAGTGTCATTCTGAATCCTCTAAGTGTCCATTTATCTACCAAAACACTGCCCAGAAATGCAGCAACCAGCAGCTCAAAATTCCAGTTTTGGGTAGAGTTTTTGTCTAGGATCCTTAAAATTCAACTTTGAGTCATTCATTGAGTCGTGGTCAGTCCCTTCATCTTTTGTTCTTTTTTCGTTCAAAGTGCTACAATCTTGTGACCCTGGTTGGTAAGTCGATCCACACTAGAAAGGAGTTCTAACTTCTTCGAGGAGTTGACCGAGGAGCCTTGAAAATACCTTGGTGACTTCTTAGAGTGTTCAAACACGAGAGCGAGAGTAAACACGTGAGGAAGTGTGCGAGATAAACTTTGCTTCTTTCCATTATTATTTTTTTTACCCTACCATGGCTAACGAGGGGGGAGCAAGCTCCCAAGCTTTTGATCTTAAACTTTTCACAGAAGCAATCAAAGGCGAATTGGGACGCATGATGGACCAAAAACTTGAACTGATGCACCAACGCATTGACAGCTTAGAGTTGTCTCATGGAAGCTCCAAAGGCAGCCGTGGAAAGGCTTATGCACATGAGTCTAGCGACTCTAACTCAGACAACAACTATGAGCATAAGCAAAGTAGGTCCAAGCGTGATGCTAGGCCTTCAAATGACCACATTCCGGGCATAAAGATGAAAATTCCGCCTTTCCAAGGACGATCAGACCCTGATGCCTACTTAGAGTGGGAGAAACGGATTGAACTTGTTTTCGACTGCAATACTTACTCGGAAGAGCAAAAGGTCAAGTTGGCCGTGGTCGAATTCACCGACTATGCCGTTGTGTGGTGGGATCAACTCTCCACTAGTCGAAGGAGGAGTCGTGAACCTACCATACAAACTTGGACAGAGCTAAGACGACTAATGAGGAAGCGTTTCGTACCTAGTCACTACTACCGTGACTTGTACCAAAAGCTTCAAAGCCTCAACCAAGGAGCACGAAGTGTCGAGGACTATCACAAAGAAATGGAAATACTCATGCTACGGGCAGACATCATGGAGGATCGAGAAGCAACAATGGCACGCTTCTTGAACGGACTAAGGCCCGAAATCGCTGACCAAGTAGAGTTACACCACTATGTGGAACTTGGGGATTTGGTGGAAAAGGCCATCAAGATTGAAAGGAGGATTAAGAGGAGGGGTTCGACTCGGAGTTACTCCAACTTGTCACCCTCTTATCTCCGAACTACACCACCAAAGAAAGAGGATAAAGGGCCGAGTAATTCCATCCCTTCAAGACCAAGGCCGGATATGACTAAGTGGGAGTCTACGGCAACACCAAAGACTGCCATTGAGTCGAGCATGGGGCGAAATCGAGATACTAGATGCTTCAAATGCCAAGGCCGAGGGCATATTGCTAGCCAATGCCCGAACCAACGCACTATGATCATCTTACCCAATGGTGAGTTTTTCACCGATGATGAGGATGAGAAGGAGGAGTTGCCATCCCTTGAGGAAGAAGAGGAAGAAGATGAAGCATTACCCGTTGATGAACGAGTTGGACTCGTTGTCAGACGAGCCTTAGCAACCCAAGTGAAAGCTGCCGACCATGCACAAAGGGAGAACATTTTCTACACCCGTTGCTATATCAAAGGCAAGGTATGTAGTTTGATCATAGATGGAGGTAGTTGTGCTAACGTCGCTAGTGCCTTGATGGTGGAGAAACTAGCACTACCCACTCTACGACATCCAACACCTTATCGTTTACAATGGTTGAATGATAGTGGGGATGTTCGTGTGACCAAGCAAGTCCAAGTACCTTTCCGAATTGGAAAGTATGAGGACGTGGTGTTATGCGACGTGGTCCCTATGCAAGCATGTCACATACTATTGGGGAGACCATGGCAATTCGACAAGGGAGTTACATTCGATGGCATTACCAATAAATACTCCTTCAAGCAAGGTGAGAAGAGGATTGTGCTTGTGCCACTCACTCCTATCCAAGTTCGTGAAGATCAAGAAAGCCTGAACAAGGAGAGCGAGCTTGAGAATGAGAAGAAAAAAATAGAAAAAATCGAGAGCTCAACAGGAAATGATAAGGCCGAGAAAATTGAGAGGAAAAAGACATATAGTGAGCCGGCCAAAATTGAAAAGAGAGAGAAAAGGCAAAGTCTATTGATAAAAGCCAATGTAGTAAGAAAAGCTTTGAGTGTTAATACACCCATCTTTGTACTTTTGTGCAAAGAGGTGTTGGTTGTTACAAGTGATCTTACTAACACTCTACCATCTAGTATTGTCTCTCTTTTGCAGGATTATGAGGATGTCTTTCCCGATGAGATTCCAAATGGACTACCACCAATAAGGGGAATTGAGCATCAAATTGACTTGGTTCCAGGTGCCCCACTTCCTAACAGACCAGCCTACAAAATGGGTCCAGATGAGACAAAGGAGCTCCAACGCCAAATCGAAGAGCTTCTAACAAAGGGATGGGCACGAGAAAGCTTGAGCCCATGTGCGGTTCCCGTCATCTTGGTGCCTAAAAAGGATGGAAGTTGGCGAATGTGCACTGACTGTAGGGCCGTTAATGCAATAACGGTAAAATATCGTCACCCTATTCCTAGACTTGATGATATGTTAGATGAGCTATATGGTGCTGTGATTTTCACTAAAATTGATCTAAAAAGCGGTTATCATCAAATTAGGATGAAAGAGGGGGATGAATGGAAAACGGCCTTTAAAACCAAACATGGCTTGTACGAGTGGTTAGTTATGCCATTTGGACTAACTAATGCACCTAGTACGTTCATGAGGTTGATGAACCACGTACTTCGTCCATTCCTTGGAAAATTTGTAGTTGTATATTTTGACGATATCCTGATTTATAGTAGGAGCTTAGATGAGCATGTTGAACATGTGAAGCTTGTTCTTGATGTACTTCGAAGGGAAAAGCACTATGCTAACCTTAAGAAGTGCTCCTTTTGTACTGATCAACTTGTCTTCCTAGGCTTTGTTGTGAGTAAACAGGGAATCAAAGTGGACGAGGAGAAGGTTAAAGCAATTCGAGAATGGCCTACTCCAAGCACGGTGGGTGAGGTACGTAGCTTCCATGGTCTTGCTAGTTTTTATAGACGATTTGTTAAAGATTTTAGTACCATTGCTGCACCTCTAACTGCTGTAATTAAGAAAAATGAGCCATTTGTGTGGAGAGATGCTCAAGTACGTGCTTTCCAAATGCTTAAACATCAACTCACACATGCACCACTACTTGCATTACCATGCTTTGACAAGATGTTTGAAATAGAGTGTGATGCATCTGGGGTGGGTATTGGAGCTGTCCTAATGCAAGAGGGCAAACCAATTGCATACTTTAGTGAAAAACTCAATGGGGCAGCTTTGAACTATTCCACTTATGATAAGGAGTTGTACTCCTTAATCCGTGCTTTAGAAACTTGGCAACATTACTTGAGACCAAGGGAATTTGTCATACACACTGACCATGAGTCGCTTAAGCACATTAAGTCACAACACAAGTTGAATAAGCGTCATGTTAGGTGGATTGCATTTATTGAAACCTTCCCTTATGTGATTAAGTACAAAGTGGGGAAAACTAATGTTGTTGCTGATGCATTATCACGTCGGTACTCTTTGCTCACTCAACTTGATGCAAGGTTGTTAGGATTTGAATTAGTCAAAGAGTTATACACCAATGACCCAGATTTCTCAGGTATTTATGACTCTTGTGGTTCAGCAACTCAAGGTAAATTCTACATCCTTGATGGATTTCTTTTCTACCTCAATCGACTATGTATACCTAACTGCTCTATTCGCTCTTTACTTGTTAGGGAAGCACACGGAGGTGGCTTGATGGGACACTTTGGCGTAGCTAAAACCTTAGCTATCCTTCAAGAGCACTTCCATTGGCCAAGGATGAAACGAGATGTGGAGCGAATGGTGGCTAAATGCATTACTTGCCACAAAGCTAAGTCTAAACTTCAACCCTATGGCCTTTATAGTCCTTTACCTGTACCTAAGGAACCTTGGACCGACATTTCCATGGATTTTGTTTTAGGGTTGCCTAGGTCAAAGAGGGGAAATGATAGCATCTTTGTTATTGTTGACAGATTTTCAAAAATGGCACATTTTATACCATGTCACAAAACAGATGATGCATCGCACATTGCTGATTTGTTTTTCAAAGAAATCATTAGATTGCATGGCATGCCTAGGACAATTGTCTCTGATAGGGATGTCAAATTTTTGAGTTACTTTTGGAAAACTTTGTGGGGAAAATTGGGTACCAAATTGCTATTTTCTACTACTAGTCACCCACAAACTGATGGCCAAACTGAGGTTGTCAATCGTACACTATCTACACTCTTGCGTGCCATCATTAGAAAAAACATTAGAACCTGGGAAGAGTGTTTACCCCATGTTGAGTTTGCATACAATCGCACGGTGCATAGTTCTACTCATTTTTCACCATTTGAAATAGTCTATGGTTTTAATCCTTTAACACCACTAGACTTATCACCTTTACCTTCTTCTGAGCACATTAACATGGATGGTGCTAAACGAGCAGATTTTGTCAAGAAATTACACGAGCAGGTACGCCTAAACATTGAGCGAAGGATGGACCAAGTTGCTCAACGGGTTAACAAGGGACGCCAACGCGTTGTGTTTGAACCTGGTGACTGGGTGTGGTTACATCTACGCAAGGAAAGGTTCCCAGTCCAAAGGCGCAATAAATTACTTCCCCGAGGAGATGGGCCGTTCCAAGTCATCAAGCGCATCAATGACAATGCTTACAAACTGGACCTACCCGGTGAGTACAATGTGAGCGCTACATTCAATGTCTCTGATCTATCTCCTTTTCTTGCAGACGATGAAGCTGATTTGAGGACAAATCCTTTTGAAGAGGAGGGGGATGATACGAACCCAGAGACACCAGTGCGAACTATTCGAGTTCCCCTAGGACCCGTAACTCGAGCACGAGCTAACAAGATGAGGAAGGAACTCCAAGGACTTGTTCATGAGATACAAGGCCAAGAAATTGTCCCCAAGGTCATTGAGGGGCTTGAGCATGAAGGAATGAAAGTCATCCATGTAGTGCACGCCAAAGAGAATCATGTGTGACCCTTCTCTAGTCACATTTGCTGTTTTAGTTAAGTCATTGTAATAAGGGCTTAATGGTCCATAGCCTTGCTTTATTTACCTAAGCGATGATCTCATAAGGTTATTTACCTAAGCAATGACCTCATAAGGTTGTTTACCTAAGGGATGACCTCATAAGGTTTGGTCAAGCCCACAATTCTTAGTCTAATGGAATAGTCAAGCCTACAATTGTTAGTTTTAGTCAAGACCACAACTCTAGACTAGTTCCACATTTAGTTGTTCATCTCTATGTAAGGCTATAAATAGCCCACACTTCCAATGGTTTAGGCATTCAATCAATAAATCAGATTTTGAGAGTTTTCTTGGTTTCTCCAAGGCTTCTTGAATACCTTAGAATTTCTCTAGGTGTTCGTGACTTATCAATCTAGAATCGCACTAGGTTGTGGCGTCTTCTACCATTATTATACCAAGGTTCGTTAACCACGTGATTAACGGGTTGAGGTCATCCGCTTCAAACTTGGTGTCCTCTTGTCGATCCTGAAGCTAATTTTTTACGGGTTTCGTCACAAGGTTGGCGACGTTCGTATCAGAATCTCTCCTAATTGCAATTTAAATGAAATCAAATAATGCATAAGTTTCAAGAAAAGGACCCACCAAGGACCCAATTACCTACTAAAGACCCAATTGCAAACCTTAGTCAACCATTCGAATTCAATCGAAACATTTAAGCACTCCAAAGGTCCCAAGAGCCAAGAAAAGGTCAAACAACCAATTTATTTAGGAAAATTAAAGAAAATAGGCAAACACGAGCTCATTTGGTCATAAAACCCCTAAAGTCATGACTTAAGCGCAATTAAAACAAAGCATGGTAGTTAATTGAAACAAACAAACAATGAAGTTGCACAAATTAACATTTATCAAGGACCAAATTGATGAAATTATTTAATTGATTGGGTGCTAGTGGAACAAGGGGAGACTTGGGGGGTCAAAGTGCAATGTTAGAAAACTTTTCATGCATGCAAACCAACATTCACGACCAAAACTTCTGCAACTTCAATTCTTTTCTACAAATTCTGCTATGCTTAAACTTAGGCAATTCGGCACTAGCCTTCAAGCTCAGTTAAACTTGTAAAAATGAAACACCAACAGGCCGCCAATCACGCATGCAAAATCTGAACAATTCGAGCTACTTCATGCAAAAAATTTATCAAACATTTCTGCAACAAGAAGAATTTTCCGAGAAAAACAGCTATGATTTTGGAGATTCAACAACTTTGTGACACACGAGAAACGTTTAATAAGAAGAAAAATCTGCAACTTGGATCACAAACGACATTGAAATTCTGTTTTGAACAACAAAACTACAGAAATTTGATCATTCGAACCTGCAAAACTTAAACAAGAAATCCTGCAATGTTCCTACTGCCATACTTCACAAGAACTAAACCGTAATGAATCAGCTAACTAGCTAATACTCGTTAAGATCCTCAGCCCAACATTATTAAACTCATAGCCATGCACTTGCCTATCCTAAAATACCCAATCACATATCTGGGTGCAAGAAACACAATTGAAACAGGAAAGAAAGGAAGACATGAACAACAAAAATCAGCCATGAAACCTGAGAGTGTCTAGACCGAATGCAACAAAAGGAAGACATAGTTAGACTCTTGAGTGAAAACAGGTTTTAGAAATCAAATGGTAAGTGCATACAAATCACCTAACATGCAAGGGAAACCGGAAAAAGCAACTGATTCAATCTCAGAAAACTAGTAATCATTCAAACCAAATTCACTTCAGCAAATTCTCCACCCATTTGATTATCGAGAGAAACAAAAACTTCAAGCAGCTAGCCAGAAATTTACCATTTACTTCGTTTAATCATTGACATCCAAACACAAAGAACAAAATACAAAGAAACAACAACCAAGAATCAAAACAAAACTGTTTACCATTCCCAGCCATTTCTGAATTTTTAATGACACCAAAAATCAGAAATTATTTGCTATAACAAAAATAAAAGAAAAAAAATCCAGTTTCATTGCAGTGACTCTCGAGCGCTCTCCTAAAGGCCCAAATATACTTAAACACGGATTAAACCAAAGTATTAAAACCTCAAAACTATCATTCAAAGCCCCACTTCTTCTCTGCAATTTTCCCATTCATACTCAAACAGATAGGAACTGAAGTCATGGAAAAACCGTAAAACGTTTTATATCTTCACAAAATTGACATTAATCTACCAAAGCTGCAATCTTTCGAATCCAATCAACATTCATTCAAACACCCAACATCAAAATGCTACGTTTTAATCTCAAGGTAGTATTAACAAAGAGAAACAAACGTAAAACCTCCGGAATTGCCGAGAGCCAGTAGGAAAAGGAAAATATCTATTCGGGAAAAGAAAAAGAAAAGAAAAGAAAAAAAAGAAAACTGATCTTGTCTAATGGAAAGAGTTCGTGGATTACCTCTGATACAATGAAATGGATGTGAACCCAAGACAAACTATCGACCGAAAGCTGCAAGATCCTTCCTTTGCCCATCTGTCTCGAGCTTGTCTTCTTTTCCTCCCGTTATTGCCCACTCCTATCAATCTATCCTGTTTCCCTTTTAGTTTCTCTCTTTCCCTCAGCCAGATGTCTCTCCCCCTCAGGCGCAATCCCTTTTTTTTCTCTTGCTGAAATTTTTCTGGTTTCTTTCCGTCTCTTTTGCCGTCTCCCCCTTTTTACTCCCTCTCCTTTGCGGCTGCCCTTTTCCTTGGCTTTTTATAGGTTCGAAAACCTAGAAACCTAGCTACCCTCTTCAACCATTTGCAGCCGAAACCCCTCAGGCCCTTCTGTGCAAACTGCGCTTGCAGCTTGTCGCGACTGGAAAATGTTTTTTTTTTTTTCTTTTCTTTGAAAAATAAAAATAATTAAAATGTATCAAAAAGTAAATAACACTAAAAAGCTCTTCTTCTTTTTTTTTAATTTTCAAACTTTTTTTTTCATTTTTTCCAAAGATAAGCCAATATGCATTAAACCATGTTTTTTCCTTTTCTTTTTTTTTTTCTCTCCCCTTTTTTATTTTTCACTTTTTTTCTTTTTTTCTAAAAATTCTACGCTAAAACTTACAAAATAAAAACTACAAAAACAACTAAAAACTAAAAAGTGAATAAAACTAAAATAAAATAACACAAACAATAATGAACTAAAATGCAAACCATCTAAACACAAATCAACCGATAAGAATTATCACTAAAACAAAGCATACCAATTAATTCAAAATTTGGTGTCTACATTGATGATGAATTTAATGTTGGTTTAGTGTTCAAAATGGTAGATTAATGGTGTATTATTAGTATAAACTTCAAGAGATGCATGGGGTAAAAGTTTCGATTCTGCCCCTGCTTTCAACGTACCTATTTCTACGGAATTTTGGGGTTGTAATGACTTATATATGATTTTTATATGTTTTATAGACGGTGTATAAAATTTCATTGAAAAATATTGAGGTTTGGTTGGTCAAATGAATCGATTTCACAAAACTAGTAAATCTGGAACTGTTCCCGTAATGCTCTAACCAGCTTTCGTGTTTTAGCCATAACTCTGTACTCCGATGTCAAAATCAAGTTCCGTCAGTGACATTTGAAACTAGACATTCTCACCTTTCCGACGGTATAAAATGTACATTCTGTTTCCATGAATGTGAGCCAAACCAACCATTTAAATTCGGCTGTTCTGTTTCTCTGTTTTCCTGGAGCGAAATGCTGAGGCTGTAACTTGTGGCTCGAATTCGAGCTAGTTGTGTGTCGAATTTCAAAATGATTTCTTCTGTGAAATTATAGTCTATGAATGTGTTTTCCAACGCCATAAACCATGCCCAATTCCAAGTTAATTTGAGTGATTTGTGATCAAAATACGGAACCTGCCCTGCTCTTGAAAACCCTAACTTTTGGACAGATTTGATGCAAGGCTTGGTGTAGACTTGCTTACTGAATATTTTGGTGCTAAACACTTACGAAATGTACCATGAATGTTCTTTAGGCTTTGCCTACACTAATGAGCAATGTTTGAGGAATTTTTCCTTGACCAAATGTTTGGAATGGAAAACAAAAGGGCTCATGGCAGTTTTGTCTTAGGATTTTCAAAACTTTGGTTGTTTGATTGACTACCTTTCCTAAGGTATTTTTCCATGAAATTTGATAGAGGGATACTCTTTATATAGGAGTATTATACTGCCAAATTTTATACCAATCCAAGTTCATTTCGATACCTAACTAAAGTCCCAAGTTTGGAAGCTCAAATCTGGAAATTGTTCACCAGTTTTGGATTTTTCCCTAACTTTGAGCTACCGTATCTCGGTGCTCGAAACTCCGATTCTTGATCTGCTTTTTCTGTTTTAAACCTTACTTGCAACTCTAATTGAGTTACAAATTTCAGAGACTAGCTCGTAACGTGTGAATTTTTCCGAATTTCCAAAGTTAGCAAAAAACCAACCCCAACACAACCTTAAGAGTACTCTGAAACAGTAACTTTGAGCCCAATTTTGAATATTTTCCATTTAGAATCATAGAAAAGTGTCTTCTAAGAACTTTTAGTACTTTCAAAGAGGTTTCCAACGGTACCTAGTTTTCCAATTTTTAACATGTAGAATGTGAGATACGATTTTTCAAAATATCATATCAAAACTGAAAATTTTCCGAATTCCAAAGGAAGGGAGTTTTCAATCACTCCTTATCCCTTCAATATTACTTGAACGTTTTATACTTGATTTCCCAAAAATGAAAACTCGATCGCTCTTGTACTTTAAGAAACTCTAGTTAAACCTCGATTCACGAGTAATTGAGGTTCTTTTTCGTGAAATTTCCTTAGATTGTACTAACATACAATCTTCCTTGATAATTGGGGCACGTGAATGATAATACATTATTATTTACTCAAGCACACACGAGGACCTTCAAGAGGATCCTACAGTGAACACTTGAACTTTCGAAAAATATTTCTTCTTGATTTGCTCGATGAGTGTCAAGTGTATAACTACTTGAACTCTATGGATTTGATTCATGCTTGGCTTACCTGATTACATGCTTAGCCTACTTGGTTTTGAAAAATGGAGTCGAGTGTGTACTTTATCGCACTCGTTCTCATTTGAAACAAATGACTCATGCTTAACATGGTTTGCCTGGTTTACATGACCTAAAATACATGCTTAAACCTATCAAATGCTTGAATACATGATATGGTATGCTATGGCTGCATACGTCATTGGAGTGAATCTCCTCGACACTTACACGATACATGGGGGATGCCCAAACTCATAAGCCGACCTTGGAACTCGAGCCGGCATGGGCTTGGTCGGGAACCTCGGTGAGCCATGAGATTCACATGATAAGCTTGATCTATTAAGAGATCTTGCTTGGCATACTCATGGAGTATCGCCTTATAAATGTCGTGCGGGCCCGGAGCGGTGTATGGTGGACGGATGAGAAGTAAGTGGTGATCTACGGTTTGGAAATATCAATCCGATTAACCGAGAGTCATCGCGGGAAGATATACGAATGAACTGACAAAACAAGTGGAAATTAGCTCCTGAAAGCTACCATATCCTTGAATTGTTTCTGTTTACATTTTGTTGGCATTATTAATTACTTGCAAGTTATCACTTGAACTGTTACTTGGGCTTGTTACCTGAACTATGTGCTTGCATGTGTGTTCTTGGCCTCACGAGCGTTTTGCTCACCCTGTAGATTTGTTTTTCTTAACAGGATTGAACTCGGGGATGTATTGGAGAAACCCTCCTGAAGCATTTTTGTTTAGGGTTTCTATTACATTTTGGCTATGCCATGGTTTTGGGTTGTACTTTTGAAATTGAAATGTAACTTTTGGAGCGTGATGTATATTTGGGATTCATGATGTACTTTGAACACCCGAGTGCGGGCTGGATAATGGATGACTATTGTTAAGCTTGAACACTTCCCCACTCACTTACTGTATTTAAGTTATTTACTTGGGTCGTGTAGTTCGATAATAAGCTTGAATGGAATTGTTTGAGTCCTGGCGAGAGCTGGGCAGGCGTCCCGCAGATACCCTTTGGTTCGCCTTAGGGAGAAGTGGGAGCGTCACACCCAACCTCATGAATTCATGTTAGATATTGCCTAGGATAGATTCGACCATACCCTAATTAGGAACACTAGGCAAGAAGGAAGGGATTCCACCCCTCTTTCCTCACTTCGCTTTCTTTTCGCCTTCTATATCATGTAATTGCCCCAACATGTTACGTGTTGTGTGTTGAACTAACATTTCCTTGTTTTCTCGTCTTTTGCATTCGCAATTGCTAGAAAATAAGAGATCTGGCATGATCTTCTTTTAGAACCTACCCTCTTAGATAGGCTATTGCACGTTTAAAATTTTGATGTATTGCATTTGTTGGTTAATAATTGCACATCATTCTAGGCTCATCCTGGCATATGAAGGGTCCTTTAGGTTATGTTTCATTTTAAATTGCATATTTAATTGCTTTGATAAATTGGAATCATGCATCAACCTTAAAAGGGAATGCCGCATAGGGAATCCCACGATAGGAATAAGCCACCTTGTGACTCGAATATGTAATCCAATGAGACTTACATGTTTATATTTCTTGTACCGTTCAACGGGGTAGTGCACAAGGTAAAAATAGAATCCGATCTTTTCGAAGATAATGAAGCAACTTTAGCACATTAAAATATGAGCATCTAACAATCATTTTTTGACCATTTTAACATAGTTGGTAAAATTCCCTTGTGTAAAGGACATTAATTTGAAGAAATTCATAAATAATTCCTCATTGTTGGAACGTTAAATATATTGAGGCCAAATCTTGATTTTAGAAGGCTCATAGACTAATGCGTTGCAACAGAAGCTGGTGAGTTTTAAAACTACCAATGGGCAGAGAATTCAATTGATTTTGGGATAAACCTTCAATTTCATTTAATCCATTTGAATTGATTATTTATTTTTTTAATCCATTTGACCAATTTCATCAAATCCATTTAATCAATTCATTCATTTTTAGGACAATCCAGTTATTTTTGAATAAATAATTAACTCCATTTGATTAGTTCATTCACTCTTAGAGCAATTTTGTCATTTTTTGAATAAATCATTAATTCAATCCATTCATTCATTTTTTGGACAATTCAGTTAATTTTTGAATAAATCATTAATTTTATCCGACCCATTTGACCTGTTTAGGTTCACTGAATAAACTAGTCGAGACATTGCAATCCTTTCAAGAGTAGGCTCTTTCACACATCATTTTATGTGTCGATCAAAACAAGCAATCTATTCGGACTTTGTCCTCATTTTGTTAGGACAAATGTCTATTCTCACTCCAATTGGTCAAAGTTTTCGAACTGCATTTTACTCGAACCACAATAAGTTGATCGAATTCATCAAGTATTGTATGTGCCTACCGTAGAGGATTGCATTCTCATGCTAGACCAACCCTTGGTACAAAAAGACTCCCCAATAGGACATGCGTCTGAATTATTTTAATTGTTACCAGCTCGCGTCTTTTTCTTTTTCCTTTTCTTTCTTTTTCGTCAATGGCTGGTCAAGAGAGGAATTTAAATAGGATTTTTCCTAAATTTTTGGATAATTGAAACATAGTTACATAAAGAAGCCCCATCATTACATGGTCACATAGCCGAGGTTCAAGAAATAGTGTAAACATGAGTACACATCCTGAATCGTCTAAGGTGTTAAACAAATTTCAATGAGTTAAGCATGGAGATGACTGCACAACGGCGCGAGATTGATCAGTTGGTTGCTGGTAGCAGCAGCGGTGTACAACATGATCCCTTATGTGCTGGTCAAGTTGAGCTGCAACCACTACCCTGTATTCAAACCTGTTTTAGCTCCACATTTTGTAAATCCACCTAAGGAGGCTTTCACATATCACACTCATGGCCTATCACATACCTATACACCCAATATCCACATCAATCCTCCTCACACTTAAAAAATTACGCAACTAGCCTTGACTAGGTTGAAAGGGTATCTTGGATCTTCCGAACACTTTTCTCTGATTTTCGAAAACTTGGAGTCGTTTAAAAAGGGTTTTTTCTCTATTTTTTATTTAATATTCATATTTTTAGGTGACTTAGTGCACCTTAACTCAATACCAAGTGGCGACTCCTATTTTTCATTAAAAACACTTTTTAAACTATTATTTTTGGGTAAAAAATCGTCGCACTTTAAGTCCCATTTTAGGCCCATTTATTTTTCTAAAAAATCAAAATTCATTTTTAAACAAAATTAAATCAAAAATTCATTTCTTTATCCATTTTTAATCAAAAGCTCAATTTTCACATAAAATCATTCAAAATCCATTTTTAGAAACTCATTTACTGTTTATTTAAAAATGGAGCACGACAGTTTGGCGACTCCACTGGGAACTTAGAGAGTCCGAGCATTTGATTTAGTCAATCCTTTTCTTCTTTTAACCTTTTTATATTGTATATTTGGAGGTTTAAGGTTGCATTTTCCTTTTTTAGAAAGTATTGCATCTAACACACAATCGTCTCAAATATCCATGTATGCGATCGTTTTTGTGTTTACTTTTCATTTGTGTTTGTATATCGCATTTGTATTTTGGGTGGGGGGAATTAGTCACCCTAGAAATTTCATCCACTTTAAATGGTATTCAATCCTTCCCTCCAATAGGAGCACTTCAAACGTGCAGACGTTTTACTTTTATAAACCCTCATTTTTTTTTTACTTTTAGTGGTTGTCACACCACTCCACCCGTTAGGATTAGGACACTACTCCACCCATTAGGATTAGGATAGATCCACTTGGACCTGTGCCAGTGGCATGACGTGCGCGTAGCAATGTCCGAAAGATCACTCGAACCACGGACTCTTAGGCCTTGGGATTGATGACCCTTCGCCTTTGGTCTGAAGGTTTGGGGACCTGAAACTTTATCGAGTCTAGATGCACTAGTGTGTCCAACCTCATGCAACCATGTTAGATATCACCTTGGATAGAGTCAACCTTACCCTAATTAGGAACTGGGCAAGAAGGAAGGGATTCCACCCCTCTTTCCTTACTTCGCTTTCTTTTCGCCTTCTATATCATCTAATTGACCCAACATGTTACGTGTAATGTGTTCAGCTAACATTTCCTTTTTCTTCTAATCTTTTGCATTCACAAATGCTAGAAAATAAGAGATCTGGCATGATCTTCTTTTAGAACCTACCCTCTTAGATAGACTATTGCACGTTTAAAACTTCGATGTATTGCATTTGTAGGTTAATAACTGCACATCATTCTAGGCTCACCCTTGCATACGAAGGGTCCTTTAAGTTATGTTTCATTTCAAATTGCATATTTAATTGTTTTGATAAATTGGAATCATGCATCAACCGTAGAAGGGAATGCCGCACAGGGAATCCCACGATAGAAATAAGCCACCTTGTGTCTCGGATATGTAATCCAATGAGACTTGCATGTTTATATTTCTTGTACCGTTCAAGGGAGTAGTGCACAAGGTAAAGTAGAATCTGATCTTTTCGAAGATAATGGAGCAACTTTTGCACATTAGAATATGAGCATCTGACAATCATTTTTTTGACCATTTTAACATAGTTGGTAAAATTCCCTTGCATAAAGGACATTAATTTGAAGAAATTCATAAATAATTCCCCGTTGTTGGGACGGCAAATACATTGAGTTCAAATCTTGATTTTAGAAGGCTCATAGACTAATGCATTGCAACAAAATTTTGTGAGTTTTAAAAAAACCAATGGGCAGACAATTCAATTGGTTTTGGAATAAACCGTCAATTTCATTTAATCCATTTGAATCGATTATTTATTTTTTTAATCCATTTGACCAATTTCATCAAATCCATTTAATCAATTCATTCATTTTTAGGATAATCCAGTCATTTTTGAATAAATAATTAATTACATTTGATTAGTTCATTCACTGTTAGTGCAATTTAGTCAATTTTTGAATAAATCATTAATTCAATCCATTCATTCATTTGTAGGACAATTCAGTCAATTTTTGAATAAATAATTAATTTTATCCGACCCATTTGACCAGTTCAGGTTCACTGAATAAACTAGTCGAGATATTGCAATCCTTTCAAGAGTAGGCACTTTCACACATCATTTTATGTGTCGATCAAAGCCAGCAATCCATTCGGACTTTGTCCTCATTTTGTTAGGACAATGTCTCTTCTCGCTCCAATTGGTCAAAGTTTTCAAATTGCATTTTACTCGAACCACAATAAGTTGATCGGATTCATCAAGTATTGTACGTGCCTACCCTAGAGGATTGCATTCTCATGCTAGGCCAACCCTTCGTACAAAAGGACTCCCCAACAGGACATGCGTCCGAATTATTTTAATTGTCACTAGCTCGCGCCTTTTTCTTTTTCCTTTTCTTTCTTTTTCGTCAACGGCTGGTCAAGAGAGGAATTTAAATAGGGTTTTTCCTAAATTTTTGTATAATTGCAAACATAGTTACATAAAGAAGCCCCATCATTACATGGTCACATAGCCGAGGTTCAAGAAATAGTGTAAACATGAGTACACATCCAGAATCGTCTAAGGTGTTAAACAAATTTCAATGAGTTAAGCATGGAGATGACTGCACAACGGCGCGTGATTGATCAGTTGGTTGCTGGTAGCAGCAGCGGTGCACAACATGATCCCTTATTTGCTGGTCAAGTTGAGTTGCAACCACTACCCCTACCCTGTATTCAAACCTGTGTTTGCTCCACATTTTGTAAATCCACCTGAGGAGGCTTTCACATATCACACTCATGGCCTATCACATACCTATACACCCAATATCCACATCAATCCTCCTCACACTTAAAACATTACGCAACTAGCCTTGGCTAGGTTGAAAGGGTATCTTGGATCTTATCCTTGCCTTCCCTTTCTTCAAATGTGACTTCCGAACACTTTTCTCTGATTTTCGAAAACTTGGAGTCGTTTAAAAAGGGTTTTTTCTCTTTTTTTTTAATTTAATATTCATATTTTTAGGTGACTTAGTGCACCTTAACTCAATACCAAGTGGCGACTCCTATTTTTCATTAAAAACACTTTTTAAACTATTATTTTTGGGTAAAAAATCGTCGCACTTTAAGTCCCATTTTAGGCCCATTTATTTTTCTAAAAAATCAAAATTCATTTTTTAAACAAAATTAAATCAAAAATTCATTTCTTTATCCATTTTTAATCAAAAGCTCAATTTTCACATAAAATCATTCAAAATCCATTTTTAGAAACTCATTTACTTTTTTTTTAAAAATGGGGCACGACAGTTTGGCGACTCCACTGGGAACATAGAGAGTCCGAGCAATTGATTTAGTCAATCCTTTTCTTCTTTTAACCTTTTTATATTGTATATTTGGAGGTTTAAGGTTGCATTTTCCTTTTTCAGAAAGTATTGCATCTAACACACAATCGTCTCAAATATCCATGTATGCGATCGTTTTTGTGTTTACTTTTCATTTGTGATTGTATATCGCATTTGTATTTTGGGTGGGGGGAATTAGTCACCCTAGAAATTTCACCCACTTTAAATGGTATTCAATCCTTCCCTCCAATAGGAGCACTTCAAACGTGCAGACGTTTTACTTTTATAAACCCTCATTTTTTTTTACTTTTAGTGGTTGTCACACCACTCCACCCCGTTAGGATTAGGACACTACTCCACCCACTAGGATTAGGATAGATCCACTTGGACATGTGCCCGTGGCATGACGTGCGCGTAGCAATGTCCGAAAGATCACTCGAACCACGGACTCTTAGGCCTTGGGATTGATGACCCTTCGCCTTTGGTCTGAAGGTTTGGGGACCTGAAACTTTATCGAGTCTAGATGCACTAGTGTGTCCAACCTCATGCAACCATGTTAGATATCACCTTGGATAGAGTCAACCTTACCCTAATTAGGAACTGGGCAAGAAGGAAGGGATTCCACCCCTCTTTCCTTACTTCGCTTTCTTTTCGCCTTCTATATCATCTAATTGCCACAACATGTTACGTGTAATGTGTTCAGCTAACATTTCCTTTTTTTCTAATCTTTTGCAATCACAAATGCTAGAAAATAAGAGATCTGGCATGATCTTCTTTTAGAACCTACCCTCTTAGATAGACTATTGCACGTTTAAAATTTCGATGTATTGCATTTGTAGGTTAATAACTGCACATCATTCTAGGCTCACCCTTGCATACGAAGGGTCCTTTAAGTTATGTTTCATTTCAAATTGCATATTTAATTGCTTTGATAAATTGGAATCATGCATCAACCGTAGAAGGGAATGCCGCACAGGGAATCCCACGATAGAAATAAGCCACCTTGTGTCTCGGATATGTAATCCAATGAGACTTGCATGTTTATATTTCTTGTACCGTTCAAGGGAGTAGTGCACAAGGTAAAGTAGAATCTGATCTTTTCGAAGATAATGGAGCAACTTTTGCACATTAGAATATGAGCATCTAACAATCATTTTTTTGACCATTTTAACATAGTTGGTAAATTTCCCTTGCATAAAGGACATTAATTTGAAGAAATTCATAAATAATTCCTCGTTGTTGGGACGGCAAATACATTGAGTTCAAATCTTGATTTTAGAAGGCTCATAGACTAATGCATTGCAACAAAATTTTGTGAGTTTTAAAAAAACCGATGGGCAGACAATTCAATTGGTTTTGGAATAAACCGTCAATTTCATTTAATCCATTTGAATCGATTATTTATTTTTTTAATCCATTTGACCAATTTCATCAAATCCATTTAATCAATTCATTCATTTTTAGGACAATCCAGTCATTTTTGAATAAATAATTAACTACATTTGATTTGTTCATTCACTCTTAGTGCAATTTAGTCATTTTTTGAATAAATCATTAATTCAATCCATTCATTCATTTGTAGGACAATTCAGTCAATTTTTGAATAAATAATTAATTTATCCGACCCATTTGACCTGTTTAGGTTCACTGAATAAACTAGTCGAGATATTGCAATCCTTTCAAGAGTAGCCTCTTTCACACATCATCTTATGTGTCGATCAAAGCCAGCAATCCATTCGGACTTTGTCCTCATTTTGTTAGGACAAATGTCTCTTTTCGCTCCAATTGGTCAAAGTTTTCAAATTACATTTTACTCGAACCACAATAAGTTGATCGGATTCATCAAGTATTGTACGTGCCTACCCTAGAGGATTGCATTCTCATGCTAGGCCAACCCTTCGTACAAAAGGACTCCCCAATAGGACATGCCACCGAATTATTTTAATTGTTACTAGCTCGCGCCTTTTTCTTTTTCCTTTTCTTTCTTTTTCGTCAACGGCTGGTCAAGAGAGGAATTTAAATAGGGTTTTTCCTAAATTTTTGTATAATTGCAAACATAGTTACATAAAGAAGCCCCATCATTACATGGTCACATAGCCGAGGTTCAAGAAATAGTGTAAACATGAGTACACATCCAGAATCGTCTAAGGTGTTAAACAAATTTCAATGAGTTAAGCATGGAGATGACTGCACAACGGCGCGTGATTGATCAGTTGGTTGCTGGTAGCAGCAGCGGTGCACAACATGATCCCTTATTTGCTGGTCAAGTTGAGTTGCAACCACTACCCCTACCCTGTATTCAAACCTGTTTTTGCTCCACATTTTGTAAATCCACCTGAGGAGGCTTTCACATATCACACTCATGGCCTATCACATACCTATACACCCAATATCCACATCAATCCTCCTCACACTTAAAACATTACGCAACTAGCCTTGGCTAGGTTGAAAGGGTATCTTGGATCTTATCCTTGCCTTCCCTTTCTTCAAATGTGACTTCCGAACACTTTTCTCTGATTTTCGAAAACTTGGAGTCGTTTAAAAAGGGTTTTTTCTCTTTTTTTAAAATTTAATATTCATATTTTTAGGTGACTTAGTGCACCTTAACTCAATACCAAGTGGCGACTCCTATTTTTCATTAAAAACTCTTTTTAAACTATTATTTTTGGGTAAAAAATCGTCGCACTTTAAGTCCCATTTTAGGCCCATTTATTTTTCTAAAAAATCAAAATTCATTTTTTAAACAAAATTAAATCAAAAATTCATTTCTTTATCCATTTTTAATCAAAAGCTCAATTTTCACATAAAATCATTCAAAATCCATTTTTAGAAACTCATTTACTTTTTATTTAAAAATGGGGCACGACAGTTTGGCGACTCCACTGGGAACTTAGAGAGTCCGAGCATTTGATTTAGTCAATCCTTTTCTTCTTTTAACCTTTTTATATTGTATATTTGGAGGTTTAAGGTTGCATTTTCCTTTTTTAGAAAGTATTGCATCTAACACACAATCGTCTCAAATATCCATGTATGCGATCGTTTTTGTGTTTACTTTTCATTTGTGATTGTATATCGCATTTGTATTTTGGGTGGGGGGAATTAGTCACCCTAGAAATTTCACCCACTTTAAATGGTATTCAATCCTTCCCTCCAATAGGAGCACTTCAAACGTGCAGACGTTTTACTTTTATAAACCCTCATTTTTTTTTTACTTTTAGTGGTTGTCACACCACTCCACCCGTTAGGATTAGGACACTACTCCACCCATTAGGATTAGGATAGATCCACTTGGACATGTGCCTGTGGCATGACGTGTGCGTAGCAATGTCCGAAAGATCACTCGAACCACGGACTCTTAGGCCTTGGGATTGATGACCCTTCGCCTTTGGTCTGAAGGTTTGGGGACCTGAAACTTTATCGAGTCTAGATGCACTAGTGTGTCCAACCTCATGCAACCATGTTAGATATCACCTTGGATAGAGTCAACCTTACCCTAATTAGGAACTGGGCAAGAAGGAAGGGATTCCACCCCTCTTTCCTTACTTCGCTTTCTTTTCGCCTTCTATATCATCTAATTGCCCCAATATGTTACGTGTAATGTGTTCAGCTAACATTTCCTTTTTTTCTAATCTTTTGCATTCACAAATGCTAGAAAATAAGAGATCTGGCATTATCTTCTTTTAGAACCTACCCTCTTAGATAGACTATTGCACGTTTAAAATTTCGATGTATTGCATTTGTAGGTTAATAACTGCACATCATTCTAGGCTCACCCTTGCATACGAAGGGTCCTTTAAGTTATGTTTCATTTCAAATTGCATATTTAATTGCTTTGATAAATTGGAATCATGCATCAACCGTAGAAGGGAATGCCGCACAGGGAATCCCACGATAGAAATAAGCCACCTTGTGTCTCGGATATGTAATCCAATGAGACTTGCATGTTTATATTTCTTGTACCGTTCAAGGGAGTAGTGCACAAGGTAAAGTAGAATCTGATCTTTTCGAAGATAATGGTGCAACTTTTGCACATTAGAATATGAGCATCTAACAATCATTTTCTTGACCATTTTAACATAGTTGTAAAATTCCCTTGCATAAAGGACATTAATTTGAAGAAATTCATAAATAATTCCTCGTTGTTGGGTTGGTAAATACATTGAGTTCAAATCTTGATTTTAGAAGTGTGACGACCCCACTTCTCCCAAGGGCGAACCCTAGGGTATCGGCGGGCCGCCTGCCTAGCTCGCGCCAGGACTCGAAACTTAAAACACTAAAAGCCAAAAAATTCAAAAGAGTACTATATACAACCCCAAAAGAGTTATAAGTACATTTCCCCAAAAGTACCTGCTCAAACTATTACATCCTTATAATTACAGCCAAAACCAAAAGGTAGACCCTAAGAAGGGTCCTTATACAAACCACCACAATAAAAACAAACATCCTAATTGTCCGCTATTACAAGCAAGTCTAACTATACTATACTAGTGTAAGTGCCCAAACGTACCCGCGTCGGCCCCTGCTAAGGAAAACAAAAGGAATGGGGTAAGCTATATGCTTAGTAAGTAAACAGGGGCGAAAGCATAAATTTCACGTAACAGTTACACAATAAGAGTAAAGTAAAAGCAGAAAAGTAACATCACATAATAAGGATACAGGTGGCTCCAAAGCCAACTCATGTGCCATGCGTGATCTCCTGCCGACACTCCGTCGACTGCAAATAATAGTCCGTAGAACTTCACTTGTACACCCACCGACACCTTATCACCCTCACTGGCCAGTCACCTCACAAACTTGCCCGGGCGAACGAAATCACAAACTTGAGCTTGAGTCACAAGCTCGGGTCACAAACTTGGTCACCTTCTCGGTGAACCGAATTCACAAAATTGGTTCACAAAATGAACCTACAAACTTGGTGACCTCAGACTAAGTTGGACTGCCTTCGACCAAGCCCTAACCGGCTCGAATAGTCCAACCAGGTCAAGAGTTCGCCCCAAACTCACAAACTTCACAAAATTATTCAAAATCACAAACTTTGCAAACTTCACAAACTTTATTCGAAAGTCGCCCCGAGCCACAAGCTCAAGGGTTTTGGTTCCAAAAGGTTCATATACATATGCCAAGTACAATTATACATTCAAATTAGGGTTTAGGTCGAGTGCGATAAAGTACACCCTCGCCTAAGTGCCCTTTTCACATATCTCAAACACATAGCAAAGAAAACACACCAAACCGGCCTGAATACTTACCCAAAATACCGAAAGTAGTACTAAAGCAAAATCGCTTCGCGCGTTCGCTAGTAGTGGGCCCCACCGGCTCCGCCTAGCTCACCGCTGTCTGAAATGGAAGATTTTATCACAAACGGCCACTAACATGCCCAAAACAAGCAAAACGGCAAAACAACACGCGCGCACGTAAATATGACAGACGGAAACGGAAACGGCAGATTTGACACTCGTTTCTAGTTTACTCATAAGTTGAGCTACGAATATCGGATTAAGGCATATGAGACGCCATATCGAAGCTTAAAGGATGAACAACAACTGTTATGAAGACATCCAGAATTGAAACTGGAGGCTTTAGTCTCAAATGAACCAAACACAATCACTTACGAAATCTGGCCAATGCACAAATGGTCAGTTTTGAGTGCTAACTGTTTTCTATGCTACACATGGTCAAAAGAGCTGAAAATTGGCAGTTAGATAGTTCATTCCAAATGGAACAACTTTCATGAAGGTCGGCAATCCAAATTCGGAACGGAAATTGGTCATCAGGACCAAAACAGATTTCTGGTCATTTTCACGGGCAGGCCTTGTTTGCTCGGCTATATCTCAGGTTTTATAAATCCGATTCATGAAATTCCAAGGGCGTTAGAAAGCCCTGATATAGGGCTATAAGTTTGATGTTTTGGTCGGAAGCCCAAACAGCTTGTAACTCAGTCAAATGTGAAGCCAAAGTTCCAGCCATAAACTTTCCAAAAACGTACCATAATCACAAACCGTATTTGACCTCAATATGCGGTAATGGCACCAAATTCACTACGATTATCGGATGGGGGTGTAAGACCCACCGTTTCGAAGCTATAAAACAGGGCTACAACAATGTAGAAGGTCACTCAATCCAGTTCCTAGCTTAACTAGGTCGAAAATGCCAAATACTATACCAGAATTACCAAAACAGGTTTGCAAATCACACAAAACTGTAATTACTATAACTTAGTCTATACAAGTCCAAATGCCGAAATTCCAAAGGTATATGTTAGCTAAGACATCCTGATACATTTCATCAGAAGACACCAACATCCAAATCCAAAGCAATTCCAGTCAAAATGGCCAATTACCAGTACAGTTTTCGCATTCTGTCCAAAGCAGAACAGCTACAGTAATTTCGTCATAACTCATTCTACATTAATCCAAATGACCTGAAATTTTGCAGGCATCTCAATCACATCAATACCTACAACTTTAATGTTTTGAGCAAAGTCAAATTCGGCCTCTAACCCTATGATCCAAAACCGGACAGAATTGGGGATTTAAGAACCCTAGCTTTGCAATTTTCACACCAAATCCAAAATTGGTTGCATTTATCCACATTTCACATCCACTAGAGCCATTATAGTCCATTGCCAATCATCACAAACAACCACACCATCATAATCCAATTAAACCAGAAAAATCATCATAAAATGGAAAACTTCACCAAATCAATTCAAACCAAGATAAAAACCAGAAATTTCAGCACTCTTATCACTAATAAGCACAACATAAGCATCATTAGGTGTAGTAGGATGTTTCAAGCTTCACTTACCAAAAACCAAGAGAGAGGAAGATGTTGTGCACCTTAGTCCTTCAAACAAAGTTCACCAAACAACTTACTAGCACTAGAAGGAAGAATTTTATGGAGTGAAAACCAAGTTAAGTAAGTGGTTTAGTTGATTTGAGCTAGAAGTTTGCTAGAATGTTGAAGAGTTTTGTCTTTCTTCTTGCTTAGAGAGGGCCGGCCATAAGGAGGAGAAAAATGGTGAATTTTGTGAAATTTTTGGATATTTAACCTTTGGTCAAAAAGTCAAGAAAGTGAATAGTAATTCTTAAGTCTTCTCCAATGAAATGGTGACACTTGTCACCACCATTAATGCATTCCTATCCTTTCTTTTCTCTCTCACATCAATCATATCTCACTCTCTACTTATCTCTTAACACCCGATAAATTTTACACAGTATCCGGAATTTAACCTAATTGACCGAATTTTTCCGAACTTTTCGCACTAGCGGGTCCCACTTCCGATATACGTTCTTAATTTCTCAAAAACAAACTAATCCTAGAAAAATCATCTAAAAACTCTATTTACTCAATAAAAATTATCTAGGGAATTTTCTAATAAAGAAAATGTAGAAAAGGACGGGCGATAAATATAACTCCACTTAAGCTTTCTAACATTGTGACACTAGAGGTTTACTAATCCAGAGTTTACTAACCATTTTCAAACTTGTTAAACCTCTGTAAACTATAACGAATCCTATTTTTTTTCTTGTGCCAAAACACACACTAGAATACCGCATAAACTAGGATTTTATCGTAAGCAAAGTTAGGGTTTTCAATCTTGGCCGAGATTAGGGTTTCTCCTTAGCCCTAAAACCTTAATTTAACCGTACAAAATAATGAATAACCCTAATCTCAACGTATGAACGGACTAGGTCCTCACAAGAAGGCTCATAGACTAATGCATTGCAACAAAAATTTGTGAGTTTTAAAACAACCAAAGGGCAGACAATTCAATTGGTTTTGGAATAAACCGTCAATTTCATTTAATCCATTTGAATCGATTATTTATTTTTTTTAATCCATTTGACCAATTTCATCAAATCCATTTAATCAATTCATTCATTTTTAGGACAATCCAGTCATTTTTGAATAAGTTATTAACTCCATTTGATTAGTTCATTCACTCTTATTGCAATTTAGTCATTTTTTGAATAAATCATTAATTCAATCAATTCATTCATTTTTAGGACAATTCAGTCCATTTTTGAATAAATCATTAATTTTATCCGACCCATTTGACCTGTTTAGGTTCACTGAATAAACTAGTCGAGACATTGCAATCCTTTCAAGAGTAGGCTCTTTCACACATCATTTTATGTGTCGATCAAAGCAAGCAATCCATTCGGACTTTGTCCTCATTTTGTTAGGACAAATGTCTCTTCTCACTCCAATTGATCAAAGTTTTCACATTGCATTTTACTCGAACCACAATAAGTTGATCGGATTCATCAAGTATTGTATGTGCCTACCCTAGGGGATTGCATTCTCATGCTAAGCCAACCCCTTCGTACAAAAGGACTCTCCAATAGGACATGCGTCCGAATTATTTTAATTGTTACTAGCTTGCGTCTTTTTCTTTTTCCTTTCTTTCTTTTTCGTCAACGGCCAGTCAAGAGAGGAATTTAAATAGGGTTTTTCCAAAATTTTTGGATAATTGCAAACATAGTTATATAAAGAAGCCTCATCATTACATGGTCACATAGCCGAGGTTCAAGAAATAGTGTAAACATGAGTACACATCCTGAATCGTCTAAGGTGTTAAACAAATTTCAATGAGTTAAGCATGGGGATGACTGCACAACGGCACGTGATTGATCAGCTGGTTGCTGGTAGTAGCAGCGGTGTACAACATGATCCCTTACGCTGGTCAAGTTGAGCCGCAACCACTACCCCTACCCTATATTCAAACTTGTTTTTGCTCCACATTTTGTAAATCCACCTGAGGAGGCTTTCACGTATCACACTCATGACCTATCACATGCCTATACCCCCAATATCCACATCAATCCTCCTCACACTTAAAAAATCACGCAACTAGCTTTGGCTTGGTTGAAAGGGTACCTTGGATCTTATCCTTGCCTTCCCTTTCTTCAAATGTGACTCCCGAACACTTTTATTTGATTTTCGAAGACTTGGAGTAGTTTAAAAAGGGTTTTTTCTCTGTTTTTTTTTATTGAAAATTCATATTTTTAGATGACTTAATACACCTTAACTCAATATCAAGTGGCGATTCCGGTTTTTCATTAAAAACCCTCTTTAAACTATTATTTTTGGGTCAAAAATCGTCGCACTTTAAGTCCCATTTTAGGCCCATTTATTTTTCTAAAAAATCAAAATTCATTTTTTAATCAAAATTAAATCAAAAATTCATTTCTTTATCCATTTTTAATCAAAATCTCAATTTTCACAGAAAATAAATCAAAATCCATTTTTAGAAACTCATTTATTTTTCATTTAAAAATGAGGCGCGACAGTTTGGCGACTCCATTGGTAACTTAGAGAGTCCGAGCATTTAATTTAGTCAATCCTTTTCTTCTTTTAACCTTTTTATAAATTATATTTGGAGGTTTAGGGTTGCATTTTCCTTTTTTAAGATGTATTGCATCTAACACACAATCGTCTAAAATATCCAAGTATGCAATCGTTTTTGTGTTTACTTTTCATTTGTTCTTGTATATCGCGTTTGTATTTTAGTGGGGTAATTAGTTAACTCCATTTGATTAGTTCATTCACTCTTAGAGCAATTTTGTCATTTTTTGTATAAATCATTAATTCAATCCATTCATTCATTTTTTGGACAATTCAGTCAATTTTTGAATAAATCATCAATTTTATCCGACCCATTTGACCCGTTTTGGTTCACCGAATAAACTAGTCGAGACATTGCAATCCGTTCAAGAGTAGGCTCTTTCATACATCATTTTTTGTGTCGATCAAAGGAAACAATCCATTTGGACTTTGTCCTCATTTTGTTAGGATAATTGTCTCTTCTCACTCCAATTGGTCAAAGTTTTCAAATTGCTTTTCACTCGAACCACAATAAGTTGATCGGATTTGTTAGGTATTGTATGTGTTTACCCTAGAGGATTGCATTCTCAAATTATTTTAATTTTAACCAACTCACGTCTTTTTCTTTTTCTTTTTCTTTTTCTTTCTTTTTCGTCAAGAGCGGGTGAAGCGAGGAATTTAAATAGGGGTTTTCCTAAATTTTCGGGTAATTGCAAACATAGTTACATAAAAAAGCCCCATCGTTACATGGTCACATAGCCGAGATTCAAGAAATAGTGTAAACACGAGTACTCATCCTGAAACGTCTAAGGTGTTAAACAAATTTCAATGAGTTAAGCATGGAGATGACAACACAACGGTGCGTGATTGATCAGTTGGTTGCTGGTAGCAATAGCAGTGTACAACATGATCCATTACGCGCTGGTCAAGTTGAGCCGCAACCATTATCCCTACCCTATATTCAAACCTGTTTTTCCTCCACATTTTGTAAATCCACCTGAGGAGGCTTTCACATATCCCACTCATGGCCTATCACATACCTATACACCCAATATCCACATCAATCCTCCTCGCACTTAAAAAATCATGCAACTAGCCTTGGCTAGGTTGAAACATTGCCTTGGATCTTATCCTTGCCTTTCCTTTCTTCAAATGCGACTCCCGAACACTTTTCTCTTATTTTCGAAGATTTGGAATCGTTTAAAAAGGTTTTTTTCTCCATTTTTTATTTAAAATTCATATTTTTAGGTGACTTAGTACACCTTAACTCAATACCAAGTAACGACTCCTATATTTCATTTAAAACCCTCTTTAAACTGCTTTTTTGGGTAAAAAATTGTCGCACTTTAAGCCCATTTTGGGCCCATTTATTTTTATAAAAAAACAAAATTGATTTTTAAGCAAAATTAAATCAAAAATTCATTTCTTTATCCATTTTTAATCAAAAGCTCAATTTTCACACAAAATAAATCAAATTCCATTTTTAGAAATTCATTTATTTTTCATATAAAAATGGGGCGCGACAGTTTGGCCACCGCGCTGGGAACTTAGAGAGTCCGAGCATTTGATTTAGTCAATTCTTTTCTTCTTTTAACCTTTTTATATATATTATATTTGGAGGTTTAGAGTTGAATTTTCCTTTTTTAGGATGTATTGCATCTAACTCACAATCGTCTCAAATATCCATGTATGCGATCGTTTATGTGTTTACTTTTCATTTGTGTTTGTATATCGCGTTTGTATTTTGGGTTGCGGGAATTAGTTACCCTAGAACTTTCACCCGCTTTAAATGGTATTCAATCCTTCCCTCCAATAGGAGCACTTCATACGTGCATACGTTTTACTTTTATAAACCCTCATTTTTTTTTTTTACTTTTAGTGGTTGTCACACCACTCCACCCGTTAGGATTAGGATAGATTCACTTAGACATGTGGCCGTGGCACAACGTGCGTGCAGCAATGTCCTAGAGATCACTCGAACCACCGACTCTTAGACTTTGGGATTGATGACCCTTCACCTTTGGCCTGAAGGTTAGGGAACCTGAAACTTTATCGAGTCTAGATGCATTAGTGAGCTCAATCTCATGAATCCATGTTAGATATCGCCTAGGATAGAGTCGACTTTACCCTAATTAGGAACACTAGGCAAGAAGGAAGGGATTCCACCCCTCTTTCCTTACTTCGCTTTCTTTTCGCCTTTTATATCATTTAATTGCCCCAACATGTTACGTGTTATGTATTGAACTAACATTTCCTTGTTTTCTCATCTTTTGCATTCACAATTGTTAGAAAATAAGAGATCTGGCATGATCTTCTTTTAGAACCTACCCTCTTAGATAAGCTATTGAACGTTTAAAATTTCGATGTATTGCATTTGTAGGTTAATAATTGCACATCATTCTAGGCTCACCTTGGCATACGAAGGGTCCTTTAGGATATGTTTCATTTCAAATTGCATATTTAATTGCTTTGATAAATTGGAATCATGCATCAACCTTAGAAAGGAATGCCGCATAGGGAATCTCACGATAGGAATAAGTCACATTGTGTCTCGGATATGTAATCCAATAAGACTTGCACGTTTATATTTCTTGTACCGTTCAAAGGGGTAGTGCACAAGGTAATGTAGAATCCGATCTTTTCGAAGATAATGAAGCAACTTTTGAACATTAAAATATGAGCATCTAACAATCATTTTTTGACCATTTTAACATTGTTGGTAAAATTCCCTTGTTTAAAGGACATTAATTTGAAGAAATTCATAAATAATTCCTCATTGTTGGGACGTTAAATATATTGAGGCCAAATCTTGATTTTAGAAGGCTCATAGACTAATGCGTTGCAACAGAAATTTGTGAGTTTTAAAACTAACAATGGGCAGATAATTGAACTGATTTTGGAATAAACCATCAATTTCATTTAATCCATTTGAATCGATTATTTATTTTTTTATCCATTTAACCAATTTCATCCAATCCATTTAATCAATTCATTCATTTTTAGGGCAATCTAGTCATTTTTGAATAAATAATTAACTGCATTTGATTAGTTCATTCACTTTTAGAGCAATTTTGTCATTTTTTGCATAAATCATTAATTCAATCCATTCATTCATTTTTAGGACAATTCAGTCAATTTTTGAATAAATCATCAATTTTATCCGACCCATTTGACCCGTTTAGGTTCACTGAATAACCTAGTCAAGACATTGCAATCCTTTCAAGAGTTGGCTCTTTCACACATCATTTTTTGTGTCGATCAACGTAAGCAATCCATTCAGACTTTGTCCTCATTTTGTTAGGATAATTGTCTCTTCTCACTCCAATTGGTCAAAGTTTTCATATTGCTTTTCACTCGAACCACAATAAGTTGATCAGATTTATTAGGTATTGTATGTGTTTACCCTAGAGGATTGCATTCTCATGATAGGCCAACCCTTGGCACAAAAGGGCTCCCCAATAGGACATACATCCGAATTACTGTAATTTTAACTAACTCGCATCATTTTCTTTTCTTTTTCTTTCTTTTTCGTCAATAGCGGGTCAAGAGTGGAATTTAAATAGGGTTTTCCTAAATTTTCGGATAATTGCAAACGTAGTTGCATCATGAAGCCCATCATTACATGGTCACATAGCCGAGGTTCAAGAAATAGTGTAAACACGAGTACTCATCCTGAATCGTCTAAGGTGTTAAACAAATTTCAATGAGTTAAGCATGGAGATGACTACACAACGGCGCATGACTGATCAGTTGGTTGCTGGTAGCACTAGCGGTGTACAACATGATCCCTTACATGCTGGTCAAGTTGAGTCGTAACCACTACCCCTACCCTAAATTCAAACCTGTTTTTGCTCCACATTTTGTAAATCCACCTGAGGAGGCTTCACATATCCCACTCATGGCCTATCACATACCTATACACCAAATATCCATATCAATCATCCTCACACTTAAAATGTAAGGCCCAAAGACAACCTAAGAGGGGGGTGAATTCGGTTGATTAACATCTTAATCCAAATTTATGCACTTTTTCTTTAATAAAAATTTACCTTCTTTTCTAGTAATGATCAACCAAGTAGATTAGAAGACGAGAGCAATATTGATCAGAAAAAAACAAGTATAGATAAGCAATGAGAATTTTATTAAACAAAAAGTAAGATAGAATATCAAACCGATTGTCTACCAAGCTTTCCTCAAACTTGAAGACCAATCACAAGGTTGAGCAACTTCTCTTTGATGAAAGATGATCAACTAGATGTACAATGGAGGGAGCACTTCCTCCTTGCCCTAAGCCTCACTTAGTCAAGCTAAGAAGTTTTACAAACACTCAGATAACCCTCAACAAAGCTACACTAATGAAACTTTCAACCACAAGAGAAAAGCTCACAAGAAATTCACACCACTTAGAGAACAAATCTAGCATTGGAGACTATTTTCTAGCTAAAATAACTCTTGAGATCTTGTAAACAAAGTGTGCAAAAGTCCCTCCTTCATTCAGAACAGTTTGTTTTTAAAGGGGACCAAAAATTAGCTTCATTAATGCTTCCAATGGATAGAAGGCAGATGAAGAGTCAGCTAGCCGTTGGGGCTTTCGGATGTCCGACGACCAAATCATCGTCCGAACCAATTGTCCGAAAACATCCAAGTTGAAGTTCGGACGTCCGATGAGTGTTTATCGTCCGACAGCACAGCATCCGATCGTAGGCAGAGAGTTGGCAAGTCATCTTGGAATTTTTCGGACGTCCGATGCGGTTGATATGCGTCCGAGGTGTGCGTCCGATCCTTCCGGACGTCCGATGCTTCCTTATGAGCGTCCGACAAAGCTTCCTTCTTGATGTTCTTTATTCTTTCGAACGTCCGACAGATTCCTTTCGGCCGTCCGACATGAGTGTCCTGTTTTTGCTTCTTCTTTTGGTTGATTTGCATTTCATGACATATTTGTACCTGATTCTTTGATAGGCAAAAAACACTTATATTTGAAGAAAGTTAGATAAACATTTCAAAGTATTTTGTGATCATCAAAACCAAGAATAACAAAATTGTCACACTTAAAAGACAGTATCTTTGATCGGAACAAAACAATGACTGAATTCGTTTATATTATTCCAATCTTGTTTGCCATATCCAAAGCATCGTAGTCTGGAGTCAATTGAACATATGCTTTCTTTGTTCCATCAGGCCTGATCAAAGTGTTCACTTTCTTGGTCTGTATTTCTTATATAACCATTTCAAATTTCTTTGTGATCATCAAAACCAAGAATAACATTCTCCCCCTTTTTGATGATGACAAAACAAAAGTTTAAAATGAGATTTGATGATTGCAATAAAAACTCCCCCTTTTTCAATAGACAAGAACTCCCCCTCACTTGGCTGCCCAACCGAGTTAAACAATTATCCAAAAATATGACAATTAAGCAGCCCACATCCAACATTTTACCAATTCAATCCATCAGCCAATCTAAATTTAATTAAACCATCAATCAATCCAACATATCCAACATCATCAATCATCAATCAATCCAGTCCTCTCCCCCTTTTTGTCATCACAAAAGGGCAATCAATCACATCCATCTCATCCACAAACACATTCATCAATGAAAACCAAGCATCAAAATACTTAAACATTCAAAATACTTAAACATCCACAAACGTACCAAAACGTACCAAAATCATTCAAAATACGTACCAAAAGAAACATAAACATAAGCATAACCAAATGTTGAATTCATCTAACTACAAACACATAAAACAGAATGCAAATGTCCTAAATGGTGAACTATGTGGATCCAGGTGTTCTTCGAGAGAGCTGATATTGAGAGAGGTCCTCCTCATCAGTTTCTTCATCATCTTCAGCAGCTTCTTCAATTGGTGTCTTGCCTTTGTCTGATGTAGAAGGGCCATGAGGAGTCACAGGAGTTGATGAGTTCGGATCTGGAATTGATGCACTTGGATCAGTGGTGCGAGGCTCTTTGCCATGTGAGACTTCCTCAACTATAGGTGGGGGAAAAAGAAGGTTCTTTTTGTCTAGGAAGGCTGATTGTTGTTCAGAGGACATGGTGATCATTAGACCATGTTCCAGAAGAAGAACATGCTGTTTGAGTTGACGAAAGAGCTCAATCACTTTATCATTGGAGGAGGAAGATGCCTTAGTGGCAGACTTCCTGGGATGAATGGGAGTGAGTGTGATAGATGAAGGATCATGTGCAGTCTTAGATCTCTGTTGACTAGATGAAGCCCCCTTATAAGCCCACAGATTATCTTTAAAAACAAGATTTTTCCTTTCAAAATATCCTTTGGTAAAGGCATAAGAAGATGCTTCTTTGGGACAAACACCTAGAATTGGAACTTTGAAAAACTCAAATATTTTTTTAAGAAACTTTCCATAAGATAATTTTCTGCGAGAATCAGTGGCATAGCGAAGTAAAAACTTGCACATGACAAAACCAAAATCAATACGAATTTTTTCTCGAAAACAGTAAAAGAGATACAATTCCATATTGTTTGCATCAGTTCTATGGCCATCAGTGGGTACAAGCAGGTTTGAAATGATTGAAAAGGCAATTAGATTCACAGGAGCAAGATCATTCAATTTAGCCTCAGCAGGGGAGGAAAAACTTCTTTTAAAATAAGTCAACATTTTAGCCCCATAAAAATGATTATCAGCAGTAGGGTGCTCTTCATAGGAAAAGAAATTTGTAATTTTAACCTTGCATCCACGTTCAATGGTAGTATTTAAAATGGAATTCACAGTTTCAGAATCAAAGACTAAGTCTACCCCATTAACCCTGGACATGATCTCAGTTTGGTCAGTGCCTTTCCTAAGATTGGCAAAAAATTGATGCAGCATTTCAGGATAATAGACATTGGGCATAGAAATGAGATGTGACCATTTCTGGAAAGCAAATAGACTCAGAATGGATTCTAAGCCTATGTGGCGAAATTCAGAAGAGTTTACAGTTCTTTGAGGGATGACACCTTTCTGGGATATCCAGGAGTGTTTGTCTTTTGTCGCATCATCAAAGAATGTAGGGAGAATGGCTGATTTTGGAGGCTGTTGAGAAGAGGTTCCCTGTCCAGATTCAGGCTGAGAGGTGGGTTGTGGAGTAGATCGTGACATTTGACCCTTTATGGCTCCTCTCTTGAAGCGTTTGGATGAACGTTTGACCGTAGGAAGATCCTCATCCTCATCCCTGAGTGGATGCTTGCGTCCGGCAGTAACCTTTCCTCCTCTTAGATTTACCATTGTGCGAAATGTGTGGAATGAAGGATGCAAATGATGCACACAGTAGTAGGGAAGTGAATTGCACAGAAATTTTGGGACAAAAAGGCCTTGAACTAGATTTGACAGAGCGGTTATGAGAAGGTAGGGTTTTGAGGAAAATTTGGGAATTTGTGAAATGATAGGCGATTCTGTGAAATGATCAGGAGAAACGAATCGCAATTGATCAGGAAAAGTTTTGGTTGAGTCAATTTGGGAATGAGGGCTTCAGAATGATATGAATTTGAGAGTGAGAGATGAGAGAGTTTTCGTCCGAGAGGAAATAGAATAGGAAGAGTCTGAAGCAAATGAGGAAGAAGGTTGTTTTAAAAAATGAGCCGTTGCACTGTCGGACGGCCGAACGAAGTTGTGCGTCCGACAGTTGCGTCCGAATAGGTGCAATCTGGAAAATAGCTGAAGAACATCATCGGACGTCCGTTCATCTTCTTTCGGACGTCCGAAGGCTATGAAAAATTTATGATGATTTTTCGATCATTCCTAATTTTGATCTTAGATGAATGAATTGATCCAATGGCAAAGCTTTTGTAAAAATATCAGCAAATTGATCTTTAGAACACACATAATTTACACAAATTTCACCTTTTTGAACAAGATCACGAATAAAGTGGTACTTTATTTCTATATGCTTTGTCCTAGAATGATGAATAGGATTTTTGGTCAAGTTTATAGCACTAGTATTATCACAGAATATAGGCATGCAGTCATACAACAATCCAAAATCATTCAAGGTATGCTTCATCCATAAAAGTTGAGCACAACATGCACTAGCGGCAATATATTCCGCTTCGGTTGTAGACAATGAGATTGCGTTTTGTTTCTTGCTAAACCAAGAGACTAAACAATTTCCAAGAAAGTGACAAGATCCACTAGTACTCTTTCTATCCACACGACACCCTCCAAAATCAGCATCCGAATAACCATATAGTGCAAACTTACTAGATCAAGCATACCAAAGATCATAGTCTAATGTACCTTTCAAATACCTAAAAATCCTTTTTACAGCATTCAAATGTGATTCTTTTGGACAAAATTGAAATCTAGCACACAAGCAAACATCAAACATGATATCAGGTCTACTTGCGGTTAAATAGAGTAGGCTTCCGATCATACCTCTATAGTGCTTTTCATCTACATGATTACCTTCTTCATCTTTGTCAAGTTTTGTAGAAGTGCACATTGGAGTACCAACTTGCTTTGAGTCTTCCATGCCAAATCTTTTCAGCAATTCCTTGGTATATTTTGCTTGATTTATAAAAATTCCCTCAAGGGTTTGATGTATTTGAAGTCCAAGGAAGAACTTTAATTCACCCATCATACTCATTTCAAATTCACTTTGCATAGTGGTGGAAAAATCCTTGCATAGATACTCATTAGTAGCACCAAAAATAATATCATCTACATATATTTGCACAATAAGAAGATCATTTAACACTTGCTTAGTAAAAAGTGTGGTGTCCACAATACCTCTTTTGAAACCATTTTCAATCAAGAAACCACTTAATCTTTCATACCAAGCTCTTGGAGCCTGTTTTAAACCATATAAAGCTTTAGAAAGTTTAAACACATGACTTGGAAGTTTTGTATTTTCAAAACCGGGGGGTTGATCCACATATACTTCTTGATCAATAAAACCATTTAAAAAGGCACTTTTAACATCCATTTGAAACAATTTGAAGCCTTTGAAGCAAGAAAAGCAAGTAGCATTCTAATAGATTCTAATCTAGCTACGGGAGCAAATGTTTCATCAAAATCAATTCCTTCTTCTTGTGCATATCCTTTAGCAACTAATCTGGCTTTATTTCTTACAACAACTCCTTTATCATCCAACTTATTTCTAAATATCCACTTTGTGCCAATGATAGGTTGATTTTGAGGTCTATCAACAAGTTTCCAAACCTTATTTCTCTCAAATTGATTAAGTTCCTCTTGCATTGCCAAAATCCAGTTTTCATTCTTTAAAGCATCATTGATATTTTTGGGTTCAAAAAGAGAAACTAAAGCAAAATTATCTATCAATTTTCTAGATGAGGAACGAGTGTTTACCTTCTCGGATGGATCACCAATTATAAGTTCTTTTGGATGATTTTGGCTAAATTTCCAAGCCTTGGGAAGATCTTTGAATGGATCATCATTTTTGTCCTCATCTTCCCTTTCTTGATCTTCATGAGCTTCATTCTCCATATCCTTTGCATCCGGTTCAGAATTTCCTCCATCTCCAATTTTCAGCTTTTCCATTCCTTCACGAACACCTACATCATCATCCTCACACGAACGTTTGGAATTATCATCATTAGTTTCATCAAATGTTATGTGTATGGTTTCTTCTATCACAAGAGTCCTTCTATTGAAAACTCTATATCCTCTTTTGTTCTCGCAATATCCCAAAAATATTCCTTCATCAGATTTTTTCTCAAACTTACCAAGATGTTCCTTTAAATTTAAAATAAAACATTTACAACCAAAGACCTTGAAATATCCAACTGTAGGTTTCTTGTCAAAAATCAGTTCATAAGATGTTTTATTCAAAATGGGTCTCAAAAGGATTCGATTCATCACATAACATGCAGTGTTTACCGCTTCAGCCCAAAGGTACTTTGGCAAACTACATTCACTTAACATGGTTCTAGCCGCCTCTTGTAAAGTCCTATTTTTCCTTTCTACAACACCATTTTGCTGTGGAGTTCTTGCAATAGAAAACTCATGTGTTATGCCATTATAATCACAAAATTCTGGAAAACCACAATACTTGAATTCTGTTCCATTATCACTTCTAATTCTAACAATTTTTAAACCAAGCAGATTTTGCACTTTAGCAAACAATGAAGTGAAATTCTTAAACGCATCATCCTTATGAGCAAGAAATATTACCCAAGTATATCTAGAATAATCATCCACAATCACAAAACAGTATTTCTTACCTCCCAAGCTAGTGATTTGAGTAGGACCAAATAAGTCAAGATGCAAGAGTTCTAAAGGTTTGGAAGTAGATACACACTTCTTTGGTTTAAAAGAAACTTTTGTTTGCTTTCCAAATTGACATGCATCACATATTTTATCCTTTTCAAAACTGATTTTTGGCAAGCCTCTAACTAGCTCCTTTTTCGAAATTTCCTTTAATAAATCCATGTTGAAATGACAAAGTCTTCTATGCCACAACCAAGGATCTTCATTTGAAGCTTTAAGACATTTTAAGCTAGAAGAATCAATTTTGTCAAGAACCACAATATATATGTCGTTGAACCTCTTACCTTTGAACATAACATTATATTTGGAATCAAGCACAATGCATTCATGCTTTTTAAACAACACATTCAAGTCTTTATCACACAATTGACTAACACTAAGCAAGTTATAACTTAAGTTATCAACTAACAGCACATTATGAACAAAAGTTTCACCATCCTTACCAACATCACCTATTCCAATTGTCTTAGCTTTCACATCATCACCAAATGTCACTTTTCCACTTGATTTTGATTTCAGCTTTATGAACAAAGAGGGATCACCGGTCATATGCCTTGAGCAGCCGCTATCAATAAACCATTTGGACTTGTTTGAGCATTTTTCCTGAAAAGAGAAAGTGTTTGGTACCCTTTTTAATTTTTGGGTCCACAATAGTTAGCATTGTATCTAACTAACCACATGCATTTCATCCATTTGTTCAGATTTCTTTTCACATAGCAATCTCCTTTCAAATGCCCTCTTTGACAACAAAAACTACACATAATGGAAGAGTTCTTTACATGTACTGGTTTGACATATCTCAATCTACCTCTTCTCTATGTTGTGAAACCATGTGCATTTTTGTTGTGTGCAAATATTCTTTGAAAAGCAGTAAGATGGGTAGATGACATGTTCCTTTTGATAAAATCCTGCTTTCTTACTTTCAAAGTTTCATCCAAGTTGTCCATCCTTTTTTTCAACTCACCATGTCTTTCCTTCAGCATTTCACAAATATTTGTCTTTCTATCAAGCTCATTTTGAACATCACATCCGGCTCTTACAAGACTTTCATTGTCAGTCTTTAGTTGTTTATTTTGTTGAAAAAGACTTGTATTTTCTTGAATGAGAAAAGCCATTTTCTGTTTTAACTGCTTGTTTTTATCATAAGATTCCTTCAAGGCATTATGCAGTTTTTCAACAAAGGATTCAAGATCATCATCTTCATCATCATCACATTCAGATTGAGAGTGTGTGGAAGTTACCTCATTATTTCCATTAGCCATGAAGGCCATTTGAGCTGATTCATCATCTTCTTCAACTTCCCCTTCAGAGTTGCATTCATTCCAAGTAATCTGAAAGTTGTTGAATCTTGGCTTTCGATCAGCTTTCCCATCTTTCATCTTCTTCATGGGGCATTCGTTTGCATAGTGTCCAGGCTGTCCACACTCATAGCATTTGTCCACTTGCTTCTTGTTGAATTCTTGTTTTCCTTTGTTCCTCGCATTTGGTGAATAATTTTGAAATTGATTGCTAGGTCCTCCCTTTCTAAATTTCCTTTTATTCAAGATTCTCTTGAAGCCTCTTGTGATGAGAGCAAGATCATTATCATCACCATCCGAGTCTTCATCATCCAAGTGAGCTGGATCATCTTCACCTTGAGTAGTCTTTAGAACAATATTTCTCTTTGCTCTAGCATCCTCTTCCTCCTGCACTTTAGATTTCAATTTCAGCTCATAAGAGGTTAGTGAGTTAATGAGAGATTCTATATGCACAGAATTTAAATCCTTCGCCTCCTCTATTGCAGTCACTTTATTTTCCCATTCTTTGCCCAATGCATTGAGAATTTTCCTATTCTTCTCTCCCAAGGTGCACTCTTTGCCCAACACCTCGAGATCTTTGATCAAGTCATTGAACCTGCAATACATTTTGTCAATATCCTCAAGAGTTTCAATTTTAAATGATTCATACTTTGTGACCAAGATAGCCTTTTTCTGTTCTCTCACGTTGTCACCACCCTCATGGATTTCTCTTAACTTATCCCACATTTCTTTGGCCGATTTACAGCCTTTTACTCTAATTGATTCATTTGAATCTAAGGCACTATAGAGAACGTTCATGGCCTTGGCATTCAATGTGAGGTTAGTCCTATCTTGAGCATTCATTTCATCTCTTGTTTTTGGCCGAAGCAAACCTGTATCTGCTTCAAGAAAGTTAGCTTCATGCGGTTCTTCACTCACAATAAACCATAGTTCAATATCAATAGATTGCAAAAAGATAATCATCCTTTCTTTCCAGCTAACATAATTAGAGCCACTAAACATGGGAGGCCTAGTAACAGATTGCCCCTCAACAAACATAGCATGACTGGTTGTCATCTTTACTCCAAGCCGTTAGAGCTTAATCTCAAGGAGACCAAGCTCTGATACCAATTGTAAGGCCCAAAGACAACCTAAGAGGGGGGTGAATTAGGTTGATTAAAATCTTAATCCAAATTTATGCACTTTTTCTTTAATAAAAATTTACCTTCTTTTCTAGTAATGATCAACCAAGTAGATTAGAAGACGAGAGCAATATTGATCAGAAAAAAATAAGTATAGATAAGCAATGAGAATTTTATTAAACAAAAAGTAAGATAGAATATCAAACCGATTGTCTACCAAGCTTTCCTCAAACTTGAAAACCAATCACAAGGTTGAGAAACTTCTCTTTGATGAAAGATGATCAACTAGATGTACAATGGAGGGAGCACTTCCTCCTTGCCCTAAGCCTCACTTAGTCAAGCTAAGAAGTTTTACAAACACTCAGATAACCCTCAACAAAGCTACACTAATGAAACTTTCAACCACAAGAGAAAAGCTCACAAGAAATTCACACCACTTAGAGAACAAATCTAGCTTTGGAGACTATTTTCTAGCTAAAATAACTCTTGAGATCTTGTAAACAAAGTGTGCAAAAGTCCCTCCTTCGTTCAGAACAGTTTGTTTTTAAAGGGGACCGAAAATGAGTTTCATTAATGGTTCTAACGGATAGAGGGCAGATGAAGAGTCAGCTAGCCGTTGGGGCTTTCGGACGTCCGACGACCAAATCATCGTCCGAACCAATCGTCCGAAAACATCCAAGTTGAAGTTTGGACGTCCGATGAGTGTTTATCGTCCGACAGCACAGCGTCCGATCGTAGGCAGAGAGTTGGCAAGTCATTTTGGAATTTTTCGGACGTCCGATGCGGTTGATATGCGTCTGAGGTGTGCGTCCGATCCTTCCGGACGTCCGATGCTTCCTTATGAGCGTCCGACAAAGCTTCCTTCTTGATATTCTTTATTCTTTCGGACGTCCGACAGATTCCTTTCGGCCGTCCGACATGAGTGTCCTGTTTTTGCTTCTTCTTTTGGTTGATTTGCATTTCATGACATATTTGTACCTGATTCTTTGATAGGCAAAAAACACTTATATTTGAAGAAAGTTAGATAAACATTTCAAAGTACTTTGTGATCATCAAAACCAAGAATAACAAAATTGTCACACTTAAAAGACAGTATCTTTGATCGGAACAAAACAATGACTGAATTCGTTTATATTATTCCAATCTTGTTTGCCACATCCAAAGCATCGTAGTCTGGAGTCAATTGAACATATGCTTTCTTTGTTCCATCAGGCCTGATCAAAGTGTTCACTTTCTTGGTCTGTATTTCTTATATAACCATTTCAAATTTCTTTGTGATCATCAAAACCAAGAATAACATAAAAAATCACGCAACAAGTCTTGGCTAGGTTGAAACGGTGCCTTGGATCTTGTCCTAGCCTTCCCTTTCTTTAAATGCGACTCCCAAACACTTTTCTCTTATTTTCGAAGATTTGAAGTCGATTAAAAAGGTTTTTTCTCTATATTTTTATTTAAAATTCATATTTTTAGGTGACTTAGTATACCTTAACTCAATACCAAATGGCGACTCCTATTTTTCTTTAAAAACCCTCTTTAAACTATTTATTTTTCTAGAAAATCAAAATTGATTTTTAAGCAAACTTAAATAAAAAATTCATTTCTTTATCCATTTTTAATCAAAAGCTCAATTTTCACATAAAATAAATCAAAATCCATTTTTAGAAACTCATTTATTTTTCATTTAAAAATGGGGTGCGGCAGTTTTGCGACTCCACTGGGAACTTAGAGAGTCCAAGCATTTGATTTAGTCAATCATTTTCTTCTTTTAACCTTTTTATATATTATATTTGGAGGTTTAGGGTTGCATTTTCCTTTTTTAGGATGTATTGCATATAACACACAATCGTCTCAAATATCCAAGTATGCGATCATTTATGTGTTTACTTTTCATTTGTGTTTGTATATCGCGTTTGTATTTTGGGCTCGGGGAATTAGTTACCCTAGAACTTTCACCCGCTTTAAATGGTATTCAATCCTTCCCTACAATAGGAGCACTTCATACGTGCATACGTTTTACTTTTATAAACCCTCATTTTTTTTTTACTTTTAGTGGTTGTCACACCACTCCACCCGTTAGGATTGGGATAGATCCACTTAGACATGTGGCCGTGGCACGACGTGCGTGTAGCAATGTCCTAAAGATCACTCGAACCACCGACTCTTAGGCCTTGGGATTGATGACCCTTCGCCTTTGGTCTGAAGGTTTGGGAACCTGAAACTTTATCGAGTCTAGATGCATTAGTGAGCCCAACCTCATGAATCCATGTTAGATATCGCCTAGGATAGAGTCGACCTTACCCTAATTAGGAACACTAGGCAAGAAGGAAGGGATTTCACCCCTCTTTCCTTACTTCGCTTTCTTTTCGCCTTTTATATCATCTAATTCCCCCAACATGTTACGTGTTATGTGTTGAACTAACATTTCCTTGTTTTCTCATCTTTTACATTCACAATTGTTAGAAAATAAGAGATCTGGCATGATCTTCTTTTAGAACCTACCCTCTTAGATAAGCTATTGAACGTTTAAAATTTTGATGGATTGCATTTGTAGGTTAATAATTGCACACATCATTCTAGGCTCACCCTGGCATACGAAGGGTCCTTTAAGTTATGTTTCATTTCAAATTGCATATTTAATTGCTTTGATAAATTGGAATCATGCATCAACCTTAGAAGACAATGTCGTATAGGGAATTCCACGATAGGAATAAGCCACCTTGTGTCTCGGATATGTAATCTAAGACTTGAACGTTTCTATTTCTTGTACTGTTCAAAGGGGTAGTGCACAAGGTAAAGTAGCATCCGATCTTTTCGAAGATAACGAAGCAACTTTTGCTCATTAAAATATGAGAATGTAACAATCATTTTTGACCATTTTAACATTGTTGGTAAAATTCCCTTGTGTAAAGGACATAATTTGAAAAAATTCATACATAATTCCTCATTGTTGGGACGTTAAATATATTAAGGCCAAATCTTGATTTTAGAATGCTCATAGACTAATGCGTTGCAACAGAAATTTGTGAGTTTGAAAACTAACAATGGGTAGATAATTGAATTGATTTTGGAATAAACCATCAATTTCATTTAATCCATTTGAATCGATTATTTATTTTTTTTAATCCATTTGACCAATTTCATCCAATCCATTTAATCAATTCATTCATTTTTAGGACAATCCAGTCATTTTTGAATAAATAATTAACTCTATTTGATTAGTTCATTCACTCTTAGAGCAATTTTGTCATTTTTTTAATAAATCATTAATCCAATCCATTCATTCATTTTTAGGACAATTCAGTCAATTTTTTAATAAATCATCAATTTTATCCGACCCATTTGACCCGTTTAGGTGCACCGAATAAACTAGTCGAGACATTGCAATCCTTTCAAGAGTAGGCTCTTTCACACGTTATTTTTTGTGTCGATCAAAGCAAGCAATCCATTCGGATTTTATCCTCATTTTGTTAGGACAAATGTCTCTTCTCACTCCAATTGGTCAAAGTTTTCAAATTGCTTGTCACTCGAACCACAATAAGTTGATCGGACTCATTAGGTATTGTATGTGTCTACTTTAGAGGATTGCATTCTCATGCTAGGCTAACCCCTGGTACAAAAGGGGTCCCCAATAGGACATGCATCCAAATTATTTTAATTTTAACAAAGTCGCGTCTTTTCCTTTTTCTTTTTCTTTCTTTCTCGTCAATAGCAGGTCAAGAGAGGAATTTAAATAGGGTTTTTCCTAAATTTTCAGATAATTGCAAACATAGTTACATAAAGAAGCCCCATCATTACATGGTCACATAGCCGAGGTTCGAGAAATAGTGTAAACATGAGTACATATCCTGAATCGTCTAGGGTGTTAAACAAATTTCATTGAGTTAAGCATGGAGATGACTACACAACAGCGTGTGATTGATCAGTTGGTTGCTGGTAGCAGTAGCGGTGTACAACATGATCCCTTACGTGCCGGTCAAGTTGGGCCGAAACCACTGCCCCTACCCTATATTCAAACCTGTTTTTGCTCCACATTTTGTAAATCCACCTGAGAAGGCTTTCACATATCCCACTCATGGCCTATCACATACCTATACACCCAATATCCACATCAATCCTCCTCACACTTAAAAAATCATGCAACTAGCCTTGGTTAGGTTGAAACGTTGCCTTGGATCTTATCCTTGCCTTTCCTTTCTTCAAATGCGACTCCCGAACACTTTTCTCTTATTTTCGAAGATTTGGAGTCGTTTAAAAAGGTTTTTTCTCTGTTTTTTATTTAAAATTCATATTTTTAGGTGACTTAGTATGCCTTAACTCAATACCAATTGGCGACTCCAATTTTTCATTAAAAACCCTCTTTAAACTGTTATTTTTGGGTCAAAAATCGTCGCACTTTAAGTCCCATTTATTTTTCTAAAAAATCAAAAATTGATTTTTAAGCAAAATTAAATAAAAAATTCATTTGTTTATTCATTTTTAATCAAAAGCTCAATTTTCTCACAAAATAAATCAAAATCCATTTTTGGAAACTCATTTATTTTTCATTTAAAAATGGGGCGCGGCAGTTTGGCGACTCCACTGGGAACTTAGAGAGTCCAAGCATTTGATTTAGTCAATCCTTTTCTTCTTTTAACCTTTTTATATATTATATTTGGAGGTTTAGGGTTGCATTTTCCTTTTTTAGGATGTATTGCATCTAACACACAATCGTCTCAAATATCCAAATATGCGATCATTTATGCGTTTACTTTTCATTTCTGTTAGTGTATCGTGTTTGTTTTTTTGGCTCGGGGAATTAGTTACCCTAGAACTTTCACCCGCTTTAAATGGTATTCAATCCTTCCCTCCAATAGGAGCACTTCATACGTGCATACGTTTTACTTTTATAAACCCTCATTTTTTTTAACTTTTAGTGGTTGCCACACCACTCCACCCGTTAGGATTAGGATAGATCCACTTAGACATGTGGCCGTGGCACGACGTGAGTGCAACAATGTCCCAGAGATCACTCGAACCACCGACTCTTAGGCTATGGGATTGATGACCCTTCACCTTTGGTCTGAAGGTTTGTGAACCCGAAACTTTATCAAGTCTAGATGCATTAGTGAGCCCAATCTCATGAATCCATGTTAGATATCGCCTAGGATAGAGTCGACCTTAACCTAATTAGGAACACTAGGCAAGAAGGAAGGGATTCCACCCCTCTTTCCTTACTTCGCTTTCTTTTCACCTTTTATATCATCTAATTGCCCCAACATGTTACGTGTTATGTGTTGAACTAACATTTCCTTGTTTTCTCATCTTTTGCATTCACAATTGTTAGAAAATAAGAGATCTGACATGATCTTCTTTTAGAACCTGCCCTCATAGACAAGCTATTGAACGTTTAAAATTTTGATATATTGCATTTGTAGGTTAATAATTACACATCATTCTAGGCGCACCTTGGCATACGAAGGGTCCTTTAGGTTATGTTTCATTTCAAATTGCATATTTAATTGCTTTGATAAATTGGAATCATGCATCAACCTTGGAAAGGAATGCCGCATAGGGAATCTCACGATAGGAATAAGCCACCTTGTGCCTCGAATATGTAATCCAATAAGACTTGCACGTTTATATTTCTTGTACCGTTCAAAGGGGTAGTGCACAAGGTAAAGTCCAATCCGATCTTTTCGAAGATAATGAAGCAACTTTTGCTCATTAAAATATGAGCATCTAACAATCATTTTTGGACCATTGTAATATTGTTGGTAAAATTCCCTTGTGTAAAGGACATTAATTTGAAAAAATTCATAAATAATTGCTCATTGTTGGGACGTTAAATATATTGGGGCCAAATCTTGATTTTAGAAAGCTCATAGACTAATGCGTTGCAACAGAAATTTGTGAGTTTTAAAACTAACAATGGGTAAATAATTGAATTGATTTTGGAATAAATCATCAATTTCATTTAATCCATTTGAATCGATTATTTATTTTTTTTAATCCATTTGACCAATTTCATCCAATCCATTTAATCAATTCATTCATTTTTTGGACAATCCAGTCATTTTTGAATAAATAATTACCTCCATTTGATTAGTTCAATCACCCTTAGAGCAATTTTGTCATTTTTTTAATAAATCATTAATTCAATCCATTCATTCATTTTTAGGACAATTCAGTCAATTTTTGAATAAATCATCAAATTTATCCGACCCATTTGACCCGTTTAGGTTCACCGAATAAACTAGTCAAGATATTGCAATCCTTTCAAGAGTAGGCTCTTTCACACATTATTTTTTGTGTCGATCAGAGCAAACAATCCATTCGGACTTTGTCATCATTTTGTTAGGACAAATGTCTCTTCTCACTCCAATTAGTCAAAGTTTTCAAATTGCTTTTCACTCGAACCACAATAAGTTGATCGGACTCATTAGGTATTGTATGTGTCTACCCTAGAGGATTGCATTCACATGCTAGGCCAACCCTTGGCACAAAAGGGCTCCCCAATAGGACATGCATCCGAATTATTTTAATTTTAACTAACTCGCGTCTTTTGCGTTTTCTTTTTCTTTCTTTTTCGTCAATAGCGGGTCAAGAGAGGAATTTAAATAAGGTTTTTCCAAAATTTTCGGATAATTACAAACATAGTTACATAAAGATGCCCCATCATTACATGGTCACATAGCCGAGGTTCAAGAAATAGTGTAAACACGAGTATTCATCCTGAATCGTCTAGGGTGTTAAACAAATTTCAATGAGTTAAGCTTGGAGATGACTGCACAACGGCGTGAGATTGATCAGTTGGTTGCTGGTAGTAGTAGCGGTGTACAACATGATCCCTTACGTGCTGGTCAAGTTGGGCCGCAACCACTACCCCTACCCTATATTCAAACCTGTTTTTGCTCCACATTTTGTAAATCCACCTGAGATGGCTTTCACATATCCCACTCAGGGCCTATCACATACCTATACACCCAATATCCACGTCAATCCTCCTCACACTTAAAAAATTATGCAACTAGCCTTGGCTAGGTTGAAACGGTGCCTTGGATCTTATCCTTGCCTTCCCATTCTTCAAATGCGACTCCCGAACACTTTTCTCTTATTTTCGAAGATTTGGAGTCTTTTATAAAGGTTTTTTCCCTATTTTTTATTTAAAATTTATATTTTTAGGTGACTTTGTACACCTTAACTCAATACCAAGTGGTGACTCCTATTTTTCATTAAAAACCCTCTTTAAACTATTTTTTTGGGTCAAAAATCGTCGCACTTTAAGTCCCATTTGAGGCCCATTTATTTTTCTATAAAATAAAAATTGATTTTTAAGCAAAATTAAATCAAAAATTCATTTCTTTATCCATTTTTAATCAAAAGCTCAATTTTAACACAAAATAATTCAAAATCCATTTTTAGAAACTCATTTATTTTTCATTTAAAAATAGGGCGCGACAGTTTGGCGACTCCATTGGGAACTTAGAGAGTCCGAGCATTTGATTTAGTCAATTCTTTTCATCTTTTAACCTTTTTATATATTATATTTGGAGGTTTAGGGTTTCATTTTCCTTTTTTAGGATGTATTGCATCTAACACACAATCGTCTCAAATATCCAAGTATGCGATCGTTTATGTGTGTACGTTTCATTTGTGTTTGTATATCGCGTTTGTATTTTGAGTTGGGGGAATTAGTTACCCTAGAACTTTCACCCGCTTTTAGTGGTATTCAATCCTTCCCTCCAATAGGAGCACTTCATACGTGCATACGTTTTATTTTTATAAACCCTCATTTTTTTTTTTACTTTTAGTAGTTGTCTCACCACTCCACCCGTTAGGATTAGGATAGATCCACTTGGACATGTGGCCGTGGCACGACGTGCGCGCAGCAATGTCCTAGAGATCACTCGAACCAGCGACTCTTAGGTTTTGGGATTGATGACCCTTGACCTTTGGTCTGACGGTATGGGAACCTGAAACTTTATCAAGTTTAGATGCATTAGTGAGCCCAATCTCATGAATCCATGTGAGATATCGCCTAGGATAGAGTCGATCTTACCCTAATTAGGGACACTAGGCAAGAAGGAAGGGATTCCACCCCTCTTTCCTTTCTTCGCTTTCTTTTCGCCTTTTATATCATCTAATTGCCCCAATATGTTATGTGTTATGTGTTGAACTAACATTTTCTTGTTTTCTCATCTTTTACATTCACAATTGTTAGAAAATAAGAGATCTGACATGATCTTCTTTTAGAACCTACCCTCTTAGATAAGCTATTGAACGTTTAAAATTTCGATGGATTGCATTTGTAGGTTAATAATTGCACATCATTCTAGGCGCACCCTGGCATACGAAGGGTCCTTAAGGTTATGTTTCATTTCAAATTGCATATTTAATTGCTTTGATAAATTGGAATCATGCATCAACCTTAGAAAGGAATGCCGCATAGGGAATCTCACGATAGGAATAAGCCACCTTGTGTCTCGGATTTGTAATCCAATAAGACTTGCACGTTTATATTTCTTGTACCGTTCAAAGGGGTAGTGCACAAGGTAAAGTCGAATCCGATCTTTTCGAAGATAATGAAGCAACTTTTGCTCATTAAAATATGAGCATCTAACAATCATTTTTGGACCATTTTAATATTGTTGGTAAAATTCCCTTGTGTAAAGGACATTATTTTGAAAAAATTCATAAATAATTACTCATTGTTGGGAGGTTAAATATATTGGGGCCAAATCTTGATTTTAGAAAGCTCGTAGACTAATGCGTTGCAACAGAAATTTGTGAGTTTTAAAACTAACAATGGGCAAATAATTGAATTGATTTTGGAATAAACCATCAATTTCATTTAATCCATTTGAATCGATTATTTATTTTTTTAATCCATTTGACCAATTTCATCCTATCCATTTAATCAATTCATTCATTTTTAGGACAATCCAGTCATTTTTGAATAAATAATTAACTCCATTTGATTAGTTCATTCACTCTTAGAGCAATTTTGTCATTTTTTTAATAAATCATTAATTCAATCCATTCATTCATTTTTAGGACAATTCAGTCAATTTTTTAATAAATCATCAATTTTATCCGACCCATTTGACCCGTTTAGGTGCACCGAATAAACTAGTCGAGAGATTGCAATCCTTTCAAGAGTAGGCTCTTTCACACATTATTTTTTGTGTCGATCAAAGCAAGCAATCCATTCGGACTTTGTCCTCATTTTGTTAGGACAAATGTCTCTTCTCACTCCAATTGGTCAAAGTTTTCAAATTGCTTGTCACTCGAACCACAATAAGTTTATCGGACTCATTAGGTATTGTATGTGTCTACCCTAGAGGATTGCATTCCCATGCTAGGCCAACCATTGGCACAAAAGGGCTCCCCAATTGGACATGCATTCGAATTACTTTAATTTTTACTAACTCGCGTCTTTTTCTTTTTCTTTTTCTTTCTTTTTCGTGAACAGTTGGTCAAGAGAGGAATTTAAATGGGGTTTTTCCTAAATTTTTGGATAATTGCAAACATAGTTACATAAAGAAGCCCCATCATTACATGGTCACATAGCCGAGGTTCAAGAAATAGTGTAAACATGAGTACACATCCTGAATCGTCCAAGGTGTTAAACAAATTTCAATGAGTTAAGCATGGAGATGACTGCACAACGGCGCGTGATTGATTAGTTGGTTGCTGGTAGCAGCAGCGGTGTATGATCCCTTACGTGCTGGTCAAGTTGAGCCGCAACCACTATCCCTACCCTATATTCAAACCTGTTTTTTCTCCACATTTTGTAAATCCGCCTGAGGAGGCTTTCAAATATCCCACTCATGGCCTATCACATACCTACACACCCAATATCCACATCAATCTTCCTCACACTAAAAAAATCACACAACTAGCCTTGGCTAGGTTGAAACGGTCCCTTGTATCTTATTCTTGCCTTCCTTTTCTTCAAATGTGACTTCCAAACACTTTTCTCAAATTTTCGAAAACTTAGAATCAATTAAAAAGGGTTTTTTCTCTATTTTTTTTATTTAAAATTCATATTTTTAGGTGATTTAGTACACCTTAACTCAATACCAAGTGGCGACGCCTATTTTTCATTAAAAACCCTTTTTAAACTATTATTTTTGCGTAAAAATTCGTCGTACTTTAAGTCCCATTTTAGACACATTTATTTTTCTAAAAAAACAAAATTCATTTTTTAATCAAAATTAAATAAAAAATTCATTTCCTTATTCATTTTTTATCAAAAGCTCAATTTTCACACAAAATAAATCAAAATCCATTTTTAGAAACTCATTTATTTTTCATTTAAAAATGGGGCGCGACAGTTTGGCGACTCCACTGGGGACTTAGAGAGTTCGAGCATTTGATTTAGTCAATCCTTTTCTTCTTTTAACCTTTTTATATATTATATTTGGAGGTTTAGGGTTGCATTTTCCTATTTTAGAATTTAATGCATCAAACACACAATCGTCTTAAATATCCAAGTATGCGATCGTTTATGTGTTTACTTTTCATTTGTGTTTGTATATCGCGTTTGTATTTTGGGCGGGGGGAATTAGTCACCCTAGAACTTTCACCCGCTTTAAATGGTATTCAATCCTTCCCTCCAATAGGAGCACTTCATACGTACATACGTTTTACTTTTATAAACCCTCATTTTTTTTTTACTTTTAGTGGTTGTCACACCACTCCACCCGTTAGGATTAGGATAGATCCACTTGGACATGTGCCCGTGGCACGACATGCGTGTAACAATGTCCAATGGATCACTCGAACCACCGACACTTAGGCTTTGGGATTGATGACCCTTCGCCTTTGGTCGAAAGGCTTGTGGACCTGAAACTTTATCGAGTCTAGATACATTAGTGAGCCCAACTTCATGAATCCATGTTAGATATCGCCTAGGATAGAGTCGACCTTAACCTAATTAGGAACACTGGGCAAGAAGGAAGGGATTCCACCCCTCTTTCCTAACTTCGCTTTCTTTTCGCCTTCTATATCATCTAATTGCTCCAGCATGTTACGTGTTATGTGTTGAACTAACATTTCCTTGTTTTCTCGTCTTTTGCATTCACAATTGTTAGAAAATAAGAGATCTGATATGATCTTTTTTTAGAACCGACCTTCTTAGATAGGATATTGCACGTTTAAAATTTCGATGTATTGCATTTGTAGGTTAATAATTGCACATCATTATAGGCTCACCCTGGCATACGAAGGGTTCTTTAGGTTATGTTTCATTTTAAATTGCATATTTAATTGCTTTGATAAATTGGAATCATGCATCAACCTTAGAAGGGAATGCCACATAGGAAATCGCACGATAGGAATAAGCCACCTTGTGTCTCGGATATGTAATCCAATGAGACTTACACGCTTATATTTCTTGCACCGTTCAAAGGGGTAGTGCACAAGGTAAGGTGGAATCCGATCTTTTCGATGATAATGAAGCAACTGTAGCACATTAAAATATGAGTATCTAACAATCATTTTTTGACCATTTTAACATAGTTGGTAAAATTCCCTTGTGTAAAGGACATTAATTTGAAAAAATTCATAAATAATTCCTCATTGTTGGGACGTTAAATATATTGATGCCAAATCTTGATTTTAGAAGGCTTATAGACTAATGCGTTGCAACAAATATTTGTGAGTTTTAAAACTACCAATGGATAGACAATTCAATTGATTTTGGAATATACCATCAATTTCATTTAATCCATTTGAATCGATTATTTATTTTTTTAATCCATTTGACCAATTTCATCCAATGCATTTAATCAATTCATTCATTTGTTGGACAATCCAGTCATTTTTGAATAAATAATTAACTCCATTTGATTAGTTCATTCTTGCTTAGAGCAATTTAGTTATTTTTTAATAAATCATTAATTCAATCCATTCATTCATTTTTAGGACAATTCAGTCAATTTTTGAATAAATCATCAGTTTTATCCGACCCATTTGACCCGTTTAGATTCATTGAATAAACTAGTTGAGACATTGCAATCCTTTCAAGAGTAGGCTCTTACGCACGTCATTTTATGTGTCGATGAAAGCAAGCAATCCATTCGGATTTTGTCCCCATTTTGTTAGGACAAATGTCTCTTCTCACTCCAATTGGTCAAAGTTTTCAAATTGCCTTTCACTCGAATTACAATAAGTTGATCGGATTCGTCAGGTATTGTATGTGCCTATCTTAGAGGATTGCATTGTCATGCTAGGCCAACCCTTGGCACAAAAGGGCTCCCCAATAGGACATGTATCCGAATTACTTTAATTTTTACTAACTCGAGTCTTTTACTTTTACTTTTTCTTTCTTTTTCATCAACAGCTGGTCAAGAGAGGAATTTAAATAGGATTTTTCCTAAATTTTTGGATAATTGCAAACATAGTTACATAAAGAAGCCCCATTATTACATGGTCACATAGCCGAGGTTCAAGAAATAGTGTAAATATGAGTACACATCCTAAATCGTCTAAGGTGTTAAACAAATTTCAATGAGTTAAACATGGAGATGACTGCACAACGGCGCGTGATTAATCAGTTGGTTGCTGGTAGCAGTAGCGTTGTACAATATGATCCCTTACGTGCTGGTCAAGTTGAGCCACAACCACTACCCCTACCCTATATTCAAACTTGTTTTTGCTTCACATTTTGTAAATCCATCAGAGGAGGCTTTCACATATCCCACTCATGGCCTATCACATACCTATACACCCAATATCCACATCAATCCTTCTCACACTCAAAAAATCACGCAAATAGCCTTGGTTAGTGATGAGCAACCCTAGGGGCTGATCCTCCTAGACCCTCCCAACCTTGTAATTATCAGAGTTGGATCTTTTCTCCCAATAGAAATTGAACTCGATTGTTCTCATGGACTCAAGACCTCTGACACATAAAGGCATTCAACAACCTTAAGCAAATAAAGATGGATGAAGAGATACCACGATTAGGGAACAAACTAATCGATAAAGTCTGATTTGAATCCTAAGCTATGAACTCAAGAATTCAAGAGTAAGTTCGATTAAGAACTTGAAGGAAAATTCCTCACATTTTCTGGTTGTAATAATCTCCTTTTTTACTCACACAAGAGGTGCCTTTTATAGGCCAGAACTAGGGTAAATCCATTTGGAGTAAGGATTGATAATCTACCTACAATGTAGGAGCGGCTCCTACATTCCAGCCAGGAATTCGGTCAGAATGCGGCCCACTTAAAGAGCTTTAAGGCTTCCCGATAAGATCTAATAATTAATAAAACTTACTAACGGATTAAAACTCAAGGACAACATGTCCTTTGTACGATTAACAACTACTAAACTAGGCAGCTTTAAAACAACTACTAACTAATCTACCAAGTAGGAGATCATTCTTGCACTTCAAATGTACAAGTGAGCAAGGTAACTTCATGGTCCATCAATTCTTCAAACTTAGCATGCTCCTTGCTTGTATGGTGAATAATCAAGGCTCTTAAAGCTTCCTTCACCTTCTTGGATCTTAATCTTGTCATTGGACCACCAATGTTAACCAAAGGATCCTTGACCCAAAATTGAAGTTGATGCACACCGTATCCGCATCATTCCCTCTTTTCTCGAAAAGATTCGTCCTCGAATCTTCAAAGTCTCCTCTTGAAAGTGATTTGTCCACAAATCGATGGTGCGCTTAAAGGACAGCAATGTTGGAAATAGATGAATGACTACGAGCCATGTTGCATGTCGTTTGGTCAGTTTCCGGAAGCTCTCAAACAAGGACATGCGCCAAGGTAGGAAAGAGCTTGTGTAAGGTGTGTGAAAATCCCAAGTGGCAATCCAAAACTCTCTAATTAGCCTTTGGTCATGAATCTTCACATTGACACCTTGATTGTGCAAAGGTGTAAAATCCAGCACTAGTTGACATTGATTTGAATCATCTTGCATGGATAAATTGGGAGTAACTTGTTGCATGGATGAGCCACTAAACAACTCGTGGAGGACAGCTTTGGGATCTTGCGTGACATACAATTTCTCATCTTCCAACATATAAGGTAGCAAACAATTGAATTCCACTTCATGAGGGTTACTCGAACTAGCACAAGTTGAAGTTGACAAATTGAGAACTTGGCCACCAGCCTTTGGCTATGTGAATAAGTATGAAAGATCACCACTTTTAGTTGGAATAAGCACGAAATCAGGTTGTAAGTCTTTAATCAAAACTGAAAAATTTTGGACAGCTTTACAACCTACAAAAACAAAATAACCTTCAACTTGAAACAAATTAGAAATTGGGTAAAGAAGTAATGGTACATCATCAACTAAATGGTAAGAAGGTATAGAACAAGTTTTAAGTGTGAATACTCCCTTTGCCACTTCATTATTCCTTCCACCAATTGATTCAACTTGAGAAGGCATTGCTAGCCTTTTACACTTTCCTTCAAAATCTGCATAAGAAATACAAGTGTTAAGATAGAAATTATACTCAAAAGAAGGTAAAGATGAAGAATGAACCATAGGTAGTAAATGAGAGTCAAAGTTTGGAATTCTCCCTTCATGGTTGGTTTGAATTGATTTCCCTTTGGTATGGACAGATTTGAATTGAAATTGTTCCATGGGGTGATCCCAAATAGATTTAATTCCTAAAAGACAAACTCCATGGAAACTAGTGAATTGTACAAGTGACTTTAGAATGGAGGATGGCATGACTAACTTCACTTGACTTTGCTTAATCTGCACAAATGAAGAAACACTAAATAAAGCAAAGGTAAGTTCGTTAGGAAAACAATAAGCCCTCACATTTTTGTTCAAATTCAACTCACTTTCTCTTTTTTCTTCCTTTTTACCACTCATCTCATCAGATTTTTCCATCTCTTTATCTAGCTTAACGCTCTCAATTGTTTTCTCATTATCAACCTCCTCAACAAATGGTTCAATAGGATGAGATACTCCTTTGTTGGGAATGTGACGGCCCCACCTCTCCCTAGGGCATACCCCAGGGTTCGGCGGGTCGCCTGTCCAGCTCTCGCTGGGACTCAGAGGCAAAAGCAAATAAAAGCTATTCACACAACAAAAGAGTACTATTTACATTATATACATCGGCAAAAGAGTTCTATTTACATCCCCAAAAGTAACTACTCAAACCATTACATGTGATTATAACCAAAACCAAAGAGTAGACCCTAAGAAGGGGCCCTTACACGGACCACCATAATAGGAAAAACATTTTAACTATTCAGTGATTACAAACAAAACTTAACTATACTAGTGATGGTGCCAAAATTTCCCCGCGTCGGCCCTGCTAAGGAAAACAAAAGAGAAGGAGTAAGCTAGAAGCTTAGTGGTTAACCAGGGGTAAAAATGTAATTTTTACATGTCAACATTTGACCAGTGAGAGCAAAGCAAAAGCAAAAAATAACACCACATGGTAAGGATACGGGTGGGCCCCAAGCCAACTCATTTGTCGAGCTCGATCGCTGGTTGACCCTTGAGAACCTGAGCTACACAGCTCGCTTCTCTTAAAAAATCCCAGATAAAGAGACCATGAGGCTCAGCCCAAGTCACGAGCAATAAATGCTCTAAAATATTTTTCAAGCAATAAATGCTCTCAAAAATCGTAGTTCAAGTAATAAATGCTCTGGTTCAAGCAATAAATGCTCTCAAATTGCGTCACAAGCAATAAATGCTCCGCAAATGTTTCACAAGCAATGAATGCTCTATAACAAATTACAAAAATCATATTTCACAGGTATTAATAGCAACTAATGGGGTTTAGATCGAGTGCGATAAAGTACACCCTCGCCTAAGTGCCCATTCATAGTAAATTCATCTTAGTATTGAGTTACACAGAAATCCTGATTACTCACCTAAAGAGCAAGTATAACGAGAGAAAGTACGGAAATGAATTCAAGTCGCCAGCTAGTGGGCCCCACCGGCTCCGTCTAGCCCGCTATCGCCTGTAGCAGAAGGTTGAGCCATATTATCACACAAACAACTACTAAAGTACGCAAATTAAGCAAAACGGCAAAATCGGCACATACGAGTGCGGAAACGGCATACGGAAATCGGAAATGATAACCTAATCGCTTTGCCGTCAAAACTGTTTTGAGTCTAACTGAGGCTACGAGTGTCGGATCAAGGTACATGAGGTGCTGTTACGAAGCTAAGAGGAAGGGTTACAGTTTTCATGAAGACACCTCAATCCGAATCTAAACGGAAATAGGTCAAAAGTACGGAAAACCGTTCCAGAAATTCTCACTCTAGAGTAACGAATAGGGTATGTTTCCTGGACCATAACTCCCAGCTCACAAATCCAAATCAGGAAATTCGAAAGGCATTAGAAAGCTGAGACATAAGGCTAAAACTTTGATGTTTTGGCCAAGACCTGAATCCACTCAGAACAGAACGAATTTGAGTGTCAAAGTACCCGTCAGAACTGTCTAGATACAAGGCAGTTCTGACGATCGATCTTGTTTTGGTCATAACAGGAGCTACGGAACTCGGATTTTAACGTACTTTATACCGTTTCGAAGCCAAAATCAAGATCTACATTTCTTATAAAGAAGTCAAAACCCAGATCGTACGGGATCAAAACGGAAAAACGCACGGTCAGAGGCTAATTTCAAAACGTAGCACAAACTAATGTCTAAAATAGGCCTGAGTTTTTTGTCTATAACTCAGGATACACTAATCTGTTTGACCTGAAATTTATCAGTCATAATCAGGACTTAAGGGGCTACAATGTTGAAGAAGGTAACTTTGTCCAGTTTTGAGTGTAACAGGGTAAAAAATGCAAGATACTATACCAGAACCGGAAAAACAGATTCACATAACGCATTCTGCTACAAACAGTATAACTCAGCCTACTTAAGTCCAAATCTAGAAATTCCAAAGCCATCCGAAAGCTTAGAAATAGGGTTACATTTCATCAGAAGACCTTAACAACCAATTCCGAAGCAATTCCAGTCAAAACAACCAATTACAGGCGCAATTCTTACATTCGGGTAAAACCAGGACAGCAAGGGTAATTTTGACTTTTCTCATTCTACGCTACTCTGATTGACCTGAAATTTTGGAAGCTTCTCTAAAATATCATTCCTTACAACTTTTATGTTTTGTTCTAAGGCCAATTCGGCCTCTAACCAGGTGCTACAGTGCCAGGCAGAATTGGGGAAAAAATGAAACCCTAACTGGAAATTTTTGCATTCAAGCCAGAAATTTTCCACTAAAACACCTCTTTAGCTATCACAAGTCATTAATTTAACATAATCAAGAACAAAGAAAGGATGGCTAGACATGATACCTTCAAATATCAAGAAAGGTGATGACTTGGGGATTTTTCTTCCAAAACAACTCCACCAAGAGCTTCAATCTTCCTTAGCTAGCAAGTTTTATGGAGTGATTTGCAATTTAATCGGTTGGAACTCAAGATTTGGACAAGAAATTGAAGTGCAAGATGATGGATTTTCTCTCTCTTTTTCTCTCAAAATTTCGTCCAAGACAAGCTAAAATGGAGAGAAATTGGGTCCAAATTGGTTTTAGTAAAGTTAGAAAAGTCTTGGTCAAAAGTCAAGGTCCAATGGTTTTGTGACAAATGGTCCTTTAGGGTTTTAATTTTATCTTTTTGTCTCTCCAATAATAATCCATCTATGTAACATCTAATTATCTCTTAACACCTTGTAAAATAATCACAGTATCCCAAACTTAACCTAATTGGCCGAATTTTTCCGAACTTTCCGCACTAGCGGGTCCCACGTCCGGTATGTGCTCTTAATTTCTCAAAACCCAACCGATACTAGAAAAATCATTTAAAAACTATATTTACTCCATAAAATTATCTAGAAATTTTCCGATAAGGAAATTATAGAAAACGTGCGATTACATAAAATAAAACCCTAAAAAAATACGAAAATTTCTGGTTCTCGCACTTATTTTTTCGGGGAGTCACAACCTCCTCCTCTTAGAAGAATTTCGTCCTCGAAAATCATACCTTTGATGTCCCTGATCGGTCTAGAAATGTTTCCCCTCGTCCCTGATTTATTTCCTCCCCTCGACTTCTGAGGGCACTGAGCAACTAGGTGTTCATTGCTACCACATCGGAAACATCGCCGATTTTTCTCTTTCTTCCGTATGGTTAGTGGCCCCACAAACATCACATACTCTTCAGGTTCCGAACATCGATTCCCCATGTGAGACACCACTTTGGGGCCCTTTTCCTGCCTGATCTTCCTTTATTTTACCTTGATTCGGAGTCCCCACTGGTCATGTACCACCGACTTCCTTACTTCTCTTACTAGGCGGCTCGCTTCCCGAGCTTTGCCCACCAATGTAGGTGTAGGTGTCAGATGGTGTCCTCTTCTTGTCACGGAAAGCTTTCACTTGACTCCTTGCCATCTCTATTCGCTGTGCCTTTTCCAGAGTCTGGCTGAATGTATCCAACTGGGCAGCCGCCAGTGCCTCTTGTATTTCCACGTTTAACCCCTGGACAAACCGACGAATTCTCTTTCGGTCAGTTAGTACTAACTCTGGAGCAAAACGGGAGAGTTTGGTAAACTGTGTCTCGTACTCTGCCACACTTAACGGCCCTTGACGCAAGCGGATAAAGTCCTCTTCCCGCCTTTCTTGAACAATCGGTGGCAAATACTTCTCGTTAAACTCACGGGTGAAATTGACCCAAGTCCAGGGGGTCTGCCCTCGTTCCCACTTAGCCTTTATTACATTCCACCATGCTCGGGCTGGTCCCTCAAATTGAAAGACAGCAAAAGATACCTGCCGTTCCTCTGAATACCCAAGCGCAGCAAATATATCCATCATGCGGTCCATCCATCTCTCAGCTAAGTCAGGACTAGGTTCACCTATGAATTTCGGGGGTGCAAATTTTTGGAACCGTTCGAGGGCACGGTCCACTCCTTCGTGATTGCCCGGATTATTTCCAGGGTTTCCGGCATTATTCCCATAACCCTACCCCTGTTGGTCCACCATTCGTGCCAGCAAATCTGTCATCTGTTGTATGGCTGTAGCTACTTGGTTATCAGCTTGGTGGTTCGAAATTTCATTTTCTACTCTTTCGGGTTCTGGTCTCCGTCCCCTACTTTTTCCTCGGCCTCGGCTTCGTCCCCTACCTCCACTGCGGCCACCGTCTTCCATTTGTTTTGAAACTTTATCATATAAAACACCATATAAAACACACTAAATGATCAAACTTTTTGGACATGCATATACAGGTTTATGCCAAAGATATGCACAAATTAGCCAAAATGCAGTTAGTACCAAAACACTAAACATATCGATTTCAAAACAAATCAACAGGACAACAAAGTAATTCAAGTCAACGGCCCTAACGCAACTCCTTTGCGGGGCCCACCTAATCCACCAACACCGCCCCGGCGGCCCTAGGGTGTAAACCTAAAGAATACGTCCAAATAGTTAACTGCAATTGTGAGGACCTAGTCCGTTCATACGTTGAGATTAGGGTTATTCATTATTTTGTACGGTTAAATTAAGGTTTTAGGGCTAAGGAGAAACCCTAATCTCGGCCAAGATTGAAAACCCTAACTTTGCTTACGATAAAATCCTAGTTTATGCGGTATTCTAGTGTGTGTTTTGGCACAAGAAAAAAAATAGGATTCGTTATAGTTTACAGAGGTTTAACAAGTTTGAAAATGGTTAGTAAACTCTGGATTAGTAAACCTCTAGTGTCACAATGTTAGAAAGCTTAAGTGGAGTTATATTTATCGCCCGTCCTTTTCTACATTTTCTTTATTAGAAAATTCCCTAGATAATTTTTATTGAGTAAATAGAGTTTTTAGATGATTTTTCTAGGATTAGTTTGTTTTTGAGAAATTAAGAACGTATATCGGAAGTGGGACCCGCTAGTGCGAAAAGTTCGGAAAAATTCGGTCAATTAGGTTAAATTCCGGATACTGTGTAAAATTTATCGGGTGTTAAGAGATAAGTAGAGAGTGAGATATGATTGATGTGAGAGAGAAAAGAAAGGATAGGAATGCATTAATGGTGGTGACAAGTGTCACCATTTCATTGGAGAAGACTTAAGAATTACTATTCACTTTCTTGACTTTTTGACCAAAGGTTAAATATCCAAAAATTTCACAAAATTCACCATTTTTCTCCTCCTTATGGCCGGCCCTCTCTAAGCAAGAAGAAAGACAAAACTCTTCAACATTCTAGCAAACTTCTAGCTCAAATCAACTAAACCACTTACTTAACTTGGTTTTCACTCCATAAAATTCTTCCTTCTAGTGCTAGTAAGTTGTTTGGTGAACTTTGTTTGAAGGACTAAGGTGCACAACATCTTCCTCTCTCTTGGTTTTTGGTAAGTGAAGCTTGAAACATCCTACTACACCTAATGATGCTTATGTTGTGCTTATTAGTGATAAGAGTGCTGAAATTTCTGGTTTTTATCTTGGTTTGAATTGATTTGGTGAAGTTTTCCATTTTATGATGATTTTTCTGGTTTAATTGGATTATTATGGTGTGGTTGTTTGTGATGATTGGCAATGGACTATAATGGCTCTAGTGGATGTGAAATGTGGATAAATGCAACCAATTTTGGATTTGGTGTGAAAATTGCAAAGCTAGGGTTCTTAAATCCCCAATTCTGTCCGGTTTTGGATCATAGGGTTAGAGGCCGAATTTGACTTTGCTCAAAACATGAAAGTTGTAGGTATTGATGTGATTGAGATGCCTGCAAAATTTCAGGTCATTTGGATTAATGTAGAATGAGTTATGACGAACTTACTGTAGCTGTTCTGCTTTGGACAGAATGCGAAAACTGTACTGGTAATTGGCCATTTTGACTGGAATTGCTTTGGATTTGGATGTTGGTGTCTTCTGATGAAATGTAGCAGGATGTCTTAGCTAACATATACCTTTGGAATTTTGGCATTTGGACTTGTATAGACTAAGTTATAGTAATTACAGTTTTGTGTGATTTGCAAACCTGTTTTGGTAATTCTGGTATAGTATTTGGCATTTTCGACCTAGTTAAGCTAGGAACTGGATTGAGTGACCTTCTACATTGTTGTAACCCTGTTTCATAGCTTCGAAACGGTGGGTCTTACACCCCCATCCGATAATCGTAGTGAATTTGGTGCCATTACCGCATATTGAGGTCAAATACAGTTTGTGATTATGGTACGTTTTTGGAAAGTTTATGGCTGGAACTTTGGCTTCACATTTGACTGAGTTACAAGCTGTTTGGGCTTCCGACCAAAACATCAAACTTATAGCCCTATATCAGGGCTTTCTAACGCCCTTGGAATTTCATGAATCGGATTTATAAAACCTGAGATATAGCCGAGCAAACAAGGCCTGCCCGTGAAAATGACCAGAAATCTGTTTTGGTCCTGATGACCAATTTCCGTTCCGAATTTGGATTGCCGACCTTCATGAAAGTTGTTCCATTTGGAATGAACTATCTAACTGCCAATTTTCAGCTCTTTTGACCATGTGTAGCATAGAAAACAGTTAGCACTCAAAACTGACCATTTGTGCATTGGCCAGATTTCGTAAGTGATTGTGTTTGGTTTATTTGGGACTAAAGCCTCCAGTTTCAGTTCTGGATGTCTTCATAACAGTTGTTGTTCATCCTTTAAGCTTCGATATGGCGTCTCATATGCCTTAATCCGATATTCGTAGCTCAACTTATGAGTAAACTAGAAACGAGTGTCAAATCTGCCGTTTCCGTTTCCGTCTGTCATATTTACGTGCGCGCGTGTTGTTTTGCCGTTTTGCTTGTTTTGGGCATGTTAGTGGCCGTTTGTGATAAAATCTTCCATTTCAGACAGCGGTGAGCTAGGCGGAGCCGGTGGGGCCCACTACTAGCGAACGCGCGAAGCGATTTTGCTTTAGTACTACTTTCGGTATTTTGGGTAAGTATTCAGGCCGGTTTGGTGTGTTTTCTTTGCTATGTGTTTGAGATATGTGAAAAGGGCACTTAGGCGAGGGTGTACTTTATCGCACTCGACCTAAACTCTAATTTGAATGTATAATTGTACTTGGCATATGTATATGAACCTTTTGGAACCAAAACCCTTGAGCTTGTGGCTCGGGGCGACTTTCGAATAAAGTTTGTGAAGTTTGCAAAGTTTGTGATTTTGAATAATTTTGTGAAGTTTGTGAGTTTGGGGCGAACTCTTGACCTGGTTGGACTATTCGAGCCGGTTAGGGCTTGGTCGAAGGCAGTCCAACTTAGTCTGAGGTCACCAAGTTTGTAGGTTCATTTTATGAACCAATTTTGTGAATCCGGTTCACCGAGAAGGTGACCAAGTTTGTGACCCGAGCTTGTGACTCAAGCTCAAGTTTGTGATTTCGTTCGCCCGGGCAAGTTTGTGAGGTGACTGGCCAGTGAGGGTGATAAGGTGTCGGTGGGTGTACAAGTGAAGTTCTACGGACTATTATTTGCAGTCGACGGAGTGTCGGCAGGAGATCACGCATGGCACATGAGTTGGCTTTGGAGCCACCTGTATCCTTATTATGTGATGTTACTTTTCTGCTTTTGCTTTACTCTTATTGTGTAACTGTTACGTGAAATTTATGCTTTCGCCCCTGTTTACTTACTAAGCATATAGCTTACCCCATTCCTTTTGTTTTCCTTAGCAGGGGCCGACGCGGGTACGTTTGGGCACTTACACTAGTATAGTATAGTTAGACTTGCTTGTAATAGCGGACAATTAGGATGTTTGTTTTTATTGTGGTGGTTTGTATAAGGACCCTTCTTAGGGTCTACCTTTTGGTTTTGGCTGTAATTATAAGGATGTAATAGTTTGAGCAGGTACTTTTGGGGAAACGTACTTATAACTCTTTTGGGGTTGTATATAGTACTCTTTTGAATTTTCTGGCTTTTAGTGTTTTAAGTTTCGAGTCCTGGCGCGAGCTAGGCAGGCGGCCCGCCGATACCCTAGGGTTCGCCCTTGGGAGAAGTGGGGTCGTCACAACAATCTTAAGTAAGAACCAAGTCGATTCACACCGGGACTGGCCATCTCCAAGTGCAATCAACTTAATCCCCACTTTGCCTTATGGGAAAATTACAAAAGTCCAATATCAAAAGCCTAGCATTCAATATTTACCTTAATAGCCAAATACCCCACAGTCCGACATCCTAAACTTCAAGCCTAGGACACACTATAGAGATCTGAAACCTAAGCTCTGATACTACCTGTGACGGCCCCACCTCTCCCTAGGGCGTACCCCAGGGTTCGGCGGGTCGCCTGCCCAGCTCTCGCTGGGACTCAGAGGCAAAAGCAAATAAAAGCTATTCACACGACAAAAGAGTACTATTTACATTATATACATCGGCAAAAGAGTTCTATTTACATCCCCAAAAGTAACTACTCAAACCATTACATGTGATTATAACCAAAACCAAAGAGTAGACCCTAAGAAGGGGCCCTTACACGGACCACATAATAGGAAAAACATTTTAACTATTCGGTGATTACAAACAAAACTTAACTATACTAGTGATGGTGCCAAAATTTCCCCGCGTCGGCCCTGCTAAGGAAAACAAAAGAGAAGGAGTAAGCTAGAAGCTTAGTGGTTAACTAGGGGTAAAAATGTAACTTTTACATGTCAACATTTGACCAGTGAGAGCAAAGCAAAAGCAGAAAAATAACACAACATGGTAAGGACACGGGTGGGCCCCAAGCCAACTCATTTGTCGAGCTTGATCACTGGTTGACCCTTGAGATCCTGAGCTACACTGCTGCCTTCTCTTAAAGAATCCCAGATAAAGAGACCATGAGGCTCAGCCCAAGTCACGAGCAATAAATGCTCTAAAATATTTTTCAAGCAATAAATGCTCTCAAATTGTAGTTCAAGCAATAAATGCTCTCAAGCAATAAATGCTCTGGTTCAAGCAATAAATGCTCTCAAATTGCGTCACAAGCAATAAATGCTCCGCAAATGTTTCACAAGCAATGAATGCTCTATAACAAATTACAAAAATCATATTTCACAGGTATTAATAGCAACTAATGGGGTTTAGATCGAGTGCGATAAAGTACACCCTCGCCTAAGTGCCCATTCATAGTAAATTCATCTTAGTATTGAGTTACACAGAAATCCTGATTACTCACCTAAAGAGCAAGTATAACGAGAGAAAGTACGGAAATGAATTCAAGTCGCCAGCTAGTGGGCCCCACCGGCTCCGTCTAGCCCGCTATCGCCTGTAGCAGAAGGTTGAGCCATATTATCACACAAACAACTACTAAAGTATGCAAATTAAGTAAAATGGCAAAATCGGCACATACGAGTGCGGAAACGGCATACGGAAATCGGAAATGATAACCTAATTGCTTTGCCGTCAAAACTGTTTTGAGTCTAATTGAGGCTACGAGTGTCGGATCTAGTTACATGAGGTACTGCTACGAAGCTAAGAGGAAGGGTTACAGTTTTCATGAAGACACCTCAATCCGAATCTAAACGGAAATAGGTCGAAAGTACGGAAAACCGTTCCAGAAATTTGCACTCTAGAGTAACGAACAGGGTATGTTTGCTGGACCATAACTCCCAGTTCACAAATCCAAATCAGGAAATTCGAAAGGCATTAGAAAGCTGAGACATAAGGCTAAAACTTTGATGTTTTGGCCAAGACCTGAATCCACTCAGAACAGAACGAAATTTGAGTGTCAAAGTACCCGTCAGAACTGTCCAGATACAAGGCAGTTTTGACGATCGATCTTGTTTTGGTCATAATAGGAGCTACGGAACTCGGATTTTAACGCACTTTATACCGTTTCGAACCCAAAACCAAGATCTACATTTCTTATAAAGGAGTCAAAACCCAGATCGTACGGGATCAAAACGGAAAAACGCACAGTCAGAGGCTGATTTCAAAACGTCGCACAAACTAATGTCTAAAATAGGCCTGAGTATTTTGTCTATAACTCAGGATACACTAATCCGTATGACCTGAAATTTTACAGTCATAATCAGGACTTAAGGGGCTACAATGTTGAAGAAGGAAACTTTGTCCAGTTTTGAGTGTAACAAGGTAAAAAATGCAAGATACCATACCAGAATCGGAAAAACAGATTCACATAACGTATTCTGCTGTAAACAGCATAACTCAGCCTACTTAAGCCCAAATCCAGAAATTCCAAAGCCATCCGAAAGCTTAGAAATAGGGCTACATTTCATCAGAAGACCTTAACAACCAATTTCGAAGCAATTCCAGCCAAAACAACCAATTACAGGCGCAATTCTTACATTCGGGTAAAACCAGGACATCAAGGGTAATTTCGACTTTTCTCATTCTACGCTACTCTGATTGACCTTAGATTTTGTAGGCTTCTCTAAAATATCATTCCCTACAACTTTTATGTTTTGTGCTAAGGCTAATTCGGCCTCTAACTAGGTGCTACTGTGCCAGGCAGAATTGGGGAAAAAATGAAACCCTAACTGGAAATTTTTGCATTCAAGCCAGAAATTTTCCACTAAAACACCTCTTTAGCTATCACAAGTCATTAATTTAACATAATCAAGAACAAAGGAAGGATGGCTAGACATGATACCTTCAAATATCAAGAAAGGTGATGACTTAGGGATTTTTCTTCCAAAACAACTCCACCAAGAGCTTCAATCTTCCTTAGCTAGCAAGTTTTATGGAGTGATTTGCAATTTAATCGGTTGGAACTCAAGATTTGGACAAGAAATTGAAGTGCAAGATGATGGATTTTCTCTCTCTTTTTCTCTCAAAATTTCGTCCAAGACAAGCTAAAATGGAGAGAAATTGGGTCCAAATTGGTTTTAGTAAAGTTAGAAAAGTCTTGGTCAAAAGCCAAGGTCCAATGGTTTTGTGACAAATGGTCCTTTAGGGTTTTAATTTTATCTTTTTGTCTCTCCAATAATAATCTATCTGTGTAACATCTAATTATCTCTTAGCACCTTGTAAAATAATCACAGTATCCCAAACTTAACCTAATTGGCCGAATTTTCCGAACTTTCCGCACTAGCGGGTCCCACGTCCGGTATGTGCTCTTAATTTCTCAAAACCCAACCGATACTAGAAAAATCATTTAAAAACTATATTTACTCCATAAAATTATCTAGATATTTTCCGATAAGGAAATTATAGAAAACGTGCGGTTAAATAAAATAAAACCCTAAAAAAAATACGAAAATTTCGGGTTCTCGCACTTATTCTTTCGGGGCGTCACAGGGAATAGGGTCAGCTACCTCCTTCTTAGAAAACTCACTTTGATAGCATCCATTTGACTCCATTTGTTTTTGGTGTAGAAGACATTGATATGTCTCCCAAAATGACTCCTCATGAGGTGATTTAACTCTAGGTTTAGGCCGAGAAAATGTTGAATGAACTTTCTTATCACCTCTTACATAAACCGGCTTTAAAGAGGTAGATTGCATGGAACCCCTCCTCTTGAGAGATTCGTTCTCTCGCTGGGGTTTATGTTTGTGTTCCATCACTTCCCTTTGGTTTTTCCTTGATCGAAATGAGGTGTTGGAATGATATCCCTCATCATCTGTGTAGACACCAAATTTTGAATTAATTGGTATGCTTTGTTTTAGTGATAATTCTTATCGGTTGATTGGTGTTTAGATGGTTTGCATTTTAGTTCATTATTGTTTGTGTTATTTTATTTTAGTTTTATTCACTTTTTAGTTTTTAGTTGTTTTTGTAGTTTTTATTTTGTAAGTTTTAGCGTAGAATTTTTAGAAAAAAAAGAAAAAAAAGTGAAAAATAAAAAGAAGGAGAAAAAGAGGAAAAGAAAAGGAAAAAACATGGTTTAATGCATATTGGCTTATCTTTGAAAAAAAAAATGAAAAAAGTTTGAAAATTGAAAAAAAGGGAAAAGAAGAGCTTTTTAATGTTATTTACTTCTTGATACATTTTAATTATTTTTATTTTTCAAAGAAAAGAAAAGCGTTCAAAAAAAGAAATATATATATGTTTAGTCGTTTTAGATGTGGTTTCTTTAAAAGTTTAAAATTGGAAAAATGAAGAAAAAGAGAAAAGTGCCGAAAATGGAAAAGGAAAATCGATAAAAAATGGAAGTTGTAATTTGTGGTTTTTAGTTCATTTATTTTCCATTCAATGTTAATTAAATTGTTTTGTTATTTGTTCTTATTATTATTATCAATTTCTGTTTTAAAAAAAAAAAAAGGAAAAAAAAAACATTTTCCAGTCGCGGCAAGCTGCAAGCGCAGCTTGCACAGAAGGGCCTGAGGGGTTTCGGCTGCAAATGGTTGAAAAGGGTAGCTAGGTTTCTAGGTTTTCTAACCTATAAAAGCCACGGAAAGGGGCAGCCGCAGGGAAGAGAAAAAAAAAGGGAGAGTGACGGGATAGAGAAGAAAAGAAAAACAAACAAGCTGAAGGAGGGAGCTTCTGGGGTTTTGGAAAAGACAAGCACCGAGGAGAGGTTTTGGGGAGGCATCAAGCTAACAAAAACAGGAGGGAACCAGGAGAAGGGTTAAAGAAAAAGAGAGCTTTGTGAGGCAGGGTACAAAAGAAAGACAGAGCAATCATCATTCATCGCCGCCACCTCTGAATCAACCGTCACTGCAGCGAAGCCCGCTGGAATAGCACCGGCTTCAGTTGATTTCTTCTGATTTCTGGGGAGTACGATTGCTGCCTTGCGGATTCCTGCTGAGGATTCAAGTCCAGAAGAAGTGAAGCAGGTAATATTCCACTTTCTTTCCCGTTGTCTCAAGTTTCAGATGGAACCAAATCTGTTAAGTTGAAATCTGGTCCTTTGATTCATTTGATGAGTCTCCGCTAAACCAAATGCATCATCCTTGCGTCTGATTGGGTTGAAACTAGATACTCATGGTTGCTGTTTGCTTGCCCTTTCTCCCTTGTTTGATAGTTTTGTTTGGTGGCTTAGCTGAGTTTTGCCGGCTCATGTTGTAGCTTATTGCCATTTTCGTGCTGTTTTCTTGTCATTCATACTGCTGCAATTGTGGTAGTTTAGTTGAGCTTTCTTTTGGGTCACTCTGTTGATGGTTAGCTCTGGCTAGAATGGCATGCTTGATTCTCTTTCTTGCCCTATGATTGAGCATTCAATAGATCTGAGTAGCTGGAAGTTGCGAAAATACTGGACACAAGTTTTGCAGAAAGTTTTTTTCCAGCTTCGCATGCCTCTCTTTTCCTGATTTTTGTATTTAAGCATGAGAGTTTTCTGGTCAAAAGTGAAGAAAGGCTGGTTGTCTTGATAGCTTTGGTCCAAGTAGTTGTTAATCGGGACATTAGTTTGGGTTTGTCTAAGGGGAAAGCTGCAAATTCGCAGCAGGAGGTGCGAAGCTGCAGATGAAACTTTCACTGCATTTTTTCCTTTCTTTCTTTTGCTGTCGGTCATACCAGATTTGCGTGTTTCTTGTTCTGGAATTTTGTTTATCAGATTTGAGATAGTTGATTCTCTGGTTAGAAGGTTTGTTTCGTTAGGATGACATGCCATAGTTTCCTACTTTGCTCTGTTGATGTTGCCATGGATCCGAAAGGTGCACAACTGAAAGCTGCAGATTTGTATGCGAATGTTTGCTAAAGTATATTTTCTTCGTAGCTTGCATGAAGCTTACATGAAAGACTTCTAAGAATTGCCTTGCCAGGAGATGTTTAGTCATGTTTGATTAGAGTTAGTTCAAAATTTTGCTTGCCGAAGGTTTGTGATTGAAATTTGAGGGTGAAATCATCGACAAAGCATGCTGGAATGAGTTTGTTTGTTGCAGAAAATCAGGTCGTAGCACTTGCATGCTTTTTCATGCAAAATAATTCTGAAAAATTGCACTTTGACCCCCCAAGTCTCCCATAATGTTAATTTGGCCCGAGTATTTGAAAAAGCTAATCAATTGGGTCCCTGTGATTTTTGCAGCAATGCATTATGGCCCAATTAGGTTCCATTTTCTTGCAATTAGGTCCTAAGGTGGGTGTATTTTGAGTCATCATTTGGCCTTTCATTGTTTTTGAGACTTTTGAAGCTCTTAAATTTTTCAATTGGTTTTATTTGGTTGATTAAGGGTTGCTATTGAGTTTTCAAAATGCATGTTTAAATCATTCATGGACCCTTGTTCATTCCTGGACCTTCGAATTTCCATAAATGTTTGCTTGGATCTTGTTATTTACTTGGGGAACTTTTTTTGTGTTTTTTAATTGTTTCAATTAGGTTCAAATGATTGAGTAGTGCTTGCATTTGGGTTTTTAGTAGATGTTATGCTTGGGGATTGGATGATCATGCTTTTTGCTTTGGTCTTTAAGTAGTTTTGACTTCATTGAGTTGCAATTGAGGGAAAGTTTGATGTTTGGTGGATTCAAATTGTTTAGTTTATATCTTATCATTAAGTTGGTGCATTAATCTTTTGTTTTGGTGATTTTAGCCTAAAGTAGTCTTTTCTTGGGTGACTCTAGCCAAGTTGCGTTTGTTTACTTCCTTAGTATCACCAACGGGGAGGTATAATCTCTTTTACCCCTTTTGTTTCTCTCCTATGTGGACTAATGTGCTAATTGAAATATTGCATGTCTACTTTGCTTTCTTAATTCCTTGCATTTATTTCATTTACTTTTACTTTTATTTAAATTATTCATTATGGGGTATGTGTACACCTCTTGGCTTGTAATAGATAGGGCATAGCAAGTAATTTGGTCCATTTTCCCTTTCCCTTTTGTTTTAGTTAGCAAATGTAATGGTTGCATGCCTATGTGTTATATGTTAAATGCTTTATTAGGATTTTGCATCTAGTCAAGCATGCTAAGTGTTATGTGCTACGTGTTTATAAGTGATTCGCATGTCTACTCGCTTTTTGTAGTATAGATGAATGGAATGGATGAATGTACGTCACCACACTAGTCCAACGCTAGTTGTGGCTTCTTTTATCGTTTCCACTAGTCCAACGCTAGTCGGAATTCATAGAATGGGCTAGTCCAATGCTAGACCCAATAGGTTTTTTTTCCCTTTTTCATTAAGTGCATGATCACCACATATCACGCATTTTTCCTTAGTTTGTCATTTGGTATGTTCCTCAAACCCCTTCCCCTTCATTTTAGGACTTGCATCTCATGCCAGTTAGGGTTCATTTGCGTGAAAATCCCCTCTTGATAAGGGAAACGAGCGAGTGTGGCTACTCGATAGCCTTAGCACGCTAGTTTTGCCTTCTAATCAAAGGGAAAATCGAAGTCGAAAAAGTTAGGAGTCATTCCCATACCCGACCTGATGTATTCCTTTAGGTTCATTCATTCTCAATTTTTCACTTACTCACTTTTTCAATTCACATTTTCTCATTACTTTTTCCTTTCCTTATTGTTCAATTTTGATTTCTACTTCACAAAATTGCACTTAATTACGATCTATATACACTTATCACTATATTTCATACACTTGCACACAAACACTTGGATTTCCATACAATTGCACACATGCACCTTTTTATACACTTGCACACTTGCACTTGAATCATCATTTGCATTAATCGACCTCTATAAGGTTTTCTTTCATTGGCCGCCACAATTCATGTGGTTGGGACCAAAAACCTTACAAGAGACATCTTAGAATCTAGGGTTTTGCATTTCATGTAGCACATCCAAATGTAATAAATTCTTTGGTTAAAACAAGAAAATCTTTGATTAAATCACGCAACTAGCCTTGGCTAGGTCAAAGGGGTGCCTTGGATTGTATCCTTGCCTTCCCCTTTGTCAAATGTGACTCCCGAACCTTTTTTTTGGTTTACGTGGACTAGGAGTCGTTTAAAAGGGGTTTCTTACTACTCTTTCCCAATTTTTTCCTTTAAAAAATTCATTTTTAGGTGACTTGGTACACCTTAACTCATTACCAAGTGGCGACTCCATTTTTTATTTCAAAAATCCTTTTTAAACCATAATTTTTGGGTCAAATCGTCGCACTCTCAAAACCCCCATTTAGACCCATTTTCCTTTTAAATCACAATTCATTTTCCAAATCACAAATTGAATCAAAAAATACATTTTTAAACCATTTATTTATTTATCAAAAAATGGGGCGCGACAGTTGGCGACTCCACTGGGGACATTCGAGAGTCCGAGCAAATTTGATTTAACCAACCTTTTTCTTCTTTTAATCTTTTCATATATCACATTTGGATGTTTAGGATTGCATTTTTTTTAAGATTTTGCATTTTCACGCGTCTCAAACCACTCCATCGCTCATGAATGCATGATTGGTTGATTGGATGTATGTTTACTTACTTATCTCGCGCTTGCATTGCATTTGGGGGGGTGTGTGCCACCTTTAGAGCCTCGCGTGGTTCTCAACCCCTTCCCTCAAAATAGGGAACACTTCATACGTGCACGTTTACTTATTGTTATCCCATTTTATTTTATTTTTCGTGGGCGCTATCCCACACCGCCTTGTAGGATTAGGATTGATTGCCTTGGGTAGGCGGATGGTATGCGCTGCGCCCATAGCGCTACCTAAGAGATCACTCGAGCCACCGACCAAGGGCCCTGGGAGTGATGACCCTTGGCCTTTAGGTCTGAAGGCTTGGGGACCTTTTAAACCTTATCGAGTCTAGTTGCATTAGCGAGCCCCAGCCTCATGCATCCATGTTAGAATTCTTCCTAGGTTAGAGTCAGCCTTACCCTTTTTTAAGCACATTAGGCACGAGGGAAGGGGTTCCACCCCTTTTACTTGTTTTATTGTATTTCTTATTCTTGATTGCTCCCAATATGTTATGTGTACTATCAATTGCACTAACCATTCTTCTGTTTTCTTGGCTTGCATTCATGTGCCTTAGTAATAAGAGGCTTTTGTGGCACTCTTTTAGTGACTTACCCATTAGATAGCTCACATGTTTAAATTTCAGTTGTTACATTTGATTCTCAATAAGTACATTTCATTTTTAGACCTTTTTCCCCCGATGCATTATTCATGTCCTTTAGGCCATATTTGTCACATATTTACATCGCTTTAATAAATGCCATCATGCATTAAACCTTAGAAGGAACGCCAATTAGGCAATTTCCATGTTAGGGAAGCCAACCCTAATCCCATGGGTATTTAACCCGACCTTTGGGGATTTTGCACGTCTATTTTTTGCAATTTAACCTAAGGGGTAAATCCCAAGGTAAGGTACTAAAAAGTGAATTTCTCCTTCAGATGGCTCCGTGTCGAATGTTAGACCATATACCTCGTGAGCTGATTGATTGGAAGAACAACATGGGGCATGAAATGAACCGACTGTTCCCGTACATAGGTCATCTACCAAATCTTTTGAATATAACCCCGAACACAGCAATCATTCAAGCACTGCTCGAATACTGGGATCCCAATGGCTCCATTTTTCGATTTAGGGAATGTGAGTTAACACCCACTCTAGAGGAGATAGAAGGGTTATTGCAAATGACTGGGAAAGGTAGCCCTATGGTGTACCCAACTAATGGAACTAGAGAGCAATTTTGCAAGTTTCTAGGTTTAAAGCAAGATAGCATGGATCAGCACCCGGATGCAAAATCATGTCCACTCGAATTCTTGTACAAACGATTTGGGGAAAGGGATTCTTACGACCGACACCATGACGACTTCTTCATTAGCAGAGAACAATGGGAAGGAAAACGAGTACAAGCCTTAGGACTAGCCTTGATCAGTTTACTACTATTCCCGCAAAAACATGGAAAGGTTACTTTCTCAACAGTTAACATGATTCAAAGTGTGTTTCTAGGAATCAAGGAAAAGACCCCTACTTTGGTGCCTATCATTATTGCTGATATCTTCACCGCCGTTACCGAATGCCAAAAGAAGAGGGGGTTTTTCTATGCATCCAACTTAGTGCTTCAAATGTGGGCGATGGAACATCTGTCAAAGAGAACACTGAATCCATTGGGGTCATGTCTTCCAACAGCAAACTGGGTTGAATCGTACCGAGAAAGAGTTATAAGATACTATCGAGTGGCATCTCCTAATGTGTTTATTCAGGAATTCAATGCATTAACTTCGGATAAGATACAGTGGGTTCTCGATTGGACGAAAGTAAGGGATCCAGCCTTCAAGACTACACAATTTGACTTCATTCCGTTAGCAAGCACTAGTGGGTTGGTTATGTACATTCCACAACGAGTTATGAGACAGTTCGGGTACCCGCAGAGAGTGCCAACCATACAAGGAATGGGACGTATCGAAATCAATACAGTTGCTGAATGCCGAAGTATGGTGTTGGAAGCTTGGGGAAATTTGTGTAGTTTGGACAAGCTGCATTTATATCAAGTAAATAAAGTGGAGCCTAAGGTCATCTTGGAGTACAACGACTGGATCAAATCAATAATAGAACAAGGAAGAGAAAGGGTACCGTCAGTCGCTATTACTTTAGAAGAGCAGAATGAGAAATTGAGGAGAGAATTGGAAGACCATCAGCTGCAGATCATGGTGGCTGACCAAACATTGGAAGCAGCCCGTGCGCAATTGAGGAAAGAGGCAAGGAAGACCGAGAAGTTGGAAAAGGCATTGAGTGCATTTGATAAAATCCAAGATGAAATTCGAAAGCTTAGTATTGGGAGTTCTAGGGAATCCCAACACACTAGGCTAGCCAGGCATGAAGATTTTGTAAGAATGGTCAGTCGAACCATCAATGAAGTTGTAAAGAGGGACTGAGTTTATCCATATTTTAATGAGAATTCCTGCTTTTATATTCACTTACAGGTTTGAAAATGGGATTTTACCCCGAAGGCTTGCATCATGCTAGGCCTACCCTTAGCACAAAAGGGCCCCCCAAATAGGACATGCATCCGAATTGTTCAAATAGTTACTAACTCATGTCTTTTTCTTTTTCTCTTTTGAATAAATTGCAGAAATTCAATAACGATTGGTTTATCTAAAGCAGTCTTTTGCGTTCTCAGGTAAAATTTTTCAAAATAGCTTTTCGGAAAAGCCCCATTATTACGCGATCCCGAAGTAGAGCCCAAAGGAATCGTGTAAACATGAGTACTCAACCAGAATCATCCGATAAGGCCGTTGCAACTACCCAGCCGGAAGCTGCAAGTCCTGGGGTTCAGTTGACAGAGTTACTCACAAAATTTGGGGAAATGGCATCGGAAATGGCCGCTCAGAAGAGGTTGATTGACGAGCTTGTTAGTAGCGGAGTGCAACCTGAGCCTGTACCCGCTACACAACCACAATCTGAACCATTTGTTATTCCTCCGTTTCAAACCACATTTGAGGGAACTTTCAACCCGCAATATGCTTTCACCCAAAATCCTCCTTTCTACCCTCCTTATGGTCAAGGATTTCAGCCTCAAGGCGATCCAAACATGCATCAGAACCCACCAGCTTTTTATCAAACCACCGCAGAGCCCATGATACCGGAGCACACTTTCCAAAATAAGCCTGAAATGGGGGAATCTTCTGCTCCAATTGATATGAAGTTGCTCAAACGTCTAGATCGTTTCGATGAATTTATAAGGAAGAGCCAAGGGTTGAATAAGCAGGGAGTCCTGGATTATGATGAATTGTGCCTTTTTCCGAACGTGCAGTTGCCTGAGGGGTTCAAAACCCCTAAATTTAACAAATAAGATGGGACGGGTAATCCCAAGACACATCTCCGACTATTTGCCAATAAATTGGGAAAGCCTGTGGACGATGAGAATTTGCCTTTAAGGTTGTTCCCCGAGAGTCTGGAAGGGGATGCGCTTGACTGGTATTCCAACCTGAAGCTTGAAGACGTGAAAACCTGGATTGATTTGTCTAATGCATTTGTGAGGCAGTACGAGTACAACTGCGAGCTGGCTCCGACCCGAACTACGTTAGAAGGAACGAAAAGAAAACCCTCTGAGGACCACAAGACATATGCCAAAAGGTGGAGGAAAATAGCTGCAAAAGTCGAGCCACCAATGACTGAGGACGAAATCATACGCGCTTTCATTAAGGCACGTGATCCGCCGTACTTTGAAGAAATTTTCCGCATGACTGGATGCTCATTTGCCACAATTGTTAACAAGCTTGAGGAATTTGATGATTTCGTGAAAGCTGGAAAGATTGTTAATATGTCTGCCCTCAAATCACAGTTGGATGCTTTGCAAAGCCAAGGTAGTAATGGGAGGAAGCAACAATTCCAAAAGAAAGAGGGGGAAACTGCTTTTATCTGGAATCGAAACCCTGTTCCAATTCCCAGACCTCGACAATACCCTACCTACTCCAACCCTTACCCTTACTATTCAAACCCTCAGCCTGTTTATCACATTAATACCCCTCATCCTCGACCTCGACCAAATTACCCAAACACACCTACAACACAATTTCATATTTCTCCACATAGTTTTCAAACTAGACCTCGCTCTCCTTATCATCCAAGACCCACATTACCCGTCAACCATAATCACAACTGTCAACAAACCGCTGGCACCCAAGACCCGGCTCGATATAGAACTTTTACCAATTTAGGCCGGCCCTTGGATCAACTATATGAGCAGCTCAAGGCCGCATGGAAAATTGGTACAATACCTCCTAAAGCCTATGCTAAAGGATTTCCTCCTGATTATAATCCTCAATCTTTTTGTGCCTATCATTCCGGAGCTCCTGGACATTCTACTGCCAATTGTCGGGTACTTAAACACAAAATCCAAGACATGATTGAGGCCGGAGACATAATTTTGAGGGGGAGAGAAGAGCAAGGACCAAGTATAAGTACAAACCCCTTTCCCAGACACAAGGACACCTTTGAGGCATCTACCTCCAATGACGAGATTTGAAAATCCTGAAGGAGCTCTGCACAATTCAGATGGCTGATTATCCTCCCTCTCGAAGGAAATTTTGATGAATCTAGGGGTTGTCATTTACTAAAATTCACGAAAACTTTTTCTTGCATATGTAAATAGCTTAACGAAAATATCTTTTGCAATTGAGTTTTGTCTTGTTTATGCTTTAATTTGGAGTTTCATGAAATGCATGATTTGTTTATTTAATTATTCTTTGAGATGGCCAAAGATGAAATTATTTGACCCTTTGAATATCATTGTTCTGGAATCCGATGATCCCTTCATTTGAAAATTCCTTCATTGAAAAATTCCTTCATTTGAAAAATCTCTTCATCGAGAAATCCCTTCTTTGAGAAAGCCTTCTTTGAGAAAACCCTTCATTAAGAACCCCCTCATTGAGAAATCCTTTCTTTAAGGAAGCCATACATTGGAAAATACCTCCATTTGAGAATTTCCTTCATTTAAGAAAATCCCTTTCCGACCAGGATGAAAGCTGATTGGTTAAAGCAGTGTCATCAACGATTGATTTTGATTGATGAAGAGCAGTTGAATGCTATGTGCCATGACCAATTTTGTCAAAATGCATAGCCTGTGTTCATAATAAAAGGGGCCGCCACCGATCTTCTGAAGAAGGGAACAAAGTGCTAAAGTAATGAAAGATGAAGTCGAAGGCCAGTTTGCTTCAAATTGGCAAAGCTCATTGGGTGTTCAAAAGGTATTACCTGGCGGGGCATTCATGGATAGACATTCTCTCAACCTGTAAACTCAGACATGTGTAAGAAATTTTTTATTTTGATTATGCAAATTCCTTCTAGGAAGTCATGCAAGAGACGATGCAAAAGTCAGGCCATCTTCCTTTCCAATCAAAACATTTCATCCCTAGTCATCCCTTTTGAGCTATCAGAACAATAATTTTTTCGTTTGGCAGCCCCTGAAGATTGCAAACCCCACACTGGGGCAAATTCATTTTGAAAAGAGATGATTAGAAGGGGAAAGCCCTACACTGGGGCAAATTTATTTTTGAGAAAAAAAAAGAAAGAAGAAAGAAAAATGGAAAAGAAGGAACCCCACATTGGGGCAAATTTAGTTTTGAAGAAAAATGCAAAAAGTGAGAAATATGCAATGAAAATGCAAAGAAAGAAAAATCCAATTAGACTGGGGCAAATTTCCTCGGTTTTGTTCAGAAATTGAAGATAATTGCAAAATGATGCAATCTCAGGTTATTTCACCTCTTATAAGCACAAATTGCTTTCAAGCCTCAACTTTTCTTGAAAAACACCCCACCTAACCTCATTACAAAAGCCCGAAAGTCCTGGCTTTCGTCACTTGCTGCATTTCTATTAGGGATTTTGCTAATCAATTGGCACGTGATGTCCATAATGCCTTCGTTAAGTCTATAAGGGAAGCGCATTTTTACTGATGCCAGCAATCTTCAACTTACATTCCTGAGTCGACTATGGTTGAGCTCTTCCATTATTTCATTAGGTGAAAACCCACAAGGGCGCCTCGAAAAAGAAAAAAAAGTCAAAAAAAAAACGTCAAAAAAAAAAAATCAGATCAAATCAAATCAAACATCAAAAATCATCATCAGAAAAGTCAAAAAATCAAATCGAGTTCACATCGGCAGGCTCGGGTTTTATCCCACTGACCGCTTTTATTTTCGTTAGGGCACGGGTTTTATCCCTCCGACCTCGGCAGGCTCGGGTTTTATCCCACTGACCGCTTTTATTTTCGTTGGGCACGGGTTTTATCCCTCCGACCTCGGCAGGCTCGGGTTTTATCCCACTGACCGCTTTTATTTTCGTTTGGGCACGGGTTTTATCCCTCCGACCTCGGCAGGCTCGGGTTTTATCCCACTGAACGCTTTTATTTTCGTTAGGGCACGGGTTTTATCCCTCCGACCTCGGCAGGCTCGGGTTTTATCCCACTGACCGCTTTTATTTTCGTTGCGCTTTTATTTTCGTTGGGTATGGGTTTTATCCCTCCGACCTAGGCAGGCTCGGGTTTTATCCCACTGTCCGATTATCAAAATCATTTTATTGCTACGGGAACTGGGTTTGTCCCGTCAGTAAGCATCTCATTCTCATTGCTATTGGAGCTGGGTTTGTCCCGTCCGTGAGCATTTTCTTCGCCACTAGCCGTGGGTTAGTCCCACTAGTGAGCATTTCTTTTCGTTCGCCATTAACCATGGGTCAGTCCCACTAGCGAGCATTTCATTTGCATTATTAACAAACATGAGTCAGTCCCGTTAACACTTCATTTCACTTCTTTCACTTCTTTCATTTGTATCATCAATTAACATGGGTCAATCCCACCAACACTCCATTTCACTTCAATTCATCCGTTTTAAATTATGTTCGGGTCAGCCCCGTTTAAATTCCTGTTCGGGTCAGTCCCGTTTAAATTCTGTTCGGGTCAGTCCCGTTTAAATTTCTGTTCGGGTCAGTCCCGTTTAAATTCCTGTTCGGGTCAGTCCCGTTTTAAATTCTGTTCGGGTCAGTCCCGTTTAAATTCCTGTTCGGGTCAGTCCCGTTTAAATTCTGTTCGGGTCAGTCCCGTTTAAATTTCTGTTCGGGTCAGTCCCGTTTAAATTCCTGTTCGGGTCAGTCCCGTTTAATTTTCTGTTGAGGTCAGTCGCATTTTTAGAATTCCAGTGCGTTGAGATCATTTTGCTGCCAAGCAACACAGGTAAGTGTTTTGGTATCTACTTCTTTGTCTCAAGTTTTTCCAAAACTCAGACAAAGAGGGGCAAACTGTAGACACCAAATTTTGAATTAATTGGTATGCTTTGTTTTAGTGATAATTCTTATCGGTTGATTGGTGTTTAGATGGTTTGCATTTTAGTTCATTATTGTTTGTGTTATTTTATTTTAGTTTTATTCACTTTTTAGTTTTTAGTTGTTTTTGTAGTTTTTATTTTGTAAGTTTTAGCGTAGAATTTTTAGAAAAAAAAGAAAAAAAAGTGAAAAATAAAAAGAAGGAGAAAAAGAGGAAAAGAAAAGGAAAAAACATGGTTTAATGCATATTGGCTTATCTTTGAAAAAAAAATGAAAAAAGTTTGAAAATTGAAAAAAAGGGAAAAGAAGAGCTTTTTAATGTTATTTACTTCTTGATACATTTTAATTATTTTTATTTTTCAAAGAAAAGAAAAGCGTTCAAAAAAAGAAATATATATATGTTTAGTCGTTTTAGATGTGGTTTCTTTAAAAGTTTAAAATTGGAAAAATGAAGAAAAAGAGAAAAGTGCCGAAAATGGAAAAGGAAAATCGATAAAAAATGGAAGTTGTAATTTGTGGTTTTTAGTTCATTTATTTTCCATTCAATGTTAATTAAATTGTTTTGTTATTTGTTCTTATTATTATTATCAATTTCTGTTTAAAAAAAAAAAAAGGAAAAAAAAAACATTTTCCAGTCGCGGCAAGCTGCAAGCGCAGCTTGCACAGAAGGGCCTGAGGGGTTTCGGCTGCAAATGGTTGAAAAGGGTAGCTAGGTTTCTAGGTTTTCTAACCTATAAAAGCCACGGAAAGGGGCAGCCGCAGGGAAGAGAAAAAAAAAGGGAGAGTGACGGGATAGAGAAGAAAAGAAAAACAAACAAGCTGAAGGAGGGAGCTTCTGGGGTTTTGGAAAAGACAAGCACCGAGGAGAGGTTTTGGGGAGGCATCAGGCTAACAAAAACAGGAGGGAACCAGGAGAAGGGTTAAAGAAAAAGAGAGCTTTGTGAGGCAGGGTACAAAAGAAAGACAGAGCAATCATCATTCATCGCCGCCACCTCTGAATCAACCGTCACTGCAGCGAAGCCCGCTGGAATAGCACCGGCTTCAGTTGATTTCTTCTGATTTCTGGGGAGTACGATTGCTGCCTTGCGGATTCCTGCTGAGGATTCAAGTCCAGAAGAAGTGAAGCAGGTAATATTCCACTTTCTTTCCCGTTGTCTCAAGTTTCAGATGGAACCAAATCTGTTAAGTTGAAATATGGTCCTTTGATTCATTTGATGAGTCTCCGCTAAACCAAATGCATCATCCTTGCGTCTGATTGGGTTGAAACTAGATACTCATGGTTGCTGTTTGCTTGCCCTTTCTCCCTTGTTTGATAGTTTTGTTTGGTGGCTTAGCTGAGTTTTGCCGGCTCATGTTGTAGCTTATTGCCATTTTCGTGCTGTTTTCTTGTCATTCATACTGCTGCAATTGTGGTAGTTTAGTTGAGCTTTCTTTTGGGTCACTCTGTTGATGGTTAGCTCTGGCTAGAATGGCATGCTTGATTCTCTTTCTTGCCCTATGATTGAGCATTCAATAGATCTGAGTAGCTGGAAGTTGCGAAAATACTGGACACAAGTTTTGCAGAAAGTTTTTTTCCAGCTTCGCATGCCTCTCTTTTCCTGATTTTTGTATTTAAGCATGAGAGTTTTCTGGTCAAAAGTGAAGAAAGGCTGGTTGTCTTGATAGCTTTGGTCCAAGTAGTTGTTAATCGGGACATTAGTTTGGGTTTGTCTAAGGGGAAAGCTGCAAATTCACAGCAGGAGGTGCGAAGCTGCAGATGAAACTTTCACTGCATTTTTTCCTTTCTTTCTTTTGCTGTCGGTCATACCAGATTTGCGTGTTTCTTGTTCTGGAATTTTGTTTATCAGATTTGAGATAGTTGATTCTCTGGTTAGAAGGTTTGTTTCGTTAGGATGACATGCCATAGTTTCCTACTTTGCTCTGTTGATGTTGCCATGGATCCGAAAGGTGCACAACTGAAAGCTGCAGATTTGTATGCGAATGTTTGCTAAAGTATATTTTCTTCGTAGCTTGCATGAAGCTTACATGAAAGACTTCTAAGAATTGCCTTGCCAGGAGATGTTTAGTCATGTTTGATTAGAGTTAGTTCAAAATTTTGCTTGCCGAAGGTTTGTGATTGAAATTTGAGGGTGAAATCATCGACAAAGCATGCTGGAATGAGTTTGTTTGTTGCAGAAAATCAGGTCGTAGCACTTGCATGCTTTTTCATGCAAAATAATTCTGAAAAATTGCACTTTGACCCCCCAAGTCTCCCATAATGTTAATTTGGCCCGAGTATTTGAAAAAGCTAATCAATTGGGTCCCTGTGATTTTTGCAGCAATGCATTATGGCCCAATTAGGTTCCATTTTCTTGCAATTAGGTCCTAAGGTGGGTGTATTTTGAGTCATCATTTGGCCTTTCATTGTTTTTGAGACTTTTGAAGCTCTTAAATTTTTCAATTGGTTTTATTTGGTTGATTAAGGGTTGCTATTGAGTTTTCAAAATGCATGTTTAAATCATTCATGGACCCTTGTTCATTCCTGGACCTTCGAATTTCCATAAATGTTTGCTTGGATCTTGTTATTTACTTGGGGAACTTTTTTTGTGTTTTTTAAATGTTTCAATTAGGTTCAAATGATTGAGTAGTGCTTGCATTTGGGTTTTTAGTAGATGTTATGCTTGGGGATTGGATGATCATGCTTTTTGCTTTGGTCTTTAAGTAGTTTTGACTTCATTGAGTTGCAATTGAGGGAAAGTTTGATGTTTGGTGGATTCAAATTGTTTAGTTTATATCTTATCATTAAGTTGGTGCATTAATCTTTTGTTTTGGTGATTTTAGCCTAAAGTAGTCTTTTCTTGGGTGACTCTAGCCAAGTTGCGTTTGTTTACTTCCTTAGTATCACCAACGGGGAGGTATAATCTCTTTTACCCCTTTTGTTTCTCTCCTATGTGGACTAATGTGCTAATTGAAATATTGCATGTCTACTTTGCTTTCTTAATTCCTTGCATTTATTTCATTTACTTTTACTTTTATTTAAATTATTCATTATGGGGTATGTGTACACCTCTTGGCTTGTAATAGATAGGGCATAGCAAGTAATTTGGTCCATTTTCCCTTTCCCTTTTGTTTTAGTTAGCAAATGTAATGGTTGCATGCCTATGTGTTATATGTTAAATGCTTTATTAGGATTTTGCATCTAGTCAAGCATGCTAAGTGTTATGTGCTACGTGTTTATAAGTGATTCGCATGTCTACTCGCTTTTTGTAGTATAGATGAATGGAATGGATGAATGTACGTCACCACACTAGTCCAACGCTAGTTGTGGCTTCTTTTATCGTTTCCACTAGTCCAACGCTAGTCGGAATTCATAGAATGGGCTAGTCCAATGCTAGACCCAATAGGTTTTTTTTCCCTTTTTCATTAAGTGCATGATCACCACATATCACGCATTTTTCCTTAGTTTGTCATTTGGTATGTTCCTCAAACCCCTTCCCCTTCATTTTAGGACTTGCATCTCATGCTAGTTAGGGTTCATTTGCGTGAAAATCCCCTCTTGATAAGGGAAACGAGCGAGTGTGGCTACTCGATAGCCTTAGCACGCTAGTTTTGCCTTCTAATCAAAGGGAAAATCGAAGTCGAAAAAGTTAGGAGTCATTCCCATACCCGACCTGATGTATTCCTTTAGGTTCATTCATTCTCAATTTTTCACTTACTCACTTTTTCAATTCACATTTTCTCATTACTTTTTCCTTTCCTTATTGTTCAATTTTGATTTCTACTTCACAAAATTGCACTTAATTACGATCTATATACACTTATCACTATATTTCATACACTTGCACACAAACACTTGGATTTCCATACAATTGCACACATGCACCTTTTTATACACTTGCACACTTGCACTTGAATCATCATTTGCATTAATCGACCTCTATAAGGTTTTCTTTCATTGGCCGCCACAATTCATGTGGTTGGGACCAAAAACCTTACAAGAGACATCTTAGAATCTAGGGTTTTGCATTTCATGTAGCACATCCAAATGTAATAAATTCTTTGGTTAAAACAAGAAAATCTTTGATTAAATCACGCAACTAGCCTTGGCTAGGTCAAAGGGGTGCCTTGGATTGTATCCTTGCCTTCCCCTTTGTCAAATGTGACTCCCGAACCTTTTTTTTGGTTTACGTGGACTAGGAGTCGTTTAAAAGGGGTTTCTTACTACTCTTTCCCAATTTTTTCCTTTAAAAAATTCATTTTTAGGTGACTTGGTACACCTTAACTCATTACCAAGTGGCGACTCCGTTTTTTATTTCAAAAACCCTTTTTAAACCATAATTTTTGGGTCAAATCGTCGCACTCTCAAAACCCCCATTTAGACCCATTTTCCTTTTAAATCACAATTCATTTTCCAAATCACAAATTGAATCAAAAAATACATTTTTAAACCATTTATTTATTTATCAAAAAATGGGGCGCGACAATCTGCATCATGATCAGCACTTTGAACACTCGAAACCCTATTGTGTGTATCTCTGGTACCTCGCATCTCAATGGCAGCCAATCTGTCTAGTAATTGTGTCATTACAACTTCATGTCTCTTCACTTGTTTTTGAAGAGCTTGGAGCACCAATTTGAGTGACACGTTAGTTTCAGACGGCTCAGACATGTTCCCCTCTTGAGACATATTGTCAAACCTGCAAAATAAGTGTATCCTAGTCTACCTTGCAAAGCACTCGTGTATCACTTAAGGAAAACACACTCACTCTCAATTTCCCTCCTCAAAGTTCTTAAAACAACTCAAACTCTCAAAAATTCTAAAATTAATTACCCTATAAGCAAGTAATAAGACATAAAGCAGAATTTTGTAAATCCTAGAAAAACTCTACCCGAAGCTGGAACTTTTTTCTTTTTTGAGCAGCTGTTTTGCTGAGTTTCTGGTCAGTATTTTGGAGGGTAAGTGGTGCTTTTGGGATGTTCAAATAACGCAAGAACCAGTCCTCAAATTTCAGGGAAATCGGCTCGCAAAGACTAGCTCAACCGATTTTAGAAACCCAAGAATTTAAAGGCGGTGTGGCTAAGGTGTTTGTGGTGGTTTAGGTTTGGTTTTGGAAACTGATTTTGGGGTGCTTGGGGTCTGGTTAGGTAGTTTGGGGTCGTTGAAATTCAATTAAGATTGGAAACTCAAGAATTGGAAACCAATCAAGATTTGGAGATTCAAGTTTTTTTGGGAAACCAATCAAGATTTGGAGACTAATCAAGAATTGGAGACCAATCAAGAATTGGAAACTCAAGATTTGGGAAACTTGATTTCCTTTGTGTGAGAGCCGATTCCTTCTCTTCTTCCTTTTTTTTTTGTTCTCCTTTTTTTTTTTTTTGCTTCAGCTCTTCAAGGAACACAATTTCAGGTCACACCAACAAGTTCAAGAAAAACAGATGAAAGGTTATGCAAATTTCAAGAAGGCCCTAGTTCTTGATTTATTGTTCAAGAACTTTCAAAACAAGACTTGGTGGTTCAAGAATTTCAAGAATTTTGTTCAATGAGCTCAAGAACTTCCCCAAATTATGTTGTGATGTCTAGGGTTTGCAAGAACAACAACCAATACTCAAGAAATAGGCAAAACAGAATTTCAGCAATACTCAAAAGAAAATTCCAGCAATACTCTAGCAACCTGGACACTAAAACAATATAAGGTACGTGACTCTTTTTTTTTTTCTTTTTTTTTTTTTGGTCTTTAAACCCTAACAACCCAAACACAAGTATAATAGACCCAAGAACTTGGACAGAAAACACAAAAAAAGACAACACCCAAACAGATTTTTTTTTTTACTCGGATGAACAGTAACGTGAACAGTACGCTACAGTACAATGAACAGTATTCGGTACAGTAACGATGAACAGTAATCGCTACAGTTTTTTTTTGACAAAAGACACAAACTAACAAGATATGAACAATTTCAATTAAAAGAGAATTAACCTGATGCTCTGATTACCAACTGATGAGCAACCCTAGGGGCAGACCCTCCCAACCTTGTAATTATCAGAGTTGGATCTTTTCTCCCAATAGAAATTGAACTCGATTGTTCTCATGGACTCAAGACCTCTGACACACAAAGGCATTCAGCAACCTTAAGCAAATAAAGATAGATGAAGAGACACTACGATTAGGGAACAAACTAATCGATAAAGTCTGATTTGAATCCTAAGCTATAAACTCAAGAATTCAAGAGTAAGTTCGATTAAGAACTTGAAGGAAAATTTCTCACGATTTCTGGTTGTAATATTCTCCTTTTTTACTCACACAAGAGGTGCCTTTTATAGGCCAGAACTAGGGTAAATCCGTTTGGAGTAAGGATTGATAATCTACCTACAATGTAGGAGCGGCTCCTACATTCCAGCCAGGAATTCGGTCAGAATGCGGCCCACTTAAAGAGCCAGCTCTTTAAGGCTTCCCGATAAGGCCTAATAATTAATGAAACTTACTAACGGATTAAAACTCAAGGACAACATGTCCTTTGTACGATTAACAACAACTAAACTAGGCAGCTTTAAAATAACTACCAAGTAGGAGATCATTCTTGCACTTCAAATGTACAAGTGAGCAAGGTAACTTCATGGTCCATCAATTCTTCAAACTTAGCCTGCTCCTTGCTTGTATGGTGAATAATCAAGGATCTTAAAGCTTCCTTCACCTTCTTGGATCTTAATCTTGTCATTGGACCACCAATGTTAACCAAAGGATCCTTGACCCAAGATTGAAGTTGTTGCACACCCGTATCCGCATCAGTTAGGTTGAAAGGGTGCCTTGGATCTTATCCTTGCCTTTCCTTTTTTCAAATGTGACTCCTGAACACTTTTCTCTAATTTTCGAAGATTTGCAGTTGTTTAAAAAAGGTTTTTTCTCTATTTTTTTATTTAAAATTCATATTTTTAGGTGATTTGGTACACATTAATTCAATCCCAAGTGGCGACCCCTATTTTTTTAAAAAAAATCTTTTTTAAACTATTATTTTTGGATAAAAATCGTCGCACTTTGAGTCCTATTTTAGACCCATTTATTTTTCTAAAAAATCAAAATTCATTTGTTAATCAAAATTTCATTTCTTTATTCATTTTTAATCAAAAGTTCAATTTTCACACAAAATAAATCAAAATCCATTTTTAGAAACTCATTTAATTTTCATTTAAAAATGGGGCGCGACAGTTTGGCGACTCCACTGGGGACTTAGAGAGTCCGAGCATTTGATTTAGTCAATTCTTTTTTTCTTTTAACCTTTTTATATATTATATTTGGAGGTTTAGGGTTGCATTTTCCTTTTTTTAGAATATATTGCATCTAACTCACAATCGTCTCAAATATCCACGTATGCGATCGTTTATGTGTTTACTTTTCATTTGTGTTTGTATATCGCGTTTGTATTTTGGGTGGGGGGAATTAATCACCCTAGAACTTTCACATGCTTTAAATAGTATTCAATCCTTCCCTCCAATAGGAGTACTTCATACGTGCATACGTTTTACTTTTATAAACCCTCATTTTTTTTTAACTTTTATAAGATAGATCCACTTGGACATGTGGCCGTGGCACGACGTGCGTGTAGCAATGTCCGAGGGATCACTCAAACCACCGACTCTTAGGCCTTGGGATTAATGACCCTTCGCCTTTGTTCTGAAGGTTTGGGGACCTGAAACTTTATCGAGTCCAGATGCAATAGTGAGCCCAACCTCATTCATCCATGTTAGATATCGCCTAGGATTGAGTTGACCTCACCCTAATTAGGAACATTAGGCAAGAAGGGAGGGATTCCACCCCTCATTCCTTACTTCGCTTTCTTTTCGCCTTCTATATCATCTAATTGCCCCAACATGATACGTGTTATGTGTTGAACTAACATTTCCGTGTTTTCTCGTCTTTTGCATTCACAAATGCTAGAAAATAAGAGATCTGGCATGATCTTCTTCTAGAACCTACCCTCTTAGACAGGCTATTGCACGTTTAAAATTTCGATGTATTGCATTTGGTGGTTAATAATTGCACATCATTCTAGGCTCACCCTGGCATACGAAGGGTCTTTTAGGTTATGTTTCATTTCAAATTTTACATTTAATTGCTTTGATAAATTGGCATTATGTATCAACCTTAGAAGGGAATGCCGCATAGGGAATCCCAAGATAGGAATAAGCCAACTTGTGTCTCGGATATGTAATCCAATGAGACTTGTACGTTTATATTTCTTGTGCCGTTCAAAGAGGTAGTGCACAAGGTAAGGTAGAATCTGATTTTTTCGAGGATAATGGAGTTACATTTGCACATTAGAATATGAGCATCTAACAATCATTTTTTGACCATTTTAACATTGTTAGTAAAATTTCCTTGTGTAAAGGACATTAATTTGAAAAAATTCATAAATAATTCCTCATTGTTGGGACGGTACATATTTTGAGGCCAAATCTTGTTTTTAGAAGGCTCATAGACTAATGCGTTGCAACAAAAATTTGTGAGTTTTAAAACCACCAATGGACAAACAATTTAATTGATTTTGGAATAAACTATCAATTTTATTTAATCTATTTGAATCGATTATTTATTTTTTTTAATCCATTTGACCAATTTCATCCAATCCATTTAATCAATTCATTCATTTTTATGACAATCCAGTCAGTTTTGAATAAATAATTAACTCCATTTGATTGATTCATTCACTCTTAGAGCAATTTGGTCATTTTTTGAATAAATCATTAATTCAATCCATTCATTCATTTTTAGGATAATTCAGTCAATTTTTGAATAAATCATCAATTTTATCCGACCCATTAGACCCGTTTAGGTTTACTGAATAAACAAGTCGAGACATTGCAATCCTTTCAAGAGTAGGCTCTTTCACACATCATTTTATGTGTCGATCAAAACAAGCAATGCATTCGGACTTTGTCCTCATTTTGTTAGGAGAAATGTCTCTTCTCACTCCAATTGGTCAAAGTTTTCAAATTGCTTTTCACTCAAATCACAATAAGTTGATCGGAATCATCAGGTATTGTATGTGCCTACCCTAGAGGATTGCATTCTTATGCTAGGCCAACCCTTGGCACAAAAGGGCTCCCGAATAGGACATGCATCCGAATTACTTTAATTTTTACTAACTCGCGTCTTTTTCTTTTTCTTTCTTTTTCATCAACAGCTGGTCAAGAGAGGAATTTAAATAGGATTTTTCCTAAATTTTCAAATAATTGCAAGCATAGTAACCTAAAGAAGCCCCATCATTACATGGCCACATAGCCGAGGTTCAAGAAATGGTGTAAACATGAGTACACATCTTGAATCGTCTAAGGTGTTAAACAAATTTCAATGAGTTAAGCATGGAGATGACTACACAACGGCCCGTGATTGATTAGTTGGTTGATGTGAAGGCCCCACCTCCCCCTAGGGCATACTCCAGGGTTTGGCGGATAGTCTGCCCAACTCTCGCTAGGACTCACTCACTCATAGCTCAAGAAAAATTACCGTACATCCATAAAAATAAATAACACATCCACTTCAACTTAATATATATATTGATGCTCAATTTCAGATACAAAGCTTCTACACACCAAACTACTTCAAAGTGTTTACAATTCGAGTACAATCAACCCTAATCGAGTGCTAGCGCGAGTACCATTTCAAAACTTCAAAACTAGACTACTATGTACCAGTCTCACGCTTCGCTCGTACCCCATGTAAAGAAAACAAATGGCGTGGAATGAGTTAAAAGCCCAATGAGGTTCCAAATAGCAAGTTGACCATTATTTAAAAGTGCAAGTATCACGTAGCAAAATAATGAGCATGAAAAGTTTATAAAAGTGAGCAATAACACTTCAAATAGCAAATGTCAAAATGAGCGAGTGAAAACTCTTTTTGTTTTTCAAATGAACAATAACACTTCGAATAACAATCCATGTATAAGGATACAGATGAGACTGTCAGGAGCCAAATTCCCATTTCTTCACCAGAGCTTGATCAAGTATTAGTTGACACTCCGTCAACTTTCAAGTAAAGTAACTAGTCCAGTAGTACACCACTTAACTCCAATCTCCGTCCACCAACCAAATCCCTTACCGGGCCCGAACTCCAAGATAAACACTGATGGTAATACTCGAGTATACCGATTAGTCGAGAAGATAACACTCCACTTGACAACACTATATACCCATGGTTTGTTATCTAATCGACCAAACCTTTGCCAGCTCAACTCCATTAACTAGTCAATGCAGGTTGAGTCCCCAAGAAATCGATGAGATAACATCTCCAATCGACTGAATCAAAATAAAAGTACGGAAATGGGAATGAGAGGCACTTCCCACTCACATTGAGTGTGGTACATGCTGCCGCTCAGTACTTATAAGTCAAGTATAAGTATATCAAGTCAATTGCAACAATAAACAAGTATATATCATATTAGGGCAAGTGCGATAAAGTACACTTTTACCCGATCAAACAAATTACATATCATTAAATCACATTGATCAAGTATTGAAAACAAGTATCCAGTTCAATCAGGTATTTGGAAACACTTACCAAAGATTTAGTGCTTGTCAAAATCACGTTCAAGTGTAACTCCTTGGTTGGAGTCCAAATCTGCGATACAATATCATTTAAAAGCTTGAAATCACTAGGGTTCGAAACTTAAGAGTTTCACTTTAAATAGATCAAGTACATGAAATTCGTTTAGATAGGATTCACGTTATGTATCAAACACTAGAAAATTCATGCTCGCTCTTTTGGTATTGCTAAAGAAGCAACTAAATGATACAAATAGCACCAAACCTTGTGATGCAACCCGTATAGACAGGAAAGGATCTAGAAGGTAGGATTCACGTTGATGAACACGAACGCAGCGAATCACCTAAACCCATTGATCACATGGCCAATGAACCTCGGTATTGGTAGAAGACGCCACAATCTAGCGCGGTCCTAAATTGATAAGTCGAATTGAATACCTAAGAACGAATCTAAGATATTCAATAGTGCTTCAATGAAGTTTTGAGAGAACTCTCAGCGAGACCAGCTCAGAGTAGGGACTAACTGCGTAGCTCACTAAAGTGCTATTGGCCCTAAGGCCCACATGGCCTAGCCCATTGACCCAAGGACTAACATGACTAAGGTCCAAACTACAAGTTAGTTGGACCTCTTTATTATCCTCCACTAAACTAATAATGTTTCATGGACTTCTAATCTTCAATGATGGCCGAAACTAGGACAATAAGCCTAGTTTCGTTGAGGCTCTCGATGGCCTTTGACTCTCCACTCAACTCTTGGGTCGCACGAACCAATGTTTGTAGTGTCTCGTTCAATCTCTTCGCGCGAGCTCGTGTCATAGGCCGTAATAGCACCTTCACTTGCCCACTTGGATAGCTCCCTCGACCTCCTCATCACACTTTCTACACACAAAATACAACATATATCAATCAGTTTTGCAGCCATATAATCAACAAAATTTTGAAATACAAGCAAGACAACCAAACAGAAATTTTGGCTAGCTCTTCTCTCACGATTTCTCTCTTTCTTTTTTCTCTTCTAGTTTCTTCCATTAAAACTGACCATAAACACACGTATAAACATCATGGCAGCCTTCATTTAACTAAGGTAGGAGTTCATAGAGCTCATTTCAACTAGCCAAATTGATGTGTTCATGGACCTTGGCCCACGCAATGACCCAGTTCGAGTACTATTGGGGCCAGTCACACGTGCGCGGGCTAAGCAATTCAAGGAATCACTCCAAGCCCTTGTGTGGAATGTTCAAGACCAACAAGGAGTTCATCAAGACATTGAAGGCTTGGAAGGTGATAACCCAGTTGTCTACACGATGATCCAAACCCGTGAAGAGAGCCCATGAAGAGCCAAGTGGGCCATGGCCGATTAGGCCTCAGTGTTAGGAGTCTTAAGTTTAGATCAGTCCTTTTGTTAGCCATGGATTCAGCCCACCTTTTGTCTAAGGATGGCCGAACCACTAGGCCCTGTTTTATTGAGTCCATAGATCGGCCACCTTGTCCAAGGAGTGGCCGACCATCTAACTTTTCGATATTAGGGTTTCATTAGTCTCGCTTATATAAAGGCTTGCTTTGTAAGCATGTGGATAGACTGGATTGATTAATCAAATTGTTCCTTTCAATTTTCATTTTGTAAAAATTTTGTTCCTTTACTTACTTTGGCAAGGGTGTTTGAGCAATCTCGTGGTCGTCCAAAATTGTTCTACCGACCTATCCACTAGAGTAATCACCTCTCTTAGAGTCGTCGTTCTACCACCTTCTACCAATTCATGTCGTCCGTGTTGGTTTTAGGTTCCGCAACCCAAACGTTGGACAATCTCGCTAGATCCTTGGGCAACGTGCTATGTTTCTCGAAACGTGTTGATCGAGGAGCGTATCAGTTGGTATCAGAGCCAAGTTGGAGGTATCTTTCGTTATATCCTTGTTTTTCATAGTTGTGTCATAGGTTTTTGTGTGTTTTGTCCACTGCCTATTCAAAAAAAAAAAAGAAAATGATTGCTGTTGGTATCATAGGTTTTTGTAAATTTCTGTTCGTGTAGTTTTATGTCCTTGTCGCGTCAATTGCTGATTCATAGTGTTGTGTCAAAACTGCCTTGGTCATTAGTCTTCGCCCAAGCAACAAAAACAAAACCAAAAAAAAAAGGAGAAACCGCGTGTGCGGCAGCTAGGGTTTTTGCCCTTGTCGCAAACGTTGAGTACAATCTGACCGCGTCGTTGTGAATGTTTGTGGCATGCAAACTTCTGTTTTGAACTTAACCAATTTTGTTTTGCTCACGTAGTGTCTCTTGGGCAGCAAGAAAGTTGGAACTAGAGGCGGCTAGGGTTTCTTGTTTTGCGCTAGGGTTATTGTTGTCAAATCTATCCAAGATTGATTCATGAGTTATCCAAGTTGCTCTCTTAATTTTTCTAAACTTATTTTTGGTTCAACTTTTTAGTGTTTGTGAATCTTGAAGGAAACCTACAAGAATCTAGGGTTTCTTGAGTTTCTTGAAATTAATCTTGAAGCTCTTGATAATTTCTTGGTAAGTTCTTGCAAGATCTTGGAGTTTTAGGGACTGTTGGTTGTGGTTAGATTAGGGGTTGACCAGAATCTGGTTTTGAACCATTCAGCCAAGTGTTGTGACGTTGCTAAGTAAAAAAAAAAAACAGAAACGGAAAAGAAAAGCAAGAAAGCCATTCGGGTAGCAAAGAAACAAAGAAGGGAGCCACACGTTTATTGCCAAATCTATTTTGTTACCATGTTCCAACCAAACCAAAAAATTACACCAAGAAAAGGACTCAAAAATTCTGACCAACTTCCTATTGAGGTTCTTGATCACTTTGAGCCTTGACCACTTGAAGCACCCTTCGAGGTTCTTGAGGGTCTTGATCACCTTGAACCTTGAACACTTGAACCTCCCTTCGAATAAATAATTTCCTATACTCTCTCGCGGTGGTGAAAGGCTTCCGTGGTTTGGGAGTAAAATTCTTGGGAGGGTCTTGAGCAACTCGTGAAGGAGAGGCTTGAGTGAGATTACTTACATCTTCTTGAGATGCCATTGTCTTGAGCCAATTGCCGAATTGCTGGACCAAGGGAGGAGGGAGCCGAGACTAGTTTGTGTGGGTTGGATTGTGGTGTGTGAGTGTGCGGCTGTGAGAGAGGATTTTTATAAGGAAATAGCCGACTTAGTAAGGGGAATTGAAAGAGAAGGAAACCAAATCTGATTTATAGCTTTCTTGGGTTAGAATTTGGAAGTTTCTAAAAGTTGTTTCAAGAAGGAAAGGTTTTCAAAAGGGTTTCCAAAACCAACTTGCTTCCCAAAATCAATTAGGAAACTAAGTAAACCACTTGGATAACTACTTTGTTTTCACTTGGATTGTGATACCCCAACTTTTAGGATCACCTTTTGTTTAGTCTCAAAAAGGATATTACGGTTTCTTTAGTTTATTTTTATTTTAAAACATTATTTTGTTTTAAAGAAGAAACTAAAGTTATTTCTTTGGGTTTGATTTAAAACCTTATTGTGTTTTAAAAGACTAGAAATCCTAAAAGTCTAATTAAAACCCTAGTTTCACTTGTGACTAACCGTTTTCTCAAATTTCTCACATTTTAACCGAAACCCTAAATTCGATTTATGGAATTGTAAAAGCCTCACGTTTTTCTTAAAAATCCCCTTTTATTTGGAACTTATGGTTTTATAATAGTCCTACTACCCAATCACACTACAATAAGTGTAAACAAATATAGAAGTAAGGGTTTTCGTTGTCCGTTTTTAAGTTAGAGTGAATTAGGGTTTTCGCGTTTTTCCGTAGGGTGACTATTCGGTACGGAGTGAGGATCAAATTTGGTAGGTAAGAGTGATTTTTGGATGAGGAAATATTATATGATTAGAAGTGATAATAATAAGTTAGTGATTAGAAGTTAAAAACCCTAGTATACGCGATTTAAGAAAAATCGGTTCACACCGACGGGTATCGATCACTACCGATTGAACCCACCACTTGACCACCACTTCCTTACCACCACATACCCTTGATATTTTTGCAAAATATCCCTCTCATCCTCAGCCATGTGACCGAAATATGTGTCCAAAATACTAGGAGAAGAAAGGGAAATTTTGGGTGATTTTGGTGGTGACAAGTGTCACACACCTATGGCTCTTTGACCAAACCAATTGTCTTGCCTTTTTATCTTCCATTTAGCTTCATTCTTCCTCAATTTTTTTTCTGTCTTGGCCGAGAGTAAGGTGAGGTGAGAGAGTGAAGAAAGTTTTCAATTTCCAACCCTTGAATTCAATCTTTTGAGTGAAACCAAGAAAACTAAACCGATTGATTGTTAGTTTGGAAGCTTGGGAAGCTAAGGGAACCAAAAATTTCAAGAAATAGTGGAGGATCACTCTTGCAAGGCTTTCTCTTGAGGTATATTGACTGATCACCCCTTTCTTTCTCCATTAATCATAATCAAGTTGGTTGTTAAGCTTAGAATTGAGCTGGTGATACCTATTTTCAAGTGGTTGTGATGATTAGAGGATTGTAATTTGAGCTAGGGTTTTGATTTAGTTGCTTATAATTCTTGTGGGTTAGGTGCTATATGATGTATATATATGGTATATGATCTTGTAAAGGTGATAGTAGTGGTAGATTCAAGATAAAAATGTGAAGTATGGCTTGAAATATCAAAATTCCAGATTTCTGGAAAATTTAGTTTCAGTTCTGCCCGGTTCCATTTCTCTATGATAGAAGCCGAATCAGGCTTATCGCAAAACATGAAATTTGTAGAGAATGACATTCTATAGTTTCCTACAAAATTTCAACTCAATCGGAGCAACGTAACCTGTGAAAAGACCAAAATACCCTCACTGCCCTGGGATGCTTCCAGTGATCCGTTTTAGACAGTTCATCCAATTGACCGTGTCTATTTACTATGATCTGTGCTGATTTAGCCATTTTCCAAAACATTAAAGTTTTAGTACTCTGTCTTAGCTTTTTAACGCCTCTAAGAACGCCTTAAACGGACTTTGGTAGCCTGAGATATGGCCATTTAAAGGTAGTATGGTTAATTAGCCGACTAGTTGGAATTTTGGTTCTGTGAACTGGGGATTTGACTGGGATGCACTGGAAATTTGATTAAGTGATCTTCATGAGAATTGTAGCCCTATGTCTTAACTTCAAAATGGTACAAATTACATTCCAATCCGATAAGCGTAGCCTCGATTGTGTCCGTTACGTAAAAACCCTATCAAATCTGTCTTTTACTAAAGCTCATTTCCGCACTTGTTGTTGGCTTGATTTTTGTCCTTGTATTGTCTTGAGCCTATTGAACGGCTATTAAAATGAGATTGTTATGTGTGTAACTTTGGGTTTGTTTGAGGAAAATATTGAAGCCATAAATGGCTGAAAAATGGGTAAACACAAGGGGCATGCCGCCAAATTTTCACGAGAAAGAGAAACTAGTCTTTGGAGTTTTAGTTTTGTATTTTGCAAATATGACTTGAATACCCTAAAATCTGGGTCGAGGTGTCTTCATGAAAGTTGTAACCTTTTGTCTAAGTATCGAGACACTATCTAGTACATTTTGATCCGATAACCACAACTCCAGTTATGATCAAAATCATGTAACCCGTTTTGTACCGTTTTTTGATTATTTTTTACCGTTTTCGACCGTTCTCAATCGTTTAAGTTATAAACTACTATTGTATAGCCGTTTCACTTATGTGTGTATATAATCTGTCTATACAGACTATGAGGCTTTTGACGATGACGGTCAAGCTCAGTAACTTGTATCGTTTTTCGTGCCAAGCTTTATCAAGTGAGTAATTGGGTTGTTTATTGATATGAAATTGTTGAGGTACCTTGTATATGTTAAATGGGTACTTAGGCGAGGGTGTACTTTATCTCACTCGACCTAAGCCCATCCTTTGTTTTGATTTTCTATGTGAGAATACATGCCTTATGTTGAGTATCACCCTTTTGCTGTGTGCTGAGGAGGGTTGTTACATGACTTGAGTATCACCCTTTTGGTGTGTGCTAATGGGGTGATTACATGAATTGAATTGAACCCCATTTGCTGTGTGCTGTTTGGAGTAAGTACTTTGTTGTGTACTTTGTTGAGAGATACCATCTGTTGAGAGATCGGATATCTCAAGGCTAGGTTCCAGCCCAGTTCCAAGGGTTAGACGAACTATTGAGCCAGCTGGGGCTTGGTCAAAGATAATTCCATGCTAAACTTGGGATTTAGTTCCTTGTTAAAGCTTTGATGAAAGCTAAGTTATTTTGTTTCACTCGAGCTGCTGTGTGCTGTTGACTGGCCAGCGGGGGTTGATAAGGTGAACGGGGAAGTTTAAGTGGAGTCTACGGACCATGAGTACTTTGGTTGACGGAGTGTCAACAGGTGTTCAAGCTCGAGGAATTGAACTGGCTTTGGAGTCACCCGTATCCTACCATTGTGATGTCACTTTTCTGTTATTGATGTGAATTATCCTGATTTACTTGTTCATTATGTGAGTTACATATGTACCCCCTGATTAATCACTAAGCATATAGTTTACCCCTTTCCATTTGTTTTCCTTAGCAGGGGGCCAACACGGGGATCGCTCGGGCAGGTGTTAGACCTTTGAGCTATAGAATAGTTGAACTTGTACTTGTATAAGTTGACGAGTAAAATGTATATAGTTATTGTGGTGGTTGTTGTTAACACCTTTTCTAGGGCTTACTTTCTGGTACTCGTGGTATATATGACTTGATGAACTAGTTTATGCAACTTTTGAAGCTGTAATAGAGTTAATAGAGCTTTCTTTTGGCGTGGAATCTATTTTCTCATTTTGTATTGAGTCCCGGCGAGAGTTAGGCAGGCGACCCGCCGAACCCTGGGAAACGCCCTAGGGAGAGGTGGGGCTGTCACATGGATACTCTCCTACATTCTCTCCTACATCTTAGGAACACTCTCCTACTTACTCTCCTATATTTTAGGAACCCAGTCCTACACTTTAGGAAGCTAGGATTTCTTTCTCTTGTGTTCACATTAGCGCCCCTTTATTGCTGTCCGCCACTACTTCCCTTCCAAAGTCGACCCTTTTCTACTTCTTTTCCACCCATATTTGTGTCTTGCCTTCTTAGTTATTCTTGTGGAAAAAGTTGGTGGCAATTATTGGACTTGAGCGACATTTCTCACCTATCTAATCCAACAGGTAAAGGTACTTGGTAAGACCAATAGAGTGTTTTGACTGGTAAAATACGAGAGTGACTGATACACTAAGAGAGTGAAGTGAGGTTATACTTGCACTATTTTCTCTTGTTTTCTAACCATTTTTGTAGGCATGGAGCAAGAGCAACCACCCACTGACTACTCATTAATGTTCACGGCCATGAAGAACGAGTTCAAGCAAGTTAGTGAACAACAAATGGAGGAATTGCACACTCACTTTGATGAACTCTCTAAGAGTCTCACATGAGGCTCACGTTCTAGGTCTCACAACCGGAGTGCCCATGGCACCAGGGGAGCAAATAGTGAAGACTACTCGGCTAGTGAGGATGATGAATGTGCCGAGAGGCCTAAAAAGGACACGTCTAGGAACGAGCTCAAGGGACTTAAAATTCAAGTTCCCACGTTCAAAGGCAAGAGTGACCCTGAAGCGTACCTGGAATGGGAAGGCCGCATTGAGATGGTCTTCGACTGCTACGATTATAGCAAGGAACAAAAGGTTAAGGTAGCCACTATCGAGTTCACTGACTATGCACTAGCCTGGTGGGACCAAGTAAGGACTCATCGAAGGAGAATGGAAGAACCACGAGTCCGGACTTGGCGAGAACTCAAGGCTTTGATGTGCAAGAGATTTGTTCCTAGCTACTACAACCGTGATCTCCACTCCAAACTTCAAACCCTCGCTCAAGGCAACATGAGTGTGGAGGACTATTACAAGGAGATCGAGATGGCCATGATGAGGGAGAACATTCAAGAAGATGGTGAAGTGACCATAGCCAGGTTTCTTAGAGGTCTCAATCCTGACCTTCAAGAGGCCTTGGAGCTCCAACATTATTTGGAAATACATGACCTTCTTGAACTAGCCATCAAGGCCGAGAGGGGAAAGAAATTGAGGCGTGGGACCCGTACCTTCCAAACTTCCAACTCGCCTACCTGGAAGGGAAACCTACCACGGAGAACAACCTACGAAACTGGAAATTCAGCTACACCAACTCCTTCTAGCCAAATTCAAGGTAATGCCTCTAACCGCAATACTAATTTTACCCCTAACAAAACTGTTGATGCATTCAAGTTTGCTTCTAAGGCATCACTTGAGACTCCTAAGACTAGGAGTAGGGATATCAAGTGCTTCAAGTGCCAAGGATTTGGACATATCCAGTCTCAATGTCCAAACCAACGGGTCATGTTAATCACTCACAGTGGCGAGATAGTGTCCGATGATGACTATTGTGAGAAGATACCTAGATTGATCAAAGGTGATTGCCTGGAGGATGACTCAGCTAAGGAAGATTGCTCTCCTACGCAAGGAGAAGTAGGGTACTTGGTGACACGACATGTGCTAACCGCCCGAGTCAAGGAGGATGAGCAGTTACAATGAAAGAACTTATTTTACACTCGTTGTAAAGTAAGTGATAAGGTGTGTAGTCTCATCATTAATGGGGGAAGTCGCACCAATGTGGCGAACTTGCTTATGGTTGAGAACTTGGGTCTCCCAACTACAAGACATCCACAACCCTACCGCCTCCAATGGCTAAGTGAGGATGGAGAGGCACATGTCTTCAAGCAGGTACGCGTTCCTTTTTCAATTGGAACTTACATTGATGAAGTTGTGTGTGATGTAGTGCCTATGCATGCTACACATGTCATCTTGGGGAGATTTTGGCAATTGGACAAACACGTCACATTCGATGGAAGGGCAAACAAGTACACACTTTTGCACAATGACAAACGTAAGGTTCTCACACCACTCACACTTGCACAAGTATATGAGGACTAATTAAAATTGCAAAGGGAGTGTGACTTAGACCGTCAAAAGAGAAAGCAAATGACGATCGACCCTGGCACTTGCTCCACTTTCACGAGCAACCCACCAAGGGTCAAGTAAGCACACCTAGTGTACCACGTGAACATGCATTGACTCAACCGACCACTAGGAAGCAAAACATGATCATTAAGGCTAAGGATGTTAGAAAGATTGTAAACTCTGATCAGCCTGTACTTCTCATGATTTGCAAACATGTGCTTCTAGATGTTGTTGAACTCGATAAGGCATTGCCTTCGAGTATAGTTGCTCTTTTGTAGGAATTTGAGGACGTCTTCCCTGATGAGATCCCTGATGGCTTATCACCCATTCGAGAGATTAAGCACCAAATTGATCTAATTCCTGGAGCACCACTACCCAACAAACCTGCTTACCGCATGGGCCCTGAGTAGATAAAGGAGCTTCAAAGGCAAGTTGATGGGCTATTAGGTAAGGGTTGGGTAAAAGAGAGTTTAAGTCCTTGTACTGTGTTGGTGATACTTGTCCCCAAAAAGGATGGTACTTGGCACATGTGCACTGACTGTAGAGCCATTAATGCAATTACTATTAAATACCGCTATCCCATCCCTAGATTAGATAATATCCTCGATGAACTTGATTGTGCTATCATATTTACTGAAATTGATTTCGGGAGTGGCTATCATCAAATAAGGATGAAAGAAGACGATGAATGGAAGACGGCCTTCAAAACCAAGCATGGTCTCTATGAGTGGCTAGCCATGTCTTTTTGGTTGACTAATGCCCCTAGCACCTTCATGAGGTTAATGAACCATGTTTTGAGGCAGTTCATTGGCTATGTTGTGAGTTCGCAGGGCATCAAAATGGACGAGTCCAAGATCAAGCCATCAGGCAATGGCCCACACCCAAATCCATCCCTGAAGTGCAGAGTTTCCATGGATTGACGGGTTTCTACCGGCGATTTGTCAAAGATTTCAGCACCATTGCTGCACCATTGACTGTCGTGACAAAGAAGAACAATAAATTTCATTGGGGAGAAGCACAAGAACAAGCCTTCCTTACCCTCAAGGACAAACTCACACATGCACCAGTTTTAGCATTACCAATTTTAACAAGACCTTTGAACTTGAATGTGATGCTTCTAGTATAGGTATTGGCGCCGTTCTCATGCAAGACAAGAGGTCATGTGCATTCTTTAGTGAGAAGTTGGGAGGTGCTGCCCTGAACTACCCCACTTATGACCAGGAGCTCTACGCACTTGTAAGAGCATTGGAAACTTGGCAACACTACCTCTGCCCAAGAGAGTTCGTGATACACACTGATCACGAATCCTTGAAATTTCTCGAGGGCCAGCCCAAGTTGAGCAAGTGCCATGCCAAATGGGTAAGTTTCATCGACACCTTCTCTTATGTCATTAAGTACAAAACTGGCAAAACGAATGTGGTAGCTGATGCTTTATCACGTAGACATTCCTTGCTCGCTGTGCTTGATGCTAAGTTATTAGGATTTGAAATGCTTAAGGACCTATATGCTCATGACACTGACTTCAGTGATATTTATGCATCTTGTATGAAGAGTCCACATGGGAAGTACTTCTTGCATAATGGGTTTTTGTTTAATGTGGATAAGCTATGTGTACCTAATTCTTCCATTCGTGATCTTTTGATTAGAGAGGCACACAGTGGTGGTCTCATGGGACATTTTGGAATTATTAAGACCCTAGCCATGTTACAGGAACACTTTTACTGGCCTCACATGTGTAGAGATGTTGAACGCATGGTTGGTAGATGTGCCACCTGTCACAAGGCAAAGTCTAAAACAAACCCATATGGCTTGTATACCCTGCTGCCCATCCCTCATTATCCTTGGGTAGACTTATCAATGGATTTTGTCTTGGGACTACCTAGGTCATCAAAGGGTAATGATTCCATCTTTGTAATGGTTGATCGATTCTCTAAGATGGCTCATTTCATCCCTTGTCACAAAACTGATGATGCATCTCATATTGCTAATTTGTTCTTTAAAGAAATTGTCCGTCTGCATGGTATGCCTCAAACCATTGTTAGTGATAAAGATGTAAAGTTTTTGAGTTATTTCTGGAAGACTCTGTGGTCCAAGCTGGGTACTAGATTATTGTTCTCCACCACAAGTCATCCACAAAGCGATGGACAAGCTGAGGTTGTCAATCGCACACTTGGCACATTACTCAGGGCTTTGATTAAAAAAATCTAAAATCTTGGGAAGAGTGTTTGCCGCATGTGAAATTTGCTTACAACCGCACTGTTCATAGTGCAACCCACTACTCACCCTTTGAGATGTGTATGATTTTAACCCCTTGACTTGGCACCATTACCTTCCTCTGAGCACACAAGTTTAGATGGGAAAAAGAAAGCTGATTTTGTGCGTAGGTTACACGAGACCGTTCGAGCAAACATCGAGAGGCGTACTCAGCAAAACATCCAACAAGCTAACAAGCACGGTCATAAGATAATTTTTGAGCCTGGAGATTGGGTCTGGCTGCACTTAAGGAAGGAATGATTCCCTAAGCAACGCCAGGGCAAACAATCATATAAGGAAGTTATTAAAGAGTTTTTTGAATACCTGCATCCTTGGTCCTATAGTATTGCTAGTAGACAAGTTAAGATTGATTTGTTATATCATCATATTTCTGTTATTTGTACTGAAGAGTGTGCACAAGAAGATATTAAAAAATCCAGAAAGAAAGTTGTAGTTAATAAAGATCTGAGTATTAGTCGTGTTTAATCTATGGCTACTTCTTCTAGATCTACTTCTATTGCTAGTGGTTTAAAAATAGAAACAATACATAGTAATAAGTTAGATTATTTGTATGAAGTTTCTATTGAACCTGAGGTGGTTAATCCTACCTCTATTCCTGTTATCAATCCATACAGTGCTTCTGAAAAACAATCTTTTTCTCCTACGCATTTGATAAAATCATTAATTAGAGCTCATCCAAAAGGAGTTAAAGAATATATTCAAGCATTAAAAGTTGACCAACACCCAATTCTTGCTACCAGGAAAGAACAATTTATAACTTTGCACATTCCCAATGATTTTCCTATACAATGGAAACAGCAAGGTTATACCCATATACACTTTGGAGCAATCAGGATTTCCCTATCATTTCATGGAAGGAAAGGACTCCCAGTAGTTGCTCGAGTAGCACTGCTTGACACAAGATTCAGACAATACCAGCATACTTGTATAGCAACAACAGAAACTACTCTCAATGCTGGAACTGTTTTTGTGACTCTCTTTTCTAATTTTAACATGTCTTTAGCAGATCTACATCTTCTAGATGCTCTTAAAGTACAGTTACAAATTATTGGGGCAGAACAGGTTTCAGATCCTATTGCTACAACTCTTCACTACCAAATGGTCTATCGTGTCCAGAATCATGCTCTAAATCTTACAATCCCTGGTGGTGAAAATGCCCTGTTGATTAGAGTAGATGAGAAAAATAGTGCATCTTGCACTCATGTTCCGAGGCAAATTTCAAAATCAGAATTAATCCAATTATTACCAAATAGTTGGGTTATTGATTATGAAAATTTGTACACTCAAGCAAATGAGCCCCTTAAGTCATCCAACTCAAGAATCACTCATACACCTGAAGGGAGAACATCAATTTCATTTGATCATTCTTATTTTAAAACTTTACCTTCAAATTCTCATCATTCTATTATGTGTGTATAGGTCCCCATGTATTATCCATTAGAGTTTGAAAAGCAATGGAAAATACATGATGATCATCCTCAGAATCTACGGCAAGTACATCAAAGCCAGGATATCATTCAGTATTTTAATAAAGAAGGACTTCCAGTCTCTTGGTTTCAAGATCCTATTTCTGGCCATGTTTATTTTGATGTTTGCAATCAGTGTGAGGAATGTCAACTTGAAGGGATTTTTGATTCAGAACTACCAGTTTTCTCTGGTAGAAGAAAATCAAAGCCTAAACCTTTTGAACCTCGACCTTGCAAACCAGATCTGGACCCTCAAGATCCAGACACAGATACTTTTGTCTCTGAAAGGAGTAAATTCAATGGCTATCAGATTCCTTCTGTTTGGGTTCCTAAATCCTTCAAACCTCCTTAAAAAAAAGATCTTCATCCTTATTACCAAAAATGCCTTGATATTTTGAAAAAGGAGGCAAACCAGCTCAATAAAGAATGGAAACCAAAACCTTTTTGTAAATCTAAACCATTGATCCCAGTTCATACTCCCCAAGTTCAAGAATGTTTCATGTCTAGGGAAGAGGATTTTCCTAAATTAGAAACCTTCAACAAGAATGGTTCTCGACATACCCAAAAATCCAAAATGTTGCCTCAACAGTTCTTCCAAGTGGAGAAACTATTAAACCAAATCCCTCAGAAGATGTTCTAAATTGGCAAACTGAGAATTCCCTAGTTCAGAACATTGCTCTTATCTCTATTCACAAAGATGTATCTAAGGTAAAAGGAAAGGTTGAATAGATTGATAGCACTATGACAACTCAACATTCTCAGGTATCTCATATGATTGAAGTTTTTGAAAAAAGACTCTAAGAACTTAAATATATTATGCCTACAGATCCATCTTCCTTAGCTGATTTTATTTTAAACAAAGAAAAAGAAACAAAATTCATTCAAAATTAGCTTCATGTGTTACGAACTACAGGAGAAGTTTCTACATATGATAATAGACCAGCTACACCTCCTCATCCTAAGGTAAGTTCAATTTTTGGAGCAACACCCATCACAAATTGGCCAACATCTTTTTATTTTGGTAGTGTCACTACACCATCACCATCAATGTTTTTCCCAAAACCATAGCCAAAATCTTCAAAACCTTTTGATATTGCAGAAACTCTATGACAATATCGTAGAAATAAACAAATTCAAAAGGATGCTGAACGTGCGCAACAATTGGCTGACAAAGAACAAAAGAAGGCTGCAGAAGAAAGAAAAAGGAAAGAAAAACAAATTGTTCAGGAACAATAGGAGCCACCATCTTCATTAATGTTTAATTTACATGCTAATCCTGTTTTTTCTCTTGAACAAGAAAGGAAAGCAAATGAAGCTACAAAGGTTTATGATAATCCTCTCTCATCCATGTTGGATGAACTTCACGATGATTCAGTTCCATACATTTCAACTTATACTAAACATCAAGAATCCTCTGAAGACTCTAGTTCAACAACAAGTACTTTTTCAGAATCTTCAGATAATGATCCAGATTCAACAGATGATTCTTCTGAACAATCATCTGATGAGAAGGAAGAAAGGATTCCTCAAATTCATATGGCTAAACCTGAAGTAGTTCATCCTGATGACAATGATAATGAAGAAGAAGAAGGAGAAACATCACAAGACAGACCACAAAGAGCTACTTTTCCAAAATCAAAGGGAGTACCTCTGTTTACAATTGATAATGTAACACCTGAAAAATAGGAAGCAAAATTCCAAGAATTTCATGCTTGGATGCTTGCCCAAAATCTTACTGAGGATTCTCACTTTGAAATTTTATCTACTTTTACAGCTCATTTGTTTGGAATTCTTAAAGACTGGTGGACAACTATTAGAGATGCAGATAAGATGATGTTTCTAACAAGACAAGACTTTATGGAAAACATTCATCTTTTACACCTAACATTCATCGGAAATGTTATAGAAAGCCAGGAGACTAAGAGAAAAGAATTTTTCCAAATGAAATGTTTATCCTATGATCGCTATGATCTAAATAAACATTTAAAAAAAATGATTAAATTGTTTTATTCTCTTGGTGCAGATATCAATCTTAAACAGGCATTTATCAGTTCACTTCCAAAGCCACTTGCAGATGGTGCAGAGATGTATATTCATAACAAGTATGGATCCATATTAAATCTCACTATTGGACAAATCAAACAAGCAGTTTTCTTATCTCTTGATGATCTTTGCCACAAAAGAAAGGTTATCCGAGAATATCTTAAAGGAGATGTTTGTTTGGATCAAGCCTGCAAGAAACCAGAATTGGTTACAAAGGGTAAATGTCAAGCTTGTGTTCCCTCCCGAAGACGCAAATGGTTTAGAAAGTTCAAAAGATTCAAAAGCTTCAGTAAATCTTATAAGAACTTTCCAAGACAACCTTTCAGGAAGAAATGGAGATATTTTAGATGTAGGTCTAAAAAGTTCAGAGGAGCCAAAGGAAACAAATGTTTTATCTGTGGAAAGTCAGGCCATTTTACAAAACATTGTCCACAAAACCAGAAAGGAGTAAAATTACTTTCAGAAATTCAAAATGAACTTCATTTTCAAATATCTGACTTAGAATCTGAATTCTCTGAACAAGAGGAACCAACTGATTCTACTCTTTTGGCTTTACAGGTCCAGATGAAATCTTAAATATCAGCCCTGTTGCTTTAGCAAATAAGGAGGAAAATGAGAAGGAAGTTTATCCACAAACTCTTATCCATATTTTATTGGATAAATATTCTAAACATATTCCTCTTATTGCATTCTTTGATACAAGAGCTCATACATCTATTATGAGGAAAGATATTTTACCAGACTCATACAGGGTTCCAGAAATCAACAAGTTTAGAGGAGCTGATGGGAATATTTTTGAAACCTAATTCATTACAAAAAATTCCATCACTCTTAAACTTCTCCTAGATTGTTTTGTTACTTCAAAATTTTTGGGAGCAAATTTCACTGGTAATGATTTGTTATTGAGATTTGATCTTTATAAACAAAATAAGTTTCTTCTTACAGGACAAGGAATAAAATCAAAAAAGTTTTTAAACCTTTTATTGATATTCCTAAACTGTATTTGATACAAGAAAAAAGTTTCCAGAAAGATTAACTTCAGCAAATTAAGAATCAGATTATTCAAGAATCATGCTCATCAAATCACCAAGAATTTTTACAAAAAATGTGATCATCCTTTGTGGAAAAACCCTGATTTTTATATCCGACTTCTTTTCAAAAAGAATGAAGATATTAATCCCACAAAAGCTAGCCATTCAGGAATGAATCCTGATGACACTAAGCTTGCAGAACAGGAATGTCAAGAACTCTTGAAGTTTGGACTCATTGAAATTTCAAATTCTCAATGGGCATGTCAAGCATTCTATGTGAACAAAAAATCTGAGCAGGTAAGGGGGAAAATGAGATTGGTAATTAATTATCAACCTCTCAATATTTTCCTACTTGATGATAAATTTTCATTTCCCAATAGATTTACACTTTTTGCCCAGATATCCAAAGCAAAATGATTTTCTAAATTTGATTTGAAATCTGGATTCTGGCAATTGGGAATTCATCCTGAAGATAGACACAAAACTAGTTTTTGTATTCCTAATCATCATTTTCAATGGAAAGGCATGCCTTTTGGATTAAAAACTACACCTTCTCTTTTCCAAAAAGCAATGATAAAGATTTTCCAGCCTATCTTGTATTCTGCATTGATTTATATTGATGACATACTTCTTTTCAGTAATACTTTTGAGGAACATCTGCTTAAAGATTTTCATAAACTTGTTAAGCAATATGGGATATTGCTTTCTGAAAAGAAAATGTTTTTGGCACAACAAGAAATTTCTTTCCTTGACATGAAAATTGCTAAAGGACAGTGTACACCAGAACAACATGTTAAGGATTTTCTAGAAGAAAATCTTTCAAAAACACAAGTCCAGCAATTTCTTTGAATTGTCAAATATGTTCGGGACTAAAGTTTCAAAGCATATTAGTCCTCTGACTAAAATGCTCAAAAAGAACCCTCCTCTTTGGGGTTCTTCTGAAACCCAAACATTCCAAACTTTGAAGGAAGAACTTCAAAATCTTCCTACCCTTCATATTCCATCTGATGGAAAGAAAATTTTGCAAACTGGTACCAGTGATAAATTTTGAGGAGTAGTACTTCTTGAAGAAAATGAACAAGGAATAAAGCATTGTCGTGGTTTTGCCAGTGGAAGGTTCAAAATCTCTAAACAGCATTATCATTCCACTTTCAAGGAAATTCTTACAATAAAAAATGGTATAAAGAAATTCTCTTTTTTCCTTATATCTCATCATTTTTTGGTTGAAATGGATATGGATCATTTCCAAAAATGCTGCAATTCAAGCAAAAACTTGTTCCTAATCCCCAATTACTTAGATGGTCAGCATGATTTTCACAATATTCCTCTGATGTCAAAAATATCAAAGGAAAAAAGAATATTGTTGCTGATTTTTTTTCAAGAAAAGAACCTTTACCTCAACAAGCCTTATCCATTCAAGTTTTCTCCTACTTAATGTTTACACCTGTTTCTTCAGAACCCCCAGATATTCACCAAATTCCTTACCCATGGGAAAAAAAGATATTGAAAGAATCCGAAATCAGTATGTGTAACAACCCCACCGCATCCAGAGGCGTACCAAAGGGTTTAGCGGACCGTCTGCCTAACTCGCGCCAGGACTCGAAAACGTAAAGCACTAAAAGTTATATAAACCGAAATAGTACTATTCACAACATAAACATTGGCTACATTGGCAAAAGAGTGCTTTTTACATCTTCAAAAGTAGATATCCAGACCACTACATTATCCTATGATAATAACCAAAAGCAGGTAGTAGACCCTAAGGAGGGTCCTTACGCGGATCACCAAAACAGGAAGAAACATCTTAATTGTCCGACTATTACAAACTAAACCTAACTATACTAGTGATAGTACCAAAAAGTCTCCCCCGTCGACCCCTGTTAAGGAAAACAAAGGAAAATGGGTAAGTTATAAACTTAGTAAGTAAACGGGTAAAAACGTATATCGCACATCAAGAGAAACAACTATTTCACAAAGATGCCAAGTCAAACGCAAAAAGTAACAATACAAGTTAAGGATATAAGTTGGTTCTAAAGCCAATTCATTTGCCACGTGTGACCTCCTGTCGACACTCTGTCGACCACAAATAAGGGTCCGTAGAACTCTACTTGTACTCTTACCATACACCTTATCGCCCTCACTAGTTAGTCACCTCACAAAATGGCTTGAGCAAACGAAATGAAATCGAACTTGGGGATCTCAAGACTAGGTTGGACTGACTTCGACCAATCCCCAGCCGGTTCGAATAGTCCATCTAGATCTTGAGATCGAGCCCCACAAAAGTCACCCCGAACTATAAGGTCAAGGGGTTCACTCCAAAATAATTCATATATACATCTCATATATAAACACAGGTGCAAATTACGGTTTAGGTCGAGTGTGACCAAATACACTCTCGCCTAAGTACCCTCTCGTCCATATCAAAGAACATAAGCAAGTTACATATAGAAATGGCCCGAATACTTATACAAAGAACAAGGATAGCAAAAGTGTGAAAATCGCACCATGTATAATAGCTAGTAGGCCCCACTGGCTCCGTCTAACTCACCACCATCTATAATAGAAGATTGCACCACATTATTTCACAAACAACGACTACTAGAATACGTAAATAAAATAAAATGGCAAAATGGACACACGCGCGTGCGGTAACTACACACAGAAACGGAAATGGCCGGCAAGACGGAAACGGGCAGATTTGCTACCCTGAATCGTTTTGACCATAAGTTAGACTATGAATGTCGGATTAAGGTATATGAAGTACCGTTGCGATGTTAAGAAGAAGGGCTACAACTTTCATGAAGACACCCCAACCCAGATCTCAATGGGTATAGGTCAAAATTGGGACAAACAGTTCCAGAATTTCATATTTAAGCTGACGGATAAGGTATGTTTGAATGACCATAACTCCTTGCTCACAAATGCAAATCAGGAAATTCCAAAAGCAATAGATAGCCAGTACATAAGGTTCCAACTTTTATGTTGTGACCAAAGTTTGAATCAGTACAAAGCATAGGGAAAAATGGGTCCAAAATTCGTGCTCAGAACTAACCAGCTTCAACGGCAATTCTGACACCTTACATTGTTTTGGGCATAACTAGAGGTACACTGATCGGGTTGGGCTGAAATTTTGCAGGAACAACAATGACTTAAGAAGCTACAACTTTAATGTTTTGGGCAAAACCTGAATCAATACATAACACAAAGAAAAAATGGAGCCAAAGTTTAGGTTCTGGGCTGCCCTATTTTCCAGTTTGAATGGTTTCGCGCGTCGCAAACGCATGATCTGTTTCTATGGTTCTCATGCAAGTTTTCTAACCAATTTCATACCAAATAAATACACATATACTAGCTCCTAATTGTTCCACAAGAGACCCAAAATTTCTTTCCCAATTTAACCCCAAAACCTAGCAAACACTAACCATGGTCTAGGTTCTAACCTTATTAGCTCCAACTAGCTTCAAAACCGTAACCAACCAAACCCTAACCATCTAAACCCTAACTCAACCAAACTAACTTCCCTTTAAACTAGGGTTTCATGAATAAACTGGATTTTGCTAAGATCCAACCATACAACATCAAAGATTCCATTTACAAGTCAAATAACCAACCAAATCAACTTAAAGAACCATGAAGCAAGAAACCCTAACCCTAATTTCTTCCTAGCCTTGACCGAATTTTATGCAGCAACATATCACCAAAATAAACCATCAAACTATACTATAACCACCATATAAACCATAAAAGTGTACAACCACAACAAGAGAATCACTTTCATGGCTTCAAGATTCATTCACCAAAAATCAACTTCCAAGTGAGATGATTTACCTTCAAGTAAGCCTTGCAAGTGATGAACCTACAACAAGCAAGTGCTAAAGTTGTTGCCCTAAGCTCCAAGATCAAGATGGATGGCTAAACTTGGACGAACTTGGAAGAAATCCTCTCTTCTCCCTTGGCTTCAATCTCGGCTCTCTCTTTCTCTCTCTTGAAGTTTGTTTGGTTTATAACTATGTTTATCTTGTATTTCCTTGGTATAATATAAGTCAAAGACTCCAAAAGATATTTTCCACTTCAACCAATCACACAAAAGTTTGAATTTTGCTCCTTAGCCCTTACACCTTCACTTTCTCTTTCTTACACTCTTGCCCATAAATATATGAAAAGCTTTCAATTAACTCCATAGATTATATACTTAATCTAGTCTAAAATCCTTAATCACACTTAATCACTTCATTAACCACCCTTCTATCTTAATCACCCATTCTTAATCATCCCTTATTCCACATAAAAGCAACTCAACGACACACTTTTTAACATGGGCAAAATCAAAGGTTTTAAATCAAACTTAGGATTTTTAATGGATTGTAACACTAGAGGTTTTAGTAATAACCCAAATTAGGGTTTCCAAATTATTTAGGCAAAATAACATTTTAAAGAATTACCACCAACCTTAAAATCAGGTTTTATAGCAAAAAAAATAATGCTAATATTCCTTATTCAAATAATATCAAAATTAAGGACTAACCGAGGTCTTACAACCTCCCCCACTTAGAATAATTTCGTCCTCGAAATTAATACCTTTATTCACGAATAGAGAATGATACTTCTTCTGCATGTCTTCCTCCACTTCCCAGGTGGCTTCCTCCATATCATGATTTCTCCATAAAATCTTCACCAATGGTATCTGTTTATTCCTTAATTCTTTCACCTTTCGATCCAAAATCTGCACTGGTTGTTCTTCATAAGTGAGGGTTTCATCTAGCTCCACATCCTCAGTGCTTAGAATGTGAGTGGGATCTGGGTGGTATTTCTTGAGTAATGAAATATGAAAGACATTGTGAATTCAAGACATACTGGTTGGCAATTCCAGTTGATATGTCACCGTCCCGACTCGTCGTTGAATCTTATACGGCCCTACATATCAAGGTTTCAATTTTTTTCCTTTTCTAACCGAAACAGTTCCCCTTAGTGGTATAACCTTTAGGAACACCATGTCTCCTACCTCAAACTCCAGGTCTTTTTTTCGATGATCGGCATAACTCTTCTACTAACTCTGAGCTGTTTGTATTTTCTGGCGAATAATTTTGACTTTTTCTATTGCTTCTTCAATCCATGGTACTACAGTCGAATCCAATACTTTTCTCTCACCTACTTCATTCCAAAAGATCGGTGAGCGGCACTTGTGTCCATATAAGGCTTCATACGGTGCCATTTGTATAGTGGAATGATAGCTGTTGTTATAGGCAAACTCGATCAGGGTGAGGTGTTGGCTCCAGTTCCCTCCAAAATCCATAACACATGATCGGATAACACATGATTGGAGCATGTCCTCAATGGTTTGTATAGTTCTCTTCGATTGCCCATCTGTCTGAGGATGGTAAGCTGTACTCACGTGTAATTTAGAGCCCATAGCTTCTTGCATCCTTTGCCAGAATCGTGACATGAAACGGGGATCTCTGTCCGAGACAATACTCACCGGTACTCCATGTAACCGTATAATTTCATCCAGATACAGCTGAGCTAGTTTTTCTAGGGAGTACTTCATGTTCACGGGAAGAAAATGGGCTGATTTGGTTAAACAGTCCACAATTACCCATATGGCATCATGTCCTTTTTGTGTCCGCGGTAATCCTGAAACAAAAGTCATCGTAATGTTTTCCCATTTCCACTTTGGCACTTCCAAGGGCTGGAGTAACCTTGAAAGTTTTTGGTGTTTAGCTTTAATCTGCTAACAGGTTAGACACGTTTGTACAAACTGCGCTATTTCCTTCTTCATGCTATCCCACCAATATTACTTTTTCAAATCTACAGTGTACCGTGATCGGTGAGTTTCTTCCAATATCTCCTTTTTAATATCCTACGGTACAACCAACCGAGTACGATACCTCAATACCCCATTTAAGTTCACATTAAAGTTGGGTATCGATCCATTTTCAACTTTCTTCTTCCATTTTTGCACCTGACAATCATCCTTCTGAGTTTCTTTTATACGAGGTATTAGAGTAGAAGTTATCGTAACATTGCTCAAAAGCACTGCTGACGACTTTAGTCGAGGATTCCATTCCCTAGCTTTCTCTAATAGTTCCCACTCTTTTACCTGCAAACTGGACACCTGAGCTTTACAGCTAAGAGTATCAGCTACTACATTAGCCTTCCCTGGATGATACTTAATGGTGCAATCATAATCCTTTAGGAACTCCATCCACCGACGTTGCTTCAAATTCAACTCTTTTTACGAAAATAAATACTTGAGGCTCTTGTGGTCGGTGAATATGTGACGCCCCCACTTCTCCCTAAGGCGAACCAAAGGGTATCCGCGGGACGCCTGCCCAACTCTCGCCAGGACTCAAGCAATTTCCGTCCAAGCTTAATACAACACTAGACATTACGATTAAATACCATAAATACAATCAGTGCGTAAGCATTCAAGCTTATCAATATTCAACATCTGCCCAATCATTACATCGAAATCTCGAAGTACATCAATATTCAAAATATACATCAATCACAAGTCTAGCCCCAAAGTGCAACGGAAACCCTAAAACAAGAGTACGCCAAGAGGGGTTTCTCCAACATTTCTCCAAGTCCAATCCTGTTAAGGAAAACAAATCTATAGGGTGAGCTAAACGCTCGTGAGGCCAAGAACACACATGCAAGCACTTTGTCAAATAACAATCCCAAATTTAATAAATAAAACCATGTCTTTTCAATAATCAATCTTTCGAACAGGAAAAGTAATCAGAAACAATCCAAGGATATAGTAGCTCTCAGGAGCTAAGTTCCACTCGCTCTGCCGATGTCATTCGTATACCTTCCCGCGTTGACCCTCCTGTCAACCGGGTCGGTATTTCCATTTCCGTAAATCACCACTTACTTCCCTCCGTCTACCGTACACCTCAAGGGCTCACAAGTCATTTATAAGGCGATACTCCACGAGTATGCCAAGCAGGACCTCTCATTAGGTCGAGCTTATATATATCTCATGGCTCGCCCAAGTTCCCGACCAAGCCCATTGCCGGCTCGAGTCCAAGGACGGCCTATGAGTTTGGGCGTCCCCCATTCATTTAAAAGTCGAGGAGGTTCACTCCATCGACGTATGTATTCATAACATACCATTGCATTTCAGTCATTCATATTGACATTTCAATCATTCATTTGAAATTAGAACGAGTGTGATAAAGTACACACCCGCCCTTATTTTCTTAAAATTCCAACAATTACCACAAATAAACATGTATCAAAGATTCACACACTTGACACTCACCGAGCAATTCAATAAGAATTATTTTCTGGGAGTTCAAGTGTCCACTGTGAGATCCTCTTGAAGGTCTCCTTGTGCGCCTGACAATTAATAGTGGATAGTCACACAATTAACCCATTTATCAAGGAAGATCGTACACTGGTACAATTTAATGATTATTTCGCAAAAGGAACCTCAATTACACGTAAATCGAGGTTCAACTTGCCTTTTATTATGTACAATATTATTTGAGTTTTTATCATGAAAATCGTGAGCAAAACGTTTAAGAATATCAAAAGAATAAAGAGTTCTTGAAAAACTCTATTTCTTTGAAATTGGAAAATTTTCAGTTTTATTATGAATCTTTGAAAAATCGTAACTCGCTCGGTATAAGTCGAGAATTGGAAAACTTTATACCGTTGGAAACCTCTTAGAAAGTACTATAAGTTCCTAGAAGACACGTTTCCATGAATCGAAGTGAAAAGTGTTCAAAAATGAGCTTGAAGATGCAGGGTTGGTTTACAAGGCAGAATTAAGTTGGATTTCGGCCAACTTTGAAAATTCGGCACGATTCACACGTTGCAAACCAGCCTCTGAAATTTGTCACTCAAGTAGTGTTGCAAGTGAGGTGTATAACAAAACAAGCAGATCAAGAATCGGAGTTTCGAGTACCGAGATACAGTAGCCCGAAGTTAGGGAAATTCAAGACTGGAGAAGAATTTCCAGATTTGAACCTCCAACACGAGGAATTTAATTGGGTATCGAAACGAACTTGGATTGGTACCAAAATTGGCAGTATTTTACTCCCATATGAAAGGTACCGCTCTATCAAATTTCAGGGAAAAATACCTTCGGAAAGATAGTTAATCAGTCAACCAAAATTCAGGAAAAATTATAAGGCAATCTGCCTTTAGACTTTCATTACCCATTTCAAAACGTTTAATCAAGCAAACTATCCAATCATGGTTCATTTGTGAAATAAAGGCCTAAGAAACATCCATAATGCCTTTGGTAAGTGTTTAGTATCAAGAACATCAATTAACAAGTTCACTCCAAGATCTTGTTCCAAACCAGTCCAAATATTAGGGTTTTTCCAAAACAGGGCAGTAATCTTGGTTTGGTCACAATTCAGTCAATTTAACTCAGAATCGAGCATGGCTTAAGCCGTTGGAAAATACATTCATAGGGATAAAATATCACAGAAGAAATCGTTTCCAAATTCGGCACCCATCTGGTTCAAAATCGGGCATCAACTTGCTGCCTGAACACTTCATTCCAGATGAACAGAGCAACAGGACAGCGAACTTAAAACATTTGGTTCGGCTTACTCACAAAGAATCAGAATGTGCATTATATACCAAATTAAAACCAGGAATGTCTAGTTTCAAACGCCACCAACGGCACATGATTTCGACATCCGAGGACAGAGTTATAGCCGAAATACTACCACTGGTCAGAGTCATACGCGAACAGTTTTCCAGATTTGCTAGTTTCTCAAAAAAAATTCATTTGCTCAACCAAACCTCAATATTTTCCAATGAAAATTTTCACACATCTAATACATCCTATAAACATCCAATTCAAGCTGTTAGACCATTAAAAATTGGCCTTAAAATGGCCGAACATGGCAGGGGCAAAATCGGAAATTTTTGCTTCTTACACCCAATGAAGTTTCTACTAATTACCCACCACTAATGCATCATTTTAACCACTAAACCAACAATATAACCACCATCAATCATCAAATCAGCAACAACAACCCAAGTGTGGGAATTCAAAGAGCCCACTATCACATTTTTACACCATACACAAGCTAACCAAATGCATGCATGAACTTAACAAGGTAAGATAGCTTCCAAACTTCAAGTTTCCAAGAGTGGATCATCACTTACTTTGGTTTGATGTTCAAGCAGAATTTTCATCCCTCTTTTACCCCAGAAAAACCGTGATTTCCAGCCCTTGTTTGCAGCTCAAAATGCTCCTCAAGTATCAAGCTAAGTGTGGTGCAAGTTTGGTTGAATTTGGAGATGATTTGGGGGTGGTTTGAGTGAGATTTGTGAGGTGAAATTTTGAAGCAAAGGAGTTAGAGAGAGGGGAGGGCTGGTCGGCAATGAGGAGAGAGAAGAGGGAGTGTGATTTGATCCAAGTTAGCTTCCAAGAGAAGGTGAAATGAGTGGTGGAAATTCACCCAAAAGTCAACTCTCATTAGGGGTCGTTTGGCGCAATTACGGCTCGATTATCTCGCACGTTTGGTTCACTAATGCACTAAACCTCCAATGCATATATATTCATGTAAATATTATTCACTCTTAATTGTCCCGAAATGAGGTTCTAAGGTCCCTCAAATAAAGTCGCGCATGTGAAAACGCGTACCGTCAAATTTAACGTTATAACGCGAAACTTCCGAGAAATTCTTATAACGATTGCACAATTAACTATCACTTGAGTATTTATTCATAAGATTACCTATTTTAGGACCATAGTACAAGTCTCCAATATTCCAAGTTTATTGTGCTACTACGTGGATAAAATCTCCAAGCACTATTCACTGTTCTCACTAAACGCGCTCCCGGAAATTAATTCTTGAAACAAGTCACTTTAAAAATATAACGAAGCTATATTTCCACGTAATTAGGTTCAATAGGTCTAGAAAATAATACTCAGAATAAATGAACAAGTAAATAATTAAATAAGCTCAAATTAGGGTTTTAATAGGAGTTTTACGAGTCCTCACATGAGTCCTCACATGAGTCCTCACATGCGGCCAGATTGTTTTTCATTCTTATTTTTCTAGCATAACCGAACCAAGGGGCTGCATGCAGAGCTTAATTACCTTGTTCTTAATTAGTTAAACGCATCTATCAGCTCAAACTACTACAAAGAGACAGAATTAAATCTGCATTTTCCAAATCAGTCCCACGGCAAATTCCAATTTCTTCCTAATCAGGTTTTTCTCATGCTTTGGTTTCATCATCCGAGACACAAACACTTCATGCATGGCCATAATTCACTGGATCTACCACTAATCAACTCCTTCTAACTTAGAAATTACCTCAGCTTGCAGCTTATACACGCGACAAGGTGCTGTCAATTTTTCCTTCTCTCGGATGGTTCGAAGTGCAGCCCGTTTCCTCTCCTTCTCTTATACAGGCTGGCGGATGAGATGAGGGAAAGCAGCAGGTCTCTCACTTTTATTTCTAGCATGCGGTCAGGAGGTGATGAAGTGGAAGGCTCGACTCTCTCTCCCTTTCTCACTTCACTCTCGGTCACGGCAAAGGAGGAAAGTGGAGGGTGAAGGTGCTGTGGTGTTTTGGAGTTGGGGTAGTGAAGTGTTCAATTGGAAAAGGAGAATGGAACCGGCGGAGATGGCAAGGCTTCTTCAGTCGGTGGTGGTATTTCTAGTATAAGAAGTTAGTTTAGTCTTTTTTTTTTATAAAAATTCAATTAGGCTTTTAATTTAACCACGTATTCGTTATATGAAGTTTTCTCGAATCGATTATTTACTCCAATCGCGTATTTACTATTTTCACTTAACGGGCCTTCAGAAATTAAATTTTGAAACGAATCGCTTTAAAAATATAACTAAACTATGGATACATTTAATTAGGCCTAAAAAGTTTGGAAAATAATAATCGGAGAAATCGGGTGAGTAAATACTTATTTTAGGCAGTAAAATAGATAAAAAAAAATGAAGTTTTCGAGTCCTCACAGCTGTAGCTACCTGATCCGGCTTATTTTTATTTTCTCCCTTGGGGCCTCGTTCTCGCCTTCTACCTCTACCTCGACTACCGGAGTCCATTTAGGTTCAAAAGTCTATAAATCGAGACATAACGTGTACTTATTATTCGAGATATGAATAAAATAAGGACACAAAGTATAGATGCATATGCACAAAAGACATGCAAAAGATAAACCCAAAAGATTGTACTCAAATATTTTCATATATTTACCATGTCACACCAAAAGATATACAAGTTATTCGACATCCGGTCGGTACAAAACCCATTAAATACATGAGCACTCCGACTCCAAAAGTCTAGTCACTCACCAGGGAACAAAAGAAACCAGCCATACTGGTTATAACAAAAGCATGTCAGATGGTCAAAAAAAAATCCAAACAACGGCCCTACGCACCTCCCGTAGGGCCCCAATCCCCAACAGAGCCTAGAGTGTCCACCTCATCTATCGGCTCTAGACCGATAGCTCTCGTGGTGGTGCCTCCGCGGCCACATCTAACAGGATCTCACAGTCCAGCGTGATCCCCCGGGCCCGCTCCCTCAGCTACCTCTTCATAGCGAGAGGTGCTGGTGTGTATCGTGGAGCTGACGACGAAAAGCGTCCATCCTCTCCTCCTCATTTCTGAGACCCTGCTCCAACTCTCTAATGCACAGAGCCTGCCAGTGAGCCACCCCTCTAGCCTCCTCTAGCTGTCTAACCAAACGATCGTTCGTCTTCCCTAGGCGACGTCGCTCGTCGTCCACTGCCAGGACGACCTCGTCTGGGTAGCCAAACTTGTGTCGGCACTCGCATGGCTGGTTCAACAGGCCAAAAGGTGAGTACATCGTATACGGCCCTCCAAGCCTCCTTTGAAATCGGAGCACACGCCGGCATAGCACCTGGTTCACCGGGCCCCCCGCACTCGGAGGTCTCGGTCCTGGTCCTGATCCACTAGGTTCCCTGGCCTCCATATCTACAAAATATTATTTGGTCAGTTCGTCGGTATTTCAGCTTAAAACATACCATTCAACTTAAATAGATACACAGATTCCTACTGCTTATCATGTATGTCCCAATTGTCCAAATCCTTTAATCTAGGCGCTCTGATACCACCTGTGACTACCTCACCGCATTCAGAGGCGTACCAAAGAGTTTAGCGGACTGTCTGCCTACCTCGCGCCAGGACTCGAAAACGTAAAGCACTAAAAGCTATATAAACCGAAATAGTACTATTCACAACATATACATTGGCTACATTGGCAAAAGAGTGCTATTTACATTCTTAAAAATAGATATCCAGGCCACTACATTATCCTATGATAATAACTAAAAACAGGTAGTAGACCCTAAGGAGGGTCCTTACACGGATCACCAAAACAAGAAAAAACATCTTAATTGTCCGACTATTACAAACTAAACCTAACTATACTAGTGATAGTGCCAAAAAGTCTCCCCCGTCGGCCCCTATTAAGGAAAACAAAGGAAAATGGGTAAGTTTTAAACTTAGTAAGTAAATGGATAAAAGCGCATATCGCACATCAAGAGAAACAACTATTTCACAAAGATGTCAAGTCAAACGCAAAAAGTAACAATACAAGTTAAGGATACAGGTTGGCTCCAAAGCCAATTCATTTACCACGTGTGATCTCCTATCGACACTCCTTTGACCACAAATAGGGGTCCATAGAACTCCACTTGTACTCCCACCGTACACCTTATCGCCCTTATTGGCCAGTCACCTCACAAAATGGCTCAAGCAAACGAAACAAAATCGAACTTGGTTCACAAACTTGGTGACCTCAAAACTAGGTTGGACTAATTTCGATCAAATCCCGGGCGGCTGGAATAGTCCGTCTAGGTCTTGAGATCGGACCCTACAAAAGTCACCCCGAACTACAAGCTCAAGGGGTTCACTCCAAAATAATTCATATATACATCTCATATATAAACACAGGTACAAATTAGGGTTTAGGTCGAGTGTGATCAAGTATCCTCTCGCCTAAGTACCCTCTCATCCATATCAAAGCACATAACCAAGTTATACATAGAAACAGCCCGAATACTTACACAAAGAATAGCAAAAGTGCGAAAATCGCGCCACGTATAATAACTAGTAGGCCCCACTGGCTCCGTCTAACTCACCACCGTCTGTAATAGAAGATTGCACCACATTATTCCACAAACGACTACTAAAATGCGTAAATAAAACAAAACGGCAAAACGGACACGCGCGTACGGAAACTACACACGGAAACGTTAACGGCCAGCAAAACGAAAACCGCCGGCAAGACAGAAACGGGCAGATTTGCTAGCTTGAACCGTTTTGACCATAAGTTAGACTATGAATGTCAGATTAAGGTGTATGAAGTACCGTTGCAACGCTAAGAAGAAGGGCTACAACTTTCATGAAGACACCTCAACCCAGAATTTTACATTCAGCCCTGATATACATTGATGACATTCTTCTTTTCAATAATTCTTGGGAAGAACATTTCCAATTGCTTAATACTTTTCACAATATTGTTAAGCAATATGGAAATATGATTTCTGAAAAGAAAATGATTTTGACAAAGCAAGAAATTTCATTCCTTGGAATGAAAATTTCTAATGGCACTTGTACACCGGAGCAGCATGTGGGACAATCTATTAAAGATTTTCCTGAAGAAAATTTGACAAAAACCCAGGTGCAACAATTCCTTGGGGTGATCAACTATGTCCGAGAGTTTATACCCAAGACAGCAAAGCAAGCAAAGCATATTAGTCCCTTGACTAAAATGCTTAAAAAAGATCCACCTCCATGGGGACCTTCTCAAACCCAAGCAATCCAAAAGCTCAAACAAGAACTGGTAAATCTTCCTACCCTACACATTCCAGCTGAGGGTAAAAAGATATTACAAACTGATGCTAGTAACAAATATTGGGGAGCTGCACTTCTAGAAGAAGACAAACAAGGAACCAGACATTGTTGTGGATTTGCTAGTGGAAGGTTCAAAGTTTCTGAACAACATTACCATTCCACTTTCAAGGAGATTCTTGCAGTAAGAAATGGAATTAAAAAATTCTCTTTCTTCCTTATATCTCATCATTTTTTGGTAGAAATGGATATGAGATCATTTCCTAAAATGCTACATTTTAAACAAAAACCCATTCCTCACCCACAACTCCTTAGATGGTTAGCATGGTTCTCCCAATATTCCTTTGATGTCAAACACATTAAGGGAAAGAAAAATATTGTTGCTGATTTCTTTTCCAGGAAAGAACCTTTACCTCAATAAGTCTCATCCTGCCTCATGTTTACAACTGATCAACAAGTACCCCCCACTCTTTCATGCTAAGACAAACATAGTAAACGACTCTTCGTAAAAGTAAATCCAAAAGAAGGAATCTTATGGTCTTTTTTACAAACAAGTGGCCGACAAGTGGCTGACAAACAGTAATGCTTCTTTTTACAAACAAGTGGCCGACAAACAGTTTTATCCTTCCATCATGTTATCAATGTTTATTGCCTCTTCTTCCGTCATACTGGAAAAATTATGAGATGGATCATACGATTCTTCAGAAGTTGTTTCATCCTTGTATTGTGAGCTTTCTGGTTCATTTGGATCTTGAGAATCTTGCATATAAAATGAGTTCTTCCATGTTTTCTTGGCTTGCTGAATTTTTGTCCATTGAGGATGTTGATTTTCAAAATTCCATGAGCCATAAGGTCCTGGCCAAATTTCAGGAGGAATACATCTGTTTTCTTGGAATATGTATCTTTGAGCTTCCCCATATTCTACATCTTGGTCTAAAATAGTATGAGAACTTTCCTTATAAATTACTGCATTGGCACAGGCTTGGATCTTGTTATTTATCAAATGACAAGACCGATGGAAATGAAATATAGCATGATTGTGGTTTGATGAAAACAATTGAGACCAATAGGACAAGGGCTTAAACCATTGACGGAATATTTTCAAATTTGTTGTCAATGGTCTATTGAAGAAAGGACACTGAAATTCCATCTAAATATGATAGTGGTGACATAAACACCAGAAGTACCATAACAATTCTTTTGGAAAATCAGTTGAGTTGGTTATGAAGATTTGGCAATAAGGATACTGAGGATTTGTCCCAAAGGTACTTAATATGGATCCTCCATATGAACTAAAGAGTTCTAGTTCGGGGGAATTTTTACCATGGCCCCAAAATTGCCTGTTGCCATCCCTACCCAAAATGTAACTGCCCCATTAACACCCTACTTCGAATGAAAAAGAGGCAAGAGGCGCCGGAGTAAAATTAGCTCAAATCAGCAGTAAACTGTCGAGGCCTCATCCTCCGACGTAATTGTATTTCATTTTGGGGGGGGGGGGGGGGGGGAATCCATAGCAAGCACGGACATTTACTATGAAAAGGATAATAATAAAAAATGAGGACATCATTGGCAAGAATGCCTCTCAAAAGCATCAGAACAGCAAACCGACATTTACTATCACAAGGCTAAGAATAAAAAATGACGAAGTCATTGGCAAAAATGACTCAAAAAGCATCAGAACAACAAAAATGGATTCAAAGGTATAAAATGAACGTTTATAACATTAATTTTTCTCTACAATTTTCCTCCGGGGGGCTACATATAAAATACATGGCAGGAGTCAAACGGCAAAAAAGGAGACAATCAACCTTCTAACAGACAAGGCTGAACAGGAATTGCATGTAAAGGATAAGAAAGGGTGTGTTTTCAGGCTGGAGAACATGATATGCACAAAATATCTCATGCACCAATTACATCATAATTTCAGTCTTAGAGAATAAACTATCGTCTTGATAAATTCAGGTGATCACACCTCAAATATGCCCAGTACAAGAGCATAGGGTGAGGTAGCTACAAATGCCCCTATCTGTTCTGGCTGTCAGCCAATCTTTTCCAAACCATCTTTCCACAATGAAGCAAAGTGAAGAGAGCCATGCAGTAGAGCAAGGGAATGCCAATAATGCAACCCCCAGATGAAAGATTTACCAGCGTCTGCAACACACATCACAATTAGCTAAAAGTAGGTAAAAACTCCCAGGTATAGCTCTTTTAAGGTGAGCCAATCTTTTCATTTTCAGGAGTTTGTTGATTTTGCAGTAATAATGAGTGTATGGGGGAGGGGTGTGGAGGAACAACTACTGTACAACTTTTTGGACATGGGTGAGAGAGAGAGAGAATGAGGAGCATCTCTTTAAAGTAATTTTCTGAGAAAATGCCAACAAAGTGAAGTATGTCGTTTGTTTGATTTCACTAAATGCCGTTTGACAAATATAAATGCAACAAGAAATTTCCAGGTTCCTTGTGAAGAGATAATTGCTACCCAATATTACCACTTAACCTTATGGTTGGTTCCCTCAAAAAAACCTTACAGTTGGTTAAAGAAAGGGGTAGGGGCAGTGAAGAAAATCTCTACTTATCCAAATGATACACCAATAACCGCTGAATTTCACTTTAGCATGCTCATTCAGTTTGAATAAGGCCAATACCCCTTTGTGGTTTTTAGCATCTCCGCAAAAAGAAGCAAAAATCTTTGCCAGTAGCACAGACTCCTATTGCATATTATCAATCAAAAACCTCCACAATGCAGCCAAAACATTTTATAATCATTACAAGAGCAACTTTTTCGTTGGTTTACATATATTTATAAATTAAAGGAACCTATTTCACTATCTTGTAAACAGAATTCATTACGCAGCCAGAATACTGTATTCACAAATGTATGTATTTTTTACCTTGTACAATTGATATTGTGTGAAACGAAAAGGTGATGATGTTACAATCTACTTCTCATTTCATTTAAAAAGATATAACACAGAACATGTGAATCTTTAGGTGATAGAACTAAGCAAGGAGTAATCTGTTTAAACCATGAAGTAACCCAAAGAACCATTGGAAGGAAAATTCTTTATATAGGGAAAATAAACTATTAAAGAAAAAACAAAGAAGAAGAGAATCTAGAAAGGTGTAAAGGTATATTGAGGAAAAGCTATAGAAAACTTTCATAAAAGTGAGGACAACCTTATACTTTGTGGACTCAGCTTATTTACTGAACCCTGTTTAGTAAACTTTTGCTCAACTAATTTCTATAGCATTAAGTGAGCTATTAGTCAAATTTGGATACCAAAACAACTCAGCGAATGTGAAGCAATGCGTAACTTTGATGCTTTATCCAAGAAAGTTAATTTTGCATGATAGGCTCCAAACAGGTGGCCTATCTGTAAAGCGAATCAGCAAAATAACAAATGCTAGCAAACACAAGCCACCAACTAGTTTAAAGAGAATCAAGTAAAAGAACAAAGCTTAGAGAGCACACTTGAGTAATTGGTTACATTGCCCATAACTTAGATAAGCACAAAAATTTATATATATATATAAGAAATCTGTTCAGGTGATCAAGATTATTTACACACACACACACAGAGACATACATAAGTACATACCTCTGTGTGTGTGTGTAAGTATGTATAAATAATCTTGATCACCTGAACAGAATTCTTAACTTCAGGCAAAATTTTGCATTGCGACAATTATAATGTGAAGATGGATAACTAAGTTGTTGAGCTATCTCCTCTTACCTTCACTATGAGTTCTCTACCTTAGGCTTCTCGCTCTTCTAGCTCCCTTCTAGATCATTTGAAGACTCGAGTTTCGTAGGCCTGAAAAGTTGGGGTGTGCTGCCTAAGGGGATCAACCTAGCTGACAATACAGGAGAATGCTGTACTCACCAAGGATGAGTTTCTAATGATTATCCCTTGTACTGCAAATCCAAATGCCCTTCACTAAGATGTACTTCACTAAGCTGCCATAGCAATTCTCCACCATGCTCAGCTTTTTCATGGGTCTAAAGAAAGAATTAATGGGAAATCCAAGTGCAGTTTCTGACTATCCACTCAGCTAAAAGCCGACATAATGTAAAATGTTCTTAAATATTTTACCAGTTCTGCAAGGAGGTAAGACCTTAAACCCATTTGCAGTGAGGCCAAGAGGTATTTTATCTCTTGGATTGACCCACATAAACTTCCAGTCTATTACAGACACACAAACATATATTTCTTCCTAGACAACCATAATCACAAGCACCTTTCAACAAGCAAACCAGAAAAAACTGCATTAAAGAGGTGATTCAATGCATCACATAGCATCTTTAGCATTCAGTGAACTTGGGGTAACCAATCTGGAATAAGGAAGCAACTAAGAATGTGTCGGAAAAAGGTTGGTTTTTTTACACCAAAAAGCAAGTTGTAAACTGTCAAAAAGCCAAAAAAGATGAAACTGGTGTATAATATGAACAACCCCACAAATACAGTTCGTATCTGGAAAACCCAGAAGATCTCATAAGAACACCACTAATTCACATATCATAAGTGACAAGTGTTTATTCTAGCCAATCCTTTGTTCCTAAAAATTTGTGCTGTACTTCATTCCCTTGGGTCAACAGACTAAATTCAGCATTGAAGGCCTTTCGAATACAGACCATCAGCCTACCATGGTGATCTTTTGTAGGTCACTCACCACTTAAGCTCCACAGTTTACGCATTTTAAAATGCGTTGAGTTCACCAGACATGATTAACTTTCTTCCTAGGCAATCCAGGAGGCCTATCTTGGGACATTAACTTTCTTGTGTCAAAAGTCAATGTGAACTTCTAACTGATGGACCCGGCAATCTCAAATGACTTATGATAAGTTTGTCAAAGAGTAAAACATTCCAGTTTAGTAAGTGGATATTTCCACACAATAAAATAGAATAAAGTAAGGTAAGGAATGAAGGCATTACAAGTTATAATCAGAAAAACAGAAAGAAGGAACTCACAAGCATCCCTGCTACAAGATGAACAACAGGAACAATAAGCTGATCAACTCTATTCCCTTCCGCGTATCCATTGAAAGCAATGACCATTGAGAAGGTATGAATTGTGACAAATGCAAGAGCTATCATTGCTGCAATTTAGAAGCTCTATAAAATACACTGATACATCAAAAATCCCAACACTATGCAGACAATACCAAGCTACAGCTATCATTCTCTGTAAGTATTCTTTTTTCTAAAACAAAGAAAATTATGTTGCACAATAGAAATCGCATATCAAAAGGATTAATTTGTTGACAAGCTGCATGGCTGAAATGCACAATTCAAGTCAGAATACCAGAAATAACTGTATACAAATGAATAGCCACATTTGCTTACAAGAAACGAGAAAAAAGGGCATCTGTGAGCACTTCTCCACATAAAAGGTTGCTGGACCAAATGCAGGTGTTAAAAGGCTGAGACAGAAGAAGACAGCATGAGCCACACCATGACCCATACCACCAGCTGCAAATTTAGCCAGATCAGATGAACAACTAGAACTTTCAAGCATAAGCAGTCCCAAATTAAAGGCTAAGTGATAGGAGCAGTTCAACAAGAATTCAATCTACATAAGCTGAAGTATACATAACTTTGGAAACAAAAGTTTGTAAGGCCGATTAAAATGCACAGCTCAGATTTGCAAATGCTGATATCAATGTTATCAGCAAGCATACATGATTAAATAACACTGTAATAAATAAGAAGCAAAGTAGACACCTGAAGCCATTCCACATTTATAATAGAGAAGCAAATATAAGTGCATGTTTTCATCTCTCCTTTTCACATCTCCTACTATCAAGTTGTTGATGCAGCACAAAAATGAAGTCTATAGAATGGATGCATTTGAGAATTTGTAGTTTGAGATTTTCTCAGGAGAGAGGATGACAAGATGGAAAAGAAACAAGAATAATTATAGGAAGCAGGATCCATGTCTACAGTCTTAAGCTAACCAGACTCATCTATGGGAGTCCCTGGGACAAGGGTACTCTAGTGGAAAATGCAGTGTCTGACAAGGGTACGGCAGGGCAAAGTGAAGAGTCAGAGTAACATGGGTCTTAAGTAGGGGAAGGACGACGAGTAGATGTGACAGTGCCATAAATCTGAACCTTTCAAAGTAAATCCTTTCTACTTTCCCAAATGAATAAGGGAAGCATAGAGTGGTTGGCATGTATTTCCGCTATCCCACTATTATGTAAAATCATAAAAACATTATAAGCATACCCATTTTATTACAGACAAAAATGCAAGAGTTGCCTAAGTTTATACCAAGATCTCGAGGCTGTTCACCTAAGTACGAACAAAAATGCAGAGTTTCCTATTGGCATGCCAAGTGCTTCTAAAGCAATAAAAATTTTCAGAACAAATAGAAGGTTCCCCAGTTTCTAGGTGAAAATTCATAGAAGACACATACTACTGTCTACAATGAAAGTAACATGTCAAGCCTTGCAAACTGCTTATCACTGCAAGTCTTAGCTTACAGCACATGAAGATTGTGTATACATACATGTCGAGCTTTATGGGGAAGTTCAAGAGAGAAACAAAGAGGATAGTTGACTTGGGGTATCAGGACCTGATGCACACTAGGATTTCATCCAAATAAATATTCGGATTAACTGAATTTCAAGAGAAAATAAGTTGTTATATTTATCCTCTTTCAGTCAGAATGGCTTATACCCACGCGCATATATTTTTCAAGATCTTGTAACCTTCATTACGAGTAATATGACTAGAAGAAATATGCAACATTGAAGCCAACAGAATATCAGCCAGGGGTCTGTCACTAAGTCCAGCATTATGTTAAACAACCCCACTATTCGACTGGAAACAGAATCGTACTTTGATAACCATACAAAGGTCCAAGGCCATGATATCAACTAAAATATATCTTCATACGATACAGCATACCAGCTAAGATTAAAGAAGCCTGTGCACCAAATATTCAAGCAAGTAATTATAGAAGCAGTAAAATATGTCCAGACCAAAAGAATTATAGACAATTCTATTCTTTGTGCTAATAATATTGAAAAAATCACCTATAAACTTTCTGCGCCCATACAAGTCTTCCCCTCTTTCCCACTCAATCTCTGTTTCCACCCCTTAGGGCCAGGTTATAACAAGGATAAATGCATGCAAACTCATTATCACTCTGCAACCCACAGAGACAAACAAGCAGCATTACCTAGGGCAATTTGCATCTTATCAGTCAGGAAAAGCTGAGGTTTAGAAACTCTGTCAGCAAAAGCATCCAATATATCTTCAAGCTTCCTAAAATTTAGCCAACAAAAGAAAAGAAAAATCATAAATTTGACCCAAAACCAATTCTAAACAACATAATGGAACATAATCATTGCCTCAAGTCAGAAATAAAATTTAGGACGCCATTCTAACCACATATCTTAATTAGCCCGAACTATTTTTACATCCAGATAAAGGAATTTTCTGATAATTAACAAGAACAGCAATCTCAAACAAAACTACAATAAGCAACAAACTTCAATTACACTACTTTTTACTCAATTTGAAGGAAAATGAAGCTTCATTTTAGGTACTTCTTTCTTCAATTGTCCAAAACTAATCAGCAAAAAGGTTGCAGTAAATGGTTTCTGGGATAAAAACCACAGACTTGTAGATTCTCCAGAAGAGGACCCGAAGGCCTTCTTGAAAGACGACGGAGGACAATATGAGAATTGAATAGGGCAACCACGCAGAAGAGGAAGGCGTCGTTTTGAAGGGGAGAAACGCCCTCCAAACTCCCGCCAGAACAATCAAACTCATCAGCCATAGCAATGTACTGAAACAAAAAAATCCACAATCCAGAAATTCACCAAAATTAATAACGAAATAAGCCCTAATACCCAAAAAAAAAAACGGAGAAGCAAATTTTACCAATAAAGAGGATTACCTGGAGAGGACGGTGAGTATTAAAAAGGGTTTCTGAGAGATTGCAGCGACGAAGAGAGAAAGCGATGGGCCCAAGGCTAACAAGGCGTACCCAATTCCTGCAGCGACTGTCATTTTTTATCTTTTATGTTTTTCTGCTTCGGGGCTTCATGTACTAACTAAAACACATACAATTGCAAGCTTCAATGAATCTTTTCTATTGCAATCTTACTTTCTTGTTTTTTTCTCTCTGTCTCTCTTGCTCTCTTCTATATCTTTCTTTTTTTTTTTTTTTTTTTTGGAGAAAATAACATATTTCATTTTTCACATTTCGCAAAAATATTCTTTTCATCCCTTACTTTTAAAAAGAAACAAATTTGTCCCTAAATTTAAAAATTGAAAGTATTACATTCATGAACCCAATTTTTAATCTGAATCAAACCATCCAATAACTCATTAATAAATGTCGGCAATAGAATTGACAGATTACCCGATCAAATCCATCACATTCACATGACATTTATTGAATCAAAAAAGCAAAAAGTTTAAAAAATTATAACATAAAAGGCGAATTTCTTTGTCTTGGAATAGTACGATTCTTTATGGGTAAATCTTTTCATGCACAGTTAATATATACACTTATAAGTCTAGATGTATACCATACATACAAAGTTTGGGATTTAAATTTAAATTGAAATGATGTGACAAGTATCTGTAATGAACTCGATAGAAAGTTGACAAGATGATTCAGCTTAGCTTCTGAATCTACAACTGGTAAGAAGAACTTGGGACAATAGAGAGAGAAAGAGAGAAAAGAAGAAAGAGAAAGAGAGTTTGAAGAAGTAAAAAAGAGATGAATTCATTCACAACAAACTTGTTTACAATCTGGAAATCGTCCTTACATTTATACAATTTGTTATCCGAAGATTCTAGATAAAAATATAGAGTTTTAACAGAAATGCTGCTTAATAGAATTTGTAACAAAAATGCAACTAACTTCTTCCAACTATTAACTGCCTCCCCTTGACACATCTACCATGCAGTTACTTATTTGATCAATCATGATTTCGCACCATCATGATCATGGCAACACTCCCTCCTTGAAACAATCCTAGTCACTAGGATTGAACTGAAAATCAAGAAACTGAGACTGAATGAAGGTGGAATCCTCCCAGGTGGAGTCAGCTGTAGTTAGGTTCACCGATTTTAACTAACACCTGGAGTACCTTATGTTTCTTTCGTACAACCTCTCTTGTCAGTAATATGCTTTTAGGGGCAATTTTGACTTGACCATCATCTGTTGTCAATGGTAGATCCTAAGTAGGCTTATGATCTTTTGTTGAGGGCTTAAGCAAAGATACATGGAAAACATGGTGAATATTTGATCCCTCTAGTAGCTCTAATTTATATAAGTAGCTTTGCCCATCCTCTGCAAGATCTTATTAGGCCCATAGTATTTTGAGGACAACTTCGGATATTTCCTTAAGGCCATTGAAGATTGCCTATATGGCTGCGATTTAAGATAAACTGAATCCCCAACAATGAAGCTTCTTTCAGTTCTCCCTTTGTCAGCAATCTGCTTCATTCGATTTTGTGCCTTTAGCAGGTTATCTCTAAGCATCTCATTCCACTTCACCCCGTCACCTAGCCATAAATCCACTACTGCAACTGGAGATTTCACAGCATCTATACCCAATTGTGATGGAGGATACCCCTACAGTGCTTGAAAAGGGGTCATATGTAGAGTTGTGCAGCAGTTAGTGCTGTACCACCATTTTGCTGCAGCTAGCTGTTGTTTCCACTTGTGAGGATGTTGGAAACATAGACTTCTGAGATATGTCTCAAGGCATCTATTCAACCTTTCAGTCTAACCACCCATTTGTGGATGGTAGGCAATAGAAAATTGTAATTCAATGCCTAATTTGCTCATCAATTCCTACCTGAGGATGCTTGTAAAGATTTTATCTCTGTCTGAGACAATGCTCAGTGGTAGACCATGTAATTTATGCACATTTTCAAAGAATAAAATGGCCACTATAGCTGCTATATATTTAGGAGTCAGTGCCATGTAATGCCCATATTTAGTGAATCTATCAATGACCACAAATATTCCATCATATCCAGCAGATTTAGGAAGTCATTCTACAAAATCCATAGAAATGTGCTGCCATGCCTGTTCTAGAACTGGTAAAGGCTGCAACAATTCGGAATATTTGCAGTTCTCAGATTTGTTCCTCTTACAGCAGTCACAATTTTGTACCCACTCCTCAATTTCTTTTTTCATGCTTGGCCAAAAGAAATATTCCTTCAACCTCTGAAAAGTGGCTGGGGTATTAGTGAGTCAAAAGGCATGACATTGAACTCATAGAGACCAAGGTGTGTTCTGAAAGCTGTTTTGTGTATATTAGCAGCATGCATCCTTACTTGATAATAACCAGCTCTCAGGTCAATTTTGGAAAAGAATTTTGCTCGATATAGTTATCAAGCAGGTCATCAATCATCGGTATTGGAAACTTGTCTTTGATGGTTAATTCATTTAACTATCTATAATCTACACAAAACCTCCATGTCCCATATTTTTTCTTGACTAATAGGATAGGAGAGGCAAAAGGGTTATGCTTATTTGGATAATTCCACTACTCAGCATTTTCCACTTGTTGTTCAATCTCATTTTTTTGAACATGGGGGTATCTATATGGGCCTAATTTGAAAGGTTAGGCATTGGGAATTAAAGGTATTTGGTGATCACAAGGTCTAGATGGGGGCAGGTTTTGGGGCTCTCCAAATACATATTTTTAGTCCTTAAGCAAAGTGTCTAAGGAGTGTTGAAAAGTGTCATTTACCTGAGCTTCTAACAATCTAATGCCACATGATTTCTTCCAGATTTTGGTACTCCACTCACTCCTATCAGCAGGAGATGAGCCTCGATAGAATAGTAGCCAATCGATCGGCCAAAATTCTCGAAAGAAATTTATTCACGAAGTTGCACAGACTAATTGGTCTGAATTGCGAAAAATTCTGGGGATGAGCTATTTTTGGGATGAGGACAATGGAAGTTGATGTGATTGCCCTTGGCAAATCCGCGCCATAGAAGAAACTGCATATAGCCCTACTCACATCATCACCTACAATCAGCCAGGCCATCGAAAAGAACCTCCCCGTGTAGCCATCCAGACCCGCCGCGCTATCCCTATCCATCTCAAACACAACCGGCCGAATCTCCTCAGAAGACCGGACTTGTTCTAATGCCTCATTATCCCCATTTGTCAAGAGCCTTGGGAGATTCTGAAACAAGTCCAATGCCGGCGTCGACTGCGGATCCCTAAACAACTGCTCGAAAAAACATACCACCTCTGCTCCTATTGCCTCATCCGACTCAACCCATTCCCTGCGTTCATTCTTAATCCTATGAATAATTGACTGCACCCTCCATTGTTTTACCGCTATGTTGAAAAACTTAGTATTCCAGTCACCCTCTTGTAGCCACCTAACACAAGCCTTCTGTTTCCAAAAAAGCTCCTCCACCCGCAAGGTAGCACGTAATTGGGCTTGGGCATGGTGTAGATTCGCCTGAGCTTCCTCTGAATCAAACTCCTCCATATGAACCTCAGCAAGCCGTATCTCCTCTTCCTTTTGCTTGACAGCCTGAAAAATGTCCCCAAATACCTTCTTGTTCCAAACCTGATTAGCCTTCCTAAGCCGCTTCAACTTTTGACAAAGGATATGCATGGGGGACCCAAAACAAGGTTGCCCCCAAGACTCGCAGACAACAGCCAGGAAATCATCATACTCTGCCCAAATGTTAAGAAATCTAAACAACCGTGGCTTATTGTCCAACCTCGTCGAGACAAAAATAAGGAGGGGAGCATGGTCAGATGGATCTCGGGTCAAGTGCGAGACTGACAAGGAAATCCCTGCGTCATACCACCCCTCATTCACCAGGATCCGATCTAACCGTTTCCAAATTCTAGCCATGCCATTTCTATTATTACACCATATAAACAGGTCACCAGAAAAACCAATGTCCATGAGATTCACGTCACTAATAAACTGCCTGAAATCCTCACATGCTCAAGTTATTCGAGTTTCAAGTTGTGTCGTTTATTTGGTGTTGTTAAGTAAAGGTTTTAATGTTAATTACTGATATGATCCGGATCCCCCACTCTAGTCCATGAAGATTTCACATGCTCAAGTTTTTTTTTATTTGGCTAACCCCATGCATGGAGAGGGACGCCACTCCCGAGTATTATTAATAAAAACCACAAAAGACACATACAATGGCTTTTAATGACACACAGCCTGAATGCGAATTACAGGAATTCCTGCACTATCCAAACACATGGCCCTCCTAGCGGGTCTTGGTAACTCCGAATGGGAGGTATACATGACACTCAACGACCCTTGCGCCCCCCACGTTGGACAATATGTCCGCCACTTGGTTTGCTTCCCGAAAACAATAACTCACCGTCCAATCCAAACCCAACATTGACTGGATTGCCTCCACATCCGATCGAATTAGCCATGGACATCGACTTGCCATGAAGAACATTTACTAACAGTAGAGAGTTCACCTCCACCTGTACCTTGGGGACACCCTGTAACCGGCACTACTGCACCCCATATAGCAACGACTTGGTTTCAGCTTGCAAACTTGTCATCCCCCATAGGGGAATGGAAAAACCAAATAGCAAATCACCAGAGGAGTCCCAAAGGACACCACCCCATCTACTAGGCCCCGAATTACCTAATGAACATCCATCCGTATTTAACTTGTAAATCCCCTACAACGGCAGTTCCCAACAGACCACCATATGGGAGTATCGAGGCCTCCATCCATATATACTAGAATAGAAAGCATGCCAGGAAACAAACCTGTGAGACCCCGGTTAGTTCTTAAGTTTGATATTATGTGATATTAATTATTGTGCGGTGAAATTGGGTTTTAGGGCTAATTAGAAACCCTAATTGGGGTTATGATTAAAACTCTAGTTTTGTATGGATCACAAGTTTGAGTTGGAGTTAAAGTTAGTTATGCTACTGTGTGTTTTAATGCACATAAGTATAGGATTTGATTTATGTCATATAGGTTAAGTAAGTTTAAAAGGTTAGAAAACCCTAAAACTAGCAAAATCTCTAGTGTTATGATTTATTAGAACCCTAAGTTGGGGTTAAAACCCTTAATTTTGCCCATGACAAGAAAGTTGTTGTTTAGTTGTTTTATGTGCAATAAGGTATGGTTAAGTCCAGGTGATTAAGTTAGTGGGGTGATCAGTAGAGAAACTAAGTAAGATTAATTAGTTTGGATTAGATTAAGTTAATGACCTATGGACTAATTTGCAAAGAATTAAATAATTTGGGGCAAGAGTGTGAAAGGAGGCAAAGAAGCTTGTGGTGGAAATTAAGTCATGGTTGTGTTTGATTTTCATTGGATAGTGAAACAAATATCTTACCTATCTTAAGTCTTGCAAGCTATAAACCACAAACACAAGCTAAGACACAAAACACAAACCAAAAACCAAAGGAAGAGAGAGAGAGAGGTGGCCAAACCTTAGAGCAAGAGAAGAGAGAAAATTTTCTCCAAGCTCATCTTCTTCTAGCCTTCCATCTTGCTTGTGGAGCTTAAGGAAACAACGTTGGCTCTTGATTGTTGTAGTTCCTCACTTACCAAGCTTACTTGAAGGTAAATCATCTCTCTTGGAAGTTAAAGTTTGGTGATTAAGTTGTGAAGCCATGAAAGTGATGTTTTGTTATGATTGTGAACTTGTATGGTTTATATGGTGAATATTAAGTAGTTTGATGGTTTATTTTAGTGGTTTATTGCTGCCCAAATTTCGGTTAAGGCTATGGAAGAATTAGGGTTTCTTGCTTCATGGTTATTCAAATTGATTTGGTTGATTGTTTGGCTTGTAAATGAAGTTTTTGATGCATTAATTTCACTTGTATGGTTAACCCATAGCAAAATCAGATTTGGCCTTGAAACCCTAGTTCTAAAGGAAGTTATTTTGGTTGAATTAGGGTTTGATTGGATAGGTTGAAGGGTTAGTTGAACTTGTATGATTAGAGCATAGAAAATGGTTAGTGTTTGTTAGGTTTTGAGATTAATTTGGAAGAGCAAATTTGGACCTTTTGTGAAGCTATTAGAAGCTGGTATATGTGTGTTTATTTGGTATGAGTTTGGCTAGAAAGCTTGTATGAGAACCATAGAAACGGACTGTGTGGTTGCGGCGCGCAAAACCGGTCAATCTGGAAAATAGGGCAGTCCAGAATCCGAAATTTAGCTCTATTTTTCTTTGTTCTGTGTATTGATTCAGAGTTTGCCCAAAACATGAACGTTGTAGCTTGTTAAGTCCTTGTTGTGCCTACAAAATTTCAGCCCAATCCGATCAGTACATCTTGAGTTATGACCAAAACACTAATAGTTATGCAAAACTGTAGAGTTGGTGACGTTTCTTGATTTTACTTCTGACCGTGCTCAGTTCACATTGATAACGAAGGAACTGGGTGTTGAGGTCTTCATAAGACTTGTAGATATTTGTTTTAGCTTCAAAACAGTAAAAATTACGTCCAAATCCGAGTTCTGTAGCTCTAGTTATACCCAAAACAAGATCGGGTGTCAGAACTGCCTTCGAAGTTGGACAGTTCTGACAGGAACTTTGGACCCATTTTTCCCTATGCTCCATACTGATTCAGCTTTTAGTCAAAATACGAAAGTTATAGCCTTATAAATAAGCTTTCTAACACCTCTAGAATTTCTTGATTCCAATCTTTGAGTCATGAGTTATGGTCTTTCAAACAAGGCCTATTTGGTAACCCGAAATGAAATGGCTGGAACTATTTTATGCATTTTTGTCCTAGTTCCATTGAGATCTGGCTTGAGGTGTCTTCATGAAAGTTGTACCCCTTCTTCTTAGTTTCGTAACGGTACCTCATACACTTCGATCCAATAACCGTAGCCTAAAATTTGATCAAAACAATTCTGGATGCCAAATCTGTCCTTTCCGTTTGCCGGCCGTTTCCGTTTTCGTTTGCCGTTTCCGCGCATGCATGTGCCAATTTTTGCAGTTTTGCTTGATTATGTATTCTTGTAGCCGTTTGTGGAATAATGTGGTATAATTTTCTATTTCAGACAATGGTGAGTTAGACGGAGCCAGTGGGCCCTACTAGCTATTATACGTGACGTGATTTCCGCTCTGTTACCATACTTTCTTTTTGAGTAAGTACTCAGGTCGTTTGTTTGTATACATTGCTTATGTGTTTTGAGATGAATGTAAGGGTGCTTAGGCGAGAGTGTACTTTATCACACACGACCTAAACCCTAATTTGCACCTGTGCTCCTTTATGAGATGTGTATACATGAATTATTTTGGTGTTGAACCCCTTGAACTTGTAGTTCGGGGTGACTTTTGTGGGGCCCGATCTCAAGACCTAGACGGACTATTCGAGCCGGCCGGAGCTTGGTCGAAGCTAATCCAACCTAGTCTTGAGGTCACCAAGTTTGTAGGTTCAAGTTGTGAACCAAGTTTGTGAACCGAGCTTGCGAAGCAAGTTAAATTTCGTTTCGTTCGCTCGAACAAGTTTGTGAGGTGACTGGCCAGTGAGGGTGATAAGGTGTTAGGTGGGAGTACAAATGGAGTTCTACGGACCTTATTTGTGGTCGACGAAATGTCGACAGGAGGTCATACATGAAACATGACGTGGCTTTGAAGCCAACCTGTATCCTTACTTGTGTTGTTATTTATATATTTTTTATTTGACATGTTTGGGACGTAATTGTTTATTTTAATGTGAATTTTACGTTTTTACCCCTGTTTTATTTACTAAGCACATAGTTTACTCCTTTCCCTTTGTTTTCCTTAACAGAGGCTGACGCGAGGAACTTTTTGCACTATCACTGGAATAGTTAGGTTTGGTTTGTAATAGCTAAACAAATAAGATGTTTCTTTTTGTTTTAGTGGTTTGTATAAGGACCCTCATTAGGGTCCATTTTCTGCTGGTTGTTATCATAATGTCATATAGTGGTCTAAATAGCTACTTTTGGGGATGTAAATAGAACTCTTTTGGAGTTGGATATATTGTGAATAGTACGCTTTTGGTTTATCTAGTTTTTATTGTTTTGTAATTTTGAGTCCTGACGCGAGTTAGGCAGGCGTCCTGCCGATACCCTAGGGTTCGCCCTTGGAAGAAGCGGGGGCGTCACAAAACCCATTCGGCTCTCCCACAACTTTCCCACCAACTAGCCCGACTATATCCACCAGGATACGATCGTAAACAGTCTGCCTTCGCAGGGAGTGACCCTTAAAGTGAGCTAAATTCAACACCAGCCAAATATTCTAGCAGATGCTACTGGGTAGCACCGTACGGAGTGACTCCACCCGCGAGTGATGTGTCGGCAAACACTAACAACCCACCTGTAAGGCCCAAAGACAATCTAAGAGGGGGGTGAATTAGGTTGATTAAAAATACTTTATTGAGTTTATGCACTTTTTCTTTAATAAAAATTTACCTTCTTTTCTAGTAGTGATCAGCCAAATAAATTTAAAGAAAAGAGCAATGTTGATCAGAAATAAGAGTGTATATAAGCAATGAGAATTTTATTAAACAAAAGGAATAAGATAGAGTATCAAACCGATTGTTTACCAAGCTTTCCTCAAACTTGAAGACCAATCACAAAGATGATCACCTTCTCTTTGATGAAAAATAATCAACTCAATGTACAATGGAGGGATCACTTCCTCCTTGCCCCAAGCCTCACTTAGTCAAGTTAGGAAGTTTTACTATCACTCAGATAACCCTCAACAAAGCTACACTATTAAAAATTTCAAACACAAGAGAAGTACTTACAAGAATTTCACACTACTTGGAGAACAAATCTTGCTTAGGAAACTATTTTCTAGCTAAAATATCTCTTGAGATCTTGTAAACGAAGTGTGCAAAAGTCACTCCATGGTTCAGAATCGTTTGTATTTAAAGGGAACCAAAAATGGGCTTTATTAATGCTTCCAATGGATAGAAGGCAGATGAAGAGTCAGCTAGCCGTTGGGGCTGTCGGACGTCCGATAGTGTAAGAACCCGTATTTCCCTAATATTTTTCCTGGGGTTTATTTCCCTTTAATTGCATGTTTTCTGCATTTTCTGGCTTAGGAATATTTTTTTGGTGGATTTTATGAGTAATTATAGTTTTTATATAATTTTTCTAATATTGGAGAGTTTTTAGAAAATTAAGAATATATATTGGACGTGGGACCCACTAGTGCGAAAAGTTCGGAAAAATTCGGCCAATTAGGTTAAATTCCGGATACTGTGTAAAATTTATCGGATGTTAAGAGATAAGTAGAGGATGTGAATTGATTGATGTGAGAGGAAAAGAAAAGATAAGATTGCATTTATGAGAGTGACAAGTGTCACTATATCATTGGATTTGACTTATGGAGCACTATTCACTTTTTTTGACTTTTGACCCATTTGATTAAATATCTTTAAAATTCACAAAAAAATTACCATTTCTTACCTCTTGTTGGCCGGCCACCTTGAGCTCAAGAAGGGAGAAAACCTCTTCAAGTTTTGATTTCATCTTGCTCCAATTCAACAACTCAACCAACTAAACTTGATTTCACTCCATAAAATCCCTTTAGTTAGTGCTAGTGAGTGATTTGGTGAAGCTTTCTTGGAGAGCTAAGGTGTTCTACAGCTTCCCCTCTCTTGTTTACTAGGTAAGTGATGCTTAAACTTCCTCCTATACTTAATGATGGTTAATTTGTGCCTAATGTGGGCTAAAGTGATGGATTATGTGAATTATTTCTTGATTTGTGATGAATTGGTGAAGTTTTTATTTTTTTGAGGAATTTTCTGGTTTAATGTGATCATGGTATTGTGGTTGTTTATGATGGTTGATAATGAGGGGTTATGACTCTAGTGGAAGTGAATTGTTGATAATTGTAACCAATTTTGGATTTGGATTGAAATGTGAAATGTTAGGGTTTCAAAACCCCCTTTTCTGTCTGGTTTTGTATCTCAGGCTTAGAGGCCGAATTGGCCTTTGCTCAAAACATGAAAGTTGTAGGTATTGATGTGGTTGAGGTGCCTGTAAAATTTGAGGTCATTTGGAGTAGTGTAGAGTGAGATATGGTGTTTTTACTGTTGCTGTTCTGGGTTGATCAGAATGTGAAAACTGCACTTGTAATTGACTGTTTTGGCTGGGATTGGTTTGGATTTTGTTGTTGGTGTCTTCTGATGAAATGTAGCTTGATATCCTAGCTATCATATGCCTTTGGAAGTTCGGCATTTGGACTTGTATAGGCTGAGTTGTACCAATTACTGCATAGTGTGATTTGTGAACCTGCAATTGCGGTTCTGGTTTGGTAATCTGCATTTTTGACCTAGTTGTGCTAGGATTTGGACTGAGTGGCCTTCTACATTGTTGTAGCCCTATCTTTTAGCTTCGAGATGGTGGGTCTTACACCCTCATCCGATAAGCATAGCGTATTTTGTGCCATTACCGCAAAAGGAGGACGAAAACTGTTTTTTGTTAAGGTCAAGTTAGTGCATTGCTGAAATTTCTGGTTACTTATGATGCTTGTTTATGTATATGAAACCCTATTGGGTTGTGATTGGCATTGATTCATGACTCGTTATCGAGTCTCATGGTAATTGTTTGCTTGTTCTAGGAGGTAACGGTGGTGCATGACGTTCGTTTAACGGCGGTGCATGAAATATTACTTACGTGATTGGTGAGTATACTACTCACTTAAATGTTACAATGTGGCTTTGTTCTATGTGAATTGATGCCTTGAAGGCTTATTTGGTTATGAAAATTGATAGAGGTGAGGGTGTACTTGACCGCCCTCACCCCATGTGATTCCATTCATAACTGTTTACCGTTTTACTGAAATACTGCACTTGCCATATAAAATATTGAATGCCATTCATGGATAACTGATTTGGTGTCGTTTGGACGAATATCCAACGGCCTTACTGTATTACTGAGCTCAACCTCGTAGGTAGTCAATTGAATCGAGCCGGCGAGGGCTTGGTCGTGAAAATTGACATGCCACGGGGACTGTACTGGGGAATCGTGTGGTAATGAGACCCTCGGTTCCGGTATACTCGAGTATTACCAAAATGACTGAATGGAGTGCGGGCCCGGTTGGGGTATGATAGTTGGACGGTTGGATGTAAGTGATGTCTACGGATGGTTACTTTTAACATTGACGGAGGGTCAATGAGGTTGGATGTGACGACCCCACTTCTCCCAAGGGCGAACCCAAGGGTATCGGCGGGCCGCCTGCCTAACTCGCGCCAGGACTCAAAACTTAAACCAATAAAAGCCAGAAAATCCAAAAGAGTACTATACATACTATATACAATCCCAAAAGAGTTATAATTACATTCTCCAAAAGTACCTGCTCTTACTATTACATCCGTATAATTACAACCAAAACCAAAAGGGAGACCCTAAGAAGGGTCCTAATACAAACCACCAGAATAAAAACAAACATCCTAAAAGTTCAACTATTACAAGCCAATCTACTAAACTAGTGTATGAGCCCCAAACGTACCCGCGTCGGCCCCTGCTAAGGAAAACAAACGGAATGGGGTAAGCTAAAAGCTTAGTAAGTAAACAGGGGCAAAAGCGTAAATTTCACGTAGCAACATTTACACAGTAAGAGTAAAGCAAAAGCAGAAAAGTATCATCACATAATAAGGATACGGGTGGCTCCAAAGCCAATTCATTTGCCATGCTTGATCTCCTGTCGACACTCCGTCGACCATAAATAAGGTCCGTAGAACTTCACTTGTACACCCACCGACACCTTATCACCCTCACTGGCCAGTCACCTCACAAACTTGCCCAGGCGAACGAAATCACAAACTTGAGCTTTAATCATAAGCTCGGGTCACAAACTTGGTGACCTCAAACCAAGTTGGACTGACTTCGACCAAACCCTAACCGGCTCGAATAGTCCATCTAGGTATTGAGTTCAACCGCAAACTCACAAAATTCACAAAATTATTCAAAAGTCACCCCGAGCCACAAGCTCAAGGGTTTTTGTTCCAAAATTTCTCACATACATATGTCATGTACAAATTGGTGCGTAAATTAGGGTCTAGATCGAGTGCGATAAAGTACACCCTCGCCTAGGTACCCTTTTTACACATAACGAAACACATAAACAACTAACACATAAGAGCGGCGTGAATACTTACTCAAAATACCAAAAGTAGTATAAAGGCGGAATTCACTTTGTGTGTTGGCTAGTAGTGGGCCCCACCGGCACCGCCTAGCTCACCACTGTCTGAAATCGAAGATTATGTCACAATATATCATAAATGGCAACTAACGTACTTAAAACAAGCAAAACGGCAAAATTGGCACGCGCAAGTGCGGGAACGGCAAAACGGCCGCACACGTCCGCGCGGAACGGCAAACGGAAATGGCCAAGTCGGCCATTTCAAACCGTTTTGGTCAAAAATTAGGCTACGAATATCGGATCAAGGTACATGAGGTACCGTTACGAAGCTAAGAGGAAGGGCTACAATGTTCATGAAGACATCGCAACCCAGATCTCAATGGGTATAGGTGAAAATTGTGTTAAACAGTTCCAGCTGTTTCATTGCGAGTTACCAAACAGGCCCTGTTTGCAAGGCCGTAACTCACGGCTCAGAAATCGAAATTAAGAAATTCCAAAGGCATTAGAAAGCTGAGACATAAGGCTAAAACTTTCATGTTTTGGCCAAGACCTGAATCTATTCAGAGCAAAACAAAATTCGAGTGCCAAAGTACCCGTCAGAACTGTCCAAATACAAGGCAGTTCTGACGAGCGATATTGTTTTGATCATAACCGGAGCTACGGAACTCGGTTTTCGACGTACTTTATACCGTTTCGAAGCTGAGATCAAGATCTAAACTTCTTATGAAGGAGTCGGCACCCAGATCGAACTCTATAAAAATCGAAAAGTCATGGGCAGAAACAAAATCAGAAAACGCGCAGAACCAGAGGGTCAAAACAGGCTTGAGCATTTCGTAGATAACTCAGGCTACGCTAATCCGATTGACCTGAAATTTTGCAGGCATACTCAGGACTCAAGGGCCTACGACTTTGATGTTTTGAGGAATTCCTAAATGAAGCCGAAGTTCAGTCGTTAAACTGTCCTGTTTTCCCAGTTTTGCCGTTATCGCACGCCGAAGTCGCACGGTCCGTTCCTACGATTTTTATACCAGATTTCCATCCATTTTGATACCAAATAACCTTATGTAACTTAGTTCTTAATTGGTCCGAAATTCCCTTCCCAAAACAGTCCAAATTTAACAATCATCAACCACAATCCCTAACCAAATTTCATTTGCACCAATGAACTTAATCCAACCTCTCACTAACCAAACTCTATCTCACTAACCATAAGCTAAGCTAAATTAGTCTAATAGAGTCTAGGGTTTCTTAACCCAAATCAGATTTTTTTCAAGTAACCAACCAATCACATGAGGCAATTCATCAAACACCACCATTACAAGTCCACATCTCAACTAAAACAAGTAAGGAAAGCATTACAATAAAAAGCCCTAATTCTCTTTCTCTTGACCGAAATTTCCAGCAGCATAAATCACCAAAAATTAACCAAAGTACTCCATAAAAACAAGTGATAGGCATAAGAGGTACCACAATCAAGCACAACTAAGGTCCTATGCCAAAATAACCACTAGTTCATCAAACAATAATCAACTTAAGTCTTCAAATAGACTTTCTTACCTTTGATTCAAGCTTTGTAGATGATCACCCACAACAATCAAGTGCTCAAGTTGTTTCTCCAAGATCCAAACTCAAGATTGAAGAGCAAAAATGATGCACCAAAGCAAGCTTTCCTTTTCTTTTTTTCTTTCTCTTCTCACGGCTCTCACTCTCTCTTATTCTCTTAGTTTTTGTTTTGTTTTATTTCTCTTGTCTCTCTTATAGTTGTAAGACAACATATTAGTCAAAGCTTTGGAAGATATTTCTTATGGCTAGCCAATCACATAAATGCTTTATTTGTTGTTTTCACCCTTGCACTTCAACTTTCTCTTTCATATACATTTTCCCTCAAACATTTGATAACCTTTCAATTTACTCCATAAGTCATAACTTAATCTAATCTAAAACATATAATCACGCTTAATTATTTCACTAATCACTTTCTCATCTTAATCACTTACACTTAAGCATACTTTATCCCACATAAAAGTAGTTAAACAATAACCTTTTTGTCAAGGGCAAAATTAGGTTTAAACCCACTTAAAACTTCTCATAAATCATAACATTAGGGATTTTGCTCACTTAGGGTTTCTAACCTTCTTAAACTTAATTAATCTATACAAAATGGATTAAACCTATTCTTACCCACACTAAGACACACATTAACCTTACTAACTTTAATCACCACTCGAACTTGTAACCAATACATAACTAGGGTTTAAATCTTAAATCCCTACTTAGGGTTTTCGAAATACTCCCGAAACCAAACGTTACCGCCCAACTAATGAATATATTAACATAGAACGGAATGGGGCCTCACATTGGATCAAGAAATAAGCGTGGAAATGGGCTCTTGAGAGCCGTCCATATCCTTTCACTGATTTGATTTACTTCTTATTTGCATACTTGAACTGAACGGTTATGCTTATGTGATCTTAGCTGCTATGGTGGTTGTATTTTCACTGGGCATTTAACTCACCCCGTTTCTTTTGTTTTCCTTACAGGAATATGACTCTTTTGGAATGAATTTTGTTAAATGGTTGCCGAATGAACTAGATGAATGCCTCTTTTGTATTGTATATAAAATGGGGCCCTAAATGTATCATTAGGGCCGTTTTCACTTTTGTTTTGGCAACCCATATATGTAGTGACTTTTGTATCACTTTTAAAGGCCATTGTGGCTTGTAAATGGTTAATGTTATGTTGTATATGTATTTCGATGTTTGGTTGGGTTTCGGACGGGTCGGTTACTATTCATGGCCGACTCTGGATTTCATTTCTTTTATTTTGGGTTATTTTGCCCTTTTGCCTTGTTTGCGCGCATTATAAGTTTCAGAACGTGATAGATCGCTTTATACTGCACCGTTAGTCCTGGCGAGAGCTGGGCAGGCAGTCCGTTAACCTCTTTGGTTCGCCTTAGGGGAAGGTGGGGCTGTCACAGACAGCTTAATCATCGTCCGAGCCCATCGTCCGAAAATCAGCCAAGTTATCGTTCGGGCGTCCGATGGAATTTTATCGTCCGATAGTTTCTGCGTCCGAACGTCGTCAGAGAGTCATCAGAACTTTGCGAAATTTTTCGGACGTCCGACGCGATCGATGTGCGTCCGAAACATGCGTCCGATCCTCCCGGACATCCGATGCTTCCTCACGAGTGTCCGACAGAGTTTCCTTCTTGATGTTCTTCATCCTTTCGGACGTCCGACAGCTTCCTTTCGGACGTCCGACATGAGTGCCCTGTTTTTGCTTATTCTTTTGATTGATTTTCTTTCGTTGACACCTTTGTACCTGATTCTCTAAAAAATAAAACACTTATATTTGAAGAGAATTAGATAAACATTTCAAAGTGTTTTGTGATCATCAAAATCAAGAATAACATTCTCTCCCTTTTTGATGATGACAAAACAATGGTTTGAAATGAAATTTGATGATTACAAATAGGCTCCCCCTTTCTCATTTGACAAAAGCTCCCCTTTACTTAGTCAATCGTAGAACAAAAATTGAAAAACTCCCCCTCACTTGGCTACTCACAGATTTATTCAATCATCCAAAAATAGTTAAGCAACCGACATTTTACCAACTGTCTAGCCAATTCAACGCATCCCCGTACATATTCATATTTATATCTTCATATCTCTCCCCCTTTTTATCATCACAAAAGTCAAAAGGCAAAGAGACATTACAAGAACCAGTAACATGAAAAAGAACTAAACATTCATAACAAAATAGCATAGAGCCTCACAAACATTACATCCACATATCCAGTTTTGAACATTACAAGCACCAGAATCAAAGAAACAAAAAAAGTCCGAGGCAGCCATCTAACATCCAGCAAATAGAAAACAGTCAAACAGAATGCAAATGATTCTAATAGGTCTAGTGATCCTAAATGGTAAACTAAGAGGACCCAGGCGTCCTTCGAGTAAGCAGATACTGAGAGAGATCCTCCTCCTCAGTTTCTTCATTATCTTCAGCATTTTCACCAACTGGTTTCCTGTCTTTGTCAGATGTGGAAGGATCATGAGGTGCCACGGGAGTATAGGTGAGGTCGATGGGAGCAGAACTCATAGAGCGAATAGGAGCTGATGAACTGGGATCAGTAGAGCGTGGCTCTTTGCCATGAGGAACTTCCTCAACCACAGGTGGAAGAAAGAGAAGATTCTTTTTATCCAGAAAGTCTGCTTGTTGCTCGGATGACATGGTGAACATGAGACCATGTTCAAGAAGTAGAACATGTTGTTTAAGATCTCGAAAGAGTTCAACTACTTCAGAATTTGAAGAAGAAGATGCCTTAGTAGCAGTCTTCCTAGGATGAATAGAAGTCAGTACAACAGAGGATGGAGTGTGAAGGGGATCATGTGCAGCCTTAGATCTAGGTTCATTAGACGTGGCCCCCTTATAAGCCCACATATTATCCCTAAAGACAAGATTCTTGCGCTCAAAATAAGCTTTAATAAAGGTAGAAGAAAACGTTTCTTTGGGACAAACACCAAGAATGGGTACTTTGTAAAATTTAAAAATCTTCTGAAGAAATTTTTCATAAGACAGTTTTCTACAAAAATCAGTGGTAAAGCAAAGTAAAAACATGCACATGACAAAGCCAAAGTCAATGCGAATTTTTTCTCGAAAACAATAAAAAAGATACAGCTCCATTTTATTGGCATCTATCCTATGACCATTGGTAGGCACAAGCAAATTTGAAATGATTGAGAAAGCAATGAGATTCACAGGAGCAAAGTCATTTAGTTTTGAATCAGCAGGGGCAGAAAACTTTTTTTGAAATAAGACAACATCTTAGCACTATCAAAGTGATTATCAGCAGTGGGATGCTCTTCATAAGAAAAGAAATTGGCAATTTTACTTTTCCATCCTGGTTCAATAACATTATTTAAAACAGCATTCACAATCTTAGGATCAAATACTAAATCTACCCCATTTACCCTGGACAAAATTTCAGTGTGGTCAGTGCCTTTTCTAAGATTGGCAAAGAATTGATATAGCATTTCAGGGTAATAAATGTTAGGCATGGAAATGATATGTGACCATTTCTGGAATCCAAAGAGACGCAGAATGGATTCTAAACCTATCTTGCAAAATTCAGAGGGATTTATGGTATATTGAGGAATAAAACCTTTTTGGGATATCCAGAAGTGTTTTTCTTTGGCAGCATCATCAAAGAATGGGGAGACTATGGTTGATTGGGAGAGCGGTTGAGATGTAGTCCCTTGTCCGGATTCAGGCTGAGCAGAAGGCTGTGAAGTTTGAGCCTTTACTGCTCCCTTTTTGACACATTTGGAGGATCTTTTGGCCCTAGGAGAATCAGCATCCTCATCCCTGAGTATGTGTTTGCGTCCGGCAGGCACTTTTCCTCCTCTTAAATTAACCATTGTGTGAAATGCGTGAGATGTATGATGCTAATGATGCACACAGTATTATGGGAGCGAATCACACAAGAATTTTGGGGTAAACGAGCCTTGAAAATGATTGAACAGAATGGCTATGGGAAAATAGGGTTTTGAGGGAAATTTGGGAACTGTCGAAATATGATGAGATTTGGTGAAAAGATCAGGAAGATGAACTCGCAATGATCAGGAAAAGTTTTTGGTTGAGTCAATTTTGGAATAAGTGCTTCAGAATAGCATGAATTGAGAGTGAAAAGGAGAGATAGTTTTCGTCTGAGAGAGAAGAGAAGAAGAAGGGTCTGAAACAAATGAGAAGGGAAGTTACTTTAAAAAGTGTACCGTTGCACTGTCGGACAGCGGAACGAAGTCGTGCGTCCGACAGTTTCGTCCGAACAGGTGCTTTCTGGGAAAATAGCTGAAAAACATTATCGGACGTCCGTTCGTCTGCTTTCGGATGTCCAAAAGCTTTGAACAGAAAAAATTTTTAAGATGACTTTTCGATTATCCCTAATTTTGATCTTAGATGAATGAATTGATCCAATGGCAAAGCTTTTGTGAAAATATCAGCAATTTGATCTTTAGAACAAACATAATTCACACAAACTTCACCTTTTCGAACAAGATCGCGAATAAAGTGGTGCTTTATATCTATATGTTTTGTCCTAGAATGCTGAATTGGATTTTTGGTCAAATTGATAGCACTAGTATTATCACAAAATATAGGCATGCAGTCATATAACAATCCAAAATCATTCAAGGTATGCTTCATCCATAAAAGTTGAGCACAACATGCACTAGCGGCAATATATTCCGCTTCGGTTGTAGACAAAGAGATTGCATTTTATTTTTTGCTAAACCAAGAAACTAAGCAATTACTAAGAAAGTGACAAGTTCCACTAGTACTTTTTCTGTCCACACGACAACCACCAAAATCCGCATCCGAATATCCATATAGAGCAAATTCACAAGATCTAGCATACCAAAGACCATAGTCTAATGTTCCTTTCAAATACCTAAAAATCCTTTTAACAGCATTCAAATGTGATTCTTTTGGACAAGATTGAAATCTAGCACACAAGCAAACAGCAAACATAATATCGGGTCTACTTGTGATTAAATAGAGTAGGCTTCCAATCATACCTCTATAGTGCTTTTCATCCACATGTTTACCTTCTTCATCTTTGTCAAGTTTTGTAGAAGTGCACATTGGAGTTCTAACTTGCTTTGAGTCCTCCATGCCAAATCTTTTCAGTAATTTCTTGGTGTATTTTGCTTGATTTATAAAAATTCCCTCTAGGGCTTTATGTATTTGAAGTCCAAGGAAGAAATTTAATTCTCCATCATACTCATTTCAAATTCACTTTGCATAATGGTGAAAAAAATCCTTGTATAGATATTCATTAGTAGCACCAAAAATAATATCATCTACATATATTTGCACAATAAGAAGATCATTTAACACTTGCTTAGTAAAAAATGTGGTGTCCACAATACCTCTTTTGAAACCATTTTCAATCAAGAAACCACTCAATCTTTCATACCAAGCTCTTGGAGCTTGTTTTAGTCCATATAATGCTTTTGAGAGTTAAAACACATGACTTGGAAATTTTGTATTTTTAAAACCGGGGGGTTGATCCACATATACTTCTTGATCAATAAAACCATTTAAGAAGGCACTTTTAACATCCATTTGAAACAATTTGAAACCTTTGAATCAAGCAAAAGCAAGAAGCATTCTAATCGATTCTAATCTAGCTACGGGAGCAAATGTTTCATCAAAATCAATTCCTTCTTCTTGTGCATATCCTTTAGCAACTAATCTAGTTTTATTTCTTACAACTACACCTTTATCATCCAACTTATTTCTAAAAACTCACTTCGTGCCAATGATAGGTTGATTTTGAGGTCTATCAACTAGTGTCCAAACCTTATTTGTCTCAAATTGATTAAGTTCCTCTTGCATTGCCAAAATCCAGTTTTCATCCTTTAAGGCATCATTGATATTTTTAGGTTCAAAAAGAGAGACTAAAGCAAAATTGTCTATCAATTTCTTAGATGAGGAACGAGTCTTTACCTTCTCGGATGGATCACCAATCATAAGCTCTCTTGGATGATTTTGGCTAAATTTCCAAGCTTTGGGAAGGTCTTTGAATGAATCATCATTCTTGTTTTCATCTTCCTTTTCTTGATCTTCATGAGCTTCATCCTCCATTTCCTTTGCTTCCGGTTTAGAGTTTTCTTCATCTCCAATTGTTAGCTTTTTCATTCCTTCACGAACACCTACATTATCATCATCACACGAACTTTTGGAATTATCATTATTAGTTTCATCAAATGTTATGTGTATAGCTTCTTCTATCACAAGAGTTCTTCTATTAAAGACTCTATATCCTCTTTTGTTCTCACAATACCCCAAAAATATTCTTTCATTAGATTTTTTTTCAAACTTACCAAGATGTTCCTTTAAATTGAAAATAAAACATTTAATACCAAAAACTTTGAAATATCCAACCGTAGGTTTCTTATCAAAAATCAGTTCATAAGATGTTTTATTCAAAATAGGTCTCAAGAGGATTCTATTCATCACATAACATGCGGTGTTTACCGCTTCAGCCCAAAGATATTTTGACAAACTACATTCACTCAACATAGTTCTAGCAGCCTCTTGGAGTGTCCTATTTTTTCTTTCTACAACATCATTTTGCTGTGGAGTCCTTACAATAGAAAACTCATTTGTTATGCCATTATGATCACAAAATTCTGGAAAACCACAAAACTTGAATTCCGTCCCATTATCACTTTTAATCCTAACAATTTTTAAACCAAATTTTGCACTTTAGCAAACAATGAAGTAAAATTCTTGAAGGCATCATCTTTATGCGCAAGGAATATCACCCAAGTATATTTAGAATAATCATCAACAATCACAAAACAATATCTCTTACCTCTCAAGCTAGTAATTTGAGTAGGACCAAATAAATCAAAATGCAAGAGTTCCAAAGGTTTAGAAGTTGATACACACTTCTTTGGTTTAAAGGAAATTTTTGTTTGCTTCCCAAATTGACATGCATCACAAATTTTGTCCTTTTCAAAACTGATTTTTGGCAAGCCTCTAACTAACTCCTTTTTCGAAATTTTTTTAGTAATTCCATGTTAAAATGACAAAGTTTCCTATGCCACAACCAAGGATCTTCATTTGAAGCTTTAAGACATTGGAAGCTAGATGAATCAAGTTTATCAAGAACAACAATATAAATATCGTTAAACCTCTTACCTTTGAACACAACATTATATTTAGAGTCAAGCACAATGCATTCATGCTTTTTGAACAATACATTTAAGTTTTTATCACATAATTGACTAACACTAAACAAGTTATAACTTAAGTTATCAACTAAGAGTACATTATGAACAAAAGTTTCACCATCCTTACCAACATCACCTATTCCAATTGTCTTAGCTTTCACGTCATCACCAAATGTCACATTTCCATTTGATTTTGATTTTAGCTTTATGAACAACGAAGGATCACTGTCATATGCCTTGAACAGCCACTGTCAATGAACCATTTGGACTTGTTTGAGCCTTCTCCCTGAAAAGAGAGTGTTTGGTACCCTTTAACTTTTGGGTCCACAATAGTTAGCATTGTGTCTAACTAATCACATGCATCTCATTCCTTTGTTCAGATTTCTTTTCACATAACAATCTCCTTTCAAATGCCCTCTTTGACAACAAAAACTACACATAATAGAAGAGTCTTTAACATGTAATGGTTTGATAAATCTCAATCCACTCCTTCTATATGTTGTGAAACCATGTGCATTTTTGTTGTGTGTTAATGTTCTTTCATGAGCAGTAAGAAAAGTGGTTGACATGTTCTTTTTGAGATAATCTTGTTTTCTAGCTTTTAAGGTCTCATCCATATTGTTCATCCTTTTATTCAAATCACCATGTCTTTCCTTTAGTATTTCACAAACACTTGTCTTTCTATCAAGTTCATTTTGAACATCAAACCTGGCTCTTACAATGCACTCATTGTCAACCTTTAGTTGTTTATTTTGTTGAAAAAGACTTGCATTTTCTTGAATGAGAAAAATAATATTCTGTTTTAGCTGCTTGTTTTTATCATAAGATTCCTTCAAGGCATTATGCAATTTTTCAACAAAGGATTCAAGATCATCATCATCTTCATCATCACTTTCAGATTGAGAGTGTATGGAAGTTACCTCATTATCTCCAATAGCCATGAAGGTCATTTGAGCTGATTCTTCTTCTTCTTCAACTTCGCCTTCGGAGTTACATTCATTCCATGTAATCTGGAAGTTGTTGAACATTGACTTTCGATCAGCTTTTCCATCTTTCTTTTTCTTTAGGGAGCATTCGTTTGCGTAGTGTCCAGGCTGTCCACATTCGTAGCATTTGTCCAATTGTTTCTTGTTGAATTCTTGTTTTCTTTTGTTTCTTGCGTTTGAAGACTGATTCTGGAATTGATTGCTAGGTCCTCCCCTCCTTTTATTCAAGATTCTCTTGAAGCTTTTTGTGATGAGAGCAAGATCGTCATCATCACCATCCGAGTCTTCATCATCCAACTGAGTTGGATCATCTTCACCTTGAGCTGCCTTTAGAGCAATGTTTCTCTTTGCTCTCGCGTCCTCTTCCTCCTGCACTTTAGTTTTCAACTTCAACTCATAGGAAGTTAGTGAGTTAATGAGAGATTCAATAGGCACAGAATTCAAATCCTTAGCCTCCTCTATTGCAGTCACTTTACTTTCCCATTCTTTGCCCAACGCATTGAGAATTTTCCTGTTTTTCTCTTTCAAGATGTACTCTTTACCCAACATCTCGAGATCTTTGGTCAAGTCATTGAACCTGCAATACATTTTGTCAATATCCTTAAGGGGTTCTATTTTAAATAATTCATATTTTGTGACCAAGATAGACTTTTTCTGTTCTTTCATGTTGTCACTACCCTCATGAATTTCTCTTAACTTATCTCACATTTCTTTGGCAGATTTACATCCTTTTACTCTAATTGATTCATTTGAATCTAAGGCACTATAAAGAACATTCATGGATTTGACATTCAATATGAGATTGGGTCTATCTTGAGCATTTAATTCAGATCTTGTTTTTGGCCGAAACAAACCTGTATCTGCATCAAGAACGTTAGCATCATGCGGTCCTTCATTCACAATAAACAATAGCTCAATATCAATGGATTGCAAAAAGATAATCATTCTTTCTTTCTAACGAACATAATTGGAACCAGTAAACATGGGAGGCCTAATGACGGATTGCCCCTCAACAAACATGGTATGATTGGTTGTCATCTTTACTCCAAGCAACTTGAGCTTAATCTCTAGGAAACCAAGCTCTGATACTAATTGTAAGGCCCAAAGACAACCTAAGAGGGGGGTGAATTAGGTTGATTAAAAATACTTTATTGAGTTTATGCATTTTTTCTTTAATAAAAATTTACCTTCTTTTCTAGTAGTGATCAGCCAAGTAAATTTAAAGAAGAGAGCAATGTTGATCAGAAATAAGAGTGTATATAAGCAATGAGAATTTTATTAAACAAAAGGAATAAGATAGAGTATCAAACCAATTGTCTACCAAGCTTTCCTCAAACTTGAAGACCAATCACAAAGATGAGCACCTTCTCTTTGATGAAAAATAATCAACTCAATGTATAATGGAGGGATCACTTCCTCCTTGCCCCAAGCCTCACTTAGTCAAGTTAGGAAGTTTTACTATCACTCAAATAACCCTCAACAAAGCTACACTATTGAAAATTTCAAACATAAGAGAAGTGTTTACAAGAATTTCACACTACTTGGAGAACAAATCTTGTTTAGGAGACTATTTTCTAACTAAAATATCTCTTGAGATCTTGTAAACGAAGTGTGCAAAAATCACTCCCTGGTTCAGAATCATTTGTATTTAAAGGGGACCAAAAATGGGTTTCATTAATGCTTCCAACGGATAGAAGGCAGATGAAGAGTCAACTAGCTGTTGGGGCTATCGGACGTCCGACAGCTTAATCATCATCCGATTCCATCATTCGAAAATCAGCCAAGTTGTCGTTCGGACGTCTGATGGGATTTTATCGTTCGACAGTTTCTGCGTCCGAATGTCGTCAGAGAGTCATCAAAACTTTGCGAAATTTTTCGGACGTCCGACGCGATCGATGTGCGTCCAAAGCGTGTGTCCGATCCTCCCGGACGTCCGACAGCTTCCTTTTCGAACGTCCGACATGAGTGCCCTGTTTTTGCTTCTTCTTTTGGTTGATTTTCTTTTCTTGACATATTTGTACCTGATTCTCTAAAAAACAAAACACTTATATTTGAAGAGAATTAGATAAGCATTTCAAAGTGCTTTGTGATTATCAAAATCAAGAATAACACCACCAACCTTGCACGCACAACTGTCCCTCGGTATGCCACCCCTACTACATTGCCAAAGAATGCCCAAAGGAATCGTGCTAGATCACCTTCCGAGAAGATATGCTCCAAAGATTCGGATTGAGAGTCTATACAACAAAAGCACTTTGATGGGCTGTGCACGTTTTGTGACGCCCCCACTTCTCCCAAGGGCGAACTCAAGGGTATCCGTGGAACGCCTGCCCAACTTTCGCCAGGATTCAATACGAGTCAATTCCAAACTTAAAATTTCACAACCAATAAATAAAAGTGAAAGTAAGAAAAGTCTTTCCCGTAATAAACTTTCAAGTCTTACATCACAAGTTCTCAAAATTACATAAATTCTTCCAAAATACAACCACCATGAGTCGACTAGTCAAATACATCCCAAAAGTCTAATAAAAAATATACAAGTCAGCTTTCCCAAAATTCTTTCCAATCCTAACTCCTGTTAAGGAAAACAAACTAATGGGATGAGCGAATGCTCAGTGAGGTCAAGAAAACACACATGCAACTATATAGTCCAAGTAACAACAACATTTATACAATAAGTAACACCATAAATTTTGAGTAATTAACATTTCGAGTAGAAAAAGTAAACAGAACCAATTCAAAGATACTGTAACTCTCAGGAGCGAAATTCCACGTAGTAGGGTCAAGGTTTTGATCAAATTTCATGTTGACACTCCGACAACCAAGTAAGTATCAAATCTGCAGGATCTCCACTTTCCCCAGATTCCCGTCACCGTTACACCTCTTTACCGGGCCCGCTCATCAAGGTTTTGATATTACTCGAGTAAATCGTGGCAATAATACGCGAGTATGCCAAGCAAGATCTCTTCAATAGATCAAGCTTCATATTTGCTCATGGTTTAGTAGGCTCTTCAACTAATCCCATGCTAGCTCGATTCGCAAAGTTTGCCAACGAGTTTGGGCGTCCTTCGAATATAAATATGAGTCAATGAGACAACGCTTCAATCGACGATTTCAAATACGATTCAAAACAGCAACACTTCACACAAGTCGAATATTGATTCACATAGCAAAATTCGATTATAATTTTATTTGAAAGAAAACGGGCGTAATAAAGTGCACACTCGTCTCGACAATTCCAAATCACATAATTGTCAAGAAGCAATTCACGTACTTAACTACAAATCATGCCCATAACACTCACAAATTCAAAATAAGTGAGTAAGTGAAAAAAGATCTTTAGTGTTCGGCTCCGAGATTCTCTTCAAGATCCTCTTGAGCGCCTGAAGAAATAACAATTAACTATCACCCACAATGTCATAAAAGAGATTTAATATCTCGAAAATCAAGATTGAAAAGTGAGGATTTAAGGTCACAAGAGAAACTTGCATCCTTCATGAAATTGAGTTTAAAACGGACAATCAATATCGAAAGACAATGAAAAGTTCCTAAAAACTCATTTTCTAAGAAATTGGAAAATTTTCATTTTGCGCGATGATCTTTGGAAAATCAGATCTTGAGTTTGGCATGTCCAAAAATGAAAAACTTTATACCATCGGTGTCGCGCCCCATTTTTTGATAAATAAATAAATGGTTTAAAAAATGTATTTTTGTGATTGAAAAAATGAATTGTGATTTAAAAGAAAAGTGGGTCTAAATGGGGGTTTGAGAATGCGACGATTTGACCCAAAATTGTAGTTTAAAAAGGGTTTTTGAAAAAAATGGGAGTCGCCACTTGGTAATGAGTTAAGGTGTACCAAGTCACCTAAAAATGGATTTTTTAGGAAAAAGTTGTAAGAAACCCCTTTTAAACAACTCCTAATCCACGTAAACCAAAAAAAAAGGTTCGGGAGTCCATTTGACGAAGGGGAAGACAAGGATAAAAATCCAAGGCACCCCTTCGACCTAGCCAAGGCTAGTTGCGTGATTTAATCAAAGTTTTTCTTATTTTAACCAAAGAATTTATTACATTTGGATGCACTACATGAATGCAAAAGGAAAGAAAAAATGCAAACCTAAATTCTAAAATGTCTCTTGTAAGGTTTTTGGTCCCAACCACATGAATTGTGGCGGCCAATAAAGGAAAACCTTATAGAGGTCGATTAATGCAAATGATGGCTAAAGTGCAAGTGTGCAAGTGTATAAAAAGGTGCACGTGTGAAATTGTATGAAAAGTCCAAGTGTTTGTGTGCAAGTGTATGGAAAGGTGCATGTGTGAATTTGTATGAAAAATCCAAGTGTTTGTGTGCAAGTGTATAAAATATAGTGATAAGTGCATATAGGTGTAATTAAGTGCAATTTTGTGAAGTAGAAATCAAAATGAACAATAAGGAAAGGAAAAGTGATGAGGAAATGTGAATTGAAAAAAATGAGTAAGTGATAAATGAGAATGAATGAACCTAAAGGAATGCATCAGGTCGGGTGTGGGAATGACTCCTAACTTTTTCGACTTCGATTTTCCCTTTGATTAGAAGGCAAAACTAGCGTGCTAAGGCTATCGAGTAGCCACACTCGCTCGTTTCCCTTATCGGAGGGGACTCTCACGCAAGTGTACCCTATAACTAGTATGAAATGCAAAATCCTAAAATGAGGGGAAAAGGGGTTCGAGGAGCATGCAAAAATGATAAAACTAAAAAGAATGCATGACATGTAATGAACATGCAAACATGTACTAACGAGGGGAAATCCCTAAGGGTCTAGCGTTGGACTAGCCCATTCTATGAATTCCGACTAGCGTTGGACTAGCGGAAACGTACATTCATCCATCATATTCATTCATGGCTATGGAAAGCGAGTAGACATGCCAAACACTCATAAACACATAGCACATAACATTTAGCATGCTCGACTAGATGCAAGGCCCTAACAAAGCAAATTAACACTTAACACGTAGGCATGCAACCAAGCTAATGAACCTATTACATTCACTAACTAAAACAAAAAGGGGAAAGGGAAAATGGACCAAATTGCTCGCCACAGCCCTATCTATTACAAGCCAAGAGGTGTACACATACCCCATTAAAAGAATAATTTAATGAAAACAAAAAGTAAATGACATAAGTAAAAGGAATTAAAGAAAAGCTAGGAAAGCAAAGTAGACATGCAATTCACTTAGCACGTTGAGTCACATAGGAGAGATACAAAGAGGGATAAAAGAAATTATACCGCCCCCTTGAATTGATGCTCTAAATGGAGTGAAATCACTTATTTATCTTCCAAAATAAAAGAAATGGTCAAGGTACCAATTTATTTGGGGAAAATTAAAGAAAATTGGCAAACACAAGCTCACTTGGTCATAAAGCCCTTAAACTCTTGCATTAAGTATCACCTTAGCAAAACATGATAACCAATGAAGGCAAACAAGCAATTGAATTGAAACATTAATGCTACCAAAGACTCAAATGTGAACACTAGCCAAGCATTCAAGCTTAATCAAACATTTTTAAAAGCTTCAAGGGTCCAAAGGCAAAGAAAAAGTCAAGTAATGGCTTAAAATGCATTATTCTAAAACCCATTTGCAAGAAGTTGGAACATGCTTGGGCTTTTGTGGAACATGGAGAAACTTGAGGGATCGAATTGATTAAGTGTTCCAATTACTTGGACCATAGTGAGTCAAGAGGGGACTTGGTGGTCAAAGTGTAATTATTCTAGGACTTAATTGCAAGAAATTAAAACATAATTGGGCCACAGTGCAACAAAGGGGAACTTGGGGATCAAAAGGCAAAATTCAGAAAACATTTTCATGCAGCTCATGCAACATACGCAGAATCTTTTCTTCTGCAACAACCTTGCTGCATTTTTCTAACGCAAATTTTGGACTTCAGCAAACCATCTTTAACCAAACTTTTCACCCAAACAAAATCATTACTTCAACACATATTAATACCATAATCCAATGAGCAATGAACTTGGAAAGAAACCACGCAACTTATTAAACTTTTCATGCAGATTTGCGGATGAAGCTACTAAGACAGAAAGGGAGAGTTTGCTGCAATTTTCATCTTCAATCAGATTTCAGAAGAAACTAACACAAACTTTGGACAAATTCTCTCAAACCCATGTCCAAACTTTGAGTCAAGCCACACAACACACAACTTCAGCATTCAAACAAACCAAAGCATAGAAGGAAAAACATGCAAATGCTGGAAAATTTTATGCAAAAAGGTTCAGCAATCCTGATCTCGTTCAAATTCCAGCAAGGTTTTTGATTATGGTTCAAATGCTTTAAGGACTCAAACATACAAACTTCAGCAATTTTTCAGCAGCAAATACACCCATTTCATCATACAAACAAATTCATCAAACCAGAAATTATTGACCCAAATTAAAACATGAAATTTTGTTTGCAGGATTAAGATGGCAAATCTGGTTTTGATCGACAACAAAAGAAATAAAGAAAACTGCAGCAAGGTTTTCCTTTCAGCAACTACAAATCAAGCGAACTACAAGCCTCCACTACTAAGCTCCCAACCATTCTCATGACATCTCAGGCAAATGGCAAGCAGATCAGACATGTTAAGCAAAGCTAAAGCTTCAGGAAACCAAGAAAAAAGAAAGGGTCTGTCCATGCTGCTGCAACAAGCCGAGAGCTTCGAGCTTGTTGCAGCAGAAAATTATGCATCGAATCTCAGCTGGACAAAAATTCAAGAAAGCGACAACAGCAACATCAAGCAATCTGCATTCTTTTCAACATGAGATTAAACAGCAAATTGAATGACAAAACCCTGTTTAGCTCTTCCTAATGGTAATCAAGATGACGGGCTAACAAGGCCTTCCCAGCTCTAAATTTACACCCAACCAAAAAGCAAAGAACCGACATACAGGAAGCATTGACAGCAAGCTTTCCTCGCAACAAAAAAAAAACTTTTCAACCCCTGATACCTTGAGTTTTTTTAGCAACCTTACGTGACAGGTATGTACTAAGTCATAATCCGACACAAAAGACAGCAAAAAGATGAAGGGAAACAAGCATGTAAAGATCAAAGCTGCAAACTTTCTACTGGGAATCTCGAGGCTCCTCTCATGCGTATGTTTTCATAAAAAACCCAAATGGAACCTTCATTTCATTAGCCCCCAAACTTCAGATTCTTGATCAAGGAAGGGAACGTGGGATGACCAGAAAAGGGCTCAAGTGATTCTTTTAGACGCTCAAAGGAACGTGAGACTTTGATGAATGAAAACCCAGTCGCCGTCTTCCTGCAACCTCCAACCGCAGCTACCCTTTCCCTCTCTGGAGCTTTTCTTTTACCGTTTGTTCCAGCAGCCGCCGACCTCTCTCAAGCCTGTCGGTTTTTCTTTTCTCGTTTCTGATGTTTCCTTTTTTTTTGAAGATCCTCCCTTTTTGCTCTCTCTCTATCGTTCTCTCGTTCGCCCTCTCCTTCACATCCAAGAACCTCCTGTCGTTACTCCCTCACTCTTGCTCCCAGTTTTATGTTTTGCTCCCCTCTCTTATTTTTCTCTTCCGGCTGTTGCTCTATCCTTTTTCCCCCTCCACTCTCTCAAAGCTGACCTTTTTCTTCACTGCTCAACCCCAGCCGTTGTTTCCTCCTTCTCTCGCCCTCTCTCACGAAGCTCTCAAACTCTCAGCCGCCCACTCTGTCCGGTTCCTCTAGTTTTCCAGAATTTTTTTTTCAGCCGTCAAACCTCTCGTATCTTTTCTTCCTCTTGCGGCTGCCTTTTCTTTTTGCTATTTATACCAGGAACCCCCCTCCTAAGCCCTCAGCTATACTCTCCAAAATTTGCAGCTAAGGGGCTGCTAAGAGCCCCTCCTTGCAAACTGCTGAAATACGCAGCTTCATGCCACGTTTTCTCTCTTCTTTTTTTTTTTTTTAAATAAACCAAACAAAAATAAAAGATAAATTAAGTAGAAATGACTAAAATAGATAAATAAAACAAAATTGCTATTTTCTTTTTCTTTTTCTCTATTTTTTCATTTTTCATGATTTTCCTTTTTCTCTTTTTTTATTCATTTTTCCTTTTTCTCTTTTTTTTTACAAGAAATTCTATGCTAAAAACTTAAAAATAAAAATAAAACTAAAAACTAAAAATCGAATAAAACTAACACGACAAATAAAAAACTAAAAATAAACAGTAAATGAAATTACACCAAAAATTTGGTGTCTACAGTTTGTCCCTCTTTGTCTGAGTTTTGGAAAAACTTGAGACAAAGAAGTAGACACCAAATACTTACCTGCGTTATTCGGCTGCGAATTACTCAAACGATGGGGACTGACCCCTGACAGGAAATTTTAAAATCGGGACTGACCCGAGACAAGATTTAAACGGGACTGACCCGAACAGAAATATAAAATTGGGATAGACCCACGGGATAGACCCGAACAGAAATTTAAATTTGGGATAGACCCACGGGATAGATGGGATAGACCCGGACAGAAATGAAATGCTTACTGGCGGGACAAATCCAGCTCCAATAGCAATGAAAATGAAATGTCTTGACCATCGGACAGTGGGATCAAACCCGAGCCTGCCGTGATGAACTTGATTTGATTTTTGACTTTTTGGATTTTTTGATTTTTTTTTTAAATAAACCAAACAAAAATAAAAGATAAATTAAGTAGAAATGACTAAAATAGATAAATAAAACAAAATTGCTATTTTCTTTTTCTTTTTCTCTATTTTTTCATTTTTTCATGATTTTCCTTTTTCTCTTTTTTTTTTATTCATTTTTCCTTTTTCTCTTTTTTTTTTCAAGAAATTCTATGCTAAAAACTTAAAAATAAAAATAAAACTATAAACTAAAAACTAAAAATCGAATAAAACTAACACGACAAATAAAAAACTAAAAATAAACAGTAAATGAAATTACACCAAAATTTTGGTGTCTACAGTTTGCCCCTCTTTGTTTGAGTTTTGGAAAAACTTGAGACAAAGAAGTAGACACCAAATACTTACCTGCGTTATTCGGCTGCGAATTACTCAAACGATGGGGACTGACCCCTGACAGGAAATTTTAAAATCGGGACTGACCCGAGACAGGATTTAAACGGGACTGACCCGAACAGAAATATAAAATTGGGATAGACCCACGGGATAGACCCGAACAGAAATTTAAATTTGGGATAGACCCACGGGATAGACCCGGACAGAAATGAAATGCTTACTGGCGGGACAAATCCAGCTCCAATAGCAATGAAAATGAAATGTCATGACCATCGGACAGTGGGATCAAACCCGAGCCTGCCGTGATGAACTTGATTTGATTTTTGACTTTTTTGATTTTTTGGATTTTTTGATTTTTTGATTTTTTTTTTTTGAGAAACTTTCCAAGGATAATTTGCCCCAGTATAATGAAATAGTCAGTGGGATTAAACCCAAGCCTGCCCAATGGGATGTTGGCGGCACGAAATCCAGGCCCAACGTGATCTTGTGAAGTTGGCGGCATAAAGTCCAGGCCCAACGTGATGTTGGAATGTTGGCGGCACGAAATCCAGGCCCAACTTGATCTTTGGAATGTTGGCGGCACAAAGTCCAGGCCCAACGTGATTTTTGTGAGGTTGGCGGCACGAAATCCAGGCCCAACGTGATGGTGGAATGTTGGCGGCACAAAGTCCAGGCCCAACGTGATCTTTGGAATGTTGGCGGCACGAAATCCAGGCCCAACTTGGTCTTTGGAATGTTGGCGGCACAAAGTCCAGGCCCAACGGGATCCTTGTGAGATTGGCGGCACGAAATCCAGGCCCAACTTGATCTTTGGAACGTTGGCGGCACGAAACTCAGGCCCAACGGGATGTTTGAGATGTTGGCGGCACCAAGTCCAGGCCCAACGTGATTTTTGGAATGTTTGTGAATGGTCAGTGGGATAAGACCCAGTCCTGCCATCCAATTGGTCAAGAAACTGAATTTGATTTTCCAAGAAACAAGAATTTGAACTTGATTTTTGACTTTTGAATTTTTCTGATTTTTTTTGTAAGAATCTTTTTCAAAATAATTTGCCCCAGTGTAGGGCCCTTTTCCCTTCTTTTTCTCTTTCTTCGGCATCGGCCTTCCACATCACCAGATGCTCTTTCGTCGATTTCAACAATGAATATCTGCACAGGGGCTTACCAAAATATGACATGCATTCACATTTACATGAAAAGAGCAGCGTGATTGATTCGAAAATGTATCATTTTCACTTTTGGACGAAATCCTCAAATGTATTGAGGAAAATTTTGCCCCAGTGTGGGCTTATTTTATGAAATCTCATGAACAAAATTTTGCCCCAGTGTGGGCTCCCTTGATTGCAACAATTTGTTCAGATGATTTCCCATTTATTTGAACAAAGAGAAACAGCACTTCTAAAATTTAGAAAATAGTCATATATACAATGTGAAAACACTTAACGTCGAGTTTGAACTCATGCAAAAATTTCATGGTGAATCCCTTAGAATAACACCAAATTCAAGAAGATTTCTTCTTCACTTTTAGCATCGATGCTTAGGATAACAGGTCACCACTTTCTGGTTGGCTCATCTGTCAGGACCAATCAAGTGACTTTATTTTTGATTTGGAAATGGCTGAAGGAAATGGGAGGTCAAGATTTGTCTCTTTTTTTTTTTTTTTTTTTGCTCAAAATTGTAATCGATTCAACATCACATCTTAGTGAAAGCAGAGAGTTTGTCACCCTTATTCCTTAAGAAAATTGAGTCAACATATAAGCTTTAAACTTGCAACCAATGGGTAGGAACGATAGCTAAACATGCGAAAACTGGTTATACCCTTATGATCATAAATAATTGATGGATTCCTTACGAGCATAATCCTCACTTTGGATTGTCATGAAGGAATAAGTCAACGATGGACTTTATTAGCTTGTAATGTGGCTTGAAAACGATAGCTAAAGAATAAAACTTTCAAGGACATAGCACCGAAGATCGCATTTTTCTCAAAATTGCCCCTATTTTGAACCCGAAGATTCTAAACTTTGTTTGATCATTCAAAAGGGACTTCACCATCGAATCTTTTGTATTTCATTTTTCCTTTTTGCTTTTCCGTTTTCTTTTCTTTGATCTGGTGGGTTTTCACATTGTGAGTAGCGTCAACCCCATACCCAAGCAATTCAGAAATACAGCTAAAATTTTCCGGCATCAGAAATTTTCTTGACAGGGCCATTGCAAAGAACAGGAGTCAGGACTTTCAGCTTTTGTAATGGGGTCTGGTGGGGTGTTTAGAAAAGTTAAGGCTTGAAGGCAGATTTCAAGAATGGTTTAAAGAATCTGAGATCGCATTGTTGTGCCAACCCTATTTTAGGGTTAAATCAGAACTTGCCCCAGTTTATGCTCAATTGAGGCTTTTTCTTTTTCATTTTCTTTCTTCTTTTGATTTTTCGGCTTTCTGCCATTTTTTGAAATTTTCACAAAACTTGCCCCAGTTTATTTGTGAACTGAGGTTCTCATTTCTTCTTTTGTCTTTTGATTTTGTGGCTTTTCACTTTTCACTTCTTGAAATTTTCATTTTCAACTCAAACTTGCCCCAGTGTGGGGTTTGCAATTCTCAGGGGTTGCCAAACGAAATAATTCATTCTGAAGGCTCAAAAGGGATAACTAAGGATAGAATGTTCGCTTGGAAAAGAAGAGGGCCTGACCTTTATCCCGTTCTTTACATTAACTCTGAAAGGAAACTTTCATTAATGACGAAATTTCTCGCATGTATTTGAATTAATTGACTGAGGAAGACGCCTATGAAGCATAGATGATCCGCCAGATGAAATTCTTCCTTTTCTTTTTTCAACATTGGAACCCAAGTGGAATCAAATTTCCAATTTGCGGTTCTCTCCCTTTTAGCCTTAGCATTTTGGCTTTTCTCTCTCTTTTGGAAAATTCTCCAATCTTCTTCCCCAGTGTGGGGGGCGATCATAAGTGCTTTGAAAAGAACCAGCAATTTTGGCTCAAATGAGGATGCAAGGGATAAAGCAGTGTTTAAATGGTAGAAACGATGGCCAAAGCATCATTCTTACGCTTCATGACAAACCAAAGTAAAGAAATGCTCATTGAGAATCCATTCCCCCTTTTGATATTCGAAAATTTTCCCATGTAGGGTTGTGATCATCAAGGCGCTTATTTGAAACGAAGTTATTCTTTTAAAGGCTCAAACGGGAGAGCAAATGATAAAATCTGTATGGGTAGAGAAACGAATGCTCAAAGTATCATTCCAAATTTTCAAAACAAATAAGAATAATGCACCCTTTCGCTTTCACTTAGATGTGATTTGAGTCTAATTAGACACTATGGACATTTTTCCAAGTAAAGGTTGCCCCAATGGGGTCAATAGAAGTGGCAAAACATGAATTGTTCAGCGAAGGAGAAAAGGTATCTCATTGGGCCTTTTGAAGGACCTCTCTTATTTTTGAGCACTTTTATTGTACAGCTCGGATCACCAACCTGGTATGCATGAAGATTTTAGAGAGTATACACTTGTGAATCCTCAGACTGAGGTTGGAAAAAATCTCAATTTGGTTTTATTTCTCAAAATTCATCATGAACTCTCCAATGAGTAAGAATAAAGAATGAAATGTACATGAATATAAAAAAAACAATAATTGTCCAAAAATTTTTATTGCTGAAAAAATTTGAAACAAAATTTCTCGTTCAATTATGATACAAATGAGAAGAAAAAAAACTTCTAAAGAGCTCCACATATATACTCTTTTTGTCTCCCTTTCTTTTAGAGCAAAAATGTATTAACACATCAAATAAACAGAATTTTCCTTTGAAAAACAATTATAAAGCCTCTCAGAGATTTTGGCCTAGAGCCTTCAGATGGATCTTTCATGTCTCCGTGGCAAGATCTAGCCAAGAATCAAATAATACTTGTAACCTTCAAACTTTATTGGACCAAAATTATCATCAGATATAGAAGAATGTTTTCGCCTTATTGAAACATTTTATGAATGCAGGGGAGGGGAAAACAAAAGAAAAATACCCCGAGTTAGTAGGCAAAACTGCAAAATCGGTATGCATGTCCTATGGGGAAGCCCTTTTATGCCAAGGGTAGGCCTAGCATGAAAATGCAATCCTCTAGGGTAGGCACTATACCATACCTGATGGATCCGATCAACTTGTTGAGTGAAAAATAATTTGAAAAATTTGGCCCATTGGAATGAGAAGAGACGTTGGTCAAAATGAGGACCTCGTCCGAAGGGATTGATCACTTTTGATCGATACAAGAATTTGCAAAAAATGTACGGGTTTGTCCTTGACGAACTTCCTATCGAAGAGATTGGAATTCGTTTTGACAAATTTTCTCAGTGAAGCACGGGTCAAAGCTCCAACTGATCAAATGGCTGGATGCAATGGACGGTTTTCTCAAAATGGACTAGGTTTTCCAATTTGAATTTCTTCATTGAAACCCTAATTGGTCAAATGGATGGAATGAAATTGACCATTTATTTAAAATCGACCAGATTACCCTAAAAAGGGAAACTAGTCAAATGAATTGAGTGGAATTTAATTTATCCAAAATTAATCAGATCACCCTAAAAAGGGTAAATTGATCAAATAGATTGAACGAAACTTGATTTATTCAAAATCGGCTCGGTTGCCCCAAAAATGGGTAAATTGGTCAAATGAATGAAATTGAATTAGTGATTTATTCAAAAATCGGCCGAATGACCCTAAAAAGGGTAAATTTGTCAAATGAATTGACGATTTATTCAAAATCGACCAGGTGACCCTAAAAAGGGTAAATTGGTTAAATGACCCTAAAAAGGGTAGATTGGTCAAATGAATTGACGATTTATTCAAAATCGACCGGATGACCCTAAAAAGGATAAATTGGTCAAATGACCCTAAAAAGGGTAAATTGGTCAAATGAATTGATGATTTATTGAAAAACGACCGGATGACCCTAAAAAGGGTAAATTGGTCAAATGACCCTAAAAAGGGTAAATTGGTCAAATGAATTGATGATTTATTGAATAAATCGGCAAAATGGATTGATTGAATTGTCCGGCCATTGGTTATTTCAAAATTATTGAAGTGCATTAGTCTATGACCTTCTAAAAATCAAATTTTGGCCTCAATTTATTTATCGTCTCAAAAGGAGGAATCATTTGTGAATTTCTTCAAATTAATGTCCTTCACGCAAGGGATTTTTATCAATTTTTGATAAAATGGCCAAAAAGTGATTATTAGATGCTCATATTCCAAAGATCACCCTATGAAAATGATCGGATCCTACCTTACCTTGTGCACTACCCCTTTGGATGGTACAAAATGTAAACGTGCAAGTCTCACTGGATTAAGTATCCGAGACACAAGGTGGCTTATTCCTAACACGGGATCCCCTAAATGGCATTCCCTTTCTAGGGTTTATGCATGATGCCATTTATTAAAGCGATAAAATGTGCAATTCGAAATGAAACGTGACCTAAGGAACCCTTTATTTGCCAGGGTGGGGCTAAAATGCTATGCAATTACCAAAATCTATGAATGCAATATACCAAAATCTTTAAACGTGCAATAACCTATCTACGAGGGTAGGTTCTAAAAGAAAGGTCATGCCAGACCTCTTATTTGATAGGGTTTGTGAATGCAATGGGGACATAAAACCAAGAAAAGTTAGTTCAGCTAGAGAAATACACATAACACATTGTAGCAACAAAATAAAACAATCAATACAAAGTAATAAAAGGGAAAAAGGGGGTTGGATCCCTCCCCTCGTGAATAGTGTCCCTAGCTCAGGATAAGGCCGACTCTACCCTAAGGCAATTCTAATATGGATGCATGAGGCTGGGGTTCGCTAATGCATCTAGACTCGATAAGCTCAGGTCCCCGAGCCTTCAGACTTAGAAACCAAGGGTCATCAATCCCAAGGTTCTTTGTCGGTGGCTCGAGCGATTCCCCAAACACCGCTACGCACACATCGTGTCACGGCTACGTGTTTGAGTGAATCTATCAAAATCCTCAACCTTCAACTAAAAGCTAAAGGCTATCAACCCATAGCTTAAAGCGGAAGATTGAGTGACCCATCGGACCATGCTACACACACATCGTGTCATGATCGCACGTCCAAGTGGGTCGCCTAAAATCCTAATAGGGTGGAGTGGCGTGACAAGCCACTAAAAGAAAAATAAATGGGGGTTAAAAATAATTAAAGCGTATGCACGTATGCTAGTGCTCGTTTGGAGGGGAGGGATCAAGAACCAACGTGAGGCTCTAAGGTGAAGTCCCCCTCCCAAAATGCAATGCAAAGCGCGGAATCACATACATAAACCATTCATCAATCAAAACAATCATACGCCAAATGAATAAGTGAGGGAGTTGGTACACGTGAAATGCAAAAATCCTAATAAAAGGAAAAATGCAATCCTAAACACCCAAATGTGATATATGAAAAGATTAAAAGAAGAAAAAGGTTGATTAAATCAAATTTGCTCGGACTCTCGAATGTCCCCAGTGGAGTCGCCAACTGTCGCGCCCCATTTTTTGATAAATAAATAAATGGTTTAAAAAATGTATTTTTGTGATTGAAAAAATGAATTGTGATTTAAAAGAAAAGTGGGTCTAAATGGGGGTTTGAGAATGCGACGATTTGACCCAAAATTGTAGTTTAAAAAGGGTTTTTGAAAAAAATGGGAGTCGCCACTTGGTAATGAGTTAAGGTGTACCAAGTCACCTAAAAATGGATTTTTTAGGAAAAAGTTGTAGGAAACCCCTTTTAAACAACTCCTAATCCACGTAAACCAAAAAAAAAGGTTCGGGAGTCCATTTGACGAAGGGGAAGACAAGGATAAAAATCCAAGGCACCCCTTCGACCTAGCCAAGGCTAGTTGCGTGATTTAATCAAAGTTTTTCTTATTTTAACCAAAGAATTTATTACATTTGGATGCACTACATGAATGCAAAAGGAAAGAAAAAATGCAAACCTAAATTCTAAAATGTCTCTTGTAAGGTTTTTGGTCCCAACCACATGAATTGTGGCGGCCAATAAAGGAAAACCTTATAGAGGTCGATTAATGCAAATGATGGCTAAAGTGCAAGTGTGCAAGTGTATAAAAAGGTGCACGTGTGAAATTGTATGAAAAGTCCAAGTGTTTGTGTGCAAGTGTATGGAAAGGTGCATGTGTGAATTTGTATGAAAAATCCAAGTGTTTGTGTGCAAGTGTATAAAATATAGTGATAAGTGCATATCAAATCAAGCGAACTACAAGCCTCCACTACTAAGCTCCCAACCATTCTCATGACATCTCAGGCAAATGGCAAGCAGATCAGACATGTTAAGCAAAGCTAAAGCTTCAAGAAACCAAGAAAAAAGAAAGGGTCTGTCCATGCTGCTGCAACAAGCCGAGAGCTTCGAGCTTGTTGCAGTAGAAAATTATGCATCGAATCTCAGCTGGACAAAAATTCAAGAAAGCGACAACAGGAACATCAAGCAATCTGCATTCTTTTCAACATGAGATTAAACAGCAAATTGAATGACAAAACCCTGTTTAGCTCTTCCTAATGGTAATCAAGATGACGGGCTAACAAGGCCTTCCCAGCTCTAAATTTACACCCAACCAAAAAGCAAAGAACCGACATACAGGAAGCATTGACAGCAAGCTTTCCTCGCAACAAAAAAAAAACTTTTCAACCCCTGATGCCTTGAGTTTTTTTAGCAACCTTACGTGACAGGTATGTACTAAGTCATAATCCGACACAAAAGACAGCAAAAAGATGAAGGGAAACAAGCATGTAAAGATCAAAGCTGCAAACTTTCTACTGGGAATCTCGAGGCTCCTCTCATGCGTATGTTTTCATAAAAAACCCAAATGGAACCTTCATTTCATTAGCCCCCAAACTTCAGATTCTTGATCAAGGAAGGGAACGTGGGATGACCAGAAAAGGGCTCAAGTGATTCTTTTAGACGCTCAAAGGAACGTGAGACTTTGATGAATGAAAACCCAGTCGCCGTCTTCCTGCAACCTCCAACCGCAGCTACCCTTTCCCTCTCTGGAGCTTTTCTTTTACCGTTTGTTCCAGCAGCCGCCGACCTCTCTCAAGCCTGTCGGTTTTTCTTTTCTCGTTTCTGATGTTTCCTTTTTTTTTGAAGATCCTCCCTTTTTGCTCTCTCTCTATCGTTCTCTCGTTCGCCCTCTCCTTCACATCCAAGAACCTCCTGTCGTTACTCCCTCACTCTTGCTCCCAGTTTTCTGTTTTGCTCCCCTCTCTTATTTTTCTCTTCCGGCTGCTGCTCTATCCTTTTTCCCCCTCCACTCTCTCAAAGCTGACCTTTTTCTTCACTGCTTAACCCCAGCCATTGTTTCCTCCTTCTCTCGCCCTCTCTCACGAAGGTCTCAAACTCTCAGCCGCCCACTCTGTCCGGTTCCTCTAGTTTTCCAGAATTTTTTTTTCAGCCGTCAAACCTCTCGTATCTTTTCTTCCTCTTGCAGCTGCCTTTTCTTTTTGCTATTTATACCAGGAACCCCCCTCCTAAACCCTCAGCTATACTCTCCAAAATTTGCAGCTAAGGGGCTGCTAAGAGCCCCTCCTTGCAAACTGCTGAAATACGCAGCTTCATGCCACGTTTTCTCTCTTCTTTTTTTTTTTTTTAAATAAACCAAACAAAAATAAAAGATAAATTAAGTAGAAATGACTAAAATAGATAAATAAAACAAAATTGCTATTTTCTTTTTCTTTTTCTCTATTTTTTCATTTTTTCATGATTTTCCTTTTTCTCTTTTTTTTATTCATTTTTCCTTTTTCTCTTTTTTTTTTCAAGAAATTCTATGCTAAAAACTTAAAAATAAAAATAAAACTATAAACTAAAAACTAAAAATCGAATAAAACTAACACGACAAATAAAAAACTAAAAATAAACAGTAAATGAAATTACACCAAAATTTTGGTGTCTACAGTTTGCCCCTCTTTGTTTGAGTTTTGGAAAAACTTGAGACAAAGAAGTAGACACCAAATACTTACCTGCGTTATTCGGCTGCGAATTACTCAAACGATGGGGACTGACCCCTGACAGGAAATTTTAAAATCGGGACTGACCCGAGACAGGATTTAAACGGGACTGACCCGAACAGAAATATAAAATTGGGATAGACCCACGGGATAGACCCGAACAGAAATTTAAATTTGGGATAGACCCACGGGATAGATGGGATAGACCCGGACAGAAATGAAATGCTTACTGGCGGGACAAATCCAGCTCCAATAGCAATGAAAATGAAATGTCTTGACCATCGGACAGTGGGATCAAACCCGAGCCTGCCGTGATGAACTTGATTTGATTTTTGACTTTTTGGATTTTTGGATTTTTCTTTTTTTTTTAAATAAACCAAACAAAAATAAAAGATAAATTAAGTAGAAATGACTAAAATAGATAAATAAAACAAAATTGCTATTTTCTTTTTCTTTTTCTCTATTTTTTCATTTTTTCATGATTTTCCTTTTTCTCTTTTTTTTTATTCATTTTTCCTTTTTCTCTTTTTTTTTTCAAGAAATTCTATGCTAAAAACTTAAAAATAAAAATAAAACTATAAACTAAAAACTAAAAATCGAATAAAACTAACACGACAAATAAAAAACTAAAAATAAACAGTAAATGAAATTACACCAAAAATTTGGTGTCTACAATCGGAAACTAGGTTCAAAATACTAGAAGTTCCTAGAAGAACTTTTTCAAGACTCCAACTAGAAAGCATTCATAATTCAGCTCAAAGTTACTGATTTACACAAGCAAAACAGAACCAGTCTTGGTTTTCTGCGATATTTGGAAATTAGGAAAAATTCACAGAAAGTGAATCAGCATTTGAAATTTGTAACACAATAAGAGTTTCATACAAAGTTTGAAACTCAACAAGCGAAACTAAATTTCGAGTTTTGAGCAACAACATATAACAGTTGGAAGTCAGTTGGTTTTTGTAATCTGATCTGTGAATTTCCAGATTTGAAGAGCAATCTTTGGGGCATCATTTGGATATCAAAATGGTATTGAAATATTTCCAAATTTGGTAAATTTAAACTTCCATATATGAACTACTTCTCTACCAAAATTTAGGAAAAACTTGTACGGGAAGGCAGTTAACAAAACGACCAAAGTTTGGAAAAATTTTCAAGGCAAATCTGCCAATCGTAGTTCTCTTTCTTTTTCAAATGTTTTGTCCAACACAACCAGCCCCAATTCGCTCAAATTTTAAAACCAAAGTTCTACAAATATTTAATAAGCAATTGATGAGCAATTGACACTAAAATTTTCTAAATATAATCTCCCAAAACAGGTTTGACCATTCGGTCAGCATGAATGGAAAAACTTTCAGTTTCCCAGCTTTGTCACACTTTCGAAATCAAACCATACATAACTCTACCCAAATTCAAATTGAAAATGGTTGGTGGCATTGGAAACTAGGCTTCAATGGCTACAATTTATCATAAGACATCATTTTGAAAATCTTTTCACAAATGGGACAAATTCAATCCACAAAACGCAGCTTCCAGATTCATTCGTATGAAAAGTCAAAACAGAATAGCTAACTTTGCCGACTCACTGCGGTTCACTCAAAGTGAACCAGCAGGAGATTTTTATACCGTTAGAAAGCTTCGAATGTCTAGTTTTGAATGCCACTAACGGCACTCAATTTTGACTTTTGTACAAAAAGTTATGCTCAGATAAACAAGCACTGTCCGGGTACCCCTGCTATATGATTTCCAGATTTGAACCTTGCCAAAGCTCAAGTTTTATGCAGCCAAATGAAATGATTTTTGAAAGGCACTTTGTACACACAATTACAACACATATTCATCAATTTCACAGTCATCCAAGCATCAAAATTTTGAAATAAAGACTGCACAACAGGGACAGAATTTTCGGCTAGCTCAACCTCCAAAATTTTCCAACTTTCTGTCCATTTTCTAACCGTATTCTTTCATTCATCACACAAACAACATTAACCAAGCAACATATCCTCAAGGCAACTACCTACAAGCCTCCTCAAGATTGCTAGCCTAGAGATTAAAGCAAGGTAAATGATTTCCTCAAGTCCTCTAACCTATTTTCTTGCTTAGGGTTGTAAACCCATGAAGATTAACCTTCAATCTTGAAGAAATTGGAAAGATCAAAGGAGATGAAAGTTACCTCTTCAAACCCTAGATGAAACTAGAATTTTTCACCCAAAAACTCTCCAAGAAAGTCCACAAGATGCTTCTTGCTCCAAGTTAGGATGAATCTCTAAGAAACTAGAAAGTTGGATGATGATTTGTAGACAAAATGGAAGCTAAAGGAAATGGAGATTTTCTTTCTTTTCTTTCTTGGCTGGTCGGCTGAATGGAGAGGAGAAAGATGAGGGTTTGAGTATTTAGCTTGTGAGGGAAGATTGGAGGGAAAGTTGCTTTAAGTTGGGTGCAAAAAGTCAACTTCAAATAGTGTCTTGAATAGGGTTGTGTACTATCACTTTCTCTCTCGTTTGGTACACTCATGCACTAATCCTCCAATGTAACTTCTTTAACACTGTAATTACTCACTCTTACGAGTCTATTATTAATTTCTCAAATCTCTAATTAATTGCGCGGGGACTTCCGAGAAAATATCGACGCGCGCGCAATAAAAGCTTAATTTTAACTACCTTACATCTAATCACTCAGTTAACTTTTCTTAGTCTACTATTGATCATCCTTTATTCTCCAAGATAATTGTACTCTCGGATCAAATATTGTCTAAAAAAACGTGTATTCACTGTTCCTTTACTAAACGAGTCACAAAAAATTAATTTTGCTAACGAGACATTTTAAAAATATGAGTAAGACATTGTTCCATGTAAATGGATTTAAAATGGTTGAAATAAATTATTCGGGGAAAATGGATGAATATATAATTAAATAAGCCAGTAAAATAAAATAAAATAAGAAAAATTTCAGGTTCTCACATATTTAGTCTCCTTAATACGGACGCTAGAGGCAGCCGATTCCGCAGCATACGCATCATAAAAAAGGAGATTTTGATAGGCAACCAAGGATGCCAAACCTTGTCAAACATGAACGAGGCCAGCCGTTGCCCACTCGACAAATGATAGGTCGATGCAAGTGAAAAATCCCCAGACTCCGTCAAATACCATAGCTCACTATCTTGCCCGTTTTCCATCAGGAAGGACTTCCTGACAATTTCTGCAACAATAGTCTTCAGGACCCAGTGCCGCAATATATTTTGATTCCACCGTCCATACAATACGAAGTCCACTATCTAATGATCCGAAACACTCCAATCATTGACACAATGGGCTAGAACCCAACCAATTATCGAACCTAGTGCCACAATATATTTTGATTCCACCGTCCATTCAATACGAAGTCTACTATCTAATGATCCGAAACACTCTCCAATCATTGACACAATGGGCTGTAACCCAACCAATTATCGAACCAAAAATTACAATGTCCTGATCGAACCAGCCAAGAAAGATTTTGTTCCGCAACCTCACGAACTTGAATCATGCGGCGCCACACATATGAGCTGCCTTGTGGAGCCCTCACCATGCACGGGTGGTTTTGACGGCAGTATTTGGCACGCATAAACATGGCCCACAAGCAATCACTCGTACGGAACCTCCACTATAATTTGAAGAAGAACGCAGTGTACACCTCCGATAATGAATGAACTCCTAATCCCCTATGCGACGTGTGTAAGTATAAATCTTGCCACTTGATCCAATGGTAACGGAAACCATTCTCCCTCTCCCCCCATAGGAAATTTGCCATGGCTCGTTTACCCAGAGCCAGGATACCTTTCGGGGGGCACGTGGCCATTAGCAAATGGATCAGGATCACTGATAGAACATGTTTAATGAGGATAACGCGACCTCCAAAAGAAAGACATCTAGCCCTCCATGCTGACATCTTGTTAATGACTGATTGCACCAACTCCATAAAATGCTCGCTCTTCCGCCTCCCAGCAAATAGCGGAAAACCCAAATATCGTACTGGGAATGCCTTAGTGACAAACCCTGTAGCCCGCCGCACCCTAGCCACACATTGAGCATGTAGTTTATAATGCACCAAGAAACCACTCTTTTCAACATTAATCTGCTGGCCTGACACTTCCTCATACCACCCAATCATCTGCATGACACACCGTAACGACGAAGGACAAGCACTTGAAAAGATAATGGCATCATCGGTGATGAGGAGGTCGAGAGGGCTATCCAAGTAGAGCAAGTGAAGGTGCCATTAGGGCCCATTACACGAGCCCGCATGAAGAGATTGAATGAAGCACTACAAATATTGGTTCGTGCAGCCCGAGCGTCCAGTGGAGAGCCAAAGGCTATTGAGGGCCTCAACGAAGCTAGATATGTCATCTTACTCGCGGCCATTCAAGAGGATTAGCTACCCAAGATTCGACCACGGGCCCATGGTCCATTATCAGTTAGTAGAATGTAATAAAGAGATCCAACACGCCTATGGGTTGGACCTTAGTCGTTGTTAGTCTTTGGCCATAGGCTAGGCCATGTGGGCCACCTTTGTAGTCCCTACGCTGAGCAGTTATGGGGGTCTCGCTAGTGGCGGCCCAAAGGGAAGCCCAAGGGCTGGCTGCCTTCCTTCAACGTTTACAAGCTTTGGTAGGTTTTGGTTACGGCTACAAATAGCCTTAAGTCGTTGTTTACATCCAGTTTTTGACGATTAATAAAATTACAAATGAGAGTTCTCTCAAGAGCTTCATTGAAGCACCTTGAATATCTTAGATCTATATCTTGGGTATTCAATCGACTTATCAAGCTAGGACCGCGCTAGATTGTGGCGTCTTCTACAAATACCGAGGTTCGTTGACCATGTGATCAACGGGTTTAGGTGATCCGCTGCGTTCGTCGTCTTCAACGTGAGTCCCTACCTTCTAGATCCAAGCCTTTTTGTACGGGTTGCATCACATGGTTGGTGTCGTTCGTATCAATCGGCATAACTGAGATGAGTAATCTTAGGACAACCCCATGGTACCGAGAAACACTTGAAGTCCCGATTTTCCAACAATTTGTTCAAAGACCGAGACAACATTTCTGCACCCAAAATGAATAAACCTGGGGACAACGGATCCCCTTGTCGAACTCCCCGAGAAGACTTAAAGAAGCCTACACTAGCCCCATTCACTAAGACAGAAAACCAGACATTTGAGACCAACCTCCAAACCATGTCGATCCATTATTCACCAAATCGAAAGCCTCGCATCACTTGAGTCAGAAACACCCAAGAGACCCAGTCGTACGCCTTTTACATATCAAGCTTGAGAGCCACATTAGTCCTCCCGGACGGCTTGCCCATACTAGACATAAGCTCTTGCGCAAGCAAGAAATTATCCACTATAAGACGCCCCCGCACAAACCCACTCTGCTATGGAGAAATGAGCCTCGATAGAACAGTAGCCAATCGGTCGGCCAAAATTCTCGAAAGAACTTTATTCACGAAATTGCACAGACTGATTGGTCTGAATTGCGAAAAATTCTGGGGATGAGCTATTTTTGGGATGAGGACAATGGAAGTTGCTGTGATTGCTCTTGGCAAATCCGCGCCATAGAAGAAACTGCATATAGCCCTACTCACATCATCACCTACAATCGGCCAGGCCATCGAAAAGAACCTCCCCATGTAGCCATCCAGACCCGCCGCGCTATCCCTATCCATCTCAAACACAACCGGCCGAATCTTCTCAGAAGACGGGACTTGTTCTAACGCCTCATTATCCCCATTTGTCAAGAGCCTTGGGAGATGCTGAAACAAGTCCAATGCCGGCGTCGACTGCGGATCCCTAAACAACTGCTCAAAAAAACGTACCACCTCTGCTCCTATTGCCTCCTCCGACTCAACCCATTCCCTGCGTTCATTCTTAATCCTATGAATAATTGACTGCACCCTCCATTGTTTTACCGCTATGTTGAAAAACTTAGTGTTCCACCTAACACGAGCCTTCTGTTTCCAAAAAAGCTCCTCCACCCGCAAGGTAGCACGTAATTGGGCTTGGGCATGGTGTAGATTTGCCTGAGCTTCCTCTGAATCAAACTCCTCCATATGAACCTCAGCAAGCCGTATCTCCTCTTCCTTCTGCTTGATAGCTTGAAAAATGTCCCCAAATACCTTCTTGTTCCAAACCTGAATAGCCCTCCTAAGGATATGCATGGGGGACCCAAAACAAGGTTGCCCCCAAGACTCGCGGACAACAGCCAGGAAATCATCGCACTCTGCCCAAATGTTAAGAAATCTAAACGGCCGTGGCTTATTGTCCAACCTCGTCGAGACAAAAATAAGGAGGGGAGCATGGTCAGATGGATCCCGGGTCAAGTGCGAGACTGACAAGGAAATCCCCGCATCATACCACCCCTCATTCACCAGGATCCGATCTAACCGTTTCCAAATTCCAGCCATGCCATTTCTATTATTACACCATATAAACTGGTCACCAGAAAAACCAATGTCCATGAAATTCGTGTCACTAATAAACTGCCTCAAATCCTCACATGCTGAAGTTATTCGAGTTTCAAGTTGTGTCGTTTATTTGGTGTTGTTAAGCAAGGGTTTTAATGTAATTGCCTTCCTAATTTAGTTGTTTATTTGCTTTAGTTAATTCTGCCAGATTGTGTCTCAAGATGGGCCGACTTCTTGTTATTAATTTTAGGAAAATAAGTGATTCCAAATCACATTAGGATTTCTAGACAATTCTAAATCACATTAGGTCTAGAGTGTGACGCCCCCACTTCTCCCTAAGGCGAGCCAAAGAGTATCGGCGGGACGCTTGCCCAGCTCACGCCAGGACTCAATACAGTTCCAGTTCAAACTTAAAGGATAACGACTAAAAATCAAAGTTCAGGATGGTAAAGTATTATTAACCCCATATTTTATATGGTAATCACAGGCAATGCTCAGTAAATCCGTCCAATACAAAGTAAATACAATTAACAAAATGTTAGGCAGTCATGTCCCCATAAGCTCTCATTGCAGAGAAAACCTTTCCTTCAGGAACCAGATATCCATGAAAGTAATATATACTTACAAGACCTTTACATATTCCAACTAAAACTTCAGGAAGTAGGCAGATAACCTTGATAGGAGGAGTAATTTGATTGGCATAATAGAAGTGGCTCATGGTTCAAGAACCAGGCAAGCTAGTCCTCTATAGTACAGAAGTTTTGATACATAAACTGTAATACACATCTAACACTTGACAAGAATACAAGTAGAAACTAAGTAAAATCAGAGCAGCATATACCAACAAATGTTTGCAAAGTCAAGGCAACAGTATCCGTAACAATGAACAATTAAAAAGAGAATATTACCAATTACTCAATGTCTGTATCATATTCCCCAGTTGACCAGGTCGGAGATCCCTCCCCACTGCAAACTGATCCTGCAATAACCACCAAACAGATTATTGATCCAATCATCAAAACATTAAAAATTAAATAATAGAAGTCGAACAAGGTTGAGAATCATCAAACCTCGAAGCATCTCCGCAACTGATCCAACTTTCCCCTAACTATGCCCTGTCCACCACAAAAGTTACCAAGTAAAAGGTTACGGAACAAAAACCAAAATTACAGCACATCAATCCTTCATTAATTTTAATGTAATTCAATGGTAGAAACAATCCCAACAAATCATGGTATAAACCGTATATAAGCCGAAAGGCTTCAAAGATAAACTATCATGTCTTATGGTCTTACACTGGTTTCTTGACAAAGAATGACTTTCTTGCGACCGTTTGAGCCAAACATTTCTCAAGGATCAAACTAGGGTATATAAGCAAGAAAATGGAGCTTTCTCTCTTCCCTTGGAAGCTTCAAAGCGGCCTGCCATAAGAGGAGAAAATGGAGCTAAGAATGGTTTAAATTTTCTCTAATTCTTTTGGTCAAAAGTTGAATGGTTAGGGTTTGACCACTTGTCTCAATCTTGGCCATTCTCTCTCTAAATTTTGACTAATGAAGTTTCTACCCTCCAAATGTTCCAATGACTATTTAACACCCTTAAACTATCACTTAAAGTCCCAACCACAATAAAAAGGATATTTGGTCATAGCATATATAGTGAAATAAAATAATACCAAGACAAGGAAATGTTATAATTCTAGTAAAAAGGCAATCAAATGCAATGCAAAGAAATGTTATAATTGATTTAGTCTTTGGAAAATGCAAGTGATTTAGGAGAATTTATATTTTTAAGTGAGGGTTCTTACACTTAACATTTTCTAACCTATACCAAGAGAATGAGTTAAAACTTGACTCACTTATAAAAATATTTAGAAAATTAAGGTAACAAAGTAAAGTAAAGAAAATGTGCTCAAAGAAAAAAGATAAAAGAAAGAAAATTTTCGGGGTTCTCACACCGTCCTCGAAACTATATCAATCTTAAATACTATTTCTCTCTCTGGAGGCAATGTCTCTAATTCCTCGGAAAAGACATCAGAAAATTCTTTCACTACTGGCACGTTTTTCAACTTTATCTTATCTACAAGTGTATTTATAAGAAAAGCTAGATATTCATTAGCCCCACTATTTAACAATTTCCTAGCTCGAATCCCGGAAATTAGAGCAGACGATGCTAGTCTACCCCTCACATCTAACTTCAAAGTTATTTCCCCCCCGAATGCGCAATTCTACTAATTTTTATCCTACAATCCAATTGAGCAGGGCATCGAGCTAACCAATCCATTCTAAGTATCACATCATATCCCTTAATTGCCAGACTCATTAACTCTGCTAACAATTTTCTCTCACGAAATCAAATCTCACTTCCCGAGATTCAAACCATAGGTGGAAATACAATTAGCAAAGTCACCCATTGGTGCCAAATCCTATAGTGCCTAACCCAGATATTCATTCATAGAGACAACTACATTAAAATCACCGCCTATTAGCCATGGTTTAGCCACCAGGTTTTCTGAAATTGACCACAAATCAGACCATAAAGACCTCTTTTTAGCTCACAAACACTTTGCATAGATGAATGAACAATAAGAAGCAAAATTCCATGATTCATGAGTGACAGCCAAGTGAATAAATTGATCCACGTTAATCAAAACATCAATTGCAAACCTAGCCTTCCACATTACCCATATCTTAGTGGAAGAGTTACAGATAGCAAGATGAAAGCCAAACTTGGATGTAAAGTTATCAAGCTGCTCGGGTTCAACCATAGGTTCTAAAATTACTAAAAATGACATCGTATATAGCCGTATTAACTTCTTTAAATGCTGGATAGAGGCTCGCCAAGCTATTCCTCATATATTTCATACCATAGCGCTTATCATTGTTAAGAGTAGGAGATAGGGTCAGTGATTACCTTAGAAGATTGCCTGGTAACAACAGTCTTTGGTAAATTTAGAAATCTTCGCCGTCAGCCTAGCTTAGTTAATGGCGTTTCCTTTCGGGAAATTGGGAAAAGGTGGTCGACATGGCTCTTGAATTGGGCAAACTCCTTTGCTAATACTTCTCTAGGCCTAGCCAGGCGCCGCTGCCCCTCGGCATCTAAAAGTAAGCCTACATTTTCTTTTCTCCTTGGCCTAAGTTGTTGATCATCGATTATACGTCCAAGTAAAGTAGTTTGATTTACCTGAGTAAATGGGCCAGCAATTCCATTGAGGGAGACAGTGATTGCTATTGTTGATACTGCAATTGTTTGGCTGGGATTAATTCCTTCGTGATCGTCTACTCATTATCCATGACATCTTGGGTCTGTTGTGTTGAATTGTTGTGAGAGAGAGTTTGTGATACGGCACTTTGCTGCTGATCCTTTAAGGTAAAGTGATCTGGCTTTTATTAGGAACCCATATTTCCTTGTGATAAGCAAAGTAGCTGATTGCCAGGAGTGAGTTATTGTGATTAATAGAAGAGAATATAGTAATATAATTTGTTATGAACTTTACCATAATTCACTATAATATATTACTGTATACTCATAATATATATGTGCATGTAAAACCTTATAAATGTGCATGAATAACTTTATAATCTATTATGATCTTAGATAATATTATTGATTGTACACTTTACTTAATGATTGAGGTAATCATTTTAAGAGAATTACTAATTGGTTAATGATTCCCTATGATTTTGGTGACAGATTATATATCTTTTAAGAATATATTGCTTAGTGATTCTTTGTGATCATAAAGTAATACAATGCTTGTGATATTGATTATGGAATTATACATTGATCAATGATGCATTAATCAACAATTATATGTCTTATTCATTCTACAAGTATACATTGCCCATTTCAATATTGTTTACCATTTCTTTGTGATCTTGATAATAGGATTTTACATTGCTCATTGATGCTACGTGATCTTAATTATTGAATAATACATTGATTAATAATACAAGATCAATAATTGTTTATGGAATTGATACTATATTTAGATGATGCCTAATTCAATGTTGTTTATAAATTTCTTTATCATGATAATAGAATTTATTATCACTCTACATTGCTTAATGGTTCCATGTGATTTGGGTAATAATCATGCGTTGATTAATAACACGCCACTTAATATGCATTCAAATATATATATATATATATATATATATATGTGTGTGTGTGTGTTTGTACACTATTTCATATTTTGAAAGGGATTTCATAGGTATGTACCTAAATTTGACACCTAAAAATGTACTCGTGTCCGGCACCTATACCCGAGTCTATGGAATATGGTATTTCGGTATTGTCCTATTTTGTATTTTGTTATTTCATATTTTGTTCAAAAGTATGTCATACCCATGCCTCTAGGCAATGGTAGAACACTAAATTGTTTACAAAATTCAAAAATTCCATTCCTAAATTTGTAGCCTCTATTCTTGCTCTTGCTCAATAGAGTCGGAACATTACACTTTCGATCTATGAAGTATGGTTAGAAGATGTGGATAAATAGAATTGGGGAACTAAGAGGAAACAGCTTAGAGAGAAGTAGGATTGAGTAGCAAATAATATCTTAATTTCCTTGCTGTCAAATTTTGTCTTGATACTCCTCATCTTCCACGAGACTAATGGAAAGAGACCATTCTATTTTATGTGATGAGAGCATGAAGATCCGAATCCCCATTCAAACATAAGAAGAGTTAGAAGCAAATTAATTTAGTTAAGTTATTCCCTTAGAAGTTGTGTCGTTTGATTAGTAGAATTAGTTAGGGTTTTAATTGTCAATTTAATTACTGAAATATTCAGCCAAAATAGCCAAATAAGTGATTCCAAATCACATTAGGTTCCCAAATAAGTGATTCCAAATCACATTAGGTTCCCAAATAAGTGATTCCAAATCACAATAGATTTTTAAGTCATGTAAGGCTATAAATAGCCTAACCTCTTAAACATTTAGGGCAAGTCAGATTTTACAATAACATTGAGTTTTATTTAACTTCTCTTGTCCAAGAGAGCTTTGCTTGAGTACTTGAGAGTTTTGTTAAGTTATTCAATTTGAACTTATCAATCAAGTATACACCTTGGTTGTGGTGTTCTTCTACCTTTAACTTTGGTTTACTAAATCATTCGATTATGGGTTGAGATTCAATTCAAGGTTCGCAATCTAGGATTTAGAAGGGTCAAGTGTTTTTCCGCACTCCAACTTGGTTTTCTTCATCTAGATCCAGGGCTTGGTGGGATATGAGTTCATACCTTCGGGTGGGTTCGTATCGACATGGTATCAGAGAAACAAATAGGAAAACAAAAAAAAATTGGGAGTACTATTCATCGAGACTGTTCACAACTGTAGCAGTTACTGTTCATCTGTCGCTACTGTAGCAGTATTGTTCATCCGAAAAAAAATTTGCATACCTTGCATTTATTTCTTGTTGTTCTTGAGTTTTGTAGTTGGTTTGGATATTTCTTGAAATTCTTGGATTGTACTGATGTGATTCTTGAAAATCTTGAATCAAAAATTTTAAAATCTTGTGATTCTTGAAACCCTAGTTCATCTTCTTGAACTTGGAATTGCGGCTGTTCTTGTTTTTTGATTTGAATTGAAAGAAAAAAGAAGAGAGAAACTTGATCCCTGAAAAAAGGAAGAAAGAAACAAGTTATTGGAGGGATCATAGTCTTGAATTTGGAAACAAGAAAATAGTCTAAAATTTGGAAACCTAATTTGACTTGGATTGTTGCCAAAATCTAGTCACATAAATCTTTGTCCAATTTGGTTTACCACTTGAATCACACTTAGGAAAACTTCTTAAAATAGCAATTTGCTTTCCAAAAGCGAATCCAAGAATCAATCAAATTGAACTTCCAAATTCTAGCCAAGTAAAATTGGGTGAAGACATTAAAACTATTCTTTGGCAAATGGAGCATGTGCAGCTAATACAACTCGCCTGAAGGTATGAATTCGTATCCCACGTAGTTCCGGATCTAGACGAAGAAAATCAAGTTGGAGTGCAGAAAAACACTTGACCCTTCTAAACCCTAGATTGCGAACCTTGAATTGAATCTCAACCTATAATCGAATGATTTAGTGAACCAATGTTAAAGGTAAAAGAACGCCATAACCAAGGTGTATACTTGATTGATAAGTTCAAATTGAATAACTTAAGAAAACTCTCAAGTATTCAAGCAAAGCTCTCTTGGACAAGAGAAGTGAATAAAACTCAATGTTATTGTAAAATCTGACTTCCCCTAAATGTTTAAGAGGTTAGGCTATTTATAGCCTTACTGATGCGAACTCGACCCAGCAAGAACCTGCCTTGAAGAACCGAATTGTACAGGCAGCAGAAGGATCTACCTTGACCAGGTTATGGATACAAAAGATGTAAAAATCTCGACCCCTCTAACCCCCGTGGTGTGAACCTTGAATTTAAACTCAACCCACAACCTAACGAATTAGCGAACAAAGATTTGTTGGTAAAATGGCACCACAATTCAACGTGGTCTTGAATTGATAAGCCAAAACTTGAACAAAGGAGACATAACTCATTTTGTATCAATGGATGTTCCCAAGGAACAAGAAAAGAGAAAAACTCTCAATTTTTATTCATCTCATAACTGTCTTACAATGGAATAGAAAAGGCCTATTTATAGTTAAAAACTAAACCACTAAGACTAATCCATATTGGATAAGAATTTTGTCACTTGTTTAGTCACTAAGACTAATCCAATTTGGATAAGAATTTGGTCACTTATTTCCCTAACTACTTTTAAATGGCTCAAATAGCTCACATAGCTAGCCATATTTATTCATAATAATAACTACCTAACCAACTAAACAAGAAAAATCAAACAAAAGAAAAGAAACTAAAAACATGAAGATCAAATAGCTAGTGCTCCATCCCCTTCACGACTTCATGTATTTCAACAGAGTCTTGAACATCATGGATTGAATTAAAAAAACCCTCAAGCATCTTGGCACGAGCTAGTGATGGTCCCACTACTCGTATTACTTACATGATTTGAAAACCTAATGTGATTTGGAATCACTCACCTGAAAACCTAATGTGATTTGGAATCACTTATTTGAGAACCTAATGTGATTTGGAATCACTTATTTGGCTAAGACACCAACTAAGTTTGGGCCTCTTGAAGACTAATTTTGGCTGAATATTTGAGCAGTTAAATTGACAAATAAAACCCTAACTAATTCTACTAATCAAACGATACAACTTCTAAGGGAATAACTTAACTAAATTAATTTGCTTCTAACTCTTCATATGTTTGAATGGGGATTCGGATCTTCATACTCTCATCATTATGTTTCTATAATGTGGTGATTAGCCTCAAGAATTAGAACACGGAACAATTTGCTTCAATAGATTAGTGACTGATCAAATAATGAAATTTGAAAATTGAAATCTGATTAATGGAATGAATTAGCTATTATAGACTCGAAAAAAGTGAAAAAAACAAAGAAGTGGAATTGGAAAAAAAACTCAAAGAGCAAGAAGGTCGCTGAGAGAGAGAGAGAGCTCTGTGAGAGTTTCTACTTCAATTGCGTAAGCAAAATCAGAATCAACAGCTACTAGATACATCTTAATCCTACTATGTAGAGTCGGTCACAAATAATTAACTTCTACTAGCCCTTAGTATACCATGACACATGGACCAATGGAAATACTAGCTCTGTTCAAAGCTTCTTGTGAGCTATGCTTGTTTCCCTAGAGAAAGAGTGAACCACTTCAATACCTCTATCCAAACCTTCAGTGTCACGAACCATGACTCTATCCTCTGCTTCATGCCTTTGGTGTAAAATGACTTTTGAACAAAACTCTACTCCATGATAGGTTTTTCCTATTCAAATTAGTGTTGTCCTCAAAATGAAATAATGGAAAATTTCCTTCTATAACTTCTACATCTTCCCATGTAGCCTTCACAGGATTAGTATCTCACTAGTGGATTAACCATTGCTGCATTCTTCCTCTTCACAATCCTCCTATCCAGCATAGCCATAGGTTCTACGTTGAAAGGTCGCCCTTCATCAACATCCAGTAGTTAGAGTACTAGTACTACTTTGTCACTGACTTTCTTTTTCAACGAGACATGGAAGGTAGGGTGAACCTTCGGCCCTCTAGGTAAATAGAGCTTATAAGCTACCCTCCCAAATTTTTTCTCAATTCTGTATGGACCAAAGTGTTTAGCAGACAACTTGGTGTTGGTGCTTGGCATCGAAGAAGATTGACCATAAGGACGCAACCTTAAATATACCTAATCTCTAATGTAAACACCCTCTCACTCCACAGAGGTGATTACTCTAATGGATACACCTCGAACAACTCGTTTTGAGACACGTAGCACGTTTGCCCTGGGATCTAGCGAGGTGGTCCAAAGCTTGGAATGCGGAACCTAGAATCAAACGGACGACACGATTTGATTGTAGGCGGTAAACCAACAACTCCACAGAGGTGATTACACTATTGGATAGGTCGGTAGAACCATCTATGACGAGACGCAAGATTGGTCACAACACTTGCCTCAAGGCAAGTAAAAAGGCTCGAATCTCTCTTAACAAGAAGAATCGACATTAATCAGACTTTATTGATCCAACTTGTGTCCAAAACCCTGTCAAAGCAAGCTCTTTTATCGGCTAGAGGTTACTAAAACCCTAAGGAACATAGCACGGTGGTCCAACGCTTGGATTGCGGAACCTGGAATCAAACAGACAACACGATTTGATTATAGACAGTAGAACGATGACTCTACAGAGGTGATTGCTCTAATGGATAGGTCGGTAGAACAATCTTGGACGAGACGCGACATGATTTGTATTGCGGAACCTAGAATCAAACGGATGACACGATTTAATTATAGGCGGTAGAACAACTACTCCACAGAGGTGATTACTCTAATGGATACACCTCGAACAACTCGTTTCGAGACACGTAGCACGTTTGCCCAAGGATCTAGCGAGGTGGTCCAAAGATTGGATTGCGGAACCTACAATCAAACGGACGACACGATTTGATTGTAGGCGGTAGAACGACAACTCCACAGAGGTAATTACTCTATTGGATAGGTCGGTATAACCATCTACGACAAGACGCAAGATTGCACACAACCATTGCCAAGGCAAGTAAAAAGGCTCGAATCTCTCTTAACAAGAAGAATCAAAATTAATCAAACTTTATTGATCCAACTTGTGTCCAAAACCCTGACAAAGCAAGCCCTTCTATAGGCTAGAGGTTACTAAAACCCTAAAAGAGCAGTCGGCCATCTTGGTGTCAAGATGGGCCGGCCCAGGCTTCTACTACGCTGTTACTCCAACCCTAAGCAACATTAAGGCCTAAAGACCCTACTCGGCCCAATCACTTGGAGGCCCGCTTGACTATCCATAGGCTTGGATCATAGTATAGATGATTTTCTTGTCTCCTTCTAGGCCTTCAATATCCCTATGGACTCCATGTTAGTCTTGGACCATTCGAACAAGGCCTTGGAACGATTCCTTGAAGTGCTTGGCTCGTGCACGTGTGACGGGGCCCAATGGAACTCGGACCGGGGCATGGCGTCAGCCCTGATCCATGCACAAATCACAGATACGATCCTCGATCAACTCTTTTCGAGACACGTACCGTGTTTGCGCAAGGATCTAGCAAGGTGGTCCAACGCTTGGATTGCGGAACCTGGAATCAAACGGACAGCACGATTTGGTTATAGACGGTAGAACGACGACTCTACAGAGGTGAATACACTAATGGATAGGTCGGGAGAACAATCTTCGACGATAGGCAAGATGATTTGGATTGCGGAACCTAGAATCAAACGGACGACACGATTTAATTATAGGCGGTAGAACGACTACTCCACAGAGGTGGTTACTCTAATGGATAAACCTCGAACAACTCGTTTCGAAACACGTAGCACGTTTGCCCAAGGATCTAGCGAGGTGGTCCAAAGCTTGGAATGCGGAACCTAGAATCAAACGGACGACACGATTTGATTGTAGGCGGTAGAACGACGACTCCACAGAGGTAATTACTCTATTGGATAGGTCGGTAGAACCATCTACGACAAGACGCAAGATTGCACACAACCATTGCCAAGGCAAGTAAAAAGGCTCGAATCTCTCTTAACAAGAAGAATCGAAATTAATCAAAGTTTATTGATCCAACTTTTGCCCAAAACCCTGACAAAGCAAGCCCTTCTATTGGCTAGAGGTTACTAAAACCCTAAAAGAGCAGTCGGCCATCTTGGTGTCAAGACGGGCCGGCCCAGGCTTCTACTACGCTGTTACTCCAACCCTAAGCAACATTAAGGCCTAAAGACCCTACTCGGCCCAATCACTTGGAGGCCCGCTTGCCTCTCCATGGGCTTGGATCATAGTATAGATGATTTGCTTGTCTCCTTCTAGGCCTTCAATATCCCTATGGACTCCATGTTAGTCTTGGACCATTCGAACAAGGCCTTGGAGGGATTCCTTGAAGAGCTTGGCTCGTGCACGTTACATTGGGCCCAATAGAACTCGGACCGGGTCATGGCGCGGGCCCTGATCCAGGCACAAATCACTGATACGGTCCTCGATCAACTCTTTTCGAGACACGTAGCATGTTTACACTAGGATCTAGCGAGGTGGTCCCACACATGGATTGCGGAACCTAGAATCAAACGGACAACACGATTTGATTATAGACGGTAGAACGACGACTCCACAGAGGTGATTACTCTAATGGGTAGGTCGGTGGAACAATCGTGGACGAGACGCAAGATGATTTGGATTGCGGAACCTAGAATCAACCGGACGACACGATTTAATTATAGGCGGTAGAACAACTACTCCATAGAGGTGATTACTCTAATGGATACACCTCGAACAACTCGTTTTGAGACACGTAGCACGTTTGCCCAAGGATCTAGCGAGGTGGTCCAAAGATTGGATTGCGGAACCTACAATCAAACGGACGACACGATTTGATTGTAGGTGGTAGAATGACGACTCCACAGAGGTAATTACTCTATTGGATAGGTCGGAAGAACCATCTTTGACAAGACGCAAGATTGCACACAACCCTTGCCAAGGCAAGTAAAAAAACTCGAATCTCTCTTAACAAGAAGAATCAAAATTAATCAAACTTTATTGATCCAACTTGTGTCCAAAACCCTGACAAAGCAAGCCCTTTCATAGGCTAGAGGTTACTAAAACCCTAAAAGAGCAGTCGGCCGTCTTGGTGCCAAGATGGGCCGGCCCAGGCTTCTACTACGCTGTTACTCCAACCCTAAGCAAGATTAAGGCCTAAAGACCCAACTCGGCCCAATCACTTGGAGGCCCGCTTGCCTCTCCATGGGCTTGGATCATAGTATAGATGATTTGCTTGTCTCCTTCTAGGCCTTCAATATCCCTATGGACTCCATGTTAGTCTTGGACAATTCGAACAAGGCCTTGGAACGATTCCTTGAAGTGCTTGGCTCGTGCACGTGTGACTGGGCCCAATGGAACTCGGACCGGGGCATGGTGTCGGCCCTGATCCATGCACAAATCACTGATATGGTCCTCGATCAACTCTTTTCGAGACACGTAGCATGTTTGCGCAACGATCTAGCAAGGTGGTCCAACGCTTGGATTGCGGAACCTGGAATCAAACGGACAGCACGATTTGTTTATAGAAGGTAGAACGACGACTTTAAAGAGGTGAATACACTAATGGATAGGTCGGTAGAACATTCTTCGACGAGACACAAGATGATTTGGATTGCGGAACCTAGAATCAAACGGACGACACGATGACTACTCCACAGAGGTGATTACTCTAATGGATACACCTCGAACAACTCGTTTCGAGACACGTAGCACGTTTGCCCTGGGATATAGCGAGGTGGTGCAAAGCTTGGAATGCGGAACCTAGAATCAAACGGACGACACGATTTGATTGTAGGCAGTAAACCAACGACACCATAGTGGTGATTACACTATTGGATAGGTCGGTAGAACCATCTATGACGAGACGCAAGATTGGTCACAACCCTTGCCAAGGCAAGTAAAAAGGCTCGAATCTCTCTTAACAAGAAGAATCGTCATTAATCAGACTTTATTGATCCAACTTGTGTCCAAAACCCTGTCAAAGCAAGCCCTTTTATCGGCTAGAGGTTACTAAAACCCTAAGGAACCTAGCACGGTGGTCCAACGCTTGGATTGCGGAACCTGGAATCAAACGGACAACAGGATTTGATTATAGACAGAAGAACGATGACTCTAAAGAGGTGATTGCTCCAATGGATAGGTCGGTAGAACAATCTTGGACGAGACGCGAGATGATTTGGATTGCGGAACCTAGAATCAAACGGACGACACGATTTAATTATAGGAGGTAGAACGACTACTCCACTGAGGTGATTACTCTAATGGATAAACCTCGAACAACTCGTTTCGAGACACGTAGCACGTTTGCCCAATGATCTAGCGAGGTGGTCCAAAGCTTGGAATGCGGAACCTAGAATCAAACGGACGACACGATTTGATTGTAGGCGGTAGAACGACGACTCAACAGAGGTAATTACTCTATTGGATAGGTCGGTATAACCATCTACGACAAGACGCAAGATTGCACACAACCACTGCCAAGGCAAGTAAAAAGACTCGAATCTCTCTTAAAAAGAAGAATCGAAATTAATCAAACTTTATTGATCCAACTTGTGTCCAAAACCTTGACAAAGTAAGCCCTTCTATAGGCTAGAGGTTACTAAAACCCTAAAAGAGCAGTCGGCCATCTTGGTGTCAAGATGGGCCGGCCCAGGCTTCTACTACGCTGTTACTCCAACCCTAAGCAACATTAAGGCCTAAAGATCCTACTCGGCCCAATCACGTGGAGGCCCGCTTGACTCTCCATAGGCTTGGATCATAGTATAGATGATTTGCTTGTCACCTTCTAGGCCTTCAATATCCCTATGGACTCCATGTTAGTCTTGGACCATTCGAACAAGGCCTTGGAACGATTCCTTGAAGTGCTTGGCTCGTGCACGTGTGACTGGGCCCAATGGAACTCGGACCGGGGCATGGCGTCAGCCCTGATCCATGCACAAATCACAGATACGATCCTCGATCAACTCTTTTCGAGACACGTACCGTGTTTGCGCAAGGATCTAGCAAGGTGGTCCAACGCTTGGATTGCGGAACCTGGAATCAAACGGACAGCACGATTTGGTTATAGACGGTAGAACGACGACTCTACAGAGGTGAATACACTAATGGATAGGTCGGGAGAACAATCTTCGACGATAGGCAAGATGATTTGGATTGCGGAACCTAGAATCAAACGGACGACACGATTTAATTATAGGCGGTAGAACGACTACTCCACAGAGGTGGTTACTCTAATGGATAAACCTCGAACAACTCGTTTCGAAACACGTAGCACGTTTGCCCAAGGATCTAGCGAGGTGGTCCAAAGCTTGGAATGCGGAACCTAGAATCAAACGGACGACACGATTTGATTGTAGGCGGTAGAACGACGACTCCACAGAGGTAATTACTCTATTGGATAGGTCGGTAGAACCATCTACGACAAGACGCAAGATTGCACACAACCATTGCCAAGGCAAGTAAAAAGGCTCGAATCTCTCTTAACAAGAAGAATAGAAATTAATCAAAGTTTATTGATCCAACTTTTGCCCAAAACCCTGACAAAGCAAGCCCTTCTATTGGCTAGAGGTTACTAAAACCCTAAAAGAGCAGTCGGCCATCTTGGTGTCAAGACGGGGCCGGCCCAGGCTTCTACTACGCTGTTACTCCAACCCTAAGCAACATTAAGGCCTAAAGACCCTACTCGGCCCAATCACTTGGAGGCCCGCTTGCCTCTCCATGGGCTTGGATCATAGTATAGATGATTTGCTTGTCTCCTTCTAGGCCTTCAATATCCCTATGGACTCCATGTTAGTCTTGGACCATTCGAACAAGGCCTTGGAGGGATTCCTTGAAGAGCTTGGCTCGTGCACGTTTCATTGGGCCCAATAGAACTCGGACCGGGTCATGGCGCGGGCCCTGATCCAGGCACAAATCACTGATACGGTCCTCGATCAACTCTTTTCGAGACACGTAGCATGTTTACACTAGGATCTAGCGAGGTGGTCCCACACATGGATTGCGGAACCTAGAATCAAACGGACAACACGATTTGATTATAGACGGTAGAACGACGACTCCACAGAGGTGATTACTCTAATTGTGAGAGCCCGTAAAATCCTAATATTTTTCCTAGGGTTATTTCCCCTTTTATTGCATAATTTTGCATTTTCTGGCTTAGAAATATTTTTTTTGAGAGGATTTTATGAGCAGTTATAGTTTTAAGAGGATTTTTCTAGCATTGGAGAGATTTTTGAAAATTAAGAGTAAATAGTGGACGTGGGACCCACTAGTGCGATAAGTTCGGAAAAATTCGGCCAATAAGGTTAAGTTTCGGATACTGTGTAAAATTTATCGGGTGTTAAGTGATAAGTAGTGTGTGTGAAGTGATTGATGTGAGAGAGAAAAGAATGATAAGATTGCATTTAATAGGGTGACACATGTCACTTTCTTATTGGATACCTTTTATGAATCACTATTCACCTTTTGACATTTTTTTGACTTTTGACCCAACTAAGTAAATATCTCAAAATTCACCAAAAATCATCATTTTTCTTCTCTTGTTGGCCGGCTCTCCTTAGCTCAAGAAGGAAGGGAACTTCTCCATTTTGCAAGCTTCCACTTGGTCCAATCTACCACAAACCAAAGCCTAGAGTTGATTTCACTCCATAAAAACTTTCCTTCTAGTGTTAGTAAGTAGTTTGGTGAGATTTGTTTGAAGGCCTAAGGTGCTCCACATCTTCCTCTCTCTTGTTTCTTGGTAAGTGAAGCTTGAAACACCCTACTACCTTTAATGATAGTTATATGATGCTTAGAAGTGGCATGAGTGTGTGAAAATGTGATTTATTTCTTGATTTGAAGAGTTTTGGTGAAGTTTTTATTTTATTGGGATTTTTTCTGGTTTAATATGATCTTGATGTTGGGGGCTTGTATGATGAATTGTAATGGTTGGAAATGACTCTAGTGAGTGTGAATTGTGGTTAAATGCAATCAATTTTGGATTTGGTGTGAAATTTGAAAAGTTAGGTTTCTTGAACCCCAATTCTGTCCGGTTTTAGATCGCTGGGTTAGAGGCCGAATTGGACTTTTCTCAAAACATGAAAGTTGTAGGTATTGATGTGTATAAGGTGCCTGTAAAATTTCAGGGTATTTGGATGAATGTAAAATGAGTTATGACGAAATTACTGTAGCTGTTCTGCTTTGAGCAGAATGCGAAAATGGCGATAGTAATTGGCCATTTTGACTGGAATTGGTTTGGATTTTGGAGTTGGTGTCTTCTGATGAAATGTAGCTGAGTGTCTTAGCTAACATATGCCTTTGGAATTTCGGCATTTGGACTTGTATGGACTGAGGTGTACCGATTACAGGTTTCTGTGTTTTGCAAACCTGTTTTAGGAATTCTGGGTTAGTATTTGGCATATTTGACCTAGTTGCGTTAAGAACTGGATTGAGTGACCTTCTACATTGTTGTAGCCCTGTTCCATAGCTTCGAAACGGTGGGTCTTACACCCCCAACCGATATTTGTAGTGAGAGTTGTACCATTACCGCATAATGAGTGTAAAACAGTTTTCTATTCGGGGCCAAGACTAAGGCCATTTTCTAATTTCTGGTTTGCTATTATGCTCATTTATGCATATGAAACCCTATTGGGGTTGTGTTTAGCATTGCTATATGACTCGTTATCGAGTCTCATTGCATTTGTTGCGTGATTCTAGGGCGTGACGGTAGCTCACGACGTCTTGGTGACCGCGGTGTATGAAACACCATTTTCTTACTTGGTGAGTATACTACTCACTTACTTGTTATAATGTGGCTTTGTGCTATGTGTATTTGATGCCTTGAAGGCTTATTTGGTTATTGGAAATGATTGAGGTGAGGGTGTACTTGATCGCCCTCACCCCTCGTGACTTTATTCGTGGCTATTGATTGTTTTACTGAAATACTGCACTGGATATATGAAATACTGCATTCCATTCATGGAAACTGATTTGGTGTCGTTGGACGAGTATCCAATTGCTTTACTGCATTTATGAGCTCAACCCCGTATGGTAGTTAATTGGATCGAGCCGGCGAGGGCTTGGTCGTGAAAATTATCATGCCACGGGGACTGTACTGGGGAACCTTGTGGTAATGAGACCCTTGGTTCCGGTAAACTCGAGTATTACCAAATGCTACTGAAATGGAGTGCGGGCCCGGTTGGGGTATGATAGGTGGAAGGAATGGGAGTAAAGTGTGGTCTACGGTTTGGTACTTTTAACATTGACGGAGGGTCAATGGGGTTGGATCAAGATTACAAGCGTGGAATTGGGCTCTTGAGAGCCGACCGTATCCTTTTACTGTTTTGCTTCATTGCTTATTTGTGCACTTTAAATGAAGGTTCATTCTTATATGACTTTGATTGCTTATTGGGTGGTATACCACTGGGCTTTGGCTGATTCCGTGTTATTTGTTTTCCTTACAGGGATATAATTGCTTTTGAAAATGGACTGGATAGTCAATTGCCATACTGAGCTTGTAAATGTCTTTTGTATAGCTCTTGAAGTGAAACCCTAATGTATAACGGGTTCATTTCCTTTTGATAGGCAAATCGAATGTGTACTCCTTAATGAATAGTTTTGGCATGCCATTATGGTTGTAAATGTTGATTTCCAGTGTACATATATGCTTGGCTATGGTTTAGATAAATTTCGGCTTCGGTTTTCGTTTATTTTATTTTATTTTATTTTGTGTTTTGACTTGTTTGCGCGCGATGTTATGTTCCGGAACGTTTTAGATTGACGTAAACCGTACCGTTAGTCCTGGCGAGAGTTGGGCAGGCAGTCCGCTAACCCCTTTGGTTCGCCTTAGGGGAAGGTGGGGCTGTCACACTAATGGGTAGGTCAGTGGAACAATCGTGGACGAGACGCAAGATGATTTGGATTGCGGAACCTAGAATCAACCGGACGACACGATTTAATTATAGGCGGTAGAACAACTACTCCATAGAGGTGATTACTCTAATGGATACACCTCGAACAACTCGTTTTGAGACACGTAGCACGTTTGCCCAAGGATCTAGCGAGGTGGTCCAAAGATTGGATTGCGGAACCTACAATCAAACGGACGACACGATTTGATTGTAGGTGGTAGAATGACGACTCCACAGAGGTAATTACTCTATTGGATAGGTCGGAAGAACCATCTTTGACAAGACGCAAGATTGCACACAACCCTTGCCAAGGCAAGTAAAAAAACTAGAATCTCTCTTAACTAGAAGAATCAAAATTAATCAAACTTTATTGATCCAACTTGTGTCCAAAACCCTGACAAAGCAAGCCCTTTCATAGGCTAGAGGTTACTAAAACCCTAAAAGAGCAGTCGGCCGTCTTGGTGCCAAGATGGGCCGGCCCAGGCTTCTACTACGCTGTTACTCCAACCCTAAGCAAGATTAAGGCCTAAAGACCCAACTCGGCCCAATCACTTGGAGGCCCGCTTGCCTCTCCATGGGCTTGGATCATAGTATAGATGATTTGCTTGTCTCCTTATAGGCCTTCAATATCCCTATGGACTCCATGTTAGTCTTGGACCATTCGAACAAGGCCTTGGAACGATTCCTTGAAGTGCTTGGCTCGTGCACGTGTGACTGGGCCCAATGGAACTCGGACCGGGGCATGGTGTCGGCCCTGATCCATGCCCAAATCACTGATACGGTCCTCGATCAACTCTTTTCGAGACACGTAGCATGTTTGCGCAACGATCTAGCAAGGTGGTCCAACGCTTGGATTGCGGAACCTGGAATCAAACGGACAACACGATTTGTTTATAGACGGTAGAACGACGACTTTAAAGAGGTGAATACACTAATGGATAGGTCGGTAGAACATTCTTCGACGAGACACAAGATGATTTGGATTGCGGAACCTAGAATCAAACGGACGACACGATGACTACTCCACAGAGGTGATTACTCTAATGGATACACCTCGAACAACTCGTTTCGAGACACGTAGCACGTTTGCCCTGGGATATAGCGAGGTGGTGCAAAGCTTGGAATGCGGAACCTAGAATCAAACGGACGACACGATTTGATTGTAGGCAGTAAACCAACGACACCATAGTGGTGATTACACTATTGGATAGGTCGGTAGAACCATCTATGACGAGACGCAAGATTGGTCACAACCCTTGCCAAGGCAAGTAAAAAGGCTCGAATCTCTCTTAACAAGAAGAATCGTCATTAATCAGACTTTATTGATCCAACTTGTGTCCAAAACCCTGTCAAAGCAAGCCCTTTTATCGGCTAGAGGTTACTAAAACCCTAAGGAACCTAGCACGGTGGTCCAACGCTTGGATTGCGGAACCTGGAATCAAACGGACAACAGGATTTGATTATAGACAGAAGAACGATGACTCTAAAGAGGTGATTGCTCCAATGGATAGGTCGGTAGAACAATCTTGGACGAGACGCGAGATGATTTGGATTGCGGAACCTAGAATCAAACGGACGACACGATTTAATTATAGGCGGTAGAACGACTACTCCACTGAGGTGATTACTCTAATGGATAAACCTCGAACAACTCGTTTCGAGACACGTAGCACGTTTGCCCAATGATCTAGCGAGGTGGTCCAAAGCTTGGAATGCGGAACCTAGAATCAAACGGACGACACGATTTGATTGTAGGCGGTAGAACGACGACTCAACAGAGGTAATTACTCTATTGGATAGGTCGGTATAACCATCTACGACAAGACGCAAGATTGCACACAACCACTGCCAAGGCAAGTAAAAAGACTCGAATCTCTCTTAAAAAGAAGAATCGAAATTAATCAAACTTTATTGATCCAACTTGTGTCCAAAACCCTGACAAAGCAAGCCCTTCTATAGGCTAGAGGTTACTGAAACCCTAAAAGAGCAGTCGGCCATCTTGGTGTCAAGATGGGCCGGCCCAGGCTTCTACTACGCTGTTACTCCAACCCTAAGCAACATTAAGGCCTAAAGTTCCTACTCGGCCCAATCACTTGGAGGCCCGCTTGACTCTCCATAGGCTTGGATCATAGTATAGATGATTTGCTTGTCACCTTCTAGCCCTTCAATATCCCTATGGACTCCATGTTAGTCTTGGACCATTCGAACAAGGCCTTGGAACGATTCCTTGAAGTGCTTTGCTCGTGCACGTGTGACTGGGCCCAATGGAACTCGGACCGGGGCATGGCGTCAGCCCTGACCCATGCACAAATCACAGATACGATCCTCGATCAACTCTTTTCGAGACACGTACCGTGTTTGCGCAAGGATCTAGCAAGGTGGTCCAACGCTTGGATTGCGGAACCTGGAATCAAACGGACAGCACGATTTGATTATAGACGGTAGAACGACGACTCTATAGAGGTGAATACACTAATGGATAGGTCGGGAGAACAATCTTCGACGATAGGCAAGATGATTTGGATTGCGGAACCTAGAATCAAACGGACGACACGATTTAATTATAGGCGGTAGAACGACTACTCCACAGAGGTGGTTACTCTAATGGATAAACCTCGAACAACTCGTTTCGAAACACGTAGCACGTTTGCCCAAGGATCTAGCGAGGTGGTCCAAAGCTTGGAATGCGGAACCTAGAATCAAACGGACGACACGATTTGATTGTAGGCGGTAGAACGACGACTCCACAGAGGTAATTACTCTATTGGATAGGTCGGTAGAACCATCTACGACAAGACGCAAGATTGCACACAACCATTGCCAAGCCAAGTAAAAAGGCTCGAATCTCTCTTAACAAGAAGAATCGAAATTAATCAAAGTTTATTGATCCAACTTTTGCCCAAAACCCTGACAAAGCAAGCCCTTCTATTGGATAGAGGTTACTAAAACCCTAAAAGAGCAGTCGGCCATCTTGGTGTCAAGACGGGCCGGCCCAGGCTTCTACTACGCTGTTACTCCAACCCTAAGCAACATTAAGGCCTAAAGACCCTACTCGGCCCAATCACTTGGAGGCCCGCTTGCCTCTCCATGGGCTTGGATCATAGTATAGATGATTTGCTTGTCTCCTTCTAGGCCTTCAATATCCCTATGGACTCCATGTTAGTCTTGGACCATTCGAACAAGGCCTTGGAGGGATTCCTTGAAGAGCTTGGCTCGTGCACGTTTCATTGGGCCCAATAGAACTCGGACCGGGTCATGGCGCGGGCCCTGATCCAGGCACAAATCACTGATACGGTCCTCGATCAACTCTTTTCGAGACACGTAGCATGTTTACACTAGGATCTAGCGAGGTGGTCCCACACATGGATTGCGGAACCTAGAATCAAACGGACAACACGATTTGATTATAGACGGTAGAACGACGACTCCACAGAGGTGATTACTCTAATGGGTAGGTCGGTGGAACAATCGTGGACGAGACGCAAGATGATTTGGATTGCGGAACCTAGAATCAACCGGACGACACGATTTAATTACAGGCGGTAGAACAACTACTCCACAGAGGTGATTACTCTAATGGATACACCTCGAACAACTCGTTTCGAGACACGTAGCACGTTTGCCCTGGGATCTAGCGAGGTAGTCCAAAGATTGGACTGCGGAACCTACAATCAAACGGACGACACGATTTGATTGTAGGCGGTAGAACGACGACTCCACAGAGGTAATTACTCTATTGGATAGGTCGGTATAACCATCTACGACAAGGCGCAAGATTGCACACAACCATTGCCAAGGCAAGTAAAAAGGCTCGAATCACTCTTAACAAGAAGAATCAAAATTAATCAAACTTTATTGATCCAACTTGTGTCCAAAACCCTGACAAAGCAAGCCCTTCTATAGGCTAGAGGTTACTAAAACCCTAAAAGAGCAGTCGGCCATCTTGGTGCCAAGATGGGCCGGCCCAGGCTTCTACTACGCTGTTACTCCAACCCTAAGCAACATTAAGGCCTAAAGACCCAACTCGGCCCAATCACTTGGAGGCCCACTTGACTCTCCATGGGTTTGGATCATGGTATAGATGATTTGCATGTCTCCTTCTAGGCCTTCAATATCCCTATGGACTCCATGTTAGTCTTGGACCATTCGAACAAGGCCTTGGAACGATTCCTTGAAGTGCTTGGCTCGTGCACGTGTGACTGGGCCTAATGGAACTCGGACCGGGGCATGGCGTCGGCCCTGTTCCATGCGCAAATCACTGATACAGTCCTCGATCAACTCTTTTCGGGACACGTAGCGTGTTTGCGCAACGATCTAGCAAGGTGGTGCAACGTTTGGATTGCGGAACCTGGAATCAAACGGACAGCACGATTTGTTTATAGACGGTAGAACGACGACTCTAAAGAGGTGAATACACTAATGGATAGGTCGGTAGAACATTCTTCGACGAGACACAAGATGATTTGGATTGCGGAACCTAGAATCAAACGGACGACACGATGACAACTCTACAGAGGTGATTACTCTAATGGATACACCTCGAACAACTCGTTTCGAGACACGTAGCACGTTTGCCCTGGGATCTAGCGTGGTGGTCCAAAGCTTGGAATGCGGAACCTAGAATCAAACAGACGACACGATTTGGTTGTAGGCGGTAAACCAACGACTCCACATAGGTGATTACACTATTGGATAGGTCGGTAGACCCATCTATGACGAGACGCAAGATTGGTCACAACCCTTGCCAAGGCAAGTAAAAAGGCTCGAATCTCTCTTAACAAGAAGAATCGACATTAATCAGACTTTATTGATCCAACTTGTGTCCAAAACCCTGTCAAAGCAAGCCCTTTTATCGGCTAGAGGTTACTAAAACCCTAAGGAACCTAGCACGGTGGTCCGACGCTTGGATTGCGGAACCTGGAATCAAACGGACAACACGATTTGATTATAGACAGTAGAACGATGACTCTAAAGAGGTGATTGCTCTAATGGATAGGTCGGTAGAACAATCTTGGACGAGACGCGAGATGATTTGGATTGCGGAACCTAGAATCAAACGGACGACACGATTTAATTATAGGCGGTAGAACGACTACTCCACTGAGGTGATTACTCTATTGGATAAACCTCGAACAACTCGTTTCGAGACACGTAGCACGTTTGCCCAAGGATCTAGCGAGGTGGTCCAAAGCTTGGAATGCGGAACCTAGAATCAAACGGACGACACGATTTGATTGTAGGCGGTAGAACGACGACTCAACAGAGGTAATTACTCTATTGGATAGGTCAGTAGAACCATCTACGACAAGACGCAAGATTGCACACAACCATTGCCAAGGCAAGTAAAAAGGCTCGAATCTCTCTTAACAAGAAGAATCGAAATTAATCAAACTTTATTGATCCAACTTGTGTCCAAAACCCTGACAAAACAAGCCCTTCTATAGGCTAGAGGTTACTAAAACCCTAAAAGAGCAGTCGGCCATCTTGGTGTCAAGACGGGCCGGCCCAGGCTTCTACTACGCTGTTACTCCAACCCTAAGCAACATTAAGGCCTAAAGACCCTACTCGGCCCAATCACTTGGAGGCCCGCTTGCCTCTCCATGGGCTTGTATCATAGTATAGATGATTTGCTTGTCTCCTTCTAGGCCTTCAATATCCCTATAGACTCCATGTTAGTCTTGGACCATTCGAACAAGGCCTTGGAGGGATTCCTTGAAGAGCTTGGCTCGTGCACGTGTCATTGGGCCCAATAGAACTCGGACCGGGTCATGGCGCGGGCCCTGATCCAGGCACAAATCACTGATACGGTCCTCGATCAACTCTTTTCGAGACACGTAGCATGTTTACACTAGGATCTAGCGAGGTGGTCCCACACATGGATTGCGGAACCTAGAATCAAACGGACAACACGATTTGATTATAGACGGTAGAACGACGACTCCACAGAGGTGATTACTCTAATGGGTAGGTCGGTGGAACAATCGTGGACGAGACGCAAGGTGATTTGGATTGCGGAACCTAGAATCAACCGGACGACACGATTTAATTATAGGCGGCAGAACAACTACTCCACAGAGGTGATTACTCTAATGGATACACCTCGTACAACTCGTTTCGAGACACGTAGCACGTTTGCCCAAGGATTTAGCGAGGTGGTCCAAAGATTGGATTGCGGAACCTACAATCAAACGGACGACACGATTTGATTGTAGGCGGTAGAACGACGACTCCACAGAGGTAATTACTCTATTGGATAGGTCGGTATAACCATCTACGACAAGGCGCAAGATTGCACACAACCATTGCCAAGGCAAGTAAAAAGGCTCGAATCTCTCTTAACAAGAACAATCAAAATTAATCAAACTTTATTGATCCAACTTGTGTCCAAAACCCTGACAAAGCAAGCCCTTCTATAGGTTAGAGGTTACTAAAACCCTAAAAGAGCAGTCGGCCATCTTGGTGCCAAGATGGGCCGGCCCAGGCTTCTACTACGCTGTTACTCCAACCCTAAGCAACATTAAGGCCTAAAGACCCAACTCGGCCCAATCACTTGGAGGCCCGCTTGACTCTCCATGGGTTTGGATCATGGTATAGATGATTTGCTTGTCTCCTTCTAGGCCTTCAATATCCCTATGGACTCCATGTTAGTCTTGGACTATTCGAACAAGGCCTTGGAACGATTCCTTGAAGTGCTTGGCTCGTGCACGTGTGACTGGGCCCAATGGAACTCGGACCGGGGCATGGCGTCGGCCCTGTTCCATGCGCAAATCACTGATACGGTCCTCGATCAACTCTTTTCGGGACACGTAGCGTGTTTGCGCAACGATCTAGCAAGGTGGTGCAACGTTTGGATTGCGGAACCTGGAATCAAACGGACAGCACGATTTGTTTATAGACGGTAGAACGACGACTCTAAAGAGGTGAATACACTAATGGATAGGTCGGTAGAACATTCTTCGACGAGACACAAGATGATTTGGATTGCGGAACCTAGAATCAAACGGACGACACGATGACTACTCTACAGAGGTGATTACTCTAATGGATACACCTCGAACAACTCGTTTCGAGACACGTAGCACGTTTGCCCTGGGATCTAGCGAGGTGGTCCAAAGCTTGGAATGTGGAACCTAGAATCAAACGGACGACACGATTTGGTTGTAGGCGGTAAACCAACGACTCCACATAGGTGATTACACTATTGGATAGGTCGGTAGACCCATCTATGACGAGACGCAAGATTGGTCACAACCCTTGCCAAGGCAAGTAAAAAGGCTCGAATCTCTCTTAACAAGAAGAATCGACATTAATCAGACTTTATTGATCCAACTTGTGTCCAAAACCCTGTCAAAGCAAGCCCTTTTATCGGCTAGAGGTTACTAAAACCCTAAGGAACCTAGCACGGTGGTCCGACGCTTGGATTGCGGATCCTGGAATCAAACGGACAACACGATTTGATTATAGACAGTAGAACGATGACTCTAAAGAGGTGATTGCTCTAATGGATAGGTCGGTAGAACAATCTTGGACGAGACGCGAGATGATTTGGATTGCGGAACCTAGAATCAAACGGACGACACGATTTAATTATAGGCGGTAGAACGACTACTCCACTGAGGTGATTACTCTAATGGATAAACCACGAACAACTCGTTTCGAGACACGTAGCACGTTTGCCCAAGGATCTAGCGAGGTGGTCCAAAGCTTGGAATGCGGAACCTAGAATCAAACGGACGACACGATTTGATTGTAGGCGGTAGAACGACGACTCCACAGAGGTAATTACTCTATTGGATAGGTCGGTAGAACCATCTACGACAAGACGCAAGATTGCACACAACCATTGCCAAGGCAAGTAAAAAGGCTCGAATCTCTCTTAACAAGAAGAATCGAAATTAATCAAAGTTTATTGATCCAACTTTTGCCCAAAACCCTGACAAAGCAAGCCCTTCTATTGGCTAGAGGTTACTAAAACCCTAAAAGAGCAGTCGGCCATCTTGGTGTCAAGACGGGCCGGCCCAGGCTTCTACTACGCTGTTACTCCAACCCTAAGCAACATTAAGGCCTAAAGACCCTACTCGGCCCAATCACTTGGAGGCCCGCTTGCCTCTCCATGGGCTTGGATCATAGTATAGATGATTTGCTTGTCTCCTTCTAGGCCTTCAATATCCCTATGGACTCCATGTTAGTCTTGGACCATTCGAACAAGGCCTTGGAGGGATTCCTTGAAGAGCTTGGCTCGTGCACGTTTCATTGGGCCCAATAGAACTCGAACCGGGTCATGGCGCGGGCCCTGATCCAGGCACAAATCACAGATACGATCCTCGATCAACTCTTTTCGAGACACGTACCGTGTTTGCGCAAGGATCTAGCAAAGTGGTCCAACGCTTGGATTGCGGAACCTGGAATCAAACGGACAGCACGATTTGGTTATTGACGGTAGAACGACGACTCTACAGAGGTGAATACACTAACGGATTGGTCGGTAGAACAATCTTCGACGAGACGCAAGATGATTTGGATTGCGGAACCTAGAATCAAACGGACAGCACGATTTGGTTATTGACGGTAGAACGACGACTCTACAAAGGTGAATACACTAATGGATTGGTCGGTAGAACAATCTTCGACGAGACGCAAGATGATTTGGATTGCGGAACCTAGAATCAAACGGACGACACGATTTAATTATAGGCGGTAGAATGACTACTCCACAGAGGTGATTACTCTAATGGATAAACCTCGAACAACTCGTTTCGAAACACGTAGCACGTTTGCCCAAGGATCTAGCGAGGTGGTCCAAAGCTTGGAATGCGGAACCTAGAATCAAACGGACGACACGATTTGATTGTAGGCGGTAGAACGACGACTCCACAGAGGTAATTACTTTATTGGATAGGTCGGTAGAACCATCTACGACAAGACGCAAGATTGCACACAACCATTGCCAAGGCAAGTAAAAAGGCTCGAATATCTCTTAACAAGAAGAATCGAAATTAATCAAACTTTATTGATCCAACTTGTGTCCAAAACCCTGACAAAACAAGCCCTTCTATAGGCTAGAGGTTACTAAAACCCTAAAAGAGCAGTCGGCCATCTTGGTGTCAAGACGGCCGGCCCAGGCTTCTACTACGCTGTTACTCCAACCCTAAGCAACATTAAGGCCTAAAGACCCTACTCGGCCCAATCACTTGGAGGCCCGCTTGCCTCTCCATGGGCTTGTATCATAGTATAGATGATTTGCTTGTCTCCTTCTAGGCCTTCAATATCCCTATAGACTCCATGTTAGTCTTGGACCATTCGAACAAGGCCTTGGAGGGATTCCTTGAAGAGCTTGGCTCGTGCACGTGTCATTGGCCCAATAGAACTCGGACCGGGTCATGGCGCGGGCCCTGATCCAGGCACAAATCACTGATACGGTCCTCGATCAACTCTTTTCGAGACACGTAGCATGTTTACACTAGGATCTAGCGAGGTGGTCCCACACATGGATTGCGGAACCTAGAATCAAACGGACAACACGATTTGATTATAGACGGTAGAACGACTACTCCACAGAGGTGATTACTCTAAAGGGTAGGTCGGTGGAACAATCGTGGACGACACGCAAGATGATTTGGATTGCGGAACCTAGAATCAACCGGACGACACGATTTAATTATAGGCGGTAGAACAACTACTCCACAGAGATGATTACTCTAATGGATACACCTCGAACAACTCGTTACGATACACGTAGCACGTTTGCCCTGGGATCTAGCGAGGTAGTCCAAAGATTGGACTGCGGAACCTACAATCAAACGGACGACACTATTTGATTGTAGGCAGTAGAACAACGACTCCACAGAGGTAATTACTCTATTGGATAGGTCGGTATAACCATCTACGACAAGGCGCAAGATTGCACACAACCATTGCCAAGGCAAGTAAAAAGTCTCGAATCTCTCTTAACAAGAAGAATCAAAATTAATCTAACTTTATTGATCCAACTTGTGTCCAAAACCCTGACAAAGCAAGCCCTTCTATAGGCTAGAGGTTACTAAAACCCTAAAAGAGCAGTCGGCCATCTTGGTGTCAAGATGGGCCAGCCCAGGCTTCTACTACGCTGTTACTCCAACCCTAAGCAACATTAAGGCCTAAAGACCCTACTCGGCCCAATCACTTGGAGATCCGCTTGACTCTCCATAGGCTTGGATCATAGTATAGATGATTTTCTTGTCTCCTTCTAGGCCTTCAATATCCCTATGGACTCCATGTTAGTCTTGGACCATTCGAACAAGGCCTTGGAACGATTCCTTGAAGTGCATGGCTCGTGCACGTGTGACTGGGCATAATGGAACTCGGACCGGGGCATGGCGTCAGCCCTGATCCATGCACAAATCACAGATACGATCCTCGATCAACTCTTTTCGAGACACGTACCGTGTTTGCGCAAGGATCTAGCAAGGTGGTCCAATGCTTGGATTGCGGAATCTGGAATCAAACGGACAGCACGATTTGGTTATAGACGGTAGAACAACGACTCTACAGAGGTGAATACACTAATGGATAGGTCGGTAGAACAATCTTCAACGAGACGCAAGATGATTTGGATTGCGGAACCTAGAATCAAACGGACGACACGATTTAATTATAGGCGGTAGAACGACTACTCCACAGAGGTGATTACTCTAATGGATAAACCTTGAACAACTCGTTTCGAAACACGTAGCACGTTTGCCCAAGGATCTAGCGAGGTGGTCCAAAGCTTGGAATGCGGAACCTAGAATCAAACGAACGACACGATTTGATTGTAGGCGGTAGAACGACGACTCCACAGAGGTAATTACTCTATTGGATAGGTCGGTAGAACCATCTACGACAAGACGCAAGATTGCACACAACCATTGCCAAGGCAAGTAAAAAGGCTCGAATCTCTCTTAACAAGAAGAATCGAAATTAATCAAACTTTATTGATCCAACTTGTGTCCAAAACCCTGACAAAGCAAGCCCTTCTATAGGCTAGAGGTTACTAAAACCCTAAAAGAGCAGTCGGCCATCTTGGTGTCAAGATGGGCCGGCCCAGGCTTCTACTACGCTGTTACTCCAACCCTATGCAACATTAAGGCCTAAAGACCCTACTCGACCCAATCACTTGGAGGCCCGCTTGACTCTCCATAGGCTTGGATCATAGTATAGATGATTTTCTTGTCTCCTTCTAGGCCTTCAATATCCCTATGGACTCCATATTAGTCTTGGACCATTCGAACAAGGCCTTGGAACGATTCCTTGAAGTGCCTGGCTCGTGCACGTGTGACAGGGCCCAATGGAACTCGGACCGGGGCATGGCGTCAGCCCTGATCCACGCACAAATCACAGATACGATCCTCGATCAACTCTTTTCGAGACACGTACCGTGTTTGCGCAAGGATCTAGCAAGGTGGTCCAACGCTTGGATTGCGGAACCTGGAATCAAACGGACAGCACGATTTGGTTATTGACGGTAGAACGACGACTCTACAGAGGTGAATACACTAATGGATTGGTCGGTAGAATAATCTTCGACGAGACGCAAGATGATTTGGATTGCGGAACCTAGAATCAAACGGACAGCACGATTTGGTTATTGACGGTAGAACGACGACTCTACAGAGGTGAATACACTAATGGACTGGTCGGTAGAACAATCTTCGACGAGACGCAAGATGATTTGGATTACGGAACCTAGAATCAAACGGACGACACGATTTAATTATAGGCGGTAGAACGACTACTCCACAGAGGTGATTACTCTAATGGATAAACCTCGAACAACTCGTTTCGAAACACGTAGCACGTTTGCCCAAGGATCTAGCGAGGTGGTCCAAAGCTTGGAATGCGGAACCTAGAATCAAACGGACGACACGATTTGATTGTAGGCGGTAGAACGACGACTCCACAGAGGTAATTACTTTATTGGATAGGTCGGTAGAACCATCTACGACAAGACGCAAGATTGCACACAACCATTGCCAAGGCAAGTAAAAAGGCTCGAATCTCTCTTAACAAGAAGAATCAAAATTAATCAAATTTTATTGATCCAACTTGTGTCCAAAACCCTGACAAAGCAAGCCCTTCTATAGGCTAGAGATTACTAAAACCCTAAAAGAGCAGTCGGCCATCTTGGAACGATTCCTCGAACAAGGCCTTGGAACGATTCCTTGAAGTGCATGGCTCGTGCACGTGTGACTGGGCCCAATGGAACTCGGACCGGGGCATGGCGTCAGCCCTGATCCATGCACAAATCACAGATACGATCCTCGATCAACTCTTTTCGAGACACGTACCGTGTTTGCGCAAGGATCTAGCAAGGTGGTCCAACGCTTGGATTGCGGAATCTGGAATCAAACGGACAGCACGATTTGGTTATAGACGGTAGAACAACGACTCTACAGAGGTGAATACACTAATGGATAGGTCGGTAGAACAATCTTCGACGAGACGCAAGATGATTTGGATTGCGGAACCTAGAATCAAACGGACGACACGATTTAATTATAGGCGGTAGAACGACTACTCCACAGAGGTGATTACTCTAATGGATAAACCTCGAACAACTCGTTTCGAAACACTTAGCATGTTTACACTAGGATCTAGCGAGGTGGTCCCACACATGGATTGCGGAACCTAGAATCAAACGGACAACACGATTTGATTATAGACGGTAGAACGACTACTCCACAGAGGTGATTACTCTAAGGGGTAGGTCGGTGGAACAATCGTGGACGACGCAAGATGATTTGGATTGCGGAACCTAGAATCAACCAGACTACACGATTTAATTATAGGCGGTAGAACAATTACTCCACAGAGGTGATTACTCTAATGGATACACCTCGAACAACTCGTTTCGAGACACGTAGCACGTTTGCCCTGGGATCTAGCGAGGTAGTCCAAAGATTGGATTGCGGAACCTGCAATCAAACGGACGACACGATTTGATTGTAGGCGGTAGAACGACGACTCCACAGAGGTAATTACTCTATTGGATAGGTCGGTAGAACCATCTACGACAAGACGCAAGATTGCACACAACCATTGCCAAGGCAAGTAAAAAGGCTCGAATCTCTCTTAACAAGAAGAATCGAAATTAATCAAACTTTATTGATCCAACTTGTGTCCAAAACCCTGACAAAGCAAGCCCTTCTATAGGCTAGAGGTTACTAAAACCCTAAAAGAGCAGTCGGCCATCTTGGTGTCAAGATGGGCCGGCCCAGGCTTCTACTACGCTGTTACTCCAACCCTATGCAACATTAAGGCCTAAAGACCCTACTCGACCCAATCACTTGGAGGCCCGCTTGACTCTCCATAGGCTTGGATCATAGTATAGATGATTTTCTTGTCTCCTTCTAGGCCTTCAATATCCCTATGGACTCCATATTAGTCTTGGACCATTCGAACAAGGCCTTGGAACGATTCCTTGAAGTGCCTGGCTCGTGCACGTGTGACAGGGCCCAATGGAACTCGGACCGGGGCATGGCGTCAGCCCTGATCCACGCACAAATCACAGATACGATCCTCGATCAACTCTTTTCGAGACACGTACCGTGTTTGCGCAAGGATCTAGCAAGGTGGTCCAACGCTTGGATTGCGGAACCTGGAATCAAACGGACAGCACGATTTGGTTATTGACGGTAGAACGACGACTCTACAGAGGTGAATACACTAATGGATTGGTCGGTAGAATAATCTTCGACGAGACGCAAGATGATTTGGATTGCGGAACCTAGAATCAAACGGACAGCACGATTTGGTTATTGACGGTAGAACGACGACTCTACAGAGGTGAATACACTAATGGACTGGTCGGTAGAACAATCTTCGACGAGACGCAAGATGATTTGGATTACGGAACCTAGAATCAAACGGACGACACGATTTAATTATAGGCGGTAGAACGACTACTCCACAGAGGTGATTACTCTAATGGATAAACCTCGAACAACTCGTTTCGAAACACGTAGCACGTTTGCCCAAGGATCTAGCGAGGTGGTCCAAAGCTTGGAATGCGGAACCTAGAATCAAACGGACGACACGATTTGATTGTAGGCGGTAGAACGACGACTCCACAGAGGTAATTACTTTATTGGATAGGTCGGTAGAACCATCTACGACAAGACGCAAGATTGCACACAACCATTGCCAAGGCAAGTAAAAAGGCTCGAATCTCTCTTAACAAGAAGAATCAAAATTAATCAAATTTTATTGATCCAACTTGTGTCCAAAACCCTGACAAAGCAAGCCCTTCTATAGGCTAGAGATTACTAAAACCCTAAAAGAGCAGTCGGCCATCTTGGAACGATTCCTCGAACAAGGCCTTGGAACGATTCCTTGAAGTGCATGGCTCGTGCACGTGTGACTGGGCCCAATGGAACTCGGACCGGGGCATGGCGTCAGCCCTGATCCATGCACAAATCACAGATACGATCCTCGATCAACTCTTTTCGAGACACGTACCGTGTTTGCGCAAGGATCTAGCAAGGTGGTCCAACGCTTGGATTGCGGAATCTGGAATCAAACGGACAGCACGATTTGGTTATAGACGGTAGAACAACGACTCTACAGAGGTGAATACACTAATGGATAGGTCGGTAGAACAATCTTCGACGAGACGCAAGATGATTTGGATTGCGGAACCTAGAATCAAACGGACGACACGATTTAATTATAGGCGGTAGAACGACTACTCCACAGAGGTGATTACTCTAATGGATAAACCTCGAACAACTCGTTTCGAAACACTTAGCATGTTTACACTAGGATCTAGCGAGGTGGTCCCACACATGGATTGCGGAACCTAGAATCAAACGGACAACACGATTTGATTATAGACGGTAGAACGACTACTCCACAGAGGTGATTACTCTAAGGGGTAGGTCGGTGGAACAATCGTGGACGACGCAAGATGATTTGGATTGCGGAACCTAGAATCAACCAGACTACACGATTTAATTATAGGCGGTAGAACAATTACTCCACAGAGGTGATTACTCTAATGGATACACCTCGAACAACTCGTTTCGAGACACGTAGCACGTTTGCCCTGGGATCTAGCGAGGTAGTCCAAAGATTGGATTGCGGAACCTGCAATCAAACGGACGACACGATTTGATTGTAGGCGGTAGAACGACGACTCCACAGAGGTAATTACTCTATTGGATAGGTCGGTAGAACCATCTACGACAAGACGCAAGATTGCACACAACCATTGCCAAGGCAAGTAAAAAGGCTCGAATCTCTCTTAACAAGAAGAATCGAAATTAATCAAACTTTATTGATCCAACTTGTGTCCAAAACCCTGACAAAGCAAGCCCTTCTATAGGCTAGAGGTTACTAAAACCCTAAAAGAGCAGTCGGCCATCTTGGTGTCAAGATGGGCCGGCCCAGGCTTCTACTACGCTGTTACTCCAACCCTATGCAACATTAAGGCCTAAAGACCCTACTCGACCCAATCACTTGGAGGCCCGCTTGACTCTCCATAGGCTTGGATCATAGTATAGATGATTTTCTTGTCTCCTTCTAGGCCTTCAATATCCCTATGGACTCCATATTAGTCTTGGACCATTCGAACAAGGCCTTGGAACGATTCCTTGAAGTGCATGGCTCGTGCACGTGTGACTGGGCATAATGGAACTCGGACCGGGGCATGGCGTCAGCCCTGATCCATGCACAAATCACAGATACGATCCTCGATCAACTCTTTTCGAGACACGTACCGTGTTTGCGCAAGGATCTAGCAAGGTGGTCCAACGCTTGGATTGCGGAATCTGGAATCAAACGGACAGCACGATTTGGTTATAGACGGTAGAACAACGACTCTACAGAGGTGAATACACTAATGGATAGGTCGGTAGAACAATCTTCGACGAGACGCAAGATGATTTGGATTGCGGAACCTAGAATCAAACGGACGACACGATTTAATTATAGGCGGTAGAACGACTACTCCACAGAGGTGATTACTCTAATGGATAAACCTCGAACAACTCGTTTCGAAACACTTAGCATGTTTACACTAGGATCTAGCGAGGTGGTCCCACACATGGATTGCGGAACCTAGAATCAAACGGACAACACGATTTGATTATAGACGGTAGAACGACTACTCCACAGAGGTGATTACTCTAAGGGGTAGGTCGGTGGAACAATCGTGGACGACGCAAGATGATTTGGATTGCGGAACCTAGAATCAACCAGACTACACGATTTAATTATAGGCGGTAGAACAATTACTCCACAGAGGTGATTACTCTAATGGATACACCTCGAACAACTCGTTTCGAGACACGTAGCACGTTTGCCCTGGGATCTAGCGAGGTAGTCCAAAGATTGGATTGCGGAACCTGCAATCAAACGGACGACACGATTTGATTGTAGGCGGTAGAACGACGACTCCACAGAGGTAATTACTCTATTGGATAGGTCGGTAGAACCATCTACGACAAGACGCAAGATTGCACACAACCATTGCCAAGGCAAGTAAAAAGGCTCGAATCTCTCTTAACAAGAAGAATCGAAATTAATCAAACTTTATTGATCCAACTTGTGTCCAAAACCCTGACAAAGCAAGCCCTTCTATAGGCTAGAGGTTACTAAAACCCTAAAAGAGCAGTCGGCCATCTTGGTGTCAAGATGGGCCGGCCCAGGCTTCTACTACGCTGTTACTCCAACCCTATGCAACATTAAGGCCTAAAGACCCTACTCGACCCAATCACTTGGAGGCCCGCTTGACTCTCCATAGGCTTGGATCATAGTATAGATGATTTTCTTGTCTCCTTCTAGGCCTTCAATATCCCTATGGACTCCATATTAGTCTTGGACCATTCGAACAAGGCCTTGGAACGATTCCTTGAAGTGCCTGGCTCATGCACGTGTGACAGGGCCCAATGGAACTCGGACCGGGGCATGGCGTCAGCCCTGATCCACGCACAAATCACAGATACGATCCTCGATCAACTCTTTTCGAGACACGTACCGTTTTTGCGCAAGGATCTAGCAAGGTGGTCCAACGCTTGGATTGCGGAACCTGGAATCAAACGGACAGCACGATTTGGTTATTGACGGTAGAACGACGACTCTACAGAGGTGAATACACTAATGGATTGGTCGGTAGAATAATCTTCGACGAGACGCAAGATGATTTGGATTGCGGAACCTAGAATCAAACGGACAGCACGATTTGGTTATTGACGGTAGAACGACGACTCTACAGAGGTGAATACACTAATGGACTGGTCGGTAGAACAATCTTCGACGAGACGCAAGATGATTTGGATTACGGAACCTAGAATCAAACGGACGACACGATTTAATTATAGGCGGTAGAACGACTACTCCACAGAGGTGATTACTCTAATGGATAAACCTCGAACAACTCGTTTCGAAACACGTAGCACGTTTGCCCAAGGATCTAGCGAGGTGGTCCAAAGCTTGGAATGCGGAACCTAGAATCAAACGGACGACACGATTTGATTGTAGGCGGTAGAACGACGACTCCACAGAGGTAATTACTTTATTGGATAGGTCGGTAGAACCATCTACGACAAGACGCAAGATTGCACACAACCATTGCCAAGGCAAGTAAAAAGGCTCGAATCTCTCTTAACAAGAAGAATCAAAATTAATCAAATTTTATTGATCCAACTTGTGTCCAAAACCCTGACAAAGCAAGCCCTTCTATAGGCTAGAGATTACTAAAACCCTAAAAGAGCAGTCGGCCATCTTGGAACGATTCCTCGAACAAGGCCTTGGAACGATTCCTTGAAGTGCATGGCTCGTGCACGTGTGACTGGGCCCAATGGAACTCGGACCGGGGCATGGCGTCAGCCCTGATCCATGCACAAATCACAGATACGATCCTCGATCAACTCTTTTCGAGACACGTACCGTGTTTGCGCAAGGATCTAGCAAGGTGGTCCAACGCTTGGATTGCGGAATCTGGAATCAAACGGACAGCACGATTTGGTTATAGACGGTAGAACAACGACTCTACAGAGGTGAATACACTAATGGATAGGTCGGTAGAACAATCTTCGACGAGACGCAAGATGATTTGGATTGCGGAACCTAGAATCAAACGGACGACACGATTTAATTATAGGCGGTAGAACGACTACTCCACAGAGGTGATTACTCTAATGGATAAACCTCGAACAACTCGTTTCGAAACACTTAGCATGTTTACACTAGGATCTAGCGAGGTGGTCCCACACATGGATTGCGGAACCTAGAATCAAACGGACAACACGATTTGATTATAGACGGTAGAACGACTACTCCACAGAGGTGATTACTCTAAGGGGTAGGTCGGTGGAACAATCGTGGACGACGCAAGATGATTTGGATTGCGGAACCTAGAATCAACCAGACTACACGATTTAATTATAGGCGGTAGAACAATTACTCCACAGAGGTGATTACTCTAATGGATACACCTCGAACAACTCGTTTCGAGACACGTAGCACGTTTGCCCTGGGATCTAGCGAGGTAGTCCAAAGATTGGATTGCGGAACCTGCAATCAAACGGACGACACGATTTGATTGTAGGCGGTAGAACGACGACTCCACAGAGGTAATTACTCTATTGGATAGGTCGGTAGAACCATCTACGACAAGACGCAAGATTGCACACAACCATTGCCAAGGCAAGTAAAAAGGCTCGAATCTCTCTTAACAAGAAGAATCGAAATTAATCAAACTTTATTGATCCAACTTGTGTCCAAAACCCTGACAAAGCAAGCCCTTCTATAGGCTAGAGGTTACTAAAACCCTAAAAGAGCAGTCGGCCATCTTGGTGTCAAGATGGGCCGGCCCAGGCTTCTACTACGCTGTTACTCCAACCCTATGCAACATTAAGGCCTAAAGACCCTACTCGACCCAATCACTTGGAGGCCCGCTTGACTCTCCATAGGCTTGGATCATAGTATAGATGATTTTCTTGTCTCCTTCTAGGCCTTCAATATCCCTATGGACTCCATATTAGTCTTGGACCATTCGAACAAGGCCTTGGAACGATTCCTTGAAGTGCCTGGCTCGTGCACGTGTGACAGGGCCCAATGGAACTCGGACCGGGGCATGGCGTCAGCCCTGATCCACGCACAAATCACAGATACGATCCTCGATCAACTCTTTTCGAGACACGTACCGTGTTTGCGCAAGGATCTAGCAAGGTGGTCCAACGCTTGGATTGCGGAACCTGGAATCAAACGGACAGCACGATTTGGTTATTGACGGTAGAACGACGACTCTACAGAGGTGAATACACTAATGGATTGGTCGGTAGAATAATCTTCGACGAGACGCAAGATGATTTGGATTGCGGAACCTAGAATCAAACGGACAGCACGATTTGGTTATTGACGGTAGAACGACGACTCTACAGAGGTGAATACACTAATGGACTGGTCGGTAGAACAATCTTCGACGAGACGCAAGATGATTTGGATTACGGAACCTAGAATCAAACGGACGACACGATTTAATTATAGGCGGTAGAACGACTACTCCACAGAGGTGATTACTCTAATGGATAAACCTCGAACAACTCGTTTCGAAACACGTAGCACGTTTGCCCAAGGATCTAGCGAGGTGGTCCAAAGCTTGGAATGCGGAACCTAGAATCAAACGGACGACACGATTTGATTGTAGGCGGTAGAACGACGACTCCACAGAGGTAATTACTTTATTGGATAGGTCGGTAGAACCATCTACGACAAGACGCAAGATTGCACACAACCATTGCCAAGGCAAGTAAAAAGGCTCGAATCTCTCTTAACAAGAAGAATCAAAATTAATCAAATTTTATTGATCCAACTTGTGTCCAAAACCCTGACAAAGCAAGCCCTTCTATAGGCTAGAGATTACTAAAACCCTAAAAGAGCAGTCGGCCATCTTGGAACGATTCCTCGAACAAGGCCTTGGAACGATTCCTTGAAGTGCATGGCTCGTGCACGTGTGACTGGGCCCAATGGAACTCGGACCGGGGCATGGCGTCAGCCCTGATCCATGCACAAATCACAGATACGATCCTCGATCAACTCTTTTCGAGACACGTACCGTGTTTGCGCAAGGATCTAGCAAGGTGGTCCAACGCTTGGATTGCGGAATCTGGAATCAAACGGACAGCACGATTTGGTTATAGACGGTAGAACAACGACTCTACAGAGGTGAATACACTAATGGATAGGTCGGTAGAACAATCTTCGACGAGACGCAAGATGATTTGGATTGCGGAACCTAGAATCAAACGGACGACACGATTTAATTATAGGCGGTAGAACGACTACTCCACAGAGGTGATTACTCTAATGGATAAACCTCGAACAACTCGTTTCGAAACACTTAGCATGTTTACACTAGGATCTAGCGAGGTGGTCCCACACATGGATTGCGGAACCTAGAATCAAACGGACAACACGATTTGATTATAGACGGTAGAACGACTACTCCACAGAGGTGATTACTCTAAGGGGTAGGTCGGTGGAACAATCGTGGACGACGCAAGATGATTTGGATTGCGGAACCTAGAATCAACCAGACTACACGATTTAATTATAGGCGGTAGAACAATTACTCCACAGAGGTGATTACTCTAATGGATACACCTCGAACAACTCGTTTCGAGACACGTAGCACGTTTGCCCTGGGATCTAGCGAGGTAGTCCAAAGATTGGATTGCGGAACCTGCAATCAAACGGACGACACGATTTGATTGTAGGCGGTAGAACGACGACTCCACAGAGGTAATTACTCTATTGGATAGGTCGGTAGAACCATCTACGACAAGACGCAAGATTGCACACAACCATTGCCAAGGCAAGTAAAAAGGCTCGAATCTCTCTTAACAAGAAGAATCGAAATTAATCAAACTTTATTGATCCAACTTGTGTCCAAAACCCTGACAAAGCAAGCCCTTCTATAGGCTAGAGGTTACTAAAACCCTAAAAGAGCAGTCGGCCATCTTGGTGTCAAGATGGGCCGGCCCAGGCTTCTACTACGCTGTTACTCCAACCCTATGCAACATTAAGGCCTAAAGACCCTACTCGACCCAATCACTTGGAGGCCCGCTTGACTCTCCATAGGCTTGGATCATAGTATAGATGATTTTCTTGTCTCCTTCTAGGCCTTCAATATCCCTATGGACTCCATATTAGTCTTGGACCATTCGAACAAGGCCTTGGAACGATTCCTTGAAGTGCATGGCTCGTGCACGTGTGACTGGGCATAATGGAACTCGGACCGGGGCATGGCGTCAGCCCTGATCCATGCACAAATCACAGATACGATCCTCGATCAACTCTTTTCGAGACACGTACCGTGTTTGCGCAAGGATCTAGCAAGGTGGTCCAATGCTTGGATTGCGGAATCTGGAATCAAACGGACAGCACGATTTGGTTATAGACGGTAGAACAACGACTCTACAGAGGTGAATACACTAATGGATAGGTCGGTAGAACAATCTTCAACGAGACGCAAGAGAACCTAGAATCAAACGAACGACACGATTTGATTGTAGGCGGTAGAACGACGACTCCACAGAGGTAATTACTCTATTGGATAGGTCGGTAGAACCATCTACGACAAGACGCAAGATTGCACACAACCATTGCCAAGGCAAGTAAAAAGGCTCGAATCTCTCTTAACAAGAAGAATCGAAATTAATCAAACTTTATTGATCCAACTTGTGTCCAAAACCCTGACAAAGCAAGCCCTTCTATAGGCTAGAGGTTACTAAAACCCTAAAAGAGCAGTCGGCCATCTTGGTGTCAAGATGGGCCGGCCCAGGCTTCTACTACGCTGTTACTCCAACCCTAAGCAACATTAAGGCCTAAAGACCCTACTCGGCCCAATCACTTGGAGGTCCGCTTGACTCTCCATAGGCTTGGATCATAGTATAGATGATTTTCTTGTCTCCTTCTAGGCCTTCAATATCCCTATGGACTCCATGTTAGTCTTGGACCATTTGGAACGATTCCTTGAAGTGCATGGCTCGTGCACGTGTGACTGGGCCCAATGGAACTCGGACCGGGGCATGGCGTCAGCCCTGATCCATGCACAAATCACAGATACGATCCTCGATCAACTCTTTTCGAGACACGTACCGTGTTTGCGCAAGGATCTAGCAAGGTGGTCCAACGCTTGGATTGCGAAATCTGGAATCAAACGGACAGCACGATTTGGTTATAGACGGTAGAACAACGACTCTACAGAGGTGAATACACTAATGGATAGGTCGGTAGAACAATCTTCGACGAGACGCAAGATGATTTGGATTGCGGAACCTAGAATCAAACGGACGACACGATTTAATTATAGGCGGTAGAACGACTACTCCACAGAGGTGATTACTCTAATGGATAAACCTCGAACAACTCGTTTCGAAACACGTAGCACGTTTGCCCAAGGATCTAGCGAGGTGGTCCAAAGCTTGGAATGCGGAACCTAGAATCAAACGGACGACACGATTTGATTGTAGGCGGTAGAACGACGACTCCACAGAGGTAATTACTCTATTGGATAGGTCGGTAGAACCATCTACGACAAGACGCAAGATTGCACACAACCATTGCCAAGGCAAGTGAAAAGGCTCGAATCTCTCTTAACAAGAAGAATCGAAATTAATCAAACTTTATTGATCCAAATTGTGTTCAAAACCCTGACAAAGCAAGCCCTTTTATAGGCTAGAGGTTACTAAAACCCTAAAAGAGCAGTCGGCCATCTTGGTGCCAAGATGGGCCGGCCCAGGCTTCTACTACGCTGTTACTCCAACCCTAAGCAACATTAAGGCCTAAAGACCCAACTCGGCCCAATCACTTGGAGGCCCGCTTGACTCTCCATGGGCTTGGATCATAGTATAGATGATTTGCTTGTCTCCTTCTAGGCCTTCAATATCCCTATGGACTCCATGTTAGTCTTGGACCATTCGAACAAGGCCTTGGAGGGATTCCTTGTAGAGCTCGGCTCGTGCACGTGTCATTGGGCCCAATAGAACTCGGACCAGGTCATGGCGCGGGCCCTGATCCGGGCACAAATAACTGATACGGTCCTCGATCAACTCTTTTCGAGACACGTAGCATGTTTACACTAGGATCTAGCGAGGTGGTCCCACACATGGATTGCGGAACCTAGGATCAAACGGACAACACGATTTGATTATAGACAGTAGAACGACGACTCCACAGAGGTGATTACTCTAATGGGTAGGTCGGTGGAACAATCGTGGACGAGACGCAAGGTGATTTGGATTGCGGAACCTAGAATCAACCGGACGACACGATTTAATTATAGGCGGCAGAACAACTACTCTACAGAGGTGATTACTCTAATGCATACACCTCGAACAACTCGTTTCGAGACACGTAGCACGTTTGCCCAAGGATCTAGCGAGGTGGTCCAAAGATTGGAATGCGGAACCTAGAATCAAACGGACGACACGATTTGATTGTAGGCGGTAGAACGACGACTCCACAGAGGTAATTACTCTATTGGATAGGTCGGTATAACCATCTACGACAAGGCGTAAGATTGCACACAACCATTGCCAAGGCAAGTAAAAAGGCTCGAATCTCTCTTAACAAGAAGAATCAAAATTAATCAAACTTTATTGATCCAACTTGTGTCCAAAACCCTGACAAAGCAAGCCCTTCTATAGGCTAGAGGTTACTAAAACCCTAAAAGAGCAGTCGGCCATCTTGGTGTCAAGATGGGCCAGCCCAGGCTTCTACTACGCTGTTACTCCAACCCTAAGCAACATTATGGCCTAAAGACCCTACTCGGCCCAATCACTTGGAGGTCCGCTTGACTCTCCATAGGCTTGGATCATAGTATAGATGATTTTCTTGTCTCCTTCTAGGCCTTCAATATCCCTATGGACTCCATGTTAGTCTTGGACCATTCGAATAAGGCCTTGGAACGATTCCTTGAAGTGCATGGCTCGTGCACGTGTGACTGGGCATAATGGAACTCGGACTGGGGCATGGCGTCAGCCCTGATCCATGCACAAATCACAGATACGATCCTCGATCAACTCTTTTCGAGACACGTACCGTGTTTGCGCAAGGATCTAGCAAGGTGGTCCAATGCTTGGATTGCGGAATCTGGAATCAAACGGACAGCACGATTTGGTTATAGACGGTAGAACAACGACTCTACAGAGGTGAATATACACTAATGGATAGGTCGGTAGAACAATCTTGGACGAGACGCAAGATGATTTGGATTGCGGAACCTAGAATCAAACGGACGACACGATTTAATTATAGGCGGTAGAACGACTACTCCACAGAGGTGATTACTCTAATGGATAAACCTCGAACATCTCGTTTCGAAACACGTAGCACGTTTGCCCAAGGATCTAGCGAGGTGGTCCAAAGCTTGGAATGCGGAACCTAGAATCAAACGGACGACACGATTTGATTGTAGGCGGTAGAACGACGACTCCACAGAGGTAATTACTCTATTGGATAGGTCGGTAGAACCATCTACGACAAGACGCAAGATTGCACACAACCATTGCCAAGGCAAGTAAAAAGGCTCGAATCTCTCTTCACAAGAAGAATCGAAATTAATCAAACTTTATTGATCCAACTTGTGTCCAAAACCCTGACAAAGCAAGCCCTTCTATAGGCTAGAGGTTACTAAAACCCTAAAAGAGCAGTCGGCCATCTTGGTGTCAAGACGGGCCGGCCCAGGCTTCTACTACGCTGTTACTCCAACCCTAAGCAACATTAAGGCCTAAAGACACTACTCGGCCCAATCACTTGGAGGCCCGCTTGCCTCTCCATGGGCTTGGATCATAGTATAGATGATTTGCTTGTCTCCTTCTAGGCCTTCAATATCCCTATGGACTCCATGTTAGTCTTGGACCATTCGAACAAGGCCTTGGAGGGATTCCTTGAAGAGCTTCGCTCGTGCACGTGTCATTGGGCCCAATGGAACTCGGACCAGGTCATGGCGCGGGCCCTGATCCGGGCACAAATAACTGATACGGTCCTCGATCAACTCTTTTCGAGACACGTAGCATGTTTACACTAGGATCTAGCGAGGTGGTCCCACACATGGATTGCGGAACCTAGGATCAAACGGACAACACGATTTGATTATAGACGGTAGAACGACGACTCCACAGAGGTGATTACTCTAATGGGTAGGTCGGTGGAACAATCGTGGACGGGACGCAAGGTGATTTGGATTGCGGAACCTAGAATCAACCGGACGACACGATTTAATTATAGGCGGCAGAACAACTACTCTACAGAGGTGATTACTCTAATGCATACACCTCGAACAACTCGTTTCGAGACACGCAGCACGTTTGCCCAAGGATCTAGCGAGGTGGTCCAAAGATTGGAATGCGGAACCTAGAATCAAACGGACGACACGATTTGATTGTAGGCGGTAGAACGACGACTCCACAGAGGTAATTACTCTATTGGATAGGTCGGTATAACCATCTACGACAAGGCGCAAGATTGCACACAACCATTGCCAAGGCAAGTAAAAAGGCTCGAATCTCTCTTAACAAGAAGAATCAAAATTAATCAAACTTTATTGATCCAACTTGTGTCCAAAACCCTGACAAAGCAAGCCCTTCTATAGGCTAGAGGTTACTAAAACCCTAAAAGAGCAGTCGGCCATCTTGGTGTCAAGATGGGCCAGCCCAGGCTTCTACTACGCTGTTACTCCAACCCTAAGCAACATTATGGCCTAAAGACCCTACTCGGCCCAATCACTTGGAGGTCCGCTTGACTCTCCATAGGCTTGGATCATAGTATAGATGATTTTCTTGTCTCCTTCTAGGCCTTCAATATCCCTATGGACTCCATGTTAGTCTTGGACCATTCGAATAAGGCCTTGGAACGATTCCTTGAAGTGCATGGCTCGTGCACGTGTGACTGGGCATAATGGAACTCGGACCGGGGCATGGCGTCAGCCCTGATCCATGCACAAATCACAGATACGATCCTCGATCAACTCTTTTCGAGACACGTACCGTGTTTGCGCAAGGATCTAGCAAGGTGGTCCAATGCTTGGATTGCGGAATCTGGAATCAAACGGACAGCACGATTTGGTTATAGACGGTAGAACAACGACTCTACAGAGGTGAATATACACTAATGGATAGGTCGGTAGAACAATCTTGGACGAGACGCAAGATGATTTGGATTGCGGAACCTAGAATCAAACGGACGACACGATTTAATTATAGGCGGTAGAACGACTACTCCACAGAGGTGATTACTCTAATGGATAAACCTCGAACATCTCGTTTCGAAACACGTAGCACGTTTGCCCAAGGATCTAGCGAGGTGGTCCAAAGCTTGGAATGCGGAACCTAGAATCAAACGGACGACACGATTTGATTGTAGGCGGTAGAACGACGACTCCACAGAGGTAATTACTCTATTGGATTGGTCGGTAGAACCATCTACGACAAGACGCAAGATTGCACACAACCATTGCCAAGGCAAGTAAAAAGGCTCGAATCTCTCTTCACAAGAAGAATCGAAATTAATCAAACTTTATTGATCCAACTTGTGTCCAAAACCCTGACAAAGCAAGCCCTTCTATAGGCTAGAGGTTACTAAAACCCTAAAAGAGCAGTCGGCTATCTTGGTGTCAAGACGGGCCGGCCCAGGCTTCTACTACGCTGTTACTCCAACCCTAAGCAACATTAAGGCCTAAAGACACTACTCGGCCCAATCACTTGGAGGCCCGCTTGCCTCTCCATGGGCTTGGATCATAGTATAGATGATTTGCTTGTCTCCTTCTAGGCCTTCAATATCCCTATGGACTCCATGTTAGTCTTGGACCATTCGAACAAGGCCTTGGAGGGATTCCTTGAAGAGCTTCGCTCGTGCACGTGTCATTGGGCCCAATAGAACTCGGACCAGGTCATGGCGCGGGCCCTGATCCGGGCAGAAATAACTTATACGGTCCTCGATCAACTCTTTTCGAGACACGTAGCATGTTTACACTAGGATCTAGCGAGGTGGTCCCACACATGGATTGCGGAACCTAGGATCAAACGGACAACACGATTTGATTATAGACGGTAGAACGACGACTCCACAGAGGTGATTACTCTAATGGGTAGGTCGGTGGAACAATCGTGGACGAGACGCAAGGTGATTTGGATTGCGGAACCTAGAATCAACCGGACGACACGATTTAATTATAGGCGGCAGAACAACTACTCTACAGAGGTGATTACTCTAATGCATACACCTCGAACAACTCGTTTCGAGACACGTAGCACGTTTGCCCAAGGATATAGCGAGGTGGTCCAAAGATTGGATTGCGGAACCTACAATCAAACGGACGACACGATTTGATTGTAGGCGGTAGAATGACGACCCCACAGAGGTAATTACTCTATTGGATAGGTCGGTAGAACCATCTTTGACAAGACGCAAGATTGCACACAACCCTTGCCAAGGCAAGTAAAAAAACTCGAATCTCTCTTAACAAGAAGAATCGAAATTAATCAAACTTTATTGATCCAACTTGTGTCCAAAACCCTGACAAAGCAAGCCCTTTTATAGGCTAGAGGTTACTAAAACCCTAAAAGAGCAGTCGGCCATCTTGGTGCCAAGATGGGCCGGCCCAGGCTTCTACTACGCTGTTACTCCAACCCTAAGCAAGATTAAGGCCTAAAGACCCAACTCGGCCCAATCACTTGGAGGCCCGCTTGACTCTCCATGGGTTTGGATCATGGTATAGATGATTTGCTTGTCTCCTTCTAGGCCTTCAATATCCCTATGGACTCCATGTTAGTCTTGGACAATTCGAAGAAGGCCTTGGAGGGATTCCTTGAAGAGCTTCGCTCGTGCACGTGTCATTGGGCCCAATAGAACTCGGACCGAGTCATGGCGCGGGCCCTGATCCAGGCACAAATCACTGATACGGTCCTTGATCAACTCTTTTCGAGACACGTAGCATGTTTACACTAGGATCTAGCGAGGTGGTCCCACACATGGATTGCGGAACCTAGAATCAAACGGACAACACGATTTGATTATAGACGGTAGAACGACTACTCCACAGAGGTGATTACTCTAAAGGGTAGGTCGGTGGAACAATCGTGGACGAGACGCAAGATGATTTGGATTGCGGAACCTAGAATCAACCGGACGACACGATTTAATTATAGGCGGTAGAACAACTACTCCACAGAGGTGATTACTCTAATGGATACACCTCGAACAACTCGTTTCGATACACGTAGCACGTTTGCCCTGGGATCTAGCGAGGTAGTCCAAAGATTGGATTGCGGAACCTACAATCAAACGGACGACACTATTTGATTGTAGGCGGTAGAACGACGACTCCACAGAGGTAATTACTCTATTGGATAGGTCGGTATAACCATCTACGACAAGGCGCAAGATTGCACACAACCATTGCCAAGGCAAGTAAAAAGGCTCGAATCTCTCTTAACAAGAAGAATCAAAATTAATCTAACTTTATTGATCCAACTTGTGTCCAAAACCCTGACAAAGCAAGCCCTTCTATAGGCTAGAGGTTACTAAAACCCTAAAAGAGCAATCGGCCATCTTGGTGTCAAGATGGGCCAGCCCAGGCTTCTCTACGCTGTTACTCCAACCCTAAGCAACATTAAGGCCTAAAGACCCTACTCGGCCCAATCACTTGGAGATCCGCTTGACTCTCCATAGGCTTGGATCATAGTATAGATGATTTTCTTGTCTCCTTCTAGGCCTTCAATATCCCTATGGACTCCATGTTAGTCTTGGACCATTCGAACAAGGCCTTGGAGGGATTCCTTGAAGAGCTTCGCTCGTGCACGTGTCATTGGGCCCAATAGAACTCGGACCAGGTCATGGCGCGGGCCCTGATCCGGGCACAAATAACTGATACGGTCCTCGATCAACTCTTTTCGAGACACGTACCGTGTTTGCGCAAGGATCTAGCAAGGTGGTCCAATGCTTGGATTGCGGAATCTGGAATCAAACGGACAGCACGATTTGGTTATTGACGGTAGAACAACGAATCTACAGAGGTGAATACACTAATGGATAGGTCGGTAGAACAATCTTCAACGAGACGCAAGATGATTTGGATTGCGGAACCTAGAATCAAACGGACGACACGATTTAATTATAGGCAGTAGAACGACTACTCCACAGAGGTGATTACTCTAATGGATAAACCTTGAACAACTCGTTTCGAAACACGTAGCACGTTTGCCCAAGGATCTAGCGAGGTGGTCCAAAGCTTGGAATGCGGAACCTAGAATCAAACGAACGACACGATTTGATTGTAGGCGGTAGAACGACGACTCCACAGAGGTAATTACTCTATTGGATAGGTCGGTAGAACCATCTACGACAAGACGCAAGATTGCACACAACCATTGCCAAGGCAAGTAAAAAGTCTCGAATCTCTCTTAACAAGAAGAATCGAAATTAATCAAACTTTATTGATCCAACTTGTGTCCAAAACCCTGACAAAGCAAGCCCTTCTATAGGCTAGAGGTTACTAAAACCCTAAAAGAGCAGTCGGCCATCTTGGTGTCAAGACGGGCCGACCCAGGCTTCTACTACGCTGTTACTCCAACCCTAAGCAACATTAAGGCCTAAAGACCCTACTCGGCCCAATCACTTGGAGGCCCGCTTGCCTCTCCATGGGCTTGTATCATAGTATAGATGATTTGCTTGTCTCCTTCTAGGCCTTCAATATCCCTATAGACTCCATGTTAGTCTTGGACCATTCGAACAAGGCCTTGGAGGGATTCCTTGAAGAGCTTGGCTCGTGCACGTGTCATTGGGCCCAATAGAACTCGGACCGGGTCATGGCGCGGGCCCTGATCCAGGCACAAATCACTGATACGGTCCTCGATCAACTCTTTTCGAGACACGTAGCATGTTTACACTAGGATCTAGCGAGGTGGTCCCACACATGGATTGCGGAACCTAGAAACAAACGGACAACACGATTTGATTATAGACGGTAGAACGACAACTCCACAGAGGTGATTACTCTAATGGGTAGGTCGGTGGAACAATCGTGGACGAGACGCAAGGTGATTTGGATTGCGGAACCTAGAATCAACCGGACGACACGATTTAATTATAGGCGGCAGAACAACTACTCTACAGAGGTGATTACTCTAATGGATACACCTCGAACAACTCGTTTCGAGACACGTAGCACGTTTGCCCAAGGATCTAGCGAGGTGGTCCAAAGCTTGGAATGCGGAACCTAGAATCAAACGGACGACACGATTTGATTGTAGGCGGTAGAACGACGACTCCACAGAGGTAATTACTCTATTGGATTGGTCGGTAGAACCATCTACGACAAGACGCAAGATTGCACACAACCATTGCCAAGGCAAGTAAAAAGGCTCGAATCTCTCTTCACAAGAAGAATCGAAATTAATCAAACTTTATTGATCCAACTTGTGTCCAAAACCCTGACAAAGCAAGCCCTTCTATAGGCTAGAGGTTACTAAAACCCTAAAAGAGCAGTCGGCCATCTTGGTGTCAAGACGGGCCGGCCCAGGCTTCTACTACGCTGTTACTCCAACCCTAAGCAACATTAAGGCCTAAAGACACTACTCGGCCCAATCACTTGGAGGCCCGCTTGCCTCTCCATGGGCTTGGATCATAGTATAGATGATTTGCTTGTCTCCTTCTAGGCCTTCAATATCCCTATGGACTCCATGTTAGTCTTGGACCATTCGAACAAGGCCTTGGAGGGATTCCTTGAAGAGCTTCGCTCGTGCACGTGTCATTGGGCCCAATAGAACTCGGACCAGGTCATGGCGCGGGCCCTGATCCGGGCACAAATAACTGATACGGTCCTCGATCAACTCTTTTCGAGACACGTAGCATGTTTACACTAGGATCTAGCGAGGTGGTCCCACACATGGATTGCGGAACCTAGGATCAAACGGACAACACGATTTGATTATAGACGGTAGAACGACGACTCCACAGAGGTGATTACTCTAATGGGTAGGTCGGTGGAACAATCGAGGACGAGACGCAAGGTGATTTGGATTGCGGAACCTAGAATCAACCGGACGACACGATTTAATTATAGGCGGCAGAACAACTACTCTACAGAGGTGATTACTCTAATGCATACACCTCGAACAACTCGTTTCGAGACACGTAGCACGTTTGCCCAAGGATATAGCGAGGTGGTCCAAAGATTGGATTGCGGAACCTACAATCAAACGAACGACACGATTTGATTGTAGGCGGTAGAATGACGACCCCACAGAGGTAATTACTCTATTGGATAGGTCGGTAGAACCATCTTTGACAAGACGCAAGATTGCACACAACCCTTGCCAAGGCAAGTAAAAAGTCTCGAATCTCTCTTAACAAGAAGAATCGAAATTAATCAAACTTTATTGATCCAACTTGTGTCCAAAACCCTGACAAAGCAAGCCCTTTTATAGGCTAGAGGTTACTAAAACCCTAAAAGAGCAGTCGGCCATCTTGGTGCCAAGATGGGCCGGCCCAGGCTTCTACTACGCTGTTACTCCAACCCTAAGCAACATTAAGGCCTAAAGACCCTACTCGGCCCAATCACTTGGAGGCCCGCTTGCCTCTCCATGGGCTTGTATCATAGTATAGATGATTTGCTTGTCTCCTTCTAGGCCTTCAATATCCCTATAGACTCCATGTTAGTCTTGGACCATTCGAACAAGGCCTTGGAGGGATTCCTTGAAGAGCTTGGCTCGTGCACGTGTCATTGGCCCAATAGAACTCGGACCGGGTCATGGCGCGGGCCCTGATCCAGGCACAAATCACTGATACGGTCCTCGATCAACTCTTTTCGAGACACGTAGCATGTTTACACTAGGATCTAGCGAGGTGGTCCCACACATGGATTGCGGAACCTAGAATCAAACGGACAACACGATTTGATTATAGACGGTAGAACGACTACTCCACAGAGGTGATTACTCTAAAGGGTAGGTCGGTGGAACAATCGTGGACGACACGCAAGATGATTTGGATTGCGGAACCTAGAATCAACCGGACGACACGATTTAATTATAGGCGGTAGAACAACTACTCCACAGAGATGATTACTCTAATGGATACACCTCGAACAACTCGTTACGATACACGTAGCACGTTTGCCCTGGGATCTAGCGAGGTAGTCCAAAGATTGGACTGCGGAACCTACAATCAAACGGACGACACTATTTGATTGTAGGCAGTAGAACAACGACTCCACAGAGGTAATTACTCTATTGGATAGGTCGGTATAACCATCTACGACAAGGCGCAAGATTGCACACAACCATTGCCAAGGCAAGTAAAAAGTCTCGAATCTCTCTTAACAAGAAGAATCAAAATTAATCTAACTTTATTGATCCAACTTGTGTCCAAAACCCTGACAAAGCAAGCCCTTCTATAGGCTAGAGGTTACTAAAACCCTAAAAGAGCAGTCGGCCATCTTGGTGTCAAGATGGGCCAGCCCAGGCTTCTACTACGCTGTTACTCCAACCCTAAGCAACATTAAGGCCTAAAGACCCTACTCGGCCCAATCACTTGGAGATCCGCTTGACTCTCCATAGGCTTGGATCATAGTATAGATGATTTTCTTGTCTCCTTCTAGGCCTTCAATATCCCTATGGACTCCATGTTAGTCTTGGACCATTCGAACAAGTCCTTGGAACGATTCCTTGAAGTGCATGGCTCGTGCACGTGTGACTGGGCATAATGGAACTCGGACCGGGGCATGGCGTCAGCCCTGATCCATGCACAAATCACAGATACGATCCTCGATCAACTCTTTTCGAGACACGTACCGTGTTTGCGCAAGGATCTAGCAAGGTGGTCCAATGCTTGGATTGCGGAATCTGGAATCAAACGGACAGCACGATTTGGTTATAGACGGTAGAACAACGACTCTACAGAGGTGAATACACTAATGGATAGGTCGGTAGAACAATCTTCAACGAGACGCAAGATGATTTGGATTGCGGAACCTAGAATCAAACGGACGACACGATTTAATTATAGGCGGTAGAACGACTACTCCACAGAGGTGATTACTCTAATGGATAAACCTTGAACAACTCGTTTCGAAACACGTAGCACGTTTGCCCAAGGATCTAGCGAGGTGGTCCAAAGCTTGGAATGCGGAACCTAGAATCAAACGAACGACACGATTTGATTGTAGGCGGTAGAACGACGACTCCACAGAGGTAATTACTCTATTGGATAGGTCGGTAGAACCATCTACGACAAAACGCAAGATTGCACACAACCATTGCCAAGGCAAGTAAAAAGGCTCGAATCTCTCTTAACAAGAAGAATCGAAATTAATCAAACTTTATTGATCCAACTTGTGTGCAAAACCCTGACAAAGCAAGCCCTTCTATAGGCTAGAGGTTACTAAAACCCTAAAAGAGCAGTCGGCCATCTTGGTGTCAAGATGGGCCGGCCCAGGCTTCTACTACGCTGTTACTCCAACCCTATGCAACATTAAGGCCTAAAGACCCTACTCGACCCAATCACTTGGAGGCCCGCTTGACTCTCCATAGGCTTGGATCATAGTATAGATGATTTTCTTGTCTCCTTCTAGGCCTTCAATATCCCTATGGACTCCATATTAGTCTTGGACCATTCGAACAAGGCCTTGGAACGATTCCTTGAAGTGCCTGGCTCGTGCACGTGTGACAGGGCCCAATGGAACTCGGACCGGGGCATGGCGTCAGCCCTGATCCACGCACAAATCACAGATACGATCCTCGATCAACTCTTTTCGAGACACGTACCGTGTTTGCGCAAGGATCTAGCAAGGTGGTCCAACGCTTGGATTGCGGAACCTGGAATCAAACGGACAGCACGATTTGGTTATTGACGGTAGAACGACGACTCTACAGAGGTGAATACACTAATGGATTGGTCGGTAGAATAATCTTCGACGAGACGCAAGATGATTTGGATTGCGGAACCTAGAATCAAACGGACAGCACGATTTGGTTATTGACGGTAGAACGACGACTCTACAGAGGTGAATACACTAATGGACTGGTCGGTAGAACAATCTTCGACGAGACGCAAGATGATTTGGATTACGGAACCTAGAATCAAACGGACGACACGATTTAATTATAGGCGGTAGAACGACTACTCCACAGAGGTGATTACTCTAATGGATAAACCTCGAACAACTCGTTTCGAAACACGTAGCACGTTTGCCCAAGGATCTAGCGAGGTGGTCCAAAGCTTGGAATGCGGAACCTAGAATCAAACGGACGACACGATTTGATTGTAGGCGGTAGAACGACGACTCCACAGAGGTAATTACTTTATTGGATAGGTCGGTAGAACCATCTACGACAAGACGCAAGATTGCACACAACCATTGCCAAGGCAAGTAAAAAGGCTCGAATCTCTCTTAACAAGAAGAATCAAAATTAATCAAATTTTATTGATCCAACTTGTGTCCAAAACCCTGACAAAGCAAGCCCTTCTATAGGCTAGAGATTACTAAAACCCTAAAAGAGCAGTCGGCCATCTTGGAACGATTCCTCGAACAAGGCCTTGGAACGATTCCTTGAAGTGCATGGCTCGTGCACGTGTGACTGGGCCCAATGGAACTCGGACCGGGGCATGGCGTCAGCCCTGATCCATGCACAAATCACAGATACGATCCTCGATCAACTCTTTTCGAGACACGTACCGTGTTTGCGCAAGGATCTAGCAAGGTGGTCCAACGCTTGGATTGCGGAATCTGGAATCAAACGGACAGCACGATTTGGTTATAGACGGTAGAACAACGACTCTACAGAGGTGAATACACTAATGGATAGGTCGGTAGAACAATCTTCGACGAGACGCAAGATGATTTGGATTGCGGAACCTAGAATCAAACGGACGACACGATTTAATTATAGGCGGTAGAACGACTACTCCACAGAGGTGATTACTCTAATGGATAAACCTCGAACAACTCGTTTCGAAACACTTAGCATGTTTACACTAGGATCTAGCGAGGTGGTCCCACACATGGATTGCGGAACCTAGAATCAAACGGACAACACGATTTGATTATAGACGGTAGAACGACTACTCCACAGAGGTGATTACTCTAAGGGGTAGGTCGGTGGAACAATCGTGGACGACGCAAGATGATTTGGATTGCGGAACCTAGAATCAACCAGACTACACGATTTAATTATAGGCGGTAGAACAATTACTCCACAGAGGTGATTACTCTAATGGATACACCTCGAACAACTCGTTTCGAGACTCGTAGCACGTTTGCCCTGGGATCTAGCGAGGTAGTCCAAAGATTGGATTGCGGAACCTACAATCAAACGGACGACACGATTTGATTGTAGGCGGTAGAACGACGACTCCACAGAGGTAATTACTCTATTGGATAGGTCGGTATAACCATCTACGACAAGACGCAAGATTGCACACAACCATTGCCAAGGCAAGTAAAAAGGCTCGAATCTCTCTTAACAAGAAGAATCAAAATTAATCAAATTTTATTGATCCAACTTGTGTCCAAAACCCTGACAAAGCAAGCCCTTCTATAGGCTAGAGGTTACTAAAACCCTAAAAGAGCAGTCGGCCATCTTGGTGTCAAGATGGGCCAGCCCAGGCTTCTACTACGCTGTTACTCCAACCCTAAGCAACATTAAGGCCTAAAGACCCTACTCGGCCCAATCACTTGGAGGTCCGCTTGACTCTCCATAGGCTTGGATCATAGTATAGATGATTTTCTTGTCTCCTTCTAGGCCTTCAATATCCCTATGGACTCCATGTTAGTCTTGGACCATTTGGAACGATTCCTTGAAGTGCATGGCTCGTGCACGTGTGACTGGGCCCAATGGAACTCGGACCGGGGCATGGCGTCAGCCCTGATCCATGCACAAATCACAGATACGATCCTCGATCAACTCTTTTCGAGACACGTACCGTGTTTGCGCAAGGATCTAGCAAGGTGGTCCAACGCTTGGATTGCGAAATCTGGAATCAAACGGACAGCACGATTTGGTTATAGACGGTAGAACAACGACTCTACAGAGGTGAATACACTAATGGATAGGTCGGTAGAACAATCTTCGACGAGACGCAAGATGATTTGGATTGCGGAACCTAGAATCAAACGGACGACACGATTTAATTATAGGCGGTAGAACGACTACTCCACAGAGGTGATTACTCTAATGGATAAACCTCGAACAACTCGTTTCGAAACACGTAGCACGTTTGCCCAAGGATCTAGCGAGGTGGTCCAAAGCTTGGAATGCGGAACCTAGAATCAAACGGACGACACGATTTGATTGTAGGCGGTAGAACGACGACTCCACAGAGGTAATTACTCTATTGGATAGGTCGGTAGAACCATCTACGACAAGACGCAAGATTGCACACAACCATTGCCAAGGCAAGTGAAAAGGCTCGAATCTCTCTTAACAAGAAGAATCGAAATTAATCAAACTTTATTGATCCAAATTGTGTTCAAAACCCTGACAAAGCAAGCCCTTTTATAGGCTAGAGGTTACTAAAACCCTAAAAGAGCAGTCGGCCATCTTGGTGCCAAGATGGGCCGGCCCAGGCTTCTACTACGCTGTTACTCCAACCCTAAGCAACATTAAGGCCTAAAGACCCAACTCGGCCCAATCACTTGGAGGCCCGCTTGACTCTCCATGGGCTTGGATCATAGTATAGATGATTTGCTTGTCTCCTTCTAGGCCTTCAATATCCCTATGGACTCCATGTTAGTCTTGGACCATTCGAACAAGGCCTTGGAGGGATTCCTTGTAGAGCTCGGCTCGTGCACGTGTCATTGGGCCCAATAGAACTCGGACCAGGTCATGGCGCGGGCCCTGATCCGGGCACAAATAACTGATACGGTCCTCGATCAACTCTTTTCGAGACACGTAGCATGTTTACACTAGGATCTAGCGAGGTGGTCCCACACATGGATTGCGGAACCTAGGATCAAACGGACAACACGATTTGATTATAGACAGTAGAACGACGACTCCACAGAGGTGATTACTCTAATGGGTAGGTCGGTGGAACAATCGTGGACGAGACGCAAGGTGATTTGGATTGCGGAACCTAGAATCAACCGGACGACACGATTTAATTATAGGCGGCAGAACAACTACTCTACAGAGGTGATTACTCTAATGCATACACCTCGAACAACTCGTTTCGAGACACGTAGCACGTTTGCCCAAGGATCTAGCGAGGTGGTCCAAAGATTGGAATGCGGAACCTAGAATCAAACGGACGACACGATTTGATTGTAGGCGGTAGAACGACGACTCCACAGAGGTAATTACTCTATTGGATAGGTCGGTATAACCATCTACGACAAGGCGCAAGATTGCACACAACCATTGCCAAGGCAAGTAAAAAGGCTCGAATCTCTCTTAACAAGAAGAATCAAAATTAATCAAACTTTATTGATCCAACTTGTGTCCAAAACCCTGACAAAGCAAGCCCTTCTATAGGCTAGAGGTTACTAAAACCCTAAAAGAGCAGTCGGCCATCTTGGTGTCAAGATGGGCCAGCCCAGGCTTCTACTACGCTGTTACTCCAACCCTAAGCAACATTATGGCCTAAAGACCCTACTCGGCCCAATCACTTGGAGGTCCGCTTGACTCTCCATAGGCTTGGATCATAGTATAGATGATTTTCTTGTCTCCTTCTAGGCCTTCAATATCCCTATGGACTCCATGTTAGTCTTGGACCATTCGAATAAGGCCTTGGAACGATTCCTTGAAGTGCATGGCTCGTGCACGTGTGACTGGGCATAATGGAACTCGGACCGGGGCATGGCGTCAGCCCTGATCCATGCACAAATCACAGATACGATCCTCGATCAACTCTTTTCGAGACACGTACCGTGTTTGCGCAAGGATCTAGCAAGGTGGTCCAATGCTTGGATTGCGGAATCTGGAATCAAACGGACAGCACGATTTGGTTATAGACGGTAGAACAACGACTCTACAGAGGTGAATATACACTAATGGATAGGTCGGTAGAACAATCTTGGACGAGACGCAAGATGATTTGGATTGCGGAACCTAGAATCAAACGGACGACACGATTTAATTATAGGCGGTAGAACGACTACTCCACAGAGGTGATTACTCTAATGGATAAACCTCGAACATCTCGTTTCGAAACACGTAGCACGTTTGCCCAAGGATCTAGCGAGGTGGTCCAAAGCTTGGAATGCGGAACCTAGAATCAAACGGACGACACGATTTGATTGTAGGCGGTAGAACGACGACTCCACAGAGGTAATTACTCTATTGGATAGGTCGGTAGAACCATCTACGACAAGACGCAAGATTGCACACAACCATTGCCAAGGCAAGTAAAAAGGCTCGAATCTCTCTTCACAAGAAGAATCGAAATTAATCAAACTTTATTGATCCAACTTGTGTCCAAAACCCTGACAAAGCAAGCCCTTCTATAGGCTAGAGGTTACTAAAACCCTAAAAGAGCAGTCGGCCATCTTGGTGTCAAGACGGGCCGGCCCAGGCTTCTACTACGCTGTTACTCCAACCCTAAGCAACATTAAGGCCTAAAGACACTACTCGGCCCAATCACTTGGAGGCCCGCTTGCCTCTCCATGGGCTTGGATCATAGTATAGATGATTTGCTTGTCTCCTTCTAGGCCTTCAATATCCCTATGGACTCCATGTTAGTCTTGGACCATTCGAACAAGGCCTTGGAGGGATTCCTTGAAGAGCTTCGCTCGTGCACGTGTCATTGGGCCCAATGGAACTCGGACCAGGTCATGGCGCGGGCCCTGATCCGGGCACAAATAACTGATACGGTCCTCGATCAACTCTTTTCGAGACACGTAGCATGTTTACACTAGGATCTAGCGAGGTGGTCCCACACATGGATTGCGGAACCTAGGATCAAACGGACAACACGATTTGATTATAGACGGTAGAACGACGACTCCACAGAGGTGATTACTCTAATGGGTAGGTCGGTGGAACAATCGTGGACGGGACGCAAGGTGATTTGGATTGCGGAACCTAGAATCAACCGGACGACACGATTTAATTATAGGCGGCAGAACAACTACTCTACAGAGGTGATTACTCTAATGCATACACCTCGAACAACTCGTTTCGAGACACGCAGCACGTTTGCCCAAGGATCTAGCGAGGTGGTCCAAAGATTGGAATGCGGAACCTAGAATCAAACGGACGACACGATTTGATTGTAGGCGGTAGAACGACGACTCCACAGAGGTAATTACTCTATTGGATAGGTCGGTATAACCATCTACGACAAGGCGCAAGATTGCACACAACCATTGCCAAGGCAAGTAAAAAGGCTCGAATCTCTCTTAACAAGAAGAATCAAAATTAATCAAACTTTATTGATCCAACTTGTGTCCAAAACCCTGACAAAGCAAGCCCTTCTATAGGCTAGAGGTTACTAAAACCCTAAAAGAGCAGTCGGCCATCTTGGTGTCAAGATGGGCCAGCCCAGGCTTCTACTACGCTGTTACTCCAACCCTAAGCAACATTATGGCCTAAAGACCCTACTCGGCCCAATCACTTGGAGGTCCGCTTGACTCTCCATAGGCTTGGATCATAGTATAGATGATTTTCTTGTCTCCTTCTAGGCCTTCAATATCCCTATCGACTCCATGTTAGTCTTGGACCATTCGAATAAGGCCTTGGAACGATTCCTTGAAGTGCATGGCTCGTGCACGTGTGACTGGGCATAATGGAACTCGGACCGGGGCATGGCGTCAGCCCTGATCCATGCACAAATCACAGATACGATCCTCGATCAACTCTTTTCGAGACACGTACCGTGTTTGCGCAAGGATCTAGCAAGGTGGTCCAATGCTTGGATTGCGGAATCTGGAATCAAACGGACAGCACGATTTGGTTATAGACGGTAGAACAACGACTCTACAGAGGTGAATATACACTAATGGATAGGTCGGTAGAACAATCTTGGACGAGACGCAAGATGATTTGGATTGCGGAACCTAGAATCAAACGGACGACACGATTTAATTATAGGCGGTAGAACGACTACTCCACAGAGGTGATTACTCTAATGGATAAACCTCGAACATCTCGTTTCGAAACACGTAGCACGTTTGCCCAAGGATCTAGCGAGGTGGTCCAAAGCTTGGAATGCGGAACCTAGAATCAAACGGACGACACGATTTGATTGTAGGCGGTAGAACGACGACTCCACAGAGGTAATTACTCTATTGGATTGGTCGGTAGAACCATCTACGACAAGACGCAAGATTGCACACAACCATTGCCAAGGCAAGTAAAAAGGCTCGAATCTCTCTTCACAAGAAGAATAGAAATTAATCAAACTTTATTCATCCAACTTGTGTCCAAAACCCTGACAAAGCAAGCCCTTCTATAGGCTAGAGGTTACTAAAACCCTAAAAGAGCAGTCGGCTATCTTGGTGTCAAGACGGGCCGGCCCAGGCTTCTACTACGCTGTTACTCCAACCCTAAGCAACATTAAGGCCTAAAGACACTACTCGGCCCAATCACTTGGAGGCCCGCTTGCCTCTCCATGGGCTTGGATCATAGTATAGATGATTTGCTTGTCTCCTTCTAGGCCTTCAATATCCCTATGGACTCCATGTTAGTCTTGGACCATTCGAACAAGGCCTTGGAGGGATTCCTTGAAGAGCTTCGCTCGTGCACGTGTCATTGGGCCCAATAGAACTCGGACCAGGTCATGGCGCGGGCCCTGATCCGGGCAGAAATAACTGATACGGTCCTCGATCAACTCTTTTCGAGACACGTAGCATGTTTACACTAGGATCTAGCGAGGTGGTCCCACACATGGATTGCGGAACCTAGGATCAAACGGACAACACGATTTGATTATAGACGGTAGAACGACGACTCCACAGAGGTGATTACTCTAATGGGTAGGTCGGTGGAACAATCGTGGACGAGACGCAAGGTGATTTGGATTGCGGAACCTAGAATCAACCGGACGACACGATTTAATTATAGGCGGCAGAACAACTACTCTACAGAGGTGATTACTCTAATGCATACACCTCGAACAACTCGTTTCGAGACACGTAGCACGTTTGCCCAAGGATATAGCGAGGTGGTCCAAAGATTGGATTGCGGAACCTACAATCAAACGGACGACACGATTTGATTGTAGGCGGTAGAATGACGACCCCACAGAGGTAATTACTCTATTGGATAGGTCGGTAGAACCATCTTTGACAAGACGCAAGATTGCACACAACCCTTGCCAAGGCAAGTAAAAAAACTCGAATCTCTCTTAACAAGAAGAATCGAAATTAATCAAACTTTATTGATCCAACTTGTGTCCAAAACCCTGACAAAGCAAGCCCTTTTATAGGCTAGAGGTTACTAAAACCCTAAAAGAGCAGTCGGCCATCTTGGTGCCAAGATGGGCCGGCCCAGGCTTCTACTACGCTGTTACTCCAACCCTAAGCAAGATTAAGGCCTAAAGACCCAACTCGGCCCAATCACTTGGAGGCCCGCTTGACTCTCCATGGGTTTGGATCATGGTATAGATGATTTGCTTGTCTCCTTCGAGGCCTTCAATATCCCTATGGACTCCATGTTAGTCTTGGACCATTCGAACAAGGCCATGGAGGGATTCCTTGAAGAGCTTCGCTCGTGCACGTGTCATTGGGCCCAATAGAACTCGGACCGAGTCATGGCGCGGGCCCTGATCCAGGCACAAATCACTGATACGGTCCTCGATCAACTCTTTTCGAGACACGTAGCATGTTTACACTAGGATCTAGCGAGGTGGTCCCACACATGGATTGCGGAACCTAGAATGAAACGGACAACACGATTTGATTATAGACGGTAGAACGACTACTCAACAGAGGTGATTACTCTAAAGGGTAGGTCGGTGGAACAATCGTGGACGAGACGCTAGATGATTTGGATTGCGTAACCTAGAATCAACCGGACGACACGATTTAATTATAGGCGGTAGAACAACTACTCCACAGAGGTGATTACTCTAATGGATACACCTCGAACAACTCGTTTCGATACACGTAGCACGTTTGCCCTGGGATCTAGCGAGGTAGTCCAAAGATTGGATTGCGGAACCTACAATCAAACGGACGACACTATTTGATTGTAGGCGGTAGAACGACGACTCCACAGAGGTAATTACTCTATTGGATAGGTCGGTATAACCATCTACGACAAGGCGCAAGATTGCACACAACCATTGCCAAGGCAAGTAAAAAGGCTCGAATCTCTCTTAACAAGAAGAATGAAAATTAATCTAACTTTATTGATCCAACTTGTGTCCAAAACCCTGACAAAGCAAGCCCTTCTATAGGCTAGAGGTTACTAAAACCCTAAAAGAGCAGTCGGCCATCTTGGTGTCAAGATGGGCCAGCCCAGGCTTCTACTACGCTGTTACTCCAACCCTAAGCAACATTAAGGCCTAAAGACCCTACTCGGCCCAATCACTTGGAGATCCGCTTGACTCTCCATAGGCTTGGATCATAGTATAGATGATTTTCTTGTCTCCTTCTAGGCCTTCAATATCCCTATGGACTCCATGTTAGTCTTGGACCATTCGAACAAGGCCTTGGAACGATTCCTTGAAGTGCATGGCTCGTGCACGTGTGACTGGGCATAATGGAACTCGGACCGGGGCATGGCGTCAGCCCTGATCCATGCACAAATCACAGATACGATCCTCGATCAACTCTTTTCGAGACACGTACCGTGTTTGCGCAAGGATCTAGCAAGGTGGTCCAATGCTTGGATTGCGGAATCTGGAATCAAACGGACAGCACGATTTGGTTATAGACGGTAGAACAACGACTCTACAGAGGTGAATACACTAATGGATAGGTCGGTAGAACAATCTTCAACGAGACGCAAGATGATTTGGATTGCGGAACCTAGAATCAAACGGACGACACGATTTAATTATAGGCGGTAGAACGACTACTCCACAGAGGTGATTACTCTAATGGATAAACCTCGAACAACTCGTTTCGAAACACTTAGCATGTTTACACTAGGATCTAGCGAGGTGGTCCCACACATGGATTGCGGAACCTAGAATCAAACGGACAACACGATTTGATTATAGACGGTAGAACGACTACTCCACAGAGGTGATTACTCTAAGGGGTAGGTCGGTGGAACAATCGTGGACGACGCAAGATGATTTGGATTGCGGAACCTAGAATCAACCAGACTACACGATTTAATTATAGGCGGTAGAACAATTACTCCACAGAGGTGATTACTCTAATGGATACACCTCGAACAACTCGTTTCGAGACACGTAGCACGTTTGCCCTGGGATCTAGCGAGGTAGTCCAAAGATTGGATTGCGGAACCTGCAATCAAACGGACGACACGATTTGATTGTAGGCGGTAGAACGACGACTCCACAGAGGTAATTACTCTATTGGATAGGTCGGTAGAACCATCTACGACAAGACGCAAGATTGCACACAACCATTGCCAAGGCAAGTAAAAAGGCTCGAATCTCTCTTAACAAGAAGAATCGAAATTAATCAAACTTTATTGATCCAACTTGTGTCCAAAACCCTGACAAAGCAAGCCCTTCTATAGGCTAGAGGTTACTAAAACCCTAAAAGAGCAGTCGGCCATCTTGGTGTCAAGATGGGCCGGCCCAGGCTTCTACTACGCTGTTACTCCAACCCTATGCAACATTAAGGCCTAAAGACCCTACTCGACCCAATCACTTGGAGGCCCGCTTGACTCTCCATAGGCTTGGATCATAGTATAGATGATTTTCTTGTCTCCTTCTAGGCCTTCAATATCCCTATGGACTCCATATTAGTCTTGGACCATTCGAACAAGGCCTTGGAACGATTCCTTGAAGTGCCTGGCTCGTGCACGTGTGACAGGGCCCAATGGAACTCGGACCGGGGCATGGCGTCAGCCCTGATCCACGCACAAATCACAGATACGATCCTCGATCAACTCTTTTCGAGACACGTACCGTGTTTGCGCAAGGATCTAGCAAGGTGGTCCAACGCTTGGATTGCGGAACCTGGAATCAAACGGACAGCACGATTTGGTTATTGACGGTAGAACGACGACTCTACAGAGGTGAATACACTAATGGATTGGTCGGTAGAATAATCTTCGACGAGACGCAAGATGATTTGGATTGCGGAACCTAGAATCAAACGGACAGCACGATTTGGTTATTGACGGTAGAACGACGACTCTACAGAGGTGAATACACTAATGGACTGGTCGGTAGAACAATCTTCGACGAGACGCAAGATGATTTGGATTACGGAACCTAGAATCAAACGGACGACACGATTTAATTATAGGCGGTAGAACGACTACTCCACAGAGGTGATTACTCTAATGGATAAACCTCGAACAACTCGTTTCGAAACACGTAGCACGTTTGCCCAAGGATCTAGCGAGGTGGTCCAAAGCTTGGAATGCGGAACCTAGAATCAAACGGACGACACGATTTGATTGTAGGCGGTAGAACGACGACTCCACAGAGGTAATTACTTTATTGGATAGGTCGGTAGAACCATCTACGACAAGACGCAAGATTGCACACAACCATTGCCAAGGCAAGTAAAAAGGCTCGAATCTCTCTTAACAAGAAGAATCAAAATTAATCAAATTTTATTGATCCAACTTGTGTCCAAAACCCTGACAAAGCAAGCCCTTCTATAGGCTAGAGATTACTAAAACCCTAAAAGAGCAGTCGGCCATCTTGGAACGATTCCTCGAACAAGGCCTTGGAACGATTCCTTGAAGTGCATGGCTCGTGCACGTGTGACTGGGCCCAATGGAACTCGGACCGGGGCATGGCGTCAGCCCTGATCCATGCACAAATCACAGATACGATCCTCGATCAACTCTTTTCGAGACACGTACCGTGTTTGCGCAAGGATCTAGCAAGGTGGTCCAACGCTTGGATTGCGGAATCTGGAATCAAACGGACAGCACGATTTGGTTATAGACGGTAGAACAACGACTCTACAGAGGTGAATACACTAATGGATAGGTCGGTAGAACAATCTTCGACGAGACGCAAGATGATTTGGATTGCGGAACCTAGAATCAAACGGACGACACGATTTAATTATAGGCGGTAGAACGACTACTCCACAGAGGTGATTACTCTAATGGATAAACCTCGAACAACTCGTTTCGAAACACTTAGCATGTTTACACTAGGATCTAGCGAGGTGGTCCCACACATGGATTGCGGAACCTAGAATCAAACGGACAACACGATTTGATTATAGACGGTAGAACGACTACTCCACAGAGGTGATTACTCTAAGGGGTAGGTCGGTGGAACAATCGTGGACGACGCAAGATGATTTGGATTGCGGAACCTAGAATCAACCAGACTACACGATTTAATTATAGGCGGTAGAACAATTACTCCACAGAGGTGATTACTCTAATGGATACACCTCGAACAACTCGTTTCGAGACACGTAGCACGTTTGCCCTGGGATCTAGCGAGGTAGTCCAAAGATTGGATTGCGGAACCTGCAATCAAACGGACGACACGATTTGATTGTAGGCGGTAGAACGACGACTCCACAGAGGTAATTACTCTATTGGATAGGTCGGTAGAACCATCTACGACAAGACGCAAGATTGCACACAACCATTGCCAAGGCAAGTAAAAAGGCTCGAATCTCTCTTAACAAGAAGAATCGAAATTAATCAAACTTTATTGATCCAACTTGTGTCCAAAACCCTGACAAAGCAAGCCCTTCTATAGGCTAGAGGTTACTAAAACCCTAAAAGAGCAGTCGGCCATCTTGGTGTCAAGATGGGCCGGCCCAGGCTTCTACTACGCTGTTACTCCAACCCTATGCAACATTAAGGCCTAAAGACCCTACTCGACCCAATCACTTGGAGGCCCGCTTGACTCTCCATAGGCTTGGATCATAGTATAGATGATTTTCTTGTCTCCTTCTAGGCCTTCAATATCCCTATGGACTCCATATTAGTCTTGGACCATTCGAACAAGGCCTTGGAACGATTCCTTGAAGTGCATGGCTCGTGCACGTGTGACTGGGCATAATGGAACTCGGACCGGGGCATGGCGTCAGCCCTGATCCATGCACAAATCACAGATACGATCCTCGATCAACTCTTTTCGAGACACGTACCGTGTTTGCGCAAGGATCTAGCAAGGTGGTCCAATGCTTGGATTGCGGAATCTGGAATCAAACGGACAGCACGATTTGGTTATAGACGGTAGAACAACGACTCTACAGAGGTGAATACACTAATGGATAGGTCGGTAGAACAATCTTCAACGAGACGCAAGATGATTTGGATTGCGGAACCTAGAATCAAACGGACGACACGATTTAATTATAGGCGGTAGAACGACTACTCCACAGAGGTGATTACTCTAATGGATAAACCTTGAACAACTCGTTTCGAAACACGTAGCACGTTTGCCCAAGGATCTAGCGAGGTGGTCCAAAGCTTGGAATGCGGAACCTAGAATCAAACGAACGACACGATTTGATTGTAGGCGGTAGAACGACGACTCCACAGAGGTAATTACTCTATTGGATAGGTCGGTAGAACCATCTACGACAAGACGCAAGATTGCACACAACCATTGCCAAGGCAAGTAAAAAGGCTCGAATCTCTCTTAACAAGAAGAATCGAAATTAATCAAACTTTATTGATCCAACTTGTGTCCAAAACCCTGACAAAGCAAGCCCTTCTATAGGCTAGAGGTTACTAAAACCCTAAAAGAGCAGTCGGCCATCTTGGTGTCAAGATGGGCCGGCCCAGGCTTCTACTACGCTGTTACTCCAACCCTAAGCAACATTAAGGCCTAAAGACCCTACTCGGCCCAATCACTTGGAGGTCCGCTTGACTCTCCATAGGCTTGGATCATAGTATAGATGATTTTCTTGTCTCCTTCTAGGCCTTCAATATCCCTATGGACTCCATGTTAGTCTTGGACCATTTGGAACGATTCCTTGAAGTGCATGGCTCGTGCACGTGTGACTGGGCCCAATGGAACTCGGACCGGGGCATGGCGTCAGCCCTGATCCATGCACAAATCACAGATACGATCCTCGATCAACTCTTTTCGAGACACGTACCGTGTTTGCGCAAGGATCTAGCAAGGTGGTCCAACGCTTGGATTGCGAAATCTGGAATCAAACGGACAGCACGATTTGGTTATAGACGGTAGAACAACGACTCTACAGAGGTGAATACACTAATGGATAGGTCGGTAGAACAATCTTCGACGAGACGCAAGATGATTTGGATTGCGGAACCTAGAATCAAACGGACGACACGATTTAATTATAGGCGGTAGAACGACTACTCCACAGAGGTGATTACTCTAATGGATAAACCTCGAACAACTCGTTTCGAAACACGTAGCACGTTTGCCCAAGGATCTAGCGAGGTGGTCCAAAGCTTGGAATGCGGAACCTAGAATCAAACGGACGACACGATTTGATTGTAGGCGGTAGAACGACGACTCCACAGAGGTAATTACTCTATTGGATAGGTCGGTAGAACCATCTACGACAAGACGCAAGATTGCACACAACCATTGCCAAGGCAAGTGAAAAGGCTCGAATCTCTCTTAACAAGAAGAATCGAAATTAATCAAACTTTATTGATCCAAATTGTGTTCAAAACCCTGACAAAGCAAGCCCTTTTATAGGCTAGAGGTTACTAAAACCCTAAAAGAGCAGTCGGCCATCTTGGTGCCAAGATGGGCCGGCCCAGGCTTCTACTACGCTGTTACTCCAACCCTAAGCAACATTAAGGCCTAAAGACCCAACTCGGCCCAATCACTTGGAGGCCCGCTTGACTCTCCATGGGCTTGGATCATAGTATAGATGATTTGCTTGTCTCCTTCTAGGCCTTCAATATCCCTATGGACTCCATGTTAGTCTTGGACCATTCGAACAAGGCCTTGGAGGGATTCCTTGTAGAGCTCGGCTCGTGCACGTGTCATTGGGCCCAATAGAACTCGGACCAGGTCATGGCGCGGGCCCTGATCCGGGCACAAATAACTGATACGGTCCTCGATCAACTCTTTTCGAGACACGTAGCATGTTTACACTAGGATCTAGCGAGGTGGTCCCACACATGGATTGCGGAACCTAGGATCAAACGGACAACACGATTTGATTATAGACAGTAGAACGACGACTCCACAGAGGTGATTACTCTAATGGGTAGGTCGGTGGAACAATCGTGGACGAGACGCAAGGTGATTTGGATTGCGGAACCTAGAATCAACCGGACGACACGATTTAATTATAGGCGGCAGAACAACTACTCTACAGAGGTGATTACTCTAATGCATACACCTCGAACAACTCGTTTCGAGACACGTAGCACGTTTGCCCAAGGATCTAGCGAGGTGGTCCAAAGATTGGAATGCGGAACCTAGAATCAAACGGACGACACGATTTGATTGTAGGCGGTAGAACGACGACTCCACAGAGGTAATTACTCTATTGGATAGGTCGGTATAACCATCTACGACAAGGCGTAAGATTGCACACAACCATTGCCAAGGCAAGTAAAAAGGCTCGAATCTCTCTTAACAAGAAGAATCAAAATTAATCAAACTTTATTGATCCAACTTGTGTCCAAAACCCTGACAAAGCAAGCCCTTCTATAGGCTAGAGGTTACTAAAACCCTAAAAGAGCAGTCGGCCATCTTGGTGTCAAGATGGGCCAGCCCAGGCTTCTACTACGCTGTTACTCCAACCCTAAGCAACATTATGGCCTAAAGACCCTACTCGGCCCAATCACTTGGAGGTCCGCTTGACTCTCCATAGGCTTGGATCATAGTATAGATGATTTTCTTGTCTCCTTCTAGGCCTTCAATATCCCTATGGACTCCATGTTAGTCTTGGACCATTCGAATAAGGCCTTGGAACGATTCCTTGAAGTGCATGGCTCGTGCACGTGTGACTGGGCATAATGGAACTCGGACTGGGGCATGGCGTCAGCCCTGATCCATGCACAAATCACAGATACGATCCTCGATCAACTCTTTTCGAGACACGTACCGTGTTTGCGCAAGGATCTAGCAAGGTGGTCCAATGCTTGGATTGCGGAATCTGGAATCAAACGGACAGCACGATTTGGTTATAGACGGTAGAACAACGACTCTACAGAGGTGAATATACACTAATGGATAGGTCGGTAGAACAATCTTGGACGAGACGCAAGATGATTTGGATTGCGGAACCTAGAATCAAACGGACGACACGATTTAATTATAGGCGGTAGAACGACTACTCCACAGAGGTGATTACTCTAATGGATAAACCTCGAACATCTCGTTTCGAAACACGTAGCACGTTTGCCCAAGGATCTAGCGAGGTGGTCCAAAGCTTGGAATGCGGAACCTAGAATCAAACGGACGACACGATTTGATTGTAGGCGGTAGAACGACGACTCCACAGAGGTAATTACTCTATTGGATAGGTCGGTAGAACCATCTACGACAAGACGCAAGATTGCACACAACCATTGCCAAGGCAAGTAAAAAGGCTCGAATCTCTCTTCACAAGAAGAATCGAAATTAATCAAACTTTATTGATCCAACTTGTGTCCAAAACCCTGACAAAGCAAGCCCTTCTATAGGCTAGAGGTTACTAAAACCCTAAAAGAGCAGTCGGCCATCTTGGTGTCAAGACGGGCCGGCCCAGGCTTCTACTACGCTGTTACTCCAACCCTAAGCAACATTAAGGCCTAAAGACACTACTCGGCCCAATCACTTGGAGGCCCGCTTGCCTCTCCATGGGCTTGGATCATAGTATAGATGATTTGCTTGTCTCCTTCTAGGCCTTCAATATCCCTATGGACTCCATGTTAGTCTTGGACCATTCGAACAAGGCCTTGGAGGGATTCCTTGAAGAGCTTCGCTCGTGCACGTGTCATTGGGCCCAATGGAACTCGGACCAGGTCATGGCGCGGGCCCTGATCCGGGCACAAATAACTGATACGGTCCTCGATCAACTCTTTTCGAGACACGTAGCATGTTTACACTAGGATCTAGCGAGGTGGTCCCACACATGGATTGCGGAACCTAGGATCAAACGGACAACACGATTTGATTATAGACGGTAGAACGACGACTCCACAGAGGTGATTACTCTAATGGGTAGGTCGGTGGAACAATCGTGGACGGGACGCAAGGTGATTTGGATTGCGGAACCTAGAATCAACCGGACGACACGATTTAATTATAGGCGGCAGAACAACTACTCTACAGAGGTGATTACTCTAATGCATACACCTCGAACAACTCGTTTCGAGACACGCAGCACGTTTGCCCAAGGATCTAGCGAGGTGGTCCAAAGATTGGAATGCGGAACCTAGAATCAAACGGACGACACGATTTGATTGTAGGCGGTAGAACGACGACTCCACAGAGGTAATTACTCTATTGGATAGGTCGGTATAACCATCTACGACAAGGCGCAAGATTGCACACAACCATTGCCAAGGCAAGTAAAAAGGCTCGAATCTCTCTTAACAAGAAGAATCAAAATTAATCAAACTTTATTGATCCAACTTGTGTCCAAAACCCTGACAAAGCAAGCCCTTCTATAGGCTAGAGGTTACTAAAACCCTAAAAGAGCAGTCGGCCATCTTGGTGTCAAGATGGGCCAGCCCAGGCTTCTACTACGCTGTTACTCCAACCCTAAGCAACATTATGGCCTAAAGACCCTACTCGGCCCAATCACTTGGAGGTCCGCTTGACTCTCCATAGGCTTGGATCATAGTATAGATGATTTTCTTGTCTCCTTCTAGGCCTTCAATATCCCTATGGACTCCATGTTAGTCTTGGACCATTCGAATAAGGCCTTGGAACGATTCCTTGAAGTGCATGGCTCGTGCACGTGTGACTGGGCATAATGGAACTCGGACCGGGGCATGGCGTCAGCCCTGATCCATGCACAAATCACAGATACGATCCTCGATCAACTCTTTTCGAGACACGTACCGTGTTTGCGCAAGGATCTAGCAAGGTGGTCCAATGCTTGGATTGCGGAATCTGGAATCAAACGGACAGCACGATTTGGTTATAGACGGTAGAACAACGACTCTACAGAGGTGAATATACACTAATGGATAGGTCGGTAGAACAATCTTGGACGAGACGCAAGATGATTTGGATTGCGGAACCTAGAATCAAACGGACGACACGATTTAATTATAGGCGGTAGAACGACTACTCCACAGAGGTGATTACTCTAATGGATAAACCTCGAACATCTCGTTTCGAAACACGTAGCACGTTTGCCCAAGGATCTAGCGAGGTGGTCCAAAGCTTGGAATGCGGAACCTAGAATCAAACGGACGACACGATTTGATTGTAGGCGGTAGAACGACGACTCCACAGAGGTAATTACTCTATTGGATTGGTCGGTAGAACCATCTACGACAAGACGCAAGATTGCACACAACCATTGCCAAGGCAAGTAAAAAGGCTCGAATCTCTCTTCACAAGAAGAATCGAAATTAATCAAACTTTATTGATCCAACTTGTGTCCAAAACCCTGACAAAGCAAGCCCTTCTATAGGCTAGAGGTTACTAAAACCCTAAAAGAGCAGTCGGCTATCTTGGTGTCAAGACGGGCCGGCCCAGGCTTCTACTACGCTGTTACTCCAACCCTAAGCAACATTAAGGCCTAAAGACACTACTCGGCCCAATCACTTGGAGGCCCGCTTGCCTCTCCATGGGCTTGGATCATAGTATAGATGATTTGCTTGTCTCCTTCTAGGCCTTCAATATCCCTATGGACTCCATGTTAGTCTTGGACCATTCGAACAAGGCCTTGGAGGGATTCCTTGAAGAGCTTCGCTCGTGCACGTGTCATTGGGCCCAATAGAACTCGGACCAGGTCATGGCGCGGGCCCTGATCCGGGCAGAAATAACTTATACGGTCCTCGATCAACTCTTTTCGAGACACGTAGCATGTTTACACTAGGATCTAGCGAGGTGGTCCCACACATGGATTGCGGAACCTAGGATCAAACGGACAACACGATTTGATTATAGACGGTAGAACGACGACTCCACAGAGGTGATTACTCTAATGGGTAGGTCGGTGGAACAATCGTGGACGAGACGCAAGGTGATTTGGATTGCGGAACCTAGAATCAACCGGACGACACGATTTAATTATAGGCGGCAGAACAACTACTCTACAGAGGTGATTACTCTAATGCATACACCTCGAACAACTCGTTTCGAGACACGTAGCACGTTTGCCCAAGGATATAGCGAGGTGGTCCAAAGATTGGATTGCGGAACCTACAATCAAACGGACGACACGATTTGATTGTAGGCGGTAGAATGACGACCCCACAGAGGTAATTACTCTATTGGATAGGTCGGTAGAACCATCTTTGACAAGACGCAAGATTGCACACAACCCTTGCCAAGGCAAGTAAAAAAACTCGAATCTCTCTTAACAAGAAGAATCGAAATTAATCAAACTTTATTGATCCAACTTGTGTCCAAAACCCTGACAAAGCAAGCCCTTTTATAGGCTAGAGGTTACTAAAACCCTAAAAGAGCAGTCGGCCATCTTGGTGCCAAGATGGGCCGGCCCAGGCTTCTACTACGCTGTTACTCCAACCCTAAGCAAGATTAAGGCCTAAAGACCCAACTCGGCCCAATCACTTGGAGGCCCGCTTGACTCTCCATGGGTTTGGATCATGGTATAGATGATTTGCTTGTCTCCTTCTAGGCCTTCAATATCCCTATGGACTCCATGTTAGTCTTGGACAATTCGAAGAAGGCCTTGGAGGGATTCCTTGAAGAGCTTCGCTCGTGCACGTGTCATTGGGCCCAATAGAACTCGGACCGAGTCATGGCGCGGGCCCTGATCCAGGCACAAATCACTGATACGGTCCTTGATCAACTCTTTTCGAGACACGTAGCATGTTTACACTAGGATCTAGCGAGGTGGTCCCACACATGGATTGCGGAACCTAGAATCAAACGGACAACACGATTTGATTATAGACGGTAGAACGACTACTCCACAGAGGTGATTACTCTAAAGGGTAGGTCGGTGGAACAATCGTGGACGAGACGCAAGATGATTTGGATTGCGGAACCTAGAATCAACCGGACGACACGATTTAATTATAGGCGGTAGAACAACTACTCCACAGAGGTGATTACTCTAATGGATACACCTCGAACAACTCGTTTCGATACACGTAGCACGTTTGCCCTGGGATCTAGCGAGGTAGTCCAAAGATTGGATTGCGGAACCTACAATCAAACGGACGACACTATTTGATTGTAGGCGGTAGAACGACGACTCCACAGAGGTAATTACTCTATTGGATAGGTCGGTATAACCATCTACGACAAGGCGCAAGATTGCACACAACCATTGCCAAGGCAAGTAAAAAGGCTCGAATCTCTCTTAACAAGAAGAATCAAAATTAATCTAACTTTATTGATCCAACTTGTGTCCAAAACCCTGACAAAGCAAGCCCTTCTATAGGCTAGAGGTTACTAAAACCCTAAAAGAGCAATCGGCCATCTTGGTGTCAAGATGGGCCAGCCCAGGCTTCTCTACGCTGTTACTCCAACCCTAAGCAACATTAAGGCCTAAAGACCCTACTCGGCCCAATCACTTGGAGATCCGCTTGACTCTCCATAGGCTTGGATCATAGTATAGATGATTTTCTTGTCTCCTTCTAGGCCTTCAATATCCCTATGGACTCCATGTTAGTCTTGGACCATTCGAACAAGGCCTTGGAGGGATTCCTTGAAGAGCTTCGCTCGTGCACGTGTCATTGGGCCCAATAGAACTCGGACCAGGTCATGGCGCGGGCCCTGATCCGGGCACAAATAACTGATACGGTCCTCGATCAACTCTTTTCGAGACACGTACCGTGTTTGCGCAAGGATCTAGCAAGGTGGTCCAATGCTTGGATTGCGGAATCTGGAATCAAACGGACAGCACGATTTGGTTATTGACGGTAGAACAACGAATCTACAGAGGTGAATACACTAATGGATAGGTCGGTAGAACAATCTTCAACGAGACGCAAGATGATTTGGATTGCGGAACCTAGAATCAAACGGACGACACGATTTAATTATAGGCAGTAGAACGACTACTCCACAGAGGTGATTACTCTAATGGATAAACCTTGAACAACTCGTTTCGAAACACGTAGCACGTTTGCCCAAGGATCTAGCGAGGTGGTCCAAAGCTTGGAATGCGGAACCTAGAATCAAACGAACGACACGATTTGATTGTAGGCGGTAGAACGACGACTCCACAGAGGTAATTACTCTATTGGATAGGTCGGTAGAACCATCTACGACAAGACGCAAGATTGCACACAACCATTGCCAAGGCAAGTAAAAAGTCTCGAATCTCTCTTAACAAGAAGAATCGAAATTAATCAAACTTTATTGATCCAACTTGTGTCCAAAACCCTGACAAAGCAAGCCCTTCTATAGGCTAGAGGTTACTAAAACCCTAAAAGAGCAGTCGGCCATCTTGGTGTCAAGACGGGCCGACCCAGGCTTCTACTACGCTGTTACTCCAACCCTAAGCAACATTAAGGCCTAAAGACCCTACTCGGCCCAATCACTTGGAGGCCCGCTTGCCTCTCCATGGGCTTGTATCATAGTATAGATGATTTGCTTGTCTCCTTCTAGGCCTTCAATATCCCTATAGACTCCATGTTAGTCTTGGACCATTCGAACAAGGCCTTGGAGGGATTCCTTGAAGAGCTTGGCTCGTGCACGTGTCATTGGGCCCAATAGAACTCGGACCGGGTCATGGCGCGGGCCCTGATCCAGGCACAAATCACTGATACGGTCCTCGATCAACTCTTTTCGAGACACGTAGCATGTTTACACTAGGATCTAGCGAGGTGGTCCCACACATGGATTGCGGAACCTAGAAACAAACGGACAACACGATTTGATTATAGACGGTAGAACGACAACTCCACAGAGGTGATTACTCTAATGGGTAGGTCGGTGGAACAATCGTGGACGAGACGCAAGGTGATTTGGATTGCGGAACCTAGAATCAACCGGACGACACGATTTAATTATAGGCGGCAGAACAACTACTCTACAGAGGTGATTACTCTAATGGATACACCTCGAACAACTCGTTTCGAGACACGTAGCACGTTTGCCCAAGGATCTAGCGAGGTGGTCCAAAGCTTGGAATGCGGAACCTAGAATCAAACGGACGACACGATTTGATTGTAGGCGGTAGAACGACGACTCCACAGAGGTAATTACTCTATTGGATTGGTCGGTAGAACCATCTACGACAAGACGCAAGATTGCACACAACCATTGCCAAGGCAAGTAAAAAGGCTCGAATCTCTCTTCACAAGAAGAATCGAAATTAATCAAACTTTATTGATCCAACTTGTGTCCAAAACCCTGACAAAGCAAGCCCTTCTATAGGCTAGAGGTTACTAAAACCCTAAAAGAGCAGTCGGCCATCTTGGTGTCAAGACGGGCCGGCCCAGGCTTCTACTACGCTGTTACTCCAACCCTAAGCAACATTAAGGCCTAAAGACACTACTCGGCCCAATCACTTGGAGGCCCGCTTGCCTCTCCATGGGCTTGGATCATAGTATAGATGATTTGCTTGTCTCCTTCTAGGCCTTCAATATCCCTATGGACTCCATGTTAGTCTTGGACCATTCGAACAAGGCCTTGGAGGGATTCCTTGAAGAGCTTCGCTCGTGCACGTGTCATTGGGCCCAATAGAACTCGGACCAGGTCATGGCGCGGGCCCTGATCCGGGCACAAATAACTGATACGGTCCTCGATCAACTCTTTTCGAGACACGTAGCATGTTTACACTAGGATCTAGCGAGGTGGTCCCACACATGGATTGCGGAACCTAGGATCAAACGGACAACACGATTTGATTATAGACGGTAGAACGACGACTCCACAGAGGTGATTACTCTAATGGGTAGGTCGGTGGAACAATCGAGGACGAGACGCAAGGTGATTTGGATTGCGGAACCTAGAATCAACCGGACGACACGATTTAATTATAGGCGGCAGAACAACTACTCTACAGAGGTGATTACTCTAATGCATACACCTCGAACAACTCGTTTCGAGACACGTAGCACGTTTGCCCAAGGATATAGCGAGGTGGTCCAAAGATTGGATTGCGGAACCTACAATCAAACGAACGACACGATTTGATTGTAGGCGGTAGAATGACGACCCCACAGAGGTAATTACTCTATTGGATAGGTCGGTAGAACCATCTTTGACAAGACGCAAGATTGCACACAACCCTTGCCAAGGCAAGTAAAAAGTCTCGAATCTCTCTTAACAAGAAGAATCGAAATTAATCAAACTTTATTGATCCAACTTGTGTCCAAAACCCTGACAAAGCAAGCCCTTTTATAGGCTAGAGGTTACTAAAACCCTAAAAGAGCAGTCGGCCATCTTGGTGCCAAGATGGGCCGGCCCAGGCTTCTACTACGCTGTTACTCCAACCCTAAGCAACATTAAGGCCTAAAGACCCTACTCGGCCCAATCACTTGGAGGCCCGCTTGCCTCTCCATGGGCTTGTATCATAGTATAGATGATTTGCTTGTCTCCTTCTAGGCCTTCAATATCCCTATAGACTCCATGTTAGTCTTGGACCATTCGAACAAGGCCTTGGAGGGATTCCTTGAAGAGCTTGGCTCGTGCACGTGTCATTGGCCCAATAGAACTCGGACCGGGTCATGGCGCGGGCCCTGATCCAGGCACAAATCACTGATACGGTCCTCGATCAACTCTTTTCGAGACACGTAGCATGTTTACACTAGGATCTAGCGAGGTGGTCCCACACATGGATTGCGGAACCTAGAATCAAACGGACAACACGATTTGATTATAGACGGTAGAACGACTACTCCACAGAGGTGATTACTCTAAAGGGTAGGTCGGTGGAACAATCGTGGACGACACGCAAGATGATTTGGATTGCGGAACCTAGAATCAACCGGACGACACGATTTAATTATAGGCGGTAGAACAACTACTCCACAGAGATGATTACTCTAATGGATACACCTCGAACAACTCGTTACGATACACGTAGCACGTTTGCCCTGGGATCTAGCGAGGTAGTCCAAAGATTGGACTGCGGAACCTACAATCAAACGGACGACACTATTTGATTGTAGGCAGTAGAACAACGACTCCACAGAGGTAATTACTCTATTGGATAGGTCGGTATAACCATCTACGACAAGGCGCAAGATTGCACACAGGATCTAGCAAGGTGGTCCAATGCTTGGATTGCGGAATCTGGAATCAAACGGACAGCACGATTTGGTTATAGACGGTAGAACAACGACTCTACAGAGGTGAATACACTAATGGATAGGTCGGTAGAACAATCTTCAACGAGACGCAAGATGATTTGGATTGCGGAACCTAGAATCAAACGGACGACACGATTTAATTATAGGCGGTAGAACGACTACTCCACAGAGGTGATTACTCTAATGGATAAACCTTGAACAACTCGTTTCGAAACACGTAGCACGTTTGCCCAAGGATCTAGCGAGGTGGTCCAAAGCTTGGAATGCGGAACCTAGAATCAAACGAACGACACGATTTGATTGTAGGCGGTAGAACGACGACTCCACAGAGGTAATTACTCTATTGGATAGGTCGGTAGAACCATCTACGACAAAACGCAAGATTGCACACAACCATTGCCAAGGCAAGTAAAAAGGCTCGAATCTCTCTTAACAAGAAGAATCGAAATTAATCAAACTTTATTGATCCAACTTGTGTGCAAAACCCTGACAAAGCAAGCCCTTCTATAGGCTAGAGGTTACTAAAACCCTAAAAGAGCAGTCGGCCATCTTGGTGTCAAGATGGGCCGGCCCAGGCTTCTACTACGCTGTTACTCCAACCCTATGCAACATTAAGGCCTAAAGACCCTACTCGACCCAATCACTTGGAGGCCCGCTTGACTCTCCATAGGCTTGGATCATAGTATAGATGATTTTCTTGTCTCCTTCTAGGCCTTCAATATCCCTATGGACTCCATATTAGTCTTGGACCATTCGAACAAGGCCTTGGAACGATTCCTTGAAGTGCCTGGCTCGTGCACGTGTGACAGGGCCCAATGGAACTCGGACCGGGGCATGGCGTCAGCCCTGATCCACGCACAAATCACAGATACGATCCTCGATCAACTCTTTTCGAGACACGTACCGTGTTTGCGCAAGGATCTAGCAAGGTGGTCCAACGCTTGGATTGCGGAACCTGGAATCAAACGGACAGCACGATTTGGTTATTGACGGTAGAACGACGACTCTACAGAGGTGAATACACTAATGGATTGGTCGGTAGAATAATCTTCGACGAGACGCAAGATGATTTGGATTGCGGAACCTAGAATCAAACGGACAGCACGATTTGGTTATTGACGGTAGAACGACGACTCTACAGAGGTGAATACACTAATGGACTGGTCGGTAGAACAATCTTCGACGAGACGCAAGATGATTTGGATTACGGAACCTAGAATCAAACGGACGACACGATTTAATTATAGGCGGTAGAACGACTACTCCACAGAGGTGATTACTCTAATGGATAAACCTCGAACAACTCGTTTCGAAACACGTAGCACGTTTGCCCAAGGATCTAGCGAGGTGGTCCAAAGCTTGGAATGCGGAACCTAGAATCAAACGGACGACACGATTTGATTGTAGGCGGTAGAACGACGACTCCACAGAGGTAATTACTTTATTGGATAGGTCGGTAGAACCATCTACGACAAGACGCAAGATTGCACACAACCATTGCCAAGGCAAGTAAAAAGGCTCGAATCTCTCTTAACAAGAAGAATCAAAATTAATCAAATTTTATTGATCCAACTTGTGTCCAAAACCCTGACAAAGCAAGCCCTTCTATAGGCTAGAGATTACTAAAACCCTAAAAGAGCAGTCGGCCATCTTGGAACGATTCCTCGAACAAGGCCTTGGAACGATTCCTTGAAGTGCATGGCTCGTGCACGTGTGACTGGGCCCAATGGAACTCGGACCGGGGCATGGCGTCAGCCCTGATCCATGCACAAATCACAGATACGATCCTCGATCAACTCTTTTCGAGACACGTACCGTGTTTGCGCAAGGATCTAGCAAGGTGGTCCAACGCTTGGATTGCGGAATCTGGAATCAAACGGACAGCACGATTTGGTTATAGACGGTAGAACAACGACTCTACAGAGGTGAATACACTAATGGATAGGTCGGTAGAACAATCTTCGACGAGACGCAAGATGATTTGGATTGCGGAACCTAGAATCAAACGGACGACACGATTTAATTATAGGCGGTAGAACGACTACTCCACAGAGGTGATTACTCTAATGGATAAACCTCGAACAACTCGTTTCGAAACACTTAGCATGTTTACACTAGGATCTAGCGAGGTGGTCCCACACATGGATTGCGGAACCTAGAATCAAACGGACAACACGATTTGATTATAGACGGTAGAACGACTACTCCACAGAGGTGATTACTCTAAGGGGTAGGTCGGTGGAACAATCGTGGACGACGCAAGATGATTTGGATTGCGGAACCTAGAATCAACCAGACTACACGATTTAATTATAGGCGGTAGAACAATTACTCCACAGAGGTGATTACTCTAATGGATACACCTCGAACAACTCGTTTCGAGACTCGTAGCACGTTTGCCCTGGGATCTAGCGAGGTAGTCCAAAGATTGGATTGCGGAACCTACAATCAAACGGACGACACGATTTGATTGTAGGCGGTAGAACGACGACTCCACAGAGGTAATTACTCTATTGGATAGGTCGGTATAACCATCTACGACAAGACGCAAGATTGCACACAACCATTGCCAAGGCAAGTAAAAAGGCTCGAATCTCTCTTAACAAGAAGAATCAAAATTAATCAAATTTTATTGATCCAACTTGTGTCCAAAACCCTGACAAAGCAAGCCCTTCTATAGGCTAGAGGTTACTAAAACCCTAAAAGAGCAGTCGGCCATCTTGGTGTCAAGATGGGCCAGCCCAGGCTTCTACTACGCTGTTACTCCAACCCTAAGCAACATTAAGGCCTAAAGACCCTACTCGGCCCAATCACTTGGAGGTCCGCTTGACTCTCCATAGGCTTGGATCATAGTATAGATGATTTTCTTGTCTCCTTCTAGGCCTTCAATATCCCTATGGACTCCATGTTAGTCTTGGACCATTTGGAACGATTCCTTGAAGTGCATGGCTCGTGCACGTGTGACTGGGCCCAATGGAACTCGGACCGGGGCATGGCGTCAGCCCTGATCCATGCACAAATCACAGATACGATCCTCGATCAACTCTTTTCGAGACACGTACCGTGTTTGCGCAAGGATCTAGCAAGGTGGTCCAACGCTTGGATTGCGAAATCTGGAATCAAACGGACAGCACGATTTGGTTATAGACGGTAGAACAACGACTCTACAGAGGTGAATACACTAATGGATAGGTCGGTAGAACAATCTTCGACGAGACGCAAGATGATTTGGATTGCGGAACCTAGAATCAAACGGACGACACGATTTAATTATAGGCGGTAGAACGACTACTCCACAGAGGTGATTACTCTAATGGATAAACCTCGAACAACTCGTTTCGAAACACGTAGCACGTTTGCCCAAGGATCTAGCGAGGTGGTCCAAAGCTTGGAATGCGGAACCTAGAATCAAACGGACGACACGATTTGATTGTAGGCGGTAGAACGACGACTCCACAGAGGTAATTACTCTATTGGATAGGTCGGTAGAACCATCTACGACAAGACGCAAGATTGCACACAACCATTGCCAAGGCAAGTGAAAAGGCTCGAATCTCTCTTAACAAGAAGAATCGAAATTAATCAAACTTTATTGATCCAAATTGTGTTCAAAACCCTGACAAAGCAAGCCCTTTTATAGGCTAGAGGTTACTAAAACCCTAAAAGAGCAGTCGGCCATCTTGGTGCCAAGATGGGCCGGCCCAGGCTTCTACTACGCTGTTACTCCAACCCTAAGCAACATTAAGGCCTAAAGACCCAACTCGGCCCAATCACTTGGAGGCCCGCTTGACTCTCCATGGGCTTGGATCATAGTATAGATGATTTGCTTGTCTCCTTCTAGGCCTTCAATATCCCTATGGACTCCATGTTAGTCTTGGACCATTCGAACAAGGCCTTGGAGGGATTCCTTGTAGAGCTCGGCTCGTGCACGTGTCATTGGGCCCAATAGAACTCGGACCAGGTCATGGCGCGGGCCCTGATCCGGGCACAAATAACTGATACGGTCCTCGATCAACTCTTTTCGAGACACGTAGCATGTTTACACTAGGATCTAGCGAGGTGGTCCCACACATGGATTGCGGAACCTAGGATCAAACGGACAACACGATTTGATTATAGACAGTAGAACGACGACTCCACAGAGGTGATTACTCTAATGGGTAGGTCGGTGGAACAATCGTGGACGAGACGCAAGGTGATTTGGATTGCGGAACCTAGAATCAACCGGACGACACGATTTAATTATAGGCGGCAGAACAACTACTCTACAGAGGTGATTACTCTAATGCATACACCTCGAACAACTCGTTTCGAGACACGTAGCACGTTTGCCCAAGGATCTAGCGAGGTGGTCCAAAGATTGGAATGCGGAACCTAGAATCAAACGGACGACACGATTTGATTGTAGGCGGTAGAACGACGACTCCACAGAGGTAATTACTCTATTGGATAGGTCGGTATAACCATCTACGACAAGGCGCAAGATTGCACACAACCATTGCCAAGGCAAGTAAAAAGGCTCGAATCTCTCTTAACAAGAAGAATCAAAATTAATCAAACTTTATTGATCCAACTTGTGTCCAAAACCCTGACAAAGCAAGCCCTTCTATAGGCTAGAGGTTACTAAAACCCTAAAAGAGCAGTCGGCCATCTTGGTGTCAAGATGGGCCAGCCCAGGCTTCTACTACGCTGTTACTCCAACCCTAAGCAACATTATGGCCTAAAGACCCTACTCGGCCCAATCACTTGGAGGTCCGCTTGACTCTCCATAGGCTTGGATCATAGTATAGATGATTTTCTTGTCTCCTTCTAGGCCTTCAATATCCCTATGGACTCCATGTTAGTCTTGGACCATTCGAATAAGGCCTTGGAACGATTCCTTGAAGTGCATGGCTCGTGCACGTGTGACTGGGCATAATGGAACTCGGACCGGGGCATGGCGTCAGCCCTGATCCATGCACAAATCACAGATACGATCCTCGATCAACTCTTTTCGAGACACGTACCGTGTTTGCGCAAGGATCTAGCAAGGTGGTCCAATGCTTGGATTGCGGAATCTGGAATCAAACGGACAGCACGATTTGGTTATAGACGGTAGAACAACGACTCTACAGAGGTGAATATACACTAATGGATAGGTCGGTAGAACAATCTTGGACGAGACGCAAGATGATTTGGATTGCGGAACCTAGAATCAAACGGACGACACGATTTAATTATAGGCGGTAGAACGACTACTCCACAGAGGTGATTACTCTAATGGATAAACCTCGAACATCTCGTTTCGAAACACGTAGCACGTTTGCCCAAGGATCTAGCGAGGTGGTCCAAAGCTTGGAATGCGGAACCTAGAATCAAACGGACGACACGATTTGATTGTAGGCGGTAGAACGACGACTCCACAGAGGTAATTACTCTATTGGATAGGTCGGTAGAACCATCTACGACAAGACGCAAGATTGCACACAACCATTGCCAAGGCAAGTAAAAAGGCTCGAATCTCTCTTCACAAGAAGAATCGAAATTAATCAAACTTTATTGATCCAACTTGTGTCCAAAACCCTGACAAAGCAAGCCCTTCTATAGGCTAGAGGTTACTAAAACCCTAAAAGAGCAGTCGGCCATCTTGGTGTCAAGACGGGCCGGCCCAGGCTTCTACTACGCTGTTACTCCAACCCTAAGCAACATTAAGGCCTAAAGACACTACTCGGCCCAATCACTTGGAGGCCCGCTTGCCTCTCCATGGGCTTGGATCATAGTATAGATGATTTGCTTGTCTCCTTCTAGGCCTTCAATATCCCTATGGACTCCATGTTAGTCTTGGACCATTCGAACAAGGCCTTGGAGGGATTCCTTGAAGAGCTTCGCTCGTGCACGTGTCATTGGGCCCAATGGAACTCGGACCAGGTCATGGCGCGGGCCCTGATCCGGGCACAAATAACTGATACGGTCCTCGATCAACTCTTTTCGAGACACGTAGCATGTTTACACTAGGATCTAGCGAGGTGGTCCCACACATGGATTGCGGAACCTAGGATCAAACGGACAACACGATTTGATTATAGACGGTAGAACGACGACTCCACAGAGGTGATTACTCTAATGGGTAGGTCGGTGGAACAATCGTGGACGGGACGCAAGGTGATTTGGATTGCGGAACCTAGAATCAACCGGACGACACGATTTAATTATAGGCGGCAGAACAACTACTCTACAGAGGTGATTACTCTAATGCATACACCTCGAACAACTCGTTTCGAGACACGCAGCACGTTTGCCCAAGGATCTAGCGAGGTGGTCCAAAGATTGGAATGCGGAACCTAGAATCAAACGGACGACACGATTTGATTGTAGGCGGTAGAACGACGACTCCACAGAGGTAATTACTCTATTGGATAGGTCGGTATAACCATCTACGACAAGGCGCAAGATTGCACACAACCATTGCCAAGGCAAGTAAAAAGGCTCGAATCTCTCTTAACAAGAAGAATCAAAATTAATCAAACTTTATTGATCCAACTTGTGTCCAAAACCCTGACAAAGCAAGCCCTTCTATAGGCTAGAGGTTACTAAAACCCTAAAAGAGCAGTCGGCCATCTTGGTGTCAAGATGGGCCAGCCCAGGCTTCTACTACGCTGTTACTCCAACCCTAAGCAACATTATGGCCTAAAGACCCTACTCGGCCCAATCACTTGGAGGTCCGCTTGACTCTCCATAGGCTTGGATCATAGTATAGATGATTTTCTTGTCTCCTTCTAGGCCTTCAATATCCCTATCGACTCCATGTTAGTCTTGGACCATTCGAATAAGGCCTTGGAACGATTCCTTGAAGTGCATGGCTCGTGCACGTGTGACTGGGCATAATGGAACTCGGACCGGGGCATGGCGTCAGCCCTGATCCATGCACAAATCACAGATACGATCCTCGATCAACTCTTTTCGAGACACGTACCGTGTTTGCGCAAGGATCTAGCAAGGTGGTCCAATGCTTGGATTGCGGAATCTGGAATCAAACGGACAGCACGATTTGGTTATAGACGGTAGAACAACGACTCTACAGAGGTGAATATACACTAATGGATAGGTCGGTAGAACAATCTTGGACGAGACGCAAGATGATTTGGATTGCGGAACCTAGAATCAAACGGACGACACGATTTAATTATAGGCGGTAGAACGACTACTCCACAGAGGTGATTACTCTAATGGATAAACCTCGAACATCTCGTTTCGAAACACGTAGCACGTTTGCCCAAGGATCTAGCGAGGTGGTCCAAAGCTTGGAATGCGGAACCTAGAATCAAACGGACGACACGATTTGATTGTAGGCGGTAGAACGACGACTCCACAGAGGTAATTACTCTATTGGATTGGTCGGTAGAACCATCTACGACAAGACGCAAGATTGCACACAACCATTGCCAAGGCAAGTAAAAAGGCTCGAATCTCTCTTCACAAGAAGAATAGAAATTAATCAAACTTTATTCATCCAACTTGTGTCCAAAACCCTGACAAAGCAAGCCCTTCTATAGGCTAGAGGTTACTAAAACCCTAAAAGAGCAGTCGGCTATCTTGGTGTCAAGACGGGCCGGCCCAGGCTTCTACTACGCTGTTACTCCAACCCTAAGCAACATTAAGGCCTAAAGACACTACTCGGCCCAATCACTTGGAGGCCCGCTTGCCTCTCCATGGGCTTGGATCATAGTATAGATGATTTGCTTGTCTCCTTCTAGGCCTTCAATATCCCTATGGACTCCATGTTAGTCTTGGACCATTCGAACAAGGCCTTGGAGGGATTCCTTGAAGAGCTTCGCTCGTGCACGTGTCATTGGGCCCAATAGAACTCGGACCAGGTCATGGCGCGGGCCCTGATCCGGGCAGAAATAACTGATACGGTCCTCGATCAACTCTTTTCGAGACACGTAGCATGTTTACACTAGGATCTAGCGAGGTGGTCCCACACATGGATTGCGGAACCTAGGATCAAACGGACAACACGATTTGATTATAGACGGTAGAACGACGACTCCACAGAGGTGATTACTCTAATGGGTAGGTCGGTGGAACAATCGTGGACGAGACGCAAGGTGATTTGGATTGCGGAACCTAGAATCAACCGGACGACACGATTTAATTATAGGCGGCAGAACAACTACTCTACAGAGGTGATTACTCTAATGCATACACCTCGAACAACTCGTTTCGAGACACGTAGCACGTTTGCCCAAGGATATAGCGAGGTGGTCCAAAGATTGGATTGCGGAACCTACAATCAAACGGACGACACGATTTGATTGTAGGCGGTAGAATGACGACCCCACAGAGGTAATTACTCTATTGGATAGGTCGGTAGAACCATCTTTGACAAGACGCAAGATTGCACACAACCCTTGCCAAGGCAAGTAAAAAAACTCGAATCTCTCTTAACAAGAAGAATCGAAATTAATCAAACTTTATTGATCCAACTTGTGTCCAAAACCCTGACAAAGCAAGCCCTTTTATAGGCTAGAGGTTACTAAAACCCTAAAAGAGCAGTCGGCCATCTTGGTGCCAAGATGGGCCGGCCCAGGCTTCTACTACGCTGTTACTCCAACCCTAAGCAAGATTAAGGCCTAAAGACCCAACTCGGCCCAATCACTTGGAGGCCCGCTTGACTCTCCATGGGTTTGGATCATGGTATAGATGATTTGCTTGTCTCCTTCGAGGCCTTCAATATCCCTATGGACTCCATGTTAGTCTTGGACCATTCGAACAAGGCCATGGAGGGATTCCTTGAAGAGCTTCGCTCGTGCACGTGTCATTGGGCCCAATAGAACTCGGACCGAGTCATGGCGCGGGCCCTGATCCAGGCACAAATCACTGATACGGTCCTCGATCAACTCTTTTCGAGACACGTAGCATGTTTACACTAGGATCTAGCGAGGTGGTCCCACACATGGATTGCGGAACCTAGAATGAAACGGACAACACGATTTGATTATAGACGGTAGAACGACTACTCAACAGAGGTGATTACTCTAAAGGGTAGGTCGGTGGAACAATCGTGGACGAGACGCTAGATGATTTGGATTGCGTAACCTAGAATCAACCGGACGACACGATTTAATTATAGGCGGTAGAACAACTACTCCACAGAGGTGATTACTCTAATGGATACACCTCGAACAACTCGTTTCGATACACGTAGCACGTTTGCCCTGGGATCTAGCGAGGTAGTCCAAAGATTGGATTGCGGAACCTACAATCAAACGGACGACACTATTTGATTGTAGGCGGTAGAACGACGACTCCACAGAGGTAATTACTCTATTGGATAGGTCGGTATAACCATCTACGACAAGGCGCAAGATTGCACACAACCATTGCCAAGGCAAGTAAAAAGGCTCGAATCTCTCTTAACAAGAAGAATGAAAATTAATCTAACTTTATTGATCCAACTTGTGTCCAAAACCCTGACAAAGCAAGCCCTTCTATAGGCTAGAGGTTACTAAAACCCTAAAAGAGCAGTCGGCCATCTTGGTGTCAAGATGGGCCAGCCCAGGCTTCTACTACGCTGTTACTCCAACCCTAAGCAACATTAAGGCCTAAAGACCCTACTCGGCCCAATCACTTGGAGATCCGCTTGACTCTCCATAGGCTTGGATCATAGTATAGATGATTTTCTTGTCTCCTTCTAGGCCTTCAATATCCCTATGGACTCCATGTTAGTCTTGGACCATTCGAACAAGGCCTTGGAACGATTCCTTGAAGTGCATGGCTCGTGCACGTGTGACTGGGCATAATGGAACTCGGACCGGGGCATGGCGTCAGCCCTGATCCATGCACAAATCACAGATACGATCCTCGATGAACTCTTTTCGAGACACGTACCGTGTTTGCGCAAGGATCTAGCAAGGTGGTCCAATGCTTGGATTGCGGAATCTGGAATCAAACGGACAGCACGATTTGGTTATAGACGGTAGAACAACGACTCTACAGAGGTGAATACACTAATGGATAGGTCGGTAGAACAATCTTCAACGAGACGCAAGATGATTTGGATTGCGGAACCTAGAATCAAACGGACGACACGATTTAATTATAGGCGGTAGAACGACTGCTCCACAGAGGTGATTACTCTAATGGATAAACCTTGAACAACTCGTTTCGAAACACGTAGCACGTTTGCCCAAGGATCTAGCGAGGTGGTCCAAAGCTTGGAATGCGGAACCTAGAATCAAACGAACGACACGATTTGATTGTAGGCGGTAGAACGACGACTCCACAGAGGTAATTACTCTATTGGATAGGTCGGTAGAACCATCTACGACAGGACGCAAGATTGCACACAACCATTGCCAAGGCAAATAAAAAGGCTCGAATCTCTCTTAACAAGAAGAATCGAAATTAATCAAACTTTATTGATCCAACTTGTGTCCAAAACCCTGACAAAGCAAGCCCTTCTATAGGCTAGAGGTTACTAAAACCCTAAAAGAGCAGTCGGCCATCTTGGTGTCAAGACGGGCCGGCCCAGGCTTCTACTACGCTGTTACTCCAACCCTAAGCAACATTAAGGCCTAAAGACCCTACTCGGCCCAATCACTTGGAGGCCCGCTTGCCTCTCCATGGGCTTGTATCATAGTATAGATGATTGGCTTGTCTCCTTCTAGGCCTTCAATATCCCTATAGACTCCATGTTAGTCTTGGACCATTCGAACAAGGCCTTGGAGGGATTCCTTGAAGAGCTTGGCTCGTGCACGTGTCATTGGGCCCAATAGAACTCGGACCGGGTCATGGCGCGGGCCCTGATCCAGGCACAAATCACTGATACGGTCCTCGATCAACTCTTTTCGAGACACGTAGCATGTTTACACTAGGATCTAGCGAGGTGGTCCCACACATGGATTGCGGAACCTAGAATCAAACGGACAACACGATTTGATTATAGACGGTAGAACGACGACTCCACAGAGGTGATTACTCTAATGGGTAGGTCGGTGGAACAATCGTGGACGAGAGACGCAAGGTGATTTGGATTGCGGAACCTAGAATCAACCGGACGACACGATTTAATTATAGGCCGCAGAACAACTACTCTACAGAGGTGATTACTCTAATGGATACACCTCGAACAACTCGTTTCGAGACACGTAGCACGTTTGCCCAAGGATCTAGCGAGGTGGTCCAAAGATTGGATTGCGGAACCTACAATCAAACGGACGACACGATTTGATTGTAGGCGGTAGAATGACGATCCCACAGAGGTAATTACTCTATTGGATTGGTCGGTAGAACCATCTTTGACAAGACGCAAGATTGCACACAACCCTTGCCAAGGCAAGTAAAAAAACTCGAATCTCTCGTAACAAGAAGAATCGAAATTAATCAAACTTTATTGATCCAACTTGTGTCCAAAACCCAGACAAAGCAAGCCCTTTTATAGGCTAGAGGTTACTAAAACCCTAAAAGAGCAGTCGGCCATCTTGGTGCCAAGATGGGCCGGCCCAGGCTTCTACTACGCTGTTACTCCAACCCTAAGCAAGATTAAGGCCTAAAGACCCAACTCGGCCCAATCACTTGGAGGCCCGCTTGACTCTCCATGGGTTTGGATCATGGTATAGATGATTTGCTTGTCTCCTTCTAGGCCTTCAATATCCCTATGGACTCCATGTTAGTCTTGGACCATTCGAACAAGGCCTTGGAACGATTCCTTGAAGTGCTTGGCTCGTGCACGTGTGACTGGGCCCAATGGAACTCGGACCGGGGCATGGCGTCGGCCTTGTTCCATGCACAAATCACTGATACGGTCCTCGATCAACTCTTTTCGAGACACGTAGCGTGTTTGCGCAACGATCTAGCAAGGTGGTCCAACGCTTGGATTGCGGAACCTGGAATCAAACAGACAGCACGATTTGGTTATAGACGGTAGAACGACGACTCTACAGAGATCAATGCACTAATGGATAGGTTGGTAGAACATTCTTCGACGAGACGCAAGATGATTTGGATTGCGGAACCTAGAATCAAACGGACGACACGATTTAATTATAGGCGGAAGAACGACTACTCCACAGAGGTGATTACTCTAATGGATAAACCTCGAACAACTCGTTTCGAAACACGTAGCACGTTTGCCCAAGGATCTAGCGAGGTGGTCCAAAGCTTGGAATGCGGAACCTAGAATCAAACGGACGACACGATTTGATTGTAGGCGGTAGAACGACGACTCCACAGAGGTAATTACTCTATTGGATTGGTCGGTAGAACCATCTACGACAAGACGCAAGATTGCACACAACCATTGCCAAGGCAAGTAAAAAGGCTCGAATCTCTCTTAACAAGAAGAATCGAAATTAATCTAACTTTATTGATCCAACTTGTGTCCAAAACCCTGTCAAAGCAAGCCCTTTTATAGGCTAGAGGTTACTAAAACCCTAAAAGAGCAGTCGGCCATCTTGGTGCCAAGATGGGCCGGCCCAGGCTTCTACTACGCTGTTACTCCAACCCTAAGCAACATTAAGCCCTAAAGACCCAACTCGGCCCAATCACTTGGAGGCCCGCTTGACTCTCCATGGGTTTGGATCATGGTATAGATGATTTGCTTGTCTCCTTCTAGGCCTTCAATATCCCTATGGACTCCATGTGACGACCCCACTTCTCCCAAGGGCGAACCCTAGGGTATCGGCGGGCCGCCTGCCTAGCTCGCGCCAGGACTCGAAACTTAAAACACTAAAAGCCAGAAAATTCAAAAGAGTACTATATACAACCCCAAAAGAGTTATAAGTACATTTCCCCAAAAGTACCTGCTCAAACTATTACATCCTTATAATTACAGCCAAAACCAAAAGGTAGACCCTAAGAAGGGTCCTTATACAAACCACCACAATAAAAACAAACATCCTAATTGTCCGCTATTACAAGCAAGTCTAACTATACTATACTAGTGTAAGTGCCCAAACGTACCCGCGTCGGCCCCTGCTAAGGAAAACAAAAGGAATGGGGTAAGCTATATGCTTAGTAAGTAAACAGGGGCGAAAGCATAAATTTCACGTAACAGTTACACAATAAGAGTAAAGCAAAAGCAGAAAAGTAACATCACATAATAAGGATACAGGTGGCTCCAAAGCCAACTCATGTGCCATGCGTGATCTCCTGCCGACACTCCGTCGACTGCAAATAATAGTCCGTAGAACTTCACTTGTACACCCACCGACACCTTATCACCCTCACTGGCCAGTCACCTCACAAACTTGCCCGGGCGAACGAAATCACAAACTTGAGCTTGAGTCACAAGCTCGGATCACAAACTTGGTCACCTTCTCGGTGAACCGGATTCACAAAATTGGTTCATAAAATGAACCTACAAACTTGGTGACCTCAGACTAAGTTGGACTGCCTTCGACCAAGCCCTAACCGGCTCGAATAGTCCAACCAGGTCAAGAGTTCGCCCCAAACTCACAAACTTCACAAAATTATTCAAAATCACAAACTTTGCAAACTTCACAAACTTTATTCGAAAGTCGCCCCGAGCCACAAGCTCAAGGGTTTTGGTTCCAAAAGGTTCATATACATATGCCAAGTACAATTATACATTCAAATTAGGGTTTAGGTCGAGTGCGATAAAGTACACCCTCGCCTAAGTGCCCTTTTCACATATCTCAAACACATAGCAAAGAAAACACACCAAACCGGCCTGAATACTTACCCAAAATACCGAAAGTAGTACTAAAGCAAAATCGCTTCGCGCGTTCGCTAGTAGTGGGCCCCACCGGCTCCGCCTAGCTCACCGCTGTCTGAAATGGAAGATTTTATCACAAACGGCCACTAACATGCCCAAAACAAGCAAAACGGCAAAACAACACGCGCGCACGTAAATATGACAGACGGAAACGGAAACGGCAGATTTGACACTCGTTTCTAGTTTACTCATAAGTTGAGCTACGAATATCGGATTAAGGCATATGAGACGCCATATCGAAGCTTAAAGGATGAACAACAACTGTTATGAAGACATCCAGAACTGAAACTGGAGGCTTTAGTCCCAAATGAACCAAACACAATCACTTACGAAATCTGGCCAATGCACAAATGGTCAGTTTTGAGTGCTAACTGTTTTCTATGCTACACATGGTCAAAAGAGCTGAAAATTGGCAGTTAGATAGTTCATTCCAAATGGAACAACTTTCATGAAGGTCGGCAATCCAAATTCGGAACGGAAATTGGTCATCAGGACCAAAACAGATTTCTGGTCATTTTCACGGGCAGGCCTTGTTTGCTCGGCTATATCTCAGGTTTTATAAATCCGATTCATGAAATTCCAAGGGCGTTAGAAAACCCTGATATAGGGCTATAAGTTTGATGTTTTGGTCGGAAGCCCAAACAGCTTGTAACTCAGTCAAATGTGAAGCCAAAGTTCCAGCCATAAACTTTCCAAAAACGTACCATAATCACAAACCGTATTTGACATCAATATGCGGTAATGGCACCAAATTCACTACGATTATCTGATGGGGGTGTAAGACCCACCGTTTCGAAGCTATGAAACAGGGCTACAATAATGTAGAAGGTCACTCAATCCAGTTCCTAGCTTAACTAGGTCGAAAATGCCAAATACTATACCAGAATTACCAAAACAGGTTTGCAAATCACACAAAACTGTAATTACTATAACTTAGTCTATACAAGTCCAAATGCCGAAATTCCAAAGGTATATGTTAGCTAAGACATCCTGCTACATTTCATCAGAAGACACCAACATCCAAATCCAAAGCAATTCCAGTCAAAATGGCCAATTACCAGTACAGTTTTCGCATTCTGTCCAAAGCAGAACAGCTACAGTAATTTCGTCATAACTCATTCTACATTAATCCAAATGACCTAAAATTTTGCAGGCATCTCAATCACATCAATACCTACAACTTTCATGTTTTGAGCAAAGTCAAATTCGGCCTCTAACCCTATGATCAAAAACCGGACAGAATTGGGGATTTAAGAACCCTAGCTTTGCAATTTTCACACCAAATCCAAAATTGGTTGCATTTATCCACATTTCACATCCACTAGAGCCATTATAGTCCATTGCCAATCATCACAAACAACCACACCATCATAATCCAATTAAACCAGAAAAATCATCATAAAATGGAAAACTTCACCAAATCAATTCAAACCAAGATAAAAACCAGAAATTTCAGCACTCTTATCACTAATAAGCACAACATAAGCATCATTAGGTGTAGTAGGATGTTTCAAGCTTCACTTACCAAAAACCAAGAGAGAGGAAGATGTTGTGCACCTTAGTCCTTCAAACAAAGTTCACCAAACAACTTACTAGCACTAGAAGGAAGAATTTTATGGAGTGAAAACCAAGTTAAGTAAGTGGTTTAGTTGATTTGAGCTAGAAGTTTGCTAGAATGTTGAAGAGTTTTGTCTTTCTTCTTGCTTAGAGAGGGCCGGCCATAAGGAGGAGAAAAATGGTGAATTTTGTGAAATTTTTGGATATTTAACCTTTGGTCAAAAAGTCAAGAAAGTGAATAGTAATTCTTAAGTCTTCTCCAATGAAATGGTGACACTTGTCACCACCATTAATGCATTCCTATCCTTTCTTTTCTCTCTCACATCAATCATATCTCACTCTCTACTTATCTCTTAACACCCGATAAATTTTACACAGTATCCGGAATTTAACCTAATTGACCGAATTTTTCCGAACTTTTCGCACTAGCGGGTCCCACTTCCGATATACGTTCTTAATTTCTCAAAAACAAACTAATCCTAGAAAAATCATCTAAAAACTCTATTTACTCAATAAAAATTATCTAGGGAATTTTCTAATAAAGAAAATGTAGAAAAGGACGGGCGATAAATATAACTCCACTTAAGCTTTCTAACATTGTGACACTAGAGGTTTACTAATCCAGAGTTTACTAACCATTTTCAAACTTGTTAAACCTCTGTAAACTATAACGAATCCTATTTTTTTTCTTGTGCCAAAACACACACTAGAATACCGCATAAACTAGGATTTTATCGTAAGCAAAGTTAGGGTTTTCAATCTTGGCCGAGATTAGGGTTTCTCCTTAGCCCTAAAACCTTAATTTAACCGTACAAAATAATGAATAACCCTAATCTCAACGTATGAACGGACTAGGTCCTCACACTCCATGTTAGTCATGGACCATTCGAACAAGGCCTTGGAACGATTCCTTGATGTGCTTGGCTCGTGCACGTGTGACTGGGCCCAATGGAACTCGGACCGGGGCATGGCGTCGGCCCTGATCCATGCACAAATCACTGATACGGTCCTCGATCAACTCTTTTCGAGATACGTAACGTGTTTGTGCAACGATCTAGCAAGGTGGTCCAGCGCTTGGATTGCGGAACCTGGAATCAAACGGACAGCACGATTTGTTTATAGACGGTAGAACGACGACTCTACAGAGGTGAATGCACTAATGGATAGGTCGTTAGAACAATCTTCGACGAGACGCAAGATGATTTGGATTGCGGAACCTAGAATCAAACGGACGACACGATTTAATTATAGGCGGAAGAACGACTACTCCACAGAGGTGATTACTCTAATGGATAAACCTCGAACAACTCGTTTCGAAACACGTAGCACGTTTGCCCAAGGATCTAGCGAGGTGGTCCAAAGCTTGGAATGCGGAACCTAGAATCAAACGGACGACACGATTTGATTTTAGGCGGTAGAACACCGACTCCACAGAGGTAATTACTCTATTGGATTGGTCGGTAGAACCATCTACGACAAGACGCAAGATTGCACACAACCATTGCCAAGGCAAGTAAAAAGGCTCGAATCTCTCTTAACAAGAAGAATCGAAATTAATCAGACTTTATTGATCCAACTTGTGTCCAAAACCCTGTCAAAGCAAGCCCTTTTATAGGCTAGAGGTTACTAAAACCCTAAAAGAGCAGTCGGCCATCGTGGTGCCAAGATGGGCCGGCCCAGGCTTCTACTACGCTGTTACTCCAACCCTAAGCAACATTAAGGCCTAAAGACCCAACTCGGCCCAATCACTTGGAGGCCCGCTTGACTCTCCATGGGTTTGGATCATGGTATAGATGATTTGCTTGTCTCCTTCTAGGCCTTCAATATCCCTATGGACTCCATGTTAGTCTTGGACCATTCGAACAAGGCCTTGGAACGATTCCTTGAAGTGCTTGGCTCGTGCACGTGTGACTGGGCCCAATGGAACTCGGACCGGGGCATGGCGTCAGCCCTAATCCATGCACAAATCACAGATACGATCCTCGATCAACTCTTTTCGAGACACGTACCGTGTTTGCGCAAGGATCTAGCAAGGTGGTCCAACGCTTGGATTGCGGAACCTGGAATCAAACGGACAGCACGATTTGGTTATAGACGGTAGAACGACGACTCTACAGAGGTAAATACACTAATGGATAGGTCGGTAGAACAATCTTCGATAAGACGCAAGATGATTTGGATTGCGGAACCTAGAATCAACCGGACGACACGATTTAATTATAGGCGGTAGAACAACTACTCCACAGAGGTGATTACTCTAATGGATACACCTCGAACAACTCGTTTCGAGACACGTATCACGTTTGCCCAAGGATCTAGCGAGGTGGTCCAAAGATTGGATTGCGGAACCTACAATCAAACGGACGACACGATTTGATTGTAGGCGGTAGAATGACGACTCCACAGAGGTAATTACTCTATTGGATAGGTCGGTAGAACCATCTTTGACAAGACGCAAGATTGCACACAACCCTTGCCAAGGCAAGTAAAAAAACTCGAATCTCTCTTAACAAGAAGAATCGAAATTAATCAAACTTTATTGATCCAACTTGTGTCCAAAACCCTGACAAAGCAAGCCCTTTTATAGGCCAGAGGTTACTAAAACCCTAAAAGAGCAGTCGGCCATCTTGGTGCCAAGATGGGCTGGCCCAGGCTTCTACTACGCTGTTACTCCAACCCTAAGCAACATTAAGGCGTAAAGACCCTACACGGCCCAATCACTTGGAGGCCCGCTTGACTCTCCATAGGCTTGGATCATAGTATAGATGATTTGCTCGTCTCCTTCTAGGCCTTCAATATCCCTATGGACTCCATGTTAGTCTTGGACGATTCGAACAAAGCCTTGGAACGATTCCTTGAAGTGCTTGGCTCGTGCACGTGTGACTGGGCCCAATAGAACTCGGACCTGGGCATGGCGTCAGCCCTAATCCATGCACAAATCACAGATACGATCCTCGATCAACTCTTTTCGAGACACGTACCGTGTTTGCGCAAGGATCTAGCAAGGTGGTCCAACGCTTGGATTGCGGAACCTGGAATCAAACGGACAGCACGATTTGGTTATAGACGGTAGAACGACGACTCTACAGAGGTAAATACACTAATGGATAGGTCGGTAGAACAATCTTCGATAAGACGCAAGATGATTTGGATTGCGGAACCTAGAATCAACCGGACGACACGATTTAATTATAGGCGGTAGAACAACTACTCCACAGAGGTGATTACTCTAATGGATACACCTCGAACAACTCGTTTCGAGACACGTATCACGTTTGCCCAAGGATCTAGCGAGGTGGTCCAAAGATTGGATTGCGGAACCTACAATCAAACGGACGACACGATTTGATTGTAGGCGGTAGAATGACGACTCCACAGAGGTAATTACTCTATTGGATAGGTCGGTAGAACCATCTTTGACAAGACGCAAGATTGCACACAACCCTTGCCAAGGCAAGTAAAAAAACTCGAATCTCTCTTAACAAGAAGAATCGAAATTAATCAAACTTTATTGATCCAACTTGTGTCCAAAACACCGACAAAGCAAGCCCTTTTATAGGCTAGAGGTTACTAAAACCCTAAAAGAGCAGTCGGCCATCTTGGTGCCAAGATGGGCTGGCCCAGGCTTCTACTACGCTGTTACTCCAACCCTAAGCAACATTAAGGCCTAAAGACCCAAATCGGCCCTATCACTTGGAGGCCCGCTTGACTCTCCATGGATTTGGATCATGGTATAGATGATTTGCTTGTCTCCTTCTAGGCCTTCAATATCCCTATGGACTCCATGTTAGTCTTGGACCATTCGAACAAGGCCTTGGAACGATTCCTTGAAGTGCTTGGCTCGTGCACGTGTGACTGGGCCCAATGGAACTCGGACCGGGGCATGGCGTCGGCCCCGATCCTTGCACAAATCACTGATACGGTCCTCGATAAACTATTTTCGAGACACGTAGCGTGTTTGCGCAACGATCTAGCAAGGTGGTCCAACGCTTGGATTGCGGAACCTGGAATCAAACGGACAACATGATTTGTTTATAGAAGGTAGAACGACGACTCTACAGAGGTGAATATACTAATGGATAGGTCGGTAGAACAATCTTCGACGACACGCAAGATGATTTGGATTGCGGAACCTAGAATCAAACGGACGACACGATGACTACTCCACAGAGGTGATTACTCTAATGGATACACCTCGAACAACTCGTTTCGAGACACGTATCACGTTTGCCCAAGGATCTAGCGAGGTGGTCCAAAGATTGGATTGCGGAACCTACAATCAAACGGACGACACGATTTGATTGTAGGCGGTAGAATGACGACTCCACAGAGGTAATAACTCTATTGGATAGGTCGGTAGAACCATCTTTGACAAGACGCAAGATTGCACACAACCCTTGCCAAGGCAAGTAAAAAAACTCGAATCTCTCTTAACAAGAAGAATCGAAATTAATCAAACTTTATTGATCCAACTTGTGTCCAAAACCCTGACAAAGCAAGCCCTTTTATAGGCCAGAGGTTACTAAAACCCTAAAAGAGCAGTCGGCCATCTTGGTGCCAAGATGGGCTGGCCCAGGCTTCTACTACGCTGTTACTCCAACCCTAAGCAACATTAAGGCGTAAAGACCCTACACGGCCCAATCACTTGGAGGCCCGCTTGACTCTCCATAGGCTTGGATCATAGTATAGATGATTTGCTCGTCTCCTTCTAGGCCTTCAATATCCCTATGGACTCCATGTTAGTCTTGGACGATTCGAACAAAGCCTTGGAACGATTCCTTGAAGTGCTTGGCTCGTGCACGTGTGACTGGGCCCAATAGAACTCGGACCGGGGCATGGCGTCAGCCCTAATCCATGCACAAATCACAGATACGATCCTCGATCAACTCTTTTCGAGACACGTACCGTGTTTCCGCAAGGATCTAGCAAGGTGGTCCAACGCTTGGATTGCGGAACCTGGAATCAAACGGACAGCACGATTTGGTTATAGACGGTAGAACGACGACTCTACAGAGGTAAATACACTAATGGATAGGTCGGTAGAACAATCTTCGATAAGACGCAAGATGATTTGGATTGCGGAACCTAGAATCAACCGGACGACACGATTTAATTATAGGCGGTAGAACAACTACTCCACAGAGGTGATTACTCTAATGGATACACCTCGAACAACTCGTTTCGAGACACGTATCACGTTTGCCCAAGGATCTAGCGAGGTGGTCCAAAGATTGGATTGCGGAACCTACAATCAAACGGACGACACGATTTGATTGTAGGCGGTAGAATGACGACTCCACAGAGGTAATTACTCTATTGGATAGGTCGGTAGAACCATCTTTGACAAGACGCAAGATTGCACACAACCCTTGCCAAGGCAAGTAAAAAAACTCGAATCTCTCTTAACAAGAAGAATCGAAATTAATCAAACTTTATTGATCCAACTTGTGTCCAAAACCCTGACAAAGCAAGCCCTTTTATAGGCTAGAGGTTACTAAAACCCTAAAAGAGCAGTCGGCCATCTTGGTGCCAAGATGGGCTGGCCCAGGCTTCTACTACGCTGTTACTCCAACCCTAAGCAACATTAAGGCCTAAAGACCCAAATCGGCCCTATCACTTGGAGGCCCGCTTGACTCTCCATGGATTTGGATCATGGTATAGATGATTTGCTTGTCTCCTTCTAGGCCTTCAATATCCCTATGGACTCCATGTTAGTCTTGGACCATTCGAACAAGGCCTTGGAACGATTCCTTGAAGTGCTTGGCTCGTGCACGTGTGACTGGGCCCAATGGAACTCGGACCGGGGCATGGCGTCGGCCCCGATCCTTGCACAAATCACTGATACGGTCCTCGATAAACTATTTTCGAGACACGTAGCGTGTTTGCGCAACGATCTAGCAAGGTGGTCCAACGCTTGGATTGCGGAACCTGGAATCAAACGGACAACATGATTTGTTTATAGAAGGTAGAACGACGACTCTACAGAGGTGAATATACTAATGGATAGGTCGGTAGAACAATCTTCGACGACACGCAAGATGATTTGGATTGCGGAACCTAGAATCAAACGGACGACACGATGACTACTCCACAGAGGTGATTACTCTAATGGATACACCTCGAACAACTCGTTTCGAGACACGTATCACGTTTGCCCAAGGATCTAGCGAGGTGGTCCAAAGATTGGATTGCGGAACCTACAATCAAACGGACGACACGATTTGATTGTAGGCGGTAGAATGATGACTCCACAGAGGTAATTACTCTATTGGATAGGTCGGTAGAACCATCTTTGACAAGACGCAAGATTGCACACAACCCTTGCCAAGGCAAGTAAAAAAACTCGAATCTCTCTTAACAAGAAGAATCGAAATTAATCAAACTTTATTGATCCAACTTGTGTCCAAAACCCTGACAAAGCAAGCCCTTTTATAGGCTAGAGGTTACTAAAACCCTAAAAGAGCAGTCGGCCATCTTGGTGCCAAGATGGGCTGGCCCAGGCTTCTACTACGCTGTTACTCCAACCCTAAGCAACATTAAGGCCTAAAGACCCAAATCGGCCCTATCACTTGGAGGCCCGCTTGACTCTCCATGGATTTGGATCATGGTATAGATGATTTGCTTGTCTCCTTCTAGGCCTTCAATATCCCTATGGACTCCATGTTAGTCTTGGACCATTCGAACAAGGCCTTGGAACGATTCCTTGAAGTGCTTGGCTCGTGCACGTGTGACTGGGCCCAATGGAACTCGGACCGGGGCATGGCGTCGGCCCCGATCCTTGCACAAATCACTGATACGGTCCTCGATAAACTATTTTCGAGACACGTAGCGTGTTTGCGCAACGATCTAGCAAGGTGGTCCAACGCTTGGATTGCGGAACCTGGAATCAAACGGACAACATGATTTGTTTATAGAAGGTAGAACGACGACTCTACAGAGGTGAATACACTAATGGATAGGTCGGTAGAACAATCTTCGACGACACGCAAGATGATTTGGATTGCGGAACCTAGAATCAAACGGACGACACGATGACTACTCCACAGAGGTGATTACTCTAATGGATACACCTCGAATAACTCGTTTCGAGACACGTAGCACGTTTGCCCTGGGATCTAGCGAAGTGGTCCAAAACTTGGAATGCGGAACCTAGAATCAAACGGACGACACGATTTGATTGTAGGCGGTAAACCAACGACTCCACAGAGGTGATAACACTATTGGATAGGTCGGTAGAACCATCTATGACGAGACGCAAGATTGGTCACAACCCTTGCCAAGGCAAGTAAAAAGGCTCGAATCTCTCTTAACAAGAAGAATCGACATTAATCAGATTTTATTGATCCAACTTGTGTCCAAAACCCTGTCAAAGCAAGCCCTTTTATCGGCTAGGGGTTACTAAAACCCTAAGGAACCTAGCACGGTGGTCCAACGCTTGGATTGCGGAACCTGGAATCAAACGGACAACACGATTTGATTATAGACAGTAGAACGATGACTCTAAAGAGGTGATTGCTCTAATGGATAGGTCGGTAGAACAATCTTGGACGAGACGCGAGATAATTTGGATTGCGGAACCTAGAATCAAACGGACGACACGATTTAATTATAGGCGGTAGAACGACTACTCCACTGAGGTGATTACTCTAATGGATAAATCTCGAACAACTCGTTTCGAGACACGTAGCACAATTGCCCAAGGATCTAGCGAGATGGTCCAAAGCTTGGAATGCGGAACCTAGAATCAAACGGACGACACGATTTGATTGTTGGCGGTAGAACGACGACTCCACAGAGGTAATTACTCTATTGGATAGGTCGGTATAACCATCTACGAGAAGACGCAAGATTGCACACAACCATTGCCAAGGCAAGTAAAAAGGCTCGAATCTCTCTTAACAAGAAGAATCGAAATTAATCAAACTTTGTTGATCCAACTTGTGTCCAAAACCCTGACAAAGCAAGCCCTTGTATAGGCTAGAGGTTACTAAAACCCTAAAAGAGCAGTCGGTCATCTTGGTGTCAAGATGGGCCGTCCCAGGCTTCTACTACGCTGTTACTCCAACCCTAAGCAACATTAAGGCCTAAAGACCCTACTCGGCCCAATCACTTGGAGGCCCGCTTGACTCTCCATAGGCTTGGATCATAGTATAGATGATTTGCTTGTCTCCTTCATGGCCTTCAATATCCCTATGGACTCCATGTTAGTCTTGGACCATTCGAACAAGGCCTTGGAACGATTCCTTGAAGTGCTTGGCTCGTGCACGTGTGACCAGGCCCAATGGAACTCGGACCGGGGCATGGCGTCGGCCCTGATCCTTGCACAAATCACTGATACGGTTCTCGATAAACTATTTTCGAGACACGTAGCGTGCTTGCGCAACGATCTAGCAAGGTGGTCCAACGCTTGGATTGCGGAACCTGGAATCAAACGGACAGCATGATTTGTTTATAGACGGTAGAACGACGACTCTACAGAGGGGAATACACTAATGGATAGGTCGGTAGAACAATCTTCGACGAGACGCAAGATGATTTGGATTGCGGAACCTAGAATCAAACGGACGACACGATGACTACTCAACAGAGGTGATTACACTAATGGATACACCTCGAACAACTCGTTTCGAGACACGTAGCACATTTGCCCTGGGATCTAGCGAGGTGGTCCAAAGCTTGGAATGCGGAACCTAGAATCAAACGGACGACACGATTTGATTGTAGGCGGTAAACCAACGACTCCGCAGAGGTGATTACATTATTGGATAGGTCGGTAGAATCATCTATGACGAGACGCAAGATTGGTCACAACCCTTGCCAAGGCAAGTAAAAAGGCTCGAATCTCTCTTAACAAGAAGAATCGACATTAATCAGACTTTATTGATCCAACTTGTGTCCAACACCCTGTCAAAGCAAGCCCTTTTATCGGCTAGGGGTTACTAAAACCCTAAGGAACCTAGCACGGTGCTCCAACGCTTGGATTGCGGAACCTGGAATCAAACGGACAACACGATTTGATTATAGACAGCAGAACGATGACTCTAAAGAGGTGATTGCTCTAATGGATAGCTCGGTAGAACAATCTTGGACGAGACGCGAGATGATTTGGATTACGGAACCTAGAATCAAACGGACGACACGATTTAATTATAGGCGGTAGAAAGACTACTCCACTGAGGTGATTACTCTAATGGATAAACCTCGAACATCTCGTTTCGAGACACGTAGCACGTTTGCCCAAGGTTCTAGCGAGGTGGTCCAAAGCTTGGAATGCGGAACCTAGAATCAAACGGACGACACGATTTGATTTTAGGCGGAAGAACGATGACTCCACAGAGGTAATTACTCTATTGGATAGGTCGTTAGAACCATCTACGACAAGACGCAAGATAGCACACAACCATTGCCAAGGCAAGTAAAAAGGCTCGAATCTCTCTTAACAAGAAGAATCGAAATTAATCAAACTTTATTGATCCAACTTGTGTCCAAAACCCTGACAAAGCAAGCCCTTCTATAGGCTAGAGGTTACTAAAACCCTAAAAGAGCAGTCGGCCATCTTGGTGTCAAGATGGGCCGGCCCAGGCTTCTACTACGCTGTTACTCCAACCCTAAGCAACATTAAGGCGTAAAGACCCTACACGGCCCAATCACTTGGAGGCCCGCTTGACTCTCCATAGGCTTGGATCATAGTATAGATGATTTGCTTGTCTCCTTCTAGGCCTTCAATATCCCTATGGACTCCATGTTAGTCTTGGACCATTCGAACAAAGCCTTGGAACGATTCCTTGAAGTGCTTGGCTCGTGCACGTGTGACTGGTCCCAATGGAACTTGGACCGGGGCATGGCGTCAGCCCTAATCCATGCACAAATCACAGATTCGATCCTCGATCAACTCTTTTCGAGACACGTACCGTGTTTGCGCAAGGATCTAGCAAGGTGGTCCAACGCTTGGATTGCGGAACCTGGAATCAAACGGACAGCACGATTTGGTTATAGACGGTAGAACGACGACTCTACAGAGGTGAATACACTAATGGATAGGTCGGTAGAACAATCTTCGACGAGACGCAAGATGATTTGGATTGCGGAACCTAGAATCAAACGGACGACACGATTTAATTATAGGCGGTAGAACGACTACTCCACAGAGGTGATAACTCTAATGGATAAACCTCGAACAACTCGTTTCGAAACACGTAGCACGTTTGCCCAAGGATCTAGCGAGGTGGTCCAAAGCTTGGAATGCGGAACCTAGAATCAAACGGACGACACGATTTGATTGTAGGCGGTAGAACGACGACTCCACAGAGGTAATTACTCTATTGGATAGGTCGGTAGAACCATCTACGACACGACGCAAGATTGCACACAACCATTTCCAAGGCAAGTAAAAGGGCTAGAATCTCTCTTAACAAGAAGAATCGAAATTAATCAGACTTTATTGATCCAACTTGTGTCCAAAACCCTGTCAAAGCAAGCCCTTTTATCGGCTAGAGGTTACTAAAACCCTAAGGAACCTAGCACGGTGCTCCAACGCTTGGATTGCGGAACCTGGAATCAAACGGACAACACGATTTGATTATAGACAGTAGAACGATGACTCTAAAGAGGTGATTGCTCTAATGGATAGGTCGGTAGAACAATCTTGGACGAGACGCGAGATAATTTGGATTGCGGAACCTAGAATCAAACGGACGTCACGATTTAATTATAGGCGGTAGAACGACTACTCCACTGAGGTGATTACTCTAATGGATAAATCTCGAACAACTCGTTTCGAGACACGTAGCACAATTGCCCAAGGATCTAGCGAGATGGTCCAAAGCTTGGAATGCGGAACCTAGAATCAAACGGACGACACGATTTGATTGTTGGCGGAAGAACGACGACTCCACAGAGGTAATTACTCTATTGGATAGGTCGGTATAACCATCTACGACAAGACGCAAGATAGCACACAACCATTGCCAAGGCAAGTAAAAAGGCTCGAATCTCTCTTAACAAGAAGAATCGAAATTAATCAAACTTTATTGATCCAACTTGTGTCCAAAACCCTGACAAAGCAAGCCGTTCTATAGGCTAGAGGTTACTAAAACCCTAAAAGAGCAGTCGGCCATCTTGGTGTCAAGATGGGCCGGCCCAGGCTTCTACTACGCTGTTACTCCAACCCTAAGCAACATTAAGGCGTAAAGACCCTACACGGCCCAATCACTTGGAGGCCCGCTTGACTCTCCATAGGCTTGGATCATAGTATAGATGATTTGCTTGTCTCCTTCTAGGCCTTCAATATCCCTATGGACTCCATGTTAGTCTTGGACCATTCGAACAAAGCCTTGGAACGATTCCTTGAAGTGCTTGGCTCGTGCACGTGTGACTGGGCCCAATGGAACTCGGACCGGGGCATGGCGTCAGCCCTAATCCATGCACAAATCACAGATTCGATCCTCGATCAACTCTTTTCGAGACACGTACCGTGTTTGCGCAAGGATCTAGCAAGGTGGTCCAACGCTTGGATTGCGGAACCTGGAATCAAACGGACAGCACGATTTGGTTATAGACGGTAGAACGACGACTCTACAGAGGTGAATACACTAATCGATAGGTCGGTAGAACAATCTTCGACGAGACGCAAGATGATTTGGATTGCGGAACCTAGAATCAAACGGACGACACGATTTAATTATAGGCGGTAGAACGACTACTCCACAGAGGTGATTACTCTAATGGATAAACCTCGAACAACTCGTTTCGAAACACGTAGCACGTTTGCCCAAGGATCTAGCGAGGTGGTCCAAAGCTTGGAATGCGGAACCTAGAATCAAACGGACGACACGATTTGATTGTAGGCGGTAGAACGACGACTCCACAGAGGTAATTACTCTATTGGATAGGTCGGTAGAACCATCTACGACACGACGCAAGATTGCACACAACCATTTCTAAGGCAAGTAAAAGGGCTAGAATCTCTCTTCACAAGAAGAATCGAAATTAATCAGACTTTATTGATCCAACTTGTGTCCAAAACCCTGTCAAAGCAAGCCCTTTTATCGGCTAGAGGTTACTAAAACCCTAAGGAACCTAGCACGGTGGTCCAACGCTTGGATTGCGGAACCTGGAATCAAACGGACAACACGATTTGATTATAGACAGTAGAACGATGACTCTAAAGAGGTGATTGCTCTAATGGATAGGTCGGTAGAACAATCTTGGACGAGACGCGAGATAATTTGGATTGCGGAACCTAGAATCAAACGGACGACACGATTTAATTATAGGCGGTAGAACGACTACTCCACTGAGGTGATTACTCTAATGGATAAATCTCGAACAACTCGTTTCGAGACACGTAGCACAATTGCCCAAGGATCTAGCGAGATGGTCCAAAGCTTGGAATGCGGAACCTAGAATCAAACGGACGACACGATTTGATTGTTGGCGGAAGAACGACGACTCCACAGAGGTAATTACTCTATTGGATAGGTCGGTATAACCATCTACGACAAGACGCAAGATAGCACACAACCATTGCCAAGGCAAGTAAAAAGGCTCGAATCTCTCTTAACAAGAAGAATCGAAATTAATCAAACTTTATTGATCCAACTTGTGTCCAAAACCCTGACAAAGCAAGCCGTTCTATAGGCTAGAGGTTACTAAAACCCTAAAAGAGCAGTCGGCCATCTTGGTGTCAAGATGGGCCGGCCCAGGCTTCTACTACGCTGTTACTCCAACCCTAAGCAACATTAAGGCATAAAGACCCTACACGGCCCAATCACTTGGAGGCCCGCTTGACTCTCCATAGGCTTGGATCATAGTATAGATGATTTGCTTGTCTCCTTCTAGGCCTTCAATATCCCTATGGACTCCATGTTAGTCTTGGACCATTCGAACAAAGCCTTGGAACGATTCCTTGAAGTGCTTGGCTCGTGCACGTGTGACTGGGCCCAATGGAACTCGGACCGGGGCATGGCGTCAGCCCTAATCCATGCACAAATCACAGATACGATCCTCGATCAACTCTTTTCGAGACACGTACCGTGTTTGCGCAAGGATCTAGCAAGGTGGTCCAACGCTTGGATTGCGGAACCTGGAATCAAACGGACAGCACGATTTGGTTATAGACGGTAGAACGACGACTCTACAGAGGTGAATACACTAATGGATAGGTCGGTAGAACAATCTTCGACGAGACGCAAGATGATTTGGATTGCGGAACCTAGAATCAAACGGACGACACGATTTAATTATAGGCGGTAGAACGACTACTCCACAGAGGTGATTTCTCTAATGGATAAACCTCGAACAACTCGTTTCGAAACACGTAGCATGTTTGCCCAAGGATCTAGCGAGGTGGTCCAAAGCTTGGAATGCGGAACCTAGAATCAAACGGACGGCACGATTTGATTGTAGGCGGTAGAACGACGACTCCACAGAGGTAATTACTCTATTGGATAGGTCGGTAGAACCATCTACGACACGACGCAAGATTGCACACAACCATTTCCAAGGCAAGTAAAAGGGCTAGAATCTCTCTTAACAAGAAGAATCGAAATTAATCAGACTTTATTGATCCAACTTGTGTCCAAAACCCTGTCAAAGCAAGCCCTTTTATCGGCTAGAGGTTACTAAAACCCTAAGGAACCTAGCACGGTGGTCGAACGCTTGGATTGCGGAACCTGGAATCAAACGGACAACACGATTTGATTATAGACAGTAGAACGATGACTCTAAAGAGCTGATTACTCTAATGGATAGGTCGGTAGAACAATCTTGGACGAGACGCGAGATGATTTGGATTGCGGAACCTAGAATCAAACGGACGACACGATTTAATTATAGGCGGTAGAACGACTACTCCACTGAGGTGATTACTCTAATGGATAACCTCGAACAACTCGTTTCGAGACACGTAGCACGATTGCCCAAGGATCTAGCGAGGTGGTCCAAAGCTTGGAATGCGGAACCTAGAATCAAACGGACGACACGATTTGATTGTAGGCGGTAGAACGACGACTACACAGAGGTAATTACTCTATTGGATAGGTCGGTATAACCATCTACGACAAGACGCAAGATTGCACACAACCATTGCCAAGGCAAGTAAAAAGGCTCGAATCTCTCTTAACAAGAAGAATCGAAATTAATCAAACTTTGTTGATCCAACTTGTGTCCAAAACCCTGACAAAGCAAGCCCTTGTATAGGCTAGAGGTTACTAAAACCCTAAAAGAGCAGTCGGCCATCTTGGTGTCAAGATGGGCCGTCCCAGGCTTCTACTACGCTGTTACTCCAACCCTAAGCAACATTAAGGCCTAAAGACCCTACTCGGCCCAATCACTTGGAGGCCCGCTTGACTCTCCATAGGCTTGGATCATAGTATAGATGATTTGCTTGTCTCCTTCAAGGCCTTCAATATCCCTATGGACTCCATGTTAGTCTTGGACCATTTGAACAAGGCCTTGGAACGATTCCTTGAAGTGCTTGGCTCGTGCACGTGTGACCAGGCCCAATGGAACTCGGACCGGGGCATGGCGTCGGCCCTGATCCTTGCACAAATCACTGATACGGTTCTCGATAAACTATTTTCGAGACACGTAGCGTGCTTGCGCAACGATCTAGCAAGGTGGTCCAACGCTTGGATTGCGGAACCTGGAATCAAACGGACAGCATGATTTGTTTATAGACGGTAGAACGACGACTCTACAGAGGGGAATACACTAATGGATAGGTCGGTAGAACAATCTTCGACGAGACGCAAGATGATTTGGATTGCGGAACCTAGAATCAAACGGACGACACGATGACTACTCAACAGAGGTGATTACACTAATGGATACACCTCGAACAACTCGTTTCGAGACACGTAGCACGTTTGCCCTGGGATCTAGCGAGGTGGTCTAAAGCTTGGAATGCGGAACCTAGAATCAAACGGACGACACGATTTGATTGTAGGCGGTAAACCAACGACTCCGCAGAGGTGATTACATTATTGGATAGGTCGGTAGAATCATCTATGACGAGACGCAAGATTGGTCACAACCCTTGCCAAGGCAAGTAAAAAGGCTCGAATCTCTCTTAACAAGAAGAATCGACATTAATCAGACTTTATTGATCCAACTTGTGTCCAACACCCTGTCAAAGCAAGCCCTTTTATCGGCTAGGGGTTACTAAAACCCTAAGGAACCTAGCACGGTGCTCCAACGCTTGGATTGCGGAACCTGGAATCAAACGGACAACACGATTTGATTATAGACAGCAGAACGATGACTCTAAAGAGGTGATTGCTCTAATGGATAGCTCGGTAGAACAATCTTGGACGAGACGCGAGATGATTTGGATTACGGAACCTAGAATCAAACGGACGACACGATTTAATTATAGGCGGTAGAAAGACTACTCCACTGAGGTGATTACTCTAATGGATAAACCTCGAACATCTCGTTTCGAGACACGTAGCACGTTTGCCCAAGGTTCTAGCGAGGTGGTCCAAAGCTTGGAATGCGGAACCTAGAATCAAACGGACGACACGATTTGATTTTAGGCGGAAGAACGATGACTCCACAGAGGTAATTACTCTATTGGATAGGTCGGTATAACCATCTACGACAAGACGCAAGATAGCACACAACCATTGCCAAGGCAAGTAAAAAGGCTCGAATCTCTCTTAACAAGAAGAATCGAAATTAATCAAACTTTATTGATCCAACTTGTGTCCAAAACCCTGACAAAGCAAGCCCTTCTATAGGCTAGAGGTTACTAAAACCCTAAAAGAGCAGTCGGCCATCTTGGTGTCAAGATGGGCCGGCCCAGGCTTCTACTACGCTGTTACTCCAACCCTAAGCAACATTAAGGCGTAAAGACCCTACACGGCCCAATCACTTGGAGGCCCGCTTGACTCTCCATAGGCTTGGATCATAGTATAGATGATTTTCTTATCTCCTTCTAGGCCTTCAATATCCCTATGGACTCCATGTTAGTCTTGGACCATTCGAACAAAGCCTTGGAACGATTCCTTGAAGTGCTTGGCTCGTGCACGTGTGACTGGGCCCAATGGAACTCGGACCGGGGCATGGCGTCAGCCCTAATCCATGCACAAATCACAGATTCGATCCTCGATCAACTCTTTTCGAGACACGTACCGTGTTTGCGCAAGGATCTAGCAAGGTGGTCCAACGCTTGGATTGCGGAACCTGGAATCAAACAGACAGCACGATTTGGTTATAGACGGTAGAACGACGACTCTACAGAGGTGAATACACTAATGGATAGGTCGGTAGAACAATCTTCGACGAGACGCAAGATGATTTGGATTGCGGAACCTAGAATCAAACGGACGACACGATTTAATTATAGGCGGTAGAACGACTACTCCACAGAGGTGATTACTCCAATGGATAAACCTCGAACAACTCGTTTCGAAACACGTAGCACGTTTGCCCAAGGATCTAGCGAGGTGGTCCAAAGCTTGGAATGCGGAACCTAGAATCAAACGGACGACACGATTTGATTGTAGGCGGTAGAACGACGACTCCACAGAGGTAATTACTCTATTGGATAGGTCGGTAGAACCATCTACGACACGACGCAAGATTGCACACAACCATTTCCAAGGCAAGTAAAAGGGCTAGAATCTCTCTTAACAAGAAGAATCGAAATTAATCAGACTTTATTGATCCAACTTGTGTCCAAAACCCTGTCAAAGCAAGCCCTTTTATCGGCTAGAGGTTACTAAAACCCTAAGGAACCTAGCACGGTGGTCCAACGCTTGGATTGCGGAACCTGGAATCAAACGGACAACACGATTTGATTATAGACAGTAGAACGATGACTCTAAAGAGGTGATTGCTCTAATGGATAGGTCGGTAGAACAATCTTGGACGAGACGCGAGATAATTTGGATTGCGGAACCTAGAATCAAACGGACGACACGATTTAATTATAGGCGGTAGAACGACTACTCCACTGAGGTGATTACTCTAATGGATAAATCTCGAACAACTCGTTTCGAGACACGTAGCACAATTGCCCAAGGATCTAGCGAGATGGTCCAAAGCTTGGAATGCGGAACCTAGAATCAAACGGACGACACGATTTGATTGTTGGCGGAAGAACGACGACTCCACAGAGGTAATTACTCTATTGGATAGGTCGGTATAACCATCTACGACAAGACGCAAGATAGCACACAACCATTGCCAAGGCAAGTAAAAAGGCTCGAATCTCTCTTAACAAGAAGAATCGAAATTAATCAAACTTTATTGATCCAACTTGTGTCCAAAACCCTGACAAAGCAAGCCGTTCTATAGGCTAGAGGTTACTAAAACCCTAAAAGAGCAGTCGGCCATCTTGGTGTCAAGATGGGCCGGCCCAGGCTTCTACTACGCTGTTACTCCAACCCTAAGCAACATTAAGGCATAAAGACCCTACACGGCCCAATCACTTGGAGGCCCGCTTGACTCTCCATAGGCTTGGATCATAGTATAGATGATTTGCTTGTCTCCTTCTAGGCCTTCAATATCCCTATGGACTCCATGTTAGTCTTGGACCATTCGAACAAAGCCTTGGAACGATTCCTTGAAGTGCTTGGCTCGTGCACGTGTGACTGGGCCCAATGGAACTCGGACCGGGGCATGGCGTCAGCCCTAATCCATGCACAAATCACAGATACGATCCTCGATCAACTCTTTTCGAGACACGTACCGTGTTTGCGCAAGGATCTAGCAAGGTGGTCCAACGCTTGGATTGCGGAACCTGGAATCAAACGGACAGCACGATTTGGTTATAGACGGTAGAACGACGACTCTACAGAGGTGAACACACTAATGGATAGGTCGGTAGAACAATCTTCGACGAGACGCAAGATGATTTGGATTGCGGAACCTAGAATCAAACGGACGACACGATTTAATTATAGGCGGTAGAAAGACTACTCCACTGAGGTGATTACTCTAATGGATAAACCTCGAACATCTCGTTTCGAGACACGTAGCACGTTTGCCCAAGGTTCTAGCGAGGTGGTCCAAAGCTTGGAATGCGGAACCTAGAATCAAACGGACGACACGATTTGATTTTAGGCGGAAGAACGATGACTCCACAGAGGTAATTACTCTATTGGATAGGTCGGTATAACCATCTACGACAAGACGCAAGATAGCACACAACCATTGCCAAGGCAAGTAAAAAGGCTCGAATCTCTCTTAACAAGAAGAATCGAAATTAATCAAACTTTATTGATCCAACTTGTGTCCAAAACCCTGACAAAGCAAGCCCTTCTATAGGCTAGAGGTTACTAAAACCCTAAAAGAGCAGTCGGCCATCTTGGTGTCAAGATGGGCCGGCCCAGGCTTCTACTACGCTGTTACTCCAACCCTAAGCAACATTAAGGCGTAAAGACCCTACACGGCCCAATCACTTGGAGGCCCGCTTGACTCTCCATAGGCTTGGATCATAGTATAGATGATTTGCTTATCTCCTTCTAGGCCTTCAATATCCCTATGGACTCCATGTTAGTCTTGGACCATTCGAACAAAGCCTTGGAACGATTCCTTGAAGTGCTTGGCTCGTGCACGTGTGACTGGGCCCAATGGAACTCGGACCGGGGCATGGCGTCAGCCCTAATCCATGCACAAATCACAGATTCGATCCTCGATCAACTCTTTTCGAGACACGTACCGTGTTTGCGCAAGGATCTAGCAAGGTGGTCCAACGCTTGGATTGCGGAACCTGGAATCAAACAGACAGCACGATTTGGTTATAGACGGTAGAACGACGACTCTACAGAGGTGAATACACTAATGGATAGGTCGGTAGAACAATCTTCGACGAGACGCAAGATGATTTGGATTGCGGAACCTAGAATCAAACGGACGACACGATTTAATTATAGGCGGTAGAACGACTACTCCACAGAGGTGATTACTCTAATGGATAAACCTCGAACAACTCGTTTCGAAACACGTAGCACGTTTGCCCAAGGATCTAGCGAGGTGGTCCAAAGCTTGGAATGCGGAACCTAGAATCAAACGGACGACACGATTTGATTGTAGGCGGTAGAACGACGACTCCACAGAGGTAATTACTCTATTGGATAGGTCGGTAGAACCATCTACGACACGACGCAAGATTGCACACAACCATTTCCAAGGCAAGTAAAAGGGCTAGAATCTCTCTTAACAAGAAGAATCGAAATTAATCAGACTTTATTGATCCAACTTGTGTCCAAAACCCTGTCAAAGCAAGCCCTTTTATCGGCTAGAGGTTACTAAAACCCTAAGGAACCTAGCACGGTGGTCCAACGCTTGGATTGCGGAACCTGGAATCAAACGGACAACACGATTTGATTATAGACAGTAGAACGATGACTCTAAAGAGGTGATTGCTCTAATGGATAGGTCGGTAGAACAATCTTGGACGAGACGCGAGATAATTTGGATTGCGGAACCTAGAATCAAACGGACGACACGATTTAATTATAGGCGGTAGAACGACTACTCCACTGAGGTGATTACTCTAATGGATAAATCTCGAACAACTCGTTTCGAGACACGTAGCACAATTGCCCAAGGATCTAGCGAGATGGTCCAAAGCTTGGAATGCGGAACCTAGAATCAAACGGACGACACGATTTGATTGTTGGCGGAAGAACGACGACTCCACAGAGGTAATTACTCTATTGGATAGGTCGGTATAACCATCTACGACAAGACGCAAGATAGCACACAACCATTGCCAAGGCAAGTAAAAAGGCTCGAATCTCTCTTAACAAGAAGAATCGAAATTAATCAAACTTTATTGATCCAACTTGTGTCCAAAACCCTGACAAAGCAAGCCGTTCTATAGGCTAGAGGTTACTAAAACCCTAAAAGAGCAGTCGGCCATCTTGGTGTCAAGATGGGCCGGCCCAGGCTTCTACTACGCTGTTACTCCAACCCTAAGCAACATTAAGGCATAAAGACCCTACACGGCCCAATCACTTGGAGGCCCGCTTGACTCTCCATAGGCTTGGATCATAGTATAGATGATTTGCTTGTCTCCTTCTAGGCCTTCAATATCCCTATGGACTCCATGTTAGTCTTGGACCATTCGAACAAAGCCTTGGAACGATTCCTTGAAGTGCTTGGCTCGTGCACGTGTGACTGGGCCCAATGGAACTCGGACCGGGGCATGGCGTCAGCCCTAATCCATGCACAAATCACAGATACGATCCTCGATCAACTCTTTTCGAGACACGTACCGTGTTTGCGCAAGGATCTAGCAAGGTGGTCCAACGCTTGGATTGCGGAACCTGGAATCAAACGGACAGCACGATTTGGTTATAGACGGTAGAACGACGACTCTACAGAGGTGAATACACTAATGGATAGGTCGGTAGAACAATCTTCGACGAGACGCAAGATGATTTGGATTGCGGAACCTAGAATCAAACGGACGACACGATTTAATTATAGGCGGTAGAACGACTACTCCACAGAGGTGATTTCTCTAATGGATAAACCTCGAACAACTCGTTTCGAAACACGTAGCATGTTTGCCCAAGGATCTAGCGAGGTGGTCCAAAGCTTGGAATGCGGAACCTAGAATCAAACGGACGGCACGATTTGATTGTAGGCGGTAGAACGACGACTCCACAGAGGTAATTACTCTATTGGATAGGTCGGTAGAACCATCTACGACACGACGCAAGATTGCACACAACCATTTCCAAGGCAAGTAAAAGGGCTAGAATCTCTCTTAACAAGAAGAATCGAAATTAATCAGACTTTATTGATCCAACTTGTGTCCAAAACCCTGTCAAAGCAAGCCCTTTTATCGGCTAGAGGTTACTAAAACCCTAAGGAACCTAGCACGGTGGTCGAACGCTTGGATTGCGGAACCTGGAATCAAACGGACAACACGATTTGATTATAGACAGTAGAACGATGACTCTAAAGAGGTGATTACTCTAATGGATAGGTCGGTAGAACAATCTTGGACGAGACGCGAGATGATTTGGATTGCGGAACCTAGAATCAAACGGACGACACGATTTAATTATAGGCGGTAGAACGACTACTCCACTGAGGTGATTACTCTAATGGATAACCTCGAACAACTCGTTTCGAGACACGTAGCACGTTTGCCCAAGGATCTAGCGAGGTGGTCCAAAGCTTGGAATGCGGAACCTAGAATCAAACGGACGACACGATTTGATTGTAGGCGGTAGAACGACGACTCCACAGAGGTAATTACTCTATTGGATAGGTCGGTATAACCATCTACGACAAGACGCAAGATTGCACACAACCATTGCCAAGGCAAGTAAAAAGGCTCGAATCTCTCTTAACAAGAAGAATCGAAATTAATCAAACTTTATTGATCCAACTTGTGTCCAAAACCCTGACAAAGCAAGCCCTTCTATAGGCTAGAGGTTACTAAAACCCTAAAAGAGCAGTCGGCCATCTTGGTGTCAAGATGGGCCGGCCCAGGCTTCTACTATGCTGTTACTCCAACCCTAAGCAACATTAAGGCCTAAAGACCCTACTCGGCCCAATCACTTGGAGGCCCGCTTGACTCTCCATAAGCTTGGATCATAGTATAGATGATTTGCTTGTCTCCTTCTAGGCCTTCAATGTCCCTATGGACTCCATGTTAGTCTTGGACAATTCGAACAAGGCCTTGGAAGGATTCCTTGAAGTGCTTGGCTCGTGCACGTGTGACTAGGCCCAATGGAACTCTGACCGGGGCATGGCGTCAGCCCTGATCCATGCACAAATCACAGATACGATCCTCGATCAACTCTTTTCGAGACACGTACCATGTTTGCGCAAGGATCTAGCAAGGTGGTCCAACGCTTGGATTGCGGAACCTGGAATTAAACGGACAGCACGATTTGGTTATAGACGGTAGAACGACGACTCTACAGAGGTGAATACACTAATGGATAGGTTGGTAGAACAATCTTCGACGAGACGCAAGATGATTTGGATTGCGGAACCTAGAATCAAACGGACGACACGATTTAATTATAGGCGGTAGAACGACTACTCCACAGAGGTGATTACTCTAATGGATAAACCTCGAACAACTCGTTTCGAAACACGTAGCACGTTTGCCCAAGGATCTAGCGAGATGGTTCAAAGCTTGGAATGCGGAACCTAGAATCAAACGGACGACACGATTTGATTGCTGGCGGTAGAACGACGACTCCACAGAGATAATTACTCTATTGGATAGGTCGGTATAACCATCTACGACAAGACGCAAGATTGCACACAACCATTGCCAAGGCAAGTAAAAAGGCTCGAATCTCTCTTAACAAGAAGAATCGAAATTAATCAAACTTTATTGATCCAACTTGTGTCCAAAACCCTGACAAAGCAAGCCCTTTTATAGGCCAGAGGTTACTAAAACCCTAAAAGAGCAGTCGGCCATCTTGGTGCCAAGATGGGCTGGCCCAGGCTTCTACTACGCTGTTACTCCAACCCTAAGCAACATTAAGGCGTAAAGACCCTACACGGCCCAATCACTTGGAGGCCCGCTTGACTCTCCATAGGCTTGGATCATAGTATAGATGATTTGCTCGTCTCCTTCTAGGCCTTCAATATCCCTATGGACTCCATGTTAGTCTTGGACGATTCGAACAAAGCCTTGGAACGATTCCTTGAAGTGCTTGGCTCGTGCACGTGTGACTGGGCCCAATGGAACTCGGACCGGGGCATGGCGTCAGCCCTAATCCATGCACAAATCACAGATACGATCCTCGATCAACTCTTTTCGAGACACGTACCGTGTTTGCGCAAGGATCTAGCAAGGTGGTCCAACGCTTGGATTGCGGAACCTGGAATCAAACGGACAGCACGATTTGGTTATAGACGGTAGAACGACGACTCTGCAGAGGTAAATACACTAATGGATAGGTCGGTAGAACAATCTTCGATAAGACGCAAGATGATTTGGATTGCGGAACCTAGAATCAACCGGACGACACGATTTAATTATAGGCGGTAGAACAACTACTCCACAGAGGTGATTACTCTAATGGATACACCTCGAACAACTCGTTTCGAGACACGTATCACGTTTGCCCAAGGATCTAGCGAGGTGGTCCAAAGATTGGATTGCGGAACCTACAATCAAACGGACGACACGATTTGATTGTAGGCGGTAGAATGACGACTCCACAGAGGTAATAACTCTATTGGATAGGTCGGTAGAACCATCTTTGACAAGACGCAAGATTGCACACAACCCTTGCCAAGGCAAGTAAAAAAACTCGAATCTCTCTTAACAAGAAGAATCGAAATTAATCAAACTTTATTGATCCAACTTGTGTCCAAAACCCTGACAAAGCAAGCCCTTTTATAGGCCAGAGGTTACTAAAACCCTAAAAGAGCAGTCGGCCATCTTGGTGCCAAGATGGGCTGGCCCAGGCTTCTACTACGCTGTTACTCCAACCCTAAGCAACATTAAGGCGTAAAGACCCTACACGGCCCAATCACTTGGAGGCCCGCTTGACTCTCCATAGGCTTGGATCATAGTATAGATGATTTGCTCGTCTCCTTCTAGGCCTTCAATATCCCTATGGACTCCATGTTAGTCTTGGACGATTCGAACAAAGCCTTGGAACGATTCCTTGAAGTGCTTGGCTCGTGCACGTGTGACTGGGCCCAATAGAACTCGGACCGGGGCATGGCGTCAGCCCTAATCCATGCACAAATCACAGATACGATCCTCGATCAACTCTTTTCGAGACACGTACCGTGTTTCCGCAAGGATCTAGCAAGGTGGTCCAACGCTTGGATTGCGGAACCTGGAATCAAACGGACAGCACGATTTGGTTATAGACGGTAGAACGACGACTCTACAGAGGTAAATACACTAATGGATAGGTCGGTAGAACAATCTTCGATAAGACGCAAGATGATTTGGATTGCGGAACCTAGAATCAACCGGACGACACGATTTAATTATAGGCGGTAGAACAACTACTCCACAGAGGTGATTACTCTAATGGATACACCTCGAACAACTCGTTTCGAGACACGTATCACGTTTGCCCAAGGATCTAGCGAGGTGGTCCAAAGATTGGATTGCGGAACCTACAATCAAACGGACGACACGATTTGATTGTAGGCGGTAGAATGACGACTCCACAGAGGTAATTACTCTATTGGATAGGTCGGTAGAACCATCTTTGACAAGACGCAAGATTGCACACAACCCTTGCCAAGGCAAGTAAAAAAACTCGAATCTCTCTTAACAAGAAGAATCGAAATTAATCAAACTTTATTGATCCAACTTGTGTCCAAAACCCTGACAAAGCAAGCCCTTTTATAGGCTAGAGGTTACTAAAACCCTAAAAGAGCAGTCGGCCATCTTGGTGCCAAGATGGGCTGGCCCAGGCTTCTACTACGCTGTTACTCCAACCCTAAGCAACATTAAGGCCTAAAGACCCAAATCGGCCCAATCACTTGGAGGCCCGCTTGACTCTCCATGGATTTGGATCATGGTATAGATGATTTGCTTGTCTCCTTCTAGGCCTTCAATATCCCTATGGACTCCATGTTAGTCTTGGACCATTCGAACAAGGCCTTGGAACGATTCCTTGAAGTGCTTGGCTCGTGCACGTGTGACTGGGCCCAATGGAACTCGGACCGGGGCATGGCGTCGGCCCCGATCCTTGCACAAATCACTGATACGGTCCTCGATAAACTATTTTCGAGACACGTAGCGTGTTTGCGCAACGATCTAGCAAGGTGGTCCAACGCTTGGATTGCGGAACCTGGAATCAAACGGACAGCATGATTTGTTTATAGAAGGTAGAACGACGACTCTACAGAGGTGAATACACTAATGGATAGGTCGGTAGAACAATCTTCGACGACATGCAAGATGATTTGGATTGCGGAACCTAGAATCAAACGGACGACACGATGACTACTCCACAGAGGTGATTACTCTAATGGATACACCTCGAATAACTCGTTTCGAGACACGTAGCACGTTTGCCCTGGGATCTAGCGAAGTGGTCCAAAACTTGGAATGCGGAACCTAGAATCAAACGGACGACACGATTTGATTGTAGGCGGTAAACCAACGACTCCACAGAGGTGATTACACTATTGGATAGGTCGGTAGAACCATCTATGACGAGACGCAAGATTGGTCACAACCCTTGCCAAGGCAAGTAAAAAGGCTCGAATCTCTCTTAACAAGAAGAATCGACATTAATCAGATTTTATTGATCCAACTTGTGTCCAAAACCCTGTCAAAGCAAGCCCTTTTATCTGCTAGGGGTTACTAAAACCCTAAGGAACCTAGCACGGTGGTCCAACGCTTGGATTGTGGAACCTGGAATCAAACGGACAACACGATTTGATTATAGACAGTAGAACGATGACTCTAAAGAGGTGATTGCTCTAATGGATAGCTCGGTAGAACAATCTTGTACGAGACGCGAGTTGATTTGGATTGCGGAACCTAGAATCAAACGGACGACACGATTTAATTATAGGCGGTAGAACGACTACTCCACTGAGGTGATTGCTCTAATGGATAAACCTCGAACAACTCGTTTCGAGACATGTAGCACGTTTGCCCAAGGATCTAGCGAGGTGGTCCAAAGCTTGGAATGCGGAACCTAGAATCAAACGGACGACACGATTTGATTGTAGGCGGTAGAACGACGACTCCACAGAGGTAATTACTCTATTGGATAGGTCGGTATAACCATCTACGACAAGACGCAAGATTGCACACAACCATTGCCAAGGCAAGTAAAAAGGCTCGAATCTCTCTTAACAAGAAGAATCGAAATTAATCAAACTTTATTGATCCAACTTGTGTCCAAAACCCTGACAAAGCAAGCCCTTCTATAGGCTAGAGGTTACTAAAACCCTAAAAGAGCAGTCGGCCATCTTGGTGTCAAGATGGGCCGGCCCAGGCTTCTACTATGCTGTTACTCCAACCCTAAGCAACATTAAGGCCTAAAGACCCTACTCGGCCCAATCACTTGGAGGCCCGCTTGACTCTCCATAGGCTTGGATCATAGTATAGATGATTTGCTCGTCTCCTTCTAGGCCTTCAATATCCCTATGGACTCCATGTTAGTCTTGGACGATTCGAACAAGGCCTTGGAAGGATTCCTTGAAGTGCTTGGCTCGTGCACGTGTGACTAGGCCCAATGGAACTCGGACCGGGGCATGGCGTCAGCCCTGATCCATGCACAAATCACAGATACGATCCTCGATCAACTCTTTTCGAGACACGTACCGTGTTTGCGCAAGGATCTAGCAAGGTGGTCCAACGCTTGGATTGCGGAACCTGGAATCAAACGGACAGCACGATTTGGTTATAGACGGTAGAACGACGACTCTACAGAGGTGAATACACTAATGGATAGGTCGGTAGAACAATCTTCGACGAGACGCAAGATGATTTGGATTGCGGAACCTAGAATCAAACGGACGACACGATTTAATTATAGGCGGTAGAACGACTACTCCACAGAGGTGATTACTCTAATGGATAAATCTCGAACAACTCGTTTCGAAACACGTAGCACGTTTGCCCAAGGATCTAGCGAGATGGTCCAAAGCTTGGAATGCGGAACCTAGAATCAAACGGACGACACGATTTGATTGCTGGCGGTAGAACGACGACTCCACAGAGATAATTACTCTATTGGATAGGTCGGTATAACCATCTACGACAAGACGCAAGATTGCACACAACCATTGCCAAGGCAAGTAAAAAGGCTCGAATCTCTCTTAACAAGAAGAATCGAAATTAATCAAACTTTATTGATCCAACTTGTGTCCAAAACCCTGACAAAGCAAGCCCTTTTATAGGCCAGAGGTTACTAAAACCCTAAAAGAGCAGTCGGCCATCTTGGTGCCAAGATGGGCTGGCCCAGGCTTCTACTACGCTGTTACTCCAACCCTAAGCAACATTAAGGCGTAAAGACCCTACACGGCCCAATCACTTGGAGGCCCGCTTGACTCTCCATAGGCTTGGATCATAGTATAGATGATTTGCTCGTCTCCTTCTAGGCCTTCAATATCCCTATGGACTCCATGTTAGTCTTGGACGATTCGAACAAAGCCTTGGAACGATTCCTTGAAGTGCTTGGCTCGTGCACGTGTGACTGGGCCCAATGGAACTCGGACCGGGGCATGGCGTCAGCCCTAATCCATGCACAAATCACAGATACGATCCTCGATCAACTCTTTTCGAGACACGTACCGTGTTTGCGCAAGGATCTAGCAAGGTGGTCCAACGCTTGGATTGCGGAACCTGGAATCAAACGGACAGCACGATTTGGTTATAGACGGTAGAACGACGACTCTGCAGAGGTAAATACACTAATGGATAGGTCGGTAGAACAATCTTCGATAAGACGCAAGATGATTTGGATTGCGGAACCTAGAATCAACCGGACGACACGATTTAATTATAGGCGGTAGAACAACTACTCCACAGAGGTGATTACTCTAATGGATACACCTCGAACAACTCGTTTCGAGACACGTATCACGTTTGCCCAAGGATCTAGCGAGGTGGTCCAAAGATTGGATTGCGGAACCTACAATCAAACGGACGACACGATTTGATTGTAGGCGGTAGAATGACGACTCCACAGAGGTAATAACTCTATTGGATAGGTCGGTAGAACCATCTTTGACAAGACGCAAGATTGCACACAACCCTTGCCAAGGCAAGTAAAAAAACTCGAATCTCTCTTAACAAGAAGAATCGAAATTAATCAAACTTTATTGATCCAACTTGTGTCCAAAACCCTGACAAAGCAAGCCCTTTTATAGGCCAGAGGTTACTAAAACCCTAAAAGAGCAGTCGGCCATCTTGGTGCCAAGATGGGCTGGCCCAGGCTTCTACTACGCTGTTACTCCAACCCTAAGCAACATTAAGGCGTAAAGACCCTACACGGCCCAATCACTTGGAGGCCCGCTTGACTCTCCATAGGCTTGGATCATAGTATAGATGATTTGCTCGTCTCCTTCTAGGCCTTCAATATCCCTATGGACTCCATGTTAGTCTTGGACGATTCGAACAAAGCCTTGGAACGATTCCTTGAAGTGCTTGGCTCGTGCACGTGTGACTGGGCCCAATAGAACTCGGACCGGGGCATGGCGTCAGCCCTAATCCATGCACAAATCACAGATACGATCCTCGATCAACTCTTTTCGAGACACGTACCGTGTTTCCGCAAGGATCTAGCAAGGTGGTCCAACGCTTGGATTGCGGAACCTGGAATCAAACGGACAGCACGATTTGGTTATAGACGGTAGAACGACGACTCTACAGAGGTAAATACACTAATGGATAGGTCGGTAGAACAATCTTCGATAAGACGCAAGATGATTTGGATTGCGGAACCTAGAATCAACCGGACGACACGATTTAATTATAGGCGGTAGAACAACTACTCCACAGAGGTGATTACTCTAATGGATACACCTCGAACAACTCGTTTCGAGACACGTATCACGTTTGCCCAAGGATCTAGCGAGGTGGTCCAAAGATTGGATTGCGGAACCTACAATCAAACGGACGACACGATTTGATTGTAGGCGGTAGAATGACGACTCCACAGAGGTAATTACTCTATTGGATAGGTCGGTAGAACCATCTTTGACAAGACGCAAGATTGCACACAACCCTTGCCAAGGCAAGTAAAAAAACTCGAATCTCTCTTAACAAGAAGAATCGAAATTAATCAAACTTTATTGATCCAACTTGTGTCCAAAACCCTGACAAAGCAAGCCCTTTTATAGGCTAGAGGTTACTAAAACCCTAAAAGAGCAGTCGGCCATCTTGGTGCCAAGATGGGCTGGCCCAGGCTTCTACTACGCTGTTACTCCAACCCTAAGCAACATTAAGGCCTAAAGACCCAAATCGGCCCAATCACTTGGAGGCCCGCTTGACTCTCCATGGATTTGGATCATGGTATAGATGATTTGCTTGTCTCCTTCTAGGCCTTCAATATCCCTATGGACTCCATGTTAGTCTTGGACCATTCGAACAAGGCCTTGGAACGATTCCTTGAAGTGCTTGGCTCGTGCACGTGTGACTGGGCCCAATGGAACTCGGACCGGGGCATGGCGTCGGCCCCGATCCTTGCACAAATCACTGATACGGTCCTCGATAAACTATTTTCGAGACACGTAGCGTGTTTGCGCAACGATCTAGCAAGGTGGTCCAACGCTTGGATTGCGGAACCTGGAATCAAACGGACAGCATGATTTGTTTATAGAAGGTAGAACGACGACTCTACAGAGGTGAATACACTAATGGATAGGTCGGTAGAACAATCTTCGACGACATGCAAGATGATTTGGATTGCGGAACCTAGAATCAAACGGACGACACGATGACTACTCCACAGAGGTGATTACTCTAATGGATACACCTCGAATAACTCGTTTCGAGACACGTAGCACGTTTGCCCTGGGATCTAGCGAAGTGGTCCAAAACTTGGAATGCGGAACCTAGAATCAAACGGACGACACGATTTGATTGTAGGCGGTAAACCAACGACTCCACAGAGGTGATTACACTATTGGATAGGTCGGTAGAACCATCTATGACGAGACGCAAGATTGGTCACAACCCTTGCCAAGGCAAGTAAAAAGGCTCGAATCTCTCTTAACAAGAAGAATCGACATTAATCAGATTTTATTGATCCAACTTGTGTCCAAAACCCTGTCAAAGCAAGCCCTTTTATCTGCTAGGGGTTACTAAAACCCTAAGGAACCTAGCACGGTGGTCCAACGCTTGGATTGTGGAACCTGGAATCAAACGGACAACACGATTTGATTATAGACAGTAGAACGATGACTCTAAAGAGGTGATTGCTCTAATGGATAGCTCGGTAGAACAATCTTGTACGAGACGCGAGTTGATTTGGATTGCGGAACCTAGAATCAAACGGACGACACGATTTAATTATAGGCGGTAGAACGACTACTCCACTGAGGTGATTGCTCTAATGGATAAACCTCGAACAACTCGTTTCGAGACATGTAGCACGTTTGCCCAAGGATCTAGCGAGGTGGTCCAAAGCTTGGAATGCGGAACCTAGAATCAAACGGACGACACGATTTGATTGTAGGCGGTAGAACGACGACTCCACAGAGGTAATTACTCTATTGGATAGGTCGGTATAACCATCTACGACAAGACGCAAGATTGCACACAACCATTGCCAAGGCAAGTAAAAAGGCTCGAATCTCTCTTAACAAGAAGAATCGAAATTAATCAAACTTTATTGATCCAACTTGTGTCCAAAACCCTGACAAAGCAAGCCCTTCTATAGGCTAGAGGTTACTAAAACCCTAAAAGAGCAGTCGGCCATCTTGGTGTCAAGATGGGCCGGCCCAGGCTTCTACTATGCTGTTACTCCAACCCTAAGCAACATTAAGGCCTAAAGACCCTACTCGGCCCAATCACTTGGAGGCCCGCTTGACTCTCCATAGGCTTGGATCATAGTATAGATGATTTGCTCGTCTCCTTCTAGGCCTTCAATATCCCTATGGACTCCATGTTAGTCTTGGACGATTCGAACAAGGCCTTGGAAGGATTCCTTGAAGTGCTTGGCTCGTGCACGTGTGACTAGGCCCAATGGAACTCGGACCGGGGCATGGCGTCAGCCCTGATCCATGCACAAATCACAGATACGATCCTCGATCAACTCTTTTCGAGACACGTACCGTGTTTGCGCAAGGATCTAGCAAGGTGGTCCAACGCTTGGATTGCGGAACCTGGAATCAAACGGACAGCACGATTTGGTTATAGACGGTAGAACGACGACTCTACAGAGGTGAATACACTAATGGATAGGTCGGTAGAACAATCTTCGACGAGACGCAAGATGATTTGGATTGCGGAACCTAGAATCAAACGGACGACACGATTTAATTATAGGCGGTAGAACGACTACTCCACAGAGGTGATTACTCTAATGGATAAATCTCGAACAACTCGTTTCGAAACACGTAGCACGTTTGCCCAAGGATCTAGCGAGATGGTCCAAAGCTTGGAATGCGGAACCTAGAATCAAACGGACGACACGATTTGATTGCTGGCGGTAGAACGACGACTCCACAGAGATAATTACTCTATTGGATAGGTCGGTATAACCATCTACGACAAGACGCAAGATTGCACACAACCATTGCCAAGGCAAGTAAAAAGGCTCGAATCTCTCTTAACAAGAAGAATCGAAATTAATCAAACTTTATTGATCCAACTTGTGTCCAAAACCCTGACAAAGCAAGCCCTTTTATAGGCCAGAGGTTACTAAAACCCTAAAAGAGCAGTCGGCCATCTTGGTGCCAAGATGGGCTGGCCCAGGCTTCTACTACGCTGTTACTCCAACCCTAAGCAACATTAAGGCGTAAAGACCCTACACGGCCCAATCACTTGGAGGCCCGCTTGACTCTCCATAGGCTTGGATCATAGTATAGATGATTTGCTCGTCTCCTTCTAGGCCTTCAATATCCCTATGGACTCCATGTTAGTCTTGGACGATTCGAACAAAGCCTTGGAACGATTCCTTGAAGTGCTTGGCTCGTGCACGTGTGACTGGGCCCAATGGAACTCGGACCGGGGCATGGCGTCAGCCCTAATCCATGCACAAATCACAGATACGATCCTCGATCAACTCTTTTCGAGACACGTACCGTGTTTGCGCAAGGATCTAGCAAGGTGGTCCAACGCTTGGATTGCGGAACCTGGAATCAAACGGACAGCACGATTTGGTTATAGACGGTAGAACGACGACTCTGCAGAGGTAAATACACTAATGGATAGGTCGGTAGAACAATCTTCGATAAGACGCAAGATGATTTGGATTGCGGAACCTAGAATCAACCGGACGACACGATTTAATTATAGGCGGTAGAACAACTACTCCACAGAGGTGATTACTCTAATGGATACACCTCGAACAACTCGTTTCGAGACACGTATCACGTTTGCCCAAGGATCTAGCGAGGTGGTCCAAAGATTGGATTGCGGAACCTACAATCAAACGGACGACACGATTTGATTGTAGGCGGTAGAATGACGACTCCACAGAGGTAATAACTCTATTGGATAGGTCGGTAGAACCATCTTTGACAAGACGCAAGATTGCACACAACCCTTGCCAAGGCAAGTAAAAAAACTCGAATCTCTCTTAACAAGAAGAATCGAAATTAATCAAACTTTATTGATCCAACTTGTGTCCAAAACCCTGACAAAGCAAGCCCTTTTATAGGCCAGAGGTTACTAAAACCCTAAAAGAGCAGTCGGCCATCTTGGTGCCAAGATGGGCTGGCCCAGGCTTCTACTACGCTGTTACTCCAACCCTAAGCAACATTAAGGCGTAAAGACCCTACACGGCCCAATCACTTGGAGGCCCGCTTGACTCTCCATAGGCTTGGATCATAGTATAGATGATTTGCTCGTCTCCTTCTAGGCCTTCAATATCCCTATGGACTCCATGTTAGTCTTGGACGATTCGAACAAAGCCTTGGAACGATTCCTTGAAGTGCTTGGCTCGTGCACGTGTGACTGGGCCCAATAGAACTCGGACCGGGGCATGGCGTCAGCCCTAATCCATGCACAAATCACAGATACGATCCTCGATCAACTCTTTTCGAGACACGTACCGTGTTTCCGCAAGGATCTAGCAAGGTGGTCCAACGCTTGGATTGCGGAACCTGGAATCAAACGGACAGCACGATTTGGTTATAGACGGTAGAACGACGACTCTACAGAGGTAAATACACTAATGGATAGGTCGGTAGAACAATCTTCGATAAGACGCAAGATGATTTGGATTGCGGAACCTAGAATCAACCGGACGACACGATTTAATTATAGGCGGTAGAACAACTACTCCACAGAGGTGATTACTCTAATGGATACACCTCGAACAACTCGTTTCGAGACACGTATCACGTTTGCCCAAGGATCTAGCGAGGTGGTCCAAAGATTGGATTGCGGAACCTACAATCAAACGGACGACACGATTTGATTGTAGGCGGTAGAATGACGACTCCACAGAGGTAATTACTCTATTGGATAGGTCGGTAGAACCATCTTTGACAAGACGCAAGATTGCACACAACCCTTGCCAAGGCAAGTAAAAAAACTCGAATCTCTCTTAACAAGAAGAATCGAAATTAATCAAACTTTATTGATCCAACTTGTGTCCAAAACCCTGACAAAGCAAGCCCTTTTATAGGCTAGAGGTTACTAAAACCCTAAAAGAGCAGTCGGCCATCTTGGTGCCAAGATGGGCTGGCCCAGGCTTCTACTACGCTGTTACTCCAACCCTAAGCAACATTAAGGCCTAAAGACCCAAATCGGCCCAATCACTTGGAGGCCCGCTTGACTCTCCATGGATTTGGATCATGGTATAGATGATTTGCTTGTCTCCTTCTAGGCCTTCAATATCCCTATGGACTCCATGTTAGTCTTGGACCATTCGAACAAGGCCTTGGAACGATTCCTTGAAGTGCTTGGCTCGTGCACGTGTGACTGGGCCCAATGGAACTCGGACCGGGGCATGGCGTCGGCCCCGATCCTTGCACAAATCACTGATACGGTCCTCGATAAACTATTTTCGAGACACGTAGCGTGTTTGCGCAACGATCTAGCAAGGTGGTCCAACGCTTGGATTGCGGAACCTGGAATCAAACGGACAGCATGATTTGTTTATAGAAGGTAGAACGACGACTCTACAGAGGTGAATACACTAATGGATAGGTCGGTAGAACAATCTTCGACGACATGCAAGATGATTTGGATTGCAGAACCTAGAATCAAACGGACGACACGATGACTACTCCACAGAGGTGATTACTCTAATGGATACACCTCGAATAACTCGTTTCGAGACACGTAGCACGTTTGCCCTGGGATCTAGCGAAGTGGTCCAAAACTTGGAATGCGGAACCTAGAATCAAACGGACGACACGATTTGATTGTAGGCGGTAAACCAACGACTCCACAGAGGTGATTACACTATTGGATAGGTCGGTAGAACCATCTATGACGAGACGCAAGATTGGTCACAACCCTTGCCAAGGCAAGTAAAAAGGCTCGAATCTCTCTTAACAAGAAGAATCGACATTAATCAGATTTTATTGATCCAACTTGTGTCCAAAACCCTGTCAAAGCAAGCCCTTTTATCTGCTAGGGGTTACTAAAACCCTAAGGAACCTAGCACGGTGGTCCAACGCTTGGATTGTGGAACCTGGAATCAAACGGACAACACGATTTGATTATAGACAGTAGAACGATGACTCTAAAGAGGTGATTGCTCAAATGGATAGCTCGGTAGAACAATCTTGTAGGAGACGCGAGTTGATTTGGATTGCGGAACCTAGAATCAAACGGACGACACGATTTAATTATAGGCGGTAGAACGACTACTCCACTGAGGTGATTGCTCTAATGGATAAACCTCGAACAACTCGTTTCGAGACATGTAGCACGTTTGCCCAAGGATCTAGCGAGGTGGTCCAAAGCTTGGAATGCGGAACCTAGAATCAAACGGACGACACGATTTGATTGTAGGCGGTAGAACGACGACTCCACAGAGGTAATTACTCTATTGGATAGGTCGGTATAACCATCTACGACAAGACGCAAGATTGCACACAACCATTGCCAAGGCAAGTAAAAAGGCTCGAATCTCTCTTAACAAGAAGAATCGAAATTAATCAAACTTTATTGATCCAACTTGTGTCCAAAACCCTGACAAAGCAAGCCCTTCTATAGGCTAGAGGTTACTAAAACCCTAAAAGAGCAGTCGGCCATCTTGGTGTCAAGATGGGCCGGCCCAGGCTTCTACTATGCTGTTACTCCAACCCTAAGCAACATTAAGGCCTAAAGACCCTACTCGGCCCAATCACTTGGAGGCCCGCTTGACTCTCCATAGGCTTGGATCATAGTATAGATGATTTGCTCGTCTCCTTCTAGGCCTTCAATATCCCTATGGACTCCATGTTAGTCTTGGACGATTCGAACAAGGCCTTGGAAGGATTCCTTGAAGTGCTTGGCTCGTGCACGTGTGACTAGGCCCAATGGAACTCGGACCGGGGCATGGCGTCAGCCCTGATCCATGCACAAATCACAGATACGATCCTCGATCAACTCTTTTCGAGACACGTACCGTGTTTGCGCAAGGATCTAGCAAGGTGGTCCAACGCTTGGATTGCGGAACCTGGAATCAAACGGACAGCACGATTTGGTTATAGACGGTAGAACGACGACTCTACAGAGGTGAATACACTAATGGATAGGTCGGTAGAACAATCTTCGACGAGACGCAAGATGATTTGGATTGCGGAACCTAGAATCAAACGGACGACACGATTTAATTATAGGCGGTAGAACGACTACTCCACAGAGGTGATTTCTCTAATGGATAAACCTCGAACAACTCGTTTCGAAACACGTAGCATGTTTGCCCAAGGATCTAGCGAGGTGGTCCAAAGCTTGGAATGCGGAACCTAGAATCAAACGGACGACACGATTTGATTGTAGGCGGTAAACCAACGACTCCACAGAGGTGATTACACTATTGGATAGGTCGGTAGAACCATCTATGACGAGACGCAAGATTGGTCACAACCCTTGCCAAGGCAAGTAAAAAGGCTCGAATCTCTCTTAACAAGAAGAATCGACATTAATCAGATTTTATTGATCCAACTTGTGTCCAAAACCCTGTCAAAGCAAGCCCTTTTATCGGCTAGGGGTTACTAAAACCCTAAGGAACCTAGCACGGTGGTCCAACGCTTGGATTGCGGAACCTGGAATCAAACGGACAACACGATTTGATTATAGACAGTAGAACGATGACTCTAAAGAGGTGATTGCTCTAATGGATAGCTCGGTAGAACAATCTTGTACGAGACGCGAGTTGATTTGGATTGCGGAACCTAGAATCAAACGGACGACACGATTTAATTATAGGCGGTAGAACGACTACTCCACTGAGGTGATTGCTCTAATGGATAAACCTCGAACAACTCGTTTCGAGACATGTAGCACGTTTGCCCAAGGATCTAGCGAGGTGGTCCAAAGCTTGGAATGCGGAACCTAGAATCAAACGGACGACACGATTTGATTGTAGGCGGTAGAACGACGACTCCACAGAGGTAATTACTCTATTGGATAGGTCGGTATAACCATCTACGAGAAGACGCAAGATTGCACACAACCATTGCCAAGGCAAGTAAAAAGGCTCGAATCTCTCTTAACAAGAAGAATCGAAATTAATCAAACTTTATTGATCCAACTTGTGTCCAAAACCCTGACAAAGCAAGCCCTTCTATAGGCTAGAGGTTACTAAAACCCTAAAAGAGCAGTCGGCCATCTTGGTGTCAAGATGGGCCGGCCCAGGCTTCTACTATGCTGTTACTCCAACCCTAAGCAACATTAAGGCCTAAAGACCCTACTCGGCCCAATCACTTGGAGGCCCGCTTGACTCTCCATAGGCTTGGATCATAGTATAGATGATTTGCTTGTCTCCTTCTAGGCCTTCAATGTCCCTATGGACTCCATGTTAGTCTTGGACAATTCGAACAAGGCCTTGGAAGGATTCCTTGAAGTGCTTGGCTCGTGCACGTGTGACTAGGCCCAATGGAACTCGGACCGGGGCATGGCGTCAGCCCTGATCCATGCACAAATCACAGATACGATCCTCGATCAACTCTTTTCGAGACACGTACCGTGTTTGCGCAAGGATCTAGCAAGGTGGTCCAACGCTTGGATTGCGGAACCTGGAATCAAACGGATAGCACGATTTGGTTATAGACGGTAGAACGACGACTCTACAGAGGTGAATACACTAATGGATAGGTCGGTAGAACAATCTTCGACGAGACGCAAGATGATTTGGATTGCGGAACCTAGAATCAAACGGACGACACGATTTAATTATAGGCGGTAGAACGACTACTCCACAGAGGTGATTACTCTAATGGATAAATCTCGAACAACTCGTTTCGAAACACGTAGCACGTTTGCCCAAGGATCTAGCGAGATGGTCCAAAGCTTGGAATGCGGAACCTAGAATCAAACGGACGACACGATTTGATTGCTGGCGGTAGAACGACGACTCCACAGAGATAATTACTCTATTGGATAGGTCGGTATAACCATCTACGACAAGACGCAAGATTGCACACAACCATTGCCAAGGCAAGTAAAAAGGCTCGAATCTCTCTTAACAAGAAGAATCGAAATTAATCAAACTTTATTGATCCAACTTGTGTCCAAAACCCTGACAAAGCAAGCCCTTCTATAGGCTAGAGGTTACTAAAACCCTAAAAGAGCAGTCGGCCATCTTGGTGTCAAGATGGGCCGGCCCAGGCTTCTACTACGCTGTTACTCCAACCCTAAGCAACATTAAGGCGTAAAGACCCTACACGGCCCAATCACTTGGAGGCCCGCTTGACTCTCCATAGGCTTGGATCATAGTATAGATGATTTGCTTGTCTCCTTCTAGGCCTTCAATATCCCTATGGACTCCATGTTAGTCTTGGACCATTCGAACAAAGCCTTGGAACGATTCCTTGAAGTGCTTGGCTCGTGCACGTGTGACTGGGCCCAATGGAACTCGGACCGGGGCATGGCGTCAGCCCTAATCCATGCACAAATCACAGATACGATCCTCGATCAACTCTTTTCGAGACACGTACCGTGTTTGCGCAAGGATCTAGCAAGGTGGTCCAACGCTTGGATTGCGGAACCTGGAATCAAACGGACAGCACGATTTGGTTATAGACGGTAGAACGACGACTCTACAGAGGTGAATACACTAATGGATAGGTCGGTAGAACAATCTTCGACGAGACGCAAGATGATTTGGATTGCGGAACCTAGAATCAAACGGACGACACGATTTAATTATAGGCGGTAGAACGACTACTCCACAGAGGTGATTTCTCTAATGGATAAACCTCGAACAACTCGTTTCGAAACACGTAGCATGTTTGCCCAAGGATCTAGCGAGGTGGTCCAAAGCTTGGAATGCGGAACCTAGAATCAAACGGACGACACGATTTGATTGTAGGCGGTAAACCAACGACTCCACAGAGGTGATTACACTATTGGATAGGTCGGTAGAACCATCTATGACGAGACGCAAGATTGGTCACAACCCTTGCCAAGGCAAGTAAAAAGGCTCGAATCTCTCTTAACAAGAAGAATCGACATTAATCAGATTTTATTGATCCAACTTGTGTCCAAAACCCTGTCAAAGCAAGCCCTTTTATCGGCTAGGGGTTACTAAAACCCTAAGGAACCTAGCACGGTGGTCCAACGCTTGGATTGCGGAACCTGGAATCAAACGGACAACACGATTTGATTATAGACAGTAGAACGATGACTCTAAAGAGGTGATTGCTCTAATGGATAGCTCGGTAGAACAATCTTGTACGAGACGCGAGTTGATTTGGATTGCGGAACCTAGAATCAAACGGACGACACGATTTAATTATAGGCGGTAGAACGACTACTCCACTGAGGTGATTGCTCTAATGGATAAACCTCGAACAACTCGTTTCGAGACATGTAGCACGTTTGCCCAAGGATCTAGCGAGGTGGTCCAAAGCTTGGAATGCGGAACCTAGAATCAAACGGACGACACGATTTGATTGTAGGCGGTAGAACGACGACTCCACAGAGGTAATTACTCTATTGGATAGGTCGGTATAACCATCTACGAGAAGACGCAAGATTGCACACAACCATTGCCAAGGCAAGTAAAAAGGCTCGAATCTCTCTTAACAAGAAGAATCGAAATTAATCAAACTTTATTGATCCAACTTGTGTCCAAAACCCTGACAAAGCAAGCCCTTCTATAGGCTAGAGGTTACTAAAACCCTAAAAGAGCAGTCGGCCATCTTGGTGTCAAGATGGGCCGGCCCAGGCTTCTACTATGCTGTTACTCCAACCCTAAGCAACATTAAGGCCTAAAGACCCTACTCGGCCCAATCACTTGGAGGCCCGCTTGACTCTCCATAGGCTTGGATCATAGTATAGATGATTTGCTTGTCTCCTTCTAGGCCTTCAATGTCCCTATGGACTCCATGTTAGTCTTGGACAATTCGAACAAGGCCTTGGAAGGATTCCTTGAAGTGCTTGGCTCGTGCACGTGTGACTAGGCCCAATGGAACTCGGACCGGGGCATGGCGTCAGCCCTGATCCATGCACAAATCACAGATACGATCCTCGATCAACTCTTTTCGAGACACGTACCGTGTTTGCGCAAGGATCTAGCAAGGTGGTCCAACGCTTGGATTGCGGAACCTGGAATCAAACGGATAGCACGATTTGGTTATAGACGGTAGAACGACGACTCTACAGAGGTGAATACACTAATGGATAGGTCGGTAGAACAATCTTCGACGAGACGCAAGATGATTTGGATTGCGGAACCTAGAATCAAACGGACGACACGATTTAATTATAGGCGGTAGAACGACTACTCCACAGAGGTGATTACTCTAATGGATAAATCTCGAACAACTCGTTTCGAAACACGTAGCACGTTTGCCCAAGGATCTAGCGAGATGGTCCAAAGCTTGGAATGCGGAACCTAGAATCAAACGGACGACACGATTTGATTGCTGGCGGTAGAACGACGACTCCACAGAGATAATTACTCTATTGGATAGGTCGGTATAACCATCTACGACAAGACGCAAGATTGCACACAACCATTGCCAAGGCAAGTAAAAAGGCTCGAATCTCTCTTAACAAGAAGAATCGAAATTAATCAAACTTTATTGATCCAACTTGTGTCCAAAACCCTGACAAAGCAAGCCCTTCTATAGGCTAGAGGTTACTAAAACCCTAAAAGAGCAGTCGGCCATCTTGGTGTCAAGATGGGCCGGCCCAGGCTTCTACTACGCTGTTACTCCAACCCTAAGCAACATTAAGGCGTAAAGACCCTACACGGCCCAATCACTTGGAGGCCCGCTTGACTCTCCATAGGCTTGGATCATAGTATAGATGATTTGCTTGTCTCCTTCTAGGCCTTCAATATCCCTATGGACTCCATGTTAGTCTTGGACCATTCGAACAAAGCCTTGGAACGATTCCTTGAAGTGCTTGGCTCGTGCACGTGTGACTGGGCCCAATGGAACTCGGACCGGGGCATGGCGTCAGCCCTAATCCATGCACAAATCACAGATACGATCCTCGATCAACTCTTTTCGAGACACGTACCGTGTTTGCGCAAGGATCTAGCAAGGTGGTCCAACGCTTGGATTGCGGAACCTGGAATCAAACGGACAGCACGATTTGGTTATAGACGGTAGAACGACGACTCTACAGAGGTGAATACACTAATGGATAGGTCGGTAGAACAATCTTCGACGAGACGCAAGATGATTTGGATTGCGGAACCTAGAATCAAACGGACGACACGATTTAATTATAGGCGGTAGAACGACTACTCCACAGAGGTGATTTCTCTAATGGATAAACCTCGAACAACTCGTTTCGAAACACGTAGCATGTTTGCCCAAGGATCTAGCGAGGTGGTCCAAAGCTTGGAATGCGGAACCTAGAATCAAACGGACGACACGATTTGATTGTAGGCGGTAGAACGACGACTCCACAGAGGTAATTACTCTATTGGATAGGTCGGTAGAACCATCTATGACGAGACGCAAGATTGGTCACAACCCTTGCCAAGGCAAGTAAAAAGGCTCGAATCTCTCTTAACAAGAAGAATCGACATTAATCAGATTTTATTGATCCAACTTGTGTCCAAAACCCTGTCAAAGCAAGCCCTTTTATCGGCTAGGGGTTACTAAAACCCTAAGGAACCTAGCACGGTGGTCCAACGCTTGGATTGCGGAACCTGGAATCAAACGGACAACACGATTTGATTATAGACAGTAGAACGATGACTCTAAAGAGGTGATTGCTCTAATGGATAGCTCGGTAGAACAATCTTGTACGAGACGCGAGTTGATTTGGATTGCGGAACCTAGAATCAAACGGACGACACGATTTAATTATAGGCGGTAGAACGACTACTCCACTGAGGTGATTGCTCTAATGGATAAACCTCGAACAACTCGTTTCGAGACACGTAGCACGTTTGCCCAAGGATCTAGCGAGGTGGTCCAAAGCTTGGAATGCGGAACCTAGAATCAAACGGACGACACGATTTGATTGTAGGCGGTAGAACGACGACTCCACAGAGGTAATTACTCTATTGGATAGGTCGGTATAACCATCTACGAGAAGACGCAAGATTGCACACAACCATTGCCAAGGCAAGTAAAAAGGCTCGAATCTCTCTTAACAAGAAGAATCGAAATTAATCAAACTTTATTGATCCAACTTGTGTCCAAAACCCTGACAAAGCAAGCCCTTCTATAGGCTAGAGGTTACTAAAACCCTAAAAGAGCAGTCGGCCATCTTGGTGTCAAGATGGGCCGGCCCAGGCTTCTACTATGCTGTTACTCCAACCCTAAGCAACATTAAGGCCTAAAGACCCTACTCGGCCCAATCACTTGGAGGCCCGCTTGACTCTCCATAGGCTTGGATCATAGTATAGATGATTTGCTTGTCTCCTTCTAGGCCTTCAATGTCCCTATGGACTCCATGTTAGTCTTGGACAATTCGAACAAGGCCTTGGAAGGATTCCTTGAAGTGCTTGGCTCGTGCACGTGTGACTAGGCCCAATGGAACTCGGACCGGGGCATGGCGTCAGCCCTGATCCATGCACAAATCACAGATACGATCCTCGATCAACTCTTTTCGAGACACGTACCGTGTTTGCGCAAGGATCTAGCAAGGTGGTCCAACGCTTGGATTGCGGAACCTGGAATCAAACGGATAGCACGATTTGGTTATAGACGGTAGAACGACGACTCTACAGAGGTGAATACACTAATGGATAGGTCGGTAGAACAATCTTCGACGAGACGCAAGATGATTTGGATTGCGGAACCTAGAATCAAACGGACGACACGATTTAATTATAGGCGGTAGAACGACTACTCCACAGAGGTGATTACTCTAATGGATAAATCTCGAACAACTCGTTTCGAAACACGTAGCACGTTTGCCCAAGGATCTAGCGAGATGGTCCAAAGCTTGGAATGCGGAACCTAGAATCAAACGGACGACACGATTTGATTGCTGGCGGTAGAACGACGACTCCACAGAGATAATTACTCTATTGGATAGGTCGGTATAACCATCTACGACAAGACGCAAGATTGCACACAACCATTGCCAAGGCAAGTAAAAAGGCTCGAATCTCTCTTAACAAGAAGAATCGAAATTAATCAAACTTTATTGATCCAACTTGTGTCCAAAACCCTGACAAAGCAAGCCCTTCTATAGGCTAGAGGTTACTAAAACCCTAAAAGAGCAGTCGGCCATCTTGGTGTCAAGATGGGCCGGCCCAGGCTTCTACTACGCTGTTACTCCAACCCTAAGCAACATTAAGGCGTAAAGACCCTACACGGCCCAATCACTTGGAGGCCCGCTTGACTCTCCATAGGCTTGGATCATAGTATAGATGATTTGCTTGTCTCCTTCTAGGCCTTCAATATCCCTATGGACTCCATGTTAGTCTTGGACCATTCGAACAAAGCCTTGGAACGATTCCTTGAAGTGCTTGGCTCGTGCACGTGTGACTGGGCCCAATGGAACTCGGACCGGGGCATGGCGTCAGCCCTAATCCATGCACAAATCACAGATACGATCCTCGATCAACTCTTTTCGAGACACGTACCGTGTTTGCGCAAGGATCTAGCAAGGTGGTCCAACGCTTGGATTGCGGAACCTGGAATCAAACGGACAGCACGATTTGGTTATAGACGGTAGAACGACGACTCTACAGAGGTGAATACACTAATGGATAGGTCGGTAGAACAATCTTCGACGAGACGCAAGATGATTTGGATTGCGGAACCTAGAATCAAACGGACGACACGATTTAATTATAGGCGGTAGAACGACTACTCCACAGAGGTGATTTCTCTAATGGATAAACCTCGAACAACTCGTTTCGAAACACGTAGCATGTTTGCCCAAGGATCTAGCGAGGTGGTCCAAAGCTTGGAATGCGGAACCTAGAATCAAACGGACGACACGATTTGATTGTAGGCGGTAAACCAACGACTCCACAGAGGTGATTACACTATTGGATAGGTCGGTAGAACCATCTATGACGAGACGCAAGATTGGTCACAACCCTTGCCAAGGCAAGTAAAAAGGCTCGAATCTCTCTTAACAAGAAGAATCGACATTAATCAGATTTTATTGATCCAACTTGTGTCCAAAACCCTGTCAAAGCAAGCCCTTTTATCGGCTAGGGGTTACTAAAACCCTAAGGAACCTAGCACGGTGGTCCAACGCTTGGATTGCGGAACCTGGAATCAAACGGACAACACGATTTGATTATAGACAGTAGAACGATGACTCTAAAGAGGTGATTGCTCTAATGGATAGCTCGGTAGAACAATCTTGTACGAGACGCGAGTTGATTTGGATTGCGGAACCTAGAATCAAACGGACGACACGATTTAATTATAGGCGGTAGAACGACTACTCCACTGAGGTGATTGCTCTAATGGATAAACCTCGAACAACTCGTTTCGAGACATGTAGCACGTTTGCCCAAGGATCTAGCGAGGTGGTCCAAAGCTTGGAATGCGGAACCTAGAATCAAACGGACGACACGATTTGATTGTAGGCGGTAGAACGACGACTCCACAGAGGTAATTACTCTATTGGATAGGTCGGTATAACCATCTACGAGAAGACGCAAGATTGCACACAACCATTGCCAAGGCAAGTAAAAAGGCTCGAATCTCTCTTAACAAGAAGAATCGAAATTAATCAAACTTTATTGATCCAACTTGTGTCCAAAACCCTGACAAAGCAAGCCCTTCTATAGGCTAGAGGTTACTAAAACCCTAAAAGAGCAGTCGGCCATCTTGGTGTCAAGATGGGCCGGCCCAGGCTTCTACTATGCTGTTACTCCAACCCTAAGCAACATTAAGGCCTAAAGACCCTACTCGGCCCAATCACTTGGAGGCCCGCTTGACTCTCCATAGGCTTGGATCATAGTATAGATGATTTGCTTGTCTCCTTCTAGGCCTTCAATGTCCCTATGGACTCCATGTTAGTCTTGGACAATTCGAACAAGGCCTTGGAAGGATTCCTTGAAGTGCTTGGCTCGTGCACGTGTGACTAGGCCCAATGGAACTCGGACCGGGGCATGGCGTCAGCCCTGATCCATGCACAAATCACAGATACGATCCTCGATCAACTCTTTTCGAGACACGTACCGTGTTTGCGCAAGGATCTAGCAAGGTGGTCCAACGCTTGGATTGCGGAACCTGGAATCAAACGGATAGCACGATTTGGTTATAGACGGTAGAACGACGACTCTACAGAGGTGAATACACTAATGGATAGGTCGGTAGAACAATCTTCGACGAGACGCAAGATGATTTGGATTGCGGAACCTAGAATCAAACGGACGACACGATTTAATTATAGGCGGTAGAACGACTACTCCACAGAGGTGATTACTCTAATGGATAAATCTCGAACAACTCGTTTCGAAACACGTAGCACGTTTGCCCAAGGATCTAGCGAGATGGTCCAAAGCTTGGAATGCGGAACCTAGAATCAAACGGACGACACGATTTGATTGCTGGCGGTAGAACGACGACTCCACAGAGATAATTACTCTATTGGATAGGTCGGTATAACCATCTACGACAAGACGCAAGATTGCACACAACCATTGCCAAGGCAAGTAAAAAGGCTCGAATCTCTCTTAACAAGAAGAATCGAAATTAATCAAACTTTATTGATCCAACTTGTGTCCAAAACCCTGACAAAGCAAGCCCTTCTATAGGCTAGAGGTTACTAAAACCCTAAAAGAGCAGTCGGCCATCTTGGTGTCAAGATGGGCCGGCCCAGGCTTCTACTACGCTGTTACTCCAACCCTAAGCAACATTAAGGCGTAAAGACCCTACACGGCCCAATCACTTGGAGGCCCGCTTGACTCTCCATAGGCTTGGATCATAGTATAGATGATTTGCTTGTCTCCTTCTAGGCCTTCAATATCCCTATGGACTCCATGTTAGTCTTGGACCATTCGAACAAAGCCTTGGAACGATTCCTTGAAGTGCTTGGCTCGTGCACGTGTGACTGGGCCCAATGGAACTCGGACCGGGGCATGGCGTCAGCCCTAATCCATGCACAAATCACAGATACGATCCTCGATCAACTCTTTTCGAGACACGTACCGTGTTTGCGCAAGGATCTAGCAAGGTGGTCCAACGCTTGGATTGCGGAACCTGGAATCAAACGGACAGCACGATTTGGTTATAGACGGTAGAACGACGACTCTACAGAGGTGAATACACTAATGGATAGGTCGGTAGAACAATCTTCGACGAGACGCAAGATGATTTGGATTGCGGAACCTAGAATCAAACGGACGACACGATTTAATTATAGGCGGTAGAACGACTACTCCACAGAGGTGATTTCTCTAATGGATAAACCTCGAACAACTCGTTTCGAAACACGTAGCATGTTTGCCCAAGGATCTAGCGAGGTGGTCCAAAGCTTGGAATGCGGAACCTAGAATCAAACGGACGACACGATTTGATTGTAGGCGGTAAACCAACGACTCCACAGAGGTGATTACACTATTGGATAGGTCGGTAGAACCATCTATGACGAGACGCAAGATTGGTCACAACCCTTGCCAAGGCAAGTAAAAAGGCTCGAATCTCTCTTAACAAGAAGAATCGACATTAATCAGATTTTATTGATCCAACTTGTGTCCAAAACCCTGTCAAAGCAAGCCCTTTTATCGGCTAGGGGTTACTAAAACCCTAAGGAACCTAGCACGGTGGTCCAACGCTTGGATTGCGGAACCTGGAATCAAACGGACAACACGATTTGATTATAGACAGTAGAACGATGACTCTAAAGAGGTGATTGCTCTAATGGATAGCTCGGTAGAACAATCTTGTACGAGACGCGAGTTGATTTGGATTGCGGAACCTAGAATCAAACGGACGACACGATTTAATTATAGGCGGTAGAACGACTACTCCACTGAGGTGATTGCTCTAATGGATAAACCTCGAACAACTCGTTTCGAGACACGTAGCACGTTTGCCCAAGGATCTAGCGAGGTGGTCCAAAGCTTGGAATGCGGAACCTAGAATCAAACGGACGACACGATTTGATTGTAGGCGGTAGAACGACGACTCCACAGAGGTAATTACTCTATTGGATAGGTCGGTATAACCATCTACGAGAAGACGCAAGATTGCACACAACCATTGCCAAGGCAAGTAAAAAGGCTCGAATCTCTCTTAACAAGAAGAATCGAAATTAATCAAACTTTATTGATCCAACTTGTGTCCAAAACCCTGACAAAGCAAGCCCTTCTATAGGCTAGAGGTTACTAAAACCCTAAAAGAGCAGTCGGCCATCTTGGTGTCAAGATGGGCCGGCCCAGGCTTCTACTATGCTGTTACTCCAACCCTAAGCAACATTAAGGCCTAAAGACCCTACTCGGCCCAATCACTTGGAGGCCCGCTTGACTCTCCATAGGCTTGGATCATAGTATAGATGATTTGCTTGTCTCCTTCTAGGCCTTCAATGTCCCTATGGACTCCATGTTAGTCTTGGACAATTCGAACAAGGCCTTGGAAGGATTCCTTGAAGTGCTTGGCTCGTGCACGTGTGACTAGGCCCAATGGAACTCGGACCGGGGCATGGCGTCAGCCCTGATCCATGCACAAATCACAGATACGATCCTCGATCAACTCTTTTCGAGACACGTACCGTGTTTGCGCAAGGATCTAGCAAGGTGGTCCAACGCTTGGATTGCGGAACCTGGAATCAAACGGATAGCACGATTTGGTTATAGACGGTAGAACGACGACTCTACAGAGGTGAATACACTAATGGATAGGTCGGTAGAACAATCTTCGACGAGACGCAAGATGATTTGGATTGCGGAACCTAGAATCAAACGGACGACACGATTTAATTATAGGCGGTAGAACGACTACTCCACAGAGGTGATTACTCTAATGGATAAATCTCGAACAACTCGTTTCGAAACACGTAGCACGTTTGCCCAAGGATCTAGCGAGATGGTCCAAAGCTTGGAATGCGGAACCTAGAATCAAACGGACGACACGATTTGATTGCTGGCGGTAGAACGACGACTCCACAGAGATAATTACTCTATTGGATAGGTCGGTATAACCATCTACGACAAGACGCAAGATTGCACACAACCATTGCCAAGGCAAGTAAAAAGGCTCGAATCTCTCTTAACAAGAAGAATCGAAATTAATCAAACTTTATTGATCCAACTTGTGTCCAAAACCCTGACAAAGCAAGCCCTTCTATAGGCTAGAGGTTACTAAAACCCTAAAAGAGCAGTCGGCCATCTTGGTGTCAAGATGGGCCGGCCCAGGCTTCTACTACGCTGTTACTCCAACCCTAAGCAACATTAAGGCGTAAAGACCCTACACGGCCCAATCACTTGGAGGCCCGCTTGACTCTCCATAGGCTTGGATCATAGTATAGATGATTTGCTTGTCTCCTTCTAGGCCTTCAATATCCCTATGGACTCCATGTTAGTCTTGGACCATTCGAACAAAGCCTTGGAACGATTCCTTGAAGTGCTTGGCTCGTGCACGTGTGACTGGGCCCAATGGAACTCGGACCGGGGCATGGCGTCAGCCCTAATCCATGCACAAATCACAGATACGATCCTCGATCAACTCTTTTCGAGACACGTACCGTGTTTGCGCAAGGATCTAGCAAGGTGGTCCAACGCTTGGATTGCGGAACCTGGAATCAAACGGACAGCACGATTTGGTTATAGACGGTAGAACGACGACTCTACAGAGGTGAATACACTAATGGATAGGTCGGTAGAACAATCTTCGACGAGACGCAAGATGATTTGGATTGCGGAACCTAGAATCAAACGGACGACACGATTTAATTATAGGCGGTAGAACGACTACTCCACAGAGGTGATTTCTCTAATGGATAAACCTCGAACAACTCGTTTCGAAACACGTAGCATGTTTGCCCAAGGATCTAGCGAGGTGGTCCAAAGCTTGGAATGCGGAACCTAGAATCAAACGGACGACACGATTTGATTGTAGGCGGTAGAACGACGACTCCACAGAGGTAATTACTCTATTGGATAGGTCGGTAGAACCATCTACGACAAGACGCAAGATTGCACACAACCATTGCCAAGGCAAGTAAAAAGGCTCGAATCTCTCTTAACAAGAAGAATCGAAATTAATCAAACTTTATTGATCCAACTTGTGTCCAAAACCCTGACAAAGCAAGCCCTTCTATAGGCTAGAGGTTACTAAAACCCTAAAAGAGCAGTCGGCCATCTTGGTGTCAAGATGGGCCGGCCCAGGCTTCTACTACGCTGTTACTCCAACCCTAAGCAACATTAAGGCCTAAAGACCCTACTCGGCCCAATCACTTGGAGGCCCGCTTGACTCTCCATAGGCTTGGATCATAGTATAGATGATTTGCTTGTCTCCTTCTAGGCCTTCAATGTCCCTATGGACTCCATGTTAGTTTTGGACCATTCGAACAAGGCCTTGGAAGGATTCCTTGAAGTGCTTGGCACGTGCACGTGTGACTAGGCCCAATGGAACTCGGACCGGGGCATGGCGTCAGCCCTGATCCATGCACAAATCACAGATACGATCCTCGATCAACTCTTTTCGAGACACGTACCGTGTTTGCGCAAGGATCTAGCAAGGTGGTCCAACGCTTGGATTGCGGAACCTGGAATCAAACGGACAGCACGATTTGGTTATAGACGGTAGAACGACGACTCTACAGAGGTGAATACACTAATGGATAGGTCGGTAGAACAATCTTCGACGAGACGCAAGATGATTTGGATTGCGGAACCTAGAATCAAACGGACGACACGATTTAATTATAGGCGGTAGAACGACTACTCCACAGAGGTGATTACTCTAATGGATAAACCTCGAACAACTCGTTTCGAAACACGTAGCACGTTTGCCCAAGGATCTAGCGAGATGGTCCAAAGCTTGGAATGCGGAACCTAGAATCAAACGGACGACACGATTTGATTGCTGGCGGTAGAACGACGACTCCACAGAGATAATTACTCTATTGGATAGGTCGGTATAACCATCTACGACAAGACGCAAGATTGCACACAACCATTGCCAAGGCAAGTAAAAAGGCTCGAATCTCTCTTAACAAGAAGAATCGAAATTAATCAAACTTTATTGATCCAACTTGTGTCCAAAACCCTGACAAAGCAAGCCCTTTTATAGGCCAGAGGTTACTAAAACCCTAAAAGAGCAGTCGGCCATCTTGGTGCCAAGATGGGCTGGCCCAGGCTTCTACTACGCTGTTACTCCAACCCTAAGCAACATTAAGGCGTAAAGACCCTACACGGCCCAATCACTTGGAGGCCCGCTTGACTCTCCATAGGCTTGGATCATAGTATAGATGATTTGTTCGTCTCCTTCTAGGCCTTCAATATCCCTATGGACTCCATGTTAGTCTTGGACGATTCGAACAAAGCCTTGGAACGATTCCTTGAAGTGCTTGGCTCGTGCACGTGTGACTGGGCCCAATGGAACTCGGACCGGGGCATGGCGTCAGCCCTAATCCATGCACAAATCACAGATACGATCCTCGATCAACTCTTTTCGAGACACGTACCGTGTTTGCGCAAGGATCTAGCAAGGTGGTCCAACGCTTGGATTGCGGAACCTGGAATCAAACGGACAGCACGATTTGGTTATAGACGGTAGAACGACGACTCTGCAGAGGTAAATACACTAATGGATAGGTCGGTAGAACAATCTTCGATAAGACGCAAGATGATTTGGATTGCGGAACCTAGAATCAACCGGACGACACGATTTAATTATAGGCGGTAGAACAACTACTCCACAGAGGTGATTACTCTAATGGATACACCTCGAACAACTCGTTTCGAGACACGTATCACGTTTGCCCAAGGATCTAGCGAGGTGGTCCAAAGATTGGATTGCGGAACCTACAATCAAACGGACGACACGATTTGATTGTAGGCGGTAGAATGACGACTCCACAGAGGTAATCACTCTATTGGATAGGTCGGTAGAACCATCTTTGACAAGACGCAAGATTGCACACAACCCTTGCCAAGGCAAGTAAAAAAACTCGAATCTCTCTTAACAAGAAGAATCGAAATTAATCAAACTTTATTGATCCAACTTGTGTCCAAAACCCTGACAAAGCAAGCCCTTTTATAGGCCAGAGGTTACTAAAACCCTAAAAGAGCAGTCGGCCATCTTGGTGCCAAGATGGGCTGGCCCAGGCTTCTACTACGCTGTTACTCCAACCCTAAGCAACATTAAGGCGTAAAGACCCTACACGGCCCAATCACTTGGAGGCCCGCTTGACTCTCCATAGGCTTGGATCATAGTATAGATGATTTGCTCGTCTCCTTCTAGGCCTTCAATATCCCTATGGACTCCATGTTAGTCTTGGACGATTCGAACAAAGCCTTGGAACGATTCCTTGAAGTGCTTGGCTCGTGCACGTGTGACTGGGCCCAATAGAACTCGGACCGGGGCATGCCGTCAGCCCTAATCCATGCACAAATCACAGATACGATCCTCGATCAACTCTTTTCGAGACACGTACCGTGTTTGCGCAAGGATCTAGCAAGGTGGTCCAACGCTTGGATTGCGGAACCTGGAATCAAACGGACAGCACGATTTGGTTATAGACGGTAGAACGACGACTCTACAGAGGTAAATACACTAATGGATAGGTCGGTAGAACAATCTTCGATAAGACGCAAGATGATTTGGATTGCGGAACCTAGAATCAACCGGACGACACGATTTAATTATAGGCGGTAGAACAACTACTCCACAGAGGTGATTACTCTAATGGATACACCTCGAACAACTCGTTTCGAGACACGTATCACGTTTGCCCAAGGATCTAGCGAGGTGGTCCAAAGATTGGATTGCGGAACCTACAATCAAACGGACGACACGATTTGATTGTAGGCGGTAGAATGACGACTCCACAGAGGTAATTACTCTATTGGATAGGTCGGTAGAACCATCTTTGACAAGACGCAAGATTGCACACAACCCTTGCCAAGGCAAGTAAAAAAACTCGAATCTCTCTTAACAAGAAGAATCGAAATTAATCAAACTTTATTGATCCAACTTGTGTCCAAAACCCTGACAAAGCAAGCCCTTTTATAGGCCAGAGGTTACTAAAACCCTAAAAGAGCAGTCGGCCATCTTGGTGCCAAGATGGGCTGGCCCAGGCTTCTACTACGCTGTTACACCAACCCTAAGCAACATTAAGGCCTAAAGACCCAAATCGGCCCAATCACTTGGAGGCCCGCTTGATTCTCCATGGATTTGGATCATGGTATAGATGATTTGCTTGTCTCCTTCTAGGCCTTCAATATCCCTATGGACTCCATGTTAGTCTTGGACCATTCGAACAAGGCCTTGGAACGATTCCTTGAAGTGCTTGGCTCGTGCACGTGTGACTGGGCCCAATGGAACTCGGACCGGGGCATGGCGTCGGCCCCAATCCTTGCACAAATCACTGATACGGTCCTCGATAAACTATTTTCGACACACGTAGCGTGTTTGCGCAACGATCTAGCAAGGTGGTCCAACGCTAGGATTGCGGAACCTGGAATCAAACGGACAGCATGATTTGTTTATAGAAGGTAGAACGACGACTCTACAGAGGTGAATACACTAATGGATAGGTCGGTAGAACAATCTTCGACGACATGCAAGATGATTTGGATTGCGGAACCTAGAATCAAACGGACGACACGATGACTACTCCACAGAGGTGATTACTCTAATGGATACACCTCGAATAACTCGTTTCGAGACACGTAGCACGTTTGCCCTGGGATCTAGCGAGGTGGTCCAAAACTTGGAATGCGGAACCTAGAATCAAACGGACGACACGATTTGATTGTAGGCGGTAAACCAACGACTCCACAGAGGTGATTACACTATTGGATAGGTCGGTAGAACCATCTATGACGAGACGCAAGATTGGTCACAACCCTTGCCAAGGCAAGTAAAAAGGCTCGAATCTCTCTTAACAAGAAGAATCGACATTAATCAGATTTTATTGATCCAACTTGTGTCCAAAACCCTGTCAAAGCAAGCCCTTTTATCGGCTAGGGGTTACTAAAACCCTAAGGAACCTAGCACGGTGGTCCAACGCTTGGATTGCGGAACCTAGAATCAAACGGACAACACGATTTGATTATAGACAGTAGAACGATGACTCTAAAGAGGTGATTGCTCTAATGGATAGCTCGGTAGAACAATCTTGTACGAGACGCGAGTTGATTTGGATTGCGGAACCTAGAATCAAACGGACGACACGATTTAATTATAGGCGGTAGAACGACTACTCCACTGAGGTGATTGCTCTAATGGATAAACCTCGAACAACTCGTTTCGAGACATGTAGCACGTTTGCCCAAGGATCTAGCGAGGTGGTCCAAAGCTTGGAATGCGGAACCTAGAATCAAACGGACGACACGATTTGATTGTAGGCGGTAGAACGACGACTCCACAGAGGTAATTACTCTATTGGATAGGTCGGTATAACCATCTACGAGAAGACGCAAGATTGCACACAACCATTGCCAAGGCAAGTAAAAAGGCTCGAATCTCTCTTAACAAGAAGAATCGAAATTAATCAAACTTTATTGATCCAACTTGTGTCCAAAACCCTGACAAAGCAAGCCCTTCTATAGGCTAGAGGTTACTAAAACCCTAAAAGAGCAGTCGGCCATCTTGGTGTCAAGATGGGCCGGCCCAGGCTTCTACTATGCTGTTACTCCAACCCTAAGCAACATTAAGGCCTAAAGACCCTACTCGGCCCAATCACTTGGAGGCCCGCTTGACTCTCCATAGGCTTGGATCATAGTATAAATGATTTGCTTGTCTCCTTCTAGGCCTTCAATGTCCCTATGGACTCCATGTTAGTCTTGGACAATTCGAACAAGGCCTTGGAAGGATTCCTTGAAGTGCTTGGCTCGTGCACGTGTGACTAGGCCCAATGGAACTCGGACCGGGGCATGGCGTCAGCCCTGATCCATGCACAAATCACAGATACGATCCTCGATCAACTCTTTTCGAGACACGTACCGTGTTTGCGCAAGGATCTAGCAAGGTGGTCCAACGCTTGGATTGCGGAACCTGGAATCAAACGGACAGCACGATTTGGTTATAGACGGTAGAACGACGACTCTACAGAGGTGAATACACTAATGGATAGGTCGGTAGAACAATCTTCGACGAGACGCAAGATGATTTGGATTGCGGAACCTAGAATCAAACGGACGACACGATTTAATTATAGGCGGTAGAACGACTACTCCACAGAGGTGATTACTCTAATGGATAAATCTCGAACAACTCGTTTCGAAACACGTAGCACGTTTGCCCAAGGATCTAGCGAGATGGTTCAAAGCTTGGAATGCGGAACCTAGAATCAAACGGACGACACGATTTGATTGCTGGCGGTAGAACGACGACTCCACAGAGATAATTACTCTATTGGATAGGTCGGTATAACCATCTACGACAAGACGCAAGATTGCACACAACCATTGCCAAGGCAAGTAAAAAGGCTCGAATCTCTCTTAACAAGAAGAATCGAAATTAATCAAACTTTATTGATCCAACTTGTGTCCAAAACCCTGACAAAGCAAGCCCTTCTATAGGCTAGAGGTTACTAAAACCCTAAAAGAGCAGTCGGCCATCTTGGTGTCAAGATGGGCCGGCCCAGGCTTCTACTACGCTGTTACTCCAACCCTAAGCAACATTAAGGCGTAAAGACCCTACACGGCCCAATCACTTGGAGGCCCGCTTGACTCTCCATAGGCTTGGATCATAGTATAGATGATTTGCTCGTCTCCTTCTAGGCCTTCAATATCCCTATGGACTCCATGTTAGTCTTGGACGATTCGAACAAAGCCTTGGAACGATTCCTTGAAGTGCTTGGCTCGTGCACGTGTGACTGGGCCCAATAGAACTCGGACCGGGGCATGGCGTCAGCCCTAATCCTTGCACAAATCACAGATACGATCCTCGATCAACTCTTTTCGAGACACGTACCGTGTTTGCGCAAGGATCTAGCAAGGTGGTCCAACGCTTGGATTGCGGAACCTGGAATCAAACGGACAGCACGATTTGGTTATAGACGGTAGAACGACGACTCTACAGAGGTAAATACACTAATGGATAGGTCGGTAGAACAATCTTCGATAAGACGCAAGATGATTTGGATTGCGGAACCTAGAATCAACCGGACGACACGATTTAATTATAGGCGGTAGAACAACTACTCCACAGAGGTGATTACTCTAATGGATACACCTCGAACAACTCGTTTCGAGACACGTATCACGTTTGCCCAAGGATCTAGCGAGGTGGTCCAAAGATTGGATTGCGGAACCTACAATCAAACGGACGACACGATTTGATTGTAGGCGGTAGAATGACGACTCCACAGAGGTAATTACTCTATTGGATAGGTCGGTAGAACCATCTTTGACAAGACGCAAGATTGCACACAACCCTTGCCAAGGCAAGTAAAAAAACTCGAATCTCTCTTAACAAGAAGAATCGAAATTAATCAAACTTTATTGATCCAACTTGTGTCCAAAACCCTGACAAAGCAAGCCCTTTTATAGGCTAGAGGTTACTAAAACCCTAAAAGAGCAGTCGGCCATCTTGGTGCCAAGATGGGCTGGCCCAGGCTTCTACTACGCTGTTACTCCAACCCTAAGCAACATTAAGGCCTAAAGACCCAAATCGGCCCAATCACTTGGAGGCCCGCTTGACTCTCCATGGATTTGGATCATGGTATAGATGATTTGCTTGTCTCCTTCTAGGCCTTCAATATCCCTATGGACTCCATGTTAGTCTTGGACCATTCGAACAAGGCCTTGGAAGGATTCCTTGAAGTGCTTGGCTCGTGCACGTGTGACTGGGCCCAATGGAACTCGGACCGGGGCATGGCGTCGGCCCCGATCCTTGCACAAATCACTGATACGGTCCTCGATAAACTATTTTCGAGAAACGTAGCGTGTTTGCGCAACGATCTAGCAAGGTGGTCCAACGCTTGGATTACGGAACCTGGAATCAAACGGACAGCATGATTTGTTTATAGAAGGTAGAACGACGACTCTACAGAGGAGAATACACTAATGGATAGGTCGGTAGAACAATCTTCGGCGACACGCAAGATGATTTGGATTGCGGAACCTAGAATCAAACGGACGACACGATGACTACTCCACAGAGGTGATTACTCTAATGGATACACCTCGAACAAATCGTTTCGAGACACGTAGCACGTTTGCCCTGGGATCTAGCGAGGTGGTCCAAAACTTGGAATGCGGAACCTAGAATCAAACGGACGACACGATTTGATTGTAGGCGGTAAACCAACGACTCCACAGAGGTGATTACACTATTGGATAGGTCGGTAGAACCATGTATGACGAGACGCAAGATTGGTCACAACCCTTGCCAAGGCAACTAAAAAGGCTCGAATCTCTCTTAACAAGAAGAATCGACATTAATCAGACTTTATTGATCCAACTTGTGTCCAAAACCCTGTCAAAGCAAGCCCTTTTATCGGCTAGGGGTTACTAAAACCCTAAGGAACCTAGCACGGTGGTCCAACGCTTGGATTGCGGAACCTGAAATCAAACGGACAACACGATTTGATTATAGACAGTAGAACGATGACTCTAAAGAGGTGATTGCTCTAATGGATAGCTCGGTAGAACAATCTTGGACGAGACGCGAGATGATTTGGATTGCGGAACCTAGAATCAAACGGACGACACGATTTAATTATAGGCGGTAGAACAACTACTCCACATAGGTGATTACTCTAATGGATACACCTCGAACAACTCGTTTCGAGACACGTATCACGTTTGCCCAAGTATCTAGCGAGGTGGTCCAAAGATTGGATTGCGGAACCTACAATCAAACGGACGACACGATTTGATTGTAGGCGGTAGAATGACGACTCCACAGAGGTAATTACTCTATTGGATAGGTCAGTAGAACCATCTTTGACAAGACGCAAGATTGCACACAACCATTGCCAAGGCAAGTAAAAAAACTCGAATCTCTCTTAACAAGAAGAATCGAAATTAATCAAACTTTATTGATCCAACTTGTGTCCAAAACCCTGACAAAGCAAGCCCTTTTATAGGTTAGAGGTTACTAAAACCCTAAAAGAGCAGTCGGCCATCTTGGTGCCAAGATGGGCTGGCCCAGGCTTCTACTACGCTGTTACTCCAACCCTAAACAACATTAAGGCCTAAAGACCCAAATCGGCCCAATCACTTGGAGGCCCGCTTGACTCTCCATGGATTTGGATCATGGTATAGATGATTTGCTTGTCTCCTTCTAGGCCTTCAATATCCCTATGGACTCCATGTTAGTCTTGGACCATTCGAACAAGGCCTTGGAACGATTCCTTGAAGTGCTTGGCTCGTGCACGTGTGACTGGGCCCAATGGAACTCGGACCGGGGCATGGCGTCGGCCCCGATCCTTGCACAAATCACTGATACGGTCCTCGATAAACTATTTTCGAGACACGTAGCGTGTTTGCGCAACGATCTAGCAAGGTGGTCCAACGCTTGGATTGCGAAACCTGGAATCAAACGGACAGCATGATTTGTTTATAGACGGTAGAACGACGACTCTACAGAGGTGAATACACTAATGGATAGGTCGGTAGAACAATCTTCGACGAGACGCAAGATGATTTGGATTGCGGAACCTAGAATCAAACGGACGACACGATGACTACTCCACAGAGGAGATTACTCTAATCGATACACCTCGAACAACTCGTTTCGAGACACGTAGCACGTTTGCCCTGGGATCTAGCGAGGTGGTCCAAAACTTGGAATGCGGAACCTAGAATCAAACGGACGACACGATTTATTACACTATTGGATAGGTCGGTAGAACCATCTATGACGAGACGCAAGATTGGTCACAACCCTTGCCAAGGCAAGTAAAAAGGCTCGAATCTCTCTTAACAAGAAGAATCGACATTAATCAGACTTTATTGATCCAACTTGTGTCCAAAACCCTGTCAAAGCAAGCCCTTTTATCGGCTAGGGGTTACTAAAACCCTAAGGAACCTAGCACGGTGGTCCAACGCTTGGATTGCAGAACCTGGAATCAAACGGACAACACGATTTGATTATAGACAGTAGAACGATGACTCTAAAGAGGTGATTGCTCTAATGGATAGCTCGGTAGAACAATCTTGGACGAGACGCGAGATGATTTGGATTGCGGAACCTAGAATCAAACGGACGACACGATTTAATTATAGGCGGTAGAACGACTACTTCACTGAGGTGATTACTCTAATGGATAAACCTCGAACAACTCGTTTCGAGACACGTAGCACGTTTGCCCAAGGATCTAGCGAGGTGGTCCAAAGCTTGGAATGCGGAACCTAGAATCAAACGGACGACACGATTTGATTGTAGGCGGTAGAACGACGACTCCACAGAGGTAATTACTCTATTGGATAGGTCGGTATAACCATCTACGACAAGACGCAAGATTGCACACAACCATTGCCAAGGCAAGTAAAAAGGCTCGAATCTCTCTTAACAAGAAGAATCGAAATTAATCAAACTTTATTGATCCAACTTGTGTCCAAAACCCTGACAAAGCAAGCCCTTCTATAGGCTAGAGGTTACTAAAACCCTAAAAGAGCAGTCGGCCATCTTGGTGTCAAGATGGGCCGGCCCAGGCTTCTACTATGCTGTTACTCCAACCCTAAGCAACATTAAGGCCTAAAGACCCTACTCGGCCCAATCACTTGGAGGCCCGCTTCACTCTCCATAGGCTTGGATCAAAGTATAGATGATTTGCTTGTCTCCTTCTAGGCCTTCAATGTCCCTATGGACTCCATGTTAGTCTTGGACCATTCGAACAAGGCCTTGGAAGGATTCCTTGAAGTACTTGGCTCGTGCATGTGTGACTAGGCCCAATGGAACTCGGACCGGGGCATGGCGTCAGCCCTGATCCATGCACAAATCACAGATACGATCCTCGATCAACTCTTTTCGAGACACGTACCGTGTTTGCGCAAGGATCTAGCAAGGTGGTCCAACGCTTGGATTGCGGAACCTGGAATCAAACGGACAGCACGATTTGGTTATAGACGGTAGAACGACGACTCTACAGAGGTGAATACACTAATGGATAGGTCGGTAGAACAATCTTCGACGAGACGCAAGATGATTTGGATTGCGGAACCTAGAATCAAACGGACGACATGATTTAATTATAGGCGGTAGAACGACTACTCCACAGAGGTGATTACTCCAATGGATAAACCTCGAACAACTCGTTTCGAAACACGTAGCACGTTTGCCCAAGGATCTAGCGAGATGGTCCAAAGCTTGGAATGCGGAACCTAGAATCAAATGGACGACACGATTTGATTGTAGGCGGTAGAACGACGACTCCACAGAGGTAATTACTCTATTGGATAGGTCGATAGAACCATCTACGACACAACGCAAGATTGCACACAACCATTTCCAAGGCAAGTAAAAAGGCTCGAATCTCTCTTAACAAGAAGAATCGAAATTAATCAGACTTTATTGATCCAACTTGTGTCCAAAACCCTGTCAAAGCAAGCCCTTTTATCGGCTAGAGGTTACTAAAACCCTAAGGAACATAGCACGGTGGTCCAACGCTTGGATTACGGAACCTAGAATCAAACGGACAACACGATTTGATTATAGACAGTAGAACGATGACTCTAAAGAGGTGATTGCTCTAATGGATAGCTCGGTAGAACAATCTTGGACGAGACGCGAGATGATTTGGATTGCGGAACCTAGAATCAAACGGACGACACGATTTAATTATAGGCGGTAGAACGACTACTCCACTGAGGTGATTACTCTAATGGATAAACCTCGAACAACTCGTTTCGAGACACGTAGCACGTTTGCCCAAGGATCTAGCGAGGTGGTCCAAAGCTTGGAATGCGGAACCTAGAATCAAACGGACGACACGTTTTGATTGCTGGCGGTAGAACGACGACTCCACAGAGATAATTACTCTATTGGATAGGTCGGTATAACCATCTACGACAAGACGCAAGATTGCACACAACCATTGCCAAGGCAAGTAAAAAGGCTCGAATCTCTCTTAACTAGAAGAATCGAATTTAATCAAACTTTATTGATCCAACTTGTGTCCAAAACCCTGACAAAGCAAGCCCTTCTATAGGCTAGAGGTTACTAAAACCCTAAAAGAGCAGTCGGCCATCTTGGTGTCAAGATGGGCCGGCCCAGGCTTCTACTATGCTGTTACTCCAACCCTAAGCAACATTAAGGCCTAAAGACCCTACTCGGCCCAATCACTTGGAGGCCCGCTTGACTCTCCATAGGCATGGATCATAGTATAGATGATTTGCTTGTCTCCTTCTAGGCCTTCAATGTCCCAACGGACTCCATGTTAGTCTTGGACCATTCGAACAAGGCCTTGGAAGGATTCCTAGAAGTGCTTGGCTCGTGCACGTGTGACTATGCCCAATGGAACTCGGACCGGGGCATGGCGTCAGCCCTGATCCATGCACAAATCACAGATACGATCCTCGATCAACTCTTTTCGAGACACGTACCGTGTTTGCGCAAGGATCTAGCAAGGTGGTCCAACGCTTGGATTGCGGAACCTGGAATCAAACGGACAGCACGATTTGGTTATAGACGGTAGAACGACGACTCTACAGAGGTGAATACACTAATGGATAGGTCGGTAGAACAATCTTCGACGAGACGCAAGATGATTTGGATTGCGGAACCTAGAATCAAACGGACGACATGATTTAATTATAGGCGGTAGAACGACTACTCCACAGAGGTGATTACTCCAATGGATAAACCTCGAACAACTCGTTTCGAAACACGTAGCACGTTTGCCCAAGGATCTAGCGAGATGGTCCAAAGCTTGGAATGCGGAACCTAGAATCAAATGGACGACACGATTTGATTGTAGGCGGTAGAACGGCGACTCCACAGAGGTAATTACTCTATTGGATAGGTCGATAGAACCATCTACGACACAACGCAAGATTGCACACAACCATTTCCAAGGCAAGTAAAAAGGCTCGAATCTCTCTTAACAAGAAGAATCGAAATTAATCAGACTTTATTGATCCAACTTGTGTCCAAAACCCTGTCAAAGCAAGCCCTTTTATCGTCTAGAGGTTACTAAAACCCTAAGGAACCTAGCACGGTGGTCCAACGCTTGGATTGCGGAACCTAGAATCAAACGGACAACACGATTTGATTATAGACAGTAGAACGATGACTCTAAAGAGGTGATTGCTCTAATGGATAGCTCGGTAGAACAATCTTGGACGAGACGCGAGATGATTTGGATTGCGGAACCTAGAATCAAACGGACGACATGATTTAATTATAGGCGGTAGAACGACTACTCCACTGAGGTGATTACTCTAATGGATAAACCTCGAACAACTCGTTTCGAGACACGTAGCACGTTTGCCCAAGGATCTAGCGAGGTGGTCCAAAGCTTGGAATGCGGAACCTAGAATCAAACGGACGACACGTTTTGATTGCTGGCGGTAGAACGACGACTCCACAGAGATAATTACTCTATTGGATAGGTCGGTATAACCATCTACGACAAGACGCAAGATTGCACACAACCATTGCCATGGCAAGTAAAAAGGCTCGAATCTCTCTTAACTAGAAGAATCGAATTTAATCAAACTTTATTGATCCAACTTGTGTCCAAAACCCTGACAAAGCAAGCCCTTCTATAGGCTAGAGGTTACTAAAACCCTAAAAGAGCAGTCGGCCATCTTGGTGTCAAGATGGGCCGGCCCAGGCTTCTACTATGCTGTTACTCCAACCCTAAGCAACATTAAGGCCTAAAGACCCTACTCGGCCCAATCACTTGGAGGCCCGCTTGACTCTCCATAGGCATGGATCATAGTATAGATGATTTGCTTGTGTCCTTCTAGGCCTTCAATGTCCCAACGGACTCCATGTTAGTCTTGGACCATTCGAACAAGGCCTTGGAAGGATTCCTAGAAGTGCTTGGCTCGTGCACGTGTGACTATGCCCAATGGAACTCGGACCGGGGCATGGCGTCAGCCCTGATCCATGCACAAATCACAGATACGATCCTCGATCAACTCTTTTCGAGACACGTACCGTGTTTGCGCAAGGATCTAGCAAGGTGGTCCAACGCTTGGATTGCGGAACCTGGAATCAAACGGACAGCACGATTTGGTTATAGACGGTAGAACGACGACTCTACAGAGGTGAATACACTAATGGATAGGTCGGTAGAACAATCTTCGACGAGACGCAAGATGATTTGGATTGCGGAACCTAGAATCAAACGGACGACATGATTTAATTATAGGCGGTAGAACGACTACTCCACAGAGGTGATTACTCCAATGGATAAACCTCGAACAACTCGTTTCGAAACACGTAGCACGTTTGCCCAAGGATCTAGCGAGATGGTCCAAAGCTTGGAATGCGGAACCTAGAATCAAATGGACGACACGATTTGATTGTAGGCGGTAGAACGACGACTCCACAGAGGTAATTACTCTATTGGATAGGTCGATAGAACCATCTACGACACAACGCAAGATTGCACACAACCATTTCCAAGGCAAGTAAAAAGGCTCGAATCTCTCTTAACAAGAAGAATCGAAATTAATCAGACTTTATTGATCCAACTTGTGTCCAAAACCCTGTCAAAGCAAGCCCTTTTATCGTCTAGAGGTTACTAAAACCCTAAGGAACCTAGCACGGTGGTCCAACGCTTGGATTGCGGAACCTAGAATCAAACGGACAACACGATTTGATTATAGACAGTAGAACGATGACTCTAAAGAGGTGATTGCTCTAATGGATAGCTCGGTAGAACAATCTTGGACGAGACGCGAGATGATTTGGATTGCGGAACCTAGAATCAAACGGACGACATGATTTAATTATAGGCGGTAGAACGACTACTCCACTGAGGTGATTACTCTAATGGATAAACCTCGAACAACTCGTTTCGAGACACGTAGCACGTTTGCCCAAGGATCTAGCGAGGTGGTCCAAAGCTTGGAATGCGGAACCTAGAATCAAACGGACGACACGTTTTGATTGCTGGCGGTAGAACGACGACTCCACAGAGATAATTACTCTATTGGATAGGTCGGTATAACCATCTACGACAAGACGCAAGATTGCACACAACCATTGCCATGGCAAGTAAAAAGGCTCGAATCTCTCTTAACTAGAAGAATCGAATTTAATCAAACTTTATTGATCCAACTTGTGTCCAAAACCCTGACAAAGCAAGCCCTTCTATAGGCTAGAGGTTACTAAAACCCTAAAAGAGCAGTCGGCCATCTTGGTGTCAAGATGGGCCGGCCCAGGCTTCTACTATGCTGTTACTCCAACCCTAAGCAACATTAAGGCCTAAAGACCCTACTCGGCCCAATCACTTGGAGGCCCGCTTGACTCTCCATAGGCATGGATCATAGTATAGATGATTTGCTTGTGTCCTTCTAGGCCTTCAATGTCCCAACGGACTCCATGTTAGTCTTGGACCATTCGAACAAGGCCTTGGAAGGATTCCTAGAAGTGCTTGGCTCGTGCACGTGTGACTATGCCCAATGGAACTCGGACCGGGGCATGGCGTCAGCCCTGATCCATGCACAAATCACAGATACGATCCTCGATCAACTCTTTTCGAGACACGTACCGTGTTTGCGCAAGGATCTAGCAAGGTGGTCCAACGCTTGGATTGCGGAACCTGGAATCAAACGGACAGCACGATTTGGTTATAGACGGTAGAACGACGACTCTACAGAGGTGAATACACTAATGGATAGGTCGGTAGAACAATCTTCGACGAGACGCAAGATGATTTGGATTGCGGAACCTAGAATCAAACGGACGACACGATTTAATTATAGGCGGTAGAACGACTACTCCACAGAGGTGATTACTCCAATGGATAAACCTCGAACAACTCATTTCGAAACACGTAGCACGTTTGCCCAAGGATCTAGCGAGATGGTCCAAAGCTTGGAATGCGGAACCTAGAATCAAATGGACGACACGATTTGATTATAGGCGGTAGAACGACGACTCCACAGAGATAATTACTCTATTGGATAGGTCGGTATAACCATCTACGACAAGACGCAAGATTGGACACAACCATTTCCAAGGCAAGTAAAAAGGCTCGAATCTCTCTTAACAAGAAGAATCAAAATTAATCAGACTTTATTGATCCAACTTGTGTCCAAAACCCTGTCAAAGCAAGCCCTTTTATCGGCTAGAGGTTACTAAAACCCTAAGGAACCTAGCACGGTGGTCCAACGCTTGGATTGCGGAACTGGAATCAAACGGACAACACGATTTGATTATAGACAGTAGAACGAATACTCTAAAGAGGTGATTGCTCTAATGGATAGCTCGGTAGAACAATCTTGGACTAGACGCGAGATGATTTGGATTGCGGAACCTAGAATCAAATGGACGACACGATTTAATTATAGGCGGTAGAACGACTACTCCACTGAGGTGATTACTCTGATGAATAAACCTCGAACAACTCGTTTCGAGACATGTAGCACAATTGCCCAAGGATCTAGCGAGGTGGTCCAAAGCTTGGAATGCGGAACCTAGAATCAAACGGACGACACGATTTGATTGCTGGCGGTAGAACGACGACTCCACAGAGATAATTACTCTATTGGATAGGTCGGTATAACCATCTACGACAAGACGCAAGATTGCACACAACCATTTCCAAGGCAAGTAAAAAGGCTCGAATCTCTCTTAACAAGAAGAATCAAAATTAATCAGACTTTATTGATCCAACTTGTGTCCAAAACCCTGTCAAAGCAAGCCCTTTTATCGGCTAGAGGTTACTAAAACCCTAAGGAACCTAGCACGGTGGTCCAACGCTTGGATTGCGGAACTGGAATCAAACGGACAACACGATTTGATTATAGACAGTAGAACGAATACTCTAAAGAGGTGATTGCTCTAATGGATAGCTCGGTAGAACAATCTTGGACTAGACGCGAGATGATTTGGATTGCGGAACCTAGAATCAAATGGACGACACGATTTAATTATAGGCGGTAGAACGACTACTCCACTGAGGTGATTACTCTGATGAATAAACCTCGAACAACTCGTTTCGAGACATGTAGCACAATTGCCCAAGGATCTAGCGAGGTGGTCCAAAGCTTGGAATGCGGAACCTAGAATCAAACGGACGACACGATTTGATTGCTGGCGGTAGAACGACGACTCCACAGAGATAATTACTCTATTGGATAGGTCGGTATAACCATCTACGACAAGACGCAAGATTGCACACAACCATTTCCAAGGCAAGTAAAAAGGCTCGAATCTCTCTTAACAAGAAGAATCAAAATTAATCAGACTTTATTGATCCAACTTGTGTCCAAAACCCTGTCAAAGCAAGCCCTTTTATCGGCTAGAGGTTACTAAAACCCTAAGGAACCTAGCACGGTGGTCCAACGCTTGGATTGCGGAACTGGAATCAAACGGACAACACGATTTGATTATAGACAGTAGAACGAATACTCTAAAGAGGTGATTGCTCTAATGGATAGCTCGGTAGAACAATCTTGGACTAGACGCGAGATGATTTGGATTGCGGAACCTAGAATCAAATGGACGACACGATTTAATTATAGGCGGTAGAACGACTACTCCACTGAGGTGATTACTCTGATGAATAAACCTCGAACAACTCGTTTCGAGACATGTAGCACAATTGCCCAAGGATCTAGCGAGGTGGTCCAAAGCTTGGAATGCGGAACCTAGAATCAAACGGACGACACGATTTGATTGCTGGCGGTAGAACGACGACTCCACAGAGATAATTACTCTATTGGATAGGTCGGTATAACCATCTACGACAAGACGCAAGATTGCACACAACCATTGCCAAGGCAAGTAAAAAGGTTCGAATCTCTCTTAACAAGAAGAATCGAATTTAATCAAACTTTATTGATCCAACTTGTGTCCAAAACCCTGACAAAGCAAGCCCTTCTATAGGCTATAGGTTACTAAAACCCTAAAAGGGCAGTCGGCCATCTTGGTGTCAAGATGGGCCGGCCCAGGCTTCTACTATGCTGTTACTCCAACCCTAAGCAACATTAAGGCCTAAAGACCCTACTCGGCCCAATCACTTGGAGGCCCGCTTGACTCTCCATAGGCTTGGATCATAGTATAGATGATTTGCTTGTCTCCATCTAGGCCTTCAATATCCCTATGGACTCCATGTTAGTCTTGGACCATTCGAACAAGGCCATGGAATGATTCCTTGAAGTGCTTGGCTCGTGCACGTGTGACTGGGCCCAATGGAACTCGGACCGGGGCATGGCGTCAGCCCTGATCCATGCACAAATCACAGATACGATCCTCGATCAACTCTTTTCGAGACACGTACCGTATTTGCGCAAGGATCTAGCAAGGTGGTCCAACGCTTGGATTGCGGAACCTGGAATCAAACGGACAGCACGACTTGGTTATAGACGGTAGAACGACGACTCTACAGAGGTGAATACACTAATGGATAGGTCGGTAGAACAATCTTCGACGAGACGCAAGATGATTTGGATTGCGGAACCTAGAATCAAACGGACGACACGATTTAATTATAGGCGGTAGAACGACTACTCCACAGAGGTGATTACTCTAATGGATAAACCTCGAACAACTCGTTTCGAAACACATAGCACGTTTGCCCAAGGATCTAGCGAGGTGGTCCAAAGCTTGGAATGCGGAACCTAGAATCAAACGGACGACACGATTTGATTGTAGGCGGTAGAACGACGACTCCACAGAGGTAATTACTCTATTGGATAGGTCGGTAGAACCATCTACGACACGACGCAAGATTGCACACAACCATTTCCAAGGCAAGTAAAAAGGCTCGAATCTCTCTTAACAAGAAGAATCGAAATTAATCAGACTTTATTGATCCAACTTGTGTCCAAAACCCTGACAAAGCAAGCCCTTTTATAGGCTAGAGGTTACTAAAACCCTAAAAGAGCATTCGGCCATCTTGGTGCCAAGATGGGCCGGCCCAGGCTTCTACTACGCTGTTACTCCATCCCTAAGCAACATTAAGGCCTAAAGACCCAACTCGGCCCAATCACTTAGAGGCCCGCTTGACTCTCCATGGATTTGGATCATGGTATAGATGATTTGTTTGTCTCCTTCTAGGCCTTCAATATCCCTATGGACTCCATGTTTGTCTTGGACCATTCGAACAAGGCCTTGGAAGGATTCCTTGAAGTGCTTGGCTCGTTTACGTGTGACTGGGCCCAATGGAACTCGGACCAGGGCATGGCGTCGGCCCTAATCCATGCACAAATCACTGATACGGTCCTCGTTCAACTCTTTTCGAGACACGTAGCGTGTTTGCGTAAGGATCTAGCAAGGTGGTCCAACGCTTGGATTGCGGAACCTGGAATCAAACGGACAGCACGATTTGTTTTTAGACGGTAGAACGACGACTCTACAGAGGTGAATACACTAATGGATAGGTCAGTAGAACAATCTTCGACGTGACGCAAGATGATTTGGATTGCGGAACCTAGAATCAAACGGACGACACGATGACTACTCCACAGAGGTGATTACTCTAATGGATACACCTCGAACAACTCGTTTCGAGACACGTAGCACGTTTGCCCAAGGATCTAGCGAGGTGGTCTAAAGCTTGGAATGCGGAACCTAGAATCAAACGGACGACACGATTTGATTGTAGGCGGTAGACCGATGACTCCACAGAGGTGATTACACTATTGGATAGGTCGGTAGAACCATCTATAACGAGACGCAAGATTGGTCACAACCCTTGCCAAGGCAAGTAAAAAGCCTCGAATCTCTCTTAACAAGAAGAATCGACAATAATCAGATTTTATTGATCCAACTTGTGTCCAAAACCCTGTCAAAGCCAGCCCTTTTATCGGCTAGAGGTTACTAAAACCCTAAGGAACCTAGCACGGTGGTCCAACGCTTGGATAGCGGTACCTGGAATGATGAGAACATGAAGATTTGCATGGATTCCTTTCAAGATCAAATTGGCTTAACATTCCAATGATGGTTGATGATACGAACTCGACCCAACAAGAACCTGTCTTGAAGAACTGAATCGATCAGGCAGCGGAAGGATCTATCTTGACCAGGTTATGGATACAAAGATGGAGAAACCTTATGACCCCTCTAATCCCCGTGACTACGAACTTGTTGATATTATCTCAACCAACGAATTAGTGAACCTCAGGCAAGTGTAGAAGGCGCCACAATTCAACATGGTCTTGTATTGATAAGCCGAAACTTGAACAAAGGAGACCTGATCGATTCGGTTCTCCAAGACAGGTTCTTGTTGGGTCGAGTTCGTATCATCAACCATCATTGGAATGTTAAGCCAATTTGATCTTGAAAGGAATCCATGCAAATCTTCATGTTCTCATCATGGAATCAAACGGACAACACGATTTGATTATAGACAGTAGAACGACGACTCTAAAGAGGTGATTGCTCTAATGGATAGATCGGTAGAACAATCTTGGACGAGACGTGAGATGATTTGGATTGCGGAACCTAGAATCAAACGGACGACACGATTTTATTATAGGCGGTAGAATGATTACTCCACAGAGGTGATTACTCTAATGGATAAACCTCGAACAACTCGTTTCGAGACACGTAGCATGTTTGCCCAAGGATCTAGCGAGGTGATCCAAAGCTTGGAATGCGGAACCTAGAATCAAACGGACGACACGATTTGATTGTAGGCGGTAGAACGACGACTCCACAGAGGTAATTACTCTATTGGATAGGTCGGTAGAACCATCTACGACAAGACGCAAGATTGCACACAACCATTGCCAAGGCAAGTAAAAAGGCTCGAATCTCTTTTAACAAGAAGAATCGAAATTAATCAAACTTTATTGATTTAATTTGTGTCCAAAACCCTGACAAAGCAAGATCTTTTATAGGTTAGAAGTTACTAAAACCCTAAAAGGGCAGTCGGCCATCTTGGTGTCAAGATGGGCCGGCCCAGGCTTCTACTACGCTGTTACTCCAACCCTAAGCAACATTAAGGCCTAAAGGCCCTACTCGGCCCAATCACTTGGAGGCCCGCTTGACTCTCCATAGGCTTGGATCATGGTATAGATGATTTGCTTGTCTCCTTCTAGGCCTTCAATATCCCTATGGATTCCATGTTTGTCTTGGACCATTCGAACAAGGCCTTGGAAGGATTCCTTGAAGTGCTTGGCTCGTGCACGTGTGACTGGGCCCAATGGAACTCGGACCGGGGCATGGCGTCGGCCCTGATTCATGCAAAAATCACAGATACGGTCCTCGATCAACTCTTTTCGAGACACGCACCGTGTTTGCGCAAGGATCTAGCAAGGTGGTCCAATGCATGGATTGCGGAACCTGGAATCAAACGGACAGAACGATTTGGTTATAGACGGTAGAACGACGACTTCACAGAGGTGAATACACTAATGGATAGGTCGGTAGAACAATCGTGGACGAGACGCAAGATGATTTGGATTGCGGAACCTAGAATCAACCGGACGACACGATTTAATTATAGGCTGTAGAACAACTACTCCACAGAGGTGATTACTCTAATGGATACACCTCGAACAACTCGTTTCGAGACATGTGGCACGTTTGCCCAAGGATCTAGCGAGGTGGTCCAAAGATTGGATTGCGGAACCTACAATCAAACGGACGACACGATTTGATTGTAGGCGGTAGAATGACGACTCCACAGAGGTAATTACTCTATTGGATAGGTCGGTAGAACCATCTTTGACAAGACGCAAGATTGCACACAACCCTTACCAAGGCAAGTAAAAAAACTCGAATCTCTCTTAACAAGAAGAATCGAAATTAATCAAACTTTATTGATCCAACTTGTGTCCAAAACCCTGACAAAGCAAGTCCTTTTATAGGCTAGAGGTTACTAAAACCCTAAAATAGCAGTCGGCCATCTTGGTGCCAAGATGGGCCGGCCCAGGCTTCTACTACGCTGTCACTCCAACCCTAAGCAACATTAAGGCCTAAAGACCCAACTCGGCCCAATCACTTGGAGGCCCGCTTGACTCTCCATGGGTTTGGATCATGGTATAGATGATTTGCTTGTCTCCTTCTAGGCCTTCAATATCCCTATGGACTCCGTATTAGTATTGGACCATTCGAACAAGGCCTTGGAAGGATTTCTTGAAGTGCTTGGCTCGTGCACGTGTGACTGGGCCCAATGGAACTCGGACCGGGGCATGGCGTCAGCCCTTATCCATGCACAAATCACTGATACGGACCTCGATCAACTCTTTTCGAGACACGCACCGTGTTTGCGCAAGGATCTAGCAAGGTGGTCCAATGCATGGATTGCGGAACCTGGAATCAAACGGACAGCACGATTTGGTTATAGACGGTAGAACGACGACTTCACAGAGGTGAATACACTAATGGATAGGTCGGTAGAACAATCGTGGACGAGACGCAAGATGATTTGGATTGCGGAACCTAGAATCAACCGGACGACACGATTTAATTATAGGCTGTAGAACAACTACTCCACAGAGGTGATTACTCTAATGGATACACCTCGAACAACTCGTTTCGAGACATGTGGCACGTTTGCCCAAGGATCTAGCGAGGTGGTCCAAAGATTGGATTGCGGAACCTACAATCAAACGGACGACACGATTTGACTGTAGGCGGTAGAATGACGACTCCACCGAGGTAATTACTCTATTGGATAGCTCGGTAGAACCATCTTTGACAAGACGTAAGATTGCACAAAACCCTTGCCAAGGCAAGTAAAAAAACTCGAATCTCTCTTAACAAGAAGAATCGAAATTAATCAAACTTTATTGATCCAACTTGTGTCCAAAACCCTGACAAAGCAAGCCCTTTTATAGGCTAGAGGTTACTAAAACCCTAAAAGAGCAGTCGGCCATCTTGGTGCCAAGATGGGCCGGCCCAGGCTTCTACTACGCTGTCACTCCAACCCTAAGCAACATTAAGGCCTAAAGACCCAACTCGGCCCAATCACTTGGAGGCCCGCTTGACTCTCCATGGGTTTGGATCATGGTATAGATGATTTGCTTGTCTCCTTCTAGGCCTTCAATATCCCTATGGACTCCATGTTAGTCTTGGACCATTCGAACAAGGCCTTGGAAGGATTCCTTGAAGTGCTTGGCTCGTGCACGTGTGACTGGGCCCAATGGAACTCGGACCGGGGCATGGCGTCGGCCCTGATCCATGCACAAATCACTGATATGGTCCTCGATCAACTCTTTTCGCGACACGTAGCGTGTTTGCGCAAGGATCTAGCAAGGTGGTTCAACGCTTGTATTGCGGAACCTGGAATCAAACGGACAGCACGATTTGTTTATAGACGGTAGAACGACGACTCTACAGAGGTGAATACACTAATGGATAGGTCGGTAGAACAATCTTCGACGAGACGCAAGATGATTTGGATTGCGGAACCTAGAATCAAACGGACGACACGATGACTACTCCACAGAGGTGATTACTCTAATGGATACACCTCGAACAACTCGTTTCGAAACATGTAGCAAGTTTGCCCAAGGATCTAGCGTGGTGGTCTAAAGCTTGGAATGCGGAACCTAGAATCAAACGGACGACACGATTTGATTGTAGGCGGTAGACCGACGACTCCACAGAGGTGATTACACTATTGGATAGGTCGGTAGAACCATCTATAACGAGACGCAAGATTGGTCACAACCCTTGCCAAGGCAAGTAAAAAGGCTCGAATCTCTCTTAACAAGAAGAATCGACATTAATCAGACTTTATTGATCCAACTTGTGTCCAAAACCCTGTCAAAGCAAACCCTTTTATCGGCTAGAGGTTACTAAAACCCTAAGGAACCTAGCACGGTGGTCCAACGCTTGGATTGCGGAACCTGGAATCAAACGGACAACACAATTTGATTATAGACAGTAGAACGACGACTCTGAAGAGGTGATTGCTCTAATGGATAGGTCGGTAGAACAATCTTGGACGAGACGCAAGATGATTTGGATTGCGGAACCTAGAATCAAACGGACGACACGATTTAATGATAGGCGGTAGAACGACTACTCCACAGAGGTGATTACTCTAATGGATAAACCTTTAACAACTCGTTTCGAGACACGTAGCACGTTTGCCCAAGGATCTAGCGAGGTGGTCCAAAGCTTGGAATGCGGAACCTAGAATCAAACGGACGACACGATTTGATTGTAGGCGGTAGACCGACTGTAGACACCAAATTTTTGGTGTTTTATTATTTATTTATTTGCTATTCATTTTTTTTATTTTTGTTCTATTTTTATTTGTCACAATTAGTTTTATTTACTTTTAGTTTTAGTTATTTTAGCCATTTTAGCGTCGAATTTCTCAAAGGAAAAAGAAAAGCGTTCAAAAATATGATTTATTTGTTTTTTATTTAAATTCAATGTTTTCTTGAAAAAGAAGGAGAAAAATGATGAAAAATGGAAAAATGAAAGGAAAAGATTGAAAATAGTAACTTTGTTATTTTTAGTTTGTTTATTTTGATGTATTTGTAATTAAAATTATTGTTTTTATTATTATTTAGTTTTACTATTATTTTTGTTAAATTGTTAATTTGAAAAAAAAAAAGAGGTTTTGCGGCATGCAAGCTGCGTTTTGTCGTAGCTTGCAAGAAAAGGCTGGGCAGCCCCTTGGCTGCAAATTATAGAAGAAAGGACTGGGTTTTAGGTTTGAGAAGTCCCATATAAATAGGAAAGAGAACACTAGCCGCAAGGGGGGAAGTGTAGAAAAGAGACGGACGGCTAAAACTAGAAAGCAGAAGAGGACGGCGGAAAAATCTATAGCAAGAAAGAGAGCTGAGGGTTCGGACGGCAGAAGGAAAAACAAGAGGGAGACCGAAAGGGAGAAAGGGCTGAGATATTGGAGAAAGGACTGGAGTAGCGTGGAAGGGCTAGAGAGAAAGTGAAAGTGAGGGAACCAAAGGGGTAGGCGATTGGTGAGGAAAAAGGAAAGGAACAACAGAGGGAGAGGGAGCTGACAGCTGAGGGCTCCAGGAAGAATCTGAACAGCAAGAAAAGAGGAGATTGAGAGATAGTGAGCAAGAGAGAGCAAAGGAAAACAAGGAGTGGGTATGCTGTTGAAGAAACCAGAGGAAGAACGTTTGGTAGCCGGAAAGATAAAGCTTTTGGGCTGAGCAGGGATACCCTATTCATCGTTCCAGACCCTGATTGTCCCCTTGAAAGGGATAAAGGTAACGCCTTTCATTTGTTTTGCTGTCCATAGATTATAAAATCATGTTAGAAAGGTTGAAACTTTGCTGTGATGCTTGCATCTGTTTGCCCTCCACCATGAATGTTTTGCTTGTGAATCTGTCGGTGGGGGAAAGGAACTAAACTATGGTTTCTATATTGTGAATTTTCCAAGTAAAAATCTGCAAGTGAGTTTAATTTGAAGTTGTTTTCAATCATGCGAATGTTTCATTCATTCTTCATGTCACGGGTTGGACACCAGGAAAATTGCAGGTTTTTATTCTAATATGTTTGTAAGTTTAGATGCCAAGATCCTGTGGGTTTTTGGTTTATATCAAAGTTTTGATTGTTTGGTTGAATTTGTTTCCGTTTGAGCTGGTGTTTTGAGGGTAAAATCCATGCTTGAAAAGTGAAGGTTAGCAGCTAGTTTGTTGCAGTTTTCTTAGCGATTGCCGTGAGTTTCATTTTTTCTGTTGCTGCATTTTTTGTCCATTGGCTTTGTTTGAATCTTCAAGGCAGTTTATGCTTGGGTGACATTTGATGATAATGGGGGGTGAATTCCTTACATGTAGTCTTTAGATGACAAGTGGGTAAAGCTTATTTGAGTTTTTCATGTCAATACTTTTAAGCTAAGATAAGAGAAACAAAGGCTGCTGCATTCGGTCTTACCTTTTGCTGTTTTCTTTCTTGCATTTGTTTCACCAAATTTTGGCCATTCAACTTGATGTCTGATCTTATTTGGAGAGAGGAATTGGATGGGTGAAGATTGGTTTGAGTTGGCATGCTTGAGTCTAAAATATTTGAATCATGTTTGAGCATTTGTTGAAAAATTCATCAGGATTGCTGAACCTTTCGCATAAAATTTTCCAGCATGAACATGATGTATCTTCTACGTCTTGACTGGTTTGGACTTTGAATTTGTGTGTGATAATGTTTAGTTCAAGGTTTAGAGGTTTGATTGAAAGGTTTATGACCAAGGTTGATGTTCAAATCTGAAGTATCTATTTGGAAACATAGCCGCAACAAATTTCTTGTTGTGAGAAGTTTCTTAGTTTTGGTTTGCATGAAGTTTTTAAATGTTTGCATGATTTCTTTCTATGATTTTTCTGGTTCAGAATGTCTAGTTCATGTTTTGTGTTTGTTTGGTTTGAAATTTGATGATGGATCAAGTAATCTTTGGATTAAAGTATGAGATCAAATCTGATTTTAGAGTTTGAATTTGAGACAAAGGTACATCAGTTTGCACAGAATGTTTTCTCACGTTAGTTTGCATGGTTTGCATGCAAAACAACTTTCAGAATTTGCACTTTGACCCCTCAAGTCCCCCTTTGTTCCATTAAGGCCCAATAATGTTCTAAATTCTTGCAATCGAGTCCTAAAGTAGTTGCATTTTGAGTCATTACTTGATTTTTTCATTGCCCTTGGACCCTTGAAGTTCCTAAAAATGTTTAATGGAGCTTGAGTGTTTGGTTAATGTTCACAATTGAGTCCTTGGTAGCCTCAACTTTGCAACTCGATTGCTCATTTGCTTTCATTTGTTTAGGTGGTACTTAATTCAAGAGTTTAAGAACTTTGTGTTCAAATGAGCTTGTGTTCGCCTATTTTCTTGAATTTTCTGAAATAAATTGGCTTTGGCCTTTTTCTTGCTCTTTGACTTTCAAAAGTTTCTAAAATGTTTCAATTGGCTTTGAATGGTTGATTAATGCTTGCAATTGGGTCCTTGGTGGATTCCTTTATTGAAAATTATGTATAGTTTGATTTCATTTAAATTGCAATTAGGAGAGTTTTGGTGACTTTGTTATACTTTACTGTTTGAGGTACCGTGACCTTTTTATTGTTTTGAAGCCATTTTTCTTTCATTTGGACACCATTCAAAGGGGGCGGTATAATTTCTTTTATCCCTTTTGTCTCTCCCCTATGTGATCCAACGTGCTACGTGAAAATTGCATGTCTACTTGCTTCCCTTATTTTTCTTTAATTCCTTTCATTTACTTCATTTACTTTTGCTTTTTATTTAAGTTATTCTTTATGGGGTATGTGTACACCTCTTGGCTTGTAATAGATAGGGCTTGGAGAGCACTTGATGAAGACCTATTGAAGACATGTGCCTAGCTAGCAAATGTAATAGGTTCATTAGCTTAATTGCTTGCTTTTGTTGCTATGTGTTAATTCGCTTTAATAGGTTCTTGCATTTAGTCGAGCATGCTAAGTGTTATGTGCTATGTGTTTATGAGTGTTTGGCATGTCTACTCGCTTTCCATAGCCATGAATGAATGTGACGGATGAATGTACGTTTCCACTAGTCCAACGCTAGTAGGAATTCATAGAATGGGCTAGTCCAACGCTAGACCCTTAGGGATTTCTATCGTGGGTCCATACTTGCATATTTCACTTCATTTCATGCATTTTTTTAGTTTTATCATTTGGCATGCTCCTCGAACCCCTTTTCCCCTCATTTTAGGATTTTTGCACCTCATGCTAGTTATAGGATACATTTGCTTGAGAGTCCCCTTTCGATAAGGGAAACGAGCGAGTGTGGCTCCAAAATAGCCTTAGCACGCTAGTTCTCCTTTCTAATCAAAGGGAAAATTAAAGTCACAAAGTTAGGAGTCCCCGTACCCGACTTGATGCATTCCTCTAGGTTCATACATTCTCATACCATTTCCTCACCTTTTTATCCACATTTTTTCTCTCCTTATACCTTTTTCAATTCAAATGACATGTCGCACACATGCACTTTATGTTATTTTCACATCATCATTCTTTACTCATCTTACCTTGTAAATACATTTGCACACTTCCACTTACACACTCTTGTTTTTATCATTTTTTCACTTCACACAAACTCACATTTTCACATGGCATGCATTCATTTCACTCATTTTTTTACGTCATTTAGGATTACGTGTGACCTCTCCAAAGGATCATTATTGGGCTTCACAATTAATGTGATTGGCACCACTCAACCTTTGAAGAGAAATTCCCCCCATGTCCCCCTAGGTCTAGGGTTTGCATTCATGTAGTACATCCAAATGTAATAAATTCTTTGGTTAAAACAAGAAAATCTTTGATTAAATCACGCAACTAGCTTTAGCTAGGTCGAAGGGGTGCCTTGGATTTTTATCCTTGCCTTCCCCTTCGTCAAATGTGACTCCCGAACCTTTTTCGTTGGTTTACGTGGACTAGGAGTCGTTTAAAAGGGGTTTCTTACTACTTTTTCTTAAAATTCATTTTTAGGTGACTTGGTACACCTTAACTCATTACCAAGTGGCGACTCCGATTTTTTATTTCAAAAACCCTTTTTAAACTATAATTTTGGGTCAAATCGTCGCATTCTCAAACCCCCATTTAGACCCATTTTTCTTTTAAATCACAATTCATTTTCCAATCACAAATTGAATCAAAAAATTCATTTTCAAACCATTTATTTTTATCAAAAAGTGGGGCGCGACAGTTGGCGACTCCACTGGGGACATTTGAGAGTCCGAGCAAATTTGATTTAATCAACCTTTTTCTTATTTTAACCTTTTCATATATCACATTTGGGTGTTTTAGGGTTGCATTTTTCCTTTTTAGGATTTTGCATTTCGCGCGTATTAATTACTCCCTCACTCACGCATGTATGATTGGTTGATTGGATGTATGTTTACTTGTTTATCTCACGCTTGCATTGCATTTGGGGGGGTGTGTGTCACCTTTAGAGCCTCGCGTGGTTCTCAACCCTTTCCCTCAAAATAGGGAGCACTTCATACGTGCACGTTTATTTATTGTTATCCCATTTTATTTTATTTTCGTGGACGTTTCCCACACCGCCTTATAGGATTAGGATCGATCGCCTTGGGTAGGCGGATGGTGTGCGCTGCGCCCATAGCGCTACCTAAGGGATCACTCGAGCCACCGATCGAAGGCCTTGGGAGTGATGACCCTTTGCCTTTAGGTCTGAAGGCTTGGGAACCGAAGCCTTATCGAGTCTAGTTGTATTAGTGAACCCCAGCCTCATGCATCCATGTTAGCGTTTTCCTAGGTTAGAGTCAGCCTCACCCTTTTTTAAGCACATTAGGCACGAGGGAAGGGGTTCCACCCCTTTTACTTATTTTTATTGTCTTTCCTTTCTTATTTGCTCCCAATATGTTATGTGTACTATCAATTGTACTAACCATTCTTTTGTTTTCTTGGCTTGCATTCATGTGCCCTAGCAATAAGAGGCCTCTTTGGCACTATTTTAGTGACTTACCTACTAGATAACTTACATGTTTAAATTTCGATTATTGCACTCAATTTTCAATAAGTACATTTCACTTTAGACCTTTTCCCCTCGATGCATTATCTATGTCCTTTAGGCCATATTTGTCACATATTTATATCGCTTTAATAAATGGCATCATGCATAAGCCCTAGAAAGGGAATGCCACATAGGGAATCCCGTGTTTAGGAATAAGCCACCTTGTGTCTCGGATACTTAATCCAGTGAGACTTGCACGTTTACATTTTGTACCATCCAAAGGGGTAGTGCACAAGGTAAGGTAGGATCCGATCATTTTCATAGAGTGATCTTTGGAATATGAGCATCTAATAATCACTTTTTGGCCATTTTATCAAAAATTGGTAAAAATCCCTTGCGTAAAAGGACATTAATTTGAAGAAATTCACAAATGATTCCTCCTTTTGAGACGATAAATAAATTGGGGCCAAAATTTGATAGACTAATGCATCACAATGAATTTTTGAAACTATCAGTGGATAGCTTGATTTTTAAATAAGCTCCCAATTCCATTCCATCCATTGGACCATTTTATTCATCAATTTCATCCAGTCCATTTTATCAATTTGTTCATTGTTAGGGCAATCTAGTCAATTTTTGAATAAATCACCGATTTCATTCAATTCATTTGATTATTTAGAGCAATTTTGTCGATTTTCGATAAATCATCAATTTCGTCCGATTCATTTGACCAATTTACCCTTTTTAGGGTCATTTGACCAATTTACCCTTTTTAGGGTCACCTGGTCGATTTTGAATAAATCGTTGACCAATTTACCCTTTTTTAGGGTCATTTGACCAACTTACCTTTTTTTTAGGGTCATTTGACCAATTTATCCTTTTTTTAGGGTCACCTGGTCGATTTTGAATAAATCGTCAATTCATTTGACCAATTTACCCTTTTTACGGTCATCCGGTCGATTTTTGAATAAATCTTCATTTCATTTGGCCAATTCACTCATTTTTAGGGCGATCTGGTCAATTTTGAATAAATTCTCGATTTCATTCAATTCATTTGACCAATTTCATTTTGAATAAAATTCTCAATGTCATTCGATCAAGTTCCTTTTTTAGGATGATTCGGTCAATTTTGAGTAAGTTTTTAAATTCCACTCAATTCATTTGACTAGTTTCCCTTTTTAGGGTAATTCGGTCGATTTAAATAAATGGTCAACTTCATTCAACCCATTTGACCAATTTGGGTCTCAATGTCGAATTTCAAATAGGGAAACCTAGTCAATTTTGAGAAAATCATCAGTTGGAGTTTTTATCCGTGCTTCACTGAGAAAATTTGTCAACGAATTCCAATCTCTTCGATAGGAAGTTCGTCAAGGTCAAACCCGTACGTTTTTTGCAAATTCTTGTATCGATCAAAAGTGATCAATCCCTTCGGACGAGGTCCTCATTTTGACCAACGTCTCTTCTCATTCCAATGGACCAAATTTTTCAAATTATTTTTCACTCCATGAGTTGATCGGATCCATCAGGTATGGTATAGTGCCTACTCTAGAGGATTGCATTTTCATGCTAGGCCTACCCTTGGCATAAAAGGGTTCCCCCATAGGACATACATACCGATTTTATATTCTTGTTTACTAACTCGGGGTATTTTTCTTTTGTTTCCCCCCTCCCCTGCATTCATAAAAAATGCTTCAATAAGATGAAAATATTTCCCTACATTGGATAACAATTTTTGATCCGATAAAGTTTTGGAAAGTATTATTTGATTCTTGGGCAGATCCAACAATGGAAACATGAAAGATCCATCTGAAAGCTCTAGGCTAGAGCTTCTAAGAGATTTCATACTTGCTTTCAAGGAAAATTCTGTATATTTGACTTGTTAATATTTTTGTGTCAAAAGAAAAGGAGACAAAAAGGGTATATATGTGGAGCTCTTTAGAAGTTTTCTATTCTCATTTGTATTATAATTGAACGAGAATTTTTGTTTCAAATTTTTTCAGCAATAAAATTTTTGGACAATTATTGTCTTGTGTATATGTACATTTCATTCTTTATTCTTACTCATTAGAGATTTCATGATGAATTTTTGAGAAATAAGACCAAATTGAGAATTTTTCAACCTATAGCCTGAATTTCGCAAGTGTATACTCTCTAAAATCCTCATGTACACTAGGTTGGTGATCCGAGTTATCCAATAAGAGTGCTTGAAATTAAAAGAGGTCACTCAAAAGGCCCAATGAGATACCTTTCTCCTTCACTTAACCCCAAAATAAAATCAGTCACATTGATTGGTAATTTGCAAATTGGGGCAATCTTTGATTAAAAAGTGTCCATTGTGTCTAATTATATTCAATCTACATCTCAATGAAAGCAAAAAGGGCGCATTATCCTTGTTTATTTTGGAAATTTGGAACGATACTTCAAGCGTTCGTTTCTCTACCCATACAGATTTTATCATTTGCTCTCCCGTTTGAGCCTTTAAAAGAATAATTTCGTTTCAAATAAGCGCCTTGATTATCACTACCCTACATGGAAAATTTTCAAATATCAAAAGGGGGAATGGATTCTCAATGAACATTGCGTTACGATGATTGTCATGAAGTGTAAGAATGATGCTTTGGCCATCATTTCTACAACTTAAACACTGTTTTACCCCTTGCATCCCCGTTTGAGCTAAAAATTGGTGGTTCTTTTCAAAGCATCTATGATCACACCCCATATTTGGGGAAGGAGATTGGGGAGATTTGATTTTTACTTGGGCTTCAATTTTAAAAAAAAGAGAAGAGAGAAAGAGAAAAGGAAGAGTTTTGTTCGGTGGAGTGCCTGTGTTTTCACAGATATGGATGAACGAGGGTCTTCCTCAGTCAGTTAATTCAGATACATGCAAAATTTCGCATTTAATGAAAGTTTCCTTTCAGAGTTAATGTAAGGAACGGAATACAAGTCAGGCCCTCTTCTTTTCCAATCAAACATTCTATCCCTAGTTATCCCTTTTGAGCCTTCAGAATAAAATACCTCATTTGGCAACCCTTGAGAATCGCAAACCCCCACACTGGGGCAAGTTTGAGTTGAAAAGGAAAATTTCAAGAAGTAAAAAAAGTGAAAAGCCACAAAATCAAAAGACAAAAGAAGAAAAGGAAACCTCAGTTCACAAATAAACTGGGGCAAATTTTGAAAATTTCAAAGAATGGCAGAAGGCCAAAAAATCAAAAGAAGAAAGAAAATGAAAGAGAAAAAGCCTCAATTGAGCATAAACTGGGGCAAAGTTCTGATTTACCCCTAAAATAGGGTTGGCGTAACAATGCGATCTCAGATTCTTTAAACCACTTTTGAAATCCACCTTCAAGCCTTAACTTTTCTAAAACACCATACCTGACCCCATTACAAAAACCGAAAGTCCTAACTTCTGTTCTTTGCAATGGCCCTGTCAAGAAAATTTCTGATGCCGGAAAATTTTAGCTGTATTTCTGAATTGCTTGAGTATGAGGTTGACGCTACTCACCATGGAAAACCCACCAGATCAAAGAAAAGAAAACGGAAAAGCAAAAAGGAAAAATGAAATACAAAGGATTCGATGGTGAAGTCCCTATTGAGTGATCAAACAAAGTTCAGAATCTTCGAGTTCAAAATAGGGGCAATTTTGGGAAAATGCGATTTTCGGTGCTATGTCCTTGAAAGTTTTATTCTTTAGCTATCGCTTTCAAGCCACATTACAAGCTAACAAAGTCCATCGTTGACTTATTCCTTCATGACAATCCAAAGTGAGTATTATGCTCATAAGAAATCCATCAATCATTTGTGATCATAAGGGTATAACCAGTTTTCGCATGTTTAGCTATCGTTCTTACCCATTTGTTGCAAACTTAAAACTTATATGTTGACTCAATTTTCTTAAGAAATGAGGGTGACAAACTATTTGCTTTCACTAAGATGTGACATTGAATGGATTACATACAACTGGGGCACAAAAATGAGACAAATTCTGACCTCCCATTTCCTTAGCTATTTCAAAAATAAAGTCATTTGATTGGTCCTAAAAAGATGAGTCAACCAGAAGTGGTGACCCGTTACCCTAAGCACCAATGCTAAAAGTGAGAAAGAAATCTTCTTGAATTTGGTGTTACTTCGAGGAATTCATCATGAAATTTCTGCATGAGTTCAAACTTGACGTTTAAAGTTTCTTCATATTGTTGTATATGTGCACTCTTTTCTAAATTTTAGAAAGTGCGGTTTTTCTTTGTTCAAATAAATGGGAAATCATCTGAACAAATTTTTGCAATCAAGGGAGCCCACACTGGGGCAAAAAATTTTATTTGTGAGATTTCATGAAATAAGCCCATACTGGGGCAAATTTTTTGTAATACATTTGAGATTTTTGTCCAAAAATCAAATAATAACATTTTTTGAAACAATCCCGCGGCTCTTTTCATGGAATTTAAGTGCATGTCATGCTTTGTTAAGCCCCCCTGTGCAGGTATTCATGGTTCAAAATAACGAAAAGCATCCAGTGAGGCGGAAGGCCGATACTGCAAAGAGAAACAAGAAGAAGGAGGAAAATGGACTTGACACTGGAGCAAATTATCTTTTGAAAAAAAAAAACAAAAAAAAAAGAAAAAAAAATCAAAATCAAAAAATCAAAAAAATTTTGAAAAAAAAATCAAAAAATCAAAAATCAAATCAAGTTCATCACGGCAGGCTCGGGTTTTATCCCACTGACCGCTTTTATTTTCGGCAGGCTCGGGTTTTATCCCACTGACCGCTTCTATTCTCGGCAGGCTCGGGTTTTATCCCACTGACCGCTTTTATCCTCGGCAGGCTCGGATTTTATCCCATTGACCGCTTTTATTTTCGGCAGGCTCGGGTTTTATCCCACTGTCCGATTGTCAAAACATTTTATTTTCATTTGCTATTGGAGCTGGGTTTGTCCCGCCAGTAAGCATTTCATTCTCATTGCTACTGGAGCGTAGGGTTAGTCCCGCCAGTATGCATTTCATTTTCACAGCCACTAGCCGTGGGTCAGTCCCACTAGTGTGCATTTTCATTTACTCAGCCACTAGCCGTGGGTCAGTCCCACTAGTGCGCATTTTCATTTGCTTCGCCACTAGCCGTGGGTCAGTCCCACTAGTGAGCATTTCATTTACCCCGCCGCTAGCCGAGGGTCAGTCCCACTAGCGTGCATCCCATGATTTTTAGCTTTATTCGGGTCAGTCCCGTTTTAAATTTCTGTTCGGGTCAGTCCCGTTTTAATTTTCTGTTTGGGTCAATCCCATTTCAACATTTTGAATAAGAGGTCAGTCCTTGTTTCAAGGGCGGCTATCGTTGGAATCATGCGCAGCCGAATAACACAGGTAAGTATTTGGTGTCTACTTTTTTGTCTCAAGTTTTTTCAAAACTCAGACAAAGAGGGGCAAACTGTAGACACCAAATTTTTGGTGTTTTATTATTTATTTATTTGCTATTCATTTTTTTATTTTTGTTCTATTTTTATTTGTCACAATTAGTTTTATTTACTTTTAGTTTTAGTTATTTTAGCCATTTTAGCGTAGAATTTCTCAAAGGAAAAAGAAAAGCGTTCAAAAATATGATTATTTATTTTTGATTTAAATTCAATGTTTTCTTGAAAAAGAAGGAGAAAAATGATGAAAAATGGAAAAATGAAAGGAAAAGATTGAAAATGGTAACTTTGTTATATTTAGTTTGTTTATTTTGATGTATTTGTAATTAAAATTGTTGTTTTTATTATTATTTAGTTTTACTATTATTTTTGTTAAATTGTTAATTTGAAAAAAAAAGAGGTTTTGCGGCATGCAAGCTGCGTTTTGTCGTAGCTTGCAAGAAAAGGCTGGGCAGCCCCTTGGCTGCAAATTATAAAAGAAAGGACTGGGTTTTAGGTTTGAGAAGTCCCATATAAATAGGAAAGAGAACACTAGCCGCAAGGGGGGAAGTGTAGAAAAGAGACGGACGGCTAAAACTAGAAAGCAGAAGAGGACGGCGAAAAAATCTATAGCAAGAAAGAGAGCTGAGGGTTCGGACGGCAGAAGGAAAAACAAGAGGGAGACCGAAAGGGAGAAAGGGCTGAGATATTGGAGAAAGGACTGGAGTAGCGTGGAAGGGCTAGAGAGAAAGTGAAAGTGAGGGAACCAAAGGGGTAGGCGATTGGTGAGGAAAAAGGAAAGGAACAACAGAGGGAGAGGGAGCTGACAGCTGAGGGCTCCAGGAAGAATCTGAACAGCAAGAAAAGAGGAGATTGAGAGATAGTGAGCAAGAGAGAGCAAAGGAAAACAAGGAGTGGGTATGCTGTTGAAGAAACCAGAGGAAGAACGTTTGGTAGCCGGAAAGATAAAGCTTTTGGGCTGAGCAGGGATACCCTATTCATCGTCCCAGACCCTGATTGTCCCCTTGAAAGGGATAAAGGTAACGCCTTTCATTTGTTTTGCTGTCCATAGATTATAAAATCATGTTAGAAAGGTTGAAACTTTGCTGTGATGCTTGCATCTGTTTGCCCTCCACCATGAATGTTTTGCTTGTGAATCTGTCGGTGGGGGAAAGGAACTAAACTATGGTTTCTATATTGTGAATTTTCCAAGTAAAAATCTGCAAGTGAGTTTAATTTGAAGTTGTTTTCAATCATGCGAATGTTTCATTCATTCTTCATGTCACGGGTTGGACACCAGGAAAATTGCAGGTTTTTATTCTAATATGTTTGTAAGTTTAGATGCCAAGATCCTGTGGGTTTTTGGTTTATATCAAAGTTTTGATTGTTTGGTTGAATTTGTTTCCGTTTGAGCTGGTGTTTTGAGGGTAAAATCCATGCTTGAAAAGTGAAGGTTAGCAGCTAGTTTGTTGCAGTTTTCTTAGCGATTGCCGTGAGTTTCATTTTTTCTGTTGCTGCATTTTTTGTCCATTGGCTTTGTTTGAATCTTCAAGGCAGTTTATGCTTGGGTGACATTTGATGATAATGGGGGGTGAATTCCTTACATGTAGTCTTTAGATGACAAGTGGGTAAAGCTTATTTGAGTTTTTCATGTCAATACTTTTAAGCTAAGATAAGAGAAACAAAGGCTGCTGCATTCGGTCTTACCTTTTGCTGTTTTCTTTCTTGCATTTGTTTCACCAAATTTTGGCCATTCAACTTGATGTCTGATCTTATTTGGAGAGAGGAATTGGATGGGTGAAGATTGGTTTGAGTTGGCATGCTTGAGTCTAAAATATTTGAATCATGTTTGAGCATTTGTTGAAAAATTCATCAGGATTGCTGAACCTTTCGCATAAAATTTTCCAGCATGAACATGATGTATCTTCTACGTCTTGACTGGTTTGGACTTTGAATTTGTGTGTGATAATGTTTAGTTCAAGGTTTAGAGGTTTGATTGAAAGGTTTATGACCAAGGTTGATGTTCAAATCTGAAGTATCTATTTGGAAACATAGCCGCAACAAATTTCTTGTTGTGAGAAGTTTCTTAGTTTTGGTTTGCATGAAGTTTTTAAATGTTTGCATGATTTCTTTCTATGATTTTTCTGGTTCAGAATGTCTAGTTCATGTTTTGTGTTTGTTTGGTTTGAAATTTGATGATGGATCAAGTAATCTTTGGATTAAAGTATGAGATCAAATCTGATTTTAGAGTTTGAATTTGAGACAAAGGTACATCAGTTTGCACAGAATGTTTTCTCACGTTAGTTTGCATGGTTTGCATGCAAAACAACTTTCAGAATTTGCACTTTGACCCCTCAAGTCCCCCTTTGTTCCATTAAGGCCCAATAATGTTCTAAATTCTTGCAATCGAGTCCTAAAGTAGTTGCATTTTGAGTCATTACTTGATTTTTTCATTGCCCTTGGACCCTTGAAGTTCCTAAAAATGTTTAATGGAGCTTGAGTGTTTGGTTAATGTTCACAATTGAGTCCTTGGTAGCCTCAACTTTGCAACTCGATTGCTCATTTGCTTTCATTTGTTTAGGTGGTACTTAATTCAAGAGTTTAAGAACTTTGTGTTCAAATGAGCTTGTGTTCGCGTATTTTCTTGAATTTTCTGAAATAAATTGGCTTTGGCCTTTTTCTTGCTCTTTGACTTTCAAAAGTTTCTAAAATGTTTCAATTGGCTTTGAATGGTTGATTAATGCTTGCAATTGGGTCCTTGGTGGATTCCTTTATTGAAAATTATGTATAGTTTGATTTCATTTAAATTGCAATTAGGAGAGTTTTGGTGACTTTGTTATACTTTACTGTTTGAGGTACCGTGACCTTTTTATTGTTTTGAAGCCATTTTTCTTTCATTTGGACACTATTCAAAGGGGGCGGTATAATTTCTTTTATCCCTTTTGTCTCTCCCCTATGTGATCCAACGTGCTACGTGAAAATTGCATGTCTACTTGCTTCCCTTATTTTTCTTTAATTCCTTTCATTTACTTCATTTACTTTTGCTTTTTATTTAAGTTATTCTTTATGGGGTATGTGTACACCTCTTGGCTTGTAATAGATAGGGCTTGGAGAGCACTTGATGAAGACCTATTGAAGACATGTGCCTAGCTAGCAAATGTAATAGGTTCATTAGCTTAATTGCTTGCTTTTGTTGCTATGTGTTAATTCGCTTTAATAGGTTCTTGCATTTAGTCGAGCATGCTAAGTGTTATGTGCTATGTGTTTATGAGTGTTTGGCATGTCTACTCGCTTTCCATAGCCATGAATGAATGTGACGGATGAATGTACGTTTCCACTAGTCCAACGCTAGTAGGAATTCATAGAATGGGCTAGTCCAACGCTAGACCCTTAGGGATTTCTATCGTGGGTCCATACTTGCATATTTCACTTCATTTCATGCATTTTTTTAGTTTTATCATTTGGCATGCTCCTCGAACCCCTTTTCCCCTCATTTTAGGATTTTTGCACCTCATGCTAGTTATAGGATACATTTGCTTGAGAGTCCCCTTTCGATAAGGGAAACGAGCGAGTGTGGCTCCAAAATAGCCTTAGCACGCTAGTTCTTCTTTCTAATCAAAGGGAAAATTAAAGTCACAAAGTTAGGAGTTCCCGTACCCGACTTGATGCATTCCTCTAGGTTCATACATTCTCATACCATTTCCTCACCTTTTTATCCACATTTTTTCACTCCTTATACCTTTTTCAATTCAAATGACATGTCGCACACATGCACTTTATGTTATTTTCACATCATCATTCTTTACTCATCTTACCTTGTAAATACATTTGCACACTTCCACTTACACACTCTTGTTTTTATCATTTTTTCACTTCACACAAACTCACATTTTCACATGGCATGCATTCATTTCACTCATTTTTTACGTCATTTAGGATTACGTGTGACCTCTCCAAAGGATCATTATTGGGCTTCACAATTAATGTGATTGGCACCACTCAACCTTTGAAGAGAAATTCCCCCCATGTCCCCCTAGGTCTAGGGTTTGCATTCATGTAGTACATCCAAATGTAATAAATTCTTTGGTTAAAACAAGAAAATCTTTGATTAAATCACGCAACTAGCTTTAGCTAGGTCGAAGGGGTGCCTTGGATTTTTATCCTTGCCTTCCCCTCCGTCAAATGTGACTCCCGAACCTTTTTCGTTGGTTTACGTGGACTAGGAGTCGTTTAAAAGGGGTTTCTTACTACTTTTTCTTAAAATTCATTTTTAGGTGACTTGGTACACCTTAACTCATTACCAAGTGGCGACTCCGATTTTTTATTTCAAAAATCCTTTTTAAACTATAATTTTGGGTCAAATCGTCGCATTCTCAAACCCCCATTTAGACCCATTTTTCTTTTAAATCACAATTCATTATCCAATCACAAATTGAATCAAAAAATACATTTTCAAACCATTTATTTTTATCAAAAAGTGGGGCGCGACACCGACGACTCCACAGAGGTGATTACACTATTGGATAGGTCGGTAGAACCATCTATGACGAGACGCAAGATTGGTCACAACCCTTGCCAAGGCAAGTAAAAAGGCTCGAATCTCTCTTAACAAGAAGAATCGACATTAATCAGACTTTATTGATCCAACTTGTGTCCAAAACCCTGTAAAAGCCAGCACTTTTATCAGCTAGAGGTTACTGAAACCCTAAGGAACCTAGCACAGTGGTCCAACGCTTGGATTGCGGAACCTGGAATCAAACGGACAACACGATTTGATTATAGACAGTAGAACGACGACTCTAAAGAGGTGATTGCTCTAATGGATAGGTCGGTAGAACAATCTTGGACGAGACGCGAGATGATTTGGATTGCGGAACCTAGAATCAAACGGACGACACGATTTAATTATAAGCGATAGAACGACTACTCCACTGAGGTGATTACTCTAATGGATAAACCTCGAACAACTCGTGTCGAGACACGTAGCACGTTTGCCCAAGGATCTAGCGAGGTGGTCCAAAGCTTGGAATGCGGAACCTAGAATCAAACAGACGACACGATTTGATTGTAGGCGGTAGAACGATGACTCCACAGAGGTAATTACTCTATTGGATAGGTCGGTAGAACCATCTACGACAAGACGCAAGATTCCACACAACCATTGCCAAGGCAAGTAAAAAGGCTCGAATTTCTTTTAACAAGAAGAATCGAAATTAATCAAACTTTATTGATCCAACTTGTGTCCAAAACCCTGACAAAGCAAGCCCTTCTATAGACTAGAGTTTACTAAAACCCTAAAAGAGCAGTCGGCCATCTTGGTGTCAAGATGGGCCGGCCCAGGCTTCTACTACACTGTTACTCCAACCCTAAGCAACATTAAGGCCTAAAGACCCTACTCGGCCCAATCACTTGGAGGCCCGCTTGACTCTCCATGGGCTTGGATCATAGTATAGATGATTTGCTTGTCTCCTTCTAGGCCTTCAATATCCCTATGGACTCCATGTTAGTCTTGGACCATTCGAACAAGGCCTTGGAAGGATTCCTTGAAGTGCTTGGCTCGTGCACGTGTGACTGGGCCCAATGGAACTCGGACCGGGGCATGGCGTCAGCCCTTATCCATGCACAAATCACTGATACGGTCCACGATCAACTCTTTTTGAGACACGCACCGTGTTTGCGCAAGGATCTAGCAAGGTGGTCCAACGCATGTATTGCGGAAGCTGGAATCAAACGGACAGCACGATTTGGTTATAGACGGTAGAACGACGACTCCACAGAGGTGAATACACTAATGGATAGGTCGGTAGAACAATCGTGGACGAGACGCAAGATGATTTAGATTGCGGAACCTAGAATCAACCGGACCACACGATTTAATTATAGGCGGTAGAACGACTACTCCACAGAGGTGATTACTCTAAAGGATAAACCTCGAACAACTCGTTTCGAGACACGTAGCACGTTTGCCCAAGGATCTTGCGAGGTGGTCCAAAGCTTGGAATGCGGAACCTAGAATCAAACGGACGACACAATATGATTGTAGGCGGTAGAACGACGACTCCACAGAGGTAATTACTCTATTGGATAGGTCGGTAGAACCATCTACGACAAGACGCAAGATTGCACACAACCATTGCCATGGCAAGTAAAAAGGCTCGAATCTCTCTTAACATGAAGAATCGAAATGAATCAAACCTTATTGATCCAACTTGTGTCCAAAACCCTGACAAAGCAAGCCCTTCTATAGGTTACTAAAACCCTAAAAGAGCAGTCGGCCATCTTGGTGTCAAGATGGGCCAGCCCAGGCTTCTACTACGCTGTTACTCCAACCCTAAGCAACATTAAGGCCTAAAGACACAACTTGGCCCAATCACTTGGAGGCCCGCTTGACTCTCCATGGGTTTGGATCATGGTATAGATGATTTGCTTGTCTCCTTCTAGGCCTTCAATATCCCTATGGACTCCATGTTAGTCTTGGACCATTCGAACAAGGCCTTGGAAGGATTCCTTGAAGTACTTGGCTCGTGCACGTGTGACTAGGCCTAATGGAACTCGGACCGGGGCATGGCGTAGGCCCTGATCCATGCACAAATCACTGATACGGTCCTCGATCAACTTTTTTCGAGACACATAGCGTGTTTGCGCAAGGATCTTGCAAGGTGGTCCAACGCTTGTATTGCGGAGCCTGGAATCAAACGGACAGCACGATTTGATTATAGACGGTAGAATGACGACTCTACAGAGGTGAATACACTAATGGATAGGTCGGTAGAACAATCTTCGACGAGACGCAAGATGATTTGGATTGCGGAACCTAGAATCAAACGGACGACACGATTTAAATGTAGGCGGTAGAACGACTACTCCACAGAGGTGATTACTCTAATGGATACACCTCGAACAACTCGTTTTGAGACTCGTAGCACGTTTGCCCCAGGATCTAGCGAGGTGGTTCAAAGCTTGGAATGCGGAACCTAGAATCAAACGGACGACACAATTTGATTGTAGGCGGTAGACCGACGACTCCACAGAGGTGATTACACAATTGGATAGGTCGGTAGAACCATCTATGACGACATGCAAGATTGGTCACAACCCTTGCCAAGGCAAGTAAAAAGGCTCGAATCTCTCTTAACAAGAAGAATCGACATTAATCAGACTTTATTGATCCAACTTGTGTCCAAAACCCTGTCAAAGCCAGCACTTTTATCAGCTAGAGGTTACTAAAACCCTAAGGAACCTAGCACGGTGGTCCAACGCTTGGATTGCGGAACCTGGAATCAAACGGACAACACGATTTGATTATAGACAGTAGAACAACGACTCTAAAGAGGTGATTGCTCTAATGGATAGGTCGGTAGAACAATCTTGGACGAGACGCGAGATGATTTGGATTGCGGAACCTAGAATCAAACGGACTACACGATTTAATTATAGGCGGTAGAACGACTACTCCACTGAGGTGATTACTCTAATGGATAAACCTCGAACAACTTGTGTCGAGACACGTAGCACGTTTGCCCAAGGATCTAGCGAGGTGGTCCAAAGCTTGGAATGCGGAACCTAGAATCAAACGGACGACACGATTTGATTGTAGGCGGTAGAACGACGACTCCACAGAGGTAATTACTCTATTGGATAGGTCGGTAGAACCATCTACGACAAGACGCAAGATTCCACACAACCATTGCCAAGGCAAGTAAAATGGCTCGAATCTCTCTTAACAAGAAGAATCGAAATTAATCAAACTTTATTGATCCAACTTGTCTCCAAAACCCTGACAAAGCAAGCCCTTCCATAGACTAGAGGTTACTAAAACCCTAAAAGAGCAGTCGGCCATCTTGGTGTCAAGATGGGCCGGCCCAGGCTTCTACTACACTGTTACTCCAACCCTAAGCAACATTAAGGCCTAAAGACCCTACTCGGCCCAATCACTTGGAGGCCCGCTTGACTCTCCATGGGCTTGGATCATAGTATAGATGATTTGCTTGTCTCCTTCTAGGCCTTCAATATCCCTATGGACTCCATGTTAGTCTTGGACCATTCGAACAAGGCCTTGGAAGGATTCCTTGAAGTGCTTGGCCCGTGCACACTGGGCCCAATGGAACTCAGACCGGGGCATGGCGTCAGCCCTTATCCATGCACAAATCACTGATACGGTCCACGATCAACTCTTTTCGAGACACGCACCGTGTTTGCGCAAGGATCTAGCAAGATGGTCCAACGCATGTATTGTTGAACCTGGAATCAAACGGACAGCACGATTTGGTTATAGACGGTAGAACGACGACTCCACAGAGGTGAATACATTAATGGATAGGTCGGTAGAACAATCTTCGACGAGACGCAAGATGACTTGGATTGCGGACCCTAGAATCAAACGGACGACACGATTTAAATGTAGGCAGTAGAACGACTACTCCACAGAGGTGATTACTCTAATGGATACACCTCGAACAACTCGTTTTGAGACTCGTAGCACGTTTGCCCCAGGATCTAGCGAGGTGGTCCAAAGCTTGGAATGCGGAACCTAGAATCAAACGGACGACACAATTTGATTGTAGGCGGTAGACCGACGACTCCACATAGGTGATTACACTATTGGATAGGTCGGTAGAACCATCTATGACGAGAAGCAAGATTGGTCACAACCCTTGCCAAGGCAAGTAAAAAGGCTCGAATCTCTCTTAACAAGAAGAATCGACATTAATCAGACTTTATTGATCCAACTTGTGTCCAAAACCCTATCAAAGCCAGCACTTTCTTCAGCTAGAGGATACTAAAACCCTAAGGAACCTAGCACGGTGTTCCAACGCTTGGATTGCGGAACCTGGAATCAAACGGACAACACGATTTGATTATAGACAGTAGAACGACGACTCTAAAGAGGTGATTGCTCTAATGGATAGGTCGGTAGAACAATCTTGGACGAGACGCAAGATGATTTGGATTGCAGAACCTAGAATCAAACGGACGACACAATTTAATTATAGGCGGTAGAACGACTACTCCACTGAGGTGATTACTCTTGGATAAACCTCGAACAATTCGTGTCGAGACACGTAGCACGTTTGCCCAAGGATCTAGCGAGGTGGTCCAAAGCTTGGAATGCGGAACCTAGAATCAAACAGACGACACGATTTGATTGTAGGCGATAGAACGATGACTCCACAGAGGTAATTACTCTATTGGATCGGTCGGTAGAACCATCTACGACAAGACGCAAGATTCCACACAACCATTGCCAAGGCAAGTAAAAAGGCTCGAATCTCTCTTAACAAGAAGAATCGAAATTAATCAAACTTTATTGATCCAACTTGTGTCCAAAACCCTGACAAAGCAAGCCCTTCTATAGACTAGAGGTCACTAAAACCCTAAAAGAGCAGTCGGCCATCTTGGTGTCAAGATGGGCCAGCCAGGCTTCTACTACGCTGTTACTCCAACCCTAAGCAACATTAAGGCCTAAAGACCCAACTTGGCCCAATCACTTGGTGGCCCGCTTGACTATCCATGGGTTTGGATCATGGTATAGATGATTTGCTTGTCTCCTTCTAGGCCTTCAATATCCCTATGGACTCCATGTTAGTCTTGGACCATTCGAACAAGGCCTTGGAAGGATTCCTTGAAGTGCTTGGCTCGTGCACGTGTGACTGGGCCTAATGGAACTCGGACCGAGGCATGGCGTCGGCCCTGATCCATGCACAAATCACTGATACGGTTCTCGATCAACTCTTTTCGAGACACGTAGCGTGTTTGCGCAAGGATCTAGCAAGGTGGTCCAACGCTTGGATTGCGGAAGCTGGAATCAAACGGACAGCACGATTTGATTATAGACGGAAGAATGACGACTCTACAGAGGTGAATACACTAATGGATAGGTCGGTAGAACAATCTTCGACGAGACGCAAGATGATTTGGATTGCGGAACCTAGAATCAAACGGACGACACGATTTAAATGTAGGCGGTAGAACGACTACTCCACAGAGGTGATTACTCTAATGGATACACCTCGAACAACTCGTTTTGAGACTCGTAGCACGTTTGCCCCAGGATCTAGCGAGGTGGTCCAAAGCTTGGAATGCGGAACCTAGAATCAAACGGACGACACAATTTGATTGTAGGCGGTAGACCGACGACTCCACAGAGGTGATTACACTATTGGATAGGTCGGTAGAACCATCTATGACGAGATGCAAGATTGGTCACAACCCTTGCCAAGGCAAGTAAAAAGGCTCGAATCTCTCTTAACAAGAAGAATCGACATTAATCAGACTTTATTGATCCAACTTGTGTCCAAAACCCTGTCAAAGCCAGCACTTTCATCAGCTAGAGGATACTAAAACCCTAAGGAACCTAGCACGGTGTTCCAACGCTTGGATTGCGGAACCTGGAATCAAACGGACAACACGATTTGATTATAGACAGTAGAACGACGACTCTAAAGAGGTGATTGCTCTAATGGATAGGTCGGTAGAACAATCTTGGACGAGACGCAAGATGATTTGGATTGCAGAACCTAGAATCAAAATGACGACACAATTTAATTATAGGCGGTAGAACGGCGACTCCACAGAGGTAATTACTCTATTAGATAGGTCGGTAGAACCATCTACGACGAGACGCAAGATTGCTCACAACCCTTGCCAAGGCAAGTAAAAAGGCTCGAATCTCTCTTAACAAGAAGAATCGAAATTAATCAAATTTTATTGATCCAACTTGTGTACAAAACCCTGACAAAGCAAGCCCTTTTATAGGCTAGTGGTTACTAAAACCCTAACGAAACCCTAAAAGAGCAGTCTGCCATCTTGGTATCAAGATGGGCCGTTCCATTCTTCTACTACGCAGTTAATCTAACCCTAAGCAACATTAAGGCCTAAGGACCCTACTCTGCCCAATCACTTGGTGGCCCGCTTGACACTCCATGGGATTGGATCGTGGTGTAGATGATTTGCTTGTCTCCTTCTTGGCCTTCAATATCCCTATGGACTCCATGTTGGTCTTGGACCATTCGAACAAGGCCTTGGAGGGATTCTTTGAAGAGCTTGGCTCGTGCACGTGTGACTAGGCCCAATGGAACTCGGACCGGGGCATGGCGTCAGCCCTGATCCATGCACAAATCACAGATACGATCCTCGATCAACTCTTTTCGAGACACGTACCGTGTTTGCGCAAGGATCTAGCAAGGTGGTCCAACGCTTGGATTGCGGAACCTGGAATCAAACGGATAGCACGATTTGGTTATAGACGGTAGAACGACGACTCTACAGAGGTGAATACACTAATGGATAGGTCGGTAGAACAATCTTCGACGAGACGCAAGATGATTTGGATTGCGGAACCTAGAATCAAACGGACGACACGATTTAAATGTAGGCGGTAGAACGACTACTCCACAGAGGTGATTACTCTAATGGATACACCTCGAACAACTCGTTTTGAGACTCGTAGCACGTTTGCCCCAGGATCTAGCGAGGTGGTTCAAAGCTTGGAATGCGGAACCTAGAATCAAACGGACGACACAATTTGATTGTAGGCGGTAGACCGACGACTCCACAGAGGTGATTACACAATTGGATAGGTCGGTAGAACCATCTATGACGACATGCAAGATTGGTCACAACCCTTGCCAAGGCAAGTAAAAAGGCTCGAATCTCTCTTAACAAGAAGAATCGACATTAATCAGACTTTATTGATCCAACTTGTGTCCAAAACCCTGTCAAAGCCAGCACTTTTATCAGCTAGAGGTTACTAAAACCCTAAGGAACCTAGCACGGTGGTCCAACGCTTGGATTGCGGAACCTGGAATCAAACGGACAACACGATTTGATTATAGACAGTAGAACAACGACTCTAAAGAGGTGATTGCTCTAATGGATAGGTCGGTAGAACAATCTTGGACGAGACGCGAGATGATTTGGATTGCGGAACCTAGAATCAAACGGACTACACGATTTAATTATAGGCGGTAGAACGACTACTCCACTGAGGTGATTACTCTAATGGATAAACCTCGAACAACTTGTGTCGAGACACGTAGCACGTTTGCCCAAGGATCTAGCGAGGTGGTCCAAAGCTTGGAATGCGGAACCTAGAATCAAACGGACGACACGATTTGATTGTAGGCGGTAGAACGACGACTCCACAGAGGTAATTACTCTATTGGATAGGTCGGTAGAACCATCTACGACAAGACGCAAGATTCCACACAACCATTGCCAAGGCAAGTAAAATGGCTCGAATCTCTCTTAACAAGAAGAATCGAAATTAATCAAACTTTATTGATCCAACTTGTCTCCAAAACCCTGACAAAGCAAGCCCTTCCATAGACTAGAGGTTACTAAAACCCTAAAAGAGCAGTCGGCCATCTTGGTGTCAAGATGGGCCGGCCCAGGCTTCTACTACACTGTTACTCCAACCCTAAGCAACATTAAGGCCTAAAGACCCTACTCGGCCCAATCACTTGGAGGCCCGCTTGACTCTCCATGGGCTTGGATCATAGTATAGATGATTTGCTTGTCTCCTTCTAGGCCTTCAATATCCCTATGGACTCCATGTTAGTCTTGGACCATTCGAACAAGGCCTTGGAAGGATTCCTTGAAGTGCTTGGCCCGTGCACACTGGGCCCAATGGAACTCAGACCGGGGCATGGCGTCAGCCCTTATCCATGCACAAATCACTGATACGGTCCACGATCAACTCTTTTCGAGACACGCACCGTGTTTGCGCAAGGATCTAGCAAGATGGTCCAACGCATGTATTGTTGAACCTGGAATCAAACGGACAGCACGATTTGGTTATAGACGGTAGAACGACGACTCCACAGAGGTGAATACATTAATGGATAGGTCGGTAGAACAATCTTCGACGAGACGCAAGATGACTTGGATTGCGGACCCTAGAATCAAACGGACGACACGATTTAAATGTAGGCAGTAGAACGACTACTCCACAGAGGTGATTACTCTAATGGATACACCTCGAACAACTCGTTTTGAGACTCGTAGCACGTTTGCCCCAGGATCTAGCGAGGTGGTCCAAAGCTTGGAATGCGGAACCTAGAATCAAACGGACGACACAATTTGATTGTAGGCGGTAGACCGACGACTCCACATAGGTGATTACACTATTGGATAGGTCGGTAGAACCATCTATGACGAGAAGCAAGATTGGTCACAACCCTTGCCAAGGCAAGTAAAAAGGCTCGAATCTCTCTTAACAAGAAGAATCGACATTAATCAGACTTTATTGATCCAACTTGTGTCCAAAACCCTATCAAAGCCAGCACTTTCTTCAGCTAGAGGATACTAAAACCCTAAGGAACCTAGCACGGTGTTCCAACGCTTGGATTGCGGAACCTGGAATCAAACGGACAACACGATTTGATTATAGACAGTAGAACGACGACTCTAAAGAGGTGATTGCTCTAATGGATAGGTCGGTAGAACAATCTTGGACGAGACGCAAGATGATTTGGATTGCAGAACCTAGAATCAAACGGACGACACAATTTAATTATAGGCGGTAGAACGACTACTCCACTGAGGTGATTACTCTTGGATAAACCTCGAACAATTCGTGTCGAGACACGTAGCACGTTTGCCCAAGGATCTAGCGAGGTGGTCCAAAGCTTGGAATGCGGAACCTAGAATCAAACAGACGACACGATTTGATTGTAGGCGATAGAACGATGACTCCACAGAGGTAATTACTCTATTGGATCGGTCGGTAGAACCATCTACGACAAGACGCAAGATTCCACACAACCATTGCCAAGGCAAGTAAAAAGGCTCGAATCTCTCTTAACAAGAAGAATCGAAATTAATCAAACTTTATTGATCCAACTTGTGTCCAAAACCCTGACAAAGCAAGCCCTTCTATAGACTAGAGGTCACTAAAACCCTAAAAGAGCAGTCGGCCATCTTGGTGTCAAGATGGGCCAGCCAGGCTTCTACTACGCTGTTACTCCAACCCTAAGCAACATTAAGGCCTAAAGACCCAACTTGGCCCAATCACTTGGTGGCCCGCTTGACTATCCATGGGTTTGGATCATGGTATAGATGATTTGCTTGTCTCCTTCTAGGCCTTCAATATCCCTATGGACTCCATGTTAGTCTTGGACCATTCGAACAAGGCCTTGGAAGGATTCCTTGAAGTGCTTGGCTCGTGCACGTGTGACTGGGCCTAATGGAACTCGGACCGAGGCATGGCGTCGGCCCTGATCCATGCACAAATCACTGATACGGTTCTCGATCAACTCTTTTCGAGACACGTAGCGTGTTTGCGCAAGGATCTAGCAAGGTGGTCCAACGCTTGGATTGCGGAAGCTGGAATCAAACGGACAGCACGATTTGATTATAGACGGAAGAATGACGACTCTACAGAGGTGAATACACTAATGGATAGGTCGGTAGAACAATCTTCGACGAGACGCAAGATGATTTGGATTGCGGAACCTAGAATCAAACGGACGACACGATTTAAATGTAGGCGGTAGAACGACTACTCCACAGAGGTGATTACTCTAATGGATACACCTCGAACAACTCGTTTTGAGACTCGTAGCACGTTTGCCCCAGGATCTAGCGAGGTGGTCCAAAGCTTGGAATGCGGAACCTAGAATCAAACGGACGACACAATTTGATTGTAGGCGGTAGACCGACGACTCCACAGAGGTGATTACACTATTGGATAGGTCGGTAGAACCATCTATGACGAGATGCAAGATTGGTCACAACCCTTGCCAAGGCAAGTAAAAAGGCTCGAATCTCTCTTAACAAGAAGAATCGACATTAATCAGACTTTATTGATCCAACTTGTGTCCAAAACCCTGTCAAAGCCAGCACTTTCATCAGCTAGAGGATACTAAAACCCTAAGGAACCTAGCACGGTGTTCCAACGCTTGGATTGCGGAACCTGGAATCAAACGGACAACACGATTTGATTATAGACAGTAGAACGACGACTCTAAAGAGGTGATTGCTCTAATGGATAGGTCGGTAGAACAATCTTGGACGAGACGCAAGATGATTTGGATTGCAGAACCTAGAATCAAAATGACGACACAATTTAATTATAGGCGGTAGAACGGCGACTCCACAGAGGTAATTACTCTATTAGATAGGTCGGTAGAACCATCTACGACGAGACGCAAGATTGCTCACAACCCTTGCCAAGGCAAGTAAAAAGGCTCGAATCTCTCTTAACAAGAAGAATCGAAATTAATCAAATTTTATTGATCCAACTTGTGTACAAAACCCTGACAAAGCAAGCCCTTTTATAGGCTAGTGGTTACTAAAACCCTAACGAAACCCTAAAAGAGCAGTCTGCCATCTTGGTATCAAGATGGGCCGTTCCATTCTTCTACTACGCAGTTAATCTAACCCTAAGCAACATTAAGGCCTAAGGACCCTACTCTGCCCAATCACTTGGTGGCCCGCTTGACACTCCATGGGATTGGATCGTGGTGTAGATGATTTGCTTGTCTCCTTCTTGGCCTTCAATATCCCTATGGACTCCATGTTGGTCTTGGACCATTCGAACAAGGCCTTGGAGGGATTCTTTGAAGAGCTTGGCTCGTGCACGTGTGACTGGGCCCAATGGAGCTCGAACCGGTTCATGGCGTGGGCCCTGATCCATGCACAAATCACTGATACGGTCCTCGATCAACTCTTTTCGAGACACGTGGTAAATTTACGCAAGGATCTAGCGAGGTGGTCCAACGCTTGGAATGCGGAACCTAGAATCAAACGGACAACACGATTTTATCATGGACGGTAGAACGACGACTCCACAGAGGTGATTACTCTAATGGATAGGTCATAGAACAATCTTGGAAGAGACGTGAGATGATTTGGATTGCGGAACCTAGAATCAAACGGATGACACGATTTAATTATAGGCGGTAGAATGACTACTCCACATAGGTAATTACTCTAATGGATACACCTCGGACAGCTCGTTTCGAGACACCTAGCACGTTTGCCCAGGAATCTAGCGAGATGGTGCAAAGCTTGGATTGCGGAACCTAGAATCAAACGGACGACACGATTTGATTGTAGGCGGTAGAACGACGACTCCACTGAGGTAATTACTCTATTAGATAGGTCGGTAGAACCATCTACGACGAGACGCAAGATTGCTCACAACCCTTGCCAGGGCAAGCAAAAAGGCTTGAATCTCTCTTAACAAAAAGAATCGAAATTAATCAAACTTTATTGATCCACCTTGTGTCCAAAACCCAGACAAAGCAAGCACTTTTATAGGCTAGAGGTTACTAAAACCCAAAGGAAACCCTAAAAGAGCAGTCGGCCATCTTGGTGCCAAGATGGGCCGTTCCATTCTTCTACTACGCAGTTAATCTAACCCTAAGCAACATTAAGGCCTAAAGACCCTACTCGGCCCAATCACTTGGAGGCCCGCTTGACACTCCATGGGATTGGATCGTGGTGTAGATGATTTGCTTGTCTCCTTCTTGGCCTTGAATATCCCTATGGACTCCATATTGGTCTTGGACCATTCGAACAAGGCTTTGGAGGGATTCTTTGAAGAGCTTGGCTCGTGCACGTGTGACTGGGCCTAGTGGAGCTCGGACCGGGTAATGGCGTGGGCCCTGATCCATGCACAAATCACTGATACGGTCCTCGATCAACTCTTTTCGAGACACGTGGCATATTTGCGCAAGGATCTAGTGAGGTGGTCCAACGCTTGGATTGCGAAACCTAGAATCAAAAGGACAACACGATTTGATCATAGACGGTAGAACGACGACTCCACAGAGGAAATTACTCTATTAGATAGGTCGATAGAACCATCTAAGACGAGACGCAAGATTGCTCACAACCCTTGCCAAGGCAAGTAAAAAGGCTCGAATCTCTCTTAACAAAAAGAATCGAAATTAATCAAATTTTATTGATCCAACTTGTGTCCAAAACCCTGACAAAGCAAGCCCTTCTATAGGCTAGAGGTTACTAAAACCCTAAGTAACCTAGCACGGTGGTCCAACGCTTGGATTGCGGAACCAGGAATCAAACGGACAACATGATTTGATTATAGACAGTAGAACGACGACTCTAAAGAGGTGATTGCTCTAATGGATAGGTCGGTAGAACAATCTTGGACGAGACGCGAGATGATTTGGATTGCGGAACCTAGAATCAAACGGACGACATGATTTAATCATAGGCGGTAGAACGACTACTCTACATAGGTGATTACTCTAATGGATACACCTCGAACAACTCATTTTGAGACACGTAGCATGTTTACCCAGGAATCTAGCGAGATGGTGCAAAGCTTGGATTGCGGAACCTAGAATCAAACGGACGACACGATTTGATTGTTGGCGGTAGAACGACGACTCCACAGAGGTAATTACTCTATTAGATAGGTCGGTAGAACCATCTACGACGAGACGCAAGATTGCTCACAACCCTTGCCAAGGCAAGTAAAAAGGCTCGAATCTCTCTTAACAAGAAGAATCGAAATTAATCAAATTTTATTGATCTAACTTGTGTCCAAAACCCTGACAAAGCAAGCCCTTTTATAGGCTAGTGGTTACTAAAACCCTAACGAAACCCTAAAAGAGCAGTCTGCCATCTTGGTATCAAGATGGGCCGTTCCATTCTTCTACTACGCAGTTAATCTAACCCTAAGCAACATTAAGGCCTAAGGACCCTACTCTGCCCAATCACTTGGAGGCCCGCTTGACACTCCATGGGATTGGATCGTGGTGTAGATGATTTGCTTGTCTCCTTCTTGGCCTTCAATATCCCTATGGACTCCATGTTGGTCTTGGACCATTCGAACAAGGCCTTGGAGGGATTCTTTGAAGAGCTTGGCTCGTGCACGTGTGACTGGGCCCAATGGAGCTCGAACCGGTTCATGGCGGGGGCCCTGATCCATGCACAAATCACTGATACGGTCCTCGATCAACTCTTTTCGAGACACGTGGTAAATTTACGCAAGGATCTAGCGAGGTGGACCAACGCTTGGAATGCGGAACCTAGAATCAAACGGACAACACGATTTTATCATGGACGGTAGAACGACGACTCCACAGAGGTGATTACTCTAATGGATAGGTCATAGAACAATCTTGGAAGAGACGCGAGATGATTTGGATTGCGGAACCTAGGATCAAACGGACGACACGATTTAATTATAGGCGGTAGAACGACTACTCCACTGAGGTGATTACTCTAATGGATAAACCTCGAACAACTCGTGTCGAGACACGTAGCACGTTTGCCCAAGGATCTAGCGAGGTGGTCCAAAGCTTGGAATGCGGAGCCTAGAATCAAACGGACGACACGATTTGATTGTAGGCGGTAGAACGATGACTCCACAGAGGTAATTACTCTATTGGATAGGTCAGGAGAACCATCTACGACAAGACGCAAGATTCCACACAACCATTGCCAAGGCAAGTAAAAAGGCTCGAATCTCTCTTAACAAGAAGAATCGAAATTAATCAAACTTTATTGATCCAACTTGTGTCCAAAACCCTGACAAAGCAAGCCCTTCTATAGACTAGAGGTCACTAAAACCCTAAAAGAGCAGTCGGCCATCTTGGTGTCAAGATGGGCCGGCCCAGGCTTCTACTACACTGTTACTCCAACCCTAAGCAACATTAAGGCCTAAAGACCCTACTCGGCCCAATCACTTGGAGGCCCGCTTGACTCTCCATGGGCTTGGATCATAGTTTAGATGATTTGCTTGTCTCCTTCTAGGCCTTCAATATCCCTATGGTCTCCATGTTAGTCTTGGACCATTCGAACAAGGCCTTGGAAGGATTCCTTGAAGTGCTTGGCTCGTGCACGTGTGACTGGGCCCAATGGAACTCGGACCGGGGCATGGCGTCTGCCCTTATCCATGCACAAATCACTGATACGGCCCTCGATCAACTCTTTTCGAGACACGCACCGTGTTTGCGCAAGGATCTAGCAAGGTGGTCCAACGCATGTATTGCGGAACCTGGAATCAAACGGACAGCACGATTTGGTTATAGACGGTAGAACGACGACTCCACAGAGGTGAATACACTAATGGATAGGTCGGTAGAACAATCGTGGACGTCTACGCAAGATGATTTGGATTGCGGAACCTAGAATCAACCGGACCACACGATTTAATTATAGGCGGTAGAACGACTACTCCACAGAGGTGATTACTCTAATGGATAAACCTCGAACAACTCGTTTCGAGACACGTAGCACGTTTGTCCAAGGATCTTGCGAGGTGGTCCAAAGTTTGGAATGCGGAACCTAGAATCAAACGGACGACACAATATGATTGTAGGCGGTAGAACGACGACTCCACAGAGGTAATTACTCTATTGGATAGGTCGGTAGAACCATCTACGACAAGACGCAAGATTGCACACAACCATTGCCATGGCAAGTAAAAAGGCTCGAATCTCTCTTAACATGAAGAATCGAAATGAATCAAACTTTATTGATCCAACTTGTGTCCAAAACCCTGACAAAGCAAGCCCTTCTATAGGCTAGAGGTTACTAAAACCCTAAAAGAGCAGTCGGCCATCTTGGTGTCAAGATGGGCCTGCCCAGGCATCTACTACGCTGTTACTCCAACCCTAAGCAACATTAAGGCCTAAAGACCCAACTTGGCCCAATCACTTGGAGGCCCGCTTGACTCTCCATGGGTTTGGATCATGGTATAGATGATTTGTTTGTCTCCTTCTAGGCCTTCAATATCCCTATGACTCCATGTTAGTCTTGGACCATTCGAACAAGGCCTTGGAAGGATTCCTTGAAGTGCTTGGCTCGTGCACGTGTGACTGGGCCCAATGGAACTCGGGCCGGGGCATGGCGTCGGCCCCGGTCCAACGCTTGGATCTAGCAAGCGTGTTTGCGCAAGGATCTAGCAAGGTGGTCCAACGCTTGGTTTGCGGAACCTAGAATCAAACGGACAGCACGATTTTATTATAGACGGTAGAACGACGACTCTACAGAGGTGATTACACTAATGGATAGGTCGGTAGAACAATCTTCGACGAGACGCAAGATGATTTGCATTGCGGAACCTAGAATCAAATGAACGACACGATTTAATTATAGGCGGTAGAACGACTACTCCACAGCGGTGATTACTCTAACGGATACACCTCGAATAGCTCATTTCGTGACACGTAGCACGTTTGCCCAAGGATCTGGCGCGGTGGTCCACAGCTTAGATTACGGAACCTAGAATCGAACGGACGACACTATTTGATTGTAGGCGGTAGAACGACGACTCCACAGAGATAATTACTCTATTGGATAGGTCGGTAGAACCATCTACGACAAGACGCAAGATTGCACACAACCATTGCCAAGGAAAGTTAAAAGGCTCGAATCTCTCTTAACAAGAAAAATCGAAATTAATCAAACCTTATTTATCCAACTTGTGTCCAAAACCCTGACAAAGCAAGCCCTTCTATAGGCTAGAGGTTACTAAAACCCTAAGGAACCTAGCACAGTGGTCCAACGCTTGGATTGCCGAACCAGGAATCAAACGGACAACACGATTTGATTATAGACAGTAGAACGACGACTCTAAAGAGGTGATTGGTCTAATGGATAGGTCGGTAGAACAATCTTGGACGAGACGCGAGATGATTTGGATTGCAGAACCTAGAATCAAATGGACGACATGATTTAATCATAGGCGGTAGAACGACTACTCCACATAGGTGATTACTCTAATGGATACACCTCGAACAACTCGTTTCGAGACACGTAGCACGTTTGCCCAAGAATCTAGTGAGATGGTCCAAAGCTTGGATTGCGGAACCTAGAATCAAACGGACGACACGATTTGATTGTAGGCGGTTGAACGGCGACTCCACAGAGGTAATTACTCTATTAGATAGGTCGGTAGAACCATCTACGACGAGAGGCAAGATTGCTCACAACCCTTGCCAAGGCAAGTAAAAAGGCTCGAATCTCTCTTAACAAGAAGATTCGAAATTAATCAAATTTTATTGATCTAACTTGTGTCCAAAACCCTGACAAAGCAAGCCCTTTTATTGGCTAGTGGTTACTAAAACCCTAACGAAACCCTAAAAGAGCAGTCTGCCATCTTGGTATCAAGATGGGCCGTTCCATTCTTCTACTACGCGGTTAATCTAACCCTAAGCAACATTAAGGCCTAAGGACCCTACTCTGCCCAATCACTTGGAGGCCCGCTTGACACTCCATGGGATTGGATCGTGGTGTAGATGATTTGCTTGTCTCCTTCTTGGCCTTCAATATCCCTATGGACTCCATGTTGGTCTTGGACCATTCGAACAAGGCCTTGGAGGGATTCTTTGAAGAGCTTGGCTCATGCACGTGTGACTGGGCCCAATGGAGCTCGAACCGGGTCATGGCGTGGGCCCTGATCCATGCACAAATCACTGATACGGTCCTCGATCAACTCTTTTCGAGACACGTGGTAAATTTACGCAAGGATCTAGCGAGGTGGTCCAACGCTTGGAATGCGGAACCTAGAATCAAACGGACAACACGATTTTATCATGGACGGTAGAACGACGACTCCACAGAGGTGATTACTCTAATGGATAGGTCATAGAACAATCTTGGAAGAGACGCAAGATGATTTGGATTGCGGAACCTAGAATCAAACGGACGACACGATTTGATTGTAGGCGGTTGAACGGTGACTCCACAGAGGTAATTACTCTATTAGATAGGTCGGTAGAACCATCTACGACGAGACGCAAGATTGCTCACAACCCTTGCCAAGGCAAGTAAAAAGGCTCGAATCTCTCTTAACAAGAAGAATCGAAATTAATCAAATTTTATTGATCTAACTTGTGTCCAAAACCCTGACAAAGCAAGCCCTTTTATAGGCTAGTGGTTACTAAAACCCTAACGAAACCCTAAAAGAGCAGTCTGCCATCTTGGTATCAAGATGGGCCGTTCCATTCTTCTACTACGCAGTTAATCTAACCCTAAGCAACATTAAGGCCTAAGGACCCTACTCTGCCCAATCACTTGGAGGCCCGCTTGACACTCCATGGGATTGGATCGTGGTGTAGATGATTTGCTTGTCTCCTTCTTGGCCTTCAATATCCCTATGGACTCCATGTTGGTCTTGGACCATTCGAACAAGGCCTTGGAGGGATTCTTTGAAGAGCTTGGCTCGTGCACGTGTGACTGGGCCCAATGGAGCTCGAACCGGTTCATGGCGTGGGCCCTGATCCATGCACAAATCACTGATACGGTCCTCGATCAACTCTTTTCGAGACACGTGGTAAATTTACGCAAGGATCTAGCGAGGTGGTCCAACGCTTGGAATGTGGAACCTAGAATCAAACGGACAACACGATTTATCATGGACGGTAGAACGACGACTCCACAGAGGTGATTACTCTAATGGATAGGTCATAGAACAATCTTGGAAGAGACGCGAGATGATTTGGATTGCGGAACCTAGAATCAAACGGACGACACGATTTAATTATAGGTGGTAGAACGACTACTCCACATAGGTAATTTCGAGGACGAAATTGTCCTAAGTGGGGAAGATTGTGAGGCCCCAGTCCGTTCGTAAGCTGACATGAGGGTTATTCGTTGATCGGTGGGGTGGAATTAGGGTTTTAAGGCTAAGGAGAAAACCCTAACCTCGATTAAGATTGAAAACCCTAGTTTAGTTTAGTAGAAAGCTTAAGTGGAGTTTGATTGTTCACCCGTCTTTTTGATATTTTCTTTATGAGAAAATTCCCCAGATTATTTTATTGAGTAAATATAGGTTTTAGATGATTTTTCTAGTATCGGTTAGTTTTTGAGAAATTAAGAATGTATATCGGACGTGGGACCCACTAGTGCGAAAAGTTCGGAAAAATTCGGCCAACTAGGTTAAGTTTTGGATACTGGGTTTAAATTATCGGGTGTGAAGAGATATTTGTAGGTGTGAAGAGATATTTATAGGTATTAAGTGGATAGGTGGAGGAGAGAGAAAAAAAAAAGGTAGGCAAGTCATAATGAGGGACAAGTGTCACCATTTGAGTGGTCCAACCTTAAGACCACTATTCATTGTCTTACCATTGACTAAATAAATCATAAAAATCAACAAAAATTCCTCATTTCTTCCCTCTCTTTGGCCGACCTTCTCCAAGCAAAAGAGAAAAGAAACTCTCCACAATCTTGTCTTCAATCTTGCCCAATCTCTCAATTAAACCGATTAATCTTCAAGTTACTCCATAAAATCCCTTAAGTGAGTGGTTGTGAGGTGTGTGGTGAAGTTGTTTGGAAGCTTGAGGTGCTAAGTGGTCTCTCTTCTTTGGTTCTAAGGTAAGTGACTATGGAACCCCTCTCTTCTATCTAAAGATACTTAATTAATGACTTGTGGTTGTTATAAGTGTGATTTGGTGGACTATTTCTTGATTTTAGTTAAGATTGATGAAGTTTTCTATTTATTTGGGATTTTTACTGGTTGCATAGGATTAATATTATGTGGCTATGTATGATGATTGGAAATGATTGAGAATGAAGCTAGTTGGTGTGAATGGTAGTTAATTGCAAGAAATTTCTGTTTTGGAAGAGAAATTGGAAATTAGGGTTCCTTTGTTCTTCAATTCTGTCCGATTTTGTATCTCATACTTAGAGGCCGAATTGGCCTTTGCTTAAAACATGAAAGTTGTAGGTATTGATGTGTTTGAGGTTCCTGTAAAATTTCATGTCATTTGGATTAGTGTAGAGTGAGATATGTCGATTTTACTGTGGCTGTTCTGGGTTGATCAGGATGGCAGAACTGCGTTTGTATTTGGCTATTTTGACTGGAATTGCTTTGGATTTGGTTGTTGAGGCCTTCTAATGAAATGTAACCCTGTTTCTAAGCTTTAGGATGGCTTTGGAATTTCTGGATTTGGACTTGTGTAGGCTGAGTTATGATGTTTGTACTAGAATACGGTTTGTGAAGCTGTTTTGCGATTCTGGTATAGTGTCTTGCATTTTTGACCTTGTTACCTTCAAAACTGGACAAAGTTTCCTTCTTCAACATTGTAGCCCCTTAAGTCCTGAATATTCTTGTAAAATTTCAGGTCAAACGGATTGGCATATCCTGAGTTATAGATGAAATACTCAAGCCTGTTATGAACAGCAGATTCTGTGTGTTTTTAGTTTTGCTTCTGCCCGTGCCCTTTTTCGGTTTTGATACTGTACGATCTGGGTGTTGACTCCTTCATAAGAAACGTAGATCTTGGTTTTAGCTTCGAAATGGTATAAATTGTGTCGGAATCCGAGTTCCGTAGCTCCCGTTATGACCAAAACAAGATCGATCGTCAGAACTGCCTTTGAATCTGGACAGTTCTGACGGGTATTTTGACACCCGAATTTTGTTCTATTCTGAATGGATTCAGGACTTGATCAAAACATCAAAGTTTTAGCCTTATGTCTCAGATTTCTAATTCCTTTGGAATTTCCTGATTTGAACTTGTGAACTGGGAGTTATGGTCCCGTAAACAGACCCTGTCTGCCATTCAAAATGTAAACTTCTGGTACCGTTTTCCATGATTTTGACCTGTTTTGATTCGGATCTAGCTTAAGGTGTCTTCATGAGAATTGTAGGCCTTCCTCATAGCTTCGAAACGGTGTCTCGTTCACCTTGATCCAATATTCCTAGCCTAACTTTTGATCAAAACGGTTTGAGATGGCTGATTTGGCCGTTTCCGTTTGCCGTTCCGCGTGAGCGCGTGCGCCCTTTTTGCCGTTTCCGCAATTACGTGTGCCAATTTTGTCGTTTTGCTTGTTTTGGATCTGTTAGTAGTCGTTTGTGATATTATGTGATAAAATCTTCTATTTCAGACCGTGGTGAGCTAGGCGGAGCCGGTGGGGCCCACTACTAGCGAACACGCGCGAAGCGATTTTGCTCTTGTACTGCTTTTGGTATTTTGTGTAAGTATTCAGGCCGCTTTTGTGTGTTAGTTGCTTATGTGTTTCGATATGTATGAAAAGGGTACCTAGGCGAGGGTGTACTTTATCGCACTCGACCTAAACCCTAGTTTGTGCTCATATTTGTACATGACATATGTATATGAATCATTTTGGAACTAAACCCCTCGAGCTTGTGGCTCGGGGTGACTTTTGAATAAATTTTGTGAAGTTTGTGAGTTTGAGGTTGAACTCATGACCTAGATGGACTATTCGGGCCGGTTAGGGTTTGGTCGAAGTCAGTCCAACTTAGTTTGAGGTCACCAAGTTTGTAGGTTCATGTTATGAACCAATTTTGTGAATCCGGTTCACCGAGAAGGTGACCAAGTTTGTGACCCGAGCTTGTGACTCAAGCTCAAGTTTGTGATTTCGTTCGCCCGGGCAAGTTTGTGAGGTGACTGGCCAGTGAGGGTGATAAAGTGTCGGTGGGTGTACAAGTGAAGTTCTACGGACCTTATTTTTGGTCGACGGAGTGTCGACAGGAGATCACGCATGGCACATGACTTGGCTTTGGAGCCATCTGTATCCTTATTATGTGATGTTACTTTTCTGCTTTTGCTTTACTCTTACTGTGTAACTGTTGTAATGTGAAATTTACGCTTTCGCCCCTGTTTACTTACTAAGCATATAGCTTACCCCTTTCCTTTTGTTTTCCTTAGCAGGGGCCGATGCGGGGACTTTTGGCACGTACACTAGTCTAGTTAGGTTTGATTGTAATAGTTGGACATATAGTATGTTTGTTTCTTTATTTTGGTGGTTTGTATAAGTACCCTTCTTAGGGTCTATCTTTTGCTGGTTGTGGTAATAGTATATTAGAGTGGGTTGACTCGATACTCTTGAAGCTGTAAATAGAACTTTTGGTGGTTGTATATATTGTATAAAGTGCTCTTTCGATTTATCTAGTTTTATTGCTTTAAGTTTTGAGTCCTGGCGCGAGCTAGGCAGGCGGCCCGCCGATACTCTTGGGTTCGCCCTTAGGAGAAGTGGGGTCGTCACAGTTGGTATCAGAGCTTAGGCTTTCTGTGACGCCCCACATCTCCCTAAGGCGGACCAAAGGGTATCCGCGGACGCCTGCCCAGCTCACGCCAGGACTCAAGCGATTCCATTCAATTTAAAATCGAACTAAACACTTCGATGAGAGCAACACGAATACAAAAATGCGGAAGCGTTCAAGCTTAATAAGTCACTTAATGTATATCCAGTACATCGGGTAATCATAAAACGACTTAAATTCAAAGTACACATCAGGGCCCAAACTTTTCAAGTTTACAATTTCCAAAAGTACAACCCGAACCAGGGCCTAGTCAAAATTTATAACAGGAGTCTTAACAAAATAACAACGGATGGTTTCTCCATATTCCTCCAAAAGTCGGTCCTGTTAAGGAAAACAAAACTATAGGGTGAGCTAACGCTCGTGAGGCCAAGAACACACATGCAAGCACTTAGCCAAATAACAATCCCAAGTTTAATAAATAAAATCACGTCTTTTCAATAATCAATTATTCAAACAGGAAAAGTAATCAAAAACAATTCAAGGATATAGTAGCTCTCAGGAGCTAAGTTCCACTTGATCTGCCGTTGTCATTCGTATACCTTCCCGCATTGACCCTCCTGTCAACCGGGTCGGTATTTCCATTTCCGTAGATCACCACTTACTTCCCTCCGTCCACCGTACACCCCAAGGGCCCACAATGGCCAATATTGGGCGATACTCAACGAGTATGCCAAGCAAGACCTCTTATTAGGTCGAGCTTATTTGTATCTCATGGCTCGTCCAAATCCCCGACCAAGCCCATTGCTGGCTCGAGTCTAAGGACGGCCTATGAGTTTGGGCGTCCCCCAATCATTTGAAAGTCGAGGAGGTTCACTCCAACGACATAAGCATTCATGATATAACATTGCATTTCATTCATTCATTCAATACATTTCATTCATTCATTTGAAATTAGAACAGGTACGATAAAGTACGCACCCGTCCCCATTTTCTTAAAATTCCAACAATTACACAAATAAGCAAGTATCAAATTTCACACACTTGACACTCACTGAGCTATTCAAAAAGAATTATTTTTCCGGAAGTTCAAGTGTCCACGGTGAGATCCTCTTGAAGGTCTCCTTGCGCGCCTGGCAATTGAATAGTGGATAATCACACAATTAACCCACTTATCAAGGAAGATTGTACACTAGTACAATCTAAGAATTATTTTGCAAAAGGAACCTCAATTACACGTAAATCGAGGTTTAACTTGCCTTTTATTAGGTACAATATTATTTGAGTTTTTATCATGAAAATCGTAAGCAAAACGTTTAAGAATATCAAAAGAACAAAGAGTTTTTGAAAAACTCTATTTCTTTGGAATTGGAAAATTTTTCAGTTTTATGATGAATCTTTGAAAAATCATAACTCGCTCGGTATAAGTCGAGAATTGGAAAACTTTATACCGTTGGAAACCTCTTAGAGAGTACTATAAGTTCCTAGAAGACACTTTTCCATGAATCAAAGTGAAAAGGGGTCAAAAATGAGCTTGAAGATGCAGGGTTGGTTCACAAGGCAGAATGAAGTTGGTTTTTGGCCAACTTTGAAAATTCGGCACGATTCGCACGTTGCAAACCGGCCTCTGAAATTTTCAGCTCAATTAGTGTTGCAAGTGAAGTGTAAGACAAAACAAGCGGATCAAGAATCGGAGTTTCGAGTACCGAGATACGGTAGCCCGAAGTTGAGCAAATTCAAGACTGGATGAGAATTTTCCAGATTTGAACCTCTAACTTTAGTAATTCAATTGGGTATCGAAACGAACTTGAATCGGCACCAAAATTGGCAGTATTTCAATACTATATGGAAGGTATCTCTCTATCGAATTTCGGGGAAAAATACCTTCGGCAAGGTAGTTAATTAGCCAACCAAAGTTCAAGAAAAATCCTAAGGCAATCTGCCTTTGACTTTCATTTTCCAAATTTCCAATCGTTTAACCAAGAAAGTTATCCAACCATGGTTCATTTGTGAAGTAAGGGTCTAAGATACACCCATAATATCTTTGGTAAGTGTTTAATATCAAAACATCAACTAACAAGTTCACTCCAAGATTTGGTTCCAAACCAGTCCAAACATTAGGGTTTTTCCAAAACAGAGCAGTCCACTTATTTCAGTCACAAATCAGTCAATATAGCTCGAAATCGAGCATGGCTTACGCCGTTGGAAAATACATTCATAGAGTTAAAATATCACAGAAGAAATCGTTTCCAAATTCGGCACCCATCTGGTTCAAATTCGGGCATCAAGTTGCTGCCTGAACACTTCATTCCAGATGAACAGAGTAACAGGACAGCGAATTTAAAACATTTGGTTCGGCTTGCTCACAAAGAATCAGAATGTGCATTATATACCAAATTAAAGCTAGGAATGTCTAGTTTCAAACGCCACCGACGGCACATGATTTCGACATCCGAGGACAGAGTTATAGCCAAATACTACTGCTGGTCAGAGGCATACGCGAGACAGTTTCCAGATTTGCTGGTTTCGAACAAAAATTCATTTGCCCATTCAAACCTCATTATTTTTCAATGAAATTTTTCACACATCTAATACATCCTACAAACATCCAATTCAAGCAATTAAACCATTAAAAATTGGCCTGGAAATGGCCGAACATGGCAGGGGCAAAATCGGAAGTTTTAGCTTCTTACACCCAATGAAGTTCCTACTAATTACCCACCACTAATGCATCATTATAACCACTAAACCAACAATATAATCACCATCAATCATCAAATCAGCAACAACAACCCAAGTGTGGGAATTCCAAGAGCCCACAATCACATTTTTACACCATAATCAAGTAACTAAGTGCATGCATGAGCTTAATCTTGCTATATAACCTCCAAAAGACAAGAATTCATGGGTTGATCATTACCTCTTCCTTGGGTGTGCAAGACCAGAAAATTTCGGCCCTCTTGAAGCTCCAAGAAACCGTGAAGATGCAGCCTTTTGTTAGCTAAATCCAACCTCCAAGAGATTTGCTAAGTGGTCTCCAAGTTTGGTGTGATTTGGAGGTGATTTGGGGTGGTTTTGAGTGAGGTTAGTGTGCAGAATTTTTTGTTGCAAATGAGTTAGAGAGAAGGGAGAGCTTGGCCGGCTGTGAGGAGAGAGAAGAGAGAGTGTGTTTGATCTAAGTTAGCTTCTCCAAGAAGATTAAATGTGTGGTGAAAAATTGCTCCAAAGTCAACTCTTGTAAGGCTCGTTTGGCACGTTTTTAGGCTCGATTTTCTCGCGCGTTTGGTTCACTAGTGCACTAAACCTCTAATGCACTCATGTTAATATAAACATTATTCACTCTTAATTGTCTCGAAACAAGGGTCTAAAGTTCCTCAAATAAAGTCGCGCGTGTGAAAACGCGTACCGCCAATTTTACCGCTATAACGCGAAACTTTCGAAAAATTCTTAGAACGATTGCACTACTAACTATCACTTGAATATTTATACCTAAGATTACCTATTTTAGGACCATAGTACAAGTCTCCAATATTCCAAGCTTATCGTGCTAAAACGCGGATAAAATCTCCAAGTACTATTCACTATTTTCGCTAAACGCGCTCTAGGAAATTAATTTTCGAAACGAATCATTTTAAAAATATAACGAAGTTATACTACCATGTATTTAGGTCTAATAAGACTAGAAAATATTCTTTGGAAATAAAATCCAATTAAATAATTTATTAAGCCATAAATTAGGCATAAAATAATAGTTTTTACGAGTCCTCACATCCTCTCCCCCTTAAGAAAATTTCGTCCTCGAAATTTACCTTGGTCGATGAACAAGTCTGGATACTTCTCCTTGATTGTCTCTTCAACTTCCCATGTTGCTTCCTCGACTCCATGGTTCTTCCATAGAACTTTCACTAGTGGTATCTGCTTGTTCCTCAATTCCTTCACCTTTCGATCCAGAAGTTTTACCGGTCTCTCCTCATAGGTTAGGGTTTCATCGATCTCAATATTCTCCGGTTGTAAAACATGAGAGGGGTCTGGATGATACTTCTTAAGCATGGACACATGAAACACGTTATGAATACGAGATAAACTCGGTGGTAATTCCAGCTTATAGGCTACATTCCCAACTCGCTGAATAATCTTATAAGGCCCTACGAACCTTGGTTGTAGTTTCTTTCCTTTTCCGGACATCAAACTTGCTTTTAAAGGCGTAATCTTGAGAAATACCATATCTCCAACAGTGAACTCCAAATCCTTCCTCCGATTATCGGCATAACTCTTTTGTCTACTCTGAGCGGTTTGAATTCTTTGCCGTATCAATTTCACCTTCTCATTAGCCTCCTCAATCCAAGATACAGTAGTCGTGTCTAAGATTTTCCGTTCACCTACTTCGTCCCAACAAATTGGAGATCTACACTTCCGACCATAAAGTGCCTCATACGGAGCCATTTGAATAGAAGAGTGGAAACTATTGTTATAGGCAAATTCCACTAAAGTCAGGAACTTACTCCAATTCTCTCCAAAATCCAGTACACAAGTCCTCAACATGTCCTCGAGAGTTTGAATTGTTCTTTCAGATTGTCCATCAGTCTGGGGATGATAGGTGGTACTAAAGTTCAACTTAGTCCCCAACACTTCTTGCATCTTTTGCCAAAACCTCGAAACAAATCTTGGATCCCTATCCGACACAATACTCACAGGTATACCATGTAATCTGATGATCTCATCCAAGTACAATCTGGCCAACTTCTCCAATGGATATTTCATATTAATCGGCAGAAAATGAGCCGATTTAGTCAATCTATCTACTATCACCCAAATGGCATCATGGCCTCTCTGTGTCCTTGGTAAGCCTGATACAAAATCCATGGTAATATTTTTCCATTTCCACTCAGGTATTTCTAGAGGTTGCAAAAGCCCAGATGGTTTCTGATGTTCGGCTTTAACCTGTTGACAAACCAAGCATGTCTGAACAAATTGGGCAATTTCCTTCTTCATATTTTTCCACCAATATAGACCTTTCAAGTCTTGGTACATTTTATTCCCTCTTGGATGTACTGTAAACTTTGATCGGTGTGCCTCTTCCAAGATTTCTTTTCTAAGCCCTTCATCCTTTGGCATAACCACCCGATTTCGAAATCTTAATATTCCATCTGATCCCAAAGTGAAATCGGTCTGGTCTCCCATCTTGACTTTCTCCACCAACTTTTGCATTTCAGGGTCTTTTTCCTGAGATTCCTTAATACGTCCCAATAAAGTGGAGGTTATCACAATATTCCCCAAAATCACTTTCCTTGGTTCCAATCGAGGATTCCAATAGCTAACTTCCTCCAACAATTGAAATTCCTTAACCATCAATCCAGCCATTTGTACCTGACGGCTCAAAGCATCGGCCACTACATTGGCCTTCCCAGGATGGTACTTAATAATGCAGTCATAATCTTCCAGAAATTCCATCCATCTACGTTGCCTCAAATTCAGTTCCTTCTGAGAAAATAGGTACTTAAGGCTTTTGTGATCTGTAAAAACCTCAAATGTCACTCCATATAAATAGTGTCTCCATTTCTTCAAAGCAAAGACCACAGCCGCTAACTCCAAATCATGGGTCGGATAGTTCCCTTCATGCGGCTTCAATTTTCTAGAGGCATAAGCTATCACTTTATCATTTTGCATCAAAACACATCCCAAACCTTCCTTAGATGCATCTGTGTAAACCACAAAACTATCATGTCCATTTGGTAGGGCTAGAACAGGCGCTCTAGTCAACCGCCTTTTCAACTCCTGAAAACTTCCTTCACACTTAGAACTCCAAATAAATTTTCCATTTTTCTTGGTCAACTCAGTCATAGGTCCAGCAATTTTCGAAAAATCCTGGATGAATCTCCGGTAATATCCTGCCAATCCTATAAAACTCCGAACTTCCGTTGGATTTTCCGGTCGTTTCCATTTCGAAACAGCTTCCACTTTAGCTGGATCCACTTTGATCCCATCCTTAGAAATTATATGTCCTAGGAAAGTCACTTCCTTCAGCCAGAATTCACACTTGCTAAACTTAGCATATAGCTGATGTTCCCTCAAGATTTGTAAAACTATTCTCAAATGTTTCTCATGATCTTTCACATTCTTAGAATACACCAAAATGTCATCAATGAAGATCACCACAAATCGATCCAAGTAAGGCTTAAAAACCCTATGCATTAAATCCATGAAAGCGGCAGGTGCATTGGTTAACCCAAAAGGCATTACTGCAAACTCGAAGTGCCCATACCTCGAGTTAAAAGCAGTCTTAGGTATGTCTTTCTCCAAAATCCTCAATTGATAGTAACCTTGCCTTAGATCCAACTTTGAAAACACTACCGCCCCTTGCAGTTGGTCAAACAGTTCATCAATATGGGGTAGTGGGTATTTATTCTTAACCGTAGCATCATTTAAGCCTCGGTAATCTATACATAACCTCAAACTCCCATCTTTCTTCTTTACAAACAAAACTGGGGCTCCCCACGGAGAATCACTCTCTCGTATAAAACCTCGTTCCAACAAATCCTGTAATTGTAACTTCAACTCCTTCAACTCAGCTGGAGCCATCCTGTATGGTGTCCTTGATATAGGTGCTGTTCCTGGGGTTAAATCAATTTTAAAGGCTATTTCCCGTTCCGGGGGTAGAGACTCCAATTCTTCAGGAAAAACATCAGAAAATTCTTTTACTACCGGTGTGTCCTCCAGATTCACCTTATCGTTAGGGGTATTGATAAGAAAAGCTAAATACCCTTGAGCTCCCTTACTTAACAATTTTCTAGCCCGAATTCCCGAAATAAGTGCAGACGAGGCTAACTTACCCCTCACATCCAATTTCAAGGTTGCTTCCCCTGGAATACACAATTCTACAATTTTCGTCCTACAATTCAGTTGGGCATTATAACGGGCTAATCAATCCATCCCTAGAATCACATCATATCCTTTAATCGCTAAGCCTATCAAATCGGCCAGCAATTTTCTTTCCCTCACGCAAATTTCACTATTCTTATACACCATATTAGCAATTAGACTTTTGTCCCCAGTGGGTGTTTTAACCTCCAAGTCATATGGTAACTTAATTGGCTTCAAGTCTATTCCACTCATGAAATCAGGGTTTACAAAAGAGCGCGTTGCACCCGGATCAATTAAAACCCTAGCTAGACGGTGAAAGATTGGAATGGTACCTTCGACCACTTCGGTCGCCTCTGGAGCTTGTGGATAGTCCAATGCGTAGACCCTAGCCGGTACTTTCGGTCGACTCCCTCCGGCACTGGTCTGCTTAGAGGTTGATTTTTCAGGCCTCTGCAGGCTTCCCCCTGTCTTCAACGATTTCGGACAATTCGCGATTTGATGCTCAGTGCTCCCACACAGCAAGCATTTTCCCAGCTTTCTCCAGCAGTCATTCTCAGAGTGGTTGGATTTACCACAATACCCACAAGTAACTTGAGGGGTCACAGTCGATCCAACAGATGGTGCTCCCCTAGCTTGAGTCGTCCCGCTACGACCCCCCCTAGATAGAGCTCCCCTAGAAGCTCCAGCAGTTCTCGTTCCTCCTTCTCCTCTCCCCTTTTTAGAAGGGTGTACGAACTTACTGGTCTGCCCAGTAGTGCGACTAGGGAAATTCCTTTTCCTATTGTGGAAATCCCTCACTTGAGATCTTGCATTCTCAACCCTTTGCGCTTTCTCTAAAGCCTCAGTAAAAGTAGAGATTTGGGCTGCAGCCAGGCCCTCCTGAAGTTCCACATTAAGCCCCTGTATGAACCTTCTAATTCTTCTCCGTTCATTGGCTACTAGCTCAGGAGCATATTTGGAAAGTTTAGTGAACTTCCCTTCATACTCTGCGACAGTAAGGGTTCCTTGTTTCAACTTAATAAATTCGTCCTCCCTTTTTTCTTGGATCAAGGGCGGAAGAAACTTTTCATTAAACTCCCTTGTGAAATTCTCCCAAGTCCAAGGGGTTTGAGCTCTTTCCCATTTTCCTTTTATCAGATCCCACCAAGCACGGGCTATTCCCTCAAATTGAAAAGCAGCAAAGTTCACTCGCCTATCCTCAGTATAGTCTAGAGCGGCGAATATGTTGGTCATCCTTTCTAACCAATTCTCCGCTACTTCGGGGTCAGGTTCACCCATAAACTTAGGCGGGTTAAACTTTAGGAATCTTTCCAGGGCTCTATCCTCTCCCCTATCCTGGCCCCCAGGCTGGTTAAATGGTCCAGGACCCTGTCTCTCCGCTAGACGTTCTAGGATATCAGTCATCCTATTGATGGCAGTAGCCACTTGGTTACCCTCAATGTTTTCCTGTCCCTGGGTCGGTCCAGTTGCCGATCCCTGGTCATCCCCCTGAGGTTGGGCCTGTCTAGACGCTCGCCCACGACCTCGACCACTTCTTAGTCCTTCCATTAGCCTAAATGTGCCTAGTGCAAAGAAATAAATTAATTTAAGCAGAAAACAAGAATTATATCGAATTTAGAACTAACCAAGAAAGCATTGAAATTAACAATAATTTACATTCATAAGCGTGTCAAGTTTGTACAATTAGCAAGTTAGGGACAATTCACAAAAATATAGCACACAGGTGCTCAAAAGTATACTTTTAGTCACAGAAGACTAAAATAAGAACAAGTGCCCAGAAGTAGGCCACACAAGCATGCAAAATATCATGGCCTCGGCACTCGCGTCACCCTAACTAGTCCTAACTGTACCAGTCAAAAGTCAAAAGGGAGTCAACGACTAAGATCCTAGTCCACAGCGGGGCTAGCAGGAGGAACCTCCTCCTCGGGGTCCTCCTCCGGATCCTCCTCCTCATCATCAGGAAGCACTGCAGTAGCGTCCTCAACCAGACTAGTAGCATCAACCAGCATCTCGAAAGCCCGAGTACGGACATCCCGTGCTAACCTAACGAGTCGAGCCCTAGTATCCCGAAGCTCCTGGTTAACCACTGCAGATGTGGCTACCTCGCCCTCCAGCACCTCCTCAAGCTCGGCAATCCGCTCACCCTGAGCGCTAACCATCTGCCTAAGCGCGTCTACCTCAGCCTGTAGATCGCGGTTGGCATCCACCAACTGACGACGCTCGTCGTCCAGAGCAAGCACCAAATAGTCCGGGTAGGCGAAAGTCAACCTACACGAACATCGAGGGTATCTATCATACGGTGAGTAGCGTACTCGATCTCCTCCCGCTAGAGGTCGGTAGAATATAGTCCTAAGAGGCACGTAATGACCATTCGCATGGCCATTTCCATTAGCTGCCGGGGCTCCGTTTCCATCAGCCATCCCTGCAAAATAATAACAATAATAATATTTTTCAGGTTAGGACTTAAATCACTACTCAGTTCCAATATCCTGCAATGCATGTCTATCTTAATCGTTGGTTCATCCCAATCATCACTTGAGGTAGGACTAACTTAGTTGCTAGCTCGCCTCAAGTATCACTTAGGGTAGGATTAAGTTATCCCATATCGAGTCTTAAAGGTAGAGTATCTAATATGTCTCCCATATAGACCTCAAACCTAGTGCTCTGATACCAACTGTGACGCCCCACATCTCCCTAAGGCGGACCAAAGGGTATCCGCGGACGCCTGCCCAGCTCACGCCAGGACTCAAGCGATTCCATTCAATTTAAAATCGAACTAAACACTTCGATGAGAGCAACACGAATACAAAAATGCGGAAGCGTTCAAGCTTAATAAGTCACTTAATGTATATCCAGTACATCGGGTAATCATAAAACGACTTAAATTCAAAGTACACATCAGGGCCCAAACTTTTCAAGTTTACAATTTCCAAAAGTACAACCCGAACCAGGGCCTAGTCAAAATTTATAACAGGAGTCTTAACAAAATAACAACGGATGGTTTCTCCATATTCCTCCAAAAGTCGGTCCTGTTAAGGAAAACAAAACTATAGGGTGAGCTAACGCTCGTGAGGCCAAGAACACACATGCAATGTGAGGACTCGCAAAAACTATTATTTTATGCCTAATTTATGGCTTAATAAATTATTTAATTGGATTTTATTTCCAAGGAATATTTTCTAGTCTTATTAGACCTAAATACATGGTAATGTAACTTCGTTATATTTTTTAAATGATTCGTTTCGAAAATTAATTTCCTAGAGCGCGTTTAGTAAAAATAGTGAATAGTACTTGGAGATTTTATCCGCGTATTAGCACAATAAGCTTGGAATATTGGAGACTTGTACCATGGTCCTAAAATAGGTAATTTTAAGCATAAATATTCAAGTGATAGTTAGTAGTGCAATCGTTATAAGAATTTTTCGAAAGTTTCGCGTTATAGCGGTAAAATGGGCGGTACGCGTTTTCACACGCGCGACTTTATTTGAGGAACTTTAGACCCTTGTTTCGAGACAATTAAGAGTGAATAATATCTATATTAACATGAGTGCATTAGAGGTTTAGTGCACTAGTGAACCAAACGCGCGAGAAATCAAGTCCAAACGCACCCTAAATTACACTATTTCGAGTTGACTTTGAGGTGCATTTTGCACCACACAAAGAATCTTCCTTTGGAAGCCAATTGCATCAGCACTCTCTCTCTCTCTTCACCTCACTTGGCCGAACAACAAGAAGGAGAAGAGCTCTCCATTGTCTTCATTTTTCATCTTCAATCCATGCACCAAAATCCACCCAAATCACACCAAACTTGGAGATCTCTTAGCAAACCACTTGGAGACTACATTTAGCTAACAAAAGGCTGCATCTTCACGGTTTCTTGGAGCTTCAAGAGGGCCGAAATTTTCTGGTCTTGCACACCTAAGGAAGAGGTAATGATCAACCCATGAATTCTTGTCTTTTGGAGGTTATATAGCAAGATTAAGCTCATGCATGCACTTAGTTACTTGTTTATGGTGTAAAAATGTGATTGTGGGCTCTTGGAATTCCCACACTTGGGTTGTTGTTGCTGATGTGATGATTAATGGTGATTATATTGTTGGTTTAGTGATTATAATGATGCATTAGTGATGGGTAATTAGTGGAAACTTCATTGGGTGTAAGAAGCTAAACTTTCCGATTTTGCCCCTGCTATGTTCGGCCATTTCCAGGCCAAATTTTAATGGTTTAATGGCTTGGATTGGATGCCGTCGGTGGCGTTTGAAACTAGACATTCCTAGCTTTAATTTGGTATATAATGCACGTTCTGATTCCTTGTGAGAAAGCCGAACCAAATGTTTTAAGTTCGCTGTCCTGTTGCTCTGTTCATCTGGAATGAAGTGTTCAGGCAGCAACTTGATGCCCAAATTTGAACCAGATGGGTGCCGAATTTGGAAATGATTTCTTCTGTGATATTTTAACTCTATGAATGTATTTTCCAACGGCATAAGCCATGCTCGATTTCGAGCTATAATGACTGAGTTGTGACTGAATCAAGTGAACTGCTCTGTTTTGGAAAACCCTAATGTTGGGACTGGTTTGGAACCAAATCTTGGAATGAACTTGTTAGTTGATGTTTTAGTATTAAACACTTACCAAAGATATTATGGGTGTATCTTAGACCCTTATTTCACAAATGAACCATGGTTGGATAACTTTCTTGGTTAGACGATTGCAAATTGGGAAATGCAAGTCAAAGGCAGTTTGCCTTAGGATTTTCTTGAACTTCGGTTGGCTCATTAACTACCTTACCGAAGGTATTTTTCCCCGAAATTCGATAGAGAGATACCTTCCATATAGTATTGAAACACTGCCAATTTTGGTGCCAATTCAAGTTCGTTTCGATACCTAATTAAAATTCCAAAGTTGGGGGTTCAAATCTTGAAATTCTTCTCCAGTCTTGAATTTGCTCAACTTCGGGCTACCGTATCTCGTTGCTCGAAACTCCGATTCTTGATCCGCTTGTTTTTTCATACACTTCACTTGCAACACTAATTGAGCTTAAAATTTCAGAGGCCGGTTTGCAACGTACGAATCGTGCCGAATTTTCAAAGTTGGCCAAAAACCAACTTCGTTCTGCCATGAAAACCGACCCTGCATCTTCAAGCTCATTTTCGACCACTTTTCACTTTGATTCATGGAAAAGTGTCTTCTAGAAACTTATAGTACTCTCTAAGAGGTTTCCAACGGTATAAAGTTTTCCAATTTTCGACTTATACCGAGCGAGTTACGATTTTTCAAAGATTTATCATAAAACTGGAAAATTTTCCAATTCCAAGAAAATAGAGTTTTTCAAAAAACTCTTTATTCTTTTATATTCTTAAACGTTTTGCTTACGATTTTCATGATAAAAACTCAAATAATATTATACCTAATAAAAGGCAAGTTGAACCTCTATTTACGTGTAATTGAGGTTCCTTTTTGCAAAATAATTCTTAGATTGTACTAGTGTACAATCTTTCTTGATAAGTGGGTTAATTGTGTGATTATCCACTACTAATTTGCCAGGCACACAAGGAGACCTTCAAGAGGATCTCACCGTGGACACTTGAACTTCCGGAAAATAATTCTTGTTGAATTGCTCGGTGAGTGTCAAGTGTATGAATTTGATACTTGCTTATTGTGATATTTGTTGAAAGTTTTAAAAATAAGGGCGGGTGTGTACTTTATCGCACTCGTTCTAATTTCAAATGAATGAATGGAATGTCTTGAATGAATGAATGAAATGCAATGTTATGTCATGAATGCTTGTGTCGTTGGAGTGAACCTCCTCGACTTTCAAATGAATGGGGGACGCCCAAACTCATAGGCCGTCCTTAGACTCGAGCCAGCAATGGGCTTGGTCGGGGATTCGAACGAGCCATGAGATTATAAGCTCGACCTAATAAGAGGTCTTGCTTGGCATACTTGTAGAGTATCGCCCAATAATAGACTTGTGGGCCCTTGAGGTGTACGGTGGACGGAGGGAAGTAAGTGGTGATCTACGGAAATGGAAATACCGACCCGGTTGACAGGAGGGTCAATGCGGGAAGGTATACGAATGACAACGGCAGATCGAGTGGAACTTAGCTCCTGAGAGCTACTATATCCTTGAATTGTTTCTGATTACTTTTCCTGTTTGAATAATTGATTATTGAAAAGACATGGTTTTATTTATTAAATTTGGGTTTGTTATTTGACTAAGTGCTTGCATGTGTGTTCTTGGCCTCACGAGCGTTAGCTCACCCTATAGTTTTGTTTTCCTTAACAGGACCGACTCTTGGAGAAATATGGAGAAACCATCCGTTGTAATTTTGTTAAGACTCCTGTTATATATTTTGACTAGGCCCTGGTTTGGGTTGTACTTTTGGAAATTGTAAACTTGAAAGATTTGGGCCCTGATGTGTACTTTGAATTTAAGTCGTTGCATGATTTACCGATGTACTGGTTATACATTAAGTGACTTCTCAAGCTTGAACGCTTCCGCATTATTGTATTCATATTGTTCTCATCGAAGAGATTAGTTCGGTTTGAAATTGAATGGAATTGCTTGAGTCCTGGCGTGAGCTGGGCAGGCGTCCGCGGATACCCTTTGGTCCGCCTTAGGGAGATGTGGGGCGTCACAGTTGGTATCAGAGCACTAGGTTAGAGGTCTATATGGGAGACATATTGGATACTCTACCTTTAAGACTCGATATGGGATGACTTAATCCTACCCTAAGTGATACTTGAGGCGAGCTAGCAACTAAGTTAGTCCTACCTCAAGTGACGATTGGGATGAACCAACGATTAAGTTAGGCATGCATTGCAGGATATTGGAATTAGGTAGTGATTTAAGTTTCTAACCCGAAAGGTATTATTATTGTTATTATTTTGCAGGGATGGCTGATGGAAACGGAGCCCCGGCAGCTAATGGGAATGGCCATGCGAATGGTCATTACGTGCCCCTTAGGACTATCTACTACCGACCTATAGCAGGAGGAGCTCGTGTACGCTACTCACCGCATGATAGATACCCTCGATGTTCGTGTAGGTTGACTTTTGCCTACCCGGACTATGTGGTGCTTGCTTTGGACGACGAGCGTCGTCAGTTGGTGGATGCCAACCGTGATTTACAGGCTGAGGTAGATGAGCTTAGGCAGATGGTTGGCGCTCAGGGTGAGCGGATTGCTGAGCTTGAGGAGGTGCTAGAGGGTGAGGTAGCCACGTCTGCAGTGGTTAACCAGGAGCTTCGGGATACTAGGGCTCGACTCACTAGGTTAGCACGAGATGTCCGTACTCGGGCTTCCGAGATGCTGGTTGATGCTACTAGTCTGGTTGAGGACGCTACTGCAGTGATTCCTGAGGATGAGGAGGAGGATCCGGAGGAGGATCCCGAGGAGGAGGTTCCTCCTGATAGCCCTGCTATGGACTAGGATCTTGGTCGTTGACCTCTTTTGACTTTTGATGGGTACAGTTAGGACTAGTTAGGGTGACGCGAGTGCTGAGGCCATTGTATTTTGCATGCTTGTGTGGCCTACTTTTGGGCACTTGTTCTTACTTTAGTCTTCTGTGACTAGAAGTATACTTCTGAGCACCTGTGTGCTATATTTTGTGAATTGTCCCTAACTTGCTAATTGTACGAACTTGACCTGCCTATAAATGTAAATTATTGTTAATTTCAATGCTTTCTTGGTTAGTTCTAAATTTGATAAAATTCTTGTTTTCTGCTTAAATTAATTTATTTCTTGCACTAGGCACGTTTAGACTAATGGAGGGATTAAGGAGTGGTCGAGGCCGTGGACGAGCGTCTAGACAGGCCCAACCTCAGGGGGATGACCAGGGATCGGCAACTGGACCGACCCAGGGACAGGAAAACGTTGAGGGTAACCAAGTGGCTACTGCCATCAATAGGATGACTGATATCCTAGAACGTCTAGCGGAGAGACAGGGTCCTGGACCATTTAACCAACCTGGGGGCCAGGATAGAGGAGAGGATAGAGCCCTGGAAAGATTCCTAAAGTTTAATCCGCCTAAGTTTATGGGTGAACCTGACCCCGAAGTAGCGGAGAATTGGTTAGAAAGGATGACCAACATATTCGCCGCTCTAGACTATACTGAGGATAGGCGAGTGAACTTTGCTGCCTTTCAATTTGAGGGAGTAGCCCGTGCTTGGTGGGATTTGATAAAAGGAAAATGGGAAAGAGCTCAAACCCCTTGGACTTGGGAGAATTTCACAAGGGAGTTTAATGAAAAGTTTCTTCCGCCCTTGATCCAAGAGAAAAGGGAGGACGAATTTATTAAGTTGAAACAAGGAACCCTTACTGTCGCAGAGTATGAAGGGAAGTTCACTAAACTTTCCAAATACGCTCCTGAGTTAGTAGCCGATGAACGGAGAAGGATTAGAAGGTTCATACAGGGACTTAATGTGGAACTTCAGGAGGGCCTGGCTGCAGCCCAAATCTCTACTTTTACTGAGGCTTTAGAGAAAGCGCAAAGGGTTGAGAATGCAAGATCTCAAGTGAGGGATTTCCACAATAGAAAGAGGAATTTCCCTAGTCGCACTACTGGGCAGACCAGTAAGTTTGTTCACCCTTCTAAAAAGGGAAGAGGGGAAGGGGGAACGAGAACTGCTGGAGCTTCTAGGGGAGCTCTATCTAGGGGAGGTCGTAGCGGGACGACTCAAGCTAGGGGAGCACCATCTGTTGGATCGACTGTGACCCCTCAAGTTACTTGTGGGTATTGTGGTAAACCCAACCACTCTGAGAATGACTGCTGGAGAAAGCTGGGAAAATGCTTACTGTGTGGGAGCACTGAGCATCAGATTGCAAGTTGTCCGAAATCGTCAAAGACAGGGGGAAGCCTGCAGAGACCTGAAAAATCAACCTCTAAGCAGACCAGTGCCGGAGGGAGTCGACCGAAAGTACCGGCTAGGGTCTACGCATTGGACTATCCACAAGCTCCAGATGCGACCGAAGTGGTCGAAGGTACAATTCCAATCTTTCACCGCCTAGCTAGGGTTTTAATTGATCCGGGTGCAACGCACTCTTTTGTAAACCCTGATTTCATGAGTGGAATAGACTTGAAGCCAATTAAGTTACCATATGACTTGGAGGTTAAAACACCCACTGGGGACAAAAGTCTAATTGCTAATATGGTGTATAAGAATAGTGAAATTTGCGTGAGGGAAAGAAAATTGCTGGCCGATTTGATAGGCTTAGCGATTAAAGGATATGATGTGATCCTAGGGATGGATTGGTTAGCCCGTTATAATGCTCAACTGAATTGTAGGACGAAAATGGTAGAATTGTGTATTCCAGGGGAAGCAACCTTGAAATTGGATGTGAGGGGTAAGTTAGCCTCGTCTGCACTTATTTCGGGAATTCGGGCTAGAAAGTTGTTAAGTAAAGGAGCTCAAGGGTATTTGGCTTTTCTTATTAATACTCCTAGCGATAAGGTGAATCTGGAGGACACACCGGTAGTAAAAGAATTTTCTGATGTTTTTCCTGAAGAATTGGAGTCTCTACCTCCGGAACGGGAAATAGCTTTTAAAATTGATTTAACTCCGGGAACAGCACCTATATCAAGGACACCATACAGGATGGCTCCAGCTGAGTTGAAGGAGTTGAAGTTACAATTACAGGATTTGTTGGAACGAGGTTTTATACGAGAGAGTGATTCTCCGTGGGGAGCCCCAGTTTTGTTTGTAAAGAAGAAAGATGGGAGTTTGAGGTTATGTATAGATTATCGAGGTTTAAATGATGTTACGATTAAGAATAAATACCCACTACCCCACATCGATGAACTGTTTGATCAATTGCAAGGGGCGGTAGTGTTTTCAAAGTTGGATCTAAGGCAAGGTTACTATCAATTGAGGATTTTGGAAAAGGACATACCTAAGACTGCTTTTAACTCGAGGTATGGGCACTTCGAGTTTGCAGTAATGCCTTTTGGGTTAACCAATGCACCTGCCGCTTTCATGGATTTAATGCATAGGGTTTTTAAGCCTTACTTGGATCAATTTGTGGTGATTTTCATTGATGACATTTTAGTGTATTCTAAGAATGTGAAAGATCACGAGAAACATTTGAGAATTGTTTTACAAATCTTGAGGGAACATCAGTTATATGCTAAGTTTAGCAAGTGTGAATTCTGGCTGAAGGAAGTGACTTTCCTAGGGCATATAATTTCTAAGGATGGGATTAAAGTGGATCCAGCTAAAGTGGAAGCTGTTTCGAAATGGAAACGACCGGAAAACCCAACGGAAGTTCGGAGTTTTATAGGATTGGCAGGATATTACCGGAGATTCATCCAGGATTTTTCGAAAATTGCTGGACCTATGACTGAGTTGACCAAGAAAAATGGAAAGTTTATTTGGAGTTCTAAGTGTGAAGGAAGTTTTCAGGAGTTGAAAAGACGGCTGACTAGAGCGCCTGTTCTAGCTCTACCAAATGGACATGATAGTTTTGTGGTTTACACAGATGCATCTAAGGAAGGTTTGGGATGTGTTTTGATGCAAAATGATAAAGTGATAGCTTATGCCTCTAGAAAATTGAAGCCGCATGAAGGGAACTATCCGACCCATGATTTGGAGTTAGCGGCTGTGGTCTTTGCTTTGAAGAAATGGAGACACTATTTATACGGAGTGACATTTGAGGTTTTTACAGATCACAAAAGCCTTAAGTACTTATTTTCTCAGAAGGAGCTGAATTTAAGGCAACGTAGATGGATGGAATTTTTGGAAGATTATGACTGCACGATTAAGTACCATCCTGGGAAGGCCAATGTAGTGGCCGATGCTTTGAGCCGTCAGGTACAAATGGCTGGATTGATGGTTAAGGAATTTCGATTGTTGGAAGAAGTTAGCTATTGGAATCCCCGATTAGAACCAAGGAAAGTGATTTTGGGGAACATTGTGATAACCTCCACTTTATTGGGACGTATTAAGGAATCTCAGGAAAAGGACCCTGAAATGCAAAAGTTGGTGGAGAAAGTCAAGATGGGAGACCAGACCGATTTCACTTTGGGATCAGATGGAATATTGAGATTTCGAAATCGGGTGGTTATGCCAAAGGATGAAGGACTTAGAAAAGAAGTTTTGGAAGAGGCACACCGATCAAAGTTTACAGTACATCCAGGAGGGAACAAAATGTACCAAGACTTGAAAGGTCTATATTGGTGGAAAAATATGAAGAAGGAAATTGCCCAATTTGTCCAGACATGCTTGGTTTGTCAACAGGTTAAAGCCGAACATCAGAAACCATCTGGGCTTTTGCAACCTCTAGAAATACCTGAGTGGAAATGGGAAAATATTACCATGGATTTTGTATCAGGCTTACCAAGGACACAGAGAGGCCATGATGCCATTTGGGTGATAGTAGATAGATTGACTAAATCGGCTCATTTTCTGCCGATTAATATGAAATATCCATTGGAGAAGTTGGCCAGATTGTACGTGGATGAGATCATCAGACTACATGGTATACCTGTGAGTATTGTGTCAGATAGGGATCCAAGATTTGTTTCGAGGTTTTGGCAAAAGATGCAAGAAGTGTTGGGGACTAAGTTGAACTTTAGTACCACCTATCATCCCCAGACTGATGGACAATCTGAAAGAACAATTCAAACTCTTGAGGACATGTTGAGGACTTGTGTACTGGACTTTGGAGAGAGTTGGAGTAAGTTTTTAACTTTAGTGGAATTTGCCTATAACAATAGTTTCCACTCTTCTATTCAAATGGCTCCATACGAAGCACTTTATGGTCGGAAGTGTAGATCCCCAATTTGTTGGGATGAAGTAGGTGAACGGAAAATCTTAGACACGACTATTGTATCTTGGATTGAGGAGGCTAATGAGAAGGTGAAATTGATACGGCAAAGAATTCAAACCGCTCAGAGTAGACAAAAGAGTTATGCCGACAATCGGAGGAAGGATTTGGAGTTCACTGTTGGAGATATGGTATTTCTCAAGATTACGCCTTTAAAAGCAAGTTTGATGTCCGGAAAAGGAAAGAAACTACAACCAAGGTTCGTAGGGCCTTATAAGATTATTCAGCGAGTTGGGAATGTAGCCTATAAGCTGGAATTACCACCGAGTTTATCTCGTATTCATAACGTGTTTCATGTGTCCATGCTTAAGAAGTATCATCCAGACCCCTCTCATGTTTTACAACCGGAGAATATTGAGATTGATGAAACCCTGACCTATGAGGAGAGACCGGTAAAACTTCTGGATCGAAAGGTAAAGGAATTGAGGAACAAGCAGATACCACTAGTGAAAGTTTTATGGAAGAACCATGGAGTAGAAGAAGCAACATGGGAAGTTGAAGAGACAATCAAGGAGAAGTATCCAGACTTGTTCATCGACCAAGGTAAATTTCGAGGACGAAATTTTCTTAAGGGGGAGAGGATGTGAGGACTCGCAAAAACTATTATTTTATGCCTAATTTATGGCTTAATAAATTATTTAATTGGATTTTATTTCCAAGGAATATTTTCTAGTCTTATTAGACCTAAATTTTCATCTTCAATCCATGCACCAAAATCCACCCAAATCACACCAAACTTGGAGATCTCTTAGCAAACCACTTGGAGACTACATTTAGCTAACAAAAGGCTGCATCTTCACGGTTTCTTGGAGCTTCAAGAGGGCCGAAATTTTCTGGTCTTGCACACCTAAGGAAGAGGTAATGATCAACCCATGAATTCTTGTCTTTTGGAGGTTATATAGCAAGATTAAGCTCATGCATGCACATAGTTACTTGTTTATGGTGTAAAAATGTGATTGTGGGCTCTTGGAATTCCCACACTTGGGTTGTTGTTGCTGATGTGATGATTAATGGTGATTATATTGTTGGTTTAGTGATTATAATGATGCATTAGTGATGGGTAATTAGTGGAAACTTCATTGGGTGTAAGAAGCTAAACTTTCCGATTTTGCCCCTGCTATGTTCGGCCATTTCCAGGCCAAATTTTAATGGTTTAATGGCTTGGATTGGATGTTTATAGGATGTATTTGATGTGTGAAAAATTTCATTGGAAAATATTGGGGTTTGATGGAGCAAATGAATTTTTGTTCGAAACCAGCAAATCTGGAAAACTGATTCGCGTATGCTCTGACCAGCAGTAGTAATTTGGCCATAACTCTGTCCTCGGATGTCGAAATCATGTGCCGTCGGTGGCGTTTGAAACTAGACATTCCTAGCTTTAATTTGGTATATAATGCACGTTCTGATTCCTTGTGAGAAAGCCGAACCAAATGTTTTAAGTTCGCTGTCCTGTTGCTCTGTTCATCTGGAATGAAGTGTTCAGGCAGCAACTTGATGCCCAAATTTGAACCAGATGGGTGCCGAATTTGGAAATGATTTCTTCTGTGATATTTTAACTCTATGAATGTATTTTCCAACGGCGTAAGCCATGCTCGATTTCGAGCTATAATGACTGAGTTGTGACTGAATCAAGTGAACTGCTCTGTTTTGGAAAACCCTAATGTTGGGACTGGTTTGGAACCAAATCTTGGAATGAACTTGTTAGTTGATGTTTTAGTATTAAACACTTACCAAAGATATTATGGGTGTATCTTAGACCCTTATTTCACAAATGAACCATGGTTGGATAACTTTCTTGGTTAGACGATTGCAAATTGGGAAATGCAAGTCAAAGGCAGTTTGCCTTAGGATTTTCTTGAACTTCGGTTGGCTCATTAACTACCTTACCGAAGGTATTTTTCCCCGAAATTCGATAGAGAGATACCTTCCATATAGTATTGAAACACTGCCAATTTTGGTGCCAATTCAAGTTCGTTTCGATACCTAATTAAAATTCCAAAGTTGGGGGTTCAAATCTTGAAATTCTTCTCCAGTCTTGAATTTGCTCAACTTCGGGCTACCGTATCTCGTTGCTCGAAACTCCGATTCTTGATCCGCTTGTTTTTTCATACACTTCACTTGCAACACTAATTGAGCTTAAAATTTCAGAGGCCGGTTTGCAACGTACGAATCGTGCCGAATTTTCAAAGTTGGCCAAAAACCAACTTCGTTCTGCCATGAAAACCGACCCTGCATCTTCAAGCTCATTTTCGACCACTTTTCACTTTGATTCATGGAAAAGTGTCTTCTAGAAACTTATAGTACTCTCTAAGAGGTTTCCAACGGTATAAAGTTTTCCAATTTTCGACTTATACCGAGCGAGTTACGATTTTTCAAAGATTTATCATAAAACTGGAAAATTTTCCAATTCCAAGAAAATAGAGTTTTTCAAAAAACTCTTTATTCTTTTATATTCTTAAACGTTTTGCTTACGATTTTCATGATAAAAACTCAAATAATATTATACCTAATAAAAGGCAAGTTGAACCTCTATTTACGTGTAATTGAGGTTCCTTTTTGCAAAATAATTCTTAGATTGTACTAGTGTACAATCTTTCTTGATAAGTGGGTTAATTGTGTGATTATCCACTACTAATTTGCCAGGCACACAAGGAGACCTTCAAGAGGATCTCACCGTGGACACTTGAACTTCCGGAAAATAATTCTTGTTGAATTGCTCGGTGAGTGTCAAGTGTATGAATTTGATACTTGCTTATTGTGATATTTGTTGAAAGTTTTAAAAATAAGGGCGGGTGTGTACTTTATCGCACTCGTTCTAATTTCAAATGAATGAATGGAATGTCTTGAATGAATGAATGAAATGCAATGTTATGTCATGAATGCTTGTGTCGTTGGAGTGAACCTCCTCGACTTTCAAATGAATGGGGGACGCCCAAACTCATAGGCCGTCCTTAGACTCGAGCCAGCAATGGGCTTGGTCGGGGATTCGAACGAGCCATGAGATTATAAGCTCGACCTAATAAGAGGTCTTGCTTGGCATACTTGTAGAGTATCGCCCAATAATAGACTTGTGGGCCCTTGAGGTGTACGGTGGACGGAGGGAAGTAAGTGGTGATCTACGGAAATGGAAATACCGACCCGGTTGACAGGAGGGTCAATGCGGGAAGGTATACGAATGACAACGGCAGATCGAGTGGAACTTAGCTCCTGAGAGCTACTATATCCTTGAATTGTTTCTGATTCCTTTTCCTGTTTGAATAATTGATTATTGAAAAGACATGGTTTTATTTATTAAATTTGGGTTTGTTATTTGACTAAGTGCTTGCATGTGTGTTCTTGGCCTCACGAGCGTTAGCTCACCCTATAGTTTTGTTTTCCTTAACAGGACCGACTCTTGGAGAAATATGGAGAAACCATCCGTTGTAATTTTGTTAAGACTCCTGTTATATATTTTGACTAGGCCCTGGTTTGGGTTGTACTTTTGGAAATTGTAAACTTGAAAGATTTGGGCCCTGATGTGTACTTTGAATTTAAGTCGTTGCATGATTTACCGATGTACTGGTTATACATTAAGTGACTTCTCAAGCTTGAACGCTTCCGCATTATTGTATTCATATTGTTCTCATCGAAGAGATTAGTTCGGTTTGAAATTGAATGGAATTGCTTGAGTCCTGGCGTGAGCTGGGCAGGCGTCCGCGGATACCCTTTGGTCCGCCTTAGGGAGATGTGGGGCGTCACATGCAAGCACTTAGCCAAATAACAATCCCAAGTTTAATAAATAAAATCACGTCTTTTCAATAATCAATTATTCAAACAGGAAAAGTAATCAGAAACAATTCAAGGATATAGTAGCTCTCAGGAGCTAAGTTCCACTTGATCTGCCGTTGTCATTCGTATACCTTCCCGCATTGACCCTCCTGTCAACCGGGTCGGTATTTCCATTTCCGTAGATCACCACTTACTTCCCTCCGTCCACCGTACACCCCAAGGGCCCACAATGGCCAATATTGGGCGATACTCAACGAGTATGCCAAGCAAGACCTCTTATTAGGTCGAGCTTATTTGTATCTCATGGCTCGTCCAAATCCCCGACCAAGCCCATTGCTGGCTCGAGTCTAAGGACGGCCTATGAGTTTGGGCGTCCCCCATTCATTTGAAAGTCGAGGAGGTTCACTCCAACGACATAAGCATTCATGATATAACATTGCATTTCATTCATTCATTCAATACATTTCATTCATTCATTTGAAATTAGAACAGGTACGATAAAGTACGCACCCGTCCCCATTTTCTTAAAATTCCAACAATTACACAAATAAGCAAGTATCAAATTTCACACACTTGACACTCACCGAGCTATTCAAAAAGAATTATTTTTCCGGAAGTTCAAGTGTCCACGGTGAGATCCTCTTGAAGGTCTCCTTGCGCGCCTGGCAATTTAATAGTGGATAATCACACAATTAACCCACTTATCAAGGAAGATTGTACACCAGTACAATCTAAGAATTATTTTGCAAAAGGAACCTCAATTACACGTAAATCGAGGTTTAACTTGCCTTTTATTAGGTACAATATTATTTGAGTTTTTATCATGAAAATCGTAAGCAAAACGTTTAAGAATATCAAAAGAACAAAGAGTTTTTGAAAAACTCTATTTCTTTGGAATTGGAAAATTTTTCAGTTTTATGATGAATCTTTGAAAAATCATAACTCGCTCGGTATAAGTCGAGAATTGGAAAAATTTATACCGTTGGAAACCTCTTAGAGAGTACTATAAGTTCCTAGAAGACACTTTTCCATGAATCAAAGCGAAAAGGGGTCAAAAATGAGCTTGAAGATGCAGGGTTGGTTCACAAGGCAGAATGAAGTTGGTTTTTGGCCAACTTTGAAAATTCGGCACGATTCGCACGTTGCAAACCGGCCTCTGAAATTTTTAGCTCAATTAGTGTTGCAAGTGAAGTGTAAGACAAAACAAGCGGATCAAGAATCGGAGTTTCGAGTACCGAGATACGGTAGCCCGAAGTTGAGCAAATTCAAGACTGGATGAGAATTTTCCAGATTTGAACCTCTAACTTTAGTAATTCAATTGGGTATCGAAACGAACTTGAATCGGCACCAAAATTGGCAGTATTTCAATACTATATGGAAGGTATCTCTCTATCGAATTTCGGGGAAAAATACCTTCGGCAAGGTAGTTAATTAGCCAACCAAAGTTCAAGAAAAATCCTAAGGCAATCTGCCTTTGACTTTCATTTTCCAAATTTCCAATCGTTTAACCAAGAAAGTTATCCAACCATGGTTCATTTGTGAAGTAAGGGTCTAAGATACACCCATAATATCTTTGGTAAGTGTTTAATATCAAAACATCAACTAACAAGTTCACTCCAAGATTTGGTTCCAAACCAGTCCAAACATTAGGGTTTTTCCAAAACAGAGCAGTCCACTTATTTCAGTCACAAATCAGTCAATATAGCTCGAAATCGAGCATGGCTTACGCCGTTGGAAAATACATTCATAGAGTTAAAATATCACAGAAGAAATCGTTTCCAAATTCGGCACCCATCTGGTTCAAATTCGGGCATCAAGTTGCTGCCTGAACACTTCATTCCAGATGAACAGAGTAACAGGACAGCGAACTTAAAACATTTGGTTTGGCTTGCTCACAAAGAATCAGAATGTCCATTATATACCAAATTAAAGCTAGGAATGTCTAGTTTCAAAAGCCACCGACGGCACATGATTTTGACATCCGAGGACAGAGTTATAGCCAAAATACTACTGCTGGTCAGAGGCATACGCGAGACAGTTTCCAGATTTGCTGGTTTCGAACAAAAATTCATTTGCCCATTCAAACCTCATTATTTTTCAATGAAATTTTTCACACATCTAATACATCCTACAAACATCCAATTCAAGCAATTAAACCATTAAAAATTGGCCTGGAAATGGCCGAACATGGCAGGGGCAAAATCGGAAGTTTTAGCTTCTTACACCCAATGAAGTTCCTACTAATTACCCACCACTAATGCATCATTATAACCACTAAACCAACAATATAATCACCATCAATCATCACATCAGCAACAACAACCCAAGTGTGGGAATTCCAAGAGCCCACAATCACATTTTTACACCATAATCAAGTAACTAAGTGCATGCATGAGCTTAATCTTGCTATATAACCTCCAAAAGACAAGAATTCATGGGTTGATCATTACCTCTTCCTTGGGTGTGCAAGACCAGAAAATTTCGGCCCTCTTGAAGCTCCAAGAAACCGTGAAGATGCAGCCTTTTGTTAGCTAAATCCAACCTCCAAGAGATTTGCTAAGTGGTCTCCAAGTTTGGTGTGATTTGGAGGTGATTTGGGGTGGTTTTGAGTGAGGTTAGTGTGCAGAATTTTTTGTTGCAAATGAGTTAGAGAGAAGGGAGAGCTTGGCCGGCTGTGAGGAGAGAGAAGAGAGAGTGTGTTTGATCTAAGTTAGCTTCTCCAAGAAGATTAAATGTGTGGTGAAAAATTGCTCCAAAGTCAACTCTTGTAAGGCTCGTTTGGCACGTTTTTAGGCTCGATTTTCTCGCGCGTTTGGTTCACTAGTGCACTAAACCTCTAATGCACTCATGTTAATATAAACATTATTCACTCTTAATTGTCTCGAAACAAGGGTCTAAAGTTCCTCAAATAAAGTCGCGCGTGTGAAAACGCGTACCGCCAATTTTACCGCTATAACGCGAAACTTTCGAAAAATTCTTAGAACGATTGCACTACTAACTATCACTTGAATATTTATACCTAAGATTACCTATTTTAGGACCATAGTACAAGTCTCCAATATTCCAAGCTTATCGTGCTAAAACGCGGATAAAATCTCCAAGTACTATTCACTATTTTCGCTAAACGCGCTCTAGGAAATTAATTTTCGAAACGAATCATTTTAAAAATATAACGAAGTTATACTACCATGTATTTAGGTCTAATAAGACTAGAAAATATTCCTTGGAAATAAAATCCAATTAAATAATTTATTAAGCCATAAATTAGGCATAAAATAATAGTTTTTACGAGTCCTCACACTTTCGATCTCTGTAGTGTATCCTAGGCTTGAAGTTTAGGATGCTGGACTGTGGGATACTTGGCTATTAAGGTAAATATTGAATACTAAGATTTTGATATTGACTTTTGTAATTTTTTTTCCATAAGGCAAAGTGGGGATTGAGTTGATTGCACTTGGAGATGGCCAGTCCCAGTGTGAATCGACTTGGTTCTTACTTAATGTTGAAGTTAGTTATTTGGACCTATTCTTTAGGTTTGCACCCTCGGGCCGCCGGGGCGGTGCTAGTGGATTAAGGTAGGTTCCGTGGGGAAGGCGCGTAGGGCCGTTGATGGGATTTTCTTTTGACTATCTAATATGTTTATTTTGTTATATCTGCCATGTTTTGTTATAACCAGTATGCCTGGTATCTTTTGTTACCCGGTAATTGACTACATTTTTGGAGCCGAAGTGCTCGTGTGTATATTGGGTTTTGACCCGATTGGAGGTCGGGTAATTTGTATATCTTTTGGTGTGACTTTGTAAATTGATGTAAATATTCGAGTATTATCTTTTGCACCTGTCCTTGTGTGCTTTTTGTATATTTGTTTTGTGCTTTGTCCGTTTGAATACTAAGCGCACGTTATACTTGGATCCATAGACTTTTGGCACTTAAATGGCCTCCGGTACTCGAGGTAGGGTTAGAGGGCGAGGAAGAAACCCTGAACTGGAACATGAACAAGAGCCAGACCAAGTAGCTACAGCCATCCAACGAATGGCTGACTTGATGGAACGTATGGTTGACCAACAGGGTCAGGGCCACGGGAATGCTGCTGGAAACCCTGGAAATAATCCAGGCAATCACGAGGGAGAGGACCGTGCTTTAGAACGGTTCCAAAAATTCGCACCCCCCAAGTTTGTAGGTGGATCTAACCCTGACCTAGCAGAAAACTGGATGGACCGTATGCTAGATATATTTGCCGCACTTAGGTATTCGGAGGAGCGGCAGATATCTTTTGCTGTTTTCCAGTTTGAGGGGGCCGCTCGAGCCTGGTGGAATGTAATCAGAGCTAAGTGGGAGCGGGAACAGACTCCCTGGACATGGATCAACTTTACACGAGAGTTTAATGAAAAATATTTACCTCCCATCGTACAAGAGAAACGAGAAGATGATTTTATCCGCTTGCGTCAAGGAACACTTACTGTAGCGGAGTACGAGACCCAGTTCACAAAGCTCTCCCGTTTTGCCCCGGAATTGGTGCTAATGGAGCGAAAACGAATCCGCCGCTTCGTTCAAGGTTTAAATGTGGAGATCCAGGAGGCACTTGCAGCTGCTCAGTTGGACACGTTTGGCCAAGCGCTAGAAAAAGCACAGCGGATTGAGACAGCTAGGGGACAGGTAAAATCCTTTCATGAGAGGAAACGAAGACAACCCGATTCGAGCCATTTTGTGACTGGACAGAGCTCGCAAAGTGAGTCACCTTCTAAGAAGAGTCAAGGAACAGATGGTCCCCGACCCGCAGGAACCTTAAACCAGGGTAATTTTGGAAGAGGTCGAGTAGGGCAAGAGCCCCAGAGGAATGCTCAGCGTGGAGGGCCAAGTGCGGGCATTAGGCCAATCTGTAGTTTCTGTGGGGCCAATCATACTGACGAAAACTGTTGGAAGAACAGTTCGATCCGAAGATGCTATAAGTGTGGTAGTGTAGAACATCTGATCGCCCAGTGCCCTAAGTCACAAAAGGAGAAACCTAAGCCACCGACTGAAGGGACTACAGCTAAGCCGTCAAATGCAGGGGAAAATCGACCCAAAGGGCCAGCCAGAGTCTATGCAATGGGTCAACCGGAAGTGACTAATCCTTCGGCGGGTTTCGAAGGTACGCTTTGACCAAAGAATTAATTTCGAGGACGAAATTGTCCTAAGTGGGGAAGATTGTGAGGCCCCAGTCCGTTCGTAAGCTGACATGAGGGTTATTCGTTGATCGGTGGGGTGGAATTAGGGTTTTAAGGCTAAGGAGAAAACCCTAACCTCGATTAAGATTGAAAACCCTAGTTTAGTTTAGTAGAAAGCTTAAGTGGAGTTTGATTGTTCACCCGTCTTTTTGATATTTTCTTTATGAGAAAATTCCCCAGATTATTTTATTGAGTAAATATAGGTTTTAGATGATTTTTCTAGTATCGGTTAGTTTTTGAGAAATTAAGAATGTATATCGGACGTGGGACCCACTAGTGCGAAAAGTTCGGAAAAATTCGGCCAACTAGGTTAAGTTTTGGATACTGGGTTTAAATTATCGGGTGTGAAGAGATATTTGTAGGTGTGAAGAGATATTTATAGGTATTAAGTGGATAGGTGGAGGAGAGAGAAAAAAAAAAGGTAGGCAAGTCATAATGAGGGACAAGTGTCACCATTTGAGTGGTCCAACCTTAAGACCACTATTCATTGTCTTACCATTGACTAAATAAATCATAAAAATCAACAAAAATTCCTCATTTCTTCCCTCTCTTTGGCCGACCTTCTCCAAGCAAAAGAGAAAAGAAACTCTCCACAATCTTGTCTTCAATCTTGCCCAATCTCTCAATTAAACCGATTAATCTTCAAGTTACTCCATAAAATCCCTTAAGTGAGTGGTTGTGAGGTGTGTGGTGAAGTTGTTTGGAAGCTTGAGGTGCTAAGTGGTCTCTCTTCTTTGGTTCTAAGGTAAGTGACTATGGAACCCCTCTCTTCTATCTAAAGATACTTAATTAATGACTTGTGGTTGTTATAAGTGTGATTTGGTGGACTATTTCTTGATTTTAGTTAAGATTGATGAAGTTTTCTATTTATTTGGGATTTTTACTGGTTGCATAGGATTAATATTATGTGGCTATGTATGATGATTGGAAATGATTGAGAATGAAGCTAGTTGGTGTGAATGGTAGTTAATTGCAAGAAATTTCTGTTTTGGAAGAGAAATTGGAAATTAGGGTTCCTTTGTTCTTCAATTCTGTCCGATTTTGTATCTCATACTTAGAGGCCGAATTGGCCTTTCCTTAAAACATGAAAGTTGTAGGTATTGATGTGTTTGAGGTGCCTGTAAAATTTCATGTCATTTGGATTAGTGTAGAGTGAGATATATCGATTTTACTGTGGCTGTTCTGGGTTGATCAGGATGGCAGAACTGCGTTTGTATTTGGCTATTTTGACTGGAATTGCTTTGGATTTGGTTGTTGAGGCCTTCTAATGAAATGTAACCCTGTTTCTAAGCTTTCGGATGGCTTTGGAATTTCTGGATTTGGACTTGTGTAGGCTGAGTTATGATGTTTGTACTAGAATACGGTTTGTGAACCTGTTTTGCGATTCTGGTATAGTGTCTTGCATTTTTGACCTTGTTACCTTCAAAACTGGACAAAGTTTCCTTCTTCAACATTGTAGCCCCTTAAGTCCTGAATACTCCTGTAAAATTTCAGGTCAAACGGATTGGCATATCCTGAGTTATAGATGAAATACTCAAGCCTGTTATGAACAGCAGATTCTGTGTGTTTTTAGTTTTGCTTCTGCCCGTGCCCTTTTTCGGTTTTGATACTGTACGATCTGGGTGTTGACTCCTTCATAAGAAACGTAGATCTTGGTTTTAGCTTCGAAATGGTATAAATTGTGTCGGAATCCGAGTTCCGTAGCTCCCGTTATGACCAAAACAAGATCGATCGTCAGAACTGCCTTTGAATCTGGACAGTTCTGACGGGTATTTTGACACCTGAATTTTGTTCTATTCTGAATGGATTCAGGACTTGATCAAAACATCAAAGTTTTAGCCTTATGTCTCAGATTTCTAATTCCTTTGGAATTTCCTGATTTGAACTTGTGAACTGGGAGTTATGGTCCCGTAAACAGACCCTGTCTGCCATTCAAAATGTAAACTTCTGGTACCGTTTTCCATGATTTTGACCTGTTTTGATTCGGATCTAGCTTAAGGTGTCTTCATGAGAATTGTAGGCCTTCCTCATAGCTTCGAAACGGTGTCTCGTTCACCTTGATCCAATATTCCTAGCCTAACTTTTGATCAAAACGGTTTGAGATGGCTGATTTGGCCGTTTCCGTTTGCCGTTCCGCGTGAGCGCGTGCGCCCTTTTTGCCGTTTCCGCAATTACGTGTGCCAATTTTGTCGTTTTGCTTGTTTTGGATCTGTTAGTAGTCGTTTGTGATATTATGTGATAAAATCTTCTATTTCAGACCGTGGTGAGCTAGGCGGAGCCGGTGGGGCCCACTACTAGCGAACACGCGCGAAGCGATTTTGCTCTTGTACTGCTTTTGGTATTTTGTGTAAGTATTCAGGCCGCTTTTGTGTGTTAGTTGCTTATGCGTTTCGATATGTATGAAAAGGGTACCTAGGCGAGGGTGTACTTTATCGCACTCGACCTAAACCCTAGTTTGTGCTCATATTTGTACATGACATATGTATATGAATCATTTTGGAACTAAACCCCTCGAGCTTGTGGCTCGGGGTGACTTTTGAATAAATTTTGTGAAGTTTGTGAGTTTGAGGTTGAACTCATGACCTAGATGGACTATTCGGGCCGGTTAGGGCTTGGTCGAAGTCAGTCCAACTTAGTCTGAGGTCACCAAGTTTGTAGGTTCATGTTATGAACCAATTTTGTGAATCCGGTTCACCGAGAAGGTGACCAAGTTTGTGACCCGAGCTTGTGACTCAAGCTCAAGTTTGTGATTTCGTTCGCCCGGGCAAGTTTGTGAGGTGACTGGCCAGTGAGGGTGATAAAGTGTCGGTGGGTGTACAAGTGAAGTTCTACGGACCTTATTTTTGGTCGACGGAGTGTCGACAGGAGATCACGCATGGCACATGACTTGGCTTTGGAGCCATCTGTATCCTTATTATGTGATGTTACTTTTCTGCTTTTGCTTTACTCTTACTGTGTAACTGTTGTAATGTGAAATTTACGCTTTCGCCCCTGTTTACTTACTAAGCATATAGCTTACCCCTTTCCTTTTGTTTTCCTTAGCAGGGGCCGATGCGGGGACTTTTGGCACGTACACTAGTCTAGTTAGGTTTGATTGTAATAGTTGGACATATAGTATGTTTGTTTCTTTATTTTGGTGATTTGTATAAGTACCCTTCTTAGGGTCTATCTTTTGCTGGTTGTGGTAATAGTATATTAGAGTGGGTTGACTCGATACTCTTGAAGCTGTAAATAGAACTTTTGGTGGTTGTATATATTGTATAAAGTGCTCTTTCGATTTATCTAGTTTTATTGCTTTAAATTTTGAGTCCTGGCGCGAGCTAGGCAGGCGGCCCGCCGATACTCTTGGGTTCGCCCTTAGGAGAAGTGGGGTCGTCACAGATACACCTCGAACAACTCGTTTCGAGACACGTAGCACGTTTGCCCAGGAATCTAGCGAGATGGTGCAAAGCTTGGATTGCGGAACCTAGAATCCAACGGACGACACGATTTGATTGTAGGCGGTAGAATGACGACTCCACAGAGGTAATTACTCTATTAGATAGGTCGGTAGAACCATCTACGACGAGACGCAAGATTGCTCACAACCCTTGCCAAGGCAAGTAAAAAGGCTCAAATCTCTCTTAACAAGAAGAATCGAAATTAATCAAACTTTATTGATCCAACTTGTGTCCAAAACCCTGACAAAGCAAGCCCTTTTATAGGCTAGAGGTTACTAAAACCCTAAGGAAACCCTAAAAGAGCAGTCGGCCATCTTGGTGTCAAGATGGGCCGTTCCATTCTTCTACTACGCAGTTAATCTAACCCTAAGCAACATTAAGGACTAAAGACCCTACTCAGCCCAATCACTTGGAGGCCCGCTTGACACTCCATGGGATTGGATCGTGGTGTAGATGATTTGCTTGTCTCCTTCTTGGCCTTCAATATCCCTATGGACTCCATGTTGGTCTTGGACCATTCAAACAAGGCCTTGGAGGGATTCTTTGAAGAGATTGGCTCGTGCACGTGTGACTGGGCCCAGTGGAGCTCGGACCGGGTCGTGGCATGGGCCCTGATCCATGCACAAATCACTAATACGGTCCTCGATCAACTCTTTTCGAGACACGTGGTAAATTTGCGCAAGGATCTAGCGAGGTGGTCCAACGCTTGTAATGCGGAACCTAGAATCAAACGGACAACACGATTTATTATAGACGGTAGAACGACGACTCCACAGAGGTGATTACTCTAATGGATAAGTCGTAGAACAATCTTGGAAGAGATGCGAGATGATTTGGATTGCGGAACCTAGATTCAAAGGGACGACACGATTTAATTATAGGCGGTAGAACGACTACTCCACATAGGTGATTACTCTAGTGGATACACCTCGAACAACTCGTTTCGAGACACGTAGCACGTTTGCCCAAGAATCTAGCGAGGTGGTCCAAAGCTTGGATTGCGGAACCTAGAATCAAAGGGACGACACGATTTGATTGTAGGCGCTAGAACGACGACTCCACAGAGGTAATTACTCTATTAGATAGGTCGGTAGAACCATCTACGACGAGATGCAAGATTGCTCACAACCCTTGCCAAGGCAAGTAAAAAGGCTCGAATCTCTCTTAACAAGAAGAATCGAAATTAGTCAAACTTTATTGATCCAACTTGTGTCCAAAACCCTGACAAAGCAAGCCCTTTTGATGTGGGCATGAACCAGAGCCCAGTCCGAGCCCCATTGGGCCCCGTCACACGTGCACAGGCCAAGCTATTCAAAGAATCCCTCCATGCCCTTATTCGTGTTGTCCAAGATCAACATGGAGCCCATAGAGATATTGCAGGCTTGGAAAGAGTCAATCAAGCAACTTACACTTTGATCCAAGCCCATGAAGAATCCAGTGGGCCTCTTTGTGAGTCGGACGAGTAGGGCCTTAGTCGTTGTTATTTATTTAGTTGAACTAGTTGCTTAGTAGAAGGCATGGGCCGGCCCATCTTGAAGACAAGCTGGCCGACTTTTGTCCTTAGGGTTTCTTTAGGGTTTCTTGTTATCTTTAGCCTATAAATAGGCTAGCTTTGTAAGGTTAAAGATACACATTTTATGAATAAAATTCTTAGTACTTTCGTTTTCTTTCTAGAGAATTCGAGCCTTTCACTTGATTTGGCAAGGGTTATTGAGCAATCTTGCGTCCTGTCCTTGATTGTTCACCCGACCTATTCCCCTGGAGTATTCACCTTCATCGGAGTGTCGTCTACCACCTAAGTCAAATCGTGTCGTCCGTTTGACTCTAGGTTCCGCAAACCAAGCATTGGACAACCTCGATAGATCCTTGGGCAAACGTGCTACGTGTCTCAAACGTGTTGATCGAGGAACGTATCAGTTGGCTTCAGAGCTTTGGTGGAGGTATCTTCCGTTATATCCGTAGTTTTATCTTAGTTTTTCCTGATTTCCGCTGCACTTGTCTCAAAAAGAAAAAAAATTCTGGTCATTGTTTGTTGTTGAAGTCGAGTCCAAATCTGTCCGTTTGTGCCGTATTAACAAAAAAAAAAAAAAATTTTTTGTTCGTGTGTTTTCTTGTGTTTCAAATCTGTCCGCTGTTTAGTACGTCATTGTTGCGACCAACTCTTGGTCAAAGTTGTGCCTAATCTGTCCGTAGTTGTTGTTCTTGTTGCGCCTTTGTTAGTCACAAAATTCTGTTTGCGTCGCTTGTCAAAAAAAAAAAAAGGGGAAGAAGAGATTTCTGTCCGTTAGTTCTTGTCTTTTGGTCGCGTCAATTTCTGGTCAGTTGTGTGTTTTGTTGCTAGTCCCAATCTGCCCAGATTTCGTACTCTTGTGGCATCCATTCTGCCCAGCAATTAGCCATAGCCGAATCTGCCCAAAAAAAAAAAAGAAAGACGGCTAGGGTTTTCCCAGTTGCAACTAGGGTTTGGTCTTTGTTGTTAAATCTGTCTAGATAGTTATTGTTATCCAAGTGGTTTGCTTAACTTGCCTAAACTGATTTGGGGGACAAATACTTGTTGGGTTGTGAATCTTGAAGGAAATTTACAAGAAATTGGGGTTTCTTGAGGTTCTTGAAACTAATCTTGAAGTTCTTGAAAATTATCTTGGAAATTTTTATAAGACCTTGTGGTGCTTGTTCGTGATTGTGGTAAGGAAGCGGGCTGACTAGTTTTACTCTATTACTCGGCCAAGTTGTGGATTGTTCTTAAGTTAAAAAAAAAAAAACAGAAACGCAAGAGAAAAGAGAAAAAAAAACAGCATTCGGACAACAAAAAAAAATCCAAGAAGGAAGCCGTATTATTGTCGCCAAAACTGCCTTGTTACTTCTTGTTCCAAACCCAAACCAGAAAATTACAGCAAGAAAAGAAAAGAATTCAAAAGTTTTGGCCAACCTCTTCTTGAAAATCTTGATCACCTTGGATCTTGATCACTTGTGACACCTTTTGGGATTCTTGAGGGTCTTGCTTGTCTTGGGGTTTGAAGAGTTGCACTTCCCTTCGTATAAAGAGTTTTTTGTAAGATCTTGCATCCATACGTGGCTTTCTTGGTTGTGGAGTGAATTTCTTGGGAGATTCTTGAGTAACATCACTCGCATGCCCTTGGGAGTCCATTGGAGCCGAATTTCTGGAGTAACAAGAACCAAACCTGTCTTGTAGGAGAGAGGGCCGAATTTCTTGTTCTTGGAGTAGAGGGAGAGCCGAATTGCTTGGGTAAGTGGCGGCTGTGAAGAGGGAGTTTTATAGGAAGTATAACCGACTTAGGGAAGGGTTTCAAGGAGGGAAGAATTCTGGAAATTTCGGTTGAGGGGGAAGACAAATCTGTTTAGGAGTCCCAACTCCTACTTGCTCTCCAAATTAGTTAGGAGACTAAGTAATCTACTTGGATAGCTCTTGGACACCTCCTATATTTCCTCCTCCATTTTAGGATACACTCCTATATTCTCTCATCCACTTTAGGGAACCACTCCTACATCTTAGGATTCTTAGAGTTTCCTTTCTTGGCAATATTTTCCAAATCTGTCCACCGCCCCTAAGCCTTCCAAAACCATTCTTCCTTCACCAAAATCTCACCCAACCGTGTCCTTCACTCTTGGGTACTCTTGTGGGGAAAAGTTAGTGACGATTATTGGACCTGAGCAACATTTCTCAACTACCTAAACCAACAGGTAAAGGTACTTGGTAAGTCTCATAGAGTGAATTGAGCACTACACACGAGCGTGAGGGATACACTAAGGGAGTGAAGTGACGATTATATTGCACTTTCTTTGCTTGTTACTAACCTTTGCAGGGGCATCAAGAAAGACATAGAGCAACAACACCACCACCAACAACAAGCAACCACCGATCCCTCATTGTTATTCGCCGCGATGAAGAATGAGCTTAGGCGAATCAGTGAGCAACAAATGGAGACGTTACACACTCGTTTTGACGAGTTATCCAGGAGCCTTACACGAGGCTCTCGTTCTAGATCCCATAACCAGAGTAACCACAGCACCAAAGAGGCAAATGGCGAAGATTACTCCGCTAGTGAGGATGAGGAGCGGCCCGGGAGGCCTACAAGGGACACGCCCAAGAACGAACTCAAGGGACTTAAGATCCAAGTCCCCGCATTCAAAGGCAAAAGTGACCCTGAAGCTTACTTGGAGTGGGAAGGCTGTATCGAGATGGTCTTCGACTGCTACGACTATAGCGAGGAACAAAAGGTTAAAGTTGCCACCGTGGAGTTCACCGACTATGCACTCGTCTGGTGGGACCAAGTGAGGACCAATAGGAGGAGGATGGGAGAACCACGTGTCCGGACTTGGCGAGAACTCAAGGCACTGATGCGCAAGCGATTTGTTCCTAGCTACTACAATCGCGATCTCCACTCTAAGCTTCAAACCCTCACGCAAGGCAACATGAGTGTGGAGGATTACTACAAAGAAATTGAGATGGCCATGATGAGGGCCAACCTTCAAGAAGACACTGAAGCCACGATGGCTAGGTTTCTTAGAGGTCTCAATCCTGACCTTCAGGAAGCCTTGGAGCTCCAACATTACTTGGACATGCACGACCTTCTAGAACTCGCTATTAAGGCCGAGCGGGGGAAGAAATTAAGACGAGGAGCATGTACTTCCCAATCTTCTAACACCACTTCATGGAGGGGCAACCAACCACGAAGAGCAACCCACAAAGTTGGAAGTGCGACTACACCGGCCTCTTCTACCCGAATACAAGGTACCGCCTCTACCCGTAGTGCCTATTCTACCCCTAACAAGGTTTCCGATGTATCCAGGTCTACTTCTAAGGCACCACAAGAGACTCCTAAAGCTAGGAGTAGGGACATCAAATGTTTTAAGTGCCAAGGGTTTGGGCATATTCAATCTCAATGTCCAAACCAACGGGTCATGCTAGTCACTCACAATGGCGAGATTGTGTCCGACGACGACGACTGTGATGAGCTGCCCGAATTGACCAAAGGCGACTGCCTGGATGACGACTTTACTGAGGAAGACTGCTCGCCTATACAAGGGGACGTAGGGTGTTTGGTGGCATGACGAGTGCTAACAGCCCGAGTTAAGGAGGACGAGCAATTACAACGGGAAAACCTGTTTTACACCCGTTGCAAAGTAGGTGACAAGGTGTGTAGCCTCATCATCGATGGTGAGAGTTGCACAAACGTGGCAAGCTTACTCATGGTTGAGAGCTTAGGACTTCCAACCACTAGACACCCACACCCTTATCGCCTCCAATGGTTGAGCGAGGAAGGAGAGGTACGTGTCTTCAAACAGGTACGCATTCCTTTTTCCATTGGAACTTACACCGATGAAGTTGTTTGTGACGTCGTGCCTATGCATGCTACCCATGTTATCTTGGGTCGCCCCTGGCAATTTGACAAACACGTCACATTCGACGGAAGGGCCAACAAGTACACCCTCTTGCATGATGGCAAACGCAAGGTTCTCACACCACTCACACCTGCACAAGTGTATGAGGACCAACTTAAGCTACAACGAGAGTGTGAACAAGACCGTCAAAGGAGGAAACAAAAGGCGGTCGACCCTGGTAACGGCTCTACTCCTGCAAGTGAGCCATCGACCAAGGGTCAAGGGAGTACACCTAGTGTTATGCGTGACAAATCACTCACTGCACCTACCACTAGGAAGCAAAACATGATCATTAAGGCTAAGGACGTTAGGAAAGTTGTCAATTCCGATCAGCCTGTACTACTCATGATTTGCAAACATGTGCTTTTAGATGTTGCTGAACTCGATAAGGCATTGCCTGCGAGTATGGTTGCTCTTTTGCAGGAATTTGAGGATGTTTTTCCCGACGAAGTCCCTGATGGCTTACCACCTATTCGAGGGATTGAGCACCAAATCGACCTCATACCTGGAGCACCACTACCCAACAAACCTGCCTACCGCATGGGCCCTGAGGAGACCAAGGAGCTTCAAAGGCAAGTCGATGGCCTATTAGGTAAGGGTTGGGTGAAAGAGAGTCTAAGTCCCTGCGCTGTGCCTGTGGTCCTTGTCCCCAAAAAGGATGGCACTTGGCGCATGTGCACTGACTGCCGGGCTGTCTATCACTGTCAAATATCGGCATCCCATTCCCAGACTTGATGATATGCTTGATGAGCTCGATGGTGCTATTATTTTCACCAAGATTGACTTGCGGAGTGGCTATCATCAAATTAGGATGAAGGAAGGCGATGAGTGGAAAACAGCCTTCAAAACCAAGTATGGTCTCTATGAGTGGTTGGTCATGCCTTTTGGCTTGACAAATGTGTGAGGCCCCAGTCCGTTCGTAAGTCGATATTAGGGTTATTTGATATTCTGTATAGAAAAAAAAACAGGGTTTTATGGCTAGGAAGGAAACCCTAATTCGGTTAAGTTTGAAAATCCTAGTTTACGTATTATTATTATAAGGTTCAAGCTATAATTTATATTCGGTATTCTAGTGTGTGCCTTGACCTAGGTAAATATAGGATTTGTTTTAATTACAAAGGTTTAGTAAGTTTGAATGATTAGCAAACCTCTAGCGTTACTATATAGAAAGCTTAAGTGGAGTTTTATTTATCGCCCGCCTTTTTCCACATTTTCTTTATTAGAAAAGTTCCCCAGATAATTTTTATGAGTAAATATAGTTTTTAGATGATTTTTCTAGTATCGGTTAGATTTTGAAAAAATTAAGAATATATAATGGACGTGGGACCCACTAGTGCGAAAAGTTCGGAAAATTCGGCCAATTAGGTTAAGTTTCGGATACTGTGTAAAATTTATCGGGTGTTAAGAGATAAGTAGAGAGTGAGATTTGATTGATGTGAGAGAGAAAAGAAAGGATAGGAATGCATTAATGGTGGTGACAAGTGTCACCATTTCATTGGAGAAGACTTATGAATCACTATTCATGTTTTTGACTTTTGACCAAAATTGGTTAAATATCTAAAAAAATTACCAAAAATCACCATTTTCTTCTCCTTGATGGCCGGCCCTTCCTTGAGCAAAGAAGAAAGAGATCCTCCACCATTTTAGCTTCCATTTGGCTCAATCTTCCAAAAACAATTGCATGAACTAGATTCTACTCCATAAAATCTTTCCATTTAGTGTTAGTGGTGAGTTTGGTGAAGTTTTTGGAAGAGCTAAGGTGGTCTACAACTTCCTCTCTCTTGTTTACTTGGTAAGTGATGCTTAAACTTCCTCCTACACCTATTGATGCTTAAGTTATGCTTAGTAGGGGCTAAAGTGATGATATTTGTGATTTATTTCTTGATTTGAAGTGATTTGGTGAAGTTTTTATATTTTTGAGGAATTTTCTGGTTTAATATGAATGTGATGTTGTGGTTGTTTATGATGGTTGATAATGAGGGGTAATGACTCTAGTAGGTGTGTTTGATAAGAATTTGCAATCAATTTTGGGTTTGGATTGAATTTTGGAAAGTTAGGGTTTTATCACCCCTTATTCTGTCCGGTTTTGGATCATAGGGTTAGAGGCCGAATTGGACTTTGCTTAAAACATGAAAGTTGTAGGTATTGATATGTTTGATGTGCCTGTAAAATTTCAGGTCATTTCGATTAGTGTAGAGTGACATATGTCGATTTACTGTTGCTGTTCTGGGTTGATCAGAATGCAAAAACTGCACTTGTAATTGGCCATTTTGACTGGAATTGCTTTGGTTTTAGATGTTGGTGTCTTCTGATGAAATATAGAGAAATGTCTTAGCTACCATATGCTTTTGGAATCAATGCATTTGGACTTGTATAGACTGAGTTGGACTCATTACAGCATTATGTGATTTGCAAACCTGTTTTGGTAATTCTGGTTTCGTATTTTGCATATTTGACCTAGTTGTACTAGGATTTGGACTGAGTGGCCTTCTACATTGTTGTATCCCTATTTCTTAGCTTCGAAACGGTGGGTCTTACACCCCCATCCGATAACCGTAGTGAATTTGGTGCCATTACCGCATATTGAGGTTAAATACGGTTTGTGATCCTGTTTTGCGATTCTGGTATAGTGTCTTGCATTTTTGACCTTGTTACATTCAAAATTGGACAAAGTTTCCTTCTTCAACATTGTATCCCCTTAAGTCTTGGATATTCCTGTAAATTTTCAGGTTAAACGGATTAGTATATCCTGAGCTATAAACGAAATACTCAGACCTGTTTTGACCGTCAAATTCTGTTACGTTTTTTGGAAAGTTTATGACTGGAACTTTGGCTTCACATTTGACTGAGTTACAAGCTGTTTGGGCTTGCGACCAAAACACCAAACTTATAGCCCTATATCAGAGCTTTCTAACGCCCTTGGAATTTCATGAATCGGATTTATAAAACCTGAGATATAGCCAAGCAAACAAGGCTTGCCCGTGAAGATGACCATTTTCTGGTCAGATCTGTTTTGGTCCTGATGACCAATTTCCGTTCCAAATTTAGATTTCCGACCTTCATGAAAGTTGTTCCATTTGGAATGAACTATCTAACTGCCAATTTTCAGCTCTTTTGACCATGTGTAGCATAGAAAACAGTTGCACTCAAAACTGACCATTTCTGCATTGGCCAGATTTCGTAAGTGATTGTGTTTGGTTCATTTGGGACTGAAGCCTCCAGTTTCAGTTCTGGATGTCTTTATAACAGTGGTTGTTCATCCTTTAAGCTTCGATATGGCATCTCATACGCCTTAATCCGATATTCGTAGCTCAACTTATGAGTAAACTAGAAATGAGTGTCAAATCTGCCATTTCCGCTAACGGCCGTTTCCGTTTCCTTTCGTCATATTTACGTGCGCGCGTGTCGTTTTGCCGTTTTGCTTGTTTTAGGCACGATAGTAGCCGTTTACGATATTATGTGACACAATCTTCTATTTCAGACGGTGGTGAGTTGGGCGGAACTGGTGGGGCCCACTACTAGCTGTTCATTTCGATCCGACTTCGTACTTTTGTTATTTCAGTTTCTGAGTAAGTATTCAGGCCAGTTTGATGTGTTTTCTTTGCTATGTGTTTGAGATATGTGAAAAGGGTACTTAGGCGAGGGTGTACTTTATCGCACTCGACCTAAACCCTAATTTGAATGTATAATTGTACTTGGCATATGTATATGAACCTTTTGGAACCAAAACCCTTGAGCTTGTGGCTCGGGGCGACTTTCGAGTAAAGTTTGTGAAGTTTGCAAAGTTTGTGAGTTCGTGGGCCCGATCTAAGACCTGTTTGGACTATTTGAGCCGGTTAGGGCTTGGTCGAAGTCAGTCCAACTTAGTCTAAGGTCACCAAGTTTGTAGGTTCATGTTATGAACCAATTTTGTGAATCCGGTTCACCGAGAAGGTGACCAAGTTTGTGACCCGAGCTTGTGACTCAAGCTCAAGTTTGTGATTTCGTTCGCCCGGGCAAGTTTGTGAGGTGACTGGCCAGTGAGGGTGATAAGGTGTTGGTGGGTGTACAAGTGAAGTTCTACGGACTATTATTTGCGGTCGACGGAGTGTCGGCAGGAGATCATACATGGCACATGAATTGGCTTTGGAGCCACCCGTATCCTTATTATATGATGTTGTTCTTTTCTGCTTTTGCTTTACTCTTATTGTGTAATTATTGCTACGTGAATTTATGCTTTCACCCCTGTTTACTTACTAAGTATTTAGCTTACCCCATTCCTTTTGTTTTCCTTAGCAGGGGCCGACGCGGGGATTTTGGCACTTACACTAGTGTGGTTAAGTTTGTTTGTAATAGTTGGACAGTTAGGATGTTTGTTTTTGTTTTGGTGGTTTGTATAAGGATCCTTCTTCGGGTCTATCCTCTGCTGGTTGTGGTTGTAGTATATTAGAGTGGTTTGACTCGAGACCTTTAAAGATGTAAATATAACTTTTGGGTTGTATATATTGTATTTAGTGCTCTTTCGAACTATAAGTTTTGAGTCCTGGCGCGAGTGGGGTCGTCACAAAATGCCCCTAGCACTTTCATGCGACTCATGAACCATGTTTTGAGACACTTTATTGGCAAATTTGTCATTGTTTATTTTGATGACATCCTGATCTATAGTCGTAGCGAGCATGAGCACTTGGAACATGTACGATTAGTTCTTGAGACACTTCGACAGGCGCGTCTATACGCTAACCTGAAGAAGTGCACCTTTTGTACTAACGAGCTTGTGTTTTTAGGCTATGTGGTAAGTTCGCAGGGCATCAAGGTGGACAAATCCAAGATTGAGGTCATCGAGCAATGGCCAACTCCCACATCCGTTCCTGACGTGCGCAGCTTTCTTGGATTGGCGGGCTTTTACCGGCGATTTGTCAAAAATTTTAGCACTATCGCCGCCCCGTTGACCGCCGTGACAAAGCAGCATGACAAATTCCTTTGGGGAGAATCACAAGAACAAGCATTTCTCGCCCTCTAGGACACACTCACACATGCACCTGTGTTAGTATTACCAAACTTTAACAAGACCTTTGAAATTGAATGTGATGCTTCTGGTGTAGGTATTGGAGCAGTTCTCATGCAAGACAAGAGGCCGTGTGCCTTCTTTAGCGAGAAGTTGGGAGGAGCTGCATTAAACTACCCCACGTACGACAAGGAGTTGTACGCCTTAGTGAGGGCCTTGGAGACCTGGCAACATTATCTTCGCCCTCGGGAGTTCATGATACACACTGATCACGAGTCATTGAAGTACCTCAAAGGGCAACCCAAGTTAAGCAAGAGACATGCCAAATGGGTAAGCTTCATTGACACCTTCTCTTATGTGATTAAGTACAAGACTGGCAAGACAAATGTGGTAGCTGATGCCTTGTCACGTAGACACTCCTTGCTTGCCTGTCTTGATGCCAAGTTACTCGGGTTCGAAATGGTTAAGGAACTCTACAAATGATCATGACTTTGGTGATATCTATGCTGCTTGTGTTAAGAACCCGCATGGAAAGTACTTTTTGCATGATGGATTTCTATTCCATGTAGATAAACTGTGTGTGCCTAACTCCTCCATTCGTGATCTTTTAATTCGAGAGGCACATAGTGGTGGTCTCATGGGCCACTTTGGCATCGCCAAGACTCTGGCCATGTTGCAAGAGCACTTTTACTGGCCTCATATGCGTAGAGATGTTGAACGCATGGTTGGTAGATGCGCTACTTGTCACAAAGCAAAGTCCAAGACAAATCCATATGGCTTGTATACCCCATTGCCTATCCCACACCATCCTTGGGTTGACTTGACCATGGACTTTGTGCTAGGTTTGCCTAGATCACCAAGGGGTAATGACTCCATATTTGTCGTGGTTGATAGATTTTCTAAAATGGCACATTTTATCCCTTGTCACAAAACTGACGATGCATCTCATATTGCTACTTTATTCTTCAAAGAGATTGTTCGTCTGCATGGCATGCCTAGGACTATTGTTAGTGACAGAGACGTGAAGTTCCTGAGTTACTTTTGGAAGACTTTGTGGTCCAAACTGGGCACTAGGCTATTATTCTCCACCACTAGTCATCCACAAAGTGATGGACAAACTGAAGTAGTCAACCGCACACTTGGCACTTTACTTCGGGCCTTGATCAAAAAGAATCTTAAGTCTTGGGAAGAATGCTTACCTCATGTTGAATTTGCCTATAATCGAACTGTGCATAGTGCAACACAATATTCTCCCTTTGAGATTGTTTATGGCTTCAACCCCTTGACCCCCCTTGATTTGGTGCCCTTACCTTCCTCTGAGCACACAAGCTTAGATGGGAAAAAGAAAGCTGATTTTGTGCGCAGGTTACATGAAGCCGTGCGTGCAAACATTGAGAAGCGTACGCAGCAATACATCCAGCAGGCCAACAAACACCGTCACAAGATGATTTTTGAGCCTGGAGATTGGGTTTGGCTACACTTGAGGAAAGAGCGATTTCCCAAGCAACGTCACAACAAATTATCCCCAAGAGGTGATGGACCACTCCGGGTGCTCCAGCGAGTCAATGACAACGCATACAAATTGGAGCTACCTGGGGAGTACAATGTTAGCGCGACTTTCAATGTCGCGGACCTGAGCCCATTTCTTGGTGAGGAGGATCCAGATTTGAGGGCAAATCCTTCTGAAGAGGAGGGGACTGATGTGGGCATGAACCAGAGCCCAGTCCGAGCCCCATTGGGCCCCGTCACACGTGCACAGGCCAAGCTATTCAAAGAATCCCTCCAAGCCCTTATTCGAGTTGTCCAAGATCAACATGGAGCCCATAGAGATATTGCAGGCTTGGAAAGAGTCAATCAAGCAACTTACACTTTGATCCAAGCCCATGAAGAATCCAGTGGGCCTCTTTGTGAGTCGGACGAGTAGGGCCTTAGTCGTTGTTATTTATTTAGTTGAACTAGTTGCTTAGTAGAAGGCATGGGCCGGTCCATCTTGAAGACAAGCTGGCCGACTTTTGTCCTTAGGGTTTCTTCAGGGTTTCTTGTTATCTTTAGCCTATAAATAGGCTAGCTTTGTAAGGTTAAAGATACATGTTTTATGAATAAAATTCTTAGTACTTTCGTTTTCTTTCTAGAGAATTCGAGCCTTTCACTTGCTTTGGCAAGGGTTATTGAGCAATCTTGCGTCCTGTCCTTGATTGTTCACCCGACCTATTCCCCTGGAGTATTCACCTTCATCGGAGTGTTGTCTACCACCTAAGTCAAATCGTGTCGTCCGTTTGACTCTAGGTTCCGTAAACCAAGCGTTGGACAACCTCGCCAGATCCTTGGGCAAACGTGCTACGTGTCTTGAACGTGTTGATCGAGGAACGTATCACCTTTTATAGGCTAGAGGTTACTAAAACCCTAAGGAAACCCTAAAAGAGCAGTCGGCCATCTTGGTGTCAAGATGGGTCGTTCTATTCTTCTACTACGCAGTTAATCTAACCCTAAGCAACATAAAGGCCTAAAGACCCTACTCAGCCCAATCACTTGGAGGCCCGCTTGACACTCCATGGGATTGGATCGTGGTGTAGATGATTTGCTTGTCTCCTTCTTGGCCTTCAATATCCCTATGGACTCCATGTTGGTCTTAGACCATTCGAACAAGGCCTTGGAGGGATTCTTTGAAGAGCTTGGCCCGTGCACGTGTGACTGGGCCCAGTGGAGCTCGGACCGGGTCAAGGCGTGGGCCCTGATCCATGCACAAATCACTGATACGGTCCTCGATCAACTCTTTTCGAGACACGTGGCATATTTGCGCAAGGATCTAGCGAGGTGGTCCAACGCTTGGATTACGAAACCTAGAATCAAACGGACAACACGATTTGATCATAGACGGTAGAACGACGACTCCACAGAGGTGATTACTCTAATGGGTAGGTCGTAGAACAATCTTGGAAGAGACGCGAGATGATTTAGATTGCGGAACCTAGAATCATAGGGACGACACGATTTAATTATAGGCGGTAGAACGACTACTCCACATAGGTGATTACTCTAATGGATACACCTCGAACAACTCATTTCGAGACACGTAGCACGTTTGCCCAAGAATCTAGCGAGGTGGTCCAAAGCTTGGATTGCGGAACCTAGAATCAAACGGTCGACACGATTTGATTGTAGGCGGTAGAACGACGACTCCACAGAGGTAAATACTCTATTAGATAGGTCGGTAGAACCATCTACGACGAGACGCAAGATTGCTCACAACCCTTGCCAAGGCAAGTAAAAAGGCTCGAATCTCTCTTAACAAGAAGAATCGAAATTAATCAAACTTTATTGATCCACCTTGTGTCCAAACCCCTGACAAAGCAAGCCCTTTTATAGGCTAGAGGTTACTAAAACCCTAAGGAAACCCTAAAAGAGCAGTCGGCCATCTTGGTGTCAAGATGGGGCCGTTCCATTCTTCTACTATGCAGTTAATCTAACCCTAAGCAACATTAAGGCCTAAAGACCCTACTCGGCCCAATCACTTGGAGGCCCGCTTGACACTCCATGGGATTGGATCGTGGTGTAGCTGATTTGCTTGTCTCCTTCTTGGCCTTGAAAATCCCTATGGACTCCATGTTGGTCTTGGACCATTCGAACAAGGCCTTGGAGGGATTCTTTGAAGAGCTTGGCTCGTGCACGTGTTACTGGGCCCAGTGGAGCTCGGACCGGGTCATGGCGTGGGCCCTGATCCATGCACAAATCACTGATACGGTCCTCGATCAACTATTTTCGAGACACGTAGCATGTTTGCGCAAGGATCTAGCGAGGTGATCCAACGCTTGGATTACGGAACCTAGAATCAAACGGACAACACTATTTGATTATAGACGGTAGAATGACGACTCCACAGAGGTGATTGCTCTAATGGATAGGTCGTAGAACAATCTTGGAAGAGACGCCAGATGATTTGGATTGCGGAACCTAGAATCAAATGGACGACACGATTTAATTATAGGCGGTAGAACGACTACTCCACATAGGTGATTACTCTAATGGATACACCTCGAACAGCTCATTTCGAGACACGTAGCAAGTTTACCCAAGAATCTAGCCAGATGGTCCAAAGCTTGGCTTGCGGAACCTAGAATCAAACGGACGACACGATTTGATTGTAGGCGGTAGAACGACGACTCCACAGAGGTAATTACTCTATTAGATAGGTCGATAGAACCATCTACGACGAGACGCAAGATTGCTCACAACCCTTGCCAAGGCAAGTAAAAAGGCTCGAATCTCTCTTAACAAGAAGAATCGAAATTAATCAAATTTATTGATCCAACTTGTGTCCAAAACCATTACAAAGCAAGCACTTTTGTAGGTTAGTGGTTACTAAAACCCTAAAGAAACCCTAAAAGAGCAATCGGCCATCTTGGTGTCAAGATGGGCCGTTCCATTCTTCTACTACGCTGTTAATCTAACCCTAAGCAACATTAAGGCCTAAAGACCCTACTCGGCCCAATCACTTGGAGGCCCGCTTGACACTCCATGGGATTGGATTGTGGTGTAGATGATTTGCTTGCCTCCTTCTTGGCCTTCAATATCCCTATGGATTCCATGTTGGCCTTGGACCATTCGTACAAGGCTTTGGTGGGATTCTTTGAAGAGCTTGGCTCGTGCACGTGTGACTGGGCCCCCTGGAACTCGGACCGGGTCATGGGGTGGGCCCTGATCCAAGCACAAATCACAGATACGGTCCTCCATCAACTCTTTTCGAGACACGTGGTATATTTGAGCAAGGATCTAGCGAGGTGGCCCAACGCTTGGAATGCGGAACCTAGAATCAAACGGACAACACGATTTGATTATAGACGGTAGAACGACGACTCCACAGAGGTGATTGCTCTAATGGATAGGTCGTAGAACAATCTTGGAAGAGACGCGAGATAATTTGGATTGCGGAACCCAGAATCAAACGGACGACACGATTTAATTATAGGCGGTAGAACGACTACACCACATAGGTGATTACTCTAATGGATACACCTCGAACAGCTCGTTTCGAGACACGTAGCACGTTTGCCCAAGAATCTAGCGAGATGGTCCAAAGCTTGGATTGCAGAACCTAGAATCAAACGGACAACATGATTTGATTGTAGGCGGTAGAACGACGACTCCACAGAGGTAATTACTCTATTAGATAGGTCGGTAGAACCATCTACTACGAGACGCAAGATTGCTCACAACCCTTGCCAAGGCAAGTAAAAAGGCTCGAATCTCTCTTAACAAGAAGAATCGAAATTAATCAAATTTTATTGATCCAACTTGTGTCCAAAACCATTACAAAGCGAGCGCTTTTGTAGGTTAGTGGTTACTCAAACCCTAAAGAAACCCTAAAAGAGCAATCGGCCATCTTGGTGTCAAGATGGGCCGTTCCATTCTTTTACTACGCTGTTAATCTAACCCTAAGCAACATTAAGGCCTAAAGACCCTACTCGGCCCAATCACTTGGAGGCCCGCTTGACACTCCATGGGATTGGATTGTGGTGTAGATGATTTGCTTGCCTCCTTCTTGGCCTTCAATATCCCTATGGATTCCATGTTGGCCTTGGACCATTCAAACAAGGCTTTGGTGGTATTCATTGAAGAGCTTGGCTGGTGCACGTGTGACTGGGCCCCCTAGAACTCGGACCGGGTCATGGCGTGGGCCCTGATCCATGCACAAATCACTGATACGGTTCTCGATCAACTCTTTTCGAGACACGTGGTATATTTGAGCAAGGATCTAGCGAGGTGGTCCAACGCTTGGAATGTGGAACCTAGAATCAAACGGACAACACGATTTGATTATAGACGGTAGAACGATGACTCCACATAGGTGATTACTGTAATGGATTGGTTGTAGAACAATCTTGGAAGAGACGTGAGATGATTTGGATTGCGGAACCTAGAATCAAAGGAACGACACGATTTAATTATAGGCGGTAGAACGACTACTCCACATAGGTGATTACTCTAATGGATACACCTCGAACAACTCGTTTCGAGACACGTAGCACGTTTGTCCAAGAATCTAGCGAGATGGTCCAAAGCTTGGATTGCGGAACCTAGAATCTAACGGACGACACGATTTGATTGTCGGCGGTAGAACGACGACTCCACAGAGGTAATTACTCTATTAGATAGGTCGTTAGAACCATCTACGACGAGACGCAAGATTGCTCACAACCCTTGCCAAGGCAAGTAAAAAGGCTCGAATCTCTCTTAACAAGAAGAATCGAAATTAATCAAATTTTATTGATCCAACTTGTGTCCAAAACCATTACAAAGCGAGCGCTTTTGTAGGTTAGTGGTTACTAAAACCCTAAAGAAACCCTAAAAGAGCAATCGGCCATCTTGGTGTCAAGATGGGCCGTTCCATTCTTTTACTACGCTGTTAATCTAACCCTAAGCAACATTAAGGCCTAAAGACCCTACTCGGCCCAATCACTTGGAGGCCCGCTAGACACTCCATGGGATTGGATCGTGGTGTCGATGATTTGCTTGTCTCCTTCTTGGCCTTCAATATCCCTATGGACTCCATGTTGGTCTTGGACCATTCGAACAAGGCCTTGGAGGGATTCTTTGAAGAGTTTGGCTCGTGCACGTGTGACTGGGCCCAGTGGAGCTCGGACGGGGTCATGGCGTGGGCCCTTATCCATGCACAAATCACTGATACGGTCCTCGATCAACTCTTTTCGAGACACGTAGCATGTTTGCGGTAGGATCCAACGCTTTGATTGCGGAACCTAGAATAAAACGGACAACACGATTTGATTGTAGACGGTAGAACGACGACTCCACATAGGTGATTACTCTAATGGATAGGTCGTAGAACAATCTTGGAAGAGACGCGAGATGATTTGGATTGCAGAACCTAGAATCAAACGGACGACACGATTTAATTATAGGCGGTATGTGACGACCCCACTTCTCCCAAGGGCGAACCCAAGGGTATCGGCGGGCCGCCTGCCTAGCTCGCGCCAGGACTCAAAACTTAAAGTTCGAAAGAGCACTAAAAACAATATATACAATCCCAAAAGCGTTATAATTACATTCTCCAAAAGTATCGAGTCAAACCACCAAAACAAAAACAAACATCCTAACTGTTCAACTATTACAAGCCAAACTAACTATACTAGTATACGAGCCAAAAGTCCCCGCGTCGGCCCCTGCTAAGGAAAACAAAAGGAATGGGGTAAGCTATATGCTTAGTAAGTAAACAGGGGCGAAAGCATAAATTTCACGTAACAGTTACACAATAAGAGTAATGCAAAAGCAGAAAAGTAACATCACATAATAAGGATACAGGTGGCTCCAAAGCCAATTCATGTGCCATGCATGATCTCCTGCCGACACTCCGTCGACCACAAATAATAGTCCGTAGAACTTCACTTGTACACCCACCGACACCTTATCACCCTCACTGGCCAGTCACCTCACAAACTTGCCCGGGCGAACGAAATCACAAACTTGAGCTTGAGTCACAAGCTCGGGTCACAAACTTGGTCACCTTCTCGGTGAACCGGATTCACAAAATTGGTTCATAACATGAACCTACAAACTTGGTGACCTCAGACTAAGTTGGACTGCCTTCGACCAAGCCCTAACCGGCTCGAATAGTCCAACCAGGTCAAGAGTTCACCCCAAACTCACAAACTTCACAAAATTATTCAAAATCACAAACTTTGCAAACTTCACAAACTTTATTCGAAAGTCGCCCCGAGCCACAAGCTCAAGGGTTTTGGCTCCAAAAGGTTCATATACATACGCCAAGTACAATTATACATTCAAATTAGGGTTTAGGTCGAGTGCGATAAAGTACACCCTCGCCTAAGTGCCCTTTTCACATATCTCAAACACATAGCGAAGAAAACACACCAAACTGGCCTGAATACTTACCCAGAAACTGAAATAGCAAAAGTACGAAGTCGGATCCAAATGAACAGCTAGTAGTGGGCCCCACCAGTTCCGCCCAGCTCACCACCGTCTGAAATAGAAGATTGTGTCACATAATATCGCAAACGACTACTATCGTGCCTAAAACAAGCAAAACGGCAAAAACGGCACGCGCGCACGTAAATATGACGAACGGAAACGGCAGATTTGTCACTCGTTTCTAGTTTACTCATAAGTTGAGCTACGAACATCGGATTAAGGCGTATGAGACGCCATATCGAAGCTTAAAGGATGAACAACAACTGTTATGAAGACATCCAGAACTGAAACTGGAGGCTTTAGTCCCAAATGAACCAAACACAATCACTTACGAAATCTGGCCAATGCACAAATGGTCAGTTTTGAGCGCAAACTGTTTTCTATGCTACACATGGTCAAAAGAGCTGAAAATTGTCAGTTAGATAGTTCATTCCAAATGGAACGACTTTCATGAAGGTCGGTAATCAAAATTCAGAACGGAAATTGGTCATCAGGACCAAAACAGATCTGACCAGAAAATGGTCATTTTCACGGGCAGGCCTTGTTTGCTCGGCTATATCTCAGGTTTTATAAATCCGATTCATGAAATTCCAAGGGCGTTAGAAAGCTCTGATATAGGGCTATAAGTTTGGTGTTTTGGTCGGAAGCCCAAACAGCTTGTAACTCAGTCAAATGTGAAGCCAAAGTTCCAGCCATAAACTTTCCAAAAACGTACTAGAATCACAAACCGTATTTGACCTCAATATGCGGTAATGGCACCAAATTCACTACGGTTATCGGATGGGGGTGTAAGACCCACCATTTCGAAGCTAAGAAACAGGGCTACAATAATGTAGAAGACCACTCAATCCAGTTCCTAACACAACTAGGTCAAATATGCAAAATACTATACCAGAATTCCCAAAACAGGTTTGCAAAACGCAGAAAACTGTAATCGGTATATCTCAGTCCATACAAGTCCAAATGCCGAAATTCCAAAGGCATATGATAGCTAGGACATTCAGATACATTTCACCAGAAGACACCAACTTCAAAATCCAAACCAATTCCAATCAAAATGGCCAAATACAAACGCAGTTTTCGCATTCTGTCCAAAGCAGAACAGCTACAGTAATTTCGTCATAACTCACTCTACACTAATCCAAATGACCTGAAATTTTACAGGCACCTCAAAGACATCAATACCTACAACTTTCATGTTTTGAGCAAAGTCCAATTCGGCCTCTAACCCTATGATCCAAAACCGGACAGAATTAGGGGTTATCAAACCCTAACTTTTCTCAATTCATTCCAAACCCAAAATTGATTGCAAATTCTTATCAAACACACCTACTAGAGTCATTCCCCCTCATTACCAACCATCATAAACACCCACAACATCATAATCCAATTAAACCAGAAAAATCATCATAAAATAGAAAACTTCACCAAATCACTCCAAACCAAGATAAAAACCAGAAATTTCAGCACTTGAATCACCAATAAGCATAACATAAGCATCATTAGGTGTAGTAGGGTGTTTCAAGCCTCACTTACCAAGAAACAAGAGAGAGGAGGATGTTGGACACCTTAAACCTTCAAACAAGCTTCACTAAAGCACTCACTATCACAAAAAGGAAAGATTTTATGGAGTGGAATTGGATATAACAAATGTTTTTGGATGATTTGCACCAAGTAGAAGCTTGAAAGTTGAAGAAATTTCCTTCCTTGTGGAGCTTGAGAGGGCCGGCTATGGTGAAGAAAGAATGAGGAAATTTTAATGAATTTTTAAGATATTTAACATTTGGTCAAAAAAAGTCAAAAATGTGAATAGTGTTTCTTAAAGTCCATCCAATGAGGAGGTGACACTTGTCACCTCCATAAATGCATTCTTATCTTTCTTTCTTCTCTCACATCAATCAAATCTCACTCTCTACTTATCTCTTAACACCCGATAAATTTTACACAGTATCCGGAATTTAACCTAATTGGCCGAATTTTTCCGAACTTTTCGCACTAGTGGGTCCCACGTCCGATATACGTTCTTAATTTCTCAAAATCTAACCAATACTAGAAAAATCATCTAAAAACTATATTTACTCATAAAAATTATCTGGGGAATTTTCTAATAAAGAAAATGTAGAAAAACGGGTTTTCAATCTTAACCGGAACTTAGGGTTTAAATCTTAATCCCTACTTAGGGTTTTCGAAATACTCCCAAAACCAAACGTTACCGCCCAATTAATGAATATATCAACGTAGAACGAACTGGGGCCTCACACGGTAGAACGACTACACCACATAGGTGATTACTCTAATGGATACACCTCGAACAGCTCGTTTCGAGACACGTAGCACGTTTGCCCAAGAATCTAGCGAGATGGTCCAAAACTTGGATTGCGGAACCTAGAATCAAACGAACGACACGATTTGATTGTAGGTGGTAGAACGACGACTCCACAGAGGTAATTACTCTATTAGATAGCTCGATAGAACAATGTACGACGAGACGCAAGATTGCTCACAGCCCTTGCCAAGGCAAGTAAAAAGGCTCGAATCTCTCTTAACAAGATGAATCGAAATTAATCAAATTTATTGATCCAACTTGTGTCCAAAACCATTACAAAGCAAGCACTTTTGTAGGTTAGTGGTTACTAAAACCCTAAAGAAACCCTAAAAGAGCAATCGGCCATCTTGGTGTCAAGATGGGCCGTTCCATTCTTCTACTACGCTGTTAATCTAACCCTAAGCAACATTAAGGCCTAAAGACCCTACTCGGCCCAATCACTTGGAGGCCCGCTTGACACTCCATGGGATTGGATTGTGGTGTAGATGATTTGCTTGCCTCCTTCTTGGCCTTCAATATCCCTATGGATTCCATGTTGGCCTTGGACCATTCGTACAAGGCTTTGGTGGGATTCTTTGAAGAGCTTGGCTCGTGCACGTGTGACTGGGCCCCCTGGAACTCGGACCGGGTCATGGCGTGGGCCCTGATCCATGCACAAATCACAGATACGGTCCTCCATCAACTCTTTTCGAGACACGTGGTATATTTGAGCAAGGATCTAGCGAGGTGGCCCAACGCTTGGAATGCGGAACCTAGAATCAAACGGACAACACGATTTGATTATAGACGGTAGAACGACGACTCCACAGAGGTGATTGCTCTAATGGATAGGTCGTAGAACAATCTTGGAAGAGACGCGAGATAATTTGGATTGCGGAACCCAGAATCAAACGGACGACACGATTTAATTATAGGCGGTAGAACGACTACACCACATAGGTGATTACTCTAATGGAAACACCTCGAACAGCTCGTTTCGAGACACGTAAAACGTTTGCCCAAGAATCTAGCGAGATGGTCCAAAGCTTGGATTGCAGAACCTAGAATCAAACGGACGACATGATTTGATTGTAGGCGGTAGAACGACGACTCCACAGAGGTAATTACTCTATTAGATAGGTCGGTAGAACCATCTACGACGAGACGCAAGATTGCTCACAACCCTTGCCAAGGCAAGTAAAAAGGCTCGAATCTCTCTTAACAAGAAGATTCGAAATTAATCAAATTTTATTGATCCAACTTGTGTCCAAAACCATTACAAAGCGAGCGCTTTTGTAGGTTAGTGGTTACTAAAACCCTAAAGAAACCCTAAAAGAGCAATCGGCCATCTTGGTGTCAAGATGGGCCGTTCCATTCTTTTACTACGCTGTTAATCTAACCCTAAGCAACATTAAGGCCTAAAGACCCTACTCGGCCCAATCACTTGGAGGCCCGCTTGACACTCCATGGGATTGGATTGTGGTGTAGATGATTTGCTTGCCTCCTTCTTGGCCTTCAATATCCCTATGGATTCCATGTTGGCCTTGGACCATTCGAACAAGGCTTTGGTGGTGGTATTCTTTGAAGAGCTTGGCTGGTGCACGTGTGACTGGGCCCCCTGGAACTCGGACCGGGTCATGGCGTGGGCCCTGATCCATGCACAAATCACTGATACGGTTCTCGATCAACTCTTTTTGAGACACGTGGTATATTTGAGCAAGGATCTAGCGAGGTGGTCCAACGCTTGGAATGCGGAACCTAGAATCAAACGGACAACACGATTTGATTATAGACGGTAGAACGATGACTCCACATAGGTGATTACTGTAATGGATTGGTTGTAGAACAATCTTGGAAGAGACGTGAGATGATTTGGATTGCGGAACCTAGAATCAAAGGGACGACACGATTTAATTATAGGCGGTAGAACGACTACTCCACATAGGTGATTACTCTAATGGATACACCTCGAACAACTCGTTTCGAGACACGTAGCACGTTTGTCCAAGAATCTAGCGAGATGGTCCAAAGCTTGGATTGCGGAACCTAGAATCTAACGGACGACACGATTTGATTGTCGGCGGTAGAACGACGACTCCACAGAGGTAATTACTCTATTAGATAGGTCGTTAGAACCATCTACGACGAGACGCAAGATTGCTCACAACCCTTGCCAAGGCAAGTAAAAAGGCTCGAATCTCTCTTAACAAGAAGAATCGAAATTAATCAAATTTCATTGATCCAACTTGTGTCCAAAACCATTATAAAGCGAGCGCTTTTGTAGGTTAGTGGTTACTAAAACCCTAAAGAAACCCTAAAAGAGCAATCGGCCATCTTGGTGTCAAGATGGGCCGTTCCATTCTTCTACTACGCTGTTAATCTAACCCTAAGCAACATTAAGGCCTAAAGACCCTACTCGGCCCAATCACTTGGAGGCCCGCTTGACACTCCATGGGATTGGATTGTGGTGTAGATGATTTGCTTGCCTCCTTCTTGGCCTTCAATATCCCTATGGATTCCATGTTGGCCTTGGACCATTCGAACAAGGCTTTGGTGGTGGTATTCTTTGAAGAGCTTGGCTGGTGCACGTGTGACTGGGCCCCCTGGAACTCGGACCGGGTCATGGCGTGGGCCCTGATCCATGCACAAATCACTGATACGGTTCTCGATCAACTCTTTCGAGACACGTGGTATATTTGAGCAAGGATCTAGCGAGGTGGTCCAACGCTTGGAATGCGGAACCTAGAATCAAACGGACAACACGATTTGATTATAGACGGTAGAACGATGACTCCACATAGGTGATTACTGTAATGGATTGGTTGTAGAACAATCTTGGAAGAGACGTGAGATGATTTGGATTGCGGAACCTAGAATCAAAGGGACGACACGATTTAATTATAGGCGGTAGAACGACTACTCCACATAGGTGATTACTCTAATGGATACACCTCGAACAACTCGTTTCGAGACACGTAGCACGTTTGTCCAAGAATCTAGCGAGATGGTCCAAAGCTTGGATTGCGGAACCTAGAATCTAACGGACGACACGATTTGATTGTCGGCGGTAGAACGACGACTCCACAGAGGTAATTACTCTATTAGATAGGTCGTTAGAACCATCTACGACGAGACGCAAGATTGCTCACAACCCTTGCCAAGGCAAGTAAAAAGGCTCGAATCTCTCTTAACAAGAAGAATCGAAATTAATCAAATTTCATTGATCCAACTTGTGTCCAAAACCATTACAAAGCGAGCGCTTTTGTAGGTTAGTGGTTACTAAAACCCTAAAGAAACCCTAAAAGAGCAATCGGCCATCTTGGTGTCAAGATGGGCCGTTCCATTCTTCTACTACGCTGTTAATCTAACCCTAAGCAACATTAAGGCCTAAAGACCCTACTCGGCCCAATCACTTGGAGGCCCGCTTGACACTCCATGGGATTGCATTGTGGTGTAGATGATTTGCTTGCCTCCTTCTTGGCCTTCAATATCCCTATGGATTCCATGTTGGCCTTGGACAATTCGAACAAGGCTTTGGTGGTATTCTTTGAAGAGCTTGGCTGGTGCACGTGTGACTGGGCCCCCTGGAACTCGGACCGGGTCATGGCGTGGGCCCTGATTCATGCACAAATCACTGATAAGTAATTACTCAATTAGATAGGTCGGTAGAACCATCTACGACGAGACGCAAGATTGCTCACAACCCTTGCCAAGGCAAGTAAAAAGGCTCGAATCTCTCTTAACAAGAAGAATCGAAATTAATCAAATTTTATTGATCCAACTTGTGTCCAAAACCATTACAAAGCGAGCGCTTTTGTAGGTTAGTGGTTACTAAAACCCTAAAGAAACCCTAAAAGAGCAATCGGCCATCTTGGTGTCAAGATGGGCCGTTCCATTCTGTGAGAGCCCGTAAAACCCTAATATTTTTTCCTAGGGTTTATTCCTCCTTAATTGCTTGTTTTTGCATTTTCTGGCTTAGAAATATTTTCTGAGAGGATTTTATGAGCAGTTATAGTTTTAAGATGATTTTTCTAGCATTGGAGAAATTTTAGAAAATTAAGAGTAAATGGTGGACGTGGGACCCACTAGTGCGATAAGTTCGGAAAAATTCGGCCAATAAGGTTAAGTTTCGGATACTGTTAAAAATTTATCGGGTGTTAAGAGATAAGTGGTGTGTGTGAAGTGATTGATGTGAGAGAGAAAAGAAAGATAGGAATGCATTTATGGAGGTGACACATGTCACTTTCTTATTGGTTACCTTTTAAGAAATACTATTCACAAATTTGACTTTCTTGACCAAAGGTTAAATATCTCAAAAAATTACAAAAAAACTCACTCTTCTCTCTTCCCTCTTGGCCGGCCATCCCAAGCTCCACAAGGAAGAAAGCTCTTCAAATTTTAAGCTTCCACTTGGTGCAAATCAACCAAAATCAATTGTTTCCATCCATTTCACTCCATAGGAACTTTGCTTCTAGTGTTAATAAGTGTATTGGTGAAGTTTGTTTGAAGATCAAAGGTGTCCAATATCCCTCTCTCTCTTGTTTCTTGGTAAGTGAAGCTTGAAACACCCTACTACCTCTAATGATGCTTAATTAGTGCTTAATGGAGGCATGAGAGTTGAAATATATGATTTGTTTCTTGATTTGGTTTGTTTTGGTGAAGTTTTTATTTTATTGGGAATTTTTCTGGTTTAATATGATCTTGATGTTGGGGGCTTGTATGATGAATTGTAATGGTTGGAAATGGCTCTAGTGGATGTGAAATGTGGTTAAATGCAATCAATTTTGGATTTGGTGTGAAATTGGAAAAGTTAGGGTTCTTGAACCCCAAATCTGTCCGGTTTTAGATCACTGGGTTAGAGGCCGAATTAGACTTTGCTCAAAACATGAAAGTTGTTGGTATTGATGTGATGTAGATGCCTGTAAAATTTCAGGTCATTTGGATTAATGTGGAATGAGATATGACGAAATTACTGTAGCTGTTCTGATTTGGACAGAATGCGAAAACTGCGATAGTAATTGGCCATTTTGACTGGAATTGGTATGGATTTTGGATTTGGTGTCTTCTGATGAATTGTAGCTGAGGGTCTTAGCTAACATATGCCTTTGGAATTTCGGCATTTTGACTTGTATGGACTGAGATATACCGATTACAGTTTTCTGTGTTTTGCAAACCTGTTTTGGTAATTCTGGTATAGTATTTGGCATTTTCGACCTAGTTAAGCTAGGAACTGGATTGAGTGGTCTTCTACATTATTGTAGCCCTGTTCCATAGCTTCGAAACGGTGGGTCTTACACCCCCAACCGATATTTGTAGTGAGAGTTGTACCATTACCGCATAATGAGTGTAAAACAGTTTTCTATTTGGGGCCAAGACTAAGGCCATTTTCTAAATTCTGGTTTGCTATTATGCTCATTTATGTATATGAAACCCTACTGGGGTTGTGTTTAGCGTTGCTATATGACTCGTTATCGAGTCTCATTGTATGTGTTATATGTTCTAGGGCTTGAAGGTAGTGCACGACGGCTTGGTGATCGTGGTACATGAAATACCACTTACTTGCTTGGTGAGTATACCACTCACTAAATTGTTACTATGTGGCTTTGTTAAATGTTTATGTGATGCCTTGAAGGCTTACTTGCATATTGGAATTGATTAAGGTGAGGGTGTACTTGACCGCCCTCACCTCTTTTGATATTGTCACTGAATGGCTACCGTTTTATTGCATTACTGAACTTGATATATTGGTTGATGAATTCCATTTCATGGAAACTGAATTGATGTCGTTTGGATGATGTCCAACGGCCTTATTGCATTACGGAGCTCAACCCCGTTTGGTAGTCAATTGGATCGAGCCGGCAAGGGCTTGGTCGTTAAGATTGAATTGCCACGGGGACTGTACTGGGGAACCTTGTGGTAATGAGACCCTTGGTTCCGGTAAACTCGAGTATTACCAAAATATTACTGAATGGAGTGCGGGCCCGGTTGGGGTATGATAGGTGGAAGGAATGGAAGTAAAGTGTGGTCTACGGTTTGGTACTTTTAACATTGACGGAGGGTCAATGGGGTTGGATCAAGATTACAAGCGTGGAATTGGGCTCTTGAGAGCCAACCGTATCCTTTTACCGTTTTGCTTTATCGCTTATTTGCGTACTTCAAATGAAAGTTCATGCTTATGTGACTTTGATCGCTTATTGGGTGGTATACCACTGGGCTTTAGCTCATTCCGTGTTATTTGTTTTCCTTACAGGCAAATGAGCACTTTTGGAAAGGTCATGATAGTTGAATGCAAGTTGAGCTCTTGTACATGTATTTTGATTAGCTCCTTGAGGGTGTTAACCCTAAGTGTATGGTTTCCCTTAATGGATGGCTTGTATTGGCCTAAATGCACTTGTATGATCTTATGAGATAACTTGTACGCCATTTGGCTTGTAAATGCTGATTTCCAATGTATATATATGTTTGGATAATGTTTGGTTGGATTTCGGAGTGCCACGACTTTCGTTTTTTTTTTTTTTGTGATTTTGGCTTATTTGCGGGCATTGCAATGTTCGGAACGTTATAGATTGACGTAAACTGTACCGTTAGTCCTGGCGAGAGCTGGGCAGGCAGTCCGCTAACCCCTCTGGTTCGCCTTAGGGGAAGGTGGGGCTGTCACAGGTGGTATCAGAGCCTAGGTTTGAATTAGCCTGGGTGTTATAGGAATGCTTGATCTGAGGGTTTATTGTTTATGGTTTTTAAGCTTATTGATTCTTATTTTTACACTTTTGGTGTAGGATGGACAGTTCCAGTGGACCTAGTGATGGCCCTGCGGCCAAGCGACCCCGTGTAGCGCTTCCGATGATTAAGTACCAGATCCGGCCAAAGGGGGCCGTTATTCGTTGGAGCCCGTTTAACCGTCTTCGGCGGTGCGCGTGTAAGGAGAAGTATGCTTACCCGAATGCCCTTGTTTTGGCAGTTGTGAAGGAAAGAAAGGAGCTGGCAAAAGCTAATGCCAAGCTTGAGGTTGAGGTGAATCAATTAAAGGCGGCCAATGAGGGGCAAGCCAAAAGGATTGAGGATCTGAAGTACGATGTACTAGAGGCGGAGGATAGAGTCGATGACCTCTGTGCCCAGCTAAGGGAGGTGCGTGAGAGCGAGTCTAAGAGGGCTCGGAAGGTGAGGACTCGAGCCGCTGCAATCCTAAACCTCTGTGCCGAGGTGGTGGAAGGAGTGAGCGACAAGGACTCCTGTGCGGGGTCTGAGGCTAGGGTTGGATCCACTCCGTCGAGTGGGTCTCATAGCTCATCTTCGGGCTAGGTTATGACTTCTAGAGTTGTTATAGATAGTTTTGGTCTTGTGTATAGGGCGGATAGGGATAGAGCCTTAGCTAACCGTTTTGGATGTAGAGTTAGCTACGTGTAAATTTCTTTTGATAGGCCTATCCTCAGGTGGATCTTTTGTGTACGTACGTGCTTTGGCCGTACTTGACTGACTGCTTGTATATATGTTTGGCTTGTATATATGTGTGCTTGTGATCTTGTTTGAAATGCATCGTTATGTGTTAAGTGGAAGTTTATTTGTTACTTACATGCTTTGTTACTGCTTTGGTTTAGTAATTTTGCCTAGACCAAGTATACCGTATGGAAGGAACACGGAGTGGTCGGGGACGTGGGCGCGGTATTAGGCAACCCACACCAGTTAGAGAAACGGGGGAAGCTTCTACTGAACCGAATCCTGAACCCCAGATAAACCCCAATGTTCAAATAGCTGCTGCTATGCAGCAAATGACCAACCTACTTGCACAAGTAGTGCAACAACAGGGCCAAAACCCAAACCCCAACCCCGGAAACCCTGGACATCATAATGAGAGTGAAGATAGAGCACTAGAACGTTTCCAAAAGTTCTCTCCGCCAAAGTTTATTGGGGGACCCGACCCTGACGTCGCCGAGAAGTGGCTTGAGAAAATGGTTGATATATTCGCGGCCCTACACTACCCGGACGAACGGCAGGTGACTTTTGCCGTTTTCCAACTCGAGGGAGCTGCCCGTTCCTGGTGGAACGTAATTAGACAGAAATGGGAGCGAGAGCAGACACCAAGGACGTGGGTGAACTTCATTCGGGAATTTAATGCCAAGTTTTTCCCTCCTCTAGTCCAGGAGAGGAAGGAGGACGAGTTTATCCGGCTCCGGCAAGGGGCTCAGACTGTGGCGGAGTACGAGAGCCAGTTTACCCGCCTGTCCAAATTCGCGCCTGAATTAATCATGACTGAGCAACGACGCGTGAGGCGCTTTATTCAGGGCTTGAACGTTGAGATCCAGAAGGACCTTGCGGCGGCTCAAATTACCACGTTTAGCGAGGCTATGGAAAAAGCCCAACGAGTGGAAAGTGCACGGCTACAGGTCCGAAACTTCCAGGCCAAGAAGCGTGGCTTTCCTGGGAGTACGTCTGGACAGGGTGAGAAGAGCACTCCCTCTAAGTTTGGACGGGGCATGGGTGGTGGTCGACAGTCCGGATCAGGCAGAGGGACTCCGTTCAGGGGTGGTCAAGCTGGGCGAGGACCGAGGGGAAACGTTCAGAGTAGCTCGGCTTCTGCACCTCGCGGTCCCTGTGGGCACTGTGGAAAGACAAACCACACCGAGGACAATTGCTGGAGGAAACTGGGGAAATGCCTGCGGTGTGGAAGTGCGGACCATCAACTGGCTACATGTCCGGTCCTGAAACAAGACGGAAAGGGGAGCCAACTACCGTCGAGGACCAATACTGGACCGGCCAAGGGAGACGGATCCAAACCAAAAGTTCCGGCTAGGGTATATTCCTTAGAGCCCCACCAGATCCCAGAGTCTTCCGAGGTGGTGGAAGGTACGATCCCTATATTCCACCGCTTTGCCAAAGTTTTAATTGATCCGGGTGCCACTCATTCGTTTGTTAACCCTAATTTCATGTGTGGCATCGATATAAAACCTGCTAGTTTACCATATGACTTAGAGGTTAGTACACCTACGGGGAATCAACGTTTGGTGACTAGTATAGTTTATAAGGATTGTGATGTATGGGTAGGTGAGCGGAGATTTTTAGGAGACCTGATTAGCTTGTCCATTAAAGGGTACGACGTGATTTTGGGAATGGACTGGTTAGCCAAATATAACGCCCAACTGGACTGTAAAACGAAAATAGTTGAATTTCGCATTCCTGGCGAGGCAACCTTAAGGTTGGATATAAGGGGTAGGTTAGCCTCATCTGCTCTCATTTCGGGCATTCGAGCTAGGAAACTGATAAGTAGAGGGGCGCGAGGCTATTTGGCCTTTCTAATTAATACCCCTACGGATAAGTTAAAAGTGGAAGACGTGGCCGTAGTGAGGGAATTTCCGGATGTGTTTCCTGATGAGTTAGTGGCCTTACCTCCGGAAAGGGAGATAGAATTCCGAATAGATCTTTTACCTGGAACCGCACCTATCTCCAAAACCCCTTACCGAATGGCACCCGCAGAACTAAAGGAGCTTAAGTTGCAATTGCAAGACCTTTTGGAGCGGGGATTCATCCACGAGAGTGAGTCTCCTTGGGGAGCTCCGGTCTTATTTGTGAAGAAAAAGGACGGAACGTTGAGGATGTGTATTGATTATAGGGGGTTGAACAACGTTACGATCAAGAACAAGTATCCACTGCCCCACATCGATGAGTTGTTTGACCAGCTGCAAGGAGCAGTGGTCTTCTCGAAGTTGGATCTCCGACAGGGATACTATCAGTTATTGATAAAGAAGGAGGACATCCCGAAAACTGCTTTCAACTCGAGATACGGGCATTACGAGTTCGCCGTTATGCCCTTTGGATTGACTAATGCTCCCGCCGCCTTCATGGACCTAATGCATAGGGTTTTCAAACCCTACCTGGACCGATTTGTCGTGGTGTTTATTGACGACATTTTGGTCTACTCTAAGTCACGCGAGGAGCACGAGGAGCATTTGAGAGTGGTGTTGCAGACATTGAAGGAACATCAGCTATACGCCAAGTTTAGCAAATGCGAGTTCTGGTTGGAGAAAGTGGCATTTCTAGGGCACGTGATCTCCCACGAAGGTATTGCAGTGGACCCGGCGAAGGTTGAGGCCGTGACAAATTGGAAGAGGCCAGAAACCCCCACGGAAATTCGTAGCTTCCTAGGGCTAGCGGGGTACTACCGAAGGTTCATTAAGGATTTTTCCAAACTGGCAGGACCTTTAACTGACTTGACAAAGAAACATGGCCAGTTTATTTGGAACGGCCGATGCGAAACGAATTTTCAGGAATTAAAGAAAAGATTGACCATGGCTCCGGTACTGGTCTTGCCAAATGGAGTGGACGGGTTTGCGGTATATGCGGACGCGTCGCGAGAGGGATTGGGATGTGTTTTGATGCAGAACCGGAATGTGATTGCTTTTGCCTCTAGGAAGTTGAAGCTTCACGAGCAGAACTATCCGACTCATGACCTAGAATTAGCCGCTGTTGTGTTTGCTTTGAAAAAGTGGAGGCACTACCTATATGGGGTGACCTTCGAAGTGTTTTCGGATCACAAGAGTCTTAGATATCTTTTCTCCCAGAAGGAACTGAACATGAGACAACGGCGATGGATGGAATTTCTGGAGGACTACGATTGTACAATCAACTACCATCCGGGAAAGGCAAATGTGGTAGCAGATGCCTTGAGTCGTAAAGTGCAAGTGGCAGGGCTAATGATCAAGGAATGGGATTTGCTAGAATCCGTGTGCGAGTGGAAACCCTGTCTTGGGAGCCATAAGGTGATATTTGGCAATATTAGGGTTACATCCACTCTACTGGAACGTATAAAAGAGGCGCAAGGCAAGGATTTGATGGTGCGGAAGTGGAGAGAGAAATTGGAAAAGGGAGAAACAACGGACTTCAATTTGAGTCCTGAGGGTCTTTTGAGATATCGGAACCGAATCGTAGTACCGAAGGAAGAGGTGTTGAAAGAGGAAATTCTGGAGGAAGCTCATAGGTCTAAGTATACAATCCATCCGGGTAGCAGCAAGATGTATCAAGACCTGAAGGGAACTTACTGGTGGGATAATATGAAAAGGGAAATCGCGCAGTACGTGCAGAAATGTCTTATTTGCCAGCAAGTGAAGGCAGAGCATCAAAAACCATCGGGTCTGTTACAACCCTTGGAGATACCCGAGTGGAAATGGGAAAACATCACAATGGACTTCGTATCCGGTTTACCGAGGACGCAAAGAGGACACGATGCCGTTTGGGTGATCGTGGATCGATTAACCAAGTCGGCCCATTTCTTGCCGGTGAACATGAAATATTCAATGGATCAATTGGCCCGACTGTACATGGACGAAGTAGTAAGACTACACGGTGTTCCTGTGAGCATCGTTTCCGATCGGGATCCACGGTTTGTGTCGCGATTTTGGCAGAAGTTCCAAGAAATCCTGGGGACGAAACTTAATTTGAGCACAACCTATCACCCTCAGACGGATGGCCAGTCGGAACGGACGATTCAGACGCTAGAAGACATGCTACGAACTTGCATTTTGGACTTTGGAGGCAGTTGGGGTCAGCACATGACCTTGGTGGAGTTCGCGTACAACAATAGCTTCCATTCGTCAATTCAAATGGCTCCGTACGAAGCTCTCTACGGACGCAAGTGCCGCTCACCTATTTACTGGGATGAGGTTGGCGAAAAGAAGGCACTGGACCCGACAACTATTCCATGGATGGAAGAGGCTCACGAGAAGGTCAAGTTGATAAGGCAACGACTTCAAACCGCCCAGAGTCGCCAAAAGAGCTACGCGGATAACCGAAGGAAGGATTTGGAATTTGAAGTTGGAGATCAAGTATTTCTTAAGATCACACCCTTACGAAGTCTTACTGCGGGGAAAGGAAAGAAACTCCAACCACGGTACGTTGGACCCTACAAGATCCTTCAGAGGGTTGGAGCGGTCGCGTATCGATTGGAGCTACCGTCCAGTCTTTCTCGAATCCACGATGTATTTCACGTCTCGATGCTAAAGAAGTACCATCCTGACCCATCTCATGTTTTACAACCGGAAGATATCGAAGTAGATGAATCACTAGCCTATGAGGAGAAACCGGTTCAAGTACTCGATCGAAAAGTCAAAGAACTCAGAAACAAGAAGATTCCGTTAGTGAAAGTGCTTTGGAGAAACCACGGAGTGGAGGAAGCTACATGGGAGATGGAAGAGGAAATGCGAAAGAAATACCCAAACCTTTTCGGGAATTAAGGTGAGAAATTTCGAGGACGAAATTCTTTTAAGGGGGGGAGAGTGTGAGAGCCCGTAAAACCCTAATATTTTTTCCTAGGGTTTATTCCTCCTTAATTGCTTGTTTTTGCATTTTCTGGCTTAGAAATATTTTCTGAGAGGATTTTATGAGCAGTTATAGTTTTAAGATGATTTTTCTAGCATTGGAGAAATTTTAGAAAATTAAGAGTAAATGGTGGACGTGGGACCCACTAGTGCGATAAGTTCGGAAAAATTCGGCCAATAAGGTTAAGTTTCGGATACTGTTAAAAATTTATCGGGTGTTAAGAGATAAGTGGTGTGTGTGAAGTGATTGATGTGAGAGAGAAAAGAAAGATAGGAATGCATTTATGGAGGTGACACATGTCACTTTCTTATTGGTTACCTTTTAAGAAATACTATTCACAAATTTGACTTTCTTGACCAAAGGTTAAATATCTCAAAAAATTACAAAAAAACTCACTCTTCTCTCTTCCCTCTTGGCCGGCCATCCCAAGCTCCACAAGGAAGAAAGCTCTTCAAATTTTAAGGTTCCACTTGGTGCAAATCAACCAAAATCAATTGTTTCCATCCATTTCACTCCATAGGAACTTTGCTTCTAGTGTTAATAAGTGTATTGGTGAAGTTTGTTTGAAGATCAAAGGTGTCCAATATCCCTCTCTCTCTTGTTTCTTGGTAAGTGAAGCTTGAAACACCCTACTACCTCTAATGATGCTTAATTAGTGCTTAATGGAGGCATGAGAGTTGAAATATATGATTTGTTTCTTGATTTGGTTTGTTTTGGTGAAGTTTTTATTTTATTGGGAATTTTTCTGGTTTAATATGATCTTGATGTTGGGGGCTTGTATGATGAATTGTAATGGTTGGAAATGGCTCTAGTGGATGTGAAATGTGGTTAAATGCAATCAATTTTGGATTTGGTGTGAAATTGGAAAAGTTAGGGTTCTTGAACCCCAAATCTGTCCGGTTTTAGATCACTGGGTTAGAGGCCGAATTAGACTTTCCTCAAAACATGAAAGTTGTTGGTATTGATGTGATGTAGATGCCTGTAAAATTTCAGGTCATTTGGATTAATGTGGAATGAGATATGACGAAATTACTGTAGCTGTTCTGATTTGGACAGAATGCGAAAACTGCGATAGTAATTAGCCATTTTGACTGGAATTGGTATGGATTTTGGATTTGGTGTCTTCTGATGAATTGTAGCTGAGGGTCTTAGCTAACATATGCCTTTGGAATTTCGGCATTTTGACTTGTATGGACTGAGATATACCGATTACAGTTTTCTGTGTTTTGCAAACCTGTTTTGGTAATTCTGGTATAGTATTTGGCATTTTCGACCTAGTTAAGCTAGGAACTGGATTGAGTGGTCTTCTACATTATTGTAGCCCTGTTCCATAGCTTCGAAACGGTGGGTCTTACACCCCCAACCGATATTTGTAGTGAGAGTTGTACCATTACCGCATAATGAGTGTAAAACAGTTTTCTATTTGGGGCCAAGACTAAGGCCATTTTCTAAATTCTGGTTTGCTATTATGCTCATTTATGTATATGAAACCCTACTGGGGTTGTGTTTAGCGTTGCTATATGACTCGTTATCGAGTCTCATTGTATGTGTTATATGTTCTAGGGCTTGAAGGTAGTGCACGACGGCTTGGTGATCGTGGTACATGAAATACCACTTACTTGCTTGGTGAGTATACCACTCACTAAATTGTTACTATGTGGCTTTGTTAAATGTTTATGTGATGCCTTGAAGGCTTACTTGCATATTCGAATTGATTAAGGTGAGGGTGTACTTGACCGCCCTCACCTCTTTTGATATTGTCACTGAATGGCTACCGTTTTATTGCATTACTGAACTTGATATATTGGTTGATGAATTCCATTTCATGGAAACTGAATTGATGTCGTTTGGATGATGTCCAACGGCCTTATTGCATTACGGAGCTCAACCCCGTTTGGTAGTCAATTGGATCGAGCCGGCAAGGGCTTGGTCGTTAAGATTGAATTGCCACGGGGACTGTACTGGGGAACCTTGTGGTAATGAGACCCTTGGTTCCGGTAAACTCGAGTATTACCAAAATATTACTGAATGGAGTGCGGGCCCGGTTGGGGTATGATAGGTGGAAGGAATGGAAGTAAAGTGTGGTCTACGGTTTGGTACTTTTAACATTGACGGAGGGTCAATGGGGTTGGATCAAGATTACAAGCGTGGAATTGGGCTCTTGAGAGCCAACCGTATCCTTTTACCGTTTTGCTTTATCGCTTATTTGCGTACTTCAAATGAAAGTTCATGCTTATGTGACTTTGATCGCTTATTGGGTGGTATACCACTGGGCTTTAGCTCATTCCGTGTTATTTGTTTTCCTTACAGGCAAATGAGCACTTTTGGAAAGGTCATGATAGTTGAATGCAAGTTGAGCTCTTGTACATGTATTTTGATTAGCTCCTTGAGGGTGTTAACCCTAAGTGTATGGTTTCCCTTAATGGATGGCTTGTATTGGCCTAAATGCACTTGTATGATCTTATGAGATAACTTGTATGCCATTTGGCTTGTAAATGCTGATTTCCAATGTATATATATGTTTGGATAATGTTTGGTTGGATTTCGGAGTGCCACGACTTTCGTTTTTTTTTTTTTTGTGATTTTGGCTTATTTGCGGGCATTGCAATGTTCGGAACGTTATAGATTGACGTAAACTGTACCGTTAGTCCTGGCGAGAGCTGAGCAGGCAGTCCGCTAACCCCTCGGGTTCGCCTTAGGGGAAGGTGGGGCTGTCACACATTCTTTTACTACGCTGTTAATCTAACCCTAAGCAACATTAAGGCCTAAAGACCCTACTCGGCCCAATCACTTGGAAGCCCGCTTGACACTCCATGGGATTGGATTGTGGTGTAGATGATTTGCTTGCCTCCTTCTTGGCCTTCAATATCCCTATGGATTCCATGTTGGCCTTGGACCATTCGTACAAGGCTTTGGTGGGATTCTTTGAAGAGCTTGGCTCGTGCACGTGTGACTGGGCCCCCTGGAACTCGGACCGGGTCATGGCGTGGGCCCTGATCCATACACAAATCACAGATACGGTCCGCCATCAACTCTTTTCGAGACACGTGGTATATTTGAGCAAGGATCAAGCGAGGTGGTCCAACGCTTGGAATGCGGAACCTAGAATCAAACAGACAACACGATTTGATTATAGACGGTAGAACGATGACTCCACATAGGTGATTACTGTAATGGATTGGTTGTAGAACAATCTTGGAAGAGACGTGAGATGATTTGGATTGCGGAACCTAGAATCAAAGGGACGACACGATTTAATTATAGGCGGTAGAACGACTACTCCACATAGGTGATTACTCTAATGGATACACCTCGAACAACTCGTTTCGAGACACGTAGCACGTTTCCCCAAGAATCTAGCGAGATGGTCCAAAGCTTGGATTGCGGAACCTAGAATCTAACGGACGACACGATTTGATTGTTGGCGGTAGAACGACGACTCCACAGAGGTAATTACTCTATTAGATAGGTCGTTAGAACCATCTACGACGAGACGCAAGATTGCTCACAACCCTTGCCAAGGCAAGTAAAAAGGCTCGAATCTCTCTTAACAAGAAGAATCGAAATTAATCAAATTTTATTGATCCAACTTGTGTCCAAAACCACTACAAAGCGAGCGCTTTTGTAGGTTAGTGGTTACTAAAACCCTAAAGAAACCCTAAAAGAGTAATCGGCCATCTTGGTGTCAAGATGGGCCGTTCCATTCTTTTACTACGCTGTTAATCTAACCCTAAGCAACATTAAGGCCTAAAGACCCTACTCGGCCCAATCACTTGGAGGCCCGCTTGACACTCCATGGGATTGGATTGTGGTGTAGATGATTTGCTTGCCTCCTTCTTGGCCTTCAATATCCCTATGGATTCCATGTTGGCCTTGGACCATTCGTACAAGGCTTTGGTGGGATTCTTTGAAGAGCTTGGCTCGTGCACGTGTGACTGGGCCCCCTGGAACTCGGACCGGGTCATGGCGTGGGCCCTGATCCATGCACAAATCACAGATACGGTCCTCCATCAACTCTTTTCGAGACACGTGGTATATTTGAGCAAGGATCTAGCGAGGTGGTCCAACGCTTGGAATGCGGAACCTAGAATCAAACGGACAACACGATTTGATTATAGACGTTAGAACGATGACTCCACATAGGTGATTACTGTAATGGATTGGTTGTAGAACAATCTTGGAAGAGACGTGAGATGATTTGGATTGCGGAACCTAGAATCAAAGGGACGACACGATTTAATTATAGGCGGTAGAACGACTACTCCACATAGGTGATTACTCTAATGGATACACCTCGTACAACTCGTTTCGAGACACGTAGCACGTTTGCCCAAGAATCTAGCGAGATGGTCCAAAGCTTGGATTGCGGAACCTAGAATCTAACGAACGACACGATTTGATTGTCGGCGGTGGAACAATGACTCCACAGAGGTAATTACTCTATTAGATAGGTCGTTAGAACCATCTACGACGAGACGCAAGATTGCTCACAACCCTTGCCAAGACAAGTAAAAAGGCTCGAATCTCTCTTAACAAGAAGAATCGAAATTAATCAAATTTTATTGATCCAACTTGTGTCCAAAACCATTACAAAGCGAGCGCTTTTGTAGGTTAGTGGTTACTAAAACCCTAAAGAAACCCTAAAAGAGCAATCGGCCATCTTGGTGTCAAGATGGGCTGTTCCATTCTTTTACTACGCTGTTAATCTAACCCTAAGCAACATTAAGGCCTAAAGACCCTACTCGGCCCAATCACTTGGAGGCCCGCTAGACACTCCATGGGATTGGATCGTGGTGTAGGTGATTTGCTTGTCTCCTTCTTGGCCTTCAATATCCCTATGGACTCCATGTTGGTGTTGGACTATTCGAACAAGGCCTTGGAGGGATTCTTTGAAGAGTTTGGCTCGTGCACGTGTGACTGGGCCCAGTGGAGCTCGGACGGGGTCATGGCGTGGGCCCTTATCCATGCACAAATCACTGATACGGTCCTCGATCAACTCTTTTCGAGACACGTAGCATGTTTGCGGTAGGATCCAACGCTTTGATTGCGGAACCTAGAATAAAACGGACAACACGATTTGATTGTAGACGGTAGAACGACGACTCCACATAGGTAATTACTCTATTAGATAGCTCGATAGAACAATGTATGACGAGACGCAAGATTGCTCACAGCTCTTGCCAAGGCAAGTAAAAAGGCTCGAATCTCTCTTAACAAGATGAATCGAAATTAATCAAATTTATTGATCCAACTTGTGTCCAAAACCATTACAAAGCAAGCACTTTTGTAGGTTAGTGGTTACTAAAACCCTAAAGAAACCCTAAAAGAGCAATCGGCCATCTTGGTGTCAAGATGGGCCGTTCCATTCTTCTACTACGCTGTTAATCTAACCCTAAGCAACATTAAGGCCTAAAGACCCTACTCGGCCCAATCACTTGGAGGCCCGCTTGACACTCCATGGGATTGGATTGTGGTGTAGATGATTTGCTTGCCTCCTTCTTGGCCTTCAATATCCCTATGGATTCCATGTTGGCCTTGGACCATTCGTACAAGGCTTTGGTGGGATTCTTTGAAGAGCTTGGCTCGTGCACGTGTGACTGGGCCCCCTGGAACTCGGACCGGGTCATGGCGTGGGCCCTGATCCATGCACAAATCACAGATACGGTCCTCCATCAACTCTTTTCGAGACACGTGGTATATTTGAGCAAGGATCTAGCGAGGTGGTCCAACGCTTGGAATGCGGAACCTAGAATCAAACGGACAACACGATTTGATTATAGACGTTAGAACGATGACTCCACATAGGTGATTACTGTAATGGATTGGTTGTAGAACAATTTTGGAAGAGACGTGAGATGATTTGGATTGCGGAACCTAGAATCAAAGGGACGACACGATTTAATTATAGGCGGTAGAACGACTACTCCACATAGGTGATTACTCTAATGGATACACCTCGTACAACTCGTTTCGAGACACGTAGCACGTTTGCCCAAGAATCTAGCGAGATGGTCCAAAGCTTGGATTGCGGAACCTAGAATCTAACGGACGACACGATTTGATTGTTGGCGGTAGAACGACGACTCCACAGAGGTAATTACTCTATTAGATAGGTCGGTAGAACCATCTACGACGAGACGCAAGATTGCTCACAACCCTTGCCAAGGCAAGTAAAAAGGCTCGAATCTCTCTTAACAAGAAGAATCGAAATTAATCAAATTTTATTGATCCAACTTGTGTCCAAAACCATTACAAAGCGAGCGCTTTTGTAGGTTAGTGGTTACTAAAACCCTAAAGAAACCCTAAAAGAGCAATCGGCCATCTTGGTGTCAAGATGGGCCGTTCCATTCTTCTACTACGCTGTTAATCTAACCCTAAGCAACATTAAGGCCTAAAGACCCTACTCGGCCCAATCACTTGGAGGCCCGCTTGACACTCCATGGGATTGGATTGTGGTGTAGATGATTTGCTTGCCTCCTTCTTGGCCTTCAATATCCCTATGGATTCCATGTTGGCCTTGGACCATTCGTACAAGGCTTTGGTGGGATTCTTTGAAGAGCTTGGCTCGTGCACGTGTGACTGGGCCCCCTGGAACTCGGACCGGGTCATGGCGTGGGCCCTGATCCATGCACAAATCACAGATACGGTCCTCCATCAACTCTTTTCGAGACACGTGGTATATTTGAGCAAGGATCTAGCGAGGTGGTCCAACTCTTGGAATGCGGAACCTAGAATCAAACGGACAACACGATTTGATTATAGACGTTAGAACGATGACTCCACATAGGTGATTACTGTAATGGATTGGTTGTAGAACAATTTTGGAAGAGACGTGAGATGATTTGGATTGCGGAACCTAGAATCAAAGGGACGACACGATTTAATTATAGGCGGTAGAACGACTACTCCACATAGGTGATTACTCTAATGGATACACCTCGTACAACTCGTTTCGAGACACGTAGCACGTTTGCCCAAGAATCTAGCGAGATGGTCCAAAGCTTGGATTGCGGAACCTAGAATCTAACGAACGACACGATTTGATTGTCGGCGGTAGAACAATGACTCCACAGAGGTAATTACTCTATTAGATAGGTCGGTAGAACCATCTACGACGAGACGCAAGATTGCTCACAACCCTTGCCAAGGCAAGTAAAAAGGCTCGAATCTCTCTTAACAAGAAGAATCGAAATTAATCAAATTTTATTGATCCAACTTGTGTCCAAAACCATTACAAAGCGAGCGCTTTTGTAGGTTAGTGGTTACTAAAACCCTAAAGAAACCCTAAAAGAGCAATCGGCCATCTTGGTGTCAAGATGGGCCGTTCCATTCTTCTACTACGCTGTTAATCTAACCCTAAGCAACATTAAGGCCTAAAGACCCTACTCGGCCCAATCACTTGGAGGCCCGCTTGACACTCCATGGGATTGGATTGTGGTGTAGATGATTTGCTTGCCTCCTTCTTGGCCTTCAATATCCCTATGGATTCCATGTTGGCCTTGGACCATTCGTACAAGGCTTTGGTGGGATTCTTTGAAGAGCTTGGCTCGTGCACGTGTGACTGGGCCCCCTGGAACTCGGACCGGGTCATGGCGTGGGCCCTGATTCATGCACAAATCACAGATACGGTCCTCCATCAACTCTTTTCGAGACACGTGGTATATTTGAGCAAGGATCTAGCGAGGTGGCCCAACACTTGGAATGCGGAACCTAGAATCAAACGGACAACACGATTTGATTATAGACGTTAGAACGATGACTCCACATAGGTGATTACTGTAATGGATTGGTTGTAGAACAATTTTGGAAGAGACGTGAGATGATTTGGATTGCGGAACCTAGAATCAAAGGGACGACACGATTTAATTATAGGCGGTAGAACGACTACTCCACATAGGTGATTACTCTAATGGATACACCTCGTACAACTCGTTTCGAGACACGTAGCACGTTTGCCCAAGAATCTAGCGAGATGGTCCAAAGCTTGGATTGCGGAACCTAGAATCTAACGAACGACACGATTTGATTGTCGGCGGTAGAACAATGACTCCACAGAGGTAATTACTCTATTAGATAGGTCGGTAGAACCATCTACGACGAGACGCAAGATTGCTCACAACCCTTGCCAAGGCAAGTAAAAAGGCTCGAATCTCTCTTAACAAGAAGAATCGAAATTAATCAAATTTTATTGATCCAACTTGTGTCCAAAACCATTACAAAGCGAGCGCTTTTGTAGGTTAGTGGTTACTAAAACCCTAAAGAAACCCTAAAAGAGCAATCGGCCATCTTGGTGTCAAGATGGGCCGTTCCATTCTTCTACTACGCTGTTAATCTAACCCTAAGCAACATTAAGGCCTAAAGACCCTACTCGGCCCAATCACTTGGAGGCCCGCTTGACACTCCATGGGATTGGATTGTGGTGTAGATGATTTGCTTGCCTCCTTCTTGGCCTTCAATATCCCTATGGATTCCATGTTGGCCTTGGACCATTCGTACAAGGCTTTGGTGGGATTCTTTGAAGAGCTTGGCTCGTGCACGTGTGACTGGGCCCCCTGGAACTCGGACCGGGTCATGGCGTGGGCCCTGATCCATGCACAAATCACAGATACGGTCCTCCATCAACTCTTTTCGAGACACGTGGTATATTTGAGCAAGGATCTAGCGAGGTGGTCCAACTCTTGGAATGCGGAACCTAGAATCAAACGGACAACACGATTTGATTATAGACGTTAGAACGATGACTCCACATAGGTGATTACTGTAATGGATTGGTTGTAGAACAATTTTGGAAGAGACGTGAGATGATTTGGATTGCGGAACCTAGAATCAAAGGGACGACACGATTTAATTATAGGCGGTAGAACGACTACTCCACATAGGTGATTACTCTAATGGATACACCTCGTACAACTCGTTTCGAGACACGTAGCACGTTTGCCCAAGAATCTAGCGAGATGGTCCAAAGCTTGGATTGCGGAACCTAGAATCTAACGAACGACACGATTTGATTGTCGGCGGTAGAACAATGACTCCACAGAGGTAATTACTCTATTAGATAGGTCGGTAGAACCATCTACGACGAGACGCAAGATTGCTCACAACCCTTGCCAAGGCAAGTAAAAAGGCTCGAATCTCTCTTAACAAGAAGAATCGAAATTAATCAAATTTTATTGATCCAACTTGTGTCCAAAACCATTACAAAGCGAGCGCTTTTGTAGGTTAGTGGTTACTAAAACCCTAAAGAAACCCTAAAAGAGCAATCGGCCATCTTGGTGTCAAGATGGGCCGTTCCATTCTTCTACTACGCTGTTAATCTAACCCTAAGCAACATTAAGGCCTAAAGACCCTACTCGGCCCAATCACTTGGAGGCCCGCTTGACACTCCATGGGATTGGATTGTGGTGTAGATGATTTGCTTGCCTCCTTCTTGGCCTTCAATATCCCTATGGATTCCATGTTGGCCTTGGACCATTCGTACAAGGCTTTGGTGGGATTCTTTGAAGAGCTTGGCTCGTGCACGTGTGACTGGGCCCCCTGGAACTCGGACCGGGTCATGGCGTGGGCCCTGATTCATGCACAAATCACAGATACGGTCCTCCATCAACTCTTTTCGAGACACGTGGTATATTTGAGCAAGGATCTAGCGAGGTGGCCCAACACTTGGAATGCGGAACCTAGAATCAAACGGACAACACGATTTGATTATAGACGTTAGAACGATGACTCCACATAGGTGATTACTGTAATGGATTGGTTGTAGAACAATTTTGGAAGAGACGTGAGATGATTTGGATTGCGGAACCTAGAATCAAAGGGACGACACGATTTAATTATAGGCGGTAGAATGACTACTCCACATAGGTGATTACTCTAATGGATACACCTCGTACAACTCGTTTCGAGACACGTAGCACGTTTGCCCAAGAATCTAGCGAGATGGTCCAAAGCTTGGATTGCGGAACCTAGAATCTAACGAACGACACGATTTGATTGTCGGCGGTAGAACAATGACTCCACAGAGGTAATTACTCTATTAGATAGGTCGGTAGAACCATCTACGACGAGACGCAAGATTGCTCACAACCCTTGCCAAGGCAAGTAAAAAGGCTCGAATCTCTCTTAACAAGAAGAATCGAAATTAATCAAATTTTATTGATCCAACTTGTGTCCAAAACCATTACAAAGCGAGCGCTTTTGTAGGTTAGTGGTTACTAAAACCCTAAAGAAACCCTAAAAGAGCAATCGGCCATCTTGGTGTCAAGATGGGCCGTTCCATTCTTCTACTACGCTGTTAATCTAACCCTAAGCAACATTAAGGCCTAAAGACCCTACTCGGCCCAATCACTTGGAGGCCCGCTTGACACTCCATGGGATTGGATTGTGGTGTAGATGATTTGCTTGCCTCCTTCTTGGCCTTCAATATCCCTATGGATTCCATGTTGGCCTTGGACCATTCGTACAAGGCTTTGGTGGGATTCTTTGAAGAGCTTGGCTCGTGCACGTGTGACTGGGCCCCCTGGAACTCGGACCGGGTCATGGCGTGGGCCCTGATCCATGCACAAATCACAGATACGGTCCTCCATCAACTCTTTTCGAGACACGTGGTATATTTGAGCAAGGATCTAGCGAGGTGGTCCAACTCTTGGAATGCGGAACCTAGAATCAAACGGACAACACGATTTGATTATAGACGTTAGAACGATGACTCCACATAGGTGATTACTGTAATGGATTGGTTGTAGAACAATTTTGGAAGAGACGTGAGATGATTTGGATTGCGGAACCTAGAATCAAAGGGACGACACGATTTAATTATAGGCGGTAGAACGACTACTCCACATAGGTGATTACTCTAATGGATACACCTCGTACAACTCGTTTCGAGACACGTAGCACGTTTGCCCAAGAATCTAGCGAGATGGTCCAAAGCTTGGATTGCGGAACCTAGAATCTAACGAACGACACGATTTGATTGTCGGCGGTAGAACAATGACTCCACAGAGGTAATTACTCTATTAGATAGGTCGGTAGAACCATCTACGACGAGACGCAAGATTGCTCACAACCCTTGCCAAGGCAAGTAAAAAGGCTCGAATCTCTCTTAACAAGAAGAATCGAAATTAATCAAATTTTATTGATCCAACTTGTGTCCAAAACCATTACAAAGCGAGCGCTTTTGTAGGTTAGTGGTTACTAAAACCCTAAAGAAACCCTAAAAGAGCAATCGGCCATCTTGGTGTCAAGATGGGCCGTTCCATTCTTCTACTACGCTGTTAATCTAACCCTAAGCAACATTAAGGCCTAAAGACCCTACTCGGCCCAATCACTTGGAGGCCCGCTTGACACTCCATGGGATTGGATTGTGGTGTAGATGATTTGCTTGCCTCCTTCTTGGCCTTCAATATCCCTATGGATTCCATGTTGGCCTTGGACCATTCGTACAAGGCTTTGGTGGGATTCTTTGAAGAGCTTGGCTCGTGCACGTGTGACTGGGCCCCCTGGAACTCGGACCGGGTCATGGCGTGGGCCCTGATTCATGCACAAATCACAGATACGGTCCTCCATCAACTCTTTTCGAGACACGTGGTATATTTGAGCAAGGATCTAGCGAGGTGGCCCAACACTTGGAATGCGGAACCTAGAATCAAACGGACAACACGATTTGATTATAGACGTTAGAACGATGACTCCACATAGGTGATTACTGTAATGGATTGGTTGTAGAACAATTTTGGAAGAGACGTGAGATGATTTGGATTGCGGAACCTAGAATCAAAGGGACGACACGATTTAATTATAGGCGGTAGAATGACTACTCCACATAGGTGATTACTCTAATGGATACACCTCGTACAACTCGTTTCGAGACACGTAGCACGTTTGCCCAAGAATCTAGCGAGATGGTCCAAAGCTTGGATTGCGGAACCTAGAATCTAACGAACGACACGATTTGATTGTCGGCGGTAGAACAATGACTCCACAGAGGTAATTACTCTATTAGATAGGTCGGTAGAACCATCTACGACGAGACGCAAGATTGCTCACAACCCTTGCCAAGGCAAGTAAAAAGGCTCGAATCTCTCTTAACAAGAAGAATCGAAATTAATCAAATTTTATTGATCCAACTTGTGTCCAAAACCATTACAAAGCGAGCGCTTTTGTAGGTTAGTGGTTACTAAAACCCTAAAGAAACCCTAAAAGAGCAATCGGCCATCTTGGTGTCAAGATGGGCCGTTCCATTCTTCTACTACGCTGTTAATCTAACCCTAAGCAACATTAAGGCCTAAAGACCCTACTCGGCCCAATCACTTGGAGGCCCGCTTGACACTCCATGGGATTGGATTGTGGTGTAGATGATTTGCTTGCCTCCTTCTTGGCCTTCAATATCCCTATGGATTCCATGTTGGCCTTGGACCATTCGTACAAGGCTTTGGTGGGATTCTTTGAAGAGCTTGGCTCGTGCACGTGTGACTGGGCCCCCTGGAACTCGGACCGGGTCATGGCGTGGGCCCTGATTCATGCACAAATCACAGATACGGTCCTCCATCAACTCTTTTCGAGACACGTGGTATATTTGAGCAAGGATCTAGCGAGGTGGCCCAACACTTGGAATGCGGAACCTAGAATCAAACGGACAACACGATTTGATTATAGACGGTAGAACGACGACTCCACAGAGGTGATTGCTCTAATGGATAGGTCGTAGAACAATCTTGGAAGAGACGCGAGATAATTTGGATTGCGGAACCCAGAATCAAACGGACGACACGATTTAATTATAGGCGGTAGAACGACTACACCACATAGGTGATTACTCTAATGGATACACCTCGAACAGCTCGTTTCGAGACACGTAGCACGTTTGCCCAAGAATCTAGCGAGATGGTCCAAAGCTTGGATTGCGGAACCTAGAATCAAACGGACGACATGATTTGATTGTAGGCGGTAGAAACGACTCCACAGAAGTAATTACTCAATTAGATAGGTCGGTAGAACCATCTACGACGAGACGCAAGATTGCTCACAACCCTTGCCAAGGCAAGTAAAAAGGCTCGAATCTCTCTTAACAAGAAGAATCGAAATTAATCAAATTTTATTGATCCAACTTGTGTCCAAAACCATTACAAAGCGAGCGCTTTTGTAGGTTAGTGGTTACTAAAACCCTAAAGAAACCCTAAAAGAGCAATCGGCCATCTTGGTGTCAAGATGGGCCGTTCCATTCTTTTACTACGCTGTTAATCTAACCCTAAGCAACATTAAGGCCTAAAGACCCTACTCGGCCCAATCACTTGGAGGCCCGCTTGACACTCCATGGGATTGGATTGTGGTGTAGATGATTTGCTTGCCTCCTTCTTGGCCTTCAATATCCCTATGGATTCCATGTTGGCCTTGGACCATTCGTACAAGGCTTTGGTGGGATTCTTTGAAGAGCTTGGCTCGTGCACGTGTGACTGGGCCCCCTGGAACTCGGACCGGGTCATGGCGTGGGCCCTGATCCATGCACAAATCACAGATACGGTCCGCCATCAACTCTTTTCGAGACACGTGGTATATTTGAGCAAGGATCTAGCGAGGTGGTCCAACGCTTGGAATGCGGAACCTAGAATCAAACGGACAACACGATTTGATTATAGACGGTAGAACGATGACTCCACATAGGTGATTACTGTAATGGATTGGTTGTAGAACAATCTTGGAAGAGACGTGAGATGATTTGGATTGCGAAACCTAGAATCAAAGGGACGACACGATTTAATTATAGGCGGTAGAACGACTACTCCACATAGGTGATTACTCTAATGGATACACCTCGAACAACACGTTTCGAGACACGTAGCACGTTTGCCCAAGAATCTAGCGAGATGGTCCAAAGCTTGGATTGCGGAACCTAGAATCTAACGGACGACACGATTTGATTGTCGGCGGTAGAACGACGACTCCACAGAGGTAATTACTCTATTAGATAGGTCGTTAGAACCATCTACGACGAGACGCAAGATTGCTCACAACCCTTGCCAAGGCAAGTAAAAAGGCTCGAATCTCTCTTAACAAGAAGAATCGAAATTAATCAAATTTTATTGATCCAACTTGTGTCCAAAACCACTACAAAGCGAGCGCTTTTGTAGGTTAGTGGTTACTAAAACCCTAAAGAAACCCTAAAAGAGCAATCGGCCATCTTGGTGTCAAGATGGGCCGTTCCATTCTTTTACTACGCTGTTAATCTAACCCTAAGCAACATTAAGGCCTAAAGACCCTACTCGGCCCAATCACTTGGAGGCCCGCTTGACACTCCATGGGATTGTATTGTGGTGTAGATGATTTGCTTGCCTCCTTCTTGGCCTTCAATATCCCTATGGATTCCATGTTGGCCTTGGACCATTCGTACAAGGCTTTGGTGGGATTCTTTAAAGAGCTTGGCTCGTGCACGTGTGACTGGGCCCCCTGGAACTCGGACCGGGTCATGGCGTGGGCCCTGATCCATGCACAAATCACAGATACGGTCCTCCATCAACTCTTTTCGAGACACGTGGTATATTTGAGCAAGGATCTAGCGAGGTGGTCCAACGCTTGGAATGCGGAACCTAGAATCAAACGGACAACACGATTTGATTATAGACGTTAGAACGATGACTCCACATAGGTGATTACTGTAATGGATTGGTTGTAGAACAATCTTGGAAGAGACGTGAGATGATTTGGATTGCGGAACCTAGAATCAAAGGGACGACACGATTTAATTATAGGCGGTAGAACGACTACTCCACATAGGTGATTACTCTAATGGATACACCTCGAACAACTCGTTTCGAGACACGTAGCACGTTTGCCCAAGAATCTAGCGAGATGGTCCAAAGCTTGGATTACGGAACCTAGAATCTAACGGACGACACGATTTGATTGTCGGCGGTAGAACAACGACTCCACAGAGGTAATTACTCTATTAGATAGGTCGTTAGAACCATCTACGACGAGACGCAAGATTGCTCACAACCCTTGCCAAGACAAGTAAAAAGGCTCGAATCTCTCTTAACAAGAAGAATCGAAATTAATCAAATTTTATTGATCCAACTTGTGTCCAAAACCATTACAAAGCGAGCGCTTTTGTAGGTTAGTGGTTACTAAAACCCTAAAGAAACCCTAAAAGAGCAATCGGCCATCTTGGTGTCAAGATGGGCCGTTCCATTCTTTTACTACGCTGTTAATCTAACCCTAAGCAACATTAAGGCCTAAAGACCCTACTCGGCCCAATCACTTGGAGGCCCGCTAGACACTCCATGGGATTGGATCGTGGTGTAGATGATTTGCTTGTCTCCTTCTTGGCCTTCAATATCCCTATGGACTCCATGTTGGTCTTGGACCATTCGAACAAGGCCTTGGAGGGATTCTTTGAAGAGTTTGGCTCGTGCACGTGTGACTGGGCCCAGTGGAGCTCGGACGGGGTCATGGCGTGGGCCCTTATCCATGCACAAATCACTGATACGGTCCTCGATCAACTCTTTTCGAGACACGTAGCATGTTTGCGGTAGGATCCAACGCTTTGATTGCGGAACCTAGAATAAAACGGACAACACGATTTGATTGTAGACGGTAGAACGACGACTCCACATAGGTAATTACTCTATTAGATAGCTCGATAGAACAATGTACGACGAGACGCAAGATTGCTCACAGCCCTTGCCAAGGCAAGTAAAAAGGCTCGAATCTCTCTTAACAAGATGAATCGAAATTAATCAAATTTATTGATCCAACTTGTGTCCAAAACCATTACAAAGCAAGCACTTTTGTAGGTTAGTGGTTACTAAAACCCTAAAGAAACCCTAAAAGAGCAATCGGCCATCTTGGTGTCAAGATGGGCCGTTCCATTCTTCTACTACGCTGTTAATCTAACCCTAAGCAACATTAAGGCCTAAAGACCCTACTCGGCCCAATCACTTGGAGGCCCGCTTGACACTCCATGGGATTGGATTGTGGTGTAGATGATTTGCTTGCCTCCTTCTTGGCCTTCAATATCCCTATGGATTCCATGTTGGCCTTGGACCATTCGTACAAGGCTTTGGTGGGATTCTTTGAAGAGCTTGGCTCATGCACGTGTGACTGGGCCCCCTGGAACTCGGACCGGGTCATGGCGTGGGCCCTGATTCATGCACAAATCACAGATACGTTCCTCCATCAACTCTTTTCGAGACACGTGGTATATTTGAGCAAGGATCTAGCGAGGTGGCCCAACACTTGGAATGCGGAACCTAGAATCAAACGGACAACACGATTTGATTATAGACGGTAGAACGACGACTCCACAGAGGTGATTGCTCTAATGGATAGGTCGTAGAACAATCTTGGAAGAGACGCGAGATAATTTGGATTGCGGAACCCAGAATCAAACGGACGACACGATTTAATTATAGGCGGTAGAACGACTACACCACATAGGTGATTACTCTAATGGATACACCTCGAACAGCTCGTTTCGAGACACGTAGCACGTTTGCCCAAGAATCTAGCGAGATGGTCCAAAGCTTGGATTGCGGAACCTAGAATCAAACGGACGACATGATTTGATTGTAGGCGGTAGAACGACGACTCCACAGAAGTAATTACTCAATTAGATAGGTCGGTAGAACCATCTACGACGAGACGCAAGATTGCTCACAACCCTTGCCAAGGCAAGTAAAAAGGCTCGAATCTCTCTTAACAAGAAGAATCGAAATTAATCAAATTTTATTGATCCAACTTGTGTCCAAAACCATTACAAAGCGAGCGCTTTTGTAGGTTAGTGGTTACTAAAACCCTAAAGAAACCCTAAAAGAGCAATCGGCCATCTTGGTGTCAAGATGGGCCGTTCCATTCTTTTACTACGCTGTTAATCTAACCCTAAGCAACATTAAGGCCTAAAGACCCTACTCGGCCCAATCACTTGGAGGCCCGCTAGACACTCCATGGGATTGGATCGTGGTGTAGATGATTTGCTTGTCTCCTTCTTGGCCTTCAATATCCCTATGGACTCCATGTTGGTCTTGGACCATTCGAACAAGGCCTTGGAGGGATTCTTTGAAGAGTTTGGCTCGTGCACGTGTGACTGGACCCAGTGGAGCTCGGACGGGGTCATGGCGTGGGCCCTTATCCATGTACAAATCACTGATACGGTCCTCGATCAACTCTTTTCGAGACACGTAGCATGTTTGCGGTAGGATCCAACGCTTTGATTGCGGAACCTAGAATCAAACGGACAACACGATTTGATTATAGACGGTAGAACGACGACTTCACAGAGGTGATTACTCCAATGGATAGGTCGTAGAACAATCTTGGAAGAGACGCGAGATGATTTGGATTGCGGAACCTAGAATCAAATGGACGACACGATTTAATTATAGGCGGTAGAACGACAACTCCACATAGGTGATTACTCTAATGGATACATCTCGAACAACTCGTTTCAAGACACGTAGCACGTTTGCCCAAGATTCTATCGAGATGGTCCAAAGCTTGGATTACGGAACCTAGAATCAAATGGACGACACGATTTTATTGTAGGCAGTACAACGACGACTCCACAGAGGTAATTACTCTATTAGATAGCTCAGTAGAACCATCAACGACGAGACGCAAGATTGCTCACAACCCTTGCCAAGGCAAGTAAAAAGGCTCGAATCTCTCTTAACAAGAAGAATCGAAATTAATCAAATTTTATTGATCCAACTTGTGTCCAAAACCATTACTCTATTAGAGCTTTTGTAGGTTAGTGGTTACTAAAACCCTAAAGAAACTCTAAAAGAGCAATCGGCCATCTTCGTGTCAAGATGGGCCGTTCCATTCTTCTATTACGCAGTTAATCTAACCCTAAGCAACATTGAGGCCTAAAGACCCTACTCGGCCCAATCACTTGGAGGCCCGCTAGACACTCCATGGGATTGGATCGTGGTGTAGATGATTTGCTTGTCTCCTTCTTGGCCTTCAATATCCCTATGGACTCTATGTTGGTCTTGGACCATTCGAACAAGGCCTTAGAGGGATTCTTTGAAAAGTTTGGCTCGTGCACGTGTGACTGGGCCCAATGGATCTCGGACGGGGTCATGGCGTGGGCCCTTATCCATGCACAAATCACTGATACGGTCCTCGATCAACTCTTTTCGAGACACGTAGCATGTTTGCGGTAGGATCCAACGCTTTGATTGCGGAACCTAGAATAAAACGGACAACACGATTTGATTGTAGACGGTAGAACGACGACTCCACATAGGTGATTACTCTAATGGATAGGTCGTAGAACAATCTTGGAAGAGACGCGAGATGATTTGGATTGCAGAACCTAGAATCAAACGGACGACACGATTTAATTATAGGCGGTAGAACGACTACACCACATAGGTGATTACTCTAATGGATACACCTCGAACAGCTCGTTCCGAGACACGTAGCACGTTTGCCCAAGAATCTAGCGAGATGGTCCAAAACTTGGATTACGGAACCTAGAATCAAACGGACGACACGATTTGATTGTAGGCGGTAGAACGACGACTCCACAGAGGTAATTACTCTATTAGATAGCTCGATAGAACCATGTACGACGAGACGCAAGACTGCTCACAGCCTTTGCCAAGGCAAGTAAAAAGGCTCGAATCTCGCTTAACAAGATGAATCGAAATTAATCAAATTTATTGACCCAACTTGTGTCCAAAACCATTACAAAGCAAGCACTTTTGTAGGTTAGTGGTTACTAAAACCCTAAAGAAACCCTAAAAGAGCTATCGGCCATCTTGGTGTCAAGATGGGCCGTTCCATTCTTCTACTACGCTGTTAATCTAACCCTAAGCAACATTAAGGCCTAAAGACCCTACCCGGCCCAATCACTTGGAGGCCCGCTTGACACTCCATGGGATTGGATTGTGGTGTAGATGATTTGCTTGCCTCCTTCTTGGCCTTGAATATCCCTATGGATTCCATGTTGGCCTTGGACCATTCGTACAAGGCTTTGGTGGGATTCTTTGAAGAGCTTGGCTCGTGCACGTGTGACTGGGCCCCCTGGAACTCGGACCGGGTCATGGCGTGGGCCCTGATCCACGCACAAATCACAGATACGGTCCTCCATCATCTCTTTTCGAGACACGTGGTATATTTGAGCAAGGATCTAGCGAGGTGGCCCAACGCTTGGAATGCAGAACCTAGAATCAAACGGACAACACGATTTGATTATAGACGGTAGAACGACGACTCCACAGAGGTGATTGCTCTAATGGATAGGTCGTAGAACAATCTTCGAAGAGACGCGAGATAATTTGGATTGCGGAACCCAGAATCAAACGGACGACACGATTTAATTATAGGCGGTAGAACGACTACACCACATAGGTGATTACTCTAATGGATACACCTCGAACAGCTCGTTTCGAGACACGTAGCACGTTTGCCCAAGAATCTAGCGAGATGGTCCAAAGCTTGGATTGCGGAACCTAGAATCAAACGGACGACATGATTTGATTGTAGGCGGTAGAACGACGACTCCACCGAAGTAATTACTCAATTAGATAGGTCGGTAGAACCATCTACGACGAGACTCAAGATTGCTCACAACCCTTGCCAAGGCAAGTAAAAAGGCTCGAATCTCTCTTAACAAGAAGAATCGAAATTAATCAAATTTTATTGATCCAACTTGTGTCCAAAACCATTACAAAGCGAGCGCTTTTGTAGGTTAGTGGTTACTAAAACCCTAAAGAAACCCTAAAAGAGCAATCGGCCATCTTGGTGTCAAGATGGGCCGTTCCATTCTTTTACTACGCTGTTAATCTAACCCTAAGCAACATTAAGGCCTAAAGACCCTACTCGGCCCAATCACTTGGAGGCCCGCTTGACACTCCATGGGATTGGATTGTGGTGTAGATGATTTGCTTGCCTCCTTCTTGGCCTTCAATATCCCTATGGATTCCATGTTGGCCTTGGACCATTCGTACAAGGCTTTGGTGGGATTCTTTGAAGAGCTTGGCTCGTGCACGTGTGACTGGGCCCCCTGGAACTCGGACCGGGTCATGGCGTGGGCCCTGATCCATACACAAATCACAGATACGGTCCGCCATCAACTCTTTTCGAGACACGTGGTATATTTGAGCAAGGATCAAGCGAGGTGGTCCAACGCTTGGAATGCGGAACCTAGAATCAAACAGACAACACGATTTGATTATAGACGGTAGAACGATGACTCCACATAGGTGATTACTGTAATGGATTGGTTGTAGAACAATCTTGGAAGAGACGTGAGATGATTTGGATTGCGGAACCTAGAATCAAAGGGACGACACGATTTAATTATAGGCGGTAGAACGACTACTCCACATAGGTGATTACTCTAATGGATACACCTCGAACAACTCGTTTCGAGACACGTAGCACGTTTCCCCAAGAATCTAGCGAGATGGTCCAAAGCTTGGATTGCGGAACCTAGAATCTAACGGACGACACGATTTGATTGTTGGCGGTAGAACGACGACTCCACAGAGGTAATTACTCTATTAGATAGGTCGTTAGAACCATCTACGACGAGACGCAAGATTGCTCACAACCCTTGCCAAGGCAAGTAAAAAGGCTCGAATCTCTCTTAACAAGAAGAATCGAAATTAATCAAATTTTATTGATCCAACTTGTGTCCAAAACCATTACAAAGCGAGCGCTTTTGTAGGTTAGTGGTTACTAAAACCCTAAAGAAACCCTAAAAGAGCAATCGGCCATCTTGGTGTCAAGATGGGCCGTTCCATTCTTTTACTACGCTGTTAATCTAACCCTAAGCAACATTAAGGCCTAAAGACCCTACTCGGCCCAATCACTTGGAGGCCCGCTAGACACTCCATGGGATTGGATCGTGGTGTAGATGATTTGCTTGTCTCCTTCTTGGCCTTCAATATCCCTATGGACTCCATGTTGGTCTTGGACCATTCGAACAAGGCCTTGGAGGGATTCTTTGAAGAGTTTGGCTCGTGCACGTGTGACTGGACCCAGTGGAGCTCGGACGGGGTCATGGCGTGGGCCCTTATCCATGTACAAATCACTGATACGGTCCTCGATCAACTCTTTTCGAGACACGTAGCATGTTTGCGGTAGGATCCAACGCTTTGATTGCGGAACCTAGAATCAAATGGACGACACGATTTAATTATAGGCGGTAGAACGACAACTCCACATAGGTGATTACTCTAATGGATACATCTCGAACAACTCGTTTCAAGACACGTAGCACGTTTGCCCAAGATTCTATCGAGATGGTCCAAAGCTTGGATTACGGAACCTAGAATCAAATGGACGACACGATTTTATTGTAGGCAGTAGAACGACGACTCCACAGAGGTAATTACTCTATTAGATAGCTCAGTAGAACCATCAACGACGAGACGCAAGATTGCTCACAACCCTTGCCAAGGCAAGTAAAAAGGCTCGAATCTCTCTTAACAAGAAGAATCGAAATTAATCAAATTTTATTGATCCAACTTGTGTCCAAAACCATTACTCTATTAGAGCTTTTGTAGGTTAGTGGTTACTAAAACCCTAAAGAAACTCTAAAAGAGCAATCGGCCATCTTCGTGTCAAGATGGGCCGTTCCATTCTTCTATTACGCAGTTAATCTAACCCTAAGCAACATTGAGGCCTAAAGACCCTACTCGGCCCAATCACTTGGAGGCCCGCTAGACACTCCATGGGATTGGATCGTGGTGTAGATGATTTGCTTGTCTCCTTCTTGGCCTTCAATATCCCTATGGACTCTATGTTGGTCTTGGACCATTCGAACAAGGCCTTAGAGGGATTCTTTGAAAAGTTTGGCTCGTGCACGTGTAACTGGGCCCAATGGATCTCGGACGGGGTCATGGCGTGGGCCCTTATCCATACACAAATCACTGATACGGTCCTCGATCAACTCTTTTCGAGACACGTAGCATGTTTGCGGTAGGATCCAACGCTTTGATTGCGGAACCTAGAATAAAACGGACAACACGATTTGATTGTAGACGGTAGAACGACGACTCCACATAGGTGATTACTCTAATGGATAGGTCGTAGAACAATCTTGGAAGAGACGCGAGATGATTTGGATTGCAGAACCTAGAATCAAACGGACGACACGATTTAATTATTGGCGGTAGAACGACTACACCACATAGGTGATTACTCTAATGGATACACCTCGAACAGCTCGTTCCGAGAAACGTAGCACGTTTGCCCAAGAATCTAGCGAGATGGTCCAAAACTTGGATTACGGAACCTAGAATCAAACGGACGACACGATTTGATTGTAGGCGGTAGAACGACGACTCCACAGAGGTAATTACTCTATTAGATAGCTCGATAGAACCATGTACGACGAGACGCAAGATTGCTCACAGCCTTTGCCAAGGCAAGTAAAAAGGCTCGAATCTCGCTTAACAAGATGAATCGAAATTAATCAAATTTATTGACCCAACTTGTGTCCAAAACCATTACAAAGCAAGCACTTTTGTAGGTTAGTGGTTACTAAAACCCTAAAGAAACCCTAAAAGAGCTATCGGCCATCTTGGTGTCAAGATGGGCCGTTCCATTCTTCTACTACGCTGTTAATCTAACCCTAAGCAACATTAAGGCCTAAAGACCCTACCCGGCCCAATCACTTGGAGGCCCGCTTGACACTCCATGGGATTGGATTGTGGTGTAGATGATTTGCTTGCCTCCTTCTTGGCCTTGAATATCCCTATGGATTCCATGTTGGCCTTGGACCATTCGTACAAGGCTTTGGTGGGATTCTTTGAAGAGCTTGGCTCGTGCACGTGTGACTGGGCCCCCTGGAACTCGGACCGGGTCATGGCGTGGGCCCTGATCCACGCACAAATCACAGATACGGTCCTCCATCATCTCTTTTCGAGACACGTGGTATATTTGAGCAAGGATCTAGCGAGGTGGCCCAACGCTTGGAATGCGGAACCTAGAATCAAACGGACAACACGATTTGATTATAGACGGTAGAACGACGACTCCACAGAGGTGATTGCTCTAATGGATAGGTCGTAGAACAATCTTCGAAGAGACGCGAGATAATTTGGATTGCGGAACCCAGAATCAAACGGACGACACGATTTAATTATAGGCGGTAGAACGACTACACCACATAGGTGATTACTCTAATGGATACACCTCGAACAGCTCGTTTCGAGACACGTAGCACGTTTGCCCAAGTATCTAGCGAGATGGTCCAAAGCTTGGATTGCGGAACCTAGAATCAAACGGACGACATGATTTGATTGTAGGCGGTAGAACGACGACTCCACCGAAGTAATTACTCAATTAGATAGGTCGGTAGAACCATCTACGACGAGACTCAAGATTGCTCACAACCCTTGCCAAGGCAAGTAAAAAGGCTCGAATCTCTCTTAACAAGAAGAATCGAAATTAATCAAATTTTATTGATCCAACTTGTGTCCAAAACCATTACAAAGCGAGCGCTTTTGTAGGTTAGTGGTTACTAAAACCCTAAAGAAACCCTAAAAGAGCAATCGGCCATCTTGGTGTCAAGATGGGCCGTTCCATTCTTTTACTACGCTGTTAATCTAACCCTAAGCAACATTAAGGCCTAAAGACCCTACTCGGCCCAATCACTTGGAGGCCCGCTTGACACTCCATGGGATTGGATTGTGGTGTAGATGATTTGCTTGCCTCCTTCTTGGCCTTCAATATCCCTATGGATTCCATGTTGGCCTTGGACCATTCGTACAAGGCTTTGGTGGGATTCTTTGAAGAGCTTGGCTCGTGCACGTGTGACTGGGCCCCCTGGAACTCGGACCGGGTCATGGCGTGGGCTCTGATCCATGCACAAATCACAGATACGGTCCGCCATCAACTCTTTTCGAGACACGTGGTATATTTGAGCAAGGATCTAGCGAGGTGGCCCAACACTTGGAATGCGGAACCTAGAATCAAACGGACAACACGATTTGATTATAGACGGTAGAACGACGACTCCACAGAGGTGATTGCTCTAATGGATAGGTCGTAGAACAATCTTGGAAGAGACGCGAGATAATTTGGATTGCGGAACCCAGAATCAAACGGACGACACGATTTAATTATAGGCGGTAGAACGACTACACCACATAGGTGATTACTCTAATGGATACACCTCGAACAGCTCGTTTCGAGACACGTAGCACGTTTGCCCAAGAATCTAGCGAGATGGTCCAAAGCTTGGATTGCGGAACCTAGAATCAAACGGACGACATGATTTGATTGTAGGCGGTAGAACGACGACTCCACAGAAGTAATTACTCAATTAGATAGGTCGGTAGAACCATCTACGACGAGACGCAAGATTGCTCACAACCCTTGCCAAGGCAAGTAAAAAGGCTCGAATCTCTCTTAACAAGAAGAATCGAAATTAATCAAATTTTATTGATCCAACTTGTGTCCAAAACCATTACAAAGCGAGCGCTTTTGTAGGTTAGTGGTTACTAAAACCCTAAAGAAACCCTAAAAGAGCAATCGGCCATCTTGGTGTCAAGATGGGCCGTTCCATTCTTTTACTACGCTGTTAATCTAACCCTAAGCAACATTAAGGCCTAAAGACCCTACTCGGCCCAATCACTTGGAGGCCCGCTAGACACTCCATGGGATTGGATCGTGGTGTAGATGATTTGCTTGTCTCCTTCTTGGCCTTCAATATCCCTATGGACTCCATGTTGGTCTTGGACCATTCGAACAAGGCCTTGGAGGGATTCTTTGAAGAGTTTGGCTCGTGCACGTGTGACTGGACCCAGTGGAGCTCGGACGGGGTCATGGCGTGGGCCCTTATCCATGTACAAATCACTGATACGGTCCTCGATCAACTCTTTTCGAGACACGTAGCATGTTTGCGGTAGGATCCAACGCTTTGATTGCGGAACCTAGAATCAAATGGACGACACGATTTAATTATAGGCGGTAGAACGACAACTCCACATAGGTGATTACTCTAATGGATACATCTCGAACAACTCGTTTCAAGACACGTAGCACGTTTGCCCAAGATTCTATCGAGATGGTCCAAAGCTTGGATTACGGAACCTAGAATCAAATGGACGACACGATTTTATTGTAGGCAGTAGAACGACGACTCCACAGAGGTAATTACTCTATTAGATAGCTCAGTAGAACCATCAACGACGAGACGCAAGATTGCTCACAACCCTTGCCAAGGCAAGTAAAAAGGCTCGAATCTCTCTTAACAAGAAGAATCGAAATTAATCAAATTTTATTGATCCAACTTGTGTTCAAAACCATTACTCTATTAGAGCTTTTGTAGGTTAGTGGTTACTAAAACCCTAAAGAAACTCTAAAAGAGCAATCGGCCATCTTCGTGTCAAGATGGGCCGTTCCATTCTTCTATTACGCAGTTAATCTAACCCTAAGCAACATTGAGGCCTAAAGACCCTACTCGGCCCAATCACTTGGAGGCCCGCTAGACACTCCATGGGATTGGATCGTGGTGTAGATGATTTGCTTGTCTCCTTCTTGGCCTTCAATATCCCTATGGACTCTATGTTGGTCTTGGACCATTCGAACAAGGCCTTAGAGGGATTCTTTGAAAAGTTTGGCTCGTGCACGTGTGACTGGGCCCAGTGGATCTCGGACGGGGTCATGGCGTGGGCCCTTATCCATGCACAAATCACTGATACGGTCCTCGATCAACTCTTTTCGAGACACGTAGCATGTTTGCGGTAGGATCCAACGCTTTGATTGCGGAACCTAGAATAAAACGGACAACACGATTTGATTGTAGACGGTAGAACGACGACTCCACATAGGTGATTACTCTAATGGATAGGTCGTAGAACAATCTTGGAAGAGACGCGAGATGATTTGGATTGCAGAACCTAGAATCAAACGGACGACACGATTTAATTATAGGCGGTAGAACGACTACACCACATAGGTGATTACTCTAATGGATACACCTCGAACAGCTCGTTCCGAGACACGTAGCACGTTTGCCCAAGAATCTAGCGAGATGGTCCAAAACTTGGATTACGGAACCTAGAATCAAACGGACGACACGATTTGATTGTAGGCGGTAGAACGACGACTCCACAGAGGTAATTACACTATTAGATAGCTCGATAGAACCATGTACGACGAGACGCAAGATTGCTCACAGCCTTTGCCAAGGCAAGTAAAAAGGCTCGAATCTCGCTTAACAAGATGAATCGAAATTAATCAAATTTATTGACCCAACTTGTGTCCAAAACCATTACAAAGCAAGCACTTTTGTAGGTTAGTGGTTACTAAAACCCTAAAGAAACCCTAAAAGAGCTATCGGCCATCTTGGTGTCAAGATGGGCCGTTCCATTCTTCTACTACGCTGTTAATCTAACCCTAAGCAACATTAAGGCCTAAAGACCCTACCCGGCCCAATCACTTGGAGGCCCGCTTGACACTCCATGGGATTGGATTGTGGTGTAGATGATTTGCTTGCCTCCTTCTTGGCCTTGAATATCCCTATGGATTCCATGTTGGCCTTGGACCATTCGTACAAGGCTTTGGTGGGATTCTTTGAAGAGCTTGGCTCGTGCACGTGTGACTGGGCCCCCTGGAACTCGGACCGGGTCATGGCGTGGGCCCTGATCCACGCACAAATCACAGATACGGTCCTCCATCATCTCTTTTCGAGACACGTGGTATATTTGAGCAAGGATCTAGCGAGGTGGCCCAACGCTTGGAATGCGGAACCTAGAATCAAACGGACAACACGATTTGATTATAGACGGTAGAACGACGACTCCACAGAGGTGATTGCTCTAATGGATAGGTCGTAGAACAATCTTCGAAGAGACGCGAGATAATTTGGATTGCGGAACCCAGAATCAAACGGACGACACGATTTAATTATAGGCGGTAGAACGACTACACCACATTGGTGATTACTCTAATGGATACACCTCGAACAGCTCGTTTCGAGACACGTAGCACGTTTGCCCAAGAATCTAGCGAGATGGTCGAAAGCTTGGATTGCGGAACCTAGAATCAAACGGACGACATGATTTGATTGTAGGCGGTAGAACGACGACTCCACCGAAGTAATTACTCAATTAGATAGGTCGGTAGAACCATCTACGACGAGACTCAAGATTGCTCACAACCCTTGCCAAGGCAAGTAAAAAGGCTCGAATCTCTCTTAACAAGAAGAATCGAAATTAATCAAATTTTATTGATCCAACTTGTGTCCAAAACCATTACAAAGCGAGCGCTTTTGTAGGTTAGTGGTTACTAAAACCCTAAAGAAACCCTAAAAGAGCAATCGGCCATCTTGGTGTCAAGATGGGCCGTTCCATTCTTTTACTACGCTGTTAATCTAACCCTAAGCAACATTAAGGCCTAAAGACCCTACTCGGCCCAATCACTTGGAGGCCCGCTTGACACTCCATGGGATTGGATTGTGGTGTAGATGATTTGCTTGCCTCCTTCTTGGCCTTCAATATCCCTATGGATTCCATGTTGGCCTTGGACCATTCGTACAAGGCTTTGGTGGGATTCTTTGAAGAGCTTGGCTCGTGCACGTGTGACTGGGCCCCCTGGAACTCGGACCGGGTCATGGCGTGGGCTCTGATCCATGCACAAATCACAGATACGGTCCGCCATCAACTCTTTTCGAGACACGTGGTATATTTGAGCAAGGATCTAGCGAGGTGGTCCAAAGCTTGGAATGTGGAACCTAGAATCAAACGGACAACACGATTTGATTATAGACGGTAGAACGATGACTCCACATAGGTGATTACTGTAATGGATTGGTTGTAGAACAATCTTGGAAGAGACGTGAGATGATTTGGATTGCGGAACCTAGAATCAAAGGGACCACACGATTTAATTATAGGCGGTAGAACGACTACTCCACATAGGTGATTACTATAATGGATACACCTCGAACAACTCGTTTCGAGACACGTAGCACGTTTGCCCAAGAATCTAGCGAGATGGTCCAAAGCTTGGATTGCGGAACCTAGAATCTAACGGACGACACGATTTGATTGTCGGCGGTAGAACGACGACTCCACAGAGGTAATTACTCTATTAGATAGGTCGTTAGAACCATCTACGACGAGACGCAAGATTGCTCACAACCCTTGCCAAGGCAAATAAAAAGGCTCGAATCTCTCTTAACAAGAAGAATCGAAATTAATCAAATTTTATTGATCCAACTTGTGTCCAAAACCATTACAAAGCGAGCGCTTTTGAAGGTTAGTGGTTACTAAAACCCTAATGAAACCCTAAAAGAGCAATCGGCCTTTTACTACGCTGTTAATCTAACCCTAAGCAACATTAAGGCCGAAAGACCCTACTCGGCCCAATCACTTGGAGGCCCGCTTGACACTCCATGGGATTGGATTGTGGTGTAGATGATTTGCTTGCCTCCTTGTTGGCCTTCAATATCCCTATGGATTCCATGTTGGCCTTGGACCATTCGTACAAGGCTTTGGTGGGATTCTTTGAAGAGCTTGGCTCGTGCACGTGTGACTGGGCCCCCTGGAACTCGGACCGGGTCATGGCGTGGGCCCTGATCCATGCACAAATCACAGATACGGTCCTCCATCTACTCTTTTCGAGACACGTGGTATATTTGAGCAAGGATCTAGCGAGGTGGTCCAACGCTTGGAATGCGGAACCTAGAATCAAACGGACAACACGATTTGATTATAGACGGTAGAACGACGACTCCACAGAGGTGATTGCTCTAATGGATAGGTCGTAGTACAATCTTGGAAGAGACGCGAGATAATTTGGATTGCGGAACCCAGAATCAAACGGACGACACGATTTAATTATAGGCGGTAGAACGACTACACCACATAGGTGATTACTCTAATGGATACACCTCGAACAGCTCGTTTCGAGACACGTAGTACGTTTGCCCAAGAATCTAGCGAGATGGTCCAAAGCTTGGATTGCGGAACCTAGAATCTAACGGACGACACGATTTGATTGTCGGCGGTAGAACGACGACTCCACAGAGGTAATTACTCTATTAGATAGGTCGTTAGTACCATCTACGACGAGACGCAAGATTGCTCACAACCCTTGCCAAGACAAGTAAAAAGGCTCGAATCTCTCTTAACAAGAAGAATCGAAATTAATCAAATTTTATTGATCCAACTTGTGTCCAAAACCATTACAAAGCGAGCGCTTTTGTAGGTTAGTGGTTACTAAAACCCTAAAGAAACCCTAAAAGAGCAATCGGCCATCTTGGTGTCAAGATGGGCCGTTCCATTCTTTTACTACGCTGTTAATCTAACCCTAAGCAACATTAAGGCCTAAAGACCCTACTCGGCCCAATCACTTGGAGGCCCGCTAGACACTCCATGGGATTGGATCGTGGTGTAGATGATTTGCTTGTCTCCTTCTTGGCCTTCAATATCCCTATGGATTCCATGTTGGCCTTGGACCATTCGTACAAGGCTTTGGTGGGATTCTTTGAAGAGCTTGGCTCGTGCACGTGTGACTGGACCCAGTGGAGCTCGGACGGGGTCATGGCGTGGGCCCTTATCCATGTACAAATCACTGATACGGTCCTCGATCAACTCTTTTCGAGACACGTAGCATGTTTGCGGTAGCATCCAACGCTTTGATTGCGGAACCTAGAATCAAACGGACAACACGATTTGATTATAGACGGTAGAACGACAACTTCACAGAGGTGATTACTCCAATGGATAGGTCGTAGAACAATCTTGGAAGTGACGCGAGATGATTTGGATTGCGGAACCTAGAATCAAATGGACGACACGATTTAATTATAGGCGGTAGAACGACAACTCCACATAGGTGATTACTCTAATGGATACATCTCGAACAACTCGTTTCGAGACACGTAGCACGTTTGCCCAAGATTCTATCGAGATGGTCCAAAGCTTGGATTACGGAACCTAGAATCAAATGGACGACACGATTTTATTGTAGGCAGTAGAACGACGACTCCACAGAGGTAATTACTCTATTAGATAGCTCAGTAGAACCATCTACGACGAGACGCAAGATTGCTCACAGCCCTTGCCAAGACAAGTAAAAAGGCTCGAATCTCTCTTAACAAGATGAATCGAAATTAATCAAATTTATTGACCCAACTTGTGTCCAAAACCATTACAAAGCAAGCACTTTTGTAGGTTAATGGTTACTAAAACCCTAAAGAAACCCTAAAAGAGCAATCGGCCATCTTGGTGTCAAGATGGGCCGTTCCATTCTTCTAATACGCTGTTAATCTAACCCTAAGCAACATTAAGGCCTAAAGACCCTACTCGGCCCAATCACTTGGAGGCCCGCTTGACACTCCATGGGATTGGATTGTGGTGTAGATGATTTGCTTGCCTCCTTCTTGGCCTTGAATATCCCTACGGATTCCATGTTGGCCTTGGACCATTCGTACAAGGCTTTGGTGGGATTCTTTTAAGACCTTGGCTCGTGCACGTGTGACTGGGCCCCCTGGAACTCGGACCGGGTCATGGCGTGGGCCCTGATCCATGCACAAATCACAGATACGGTCCTCCATCAACTCTTTTCGAGACACGTGGTATATTTGAGCAAGGATCTAGCGAGGTGGTCCAACGCTTGGAATGCGGAACCTAGAATCAAACGGACAACACGATTTGATTATAGACGGTAGAACGATGACTCCACATAGGTGATTACTGTAATGGATTGGTTGTAGAACAATCTTGGAAGAGACGTGAGATGATTTGGATTGCGGAACCTAGAATCAAAGGGACGACACGATTTAATTATAGGCGGTAGAACGACTACTCCACATAGGTGATTACTCTAATGGATACACCTCGAACAACTCGTTTCGAGACACGTAGCACGTTTGCCCAAGAATCTAGCGAGATGGTCCAAAGCTTGGATTGCGGAACCTAGAATCTAACGGACGACACGATTTGATTGTCGGCGGTAGAACGACGACTCCACAGAGGTAATTACTCTATTAGATAGGTCGTTAGAACCATCTACGACGAGACGCAAGATTGCTCACAACCCTTGCCAAGGCAAGTAAAAAGTCTCGAATCTCTCTTAACAAGAAGAATCGAAATTAATCAAATGTTATTGATCCAACTTGTGTCCAAAACCATTACAAAGCGAGCGTTTTGTAGGTTAGTGGTTACTAAAACCCTAAAGAAACCCTAAAAGAGCAATCGGCCATCTTGGTGTCAAGATGGGCCGTTCCATTCTTTTACTACGCTGTTAATCTAACCATAAGCAACATTAAGGCCTAAAGACCCTACTCGGCCCAATCACTTGGAGGCCCGCTTGACACTCCATGGGATTGGATTGTGGTGTAGATGATTTGCTTGCCTCCTTCTTGGCCTTCAATATCCCTATGGATTCCATGTTGGCCTTGGACCATTCGTACAAGGCTTTGGTGGGATTCTTTGAAGAGCTTGGCTCGTGCACGTGTGACTGGGCCCCCTGGAACTCGGACCGGGTCATGGCGTGGGCCCTGATCCATGCACAAATCACAGATACGATCCTCGATCAACTCTTTTCGAGACACGTGGTATATTTGAGCAAGGATCTAGCGAGGTGGTCCAACGCTTGGAATGCGGAACCTAGAATCAAACGGACAACACGATTTGATTATAGACGGTAGAACGACGACTCCACAGAGGTGATTACTCTGATGGATAGGTCGTAGAACAATCTTGGAAGAGACGCGAGATGATTTGGATTGCGGAACCTAGAATCAAACAGACGACACGATTTAATTATAGGCGGTAGAACGACTACTCCACATAGGTGATTACTCTAATGGATACACCTCGAACAACTCGTTTCAAGACACGTAGCACGTTTGCCCAAGATTCTAGCGAGATGGTCCAAAGCTTGGATTGCGGAACCTAGAATCAAACGGACGACACGATTTTATTGTAGGCGGTAGAACGACGACTCCACAGAGGTAATTACTCTATTAGATAGCTCGGTAGAACCATCTACGACGAGACGCAAGATTGCTCACAACCCTTGCCAAGGCAAGTAAAAAGGCTCGAATCTCTCTTAACAAGAAGAATCGAAATTAATCAAATTTTATTGATCCAATTTGTGTCCCAAACCATTACAAAGCAAGCGCTTTTGTAGGTTAGTGGTTACTAAAACCCTAAAGAAACCCTAAAAGAGCAATCGGCCATCTTGGTGTCAAGATGCGCCGTTCCATTCTTCTACTACGCTGTTAATCTAACCCTAAGCAACATTAAGGCCTAAAGACCCTACTCGGCCCAATCACTTGGAGGCCCGCTTGACACTCCATGGGATTGGATTGTGGTGTAGATGATTTGCTTGCCTCCTTCTTGGCCTTCAATATCCCTATGGATTCCATGTTGGCCTTGGACCATTCGTACAAGGCTTTGGTGGGATTCTTTGAAGAGCTTGGCTCGTGCACGTGTGACTGGGCCCCCTGGAACTCGGACCGGGTCATGGCGTGGGCCCTGATCCATGCACAAATCACAGATACGGTCCTCGATCAACTCTTTTCGAGACACGTGGTATATTTGAGCAAGGATCTAGCGAGGTGGTCCAACGCTTGGAATGCGGAACCTAGAATCAAACGGACAACACGATTTGATTATAGACGGTAGAACGACGACTCCACAGAGGTGATTACTCTAATGGATAGGTCGTAGAACAATCTTGGAAGAGACGCGAGTTGATTTGGATTGCGGAACCTAGAATCAAACAGACGACACGATTCAATTATAGGCGGTAGAACGACTACTCCACATAGGTGATTACTCTAATGGATACACCTCGAACAACTCGTTTCGAGACACGTAGCACGTTTGCCCAAGAATCTAGCGAGATGGTCCAATGCTTGGATTGCGGAACCTAGAATCTAACGGACGACACGATTTGATTGTCGGCGGTAGAACGACGACTCCACAGAGGTAATTACTCTATTAGATAGGTCATTAGAACCATCTACGACGAGACGCAAGATTGCTCACAACCCTTGCCAAGGCAAGTAAAAAGGCTCGAATCTCTCTTAACAAGAAGAATCGAAATTAATCAAATTTTATTGATCCAACTTGTGTCCAAAACCATTACAAAGCGAGCGCTTTTGTAGGTTAGTGGTTACTAAAACCCTAAAGAAACTCTAAAAGAGCAATCGGCCATCTTCGTGTCAAGATGGGCCGTTCCATTCTTCTACTAAGCAGTTAATCTAACCCTAAGCAACATTAAGGCCTAAAGACCCTACTCGGCCTAATCACTTGGAGGCTCGCTAGACACTCCATGGGATTGGATCGTGGTGTAGATGATTTGCTTGTCTCCTTCTTGGCCTTCAATATCCCCATGGACTCCATGTTGGTCTTGGACCATTCGAACAAGGCCTTGGAGGGATTCTTTGAAGAGTTTGGCTCGTGCACATGTGACTGGGCCCAGTGGAGCTCGGACGGGGTCATGGCGTGGGCCCTTATCCATGCACAAATCACTGATACGGTCCTCGATCAACTCTTTTCGAGACACGTAGCATGTTTGCGGTAAGATCCAACGCTTTGATTGCGGAACCTAGAATAAAACGGACAACACGATTTGATTATAGACGGTAGAACGACGACTCCACAGAGGTGATTACTCTAATGGATAGGTCGTAGAACAATCTTGGAAGAGACGGGAGATGATTTGGATTGCAGAACCTAGAATCAAACGGACGACACGATTTAATTATAGGCGGTAGAACGACTACTCCACATAGGTGATTACTCTAATGGATACACCTCGAACAGCTCGTTTCGAGACACGTAGCACGTTTGCCCAAGAATCTAGCGAGATGGTCCAAAGCTTGGATTGCGGAACCTAGAATCAAACGGACGACACGATTTGATTGTAGGCGGTAGAACGACGACTCCACAGAGGTAATTACTCTATTAGATAGCTCGATAGAACCATCTACGACGAGACGCAAGAATGCTCACAACCCTTGCCAAGGCAAGTAAAAAGGCTCGAATCTCTCTTAACAAGAAGAATCGAAATTAATCAAATTTTATTGATCCAACTTGTGTCCAAAACCATTACAAAGCAAGCGCTTTTGTAGGTTAGTGGTTACTAAAACCCTAAAGAAACCCTAAAAGAGCAATCGGCCATCTTGGTGTCAAGATGGGCCGTTCCATTCTTCTACTACGCTGTTAATCTAACCCTAAGCAACATTAAGGCCTAAAGACTCTACTCGGCCCAATCACTTGGAGGCCCGCTTGACACTCCATGGGATTGTGATGTGTTCATGAACCAGGGCCCAGTCCAAGTCCCATTGGGCCCAGTCACACTTGCACGGGCCAAGCTCTTTAAAGAATCCCTCCAAGCCCTTGTTCGAGTTGTCCACGATCAACATGGAGGCTATAGAGATATTGAAGGCTTGGAAAGGGTCAATCAAGCAACTTACACTTTGGTCCAAGCCCAGGAAGACTCCAGTGGGCCTCCTTACGAATCGGCCGAGTAGGGCCTTAGTCGTTATTTTCTATTTAGTTGGACTAGTTGTTCCATAGAAAGGCATGGGCCGGCCCACCTTGATGACAAGGTAGCCGACCTCCCCTTTAGGTTTCTTTAGGGTTTTGTTGTTTCATTAAGCCTATAAATAGGCTAGCCTTGTAAGGTTAGAAAGTTAGTTTTTGATGAATAAAATTCTTAGTGCATTCGTTTTCTTTCATAGAGAATTCGAGCCTTACAACTTGCTTGGCAAGGGTTATTGAGCAATCTCGCGTCCTGTCCTTGATTGTTCATCCGACCTATTCCCCTGGAGTATTCACCTTCATCGGAGTGTCGTCTACCACCTTCAATCAAATCGAGTTGTCCGTTTGATTATAGGTTCCGCAATCCAAGCGTTGGACATCCCCGCTAGATCCTTGGGCAAACGTGCTACGTGTCTCGACCGTGGATCGAGGAGCGTATCAGTTGGTATCAGAGCTTTGGTGGAGGTATCTTCCGTTATATCCGTAGTTGTGTCTTAGTTTCGTTATTTCCGCTGCCTTGTGTTTTAAAAAAAAAAAAACTGTTCGTTTGCTTTGTTGCTTTGTTTTGCCGTTTTCCTTAGTTTGTTGTCTAGAAATTCTGGTCGTTGCTTTTATTGATTGAGTTCGTATCCATATCTGTTCGTTGGTGTCTTCAAGTCCGTCCATTGCTGCTTTGTTAGTCAAAAAAAAAAACAAACAAAATCTGTTTGCATCACTTGTCAAAAAAAAAAAAATTCCTGTCCGCTAGTCCTTGTCCTTTTGTCGCACAAATTTCTGGACAGTTGTCAGTTATTACTGCTAGTTCCAATCTGCCCAGATTTCATACCTTTGTGGCATCCATTCTGCCCAGCAATTAGCCATAGCCGAATCTGCACAAAAAAAAAAAAAAAAAGGAAGCAAGTTGCGGCTAGGGTTTCCCAAGTTGCGACTAGGGTTTGGTCTTTGTTTGTTTTTGTTCATATCTGTCCTAGTGTTACGTGTTCCATCCAAGTTGTTTAATTAGTTTCTCAACTGATTTGGAGTTAAACTTGTTGGTGTTGGAATCTTGAAGGGAACTACACGCATCTAGGGATTCTTGACTTTCTTGAAATTAAATCTTGAAGTTCATGAACGTTCTTGATAAATCTTGGAGTTTTGGGATTGTTGAGTGTTGCGAGTTGTGGGGCTGATCTTAGTTCTGGGATTTTTTCCTCATTCGGCCAAGAACTTGTGTTGTCTTTAAGTCAAAAAAAAAAAAAGAGAAGAGAAAAAAAAGACATTCGAACAACAAGGAACAAAGAGGGAAGCCATATTATTGTTGTCAAATCTGTTTTGATATTTCTTGTTCTAACCCAAACCAGAAAATTACAGCAAGGGAAGAGAAAAAAAAAATTTTCAAAAGTTTTGGCCAACCTCTTCTTGAAATTCTTGACCACTTTGAGCCTTGATTACTTGAACAACTCTTTTTTGAGGTTCTTGATCATCTTGAGCCTTAAAGACTTGCACTTCCCTTCGAATAAAGAGTTTCTTGTAAGATCTTGCATCCATACATGGCTTTCTTGGTTGAGGAGTGAATTTCTTGGGAGATTCTTGAGTAACATCACTCGCATGCCCTTGGGAGTCCATTGGAGCCGAATTTCTGGAGTAACAAGAACCGAATCTGTCTTGTTGGAGAGAGGGCCGAATTTCTTGTTCTTGGAGTAGAGAGAGAGCTGAATTGTTTGGGGTAAATTGCGGCTGTGAAGAGGGAGTTTTATAGGCAGTATAACCGACTTAAGGAAGGTCTCCAAGGAGGGAAAGAATTCTGGAAATTTCGGTTGAGGGGGGGAACAAATCTGTTTAGGAGTCCCACCTCTTACTTGTTTTCCAAATTAGTTAGGAGACTAAGTAATAAACTTGGATAACTCTTGGACACCTCCTATATTTTCTCCTCCATTTTAGGACACACTCCTATATTCTCTCATCCACTTTAGGAAACCACTCCTACATCTTAGGATTCTTAGAGTTTCCTTTCTTGGCAATACTTTCCAAATCTGTCCACCGCCCTCAAGCTATCACAAACCGTCCTTTTCTTCATAAAATCCCACCTAGTTGTGTCCTTTACTCTTGTTCACTCTTGTGGGGAAACGTCGGTGGCAATTATTGGACTCGAGCAACATTTCTCAACTACCTAATCCAACAGGTAAAGGTACTTGGTAAGTCTAATAGAGTGAATTGAGCACTACACACGAGCGCGAGAGATACACTAAGGGAGCGAAGTGAGGTTACACTTGCACTTCTTTGCTTGTTCCTAATCTTTTTGCAGGGCTACAAGAAAGACATGGAGCAACACCAAGCAACCACCGATCCCTCCTTATTATTCGCCGCGATGAAGAATGAGCTCAGGCGAATCAGTGAGCAACAAATGGAGACATTACACACTCGTTTTGACGAGTTGTCCAGGAGCCTTACACGGGGCTCTCGTTCTAGGTCCCATAACCGGAGTAACCACAGCACCAAAGAGGCAAATGGTGAGGACTACTCCGCTAGTAAGGATGAGGGGAGACCCGAGAGGCCTACACGGGATACGCCCAAAAACGAAATCAAGGGGCTTAAGATTCAAGTTCCCGCATTCAAAGGCAAAAGTGACCCTGAGGCTTACTTGGAGTGGGAAGGCCGCATCGAGATGGTCTTCGACTGCTACGACTACAGCGAGGAGCAAACGGTTAAAGTTGCCACCGTGGAGTTCACCGACTACGCACTAGTCTGGTGGGACCAAGTGCGGACCAATAGGAGGAGGATGGGAGAACCACGTGTCCGGACTTGGCGAGAACTCAAGGCACTGATGCACAAGCGATTTGTTCCTAGCTACTACAATCGCGATCTCCACTCTAAACTTCAAACTCTCACTCAAGGCAACATGAGTGTGGAAGACTACTACAAAGAGATCGAGATGGCCATGATGAGGGCCAACATTCAAGAAGACAATGAAGCCACGATGGCTAGGTTTCTGAGAGGTCTTAATCCTGACCTCCAAGAAGCCTTGGAGCTTCAACATTACTTGGACATGCACGACCTTCTAGAACTCGCCATTAAGGCCGAACGGGGGAAGAAACTAAGACGAGGAGCACGTCCTTTCCAATCTTCTACCACTACTTCATGGAGGGGCAACCAACCACGAAGGGCGACCCACGAAGTTGGAAGTGCGACGATACCAACCTCTTCTAACCGATTCCAAGGTAACACCTCTAACCGCAATTCCTTTTCTACCCCTAACAAGGGTTCCGATACATCCAGGTCCACCTCAAAGGCACCGCATGAGACTCCTAAGACTCGGAGTAGGGACATCAAGTGCTTCAAGTGCCAAGGGTTTGTACATATTCAATCTCAGTGCCCGAACCAACGGGTCATGCTCATCACTCACAACGGCGAAATCGTGTCGGATGATGACGAATGTGAGGACATGCCCGAACTGGTATAAGACGACTGCCTGGAAGAAGAGCCAGCTGGGGAGGCTTGCTCGCCTACACGAGGAGAAGTAGGTTGCTTGGTAGCACGACGAGTGCTAACCGCCCGCGTCAAGGAGGACGAGCAGCTACAACGCGAAAACCTATTCTACACCCGCTGTAAGGTAGGCGACAAAGTGTGTAGTCTCATCATCGACGGTGGGAGTTGCACGAACGTGGCCAGTTTGCTCATGGTTGAAAGTCTAGGACTCCCCACTACCAGGCATCCAAATCCTTACCGCCTCCAATGGCTAAGTGAGGATGGTGAAGTACGAGTCTTCAAACAAGTACGCATTCCCTTTTCCATTGGTACTTACACTGATGAAATCGTGTGCGACGTAGTGCCAATGCATGCTACGCATATCATTTTGGGAAGGCCCTGGCAATTTGACAAACACGTCACATTCGATGGAAGAGCAAATAAGTACACACTTTTGCACGATGGCAAACGTAAGGTCCTTACACCTCTCACTCCTGCACAAGTTTATGAGGACCAACTACTTTTGCAAAGGGAGTGTGAACAAGACTGTCAAAGGAGGAAACTCAAGGCGGTCGACCCTGGTAAAAGCTCCACGTCTACAAGTGAGCCATCAACCAAGGGTCAAGGGAGCACGCCTAGGGGTATACGTGACAGAACACCTGCCACACCTCCCACTAGGAAGCACAACATGATTATTAAGGCTAAAGATGTTAGAAAAGTGGTGAACTCTAATCAGCCTATACTTCTCATGATTTGCAAGCATGTGCTCTTGGATGTTGCTGAGCTCGACAAGGCGTTGCCTGCAAGCATAGTTGCTCTTTTGCAGGAATTTGAGGATGTTTTCCCTGACGAGGTCCCTGATGGCTTACCACCCATTCGGGGAATTGAACACCAAATCGACCTCGTTCCTGGAGCACCATTGCCCAACAAACCTGCTTACCGCATGGGTCCTGAGGAGACCAAGGAGCTTCAAAGGCAAGTTGATGGCCTCTTAGGTAAGGGTTGGGTAAAGGAAAGTCTAAGTCCCTGCGCTGTGCCTGTGGTCCTTGTCCCCAAAAAGGATGGCACTTGGCGCATGTGCACTGACTGCCGGGCTGTAAATGCTATCACTGTCAAATATCGGCATCCCATTCCTAGACTTTATGATATGTTGGATGAACTCGATGGTGCTATTATTTTCACCAAAATTGACTTGAGGAGTGGCTATCATCAAATTAGGATGAAGGAAGGCGATGAATGGAAGACAGCCTTCAAAACCAAACATGGTCTCTATGAGTGGTTAGTTATGCCTTTTGGCTTGACTAATGCTCCTAGCACCTTCATGCGCCTAATGAACCATGTTTTGAGACGTTTTATTGGTAAATTTGTCATTGTTTACTTTGATGACATTCTGATCTATAGTCGTAGTGAGCATGAGCACTTGGAGCATGTAAGATTAGTTCTCGAGGCACTTCGACAGGCGCGTCTATACGCTAACCTCAAAAAGTGCACCTTTTGTACTAACGAGCTTGTGTTTCTAGGCTATGTCGTGAGTTCGCAGGGCATCAAGGTGGACAAATCCAAGATTGAGGCCATCGAGCAATGGCCAACTCCTACATCCGTTCCTGACGTGCGCAGCTTTCTTGGATTGGCGGGCTTTTATCGGCGATTTGTCAAAAACTTTAGCACTATTGCCGCCCCATTGACCGCCGTGACAAAGAAGGATGACAAGTTCTACTGGGGGGAATCCCAAGAACAAGCGTTCCTCGCCCTTAAGGACACACTCACCCATGCACCTGTGTTAGCATTACCAAACTTTAACAAGACCTTTGAAATTGACTGTGATGCTTCTGGTGTAGGTATTGGAGCAGTCCTCATGCAAGACAAGAGGCCGTGTGCCTTCTTTAGCGAGAAATTGGGAGGAGCTGCACTGAACTACCCTACGACAAGGAGTTGTACGCCTTAGTAAGGGCCTTGGAGACCTGGCAACACTACCTTCGGCCTCGGGAGTTCGTGATACATACTGATCACGAGTCGTTGAAGTACCTCAAAGGCCAACCCAAGCTAAGCAAGAGACATGCCAAGTGGGTAAGCTTCATTGACACTTTCTCCTATGTGATTAAATACAAGACTGGCAAGACGAATGTGGTAGCTGATGCCTTGTCACGTAGACATTCCTTGCTTGCCTGTCTTGATGCCAAATTGCTTGGGTTCGAAATGGTTAAAGACCTCTACACTAATGATCATGACTTTGGTGATATCTATGCTGTGTGTGTTAAGAATCCGCAGGGAAAGTACTTTTTGCATGATGGATTTCTATTCCATGTAGATAAATTGTGTGTGCCTAACTCCTCCATTCGTGATCTTTTGATTCGAGAGGCACATAGTGGCGGACTCATGGGCCACTTTGGCATTGCCAAGACTCTGGCTATATTACAAGAGCACTTTTACTGGCCCCATATGCGTAGGGATGTTGAACGCATGGCTGGTAGGTGTGCTACTTGTCACAAGGCAAAGTCCAAAACAAATCCATATGGCTTGTATACCCCATTACTTATCCCTCACCATCCCTGGGTTAACTTGTCTATGGACTTTGTTCTAGGTTTGCCTAGATCGCCAAGGGGTAATGATTCCATATTTGTGGTGGTTGATAGGTTTTCTAAGATGGCTCATTTTATTCCCTGTTACAAAACTGACGATGCATCTCATATTGCTACTCTATTCTTTAAGGAAATTGTCCGTCTGCATGGTATGCCTAGGACCATTGTTAGTGATAGGGATGTGAAATTTCTGAGTTATTTTTGGAAGACCCTGTGGTCTAAAATTGGCACTAGGTTACTATTCTCCACCACCAGTCATCCACAAAGCGATGGACAAACTGAAGTTGTCAATCGCACACTTGGCACACTACTTCGGGCATTGATTAAAAAGAATCTTAAGACTTGGGAAGAGTGTTTGCCTCATGTTGAATTCGCCTACAATCGAGTTGTTCACAGTGCTACACACTACTCACCTTTTGAGATTGTTTATGGCTTTAACCCGCTGACCCCTCTTGATTTAGTACCCTTACCTTCCTCTGAGCACACAAGCTTAGATGGGAAAAAGAAGGCCGATTTTGTGCGCAGGTTACATGAAGCCGTTCGAGAGAACATTGAAAGGCATACTCAGCAATACACCCAGCAGGCTAACAAGCACCGCCGCAAAATGATTTTCGAGCCTGGTGATTGGGTTTGGTTACACTTACGCAAAGAGAGGTTCCCCAAGCAGAGACAAAGCAAATTATCCCCCAGAGGGGATGGACCTTTTCGTGTGCTCCAACGGGTTAACGACAACGCATACAAATTGGAGCTACCTGGGGAGTACAATGTTAGCGCGACCTTCAATGTCGCGGACTTGAGCCCGTTTCTTGGTGAGGAGGATCCAGATTTGAGGGCAAATCCTTCTCAAGAGGAGGGGACTGATGTGTGCATGAACCAGGGTCCAGTCCAAGTCCCATTGGGCCCAGTCACACGTGCACGGGCCAAGCTCTTCAAAGAATCCCTCCAAGCCCTTGTTCGAGTTGTCCACGATCAACATGGAGGCTATAGAGATATTGAAGGCTTGGAAAGGGTCAATCAAGCAACTTACACTTTGGTCCAAGCCCAGGAAGACTCCAGTGGGCCTCCTTACGAATCGGCCGAGTAGGGCCTTAGTCGTTATTTTCTATTTAGTTGGACTAGTTGTTCCATAGAAAGGCATGGGCCGGCCCACCTTGATAACAAGGTAGCCGACCTCCCCTTTAGGTTTCTTTAGGGTTTTGTTGTTTCATTAAGCCTATAAATAGGCTAGCCTTGTAAGGTTAGAAAGTTAGTTTTTGATGAATAAAATTCTTAGTTCATTCGTTTTCTTTCATAGAGAATTCGAGCCTTACAACTTGCTTGGCAAGGGTTATTAAGCAATCTCGCGTACTGTCCTTGATTGTTCATCCGACCTATTCCCCTGGAGTTTTCACCTTCATCGGAGTGTCGTCTACCACCTTCAATCAAATTGAGTTGTCCGTTTGATGATAGGTTCCGCAATCCAAGCGTTGGACATCCCTGCTAGATCCTTGGGCAAACGTGCTACGTGTCTCGACCGTGGATCGAGGAGCGTATCAGATTGGATTGTGGTGTAGATGATTTGCTTGCCTCCTTCTTGGCCTTCAATATCCCTACGGATTCCATGTTGGCCTTGGACCATTCGAACAAGGCTTTGGTGGGATTCTTTGAAGAGCTTGGCTCGTGCACGTGTGACTGGGCCCCCTGGAACTCGGACCGGGTCATGGCGTGGGCCCTGATCCATGCACAAATCACAGATACGGTCCTCGATCAACTCTTTTCGAGACACGTGGTATATTTGAGCAAGGATCTAGCGAGGTGGTCCAACGCTTGGAATGCGGAACCTAGAATCAAACGGACAACACGATTTGATTATAGACGGTAGAACGATGACTCCATAGAGGTGATTACTGTAATGGATAGGTCGTAGAACAATCTTGGAAGAGACGCGAGATGATTTGGATTGCGGAACCTAGAATCAAACGGACGACACGATTTAATTATAGGCAGTAGAACGACTACTCCACATAGGTGATGACTCTAATGGATACACCTCGAACAACTCGTTTCGAGACACGTAGCACGTTTGCCCAAGAATCTAGCGAGATAGTCCAAAGCTTGGATTGCAGAACCTAGAATCAAACGGACGACCCGATTTGATTGTAGGCGGTAGAACGACGACTCCACCGAGATAATTACTCTATTAGATAGGTCGGTAGAACCATCTACGACGAGACGCAAGATTGCTCACAACCCTTGCCAAGGCAAGTAAAAAGGCTCGAATCTCTGTTAACAAGAAGAATCGAAATTAATCAAACTTTATAGATCGAACTTGTGCCCAAAACCCTGATAAAGCAAGCCCTTTTATAAGCTAGAGGTTACTAAAACCCTAAGGAAACCCTAAAAGATTAGTCGGCCATCTTGGAGTCAAGATGGGCCGTTCCATTCTTCTACTACGCAGTTAATCTAACCCTAAGCAACATTAAGGCCTAAGGACCCTACTCGGCCCAATCACTTGGAGGCCCGCTTCACACTCCATGGGATTGGATCGTGGTGTAGATGATTTGCTTGTCTCCTTCTTGGCCTTCAATATCCCTATGGACTCCATGTTGGTCTTGGACCATTCGAACAAGGCCTTGGAGGGATTATTTGAAGAGCTTGGCTCGTGCACGTGTGACTGGGCCCAGTGGAGCTCGGACGGGGTCATGGCGTGGGCCCTTATCCATGCACAAATCACTGATACGGTCATCGATCAACTCTTTTCGAGACACGCAGCATGTTTGCGGTACGATCCAACGCTTTGATTGCGGAACCTAGAATCAAACGGACAACACGATTTGATTATAGACGGTAGAACGACGACTTCACAGAGGTGATTACTGTAATGGATAGGTCGTAGAACAATCTTGGAAGAGACGCGAGATGATTTGGATTGCGGAACCTAGAATCAAACGGACGACACGATTTAATTATAGGCGGTAGAACGACTACTCCACATAGGTGATTACTCTAATGGATACACCTCGAACAACTCGTTTCGAGACACGTAGCACGTTTGCCCAAGATTCTAACGAGATGGTCCAAAGCTTGAATTGCGGAACCTAGAATCAAACGGACGACACGATTTTATTGTAGGCGGTAGAACGACGACTCCACAGAGGTAATTACTCTATTAGATAGGTCGGTAGAACCATCTTCGACGAGACGCAAGATTGCTCACAACCCTTGCCAAGGCAAGTAAAAAGGCTCGAATCTCTCTTAACAAGAAGAATCGAAATTAATCAAATTTTATTGATCCAACTTGTGTCCAAAACCATTACAAAGCAAGCGCTTTTGTAGGTTAGTGGTTACTAAAACCCTAAAGAAACTCTAAAAGAGCAATCGGCCATCTTCGTGTCAAGATGGGCCGTTCCATTCTTCTACTACGCAGTTAATCTAACCCTAAGCAACATTAAGGCCTAAAGACCCTACTCGGCCCAATCACTTGGAGGCCCGCTTGACACTCCAAGGGATTGGATCGTGGTGTAGATGATTTGCTTGTCTCCTTCTTGGCCTTCAATATCCCTATGGACTCTATGTTGGTCTTGGACCATTCGAAGAAGGCCCTGGAGGGATTCTTTGCAGAGCTTGGCTCGTGCACGTGTGACTGGGTCCAGTGGAGCTCAGACGGGGTCATGGCGTGGGCCCTTACCCATGCACAAATCACTGATACGGTCATCGATCAAGTATTTTCGAGACACGTAGCATGTTTGCGGTAGGATCCAACGCTTTGATTGCGGAACCTAGAATTAGAGCTGTAAACGAACCGAAACGAACCGAGTATCTCATGTTTGAGCTCTGTTCGTTAAGCGATTCGAACTCTGTTCGTGTTCGTTCGTTAACTTTCGAACTCTAAATCTGTGTTCGTGTTCGGCTCGTTAAGTAAAGTTCGTGTTCGTGTTCGTGTTCGGCTCGTTTAACATAAACGCCGTTCGCGAACACGCTCGAAAAGTTCGAATCCAGATTATTCTAGGCCTTAAATATGCCACACAAATCATTAATCATCCTAAAAAATAATTCAAATACTAAATGACTAAATTCCATTATTCAATAACTGCATAACCAACATTAACATAAAAACAACAAATAAAACAAAGTAATTTGTCCTTCAAATATAAAAATTCAGCCATAAGACAAGTACAAATTTTCGGCAGCAGCCAATGGGGAAGGAAAACAAAAGTAAGGTTGGAAAGGGAAGGGGAAAGTTTTAGAATTTCTTATGAGTAACCCTAAAATTTGTCAAATGACAATTATGTCCTTGTTCGCGAACGCTCGTTAAAATTTTTAGAACATGTTCGTGTTCGTTCGATTATTAAACGAACAGAAAAATTCGTTCGTGTTCGTTCGTTTAAGGCTTTCGAACGAGCCTTTAATGAACACGAACGAGTCGAAACGAACCGAGCTAACGAACAGCTCGGTTCGTTTAACAGCTCTACCTAGAATCAAACGGACAACACGATTTGATTTTAGACGGTAGAACGACGACTCCACAGAGGTGATTACTCTAATGGATAGGTCGTAGAACAATCTTGGAAGAGACGCGAGATGATTTGGATTGCAGAATCTAGAATCAAACGGACGACACGATTTAATTATAGGCGGTAGAACGACTACTCCACATAGGTGATTACTCTAATGGATACACCTCGAACAGCTCGTTTCGAGACACGTAGCACGTTTGCCCAAGAATCTAGCGAGATGATCCAAAGCTTGGATTGCGGAACCTAGAATCAAACGGACGACACGATTTGATTGTAGGCGGTAGAACGACGACTCCACAGAGGTAATTACTCTATTAGATAGATCGATAGAACCATCTACGACGAGACGCAAGATTGCTCACAACCCTTGCCAAGGCAAGTAAAAAGGCTCGAATCTCTCTTAACAAGAAGAATCGAAATTAATCAAATTTTATTGATCCAACTTGTGTCCAAAACCATTACAAAGCAAGCGCTTTTGTAGGTTAGTGGTTACTAAAACCCTAAAGAAACCCTAAAGGAGCAATCGGCCATCTTGGGCCGTTCCATTCTTCTACTACGCTGTTAATCTAACCCTAAGCAACATTAAGGCCTAAAGACCCTACTCGGCCCAATCACTTGGAGGCCCGCTTGACACTCCATGGGATTGGATTGTGGTGTAGATGATTTGCTTGCCTCCTTCTTGGCCTTCAATATCCCTATGGACTCCATGTTGGCCTTGGACCATTCGAACAAGGCTTTGGTGGGATTCTTTGAAGAGCTTGGCTTGTGCACGTGTGACTGGGCCCCCTGGAACTCTGACCGGGTCATGGCGTGGGCCCTGATCCATGCACAAATCACAGATACGGTCCTCGATCAACTCTTTTCGAGACACGTGGCATATTTGAGCAAGGATCTAGCGAGGTGGTCCAACACTTGGAATGTGGAACCTAGAATCAAACGGACAACACGATTTGATTATAGACGGTAGATTTTGACTGGAATTGGTTTGGATTTTGAAGTTGGTGTCTTCTTATGAATTGAAGCTGGATGTCTTAGCTAACATATGCCTTTGGAATTTCGGCATTTGGACTTGTATGGACTGAGATATACCGATTACAGTTTTCTACGTTTTGCAAACCTGTTTTGGTAATTCTGGGTTAGTATTTGGCACATTTGACCTAGTTGTACTAGGAACTGGACTGAGTGACCTTCTACAATGTTGTAGCTCTGTTTCTTGGCTTCGAAACGGTGGGTCTTACACCCCCAACCGATAATTGTAGTGAGAGTTGTGCCATTACCGCATACGGAGGCCAAACCTGTTTTTGTTGATTGATCAAATGAGTTATATTTTCTGATTTTCTGGTTTGCTATTATGCTTATATAGGTATATGAAATCCTATTGGGGTTGTGATTGGCATGGTTTTATGATTCGTTATCGAGTCTTATTGTACTTGTTTGCATGTTTTAAGGCTTACTCTTATTCCGGTCATTTTCTAGCTAACTTTTGTACTTGTACTGCTTTGAGCCTAGTGAACGGCTTTTGGGAAATGAGGTGACTCTTGTGTGAAATGTTGGGACTGATTTGAGGATATAGTGAAGCCTTAATGGCTGGGAAAAGTAAGAAATTTAGGGGAAGTGCTGGCCGATTTTCTAGGCCGTTTGGTTCCTTTAAGTTGGATTTGCCTTTTGGTAGAATGAAAGGCTTTTGGGTTGTTTGCGCCTAGGTCCTCATGCTACCTTTTCGTTTCCAAGGGAATCATGTTTTTGCATTCTTGCATTAGTATTTATTTGGCAAGGCGTACGACGTGTAGTCGAGCCTCACATGTGCATTCTGTTTACTCGATTCTGGAAGTAAAACCTTCAATTGGTTTATTTTGATTATTTTAGGGTTTCTTGGCGATTAAGGCCAATCTGAAGTGAAAACTTTTGAAGTTGAGCCGGTGAGTGTTCCACTACCTGCTACCCATTATGTGAAATATCTGAATATCTGAATACTTGATTTATGACTAGTGAAGCCAAATACTGTTTTTATAAAATGGAGGCGAGGGTGTACTTTATCACACTCGTTCTTCTATCTGTTCATATGCCAATTTTGAGTGCCTATCTGAATCTGCCGTCTGAATCTGCTATCTGAATCTGCTATTCTGTATCTGTATCTGAATCTGTTATCTGTGTCTGCATCTGTTCGGATTTCTATGACTTATGAGCTCAATCCTGTGGCTAAGTTATTCGAGTCGGGCCGGCAAGGGCCTGGACGATTAGATAACGAACCACGGTAGTCTGTTCGGGGATTTTTGGGTATTGAGACCCTTGATTCCGGTATACTCGAGTATTACCATTTCTGTTCGGTTACGGTGAGCGGGCCCGGTAAAGGGGTGTTTGGTGGACGGAATTCGGTGTAAAGAGGGGTCTACGGACGTTTTGGTTCTATATACGTTGACGGAGAGTCAACCAATTTGGATCAAGTACTGCACTGGAAATTTGGCTCCTGAGAGCCACCCGTATCCTTTTGATTTGAATCATTGGTTCCTTTGCTTTACATCTGGCATGTGTATCTGATTTGAAAATGTGAAATGCCATGATTTTTTCTGCTATCTGTTTGGTACCTCATTGAGCGCAAGCTCACCCCGTTCTGTCCCTTTTGTTTTCCTTACAGGAAAATAAATACTTTTGGACTGGACTTGATAATCGGTTGCCGACTTGAGCTAGTTGAACATATCTTTTGTATAGCTCATGTATTAAAACCCTAAGTGTACTTTTGGGGCGTTTCTCTTTTGATTTGGCAAACCGTGTATATGTATTATCTTTTGAAAGCTTTTGTATGTCATTTTGATTTGTAAACGCTAAAGTTCAGATGTAAATGTTTGTTAGCTATTTCGGTTGGGTTCTGACGGGTCGGTTACTATTCATGGCCGGCTCCGGATTTCTTTTCATTTTATCTTGGGTTGTTTTACTATTTTGATTTGTTTACGCGAGTTTGTAAGTTCCGGATTGAAGCGGATAGCTCTAATCTGATCCGTAGTCCTGGCGAGAGCTGGGCAGGCAGTCCGCTAACTCCTTTGGTTCGCCTTAGGGGAAAGTGGGGCTGTCACAAGTGGTATCAGAGCCACTTCGCGTGGTCTCTGCGCGGAGTGAGACTGGGCCAAGTGGTGTTGTGGTCCTAATTTCATGAATATGTCTAAGTGCTCGTTTGAGCGTAAGTTATGAACCGGACATGTGATAAGTGTACGAATCATTATCATGGGACTCGAGGAAGTTAGGTATGTATGTCGGGTAGGAATCCTTAATAGAGATGGTTTACTCTTGGGACCGGCCGGCTCGAGTTGTGAATTATCTTAGATGGGATTCTTGCGCCCGGATACGAAAGATATGAGGGCCTAGGTTAGAAAGGATTTGGTGAACTAGAAAGGCGATTTTATGGAACTTCGTGTGGTTTGTTTGGGTGTGGTTAAGCGTGATCGACCTTGATTAAGATATAAATATTTGGACGAATCCCTAGAAAGGGGAAAAGCTTTTCGTGAGTTCTTTTGTACTTGTGACCGATCTGTTAGCTAAGTATAGTGCTCAATTTAATCCCGGAGTAATCAATGATAAGGAATTTCGAGGACGAAATTCTTTTAAGGGGGAGAGAGTGTGAGAACCCGTAGAAACCCTAATCTTTTCCTAGGGTTTATTTCCTTTAATGGCATGTTTTCTGCATTTTCTGGCTTAGAAATATTTTCTGGTAGATTTTATGCGTAATTATAGTTTTAAAATGATTTTTTCTAGTATCGAATAGATTTTGAGAAATTAAGAACGTATATCGGACGTGGGACCCACTAGTGCGAAAAGTTCGAAAAAATTCGGCTAATAAGGTTAAGTTTCGAATACTGTGTTAAATTTATCGGGTGTTAAGAGATAAATAGAGGAGGTGATTTGATTGATGTGAGAGGAAAAAGAAAGGATAGAAATGCATTTACTAAGGTGCCAAGTGTCACCATGGGATTGGAAGTAGCTTAAGACTACTATTCATGGTTTTGACCTTTTGACTTATGGAGTAAATATCTTCAAAATTCACAAAAAAATTACCATTTTTCACTCTATGTTGGCCGACTCTTGAGAGCTCAAGAAGGAAGAAACTTGCTTCAAATTTCAAGCTCCCAACTAGCTCAATCTTCCAAACTACTTGCCTAAATTAGTTTTTACTCCATAAAATCCTTCCACTTGGTGTTAGTGAGTGTTTTGGTGAAGCTTTTTGGAGAACTTAAGGTGTCCAACATCTTCCTCTCTCTTGTTTACTTGGTAAGTGATGCTTGAACATTCTCTTATAGCTAATGATGTTGAACTTATGCCTAATGGTGGCTATTGTGTTAGAAATTGTGGATTATTTCTTGGTTTGAAGTGATTTGGTTGAGTTTTTAATTTTTGAGGAATTTTCTGGTTTCATATGATCTTGATGGTGTGGTTGTTTTTTATGGTTGGTAATAAGGGGCTTTGGCTCTAGTAGGTGCATATGATAGGAAATTGCAATCAATTTTGGATTTGGAAGAATTTCTGGAAAATTAGGGTTCTTGGTTGAACATTCTGTCCGAAATTTTAGGTCATAGATAGAGGCCGAATTGGACTTTGCTCAAAACATGAAAGTTGTAGGTATTGATGAGTTTGAAGTGCCTTCAAAATTTCAGGTCATTTGGATTAGTGTAGAGTGAGATATGACGTTTTTACTGTAGCTGTTCTGCTTTGGTCAGAATACGAAAACTGCGTTGGTATTGGGCTGTTTTGACTGGAATTGGTTTGGATTTTGAAGTTGGTGTCTTCTTATGAATTGAAGCTGGATGTCTTAGCTAACATATGCCTTTGGAATTTCGGCATTTGGACTTGTATGGACTGAGATATACCGATTACAGTTTTCTGCGTTTTGCAAACCTGTTTTGGTAATTCTGGGTTAGTATTTGGCACATTTGACCTAGTTGTACTAGGAACTGGACTGAGTGACCTTCTACAATGTTGTAGCTCTGTTTCTTGGCTTCGAAACGGTGGGTCTTACACCCCCAACCGATAATTGTAGTGAGAGTTGTGCCATTACCGCATACGGAGGCCAAACCTGTTTTTGTTGATTGATCAAATGAGTTATATTTTCTGATTTTCTGGTTTGCTATTATGCTTATATAGGTATATGAAATCCTATTGGGGTTGTGATTGGCATGGTTTTATGATTCGTTATCGAGTCTTATTGTACTTGTTTGCATGTTTTAAGGCTTACTCTTATTCCGGTCATTTTCTAGCTAACTTTTGTACTTGTACTGCTTTGAGCCTAGTGAACGGCTTTTGGGAAATGAGGTGACTCTTGTGTGAAATGTTGGGACTGATTTGAGGATATAGTGAAGCCTTAATGGCTGGGAAAAGTAAGAAATTTAGGGGAAGTGCTGGCCGATTTTCTAGGCCGTTTGGTTCCTTTAAGTTGGATTTGCCTTTTGGTAGAATGAAAGGCTTTTGGGTTGTTTGCGCCTAGGTCCTCATGCTACCTTTTCGTTTCCAAGGGAATCATGTTTTTGCATTCTTGCATTAGTATTTATTTGGCAAGGCGTACGACGTGTAGTCGAGCCTCACATGTGCATTCTGTTTACTCGATTCTGGAAGTAAAACCTTCAATTGGTTTATTTTGATTATTTTAGGGTTTCTTGGCGATTAAGGCCAATCTGAAGTGAAAACTTTTGAAGTTGAGCCGGTGAGTGTTCCACTACCTGCTACCCATTATGTGAAATATCTGAATATCTGAATACTTGATTTATGACTAGTGAAGCCAAATACTGTTTTTATAAAATGGAGGCGAGGGTGTACTTTATCACACTCGTTCTTCTATCTGTTCATATGCCAATTTTGAGTGCCTATCTGAATCTGCCGTCTGAATCTGCTATCTGAATCTGCTATTCTGTATCTGTATCTGAATCTGTTATCTGTGTCTGCATCTGTTCGGATTTCTATGACTTATGAGCTCAATCCTGTGGCTAAGTTATTCGAGTCGGGCCGGCAAGGGCCTGGACGATTAGATAACGAACCACGGTAGTCTGTTCGGGGATTTTTGGGTATTGAGACCCTTGATTCCGGTATACTCGAGTATTACCATTTCTGTTCGGTTACGGTGAGCGGGCCCGGTAAAGGGGTGTTTGGTGGACGGAATTCGGTGTAAAGAGGGGTCTACGGACGTTTTGGTTCTATATACGTTGACGGAGAGTCAACCAATTTGGATCAAGTACTGCGCTGGAAATTTGGCTCCTGAGAGCCACCCGTATCCTTTTGATTTGAATCATTGGTTCCTTTGCTTTACATCTGGCATGTGTATCTGATTTGAAAATGTGAAATGCCATGATTTTTTCTGCTATCTGTTTGGTACCTCATTGAGCGCAAGCTCACCCCGTTCTGTCCCTTTTGTTTTCCTTACAGGAAAATAAATACTTTTGGACTGGACTTGATAATCGGTTGCCGACTTGAGCTAGTTGAACATATCTTTTGTATAGCTCATGTATTAAAACCCTAAGTGTACTTTTGGGGCGTTTCTCTTTTGATTTGGCAAACCGTGTATATGTATTATCTTTTGAAAGCTTTTGTATGTCATTTTGATTTGTAAACGCTAAAGTTCAGATGTAAATGTTTGTTAGCTATTTCGGTTGGGTTCTGACGGGTCGGTTACTATTCATGGCCGGCTCCGGATTTCTTTTCATTTTATCTTGGGTTGTTTTACTATTTTGATTTGTTTACGCGAGTTTGTAAGTTCCGGATTGAAGCGGATAGCTCTAATCTGATCCGTAGTCCTGGCGAGAGCTGGGCAGGCAGTCCGCTAACTCCTTTGGTTCGCCTTAGGGGAAAGTGGGGCTGTCACAAGTGGTATCAGAGCCACTTCGCGTGGTCTCTGCGCGGAGTGAGACTGGGCCAAGTGGTGTTGTGGTCCTAATTTCATGAATATGTCTAAGTGCTCGTTTGAGCGTAAGTTATGAACCGGACATGTGATAAGTGTACGAATCATTATCATGGGACTCGAGGAAGTTAGGTATGTATGTCGGGTAGGAATCCTTAATAGAGATGGTTTACTCTTGGGACCGGCCGGCTCGAGTTGTGAATTATCTTAGATGGGATTCTTGCGCCCGGATACGAAAGATATGAGGGCCTAGGTTAGAAAGGATTTGGTGAACTAGAAAGGCGATTTTATGGAACTTCGTGTGGTTTGTTTGGGTGTGGTTAAGCGTGATCGACCTTGATTAAGATATAAATATTTGGACGAATCCCTAGAAAGGGGAAAAGCTTTTCGTGAGTTCTTTTGTACTTGTGACCGATCTGTTAGCTAAGTATAGTGCTCAATTTAATCCCGGAGTAATCAATGATAAGGAATTTCGAGGACGAAATTCTTTTAAGGGGGAGAGAGTGTGAGAACCCGTAGAAACCCTAATCTTTTCCTAGGGTTTATTTCCTTTAATGGCATGTTTTCTGCATTTTCTGGCTTAGAAATATTTTCTGGTAGATTTTATGCGTAATTATAGTTTTAAAATGATTTTTTCTAGTATCGAATAGATTTTGAGAAATTAAGAACGTATATCGGACGTGGGACCCACTAGTGCGAAAAGTTCGAAAAAATTCGGCTAATAAGGTTAAGTTTCGAATACTGTGTTAAATTTATCGGGTGTTAAGAGATAAATAGAGGAGGTGATTTGATTGATGTGAGAGGAAAAAGAAAGGATAGAAATGCATTTACTAAGGTGCCAAGTGTCACCATGGGATTGGAAGTAGCTTAAGACTACTATTCATGGTTTTGACCTTTTGACTTATGGAGTAAATATCTTCAAAATTCACAAAAAAATTACCATTTTTCACTCTATGTTGGCCGACTCTTGAGAGCTCAAGAAGGAAGAAACTTGCTTCAAATTTCAAGCTCCCAACTAGCTCAATCTTCCAAACTACTTGCCTAAATTAGTTTTTACTCCATAAAATCCTTCCACTTGGTGTTAGTGAGTGTTTTGGTGAAGCTTTTTGGAGAACTTAAGGTGTCCAACATCTTCCTCTCTCTTGTTTACTTGGTAAGTGATGCTTGAACATTCTCTTATAGCTAATGATGTTGAACTTATGCCTAATGGTGGCTATTGTGTTAGAAATTGTGGATTATTTCTTGGTTTGAAGTGATTTGGTTGAGTTTTTAATTTTTGAGGAATTTTCTGGTTTCATATGATCTTGATGGTGTGGTTGTTTTTTATGGTTGGTAATAAGGGGCTTTGGCTCTAGTAGGTGCATATGATAGGAAATTGCAATCAATTTTGGATTTGGAAGAATTTCTGGAAAATTAGGGTTCTTGGTTGAACATTCTGTCCGAAATTTTAGGTCATAGATAGAGGCCGAATTGGACTTTGCTCAAAACATGAAAGTTGTAGGTATTGATGAGTTTGAAGTGCCTTCAAAATTTCAGGTCATTTGGATTAGTGTAGAGTGAGATATGACGTTTTTACTGTAGCTGTTCTGCTTTGGTCAGAATACGAAAACTGCGTTGGTATTGGGCTGTTTTGACTGGAATTGGTTTGGATTTTGAAGTTGGTGTCTTCTTATGAATTGAAGCTGGATGTCTTAGCTAACATATGCCTTTGGAATTTCGGCATTTGGACTTGTATGGACTGAGATATACCGATTACAGTTTTCTGCGTTTTGCAAACCTGTTTTGGTAATTCTGGGTTAGTATTTGGCACATTTGACCTAGTTGTACTAGGAACTGGACTGAGTGACCTTCTACAATGTTGTAGCTCTGTTTCTTGGCTTCGAAACGGTGGGTCTTACACCCCCAACCGATAATTGTAGTGAGAGTTGTGCCATTACCGCATACGGAGGCCAAACCTGTTTTTGTTGATTGATCAAATGAGTTATATTTTCTGATTTTCTGGTTTGCTATTATGCTTATATAGGTATATGAAATCCTATTGGGGTTGTGATTGGCATGGTTTTATGATTCGTTATCGAGTCTTATTGTACTTGTTTGCATGTTTTAAGGCTTACTCTTATTCCGGTCATTTTCTAGCTAACTTTTGTACTTGTACTGCTTTGAGCCTAGTGAACGGCTTTTGGGAAATGAGGTGACTCTTGTGTGAAATGTTGGGACTGATTTGAGGATATAGTGAAGCCTTAATGGCTGGGAAAAGTAAGAAATTTAGGGGAAGTGCTGGCCGATTTTCTAGGCCGTTTGGTTCCTTTAAGTTGGATTTGCCTTTTGGTAGAATGAAAGGCTTTTGGGTTGTTTGCGCCTAGGTCCTCATGCTACCTTTTCGTTTCCAAGGGAATCATGTTTTTGCATTCTTGCATTAGTATTTATTTGGCAAGGCGTACGACGTGTAGTCGAGCCTCACATGTGCATTCTGTTTACTCGATTCTGGAAGTAAAACCTTCAATTGGTTTATTTTGATTATTTTAGGGTTTCTTGGCGATTAAGGCCAATCTGAAGTGAAAACTTTTGAAGTTGAGCCGGTGAGTGTTCCACTACCTGCTACCCATTATGTGAAATATCTGAATATCTGAATACTTGATTTATGACTAGTGAAGCCAAATACTGTTTTTATAAAATGGAGGCGAGGGTGTACTTTATCACACTCGTTCTTCTATCTGTTCATATGCCAATTTTGAGTGCCTATCTGAATCTGCCGTCTGAATCTGCTATCTGAATCTGCTATTCTGTATCTGTATCTGAATCTGTTATCTGTGTCTGCATCTGTTCGGATTTCTATGACTTATGAGCTCAATCCTGTGGCTAAGTTATTCGAGTCGGGCCGGCAAGGGCCTGGACGATTAGATAACGAACCACGGTAGTCTGTTCGGGGATTTTTGGGTATTGAGACCCTTGATTCCGGTATACTCGAGTATTACCATTTCTGTTCGGTTACGGTGAGCGGGCCCGGTAAAGGGGTGTTTGGTGGACGGAATTCGGTGTAAAGAGGGGTCTACGGACGTTTTGGTTCTATATACGTTGACGGAGAGTCAACCAATTTGGATCAAGTACTGCGCTGGAAATTTGGCTCCTGAGAGCCACCCGTATCCTTTTGATTTGAATCATTGGTTCCTTTGCTTTACATCTGGCATGTGTATCTGATTTGAAAATGTGAAATGCCATGATTTTTTCTGCTATCTGTTTGGTACCTCATTGAGCGCAAGCTCACCCCGTTCTGTCCCTTTTGTTTTCCTTACAGGAAAATAAATACTTTTGGACTGGACTTGATAATCGGTTGCCGACTTGAGCTAGTTGAACATATCTTTTGTATAGCTCATGTATTAAAACCCTAAGTGTACTTTTGGGGCGTTTCTCTTTTGATTTGGCAAACCGTGTATATGTATTATCTTTTGAAAGCTTTTGTATGTCATTTTGATTTGTAAACGCTAAAGTTCAGATGTAAATGTTTGTTAGCTATTTCGGTTGGGTTCTGACGGGTCGGTTACTATTCATGGCCGGCTCCGGATTTCTTTTCATTTTATCTTGGGTTGTTTTACTATTTTGATTTGTTTACGCGAGTTTGTAAGTTCCGGATTGAAGCGGATAGCTCTAATCTGATCCGTAGTCCTGGCGAGAGCTGGGCAGGCAGTCCGCTAACTCCTTTGGTTCGCCTTAGGGGAAAGTGGGGCTGTCACAAGTGGTATCAGAGCCACTTCGCGTGGTCTCTGCGCGGAGTGAGACTGGGCCAAGTGGTGTTGTGGTCCTAATTTCATGAATATGTCTAAGTGCTCGTTTGAGCGTAAGTTATGAACCGGACATGTGATAAGTGTACGAATCATTATCATGGGACTCGAGGAAGTTAGGTATGTATGTCGGGTAGGAATCCTTAATAGAGATGGTTTACTCTTGGGACCGGCCGGCTCGAGTTGTGAATTATCTTAGATGGGATTCTTGCGCCCGGATACGAAAGATATGAGGGCCTAGGTTAGAAAGGATTTGGTGAACTAGAAAGGCGATTTTATGGAACTTCGTGTGGTTTGTTTGGGTGTGGTTAAGCGTGATCGACCTTGATTAAGATATAAATATTTGGACGAATCCCTAGAAAGGGGAAAAGCTTTTCGTGAGTTCTTTTGTACTTGTGACCGATCTGTTAGCTAAGTATAGTGCTCAATTTAATCCCGGAGTAATCAATGATAAGGAATTTCGAGGACGAAATTCTTTTAAGGGGGAGAGAGTGTGAGAACCCGTAGAAACCCTAATCTTTTCCTAGGGTTTATTTCCTTTAATGGCATGTTTTCTGCATTTTCTGGCTTAGAAATATTTTCTGGTAGATTTTATGCGTAATTATAGTTTTAAAATGATTTTTTCTAGTATCGAATAGATTTTGAGAAATTAAGAACGTATATCGGACGTGGGACCCACTAGTGCGAAAAGTTCGAAAAAATTCGGCTAATAAGGTTAAGTTTCGAATACTGTGTTAAATTTATCGGGTGTTAAGAGATAAATAGAGGAGGTGATTTGATTGATGTGAGAGGAAAAAGAAAGGATAGAAATGCATTTACTAAGGTGCCAAGTGTCACCATGGGATTGGAAGTAGCTTAAGACTACTATTCATGGTTTTGACCTTTTGACTTATGGAGTAAATATCTTCAAAATTCACAAAAAAATTACCATTTTTCACTCTATGTTGGCCGACTCTTGAGAGCTCAAGAAGGAAGAAACTTGCTTCAAATTTCAAGCTCCCAACTAGCTCAATCTTCCAAACTACTTGCCTAAATTAGTTTTTACTCCATAAAATCCTTCCACTTGGTGTTAGTGAGTGTTTTGGTGAAGCTTTTTGGAGAACTTAAGGTGTCCAACATCTTCCTCTCTCTTGTTTACTTGGTAAGTGATGCTTGAACATTCTCTTATAGCTAATGATGTTGAACTTATGCCTAATGGTGGCTATTGTGTTAGAAATTGTGGATTATTTCTTGGTTTGAAGTGATTTGGTTGAGTTTTTAATTTTTGAGGAATTTTCTGGTTTCATATGATCTTGATGGTGTGGTTGTTTTTTATGGTTGGTAATAAGGGGCTTTGGCTCTAGTAGGTGCATATGATAGGAAATTGCAATCAATTTTGGATTTGGAAGAATTTCTGGAAAATTAGGGTTCTTGGTTGAACATTCTGTCCGAAATTTTAGGTCATAGATAGAGGCCGAATTGGACTTTGCTCAAAACATGAAAGTTGTAGGTATTGATGAGTTTGAAGTGCCTTCAAAATTTCAGGTCATTTGGATTAGTGTAGAGTGAGATATGACGTTTTTACTGTAGCTGTTCTGCTTTGGTCAGAATACGAAAACTGCGTTGGTATTGGGCTGTTTTGACTGGAATTGGTTTGGATTTTGAAGTTGGTGTCTTCTTATGAATTGAAGCTGGATGTCTTAGCTAACATATGCCTTTGGAATTTCGGCATTTGGACTTGTATGGACTGAGATATACCGATTACAGTTTTCTGCGTTTTGCAAACCTGTTTTGGTAATTCTGGGTTAGTATTTGGCACATTTGACCTAGTTGTACTAGGAACTGGACTGAGTGACCTTCTACAATGTTGTAGCTCTGTTTCTTGGCTTCGAAACGGTGGGTCTTACACCCCCAACCGATAATTGTAGTGAGAGTTGTGCCATTACCGCATACGGAGGCCAAACCTGTTTTTGTTGATTGATCAAATGAGTTATATTTTCTGATTTTCTGGTTTGCTATTATGCTTATATAGGTATATGAAATCCTATTGGGGTTGTGATTGGCATGGTTTTATGATTCGTTATCGAGTCTTATTGTACTTGTTTGCATGTTTTAAGGCTTACTCTTATTCCGGTCATTTTCTAGCTAACTTTTGTACTTGTACTGCTTTGAGCCTAGTGAACGGCTTTTGGGAAATGAGGTGACTCTTGTGTGAAATGTTGGGACTGATTTGAGGATATAGTGAAGCCTTAATGGCTGGGAAAAGTAAGAAATTTAGGGGAAGTGCTGGCCGATTTTCTAGGCCGTTTGGTTCCTTTAAGTTGGATTTGCCTTTTGGTAGAATGAAAGGCTTTTGGGTTGTTTGCGCCTAGGTCCTCATGCTACCTTTTCGTTTCCAAGGGAATCATGTTTTTGCATTCTTGCATTAGTATTTATTTGGCAAGGCGTACGACGTGTAGTCGAGCCTCACATGTGCATTCTGTTTACTCGATTCTGGAAGTAAAACCTTCAATTGGTTTATTTTGATTATTTTAGGGTTTCTTGGCGATTAAGGCCAATCTGAAGTGAAAACTTTTGAAGTTGAGCCGGTGAGTGTTCCACTACCTGCTACCCATTATGTGAAATATCTGAATATCTGAATACTTGATTTATGACTAGTGAAGCCAAATACTGTTTTTATAAAATGGAGGCGAGGGTGTACTTTATCACACTCGTTCTTCTATCTGTTCATATGCCAATTTTGAGTGCCTATCTGAATCTGCCGTCTGAATCTGCTATCTGAATCTGCTATTCTGTATCTGTATCTGAATCTGTTATCTGTGTCTGCATCTGTTCGGATTTCTATGACTTATGAGCTCAATCCTGTGGCTAAGTTATTCGAGTCGGGCCGGCAAGGGCCTGGACGATTAGATAACGAACCACGGTAGTCTGTTCGGGGATTTTTGGGTATTGAGACCCTTGATTCCGGTATACTCGAGTATTACCATTTCTGTTCGGTTACGGTGAGCGGGCCCGGTAAAGGGGTGTTTGGTGGACGGAATTCGGTGTAAAGAGGGGTCTACGGACGTTTTGGTTCTATATACGTTGACGGAGAGTCAACCAATTTGGATCAAGTACTGCGCTGGAAATTTGGCTCCTGAGAGCCACCCGTATCCTTTTGATTTGAATCATTGGTTCCTTTGCTTTACATCTGGCATGTGTATCTGATTTGAAAATGTGAAATGCCATGATTTTTTCTGCTATCTGTTTGGTACCTCATTGAGCGCAAGCTCACCCCGTTCTGTCCCTTTTGTTTTCCTTACAGGAAAATAAATACTTTTGGACTGGACTTGATAATCGGTTGCCGACTTGAGCTAGTTGAACATATCTTTTGTATAGCTCATGTATTAAAACCCTAAGTGTACTTTTGGGGCGTTTCTCTTTTGATTTGGCAAACCGTGTATATGTATTATCTTTTGAAAGCTTTTGTATGTCATTTTGATTTGTAAACGCTAAAGTTCAGATGTAAATGTTTGTTAGCTATTTCGGTTGGGTTCTGACGGGTCGGTTACTATTCATGGCCGGCTCCGGATTTCTTTTCATTTTATCTTGGGTTGTTTTACTATTTTGATTTGTTTACGCGAGTTTGTAAGTTCCGGATTGAAGCGGATAGCTCTAATCTGATCCGTAGTCCTGGCGAGAGCTGGGCAGGCAGTCCGCTAACTCCTTTGGTTCGCCTTAGGGGAAAGTGGGGCTGTCACAAGTGGTATCAGAGCCACTTCGCGTGGTCTCTGCGCGGAGTGAGACTGGGCCAAGTGGTGTTGTGGTCCTAATTTCATGAATATGTCTAAGTGCTCGTTTGAGCGTAAGTTATGAACCGGACATGTGATAAGTGTACGAATCATTATCATGGGACTCGAGGAAGTTAGGTATGTATGTCGGGTAGGAATCCTTAATAGAGATGGTTTACTCTTGGGACCGGCCGGCTCGAGTTGTGAATTATCTTAGATGGGATTCTTGCGCCCGGATACGAAAGATATGAGGGCCTAGGTTAGAAAGGATTTGGTGAACTAGAAAGGCGATTTTATGGAACTTCGTGTGGTTTGTTTGGGTGTGGTTAAGCGTGATCGACCTTGATTAAGATATAAATATTTGGACGAATCCCTAGAAAGGGGAAAAGCTTTTCGTGAGTTCTTTTGTACTTGTGACCGATCTGTTAGCTAAGTATAGTGCTCAATTTAATCCCGGAGTAATCAATGATAAGGAATTTCGAGGACGAAATTCTTTTAAGGGGGAGAGAGTGTGAGAACCCGTAGAAACCCTAATCTTTTCCTAGGGTTTATTTCCTTTAATGGCATGTTTTCTGCATTTTCTGGCTTAGAAATATTTTCTGGTAGATTTTATGCGTAATTATAGTTTTAAAATGATTTTTTCTAGTATCGAATAGATTTTGAGAAATTAAGAACGTATATCGGACGTGGGACCCACTAGTGCGAAAAGTTCGAAAAAATTCGGCTAATAAGGTTAAGTTTCGAATACTGTGTTAAATTTATCGGGTGTTAAGAGATAAATAGAGGAGGTGATTTGATTGATGTGAGAGGAAAAAGAAAGGATAGAAATGCATTTACTAAGGTGCCAAGTGTCACCATGGGATTGGAAGTAGCTTAAGACTACTATTCATGGTTTTGACCTTTTGACTTATGGAGTAAATATCTTCAAAATTCACAAAAAAATTACCATTTTTCACTCTATGTTGGCCGACTCTTGAGAGCTCAAGAAGGAAGAAACTTGCTTCAAATTTCAAGCTCCCAACTAGCTCAATCTTCCAAACTACTTGCCTAAATTAGTTTTTACTCCATAAAATCCTTCCACTTGGTGTTAGTGAGTGTTTTGGTGAAGCTTTTTGGAGAACTTAAGGTGTCCAACATCTTCCTCTCTCTTGTTTACTTGGTAAGTGATGCTTGAACATTCTCTTATAGCTAATGATGTTGAACTTATGCCTAATGGTGGCTATTGTGTTAGAAATTGTGGATTATTTCTTGGTTTGAAGTGATTTGGTTGAGTTTTTAATTTTTGAGGAATTTTCTGGTTTCATATGATCTTGATGGTGTGGTTGTTTTTTATGGTTGGTAATAAGGGGCTTTGGCTCTAGTAGGTGCATATGATAGGAAATTGCAATCAATTTTGGATTTGGAAGAATTTCTGGAAAATTAGGGTTCTTGGTTGAACATTCTGTCCGAAATTTTAGGTCATAGATAGAGGCCGAATTGGACTTTGCTCAAAACATGAAAGTTGTAGGTATTGATGAGTTTGAAGTGCCTTCAAAATTTCAGGTCATTTGGATTAGTGTAGAGTGAGATATGACGTTTTTACTGTAGCTGTTCTGCTTTGGTCAGAATACGAAAACTGCGTTGGTATTGGGCTGTTTTGACTGGAATTGGTTTGGATTTTGAAGTTGGTGTCTTCTTATGAATTGAAGCTGGATGTCTTAGCTAACATATGCCTTTGGAATTTCGGCATTTGGACTTGTATGGACTGAGATATACCGATTACAGTTTTCTGCGTTTTGCAAACCTGTTTTGGTAATTCTGGGTTAGTATTTGGCACATTTGACCTAGTTGTACTAGGAACTGGACTGAGTGACCTTCTACAATGTTGTAGCTCTGTTTCTTGGCTTCGAAACGGTGGGTCTTACACCCCCAACCGATAATTGTAGTGAGAGTTGTGCCATTACCGCATACGGAGGCCAAACCTGTTTTTGTTGATTGATCAAATGAGTTATATTTTCTGATTTTCTGGTTTGCTATTATGCTTATATAGGTATATGAAATCCTATTGGGGTTGTGATTGGCATGGTTTTATGATTCGTTATCGAGTCTTATTGTACTTGTTTGCATGTTTTAAGGCTTACTCTTATTCCGGTCATTTTCTAGCTAACTTTTGTACTTGTACTGCTTTGAGCCTAGTGAACGGCTTTTGGGAAATGAGGTGACTCTTGTGTGAAATGTTGGGACTGATTTGAGGATATAGTGAAGCCTTAATGGCTGGGAAAAGTAAGAAATTTAGGGGAAGTGCTGGCCGATTTTCTAGGCCGTTTGGTTCCTTTAAGTTGGATTTGCCTTTTGGTAGAATGAAAGGCTTTTGGGTTGTTTGCGCCTAGGTCCTCATGCTACCTTTTCGTTTCCAAGGGAATCATGTTTTTGCATTCTTGCATTAGTATTTATTTGGCAAGGCGTACGACGTGTAGTCGAGCCTCACATGTGCATTCTGTTTACTCGATTCTGGAAGTAAAACCTTCAATTGGTTTATTTTGATTATTTTAGGGTTTCTTGGCGATTAAGGCCAATCTGAAGTGAAAACTTTTGAAGTTGAGCCGGTGAGTGTTCCACTACCTGCTACCCATTATGTGAAATATCTGAATATCTGAATACTTGATTTATGACTAGTGAAGCCAAATACTGTTTTTATAAAATGGAGGCGAGGGTGTACTTTATCACACTCGTTCTTCTATCTGTTCATATGCCAATTTTGAGTGCCTATCTGAATCTGCCGTCTGAATCTGCTATCTGAATCTGCTATTCTGTATCTGTATCTGAATCTGTTATCTGTGTCTGCATCTGTTCGGATTTCTATGACTTATGAGCTCAATCCTGTGGCTAAGTTATTCGAGTCGGGCCGGCAAGGGCCTGGACGATTAGATAACGAACCACGGTAGTCTGTTCGGGGATTTTTGGGTATTGAGACCCTTGATTCCGGTATACTCGAGTATTACCATTTCTGTTCGGTTACGGTGAGCGGGCCCGGTAAAGGGGTGTTTGGTGGACGGAATTCGGTGTAAAGAGGGGTCTACGGACGTTTTGGTTCTATATACGTTGACGGAGAGTCAACCAATTTGGATCAAGTACTGCGCTGGAAATTTGGCTCCTGAGAGCCACCCGTATCCTTTTGATTTGAATCATTGGTTCCTTTGCTTTACATCTGGCATGTGTATCTGATTTGAAAATGTGAAATGCCATGATTTTTTCTGCTATCTGTTTGGTACCTCATTGAGCGCAAGCTCACCCCGTTCTGTCCCTTTTGTTTTCCTTACAGGAAAATAAATACTTTTGGACTGGACTTGATAATCGGTTGCCGACTTGAGCTAGTTGAACATATCTTTTGTATAGCTCATGTATTAAAACCCTAAGTGTACTTTTGGGGCGTTTCTCTTTTGATTTGGCAAACCGTGTATATGTATTATCTTTTGAAAGCTTTTGTATGTCATTTTGATTTGTAAACGCTAAAGTTCAGATGTAAATGTTTGTTAGCTATTTCGGTTGGGTTCTGACGGGTCGGTTACTATTCATGGCCGGCTCCGGATTTCTTTTCATTTTATCTTGGGTTGTTTTACTATTTTGATTTGTTTACGCGAGTTTGTAAGTTCCGGATTGAAGCGGATAGCTCTAATCTGATCCGTAGTCCTGGCGAGAGCTGGGCAGGCAGTCCGCTAACTCCTTTGGTTCGCCTTAGGGGAAAGTGGGGCTGTCACAAGTGGTATCAGAGCCACTTCGCGTGGTCTCTGCGCGGAGTGAGACTGGGCCAAGTGGTGTTGTGGTCCTAATTTCATGAATATGTCTAAGTGCTCGTTTGAGCGTAAGTTATGAACCGGACATGTGATAAGTGTACGAATCATTATCATGGGACTCGAGGAAGTTAGGTATGTATGTCGGGTAGGAATCCTTAATAGAGATGGTTTACTCTTGGGACCGGCCGGCTCGAGTTGTGAATTATCTTAGATGGGATTCTTGCGCCCGGATACGAAAGATATGAGGGCCTAGGTTAGAAAGGATTTGGTGAACTAGAAAGGCGATTTTATGGAACTTCGTGTGGTTTGTTTGGGTGTGGTTAAGCGTGATCGACCTTGATTAAGATATAAATATTTGGACGAATCCCTAGAAAGGGGAAAAGCTTTTCGTGAGTTCTTTTGTACTTGTGACCGATCTGTTAGCTAAGTATAGTGCTCAATTTAATCCCGGAGTAATCAATGATAAGGAATTTCGAGGACGAAATTCTTTTAAGGGGGAGAGAGTGTGAGAACCCGTAGAAACCCTAATCTTTTCCTAGGGTTTATTTCCTTTAATGGCATGTTTTCTGCATTTTCTGGCTTAGAAATATTTTCTGGTAGATTTTATGCGTAATTATAGTTTTAAAATGATTTTTTCTAGTATCGAATAGATTTTGAGAAATTAAGAACGTATATCGGACGTGGGACCCACTAGTGCGAAAAGTTCGAAAAAATTCGGCTAATAAGGTTAAGTTTCGAATACTGTGTTAAATTTATCGGGTGTTAAGAGATAAATAGAGGAGGTGATTTGATTGATGTGAGAGGAAAAAGAAAGGATAGAAATGCATTTACTAAGGTGCCAAGTGTCACCATGGGATTGGAAGTAGCTTAAGACTACTATTCATGGTTTTGACCTTTTGACTTATGGAGTAAATATCTTCAAAATTCACAAAAAAATTACCATTTTTCACTCTATGTTGGCCGACTCTTGAGAGCTCAAGAAGGAAGAAACTTGCTTCAAATTTCAAGCTCCCAACTAGCTCAATCTTCCAAACTACTTGCCTAAATTAGTTTTTACTCCATAAAATCCTTCCACTTGGTGTTAGTGAGTGTTTTGGTGAAGCTTTTTGGAGAACTTAAGGTGTCCAACATCTTCCTCTCTCTTGTTTACTTGGTAAGTGATGCTTGAACATTCTCTTATAGCTAATGATGTTGAACTTATGCCTAATGGTGGCTATTGTGTTAGAAATTGTGGATTATTTCTTGGTTTGAAGTGATTTGGTTGAGTTTTTAATTTTTGAGGAATTTTCTGGTTTCATATGATCTTGATGGTGTGGTTGTTTTTTATGGTTGGTAATAAGGGGCTTTGGCTCTAGTAGGTGCATATGATAGGAAATTGCAATCAATTTTGGATTTGGAAGAATTTCTGGAAAATTAGGGTTCTTGGTTGAACATTCTGTCCGAAATTTTAGGTCATAGATAGAGGCCGAATTGGACTTTGCTCAAAACATGAAAGTTGTAGGTATTGATGAGTTTGAAGTGCCTTCAAAATTTCAGGTCATTTGGATTAGTGTAGAGTGAGATATGACGTTTTTACTGTAGCTGTTCTGCTTTGGTCAGAATACGAAAACTGCGTTGGTATTGGGCTGTTTTGACTGGAATTGGTTTGGATTTTGAAGTTGGTGTCTTCTTATGAATTGAAGCTGGATGTCTTAGCTAACATATGCCTTTGGAATTTCGGCATTTGGACTTGTATGGACTGAGATATACCGATTACAGTTTTCTGCGTTTTGCAAACCTGTTTTGGTAATTCTGGGTTAGTATTTGGCACATTTGACCTAGTTGTACTAGGAACTGGACTGAGTGACCTTCTACAATGTTGTAGCTCTGTTTCTTGGCTTCGAAACGGTGGGTCTTACACCCCCAACCGATAATTGTAGTGAGAGTTGTGCCATTACCGCATACGGAGGCCAAACCTGTTTTTGTTGATTGATCAAATGAGTTATATTTTCTGATTTTCTGGTTTGCTATTATGCTTATATAGGTATATGAAATCCTATTGGGGTTGTGATTGGCATGGTTTTATGATTCGTTATCGAGTCTTATTGTACTTGTTTGCATGTTTTAAGGCTTACTCTTATTCCGGTCATTTTCTAGCTAACTTTTGTACTTGTACTGCTTTGAGCCTAGTGAACGGCTTTTGGGAAATGAGGTGACTCTTGTGTGAAATGTTGGGACTGATTTGAGGATATAGTGAAGCCTTAATGGCTGGGAAAAGTAAGAAATTTAGGGGAAGTGCTGGCCGATTTTCTAGGCCGTTTGGTTCCTTTAAGTTGGATTTGCCTTTTGGTAGAATGAAAGGCTTTTGGGTTGTTTGCGCCTAGGTCCTCATGCTACCTTTTCGTTTCCAAGGGAATCATGTTTTTGCATTCTTGCATTAGTATTTATTTGGCAAGGCGTACGACGTGTAGTCGAGCCTCACATGTGCATTCTGTTTACTCGATTCTGGAAGTAAAACCTTCAATTGGTTTATTTTGATTATTTTAGGGTTTCTTGGCGATTAAGGCCAATCTGAAGTGAAAACTTTTGAAGTTGAGCCGGTGAGTGTTCCACTACCTGCTACCCATTATGTGAAATATCTGAATATCTGAATACTTGATTTATGACTAGTGAAGCCAAATACTGTTTTTATAAAATGGAGGCGAGGGTGTACTTTATCACACTCGTTCTTCTATCTGTTCATATGCCAATTTTGAGTGCCTATCTGAATCTGCCGTCTGAATCTGCTATCTGAATCTGCTATTCTGTATCTGTATCTGAATCTGTTATCTGTGTCTGCATCTGTTCGGATTTCTATGACTTATGAGCTCAATCCTGTGGCTAAGTTATTCGAGTCGGGCCGGCAAGGGCCTGGACGATTAGATAACGAACCACGGTAGTCTGTTCGGGGATTTTTGGGTATTGAGACCCTTGATTCCGGTATACTCGAGTATTACCATTTCTGTTCGGTTACGGTGAGCGGGCCCGGTAAAGGGGTGTTTGGTGGACGGAATTCGGTGTAAAGAGGGGTCTACGGACGTTTTGGTTCTATATACGTTGACGGAGAGTCAACCAATTTGGATCAAGTACTGCGCTGGAAATTTGGCTCCTGAGAGCCACCCGTATCCTTTTGATTTGAATCATTGGTTCCTTTGCTTTACATCTGGCATGTGTATCTGATTTGAAAATGTGAAATGCCATGATTTTTTCTGCTATCTGTTTGGTACCTCATTGAGCGCAAGCTCACCCCGTTCTGTCCCTTTTGTTTTCCTTACAGGAAAATAAATACTTTTGGACTGGACTTGATAATCGGTTGCCGACTTGAGCTAGTTGAACATATCTTTTGTATAGCTCATGTATTAAAACCCTAAGTGTACTTTTGGGGCGTTTCTCTTTTGATTTGGCAAACCGTGTATATGTATTATCTTTTGAAAGCTTTTGTATGTCATTTTGATTTGTAAACGCTAAAGTTCAGATGTAAATGTTTGTTAGCTATTTCGGTTGGGTTCTGACGGGTCGGTTACTATTCATGGCCGGCTCCGGATTTCTTTTCATTTTATCTTGGGTTGTTTTACTATTTTGATTTGTTTACGCGAGTTTGTAAGTTCCGGATTGAAGCGGATAGCTCTAATCTGATCCGTAGTCCTGGCGAGAGCTGGGCAGGCAGTCCGCTAACTCCTTTGGTTCGCCTTAGGGGAAAGTGGGGCTGTCACAAGTGGTATCAGAGCCACTTCGCGTGGTCTCTGCGCGGAGTGAGACTGGGCCAAGTGGTGTTGTGGTCCTAATTTCATGAATATGTCTAAGTGCTCGTTTGAGCGTAAGTTATGAACCGGACATGTGATAAGTGTACGAATCATTATCATGGGACTCGAGGAAGTTAGGTATGTATGTCGGGTAGGAATCCTTAATAGAGATGGTTTACTCTTGGGACCGGCCGGCTCGAGTTGTGAATTATCTTAGATGGGATTCTTGCGCCCGGATACGAAAGATATGAGGGCCTAGGTTAGAAAGGATTTGGTGAACTAGAAAGGCGATTTTATGGAACTTCGTGTGGTTTGTTTGGGTGTGGTTAAGCGTGATCGACCTTGATTAAGATATAAATATTTGGACGAATCCCTAGAAAGGGGAAAAGCTTTTCGTGAGTTCTTTTGTACTTGTGACCGATCTGTTAGCTAAGTATAGTGCTCAATTTAATCCCGGAGTAATCAATGATAAGGAATTTCGAGGACGAAATTCTTTTAAGGGGGAGAGAGTGTGAGAACCCGTAGAAACCCTAATCTTTTCCTAGGGTTTATTTCCTTTAATGGCATGTTTTCTGCATTTTCTGGCTTAGAAATATTTTCTGGTAGATTTTATGCGTAATTATAGTTTTAAAATGATTTTTTCTAGTATCGAATAGATTTTGAGAAATTAAGAACGTATATCGGACGTGGGACCCACTAGTGCGAAAAGTTCGAAAAAATTCGGCTAATAAGGTTAAGTTTCGAATACTGTGTTAAATTTATCGGGTGTTAAGAGATAAATAGAGGAGGTGATTTGATTGATGTGAGAGGAAAAAGAAAGGATAGAAATGCATTTACTAAGGTGCCAAGTGTCACCATGGGATTGGAAGTAGCTTAAGACTACTATTCATGGTTTTGACCTTTTGACTTATGGAGTAAATATCTTCAAAATTCACAAAAAAATTACCATTTTTCACTCTATGTTGGCCGACTCTTGAGAGCTCAAGAAGGAAGAAACTTGCTTCAAATTTCAAGCTCCCAACTAGCTCAATCTTCCAAACTACTTGCCTAAATTAGTTTTTACTCCATAAAATCCTTCCACTTGGTGTTAGTGAGTGTTTTGGTGAAGCTTTTTGGAGAACTTAAGGTGTCCAACATCTTCCTCTCTCTTGTTTACTTGGTAAGTGATGCTTGAACATTCTCTTATAGCTAATGATGTTGAACTTATGCCTAATGGTGGCTATTGTGTTAGAAATTGTGGATTATTTCTTGGTTTGAAGTGATTTGGTTGAGTTTTTAATTTTTGAGGAATTTTCTGGTTTCATATGATCTTGATGGTGTGGTTGTTTTTTATGGTTGGTAATAAGGGGCTTTGGCTCTAGTAGGTGCATATGATAGGAAATTGCAATCAATTTTGGATTTGGAAGAATTTCTGGAAAATTAGGGTTCTTGGTTGAACATTCTGTCCGAAATTTTAGGTCATAGATAGAGGCCGAATTGGACTTTGCTCAAAACATGAAAGTTGTAGGTATTGATGAGTTTGAAGTGCCTTCAAAATTTCAGGTCATTTGGATTAGTGTAGAGTGAGATATGACGTTTTTACTGTAGCTGTTCTGCTTTGGTCAGAATACGAAAACTGCGTTGGTATTGGGCTGTTTTGACTGGAATTGGTTTGGATTTTGAAGTTGGTGTCTTCTTATGAATTGAAGCTGGATGTCTTAGCTAACATATGCCTTTGGAATTTCGGCATTTGGACTTGTATGGACTGAGATATACCGATTACAGTTTTCTGCGTTTTGCAAACCTGTTTTGGTAATTCTGGGTTAGTATTTGGCACATTTGACCTAGTTGTACTAGGAACTGGACTGAGTGACCTTCTACAATGTTGTAGCTCTGTTTCTTGGCTTCGAAACGGTGGGTCTTACACCCCCAACCGATAATTGTAGTGAGAGTTGTGCCATTACCGCATACGGAGGCCAAACCTGTTTTTGTTGATTGATCAAATGAGTTATATTTTCTGATTTTCTGGTTTGCTATTATGCTTATATAGGTATATGAAATCCTATTGGGGTTGTGATTGGCATGGTTTTATGATTCGTTATCGAGTCTTATTGTACTTGTTTGCATGTTTTAAGGCTTACTCTTATTCCGGTCATTTTCTAGCTAACTTTTGTACTTGTACTGCTTTGAGCCTAGTGAACGGCTTTTGGGAAATGAGGTGACTCTTGTGTGAAATGTTGGGACTGATTTGAGGATATAGTGAAGCCTTAATGGCTGGGAAAAGTAAGAAATTTAGGGGAAGTGCTGGCCGATTTTCTAGGCCGTTTGGTTCCTTTAAGTTGGATTTGCCTTTTGGTAGAATGAAAGGCTTTTGGGTTGTTTGCGCCTAGGTCCTCATGCTACCTTTTCGTTTCCAAGGGAATCATGTTTTTGCATTCTTGCATTAGTATTTATTTGGCAAGGCGTACGACGTGTAGTCGAGCCTCACATGTGCATTCTGTTTACTCGATTCTGGAAGTAAAACCTTCAATTGGTTTATTTTGATTATTTTAGGGTTTCTTGGCGATTAAGGCCAATCTGAAGTGAAAACTTTTGAAGTTGAGCCGGTGAGTGTTCCACTACCTGCTACCCATTATGTGAAATATCTGAATATCTGAATACTTGATTTATGACTAGTGAAGCCAAATACTGTTTTTATAAAATGGAGGCGAGGGTGTACTTTATCACACTCGTTCTTCTATCTGTTCATATGCCAATTTTGAGTGCCTATCTGAATCTGCCGTCTGAATCTGCTATCTGAATCTGCTATTCTGTATCTGTATCTGAATCTGTTATCTGTGTCTGCATCTGTTCGGATTTCTATGACTTATGAGCTCAATCCTGTGGCTAAGTTATTCGAGTCGGGCCGGCAAGGGCCTGGACGATTAGATAACGAACCACGGTAGTCTGTTCGGGGATTTTTGGGTATTGAGACCCTTGATTCCGGTATACTCGAGTATTACCATTTCTGTTCGGTTACGGTGAGCGGGCCCGGTAAAGGGGTGTTTGGTGGACGGAATTCGGTGTAAAGAGGGGTCTACGGACGTTTTGGTTCTATATACGTTGACGGAGAGTCAACCAATTTGGATCAAGTACTGCGCTGGAAATTTGGCTCCTGAGAGCCACCCGTATCCTTTTGATTTGAATCATTGGTTCCTTTGCTTTACATCTGGCATGTGTATCTGATTTGAAAATGTGAAATGCCATGATTTTTTCTGCTATCTGTTTGGTACCTCATTGAGCGCAAGCTCACCCCGTTCTGTCCCTTTTGTTTTCCTTACAGGAAAATAAATACTTTTGGACTGGACTTGATAATCGGTTGCCGACTTGAGCTAGTTGAACATATCTTTTGTATAGCTCATGTATTAAAACCCTAAGTGTACTTTTGGGGCGTTTCTCTTTTGATTTGGCAAACCGTGTATATGTATTATCTTTTGAAAGCTTTTGTATGTCATTTTGATTTGTAAACGCTAAAGTTCAGATGTAAATGTTTGTTAGCTATTTCGGTTGGGTTCTGACGGGTCGGTTACTATTCATGGCCGGCTCCGGATTTCTTTTCATTTTATCTTGGGTTGTTTTACTATTTTGATTTGTTTACGCGAGTTTGTAAGTTCCGGATTGAAGCGGATAGCTCTAATCTGATCCGTAGTCCTGGCGAGAGCTGGGCAGGCAGTCCGCTAACTCCTTTGGTTCGCCTTAGGGGAAAGTGGGGCTGTCACAAGTGGTATCAGAGCCACTTCGCGTGGTCTCTGCGCGGAGTGAGACTGGGCCAAGTGGTGTTGTGGTCCTAATTTCATGAATATGTCTAAGTGCTCGTTTGAGCGTAAGTTATGAACCGGACATGTGATAAGTGTACGAATCATTATCATGGGACTCGAGGAAGTTAGGTATGTATGTCGGGTAGGAATCCTTAATAGAGATGGTTTACTCTTGGGACCGGCCGGCTCGAGTTGTGAATTATCTTAGATGGGATTCTTGCGCCCGGATACGAAAGATATGAGGGCCTAGGTTAGAAAGGATTTGGTGAACTAGAAAGGCGATTTTATGGAACTTCGTGTGGTTTGTTTGGGTGTGGTTAAGCGTGATCGACCTTGATTAAGATATAAATATTTGGACGAATCCCTAGAAAGGGGAAAAGCTTTTCGTGAGTTCTTTTGTACTTGTGACCGATCTGTTAGCTAAGTATAGTGCTCAATTTAATCCCGGAGTAATCAATGATAAGGAATTTCGAGGACGAAATTCTTTTAAGGGGGAGAGAGTGTGAGAACCCGTAGAAACCCTAATCTTTTCCTAGGGTTTATTTCCTTTAATGGCATGTTTTCTGCATTTTCTGGCTTAGAAATATTTTCTGGTAGATTTTATGCGTAATTATAGTTTTAAAATGATTTTTTCTAGTATCGAATAGATTTTGAGAAATTAAGAACGTATATCGGACGTGGGACCCACTAGTGCGAAAAGTTCGAAAAAATTCGGCTAATAAGGTTAAGTTTCGAATACTGTGTTAAATTTATCGGGTGTTAAGAGATAAATAGAGGAGGTGATTTGATTGATGTGAGAGGAAAAAGAAAGGATAGAAATGCATTTACTAAGGTGCCAAGTGTCACCATGGGATTGGAAGTAGCTTAAGACTACTATTCATGGTTTTGACCTTTTGACTTATGGAGTAAATATCTTCAAAATTCACAAAAAAATTACCATTTTTCACTCTATGTTGGCCGACTCTTGAGAGCTCAAGAAGGAAGAAACTTGCTTCAAATTTCAAGCTCCCAACTAGCTCAATCTTCCAAACTACTTGCCTAAATTAGTTTTTACTCCATAAAATCCTTCCACTTGGTGTTAGTGAGTGTTTTGGTGAAGCTTTTTGGAGAACTTAAGGTGTCCAACATCTTCCTCTCTCTTGTTTACTTGGTAAGTGATGCTTGAACATTCTCTTATAGCTAATGATGTTGAACTTATGCCTAATGGTGGCTATTGTGTTAGAAATTGTGGATTATTTCTTGGTTTGAAGTGATTTGGTTGAGTTTTTAATTTTTGAGGAATTTTCTGGTTTCATATGATCTTGATGGTGTGGTTGTTTTTTATGGTTGGTAATAAGGGGCTTTGGCTCTAGTAGGTGCATATGATAGGAAATTGCAATCAATTTTGGATTTGGAAGAATTTCTGGAAAATTAGGGTTCTTGGTTGAACATTCTGTCCGAAATTTTAGGTCATAGATAGAGGCCGAATTGGACTTTGCTCAAAACATGAAAGTTGTAGGTATTGATGAGTTTGAAGTGCCTTCAAAATTTCAGGTCATTTGGATTAGTGTAGAGTGAGATATGACGTTTTTACTGTAGCTGTTCTGCTTTGGTCAGAATACGAAAACTGCGTTGGTATTGGGCTGTTTTGACTGGAATTGGTTTGGATTTTGAAGTTGGTGTCTTCTTATGAATTGAAGCTGGATGTCTTAGCTAACATATGCCTTTGGAATTTCGGCATTTGGACTTGTATGGACTGAGATATACCGATTACAGTTTTCTGCGTTTTGCAAACCTGTTTTGGTAATTCTGGGTTAGTATTTGGCACATTTGACCTAGTTGTACTAGGAACTGGACTGAGTGACCTTCTACAATGTTGTAGCTCTGTTTCTTGGCTTCGAAACGGTGGGTCTTACACCCCCAACCGATAATTGTAGTGAGAGTTGTGCCATTACCGCATACGGAGGCCAAACCTGTTTTTGTTGATTGATCAAATGAGTTATATTTTCTGATTTTCTGGTTTGCTATTATGCTTATATAGGTATATGAAATCCTATTGGGGTTGTGATTGGCATGGTTTTATGATTCGTTATCGAGTCTTATTGTACTTGTTTGCATGTTTTAAGGCTTACTCTTATTCCGGTCATTTTCTAGCTAACTTTTGTACTTGTACTGCTTTGAGCCTAGTGAACGGCTTTTGGGAAATGAGGTGACTCTTGTGTGAAATGTTGGGACTGATTTGAGGATATAGTGAAGCCTTAATGGCTGGGAAAAGTAAGAAATTTAGGGGAAGTGCTGGCCGATTTTCTAGGCCGTTTGGTTCCTTTAAGTTGGATTTGCCTTTTGGTAGAATGAAAGGCTTTTGGGTTGTTTGCGCCTAGGTCCTCATGCTACCTTTTCGTTTCCAAGGGAATCATGTTTTTGCATTCTTGCATTAGTATTTATTTGGCAAGGCGTACGACGTGTAGTCGAGCCTCACATGTGCATTCTGTTTACTCGATTCTGGAAGTAAAACCTTCAATTGGTTTATTTTGATTATTTTAGGGTTTCTTGGCGATTAAGGCCAATCTGAAGTGAAAACTTTTGAAGTTGAGCCGGTGAGTGTTCCACTACCTGCTACCCATTATGTGAAATATCTGAATATCTGAATACTTGATTTATGACTAGTGAAGCCAAATACTGTTTTTATAAAATGGAGGCGAGGGTGTACTTTATCACACTCGTTCTTCTATCTGTTCATATGCCAATTTTGAGTGCCTATCTGAATCTGCCGTCTGAATCTGCTATCTGAATCTGCTATTCTGTATCTGTATCTGAATCTGTTATCTGTGTCTGCATCTGTTCGGATTTCTATGACTTATGAGCTCAATCCTGTGGCTAAGTTATTCGAGTCGGGCCGGCAAGGGCCTGGACGATTAGATAACGAACCACGGTAGTCTGTTCGGGGATTTTTGGGTATTGAGACCCTTGATTCCGGTATACTCGAGTATTACCATTTCTGTTCGGTTACGGTGAGCGGGCCCGGTAAAGGGGTGTTTGGTGGACGGAATTCGGTGTAAAGAGGGGTCTACGGACGTTTTGGTTCTATATACGTTGACGGAGAGTCAACCAATTTGGATCAAGTACTGCGCTGGAAATTTGGCTCCTGAGAGCCACCCGTATCCTTTTGATTTGAATCATTGGTTCCTTTGCTTTACATCTGGCATGTGTATCTGATTTGAAAATGTGAAATGCCATGATTTTTTCTGCTATCTGTTTGGTACCTCATTGAGCGCAAGCTCACCCCGTTCTGTCCCTTTTGTTTTCCTTACAGGAAAATAAATACTTTTGGACTGGACTTGATAATCGGTTGCCGACTTGAGCTAGTTGAACATATCTTTTGTATAGCTCATGTATTAAAACCCTAAGTGTACTTTTGGGGCGTTTCTCTTTTGATTTGGCAAACCGTGTATATGTATTATCTTTTGAAAGCTTTTGTATGTCATTTTGATTTGTAAACGCTAAAGTTCAGATGTAAATGTTTGTTAGCTATTTCGGTTGGGTTCTGACGGGTCGGTTACTATTCATGGCCGGCTCCGGATTTCTTTTCATTTTATCTTGGGTTGTTTTACTATTTTGATTTGTTTACGCGAGTTTGTAAGTTCCGGATTGAAGCGGATAGCTCTAATCTGATCCGTAGTCCTGGCGAGAGCTGGGCAGGCAGTCCGCTAACTCCTTTGGTTCGCCTTAGGGGAAAGTGGGGCTGTCACAAGTGGTATCAGAGCCACTTCGCGTGGTCTCTGCGCGGAGTGAGACTGGGCCAAGTGGTGTTGTGGTCCTAATTTCATGAATATGTCTAAGTGCTCGTTTGAGCGTAAGTTATGAACCGGACATGTGATAAGTGTACGAATCATTATCATGGGACTCGAGGAAGTTAGGTATGTATGTCGGGTAGGAATCCTTAATAGAGATGGTTTACTCTTGGGACCGGCCGGCTCGAGTTGTGAATTATCTTAGATGGGATTCTTGCGCCCGGATACGAAAGATATGAGGGCCTAGGTTAGAAAGGATTTGGTGAACTAGAAAGGCGATTTTATGGAACTTCGTGTGGTTTGTTTGGGTGTGGTTAAGCGTGATCGACCTTGATTAAGATATAAATATTTGGACGAATCCCTAGAAAGGGGAAAAGCTTTTCGTGAGTTCTTTTGTACTTGTGACCGATCTGTTAGCTAAGTATAGTGCTCAATTTAATCCCGGAGTAATCAATGATAAGGAATTTCGAGGACGAAATTCTTTTAAGGGGGAGAGAGTGTGAGAACCCGTAGAAACCCTAATCTTTTCCTAGGGTTTATTTCCTTTAATGGCATGTTTTCTGCATTTTCTGGCTTAGAAATATTTTCTGGTAGATTTTATGCGTAATTATAGTTTTAAAATGATTTTTTCTAGTATCGAATAGATTTTGAGAAATTAAGAACGTATATCGGACGTGGGACCCACTAGTGCGAAAAGTTCGAAAAAATTCGGCTAATAAGGTTAAGTTTCGAATACTGTGTTAAATTTATCGGGTGTTAAGAGATAAATAGAGGAGGTGATTTGATTGATGTGAGAGGAAAAAGAAAGGATAGAAATGCATTTACTAAGGTGCCAAGTGTCACCATGGGATTGGAAGTAGCTTAAGACTACTATTCATGGTTTTGACCTTTTGACTTATGGAGTAAATATCTTCAAAATTCACAAAAAAATTACCATTTTTCACTCTATGTTGGCCGACTCTTGAGAGCTCAAGAAGGAAGAAACTTGCTTCAAATTTCAAGCTCCCAACTAGCTCAATCTTCCAAACTACTTGCCTAAATTAGTTTTTACTCCATAAAATCCTTCCACTTGGTGTTAGTGAGTGTTTTGGTGAAGCTTTTTGGAGAACTTAAGGTGTCCAACATCTTCCTCTCTCTTGTTTACTTGGTAAGTGATGCTTGAACATTCTCTTATAGCTAATGATGTTGAACTTATGCCTAATGGTGGCTATTGTGTTAGAAATTGTGGATTATTTCTTGGTTTGAAGTGATTTGGTTGAGTTTTTAATTTTTGAGGAATTTTCTGGTTTCATATGATCTTGATGGTGTGGTTGTTTTTTATGGTTGGTAATAAGGGGCTTTGGCTCTAGTAGGTGCATATGATAGGAAATTGCAATCAATTTTGGATTTGGAAGAATTTCTGGAAAATTAGGGTTCTTGGTTGAACATTCTGTCCGAAATTTTAGGTCATAGATAGAGGCCGAATTGGACTTTGCTCAAAACATGAAAGTTGTAGGTATTGATGAGTTTGAAGTGCCTTCAAAATTTCAGGTCATTTGGATTAGTGTAGAGTGAGATATGACGTTTTTACTGTAGCTGTTCTGCTTTGGTCAGAATACGAAAACTGCGTTGGTATTGGGCTGTTTTGACTGGAATTGGTTTGGATTTTGAAGTTGGTGTCTTCTTATGAATTGAAGCTGGATGTCTTAGCTAACATATGCCTTTGGAATTTCGGCATTTGGACTTGTATGGACTGAGATATACCGATTACAGTTTTCTGCGTTTTGCAAACCTGTTTTGGTAATTCTGGGTTAGTATTTGGCACATTTGACCTAGTTGTACTAGGAACTGGACTGAGTGACCTTCTACAATGTTGTAGCTCTGTTTCTTGGCTTCGAAACGGTGGGTCTTACACCCCCAACCGATAATTGTAGTGAGAGTTGTGCCATTACCGCATACGGAGGCCAAACCTGTTTTTGTTGATTGATCAAATGAGTTATATTTTCTGATTTTCTGGTTTGCTATTATGCTTATATAGGTATATGAAATCCTATTGGGGTTGTGATTGGCATGGTTTTATGATTCGTTATCGAGTCTTATTGTACTTGTTTGCATGTTTTAAGGCTTACTCTTATTCCGGTCATTTTCTAGCTAACTTTTGTACTTGTACTGCTTTGAGCCTAGTGAACGGCTTTTGGGAAATGAGGTGACTCTTGTGTGAAATGTTGGGACTGATTTGAGGATATAGTGAAGCCTTAATGGCTGGGAAAAGTAAGAAATTTAGGGGAAGTGCTGGCCGATTTTCTAGGCCGTTTGGTTCCTTTAAGTTGGATTTGCCTTTTGGTAGAATGAAAGGCTTTTGGGTTGTTTGCGCCTAGGTCCTCATGCTACCTTTTCGTTTCCAAGGGAATCATGTTTTTGCATTCTTGCATTAGTATTTATTTGGCAAGGCGTACGACGTGTAGTCGAGCCTCACATGTGCATTCTGTTTACTCGATTCTGGAAGTAAAACCTTCAATTGGTTTATTTTGATTATTTTAGGGTTTCTTGGCGATTAAGGCCAATCTGAAGTGAAAACTTTTGAAGTTGAGCCGGTGAGTGTTCCACTACCTGCTACCCATTATGTGAAATATCTGAATATCTGAATACTTGATTTATGACTAGTGAAGCCAAATACTGTTTTTATAAAATGGAGGCGAGGGTGTACTTTATCACACTCGTTCTTCTATCTGTTCATATGCCAATTTTGAGTGCCTATCTGAATCTGCCGTCTGAATCTGCTATCTGAATCTGCTATTCTGTATCTGTATCTGAATCTGTTATCTGTGTCTGCATCTGTTCGGATTTCTATGACTTATGAGCTCAATCCTGTGGCTAAGTTATTCGAGTCGGGCCGGCAAGGGCCTGGACGATTAGATAACGAACCACGGTAGTCTGTTCGGGGATTTTTGGGTATTGAGACCCTTGATTCCGGTATACTCGAGTATTACCATTTCTGTTCGGTTACGGTGAGCGGGCCCGGTAAAGGGGTGTTTGGTGGACGGAATTCGGTGTAAAGAGGGGTCTACGGACGTTTTGGTTCTATATACGTTGACGGAGAGTCAACCAATTTGGATCAAGTACTGCGCTGGAAATTTGGCTCCTGAGAGCCACCCGTATCCTTTTGATTTGAATCATTGGTTCCTTTGCTTTACATCTGGCATGTGTATCTGATTTGAAAATGTGAAATGCCATGATTTTTTCTGCTATCTGTTTGGTACCTCATTGAGCGCAAGCTCACCCCGTTCTGTCCCTTTTGTTTTCCTTACAGGAAAATAAATACTTTTGGACTGGACTTGATAATCGGTTGCCGACTTGAGCTAGTTGAACATATCTTTTGTATAGCTCATGTATTAAAACCCTAAGTGTACTTTTGGGGCGTTTCTCTTTTGATTTGGCAAACCGTGTATATGTATTATCTTTTGAAAGCTTTTGTATGTCATTTTGATTTGTAAACGCTAAAGTTCAGATGTAAATGTTTGTTAGCTATTTCGGTTGGGTTCTGACGGGTCGGTTACTATTCATGGCCGGCTCCGGATTTCTTTTCATTTTATCTTGGGTTGTTTTACTATTTTGATTTGTTTACGCGAGTTTGTAAGTTCCGGATTGAAGCGGATAGCTCTAATCTGATCCGTAGTCCTGGCGAGAGCTGGGCAGGCAGTCCGCTAACTCCTTTGGTTCGCCTTAGGGGAAAGTGGGGCTGTCACAAGTGGTATCAGAGCCACTTCGCGTGGTCTCTGCGCGGAGTGAGACTGGGCCAAGTGGTGTTGTGGTCCTAATTTCATGAATATGTCTAAGTGCTCGTTTGAGCGTAAGTTATGAACCGGACATGTGATAAGTGTACGAATCATTATCATGGGACTCGAGGAAGTTAGGTATGTATGTCGGGTAGGAATCCTTAATAGAGATGGTTTACTCTTGGGACCGGCCGGCTCGAGTTGTGAATTATCTTAGATGGGATTCTTGCGCCCGGATACGAAAGATATGAGGGCCTAGGTTAGAAAGGATTTGGTGAACTAGAAAGGCGATTTTATGGAACTTCGTGTGGTTTGTTTGGGTGTGGTTAAGCGTGATCGACCTTGATTAAGATATAAATATTTGGACGAATCCCTAGAAAGGGGAAAAGCTTTTCGTGAGTTCTTTTGTACTTGTGACCGATCTGTTAGCTAAGTATAGTGCTCAATTTAATCCCGGAGTAATCAATGATAAGGAATTTCGAGGACGAAATTCTTTTAAGGGGGAGAGAGTGTGAGAACCCGTAGAAACCCTAATCTTTTCCTAGGGTTTATTTCCTTTAATGGCATGTTTTCTGCATTTTCTGGCTTAGAAATATTTTCTGGTAGATTTTATGCGTAATTATAGTTTTAAAATGATTTTTTCTAGTATCGAATAGATTTTGAGAAATTAAGAACGTATATCGGACGTGGGACCCACTAGTGCGAAAAGTTCGAAAAAATTCGGCTAATAAGGTTAAGTTTCGAATACTGTGTTAAATTTATCGGGTGTTAAGAGATAAATAGAGGAGGTGATTTGATTGATGTGAGAGGAAAAAGAAAGGATAGAAATGCATTTACTAAGGTGCCAAGTGTCACCATGGGATTGGAAGTAGCTTAAGACTACTATTCATGGTTTTGACCTTTTGACTTATGGAGTAAATATCTTCAAAATTCACAAAAAAATTACCATTTTTCACTCTATGTTGGCCGACTCTTGAGAGCTCAAGAAGGAAGAAACTTGCTTCAAATTTCAAGCTCCCAACTAGCTCAATCTTCCAAACTACTTGCCTAAATTAGTTTTTACTCCATAAAATCCTTCCACTTGGTGTTAGTGAGTGTTTTGGTGAAGCTTTTTGGAGAACTTAAGGTGTCCAACATCTTCCTCTCTCTTGTTTACTTGGTAAGTGATGCTTGAACATTCTCTTATAGCTAATGATGTTGAACTTATGCCTAATGGTGGCTATTGTGTTAGAAATTGTGGATTATTTCTTGGTTTGAAGTGATTTGGTTGAGTTTTTAATTTTTGAGGAATTTTCTGGTTTCATATGATCTTGATGGTGTGGTTGTTTTTTATGGTTGGTAATAAGGGGCTTTGGCTCTAGTAGGTGCATATGATAGGAAATTGCAATCAATTTTGGATTTGGAAGAATTTCTGGAAAATTAGGGTTCTTGGTTGAACATTCTGTCCGAAATTTTAGGTCATAGATAGAGGCCGAATTGGACTTTGCTCAAAACATGAAAGTTGTAGGTATTGATGAGTTTGAAGTGCCTTCAAAATTTCAGGTCATTTGGATTAGTGTAGAGTGAGATATGACGTTTTTACTGTAGCTGTTCTGCTTTGGTCAGAATACGAAAACTGCGTTGGTATTGGGCTGTTTTGACTGGAATTGGTTTGGATTTTGAAGTTGGTGTCTTCTTATGAATTGAAGCTGGATGTCTTAGCTAACATATGCCTTTGGAATTTCGGCATTTGGACTTGTATGGACTGAGATATACCGATTACAGTTTTCTGCGTTTTGCAAACCTGTTTTGGTAATTCTGGGTTAGTATTTGGCACATTTGACCTAGTTGTACTAGGAACTGGACTGAGTGACCTTCTACAATGTTGTAGCTCTGTTTCTTGGCTTCGAAACGGTGGGTCTTACACCCCCAACCGATAATTGTAGTGAGAGTTGTGCCATTACCGCATACGGAGGCCAAACCTGTTTTTGTTGATTGATCAAATGAGTTATATTTTCTGATTTTCTGGTTTGCTATTATGCTTATATAGGTATATGAAATCCTATTGGGGTTGTGATTGGCATGGTTTTATGATTCGTTATCGAGTCTTATTGTACTTGTTTGCATGTTTTAAGGCTTACTCTTATTCCGGTCATTTTCTAGCTAACTTTTGTACTTGTACTGCTTTGAGCCTAGTGAACGGCTTTTGGGAAATGAGGTGACTCTTGTGTGAAATGTTGGGACTGATTTGAGGATATAGTGAAGCCTTAATGGCTGGGAAAAGTAAGAAATTTAGGGGAAGTGCTGGCCGATTTTCTAGGCCGTTTGGTTCCTTTAAGTTGGATTTGCCTTTTGGTAGAATGAAAGGCTTTTGGGTTGTTTGCGCCTAGGTCCTCATGCTACCTTTTCGTTTCCAAGGGAATCATGTTTTTGCATTCTTGCATTAGTATTTATTTGGCAAGGCGTACGACGTGTAGTCGAGCCTCACATGTGCATTCTGTTTACTCGATTCTGGAAGTAAAACCTTCAATTGGTTTATTTTGATTATTTTAGGGTTTCTTGGCGATTAAGGCCAATCTGAAGTGAAAACTTTTGAAGTTGAGCCGGTGAGTGTTCCACTACCTGCTACCCATTATGTGAAATATCTGAATATCTGAATACTTGATTTATGACTAGTGAAGCCAAATACTGTTTTTATAAAATGGAGGCGAGGGTGTACTTTATCACACTCGTTCTTCTATCTGTTCATATGCCAATTTTGAGTGCCTATCTGAATCTGCCGTCTGAATCTGCTATCTGAATCTGCTATTCTGTATCTGTATCTGAATCTGTTATCTGTGTCTGCATCTGTTCGGATTTCTATGACTTATGAGCTCAATCCTGTGGCTAAGTTATTCGAGTCGGGCCGGCAAGGGCCTGGACGATTAGATAACGAACCACGGTAGTCTGTTCGGGGATTTTTGGGTATTGAGACCCTTGATTCCGGTATACTCGAGTATTACCATTTCTGTTCGGTTACGGTGAGCGGGCCCGGTAAAGGGGTGTTTGGTGGACGGAATTCGGTGTAAAGAGGGGTCTACGGACGTTTTGGTTCTATATACGTTGACGGAGAGTCAACCAATTTGGATCAAGTACTGCGCTGGAAATTTGGCTCCTGAGAGCCACCCGTATCCTTTTGATTTGAATCATTGGTTCCTTTGCTTTACATCTGGCATGTGTATCTGATTTGAAAATGTGAAATGCCATGATTTTTTCTGCTATCTGTTTGGTACCTCATTGAGCGCAAGCTCACCCCGTTCTGTCCCTTTTGTTTTCCTTACAGGAAAATAAATACTTTTGGACTGGACTTGATAATCGGTTGCCGACTTGAGCTAGTTGAACATATCTTTTGTATAGCTCATGTATTAAAACCCTAAGTGTACTTTTGGGGCGTTTCTCTTTTGATTTGGCAAACCGTGTATATGTATTATCTTTTGAAAGCTTTTGTATGTCATTTTGATTTGTAAACGCTAAAGTTCAGATGTAAATGTTTGTTAGCTATTTCGGTTGGGTTCTGACGGGTCGGTTACTATTCATGGCCGGCTCCGGATTTCTTTTCATTTTATCTTGGGTTGTTTTACTATTTTGATTTGTTTACGCGAGTTTGTAAGTTCCGGATTGAAGCGGATAGCTCTAATCTGATCCGTAGTCCTGGCGAGAGCTGGGCAGGCAGTCCGCTAACTCCTTTGGTTCGCCTTAGGGGAAAGTGGGGCTGTCACAAGTGGTATCAGAGCCACTTCGCGTGGTCTCTGCGCGGAGTGAGACTGGGCCAAGTGGTGTTGTGGTCCTAATTTCATGAATATGTCTAAGTGCTCGTTTGAGCGTAAGTTATGAACCGGACATGTGATAAGTGTACGAATCATTATCATGGGACTCGAGGAAGTTAGGTATGTATGTCGGGTAGGAATCCTTAATAGAGATGGTTTACTCTTGGGACCGGCCGGCTCGAGTTGTGAATTATCTTAGATGGGATTCTTGCGCCCGGATACGAAAGATATGAGGGCCTAGGTTAGAAAGGATTTGGTGAACTAGAAAGGCGATTTTATGGAACTTCGTGTGGTTTGTTTGGGTGTGGTTAAGCGTGATCGACCTTGATTAAGATATAAATATTTGGACGAATCCCTAGAAAGGGGAAAAGCTTTTCGTGAGTTCTTTTGTACTTGTGACCGATCTGTTAGCTAAGTATAGTGCTCAATTTAATCCCGGAGTAATCAATGATAAGGAATTTCGAGGACGAAATTCTTTTAAGGGGGAGAGAGTGTGAGAACCCGTAGAAACCCTAATCTTTTCCTAGGGTTTATTTCCTTTAATGGCATGTTTTCTGCATTTTCTGGCTTAGAAATATTTTCTGGTAGATTTTATGCGTAATTATAGTTTTAAAATGATTTTTTCTAGTATCGAATAGATTTTGAGAAATTAAGAACGTATATCGGACGTGGGACCCACTAGTGCGAAAAGTTCGAAAAAATTCGGCTAATAAGGTTAAGTTTCGAATACTGTGTTAAATTTATCGGGTGTTAAGAGATAAATAGAGGAGGTGATTTGATTGATGTGAGAGGAAAAAGAAAGGATAGAAATGCATTTACTAAGGTGCCAAGTGTCACCATGGGATTGGAAGTAGCTTAAGACTACTATTCATGGTTTTGACCTTTTGACTTATGGAGTAAATATCTTCAAAATTCACAAAAAAATTACCATTTTTCACTCTATGTTGGCCGACTCTTGAGAGCTCAAGAAGGAAGAAACTTGCTTCAAATTTCAAGCTCCCAACTAGCTCAATCTTCCAAACTACTTGCCTAAATTAGTTTTTACTCCATAAAATCCTTCCACTTGGTGTTAGTGAGTGTTTTGGTGAAGCTTTTTGGAGAACTTAAGGTGTCCAACATCTTCCTCTCTCTTGTTTACTTGGTAAGTGATGCTTGAACATTCTCTTATAGCTAATGATGTTGAACTTATGCCTAATGGTGGCTATTGTGTTAGAAATTGTGGATTATTTCTTGGTTTGAAGTGATTTGGTTGAGTTTTTAATTTTTGAGGAATTTTCTGGTTTCATATGATCTTGATGGTGTGGTTGTTTTTTATGGTTGGTAATAAGGGGCTTTGGCTCTAGTAGGTGCATATGATAGGAAATTGCAATCAATTTTGGATTTGGAAGAATTTCTGGAAAATTAGGGTTCTTGGTTGAACATTCTGTCCGAAATTTTAGGTCATAGATAGAGGCCGAATTGGACTTTGCTCAAAACATGAAAGTTGTAGGTATTGATGAGTTTGAAGTGCCTTCAAAATTTCAGGTCATTTGGATTAGTGTAGAGTGAGATATGACGTTTTTACTGTAGCTGTTCTGCTTTGGTCAGAATACGAAAACTGCGTTGGTATTGGGCTGTTTTGACTGGAATTGGTTTGGATTTTGAAGTTGGTGTCTTCTTATGAATTGAAGCTGGATGTCTTAGCTAACATATGCCTTTGGAATTTCGGCATTTGGACTTGTATGGACTGAGATATACCGATTACAGTTTTCTGCGTTTTGCAAACCTGTTTTGGTAATTCTGGGTTAGTATTTGGCACATTTGACCTAGTTGTACTAGGAACTGGACTGAGTGACCTTCTACAATGTTGTAGCTCTGTTTCTTGGCTTCGAAACGGTGGGTCTTACACCCCCAACCGATAATTGTAGTGAGAGTTGTGCCATTACCGCATACGGAGGCCAAACCTGTTTTTGTTGATTGATCAAATGAGTTATATTTTCTGATTTTCTGGTTTGCTATTATGCTTATATAGGTATATGAAATCCTATTGGGGTTGTGATTGGCATGGTTTTATGATTCGTTATCGAGTCTTATTGTACTTGTTTGCATGTTTTAAGGCTTACTCTTATTCCGGTCATTTTCTAGCTAACTTTTGTACTTGTACTGCTTTGAGCCTAGTGAACGGCTTTTGGGAAATGAGGTGACTCTTGTGTGAAATGTTGGGACTGATTTGAGGATATAGTGAAGCCTTAATGGCTGGGAAAAGTAAGAAATTTAGGGGAAGTGCTGGCCGATTTTCTAGGCCGTTTGGTTCCTTTAAGTTGGATTTGCCTTTTGGTAGAATGAAAGGCTTTTGGGTTGTTTGCGCCTAGGTCCTCATGCTACCTTTTCGTTTCCAAGGGAATCATGTTTTTGCATTCTTGCATTAGTATTTATTTGGCAAGGCGTACGACGTGTAGTCGAGCCTCACATGTGCATTCTGTTTACTCGATTCTGGAAGTAAAACCTTCAATTGGTTTATTTTGATTATTTTAGGGTTTCTTGGCGATTAAGGCCAATCTGAAGTGAAAACTTTTGAAGTTGAGCCGGTGAGTGTTCCACTACCTGCTACCCATTATGTGAAATATCTGAATATCTGAATACTTGATTTATGACTAGTGAAGCCAAATACTGTTTTTATAAAATGGAGGCGAGGGTGTACTTTATCACACTCGTTCTTCTATCTGTTCATATGCCAATTTTGAGTGCCTATCTGAATCTGCCGTCTGAATCTGCTATCTGAATCTGCTATTCTGTATCTGTATCTGAATCTGTTATCTGTGTCTGCATCTGTTCGGATTTCTATGACTTATGAGCTCAATCCTGTGGCTAAGTTATTCGAGTCGGGCCGGCAAGGGCCTGGACGATTAGATAACGAACCACGGTAGTCTGTTCGGGGATTTTTGGGTATTGAGACCCTTGATTCCGGTATACTCGAGTATTACCATTTCTGTTCGGTTACGGTGAGCAGGCCCGGTAAAGGGGTGTTTGGTGGACGGAATTCGGTGTAAAGAGGGGTCTACGGACGTTTTGGTTCTATATACGTTGACGGAGAGTCAACCAATTTGGATCAAGTACTGCGCTGGAAATTTGGCTCCTGAGAGCCACCCGTATCCTTTTGATTTGAATCATTGGTTCCTTTGCTTTACATCTGGCATGTGTATCTGATTTGAAAATGTGAAATGCCATGATTTTTTCTGCTATCTGTTTGGTACCTCATTGAGCGCAAGCTCACCCCGTTCTGTCACTTTTGTTTTCCTTACAGGAAAATAAATACTTTTGGACTGGACTTGATAATCGGTTGCCGACTTGAGCTAGTTGAACATATCTTTTGTATAGCTCATGTATTAAAACCCTAAGTGTACTTTTGGGGCGTTTCTCTTTTGATTTGGCAAACCGTGTATATGTATTATCTTTTGAAAGCTTTTGTATGTCATTTTGATTTGTAAACGCTAAAGTTCAGATGTAAATGTTTGTTAGCTATTTCGGTTGGGTTCTGACGGGTCGGTTACTATTCATGGCCGGCTCCGGATTTCTTTTCATTTTATCTTGGGTTGTTTTACTATTTTGATTTGTTTACGCGAGTTTGTAAGTTCCGGATTGAAGCGGATAGCTCTAATCTGATCCGTAGTCCTGGCGAGAGCTGGGCAGGCAGTCCGCTAACTCCTTTGGTTCGCCTTAGGGGAAAGTGGGGCTGTCACAAGTGGTATCAGAGCCACTTCGCGTGGTCTCTGCGCGGAGTGAGACTGGGCCAAGTGGTGTTGTGGTCCTAATTTCATGAATATGTCTAAGTGCTCGTTTGAGCGTAAGTTATGAACCGGACATGTGATAAGTGTACGAATCATTATCATGGGACTCGAGGAAGTTAGGTATGTATGTCGGGTAGGAATCCTTAATAGAGATGGTTTACTCTTGGGACCGGCCGGCTCGAGTTGTGAATTATCTTAGATGGGATTCTTGCGCCCGGATACGAAAGATATGAGGGCCTAGGTTAGAAAGGATTTGGTGAACTAGAAAGGCGATTTTATGGAACTTCGTGTGGTTTGTTTGGGTGTGGTTAAGCGTGATCGACCTTGATTAAGATATAAATATTTGGACGAATCCCTAGAAAGGGGAAAAGCTTTTCGTGAGTTCTTTTGTACTTGTGACCGATCTGTTAGCTAAGTATAGTGCTCAATTTAATCCCGGAGTAATCAATGATAAGGAATTTCGAGGACGAAATTCTTTTAAGGGGGAGAGAGTGTGAGAACCCGTAGAAACCCTAATCTTTTCCTAGGGTTTATTTCCTTTAATGGCATGTTTTCTGCATTTTCTGGCTTAGAAATATTTTCTGGTAGATTTTATGCGTAATTATAGTTTTAAAATGATTTTTTCTAGTATCGAATAGATTTTGAGAAATTAAGAACGTATATCGGACGTGGGACCCACTAGTGCGAAAAGTTCGAAAAAATTCGGCTAATAAGGTTAAGTTTCGAATACTGTGTTAAATTTATCGGGTGTTAAGAGATAAATAGAGGAGGTGATTTGATTGATGTGAGAGGAAAAAGAAAGGATAGAAATGCATTTACTAAGGTGCCAAGTGTCACCATGGGATTGGAAGTAGCTTAAGACTACTATTCATGGTTTTGACCTTTTGACTTATGGAGTAAATATCTTCAAAATTCACAAAAAAATTACCATTTTTCACTCTATGTTGGCCGACTCTTGAGAGCTCAAGAAGGAAGAAACTTGCTTCAAATTTCAAGCTCCCAACTAGCTCAATCTTCCAAACTACTTGCCTAAATTAGTTTTTACTCCATAAAATCCTTCCACTTGGTGTTAGTGAGTGTTTTGGTGAAGCTTTTTGGAGAACTTAAGGTGTCCAACATCTTCCTCTCTCTTGTTTACTTGGTAAGTGATGCTTGAACATTCTCTTATAGCTAATGATGTTGAACTTATGCCTAATGGTGGCTATTGTGTTAGAAATTGTGGATTATTTCTTGGTTTGAAGTGATTTGGTTGAGTTTTTAATTTTTGAGGAATTTTCTGGTTTCATATGATCTTGATGGTGTGGTTGTTTTTTATGGTTGGTAATAAGGGGCTTTGGCTCTAGTAGGTGCATATGATAGGAAATTGCAATCAATTTTGGATTTGGAAGAATTTCTGGAAAATTGTTCTTGGTTGAACATTCTGTCCGAAATTTTAGGTCATAGATAGAGGCCGAATTGGACTTTGCTCAAAACATGAAAGTTGTAGGTATTGATGAGTTTGAAGTGCCTTCAAAATTTCAGGTCATTTGGATTAGTGTAGAGTGAGATATGACGTTTTTACTGTAGCTGTTCTGCTTTGGTCAGAATACGAAAACTGCGTTGGTATTGGGCTGTTTTGACTGGAATTGGTTTGGATTTTGAAGTTGGTGTCTTCTTATGAATTGAAGCTGGATGTCTTAGCTAACATATGCCTTTGGAATTTCGGCATTTGGACTTGTATGGACTGAGATATACCGATTACAGTTTTCTGCGTTTTGCAAACCTGTTTTGGTAATTCTGGGTTAGTATTTGGCACATTTGACCTAGTTGTACTAGGAACTGGACTGAGTGACCTTCTACAATGTTGTAGCTCTGTTTCTTGGCTTCGAAACGGTGGGTCTTACACCCCCAACCGATAATTGTAGTGAGAGTTGTGCCATTACCGCATACGGAGGCCAAACCTGTTTTTGTTGATTGATCAAATGAGTTATATTTTCTGATTTTCTGGTTTGCTATTATGCTTATATAGGTATATGAAATCCTATTGGGGTTGTGATTGGCATGGTTTTATGATTCGTTATCGAGTCTTATTGTACTTGTTTGCATGTTTTAAGGCTTACTCTTATTCCGGTCATTTTCTAGCTAACTTTTGTACTTGTACTGCTTTGAGCCTAGTGAACGGCTTTTGGGAAATGAGGTGACTCTTGTGTGAAATGTTGGGACTGATTTGAGGATATAGTGAAGCCTTAATGGCTGGGAAAAGTAAGAAATTTAGGGGAAGTGCTGGCCGATTTTCTAGGCCGTTTGGTTCCTTTAAGTTGGATTTGCCTTTTGGTAGAATGAAAGGCTTTTGGGTTGTTTGCGCCTAGGTCCTCATGCTACCTTTTCGTTTCCAAGGGAATCATGTTTTTGCATTCTTGCATTAGTATTTATTTGGCAAGGCGTACGACGTGTAGTCGAGCCTCACATGTGCATTCTGTTTACTCGATTCTGGAAGTAAAACCTTCAATTGGTTTATTTTGATTATTTTAGGGTTTCTTGGCGATTAAGGCCAATCTGAAGTGAAAACTTTTGAAGTTGAGCCGGTGAGTGTTCCACTACCTGCTACCCATTATGTGAAATATCTGAATATCTGAATACTTGATTTATGACTAGTGAAGCCAAATACTGTTTTTATAAAATGGAGGCGAGGGTGTACTTTATCACACTCGTTCTTCTATCTGTTCATATGCCAATTTTGAGTGCCTATCTGAATCTGCCGTCTGAATCTGCTATCTGAATCTGCTATTCTGTATCTGTATCTGAATCTGTTATCTGTGTCTGCATCTGTTCGGATTTCTATGACTTATGAGCTCAATCCTGTGGCTAAGTTATTCGAGTCGGGCCGGCAAGGGCCTGGACGATTAGATAACGAACCACGGTAGTCTGTTCGGGGATTTTTGGGTATTGAGACCCTTGATTCCGGTATACTCGAGTATTACCATTTCTGTTCGGTTACGGTGAGCGGGCCCGGTAAAGGGGTGTTTGGTGGACGGAATTCGGTGTAAAGAGGGGTCTACGGACGTTTTGGTTCTATATACGTTGACGGAGAGTCAACCAATTTGGATCAAGTACTGCGCTGGAAATTTGGCTCCTGAGAGCCACCCGTATCCTTTTGATTTGAATCATTGGTTCCTTTGCTTTACATCTGGCATGTGTATCTGATTTGAAAATGTGAAATGCCATGATTTTTTCTGCTATCTGTTTGGTACCTCATTGAGCGCAAGCTCACCCCGTTCTGTCCCTTTTGTTTTCCTTACAGGAAAATAAATACTTTTGGACTGGACTTGATAATCGGTTGCCGACTTGAGCTAGTTGAACATATCTTTTGTATAGCTCATGTATTAAAACCCTAAGTGTACTTTTGGGGCGTTTCTCTTTTGATTTGGCAAACCGTGTATATGTATTATCTTTTGAAAGCTTTTGTATGTCATTTTGATTTGTAAACGCTAAAGTTCAGATGTAAATGTTTGTTAGCTATTTCGGTTGGGTTCTGACGGGTCGGTTACTATTCATGGCCGGCTCCGGATTTCTTTTCATTTTATCTTGGGTTGTTTTACTATTTTGATTTGTTTACGCGAGTTTGTAAGTTCCGGATTGAAGCGGATAGCTCTAATCTGATCCGTAGTCCTGGCGAGAGCTGGGCAGGCAGTCCGCTAACTCCTTTGGTTCGCCTTAGGGGAAAGTGGGGCTGTCACAAGAGGTACAAAGCAAGCGCTTTTATAGGCAAGAGGTTACTAAAACCCTAAGGAAACCCTAAAAGAGCAGTCGGCCATCTTGGTGTCAAGATGGGCCGTTCCATTCTTCTACTACGCAGTTAATCTAACCCTAAGCAACATTAAGGCCTAAAGACCCTACTCGGCCCAATCACTTGGAGGCCCGCTTGACACTCCAAGGGATTGGATCGTGGTGTAGATGATTTGCTTGTCTCCTTCTTGGCCTTCAATATCCCTATGGACTCCATGTTGGTCTTGGACCATTCGAAGAAGGCCCTGGAGGGATTCTTTGCAGAGCTTGGCTCGTGCACGTGTGACTGGGTCCAGTGGAGCTCAGACGGGGTCATGGCGTGGGCCCTTACCCATGCACAAATCACTTATACGGTCATCGATCAAGTATTTTCGAGACACGTAGCATGTTTGCGGTAGGATCCAACGCTTTGATTGCGGAACCTAGAATTAGAGCTGTAAACGAACCGAAACGAACCGAGTATCTCATGTTTGAGCTCTGTTCGTTAAGCGATTCGAACTCTGTTCGTGTTCGTTCGTTAACTTTCGAACTCTAAATCTGTATTCGTGTTCGGCTCGTTAAGTAAAGTTCGTGTTCGTGTTCGTGTTCGGCTCGTTTAACATAAACGAGCCGTTCGCGAACACGCTCGAAAAGTTCGAATCCAGATTATTCTAGGCCTTAAATATGCCACACAAATCATTAATCATCCTAAAAAATAATTCAAATACTAAATGACTAAATTCCATTATTCAATAACTGCATAACCAACATTAACATAAAAACAACAAATAAAACAAAGTAATTTGTCCTTCAAATATAAAAATTCAGCCATAAGACAAGTACAAATTTTCGGCAGCAGCCAATGGGGAAGGAAAACAAAAGTAAGGTTGGAAAGGGAAGGGGAAAGTTTTAGAATTTCTTATGAGTAATCCTAAAATTTGTCAAATGACAATTATGTCCTTGTTCGCGAACGCTCGTTAAAATTCGCGAACATGTTCGTGTTCGTTCGATTATTAAACGAACAGAAAAATTCGTTCGTGTTAGTTCGTTTAAGGCTTTCGAACGAGCCTTTAATGAACACGAACGAGTCGAAACGAACCGAGCTAACGAACAGCTCGGTTCGTTAAACAGCTCTACCTAGAATCAAACGGACAACACGATTTGATTATAGACGGTAGAACGACGACTCCACAGAGGTGATTACTCTAATGGATAGGTCGTAGAACAATCTTGGAAGAGACGCGAGATGATTTGGATTGCTGAACCTAGAATCAAACGGACGACACGATTTAATTATAGGCGGTAGAACGACTACTCCACATAGGTGATTACTCTAATGGATACACCTCGAACAGCTCGTTTCGAGACACGTAGCACGTTTGCCCAAGAATCTAGCGAGATGGTCCAAAGCTTGGATTGCGGAACCTAGAATCAAACGGACGACACGATTTGATTGTAGGCGGTAGAACGACGACTCCACAGAGGTAATTACTCTATTAGATAGCTCGATAGAACCATCTACGACGAGACGCAAGATTGCTCACAACCCTTGCCAAGGCAAGTAAAAAGGCTCGAATCTCTCTAAACAAGAAGAATCGAAATTAATCAAATTTTATTGATCCAACTTGTGTCCAAAACCATTACAAAGCAAGCGCTTTTGTAGGTTAGTGGTTACTAAAACCCTAAAGAAACCCTAAAGGAGCAATCGGCCATCTTGGGCCGTTCCATTCTTCTACTACGCTGTTAATCTAACCCTAAGCAACATTAAGGCCTAAAGACCCTACTCGGCCCAATCACTTGGAGGCCCGCTTGACACTCCATGGGATTGGATTGTGGTGTAGATGATTTGCTTGCCTCCTTCTTGGCCTTCAATATCCCTATAGACTCCATGTTGGCCTTGGACCATTCGAACAAGGCTTTGGTGGGATTCTTTGAAGAGCTTGGCTTGTGCACGTGTGACTGGGCCCCCTGGAACTCTAACCGGGTCATGGCGTGGGCCCTGATCCATGCACAAATCACAGATACGGTCCTCGATCAACTCTTTTCGAGACACGTGGTATATTTGAGCAAGGATCTAGCGAGGTGGTCCAACACTTGGAATGTGGAACCTAGAATCAAACGGACAACACGATTTGATTATAGACGGTAGATCGACGACTCCACAGAGGGGATTACTATAATGGATAGGTCGTAGAACAATCTTGGAAGAGACGTGAGATGATTTGGATTGCGGAACCCAGAATCAAACGGACGACACGATTTAATTATAGGCGGTAGAACGACTACTCCACATAGGTGATTACTCTAATGGATACACCTCGAACAGCTCGTTTTGAGACACGTAGCACGTTTGCCCAAGAATCTAGCGAGATGGTCCAAAGCGTGCATTGCGGAACCTAGAATCAAACGGACGACACGATTTGATTGTAGGCGGTAGAACGACGACTCCACAGAGGTAATTACTCTATTAGATAGGTCGGTAGAACCATCTACGACGAGACGCAAAATTGCTCACAACCCTTGCCAAGGCATGTAAAAAGGCTCGAATCTCTCTTAACAAGAAGAATCGAAATTAATGAAATTTTATTGATCCAACTTGTGTCCAAAACCATTACAAAGCGAGCGCTTTTGAAGGTTAGTGGTTACTAAAACCCTAAAGAAACCCTAAAAGAGCAATCGGCCATCTCGGTGTCAAGATGGGCCGTTCCATTCTTCTACTACGCTGTTAATCTAACCCTAGGCAACATTATGGCCTAAAGACCCTACTCGGCCCAATCACTTGGAGGCCCGCTTGACACTCCATGGGATTGGATTGGGGTGTAGATGATTTGCTTGCCTCCTTCTTGGCCTTCAATATCCCTATGGATTCCATGTTGGCCTTGGACCATTCGAACAAGGCTTTGGTGGGATTCTTTGAAGATCTTGGCTCGTGCACGTGTGACTGGGCCCCCTGGAACTCGGACCGGGTCATGGCGTGGGCCCTGATCCATGTACAAATCACAGATACGGTCCTCGATCAACTATTTTCGAGACACGTGGTATATTTGAACAAGGATCTAGCGAGGTGGTCCAATGATTGGAATGCGGAACCTAGAATCAAACGGACAACACGATTTGATTATAGACGGTAGAACGACGACTCCACAGAGGTGATTACTGTAATGGATAGGTCGTAGAACAATCTTGGAAGTGACGCGAGATGATTTGGATTGCGGAACCTAGAATCAAACGGACGACACGATTTAATTATAGGCGGTAGAACGACTACTCCACATAGGTGATTACTCAAATGGATACACCTCGAACAACTCGTTTCGAGACACGTAGCACGTTTGCCCAAGAATCTAGCGAGATAGTCCAAAGCTTGGATTACGGAACCTAGAATCAAACGGACGGCACGATTTGATTGTAGGCGGTAGAACGACGACTTCACCGAGGTAATTACCCTATTAGATAGGTCGGTAGAACCATCTACGACGAGACGCAAGATTGCTCACAACCCTCGCCAAGGCAAGTAAAAAGGCTCGAATCTCTGTTAACAAGAAGAATCGAAATTAATCAAACTTTATAGATCCAACTTGTGTCCAAAACCGTGACAAAGCAAGCCCTTTTATAGGCTAGAGGTTACTAAAACCCTAAGGAAACCCTAAAAGAGCAGTCGGCCATCTTGGTGTCTAGATGGGCCGCTCCATTCTTCTACTACGTAGTTAATCTAACCCTAAGCAACATTAAGGCCTAAAGACCCTACTCGGCCCAATCACTTGGAGGCCTGCTTGACACTCCATGGGATTGGATCGTGGTGTAGATGATTTGCTTGTCTCCTTCTTGGCCTTCAATATCCCTATGGACTCCATGTTGGTCTTGGACCATTCGAAGAAGGCCTGGGAGGGATTCTTTGAAGAGCTTGGCTCGTTCACGTGTGACTGGGCCCAGTGGAGTTCGGACGGGGTCATGGCGTGGGCCCTTACCCATGCACAAATCACTGATACGGTCATCGATCAACTATTTTCGAGACACGTCGCATGTTTGCGGTAGGATCCAACGCTTTGATTGCGGAACCTAAAATCAAACGGACAACACGATTTGATTATAGACGGTAGAACGACGACTCCACAGAGGTGATTACTCTAATGGATAGGTCGTAGAACAATCTTGGAAGAGACGCGAGATGATTTGGATTGCGGAACCTAGAATCAAAGGGACGACACGATTTAATTATAGGCGGTAGAACGACTACTCCACATAGGTGATTACTCTAATGGATACACCTCGAACACCTCGTTTCGAGACACGTAGCACGTTTGCCCAAGAATCTAGCGTGATAGTCCAAAGCTTGGATTGCGGAACCTAGAATCAAACGGACAACACGATTTAATTGTAGGAGGTAGAACGACTACTCCACAGTGGTAATTACTGGATTAGATAGGTCGGTAGAACCATCTACGACGAGATGCAAGATTGCTCACAACCCTTGCCAAGGCAAGTAAAAAGGCTCGAATCTCTATTAACAAGAAGAATCGAAATTAATCAAATTTTATTTATCCAACTTGTGTCCAAAACCATTACAAAGCAAGCGCTTTTATGGGTTAGTGGTTACTAAAACCCTAAAGAAACCCTAAAAGTGCAATCGGCCATCTTCGTGTCAAGATGGGCCGTTCCATTCTTCTACTACGCAGTTAATCTAACCCTAAGCAACATTAAGGCCTAAAGACCCTATTCAGTCCAATCACTTGGAGGCCTGCTTGACACTCCATGGGATTGGATCGTGGTGTAGATGATTTGCTTGTCTTCTTCTTGGCCTTCAATATCCTATGGACTCCATGTTGGTCTTGGACCATTCGAACAAGGCCTTGGAGGGATTCTTTGACGAGCTTGGCTAGTGCACGTGTGACTGGGCGCAGTGGAGCTCGGACGGGGTCATGGCTTGGGCCCTTATCCATGCACAAATCACTGATACGGTCCTCGATCAACTCTTTTCGAGACACGTAGCATGTTTGCGGTAGGATCCAACGCTTTGATTGCGGAACCTAGAATCAAATGGATAACAAGATTTGATTATAGATGGTAGAACGACGACTCCACAGAGGTGATTACTCTAATGGATAGGTCGTAGAACAATCTTGGAAGAGACGCGAGATGATTTGGATTGCAGAACCTAGAATCAAACGGACGACACGATTTAATTATAGGCGGTAGAACGACTACTCCACATAGGTGATTACTCTAATGGATACACCTCGAACAGCTCGTTTCGAGACACGTAGCACGTTTGCCCAAGAATCTAGCGAGATGGTCCAAAGCTTGGATTGCGGAACCTTGAATCAAACGGACGACACGATTTGATTGTAGGCGGAAGAACGACGACTCCACCGAGGTAATTACTCTATTAGATAGCACGGTAGAACCATCTACGACGAGACGCAAGATTGCTCACAACCCTTGCCAAGGCAAGTAAAAAGGCTCGAATCTCACTTAACCGGAAGAATCGAAATTAATCAAATTTTATTGATCCAACTTGTGTCCAAAACCATTACATAGCAAGCGTTTTTGTAGGTTAGTGGTTACTAAAACCCTAAAGAAACCCTAAAAGAGCAATCGGCCATCTTGGTGTCAAGATGGGCCGTTCCATTCTTCTACTACGCTGTTAATCTAACCCTAAGCAACATTAAGGCCTAAGGACCCTACTCGGCCCAATCACTTGGAGGCCCGCTTGACACTCCATGGGACTGGATTGTGGGGTAGATGATTTGCTTGCCTCCTTTTTGGCCTACAATATCCCTATGGACTCCATGTTGGCCTTGGACCATTCGAACAAGGCTTTGGTGGGATTCTTTGAAGAGCTTGGCTCGTGCACGTGACTGGGCCCCCTGGAACTCGGACCGGGTCATGGCGTAGGCCCTGATCCTAGCACAAATCACTAATACGGTCCTCAATCAACTCTTTTCGAGACATGTGGTATATTTTGCGCAAGGATCTAGCGAGGTGGTCCAACGCTTGGAATGTGGAACCTAGAATCAAACGGACAACACGATTTGATTATAGACGGTAGAACGACGACTCCACAGAGGTGATTACTGTAATGGATAGGTCGTAGAACAATCTTGGAAGAGATGCGAGATGATTTGGATTGCGGAACCTAGAATCAAACGGACGACACGATTTAATTATAGGCGGTAGAACGACTACTCCACATAGGTGATTACTCTAATGGATACACCTCGAACAACTCGTTTCGAGAAACGTAGCACGTTTGACCAAGAATCTAGCGAGATGGTCCAAAGCTTGGATTGCGGAACCTAGAATCAAACGGACGGCACGATTTGATTGTAGGCGGTAGAACGACGGCTCCACCGAGGTAATTACTCTATTAGATAGCTCGGTAGAACCATCTATGACGAGACGCAAGATTGCTCACAACCCTTGCCAAGGCAAGTAAAAAGGCTCGAATCTCTCTTAACAAAAAGAATCAAAATTAATCAAACTTTATTGATCCAACTTGTGTCCAAAACCCTGACAAAGCAAGGCCGTTTATAGGCTAGAGGTTACTAAAACCCTAAGGAAACCCTAAAAGAGTAGTCGGCCATCTTGGTGTCAAGATGGGCCGTTCCATTCTTCTACTACGCAGTTAATCTAACCCAAAGCAACATTAAGGCCTAAAGACCCTACTCGGCCCAATCACTTGGAGGCCCGCTTCACACTCCATGGGATTAGATCGTGGTGTAGATGATTTGCTTGTCTCCTTCTTGGCCTTCAATATCCCTATGGACTCCATGTTGGTCTTGGACCATTCGAACAAGGCCTTGGAGGGATTCTTTGAAGAGCTTGGCTCGTGCACGTGTGACTGGGCCCAGTGGAGCTCGGACGGGGTCATGGCGAGGGCCCTTATCCATGCACTAATCACTGATACGGTCCTCGATCAACTCTTTTCGAGACACGTAGCATGTTTGCGGCAGGATCCAACGCTTTGATTGCGGAACCTAGAATCAAACGGACAACACGATTTGATTATAGACGGTAGAACGACGACTCCACAGAGGTGATTACTCTAATGGATAGGTCGTAGAACAATCTTGGAAGAGACGCGAGATGATTTGGATTGCAGAACCTAGAATCAAACGGACGACACGATTTAATTATAGGCGGTAGAACGACTACTCCACATAGGTGATTACTCTAATGGATACACCTCGAACAGCTCGTTTCGAGTCACGTAGCACGTTTGCCCAAGAATCTAGCGAGATGGTCCAAAGCTTGGATTGCGGAACCTAGAATCCAACGGACGACACGATTTGATTGTAGGCGGTAGAACGACGACTCCACCGAGGTAATTACAATATTAGATAGCTCGGTAGATCCATCTACGACGAGACGCAAGATTGCTCACAACCCTTGCCAAGGCAAGCAAAAAGGCTCGAATCTCTCTTAACAAGAAGAATCGAAATTAATAAAATTTTATTGATTCAATTTGTGTCCAAAACCAGTACAAAGCAAGCGCTTTTGTAGGTTAGTGGTTACTAAAACCCTAAAGAAATCCTAAAAGTGCAATCGGCCATCTTGGTGTCAAGATGGGCCGTTCCATTCTTCTACTACGCTGTTAATCTAACCCTAAGCAATATTAAGGCCTAAGGACCCTACTCGGCCCAATCACTTGGAGGCTCGCTTGACACTCCATGGGATTGGATTGTGGTGTAGATGATTTGCTTGCCTCCTTCTTGGCCTTCAATATCCCTATGGACTCCATGTTGGCCTTGGACCATTCGAACAAGGCTTTCGTGGGATTCTTTGAAGAGCTTGGCTCGTGCACGTGTGACTGGGCCCCCTGGAACTCGGACCGGGTCATGGCGTGGGCCCTGATCCTTGCACAAATCACTAATACGGTCCTCGATCAACTCTTTTCGAGACACGTGGTATATTTGCGCAAGGATCTAGCGAGGTGGTCCAACGCTTGGAATGCGGAACCTAGAATCAAACGGACAACACGATTTGATTATAAACGGTCGAACGACGACTCCACAGAGGTGATTACTATAATGGATAGGTCGTAGAACAATCTTGGAAGAGATGCGAGATGATTTGGATTGCGGAACCTAGAATCAAACGGACGACACGATTTAATTATAGGCGGTAGAACGACTACTCCACATAGGTGATTACTCTAATGGATACACCTCGAACAGCTCGTTTCAAGTCACGTAGCACGTTTGCCCAAGAATCTAGCGAGATGGTCCAAAGCTTGGATTGCGGAACCTAGAATCAAAAGGACGACACGATTTGACTGTAGGCGGTAGAGCGACGACTCCACAGAGGTAATTACTCTATTAGGTAGGTCGGTAGAACCATCTACGACGAGACGCAAGATTGCTCACAACCCTTGCCAAGGCAAGTAAAAAGGCTCGAATCTCTCTTAACAAGAAGAATCGAAATTAATCAAATTTTATTGATCCAACTTGTGTCCAAAACCATTACAAAGCAAGCGCTTTTGTAGGTTAGTGGTTACTAAAACCCTAAAGAAACTCTAAAAGAGCAATCGGCCATCTTCGTGTCAAGATGGGCCGTTCCATTCTTCTACTACGCAGTTAATCTAACCCTAAGCAACATTAAGGCCTAAAGACCCTACTCGGCCCAATCACTTGGAGGCCCGCTTGACACTCCATGGGATTAGATCGTGGTGTAGATGATTTGCTTGTCTCCTTCTTGGCCTTCAATATCCCTATGGACTCCATGTTGGTCTTGGACCATTCGAACAAGGCCTTCGAGGGATTCTTTGAAGAGCTTGGCTCGTGCACGTGTGACTGGGCCCAGTGGAGCTCGGACGGGGTCATGGCGTGGGCCCTTATCCATGCACAAATCACTGATACTGTCATCGATCAACTCTTTTCGAGACACGCAGCATGTTTGCGGTACGATCCAACGCTTTGGTTGCGGAACCTAGAATCAAACGGACAACACGATTTGATTATAGACGGTAGAACGACGACTTCACAGAGGTTATTACTCTAATGGATAGGTGGTAGAACAATCTTGGAAGAGACGCGAGATGATTTGGATTGCGGAACCTAGAATCAAACGGACGACACGATTTATTTATAGGCGGTAGAACGACTACTCCACATAGGTGATTACTCTAATGGATACACCTCGAACAACTCGTTTCAAGACACGTAGCACCTTTGCCCAAGATTCTAGCGAGATGGTCCAAAGCTTGGATTGCGGAACCTAGAATGAAACGGACGACACGATTTTATTGTAGGCGGTAGAACGACGACTCCACAGAGGTAATTACTCTATTAGATAGGTCGGTAGAACCATCTACGACGAGACGCAAGATTGCTCACAACCCTTGCCAAGGCAAGTAAAAAGGCTCGAATCTCTCTTAACAAGAAGAATCGAAATTAATCAAATTTTATTGATCCAACTTGTGTCCAAAACCATTACAAAGCGAGCGCTTTTGAAGGTTAGTGGTTACTAAAACCCTAAAGAAACTCTAAAAGAGCAATCGGCCATCTTCGTGTCAAGATGGGCCGTTCCATTCTTCTACTACGCAGTTAATCTAACCCTAAGCAATATTAAGGCCTAAAGACCCTACTCGGCCCAATCACTTGGAGGCCCGCTTGACACTCCAAGGGATTGGATCGTGGTGTAGATGATTTGATTGTCTCCTTCTTGGCCTTCAATATCCCTATGGACTCCATGTTGGTCTTGGACCATTCGAAGAAGGCCCTGGAGGGATTCTTTGCAGAGCTTGGCTTGTGCACGTGTGACTGGGTCCAGTGGAGCTCGGACGGGGTCATGGCGTGGGCCCTTACCCATGCACAAATCACTGATACGGTCATCGATCAACTCTTTTCGAGACACGTAGCATGTTTGCGGCAGGATCCAACGCTTTGATTGCGGAACCTAGAATCAAACGGACAACACGATTTGATTATAGATGGTAGAACGACGACTCCACAGAGGTGATTACTCTAATGGATAGGTCGTAGAACAATCTTGGAAGAGACGCGAGATGATTTGGATTGCTGAACCTAGAATCAAACGGACGACACGATTTAATTATAGGCGGTAGAACGACTACTCCACATAGGTGATTACTCTAATGGATACACCTCGAACAGCTCGTTTCGAGTCACGTAGCACGTTTGCCCAAGAATCTAGCGAGATGGTCCAAAGCTTGGATTGCGGAACCTAGAATCAAAAGGACGACACGATTTGACTGTAGGCGGTAGAGCGACGACTCCACAGAGGTAATTACTCTATTAGGTAGGTCGGTAGAACCATCTACGACGAGACGCAAGATTGCTCACAACCCTTGCCAAGGCAAGTAAAAAGGCTCGAATCTCTCTTAACAAGAAGAATCGAAAATAATCAAACTTTATTGATCCAACTTGTGTCCAAAACCCAGACAAAGCAAGCCCTTTTATAGGCAAGAGGTTACTAAAACCCTAAGGAAACCCTAAAAGAGCAGTCGGCCATCTTGGTGTCAAGATGGGCCGTTCCATTCTTCTATTACGCAGTTAATATAACCCTAAGCAACATTAAGGCCTAAAGACCCTACTCGGCCCAATCACTTGGAGGCCCGCTTGACACTCCATGGGATTGGATCGTGGTGTAGATGATTTGCTTTTCTCCTTCTTGGCCTTCAATATCCCTATGGACTCCTTGTTGGTCTTGGACCATTCGAACAAGGCCTTGGGGGGATTCTTTGAAGACATTGGCTCGTGCACGTGTGACTGGGCCCAGTGGAGCTCGGACGGGGTCATGGCGTGGGCCCTTACCCATGCACAAATCACTGATACGGTCATCGATCAAGTATTTTCGAGACACGTAGCATGTTTGCGGTAGGATCCAACGCTTTGATTGCGGAACCTAGAATCAAACGGACAACACGATTTGATTATAGAAGGTAGAACGACGACTCCACAGAGGTGATTACTCTAATGGATAGGTCGTAGAACAATCTTGGAAGAGACGCGAGATGATTTGGATTGCAGAACCTAGAATCAAAGGGACGACACGATTTAATTATAGGCGGTAGAACGACTATTCCACATAGGTGATTACTCTAATGGATACACTTCGAACAACTCGTTTCGAGACACGTAGCACGTTTGCCCAAGAATCTAGCGAGATGGTCCAAAGCTTGGATTGCGGAACCTAGAATCAAATAGACGACACGATTTAATTGTAGGCGGTAGAACGACGACTCCACAGAGGTAATTACTCTATTAGATAGGTCGGTAGAACCATCTACGACGAGACGCAAGATTGCTCACAACCCTTTGCAAGGCAAGTAAAAAGGCTCGAATCTCTCTTAACAAGAAGAATCGAAATTAATCAAATTTTATTGATCCAACTTGTGTCCAAAACCATTACAAAGCAAGCGCTTTTGTGGGTTAGTGGTTACTAAAACCCTAAAGAAACCCTAAAATAGCAATCGGCCATCTTGGTGTCAAGATGGGCCGTTCCATTCTTCTACTACGCAGTTAATCTAACCCTAAGCAACATTAAGGCCTAAAGACCCTACTCGGCCCAATCACTTGGAGGCCCGCTTGACACTGCATGGGATTGGATCGTGGTGTAGATGATTTGCTTGTCTCCTTCTTGGCCTTCAATATCCCTATGGACTCCATGTTGGTCTTGGACCATTCGAACAAGGCCTTGGAGGGATTCTTTGAAGAGCTTGGCTCGTGCACGTGTGACTGGGCCCAGTGGAGCTCGGACGGGGTCATGGCGTGGGCCCTTATCCATGCACTAATCATTGATACGGTCCTCGATCAACTCTTTTCGAGACACGTAGCATGTTTGCGGCAGGATCCAACGCTTTGATTGCGGAACCTAGAATCAAACGGACAACACGATTTGATTATAGACGGTAGAACGACGACTCCACAGAGGTGATTACTCTAATGGATAGGTCGTAGAACAATCTTGGAAGAGACGCGAGATGATTTGGATTGCAGAACCTAGAATCAAACGGACGACACGATTTAATTATAGGCGGTAGAACGACTACTCCACATAGGTGATTACTCTAATGGATACACCTCGAACAGCTCGTTTCGAGTCACGTAGCACGTTTGCCCAAGAATCTAGCGAGATGGTCCAAAGCTTGGATTGCGGAACCTAGAATCCAACGGACGACACGATTTGATTGTAGGCGGTAGAACGACGACTCCACCGAGGTAATTACAATATTAGATAGCTCGGTAGATCCATCTACGACGAGACGCAAGATTGCTCACAACCCTTGCCAAGGCAAGCAAAAAGGCTCGAATCTCTCTTAACAAGAAGAATCGAAATTAATAAAATTTTATTGATTCAATTTGTGTCCAAAACCAGTACAAAGCAAGCGCTTTTGTAGGTTAGTGGTTACTAAAACCCTAAAGAAATCCTAAAAGTGCAATCGGCCATCTTGGTGTCAAGATGGGCAGTTCCATTCTTCTACTACGCTGTTAATCTAACCCTAAGCAATATTAAGGCCTAAGGACCCTACTCGGCCCAATCACTTGGAGGCTCGCTTGACACTCCATGGGATTGGATTGTGGTGTAGATGATTTGCTTGCCTCCTTCTTGGCCTTCAATATCCCTATGGACTCCATGTTGGCCTTGGACCATTCGAACAAGGCTTTCGTGGGATTCTTTGAAGAGCTTGGCTCGTGCACGTGTGACTGGGCCCCCTGGAACTCGGACCGGGTCATGGCGTGGGACCTGATCCATGCACAAATCACTGATACGGTCCTCGATCAACTCTTTTCGAGACACGTGGTATATTTGTGCAAGGATCTAGCGAGGTGGTCCAACGCTTGGAATGCGGAACCTAGAATCAAACGGACAACATGATTTGATTATAGACGGTAGAACGACGACTCCACAGAGGTGATTACTGTAATGGATAGGTCATAGAACAATCTTGGAAGAGACGCGAGATGATTTGGATTGCGGAACCTAGAATCAAACGGACGACACGATTTAATTATAGGCGGTAGAACGTCTACTCCACGTAGGTGATTACTCTAATGGATACACCTCGAACAACTCGTTTCGAGACACGTAGCACGTTTGACCAAGAATCTAGCGTGATGGTCCAAAGCTTGGATTGCGAAACCTAGAATCAAACGGACGACACGATTTGATTGTAGGCGGTAGAACGACGACTCCACCGAGGTAATTACTCTATTAGATAGGTCGGTAGAACCGTCTACGACGAGACGCAAGATTGCTCACAACCCATGCCAAGGCCAGTAAAAAGGCTCAAATCTCTCTTAACAAGAAGAATCGAAATTAATCAAACTTTATTGATCCACCTTGTGTCCAAAACCCTGACAAAGCAAGCCCTTTTATAGGCTAGAGGTTACTAAAACCCTAAGTAAACCCTAAAAGAGCAGTCGGCCATCTTGGTGTCAAGATGGGCCGTTCCATTCTTCTACTACGCAGTTAATCTAACCTTAAGCAACATTAAGGCCTAAAGACCCTACTCGGACCAATCACTTGGAGGCCTGCTTGGCACTCCATGGGATTGGATCGTGGTGTAGATGATTTGCTTGTCTCCTTCTTGGCCTTCAATATCCCTATGGACTCTATGTTGGTCTTGGACCATTCGAACAAGGCCTTGGAGAGATTCTTTGAAGAGCTTGGCTCGTGCATGTGTGACTGGGCCCAGTGGAGCTCGGACGGGGTCATGGCGTGGGGCCTTATCCATGCACAAATCACTGATACGGTCCTCGATCAACTCCTTTCGAGACACGTAGCATGTTTGCGGTAGGATCCAAAGGTTTGATTGCGGAACCTAGAATCAAACGGACAACACGATTTGATTATAGACGGTAGAACGACGACTCCACAGAGGTGATTACTCTAATGGATAGGTCGTAGAACAATCTTGGAAGAGACGCGAGATGATTTGGATTGCGGAACCTAGAATCAAACGGACGACACGATTTAATTATAGGCGGTAGAACGACTACTCCACATAGGTGATTACTCTAATGGATACACCTCGAACAACTCGTTTCGAGACACGTAGCACGTTTGCCCAAGAATCTAGCGAGATGGTCCAAAGCTTGGATTGCGAAACCAAGAATCAAACGGACGACACGATTTGATTGTAGGCGGTAGAACGACGACTCCACGGAGGTAATTACTCTATTAGATAGGTCGGTAGAACCATCTACGACGAGACGCAAGATTGCTCACAACCCTTGCCAAGGCAAGTAAAAAGGCTCGAATCTCTCTTAACAAGAAGAATCGAAATTAATCAAATTTTATTGATCCAACTTGTGTCCAAAACCATTACAAAGCAAGCGCTTTTATGGGTTAGTGGTTACTAAAACCCTAAAGAAACCCTAAAAGAGCAATCGGCCATCTTCGTGTCAAGATGGGCCGTTCCATTCTTCTACTACGCAGTTAATCTAACCCTAAGCAACATTAAGGCCTAAAGACCCTATTCGGTCCAATCACTTGGAGGCTCGCTTGACACTCCATGGGATTGGATCGTGGTGTAGATGATTTGCTTGTCTTCTTCTTAGCCTTCAATATCCCTATGGATTCCATGTTGGTCTTGGACCATTCGAACAAGGCCTTGGAGGGATTCTTTGACGAGCTTGGCTAGTGCACGTGTGACTGGGCCCAGTGGAGCTCGGACGGGATCATGGCTTGGGCCCTTATCCATGCACAAATCACTGATACGGTCCTCGATCAACTCTTTTCGAGACACGTAGCATGTTTACGGTAGGATCCAACGCTTTGATTGCGGAACCTAGAATCAAACGGATAACACGATTTTATTATAGACGGTAGAACGACGACTCCACAGAGGTGATTACTCTAATGGATAGGTCGTAGAACAATCTTGGAAGAGACGCGAGATGATTTGGATTGCAGAACCTAGAATCAAACGGACGACACGATTTAATTATAGGCGGTAGAACGACTACTCCACATAGGTGATTACTCTAATGGATACACCTCGAACAGCTCGTTTCGAGACACGTAGCACGTTTGCCCAAGAATCTAGCGAGATGGTCCAAAGCTTGGATTGCGGAACCTAGAATCAAACGGACGACACGATTTTATTGTAGGCGGTAGAACGACGACTCCACAGAGGTAATTACTCTATTAGATAGGTCGGTAGAACCATCTACGACGAGACGCAAGATTGCTCACAACCCTTGCCAAGGCAAGTAAAAAGGCTCGAATCTCTCTTAACAAGAAGAATCGAAATTAATCAAATTTTATTGATCCAACTTGTGTCCAAAACCATTACAAAGCAAGTGCTTTTGTAGGTTAGTGGTTACTAAAACCCTAAAGAAACTCTAAAAGAGCAATCGGCCATCTTCGTGTCAAGATGGGCCGTTCCATTCTTCTACTACGCAGTTAATCTAACCCTAAGCAACATTAAGGCCTAAAGACCCTACTCGGCCCAATCACTTGGAGGCCCGCTTGACACTCCAAGGGATTGGATCGTGGTGTAGATGATTTGATTGTCTCCTTCTTGGCCTTCAATATCCCTATGGACTCCATGTTGGTCTTGGACCATTCGAAGAAGGCCCTGGAGGGATTCTTTGCAGAGCTTGGCTCGTGCACGTGTGACTGGGTCCAGTGGAGCTCGGACGGGGTCATGGCGTGGGCCCTTACCCATGCACAAATCACTGATACGGTCATCGATCAACTCTTTTCGAGACACGTAGCATGTTTGCGGCAGGATCCAACGCTTTGATTGCGGAACCTAGAATCAAACGGACAACACGATTTGATTATAGACGGTAGAACGACGACTCCACAGAGGTGATTACTCTAATGGATAGGTCGTAGAACAATCTTGGAAGAGACGCGAGATGATTTGGATTGCTGAACCTAGAATCAAACGGAAGACACGATTTAATTATAGGCGGTAGAACGACTACTCCACATAGGTGATTACTCTAATGGATACACCTCGAACAGCTCGTTTCGAGTCACGTAGCACGTTTGCCCAAGAATCTAGCGAGATGGTCCAAAGCTTGGATTGCGGAACCTAGAATCAAAGGGACGACACGATTTGACTGTAGGCGGTAGAGCGACGACTCCACAGAGGTAATTACTCTATTAGGTAGGTCGGTAGAACCATCTACGACGAGACGCAAGATTGCTCACAACCCTTTGCAAGGCAAGTAAAAAGGCTCGAATCTCTCTTAACAAGAAGAATCGAAAATAATCAAACTTTATTGATCCAACTTGTGTCCAAAACCCAGACAAAGCAAGCCCTTTTATAGGCAAGAGGTTACTAAAACCCTAAGGAAACCCTAAAAGAGCAGTCGGCCATCTTGGTGTCAAGATGGGCCGTTCCATTCTTCTATTACGCAGTTAATATAACCCTAAGCAACATTAAGGCCTAAAGACCCTACTCGGCCCAATCACTTGGAGGCCCGCTTGACACTCCATGGGATTGGATCGTGGTGTAGATGATTTGCTTTTCTCCTTCTTGGCCTTCAATATCCCTATGGACTCCTTGTTGGTCTTGGACCATTCGAACAAGGCCTTGGGGGGATTCTTTGAAGAGATTGGCTCGTGCACGTGTGACTGGGCCCAGTGGAGCTCGGACGGGGTCATGGCGTGGGCCCTTACCCATGCACAAATCACTGATACGGTCATCGATCAACTATTTTCGAGACACGTAGCATGTTTGCGGTAGGATCCAACGCTTTGATTGCGGAACCTAGAATCAAACGGACAACACGATTTGATTATAGAAGGTAGAACGACGACTCCACAGAGGTGATTACTCTAATGGATAGGTCGTAGAACAATCTTGGAAGAGACGCGAGATGATTTGGATTGCAGAACCTAGAATCAAAGGGACGACACGATTTAATTATAGGCGGTAGAACGACTATTCCACATAGGTGATTACTCTAATGGATACACTTCGAACAACTCGTTTCGAGACACGTAGCACGTTTGCCCAAGAATCTAGCGAGATGGTCCAAAGCTTGGATTGCGGAACCTAGAATCAAATGGACGACACGATTTAAATGTAGGCGGTAGAACGACGACTCCACAGAGGTAATTACTCTATTAGATAGGTCGGTAGAACCATCTACGACGAGACGCAAGATTGCTCACAACCCTTTGCAAGGCAAGTAAAAAGGCTCGAATCTCTCTTAACAAGAAGAATCGAAATTAATCAAATTTTATTGATCCAACTTGTGTCCAAAACCATTACAAAGCAAGCGCTTTTGTGGGTTAGTGGTTACTAAAACCCTAAAGAAACCCTAAAATAGCAATCGGCCATCTTGGTGTCAAGATGGGCCGTTCCATTCTTCTACTACGCAGTTAATCTAACCCTAAGCAACATTAAGGCCTAAAGACCCTACTCGGCCCAATCACTTGGAGGCCCGCTTGACACTCCATGGGATTGGATCGTGGTGTAGATGATTTGCTTGTCTCCTTCTTGGCCTTCAATATCCCTATGGACTCCATGTTGGTCTTGGACCATTCGAACAAGGCCTTGGAGGGATTCTTTGAAGAGCTTGGCTCGTGCACGTGTGACTGGGCCCAGTGGAGCTCGGACGGGGTCATGGCGAGGGCCCTTATCCATGCACTAATCACTGATACGGTCCTCGATCAACTCTTTTCGAGACACGTAGCATGTTTGCGGCAGGATCCAACGCTTTGATTGCGGAACCTAGAATCAAACGGACAACACGATTTGATTATAGACGGTAGAACGACGACTCCACAGAGGTGATTACTCTAATGGATAGGTCGTAGAACAATCTTGGAAGAGACGCGAGATGATTTGGATTGCAGAACCTAGAATCAAACGGACGACACGATTTAATTATAGGCGGTAGAACGACTACTCCACATAGGTGATTACTCTAATGGATACACCTCGAACAGCTCGTTTCGAGTCACGTAGCACGTTTGCCCAAGAATCTAGCGAGATGGTCCAAAGCTTGGATTGCGGAACCTAGAATCCAACGGACGACACGATTTGATTGTAGGCGGTAGAACGACGACTCCACCGAGGTAATTACAATATTAGATAGCTCGGTAGATCCATCTACGACGAGACGCAAGATTGCTCACAACCCTTGCCAAGGCAAGCAAAAAGGCTCGAATCTCTCTTAACAAGAAGAATCGAAATTAATAAAATTTTATTGATTCAATTTGTGTCCAAAACCAGTACAAAGCAAGCGCTTTTGTAGGTTAGTGGTTACTAAAACCCTAAAGAAATCCTAAAAGTGCAATCGGCCATCTTGGTGTCAAGATGGGCCGTTCCATTCTTCTACTACGCTGTTAATCTAACCCTAAGCAATATTAAGGCCTAAGGACCCTACTCGGCCCAATCACTTGGAGGCTCGCTTGACACTCCATGGGATTGGATTGTGGTGTAGATGATTTGCTTGCCTCCTTCTTGGCCTTCAATATCCCTATGGACTCCATGTTGGCCTTGGACCATTCGAACAAGGCTTTCGTGGGATTCTTTGAAGAGCTTGGCTCGTGCACGTGTGACTGGGCCCCCTGGAACTCGGACCGGGTCATGGCGTGGGCCCTGATCCTTGCACAAATCACTAATACGGTCCTCGATCAACTCTTTTCGAGACACGTGGTATATTTGCGCAAGGATCTAGCGAGGTGGTCCAACGCTTGGAATGCGGAACCTAGAATCAAACGGACAACACGATTTGATTATAAACGGTCGAACGACGACTCCACAGAGGTGATTACTATAATGGATAGGTCGTAGAACAATCTTGGAAGAGATGCGAGATGATTTGGATTGCGGAACCTAGAATCAAACGGACGACACGATTTAATTATAGGCGGTAGAACGACTACTCCACATAGGTGATTACTCTAATGGATACACCTCGAACAGCTCGTTTCAAGTCACGTAGCACGTTTGCCCAAGAATCTAGCGAGATGGTCCAAAGCTTGGATTGCGGAACCTAGAATCAAAAGGACGACACGATTTGACTGTAGGCGGTAGAGCGACGACTCCACAGAGGTAATTACTCTATTAGGTAGGTCGGTAGAACCATCTACGACGAGACGCAAGATTGCTCACAACCCTTGCCAAGGCAAGTAAAAAGGCTCGAATCTCTCTTAACAAGAAGAATCGAAATTAATCAAATTTTATTGATCCAACTTGTGTCCAAAACCATTACAAAGCAAGCGCTTTTGTAGGTTAGTGGTTACTAAAACCCTAAAGAAACTCTAAAAGAGCAATCGGCCATCTTCGTGTCAAGATGGGCCGTTCCATTCTTCTACTACGCAGTTAATCTAACCCTAAGCAACATTAAGGCCTAAAGACCCTACTCGGCCCAATCACTTGGAGGCCCGCTTGACACTCCAAGGGATTGGATCGTGGTGTAGATGATTTGATTGTCTCCTTCTTGGCCTTCAATATCCCTATGGACTCCATGTTGGTCTTGGACCATTCGAAGAAGGCCCTGGAGGGATTCTTTACAGAGCTTGGCTCGTGCACGTGTGACTGGGTCCAGTGGAGCTCGGACGGGGTCATGGCGTGGGCCCTTACCCATGCACAAATCACTGATACGGTCATCGATCAACTCTTTTCGAGACACGTAGCATGTTTGCGGCAGGATCCAACGCTTTGATTGCGGAACCTAGAATCAAACGGACAACACGATTTGATTATAGACGGTAGAACGACGACTCCACAGAGGTGATTACTCTAATGGATAGGTCGTAGAACAATCTTGGAAGAGACGCGAGATGATTTGGATTGCTGAACCTAGAATCAAACGGAAGACACGATTTAATTATAGGCGGTAGAACGACTACTCCACATAGGTGATTACTCTAATGGATACACCTCGAACAGCTCGTTTCGAGTCACGTAGCACGTTTGCCCAAGAATCTAGCGAGATGGTCCAAAGCTTGGATTGCGGAACCTAGAATCAAAGGGACGACACGATTTGACTGTAGGCGGTAGAGCGACGACTCCACAGAGGTAATTACTCTATTAGGTAGGTCGGTAGAACCATCTACGACGAGACGCAAGATTGCTCACAACCCTTTGCAAGGCAAGTAAAAAGGCTCGAATCTCTCTTAACAAGAAGAATCGAAAATAATCAAACTTTATTGATCCAACTTGTGTCCAAAACCCAGACAAAGCAAGCCCTTTTATAGGCTAGAGGTTACTAAAACCCTAAGGAAACCCTAAAAGAGCAGTCGGCCATCTTGGTGTCAAGATGGGCCGTTCCATTCTTCTACTACGCAGTTAATATAACCCTAAGCAACATTAAGGCCTAAAGACCCTACTCGGCCCAATCACTTGGAGGCCCACTTGACACTCCATGGGATTGGATCGTGGTTTAGATGATTTGCTTGTCTCCTTCTTGGCCTTCAATATCCCTATGGACTCCTTGTTGGTCTTGGACCATTCGAACAAGGCCTTGGGGGGATTCTTTGAAGAGATTGGCTCGTGCACGTGTGACTGGGCCCAGTGGAGCTCGGACGTGGTCGTGGCGTGGGCCCTTACCCATGGACAAATCACTGATACGGTCATCGATCAACTATTTTCGAGACACGTAGCATGTTTGCGGTAGGATCCAACGCTTTGATTGCTGAACCTAGAATCAAACGGACAACACGATTTGATTATAGAAGGTAGAACGACGACTCCACATAGGAGATTACTCTAATGGATAGGTCGTAGAACAATCTTGGAAGAGACGCGAGATGATTTGGATTGCGGAACCTAGAATCAAAGGGACGACACGATTTAATTATAGGCGGTAGAACGACTATTCCACATAGGTGATTACTCTAATGGATACACTTCGAACAACTCGTTTCGAGACACGTAGCACGTTTGCCCAAGAATCTAGCGAGATGGTCCAAAGCTTGGATTGCGGAACCTAGAATCAAATGGACGACACGATTTAAATGTAGGCGGTAGAACGACGACTCCACAGAGGTAATTACTCTATTAGATAGGTCGGTAGAACCATCTACGACGAGACGCAAGATTGCTCACAACCCTTTGCAAGGCAAGTAAAAAGGCTCGAATCTCTCTTAACAAGAAGAATCGAAATTAATCAAATTTTATTGATCCAACTTGTGTCCAAAACCATTACAAAGCAAGCGCTTTTGTGGGTTAGTGGTTACTAAAACCCTAAAGAAACCCTAAAATAGCAATCGGCCATCTTGGTGTCAAGATGGGCCGTTCCATTCTTCTACTACGCAGTTAATCTAACCCTAAGCAACATTAAGGCCTAAAGACCCTACTCGGCCCAATCACTTGGAGGCCCGCTTGACACTCCATGGGATTGGATCGTGGTGTAGATGATTTGCTTGTCTCCTTCTTGGCCTTCAATATCCCTATGGACTCCATGTTGGTCTTGGACCATTCGAACAAGGCCTTGGAGGGATTCTTTGAAGAGCTTGGCTCGTGCACGTGTGACTGGGCCCAGTGGAGCTCGGACGGGGTCATGGCGAGGGCCCTTATCCATGCACTAATCACTGATACGGTCCTCGATCAACTCTTTTCGAGACACGTAGCATGTTTGCGGCAGGATCCAACGCTTTGATTGCGGAACCTAGAATCAAACGGACAACACGATTTGATTATAGACGGTAGAACGACGACTCCACAGAGGTGATTACTCTAATGGATAGGTCGTAGAACAATCTTGGAAGAGACGCGAGATGATTTGGATTGCAGAACCTAGAATCAAACGGACGACACGATTTAATTATAGGCGGTAGAACGACTACTCCACATAGGTGATTACTCTAATGGATACACCTCGAACAGCTCGTTTCGAGTCACGTAGCACGTTTGCCCAAGAATCTAGCGAGATGGTCCAAAGCTTGGATTGCGGAACCTAGAATCCAACGGACGACACGATTTGATTGTAGGCGGTAGAACGACGACTCCACCGAGGTAATTACAATATTAGATAGCTCGGTAGATCCATCTACGACGAGACGCAAGATTGCTCACAACCCTTGCCAAGGCAAGCAAAAAGGCTCGAATCTCTCTTAACAAGAAGAATCGAAATTAATAAAATTTTATTGATTCAATTTGTGTCCAAAACCAGTACAAAGCAAGCGCTTTTGTAGGTTAGTGGTTACTAAAACCCTAAAGAAATCCTAAAAGTGCAATCGGCCATCTTGGTGTCAAGATGGGCCGTTCCATTCTTCTACTACGCTGTTAATCTAACCCTAAGCAATATTAAGGCCTAAGGACCCTACTCGGCCCAATCACTTGGAGGCTCGCTTGACACTCCATGGGATTGGATTGTGGTGTAGATGATTTGCTTGCCTCCTTCTTGGCCTTCAATATCCCTATGGACTCCATGTTGGCCTTGGACCATTCGAACAAGGCTTTCGTGGGATTCTTTGAAGAGCTTGGCTCGTGCACGTGTGACTGGGCCCCCTGGAACTCGGACCGGGTCATGGCGTGGGCCCTGATCCTTGCACAAATCACTAATACGGTCCTCGATCAACTCTTTTCGAGACACGTGGTATATTTGCGCAAGGATCTAGCGAGGTGGTCCAACGCTTGGAATGCGGAACCTAGAATCAAACGGACAACACGATTTGATTATAAACGGTCGAACGACGACTCCACAGAGGTGATTACTATAATGGATAGGTCGTAGAACAATCTTGGAAGAGATGCGAGATGATTTGGATTGCGGAACCTAGAATCAAACGGACGACACGATTTAATTATAGGCGGTAGAACGACTACTCCACATAGGTGATTACTCTAATGGATACACCTCGAACAGCTCGTTTCAAGTCACGTAGCACGTTTGCCCAAGAATCTAGCGAGATGGTCCAAAGCTTGGATTGCGGAACCTAGAATCAAAAGGACGACACGATTTGACTGTAGGCGGTAGAGCGACGACTCCACAGAGGTAATTACTCTATTAGGTAGGTCGGTAGAACCATCTACGACGAGACGCAAGATTGCTCACAACCCTTGCCAAGGCAAGTAAAAAGGCTCGAATCTCTCTTAACAAGAAGAATCGAAATTAATCAAATTTTATTGATCCAACTTGTGTCCAAAACCATTACAAAGCAAGCGCTTTTGTAGGTTAGTGGTTACTAAAACCCTAAAGAAACTCTAAAAGAGCAATCGGCCATCTTCGTGTCAAGATGGGCCGTTCCATTCTTCTACTACGCAGTTAATCTAACCCTAAGCAACATTAAGGCCTAAAGACCCTACTCGGCCCAATCACTTGGAGGCCCGCTTGACACTCCAAGGGATTGGATCGTGGTGTAGATGATTTGATTGTCTCCTTCTTGGCCTTCAATATCCCTATGGACTCCATGTTGGTCTTGGACCATTCGAAGAAGGCCCTGGAGGGATTCTTTACAGAGCTTGGCTCGTGCACGTGTGACTGGGTCCAGTGGAGCTCGGACGGGGTCATGGCGTGGGCCCTTACCCATGCACAAATCACTGATACGGTCATCGATCAACTCTTTTCGAGACACGTAGCATGTTTGCGGCAGGATCCAACGCTTTGATTGCGGAACCTAGAATCAAACGGACAACACGATTTGATTATAGACGGTAGAACGACGACTCCACAGAGGTGATTACTCTAATGGATAGGTCGTAGAACAATCTTGGAAGAGACGCGAGATGATTTGGATTGCTGAACCTAGAATCAAACGGAAGACACGATTTAATTATAGGCGGTAGAACGACTACTCCACATAGGTGATTACTCTAATGGATACACCTCGAACAGCTCGTTTCGAGTCACGTAGCACGTTTGCCCAAGAATCTAGCGAGATGGTCCAAAGCTTGGATTGCGGAACCTAGAATCAAAGGGACGACACGATTTGACTGTAGGCGGTAGAGCGACGACTCCACAGAGGTAATTACTCTATTAGGTAGGTCGGTAGAACCATCTACGACGAGACGCAAGATTGCTCACAACCCTTTGCAAGGCAAGTAAAAAGGCTCGAATCTCTCTTAACAAGAAGAATCGAAAATAATCAAACTTTATTGATCCAACTTGTGTCCAAAACCCAGACAAAGCAAGCCCTTTTATAGGCTAGAGGTTACTAAAACCCTAAGGAAACCCTAAAAGAGCAGTCGGCCATCTTGGTGTCAAGATGGGCCGTTCCATTCTTCTACTACGCAGTTAATATAACCCTAAGCAACATTAAGGCCTAAAGACCCTACTCGGCCCAATCACTTGGAGGCCCACTTGACACTCCATGGGATTGGATCGTGGTTTAGATGATTTGCTTGTCTCCTTCTTGGCCTTCAATATCCCTATGGACTCCTTGTTGGTCTTGGACCATTCGAACAAGGCCTTGGGGGGATTCTTTGAAGAGATTGGCTCGTGCACGTGTGACTGGGCCCAGTGGAGCTCGGACGTGGTCGTGGCGTGGGCCCTTACCCATGGACAAATCACTGATACGGTCATCGATCAACTATTTTCGAGACACGTAGCATGTTTGCGGTAGGATCCAACGCTTTGATTGCTGAACCTAGAATCAAACGGACAACACGATTTGATTATAGAAGGTAGAACGACGACTCCACATAGGAGATTACTCTAATGGATAGGTCGTAGAACAATCTTGGAAGAGACGCGAGATGATTTGGATTGCGGAACCTAGAATCAAAGGGACGACACGATTTAATTATAGGCGGTAGAACGACTATTCCACATAGGTGATTACTCTAATGGATACACTTCGAACAACTCGTTTCGAGACACGTAGCACGTTTGCCCAAGAATCTAGCGAGATGGTCCAAAGCTTGGATTGCGGAACCTAGAATCAAATGGACGACACGATTTAAATGTAGGCGGTAGAACGACGACTCCACAGAGGTAATTACTCTATTAGATAGGTCGGTAGAACCATCTACGACGAGACGCAAGATTGCTCACAACCCTTTGCAAGGCAAGTAAAAAGGCTCGAATCTCTCTTAACAAGAAGAATCGAAATTAATCAAATTTTATTGATCCAACTTGTGTCCAAAACCATTACAAAGCAAGCGCTTTTGTGGGTTAGTGGTTACTAAAACCCTAAAGAAACCCTAAAATAGCAATCGGCCATCTTGGTGTCAAGATGGGCCGTTCCATTCTTCTACTACGCAGTTAATCTAACCCTAAGCAACATTAAGGCCTAAAGACCCTACTCGGCCCAATCACTTGGAGGCCCGCTTGACACTCCATGGGATTGGATCGTGGTGTAGATGATTTGCTTGTCTCCTTCTTGGCCTTCAATATCCCTATGGACTCCATGTTGGTCTTGGACCATTCGAACAAGGCCTTGGAGGGATTCTTTGAAGAGCTTGGCTCGTGCACGTGTGACTGGGCCCAGTGGAGCTCGGACGGGGTCATGGCGAGGGCCCTTATCCATGCACTAATCACTGATACGGTCCTCGATCAACTCTTTTCGAGACACGTAGCATGTTTGCGGCAGGATCCAACGCTTTGATTGCGGAACCTAGAATCAAACGGACAACACGATTTGATTATAGACGGTAGAACGACGACTCCACAGAGGTGATTACTCTAATGGATAGGTCGTAGAACAATCTTGGAAGAGACGCGAGATGATTTGGATTGCAGAACCTAGAATCAAACGGACGACACGATTTAATTATAGGCGGTAGAACGACTACTCCACATAGGTGATTACTCTAATGGATACACCTCGAACAGCTCGTTTCGAGTCACGTAGCACGTTTGCCCAAGAATCTAGCGAGATGGTCCAAAGCTTGGATTGCGGAACCTAGAATCCAACGGACGACACGATTTGATTGTAGGCGGTAGAACGACGACTCCACCGAGGTAATTACAATATTAGATAGCTCGGTAGATCCATCTACGACGAGACGCAAGATTGCTCACAACCCTTGCCAAGGCAAGCAAAAAGGCTCGAATCTCTCTTAACAAGAAGAATCGAAATTAATAAAATTTTATTGATTCAATTTGTGTCCAAAACCAGTACAAAGCAAGCGCTTTTGTAGGTTAGTGGTTACTAAAACCCTAAAGAAATCCTAAAAGTGCAATCGGCCATCTTGGTGTCAAGATGGGCCGTTCCATTCTTCTACTACGCTGTTAATCTAACCCTAAGCAATATTAAGGCCTAAGGACCCTACTCGGCCCAATCACTTGGAGGCTCGCTTGACACTCCATGGGATTGGATTGTGGTGTAGATGATTTGCTTGCCTCCTTCTTGGCCTTCAATATCCCTATGGACTCCATGTTGGCCTTGGACCATTCGAACAAGGCTTTCGTGGGATTCTTTGAAGAGCTTGGCTCGTGCACGTGTGACTGGGCCCCCTGGAACTCGGACCGGGTCATGGCGTGGGCCCTGATCCTTGCACAAATCACTAATACGGTCCTCGATCAACTCTTTTCGAGACACGTGGTATATTTGCGCAAGGATCTAGCGAGGTGGTCCAACGCTTGGAATGCGGAACCTAGAATCAAACGGACAACACGATTTGATTATAAACGGTCGAACGACGACTCCACAGAGGTGATTACTATAATGGATAGGTCGTAGAACAATCTTGGAAGAGATGCGAGATGATTTGGATTGCGGAACCTAGAATCAAACGGACGACACGATTTAATTATAGGCGGTAGAACGACTACTCCACATAGGTGATTACTCTAATGGATACACCTCGAACAGCTCGTTTCAAGTCACGTAGCACGTTTGCCCAAGAATCTAGCGAGATGGTCCAAAGCTTGGATTGCGGAACCTAGAATCAAAAGGACGACACGATTTGACTGTAGGCGGTAGAGCGACGACTCCACAGAGGTAATTACTCTATTAGGTAGGTCGGTAGAACCATCTACGACGAGACGCAAGATTGCTCACAACCCTTGCCAAGGCAAGTAAAAAGGCTCGAATCTCTCTTAACAAGAAGAATCGAAATTAATCAAATTTTATTGATCCAACTTGTGTCCAAAACCATTACAAAGCAAGCGCTTTTGTAGGTTAGTGGTTACTAAAACCCTAAAGAAACTCTAAAAGAGCAATCGGCCATCTTCGTGTCAAGATGGGCCGTTCCATTCTTCTACTACGCAGTTAATCTAACCCTAAGCAACATTAAGGCCTAAAGACCCTACTCGGCCCAATCACTTGGAGGCCCGCTTGACACTCCAAGGGATTGGATCGTGGTGTAGATGATTTGATTGTCTCCTTCTTGGCCTTCAATATCCCTATGGACTCCATGTTGGTCTTGGACCATTCGAAGAAGGCCCTGGAGGGATTCTTTACAGAGCTTGGCTCGTGCACGTGTGACTGGGTCCAGTGGAGCTCGGACGGGGTCATGGCGTGGGCCCTTACCCATGCACAAATCACTGATACGGTCATCGATCAACTCTTTTCGAGACACGTAGCATGTTTGCGGCAGGATCCAACGCTTTGATTGCGGAACCTAGAATCAAACGGACAACACGATTTGATTATAGACGGTAGAACGACGACTCCACAGAGGTGATTACTCTAATGGATAGGTCGTAGAACAATCTTGGAAGAGACGCGAGATGATTTGGATTGCTGAACCTAGAATCAAACGGAAGACACGATTTAATTATAGGCGGTAGAACGACTACTCCACATAGGTGATTACTCTAATGGATACACCTCGAACAGCTCGTTTCGAGTCACGTAGCACGTTTGCCCAAGAATCTAGCGAGATGGTCCAAAGCTTGGATTGCGGAACCTAGAATCAAAGGGACGACACGATTTGACTGTAGGCGGTAGAGCGACGACTCCACAGAGGTAATTACTCTATTAGGTAGGTCGGTAGAACCATCTACGACGAGACGCAAGATTGCTCACAACCCTTTGCAAGGCAAGTAAAAAGGCTCGAATCTCTCTTAACAAGAAGAATCGAAAATAATCAAACTTTATTGATCCAACTTGTGTCCAAAACCCAGACAAAGCAAGCCCTTTTATAGGCTAGAGGTTACTAAAACCCTAAGGAAACCCTAAAAGAGCAGTCGGCTATCTTGGTGTCAAGATGGGCCGTTCCATTCTTCTACTACGCAGTTAATATAACCCTAAGCAACATTAAGGCCTAAAGACCCTACTCGGCCCAATCACTTGGAGGCCCACTTGACACTCCATGGGATTGGATCGTGGTTTAGATGATTTGCTTGTCTCCTTCTTGGCCTTCAATATCCCTATGGACTCCTTGTTGGTCTTGGACCATTCGAACAAGGCCTTGGGGGGATTCTTTGAAGAGATTGGCTCGTGCACGTGTGACTGGGCCCAGTGGAGCTCGGACGTGGTCGTGGCGTGGGCCCTTACCCATGGACAAATCACTGATACGGTCATCGATCAACTATTTTCGAGACACGTAGCATGTTTGCGGTAGGATCCAACGCTTTGATTGCTGAACCTAGAATCAAACGGACAACACGATTTGATTATAGAAGGTAGAACGACGACTCCACAGAGGAGATTACTCTAATGGATAGGTCGTAGAACAATCTTGGAAGAGACGCGAGATGATTTGGATTGCGGAACCTAGAATCAAACGGACGACACGATTTAATTATAGGCGGTAGAACGACTATTCCACATAGGTGATTACTCGAATGGATACACCTCGAACAACTCGTTTCGAGACACGTAGCACGTTTGCCCAATAATCTAGCGAGATGGTCCAAAGTTTGGATTGCGGAACCTAGAATCAAACGGACGACACGATTTAATTGTAGGCGGTAGAACGACGACTCCACAGAGGTAATTACTCTATTAGATAGGTCGGTAGAACCATCTACGACGAGACGCAAGATTGCTCACAACCCTTTGCAAGGCAAGTAAAAAGGCTCGAATCTCTCTTAACAAGAAGAATCGAAATTAATCAAATTTTATTGATCCAACTTGTGTCCAAAACCATTACAAAGCAAGCGCTTTTGTGGGTTAGTGGTTACTAAAACCCTAAAGAAACCCTAAAAGAGCAATCGGCCATCTTCGTGTCAAGATGGGCCGTTCCATTCTTCTACAACGCAGTTAATCTAACCCTAAGCAACATTAAGGCCTAAAGACCCTATTCGGTCCAATCACTTGGAGGCCTGCTTGACACTCCATGGGATTGGATCGTGGTGTAGATGATTTGCTTGTCTTCTTCTTGGCCTTCAATATCCTATGGACTCCATGTTGGTCTTGGACCATTCGAACAAGGCCTTGGAGGGATTCTTTGACGAGCTTGGCTAGTGCACGTGTGACTGGGCCCAGTGGAGCTCGGACGGGGTCATGGCTTGGGCCCTTATCCATGCACAAATCACTGATACGGTCCTCGATCAACTCTTTTCGAGACACGTAGCATGTTTGCGGTAGGATCCAACGCTTTGATTGCGGAACCTAGAATCAAACGGATAACAAGATTTGATTATAGATGGTAGAACGACGACTCCACAGAGGTGATACGGACGACACGATTTGATTGTAGGCGGAAGAACGACGACTCCACCGAGGTAATTACTCTATTAGATAGCACGGTAGAACCATCTACGACGAGACGCAAGATTGCTCACAACCCTTGCCAAGGCAAGTAAAAAGGCTCGAATCTCACTTAACCGGAAGAATCGAAATTAATCAAATTTTATTGATCCAACTTGTGTCCAAAACCATTACATAGCAAGCGTTTTTGTAGGTTAGTGGTTACTAAAACCCTAAAGAAACCCTAAAAGAGCAATCGGCCATCTTGGTGTCAAGATGGGCCGTTCCATTCTTCTACTACGCTGTTAATCTAACCCTAAGCAACATTAAGGCCTAAGGACCCTACTCGGCCCAATCACTTGGAGGCCCGCTTGACACTCCATGGGACTGGATTGTGGGGTAGATGATTTGCTTGCCTCCTTTTTGGCCTACAATATCCCTATGGACTCCATGTTGGCCTTGGACCATTCGAACAAGGCTTTGGTGGGATTCTTTGAAGAGCTTGGCTCGTGCACGTGACTGGGCCCCCTGGAACTCGGACCGGGTCATGGCGTAGGCCCTGATCCTAGCACAAATCACTAATACGGTCCTCAATCAACTCTTTTCGAGACATGTGGTATATTTTGCGCAAGGATCTAGCGAGGTGGTCCAACGCTTGGAATGTGGAACCTAGAATCAAACGGACAACACGATTTGATTATAGACGGTAGAACGACGACTCCACAGAGGTGATTACTGTAATGGATAGGTCGTAGAACAATCTTGGAAGAGATGCGAGATGATTTGGATTGCGGAACCTAGAATCAAACGGACGACACGATTTAATTATAGGCGGTAGAACGACTACTCCACATAGGTGATTACTCTAATGGATACACCTCGAACAACTCGTTTCGAGAAACGTAGCACGTTTGACCAAGAATCTAGCGAGATGGTCCAAAGCTTGGATTGCGGAACCTAGAATCAAACGGACGGCACGATTTGATTGTAGGCGGTAGAACGACGGCTCCACCGAGGTAATTACTCTATTAGATAGCTCGGTAGAACCATCTATGACGAGACGCAAGATTGCTCACAACCCTTGCCAAGGCAAGTAAAAAGGCTCGAATCTCTCTTAACAAAAAGAATCAAAATTAATCAAACTTTATTGATCCAACTTGTGTCCAAAACCCTGACAAAGCAAGGCCGTTTATAGGCTAGAGGTTACTAAAACCCTAAGGAAACCCTAAAAGAGTAGTCGGCCATCTTGGTGTCAAGATGGGCCGTTCCATTCTTCTACTACGCAGTTAATCTAACCCAAAGCAACATTAAGGCCTAAAGACCCTACTCGGCCCAATCACTTGGAGGCCCGCTTCACACTCCATGGGATTAGATCGTGGTGTAGATGATTTGCTTGTCTCCTTCTTGGCCTTCAATATCCCTATGGACTCCATGTTGGTCTTGGACCATTCGAACAAGGCCTTGGAGGGATTCTTTGAAGAGCTTGGCTTGTGCACGTGTGACTGGGCCCCCTGGAACTCTGACCGGGTCATGGCGTGGGCCCTGATCCATGCACAAATCACTGATACTGTCATCGATCAACTCTTTTCGAGACACGCAGCATGTTTGCGGTACGATCCAATGCTTTGGTTGCGGAACCTAGAATCAAACGGACAACACGATTTGATTATAGACGGTAGAACGACGACTTCACAGAGGTTATTACTCTAATGGATAGGTGGTAGAACAATCTTGGAAGAGACGCGAGATGATTTGGATTGCGGAACCTAGATTCAAACGGACGACACGATTTATTTATAGGCGGTAGAACGACTACTCCACATAGGTGATTACTCTAATGGATACACCTCGAACAACTCGTTTCAAGACACGTAGCACCTTTGCCCAAGATTCTAGCGAGATGGTCCAAAGCTTGGATTGCGGAACCTAGAATGAAACGGACGACACGATTTTATTGTAGGCGGTAGAACGACGACTCCACAGAGGTAATTACTCTATTAGATAGGTCGGTAGAACCATCTACGACGAGACGCAAGATTGCTCACAACCCTTGCCAAGGCAAGTAAAAAGGCTCGAATCTCTCTTAACAAGAAGAATCGAAATTAATCAAATTTTATTGATCCAACTTGTGTCCAAAACCATTACAAAGCAAGCGCTTTTGTGGGTTAGTGGTTACTAAAACCCTAAAGAAACCCTAAAAGAGCAATCGGCCATCTTCGTGTCAAGATGGGCCGTTCCATTCTTCTACTACGCAGTTAATCTAACCCTAAGCAACATTAAGGCCTAAAGACCCTACTCGGCCCAATCACTTGGAGGCCCGCTTGACACTCCAAGGGATTGGATCGTGGTGTAGATGATTTGATTGTCTCCTTCTTGGCCTTCAATATCCCTATGGACTCCATGTTGGTCTTGGACCATTCGAAGAAGGCCCTGGAGGGATTCTTTGCAGAGCTTGGCTCGTGCACGTGTGACTGGGTCCAGTGGAGCTCGGACGGGGTCATGGCGTGGGCCCTTACCCATGCACAAATCACTGATACGGTCATCGATCAACTCTTTTCGAGACACGTAGCATGTTTGCGGCAGGATCCAACGCTTTGATTGCAGAACCTAGAATCAAACGGACAACACGATTTTATTATAGACGGTAGAACGACCACTCCACAGAGGTGATTACTCTAATGGATAGGTCGTAGAACAATCTTGGAAGAGACGCGAGATGATTTGGATTGCTGAACCTAGAATCAAACGGACGACACGATTTAATTATAGGCGGTAGAACGACTACTCCACATAGGTGATTACTCTAATGGATACACCTCGAACAGCTCGTTTCGAGTCACGTAGCACGTTTGCCCAAGAATCTAGCGAGATGGTCCAAAGCTTGGATTACGGAACCTAGAATCAAAAGGACGACACGATTTGACTGTAGGCGGTAGAGCGACGACTCCACAGAGGTAATTACTCTATAAGGTAGGTCGGTAGAACCATCTACGACGAGACGCAAGATTGCTCACAACCCTTGCCAAGGCAAGTAAAAAGGCTCGAATCTCTCTTAACAAGAAGAATCGAAAATAATCAAACTTTATTGATCCAACTTGTGTCCAAAACCCAGACAAAGCAAGCCCTTTTATAGGCAAGACGTTACTAAAACCCTAAGGAAACCCTAAAAGAGCAGTCGGCCATCTTGGTGTCAAGATGGGCCGTTCCATTCTTCTATTACGCAGTTAATATAACCCTAAGCAACATTAAGGCCTAAAGACCCTACTCGGCCCAATCACTTGGAGGCCCGCTTGACACTCCATGGGATTGGATCGTGGTGTAGATGATTTGCTTTTCTCCTTCTTGGCCTTCAATATCCCTATGGACTCCTTGTTGGTCTTGGACCATTCGAACAAGGCCTTGGGGGGATTCTTTGAAGACATTGGCTCGTGCACGTGTGACTGGGCCCGGTGGAGCTCGGACGGGGTCATGGCGTGGGCCCTTACCCATGCACAAATCACTGATACGGTCATCGATCAACTATTTTCGAGACACGTAGCATGTTTGCGGTAGGATCCAACGCTTTGATTGCGGAACCTAGAATCAAACGGACAACACGATTTGATTATAGAAGGTAGAACGACGACTCCACAGAGGTGATTACTCTAATGGATAGGTCGTAGAACAATCTTGGAAGAGACGCGAGATGATTTGGATTGCAGAACCTAGAATCAAAGGGACGACACGATTTAATTATAGGCGGTAGAACGACTATTCCACATAGGTGATTACTCTAATGGATACACTTCGAACAACTCGTTTCGAGACACGTAGCACGTTTGCCCAAGAATCTAGCGAGATGGTCCAAAGCTTGGATTGCGGAACCTAGAATCAAATGGACGACACGATTTAATTGTAGGCGGTAGAACGACGACTCCACAGAGGTAATTACTCTATTAGATAGGTCGGTAGAACCATCTACGACGAGACGCAAGATTGCTCACAACCCTTTGCAAGGCAAGTAAAAAGGCTCGAATCTCTCTTAACAAGAAGAATCGAAATTAATCAAATTTTATTGATCCAACTTTTGTCCAAAACCATTACAAAGCAAGCGCTTTTGTGGGTTAGTGGTTACTAAAACCCTAAAGAAACCCTAAAATAGCAATCGGCCATCTTGGTGTCAAGATGGGCCGTTCCATTCTTCTACTACGCAGTTAATCTAACCCTAAGCAACATTAAGGCCTAAAGACCCTACTCGGCCCAATCACTTGGAGGCCCGCTTGACACTCCATGGGATTGGATCGTGGTGTAGATGATTTGCTTGTCTCCTTCTTGGCCTTCAATATCCCTATGGACTCCATGTTGGTCTTGGACCATTCGAACAAGGCCTTGGAGGGATTCTTTGAAGAGCTTGGCTCGTGCACGTGTGACTGGGCCCAGTGGAGCTCGGACGGGGTCATGGCGTGGGCCCTTATCCATGCACTAATCACTGATACGGTCCTCGATCAACTCTTTTCGAGACACGTAGCATGTTTGCGGCAGGATCCAACGCTTTGATTGCGGAACCTAGAATCAAACGGACAACACGATTTGATTATAGACGGTAGAACGACGACTCCACAGAGGTGATTACTCTAATGGATAGGTCGTAGAACAGTCTTGGAAGAGACGCGAGATGATTTGGATTGCTGAACCTAGAATCAAACGGACGACACGATTTAATTATAGGCGGTAGAACGACTACTCCACATAGGTGATTACTCTAATGGATACACCTCGAACAGCTCGTTTCGAGTCACGTAGCACGTTTGCCCAAGAATCTAGCGAGATGGTCCAAAGCTTGGATTACGGAACCTAGAATCAAAAGGACGACACGATTTGACTGTAGGCGGTAGAGCGACGACTCCACAGAGGTAATTACTCTATAAGGTAGGTCGGTAGAACCATCTACGACGAGACGCAAGATTGCTCACAACCCTTGCCAAGGCAAGTAAAAAGGCTCGAATCTCTCTTAACAAGAAGAATCGAAAATAATCAAACTTTATTGATCCAACTTGTGTCCAAAACCCAGACAAAGCAAGCCCTTTTATAGGCAAGACGTTACTAAAACCCTAAGGAAACCCTAAAAGAGCAGTCGGCCATCTTGGTGTCAAGATGGGCCGTTCCATTCTTCTATTACGCAGTTAATATAACCCTAAGCAACATTAAGGCCTAAAGACCCTACTCGGCCCAATCACTTGGAGGCCCGCTTGACACTCCATGGGATTGGATCGTGGTGTAGATGATTTGCTTTTCTCCTTCTTGGCCTTCAATATCCCTATGGACTCCTTGTTGGTCTTGGACCATTCGAACAAGGCCTTGGGGGGATTCTTTGAAGACATTGGCTCGTGCACGTGTGACTGGGCCCGGTGGAGCTCGGACGGGGTCATGGCGTGGGCCCTTACCCATGCACAAATCACTGATACGGTCATCGATCAACTATTTTCGAGACACGTAGCATGTTTGCGGTAGGATCCAACGCTTTGATTGCGGAACCTAGAATCAAACGGACAACACGATTTGATTATAGAAGGTAGAACGACGACTCCACAGAGGTGATTACTCTAATGGATAGGTCGTAGAACAATCTTGGAAGAGACGCGAGATGATTTGGATTGCAGAACCTAGAATCAAAGGGACGACACGATTTAATTATAGGCGGTAGAACGACTATTCCACATAGGTGATTACTCTAATGGATACACTTCGAACAACTCGTTTCGAGACACGTAGCACGTTTGCCCAAGAATCTAGCGAGATGGTCCAAAGCTTGGATTGCGGAACCTAGAATCAAATGGACGACACGATTTAATTGTAGGCGGTAGAACGACGACTCCACAGAGGTAATTACTCTATTAGATAGGTCGGTAGAACCATCTACGACGAGATGCAAGATTGCTCACAACCCTTTGCAAGGCAAGTAAAAAGGCTCGAATCTCTCTTAACAAGAAGAATCGAAATTAATCAAATTTTATTGATCCAACTTTTGTCCAAAACCATTACAAAGCAAGCGCTTTTGTGGGTTAGTGGTTACTAAAACCCTAAAGAAACCCTAAAATAGCAATCGGCCATCTTGGTGTCAAGATGGGCCGTTCCATTCTTCTACTACGCAGTTAATCTAACCCTAAGCAACATTAAGGCCTAAAGACCCTACTCGGCCCAATCACTTGGAGGCCCGCTTGACACTCCATGGGATTGGATCGTGGTGTAGATGATTTGCTTGTCTCCTTCTTGGCCTTCAATATCCCTATGGACTCCATGTTGGTCTTGGACCATTCGAACAAGGCCTTGGAGGGATTCTTTGAAGAGCTTGGCTCGTGCACGTGTGACTGGGCCCAGTGGAGCTCGGACGGGGTCATGGCGTGGGCCCTTATCCATGCACTAATCACTGATACGGTCCTCGATCAACTCTTTTCGAGACACGTAGCATGTTTGCGGCAGGATCCAACGCTTTGATTGCGGAACCTAGAATCAAACGGACAACACGATTTGATTATAGACGGTAGAACGACGACTCCACAGAGGTGATTACTCTAATGGATAGGTCGTAGAACAGTCTTGGAAGAGACGCGAGATGATTTGGATTGCAGAACCTAGAATCAAACGGACGACACGATTTAATTATAGGCGGTAGAACGACTACTCCACATAGGTGATTACTCTAATGGATACACCTCGAACAGCTCGTTTCGAGTCACGTAGCACGTTTGCCCAAGAATCTAGCGAGATGGTCCAAAGCTTGGATTGCGGAACCTAGAATCCAACGGACGACACGATTTGATTGTAGGCGGTAGAACGACGACTCCACCGAGGTAATTACAATATTAGATAGCTCGGTAGATCCATCTACGACGAGACGCAAGATTGCTCACAACCCTTGCCAAGGCAAGCAAAAAGGCTCGAATCTCTCTTAACAAGAAGAATCGAAATTAATAAAATTTTATTGATTCAATTTTTGTCCAAAACCAGTACAAAGCAAGCGCTTTTGTAGGTTAGTGGTTACTAAAACCCTAAAGAAATCCTAAAAGTGCAATCGGCCATCTTGGTGTCAAGATGGGCCGTTCCATTCTTCTACTACGCTGTTAATCTAACCCTAAGCAATATTAAGGCCTAAGGACCCTACTCGGCCCAATCACTTGGAGGCTCGCTTGACACTCCATGGGATTGGATTGTGGTGTAGATGATTTGCTTGCCTCCTTCTTGGCCTTCAATATCCCTATGGACTCCATGTTGGCCTTGGACCATTCGAACAAGGCTTTCGTGGGATTCTTTGAAGAGCTTGGCTCGTGCACGTGTGACTGGGCCCCCTGGAACTCGGACCGGGTCATGGCGTGGGACCTGATCCATGCATAAATCACTGATACGGTCCTCGATCAACTCTTTTCGAGACACGTGGTATATTTGTGCAAGGATCTAGCGAGGTGGTCCAACGCTTGGAATGCGGAACCTAGAATCAAACGGACAACATGATTTGATTATAGACGGTAGAACGACGACTCCACAGAGGTGATTACTGTAATGGATAGGTCATAGAACAATCTTGGAAGAGACGCGAGATGATTTGGATTGCGGAACCTAGAATCAAACGGACGACACGATTTAATTATAGGCGGTAGAACGTCTACTCCACGTAGGTGATTACTCTAATGGATACACCTCGAACAACTCGTTTCGAGACACGTAGCACGTTTGACCAAGAATCTAGCGTGATGGTCCAAAGCTTGGATTGCGAAACCTAGACTCAAACGGACGACACGATTTGATTGTAGGCGGTAGAACGACGACTCCACCGAGGTAATTACTCTATTAGATAGGTCGGTAGAACCGTCTACGACGAGACGCAAGATTGCTCACAACCCTTGCCAAGGCAAGTAAAAAGGCTCAAATCTCTCTTAACAAGAAGAATCGAAATTAATCAAACTTTATTGATCCACCTTGTGTCCAAAACCCTGACAAAGCAAGCCCTTTTATAGGCTAGAGGTTACTAAAACCCTAAGGAAACCCTAAAAGAGCAGTCGGCCATCTTGGTGTCAAGATGGGCCGTTCCATTCTTCTACTACGCAGTTAATCTAACCCTAAGCAACATTAAGGCCTAAAGACCCTACTCGGACCAATCACTTGGAGGCCTGCTTGGCACTCCATGGGATTGGATCGTGGTGTAGATGATTTGCTTGTCTCCTTCTTGGCCTTTAATATCCCTATGGACTTCATGTTGGTCTTGGACCATTCGAACAAGGCCTTGGAGAGATTCTTTGAAGAGCTTGGCTCGTGCATGTGTGACTGGGCCCAGTGGAGCTCGGACGGGGTCATGGCGTGGGGCCTTATCCATGCACAAATCGCTGATACGGTCCTCGATCAACTCCTTTCGAGACACGTAGCATGTTTGCGGTAGGATCCAAAGGTTTGATTGCGGAACCTAGAATCAAACGGACAACACGATTTGATTATAGACGGTAGAACGACGACTCCACAGAGGTGATTACTCTAATGGATAGGTCGTAGAACAATCTTGGAAGAGACGCGAGATGATTTGGATTGCTGAACCTAGAATCAAACGGAAGACACGATTTAATTATAGGCGGTAGAACGACTACTCCACATAGGTGATTACTCTAATGGATACACCTCGAACAGCTCGTTTCGAGTCACGTAGCACGTTTGCCCAAGAATCTAGCGAGATGGTCCAAAGCTTGGATTGCGGAACCTAGAATCAAAGGGACGACACGATTTGACTGTAGGCGGTAGAGCGACGACTCCACAGAGGTAATTACTCTATTAGGTAGGTCGGTAGAACCATCTACGACGAGACGCAAGATTGCTCACAACCCTTGCCAAGGCAAGTAAAAAGGCTCGAATCTCTCTTAACAAGAAGAATCGAAAATAATCAAACTTTATTGATCCAACTTGTGTCCAAAACCCAGACAAAGCAAGCCCTTTTATAGGCAAGACGTTACTAAAACCCTAAGGAAACCCTAAAAGAGCAGTCGGCCATCTTGGTGTCAAGATGGGCCGTTCCATTCTTCTATTACGCAGTTAATATAACCCTAAGCAACATTAAGGCCTAAAGACCCTACTCGGCCCAATCACTTGGAGGCCCGCTTGACACTCCATGGGATTGGATCGTGGTGTAGATGATTTGCTTTTCTCCTTCTTGGCCTTCAATATCCCTATGGACTCCTTGTTGGTCTTGGACCATTCGAACAAGGCCTTGGGGGGATTCTTTGAAGAGATTGGCTCGTGCACGTGTGACTGGGCCCAGTGGAGCTCGGACGGGGTCATGGCGTGGGCCCTTACCCATGCACAAATCACTGATACGGTCATCGATCAACTATTTTCGAGACACGTAGCATGTTTGCGGTAGGATCCAACGCTTTGATTGCGGAACCTAGAATCAAACGGACAACACGATTTGATTATAGAAGGTAGAACGACGACTCCACAGAGGTGATTACTCTAATGGATAGGTCGTAGAACAATCTTGGAAGAGACGCGAGATGATTTGGATTGCAGAACCTAGAATCAAAGGGACAACACGATTTAATTATAGGCGGTAGAACGACTATTCCACATAGGTGATTACTCTAATGGATACACTTCGAACAACTCGTTTCGAGACACGTAGCACGTTTGCCCAAGAATCTAGCGAGATGGTCCAAAGCTTGGATTGCGGAACCTAGAATCAAATGGACGACACGATTTAAATGTAGGCGGTAGAACGACGACTCCACAGAGGTAATTACTCTATTAGATAGGTCGGTAGAACCATCTACGACGAGACGCAAGATTGCTCACAACCCTTTGCAAGGCAAGTAAAAAGGCTCGAATCTCTCTTAACAAGAAGAATCGAAATTAATCAAATTTCATTGATCCAACTTGTGTCCAAAACCATTACAAAGCAAGCGCTTTTGTGGGTTAGTGGTTACTAAAACCCTAAAGAAACCCTAAAATAGCAATCGGCCATCTTGGTGTCAAGATGGGCCGTTCCATTCTTCTACTACGCAGTTAATCTAACCCTAAGCAACATTAAGGCCTAAAGACCCTACTCGGCCCAATCACTTGGAGGCCCGCTTGACACTCCATGGGATTGGATCGTGGTGTAGATGATTTGCTTGTCTCCTTCTTGGCCTTCAATATCCCTATGGACTCCATGTTGGTCTTGGACCATTCGAACAAGGCCTTGGAGGGATTCTTTGAAGAGCTTGGCTCGTGCACGTGTGACTGGGCCCAGTGGAGCTCGGACGGGGTCATGGCATGGGCCCGTATCCATGCACTAATCACTGATACGGTCCTCGATCAACTCTTTTCGAGACACGTAGCATGTTTGCGGCAGGATCCAACGCTTTGATTGCGGAACCTAGAATCAAACGGACAACACGATTTGATTATAGACGGTAGAACGACGACTCCACAGAGGTGATTACTCTAATGGATAGGTCGTAGAACAGTCTTGGAAGAGACGCGAGATGATTTGGATTGCAGAACCTAGAATCAAACGGACGACACGATTTAATTATAGGCGGTAGAACGACTACTCCACATAGGTGATTACTCTAATGGATACACCTCGAACAGCTCGTTTCGAGTCACGTAGCACGTTTGCCCAAGAATCTAGCGAGATGGTCCAAAGCTTGGATTGCGGAACCTAGAATCCAACGGACGACACGATTTGATTGTAGGCGGTAGAACGACGACTCCACCGAGGTAATTACAACATTAGATAGCTCGGTAGATCCATCTACGACGAGACGCAAGATTGCTCACAACCCTTGCCAAGGCAAGCAAAAAGGCTCGAATCTCTCTTAACAAGAAGAATCGAAATTAATAAAATTTTATTGATTCAATTTGTGTCCAAAACCAGTACAAAGCAAGCGCTTTTGTAGGTTAGTGGTTACTAAAACCCTAAAGAAATCCTAAAAGTGCAATCGGCCATCTTGGTGTCAAGATGGGCCGTTCCATTCTTCTACTACGCTGTTAATCTAACCCTAAGCAATATTAAGGCCTAAGGACCCTACTCGGCCCAATCACTTGGAGGCTCGCTTGACACTCCATGGGATTGGATTGTGGTGTAGATGATTTGCTTGCCTCCTTCTTGGCCTTCAATATCCCTATGGACTCCATGTTGGCCTTGGACCATTCGAACAAGGCTTTCGTGGGATTCTTTGAAGAGCTTGGCTCGTGCACGTGTGACTGGGCCCCCTGGAACTCGGACCGGGTCATGGCGTGGGACCTGATCCATGCACAAATCACTGATACGGTCCTCGATCAACTCTTTTCGAGACACGTGGTATATTTGTGCAAGGATCTAGCGAGGTGGTCCAACGCTTCGAATGCGGAACCTAGAATCAAACGGACAACATGATTTGATTATAGACGGTAGAACGACGACTCCACAGAGGTGATTACTGTAATGGATAGGTCATAGAACAATCTTGGAAGAGACGCGAGATGATTTGGATTGCGGAACCTAGAATCAAACGGACGACACGATTTAATTATAGGCGGTAGAACGTCTACTCCACGTAGGTGATTACTCTAATGGATACACCTCGAACAACTCGTTTCGAGACACGTAGCACGTTTGACCAAGAATCTAGCGTGATGGTCCAAAGCTTGGATTGCGAAACCTAGAATCAAACGGACGACACGATTTGATTGTAGGCGGTAGAACGACGACTCCACCGAGGTAATTACTCTATTAGATAGGTCGGTAGAACCGTCTACGACGAGACGCAAGATTGCTCACAACCCTTGCCAAGGCAAGTAAAAAGGCTCAAATCTCTCTTAACAAGAAGAATCGAAATTAATCAAACTTTATTGATCCACCTTGTGTCCAAAACCCTGACAAAGCAAGCCCTTTTATAGGCTAGAGGTTACTAAAACCCTAAGGAAACCCTAAAAGAGCAGTCGGCCATCTTGGTGTCAAGATGGGCCGTTCCATTCTTCTACTACGCAGTTAATCTAACCCTAAGCAACATTAAGGCCTAAAGACCCTACTCGGACCAATCACTTGGAGGCCTGCTTGGCACTCCATGGGATTGGATCGTGGTGTAGATGATTTGCTTGTCTCCTTCTTGGCCTTTAATATCCCTATGGACTTCATGTTGGTCTTGGACCATTCGAACAAGGCCTTGGAGAGATTTTTTGAAGAGCTTGGCTCGTGCATGTGTGATTGGGCCCAGTGGAGCTCGGACGGGGTCATGGCGTGGGGCCTTATCCATGCACAAATCGCTGATACGGTCCTCGATCAACTCCTTTCGAGACACGTAGCATGTTTGCGGTAGGATCCAAAGGTTTGATTGCGGAACCTAGAATCAAACGGACAACACGATTTGATTATAGACGGTAGAACGACGACTCCACAGAGGTGATTACTCTAATGGATAGGTCGTAGAACAATCTTGGAAGAGACGCGAGATGATTTGGATTGCGGAACCTAGAATCAAACGGACGACGCGATTTAATTATAGGCGGTAGAACGACTACTCCACATAGGTGATTACTCTAATGGATACACCTCGAACAACTCGTTTCGAGACACGTAGCACGTTTGCCCAAGAATCTAGCGAGATGGTCCAAAGCTTGGATTGCGAAACCAAGAATCAAACGGACGACACGATTTGATTGTAGGCGGTAGAACGACGACTCCACGGAGGTAATTACTCTATTAGATAGGTCGGTAGAACCATCTACGACGAGACGCAAGATTGCTCACAACCCTTGCCAAGGCAAGTAAAAAGGCTCGAATCTCTCTTAACAAGAAGAATCGAAATTAATCAAATTTTATTGATCCAACTTGTGTCCAAAACCATTACAAAGCAAGCGCTTTTATGGGTTAGTGGTTACTAAAACCCTAAAGAAACCCTAAAAGAGCAATCGGCCATCTTCGTGTCAAGATGGGCCGTTCCATTCTTCTACTACGCAGTTAATCTAACCCTAAGCAACATTAAGGCCTAAAGACCCTATTCGGTCCAATCACTTGGAGGCTCGCTTGACACTCCATGGGATTGGATCGTGGTGTAGATGATTTGCTTGTCTTCTTCTTGGCCTTCAATATCCCTATGGACTCCATGTTGGTCTTGGACCATTCGAACAAGGCCTTGGAGGGATTCTTTGACGAGCTTGGCTAGTGCACGTGTGACTGGGCCCAGTGGAGCTCGGACGGGATCATGGCTTGGGCCCTTATCCATGCACAAATCACTGATACGGTCCTCGATCAACTCTTTTCGAGACACGTAGCATGTTTACGGTAGGATCCAACGCTTTGATTGCGGAACCTAGAATCAAACGGATAACACGATTTTATCATAGACGGTAGAACGACGACTCCACAGAGGTGATTACTCTAATGGATAGGTCATAGAACAATCTTGGAAGAGACGCGAGATGATTTGGATTGCAGAACCTAGAATCAAACGGACGACACGATTTAATTATAGGCGGGAGAACGACTACTCCACATAGGTGATTACTCTAATGGATACACCTCGAACAGCTCGTTTCGAGACACGTAGCACGTTTGCCCAAGAATCTAGCGAGATGGTCCAAAGCTTGGATTGCGGAACCTAGAATCAAACGGACGACACGATTTGATTGTAGGCGGAAGAACGACGACTCCACCGAGGTAATTACACTATTAGATAGCACGGTAGAATCACAACCCTTGCCAAGGCAAGTAAAATGGCTCGAATCTCTCTTAACTGGAAGAATCGAAATTAATCAAATTTTTTTGATCCAACTTGTGTCCAAAACCATTACAAAGCAAGCGTTTTTGTAGGTTAGTGGTTACTAAAACCCTAAAGAAACCCTAAAAGAGCAATCGGCCATCTTGGTGTCAAGATGGGCCGTTCCATTCTTCTACTACGCTGTTAATCTAACCCTAAGCGACATTAAGGCCTAAGGACCCTACTCGGCCCAATCACTTGGAGGCCCGCTTGACACTCCATGGAACTGGATTGTGGGGTAGATGATTTGCTTGCCTCCTTCTTGGCCTACAATATCCCTATGGACTCCATGTTGGCCTTGGACCATTCGAACAAGGCTTTGGTGGGATTCTTTGAAGAGCTTGGCTCGTGCACGTGTGACTGGGCCCCCTGGAACTCGGACCGGGTCATGGTGTGGGCCCTGATCCTTGCACAAATCACTAATACGGTCCTCGATCAACTCTTTTCGAGACACGTGGTATATTTGCGCAAGGATCTAGCGAGGTGGTCCAACGCTTGGAATGCGGAACCTAGAATCAAACGGACAACACGATTTGATTATAAACGGTCGAACGACGACTCCACAGAGGTGATTACTGTAATGGATAGGTCGTAGAACAATCTTGGAAGAGATGCGAGATGATTTGGATTGCGGAACCTAGAATCAAACGGACGACACGATTTAATTATAGGCGGTAGAACGACTACTCCACATAGGTGATTACTCTAATGGATACACCTCGAACAACTCGTTTCGAGACACGTAGCACGTTTGACCAAGAATCTAGCGAGATGGTCCAAAGCTTGGATTGCGGAACTAAAAATCAAACGGACGACACGATTTGATTGTAGGCGGTAGAACGACGGCTCCACCGAGGTAATTACTCTATTAGATAGCTCGGTAGAACCATCTATGACGAGACGCAAGATTGCTCACAACCCTTGCCAAGGCAAGTAAAAAGGCTCGAATCTCTCTTAACAGGAAGAATCGAAATTAATCAAATTTTATTTATCCAACTTGTGTCCAAAACCATTACAAAGCAAGCGCTTTTGTAGGTTAGTGGTTACTAAAACCCTAAAGAAACCCTAAAAGTGCAATCGGCCATCTTGGTGTCAAGATGGGCCGTTCCATTCTTCTACTACGCTGTTAATCTAACCCTAAGCAACATTAAGGCCTAAGGACCCTACTCGGCCCAATCACTTGGAGGCCGGCTTGACACTCCATGGGATTGGATTGTGGTGTAGATGATTTGCTTGCCTCCTTCTTGGCCTTCAATATCCCTATGGACTCCATGTTGGCCTTGGACCATTCGAACAAGGCTTTGGTGGGATTCTTTGAAGAGCTTGGCTCGTGCACGTGTGACTGGGCCCCCTGGAACTCGGACCGGGTCATGGCGTGGGCCTTGATCCTTGCACAAATGACAGATACGGTCCTCGATCAACTCTATTCGAGACACGTGTTATATTTGAGCAAGGATCTAGCGAGGTGGTCCAACGCTTGGAATGCGGAACCTAGAATCAAACGGACAACACGATTTGATTATAGACGGTAGAACGACGACTCCACAGATGTGATTACTGTATTGGATAGGTCGTAGAACAATCTTGGAAGAGACGCGAGATGATTTGGATTGCGGAACCTAGAATCAAACGGACGACACGATTTAATTATAGGCGGTAGAACGACAACTCCACATAGGTGATTACTCTAATGGATACACCTCGAACAACTCGTTTCGAGACACGTAGCACGTTTGCCCAAGAATCTAGAGAGATGGTCCAAAGCTTGGATTGCGGAACCTAGAATCAAACGGACGACACGATTTGATTGTAGGCGGTAGAACGAAGACTCCACAGAGGTAATTACTCTATTAGGTAGGTCGGTAGAACCATCTACGACGAGACGCAAGATTGCTCACAACCCTTGCCAAGGCAAGTAAAAAGGCTCGATTCTCTCTTAACAAGAAGAATCGAAAATAATCAAACTTTATTGATCCAACTTGTGTCCAAAACCCAGACAAAGCAAGCCCTTTTATAGGCTAGAGGTTACTAAAACCCTAAGGAAACCCTAAAAGAGCAGTCGGCCATCTTGGTGTCAAGGTGGGCCGTTCCATTCTTCTACTACGCAGTTAATATAACCCTAAGCAACATTAAGGCCTAAAGACCCTACTCGGCCCAATCACTTGGAGGCCCACTTGACACTCCATGGGATTGGATCGTGGTTTAGATGATTTGCTTGTCTCCTTCTTGGCCTTCAATATCCCTATGGACTCCTTGTTGGTCTTGGACCATTCGAACAAGGCCTTGGGGGGATTCTTTGAAGAGATTGGCTCGTGCACGTGTGACTGGGCCCAGTGGAGCTCGGACGTGGTCATGGCGTGGGCCCTTACCCATGCACAAATCACTGATACGGTCATCGATCAACTATTTTCGAGACACGTAGCATGTTTACGGTAGGATCCAACGCTTTGATTGCGGAACCTAGAATCAAACGGACAACACGATTTGATTATAGAAGGTAGAACGACGACTCCACAGAGGAGATTACTCTAATGGATAGGTCGTAGAAGAATCTTGGAAGAGACGCGAGATGATTTGGATTGCGGAACCTAGAATCAAACGGACGACACGATTTAATTATAGGCGGTAGAACGACTATTCCACATAGGTGATTACTCGAATGGATACACCTCGAACAACTCGTTTCGAGACACGTAGCACGTTTGCCCAATAATCTAGCGAGATGGTCCAAAGTTTGGATTGCGGAACCTAGAATCAAACGGACGACACGATTTAATTGTAGGCGGTAGAACGACGACTCCACAGAGGTAATTACTCTATTAGATAGGTCGGTAGAACCATCTACGACGAGACGCAAGATTGCTCACAACCCTTTGCAAGGCAAGTAAAAAGGCTCGAATCTCTCTTAACAAGAAGAATCGAAATTAATCAAATTTTATTGATCCAACTTGTGTCCAAAACCATTACAAAGCAAGCGCTTTTGTGGGTTAGTGGTTACTAAAACCCTAAAGAAACCCTAAAATAGCAATCGGCCATCTTGGTGTCAAGATGGGCCGTTCCATTCTTCTACTACGCAGTTAATCTAACCCTAAGGAACATTAAGGCCTAAAGACCCTACTCGGCCCAATCACTTGGAGGCACGCTTGACACTCCATGGGATTGGATCGTGGTGTAGATGATTTGCTTGTCTCCTTCTTGGCCTTCAATATCCCTATGGACTCCATGTTGGTCTTGGACCATTCGAACAAGGCCTTGGAGGGATTCTTTGAAGAGCTTGGCTCGTGCACGTGTGACTGGGCCCAGTGGAGCTCGGACGGGGTCATGGCGAGGGCCCTTATCCATGCACTAATCACTGATACGGTCCTCGATCAACTCTTTTCGAGACACGTAGCATGTTTGCGATAGGATCCAACGCTTTGATTGCAGAACCTAGAATCAAACGGACAACACGATTTAATTATAGACGGTAGAACGACGACTCCACAGAGGTGATTACTCTAATGGATAGGTCGTAGAACAATCTTGGAAGAGACGCGAGATGATTTGGATTGCAGAACCTAGAATCACACGGACGACACGATTTAATTATAGGCGGTAGAACGACTACTCCACATAGGTGATTACTCTAATGGATACACCTCGAACAGCTCGTTTCGAGTCACGTAGCACGTTTGCCCAAGAATCTAGCGAGATGGTCCAAAGCTTGGATTGCGGAACCTAGAATCAAAGGGACGACACGATTTGACTGTAGGCGGTAGAGCGACGACTCCACCGAGGTAATTACTCTATTAGATAGGTCAGTAGAACCGTCTACGACGAGACGCAGGATTGCTCACAACCCTTTGCAAGGCAAGTAAAAAGGCTCGAATCTCTCTTAACAAGAAGAATCGAAATTAATCAAATTTTATTGATCCAACTTGTGTCCAAAACCATTACAAAGCAAGCGCTTTTGTAGGTTAGTGGTTACTAAAACCCTAAAGAAACCCAAAAAGAGCAATCGGCCATCTTGGCGTCCAGATGGGCCGTTCCATTCTTCTACTACGCTGTTAATCTAACCCTAAGCAACATTAAGGCCTAAAGACCCTATTCGGTCCAATCACTTGGAGGCTCGCTTGACACTCCATGGGATTGGATTGTGGTGTAGATGATTTGCTTGCCTCCTTCTTGGCCTTCAATATCCCTATGGACTCCATGTTGGCCTTGGACCATTCGAACAAGGCTTTCGTGGGATTCTTTGAAGAGCTTGGCTCGTGCACGTGTGACTGGGCCCCCTGGAACTCGGACCGGGTCATGGCGTGGGACCTGATCCATGCACAAATCACTGATACGGTCCTCGATCAACTCTTTTCGAGACACGTGGTATATTTGTGCAAGGATCTGGCGAGGTGGTCCAACGCTTGGAATGCGGAACCTAGAATCAAACGGACAACATGATTTGATTATAGACGGTAGAACGACGACTCCACAGAGGTGATTACTGTAATGGATAGGTCATAGAACAATCTTGGAAGAGACGCGAGATGATTTGGATTGCGGAACCTAGAATCAAACGGACGACACGATTTAATTATAGGCGGTAGAACGTCTACTCCACGTAGGTGATTACTCTAATGGATACACCTCGAACAACTCGTTTCGAGACACGTAGCACATTTGACCAAGAATCTAGCGTGATGGTCCAAAGCTTGGATTGCGAAACCTAGAATCAAACGGACGACACGATTTGATTGTAGGCGGTAGAACGACGACTCCACCGAGGTAATTACTCTATTAGATAGGTCGGTAGAACCGTCTACGACGAGACGCAAGATTGCTCACAACCCTTGCCAAGGCAAGTAAAAAGGCTCGAATCTCTCTTAACAAGAAGAATCGAAATTAATCAAACTTTATTGATCCAACTTGTGTCCAAAACCCTGACAAAGCAAGCCCTTTTATAGGCTAGAGGTTACTAAAACCCTAAGGAAACCCTAAACGAGCAGTCGGCCATCTTGGTGTCAAGATAGGCCGTTCCATTCTTCTACTACGCAGTTAATCTAACCCTAAGCAACATTAAGGCCTAAAGACCCTACTCGGCCCAATCACTTGAAGGCCCGCTTGACACTTCATGGGATTGGATCGTGGTGTAGATGATTTGCTTGTCTCCTTCTTGGCCTTTAATATCCCTATGGACTTCATGTTGGTCTTGGACCATTCGAACAAGGCCTTGGAGAGATTCTTTGAAGAGCTTGGCTCGTGCATGTGTGACTGGGCCCAGTGGAGCTCGGACGGGGTCATGGCGTGGGGCCTTATCCATGCACAAATCGCTGATACGGTCCTCGATCAACTCCTTTCGAGACACGTAGCATGTTTGCGGTAGGATCCAAAGGTTTGATTGCGGAACCTAGAATCAAACGGACAACACGATTTGATTATAGACGGTAGAACGACGACTCCACAGAGGTGATTACTCTAATGGATAGGTCGTAGAACAGTCTTGGAAGAGACGCGAGATGATTTGGATTGCAGAACCTAGAATCAAACGGACGACACGATTTAATTATAGGCGGTAGAACGACTACTCCACATAGGTGATTACTCTAATGGATACACCTCGAACAGCTCGTTTCGAGTCACGTAGCACGTTTGCCCAAGAATCTAGCGAGATGGTCCAAAGCTTGGATTGCGGAACCTAGAATCCAACGGACGACACGATTTGATTGTAGGCGGTAGAACGACGACTCCACCGAGGTAATTACAATATTAGATAGCTCGGTAGATCCATCTACGACGAGACGCAAGATTGCTCACAACCCTTGCCAAGGCAAGCAAAAAGGCTCGAATCTCTCTTAACAAGAAGAATCGAAATTAATAAAATTTTATTGATTCAATTTGTGTCCAAAACCAGTACAAAGCAAGCGCTTTTGTAGGTTAGTGGTTACTAAAACCCTAAAGAAATCCTAAAAGTGCAATCGGCCATCTTGGTGTCAAGATGGGCCGTTCCATTCTTCTACTACGCTGTTAATCTAACCCTAAGCAATATTAAGGCCTAAGGACCCTACTCGGCCCAATCACTTGGAGGCTCGCTTGACACTCCATGGGATTGGATTGTGGTGTAGATGATTTGCTTGCCTCCTTCTTGGCCTTCAATATCCCTATGGACTCCATGTTGGCCTTGGACCATTCGAACAAGGCTTTCGTGGGATTCTTTGAAGAGCTTGGCTCGTGCACGTGTGACTGGGCCCCCTGGAACTCGGACCGGGTCATGGCGTGGGACCTGATCCATGCATAAATCACTGATACGGTCCTCGATCAACTCTTTTCGAGACACGTGGTATATTTGTGCAAGGATCTAGCGAGGTGGTCCAACGCTTGGAATGCGGAACCTAGAATCAAACGGACAACATGATTTGATTATAGACGGTAGAACGACGACTCCACAGAGGTGATTACTGTAATGGATAGGTCATAGAACAATCTTGGAAGAGACGCGAGATGATTTGGATTGCGGAACCTAGAATCAAACGGACGACACGATTTAATTATAGGCGGTAGAACGTCTACTCCACGTAGGTGATTACTCTAATGGATACACCTCGAACAACTCGTTTCGAGACACGTAGCACGTTTGACCAAGAATCTAGCGTGATGGTCCAAAGCTTGGATTGCGAAACCTAGAATCAAACGGACGACACGATTTGATTGTAGGCGGTAGAACGACGACTCCACCGAGGTAATTACTCTATTAGATAGGTCGGTAGAACCGTCTACGACGAGACGCAAGATTGCTCACAACCCATGCCAAGGCAAGTAAAAAGGCTCAAATCTCTCTTAACAAGAAGAATCGAAATTAATCAAACTTTATTGATCCACCTTGTGTCCAAAACCCTGACAAAGCAAGCCCTTTTATAGGCTAGAGGTTACTAAAACCCTAAGGAAACCCTAAAAGAGCAGTCGGCCATCTTGGTGTCAAGATGGGCCGTTCCATTCTTCTACTACGCAGTTAATCTAACCTTAATCAACATTAAGGCCTAAAGACCCTACTCGGCCCAATCACTTGGAGGCCCACTTGACACTTCATGGGATTGGATCGCGGTGTAGATGATTTGCTTGTCTCCTTCTTGGCCTTTAATATCCCTATGGACTTCATGTTGGTCTTGGACCATTCGAACAAGGCCTTGGTGGGATTCTTTGAAGAGCTTGGCTCGTGCACGTGTGACTGGGCCCAGTGGAGCTCGGACGGGGTCATGGCGTGGGCCCTTATCCATGCACGGATCACTGATACGGTCCTCGATCAACTCTTTTCGAGACACGTAGCAGGTTTGCGGTAGGATCCAACGCTTGGATTGCAGAACCTAGAATCAAACGGACGACATTATTTGATTATAGACGGTAGAACGATGACTCCACAGAGGTGATTACTCTAATGGATAGGTCGTAGATCAATCTTGGAAGAAACGCGAGATGATTTGGATTGCGGAACCTAGAATCAAACGGACGACACGATTTAATTATAGGCGGCAGAACGACTACTCCACATAGGTGATTACTCTAATGGATACACCTCGAACAGCTCGTTTCGAGACATGTAGCACGTTTGCCCAAGAATCTAGCGAGATGGTCCAAAGCTTGGATTGCGGAACCTAGAATCAAACGGACGACACGATTTGATTGTCGGCGGTAGAACGACGACTCCACAGAGGTAATTACTCAATTAAATAGGTCGGTAGAACCATATACGACGAGACGCAAGATTGCTCACAACCCTTGCCAAGGCAAGTAAAAAGGCTCGAATCTCTCTTAACAAGAAGAATCGAAATTAATCAAACTTTATTGATCCAACTTGTGTCCAAAACCCTGACAAAGCAAGCCCTTTTATAGGCTAGAGGTTACTAAAACCCTAAGCAAACCCTAAAAGAGCAGTCGGCCATCTTGGTGTCAAGATGGGCCGTTCCATTATTCTACTACGTAGTTAATCTAACCCTAAGCAACATTAAGGCCTAAAGACCCTACTCGGCCCAATCACTTGGAGGCCCGCTTTACACTCCATGGGATTGGATCGTGGTGTAGATGATTTGCTTGTCTCCTTCTTGGCCTTCAATATCCCTATGGACTCCATGTTGGTCTTGGACCATTCGAACAAGGTCTTGGAGGGATTCTTTGAAGAGCTTGGCTCGTGCACGTGTGACTGGGCCCAGTGGAGCTCGGACGGGGTCATGGCGTGGGCCCTTATCCATGCACAAATCACTGATACGGTCCTCGATCAACTCTTTTCCAGACACGTAGCATGTTTGCGGTAGGATCCGACGCTTTGATTGCGAAACGTAGAATCAAACGGACAACACGATTTGATTATAGACGGTAGAACGACGACTTCACAGAGGTGATTACTCAAACGGATAGGTCGAAGAACAATTTTGGAAGAGACGCGAGATGATTTGGATTGCGGAACCTAGAATCAAACGGACGACACGATTTAATTATAGGCGGGAGAACGACTACTCCACATAGGTGATTACTCTAATGGATACACCTCGAACAGCTCGTTTCGAGACACGTAGCACGTTTGCCCAAGAATCTAGCGAGATGGTCCAAAACTTGGATTGCGGAACCTAGAATCAAAGGGACGACAGGATTTGACTGTAGGCGGTAGAACGACGACTCCACCGAGGTAATTACTCTATTAGATAGGTCTGTAGAACCGTCTACGACGAGACGCAGGATTGCTCACAACCCTTTGCAAGGCAAGTAAAAAGGCTCGAATCTCTCTTAACAAGAAGAATCGAAATTAATCAAATTTTATTGATCCAACTTGTGTCCAAAACCATTACAAAGCAAGCGCTTTTGTAGGTTAGTGGTTACTAAAACCCTAAAGAAACCCTAAAAGAGCAATCGGCCATCTTGGTGTCCAGATGGGCCGTTCCATTCTTCTACTACGCTGTTAATCTAACCCTAAGCAACATTAAGGCCAAAGGACCCTACTCGGCCCAATCACTTGGAGGCCCGCTTGGCCCTCCATGGGATTGGATTGTGGTGTAGATGATTTGCTTGCCTCCTTCTTGGCCTTCAATATCCCTATGGACTCCATGTTGGACTTGGACCATTCGAACAAGGCTTTCGTGGGATTCTTTGAAGGGCTTGGCTCGTGCACGTGTGACTGGGCCCCCTGGAACTCGGACCGGGTCATGGCGGGGCCCTGATCCATGCACAAATCACTGATACGGTCCTCGATCAACTCTTTTCGAGACACGTGGTATATTTGCGCAAGGATCTAGCGAGGTGGTCCAACGCTTGGAATGCGGAACCTAGAATCAAACGGACAACATGATTTAACTATAGACGGTAGAACGACGACTCCACAGAGGTGATTACTGTAATGGATAGGTCGAAGAACAATCTTGGAAGAGACGCGAGATGATTTGGATTGCGGAACCTAGAATCAAAGGGACGACACGATTTAATTATAGGCGGTAGAACGACTACTCCACATAGGTGATTACTCTAATGGATACACCTCGAACAGCTCGTTTCGAGACATGTAGCACGTTTGCCCAAGAATCTAGCGAGATGGTCCAAAGCTTGGATTGCGGAACCTAGAATCAAACGGACGACACGATTTGATTGTCGGCGGTAGAACGACGACTCCACAGAGGTAATTACTCAATTAAATAGGTCGGTAGAACCATATACGACGAGACGCAAGATTGCTCACAACCCTTGCCAAGGCAAGTAAAAAGGCTCGAATCTCTCTTAACAAGAAGAATCGAAATTAATCAAACTTTATTGATCCAACTTGTGTCCAAAACCCTGACAAAGCAAGCCCTTTTATAGGCTAGAGGTTACTAAAACCCTAAGGAAACCCTAAACGAGCAGTCGGCCATCTTGGTGTCAAGATAGGCCGTTCCATTCTTCTACTACGCAGTTAATCTAACCCTAAGCAACATTAAGGCCTAAAGACCCTACTCGACCCAATCACTTGAAGGCCCGCTTTACACTCCATGGGATTGGATCGTGGTGTAGATGATTTGCTTGTCTCCTTCTTGGCCTTCAATATCCCTATGGACTCCATGTTGGTCTTGGACCATTCGAACAAGGTCTTGGAGGGATTCTTTGAAGAGCTTGGCTCGTGCACGTGTGACTGGGCCCAGTGGAGCTCGGACGGGGTCATGGCGTGGGCCCTTATCCATGCACAAATCACTGATACGGTCCTCGATCAACTCTTTTCCAGACACGTAGCATGTTTGCGGTAGGATCCGACGCTTTGATTGCGACTCCTTCTTGGCCTTCAATATCCCTATGGACTCCATGTTGGACTTGGACCATTCGAACAAGGCTTTGGTGGGATTCTTTGAAGGGCTTGGCTCGTGCACGTGTGACTGGGCCCCCTGGAACTCGGACCGGGTCATGGCGGGGCCCTGATCCATGCACAAATCACTGATACGGTCCTCGATCAACTCTTTTCGAGACACGTGGTATATTTGCGCAAGGATCTAGCGAGGTGGTCCAACGCTTGGAATGCGGAACCTAGAATCAAACGGACAACATGATTTAACTATAGACGGTAGAACGACGACTCCACAGAGGTGATTACTGTAATGGATAGGTCGAAGAACAATCTTGGAAGAGACGCGAGATGATTTGGATTGCGGAACCTAGAATCAAAGGGACGACACGATTTAATTATAGGCGGTAGAACGACTACTCCACATAGGTGATTACTCTAATGAATACACCTCGAACAACTCGTTTCGAGAAACGTAGCACGTTTGCCCAAGAATCTAGCGAGATGATCCAAAGCTTGGATTGCGGAACCTAGAATCAAACGGACGACACGATTTGATTGTAGGCGGTAGAACGACGACTCCACCGAGGTAATTACTCTATTAGATAGGTCGGTAGAACCATCTACGACGAGACGCAAGATTGCTCACAACCCTTGCCAAGGCAAGTAAAAAGGCTCGAATCTCTCTTAACAAGAAGAATCGAAATTAATCAAACTTTATTGATCCAACTTGTGTCCAAAACCCTGACAAAGCAAGCCCTTTTATAGGCTAGAGGTTACTAAAACCCTAAGGAAACCCTAAACGAGCAGTCGGCCATCTTGGTGTCAAGATAGGCCGTTCCATTCTTCTACTACGCAGTTAATCTAACCCTAAGCAACATTAAGGCCTAAAGACCCTACTCGACCCAATCACTTGAAGGCCCGCTTGACACTTCATGGGATTGGATCGTGGTGTAGATGATTTGCTTGTCTCCTTCTTGGCCTTTAATATCCCTATGGACTTCATGTTGGTCTTGGACCATTCGAACAAGGCCTTGGTGGGATTCTTTGAAGAGCTTGGCTCGTGCACGTGTGACTGGGCCCAGTGGAGCTCGGACGGGGTCATGGCGTGGGCCCTTATCCATGCACGGATCACTGATACGGTCCTCGATCAACTCTTTTCGAGACACGTAGCAGGTTTGCGGTAGGATCCAACGCTTGGATTGCAGAACCAAGAATCAAACGGACGACATTATTTGATTATAGACGGAAGAACGATGACTCCACAGAGGTGATTACTCTAATGGATAGGTCGTAGATCAATCTTGGAAGAAACGCGAGATGATTTGGATTGCGGAACCTAGAATCAAACGGACGACACGATTTAATTATAGGCGGCAGAACGACTACTCCACATAGGTGATTACTCTAATGGATACACCTCGAACAGCTCGTTTCGAGACATGTAGCACGTTTGCCCAAGAATCTAGCGAGATGGTCCAAAGCTTGGATTGCGGAACCTAGAATCAAACGGACGACACGATTTGATTGTCGGCGGTAGAACGACGACTCCACAGAGGTAATTACTCAATTAAATAGGTCGGTAGAACCATATACGACGAGACGCAAGATTGCTCACAACCCTTGCCAAGGCAAGTAAAAAGGCTCGAATCTCTCTTAACAAGAAGAATCGAAATTAATCAAACTTTATTGATCCAACTTGTGTCCAAAACCCTGACAAAGCAAGCCCTTTTATAGGCTAGAGGTTACTAAAACCCTAAGCAAACCCTAAAAGAGCAGTCGGCCATCTTGGTGTCAAGATGGGCCGTTCCATTCTTCTACTACGTAGTTAATCTAACCCTAAGCAACATTAAGGCCTAAAGACCCTACTCGGCCCAATCACTTGGAGGCCCGCTTTACACTCCATGGGATTGGATCGTGGTGTAGATGATTTGCTTGTCTCCTTTTTGGCCTTCAATATCCCTATGGACTCCATGTTGGTCTTGGACCATTCGAACAAGGTCTTGGAGGGATTCTTTGAAGAGCTTGGCTCGTGCACGTGTGACTGGGCCCAGTGGAGCTCGGACGGGGTCATGGCGTGGGCCCTTATCCATGCACAAATCACTGATACGGTCCTCGATCAACTCTTTTCCAGACACGTAGCATGTTTGCGGTAGGATCCGACGCTTTGATTGCGAAACGTAGAATCAAACGGACAACACGATTTGATTATAGACGGTAGAACGACGACTTCACAGAGGTGATTACTCAAACGGATAGGTCGAAGAACAATTTTGGAAGAGACGCGAGATGATTTGGATTGCGGAACCTAGAATCAAACGGACGACACGATTTAATTATAGGCGGGAGAACGACTACTCCACATAGGTGATTACTCTAATGGATACACCTCGAACAACTCGTTTCGAGACACGTAGCACGTTTGCCCAAGAATCTAGCGAGATGGTCCAAAGCTTGGATTGCGGAACCTAGAATCAAAGGGACGACACGATTTGACTGTAGGCGGTAGAACGACGACTCCACCGAGGTAATTACTCTATTAGATAGGTCAGTAGAACCGTCTACGACGAGACGCAGGATTGCTCACAACCCTTTGCAAGGCAAGTAAAAAGGCTCGAATCTCTCTTAACAAGAAGAATCGAAATTAATCAAATTTTATTGATCCAACTTGTGTCCAAAACCATTACAAAGCAAGCGCTTTTGTAGGTTAGTGGTTACTAAAACCCTAAAGAAACCCTAAAAGAGCAATCGGCCATCTTGGTGTCCAGATGGGCCGTTCCATTCTTCTACTACGCTGTTAATCTAACCCTAAGCAACATTAAGGCCAAAGGACCCAACTCGGCCCAATCACTTGGTGGCCCGCTTGGCCCTCCATGGGATTGGATTGTGGTGTAGATGATTTGCTTGCCTCCTTCTTGGCCTTCAATATCCCTATGGACTCCATGTTGGACTTGGACCATTCGAACAAGGCTTTGGTGGGATTCATTGAAGGGCTTGGCTCGTGCACGTGTGACTGGGCCCCCTGGAACTCGGACCGGGTCATGGCGGGGCCCTGATCTATGCACAAATCACTGATACGGTCCTCGATCAACTCTTTTCGAGACACGTGGTATATTTGCGCAAGGATCTAGCGAGGTGGTCCAACGCTTGGAATGCGGAACCTAGAATCAAACGGACAACATGATTTAACTATAGACGGTAGAACGACGACTCCACAGAGGTGATTACTGTAATGGATAGGTCGAAGAACAATCTTGGAAGAGACGCGAGATGATTTGGATTGCGGAACCTAGAATCAAAGGGACGACACGATTTAATTATAGGCGGTAGAACGACTACTCCACATAGGTGATTACTCTAATGAATACACCTCGAACAACTCGTTTCGAGAAACGTAGCACGTTTGCCCAAGAATCTAGCGAGATGATCCAAAGCTTGGATTGCGGAACCTAGAATCAAACGGACGACACGATTTGATTGTAGGCGGTAGAACGACGACTCCACCGAGGTAATTACTCTATTAGATAGGTCGGTAGAACCATCTACGACGAGACGCAAGATTGCTCACAACCCTTGCCAAGGCAAGTAAAAAGGCTCGAATCTCTCTTAACAAGAAGAATCGAAATTAATCAAACTTTATTGATCCAACTTGTGTCCAAAACCCTGACAAAGCAAGCCCTTTTATAGGCTAGAGGTTACTAAAACCCTAAGGAAACCCTAAACGAGCAGTCGGCCATCTTGGTGTCAAGATAGGCCGTTCCATTCTTCTACTACGCAGTTAATCTAACCCTAAGCAACATTAAGGCCTAAAGACCCTACTCGACCCAATCACTTGAAGGCCCGCTTGACACTTCATGGGATTGGATCGTGGTGTAGATGATTTGCTTGTCTCCTTCTTGGCCTTTAATATCCCTATGGACTTCATGTTGGTCTTGGACCATTCGAACAAGGCCTTGGTGGGATTCTTTGAAGAGCTTGGCTCGTGCACGTGTGACTGGGCCCAGTGGAGCTCGGACGGGGTCATGGCGTGGGACCTTATCCATGCACGGATCACTGATACGGTCCTCGATCAACTCTTTTCGAGACACGTAGCAGGTTTGCGGTAGGATCCAACGCTTGGATTGCAGAACCAAGAATCAAACGGACGACATTATTTGATTATAGACGGAAGAACGATGACTCCACAGAGGTGATTACTCTAATGGATAGGTCGTAGATCAATCTTGGAAGAAACGCGAGATGATTTGGATTGCGGAACCTAGAATCAAACGGACGACACGATTTAATTATAGGCGGCAGAACGACTACTCCACATAGGTGATTACTCTAATGGATACACCTCGAACAGCTCGTTTCGAGACATGTAGCACGTTTGCCCAAGAATCTAGCGAGATGGTCCAAAGCTTGGATTGCGGAACCTAGAATCAAACGGACGACACGATTTGATTGTCGGCGGTAGAACGACGACTCCACAGAGGTAATTACTCAATTAAATAGGTCGGTAGAACCATATACGACGAGACGCAAGATTGCTCACAACCCTTGCCAAGGCAAGTAAAAAGGCTCGAATCTCTCTTAACAAGAAGAATCGAAATTAATCAAACTTTATTGATCCAACTTGTGTCCAAAACCCTGACAAAGCAAGCCCTTTTATAGGCTAGAGGTTACTAAAACCCTAAGCAAACCCTAAAAGAGCAGTCGGCCATCTTGGTGTCAAGATGGGCCGTTCCATTCTTCTACTACGTAGTTAATCTAACCCTAAGCAACATTAAGGCCTAAAGACCCTACTCGGCCCAATCACTTGGAGGCCCGCTTTACACTCCATGGGATTGGATCGTGGTGTAGATGATTTGCTTGTCTCCTTTTTGGCCTTCAATATCCCTATGGACTCCATGTTGGTCTTGGACCATTCGAACAAGGTCTTGGAGGGATTCTTTGAAGAGCTTGGCTCGTGCACGTGTGACTGGGCCCAGTGGAGCTCGGACGGGGTCATGGCGTGGGCCCTTATCCATGCACAAATCACTGATACGGTCCTCGATCAACTCTTTTCCAGACACGTAGCATGTTTGCGGTAGGATCCGACGCTTTGATTGCGAAACGTAGAATCAAACGGACAACACGATTTGATTATAGACGGTAGAACGACGACTTCACAGAGGTGATTACTCAAACGGATAGGTCGAAGAACAATTTTGGAAGAGACGCGAGATGATTTGGATTGCGGAACCTAGAATCAAACGGACGACACGATTTAATTATAGGCGGGAGAACGACTACTCCACATAGGTGATTACTCTAATGGATACACCTCGAACAGCTCGTTTCGAGACACGTAGCACGTTTGCCCAAGAATCTAGCGAGATGGTCCAAAACTTGGATTGCGGAACCTAGAATCAAAGGGACGACACGATTTGACTGTAGGCGGTAGAACGACGACTCCACCGAGGTAATTACTCTATTAGATAGGTCAGTAGAACCGTCTACGACGAGACGCAGGATTGCTCACAACCCTTTGCAAGGCAAGTAAAAAGGCTCGAATCTCTCTTAACAAGAAGAATCGAAATTAATCAAATTTTATTGATCCAACTTGTGTCCAAAACCATTACAAAGCAAGCGCTTTTGTAGGTTAGTGGTTACTAAAACCCTAAAGAAACCCTAAAAGAGCAATCGGCCATCTTGGTGTCCAGATGGGCCGTTCCATTCTTCTACTACGCTGTTAATCTAACCCTAAGCAACATTAAGGCCAAAGGACCCAACTCGGCCCAATCACTTGGTGGCCCGCTTGGCCCTCCATGGGATTGGATTGTGGTGTAGATGATTTGCTTGCCTCCTTCTTGGCCTTCAATATCCCTATGGACTCCATGTTGGACTTGGACCATTCGAACAAGGCTTTGGTGGGATTCATTGAAGGGCTTGGCTCGTGCACGTGTGACTGGGCCCCCTGGAACTCGGACCGGGTCATGGCGGGGCCCTGATCTATGCACAAATCACTGATACGGTCCTCGATCAACTCTTTTCGAGACACGTGGTATATTTGCGCAAGGATCTAGCGAGGTGGTCCAACGCTTGGAATGCGGAACCTAGAATCAAACGGACAACATGATTTAACTATAGACGGTAGAACGACGACTCCACAGAGGTGATTACTGTAATGGATAGGTCGAAGAACAATCTTGGAAGAGACGCGAGATGATTTGGATTGCGGAACCTAGAATCAAAGGGACGACACGATTTAATTATAGGCGGTAGAACGACTACTCCACATAGGTGATTACTCTAATGAATACACCTCGAACAACTCGTTTCGAGAAACGTAGCACGTTTGCCCAAGAATCTAGCAAGATGATCCAAAGCTTGGATTGCGGAACCTAGAATCAAACGGACGACACGATTTGATTGTAGGCGGTAGAACGACGACTCCACCGAGGTAATTACTCTATTAGATAGGTCGGTAGAACCATCTACGACGAGACGCAAGATTGCTCACAACCCTTGCCAAGGCAAGTAAAAAGGCTCGAATCTCTCTTAACAAGAAGAATCGAAATTAATCAAACTTTATTGATCCAACTTGTGTCCAAAACCCTGACTAAGCAAGCCCTTTTATAGGCTAGAGGTTACTAAAACCCTAAGGAAACCCTAAACGAGCAGTCGGCCATCTTGGTGTCAAGATAGGCCGTTCCATTCTTCTACTACGCAGTTAATCTAACCCTAAGCAACATTAAGGCCTAAAGACCCTACTCGACCCAATCACTTGAAGGCCCGCTTGACACTTCATGGGATTGGATCGTGGTGTAGATGATTTGCTTGTCTCCTTCTTGGCCTTTAATATCCCTATGGACTTCATGTTGGTCTTGGACCATTCGAACAAGGCCTTGGTGGGATTCTTTGAAGAGCTTGGCTCGTGCACGTGTGACTGGGCCCAGTGGAGCTCGGACGGGGTCATGGCGTGGGCCCTTATCCATGCACGGATCACTGATACGGTCCTCGATCAACTCTTTTCGAGACACGTAGCAGGTTTGCGGTAGGATCCAACGCTTGGATTGCAGAACCAAGAATCAAACGGACGACATTATTTGATTATAGACGGAAGAACGATGACTCCACAGAGGTGATTACTCTAATGGATAGGTCGTAGATCAATCTTGGAAGAAACGCGAGATGATTTGGATTGCGGAACCTAGAATCAAACGGACGACACGATTTAATTATAGGCGGCAGAACGACTACTCCACATAGGTGATTACTCTAATGGATACACCTCGAACAGCTCGTTTCGAGACATGTAGCACGTTTGCCCAAGAATCTAGCGAGATGGTCCAAAGCTTGGATTGCGGAACCTAGAATCAAACGGACGACACGATTTGATTGTCGGCGGTAGAACGACGACTCCACAGAGGTAATTACTCAATTAAATAGGTCGGTAGAACCATATACGACGAGACGCAAGATTGCTCACAACCCTTGCCAAGGCAAGTAAAAAGGCTCGAATCTCTCTTAACAAGAAGAATCGAAATTAATCAAACTTTATTGATCCAACTTGTGTCCAAAACCCTGACAAAGCAAGCCCTTTTATAGGCTAGAGGTTACTAAAACCCTAAGCAAACCCTAAAAGAGCAGTCGGCCATCTTGGTGTCAAGATGGGCCGTTCCATTCTTCTACTACGTAGTTAATCTAACCCTAAGCAACATTAAGGCCTAAAGACCCTACTCGGCCCAATCACTTGGAGGCCCGCTTTACACTCCATGGGATTGGATCGTGGTGTAGATGATTTGCTTGTCTCCTTTTTGGCCTTCAATATCCCTATGGACTCCATGTTGGTCTTGGACCATTCGAACAAGGTCTTGGAGGGATTCTTTGAAGAGCTTGGCTCGTGCACGTGTGACTGGGCCCAGTGGAGCTCGGACGGGGTCATGGCGTGGGCCCTTATCCATGCACAAATCACTGATACGGTCCTCGATCAACTCTTTTCCAGACACGTAGCATGTTTGCGGTAGGATCCGACGCTTTGATTGCGAAACGTAGAATCAAACGGACAACACGATTTGATTATAGACGGTAGAACGACGACTTCACAGAGGTGATTACTCAAACGGATAGGTCGAAGAACAATTTTGGAAGAGACGCGAGATGATTTGGATTGCGGAACCTAGAATCAAACGGACGACACGATTTAATTATAGGCGGGAGAACGACTACTCCACATAGGTGATTACTCTAATGGATACACCTCGAACAACTCGTTTCGAGACACGTAGCACGTTTGCCCAAGAATCTAGCGAGATGGTCCAAAGCTTGGATTGCGGAACCTAGAATCAAAGGGACGACACGATTTGACTGTAGGCGGTAGAACGACGACTCCACCGAGGTAATTACTCTATTAGATAGGTCAGTAGAACCGTCTACGACGAGACGCAGGATTGCTCACAACCCTTTGCAAGGCAAGTAAAAAGGCTCGAATCTCTCTTAACAAGAAGAATCGAAATTAATCAAATTTTATTGATCCAACTTGTGTCCAAAACCATTACAAAGCAAGCGCTTTTGTAGGTTAGTGGTTACTAAAACCCTAAAGAAACCCTAAAAGAGCAATCGGCCATCTTGGTGTCCAGATGGGCCGTTCCATTCTTCTACTACGCTGTTAATCTAACCCTAAGCAACATTAAGGCCAAAGGACCCTACTCGGCCCAATCACTTGGAGGCCCGCTTGGCCCTCCATGGGATTGGATTGTGGTGTAGATGATTTGCTTGCCTCCTTCTTGGCCTTCAATATCCCTATGGACTCCATGTTGGACTTGGACCATTCGAACAAGGCTTTGGTGGGATTCTTTGAAGGGCTTGGCTCGTGCACGTGTGACTGGGCCCCCTGGAACTCGGACCGGGTCATGGCGGGGCCCTGATCCATGCACAAATCACTGATACGGTCCTCGATCAACTCTTTTCGAGACACGTGGTATATTTGCGCAAGGATCTAGCGAGGTGGTCCAACGCTTGGAATGCGGAACCTAGAATCAAACGGACAACATGATTTAACTATAGACGGTAGAACGACGACTCCACAGAGGTGATTACTGTAATGGATAGGTCGAAGAACAATCTTGGAAGAGACGCGAGATGATTTGGATTGCGGAACCTAGAATCAAAGGGACGACACGATTTAATTATAGGCGGTAGAACGACTACTCCACATAGGTGATTACTCTAATGGATACACCTCGAACAACTCGTTTCGAGAAATGTAGCACGTTTGCCCAAGAATCTAGCGAGATGATCCAAAGCTTGGATTGCGGAACCTAGAATCAAACGGACGACACGATTTGATTGTAGGCGGTAGAACGACGACTCCACCGAGGTAATTACTCTATTAGATAGGTCGGTAGAACCATCTACGACGAGACGCAAGATTGCTCACAACCCTTGTCAAGGCAAGTAAAAAGGCTCGAATCTCTCTTAACAAGAAGAATCGAAATTAATCAAACTTTATTGATCCAACTTGTGTCCAAAACCCTGACAAAGCAAGCCCTTTTATAGGCTAGAGGTTACTAAAACCCTAAGGAAACCCTAAACGAGCAGTCGGCCATCTTGGTGTCAAGATAGGCCGTTCCATTCTTCTACTACGCAGTTAATCTAACCCTAAGCAACATTAAGGCCTAAAGACCCTACTCGGCCCAATCACTTGAAGGCCCGCTTGACACTTCATGGGATTGGATCGTGGTGTAGATGATTTGCTTGTCTCCTTCTTGGCCTTTAATATCCCTATGGACTTCATGTTGGTCTTGGACCATTCGAACAAGGCCTTGGTGGGATTCTTTGAAGAGCTTGGCTCGTGCACGTGTGACTGGGCCCAGTGGAGCTCGGACGGGGTCATGGCGTGGGCCCTTATCCATGCACGGATCACTGATACGGTCCTCGATCAACTCTTTTCGAGACACGTAGCAGGTTTGCGGTAGGATCCAACGCTTGGATTGCAGAACCAAGAATCAAACGGACGACATTATTTGATTATAGACGGAAGAACGATGACTCCACAGAGGTGATTACTCTAATGGATAGGTCGTAGATCAATCTTGGAAGAAACGCGAGATGATTTGGATTGCGGAACCTAGAATCAAACGGACGACACGATTTAATTATAGGCGGCAGAACGACTACTCCACATAGGTGATTACTCTAATGGATACACCTCGAACAGCTCGTTTCGAGACATGTAGCACGTTTGCCCAAGAATCTAGCGAGATGGTCCAAAGCTTGGATTGCGGAACCTAGAATCAAACGGACGACACGATTTGATTGTCGGCGGTAGAACGACGACTCCACAGAGGTAATTACTCAATTAAATAGGTCGGTAGAACCATATACGACGAGACGCAAGATTGCTCACAACCCTTGCCAAGGCAAGTAAAAAGGCTCGAATCTCTCTTAACAAGAAGAATCGAAATTAATCAAACTTTATTGATCCAACTTGTGTCCAAAACCCTGACAAAGCAAGCCCTTTTATAGGCTAGAGGTTACTAAAACCCTAAGCAAACCCTAAAAGAGCAGTCGGCCATCTTGGTGTCAAGATGGGCCGTTCCATTCTTCTACTACGTAGTTAATCTAACCCTAAGCAACATTAAGGCCTAAAGACCCTACTCGGCCCAATCACTTGGAGGCCCGCTTTACACTCCATGGGATTGGATCGTGGTGTAGATGATTTGCTTGTCTCCTTTTTGGCCTTCAATATCCCTATGGACTCCATGTTGGTCTTGGACCATTCGAACAAGGTCTTGGAGGGATTCTTTGAAGAGCTTGGCTCGTGCACGTGTGACTGGGCCCAGTGGAGCTCGGACGGGGTCATGGCGTGGGCCCTTATCCATGCACAAATCACTGATACGGTCCTCGATCAACTCTTTTCCAGACACGTAGCATGTTTGCGGTAGGATCCGACGCTTTGATTGCGAAACGTAGAATCAAACGGACAACACGATTTGATTATAGACGGTAGAACGACGACTTCACAGAGGTGATTACTCAAACGGATAGGTCGAAGAACAATTTTGGAAGAGACGCGAGATGATTTGGATTGCGGAACCTAGAATCAAACGGACGACACGATTTAATTATAGGCGGGAGAACGACTACTCCACATAGGTGATTACTCTAATGGATACACCTCGAACAACTCGTTTCGAGACACGTAGCACGTTTGCCCAAGAATCTAGCGAGATGGTCCAAAGCTTGGATTGCGGAACCTAGAATCAAAGGGACGACACGATTTGACTGTAGGCGGTAGAACGACGACTCCACCGAGGTAATTACTCTATTAGATAGGTCAGTAGAACCGTCTACGACGAGACGCAGGATTGCTCACAACCCTTTGCAAGGCAAGTAAAAAGGCTCGAATCTCTCTTAACAAGAAGAATCGAAATTAATCAAATTTTATTGATCCAACTTGTGTCCAAAACCATTACAAAGCAAGCGCTTTTGTAGGTTAGTGGTTACTAAAACCCTAAAGAAACCCTAAAAGAGCAATCGGCCATCTTGGTGTCCAGATGGGCCGTTCCATTCTTCTACTACGCTGTTAATCTAACCCTAAGCAACATTAAGGCCAAAGGACCCAACTCGGCCCAATCACTTGGTGGCCCGCTTGGCCCTCCATGGGATTGGATTGTGGTGTAGATGATTTGCTTGCCTCCTTCTTGGCCTTCAATATCCCTATGGACTCCATGTTGGACTTGGACCATTCGAACAAGGCTTTGGTGGGATTCATTGAAGGGCTTGGCTCGTGCACGTGTGACTGGGCCCCCTGGAACTCGGACCGGGTCATGGCGGGGCCCTGATCTATGCACAAATCACTGATACGGTCCTCGATCAACTCTTTTCGAGACACGTGGTATATTTGCGCAAGGATCTAGCGAGGTGGTCCAACGCTTGGAATGCGGAACCTAGAATCAAACGGACAACATGATTTAACTATAGACGGTAGAACGACGACTCCACAGAGGTGATTACTGTAATGGATAGGTCGAAGAACAATCTTGGAAGAGACGCGAGATGATTTGGATTGCGGAACCTAGAATCAAAGGGACGACACGATTTAATTATAGGCGGTAGAACGACTACTCCACATAGGTGATTACTCTAATGAATACACCTCGAACAACTCGTTTCGAGAAACGTAGCACGTTTGCCCAAGAATCTAGCAAGATGATCCAAAGCTTGGATTGCGGAACCTAGAATCAAACGGACGACACGATTTGATTGTAGGCGGTAGAACGACGACTCCACCGAGGTAATTACTCTATTAGATAGGTCGGTAGAACCATCTACGACGAGACGCAAGATTGCTCACAACCCTTGCCAAGGCAAGTAAAAAGGCTCGAATCTCTCTTAACAAGAAGAATCGAAATTAATCAAACTTTATTGATCCAACTTGTGTCCAAAACCCTGACTAAGCAAGCCCTTTTATAGGCTAGAGGTTACTAAAACCCTAAGGAAACCCTAAACGAGCAGTCGGCCATCTTGGTGTCAAGATAGGCCGTTCCATTCTTCTACTACGCAGTTAATCTAACCCTAAGCAACATTAAGGCCTAAAGACCCTACTCGACCCAATCACTTGAAGGCCCGCTTGACACTTCATGGGATTGGATCGTGGTGTAGATGATTTGCTTGTCTCCTTCTTGGCCTTTAATATCCCTATGGACTTCATGTTGGTCTTGGACCATTCGAACAAGGCCTTGGTGGGATTCTTTGAAGAGCTTGGCTCGTGCACGTGTGACTGGGCCCAGTGGAGCTCGGACGGGGTCATGGCGTGGGCCCTTATCCATGCACGGATCACTGATACGGTCCTCGATCAACTCTTTTCGAGACACGTAGCAGGTTTGCGGTAGGATCCAACGCTTGGATTGCAGAACCAAGAATCAAACGGACGACATTATTTGATTATAGACGGAAGAACGATGACTCCACAGAGGTGATTACTCTAATGGATAGGTCGTAGATCAATCTTGGAAGAAACGCGAGATGATTTGGATTGCGGAACCTAGAATCAAACGGACGACACGATTTAATTATAGGCGGCAGAACGACTACTCCACATAGGTGATTACTCTAATGGATACACCTCGAACAGCTCGTTTCGAGACATGTAGCACGTTTGCCCAAGAATCTAGCGAGATGGTCCAAAGCTTGGATTGCGGAACCTAGAATCAAACGGACGACACGATTTGATTGTCGGCGGTAGAACGACGACTCCACAGAGGTAATTACTCAATTAAATAGGTCGGTAGAACCATATACGACGAGACGCAAGATTGCTCACAACCCTTGCCAAGGCAAGTAAAAAGGCTCGAATCTCTCTTAACAAGAAGAATCGAAATTAATCAAACTTTATTGATCCAACTTGTGTCCAAAACCCTGACAAAGCAAGCCCTTTTATAGGCTAGAGGTTACTAAAACCCTAAGCAAACCCTAAAAGAGCAGTCGGCCATCTTGGTGTCAAGATGGGCCGTTCCATTCTTCTACTACGTAGTTAATCTAACCCTAAGCAACATTAAGGCCTAAAGACCCTACTCGGCCCAATCACTTGGAGGCCCGCTTTACACTCCATGGGATTGGATCGTGGTGTAGATGATTTGCTTGTCTCCTTTTTGGCCTTCAATATCCCTATGGACTCCATGTTGGTCTTGGACCATTCGAACAAGGTCTTGGAGGGATTCTTTGAAGAGCTTGGCTCGTGCACGTGTGACTGGGCCCAGTGGAGCTCGGACGGGGTCATGGCGTGGGCCCTTATCCATGCACAAATCACTGATACGGTCCTCGATCAACTCTTTTCCAGACACGTAGCATGTTTGCGGTAGGATCCGACGCTTTGATTGCGAAACGTAGAATCAAACGGACAACACGATTTGATTATAGACGGTAGAACGACGACTTCACAGAGGTGATTACTCAAACGGATAGGTCGAAGAACAATTTTGGAAGAGACGCGAGATGATTTGGATTGCGGAACCTAGAATCAAACGGACGACACGATTTAATTATAGGCGGGAGAACGACTACTCCACATAGGTGATTACTCTAATGGATACACCTCGAACAACTCGTTTCGAGACACGTAGCACGTTTGCCCAAGAATCTAGCGAGATGGTCCAAAGCTTGGATTGCGGAACCTAGAATCAAAGGGACGACACGATTTGACTGTAGGCGGTAGAACGACGACTCCACCGAGGTAATTACTCTATTAGATAGGTCAGTAGAACCGTCTACGACGAGACGCAGGATTGCTCACAACCCTTTGCAAGGCAAGTAAAAAGGCTCGAATCTCTCTTAACAAGAAGAATCGAAATTAATCAAATTTTATTGATCCAACTTGTGTCCAAAACCATTACAAAGCAAGCGCTTTTGTAGGTTAGTGGTTACTAAAACCCTAAAGAAACCCTAAAAGAGCAATCGGCCATCTTGGTGTCCAGATGGGCCGTTCCATTCTTCTACTACGCTGTTAATCTAACCCTAAGCAACATTAAGGCCAAAGGACCCTACTCGGCCCAATCACTTGGAGGCCCGCTTGGCCCTCCATGGGATTGGATTGTGGTGTAGATGATTTGCTTGCCTCCTTCTTGGCCTTCAATATCCCTATGGACTCCATGTTGGACTTGGACCATTCGAACAAGGCTTTGGTGGGATTCTTTGAAGGGCTTGGCTCGTGCACGTGTGACTGGGCCCCCTGGAACTCGGACCGGGTCATGGCGGGGCCCTGATCCATGCACAAATCACTGATACGGTCCTCGATCAACTCTTTTCGAGACACGTGGTATATTTGCGCAAGGATCTAGCGAGGTGGTCCAACGCTTGGAATGCGGAACCTAGAATCAAACGGACAACATGATTTAACTATAGACGGTAGAACGACGACTCCACAGAGGTGATTACTGTAATGGATAGGTCGAAGAACAATCTTGGAAGAGACGCGAGATGATTTGGATTGCGGAACCTAGAATCAAAGGGACGACACGATTTAATTATAGGCGGTAGAACGACTACTCCACATAGGTGATTACTCTAATGGATACACCTCGAACAACTCGTTTCGAGAAACGTAGCACGTTTGCCCAAGAATCTAGCGAGATGATCCAAAGCTTGGATTGCGGAACCTAGAATCAAACGGACGACACGATTTGATTGTAGGCGGTAGAACGACGACTCCACCGAGGTAATTACTCTATTAGATAGGTCGGTAGAACCATCTACGACGAGACGCAAGATTGCTCACAACCCTTGTCAAGGCAAGTAAAAAGGCTCGAATCTCTCTTAACAAGAAGAATCGAAATTAATCAAACTTTATTGATCCAACTTGTGTCCAAAACCCTGACAAAGAAAGCCCTTTTATAGGCTAGAGGTTACTAAAACCCTAAGGAAACCCTAAACGAGCAGTCGGCCATCTTGGTGTCAAGATAGGCCGTTCCATTCTTCTACTACGCAGTTAATCTAACCCTAAGCAACATTAAGGCCTAAAGACCCTACTCGGCCCAATCACTTGAAGGCCCGCTTGACACTTCATGGGATTGGATCGTGGTGTAGATGATTTGCTTGTCTCCTTCTTGGCCTTTAATATCCCTATGGACTTCATGTTGGTCTTGGACCATTCGAACAAGGCCTTGGTGGGATTCTTTGAAGAGCTTGGCTCGTGCACGTGTGACTGGGCCCAGTGGAGCTCGGACGGGGTCATGGCGTGGGCCCTTATCCATGCACGGATCACTGATACGGTCCTCGATCAACTCTTTTCGAGACACGTAGCAGGTTTGCGGTAGGATCCAACGCTTGGATTGCAGAACCTAGAATCAAACGGACGACATTATTTGATTATAGACGGTAGAACGATGACTCCACAGAGGTGATTACTCTAATGGATAGGTCGTAGATCAATCTTGGAAGAAACGCGAGATGATTTGGATTGCGGAACCTAGAATCAAACGGACGACACGATTTAATTATAGGCGGCAGAACGACTACTCCACATAGGTGATTACTCTAATGGATACACCTCGAACAGCTCGTTTCGAGACATGTAGCACGTTTGCCCAAGAATCTAGCGAGATGGTCCAAAGCTTGGATTGCGGAACCTAGAATCAAACGGACGACACGATTTGATTGTCGGCGGTAGAACGACGACTCCACAGAGGTAATTACTCAATTAAATAGGTCGGTAGAACCATATACGACGAGACGCAAGATTGCTCACAACCCTTGCCAAGGCAAGTAAAAAGGCTCGAATCTCTCTTAACAAGAAGAATCGAAATTAATCAAACTTTATTGATCCAACTTGTGTCCAAAACCCTGACAAAGCAAGCCCTTTTATAGGCTAGAGGTTACTAAAACCCTAAGCAAACCCTAAAAGAGCAGTCGGCCATCTTGGTGTCAAGATGGGCCGTTCCATTCTTCTACTACGTAGTTAATCTAACCCTAAGCAACATTAAGGCCTAAAGACCCTACTCGGCCCAATCACTTGGAGGCCCGCTTTACACTCCATGGGATTGGATCGTGGTGTAGATGATTTGCTTGTCTCCTTCTTGGCCTTCAATATCCCTATGGACTCCATGTTGGTCTTGGACCATTCGAACAAGGTCTTGGAGGGATTCTTTGAAGAGCTTGGCTCGTGCACGTGTGACTGGGCCCAGTGGAGCTCGGACGGGGTCATGGCGTGGGCCCTTATCCATGCACAAATCACTGATACGGTCCTCGATCAACTCTTTTCCAGACACGTAGCATGTTTGCGGTAGGATCCGACGCTTTGATTGCGAAACGTAGAATCAAACGGACAACACGATTTGATTATAGACGGTAGAACGACGACTTCACAGAGGTGATTACTCAAACGGATAGGTCGAAGAACAATTTTGGAAGAGACGCGAGATGATTTGGATTGCGGAACCTAGAATCAAACGGACGACACGATTTAATTATAGGCGGGAGAACGACTACTCCACATAGGTGATTACTCTAATGGATACACCTCGAACAACTCGTTTCGAGACACGTAGCACGTTTTCCCAAGAATCTAGCGAGATGGTCCAAAGCTTGGATTGCGGAACCTAGAATCAAAGGGACGACACGATTTGACTGTAGGCGGTAGAACGACGACTCCACCGAGGTAATTACTCTATTAGATAGGTCAGTAGAACCGTCTACGACGAGACGCAGGATTGCTCACAACCCTTTGCAAGGCAAGTAAAAAGGCTCGAATCTCTCTTAACAAGAAGAATCGAAATTAATCAAATTTTATTGATCCAACTTGTGTCCAAAACCATTACAAAGCAAGCGCTTTTGTAGGTTAGTGGTTACTAAAACCCTAAAGAAACCCTAAAAGTGCAATCGGCCATCTTGGTGTCCAGATGGGCCGTTCCATTCTTCTACTACGCTGTTAATCTAACCCTAAGCAACATTAAGGCCAAAGGACCCTACTCGGCCCAATCACTTGGAGGCCCGCTTGGCCCTCCATGGGATTGGATTGTGGTGTAGTTGATTTGCTTGCCTCCTTCTTGGCCTTCAATATCCCTATGGACTCCATGTTGGACTTGGACCATTCGAACAAGGCTTTGGTGGGATTCTTTGAAGGGCTTGGCTCGTGCACGTGTGACTGGGCCCCCTGGAACTCGGACCGGGTCATGGCGGGGCCCTGATCCATGCACAAATCACTGATACGGTCCTCGATCAACTCTTTTCGAGACACGTGGTATATTTGCGCAAGGATCTAGCGAGGTGGTCCAACGCTTGGAATGCGGAACCTAGAATCAAACGGACAACATGATTTAACTATAGACGGTAGAATGACGACTCCACAGAGGTGATTACTGTAATGGATAGGTCGAAGAACAATTTTGGAAGAGACGCGAGATGATTTGGATTGCGGAACCTAGAATCAAACGGACGACACGTTTTAATTAAAGGCGGGAGAACGACTACTCCACATAGGTGATTACTCTAATGGATACACCTCGAACAACTCGTTTCGAGACACGTAGCACGTTTTCCCAAGAATCTAGCGAGATGGTCCAAAGCTTGGATTGCGGAACCTAGAATCAAAGGGACGACACGATTTGACTGTAGGCGGTAGAACGACGACTCCACCGAGGTAATTACTCTATTAGATAGGTCAGTAGAACCGTCTACGACGAGACGCAGGATTGGTCACAACCCTTTGCAAGGCAAGTAAAAAGGCTCGAATCTCTCTTAACAAGAAGAATCGAAATTAATCAAATTTTATTGATCCAACTTGTGTCCAAAACCATTACAAAGCAAGCGCTTTTGTAGGTTAGTGGTTACTAAAACCCTAAAGAAACCCTAAAAGTGCAATCGGCCATCTTGGTGTCCAGATGGGCCGTTCCATTCTTCTACTACGCTGTTAATCTAACCCTAAGCAACATTAAGGCCAAAGGACCCTACTCGGCCCAATCACTTGGAGGCCCGCTTGGCCCTCCATGGGATTGGATTGTGGTGTAGTTGATTTGCTTGCCTCCTTCTTGGCCTTCAATATCCCTATGGACTCCATGTTGGACTTGGACCATTCGAACAAGGCTTTGGTGGGATTCTTTGAAGGGCTTGGCTCGTGCACGTGTGACTGGGCCCCCTGGAACTCGGACCGGGTCATGGCGGGGCCCTGATCCATGCACAAATCACTGATACGGTCCTCGATCAACTCTTTTCGAGACACGTGGTATATTTGCGCAAGGATCTAGCGAGGTGGTCCAACGCTTGGAATGCGGAACCTAGAATCAAACGGACAACATGATTTAACTATAGACGGTAGAACGATGACTCCACAGAGGTGATTACTGTAATGGATAGGTCGAAGAACAATCTTGGAAGAGACGCGAGATGATTTGGATTGCGGAACCTAGAATCAAAGGGACGACACGATTTAATTATAGGCGGTAGAACGACTACTCCACATAGGTGATTACTCTAATGGATACACCTCGAACAACTCGTTTCGAGAAACGTAGCACGTTTGCCCAAGAATCTAGCGAGATGATCCAAAGCTTGGATTGCGGAACCTAGAATCAAACGGACGACACGATTTGATTGTAGGCGGTAGAACGACGACTCCACCGAGGTAATTACTCTATTAGATAGGTCGGTAGAACCATCTACGACGAGACGCAAGATTGCTCACAACCCTTGTCAAGGCAAGTAAAAAGGCTCGAATCTCTCTTAACAAGAAGAATCGAAATTAATCAAACTTTATTGATCCAACTTGTGTCCAAAACCCTGACAAAGCAAGCCCTTTTATAGGCTAGAGGTTACTAAAACCCTAAGGAAACCCTAAACGAGCAGTCGGCCATCTTGGTGTCAAGATAGGCCGTTCCATTCTTCTACTACGCAGTTAATCTAACCCTAAGCAACATTAAGGCCTAAAGACCCTACTCGGCCCAATCACTTGAAGGCCCGCTTGACACTTCATGGGATTGGATCGTGGTGTAGATGATTTGCTTGTCTCCTTCTTGGCCTTTAATATCCCTATGGACTTCATGTTGGTCTTGGACCATTCGAACAAGGCCTTGGTGGGATTCTTGGAAGAGCTTGGCTCGTGCACGTGTGACTGGGCCCAGTGGAGCTCGGACGGGGTCATGGCGTGGGCCCTTATCCATGCACGGATCACTGATACGGTCCTCGATCAACTCTTTTCGAGACACGTAGCAGGTTTGCGGTAGGATCCAACGCTTGGATTGCAGAACCTAGAATCAAACGGACAACACGATTTGATTATAGACGGTAGAACGATGACTCCACAGAGGTGATTACTCTAATGGATAGGTCGTAGATCAATCTTGGAAGAAACGCGAGATGATTTGGATTGCGGAACCTAGAATCAAACGGACGACACGATTTAATTATAGGCGGCAGAACGACTACTCCACATAGGTGATTACTCTAATGGATACACCTCGAACAGCTCGTTTCGAGACATGTAGCACGTTTGCCCAAGAATCTAGCGAGATGGTCCAAAGCTTGGATTGCGGAACCTAGAATCAGACAGACGACACGATTTGATTGTCGGCGGTAGAACGACGACTCCACAGAGGTAATTACTCAATTAAATAGGTCGGTAGAACCGTATACGACGAGACGCAAGATTGCTCACAACCCTTGCCAAGGCAAGTAAAATGGCTCGAATCTCTCTTAACAAGAAGAATCGAAATTAATCAAACTTTATTGATCCAACTTGTGTCCAAAACCCTGACAAAGCAAGCCCTTTTATAGGCTAGAGGTTACTAAAACCCTAAGCAAACCCTAAAAGAGCAGTCGGCCATCTTGGTGTCAAGATGGGCCGTTCCATTCTTCTACTACGTAGTTAATCTAACCCTAAGCAACATTAAGGCCTAAATACCCTACTCGGCCCAATCACTTGGAGGCCCGCTTTACACTCCATGGGATTGGATCGTGGTGTAGATGATTTGCTTGTCTCCTTCTTGGCCTTCAATATCCCTATGGACTCCATGTTGGTCTTGGACCATTCGAACAAGGTCTTGGAGGGATTCTTTGAAGAGCTTGGCTCGTGCACGTGTGACTGGGCCCAGTGGAGCTCGGACGGGGTCATGGCGTGGGCCCTTATCCATGCACAAATCACTGATACGGTCCTCGATCAACTCTTTTCCAGACACGTAGCATGTTTGCGGTAGGATCCAACGCTTGGATTGCGGAACCTAGAATCAAACGGACAACACGATTTCATTATAGACGGTAGAACGACGACTTCACAGAGGTGATTACTCAAACGGATAGGTCGAAGAACAATTTTGGAAGAGACGCGAGATGATTTGGATTGCGGAACCTAGAATCAAACGGACGACACGATTTAATTATAGGCGGGAGAACGACTACTCCACATAGGTGATTACTCTAATGGATACACCTCGAACAACTCGTTTCGAGACACGTAGCACGTTTGCCCAAGAATCTAGCGAGATGGTCCAAAGCTTGGATTGCGGAACCTAGAATCAAAGGGACGACACGATTTGACTGTAGGCGGTAGAACGACGACTCCACCGAGGTAATTACTCTATTAGATAGGTCAGTAGAACCGTCTACGACGAGACGCAGGATTGCTCACAACCCTTTGCAAGGCAAGTAAAAAGGCTCGAATCTCTCTTAACAAGAAGAATCGAAATTAATCAAATTTTATTGATCCAACTTGTGTCCAAAACCATTACAAAGCAAGCGCTTTTGTAGGTTAGTGGTTACTAAAATCCTAAAGAAACCCTAAAAGAGCAATCGGCCATCTTGGTGTCCAGATGGGCCGTTCCATTCTTCTACTACACTGTTAATCTAACCCTAAGCAACATTAAGGCCTAAGGACCCTACTCGGACCAATCACTTGGAGGCCCGTTTGGCCCTCCATGGGATTGGATCGTGGTGTAGATGATTTGCTTGCCTCCTTCTTGGCCTTCAATATCCCTATGGACTCCATGTTGGACTTGGACCATTCGAACAAGGCTTTGGTGGGATTCTTTGAAGGGCTTGGCTCGTGCACGTGTGACTGGGCCCCCTGGAACTCGGACCGGGTCATGGCGAGGGCCCTGATCCATGCACAAATCTCTGATACGGTCCTCGATCAACTCTTTTCGAGACACGTGGTATATTTGCGCAAGGATCTAGCGAGGTGGTCCAACGCTTGGAATGCGGAACCTAGAATCAAACGGACAACACGATTTAACTATAGACGGTAGAACGACGACTCCACAGACGTGATTACTGTAATGGATAGGTCGTAGAACAATCTTGGAAGAGACGCGAGATGATTTGCATTGCGGAACCTAGAATCAAAGGGACGACACGATTTAATTATAGGCGGTAGAACGACTACTCCACATAGGTGATTACTCTAATGGATACACCTCGAACAACTCGTTTCGAGAAACGTAGCACATTTGCCCAAGAATCTAGTGAGATGGTCCAAAGCTTGGATTGCGGAACCTAGAATCAAATGGACGACACGATTTGATTGTAGGCGGTAGAACGACGACTCCACCGAGGTAATTACTCTATTAGATAGGTCGGTAGAACCATCTACGACGAGACGCAAGATTGCTCACAACCCTTGCCAAGGCAAGTAAGAAGGCTCGAATCTCTCTTAACAAGAAGAATCGAAATTAATCAAACTTTATTGATCCAACTTGTGTCCAAAACCCTGACAAAGCAAGCCCTTTTATAGGCTAGAGGTTACTAAAACCCTAAGGAAACTCTAAACGAGCAGTCGGCCATCTTGGTGTCAAGATGCGCCGTTCCATTCTTCTACTACGCAGTTAATCTAACCCTAAGCAAAATTAAGGCCTAAAGACCCTACTCGGCGCAATCACTTGAAGGCCCGCTTGACACTTCATGGGATTGGACCGTGGTGTAGATGATTTGCTTGTCTCCTTCTTGGCCTTCAATATCCCTATGGACTTCATGTTGGTCTTGGACCATTCGAACAAGGCCTTGGAGGGATTCTTTGAAGAGCTTGGCTCGTGCACGTGTGACTGGGCCCAGTGGAGCTCGGACGGGGTCATGGGGTGGGCCCTTATCCATGCACATATCACTGATACGGTCCTCGATCAACTCTTTTCGAGACACGTAGCAGGTTTGCGGTAGGATCCAACGCTTGGATTGCGGAACCTAGAATCAAACGGACAACACGATTTGATTATAGACGGTAGAACGATGACTCCACAGAGGAGATTACTCTAATGGATAGGTCGTAGATCAATCTTGGAAGAGACGCGAGATGATTTGGATTACGGAACCTAGAATCAAACGGACGACACGATTTAATTATAGGCGGCAGAACGACTACTCCACATAGGTGATTACTCTAATGGATACACCTCGAACAGCTCGTTTCGAGACACGTAGCACGTTTGCCCAATAATCTAGCGAGACGGTCCAAAGCTTGGATTGCGGAACCTATAATCAAATGGACGACATGATTTGATTGTAGGCGGCACAACGACGACTCTATACAGGTAATTACTCTATTAGATAGGTCTGTAGAACCATCTACGACGAGACGCAAGATTGCTCACAACCCTTTGCAAGGCAAGTTAAAAGACTCGAATCTCTCTTAACAAGAAGAATCGAAATTAATCAAATTTTATTGATCCATCTTGTGTCCAAAACCATTACAAAGCAAGCGCATTTGTAGGTTAGTGGTTGCTGCAACATTAAGGCCTAAAGACCCTACTCGGCCCAATCACTTGGAGGCCCGCTTGACACTCCATGGGATTGGATCGTGGTGCCGATGATTTGCTTGCCGCCTTCTTGGCCTTCAATATCCCTATGGACTCCATGCTGGCCTTGGACCAATCGAACAAGGCTTTGGTGGGATTCTTTGAAGGGCTTGGCTCGTGCACGTGTGACTGGGCCCCCTGGAACTCGGACCGGGACATGGCATGGGTCCTAATCCTTGCACAAATCACTGATACGGTCCTCGATCAACTCTTTTCGAGTCACGTGGTATATTTGCGCAAGGATCTAGCGAGGTGGTCCAACGCTTGGAATGCGGAACCAAGAATCAAACGGACAACATGATTTGATTATAGATGGTAGAACGACAACTCCACAAAGGTGATTACTGTAATGGATAGGTCGTAGAACAATCTTGGAAGATACTCGAGATGATTTGGATTGCGGAACCTAGAATCAAAGGGACGATACGATTTAATTATAGGCGGTAGAACGACTACTCCACATAGGTGATTACTCTAATGGATACACCTCGAACAACTCGTTTCGAGACACGTAGCACGTTTGCCCAAGAATCTAGCGAGATGGTCCAAAGCTTGGATTGCGGAACCTAGAATCAAACGGACGACACGATTTGATTGTAGGCGGTAGAACGACGACTCCACCGAGGTAATTACTCTATTAGATAGGTCGGTAGAACCATCTACGACGAGACGCAAGATTGCTCACAACCCTTGCCAAGGCAAGTAAAAAGGCTCGAATCTCTCTTAACAAGAAGAATCGAAATTAATTAAACTTTATTGATCCAACTTGTGTCCAAAACCCTGACAAAGCAAGCTCTTTTATAGGATAGAGGTTACTAAAACCCTAAGGAAGCCCTAAAAGAGCAGTCGGCCATCTTGGTGTCAAGATGGGCCGTTCCATTCTTCTACTACGCAGTTAATCTAACCCTAAGCAACATTAAGGCCTAAAGACCCTACTCGGCCCAATCACTTGGAGGCCCGCTTGACACTCCATGGGATTGGATCGTGGTGTAGATGATTTGCTTGTCTCCTTCTTGGCCTTCAATATCCCTATGGACTCCATGTTGGTCTTGGACCATTCGAACAAGGCCTTGGAGGGATTCTTTGAAGAGCTTGGCTCGTGCACGTGTGACTGGGCCCGGTGGAGCACGGACGGGGTCATGGCGTGGGCCCTTATCCATGCACAAATCACTGATACGGTCCTCGATCAACTCTTTTCGAGACACGTAGCATTTTTGCGGTAGGATCCAACGCTTTGATTGCGGAACCTAGAATCAAACGGACAACACGATTTCATTATAGACGGTAGAACGACGAATTCACAGAGGTGATTACTCAAACGGATAGGTCGAAGAACAATTTTGGAAGAGACGCGAGATGATTTGGATTGCGGAATCTAGAATCAAACGGACGACACGATTTAATTATAGGCGGGAGAACGACTACTCCAAATAGGTGATTACTCTAATGGATACACCTCGAACAACTCATTTCGAGACACGTAGCACGTTTGCCCAAGAATCTAGCGAGATGGTCCAAAGCTTGGATTGCGGAACCTAGAATCAAAGGGACGACACGATTTGACTGTAGGCGGTAGAACGACTACTCCACATAGGTGATTACTCTAATGGATACACCTCGAACAGCTCGTTTCGAGACACGTAGCACGTTTGCCCAATAATCTAGCGAGACGGTCCAAAGCTTGGATTGCGGAACCTATAATCAAATGGACGACATGATTTGATTGTAGGCGGCGGAACGACGACTCTATACAGGTAATTACTCTATTAGATAGGTCTGTAGAACCATCTACGACGAGACGCAAGATTGCTCACAACCCTTTGCAAGGCAAGTTAAAAGACTCGAATCTCTCTTAACAAGAAGAATCGAAATTAATCAAATTTTATTGATCCATCTTGTGTCCAAAACCATTACAAAGCAAGCGCATTTGTAGGTTAGTGGTTGCTAAAACCCTAAAGAAAACCTAAAAGAGCAATCGGCCATCTTGGTGTCAAGATGGACCGTTCCATTCTTCTACTACGCAGTTAATATAACCCTAAGCAACATTAAGGCCTAAAGACCCTACTCGGCCCAATCACTTGGAGGCCCGCTTGACACTCCATGGGATTGGATCGTGGTGCCGATGATTTGCTTGCCGCCTTCTTGGCCTTCAATATCCCTATGGACTCCATGCTGGCCTTGGACCAATCGAACAAGGCTTTGGTGGGATTCTTTGAAGGGCTTGGCTCGTGCACGTGTGACTGGGCCCCCTGGAACTCGGACCGGGACATGGCATGGGTCCTAATCCTTGCACAAATCACTGATACGGTCCTCGATCAACTCTTTTCGAGTCACGTGGTATATTTGCGCAAGGATCTAGCGAGGTGGTCCAACGCTTGGAATGCGGAACCAAGAATCAAACGGACAACATGATTTGATTATAGATGGTAGAACGACAACTCCACAAAGGTGATTACTGTAATGGATAGGTCGTAGAACAATCTTGGAAGATACTCGAGATGATTTGGATTGCGGAACCTAAAATCAAAGGGACGATACGATTTAATTATAGGCGGTAGAACGACTACTCCACATAGGTGATTACTCTAATGGATACACCTCGAACAACTCGTTTCGAGACACGTAGCACGTTTGCCCAAGAATCTAGCGAGATGGTCCAAAGCTTGGATTGCGGAACCTAGAATCAAACGGACGACACGATTTGATTGTAGGCGGTAGAACGACGACTCCACCGAGGTAATTACTCTATTAGATAGGTCGGTAGAACCATCTACGACGAGACGCAAGATTGCTCACAACCCTTGCCAAGGCAAGTAAAAAGGCTCGAATCTCTCTTAACAAGAAGAATCGAAATTAATTAAACTTTATTGATCCAACTTGTGTCCAAAACTCTGACAAAGCAAGCTCTTTTATAGGATAGAGGTTACTAAAACCCTAAGGAAGCCCTAAAAGAGCAGTCGGCCATCTTGGTGTCAAGATGGGCCGTTCCATTCTTCTACTACGCAGTTAATCTAACCCTAAGCAACATTAAGGCCTAAAGACCCTACTCGGCCCAATCACTTGGAGGCCCGCTTGACACTCCATGGGATTGGATCGTGGTGTAGATGATTTGCTTGTCTCCTTCTTGGCCTTCAATATCCCTATGGACTCCATGTTGGTCTTGGACCATTCGAACAAGGCCTTGGAGGGATTCTTTGAAGAGCTTGGCTCGTGCACGTGTGACTGGGCCCGGTGGAGCACGGACGGGGTCATGGCGTGGGCCCTTATCCATGCACAAATCACTGATACGGTCCTCGATCAACTCTTTTCGAGACACGTAGCATTTTTGCGGTAGGATCCAACGCTTTGATTGCGGAACCTAGAATCAAACGGACAACACGATTTCATTATAGACGGTAGAACGACGAATTCACAGAGGTGATTACTCAAACGGATAGGTCGAAGAACAATTTTGGAAGAGACGCGAGATGATTTGGATTGCGGAATCTAGAATCAAACGGACGACACGATTTAATTATAGGCGGGAGAACGACTACTCCAAATAGGTGATTACTCTAATGGATACACCTCGAACAACTCGTTTCGAGACACGTAGCACGTTTGCCCAAGAATCTAGCGAGATGGTCCAAAGCTTGGATTGCGGAACCTAGAATCAAAGGGACGACACGATTTGACTGTAGGCGGTAGAACGACTACTCCACATAGGTGATTACTCTAATGGATACACCTCGAACAGCTCGTTTCGAGACACGTAGCACGTTTGCCCAATAATCTAGCGAGACGGTCCAAAGCTTGGATTGCGGAACCTATAATCAAATGGACGACATGATTTGATTGTAGGCGGCGGAACGACGACTCTATACAGGTAATTACTCTATTAGATAGGTCTGTAGAACCATCTACGACGAGACGCAAGATTGCTCACAACCCTTTGCAAGGCAAGTTAAAAGACTCGAATCTCTCTTAACAAGAAGAATCGAAATTAATCAAATTTTATTGATCCATCTTGTGTCCAAAACCATTACAAAGCAAGCGCATTTGTAGGTTAGTGGTTGCTAAAACCCTAAAGAAAACCTAAAAGAGCAATCGGCCATCTTGGTGTCAAGATGGACCGTTCCATTCTTCTACTACGCAGTTAATATAACCCTAAGCAACATTAAGGCCTAAAGACCCTACTCGGCCCAATCACTTGGAGGCCCGCTTGACACTCCATGGGATTGGATCGTGGTGCCGATGATTTGCTTGCCGCCTTCTTGGCCTTCAATATCCCTATGGACTCCATGCTGGCCTTGGACCAATCGAACAAGGCTTTGGTGGGATTCTTTGAAGGGCTTGGCTCGTGCACGTGTGACTGGGCCCCCTGGAACTCGGACCGGGACATGGCATGGGTCCTAATCCTTGCACAAATCACTGATACGGTCCTCGATCAACTCTTTTCGAGTCACGTGGTATATTTGCGCAAGGATCTAGCGAGGTGGTCCAACGCTTGGAATGCGGAACCAAGAATCAAACGGACAACATGATTTGATTATAGATGGTAGAACGACAACTCCACAAAGGTGATTACTGTAATGGATAGGTCGTAGAACAATCTTGGAAGATACTCGAGATGATTTGGATTGCGGAACCTAGAATCAAAGGGACGATACGATTTAATTATAGGCGGTAGAACGACTACTCCACATAGGTGATTACTCTAATGGATACACCTCGAACAACTCGTTTCGAGACACGTAGCACGTTTGCCCAAGAATCTAGCGAGATGGTCCAAAGCTTGGATTGCGGAACCTAGAATCAAACGGACGACACGATTTGATTGTAGGCGGTAGAACGACGACTCCACCGAGGTAATTACTCTATTAGATAGGTCGGTAGAACCATCTACGACGAGACGCAAGATTGCTCACAACCCTTGCCAAGGCAAGTAAAAAGGCTCGAATCTCTCTTAACAAGAAGAATCGAAATTAATTAAACTTTATTGATCCAACTTGTGTCCAAAACCCTGACAAAGCAAGCTCTTTTATAGGATAGAGGTTACTAAAACCCTAAGGAAGCCCTAAAAGAGCAGTCGGCCATCTTGGTGTCAAGATGGGCCGTTCCATTCTTCTACTACGCAGTTAATCTAACCCTAAGCAACATTAAGGCCTAAAGACCCTACTCGGCCCAATCACTTGGAGGCCCGCTTGACACTCCATGGGATTGGATCGTGGTGTAGATGATTTGCTTGTCTCCTTCTTGGCCTTCAATATCCCTATGGACTCCATGTTGGTCTTGGACCATTCGAACAAGGCCTTGGAGGGATTCTTTGAAGAGCTTGGCTCGTGCACGTGTGACTGGGCCCGGTGGAGCACGGACGGGGTCATGGCGTGGGCCCTTATCCATGCACAAATCACTGATACGGTCCTCGATCAACTCTTTTCGAGACACGTAGCATTTTTGCGGTAGGATCCAACGCTTTGATTGCGGAACCTAGAATCAAACGGACAACACGATTTCATTATAGACGGTAGAACGACGAATTCACAGAGGTGATTACTCAAACGGATAGGTCGAAGAACAATTTTGGAAGAGACGCGAGATGATTTGGATTGCGGAATCTAGAATCAAACGGACGACACGATTTAATTATAGGCGGGAGAACGACTACTCCAAATAGGTGATTACTCTAATGGCTACACCTCGAACAACTCGTTTCGAGACACGTAGCACGTTTGCCCAAGAATCTAGCGAGATGGTCCAAAGCTTGGATTGCGGAACCTAGAATCAAAGGGACGACACGATTTGACTGTAGGCGGTAGAACGACGACTCCACCGAGGTAATTACTCTATTAGATAGGTCAGTAGAACCGTCTACGACGAGACGCAGGATTGCTCACAACCCTTTGCAAGGCAAGTAAAAAGGCTCGAATCTCTCTTAACAAGAAGAATCGAAATTAATCAAATTTTATTGATCCAACTTGTGTCCAAAACCATTACAAAGCAAGCGCTTTTGTAGGTTAGTGGTTACTAAAATCCTAAAGAAACCCTAAAAGAGCAATCGGCCATCTTGGTGTCCAGATGGGCCGTTCCATTCTTCTACTACGCTGTTAATCTAACCCTAAGCAACATTAAGGCCTAAGGACCCTACTCGGACCAATCACTTGGAGGCCCGCTTGGCCCTCCATGGGATTGGATCGTGGTGTAGATGATTTGCTTGTCTCCTTCTTGGCCTTCAATATCCCTATGGACTCCATGATGGTCTTGGACCATTCGAACAAGGTCTTGGAGGGATTCTTTGAAGAGCTTGGCTCGTGCACGTGTGACTGGGCCCAGTGGAGCTCGGACGGGGTCATGGCGTGGGCCCTTATCCATGCACATATCACTGATACGGTCCTCGATCAACTCTTTTCGAGACACGTAGCAGGTTTGCGGTAGGATCCAACGCTTGGATTGCGGAACCTAGAATCAAACGGACAACATGATTTGATTATAGACGGTAGAACGATGACTCCACAGAGGAGATTACTCTAATGGATAGGTCGTAGAGCAATCTTAGAAGAGACGCGAGATGATTTGGATTGCGGAACCTAGAATCAAACGGACGACACGATTTAATTATAGGCGGCAGAACGACTACTCCACATAGGTGATTACTCTAATGGATACACCTCGAACAGCTCGTTTCGAGACACGTAGCACGTTTGCCCAAGAATCTAGCGAGACGGTCCAAAGCTTGGATTGCGGAACCTATAATCAAACGGATGACATGATTTGATTGTAGGCGGCAGAACGACGACTCTATACAAGTAATTACTCTATTAGATAGGTCTGTAGAACCATCTACGACGAGACGCAAGATTGCTCACAACCCTTTGCAAGGCAAGTTAAAAGGCTCGAATCTCTCTTAACAAGAAGAATCGAAATTAATCAAATTTTATTGATCCATCTTGTGTCCAAAACCATTACAAAGCAAGCGCTTTTGTAGGTTAGTGGTTGCTAAAACCCTAAAGAAAACCTAAAAGAGCAATCGGCCATCTTGGTGTCAAGATGGACCGTTCCATTCTTCTACTACGCAGTTAATATAACCCTAAGCAACATTAAGGCCTAAAGACCGTACTCGGCCCAATCACTTGGAGGCCCGCTTGACACTCCATGGGATTGGATCGTGGTGCCGATGATTTGCTTGCCGCCTTCTTGGCCTTCAATATCCCTATGGACTCCATGCTGGCCTTGGACCATTCGAACAAGGCTTTGGTGGGATTCTTTGAAGGGCTTGGCTCGTGCACGTGTGACTGGGCCCCCTGGAACTCGGACCGGGTCATGGCATGGGCCCTGATCCATGCATGCACAAATCACTGATACGGTCCTCGATCAACTCTTTTCGAGTCACGTGGTTTATTTGCGCAAGGATCTAGCGAGGTGGTCCAACGCTTGGAATGCGGAACCTAGAATCAAACGGACAGCATGATTTGATTATAGACGGTAGAACGACGACTCCACAAAGGTGATTACTGTAATGGATAGGTCGTAGAACAATCTTGGAAGATACGCGAGATGATTTGGATTGCGGAACCTAGAATCAAAGGGACGATACGATTTAATTATAGGCGGTAGAACGACTACTCCACATAGGTGATTACTCTAATGGATACACCTCGAACAACTCGTTTCGAGACACGTAGCACGTTTGCCCAAGAATCTAGCGAGATGGTCCAAAGCTTGGATTGCGGAACTTAGAATCAAACGGACGACACGATTTGATTGTAGGCGGTAGAACGACGACTCCACCGAGGTAATTACTCTATTAGATAGGTCGGTAGAACCATCTACGACGAGACGCAAGATTGCTCACAACCCCTGCCAAGGCAAGTAAAAAGGCTGGAATCTCTCTTAACAAGAAGAATCGAAATTAATTAAACTTTATTGATCCAACTTGTGTCGAAAACCCTGACAAAGCAAGCTCTTTTATAGGATAGAGGTTACTAAAACCCTAAGGAAGCCCTAAAAGAGCAGTCGGCCATCTTGGTGTCAAGATGGGCCGTTCCATTCTTCTACTACGCAGTTAATCTAACCCTAAGCAACATTAAGGCCTAAAGACCCTACTCGGCCCAATCACATGGAGGCCCGCTTGACACTCCATGGGATTGGATCGTGGTGTAGATGATTTGCTTGTCTCCTTCTTGGCCTTCAATATCCCTATGGACTCCATGTTGGTCTTGGACCATTCGAACAAGGCCTTGGAGGGATTCTTTGAAGAGCTTGGCTCGTGCACGTGTGACTGGGCCCGGTGGAGCACGGACGGGGTCATGGCGTGGGCCCTTATCCATGCACAAATCACTGATACGGTGCTCGATCAACTCTTTTCCAGACACGTAGCATTTTTGCGGTAGGATCCAACGCTTTTATTGCGGAACCTAGAATCAAACGGAGAACACGATTCGATTATAGACGGTAGAACGACGACTCCACAGAGGTGATTACTGTAATGGATAGGTCGTAGAACAATCTTGGAAGAGACGTGAGATGATTTGGATTGCGGAACCTAGAATCAAACGGACGACACGATTTAATTAAAGGCGGTAGAATGACTACTCCACATAGGTGATTACTCTAACGGATACACCTCGAACAGCTCGTTTCGAGACACGTAGCACGTTTGTCCAAGAATCTAGCGAGATGGTCCAAAGCTTGGATTGCGGAACCTAGAATCAAACGGACGACATGATTTGATTGTAGGCGGTAGAACGACGCCTCCACCGAGGTAATTACTCTATTAGATAGGTCGGTAGAACCATCTACGACGAGACGTAAGATTGCTCACAACCCTTGCCAAGGCAAGTAAAAAGGCTCGAATCTCTCTTAACAAGAAGAATCGAAATTAATCAAATTTTATTGATCCAACTTGTGTCCAAAACCATTACAAAGCAAGCGCTTTTGTAGGTTTGTGGTTACTAAAACCCTAAAGAAACCCTAAAAGAGCAATCGGCCATCTTGGTGTCCAGATGGGCCGTTCCATTCTTCTCCAACGCTGTTAATCTAACCCTAAGCAACATTAAGGCCTAAGGACCCTACTCGGCCCAATCACTTGGAGGCCCGCTTGGCCCTCCATGGGATTGGATTGTGGCGTAGATGATTTGCTTGCCTCCTTCTTGGCCTTCAATATCCCTATGGACTCCATGTTGGACTTGGACCATTCGAACAAGGCTTTGGTGGGATTCTTTGAAGGGCTTGGCTCGTGCACGTGTGACTGGGCCCCCTGGAACTCGGACCGGGTCATGGCGAGGGCCCTGATCCATGCACAAATCACTGATACGGTCCTCGAACAACTCTTTTCGAGACACGTGGTATATTTCCGCAAGGATCTAGCGAGGTGGTCCAACGCTTGGAATGCGGAACCTAGAATCAAACGGACAACACGATTTAACAATAGACGGTAGAACGACGACTCCACAGAGGTGATTACTGTAATGGATAGGTCGTAGAACAATCTTGGAAGAGACGCGAGATGATTTGGATTGCGGAACCTAGAATCAATGGGACGACACGATTTAATTATAGGCGGTAGAACGACTACTCCACATAGGTGATTACTCTAATGGATACACCTCGAACAACCCGTTTCGAGAAACGTAGCACATTTGCCCAAGAATCTAGTGAGGTGGTCCAAAGCTTGGATTGCGGAACCTAGAATCAAATGGACGACACGATTTGATTGTAGGCGGTAGAACGACGACTCCACCGAGGTAATTACTCTATTAGATAGGTCGGTAGAACCATCTACGACGAGATGCAAGATTGCTCACAACCCTTGCCAAGGCAAGTAAAAAGGCTCGAATCTCTCTTAACAAGAAGAATCGAAATTAATCAAACTTTATTGATCCAACTTGTGTCCAAAACCCTGACAAAGCAAGCCCTTTTATAGGCTAGAGGTTACTAAAACCCTAAGGAAACCCTAAACGAGCAGTCGGCCATCTTGGTGTCAAGATGCGCCGTTCCATTCTTCAACTACGCAGTTAATCTAACCCTAAGCAAAATTAAGGCCTAAAGACCCTACTCGGCGCAATCACTTGAAGGCCCGCTTGACACTTCATGGGATTGGACCGTGGTGTAGATGATTTGCTTGTCTCCTTCTTGGCCTTCAATATCCCTATGGACTTCATGTTGGTCTTGGACCATTCGAACAAGGCCTTGGAGGGATTCTTTGAAGAGCTTGGCTCGTGCACGTGTGACTGGGCCCAGTGGAGCTCGGACGGGGTCATGGCGTGGGCCCTTATCCATGCACATATCACTGATACGGTCCTCGATCAACTCTTTTCGAGACACGTAGCAGGTTTGCGGTAGGATCCAACGCTTGGATTGCGGAACCTAGAATCAAACGGACAACACGATTTGATTATAGACGGTAGAACGATGACTCCACAGAGGAGATTACTCTAATGGATAGGTCGTAGATCAATCTTGGAAGAGACGCGAGATGATTTGGATTGCGGAACCTAGAATCAAACGGACGACACGATTTAATTATAGGCGGCAGAACGACTACTCCACATAGGTGATTACTCTAATGGATACACCTCGAACAGCTCGTTTCGAGACACGTAGCACGTTTGCCCAAGAATCTAGCGAGACGGTCCAAAGCTTGGATTGCGGAACCTATAATCAAACGGACGACATGATTTGATTGTAGGCGGCAGAACGATGACTCTATACAGGTAATTACTCTATTAGATAGGTCTGTAGAACCATCTACGACGAGACGCAAGATTTCTCACAACCCTTTGCAAGGCAAGTTAAAAGGCTCGAATCTCTCTTAACAAGAAGAATCGAAATTAATCAAATTTTATTGATCCATCTTGTGTCCAAAACCATTACAAAGCAAGCGCTTTTGTAGGTTAGTGATTACTAAAACCCTAAAGAAAACCTAAAAGAGCAATCGGCCATCTTGGTGTCAAGATGGGCCGTTCCATTCTTCTACTACGCAGTTAATATAACCCTAAGCAACATTAAGGCCTAAAGACCCTACTCGGCCCAATCACTTGGAGGCCCGCTTGACACTCCATGGGATTGGATCGTGGTGTCGATGATTTGCTTGCCGCCTTCTTGGCCTTCAATATCCCTAAGGACTCCATGCTGGCCTTGGACCATTCGAACAAGGCTTTGGTGGGATTCTTTGAAGGGCTTGGCTCGTGCACGTGTGACTGGGCCCCCTGGAACTCGGACCGGGTCATGGCATGGGCCCTGATCCATGCACAAATCACTGATACGGTCCTCGATCAACTCTTTTCGAGTCACGTGGTATATTTGCGCAAGGATCTAGCGAGGTGGTCCAACGCTTGGAATGCGGAACCTAGAATCAAACGGACAACATGATTTGATTATAGACGGTAGAACGACGACTCCACAAAGGTGATTACTGTAATGGATAGGTCGTAGAACAATCTTGGAAGATACGCGAGATGATTTGGATTGCGGAACCTAGAATCAAAGGGACGATACGATTTAATTATAGGCGGTAGAACGACTACTCCACATAGGTGATTACTCTAATGGATACACCTCGAACAACTCGTTTCGAGACACGTAGCACGTTTGCCCAAGAATCTAGCGAGATGGTCCAAAGCTTGGATTGCGGAACTTAGAATCAAACGGACGACACGATTTGATTGTAGGCGGTAGAACGACGACTCCACCGAGGTAATTACTCTATTAGATAGGTCGGTAGAACCATCTACGACGAGACGCAAGATTGCTCACAACCCTTGCCAAGGCAAGTAAAAAGGCTCGAATCTCTCTTAACAAGAAGAATCGAAATTAATTAAACTTTATTGATCCAACTTGTGTCCAAAACCCTGACAAAGCAAGCTCTTTTATAGGATAGAGGTTACTAAAACCCTAAGGAAGCCCTAAAAAAGCAGTCGGCCATCTTGGTGTCAAGATGGGCCGTTCCATTCTTCTACTACGCAGTTAATCTAACCCTAAGCAACATTAAGGCCTAAAGACCCTACTCGGCCCAATCACTTGGAGGCCCGCTTGACACTCCATGGGATTGGATCGTGGTGTAGATGATTTGCTTGTCTCCTTCTTGGCCTTCAATATCCCTATGGACTCCATGTTGGTCTTGGACCATTCGAACAAGGCCTTGGAGGGATTCTTTGAAGAGCTTGGCTCGTGCACGTGTGACTGGGCCCGGTGGAGCACGGACGGGGTCATGGCGTGGGCCCTTATCCATGCACAAATCACTGATACGGTCCTCGATCAACTCTTTTCGAGACACGTAGCATTTTTGCGGTAGGATCCAACGCTTTGATTGCGGAACCTAGAATCAAACGGAGAACAAAATTCGATTATAGACGGTAGAACGACGACTCCACCGAGGTGATTACTCTAATGGATAGGTCGTAGAACAATCTTGGAAGAGACGTGAGATGATTTGGATTGCGGAACCTAGAATCAAACGGACGACACGATTTAATTAAAGGCGGTAGAACGACTACTCCACATAGGTGATTACTCTAACGGATACACCTCGAACAGCTCGTTTCGAGACACGTAGCACGTTTGTCCAAGAATCTAGCGAGATGGTCCAAAGCTTGGATTGCGGAACCTAGAATCAAACGGACGACACGATTTGATTGTCGGCGGTAGAACGACGACTCCGCAGAGGTAATTACTCAATTGGATAGGTCGGTAGAACCATATACGACGAGACGCAAGATTGCTCACAACCCTTGCCAAGGCAAGTAAAAAGGCTCGAATCTCTCTTAACAAGAAGAATCGAAATTAATCAAACTTTATTGATCCAACTTGTGTCCAAAACCCTGACAAAGCAAGCCCTTTTATAGGCTAGAGGTTACTAAAACCCTAAAGAAACCCTAAACGAGCTGTCGGCCATCTTGGTGTGAAGATAGGCCGTTCCATTCTTCTACTACGCAGTTAATCTAACCCTAAGCAACATTAAGGCCTAAAGACCCTACTCGGCCCAATCACTTGAAGGCCCGCTTGACACTTCATGGGATTGGATCGTGGTGTAGATGATTTGCTTGTCTCCTTCTTGGCCTTTAATATAACTATGGACTTCATGTTGGTCTTGGACCATTCGAACCAGGCCTTGGTGGGATTCTTTGAAGAGCTTGGCTCGTGCACGTGTGACTGGGCCCAGTGGAGCTCGGACGGGGTCATGGCGTGGGCCCTTATCCATGCACAAATCACTGATACGGTCCTCGATCAACTCTTTTCCAGACACGTAGCATGTTTGCGGTAGGATCCAACGCTTTGATTGCGAAAGGTAGAATCAAACGGACAACACGATTTGATTATAGACGGTAGAACGACGACTCCACAGAGGTGATTACTCAAATGGATAGGTCGAAGAACAATTTTGGAAGAGACGCGAGATGATTTGGATTGCGGAACCTAGAATCAAACGGACGACACGATTTAATTATAGGCGGGAGAACGACTACTCCACATAGGTGATTACTCTAATGGATACACCTCGAACAGCTCGTTTCGAGACACGTAGCACGTTTGCCCAAGAATCTAGCTAGATGGTCCAAAGCTTGGATTGCGGAACCTAGAATCAAAGGGACGACACGATTTGACTGTAGGCGGTAGAACGATGACTCCACCGAGGTAATTACTCTATTAGATAGGTCGGTAGAACCGTCTACGACGAGACGCAGGATTGCTCACAACCCTTTGCAAGGCAAGTAAAAAGGCTCGAATCTCTCTTAACAAGAAGAATCGAAATTAATCAAATTTTATTGATCCAACTTGTGTCCAAAACCATTACAAAGCAAGCGCTTTTGTAGGTTTGTGGTTACTAAAACCCTAAAGAAACCCTAAAAGAGCAATCGGCCATCTTGGTGTCCAGATGGGCCGTTCCATTCTTCTCCAACGCTGTTAATCTAACCCTAAGCAACATTAAGGCCTAAGGACCCTACTCGGCCCAATCACTTGGAGGCCCGCTTGGCCCTCCATGGGATTGGATTGTGGTGTAGATGATTTGCTTGCCTCCTTCTTGGCCTTCAATATCCCTATGGACTCCATGTTGGACTTGGACCATTCGAACAAGGCTTTGGTGGGATTCTTTGAAGGGCTTGGCTCGTGCACGTGTGACTGGGCCCCCTGGAACTCGGACCGGGTCATGGCGAGGGCCCTGATCCATGCACAAATCACTGATACGGTCCTCGAACAACTCTTTTCGAGACATGTGGTATATTTCCGCAAGGATCTAGCGAGGTGGTCCAACGCTTGGAATGCGGAACCTAGAATCAAACGGACAACACGATTTAACAATAGACGGTAGAACGACGACTCCACAGAGGTGATTACTGTAATGGATAGGTCGTAGAACAATCTTGGAAGAGACGCGAGATGATTTGGATTGCGGAACCTAGAATCAATGGGACGACACGATTTAATTATAGGCGGTAGAACGACTACTCCACATAGGTGATTACTCTAATGGATACACCTCGAACAACTCGTTTCGAGAAACGTAGCACATTTGCCCAAGAATCTAGTGAGACGGTCCAAAGCTTGGATTGCGGAACCTAGAATCAAATGGACGACACGATTTGATTGTAGGCGGTAGAACGACGACTCCACCGAGGTAATTACTCTATTAGATAGGTCGGTAGAACCATCTACGACGAGACGCAAGATTGCTCACAACCCTTGCCAAGGCAAGTAAAAAGGCTCGAATCTCTCTTAACAAGAAGAATCGAAATTAATCAAACTTTATTGATCCAACTTGTGTCCAAAACCCTGACAAAGCAAGCCCTTTTATAGGCTAGAGGTTACTAAAACCCTAAGGAAACCCTAAACGAGCAGTCGGCCATCTTGGTGTCAAGATGCGCCGTTCCATTCTTCTACTACGCAGTTAATCTAACCCTAAGCAAAATTAAGGCCTAAAGACCCTACTCGGCGCAATCACTTGAAGGCCCGCTTGACACTTCATGGGATTGGACCGTGGTGTAGATGATTTGCTTGTCTCCTTCTTGGCCTTCAATATCCCTATGGACTTCATGTTGGTCTTGGACCATTCGAACAAGGCCTTGGAGGGATTCTTTGAAGAGCTTGGCTCGTGCACGTGTGACTGGGCCCAGTGGAGCTCGGACGGGGTCATGGCGTGGGCCCTTATCCATGCACATATCACTGATACGGTCCTCGATCAACTCTTTTCGAGACACGTAGCAGGTTTGCGGTAGGATCCAACGCTTGGATTGCGGAACCTAGAATCAAACGGACAACACGATTTGATTATAGACGGTAGAACGATGACTCCACAGAGGAGATTACTCTAATGGATAGGTCGTAGATCAATCTTGGAAGAGACGCGAGATGATTTGGATTGCGGAACCTAGAATCAAACGGACGACACGATTTAATTATAGGCGGCAGAACGACTACTCCACATAGGTGATTACTCTAATGGATACACCTCGAACAGCTCGTTTCGAGACACGTAGCACGTTTGCCCAAGAATCTAGCGAGACGGTCCAAAGCTTGGATTGCGGAACCTATAATCAAACGGACGACATGATTTGATTGTAGGCGGCAGAACGACGACTCTATACAGGTAATTACTCTATTAGATAGGTCTGTAGAACCATCTACGACGAGACGCAAGATTGCTCACAACCCTTTGCAAGGCAAGTTAAAAGGCTCGAATCTCTCTTAACAAGAAGAATCGAAATTAATCAAATTTTATTGATCCATCTTGTGTCCAAAACCATTACAAAGCAAGCGCTTTTGTAGGTTAGTGGTTACTAAAACCCTAAAGAAAACCTAAAAGAGCAATCGGCCATCTTGGTGTCAAGATGGGCCGTTCCATTCTTCTACTACGCAGTTAATATAACCCTAAGCAACATTAAGGCCTAAAGACCCTACTCGGCCCAATCACTTGGAGGCCCGCTTGACACTCCATGGGATTGGATCGTGGTGTCGATGATTTGCTTGCCGCCTTCTTGGCCTTCAATATCCCTATGGACTCCATGCTGGCCTTGGACCATTCGAACAAGGCTTTGGTGGGATTCTTTGAAGGGCTTGGCTCGTGCACGTGTGACTGGGCCCCCTGGAACTCGGACCGGGTCATGGCATGGGCCCTGATCCATGCACAAATCACTGATACGGTCCTCGATCAACTCTTTTCGAGTCACGTGGTATATTTGTGCAAGGATCTAGCGAGGTGGTCCAACGCTTGGAATGCGGAACCTAGAATCAAACGGACAACATGATTTGATTATAGACGGTAGAACGACGACTCCACAAAGGTGATTACTGTAATGGATAGGTCGTAGAACAATCTTGGAAGATACGCGAGATGATTTGGATTGCGGAACCTAGAATCAAAGGGACGATACGATTTAATTATAGGCGGTAGAACGACTACTCCACATAGGTGATTACTCTAATGGATACACCTCGAACAACTCGTTTCGAGACACGTAGCACGTTTGCCCAAGAATCTAGCGAGATGGTCCAAAGCTTGGATTGCGGAACTTAGAATCAAACGGACGACACGATTTGATTGTAGGCGGTAGAACGACGACTCCACCGAGGTAATTACTCTATTAGATAGGTCGGTAGAACCATCTACGACGAGACGCAAGATTGCTCACAACCCTTGCCAAGGCAAGTAAAAAGGCTCGAATCTCTCTTAACAAGAAGAATCGAAATTAATTAAACTTTATTGATCCAACATGTGTCCAAAACCCTGACAAAGCAAGCCCTTTTATAGGATAGAGGTTACTAAAACCCTAAGGAAGCCCTAAAAGAGCAGCCGGCCATCTTGGTGTCAAGATGGGCCGTTCCATTCTTCTACTACGCAGTTAATCTAACCCTAAGCAACATTAAGGCCTAAAGACCCTACTCGGCCCAATCACTTGGAGGCCCGCTTGACACTCCATGGGATTGGATCGTGGTGTAGATGATTTGCTTGTCTCCTTCTTGGCCTTCAATATCCCTATGGACTCCATGTTGGTCTTGGACCATTCGAACAAGGCCTTGGAGGGATTCTTTGAAGAGCTTGGCTCGTGCACGTGTGACTGGGCCCGGTGGAGCACGGACGGGGTCATGGCGTGGGCCCTTATCCATGCACAAATCACTGATACGGTCCTCGATCAACTCTTTTCGAGACACGTAGCATTTTTGCGGTAGGATCCAACGCTTTGATTGCGGAACCTAGAATCAAACGGAGAACACGATTCGATTATAGACGGTAGAACGACGACTCCACAGAGGTGATTACTCTAATGGATAGGTCGTAGACCAATCTTGGAAGAGACGTGAGATGATTTGGATTGCGGAACCTAGAATCAAACGGACGACACGATTTAATTATAGGCGGGAGAACGACTACTCCACATAGGTGATTACTCTAATGGATACACCTCGAACAACTCGTTTCGAGACACGTAGCACGTTTGCCCAAGAATCTAGCGAGATGGTCCAAAGCTTGGATTGCGGAACCTAGAATCAAAGGGACGACACGATTTGACTGTAGGCGGTAGAACGATGACTCCACCGAGGTAATTACTCTATTAGATAGGTCGGTAGAACCGTCTACGACGAGACGCAGGATTGCTCACAACCCTTTGCAAGGCAAGTAAAAAGGCTCGAATCTCTCTTAACAAGAAGAATCGAAATTAATCAAATTTTATTGATCCAACTTGTGTCCAAAACCATTACAAAGCAAGCGCTTTTGTAGGTTTGTGGTTACTAAAACCCTAAAGAAACCCTAAAAGAGCAATCGGCCATCTTGGTGTCCAGATGGGCCGTTCCATTCTTCTCCAACGCTGTTAATCTAACCCTAAGCAACATTAAGGCCTAAGGACCCTACTCGGCCCAATCACTTGGAGGCCCGCTTGGCCCTCCATGGGATTGGATTGTGGTGTAGATGATTTGCTTGCCTCCTTCTTGGCCTTCAATATCCCTATGGACTCCATGTTGGACCTGGACCATTCGAACAAGGCTTTGGTGGGATTCTTTGAAGGGCTTGGCTCGTGCACGTGTGACTGGGCCCCCTGGAACTCGGACCGGGTCATGGCGAGGGCCCTGATCCATGCACAAATCACTGATACGGTCCTCGATCAACTCTTTTCGAGACACGTGGTATATTTCCGCAAGGATCTAGCGAGGTGGTCCAACGCTTGGAATGCGGAACCTAGAATCAAACGGACAACACGATTTAACAATAGACGGTAGAACGACGACTCCACAGAGGTGATTACTGTAATGGATAGGTCGTAGAACAATCTTGGAAGAGACGCGAGATGATTTGGATTGCGGAACCTAGAATCAAAGGGACGACACGATTTAATTATAGGCGGTAGAACGACTACTCCACATAGGTGATTACTCTAATGGATACACCTCGAACAACTCGTTTCGAGAAACGTAGCACGTTTGCCCAAGAATCTAGCGAGATGGTCCAAAGCTTGGATTGCGGAACCTAGAATCAAATGGACGACACGATTTGATTGTAGGCGGTAGAACGACGACTCCACCGAGGTAATTACTCTATTAGATTGGTCGGTAGAACAATCTACGACGAGACGCAAGATTGCTCACAACCCTTGCCAATGCAAGTAAAAAGGCTCGAATCTCTCTTAACAAGAAGAATCGAAATTAATCAAACTTTATTGATCCAACTTGTGTCCAAAACCCTGACAAAGCAAGCCCTTTTATAGGCTAGAGGTTACTAAAACCCTAAGGAAACCCTAAACGAGCAGTCGGCCATCTTGGTGTCAAGATGCGCCGTTCCATTCTTCTACTACGCAGTTAATCTAACCCTAAGCAAAATTAAGGCCTAAAGACCCTACTCGGCGCAATCACTTGAAGGCCCGCTTGACACTTCATGGGATTGGACCGTGGTGTAGATGATTTGCTTGTCTCCTTCTTGGCCATCAATATCCCTATGGACTTCATCTTGGTCTTGGACCATTCGAACAAGGCCTTGGAGGGATTCTTTGAAGAGCTTGGCTCGTGCACGTGTGACTGGGCCCAGTGGAGTTCGGACGGGGTCATGGCGTGGGCCCTTATCCATGCACAAATCACTGATACGGTCCTCGATCAACTCTTTTCCAGACACGTAGCATGTTTGCGGTAGGATCCAACGCTTTGATTGCGAAAGGTAGAATCAAACGGACAACACGATTTGATTATAGACGGTAGAACGACGACTCCACAGAGGTGATTACTCAAATGGATAGGTCGAAGAACAATTTTGGAAGAGACGCGAGATGATTTGGATTGCGGAACCTAGAATCAAACGGACGACACGATTTAATTATAGGCGGGAGAACGACTACTCCACATAGGTGATTACTCTAATGGATACACCTCGAACAGCTCGTTTCGAGACACGTAGCACGTTTGCCCAAGAATCTAGCGAGATGGTCCAAAGCTTGGATTGCGGAACCTAGAATCAAAGGGACGACACGATTTGACTGTAGGCGGTAGAACGATGACTCCACCGAGGTAATTACTCTATTAGATAGGTCGGTAGAACCGTCTACGACGAGACGCAGGATTGCTCACAACCCTTTGCAAGGCAAGTAAAAAGGCTCGAATCTCTCTTAACAAGAAGAATCGAAATTAATTAAATTTTATTGATCCAACTTGTGTCCAAAACCATTACAAAGCAAGCGCTTTTGTAGGTTTGTGGTTACTAAAACCCTAAAGAAACCCTAAAAGAGCAATCGGCCATCTTGGTGTCCAGATGGGCCGTTCCATTCTTCTCCAACGCTGTTAATCTAACCCTAAGCAACATTAAGGCCTAAGGACCCTACTCGGCCCAATCACTTGGAGGCCCGCTTGGCCCTCCATGGGATTGGATTGTGGTGTAGATGATTTGCTTGCCTCCTTCTTGGCCTTCAATATCCCTATGGACTCCATGTTGGACTTGGACCATTCGAACAAGGCTTTGGTGGGATTCTTTGAAGGGCTTGGCTCGTGCACGTGTGACTGGGCCCCCTGGAACTCGGACCGGGTCATGGCGAGGGCCCTGATCCATGCCCAAATCACTGATACGGTCCTCGATCAACTCTTTTCGAGTCACGTGGTATATTTCCGCAAGGATCTAGCGAGGTGGTCCAACGCTTGGAATGCGGAACCTAGAATCAAACGGACAACACGATTTAACAATAGACGGTAGAACGACGACTCCACAGAGGTGATTACTGTAATGGATAGGTCGTAGAACAATCTTGGAAGAGACGCGAGATGATTTGGATTGCGGAACCTAGAATCAATGGGACGACACGATTTAATTATAGGCGGTAGAACGACTACTCCACATAGGTGATTACTCTAATGGATACACCTCGAACAACTCGTTTCGAGAAACGTAGCACATTTGCCCAAGAATCTAGTGAGATGGTCCAAAGCTTGGATTGCGGAACCTAGAATCAAATGGACGACACGATTTGATTGTAGGCGGTAGAACGACGACTCCACCGAGGTAATTACTCTATTAGATAGGTCGGTAGAACCATCTACGACGAGATGCAAGATTGCTCACAACCCTTGCCAAGGCAAGTAAAAAGGCTCGAATCTCTCTTAACAAGAAGAATCGAAATTAATCAAACTTTATTGATCCAACTTGTGTCCAAAACCCTGACAAAGCAAGCCCTTTTATAGGCTAGAGGTTACTAAAACCCTAAGGAAACCCTAAACGAGCAGTCGGCCATCTTGGTGTCAAGATGCGCCGTTCCATTCTTCAACTACGCAGTTAATCTAACCCTAAGCAAAATTAAGGCCTAAAGACCCTACTCGGCGCAATCACTTGAAGGCCCGCTTGACACTTCATGGGATTGGACCGTGGTGTAGATGATTTGCTTGTCTCCTTCTTGGCCTTCAATATCCCTATGGACTTCATGTTGGTCTTGGACCATTCGAACAAGGCCTTGGAGGGATTCTTTGAAGAGCTTGGCTCGTGCACGTGTGACTGGGCCCAGTGGAGCTCGGACGGGGTCATGGCGTGGGCCCTTATCCATGCACATATCACTGATACGGTCCTCGATCAACTCTTTTCGAGACACGTAGCAGGTTTGCGGTAGGATCCAACGCTTGGATTGCGGAACCTAGAATCAAACGGACAACACGATTTGATTATAGACGGTAGAACGATGACTCCACAGAGGAGATTACTCTAATGGATAGGTCGTAGATCAATCTTGGAAGAGACGCGAGATGATTTGGATTGCGGAACCTAGAATCAAACGGACGACACGATTTAATTATAGGCGGCAGAACGACTACTCCACATAGGTGATTACTCTAATGGATACACCTCGAACAGCTCGTTTCGAGACACGTAGCACGTTTGCCCAAGAATCTAGCGAGACGGTCCAAAGCTTGGATTGCGGAACCTATAATCAAACGGACGACATGATTTGATTGTAGGCGGCAGAACGACGACTCTATACAGGTAATTACTCTATTAGATAGGTCTGTAGAACCATCTACGACGAGACGCAAGATTGCTCACAACCCTTTGCAAGGCAAGTTAAAAGGCTCGAATCTCTCTTAACAAGAAGAATCGAAATTAATCAAATTTTATTGATCCATCTTGTGTCCAAAACCATTACAAAGCAAGCGCTTTTGTAGGTTAGTGGTTACTAAAACCCTAAAGAAAACCTAAAAGAGCAATCGGCCATCTTGGTGTCAAGATGGGCCGTTCCATTCTTCTACTACGCAGTTAATATAACCCTAAGCAACATTAAGGCCTAAAGACCCTACTCGGCCCAATCACTTGGAGGCCCGCTTGACACTCCATGGGATTGGATCGTGGTGTCGATGATTTGCTTGCCGCCTTCTTGGCCTTCAATATCCCTATGGACTCCATGCTGGCCTTGGACCATTCGAACAAGGCTTTGGTGGGATTCTTTGAAGGGCTTGGCTCGTGCACGTGTGACTGGGCCCCCTGGAACTCGGACCGGGTCATGGCATGGGCCCTGATCCATGCACAAATCACTGATACGGTCCTCGATCAACTCTTTTCGAGTCACGTGGTATATTTGTGCAAGGATCTAGCGAGGTGGTCCAACGCTTGGAATGCGGAACCTAGAATCAAACGGACAACATGATTTGATTATAGACGGTAGAACGACGACTCCACAAAGGTGATTACTGTAATGGATAGGTCGTAGAACAATCTTGGAAGATACGCGAGATGATTTGGATTGCGGAACCTAGAATCAAAGGGACGATACGATTTAATTATAGGCGGTAGAACGACTACTCCACATAGGTGATTACTCTAATGGATACACCTCGAACAACTCGTTTCGAGACACGTAGCACGTTTGCCCAAGAATCTAGCGAGATGGTCCAAAGCTTGGATTGCGGAACTTAGAATCAAACGGACGACACGATTTGATTGTAGGCGGTAGAACGACGACTCCACCGAGGTAATTACTCTATTAGATAGGTCGGTAGAACCATCTACGACGAGACGCAAGATTGCTCACAACCCTTGCCAAGGCAAGTAAAAAGGCTCGAATCTCTCTTAACAAGAAGAATCGAAATTAATTAAACTTTATTGATCCAACATGTGTCCAAAACCCTGACAAAGCAAGCCCTTTTATAGGATAGAGGTTACTAAAACCCTAAGGAAGCCCTAAAAGAGCAGCCGGCCATCTTGGTGTCAAGATGGGCCGTTCCATTCTTCTACTACGCAGTTAATCTAACCCTAAGCAACATTAAGGCCTAAAGACCCTACTCGGCCCAATCACTTGGAGGCCCGCTTGACACTCCATGGGATTGGATCGTGGTGTAGATGATTTGCTTGTCTCCTTCTTGGCCTTCAATATCCCTATGGACTCCATGTTGGTCTTGGACCATTCGAACAAGGCCTTGGAGGGATTCTTTGAAGAGCTTGGCTCGTGCACGTGTGACTGGGCCCGGTGGAGCACGGACGGGGTCATGGCGTGGGCCCTTATCCATGCACAAATCACTGATACGGTCCTCGATCAACTCTTTTCGAGACACGTAGCATTTTTGCGGTAGGATCCAACGCTTTGATTGCGGAACCTAGAATCAAACGGAGAACACGATTCGATTATAGACGGTAGAACGACGACTCCACAGAGGTGATTACTCTAATGGATAGGTCGTAGACCAATCTTGGAAGAGACGTGAGATGATTTGGATTGCGGAACCTAGAATCAAACGGACGACACGATTTAATTATAGGCGGGAGAACGACTACTCCACATAGGTGATTACTCTAATGGATACACCTCGAACAACTCGTTTCGAGACACGTAGCACGTTTGCCCAAGAATCTAGCGAGATGGTCCAAAGCTTGGATTGCGGAACCTAGAATCAAAGGGACGACACGATTTGACTGTAGGCGGTAGAACGATGACTCCACCGAGGTAATTACTCTATTAGATAGGTCGGTAGAACCGTCTACGACGAGACGCAGGATTGCTCACAACCCTTTGCAAGGCAAGTAAAAAGGCTCGAATCTCTCTTAACAAGAAGAATCGAAATTAATCAAATTTTATTGATCCAACTTGTGTCCAAAACCATTACAAAGCAAGCGCTTTTGTAGGTTTGTGGTTACTAAAACCCTAAAGAAACCCTAAAAGAGCAATCGGCCATCTTGGTGTCCAGATGGGCCGTTCCATTCTTCTCCAACGCTGTTAATCTAACCCTAAGCAACATTAAGGCCTAAGGACCCTACTCGGCCCAATCACTTGGAGGCCCGCTTGGCCCTCCATGGGATTGGATTGTGGTGTAGATGATTTGCTTGCCTCCTTCTTGGCCTTCAATATCCCTATGGACTCCATGTTGGACTTGGACCATTCGAACAAGGCTTTGGTGGGATTCTTTGAAGGGCTTGGCTCGTGCACGTGTGACTGGGCCCCCTGGAACTCGGACCGGGTCATGGCGAGGGCCCTGATCCATGCACAAATCACTGATACGGTCCTCGATCAACTCTTTTCGAGACACGTGGTATATTTCCGCAAGGATCTAGCGAGGTGGTCCAACGCTTGGAATGCGGAACCTAGAATCAAACGGACAACACGATTTAACAATAGACGGTAGAACGACGACTCCACAGAGGTGATTACTGTAATGGATAGGTCGTAGAACAATCTTGGAAGAGACGCGAGATGATTTGGATTGCGGAACCTAGAATCAAAGGGACGACACGATTTAATTATAGGCGGTAGAACGACTACTCCACATAGGTGATTACTCTAATGGATACACCTCGAACAACTCGTTTTGAGAAACGTAGCACGTTTGCCCAAGAATCTAGCGAGATGGTCCAAAGCTTGGATTGCGGAACCTAGAATCAAATGGACGACACGATTTGATTGTAGGCGGTAGAACGACGACTCCACCGAGGTAATTACTCTATTAGATTGGTCGGTAGAACCATCTACGACGAGACGCAAGATTGCTCACAACCCTTGCCAATGCAAGTAAAAAGGCTCGAATCTCTCTTAACAAGAAGAATCGAAATTAATCAAACTTTATTGATCCAACTTGTGTCCAAAACCCTGACAAAGCAAGCCCTTTTATAGGCTAGAGGTTACTAAAACCCTAAGGAAACCCTAAACGAGCAGTCGGCCATCTTGGTGTCAAGATGCGCCGTTCCATTCTTCTACTACGCAGTTAATCTAACCCTAAGCAAAATTAAGGCCTAAAGACCCTACTCGGCGCAATCACTTGAAGGCCCGCTTGACACTTCATGGGATTGGACCGTGGTGTAGATGATTTGCTTGTCTCCTTCTTGGCCTTCAATATCCCTATGGACTTCATCTTGGTCTTGGACCATTCGAACAAGGCCTTGGAGGGATTCTTTGAAGAGCTTGGCTCGTGCACGTGTGACTGGGCCCAGTGGAGTTCGGACGGGGTCATGGCGTGGGCCCTTATCCATGCACATATCACTGATACGGTCCTCGATCAACTCTTTTCGAGACACGTAGCAGGTTTGCGGTAGGATCCAACGCTTGGATTGCGGAACCTAGAATCAAACGGACAACACGATTTGATTATAGACGGTAGAACGATGACTCCACAGAGGACATTACTCTAATGGATAGGTCGTAGATCAATCTTGGAAGAGACGCGAGATGATTTGGATTGCGGAACCTAGAATCAAACGGACGACACGATTTAATTATAGGCGGCAGAACGACTACTCCACATAGGTGATTACTCTAATGGATACACCTCGAACAGCTCGTTTCGAGACACGTAGCACGTTTGCCCAAGAATCTAGCGAGACGGTCCAAAGCTTGGATTGCGGAACCTATAATCAAACGGACGACATGATTTGATTGTAGGCGGCAGAACGACGACTCTATACAGGTAATTACTCTATTAGATAGGTCTGTAGAACCATCTACGACGAGACGCAAGATTGCTCACAACCCTTTGCAAGGCAAGTTAAAAGGCTCGAATCTCTCTTAACAAGAAGAATCGAAATTAATCAAATTTTATTGATCCATCTTGTGTCCAAAACCATTACAAAGCAAGCGCTTTTGTAGGTTAGTGGTTACTAAAACCCTAAAGAAAACCTAAAAGAGCAATCGGCCATCTTGGTGTCAAGATGGGCCGTTCCATTCTTCTACTACGCAGTTAATATAACCCTAAGCAACATTAAGGCCTAAAGACCCTACTCGGCCCAATCACTTGGAGGCCCGCTTGACACTCCATGGGATTGGATCGTGGTGTCGATGATTTGCTTGCCGCCTTCTTGGCCTTCAATATCCCTATGGACTCCATGCTGGCCTTGGACCATTCGAACAAGGCTTTGGTGGGATTCTTTGAAGGGCTTGGCTCGTGCACGTGTGACTGGGCCTCCTGGAACTCGGACCGGGTCATGGCATGGGCCCTGATCCATGCACAAATCACTGATACGGTCCTCGATCAACTCTTTTCGAGACACGTGGTATATTTGTGCAAGGATCTAGCGAGGTGGTCCAACGCTTGGAATGCGGAACCTAGAATCAAACGGACAACATGATTTGATTATAGACGGTAGAACGACGACTCCACAGAGGTGATTACTGTAATGGATAGGTCATAGAACAATCTTGGAAGAGACGCGAGATGATTTGGATTGCGGAACCTAGAATCAAACGGACGACACGATTTAATTATAGGCGGTAGAACGTCTACTCCACGTAGGTGATTACTCTAATGGATACACCTCGAACAACTCGTTTCGAGACACGTAGCACGTTTGACCAAGAATCTAGCGTGATGGTCCAAAGCTTGGATTGCGAAACCTAGAATCAAACGGACGACACGATTTGATTGTAGGCGGTAGAACGACGACTCCACCGAGGTAATTACTCTATTAGATAGGTCGGTAGAACCATCTACGACGAGACGCAAGATTGCTCACAACCCTTGCCAAGGCAAGTAAAAAGGCTCGAATCTCTCTTAACAAGAAGAATCGAAATTAATTAAACTTTATTGATCCAACTTGTGTCCAAAACCCTGACAAAGCAAGCCCTTTTATAGGATAGAGGTTACTAAAACCCTAAGGAAGCCCTAAAAGAGCAGTCGGCCATGTTGGCGTCAAGATGGGCCGTTCCATTCTTCTACTACGCAGTTAATCTAACCCTAAGCAACATTAAGGCCTAAAGACCCTACTCGGCCCAATCACTTGGAGGCCCGCTTGACACTCCATGGGATTGGATCGTGGTGTAGATGATTTGCTTGTCTCCTTCTTGGCCTTCAATATCCCTATGGACTCCATGTTGGTCTTGGACCATTCGAACAAGGCCTTGGAGTGATTCTTTGAAGAGCTTGGCTCGTGCACGTGTGACTGGGCCCGGTGGAGCACGGACGGGGTCATGGCGTGGGCCCTTATCCATGCACAAATCACTGATACGGTCCTCGATCAACTCTTTTCGAGACACGTAGCATTTTTGCGGAAGGATCCAATGCTTTGATTGCGGAACCTAGAATCAAACGGAGAACACGATTCGATTATAGACGGTAGAACGACGACTCCACAGAGGTGATTACTATAATGGATAGGTCGTAGAACAATCTTGGAAGAGACGCGAGATGATTTGGATTGCGGAACCTAGAATCAAACGGACGACACGATTTAATTATAGGCGGCAGAACGACTACTCCACATAGGTGATTACTCTAATGGATACACCTCGAACAGCTCGTTTCGAGACATGTAGCACGTTTGCCCAAGAATCTAGCGAGATGGTCCAAAGCTTGGATTGCGGAACCTAGAATCAAACGGACGACACGATTTGATTGTCGGCGGTAGAACGACGACTCCGCAGAGGTAATTACTCAATTGGATAGGTCGGTAGAACCATATACGACGAGACGCAAGATTGCTCACAACCCTTGCCAAGGCAAGTAAAAAGGCTCGAATCTCTCTTAACAAGAAGAATCGAAATTAATCAAACTTTATTGATCCAACTTGTGTCCAAAACCCTGACAAAGCAAGCCCTTTTATAGGCTAGAGGTTACTAAAACCCTAAGCAAACCCTAAAAGAGCAGTCGGCCATCTTGGTGTCAAGATGGGCCGTTCCATTCTTCTACTACGTAGTTAATCTAACCCTAAGCAACATTAAGGCCTAAAGACCCTACTCGGCCCAATCACTTGGAGGCCCGCTTGACACTCCATGGGATTGGATCGTGGTGTAGATGATTTGCTTGTCTCCTTCTTGGCCTTCAATATCCCTATGGACTCCATGTTGGTCTTGGACCATTCGAACAAGGTCTTGGAGGGATTCTTTGAAGAGCTTGGCTCGTGCACGTGTGACTGGGCCCAGTGGAGCTCGGACGGGGTCATGGCGTGGGCCCTTATCCATGCACAAATCACTGATACGGTCCTCGATCAACTCTTTTCCAGACACGTAGCATGTTTGCGGTAGGATCCAACGCTTTGATTGCGAAACGTAGAATCAAACGGACAACACGATTTGATTATAGACGGTAGAACGACGACTCCACAGAGGTGATTACTCAAATGGATAGGTCGAAGAACAATTTTGGAAGAGACGCGAGATGATTTGGATTGCGGAACCTAGAATCAAACGGAAGACACGATTTAATTATAGGCGGGAGAACGACTACTCCACATAGGTGATTACTCTAATGGATACACCTCGAACAGCTCGTTTCGAGACACGTAGCACGTTTGCCCAAGAATCTAGCGAGATGGTCCAAAGCTTGGATTGCGGAACCTAGAATCAAAGGGACGACACGATTTGACTGTAGGCGGTAGAACGATGACTCCACCGAGGTAATTACTCTATTAGATAGGTCGGTAGAACCATCTACGACGAGACGCAAGATTGCTCACAACCCTTGCCAAGGCAAGTAAAAAGGCTCGAATCTCTCTTAACAAGAAGAATCGAAATTAATTAAACTTTATTGATCCAACTTGTGTCCAAAACCCTGACAAAGCAAGCCCTTTTATAGGATAGAGGTTACTAAAACCCTAAGGAAGCCCTAAAAGAGCAGTCGGCCATGTTGGCGTCAAGATGGGCCGTTCCATTCTTCTACTACGCAGTTAATCTAACCCTAAGCAACATTAAGGCCTAAAGACCCTACTCGGCCCAATCACTTGGAGGCCCGCTTGACACTCCATGGGATTGGATCGTGGTGTAGATGATTTGCTTGTCTCCTTCTTGGCCTTCAATATCCCTATGGACTCCATGTTGGTCTTGGACCATTCGAACAAGGCCTTGGAGTGATTCTTTGAAGAGCTTGGCTCGTGCACGTGTGACTGGGCCCGGTGGAGCACGGACGGGGTCATGGCGTGGGCCCTTATCCATGCACAAATCACTGATACGGTCCTCGATCAACTCTTTTCGAGACACGTAGCATTTTTGCGGAAGGATCCAATGCTTTGATTGCGGAACCTAGAATCAAACGGAGAACACGATTCGATTATAGACGGTAGAACGACGACTCCACAGAGGTGATTACTATAATGGATAGGTCGTAGAACAATCTTGGAAGAGACGCGAGATGATTTGGATTGCGGAACCTAGAATCAAACGGACGACACGATTTAATTATAGGCGGCAGAACGACTACTCCACATAGGTGATTACTCTAATGGATACACCTCGAACAGCTCGTTTCGAGACATGTAGCACGTTTGCCCAAGAATCTAGCGAGATGGTCCAAAGCTTGGATTGCGGAACCTAGAATCAAACGGACGACACGATTTGATTGTCGGCGGTAGAACGACGACTCCGCAGAGGTAATTACTCAATTGGATAGGTCGGAAGAACCATATACGACGAGACGCAAGATTGCTCACAACCCTTGCCAAGGCAAGTAAAAAGGCTCGAATCTCTCTTAACAAGAAGTATCGAAATTAATCAAACTTTATTGATCCAACTTGTGTCCAAAACCCTGACAAAGCAAGCCCTTTTATAGGCTAGAGGTTACTAAAACCCTAAGCAAACCCTAAAAGAGCAGTCGGCCATCTTGGTGTCAAGATGGGCCGTTCCATTCTTCTACTACGTAGTTAATCTAACCCTAAGCAACATTAAGGCCTAAAGACCCTACTCGGCCCAATCACTTGGAGGCCCGCTTGACACTCCATGGGATTGGATCGTGGTGTAGATGATTTGCTTGTCTCCTTCTTGGCCTTCAATATCCCTATGGACTCCATGTTGGTCTTGGACCATTCGAACAAGGTCTTGGAGGGATTCTTTGAAGAGCTTGGCTCGTGCACGTGTGACTGGGCCCAGTGGAGCTCGGACGGGGTCATGGCGTGGGCCCTTATCCATGCACAAATCACTGATACGGTCCTCGATCAACTCTTTTCCAGACACGTAGCATGTTTGCGGTAGGATCCAACGCTTTGATTGCGAAACGTAGAATCAAACGGACAACACGATTTGATTATAGACGGTAGAACGACGACTCCACAGAGGTGATTACTCAAATGGATAGGTCGAAGAACAATTTTGGAAGAGACGCGAGATGATTTGGATTGCGGAACCTAGAATCAAACGGACGACACGATTTAATTATAGGCGGGAGAACGACTACTCCACATAGGTGATTACTCTAATGGATACACCTCGAACAGCTCGTTTCGAGACACGTAGCACGTTTGCCCAAGAATCTAGAGAGATGGTCCAAAGCTTGGATTGCGGAACCTAGAATCAAAGGGACGACACGATTTGACTGTAGGCGGTAGAACGATGACTCCACCGAGGTAATTACTCTATTAGATAGGTCGGTAGAACCGTCTACGACGAGACGCAGGATTGCTCACAACCCTTTGCAAGGCAAGTAAAAAGGCTCGAATCTCTCTTAACAAGAAGAATCGAAATTAATCAAATTTTATTGATCCAACTTGTGTCCAAAACCATTACAAAGCAAGCGCTTTTGTAGGTTTGTGGTTACTAAAACCCTAAAGAAACCCTAAAAGAGCAATCGGCCATCTTGGTGTCCAGATGGGCCGTTCCATTCTTCTCCAACGCTGTTAATCTAACCCTAAGCAACATTAAGGCCTAAGGACCCTACTCGGCCCAATCACTTGGAGGCCCGCTTGGCCCTCCATGGGATTGGATTGTGGTGTAGATGATTTGCTTGCCTCCTTCTTGGCCTTCAATATCCCTATGGACTCCATGTTGGACTTGGACCATTCGAACAAGGCTTTGGTGGGATTCTTTGAAGGGCTTGGCTCGTGCACGTGTGACTGGGCCCCCTGGAACTCGGACCGGGTCATGGCGAGGGCCCTGATCCATGCACAAATCACTGATACGGTCCTCGAACAACTCTTTTCGAGACTTGTGGTATATTTCCGCAAGGATCTAGCGAGGTGGTCCAACGCTTGGAATGCGGAACCTAGAATCAAACGGACAACACGATTTAACAATAGACGGTAGAACGACGACTCCACAGAGGTGATTACTGTAATGGATAGGTCGTAGAACAATCTTGGAAGAGACACGAGATGATTTGGATTGCGGAACCTAGAATCAATGGGACGACACGATTTAATTATAGGCGGTAGAACGACTACTCCACATAGGTGATTACTCTAATGGATACACCTCGAACAACTCGTTTCGAGAAACGTAGCACATTTGCCCAAGAATCTAGTGAGACGGTCCAAAGCTTGGATTGCGGAACCTAGAATCAAATGGACGACACGATTTGATTGTAGGCGGTAGAACGACGACTCCACCGAGGTAATTACTCTATTAGATAGGTCGGTAGAACCATCTACGACGAGACGTAAGATTGCTCACAACCCTTGCCAAGGCAAGTAAAAAGGCTCGAATCTCTCTTAACAAGAAGAATCGAAATTAATCAAACTTTATTGATCCAACTTGTGTCCAAAACCCTGACAAAGCAAGCCCTTTTATAGGCTAGAGGTTACTAAAACCCTAAGGAAACCCTAAACGAGCAGTCGGCCATCTTGGTGTCAAGATGCGCCGTTCCATTCTTCTACTACGCAGTTAATCTAACCCTAAGCAAAATTAAGGCCTAAAGACCCTACTCGGCGCAATCACTTGAAGGCCCGCTTGACACTTCATGGGATTGGACCGTGGTGTAGATGATTTGCTTGTCTCCTTCTTGGCCTTCAATATCCCTATGGACTTCATGTTGGTCTTGGACCATTCGAACAAGGCCTTGGAGGGATTCTTTGAAGAGCTTGGCTCGTGCACGTGTGACTGGGCCCAGTGGAGCTCGGACGGGGTCATGGCGTGGGCCCTTATCCATGCACATATCACTGATACGGTCCTCGATCAACTCTTTTCGAGACACGTAGCAGGTTTGCGGTAGGATCCAACGCTTGGATTGCGGAACCTAGAATCAAACGGACAACACGATTTGATTATAGACGGTAGAACGATGACTCCACAGAGGAGATTACTCTAATGGATAGGTCGTAGATCAATCTTGGAAGAGACGCGAGATGATTTGAATTGCGGAACCTAGAATCAAACGGACGACACGATTTAATTATAGGCGGCAGAACGACTACTCCACATAGGTGATTACTCTAATGGATACACCTCGAACAGCTCGTTTCGAGACACGTAGCACGTTTGCCCAAGAATCTAGCGAGACGGTCCAAAGCTTGGATTGCGGAACCTATAATCAAACGGACGACATGATTTGATTGTAGGCGGCAGAACGACGAGTCTATACAGGTAATTACTCTATTAGATAGGTCTGTAGAACCATCTACGACGAGACGCAAGATTGCTCACAACCCTTTGCAAGGCAAGTTAAAAGGCTCGAATCTCTCTTAACAAGAAGAATCGAAATTAATCAAATTTTATTGATCCATCTTGTGTCCAAAACCATTACAAAGCAAGCGCTTTTGTAGGTTAGTGGTTACTAAAACCCTAAAGAAAACCTAAAAGAGCAATCGGCCATCTTGGTGTCAAGATGGGCCGTTCCATTCTTCTACTACGCAGTTAATATAACCCTAAGCAACATTAAGGCCTAAAGACCCTACTCGGCCCAATCACTTGGAGGCCCGCTTGACACTCCATGGGATTGGATCGTGGTGTCGATGATTTGTTTGCCGCCTTCTTGGCCTTCAATATCCCTATGGACTCCATGCTGGCCTTGGACCATTCGAACAAGGCTTTGGTGGGATTCTTTGAAGGGCTTGGCTCGTGCACGTGTGACTGGGCCCCCTGGAACTCGGACCGGGTCATGGCATGGGCCCTGATCCATGCACAAATCACTGATACGGTCCTCGATCAACTCTTTTCGAGTCACGTGGTATATTTGTGCAAGGATCTAGCGAGGTGGTCCAACGCTTGGAATGCGGAACCTAGAATCAAACGGACAACATGATTTGATTATAGACGGTAGAACGACGACTCCACAAAGGTGATTACTGTAATGGATAGGTCGTAGAACAATCTTGGAAGATACGCGAGATGATTTGGATTGCGGAACCTAGAATCAAAGGGACGATACGATTTAATTATAGGCGGTAGAACGACTACTCCACATAGGTGATTACTCTAATGGATACACCTCGAACAACTCGTTTCGAGACACGTAGCACGTTTGCCCAAGAATCTAGCGAGATGGTCCAAAGCTTGGATTGCGGAACTTAGAATCAAACGGACGACACGATTTGATTGTAGGCGGTAGAACGACGACTCCACCGAGGTAATTACTCTATTAGATAGGTCGGTAGAACCATCTACGACGAGACGCAAGATTGCTCACAACCCTTGCCAAGGCAAGTAAAAAGGCTCGAATCTCTCTTAACAAGAAGAATCGAAATTAATTAAACTTTATTGATCCAACATGTGTCCAAAACCCTGACAAAGCAAGCCCTTTTATAGGATAGAGGTTACTAAAACCCTAAGGAAGCCCTAAAAGAGCAGTCGGCCATCTTGGTGTCAAGATGGGCCGTTCCATTCTTCTACTACGCAGTTAATCTAACCCTAAGCAACATTAAGGCCTAAAGACCCTACTCGGCCCAATCACTTGGAGGCCCGCTTGACACTCCATGGGATTGGATCGTGGTGTAGATGATTTGCTTGTCTCCTTCTTGGCCTTCAATATCCCTATGGACTCTATGTTGGTCTTGGACCATTCGAACAAGGCCTTGGAGGGATTCTTTGAAGAGCTTGGCTCGTGCACGTGTGACTGGGCCCGGTGGAGCACGGACGGGGTCATGGCGTGGGCCCTTATCCATGCACAAATCACTGATACGGTCCTCGATCAACTCTTTTCGAGACACGTAGCATTTTTGCGGTAGGATCCAACGCTTTGATTGCGGAACCTAGAATCAAACGGAGAACACGATTCGATTATAGACGGTAGAACGACGACTCCACAGAGGTGATTACTCTAATGGATAGGTCGTAGACCAATCTTGGAAGAGACGTGAGATGATTTGGATTGCGGAACCTAGAATCAAACGGACGACACGATTTAATTATAGGCGGGAGAACGACTACTCCACATAGGTGATTACTCTAATGGATACACCTCGAACAACTCGTTTCGAGACACGTAGCACGTTTGCCCAAGAATCTAGCGAGATGGTCCAAAGCTTGGATTGCGGAACCTAGAATCAAAGGGACGACACGATTTGACTGTAGGCGGTAGAACGATGACTCCACCGAGGTAATTACTCTATTAGATAGGTCGGTAGAACCGTCTACGACGAGACGCAGGATTGCTCACAACCCTTTGCAAGGCAAGTAAAAAGGCTCGAATCTCTCTTAACAAGAAGAATCGAAATTAATCAAATTTTATTGATCCAACTTGTGTCCAAAACCATTACAATGCAAGCGCTTTTGTAGGTTTGTGGTTACTAAAACCCTAAAAAAACCCTAAAAGAGCAATCGGCCATCTTGGTGTCCAGATGGGCCGTTCCATTCTTCTCCAACGCTGTTAATCTAACCCTAAGCAACATTAAGGCCTAAGGACCCTACTCGGCCCAATCACTTGGAGGCCCGCTTGGCCCTCCATGGGATTGGATTGTGGTGTAGATGATTTGCTTGCCTCCTTCTTGGCCTTCAATATCCCTATGGACTTCATGTTGGACTTGGACCATTCGAACAAGGCTTTGGTGGGATTCTTTGAAGGGCTTGGCTCGTGCACGTGTGACTGGGCCCCCTGGAACTCGGACCGGGTCATGGCGAGGGCCCTGATCCATGCACAAATCACTGATACGGTCCTCGATGAACTCTTTTCGAAACACGTGGTATATTTCCGCAAGGATCTAGCGAGGTGGTCCAACGCTTGGAATGCGAAACCTAGAATCAAACGGACAACACGATTTAACAATAGACGGTAGAACGACGACTCCACAGAGGTGATTACGGTAATGGATAGGTCGTAGAACAATCTTGGAAGAGACGCGAGATGATTTGGATTGCGGAACCTAGAATCAAAGGGACGACACGATTTAATTATAGGCGGTAGAACGACTACTCCACATAGGTGATTACTCTAATGGATACACCTCGAACAACTCGTTTCGAGAAACGTAGCACGTTTGCCCAAGAATCTAGCGAGATGGTCCAAAGCTTGGATTGCGGAACCTAGAATCAAATGGACGACACGATTTGATTGTAGGCGGTAGAACGACGACTCCACCGAGGTAATTACTCTATTAGATAGGTCGGTAGAACCATCTACGACGAGACGCAAGATTGCTCACAACCCTTGCCAATGCAAGTAAAATGGCTCGAATCTCTCTTAACAAGAAGAATCGAAATTAATCAAACTTTATTGATCCAACTTGTGTCCAAAACCCTGACAAAGCAAGCCCTTTTATAGGCTAGAGGTTACTAAAACCCTAAGGAAACCCTAAACGAGCAGTCGGCCATCTTGGTGTCAAGATGCGCCGTTCCATTCTTCTACTACGCAGTTAATCTAACCCTAAGCAAAATTAAGGCCTAAAGACCCTACTCGGCGCAATCACTTGAAGGCCCGCTTGACACTTCATGGGATTGGACCGTGGTGTAGATGATTTGCTTGTCTCCTTCTTGGCCTTCAATATCCCTATGGACTTCATCTTGGTCTTGGACCATTCGAACAAGGCCTTGGAGGGATTCTTTGAAGAGCTTGGCTCGTGCACGTGTGACTGGGCCCAGTGGAGTTCGGACGGGGTCATGGCGTGGGCCCTTATCCATGCACATATCACTGATACGGTCCTCGATCAACTCTTTTCGAGACACGTAGCAGGTTTGCGGTAGGATCCAACGCTTGGATTGCGGAACCTAGAATCAAACGGACAACACGATTTGATTATAGACGGTAGAACGATGACTCCGCAGAGGACATTACTCTAATGGATAGGTCGTAGATCAATCTTGGAAGAGACGCGAGATGATTTGGATTGCGGAACCTAGAATCAAACGGACGACACGATTTAATTATAGGCGGCAGAACGACTACTCCACATAGGTGATTACTCTAATGGATACACCTCGAACAGCTCGTTTCGAGACACGTAGCACGTTTGCCCAAGAATCTAGCGAGACGGTCCAAAGCTTGGATTGCGGAACCTATAATCAAACGGACGACATGATTTGATTGTAGGCGGCAGAACGACGACTCTATACAGGTAATTACTCTATTAGATAGGTCTGTAGAACCATCTACGACGAGACGCAAGATTGCTCACAACCCTTTGCAAGGCAAGTTAAAAGGTTCGAATCTCTCTTAACAAGAAGAATCGAAATTAATCAAATTTTATTGATCCATCTTGTGTCCAAAACCATTACAAAGCAAGCGCTTTTGTAGGTTAGTGGTTACTAAAACCCTAAAGAAAACCTAAAAGAGCAATCGGCCATCTTGGTGTCAAGATGGGCCGTTCCATTCTTCTACTACGCAGTTAATATAACCCTAAGCAACATTAAGGCCTAAAGACCCTACTCGGCCCAATCACTTGGAGGCCTGCTTGACACTCCATGGGATTGGATCGTGGTGTCGATGATTTGCTTGCCGCCTTCTTGGCCTTCAATATCCCTATGGACTCCATGCTGGCCTTGGACCATTCGAACAAGGCTTTGGTGGGATTCTTTGAAGGGCTTGGCTCGTGCACGTGTGACTGGGCCTCCTGGAACTCGGACCGGGTCATGGCATGGTCCCTGATCCATGCACAAATCACTGATACGGTCCTCGATCAACTCTTTTCGAGTCACGTGGTATATTTGCGCAAGGATCTAGCGAGGTGGTCCAACGCTTGGAATGCGGAACCTAGAATCAAACGGACAACATGATTTGATTATAGACGGTAGAACGACGACTCCACAAAGGTGATTACGGTAATGGATAGGTCGTAGAACAATCTTGGAAGATACGCGAGATGATTTGGATTGCGGAATCTAGAATCAAAGGGACGATACGATTTAATTATAGGTGGTAGAACGACTACTCCACATAGGTGATTACTCTAATGGATACACCTCGAACAACTCGTTTCGAGACACGTAGCACGTTTGCCCGAGAATCTAGCGAGATGGTCCAAAGCTTGGATTGCGGAACCTAGAATCAAACGGACGACACGATTTGATTGTAGGCGGTAGAACGACGACTCCACCGAGGTAATTACTCTATTAGATAGGTCGGTAGAACCATCTACGACGAGACGCAAGATTGCTCACAACCCTTGCCAAGCCAAGTAAAAAGGCTCGAATCTCTCTTAACAAGAAGAATCGAAATTAATTAAACTTTATTGATCCAACTTGTGTCCAAAACCCTGACAAAGCAAGCCCTTTTATAGGATAGAGGTTACTAAAACCCTAAGGAAGCCCTAAAAGAGCAGTCGGCCATGTTGGTGTCAAGATGGGCCGTTCCATTCTTCTACTACGCAGTTAATCTAACCCTAAGCAACATTAAGGCCTAAAGACCCTACTCGGCCCAATCACTTGGAGGCCCGCTTGACACTCCATGGGATTGGATCGTGGTGTAGATGATTTGCTTGTCTCCTTCTTGGCCTTCAATATCCCTATGGACTCCATGTTAGTCTTGGACCATTCGAACAAGGCCTTGGAGGGATTCTTTGAAGAGCTTGGCTCGTGCACGTGTGACTGGGCCCGGTGGAGCACGGACGGGGTCATGGCGTGGGCCCTTATCCATGCACAAATCACTGATACGGTCCTCGATCAACTCTTTTCGAGACACGTAGCATTTTTGCGGTAGGATCCAATGCTTTGATTGCGGAACCTAGAATCAAACGGAGAACACGATTCGATTATAGACGGTAGAACGACGACTCCACAGAGGTGATTACTATAATGGATAGGTCGTAGAACAATCTTGGAAGAGACGTGAGATGATTTGGATTGCGGAACCTAGAATCAAACGGACGACACGATTTAATTATAGGCTGCAGAACGACTACTCCACATAGGTGATTACTCTAATGGATACACCTCGAACAGCTCGTTTCGAGACACGTAGCACGTTTGCCCTAGAATCTAGCGAGATGGTCCAAAGCTTGGATTGCGGAACCTAGAATCAAACGGACGACACGATTTGATTGTCGGCGGTAGAACGACGACTCCACAGAGGTAATTACTCAATTGGATAGGTCGGTAGAACCATATACGACGAGACGCAAGATTGCTCACAACCCTTGCCAAGGCAAGTAAAAAGGCTCGAATCTCTCTTAACAAGAAGAATCGAAATTAATCAAACTTTATTGATCCAACTTGTGTCCAAAACCCTGACAAAGCAAGCCCTTTTATAGGCTAGAGGTTACTAAAACCCTAAGCAAACCCTAAAAGAGCAGTCGGCCATCTTGGTGTCAAGATGGGCCGTTCCATTCTTCTACTACGTAGTTAATCTAACCCTAAGCAACATTAAGGCCTAAAGACCCTACTCGGCCCAATCACTTGGAGGCCCGCTTGACACTCCATGGGATTGGATCGTGGTGTAGATGATTTGCTTGTCTCCTTCTTGGCCTTCAATATCCCTATGGACTCCATGTTGGTCTTGGACCATTCGAACAAGGTCTTGGAGGGATTCTTTGAAGAGTTTGGCTCGTGCACGTGTGACTGGGCCCAGTGGAGCTCGGACGGGGTCATGGCGTGGGCCCTTATCCATGCACAAATCACTGATACGGTCCTCGATCAACTCTTTTCCAGACACGTAGCATGTTTGCGGTAGGATCCAACGCTTTAATTGCGAAACGTAGAATCAAACGGTCAACACGATTTGATTATAGACGGTAGAACGACGACTCCACAGAGGTGATTACTCAAATGGATAGGTCGAAGAACAATTTTGGAAGAGACGCGAGATGATTTGGATTGCGGAACCTAGAATCAAACGGAGGACACGATTTAATTATAGGCGGGAGAACGACTACTCCACATAGGTGATTACTCTAATGGATACACCTCGAACAACTCGTTTCGAGACACGTAGCACGTTTGCCCAAGAATCTAGCGAGATGGTCCAAAGCTTGGATTGCGGAACCTAGAATCAAAGGGACGACACGATTTGACTGTAGGCGGTTGTTTATCTCAAATTCATATCTTTTGATGATTACAAAACAATTGGATGTTTCTAATACTTTTTGTAAAGATCCTTTTCAGAAATAAACCAAACAGGTACGTAGAGTTAAAGCAGAAAAAGAAGATCAGAAAGGAATGAAGTATGCTGAGGATGATGTCGGACGCACAAAAGGAAAGTATCGGACGTCCGACATTCTTTGAGCATCTTCGGACGAGTAGAGAACTCAGACTCGGACGTCCGAAGAAGACAAGCCAGGAGTTACTCCATTACTAATTTGGTTCGGACGCTCAACACCTGTGTATCGGACGTCCGACAAATGTTGCTGATTTTCGGACACAACACTTTGGATGCATCGGCCGTCCGAAGGAATTGAAGAAGAAAAGACCAAGTATTCATCCTACCCTCGGACGCATGATCGGACGTCCTAAGAGACTCGAGAAAACTTCCAGAACTCAGTTATATCGTTCGGACGCATAAAAACCAAGCATCGGACGTCCGACAGCACCAACGGCTAGTTGACTCTTCAGCTGCCTTCTATCCGTTGACAGCATTAATTGAAGAATTCTCTGGTCTCCTATAAAAGGAACTAAGTCAACCACCTCAGGATAACTTTGTACATCAAGCCTACATCAGATTGTGAGTGATTCAAGTGCTAGAATACTCAAAAGAAACATTTGTATTCCTTGTATGTGCAATCTTCGTGTGGCTGTTTTTTCAAGTGTGACATAGCTTCTTCAATAGTGTAGCAAAGAGAGGGTTTGCGACTGTGTGTAAAACTTCCTTGCTTGACCAAGTGTGTTTTGGGGCAAGAAGGAAGTGATCCCTTCCTTGTACACATAAGATTGGTTGCAAGTCTATTCAGCTTGAAGTAACTTGGTATATAATAGAGGGTGTCAAACATCAGTTGTGTTTGAAGCCTGGTTTGGTTCTTTACTCTCATTTACTGCTTTTCTATATAAACTGCTTTTCTCCTCATCTCACTAATACCTGTGCTACTATATTATCTTGTTCATTGAGAAGCATCTTGAAAAAGAAGGGCTGTCTGTCAAAAAAGGTTGAATATATTCTAGCAGGTTTTTGAAAGCCTAATTCACCCCCCCTCTTAGGTTGTCCTCGATCCTAACAATTGGTATCAGAGCTTGGTCTCCTAGAGATTAAGCTCAAGCGGCTTGGAGTAAGATGACAACCAGTCATGCTATGTTTGTTGAGGGGCAATCTGTTACTAGGCCTCCCATGTTTACTGGTTCCAATTATGTTAGCTGGAAAGAAAGAATGATTATCTTCTTGCAATCCATTGATATTGAGCTATGGTTTATTGTGAATGAAGGACCGCATGATGCTAACTTTCTTGATGCAGAAACAGGTTTGTTGCGGCCAAAAACGAGAGCTGAGATGAATGCTCAAGACAGAACCAATCTCACATTGAATGCCAAAGCCATGAATGTTCTTTATAGTGCCTTAGACTCAAATGAGTCAATTAGAGTAAAAGGGTGTAAATCTGCCAAAGAAATGTGGGATAAGTTAAGAGAAATTCATGAGGGCAGTGACAACGTAAGAGAACAGAAAAAGTCCATTCTGGTCACCAAATATGAATCTTTTAAGATGGAGCCTCATGAGAACATCGACAAAATGTATTGTAGATTCAATGATCTGATCAAGGATTTAGAGGTACTCGAGAAGGAATACTCTCTAGGTGAAAAGAACAGAAAAATTCTGAATGCTCTATCAAAGGATTGGGAAAGCAAAGTAACTGCTATAGAGGAAGCTAAGGATTTAAATTCCTTATCCATTGAATCTCTGATTAACTCTCTAACTTCCTATGAACTGAAGCTTAAATCTAAGTTGCAGGAAGAAGAAGACACAAAAGGAAGGAAGAGTATTGCTCTGAAAACTTCACAAGATGAAGATGAAACAGCCTCACTGGATGAAAATGACTTGGAAGGTGATGATAGTGACATTGCACTCATCACAAGAGGCTTCAAAAGATTTCTTAATAAGAGAAGATTCAGGAAAGGCGGATCCAGCAATTCCTTCCAGAATCAGACTAATGACTTCAGGAATAGAGGGAAACTAGAGTTCAACAAGAAGCAGAATGATAAATGCTTTGAATGTGGCCAACCTGGACACTATGCAAATGAGTGTCCAATGAAGAAAAAGAAGGAAAACAAGATTGAACGAAAACCAAAGTTCAACAATTTTCAGATTACCTGGAATGATTGCAACTCAGAAGGCGAAGTTGAAGAAGAAGAGGAATCTGCTCAAGTAGCTTTCATGGCCATTGGAGATGAAGAGGTAACACAATGCAACTCTCAAATCAATAGTGATAGTGAATCTGATGATGATGTCAATTCTTTTCTAGAAAAAATGCATGACAGCTTGAAAGAATCCTATGCTAAAAACAAAGAACTGAAGCAAAAAATCAGCTTTTTAATACAAGACAATGCAAATCTTTTTCGACAAAACAAATGCCTTAAGCATGAAAATGATAACCTGAAAAGGACTGAAACTGATGCGATTGCTGAACTTTACAAAAAGAAAAATTACTGTGACTTACTCAACAGTGAGCAATGCAGCCTGAGAAAAAGGATGGATGATTTATGTAAATTGTTACATCATGTGAAACAGAATCATCTTCAAAAAATTGACACTGTACCTTATGTTAATACTCATCGAATAAGACTGAACCAAAATACAAATGAGTTTGCTATCCACAGAAGAAGGCAAGTTAGATTCATCAAACCTGTTCATTTGATTAATCCTATGTCAATGTGCAACTTTTGTTATCAATCTGGCCACATGTACAGCAACTGTCATGTTAAGAAAAATATGAGGAATGGGATGAGATGCATGTGGATAGTCAAACATAAGACTAACTCTCAAGGACCCAACATGTAAAGGGTACCAAGTATTATCTTGTGGGTTTGTGTGTAGGTGAACCAGGATTACAGTGCTAAAGGATCAAAATGGTTCATTGATAGTGGATGTTCAAGACATATGACTGGTGATGCGTCACAATTTATTAAACTCAAGCAAAAAGCAAGTGGAAAGGTAACTTTTGGAGATGATAACAAAGCCAAAACTGTTGGCATTGGCGATGTTGGTAAGAATGATCAAACTTTTATTCACAATGTTCTTCTTGTTGATAATTTGAGCTACAATCTGTTAAGTGTTAGCCAATTGTGTGATAGGAATCTGTTTGTATTATTCAAAAAGCTTGAATGTCTTATATTTGACTCAAAGTTCAACATTATTTTCAAAGGAAAAAGAGTTAATGATGTCTACGTTGTGTATCTTGAAAATTTTGATTCCTCATATCTCAAATGTCTCAAAGTAGCAAATGAGGACTCATGGTTATGGCATAGAAGGTTGTGTCATTTCAATATGGACTTGCTGAAAGAAATTTCTAAAAAGGAACTTGTTAGAGGTCTTCCAAAAATCAGATTTGAAAAAGACAGAATCTGTGATGCATGTCAATTTGGAAAACAAGTCAAGGTCTCTTTTAAACCTAAGAAATGTGTTTCCACTTCAAAACCACTTGAACTTCTGCACCTTGATCTATTTGGCCCTACACAGACTGCAAGCCTTGGTGGTAAGAGATATTGTTTTGTGATTGTTGATGACTTCTCTCGATACACTTGGGTAATATTCCTTGCTCATAAAGATGATGCCTTTAAGAATTTTACCTCATTATTTGCTAAAGTACAAAATCTGCTTGGCTTGAAAATTGTTAGAATTAGAAGTGATAATGGGACAGAATTTAAGTTCTGTGGTTTTCCAGAATTCTGTGATCACAATGGTATTACCCATGAATTCTCTATTGCTAGAGTTCCTCAACAGAATGGAGTTGTAGAAAGAAAAAATAGAACTCTCCAAGAGGCTGCTAGAACCATGCTTAGTGAATGCAATTTACCAAAATATTTTTGGGCTGAAGCCATAAACACAGCTTGTTATACCATGAATAGAATTCTTCTAAGACCAATTTTGAACAAAACTTCCTATGAGCTCATGTATGATAAAAAGCCAGTAGTCAGCTACTTCAAAGTATTTGGTTGTAAGTGTTTCATTTTGAATATCAAGGAACATCTTGGAAAGTTTGACAAGAAATCTGATGAAGGAATTTTCTTGGGATATTGTGAAAACAAAAGAGGTTTCAGAGTTTATAATCGTAGAACATTGATTATAGAGGAGGCTATACATATTACTTTTGATGAATCTAATGGTGACATTTCTATGAGTTGTGGTGATGATGATGACACAGGTGTTCAAGAAGGACTAAAGAAACTAGCAATCAATGACCATGACTCTGCTTCACCAGAAACTGATTCAAAGGATAATGATGCTCAGATCAGTCCAGCTGAAGAAGTGAATAATAGAGATACCACTACTCCTAATGATCTTCCAAGAGCCTGGAAATTTGTTCATAATCATCCCAGGGAGCTCATAATTGGTGATCCTTCTGAAAAGGTCAGGACTCGTTCCTCTAGACACCTGGTAGATAATCTTGCTTTTGTATCACATATTGAACCAAAAAATGTTGTTGATGCTTTGAATGATGAGCACTGGATTTTAGCTATGGAAGAAGAGTTAATCCAATTTGAAAGAAACAAAGTCTGGACTCTGGTTGCCAGACCACAAGGCCATCCTATCATTGGCACAAAATGGGTGTTTAGAAACAAATTGAATGATAAAGGGGAGATTGTTAGAAACAAGGCTAGACTGGTGGCTAAAGGATATACTCAAGAAGAGGGAATAGACTTTGATGAGTCTTTTGCACCAGTAGCCAGGCTGGAATCCATAAGAATGTTTTTAGCATTTGCATGTTTCAAGAATTTTAAATTATTTCAAATGGATGTTAAGAGTGCTTTCTTAAATGGATTTATAGATCAAGAAGTCTATGTTGACCAACCACCTGGCTTTGAAAATGTATCTTATCCAAATCACGTGTTTAAACTCTCAAAAGCTTTATATGGATTAAAGCAAGCTCCTAGAGCATGGTATGAACGTCTGAGTGGATTTCTGATTGAAAATGGTTTTAAAAGAGGCATTGTAGACACTACACTTTTTACAAAACAAAGCTCACAAGATCTTTTAATAGTGCAAATATATGTGGATGATATCATATTTGGTGCTACTAATGAAAATTTGTGCAAGGATTTTTCCATCATCATGCAAAAAGAATTTGAAATGAGCATGATGGGAGAACTGAATTTCTTCCTTGGACTCCAAGTGATTCAAACCCATGATGGAACATTTATAAATCAAACAAAATACACCATGGAGTTGCTGAAAAGATTCAAAATGGAGGATTCAAAGCCTGTTGGGACACCTATGTGCACCTCTACCAAACTAGACAAAGATGAGGAAGGTATTAAAGTTGAGGAGAAGAAGTACAGAGGTATGATTGGAAGTTTACTTTATTTAACTGCTAGTAGGCCTGACATCATGTTTGCTGTGTGTTTATGTGCTCGATTTCAATCCTGTCCAAAGGAATCACACTTGAATGCAGTAAAAAGAATCTTGAGATATCTTAAAGGAACCTTAAATTTTGGCTTGTGGTATTCAAAATGTTATGAACTTCCTTTGTGTGGATTTTCTGATGCTGATTTTGGAGGTTGTAAAATAGATAGAAAAAGTACTACTGGTATATGCAACTTTCTTGGAAATTGCTTGGTCTCTTGGTTTAGTAAAAAACAAAATGCTATCTCACTGTCCACTACTGAAGCTGAGTATGTTGCTGCTGGTGCTTGTTGTGCTCAATTGTTGTGGATGAAAAACACACTAAATGATTTCGGTTTAGTGTATGAATGTGTACCCATGTACTGTGACAACACCAGTGCAATTAATCTAACAAAAAATCCCATTCAACACTCTAGGACTAAGCACATTGATATTAAGCATCATTTCATTCGCGATCTTGTCTCAAAGGGGATAATCCGTGTTGAGTTTGTTTGTTCTAAAGAACAGATCGCTGATATACTCACAAAAGCTCTTCCGCTAGATCAATTTGTGTTTTTGAGGACTAAATTGGGTGTTACAGAAAAAAAGTTCTGAGTCTTATTTCCAGACAATCCTTATCGGACGTCCGATGAATTGGAACGGACGTCCGACAGTGTTCTTCATCCAAGGTCCAGAAAATCCCTGGCTCGGACGGTCGTGTCGGACGCATCACTTCGTTCGGACGTCCGACACTCAAAAAAATGAGTCCTATAAGACAGTTATCCACTCTTCTCAATTCATTTTCCTTCATAACTCTCGGACGCGACCTTTCAGTTTCTCTAAAATTTGAAATTCAAATTCCTCTCTCCTCAAACCAAGTTTCAAAAAATTAACTCAACCAACTCCATTACACTTCTCCTGCTCATTAATCATTCATAAAAGGCACTCCTAACACCCAACTACCCCAACATTCCTAATTTACATACGAAACCCTAAAATCATATAACCCTCTCCTTGCGGCTTCTCAGTATTCATCAGTTGGTTCCTACTGCACTCTTTCTTTGTACACCACACTTCTTATCCAAAAATATATCCACATTGCATCATGGTTAGAATGAGAGGAGGATCTTCTAGTGTCGGACGATCCTTTAGGCTTAGGGATGAAGATATTGAAATTTTAGAACCACCTCCTGTGGCACCCAAAAAGAAGACTATAACCCGTAGTGGTAAGGTGAAGCAGACTGCCCAAAGGAAACTGGATATCCAAACTGCTGAATCATCTGATGAACAGTTGGATGGGCAGAACTCTGAAGAGAACATTGTTGGTAGAAATGAGGAACCAGAACAGGCTGACCAGGGAGATAAAACTGTCACAAGATTCTCTGCTAAAAGAAAGAGGTCCGTTAAGAGGAAGAACACTCCTCAATCCAAGAAAAAACAGTCTGCTGATCCCACTGATGATCAGCAGAATGAAGAGAACACTACTGGGAATAAGAAGACTCCTGAACCTTCCACCAGGAAGTCTCCAAGGACTAGATCTGTGGCTCAAAATGTGGAAGCATCTGCCACACAAACTTCAAGCAAGAAACGCTCTGAAAGGGATCCTGTGTCTCAACCAGTTGAAGAACCCACTCCTCTTCCGAAATTCATTGATGATGAAGCCAGAGACAGATTTGAGTTGGTCTCTCAAAAAGGTTTTATCACCCAAAGACTTATCATTCCCTATGAATTCCGTAAACTTGATCTTGAATCTGTTGTCAAATTGTTTGAGTTCCAGAAATGGACCCATATTCTGACCATTCCTAATGTCTTTTACCCTGACATGCTATATCAATTCTTTGCTAATCTTAGAAAGGGTAAATCACACACTGAACTCATCTCTAGGGTCAATTCTGTGGACATCATGTTAACTCCTGACATTGTGAACTCCATTTTGAAAACCAACATTGAACCCAGTTTCAAAGGAAAAATTGCAAACTTCTTTTCATATGAGGAATTTCCTTCTGCCTATCATCACTTTTACAATGCTAAACTCATGACTTATTTTCAATCCAAATTCAACACCCCTGCTGAGGCAAGATTGGATGATCTCAGTCCTCAGAATCTGATCATCTTCACTATCATCTCGAATCTGTTGGTGCCAACTGATGGCCACAGAACAGATGCAAATAAAATGGAACTATATCTTTTCTACTGCTTTGTTGAAAAAATCCGCATTGACTTTGGATTTGTAATGTGCAAATTCCTGCTCAAAATCAGCACTGACAGTCGTAGGAAGCTTTCCTATGGCAGATTTCTGACCCCCATTTTTGCTCATTTTGACATACCCTTTTCTGGCAAATCTCCAAAAGAAAGTGCTTCTTCAGTTTTCTCCAAAGCTTATTTTGAAAGAAAGAATCTAAAATTTTTTGAGGGTCATTGGTGCTACAAGGAAACTGTGGCCGAGTCTAGAAGAAAAAATTTGCATGAAACCCCTGTCACTCCTAGAACTCCCCATGATCAGTCAGGATATGTGTCTCCTTTCACCATTCATCCCAGAAAGTCTGCCAGTAAGTCCTTCCCTTCCAATTCTGAGGTCATCTCCCTGCTTGAAGACCTCAAACAGCATGTTCTGCTTCTTGAAGATGGTCTCATGATGACCATGACCTCTGCCCAACAATCCTCCTTTCTTGAAAAAAGGAATCTTCTTGTGCCCCCTATACCTGAAACAAATGAAGCTGCTCATCAGAAAGAACCAAGATCTGAGCCCACAAGGCCAACCACTGGTGATGAGACTACTCCAGCTTCTAGTTCTCAGCCCAAGGACAAAGGCAAGGCTCCAATTACTGAGGAAGAAGTTGAAGATGATGATGAAGAAACTGAGGAAGAGGAGGACCCTGAACAGTATCGTCTGACCAGGAGGAGGCCTGGATCATCTAAAATCACTATCTAGGCACTTCTAGGTCACTGCACCAAAATCTAGGACTATAGTTTATCTTTTGTTTTAAGTGCTGGACACCTGGTCTGTAAAACTGGATAGTTTCTTTACTGTTTATGAATGCTTTAACTAAGTATTGTGTTATGAATGTTTTTATGTGTGCTGGTTGAATGAATGTTTCTGATTGACATCTGCTCGATGATTAACTCCAAACTGTGATGAATATTTATACTGATTTGCTGGTTGTGATGACAAAAAGGGGGAGAATTGGAATTGGATTTGGTTTATAACTGATGGTATAGAACATCTAGTTAGGGGGAGTCAGTTTTAGGGGGAGTAATATATTACTCATGCACTTCGTCAGGGGGAGCTGCCATATTTTGTGTTGTATCCAATTGTTTTGTCATCATCAAAAAGGGGGAGATTGTTTATCTCAAATTCATATCTTTTGATGATTACAAAACAATTGGATGTTTCTAATACTTTTTGTAAAGATCCTTTTCAGAAATAAACCAAACAGGTACGTAGAGTTAAAGCAGAAAAAGAAGATCAGAAAGGAATGAAGTATGCTGAGGATGATGTCGGACGCACAAAAGGAAAGTATCGGACGTCCGACATTCTTTGAGCATCTTCGGACGAGTAGAGAACTCAGACTCGGACGTCCGAAGAAGACAAGCCAGGAGTTACTCCATTACTAATTTGGTTCGGACGCTCAACACCTGTGTATCGGACGTCCGACAAATGTTGCTGATTTTCGGACACAACACTTTGGATGCATCGGCCGTCCGAAGGAATTGAAGAAGAAAAGACCAAGTATTCATCCTACCCTCGGACGCATGATCGGACGTCCTAAGAGACTCGAGAAAACTTCCAGAACTCAGTTATATCGTTCGGACGCATAAAAACCAAGCATCGGACGTCCGACAGCACCAACGGCTAGTTGACTCTTCAGCTGCCTTCTATCCGTTGACAGCATTAATTGAAGAATTCTCTGGTCTCCTATAAAAGGAACTAAGTCAACCACCTCAGGATAACTTTGTACATCAAGCCTACATCAGATTGTGAGTGATTCAAGTGCTAGAATACTCAAAAGAAACATTTGTATTCCTTGTATGTGCAATCTTCGTGTGGCTGTTTTTTCAAGTGTGACATAGCTTCTTCAATAGTGTAGCAAAGAGAGGGTTTGCGACTGTGTGTAAAACTTCCTTGCTTGACCAAGTGTGTTTTGGGGCAAGAAGGAAGTGATCCCTTCCTTGTACACATAAGATTGGTTGCAAGTCTATTCAGCTTGAAGTAACTTGGTATATAATAGAGGGTGTCAAACATCAGTTGTGTTTGAAGCCTGGTTTGGTTCTTTACTCTCATTTACTGCTTTTCTATATAAACTGCTTTTCTCCTCATCTCACTAATACCTGTGCTACTATATTATCTTGTTCATTGAGAAGCATCTTGAAAAAGAAGGGCTGTCTGTCAAAAAAGGTTGAATATATTCTAGCAGGTTTTTGAAAGCCTAATTCACCCCCCCCTCTTAGGTTGTCCTCGATCCTAACAGGACTCCATGTTGGTCTTGGACCATTCGAACAAGGCCTTGGAGGGATTCTTTGAAGAGCTTGGCTCGTGCACGTGTGACTTGGCCCGATGGAGCACGGACGGGGTCATGGCGTGGGCCCTTATCCATGCACAAATCACTGATACGGTTCTCGATCAACTCTTTTCCAGACACGTAGCATTTTTGCGGTAGGATCCAACGCTTTGATTGCGGAACCTAGAATCAAACGGAGAACACGATTTGATTATAGACGGAAGAACGACGACTCCACAGAGGTGATTACTCTAATGGATAGGTCGTAGAACAATCTTGGAAGAGACGTGAGATGATTTGGATTGCGGAACCTAGAATCAAACGGACGACACGATTTAATTAAAGGCGGTAGAACGACTACTCCACATAGGTGATTACTCTAACGGATACACCTCGAACAGCTCGTTTCGAGACACGTAGCACGTTTGTCCAAGAATCTAGCGAGATGGTCCAAAGCTTGGATTGCGGAACCTAAAATCAAACGGACGACATGATTTGATTGTAGGCGGTAGAACGACGACTCCATAGAGGTAATTACTCTATTAGATAGGTCTGTAGAACCATCTACGACGAGACGCAAGATTGCTCACAACCCTTTGCAAGGCAAGTTAAAAGGCTCGGATCTCTCTTAACAAGAAGAATCGAAATTAATCAAATTTTATTGATCCAACTTGTGTCCAAAACCATTACAAAGCAAGCGCTTTTGTAGGTTAGTGGTTACTAAAACCCTAAAGAAACCCTAAAAGAGCAATCGGCCGTCTTGGTGTCAAGATGGGCCGTTCCATTCTTCTACTACGCTGTTAATCTAACCCTAAGCAACATTAAGGCCTAAGGACCCTACTCGGCCCAATCACCTGGAGGACCGCTTGACACTCCATGGGATTGGATTGTGGTGTAGATGATTTGCTTGCCTCCTTCTTGGCCTTCAATATCCCTATGGACTCCATGTTGGACTTGGACCATTCGAACAAGGCTTTGGTGGGATTCTTTGAAGGGCTTGGCTCGTGCACGTGTGACTGGGCCCCCTAGAACTCGGACCGGGTCATGGCGAGGGCCCTGATCCATGCACAAATCACGGATACGGTCCTCGACCAACTCTTTTCGAGACACGTGGTATATTTGCGCAAGGATCTAGCGAGGTGGTCCAACGCTTGGAATGCGGAACCTTGAATCAAACGGACAACACGATTTGATTATAGACGGTAGAACGACGACTCCACAGAGGTGATTACTGTAATGGATAGGTCGTAGAACAATCTTGGAAGAGACGCGAGATGATTTGGATTGCGGAACCTAGAATCAAAGGGACGACACGATTTAATTATAGGCGGTAGAACGACTACTCCACATAGGTGATTACTCTAATGGATACACCTCGAACAACTCGATTCGAGACACGTAGCACGTTTGCCCAAGAATCTAGCGACATGGTCAAAAGCTTGGATTGCGGAACCTAGAATCAAACGGACGACACGATTTGATTGTAGGCGGCAGAACGACGACTCCACCGAGGTAATTACTCTATTAGATAGGTCGGTAGAACCATCTACGACGAGACGCAAGATTGCTCACAACCCTTGCCAAGGCAAGTAAAAAGGCTCGAATCTCTCTTAACAAGAAGAATCGAAATTAATCAAACTTTATTGATCCAAGTTGTGTCCAAAACCCTGACAAAGCAAGCCCTTTTATAGGCTAGAGGTTACAAAAACCCTAAGGAAGCCCTAAAAGAGCAGTCGGCCATCTTGGTGTCAAGATGGGCCGTTCCATTCTTCTACTACGCAGTTAATCTAACCCTAAGCAACATTAAGGCCAAAAGACCCTACTCGGCCCAATCACTTGGAGGCCCGCTTCACACTCCATGGGATTGGATCGTGGTGTAGATGATTTGCTTGTCTCCTTCTTGGCCTTCAATATCCCTATGGACTTCATGTTGGTCTAGGACCATTCGAACAAGGCCTTGGAGGGATTCTTTGAAGAGCTTGGCTCGTGCACGTGTGACTGGGCCCAGTGGAGCTCGGACGGGGTCTTGGTGTGGGCCCTTATCCATGCACAAATCACTGATACGGTCCTCGATCTACTCTTTTCGAGACACGTAGCAGGTTTGCGGTAGGATCCATCGATTGGATTGCGGAACCTAGAATCAAACGGACAACACGATTTGATTATAGACGGTAGAACGATGACTCCACAGAGGTGATTACTCTAATGGATAGGTCGTAGATCAATCTTGGAAGAGACGCGAGATGATTTGGATTGCGGAACCTAGAATCAAACGGACAACACGATTTAATTATAGGCGGTAGAACGACTACTCCACATAGGTGATTACTCTAATGGATACACCTCGAACAGCTCGTTTCGAGACACGTAGCACGTTTGCCCTAGAATCTAGCGAGATGGTCCAAAGCTTGGATTGCGGAACCTAGAATCAAACGGGCGACATGATTTGATTGTAGGCGGTAGAACGACGACTCCACGGAGGTAATTACTCTATTAGATAGGTCTGTAGAACCATCTACGACGAGACGCAAGATTGCTCACAACCCTTTGCATGGCAAGTAAAAAGGCTCGAATCTCTCTTAACAAGAAGAATCGAAATTAATCAAATTTTATTGTTCCAACTTGTGTCCAAAACCATTACAAAGCAAGCGCTTTTGTAGGTTAGTGGTTACTATAACCCTAAAGAAACCCTAAAAGAGCCATCGGCCATATTGGTGTCAAGATGGGCCGTTCCATTCTTCTACTACGCTGTTAATCTGACCCTAGGCAACATTAAGGCCTAAGGACCCTACTCTGCCCAATCACTTGGAGGCCCGCTTGACACTCCATGGGATTGGATTGTGGTGTAGATGATTTGCTTGCCTCCTTCTTGGCCATCAATATCCCTATGGACTCCATGCTGGCCTTGGACCATTCGAACAAGGCTTTGGTGGGATTCTTTGAAGGGCTTGGCTCGTGCACGTGTGACTGGGCCCCCTGGAACTCGGACCGGGTCATGGCATGGGCCCTGATCCATGCACAAATCACTGATACGGTCCTCGATCAACTCTTTTCGAGACACGTGGTATATTTGCGCAAGGATCTAGCGAGGTGGTCCAACGCTTGGAATGCGGAACCTAGAATCAAACGGACAACACGATTTGATTATAGACGGTAGAACGATGACTCCACAGAGGTGATTACTCTAATGGATAGGTCGTAGATCAATCTTGGAAGAGACGCGAGATGATTTGGATTGCGGAACCTAGAATCAAACGGACAACACGATTTAATTATTGGCGGTAGAACGACTACTCCACATAGGTGATTACTCTAATGGATACACCTCGAACAGCTCGTTTCGAGACACGTAGCACGTTTGCCCTAGAATCTAGCGAGATGGTCCAAAGCTTGGATTGCGGAACCTAGAATCAAACGGACGACACGATTTGATTGTCGGCGGTAGAACGACGACTCCACAGAGGTAATTACTCAATTGGATAGGTCGGTAGAACCATATACGACGAGACGCAAGATTGCTCACAACCCTTGCCAAGGCAAGTAAAAAGGCTCGAATCTCTCTTAACAAGAAGAATCGAAATTAATCAAACTTTATTGATCCAACTTGTGTCCAAAACCCTGACAAAGCAAGCCCTTTTATAGGCTAGAGGTTACTAAAACCCTAAGCAAACCCTAAAAGAGCAGTCGGCCATCTTGGTGTCAAGATGGGCCGTTCCATTCTTCTACTACGTAGTTAATCTAACCCTAAGCAACATTAAGGCCTAAAGACCCTACTCGGCCCAATCACTTGGAGGCCCGCTTGACACTCCATGGGATTGGATCGTGGTGTAGATGATTTGCTTGTCTCCTTCTTGGCCTTCAATATCCCTATGGACTCCATGTTGGTCTTGGACCATTCGAACAAGGTCTTGGAGGGATTCTTTGAAGAGCTTGGCTCGTGCACGTGTGACTGGGCCCAGTGGAGCTCGGACGGGGTCATGGCGTGGGCCCTTATCCATGCACAAATCACTGATACGGTCCTCGATCAACTCTTTTCCAGACACGTAGCATGTTTGCGGTAGGATCCAACGCTTTAATTGCGAAACGTAGAATCAAACGGTCAACACGATTTGATTATAGACGGTAGAACGACGACTCCACAGAGGTGATTACTCAAATGGATAGGTCGAAGAACAATTTTGGAAGAGACGCGAGATGATTTGGATTGCGGAACCTAGAATCAAACGGACGACACGATTTAATTATAGGCGGGAGAACGACTACTCCACATAGGTGATTACTCTAATGGATACACCTCGAACAACTCGTTTCGAGACACGTAGCACGTTTGCCCAAGAATCTAGCGAGATGGTCCAAAGCTTGGATTGCGGAACCTAGAATCAAAGGGACGACACGATTTGACTGTAGGCGGTAGAACGATGACTCCACCGAGGTAATTACTCTATTAGATAGGTCGGTAGAACCGTCTACGACGAGACGCAGGATTGCTCACAACCCTTTGCAAGGCAAGTAAAAAGGCTCGAATCTCTCTTAACAAGAAGAATCGAAATTAATCAAATTTTATTGATCCAACTTGTGTCCAAAACCATTACAAAGCAAGCGCTTTTGTAGGTTTGTGGTTACTAAAACCCTAAAGAAACCCTAAAAGAGCAATCGGCCATCTTGGTGTCCAGATGGGCCGTTCCATTCTTCTACAACGCTGTTAATCTAACCCTAAGCAATATTAAGGCCTAAGGACCCTACTCGGCCCAATCACTTGGAGGCCCGCTTGGCCCTCCATGGGATTGGATTGTGGTGTAGATGATTTGCTTGCCTCCTTCTTGGCCTTCAATATCCCTATGGACTCCATGTTGGACTTGGACCATTCGAACAAGGCTTTGGTGGGATTCTTTGAAGGGCTTGGCTCGTGCACGTGTGACTGGGCCCCCTAGAACTCGGACCGGGTCATGGCGAGGGCCCTGATCCATGCACAAATCACGGATACGGTCCTCGATCAACTCTTTTCGAGACACGTGGTATATTTGCGCAAGGATCTAGCGAGGTGGTCCAACGCTTGGAATGCGGAACCTTGAATCAAACGGACAACACGATTTGATTATAGACGGTAGAACGACGACTCCACAGAGGTGATTACTGTAATGAATAGGTCGTAGAACAATCTTGGAAGAGACGCGAGATGATTTGGATTGCGGAACCTAGAATCAAAGGGACAACACGATTTAATTATAGGCGGTAGAACGACTACTCCACATAGGTGATTACTCTAATGGATACACCTCGAACAACTCGATTCGAGACACGTAGCACGTTTGCCCAAGAATCTAGCGAGATGGTCAAAAGCTTGGATTGCGGAACCTAGAATCAAACGGACGACACGATTTGATTGTAGGCGGCAGAACGACGACTCCACCGAGGTAATTACTCTATTAGATAGGTCGGTAGAACCATCTACGACGAGACGCAAGATTGCTCCCAACCCTTGCCAAGGCAAGTAAAAAGGCTCGAATCTCTCTTAACAAGAAGAATCGAAATTAATCAAACTTTATTGATCCAAGTTGTGTCCAAAACCCTGACAAAGCAAGCCCTTTTATAGGCTAGAGGTTACAAAAACCCTAAGGAAGCCCTAAAAGAGCAGTCGGCCATCTTGGTGTCAAGATGGGCCGTTCCATTCTTCTACTACGCAGTTAATCTAACCCTAAGCAACATTAAGGCCAAAAGACCCTACTCGGCCCAATCACTTGGAGGCCCGCTTCACACTCCATGGGATTGGATCGTGGTGTAGATGATTTGCTTGTCTCCTTCTTGGCCTTCAATATCCCTATGGACTTCATGTTGGTCTTGGACCATTCGAACAAGGCCTTGGAGGGATTCTTTGAAGAGCTTGGCTCGTGCACGTGTGACTGGGCCCAATGGAGTTCGGACAGGGTCATGGCGTGGGCCCTGATCCATGCACAAATCACTGATACGGTCCTCGATCTACTCTTTTCGAGACACGTAGCAGGTTTGCGGTAGGATCCAACGATTGGATTGCGGAACCTAGAATCAAATGGACGACACGATTTGATTGTAGGCGGTAGAACGACGACTCCCCCGAGATAATTACTCTATTAGATAGGTCGGTAGAACCATCTACGACGAGACGCAAGATTGCTCACAACCCTTGCCAAGGCAAGTAAAAAGGCTCGAATCTCTCTTAACAAGGAGAATCGAAATTAATAAAACTTTATTGATCCAACTTGTGTCCAAAACCCTGACAAAGCAAGCCCTTTTATAGGATAGAGGTTACTAAAACCCTAAGGAAGCCCTAAAAGAGCAGTCGGCCATCTTGGTGTCAAGATGGGCCGTTCCATTCTTCTACTACGCAGTTAATCTAACCCTAAGCAACATTAAGGCCTAAAGACCCTACTCGGCCCAATCACTTGGAGGCCCGCTTGACACTCCATGGGATTGGATCGTGGTGTAGATGATTTGCTTGTCTCCTTCTTGGCCTTCAATATCCCTATGGACTCCATGTTGGTCTTGGACCATTCGAACAAGGCCTTGGAGGGATTCTTTGAAGAGCTTGGCTCGTGCACGTGTGACTGGGCCCGGTGGAGCACGGACGGGGTCATGGCGTGGGCCCTTATCCATGCACAAATCACTGATACGGTCCTCGATCAACTCTTTTCCAGACACGTAGCATTTTTGCGGTAGGATCCAACGCTTTGATTGCGGAACCTAGAATCAAACGGAGAACACGATTTGATTATAAACGGTAGAACGACGACTCCACAGAGGTGATTACTCTAATGGATAGGTCGTAGAACAATCTTGGAAGAGACGTGAGATGATTTGGATTGCGGAACCTAGAATCAAACGGACGACACAATTTAATTAAAGGCGGTAGAACGACTACTCCACATAGGTGATTACTCTAACGGATACACCTCGAACAGCTCGTTTCGAGACACGTAGCACGTTTGTCCAAGAATCTAGCGAGATGGTCCAAAGCTTGGATTGCGGAACCTAGAATCAAACGGACGACATGATTTGATTGTAGGCGGTAGAACGACGACTCCATAGAGGTAATTACTCTATTAGATAGGTCTGTAGAACCATCTACGACGAGACGCAAGATTGCTCACAACCCTTTGCAAGGCAAGTTAAAAGGCTCGGATCTCTCTTAACAAGAAGAATCGAAATTAATCAAATTTTATTGATCCAACTTGTGTCCAAAACCATTACAAAGCAAGCGCTTTTGTAGGTTAGTGGTTACTAAAACCCTAAAGAAACCCTAAAAGAGCAATCGGCCGTCTTGGTGTCAAGATGGGCCGTTCCATTCTTCTACTACGCTGTTAATCTAACCCTAAGCAACATTAAGGCCTAAGGACCCTACTCGGCCCAATCACCTGGAGGACCGCTTGACACTCCATGGGATTGGATTGTGGTGTAGATGATTTGCTTGCCTCCTTCTTGGCCTTCAATATCCCTATGGACTCCATGTTGGACTTGGACCATTCGAACAAGGCTTTGGTGGGATTCTTTGAAGGGCTTGGCTCGTGCACGTGTGACTGGGCCCCCTAGAACTCGGACCGGGTCATGGCGAGGGCCCTGATCCATGCACAAATCACGGATACGGTCCTCGATCAACTCTTTTCGAGACACGCGGTATATTTGCGCAAGGAACTAGCGAGGTGGTCCAACGCTTGGAATGCGGAACCTTGAATCAAACGGACAACACGATTTGATTATAGACGGTAGAACGACGACTCCACAGAGGTGATTACTGTAATGGATAGGTCGTAGAACAATCTTGGAAGAGACGCGAGATGATTTGGATTGCGGAACCTAGAATCAAAGGGACGACACGATTTAATTATAGGCGGTAGAACGACTACTCCACATAGGTGATTACTCTAATGGATACACCTCGAACAACTCGATTCGAGACACGTAGCACGTTTGCCCAAGAATATAGCGACATGGTCAAAAGCTTGGATTGCGGAACCTAGAATCAAACGGACGACACGATTTGATTGTAGGCGGCAGAACGACGACTCCACCGAGGTAATTACTCTATTAGATAGGTCGGTAGAACCATCTACGACGAGACGCAAGATTGCTCACAACCCTTGCCAAGGCAAGTAAAAAGGCTCGAATCTCTCTTAACAAGAAGAATCGAAATTAATCAAACTTTATTGATCCAAGTTGTGTCCAAAACCCTGACAAAGCAAGCCCTTTTATAGGCTAGAGGTTACAAAAACCCTAAGGAAGCCCTAAAAGAGCAGTCGGCCATCTTGGTGTCAAGATGGGCCGTTCCATTCTTCTACTACGCAGTTAATCTAACCCTAAGCAACATTAAGGCCAAAAGACCCTACTCGGCCCAATCACTTGGAGGCCCGCTTCACACTCCATGGGATTGGATCGTGGTGTAGATGATTTGCTTGTCTCCTTCTTGGCCTTCAATATCCCTATGGACTTCATGTTGGTCTTGGACCATTCGAACAAGGCCTTGGAGGGATTCTTTGAAGAGCTTGGCTCGTGCACGTGTGACTGGGCCCAGTGGAGCTCGGACGGGGTCATGGCGTGGGCCCTTATCCATGCACAAATCACTGATACGGTCCTCGATCTACTCTTTTCGAGACACGTAGCAGGTTTGCGGTAGGATCCAACGATTGGATTGCGGAACCTAGAATCAAATGGACGACACGATTTGATTGTAGGCGGTAGAACGACGACTCCCCCGAGATAATTACTCTATTAGATAGGTCGGTAGAACCATCTACGACGAGACTCAAGATTGCTCACAACCCTTGCCAAGGCAAGTAAAAAGGCTCGAATCTCTCTTAACAAGGAGAATCGAAATTAATCAAACTTTATTGATCCAACTTGTGTCCAAAACCCTGACAAAGCAAGCCCTTTTATAGGATAGAGGTTACTAAAACCTTAAGGAAGCCCTAAAAGAGCAGTCGGCCATCTTGGTGTCAAGATGGGCCGTTCCATTCTTCTACTACGCAGTTAATCTAACCCTAAGCAACATTAAGGCCTAAAGACCCTACTCGGCCCAATCACTTGGAGGCCCGCTTGACACTCCATGGGATTGGATCGTGGTGTAGATGATTTGCTTGTCTCCTTCTTGGCCTTCAATATCCCTATGGACTCCATGTTGGTCTTGGACCATTCGAACAAGGCCTTGGAGGGATTCTTTGAAGAGCTTGGCTCGTGCACGTGTGACTGGGCCCGGTGGAGCACGGACGGGGTCATGGCGTGGGCCCTTATCCATGCACAAATCACAGATACGGTCCTCGATCAACTCTTTTCCAGACACGTAGCATTTTTGCGGTAGGATCCAACGCTTTGATTGCGGAACCTAGAATCAAACGGAGAACACGATTTGATTATAGACGGTAGAACGACGACTCCACAGAGGTGATTACTCTAATGGATAGGTCGTAGAACAATCTTGGAAGAGACGTGAGATGATTTGGATTGCGGAACCTAGAATCAAACGGACGACACGATTTAATTAAAGGCGGTAGAACGACTACTCCACATTGGTGATTACTCTAACGGATACACCTCGAACAGCTCGTTTCGAGACACGTAGCACGTTTGTCCAAGAATCTAGCGAGATGGTCCAAAGCTTGGATTGCGGAACCTAGAATCAAACGGACGACATGATTTGGTTGTAGGCGGTAGAACGACGACTCCATAGAGGTAATTACTCTATTAGATAGGTCTGTAGAACCATCTACGACGAGACGCAAGATTGCTCACAACCCTTTGCAAGGCAAGTTAAAAGGCTCGGATCTCTCTTAACAAGAAGAATCGAAATTAATCAAATTTTATTGATCCAACTTGTGTCCAAAACCATTACAAAGCAAGCGCTTTTGTAGGTTAGTGGTTACTAAAACCCTAAAGAAACCCTAAAAGAGCAATCGGCCGTCTTGGTGTCAAGATGGGCCGTTCCATTCTTCTACTACGCTGTTAATCTAACCCTAAGCAACATTAAGGCCTAAGGACCCTACTCGGCCCAATCACCTGGAGGACCGCTTGACACTCCATGGGATTGGATTGTGGTGTAGATGATTTGCTTGCCTCCTTCTTGGCCTTCAATATCCCTATGGACTCCATGTTGGACTTGGACCATTCGAACAAGGCTTTGGTGGGATTCTTTGAAGGGCTTGGCTCGTGCACGTGTGACTGGGCCCCCTAGAACTCGGACCGGGTCATGGCGAGGGCCCTGATCCATGCACAAATCACGGATACGGTCCTCGATCAACTCTTTTCGAGACACGTGGTATATTTGCGCAAGGATCTAGCGAGGTGGTCCAACGCTTGGAATGCGGAACCTTGAATCAAACGGACAACACGATTTGATTATAGACGGTAGAACGACGACTCCACAGAGGTGATTACTGTAATGGATAGGTCGTAGAACAATCTTGGAAGAGACGCGAGATGATTTGGATTGCGGAACCTAGAATCAAAGGGACGACACGATTTAATTATAGGCGGTAGAACGACTACTCCACATAGGTGATTACTCTAATGGATACACCTCGAACAACTCGATTCGAGACACGTAGCACGTTTGCCCAAGAATCTAGCGACATGGTCAAAAGCTTGGATTGCGGAACCTAGAATCAAACGGACGACACGATTTGATTGTAGGCGGCAGAACGACGACTCCACCGAGGTAATTACTCTATTAGATAGGTCGGTAGAACCATCTACGACGAGACGCAAGATTGCTCACAACCCTTGCCAAGGCAAGTAAAAAGGCTCGAATCTCTCTTAACAAGAAGAATCGAAATTAATCAAACTTTATTGATCCAAGTTGTGTCCAAAACCCTGACAAAGCAAGCCCTTTTATAGGCTAGAGGTTGCAAAAACCCTAAGGAAGCCCTAAAAGAGCAGTCGGCCATCTTGGTGTCAAGATGGGCCGTTCCATTCTTCTACTACGCAGTTAATCTAACCCTAAGCAACATTAAGGCCAAAAGACCCTACTCGGCCCAATCACTTGGAGGCCCGCTTCACACTCCATGGGATTGGATCGTGGTGTAGATGATTTGCTTGTCTCCTTCTTGGCCTTCAATATCCCTATGGACTTCATGTTGGTCTAGGACCATTCGAACAAGGCCTTGGAGGGATTCTTTGAAGAGCTTGGCTCGTGCACGTGTGACTGGGCCCAGTGGAGCTCGGACGGGGTCTTGGCGTGGGCCCTTATCCATGCACAAATCACTGATACGGTCCTCGATCTACTCTTTTCGAGACACGTAGCAGGTTTGCGGTAGGATCCATCGATTGGATTGCGGAACCTAGAATCAAACGGACAACACGGTTTGATTATAGACGGTAGAACGATGACTCCACAGAGGTGATTACTCTAATGGATAGGTCGTAGATCAATCTTGGAAGAGACGCGAGATGATTTGGATTGCGGAACCTAGAATCAAACGGACAACACGATTTAATTATAGGCGGTAGAACGACTACTCCACATAGGTGATTACTCTAATGGATACACCTCGAACAGCTCGTTTCGAGACACGTAGCACGTTTGCCCTAGAATCTAGCGAGATGGTCCAAAGCTTGGATTGCGGAACCTAGAATCAAACGGGCGACATGATTTGATTGTAGGCGGTAGAACGACGACTCCACAGAGGTAATTACTCTATTAGATAGGTCTGTAGAACCATCTACGACGAGACGCAAGATTGCTCACAACCCTTTGCATGGCAAGTAAAAAGGCTCGAATCTCTCTTAACAAGAAGAATCGAAATTAATCAAATTTTATTGATCCAACTTGTGTCCAAAACCATTACAAAGCAAGCGCTTTTGTAGGTTAGTGGTTACTATAACCCTAAAGAAACCCTAAAAGAGCCATCGGCCATATTGGTGTCAAGATGGGCCGTTCCATTCTTCTACTACGCTGTTAATCTGACCCTAGGCAACATTAAGGCCTAAGGACCCTCCTCTGCCCAATCACTTGGAGGCCCGCTTGACACTCCATGGGATTGGATTGTGGTGTAGATGATTTGCTTGCCTCCTTCTTGGCCATCAATATCCCTATGGACTCCATGCTGGCCTTGGACCATTCGAACAAGGCTTTGGTGGGATTCTTTGAAGGGCTTGGCTCGTGCACGTGTGACTGGGCCCCCTGGAACTCGGACGGGGTCATGGCATGGGCCCTGATCCATGCACAAATCACCGATACGGTCCTCGATCAACTCTTTTCGAGACACGTGGTATATTTGCGCAAGGATCTAGCGAGGTGGTCCAACGCTTGGAATGCGGAACCTAGAATCAAACGGACAACACGATTTGATTATAGACGGTAGAACGACGACTCCACAGAGGTGATTACTGTAATGGATAGGTCGTAGAACAATCTTGGAAGATATGCGAGATGATTTGGATTGCGGAACCTAGAATCAAAGGGACGACACGATTTAATTATAGGCGGTAGAACGACTACTCCACATAGGTGATTACTCTAATGGATACACCTCGAACAACTCGTTTCGAGACACGTAGCACGTTTGCCCAAGAATCTAGCGAGATGGTCCAAAGCTTGGATTGCAGAACCTAGAATCAAACGGACGACACGATTTGATTGTAGGCGGTAGAACGACGACTCCACCGAGGTAATTACTCTATTAGATAGGTCGGTAGAACCATCTACGACGAGACGCAAGATTGCTCACAACCCTTGCCAAGGCAAGTAAAAAGGCTCGAATCTCTCTTAACAAGAAGAATCGAAATTAATCAAACTTTATTGATCCAAGTTGTGTCCAAAACCCTGACAAAGCAAGCCCTTTTATAGGCTAGAGGTTAGTAAAACGCAAATGAAGCCCTAAAAGAGCAGTCGGCCATCTTGGTGTCAAGATGGGCCGTTCCATTCTTCTACTACGCAGATAATCTAACCCTAAGCAACATTAAGGCCAAAAGACCCTACTCGGCCCAATCACTTGGAGGCCCGCTTGACACTCCATGGGATTGAATCGTGGTGTAGATGATTTACTTGTCTCCTTCTTGGCCTTCAATATCCCTACGGACTACATGTTGGTCTTGGACCATTCGAACAAGGCCTTGGAGGGATTCTTTGAAGAGCTTGGCTCGTGCACGTGTGACTGGGCCCAGTGGAGCTCGGACGGGGTCATGGCGTGGGACTTATCCATGCACAAATCACTGATATGGTCCTCGATCAACTCTTTTCGAGACACATAGCATGTTTGCGGTGGGATCCAACGCTTTGATTGCGAAACCTAGAATCAAACGGACAACACGATTTGATTATAGACGGTAGAACGACGCCTCCTAAGAGGTTATTACTCTAATGGATAGGTCGTAGAACAATCTTGGAAGAGACACGAGATGATTTGGATTGCGGAACCTAGAATCAAACGGACGACACGATTTAATTATACGCGGTAGAACGACTACTGCACATAGGTGATTGCTCTAATGGATACACGTCGAACAGCTCGTTTCGAGTCACGTAGCACGTTTGCCCAGGAATCTAGCGAGATGGTCCAAAGCTTGGATTGCGGAACCTAGAATCAAACGGACAACATGATTTGATTGTAGGCGGTAGAACGACGACTCCACAGAGGTAATTACTCTATTAGATAGGTCTGTAGAACCATCTACGACGAGACACAAGATTGCTCACAATCCTTTGAAAGGCAAGTAAAAAGGCTCGAATCTCTCTTAACAAGAAGAATCGAAATTAATCAAATTTTATTGATCCAACTTGTGTCCAAAACCATTACAAAGCAAGCGCTTTTGTAGGTGTGTGGTTACTAAATCCCAAAAGAAACCCTAAAAGAGCAATCGGCCATCTTGGTGTCAAGATGGGCCGTTCCATTCTTCTACTACGCTGTTAATCTAACCCTAAGCAACATTAAGGCCTAAAGACCCTACTCGGCCCAATCACTTGGAGGCCCGCTTGACACTCCTTGGGATTGGATTGTGGTGTAGATGATTTGCTTGCCTCCTTGGCCTTCAATATCCCTATGGACTCCATGTTGGCCTTGGACCATTCGAACAAGGCTTCGGTGGGATTCTTTGATGGGCTTGGATCGTGCACGTGTGACTGGGCCCCCTGGAACTCGGATCGGGTCATGGCGTGGGCCCTGATCCATGCACAAATCACTGATACGGTCCTCGATCAACTCTTTTCGAGATATGTGGTATATTTGCGCAAGGAACTAGCGAGGAGGTCCAACGCTTGGAATGCGGAACCTAGAATCAAACGGACAACACGATTTGATTATAGACGGTAGAACGACGACTCCACAGAGGCGATTACTCTAATGGATAGGTCGTAGAACAATCTTGGAAGAGACGCGAGATGATTTGGATTGCGGCACCTAGAATCAAACGGACGACACGATTTAATTATAGGCGGTAGATCGACTACTCCACATAGGTGATTACTCTAATGGATACACCTCGAACAGCTCGTTTCGAGACATGTAGCACGTTTGCCCAAGAATCTAGCGAGATGGTCCAAAGCTTGGATTGCGGAACCTAGAATCAAACGGACGACACGATTTGATTGTAGGCGGTAGAACGACGACGACTCCACAGATGTAATTACTCTATTACATAGGTCGGTAGAACCATCTACGACGAGACGCAAGATTGCTCACAACCCTTCCCAAGGCAATTAAAAAGGCTCGAATCTCTCTTAACAAGAAGAATCGAAATTAATCAAACTTTATTGATCCAACTTGTGTCCAAAACCCTGACAAAGCAAGCCCTTTTATAGGCTAGAGGTTACTAAAACCCTAAGGAAACCTTAAAAGAGCAGTCGGCCATCTTGGTGTCAAGATGGGCCGTTCCATTCTTCTACTACGCAGTTAATCTAACCCTAAGCAACATTAAGGCCTAAAGACCCTACTCGGCCCAATCACTTGGAGGCCCGCTTGACACTCCATGGGATTGGATCGTGGTGTAGATAATTTGCTTGTCTCCTTCTTGGACTTCAATATCCCTATGGACTCCATGTTAGTCTTGGACCATTCGAACAAGGCCTTGGAGGTATTCTTTGAAGAGCTTGGCTCGTGCACGTGTGACTGGGCCCAGTGGAGCTCGGACGGGGTCATGGCGTGGGCCCTTATCCATGCACAAATCACTGATACGGTCCTCGATCAGCTCTTTTCGAGACACGTAGCATGTTTGCGGTAGGATCCAACGCTTTGATTGCGAAACCTAGAATAAAACGGACAACACGATTTGATTATAGACGGTAGAACGACGACTCCACAGAGGCGATTACTCGAATGGATAGGTCGTAGAACAATCGTGAAAGAGACGCGAGATGATTTGGATTGCGGCACCTAGAATCAAACGGACGACACGATTTAATTATAGGCGGTAGAACGACTACTCCACATAGGTGATTACTCTAATGGATACACCTCGAACAGCTCGTTTCGAGACATGTAGCACGTTTGCCCAAGAATCTAGCGAGATGGTCCAAAGCTTGGATTGCGGAACCTAGAATCAAACGGACGACACGATTTGATTGTAGGCGGTAGAACGACGACTCCCCCGAGATAATTACTCTATTAGATAGGTCGGTAGAACCATCTACGACGAGACGCAAGATTGCTCACAACCCTTCCCAAGGCAATTAAAAAGGCTCGAATCTCTCTTAACAAGAAGAATCGAAATTAATCAAACTTTATTGATCCAACTTGTGTCCAAAACCCTGACAAAGCAAGCCCTTTTATAGGCTAGAGGTTACTAAAACCCTAAGGAAACCTTAAAAGAGCAGTCGGCCATCTTGGTGTCAAGATGGGCCGTTCCATTCTTCTACTACGCAGTTAATCTAACCCTAAGCAACATTAAGGCCTAAAGACCCTACTCGGCCCAATCACTTGGAGGCCCGCTTGACACTCCATGGGATTGGATCGTGGTGTAGATAATTTGCTTGTCTCCTTCTTGGACTTCAATATCCCTATGGACTCCATGTTAGTCTTGGACCATTCGAACAAGGCCTTGGAGGTATTCTTTGAAGAGCTTGGCTCGTGCACGTGTGACTGGGCCCAGTGGAGCTCGGACGGGGTCATGGCGTGGGCCCTTATCCATGCACAAATCACTGATACGGTCCTCGATCAGCTCTTTTCGAGACACGTAGCATGTTTGCGGTAGGATCCAACGCTTTGATTGCGAAACCTAGAATAAAACGGACAACACGATTTGATTATAGACGGTAGAACGACGACTCCACAGAGGCGATTACTCGAATGGATAGGTCGTAGAACAATCGTGAAAGAGACGCGAGATGATTTGGATTGCGGCACCTAGAATCAAACGGACGACACGATTTAATTATAGGCGGTAGAACGACTACTCCACATAGGTGATTACTCTAATGGATACACCTCGAACAGCTCGTTTCGAGACACGTAGCACGTTTGCCCAAGAATCTAGCGAGATGGTCCAAAGCTTGGATTGCGGAACCTAGAATCAAACGGACGACACGATTTGATTGTAGGCGGTAGAACGACGACTCCACCGAGGTAATTACTCTATTAGATAGGTCGGTAGGACCATCTACGACGAGACGCAAGATTGCTCACAACCCTTGCCAAGGCAAGTAAAAAGGCTCGAATCTCTCTTAACAAGGAGAATCGAAATTAATCAAACTTTATTGATCCAACTTGTGTCCAAAACCATTACATAGCAAGCGCTTTTATAGGCTAGAGGTTACTAAAACCCTAAGGAAACCTTAAAAGAGCAGTCGGCCATCTTGGTGTCAAGATGGGCCGTTCCATTCTTCTACTACGCAGTTAATCTAACCCTAAGCAACATTAAGGCCTAAAGACCCTACTCGGCCCAATCACTTGGAGGCCCGCTTGACACTCCATGGGATTGGATCGTGGTGTAGATGATTTGCTTGTCTCCTTCTTGGCCTTCAATATCCCTATGGACTCCATGTTGGTCTTGGACCATTCGAACAAGGCCTTGGAAGGATTCTTTGAAGAGCTTGGCTCGTGCACGTGTGACTGGGCCCAGTGGAGCTCGGACGGGGTCATGGCGTGGGCCCTTATCCATGCACAAATCACTGATACGGTCCTCGATCAACTCTTTTCGAGACACGTAGCATGTTTGCGGTAGGATCCAACGCTTTGATTGCGAAACCTAGAATCAAACGGACAACACGATTTGATTATAGACGGTAGAACGACGACTCCACAGAGGCGATTACTCTAATGGATAGGTCGTAGAACAATCGTGGAAGAGACGCGAGATGATTTGGATTGCGGCACCTAGAATCAAACGGACGACACGATTTAATTATAGGCGGTAGAACGACTACTCCACATAGGTGATTACTCTAATGGATACACCTCGAACAGCTCGTTTCGAGACACGTAGCACGTTTGCCCAAGAATCTAGCGAGATGGTCCAAAGCTTGGATTGCGGAACCTAGAATCAAACGGACGACACGATTTGATTGTAGGCGGTAGAACGACGACTCCACCGAGGTAATTACTCTATTAGATAGGTCGGTAGGACCATCTACGACGAGACGCAAGATTGCTCACAACCCTTGCCAAGGCAAGTAAAAAGGCTCGAATCTCTCTTAACAAGGAGAATCGAAATTAATCAAACTTTATTGATCCAACTTGTGTCCAAAACCATTACATAGCAAGCGCTTTTATAGGCTAGAGGTTACTAAAACCCTAAGGAAACCTTAAAAGAGCAGTCGGCCATCTTGGTGTCAAGATGGGCCGTTCCATTCTTCTACTACGCTGTTAATCTAACCCTAAGCAACATTAAGGCCTAAAGACCCTACTCGGCCCAATCACTTGGAGGCCCGCTTGACACTCCATGGGATTGGATCGTGGTGTAGATAATTTGCTTGTCTCCTTCTTGGACTTCAATATCCCTATGGACTCCATGTTGGTCTTGGACCATTCGAACAAGGCCTTGGAGGTATTCTTTGAAGAGCTTGGCTCGTGCACGTGTGACTGGGCCCAGTGGAGCTCGGACGGGGTCATGGCGTGGGCCCTTATCCATGCACAAATCACTGATACGGTCCTCGATCAACTCTTTTCGAGACACGTAGCATGTTTGCGGTAGGATCCAACGCTTTGATTGCGAAACCTAGAATCAAACGGACAACACGATTTGATTATAGACGGTAGAACGATGACTCCACAGAGGTGATTACTCTAATGGATAGGTCGTAGATCAATCTTGGAAGAGACGCGAGATGATTTGGATTGCGGAACCTAGAATCAAACGGACAACACGATTTAATTATAGGCGGTAGAACGACTACTCCACATAGGTGATTACTCTAATGGATACACCTCGAACAGCTCGTTTCGAGACACGTAGCACGTTTGCCCTAGAATCTAGCGAGATGGTCCAAAGCTTGGATTGCGGAACCTAGAATCAAACGGACGACATGATTTGATTGTAGGCGGTAGAACGACGACTCCATAGAGGTAATTACTCTATTAGATAGGTCTGTAGAACCATCTACGACGAGACGCAAGATTGCTCACAACCCTTTGCAAGGCAAGTTAAAAGGCTCGGATCTCTCTTAACAAGAAGAATCGAAATTAATCAAATTTTATTGATCCAACTTGTGTCCAAAACCATTACAAAGCAAGCGCTTTTGTAGGTTAGTGGTTACTAAAACCCTAAAGAAACCCTAAAAGAGCAATCGGCCGTCTTGGTGTCAAGATGGGCCGTTCCATTCTTCTACTACGCTGTTAATCTAACCCTAAGCAACATTAAGGCCTAAGGACCCTACTCGGCCCAATCACCTGGAGGACCGCTTGACACTCCATGGGATTGGATTGTGGTGTAGATGATTTGCTTGCCTCCTTCTTGGCCTTCAATATCCCTATGGACTCCATGTTGGACTTGGACCATTCGAACAAGGCTTTGGTGGGATTCTTTGAAGGGCTTGGCTCGTGCACGTGTGACTGGGCCCCCTAGAACTCGGACCGGGTCATGGCGAGGGCCCTGATCCATGCACAAATCACGGATACGGTCCTCGATCAACTCTTTTCGAGACACGTGGTATATTTGCGCAAGGATCTAGCGAGGTGGTCCAACGCTTGGAATGCGGAACCTTGAATCAAACGGACAACACGATTTGATTATAGACGGTAGAACGACGACTCCACAGAGGTGATTACTGTAATGGATAGGTCGTAGAACAATCTTGGAAGAGACGCGAGATGATTTGGATTGCGGAACCTAGAATCAAAGGGACGACACGATTTAATTATAGGCGGTAGAACGACTACTCCACATAGGTGATTACTCTAATGGATACACCTCGAACAACTCGATTCGAGACACGTAGCACGTTTGCCCAAGAATCTAGCGACATGGTCAAAAGCTTGGATTGCGGAACCTAGAATCAAACGGACGACACGATTTGATTGTAGGCGGCAGAACGACGACTCCACCGAGGTAATTACTCTATTAGATAGGTCGGTAGAACCATCTACGACGAGACGCAAGATTGCTCACAACCCTTGCCAAGGCAAGTAAAAAGGCTCGAATCTCTCTTAACAAGAAGAATCGAAATTAATCAAACTTTATTGATCCAAGTTGTGTCCAAAACCCTGACAAAGCAAGCCCTTTTATAGGCTAGAGGTTGCAAAAACCCTAAGGAAGCCCTAAAAGAGCAGTCGGCCATCTTGGTGTCAAGATGGGCCGTTCCATTCTTCTACTACGCAGTTAATCTAACCCTAAGCAACATTAAGGCCAAAAGACCCTACTCGGCCCAATCACTTGGAGGCCCGCTTCACACTCCATGGGATTGGATCGTGGTGTAGATGATTTGCTTGTCTCCTTCTTGGCCTTCAATATCCCTATGGACTTCATGTTGGTCTAGGACCATTCGAACAAGGCCTTGGAGGGATTCTTTGAAGAGCTTGGCTCGTGCACGTGTGACTGGGCCCAGTGGAGCTCGGACGGGGTCTTGGCGTGGGCCCTTATCCATGCACAAATCACTGATACGGTCCTCGATCTACTCTTTTCGAGACACGTAGCAGGTTTGCGGTAGGATCCATCGATTGGATTGCGGAACCTAGAATCAAACGGACAACACGGTTTGATTATAGACGGTAGAACGATGACTCCACAGAGGTGATTACTCTAATGGATAGGTCGTAGATCAATCTTGGAAGAGACGCGAGATGATTTGGATTGCGGAACCTAGAATCAAACGGACAACACGATTTAATTATAGGCGGTAGAACGACTACTCCACATAGGTGATTACTCTAATGGATACACCTCGAACAGCTCGTTTCGAGACACGTAGCACGTTTGCCCTAGAATCTAGCGAGATGGTCCAAAGCTTGGATTGCGGAACCTAGAATCAAACGGGCGACATGATTTGATTGTAGGCGGTAGAACGACGACTCCACAGAGGTAATTACTCTATTAGATAGGTCTGTAGAACCATCTACGACGAGACGCAAGATTGCTCACAACCCTTTGCATGGCAAGTAAAAAGGCTCGAATCTCTCTTAACAAGAAGAATCGAAATTAATCAAATTTTATTGATCCAACTTGTGTCCAAAACCATTACAAAGCAAGCGCTTTTGTAGGTTAGTGGTTACTATAACCCTAAAGAAACCCTAAAAGAGCCATCGGCCATATTGGTGTCAAGATGGGCCGTTCCATTCTTCTACTACGCTGTTAATCTGACCCTAGGCAACATTAAGGCCTAAGGACCCTCCTCTGCCCAATCACTTGGAGGCCCGCTTGACACTCCATGGGATTGGATTGTGGTGTAGATGATTTGCTTGCCTCCTTCTTGGCCATCAATATCCCTATGGACTCCATGCTGGCCTTGGACCATTCGAACAAGGCTTTGGTGGGATTCTTTGAAGGGCTTGGCTCGTGCACGTGTGACTGGGCCCCCTGGAACTCGGACGGGGTCATGGCATGGGCCCTGATCCATGCACAAATCACCGATACGGTCCTCGATCAACTCTTTTCGAGACACGTGGTATATTTGCGCAAGGATCTAGCGAGGTGGTCCAACGCTTGGAATGCGGAACCTAGAATCAAACGGACAACACGATTTGATTATAGACGGTAGAACGACGACTCCACAGAGGTGATTACTGTAATGGATAGGTCGTAGAACAATCTTGGAAGATATGCGAGATGATTTGGATTGCGGAACCTAGAATCAAAGGGACGACACGATTTAATTATAGGCGGTAGAACGACTACTCCACATAGGTGATTACTCTAATGGATACACCTCGAACAACTCGTTTCGAGACACGTAGCACGTTTGCCCAAGAATCTAGCGAGATGGTCCAAAGCTTGGATTGCAGAACCTAGAATCAAACGGACGACACGATTTGATTGTAGGCGGTAGAACGACGACTCCACCGAGGTAATTACTCTATTAGATAGGTCGGTAGAACCATCTACGACGAGACGCAAGATTGCTCACAACCCTTGCCAAGGCAAGTAAAAAGGCTCGAATCTCTCTTAACAAGAAGAATCGAAATTAATCAAACTTTATTGATCCAAGTTGTGTCCAAAACCCTGACAAAGCAAGCCCTTTTATAGGCTAGAGGTTAGTAAAACGCAAATGAAGCCCTAAAAGAGCAGTCGGCCATCTTGGTGTCAAGATGGGCCGTTCCATTCTTCTACTACGCAGATAATCTAACCCTAAGCAACATTAAGGCCAAAAGACCCTACTCGGCCCAATCACTTGGAGGCCCGCTTGACACTCCATGGGATTGAATCGTGGTGTAGATGATTTACTTGTCTCCTTCTTGGCCTTCAATATCCCTACGGACTACATGTTGGTCTTGGACCATTCGAACAAGGCCTTGGAGGGATTCTTTGAAGAGCTTGGCTCGTGCACGTGTGACTGGGCCCAGTGGAGCTCGGACGGGGTCATGGCGTGGGACTTATCCATGCACAAATCACTGATATGGTCCTCGATCAACTCTTTTCGAGACACATAGCATGTTTGCGGTGGGATCCAACGCTTTGATTGCGAAACCTAGAATCAAACGGACAACACGATTTGATTATAGACGGTAGAACGACGCCTCCTAAGAGGTTATTACTCTAATGGATAGGTCGTAGAACAATCTTGGAAGAGACACGAGATGATTTGGATTGCGGAACCTAGAATCAAACGGACGACACGATTTAATTATACGCGGTAGAACGACTACTGCACATAGGTGATTGCTCTAATGGATACACGTCGAACAGCTCGTTTCGAGTCACGTAGCACGTTTGCCCAGGAATCTAGCGAGATGGTCCAAAGCTTGGATTGCGGAACCTAGAATCAAACGGACAACATGATTTGATTGTAGGCGGTAGAACGACGACTCCACAGAGGTAATTACTCTATTAGATAGGTCTGTAGAACCATCTACGACGAGACACAAGATTGCTCACAATCCTTTGAAAGGCAAGTAAAAAGGCTCGAATCTCTCTTAACAAGAAGAATCGAAATTAATCAAATTTTATTGATCCAACTTGTGTCCAAAACCATTACAAAGCAAGCGCTTTTGTAGGTGTGTGGTTACTAAATCCCAAAAGAAACCCTAAAAGAGCAATCGGCCATCTTGGTGTCAAGATGGGCCGTTCCATTCTTCTACTACGCTGTTAATCTAACCCTAAGCAACATTAAGGCCTAAAGACCCTACTCGGCCCAATCACTTGGAGGCCCGCTTGACACTCCTTGGGATTGGATTGTGGTGTAGATGATTTGCTTGCCTCCTTGGCCTTCAATATCCCTATGGACTCCATGTTGGCCTTGGACCATTCGAACAAGGCTTCGGTGGGATTCTTTGATGGGCTTGGATCGTGCACGTGTGACTGGGCCCCCTGGAACTCGGATCGGGTCATGGCGTGGGCCCTGATCCATGCACAAATCACTGATACGGTCCTCGATCAACTCTTTTCGAGATATGTGGTATATTTGCGCAAGGAACTAGCGAGGAGGTCCAACGCTTGGAATGCGGAACCTAGAATCAAACGGACAACACGATTTGATTATAGACGGTAGAACGACGACTCCACAGAGGCGATTACTCTAATGGATAGGTCGTAGAACAATCTTGGAAGAGACGCGAGATGATTTGGATTGCGGCACCTAGAATCAAACGGACGACACGATTTAATTATAGGCGGTAGATCGACTACTCCACATAGGTGATTACTCTAATGGATACACCTCGAACAGCTCGTTTCGAGACATGTAGCACGTTTGCCCAAGAATCTAGCGAGATGGTCCAAAGCTTGGATTGCGGAACCTAGAATCAAACGGACGACACGATTTGATTGTAGGCGGTAGAACGACGACGACTCCACAGATGTAATTACTCTATTACATAGGTCGGTAGAACCATCTACGACGAGACGCAAGATTGCTCACAACCCTTCCCAAGGCAATTAAAAAGGCTCGAATCTCTCTTAACAAGAAGAATCGAAATTAATCAAACTTTATTGATCCAACTTGTGTCCAAAACCCTGACAAAGCAAGCCCTTTTATAGGCTAGAGGTTACTAAAACCCTAAGGAAACCTTAAAAGAGCAGTCGGCCATCTTGGTGTCAAGATGGGCCGTTCCATTCTTCTACTACGCAGTTAATCTAACCCTAAGCAACATTAAGGCCTAAAGACCCTACTCGGCCCAATCACTTGGAGGCCCGCTTGACACTCCATGGGATTGGATCGTGGTGTAGATAATTTGCTTGTCTCCTTCTTGGACTTCAATATCCCTATGGACTCCATGTTAGTCTTGGACCATTCGAACAAGGCCTTGGAGGTATTCTTTGAAGAGCTTGGCTCGTGCACGTGTGACTGGGCCCAGTGGAGCTCGGACGGGGTCATGGCGTGGGCCCTTATCCATGCACAAATCACTGATACGGTCCTCGATCAGCTCTTTTCGAGACACGTAGCATGTTTGCGGTAGGATCCAACGCTTTGATTGCGAAACCTAGAATAAAACGGACAACACGATTTGATTATAGACGGTAGAACGACGACTCCACAGAGGCGATTACTCGAATGGATAGGTCGTAGAACAATCGTGAAAGAGACGCGAGATGATTTGGATTGCGGCACCTAGAATCAAACGGACGACACGATTTAATTATAGGCGGTAGAACGACTACTCCACATAGGTGATTACTCTAATGGATACACCTCGAACAGCTCGTTTCGAGACATGTAGCACGTTTGCCCAAGAATCTAGCGAGATGGTCCAAAGCTTGGATTGCGGAACCTAGAATCAAACGGACGACACGATTTGATTGTAGGCGGTAGAACGACGACTCCCCCGAGATAATTACTCTATTAGATAGGTCGGTAGAACCATCTACGACGAGACGCAAGATTGCTCACAACCCTTCCCAAGGCAATTAAAAAGGCTCGAATCTCTCTTAACAAGAAGAATCGAAATTAATCAAACTTTATTGATCCAACTTGTGTCCAAAACCCTGACAAAGCAAGCCCTTTTATAGGCTAGAGGTTACTAAAACCCTAAGGAAACCTTAAAAGAGCAGTCGGCCATCTTGGTGTCAAGATGGGCCGTTCCATTCTTCTACTACGCAGTTAATCTAACCCTAAGCAACATTAAGGCCTAAAGACCCTACTCGGCCCAATCACTTGGAGGCCCGCTTGACACTCCATGGGATTGGATCGTGGTGTAGATAATTTGCTTGTCTCCTTCTTGGACTTCAATATCCCTATGGACTCCATGTTAGTCTTGGACCATTCGAACAAGGCCTTGGAGGTATTCTTTGAAGAGCTTGGCTCGTGCACGTGTGACTGGGCCCAGTGGAGCTCGGACGGGGTCATGGCGTGGGCCCTTATCCATGCACAAATCACTGATACGGTCCTCGATCAGCTCTTTTCGAGACACGTAGCATGTTTGCGGTAGGATCCAACGCTTTGATTGCGAAACCTAGAATAAAACGGACAACACGATTTGATTATAGACGGTAGAACGACGACTCCACAGAGGCGATTACTCGAATGGATAGGTCGTAGAACAATCGTGAAAGAGACGCGAGATGATTTGGATTGCGGCACCTAGAATCAAACGGACGACACGATTTAATTATAGGCGGTAGAACGACTACTCCACATAGGTGATTACTCTAATGGATACACCTCGAACAGCTCGTTTCGAGACACGTAGCACGTTTGCCCAAGAATCTAGCGAGATGGTCCAAAGCTTGGATTGCGGAACCTAGAATCAAACGGACGACACGATTTGATTGTAGGCGGTAGAACGACGACTCCACCGAGGTAATTACTCTATTAGATAGGTCGGTAGGACCATCTACGACGAGACGCAAGATTGCTCACAACCCTTGCCAAGGCAAGTAAAAAGGCTCGAATCTCTCTTAACAAGGAGAATCGAAATTAATCAAACTTTATTGATCCAACTTGTGTCCAAAACCATTACATAGCAAGCGCTTTTATAGGCTAGAGGTTACTAAAACCCTAAGGAAACCTTAAAAGAGCAGTCGGCCATCTTGGTGTCAAGATGGGCCGTTCCATTCTTCTACTACGCAGTTAATCTAACCCTAAGCAACATTAAGGCCTAAAGACCCTACTCGGCCCAATCACTTGGAGGCCCGCTTGACACTCCATGGGATTGGATCGTGGTGTAGATGATTTGCTTGTCTCCTTCTTGGCCTTCAATATCCCTATGGACTCCATGTTGGTCTTGGACCATTCGAACAAGGCCTTGGAAGGATTCTTTGAAGAGCTTGGCTCGTGCACGTGTGACTGGGCCCAGTGGAGCTCGGACGGGGTCATGGCGTGGGCCCTTATCCATGCACAAATCACTGATACGGTCCTCGATCAACTCTTTTCGAGACACGTAGCATGTTTGCGGTAGGATCCAACGCTTTGATTGCGAAACCTAGAATCAAACGGACAACACGATTTGATTATAGACGGTAGAACGACGACTCCACAGAGGCGATTACTCTAATGGATAGGTCGTAGAACAATCGTGGAAGAGACGCGAGATGATTTGGATTGCGGCACCTAGAATCAAACGGACGACACGATTTAATTATAGGCGGTAGAACGACTACTCCACATAGGTGATTACTCTAATGGATACACCTCGAACAGCTCGTTTCGAGACACGTAGCACGTTTGCCCAAGAATCTAGCGAGATGGTCCAAAGCTTGGATTGCGGAACCTAGAATCAAACGGACGACACGATTTGATTGTAGGCGGTAGAACGACGACTCCACCGAGGTAATTACTCTATTAGATAGGTCGGTAGGACCATCTACGACGAGACGCAAGATTGCTCACAACCCTTGCCAAGGCAAGTAAAAAGGCTCGAATCTCTCTTAACAAGGAGAATCGAAATTAATCAAACTTTATTGATCCAACTTGTGTCCAAAACCATTACATAGCAAGCGCTTTTATAGGCTAGAGGTTACTAAAACCCTAAGGAAACCTTAAAAGAGCAGTCGGCCATCTTGGTGTCAAGATGGGCCGTTCCATTCTTCTACTACGCTGTTAATCTAACCCTAAGCAACATTAAGGCCTAAAGACCCTACTCGGCCCAATCACTTGGAGGCCCGCTTGACACTCCATGGGATTGGATCGTGGTGTAGATAATTTGCTTGTCTCCTTCTTGGACTTCAATATCCCTATGGACTCCATGTTGGTCTTGGACCATTCGAACAAGGCCTTGGAGGTATTCTTTGAAGAGCTTGGCTCGTGCACGTGTGACTGGGCCCAGTGGAGCTCGGACGGGGTCATGGCGTGGGCCCTTATCCATGCACAAATCACTGATACGGTCCTCGATCAACTCTTTTCGAGACACGTAGCATGTTTGCGGTAGGATCCAACGCTTTGATTGCGAAACCTAGAATCAAACGGACAACACGATTTGATTATAGACGGTAGAACGACGACTCCACAGAGGCGATTACTCTAATGGATAGGTCGTAGAACAATCGTGGAAGAGACGCGAGATGATTTGGATTGCGGCACCTAGAATCAAACGGACGACACGATTTAATTATAGGCGGTAGAACGACTACTCCACATAGGTGATTACTCTAATGGATACACCTCGAACAGCTCGTTTCGAGACACGTAGCACGTTTGCCCAAGAATCTAGCGAGATGGTCTAAAGCTTGGATTGCGGAACCTAGAATCAAACGGACGATACGATTTGATTGTAGGCGGTAGAACGACGACTCCACCGAGGTAATTACTCTATTAGATAGGTCGGTAGAACCATCTACGACGAGACGCAAGATTGCTCACAACCCTTGCCAAGGCAAGTAAAAAGGCTCGAATCTCTCTTAACAAGGAGAATCGAAATTAATCAAACTTTATTGATCCAACTTGTGTCCAAAACCCTGACAAAGCAAACCCTTTTATAGGCTAGAGGTTACTAAAACCCTAAGGAAACCTTAAAAGAGCAGTCGGCCATCTTGGTGTCAAGATGGGCCGTTCCATTCTTCTACTACGCTGTTAATCTAACCCTAAGCAACATTAAGGCCTAAAGACCCTACTCGGCCCAATCACTTGGAGGCCCGCTTGACACTCCATGGGATTGGATCGTCGTGTAGATAATTTGCTTGTCTCCTTCTTGGACTTCAATATCCCTATGGACTCCATGTTGGTCTTGGACCATTCGAACAAGGCCTTGGAGGTATTCTTTGAAGAGCTTGGCTCGTGCACGTGTGACTGGGCCCAGTGGAGCTCGGACGGGGTCATGGCGTGGGCCCTTATCCATGTACAAATCACTGATACGGTCCTCGATCAACTCTTTTCGAGACACGTAGCATGTTTGCGGTAGGATCCAACGCTTTGATTGCGAAACCTAGAATCAAACGGACAACACGATTTGATTATAGACGGTAGAACGACGACTCCACAGAGGCGATTACTCTAATGGATAGGTCGTAGAACAATCGTGGAAGAGACGCGAGATGATTTGGATTGCGGCACCTAGAATCAAACGGACGACACGATTTAATTATAGGCGGTAGAACGACTACTCCACATAGGTGATTACTCTAATGGATACACCTCGAACAGCTCGTTTCGAGACACGTAGCACGTTTGCCCAAGAATCTGGCGAGATGGTCCAAAGCTTGGATTGCGGAACCTAGAATCAAACGGACGATACGATTTGATTGTAGGCGGTAGAACGACGACTCCACAGAGGTAATTACTCTATTAGATAGGTCGGTAGAACATCTACGACGACACGCAAGATTGCTCACAACCCTTGCCAAGGCAAGTAAAAAGGCTCGAATCTCTCTTAACAAGGAGAATCGAAATTAATCAAACTTTATTGATCCAACTTGTGTCCAAAACCCTGACAAAGCAAACCCTTTTATAGGCTAGAGGTTACTAAAACACTAAGGAAACCTTAAAAGAGCAGTCGGCCATCTTGGTGTCAAGATGGGCCGTTCCATTCTTCTACTACGCAGTTAATCTAACCCTAAGCAACATTAAGGCCTAAAGACCCTACTCGGCCCAATCACTTGGAGGCCCGCTTGACACTCCATGGGATTGGATCGTGGTGTAGATGATTTGCTTGTCTCCTTCTTGGCCTTCAATATCCCTATGGACTCCATGTTGGTCTTGGACCATTCGAACAAGGCCTTGGAAGGATTCTTTGAAGAGCTTGGCTCGTGCACGTGTGACTGGGCCCAGTGGAGCTCGGACGGGGTCATGGCGTGGGCCCTTATCCATGCACAAATCACTGATACGGTCCTCGATCAACTCTTTTCGAGACACGTAGCATGTTTGCGGTAGGATCCAACGCTTTGATTGCGAAACCTAGAATCAAACGGACAACACGATTTGATTATAGACGGTAGAACGACGACTCCATAGAGGCGATTACTCTAATGGATAGGTCGTAGAACAATCGTGGAAGAGACGCGAGATGATTTGGATTGCGGCACCTAGAATCAAACGGACGACACGATTTAATTATAGGCGGTAGAACGACTACTCCACATAGGTGATTACTCTAATGGATACACCTCGAACAGCTCGTTTCGAGAAACGTAGCACGTTTGCCCAAGAATCTAGCGAGATGGTCCAAAGCTTGGATTGCGGAACCTAGAATCAAACGGACGACACGATTTGATTGTAGGCGGTAGAACGACGACTCCACCGATGTAATTACTCTATTAGATAGGTCGGTAGAACCATCTACGACGAGACGCAAGATTGCTCACAACCCTTGCCAAGGCAAGTAAAAAGGCTCGAATCTCTCTTAACAAGGAGAATCGAAATTAATCAAACTTTATTGATCCAACTTGTGTCCAAAACCCTGACAAAGCAAACCCTTTTATAGGCTAGAGGTTACTAAAACCCTAAGGAAACCTTAAAAGAGCAGTCGGCCATCTTGGTGTCAAGATGGGCCGTTCCATTCTTTTACTACGCAGTTAATCTAACCCTAAGCAACAGTAAGGCCTAAAGACCCTACTCGGCCCAATCACTTGGAGGCCCGCTTGACACTCCATGGGATTGGATCGTGGTGTAGATGATTTGCTTGTCTCCTTCTTGGCCTTCAATATCCCTATGGACTCCATGTTGGTCTTGGACCATTCGAACAAGGCCTTGGAAGGATTCTTTGAAGAGCTTGGCTCGTGCACGTGTGACTAGGCCCAGTGGAGCTCGGACGGGGTCATGGCGTGGGCCCTTATCCATGCTCAAATCACTGATACGGTCCTCGATCAACTCTTTTCGAGACACGTACCATGTTTGCGGTAGGATCCAATGCTTTGATTGCGAAACCTAGAATCAAACGGACAACACGATTTGATTATAGACGGTAGAACGACGACTCCACAGAGGCGATTACTCTAATGGATAGGTCGTAGAACAATCTTGGAAGAGACGCGAGATGATTTGGATTGCGGAACCTAGAATCAAACGGACGACACGATTTAATTATAGGCGGTAGAACGACTACTCCACATAGGTGATTACTCTAATGGATACACCTCGAACAGCTCGTTTCGAGACACGTAGCACGTTTGCCCAAGAATCTAGCGAGATGGTCCAAAGCTTGGATTGCGGAACCTAGAATCAAACGGACGATACGATTTGATTGTAGGCGGTAGAACGACGACTCCACCGAGGTAATTACTCTATTAGATAGGTCGGTAGGACCATCTACGACGAGACGCAAGATTGCTCACAACCCTTGCCAAGGCAAGTAAAAAGGCTCGAATCTCTCTTAACAAGGAGAATCGAAATTAATCAAACTTTATTGATCCAACTTGTGTCCAAAACCATTACATAGCAAGCGCTTTTATAGGCTAGAGGTTACTAAAACCCTAAGGAAACCTTAAAAGAGCAGTCGGCCATCTTGGTGTCAAGATGGGCCGTTCCATTCTTCTACTACGCTGTTAATCTAACCCTAAGCAACATTAAGGCCTAAAGACCCTACTCGGCCCAATCACTTGGAGGCCCGCTTGACACTCCATGGGATTGGATCGTGGTGTAGATAATTTGCTTGTCTCCTTCTTGGACTTCAATATCCCTATGGACTCCATGTTGGTCTTGGACCATTCGAACAAGGCCTTGGAGGTATTCTTTGAAGAGCTTGGCTCGTGCACGTGTGACTGGGCCCAGTGGAGCTCGGACGGGGTCATGGCGTGGGCCCTTATCCATGCACAAATCACTGATACGGTCCTCGATCAACTCTTTTCGAGACACGTAGCATGTTTGCGGTAGGATCCAACGCTTTGATTGCGAAACCTAGAATCAAACGGACAACACGATTTGATTATAGACGGTAGAACGACGACTCCACAGAGGCGATTACTCTAATGGATAGGTCGTAGAACAATCGTGGAAGAGACGCGAGATGATTTGGATTGCGGCACCTAGAATCAAACGGACGACACGATTTAATTATAGGCGGTAGAACGACTACTCCACATAGGTGATTACTCTAATGGATACACCTCGAACAGCTCGTTTCGAGACACGTAGCACGTTTGCCCAAGAATCTAGCGAGATGGTCTAAAGCTTGGATTGCGGAACCTAGAATCAAACGGACGATACGATTTGATTGTAGGCGGTAGAACGACGACTCCACCGAGGTAATTACTCTATTAGATAGGTCGGTAGAACCATCTACGACGAGACGCAAGATTGCTCACAACCCTTGCCAAGGCAAGTAAAAAGGCTCGAATCTCTCTTAACAAGGAGAATCGAAATTAATCAAACTTTATTGATCCAACTTGTGTCCAAAACCCTGACAAAGCAAACCCTTTTATAGGCTAGAGGTTACTAAAACCCTAAGGAAACCTTAAAAGAGCAGTCGGCCATCTTGGTGTCAAGATGGGCCGTTCCATTCTTCTACTACGCTGTTAATCTAACCCTAAGCAACATTAAGGCCTAAAGACCCTACTCGGCCCAATCACTTGGAGGCCCGCTTGACACTCCATGGGATTGGATCGTCGTGTAGATAATTTGCTTGTCTCCTTCTTGGACTTCAATATCCCTATGGACTCCATGTTGGTCTTGGACCATTCGAACAAGGCCTTGGAGGTATTCTTTGAAGAGCTTGGCTCGTGCACGTGTGACTGGGCCCAGTGGAGCTCGGACGGGGTCATGGCGTGGGCCCTTATCCATGTACAAATCACTGATACGGTCCTCGATCAACTCTTTTCGAGACACGTAGCATGTTTGCGGTAGGATCCAACGCTTTGATTGCGAAACCTAGAATCAAACGGACAACACGATTTGATTATAGACGGTAGAACGACGACTCCACAGAGGCGATTACTCTAATGGATAGGTCGTAGAACAATCGTGGAAGAGACGCGAGATGATTTGGATTGCGGCACCTAGAATCAAACGGACGACACGATTTAATTATAGGCGGTAGAACGACTACTCCACATAGGTGATTACTCTAATGGATACACCTCGAACAGCTCGTTTCGAGACACGTAGCACGTTTGCCCAAGAATCTGGCGAGATGGTCCAAAGCTTGGATTGCGGAACCTAGAATCAAACGGACGACACGATTTGATTGTAGGCGGTAGAACGACGACTCCACAGAGGTAATTACTCTATTAGATAGGTCGGTAGAACATCTACGACGACACGCAAGATTGCTCACAACCCTTGCCAAGGCAAGTAAAAAGGCTCGAATCTCTCTTAACAAGGAGAATCGAAATTAATCAAACTTTATTGATCCAACTTGTGTCCAAAACCCTGACAAAGCAAACCCTTTTATAGGCTAGAGGTTACTAAAACACTAAGGAAACCTTAAAAGAGCAGTCGGCCATCTTGGTGTCAAGATGGGCCGTTCCATTCTTCTACTACGCAGTTAATCTAACCCTAAGCAACATTAAGGCCTAAAGACCCTACTCGGCCCAATCACTTGGAGGCCCGCTTGACACTCCATGGGATTGGATCGTGGTGTAGATGATTTGCTTGTCTCCTTCTTGGCCTTCAATATCCCTATGGACTCCATGTTGGTCTTGGACCATTCGAACAAGGCCTTGGAAGGATTCTTTGAAGAGCTTGGCTCGTGCACGTGTGACTGGGCCCAGTGGAGCTCGGACGGGGTCATGGCGTGGGCCCTTATCCATGCTCAAATCACTGATACGGTCCTCGATCAACTCTTTTCGAGACACGTACCATGTTTGCGGTAGGATCCAATGCTTTGATTGCGAAACCTAGAATCAAACGGACAACACGATTTGATTATAGACGGTAGAACGACGACTCCACAGAGGCGATTACTCTAATGGATAGGTCGTAGAACAATCTTGGAAGAGACGCGAGATGATTTGGATTGCGGAACCTAGAATCAAACGGACGACACGATTTAATTATAGGCGGTAGAACGACTACTCCACATAGGTGATTACTCTAATGGATACACCTCGAACAGCTCGTTTCGAGACACGTAGCACGTTTGCCCAAGAATCTAGCGAGATGGTCCAAAGCTTGGATTGCGGAACCTAGAATCAAACGGACGATACGATTTGATTGTAGGCGGTAGAACGACGACTCCACCGAGGTAATTACTCTATTAGATAGGTCGGTAGGACCATCTACGACGAGACGCAAGATTGCTCACAACCCTTGCCAAGGCAAGTAAAAAGGCTCGAATCTCTCTTAACAAGGAGAATCGAAATTAATCAAACTTTATTGATCCAACTTGTGTCCAAAACCCTGACAAAGCAAACCCTTTTATAGGCTAGAGGTTACTAAAACCCTAAGGAAACCTTAAAAGAGCAGTCGGCCATCTTGGTGTCAAGATGGGCCGTTCCATTCTTCTACTACGCAGTTAATCTAACCCTAAGCAACAGTAAGGCCTAAAGACCCTACTCGGCCCAATCACTTGGAGGCCCGCTTGACACTCCATGGGATTGGATCGCGGTATAGATGATTTGCTTGTCTCCTTCTTGGCCTTCAATATCCATATGGCCTCCATGTTGGTCTTGGACCATTCGAACAAGGCCTTGGAAGGATTCTTTGAAGAGCTTCGCTCGTGCACGTGTGACTGGGCCCACTGGAGCTCAGACGGGGTCATGGCGTGGGCCCTTATCCATGCACAAATCACTGATACGGTCCTCGATCAACTCTTTTCGAGACACGTAGCATGTTTGCGGTAGGATCCAACGCTTTGATTGCGAAACCTAGAATCAAACGGACAACACGATTTGATTATAGACGGTAGAACGACGACTCCACAGAGGCGATTACTCTAATGGATAGGTCGTAGAACAATCTTGGAAGAGACGCGAGATGAATTGGATTGCGGAACCTAGAATCAAACGGACGACGCGATTTAATTATAGACGGTAGAACGACTACTCCACATAGGTGATTACTCTAATGGATACACCTCGAACAGCTCGTTTCGAGACACGTAGCACGTTTGCCCAAGAATCTAGCGAGATGGTCCAAAGCTTGGATTGCGGAACCTAGAATCAAACGGACGACACGATTTGATTGTAGGCGGTAGAACGACGACTCCACCGAGGTAATTACTCTATTAGATAGGTCTGTAGAACCATCGACGACGAGACGCAAGATTGCTCACAACCCTTTGAAAGGCAAGTAAAAAGGCTCGAATCTCTCTTAACAAGAAGAATCGAAATTAATCAAATTTTATTGATCCAACTTGTGTCCAAAACCATTACATAGCAAGCGCTTTTGTAGGTGTGTGGTTACTTAAACCCAAAAGAAACCCTAAAAGAGCAATCGGCCATCTTGGTGTCAAGATGGGCCGTTCCATTCTCCTACTACGCTGTTAATCTAACCCTAAGCAACATTAAGGCCTAAAGACCCTACTCGGCCCAATCACTTGGAGGCCCGCTTGACACTCCATGGGATTGGATCGTGGTGTAGATGATTTGCTTGTCTCCTTCTTGGCCTTCAATATCCCTATGGACTCCATGTTGGTCTTGAACCATTCGAACAAGGCCTTGGAAGGATTCTTTGAAGAGCTTGGCTCGTGCATGTGTGACTGGGCCCACTGGAGCTCGGACGGGGTCATGGCGTGGGCCCTTATCCAAGCACAAATCACTGATACGGTCCTCGATCAACTCTTTTTGAGACACGTAGCATGTTTGCGGTAGGATCCAACGCTTTGATTGCGAAACCTAGAATCAGACGGACAACACGATTTGATTATAGACGGTAGAACGACGACTCCACAGAGGCGATTACTCTAATAGATAGGTCGTAGAACAATCTTGGAAGAGACGCGAGATGATTTGGATTGCGGAACCTAGAATCAAAAGGGACGACACGATTTAATTATAGGCAGTAGAACGACTACTCCACATAGGTGATTACTCTAATGGATACACCTCGAACAGCTCGTTTCGAGACATGTAGCACGTTTGCCCAAGAATCTAGCGAGATGGTCCAAAGCTTGGATTGCGGAACCTAGAATCAAACGGACGACACGATTTGATTGTAGGCGGTAGAACGACGACGACTCCACAGATGTAATTACTCTATTACATAGGTCGGTAGAACCATCTACGACGAGACGCAAGATTGCTCACAACCCTTCCCAAGGCAATTAAAAAGGCTCGAATCTCTCTTAACAAGAAGAATCGAAATTAATCAAACTTTATTGATCCAACTTGTGTCCAAAACCCTGACAAAGCAAGCCCTTTTATAGGCTAGAGGTTACTAAAACCCTAAGGAAACCTTAAAAGAGCAGTCGGCCATCTTGGTGTCAAGATGGGCCGTTCCATTCTTCTACTACGCAGTTAATCTAACCCTAAGCAACATTAAGGCCTAAAGACCCTACTCGGCCCAATCACTTGGAGGCCCGCTTGACACTCCATGGGATTGGATCGTGGTGTAGATGATTTGCTTGTCTCCTTCTTGGCCTTCAATATCCCTATGGACTCCATGTTGGTCTTGGACCATTCGAACAAGGCCTTGGAAGGATTCTTTGAAGAGCTTGGCTCGTGCACGTGTGATTGGGCCCAGTGGAGCTCGGACGGGGTCATGGCGTGGGCCCTTATCCATGCACAAATCACTGATACGGTCCTCGATCAACTCTTTTCGAGACACGTAGCATGTTTGCGGTTGGATCCAACGCTTTGATTGCGAAACCTAGAATCAAACGGACAACACGATTTGATTATAGACGGTCGAACGACGACTCCACAGAGGTGATTACTCTAATGGATAGGTCGTAGAACAATCTTCGAAGAGACACGAGATGATTTGGATTACGGAACCTAGAATCAAACGGACGGCACGATATAATTAAAGGCGGTAGAACGACTACTCCACATAGGTGATTACTCTAATGGATACACGTCGAACAGCTCGTTTCGAGACACGTAGCATGTTTGCCCAAGAATCTAGCGAGATGGTCCAAAGCTTGGATTACGGAACCTAGAATCAAACGGACGACATGATTTGATTGTAGGAGGTAGAACGACGACTCCACAGAGGTAATTACTCTATTAGATAGGTCTGTAGAACCATCGACGACGAGACGCAAGATTGCTCACAATCCTTTGAAAGGCAAGTAAAAAGGCTCGAATCTCTCTTAACAAGAAGAATCGAAATTAATCAAATTTTATTGATCCAACTTGTGTCCAAAACCATTACAAAGCAAGCGCTTTTGTAGGTGTGTGGTTACTAAATCCCAAAAGAAACCCTAAAAGAGCAATCGGCCATCTTGGTGTCAAGATGGGCCGTTCCATTCTTCCACTACGCTGTTAATCTAACCCTAAGCAACATTAAGGCCTAAAGACCCTACTCGGCCCAATCACTTGGAGGCCCGCTTGACACTCCTTGGGATTGGATTGTGGTGTAGATGATTTGCTTGCCTCCTTGGCCTTCAATATCCCTATGGACTCCATGTTGGCCTTGGACCATTCGAACAAGGCTTCGGTGGGATTCTTTGATGGGCTTGGATCGTGCACGTGTGACTGGGCCCCCTGGAACTCGGATCGGGTCATGGCGTGGGCCCTGATCCACGCACAAATCGCTGATACGGTCCTCGATCAACTCTTTTCGAGACACGTGGTATATTTGTGCAAGGATCTAGGGAGGAGGTCCAACACTTGGAATGCGGAACCTAGAATCAAACGGACAACACGATTTGATTATAGACGGTAGAACGACGACTCCACAGAGGTGATTACTGTAATGGATAGGTTGTAGAACAATCTTGGAAGAGACGCGAGATGATTTGTATTGCGGAACCTAGAATCAATGGGACGACGCGATTTAATTATAGGCGGTAGAACGACTACTCCACATAGGTGATTACTCTAATGGATACATCTCGAACAGCTCGTTTCGAGACATGTAGCACGTTTGCCCAAGAATCTAGCGAGATGGTCCAAAGCTTGGATTGCGGAACCTAGAATCAAACGGACGACACGATTTGATTGTAGGCGGTAGAACGACGATGACTCCCCAGAGGTAATTACTCTATTACATAGGTCGGTAGAACCATCTACGACGAGACGCAAGATTGCTCACAACCCTTCCCAAGGCAAGTAAAAAGGCTCGAATCTCTCTTAACAAGAAGAATCGAAATTAATCAAACTTTATTGATCCAACTTGTGTCCAAGAATCTAGCGAGATGGTCCAAAGCTTGGATTACGGAACCTAGAATCAAACGGACGACATGATTTGATTGTATGCGGTAGAACGACGACTCCACAGAGGTAATTACTCTATTAGATAGGTTTGTAGAACCATCGACGACGAGACGCTAGATTGCTCACAATCCTTTGAAAGGCAAGTAAAAAGGCTCGAATCTCTCTTAACAAGAAGAATCGAAATTAATCAAATTTTATTGATCCAACTTGTGTCCAAAACCATTACAAAGCAAGCGCTTTTGTAGGTGTGTGGTTACTAAATCCCAAAAGAAACCCTAAAAGAGCAATCGGCCATCTTGGTGTCAAGATGGGCCGTTCCATTCTTCCACTACGCTGTTAATCTAACCCTAAGCAACATTAAGGCCTAAAGACCCTACTCGGCCCAATCACTCGGAGGCCCGCTTGACACTCCTTGGGATTGGATTGTGGTGTAGATGATTTGCTTGCCTCCTTGGCCTTCAATATCCCTATGGACTCCATGTTGGCCTTGGACCATTCGAACAAGGCTTCGGTGGGATTCTTTGATGGGCTTGGATCGTGCACGTGTGACTGGGCCCCCTGGAACTTGGATCGGGTCATGGCGTGGGCCCTGATCCACGTACAAATCGCTGATACGGTCCTCGATCAACTCTTTTCGAGACACGTGGTATATTTGTGCAAGGATCTAGGGTGGAGGTCCAACACTTGGAATGCGGAACCTAGAATCAAACGGACAACACGATTTGATTATAGACGGTCGAACGACGACTCCACAGAGGTGATTACTGTAATGGATAGGTTGTAGAACAATCTTGGAAGAGACGCGAGATGATTTGGATTGCGGAACCTAGAATCAATGGGACGACGCGATTTAATTATAGGCGGTAGAACGACTACTCCACATAGGTGATTACTCTAATGGATACACCTCGAACAGCTCGTTTCGAGACATGTAGCACGTTTGCCCAAGAATCTAGCGAGATGGTCCAAAGCTTGGATTGCGGAACCTAGAATCAAACGGACGACACGATTTGATTGTAGGCGGTAGAACGACGATGACTCCCCAGAGGTAATTACTCTATTACATAGGTCGGTAGAACCATCTACGACGAGACGCAAGATTGCTCACAACCCTTCCCAAGGCAAGTAAACAGGCTCGAATCTCCCTTAACAAGAAGAATCGAAATTAATCAAACTTTATTGATCCAACTTGTGTCCAAAACCCTGACAAAGCAAGCCCTTTTATAGGCTAGAGGTTACTAAAACCCTAAGGAAACCTTAAAAGAGCAGTCGGCCATCTTGGTGTCAGGATGGGCCGTTCCATTCTTCTACTACGCAGTTAATCTAACCCTAAGCAACATTAAGGCCTAAAGACCCTACTCGGCCCAATCACTTGGAGGCCCGCTTGACACTCCATGGGATTGGATCGTGGTGTAGATGATTTGCTTGTCTCCTTCTTGGCCTTCAATATCCCTATGGACTCCATGTTGGTCTTGAACCATTCGAACAAGGCCTTGGAAGGATTCTTTGAAGAGCTTGGCTCGTGCATGTGTGACTGCCCCACTGGAGCTCGGACGGGGTCATGGCGTGGGCACTTATCCATGCACAAATCACTGATACGGTCCTCGATCAACTCTTTTCGAGACACGTAGCATGTTTGCGGTAGGATCCAACGCTTTGATTGCGAAACCTAGAATCAAACGGACAACACGATTTGATTATAGACGGTAGAACGATGACTCCACAGAGGCGATTACTCTAATAGATAGGTCGTAGAACAATCTTGGAAGAGACGCGAGATGATTTGGATTGCGGAACCTAGAATCAAACGGACGACACGATTTAATTATAGGCGGTAGAACGACTACTCCACATAGGTGATTACTCTAATGGATACACCTCGAACAGCTCGTTTCGAGACACGTAGCACGTTTGCCCAAGAATCTAGCGAGATGGTCCAAAGCTTGGATTGCGGAACCTAGAATCAAACGGACGACACGATTTGATTGTAGGCGGTAGAACGACGACTCCACCGAGGTAATTACTCTATTAGATAGGTCGGTAGAACCATCTACGACGAGACGCAAGATTGCTCACAACCCTTGCCAAGGCAAGTAAAAAGGCTCGAATCTCTCTTAACAAGGAGAATCGAAATTAATCAAACTTTATTGATCCAACTTGTGTCCAAAACCCTGACAAAGCAAACCCTTTTATAGGCTAGAGGTTACTAAAACACTAAGGAAACCTTAAAAGAGCAGTCGGCCATCTTGGTGTCAAGATGGGCCGTTCCATTCTTCTACTACGCAGTTAATCTAACCCTAAGCAACATTAAGGCCTAAAGACCCTACTCGGCCCAATCACTTGGAGGCCCGCTTGACACTCCATGGGATTGGATCGTGGTGTAGATGATTTGCTTGTCTCCTTCTTGGCCTTCAATATCCCTATGGACTCCATGTTGGTCTTGGACCATTCGAACAAGGCCTTGGAAGGATTCTTTGAAGAGCTTGGCTCGTGCACGTGTGACTGGGCCCAGTGGAGCTCGGACGGGGTCATGGCGTGGGCCCTTATCCATGCACAAATCACTGATACGGTCCTCGATCAACTCTTTTCGAGACACGTAGCATGTTTGCGGTAGGATCCAACGCTTTGATTGCGAAACCTAGAATCAAACGGACAACACGATTTGATTATAGACGGTAGAACGACGACTCCACAGAGGCGATTACTCTAATGGATAGGTCGTAGAACAATCGTGGAAGAGACGCGAGATGATTTGGATTGCGGCACCTAGAATCAAACGGACGACACGATTTAATTATAGGCGGTAGAACGACTACTCCACATAGGTGATTACTCTAATGGATACACCTCGAACAGCTCGTTTCGAGACACGTAGCACGTTTGCCCAAGAATCTAGCGAGATGGTCCAAAGCTTGGATTGCGGAACCTAGAATCAAACGGACGACACGATTTGATTGTAGGCGGTAGAACGACGACTCCACCGAGGTAATTACTCTATTAGATAGGTCGGTAGAACCATCTACGACGAGACGCAAGATTGCTCACAACCCTTGCCAAGGCAAGTAAAAAGGCTCGAATCTCTCTTAATAAGGAGAATCGAAATTAATCAAACTTTATTGATCCAACTTGTGTCCAAAACCCTGACAAAGCAAACCCTTTTATAGGCTAGAGGTTACTAAAACCCTAAGGAAACCTTAAAAGAGCAGTCGGCCATCTTGGTGTCAAGATGGGCCGTTCCATTCTTCTACTACGCAGTTAATCTAACCCTAAGCAACAGTAAGGCCTAAAGACCCTACTCGGCCCAATCACTTGGAGGCCCGCTTGACACTCCATGGGATTGGATCGTGGTGTAGATGATTTGCTTGTCTCCTTCTTGGCCTTCAATATCCCTATGGACTCCATGTTGGTCTTGGACCATTCGAACAAGGCCTTGGAAGGATTCTTTGAAGAGCTTCGCTCGTGCACGTGTGACTGGGCCCAGTGGAGCTCGGACGGGGTCATGCCGTGGGCCCTTATCCATGCACAAATCACTGATACGGTCCTCGATCAACTCTTTTCGAGACACGTAGCATGTTTGCGGTAGGATCCAACGCTTTGATTGCGAAACCTAGAATCAAACGGACAACACGATTTGATTATAGACGGTAGAACGACGACTCCACTGAGGCGATTACTCTAATGGATAGATCGTAGAACAATCTTGGAAGAGACGCGAGATGATTTGGATTTCGGAACCTAGAATCAAACGGACGACACGATTTAATTATAGGCGGTAGAACGACTACTCCACATAGGTGATTACTCTAATGGATACACCTCGAACAGCTCGTTTCGAGACACGTAGCACGTTTGCCCAAGAATCTAGCGAGATGGTCCAAAGCTTGGATTGCGGAACCTAGAATCAAACGGACGATACGATTTGATTGTAGGCGGTAGAACGACGACTCCACCGAGGTAATTACTCTATTAGATAGGTCGGTAGAACCATTTACGACGAGACGCAAGATTGCTCACAACCCTTGCCAAGGCAAGTAAAAAGGCTCGAATCTCTCTTAACAAGGAGAATCGAAATTAATCAAACTTTATTGATCCAACTTGTGTCCAAAACCCTGACAAAGCAAACCCTTTTATAGGCTAGAGGTTACTAAAACCCTAAGGAAACCTTAAAAGAGCAGTCGGCCATCTTGGTGTCAAGATGGGCCGTTCCATTCTTCTACTACGCAGTTAATCTAACCCTAAGCAACAGTAAGGCCTAAAGACCCTACTCGGCCCAATCACTTGGAGGCCCGCTTGACACTCCATGGGATTGGATCGTGGTATAGATGATTTGCTTGTCTCCTTCTTTGCCTTCAATATCCCTATGGACTCCATGTTGGTCTTGGACCATTCGAACAAGGCCTTGGAAGGATTCTTTGAAGAGCTTCGCTCGTGCACGTGTGACTAGGCCCAGTGGAGCTCGGACGGGGTCATGGCGTGGGCCCTTATCCATGCACAAATCACTGATACGGTCCTCGATCAACTCTTTTCGAGACACGTAGCATGTTTGCGGTAGGATCCAACGCTTTTATTGCGAAACCTAGAATCAAACGGACAACACGATTTGATTATAGACGGTAGAACGACGACTCCACAGAGGCGATTACTCTAATGGATAGGTCGTAGAACAATCTTGGAAGAGACGCGAGATGATTTGGATTGCGGAACCTAGAATCAAACGGACGACGCGATTTAATTATAGGCGGTAGAACGACTACTCCACATAGGTGATTACTCTAATGGATTCACCTCGAACAGCTCGTTTCGAGACACGTAGCACGTTTGCCCAAGAATCTAGCGAGATGGTCCAAAGCTTGGATTGCGGAACCTAGAATCAAACGGACGACACGATTTGATTGTAGGCGGTAGAATGACGACTCCACCGAGGTAATTACTCTATTAGATAGGTCTGTAGAACCATCGACGACGAGACGCGAGATTGCTCACAACCCTTTGAAAGGCAAGTAAAAAGGCTCGAATCTCTCTTAACAAGAAGAATCGAAATTAATCAAATTTTATTGATCCAACTTGTGTCCAAAACCATTACATAGCAAGCGCTTTTGTAGGTGTGTGGTTACTAAAACCCAAAAGAAACCCTAAAAGAGCAATCGGCCATCTTGGTGTCAAGATGGGCCGTTCCATTCTTCTACTACGCTGTTAATCTAACCCTAAGCAACATTAAGGCATAAAGACCCTACTCGGCCCAATCACTTGGAGGCCCGCTTGACACTCCATGGGATTGGATCGTGGTGTAGATGATTTGCTTGTCTCCTTCTTGGCCTTCAATATCCCTATGGACTCCATGTTGGTCTTGGACCATTCGAACAAGGCCTTGGAAGGATTCTTTGAAGAGCTTGGCTTGTGCACGTGTGACTGGGCCCAGTGGAGCTCGGACGGGGTCATGGCGTGGGCCCTTATCCATGCACAAATCACTGATACGGTCCTCGATCAACTCTTTTCGAGACACGTAGCATTTTGCGGTAGGATCCAACGCTTTGATTGCGAAACCTAGAATCAAACGGACAACACGATTTGATTATAGACGGTAGAACGACGACTCCACAGAGGCGATTACTCTAATGGATAGGTCGTAGAACAATCGTGGAAGAGACGCGAGATGATTTGGATTGCGGCACCTAGAATCAAACGGACGACACGATTTAATTATAGGCGGTAGAACGACTACTCCACATAGGCGATTACTCTAATGGATACACCTCGAACAGCTCGTTTCGAGACACGTAGCACGTTTGCCCAAGAATCTAGCGAGATGGTCCAAAGCTTGGATTGCGGAACCTAGAATCAAACGGACGACACGATTTGATTATAGGCGGTAGAACGACGACTCCACCGAGGTAATTACTCTATTAGATAGGTCGGTAGAACCATCTACGACGAGACGCAAGATTGCTCACAACCCTTGCCAAGGCAAGTAAAAAGGCTCGAATCTCTCTTAACAAGGAGAATCGAAATTAATCAAACTTTATTGATCCAACTTGTGTCCAAAACCCTGACAAAGCAAGCCCTTTTATAGGCTAGAGGTTACTAAAACCCTAAGGAAACCTTAAAAGAGCAGTCGGCCATCTTGGTGTCAAGATGGCCCATTCCATTCTTCTACTACGCAGTTAATCTAACCCTAAGCAACATTAAGGCCTAAAGACCCTACTCGGCCCAATCACTTGGAGGCCCGCTTGACACTCCATGGGATTGGATCGTGGTGTAGATAATTTGCTTGTCTCCTTCTTGGACTTCAATATCCCTATGGACTCCATGTTGGTCTTGGACCATTCGAACAAGGCCTTGGAGGTATTCTTTGAAGAGCTTGGCTCGTGCACGTGTGATTGGGCCCAGTGGAGCTCGGACGGGGTCATGGCGTGGGCCCTTATCCATGCACAAATCACTGATACGGTCCTCGATCAACTCTTTTCGAGACACGTAGCATGTTTGCGGTAGGATCCAACGCTTTGATTGCGAAACCTAGAATCAAACGGACAACACGATTTGATTATAGACGGTAGAACGACGACTCCACAGAGGTGATTACTCTAATGGATATGTCGTAGAACAATCTTCGAAGAGACACGAGATGATTTGGATTACGGAACCTAGAATCAAACGGACGGCACGATATAATTAAAGGCGGTAGAACGACTACTCCACATAGGTGATTACTCTAATGGATACACGTCGAACAGCTCGTTTCGAGACACGTAGCATGTTTGCCCAAGAATCTAGCGAGGTGGTCCAAAGCTTGGATTACGGAACCTAGAATCAAACGGACGACATGATTTGATTGTAGGCGGTAGAACGACGACTCCACAGAGGTAATTACTCTATTAGATAGGTCTGTAGAACCATCGACGACGAGACGCAAGATTGCTCACAACCCTTGCCAAGGCAAGTAAAAAGGCTCGAATCTCTCTTAACAAGGAGAATCGAAATTAATCAAACTTTATTGATCCAACTTGTGTCCAAAACCCTGACAAAGCAAGCCCTTTTATAGGCTAGAGGTTACTAAAACCCTAAGGAAACCTTAAAAGAGCAGTCGGCCATCTTGGTGTCAAGATGGCCCATTCCATTCTTCTACTACGCAGTTAATCTAACCCTAAGCAACATTAAGGCCTAAAGACCCTACTCGGCCCAATCACTTGGAGGCCCGCTTGACACTCCATGGGATTGGATCGTGGTGTAGATGATTTGCTTGTCTCCTTCTTGGCCTTCAATATCCCTATGGACTCCATGTTGGTCTTGGACCATTCGAACAAGGCCTTGGAAGGATTCTTTGAAGAGCTTGGCTCGTGCACGTGTGACTGGGCCCAGTGGAGCTCGGACGGGGTCATGGCGTGGGCCCTTATCCATGCTCAAATCACTGATACGGTCCTCGATCAACTCTTTTCGAGACACGTACCATGTTTGCGGTAGGATCCAATGCTTTGATTGCGAAACCTAGAATCAAACGGACAACACGATTTGATTATAGACGGTAGAACGACGACTCCACAGAGGCGATTACTCTAATGGATAGGTCGTAGAACAATCTTGGAAGAGACGCGAGATGATTTGGATTGCGGAACCTAGAATCAAACGGACGACACGATTTAATTATAGGCGGTAGAACGACTACTCCACATAGGTGATTACTCTAATGGATACACCTCGAACAGCTCGTTTCGAGACACGTAGCACGTTTGCCCAAGAATCTAGCGAGATGGTCCAAAGCTTGGATTGCGGAACCTAGAATCAAACGGACGATACGATTTGATTGTAGGCGGTAGAACGACGACTCCACCGAGGTAATTACTCTATTAGATAGGTCGGTAGAACCATCTACGACGAGACGCAAGATTGCTCACAACCCTTGCCAAGGCAAGTAAAAAGGCTCGAATCTCTCTTAACAAGGAGAATCGAAATTAATCAAACTTTATTGATCCAACTTGTGTCCAAAACCCTGACAAAGCAAACCCTTTTATAGGCTAGAGGTTACTAAAACCCTAAGGAAACCTTAAAAGAGCAGTCGGCCATCTTGGTGTCAAGATGGGCCGTTCCATTCTTCTACTACGCAGTTAATCTAACCCTAAGCAACAGTAAGGCCTAAAGACCCTACTCGGCCCAATCACTTGGAGGCCCGCTTGACACTCCATGGGATTGGATCGCGGTATAGATGATTTGCTTGTCTCCTTCTTGGCCTTCAATATCCATATGGCCTCCATGTTGGTCTTGGACCATTCGAACAAGGCCTTGGAAGGATTCTTTGAAGAGCTTCGCTCGTGCACGTGTGACTGGGCCCACTGGAGCTCGGACGGGGTCATGGCGTGGGCCCTTATCCATGCACAAATCACTGATACGGTCCTCGATCAACTCTTTTCGAGACACGTAGCATGTTTGCGGTAGGATCCAACGCTTTGATTGCGAAACCTAGAATCAAACGGACAACACGATTTGATTATAGACGGTAGAACGACGACTCCACAGAGGCGATTACTCTAATGGATAGGTCGTAGAACAATCTTGGAAGAGACGCGAGATGAATTGGATTGCGGAACCTAGAATCAAACGGACGACGCGATTTAATTATAGGCGGTAGAACGACTACTCCACATAGGTGATTACTCTAATGGATACACCTCGAACAGCTCGTTTCGAGACACGTAGCACGTTTGCCCAAGAATCTAGCGAGATGGTCCAAAGCTTGGATTGCGGAACCTAGAATCAAACGGACGACACGATTTGATTGTAGGCGGTAGAACGACGACTCCACCGAGGTAATTACTCTATTAGATAGGTCTGTAGAACCATCGACGACGAGACGCAAGATTGCTCACAACCCTTTGAAATGCAAGTAAAAAGGCTCGAATCTCTCTTAACAAGAAGAATCGAAATTAATCAAATTTTATTGATCCAACTTGTGTCCAAAACCATTACATAGCAAGCGCTTTTGTAGGTGTGTGGTTACTAAAACCCAAAAGAAACCCTAAAAGGGCAATCGGCCATCTTGGTGTCAAGATGGGCCGTTCCATTCTTCTACTACGCTGTTAATCTAACCCTAAGCAACATTAAGGCATAAAGACCCTACTCGGCCCAATCACTTGGAGGCCCGCTTGACACTCCATGGGATTGGATCGTGGTGTAGATGATTTGCTTGTCTCCTTCTTGGCCTTCAATATCCCTATGGACTCCATGTTGGTCTTGGACCATTCGAACAAGGCCTTGGAAGGATTCTTTGAAGAGCTTGGCTTGTGCACGTGTGACTGGGCCCAGTGGAGCTCGGACGGGGTCATGGCGTGGGCCCTTATCCATGCACAAATCACTGATACGGTCCTCGATCAACTCTTTTCGAGACACGTAGCATTTTGCGGTAGGATCCAACGCTTTGATTGCGAAACCTAGAATCAAACGGACAACACGATTTGATTATAGACGGTAGAACGACGACTCCACAGAGGCGATTACTCTAATGGATAGGTCGTAGAACAATCGTGGAAGAGACGCGAGATGATTTGGATTGCGGCACCTAGAATCAAACGGACGACACGATTTAATTATAGGCGGTAGAACGACTACTCCACATAGGCGATTACTCTAATGGATACACCTCGAACAGCTCGTTTCGAGACACGTAGCACGTTTGCCCAAGAATCTAGCGAGATGGTCCAAAGCTTGGATTGCGGAACCTAGAATCAAACGGACGACACGATTTGATTATAGGCGGTAGAACGACGACTCCACCGAGGTAATTACTCTATTAGATAGGTCGGTAGAACCATCTACGACGAGACGCAAGATTGCTCACAACCCTTGCCAAGGCAAGTAAAAAGGCTCGAATCTCTCTTAACAAGGAGAATCGAAATTAATCAAACTTTATTGATCCAACTTGTGTCCAAAACCCTGACAAAGCAAGCCCTTTTATAGGCTAGAGGTTACTAAAACCCTAAGGAAACCTTAAAAGAGCAGTCGGCCATCTTGGTGTCAAGATGGCCCATTCCATTCTTCTACTACGCAGTTAATCTAACCCTAAGCAACATTAAGGCCTAAAGACCCTACTCGGCCCAATCACTTGGAGGCCCGCTTGACACTCCATGGGATTGGATCGTGGTGTAGATAATTTGCTTGTCTCCTTCTTGGACTTCAATATCCCTATGGACTCCATGTTGGTCTTGGACCATTCGAACAAGGCCTTGGAGGTATTCTTTGAAGAGCTTGGCTCGTGCACGTGTGATTGGGCCCAGTGGAGCTCGGACGGGGTCATGGCGTGGGCCCTTATCCATGCACAAATCACTGATACGGTCCTCGATCAACTCTTTTCGAGACACGTAGCATGTTTGCGGTAGGATCCAACGCTTTGATTGCGAAACCTAGAATCAAACGGACAACACGATTTGATTATAGACGGTAGAACGACGACTCCACAGAGGTGATTACTCTAATGGATATGTCGTAGAACAATCTTCGAAGAGACACGAGATGATTTGGATTACGGAACCTAGAATCAAACGGACGGCACGATATAATTAAAGGCGGTAGAACGACTACTCCACATAGGTGATTACTCTAATGGATACACGTCGAACAGCTCGTTTCGAGACACGTAGCATGTTTGCCCAAGAATCTAGCGAGGTGGTCCAAAGCTTGGATTACGGAACCTAGAATCAAACGGACGACATGATTTGATTGTAGGCGGTAGAACGACGACTCCACAGAGGTAATTACTCTATTAGATAGGTCTGTAGAACCATCGACGACGAGACGCAAGATTGCTCACAATCCTTTGAAAGGCAAGTAAAAAGGCTCGAATCTCTCTTAACAAGAAGAATCGAAATTAATCAAATTTTATTGATCCAACTTGTGTCCAAAACCATTACAAAGCAAGCGCTTTTGTAGGTGTGTGGTTACTAAATCCCAAAAGAAACCCTAAAAGAGCAATCGGCCATCTTGGTGTCAAGATGGGCCGTTCCATTCTTCCACTACGCTGTTAATCTAACCCTAAGCAACATTAAGGCCTAAAGACCCTACTCGGCCCAATCACTCGGAGGCCCGCTTGACACTCCTTGGGATTGGATTGTGGTGTAGATGATTTGCTTGCCTCCTTGGCCTTCAATATCCCTATGGACTCCATGTTGGCCTTGGACCATTCGAACAAGGCTTCGGTGGGATTCTTTGATGGGCTTGGATCGTGCACGTGTGACTGGGCCCCCTGGAACTCGGATCGGGTCATGGCGTGAGCCCTGATCCACGCACAAATCGCTGATACGGTCCTCGATCAACTCTTTTCGAGACACGTGGTATATTTGTGCAAGGATCTAGGGAGGAGGTCCAACACTTGGAATGCGGAACCTAGAATCAAACGGACAACACGATTTGATTATAGACGGTAGAACGACGACTCCACAGAGGTGATTACTGTAATGGATAGGTTGTAGAACAATCTTGGAAGAGACGCGAGATGATTTGGATTGCGGAACCTAGAATCAATGGGACGACGCTATTTAATTATAGGCGGTAGAACGACTACTCCACATAGGTGATTACTCTAATGGATACACCTCGAACAGCTCGTTTCGAGACATGTAGCACGTTTGCCCAAGAATCTAGCGAGATGGTCCAAAGCTTGGATTGCGGAACCAAGAATCAAACGGACGACACGATTTGATTGTAGGCGGTAGAACGACGACTCCACCGAGGTAATTACTCTATTAGATAGGTCGGTAGAACCATCTACGACGAGACGCAAGATTGCTCACAACCCTTGCCAAGGCAAGTAAAAAGGCTCGAATCTCTCTTAACAAGGAGAATTGAAATTAATCAAACTTTATTGATCCAACTTGTGTCCAAAACCCTGACAACGCAAACCCTTTTATAGGCTAGAGGTTACTAAAACCCTAAGGAAACCTTAAAAGAGCAGTCGGCCATCTTGGTGTCAAGATGGGCCGTTCCATTCTTCTACTACGCAGTTAATCTAACCCTAAGCAACAGTAAGGCCTAAAGACCCTACTCGGCCCAATCACTTGGAGGCCCGCTTGACACTCCATGGGATTGGATCGTGGTGTAGATGATTTGCTTGTCTCCTTCTTGGCCTTCAATATCCCTATGGACTCCATGTTGGTCTTGGACCATTCGAACAAGGCCTTGGAAGGATTCTTTGAAGAGCTTGGCTCGTGCACGTGTGACTGGGCCCAGTGGAGCTCGGACGGGGTCATGGCGTGGGCCCTTATCCATGCACAAATCACTGATACGGTCCTCGATCAACTCTTTTCGAGACACGTAGCATGTTTGCGGTAGGATCCAACGCTTTGATTGCGAAACCTAGAATCAAACGGACAACACGATTTGATTATAGACGGTAGAACGACGACTCCACAGAGGCGATTACTCTAATGGATAGGTCGTAGAACAATCGTGGAAGAGACGCGAGATGATTTGGATTGCGGCACCTAGAATCAAACGGACGACACGATTTAATTATAGGCGGTAGAACGACTACTCCACATAGGTGATTACTCTAATGGATACACCTCGAACAGCTCGTTTCGAGACACGTAGCACGTTTGCCCAAGAATCTGGCGAGATGGTCCAAAGCTTGGATTGCGGAACCTAGAATCAAACGGACGACACGATTTGATTGTAGGCGGTAGAACGACGACTCCACAGAGGTAATTACTCTATTAGATAGGTCGGTAGAACATCTACGACGACACGCAAGATTGCTCACAACCCTTGCCAAGGCAAGTAAAAAGGCTCGAATCTCTCTTAACAAGGAGAATCGAAATTAATCAAACTTTATTGATCCAACTTGTGTCCAAAACCCTGACAAAGCAAACCCTTTTATAGGCTAGAGGTTACTAAAACACTAAGGAAACCTTAAAAGAGCAGTCGGCCATCTTGGTGTCAAGATGGGCCGTTCCATTCTTCTACTACGCAGTTAATCTAACCCTAAGCAACATTAAGGCCTAAAGACCCTACTCGGCCCAATCACTTGGAGGCCCGCTTGACACTCCATGGGATTGGATCGTGGTGTAGATGATTTGCTTGTCTCCTTCTTGGCCTTCAATATCCCTATGGACTCCATGTTGGTCTTGGACCATTCGAACAAGGCCTTGGAAGGATTCTTTGAAGAGCTTCGCTCGTGCACGTGTGACTGGGCCCAGTGGAGCTCGGACGGGGTCATGGCGTGGGCCCTTATCCATGCACAAATCACTGATACGGTCCTCGATCAACTCTTTTCGAGACACGTAGCATGTTTGCGGTAGGATCCAACGCTTTGATTGCGAAACCTAGAATCAAACGGACAACACGATTTGATTATAGACGGTAGAACGACGACTCCATAGAGGCGATTACTCTAATGGATAGGTCGTAGAACAATCGTGGAAGAGACGCGAGATGATTTGGATTGCGGCACCTAGAATCAAACGGACGACACGATTTAATTATAGGCGGTAGAACGACTACTCCACATAGGTGATTACTCTAATGGATACACCTCGAACAGCTCGTTTCGAGAAACGTAGCACGTTTGCCCAAGAATCTAGCGAGATGGTCCAAAGCTTGGATTGCGGAACCTAGAATCAAACGGACGACACGATTTGATTGTAGGCGGTAGAACGACGACTCCACCGAGGTAATTACTCTATTAGATAGGTCGGTAGAACCATCTACGACGAGACGCAAGATTGCTCACAACCCTTGCCAAGGCAAGTAAAAAGGCTCGAATCTCTCTTAACAAGGAGAATCGAAATTAATCAAACTTTATTGATCCAACTTGTGTCCAAAACCCTGACAAAGCAAACCCTTTTATAGGCTAGAGGTTACTAAAACCCTAAGGAAACCTTAAAAGAGCAGTCGGCCATCTTGGTGTCAAGGTGGGCCGTTCCATTCTTTTACTACGCAGTTAATCTAACCCTAAGCAACAGTAAGGCCTAAAGACCCTACTCGGCCCAATCACTTGGAGGCCCGCTTGACACTCCATGGGATTGGATCGTGGTGTAGATGATTTGCTTGTCTCCTTCTTGGCCTTCAATATCCCTATGGACTCCATGTTGGTCTTGGACCATTCGAACAAGGCCTTGGAAGGATTCTTTGAAGAGCTTGGCTCGTGCACGTGTGACTGGGCCCAGTGGAGCTCGGACGGGGTCATGGCGTGGGCCCTTATCCATGCTCAAATCACTGATACGGTCCTCGATCAACTCTTTTCGAGACACGTACCATGTTTGCGGTAGGATCCAATGCTTTGATTGCGAAACCTAGAATCAAACGGACAACACGATTTGATTATAGACGGTAGAACGACGACTCCACAGAGGCGATTACTCTAATGGATAGGTCGTAGAACAATCTTGGAAGAGACGCGAGATGATTTGGATTGCGGAACCTAGAATCAAACGGACGACACGATTTAATTATAGGCGGTAGAACGACTACTCCACATAGGTGATTACTCTAATGGATACACCTCGAACAGCTCGTTTCGAGACACGTAGCACGTTTGCCCAAGAATCTAGCGAGATGGTCCAAAGCTCGGATTGCGGAACCTAGAATCAAACGGACGATACGATTTGATTGTAGGCGGTAGAACGACGACTCCACCGAGGTAATTACTCTATTAGATAGGTCGGTAGAACCATCTACGACGAGACGCAAGATTGCTCACAACCCTTGCCAAGGCAAGTAAAAAGGCTCGAATCTCTCTTAACAAGGAGAATCGAAATTAATCAAACTTTATTGATCCAACTTGTGTCCAAAACCCTGACAAAGCAAACCCTTTTATAGGCTAGAGGTTACTAAAACCCTAAGGAAACCTTAAAAGAGCAGTCGGCCATCTTGGTGTCAAGATGGGCCGTTCCATTCTTCTACTACGCAGTTAATCTAACCCTAAGCAACAGTAAGGCCTAAAGACCCTACTCGGCCCAATCACTTGGAGGCCCGCTTGACACTCCATGGGATTGGATCGCGGTATAGATGATTTGTTTGTCTCCTTCTTGGCCTTCAATATCCATATGGCCTCCATGTTGGTCTTGGACCATTCGAACAAGGCCTTGGAAGGATTCTTTGAAGAGCTTCGCTCGTGCACGTGTGACTGGGCCCACTGGAGCTCGGACGGGGTCATGGCGTGGGCCCTTATCCATGCACAAATCACTGATACGGTCCTCGATCAACTCTTTTCGAGACACGTAGCATGTTTGCGGTAGGATCCAACGCTTTGATTGCGAAACCTAGAATCAAACGGACAACACGATTTGATTATAGACGGTAGAACGACGACTCCACAGAGGCGATTACTCTAATGGATAGGTCGTAGAACAATCTTGGAAGAGACGCGAGATGAATTGGATTGCGGAACCTAGAATCAAACGGACGACGCGATTTAATTATAGGCGGTAGAACGACTACTCCACATAGGTGATTACTCTAATGGATACACCTCGAACAGCTCGTTTCGAGACACGTAGCACGTTTGCCCAAGAATCTAGCGAGATGGTCCAAAGCTTGGATTGCGGAACCTAGAATCAAACGGACGACACGATTTGATTGTAGGCGGTAGAACGACGACTCCACCAAGGTAATTACTCTATTAGATAGGTCTGTAGAACCATCGACGACGAGACGCAAGATTGCTCACAACCCTTTGAAATGCAAGTAAAAAGGCTCGAATCTCTCTTAACAAGAAGAATCGAAATTAATCAAATTTTATTGATCCAACTTGTGTCCAAAACCATTACATAGCAAGCGCTTTTGTAGGTGTGTGGTTACTAAAACCCAAAAGAAACCCTAAAAGGGCAATCGGCCATCTTGGTGTCAAGATGGGCCGTTCCATTCTTCTACTACGCTGTTAATCTAACCCTAAGCAACATTAAGGCATAAAGACCCTACTCGGCCCAATCACTTGGAGGCCCGCTTGACACTCCATGGGATTGGATCGTGGTGTAGATGATTTGCTTGTCTCCTTCTTGGCCTTCAATATCCCTATGGACTCCATGTTGGTCTTGGACCATTCGAACAAGGCCTTGGAAGGATTCTTTGAAGAGCTTGGCTTGTGCACGTGTGACTGGGCCCAGTGGAGCTCGGACGGGGTCATGGCGTGGGCCCTTATCCATGCACAAATCACTGATACGGTCCTCGATCAACTCTTTTCGAGACACGTAGCATTTTGCGGTAGGATCCAACGCTTTGATTGCGAAACCTAGAATCAAACGGACAACACGATTTGATTATAGACGGTAGAACGACGACTCCACAGAGGCGATTACTCTAATGGATAGGTCGTAGAACAATCGTGGAAGAGACGCGAGATGATTTGGATTGCGGCACCTAGAATCAAACGGACGACACGATTTAATTATAGGCGGTAGAACGACTACTCCACATAGGCGATTACTCTAATGGATACACCTCGAACAGCTCGTTTCGAGACACGTAGCACGTTTGCCCAAGAATCTAGCGAGATGGTCCAAAGCTTGGATTGCGGAACCTAGAATCAAACGGACGACACGATTTGATTATAGGCGGTAGAACGACGACTCCACCGAGGTAATTACTCTATTAGATAGGTCGGTAGAACCATCTACGACGAGACGCAAGATTGCTCACAACCCTTGCCAAGGCAAGTAAAAAGGCTCGAATCTCTCTTAACAAGGAGAATCGAAATTAATCAAACTTTATTGATCCAACTTGTGTCCAAAACCCTGACAAAGCAAGCCCTTTTATAGGCTAGAGGTTACTAAAACCCTAAGGAAACCTTAAAAGAGCAGTCGGCCATCTTGGTGTCAAGATGGCCCATTCCATTCTTCTACTACGCAGTTAATCTAACCCTAAGCAACATTAAGGCCTAAAGACCCTACTCGGCCCAATCACTTGGAGGCCCGCTTGACACTCCATGGGATTGGATCGTGGTGTAGATAATTTGCTTGTCTCCTTCTTGGACTTCAATATCCCTATGGACTCCATGTTGGTCTTGGACCATTCGAACAAGGCCTTGGAGGTATTCTTTGAAGAGCTTGGCTCGTGCACGTGTGATTGGGCCCAGTGGAGCTCGGACGGGGTCATGGCGTGGGCCCTTATCCATGCACAAATCACTGATACGGTCCTCGATCAACTCTTTTCGAGACACGTAGCATGTTTGCGGTAGGATCCAACGCTTTGATTGCGAAACCTAGAATCAAACGGACAACACGATTTGATTATAGACGGTAGAACGACGACTCCACAGAGGTGATTACTCTAATGGATATGTCGTAGAACAATCTTCGAAGAGACACGAGATGATTTGGATTACGGAACCTAGAATCAAACGGACGGCACGATATAATTAAAGGCGGTAGAACGACTACTCCACATAGGTGATTACTCTAATGGATACACGTCGAACAGCTCGTTTCGAGACACGTAGCATGTTTGCCCAAGAATCTAGCGAGGTGGTCCAAAGCTTGGATTACGGAACCTAGAATCAAACGGACGACATGATTTGATTGTAGGCGGTAGAACGACGACTCCACAGAGGTAATTACTCTATTAGATAGGTCTGTAGAACCATCGACGACGAGACGCAAGATTGCTCACAATCCTTTGAAAGGCAAGTAAAAAGGCTCGAATCTCTCTTAACAAGAAGAATCGAAATTAATCAAATTTTATTGATCCAACTTGTGTCCAAAACCATTACAAAGCAAGCGCTTTTGTAGGTGTGTGGTTACTAAATCCCAAAAGAAACCCTAAAAGAGCAATCGGCCATCTTGGTGTCAAGATGGGCCGTTCCATTCTTCCACTACGCTGTTAATCTAACCCTAAGCAACATTAAGGCCTAAAGACCCTACTCGGCCCAATCACTCGGAGGCCCGCTTGACACTCCTTGGGATTGGATTGTGGTGTAGATGATTTGCTTGCCTCCTTGGCCTTCAATATCCCTATGGACTCCATGTTGGCCTTGGACCATTCGAACAAGGCTTCGGTGGGATTCTTTGATGGGCTTGGATCGTGCACGTGTGACTGGGCCCCCTGGAACTCGGATCGGGTCATGGCGTGAGCCCTGATCCACGCACAAATCGCTGATACGGTCCTCGATCAACTCTTTTCGAGACACGTGGTATATTTGTGCAAGGATCTAGGGAGGAGGTCCAACACTTGGAATGCGGAACCTAGAATCAAACGGACAACACGATTTGATTATAGACGGTAGAACGACGACTCCACAGAGGTGATTACTGTAATGGATAGGTTGTAGAACAATCTTGGAAGAGACGCGAGATGATTTGGATTGCGGAACCTAGAATCAATGGGACGACGCTATTTAATTATAGGCGGTAGAACGACTACTCCACATAGGTGATTACTCTAATGGATACACCTCGAACAGCTCGTTTCGAGACATGTAGCACGTTTGCCCAAGAATCTAGCGAGATGGTCCAAAGCTTGGATTGCGGAACCTAGAATCAAACGGACGACACGATTTGATTGTAGGCGGTAGAACGACGATGACTCCCCAGAGGTAATTACTCTATTACATAGGTCGGTAGAACCATCTACGACGAGACGCAAGATTGCTCACAACCCTTCCCAAGGCAAGTAAAAAGGCTCGAATATCTCTTAACAAGAAGAATCGAAATTAATCAAACTTTATTGATCCAACTTGTGTCCAAAACCCTGACAAAGCAAGCCCTTTTATAGGCTAGAGGTTACTAAAACCCTAAGGAAACCTTAAAAGAGCAGTCGGCCATCTTGGTGTCAAGATGGGCCGTTCCATTCTTCTACTACGCAGTTAATCTAACCCTAAGCAACATTAAGGCCTAAAGACCCTACTCGGCCCAATCACTTGGAGGCCCGCTTGACACTCCATGGGATTGGATCGTGGTGTAGATGATTTGCTTGTCTCCTTCTTGGCCTTCAATATCCCTATGGGCTCCATGTTGGTCTTGAACCATTCGAACAAGGCCTCCATGTTGGCCTTGGAAGGATCTAGCGAGGAGGTCCAACGCTTGGAATGCGGAACCTAGAATCAAACGGACAACACGATTTGATTATAGACGGTAGAACGACGACTCCACAGAGGTGATTACTGTAATGGATAGGTCGTCGAACAATCTTGGAAGAGACGCGAGATGATTTGGATTGCGGAACCTTGAATCAATGGGACGACGCGATTTAATTATAGGCGGTAGAACGACTACTCCACATAGGTAATGGATACACCTCGAACAGCTCGTTTCGAGACACGTAGCACGTTTGCCCAAGAATCTAGCGAGATGGTCCAAAGTTTGGATTGCGGAACCTAGAATCAAACGGACGACACGATTTGATTGTAGGCGGTAGAAAGACGACTCCACCGAGGTAATTACTCTATTAGATAGGTCGGTAGAACCATCTACGACGAGACGCAAGATTGCTCACAACCCTTGCCAAGGCAAGTAAAAAGGCTCGAATCTCTCTTAACAAGGAGAATCGAAATTAATCAAACTTTATTGATCCAACTTGTGTCCAAAACCCTGACAAAGCAAGCCCTTTTATAGGCTAGAGGTTACTAAAACCCTAAGGAAACCCTAAAATAGCAGTCGGCCATCTTGGTGTCAAGATGGGCCGTTCCATTCTTCTACTACGCAGTTAATCAAACCCTAAGCAACATTAAGGCCTAAAGACCCTACTCGGCCCAATCACTTGGAGGCCCGCTTGACACTCCATGGGATTGGATCGTGGTGTAGATGATTTGCTTGTCTCCTTCTTGGCCTTCAATATCCCTATGGACTCCATGTTGGTCTTGGACCATTCGAACAAGGCCTTGGAAGGATTCTTTGAAGAGCTTCGCTCGTGCACGTGTGACTGGGCCCAGTGGAGCTCGGACGGGGTCATGGCGTGGGCCCTCATCCATGCACAAATCACTGATACGGTCCTCGATCAACTCTTTTCGAGACACGTAGCATGTTTGCGGTAGGATCCAACGCTTTGATTGCGAAACCTAGAATCAAACGGACAACACGATTTGATTATAGACGGTAGAACGACGACTCCACAGAGGCGATTACTCTAATGGATAGATCGTAGAACAATCTTGGAAGAGACGTGAGATGATTTGGATTGCGGAACCTAGAATCAAACGGACGACACGATTTAATTATAGGCGGTAGAACGACTACTCCACATAGGTGATTACTCTAATGGATACACCTCGAACAGCTCGTTTCGAGACACGTAGCACGTTTGCCCAAGAATCTAGCGAGATGGTCCAAAGCTTGGATTGCGGAACCAAGAATCAAACGGACGACACGATTTGATTGTAGGCGGTAGAACGACGACTCCACCGAGGTAATTACTCTATTAGATAGGTCGGTAGAACCATCTACGACGAGACGCAAGATTGCTCACAACCCTTGCCAAGGCAAGTAAAAAGGCTCGAATCTCTCTTAACAAGGAGAATTGAAATTAATCAAACTTTATTGATCCAACTTGTGTCCAAAACCCTGACAACGCAAACCCTTTTATAGGCTAGAGGTTACTAAAACCCTAAGGAAACCTTAAAAGAGCAGTCGGCCATCTTGGTGTCAAGATGGGCCGTTCCATTCTTCTACTACGCAGTTAATCTAACCCTAAGCAACAGTAAGGCCTAAAGACCCTACTCGGCCCAATCACTTGGAGGCCCGCTTGACACTCCATGGGATTGGATCGTGGTGTAGATGATTTGCTTGTCTCCTTCTTGGCCTTCAATATCCCTATGGACTCCATGTTGGTCTTGGACCATTCGAACAAGGCCTTGGAAGGATTCTTTGAAGAGCTTGGCTCGTGCACGTGTGACTGGGCCCAGTGGAGCTCGGACGGGGTCATGGCGTGGGCCCTTATCCATGCACAAATCACTGATACGGTCCTCGATCAACTCTTTTCGAGACACGTAGCATGTTTGCGGTAGGATCCAACGCTTTGATTGCGAAACCTAGAATCAAACGGACAACACGATTTGATTATAGACGGTAGAACGACGACTCCACAGAGGCGATTACTCTAATGGATAGGTCGTAGAACAATCGTGGAAGAGACGCGAGATGATTTGGATTGCGGCACCTAGAATCAAACGGACGACACGATTTAATTATAGGCGGTAGAACGACTACTCCACATAGGTGATTACTCTAATGGATACACCTCGAACAGCTCGTTTCGAGACACGTAGCACGTTTGCCCAAGAATCTAGCGAGATGGTCCAAAGCTTGGATTGCGGAACCTAGAATCAAACGGACGACACGATTTGATTGTAGGCGGTAGAACGACGACTCCACCGAGGTAATTACTCTATTAGATAGGTCGGTAGAACCATCTACGACGAGACGCAAGATTGCTCACAACCCTTGCCAAGGCAAGTAAAAAGGCTCGAATCTCTCTTAACAAGGAGAATCGAAATTAATCAAACTTTATTGATCCAGCTTGTGTCCAAAACCCTGACAAAGCAAACCCTTTTATAGGCTAGAGGTTACTAAAACCCTAAGGAAACCTTAAAAGAGCAGTCGGCCATCTTGGTGTCAAGATGGGCCGTTCCATTCTTCTACTACGCAGTTAATCTAACCCTAAGCAACAGTAAGGCCTAAAGACCCTACTCGGCCCAATCACTTGGAGGCCCGCTTGACACTCCATGGGATTGGATCGTGGTGTAGATGATTTGCTTGTCTCCTTCTTGGCCTTCAATATCCCTATGGACTCCATGTTGGTCTTGGACCATTCGAACAAGGCCTTGGAAGGATTCTTTGAAGAGCTTCGCTCGTGCACGTGTGACTGGGCCCAGTGGAGCTCGGACGGGGTCATGGCGTGGGCCCTTATCCATGCACAAATCACTGATACGGTCCTCGATCAACTCTTTTCGAGACACGTAGCATGTTTGCGGTAGGATCCAACGCTTTGATTGCGAAACCTAGAATCAAACGGACAACACGATTTGATTATAGACGGTAGAACGACGACTCCACAGAGGCGATTACTCTAATGGATAGATCGTAGAACAATCTTGGAAGAGACGTGAGATGATTTGGATTGCGGAACCTAGAATCAAACGGACGACACGATTTCATTATAGGCGGTAGAACGACTACTCCACATAGGTGATTACTCTAATGGATACACCTCGAACAGCTCGTTTCGAGACACGTAGCACGTTTGCCCAAGAATCTAGCGAGATGGTCCAAAGCTTGGATTGCGGAACCAAGAATCAAACGGACGACACGATTTGATTGTAGGCGGTAGAACGACGACTCCACCGAGGTAATTACTCTATTAGATAGGTCGGTAGAACCATCTACGACGAGACGCAAGATTGCTCACAACCCTTGCCAAGGCAAGTAAAAAGGCTCGAATCTCTCTTAACAAGGAGAATTGAAATTAATCAAACTTTATTGATCCAACTTGTGTCCAAAACCCTGACAACGCAAACCCTTTTATAGGCTAGAGGTTACTAAAACCCTAAGGAAACCTTAAAAGAGCAGTCGGCCATCTTGGTGTCAAGATGGGCCGTTCCATTCTTCTACTACGCAGTTAATCTAACCCTAAGCAACAGTAAGGCCTAAAGACCCTACTCGGCCCAATCACTTGGAGGCCCGCTTGACACTCCATGGGATTGGATCGTGGTGTAGATGATTTGCTTGTCTCCTTCTTGGCCTTCAATATCCCTATGGACTCCATGTTGGTCTTGGACCATTCGAACAAGGCCTTGGAAGGATTCTTTGAAGAGCTTGGCTCGTGCACGTGTGACTAGGCCCAGTGGAGCTCGGACGGGGTCATGGCGTGGGCCCTTATCCATGCTCAAATCACTGATACGGTCCTCGATCAACTCTTTTCGAGACACGTACCATGTTTGCGGTAGGATCCAATGCTTTGATTGCGAAACCTAGAATCAAACGGACAACACGATTTGATTATAGACGGTAGAACGACGACTCCACAGAGGCGATTACTCTAATGGATAGGTCGTAGAACAATCTTGGAAGAGACGCGAGATGATTTGGATTGCGGAACCTAGAATCAAACGGACGACGCGATTTAATTATAGGCGGTAGAACGACTACTCCACATAGGTGATTACTCTAATGGATACACCTCGAACAGCTCGTTTCGAGACACGTAGCACGTTTGCCCAAGAATCTAGCGAGATGGTCCAAAGCTTGGATTGCGGAACCTAGAATCAAACGGACGACACGATTTGATTGTAGGCGGTAGAATGACGACTCCACCGAGGTAATTACTCTATTAGATAGGTCTGTAGAACCATCGACGACGAGACGCAAGATTGCTCACAACCCTTTGAAATGCAAGTAAAAAGGCTCGAATCTCTCTTAACAAGAAGAATCGAAATTAATCAAATTTTATTGATCCAACTTGTGTCCAAAACCATTACATAGCAAGCGCTTTTGTAGGTGTGTGGTTACTAAAACCCAAAGGAAACCCTAAAAGGGCAATCGGCCATCTTGGTGTCAAGATGGGCCGTTCCATTCTTCTACTACGCTGTTAATCTAACCCTAAGCAACATTAAGGCATAAAGACCCTACTCGGCCCAATCACTTGGAGGCCCGCTTGACACTCCATGGGATTGGATCGTGGTGTAGATGATTTGCTTGTCTCCTTCTTGGCCTTCAATATCCCTATGGACTCCATGTTGGTCTTGGACCATTCGAACAAGGCCTTGGAAGGATTCTTTGAAGAGCTTGGCTCGTGCACGTGTGACTGGGCCCAGTGGAGCTCGGACGGGGTCATGGCGTGGGCCCTTATCCATGCACAAATCACTGATACGGTCCTCGATCAACTCTTTTCGAGACACGTAGCATGTTTGCGGTAGGATCCAACGCTTTGATTGCGAAACCTAGAATCAAACGGACAACACGATTTGATTATAGACGGTAGAACGACGACTCCACAGAGGCGATTACTCTAATGGATAGGTCGTAGAACAATCTTGGAAGAGACGCGAGATGATTTGGATTGCGGAACCTAGAATCAAACGGACGACGCGATTTAATTATAGGCGGTAGAACGACTACTCCACATAGGTGATTACTCTAATGGATACACCTCGAACAGCTCGTTTCGAGACACGTAGCACGTTTGCCCAAGAATCTAGCGAGATGGTCCAAAGCTTGGATTGCGGAACCTAGAATCAAACGGACGACACGATTTGATTGTAGGCGGTAGAATGACGACTCCACCGAGGTAATTACTCTATTAGATAGGTCTGTAGAACCATCGACGACGAGACGCAAGATTGCTCACAACCCTTTGAAATGCAAGTAAAAAGGCTCGAATCTCTCTTAACAAGAAGAATCGAAATTAATCAAATTTTATTGATCCAACTTGTGTCCAAAACCATTACATAGCAAGCGCTTTTGTAGGTGTGTGGTTACTAAAACCCAAAGGAAACCCTAAAAGGGCAATCGGCCATCTTGGTGTCAAGATGGGCCGTTCCATTCTTCTACTACGCTGTTAATCTAACCCTAAGCAACATTAAGGCATAAAGACCCTACTCGGCCCAATCACTTGGAGGCCCGCTTGACACTCCATGGGATTGGATCGTGGTGTAGATGATTTGCTTGTCTCCTTCTTGGCCTTCAATATCCCTATGGACTCCATGTTGGTCTTGGACCATTCGAACAAGGCCTTGGAAGGATTCTTTGAAGAGCTTGGCTCGTGCACGTGTGACTGGGCCCAGTGGAGCTCGGACGGGGTCATGGCGTGGGCCCTTATCCATGCACAAATCACTGATACGGTCCTCGATCAACTCTTTTCGAGACACGTAGCATTTTGCGGTAGGATCCAACGCTTTGATTGCGAAACCTAGAATCAAACGGACAACACGATTTGATTATAGACGGTAGAACGACGACTCCACAGAGGCGATTACTCTAATGGATAGGTCGTAGAACAATCGTGGAAGAGACGCGAGATGATTTGGATTGCGGCACCTAGAATCAAACGGACGACACGATTTAATTATAGGCGGTAGAACGACTACTCCACATAGGTGATTACTCTAATGGATACACCTCGAACAGCTCGTTTCGAGACACGTAGCACGTTTGCCCAAGAATCTGGCGAGATGGTCCAAAGCTTGGATTGCGGAACCTAGAATCAAACGGACGACACGATTTGATTGTAGGCGGTAGAACGACGACTCCACAGAGGTAATTACTCTATTAGATAGGTCGGTAGAACATCTACGACGAGACGCAAGATTGCTCACAACCCTTGCCAAGGCAAGTAAAAAGGCTCGAATCTCTCTTAACAAGGAGAATTGAAATTAATCAAACTTTATTGATCCAACTTGTGTCCAAAACCCTGACAACGCAAACCCTTTTATAGGCTAGAGGTTACTAAAACCCTAAGGAAACCTTAAAAGAGCAGTCGGCCATCTTGGTGTCAAGATGGCCCATTCCATTCTTCTACTACGCAGTTAATCTAACCCTAAGCAACATCAAGGCCTAAAGACCCTACTCGGCCCAATCACTTGGAGGCCCGCTTGACACTCCATGGGATTGGATCGTGGTGTAGATAATTTGCTTGTCTCCTTCTTGGACTTCAATATCCCTATGGACTCCATGTTGGTCTTGGACCATTCGAACAAGGCCTTGGAGGTATTCTTTGAAGAGCTTGGCTCGTGCACGTGTGAGTGGGCCCAGTGGAGCTCGGACGGGGTCATGGCGTGGGCCCTTATCCATGCACAAATCACTGATACGGTCCTCGATCAACTCTTTTCGAGACACGTAGCATGTTTGCGGTAGGATCCAACGCTTTGATTGCGAAACCTAGAATCAAACGGACAACACGATTTGATTATAGACGGTAGAACGACGACTCCACAGAGGTGATTACTCTAATGGATATGTCGTAGAACAATCTTCGAAGAGACACGAGATGATTTGGATTACGGAACCTAGAATCAAACGGACGGCACGATATAATTAAAGGCGGTAGAACGACTACTCCACATAGGTGATTACTCTAATGGATACACGTCGAACAGCTCGTTTCGAGACACGTAGCATGTTTGCCCAAGAATCTAGCGAGGTGGTCCAAAGCTTGGATTACGGAACCTAGAATCAAACGGACGACATGATTTGATTGTAGGCGGTAGAACGACGACTCCACAGAGGTAATTACTCTATTAGATAGGTCTGTAGAACCATCGACGACGAGACGCAAGATTGCTCACAATCCTTTGAAAGGCAAGTAAAAAGGCTCGAATCTCTCTTAACAAGAAGAATCGAAATTAATCAAATTTTATTGATCCAACTTGTGTCCAAAACCATTACAAAGCAAGCGCTTTTGTAGGTGTGTGGTTACTAAATCCCAAAAGAAACCCTAAAAGAGCAATCGGCCATCTTGGTGTCAAGATGGGCCGTTCCATTCTTCCACTACGCTGTTAATCTAACCCTAAGCAACATTAAGGCCTAAAGACCCTACTCGGCCCAATCACTCGGAGGCCCGCTTGACACTCCTTGGGATTGGATTGTGGTGTAGATGATTTGCTTGCCTCCTTGGCCTTCAATATCCCTATGGACTCCATGTTGGCCTTGGACCATTCGAACAAGGCTTCGGTGGGATTCTTTGATGGGCTTGGATCGTGCACGTGTGACTGGGCCCCCTGGAACTCGGATCGGGTCATGGCGTGAGCCCTGATCCACGCACAAATCGCTGATACGGTCCTCGATCAACTCTTTTCGAGACACGTGGTATATTTGTGCAAGGATCTAGGGAGGAGGTCCAACACTTGGAATGCGGAACCTAGAATCAAACGGACAACACGATTTGATTATAGACGGTAGAACGACGACTCCACAGAGGTGATTACTGTAATGGATAGGTTGTAGAACAATCTTGGAAGAGACGCGAGATGATTTGGATTGCGGAACCTAGAATCAATGGGACGACGCTATTTAATTATAGGCGGTAGAACGACTACTCCACATAGGTGATTACTCTAATGGATACACCTCGAACAGCTCGTTTCGAGACATGTAGCACGTTTGCCCAAGAATCTAGCGAGATGGTCCAAAGCTTGGATTGCGGAACCTAGAATCAAACGGACGACACGATTTGATTGTAGGCGGTAGAACGACGATGACTCCCCAGAGGTAATTACTCTATTACATAGGTCGGTAGAACCATCTACGACGAGACGCAAGATTGCTCACAACCCTTCCCAAGGCAAGTAAAAAGGCTCGAATATCTCTTAACAAGAAGAATCGAAATTAATCAAACTTTATTGATCCAACTTGTGTCCAAAACCCTGACAAAGCAAGCCCTTTTATAGGCTAGAGGTTACTAAAACCCTAAGGAAACCTTAAAAGAGCAGTCGGCCATCTTGGTGTCAAGATGGGCCGTTCCATTCTTCTACTACGCAGTTAATCTAACCCTAAGCAACATTAAGGCCTAAAGACCCTACTCGGCCCAATCACTTGGAGGCCCGCTTGACACTCCATGGGATTGGATCGTGGTGTAGATGATTTGCTTGTCTCCTTCTTGGCCTTCAATATCCCTATGGGCTCCATGTTGGTCTTGAACCATTCGAACAAGGCCTCCATGTTGGCCTTGGAAGGATCTAGCGAGGAGGTCCAACGCTTGGAATGCGGAACCTAGAATCAAACGGACAACACGATTTGATTATAGACGGTAGAACGACGACTCCACAGAGGTGATTACTGTAATGGATAGGTCGTCGAACAATCTTGGAAGAGACGCGAGATGATTTGGATTGCGGAACCTTGAATCAATGGGACGACGCGATTTAATTATAGGCGGTAGAACGACTACTCCACATAGGTAATGGATACACCTCGAACAGCTCGTTTCGAGACACGTAGCACGTTTGCCCAAGAATCTAGCGAGATGGTCCAAAGTTTGGATTGCGGAACCTAGAATCAAACGGACGACACGATTTGATTGTAGGCGGTAGAAAGACGACTCCACCGAGGTAATTACTCTATTAGATAGGTCGGTAGAACCATCTACGACGAGACGCAAGATTGCTCACAACCCTTGCCAAGGCAAGTAAAAAGGCTCGAATCTCTCTTAACAAGGAAAATCGAAATTAATCAAACTTTATTGATCCAACTTGTGTCCAAAACCCTGACAAAGCAAGCCCTTTTATAGGCTAGAGGTTACTAAAACCCTAAGGAAACCCTAAAATAGCAGTCGGCCATCTTGGTGTCAAGATGGGCCGTTCCATTCTTCTACTACGCAGTTAATCAAACCCTAAGCAACATTAAGGCCAAAAGACCCTACTCGGCCCAATCACTTGGAGGCCCGCTTGACACTCCATGGGATTGGATCGTGGTGTAGATGATTTGCTTGTCTCCTTCTTGGCCTTCAATATCCCTATGGACTCCATGTTGGTCTTGGACCATTCGAACAAGGCCTTGGAAGGATTCTTTGAAGAGCTTCGCTCGTGCACGTGTGACTGGGCCCAGTGGAGCTCGGACGGGGTCATGGCGTGGGCCCTTATCCATGCACAAATCACTGATACGGTCCTCGATCAACTCTTTTCGAGACACGTAGCATGTTTGCGGTAGGATCCAACGTTTTGATTGCGAAACCTAGAATCAAACAGACAACACGATTAGATTATAGACGGTAGAACGACGACTCCACAGAGGTGATTACTATAGTGGATAGGTCGTGGAACAATCTTGGAAGAGACGTGAGATGATTTGGATTACGGAACCTAGAATCAAACGGACGACACGATTTAATTATAGGCGGTAGAACGACTACTCCACATAGGTGATTACTCTAATGGATACACCTCGAACAGCTCGTTTCGAGACACGTAGCACGTTTGCCCAAGAATCTAGCGAGATGGTCCAAAGCTTGGATTGCGGAACCTAGAATCAAACGGACGACATGATTTGATTGTAGGCGGTAGAACGACGACTCCACAGAGGTAATTACTCTATTAGATAGGTCTGTAGAACCATCGACGACGAGACGCAAGATTGCTCACAACCCTTTGAAAGGCAAGTAAAAAGGCTCGAATCTCTGTTAACAAGAAGAATAGAAATTAATCAAATTTTATTGATCCAACTTGTGTCCAAAACCATTACATAGCAAGTGCTTTTGTAGGTGTGTGGTTACTAAAACCCATAAGAAACCCTAAAAGAGCAATCGGCCATCTTGGTGTCAAGATGGGCCGTTCCATTCTTCTACTACGCTGTTAATCTAACCCTAAGCAACATTAAGGCCTAAAGACCCTACTCGGCCCAATCACTTGGAGGCCCGCTTGACACTCCATGGGATTGGATTGTGGTGTAGATGATTTGCTTGCCTCCTTGGCCTTCAATATCCCTATGGACTCCATGTTGGCCTTGGACCATTCGAACAAGGCTTCGGTGGGATTCTTTGATGGGCTTGGATCGTGCACGTGTGACTGGGCCCCCTGGAACTCGGATCGGGTCATGGCGTGGGCCCTGATCCATGCACAAATCACGGATACGGTCCTCGATAAACTCTTTTCGAGACACGTGGAATATTTGCGCAAGGATCTAGCGAGGAGGTCCAACGCTTGGAATGCGGAACCTAGAATCAAACGGACAACACGATTTGATTATAGACGGTAGAACGACGACTCCACAGAGGTGATTACTGTAATGGATAGGTCGTAGAACAATCTTGGAAGAGACGCGAGATGATTTGGATTGCGGAACCTAGAATCAATGGGACGACGCGATTTAATTATAGGCGGTAGAACGACTACTCCACACAGGTGATTACTCTAATGGATACACCTCGAACAGCTCGTTTCGAGACATGTAGCACGTTTGCCCAAGAATCTAGCGAGATGGTCCAAAGCTTGGATTGCGGAACCTAGAATCAAACGGACGACACGATTTGATTGTAGGCGGTAGAACGACGACGACTCCACAGAGGTAATTACTCTATTACATAGGTCGGTAGAACCATCTACGACGAAACGCAAGATTGCTCACAACCCTTCCCAAGGCAATTAAAAAGGCTCGAATCTCTCTTAACTAGAAGAATCGAAATTAATCAAACTTTATTGATCCAACTTGTGTCCAAAACCCTGACAAAGCAAGCCCTTTTATAGGCTAGAGGTTACTAAAACCCTAAGGAAACCTTAAAAGAGCAGTCGGCCATCTTGGTGTCAAGATGGGCGGTTCCATTCTATTACTACGCAGTTAATCTAACCCTAAGCAACATTAAGGCCTAAAGACCCTACTCGGCCAATCACTTGGAGGCCCGCTTGACACTCCATGGGATTGGATCGTGGTGTAGATAATTTGCTTGTCTCCTTCTTGGACTTCAATATCCCTATGGACTCCATGTTGGTCTTGGACCATTCGAACAAGGCCTTGGAGGGATTCTTTGAAGAGCTTGGCTCGTGCACGTGTGATTGGGCCCAGTGGAGCTCGGAGGGGGCATGGCGTGGGCCCTTATCCATGCACAAATCACTGATACGGTCCTCGATCAACTCTTTTCGAGACACATAGCATGTTTGCGGTAGGATCCAACGCTTTGATTGCGAAACCTAGAATCAAACGGACAACACGATTTGATTATAGACGGTAGAACGACGACTCCACAGAGGTGATTACTCTAATGGATAGGTCGTAGAACAATCTTGGAAGAGACACGAGATGATTTGGATTGCGGAACCTAGAATCAAATGGACGACACGATATAATTAAAGGCGGCAGAACGACTACTCCACATAGGTGATTACTCTAATGGATACACGTCGAACAGCTCGTTTCGAGACACGTAGCACGTTTGCCCAAGAATCTAGCGAGATGGTCCAAAGCTTGGATTACGGAACCTAGAATCAAACGGACGATACGATTTGATTGTAGGCGGTAGAACGACGACTCCACCGAGGTAATTACTCTATTAGATAGGTCTGTAGAACCATCGACGACGAGACGCAAGATTGCTCACAACCCTTTGAAAGGCAAGTAAAAAGGCTCGAATCTCTCTTAACAAGAAGAATCGAAATTATTCAAATTTTATTGATCCAACTTGTGTCCAAAACCATTACAAAGCAAGCGCTTTTATAGGTGTGTGGTTACTAAAACCCAAAAGAAACCCTAAAAGAGCAATCGGCCATCTTGGTGTCAAGATGGGCCGTTCCATTCTTCTGCTACGCTGTTAATCTAACCCTAAGCAACATTAAGGCATAAAGACCCTACTCGGCCCAATCACTTGGAGGCCCGCTTGACACTCCTTGGGATTGGATTGTGGTGTAGATGATTTGCTTGCCTCCTTGGCCTTCAATATCCCTATGGACTCCATGTTGGCCTTGGACCATTCGAACAAGGCTTCGGTGGGATTCTTTGATGGGCTTGGATCGTGCACGTGTGACTGGGCCCCCTGGAACTCGGATCGGGTCATGGCGTGGGCCCTGATCCACGTACAAATAGCTGATACGGTCCTCGATCAACTCTTTTCGAGACACGTGGTATATTTGCGCAAGGATCTAGCGAGGAGGTCCAACGCTTGGAATGCGGAACCTAGAATCAAACGGACAACACGATTTGATTATAGACGGTAGAACGACGACTCCACAGAGGTGATTACTGTAATGGAAAGGTCGTAGAACAATCTTGGAAGAGACGCGAGATGATTTGGATTGCGGAACCTAGAATCAATGGGACGACGCGATTTAATTATAGGCGGTAGAACGACTACTCCACACAGGTGATTACTCTAATGGATACACCTCGAACAGCTCGTTTCGAGACATGTAGCACGTTTGCCCAAGAATCTAGCGAGATGGTCCAAAGCTTGGATTGCGGAACCTAGAATCAAACGGACGACACGATTTGATTGTAATCGGTGGAACGACGACGACTCCACAGAGGTAGTTACTCTATTACATAGGTCGGTAGAACCATCTACGACGAGACGCAAGATTGCTCACAACCCTTCCCAAGGCAAGTAAAAAGGCTCGAATCTCTCTTAACAAGAAGAATCGAAATTAATCAAACTTTATTGATCCAACTTGTGTCCAAAACCCTGACAAAGCAAGCCCTTTTATAGGCTAGAGGTTACTAAAATCCTAAGGAAACCTTAAAAGAGCAGTCGGCCATCTTGGTGTCAAGATGGGCCGTTCCATTCTTCTACTACGCAGTTAATCTAACCCTAAGCAACATTAAGGCCTAAAGACCCTACTCGGCCCAATCACTTGGAGGCCCGCTTGACACTCCATGGGATTGGATCGTGGTGTAGATAATTTGCTTGTCTCCTTCTTGGACTTCAATATCCCTATGGACTCCATGTTGGTCTTGGACCATTCGAACAAGGCCTTGGAGGGATTCTTTGAAGAGCTTGGCTCGTGCACGTGTGATTGGGCCCAGTGGAGCTCGGATGGGGTCATGGCGTGGGCCCTTATCCATGCACAAATCACTGATACGGTCCTCGATCAACTCTTTTCGAGACACGTAGCATGTTTGCGGTAGGATCCAACGCTTTGATTGCGAAACCTAGAATCAAACGGACAACACGATTTGATTATAGACGGTAGAACGACGACTCCACAGAGGCGATTACTCTAATGGATAGGTCATAGAACAATCTTGGAAGAGACGCGAGATGATTTGGATTGCGGAACCTAGAATCAAACGGACGACACGATTTAATTATAGGCGGTAGAACGACTACTCCACATAGGTGATTACTCTAATGGATACACCTCGAACAGCTCGTTTCGAGACACTTAGCACGTTTGCCCAAGAATCTAGCGAGATGGTCTAAAGCTTGGATTGCGGAACCTAGAATCAAACGGACGACACGATTTGATTGTAGGCGGTAGAACGACGACTCCACCGAGGTAATTACTCTATTAGATAAGTCGGTAGAACCATCTACGACGAGACGCTAGATTGCTCACAACCCTTGCCAAGGCAAGTAAAAAGGCTCGAATCTCTCTTAACAAGGGGAATCGAAATTAATCAAACTTTATTGATCCAACTTGTGTCCAAAACCCTGACAAAACAAACCCTTTTATAGGCTAGAGGTTACTAAAACCCTAAGGAAACCTTAAAAGAGCAGTCGGCCATCTTGGTGTCAAGATGGGCCGTTCCATTCTTCTACTACGCAGTTAATCTAACCCTAAGCAACATTAAGGCCTAAAGACCCTACTCGGCCCAATCACTTGGAGGCCCGCTTGACACTCCATGGGATTGGATCGTGGTGTAGATGGTTTGCTTGTCTCCTTCTTGGCCTTCAATATCCCTATGGACTCCATGTTGGTCTTGGACCATTCGAACAAGGCCTTGGAAGGATTCTTTGAAGAGCTTCGCTCGTGCACGTGTGACTGGGCCCAGTGGAGCTCGGACGGGGTCATGGCGTGGGCCCTTATCCATGCACAAATCACTGATACGGTCCTCGATCAACTCTTTTCGAGACACGTAGCATGTTTGCGGTAGGATCCAACGCTTTGATTGCGAAACCTAGAATCAAACGGACAACACGATTTGATTATAGACGGTAGAACGACGACTCCACAGAGGCGATTACTCTAATGGATAGGTCGTAGAACAATCTTGGAAGAGACGCGAGATGATTTGGATTGCGGAACCTAGAATCAAACGGACGACACGATTTAATTATAGGTGGTAGAACGACTACTCCACATAGGTGATTACTCTAACGGATACACCTCGAACAGCTCGTTTTGAGACACGTAGCACGTTTGCCCAAGAATCTAGCGAGATGGTCCAAAGCTTGGATTGCGGAACCTAGAATCAAACGGACGACACGATTTGATTGTAGGCGGTAGAACGACGACTCCACCGAGGTAATTACTCTATTAGATAGGTCGGTAGAACCATCTACGACGAGACGCAAGATTGCTCACAACCCTTGCCAAGGCAAGTAAAAAGGCTCGAATCTCTCTTAACAAGGAGAATCGAAATTAATCAAACTTTATTGATCCAACTTGTGTCCAAAACCCTGACAAAGCAAGCCCTTTTATAGGCTAGAGGTTACTAAAACCCTAAGGAAACCCTAAAATAGCAGTCGGCCATCTTGGTGTCAAGATGGGCCGTTCCATTCTTCTACTACGCAGTTAATCAAACCCTAAGCAACATTAAGGCCTAAAGACCCTACTCGGCCCAATCACTTGGAGGCCCGCTTGACACTCCATGGGATTGGATCGTGGTGTAGATGATTTGCTTGTCTCCTTCTTGGCCTTCAATATCCCTATGGACTCCATGTTGGTCTTGGACCATTCGAACAAGGCCTTGGAAGGATTCTTTGAAGAGCTTCGCTCGTGCACGTGTGACTGGGCCCAGTGGAGCTCGGACGGGGTCATGGCGTGGGCCCTTATCCATGCACAAATCACTGATACGGTCCTCGATCAACTCTTTTCGAGACACGTAGCATGTTTGCGGTAGGATCCAACGTTTTGATTGCGAAACCTAGAATCAAACAGACAACACGATTAGATTATAGACGGTAGAACGACGACTCCACAGAGGTGATTACTATAGTGGATAGGTCGTGGAACAATCTTGGAAGAGACGTGAGATGATTTGGATTACGGAACCTAGAATCAAACGGACGACACGATTTAATTATAGGCGGTAGAACGACTACTCCACATAGGTGATTACTCTAATGGATACACCTCGAACAGCTCGTTTCGAGACACGTAGCACGTTTGCCCAAGAATCTAGCGAGATGGTCCAAAGCTTGGATTGCGGAACCTAGAATCAAACGGACGACATGATTTGATTGTAGGCGGTAGAACGACGACTCCACAGAGGTAATTACTCTATTAGATAGGTCTGTAGAACCATCGACGACGAGACGCAAGATTGCTCACAACCCTTTGAAAGGCAAGTAAAAAGGCTCGAATCTCTGTTAACAAGAAGAAACTCTAATGGATACACCTCGAACAGCTCGTTTCGAGACATGTAGCACGTTTGCCCAAGAATCTAGCGAGATGGTCCAAAGCTTGGATTGCGGAACCTAGAATCAAACGGACGACACGATTTGATTGTAGGCGGTAGAACGACGACGACTCCACAGAGGTAATTACTCTATTACATAGGTCGGTAGAACCATCTACGACGAGACGCAAGATTGCTCACAACCCTTCCCAAGGCAATTAAAAAGGCTCGAATCTCTCTTAACAAGGAGAATCGAAATTAATCAAACTTTATTGATCCAACTTGTGTCCAAAACCCTGACAAAGCAAGCCCTTTTATAGGCTAGAGGTTACTAAAACCCTAAGGAAACCTTAAAAGAGCAGTCGGCCATCTTGGTGTCAAGATGGGCGGTTCCATTCTATTACTACGCAGTTAATCTAACCCTAAGCAACATTAAGGCCTAAAGACCCTACTCGGCCAATCACTTGGAGGCCCGCTTGACACTCCATGGGATTGGATCGTGGTGTAGATAATTTGCTTGTCTCCTTCTTGGACTTCAATATCCCTATGGACTCCATGTTGGTCTTGGACCATTCGAACAAGGCCTTGGAGGGATTCTTTGAAGAGCTTGGCTCGTGCACGTGTGATTGGGCCCAGTGGAGCTCGGAGGGGGCATGGCGTGGGCCCTTATCCATGCACAAATCACTGATACGGTCCTCGATCAACTCTTTTCGAGACACGTAGCATGTTTGCGGTAGGATCCAACGCTTTGATTGCGAAACCTAGAATCAAACGGACAACACGATTTGATTATAGACGGTAGAACGACGACTCCACAGAGGTGATTACTCTAATGGATAGGTCGTAGAACAATCTTGGAAGAGACACGAGATGATTTGGATTGCGGAACCTAGAATCAAACAGACGACACGATATAATTAAAGGCGGCAGAACGACTACTCCACATAGGTGATTACTCTAATGGATACACCTCGAACAGCTCGTTTCGAGACACGTAGCACGTTTGCCCAAGAATCTAGCGAGATGGTCCAAAGCTTGGATTGCGGAACCTAGAATCAAACGGACGATACGATTTGATTGTAGGCGGTAGAACGACGACTCCACCGAGGTAATTACTCTATTAGATAGGTCTGTAGAACCATCGACGACGAGACGCAAGATTGCTCACAACCCTTTGAAAGGCAAGTAAAAAGGCTCGAATCTCTCTTAACAAGAAGAATCGAAATTATTCAAATTTTATTGATCCAACTTGTGTCCAAAACCATTACAAAGCAAGCGCTTTTATAGATGTGTGGTTACTAAAACCCAAAAGAAACCCTAAAAGAGCAATCGGCCATCTTGGTGTCAAGATGGGCCGTTCCATTCTTCTGCTACGCTGTTAATCTAACCCTAAGCAACATTAAGGCATAAAGACCCTACTCGGCCCAATCACTTGGAGGCCCGCTTGACACTCCTTGGGATTGGATTGTGGTGTAGATGATTTGCTTGCCTCCTTGGCCTTCAATATCCCTATGGACTCCATGTTGGCCTTGGACCATTCGAACAAGGCTTCGGTGGGATTCTTTGATGGGCTTGGATCGTGCACGTGTGACTGGGCCCCCTGGAACTCGGATCGGGTCATGGCGTGGGCCCTGATCCACGTACAAATAGCTGATACGGTCCTTGATCAACTCTTTTCGAGACACGTGGTATATTTGCGCAAGGATCTAGCGAGGAGGTCCAACGCTTGGAATGCGGAACCTAGAATCAAACGGACAACACGATTTGATTATAGACGGTAGAACGACGACTCCACAGAGGTGATTACTGTAATGGAAAGGTCGTAGAACAATCTTGGAAGAGACGCGAGATGATTTGGATTGCGGAACCTAGAATCAATGGGACGACGCGATTTAATTATAGGCGGTAGAACGACTACTCCACACAGGTGATTACTCTAATGGATACACCTCGAACAGCTCGTTTCGAGACATGTAGCACGTTTGCCCAAGAATCTAGCGAGATGGTCCAAAGCTTGGATTGCGGAACCTAGAATCAAACGGACGACACGATTTGATTGTAGGCGGTGGAACGACGACGACTCCACAGAGGTAGTTACTCTATTACATAGGTCGGTAGAACCATCTACGACGAGACGCAAGATTGCTCACAACCCTTCCCAAGGCAAGTAAAAAGGCTCGAATCTCTCTTAACAAGAAGAATCGAAATTAATCAAACTTTATTGATCCAACTTGTGTCCAAAACCCTGACAAAGCAAGCCCTTTTATAGGCTAGAGGTTACTAAAATCCTAAGGAAACCTTAAAAGAGCAGTCGGCCATCTTGGTGTCAAGATGGGCCGTTCCATTCTTCTACTACGCAGTTAATCTAACCCTAAGCAACATTAAGGCCTAAAGACCCTACTCGGCCCAATCACTTGGAGGCCCGCTTGACACTCCATGGGATTGGATCGTGGTGTAGATAATTTGCTTGTCTCCTTCTTGGACTTCAATATCCCTATGGACTCCATGTTGGTCTTGGACCATTCGAACAAGGCCTTGGAGGGATTCTTTGAAGAGCTTGGCTCGTGCACGTGTGATTGGGCCCAGTGGAGCTCGGATGGGGTCATGGCGTGGGCCCTTATCCATGCACAAATCACTGATACGGTCCTCGATCAACTCTTTTCGAGACACGTAGCATGTTTGCGGTAGGATCCAACGCTTTGATTGCGAAACCTAGAATCAAACGGACAACACGATTTGATTATAGACGGTAGAACGACGACTCCACGAGGCGATTACTCTAATGGATAGGTCATAGAACAATCTTGGAAGAGACGCGAGATGATTTGGATTGCGGAACCTAGAATCAAACGGACGACACGATTTAATTATAGGCGGTAGAACGACTACTCCACATAGGTGATTACTCTAATGGATACACCTCGAACAGCTCGTTTCGAGACATTTAGCACGTTTGCCCAAGAATCTAGCGAGATGGTCTAAAGCTTGGATTGCGGAACCTAGAATCAAACGGACGACACGATTTGATTGTAGGCGGTAGAACGACGACTCCACCGAGGTAATTACTCTATTAGATAAGTCGGTAGAACCATCTACGACGAGACGCTAGATTGCTCACAACCCTTGCCATGGCAAGTAAAAAGGCTCGAATCTCTCTTAACAAGGGGAATCGAAATTAATCAAACTTTATTGATCCAACTTGTGTCCAAAACCCTGACAAAACAAACCCTTTTATAGGCTAGAGGTTACTAAAACCCTAAGGAAACCTTAAAAGAGCAGTCGGCCATCTTGGTGTCAAGATGGGCCGTTCCATTCTTCTACTACGCAGTTAATCTAACCCTAAGCAACATTAAGGCCTAAAGACCCTACTCGGCCCAATCACTTGGAGGCCCGCTTGACACTCCATGGGATTGGATCGTGGTGTAGATGGTTTGCTTGTCTCCTTCTTGGCCTTCAATATCCCTATGGACTCCATGTTGGTCTTGGACCATTCGAACAAGGCCTTGGAAGGATTCTTTGAAGAGCTTCGCTCGTGCACGTGTGATTGGGCCCAGTGGAGCTCGGAGGGGGCATGGCGTGGGCCCTTATCCATGCACAAATCATTGATACGGTCCTCGATCAACTCTTTTCGAGACACGTAGCATGTTTGCGGTAGGATCCAACGCTTTGATTGCGAAACCTAGAATCAAACGGACAACACGATTTGATTATAGACGGCAGAACGACGACTCCACAGAGGTGATTACTCTAATGGATAGGTCGTAGAACAATCTTGGAAGAGACACGAGATGATTTGGATTGCGGAACCTAGAATCAAACAGACGACACGATATAATTAAAGGCGGCAGAACGACTACTCCACATAGGTGATTACTCTAATGGATACACCTCGAACAGCTCGTTTCGAGACACGTAGCACGTTTGTCCAAGAATCTAGCGAGATGGTCCAAAGCTTGGATTGCGGAACCTAGAATCAAACGGACGATACGATTTGATTGTAGGCGGTAGAACGACGACTCCACCGAGGTAATTACTCTATTAGATAGGTCTGTAGAACCATCGACGACGAGACGCAAGATTGCTCACAACCCTTTGAAAGGCAAGTAAAAAGGCTCGAATCTCTCTTAAAAAGAAGAATCGAAATTATTCAAATTTTATTGATCCAACTTGTGTCCAAAACCATTACAAAGCAACCGCTTTTATAGGTGTGTGGTTACTAAAACCCAAAAGAAACCCTAAAAGAGCAATCGGCCATCTTGGTGTCAAGATGGGCCGTTCCATTCTTCTGCTACGCTGTTAATCTAACCCTAAGCAACATTAAGGCATAAAGACCCTACTCGGCCCAATCACTTGGAGGCCCGCTTGACACTCCTTGGGATTGGATTGTGGTGTAGATGATTTGCTTGCCTCCTTGGCCTTCAATATCCCTATGGACTCCATGTTGGCCTTGGACCATTCGAACAAGGCTTCGGTGGGATTCTTTGATTGGCTTGGATCGTGCACGTGTGACTGGGCCCCCTGGAACTCGGATCGGGTCATGGCGTGGGCCCTGATCCACGTACAAATAGCTGATACGGTCCTCGATCAACTCTTTTCGAGACACGTGGTATATTTGCGCAAGGATCTAGCGAGGAGGTCCAACGCTTGGAATGCGGAACCTAGAATCAAACGGACAACACGATTTGATTATAGACGGTAGAACGACGACTCCACAGAGGTGATTACTGTAATGGAAAGGTCGTAGAACAATCTTGGAAGAGACGCGAGATGATTTGGATTGCGGAACCTAGAATCAATGGGACGACGCGATTTAATTATAGGCGGTAGAACGACTACTCCACACAAGTGATTACTCTAATGGATACACCTCGAACAGCTCGTTTCGAGACATGTAGCACGTTTGCCCAAGAATCTAGCGAGATGGTCCAAAGCTTGGATTGCGGAACCTAGAATCAAACGGACGACACGATTTGATTGTAGGCGGTAGAACGACGACGACTCCACAGAGGTAATTACTCTATTACATAGGTTGGTAGAACCATCTACGACGAGACGCAAGATTGCTCACAACCCTTCCCAAGGCAATTAAAAAGGCTCGAATCTCTCTTAACAAGGAGAATCGAAATTAATCAAACTTTATTGATCCAACTTGTGTCCAAAACCCTGACAAAGCAAGCCCTTTTATAGGCTAGAGGTTACTAAAACCCTAAGGAAACCTTAAAAGAGCAGTCGGCCATCTTGGTGTCAAGATGGGCGGTTCCATTCTATTACTACGCAGTTAATCTAACCCTAAGCAACATTAAGGCCTAAAGACCCTACTCGGCCAATCACTTGGAGGCCCGCTTGACACTCCATGGGATTGGATCGTGGTGTAGATAATTTGCTTGTCTCCTTCTTGGACTTCAATATCCCTATGGACTCCATGTTGGTCTTGGACCATTCGAACAAGGCCTTGGAGGGATTCTTTGAAGAGCTTGGCTCGTGCACGTGTGATTGGGCCCAGTGGAGCTCGGAGGGGGCATGGCGTGGGCCCTTATCCATGCACAAATCACTGATACGGTCCTCGATCAACTCTTTTCGAGACACGTAGCATGTTTGCGGTAGGATCCAACGCTTTGATTGCGAAACCTAGAATCAAACGGACAACACGATTTGATTATAGACGGTAGAACGACGACTCCACAGAGGTGATTACTCTAATGGATAGGTCGTAGAACAATCTTGGAAGAGACACGAGATGATTTGGATTGCGGAACCTAGAATCAAACAGACGACACGATATAATTAAAGGCGGCAGAACGACTACTCCACATAGGTGATTACTCTATTGGATACACCTCGAACAGCTCGTTTCGAGACACGTAGCACGTTTGCCCAAGAATCTAGCGAGATGGTCCAAAGCTTGGATTGCGGAACCTAGAATCAAACGGACGATACGATTTGATTGTAGGCGGTAGAACGACGACTCCACCGAGGTAATTACTCTATTAGATAGGTCTGTAGAACCATCGACGACGAGACGCAAGATTGCTCACAACCCTTTGAAAGGCAAGTAAAAAGGCTCGAATCTCTCTTAACAAGAAGAATCGAAATTATTCAAATTTTATTGATCCAACTTGTGTCCAAAACCATTACAAAGCAAGCGCTTTTATAGGTGTGTGGTTACTAAAACCCAAAAGAAACCCTAAAAGAGCAATCGGCCATCTTGGTGTCAAGATGGGCCGTTCCATTCTTCTGCTACGCTGTTAATCTAACCCTAAGCAACATTACGGCATAAAGACCCTACTCGGCCCAATCACTTGGAGGCCCGCTTGACATTCCTTGGGATTGGATTGTGGTGTAGATGATTTGCTTGCCTCCTTGGCCTTCAATATCCCTATGGACTCCATGTTGGCCTTCGACCATTCGAACAAGGCTTCGGTGGGATTCTTTGATGGGCTTGGATCGTGCACGTGTGACTGGGCCCCCTGGAACTCGGATCGGGTCATGGCGTGGGCCCTGATCCACGTACAAATAGCTGATACGGTCCTTGATCAACTCTTTTCGAGACACGTGGTATATTTGCGCAAGGATCTAGCGAGGAGGTCCAACGCTTGGAATGCGGAACCTAGAATCAAACGGACAACACGATTTGATTATAGACGGTAGAACGACGACTCCACAGAGGTGATTACTGTAATGGAAAGGTCGTAGAACAATCTTGGAAGAGACGCGAGATGATTTGGATTGCGGAACCTAGAATCAATGGGACGACGCGATTTAATTATAGGCGGTAGAACGACTACTCCACACAGGTGATTACTCTAATGGATACACCTCGAACAGCTCGTTTCGAGACATGTAGCACGTTTGCCCAAGAATCTAGCGAGATGGTCCAAAGCTTGGATTGCGGAACCTAGAATCAAACGGACGACACGATTTGATTGTAGGCGGTGGAACGACGACGACTCCACAGAGGTAGTTACTCTATTACATAGGTCGGTAGAACCATCAACGACGAGACGCAAGATTGCTCACAACCCTTCCCAAGGCAAGTAAAAAGGCTCGAATCTCTCTTAACAAGAAGAATCGAAATTAATCAAACTTTATTGATCCAACTTGTGTCCAAAACCCTGACAAAGCAAGCCCTTTTATAGGCTAGAGGTTACTAAAATCCTAAGGAAACCTTAAAAGAGCAGTCGGCCATCTTGGTGTCAAGATGGGCCGTTCCATTCTTCTACTACGCAGTTAATCTAACCCTAAGCAACATTAAGGCCTAAAGACCCTACTCGGCCCAATCACTTGGAGGCCCGCTTGACACTCCATGGGATTGGATCGTGGTGTAGATAATTTGCTTGTCTCCTTCTTGGACTTCAATATCCCTATGGACTCCATGTTGGTCTTGGACCATTCGAACAAGGCCTTGGAGGGATTCTTTGAAGAGCTTGGCTCGTGCACGTGTGATTGGGCCCAGTGGAGCTCGGATGTGGTCATGGCGTGGGCCCTTATCCATGCACAAATCACTGATACGGTCCTCGATCAACTCTTTTCGAGACACGTAGCATGTTTGCGGTAGGATCCAACGCTTTGATTGCGAAACCTAGAATCAAACGGACAACACGATTTGATTATAGACGGTAGAACGACGACTCCACAGAGGCGATTACTCTAATGGATAGGTCATAGAACAATCTTGGAAGAGACGCGAGATGATTTGGATTGCGGAACCTAGAATCAAACGGACGACACGATTTAATTATAGGCGGTAGAACGACTACTCCACATAGGTGATTACTCTAATGGATACACCTCGAACAGCTCGTTTCGAGACACTTAGCACGTTTGCCCAAGAATCTAGCGAGATGGTCTAAAGCTTGGATTGCGGAACCTAGAATCAAACGGACGACACGATTTGATTGTAGGCGGTAGAACGACGACTCCACCGAGGTAATTACTCTATTAGATAAGTCGGTAGAACCATCTACGACGAGACGCTAGATTGCTCACAACCCTTGCCAAGGCAAGTAAAAAGGCTCGAATCTCTCTTAACAAGGGGAATCGAAATTAATCAAACTTTATTGATCCAACTTGTGTCCAAAACCCTGACAAAACAAACCCTTTTATAGGCTAGAGGTTACTAAAACCCTAAGGAAACCTTAAAAGAGCAGTCGGCCATCTTGGTGTCAAGATGGGCCGTTCCATTCTTCTACTACGCAGTTAATCTAACCCTAAGCAACATTAAGGCCTAAAGACCCTACTCGGCCCAATCACTTGGAGGCCCGCTTGACACTCCATGGGATTGGATCGTGGTGTAGATGGTTTGCTTGTCTCCTTCTTGGCCTTCAATATCCCTATGGACTCCATGTTGGTCTTGGACCATTCGAACAAGGCCTTGGAAGGATTCTTTGAAGAGCTTCGCTCGTGCACGTGTGATTGGGCCCAGTGGAGCTCGGAGGGGGCATGGCGTGGGCCCTTATCCATGCACAAATCACTGATACGGTCCTCGATCAACTCTTTTCGAGACACGTAGCATGTTTGCGGTAGGATCCAACGCTTTGATTGCGAAACCTAGAATCAAACGGACAACACGATTTGATTATAGACGGTAGAACGACGACTCCACAGAGGTGATTACTCTAATGGATAGGTCGTAGAACAATCTTGGAAGAGACACGAGATGATTTGGATTGCGGAACCTAGAATCAAACAGACGACACGATATAATTAAAGGCGGCAGAACGACTACTCCACATAGGTGATTACTCTAATGGATACACCTCGAACAGCTCGTTTCGAGACACGTAGCACGTTTGCCCAAGAATCTAGCGAGATGGTCCAAAGCTTGGATTGCGGAACCTAGAATCAAACGGACGATACGATTTGATTGTAGGCGGTAGAACGACGACTCCACCGAGGTAATTACTCTATTAGATAGGTCTGTAGAACCATCGACGACGAGACGCAAGATTGCTCACAACCCTTTGAAAGGCAAGTAAAAAGGCTCGAATCTCTCTTAACAAGAAGAATCGAAATTATTCAAATTTTATTGATCCAACTTGTGTCCAAAACCATTACAAAGCAACCGCTTTTATAGGTGTGTGGTTACTAAAACCCAAAAGAAACCCTAAAAGAGCAATCGGCCATCTTGGTGTCAAGATGGGCCGTTCCATTCTTCTGCTACGCTGTTAATCTAACCCTAAGCAACATTAAGGCATAAAGACCCTACTCGGCCCAATCACTTGGAGGCCCGCTTGACACTCCTTGGGATTGGATTGTGGTGTAGATGATTTGCTTGCCTCCTTGGCCTTCAATATCCCTATGGACTCCATGTTGGCCTTGGACCATTCGAACAAGGCTTCGGTGGGATTCTTTGATTGGCTTGGATCGTGCACGTGTGACTGGGCCCCCTGGAACTCGGATCGGGTCATGGCGTGGGCCCTGATCCACGTACAAATAGCTGATACGGTCCTCGATCAACTCTTTTCGAGACACGTGGTATATTTGCGCAAGGATCTAGCGAGGAGGTCCAACGCTTGGAATGCGGAACCTAGAATCAAACGGACAACACGATTTGATTATAGACGGTAGAACGACGACTCCACAGAGGTGATTACTGTAATGGAAAGGTCGTAGAACAATCTTGGAAGAGACGCGAGATGATTTGGATTGCGGAACCTAGAATCAATGGGACGACGCGATTTAATTATAGGCGGTAGAACGACTACTCCACACAGGTGATTACTCTAATGGATACACCTCGAACAGCTCGTTTCGAGACATGTAGCACGTTTGCCCAAGAATCTAGCGAGATGGTCCAAAGCTTGGATTGCGGAACCTAGAATCAAACGGACGACACGATTTGATTGTAGGCGGTGGAACGACGACGACTCCACAGAGGTAGTTACTCTATTACATAGGTCGGTAGAACCATCTACGACGAGACGCAAGATTGCTCACAACCCTTCCCAAGGCAAGTAAAAAGGCTCGAATCTCTCTTAACAAGAAGAATCGAAATTAATCAAACTTTATTGATCCAACTTGTGTCCAAAACCCTGACAAAGCAAGCCCTTTTATAGGCTAGAGGTTACTAAAATCCTAAGGAAACCTTAAAAGAGCAGTCGGCCATCTTGGTGTCAAGATGGGCCGTTCCATTCTTCTACTACGCAGTTAATCTAACCCTAAGCAACATTAAGGCCTAAAGACCCTACTCGGCCCAATCACTTGGAGGCCCGCTTGACACTCCATGGGATTGGATCGTGGTGTAGATAATTTGCTTGTCTCCTTCTTGGACTTCAATATCCCTATGGACTCCATGTTGGTCTTGGACCATTCGAACAAGGCCTTGGAGGGATTCTTTGAAGAGCTTGGCTCGTGCACGTGTGATTGGGCCCAGTGGAGCTCGGATGGGGTCATGGCGTGGGCCCTTATCCATGCACAAATCACTGATACGGTCCTCGATCAACTCTTTTCGAGACACGTAGCATGTTTGCGGTAGGATCCAACGCTTTGATTGCGAAACCTAGAATCAAACGGACAACACGATTTGATTATAGACGGTAGAACGACGACTCCACAGAGGCGATTACTCTAATGGATAGGTCATAGAACAATCTTGGAAGAGACGCGAGATGATTTGGATTGCGGAACCTAGAATCAAACGGACGACACGATTTAATTATAGGCGGTAGAACGACTACTCCACATAGGTGATTACTCTAATGGATACACCTCGAACAGCTCGTTTCGAGACATTTAGCACGTTTGCCCAAGAATCTAGCGAGATGGTCTAAAGCTTGGATTGCGGAACCTAGAATCAAACGGACGACACGATTTGATTGTAGGCGGTAGAACGACGACTCCACCGAGGTAATTACTCTATTAGATAAGTCGGTAGAACCATCTACGACGAGACGCTAGATTGCTCACAACCCTTGCCATGGCAAGTAAAAAGGCTCGAATCTCTCTTAACAAGGGGAATCGAAATTAATCAAACTTTATTGATCCAACTTGTGTCCAAAACCCTGACAAAACAAACCCTTTTATAGGCTAGAGGTTACTAAAACCCTAAGGAAACCTTAAAAGAGCAGTCGGCCATCTTGGTGTCAAGATGGGCCGTTCCATTCTTCTACTACGCAGTTAATCTAACCCTAAGCAACATTAAGGCCTAAAGACCCTACTCGGCCCAATCACTTGGAGGCCCGCTTGACACTCCATGGGATTGGATCGTGGTGTAGATGGTTTGCTTGTCTCCTTCTTGGCCTTCAATATCCCTATGGACTCCATGTTGGTCTTGCTCGTGCACGTGTGATTGGGCCCAGTGGAGCTCGGAGGGGGCATGGCGTGGGCCCTTATCCATGCACAAATCATTGATACGGTCCTCGATCAACTCTTTTCGAGACACGTAGCATGTTTGCGGTAGGATCCAACGCTTTGATTGCGAAACCTAGAATCAAACGGACAACACGATTTGATTATAGACGGTAGAACGACGACTCCACAGAGGTGATTACTCTAATGGATAGGTCGTAGAACAATCTTGGAAGAGACACGAGATGATTTGGATTGCGGAACCTAGAATCAAACAGACGACACGATATAATTAAAGGCGGCAGAACGACTACTCCACATAGGTGATTACTCTAATGGATACACCTCGAACAGCTCGTTTCGAGACACGTAGCACGTTTGTCCAAGAATCTAGCGAGATGGTCCAAAGCTTGGATTGCGGAACCTAGAATCAAACGGACGATACGATTTGATTGTAGGCGGTAGAACGACGACTCCACCGAGGTAATTACTCTATTAGATAGGTCTGTAGAACCATCGACGACGAGACGCAAGATTGCTCACAACCCTTTGAAAGGCAAGTAAAAAGGCTCGAATCTCTCTTAAAAAGAAGAATCGAAATTATTCAAATTTTATTGATCCAACTTGTGTCCAAAACCATTACAAAGCAACCGCTTTTATAGGTGTGTGGTTACTAAAACCCAAAAGAAACCCTAAAAGAGCAATCGGCCATCTTGGTGTCAAGATGGGCCGTTCCATTCTTCTGCTACGCTGTTAATCTAACCCTAAGCAACATTAAGGCATAAAGACCCTACTCGGCCCAATCACTTGGAGGCCCGCTTGACACTCCTTGGGATTGGATTGTGGTGTAGATGATTTGCTTGCCTCCTTGGCCTTCAATATCCCTATGGACTCCATGTTGGCCTTGGACCATTCGAACAAGGCTTCGGTGGGATTCTTTGATTGGCTTGGATCGTGCACGTGTGACTGGGCCCCCTGGAACTCGGATCGGGTCATGGCGTGGGCCCTGATCCACGTACAAATAGCTGATACGGTCCTCGATCAACTCTTTTCGAGACACGTGGTATATTTGCGCAAGGATCTAGCGAGGAGGTCCAACGCTTGGAATGCGGAACCTAGAATCAAACGGACAACACGATTTGATTATAGACGGTAGAACGACGACTCCACAGAGGTGATTACTGTAATGGAAAGGTCGTAGAACAATCTTGGAAGAGACGCGAGATGATTTGGATTGCGGAACCTAGAATCAATGGGACGACGCGATTTAATTATAGGCGGTAGAACGACTACTCCACACAAGTGATTACTCTAATGGATACACCTCGAACAGCTCGTTTCGAGACATGTAGCACGTTTGCCCAAGAATCTAGCGAGATGGTCCAAAGCTTGGATTGCGGAACCTAGAATCAAACGGACGACACGATTTGATTGTAGGCGGTAGAACGACGACGACTCCACAGAGGTAATTACTCTATTACATAGGTTGGTAGAACCATCTACGACGAGACGCAAGATTGCTCACAACCCTTCCCAAGGCAATTAAAAAGGCTCGAATCTCTCTTAACAAGGAGAATCGAAATTAATCAAACTTTATTGATCCAACTTGTGTCCAAAACCCTGACAAAGCAAGCCCTTTTATAGGCTAGAGGTTACTAAAACCCTAAGGAAACCTTAAAAGAGCAGTCGGCCATCTTGGTGTCAAGATGGGCGGTTCCATTCTATTACTACGCAGTTAATCTAACCCTAAGCAACATTAAGGCCTAAAGACCCTACTCGGCCAATCACTTGGAGGCCCGCTTGACACTCCATGGGATTGGATCGTGGTGTAGATAATTTGCTTGTCTCCTTCTTGGACTTCAATATCCCTATGGACTCCATGTTGGTCTTGGACCATTCGAACAAGGCCTTGGAGGGATTCTTTGAAGAGCTTGGCTCGTGCACGTGTGATTGGGCCCAGTGGAGCTCGGAGGGGGCATGGCGTGGGCCCTTATCCATGCACAAATCACTGATACGGTCCTCGATCAACTCTTTTCGAGACACGTAGCATGTTTGCGGTAGGATCCAACGCTTTGATTGCGAAACCTAGAATCAAACGGACAACACGATTTGATTATAGACGGTAGAACGACGACTCCACAGAGGTGATTACTCTAATGGATAGGTCGTAGAACAATCTTGGAAGAGACACGAGATGATTTGGATTGCGGAACCTAGAATCAAACAGACGACACGATATAATTAAAGGCGGCAGAACGACTACTCCACATAGGTGATTACTCTATTGGATACACCTCGAACAGCTCGTTTCGAGACACGTAGCACGTTTGCCCAAGAATCTAGCGAGATGGTCCAAAGCTTGGATTGCGGAACCTAGAATCAAACGGACGATACGATTTGATTGTAGGCGGTAGAACGACGACTCCACCGAGGTAATTACTCTATTAGATAGGTCTGTAGAACCATCGACGACGAGACGCAAGATTGCTCACAACCCTTTGAAAGGCAAGTAAAAAGGCTCGAATCTCTCTTAACAAGAAGAATCGAAATTATTCAAATTTTATTGATCCAACTTGTGTCCAAAACCATTACAAAGCAAGCGCTTTTATAGGTGTGTGGTTACTAAAACCCAAAAGAAACCCTAAAAGAGCAATCGGCCATCTTGGTGTCAAGATGGGCCGTTCCATTCTTCTGCTACGCTGTTAATCTAACCCTAAGCAACATTACGGCATAAAGACCCTACTCGGCCCAATCACTTGGAGGCCCGCTTGACATTCCTTGGGATTGGATTGTGGTGTAGATGATTTGCTTGCCTCCTTGGCCTTCAATATCCCTATGGACTCCATGTTGGCCTTCGACCATTCGAACAAGGCTTCGGTGGGATTCTTTGATGGGCTTGGATCGTGCACGTGTGACTGGGCCCCCTGGAACTCGGATCGGGTCATGGCGTGGGCCCTGATCCACGTACAAATAGCTGATACGGTCCTTGATCAACTCTTTTCGAGACACGTGGTATATTTGCGCAAGGATCTAGCGAGGAGGTCCAACGCTTGGAATGCGGAACCTAGAATCAAACGGACAACACGATTTGATTATAGACGGTAGAACGACGACTCCACAGAGGTGATTACTGTAATGGAAAGGTCGTAGAACAATCTTGGAAGAGACGCGAGATGATTTGGATTGCGGAACCTAGAATCAATGGGACGACGCGATTTAATTATAGGCGGTAGAACGACTACTCCACACAGGTGATTACTCTAATGGATACACCTCGAACAGCTCGTTTCGAGACATGTAGCACGTTTGCCCAAGAATCTAGCGAGATGGTCCAAAGCTTGGATTGCGGAACCTAGAATCAAACGGACGACACGATTTGATTGTAGGCGGTGGAACGACGACGACTCCACAGAGGTAGTTACTCTATTACATAGGTCGGTAGAACCATCAACGACGAGACGCAAGATTGCTCACAACCCTTCCCAAGGCAAGTAAAAAGGCTCGAATCTCTCTTAACAAGAAGAATCGAAATTAATCAAACTTTATTGATCCAACTTGTGTCCAAAACCCTGACAAAGCAAGCCCTTTTATAGGCTAGAGGTTACTAAAATCCTAAGGAAACCTTAAAAGAGCAGTCGGCCATCTTGGTGTCAAGATGGGCCGTTCCATTCTTCTACTACGCAGTTAATCTAACCCTAAGCAACATTAAGGCCTAAAGACCCTACTCGGCCCAATCACTTGGAGGCCCGCTTGACACTCCATGGGATTGGATCGTGGTGTAGATAATTTGCTTGTCTCCTTCTTGGACTTCAATATCCCTATGGACTCCATGTTGGTCTTGGACCATTCGAACAAGGCCTTGGAGGGATTCTTTGAAGAGCTTGGCTCGTGCACGTGTGATTGGGCCCAGTGGAGCTCGGATGTGGTCATGGCGTGGGCCCTTATCCATGCACAAATCACTGATACGGTCCTCGATCAACTCTTTTCGAGACACGTAGCATGTTTGCGGTAGGATCCAACGCTTTGATTGCGAAACCTAGAATCAAACGGACAACACGATTTGATTATAGACGGTAGAACGACGACTCCACAGAGGCGATTACTCTAATGGATAGGTCATAGAACAATCTTGGAAGAGACGCGAGATGATTTGGATTGCGGAACCTAGAATCAAACGGACGACACGATTTAATTATAGGCGGTAGAACGACTACTCCACATAGGTGATTACTCTAATGGATACACCTCGAACAGCTCGTTTCGAGACACTTAGCACGTTTGCCCAAGAATCTAGCGAGATGGTCTAAAGCTTGGATTGCGGAACCTAGAATCAAACGGACGACACGATTTGATTGTAGGCGGTAGAACGACGACTCCACCGAGGTAATTACTCTATTAGATAAGTCGGTAGAACCATCTACGACGAGACGCTAGATTGCTCACAACCCTTGCCAAGGCAAGTAAAAAGGCTCGAATCTCTCTTAACAAGGGGAATCGAAATTAATCAAACTTTATTGATCCAACTTGTGTCCAAAACCCTGACAAAACAAACCCTTTTATAGGCTAGAGGTTACTAAAACCCTAAGGAAACCTTAAAAGAGCAGTCGGCCATCTTGGTGTCAAGATGGGCCGTTCCATTCTTCTACTACGCAGTTAATCTAACCCTAAGCAACATTAAGGCCTAAAGACCCTACTCGGCCCAATCACTTGGAGGCCCGCTTGACACTCCATGGGATTGGATCGTGGTGTAGATGGTTTTCTTGTCTCCTTCTTGGCCTTCAATATCCCTATGGACTCCATGTTGGTCTTGGACCATTCGAACAAGGCCTTGGAAGGATTCTTTGAAGAGCTTCGCTCGTGCACGTGTGATTGGGCCCAGTGGAGCTCGGAGGGGGCATGGCGTGGGCCCTTATCCATGCACAAATCACTGATACGGTCCTCGATCAACTCTTTTCGAGACACGTAGCATGTTTGCGATAGGATCCAACGCTTTGATTGCGAAACCTAGAATCAAACGGACAACACGATTTGATTATAGACGGTAGAACGACGACTCCACAGAGGTGATTACTCTAATGGATAGGTCGTAGAACAATCTTGGAAGAGACACGAGATGATTTGGATTGCGGAACCTAGAATCAAACAGACGACACGATATAATTAAAGGCGGCAGAACGACTACTCCACATAGGTGATTACTCTAATGGATACACCTCGAACAGCTCGTTTCGAGACACGTAGCACGTTTGCCCAAGAATCTAGCGAGATGGTCCAAAGCTTGGATTGCGGAACCTAGAATCAAACGGGCGATACGATTTGATTGTAGGCGGTAGAACGACGACTCCACCGAGGTAATTACTCTATTAGATAGGTCTGTAGAACCATCGACGACGAGACGCAAGATTGCTCACAACCCTTTGAAAGGCAAGTAAAAAGGCTCGAATCTCTCTTAACAAGAAGAATCGAAATTATTCAAATTTTATTGATCCAACTTGTGTCCAAAACCATTACAAAGCAACCGCTTTTATAGGTGTGTGGTTACTAAAACCCAAAAGAAACCCTAAAAGAGCAATCGGCCATCTTGGTGTCAAGATGGGCCGTTCCATTCTTCTGCTACGCTGTTAATCTAACCCTAAGCAACATTAAGGCATAAAGACCCTACTCGGCCCAATCACTTGGAGGCCCGCTTGACACTCCTTGGGATTGGATTGTGGTGTAGATGATTTGCTTGCCTCCTTGGCCTTCAATATCCCTATGGACTCCATGTTGGCCTTGGACCATTCGAACAAGGCTTCGGTGGGATTCTTTGATTGGCTTGGATCGTGCACGTGTGACTGGGCCCCCTGGAACTCGGATCGGGTCATGGCGTGGGCCCTGATCCACGTACAAATAGCTGATACGGACCTCGATCAACTCTTTTCGAGACACGTGGTATATTTGCGCAAGGATCTAGCGAGGAGGTCCAACGCTTGGAATGCGGAACCTAGAATCAAACGGACAACACGATTTGATTATAGACGGTAGAACGACGACTCCACAGAGGTGATTACTGTAATGGAAAGGTCGTAGAACAATCTTGGAAGAGACGCGAGATGATTTGGATTGCGGAACCTAGAATCAATGGGACGACGCGATTTAATTATAGGCGGTAGAACGACTACTCCACACAGGTGATTACTCTAATGGATACACCTCGAACAGCTCGTTTCGAGACATGTAGCACGTTTGCCCAAGAATCTAGCGAGATGGTCCAAAGCTTGGATTGCGGAACCTAGAATCAAACGGACGACACGATTTGATTGTAGGCGGTGGAACGACGACGACTCCACAGAGGTAGTTACTCTATTACATAGGTCGGTAGAACCATCTACGACGAGACGCAAGATTGCTCACAACCCTTCCCAAGGCAAGTAAAAAGGCTCGAATCTCTCTTAACAAGAAGAATCGAAATTAATCAAACTTTATTGATCCAACTTGTGTCCAAAACCCTGACAAAGCAAGCCCTTTTATAGGCTAGAGGTTACTAAAATCCTAAGGAAACCTTAAAAGAGCAGTCGGCCATCTTGGTGTCAAGATGGGCCGTTCCATTCTTCTACTACGCAGTTAATCTAACCCTAAGCAACATTAAGGCCTAAAGACCCTACTCGGCCCAATCACTTGGAGGCCCGCTTGACACTCCATGGGATTGGATCGTGGTGTAGATAATTTGCTTGTCTCCTTCTTGGACTTCAATATCCCTATGGACTCCATGTTGGTCTTGGACCATTCGAACAAGGCCTTGGAGGGATTCTTTGAAGAGCTTGGCTCGTGCACGTGTGATTGGGCCCAGTGGAGCTCGGATGGGGGCATGGCGTGGGCCCTTATCCATGCACAAATCACTGATACGGTCCTCGATCAACTCTTTTCGAGACACGTAGCATGTTTGCGGTAGGATCCAACGCTTTGATTGCGAAACCTAGAATCAAACGGACAACACGATTTGATTATAGACGGTAGAACGACGACTCCACAGAGGTGATTACTCTAATGGATAGGTCGTAGAACAATCTTGGAAGAGACACGAGATGATTTGGATTGCGGAACCTAGAATCAAACAGACGACACGATATAATTAAAGGCGGCAGAACGACTACTCCACATAGGTGATTACTCTATTGGATACACCTCGAACAGCTCGTTTCGAGACACGTAGCACGTTTGCCCAAGAATCTAGCGAGATGGTCCAAAGCTTGGATTGCGGAACCTAGAATCAAACGGACGATACGATTTGATTGTAGGCGGTAGAACGACGACTCCACCGAGGTAATTACTCTATTAGATAGGTCTGTAGAACCATCGACGACGAGACGCAAGATTGCTCACAACCCTTTGAAAGGCAAGTAAAAAGGCTCGAATCTCTCTTAACAAGAAGAATCGAAATTATTCAAATTTTATTGATCCAACTTGTGTCCAAAACCATTACAAAGCAAGCGCTTTTATAGGTGTGTGGTTACTAAAACCCAAAAGAAACCCTAAAAGAGCAATCGGCCATCTTGGTGTCAAGATGGGCCGTTCCATTCTTCTGCTACGCTGTTAATCTAACCCTAAGCAACATTACGGCATAAAGACCCTACTCGGCCCAATCACTTGGAGGCCCGCTTGACATTCCTTGGGATTGGATTGTGGTGTAGATGATTTGCTTGCCTCCTTGGCCTTCAATATCCCTATGGACTCCATGTTGGCCTTCGACCATTCGAACAAGGCTTCGGTGGGATTCTTTGATGGGCTTGGATCGTGCACGTGTGACTGGGCCCCCTGGAACTCGGATCGGGTCATGGCGTGGGCCCTGATCCACGTACAAATAGCTGATACGGTCCTTGATCAACTCTTTTCGAGACACGTGGTATATTTGCGCAAGGATCTAGCGAGGAGGTCCAACGCTTGGAATGCGGAACCTAGAATCAAACGGACAACACGATTTGATTATAGACGGTAGAACGACGACTCCACAGAGGTGATTACTGTAATGGAAAGGTCGTAGAACAATCTTGGAAGAGACGCGAGATGATTTGGATTGCGGAACCTAGAATCAATGGGACGACGCGATTTAATTATAGGCGGTAGAACGACTACTCCACACAGGTGATTACTCTAATGGATACACCTCGAACAGCTCGTTTCGAGACATGTAGCACGTTTGCCCAAGAATCTAGCGAGATGGTCCAAAGCTTGGATTGCGGAACCTAGAATCAAACGGACGACACGATTTGATTGTAGGCGGTGGAACGACGACGACTCCACAGAGGTAGTTACTCTATTACATAGGTCGGTAGAACCATCAACGACGAGACGCAAGATTGCTCACAACCCTTCCCAAGGCAAGTAAAAAGGCTCGAATCTCTCTTAACAAGAAGAATCGAAATTAATCAAACTTTATTGATCCAACTTGTGTCCAAAACCCTGACAAAGCAAGCCCTTTTATAGGCTAGAGGTTACTAAAATCCTAAGGAAACCTTAAAAGAGCAGTCGGCCATCTTGGTGTCAAGATGGGCCGTTCCATTCTTCTACTACGCAGTTAATCTAACCCTAAGCAACATTAAGGCCTAAAGACCCTACTCGGCCCAATCACTTGGAGGCCCGCTTGACACTCCATGGGATTGGATCGTGGTGTAGATAATTTGCTTGTCTCCTTCTTGGACTTCAATATCCCTATGGACTCCATGTTGGTCTTGGACCATTCGAACAAGGCCTTGGAGGGATTCTTTGAAGAGCTTGGCTCGTGCACGTGTGATTGGGCCCAGTGGAGCTCGGATGTGGTCATGGCGTGGGCCCTTATCCATGCACAAATCACTGATACGGTCCTCGATCAACTCTTTTCGAGACACGTAGCATGTTTGCGGTAGGATCCAACGCTTTGATTGCGAAACCTAGAATCAAACGGACAACACGATTTGATTATAGACGGTAGAACGACGACTCCACAGAGGCGATTACTCTAATGGATAGGTCATAGAACAATCTTGGAAGAGACGCGAGATGATTTGGATTGCGGAACCTAGAATCAAACGGACGACACGATTTAATTATAGGCGGTAGAACGACTACTCCACATAGGTGATTACTCTAATGGATACACCTCGAACAGCTCGTTTCGAGACACTTAGCACGTTTGCCCAAGAATCTAGCGAGATGGTCTAAAGCTTGGATTGCGGAACCTAGAATCAAACGGACGACACGATTTGATTGTAGGCGGTAGAACGACGACTCCACCGAGGTAATTACTCTATTAGATAAGTCGGTAGAACCATCTACGACGAGACGCTAGATTGCTCACAACCCTTGCCAAGGCAAGTAAAAAGGCTCGAATCTCTCTTAACAAGGGGAATCGAAATTAATCAAACTTTATTGATCCAACTTGTGTCCAAAACCCTGACAAAACAAACCCTTTTATAGGCTAGAGGTTACTAAAACCCTAAGGAAACCTTAAAAGAGCAGTCGGCCATCTTGGTGTCAAGATGGGCCGTTCCATTCTTCTACTACGCAGTTAATCTAACCCTAAGCAACATTAAGGCCTAAAGACCCTACTCGGCCCAATCACTTGGAGGCCCGCTTGACACTCCATGGGATTGGATCGTGGTGTAGATGGTTTTCTTGTCTCCTTCTTGGCCTTCAATATCCCTATGGACTCCATGTTGGTCTTGGACCATTCGAACAAGGCCTTGGAAGGATTCTTTGAAGAGCTTCGCTCGTGCACGTGTGATTGGGCCCAGTGGAGCTCGGAGGGGGCATGGCGTGGGCCCTTATCCATGCACAAATCACTGATACGGTCCTCGATCAACTCTTTTCGAGACACGTAGCATGTTTGCGATAGGATCCAACGCTTTGATTGCGAAACCTAGAATCAAACGGACAACACGATTTGATTATAGACGGTAGAACGACGACTCCACAGAGGTGATTACTCTAATGGATAGGTCGTAGAACAATCTTGGAAGAGACACGAGATGATTTGGATTGCGGAACCTAGAATCAAACAGACGACACGATATAATTAAAGGCGGCAGAACGACTACTCCACATAGGTGATTACTCTAATGGATACACCTCGAACAGCTCGTTTCGAGACACGTAGCACGTTTGCCCAAGAATCTAGCGAGATGGTCCAAAGCTTGGATTGCGGAACCTAGAATCAAACGGGCGATACGATTTGATTGTAGGCGGTAGAACGACGACTCCACCGAGGTAATTACTCTATTAGATAGGTCTGTAGAACCATCGACGACGAGACGCAAGATTGCTCACAACCCTTTGAAAGGCAAGTAAAAAGGCTCGAATCTCTCTTAACAAGAAGAATCGAAATTATTCAAATTTTATTGATCCAACTTGTGTCCAAAACCATTACAAAGCAACCGCTTTTATAGGTGTGTGGTTACTAAAACCCAAAAGAAACCCTAAAAGAGCAATCGGCCATCTTGGTGTCAAGATGGGCCGTTCCATTCTTCTGCTACGCTGTTAATCTAACCCTAAGCAACATTAAGGCATAAAGACCCTACTCGGCCCAATCACTTGGAGGCCCGCTTGACACTCCTTGGGATTGGATTGTGGTGTAGATGATTTGCTTGCCTCCTTGGCCTTCAATATCCCTATGGACTCCATGTTGGCCTTGGACCATTCGAACAAGGCTTCGGTGGGATTCTTTGATTGGCTTGGATCGTGCACGTGTGACTGGGCCCCCTGGAACTCGGATCGGGTCATGGCGTGGGCCCTGATCCACGTACAAATAGCTGATACGGTCCTCGATCAACTCTTTTCGAGACACGTGGTATATTTGCGCAAGGATCTAGCGAGGAGGTCCAACGCTTGGAATGCGGAACCTAGAATCAAACGGACAACACGATTTGATTATAGACGGTAGAACGACGACTCCACAGAGGTGATTACTGTAATGGAAAGGTCGTAGAACAATCTTGGAAGAGACGCGAGATGATTTGGATTGCGGAACCTAGAATCAATGGGACGACGCGATTTAATTATAGGCGGTAGAACGACTACTCCACACAGGTGATTACTCTAATGGATACACCTCGAACAGCTCGTTTCGAGACATGTAGCACGTTTGCCCAAGAATCTAGCGAGATGGTCCAAAGCTTGGATTGCGGAACCTAGAATCAAACGGACGACACGATTTGATTGTAGGCGGTGGAACGACGACGACTCCACAGAGGTAGTTACTCTATTACATAGGTCGGTAGAACCATCTACGACGAGACGCAAGATTGCTCACAACCCTTCCCAAGGCAAGTAAAAAGGCTCGAATCTCTCTTAACAAGAAGAATCGAAATTAATCAAACTTTATTGATCCAACTTGTGTCCAAAACCCTGACAAAGCAAGCCCTTTTATAGGCTAGAGGTTACTAAAATCCTAAGGAAACCTTAAAAGAGCAGTCGGCCATCTTGGTGTCAAGATGGGCCGTTCCATTCTTCTACTACGCAGTTAATCTAACCCTAAGCAACATTAAGGCCTAAAGACCCTACTCGGCCCAATCACTTGGAGGCCCGCTTGACACTCCATGGGATTGGATCGTGGTGTAGATAATTTGCTTGTCTCCTTCTTGGACTTCAATATCCCTATGGACTCCATGTTGGTCTTGGACCATTCGAACAAGGCCTTGGAGGGATTCTTTGAAGAGCTTGGCTCGTGCACGTGTGATTGGGCCCAGTGGAGCTCGGAGGGGGCATGGCGTGGGCCCTTATCCATGCACAAATCACTGATACGGTCCTCGATCAACTCTTTTCGAGACACGTAGCATGTTTGCGGTAGGATCCAACGCTTTGATTGCGAAACCTAGAATCAAACGGACAACACGATTTGATTATAGACGGTAGAACGACGACTCCACAGAGGTGATTACTCTAATGGATAGGTCGTAGAACAATCTTGGAAGAGACACGAGATGATTTGGATTGCGGAACCTAGAATCAAACAGACGACACGATATAATTAAAGGCGGCAGAACGACTACTCCACATAGGTGATTACTCTATTGGATACACCTCGAACAGCTCGTTTCGAGACACGTAGCACGTTTGCCCAAGAATCTAGCGAGATGGTCCAAAGCTTGGATTGCGGAACCTAGAATCAAACGGACGATACGATTTGATTGTAGGCGGTAGAACGACGACTCCACCGAGGTAATTACTCTATTAGATAGGTCTGTAGAACCATCGACGACGAGACGCAAGATTGCTCACAACCCTTTGAAAGGCAAGTAAAAAGGCTCGAATCTCTCTTAACAAGAAGAATCGAAATTATTCAAATTTTATTGATCCAACTTGTGTCCAAAACCATTACAAAGCAAGCGCTTTTATAGGTGTGTGGTTACTAAAACCCAAAAGAAACCCTAAAAGAGCAATCGGCCATCTTGGTGTCAAGATGGGCCGTTCCATTCTTCTGCTACGCTGTTAATCTAACCCTAAGCAACATTACGGCATAAAGACCCTACTCGGCCCAATCACTTGGAGGCCCGCTTGACATTCCTTGGGATTGGATTGTGGTGTAGATGATTTGCTTGCCTCCTTGGCCTTCAATATCCCTATGGACTCCATGTTGGCCTTCGACCATTCGAACAAGGCTTCGGTGGGATTCTTTGATGGGCTTGGATCGTGCACGTGTGACTGGGCCCCCTGGAACTCGGATCGGGTCATGGCGTGGGCCCTGATCCACGTACAAATAGCTGATACGGTCCTTGATCAACTCTTTTCGAGACACGTGGTATATTTGCGCAAGGATCTAGCGAGGAGGTCCAACGCTTGGAATGCGGAACCTAGAATCAAACGGACAACACGATTTGATTATAGACGGTAGAACGACGACTCCACAGAGGTGATTACTGTAATGGAAAGGTCGTAGAACAATCTTGGAAGAGACGCGAGATGATTTGGATTGCGGAACCTAGAATCAATGGGACGACGCGATTTAATTATAGGCGGTAGAACGACTACTCCACACAGGTGATTACTCTAATGGATACACCTCGAACAGCTCGTTTCGAGACATGTAGCACGTTTGCCCAAGAATCTAGCGAGATGGTCCAAAGCTTGGATTGCGGAACCTAGAATCAAACGGACGACACGATTTGATTGTAGGCGGTGGAACGACGACGACTCCACAGAGGTAGTTACTCTATTACATAGGTCGGTAGAACCATCAACGACGAGACGCAAGATTGCTCACAACCCTTCCCAAGGCAAGTAAAAAGGCTCGAATCTCTCTTAACAAGAAGAATCGAAATTAATCAAACTTTATTGATCCAACTTGTGTCCAAAACCCTGACAAAGCAAGCCCTTTTATAGGCTAGAGGTTACTAAAATCCTAAGGAAACCTTAAAAGAGCAGTCGGCCATCTTGGTGTCAAGATGGGCCGTTCCATTCTTCTACTACGCAGTTAATCTAACCCTAAGCAACATTAAGGCCTAAAGACCCTACTCGGCCCAATCACTTGGAGGCCCGCTTGACACTCCATGGGATTGGATCGTGGTGTAGATAATTTGCTTGTCTCCTTCTTGGACTTCAATATCCCTATGGACTCCATGTTGGTCTTGGACCATTCGAACAAGGCCTTGGAGGGATTCTTTGAAGAGCTTGGCTCGTGCACGTGTGATTGGGCCCAGTGGAGCTCGGATGTGGTCATGGCGTGGGCCCTTATCCATGCACAAATCACTGATACGGTCCTCGATCAACTCTTTTCGAGACACGTAGCATGTTTGCGGTAGGATCCAACGCTTTGATTGCGAAACCTAGAATCAAACGGACAACACGATTTGATTATAGACGGTAGAACGACGACTCCACAGAGGCGATTACTCTAATGGATAGGTCATAGAACAATCTTGGAAGAGACGCGAGATGATTTGGATTGCGGAACCTAGAATCAAACGGACGACACGATTTAATTATAGGCGGTAGAACGACTACTCCACATAGGTGATTACTCTAATGGATACACCTCGAACAGCTCGTTTCGAGACACTTAGCACGTTTGCCCAAGAATCTAGCGAGATGGTCTAAAGCTTGGATTGCGGAACCTAGAATCAAACGGACGACACGATTTGATTGTAGGCGGTAGAACGACGACTCCACCGAGGTAATTACTCTATTAGATAAGTCGGTAGAACCATCTACGACGAGACGCTAGATTGCTCACAACCCTTGCCAAGGCAAGTAAAAAGGCTCGAATCTCTCTTAACAAGGGGAATCGAAATTAATCAAACTTTATTGATCCAACTTGTGTCCAAAACCCTGACAAAACAAACCCTTTTATAGGCTAGAGGTTACTAAAACCCTAAGGAAACCTTAAAAGAGCAGTCGGCCATCTTGGTGTCAAGATGGGCCGTTCCATTCTTCTACTACGCAGTTAATCTAACCCTAAGCAACATTAAGGCCTAAAGACCCTACTCGGCCCAATCACTTGGAGGCCCGCTTGACACTCCATGGGATTGGATCGTGGTGTAGATGGTTTTCTTGTCTCCTTCTTGGCCTTCAATATCCCTATGGACTCCATGTTGGTCTTGGACCATTCGAACAAGGCCTTGGAAGGATTCTTTGAAGAGCTTCGCTCGTGCACGTGTGATTGGGCCCAGTGGAGCTCGGAGGGGGCATGGCGTGGGCCCTTATCCATGCACAAATCACTGATACGGTCCTCGATCAACTCTTTTCGAGACACGTAGCATGTTTGCGATAGGATCCAACGCTTTGATTGCGAAACCTAGAATCAAACGGACAACACGATTTGATTATAGACGGTAGAACGACGACTCCACAGAGGTGATTACTCTAATGGATAGGTCGTAGAACAATCTTGGAAGAGACACGAGATGATTTGGATTGCGGAACCTAGAATCAAACAGACGACACGATATAATTAAAGGCGGCAGAACGACTACTCCACATAGGTGATTACTCTAATGGATACACCTCGAACAGCTCGTTTCGAGACACGTAGCACGTTTGCCCAAGAATCTAGCGAGATGGTCCAAAGCTTGGATTGCGGAACCTAGAATCAAACGGACGATACGATTTGATTGTAGGCGGTAGAACGACGACTCCACCGAGGTAATTACTCTATTAGATAGGTCTGTAGAACCATCGACGACGAGACGCAAGATTGCTCACAACCCTTTGAAAGGCAAGTAAAAAGGCTCGAATCTCTCTTAACAAGAAGAATCGAAATTATTCAAATTTTATTGATCCAACTTGTGTCCAAAACCATTACAAAGCAACCGCTTTTATAGGTGTGTGGTTACTAAAACCCAAAAGAAACCCTAAAAGAGCAATCGGCCATCTTGGTGTCAAGATGGGCCGTTCCATTCTTCTGCTACGCTGTTAATCTAACCCTAAGCAACATTAAGGCATAAAGACCCTACTCGGCCCAATCACTTGGAGGCCCGCTTGACACTCCTTGGGATTGGATTGTGGTGTAGATGATTTGCTTGCCTCCTTGGCCTTCAATATCCCTATGGACTCCATGTTGGCCTTGGACCATTCGAACAAGGCTTCGGTGGGATTCTTTGATTGGCTTGGATCGTGCACGTGTGACTGGGCCCCCTGGAACTCGGATCGGGTCATGGCGTGGGCCCTGATCCACGTACAAATAGCTGATACGGTCCTCGATCAACTCTTTTCGAGACACGTGGTATATTTGCGCAAGGATCTAGCGAGGAGGTCCAACGCTTGGAATGCGGAACCTAGAATCAAACGGACAACACGATTTGATTATAGACGGTAGAACGACGACTCCACAGAGGTGATTACTGTAATGGAAAGGTCGTAGAACAATCTTGGAAGAGACGCGAGATGATTTGGATTGCGGAACCTAGAATCAATGGGACGACGCGATTTAATTATAGGCGGTAGAACGACTACTCCACACAGGTGATTACTCTAATGGATACACCTCGAACAGCTCGTTTCGAGACATGTAGCACGTTTGCCCAAGAATCTAGCGAGATGGTCCAAAGCTTGGATTGCGGAACCTAGAATCAAACGGACGACACGATTTGATTGTAGGCGGTGGAACGACGACGACTCCACAGAGGTAGTTACTCTATTACATAGGTCGGTAGAACCATCTACGACGAGACGCAAGATTGCTCACAACCCTTCCCAAGGCAAGTAAAAAGGCTCGAATCTCTCTTAACAAGAAGAATCGAAATTAATCAAACTTTATTGATCCAACTTGTGTCCAAAACCCTGACAAAGCAAGCCCTTTTATAGGCTAGAGGTTACTAAAATCCTAAGGAAACCTTAAAAGAGCAGTCGGCCATCTTGGTGTCAAGATGGGCCGTTCCATTCTTCTACTACGCAGTTAATCTAACCCTAAGCAACATTAAGGCCTAAAGACCCTACTCGGCCCAATCACTTGGAGGCCCGCTTGACACTCCATGGGATTGGATCGTGGTGTAGATAATTTGCTTGTCTCCTTCTTGGACTTCAATATCCCTATGGACTCCATGTTGGTCTTGGACCATTCGAACAAGGCCTTGGAGGGATTCTTTGAAGAGCTTGGCTCGTGCACGTGTGATTGGGCCCAGTGGAGCTCGGATGGGGTCATGGCGTGGGCCCTTATCCATGCACAAATCACTGATACGGTCCTCGATCAACTCTTTTCGAGACACGTAGCATGTTTGCGGTAGGATCCAACGCTTTGATTGCGAAACCTAGAATCAAACGGACAACACGATTTGATTATAGACGGTAGAACGACGACTCCACAGAGGCGATTACTCTAATGGATAGGTCATAGAACAATCTTGGAAGAGACGCGAGATGATTTGGATTGCGGAACCTAGAATCAAACGGACGACACGATTTAATTATAGGCGGTAGAACGACTACTCCACATAGGTGATTACTCTAATGGATACACCTCGAACAGCTCGTTTCGAGACACTTAGCACGTTTGCCCAAGAATCTAGCGAGATGGTCTAAAGCTTGGATTGCGGAACCTAGAATCAAACGGACGACACGATTTGATTGTAGGCGGTAGAACGACGACTCCACCGAGGTAATTACTCTATTAGATAAGTCGGTAGAACCATCTACGACGAGACGCTAGATTGCTCACAACCCTTGCCATGGCAAGTAAAAAGGCTCGAATCTCTCTTAACAAGGGGAATCGAAATTAATCAAACTTTATTGATCCAACTTGTGTCCAAAACCCTGACAAAACAAACCCTTTTATAGGCTAGAGGTTACTAAAACCCTAAGGAAACCTTAAAAGAGCAGTCGGCCATCTTGGTGTCAAGATGGGCCGTTCCATTCTTCTACTACGCAGTTAATCTAACCCTAAGCAACATTAAGGCCTAAAGACCCTACTCGGCCCAATCACTTGGAGGCCCGCTTGACACTCCATGGGATTGGATCGTGGTGTAGATGGTTTGCTTGTCTCCTTCTTGGCCTTCAATATCCCTATGGACTCCATGTTGGTCTTGGACCATTCGAACAAGGCCTTGGAAGGATTCTTTGAAGAGCTTCGCTCGTGCACGTGTGATTGGGCCCAGTGGAGCTCGGAGGGGGCATGGCGTGGGCCCTTATCCATGCACAAATCATTGATACGGTCCTCGATCAACTCTTTTCGAGACACGTAGCATGTTTGCGGTAGGATCCAACGCTTTGATTGCGAAACCTAGAATCAAACGGACAACACGATTTGATTATAGACGGTAGAACGACGACTCCACAGAGGTGATTACTCTAATGGATAGGTCGTAGAACAATCTTGGAAGAGACACGAGATGATTTGGATTGCGGAACCTAGAATCAAACAGACGACACGATATAATTAAAGGCGGCAGAACGACTACTCCACATAGGTGATTACTCTAATGGATACACCTCGAACAGCTCGTTTCGAGACACGTAGCACGTTTGTCCAAGAATCTAGCGAGATGGTCCAAAGCTTGGATTGCGGAACCTAGAATCAAACGGACGATACGATTTGATTGTAGGCGGTAGAACGACGACTCCACCGAGGTAATTACTCTATTAGATAGGTCTGTAGAACCATCGACGACGAGACGCAAGATTGCTCACAACCCTTTGAAAGGCAAGTAAAAAGGCTCGAATCTCTCTTAAAAAGAAGAATCGAAATTATTCAAATTTTATTGATCCAACTTGTGTCCAAAACCATTACAAAGCAACCGCTTTTATAGGTGTGTGGTTACTAAAACCCAAAAGAAACCCTAAAAGAGCAATCGGCCATCTTGGTGTCAAGATGGGCCGTTCCATTCTTCTGCTACGCTGTTAATCTAACCCTAAGCAACATTAAGGCATAAAGACCCTACTCGGCCCAATCACTTGGAGGCCCGCTTGACACTCCTTGGGATTGGATTGTGGTGTAGATGATTTGCTTGCCTCCTTGGCCTTCAATATCCCTATGGACTCCATGTTGGCCTTGGACCATTCGAACAAGGCTTCGGTGGGATTCTTTGATTGGCTTGGATCGTGCACGTGTGACTGGGCCCCCTGGAACTCGGATCGGGTCATGGCGTGGGCCCTGATCCACGTACAAATAGCTGATACGGTCCTCGATCAACTCTTTTCGAGACACGTGGTATATTTGCGCAAGGATCTAGCGAGGAGGTCCAACGCTTGGAATGCGGAACCTAGAATCAAACGGACAACACGATTTGATTATAGACGGTAGAACGACGACTCCACAGAGGTGATTACTGTAATGGAAAGGTCGTAGAACAATCTTGGAAGAGACGCGAGATGATTTGGATTGCGGAACCTAGAATCAATGGGACGACGCGATTTAATTATAGGCGGTAGAACGACTACTCCACACAAGTGATTACTCTAATGGATACACCTCGAACAGCTCGTTTCGAGACATGTAGCACGTTTGCCCAAGAATCTAGCGAGATGGTCCAAAGCTTGGATTGCGGAACCTAGAATCAAACGGACGACACGATTTGATTGTAGGCGGTAGAACGACGACGACTCCACAGAGGTAATTACTCTATTACATAGGTTGGTAGAACCATCTACGACGAGACGCAAGATTGCTCACAACCCTTCCCAAGGCAATTAAAAAGGCTCGAATCTCTCTTAACAAGGAGAATCGAAATTAATCAAACTTTATTGATCCAACTTGTGTCCAAAACCCTGACAAAGCAAGCCCTTTTATAGGCTAGAGGTTACTAAAACCCTAAGGAAACCTTAAAAGAGCAGTCGGCCATCTTGGTGTCAAGATGGGCGGTTCCATTCTATTACTACGCAGTTAATCTAACCCTAAGCAACATTAAGGCCTAAAGACCCTACTCGGCCAATCACTTGGAGGCCCGCTTGACACTCCATGGGATTGGATCGTGGTGTAGATAATTTGCTTGTCTCCTTCTTGGACTTCAATATCCCTATGGACTCCATGTTGGTCTTGGACCATTCGAACAAGGCCTTGGAGGGATTCTTTGAAGAGCTTGGCTCGTGCACGTGTGATTGGGCCCAGTGGAGCTCGGAGGGGGCATGGCGTGGGCCCTTATCCATGCACAAATCACTGATACGGTCCTCGATCAACTCTTTTCGAGACACGTAGCATGTTTGCGGTAGGATCCAACGCTTTGATTGCGAAACCTAGAATCAAACGGACAACACGATTTGATTATAGACGGTAGAACGACGACTCCACAGAGGTGATTACTCTAATGGATAGGTCGTAGAACAATCTTGGAAGAGACACGAGATGATTTGGATTGCGGAACCTAGAATCAAACAGACGACACGATATAATTAAAGGCGGCAGAACGACTACTCCACATAGGTGATTACTCTATTGGATACACCTCGAACAGCTCGTTTCGAGACACGTAGCACGTTTGCCCAAGAATCTAGCGAGATGGTCCAAAGCTTGGATTGCGGAACCTAGAATCAAACGGACGATACGATTTGATTGTAGGCGGTAGAACGACGACTCCACCGAGGTAATTACTCTATTAGATAGGTCTGTAGAACCATCGACGACGAGACGCAAGATTGCTCACAACCCTTTGAAAGGCAAGTAAAAAGGCTCGAATCTCTCTTAACAAGAAGAATCGAAATTATTCAAATTTTATTGATCCAACTTGTGTCCAAAACCATTACAAAGCAAGCGCTTTTATAGGTGTGTGGTTACTAAAACCCAAAAGAAACCCTAAAAGAGCAATCGGCCATCTTGGTGTCAAGATGGGCCGTTCCATTCTTCTGCTACGCTGTTAATCTAACCCTAAGCAACATTACGGCATAAAGACCCTACTCGGCCCAATCACTTGGAGGCCCGCTTGACATTCCTTGGGATTGGATTGTGGTGTAGATGATTTGCTTGCCTCCTTGGCCTTCAATATCCCTATGGACTCCATGTTGGCCTTCGACCATTCGAACAAGGCTTCGGTGGGATTCTTTGATGGGCTTGGATCGTGCACGTGTGACTGGGCCCCCTGGAACTCGGATCGGGTCATGGCGTGGGCCCTGATCCACGTACAAATAGCTGATACGGTCCTTGATCAACTCTTTTCGAGACACGTGGTATATTTGCGCAAGGATCTAGCGAGGAGGTCCAACGCTTGGAATGCGGAACCTAGAATCAAACGGACAACACGATTTGATTATAGACGGTAGAACGACGACTCCACAGAGGTGATTACTGTAATGGAAAGGTCGTAGAACAATCTTGGAAGAGACGCGAGATGATTTGGATTGCGGAACCTAGAATCAATGGGACGACGCGATTTAATTATAGGCGGTAGAACGACTACTCCACACAGGTGATTACTCTAATGGATACACCTCGAACAGCTCGTTTCGAGACATGTAGCACGTTTGCCCAAGAATCTAGCGAGATGGTCCAAAGCTTGGATTGCGGAACCTAGAATCAAACGGACGACACGATTTGATTGTAGGCGGTGGAACGACGACGACTCCACAGAGGTAGTTACTCTATTACATAGGTCGGTAGAACCATCAACGACGAGACGCAAGATTGCTCACAACCCTTCCCAAGGCAAGTAAAAAGGCTCGAATCTCTCTTAACAAGAAGAATCGAAATTAATCAAACTTTATTGATCCAACTTGTGTCCAAAACCCTGACAAAGCAAGCCCTTTTATAGGCTAGAGGTTACTAAAATCCTAAGGAAACCTTAAAAGAGCAGTCGGCCATCTTGGTGTCAAGATGGGCCGTTCCATTCTTCTACTACGCAGTTAATCTAACCCTAAGCAACATTAAGGCCTAAAGACCCTACTCGGCCCAATCACTTGGAGGCCCGCTTGACACTCCATGGGATTGGATCGTGGTGTAGATAATTTGCTTGTCTCCTTCTTGGACTTCAATATCCCTATGGACTCCATGTTGGTCTTGGACCATTCGAACAAGGCCTTGGAGGGATTCTTTGAAGAGCTTGGCTCGTGCACGTGTGATTGGGCCCAGTGGAGCTCGGATGTGGTCATGGCGTGGGCCCTTATCCATGCACAAATCACTGATACGGTCCTCGATCAACTCTTTTCGAGACACGTAGCATGTTTGCGGTAGGATCCAACGCTTTGATTGCGAAACCTAGAATCAAACGGACAACACGATTTGATTATAGACGGTAGAACGACGACTCCACAGAGGCGATTACTCTAATGGATAGGTCATAGAACAATCTTGGAAGAGACGCGAGATGATTTGGATTGCGGAACCTAGAATCAAACGGACGACACGATTTAATTATAGGCGGTAGAACGACTACTCCACATAGGTGATTACTCTAATGGATACACCTCGAACAGCTCGTTTCGAGACACTTAGCACGTTTGCCCAAGAATCTAGCGAGATGGTCTAAAGCTTGGATTGCGGAACCTAGAATCAAACGGACGACACGATTTGATTGTAGGCGGTAGAACGACGACTCCACCGAGGTAATTACTCTATTAGATAAGTCGGTAGAACCATCTACGACGAGACGCTAGATTGCTCACAACCCTTGCCAAGGCAAGTAAAAAGGCTCGAATCTCTCTTAACAAGGGGAATCGAAATTAATCAAACTTTATTGATCCAACTTGTGTCCAAAACCCTGACAAAACAAACCCTTTTATAGGCTAGAGGTTACTAAAACCCTAAGGAAACCTTAAAAGAGCAGTCGGCCATCTTGGTGTCAAGATGGGCCGTTCCATTCTTCTACTACGCAGTTAATCTAACCCTAAGCAACATTAAGGCCTAAAGACCCTACTCGGCCCAATCACTTGGAGGCCCGCTTGACACTCCATGGGATTGGATCGTGGTGTAGATGGTTTTCTTGTCTCCTTCTTGGCCTTCAATATCCCTATGGACTCCATGTTGGTCTTGGACCATTCGAACAAGGCCTTGGAAGGATTCTTTGAAGAGCTTCGCTCGTGCACGTGTGATTGGGCCCAGTGGAGCTCGGAGGGGGCATGGCGTGGGCCCTTATCCATGCACAAATCACTGATACGGTCCTCGATCAACTCTTTTCGAGACACGTAGCATGTTTGCGATAGGATCCAACGCTTTGATTGCGAAACCTAGAATCAAACGGACAACACGATTTGATTATAGACGGTAGAACGACGACTCCACAGAGGTGATTACTCTAATGGATAGGTCGTAGAACAATCTTGGAAGAGACACGAGATGATTTGGATTGCGGAACCTAGAATCAAACAGACGACACGATATAATTAAAGGCGGCAGAACGACTACTCCACATAGGTGATTACTCTAATGGATACACCTCGAACAGCTCGTTTCGAGACACGTAGCACGTTTGCCCAAGAATCTAGCGAGATGGTCCAAAGCTTGGATTGCGGAACCTAGAATCAAACGGGCGATACGATTTGATTGTAGGCGGTAGAACGACGACTCCACCGAGGTAATTACTCTATTAGATAGGTCTGTAGAACCATCGACGACGAGACGCAAGATTGCTCACAACCCTTTGAAAGGCAAGTAAAAAGGCTCGAATCTCTCTTAACAAGAAGAATCGAAATTATTCAAATTTTATTGATCCAACTTGTGTCCAAAACCATTACAAAGCAACCGCTTTTATAGGTGTGTGGTTACTAAAACCCAAAAGAAACCCTAAAAGAGCAATCGGCCATCTTGGTGTCAAGATGGGCCGTTCCATTCTTCTGCTACGCTGTTAATCTAACCCTAAGCAACATTAAGGCATAAAGACCCTACTCGGCCCAATCACTTGGAGGCCCGCTTGACACTCCTTGGGATTGGATTGTGGTGTAGATGATTTGCTTGCCTCCTTGGCCTTCAATATCCCTATGGACTCCATGTTGGCCTTGGACCATTCGAACAAGGCTTCGGTGGGATTCTTTGATTGGCTTGGATCGTGCACGTGTGACTGGGCCCCCTGGAACTCGGATCGGGTCATGGCGTGGGCCCTGATCCACGTACAAATAGCTGATACGGACCTCGATCAACTCTTTTCGAGACACGTGGTATATTTGCGCAAGGATCTAGCGAGGAGGTCCAACGCTTGGAATGCGGAACCTAGAATCAAACGGACAACACGATTTGATTATAGACGGTAGAACGACGACTCCACAGAGGTGATTACTGTAATGGAAAGGTCGTAGAACAATCTTGGAAGAGACGAGAGATGATTTGGATTGCGGAACCTAGAATCAATGGGACGACGCGATTTAATTATAGGCGGTAGAACGACTACTCCACACAGGTGATTACTCTAATGGATACACCTCGAACAGCTCGTTTCGAGACATGTAGCACGTTTGCCCAAGAATCTAGCGAGATGGTCCAAAGCTTGGATTGCGGAACCTAGAATCAAACGGACGACACGATTTGATTGTAGGCGGTGGAACGACGACGACTCCACAGAGGTAGTTACTCTATTACATAGGTCGGTAGAACCATCTACGACGAGACGCAAGATTGCTCACAACCCTTCCCAAGGCAAGTAAAAAGGCTCGAATCTCTCTTAACAAGAAGAATCGAAATTAATCAAACTTTATTGATCCAACTTGTGTCCAAAACCCTGACAAAGCAAGCCCTTTTATAGGCTAGAGGTTACTAAAATCCTAAGGAAACCTTAAAAGAGCAGTCGGCCATCTTGGTGTCAAGATGGGCCGTTCCATTCTTCTACTACGCAGTTAATCTAACCCTAAGCAACATTAAGGCCTAAAGACCCTACTCGGCCCAATCACTTGGAGGCCCGCTTGACACTCCATGGGATTGGATCGTGGTGTAGATAATTTGCTTGTCTCCTTCTTGGACTTCAATATCCCTATGGACTCCATGTTGGTCTTGGACCATTCGAACAAGGCCTTGGAGGGATTCTTTGAAGAGCTTGGCTCGTGCACGTGTGATTGGGCCCAGTGGAGCTCGGATGGGGTCATGGCGTGGGCCCTTATCCATGCACAAATCACTGATACGGTCCTCGATCAACTCTTTTCGAGACACGTAGCATGTTTGCGGTAGGATCCAACGCTTTGATTGCGAAACCTAGAATCAAACGGACAACACGATTTGATTATAGACGGTAGAACGACGACTCCACAGAGGCGATTAATCTAATGGATAGGTCATAGAACAATCTTGGAAGAGACGCGAGATGATTTGGATTGCGGAACCTAGAATCAAACGGACGACACGATTTAATTATAGGCGCTAGAACGACTACTCCACATAGGTGATTACTCTAATGGATACACCTCGAACAGCTCGTTTCGAGACACTTAGCACGTTTGCCCAAGAATCTAGCGAGATGGTCTAAAGCTTGGATTGCGGAACCTAGAATCAAACGGACGACACGATTTGATTGTAGGCGGTAGAACGACGACTCCACCGAGGTAATTACTCTATTAGATAAGTCGGTAGAACCATCTACGACGAGACGCTAGATTGCTCACAACCCTTGCCAAGGCAAGTAAAAAGGCTCGAATCTCTCTTAACAAGGGGAATCGAAATTAATCAAACTTTATTGATCCAACTTGTGTCCAAAACCCTGACAAAACAAACCCTTTTATAGGCTAGAGGTTACTAAAACCCTAAGGAAACCTTAAAAGAGCAGTCGGCCATCTTGGTGTCAAGATGGGCCGTTCCATTCTTCTACTACGCAGTTAATCTAACCCTAAGCAACATTAAGGCTTAAAGACCCTACTCGGCCCAATCACTTGGAGGCCCGCTTGACACTCCATGGGATTGGATCGTGGTGTAGATGGTTTGCTTGTCTCCTTCTTGGCCTTCAATATCCCTATGGACTCCATGTTGGTCTTGGACCATTCGAACAAGGCCTTGGAAGGATTCTTTGAAGAGCTTCGCTCGTGCACGTGTGACTGGGCCCAGTGGAGCTCGGACGGGGTCATGGCGTGGGCCCTTATCCATGCACAAATCACTGATACGGTCCTCGATCAACTCTTTTCGAGACACGTAGCATGTTTGCGGTAGGATCCAACGCTTTGATTGCGAAACCTAGAATCAAACGGACAACACGATTTGATTATAGACGGTAGAACGACGACTCCACAGAGGTGATTACTCTAATGGATAGGTCGTAGAACAATCTTGGAAGAGACACGAGATGATTTGGATTGCGGAACCTAGAATCAAACAGACGACACGATATAATTAAAGGCGGTAGAACGACTACTCCACATAGGTGATTACTCTAATGGATACACCTCGAACAGCTCGTTTCGAGACACGTAGCACGTTTGCCCAAGAATCTTGCGAGATGGTCCAAAGCTTGGATTGCGGAACCTAGAATCAAACGGACGACATGATTTGACTGTAGGCGGTAGAACGACGACTCCACAGAGGTAATTACTCTATTAGATAGGTCTGTAGAACCATCGACGACGAGACGCAAGATTGCTCACAATCCTTTGAAAGGCAAGTAAAAAGGCTCGAATCTCTCTTAACAAGAAGAATCGAAATTAATCAAATTTTATTGATCCAACTTGTGTCCAAAACCATTACAAAGCAAGCGCTTTTGTAGGTGTGTGGTTACTAAATCCCAAAAGAAACCCTAAAAGAGCAATCGGCCATCTTGGTGTCAAGATGGGCCGTTCCATTCTTCCACTACGCTGTTAATCTAACCCTAAGCAACATTAAGGCCTAAAGACCCTACTCGGCCCAATCACTTGGAGGCCCGCTTGACACTCCTTGGGATTGGATTGTGGTGTAGATGATTTGCTTGCCTCCTTGGCCTTCAATATCCCTATGGACTCCATGTTGGCCTTGGACCATTCGAACAAGGCTTTGGTGGGATTCTTTGATGGGCTTGGATCGTGCACGTGTGACTGGGCCCCCTGGAACTCGGATCGGGTCATGGCGTGGGCCCTGATCCACGCACAAATCGCTGATACGGTCCTCGATCAACTCTTTTCGAGACACGTGGTATATTTGTGCAAGGATCTAGGGAGGAGGTCCAACACTTAGAATGCGGAACCTAGAATCAAACGGACAACACGATTTGATTATAGACGGTAGAACGACGACTCCACAGAGGTGATTACTGTAATGGATAGGTTGTAGAACAATCTTGGAAGAGACGCGAGATGATTTGGATTGCGGAACCTAGAATCAATGGGACGACGCGATTTAATTATAGGCGGTAGAACGACTACTCCACACAGGTGATTACTCTAATGGATACACCTCGAACAGCTCGTTTCGAGACATGTAGCACGTTTGCCCAAGAATCTAGCGAGATGGTCCAAAGCTTGGATTGCGGAACCTAGAATCAAACGGACGACACGATTTGATTGTAGGCGGTAGAACGACGATGACTCCACAGAGGTAATTACTCTATTACATAGGTCGGTAGAACCATCTACGACGAGACGCAAGATTGCTCACAACCCTTCCCAAGGCAAGTAAAAAGGCTCGAATCTCTCTTAACAAGAAGAATCGAAATTAATCAAACTTTATTGATCCAACTTGTGTCCAAAACCCTGACAAAGCAAGCCCTTTTATAGGCTAGAGGTTACTAAAATCCTAAGGAAACCTTAAAAGAGCAGTCGGCCATCTTGGTGTCAAGATGGGCCGTTCCATTCTTCTACTACGCAGTTAATCTAACCCTAAGCAACATTAAGGCCTAAAGACCCTACTCGGCCCAATCACTTGGAGGCCCGCTTGACACTCCATGGGATTGGATCGTGGTGTAGATAATTTGCTTGTCTCCTTCTTGGACTTCAATATCCCTATGGACTCCATGTTGGTCTTGGACCATTCGAACAAGGCCTTGGAGGGATTCTTTGAAGAGCTTGGCTCGTGCACGTGTGATTGGGCCCAGTGGAGCTCGGATGGGGTCATGGCGTGGGCCCTTATCCATGCACAAATCACTGATACGGTCCTCGATCAACTCTTTTCGAGACACGTAGCATGTTTGCGGTAGGATCCAACGCTTTGATTGCGAAACCTAGAATCAAACGGACAACACGATTTGATTATAGACGGTAGAACGACGACTCCACGAGGCGATTACTCTAATGGATAGGTCATAGAACAATCTTGGAAGAGACGCGAGATGATTTGGATTGCGGAACCTAGAATCAAACGGACGACACGATTTAATTATAGGCGGTAGAACGACTACTCCACATAGGTGATTACTCTAATGGATACACCTCGAACAGCTCGTTTCGAGACACTTAGCACGTTTGCCCAAGAATCTAGCGAGATGGTCTAAAGCTTGGATTGCGGAACCTAGAATCAAACGGACGACACGATTTGATTGTAGGCGGTAGAACGACGACTCCACCGAGGTAATTACTCTATTAGATAAGTCGGTAGAACCATCTACGACGAGACGCTAGATTGCTCACAACCCTTGCCATGGCAAGTAAAAAGGCTCGAATCTCTCTTAACAAGGGGAATCGAAATTAATCAAACTTTATTGATCCAACTTGTGTCCAAAACCCTGACAAAACAAACCCTTTTATAGGCTAGAGGTTACTAAAACCCTAAGGAAACCTTAAAAGAGCAGTCGGCCATCTTGGTGTCAAGATGGGCCGTTCCATTCTTCTACTACGCAGTTAATCTAACCCTAAGCAACATTAAGGCCTAAAGACCCTACTCGGCCCAATCACTTGGAGGCCCGCTTGACACTCCATGGGATTGGATCGTGGTGTAGATGGTTTGCTTGTCTCCTTCTTGGCCTTCAATATCCCTATGGACTCCATGTTGGTCTTGGACCATTCGAACAAGGCCTTGGAAGGATTCTTTGAAGAGCTTCGCTCGTGCACGTGTGATTGGGCCCAGTGGAGCTCGGAGGGGGCATGGCGTGGGCCCTTATCCATGCACAAATCATTGATACGGTCCTCGATCAACTCTTTTCGAGACACGTAGCATGTTTGCGGTAGGATCCAACGCTTTGATTGCGAAACCTAGAATCAAACGGACAACACGATTTGATTATAGACGGTAGAACGACGACTCCACAGAGGTGATTACTCTAATGGATAGGTCGTAGAACAATCTTGGAAGAGACACGAGATGATTTGGATTGCGGAACCTAGAATCAAACAGACGACACGATATAATTAAAGGCGGCAGAACGACTACTCCACATAGGTGATTACTCTAATGGATACACCTCGAACAGCTCGTTTCGAGACACGTAGCACGTTTGTCCAAGAATCTAGCGAGATGGTCCAAAGCTTGGATTGCGGAACCTAGAATCAAACGGACGATACGATTTGATTGTAGGCGGTAGAACGACGACTCCACCGAGGTAATTACTCTATTAGATAGGTCTGTAGAACCATCGACGACGAGACGCAAGATTGCTCACAACCCTTTGAAAGGCAAGTAAAAAGGCTCGAATCTCTCTTAAAAAGAAGAATCGAAATTATTCAAATTTTATTGATCCAACTTGTGTCCAAAACCATTACAAAGCAACCGCTTTTATAGGTGTGTGGTTACTAAAACCCAAAAGAAACCCTAAAAGAGCAATCGGCCATCTTGGTGTCAAGATGGGCCGTTCCATTCTTCTGCTACGCTGTTAATCTAACCCTAAGCAACATTAAGGCATAAAGACCCTACTCGGCCCAATCACTTGGAGGCCCGCTTGACACTCCTTGGGATTGGATTGTGGTGTAGATGATTTGCTTGCCTCCTTGGCCTTCAATATCCCTATGGACTCCATGTTGGCCTTGGACCATTCGAACAAGGCTTCGGTGGGATTCTTTGATTGGCTTGGATCGTGCACGTGTGACTGGGCCCCCTGGAACTCGGATCGGGTCATGGCGTGGGCCCTGATCCACGTACAAATAGCTGATACGGTCCTCGATCAACTCTTTTCGAGACACGTGGTATATTTGCGCAAGGATCTAGCGAGGAGGTCCAACGCTTGGAATGCGGAACCTAGAATCAAACGGACAACACGATTTGATTATAGACGGTAGAACGACGACTCCACAGAGGTGATTACTGTAATGGAAAGGTCGTAGAACAATCTTGGAAGAGACGCGAGATGATTTGGATTGCGGAACCTAGAATCAATGGGACGACGCGATTTAATTATAGGCGGTAGAACGACTACTCCACACAAGTGATTACTCTAATGGATACACCTCGAACAGCTCGTTTCGAGACATGTAGCACGTTTGCCCAAGAATCTAGCGAGATGGTCCAAAGCTTGGATTGCGGAACCTAGAATCAAACGGACGACACGATTTGATTGTAGGCGGTAGAACGACGACGACTCCACAGAGGTAATTACTCTATTACATAGGTTGGTAGAACCATCTACGACGAGACGCAAGATTGCTCACAACCCTTCCCAAGGCAATTAAAAAGGCTCGAATCTCTCTTAACAAGGAGAATCGAAATTAATCAAACTTTATTGATCCAACTTGTGTCCAAAACCCTGACAAAGCAAGCCCTTTTATAGGCTAGAGGTTACTAAAACCCTAAGGAAACCTTAAAAGAGCAGTCGGCCATCTTGGTGTCAAGATGGGCGGTTCCATTCTATTACTACGCAGTTAATCTAACCCTAAGCAACATTAAGGCCTAAAGACCCTACTCGGCCAATCACTTGGAGGCCCGCTTGACACTCCATGGGATTGGATCGTGGTGTAGATAATTTGCTTGTCTCCTTCTTGGACTTCAATATCCCTATGGACTCCATGTTGGTCTTGGACCATTCGAACAAGGCCTTGGAGGGATTCTTTGAAGAGCTTGGCTCGTGCACGTGTGATTGGGCCCAGTGGAGCTCGGAGGGGGCATGGCGTGGGCCCTTATCCATGCACAAATCACTGATACGGTCCTCGATCAACTCTTTTCGAGACACGTAGCATGTTTGCGGTAGGATCCAACGCTTTGATTGCGAAACCTAGAATCAAACGGACAACACGATTTGATTATAGACGGTAGAACGACGACTCCACAGAGGTGATTACTCTAATGGATAGGTCGTAGAACAATCTTGGAAGAGACACGAGATGATTTGGATTGCGGAACCTAGAATCAAACAGACGACACGATATAATTAAAGGCGGCAGAACGACTACTCCACATAGGTGATTACTCTATTGGATACACCTCGAACAGCTCGTTTCGAGACACGTAGCACGTTTGCCCAAGAATCTAGCGAGATGGTCCAAAGCTTGGATTGCGGAACCTAGAATCAAACGGACGATACGATTTGATTGTAGGCGGTAGAACGACGACTCCACCGAGGTAATTACTCTATTAGATAGGTCTGTAGAACCATCGACGACGAGACGCAAGATTGCTCACAACCCTTTGAAAGGCAAGTAAAAAGGCTCGAATCTCTCTTAACAAGAAGAATCGAAATTATTCAAATTTTATTGATCCAACTTGTGTCCAAAACCATTACAAAGCAAGCGCTTTTATAGGTGTGTGGTTACTAAAACCCAAAAGAAACCCTAAAAGAGCAATCGGCCATCTTGGTGTCAAGATGGGCCGTTCCATTCTTCTGCTACGCTGTTAATCTAACCCTAAGCAACATTACGGCATAAAGACCCTACTCGGCCCAATCACTTGGAGGCCCGCTTGACATTCCTTGGGATTGGATTGTGGTGTAGATGATTTGCTTGCCTCCTTGGCCTTCAATATCCCTATGGACTCCATGTTGGCCTTCGACCATTCGAACAAGGCTTCGGTGGGATTCTTTGATGGGCTTGGATCGTGCACGTGTGACTGGGCCCCCTGGAACTCGGATCGGGTCATGGCGTGGGCCCTGATCCACGTACAAATAGCTGATACGGTCCTTGATCAACTCTTTTCGAGACACGTGGTATATTTGCGCAAGGATCTAGCGAGGAGGTCCAACGCTTGGAATGCGGAACCTAGAATCAAACGGACAACACGATTTGATTATAGACGGTAGAACGACGACTCCACAGAGGTGATTACTGTAATGGAAAGGTCGTAGAACAATCTTGGAAGAGACGCGAGATGATTTGGATTGCGGAACCTAGAATCAATGGGACGACGCGATTTAATTATAGGCGGTAGAACGACTACTCCACACAGGTGATTACTCTAATGGATACACCTCGAACAGCTCGTTTCGAGACATGTAGCACGTTTGCCCAAGAATCTAGCGAGATGGTCCAAAGCTTGGATTGCGGAACCTAGAATCAAACGGACGACACGATTTGATTGTAGGCGGTGGAACGACGACGACTCCACAGAGGTAGTTACTCTATTACATAGGTCGGTAGAACCATCAACGACGAGACGCAAGATTGCTCACAACCCTTCCCAAGGCAAGTAAAAAGGCTCGAATCTCTCTTAACAAGAAGAATCGAAATTAATCAAACTTTATTGATCCAACTTGTGTCCAAAACCCTGACAAAGCAAGCCCTTTTATAGGCTAGAGGTTACTAAAATCCTAAGGAAACCTTAAAAGAGCAGTCGGCCATCTTGGTGTCAAGATGGGCCGTTCCATTCTTCTACTACGCAGTTAATCTAACCCTAAGCAACATTAAGGCCTAAAGACCCTACTCGGCCCAATCACTTGGAGGCCCGCTTGACACTCCATGGGATTGGATCGTGGTGTAGATAATTTGCTTGTCTCCTTCTTGGACTTCAATATCCCTATGGACTCCATGTTGGTCTTGGACCATTCGAACAAGGCCTTGGAGGGATTCTTTGAAGAGCTTGGCTCGTGCACGTGTGATTGGGCCCAGTGGAGCTCGGATGTGGTCATGGCGTGGGCCCTTATCCATGCACAAATCACTGATACGGTCCTCGATCAACTCTTTTCGAGACACGTAGCATGTTTGCGGTAGGATCCAACGCTTTGATTGCGAAACCTAGAATCAAACGGACAACACGATTTGATTATAGACGGTAGAACGACGACTCCACAGAGGTGATTACTCTAATGGATAGGTCGTAGAACAATCTTGGAAGAGACGCGAGATGATTTGGATTGCGGAACCTAGAATCAATGGGACGACACGATTTAATTATAGGCGGTAGAACGACTACTCCACATAGGTGATTACTCTAATGGATACACCTCGAACAGCTCGTTTCGAGACATGTAGCACGTTTGCCCAAGAATCTAGCGAGATGGTCCAAAGCTTGGATTGCGGAACCTAGAATCAAACGGACGATACGATTTGATTGTAGGCGGTAGAACGACGACTCCACCGAGGTAATTACTCTATTAGATAGGTCTGTAGAACCATCGACGACGAGACGCAAGATTGCTCACAACCCTTTGAAAGGCAAGTAAAAAGGCTCGAATCTCTCTTAACAAGAAGAATCGAAATTATTCAAATTTTATTGATCCAACTTGTGTCCAAAACCATTACAAAGCAAGCGCTTTTATAGGTGTGTGGTTACTAAAACCCAAAAGAAACCCTAAAAGAGCAATCGGCCATCTTGGTGTCAAGATGGGCCGTTCCATTCTTCTGCTACGCTGTTAATCTAACCCTAAGCAACATTACGGCATAAAGACCCTACTCGGCCCAATCACTTGGATTGGATTGTGGTGTAGATGATTTGCTTGCCTCCTTGGCCTTCAATATCCCTATGGACTCCATGTTGGCCTTCGACCATTCGAACAAGGCTTCGGTGGGATTCTTTGATGGGCTTGGATCGTGCACGTGTGACTGGGCCCCCTGGAACTCGGATCGGGTCATGGCGTGGGCCCTGATCCACGTACAAATAGCTGATACGGTCCTTGATCAACTCTTTTCGAGACACGTGGTATATTTGCGCAAGGATCTAGCGAGGAGGTCCAACGCTTGGAATGCGGAACCTAGAATCAAACGGACAACACGATTTGATTATAGACGGTAGAACGACGACTCCACAGAGGTGATTACTGTAATGGAAAGGTCGTAGAACAATCTTGGAAGAGACGCGAGATGATTTGGATTGCGGAACCTAGAATCAATGGGACGACGCGATTTAATTATAGGCGGTAGAACGACTACTCCACACAGGTGATTACTCTAATGGATACACCTCGAACAGCTCGTTTCGAGACATGTAGCACGTTTGCCCAAGAATCTAGCGAGATGGTCCAAAGCTTGGATTGCGGAACCTAGAATCAAACGGACGACACGATTTGATTGTAGGCGGTGGAACGACGACGACTCCACAGAGGTAGTTACTCTATTACATAGGTCGGTAGAACCATCAACGACGAGACGCAAGATTGCTCACAACCCTTCCCAAGGCAAGTAAAAAGGCTCGAATCTCTCTTAACAAGAAGAATCGAAATTAATCAAACTTTATTGATCCAACTTGTGTCCAAAACCCTGACAAAGCAAGCCCTTTTATAGGCTAGAGGTTACTAAAATCCTAAGGAAACCTTAAAAGAGCAGTCGGCCATCTTGGTGTCAAGATGGGCCGTTCCATTCTTCTACTACGCAGTTAATCTAACCCTAAGCAACATTAAGGCCTAAAGACCCTACTCGGCCCAATCACTTGGAGGCCCGCTTGACACTCCATGGGATTGGATCGTGGTGTAGATAATTTGCTTGTCTCCTTCTTGGACTTCAATATCCCTATGGACTCCATGTTGGTCTTGGACCATTCGAACAAGGCCTTGGAGGGATTCTTTGAAGAGCTTGGCTCGTGCACGTGTGATTGGGCCCAGTGGAGCTCGGATGTGGTCATGGCGTGGGCCCTTATCCATGCACAAATCACTGATACGGTCCTCGATCAACTCTTTTCGAGACACGTAGCATGTTTGCGGTAGGATCCAACGCTTTGATTGCGAAACCTAGAATCAAACGGACAACACGATTTGATTATAGACGGTAGAACGACGACTCCACAGAGGTGATTACTGTAATGGAAAGGTCGTAGAACAATCTTGGAAGAGACGCGAGATGATTTGGATTGCGGAACCTAGAATCAATGGGACGACGCGATTTAATTATAGGCGGTAGAACGACTACTCCACACAAGTGATTACTCTAATGGATACACCTCGAACAGCTCGTTTCGAGACATGTAGCACGTTTGCCCAAGAATCTAGCGAGATGGTCCAAAGCTTGGATTGCGGAACCTAGAATCAAACGGACGACACGATTTGATTGTAGGCGGTAGAACGACGACGACTCCACAGAGGTAATTACTCTATTACATAGGTCGGTAGAACCATCTACGACGAGACGCAAGATTGCTCACAACCCTTCCCAAGGCAAGTAAAAAGGCTCGAATCTCTCTTAACAAGAAGAATCGAAATTAATCAAACTTTATTGATCCAACTTGTGTCCAAAACCCTGACAAAGCAAGCCCTTTTATAGGCTAGAGGTTACTAAAACCCTAAGGAAACCTTAAAAGAGCAGTCGGCCATCTTGGTGTCAAGATGGGCCGTTCCATTCTTCTACTACGCAGTTAATCTAACCCTAAGCAACATTAAGGCCTAAAGACCCTACTCGGCCCAATCACTTGGAGGCCCGCTTGACACTCCATGGGATTGGATCGTGGTGTAGATAATTTGCTTGTCTCCTTCTTGGACTTCAATATCCCTATGGACTCCATGTTGGTCTTGGACCATTCGAACAAGGCCTTGGAGGGATTCTTTGAAGAGCTTGGCTCGTGCACGTGTGATTGGGCCCAGTGGAGCTCGGAGGGGGCATGGCGTGGGCCCTTATCCATGCACAAATCACTGATACGGTCCTCGATCAACTCTTTTCGAGACACGTAGCATGTTTGCGGTAGGATCCAATGCTTTGATTGCGAAACCTAGAATCAAACGGACAACACGATTTGATTATAGACGGTAGAACGACGACTCCACAGAGGTGATTACTCTAATGGATAGGTCGTAGAACAATCTTGGAAGAGACACGAGATGATTTGGATTGCGGAACCTAGAATCAAACAGACGACACGATATAATTAAAGGCGGCAGAACGACTACTCCACATAGGTGATTACTCTATTGGATACACCTCGAACAGCTCGTTTCGAGACACGTAGCACGTTTGCCCAAGAATCTAGCGAGATGGTCCAAAGCTTGGATTGCGGAACCTAGAATCAAACGGACGATACGATTTGATTGTAGGCGGTAGAACGACGACTCCACCGAGGTAATTACTCTATTAGATAGGTCTGTAGAACCATCGACGACGAGACGCAAGATTGCTCACAACCCTTTGAAAGGCAAGTAAAAAGGCTCGAATCTCTCTTAACAAGAAGAATCGAAATTATTCAAATTTTATTGATCCAACTTGTGTCCAAAACCATTACAAAGCAAGCGCTTTTATAGGTGTGTGGTTACTAAAACCCAAAAGAAACCCTAAAAGAGCAATCGGCCATCTTGGTGTCAAGATGGGCCGTTCCATTCTTCTGCTACGCTGTTAATCTAACCCTAAGCAACATTACGGCATAAAGACCCTACTCGGCCCAATCACTTGGAGGCCCGCTTGACATTCCTTGGGATTGGATTGTGGTGTAGATGATTTGCTTGCCTCCTTGGCCTTCAATATCCCTATGGACTCCATGTTGGCCTTCGACCATTCGAACAAGGCTTCGGTGGGATTCTTTGATGGGCTTGGATCGTGCACGTGTGACTGGGCCCCCTGGAACTCGGATCGGGTCATGGCGTGGGCCCTGATCCACGTACAAATAGCTGATACGGTCCTTGATCAACTCTTTTCGAGACACGTGGTATATTTGCGCAAGGATCTAGCGAGGAGGTCCAACGCTTGGAATGCGGAACCTAGAATCAAACGGACAACACGATTTGATTATAGACGGTAGAACGACGACTCCACAGAGGTGATTACTGTAATGGAAAGGTCGTAGAACAATCTTGGAAGAGACGCGAGATGATTTGGATTGCGGAACCTAGAATCAATGGGACGACGCGATTTAATTATAGGCGGTAGAACGACTACTCCACACAGGTGATTACTCTAATGGATACACCTCGAACAGCTCGTTTCGAGACATGTAGCACGTTTGCCCAAGAATCTAGCGAGATGGTCCAAAGCTTGGATTGCGGAACCTAGAATCAAACGGACGACACGATTTGATTGTAGGCGGTGGAACGACGACGACTCCACAGAGGTAGTTACTCTATTACATAGGTCGGTAGAACCATCAACGACGAGACGCAAGATTGCTCACAACCCTTCCCAAGGCAAGTAAAAAGGCTCGAATCTCTCTTAACAAGAAGAATCGAAATTAATCAAACTTTATTGATCCAACTTGTGTCCAAAACCCTGACAAAGCAAGCCCTTTTATAGGCTAGAGGTTACTAAAATCCTAAGGAAACCTTAAAAGAGCAGTCGGCCATCTTGGTGTCAAGATGGGCCGTTCCATTCTTCTACTACGCAGTTAATCTAACCCTAAGCAACATTAAGGCCTAAAGACCCTACTCGGCCCAATCACTTGGAGGCCCGCTTGACACTCCATGGGATTGGATCGTGGTGTAGATAATTTGCTTGTCTCCTTCTTGGACTTCAATATCCCTATGGACTCCATGTTGGTCTTGGACCATTCGAACAAGGCCTTGGAGGGATTCTTTGAAGAGCTTGGCTCGTGCACGTGTGATTGGGCCCAGTGGAGCTCGGATGTGGTCATGGCGTGGGCCCTTATCCATGCACAAATCACTGATACGGTCCTCGATCAACTCTTTTCGAGACACGTAGCATGTTTGCGGTAGGATCCAACGCTTTGATTGCGAAACCTAGAATCAAACGGACAACACGATTTGATTATAGACGGTAGAACGACGACTCCACAGAGGTGATTACTCTAATGGATAGGTCGTAGAACAATCTTGGAAGAGACGCGAGATGATTTGGATTGCGGAACCTAGAATCAATGGGACGACGCGATTTAATTATAGGCGGTAGAACGACTACTCCACACAAGTGATTACTCTAATGGATACACCTCGAACAGCTCGTTTCGAGACATGTAGCACGTTTGCCCAAGAATCTAGCGAGATGGTCCAAAGCTTGGATTGCGGAACCTAGAATCAAACGGACGACACGATTTGATTGTAGGCGGTAGAACGACGACGACTCCACAGAGGCATAGGTTGGTAGAACCATCTACGACGAGACGCAAGATTGCTCACAACCCTTCCCAAGGCAATTAAAAAGGCTCGAATCTCTCTTAACAAGGAGAATCGAAATTAATCAAACTTTATTGATCCAACTTGTGTCCAAAACCCTGACAAAGCAAGCCCTTTTATAGGCTAGAGGTTACTAAAACCCTAAGGAAACCTTAAAAGAGCAGTCGGCCATCTTGGTGTCAAGATGGGCGTTACTACGCAGTTAATCTAACCCTAAGCAACATTAAGGCCTAAAGACCCTACTCGGCCAATCACTTGGAGGCCCGCTTGACACTCCATGGGATTGGATCGTGGTGTAGATAATTTGCTTGTCTCCTTCTTGGACTTCAATATCCCTATGGACTCCATGTTGGTCTTGGACCATTCGAACAAGGCCTTGGAGGGATTCTTTGAAGAGCTTGGCTCGTGCACGTGTGATTGGGCCCAGTGGAGCTCGGAGGGGGCATGGCGTGGGCCCTTATCCATGCACAAATCACTGATACGGTCCTCGATCAACTCTTTTCGAGACACGTAGCATGTTTGCGGTAGGATCCAATGCTTTGATTGCGAAACCTAGAATCAAACGGACAACACGATTTGATTATAGACGGTAGAACGACGACTCCACAGAGGTGATTACTCTAATGGATAGGTCGTAGAACAATCTTGGAAGAGACACGAGATGATTTGGATTGCGGAACCTAGAATCAAACAGACGACACGATATAATTAAAGGCGGCAGAACGACTACTCCACATAGGTGATTACTCTATTGGATACACCTCGAACAGCTCGTTTCGAGACACGTAGCACGTTTGCCCAAGAATCTAGCGAGATGGTCCAAAGCTTGGATTGCGGAACCTAGAATCAAACGGACGATACGATTTGATTGTAGGCGGTAGAACGACGACTCCACCGAGGTAATTACTCTATTAGATAGGTCTGTAGAACCATCGACGACGAGACGCAAGATTGCTCACAACCCTTTGAAAGGCAAGTAAAAAGGCTCGAATCTCTCTTAACAAGAAGAATCGAAATTATTCAAATTTTATTGATCCAACTTGTGTCCAAAACCATTACAAAGCAAGCGCTTTTATAGGTGTGTGGTTACTAAAACCCAAAAGAAACCCTAAAAGAGCAATCGGCCATCTTGGTGTCAAGATGGGCCGTTCCATTCTTCTGCTACGCTGTTAATCTAACCCTAAGCAACATTACGGCATAAAGACCCTACTCGGCCCAATCACTTGGAGGCCCGCTTGACATTCCTTGGGATTGGATTGTGGTGTAGATGATTTGCTTGCCTCCTTGGCCTTCAATATCCCTATGGACTCCATGTTGGCCTTCGACCATTCGAACAAGGCTTCGGTGGGATTCTTTGATGGGCTTGGATCGTGCACGTGTGACTGGGCCCCCTGGAACTCGGATCGGGTCATGGCGTGGGCCCTGATCCACGTACAAATAGCTGATACGGTCCTTGATCAACTCTTTTCGAGACACGTGGTATATTTGCGCAAGGATCTAGCGAGGAGGTCCAACGCTTGGAATGCGGAACCTAGAATCAAACGGACAACACGATTTGATTATAGACGGTAGAACGACGACTCCACAGAGGTGATTACTGTAATGGAAAGGTCGTAGAACAATCTTGGAAGAGACGCGAGATGATTTGGATTGCGGAACCTAGAATCAATGGGACGACGCGATTTAATTATAGGCGGTAGAACGACTACTCCACACAGGTGATTACTCTAATGGATACACCTCGAACAGCTCGTTTCGAGACATGTAGCACGTTTGCCCAAGAATCTAGCGAGATGGTCCAAAGCTTGGATTGCGGAACCTAGAATCAAACGGACGACACGATTTGATTGTAGGCGGTGGAACGACGACGACTCCACAGAGGTAGTTACTCTATTACATAGGTCGGTAGAACCATCAACGACGAGACGCAAGATTGCTCACAACCCTTCCCAAGGCAAGTAAAAAGGCTCGAATCTCTCTTAACAAGAAGAATCGAAATTAATCAAACTTTATTGATCCAACTTGTGTCCAAAACCCTGACAAAGCAAGCCCTTTTATAGGCTAGAGGTTACTAAAATCCTAAGGAAACCTTAAAAGAGCAGTCGGCCATCTTGGTGTCAAGATGGGCCGTTCCATTCTTCTACTACGCAGTTAATCTAACCCTAAGCAACATTAAGGCCTAAAGACCCTACTCGGCCCAATCACTTGGAGGCCCGCTTGACACTCCATGGGATTGGATCGTGGTGTAGATAATTTGCTTGTCTCCTTCTTGGACTTCAATATCCCTATGGACTCCATGTTGGTCTTGGACCATTCGAACAAGGCCTTGGAGGGATTCTTTGAAGAGCTTGGCTCGTGCACGTGTGATTGGGCCCAGTGGAGCTCGGATGTGGTCATGGCGTGGGCCCTTATCCATGCACAAATCACTGATACGGTCCTCGATCAACTCTTTTCGAGACACGTAGCATGTTTGCGGTAGGATCCAACGCTTTGATTGCGAAACCTAGAATCAAACGGACAACACGATTTGATTATAGACGGTAGAACGACGACTCCACAGAGGCGATTACTCTAATGGATAGGTCATAGAACAATCTTGGAAGAGACGCGAGATGATTTGGATTGCGGAACCTAGAATCAAACGGACGACACGATTTAATTATAGGCGGTAGAACGACTACTCCACATAGGTGATTACTCTAATGGATACACCTCGAACAGCTCGTTTCGAGACACTTAGCACGTTTGCCCAAGAATCTAGCGAGATGGTCTAAAGCTTGGATTGCGGAACCTAGAATCAAACGGACGACACGATTTGATTGTAGGCGGTAGAACGACGACTCCACCGAGGTAATTACTCTATTAGATAAGTCGGTAGAACCATCTACGACGAGACGCTAGATTGCTCACAACCCTTGCCAAGGCAAGTAAAAAGGCTCGAATCTCTCTTAACAAGGGGAATCGAAATTAATCAAACTTTATTGATCCAACTTGTGTCCAAAACCCTGACAAAACAAACCCTTTTATAGGCTAGAGGTTACTAAAACCCTAAGGAAACCTTAAAAGAGCAGTCGGCCATCTTGGTGTCAAGATGGGCCGTTCCATTCTTCTACTACGCAGTTAATCTAACCCTAAGCAACATTAAGGCCTAAAGACCCTACTCGGCCCAATCACTTGGAGGCCCGCTTGACACTCCATGGGATTGGATCGTGGTGTAGATGGTTTTCTTGTCTCCTTCTTGGCCTTCAATATCCCTATGGACTCCATGTTGGTCTTGGACCATTCGAACAAGGCCTTGGAAGGATTCTTTGAAGAGCTTCGCTCGTGCACGTGTGATTGGGCCCAGTGGAGCTCGGAGGGGGCATGGCGTGGGCCCTTATCCATGCACAAATCACTGATACGGTCCTCGATCAACTCTTTTCGAGACACGTAGCATGTTTGCGATAGGATCCAACGCTTTGATTGCGAAACCTAGAATCAAACGGACAACACGATTTGATTATAGACGGTAGAACGACGACTCCACAGAGGTGATTACTCTAATGGATAGGTCGTAGAACAATCTTGGAAGAGACACGAGATGATTTGGATTGCGGAACCTAGAATCAAACAGACGACACGATATAATTAAAGGCGGCAGAACGACTACTCCACATAGGTGATTACTCTAATGGATACACCTCGAACAGCTCGTTTCGAGACACGTAGCACGTTTGCCCAAGAATCTAGCGAGATGGTCCAAAGCTTGGATTGCGGAACCTAGAATCAAACGGGCGATACGATTTGATTGTAGGCGGTAGAACGACGACTCCACCGAGGTAATTACTCTATTAGATAGGTCTGTAGAACCATCGACGACGAGACGCAAGATTGCTCACAACCCTTTGAAAGGCAAGTAAAAAGGCTCGAATCTCTCTTAACAAGAAGAATCGAAATTATTCAAATTTTATTGATCCAACTTGTGTCCAAAACCATTACAAAGCAACCGCTTTTATAGGTGTGTGGTTACTAAAACCCAAAAGAAACCCTAAAAGAGCAATCGGCCATCTTGGTGTCAAGATGGGCCGTTCCATTCTTCTGCTACGCTGTTAATCTAACCCTAAGCAACATTAAGGCATAAAGACCCTACTCGGCCCAATCACTTGGAGGCCCGCTTGACACTCCTTGGGATTGGATTGTGGTGTAGATGATTTGCTTGCCTCCTTGGCCTTCAATATCCCTATGGACTCCATGTTGGCCTTGGACCATTCGAACAAGGCTTCGGTGGGATTCTTTGATTGGCTTGGATCGTGCACGTGTGACTGGGCCCCCTGGAACTCGGATCGGGTCATGGCGTGGGCCCTGATCCACGTACAAATAGCTGATACGGACCTCGATCAACTCTTTTCGAGACACGTGGTATATTTGCGCAAGGATCTAGCGAGGAGGTCCAACGCTTGGAATGCGGAACCTAGAATCAAACGGACAACACGATTTGATTATAGACGGTAGAACGACGACTCCACAGAGGTGATTACTGTAATGGAAAGGTCGTAGAACAATCTTGGAAGAGACGAGAGATGATTTGGATTGCGGAACCTAGAATCAATGGGACGACGCGATTTAATTATAGGCGGTAGAACGACTACTCCACACAGGTGATTACTCTAATGGATACACCTCGAACAGCTCGTTTCGAGACATGTAGCACGTTTGCCCAAGAATCTAGCGAGATGGTCCAAAGCTTGGATTGCGGAACCTAGAATCAAACGGACGACACGATTTGATTGTAGGCGGTGGAACGACGACGACTCCACAGAGGTAGTTACTCTATTACATAGGTCGGTAGAACCATCTACGACGAGACGCAAGATTGCTCACAACCCTTCCCAAGGCAAGTAAAAAGGCTCGAATCTCTCTTAACAAGAAGAATCGAAATTAATCAAACTTTATTGATCCAACTTGTGTCCAAAACCCTGACAAAGCAAGCCCTTTTATAGGCTAGAGGTTACTAAAATCCTAAGGAAACCTTAAAAGAGCAGTCGGCCATCTTGGTGTCAAGATGGGCCGTTCCATTCTTCTACTACGCAGTTAATCTAACCCTAAGCAACATTAAGGCCTAAAGACCCTACTCGGCCCAATCACTTGGAGGCCCGCTTGACACTCCATGGGATTGGATCGTGGTGTAGATAATTTGCTTGTCTCCTTCTTGGACTTCAATATCCCTATGGACTCCATGTTGGTCTTGGACCATTCGAACAAGGCCTTGGAGGGATTCTTTGAAGAGCTTGGCTCGTGCACGTGTGATTGGGCCCAGTGGAGCTCGGATGGGGTCATGGCGTGGGCCCTTATCCATGCACAAATCACTGATACGGTCCTCGATCAACTCTTTTCGAGACACGTAGCATGTTTGCGGTAGGATCCAACGCTTTGATTGCGAAACCTAGAATCAAACGGACAACACGATTTGATTATAGACGGTAGAACGACGACTCCACAGAGGCGATTACTCTAATGGATAGGTCATAGAACAATCTTGGAAGAGACGCGAGATGATTTGGATTGCGGAACCTAGAATCAAACGGACGACACGATTTAATTATAGGCGGTAGAACGACTACTCCACATAGGTGATTACTCTAATGGATACACCTCGAACAGCTCGTTTCGAGACACTTAGCACGTTTGCCCAAGAATCTAGCGAGATGGTCTAAAGCTTGGATTGCGGAACCTAGAATCAAACGGACGACACGATTTGATTGTAGGCGGTAGAACGACGACTCCACCGAGGTAATTACTCTATTAGATAAGTCGGTAGAACCATCTACGACGAGACGCTAGATTGCTCACAACCCTTGCCAAGGCAAGTAAAAAGGCTCGAATCTCTCTTAACAAGGGGAATCGAAATTAATCAAACTTTATTGATCCAACTTGTGTCCAAAACCCTGACAAAACAAACCCTTTTATAGGCTAGAGGTTACTAAAACCCTAAGGAAACCTTAAAAGAGCAGTCGGCCATCTTGGTGTCAAGATGGGCCGTTCCATTCTTCTACTACGCAGTTAATCTAACCCTAAGCAACATTAAGGCCTAAAGACCCTACTCGGCCCAATCACTTGGAGGCCCGCTTGACACTCCATGGGATTGGATCGTGGTGTAGATGGTTTGCTTGTCTCCTTCTTGGCCTTCAATATCCCTATGGACTCCATGTTGGTCTTGGACCATTCGAACAAGGCCTTGGAAGGATTCTTTGAAGAGCTTCGCTCGTGCACGTGTGATTGGGCCCAGTGGAGCTCGGAGGGGGCATGGCGTGGGCCCTTATCCATGCACAAATCACTGATACGGTCCTCGATCAACTCTTTTCGAGACACGTAGCATGTTTGCGATAGGATCCAACGCTTTGATTGCGAAACCTAGAATCAAACGGACAACACGATTTGATTATAGACGGTAGAACGACGACTCCACAGAGGTGATTACTCTAATGGATAGGTCGTAGAACAATCTTGGAAGAGACACGAGATGATTTGGATTGCGGAACCTAGAATCAAACAGACGACACGATATAATTAAAGGCGGCAGAACGACTACTCCACATAGGTGATTACTCTAATGGATACACCTCGAACAGCTCGTTTCGAGACACGTAGCACGTTTGCCCAAGAATCTAGCGAGATGGTCCAAAGCTTGGATTGCGGAACCTAGAATCAAACGGGCGATACGATTTGATTGTAGGCGGTAGAACGACGACTCCACCGAGGTAATTACTCTATTAGATAGGTCTGTAGAACCATCGACGACGAGACGCAAGATTGCTCACAACCCTTTGAAAGGCAAGTAAAAAGGCTCGAATCTCTCTTAACAAGAAGAATCGAAATTATTCAAATTTTATTGATCCAACTTGTGTCCAAAACCATTACAAAGCAACCGCTTTTATAGGTGTGTGGTTACTAAAACCCAAAAGAAACCCTAAAAGAGCAATCGGCCATCTTGGTGTCAAGATGGGCCGTTCCATTCTTCTGCTACGCTGTTAATCTAACCCTAAGCAACATTAAGGCATAAAGACCCTACTCGGCCCAATCACTTGGAGGCCCGCTTGACACTCCTTGGGATTGGATTGTGGTGTAGATGATTTGCTTGCCTCCTTGGCCTTCAATATCCCTATGGACTCCATGTTGGCCTTGGACCATTCGAACAAGGCTTCGGTGGGATTCTTTGATTGGCTTGGATCGTGCACGTGTGACTGGGCCCCCTGGAACTCGGATCGGGTCATGGCGTGGGCCCTGATCCACGTACAAATAGCTGATACGGTCCTCGATCAACTCTTTTCGAGACACGTGGTATATTTGCGCAAGGATCTAGCGAGGAGGTCCAACGCTTGGAATGCGGAACCTAGAATCAAACGGACAACACGATTTGATTATAGACGGTAGAACGACGACTCCACAGAGGTGATTACTGTAATGGAAAGGTCGTAGAACAATCTTGGAAGAGACGCGAGATGATTTGGATTGCGGAACCTAGAATCAATGGGACGACGCGATTTAATTATAGGCGGTAGAACGACTACTCCACACAGGTGATTACTCTAATGGATACACCTCGAACAGCTCGTTTCGAGACATGTAGCACGTTTGCCCAAGAATCTAGCGAGATGGTCCAAAGCTTGGATTGCGGAACCTAGAATCAAACGGACGACACGATTTGATTGTAGGCGGTGGAACGACGACGACTCCACAGAGGTAGTTACTCTATTACATAGGTCGGTAGAACCATCTACGACGAGACGCAAGATTGCTCACAACCCTTCCCAAGGCAAGTAAAAAGGCTCGAATCTCTCTTAACAAGAAGAATCGAAATTAATCAAACTTTATTGATCCAACTTGTGTCCAAAACCCTGACAAAGCAAGCCCTTTTATAGGCTAGAGGTTACTAAAATCCTAAGGAAACCTTAAAAGAGCAGTCGGCCATCTTGGTGTCAAGATGGGCCGTTCCATTCTTCTACTACGCAGTTAATCTAACCCTAAGCAACATTAAGGCCTAAAGACCCTACTCGGCCCAATCACTTGGAGGCCCGCTTGACACTCCATGGGATTGGATCGTGGTGTAGATAATTTGCTTGTCTCCTTCTTGGACTTCAATATCCCTATGGACTCCATGTTGGTCTTGGACCATTCGAACAAGGCCTTGGAGGGATTCTTTGAAGAGCTTGGCTCGTGCACGTGTGATTGGGCCCAGTGGAGCTCGGATGGGGTCATGGCGTGGGCCCTTATCCATGCACAAATCACTGATACGGTCCTCGATCAACTCTTTTCGAGACACGTAGCATGTTTGCGGTAGGATCCAACGCTTTGATTGCGAAACCTAGAATCAAACGGACAACACGATTTGATTATAGACGGTAGAACGACGACTCCACAGAGGCGATTAATCTAATGGATAGGTCATAGAACAATCTTGGAAGAGACGCGAGATGATTTGGATTGCGGAACCTAGAATCAAACGGACGACACGATTTAATTATAGGCGGTAGAACGACTACTCCACATAGGTGATTACTCTAATGGATACACCTCGAACAGCTCGTTTCGAGACACTTAGCACGTTTGCCCAAGAATCTAGCGAGATGGTCTAAAGCTTGGATTGCGGAACCTAGAATCAAACGGACGACACGATTTGATTGTAGGCGGTAGAACGACGACTCCACCGAGGTAATTACTCTATTAGATAAGTCGGTAGAACCATCTACGACGAGACGCTAGATTGCTCACAACCCTTGCCAAGGCAAGTAAAAAGGCTCGAATCTCTCTTAACAAGGGGAATCGAAATTAATCAAACTTTATTGATCCAACTTGTGTCCAAAACCCTGACAAAACAAACCCTTTTATAGGCTAGAGGTTACTAAAACCCTAAGGAAACCTTAAAAGAGCAGTCGGCCATCTTGGTGTCAAGATGGGCCGTTCCATTCTTCTACTACGCAGTTAATCTAACCCTAAGCAACATTAAGGCTTAAAGACCCTACTCGGCCCAATCACTTGGAGGCCCGCTTGACACTCCATGGGATTGGATCGTGGTGTAGATGGTTTGCTTGTCTCCTTCTTGGCCTTCAATATCCCTATGGACTCCATGTTGGTCTTGGACCATTCGAACAAGGCCTTGGAAGGATTCTTTGAAGAGCTTCGCTCGTGCACGTGTGACTGGGCCCAGTGGAGCTCGGACGGGGTCATGGCGTGGGCCCTTATCCATGCACAAATCACTGATACGGTCCTCGATCAACTCTTTTCGAGACACGTAGCATGTTTGCGGTAGGATCCAACGCTTTGATTGCGAAACCTAGAATCAAACGGACAACACGATTTGATTATAGACGGTAGAACGACGACTCCACAGAGGTGATTACTCTAATGGATAGGTCGTAGAACAATCTTGGAAGAGACACGAGATGATTTGGATTGCGGAACCTAGAATCAAACGGACGACACGATATAATTAAAGGCGGTAGAACGACTACTCCACATAGGTGATTGCTCTTGGAAGAGACGCGAGATGATTTGGATTGCGGAACCTAGAATCAATGGGACGACGCGATTTAATTATAGGCGGTAGAACGACTACTCCACATAGGTGATTACTCTAATGGATACACCTCGAACAGCTCGTTTCGAGACATGTAGCACGTTTGCCCAAGAATCTAGCGAGATGGTCCAAAGCTTGGATTGCGGAACCTAGAATCAAACGGACGACACGATTTGATTGTAGGCGGTAGAACGACGATGACTCCACAGAGGTAATTACTCTATTACATAGGTCGGTAGAACCATCTACGACGAGACGCAAGATTGCTCACAACCCTTCCCAAGGCAAGTAAAAAGGCTCGAATCTCTCTTAACAAGAAGAATCGAAATTAATCAAACTTTATTGATCCAACTTGTGTCCAAAACCCTGACAAAGCAAGCCCTTTTATAGGCTAGAGGTTACTAAAACCCTAAGAAAACCTTAAAAGAGCAGTCGGCCATCTTGGTGTCAAGATGGGCCGTTCCATTCTTCTACTACGCAGTTAATCAAACCCTAAGCAACATTAAGGCCTAAAGTCCCTACTCGGCCCAATCACTTGGAGGCCCGCTTGACACTCCATGGGATTGGATCGTGGTGTAGATGATTTGCTTGTCTCCTTCTTGGCCTTCAATATCCCTATGGGCTCCATGTTGGTCTTGAACCATTCGAACAAGGCCTCCATGTTGGCCTTGGAAGGATCTAGCGAGGAGGTCCAACGCTTGGAATGCGGAACCTAGAATCAAACGGACAACACGATTTGATTATAGACGGTAGAACGACGACTCCACATAGGTGATTACTGTAATGGATAGGTCGTCGAACAATCTTGGAAGAGACGCGAGATGATTTGGATTGCGGAACCTTGAATCAATGGGACGACGCGATTTAATTATAGGCGGTAGAACGACTACTCCACATAGGTAATGGATACACCTCGAACAGCTCGTTTCGAGACACGTAGCACGTTTGCCCAAGAATCTAGCGAGATGGTCCAAAGCTTGGATTGCGGAACCTAGAATCAAACGGACGACATGATTTGATTGTAGGCGGTAGAACGACGACTCCACAGAGGTAATTACTCTATTAGATAGGTCTGTAGAACCATCGACGACGAGACGCAAGATTGCTCACAACCCTTTGAAAGGCAAGTAAAAAGGCTCGAATCTCTGTTAACAAGAAGAATAGAAATTAATCAAATTTTATTGATCCAACTTGTGTCCAAAACCATTACACAGCAAGTGCTTTTGTAGGTGTGTGGTTACTAAAACCCATAAGAAACCCTAAAAGAGCAATCGGCCATCTTGGTGTCAAGATGGGCCGTTCCATTCTTCTACTACGCTGTTAATCTAACCCTAAGCAACATTAAGGCCTAAAGACCCTACTCGGCCCAATCACTTGGAGGCCCGCTTGACACTCCATGGGATTGGATTGTGGTGTAGATGATTTGCTTGCCTCCTTGGCCTTCAATATCCCTATGGACTCCATGTTGGCCTTGGACCATTCGAACAAGGCTTCGGTGGGATTCTTTGATGGGCTTGGATCGTGCACGTGTGACTGGGCCCCCTGGAACTCGGATCGGGTCATGGCGTGGGCCCTGATCCATGCACAAATCACTGATACGGTCCTCGATCAACTCTTTTCGAGACACGTGGTATATTTGCGCAAGGATCTAGCGAGGAGGTCCAACGCTTGGAATGCGGAACCTAGAATCAAACGGACAACACGATTTGATTATAGACGGTAGAACGACGACTCCACAGAGGTGATTACTGTAATGGATAGGTCGTAGAACAATCTTGGAAGAGACGCGAGATGATTTGGATTGCGGAACCTAGAATCAATGGGACGACGCGATTTAATTATAGGCGGTAGAACGACTACTCCACACAAGTGATTACTCTAATGGATACACCTCGAACAGCTCGTTTCGAGACATGTAGCACGTTTGCCCAAGAATCTAGCGAGATGGTCCAAAGCTTGGATTGCGGAACCTAGAATCAAACGGACGACACGATTTGATTGTAGGCGGTAGAACGACGACGACTCCACAGAGGTAATTACTCTATTACATAGGTCGGTAGAACCATCTACGACGAGACGCAAGATTGCTCACAACCCTTCCCAAGGCAATTAAAAAGGCTCGAATCTCTCTTAACAAGGAGAATCGAAATTAATCAAACTTTATTGATCCAACTTGTGTCCAAAACCCTGACAAAGCAAGCCCTTTTATAGGCTAGAGGTTACTAAAACCCTAAGGAAACCTTAAAAGAGCAGTCGGCCATCTTGGTGTCAAGATGGGCGGTTCCATTCTATTACTACGCAGTTAATCTAACCCTAAGCAACATTAAGGCCTAAAGACCCTACTCGGCCAATCACTTGGAGGCCCGCTTGACACTCCATGGGATTGGATCGTGGTGTAGATAATTTGCTTGTCTCCTTCTTGGACTTCAATATCCCTATGGACTCCATGTTGGTCTTGGACCATTCGAACAAGGCCTTGGAGGGATTCTTTGAAGAGCTTGGCTCGTGCACGTGTGATTGGGCCCAGTGGAGCTCGGAGGGGGCATGGCGTGGGCCCTTATCCATGCACAAATCACTGATACGGTCCTCGATCAACTCTTTTCGAGACACGTAGCATGTTTGCGGTAGGATCCAACGCTTTGATTGCGAAACCTAGAATCAAACGGACAACACGATTTGATTATAGACGGTAGAACGACGACTCCACAGAGGTGATTACTCTAATGGATAGGTCGTAGAACAATCTTGGAAGAGACACGAGATGATTTGGATTGCGGAACCTAGAATCAAACAGACGACACGATATAATTAAAGGCGGCAGAACGACTACTCCACATAGGTGATTACTCTAATGGATACACCTCGAACAGCTCGTTTCGAGACACGTAGCACGTTTGCCCAAGAATCTAGCGAGATGGTCCAAAGCTTGGATTGCGGAACCTAGAATCAAACGGACGATACGATTTGATTGTAGGCGGTAGAACGACGACTCCACCGAGGTAATTACTCTATTAGATAGGTCTGTAGAACCATCGACGACGAGACGCAAGATTGCTCACAACCCTTTGAAAGGCAAGTAAAAAGGCTCGAATCTCTCTTAACAAGAAGAATCGAAATTATTCAAATTTTATTGATCCAACTTGTGTCCAAAACCATTACAAAGCAAGCGCTTTTATAGATGTGTGGTTACTAAAACCCAAAAGAAACCCTAAAAGAGCAATCGGCCATCTTGGTGTCAAGATGGGCCGTTCCATTCTTCTGCTACGCTGTTAATCTAACCCTAAGCAACATTAAGGCATAAAGACCCTACTCGGCCCAATCACTTGGAGGCCCGCTTGACACTCCTTGGGATTGGATTGTGGTGTAGATGATTTGCTTGCCTCCTTGGCCTTCAATATCCCTATGGACTCCATGTTGGCCTTGGACCATTCGAACAAGGCTTCGGTGGGATTCTTTGATGGGCTTGGATCGTGCACGTGTGACTGGGCCTCCTGGAACTCGGATCGGGTCATGGCGTGGGCCCTGATCCACGTACAAATAGCTGATACGGTCCTTGATCAACTCTTTTCGAGACACGTGGTATATTTGCGCAAGGATCTAGCGAGGAGGTCCAACGCTTGGAATGCGGAACCTAGAATCAAACGGACAACACGATTTGATTATAGACGGTAGAACGACGACTCCACAGAGGTGATTACTGTAATGGAAAGGTCGTAGAACAATCTTGGAAGAGACGCGAGATGATTTGGATTGCGGAACCTAGAATCAATGGGACGACGCGATTTAATTATAGGCGGTAGAACGACTACTCCACACAGGTGATTACTCTAATGGATACACCTCGAACAGCTCGTTTCGAGACATGTAGCACGTTTGCCCAAGAATCTAGCGAGATGGTCCAAAGCTTGGATTGCGGAACCTAGAATCAAACGGACGACACGATTTGATTGTAGGAGGTGGAACGACGACGACTCCACAGAGGTAGTTACTCTATTACATAGGTCGGTAGAACCATCTACGACGAGACGCAAGATTGCTCACAACCCTTCCCAAGGCAAGTAAAAAGGCTCGAATCTCTCTTAACAAGAAGAATCGAAATTAATCAAACTTTATTGATCCAACTTGTGTCCAAAACCCTGACAAAGCAAGCCCTTTTATAGGCTAGAGGTTACTAAAATCCTAAGGAAACCTTAAAAGAGCAGTCGGCCATCTTGGTGTCAAGATGGGCCGTTCCATTCTTCTACTACGCAGTTAATCTAACCCTAAGCAACATTAAGGCCTAAAGACCCTACTCGGCCCAATCACTTGGAGGCCCGCTTGACACTCCATGGGATTGGATCGTGGTGTAGATAATTTGCTTGTCTCCTTCTTGGACTTCAATATCCCTATGGACTCCATGTTGGTCTTGGACCATTCGAACAAGGCCTTGGAGGGATTCTTTGAAGAGCTTGGCTCGTGCACGTGTGATTGGGCCCAGTGGAGCTCGGATGGGGTCATGGCGTGGGCCCTTATCCATGCACAAATCACTGATACGGTCCTCGATCAACTCTTTTCGAGACACGTAGCATGTTTGCGGTAGGATCCAACGCTTTGATTGCGAAACCTAGAATCAAACGGACAACACGATTTGATTATAGACGGTAGAACGACGACTCCACAGAGGCGATTACTCTAATGGATAGGTCATAGAACAATCTTGGAAGAGACGCGAGATGATTTGGATTGCGGAACCTAGAATCAAACGGACGACACGATTTAATTATAGGCGGTAGAACGACTACTCCACATAGGTGATTACTCTAATGGATACACCTCGAACAGCTCGTTTCGAGACACTTAGCACGTTTGCCCAAGAATCTAGCGAGATGGTCTAAAGCTTGGATTGCGGAACCTAGAATCAAACGGACGACACGATTTGATTGTAGGCGGTAGAACGACGACTCCACCGAGGTAATTACTCTATTAGATAAGTCGGTAGAACCATCTACGACGAGACGCTAGATTGCTCACAACCCTTGCCAAGGCAAGTAAAAAGGCTCGAATCTCTCTTAACAAGGGGAATCGAAATTAATCAAACTTTATTGATCCAACTTGTGTCCAAAACCCTGACAAAACAAACCCTTTTATAGGCTAGAGGTTACTAAAACCCTAAGGAAACCTTAAAAGAGCAGTCGGCCATCTTGGTGTCAAGATGGGCCGTTCCATTCTTCTACTACGCAGTTAATCTAACCCTAAGCAACATTAAGGCCTAAAGACCCTACTCGGCCCAATCACTTGGAGGCCCGCTTGACACTCCATGGGATTGGATCGTGGTGTAGATGGTTTGCTTGTCTCCTTCTTGGCCTTCAATATCCCTATGGACTCCATGTTGGTCTTGGACCATTCGAACAAGGCCTTGGAAGGATTCTTTGAAGAGCTTCGCTCGTGCACGTGTGATTGGGCCCAGTGGAGCTCGGAGGGGGCATGGCGTGGGCCCTTATCCATGCACAAATCACTGATACGGTCCTCGATCAACTCTTTTCGAGACACGTAGCATGTTTGCGGTAGGATCCAACGCTTTGATTGCGAAACCTAGAATCAAACGGACAACACGATTTGATTATAGACGGTAGAACGACGACTCCACAGAGGTGATTACTCTAATGGATAGGTCGTAGAACAATCTTGGAAGAGACACGAGATGATTTGGATTGCGGAACCTAGAATCAAACAGACGACACGATATAATTAAAGGCGGCAGAACGACTACTCCACATAGGTGATTACTCTAATGGATACACCTCGAACAGCTCGTTTCGAGACACGTAGCACGTTTGCCCAAGAATCTAGCGAGATGGTCCAAAGCTTGGATTGCGGAACCTAGAATCAAACGGACGATACGATTTGATTGTAGGCGGTAGAACGACGACTCCACCGAGGTAATTACTCTATTAGATAGGTCTGTAGAACCATCGACGACGAGACGCAAGATTGCTCACAACCCTTTGAAAGGCAAGTAAAAAGGCTCGAATCTCTCTTAAAAAGAAGAATCGAAATTATTCAAATTTTATTGATCCAACTTGTGTCCAAAACCATTACAAAGCAACCGCTTTTATAGGTGTGTGGTTACTAAAACCCAAAAGAAACCCTAAAAGAGCAATCGGCCATCTTGGTGTCAAGATGGGCCGTTCCATTCTTCTGCTACGCTGTTAATCTAACCCTAAGCAACATTAAGGCATAAAGACCCTACTCGGCCCAATCACTTGGAGGCCCGCTTGACACTCCTTGGGATTGGATTGTGGTGTAGATGATTTGCTTGCCTCCTTGGCCTTCAATATCCCTATGGACTCCATGTTGGCCTTGGACCATTCGAACAAGGCTTCGGTGGGATTCTTTGATTGGCTTGGATCGTGCACGTGTGACTGGGCCCCCTGGAACTCGGATCGGGTCATAGCGTGGGCCCTGATCCACGTACAAATAGCTGATACGGTCCTCGATCAACTCTTTTCGAGACACGTGGTATATTTGCGCAAGGATCTAGCGAGGAGGTCCAACGCTTGGAATGCGGAACCCAGAATCAAACGGACAACACGATTTGATTATAGACGGTAGAACGACGACTCCACAGAGGTGATTACTGTAATGGAAAGGTCGTAGAACAATCTTGGAAGAGACGCGAGATGATTTGGATTGCGGAACCTAGAATCAATGGGACGACGCGATTTAATTATAGGCGGTAGAACGACTACTCCACACAAGTGATTACTCTAATGGATACACCTCGAACAGCTCGTTTCGAGACATGTAGCACGTTTGCCCAAAAATCTAGCGAGATGGTCCAAAGCTTGGATTGCGGAACCTAGAATCAAACGGACGACACGATTTGATTGTAGGCGGTAGAACGACGACGACTCCACAGAGGTAATTACTCTATTACATAGGTCGGTAGAACCATCTACGACGAGACGCAAGATTGCTCACAACCCTTCCCAAGGCAATTAAAAAGGCTCGAATCTCTCTTAACAAGGAGAATCGAAATTAATCAAACTTTATTGATCCAACTTGTGTCCAAAACCCTGACAAAGCAAGCCCTTTTATAGGCTAGAGGTTACTAAAATCCTAAGGAAACCTTAAAAGAGCAGTCGGCCATCTTGGTGTCAAGATGGGCCGTTCCATTCTTCTACTACGCAGTTAATCTAACCCTAAGCAACATTAAGGCCTAAAGACCCTACTCGGCCCAATCACTTGGAGGCCCGCTTGACACTCCATGGGATTGGATCGTGGTGTAGATAATTTGCTTGTCTCCTTCTTGGACTTCAATATCCCTATGGACTCCATGTTGGTCTTGGACCATTCGAACAAGGCCTTGGAGGGATTCTTTGAAGAGCTTGGCTCGTGCACGTGTGATTGGGCCCAGTGGAGCTCGGATGGGGTCATGGCGTGGGCCCTTATCCATGCACAAATCACTGATACGGTCCTCGATCAACTCTTTTCGAGACACGTAGCATGTTTGCGGTAGGATCCAACGCTTTGATTGCGAAACCTAGAATCAAATGGACAACACGATTTGATTATAAACGGTAGAACGACGACTCCACAGAGGCGATTAATCTAATGGATAGGTCATAGAACAATCTTGGAAGAGACGCGAGATGATTTGGATTGCGGAACCTAGAATCAAACGGACGACACGATTTAATTATAGGCGGTAGAACGACTACTCCACATAGGTGATTACTCTAATGGATACACCTCGAACAGCTCGTTTCGAGACACTTAGCACGTTTGCCCAAGAATCTAGCGAGATGGTCTAAAGCTTGGATTGCGGAACCTAGAATCAAACGGACGACACGATTTGATTGTAGGCGGTAGAACGACGACTCCACCGAGGTAATTACTCTATTAGATAAGTCGGTAGAACCATCTACGACGAGACGTTAGATTGCTCACAACCCTTCCCAAGGCAATTAAAAAGGCTCGAATCTCTCTTAACAAGGAGAATCGAAATTAATCAAACTTTATTGATCCAACTTGTGTCCAAAACCCTGACAAAGCAAGCCCTTTTATAGGCTAGAGGTTACTAAAATCCTAAGGAAACCTTAAAAGAGCAGTCGGCCATCTTGGTGTCAAGATGGGCCGTTCCATTCTTCTACTACGCAGTTAATCTAACCCTAAGCAACATTAAGGCCTAAAGACCCTACTCGGCCCAATCACTTGGAGGCCCGCTTGACACTCCATGGGATTGGATCGTGGTGTAGATAATTTGCTTGTCTCCTTCTTGGACTTCAATATCCCTATGGACTCCATGTTGGTCTTGGACCATTCGAACAAGGCCTTGGAGGGATTCTTTGAAGAGCTTGGCTCGTGCACGTGTGATTGGGCCCAGTGGAGCTCGGATGGGGTCATGGCGTGGGCCCTTATCCATGCACAAATCACTGATACGGTCCTCGATCAACTCTTTTCGAGACACGTAGCATGTTTGCAGTAGGATCCAACGCTTTGATTGCGAAACCTAGAATCAAATGGACAACACGATTTGATTATAGACGGTAGAACGACGACTCCACAGAGGCGATTAATCTAATGGATAGGTCATAGAACAATCTTGGAAGAGACGCGAGATGATTTGGATTGCGGAACCTAGAATCAAACGGACGACACGATTTAATTATAGGCGGTAGAACGACTACTCCACATAGGTGATTACTCTAATGGATACACCTCGAACAGCTCGTTTCGAGACACTTAGCACGTTTGCCCAAGAATCTAGCGAGATGGTCTAAAGCTTGGATTGCGGAACCTAGAATCAAACGGACGACACGATTTGATTGTAGGCGGTAGAACGACGACTCCACCGAGGTAATTACTCTATTAGATAAGTCGGTAGAACCATCTACGACGAGACGTTAGATTGCTCACAACCCTTGCCAAGGCAAGTAAAAAGGCTCGAATCTCTCTTAACAAGGGGAATCGAAATTAATCAAACTTTATTGATCCAACTTGTGTCCAAAACCCTGACAAAACAAACCCTTTTATAGGCTAGAGGTTACTAAAACCCTAAGGAAACCTTAAAAGAGCAGTCGGCCATCTTGGTGTCAAGATGGGCCGTTCCATTCTTCTACTACGCAGTTAATATAACCCTAAGCAACATTAAGGCTTAAAGACCCTACTCGGCCCAATCACTTGGAGGCCCGCTTGACACTCCATGGGATTGGATCGTGGTGTAGATGGTTTGCTTGTCTCCTTCTTGGCCTTCAATATCCCTATGGACTCCATGTTGGTCTTGGACCATTCGAACAAGGCCTTGGAAGGATTCTTTGAAGAGCTTCGCTCGTGCACGTGTGACTGGGCCCAGTGGAGCTCGGACGGGGTCATGGCGTGGGCCCTTATCCATGCACAAATCACTGATACGGTCCTCGATCAACTCTTTTCGAGACACGTAGCATGTTTGCGGTAGGATCCAACGCTTTGATTGCGAAACCTAGAATCAAACGGACAACACGATTTGATTATAGACGGTAGAACGACGACTCCACAGAGGTGATTACTCTAATGGATAGGTCGTAGAACAATCTTGGAAGAGACACGAGATGATTTGGATTGCGGAACCTAGAATCAAACGGACGACACGATATAATTAAAGGCGGTAGAACGACTACTCCACATAGGTGATTGCTCTAATGGATACACGTCGAACAGCTCGTTTCGAGACACGTAGCACGTTTGCCCAAGAATCTTGCGAGATGGTCCAAAACATGGATTACGGAACCTAGAATCAAACGGACGACATGATTTGACTGTAGGCGGTAGAACGACGACTCCACAGAGGTAATTACTCTATTAGATAGGTCTGTAGAACCATCGACGACGAGACGCAAGATTGCTCACAATCCTTTGAAAGGCAAGTAAAAAGGCTCGAATCTCTCTTAACAAGAAGAATCGAAATTAATCAAATTTTATTGATCCAACTTGTGTCCAAAACCATTACAAAGCAAGCGCTTTTGTAGGTGTGTGGTTACTAAATCCCAAAAGAAACCCTAAAAGAGCAATCGGCCATCTTGGTGTCAAGATGGGCCGTTCCATTCTTCCACTACGCTGTTAATCTAACCCTAAGCAACATTAAAGCCTAAAGACCCTACTCGGCCCAATCACTTGGAGGCCCGCTTGACACTCCTTGGGATTGGATTGTGGTGTAGATGATTTGCTTGCCTCCTTGGCCTTCAATATCCCTATGGACTCCATGTTGGCCTTGGACCATTCGAACAAGGCTTTGGTGGGATTCTTTGATGGGCTTGGATCGTGCACGTGTGACTGGGCCCCCTGGAACTCGGATCGGGTCATGGCGTGGGCCCTGATCCACGCACAAATCGCTGATACGGTCCTCGATCAACTCTTTTCGAGACACGTGGTATATTTGTGCAAGGATCTAGGGAGGTGGTCCAACACTTAGAATGCGGAACCTAGAATCAAACGGACAACACGATTTGATTATAGACGGTAGAACGACGACTCCACAGAGGTGATTACTGTAATGGATAGGTTGTAGAACAATCTTGGAAGAGACGCGAGATGATTTGGATTGCGGAACCTAGAATCAATGGGACGACGCGATTTAATTATAGGCGGTAGAACGACTACTCCACATAGGTGATTACTCTAATGGATACACCTCGAACAGCTCGTTTCGAGACATGTAGCACGTTTGCCCAAGAATCTAGCGAGATGGTCCAAAGCTTGGATTGCGGAACCTAGAATCAAACGGACGACACGATTTGATTGTAGGCGGTAGAACGACGATGACTCCACAGAGGTAATTACTCTATTACATAGGTCGGTAGAACCATCTACGACGAGACGCAAGATTGCTCACAACCCTTCCCAAGGCAAGTAAAAAGGCTCGAATCTCTCTTAACAAGAAGAATCGAAATTAATCAAACTTTATTGATCCAACTTGTGTCCAAAACCCTGACAAAGCAAGCCCTTTTATAGGCTAGAGGTTACTAAAACCCTAAGAAAACCTTAAAAGAGCAGTCGGCCATCTTGGTGTCAAGATGGGCCGTTCCATTCTTCTACTACGCAGTTAATCAAACCCTAAGCAACATTAAGGCCTAAAGTCCCTACTCGGCCCAATCACTTGGAGGCCCGCTTGACACTCCATGGGATTGGATCGTGGTGTAGATGATTTGCTTGTCTCCTTCTTGGCCTTCAATATCCCTATGGGCTCCATGTTGGTCTTGAACCATTCGAACAAGGCCTCCATGTTGGCCTTGGAAGGATCTAGCGAGGAGGTCCAACGCTTGGAATGCGGAACCTAGAATCAAACGGACAACACGATTTGATTATAGACGGTAGAACGACGACTCCACAGAGGTGATTACTGTAATGGATAGGTCGTCGAACAATCTTGGAAGAGACGCGAGATGATTTGGATTGCGGAACCTTGAATCAATGGGACGACGCGATTTAATTATAGGCGGTAGAACGACTACTCCACATAGGTAATGGATACACCTCGAACAGCTCGTTTCGAGACACGTAGCACGTTTGCCCAAGAATCTAGCGAGATGGTCCAAAGCTTGGATTGCGGAACCTAGAATCAAACGGACGACATGATTTGATTGTAGGCGGTAGAACGACGACTCCACAGAGGTAATTACTCTATTAGATAGGTCTGTAGAACCATCGACGACGAGACGCAAGATTGCTCACAACCCTTTGAAAGGCAAGTAAAAAGGCTCGAATCTCTGTTAACAAGAAGAATAGAAATTAATCAAATTTTATTGATCCAACTTGTGTCCAAAACCATTACACAGCAAGTGCTTTTGTAGGTGTGTGGTTACTAAAACCCATAAGAAACCCTAAAAGAGCAATCGGCCATCTTGGTGTGAAGATGGGCCGTTCCATTCTTCTACTACGCTGTTAATCTAACCCTAAGCAACATTAAGGCCTAAAGACCCTACTCGGCCCAATCACTTGGAGGCCCGCTTGACACTCCATGGGATTGGATTGTGGTGTAGATGATTTGCTTGCCTCCTTGGCCTTCAATATCCCTATGGACTCCATGTTGGCCTTGGACCATTCGAACAAGGCTTCGGTGGGATTCTTTGATGGGCTTGGATCGTGCACGTGTGACTGGGCCCCCTGGAACTCGGATCGGGTCATGGCGTGGGCCCTGATCCATGCACAAATCACTGATACGGTCCTCGATCAACTCTTTTCGAGACACGAGGTATATTTGCGCAAGGATCTAGCGAGGAGGTCCAACGCTTGGAATGCGGAACCTAGAATCAAACGGACAACACGATTTGATTATAGACGGTAGAACGACGACTCCACAGAGGTGATTACTGTAATGGATAGGTCGTAGAACAATCTTGGAAGAGACGCGAGATGATTTGGATTGCGGAACCTAGAATCAATGGGACGACGCGATTTAATTATAGGCGGTAGAACGACTACTCCACACAAGTGATTACTCTAATGGATACACCTCGAACAGCTCGTTTCGAGACATGTAGCACGTTTGCCCAAGAATCTAGCGAGATGGTCCAAAGCTTGGATTGCGGAACCTAGAATCAAACGGACGACACGATTTGATTGTAGGCGGTAGAACGACGACGACTCCACAGAGGTAATTACTCTATTACATAGGTCGGTAGAACCATCTACGACGAGACGCAAGATTGCTCACAACCCTTCCCAAGGCAAGTAAAAAGGCTCGAATCTCTCTTAACAAGAAGAATCGAAATTAATCAAACTTTATTGATCCAACTTGTGTCCAAAACCCTGACAAAGCAAGCCTTTTTATAGGCTAGAGGTTACTAAAACCCTAAGAAAACCTTAAAAGAGCAGTCGGCCATCTTGGTGGCAAGATGGGCCGTTCCATTCTTCTACTACGCAGTTAATCAAACCCTAAGCAACATTAAGGCCTAAAGTCCCTACTCGGCCCAATCACTTGGAGGCCCGCTTGACACTCCATGGGATTGGATCGTGGTGTAGATGATTTGCTTGTCTCCTTCTTGGCCTTCAATATCCCTATGGGCTCCATGATGGTCTTGAACCATTCGAACAAGGCCTCCATGTTGGCCTTGGAAGGATCTAGCGAGGAGGTCCAACGCTTGGAATGCGGAACCTAGAATCAAACGGACAACACGATTTGATTATAGACGGTAGAACGACGACTCCACAGAGGTGATTACTGTAATGGATAGGTCGTCGAACAATCTTGGAAGAGACGCGAGATGATTTGGATTGCGGAACCTTGAATCAATGGGACGACGCGATTTAATTATAGGCGGTAGAACGACTACTCCACATAGGTAATGGATACACCTCGAACAGCTCGTTTCGAGACACGTAGCACGTTTGCCCAAGAATCTAGCGAGATGGTCCAAAGCTTGGATTGCGGAACCTAGAATCAAACGGACGACACGATTTGATTGTTGGCGGTAGAACGACGACTCCACCGAGGTAATTACTCTATTAGATAGGTCGGTAGAACCATCTACGACGAGACGCAAGATTGCTCACAACCCTTGCCAAGGCAAGTAAAAAGGCTCGAATCTCTCTTAACAAGGAAAATCGAAATTAATCAAACTTTATTGATCCAACTTGTGTCCAAAACCCTGACAAAGCAAGCCCTTTTATAGGCTAGAGGTTACTAAAACCCTAAGGAAACCCTAAAATAGCAGTCGGCCATCTTGGTGTCAAGATGGGCCGTTCCATTCTTCTACTACGCAGTTAATCAAACCCTAAGCAACATTAAGGCCTAAAGACCCTACTCGGCCCAATCACTTGGAGGCCCGCTTGACACTCCATGGGATTGGATCGTGGTGTAGATGATTTGCTTGTCTCCTTCTTGGCCTTCAATATCCCTATGGACTCCATGTTGGTCTTGGACCATTCGAACAAGGCCTTGGAAGGATTCTTTGAAGAGCTTCGCTCGTGCACGTGTGACTGGGCCCAGTGGAGCTCGGACGGGGTCATGGCGTGGGCCCTTATCCATGCACAAATCACTGATACGGTCCTCGATCAACTCTTTTCGAGACACGTAGCATGTTTGCGGTAGGATCCAACGTTTTGATTGCGAAACCTAGAATCAAACAGACAACACGATTAGATTATAGACGGTAGAACGACGACTCCACAGAGGTGATTACTATAGTGGATAGGTCGTGGAACAATCTTGGAAGAGACGTGAGATGATTTGGATTACGGAACCTAGAATCAAACGGACGACACGATTTAATTATAGGCGGTAGAACGACTACTCCACATAGGTGATTACTCTAATGGATACACCTCGAACAGCTCGTTTCGAGACACGTAGCACGTTTGCCCAAGAATCTAGCGAGATGGTCCAAAGCTTGGATTGCGGAACCTAGAATCAAACGGACGACATGATTTGATTGTAGGCGGTAGAACGACGACTCCACAGAGGTAATTACTCTATTAGATAGGTCTGTAGAACCATCGACGACGAGACGCAAGATTGCTCACAACCCTTTGAAAGGCAAGTAAAAAGGCTCGAATCTCTGTTAACAAGAAGAATAGAAATTAATCAAATTTTATTGATCCAACTTGTGTCCAAAACCATTACATAGCAAGTGCTTTTGTAGGTGTGTGGTTACTAAAACCCATAAGAAACCCTAAAAGAGCAATCGGCCATCTTGGTGTCAAGATGGGCCGTTCCATTCTTCTACTACGCTGTTAATCTAACCCTAAGCAACATTAAGGCCTAAAGACCCTACTCGGCCCAATCACTTGGAGGCCCGCTTGACACTCCATGGGATTGGATTGTGGTGTAGATGATTTGCTTGCCTCCTTGGCCTTCAATATCCCTATGGACTCCATGTTGGCCTTGGACCATTCGAACAAGGCTTCGGTGGGATTCTTTGATGGGCTTGGATCGTGCACGTGTGACTGGGCCCCCTGGAACTCGGATCGGGTCATGGCGTGGGCCCTGATCCATGCACAAATCACTGATACGGTCCTCGATCAACTCTTTTCGAGACACGTGGTATATTTGCGCAAGGATCTAGCGAGGAGGTCCAATGCTTGGAATGCGGAACCTAGAATCAAACGGACAACACGATTTGATTATAGACGGTAGAACGACGACTCCACAGAGGTGATTACTGTAATGGATAGGTCGTAGAACAATCTTGGAAGAGACGCGAGATGATTTGGATTGCGGAACCTAGAATCAATGGGACGACGCGATTTAATTATAGGCGGTAGAACGACTACTCCACACAGGTGATTACTCTAATGGATACACCTCGAACAGCTCGTTTCGAGACATGTAGCACGTTTGCCCAAGAATCTAGCGAGATGGTCCAAAGCTTGGATTGCGGAACCTAGAATCAAACGGACGACACGATTTGATTGTAGGCGGTAGAACGACGACGACTCCACAGAGGTAATTACTCTATTACATAGGTCGGTAGAACCATCTACGACGAGACGCAAGATTGCTCACAACCCTTCCCAAGGCAAGTAAAAAGGCTCGAATCTCTCTTAACAAGAAGAATCGAAATTAATCAAACTTTATTGATCCAACTTGTGTCCAAAACCCTGACAAAGCAAGCCCTTTTATAGGCTAGAGGTTACTAAAACCCTAAGAAAACCTTAAAAGAGCAGTCGGCCATCTTGGTGTCAAGATGGGCCGTTCCATTCTTCTACTACGCAGTTAATCAAACCCTAAGCAACATTAAGGCCTAAAGTCCCTACTCGGCCCAATCACTTGGAGGCCCGCTTGACACTCCATGGGATTGGATCGTGGTGTAGATGATTTGCTTGTCTCCTTCTTGGCCTTCAATATCCCTATGGGCTCCATGTTGGTCTTGAACCATTCGAACAAGGCCTCCATGTTGGCCTTGGAAGGATCTAGCGAGGAGGTCCAACGCTTGGAATGCGGAACCTAGAATCAAACGGACAACACGATTTGATTATAGACGGTAGAACGACGACTCCACAGAGGTGATTACTGTAATGGATAGGTCGTCGAACAATCTTGGAAGAGACGCGAGATGATTTGGATTGCGGAACCTTGAATCAATGGGACGACGCGATTTAATTATAGGCGGTAGAACGACTACTCCACATAGGTAATGGATACACCTCGAACAGCTCGTTTCGAGACACGTAGCACGTTTGCCCAAGAATCTAGCGAGATGGTCCAAAGCTTGGATTGCGGAACCTAGAATCAAACGGACGACATGATTTGATTGTAGGCGGTAGAACGACGACTCCACAGAGGTAATTACTCTATTAGATAGGTCTGTAGAACCATCGACGACGAGACGCAAGATTGCTCACAACCCTTTGAAAGGCAAGTAAAAAGGCTCGAATCTCTGTTAACAAGAAGAATAGAAATTAATCAAATTTTATTGATCCAACTTGTGTCCAAAACCATTACACAGCAAGTGCTTTTGTAGGTGTGTGGTTACTAAAACCCATAAGAAACCCTAAAAGAGCAATCGGCCATCTTGGTGTGAAGATGGGCCGTTCCATTCTTCTACTACGCTGTTAATCTAACCCTAAGCAACATTAAGGCCTAAAGACCCTACTCGGCCCAATCACTTGGAGGCCCGCTTGACACTCCATGGGATTGGATTGTGGTGTAGATGATTTGCTTGCCTCCTTGGCCTTCAATATCCCTATGGACTCCATGTTGGCCTTGGACCATTCGAACAAGGCTTCGGTGGGATTCTTTGATGGGCTTGGATCGTGCACGTGTGACTGGGCCCCCTGGAACTCGGATCGGGTCATGGCGTGGGCCCTGATCCATGCACAAATCACTGATACGGTCCTCGATCAACTCTTTTCGAGACACGAGGTATATTTGCGCAAGGATCTAGCGAGGAGGTCCAACGCTTGGAATGCGGAACCTAGAATCAAACGGACAACACGATTTGATTATAGACGGTAGAACGACGACTCCACAGAGGTGATTACTGTAATGGATAGGTCGTAGAACAATCTTGGAAGAGACGCGAGATGATTTGGATTGCGGAACCTAGAATCAATGGGACGACGCGATTTAATTATAGGCGGTAGAACGACTACTCCACACAAGTGATTACTCTAATGGATACACCTCGAACAGCTCGTTTCGAGACATGTAGCACGTTTGCCCAAGAATCTAGCGAGATGGTCCAAAGCTTGGATTGCGGAACCTAGAATCAAACGGACGACACGATTTGATTGTAGGCGGTAGAACGACGACGACTCCACAGAGGTAATTACTCTATTACATAGGTCGGTAGAACCATCTACGACGAGACGCAAGATTGCTCACAACCCTTCCCAAGGCAAGTAAAAAGGCTCGAATCTCTCTTAACAAGAAGAATCGAAATTAATCAAACTTTATTGATCCAACTTGTGTCCAAAACCCTGACAAAGCAAGCCTTTTTATAGGCTAGAGGTTACTAAAACCCTAAGAAAACCTTAAAAGAGCAGTCGGCCATCTTGGTGGCAAGATGGGCCGTTCCATTCTTCTACTACGCAGTTAATCAAACCCTAAGCAACATTAAGGCCTAAAGTCCCTACTCGGCCCAATCACTTGGAGGCCCGCTTGACACTCCATGGGATTGGATCGTGGTGTAGATGATTTGCTTGTCTCCTTCTTGGCCTTCAATATCCCTATGGGCTCCATGATGGTCTTGAACCATTCGAACAAGGCCTCCATGTTGGCCTTGGAAGGATCTAGCGAGGAGGTCCAACGCTTGGAATGCGGAACCTAGAATCAAACGGACAACACGATTTGATTATAGACGGTAGAACGACGACTCCACAGAGGTGATTACTGTAATGGATAGGTCGTCGAACAATCTTGGAAGAGACGCGAGATGATTTGGATTGCGGAACCTTGAATCAATGGGACGACGCGATTTAATTATAGGCGGTAGAACGACTACTCCACATAGGTAATGGATACACCTCGAACAGCTCGTTTCGAGACACGTAGCACGTTTGCCCAAGAATCTAGCGAGATGGTCCAAAGCTTGGATTGCGGAACCTAGAATCAAACGGACGACACGATTTGATTGTAGGCGGTAGAACGACGACTCCACCGAGGTAATTACTCTATTAGATAGGTCGGTAGAACCATCTACGACGAGACGCAAGATTGCTCACAACCCTTGCCAAGGCAAGTAAAAAGGCCGAATCTCTCTTAACAAGGAAAATCGAAATTAATCAAACTTTATTGATCCAACTTGTGTCCAAAACCCTGACAAAGCAAGCCCTTTTATAGGCTAGAGGTTACTAAAACCCTAAGGAAACCCTAAAATAGCAGTCGGCCATCTTGGTGTCAAGATGGGCCGTTCCATTCTTCTACTACGCAGTTAATCAAACCCTAAGCAACATTAAGGCCTAAAGACCCTACTCGGCCCAATCACTTGGAGGCCCGCTTGACACTCCATGGGATTGGATCGTGGTGTAGATGATTTGCTTGTCTCCTTCTTGGCCTTCAATATCCCTATGGACTCCATGTTGGTCTTGGACCATTCGAACAAGGCCTTGGAAGGATTCTTTGAAGAGCTTCGCTCGTGCACGTGTGACTGGGCCCAGTGGAGCTCGGACGGGGTCATGGCGTGGGCCCTTATCCATGCACAAATCACTGATACGGTCCTCGATCAACTCTTTTCGAGACACGTAGCATGTTTGCGGTAGGATCCAACGTTTTGATTGCGAAACCTAGAATCAAACAGACAACACGATTAGATTATAGACGGTAGAACGACGACTCCACAGAGGTGATTACTATAGTGGATAGGTCGTGGAACAATCTTGGAAGAGACGTGAGATGATTTGGATTACGGAACCTAGAATCAAACGGACGACACGATTTAATTATAGGCGGTAGAACGACTACTCCACATAGGTGATTACTCTAATGGATACACCTCGAACAGCTCGTTTCGAGACACGTAGCACGTTTGCCCAAGAATCTAGCGAGATGGTCCAAAGCTTGGATTGCGGAACCTAGAATCAAACGGACGACATGATTTGATTGTAGGCGGTAGAACGACGACTCCACAGGGGTAATTACTCTATTAGATAGGTCTGTAGAACCATCGACGACGAGACGCAAGATTGCTCACAACCCTTTGAAAGGCAAGTAAAAAGGCTCGAATCTCTGTTAACAAGAAGAATAGAAATTAATCAAATTTTATTGATCCAACTTGTGTCCAAAACCATTACATAGCAAGTGCTTTTGTAGGTGTGTGGTTACTAAAACCCATAAGAAACCCTAAAAGAGCAATTGGCCATCTTGGTGTCAAGATGGGCCGTTCCATTCTTCTACTACGCTGTTAATCTAACCCTAAGCAACATTAAGGCCTAAAGACCCTACTCGGCCCAATCACTTGGAGGCCCGCTTGACACTCCATGGGATTGGATTGTGGTGTAGATGATTTGCTTGCCTCCTTGGCCTTCAATATCCCTATGGACTCCATGTTGGCCTTGGACCATTCGAACAAGGCTTCGGTGGGATTCTTTGATGGGCTTGGATCGTGCACGTGTGACTGGACCCCCTGGAACTCGGATCGGGTCATGGCGTGGGCCCTGATCCATGCACAAATCACTGATACGGTCCTCGATCAACTCTTTTCGAGACACGTGGTATATTTGCGCAAGGATCTAGCGAGGAGGTCCAATGCTTGGAATGCGGAACCTAGAATCAAACGGACAACACGATTTGATTATAGACGGTAGAACGACGACTCCACAGAGGTGATTACTGTAATGGATAGGTCGTAGAACAATCTTGGAAGAGACGCGAGATGATTTGGATTGCGGAACCTAGAATCAATGGGACGACGCGATTTAATTATAGGCGGTAGAACGACTACTCCACACAGGTGATTACTCTAATGGATACACCTCGAACAGCTCGTTTCGAGACATGTAGCACGTTTGCCCAAGAATCTAGCGAGATGGTCCAAAGCTTGGATTGCGGAACCTAGAATCAAACGGACGACACGATTTGATTGTAGGCGGTAGAACGACGACGACTCCACAGAGGTAATTACTCTATTACATAGGTCGGTAGAACCATCTACGACGAGACGCAAGATTGCTCACAACCCTTCCCAAGGCAATTAAAAAGGCTCGAATCTCTCTTAACTAGAAGAATGGAAATTAATCAAACTTTATTGATCCAACTTGTGTCCAAAACCCTGACAAAGCAAGCCCTTTTATAGGCTAGAGGTTACTAAAACCCTAAGGAAACCTTAAAAGAGCAGTCGGCCATCTTGGTGTCAAGATGGGCGGTTCCATTCTATTACTACGCAGTTAATCTAACCCTAAGCAACATTAAGGCCTAAAGACCCTACTCGGCCAATCACTTGTATCGTGGTGTAGATAATTTGCTTGTCTCCTTCTTGGACTTCAATATCCCTATGGACTCCATGTTGGTCTTGGACCATTCGAACAAGGCCTTGGAGGGATTCTTTGAAGAGCTTGGCTCGTGCACGTGTGATTGGGCCCAGTGGAGCTCGGAGGGGGCATGGCGTGGGCCCTTATCCATGCACAAATCACTGATACGGTCCTCGATCAACCCTTTTCGAGACACGTAGCATGTTTGCGGTAGGATCCAACGCTTTGATTGCGAAACCTAGAATCAAACGAACAACACGATTTGATTATAGACGGTAGAACGACGACTCCACAGAGGCGATTACTCTAATGGATAGGTCATAGAACAATCTTGGAAGAGACGCGAGATGATTTGGATTGCGGAACCTAGAATCAAACGGACGACACGATTTAATTATAGGCGGTAGAACGACTACTCCACATAGGTGATTACTCTAATGGATAGGTCGTAGAACAATCTTGGAAGAGACACGAGATGATTTGGATTGCGGAACCTAGAATCAAACGGACGACACGATATAATTAAAGGCGGCAGAACGACTACTCCACATAGGTGATTACTCTAATGGATACACGTCGAACAGCTCGTTTCGAGACACGTAGCACGTTTGCCCAAGAATCTAGCGAGATGGTCCAAAGCTTGGATTACGGAACCTAGAATCAAACGGACGACATGATTTGATTGTAGGTGGTAGAACGACGACTCCGCAGAGGTAATTACTCTATTAGATAGGTCTGTAGAACCATCGACGACGAGACGCAAGATTGCTCACAACCCTTTGAAAGGCAAGTAAAAAGGCTCGAATCTCTCTTAACAAGAAGAATCGAAATTAATCAAATTTTATTGATCCAACTTGTGTCCAAAACCATTACAAAGGAAGCGCTTTTATAGGTGTGTGGTTACTAAAACCCAAAAGAAACCCTAAAAGAGCAATCGGCCATCTTGGTGTCAAGATGGGCCGTTCCATTCTTCTGCTACGCTGTTAATCTAACCCTAAGCAACATTAAGGCATAAAGACCCTACTCGGCCCAATCACTTGGAGGCCCGCTTGACACTCCTTGGGATTGGATTGTGGTGTAGATGATTTGCTTGCCTCCTTGGCCTTCAATATCCCTATGGACTCCATGTTGGCCTTGGACCATTCGAACAAGGCTTCGGTGGGATTCTTTGATGGGCTTGGATCGTGCACGTGTGACTGGGCCCCCTGGAACTCGGATCGGGTCATGGCGTGGGCCCTGATCCACGTACAAATAGCTGATACGGTCCTCGATCAACTCTTTTCGAGACACGTGGTATATTTGCGCAAGGATCTAGCGAGGAGGTCCAACGCTTGGAATGCGGAACCTAGAATCAAACGGACAACACGATTTGATTATAGACGGTAGAATGACGACTCCACAGAGGTGATTACTGTAATGGAAAGGTCGTAGAACAATCTTGGAAGAGACGCGAGATGATTTGGATTGCGGAACCTAGAATCAATGGGACGACGCGATTTAATTATAGGCGGTAGAACGACTACTCCACACAGGTGATTACTCTAATGGATACACCTCGAACAGCTCGTTTCGAGACATGTAGCACGTTTGCCCAAGAATCTAGCGAGATGGTCCAAAGCTTGGATTGCGGAACCTAGAATCAAACGGACGACACGATTTGATTGTAGGCGGTAAAACGACGACGACTCCACAGAGGTAATTACTCTATTACATAGGTCGGTAGAACCATCTACGACGAGACGCAAGATTGCTCACAACCCTTCCCAAGGCAAGTAAAAAGGCTCGAATCTCTCTTAACAAGAAGAATCGAAATTAATCAAACTTTATTGATCCAACTTGTGTCCAAAACCCTGACAAAGCAAGCCCTTTTATAGGCTAGAGGTTACTAAAACCCTAAGGAAACCTTAAAAGAGCAGTCGGCCATCTTGGTGTCAAGATGGGCCGTTCCATTCTTCTACTACGCAGTTAATCTAACCCTAAGCAACATTAAGGCCTAAAGACCCTACTCGGCCAAATCACTTGGAGGCCCGCTTGACACTCCATGGGATTGGATCATGGTGTAGATGATTTGCTTGTCTCCTTCTTGGCCTTCAATATCCCTATGGACTCCATGTTGGTCTTGGACCATTCGAACAAGGCCTTGGAAGGATTCTTTGAAGAGCTTCGCTCGTGCACGTGTGACTGGGCCCAGTGGAGCTCGGACGGGGTCATGGCGTGGGCCCTTATCCATGCACAAATCACTAATACGGTCCTCGATCAACTCTTTTCGAGAAACGTAGCATGTTTGCGGTAGGATCCAACGCTTTGATTGCGAAACCTAGAATTAAACGGACAACACGATTTGATTATAGACGGTAGAACGACGACTCCACAGAGGTGATTACTCTAATGGATAGGTCGTAGAACAATCTTGGAAGTGACACGAGATGATTTGGATTGCGGTACCTAGAATCAAACGGACGACACGATATAATTAAAGGCGGTAGAACGACTACTCCACATAGGTGATTACTCTAATGGATACACGTCGAACAGCTCGTTTCGAGACACGTAGCACGTTTGCCCAAGAATCTAGCGAGATGGTCCAAAACATGTATTACGGAACCTAGAATCAAACGGACGACATGATTTGATTGTAGGCGGTAGAACGACGACTCCACAGAGGTAATTACTCTATTAGATAGGTCTGTAGAACCATCGACGACGAGACGCAAGATTGCTCACAACCCTTTGAAAGGCAAGTAAAAAGGCTCGAATCTCTCTTAACAAGAAGAATCGAAATTAATCAAATTTTATTGATCCAACTTGTGTCCAAAACCATTACAAAGCAAGCGCTTTTGTAGGTGTGTGGTTACTAAAACCCAAAAGAAACCCAAAAAGAGCAATCGGCCATCTTGGTGTCAAGATGGGCCGTTCCATTCTTCTGCTACGCTGTTAATCTAACCCTAAGCAACATTAAGGCCTAAAGACCCTACTCGGCCCAATCACTTGGAGGCCCGCTTGACACTCCTTGGGATTGGATTGTGGTGTAGATGATTTGCTTGCCTCCTTGGCCTTCAATATCCCTATGGACTCCATGTTGGCCTTGGACCATTCGAACAAGGCTTCGGTGGGATTCTTTGATGGGCTTGGATCGTGCACGTGTGACTGGGCCCCCTGGAACTCGGATCGGGTCATGGCGTGGGCCCTGATCCACGTACAAATAGCTGATACGGTCCTCGATCAACTCTTTTCGAGACACGTGGTATATTTGCGCAAGGATCTAGCGAGGAGGTCCAACGCTTGGAATGCGGAACCTAGAATCAAACGGACAACACGATTTGATTATAGACGGTAGAATGACGACTCCACAGAGGTGATTACTGTAATGGAAAGGTCGTAGAACAATCTTGGAAGAGACGCGAGATGATTTGGATTGCGGAACCTAGAATCAATGGGACGACGCGATTTAATTATAGGCGGTAGAACGACTACTCCACACAGGTGATTACTCTAATGGATACACCTCGAACAGCTCGTTTCGAGACATGTAGCACGTTTGCCCAAGAATCTAGCGAGATGGTCCAAAGCTTGGATTGCGGAACCTAGAATCAAACGGACGACACGATTTGATTGTAGGCGGTAAAACGACGACGACTCCACAGAGGTAATTACTCTATTACATAGGTCGGTAGAACCATCTACGACGAGACGCAAGATTGCTCACAACCCTTCCCAAGGCAAGTAAAAAGGCTCGAATCTCTCTTAACAAGAAGAATCGAAATTAATCAAACTTTATTGATCCAACTTGTGTCCAAAACCCTGACAAAGCAAGCCCTTTTATAGGCTAGAGGTTACTAAAACCCTAAGGAAACCTTAAAAGAGCAGTCGGCCATCTTGGTGTCAAGATGGGCCGTTCCATTCTTCTACTACGCAGTTAATCTAACCCTAAGCAACATTAAGGCCTAAAGACCCTACTCGGCCAAATCACTTGGAGGCCCGCTTGACACTCCATGGGATTGGATCATGGTGTAGATGATTTGCTTGTCTCCTTCTTGGCCTTCAATATCCCTATGGACTCCATGTTGGTCTTGGACCATTCGAACAAGGCCTTGGAAGGATTCTTTGAAGAGCTTCGCTCGTGCACGTGTGACTGGGCCCAGTGGAGCTCGGACGGGGTCATGGCGTGGGCCCTTATCCATGCACAAATCACTAATACGGTCCTCGATCAACTCTTTTCGAGAAACGTAGCATGTTTGCGGTAGGATCCAACGCTTTGATTGCGAAACCTAGAATTAAACGGACAACACGATTTGATTATAGACGGTAGAACGACGACTCCACAGAGGTGATTACTCTAATGGATAGGTCGTAGAACAATCTTGGAAGTGACACGAGATGATTTGGATTGCGGTACCTAGAATCAAACGGACGACACGATATAATTAAAGGCGGTAGAACGACTACTCCACATAGGTGATTACTCTAATGGATACACGTCGAACAGCTCGTTTCGAGACACGTAGCACGTTTGCCCAAGAATCTAGCGAGATGGTCCAAAACATGTATTACGGAACCTAGAATCAAACGGACGACATGATTTGATTGTAGGCGGTAGAACGACGACTCCACAGAGGTAATTACTCTATTAGATAGGTCTGTAGAACCATCGACGACGAGACGCAAGATTGCTCACAACCCTTTGAAAGGCAAGTAAAAAGGCTCGAATCTCTCTTAACAAGAAGAATCGAAATTAATCAAATTTTATTGATCCAACTTGTGTCCAAAACCATTACAAAGCAAGCGCTTTTGTAGGTGTGTGGTTACTAAAACCCAAAAGAAACCCAAAAAGAGCAATCGGCCATCTTGGTGTCAAGATGGGCCGTTCCATTCTTCTGCTACGCTGTTAATCTAACCCTAAGCAACATTAAGGCCTAAAGACCCTACTCGGCCCAATCACTTGGAGGCCCGCTTGACACTCCTTGGGATTGGATTGTGGTGTAGATGATTTGCTTGCCTCCTTGGCCTTCAATATCCCTATGGACTCCATGTTGGCCTTGGACCATTCGAACAAGGCTTCGGTGGGATTCTTTGATGGGCTTGGATCGTGCACGTGTGACTGGGCCCCCTGGAACTCGGATCGGGTCATGGCGTGGGCCCTGATCCACGTACAAATAGCTGATACGGTCCTCGATCAACTCTTTTCGAGACACGTGGTATATTTGCGCAAGGATCTAGCGAGGAGGTCCAACGCTTGGAATGCGGAACCTAGAATCAAACGGACAACACGATTTGATTATAGACGGTAGAATGACGACTCCACAGAGGTGATTACTGTAATGGAAAGGTCGTAGAACAATCTTGGAAGAGACGCGAGATGATTTGGATTGCGGAACCTAGAATCAATGGGACGACGCGATTTAATTATAGGCGGTAGAACGACTACTCCACACAGGTGATTACTCTAATGGATACACCTCGAACAGCTCGTTTCGAGACATGTAGCACGTTTGCCCAAGAATCTAGCGAGATGGTCCAAAGCTTGGATTGCGGAACCTAGAATCAAACGGACGACACGATTTGATTGTAGGCGGTAAAACGACGACGACTCCACAGAGGTAATTACTCTATTACATAGGTCGGTAGAACCATCTACGACGAGACGCAAGATTGCTCACAACCCTTCCCAAGGCAAGTAAAAAGGCTCGAATCTCTCTTAACAAGAAGAATCGAAATTAATCAAACTTTATTGATCCAACTTGTGTCCAAAACCCTGACAAAGCAAGCCCTTTTATAGGCTAGAGGTTACTAAAACCCTAAGGAAACCTTAAAAGAGCAGTCGGCCATCTTGGTGTCAAGATGGGCCGTTCCATTCTTCTACTACGCAGTTACTCTAACCCTAAGCAACATTAAGGCCTAAAGACCCTACTCGGCCCAATCACTTGGAGGCCCGCTTGACACTCCATGGGATTGGATCGTGGTGTAGATGGTTTGCTTGTCTCCTTCTTGGCCTTCAATATCCCTATGGACTGCATGTTGGTCTTGGACCATTCGAACAAGGCCTTGGAAGGATTCTTTGAAGAGCTTCGCTCGTGCACGTGTGACTGGGCCCAGTGGAGCTCGGACGGGGTCATGGCGTGGGCCCTTATCCATGCACAAATCACTGATACGGTCCTCGATCAACTCTTTTCGAGACACGTAGCATGTTTGCGGTAGGATCCAACGCTTATATTGCGAAACCTAGAATCAAACGGACAACACGATTTGATTATAGACGGTAGAACGACGACTCCACAGAGGCGATTACTCTAATGGATAGGTCGTAGAACAATCTTGGAAGAGACGCGAGATGATTTGGATTGCGGAACCTAGAATCAAACGGACGACACGATTTAATTATAGGCGGTAGAACGACTACTCCACATAGGTGATTACTCTAATGGATAAACCTCGAACAGCTCGTTTTGAGACACATAGCACGTTTGCCCAAGAATCTAGCGAGATGGTCCAAAGCTTGGATTGCGGAACCTAGAATCAAACGGACGACATGATTTGATTGTAGGCGGTAGAACGACGACTCCACAGAGGTAATTACTCTATTAGATAGGTCTGTAGAACCATCGACGACGAGACGTAAGATTGCTCACAACCCTTTGAAAGGCAAGTAAAAAGGCTCGATCTCTCTTAACAAGAAGAATCGAAATTAATCAAATTTTATTGATCCAACTTGTGTCCAAAACCATTACATAGCAAGCGCTTTTGTAGGTGTGTGGTTACTAAAACCCAAAAGAAACCCTAAAAGAGCAATCGGCCATCTTGGTGTCAAGATGGGCCGTTCCATTCTTCTACTACGCTGTTAATCTAACCCTAAGCAACATTAAGGCCTAAAGACCCTACTCGGCCCAATCACTTGGAGGCCCGCTTGACACTCCATGGGATTGGATTGTGGTGTAGATGATTTGCTTGCCTCCTTGGCCTTCAATATCCCTATGGACTCCATGTTGGCCTTGGACCATTCGAACAAGGCTTCGGTGGGATTCTTTGATGGGCGTGGATCGTGCACGTGTGACTGGGCCCCCTGGAACTCGGATCGGGTCATGGCATGGGCCCTGATCCATGCACAGATCACTGATACGGTCCTCGATCAACTCTTTTCGAGACACGTGGTATATTTGCGCAAGGATCTAGCGAGGAGGTCCAACGCTTGGAATGCGGAACCTAGAATCAAACGGACAACACGATTTGATTATAAACGGTAGAACGACGACTCCACAGAGGCGATTACTGTAATGGATAGGTCGTAGAACAATCTTGGAAGAGACGCGAGATGATTTGGATTGCGGAACCTAGAATCAATGGGACGACGCTATTTAATTATGGGCGGTAGAACTACTACTCCACACAGGTGATTACTCTAATGGGTACACCTCGAACAGCTCGTTTCGAGACATGTAGCATGTTTGCCCAAGAATCTAGCGAGATGGTCCAAAGCTTGGATTGCGGAACCTAGAATCAAACGGACGACACGATTTGATTGTAGGCGGTAGAACGACGACGACTCCACAGAGGTAATTACTCTATTAGATAGGTCTGTAGAACCATCGACGACGAGACGCAAGATTGCTCACAACCCTTTGAAAGGCAAGTAAAAAGGCTCGAATCTCTCTTAACAAGAAGAATCGAAATTAATCAAATTTTATTGATCCAACTTGTGTCCAAAACCATTACAAAGCAAGCGCTTTTGTAGGTGTGTGGTTACTAAAACCCAAAAGAAACCCAAAAAGAGCAATCGGCCATCTTGGTGTCAAGATGGGCCGTTCCATTCTTCTGCTACGCTGTTAATCTAACCCTAAGCAACATTAAGGCCTAAAGACCCTACTCGGCCCAATCACTTGGAGGCCCGCTTGACACTCCTTGGGATTGGATTGTGGTGTAGATGATTTGCTTGCCTCCTTGGCCTTCAATATCCCTATGGACTCCATGTTGGCCTTGGACCATTCGAACAAGGCTTCGGTGGGATTCTTTGATGGGCTTGGATCGTGCACGTGTGACTGGGCCCCCTGGAACTCGGATCGGGTCATGGCGTGGGCCCTGATCCATGCACAGATCACTGATACGGTCCTCGATCAACTCTTTTCGAGACACGTGGTATATTTGCGCAAGGATCTAGCGAGGAGGTCCAATGCTTGGAATGCGGTACCTAGAATCAAACGGACAACACGATTTGATTATAGACAGTAGAACGACGACTCCACCGAGGCGATTACTGTAATGGATAGGTCGTAGAACAATCTTGGAAGAGACGCGAGATGATTTGGATTGCGGAACCTAGAATCAATGGGACGACGCGATTTAATTATAGGCGGTAGAACGACTACTCCACACAGGTGATTACTCTAATGGATACACCTCGAACAGCTCGTTTCGAGACATGTAGCACGTTTGCCCAAGAATCTAGCGAGATGGTCCAAAGCTTGGATTGCGGAACCTAGAATCAAACGGACGACACGATTTGATTGTAGGCGGTAGAACGACGACGACTCCACAGAGGTAATTACTCTATTACATAGGTCGGTAGAACCATCTACGATGAGACGCAAGATTGCTCACAACCCTTCCCAAGGCAAGTAAAAAGGCTCGAATCTCTCTTAACAAGAAGAATCGAAATTAATCAAACTTTATTGATCCAACTTGTGTCCAAAACCCTGACAAAGCAAGCCCTTTTATAGGCTAGAGGTTACTAAAACCCTAAGGAAACCTTAAAAGAGCAGTCGGCCATCTTGGTGTCAAGATGGGCCGTTCCATTCTTCTACTACGCAGTTAATCTAACCCTAAGCAACATTAAAGCCTAAAGACCCTACTCGGCCCAATCACTTGGAGGCCCGCTTGACACTCCATGGGATTGGATCGTGGTGTAGATGGTTTGCTTGTCTCCTTCTTGGCCTTCAATATCCCTATGGACTGCATGTTGGTCTTGGACCATTCGAACAAGGCCTTGGAGGGATTCTTTGAAGAGCTTCGCTCGTGCACGTGTGACTGGGCCCAGTGGAGCTCGGACGGGGTCATGGCGTGGGCCCTTATCCATGCACAAATCACTGATACGGTCCTCGATCAACTCTTTTCGAGACACGTAGCATGTTTGCGGTAGGATCCAACGCTTATATTGCGAAACCTAGAATCAAACGGACAACACGATTTGATTATAGACGGTAGAACGACGACTCCACAGAGGCGATTACTCTAATGGATAGGTCGTAGAACAATCTTGGAAGAGACGCGAGATGATTTGGATTGCGGAACCTAGAATCAAACGGACGACACGATTTAATTATAGGCGATAGAACGACTACTCCACATAGGTGATTACTCTAATGGATACACCTCGAACAGCTCGTTTTGAGACACATAGCACGTTTGCCCAAGAATCTAGCGAGATGGTCCAAAGCTTGGATTGCGGAACCTAGAATCAAACGGACGACATGATTTGATTGTAGGCGGTAGAACGACGACTCCACAGAGGTAATTACTCTATAAGATAGGTCTGTAGAACCATCGACGACGAGACGTAAGATTGCTCACAACCCTTTGAAAGGCAAGTAAAAAGGCTCGAATCTCTCTTAACAAGAAGAATCGAAATTAATCAAATTTTATTGATCCAACTTGTGTCCAAAACCATTACATAGCAAGCGCTTTTGTAGGTGTGTGGTTACTAAAACCCAAAAGAAACCCTAAAAGAGCAATCGGCCATCTTGGTGTCAAGATGGGCCGTTCCATTCTTCTACTACGCTGTTAATCTAACCCTAAGCAACATTAAGGCCTAAAGACCCTACTCGGCCCAATCACTTGGAGGCCCGCTTGACACTCCATGGGATTGGATTGTGGTGTAGATGATTTGCTTGCCTCCTTGGCCTTCAATATCCCTATGGACTCCATGTTGGCCTTGGACCATTCGAACAAGGCTTCGGTGGGATTCTTTGATGGGCGTGGATCGTGCACGTGTGACTGGGCCCCCTGGAACTCGGATCGGGTCATGGCGTGGGCCCTGATCCATGCACAGATCACTGATACGGTCCTCGATCAACTCTTTTCGAGACACGTGGTATATTTGCGCAAGGATCTAGCGAGGAGGTCCAACGCTTGGAATGCGGAACCTAGAATCAAACGGACAACACGATTTGATTATAAACGGTAGAACGACGACTCCACAGAGGCGATTACTGTAATGGATAGGTCGTAGAACAATCTTGGAAGAGACGCGAGATGATTTGGATTGCGGAACCTAGAATCAATGGGACGACGCGATTTAATTATGGGCGGTAGAACGACTACTCCACACAGGTGATTACTCTAATGGGTACACCTCGAACAGCTCGTTTCGAGACATGTAGCATGTTTGCCCAAGAATCTAGCGAGATGGTCCAAAGCTTGGATTGCGGAACCTAGAATCAAACGGACGACACGATTTGATTGTAGGCGGTAGAACGACGACGACTCCACAGAGGTAATTACTCTATTACACAGGTCGGTAGAACCATCTACGATGAGACGCAAGATTGCTCACAACCCTTCCCAAGGCAAGTAAAAAGGCTCGAATCTCTCTTAACAAGAAGAATCGAAATTAATCAAACTTTATTGATCCAACTTGTGTCCAAAACCCTGACAAAGCAAGCCCTTTTATAGGCTAGAGGTTACTAAAACCCTAAGGAAACCTTAAAAGAGCAGTCGGCCATCTTGGTGTCAAGATGGGCCGTTCCATTCTTCTACTACGCAGTTAATCTAACCCTAAGCAACATTAAGGCCTAAAGACCCTACTCGGCCAAATCACTTGGAGGCCCGCTTGACACTCCATGGGATTGGATCATGGTGTAGATGATTTGCTTGTCTCCTTCTTGGCCTTCAATATCCCTATGGACTCCATGTTGGTCTTGAACCATTCGAACAAGGCCTTGGAAGGATTCTTTGAAGAGCTTGGCTCGTGCACGTGTGACTGGGCCCAGTGGAGCTCGGACGGGGTCATGGCGTGGGCCCTTATCCATGCACAAATCACTGATACGGTCCTCGATCAACTCTTTTCGAGACACGTAGCATGTTTGCGGTAGGATCCAACGCTTTGATTGCAAAACCTAGAATCAAACGGACAACACGATTTGATTATAGACGGTAGAACGACGACTCCACAGAGGCGATTACTCTAATGGATAGGTCGTAGAACAATCTTGGAAGAGACGCGAGATGATTTGGATTGCGGAACCTAGAATCAAACGGACGACACGATTTAATTATAGGCGGTAGAACGACTACTCCACATAGGTGATTACTCTAATGGATACACCTCGAACAGCTCGTTTTGAGACACGTAGTACGTTTGCCCAAGAATCTAGCGAGATGGTCCAAAGCTTGGATTGCGGAACCTAGAATCAAACGGACGACACGATTTGATTGTAGGCGGTAGAACGACGACTCCACAGAGGTAATTACTCTATTAGATAGGTCTGTAGAACCATCGACGACGAGACGCAAGATTGCTCACAACCCTTTGAAAGGCAAGTAAAAAGGCTCGAATCTCTCTTAACAAGAAGAATCGAAATTAATCAAATTTTATTGATCCAACTTGTGTCCAAAACCATTACATAGCAAGCGCTTTTGTAGGTGTGTGGTTACTAAAACCCAAAAGAAACCCTAAAAGAGCAATCGGCCATCTTGGTGTCAAGATGGGCCGTTCCATTCTTCTACTACGCTGTTAATCTAACCCTAAGCAACATTAAGGCCTAAAGACCCTACTCGGCCCAATCACTTGGAGGCCCGCTTGACACTCCATGGGATTGGATTGTGGTGTAGATGATTTGCTTGCCTCCTTGGCCTTCAATATCCTATGGACTCCATGTTGGCCTTGGACCATTCGAACAAGGCTTCGGTGGGATTCATTGATGGGCTTGGATCGTGCACGTGTGACTGGGCCCCCTGGAACTCGGATCGGGTCATGGCGTGGGCCCTGATCCATGCACAGATCACTGATACGGTCCTCGATCAACTCTTTTCGAGACACGTGGTATATTTGCGCAAGGATCTAGCGAGGAGGTCCAACGCTTGGAATGCGGAACCTAGAATCAAACGGACAACACGATTTGATTATAAACGGTAGAACGACGACTCCACAGAGGCGATTACTGTAATGGATAGGTCGTAGAACAATCTTGGAAGAGACGCGAGATGATTTGGATTGCGGAACCTAGAATCAATGGGACGACGCGATTTAATTATGGGCGGTAGAACGACTACTCCACACAGGTGATTAGTCTAATGGGTACACCTCGAACAGCTCGTTTCGAGACATGTAGCATGTTTGCCCAAGAATCTAGCGAGATGGTCCAAAGCTTGGATTGTGGAACCTAGAATCAAACGGACGACACGATTTGATTGTAGGCGGTAGAACGACGACGACTCCACAGAGGTAATTACTCTATTACACAGGTCGGTAGAACCATCTACGATGAGACGCAAGATTGCTCACAACCCTTCCCAAGGCAAGTAAAAAGGCTCGAATCTCTCTTAACAAGAAGTATCGAAATTAATCAAACTTTATTGATCCAACTTGTGTCCAAAACCCTGACAAAGCAAGCCCTTTTATAGGCTAGAGGTTACTAAAACCCTAAGGAAACCTTAAAAGAGCAGTCGGCCATCTTGGTGTAAAGATGGGCCGTTCCATTCTTCTACTACGCAGTTAATCTAACCCTAAGCAACATTAAGGCCTAAAGACCCTACTCGGCCAAATCACTTGGAGGCCCGCTTGACGCTCCATGGGATTGGATCATGGTGTAGATGATTTGCTTGTCTCCTTCTTGGCCTTCAATATCCCTATGGACTCCATGTTGGTCTTGAACCATTCGAACAAGGCCTTGGAAGGATTCTTTGAAGAGCTTCGCTCGTGCACGTGTGACTGGGCCCAGTGGAGCTCGGACGGGGTCATGGCGTGGGCCCTTATCCATGCACAAATCACTGATACGGTCCTCGATCAACTCTTTTCGAGACACGTAGCATGTTTGCGGTAGGATCCAACGCTTTGATTGCGAAACCTAGAATGAAACGGACAACACGATTTGATTATACACGGTAGAACGACGACTCCACAGAGGCGATTACTCTAATGGATATGTCGTAGAACAATCTTGGAAGAGACGCGAGATGATTTGGATTGCGGAACCTAGAATCAAACGGACGACACGATTTAATTATAGGCGGTAGAACGACTACTCCACATAGGTGATTACTCTAACGGATACACCTCGAACAGCTCGTTTTGAGACACGTAGCACGTTTGCCCAAGAATCTAGCGAGATGGTCCAAAGCTTGGATTGCGGAACCTAGAATCAAACGGACGACACGATTTGATTGTAGGCGGTAGAACAACGACCACTCCACAGAGGTAATTACTCTATTACATAGGTCGGTAGAACCATCTACGACGAGACGCAAGATTGTTCACAACCCTTCCCAAGGCAAGTAAAAAGGCTCGAATCTCTCTTAACAAGAAGAATCGAAATTAATCAAATTTTATTGATCCAACTTGTGTCCAAAACCCTGACAAAGCAAGCCCTTTTATAGGCTAGAGGTTACTAAAACCCTAAGGAAACCTTAAAAGAGCAGTCGGCCATCTTGGTGTCAAGATGGGCCGTTCCATTCTTCTGCTACGCAGTTAATCTAACCCTAAGCAACATTAAGGCCTAAAGACCCTACTCGGCCAAATCACTTGGAGGCCCGCTTGACACTCCATGGGATTGGATCATGGTGTCGATGATTTGCTTGTCTCCTTCTTGGCCTTCAATATCCCTATGGACTCCATGTTGGTCTTGAACCATTCGAACAAGGCCTTGGAAGGATTCTTTGAAGAGCTTGGCTCGTGCACGTGTGACTGGGCCCAGTGGAGCTCGGACGGGGTCATGGCGTGGGCCCTTATCCATGCACAAATCACTGATACGGTCCTCGATCAACTCTTTTCGAGACACGTAGCATGTTTGCGGTAGGATCCAACGCTTTGATTGCGAAACCTAGAATCAAACGGACAACACGATTTGATTATGGACGGTAGAAAGACGACTCCATAGAGGTGATTACTCTAATGGATAGGTCGTAGAACAATCTTGGAAGAGACACGAGATGATTTGGACTGCGGAACCTAGAATCAAACGGACGACACGATATAATTAAAGGCGGTAGAATGACTACTCCACATAGGTGATTACTCTAATGGATACACGTCGAACAGCTCGTTTCGAGACACGTAGCACGTTTGCCCAACAATCTAGCGAGATGGTCCAAAGCTTGGATTACGGAACCTAGAATCAAACGGACGACATGATTTGATTGTAGGCGGTAGAACGACGACTCCACAGAGGTAATTACTCTATTAGATAGGTCTGTAGAACCATCGACGACGAGACGCAAGATTGCTCACAACCCTTTGAAAGGCAAGTAAAAAGGCTCGAATCTCTCTTAACAAGAAGAATCGAAATTAATCAAATTTTATTGATCCAACTTGTGTCCAAAACCATTACAAAGCAAGCGCTTTTGTAGGTGTGTGGTTACTAAAACCCAAAAGAAACCCTAAAAGAGCAATCGGGCATCTTGGTGTCAAGATGGGCCGTTCCATTCTTCTGCTACGCTGTTAATCTAACCCTAAGCAACATTAAGGCCTAAAGACCCTACTCGGCCCAATCACTTGGAGGCCCGCTTGACACTCCTTGGGATTGGATTGTGGTGTAGATGATTTGCTTGCCTCCTTGGCCTTCAATATCCCTATGGACTCCATGTTGGCCTTGGACCATTCGAACAAGGCTTCGGTGGGATTCTTTGATGGGCTTGGATCGTGCACGTGTGACTGGGCCCCCTGGAACTCGGATCGGGTCATGGCGTGGGCCCTGATCCAAGCACAAATCGCTGATACGGTCCTCGATCAACTCTTTTCGAGACACGTGGTATATTTGCGCAAGGATCTAGCGAGAAGGTCCAACGCTTGGAATGCGGAACCTAGAATCAAACGGACAACACGATTTGATTATAGACGGTAGAACGACGACTCCACAGAGGTGATTACTTTAACGGAAAGGTCGTAGAACAATCTTGGAAGAGACGCGAGATGATTTGGATTGCGGAACCTAGAATCAATGGGACGACGCGATTTAATTATAGGCGGTAGAACGACTACTCCACACAGGTGATTACTCTAATGGATACACCTCGAACAGCTCGTTTCGAGACATGTAGCACGTTTGCCAAAGAATCTAGCGAGATGGTCCAAAGCTTGGATTGCGGAACCTAGAATCAAACGGACGACACGATTTGATTGTAGGCGGTAGAACGACGACGACTCCACAGAGGTAATTACTCTATTACATAGGTCGATAGAACCATCTACGACGAGACGCAAGATTGCTCACAACCCTTGCCAAGGCAAGTAAAAAGGCTCGAATCTCTCTTAACAAGGAGAATCGAAATTAATCAAACTTTATTGATCCAACTTGTGTCCAAAACCCTGACAAAGCAAACCCTTTTATAGGCTAGAGGTTACTAAAACCCTAAGGAAACCCTAAAATAGCAGTCGGCCATCTTGGTGTCAAGATGGGCCGTTCCATTCTTCTACTACGCAGTTAATCTAACCCTAAGCAACATTAAGGCCTAAAGACCCTACTCGGCCCAATCACTTGGTGGCCCGCTTGACACTCCATGGGATTGGATCGTGGTGTAGATTGTCGATGAACATGCAGCACACATGGAATAGGTTCAAAATTATTACGGTAACTATCATGCATGGTATGAACATGTCCGGGATGTTATAATTACTAATAGTGGTATCCCCTATGGACTCCATGTTGGTCTTGGACCATTCGAACAAGGCCTTGGAAGGATTCTTTGAAGAGTTTCGCTCGTGCACGTGTGACTGGGCCCAGTGGAGCTTGGACGGGATCATGGCGTGGGCCCTTATCCATGCACAAATCACTGATACGGTCCTCGATCAACTCTTTTCGAGACACGTAGCATGTTTGCGGTAGGATCCAACTCTTTGATTGCGAAACCTAGAATCAAACGGACAACACGATTAGATTATAGACGGTAGAACGACGACTCCACAGAGGTGATTACTATAATGGATAGGTCGTAGAACAATCTTGGAAGAGACGTGAGATGATTTGGATTACGGAACCTAGAATCAAACGGACGACACGATTTAATTATAGGCGGTAGAACGACTACTCAACATAGGTGATTACTCTAATGGATACACCTCGAACAGCTCGTTTCGAGACACGTAGCACGTTTGCCCAAGAATCTAGCGAGATGGTCCAAAGCTTGGATTGCGGAACCAAGAATCAAACGGACGACACGATTTGATTGTAGGCGGTAGAACGACGACTCCACAGAGGTAATTACTCTATTAGATAGGTCTGTAGAACCATCGACGACGAGACGCAAGATTGCTCACAACCCTTTGAAAGGCAAGTAAAAAGGCTCGAATCTCTCTTATCAAGAAGAATCGAAATTAATCAAATTTTATTGATCCAACTTGTGTCCAAAACCATTACATAGCAAGCGCTTTTGTAGGTGTGTGGTTACTAAAACCCAAAAGAAACCCTAAAAGAGCAATCGGCCATCTTGGTGTCAAGATGGGCCGTTCCATTCTTCTACTACGCTGTTAATCTAACCCTAAGCAACATTAAGGCCTAAAGACCCTACTCGGCCCAATCACTTGGAGGGCCGCTTGACACTCCATAGGATTGGATTGTGGTGTAGATGATTTGCTTGCCTCCTTGGCCTTCAATATCCCTATGGACTCCATGTTGGCCTTGGACCATTCGAACAAGGCTTCGGTGGGATTCTTTGATGGGCTTGGATAGTGCACGTGTGACTGGGCCCCCTGGAACTCGGATCGGGTCATGGCGTGGCCCCTGATCCATGCACAAATCACTGATACGGTCCTTGACAACTCTTTTCGAGACACGTGGTATATTTGCGCAAGGATCTAGCGAGGAGGTCCAACGCTTGGAATGCGGAACCTAGAATCAAACGGACAACACGATTTGATTATAGACGGTAGAACGACGACTCCACAGAGGTGATTACTGTAATGGATAGGTCGTAGAACAATCTTGGAAGAGACGCGAGATGATTTGGATTGCGGAACCTAGAATCAATGGGACGACGCGATTTAATTATAGGCGGTAGAACGACTACTCCACATAGGTGATTACTCTAATGGATACACCTCGAACAGCTCGTTTCGAGACATGTAGCACGTTTGCCCAAGAATCTAGCGAGATGGTCCAAACCTTGGATTGCGGAACCTAGAATCAAACGGACGACACGATTTGATTGTAGGCGGTAGAACGACGACGACTCCACAGAGGTAATTACTCTATTACATAGGTCGGTAGAACCATCTACGACGAGACGCAAGATTGCTCACAACCCTTCCCAAGGCAAGTAAAAAGGCTCGAATCTCTCTTAACAAGAAGAATCGAAATTAATCAAACTTTATTGATCCAACTTGTGTCCAAAATCCTAACAAAGCAAGCCCTTTTATAGGCTAGAGGTTACTAAAACCCTAAGGAAACCTTAAAAGAGCAGTCGGCCATCTTGGTGTCAAGATGGGCTGTTCCATTCTTCTACTACGCAGTTAATCTAACCCTAAGCAACATTAAGGCCTAAAGACCCTACTCGGCCCAATCACTTGGAGGCCCGCTTGACACTCCATGGGATTGGATCGTGGTGTAGATAATTTGCTTGTCTCCTTCTTGGACTTCAATATCCCTATGGACTCCCTGTTAGTCTTGGACCATTCGAACAAGGCCTAGGAGGGATTCTTTGAAGAGCTTGGCTCGTGCACGTGTGATTGGGACCAGTGGAGCTCGGACGGGGTCATGGCGTGGGCCCTTATCCATGCACAAATCACTGATACGGTCCTCGATCAACTCTTTTCGAGACACGTAGCATGTTTGCGGTAGGATCCAACGCTTTGATTGCGAAACCTAGAATCAAACGGACAACACGATTTGATTATAGACGGTAGAACGACGACTCCACAGAGGCGATTACTCTAATGGATAGGTCGTAGAACAATCTTGGAAGAGACACGAGATGATTTGGATTGCGGAACCTAGAATCAAACGGACGACACGATTTAATTATAGGCGGTAGAACGACTACTCCACATAGGTGATTACTCTAATGGATACACCTCGAACAGCTCGTTTCGAGACACGTAGCACGTTTGCCCAAGAATCTAGCGAGATGGTCCAAAGCTTGGATTGCGGAACCTAGAATCAAACGGACGACACGATTTGATTGTAGGCGGTAGAACGACGACGACTCCACAGAGGTAATTACTCTATTACATAGGTCGGTAGAACCATCTACGACGAGATGCAAGATTGCTCACAACCCTTCCCAAGGCAAGTAAAAAGGCTCGAATCTCTCTTAACAAGAAGAATCGAAATTAATCAAACTTTATTGATCCAACTTGTGTCCAAAACCCTGACAAAGCAAGCCCTTTTATAGGCTAGAGGTTACTAAAACCCTAAGGAAACCTTAAAAGATCAGTCGGCCATCTTGGTGTCAAGATGGGCCGTTCCATTCTTCTACTACGCAGTTAATCTAACCCTAAGCAACATTAAGGCCTAAAGACCCTACTCGGCCCAATCACGACATGGGTTGTGAGCAATCTTGCATCTCGTCTTAGATTGTTCTACCGACCTATCCACTAGAGTAATCACCTTGGTGGACTCGACGTTCTACCGCCTATAATCAAATCGTGTCGTCCCGTTTGATTCTAGGTTCCGCAATCCAAGCGTTGGACCACCTCGCTAGATCCTTGGGCAAACGTGCTAAGTGTCTCGAAACGAGTTGTTCGAGATGTATCCATTAGAGTAATCCCCTCTGTGGAGTCGTCGTTCTACCGCCTATTATTATATCGTGTCGTCGTTTGGTTCTAGGTTCCGCATTCCAAATCATCTTGCGTCTCGTCCATGATTGTTCTACCGACCTATCCATTAGAGTAGTCACCTCTGTAGAGTCATCGTTCTACCGCCTATTATTATATCGTGTCGTCGTTTGGTTCTAGGTTCCGCATTCCAAATCATCTTGCGTCTCGTCCACGATTGTTCTACCGACCTATCCATTAGAGTAGTCACCTCTGTAGAGTCATCGTTCTACCGTCTATAATCAAATCGTGTTGTCCGTTTGATTCTAGTTTCAGCAATCCGAGCGTTGGACCACCTCGCTAGATCCTTGCGCAAACATTCTACATGTCTCGAAAAGAGTTGATCGAGGACCGTATCGGTGATTTGTGCATGGATCAGGGCCCACGCCATGACCCTGTCCGAGTTCCATTGGGCCCAGTCACACGTGCACGAGCCAAGCTCTTCAAGGGTTCCCTCCAAGGCCTTGTTCGAATGGTCCGAGACTAACATGGAGTCCATAGGGATATTGAAAGCCTGGAAGGAGACAAGCAAATCATCTACTCCATGATCCAAGCCCATGGAGAGTCAAGCGGGCCTCCAATTGATTGGACAGAGCGTGATCTTTAGGCCTTAATTTTGCTTAGGGTTGGATTAACTACACCCGGCCCGTCTCCACACCAAGATGGCCGACTGCACTTTTAGGGTTCCCTTTGGATTTTAGTAACCTCTAGCCTATAAAAGGGCTTGCATTGTAAGGGTTTCGGACACAAGTTGGATCAATAAAGTTTGATTAATTTCGATTCTTCTGGTTAAGAGAGATTCGAGCCTTTTTACTTGCCTTGGCAAGTGTTGTGATCAATCTTGCGTCTCGTCATAGATGGTTCTACCGACTTATCCATTAGAGTACTCATATCTGTGGTGTCGTCGTTCTACCGCCTACAATCAAATCGTGTCTTTCGTTTGATTCTAGGTTTCGTAATCCAAGCGTTGGACCACCTCGCTAGATCCTGGGGCAAACATTCTACGTGTAACGAAACGAGTTGATCTAGGACCGTATCAGTGATGTAAGCATGGATCAGGGCCCACGCAATGACCCTGTCCGAGTTCCATTGGGCCTAGTCACACGTGCACGAGCCAAGCTCTTCAAGGGTTCCCTCCAAGGCCTTGTTCGAATGGTCCGAGACTAACATGGAGTCCATAGGGATATTGAAAGCCTGGAAGGAGACAAGCAAATCATCTACTCCATGATCCAAGCCCATGGAGAGTCAAGCGGGCCTCCAATTGATTGGACAGAGCGTGGTCTTTAGGCCTTAATTTTGCTTAGGGTAGGATTAACTACACCCGGCCCGTCTCCACACCAAGATGGCCGACTGCACTTTTAGGGTTCCCTTAGGATTTTAGTAACCTCTAGCCTATAAAAGGGCTTGCATTGTAAGGGTTTTGGACACAAGTTGGATCAATAAAGTTTGATTAATTTCGATTCTTCTGGTTAAGAGAGATTCGAGCCTTTTTACTTGCCTTGGCAAGGTTTGTGATCAATCTTGCGTCTCGTCGTAGATGGTTCTACCGACTTATCATTAGAGTTCTCATATCTGTGGTGTCGTCGTTCTACCACCTACAATCAAATCGTGTCTTTCGTTTGATTCTAGGTTTCGTAATCCAAGCGTTGGACCACCTCGCTAGATCCTGGGGCAAACATGCTACGTGTCACGAAACGAGTTGATCTAGGACCGTATCAGTGATGTAAGCATGGATCAGTGCCCACGCCATGACCCTGTCCGAGTTCCATTGGGCCCAGTCACACGTGCAGGAGCCAAGCTCTTCAAGCGTTCCCTCCAAGGCCTTGTTCGAATGGTCCAAGACTAACATGGAGTGCATAGGGATATTGAAAGCCTAGAAGGAGACAAGCAAATCATCTACTCCATGATCCAAGCCCATGGAGTGTCAAGCGGGCCTCCAATTGATTGGACAGAGCGTGATCTTTAGGCCTTAATTTTCTTAGGGTTGGATTAACTACACCCGGCCCGTCTCCACACCATGATGGCCGACTGCTCTTTTAGGGTTCCCTTAGGATTTTAGTAACCTCTAGCCTATAAAAGAGCTTGCATTGTAAGGGTTTTGGACACAAGTTAGATCAATAAAGTTTGATTAATTTCGATTCTTCTGGTTAAGGGAGATTCGAGCCTTTTTACTTGCCTTGGCAAGGGATGTGATCAATCTTGCGTTTCGTCGTAGATGGTTCTACCGACTTATCCATTAGATTACTCATATCTGTGGTGTCGTCGTTCTACCGCCTACAATCAAATCGTGTCTTTCGTTTGATTCTAGGTTTCGTAATACAAGCGTTGGACCACCTCGCTAGATACTGGGGCAAACATGCTATATGTCACGAAACGAGTTGATCTAGGACCGTATCAGTGATGTAAGCATGGATCAGGGCCCACGCCATGACCCTGTCCGAGTTCCATTGGGCCCAGTCACACGTGCAGGAGCCAAGCTCTTCAAGGGTTCCCTCCAAGGCCTTGTTCGAATGGTCCAAGACTAACATGGAGTGCATAGGGATATTGAAAGCCTAGAAGGAGACAAGCAAATCATCTACTCCATGATCCAAGCCCATGGAGAGTCAAGCGGGCCTCCAATTGATTGGACAGAGCGTGGTCTTTAGGCCTTAATTTTGCTTAGGGTTAGATTAACTATGTAGTAGAAGCATGGGCCGGCCCATCACGACACCAAGATGGCCGACTGCTCTTTTAGAGTTTCCTTAGGGTTTTAGTAACCTCTAGCCTATAAAAGGGCTGGCTTTGTAAGGGTTTTGGACACAAGTTGGAACAATAAAGTTTGATTAATTTCGATTCTTAAAGTTAAGAGAGATCGAGCCTTTTTACTTGCCTTGGCATGGGTTGTGAGCAATCTTGCGTCTCGTCTTAGATTGTTCTACCGACCTATCCACTAGAGTAATCACCTCGGTGGACTCGACGTTCTACCGCCTATAATCAAATCGTGTCGTCCCGTTTGATTCTAGGTTCCGCAATCCAAGCGTTGGACCACCTCGCTAGATCCTTGGGCAAACGTGCTAAGTGTCTCGAAACGAGTTGTTCGAGATGTATCCATTTGAGTAATCCCCTCTGTGGAGTGGTCGTTCTACCGCCTATAATTATATCGTGTCGTCGTTTGGTTCAAGGTTCCGCATTCCAAATCATCTTGCGTCTCGTCCACGATTGTTCTACCGACCTATCCATTAGAGTAGTCACCTCTGTAGAGTCATCGTTCTACCGTCTATAATCAAATCGTGTTGTCCGTTTGATTCTAGTTTCCGCAATCCGAGCGTTGGACCACCTCGCTAGATCCTTGCGCAAACATTCTACATGTCTCGAAAAGAGTTGATTGAGGACCGTATCGGTGATTTGTGCATGGATCAGGGCCCACGCCATGACCCTATCCGAGTTCCATTGGGCCCAGTCACACGTGCACGAGCCAAGCTCTTCAAGGGTTCCCTCCAAGGCCTTGTTCGAATGGTCCGAGACTAACATGGAGTCCATAGGGATATTGAAAGCCTGGAAGGAGACAAGCAAATCATCTACTCCATGATCCAAGCCCATGGAGAGTCAAGCGGGCCTCCAATTGATTGGACAGAGCGTGGTCTTTAGGCCTTAATTTTGCTTAGGGTTAGATTAACTATGTAGTAGAAGCATGGGCCGGCCCATCTCGACACCAAGATGGCCGACTGCTCTTTTAGAGTTTCCTTAGGGTTTTAGTAACCTCTAGCCTATAAAAGGGCTGGCTTTGTAAGGGTTTTGGACACAAGTTGGAACAATAAAGTTTGATTAATTTTGATTCTTAAAGTTAAGAGAGATCGAGCCTTTTTACTTGCCTTGGCATGGGTTGTGAGCAATCTTGCGTCTCGTCTTAGATTGTTCTACCGACCTATCCACTAGAGTAATCACCTCGGTGGACTCGACGTTCTACCGCATATAATCAAATCGTGTCGTCCCGTTTGATTCTAGGTTCCGCAATCCAAGCGTTGGACCACCTCGCTAGATCCTTGGGCAAACGTGCTAAGTGTCTCGAAACGAGTTGTTCGAGATGTATCCATTTGAGTAATCCCCTCTGTAGAGTCGTCGTTCTACCGCCTATAATTATATCGTGTCGTCGTTTGGTTCTAGGTTCCGCATTCCAAATCATCTTGCGTCTCGTCCACGATTGTTCTACCGACCTATCCATTAGAGTAGTCACCTCTGTAGAGTCATCGTTCTACCGTCTATAATCAAATCGTGTTGTCCGTTTGATTCTAGTTTCCGCAATCCGAGCGTTGGACCACCTCGCTAGATCCTTGCGCAAACATTCTACATGTCTCGAAAAGAGTTGATTGAGGACCGTATCGGTGATTTGTGCATGGATCAGGGCCCACGCCATGACCCTATCCGAGTTCCATTGGGCCCAGTCACACGTGCACGAGCCAAGCTCTTCAAGGGTTCCCTCCAAGGCCTTGTTCGAATGGTCCGAGACTAACATGGAGTCCATAGGGATATTGAAAGCCTGGAAGGAGACAAGCAAATCATCTACTCCATGATCCAAGCCCATGGAGAGTCAAGCGGGCCTCCAATTGATTGGACAGAGCGTGGTCTTTAGGCCTTAATTTTGCTTAGGGTAGGATTAACTACACCCGGCCCGTCTCCACACCAAGATGGCCGACTGCACTTTTAGGGTTCCCTTAGGATTTTAGTAACCTCTAGCCTATAAAAGGGCTTGCATTGTAAGGGTTTTGGACACAAGTTGGATCAATAAAGTTTGATTAATTTCGATTCTTCTGGTTAAGAGAGATTCGAGCCTTTTTACTTGCCTTGGCAAGGTTTGTGATCAATCTTGCGTCTCGTCGTAGATGGTTCTACCGACTTATCATTAGAGTACTCATATCTGTGGTGTCGTCGTTCTACCGCCTACAATCAAATCGTGTCTTTCGTTTGATTGTAGGTTTCGTAATCCAAGCGTTGGACCACCTCGCTAGATCCTAGGGCAAACATGCTACGTGTCACGAAACGAGTTGATCTAGGACCGTATCAGTGATGTAAGCATGGATCAGGGCCCACGCCATGACCCTGTCCGAGTTCCATTGGGCCCAGTCACACGTGCAGGAGCCAAGCTCTTCAAGCGTTCCCTCCAAGGCCTTGTTCGAATGGTCCAAGACTAACATGGAGTGCATAGGGATATTGAAAGCCTAGAAGGAGACAAGCAAATCATCTACTCCATGATCCAAGCCCATGGAGTGTCAAGCGGGCCTTCAATTGATTGGACAGAGCGTGATCTTTAGGCCTTAATTTTCCTTAGGGTTGGATTAACTACACCCGGCCCGTCTCCATACCAAGATTGAGACGGTAGAACCATCTACGACGAGACGCAAGATTGCTCACAACCCTTGCCAGGGCAAGTAAAAAGGCTCGAATCTCTCTTAACAAGGGGAATCGAAATTAATCAAACTTTATTGATCCAACTTGTGTCCAAAACCCTGACAAAGCAAACCCTTTTATAGGCTAGAGGTTACTAAAACCCTAAGGAAACCTTAAAAGAGCTGTCGGCCATCTTGGTGTCAAGATGGGCCGTTCCATTCTTCTACTACGCAGTTAATCTAACCCTAAGCAACATTAAGGCCTAAAGACCCTACTCGGCCCAATCACTTGGTGGCCCGCTTGACACTCCATGGGATTGGATCGTGGTGTAGATTGTCGATGAACATGCAGCACACATGGAATAGGTTCAAAATTATTACGGTAACTATCATGCATGGTATGAACATGTCCGGGATGTTATAATTACTAATAGTGGTATCCCCTATGGACTCCATGTTGGTCTTGGACCATTCGAACAAGGCCTTGGAAGGATTCTTTGAAGAGTTTCGCTCGTGCACGTGTGACTGGGCCCAGTGGAGCTTGGACGGGATCATGGCGTGGGCCCTTATCCATGCACAAATCACTGATACGGTCCTCGATCAACTCTTTTCGAGACACGTAGCATGTTTGCGGTAGGATCCAACTCTTTGATTGCGAAACCTAGAATCAAACGGACAACACGATTAGATTATAGACGGTAGAACGACGACTCCACAGAGGTGATTACTATAATGGATAGGTCGTAGAACAATCTTGGAAGAGACGTGAGATGATTTGGATTACGGAACCTAGAATCAAACGGACGACACGATTTAATTATAGGCGGTAGAACGACTACTCAACATAGGTGATTACTCTAATGGATACACCTCGAACAGCTCGTTTCGAGACACGTAGCACGTTTGCCCAAGAATCTAGCGAGATGGTCCAAAGCTTGGATTGCGGAACCAAGAATCAAACGGACGACATGATTTGATTGTAGGCGGTAGAACGACGACTCCACAGAGGTAATTACTCTATTAGATAGGTCTGTAGAACCATCGACGACGAGACGCAAGATTGCTCACAACCCTTTGAAAGGCAAGTAAAAAGGCTCGAATCTCTCTTATCAAGAAGAATCGAAATTAATCAAATTTTATTGATCCAACTTGTGTCCAAAACCATTACATAGCAAGCGCTTTTGTAGGTGTGTGGTTACTAAAACCCAAAAGAAACCCTAAAAGAGCAATCGGCCATCTTGGTGTCAAGATGGGCCGTTCCATTCTTCTACTACGCTGTTAATCTAACCCTAAGCAACATTAAGGCCTAAAGACCCTACTCGGCCCAATCACTTGGAGGCCCGCTTGACACTCCATAGGATTGGATTGTGGTGTAGATGATTTGCTTGCCTCCTTGGCCTTCAATATCCCTATGGACTCCATGTTGGCCTTGGACCATTCGAACAAGGCTTCGGTGGGATTCTTTGATGGGCTTGGATAGTGCACGTGTGACTGGGCCCCCTGGAACTCGGATCGGGTCATGGCGTGGCCCCTGATCCATGCACAAATCACTGATACGGTCCTTGATCAACTCTTTTCGAGACACGTGGTATATTTGCGCAAGGATCTAGCGAGGAGGTCCAACGCTTGGAATGCGGAACCTAGAATCAAACGGACAACACGATTTGATTATAGACGGTAGAACGACGACTCCACAGAGGTGATTACTGTAATGGATAGGTCGTAGAACAATCTTGGAAGAGACGCGAGATGATTTGGATTGCGGAACCTAGAATCAATGGGACGACGCGATTTAATTATAGGCGGTAGAACGACTACTCCACATAGGTGATTACTCTAATGGATACACCTCGAACAGCTCGTTTCGAGACATGTAGCACGTTTGCCCAAGAATCTAGCGAGATGGTCCAAACCTTGGATTGCGGAACCTAGAATCAAACGGACGACACGATTTGATTGTAGGCGGTAGAACGACGACGACTCCACAGAGGTAATTACTCTATTACATAGGTCGGTAGAACCATCTACGACGAGACGCAAGATTGCTCACAACCCTTCCCAAGGCAAGTAAAAAGGCTCGAATCTCTCTTAACAAGAAGAATCGAAATTAATCAAACTTTATTGATCCAACTTGTGTCCAAAATCCTAACAAAGCAAGCCCTTTTATAGGCTAGAGGTTACTAAAACCCTAAGGAAACCTTAAAAGAGCAGTCGGCCATCTTGGTGTCACCTCTGTAGAGTCATCGTTCTACCGTCTATAATCAAATCGTGTTGTCCGTTTGATTCTAGTTTCAGCAATCCGAGCGTTGGACCACCTCGTTAGATCCTTGCGCAAACATTCTACATGTCTCGAAAAGAGTTGATCGAGGACCGTATCGGTCATTTGTGCATGGATCAGGGCCCACGCCATGACCCTGTCCGAGTTCCATTGGGCCCAGTCACACGTGCACGAGCCAAGCTCTTCAAGGGTTCCCTCCAAGGCCTTGTTCGAATGGTCCGAGACTAACATGGAGTCCATAGGGATATTGAAAGCCTGGAAGGAGACAAGCAAATCATCTACTCCATGATCCAAGCCCATGGAGAGTCAAGCGGGCCTCCAATTGATTGGACAGAGCGTGATCTTTAGGCCTTAATTTTGCTTAGGGTTGGATTAACTACACCCGGCCCGTCTCCACACCAAGATGGCCGACTGCAATTTTAGGGTTCCCTTTGAATTGTAGTAACCTCTAGCCTATAAAAGGGCTTGCATTGTAAGGGTTTCGGACACAAGTTGGATCAATAAAGTTTGATTAATTTCGATTCTTCTGGTTAAGAGAGATTCGAGCCTTTTTACTTGCCTTGGCAAGTGTTGTGATCAATCTTTCGTCTCGTCATAGATGGTTCTACCGACTTATCCATTAGAGTACTCATATCTGTGGTGTCGTCGTTCTACCGCCTACAATCAAATCGTGTCTTTCGTTTGATTCTAGGTTTCGTAATCCAAGCGTTGGACCACCTCGCTAGATCCTGGGGCAAACATTCTACGTGTAACGAAACGAGTTGATCTAGGACCGTATCAGTGATGTAAGCATGGATCAGGGCCCACGCAATGACCCTGTCCGAGTTCCATTGGGCCTAGTCACACGTGCACGAGCCAAGCTCTTCAAGGGTTCCCTCCAAGGCCTTGTTCAAATGGTCCGAGACTAACATGGAGTCCATAGGGATATTGAAAGCCTGGAAGGAGACAAGCAAATCATCTACTCCATGATCCAAGCCCATGGAGAGTCAAGCGGGCCTCCAATTGATTGGACAGAGCGTGGTCTTTAGGCCTTAATTTTGCTTAGGGTAGGATTAACTACACCCGGCCCGTCTCCACACCAAGATGGCCGACTGCACTTTTAGGGTTCCCTTAGGATTTTAGTAACCTCTAGCCTATAAAAGGGCTTGCATTGTAAGGGTTTTGGACACAAGTTGGATCAATAAAGTTTGATTAATTTCGATTCTTCTGGTTAAGAGAGATTCGAGCCTTTTTACTTGCCTTGGCAAGGTTTGTGATCAATCTTGCGTCTCGTCGTAGATGGTTCTACCGACTTATCATTAGAGTTCTCATATCTGTGGTGTCGTCGTTCTACCGCCTACAATCAAATCGTGTCTTTCGTTTGATTCTAGGTTTCGTAATCCAAGCGTTGGACCACCTCGCTAGATCCTGGGGCAAACATGCTACGTGTCACGAAACGAGTTGATCTAGGACCGTATCTGTGATGTAAGCATGGATCAGTGCCCACGCCATGACCCTGTCCGAGTTCCATTGGGCCCAGTCACACGTGCAGGAGCCAAGCTCTTCAAGCGTTCCCTCCAAGGCCTTGTTCGAATGGTCCAAGACTAACATGGAGTGCATAGGGATATTGAAAGCCTAGAAGGAGACAAGCAAATCATCTACTCCATGATCCAAGCCCATGGAGTGTCAAGCGGGCCTCCAATTGATTGGACAGAGCGTGATCTTTAGGCCTTAATTTTCTTAGGGTTGGATTAACTACACCCGGCCCGTCTCCACACCATGATGGCCGACTGCTCTTTTAGGGTTCCCTTAGGATTTTAGTAACCTCTAGCCTATAAAAGAGCTTGCATTGTAAGGGTTTTGGACACAAGTTAGATCAATAAAGTTTGATTAATTTCGATTCTTCTGGTTAAGAGATATTCGAGCCTTTTTACTTGCCTTGGCAAGGGATGTGATCAATCTTGCGTTTCGTCGTAGATGGTTCTACCGACTTATCCATTAGATTACTCATATATGTGGTGTCGTCGTTCTACCGCCTACAATCAAATCGTGTCTTTCGTTTGATTCTAGGTTTCGTAATACAAGCGTTGGACCACCTCGCTAGATACTGGGGCAAACATGCTATATGTCACGAAACGAGTTGATCTAGGACCGTATCAGTGATGTAAGCATGGATCAGGGCCCACGCCATGACCTTGTCCGAGTTCCATTGGGCCCAGTCACACGTGCAGGAGCCAAGCTCTTCAAGGGTTCCCTCCAAGGCCTTGTTCGAATGGTCCAAGACTAACATGGAGTGCATAGGGATATTGAAAGCCTAGAAGGAGACAAGCAAATCATCTACTCCATGATCCAAGCCCATGGAGAGTCAAGCGGGCCTCCAATTGATTGGACAGAGCGTGGTCTTTAGGCCTTAATTTTGCTTAGGGTTAGATTAACTATGTAGTAGAAGCATGGGCCGGCCCATCTCGACACCAAGATGGCCGACTGCTCTTTTAGAGTTTCCTTAGGGTTTTAGTAACCTCTAGCCTATAAAAGGGCTGGCTTTGTAAGGGTTTTGGACACAAGTTGGAACAATAAAGTTTGATTAATTTCGATTCTTAAAGTTAAGAGAGATCGAGCCTTTTTACTTGCCTTGGCATGGGTTGTGAGCAATCTTGCGTCTCGTCTTAGATTGTTCTACCGACCTATCCACTAGAGTAATCACCTCGGTGGACTCGACGTTCTACCGCCTATAATCAAATCGTGTCGTCCCGTTTGATTCTAGGTTCCGCAATCCAAGCGTTGGACCACCTCGCTAGATCCTTGGGCAAACGTGCTAAGTGTCTCGAAACGAGTTGTTCGAGATGTATCCATTTGAGTAATCCCCTTTGTGGAGTCGTCGTTCTACCGCCTATAATTATATCGTGTCGTCGTTTGGTTCTAGGTTCCGCATTCCAAATCATCTTGCGTCTCGTCCACGATTGTTCTACCGACCTATCCATTAGAGTAGTCACCTCTGTAGAGTCATCGTTCTACCGTCTATAATCAAATCGTGTTGTCCGTTTGATTCTAGTTTCCGCAATCCGAGCGTTGGACCACCTCGCTAGATCCTTGCGCAAACATTCTACATGTCTCGAAAAGAGTTGATTGAGGACCGTATCGGTGATTTGTGCATGGATCGGGCCCACGCCATGACCCTATCCGAGTTCCATTGGGCCCAGTCACACGTGCACGAGCCAAGCTCTTCAAGGGTTCCCTCCAAGGCCTTGTTCGAATGGTCCGAGACTAACATGGAGTCCATAGGGATATTGAAAGCCTGGAAGGAGACAAGCAAATCATCTACTCCATGATCCAAGCCCATGGAGAGTCAAGCGGGCCTCCAATTGATTGGACAGAGCGTGGTCTTTAGGCCTTAATTTTGCTTAGGGTAGGATTAACTACACCCGGCCCGTCTCCACACCAAGATGGCCGACTGCACTTTTAGGGTTCCCTTAGGATTTTAGTAACCTCTAGCCTATAAAAGGGCTTGCATTGTAAGGGTGTTGGACACAAGTTGGATCAATAAAGTTTGATTAATTTCGATTCTTCTGGTTAAGAGAGATTCGAGCCTTTTTACTTGCCTTGGCAAGGTTTGTGATCAATCTTGCGTCTCGTCGTAGATGGTTCTACCGACTTATCATTAGAGTACTCATATCTGTGGTGTCGTCGTTCTACCGCCTACAATCAAATCGTGTCTTTCGTTTGATTGTAGGTTTCGTAATCCAAGCGTTGGACCACCTCGCTAGATCCTAGGGCAAACATGCTACGTGTCACGAAACGAGTTGATCTAGGACCGTATCAGTGATGTAAGCATGGATCAGGGCCCACGCCATGACCCTGTCCGAGTTCCATTGGGCCCAGTCACACGTGCAGGAGCCAAGCTCTTCAAGCGTTCCCTCCAAGGCCTTGTTCGAATGGTCCAAGACTAACATGGAGTGCATAGGGATATTGAAAGCCTAGAAGGAGACAAGCAAATCATCTACTCCATGATCCAAGCCCATGGAGTGTCAAGCGGGCCTTCAATTGATTGGACAGAGCGTGATCTTTAGGCCTTAATTTTCCTTAGGGTTGGATTAACTACACCCGGCCCGTCTCCATACCAAGATGGCCGACTGCTCTTTTAGGGTTTCCTTTGGATTTTAGTAACCTCTAGCCTATAAAAGGGCTTGCATTGTAAGGGTTTTGGACACAAGTTAGATCAATAAAGTTTGATTAATTTCGATTCTTCTGGTTAAGAGAGATTCGAGCCTTTTTACTTGCCTAGGCAAGGGTTGTGATCAATCTTGCGTCTCGTCGTAGATGGTTCTACCGACTTATCCATTAGAGTACTCATATCTGTGGTGTCGTCGTTCTACCGCCTACAATCAAATCGTGTCTTTCGTTTGATTCTAGGTTTCGTAATCCAAGCGTTGGACCACCTCGCTAGATCCTGGGGCAAACATGCTACGTGTCATGAAACGAGTTGATCTAGGACCGTATCAGTGATGTAAGCATGGATCAGGGCCCACGCCATGACCCTGTCCGAGTTCCATTGGGCCCAGTCACACGTGCACGAGCCAAGCTCTTCAAGGGTTCCCTCCAAGGCTTTGTTCGAATGGTCCGAGACTAACACGGAGTCCATAGGGATATTGAAAGCCTGGAAGGAGACAAGCAAATCATCTACTCCATGATCCAAGCCCATGGAGAGTCAAGCGGGCCTCCAATTGATTGGACAGAGCGTGGTCTTTAGGCCTTAATTTTGCTTAGGGTTGGATTAACTACACCCGGCCCATCTCCACACCAAGATGGCCGACTGCTCTTTTAGGGTTCTCTTAGGATTTTAGTAACCTCTAGCCTATAAAAGGGCTTGCATTGTAAGGGTTTTGGGCACAAGTAGGATCAATAAAGTTTGATTAATTTCGATTCTTCTGGTTAAGAGAGATTCGAGCCTTTTTACTTGCCTAGGCAAGGGTTGTGATCAATCTTGCGTCTCGTCGTAGATGGTTCTACCGACTTATCCATTAGAGTACTCATATCTGTGGTGTCGTCGTTCTACCGCCTGCAATCAAATCGTGTCTTTCGTTTGATTCTAGGTTTCGTAATCCAAGCGTTGGACCACCTCGCTAGATCCTGGGGCAAACATGCTATGTGTCACGAAACGAGTTGATCTAGGACCGTATCAGTGATGTAAGCATGGATCAGGGCCCACTCAATGATCCGGTCCGAGTTCTATTGGGCCTAGTCACACGTGCACGAGTCAAGCTCTTCAAGGAATCCCTCCAAGGCCTTGTTGGAATGGTCCAAGACCAACATGGAGTCCATTGGGATATTGAAGGCTTAGAAGGAGACAAGCAAATCATCTACACCATGATGCAAGCCCATGGAGAGTCAAGCGGGCCTCCAATTGATTGGGCAGAGTGTGGTCTTTAGGCCTTAATGTTGCTTAGGGTTAGATTAACTGTGTAGTAGAAGCATGGGCCGGCCCATCTCGACACTAAGATGGCCGACAGCTCTTTTAGAGTTTCCTTAGGGTTTTAGTTACCTCAAGCCTATAAAAGGGCTGGCTTTGTAAGGGTCACAAGTTGGAACAATAATGTTTGATTAATTTCGATTCTTAAAGTTAAGAGAGATCGAGCCTTTTTACTTGCCTTGGCATGGGTTGTGAGCAATCTTACGTCTCGTCTTACATTTTTCTACCGACCTATCCATTAGAGTAATCACCTCGGTGGAGTCGTCGTTCTACCGCCTATAATCAAATCGTGTCGTCCCGTTTGATTCTAGGTTCCGCAATCCAAGCGTTGGACCAACTCGCCAGATCCTTGGGCAAACGTGCTACGTGTCTCGAAACGAGTTGTTCGAGATGTATCCATTAGAGTAATCCCCTCTGTGGAGTCGTCGTTCTACCGCCTATAATTATATCGTGTCGTCGTTTGGTTCTAGGTTCCGCATTCCAAATAATCTTGTGTCTCGTCCACGATTGTTCTACCGACCTATCCATTAGAGTAGTCACCTCTGTGGAGTCATCGTTCTACCGTCTATAATCAAATCGTGTTGTCCGTTTGATTCTAGTTTCCGCAATCCGAGCGTTGGACCACCTCGCTAGATCCTTGCGCAAACATTCTACATGTCTCGAAAAGAGTTGATCGAGGACCGTATCGGTGATTTGTGCATGGATCAGGGCCCACGCCATGACCCTGTCCGAGTTCCATTGGGCCCAGTCACACGTGCACGAGCCAAGCTCTTCAAGGGTTCCCTCCAAGGCCTTGTTCGAATGGTCCGAGACTAACACGGAGTCCATAGGGATATTGAAAGCCTGGAAGGAGACAAGCAAATCATCTACTCCATGATCCAAGCCCATGGAGAGTCAAGCGGGCCTCCAATTGATTGGACAGAGCGTGGTCTTTAGGCTTTAATTTTGCTTAGGGTTAGATTAACTATACCCGGCCCATCTCGACACCAAGATGGCCGACTGCGCTTTTAGGGTTCCCTTAGGATTTTAGAAACCTCTAGCCTATAAAAGGGCTTGCATTGTAAGGGTTTTGGACACAAGTTGGATCAATAAAGTTTGATTAATTTCGATTCTTCTGGTTAAGAGAGATTCGAGCCTTTTTACTTGCCTTGGCAAGGGTTGTGAGCAATCTTGCGTCTCGTCGTAGATGGTTCTACCGACTTATCCATTAGAGTACTCATATCTGTGGTGTCGTCGTTCTACCGCCTGCAATCAAATCGTGTCTTTCGTTTGATTCTAGGTTTCGTAATCCAAGCGTTGGACCACCTCGCTAGATCCTGGGGCAAACATGCTACGTGTCACGAAACGAGTTGATCTAGGACCGTATCAGTGATGTAAGCATGGATCAGGGCCCACGCCATGACCCTGTCCGAGTTCCATTGGGCCCAGTCACACGTGCAGGAGCCAAGCTCTTCAAGGGTTCCCTCCAAGGCCTTGTTCGAATGGTCCAAGACTAACATGGAGTGCATAGGGATATTGAAAGCCTAGAAGGAGACAAGCAAATCATCTACTCCATGATCCAAGCCCATGGAGAGTCAAGCGGGCCTCCAATTGATTGGACAGAGCGTGGTCTTTAGGCCTTAATTTTGCTTAGGGTTAGATTAACTGTGTAGTAGAAGCATTGGCCGGCCCATCTCGACGCCAAGATGGCCGACTGCTCTTTTAGAGTTTCCTTAGGGTTTGAGTAACCTCTGGCCTATAAAAGGGCTGGATTTGTAAGGGTCACAAGTTGGAACATTAATGTTTGATTAATTTCAATTCTTAAAGTTAAGAGAGATCGAGCCTTTTTACTTGCCTTGGCGTGGGTTGTGAGCAATCTTACGTCTCGTCTTACATTTTTCTACCGACCTATCCATTAGAGTAATAACCTCGGTGGAGTCGTCGTTCTACCGCCTATAATCAAATCGTGTCGTCCCGTTTGATTCTAGGTTCCGCAATCCAAGCATTGGACCAACTCGCTAGATCCTTGGGCAAACGTGCTACATGTCTCGAAACGAGTTGTTCGAGATGTATCCATTAGAGTAATCCCCTCTGTGGAGTCGTCGTTCTACCGCCTATAATTATATCGTGTCGTCGTTTGGTTCTAGGTTCCGCATTCCAAATCATCTGGCGTCTCGTCCACGATTGTTCTACCCACCTATCCAATAGAGTAGTCACCTCTGTGGAGTCATCGTTCTACCGTCTATAATGAAATCGTGTTTTCCGTTTAATTTTAGGTTCCGCAATCGAAGCGTTGGACCACCTCGCTAGATCCTTGCGCAAACATTCTACATGTCTCGAAAAGAGTTGATCGAGGACCGTATCGGTGATTTGTGCATGGATCAGGGCCAACGCCATGACCCTGTCCGAGTTCCATTGGGCCCAGTCACACGTGCACGAGCCAAGCTCTTCAAGGGTTCCCTCCAAGGCTTTGTTCGAATGGTCCGAGACTAACACGGAGTCCATAGGGATATTGAAAGCCTGGAAGGAGACAAGCAAATCATCTACTCCATGATCCAAGCCCATGGAGAGTCAAGCGGGCCTCCAATTGATTGGACAGAGCGTGGTCTTTAGGCCTTAATTTTGCTTAGGGTTGGATTAACTACACCCGGCCCATCTCCACACCAAGATGGCCGACTGCTCTTTTAGAGTTCTCTTAGGATTTTAGTAACCTCTAGCCTATAAAAGGGCTTGCATTGTAAGGGTTTTGGACACAAGTAGGATCAATAAAGTTTGATTAATTTCGATTCTTCTGGTTAAGAGAGATTCGAGCCTTTTTACTTGCCTAGGCAAGGGTTGTGATCAATCTTGCGTCTCGTCGTAGATGGTTCTACCGACTTATCCATTAGAGTACTCATATCTGTGGTGTCGTCGTTCTACCGCCTACAATCAAATCGTGTCTTTCGTTTGATTCTAGGTTTCGTAATCCAAGCGTTGGACCACCTCGCTAGATCCTGGGGCAAACATGCTACGTGTCACGAAACGAGTTGATCTAGGACCGTATCAATGATGTAAGCATGGATCAGGGCCCACGCCATGACCCTGTCCGAGTTCCATTGGGCCCAGTCACACGTGCAGGAGCCAAGCTCTTCAAGGGTTCCCTCCAAGGCCTTGTTCGAATGGTCCAAGACTAACATGGAGTGCATAGGGATATTGAAAACCTAGAAGGAGACAAGCAAATCATCTACTCCATGATCCAAGCCCATGGAGAGTCAAGCGGGCCTCCAATTGATTGGACAGTGCGTGGTCTTTAGGCCTTAATTTTGCTTAGGGTTAGATTAACTGTGTAGTAGAAGCATTGGCCGGCCCATCTCGACACCAAGATGGCCGACTGCTCTTTTAGAGTTTCCTTAGGGTTTTAGTAACCTCTGGCCTATAAAAGGGCTGGATTTGTAAGGGTTTTGGACACAAGTTGGAACAATAAAGTTTGATTAATTTCGATTCTTAAAGTTAAGAGAGATCGAGCCTTTTTACTTGCCTTGGCATGGGTTGTGAGCAATCTTGCGTCTCGTCTTAGATTGTTCTACCGACCTATCCACTAGAGTAATCATCTCGGTGGACTCGACGTTCTACCGCCTATAATCAAATCGTGTCGTCCCGTTTGATTCTAGGTTCCGCAATCCAAGCGTTGGACCACCTCGCTAGATCCTTGGGCAAACGTGCTAAGTGTCTCGAAACGAGTTGTTCGAGATGTACCCATTAGAGTAATCCCCTCTGTGGAGTCATCGTTCTACCGCCTATAATTATATCGTGTCATCGTTTGATTCTAGGTTCCGCATTCCAAATCATCTTGCGAGACACGATTGTTCTACCGACCTATCCATTAGAGTAGTCACGTCTGTAGAGTTGTCGTTCTACCGTCTATAATCAAATCGTGTTGTCCGTTTGATTCTAGTTTCCGCAATCCGAGCGTTGGACCACCTCGCTAGATCCTTGCACAAACATTCTACATGTCTCGAAATGAGTTGATCGAGGATCGTATCGGTGATTTGTGCATGGATCAGGGCCCACGCCATGACCCTGTCCGAGTTCCATTGTGCCCAGTCACATGTGCACGAGCCAAGCTCTTCAAGGGTTCCCTCCAAGGCCTTGTTCGAATGGTCCGAGACTAACACGGAGTCCATAGGGATATTGAAAGCCTGGAAGGAGACAAGCAAATCATCTACTCCATGATCCAAGCCCATGGAGAGTCAAGCGGGCCTCCAATTGATTGGACAGAGCGTGGTCTTTAGGCCTTAATTTTGCTTAGGGTTGGATTAACTACACCCGGCCCGTCTCCACACCAAGATGGCCGACTGCTCTTTTAGGGTTCCCTTAGGATTTTAGTAACCTCTAGCCTATAAAAGGGTTTGCATTGTAAGGGTTTTGGACACAAGTTGGATCAATAAAGTTTGATTAATTTCGATTCTTCTGGTTAAGAGAGATTCGAGCCTTTTTACTTGCCTTGGCAAGGGTTGTGAACAATCTTGCGTCTCGTCGTAGATGGTTCTATCGACTTATCCATTAGAGTACTCATATCTGTGGTGTCGTCGTTCTACCGCCTACAATCAAATCTTGTCTTTCGTTTGATTCTAGGTTTCGAAATCCAAGCGTTGGACCACCTCGCTAGATCCTGGGGCAAACATGCTACGTGTCACGAAACGAGTTGATCTAGGACCGTATCAGTGATGTAAGCATGGATCAGGGCCCACGCCATGACCCTGTCCGAGTTCCATTGGGCCCAGTCACACGTGCAGGAGCCAAGCTCTTCAAGGGTTCCCTCCAAGGCCTTGTTCGAATGGTCCAAGACTAACATGGAGTGCATAGGGATATTGAAAGCCTAGAAGGAGACAAGCAAATCATCTACTCCATGATCCAAGCCCAGGGAGAGTCAAGCGGGCCTCCAATTGATTGGACAGAGCGTGGTCTTTAGGCCTTAATTTTGCTTAGGGTTAGATTAACTGTGTAGTAGAAGCATTGGCCGGCCCATCTCGACGCCAAGATGGCCGACTGCTCTTTTAGAGTTTCCTTAGGGTTTGAGTAACCTCTGGCCTATAAAAGGGCTGGATTTGTAAGGGTCACAAGTTGGAACATTAATGTTTGATTAATTTCAATTCTTAAAGTTAAGAGAGATCGAGCCTTTTTACTTGCCTTGGCATGGGTTGTGAGCAATCTTACGTCTCGTCTTACATTTTTCTACCGATCTATCCATTAGAGTAATAACCTCGGTGGAGTCGTCGTTCTACCGCCTATAATCAAATCGTGTCGTCCCGTTTGATTCTAGGTTCCGCAATCCAAGCATTGGACCAACTCGCTAGATCCTTGGGCAAACGTGCTACGTGTCTCGAAACGAGTTGTTCGAGATGTATCCATTAGAGTAATCCCCTCTGTGGAGTCGTCGTTCTACCGCCTATAATTATATCGTGTCGTCGTTTGGTTCTAGGTTCCGCATTCCAAATAATCTTGTGTCTCGTCCACGATTGTTCTACCGACCTATCCATTAGAGTAGTCACCTCTGTGGAGTCATCGTTCTACCGTCTATAATCAAATCGTATTGTCCGTTTGATTCTAGTTTCCGCAATCCGAGCGTTGCACCACCTCGCTAGATCCTTGCGCAAACATTCTACATGTCTCGAAAAGAGTTGATCGAGGACCGTATCGGTGATTTGTGCATGGATCAGGGCCCACGCCATGACCCTGTCCGAGTTCCATTGGGCCCAGTCACACGTGCACGAGCCAAGCTCTTCAAGGGTTCCCTCCAAGGCTTTGTTCGAATGGTCCGAGACTAACACGGAGTCCATAGGGATATTGAAAGCCTGGAAGGAGACAAGCAAATCATCTACTCCATGATCCAAGCCCATGGAGAGTCAAGCGGGCCTCCAATTGATTGGACAGAGCGTGGTCTTTAGGCCTTAATTTTGCTTAGGGTTGGATTAACTACACCCGGCCCATCTCCACACCAAGATGGCCGACTGCTCTTTTAGGGTTCTCTTAGGATTTTAGTAACCTCTAGCCTATAAAAGGGCTTGCATTGTAAGGGTTTTGGACACAAGTAGGATCAATAAAGTTTGATTAATTTCGATTCTTCTGGTTAAGAGAGATTCGAGCCTTTTTACTTGCCTAGGCAAGGGTTGTGATCAATCTTGCGTCTCGTCGTAGATGGTTCTACCGACTTATCCATTAGAGTACTCATATCTGTGGTGTCGTCGTTCTACCGCCTACAATCAAATCGTGTCTTTCGTTTGATTCTAGGTTTCGTAATCCAAGCGTTGGACCACCTCGCTAGATCCTGGGGCAAACATGCTACGTGTCACGAAACGAGTTGATCTAGGACCGTATCAGTGATGTAAGCATGTATCAGGGCCCACGCCATGACCCTGTCCGAGTTCCATTGGGCCCAGTCACACGTGCAGGAGCCAAGCTCTTCAAGGGTTCCCTCCAAGGCCTTGTTCGAATGGTCCATGACTAACATGGAGTGCATAGGGATATTGAAAGCCTAGAAGGAGACAAGCAAATCATCTACTCCATGATCCAAGCCCATGGAGAGTCAAGCGGGCCTCCAATTGATTAGACAGAGCGTGGTCTTTAGGCCTTAATTTTGCTTAGGGTTAGATTAACTGTGTAGTAGAAGCATGGGCCGGCCCATCTCGACACCAAGATGGCCGACTGCTCTTTTAGAGTTTCCTTAGGGTTTTAGTAACCTCTAGCCTATAAAAGGGCTGGCTTTGTAAGGGTTTTGGACACAAGTTGGAACAATAAAGTTTGATTAATTTCGATTCTTAAAGTTAAGAGAGATCGAGCCTTTTTACTTGCCTTGGCATGGGTTGTGAGCAATCTTGCGTCTCGTCTTAGATTGTTCTACCGACCTATCCACTAGAGTAATCACCTCGGTGGACTCGACGTTCTACCGCCTATAATCAAATCGTGTCGTCCCGTTTGATTCTAGGTTCCGCAATCCAAGCGTTGGACCACCTCACTAGATCCTTGGGCAAACGTGCTAAGTGTCTCGAAACGAGTTGTTCGAGATGTATCCATTTGAGTAATCCCCTCTGTGGAGTCATCGTTCTACCGCCTATAATTATATCGTGTCGTCGTTTGATTCTAGGTTCCGCATTCCAAATCATCTTGCGAGACACGATTGTTCTACCGACCTATCCATTAGAGTAGTCACGTCTGTAGAGTTGTCGTTCTACCGTCTATAATCAAATCGTGTTGTCCGTTTGATTCTAGTTTCCGCAATCCGAGCGTTGGACCACCTCGCTAGATCCTTGCACAAACATTCTACATGTCTCGAAATGAGTTGATCGAGGACCGTATCGGGGATTTGTGCATGGATCAGGGCCCACGCCATGACCCTGTCCGAGTTCCATTGTGCCCAGTCACATGTGCACGAGCCAAGCTCTTCAAGGGTTCCCTCCAAGGCCTTGTTCGAATGGTCCGAGACTAACACGGAGTCCATAGGGATATTGAAAGCCTGGAAGGAGACAAGCAAATCATCTACTCCATGATCCAAGCCCATGGAGAGTCAAGCGGGCCTCCAATTGATTGGACAGAGCGTGGTCTTTAGGCCTTAATTTTGCTTAGGGTTGGATTAACTACACCCGGCCCGTCTCCACACCAAGATGGCCGACTGCTCTTTTAGGGTTCCCTTAGGATTTTAGTAACCTCTAGCCTATAAAAGGGTTTGCATTGTAAGGGTTTTGGACACAAGTTGGATCAATAAAGTTTGATTAATTTCGATTCTTCTGGTTAAGAGAGATTCGAGCCTTTTTACTTGCCTTGGCAAGGGTTGTGAACAATCTTGCGTCTCGTCGTAGATGGTTCTATCGACTTATCCATTAGAGTACTCATATCTGTGGTGTCGTCGTTCTACCGCCTACAATCAAATCGTGTCTTTCGTTTGATTCTAGGTTTCGAAATCCAAGCGTTGGACCACCTCGCTAGATCCTGGGGCAAACATGCTACGTGTCACGAAACGAGTTGATCTAGGACCGTATCAGTGATGTAAGCATGGATCAGGGCCCACGCCATGACCCTGTCCGAGTTCCATTGGGCCCAGTCACACGTGCAGGAGCCAAGCTCTTCAAGGGTTCCCTCCAAGGCCTTGTTCGAATGGTCCAAGACTAACATGGAGTGCATAGGGATATTGAAAGCCTAGAAGGAGACAAGCAAATCATCTACTCCATGATCCAAGCCCATGGAGAGTCAAGCGGGCCTCCAATTGATTGGACAGAGCGTGGTCTTTAGGCCTTAATTTTGCTTAGGGTTAGATTAACTGTGTAGTAGAAGCATTGGCCGGCCCATCTTGACGCCAAGATGGCCGACTGCTCTTTTAGAGTTTCCTTAGGGTTTTAGTAACCTCTAGCCTATAAAAGGGCTGGCTTTGTAAGGGTTTTGGACACAAGTTGGAACAATAAAGTTTGATTAATTTCGATTCTTAAAGTTAAGAGAGATCGAGCCTTTTTACTTGCCTTGGCATGGGTTGTGAGCAATCTTGCGTCTCGTCTTAGATTGTTCTACCGACCTATCCACTAGAGTAATCACCTCGGTGGACTCGACGTTCTACCGCCTATAATCAAATCGTGTCGTCCCGTTTGATTCTAGGTTCCGCAATCCAAGCGTTGGACCACCTCACTAGATCCTTGGGCAAACGTGCTAAGTGTCTCGAAACGAGTTGGTCGAGATGTATCCATTTGAGTAATCCCCTCTGTGGAGTCATCGTTCTACCGCCTATAATTATATCGTGTCGTCGTTTGATTCTAGGTTCCGCATTCCAAATCATCTTGCGAGACACGATTGTTCTACCGACCTATCCATTAGAGTAGTCACGTCTGTAGAGTTGTCGTTCTACCGTCTATAATCAAATCGTGTTGTCCGTTTGATTCTAGTTTCCGCAATCCGAGCGTTGGACCACCTCGCTAGATCCTTGCACAAACATTCTACATGTCTCGAAATGAGTTGATCGAGGACCGTATCGGGGATTTGTGCATGGATCAGGGCCCACGCCATGACCCTGTCCGAGTTCCATTGTGCCCAGTCACATGTGCACGAGCCAAGCTCTTCAAGGGTTCCCTCCAAGGCCTTGTTCGAATGGTCCGAGACTAACACGGAGTCCATAGGGATATTGAAAGCCTGGAAGGAGACAAGCAAATCATCTACTCCATGATCCAAGCCCATGGAGAGTCAAGCGGGCCTCCAATTGATTGGACAGAGCGTGGTCTTTAGGCCTTAATTTTGCTTAGGGTTGGATTAACTGCACCCGGCCCGTCTCCACACCAAGATGGCCGACTGCTCTTTTAGGGTTCCCTTAGGATTTTAGTAACCTCTAGCCTATAAAAGGGTTTGCATTGTAAGGGTTTTGGACACAAGTTGGATCAATAAAGTTTGATTAATTTCGATTCTTCTGGTTAAGAGAGATTCGAGCCTTTTTACTTGCCTTGGCAAGGGTTGTGAACAATCTTGCGTCTCGTCGTAGATGGTTCTATCGACTTATCCATTAGAGTACTCATATCTGTGGTGTCGTCGTTCTACCGCCTACAATCAAATCGTGTCTTTCGTTTGATTCTAGGTTTCGAAATCCAAGCGTTGGACCACCTCGCTAGATCCTGGGGCAAACATGCTACGTGTCACGAAACGAGTTGATCTAGGACCGTATCAGTGATGTAAGCATGGATCAGGGCCCACGCCATGACCCTGTCCGAGTTCCATTGGGCCCAGTCACACGTGCAGGAGCCAAGCTCTTCAAGGGTTCCCTCCAAGGCCTTGTTCGAATGGTCCAAGACTAACATGGAGTGCATAGGGATATTGAAAGCCTAGAAGGAGACAAGCAAATCATCTACTCCATGATCCAAGCCCATGGAGAGTCAAGCGGGCCTCCAATTGATTGGACAGAGCGTGGTCTTTAGGCCTTAATTTTGCTTAGGGTTAGATTAACTGTGTAGTAGAAGCATTGGCCGGCCCATCTTGACGCCAAGATGGCCGACTGCTCTTTTAGAGTTTCCTTAGGGTTTTAGTAACCTCTAGCCTATAAAAGGGCTGGCTTTGTAAGGGTTTTGGACACAAGTTGGAACAATAAAGTTTGATTAATTTCGATTCTTAAAGTTAAGAGAGATCGAGCCTTTTTACTTGCCTTGGCATGGGTTGTGAGCAATCTTGCGTCTCGTCTTAGATTGTTCTACCGACCTATCCACTAGAGTAATCACCTCGGTGGACTCGACGTTCTACCGCCTATAATCAAATCGTGTCGTCCCGTTTGATTCTAGATTCCGCAATCCAAGCGTTGGACCACCTCACTAGATCCTTGGGCAAACGTGCTAAGTGTCTCGAAACGAGTTGTTCGAGATGTATCCATTTGAGTAATCCCCTCTGTGGAGTCATCGTTCTACCGCCTATAATTATATCGTGTCGTCGTTTGATTCTAGGTTCCGCATTCCAAATCATCTTGCGAGACACGATTGTTCTGCCGACCTATCCATTAGAGTAGTCACGTCTGTAGAGTTGTCGTTCTACCGTCTATAATCAAATCGTGTTGTCCGTTTGATTCTAGTTTCCGCAATCCGAGCGTTGGACCACCTCGCTAGATCCTTGCACAAACATTCTACATGTCTCGAAATGAGTTGATCGAGGACCGTATCGGGGATTTGTGCATGGATCAGGGCCCACGCCATGACCCTGTCCGAGTTCCATTGTGCCCAGTCACATGTGCACGAGCCAAGCTCTTCAAGGGTTCCCTCCAAGGCCTTGTTCGAATGGTCCGAGACTAACACGGAGTCCATAGGGATATTGAAAGCCTGGAAGGAGACAAGCAAATCATCTACTCCATGATCCAAGCCCATGGAGAGTCAAGCGGGCCTCCAATTGATTGGACAGAGCGTGGTCTTTAGGCCTTAATTTTGCTTAGGGTTGGATTAACTACACCCGGCCCGTCTCCACACCAAGATGGCCGACTGCTCTTTTAGGGTTCCCTTAGGATTTTAGTAACCTCTAGCCTATAAAAGGGTTTGCATTGTAAGGGTTTTGGACACAAGTTGGATCAATAAAGTTTGATTAATTTCGATTCTTCTGGTTAAGAGAGATTCGAGCCTTTTTACTTGCCTTGGCAAGGGTTGTGAACAATCTTGCGTCTCGTCGTAGATGGTTCTATCGACTTATCCATTAGAGTACTCATATCTGTGGTGTCGTCGTTCTACCGCCTACAATCAAATCGTGTCTTTCGTTTGATTCTAGGTTTCGAAATCCTAGCGTTGGACCACCTCGCTAGATCCTGGGGCAAACATGCTACGTGTCACGAAACGAGTTGATCTAGGACCGTATCAGTGATGTAAGCATGGATCAGGGCCCACGCCATGACCCTGTCCGAGTTCCATTGGGCCCAGTCACACGTGCAGGAGCCAAGCTCTTCAAGGGTTCCCTCCAAGGCCTTGTTCGAATGGTCCAAGACTAACATGGAGTGCATAGGGATATTGAAAGCCTAGAAGGAGACAAGCAAATCATCTACTCCATGATCCAAGCCCATGGAGAGTCAAGCGGGCCTCCAATTGATTGGACAGAGCGTGGTCTTTAGGCCTTAATTTTGCTTAGGGTTAGATTAACTGTGTAGTAGAAGCATTGGCCGGCCCATCTTGACGCCAAGATGGCCGACTGCTCTTTTAGAGTTTCCTTAGGGTTTGAGTAACCTCTGGCCTATAAAAGGGCTGGATTTGTAAGGGTCACAAGTTGGAACATTAATGTTTGATTAATTTCAATTCTTAAAGTTAAGAGAGATCGAGCCTTTTTACTTGCCTTGGCATGGGTTGTGAGCAATCTTACGTCTCGTCTTACATTTTTCTACCGACCTATCCATTAGAGTAATAACCTCGGTGGAGTCGTCGTTCTACCGTCTATAATCAAATCGTGTCGTCCCGTTTGATTCTAGGTTCCGCAATCCAAGCATTGGACCAACTCGCTAGATCCTTGGGCAAACGTGCTACGTGTCTCGAAACGAGTTGTTCGAGATGTATCCATTAGAGTAATCCCCTCTGTGGAGTCGTCGTTCTACCGCCTATAATTATATCGTGTCGTCGTTTGGTTCTAGGTTCCGCATTCCAAATAATCTTGTGTCTCGTCCACGATTGTTCTACCGACCTATCCATTAGAGTAGTCACCTCTGTGGAGTCATCGTTCTACCGTCTATAATCAAATCGTATTGTCCGTTTGATTCTAGTTTCCGCAATCCGAGCGTTGGACCACCTCGCTAGATCCTTGCGCAAACATTCTACATGTCTCGAAAAGAGTTGATCGAGGACCGTATCGGTGATTTGTGCATGGATCAGGGCCCACGCCATGACCCTGTCCGAGTTCCATTGGGCCCAGTCACACGTGCACGAGCCAAGCTCTTCAAGGGTTCCCTCCAAGGCTTTGTTCGAATGGTCCGAGACTAACACGGAGTCCATAGGGATATTGAAAGCCTGGAAGGAGACAAGCAAATCATCTACTCCATGATCCAAGCCCATGGAGAGTCAAGCGGGCCTCCAATTGATTGGACAGAGCGTGGTCTTTAGGCCTTAATTTTGCTTAGGGTTGGATTAACTACACCCGGCCCATCTCCACACCAAGATGGCCGACTGCTCTTTTAGGGTTCTCTTAGGATTTTAGTAACCTCTAGCCTATAAAAGGGCTTGCATTGTAAGGGTTTTGGACACAAGTAGGATCAATAAAGTTTGATTAATTTCGATTCTTCTGGTTAAGAGAGATTCGAGCCTTTTTACTTGCCTAGGCAAGGGTTGTGATCAATCTTGCGTCTCGTCGTAGATGGTTCTACCGACTTATCCATTAGAGTACTCATATCTGTGGTGTCGTCGTTCTACCGCCTACAATCAAATCGTGTCTTTCGTTTGATTCTAGGTTTCGTAATCCAAGCGTTGGACCACCTCGCTAGATCCTGGGGCAAACATGCTACGTGTCACGAAACGAGTTGATCTAGGACCGTATCAGTGATGTAAGCATGTATCAGGGCCCACGCCATGACCCTGTCCGAGTTCCATTGGGCCCAGTCACACGTGCAGGAGCCAAGCTCTTCAAGGGTTCCCTCCAAGGCCTTGTTCGAATGGTCCATGACTAACATGGAGTGCATAGGGATATTGAAAGCCTAGAAGGAGACAAGCAAATCATCTACTCCATGATCCAAGCCCATGGAGAGTCAAGCGGGCCTCCAATTGATTAGACAGAGCGTGGTCTTTAGGCCTTAATTTTGCTTAGGGTTAGATTAACTGTGTAGTAGAAGCATGGGCCGGCCCATCTCGACACCAAGATGGCCGACTGCTCTTTTAGAGTTTCCTTAGGGTTTTAGTAACCTCTAGCCTATAAAAGGGCTGGCTTTGTAAGGGTTTTGGACACAAGTTGGAACAATAAAGTTTGATTAATTTCGATTCTTAAAGTTAAGAGAGATCGAGCCTTTTTACTTGCCTTGGCATGGGTTGTGAGCAATCTTGCGTCTCGTCTTAGATTGTTCTACCGACCTATCCACTAGAGTAATCACCTCGGTGGACTCGACGTTCTACCGCCTATAATCAAATCGTGTCGTCCCGTTTGATTCTAGGTTCCGCAATCCAAGCGTTGGACCACCTCACTAGATCCTTGGGCAAACGTGCTAAGTGTCTCGAAACGAGTTGTTCGAGATGTATCCATTTGAGTAATCCCCTCTGTGGAGTCATCGTTCTACCGCCTATAATTATATCGTGTCGTCGTTTGATTCTAGGTTCCGCATTCCAAATCATCTTGCGAGACACGATTGTTCTACCGACCTATCCATTAGAGTAGTCACGTCTGTAGAGTTGTCGTTCTACCGTCTATAATCAAATCGTGTTGTCCGTTTGATTCTAGTTTCCGCAATCCGAGCGTTGGACCACCTCGCTAGATCCTTGCACAAACATTCTACATGTCTCGAAATGAGTTGATCGAGGACCGTATCGGGGATTTGTGCATGGATCAGGGCCCACGCCATGACCCTGTCCGAGTTCCATTGTGCCCAGTCACATGTGCACGAGCCAAGCTCTTCAAGGGTTCCCTCCAAGGCCTTGTTCGAATGGTCCGAGACTAACACGGAGTCCATAGGGATATTGAAAGCCTGGAAGGAGACAAGCAAATCATCTACTCCATGATCCAAGCCCATGGAGAGTCAAGCGGGCCTCCAATTGATTGGACAGAGCGTGGTCTTTAGGCCTTAATTTTGCTTAGGGTTGGATTAACTACACCCGGCCCGTCTCCACACCAAGATGGCCGACTGCTCTTTTAGGGTTCCCTTAGGATTTTAGTAACCTCTAGCCTATAAAAGGGTTTGCATTGTAAGGGTTTTGGACACAAGTTGGATCAATAAAGTTTGATTAATTTCGATTCTTCTGGTTAAGAGAGATTCGAGCCTTTTTACTTGCCTTGGCAAGGGTTGTGAACAATCTTGCGTCTCGTCGTAGATGGTTCTATCGACTTATCCATTAGAGTACTCATATCTGTGGTGTCGTCGTTCTACCGCCTACAATCAAATCGTGTCTTTCGTTTGATTCTAGGTTTCGAAATCCTAGCGTTGGACCACCTCGCTAGATCCTGGGGCAAACATGCTACGTGTCACGAAACGAGTTGATCTAGGACCGTATCAGTGATGTAAGCATGGATCAGGGCCCACGCCATGACCCTGTCCGAGTTCCATTGGGCCCAGTCACACGTGCAGGAGCCAAGCTCTTCAAGGGTTCCCTCCAAGGCCTTGTTCGAATGGTCCAAGACTAACATGGAGTGCATAGGGATATTGAAAGCCTAGAAGGAGACAAGCAAATCATCTACTCCATGATCCAAGCCCATGGAGAGTCAAGCGGGCCTCCAATTGATTGGACAGAGCGTGGTCTTTAGGCCTTAATTTTGCTTAGGGTTAGATTAACTGTGTAGTAGAAGCATTGGCCGGCCCATCTTGACGCCAAGATGGCCGACTGCTCTTTTAGAGTTTCCTTAGGGTTTGAGTAACCTCTGGCCTATAAAAGGGCTGGATTTGTAAGGGTCACAAGTTGGAACATTAATGTTTGATTAATTTCAATTCTTAAAGTTAAGAGAGATCGAGCCTTTTTACTTGCCTTGGCATGGGTTGTGAGCAATCTTACGTCTCGTCTTACATTTTTCTACCGACCTATCCATTAGAGTAATAACCTCGGTGGAGTCGTCGTTCTACCGCCTATAATCAAATCGTGTCGTCCCGTTTGATTCTAGGTTCCGCAATCCAAGCATTGGACCAACTCGCTAGATCCTTGGGCAAACGTGCTACGTGTCTCGAAACGAGTTGTTCGAGATGTATCCATTAGAGTAATCCCCTCTGTGGAGTCGTCGTTCTACCGCCTATAATTATATCGTGTCGTCGTTTGGTTCTAGGTTCCGCATTCCAAATAATCTTGTGTCTCGTCCACGATTGTTCTACCGACCTATCCATTAGAGTAGTCACCTCTGTGGAGTCATCGTTCTACCGTCTATAATCAAATCGTATTGTCCGTTTGATTCTAGTTTCCGCAATCCGAGCGTTGGACCACCTCGCTAGATCCTTGCGCAAACATTCTACATGTCTCGAAAAGAGTTGATCGAGGACCGTATCGGTGATTTGTGCATGGATCAGGGCCCACGCCATGACCCTGTCCGAGTTCCATTGGGCCCAGTCACACGTGCACGAGCCAAGCTCTTCAAGGGTTCCCTCCAAGGCTTTGTTCGAATGGTCCGAGACTAACACGGAGTCCATAGGGATATTGAAAGCCTGGAAGGAGACAAGCAAATCATCTACTCCATGATCCAAGCCCATGGAGAGTCAAGCGGGCCTCCAATTGATTGGACAGAGCGTGGTCTTTAGGCCTTAATTTTGCTTAGGGTTGGATTAACTACACCCGGCCCATCTCCACACCAAGATGGCCGACTGCTCTTTTAGGGTTCTCTTAGGATTTTAGTAACCTCTAGCCTATAAAAGGGCTTGCATTGTAAGGGTTTTGGACACAAGTAGGATCAATAAAGTTTGATTAATTTCGATTCTTCTGGTTAAGAGAGATTCGAGCCTTTTTAATTGCCTAGGCAAGGGTTGTGATCAATCTTGCGTCTCGTCGTAGATGGTTCTACCGACTTATCCATTAGAGTACTCATATCTGTGGTGTCGTCGTTCTACCGCCTACAATCAAATCGTGTCTTTCGTTTGATTCTAGGTTTCGTAATCCAAGCGTTGGACCACCTCGCTAGATCCTGGGGCAAACATGCTACGTGTCACGAAACGAGTTGATCTAGGACCGTATCAGTGATGTAAGCATGGATCAGGGCCCACGCCATGACCCTGTCCGAGTTCCATTGGGCCCAGTCACACGTGCAGGAGCCAAGCTCTTCAAGGGTTCCCTCCAAGGCCTTGTTCGAATGGTCCATGACTAACATGGAGTGCATAGGGATATTGAAAGCCTAGAAGGAGACAAGCAAATCATCTACTCCATGATCCAAGCCCATGGAGAGTCAAGCGGGCCTCCATTTGATTGGACAGAGCGTGGTCTTTAGGCCTTAATTTTGCTTAGGGTTAGATTAACTGTGTAGTAGAAGCATGGGCCGGCCCATCTCGACACCAAGATGGCCGACTGCTCTTTTAGAGTTTCCTTAGGGTTTTAGTAACCTCTAGCCTATAAAAGGGCTGGCTTTGTAAGGGTTTTGGACACAAGTTGGAACAATAAAGTTTGATTAATTTCGATTCTTAAAGTTAAGAGAGATCGAGCCTTTTTACTTGCCTTGGCATGGGTTGTGAGCAATCTTGCGTCTCGTCTTAGATTGTTCTACCGACCTATCCACTAGAGTAATCACCTCGGTGGACTCGACGTTCTACCGCCTATAATCAAATCGTGTCGTCCCGTTTGATTCTAGGTTCCGCAATCCAAGCGTTGGACCACCTCGCTAGATCCTTGGGCAAACGTGCTAAGTGTCTCGAAACGAGTTGTTCGAGATGTACCCATTAGAGTAATCCCCTCTGTGGAGTCATCGTTCTACCGCCTATAATTATATCGTGTCGTCGTTTGATTCTAGGTTCCGCATTCCAAATCATCTTGCGAGACACGATTGTTCTACCGACCTATCCATTAGAGTAGTCACCTCTGTGGAGTCATCGTTCTACCGTCTATAATCAAATCGTGTTGTCCGTTTGATTCTAGTTTCCGCAATCCGAGCGTTGGACCACCTCGCTAGATCCTTGCGCAAACATTCTACATGTCTCGAAAAGAGTTGATCGAGGACCGTATCGGTGATTTGTGCATGGATCAGGGCCCACGCCATGACCCTGTCCGAGTTCCATTGGGCCCAGTCACACGTGCACGAGCCAAGCTCTTCAAGGGTTCCCTCCAAGGCTTTGTTCGAATGGTCCGAGACTAACTGGGAGTCCATAGGGATATTGAAAGCCTGGAAGGAGACAAGCAAATCATCTACTCCATGATCCAAGCCCATGGAGAGTCAAGCGGGCCTCCAATTGATTGGACAGAGCGTGGTCTTTAGGCCTTAATTTTGCTTAGCGTTGGATTAACTACACCCGGCCCGTCTCCACACCAAGATGGCCGACTGCTCTTTTAGGGTTCCCTTAGGATTTTAGTAACCTCTAGCCTATAAAAGGGTTTGCATTGTAAGGGTTTTGGACACAAGTTGGATCAATAAAGTTTGATTAATTTCGATTCTTCTGGTTAAGAGAGATTCGAGCCTTTTTACTTGCCTTGGCAAGGGTTGTGAACAATCTTGCGTCTCGTCGTAGATGGTTCTATCGACTTATCCATTAGAGTACTCATATCTGTGGTGTCGTCGTTCTACCGCCTACAATCAAATCGTGTCTTTCGTTTGATTCTAGGTTTCGAAATCCAAGCGTTGGACCACCTCGCTAGATCCTGGGGCAAACATGCTACGTGTCACGAAACGAGTTGATCTAGGACCGTATCAGTGATGTAAGCATGGATCAGGGCCCACGCCATGACCCTGTCCGAGTTCCATTGGGCCCAGTCACACGTGCAGGAGCCAAGCTCTTCAAGGGTTCCCTCCAAGGCCTTGTTCGAATGGTCCGAGACTAACACGGAGTCCATAGGGATATTGAAAGCCTGGAAGGAGACAAGCAAATCATCTACTCCATGATCCAAGCCCATGGAGAGTCAAGCGGGCCTCCAATTGATTGGACAGAGCGTGGTCTTTAGGCCTTAATTTTGCTTAGGGTTAGATTAACTGTGTAGTAGAAGCATTGGCCGGCCCATCTCGACACCAAGATGGCCGACTGCTCTTTTAGAGTTTCTTTAGGGTTTTAGTAACCTCTGGCCTATAAAAGGGCTGGATTTGTAAGGGTTTTGGACACAAGTTGGAACAATAAAGTTTGATTAATTTCGATTCTTAAAGTTAAGAGAGATCGAGCCTTTTTACTTGCCTTGGCATGGGTTGTGAGCAATCTTGCGTCTCGTCTTAGATTGTTCTACCGACCTATCCACTAGAGTAATCACCTCGGTGGACTCGACGTTCTACCTCCTATAATCAAATCGTGTCGTCCCGTTTGATTCTAGGTTCCGCAATCCAAGCGTTGGACCACCTCGCTAAATCCTTGGGCAAACGTGCTAAGTGTCTCGAAACGAGTTGTTCGAGATGTACCCACTAGAGTAATCCCCTCTGTGGAGTCATCGTTCTACCGCCTATAATTATATCGTGTCGTCGTTTGATTCTAGGTTCCGCATTCCAAATCATCTTGCGAGACACGATTGTTCTACCGACCTATCCATTAGAGTAGTCACGTCTGTAGAGTTGTCGTTCTACCGTCTATAATCAAATCGTATTGTCCGTTTGATTCTAGTTTCCGCAATCCGAGCGTTGGACCACCTCGCTAGATCCTTGCACAAACATTCAACATGTCTCGAAATGAGTTGATCGAGGACCGTATCGGTGATTTGTGCATGGATCAGGGCCCACGCCATGACCCTGTCCGAGTTCCATTGTGCCCAGTGACATGTGCACGAGCCAAGCTCTTCAAGGGTTCCCTCCAAAGCCTTGTTCGAATGGTCCGAGACTAACGCGGAGTCCATAGGGATATTGAAAGCCTGGAAGGAGACAAGCAAATCATCTACTCCATGATCCAAGCCCATGGAGAGTCAAGCGGGCCTCCAATTGATTGGACAGAGCGTGGTCTTTAGGCCTTAATTTTGCTTAGGGTTGGATTAACTACACCCGGCCCGTCTCCACACCAAGATGGCCAACTACACTTTTAGGGTTCCCTTAGGATTTTAGTAACCTCTAGCCTAAAAAAGGGTTTGCATTGTAAGGGTTTTGGACACAAGTTGGATCAATAAAGTTTGATTAATTTCGATTCTTCTGGTTAAGAGAGATTCGAGCCTTTTTACTTGCCTTGGCAAGGGTTGTGAACAATCTTGCGTCTCGTCGTAGATGGTTCTATCGACTTATCCATTAGAGTACTCATATCTGTGGTGTCGTCGTTCTACCGCCTGCAATCAAATCGTGTCTTTCGTTTGATTCTAGGTTTCGAAATCCAAGCGTTGGACCACCTCGCTAGATCATGGGGCAAACATGCTACGTGTCACGAAACGAGTTGATCTAGGACCGTATCAGTGATGTAAGCATGGATCAGGGCCCACGCCATGACCCTGTCCGAGTTCCATTGGGCCCAGCTCTCTTCAAGGGTTCCCTCCAAGGCCTTGTTCGAATGGTCCAAGACTAACATGGAGTCCATAGGGATATTGAAAGCCTAGAAGGAGAAAAGCAAATCATCTACTCCATGATCCAAGCCCATGGAGAGTCAAGCGGGCCTCCAATTGATTGGACAGAGCGTGGTCTTTAGGCCTTAATTTTGCTTAGGGTTGGATTAACTACACCCGGCCCATCTCCACACCAAGATGGCCGACTGCTCTTTTAGGGTTCCCTTAGGATTTTAGTAACCTCTAGCCTATAAAAGGGCTTGCATTGTAAGGGTTTTGGACACAAGTAGGATCAATAAAGTTTGATTAATTTCGATTCTTCTGGTTAAGAGAGATTCGAGCCTTTTTACTTGCCTAGGCAAGGGTTGTGATCAATCTTGCGTCTCGTCGTAGATGGTTCTACCGACTTATCCATTAGAGTACTCATATCTGTGGTGTCGTCGTTCTACCGCCTGCAATCAAATCGTGTCTTTCGTTTGATTCTAGGTTTCGTAATCCAAGCGTTGGACCACCTCGCTAGATCCTGGGGCAAACATGCTACGTGTCACGAAACGAGTTGATCTAGGACCGTATCAGTGATGTAAGCATGGATCAGGGCCCACGCCATGACCCTGTCCGAGTTCCATTGGGCCCAGTCACACGTGCAGGAGCCAAGCTCTTCAAGGGTTCCCTCCAAGGCCTTGTTCGAATCGTCCAAGACTAACATGGAGTGCATAGGGGTATTGAAAGCCTAGAAGGAGACAAGCAAATCATCTACTCCATGATCCAAGCCCATGGAGAGTCAAGCGGGCCTCCAATTGATTGGACAGAGCGTGGTCTTTAGGCCTTAATTTTGCTTAGGGTTAGATTAACTGTGTAGTAGAAGCATTGGCCGGCCCATCTCGACGCCAAGATGGCCGACTGCTCTTTTAGAGTTTCCTTAGGGTTTGAGTAACCTCTGGCCTATAAAAGGGCTGGATTTGTAAGGGTTTTGGACACAAGTTGGAACAATAAAGTTTGATTAATTTCGATTCTTAAAGTTAAGAGAGATCGAGCCTTTTTACTTGCCTTGGCATGGGTTGTGAGCAATCTTGCGTCTCGTCTTAGATTGTTCTACTGACCTATCCACTAGAGTAATCACCTCGGTGGACTCGACGTTCTACCGCCTATAATCAAATCGTGTCGTCCCGTTTGATTCTAGGTTCCGCAATCCAAGCGTTGGACCACCTCGCTAGATCCTTGGGCAAACGTGCTAAGTGTCTCGAAACGAGTTGTTCGAGATGTATCCATTAGAGTAATCCCCTCTGTGGAGTCATCGTTCTACCGCCTATAATTATATCGTGTCGTCGTTTGGTTCTAGGTTCCGCATTCCAAATCATCTTGCGTCTCATCCACGATTGTTCTACCGACCTATCCATTAGAGTAGTCACCTCTGTAGAGTCATCGTTCTACCGTCTATAATCAAATCGTGTTGTCCGTTTGATTCTAGTTTCCGCAATCCGAGCGTTGGACCACCTCGCTAGATCCTTACACAAACATTCTACATGTCTCGAAATGAGTTGATCGAGGACCGTATCGGTGATTTGTGCATGGATCAGGGCCCAAGCCATGACCCTGTCCGAGTTCCATTGTGCCCAGTCACAGGTGCACGAGCCAAGCTCTTCAAGGGTTCCCTCCAAGGCCTTGTTCGAATGGTCCGAGACTAACACGGAGTCCATAGGGATATTGAAAGCCTGGAAGGAGACAAGCAAATCATCTACTCCATGATCCAAGCCCATGGAGAGTCAAGCGGGCCTCCAATTGATTGGACAGAGCGTGGTCTTTAGGCCTTAATTTTGCTTAGGGTTAGATTAACTGTGTAGTAGAAGCATTGGCCGGCCCATCTCGACACCAAGATGGCCGACTGCTCTTTTATAGTTTCTTTAGGGTTTTAGTAACCTCTGGCCTATAAAAGGGCTGGATTTGTAAGGGTTTTGGACACAAGTTGGAACAATAAAGTTTGATTAATTTCGATTCTTAAAGTTAAGAGAGATCGAGCCTTTTTACTTGCCTTGGCATGGGTTGTGAGCAATCTTGCGTCTCGTCTTAGATTGTTCTACCGACCTATCCACTAGAGTAATCACCTCGGTGGACTCGACGTTCTACCGCCTATAATCAAATTGTGTCGTCCCGTTTGATTCTAGGTTCCGCAATCCAAGCGTTGGACCACCTCGCTAGATCCTTGGGCAAACGTGCTAAGTGTCTCGAAACGAGTTGTTCGAGATGTATCCATTACAGTAATCCCCTCTGTGGAGTAGTCGTTCTACCGCCTATAATTATATCGTGTCGTCGTTTGGTTCTAGGTTCCGCATTCCAAATCATCTTGCGTCTCGTCCACGATTGTTCTACCGACCTATCCATTAGAGTAGTCACCTCTGTAGAGTCATCGTTCTACCGTCTATAATCAAATCGTGTTGTCCGTTTGATTCTAGTTTCCGCAATCCGAGCGTTGGACCACCTCGCTAGATCATTGCGCAAACATTCTACATGTCTCGAAATGAGTTGATCGAGGACCGTATCGGTGATTTGTGCATGGATCAGGGCCCACGCCATGACCCTGTCCGAGTTCCGTTGGGCCCAGTCACACGTGCACGAGCCAAGCTCTTCAAGGGTTTCCTCCAAGGCCTTGTTCGAATGGTCCGAGACTAACATGGAGTCCATCGGGATATTGAAAGCCTGGAAGGAGACAAGCAAATCATCTACTCCATGATCCAAGCCCATGGAGAGTCAAGCGGGCCTCCAATTGATTGGACAGAGCGTGGTCTTTAGGCCTTAATTTTGCTTAGGGTTGGATTAACTACACCCGGCCCGTCTCCACACCAAGATGGCCGACTGCTCTTTTAGGGTTCCCTTAGGATTTTAGTAACCTCTAGCCTATAAAAGGGTTTGCATTGTAAGGGTTTTGGACACAAGTTGGATCAATAAAGTTTGATTAATTTCGATTCTTCTGGTTAAGAGAGATTCGAGCCTTTTTACTTGCCTTGGCAAGGGTTGTGAACAATCTTGCGTCTCGTCGTAGATGGTTCTATCGACTTATCCATTAGAGTACTCATATCTGTGGTGTCGTCGTTCTACCGCCTACAATCAAATCGTGTCTTTCGTTTGATTCTAGTTTTCGAAATCCAAGCGTTGGACCACCTCGCTAGATCTTGGGGCAAACATGCTACGTGTCACGAAACGAGTTGATCTAGGACCGTATCAGTGATGTAAGCATGGATCAGGGCCCACGCCATGACCCTGTCCGAGTTCCATTGGGCCCAGTCACACGTGCACGAGCCAAGCTCTTCAAGGGTTCCCTCCATGGCCTTGTTCGAATGGTCCAAGACTAACATGGAGTCCATAGGGATATCGAAAGCCTAGAAGGAGACAAGCAAATCATCTACTCCATCATCCAAGCCCTTGGAGAGTCAAGCGGGCCTCCAATTGAATGGACAGAGCGTGGTCTTTAGGCCTTAATTTTGCTTAGGGTTAGATTAACTACACCCGGCCCATCTCGACACCAAGATGGCCGACTGCTCTTTTAGGGTTCCCTTAGAATTTTAGTAACCTCTAGCCTATAAAAGGGATTGCATTGTAAGGGTTTTGGACACAAGTTAGATCAATAAAGTTTGATTAATTTCGATTCTTCTTGTTAAGAGAGATTCGAGCCTTTTTACTTGCCTTGGCAAGGGTTGTGAGCAATCTTGCGTCTCGTCGTAGATGGTTCTACCGACTTATCCATTAGAGTACTCATATATGTGGTGTCGTCGTTCTACCGCCTACAATCAAATCGTGTCTTTCGTTTGATTCTAGGTTTCGTAATCCAAGCGTTGGACCACCTCGCTAGATCCTGGGGCAAACATGCTACGTGTCACGAAACGAGTTGATCTAGGACCGTATCAGTGATGTAAGCATGGATCAGGGCCCACGCCATGACCCTGTCCGAGTTCAATTGGGCCCAGTCACACGTGCACGAGCCAAGCTCTTCAAGGGTTCCCTCCAAGGCCTTGTTCGAATGGTCCAAGACTAACATGGAGTCCATAGGGATATTGAAAGCCTAGAAGGAGACAAGCAAATCATCTACTCCCTGATCCAAGCCCATGGAGAGTCAAGCGGGCCTCCAATTGATTGGACAGAGCGTGGTCTTTAGGCCATAATTTTGCTTAGGGTTAGATTAACAGTGTAGTAGAAGCATGGGCCGGCACATCTCGACACCAAGATGGCCGACTGCTCTTTTAGAGTTTCCTTAGGGTTTTAGTTACCTCAAGCCTATAAAAAGGCTGGCTTTGTAAGGGTTTTGGACACAAGTTGGAACAATAATGTTTGATTAATTTCGATTCTTAAAGTTAAGAGAGATCGAGCCTTTTTACTTGCCTTGGCATGGGTTGTGAGCAATCTTACGTCTCGTCTTACATTTTTCTACCGACCTATCCATTAGAGTAATCACCTCGGTGGAGTCGTCGTTCTACCGCCTATAATCAAATCGTGTCGTCCCGTTTGATTCTAGGTTCCGCAATCCAAGCGTTGGACCACCTGGCTAGATCCTTGGGCAAACGTGCTACGTGTCTCGAAACGAGTTGTTCGAGATGTATCCATTAGAGTAATCCCCTCTGTGGAGTCGTCGTTCTACCGCCTATAATTATATCGTGTCGTCGTTTGGTTCTAGGTTCCGCATTCCAAATAATCTTGTGTCTCGTCCACGATTGTTCTACCGACCTATCCATTAGAGTAGTCACCTCTGTGGAGTCATCGTTCTACCGTCTATAATCAAATCGTGTTGTCCGTTTGATTCTAGGTTCCGCAATCCGAGCGTTGGACCACCTCGCTAGATCCTTGCGCAAACAAGCTACATGTATCGAAAAGAGTTGATCGAGGACCGTCTCAGTGATTTGTGCATGGATCAGGGCCCACGCCATGACCCTGTCCGAGTTCCATTGGGCCCAGTCACACGTGCACGAGCCAAACTCTTCAAGGGTTCCCTCCAAGGCCTTGTTCGAATGGTCCAAGACAAACATGGAGTCCATAGGGATATTGAAAGCCTAGAAGGAGACAAGCAAATCATCTACTCCATCATCCAAGCCCATGGAGTGTCAAGCGGGCCTCCAATTGATTGGACAGAGCGTGGTCTTTAGGCCTTAATTTAGCTTAGGGTTAGATTAACTACACCCGACCCATCTCGACACCAAGATGGCCGACTGCTCTTTTAGGGTTTCCTTAGGATTTTAGTAACCTCTAACCTATAAAAAGGCTTGCATTGTAAGGGTTTTGGACACAAGTAGGATCAATAAAGTTTGATTAATTTCGACTCTTCTGGTTAAGAGAGATTCGAGCCTTTTTACTTGCCTTGGCAAGGTTTGTGAACAATCTTGCGTCTCGTCGTAGATGGTTCTACCGACTTATCCATTAGAGTACTCATATCTGTGGCGTCATCGTTCTACCGCCTACAATCAAATCGTGTCTTTCGTTTGATTCTAGGTTTCGAAATCCAAGCGTTGGACCACCTCGCTAGATCCTGGGGCAAACATGCTACGTGTCACGAAACGAGTTGATCTAGGACCGTATCAGTGATGTAAGCATGGATCAGGGCCCACGCCATGACCCTGTCCGAGTTCGATTGGACCCAGTCACACGTGCACGAGCCAAGCTCTTCAAGGGTTCCCTCCAAGGCCTTGTTCGAATGGTCCAAGACCGACATGGAGTCCATAGGGATATTGAAAGCCTAGAAGGAGACAAGCAAATCATCTACTCCATGATCCAAGCCTATGGAGAGTCAAGCGGGCCTCCAATTGATTGGACAGAGCGTGGTTTTTAGGCCTTAATTTTGCTTAGGGTTAGATTAACTACACCCGGCCCATCTCGATACCAAGATGGCCGACTGCTCTTTTAGGGTTCCCTTAGGATTTTAGAAACCTCTAGCCTATAAAAGGGCTTGCATTGTAAGGGTTTTGGACACAAGTTGGATCAATAAAGTTTGATTAATTTCGATTCTTCTGGTTAAGAGAGATTCGAGCCTTTTTACTTGCCTTGGCAAGGGTTGTGAACAATCTTGCGTCTCGTCATAGATGGTTCTACCGACTTATCCATTAGAGTACTCATATCTGTGGTGTCGTCGTTCTACCGCCTACAATCAAATCGTGTCTTTCGTTTGATTCTAGGTTTCGAAATCCAAGCGTTGGACGACCTCGCTAGATCCTGGGGCAAACATGCTACGTGTCACGAAACGAGTTGATCTAGGACCGTATCAGTGATGTAAGCATGGATCAGGGCCCACGCCATGACCCTGTCCGAGTTCCATTGGGCCCAGTCACACGTGCACGAGCCAAGCTCTTCAAGGGTTCCCTCCAAGGCCTTGTTCGAATGGTCCGAGACTAACATGGAGTCCATAGGGATATTGAAAGCCTGGAAGGAGACAAGCAAATCATCTACTCCATGATCCAAGCCCATGGAGAGTCAAGCGGGCCTCCAATTGATTGGACAGAGCGTGGTCTTTAGGCCATAATTTTGCTTAGGGTTGGATTAACTACACCCGGCCCGTCTCCACACCAAGATGGCCGACTGCTCTTTTAGGGTTCCCTTAGAATTTTAGTAACCTCTAGCCTATAAAAGGGCTTGCATTGTAAGGGTTTTGGACACAAGTTGGATCAATAAAGTTTGATTAATTTCGATTCTTCTTGTTAAGAGAGATTCGAGCCTTTTTACTTGCCTTGGCAAGGGTTGTGAGCAATCTTGCGTCTCGTCGTAGATGGTTCTACCGACTTATCCATTAGAGTACTCATATATGTGGTGTCGTCGTTCTACCGCCTACAATCAAATCGTGTCTTTCGTTTGATTCTAGGTTTCGTAATCCAAGCGTTTGACCACCTCGCTAGATCCTGGGGCAAACATGCTACGTGTCACGAAACGAGTTGATCTAGGACCGTATCAGTGATGTAAGCACGGATCAGGGCCCACGCCATGACCCTGTCCGAGTTCAATTTGGCCCAGTCACACGTGCACGAGCCAAGCTCTTCAAGGGTTCCCTCCAAGGCCTTGTTCGAATGGTCCAAGACTAACATGGAGTCCATAGGGATATTGAAAGCCTAGAAGGAGACAAGCAAATCATCTACTCCATGATCCAAGCCCATGGAGAGTCAAGCGGGCCTCCAATTGATTGGACAGAGCGTGGTCTTTAGGCCTTAATTTTGCTTAGGGTTAGATTAACAGTGTAGTAGAAGCATGGGCCGGCACATCTCGACACCAAGATGGCCGACTGCTTTTTTAGAGTTTCCTTAGGGTTTTAGTTACCTCAAGCCTATCAAAAGGCTGGCTTTGTAAGGGTTTTGGACACAAGTTGGAACAATAATGTTTGATTAATTTCGATTCTTAAAGTTAAGAGAGATCGAGCCTTTTTACTTGCCTTGGCATGGGTTGTGAGCAATCTTACGTCTCGTCTTACATTTTTCTACCGACCTATCCATTAGAGTAATCACCTCGGTGGAGTCGTCGTTCTACCGCCTATAATCAAATCGTGTCGTCCCGTTTGATTCTAGGTTCCGCAATCCAAGCGTTGGACCACCTGGCTAGATCCTTGGACAAACGTGCTACGTGTCTCGAAACGAGTTGTTCGAGATGTATCCATTAGAGTAATCCCCTCTGTGGAGTCGTCGTTCTACCGCCTATAATTATATCGTGTCGTCGTTTGGTTCTAGGTTCCGCATTCCAAATAATCTTGTGTCTCGTCCACGATTGTTCTACCGACCTATCCATTAGAGTAGTCACCTCTGTGGAGTCATCGTTCTACCGTCTATAATCAAATCGTGTTGTCCGTTTGATTCTAGGTTCCGCAATCCGAGCGTTGGACCACCTCGCTAGATCCTTGCGCAAACAAGCTACATGTCTCGAAAAGAGTTGATCGAGGACCGTCTCAGTGATTTGTGCATGGATCCGGGCCCACGCCATGACCCTGTCGGAGTTCCATTGGGCCCAGTCACACGTGCACGAGCCAAACTCTTCAAGTGTTCCCTCCAAGGCCTTGTTCGAATGGTCCAAGACTAACATGGAGTGCATAGGGATATTGAAAGCCTAGAAGGAGACAAGCAAATCATCTACTCCATGATCCAAGCCCATGGAGAGTCAAGCGGGCCTCTAATTGATTGGACAGAGCGTGGTCTTTAGGCCTTAATTTTGCGTAGGGTTAGATTAACTGTGTAGTAGAAGCATTGGCCGGCCCATCTCGACGCCAAGATGGCCGACTGCTCTTTTAGAGTTTCCTTAGGGTTTGAGTAACCTCTGGCCTATAAAAGGGCTGGATTTGTAAGGGTTTTGGACACAAATTGGAACAATAAAGTTTGATTAATTTCGATTCTTAAAGTTAAGAGAGATCGAGCCTTTTTACTTGCCTTGGCATGGGTTGTGAGCAATCTTGCGTCTCGTCTTAGATTGTTCTACTGACCTATCCACTAGAGTAATCACCTCGGTGGACTCGACGTTCTACCGCCTATAATCAAATCGTGTCGTCCCGTTTGATTCTAGGTTCCGCAATCCAAGCGTTGGACCACCTCGCTAGATCCTTGGGCAAACGTGCTAAGTGTCTCGAAACGAGTTGTTCGAGATGTATCCATTAGAGTAATCCCCTCTGTGGAGTCATCGTTCTACCGCCTATAATTATATCGTGTCGTCGTTTGGTTCTAGGTTCCGCATTCCAAATCATCTTGCGTCTCATCCACGATTGTTCTACCGACCTATCCATTAGAGTAGCCACCTCTGTAGAGTCATCGTTCTACCGTCTATAATCAAATCGTGTTGTCCGTTTGATTCTAGTTTCCGCAATCCGAGCGTTGGACCACCTCGCTAGATCCTTGCACAAACATTCTACATGTCTCGAAATGAGTTGATCGAGGACCGTATCGGTGATTTGTGCATGGATCAGGGCCCAAGCCATGACCCTGTCCGAGTTCCATTGTGCCCAGTCACATGTGCACGAGCCAAGCTCTTCAAGGGTTCCCTCCAAGGCCTTGTTCGAATGGTCCGAGACTAACACGGAGTCCATAGGGATATTGAAAGCCTGGAAGGAGACAAGCAAATCATCTACTCCATGATCCAAACCCATGGAGAGTCAAGCGGGCCTCCAATTGATTGGACAGAGCGTGGTCTTTTGGCCTTAATTTTGCTTAGGGTTAGATTAACTGTGTAGTAGAAGCATTGGCCGGCCCATCTCGACACCAAGATGGCCGACTGCTCTTTTAGAGTTTCTTTAGGGTTTTAGTAACCTCTGGCCTATAAAAGGGCTGGATTTGTAAGGGTTTTGGACACAAGTTGGAACAATAAAGTTTGATTAATTTCGATTCTTAAAGTTAAGAGAGATCGAGCCTTTTTACTTGCCTTGGCATGGGTTGTGAGCAATCTTGCGTCTCGTCTTAGATTGTTCTACCGACCTATCCACTAGAGTAATCACCTAGGTGGACTCGACATTCTACCGCCTATAATCAAATTGTGTCGTCCCGTTTGATTCTAGGTTCCGCAATCCAAGCGTTGGACCACCTCGCTAGATCCTTGGGCAAACGTGCTAAGTGTCTCGAAACGAGTTGTTCGAGATGTATCCATTACAGTAATCCCCTCTGTGGAGTAGTCGTTCTACCGCCTATAATTATATCGTGTCGTCGTTTGGTTCTAGGCTCCGCATTCCAAATCATCTTGCGTCTCGTCCACGATTGTTCTACCGACCTATCCATTAGAGTAGTCACCTCTGTAGAGTCATCGTTCTACCGTCTATAATCAAATCGTGTTGTCCGTTTGATTCTAGTTTCCGCAATCCGAGCGTTGGACCACCTCGCTAGATCCTTGCGCAAACATTCTACATGTCTCGAAATGAGTTGATCGAGGACCGTATCGGTGATTTGTGCATGGATCAGGGCCCACGCCATGACCCTGTCTGAGTTCCGTTGGGCCCAGTCACACGTGCACGAGCCAAGCTCTTCAAGGTTTCCTCCAAGGCCTTGTTCGAATGGTCCGAGACTAACATGGAGTCCATAGGGATATTGAAAGCCTGGAAGGAGACAAGCAAATCATCTACTCCATGATCCAAGCCCATGGAGAGTCAAGCAGGCCTCCAATTGATTGGACAGAGCGTGGTCTTTAGGCCTTAATTTTGCTTAGGGTTTGATTAACTACACCCGGCCCGTCTCCACACCAAGATGGCCGACTGCTCTTTTAGGGTTCCCTTAGGATTTTAGTAACCTCTAGCCTATAAAAGGGTTTGCATTGTAAGGGTTTTGGACACAAGTTGGATCAATAAAGTTTGATTAATTTCGATTCTTCTGGTTAAGAGAGATTCGAGCCTTTTTACTTGCCTTGGCAAGGGTTGTGAACAATCTTGCGTCTCGTCGTAGATGGTTCTATCGACTTATCCATTAGAGTACTCATATCTGTGGTGTCGTCGTTCTACCGCCTACAATCAAATCGTGTCTTCCGTTTGATTCTAGGTTTCGAAATCCAAGCGTTGGACCACCTCGCTAGATCTTGGGGCAAACATGCTACGTGTCACGAAACGAGTTGATCTAGGACCGTATCAGTGATGTAAGCGTGGATCAGGGCCCACGCCATGACCCTGTCCGAGTTCCATTGGGCCCAGTCACACGTGCACGAGCCAAGCTCTTCAAGGGTTCCCTCCATGGCCTTGTTCGAATGGTCCAAGACTAACATGGAGTCCATAGGGATATCGAAAGCCTGGAAGGAGACAAGCAAATCATCTACTCCATGATCCAAGCCCATGGAGAGTCAAGCAGGCCTCCAATTGATTGGACAGAGCGTGGTCTTTAGGCCTTAATTTTGCTTAGGGTTGGATTAACTACACCCGGCCCGTCTCCACACCAAGATGGCCGACTGCTCTTTTAGGGTTCCCTTAGGATTTTAGTAACCTCTAGCCTATAAAAGGGTTTGCATTGTAAGGGTTTTGGACACAAGTTGGATCAATAAAGTTTGATTAATTTCGATTCTTCTGGTTAAGAGAGATTCGAGCCTTTTTACTTGCCTTGGCAAGGGTTGTGAACAATCTTGCGTCTCGTCGTAGATGGTTCTATCGACTTATCCATTAGAGTACTCATATCTGTGGTGTCGTCGTTCTACCGCCTACAATCAAATCGTGTCTTCCGTTTGATTCTAGGTTTCGAAATCCAAGCGTTGGACCACCTCGCTAGATCTTGGGGCAAACATGCTACGTGTCACGAAACGAGTTGATCTAGGACCGTATCAGTGATGTAAGCGTGGATCAGGGCCCACGCCATGACCCTGTCCGAGTTCCATTGGGCCCAGTCACACGTGCACGAGCCAAGCTCTTCAAGGGTTCCCTCCATGGCCTTGTTCGAATGGTCCAAGACTAACATGGAGTCCATAGGGATATCGAAAGCCTAGAAGGAGACAAGCAAATCATCTACTCCATCATCCAAGCCCTTGGAGAGTCAAGCGGGCCTCCAATTGAATGGACAGAGCGTGGTCTTTAGGCCTTAATTTTGCTTAGGGTTAGATTAACTACACCCGGCCCATCTCGACACCAAGATGGCCGACTGCTCTTTTAGGGTTCCCTTAGAATTTTAGTAACCTCTAGCCTATAAAAGGGCTTGCATTGTAAGGGTTTTGGACACAAGTTAGATCAATAAAGTTTGATTAATTTCGATTCTTCTTGTTAAGAGAGATTCGAGCCTTTTTACTTGCCTTGGCAAGGGTTGTGAGCAATCTTGCGTCTCGTCGTAGATGGTTCTACCGACTTGTCCATTAGAGTACTCATATCTGTGGTGTCGTCGTTCTACCGCCTACAATCAAATCGTGTCTTTCGTTTGATTCTAGGTTTCGTAATCCAAGCGTTGGACCACCTCGCTAGATCCGGGGGCAAACATGCTACGTGTCACGAAACGAGTTGATCTAGGACCGTATCAGTGATGTAAGCATGGATCAGGGCCCACTCAATGATCCGGTCCGAGTTCCATTGGGTCTAGTCACACGTGCACGAGCCAAGCTCTTCAAGGAATCCCTCCAAGGCCTTGTTCGAATGGTCCAAGACCAACATGGAGTCCATTGGGATATTGAAGGCTTAGAAGGAGACAAGCAAATCATCTACACCAAGATGCAAGCCCATGGAGAGTCAAGCGGGCCTCCAATTGATTGGGCAGAGTGTGGTCTTCAGGCCTTAATGTTGCTTAGGGTTAGATTAACAGTGTAGTAGAAGCATGGGCCGGCCCATCTCGACACCAAGATGGCCGACTGCTCTTTTAGAGTTTCCTTAGGGTTTTAGTTACCTCAAGCCTATAAAAGGGCTGGCTTTGTAAGGGTTTTGGACACAAGTTGGAACAATAATGTTTGATTAATTTCGATTCTTAAAGTTAAGAGAGATCGAGCCTTTTTACTTGCCTTGGCATGGGTTGTGAGCAATCTTACGTCTCGTCTTACATTTTTCTACCGACCTATCCATTAGAGTAATCACCTCGGTGGAGTCGTCGTTCTACCGCCTATAATCAAATCGTGTCGTCCGTTTGATTCTAGGTTCCGCAATCCAAGCGTTGGACCACCTGGCTAGATCCTTGGGCAAACGTGCTACGTGTCTCGAAACGAGTTGTTCGAGATGTATCCATTAGAGTAATCCCCTCTGTGGAGTCGTCGTTCTACCGCCTTTAATTATATCGTGTCGTCGTTTGGTTCTAGGTTCCGCATTCCAAATAATCTTGCGTCTCGTCCACGATTGTTCTACCTACCTATCCATTAGAGTAGTCACCTCTGTGGAGTCATCATTCTACCGTCTATAATCAAATCGTGTTGTCCGTTTGATTCTAGGTTCCGCAATCCGAGCGTTGGACCACCTCGCTAGATCCTTGCGCAAACAAGCTACATGTCTCGAAAAGAGTTGATCGGGGACCGTCTCAGTGATTTGTGCATGGATCAGGGCCCAAGCCATGACCCTGTCCGAGTTCCATTGGGCCCAGTCACACGTGCACGAGCCAAACTCTTCAAGGGTTCCCTCCAAGGCCTTGTTCGAATGGTCCAAGACAAACATGGAGTCCATAGGGATATTGAAAGCCGGAAGGAGACAAGCAAATCATCTACTCCATCATCCAAGCCCATGGAGAGTCAAGCGGGCCTCCAATTGATTGGACAGAGCGTGGTCCTTAGGCCTTAATTTAGCTTAGGGTTAGATTAACTATACCCGACCCATCTCGACACCAAGATGGCCGACTGCTCTTTTAGGGTTTCCTTAGGATTTTAGTAACCTCTAGCCTATAAAAAGGCTTGCATTGTAAGGGTTTTGGACACAAGTAGGATCAATAAAGTTTGATTAATTTCGACTCTTCTTGTTAAGAGAGATTCGAGCCTTTTTGCTTGCCTTGGCAAGGGTTGTGAGCAATCTTGCATCTCGTCGTAGATGGTTCTACCGACTTGTCCATTAGAGTACTCATATCTGTGGTGTCGTCGTTCTACCGCCTACAATCAAATCGTGTCTTTCGTTTGATTCTAGGTTTCGTAATCCAAGCGTTGGACCACCTCGCTAGATCCGGGGGCAAACATGCTACGTGTCACGAAACGAGTTGATCTAGGACCGTATCAGTGATGTAAGCATGGATCAGGGCCCACTCAATGATCCGGTCCGAGTTCCATTGGGTCTAGTCACACGTGCACGAGCCAAGCTCTTCAAGGAATCCCTCCAAGGCCTTGTTCGAATGGTCCAAGACCAACATGGAGTCCATTGGGATATTGAAGGCTTAGAAGGAGACAAGCAAATCATCTACACCAAGATGCAAGCCCATGGAGAGTCAAGCGGGCCTCCAATTGATTGGGCAGAGTGTGGTCTTCAGGCCTTAATGTTGCTTAGGGTTAGATTAACAGTGTAGTAGAAGCATGGGCCGGCCCATCTCGACACCAAGATGGCCGACTGCTCTTTTAGAGTTTCCTTAGGGTTTTAGTTACCTCAAGCCTATAAAAGGGCTGGCTTTGTAAGGGTTTTGGACACAAGTTGGAACAATAATGTTTGATTAATTTCGATTCTTAAAGTTAAGAGAGATCGAGCCTTTTTACTTGCCTTGGCATGGGTTGTGAGCAATCTTACGTCTCGTCTTACATTTTTCTACCGACCTATCCATTAGAGTAATCACCTCGGTGGAGTCGTCGTTCTACCGCCTATAATCAAATCGTGTCGTCCGTTTGATTCTAGGTTCCGCAATCCAAGCGTTGGACCACCTGGCTAGATCCTTGGGCAAACGTGCTACGTGTCTCGAAACGAGTTGTTCGAGATGTATCCATTAGAGTAATCCCCTCTGTGGAGTCGTCGTTCTACCGCCTTTAATTATATCGTGTCGTCGTTTGGTTCTAGGTTCCGCATTCCAAATAATCTTGCGTCTCGTCCACGATTGTTCTACCGACCTATCCATTAGAGTAGTCACCTCTGTGGAGTCATCATTCTACCGTCTATAATCAAATCGTGTTGTCCGTTTGATTCTAGGTTCCGCAATCCGAGCGTTGGACCACCTCGCTAGATCCTTGCGCAAACAAGCTACATGTCTCGAAAAGAGTTGATCGGGGACCGTCTCAGTGATTTGTGCATGGATCAGGGCCCACGCCATGACCCTGTCCGAGTTCCATTGGGCCCAGTCACACGTGCACGAGCCAAACTCTTCAAGGGTTCCCTCCAAGGCCTTGTTCGAATGGTCCAAGACAAACATGGAGTCCATAGGGATATTGAAAGCCGGAAGGAGACAAGCAAATCATCTACTCCATCATCCAAGCCCATGGAGAGTCAAGCGGGCCTCCAATTGATTGGACAGAGCGTGGTCCTTAGGCCTTAATTTAGCTTAGGGTTAGATTAACTATACCCGACCCATCTCGACACCAAGATGGCCGACTGCTCTTTTAGGGTTTCCTTAGGATTTTAGTAACCTCTAGCCTATAAAAAGGCTTGCATTGTAAGGGTTTTGGACACAAGTAGGATCAATAAAGTTTGATTAATTTCGACTCTTCTTGTTAAGAGAGATTCGAGCCTTTTTGCTTGCCTTGGCAAGGGTTGTGAGCAATCTTGCATCTCGTCGTAGATGGTTCTACCGACTTGTCCATTAGAGTACTCATATCTATTGTGACGTCGTTCTACCGCCTACAATCAAATCGTGTCTTTCGTTTGATTCTAGGTTTCGTAATCCAAGCGTTGGACCACCTCGCTAGATCTGGGGGCAAACATGCTACGTGTCACGAAACGAGTTGATCTAGGACCGTATCAGTGATGTAAGCATGGATCAGGGCCCACTCAATGATCCGGTCCGAGTTCCATTGGGTCTAGTCACACGTGCACGAGCCAAGCTCTTCAAGGAATCCCTCCAAGGCCTTGTTCGAATGGTCCAAGACCAACATGGAGTCCATTGGGATATTGAAGGCTTAGAAGGAGACAAGCAAATCATCTACACCAAGATGCAAGCCCATGGAGAGTCAAGCGGGCCTCCAATTGATTGGGCAGAGTGTGGTCTTCAGGCCTTAATGTTGCTTAGGGTTAGATTAACAGTGTAGTAGAAGCATGGGCCGGCCCATCTCGACACCAAGATGGCCGACTGCTCTTTTAGAGTTTCCTTAGGGTTTTAGTTACCTCAAGCCTATAAAAGGGCTGGCTTTGTAAGGGTTTTGGACACAAGTTGGAACAATAATGTTTGATTAATTTCGATTCTTAAAGTTAAGAGAGATCGAGCCTTTTTACTTGCCTTGGCATGGGTTGTGAGCAATCTTACGTCTCGTCTTACATTTTTCTACCGACCTATCCATTAGAGTAATCACCTCGGTGGAGTCGTCGTTCTACCGCCTATAATCAAATCGTGTCGTCCGTTTGATTCTAGGTTCCGCAATCCAAGCGTTGGACCACCTGGCTAGATCCTTGGGCAAACGTGCTACGTGTCTCGAAACGAGTTGTTCGAGATGTATCCATTAGAGTAATCCCCTCTGTGGAGTCGTCGTTCTACCGCCTTTAATTATATCGTGTCGTCGTTTGGTTCTAGGTTCCGCATTCCAAATAATCTTGCGTCTCGTCCACGATTGTTCTACCGACCTATCCATTAGAGTAGTCACCTCTGTGGAGTCATCATTCTACCGTCTATAATCAAATCGTGTTGTCCGTTTGATTCTAGGTTCCGCAATCCGAGCGTTGGACCACCTCGCTAGATCCTTGCGCAAACAAGCTACATGTCTCGAAAAGAGTTGATCGGGGACCGTCTCAGTGATTTGTACATGGATCAGGGCCCACGCCATGACCCTGTCCGAGTTCCATTGGGCCCAGTCACACGTGCACGAGCCAAACTCTTCAAGGGTTCCTTCCAAGGCCTTGTTCGAATGGTCCAAGACAAACATGGAGTCCATAGGGATATTGAAAGCCGGAAGGAGACAAGCAAATCATCTACTCCATCATCCAAGCCCATGGAGAGTCAAGCGGGCCTCCAATTGATTGGACAGAGCGTGGTCCTTAGGCCTTAATTTAGCTTAGGGTTAGATTAACTATACCCGACCCATCTCGACACCAAGATGGCCGACTGCTCTTTTAGGGTTTCCTTAGGATTTTAGTAACCTCTAGCCTATAAAAAGGCTTGCATTGTAAGGGTTTTGGACACAAGTAGGATCAATAAAGTTTGATTAATTTCGACTCTTCTTGTTAAGAGAGATTCGAGCCTTTTTGCTTGCCTTGGCAAGGGTTGTGAGCAATCTTGCATCTCGTCGTAGATGGTTCTACCGACTTGTCCATTAGAGTACTCATATCTGTGGTGTCGTCGTTCTACCGCCTACAATCAAATCGTGTCTTTCGTTTGATTCTAGGTTTCGTAATCCACGCGTTGGACCACCTCGCTAGATCCGAGGGCAAACATGCTACGTGTCACGAAACGAGTTGATCTAGGACCGTATCAGTGATGTAAGCATGGATCAGGGCCCACTCAATGATCCGGTCCGAGTTCCATTGGGTCTAGTCACACGTGCACGAGCCAAGCTCTTCAAGGAATCCCTCCAAGGCCTTGTTCGAATGGTCCAAGACCAACATGGAGTCCATTGGGACATTGAAGGCTTAGATGGAGACAAGCAAATCATCTACATCAAGATGCAAGCCCATGGAGAGTCAAGCGGGCCTCCAATTGATTGGGCAGAGTGTGGTCTTTAGGCCTTAATGTTGCTTAGGGTTAGATTAACAGTGTAGTAGAAGCATCGGCCGGCCCATCTCGACACCAAGATGGCCGACTGCTCTTTTAGAGTTTCCTTAGGGTTTTAGTTACCTCAAACCTATAAAAGGGCTGGCTTTGTAAGGGTTTTGGACACAAGTTGGAACAATAATGTTTGATTAATTTCAATTCTTAAAGTTAAGAGAGATCGAGCCTTTTTACTTGCCTTGGCATGGGTTGTGAGCAATCTTACGTCTCGTCTTACATTTTTCTACCGACCTATCCATTAGAGTAATCACCTCGGTGGAGTCGTCGTTCTACCGCCTATAATCAAATCGTGTCGTCCCGTTTGATTCTAGGTTCCGCAATCCAAGCGTTGGACCACCTAGCTAGATCCTTGGGCAAACGTGCTACGTGTCTCGAAACGAGTTGTTCGAGATGTATCCATTAGAGTAATCCCCTCTGTGGAGTCGTCGTTCTACCGCCTTTAATTATATCGTGTCGTCGTTTGGTTCTAGGTTCCGCATTCCAAATAATCTTGCGTCTCGTCCACGATTGCTCTACCGACCTATCCATTAGAGTAGTCACCTCTGTGGAGTCATCATTCTACCTTTTATAATCAAATCGTGTTGTCCGTTTGATTCTAGGTTCCGCAATCCGAGCGTTGGACCACCTCGCAAGATCCTTGCGCAAACAAGCTACATGTCTCGAAAAGAGTTGATCGAGGACCGTATCAGTGATTTGTGCAGGGATCAGGGCCCACGCCATGACCCTGTCCGAGTTCCATTGGGCCCAGTCACACGTGCACGAGCCAAACTCTTCAAGGGTTCCCTCCAAGGCCTTGTTTGAATGGTCCAAGACTAACATGGAGTCCATAGGGATATTGACAGCCTAGAAGGAGACAAGCAAATCATCTACTCCATGATCCAAGCCCATGGCCTCCAATTGATTGGGCAGAGTGTGGTCTTTAGGCCTTAATATTGCTTAGGGTTAGATTAACTGTGTAGTAGAAGCATGGGCCGGCCCATCTCGACACCAAGATGGCCGACTGCTCTTTTAGAGTTTCCTTAGGGTTTTAGTAACCTCTAGCCTATAAAAGGGCTGGCTTTGTAAGGGTTTTGGACACAAGGTGGAACAATAAAGTTTGATTAATTTCGATTCTTAAAGTTAAGAGAGATCGAGCCATTTTACTTGCCTTGGCATGGGTTGTGAGCAATCTTGCGTCTCGTCTTAGATTGTTCTACCGACCTATCCATTAGAGTAATCACCTCGGTGGAGTCGTCGTTCTACCGCCTATAATCAAACCGTGTCGTCCCGTTTGATTCTAGGTTCCGCAATCCAAGCGTTGGACCACCTCGCTAGATCCTTGGGCAAACGTGCTACATGTCTCGAAACGAGTTGTTCGAGATGTATCCATTGGAGTAATCCCCTCTGTGGAGTCGTCGTTCTACCGCCTATAATTATATCGTTTCGTCGTTTGGTTCTAGGTTCCGCATTCCAAATCATCTTGCGTCTCGTCCACGATTGTTCTACCGACCTATACAATAGAGTAGTCATCTCTGTGGAGTCATCGTTCTGCCGCCTATAATCAAATCGTGTTGTCCGTTTGATTCTAGGTTCCGCAATCCGAGCGTTGGACCACCTCCCTAGATCCTTGCGCAAACATGCTACGTGTCTTGAAAAGAGTTGATCGAGGACCGTATCAGTGATTTGTGCATGGATCAGGGCCCACGCCATGACCCTGTCCGAGTTCCATTGGGCCCAGTCACACGTGCACGAGCCAAGCACTTCAAGGGTTCCCTCCAAGGCCTTGTTCGAATGGTCCAAGACTAACATGGAGTCCATAGGGATATTGAAAGCCTAGAAGGAGACAAGCAAATCATCTACTCCATCATCCTAGCCCATGGAGAGTCAAGCGGGCCTCCAATTGATTGGACAGAGCGTGGTCTTTAGGCCTTAATTTTGCTTAGGGTTAGATTAACTACACCCGGCCCATCTCGACACCAAGATGGCCGACTGCTCTTTTAGGGTTCCCTTAGGATTTTAGTAACCTCTAGCCTATAAAAGGGCTTGCATTGTAAGGGTTTTGGACACAAGTTTGATCAATAAAGTTTTATTAATTTCGATTCTTCTTGTTAAGAGAGATTCGAGCCTTTTTACTTGCCTTGGCAAGGGTTGTGAGCAATCTTGCGTATCGTCTTAGATGGTTCAACCAACTTGTCCATTAGAGTACTCATATCTGTGGTGTCGTCGTTCTACCGCCTACAATCAAATCGTGCCTTTCGTTTGATTCTTGGTCTCGTAATCCAAGCGTTGGACCACCTTGCTAGATCCTGGGGCAAACATGCTACGTGTCACGAAACGAGTTGATCTAGGACCGAATCAGTGATGTAAGCATGGATCAGGGCCCACTCAATGATCCGGTCCGAGTACCATTGGGCCTAGTCACACGTCCACGAGCCAAGCTCTTCAAGGAATTCCTCCAAGGCCTTGTTCGAATGGTCCAAGACCGACATGGAGTCCATTGGGATATTGAAGGCTTAGAAGGAGACAAGCAAATCATCTACACCATGATGCAAGCCCATGGAGAGTCAAGCGGGCCTCCAATTGATTGGGCAGAGTGTGGTCTTTAGGCCTTAATGTTGCTTAGGGTTAGATTAACTGTGTAGTAGAAGCATGGGCCGGCCCATCTCGACACCAAGATGGCCGACTGCTCTTTTAGAGTTTCCTTAGGGTTTTAGTAACCTCTGGCATATAAAAGGGCTGGCTTTGTAAGGGTTTTGGACACAAGTTGGAACAATGAAGTTTGATTAATTTCGATTCTTAAAGTTAAGAGAGATCGAGCCATTTTACTTGCCTTGGCATGGGTTGTGAGCAATCTTGCGTCCCGTCTTAGATTGTTCTACCGACCTATCCGTTAGAGTAATCACCTCGGTGGAGTCGTCGTTCTACCGCCTATAATCAAATCGTGTCGTCCCGTTTGATTCTAGGTTCCGCAATCCAAGCGTTCGACCGCCTCGCTAGATCCTTAGGCAAACGTGCTAAGTGTCTCGAAACGAGTTGTTCGAGATGTATCCATTAGAGTAATCCCCTCTGTGGAGTCGTCGTTCTACTGCCTATAATTATATCGTGTCGTCGTTTGGTTCTAGGTTCCGTATTCCAAATCATCTTGCGTCTCGTCGTAGATGGTTCTACCGACTTATCCATTAGAGTACTCATATCTGTGGTGTCGTCGTTCTACCGCCTACAATCAAATCGTGTCTTTCGTTTGATTCTAGGATCTGCAATCCAAGCGTTGGACCAACTCGCTAGATCCTTGGGCAAACGTGCTACGTGTCTCGAAACGAGTTGTTCGAGATGTATCCATTAGAGTAATCCTCTCTGTGGAGTCGTCGTTCTACCGCCTATAATTATATCGTGTCGTCGTTTGGTTCTAGGTTCCGCATTCCAAATAATCTTGTGTCTCGTCCACGATTGTTCTACCGACCTATCCATTAGAGTAGTCACCTCTGTGGAGTCATCGTTCTACCGTCTATAATCAAATCGTGTTGTCCGTTTGATTCTAGGTTCCGCAATCCGAGCGTTGGACCACCTCGCTAGATCCTTGCGCAAACAAGCTACATGTCTCGAAAAGAGTTGATCGGGGACCGTCTCAGTGATTTGTGCATGGATCAGGGCCCACGCCATGACCCTGTCCGAGTTCCTTTGGGCCCAGTCACACGTGCACGAGCCAAACTCTTCAAGGGTTCCCTCCAAGGCCTTGTTCGAATGGTCCAAGACAAACATGGAGTCCATAGGGATATTGAAAGCCGGAAGGAGACACGCAAATCATCTACTCCATCATCCAAGCCCATGGAGAGTCAAGCGGGCCTCCAATTGATTGGACAGAGCGTGGTCCTTAGGCCTTAATTTAGCTTAGGGTTAGATTAACTATACCCGACCCATCTCGACACCAAGATGGCCGACTGCTCTTTTAGGGTTTCCTTAGGATTTTAGTAACCTCTAGCCTATAAAAAGGCTTGCATTGTAAGGGTTTTGGACACAAGTAGGATCAATAAAGTTTGATTAATTTCGACTCTTCTTGTTAAGAGAGATTCGAGCCTTTTTGCTTGCCTTGGCAAGGGTTGTCGGCAATCTTGCATCTCGTCGTAGATGGTTCTACCGACTTGTCCATTAGAGTAATCATATCTGTGGTGTCGTCGTTCTACCGCCTACAATCAAATCGTGTCTTTCGTTTGATTCTAGGTTTCGTAATCCAAGCGTTGGACCACCTCGCTAGATCCGGGGGCAAACATGCTACGTGTCACGAAACGAGTTGATCTAGGACCGTATCAGTGATGTAAGCATGGATCAGGGCCAACTCAATGATCCGGTCCGAGTTCCATTGGGTCTAGTCACACGTGCACGAGCCAAGCTCTTCAAGGAATCCCTCCAAGGCCTTGTTCGAATGGTCCAAGACCAACATGGAGTCCATTGGGACATTGAAGGCTTAGATGGAGACAAGCAAATCATCTACACCAAGATGCAAGCCCATGGAGAGTCAAGCGGGCCTCCAATTGATTGGGCAGAGTGTGGTCTTTAGGCCTTAATGTTGCTTAGGGTTAGATTAACAGTGTAGTAGAAGCATCGGCCGGCCCATCTCGACACCAAGATGGCCGACTGCTCTTTTAGAGTTTCCTTAGGGTTTTAGTTACCTCAAACCTATAAAAGGGCTGGCTTTGTAAGGGTTTTGGACACAAGTTGGAACAATAATGTTTGATTAATTTCGATTCTTAAAGTTAAGAGAGATCGAGCCTTTTTACTTGCCTTGGCATGGGTTGTGAGCAATCTTACGTCTCGTCTTACATTTTTCTACCGACCTATCCATTAGAGTAATCACCTCGGTGGAGTCGTCGTTCTACCGCCTATAATCAAATCGTGTCGTCCCGTTTGATTCTAGGTTCCGCAATCCAAGCGTTGGACCACCTGGCTAGATCCTTGGGCAAACGTGCTACGTGTCTCGAAACGAGTTGTTCGAGATGTATCCATTAGAGTAATCCCCTCTGTGGAGTCGTCGTTCTACCGCCTATAATTATATCGTGTCGTCGTTTGGTTCTAGGTTCCGCATTCCTAAAAATCTTGCGTCTCGTCCACGATTGTTCTACCGACCTATCCATTAGAGTAGTCACCTCTTTGGAGTCATCATTCTACCGTCTATAATCAAATCGTGTTGTCCGTTTGATTCAAGGTTCCGCAATCCGAGCGTTGGACCACCTCGCTAGATCCTTGCACAAACAAATTACATGTCTCGAAAAGAGTTGATCGAGGACCGTATCAGTGATTTGTGCATGGATCAGGGCCCACGCCATGACCCTGTCCGAGTTCCATTGGGCCCAGTCACACGTGCACGAGCCAAACTCTTCAAGGGTTCCCTCCAAGGCCTTGTTCGAATGGTCCAAGACTAGCATGGAGTCCATAGGGATATTGAGAGCCTAGAAGGAGACAAGCAAATCATCAACTCCATGATCCAAGCCCATGGCCTCCAATTGATTGGGCAGAGTGTGGTCTTTAGGCCTTAATATTGCTTAGGGTTAGATTAACTGTGTAGTAGAAGCATGGGCCGGCCCATCTCGACACCAAGATGGCCGACTGCTTTTTTAGAGTTTCCTTAGGGTTTTAGTAACCTCTAGCCTATAAAAGGGCTGGCTTTGTAAGGGTTTTGGACACAAGTTGGAACAATAAAGTTTGATTAATTTCGATTCTTAAAGTTAAGAGAGATCGAGCCATTTTACTTGCCTTGGCATGGGTTGTGAGCAATCTTGCGTCTCGTCTTAGATTGTTCTACCGACCTATCCATTAGAGTAATCACCTCGGTGGAGTCGTCGTTCTACCGCCTATAATCAAATCGTGTCGTCCCGTTTGATTCTAGGTTCCGCAATCCAAGCGTTGGACCACCTCGCTAGATCCTTGGGCAAACGTGCTACATGTCTCGAAACGAGTTGTTCGAGATGTATCCATTGGAGTAATCCCCTCTGTGGAGTCGTCGTTCTACCGCCTATAATTATATCGTGTCGTCGTTTGGTTCTAGGTTCCGCATTCCAAATCATCTTACGTCTCCGATTGAGCTGAAATTTTACAGGCACCTATAAAATACCATTCTCTACAACTTTCCTTCTTTGACCCAAGGCCAATTCGGCCTCTAACACATAGATACAAATTCGGACAGAAATGATCAAGAATTTTCCAGAAATCTGGAATTTGTAGTTTCTAGTGAAATTTTCCCTAATTTCTCACTCCAATCACTCCCAAAACACCTTATAAAACCTCAATGGTAACATACAAGTATCACACATCAAGTTGGGCAGAAATTCCACAGCCCTAGTTCATCAATTAAATTGGGGAAAACTACTAAAACTTGCTAATCATCCATAATCTCACCACTATAATCAACTACTAAACTTAATTTAACAAGATTAGATGTAAAACTTGGAGAGATAAACTCTCTTACCTTGAATAAAAGTCACCAAGAGTAGCACAAGCTCTCCCCTTCAAGAATCACACCACAACTCACTAGCTAGTCACTAGAAAACAAGTTTAATCGGTTTACTTCGCTCGATTCCTCACTTATTTGTTAGATTTGGAGATGAAATGAAAGATTTTCCCTTGGAGTTTCTCTCCTTGTTGCTCTCGGCCAGCTCCAGCAGAAAATGAGGAAGAATTGGCTAAGTGTTGGAGTTAAATGGTTAAGGTTGGTCTTGGGTAAGAAGCCATGAGGTGGTGACAAGTGTCACCACCACCACCCTTTCTTTTTCTCTTTCTTTCTTGCCTTTCTTGGCCACTAATTTCGGTCAAGGCTGCTACAATATAAGAAGATATTATGTACAAAAGTCAACAAACTTGTTGGGTAAGAAAAATGGTGGTCAAGCGGTGCGTTCAATCGGTAATGCGTGGGACCCGCCGGTTTGCGCCGTTTTTCTTAAAACTCACGTACTAGGGTTTTTTCCTCCCATTCACTAACCTTATATCATTGCTACTACTCACATATTATTTCTCACTTAAGAGTCACTTTTAATCATCAAATTGATCCTTGGCCAGTACCGAAAATTCATCCGGCGGAAAAATCGCAAAAACCCTAATTTTGCTCAAAACTTGAAACCAAAGCGTAAAACCTTATTTTCTAGGTTTATTTACACTTAGTGTGAAATAATGAGGTAGGGGGCCTTAATAAATAATAATTTTCAAATAAAAGGCATTTTTGAGGAAAAAAATGTAGGAAATTTGCGGGTCCTCACACTACGTGTCTTGAAAAGAGTTGATCGAGGACCGTATCAGTGATTTGTGCATGGATCAGGGCCCACGCCATGACCCTGTCCGAGTTCCATTGGGCCCAGTCACACGTGCACGAGCCAAGCACTTCAAGGGTTCCCTCCAAGGCCTTGTTCGAATGGTCCAAGACTAACATGGAGTCCATAGGGATATTGAAAGCCTAGAAGGAGACAAGCAAATCATCTACTGCATCATCCAAGCCCATGGAGAGTCAAGCGGGTCTCCAATTGATTGGACAGAGCGTGGTCTTTAGGCCTTAATTTTGCTTAGGGTTAGATTAACTACACCCGGCCCATCTCGACACCAAGATGGCCGACTGCTCTTTTAGGGTTCCCTTAGGATTTTAGTAACTTCTAGCCTATAAAAGGGCTTGCATTGTAAGGGTTTTGGACACAAGTTTGATCAATAAAGTTTTATTAATTTCGATTCTTCTTGTTAAGAGAGATTCGAGCCTTTTTACTTGCCTTGGCAAGGGTTGTGAGCAATCTTGCGTCTCGTCGTAGATGGTTCTACCGACTTATCCATTAGAGTACTCATATCGGTGGTGTCGTCATTCTACCGCCTACAATCAAATCGTGTCTTTCGTTTGATTCTAGGTTTCGTAATCCAAGCGTTGGACCACCTTGCTAGATCCTGGGGCATACATGCTACGTATCACGAAACGAGTTGATCTAGGACCGTATCAGTGATGTAAGCATGGATCGGGGCCACTCAATGATCCGGTCCGAGTACCATTGGGCCTAGTCACACGTCCACGAGCCAAGCTCTTCAAGGAATTCCTCCAAGGCCTTGTTCGAATGGTCCAAGACCGACATGGAGTCCATTGGGATATTGAAGGCTTAGAAGGAGACAAGCAAATCATCTACACCATGATGCAAGCCCATGGAGAGTCAAGCGGGCCTCCAATTGATTGGGCAGAGTGTGGTCTTTAGGCCTTAATGTTGCTTAGGGTTAGATTAACTGTGTAGTAGAAGCAAGGGCCGGCCCATCTCGACACCAAGATGGCCGACTGCTCTTTTAGAGTTTCCTTAGGGTTTTAGTAACCTCTGGCATATAAAAGGGCTGGCTTTGTAAGGGTTTTGGACACAAGTTGGAACAATGAAGTTTGATTAATTTCGATTCTTAAAGTTAAGAGAGATCGAGCCATTTTACTTGCCTTGGCATGGGTTGTGAGCAATCTTGCGTCCCGTCTTAGATTGTTCTACCGACCTATCCGTTAGAGTAATCACCTCGGTGGAGTCGTCGTTCTACCGCCTATAATCAAATCGTGTCGTCCCGTTTGATTCTAGGTTCCGCAATCCAAGCGTTCGACCGCCTCGCTAGATCCTTGGGCAAACGTGCTAAGTGTCTCGAAACGAGTTGTTCGAGATGTATCCATTAGAGTAATCCCCTCTGTGGAGTCGTCGTTCTACCGCCTATAATTATATCGTGTCGTCGTTTGGTTCTAGGTTCCGCATTCCAAATAATCTTGTGTCTCGTCCACGATTGTTCTACCGACCTATCCATTAGAGTAGTCACCTCTGTGGAGTCATCGTTCTACCGTCTATAATCAAATCGTATTGTCCGTTGGACCACCTCGCTAGATCCTTGCGCAAACAAGCTACATGTCTCGAAAAGAGTTGATCGTGGACTGTCTCAGTGATTTGTGCATGGATCAGGGCCCACGCCATGACCCTGTCCGAGTTCCATTGGGCCCTGTCACACGTGCACGAGCCAAACTCTTCAAGGGTTCCCTCCAAGGCCTTGTTCGAATGGTCCAAGACTAACATGGAGTCCATAGGGATATTGAAAGCCGGAAGGAGACACTCAAATCAACTACTCACATCCAAGCCCATGGAGAGTCAAGCGGGCCTCCAATTGATTGGACAGAGCGTGGTCCTTAGGCCTTAATTTAGCTTAGGGTTAGATTAACTACACCCGACCCATCTCGACACCAAGATGGCCGACTGCTCTTTTAGGGTTTCCTTAGGATTTTAGTAACCTCTAGCCTATAAAAAGGCTTGCATTGTAAGGGTTTTGGACACAAGTAGGATCAATAAAGTTTGATTAATTTCGACTCTTCTTGTTAAGAGAGATTCGAGCCTTTTTGCTTGCCTTGGCAAGGGTTGTCAGCAATCTTGCATCTCGTCGTAGATGGTTCTACTGACTTGTCCATTAGAGTACTCATATCTGTGGTGTCGTCGTTCTACCGCCTACAATCAAATCGTGTCTTTCGTTTGATTCTAGGTTTCGTAATCCAAGCGTTGGACCACCTCGCTAGATCCTGGGGCAAACATGCTACGTGTCACGAAACGAGTTGATCTAGGACCGTATCAGTGTTGTAAGCATGGATCAGGGCCCACTCAATGATCCGGTCCGAGTTCCATTGGGCCTAGTCACACGTGCACGAGCCAAGCTCTTCAAGGAATCCCTCCAAGGCCTTGTTCGAATGGTCCATGACCAACATGGTGTCCATTGGGATATTGAAGGCTTAGAAGGAGACAAGCAAATCATCTACACCATGATGCAAGCCCATGGAGAGTCAAGCGGGCCTCCAATTGATTGGGCAGAGTGTGGTCTTTAGGCCTTAATGTTGCTTAGGGTTAGATTAACTGTGTAGTAGAAGCATGGGCCGGCCCATCTCGACACTAAGATGGCCGACTGCTCTTTTAGAGTTTCCTTAGGGTTTTAGTTAACTCAAGCCAATGAAAGGGCTGGCTTTGTAAGGGTTTTTGACACAAGTTGGAACAATAATGTTTGATTAACTTCGATTCTTAAAGTTAAGAGAGATCGAGCCTTTTTACTTGCCTTGGCATGGGTTATGAGCAATCTTACGTCTCGTCTTACATTTTTCTACCGACCTATCCATTAGAGTAATCACCTCGGTGGAGTCGTCGTTCTACCGCCTATAATCAAATCGTGTCGTCCCGTTTGATTCTAGGTTCCGCAATCCAAGCGTTGGACCACTTGGCTAGATCCTTGGGCAAACGTGCTACGTGTCTCGAAATGAGTTGCTCGAGATGTATCCATTAGAGTAATCCCCTCTGTGGAGTCGTCGTTCTACCGCCTATAATTATATCGTGTCGTCGTTTGGTTCTAGGTTCCGCATTCCAAATAATCTTGCGTCTCGTCCACGATTGTTCTACCGACCTATCCATTAGAGTAGTCACCTCTGTGGAGTAATCGTTCTACCGTCTGTAATCAAATCGTGTTGTCCGTTTAATTCTAGGTTCCGCAATCCGAGCGTTGGACCACCTCGCTAGATCCTTGCGCAAACAAGCTACATGTCTCGAAAAGAGTTGATCGAGGACCGTATCAGTGATTTTTGCATGGATCAGGGCCCACGCCATGACCCTGTCCGAGTTCCATTGGGCCCAGTCACACGTGCACGAGCCAAACTCTTCAAGGGTTCCCTCCAAGGCCTTGTTCGAATGGTCCAAGACTAAGATGGGGTTCATAGGGATATTGAAAGCCTAGAAGGAAACAAGCAAATCATCTACTCCATGATCCAAGCCCATGGTGAGACAAGCGTGCCTCCAATTGATTGGGTAGAGTGTGGTCTTTAGGCCCCGTCGTTTGCTTAGGGTTAGATTAACTGTGTAGTAGAAGCATGGGCCGGCCCATCTCGACCCCAAGATGGCCGACTGCTCTTTTAGAGTTTCCTTAGGGTTTTAGTAACCTCTAGCCTATAAAAGGGCTGGCTTTGTAAGGGTTTTGGACACAAGTTGGAACAATAAGGTTTGATTAATTTCGATTCTTAAAGTTAAGAGAGATCGAGCCATTTTACTTGCCTTGGCATGGGTTGTGAGCAATCTTGCGTCTCGTCTTAGATTGTTCTACCGACCTATCCATTAGAGTAATCACCTCGGTGGAGTCGTCGTTCTACCGCCTATAATCAAATCGTGTCGTCCCCGTTTGATTCTAGGTTCCGCAATCCAAGCGTTGGACCACCTCGCTAGATCCTTCGGCAAACGTGCTAGATGTCTCGAAATGAGTTGTTCGAGATGTATCCATTAGAGTAATCCCCTCTGTGGAGTCGTCGTTCTACCGCCTATAATTATATCGTGTCGTCGTTTGGTTCTAAGTTCCGCATTCCAAATCATCTTGCGTCGTCCACGATTGTTCTACCGACCTATCCAATAGAGTAGTCATCTCTGTGGAGTCATCGTTCTGCCGTCTATAATCAAATCGTGTTGTCCGTTTGATTCTAGGTTCCGCAATCCGAGCGTTGGACCACCTCCCTAGATCCTTGCGCAAACAAGCTACGTGTCTTGAAAAGAGTTGATCGAGGACCGTATCAGTGATTTGTGCATGGATCAGGGCCCACGCCATGACCCTGTCCGAGTTCCATTGGGCCCAGTCACACGTGCACGAGCCAAGTACTTCAAGGGTTCCCTCCAAGGCCTTGTTCGAATGGTCCAAGACTAACATGGAGTCCATAGGGATATTGAAAGCCTAGAAGGAGACAACCAAATCATCTACTCCATCATCCAAGGCCATGGAGAGTCAAGCGGGCCTCCAATTGATTGGACAGAGCGTGGTCTTTAGGCCTTAATTTTGCTTAGGGTTACATTAACTACACCCGGCTCATCTCGACACCAAGATGGCCGACTGCTCTTTTAGGGTTTTCTTAGGATTTTAGCAAACTTTAGCCTATAAAAAGGCTTGCATTGTAAGGGTTTTTGACACAAGTAGGATCAATAAAGTTTGATTAATTTCGACTCTTCTTGTTAAGAGCGATTCGAGCCTTTTTGCTTGCCTTGGCAAGGGTTGTGAGCAATCTTGCATCTCGTCGTAAATGGTTCTACCGACTTGTCAGCATGGATCAGGGCCCACTCAATGATCCGGTCCGAGTTCCATTGGGCCTAGTCACACGTGCACGTGCCAAGCTCTTCAAGGAATCCCTCCAAGGCCTTGTTCGAATGGTCCAAGACCAACATGGAGTCCATTGGGATATTGAAGGCTTAGAAGGAGACAAGCAAATCATCTACACCATGATGCAAGCCCATGGAGAGTCAAGCGGGCCTCCAATTGATTGGGCAGAGTGTGGTCTTTAGGCCTTAATGTTGCTTAGGGTTAGATTAACTGTGTAGTAGAAGCATGGGCCGGCCCATCTCGACACTAAGATGGCCGACTGCTCTTTTAGAGTTTCCTTAGGGTTTTAGTTAACTCAAGCCAATGAAAGGGCTGGCTTTGTAAGGGTTTTTGACACAAGTTGGAACAATAATGTTTGATTAACTTCGATTCTTAAAGTTAAGAGAGATCGAGCCTTTTTACTTGCCTTGGCATGGGTTATGAGCAATCTTACGTCTCGTCTTACATTTTTCTACCGACCTATCCATTAGAGTAATCACCTCGGTGGAGTCGTCGTTCTACCGCCTATAATCAAATCGTGTCGTCCCGTTTGATTCTAGGTTCCGCAATCCAAGCGTTGGACCACTTGGCTAGATCCTTGGGCAAACGTGCTACGTGTCTCGAAATGAGTTGCTCGAGATGTATCCATTAGAGTAATCCCCTCTGTGGAGTCGTCGTTCTACCGCCTATAATTATATCGTGTCGTCGTTTGGTTCTAGGTTCCGCATTCCAAATAATCTTGCGTCTCGTCCACGATTGTTCTACCGACCTATCCATTAGAGTAGTCACCTCTGTGGAGTAATCGTTCTACCGTCTGTAATCAAATCGTGTTGTCCGTTTGATTCTAGGTTCCGCAATCCGAGCGTTGGACCACCTCGCTAGATCCTTGCGCAAACAAGCTACATGTCTCGAAAAGAGTTGATCGAGGACTGTCTCAGTGATTTGTGCATGGATCAGGGCCCACGCCATGACCCTGTCCGAGTTCCATTGGGCCCAGTCACACGTGCACGAGCCAAACTCTTCAAGGGTTCCCTCCAAGGCCTTGTTCGAATGGTCCAAGACAAACATGGAGTCCATAGGGATATTGACAGCCTAGAAAGAGACAAGCAAATCATCTACTCCATCATCCAAGCCCATGGAGAGTCAAGCGGGCCTCCAATTGATTGGACAGAGCGTGGTCCTTAGGCCTTAATTTAGCTTAGGGTTAGATTAACTACACCCGACCCATCTCGACACCAAGATGGCCGACTGCTCTTTTAGGGTTTCCTTAGGATTTTAGTAACCTCTAGCCTATAAAAAGGCTTGCATTGTAAGGGTTTTGGACACAAGTAGGATCAATAAAGTTTGATTAATTTCGACTCTTCTTGTTAAGAGCGATTCGAGCCTTTTTGCTTGCCTTGGCAAGGGTTGTGAGCAATCTTGCATCTCGTCGTAGATGGTTCTACCGACTTGTCCATTAGAGTACTCATATCTGTAGTGTCGTCGTTCTACCGCCTACAATCAAATCGTGTCTTTCGTTTGATTCTAGGTTTCGTAATCCAAGCGTTGGACCACCTCGCTAGATCCTGGAGCAAACATGCTACGTGTCACGAAACGAGTTGATCTAGGACCGTATCAGTGATGTAAGCATGGATCAGGGCCCACTCAATGATCCGGTCCGAGTACCATTGGGCCTAGTCACACGTCCACGAGCCAAGCTCTTCAAGGAATTCCTCCAAGGCCTTGTTAGAATGGTCCAAGACCGACATGGAGTCCATTGGGATATTGAAGGCTTAGAAGGAGACAAGCAAATCATCTACACCATAATGCAAGCCCATGGAGAGTCAAGCGGGCCTCCAATTGATTGGGCAGAGTGTGGTCTTTAGGCCTTAATGTTGCTTAGGGTTAGATTAACAGTGTAGTAGAAGCATGGGCCGGCCCATCTCGACACCAAGATGGCCGACTGCTCTTTTAGAGTTTCCTTAGGGTTTTAGTAACCTCTGGCATATAAAAGGGCTGGCTTTGTAAGGGTTTTGGACACAAGTTGGAACAATGAAGTTTGATTAATTTCGATTCTTAAAGTTAAGAGAGATCGAGCCATTTTACTTGCCTTGGCATGGGTTATGAGCAATCTTACGTCTCGTCTTACATTTTTCTACCGACCTATCCATTAGAGTAATCACCTCGGTGGAGTCGTCGTTCTACCGCCTATAATCAAATCGTGTCGTCCCGTTTGATTCTAGGTTCCGCAATCCAAGCGTTGGACCACTTGGCTAGATCCTTGGGCAAACGTGCTACGTGTCTCGAAATGAGTTGCTCGAGATGTATCCATTAGAGTAATCCCCTCTGTGGAGTCGTCGTTCTACCGCCTATAATTATATCGTGTCGTCGTTTGGTTCTAGGTTCCGCATTCCAAATAATCTTGCGTCTCGTCCACGATTGTTCTACCGACCTATCCATTAGAGTAGTCACCTCTGTGGAGTAATCGTTCTACCGTCTGTAATCAAATCGTGTTGTCCGTTTAATTCTAGGTTCCGCAATCCGAGCGTTGGACCACCTCGCTAGATCCTTGCGCAAACAAGCTACATGTCTCGAAAAGAGTTGATCGAGGACCGTATCAGTGATTTTTGCATGGATCAGGGCCCACGCCATGACCCTGTCCGAGTTCCATTGGGCCCAGTCACACGTGCACGAGCCAAACTCTTCAAGGGTTCCCTCCAAGGCCTTGTTCGAATGGTCCAAGACTAACATGGAGTCCATAGGGATATTGAAAGCCTAGAAGGAGACAAGCAAATCATCTACTCCATCATCCAAGCCCATGGAGAGTCAAACGGGCCTCCAATTGATTGGACAGAGCGTGGTCTTTTGGCCTTAATTTTGCTTAGGGTTAGATTAACTACACCCGGCCCATCTCGACACCAAGATGGCCGACTGCTCTTTTAGGGTTCCCTTAGGATTTTAGTAAACTTTAGCCTATAAAAGGGCTTGCATTGTAAGGGTTTTGGACACAAGTTTGATCAATAAAGTTTGATTAATTTTGATTCTTCTTGTTAAGAGAGATTCGAGCCTTTTTACTTGCCTTGGCAAGGGTTGTGAGCAATCTTGCATCTCGTCGTAGATGGTTCTACCGACTTGTCCATTAGAGTACTCATATCTGTGGTGTCGTCGTTCTACCGCCTACAATCAAATCGTGTCTTTCGTTTGATTCTAGGTTTCGTAATCCAAGCGTTGGACCACCTCGCTAGATCCTGGGGCAAACATGCTACGTGTCATGAAACGAGTTGATCTAGGACCGTATCAGTGATGTAAGCATGGATCAGGGCCCACTCAATGATCCGGTCCGAGTTCCATTGGGCCTAGTCACACGTGCACGTGCCAAGCTCTTCAAGGAATCCCTCCAAGGCCTTGTTCGAATGGTCCAAGACCAACATGGAGTCCATTGGGATATTGAAGGCTTAGAAGGAGACAAGCAAATCATCTACACCAAGATGCAAGCCCATGGAGAGTCAAGCGGGCCTCCAATTGATTGGGCAGAGTGTGGTCTTTAGGCCTTAATGTTGCTTAGGGTTAGATTAACAGTGTAGTAGAAGCATGGGCCGGCCCATCTCGACACCAAGATGGCCGACTGCTCTTTTAGAGTTTCCTTAGGGTTTTAGTTACCTCAAGCCTATAAAAGGGCTGGTTTTGTAAGGGTTTTGGACACAAGTTGGAACAATAATGTTTGATTAATTTCGATTCTTAAGGTTAAGAGAGATCGTGCCTTTTTACTTGCCTTGGCATGGGTTGTGAGCAATCTTACGTCTCGTCTTACATTCTTCTACCGACCTATCCATTAGAGTAATCACCTCGGTGGAGTCGTCGTTCTACCGCCTATAATCAAATCGTGTCGTCCCGTTTGATTCTAGGTTCCGCAATCCAAGCGTTGGACCACCTGGCTAGATCCTTGGGCAAACGTGCTACGTGTCTCGAAACGAGTTGCTCGAGATGTATCCATTAGAGTAATCCCCTCTGTGGAGTCATCGTTCTACCGCCTATAATTATATCGTGTCGTCGTTTGGTTCTAGGTTCCGCATTCCAAATAATCTTGCGTCTCGTCCACGATTGTTCTACCGACCTATCCATTAGAGTAGTCACCTCTGTGGAGTCATCGTTCTACCGTCTATAATCAAATCGTGTTGTCCGTTTGATTCTAGGTTCCGCAATCCGAGCGTTGGACCACCTCGCTAGATCCTTGCGCAAACAAGCTACAAGTCTCGAAAAGAGTTGATCGAGGACCGTATCAGTGATTTGTGCATGGATCAGGGCCCACGCCATGACCCTGTCCGAGTTCCATTGGGCCCAGTCACACGTGCACGAGCCAAACTCTTCAAGGGTTCCCTCCAAGGCCTTGTTCGAATGGTCCAAGACTAACATGGGGTTCATAGGGATATTGAAAGCCTAGAAGGAAACAAGCAAATCATCGACTCCATGATCCAAGCCCATGGAGAGTCAAGCGTGCCTCCAATTGATTGGGTAGAGTGTGGTCTTTAGGCCTTAATATTGCTTAGGGTTAGATTAACTGTGTAGTAGAAGCATGGGCCGGCCCATCTCGATACCAAGATGGCCGACTGCTCTTTTAGAGTTTCCTTAGGGTTTTAGTAACCTCTAGCCTATAAAAGGGCTGGCTTTGTAAGGGTTTTGGACACAAGTTGGAGCAATAAGGTTTGATTAATTTTGATTCTTAAAGTTAAGAGAGATCGAGCCATTTTACTTGCCTTGGCATGGGTTGTGAGCAATCTTGCGTCTCGTCTTAGATTGTTCTACCGACCTATCCATTAGAGTAATCACCTCGGTGGAGTCGTCGTTCTACCGCCTATAATCAAATCGTGTCGTCCCCGTTTGATTCTAGGTTCCGCAATCCAAGCGTTGGACCACCTCGCTAGATCCTTCGGCAAACGTGCTACATGTCTCGAAACTAGTTGTTCGAGATGTATCCATTAGAGTAATCCCGTCTGTGGAGTCGTCGTTCTACCGCCTATAATTATATCGTGTCGTCGTTTGGTTCTAGGTTCCGCATTCCAAATCATCTTGCGTCTCGTCCACGATTGTTCTACCGACCTATCCAATAGAGTAGTCATCTCTGTGGAGTCATCGTTCTGCCGTCCATAATCAAATCGTGTTGTCCGTTTGATTCTAGGTTCCGCAATCCGAGCGTTGGACCACCTCCCTAGATCCTTGCACAAACAAGCTACGTGTCTTGAAAAGAGTTGATCGAGGACCGTATCAGTGATTTGTGCATGGATCAGGGCCCACGCCATGACCCTGTCCGAGTTCCATTGGGCCCAGTCACACGTGCACGAGCCAAGTACTTCAAGGGTTCCCTCCAAGGCCTTGTTCGAATGGTCCAAGACTAACATGGAGTCCATAGGGATATTGAAAGCCTAGAAGGAGACAACCAAATCATCTACTCCATCATCCAAGTCCATGGAGAGTCAAGCGGGCCTCCAATTGATTGGACAGAGCGTGGTCTTTAGGCCTTAATTTTGCTTAGGGTTAGATTAACTACACCCGGCCCATCTCGACACCAAGATGGCCGACTGCACTTTTAGGGTTCCCTTGGGATTTTAGTAACCTCTAGCCTATAAAAGGGCTTGCATTGTAAGGGTTTTGGACACAAGTTGGATCAATAAAATTTGATTAATTTCGATTCTTCTTGTTAAGAGAGATTCGAGCCTTTTTACTTGCCTTGGCAAGGGTTGTGAGCAATCTTGCGTCTCGTCGTAGATGGTTCTACCGACTTATCCATTAGAGTACTCATATCTGTGGTGTCGTCGTTCTACCGCCTACAATCAAATCGTGTCTTTCGTTTGATTCTAGGTTTCGTAATCCAAGCGTTGGACCACCTCGCTAGATCCTGGGGCAAACATGCTACGTGTCACGAAACGAGTTGATCTAGGACCGTATCAGTGTTGTAAGCATGGATCAGGGCCCACTCAATGATCCGGTCCGAGTTCCATTCGGCCTAGTCACACGTGCACGAGCCAAGCTCTTCAAGGAATCCCTCCAAGGCCTTGTTCGAATGGTCAATGACCAACATGGTGTCCATTGGGATATTGAAGGCTTAGAAGGAGACAAGCAAATCATCTACACCATGATGCAAGCCCATGGAGAGTCAAGCGGGCCTCCAATTGATTGGGCAGAGTGTGGTCTTTAGGCCTTAATGTTGCTTAGGGTTAGATTAACTGTGTAGTAGAAGCATGGGCCGGCCCATCTCGACACTAAGATGGCCGACTGCTCTTTTAGAGTTTCCTTAGGGTTTTAGTTAACTCAAGTTAAGAGAGATCGAGCCTTTTTACTTGCCTTGGCATGGGTTGTGAGCAATCTTGCGTCTCGTCTTAGATTGGTCGGTAGAGTAATCACCTCGGTGGAGTCGTCGTTCTACAGCCTATAATCAAATCGTGTCGTTCCGTTTGATTCTGGGTTCCGCAATCCAAGCGTTGGACCACCTCGCTAGATCCTTGGGCAAACGTGCTACCTGTCTCGAAACGAGTTGTTCGAGATGTTTCCATTAGAGTAATCCCCTCTGTGGAGTCGTCGTTCTACCGCCTATAATTATATCGTGTCGTCGTTTGGTTCTACGTTCCGCATTCCAAATCATCTTGCGTCTCGTCCATGATTGTTCTACCGACCTATTCAATAGAGTAGTCATCTCTGTGGAGTCATCGTTCTGCCGTCTACAATCAAATCGTGTTGTCCATTTGATTCTAGGTTCCGCAATCCGAGCGTTGGACCACCTCCCTAGATCCTTGCGCAAACATGCTACGTGTCTTGAAAAGAGTTGATCGAGGACCGTATCAGTGATTTGTGCATGGATCAGGGCCCACGCCATGACCCTGTCCGAGTTCCATTGGGCCCAGTCACACGTGCACGAGCCAAACTCTTCAAGGGTTCCCTCCAAGGCCTTGTTCGAATGGTCCAAGACTAACATGGAGTCCATAGGGATATTGAAAGCCTAGAAGGAGACAAGCAAATCATCTACTCCATGATCCAAGCCCATGGAGAGTCAAGTGGGCCTCCAATTGATTGGGCAGAGTGTAGTCTTTAGGCCTTAATATTGCTTAGGGTTAGATTAACTGTGTAGTAGAAGCATGGGCCGGCCCATCTCGACACCAAGATGGCCGACTGCTCTTTTAGGGTTTCCTTAGGATTTTAGTTACCTCTAGCCTATAAAAAGGCTTGCATTGTAAGGGTTTTGGACACAAGTAGGATCAATAATGTTTGATTAATTTCGACTCTTCTTGTTAAGAGAGATTCGAGCCTTTTTGCTTGCCTTGGCAAGGGTTGTGAGCAATGTTGCATCTCGTCGTAGATGGTTCTACCGACTTGTCCATTAGAGTACTCATATCTGTGGTGTCGTCGTTCTACCGCCTACAATCAAATCGTGCCTTTCGTTTGATTCTAGGTTTCGTAATCCAAGCGTTGGACCACCTCGCTAGATCCTGGGGCAAACATGCTACGTGTCACGAAACGAGTTGATCTAGGACCGTATCAGTGATGTAAGCATGGATCAGGGCCCACTCAATGATCCGGTCCGAGTTCCATTGGGCCTAGTCACACGTGCACGTGCCAAGCTCTTCAAGGAATCCCTCCAAGGCCTTGTTCGAATGGTCCAAGACCAACATGGAGTCCATTGGGATATTGAAGGCTTAGAAGGAGACAAGCAAATCATCTACACCAAGATGCAAGCCCATGGAGAGTCAAGCAGGCCTCCAATTGATTGGGCAGAGTGTGGTCTTTAGGCCTTAATGTTGCTTAGGGTTAGATTAACAGTGTAGTAGAAGCATGGGCCGGCCCATCTCGACACCAAGATGGCCGACTGCTCTTTTAGAGTTTCCTTAGGGTTTTAGTTTCCTCAAGCCTATAAAAGGGCTGGCTTTGTAAGGGTTTTGGACACAAGTTGGAACAATAATGTTTGATTAATTTCGATTCTTAAGGTTAAGAGAGATCGAGCCTTTTTACTTGCTTTGGCATGGGTTGTGAGCAATCTTACGTCTCGTCTTACATTTTTCTACCGACCTATCCATTAGAGTAATCACCTCGGTGGAGTCGTCGTTCTACCGCCTATAATCAAATCGTGTCGTCCCGTTTGATTCTAGGTTCCGCAATCCAAGCGTTGGACCACCTGGCTAGATCCTTGGGCAAACGTGCTACGTGTCTCGAAATGAGTTGCTCGAGATGTATCCATTAGAGTAATCCCCTCTGTGGAGTCGTCGTTCTACCGCCTATAATTATATCGTGTCGTCGTTTGGTTCTAGGTTCCGCATTCCAAATAATCTTGCGTCTCGTCCACGATTGTTCTACCGACCTATCCATTAGAGTAGTCACCTCTGTGGAGTAATCGTTCTACCGTCTGTAATCAAATCGTGTTGTCCGTTTAATTCTAGGTTCCGCAATCCGAGCGTTGGACCACCTCGCTAGATCCTTGCGCAAACAAGCTACATGTCTCGAAAAGAGTTGATCGAGGACCGTATCAGTGATTTTTGCATGGATCAGGGCCCACGCCATGACCCTGTCCGAGTTCCATTGGGCCCAGTCACACGTGCACGAGCCAAACTCTTCAAGGGTTCCCTCCAAGGCCTTGTTCGAATGGTCCAAGACTAAGATGGGGTTCATAGGGATATTGAAAGCCTAGAAGGAAACAAGCAAATCATCTACTCCATGATCCAAGCCCATGGTGAGACAAGCGTGCCTCCAATTGATTGGGTAGAGTGTGGTCTTTAGGCCCCGTCGTTTGCTTAGGGTTAGATTAACTGTGTAGTAGAAGCATGGGCCGGCCCATCTCGACCCCAAGATGGCCGACTGCTCTTTTAGAGTTTCCTTAGGGTTTTAGTAACCTCTAGCCTATAAAAGGGCTGGCTTTGTAAGGGTTTTGGACACAAGTTGGAACAATAAGGTTTGATTAATTTCGATTCTTAAAGTTAAGAGAGATCGAGCCATTTTACTTGCCTTGGCATGGGTTGTGAGCAATCTTGCGTCTCGTCTTAGATTGTTCTACCGACCTATCCATTAGAGTAATCACCTCGGTGGAGTCGTCGTTCTACCGCCTATAATCAAATCGTGTCGTCCCCGTTTGATTCTAGGTTCCGCAATCCAAGCGTTGGACCACCTCGCTAGATCCTTCGGCAAACGTGCTAGATGTCTCGAAATGAGTTGTTCGAGATGTATCCATTAGAGTAATCCCCTCTGTGGAGTCGTCGTTCTACCGCCTATAATTATATCGTGTCGTCGTTTGGTTCTAAGTTCCGCATTCCAAATCATCTTGCGTCGTCCACGATTGTTCTACCGACCTATCCAATAGAGTAGTCATCTCTGTGGAGTCATCGTTCTGCCGTCTATAATCAAATCGTGTTGTCCGTTTGATTCTAGGTTCCGCAATCCGAGCGTTGGACCACCTCCCTAGATCCTTGCGCAAACAAGCTACGTGTCTTGAAAAGAGTTGATCGAGGACCGTATCAGTGATTTGTGCATGGATCAGGGCCCACGCCATGACCCTGTCCGAGTTCCATTGGGCCCAGTCACACGTGCACGAGCCAAGTACTTCAAGGGTTCCCTCCAAGGCCTTGTTCGAATGGTCCAAGACTAACATGGAGTCCATAGGGATATTGAAAGCCTAGAAGGAGACAACCAAATCATCTACTCCATCATCCAAGGCCATGGAGAGTCAAGCGGGCCTCCAATTGATTGGACAGAGCGTGGTCTTTAGGCCTTAATTTTGCTTAGGGTTACATTAACTACACCCGGCTCATCTCGACACCAAGATGGCCGACTGCTCTTTTAGGGTTTTCTTAGGATTTTAGCAAACTTTAGCCTATAAAAAGGCTTGCATTGTAAGGGTTTTTGACACAAGTAGGATCAATAAAGTTTGATTAATTTCGACTCTTCTTGTTAAGAGCGATTCGAGCCTTTTTGCTTGCCTTGGCAAGGGTTGTGAGCAATCTTGCATCTCGTCGTAAATGGTTCTACCGACTTGTCAGCATGGATCAGGGCCCACTCAATGATCCGGTCCGAGTTCCATTGGGCCTAGTCACACGTGCACGTGCCAAGCTCTTCAAGGAATCCCTCCAAGGCCTTGTTCGAATGGTCCAAGACCAACATGGAGTCCATTGGGATATTGAAGGCTTAGAAGGAGACAAGCAAATCATCTACACCATGATGCAAGCCCATGGAGAGTCAAGCGGGCCTCCAATTGATTGGGCAGAGTGTGGTCTTTAGGCCTTAATGTTGCTTAGGGTTAGATTAACTGTGTAGTAGAAGCATGGGCCGGCCCATCTCGACACTAAGATGGCCGACAGCTCTTTTAGAGTTTCTTTAGGGTTTTAGTTACCTCAAGCCTATAAAAGGGCTGGCTTTGTAAGGGTCACAAGTTGGAACAATAATGTTTGATTAATTTTGATTCTTAAAGTTAAGAGAGATCGAGCCTTTTTACTTGCCTTGGCATGGGTTGTGAGAAATCTTACGTCTCGTCTTACATTTTTCTACCGACCTATCCATTAGAGTAATCACCTCGGTGGAGTCGTCGTTCTACCGCCTATAATCAAATCGTGTCGTCCCGTTTGATTCTAGGTTCCACAATCCAAGCGTTGGACCAACTCGCTAGATCCTTGGGCAAATGTGCTACGTGTCTCGAAACGAGTTGTTCGAGATGTATCCATTCGAGTAATCCCCTCTGTGGAGTGGTCGTTCTACCGCCTATAATTATATCGTGTCGTCGTTTGGTTCTAGGTTCCGCATTCCAAATAATCTTGTGTCTCGTCCACGATTGTTCTACCGACCTATCCATTAGAGTAGTCACCTCTGTGGAGTCATCGTTCTGCCGTCTATAATCAAATCGTGTTGTCCGTTTGATTCTAGGTTCCGCAATCCGAGCGTTGGACCACCTCGCTAGATCCTTGCGCAAACAAGCTACATGTCTCGAAAAGAGTTGATCGAGGACTGTCTCAGTGATTTGTGCATGGATCAGGGCCCACGCCATGACCCTGTCCGAGTTCCATTGGGCCCAGTCACACGTGCACGAGCCAAACTCTTCAAGGGTTCCCTCCAAGGCCTTGTTCGAATGGTCCAAGACAAACATGGAGTCCATAGGGATATTGACAGCCTAGAAAGAGACAAGCAAATCATCTACTCCATCATCCAAGCCCATGGAGAGTCAAGCGGGCCTCCAATTGATTGGACAGAGCGTGGTCCTTAGGCCTTAATTTAGCTTAGGGTTAGATTAACTACACCCGACCCATCTCGACACCAAGATGGCCGACTGCTCTTTTAGGGTTTCCTTAGGATTTTAGTAACCTCTAGCCTATAAAAAGGCTTGCATTGTAAGGGTTTTGGACACAAGTAGGATCAATAAAGTTTGATTAATTTCGACTCTTCTTGTTAAGAGCGATTCGAGCCTTTTTGCTTGCCTTGGCAAGGGTTGTGAGCAATCTTGCATCTCGTCGTAGATGGTTCTACCGACTTGTCCATTAGAGTACTCATATCTGTAGTGTCGTCGTTCTACCGCCTACAATCAAATCGTGTCTTTCGTTTGATTCTAGGTTTCGTAATCCAAGCGTTGGACCACCTCGCTAGATCCTGGAGCAAACATGCTACGTGTCACGAAACGAGTTGATCTAGGACCGTATCAGTGATGTAAGCATGGATCAGGGCCCACTCAATGATCCGGTCCGAGTACCATTGGGCCTAGTCACACGTCCACGAGCCAAGCTCTTCAAGGAATTCCTCCAAGGCCTTGTTAGAATGGTCCAAGACCGACATGGAGTCCATTGGGATATTGAAGGCTTAGAAGGAGACAAGCAAATCATCTACACCATAATGCAAGCCCATGGAGAGTCAAGCGGGCCTCCAATTGATTGGGCAGAGTGTGGTCTTTAGGCCTTAATGTTGCTTAGGGTTAGATTAACAGTGTAGTAGAAGCATGGGCCGGCCCATCTCGACACCAAGATGGCCGACTGCTCTTTTAGAGTTTCCTTAGGGTTTTAGTAACCTCTGGCATATAAAAGGGCTGGCTTTGTAAGGGTTTTGGACACAAGTTGGAACAATGAAGTTTGATTAATTTCGATTCTTAAAGTTAAGAGAGATCGAGCCATTTTACTTGCCTTGGCATGGGTTGTGAGCAATCTTGCGTCCCGTCTTAGATTGTTCTACCGACTTATCCGTTAGAGTAATCACCTCGGTGGAGTCGTCGTTCTACCGCCTATAATCAAATCGTGTCGTCCCGTTTGATTCTAGGTTCCGCAATCCAAGCGTTGGACCACCTGGCTACATCCTTGGGCAAACGTGCTACGTGTCTCGAAACGAGTTGCTCGAGATTTATCCATTAGAGTAATCCCCTCTGTGGAGTCGTCGTTCTACCGCCTATAATTATATCGTGTCGTCGTTTGGTTCTGGGTTCCGCATTCCAAATAATCTTGCGTCTCGTCCACAATTGTTCTACCGACCTATCCATTAGAGTAGTCACCTCTGTGGAGTCGTCGTTCTACCGTCTATAATCAAATCATGTTGTCCGTTTGATTCTAGGTTCCGCAATCCGAGCGTTGGACCACCTCGCTAGATCCTTGCGCAAACAAGCTACATGTCTCGAAAAGCCTGTCCGAGTTCCATTGGGCCCAGTCACACGTGCACGAGCCAAACTCTTCAAGGGTTCCCTCCAAGGCCTTGTTCGAATGGTCCAAGACTAACATGGAGTCCATAGGGATATTGAAAGCCTAGAAGGAGACAAGCAAATCATCTACTCCATCATCCAAGCCCATGGAGAGTCAAACGGGCCTCCAATTGATTGGACAGAGCGTGGTCTTTTGGCCTTAATTTTGCTTAGGGTTAGATTAACTACACCCGGCCCATCTCGACACCAAGATGGCCGACTGCTCTTTTAGGGTTCCCTTAGGATTTTAGTAAACTTTAGCCTATAAAAGGGCTTGCATTGTAAGCGTTTTGGACACAAGTTTGATCAATAAAGTTTGATTAATTTTGATTCTTCTTGTTAAGAGAGATTCGAGCCTTTTTACTTGCCTTGGCAAGGGTTGTGAGCAATCTTGCATCTCGTCGTAGATGGTTCTACCGACTTGTCCATTAGAGTACTCATATCTGTGGTGTCGTCGTTCTACCGCCTACAATCAAATCGTGTCTTTCGTTTGATTATAGGTTTCGTAATCCAAGCGTTGGACCACCTCGCTAGATCCTGGGGCAAACATGCTACGTGTCATGAAACGAGTTGATCTAGGACCGTATCAGTGATGTAAGCATGGATCAGGGCCCACTCAATGATCCGGTCCGAGTTCCATTGGGCCTAGTCACACGTGCACGTGCCAAGCTCTTCAAGGAATCCCTCCAAGGCCTTGTTCGAATGGTCCAAGACCAACATGGAGTCCATTGGGATATTGAAGGCTTAGAAGGAGACAAGCAAATCATCTACACCAAGATGCAAGCCCATGGAGAGTCAAGCGGGCCTCCAATTGATTGGGCAGAGTGTGGTCTTTAGGCCTTAATGTTGCTTAGGGTTAGATTAACAGTGTAGTAGAAGCATGGGCCGGCCCATCTCGACACCAAGATGGCCGACTGCTCTTTTAGAGTTTCCTTAGGGTTTTAGTTACCTCAAGCCTATAAAAGGGCTGGTTTTGTAAGGGTTTTGGACACAAGTTGGAACAATAATGTTTGATTAATTTCGATTCTTAAGGTTAAGAGAGATCGTGCCTTTTTACTTGCCTTGGCATGGGTTGTGAGCAATCTTACGTCTCGTCTTACATTTTTCTACCGACCTATCCATTAGAGTAATCACCTCGGTGGAGTCGTCGTTCTACCGCCTATAATCAAATCGTGTCGTCCCGTTTGATTCTAGGTTCCGCAATCCAAGCGTTGGACCACCTGGCTAGATCCTTGGGCAAACGTGCTACGTGTCTCGAAACGAGTTGCTCGAGATGTATCCATTAGAGTAATCCCCTCTGTGGAGTCATCGTTCTACCGCCTATAATTATATCGTGTCGTCGTTTGGTTCTAGGTTCCGCATTCCAAATAATCTTGCGTCTCGTCCACGATTGTTCTACCGACCTATCCATTAGAGTAGTCACCTCTGTGGAGTCATCGTTCTACCGTCTATAATCAAATCGTGTTGTCCGTTTGATTCTAGGTTCCGCAATCCGAGCGTTGGACCACCTCGCTAGATCCTTGCGCAAACAAGCTACAAGTCTCGAAAAGAGTTGATCGAGGACCGTATCAGTGATTTGTGCATGGATCAGGGCCCACGCCATGACCCTGTCCGAGTTCCATTGGGCCCAGTCACACGTGCACGAGCCAAACTCTTCAAGGGTTCCCTCCAAGGCCTTGTTCGAATGGTCCAAGACTAACATGGGGTTCATAGGGATATTGAAAGCCTAGAAGGAAACAAGCAAATCATCGACTCCATGATCCAAGCCCATGGAGAGTCAAGCGTGCCTCCAATTGATTGGGTAGAGTGTGGTCTTTAGGCCTTAATATTGCTTAGGGTTAGATTAACTGTGTAGTAGAAGCATGGGCCGGCCCATCTCGATACCAAGATGGCCGACTGCTCTTTTAGAGTTTCCTTAGGGTTTTAGTAACCTCTAGCCTATAAAAGGGCTGGCTTTGTAAGGGTTTTGGACACAAGTTGGAGCAATAAGGTTTGATTAATTTTGATTCTTAAAGTTAAGAGAGATCGAGCCATTTTACTTGCCTTGGCATGGGTTGTGAGCAATCTTGCGTCTCGTCTTAGATTGTTCTACCGACCTATCCATTAGAGTAATCACCTCGGTGGAGTCGTCGTTCTACCGCCTATAATCAAATCGTGTCGTCCCCGTTTGATTCTAGGTTCCGCAATCCAAGCGTTGGACCACCTCGCTAGATCCTTCGGCAAACGTGCTACATGTCTCGAAACTAGTTGTTCGAGATGTATCCATTAGAGTAATCCCGTCTGTGGAGTCGTCGTTCTACCGCCTATAATTATATCGTGTCGTCGTTTGGTTCTAGGTTCCGCATTCCAAATCATCTTGCGTCTCGTCCACGATTGTTCTACCGACCTATCCAATAGAGTAGTCATCTCTGTGGAGTCATCGTTCTGCCGTCCATAATCAAATCGTGTTGTCCGTTTGATTCTAGGTTCCGCAATCCGAGCGTTGGACCACCTCCCTAGATCCTTGCACAAACAAGCTACGTGTCTTGAAAAGAGTTGATCGAGGACCGTATCAGTGATTTGTGCATGGATCAGGGCCCACGCCATGACCCTGTCCGAGTTCCATTGGGCCCAGTCACACGTGCACGAGCCAAGTACTTCAAGGGTTCCCTCCAAGGCCTTGTTCGAATGGTCCAAGACTAACATGGAGTCCATAGGGATATTGAAAGCCTAGAAGGAGACAACCAAATCATCTACTCCATCATCCAAGTCCATGGAGAGTCAAGCGGGCCTCCAATTGATTGGACAGAGCGTGGTCTTTAGGCCTTAATTTTGCTTAGGGTTAGATTAACTACACCCGGCCCATCTCGACACCAAGATGGCCGACTGCACTTTTAGGGTTCCCTTGGGATTTTAGTAACCTCTAGCCTATAAAAGGGCTTGCATTGTAAGGGTTTTGGACACAAGTTGGATCAATAAAATTTGATTAATTTCGATTCTTCTTGTTAAGAGAGATTCGAGCCTTTTTACTTGCCTTGGCAAGGGTTGTGAGCAATCTTGCGTCTCGTCGTAGATGGTTCTACCGACTTATCCATTAGAGTACTCATATCTGTGGTGTCGTCGTTCTACCGCCTACAATCAAATCGTGTCTTTCGTTTGATTCTAGGTTTCGTAATCCAAGCGTTGGACCACCTCGCTAGATCCTGGGGCAAACATGCTACGTGTCACGAAACGAGTTGATCTAGGACCGTATCAGTGTTGTAAGCATGGATCAGGGCCCACTCAATGATCCGGTCCGAGTTCCATTCGGCCTAGTCACACGTGCACGAGCCAAGCTCTTCAAGGAATCCCTCCAAGGCCTTGTTCGAATGGTCAATGACCAACATGGTGTCCATTGGGATATTGAAGGCTTAGAAGGAGACAAGCAAATCATCTACACCATGATGCAAGCCCATGGAGAGTCAAGCGGGCCTCCAATTGATTGGGCAGAGTGTGGTCTTTAGGCCTTAATGTTGCTTAGGGTTAGATTAACTGTGTAGTAGAAGCATGGGCCGGCCCATCTCGACACTAAGATGGCCGACTGCTCTTTTAGAGTTTCCTTAGGGTTTTAGTTAACTCAAGTTAAGAGAGATCGAGCCTTTTTACTTGCCTTGGCATGGGTTGTGAGCAATCTTGCGTCTCGTCTTAGATTGGTCGGTAGAGTAATCACCTCGGTGGAGTCGTCGTTCTACAGCCTATAATCAAATCGTGTCGTTCCGTTTGATTCTGGGTTCCGCAATCCAAGCGTTGGACCACCTCGCTAGATCCTTGGGCAAACGTGCTACCTGTCTCGAAACGAGTTGTTCGAGATGTTTCCATTAGAGTAATCCCCTCTGTGGAGTCGTCGTTCTACCGCCTATAATTATATCGTGTCGTCGTTTGGTTCTACGTTCCGCATTCCAAATCATCTTGCGTCTCGTCCATGATTGTTCTACCGACCTATTCAATAGAGTAGTCATCTCTGTGGAGTCATCGTTCTGCCGTCTACAATCAAATCGTGTTGTCCATTTGATTCTAGGTTCCGCAATCCGAGCGTTGGACCACCTCCCTAGATCCTTGCGCAAACATGCTACGTGTCTTGAAAAGAGTTGATCGAGGACCGTATCAGTGATTTGTGCATGGATCAGCGCCCACGCCATGACCCTGTCCGAGTTCCATTGGGCCCAGTCACACGTGCACGAGCCAAACTCTTCAAGGGTTCCCTCCAAGGCCTTGTTCGAATGGTCCAAGACTAACATGGAGTCCATAGGATATTGAAAGCCTAGAAGGAGACAAGCAAATCATCTTCTCCATCATCCAAGCCCATGGAGAGTCAAGCGGGCCTCCAATTGATTGGGCAGAGTGTAGTCTTTAGGCCTTAATATTGCTTAGGGTTAGATTAACTGTGTAGTAGAAGCATGGGCCGGCCCATCTCGACACCAAGATGGCCGACTGCTCTTTTAGAGTTTCCTTAGGGTTTTAGTAATCTCTAGCCTATAAAAGAGCTGGCTTTGTAAGGGTTTTGGACACAAGTTGGAACAATAAAGTTTGATTAATTTCGATTCTTAAAGTTAAGAGAGATCGAGCCTTTTTACTTGCCTTGGCATGGGTTGTGAGCAATCTTGCGTCCCGTCTTAGATTGGTCGGTAGAGTAATCACCTCGGTGAAGTCGTCGTTCTACAGCCTATAATCAAATCGTGTCGTCCCGTTTGATTCTAGGTTCCGCAATCCAAGCGTTGGACCACCTCGTTAGATCCTTGGGCAAACGTGCTACATGTCTCGAAACGAGTTGTTCGAGATGTTTCCATTAGAGTAATCCCCTCTGTGGAGTCGTCGTTCTACCGCCTATAATTATATCGTGTCGTCGTTTGGTTCTACGTTCCGCATTCCAAATCATCTTGCGTCTCGTCCACGATTGTTCTACCGACCTATACAATAGAGTAGTCATCTCTGTGGAGTCATCGTTCTGCCGTCTACAATCAAATCATGTTGTCCGTTTGATTCTAGGTTCCGCAATCCGAGCGTTGGACCACCTCCCTAGATCCTTGCGCAAACATGCAACGTGTCTAGAAAAGAGTTGATCGAGGACCGTATCAGTGATTTGTGCATGGATCAGGGCCCACGCCATGACCTTGTCCAAGTTCCATTGGGCCCAGTCACACGTGCACGAGCCAAGCTCTTCAAGGGTTCCCTCCAAGGCCTTGTTCGAATGGTCCAAGACTAAAATGGAGTCCATAGGGATATTGAAAGCCTTGAAGGAGACAAGCAAATCATCTACTCCATCATCCAAGCCCATGGAGAGTCAAGCGGGCCTCCAATTGATTGGACAGAGCTTGGTCTTTAGGCCTTAATATTGGTTAGGGTTAGATTAACTACACCCGGCCCATCTCGACACCAAGATGGCCGACTCCTCTTTTAGGGTTCCCTTAGGATTTTAGTAACCTCTAGCCTATAAAAGGGCTTGCATTGTAAGGGTTTTGGACACAAGTTTGATCAATAAAGTTTTACTAATTTCGATTCTTCTTGTTAAGAGAGATTCGAGCCTTTTTACTTGCCTTGGCAAGGGTTGTGAGCAATCTTGCGTCTCGTCGTAGATGGTTCTACCGACTTATCCATTAGAGTACTCATCTCTGTGGTGTCGTCGTTCTACCGCCTACAATCAAGTCGTGTCTTTCTTTTGATTCTAGGTTTCGTAATCCAAGCGTTGGACCACCTTGCTAGATCCTGGGGCAAACATGCTACGTGTAACGAAACGAGTTGATCTAGGACCGTATCAGTGATGTAAGCATGGATCAAGGCCCACTCAATGATCCGGTCCGAGTTCCATTGGCCTAGTCACACGTCCACGAGCCAAGCTCTTCAAGGAATTCCTCCAAGGCCTTGTTCGAATGGTCCAAGACCGACATGGAGTCCATTGGGATATTGAAGGCTTAGAAGGAGACAAGCAAATCATCTACACCATGATGCAAGCCCATGGAGAGTCAAGCGGGCCTCCAATTGATTGGGCAGAGTGTGGTCTTTAGGCCTTAATGTTGCTTAGGGTTAGATTAACTGTGTAGTAGAAGCATGGGCCGGCCCATCTCGACACCAAGATGGCCGACTGCTCTTTTAGAGTTTCCTTAGGGTTTTAGTAACTTCTGGCATATAAAAGGGCTGGCTTTGTAAGGGTTTTGGACACAAGTTGGAACAATAAAGTTTGATTAATTTCGATTCTTAAAGTTAAGAGAGATCGAGCCATTTTACTTGCCTTCGCATGGGTTATGAGCAATCTTGCGTCCCGTCTTAGATTGTTCTACCGACCTATCCGTTAGAAATCACCTCGGTGGAGTCGTCATTCTACCGCCTATAATCAAATCGTGTCGTCCCGTTTGATTCTAGGTTCCGCAATCCAAGCGTTGGACCGCCTCGCTAGATCCTTGGGCAAACGTGCTATGTGTCTCGAAACGAGTTGTTCAAGATGTATCCAGTTGAGTAATCCCCTCTGTGGAATCGTCGTTCTACCGCCTATAATTTTATCGTGTCGTCGTTTGGTTCTAGGTTCCGCATTCCAAAACATCTTGCGTCTCGTCCACGATTGTTCTACCGACCTATCCATTAGAGTAGTCATCTCTATGGAGTCATCGTTCTGCCGTCTATAATCAAATCGTGTTGTCCGCTTGATTCTAGGTTTTGCAATCCGAGCGTTGGACCACCTCACTAGATCCTTGCGCAAACATGCTACGTGTCTTGAAAAGAGTTGATCGAGGACCGTATCAGTGATTTGTGCATGGATCAGGGCCCACGCCATGACCCTGTCCGAGTTCCATTGGGCCCAATCACACGTGCACGAGCCAAGCTCTTCAAGGGTTCCCTCCAAGGCCTTGTTCGAATGGTCCAAGACTAACATCGAGTCCATAGGGATATTGAAAGCCTAGAAGGAGACAAGCAAATCATCTACTCCATGATCCAAGCCCATGGAGAGTCAAGCGCGTCTCCAATTGTTTGGACAGAGTGTGGTCTTTAGGCCTTAATTTTGCTTAGGGTTGGATTAACTACACCGGCCCATCTCGACACCAAGATGGCCGACTGCTCTTTTAGGGTTTCCTTAGGATTTTAGTAACCTCTAGCCTATAAAAGGGCTTGCATTGTAAGGGTTTTGGACACAAGTTGGATCAATAAAGTTAAGAGAGATTCGAGCCTTTTTACTTGCCTTGGCAAGGGTTATGAGCAATCTTGCGTCTCGTTGTAGATGGTTCTACCGACTTGTCCATTACAGTACTCATATCTGTGGTGTCGTCGTTCTATCGCCTACAATCAAATCGTGTCTTTCGTTTGATTCTAGGTTTCGTAATCCAAGCGTTGGACCATCTCGCTAGATCTTTGGGCAAACATGCTACGTGTCACGAAACGAGTTGATCTAGTCACACGTGCAGGAGCCAAGCTCTTCAAGGAATCCCTCCAAGGCCTTGTTTGAATGGTCCAAGACCAACATGGAGTCCATTGGGATATTGAAGGCTTAAAAGGGGACAAGCAAATTATCTACACCATGATGCAATCCCATGGAGAGTCAAGCGGGCCTCCAATAGATTGGGCAGAGTCTGGTCTTTAGGCCTTAATGTTGCTTAGGGTTAGATTAACAGTGTAGTAGAAGCATGGGCCGGCCCATCTCGACACCAAGATGGCCGACTGCTCTTTTAGAGTTTCCTTAGGGTTTTAGTAACCTCTGGCATATAAAAGGGCTGGCTTTGTAAGGGTTTTGGACACAAGTTGGAACGACAAAGTTTGATAAATTTCGATTCTTAAAGTTAAGAGAGATCGAGCCATTTTACTTGCCTTGGCATGGGTTGTGAGCAATCTTGCGTATCGTCTTAGATTGTTCTACCGACCTATCTATTAGAGTAATCACCTCGGTGGAGTCGTGGTTCTACCGCCTATAATCAAATCGTGTCGTCCCGTTTGATTCTAGATTCCGCAATCCAAGCGTTGGACCGCCTCGCTAGATCCTTGGGCAAACGTGCTACGTGTCTCGGAACGAGTTGTTCAAGATGTATCCATTAGAGTAATCCTCTCTGTGGAGTCGTCGTTCTACCGCCTATAATTATATCGTGTCGTCGTTTGGTTCTAGGTTCCGCATTCCAAATCATCTGGCGTCTCGTCCACGATTGTTCTACCCACCTATCCAATAGAGTAGTCACCTCTGTGGAGTCATCGTTCTACCGTCTATAATGAAATCGTGTTTTCCGTTTAATTTTAGGTTCCGCAATCGAAGCGTTGGACCACCTCGCTAGATCCTTGCGCAAACATGCTACGTGTCTCGAAAAGAGTTGATCGAGGACCGTATCAGTGATTTGTGCATGGATCAGGGCCCACGCCATGACCCTGTCCGAGTTCCATTGGGCCCAGTCACACGTGCACGAGCCAAGCTCTTCAAGGGTTCCCTCCAAGGCCTTGTTCGAATGGTCCAAGACTAACATAGAGTCCATAGGGATATTGAAAGCCTAGAAGGAGACAAGCAAATCATCTACTCCATGATCCAAGCCCATGGAGAGTCAAGCGCGTCTCCAATTGTTTGGACAGAGTGTGGTCTTTAGGCCTTAATTTTGCTTAGGGTTGGATTAACTATACCCGGCCCATCTCGACACCAAGATGGCCGACTGCTCTTTTAGGGTTTCCTTAGGATTTTAGTAACCTCTAGCCTATAAAAGGGCTTGCATTGTAAGGGTTTTGGACACAAGTTGGATCAATAAAGTTAAGAGAGATTCGAGCCTTTTTACTTGCCTTGGCAAGGGTTGTGAGCAATCTTGCGTCTCGTCGTAGATGGTTCTACCGACTTGTCCATTACAGTACTCATATCTGTGGTGTCGTTCGTTCTACCGTCTATAATCAAATCGTGTCTTTCGTTTGATTCTAGGTTTCGTAATCCAAGCGTTGGACCACCTCGCTAGATCCTGGGGCAAACATGCTACGTGTCATGAAACGAGTTGATCTAGGACCGTATCAGTGATGTAAGCATGGATCAGGGCCCACTCAATGATCCGGTCCGAGTTCCATTGGGCCTAGTCACACGTGCACGTGCCAAGCTCTTCAAGGAATCCCTCCAAGGCCTTGTTCGAATGGTCCAAGACCAACATGGAGTCCATTGGGATATTGAAGGCTTAGAAGGAGACAAGCAAATCATCTACACCAAGATGCAAGCCCATGGAGAGTCAAGCGGGCCTCCAATTGATTGGGCAGAGTGTGGTCTTTAGGCCTTAATGTTGCTTAGGGTTAGATTAACAGTGTAGTAGAAGCATGGGCCGGCCCATCTCGACACCAAGATGGCCGACTGCTCTTTTAGAGTTTCCTTAGGGTTTTAGTTACCTCAAGCCTATAAAAGGGCTGGTTTTGTAAGGGTTTTGGACACAAGTTGGAACAATAATGTTTGATTAATTTCGATTCTTAAGGTTAAGAGAGATCGTGCCTTTTTACTTGCCTTGGCATGGGTTGTGAGCAATCTTACGTCTCGTCTTACATTTTTCTACCGACCTATCCATTAGAGTAATCACCTCGGTGGAGTCGTCGTTCTACCGCCTATAATCAAATCGTGTCGTCCCGTTTGATTCTAGGTTCCGCAATCCAAGCGTTGGACCACCTGGCTAGATCCTTGGGCAAACGTGCTACGTGTCTCGAAACGAGTTGCTCGAGATGTATCCATTAGAGTAATCCCCTCTGTGGAGTCATCGTTCTACCGCCTATAATTATATCGTGTCGTCGTTTGGTTCTAGGTTCCGCATTCCAAATAATCTTGCGTCTCGTCCACGATTGTTCTACCGACCTATCCATTAGAGTAGTCACCTCTGTGGAGTCATCGTTCTACCGTCTATAATCAAATCGTGTTGTCCGTTTGATTCTAGGTTCCGCAATCCGAGCGTTGGACCACCTCGCTAGATCCTTGCGCAAACAAGCTACAAGTCTCGAAAAGAGTTGATCGAGGACCGTATCAGTGATTTGTGCATGGATCAGGGCCCACGCCATGACCCTGTCCGAGTTCCATTGGGCCCAGTCACACGTGCACGAGCCAAACTCTTCAAGGGTTCCCTCCAAGGCCTTGTTCGAATGGTCCAAGACTAACATGGGGTTCATAGGGATATTGAAAGCCTAGAAGGAAACAAGCAAATCATCGACTCCATGATCCAAGCCCATGGAGAGTCAAGCGTGCCTCCAATTGATTGGGTAGAGTGTGGTCTTTAGGCCTTAATATTGCTTAGGGTTAGATTAACTGTGTAGTAGAAGCATGGGCCGGCCCATCTCGACACCAAGATGGCCGACTGCTCTTTTAGAGTTTCCTTAGGGTTTTAGTAACCTCTAGCCTATAAAAGGGCTGGCTTTGTAAGGGTTTTGGACACAAGTTGGAGCAATAAGGTTTGATTAATTTTGATTCTTAAAGTTAAGAGAGATCGAGCCATTTTACTTGCCTTGGCATGGGTTGTGAGCAATCTTGCGTCTCGTCTTAGATTGTTCTACCGACCTATCCATTAGAGTAATCACCTCGGTGGAGTCGTCGTTCTACCGCCTATAATCAAATCGTGTCGTCCCCGTTTGATTCTAGGTTCCGCAATCCAAGCGTTGGACCACCTCGCTAGATCCTTCGGCAAACGTGCTACATGTCTCGAAACTAGTTGTTCGAGATGTATCCATTAGAGTAATCCCGTCTGTGGAGTCGTCGTTCTACCGCCTATAATTATATCGTGTCGTCGTTTGGTTCTAGGTTCCGCATTCCAAATCATCTTGCGTCTCGTCCACGATTGTTCTACCGACCTATCCAATAGAGTAGTCATCTCTGTGGAGTCATCGTTCTGCCGTCCATAATCAAATCGTGTTGTCCGTTTGATTCTAGGTTCCGCAATCCGAGCGTTGGACCACCTCCCTAGATCCTTGCACAAACAAGCTACGTGTCTTGAAAAGAGTTGATCGAGGACCGTATCAGTGATTTGTGCATGGATCAGGGCCCACGCCATGACCCTGTCCGAGTTCCATTGGGCCCAGTCACACGTGCACGAGCCAAGTACTTCAAGGGTTCCCTCCAAGGCCTTGTTCGAATGGTCCAAGACTAACATGGAGTCCATAGGGATATTGAAAGCCTAGAAGGAGACAACCAAATCATCTACTCCATCATCCAAGTCCATGGAGAGTCAAGCGGGCCTCCAATTGATTGGACAGAGCGTGGTCTTTAGGCCTTAATTTTGCTTAGGGTTAGATTAACTACACCCGGCCCATCTCGACACCAAGATGGCCGACTGCACTTTTAGGGTTCCCTTGGGATTTTAGTAACCTCTAGCCTATAAAAGGGCTTGCATTGTAAGGGTTTTGGACACAAGTTGGATCAATAAAATTTGATTAATTTCGATTCTTCTTGTTAAGAGAGATTCGAGCCTTTTTACTTGCCTTGGCAAGGGTTGTGAGCAATCTTGCGTCTCGTCGTAGATGGTTCTACCGACTTATCCATTAGAGTACTCATATCTGTGGTGTCGTCGTTCTACCGCCTACAATCAAATCGTGTCTTTCGTTTGATTCTAGGTTTCGTAATCCAAGCGTTGGACCACCTCGCTAGATCCTGGGGCAAACATGCTACGTGTCACGAAACGAGTTGATCTAGGACCGTATCAGTGTTGTAAGCATGGATCAGGGCCCACTCAATGATCCGGTCCGAGTTCCATTGGGCCTAGTCACACGTGCACGAGCCAAACTCTTCAAGGAATCCCTCCAAGGCCTTGTTCGAATGGTCAATGACCAACATGGTGTCCATTGGGATATTGAAGGCTTAGAAGGAGACAAGCAAATCATCTACACCATGATGCAAGCCCATGGAGAGTCAAGCGGGCCTCCAATTGATTGGGCAGAGTGTGGTCTTTAGGCCTTAATGTTGCTTAGGGTTAGATTAACTGTGTAGTAGAAGCATGGGCCGGCCCATCTCGACACTAAGATGGCCGACTGCTCTTTTAGAGTTTCCTTAGGGTTTTAGTTAACTCAAGTTAAGAGAGATCGAGCCTTTTTACTTGCCTTGGCATGGGTTGTGAGCAATCTTGCGTCTCGTCTTAGATTGGTCGGTAGAGTAATCACCTCGGTGGAGTCGTCGTTCTACAGCCTATAATCAAATCGTGTCGTTCCGTTTGATTCTAGGTTCCGCAATCCAAGCGTTGGACCACCTCGCTAGATCCTTGGGCAAACGTGCTACCTGTCTCGAAACGAGTTGTTCGAGATGTTTCCATTAGAGTAATCCCCTCTGTGGAGTCGTCGTTCTACCGCCTATAATTATATCGTGTCGTCGTTTGGTTCTACGTTCCGCATTCCAAATCATCTTGCGTCTCGTCCATGATTGTTCTACCGACCTATTCAATAGAGTAGTCATCTCTGTGGAGTCATCGTTCTGCCGTCTACAATCAAATCGTGTTGTCCATTTGATTCTAGGTTCCGCAATCCGAGCGTTGGACCACCTCCCTAGATCCTTGCGCAAACATGCTACGTGTCTTGAAAAGAGTTGATCGAGGACCGTATCAGTGATTTGTGCATGGATCAGCGCCCACGCCATGACCCTGTCCGAGTTCCATTGGGCCCAGTCACACGTGCACGAGCCAAACTCTTCAAGGGTTCCCTCCAAGGCCTTGTTCGAATGGTCCAAGACTAACATGGAGTCCATAGGATATTGAAAGCCTAGAAGGAGACAAGCAAATCATCTTCTCCATCATCCAAGCCCATGGAGAGTCAAGCGGGCCTCCAATTGATTGGGCAGAGTGTAGTCTTTAGGCCTTAATATTGCTTAGGGTTAGATTAACTGTGTAGTAGAAGCATGGGCCGGCCCATCTCGACACCAAGATGGCCGACTGCTCTTTTAGAGTTTCCTTAGGGTTTTAGTAATCTCTAGCCTATAAAAGAGCTGGCTTTGTAAGGGTTTTGGACACAAGTTGGAACAATAAAGTTTGATTAATTTCGATTCTTAAAGTTAAGAGAGATCGAGCCTTTTTACTTGCCTTGGCATGGGTTGTGAGCAATCTTGCGTCTCGTCTTAGATTGGTCGGTAGAGTAATCACCTCGGTGAAGTCGTCGTTCTACAGCCTATAATCAAATCGTGTCGTCCCGTTTGATTCTAGGTTCCGCAATCCAAGCGTTGGACCACCTCGTTAGATCCTTGGGCAAACGTGCTACATGTCTCGAAACGAGTTGTTCGAGATGTTTCCATTAGAGTAATCCCCTCTGTGGAGTCGTCGTTCTACCGCCTATAATTATATCGTGTCGTCGTTTGGTTCTACGTTCCGCATTCCAAATCATCTTGCGTCTCGTCCACGATTGTTCTACCGACCTATGCAATAGAGTAGTCATCTCTGTGGAGTCATCGTTCTGCCGTCTACAATCAAATCATGTTGTCCGTTTGATTCTAGGTTCCGCAATCCGAGCGTTGGACCACCTCCCTAGATCCTTGCGCAAACATGCAACGTGTCTAGAAAAGAGTTGATCGAGGACCGTATCAGTGATTTGTGCATGGATCAGGGCCCACGCCATGACCTTGTCCAAGTTCCATTGGGCCCAGTCACACGTGCACGAGCCAAGCTCTTCAAGGGTTCCCTCCAAGGCCTTGTTCGAATGGTCCAAGACTAACATGGAGTCCATAGGGATATTGAAAGCCTTGAAGGAGACAAGCAAATCATCTACTCCATCATCCAAGCCCATGGAGAGTCAAGCGGGCCTCCAATTGATTGGACAGAGCGTGGTCTTTAGGCCTTAATATTGGTTAGGGTTAGATTAACTACACCCGGCCCATCTCGACACCAAGATGGCCGACTCCTCTTTTAGGGTTCCCTTAGGATTTTAGTAACCTCTAGCCTATAAAAGGGCTTGCATTGTAAGGGTTTTGGACACAAGTTTGATCAATAAAGTTTTACTAATTTCGATTCTTCTTGTTAAGAGAGATTCGAGCCTTTTTACTTGCCTTGGCAAGGGTTGTGAGCAATCTTGCGTCTCGTCGTAGATGGTTCTACCGACTTATCCATTAGAGTACTCATCTCTGTGGTGTCGTCGTTCTACCGCCTACAATCAAGTCGTGTCTTTCTTTTGATTCTAGGTTTCGTAATCCAAGCGTTGGACCACCTTGCTAGATCCTGGGGCAAACATGCTACGTGTAACGAAACGAGTTGATCTAGGACCGTATCAGTGATGTAAGCATGGATCAAGGCCCACTCAATGATCCGGTCCGAGTTCCATTGGCCTAGTCACACGTCCACGAGCCAAGCTCTTCAAGGAATTCCTCCAAGGCCTTGTTCGAATGGTCCAAGACCGACATGGAGTCCATTGGGATATTGAAGGCTTAGAAGGAGACAAGCAAATCATCTACACCATGATGCAAGCCCATGGAGAGTCAAGCGGGCCTCCAATTGATTGGGCAGAGTGTGGTCTTTAGGCCTTAATGTTACTTAGGGTTAGATTAACTGTGTAGTAGAAGCATGGGCCGGCCCATCTCGACACCAAGATGGCCGACTGCTCTTTTAGAGTTTCCTTAGGGTTTTAGTAACTTCTGGCATATAAAAGGGCTGGCTTTGTAAGGGTTTTGGACACAAGTTGGAACAATAAAGTTTGATTAATTTCGATTCTTAAAGTTAAGAGAGATCGAGCCATTTTACTTGCCTTCGCATGGGTTATGAGCAATCTTGCGTCCCGTCTTAGATTGTTCTACCGACCTATCCGTTAGAAATCACCTCGGTGGAGTCGTCATTCTACCGCCTATAATCAAATCGTGTCGTCCCGTTTGATTCTAGGTTCCGCAATCCAAGCGTTGGACCGCCTCGCTAGATCCTTGGGCAAACGTGCTATGTGTCTCGAAACGAGTTGTTCAAGATGTATCCAGTTGAGTAATCCCCTCTGTGGAATCGTCGTTCTACCGCCTATAATTTTATCGTGTCGTCGTTTGGTTCTAGGTTCCGCATTCCAAAACATCTTGCGTCTCGTCCACGATTGTTCTACCGACCTATCCATTAGAGTAGTCATCTCTATGGAGTCATCGTTCTGCCGTCTATAATCAAATCGTGTTGTCCGCTTGATTCTAGGTTTTGCAATCCGAGCGTTGGACCACCTCACTAGATCCTTGCGCAAACATGCTACGTGTCTTGAAAAGAGTTGATCGAGGACCGTATCAGTGATTTGTGCATGGATCAGGGCCCACGCCATGACCCTGTCCGAGTTCCATTGGGCCCAATCACACGTGCACGAGCCAAGCTCTTCAAGGGTTCCCTCCAAGGCCTTGTTCGAATGGTCCAAGACTAACATCGAGTCCATAGGGATATTGAAAGCCTAGAAGGAGACAAGCAAATCATCTACTCCATGATCCAAGCCCATGGAGAGTCAAGCGCGTCTCCAATTGTTTGGACAGAGTGTGGTCTTTAGGCCTTAATTTTGCTTAGGGTTGGATTAACTACACCCGGCCCATCTCGACACCAAGATGGCCGACTGCTCTTTTAGGGTTTCCTTAGGATTTTAGTAACCTCTAGCCTATAAAAGGGCTTGCATTGTAAGGGTTTTGGACACAAGTTGGATCAATAAAGTTAAGAGAGATTCGAGCCTTTTTACTTGCCTTGGCAAGGGTTGTGAGCAATCTTGCGTCTCGTCGTAGATGGTTCTACCGACTTGTCCATTACAGTACTCATATCTGTGGTGTCGTCGTTCTATCGCCTACAATCAAATCGTGTCTTTCGTTTGATTCTAGGTTTCGTAATCCAAGCGTTGGACCATCTCGCTAGATCTTTGGGCAAACATGCTACGTGTCACGAAACGAGTTGATCTAGTCACACGTGCAGGAGCCAAGCTCTTCAAGGAATCCCTCCAAGGCCTTGTTTGAATGGTCCAAGACCAACATGGAGTCCATTGGGATATTGAAGGCTTAAAAGGGGACAAGCAAATTATCTACACCATGATGCAATCCCATGGAGAGTCAAGCGGGCCTCCAATAGATTGGGCAGAGTGTGGTCTTTAGGCCTTAATGTTGCTTAGGGTTAGATTAACAGTGTAGTAGAAGCATGGGCCGGCCCATCTCGACACCAAGATGGCCGACTGCTCTTTTAGAGTTTCCTTAGGGTTTTAGTAACCTCTGGCATATAAAAGGGCTGGCTTTGTAAGGGTTTTGGACACAAGTTGGAACGACAAAGTTTGATAAATTTCGATTCTTAAAGTTAAGAGAGATCGAGCCATTTTACTTGCCTTGGCATGGGTTGTGAGCAATCTTGCGTATCGTCTTAGATTGTTCTACCGACCTATCTATTAGAGTAATCACCTCGGTGGAGTCGTGGTTCTACCGCCTATAATCAAATCGTGTCGTCCCGTTTGATTCTAGATTCCGCAATCCAAGCGTTGGACCGCCTCGCTAGATCCTTGGGCAAACGTGCTACGTGTCTCGGAACGAGTTGTTCAAGATGTATCCATTAGAGTAATCCTCTCTGTGGAGTCGTCGTTCTACCGCCTATAATTATATCGTGTCGTCGTTTGGTTCTAGGTTCCGCATTCCAAATCATCTGGCGTCTCGTCCACGATTGTTCTACCCACCTATCCAATAGAGTAGTCACCTCTGTGGAGTCATCGTTCTACCGTCTATAATGAAATCGTGTTTTCCGTTTAATTTTAGGTTCCGCAATCGAAGCGTTGGACCACCTCGCTAGATCCTTGCGCAAACATGCTACGTGTCTCGAAAAGAGTTGATCGAGGACCGTATCAGTGATTTGTGCATGGATCAGGGCCCACGCCATGACCCTGTCCGAGTTCCATTGGGCCCAGTCACACGTGCACGAGCCAAGCTCTTCAAGGGTTCCCTCCAAGGCCTTGTTCGAATGGTCCAAGACTAACATAGAGTCCATAGGGATATTGAAAGCCTAGAAGGAGACAAGCAAATCATCTACTCCATGATCCAAGCCCATGGAGAGTCAAGCGCGTCTCCAATTGTTTGGACAGAGTGTGGTCTTTAGGCCTTAATTTTGCTTAGGGTTGGATTAACTATACCCGGCCCATCTCGACACCAAGATGGCCGACTGCTCTTTTAGGGTTTCCTTAGGATTTTAGTAACCTCTAGCCTATAAAAGGGCTTGCATTGTAAGGGTTTTGGACACAAGTTGGATCAATAAAGTTAAGAGAGATTCGAGCCTTTTTACTTGCCTTGGCAAGGGTTGTGAGCAATCTTGCGTCTCGTCGTAGATGGTTCTACCGACTTGTCCATTACAGTACTCATATCTGTGGTGTCGTCGTTCTACCGCCTACAATCAAATCGTGTCTTTCGTTTGATTCTAGGTTTCGTAATCCAAGCGTTGGACCATCTCGCTAGATCTTTGGGCAAACATGCTACGTGTCACGAAACGAGTTGATCTAGGACCGTATCAGTGATGTAAACATGGATCAGGGCCCACTCAATGATCCGGTCCGACTTCCATTGGGCCTAGTCACACGTGCAGGAGCCAAGCTCTTCAAGGAATCCCTCCAAGGCCTTGTTTGAATGGTCCAAGACCAACATGGAGTCCATTGGGATATTGAAGGCTTAAAAGGAGACAAGCAAATTATCTACACCATGATGCAATCCCATGGAGAGTCAAGCGGGCCTCCAATAGATTGGGCAGAGTGTGGTCTTTAGGCCTTAATGTTGCTTAGGGTTAGATTAACAGTGTAGTAGAAGCATGGGCCGGCCCATCTCGACACCAAGATGGCCGACTGCTCTTTTAGAGTTTCCTTAGGGTTTTAGTAACCTCTGGCATATAAAAGGGCTGGCTTTGTAAGGGTTTTGGACACAAGTTGGAACGACAAAGTTTGATTAATTTCGATTCTTAAAGTTAAGAGAGATCGAGCCATTTTACTTGCCTTGGCATGGGTTGTGAGCAATCTTGCGTATCGTCTTAGATTGTTCTACCGACCTATCTATTAGAGTAATCACCTCGGTGGAGTCGTGGTTCTACCGCCTATAATCAAATCGTGTCGTCCCGTTTGATTCTAGATTCCGCAATCCAAGCGTTGGACCGCCTCGCTAGATCCTTGGGCAAACGTGCTACGTGTCTCGGAACGAGTTGTTCAAGATGTATCCATTAGAGTAATCCTCTCTGTGGAGTCGTCGTTCTACCGCCTATAATTATATCGTGTCGTCGTTTGGTTCTAGGTTCCGTATTCCAAATCATCTTGCGTCTCGTCCACGATTGTTCTACCGACCTATCCAATAGAGTAGTCATCTCTGTGGAGTCATCGTTCTGCCGTCCATAATCAAATCGTGTTGTCCGTTTGATTCTAGGTTCCGCAATCCGAGCGTTGGACCACCTCCCTAGATCCTTGCACAAACAAGCTACGTGTCTTGAAAAGAGTTGATCGAGGACCGTATCAGTGATTTGTGCATGGATCAGGGCCCACGCCATGACCCTGTCCGAGTTCCATTGGGCCCAGTCACACGTGCACGAGCCAAGTACTTCAAGGGTTCCCTCCAAGGCCTTGTTCGAATGGTCCAAGACTAACATGGAGTCCATAGGGATATTGAAAGCCTAGAAGGAGACAACCAAATCATCTACTCCATCATCCAAGTCCATGGAGAGTCAAGCGGGCCTCCAATTGATTGGACAGAGCGTGGTCTTTAGGCCTTAATTTTGCTTAGGGTTAGATTAACTACACCCGGCCCATCTCGACACCAAGATGGCCGACTGCACTTTTAGGGTTCCCTTGGGATTTTAGTAACCTCTAGCCTATAAAAGGGCTTGCATTGTAAGGGTTTTGGACACAAGTTGGATCAATAAAATTTGATTAATTTCGATTCTTCTTGTTAAGAGAGATTCGAGCCTTTTTACTTGCCTTGGCAAGGGTTGTGAGCAATCTTGCGTCTCGTCGTAGATGGTTCTACCGACTTATCCATTAGAGTACTCATATCTGTGGTGTCGTCGTTCTACCGCCTACAATCAAATCGTGTCTTTCGTTTGATTCTAGGTTTCGTAATCCAAGCGTTGGACCACCTCGCTAGATCCTGGGGCAAACATGCTACGTGTCACGAAACGAGTTGATCTAGGACCGTATCAGTGTTGTAAGCATGGATCAGGGCCCACTCAATGATCCGGTCCGAGTTCCATTGGGCCTAGTCACACGTGCACGAGCCAAGCTCTTCAAGGAATCCCTCCAAGGCCTTGTTCGAATGGTCAATGACCAACATGGTGTCCATTGGGATATTGAAGGCTTAGAAGGAGACAAGCAAATCATCTACACCATGATGCAAGCCCATGGAGAGTCAAGCGGGCCTCCAATTGATTGGGCAGAGTGTGGTCTTTAGGCCTTAATGTTGCTTAGGGTTAGATTAACTGTGTAGTAGAAGCATGGGCCGGCCCATCTCGACACTAAGATGGCCGACTGCTCTTTTAGAGTTTCCTTAGGGTTTTAGTTAACTCAAGTTAAGAGAGATCGAGCCTTTTTACTTGCCTTGGCATGGGTTGTGAGCAATCTTGCGTCTCGTCTTAGATTGGTCGGTAGAGTAATCACCTCGGTGGAGTCGTCGTTCTACAGCCTATAATCAAATCGTGTCGTTCCGTTTGATTCTAGGTTCCGCAATCCAAGCGTTGGACCACCTCGCTAGATCCTTGGGCAAACGTGCTACCTGTCTCGAAACGAGTTGTTCGAGATGTTTCCATTAGAGTAATCCCCTCTGTGGAGTCGTCGTTCTACCGCCTATAATTATATCGTGTCGTCGTTTGGTTCTACGTTCCGCATTCCAAATCATCTTGCGTCTCGTCCATGATTGTTCTACCGACCTATTCAATAGAGTAGTCATCTCTGTGGAGTCATCGTTCTGCCGTCTACAATCAAATCGTGTTGTCCATTTGATTCTAGGTTCTGCAATCCGAGCGTTGGACCACCTCCCTAGATCCTTGCGCAAACATGCTACGTGTCTTGAAAAGAGTTGATCGAGGACCGTATCAGTGATTTGTGCATGGATCAGCGCCCACGCCATGACCCTGTCCGAGTTCCATTGGGCCCAGTCACACGTGCACGAGCCAAACTCTTCAAGGGTTCCCTCCAAGGCCTTGTTCGAATGGTCCAAGACTAACATGGAGTCCATAGGATATTGAAAGCCTAGAAGGAGACAAGCAAATCATCTTCTCCATCATCCAAGCCCATGGAGAGTCAAGCGGGCCTCCAATTGATTGGGCAGAGTGTAGTCTTTAGGCCTTAATATTGCTTAGGGTTAGATTAACTGTGTAGTGGAAGCATGGGCCGGCCCATCTCGACACCAAGATGGCCGACTGCTCTTTTAGAGTTTCCTTAGGGTTTTAGTAATCTCTAGCCTATAAAAGAGCTGGCTTTGTAAGGGTTTTGGACACAAGTTGGAACAATAAAGTTTGATTAATTTCGATTCTTAAAGTTAAGAGAGATCGAGCCTTTTTACTTGCCTTGGCATGGGTTGTGAGCAATCTTGCGTCTCGTCTTAGATTGGTCGGTAGAGTAATCACCTCGGTGAAGTCGTCGTTCTACAGCCTATAATCAAATCGTGTCGTCCCGTTTGATTCTAGGTTCCGCAATCCAAGCGTTGGACCACCTCGCTAGATCCTTGGGCAAACGTGCTACATGTCTCGAAACGAGTTGTTCGAGATGTTTCCATTAGAGTAATCCCCTCTGTGGAGTCGTCGTTCTACCGCCTATAATTATATCGTGTCGTCGTTTGGTTCTACGTTCCGCATTCCAAATCATCTTGCGTCTCGTCCACGATTGTTCTACCGACCTATACAATAGAGTAGTCATCTCTGTGGAGTCATCGTTCTGCCGTCTACAATCAAATCATGTTGTCCGTTTGATTCTAGGTTCCGCAATCCGAGCGTTGGACCACCTCCCTAGATCCTTGCGCAAACATGCAACGTGTCTAGAAAAGAGTTGATCGAGGACCGTATCAGTGATTTGTGCATGGATCAGGGCCCACGCCATGACCTTGTCCAAGTTCCATTGGGCCCAGTCACACGTGCACGAGCCAAGCTCTTCAAGGGTTCCCTCCAAGGCCTTGTTCGAATGGTCCAAGACTAACATGGAGTCCATAGGGATATTGAAAGCCTTGAAGGAGACAAGCAAATCATCTACTCCATCATCCAAGCCCATGGAGAGTCAAGCGGGCCTCCAATTGATTGGACAGAGCGTGGTCTTTAGGCCTTAATATTGGTTAGGGTTAGATTAACTACACCCGGCCCATCTCGACACCAAGATGGCCGACTCCTCTTTTAGGGTTCCCTTAGGATTTTAGTAACCTCTAGCCTATAAAAGGGCTTGCATTGTAAGGGTTTTGGACACAAGTTTGATCAATAAAGTTTTACTAATTTCGATTCTTCTTGTTAAGAGAGATTCGAGCCTTTTTACTTGCCTTGGCAAGGGTTGTGAGCAATCTTGCGTCTCGTCGTAGATGGTTCTACCGACTTATCCATTAGAGTACTCATCTCTGTGGTGTCGTCGTTCTACCGCCTACAATCAAGTCGTGTCTTTCTTTTGATTCTTGGTTTCGTAATCCAAGCGTTGGACCACCTTGCTAGATCCTGGGGCAAACATGCTACGTGTAACGAAACGAGTTGATCTAGGACCGTATCAGTGATGTAAGCATGGATCAAGGCCCACTCAATGATCCGGTCCGAGTTCCATTGGCCTAGTCACACGTCCACGAGCCAAGCTCTTCAAGGAATTCCTCCAAGGCCTTGTTCGAATGGTCCAAGACCGACATGGAGTCCATTGGGATATTGAAGGCTTAGAAGGAGACAAGCAAATCATCTACACCATGATGCAAGCCCATGGAGAGTCAAGCGGGCCTCCAATTAATTGGGCAGAGTGTGGTCTTTAGGCCTTAATGTTGCTTAGGGTTAGATTAACTGTGTAGTAGAAGCATGGGCCGGCCCATCTCGACACCAAGATGGCCGACTGCTCTTTTAGAGTTTCCTTAGGGTTTTAGTAACTTCTGGCATATAAAAGGGCTGGCTTTGTAAGGGTTTTGGACACAAGTTGGAACAATAAAGTTTGATTAATTTCGATTCTTAAAGTTAAGAGAGATCGAGCCATTTTACTTGCCTTGGCATGGGTTATGAGCAATCTTGCGTCCCGTCTTAGATTGTTCTACCGACCTATCCGTTAGAGAAATCACCTCGGTGGAGTCGTCATTCTACCGCCTATAATCAAATCGTGTCGTCCCGTTTGATTCTAGGTTCCGCAATCCAAGCGTTGGACCGCCTCGCTAGATCCTTGGGCAAACGTGCTATGTGTCTCGAAACGAGTTGTTCAAGATGTATCCAGTTGAGTAATCCCCTCTGTGGAATCGTCGTTCTACCGCCTATAATTTTATCGTGTCGTCGTTTGGTTCTAGGTTCCGCATTCCAAAACATCTTGCGTCTCGTCCACGATTGTTCTACCGACCTATCCATTAGAGTAGTCATCTCTATGGAGTCATCGTTCTGCCGTCTATAATCAAATCGTGTTGTCCGTTTGATTCTAGGTTTTGCAATCCGAGCGTTGGACCACCTCACTAGATCCTTGCGCAAACATGCTACGTGTCTCGAAAAGAGTTGATCGAGGACCGTATCAGTGATTTGTGCATGGATCAGGGCCCACGCCATGACCCTGTCCGAGTTCCATTGGGCCCAGTCACACGTGCACGAGCCAAGCTCTTCAAGGGTTCCCTCCAAGGCCTTGTTCGAATGGTCCAAGACTAACATCGAGTCCATAGGGATATTGAAAGCCTAGAAGGAGACAAGCAAATCATCTACTCCATGATCCAAGCCCATGGAGAGTCAAGCGCGTCTCCAATTGTTTGGACAGAGTGTGGTCTTTAGGCCTTAATTTTGCTTAGGGTTGGATTAACTACACCCGGCCCATCTCGACACCAAGATGGCCGACTGCTCTTTTAGGGTTTCCTTAGGATTTTAGTAACCTCTAGCCTATAAAAGGGCTTGCATTGTAAGGGTTTTGGACACAAGTTGGATCAATAAAGTTAAGAGAGATTCGAGCCTTTTTACTTGCCTTGGCAAGGGTTGTGAGCAATCTTGCGTCTCGTCGTAGATGGTTCTACCGACTTGTCCATTACAGTACTCATATCTGTGGTGTCGTCGTTCTATCGCCTACAATCAAATCGTGTCTTTCGTTTGATTCTAGGTTTCGTAATCCAAGCGTTGGACCATCTCGCTAGATCTTTGGGCAAACATGCTACGTGTCACGAAACGAGTTGATCTAGTCCCACGTGCAGGAGCCAAGCTCTTCAAGGAATCCCTCCAAGGCCTTGTTTGAATGGTCCAAGACCAACATGGAGTCCATTGGGATATTGAAGGCTTAAAAGGGGACAAGCAAATTATCTACACCATGATGCAATCCCATGGAGAGTCAAGCGGGCCTCCAATAGATTGGGCAGAGTGTGGTCTTTAGGCCTTAATGTTGCTTAGGGTTAGATTAACAGTGTAGTAGAAGCATGGGCCGGCCCATCTCGGCACCAAGATGGCCGACTGCTCTTTTAGAGTTTCCGTAGGGTTTTAGTAACCTCTGGCATATAAAAGGGCTGGCATTGTAAGGGTTTTGGACACAAGTTGGAACGACAAAGTTTGATAAATTTCGATTCTTAAAGTTAAGAGAGATCGAGCCATTTTACTTGCCTTGGCATGGGTTGTGAGCAATCTTGCGTATCGTCTTAGATTGTTCTACCGACCTATCTATTAGAGTAATCACCTCGGTGGAGTCGTGGTTCTACCGCCTATAATCAAATCGTGTCGTCCCGTTTGATTCTAGATTCCGCAATCCAAGCGTTGGACCGCCTCGCTAGATCCTTGGGCAAACGTGCTACGTGTCTCGGAACGAGTTGTTCAAGATGTATCCATTAGAGTAATCCTCTCTGTGGAGTCGTCGTTCTACCGCCTATAATTATATCGTGTCGTCGTTTGGTTCTAGGTTCCGCATTCCAAATCATCTGGCGTCTCGTCCACGATTGTTCTACCCACCTATCCAATAGTGTAGTCACCTCTGTGGAGTCATCGTTCTACCGTCTATAATGAAATCGTGTTTTCCGTTTAATTTTAGGTTCCGCAATCGAAGCGTTGGACCACCTCGCTAGATCCTTGCGCAAACATGCTACGTGTCTCGAAAAGAGTTGATCGAGGACCGTATCAGTGATTTGTGCATGGATCAGGGCCCACGCCATGACCCTGTCCGAGTTCCATTGGGCCCAGTCACACGTGCACGAGCCAAGCTCTTCAAGGGTTCCCTCCAAGGCCTTGTTCGAATGGTCCAAGACTAACATAGAGTCCATAGGGATATTGAAAGCCTAGAAGGAGACAAGCAAATCATCTACTCCATGATCCAAGCCCATGGAGAGTCAAGCGCGTCTCCAATTGTTTGGACAGAGTGTGGTCTTTAGGCCTTAATTTTGCTTAGGGTTGGATTAACTATACCCGGCCCATCTCGACACCAAGATGGCCGACTGCTCTTTTAGGGTTTCCTTAGGATTTTAGTAACCTCTAGCCTATAAAAGGGCTTGCATTGTAAGGGTTTTGGACACAAGTTGGATCAATAAAGTTAAGAGAGATTCGAGCCTTTTTACTTGCCTTGGCAAGGGTTGTGAGCAATCTTGCGTCTCGTCGTAGATGGTTCTACCGACTTGTCCATTACAGTACTCATATCTGTGGTGTCGTCGTTCTACCGCCTACAATCAAATCGTGTCTTTCGTTTGATTCTAGGTTTCGTAATCCAAGCGTTGGACCATCTCGCTAGATCTTTGGGCAAACATGCTACGTGTCACGAAACGAGTTGATCTAGGACCGTATCAGTGATGTAAGCATGGATCAGGGCCCACTCAATGATCCGGTCCGACTTCCATTGGGCCTAGTCACACGTGCAGGAGCCAAGCTCTTCAAGGAATCCCTCCAAGGCCTTGTTTGAATGGTCCAAGACCAACATGGAGTCCATTGGGATATTGAAGGCTTAAAAGGAGACAAGCAAATTATCTACACCATGATGCAATCCCATGGAGAGTCAAGCGGGCCTCCAATAGATTGGGCAGAGTGTGGTCTTTAGGCCTTAATGTTGCTTAGGGTTAGATTAACAGTGTAGTAGAAGCATGGGCCGGCCCATCTCGACACCAAGATGGCCGACTGCTCTTTTAGAGTTTCCTTAGGGTTTTAGTAACCTCTGGCATATAAAAGGGCTGGCTTTGTAAGGGTTTTGGACACAAGTTGGAACGACAAAGTTTGATTAATTTCGATTCTTAAAGTTAAGAGAGATCGAGCCATTTTACTTGCCTTGGCATGGGTTGTGAGCAATCTTGCGTATCGTCTTAGATTGTTCTACCGACCTATCTATTAGAGTAATCACCTCGGTGGAGTCGTCGTTCTACCGCCTATAATCAAATCGTGTCGTCCCGTTTGATTCTAGATTCCGCAATCCAAGCGTTGGACCGCCTCGCTAGATCCTTGGGCAAACGTGCTACGTGTCTCGGAACGAGTTGTTCAAGATGTATCCATTAGAGTAATCCTCTCTGTGGAGTCGTCGTTCTACCGCCTATAATTATATCGTGTCGTCGTTTGGTTCTAGGTTCCGCATTCCAAATCATCTGGCGTCTCGTCCACGATTGTTCTACCCACCTATCCAATAGAGTAGTCACCTCTGTGGAGTCATCGTTCTACCGTCTATAATGAAATCGTGTTTTCCGTTTGATTTTAGGTTCCGCAATCGAAGCGTTGGACCACCTCGCTAGATCCTTGCGCAAACATGCTACGTGTCTCGAAAAGAGTTGATCGAGGACCGTATCAGTGATTTGTGCATGGATCAGGGCCCACGCCATGACCCTGTCCGAGTTCCATTGGGCCCAGTCACACGTGCACGAGCCAAGCTCTTCAAGGGTTCCCTCCAAGGCCTTGTTCGAATGGTCCAAGACTAACATAGAGTCCATAGGGATATTGAAAGCCTAGAAGGAGACAAGCAAATCATCTACTCCATGATCCAAGCCCATGGAGAGTCAAGCGCGTCTCCAATTGTTTGGACAGAGTGTGGTCTTTAGGCCTTAATTTTGCTTAGGGTTGGATTAACTATACCCGGCCCATCTCGACACCAAGATGGCCGGCTGCTCTTTTAGGGTTTCCTTAGGATTTTAGTAACCTCTAGCCTATAAAAGGGCTTGCATTGTAAGGGTTTTGGACACAAGTTGGATCAATAAAGTTAAGAGAGATTCGAGCCTTTTTACTTGCCTTGGCAAGGGTTGTGAGCAATCTTGCGTCTCGTCGTAGATGGTTCTACCGACTTGTCCATTACAGTACTCATATCTGTGGTGTCGTCGTTCTACCGCCTACAATCAAATCGTGTCTTTCGTTTGATTCTAGGTTTCGTAATCCAAGCGTTGGACCATCTCGCTAGATCTTTGGGCAAACATGCTACGTGTCACGAAACGAGTTGATCTAGGACCGTATCAGTGATGTAAGCATGGATCAGGGCCCACTCAATGATCCGGTCCGACTTCCATTGGGCCTAGTCACACGTGCAGGAGCCAAGCTCTTCAAGGAATCCCTCCAAGGCCTTGTTTGAATGGTCCAAGACCAACATGGAGTCCATTGGGATATTGAAGGCTTAAAAGGAGACAAGCAAATTATCTACACCATGATGCAATCCCATGGAGAGTCAAGCGGGCCTCCAATAGATTGGGCAGAGTGTGGTCTTTAGGCCTTAATGTTGCTTAGGGTTAGATTAACAGTGTAGTAGAAGCATGGGCCGGCCCATCTCGACACCAAGATGGCCGACTGCTCTTTTAGAGTTTCCTTAGGGTTTTAGTAACCTCTGGCATATAAAAGGGCTGGCTTTGTAAGGGTTTTGGACACAAGTTGGAACGACAAAGTTTGATTAATTTCGATTCTTAAAGTTAAGAGAGATCGAGCCATTTTACTTGCCTTGGCATGGGTTGTGAGCAATCTTGCGTATCGTCTTAGATTGTTCTACCGACCTATCTATTAGAGTAATCACCTCGGTGGAGTCGTCGTTCTACCGCCTATAATCAAATCGTGTCGTCCCGTTTGATTCTAGATTCCGCAATCCAAGCGTTGGACCGCCTCGCTAGATCCTTGGGCAAACGTGCTACGTGTCTCGGAACGAGTTGTTCAAGATGTATCCATTAGAGTAATCCTCTCTGTGGAGTCGTCGTTCTACCGCCTATAATTATATCGTGTCGTCGTTTGGTTCTAGGTTCCGCATTCCAAATCATCTGGCGTCTCGTCCACGATTGTTCTACCCACCTATCCAATAGAGTAGTCACCTCTGTGGAGTCATCGTTCTACCGTCTATAATGAAATCGTGTTTTCCGTTTGATTTTGGGTTCCGCAATCGAAGCGTTGGACCACCTCGCTAGATCCTTGCGCAAACATGCTACGTGTCTCGAAAAGAGTTGATCGAGGACCGTATCAGTGATTTGTGCATGGATCAGGGCCCACGCCATGACCCTGTCCGAGTTCCATTGGGCCCAGTCACACGTGCACGAGCCAAGCTCTTCAAGGGTTCCCTCCAAGGCCTTGTTCGAATGGTCCAAGACTAACATAGAGTCCATAGGGATATTGAAAGCCTAGAAGGAGACAAGCAAATCATCTACTCCATGATCCAAGCCCATGGAGAGTCAAGCGCGTCTCCAATTGTTTGGACAGAGTGTGGTCTTTAGGCCTTAATTTTGCTTAGGGTTGGATTAACTATACCCGGCCCATCTCGACACCAAGATGGCCGACTGCTCTTTTAGGGTTTCCTTAGGATTTTAGTAACCTCTAGCCTATAAAAGGGCTTGCATTGTAAGGGTTTTGGACACAAGTTGGATCAATAAAGTTAAGAGAGATTCGAGCCTTTTTACTTGCCTTGGCAAGGGTTGTGAGCAATCTTGCGTCTCGTCGTAGATGGTTCTACCGACTTGTCCATTACAGTACTCATATCTGTGGTGTCGTCGTTCTACCGCCTACAATCAAATCGTGTCTTTCGTTTGATTCTAGGTTTCGTAATTCAAGCGTTGGACAATCTCGCTAGATCTTTGGGCAAACACGCTACGTGTCACGAAACGAGTTGATCTAGGTCCGTATCAGTGATGTAAGCATGGATCAGGGCCCACTCAATGATCCGGTCCGACTTCCAAATCATCTGGCGTCTCGTCCATGATTGTTCTACCCACCTATCCAATAGAGTAGTCACCTCTGTGGAGTCATCGTTCTACCGTCTATAATGAAATCGTGTTTTCCGTTTGATTTTAGGTTCCGCAATCGAAGCGTTGGACCACCTCGCTAGATCCTTGCGCAAACATGCTACGTGTCTCGAAAAGAGTTGATCGAGGACCGTATCAGTGATTTGTGCATGGATCAGGGCCCACGCCATGACCCTGTCCGAGTTCCATTGGGCCCTGTCACACGTGCACGAGCCAAGCTCTTCAAGGGTTCCCTCCAAGGCCTTGTTCGAATGGTCCAAGACTAACATAGAGTCCATAGGGATATTGAAAGCCTAGAAGGAGACAAGCAAATCATCTACTCCATGATCCAAGCCCATGGAGAGTCAAGCGCGTCTCCAATTGTTTGGACAGAGTGTGGTCTTTAGGCCTTAATTTTGCTTAGGGTTGGATTAACTATACCCGGCCCATCTCGACACCAAGATGGCCGACTGCTCTTTTAGGGTTTCCTTAGGATTTTAGTAACCTCTAGCCTATAAAAGGGCTTGCATTGTAAGGGTTTTGGACACAAGTTGGATCAATAAAGTTAAGAGAGATTCGAGCCTTTTTACTTGCCTTGGCAAGGGTTGTGAGCAATCTTGCGTCTCGTCGTAGATGGTTCTACCGACTTGTCCATTACAGTACTCATATCTGTGGTGTCGTCGTTCTACCGCCTACAATCAAATCGTGTCTTTCGTTTGATTCTAGGTTTCGTAATCCAAGCGTTGGACCATCTCGCTAGATCTTTGGGCAAACATGCTACGTGTCACGAAACGAGTTGATCTAGGACCGTATCAGTGATGTAAGCATGGATCAGGGCCCACTCAATGATCCGGTCCGACTTCCATTGGGCCTAGTCACACGTGCAGGAGCCAAGCTCTTCAAGGAATCCCTCCAAGGCCTTGTTTGAATGGTCCAAGACCAACATGGAGTCCATTGGGATATTGAAGGCTTAAAAGGAGACAAGCAAATTATCTACACCATGATGCAATCCCATGGAGAGTCAAGCGGGCCTCCAATAGATTGGGCAGAGTGTGGTCTTTAGGCCTTAATGTTGCTTAGGGTTAGATTAACAGTGTAGTAGAAGCATGGGCCGGCCCATCTCGACACCAAGATGGCCGACTGCTCTTTTAGAGTTTCCTTAGGGTTTTAGTAACCTCTGGCATATAAAAGGGCTGGCTTTGTAAGGGTTTTGGACACAAGTTGGAACGACAAAGTTTGATTAATTTCGATTCTTAAAGTTAAGAGAGATCGAGCCATTTTACTTGCCTTGGCATGGGTTGTGAGCAATCTTGCGTATCGTCTTAGATTGTTCTACCGACCTATCTATTAGAGTAATCACCTCGGTGGAGTCGTCGTTCTACCGCCTATAATCAAATCGTGTCGTCCCGTTTGATTCTAGATTCCGCAATCCAAGCGTTGGACCGCCTCGCTAGATCCTTGGGCAAACGTGCTACGTGTCTCGGAACGAGTTGTTCAAGATGTATCCATTAGAGTAATCCTCTCTGTGGAGTCGTCGTTCTACCGCCTATAATTATATCGTGTCGTCGTTTGGTTCTAGGTTCCGCATTCCAAATCATCTGGCGTCTCGTCCACGATTGTTCTACCCACCTATCCAATAGAGTAGTCACCTCTGTGGAGTCATCGTTCTACCGTCTATAATGAAATCGTGTTTTCCGTTTGATTTTAGGTTCCGCAATCGAAGCGTTGGACCACCTCGCTAGATCCTTGCGCAAACATGCTACGTGTCTCGAAAAGAGTTGATCGAGGACCGTATCAGTGATTTGTGCATGGATCAGGGCCCACGCCATGACCCTGTCCGAGTTCCATTGGGCCCAGTCACACGTGCACGAGCCAAGCTCTTCAAGGGTTCCCTCCAAGGCCTTGTTCGAATGGTCCAAGACTAACATAGAGTCCATAGGGATATTGAAAGCCTAGAAGGAGACAAGCAAATCATCTACTCCATGATCCAAGCCCATGGAGAGTCAAGCGCGTCTCCAATTGTTTGGACAGAGTGTGGTCTTTAGGCCTTAATTTTGCTTAGGGTTGGATTAACTATACCCGGCCCATCTCGACACCAAGATGGCCGGCTGCTCTTTTAGGGTTTCCTTAGGATTTTAATAACCTCTAGCCTATAAAAGGGCTTGCATTGTAAGGGTTTTGGACACAAGTTGGATCAATAAAGTTAAGAGAGATTCGAGCCTTTTTACTTGCCTTGGCAAGGGTTGTGAGCAATCTTGCGTCTCGTCGTAGATGGTTCTACCGACTTGTCCATTACAGTACTCATATCTGTGGTGTCGTCGTTCTACCGCCTACAATCAAATCGTGTCTTTCGTTTGATTCTAGGTTTCGTAATCCAAGCGTTGGACCATCTCGCTAGATCTTTGGGCAAACATGCTACGTGTCACGAAACGAGTTGATCTAGGACCGTATCAGTGATGTAAGCATGGATCAGGGCCCACTCAATGATCCGGTCCGACTTCCATTGGGCCTAGTCACACGTGCAGGAGCCAAGCTCTTCAAGGAATCCCTCCAAGGCCTTGTTTGAATGGTCCAAGACCAACATGGAGTCCATTGGGATATTGAAGGCTTAAAAGGAGACAAGCAAATTATCTACACCATGATGCAATCCCATGGAGAGTCAAGCGGGCCTCCAATAGATTGGGCAGAGTGTGGTCTTTAGGCCTTAATGTTGCTTAGGGTTAGATTAACAGTGTAGTAGAAGCATGGGCCGGCCCATCTCGACACCAAGATGGCCGACTGCTCTTTTAGAGTTTCCTTAGGGTTTTAGTAACCTCTGGCATATAAAAGGGCTGGCTTTGTAAGGGTTTTGGACACAAGTTGGAACGACAAAGTTTGATTAATTTCGATTCTTAAAGTTAAGAGAGATCGAGCCATTTTACTTGCCTTGGCATGGGTTGTGAGCAATCTTGCGTATCGTCTTAGATTGTTCTACCGACCTATCTATTAGAGTAATCACCTCGGTGGAGTCGTCGTTCTACCGCCTATAATCAAATCGTGTCGTCCCGTTTGATTCTAGATTCCGCAATCCAAGCGTTGGACCGCCTCGCTAGATCCTTGGGCAAACGTGCTACGTGTCTCGGAACGAGTTGTTCAAGATGTATCCATTAGAGTAATCCTCTCTGTGGAGTCGTCGTTCTACCGCCTATAATTATATCGTGTCGTCGTTTGGTTCTAGGTTCCGCATTCCAAATCATCTGGCGTCTCGTCCACGATTGTTCTACCCACCTATCCAATAGAGTAGTCACCTCTGTGGAGTCATCGTTCTACCGTCTATAATGAAATCGTGTTTTCCGTTTGATTTTGGGTTCCGCAATCGAAGCGTTGGACCACCTCGCTAGATCCTTGCGCAAACATGCTACGTGTCTCGAAAAGAGTTGATCGAGGACCGTATCAGTGATTTGTGCATGGATCAGGGCCCACGCCATGACCCTGTCCGAGTTCCATTGGGCCCAGTCACACGTGCACGAGCCAAGCTCTTCAAGGGTTCCCTCCAAGGCCTTGTTCGAATGGTCCAAGACTAACATAGAGTCCATAGGGATATTGAAAGCCTAGAAGGAGACAAGCAAATCATCTACTCCATGATCCAAGCCCATGGAGAGTCAAGCGCGTCTCCAATTGATTGGACAGAGCGTGGTCCTTAGGCCTTAATTTAGCTTAGGGTTAGATTAACTACACCCGACCCATCTCGACACCAAGATGGCCGACTGCTCTTTTAGGGTTTCCTTAGGATTTTAGTAACCTCTAGCCTATAAAAAGGCTTGCATTGTAAGGGTTTTGGACACAAGTAGGATCAATAAAGTTTGATTAATTTCGACTCTTCTTGTTAAGAGCGATTCGAGCCTTTTTGCTTGCCTTGGCAAGGGTTGTGAGCAATCTTGCATCTCGTCGTAGATGGTTCTACCGACTTGTCCATTAGAGTACTCATATCTGTAGTGTCGTCGTTCTACCGCCTACAATCAAATCGTGTCTTTCGTTTGATTCTAGGTTTCGTAATCCAAGCGTTGGACCACCTCGCTAGATCCTGGAGCAAACATGCTACGTGTCACGAAACGAGTTGATCTAGGACCGTATCAGTGATGTAAGCATGGATCAGGGCCCACTCAATGATCCGGTCCGAGTACCATTGGGCCTAGTCACACGTCCACGAGCCAAGCTCTTCAAGGAATTCCTCCAAGGCCTTGTTAGAATGGTCCAAGACCGACATGGAGTCCATTGGGATATTGAAGGCTTAGAAGGAGACAAGCAAATCATCTACACCATAATGCAAGCCCATGGAGAGTCAAGCGGGCCTCCAATTGATTGGGCAGAGTGTGGTCATAATCTTGCGTCTCGTCCACAATTGTTCTACCGACCTATCCATTAGAGTAGTCACCTCTGTGGAGTCGTCGTTCTACCGTCTATAATCAAATCATGTTGTCCGTTTGATTCTAGGTTCCGCAATCCGAGCGTTGGACCACCTCGCTAGATCCTTGCGCAAACAAGCTACATGTCTCGAAAAGAGTTGATCGAGGACCGTATCAGTGATTTGTGCATGGATCAGGGCCCACGCCATGACCCTGTCCGAGTTCCATTGGGCCCAGTCACACGTGCACGAGCCAAACTCTTCAAGGGTTCCCTCCAAGGCCTTGTTCGAATGGTCCAAGACTAACATGGAGTCCATAGGGATATTGAAAGCCTAGAAGGAGACAAGCAAATCATCTACTCCATCATCCAAGCCCATGGAGAGTCAAACGGGCCTCCAATTGATTGGACAGAGCGTGGTCTTTTGGCCTTAATTTTGCTTAGGGTTAGATTAACTACACCCGGCCCATCTCGACACCAAGATGGCCGACTGCTCTTTTAGGGTTCCCTTAGGATTTTAGTAAACTTTAGCCTATAAAAGGGCTTGCATTGTAAGCGTTTTGGACACAAGTTTGATCAATAAAGTTTGATTAATTTTGATTCTTCTTGTTAAGAGAGATTCGAGCCTTTTTACTTGCCTTGGCAAGGGTTGTGAGCAATCTTGCATCTCGTCGTAGATGGTTCTACCGACTTGTCCATTAGAGTACTCATATCTGTGGTGTCGTCGTTCTACCGCCTACAATCAAATCGTGTCTTTCGTTTGATTATAGGTTTCGTAATCCAAGCGTTGGACCACCTCGCTAGATCCTGGGGCAAACATGCTACGTGTCATGAAACGAGTTGATCTAGGACCGTATCAGTGATGTAAGCATGGATCAGGGCCCACTCAATGATCCGGTCCGAGTTCCATTGGGCCTAGTCACACGTGCACGTGCCAAGCTCTTCAAGGAATCCCTCCAAGGCCTTGTTCGAATGGTCCAAGACCAACATGGAGTCCATTGGGATATTGAAGGCTTAGAAGGAGACAAGCAAATCATCTACACCAAGATGCAAGCCCATGGAGAGTCAAGCGGGCCTCCAATTGATTGGGCAGAGTGTGGTCTTTAGGCCTTAATGTTGCTTAGGGTTAGATTAACAGTGTAGTAGAAGCATGGGCCGGCCCATCTCGACACCAAGATGGCCGACTGCTCTTTTAGAGTTTCCTTAGGGTTTTAGTTACCTCAAGCCTATAAAAGGGCTGGTTTTGTAAGGGTTTTGGACACAAGTTGGAACAATAATGTTTGATTAATTTCGATTCTTAAGGTTAAGAGAGATCGTGCCTTTTTACTTGCCTTGGCATGGGTTGTGAGCAATCTTACGTCTCGTCTTACATTTTTCTACCGACCTATCCATTAGAGTAATCACCTCGGTGGAGTCGTCGTTCTACCGCCTATAATCAAATCGTGTCGTCCCGTTTGATTCTAGGTTCCGCAATCCAAGCGTTGGACCACCTGGCTAGATCCTTGGGCAAACGTGCTACGTGTCTCGAAACGAGTTGCTCGAGATGTATCCATTAGAGTAATCCCCTCTGTGGAGTCATCGTTCTACCGCCTATAATTATATCGTGTCGTCGTTTGGTTCTAGGTTCCGCATTCCAAATAATCTTGCGTCTCGTCCACGATTGTTCTACCGACCTATCCATTAGAGTAGTCACCTCTGTGGAGTCATCGTTCTACCGTCTATAATCAAATCGTGTTGTCCGTTTGATTCTAGGTTCCGCAATCCGAGCGTTGGACCACCTCGCTAGATCCTTGCGCAAACAAGCTACAAGTCTCGAAAAGAGTTGATCGAGGACCGTATCAGTGATTTGTGCATGGATCAGGGCCCACGCCATGACCCTGTCCGAGTTCCATTGGGCCCAGTCACACGTGCACGAGCCAAACTCTTCAAGGGTTCCCTCCAAGGCCTTGTTCGAATGGTCCAAGACTAACATGGGGTTCATAGGGATATTGAAAGCCTAGAAGGAAACAAGCAAATCATCGACTCCATGATCCAAGCCCATGGAGAGTCAAGCGTGCCTCCAATTGATTGGGTAGAGTGTGGTCTTTAGGCCTTAATATTGCTTAGGGTTAGATTAACTGTGTAGTAGAAGCATGGGCCGGCCCATCTCGATACCAAGATGGCCGACTGCTCTTTTAGAGTTTCCTTAGGGTTTTAGTAACCTCTAGCCTATAAAAGGGCTGGCTTTGTAAGGGTTTTGGACACAAGTTGGAGCAATAAGGTTTGATTAATTTTGATTCTTAAAGTTAAGAGAGATCGAGCCATTTTACTTGCCTTGGCATGGGTTGTGAGCAATCTTGCGTCTCGTCTTAGATTGTTCTACCGACCTATCCATTAGAGTAATCACCTCGGTGGAGTCGTCGTTCTACCGCCTATAATCAAATCGTGTCGTCCCCGTTTGATTCTAGGTTCCGCAATCCAAGCGTTGGACCACCTCGCTAGATCCTTCGGCAAACGTGCTACATGTCTCGAAACTAGTTGTTCGAGATGTATCCATTAGAGTAATCCCGTCTGTGGAGTCGTCGTTCTACCGCCTATAATTATATCGTGTCGTCGTTTGGTTCTAGGTTCCGCATTCCAAATCATCTTGCGTCTCGTCCACGATTGTTCTACCGACCTATCCAATAGAGTAGTCATCTCTGTGGAGTCATCGTTCTGCCGTCCATAATCAAATCGTGTTGTCCGTTTGATTCTAGGTTCCGCAATCCGAGCGTTGGACCACCTCCCTAGATCCTTGCACAAACAAGCTACGTGTCTTGAAAAGAGTTGATCGAGGACCGTATCAGTGATTTGTGCATGGATCAGGGCCCACGCCATGACCCTGTCCGAGTTCCATTGGGCCCAGTCACACGTGCACGAGCCAAGTACTTCAAGGGTTCCCTCCAAGGCCTTGTTCGAATGGTCCAAGACTAACATGGAGTCCATAGGGATATTGAAAGCCTAGAAGGAGACAACCAAATCATCTACTCCATCATCCAAGTCCATGGAGAGTCAAGCGGGCCTCCAATTGATTGGACAGAGCGTGGTCTTTAGGCCTTAATTTTGCTTAGGGTTAGATTAACTACACCCGGCCCATCTCGACACCAAGATGGCCGACTGCACTTTTAGGGTTCCCTTGGGATTTTAGTAACCTCTAGCCTATAAAAGGGCTTGCATTGTAAGGGTTTTGGACACAAGTTGGATCAATAAAATTTGATTAATTTCGATTCTTCTTGTTAAGAGAGATTCGAGCCTTTTTACTTGCCTTGGCAAGGGTTGTGAGCAATCTTGCGTCTCGTCGTAGATGGTTCTACCGACTTATCCATTAGAGTACTCATATCTGTGGTGTCGTCGTTCTACCGCCTACAATCAAATCGTGTCTTTCGTTTGATTCTAGGTTTCGTAATCCAAGCGTTGGACCACCTCGCTAGATCCTGGGGCAAACATGCTACGTGTCACGAAACGAGTTGATCTAGGACCGTATCAGTGTTGTAAGCATGGATCAGGGCCCACTCAATGATCCGGTCCGAGTTCCATTCGGCCTAGTCACACGTGCACGAGCCAAGCTCTTCAAGGAATCCCTCCAAGGCCTTGTTCGAATGGTCAATGACCAACATGGTGTCCATTGGGATATTGAAGGCTTAGAAGGAGACAAGCAAATCATCTACACCATGATGCAAGCCCATGGAGAGTCAAGCGGGCCTCCAATTGATTGGGCAGAGTGTGGTCTTTAGGCCTTAATGTTGCTTAGGGTTAGATTAACTGTGTAGTAGAAGCATGGGCCGGCCCATCTCGACACTAAGATGGCCGACTGCTCTTTTAGAGTTTCCTTAGGGTTTTAGTTAACTCAAGTTAAGAGAGATCGAGCCTTTTTACTTGCCTTGGCATGGGTTGTGAGCAATCTTGCGTCTCGTCTTAGATTGGTCGGTAGAGTAATCACCTCGGTGGAGTCGTCGTTCTACAGCCTATAATCAAATCGTGTCGTTCCGTTTGATTCTAGGTTCCGCAATCCAAGCGTTGGACCACCTCGCTAGATCCTTGGGCAAACGTGCTACCTGTCTCGAAACGAGTTGTTCGAGATGTTTCCATTAGAGTAATCCCCTCTGTGGAGTCGTCGTTCTACCGCCTATAATTATATCGTGTCGTCGTTTGGTTCTACGTTCCGCATTCCAAATCATCTTGCGTCTCGTCCATGATTGTTCTACCGACCTATTCAATAGAGTAGTCATCTCTGTGGAGTCATCGTTCTGCCGTCTACAATCAAATCGTGTTGTCCATTTGATTCTAGGTTCCGCAATCCGAGCGTTGGACCACCTCCCTAGATCCTTGCGCAAACATGCTACGTGTCTTGAAAAGAGTTGATCGAGGACCGTATCAGTGATTTGTGCATGGATCAGCGCCCACGCCATGACCCTGTCCGAGTTCCATTGGGCCCAGTCACACGTGCACGAGCCAAACTCTTCAAGGGTTCCCTCCAAGGCCTTGTTCGAATGGTCCAAGACTAACATGGAGTCCATAGGATATTGAAAGCCTAGAAGGAGACAAGCAAATCATCTTCTCCATCATCCAAGCCCATGGAGAGTCAAGCGGGCCTCCAATTGATTGGGCAGAGTGTAGTCTTTAGGCCTTAATATTGCTTAGGGTTAGATTAACTGTGTAGTAGAAGCATGGGCCGGCCCATCTCGACACCAAGATGGCCGACTGCTCTTTTAGAGTTTCCTTAGGGTTTTAGTAATCTCTAGCCTATAAAAGAGCTGGCTTTGTAAGGGTTTTGGACACAAGTTGGAACAATAAAGTTTGATTAATTTCGATTCTTAAAGTTAAGAGAGATCGAGCCTTTTTACTTGCCTTGGCATGGGTTGTGAGCAATCTTGCGTCTCGTCTTAGATTGGTCGGTAGAGTAATCACCTCGGTGAAGTCGTCGTTCTACAGCCTATAATCAAATCGTGTCGTCCCGTTTGATTCTAGGTTCCGCAATCCAAGCGTTGGACCACCTCGTTAGATCCTTGGGCAAACGTGCTACATGTCTCGAAACGAGTTGTTCGAGATGTTTCCATTAGAGTAATCCCCTCTGTGGAGTCGTCGTTCTACCGCCTATAATTATATCGTGTCGTCGTTTGGTTCTACGTTCCGCATTCCAAATCATCTTGCGTCTCGTCCACGATTGTTCTACCGACCTATACAATAGAGTAGTCATCTCTGTGGAGTCATCGTTCTGCCGTCTACAATCAAATCATGTTGTCCGTTTGATTCTAGGTTCCGCAATCCGAGCGTTGGACCACCTCCCTAGATCCTTGCGCAAACATGCAACGTGTCTAGAAAAGAGTTGATCGAGGACCGTATCAGTGATTTGTGCATGGATCAGGGCCCACGCCATGACCTTGTCCAAGTTCCATTGGGCCCAGTCACACGTGCACGAGCCAAGCTCTTCAAGGGTTCCCTCCAAGGCCTTGTTCGAATGGTCCAAGACTAAAATGGAGTCCATAGGGATATTGAAAGCCTTGAAGGAGACAAGCAAATCATCTACTCCATCATCCAAGCCCATGGAGAGTCAAGCGGGCCTCCAATTGATTGGACAGAGCTTGGTCTTTAGGCCTTAATATTGGTTAGGGTTAGATTAACTACACCCGGCCCATCTCGACACCAAGATGGCCGACTCCTCTTTTAGGGTTCCCTTAGGATTTTAGTAACCTCTAGCCTATAAAAGGGCTTGCATTGTAAGGGTTTTGGACACAAGTTTGATCAATAAAGTTTTACTAATTTCGATTCTTCTTGTTAAGAGAGATTCGAGCCTTTTTACTTGCCTTGGCAAGGGTTGTGAGCAATCTTGCGTCTCGTCGTAGATGGTTCTACCGACTTATCCATTAGAGTACTCATCTCTGTGGTGTCGTCGTTCTACCGCCTACAATCAAGTCGTGTCTTTCTTTTGATTCTAGGTTTCGTAATCCAAGCGTTGGACCACCTTGCTAGATCCTGGGGCAAACATGCTACGTGTAACGAAACGAGTTGATCTAGGACCGTATCAGTGATGTAAGCATGGATCAAGGCCCACTCAATGATCCGGTCCGAGTTCCATTGGCCTAGTCACACGTCCACGAGCCAAGCTCTTCAAGGAATTCCTCCAAGGCCTTGTTCGAATGGTCCAAGACCGACATGGAGTCCATTGGGATATTGAAGGCTTAGAAGGAGACAAGCAAATCATCTACACCATGATGCAAGCCCATGGAGAGTCAAGCGGGCCTCCAATTGATTGGGCAGAGTGTGGTCTTTAGGCCTTAATGTTGCTTAGGGTTAGATTAACTGTGTAGTAGAAGCATGGGCCGGCCCATCTCGACACCAAGATGGCCGACTGCTCTTTTAGAGTTTCCTTAGGGTTTTAGTAACTTCTGGCATATAAAAGGGCTGGCTTTGTAAGGGTTTTGGACACAAGTTGGAACAATAAAGTTTGATTAATTTCGATTCTTAAAGTTAAGAGAGATCGAGCCATTTTACTTGCCTTCGCATGGGTTATGAGCAATCTTGCGTCCCGTCTTAGATTGTTCTACCGACCTATCCGTTAGAAATCACCTCGGTGGAGTCGTCATTCTACCGCCTATAATCAAATCGTGTCGTCCCGTTTGATTCTAGGTTCCGCAATCCAAGCGTTGGACCGCCTCGCTAGATCCTTGGGCAAACGTGCTATGTGTCTCGAAACGAGTTGTTCAAGATGTATCCAGTTGAGTAATCCCCTCTGTGGAATCGTCGTTCTACCGCCTATAATTTTATCGTGTCGTCGTTTGGTTCTAGGTTCCGCATTCCAAAACATCTTGCGTCTCGTCCACGATTGTTCTACCGACCTATCCATTAGAGTAGTCATCTCTATGGAGTCATCGTTCTGCCGTCTATAATCAAATCGTGTTGTCCGCTTGATTCTAGGTTTTGCAATCCGAGCGTTGGACCACCTCACTAGATCCTTGCGCAAACATGCTACGTGTCTTGAAAAGAGTTGATCGAGGACCGTATCAGTGATTTGTGCATGGATCAGGGCCCACGCCATGACCCTGTCCGAGTTCCATTGGGCCCAATCACACGTGCACGAGCCAAGCTCTTCAAGGGTTCCCTCCAAGGCCTTGTTCGAATGGTCCAAGACTAACATCGAGTCCATAGGGATATTGAAAGCCTAGAAGGAGACAAGCAAATCATCTACTCCATGATCCAAGCCCATGGAGAGTCAAGCGCGTCTCCAATTGTTTGGACAGAGTGTGGTCTTTAGGCCTTAATTTTGCTTAGGGTTGGATTAACTACACCGGCCCATCTCGACACCAAGATGGCCGACTGCTCTTTTAGGGTTTCCTTAGGATTTTAGTAACCTCTAGCCTATAAAAGGGCTTGCATTGTAAGGGTTTTGGACACAAGTTGGATCAATAAAGTTAAGAGAGATTCGAGCCTTTTTACTTGCCTTGGCAAGGGTTATGAGCAATCTTGCGTCTCGTTGTAGATGGTTCTACCGACTTGTCCATTACAGTACTCATATCTGTGGTGTCGTCGTTCTATCGCCTACAATCAAATCGTGTCTTTCGTTTGATTCTAGGTTTCGTAATCCAAGCGTTGGACCATCTCGCTAGATCTTTGGGCAAACATGCTACGTGTCACGAAACGAGTTGATCTAGTCACACGTGCAGGAGCCAAGCTCTTCAAGGAATCCCTCCAAGGCCTTGTTTGAATGGTCCAAGACCAACATGGAGTCCATTGGGATATTGAAGGCTTAAAAGGGGACAAGCAAATTATCTACACCATGATGCAATCCCATGGAGAGTCAAGCGGGCCTCCAATAGATTGGGCAGAGTCTGGTCTTTAGGCCTTAATGTTGCTTAGGGTTAGATTAACAGTGTAGTAGAAGCATGGGCCGGCCCATCTCGACACCAAGATGGCCGACTGCTCTTTTAGAGTTTCCTTAGGGTTTTAGTAACCTCTGGCATATAAAAGGGCTGGCTTTGTAAGGGTTTTGGACACAAGTTGGAACGACAAAGTTTGATAAATTTCGATTCTTAAAGTTAAGAGAGATCGAGCCATTTTACTTGCCTTGGCATGGGTTGTGAGCAATCTTGCGTATCGTCTTAGATTGTTCTACCGACCTATCTATTAGAGTAATCACCTCGGTGGAGTCGTGGTTCTACCGCCTATAATCAAATCGTGTCGTCCCGTTTGATTCTAGATTCCGCAATCCAAGCGTTGGACCGCCTCGCTAGATCCTTGGGCAAACGTGCTACGTGTCTCGGAACGAGTTGTTCAAGATGTATCCATTAGAGTAATCCTCTCTGTGGAGTCGTCGTTCTACCGCCTATAATTATATCGTGTCGTCGTTTGGTTCTAGGTTCCGCATTCCAAATCATCTGGCGTCTCGTCCACGATTGTTCTACCCACCTATCCAATAGAGTAGTCACCTCTGTGGAGTCATCGTTCTACCGTCTATAATGAAATCGTGTTTTCCGTTTAATTTTAGGTTCCGCAATCGAAGCGTTGGACCACCTCGCTAGATCCTTGCGCAAACATGCTACGTGTCTCGAAAAGAGTTGATCGAGGACCGTATCAGTGATTTGTGCATGGATCAGGGCCCACGCCATGACCCTGTCCGAGTTCCATTGGGCCCAGTCACACGTGCACGAGCCAAGCTCTTCAAGGGTTCCCTCCAAGGCCTTGTTCGAATGGTCCAAGACTAACATAGAGTCCATAGGGATATTGAAAGCCTAGAAGGAGACAAGCAAATCATCTACTCCATGATCCAAGCCCATGGAGAGTCAAGCGCGTCTCCAATTGTTTGGACAGAGTGTGGTCTTTAGGCCTTAATTTTGCTTAGGGTTGGATTAACTATACCCGGCCCATCTCGACACCAAGATGGCCGACTGCTCTTTTAGGGTTTCCTTAGGATTTTAGTAACCTCTAGCCTATAAAAGGGCTTGCATTGTAAGGGTTTTGGACACAAGTTGGATCAATAAAGTTAAGAGAGATTCGAGCCTTTTTACTTGCCTTGGCAAGGGTTGTGAGCAATCTTGCGTCTCGTCGTAGATGGTTCTACCGACTTGTCCATTACAGTACTCATATCTGTGGTGTCGTCCCGTTTGATTCTAGGTTCCGCAATCCAAGCGTTGGACCACCTGGCTAGATCCTTGGGCAAACGTGCTACGTGTCTCGAAACGAGTTGCTCGAGATGTATCCATTAGAGTAATCCCCTCTGTGGAGTCATCGTTCTACCGCCTATAATTATATCGTGTCGTCGTTTGGTTCTAGGTTCCGCATTCCAAATAATCTTGCGTCTCGTCCACGATTGTTCTACCGACCTATCCATTAGAGTAGTCACCTCTGTGGAGTCATCGTTCTACCGTCTATAATCAAATCGTGTCTTTCGTTTGATTCTAGGTTTCGTAATCCAAGCGTTGGACCACCTCGCTAGATCCTGGGGCAAACATGCTACGTGTCATGAAACGAGTTGATCTAGGACCGTATCAGTGATGTAAGCATGGATCAGGGCCCACTCAATGATCCGGTCCGAGTTCCATTGGGCCTAGTCACACGTGCACGTGCCAAGCTCTTCAAGGAATCCCTCCAAGGCCTTGTTCGAATGGTCCAAGACCAACATGGAGTCCATTGGGATATTGAAGGCTTAGAAGGAGACAAGCAAATCATCTACACCAAGATGCAAGCCCATGGAGAGTCAAGCGGGCCTCCAATTGATTGGGCAGAGTGTGGTCTTTAGGCCTTAATGTTGCTTAGGGTTAGATTAACAGTGTAGTAGAAGCATGGGCCGGCCCATCTCGACACCAAGATGGCCGACTGCTCTTTTAGAGTTTCCTTAGGGTTTTAGTTACCTCAAGCCTATAAAAGGGCTGGTTTTGTAAGGGTTTTGGACACAAGTTGGAACAATAATGTTTGATTAATTTCGATTCTTAAGGTTAAGAGAGATCGTGCCTTTTTACTTGCCTTGGCATGGGTTGTGAGCAATCTTACGTCTCGTCTTACATTTTTCTACCGACCTATCCATTAGAGTAATCACCTCGGTGGAGTCGTCGTTCTACCGCCTATAATCAAATCGTGTCGTCCCGTTTGATTCTAGGTTCCGCAATCCAAGCGTTGGACCACCTGGCTAGATCCTTGGGCAAACGTGCTACGTGTCTCGAAACGAGTTGCTCGAGATGTATCCATTAGAGTAATCCCCTCTGTGGAGTCATCGTTCTACCGCCTATAATTATATCGTGTCGTCGTTTGGTTCTAGGTTCCGCATTCCAAATAATCTTGCGTCTCGTCCACGATTGTTCTACCGACCTATCCATTAGAGTAGTCACCTCTGTGGAGTCATCGTTCTACCGTCTATAATCAAATCGTGTTGTCCGTTTGATTCTAGGTTCCGCAATCCGAGCGTTGGACCACCTCGCTAGATCCTTGCGCAAACAAGCTACAAGTCTCGAAAAGAGTTGATCGAGGACCGTATCAGTGATTTGTGCATGGATCAGGGCCCACGCCATGACCCTGTCCGAGTTCCATTGGGCCCAGTCACACGTGCACGAGCCAAACTCTTCAAGGGTTCCCTCCAAGGCCTTGTTCGAATGGTCCAAGACTAACATGGGGTTCATAGGGATATTGAAAGCCTAGAAGGAAACAAGCAAATCATCGACTCCATGATCCAAGCCCATGGAGAGTCAAGCGTGCCTCCAATTGATTGGGTAGAGTGTGGTCTTTAGGCCTTAATATTGCTTAGGGTTAGATTAACTGTGTAGTAGAAGCATGGGCCGGCCCATCTCGACACCAAGATGGCCGACTGCTCTTTTAGAGTTTCCTTAGGGTTTTAGTAACCTCTAGCCTATAAAAGGGCTGGCTTTGTAAGGGTTTTGGACACAAGTTGGAGCAATAAGGTTTGATTAATTTTGATTCTTAAAGTTAAGAGAGATCGAGCCATTTTACTTGCCTTGGCATGGGTTGTGAGCAATCTTGCGTCTCGTCTTAGATTGTTCTACCGACCTATCCATTAGAGTAATCACCTCGGTGGAGTCGTCGTTCTACCGCCTATAATCAAATCGTGTCGTCCCCGTTTGATTCTAGGTTCCGCAATCCAAGCGTTGGACCACCTCGCTAGATCCTTCGGCAAACGTGCTACATGTCTCGAAACTAGTTGTTCGAGATGTATCCATTAGAGTAATCCCGTCTGTGGAGTCGTCGTTCTACCGCCTATAATTATATCGTGTCGTCGTTTGGTTCTAGGTTCCGCATTCCAAATCATCTTGCGTCTCGTCCACGATTGTTCTACCGACCTATCCAATAGAGTAGTCATCTCTGTGGAGTCATCGTTCTGCCGTCCATAATCAAATCGTGTTGTCCGTTTGATTCTAGGTTCCGCAATCCGAGCGTTGGACCACCTCCCTAGATCCTTGCACAAACAAGCTACGTGTCTTGAAAAGAGTTGATCGAGGACCGTATCAGTGATTTGTGCATGGATCAGGGCCCACGCCATGACCCTGTCCGAGTTCCATTGGGCCCAGTCACACGTGCACGAGCCAAGTACTTCAAGGGTTCCCTCCAAGGCCTTGTTCGAATGGTCCAAGACTAACATGGAGTCCATAGGGATATTGAAAGCCTAGAAGGAGACAACCAAATCATCTACTCCATCATCCAAGTCCATGGAGAGTCAAGCGGGCCTCCAATTGATTGGACAGAGCGTGGTCTTTAGGCCTTAATTTTGCTTAGGGTTAGATTAACTACACCCGGCCCATCTCGACACCAAGATGGCCGACTGCACTTTTAGGGTTCCCTTGGGATTTTAGTAACCTCTAGCCTATAAAAGGGCTTGCATTGTAAGGGTTTTGGACACAAGTTGGATCAATAAAATTTGATTAATTTCGATTCTTCTTGTTAAGAGAGATTCGAGCCTTTTTACTTGCCTTGGCAAGGGTTGTGAGCAATCTTGCGTCTCGTCGTAGATGGTTCTACCGACTTATCCATTAGAGTACTCATATCTGTGGTGTCGTCGTTCTACCGCCTACAATCAAATCGTGTCTTTCGTTTGATTCTAGGTTTCGTAATCCAAGCGTTGGACCACCTCGCTAGATCCTGGGGCAAACATGCTACGTGTCACGAAACGAGTTGATCTAGGACCGTATCAGTGTTGTAAGCATGGATCAGGGCCCACTCAATGATCCGGTCCGAGTTCCATTGGGCCTAGTCACACGTGCACGAGCCAAACTCTTCAAGGAATCCCTCCAAGGCCTTGTTCGAATGGTCAATGACCAACATGGTGTCCATTGGGATATTGAAGGCTTAGAAGGAGACAAGCAAATCATCTACACCATGATGCAAGCCCATGGAGAGTCAAGCGGGCCTCCAATTGATTGGGCAGAGTGTGGTCTTTAGGCCTTAATGTTGCTTAGGGTTAGATTAACTGTGTAGTAGAAGCATGGGCCGGCCCATCTCGACACTAAGATGGCCGACTGCTCTTTTAGAGTTTCCTTAGGGTTTTAGTTAACTCAAGTTAAGAGAGATCGAGCCTTTTTACTTGCCTTGGCATGGGTTGTGAGCAATCTTGCGTCTCGTCTTAGATTGGTCGGTAGAGTAATCACCTCGGTGGAGTCGTCGTTCTACAGCCTATAATCAAATCGTGTCGTTCCGTTTGATTCTAGGTTCCGCAATCCAAGCGTTGGACCACCTCGCTAGATCCTTGGGCAAACGTGCTACCTGTCTCGAAACGAGTTGTTCGAGATGTTTCCATTAGAGTAATCCCCTCTGTGGAGTCGTCGTTCTACCGCCTATAATTATATCGTGTCGTCGTTTGGTTCTACGTTCCGCATTCCAAATCATCTTGCGTCTCGTCCATGATTGTTCTACCGACCTATTCAATAGAGTAGTCATCTCTGTGGAGTCATCGTTCTGCCGTCTACAATCAAATCGTGTTGTCCATTTGATTCTAGGTTCCGCAATCCGAGCGTTGGACCACCTCCCTAGATCCTTGCGCAAACATGCTACGTGTCTTGAAAAGAGTTGATCGAGGACCGTATCAGTGATTTGTGCATGGATCAGCGCCCACGCCATGACCCTGTCCGAGTTCCATTGGGCCCAGTCACACGTGCACGAGCCAAACTCTTCAAGGGTTCCCTCCAAGGCCTTGTTCGAATGGTCCAAGACTAACATGGAGTCCATAGGATATTGAAAGCCTAGAAGGAGACAAGCAAATCATCTTCTCCATCATCCAAGCCCATGGAGAGTCAAGCGGGCCTCCAATTGATTGGGCAGAGTGTAGTCTTTAGGCCTTAATATTGCTTAGGGTTAGATTAACTGTGTAGTAGAAGCATGGGCCGGCCCATCTCGACACCAAGATGGCCGACTGCTCTTTTAGAGTTTCCTTAGGGTTTTAGTAATCTCTAGCCTATAAAAGAGCTGGCTTTGTAAGGGTTTTGGACACAAGTTGGAACAATAAAGTTTGATTAATTTCGATTCTTAAAGTTAAGAGAGATCGAGCCTTTTTACTTGCCTTGGCATGGGTTGTGAGCAATCTTGCGTCTCGTCTTAGATTGGTCGGTAGAGTAATCACCTCGGTGAAGTCGTCGTTCTACAGCCTATAATCAAATCGTGTCGTCCCGTTTGATTCTAGGTTCCGCAATCCAAGCGTTGGACCACCTCGTTAGATCCTTGGGCAAACGTGCTACATGTCTCGAAACGAGTTGTTCGAGATGTTTCCATTAGAGTAATCCCCTCTGTGGAGTCGTCGTTCTACCGCCTATAATTATATCGTGTCGTCGTTTGGTTCTACGTTCCGCATTCCAAATCATCTTGCGTCTCGTCCACGATTGTTCTACCGACCTATGCAATAGAGTAGTCATCTCTGTGGAGTCATCGTTCTGCCGTCTACAATCAAATCATGTTGTCCGTTTGATTCTAGGTTCCGCAATCCGAGCGTTGGACCACCTCCCTAGATCCTTGCGCAAACATGCAACGTGTCTAGAAAAGAGTTGATCGAGGACCGTATCAGTGATTTGTGCATGGATCAGGGCCCACGCCATGACCTTGTCCAAGTTCCATTGGGCCCAGTCACACGTGCACGAGCCAAGCTCTTCAAGGGTTCCCTCCAAGGCCTTGTTCGAATGGTCCAAGACTAACATGGAGTCCATAGGGATATTGAAAGCCTTGAAGGAGACAAGCAAATCATCTACTCCATCATCCAAGCCCATGGAGAGTCAAGCGGGCCTCCAATTGATTGGACAGAGCGTGGTCTTTAGGCCTTAATATTGGTTAGGGTTAGATTAACTACACCCGGCCCATCTCGACACCAAGATGGCCGACTCCTCTTTTAGGGTTCCCTTAGGATTTTAGTAACCTCTAGCCTATAAAAGGGCTTGCATTGTAAGGGTTTTGGACACAAGTTTGATCAATAAAGTTTTACTAATTTCGATTCTTCTTGTTAAGAGAGATTCGAGCCTTTTTACTTGCCTTGGCAAGGGTTGTGAGCAATCTTGCGTCTCGTCGTAGATGGTTCTACCGACTTATCCATTAGAGTACTCATCTCTGTGGTGTCGTCGTTCTACCGCCTACAATCAAGTCGTGTCTTTCTTTTGATTCTAGGTTTCGTAATCCAAGCGTTGGACCACCTTGCTAGATCCTGGGGCAAACATGCTACGTGTAACGAAACGAGTTGATCTAGGACCGTATCAGTGATGTAAGCATGGATCAAGGCCCACTCAATGATCCGGTCCGAGTTCCATTGGCCTAGTCACACGTCCACGAGCCAAGCTCTTCAAGGAATTCCTCCAAGGCCTTGTTCGAATGGTCCAAGACCGACATGGAGTCCATTGGGATATTGAAGGCTTAGAAGGAGACAAGCAAATCATCTACACCATGATGCAAGCCCATGGAGAGTCAAGCGGGCCTCCAATTGATTGGGCAGAGTGTGGTCTTTAGGCCTTAATGTTACTTAGGGTTAGATTAACTGTGTAGTAGAAGCATGGGCCGGCCCATCTCGACACCAAGATGGCCGACTGCTCTTTTAGAGTTTCCTTAGGGTTTTAGTAACTTCTGGCATATAAAAGGGCTGGCTTTGTAAGGGTTTTGGACACAAGTTGGAACAATAAAGTTTGATTAATTTCGATTCTTAAAGTTAAGAGAGATCGAGCCATTTTACTTGCCTTCGCATGGGTTATGAGCAATCTTGCGTCCCGTCTTAGATTGTTCTACCGACCTATCCGTTAGAAATCACCTCGGTGGAGTCGTCATTCTACCGCCTATAATCAAATCGTGTCGTCCCGTTTGATTCTAGGTTCCGCAATCCAAGCGTTGGACCGCCTCGCTAGATCCTTGGGCAAACGTGCTATGTGTCTCGAAACGAGTTGTTCAAGATGTATCCAGTTGAGTAATCCCCTCTGTGGAATCGTCGTTCTACCGCCTATAATTTTATCGTGTCGTCGTTTGGTTCTAGGTTCCGCATTCCAAAACATCTTGCGTCTCGTCCACGATTGTTCTACCGACCTATCCATTAGAGTAGTCATCTCTATGGAGTCATCGTTCTGCCGTCTATAATCAAATCGTGTTGTCCGCTTGATTCTAGGTTTTGCAATCCGAGCGTTGGACCACCTCACTAGATCCTTGCGCAAACATGCTACGTGTCTTGAAAAGAGTTGATCGAGGACCGTATCAGTGATTTGTGCATGGATCAGGGCCCACGCCATGACCCTGTCCGAGTTCCATTGGGCCCAATCACACGTGCACGAGCCAAGCTCTTCAAGGGTTCCCTCCAAGGCCTTGTTCGAATGGTCCAAGACTAACATCGAGTCCATAGGGATATTGAAAGCCTAGAAGGAGACAAGCAAATCATCTACTCCATGATCCAAGCCCATGGAGAGTCAAGCGCGTCTCCAATTGTTTGGACAGAGTGTGGTCTTTAGGCCTTAATTTTGCTTAGGGTTGGATTAACTACACCCGGCCCATCTCGACACCAAGATGGCCGACTGCTCTTTTAGGGTTTCCTTAGGATTTTAGTAACCTCTAGCCTATAAAAGGGCTTGCATTGTAAGGGTTTTGGACACAAGTTGGATCAATAAAGTTAAGAGAGATTCGAGCCTTTTTACTTGCCTTGGCAAGGGTTGTGAGCAATCTTGCGTCTCGTCGTAGATGGTTCTACCGACTTGTCCATTACAGTACTCATATCTGTGGTGTCGTCGTTCTATCGCCTACAATCAAATCGTGTCTTTCGTTTGATTCTAGGTTTCGTAATCCAAGCGTTGGACCATCTCGCTAGATCTTTGGGCAAACATGCTACGTGTCACGAAACGAGTTGATCTAGTCACACGTGCAGGAGCCAAGCTCTTCAAGGAATCCCTCCAAGGCCTTGTTTGAATGGTCCAAGACCAACATGGAGTCCATTGGGATATTGAAGGCTTAAAAGGGGACAAGCAAATTATCTACACCATGATGCAATCCCATGGAGAGTCAAGCGGGCCTCCAATAGATTGGGCAGAGTGTGGTCTTTAGGCCTTAATGTTGCTTAGGGTTAGATTAACAGTGTAGTAGAAGCATGGGCCGGCCCATCTCGACACCAAGATGGCCGACTGCTCTTTTAGAGTTTCCTTAGGGTTTTAGTAACCTCTGGCATATAAAAGGGCTGGCTTTGTAAGGGTTTTGGACACAAGTTGGAACGACAAAGTTTGATAAATTTCGATTCTTAAAGTTAAGAGAGATCGAGCCATTTTACTTGCCTTGGCATGGGTTGTGAGCAATCTTGCGTATCGTCTTAGATTGTTCTACCGACCTATCTATTAGAGTAATCACCTCGGTGGAGTCGTGGTTCTACCGCCTATAATCAAATCGTGTCGTCCCGTTTGATTCTAGATTCCGCAATCCAAGCGTTGGACCGCCTCGCTAGATCCTTGGGCAAACGTGCTACGTGTCTCGGAACGAGTTGTTCAAGATGTATCCATTAGAGTAATCCTCTCTGTGGAGTCGTCGTTCTACCGCCTATAATTATATCGTGTCGTCGTTTGGTTCTAGGTTCCGCATTCCAAATCATCTGGCGTCTCGTCCACGATTGTTCTACCCACCTATCCAATAGAGTAGTCACCTCTGTGGAGTCATCGTTCTACCGTCTATAATGAAATCGTGTTTTCCGTTTAATTTTAGGTTCCGCAATCGAAGCGTTGGACCACCTCGCTAGATCCTTGCGCAAACATGCTACGTGTCTCGAAAAGAGTTGATCGAGGACCGTATCAGTGATTTGTGCATGGATCAGGGCCCACGCCATGACCCTGTCCGAGTTCCATTGGGCCCAGTCACACGTGCACGAGCCAAGCTCTTCAAGGGTTCCCTCCAAGGCCTTGTTCGAATGGTCCAAGACTAACATAGAGTCCATAGGGATATTGAAAGCCTAGAAGGAGACAAGCAAATCATCTACTCCATGATCCAAGCCCATGGAGAGTCAAGCGCGTCTCCAATTGTTTGGACAGAGTGTGGTCTTTAGGCCTTAATTTTGCTTAGGGTTGGATTAACTATACCCGGCCCATCTCGACACCAAGATGGCCGACTGCTCTTTTAGGGTTTCCTTAGGATTTTAGTAACCTCTAGCCTATAAAAGGGCTTGCATTGTAAGGGTTTTGGACACAAGTTGGATCAATAAAGTTAAGAGAGATTCGAGCCTTTTTACTTGCCTTGGCAAGGGTTGTGAGCAATCTTGCGTCTCGTCGTAGATGGTTCTACCGACTTGTCCATTACAGTACTCATATCTGTGGTGTCGTCGTTCTACCGCCTACAATCAAATCGTGTCTTTCGTTTGATTCTAGGTTTCGTAATCCAAGCGTTGGACCATCTCGCTAGATCTTTGGGCAAACATGCTACGTGTCACGAAACGAGTTGATCTAGGACCGTATCAGTGATGTAAACATGGATCAGGGCCCACTCAATGATCCGGTCCGACTTCCATTGGGCCTAGTCACACGTGCAGGAGCCAAGCTCTTCAAGGAATCCCTCCAAGGCCTTGTTTGAATGGTCCAAGACCAACATGGAGTCCATTGGGATATTGAAGGCTTAAAAGGAGACAAGCAAATTATCTACACCATGATGCAATCCCATGGAGAGTCAAGCGGGCCTCCAATAGATTGGGCAGAGTGTGGTCTTTAGGCCTTAATGTTGCTTAGGGTTAGATTAACAGTGTAGTAGAAGCATGGGCCGGCCCATCTCGACACCAAGATGGCCGACTGCTCTTTTAGAGTTTCCTTAGGGTTTTAGTAACCTCTGGCATATAAAAGGGCTGGCTTTGTAAGGGTTTTGGACACAAGTTGGAACGACAAAGTTTGATTAATTTCGATTCTTAAAGTTAAGAGAGATCGAGCCATTTTACTTGCCTTGGCATGGGTTGTGAGCAATCTTGCGTATCGTCTTAGATTGTTCTACCGACCTATCTATTAGAGTAATCACCTCGGTGGAGTCGTGGTTCTACCGCCTATAATCAAATCGTGTCGTCCCGTTTGATTCTAGATTCCGCAATCCAAGCGTTGGACCGCCTCGCTAGATCCTTGGGCAAACGTGCTACGTGTCTCGGAACGAGTTGTTCAAGATGTATCCATTAGAGTAATCCTCTCTGTGGAGTCGTCGTTCTACCGCCTATAATTATATCGTGTCGTCGTTTGGTTCTAGGTTCCGTATTCCAAATCATCTTGCGTCTCGTCCACGATTGTTCTACCGACCTATCCAATAGAGTAGTCATCTCTGTGGAGTCATCGTTCTGCCGTCCATAATCAAATCGTGTTGTCCGTTTGATTCTAGGTTCCGCAATCCGAGCGTTGGACCACCTCCCTAGATCCTTGCACAAACAAGCTACGTGTCTTGAAAAGAGTTGATCGAGGACCGTATCAGTGATTTGTGCATGGATCAGGGCCCACGCCATGACCCTGTCCGAGTTCCATTGGGCCCAGTCACACGTGCACGAGCCAAGTACTTCAAGGGTTCCCTCCAAGGCCTTGTTCGAATGGTCCAAGACTAACATGGAGTCCATAGGGATATTGAAAGCCTAGAAGGAGACAACCAAATCATCTACTCCATCATCCAAGTCCATGGAGAGTCAAGCGGGCCTCCAATTGATTGGACAGAGCGTGGTCTTTAGGCCTTAATTTTGCTTAGGGTTAGATTAACTACACCCGGCCCATCTCGACACCAAGATGGCCGACTGCACTTTTAGGGTTCCCTTGGGATTTTAGTAACCTCTAGCCTATAAAAGGGCTTGCATTGTAAGGGTTTTGGACACAAGTTGGATCAATAAAATTTGATTAATTTCGATTCTTCTTGTTAAGAGAGATTCGAGCCTTTTTACTTGCCTTGGCAAGGGTTGTGAGCAATCTTGCGTCTCGTCGTAGATGGTTCTACCGACTTATCCATTAGAGTACTCATATCTGTGGTGTCGTCGTTCTACCGCCTACAATCAAATCGTGTCTTTCGTTTGATTCTAGGTTTCGTAATCCAAGCGTTGGACCACCTCGCTAGATCCTGGGGCAAACATGCTACGTGTCACGAAACGAGTTGATCTAGGACCGTATCAGTGTTGTAAGCATGGATCAGGGCCCACTCAATGATCCGGTCCGAGTTCCATTGGGCCTAGTCACACGTGCACGAGCCAAGCTCTTCAAGGAATCCCTCCAAGGCCTTGTTCGAATGGTCAATGACCAACATGGTGTCCATTGGGATATTGAAGGCTTAGAAGGAGACAAGCAAATCATCTACACCATGATGCAAGCCCATGGAGAGTCAAGCGGGCCTCCAATTGATTGGGCAGAGTGTGGTCTTTAGGCCTTAATGTTGCTTAGGGTTAGATTAACTGTGTAGTAGAAGCATGGGCCGGCCCATCTCGACACTAAGATGGCCGACTGCTCTTTTAGAGTTTCCTTAGGGTTTTAGTTAACTCAAGTTAAGAGAGATCGAGCCTTTTTACTTGCCTTGGCATGGGTTGTGAGCAATCTTGCGTCTCGTCTTAGATTGGTCGGTAGAGTAATCACCTCGGTGGAGTCGTCGTTCTACAGCCTATAATCAAATCGTGTCGTTCCGTTTGATTCTAGGTTCCGCAATCCAAGCGTTGGACCACCTCGCTAGATCCTTGGGCAAACGTGCTACCTGTCTCGAAACGAGTTGTTCGAGATGTTTCCATTAGAGTAATCCCCTCTGTGGAGTCGTCGTTCTACCGCCTATAATTATATCGTGTCGTCGTTTGGTTCTACGTTCCGCATTCCAAATCATCTTGCGTCTCGTCCATGATTGTTCTACCGACCTATTCAATAGAGTAGTCATCTCTGTGGAGTCATCGTTCTGCCGTCTACAATCAAATCGTGTTGTCCATTTGATTCTAGGTTCTGCAATCCGAGCGTTGGACCACCTCCCTAGATCCTTGCGCAAACATGCTACGTGTCTTGAAAAGAGTTGATCGAGGACCGTATCAGTGATTTGTGCATGGATCAGCGCCCACGCCATGACCCTGTCCGAGTTCCATTGGGCCCAGTCACACGTGCACGAGCCAAACTCTTCAAGGGTTCCCTCCAAGGCCTTGTTCGAATGGTCCAAGACTAACATGGAGTCCATAGGATATTGAAAGCCTAGAAGGAGACAAGCAAATCATCTTCTCCATCATCCAAGCCCATGGAGAGTCAAGCGGGCCTCCAATTGATTGGGCAGAGTGTAGTCTTTAGGCCTTAATATTGCTTAGGGTTAGATTAACTGTGTAGTGGAAGCATGGGCCGGCCCATCTCGACACCAAGATGGCCGACTGCTCTTTTAGAGTTTCCTTAGGGTTTTAGTAATCTCTAGCCTATAAAAGAGCTGGCTTTGTAAGGGTTTTGGACACAAGTTGGAACAATAAAGTTTGATTAATTTCGATTCTTAAAGTTAAGAGAGATCGAGCCTTTTTACTTGCCTTGGCATGGGTTGTGAGCAATCTTGCGTCTCGTCTTAGATTGGTCGGTAGAGTAATCACCTCGGTGAAGTCGTCGTTCTACAGCCTATAATCAAATCGTGTCGTCCCGTTTGATTCTAGGTTCCGCAATCCAAGCGTTGGACCACCTCGCTAGATCCTTGGGCAAACGTGCTACATGTCTCGAAACGAGTTGTTCGAGATGTTTCCATTAGAGTAATCCCCTCTGTGGAGTCGTCGTTCTACCGCCTATAATTATATCGTGTCGTCGTTTGGTTCTACGTTCCGCATTCCAAATCATCTTGCGTCTCGTCCACGATTGTTCTACCGACCTATACAATAGAGTAGTCATCTCTGTGGAGTCATCGTTCTGCCGTCTACAATCAAATCATGTTGTCCGTTTGATTCTAGGTTCCGCAATCCGAGCGTTGGACCACCTCCCTAGATCCTTGCGCAAACATGCAACGTGTCTAGAAAAGAGTTGATCGAGGACCGTATCAGTGATTTGTGCATGGATCAGGGCCCACGCCATGACCTTGTCCAAGTTCCATTGGGCCCAGTCACACGTGCACGAGCCAAGCTCTTCAAGGGTTCCCTCCAAGGCCTTGTTCGAATGGTCCAAGACTAACATGGAGTCCATAGGGATATTGAAAGCCTTGAAGGAGACAAGCAAATCATCTACTCCATCATCCAAGCCCATGGAGAGTCAAGCGGGCCTCCAATTGATTGGACAGAGCGTGGTCTTTAGGCCTTAATATTGGTTAGGGTTAGATTAACTACACCCGGCCCATCTCGACACCAAGATGGCCGACTCCTCTTTTAGGGTTCCCTTAGGATTTTAGTAACCTCTAGCCTATAAAAGGGCTTGCATTGTAAGGGTTTTGGACACAAGTTTGATCAATAAAGTTTTACTAATTTCGATTCTTCTTGTTAAGAGAGATTCGAGCCTTTTTACTTGCCTTGGCAAGGGTTGTGAGCAATCTTGCGTCTCGTCGTAGATGGTTCTACCGACTTATCCATTAGAGTACTCATCTCTGTGGTGTCGTCGTTCTACCGCCTACAATCAAGTCGTGTCTTTCTTTTGATTCTTGGTTTCGTAATCCAAGCGTTGGACCACCTTGCTAGATCCTGGGGCAAACATGCTACGTGTAACGAAACGAGTTGATCTAGGACCGTATCAGTGATGTAAGCATGGATCAAGGCCCACTCAATGATCCGGTCCGAGTTCCATTGGCCTAGTCACACGTCCACGAGCCAAGCTCTTCAAGGAATTCCTCCAAGGCCTTGTTCGAATGGTCCAAGACCGACATGGAGTCCATTGGGATATTGAAGGCTTAGAAGGAGACAAGCAAATCATCTACACCATGATGCAAGCCCATGGAGAGTCAAGCGGGCCTCCAATTAATTGGGCAGAGTGTGGTCTTTAGGCCTTAATGTTGCTTAGGGTTAGATTAACTGTGTAGTAGAAGCATGGGCCGGCCCATCTCGACACCAAGATGGCCGACTGCTCTTTTAGAGTTTCCTTAGGGTTTTAGTAACTTCTGGCATATAAAAGGGCTGGCTTTGTAAGGGTTTTGGACACAAGTTGGAACAATAAAGTTTGATTAATTTCGATTCTTAAAGTTAAGAGAGATCGAGCCATTTTACTTGCCTTGGCATGGGTTATGAGCAATCTTGCGTCCCGTCTTAGATTGTTCTACCGACCTATCCGTTAGAGAAATCACCTCGGTGGAGTCGTCATTCTACCGCCTATAATCAAATCGTGTCGTCCCGTTTGATTCTAGGTTCCGCAATCCAAGCGTTGGACCGCCTCGCTAGATCCTTGGGCAAACGTGCTATGTGTCTCGAAACGAGTTGTTCAAGATGTATCCAGTTGAGTAATCCCCTCTGTGGAATCGTCGTTCTACCGCCTATAATTTTATCGTGTCGTCGTTTGGTTCTAGGTTCCGCATTCCAAAACATCTTGCGTCTCGTCCACGATTGTTCTACCGACCTATCCATTAGAGTAGTCATCTCTATGGAGTCATCGTTCTGCCGTCTATAATCAAATCGTGTTGTCCGTTTGATTCTAGGTTTTGCAATCCGAGCGTTGGACCACCTCACTAGATCCTTGCGCAAACATGCTACGTGTCTCGAAAAGAGTTGATCGAGGACCGTATCAGTGATTTGTGCATGGATCAGGGCCCACGCCATGACCCTGTCCGAGTTCCATTGGGCCCAGTCACACGTGCACGAGCCAAGCTCTTCAAGGGTTCCCTCCAAGGCCTTGTTCGAATGGTCCAAGACTAACATCGAGTCCATAGGGATATTGAAAGCCTAGAAGGAGACAAGCAAATCATCTACTCCATGATCCAAGCCCATGGAGAGTCAAGCGCGTCTCCAATTGTTTGGACAGAGTGTGGTCTTTAGGCCTTAATTTTGCTTAGGGTTGGATTAACTACACCCGGCCCATCTCGACACCAAGATGGCCGACTGCTCTTTTAGGGTTTCCTTAGGATTTTAGTAACCTCTAGCCTATAAAAGGGCTTGCATTGTAAGGGTTTTGGACACAAGTTGGATCAATAAAGTTAAGAGAGATTCGAGCCTTTTTACTTGCCTTGGCAAGGGTTGTGAGCAATCTTGCGTCTCGTCGTAGATGGTTCTACCGACTTGTCCATTACAGTACTCATATCTGTGGTGTCGTCGTTCTATCGCCTACAATCAAATCGTGTCTTTCGTTTGATTCTAGGTTTCGTAATCCAAGCGTTGGACCATCTCGCTAGATCTTTGGGCAAACATGCTACGTGTCACGAAACGAGTTGATCTAGTCCCACGTGCAGGAGCCAAGCTCTTCAAGGAATCCCTCCAAGGCCTTGTTTGAATGGTCCAAGACCAACATGGAGTCCATTGGGATATTGAAGGCTTAAAAGGGGACAAGCAAATTATCTACACCATGATGCAATCCCATGGAGAGTCAAGCGGGCCTCCAATAGATTGGGCAGAGTGTGGTCTTTAGGCCTTAATGTTGCTTAGGGTTAGATTAACAGTGTAGTAGAAGCATGGGCCGGCCCATCTCGGCACCAAGATGGCCGACTGCTCTTTTAGAGTTTCCGTAGGGTTTTAGTAACCTCTGGCATATAAAAGGGCTGGCATTGTAAGGGTTTTGGACACAAGTTGGAACGACAAAGTTTGATAAATTTCGATTCTTAAAGTTAAGAGAGATCGAGCCATTTTACTTGCCTTGGCATGGGTTGTGAGCAATCTTGCGTATCGTCTTAGATTGTTCTACCGACCTATCTATTAGAGTAATCACCTCGGTGGAGTCGTGGTTCTACCGCCTATAATCAAATCGTGTCGTCCCGTTTGATTCTAGATTCCGCAATCCAAGCGTTGGACCGCCTCGCTAGATCCTTGGGCAAACGTGCTACGTGTCTCGGAACGAGTTGTTCAAGATGTATCCATTAGAGTAATCCTCTCTGTGGAGTCGTCGTTCTACCGCCTATAATTATATCGTGTCGTCGTTTGGTTCTAGGTTCCGCATTCCAAATCATCTGGCGTCTCGTCCACGATTGTTCTACCCACCTATCCAATAGTGTAGTCACCTCTGTGGAGTCATCGTTCTACCGTCTATAATGAAATCGTGTTTTCCGTTTAATTTTAGGTTCCGCAATCGAAGCGTTGGACCACCTCGCTAGATCCTTGCGCAAACATGCTACGTGTCTCGAAAAGAGTTGATCGAGGACCGTATCAGTGATTTGTGCATGGATCAGGGCCCACGCCATGACCCTGTCCGAGTTCCATTGGGCCCAGTCACACGTGCACGAGCCAAGCTCTTCAAGGGTTCCCTCCAAGGCCTTGTTCGAATGGTCCAAGACTAACATAGAGTCCATAGGGATATTGAAAGCCTAGAAGGAGACAAGCAAATCATCTACTCCATGATCCAAGCCCATGGAGAGTCAAGCGCGTCTCCAATTGTTTGGACAGAGTGTGGTCTTTAGGCCTTAATTTTGCTTAGGGTTGGATTAACTATACCCGGCCCATCTCGACACCAAGATGGCCGACTGCTCTTTTAGGGTTTCCTTAGGATTTTAGTAACCTCTAGCCTATAAAAGGGCTTGCATTGTAAGGGTTTTGGACACAAGTTGGATCAATAAAGTTAAGAGAGATTCGAGCCTTTTTACTTGCCTTGGCAAGGGTTGTGAGCAATCTTGCGTCTCGTCGTAGATGGTTCTACCGACTTGTCCATTACAGTACTCATATCTGTGGTGTCGTCGTTCTACCGCCTACAATCAAATCGTGTCTTTCGTTTGATTCTAGGTTTCGTAATCCAAGCGTTGGACCATCTCGCTAGATCTTTGGGCAAACATGCTACGTGTCACGAAACGAGTTGATCTAGGACCGTATCAGTGATGTAAGCATGGATCAGGGCCCACTCAATGATCCGGTCCGACTTCCATTGGGCCTAGTCACACGTGCAGGAGCCAAGCTCTTCAAGGAATCCCTCCAAGGCCTTGTTTGAATGGTCCAAGACCAACATGGAGTCCATTGGGATATTGAAGGCTTAAAAGGAGACAAGCAAATTATCTACACCATGATGCAATCCCATGGAGAGTCAAGCGGGCCTCCAATAGATTGGGCAGAGTGTGGTCTTTAGGCCTTAATGTTGCTTAGGGTTAGATTAACAGTGTAGTAGAAGCATGGGCCGGCCCATCTCGACACCAAGATGGCCGACTGCTCTTTTAGAGTTTCCTTAGGGTTTTAGTAACCTCTGGCATATAAAAGGGCTGGCTTTGTAAGGGTTTTGGACACAAGTTGGAACGACAAAGTTTGATTAATTTCGATTCTTAAAGTTAAGAGAGATCGAGCCATTTTACTTGCCTTGGCATGGGTTGTGAGCAATCTTGCGTATCGTCTTAGATTGTTCTACCGACCTATCTATTAGAGTAATCACCTCGGTGGAGTCGTCGTTCTACCGCCTATAATCAAATCGTGTCGTCCCGTTTGATTCTAGATTCCGCAATCCAAGCGTTGGACCGCCTCGCTAGATCCTTGGGCAAACGTGCTACGTGTCTCGGAACGAGTTGTTCAAGATGTATCCATTAGAGTAATCCTCTCTGTGGAGTCGTCGTTCTACCGCCTATAATTATATCGTGTCGTCGTTTGGTTCTAGGTTCCGCATTCCAAATCATCTGGCGTCTCGTCCACGATTGTTCTACCCACCTATCCAATAGAGTAGTCACCTCTGTGGAGTCATCGTTCTACCGTCTATAATGAAATCGTGTTTTCCGTTTGATTTTAGGTTCCGCAATCGAAGCGTTGGACCACCTCGCTAGATCCTTGCGCAAACATGCTACGTGTCTCGAAAAGAGTTGATCGAGGACCGTATCAGTGATTTGTGCATGGATCAGGGCCCACGCCATGACCCTGTCCGAGTTCCATTGGGCCCAGTCACACGTGCACGAGCCAAGCTCTTCAAGGGTTCCCTCCAAGGCCTTGTTCGAATGGTCCAAGACTAACATAGAGTCCATAGGGATATTGAAAGCCTAGAAGGAGACAAGCAAATCATCTACTCCATGATCCAAGCCCATGGAGAGTCAAGCGCGTCTCCAATTGTTTGGACAGAGTGTGGTCTTTAGGCCTTAATTTTGCTTAGGGTTGGATTAACTATACCCGGCCCATCTCGACACCAAGATGGCCGGCTGCTCTTTTAGGGTTTCCTTAGGATTTTAGTAACCTCTAGCCTATAAAAGGGCTTGCATTGTAAGGGTTTTGGACACAAGTTGGATCAATAAAGTTAAGAGAGATTCGAGCCTTTTTACTTGCCTTGGCAAGGGTTGTGAGCAATCTTGCGTCTCGTCGTAGATGGTTCTACCGACTTGTCCATTACAGTACTCATATCTGTGGTGTCGTCGTTCTACCGCCTACAATCAAATCGTGTCTTTCGTTTGATTCTAGGTTTCGTAATCCAAGCGTTGGACCATCTCGCTAGATCTTTGGGCAAACATGCTACGTGTCACGAAACGAGTTGATCTAGGACCGTATCAGTGATGTAAGCATGGATCAGGGCCCACTCAATGATCCGGTCCGACTTCCATTGGGCCTAGTCACACGTGCAGGAGCCAAGCTCTTCAAGGAATCCCTCCAAGGCCTTGTTTGAATGGTCCAAGACCAACATGGAGTCCATTGGGATATTGAAGGCTTAAAAGGAGACAAGCAAATTATCTACACCATGATGCAATCCCATGGAGAGTCAAGCGGGCCTCCAATAGATTGGGCAGAGTGTGGTCTTTAGGCCTTAATGTTGCTTAGGGTTAGATTAACAGTGTAGTAGAAGCATGGGCCGGCCCATCTCGACACCAAGATGGCCGACTGCTCTTTTAGAGTTTCCTTAGGGTTTTAGTAACCTCTGGCATATAAAAGGGCTGGCTTTGTAAGGGTTTTGGACACAAGTTGGAACGACAAAGTTTGATTAATTTCGATTCTTAAAGTTAAGAGAGATCGAGCCATTTTACTTGCCTTGGCATGGGTTGTGAGCAATCTTGCGTATCGTCTTAGATTGTTCTACCGACCTATCTATTAGAGTAATCACCTCGGTGGAGTCGTCGTTCTACCGCCTATAATCAAATCGTGTCGTCCCGTTTGATTCTAGATTCCGCAATCCAAGCGTTGGACCGCCTCGCTAGATCCTTGGGCAAACGTGCTACGTGTCTCGGAACGAGTTGTTCAAGATGTATCCATTAGAGTAATCCTCTCTGTGGAGTCGTCGTTCTACCGCCTATAATTATATCGTGTCGTCGTTTGGTTCTAGGTTCCGCATTCCAAATCATCTGGCGTCTCGTCCACGATTGTTCTACCCACCTATCCAATAGAGTAGTCACCTCTGTGGAGTCATCGTTCTACCGTCTATAATGAAATCGTGTTTTCCGTTTGATTTTGGGTTCCGCAATCGAAGCGTTGGACCACCTCGCTAGATCCTTGCGCAAACATGCTACGTGTCTCGAAAAGAGTTGATCGAGGACCGTATCAGTGATTTGTGCATGGATCAGGGCCCACGCCATGACCCTGTCCGAGTTCCATTGGGCCCAGTCACACGTGCACGAGCCAAGCTCTTCAAGGGTTCCCTCCAAGGCCTTGTTCGAATGGTCCAAGACTAACATAGAGTCCATAGGGATATTGAAAGCCTAGAAGGAGACAAGCAAATCATCTACTCCATGATCCAAGCCCATGGAGAGTCAAGCGCGTCTCCAATTGTTTGGACAGAGTGTGGTCTTTAGGCCTTAATTTTGCTTAGGGTTGGATTAACTATACCCGGCCCATCTCGACACCAAGATGGCCGACTGCTCTTTTAGGGTTTCCTTAGGATTTTAGTAACCTCTAGCCTATAAAAGGGCTTGCATTGTAAGGGTTTTGGACACAAGTTGGATCAATAAAGTTAAGAGAGATTCGAGCCTTTTTACTTGCCTTGGCAAGGGTTGTGAGCAATCTTGCGTCTCGTCGTAGATGGTTCTACCGACTTGTCCATTACAGTACTCATATCTGTGGTGTCGTCGTTCTACCGCCTACAATCAAATCGTGTCTTTCGTTTGATTCTAGGTTTCGTAATTCAAGCGTTGGACAATCTCGCTAGATCTTTGGGCAAACACGCTACGTGTCACGAAACGAGTTGATCTAGGTCCGTATCAGTGATGTAAGCATGGATCAGGGCCCACTCAATGATCCGGTCCGACTTCCAAATCATCTGGCGTCTCGTCCATGATTGTTCTACCCACCTATCCAATAGAGTAGTCACCTCTGTGGAGTCATCGTTCTACCGTCTATAATGAAATCGTGTTTTCCGTTTGATTTTAGGTTCCGCAATCGAAGCGTTGGACCACCTCGCTAGATCCTTGCGCAAACATGCTACGTGTCTCGAAAAGAGTTGATCGAGGACCGTATCAGTGATTTGTGCATGGATCAGGGCCCACGCCATGACCCTGTCCGAGTTCCATTGGGCCCTGTCACACGTGCACGAGCCAAGCTCTTCAAGGGTTCCCTCCAAGGCCTTGTTCGAATGGTCCAAGACTAACATAGAGTCCATAGGGATATTGAAAGCCTAGAAGGAGACAAGCAAATCATCTACTCCATGATCCAAGCCCATGGAGAGTCAAGCGCGTCTCCAATTGTTTGGACAGAGTGTGGTCTTTAGGCCTTAATTTTGCTTAGGGTTGGATTAACTATACCCGGCCCATCTCGACACCAAGATGGCCGACTGCTCTTTTAGGGTTTCCTTAGGATTTTAGTAACCTCTAGCCTATAAAAGGGCTTGCATTGTAAGGGTTTTGGACACAAGTTGGATCAATAAAGTTAAGAGAGATTCGAGCCTTTTTACTTGCCTTGGCAAGGGTTGTGAGCAATCTTGCGTCTCGTCGTAGATGGTTCTACCGACTTGTCCATTACAGTACTCATATCTGTGGTGTCGTCGTTCTACCGCCTACAATCAAATCGTGTCTTTCGTTTGATTCTAGGTTTCGTAATCCAAGCGTTGGACCATCTCGCTAGATCTTTGGGCAAACATGCTACGTGTCACGAAACGAGTTGATCTAGGACCGTATCAGTGATGTAAGCATGGATCAGGGCCCACTCAATGATCCGGTCCGACTTCCATTGGGCCTAGTCACACGTGCAGGAGCCAAGCTCTTCAAGGAATCCCTCCAAGGCCTTGTTTGAATGGTCCAAGACCAACATGGAGTCCATTGGGATATTGAAGGCTTAAAAGGAGACAAGCAAATTATCTACACCATGATGCAATCCCATGGAGAGTCAAGCGGGCCTCCAATAGATTGGGCAGAGTGTGGTCTTTAGGCCTTAATGTTGCTTAGGGTTAGATTAACAGTGTAGTAGAAGCATGGGCCGGCCCATCTCGACACCAAGATGGCCGACTGCTCTTTTAGAGTTTCCTTAGGGTTTTAGTAACCTCTGGCATATAAAAGGGCTGGCTTTGTAAGGGTTTTGGACACAAGTTGGAACGACAAAGTTTGATTAATTTCGATTCTTAAAGTTAAGAGAGATCGAGCCATTTTACTTGCCTTGGCATGGGTTGTGAGCAATCTTGCGTATCGTCTTAGATTGTTCTACCGACCTATCTATTAGAGTAATCACCTCGGTGGAGTCGTCGTTCTACCGCCTATAATCAAATCGTGTCGTCCCGTTTGATTCTAGATTCCGCAATCCAAGCGTTGGACCGCCTCGCTAGATCCTTGGGCAAACGTGCTACGTGTCTCGGAACGAGTTGTTCAAGATGTATCCATTAGAGTAATCCTCTCTGTGGAGTCGTCGTTCTACCGCCTATAATTATATCGTGTCGTCGTTTGGTTCTAGGTTCCGCATTCCAAATCATCTGGCGTCTCGTCCACGATTGTTCTACCCACCTATCCAATAGAGTAGTCACCTCTGTGGAGTCATCGTTCTACCGTCTATAATGAAATCGTGTTTTCCGTTTGATTTTAGGTTCCGCAATCGAAGCGTTGGACCACCTCGCTAGATCCTTGCGCAAACATGCTACGTGTCTCGAAAAGAGTTGATCGAGGACCGTATCAGTGATTTGTGCATGGATCAGGGCCCACGCCATGACCCTGTCCGAGTTCCATTGGGCCCAGTCACACGTGCACGAGCCAAGCTCTTCAAGGGTTCCCTCCAAGGCCTTGTTCGAATGGTCCAAGACTAACATAGAGTCCATAGGGATATTGAAAGCCTAGAAGGAGACAAGCAAATCATCTACTCCATGATCCAAGCCCATGGAGAGTCAAGCGCGTCTCCAATTGTTTGGACAGAGTGTGGTCTTTAGGCCTTAATTTTGCTTAGGGTTGGATTAACTATACCCGGCCCATCTCGACACCAAGATGGCCGGCTGCTCTTTTAGGGTTTCCTTAGGATTTTAGTAACCTCTAGCCTATAAAAGGGCTTGCATTGTAAGGGTTTTGGACACAAGTTGGATCAATAAAGTTAAGAGAGATTCGAGCCTTTTTACTTGCCTTGGCAAGGGTTGTGAGCAATCTTGCGTCTCGTCGTAGATGGTTCTACCGACTTGTCCATTACAGTACTCATATCTGTGGTGTCGTCGTTCTACCGCCTACAATCAAATCGTGTCTTTCGTTTGATTCTAGGTTTCGTAATCCAAGCGTTGGACCATCTCGCTAGATCTTTGGGCAAACATGCTACGTGTCACGAAACGAGTTGATCTAGGACCGTATCAGTGATGTAAGCATGGATCAGGGCCCACTCAATGATCCGGTCCGACTTCCATTGGGCCTAGTCACACGTGCAGGAGCCAAGCTCTTCAAGGAATCCCTCCAAGGCCTTGTTTGAATGGTCCAAGACCAACATGGAGTCCATTGGGATATTGAAGGCTTAAAAGGAGACAAGCAAATTATCTACACCATGATGCAATCCCATGGAGAGTCAAGCGGGCCTCCAATAGATTGGGCAGAGTGTGGTCTTTAGGCCTTAATGTTGCTTAGGGTTAGATTAACAGTGTAGTAGAAGCATGGGCCGGCCCATCTCGACACCAAGATGGCCGACTGCTCTTTTAGAGTTTCCTTAGGGTTTTAGTAACCTCTGGCATATAAAAGGGCTGGCTTTGTAAGGGTTTTGGACACAAGTTGGAACGACAAAGTTTGATTAATTTCGATTCTTAAAGTTAAGAGAGATCGAGCCATTTTACTTGCCTTGGCATGGGTTGTGAGCAATCTTGCGTATCGTCTTAGATTGTTCTACCGACCTATCTATTAGAGTAATCACCTCGGTGGAGTCGTCGTTCTACCGCCTATAATCAAATCGTGTCGTCCCGTTTGATTCTAGATTCCGCAATCCAAGCGTTGGACCGCCTCGCTAGATCCTTGGGCAAACGTGCTACGTGTCTCGGAACGAGTTGTTCAAGATGTATCCATTAGAGTAATCCTCTCTGTGGAGTCGTCGTTCTACCGCCTATAATTATATCGTGTCGTCGTTTGGTTCTAGGTTCCGCATTCCAAATCATCTGGCGTCTCGTCCACGATTGTTCTACCCACCTATCCAATAGAGTAGTCACCTCTGTGGAGTCATCGTTCTACCGTCTATAATGAAATCGTGTTTTCCGTTTGATTTTGGGTTCCGCAATCGAAGCGTTGGACCACCTCGCTAGATCCTTGCGCAAACATGCTACGTGTCTCGAAAAGAGTTGATCGAGGACCGTATCAGTGATTTGTGCATGGATCAGGGCCCACGCCATGACCCTGTCCGAGTTCCATTGGGCCCAGTCACACGTGCACGAGCCAAGCTCTTCAAGGGTTCCCTCCAAGGCCTTGTTCGAATGGTCCAAGACTAACATAGAGTCCATAGGGATATTGAAAGCCTAGAAGGAGACAAGCAAATCATCTACTCCATGATCCAAGCCCATGGAGAGTCAAGCGCGTCTCCAATTGTTTGGACAGAGTGTGGTCTTTAGGCCTTAATTTTGCTTAGGGTTGGATTAACTATACCCGGCCCATCTCGACACCAAGATGGCCGACTGCTCTTTTAGGGTTTCCTTAGGATTTTAGTAACCTCTAGCCTATAAAAGGGCTTGCATTGTAAGGGTTTTGGACACAAGTTGGATCAATAAAGTTAAGAGAGATTCGAGCCTTTTTACTTGCCTTGGCAAGGGTTGTGAGCAATCTTGCGTCTCGTCGTAGATGGTTCTACCGACTTGTCCATTACAGTACTCATATCTGTGGTGTCGTCGTTCTACCGCCTACAATCAAATCGTGTCTTTCGTTTGATTCTAGGTTTCGTAATTCAAGCGTTGGACAATCTCGCTAGATCTTTGGGCAAACACGCTACGTGTCACGAAACGAGTTGATCTAGGTCCGTATCAGTGATGTAAGCATGGATCAGGGCCCACTCAATGATCCGGTCCGACTTCCAAATCATCTGGCGTCTCGTCCATGATTGTTCTACCCACCTATCCAATAGAGTAGTCACCTCTGTGGAGTCATCGTTCTACCGTCTATAATGAAATCGTGTTTTCCGTTTGATTTTAGGTTCCGCAATCGAAGCGTTGGACCACCTCGCTAGATCCTTGCGCAAACATGCTACGTGTCTCGAAAAGAGTTGATCGAGGACCGTATCAGTGATTTGTGCATGGATCAGGGCCCACGCCATGACCCTGTCCGAGTTCCATTGGGCCCTGTCACACGTGCACGAGCCAAGCTCTTCAAGGGTTCCCTGGAAGGCCTTGTTCGAATGGTCCAAGACTAACGTGGAGTCCATATGGATATTGAAAGCCTAGAAGGAGACAAGCAAATCATCTACTCCATGATCCAAGCCCATGGAGAGTCGGCCTCCAATTGATTGGATAGAGCGTGGTCTTTAGGCCTTAATTTTGCTTAGGGTTGATTAACTACACCCGGCCCATCTCGACACCAAGATGGCCGACTGCACTTTTAGTGTTTCCTTAGGATTTTAGTAACCTCTAGCCTATAAAAGGGCTTGCATTGTAAGGGTTTTGGACACAAGTTGGATCAATAAAGTTTGATTAATTTCGATTCTTCTTGTTAAGAGAGATTCGAGCTGCCTTGGCAAGGGTTGTGAGCAATCTTGCGTCTCGTCGTAGATGGTTCTACCGACTTGTCCATTAGAGTACTCATATCTGTGGTGTCGTCGTTCTACCGTCAATCAAATCGTGTCTTTCGTTTGATTCTAGGTTTCGTAATCCAAGCGTTGGACCATCTCGCTAGATCTTTGGGCAAACATGCTACGTGTCACGAAACGAGTTGATCTAGGACCGTATCAGTGATGTAAGCATGGATCAGGGCCCACTCAATGATCCGGTCCGACTTCCATTGGGCCTAGTCACACGTGCAGGAGCCAAGCTCTTCAAGGAATCCCTCCAAGGCCTTGTTTGAATGGTCCAAGACCAACATGGAGTCCATTGGGATATTGAAGGCTTAAAAGGAGACAAGCAAATTATCTACACCATGATGCAATCCCATGGAGAGTCAAGCGGGCCTCCAATAGATTGGGCAGAGTGTGGTCTTTAGGCCTTAATGTTGCTTAGGGTTAGATTAACAGTGTAGTAGAAGCATGGGCCGGCCCATCTCGACACCAAGATGGCCGACTGCTCTTTTAGAGTTTCCTTAGGGTTTTAGTAACCTCTGGCATATAAAAGGGCTGGCTTTGTAAGGGTTTTGGACACAAGTTGGAACGACAAAGTTTGATTAATTTCGATTCTTAAAGTTAAGAGAGATCGAGCCATTTTACTTGCCTTGGCATGGGTTGTGAGCAATGTTGCGTATCGTCTTAGATTGTTCTACCGACCTATCTATTAGAGTAATCACCTCGGTGGAGTCGTCGTTCTACCGCCTATAATCAAATCGTGTCGTCCCGTTTGATTCTAGATTCCGCAATCCAAGCGTTGGACCGCCTCGCTAGATCCTTGGGCAAACGTGCTACGTGTCTCGGAACGAGTTGTTCAAGATGTATCCATTAGAGTAATCCTCTCTGTGGAGTCGTCGTTCTACCGCCTATAATTATATCGTGTCGTCGTTTGGTTCTAGGTTCCGCATTCCAAATCATCTGGCGTCTCGTCCACGATTGTTCTACCCACCTATCCAATAGAGTAGTCACCTCTGTGGAGTCATCGTTCTACCGTCTATAATGAAATCGTGTTTTCCGTTTGATTTTGGGTTCCGCAATCGAAGCGTTGGACCACCTCGCTAGATCCTTGCGCAAACATGCTACGTGTCTCGAAAAGAGTTGATCGAGGACCGTATCAGTGATTTGTGCATGGATCAGGGCCCACGCCATGACCCTGTCCGAGTTCCATTGGGCCCAGTCACACGTGCACGAGCCAAGCTCTTCAAGGGTTCCCTCCAAGGCCTTGTTCGAATGGTCCAAGACTAACATAGAGTCCATAGGGATATTGAAAGCCTAGAAGGAGACAAGCAAATCATCTACTCCATGATCCAAGCCCATGGAGAGTCAAGCGCGTCTCCAATTGTTTGGACAGAGTGTGGTCTTTAGGCCTTAATTTTGCTTAGGGTTGGATTAACTATACCCGGCCCATCTCGACACCAAGATGGCCGACTGCTCTTTTAGGGTTTCCTTAGGATTTTAGTAACCTCTAGCCTATAAAAGGGCTTGCATTGTAAGGGTTTTGGACACAAGTTGGATCAATAAAGTTAAGAGAGATTCGAGCCTTTTTACTTGCCTTGGCAAGGGTTGTGAGCAATCTTGCGTCTCGTCGTAGATGGTTCTACCGACTTGTCCATTACAGTACTCATATCTGTGGTGTCGTCGTTCTACCGCCTACAATCAAATCGTGTCTTTCGTTTGATTCTAGGTTTCGTAATTCAAGCGTTGGACAATCTCGCTAGATCTTTGGGCAAACACGCTACGTGTCACGAAACGAGTTGATCTAGGTCCGTATCAGTGATGTAAGCATGGATCAGGGCCCACTCAATGATCCGGTCCGACTTCCAAATCATCTGGCGTCTCGTCCATGATTGTTCTACCCACCTATCCAATAGAGTAGTCACCTCTGTGGAGTCATCGTTCTACCGTCTATAATGAAATCGTGTTTTCCGTTTGATTTTAGGTTCCGCAATCGAAGCGTTGGACCACCTCGCTAGATCCTTGCGCAAACATGCTACGTGTCTCGAAAAGAGTTGATCGAGGACCGTATCAGTGATTTGTGCATGGATCAGGGCCCACGCCATGACCCTGTCCGAGTTCCATTGGGCCCTGTCACACGTGCACGAGCCAAGCTCTTCAAGGGTTCCCTCCAAGGCCTTGTTCGAATGGTCCAAGACTAACATAGAGTCCATAGGGATATTGAAAGCCTAGAAGGAGACAAGCAAATCATCTACTCCATGATCCAAGCCCATGGAGAGTCAAGCGCGTCTCCAATTGTTTGGACAGAGTGTGGTCTTTAGGCCTTAATTTTGCTTAGGGTTGGATTAACTATACCCGGCCCATCTCGACACCAAGATGGCCGACTGCTCTTTTAGGGTTTCCTTAGGATTTTAGTAACCTCTAGCCTATAAAAGGGCTTGCATTGTAAGGGTTTTGGACACAAGTTGGATCAATAAAGTTAAGAGAGATTCGAGCCTTTTTACTTGCCTTGGCAAGGGTTGTGAGCAATCTTGCGTCTCGTCGTAGATGGTTCTACCGACTTGTCCATTACAGTACTCATATCTGTGGTGTCGTCGTTCTACCGCCTACAATCAAATCGTGTCTTTCGTTTGATTCTAGGTTTCGTAATCCAAGCGTTGGACCATCTCGCTAGATCTTTGGGCAAACATGCTACGTGTCACGAAACGAGTTGATCTAGGACCGTATCAGTGATGTAAGCATGGATCAGGGCCCACTCAATGATCCGGTCCGACTTCCATTGGGCCTAGTCACACGTGCAGGAGCCAAGCTCTTCAAGGAATCCCTCCAAGGCCTTGTTTGAATGGTCCAAGACCAACATGGAGTCCATTGGGATATTGAAGGCTTAAAAGGAGACAAGCAAATTATCTACACCATGATGCAATCCCATGGAGAGTCAAGCGGGCCTCCAATAGATTGGGCAGAGTGTGGTCTTTAGGCCTTAATGTTGCTTAGGGTTAGATTAACAGTGTAGTAGAAGCATGGGCCGGCCCATCTCGACACCAAGATGGCCGACTGCTCTTTTAGAGTTTCCTTAGGGTTTTAGTAACCTCTGGCATATAAAAGGGCTGGCTTTGTAAGGGTTTTGGACACAAGTTGGAACGACAAAGTTTGATTAATTTCGATTCTTAAAGTTAAGAGAGATCGAGCCATTTTACTTGCCTTGGCATGGGTTGTGAGCAATCTATTGCGTATCGTCTTAGATTGTTCTACCGACCTATCTATTAGAGTAATCACCTCGGTGGAGTCGTCGTTCTACCGCCTATAATCAAATCGTGTCGTCCCGTTTGATTCTAGATTCCTTGCGCAATCCAAGCGTTGGACCGCCTCGCTAGATCCTTGGGCAAACGTGCTACGTGTCTCGGAACGAGTTGTTCAAGATGTATCCATTAGAGTAATCCTCTCTGTGGAGTCGTCGTTCTACCGCCTATAATTATATCGTGTCGTCGTTTGGTTCTAGGTTCCGCATTCCAAATCATCTGGCGTCTCGTCCCACGATTGTTCTACCCACCTATCCAATAGAGTAGTCACCTCTGTGGAGTCATCGTTCTACCGTCTATAATGAAATCGTGTTTTCCGTTTGATTTTAGGTTCCGCAATCGAAGCGTTGGACCACCTCGCTAGATCCTTGCGCAAACATGCTACGTGTCTCGAAAAGAGTTGATCGAGGACCGTATCAGTGATTTGTGCATGGATCAGGGCCCACGCCATGACCCTGTCCGAGTTCCATTGGGCCCAGTCACACGTGCACGAGCCAAGCTCTTCAAGGGTTCCCTCCAAGGCCTTGTTCGAATGGTCCAAGACTAACATAGAGTCCATAGGGATATTGAAAGCCTAGAAGGAGACAAGCAAATCATCTACTCCATGATCCAAGCCCATGGAGAGTCAAGCGCGTCTCCAATTGTTTGGACAGAGTGTGGTCTTTAGGCCTTAATTTTGCTTAGGGTTGGATTAACTATACCCGGCCCATCTCGACACCAAGATGGCCGACTGCTCTTTTAGGGTTTCCTTAGGATTTTAGTAACCTCTAGCCTATAAAAGGGCTTGCATTGTAAGGGTTTTGGACACAAGTTGGATCAATAAAGTTAAGAGAGATTCGAGCCTTTTTACTTGCCTTGGCAAGGGTTGTGAGCAATCTTGCGTCTCGTCGTAGATGGTTCTACCGACTTGTCCATTACAGTACTCATATCTGTGGTGTCGTCGTTCTACCGCCTACAATCAAATCGTGTCTTTCGTTTGATTCTAGGTTTCGTAATCCAAGCGTTGGACCATCTCGCTAGATCTTTGGGCAAACATGCTACGTGTCACGAAACGAGTTGATCTAGGACCGTATCAGTGATGTAAGCATGGATCAGGGCCCACTCAATGATCCGGTCCGACTTCCATTGGGCCTAGTCACACGTGCAGGAGCCAAGCTCTTCAAGGAATCCCTCCAAGGCCTTGTTTGAATGGTCCAAGACCAACATGGAGTCCATTGGGATATTGAAGGCTTAAAAGGAGACAAGCAAATTATCTACACCATGATGCAATCCCATGGAGAGTCAAGCGGGCCTCCAATAGATTGGGCAGAGTGTGGTCTTTAGGCCTTAATGTTGCTTAGGGTTAGATTAACAGTGTAGTAGAAGCATGGGCCGGCCCATCTCGACACCAAGATGGCCGACTGCTCTTTTAGAGTTTCCTTAGGGTTTTAGTAACCTCTGGCATATAAAAGGGCTGGCTTTGTAAGGGTTTTGGACACAAGTTGGAACGACAAAGTTTGATTAATTTCGATTCTTAAAGTTAAGAGAGATCGAGCCATTTTACTTGCCTTGGCATGGGTTGTGAGCAATCTTGCGTATCGTCTTAGATTGTTCTACCGACCTATCTATTAGAGTAATCACCTCGGTGGAGTCGTCGTTCTACCGCCTATAATCAAATCGTGTCGTCCCGTTTGATTCTAGATTCCGCAATCCAAGCGTTGGACCGCCTCGCTAGATCCTTGGGCAAACGTGCTACGTGTCTCGGAACGAGTTGTTCAAGATGTATCCATTAGAGTAATCCTCTCTGTGGAGTCGTCGTTCTACCGCCTATAATTATATCGTGTCGTCGTTTGGTTCTAGGTTCCGCATTCCAAATCATCTGGCGTCTCGTCCACGATTGTTCTACCCACCTATCCAATAGAGTAGTCACCTCTGTGGAGTCATCGTTCTACCGTCTATAATGAAATCGTGTTTTCCGTTTGATTTTAGGTTCCGCAATCGAAGCGTTGGACCACCTCGCTAGATCCTTGCGCAAACATGCTACGTGTCTCGAAAAGAGTTGATCGAGGACCGTATCAGTGATTTGTGCATGGATCAGGGCCCACGCCATGACCCTGTCCGAGTTCCATTGGGCCCAGTCACACGTGCACGAGCCAAGCTCTTCAAGGGTTCCCTCCAAGGCCTTGTTCGAATGGTCCAAGACTAACATAGAGTCCATAGGGATATTGAAAGCCTAGAAGGAGACAAGCAAATCATCTACTCCATGATCCAAGCCCATGGAGAGTCAAGCGCGTCTCCAATTGTTTGGACAGAGTGTGGTCTTTAGGCCTTAATTTTGCTTAGGGTTGGATTAACTATACCCGGCCCATCTCGACACCAAGATGGCCGACTGCTCTTTTAGGGTTTCCTTAGGATTTTAGTAACCTCTAGCCTATAAAAGGGCTTGCATTGTAAGGGTTTTGGACACAAGTTGGATCAATAAAGTTAAGAGAGATTCGAGCCTTTTTACTTGCCTTGGCAAGGGTTGTGAGCAATCTTGCGTCTCGTCGTAGATGGTTCTACCGACTTGTCCATTACAGTACTCATATCTGTGGTGTCGTCGTTCTACCGCCTACAATCAAATCGTGTCTTTCGTTTGATTCTAGGTTTCGTAATCCAAGCGTTGGACCATCTCGCTAGATCTTTGGGCAAACATGCTACGTGTCACGAAACGAGTTGATCTAGGACCGTATCAGTGATGTAAGCATGGATCAGGGCCCACTCAATGATCCGGTCCGACTTCCATTGGGCCTAGTCACACGTGCAGGAGCCAAGCTCTTCAAGGAATCCCTCCAAGGCCTTGTTTGAATGGTCCAAGACCAACATGGAGTCCATTGGGATATTGAAGGCTTAAAAGGAGACAAGCAAATTATCTACACCATGATGCAATCCCATGGAGAGTCAAGCGGGCCTCCAATAGATTGGGCAGAGTGTGGTCTTTAGGCCTTAATGTTGCTTAGGGTTAGATTAACAGTGTAGTAGAAGCATGGGCCGGCCCATCTCGACACCAAGATGGCCGACTGCTCTTTTAGAGTTTCCTTAGGGTTTTAGTAACCTCTGGCATATAAAAGGGCTGGCTTTGTAAGGGTTTTGGACACAAGTTGGAACGACAAAGTTTGATTAATTTCGATTCTTAAAGTTAAGAGAGATCGAGCCATTTTACTTGCCTTGGCATGGGTTGTGAGCAATCTTGCGTATCGTCTTAGATTGTTCTACCGACCTATCTATTAGAGTAATCACCTCGGTGGAGTCGTCGTTCTACCGCCTATAATCAAATCGTGTCGTCCCGTTTGATTCTAGATTCCGCAATCCAAGCGTTGGACCGCCTCGCTAGATCCTTGGGCAAACGTGCTACGTGTCTCGGAACGAGTTGTTCAAGATGTATCCATTAGAGTAATCCTCTCTGTGGAGTCGTCGTTCTACCGCCTATAATTATATCGTGTCGTCGTTTGGTTCTAGGTTCCGCATTCCAAATCATCTGGCGTCTCGTCCACGATTGTTCTACCCACCTATCCAATAGAGTAGTCACCTCTGTGGAGTCATCGTTCTACCGTCTATAATGAAATCGTGTTTTCCGTTTGATTTTAGGTTCCGCAATCGAAGCGTTGGACCACCTCGCTAGATCCTTGCGCAAACATGCTACGTGTCTCGAAAAGAGTTGATCGAGGACCGTATCAGTGATTTGTGCATGGATCAGGGCCCACGCCATGACCCTGTCCGAGTTCCATTGGGCCCAGTCACACGTGCACGAGCCAAGCTCTTCAAGGGTTCCCTCCAAGGCCTTGTTCGAATGGTCCAAGACTAACATAGAGTCCATAGGGATATTGAAAGCCTAGAAGGAGACAAGCAAATCATCTACTCCATGATCCAAGCCCATGGAGAGTCAAGCGCGTCTCCAATTGTTTGGACAGAGTGTGGTCTTTAGGCCTTAATTTTGCTTAGGGTTGGATTAACTATACCCGGCCCATCTCGACACCAAGATGGCCGACTGCTCTTTTAGGGTTTCCTTAGGATTTTAGTAACCTCTAGCCTATAAAAGGGCTTGCATTGTAAGGGTTTTGGACACAAGTTGGATCAATAAAGTTAAGAGAGATTCGAGCCTTTTTACTTGCCTTGGCAAGGGTTGTGAGCAATCTTGCGTCTCGTCGTAGATGGTTCTACCGACTTGTCCATTACAGTACTCATATCTGTGGTGTCGTCGTTCTACCGCCTACAATCAAATCGTGTCTTTCGTTTGATTCTAGGTTTCGTAATCCAAGCGTTGGACCATCTCGCTAGATCTTTGGGCAAACATGCTACGTGTCACGAAACGAGTTGATCTAGGACCGTATCAGTGATGTAAGCATGGATCAGGGCCCACTCAATGATCCGGTCCGACTTCCATTGGGCCTAGTCACACGTGCAGGAGCCAAGCTCTTCAAGGAATCCCTCCAAGGCCTTGTTTGAATGGTCCAAGACCAACATGGAGTCCATTGGGATATTGAAGGCTTAAAAGGAGACAAGCAAATTATCTACACCATGATGCAATCCCATGGAGAGTCAAGCGGGCCTCCAATAGATTGGGCAGAGTGTGGTCTTTAGGCCTTAATGTTGCTTAGGGTTAGATTAACAGTGTAGTAGAAGCATGGGCCGGCCCATCTCGACACCAAGATGGCCGACTGCTCTTTTAGAGTTTCCTTAGGGTTTTAGTAACCTCTGGCATATAAAAGGGCTGGCTTTGTAAGGGTTTTGGACACAAGTTGGAACGACAAAGTTTGATTAATTTCGATTCTTAAAGTTAAGAGAGATCGAGCCATTTTACTTGCCTTGGCATGGGTTGTGAGCAATGTTGCGTATCGTCTTAGATTGTTCTACCGACCTATCTATTAGAGTAATCACCTCGGTGGAGTCGTCGTTCTACCGCCTATAATCAAATCGTGTCGTCCCGTTTGATTCTAGATTCCGCAATCCAAGCGTTGGACCGCCTCGCTAGATCCTTGGGCAAACGTGCTACGTGTCTCGGAACGAGTTGTTCAAGATGTATCCATTAGAGTAATCCTCTCTGTGGAGTCGTCGTTCTACCGCCTATAATTATATCGTGTCGTCGTTTGGTTCTAGGTTCCGCATTCCAAATCATCTGGCGTCTCGTCCACGATTGTTCTACCCACCTATCCAATAGAGTAGTCACCTCTGTGGAGTCATCGTTCTACCGTCTATAATGAAATCGTGTTTTCCGTTTGATTTTAGGTTCCGCAATCGAAGCGTTGGACCACCTCGCTAGATCCTTGCGCAAACATGCTACGTGTCTCGAAAAGAGTTGATCGAGGACCGTATCAGTGATTTGTGCATGGATCAGGGCCCACGCCATGACCCTGTCCGAGTTCCATTGGGCCCAGTCACACGTGCACGAGCCAAGCTCTTCAAGGGTTCCCTCCAAGGCCTTGTTCGAATGGTCCAAGACTAACATAGAGTCCATAGGGATATTGAAAGCCTAGAAGGAGACAAGCAAATCATCTACTCCATGATCCAAGCCCATGGAGAGTCAAGCGCGTCTCCAATTGTTTGGACAGAGTGTGGTCTTTAGGCCTTAATTTTGCTTAGGGTTGGATTAACTATACCCGGCCCATCTCGACACCAAGATGGCCGACTGCTCTTTTAGGGTTTCCTTAGGATTTTAGTAACCTCTAGCCTATAAAAGGGCTTGCATTGTAAGGGTTTTGGACACAAGTTGGATCAATAAAGTTAAGAGAGATTCGAGCCTTTTTACTTGCCTTGGCAAGGGTTGTGAGCAATCTTGCGTCTCGTCGTAGATGGTTCTACCGACTTGTCCATTACAGTACTCATATCTGTGGTGTCGTCGTTCTACCGCCTACAATCAAATCGTGTCTTTCGTTTGATTCTAGGTTTCGTAATCCAAGCGTTGGACCATCTCGCTAGATCTTTGGGCAAACATGCTACGTGTCACGAAACGAGTTGATCTAGGACCGTATCAGTGATGTAAGCATGGATCAGGGCCCACTCAATGATCCGGTCCGACTTCCATTGGGCCTAGTCACACGTGCAGGAGCCAAGCTCTTCAAGGAATCCCTCCAAGGCCTTGTTTGAATGGTCCAAGACCAACATGGAGTCCATTGGGATATTGAAGGCTTAAAAGGAGACAAGCAAATTATCTACACCATGATGCAATCCCATGGAGAGTCAAGCGGGCCTCCAATAGATTGGGCAGAGTGTGGTCTTTAGGCCTTAATGTTGCTTAGGGTTAGATTAACAGTGTAGTAGAAGCATGGGCCGGCCCATCTCGACACCAAGATGGCCGACTGCTCTTTTAGAGTTTCCTTAGGGTTTTAGTAACCTCTGGCATATAAAAGGGCTGGCTTTGTAAGGGTTTTGGACACAAGTTGGAACGACAAAGTTTGATTAATTTCGATTCTTAAAGTTAAGAGAGATCGAGCCATTTTACTTGCCTTGGCATGGGTTGTGAGCAATCTTGCGTATCGTCTTAGATTGTTCTACCGACCTATCTATTAGAGTAATCACCTCGGTGGAGTCGTCGTTCTACCGCCTATAATCAAATCGTGTCGTCCCGTTTGATTCTAGATTCCGCAATCCAAGCGTTGGACCGCCTCGCTAGATCCTTGGGCAAACGTGCTACGTGTCTCGGAACGAGTTGTTCAAGATGTATCCATTAGAGTAATCCTCTCTGTGGAGTCGTCGTTCTACCGCCTATAATTATATCGTGTCGTCGTTTGGTTCTAGGTTCCGCATTCCAAATCATCTGGCGTCTCGTCCACGATTGTTCTACCCACCTATCCAATAGAGTAGTCACCTCTGTGGAGTCATCGTTCTACCGTCTATAATGAAATCGTGTTTTCCGTTTGATTTTAGGTTCCGCAATCGAAGCGTTGGACCACCTCGCTAGATCCTTGCGCAAACATGCTACGTGTCTCGAAAAGAGTTGATCGAGGACCGTATCAGTGATTTGTGCATGGATCAGGGCCCACGCCATGACCCTGTCCGAGTTCCATTGGGCCCAGTCACACGTGCACGAGCCAAGCTCTTCAAGGGTTCCCTCCAAGGCCTTGTTCGAATGGTCCAAGACTAACATAGAGTCCATAGGGATATTGAAAGCCTAGAAGGAGACAAGCAAATCATCTACTCCATGATCCAAGCCCATGGAGAGTCAAGCGCGTCTCCAATTGTTTGGACAGAGTGTGGTCTTTAGGCCTTAATTTTGCTTAGGGTTGGATTAACTATACCCGGCCCATCTCGACACCAAGATGGCCGACTGCTCTTTTAGGGTTTCCTTAGGATTTTAGTAACCTCTAGCCTATAAAAGGGCTTGCATTGTAAGGGTTTTGGACACAAGTTGGATCAATAAAGTTAAGAGAGATTCGAGCCTTTTTACTTGCCTTGGCAAGGGTTGTGAGCAATCTTGCGTCTCGTCGTAGATGGTTCTACCGACTTGTCCATTACAGTACTCATATCTGTGGTGTCGTCGTTCTACCGCCTACAATCAAATCGTGTCTTTCGTTTGATTCTAGGTTTCGTAATCCAAGCGTTGGACCATCTCGCTAGATCTTTGGGCAAACATGCTACGTGTCACGAAACGAGTTGATCTAGGACCGTATCAGTGATGTAAGCATGGATCAGGGCCCACTCAATGATCCGGTCCGACTTCCATTGGGCCTAGTCACACGTGCAGGAGCCAAGCTCTTCAAGGAATCCCTCCAAGGCCTTGTTTGAATGGTCCAAGACCAACATGGAGTCCATTGGGATATTGAAGGCTTAAAAGGAGACAAGCAAATTATCTACACCATGATGCAATCCCATGGAGAGTCAAGCGGGCCTCCAATAGATTGGGCAGAGTGTGGTCTTTAGGCCTTAATGTTGCTTAGGGTTAGATTAACAGTGTAGTAGAAGCATGGGCCGGCCCATCTCGACACCAAGATGGCCGACTGCTCTTTTAGAGTTTCCTTAGGGTTTTAGTAACCTCTGGCATATAAAAGGGCTGGCTTTGTAAGGGTTTTGGACACAAGTTGGAACGACAAAGTTTGATTAATTTCGATTCTTAAAGTTAAGAGAGATCGAGCCATTTTACTTGCCTTGGCATGGGTTGTGAGCAATCTTGCGTATCGTCTTAGATTGTTCTACCGACCTATCTATTAGAGTAATCACCTCGGTGGAGTCGTCGTTCTACCGCCTATAATCAAATCGTGTCGTCCCGTTTGATTCTAGATTCCGCAATCCAAGCGTTGGACCGCCTCGCTAGATCCTTGGGCAAACGTGCTACGTGTCTCGGAACGAGTTGTTCAAGATGTATCCATTAGAGTAATCCTCTCTGTGGAGTCGTCGTTCTACCGCCTATAATTATATCGTGTCGTCGTTTGGTTCTAGGTTCCGCATTCCAAATCATCTGGCGTCTCGTCCACGATTGTTCTACCCACCTATCCAATAGAGTAGTCACCTCTGTGGAGTCATCGTTCTACCGTCTATAATGAAATCGTGTTTTCCGTTTGATTTTAGGTTCCGCAATCGAAGCGTTGGACCACCTCGCTAGATCCTTGCGCAAACATGCTACGTGTCTCGAAAAGAGTTGATCGAGGACCGTATCAGTGATTTGTGCATGGATCAGGGCCCACGCCATGACCCTGTCCGAGTTCCATTGGGCCCAGTCACACGTGCACGAGCCAAGCTCTTCAAGGGTTCCCTCCAAGGCCTTGTTCGAATGGTCCAAGACTAACATAGAGTCCATAGGGATATTGAAAGCCTAGAAGGAGACAAGCAAATCATCTACTCCATGATCCAAGCCCATGGAGAGTCAAGCGCGTCTCCAATTGTTTGGACAGAGTGTGGTCTTTAGGCCTTAATTTTGCTTAGGGTTGGATTAACTATACCCGGCCCATCTCGACACCAAGATGGCCGACTGCTCTTTTAGGGTTTCCTTAGGATTTTAGTAACCTCTAGCCTATAAAAGGGCTTGCATTGTAAGGGTTTTGGACACAAGTTGGATCAATAAAGTTAAGAGAGATTCGAGCCTTTTTACTTGCCTTGGCAAGGGTTGTGAGCAATCTTGCGTCTCGTCGTAGATGGTTCTACCGACTTGTCCATTACAGTACTCATATCTGTGGTGTCGTCGTTCTACCGCCTACAATCAAATCGTGTCTTTCGTTTGATTCTAGGTTTCGTAATCCAAGCGTTGGACCATCTCGCTAGATCTTTGGGCAAACATGCTACGTGTCACGAAACGAGTTGATCTAGGACCGTATCAGTGATGTAAGCATGGATCAGGGCCCACTCAATGATCCGGTCCGACTTCCATTGGGCCTAGTCACACGTGCAGGAGCCAAGCTCTTCAAGGAATCCCTCCAAGGCCTTGTTTGAATGGTCCAAGACCAACATGGAGTCCATTGGGATATTGAAGGCTTAAAAGGAGACAAGCAAATTATCTACACCATGATGCAATCCCATGGAGAGTCAAGCGGGCCTCCAATAGATTGGGCAGAGTGTGGTCTTTAGGCCTTAATGTTGCTTAGGGTTAGATTAACAGTGTAGTAGAAGCATGGGCCGGCCCATCTCGACACCAAGATGGCCGACTGCTCTTTTAGAGTTTCCTTAGGGTTTTAGTAACCTCTGGCATATAAAAGGGCTGGCTTTGTAAGGGTTTTGGACACAAGTTGGAACGACAAAGTTTGATTAATTTCGATTCTTAAAGTTAAGAGAGATCGAGCCATTTTACTTGCCTTGGCATGGGTTGTGAGCAATCTTGCGTATCGTCTTAGATTGTTCTACCGACCTATCTATTAGAGTAATCACCTCGGTGGAGTCGTCGTTCTACCGCCTATAATCAAATCGTGTCGTCCCGTTTGATTCTAGATTCCGCAATCCAAGCGTTGGACCGCCTCGCTAGATCCTTGGGCAAACGTGCTACGTGTCTCGGAACGAGTTGTTCAAGATGTATCCATTAGAGTAATCCTCTCTGTGGAGTCGTCGTTCTACCGCCTATAATTATATCGTGTCGTCGTTTGGTTCTAGGTTCCGCATTCCAAATCATCTGGCGTCTCGTCCACGATTGTTCTACCCACCTATCCAATAGAGTAGTCACCTCTGTGGAGTCATCGTTCTACCGTCTATAATGAAATCGTGTTTTCCGTTTGATTTTAGGTTCCGCAATCGAAGCGTTGGACCACCTCGCTAGATCCTTGCGCAAACATGCTACGTGTCTCGAAAAGAGTTGATCGAGGACCGTATCAGTGATTTGTGCATGGATCAGGGCCCACGCCATGACCCTGTCCGAGTTCCATTGGGCCCAGTCACACGTGCACGAGCCAAGCTCTTCAAGGGTTCCCTCCAAGGCCTTGTTCGAATGGTCCAAGACTAACATAGAGTCCATAGGGATATTGAAAGCCTAGAAGGAGACAAGCAAATCATCTACTCCATGATCCAAGCCCATGGAGAGTCAAGCGCGTCTCCAATTGTTTGGACAGAGTGTGGTCTTTAGGCCTTAATTTTGCTTAGGGTTGGATTAACTATACCCGGCCCATCTCGACACCAAGATGGCCGACTGCTCTTTTAGGGTTTCCTTAGGATTTTAGTAACCTCTAGCCTATAAAAGGGCTTGCATTGTAAGGGTTTTGGACACAAGTTGGATCAATAAAGTTAAGAGAGATTCGAGCCTTTTTACTTGCCTTGGCAAGGGTTGTGAGCAATCTTGCGTCTCGTCGTAGATGGTTCTACCGACTTGTCCATTACAGTACTCATATCTGTGGTGTCGTCGTTCTACCGCCTACAATCAAATCGTGTCTTTCGTTTGATTCTAGGTTTCGTAATCCAAGCGTTGGACCATCTCGCTAGATCTTTGGGCAAACATGCTACGTGTCACGAAACGAGTTGATCTAGGACCGTATCAGTGATGTAAGCATGGATCAGGGCCCACTCAATGATCCGGTCCGACTTCCATTGGGCCTAGTCACACGTGCAGGAGCCAAGCTCTTCAAGGAATCCCTCCAAGGCCTTGTTTGAATGGTCCAAGACCAACATGGAGTCCATTGGGATATTGAAGGCTTAAAAGGAGACAAGCAAATTATCTACACCATGATGCAATCCCATGGAGAGTCAAGCGGGCCTCCAATAGATTGGGCAGAGTGTGGTCTTTAGGCCTTAATGTTGCTTAGGGTTAGATTAACAGTGTAGTAGAAGCATGGGCCGGCCCATCTCGACACCAAGATGGCCGACTGCTCTTTTAGAGTTTCCTTAGGGTTTTAGTAACCTCTGGCATATAAAAGGGCTGGCTTTGTAAGGGTTTTGGACACAAGTTGGAACGACAAAGTTTGATTAATTTCGATTCTTAAAGTTAAGAGAGATCGAGCCATTTTACTTGCCTTGGCATGGGTTGTGAGCAATCTTGCGTATCGTCTTAGATTGTTCTACCGACCTATCTATTAGAGTAATCACCTCGGTGGAGTCGTCGTTCTACCGCCTATAATCAAATCGTGTCGTCCCGTTTGATTCTAGATTCCGCAATCCAAGCGTTGGACCGCCTCGCTAGATCCTTGGGCAAACGTGCTACGTGTCTCGGAACGAGTTGTTCAAGATGTATCCATTAGAGTAATCCTCTCTGTGGAGTCGTCGTTCTACCGCCTATAATTATATCGTGTCGTCGTTTGGTTCTAGGTTCCGCATTCCAAATCATCTGGCGTCTCGTCCACGATTGTTCTACCCACCTATCCAATAGAGTAGTCACCTCTGTGGAGTCATCGTTCTACCGTCTATAATGAAATCGTGTTTTCCGTTTGATTTTAGGTTCCGCAATCGAAGCGTTGGACCACCTCGCTAGATCCTTGCGCAAACATGCTACGTGTCTCGAAAAGAGTTGATCGAGGACCGTATCAGTGATTTGTGCATGGATCAGGGCCCACGCCATGACCCTGTCCGAGTTCCATTGGGCCCAGTCACACGTGCACGAGCCAAGCTCTTCAAGGGTTCCCTCCAAGGCCTTGTTCGAATGGTCCAAGACTAACATAGAGTCCATAGGGATATTGAAAGCCTAGAAGGAGACAAGCAAATCATCTACTCCATGATCCAAGCCCATGGAGAGTCAAGCGCGTCTCCAATTGTTTGGACAGAGTGTGGTCTTTAGGCCTTAATTTTGCTTAGGGTTGGATTAACTATACCCGGCCCATCTCGACACCAAGATGGCCGGCTGCTCTTTTAGGGTTTCCTTAGGATTTTAGTAACCTCTAGCCTATAAAAGGGCTTGCATTGTAAGGGTTTTGGACACAAGTTGGATCAATAAAGTTAAGAGAGATTCGAGCCTTTTTACTTGCCTTGGCAAGGGTTGTGAGCAATCTTGCGTCTCGTCGTAGATGGTTCTACCGACTTGTCCATTACAGTACTCATATCTGTGGTGTCGTCGTTCTACCGCCTACAATCAAATCGTGTCTTTCGTTTGATTCTAGGTTTCGTAATCCAAGCGTTGGACCATCTCGCTAGATCTTTGGGCAAACATGCTACGTGTCACGAAACGAGTTGATCTAGGACCGTATCAGTGATGTAAGCATGGATCAGGGCCCACTCAATGATCCGGTCCGACTTCCATTGGGCCTAGTCACACGTGCAGGAGCCAAGCTCTTCAAGGAATCCCTCCAAGGCCTTGTTTGAATGGTCCAAGACCAACATGGAGTCCATTGGGATATTGAAGGCTTAAAAGGAGACAAGCAAATTATCTACACCATGATGCAATCCCATGGAGAGTCAAGCGGGCCTCCAATAGATTGGGCAGAGTGTGGTCTTTAGGCCTTAATGTTGCTTAGGGTTAGATTAACAGTGTAGTAGAAGCATGGGCCGGCCCATCTCGACACCAAGATGGCCGACTGCTCTTTTAGAGTTTCCTTAGGGTTTTAGTAACCTCTGGCATATAAAAGGGCTGGCTTTGTAAGGGTTTTGGACACAAGTTGGAACAATAAAGTTTGAATAATTTCGATTCTTAAAGTTAAGAGAGATCGAGCCATTTTACTTGCCTTGGCATGGGTTGTGAGCAATCTTGCGTATCGTCTTAGATTGTTCTACCGACCTATCTATTAGAGTAATCACCTCGGTGGAGTCGTCGTTCTACCGCCTATAATCAAATCGTGTCGTCCCGTTTGATTCTAGATTCCGCAATCCAAGCGTTGGACCGCCTCGCTAGATCCTTGGGCAAACGTGCTACGTGTCTCGGAACGAGTTGTTCAAGATGTATCCATTAGAGTAATCCTCTCTGTGGAGTCGTCGTTCTACCGCCTATAATTATATCGTGTCGTCGTTTGGTTCTAGGTTCCGCATTCCAAATCATCTGGCGTCTCGTCCACGATTGTTCTACCCACCTATCCAATAGAGTAGTCACCTCTGTGGAGTCATCGTTCTACCGTCTATAATGAAATCGTGTTTTCCGTTTGATTTTGGGTTCCGCAATCGAAGCGTTGGACCACCTCGCTAGATCCTTGCGCAAACATGCTACGTGTCTCGAAAAGAGTTGATCGAGGACCGTATCAGTGATTTGTGCATGGATCAGGGCCCACGCCATGACCCTGTCCGAGTTCCATTGGGCCCAGTCACACGTGCACGAGCCAAGCTCTTCAAGGGTTCCCTCCAAGGCCTTGTTCGAATGGTCCAAGACTAACATAGAGTCCATAGGGATATTGAAAGCCTAGAAGGAGACAAGCAAATCATCTACTCCATGATCCAAGCCCATGGAGAGTCAAGCGCGTCTCCAATTGTTTGGACAGAGTGTGGTCTTTAGGCCTTAATTTTGCTTAGGGTTGGATTAACTATACCCGGCCCATCTCGACACCAAGATGGCCGACTACTCTTTTAGGGTTTCCTTAGGATTTTAGTAACCTCTAGCCTATAAAAGGGCTTGCATTGTAAGGGTTTTGGACACAAGTTGGATCAATAAAGTTAAGAGAGATTCGAGCCTTTTTACTTGCCTTGGCAAGGGTTGTGAGCAATCTTGCGTCTCGTCGTAGATGGTTCTACCGACTTGTCCATTACAGTACTCATATCTGTGGTGTCGTCGTTCTACCGCCTACAATCAAATCGTGTCTTTCGTTTGATTCTAGGTTTCGTAATTCAAGCGTTGGACAATCTCGCTAGATCTTTGGGCAAACACGCTACGTGTCACGAAACGAGTTGATCTAGGTCCGTATCAGTGATGTAAGCATGGATCAGGGCCCACTCAATGATCCGGTCCGACTTCCAAATCATCTGGCGTCTCGTCCATGATTGTTCTACCCACCTATCCAATAGAGTAGTCACCTCTGTGGAGTCATCGTTCTACCGTCTATAATGAAATCGTGTTTTCCGTTTGATTTTAGGTTCCGCAATCGAAGCATTGGACCACCTCGCTAGATCCTTGCGCAAACATGCTACGTGTCTCGAAAAGAGTTGATCGAGGACCGTATCAGTGATTTGTGCATGGATCAGGGCCCACGCCATGACCCTGTCCGAGTTCCATTGGGCCCTGTCACACGTGCACGAGCCAAGCTCTTCAAGGGTTCCCTGGAAGGCCTTGTTCGAATGGTCCAAGACTAACGTGGAGTCCATATGGATATTGAAAGCCTAGAAGGAGACAAGCAAATCATCTACTCCATGATCCAAGCCCATGGAGAGTCAAGTGGGCCTCCAATTGATTGGATAGAGCGTGGTCTTTAGGCCTTAATTTTGCTTAGGGTTAGATTAACTACACCCGGCCCATCTCGACACCAAGATGGCCGACTGCACTTTTAGTGTTTCCTTAGGATTTTAGTAACCTCTAGCCTATAAAAGGGCTTGCATTGTAAGGGTTTTGGACACAAGTTGGATCAATAAAGTTTGATTAATTTCGATTCTTCTTGTTAAGAGAGATTCGAGCCTTTTTACCTGCCTTGGCAAGGGTTGTGAGCAATCTTGCGTCTCGTCGTAGATGGTTCTACCGACTTGTCCATTAGAGTACTCATATCTGTGGTGTCGTCGTTCTACCGCCTTGTTAAGAGAGATTCGAGCCTTTTTACTTGCCTTGGCAAGGGTTGTGAGCAATCTTGCGTCTCGTCGTAGATGGTTCTACCGACTTGTCCATTACAGTACTCATATCTGTGGTGTCGTCGTTCTACCGCCTACAATCAAATCGTGTCTTTCGTTTGATTCTAGGTTTCGTAATCCAAGCGTTGGACCATCTCGCTAGATCTTTGGGCAAACATGCTACGTGTCACGAAACGAGTTGATCTAGGACCGTATCAGTGATGTAAGCATGGATCAGGGCCCACTCAATGATCCGGTCCGACTTCCATTGGGCCTAGTCACACGTGCAGGAGCCAAGCTCTTCAAGGAATCCCTCCAAGGCCTTGTTCGAATGGTCCAAGACCAACATTGAGTCCATTGGGATATTGAAGGCTTAGAAGGAGACAAGCAAATCATCTACACCATGATGCAATCCCATGGAGAGTCAAGCGGGCCTCCAATTGATTGGGCAGAGTGTGGTCTTTAGGCCTTAATGTTGCTTAGGGTTAGATTAACAGTGTAGTAGAAGCATGGGCCGGCCCATCTCGACACCAAGATGGCCGACTGCTCTTTTAGAGTTTCCTTAGGGTTTTAGTAACCTCTGGCATATAAAAGGGCTGGCTTTGTAAGGGTTTTGGACACAAGTTGGAACGACAAAGTTTGATTAATTTCGATTCTTAAAGTTAAGAGAGATCGAGCCATTTTACTTGCCTTGGCATGGGTTGTGAGCAATCTTGCGTATCGTCTTAGATTGTTCAACCGACCTATCTATTAGAGTAATCACCTCGGTGGAGTCGTCGTTCTACCGCCTATAATCAAATCGTGTCGTCCCGTTTGATTCTAGATTCCGCAATCCAAGCGTTGGACCGCCTCGCTAGATCCTTGGGCAAACGTGCTACGTGTCTCGGAACGAGTTGTTCAAGATGTATCCATTAGAGTAATCCTCTCTGTGGAGTCGTCGTTCTACCGCCTATAATTATATCGTGTCGTCGTTTGGTTCTAGGTTCCGCATTCCAAATCATCTGGCGTCTCGTCCACGATTGTTCTACCCACCTATCCAATAGAGTAGTCACCTCTGTGGAGTCATCGTTCTACCGTCTATAATGAAATCGTGTTTTCCGTTTGATTTTAGGTTCCGCAATCGAAGCGTTGGACCACCTCGCTAGATCCTTGCGCAAACATGCTACGTGTCTCGAAAAGAGTTGATCGAGGACCGTATCAGTGATTTGTGCATGGATCAGGGCCCACGCCATGACCCTGTCCGAGTTCCATTGGGCCCAGTCACACGTGCACGAGCCAAGCTCTTCAAGGGTTCCCTCCAAGGCCTTGTTCGAATGGTCCAAGACTAACATAGAGTCCATAGGGATATTGAAAGCCTAGAAGGAGACAAGCAAATCATCTACTCCATGATCCAAGCCCATGGAGAGTCAAGCGCGTCTCCAATTGTTTGGACAGAGTGTGGTCTTTAGGCCTTAATTTTGCTTAGGGTTGGATTAACTATACCCGGCCCATCTCGACACCAAGATGGCCGGCTGCTCTTTTAGGGTTTCCTTAGGATTTTAGTAACCTCTAGCCTATAAAAGGGCTTGCATTGTAAGGGTTTTGGACACAAGTTGGATCAATAAAGTTAAGAGAGATTCGAGCCTTTTTACTTGCCTTGGCAAGGGTTGTGAGCAATCTTGCGTCTCGTCGTAGATGGTTCTACCGACTTGTCCATTACAGTACTCATATCTGTGGTGTCGTCGTTCTACCGCCTACAATCAAATCGTGTCTTTCGTTTGATTCTAGGTTTCGTAATCCAAGCGTTGGACCATCTCGCTAGATCTTTGGGCAAACATGCTACGTGTCACGAAACGAGTTGATCTAGGACCGTATCAGTGATGTAAGCATGGATCAGGGCCCACTCAATGATCCGGTCCGACTTCCATTGGGCCTAGTCACACGTGCAGGAGCCAAGCTCTTCAAGGAATCCCTCCAAGGCCTTGTTTGAATGGTCCAAGACCAACATGGAGTCCATTGGGATATTGAAGGCTTAAAAGGAGACAAGCAAATTATCTACACCATGATGCAATCCCATGGAGAGTCAAGCGGGCCTCCAATAGATTGGGCAGAGTGTGGTCTTTAGGCCTTAATGTTGCTTAGGGTTAGATTAACAGTGTAGTAGAAGCATGGGCCGGCCCATCTCGACACCAAGATGGCCGACTGCTCTTTTAGAGTTTCCTTAGGGTTTTAGTAACCTCTGGCATATAAAAGGGCTGGCTTTGTAAGGGTTTTGGACACAAGTTGGAACGACAAAGTTTGATTAATTTCGATTCTTAAAGTTAAGAGAGATCGAGCCATTTTACTTGCCTTGGCATGGGTTGTGAGCAATGTTGCGTATCGTCTTAGATTGTTCTACCGACCTATCTATTAGAGTAATCACCTCGGTGGAGTCGTCGTTCTACCGCCTATAATCAAATCGTGTCGTCCCGTTTGATTCTAGATTCCGCAATCCAAGCGTTGGACCGCCTCGCTAGATCCTTGGGCAAACGTGCTACGTGTCTCGGAACGAGTTGTTCAAGATGTATCCATTAGAGTAATCCTCTCTGTGGAGTCGTCGTTCTACCGCCTATAATTATATCGTGTCGTCGTTTGGTTCTAGGTTCCGCATTCCAAATCATCTGGCGTCTCGTCCACGATTGTTCTACCCACCTATCCAATAGAGTAGTCACCTCTGTGGAGTCATCGTTCTACCGTCTATAATGAAATCGTGTTTTCCGTTTGATTTTAGGTTCCGCAATCGAAGCGTTGGACCACCTCGCTAGATCCTTGCGCAAACATGCTACGTGTCTCGAAAAGAGTTGATCGAGGACCGTATCAGTGATTTGTGCATGGATCAGGGCCCACGCCATGACCCTGTCCGAGTTCCATTGGGCCCAGTCACACGTGCACGAGCCAAGCTCTTCAAGGGTTCCCTCCAAGGCCTTGTTCGAATGGTCCAAGACTAACATAGAGTCCATAGGGATATTGAAAGCCTAGAAGGAGACAAGCAAATCATCTACTCCATGATCCAAGCCCATGGAGAGTCAAGCGCGTCTCCAATTGTTTGGACAGAGTGTGGTCTTTAGGCCTTAATTTTGCTTAGGGTTGGATTAACTATACCCGGCCCATCTCGACACCAAGATGGCCGACTGCTCTTTTAGGGTTTCCTTAGGATTTTAGTAACCTCTAGCCTATAAAAGGGCTTGCATTGTAAGGGTTTTGGACACAAATTGGATCAATAAAGTTAAGAGAGATTCGAGCCTTTTTACTTGCCTTGGCAAGGGTTGTGAGCAATCTTGCGTCTCGTCGTAGATGGTTCTACCGACTTGTCCATTACAGTACTCATATCTGTGGTGTCGTCGTTCTACCGCCTACAATCAAATCGTGTCTTTCGTTTGATTCTAGGTTTCGTAATCCAAGCGTTGGACCATCTCGCTAGATCTTTGGGCAAACATGCTACGTGTCACGAAACGAGTTGATCTAGGACCGTATCAGTGATGTAAGCATGGATCAGGGCCCACTCAATGATCCGGTCCGACTTCCATTGGGCCTAGTCACACGTGCAGGAGCCAAGCTCTTCAAGGAATCCCTCCAAGGCCTTGTTTGAATGGTCCAAGACCAACATGGAGTCCATTGGGATATTGAAGGCTTAAAAGGAGACAAGCAAATTATCTACACCATGATGCAATCCCATGGAGAGTCAAGCGGGCCTCCAATAGATTGGGCAGAGTGTGGTCTTTAGGCCTTAATGTTGCTTAGGGTTAGATTAACAGTGTAGTAGAAGCATGGGCCGGCCCATCTCGACACCAAGATGGCCGACTGCTCTTTTAGAGTTTCCTTAGGGTTTTAGTAACCTCTGGCATATAAAAGGGCTGGCTTTGTAAGGGTTTTGGACACAAGTTGGAACGACAAAGTTTGATTAATTTCGATTCTTAAAGTTAAGAGAGATCGAGCCATTTTACTTGCCTTGGCATGGGTTGTGAGCAATCTTGCGTATCGTCTTAGATTGTTCAACCGACCTATCTATTAGAGTAATCACCTCGGTGGAGTCGTCGTTCTACCGCCTATAATCAAATCGTGTCGTCCCGTTTGATTCTAGATTCCGCAATCCAAGCGTTGGACCGCCTCGCTAGATCCTTGGGCAAACGTGCTACGTGTCTCGGAACGAGTTGTTCAAGATGTATCCATTAGAGTAATCCTCTCTGTGGAGTCGTCGTTCTACCGCCTATAATTATATCGTGTCGTCGTTTGGTTCTAGGTTCCGCATTCCAAATCATCTGGCGTCTCGTCCACGATTGTTCTACCCACCTATCCAATAGAGTAGTCACCTCTGTGGAGTCATCGTTCTACCGTCTATAATGAAATCGTGTTTTCCGTTTGATTTTAGGTTCCGCAATCGAAGCGTTGGACCACCTCGCTAGATCCTTGCGCAAACATGCTACGTGTCTCGAAAAGAGTTGATCGAGGACCGTATCAGTGATTTGTGCATGGATCAGGGCCCACGCCATGACCCTGTCCGAGTTCCATTGGGCCCAGTCACACGTGCACGAGCCAAGCTCTTCAAGGGTTCCCTCCAAGGCCTTGTTCGAATGGTCCAAGACTAACATAGAGTCCATAGGGATATTGAAAGCCTAGAAGGAGACAAGCAAATCATCTACTCCATGATCCAAGCCCATGGAGAGTCAAGCGCGTCTCCAATTGTTTGGACAGAGTGTGGTCTTTAGGCCTTAATTTTGCTTAGGGTTGGATTAACTATACCCGGCCCATCTCGACACCAAGATGGCCGGCTGCTCTTTTAGGGTTTCCTTAGGATTTTAGTAACCTCTAGCCTATAAAAGGGCTTGCATTGTAAGGGTTTTGGACACAAATTGGATCAATAAAGTTAAGAGAGATTCGAGCCTTTTTACTTGCCTTGGCAAGGGTTGTGAGCAATCTTGCGTCTCGTCGTAGATGGTTCTACCGACTTGTCCATTACAGTACTCATATCTGTGGTGTCGTCGTTCTACCGCCTACAATCAAATCGTGTCTTTCGTTTGATTCTAGGTTTCGTAATCCAAGCGTTGGACCATCTCGCTAGATCTTTGGGCAAACATGCTACGTGTCACGAAACGAGTTGATCTAGGACCGTATCAGTGATGTAAGCATGGATCAGGGCCCACTCAATGATCCGGTCCGACTTCCATTGGGCCTAGTCACACGTGCAGGAGCCAAGCTCTTCAAGGAATCCCTCCAAGGCCTTGTTTGAATGGTCCAAGACCAACATGGAGTCCATTGGGATATTGAAGGCTTAAAAGGAGACAAGCAAATTATCTACACCATGATGCAATCCCATGGAGAGTCAAGCGGGCCTCCAATAGATTGGGCAGAGTGTGGTCTTTAGGCCTTAATGTTGCTTAGGGTTAGATTAACAGTGTAGTAGAAGCATGGGCCGGCCCATCTCGACACCAAGATGGCCGACTGCTCTTTTAGAGTTTCCTTAGGGTTTTAGTAACCTCTGGCATATAAAAGGGCTGGCTTTGTAAGGGTTTTGGACACAAGTTGGAACGACAAAGTTTGATTAATTTCGATTCTTAAAGTTAAGAGAGATCGAGCCATTTTACTTGCCTTGGCATGGGTTGTGAGCAATCTTGCGTATCGTCTTAGATTGTTCAACCGACCTATCTATTAGAGTAATCACCTCGGTGGAGTCGTCGTTCTACCGCCTATAATCAAATCGTGTCGTCCCGTTTGATTCTAGATTCCGCAATCCAAGCGTTGGACCGCCTCGCTAGATCCTTGGGCAAACGTGCTACGTGTCTCGGAACGAGTTGTTCAAGATGTATCCATTAGAGTAATCCTCTCTGTGGAGTCGTCGTTCTACCGCCTATAATTATATCGTGTCGTCGTTTGGTTCTAGGTTCCGCATTCCAAATCATCTGGCGTCTCGTCCACGATTGTTCTACCCACCTATCCAATAGAGTAGTCACCTCTGTGGAGTCATCGTTCTACCGTCTATAATGAAATCGTGTTTTCCGTTTGATTTTAGGTTCCGCAATCGAAGCGTTGGACCACCTCGCTAGATCCTTGCGCAAACATGCTACGTGTCTCGAAAAGAGTTGATCGAGGACCGTATCAGTGATTTGTGCATGGATCAGGGCCCACGCCATGACCCTGTCCGAGTTCCATTGGGCCCAGTCACACGTGCACGAGCCAAGCTCTTCAAGGGTTCCCTCCAAGGCCTTGTTCGAATGGTCCAAGACTAACATAGAGTCCATAGGGATATTGAAAGCCTAGAAGGAGACAAGCAAATCATCTACTCCATGATCCAAGCCCATGGAGAGTCAAGCGCGTCTCCAATTGTTTGGACAGAGTGTGGTCTTTAGGCCTTAATTTTGCTTAGGGTTGGATTAACTATACCCGGCCCATCTCGACACCAAGATGGCCGGCTGCTCTTTTAGGGTTTCCTTAGGATTTTAGTAACCTCTAGCCTATAAAAGGGCTTGCATTGTAAGGGTTTTGGACACAAGTTGGATCAATAAAGTTAAGAGAGATTCGAGCCTTTTTACTTGCCTTGGCAAGGGTTGTGAGCAATCTTGCGTCTCGTCGTAGATGGTTCTACCGACTTGTCCATTACAGTACTCATATCTGTGGTGTCGTCGTTCTACCGCCTACAATCAAATCGTGTTTTTCGTTTGATTCTAGGTTTCGTAATCCAAGCGTTGGACAATCTCGCTAGATCTTTGGGCAAACATGCTACGTGTCACGAAACGAGTTGATCTAGGACCGTATCAGTGATGTAAGCATGGATCAGGGCCCACTCAATGATCCGGTCCGACTTCCATTGGGCCTAGTCACACGTGCAGGAGCCAAGCTCTTCAAGGAATCCCTCCAAGGCCTTGTTTGAATGGTCCAAGACCAACATGGAGTCCATTGGGATATTGAAGGCTTAAAAGGAGACAAGCAAATTATCTACACCATGATGCAATCCCATGGAGAGTCAAGCGGGCCTCCAATAGATTGGGCAGAGTGTGGTCTTTAGGCCTTAATGTTGCTTAGGGTTAGATTAACAGTGTTGTAGAAGCATGGGCCGGCCCATCTCGACACCAAGATGGCCGACTGCTCTTTTAGAGTTTCCTTAGGGTTTTAGTAACCTCTGGCATATAAAAGGGCTGGCTTTGTAAGGGTTTTGGACACAAGTTGGAACAATAAAGTTTGAATAATTTCGATTCTTAAAGTTAAGAGAGATCGAGCCATTTTACTTGCCTTGGCATGGGTTGTGAGCAATCTTGCGTATCGTCTTAGATTGTTCTACCGACCTATCTATTAGAGTAATCACCTCGGTGGAGTCGTCGTTCTACCGCCTATAATCAAATCGTGTCGTCCCGTTTGATTCTAGATTCCGCAATCCAAGCGTTGGACCGCCTCGCTAGATCCTTGGGCAAACGTGCTACGTGTCTCGGAACGAGTTGTTCAAGATGTATCCATTAGAGTAATCCTCTCTGTGGAGTCGTCGTTCTACCGCCTATAATTATATCGTGTCGTCGTTTGGTTCTAGGTTCCGCATTCCAAATCATCTGGCGTCTCGTCCACGATTGTTCTACCCACCTATCCAATAGAGTAGTCACCTCTGTGGAGTCATCGTTCTACCGTCTATAATGAAATCGTGTTTTCCGTTTGATTTTGGGTTCCGCAATCGAAGCGTTGGACCACCTCGCTAGATCCTTGCGCAAACATGCTACGTGTCTCGAAAAGAGTTGATCGAGGACCGTATCAGTGATTTGTGCATGGATCAGGGCCCACGCCATGACCCTGTCCGAGTTCCATTGGGCCCAGTCACACGTGCACGAGCCAAGCTCTTCAAGGGTTCCCTCCAAGGCCTTGTTCGAATGGTCCAAGACTAACATAGAGTCCATAGGGATATTGAAAGCCTAGAAGGAGACAAGCAAATCATCTACTCCATGATCCAAGCCCATGGAGAGTCAAGCGCGTCTCCAATTGTTTGGACAGAGTGTGGTCTTTAGGCCTTAATTTTGCTTAGGGTTGGATTAACTATACCCGGCCCATCTCGACACCAAGATGGCCGACTACTCTTTTAGGGTTTCCTTAGGATTTTAGTAACCTCTAGCCTATAAAAGGGCTTGCATTGTAAGGGTTTTGGACACAAGTTGGATCAATAAAGTTAAGAGAGATTCGAGCCTTTTTACTTGCCTTGGCAAGGGTTGTGAGCAATCTTGCGTCTCGTCGTAGATGGTTCTACCGACTTGTCCATTACAGTACTCATATCTGTGGTGTCGTCGTTCTACCGCCTACAATCAAATCGTGTCTTTCGTTTGATTCTAGGTTTCGTAATTCAAGCGTTGGACAATCTCGCTAGATCTTTGGGCAAACACGCTACGTGTCACGAAACGAGTTGATCTAGGTCCGTATCAGTGATGTAAGCATGGATCAGGGCCCACTCAATGATCCGGTCCGACTTCCAAATCATCTGGCGTCTCGTCCATGATTGTTCTACCCACCTATCCAATAGAGTAGTCACCTCTGTGGAGTCATCGTTCTACCGTCTATAATGAAATCGTGTTTTCCGTTTGATTTTAGGTTCCGCAATCGAAGCATTGGACCACCTCGCTAGATCCTTGCGCAAACATGCTACGTGTCTCGAAAAGAGTTGATCGAGGACCGTATCAGTGATTTGTGCATGGATCAGGGCCCACGCCATGACCCTGTCCGAGTTCCATTGGGCCCTGTCACACGTGCACGAGCCAAGCTCTTCAAGGGTTCCCTGGAAGGCCTTGTTCGAATGGTCCAAGACTAACGTGGAGTCCATATGGATATTGAAAGCCTAGAAGGAGACAAGCAAATCATCTACTCCATGATCCAAGCCCATGGAGAGTCAAGTGGGCCTCCAATTGATTGGATAGAGCGTGGTCTTTAGGCCTTAATTTTGCTTAGGGTTAGATTAACTACACCCGGCCCATCTCGACACCAAGATGGCCGACTGCACTTTTAGTGTTTCCTTAGGATTTTAGTAACCTCTAGCCTATAAAAGGGCTTGCATTGTAAGGGTTTTGGACACAAGTTGGATCAATAAAGTTTGATTAATTTCGATTCTTCTTGTTAAGAGAGATTCGAGCCTTTTTACCTGCCTTGGCAAGGGTTGTGAGCAATCTTGCGTCTCGTCGTAGATGGTTCTACCGACTTGTCCATTAGAGTACTCATATCTGTGGTGTCGTCGTTCTACCGCCTTCAATCAAATCGTGTCTTTCGTTTGATTCTAGGTTTCGTAATCCATACGTTGGACCACCTCACTAGATCCTTTGACAAACATACTACGTGTCACGAAACAAGTTGATCTAGGACCGTATCAGTGATGTAAGCATGGATCAGGGCCCACTCAATGATCCGGTCCGACTTCCATTGGGCCTAGTCACACGTGCAGGAGCCAAGCTCTTCAAGAAATCCCTCCAAGGCCTTGTTCGAATGGTCCAAGACCAACATTATCTACATTGGGATATTGAAGGCTTAGAAGGAGACAAGCAAATCATCTACACCATGATGCAATCCCATGGAGAGTGAAGCGGGCCTCCAATTGATTGGGCAGAGTGTGGTCTTTAGGCCTTAATGTTGCTTAGGGTTAGATTAACAGTGCAGTAGAAGCATGGGCCGGCCCATCTCGACACCAAGATGGCCGACTGCTCTTTTAGAGTTTCCTTAGGGTTTTAGTAACCTCTGGCATATAAAAGGGCTGGCTTTGTAAGGGTTTTGGACACAAGTTGGAACAATAAAGTTTGATTAATTTCGATTCTTAAAGTTAAGAGAGATCGAGCCATTTGACTTGCCTTGGCATGGGTTGTGAGCAATCTTGCATCTCGTCTTAGATTGTTCTACCGACCTATCTATTAGAGTAATCACCTCGGTGGAGTGGTCGTTCTACCGCCTATAATCAAATCGTGTCGTCTCGATTGATACTAGGTTCCGCAATCCAAGCGTTGGACCGCCTCGCTAGATCCTTTGGCAAACGGGCAACGTGTCTCGAAACGAGTTGTTCAAGATGTATCCATTAGAGTAATCCCCTCTGTGGAGTCGTCGTTCTACCACATATAATTTTATCGTGTCGTCGTTTGGTTCTAGGTTCCGCATTCCAAATCATCTGGTGTCTCGTCCACGATTGTTCTACCGACCTATCCATTAGAGTAGTCACCTCTGTGGAGTCATCGTTCTTCCGTCTATAATGAAATCGTGTTATCCGTTTGATTTTAGGTTCCGCAATCCGAGCGTTGGACCACCTCGCTAGATCCTTGCGCAAACATGCTACGTGTCTCGAAAAGAGTTGATCGAGGACCGTATCAGTGATTTGTGCATGGATCAGGGCCCACGCCATGACCCTGTCCGAGTTCCATTGGGCCCAATAACACGTGCACGAGCCAAGCTCTTCAAGGGTTCCCTCCAAGGCCTTGTTCGAATGGTCCAAGACTAACGTGGAGTCCATAGGGATATTGAAAGCCTAGAAGGAGACAAGCAAATCATCTACTCCATGATCCAAGCCCATGGAGAGTCAAGTGGGCCTCCAATTGATTGGATAGAGCGTGGTCTTTAGGCCTTAATTTTGCTTAGGGTTAGATTAACTACACCCGGCCCATCTCGACACCAAGATGGCCGACTGCTCTTTTTGTGTTTCCTTAGGATTTTAGTAACCTCTAGCCTATAAAAGGGCTTGCACTGTAAGGGCTTTGGACACAAGTTGGATCAATAAAGTTTGATTAATTTCGATTCTTCTTGTTAAGAGAGATTCGAGCCTTTTTACTTGCCTTGGCAAGGGTTGTGAGCAATCTTGCGTCTCGTCGTAGATGGTTCTACCGACTTGTCCATTACAGTACTCATATCTGTGGTGTCGTCGTTCTACCGCCTACAATCAAATCGTGTCTTTCGTTTGATTCTAGGTTTCGTAATCCAAGCGTTGGACCATCTCGCTAGATCTTTGGGCAAACATGCTACGTGTCACGAAACGAGTTGATCTAGGACCGTATCAGTGATGTAAGCATGGATCAGGGCCCACTCAATGATCCGGTCCGACTTCCATTGGGCCTAGTCACACGTGCAGGAGCCAAGCTCTTCAAGGAATCCCTCCAAGGCCTTGTTCGAATGGTCCAAGACCAACATTGAGTCCATTGGGATATTGAAGGCTTAGAAGGAGACAAGCAAATCATCTACACCATGATGCAATCCCATGGAGAGTCAAGCGGGCCTCCAATTGATTGGGCAGAGTGTGGTCTTTAGGCCTTAATGTTGCTTAGGGTTAGATTAACAGTGTAGTAGAAGCATGGGCCGGCCCATCTCGACACCAAGATGGCCGACTGCTCTTTTAGAGTTTCCTTAGGGTTTTAGTAACCTCTGGCATATAAAAGGGCTGGCTTTGTAAGGGTTTTGGACACAAGTTGGAACGACAAAGTTTGATTAATTTCGATTCTTAAAGTTAAGAGAGATCGAGCCATTTTACTTGCCTTGGCATGGGTTGTGAGCAATCTTGCGTATCGTCTTAGATTGTTCAACCGACCTATCTATTAGAGTAATCACCTCGGTGGAGTCGTCGTTCTACCGCCTATAATCAAATCGTGTCGTCCCGTTTGATTCTAGATTCCGCAATCCAAGCGTTGGACCGCCTCGCTAGATCCTTGGGCAAACGTGCTACGTGTCTCGGAACGAGTTGTTCAAGATGTATCCATTAGAGTAATCCTCTCTGTGGAGTCGTCGTTCTACCGCCTATAATTATATCGTGTCGTCGTTTGGTTCTAGGTTCCGCATTCCAAATCATCTGGCGTCTCGTCCACGATTGTTCTACCCACCTATCCAATAGAGTAGTCACCTCTGTGGAGTCATCGTTCTACCGTCTATAATGAAATCGTGTTTTCCGTTTGATTTTAGGTTCCGCAATCGAAGCGTTGGACCACCTCGCTAGATCCTTGCGCAAACATGCTACGTGTCTCGAAAAGAGTTGATCGAGGACCGTATCAGTGATTTGTGCATGGATCAGGGCCCACGCCATGACCCTGTCCGAGTTCCATTGGGCCCAGTCACACGTGCACGAGCCAAGCTCTTCAAGGGTTCCCTCCAAGGCCTTGTTCGAATGGTCCAAGACTAACATAGAGTCCATAGGGATATTGAAAGCCTAGAAGGAGACAAGCAAATCATCTACTCCATGATCCAAGCCCATGGAGAGTCAAGCGCGTCTCCAATTGTTTGGACAGAGTGTGGTCTTTAGGCCTTAATTTTGCTTAGGGTTGGATTAACTATACCCGGCCCATCTCGACACCAAGATGGCCGGCTGCTCTTTTAGGGTTTCCTTAGGATTTTAGTAACCTCTAGCCTATAAAAGGGCTTGCATTGTAAGGGTTTTGGACACAAGTTGGATCAATAAAGTTAAGAGAGATTCGAGCCTTTTTACTTGCCTTGGCAAGGGTTGTGAGCAATCTTGCGTCTCGTCGTAGATGGTTCTACCGACTTGTCCATTACAGTACTCATATCTGTGGTGTCGTCGTTCTACCGCCTACAATCAAATCGTGTCTTTCGTTTGATTCTAGGTTTCGTAATCCAAGCGTTGGACCATCTCGCTAGATCTTTGGGCAAACATGCTACGTGTCACGAAACGAGTTGATCTAGGACCGTATCAGTGATGTAAGCATGGATCAGGGCCCACTCAATGATCCGGTCCGACTTCCATTGGGCCTAGTCACACGTGCAGGAGCCAAGCTCTTCAAGGAATCCCTCCAAGGCCTTGTTTGAATGGTCCAAGACCAACATGGAGTCCATTGGGATATTGAAGGCTTAAAAGGAGACAAGCAAATTATCTACACCATGATGCAATCCCATGGAGAGTCAAGCGGGCCTCCAATAGATTGGGCAGAGTGTGGTCTTTAGGCCTTAATGTTGCTTAGGGTTAGATTAACAGTGTAGTAGAAGCATGGGCCGGCCCATCTCGACACCAAGATGGCCGACTGCTCTTTTAGAGTTTCCTTAGGGTTTTAGTAACCTCTGGCATATAAAAGGGCTGGCTTTGTAAGGGTTTTGGACACAAGTTGGAACGACAAAGTTTGATTAATTTCGATTCTTAAAGTTAAGAGAGATCGAGCCATTTTACTTGCCTTGGCATGGGTTGTGAGCAATCTTGCGTATCGTCTTAGATTGTTCTACCGACCTATCTATTAGAGTAATCACCTCGGTGGAGTCGTCGTTCTACCGCCTATAATCAAATCGTGTCGTCCCGTTTGATTCTAGATTCCGCAATCCAAGCGTTGGACCGCCTCGCTAGATCCTTGGGCAAACGTGCTACGTGTCTCGGAACGAGTTGTTCAAGATGTATCCATTAGAGTAATCCTCTCTGTGGAGTCGTCGTTCTACCGCCTATAATTATATCGTGTCGTCGTTTGGTTCTAGGTTCCGCATTCCAAATCATCTGGCGTCTCGTCCACGATTGTTCTACCCACCTATCCAATAGAGTAGTCACCTCTGTGGAGTCATCGTTCTACCGTCTATAATGAAATCGTGTTTTCCGTTTGATTTTGGGTTCCGCAATCGAAGCGTTGGACCACCTCGCTAGATCCTTGCGCAAACATGCTACGTGTCTCGAAAAGAGTTGATCGAGGACCGTATCAGTGATTTGTGCATGGATCAGGGCCCACGCCATGACCCTGTCCGAGTTCCATTGGGCCCAGTCACACGTGCACGAGCCAAGCTCTTCAAGGGTTCCCTCCAAGGCCTTGTTCGAATGGTCCAAGACTAACATAGAGTCCATAGGGATATTGAAAGCCTAGAAGGAGACAAGCAAATCATCTACTCCATGATCCAAGCCCATGGAGAGTCAAGCGCGTCTCCAATTGTTTGGACAGAGTGTGGTCTTTAGGCCTTAATTTTGCTTAGGGTTGGATTAACTATACCCGGCCCATCTCGACACCAAGATGGCCGACTACTCTTTTAGGGTTTCCTTAGGATTTTAGTAACCTCTAGCCTATAAAAGGGCTTGCATTGTAAGGGTTTTGGACACAAGTTGGATCAATAAAGTTAAGAGAGATTCGAGCCTTTTTACTTGCCTTGGCAAGGGTTGTGAGCAATCTTGCGTCTCGTCGTAGATGGTTCTACCGACTTGTCCATTACAGTACTCATATCTGTGGTGTCGTCGTTCTACCGCCTACAATCAAATCGTGTCTTTCGTTTGATTCTAGGTTTCGTAATTCAAGCGTTGGACAATCTCGCTAGATCTTTGGGCAAACACGCTACGTGTCACGAAACGAGTTGATCTAGGTCCGTATCAGTGATGTAAGCATGGATCAGGGCCCACTCAATGATCCGGTCCGACTTCCAAATCATCTGGCGTCTCGTCCATGATTGTTCTACCCACCTATCCAATAGAGTAGTCACCTCTGTGGAGTCATCGTTCTACCGTCTATAATGAAATCGTGTTTTCCGTTTGATTTTAGGTTCCGCAATCGAAGCATTGGACCACCTCGCTAGATCCTTGCGCAAACATGCTACGTGTCTCGAAAAGAGTTGATCGAGGACCGTATCAGTGATTTGTGCATGGATCAGGGCCCACGCCATGACCCTGTCCGAGTTCCATTGGGCCCTGTCACACGTGCACGAGCCAAGCTCTTCAAGGGTTCCCTGGAAGGCCTTGTTCGAATGGTCCAAGACTAACGTGGAGTCCATATGGATATTGAAAGCCTAGAAGGAGACAAGCAAATCATCTACTCCATGATCCAAGCCCATGGAGAGTCAAGTGGGCCTCCAATTGATTGGATAGAGCGTGGTCTTTAGGCCTTAATTTTGCTTAGGGTTAGATTAACTACACCCGGCCCATCTCGACACCAAGATGGCCGACTGCACTTTTAGTGTTTCCTTAGGATTTTAGTAACCTCTAGCCTATAAAAGGGCTTGCATTGTAAGGGTTTTGGACACAAGTTGGATCAATAAAGTTTGATTAATTTCGATTCTTCTTGTTAAGAGAGATTCGAGCCTTTTTACCTGCCTTGGCAAGGGTTGTGAGCAATCTTGCGTCTCGTCGTAGATGGTTCTACCGACTTGTCCATTAGAGTACTCATATCTGTGGTGTCGTCGTTCTACCGCCTTCAATCAAATCGTGTCTTTCGTTTGATTCTAGGTTTCGTAATCCATACGTTGGACCACCTCACTAGATCCTTTGACAAACATACTACGTGTCACGAAACAAGTTGATCTAGGACCGTATCAGTGATGTAAGCATGGATCAGGGCCCACTCAATGATCCGGTCCGACTTCCATTGGGCCTAGTCACACGTGCAGGAGCCAAGCTCTTCAAGGAATCCCTCCAAGGCCTTGTTCGAATGGTCCAAGACCAACATTATCTACATTGGGATATTGAAGGCTTAGAAGGAGACAAGCAAATCATCTACACCATGATGCAATCCCATGGAGAGTGAAGCGGGCCTCCAATTGATTGGGCAGAGTGTGGTCTTTAGGCCTTAATGTTGCTTAGGGTTAGATTAACAGTGCAGTAGAAGCATGGGCCGGCCCATCTCGACACCAAGATGGCCGACTGCTCTTTTAGAGTTTCCTTAGGGTTTTAGTAACCTCTGGCATATAAAAGGGCTGGCTTTGTAAGGGTTTTGGACACAAGTTGGAACAATAAAGTTTGATTAATTTCGATTCTTAAAGTTAAGAGAGATCGAGCCATTTGACTTGCCTTGGCATGGGTTGTGAGCAATCTTGCATCTCGTCTTAGATTGTTCTACCGACCTATCTATTAGAGTAATCACCTCGGTGGAGTGGTCGTTCTACCGCCTATAATCAAATCGTGTCGTCTCGATTGATACTAGGTTCCGCAATCCAAGCGTTGGACCGCCTCGCTAGATCCTTTGGCAAACGGGCAACGTGTCTCGAAACGAGTTGTTCAAGATGTATCCATTAGAGTAATCCCCTCTGTGGAGTCGTCGTTCTACCACATATAATTTTATCGTGTCGTCGTTTGGTTCTAGGTTCCGCATTCCAAATCATCTGGTGTCTCGTCCACGATTGTTCTACCGACCTATCCATTAGAGTAGTCACCTCTGTGGAGTCATCGTTCTTCCGTCTATAATGAAATCGTGTTATCCGTTTGATTTTAGGTTCCGCAATCCGAGCGTTGGACCACCTCGCTAGATCCTTGCGCAAACATGCTACGTGTCTCGAAAAGAGTTGATCGAGGACCGTATCAGTGATTTGTGCATGGATCAGGGCCCACGCCATGACCCTGTCCGAGTTCCATTGGGCCCAATAACACGTGCACGAGCCAAGCTCTTCAAGGGTTCCCTCCAAGGCCTTGTTCGAATGGTCCAAGACTAACGTGGAGTCCATAGGGATATTGAAAGCCTAGAAGGAGACAAGCAAATCATCTACTCCATGATCCAAGCCCATGGAGAGTCAAGTGGGCCTCCAATTGATTGGATAGAGCGTGGTCTTTAGGCCTTAATTTTGCTTAGGGTTAGATTAACTACACCCGGCCCATCTCGACACCAAGATGGCCGACTGCTCTTTTTGTGTTTCCTTAGGATTTTAGTAACCTCTAGCCTATAAAAGGGCTTGCACTGTAAGGGCTTTGGACACAAGTTGGATCAATAAAGTTTGATTAATTTCGATTCTTCTTGTTAAGAGAGATTCGAGCCTTTTTACTTGCCTTGGCAAGGGTTGTGAGCAATCTTGCGTCTCGTCGTAGATGGTTCTACCGACTTGTCCATTACAGTACTCATATCTGTGGTGTCGTCGTTCTACCGCCTACAATCAAATCGTGTCTTTCGTTTGATTCTAGGTTTCGTAATCCAAGCGTTGGACCATCTCGCTAGATCTTTGGGCAAACATGCTACGTGTCACGAAACGAGTTGATCTAGGACCGTATCAGTGATGTAAGCATGGATCAGGGCCCACTCAATGATCCGGTCCGACTTCCATTGGGCCTAGTCACACGTGCAGGAGCCAAGCTCTTCAAGGAATCCCTCCAAGGCCTTGTTCGAATGGTCCAAGACCAACATTGAGTCCATTGGGATATTGAAGGCTTAGAAGGAGACAAGCAAATCATCTACACCATGATGCAATCCCATGGAGAGTCAAGCGGGCCTCCAATTGATTGGGCAGAGTGTGGTCTTTAGGCCTTAATGTTGCTTAGGGTTAGATTAACAGTGTAGTAGAAGCATGGCCCGGCCCATCTCGACACCAAGATGGCCGACTGCTCTTTTAGAGTTTCCTTAGGGTTTTAGTAACCTCTGGCATATAAAAGGGCTGGCTTTGTAAGGGTTTTGGACACAAGTTGGAACAATAAAGTTTGAATAATTTCGATTCTTAAAGTTAAGAGAGATCGAGCCATTTTACTTGCCTTGGCATGGGTTGTGAGCAATCTTGCGTCTCGTCTTAGATTGTTCTACCGACCTATCTATTAGAGTAATCACCTCGGTGGAGTGGTCGTTCTACCGCCTATAATCAAATCGTGTCGTCCCGATTGATTCTAGGGTCCGCAATCCAAGCGTTGGACCGCCTCGCTAGATCCTTTGGCAAACGGGCAACGTGTCTCGAAACGAGTTGTTCAAGATATATCCATTAGAGTAATCCCCTCTGTGGAGTCGTCGTTCTACCACCTATAATTTTATCGTGTCGTCGTTTGGTTCTAGGTTCCGCATTCCAAATCATCTGGTGTCTCGTCCACGATTGTTCTACCGACCTATCCATTAGAGTAGTCACCTCTGTGGAGTCATCGTTCTTCCGTCTATAATGAAATCGTGTTATCCGTTTGATTTTAGGTTCCGCAATCCGAGCGTTGAACCACCTCGCTAGATCCTTGCGCAAACATGCTACGTGTCTCGAAAAGAGTTGATCGAGGACCGTATCAGTGATTTGTGCATGGATCAGGGCCCACGCCATGACCCTGTCCGAGTTCCATTGGGCCCTGTCACACGTGCACGAGCCAAGCTCTTCAAGGGTTCCCTGGAAGGCCTTGTTCGAATGGTCCAAGACTAACGTGGAGTCCATATGGATATTGAAAGCCTAGAAGGAGACAAGCAAATCATCTACTCCATGATCCAAGCCCATGGAGAGTCAAGTGGGCCTCCAATTGATTGGATAGAGCGTGGTCTTTAGGCCTTAATTTTGCTTAGGGTTAGATTAACTACACCCGGCCCATCTCGACACCAAGATGGCCGACTGCTCTTTTAGTGTTTCCTTAGGATTTTAGTAACCTCTAGCCTATAAAAGGGCTTGCATTGTAAGGGTTTTGGACACAAGTTGGATCAATAAAGTTTGATTAATTTCGATTCTTCTTGTTAAGAGAGATTCGAGCCTTTTTACCTGCCTTGGCAAGGGTTGTGAGCAATCTTGCGTCTCGTCGTAGATGGTTCTACCGACTTGTCCATTAGAGTACTCATATCTGTGGTGTCGTCGTTCTACCGCCTACAATCAAATCGTGTCTTTCGTTTGATTCTAGGTTTCGTAATCCATACGTTGGACCACCTCACTAGATCCTTTGACAAACATACTACGTGTCACGAAACAAGTTGATCTAGGACCGTATCAGTGATGTAAGCATGGATCAGGGCCCACTCAATGATCCGGTCCGACTTCCATTGGGCCTAGTCACACGTGCAGGAGCCAAGCTCTTCAAGGAATCCCTCCAAGGCCTTGTTCGAATGGTCCAAGACCAACATGGAGTCCATTGGGATACTGAAGGCTTAGAAGGAGACAAGCAAATCATCTACACCATGATGCAATCCCATGGAGAGTGAAACGGGCCTCCAATTGATTGGGCAGAGTGTGGTCTTTAGGCCTTAATGTTGCTTAGGGTTAGATTAACAGTGCAGTAGAAGCATGGGCCGGCCCATCTCGACACCAAGATGGCCGACTGCTCTTTTAGAGTTTCCTTAGGGTTTTAGTAACCTCTGGCATATAAAAGGGCTGGCTTTGTAGGGTTTTGGACACAAGTTGGAACAATAAAGTTTGATTAATTTCGATTCTTAAAGTTAAGAGAGATCGAGCCATTTGACTTGCCTTGGCATGGGTTGTGAGCAATCTTGCATCTCGTCTTAGATTGTTCTACCGACCTATCTATTAGAGTAATCACCTCGGTGGAGTGGTCGTTCTACCGCCTATAATCAAATCGTGTCGTCTCGATTGATACTAGGTTCCGCAATCCAAGCGTTGGACCGCCTCGCTAGATCCTTTGGCAAACGGGCAACGTGTCTCGAAACGAGTTGTTCAAGATGTATCCATTAGAGTAATCCCCTCTGTGGAGTCGTCGTTCTACCACATATAATTTTATCGTGTCGTCGTTTGGTTCTAGGTTCCGCATTCCAAATCATCTGGTGTCTCGTCCACGATTGTTCTACCGACCTATCCATTAGAGTAGTCACCTCTGTGGAGTCATCGTTCTTCCGTCTATAATGAAATCGTGTTATCCGTTTGATTTTAGGTTCCGCAATCCGAGCGTTGGACCACCTCGCTAGATCCTTGCGCAAACATGCTACGTGTCTCGAAAAGAGTTGATCGAGGACCGTATCAGTGATTTGTGCATGGATCAGGGCCCACGCCATGACCCTGTCCGAGTTCCATTGGGCCCAATAACACGTGCACGAGCCAAGCTCTTCAAGGGTTCCCTCCAAGGCCTTGTTCGAATGGTCCAAGACTAACGTGGAGTCCATAGGGATATTGAAAGCCTAGAAGGAGACAAGCAAATCATCTACTCCATGATCCAAGCCCATGGAGAGTCAAGTGGGCCTCCAATTGATTGGATAGAGCGTGGTCTTTAGGCCTTAATTTTGCTTAGGGTTAGATTAACTACACCCGGCCCATCTCGACACCAAGATGGCCGACTGCTCTTTTTGTGTTTCCTTAGGATTTTAGTAACCTCTAGCCTATAAAAGGGCTTGCACTGTAAGGGCTTTGGACACAAGTTGGATCAATAAAGTTTGATTAATTTCGATTCTTCTTGTTAAGAGAGATTCGAGCCTTTTTACTTGCCTTGGCAAGGGTTGTGAGCAATCTTGCGTCTCGTCGTAGATGGTTCTACCGACTTGTCCATTACAGTACTCATATCTGTGGTGTCGTCGTTCTACCGCCTACAATCAAATCGTGTCTTTCGTTTGATTCTAGGTTTCGTAATCCAAGCGTTGGACCATCTCGCTAGATCTTTGGGCAAACATGCTACGTGTCACGAAACGAGTTGATCTAGGACCGTATCAGTGATGTAAGCATGGATCAGGGCCCACTCAATGATCCGGTCCGACTTCCATTGGGCCTAGTCACACGTGCAGGAGCCAAGCTCTTCAAGGAATCCCTCCAAGGCCTTGTTCGAATGGTCCAAGACCAACATTGAGTCCATTGGGATATTGAAGGCTTAGAAGGAGACAAGCAAATCATCTACACCATGATGCAATCCCATGGAGAGTCAAGCGGGCCTCCAATTGATTGGGCAGAGTGTGGTCTTTAGGCCTTAATGTTGCTTAGGGTTAGATTAACAGTGTAGTAGAAGCATGGCCCGGCCCATCTCGACACCAAGATGGCCGACTGCTCTTTTAGAGTTTCCTTAGGGTTTTAGTAACCTCTGGCATATAAAAGGGCTGGCTTTGTAAGGGTTTTGGACACAAGTTGGAACAATAAAGTTTGAATAATTTCGATTCTTAAAGTTAAGAGAGATCGAGCCATTTTACTTGCCTTGGCATGGGTTGTGAGCAATCTTGCGTCTCGTCTTAGATTGTTCTACCGACCTATCTATTAGAGTAATCACCTCGGTGGAGTGGTCGTTCTACCGCCTATAATCAAATCGTGTCGTCCCGATTGATTCTAGGGTCCGCAATCCAAGCGTTGGACCGCCTCGCTAGATCCTTTGGCAAACGGGCAACGTGTCTCGAAACGAGTTGTTCAAGATATATCCATTAGAGTAATCCCCTCTGTGGAGTCGTCGTTCTACCACCTATAATTTTATCGTGTCGTCGTTTGGTTCTAGGTTCCGCATTCCAAATCATCTGGTGTCTCGTCCACGATTGTTCTACCGACCTATCCATTAGAGTAGTCACCTCTGTGGAGTCATCGTTCTTCCGTCTATAATGAAATCGTGTTATCCGTTTGATTTTAGGTTCCGCAATCCGAGCGTTGAACCACCTCGCTAGATCCTTGCGCAAACATGCTACGTGTCTCGAAAAGAGTTGATCGAGGACCGTATCAGTGATTTGTGCATGGATCAGGGCCCACGCCATGACCCTGTCCGAGTTCCATTGGGCCCTGTCACACGTGCACGAGCCAAGCTCTTCAAGGGTTCCCTGGAAGGCCTTGTTCGAATGGTCCAAGACTAACGTGGAGTCCATATGGATATTGAAAGCCTAGAAGGAGACAAGCAAATCATCTACTCCATGATCCAAGCCCATGGAGAGTCAAGTGGGCCTCCAATTGATTGGATAGAGCGTGGTCTTTAGGCCTTAATTTTGCTTAGGGTTAGATTAACTACACCCGGCCCATCTCGACACCAAGATGGCCGACTGCTCTTTTAGTGTTTCCTTAGGATTTTAGTAACCTCTAGCCTATAAAAGGGCTTGCATTGTAAGGGTTTTGGACACAAGTTGGATCAATAAAGTTTGATTAATTTCGATTCTTCTTGTTAAGAGAGATTCGAGCCTTTTTACCTGCCTTGGCAAGGGTTGTGAGCAATCTTGCGTCTCGTCGTAGATGGTTCTACCGACTTGTCCATTAGAGTACTCATATCTGTGGTGTCGTCGTTCTACCGCCTACAATCAAATCGTGTCTTTCGTTTGATTCTAGGTTTCGTAATCCATACGTTGGACCACCTCACTAGATCCTTTGACAAACATACTACGTGTCACGAAACAAGTTGATCTAGGACCGTATCAGTGATGTAAGCATGGATCAGGGCCCACTCAATGATCCGGTCCGACTTCCATTGGGCCTAGTCACACGTGCAGGAGCCAAGCTCTTCAAGGAATCCCTCCAAGGCCTTGTTCGAATGGTCCAAGACCAACATGGAGTCCATTGGGATACTGAAGGCTTAGAAGGAGACAAGCAAATCATCTACACCATGATGCAATCCCATGGAGAGTGAAACGGGCCTCCAATTGATTGGGCAGAGTGTGGTCTTTAGGCCTTAATGTTGCTTAGGGTTAGATTAACAGTGCAGTAGAAGCATGGGCCGGCCCATCTCGACACCAAGATGGCCGACTGCTCTTTTAGAGTTTCCTTAGGGTTTTAGTAACCTCTGGCATATAAAAGGGCTGGCTTTGTAGGGTTTTGGACACAAGTTGGAACAATAAAGTTTGATTAATTTCGATTCTTAAAGTTAAGAGAGATCGAGCCATTTGACTTGCCTTGGCATGGGTTGTGAGCAATCTTGCATCTCGTCTTAGATTGTTCTACCGACCTATCTATTAGAGTAATCACCTCGGTGGAGTGGTCGTTCTACCGCCTATAATCAAATCGTGTCGTCTCGATTGATACTAGGTTCCGCAATCCAAGCGTTGGACCGCCTCGCTAGATCCTTTGGCAAACGGGCAACGTGTCTCGAAACGAGTTGTTCAAGATGTATCCATTAGAGTAATCCCCTCTGTGGAGTCGTCGTTCTACCACATATAATTTTATCGTGTCGTCGTTTGTTCTAGGTTCCGCATTCCAAATCATCTGGTGTCTCGTCCACGATTGTTCTACCGACCTATCCATTAGAGTAGTCACCTCTGTGGAGTCATCGTTCTTCCGTCTATAATGAAATCGTGTTATCCGTTTGATTTTAGGTTCCGCAATCCGAGCGTTGGACCACCTCGCTAGATCCTTGCGCAAACATGCTACGTGTCTCGAAAAGAGTTGATCGAGGACCGTATCAGTGATTTGTGCATGGATCAGGGCCCACGCCATGACCCTGTCCGAGTTCCATTGGGCCCAATCACACGTGCACGAGCCAAGCTCTTCAAGGGTTCCCTGGAAGGCCTTGTTCGAATGGTCCAAGACTAACGTGGAGTCCATAGGGATATTGAAAGCCTAGAAGGAGACAAGCAAATCATCTACTCCATGATCCAAGCCCATGGAGAGTCAAGTGGGCCTCCAATTGATTGGATAGAGCGTGGTCTTTAGGCCTTAATTTTGCTTAGGGTTAGATTAACTACACCCGGCCCATCTCGACACCAAGATGGCCGACTGCTCTTTTTGTGTTTCCTTAGGATTTTAGTAACCTCTAGCCTATAAAAGGGCTTGCACTGTAAGGGCTTTGGACACAAGTTGGATCAATAAAGTTTGATTAATTTCGATTCTTCTTGTTAAGAGAGATTCGAGCCTTTTTACTTGCCTTGGCAAGGGTTGTGAGCAATCTTGCGTCTCGTCGTAGATGGTTCTACCGACTTGTCCATTAGAGTACTCATATCTGTGGTGTCGTCGTTCTACCGCCTACAATCAAATCGTGTCTTTCGTTTGATTCTAGGTTTCGTAATCCAAGCGTTGGACCATCTCGCTAGATCTTTGGGCAAACATGCTACGTGTCACGAAACGAGTTGATCTAGGACCGTATCAGTGATGTAAGCATGGATCAGGGCCCACTCAATGATCCGGTCCGACTTCCATTGGGCCTAGTCACACGTGCAGGAGCCAAGCTCTTCAAGGAATCCCTCCAAGGCCTTGTTCGAATGGTCCAAGACCAACATTGAGTCCATTGGGATATTGAAGGCTTAGAAGGAGACAAGCAAATCATCTACACCATGATGCAATCCCATGGAGAGTGAAGCGGGCCTCCAATTGATTGGGCAGAGTGTGGTCTTTAGGCCTTAATGTTGCTTAGGGTTAGATTAACAGTGCAGTAGAAGCATGGGCCGGCCCATCTCGACACCAAGATGGCCGACTGCTCTTTTAGAGTTTCCTTAGGGTTTTAGTAACCTCTGGCATATAAAAGGGCTGGCTTTGTAAGGGTTTTGGACACAAGTTGGAACAATAAAGTTTGATTAATTTCGATTCTTAAAGTTAAGAGAGATCGAGCCATTTGACTTGCCTTGGCATGGGTTGTGAGCAATCTTGCATCTCGTCTTAGATTGTTCTACCGACCTATCTATTAGAGTAATCACCTCGGTGGAGTGGTCGTTCTACCGCCTATAATCAAATCGTGTCGTCTCGATTGATACTAGGTTCCGCAATCCAAGCGTTGGACCGCCTCGCTAGATCCTTTGGCAAACGGGCAACGTGTCTCGAAACGAGTTGTTCAAGATGTATCCATTAGAGTAATCCCCTCTGTGGAGTCGTCGTTCTACCACATATAATTTTATCGTGTCGTCGTTTGGTTCTAGGTTCCGCATTCCAAATCATCTGGTGTCTCGTCCACGATTGTTCTACCGACCTATCCATTAGAGTAGTCACCTCTGTGGAGTCATCGTTCTTCCGTCTATAATGAAATCGTGTTATCCGTTTGATTTTAGGTTCCGCAATCCGAGCGTTGGACCACCTCGCTAGATCCTTGCGCAAACATGCTACGTGTCTCGAAAAGAGTTGATCGAGGACCGTATCAGTGATTTGTGCATGGATCAGGGCCCACGCCATGACCCTGTCCGAGTTCCATTGGGCCCAATCACACGTGCACGAGCCAAGCTCTTCAAGGGTTCCCTGGAAGGCCTTGTTCGAATGGTCCAAGACTAACGTGGAGTCCATAGGGATATTGAAAGCCTAGAAGGAGACAAGCAAATCATCTACTCCATGATCCAAGCCCATGGAGAGTCAAGTGGGCCTCCAATTGATTGGATAGAGCGTGGTCTTTAGGCCTTAATTTTGCTTAGGGTTAGATTAACTACACCCGGCCCATCTCGACACCAAGATGGCCGACTGCTCTTTTTGTGTTTCCTTAGGATTTTAGTAACCTCTAGCCTATAAAAGGGCTTGCACTGTAAGGGCTTTGGACACAAGTTGGATCAATAAAGTTTGATTAATTTCGATTCTTCTTGTTAAGAGAGATTCGAGCCTTTTTACTTGCCTTGGCAAGGGTTGTGAGCAATCTTGCGTCTCGTCGTAGATGGTTCTACCGACTTGTCCATTACAGTACTCATATCTGTGGTGTCGTCGTTCTACCGCCTACAATCAAATCGTGTCTTTCGTTTGATTCTAGGTTTCGTAATCCAAGCGTTGGACCATCTCGCTAGATCTTTGGGCAAACATGCTACGTGTCACGAAACGAGTTGATCTAGGACCGTATCAGTGATGTAAGCATGGATCAGGGCCCACTCAATGATCCGGTCCGACTTCCATTGGGCCTAGTCACACGTGCAGGAGCCAAGCTCTTCAAGGAATCCCTCCAAGGCCTTGTTCGAATGGTCCAAGACCAACATTGAGTCCATTGGGATATTGAAGGCTTAGAAGGAGACAAGCAAATCATCTACACCATGATGCAATCCCATGGAGAGTCAAGCGGGCCTCCAATTGATTGGGCAGAGTGTGGTCTTTAGGCCTTAATGTTGCTTAGGGTTAGATTAACAGTGCAGTAGAAGCATGGGCCGGCCCATCTCGACACCAAGATGGCCGACTGCTCTTTTAGAGTTTCCTTAGGGTTTTAGTAACCTCTGGCATATAAAAGGGCTGGCTTTGTAGGGTTTTGGACACAAGTTGGAACAATAAAGTTTGATTAATTTCGATTCTTAAAGTTAAGAGAGATCGAGCCATTTGACTTGCCTTGGCATGGGTTGTGAGCAATCTTGCATCTCGTCTTAGATTGTTCTACCGACCTATCTATTAGAGTAATCACCTCGGTGGAGTGGTCGTTCTACCGCCTATAATCAAATCGTGTCGTCTCGATTGATACTAGGTTCCGCAAACCAAGCGTTGGACCGCCTCGCTAGATCCTTTGGCAAACGGGCAACGTGTCTCGAAACGAGTTGTTCAAGATGTATCCATTAGAGTAATCCCCTCTGTGGAGTCGTCGTTCTACCACATATAATTTTATCGTGTCGTCGTTTGGTTCTAGGTTCCGCATTCCAAATCATCTGGTGTCTCGTCCACGATTGTTCTACCGACCTATCCATTAGAGTAGTCACCTCTGTGGAGTCATCGTTTTTCCGTCTATAATGAAATCGTGTTATCCGTTTGATTTTAGGTTCCGCAATCCGAGCGTTGGACCACCTCGCTAGATCCTTGCGCAAACATGCTACGTGTCTCGAAAAGAGTTGATCGAGGACCGTATCAGTGATTTGTGCATGGATCAGGGCCCACGCCATGACCCTGTCCGAGTTCCATTGGGCCCAGTCACACGTGCACGAGCCAAGCTCTTCAAGGGTTCCCTCCAAGGCCTTGTTCGAATGGTCCAAGACTAACATAGAGTCCATAGGGATATTGAAAGCCTAGAAGGAGACAAGCAAATCATCTACTCCATGATCCAAGCCCATGGAGAGTCAAGCGCGTCTCCAATTGTTTGGACAGAGTGTGGTCTTTAGGCCTTAATTTTGCTTAGGGTTGGATTAACTATACCCGGCCCATCTCGACACCAAGATGGCCGACTGCTCTTTTAGGGTTTCCTTAGGATTTTAGTAACCTCTAGCCTATAAAAGGGCTTGCATTGTAAGGGTTTTGGACACAAGTTGGATCAATAAAGTTAAGAGAGATTCGAGCCTTTTTACTTGCCTTGGCAAGGGTTGTGAGCAATCTTGCGTCTCGTCGTAGATGGTTCTACCGACTTGTCCATTACAGTACTCATATCTGTGGTGTCGTCGTTCTACCGCCTACAATCAAATCGTGTCTTTCGTTTGATTCTAGGTTTCGTAATTCAAGCGTTGGACAATCTCGCTAGATCTTTGGGCAAACACGCTACGTGTCACGAAACGAGTTGATCTAGGTCCGTATCAGTGATGTAAGCATGGATCAGGGCCCACTCAATGATCCGGTCCGACTTCCAAATCATCTGGCGTCTCGTCCATGATTGTTCTACCCATCTATCCAATAGAGTAGTCACCTCTGTGGAGTCATCGTTCTACCGTCTATAATGAAATCGTGTTTTCCGTTTGATTTTAGGTTCCGCAATCGAAGCGTTGGACCACCTCGCTAGATCCTTGCGCAAACATGCTACGTGTCTCGAAAAGAGTTGATCGAGGACCGTATCAGTGATTTGTGCATGGATCAGGGCCCACGCCATGACCCTGTCCGAGTTCCATTGGGCCCTGTCACACGTGCACGAGCCAAGCTCTTCAAGGGTTCCCTGGAAGGCCTTGTTCGAATGGTCCAAGACTAACGTGGAGTCCATATGGATATTGAAAGCCTAGAAGGAGACAAGCAAATCATCTACTCCATGATCCAAGCCCATGGAGAGTCAAGTGGGCCTCCAATTGATTGGATAGAGCGTGGTCTTTAGGCCTTAATTTTGCTTAGGGTTAGATTAACTACACCCGGCCCATCTCGACACCAAGATGGCCGACTGCACTTTTAGTGTTTCCTTAGGATTTTAGTAACCTCTAGCCTATAAAAGGGCTTGCATTGTAAGGGTTTTGGACACAAGTTGGATCAATAAAGTTTGATTAATTTCGATTCTTCTTGTTAAGAGAGATTCGAGCCTTTTTACCTGCCTTGGCAAGGGTTGTGAGCAATCTTGCGTCTCGTCGTAGATGGTTCTACCGACTTGTCCATTAGAGTACTCATATCTGTGGTGTCGTCGTTCTACCGCCTTCAATCAAATCGTGTCTTTCGTTTGATTCTAGGTTTCGTAATCCATACGTTGGACCACCTCACTAGATCCTTTGACAAACATACTACGTGTCACGAAACAAGTTGATCTAGGACCGTATCAGTGATGTAAGCATGGATCAGGGCCCACTCAATGATCCGGTCCGACTTCCATTGGGCCTAGTCACACGTGCAGGAGCCAAGCTCTTCAAGGAATCCCTCCAAGGCCTTGTTCGAATGGTCCAAGACCAACATTATCTACATTGGGATATTGAAGGCTTAGAAGGAGACAAGCAAATCATCTACACCATGATGCAATCCCATGGAGAGTGAAGCGGGCCTCCAATTGATTGGGCAGAGTGTGGTCTTTAGGCCTTAATGTTGCTTAGGGTTAGATTAACAGTGCAGTAGAAGCATGGGCCGGCCCATCTCGACACCAAGATGGCCGACTGCTCTTTTAGAGTTTCCTTAGGGTTTTAGTAACCTCTGGCATATAAAAGGGCTGGCTTTGTAAGGGTTTTGGACACAAGTTGGAACAATAAAGTTTGATTAATTTCGATTCTTAAAGTTAAGAGAGATCGAGCCATTTGACTTGCCTTGGCATGGGTTGTGAGCAATCTTGCATCTCGTCTTAGATTGTTCTACCGACCTATCTATTAGAGTAATCACCTCGGTGGAGTGGTCGTTCTACCGCCTATAATCAAATCGTGTCGTCTCGATTGATACTAGGTTCCGCAATCCAAGCGTTGGACCGCCTCGCTAGATCCTTTGGCAAACGGGCAACGTGTCTCGAAACGAGTTGTTCAAGATGTATCCATTAGAGTAATCCCCTCTGTGGAGTCGTCGTTCTACCACATATAATTTTATCGTGTCGTCGTTTGGTTCTAGGTTCCGCATTCCAAATCATCTGGTGTCTCGTCCACGATTGTTCTACCGACCTATCCATTAGAGTAGTCACCTCTGTGGAGTCATCGTTCTTCCGTCTATAATGAAATCGTGTTATCCGTTTGATTTTAGGTTCCGCAATCCGAGCGTTGGACCACCTCGCTAGATCCTTGCGCAAACATGCTACGTGTCTCGAAAAGAGTTGATCGAGGACCGTATCAGTGATTTGTGCATGGATCAGGGCCCACGCCATGACCCTGTCCGAGTTCCATTGGGCCCAATAACACGTGCACGAGCCAAGCTCTTCAAGGGTTCCCTCCAAGGCCTTGTTCGAATGGTCCAAGACTAACGTGGAGTCCATAGGGATATTGAAAGCCTAGAAGGAGACAAGCAAATCATCTACTCCATGATCCAAGCCCATGGAGAGTCAAGTGGGCCTCCAATTGATTGGATAGAGCGTGGTCTTTAGGCCTTAATTTTGCTTAGGGTTAGATTAACTACACCCGGCCCATCTCGACACCAAGATGGCCGACTGCTCTTTTTGTGTTTCCTTAGGATTTTAGTAACCTCTAGCCTATAAAAGGGCTTGCACTGTAAGGGCTTTGGACACAAGTTGGATCAATAAAGTTTGATTAATTTCGATTCTTCTTGTTAAGAGAGATTCGAGCCTTTTTACTTGCCTTGGCAAGGGTTGTGAGCAATCTTGCGTCTCGTCGTAGATGGTTCTACCGACTTGTCCATTACAGTACTCATATCTGTGGTGTCGTCGTTCTACCGCCTACAATCAAATCGTGTCTTTCGTTTGATTCTAGGTTTCGTAATCCAAGCGTTGGACCATCTCGCTAGATCTTTGGGCAAACATGCTACGTGTCACGAAACGAGTTGATCTAGGACCGTATCAGTGATGTAAGCATGGATCAGGGCCCACTCAATGATCCGGTCCGACTTCCATTGGGCCTAGTCACACGTGCAGGAGCCAAGCTCTTCAAGGAATCCCTCCAAGGCCTTGTTCGAATGGTCCAAGACCAACATTGAGTCCATTGGGATATTGAAGGCTTAGAAGGAGACAAGCAAATCATCTACACCATGATGCAATCCCATGGAGAGTCAAGCGGGCCTCCAATTGATTGGGCAGAGTGTGGTCTTTAGGCCTTAATGTTGCTTAGGGTTAGATTAACAGTGCAGTAGAAGCATGGGCCGGCCCATCTCGACACCAAGATGGCCGACTGCTCTTTTAGAGTTTCCTTAGGGTTTTAGTAACCTCTGGCATATAAAAGGGCTGGCTTTGTAGGGTTTTGGACACAAGTTGGAACAATAAAGTTTGATTAATTTCGATTCTTAAAGTTAAGAGAGATCGAGCCATTTGACTTGCCTTGGCATGGGTTGTGAGCAATCTTGCATCTCGTCTTAGATTGTTCTACCGACCTATCTATTAGAGTAATCACCTCGGTGGAGTGGTCGTTCTACCGCCTATAATCAAATCGTGTCGTCTCGATTGATACTAGGTTCCGCAAACCAAGCGTTGGACCGCCTCGCTAGATCCTTTGGCAAACGGGCAACGTGTCTCGAAACGAGTTGTTCAAGATGTATCCATTAGAGTAATCCCCTCTGTGGAGTCGTCGTTCTACCACATATAATTTTATCGTGTCGTCGTTTGGTTCTAGGTTCCGCATTCCAAATCATCTGGTGTCTCGTCCACGATTGTTCTACCGACCTATCCATTAGAGTAGTCACCTCTGTGGAGTCATCGTTTTTCCGTCTATAATGAAATCGTGTTATCCGTTTGATTTTAGGTTCCGCAATCCGAGCGTTGGACCACCTCGCTAGATCCTTGCGCAAACATGCTACGTGTCTCGAAAAGAGTTGATCGAGGACCGTATCAGTGATTTGTGCATGGATCAGGGCCCACGCCATGACCCTGTCCGAGTTCCATTGGGCCCAGTCACACGTGCACGAGCCAAGCTCTTCAAGGGTTCCCTCCAAGGCCTTGTTCGAATGGTCCAAGACTAACATAGAGTCCATAGGGATATTGAAAGCCTAGAAGGAGACAAGCAAATCATCTACTCCATGATCCAAGCCCATGGAGAGTCAAGCGCGTCTCCAATTGTTTGGACAGAGTGTGGTCTTTAGGCCTTAATTTTGCTTAGGGTTGGATTAACTATACCCGGCCCATCTCGACACCAAGATGGCCGACTGCTCTTTTAGGGTTTCCTTAGGATTTTAGTAACCTCTAGCCTATAAAAGGGCTTGCATTGTAAGGGTTTTGGACACAAGTTGGATCAATAAAGTTAAGAGAGATTCGAGCCTTTTTACTTGCCTTGGCAAGGGTTGTGAGCAATCTTGCGTCTCGTCGTAGATGGTTCTACCGACTTGTCCATTACAGTACTCATATCTGTGGTGTCGTCGTTCTACCGCCTACAATCAAATCGTGTCTTTCGTTTGATTCTAGGTTTCGTAATTCAAGCGTTGGACAATCTCGCTAGATCTTTGGGCAAACACGCTACGTGTCACGAAACGAGTTGATCTAGGTCCGTATCAGTGATGTAAGCATGGATCAGGGCCCACTCAATGATCCGGTCCGACTTCCAAATCATCTGGCGTCTCGTCCATGATTGTTCTACCCATCTATCCAATAGAGTAGTCACCTCTGTGGAGTCATCGTTCTACCGTCTATAATGAAATCGTGTTTTCCGTTTGATTTTAGGTTCCGCAATCGAAGCGTTGGACCACCTCGCTAGATCCTTGCGCAAACATGCTACGTGTCTCGAAAAGAGTTGATCGAGGACCGTATCAGTGATTTGTGCATGGATCAGGGCCCACGCCATGACCCTGTCCGAGTTCCATTGGGCCCTGTCACACGTGCACGAGCCAAGCTCTTCAAGGGTTCCCTGGAAGGCCTTGTTCGAATGGTCCAAGACTAACGTGGAGTCCATATGGATATTGAAAGCCTAGAAGGAGACAAGCAAATCATCTACTCCATGATCCAAGCCCATGGAGAGTCAAGTGGGCCTCCAATTGATTGGATAGAGCGTGGTCTTTAGGCCTTAATTTTGCTTAGGGTTAGATTAACTACACCCGGCCCATCTCGACACCAAGATGGCCGACTGCACTTTTAGTGTTTCCTTAGGATTTTAGTAACCTCTAGCCTATAAAAGGGCTTGCATTGTAAGGGTTTTGGACACAAGTTGGATCAATAAAGTTTGATTAATTTCGATTCTTCTTGTTAAGAGAGATTCGAGCCTTTTTACCTGCCTTGGCAAGGGTTGTGAGCAATCTTGCGTCTCGTCGTAGATGGTTCTACCGACTTGTCCATTAGAGTACTCATATCTGTGGTGTCGTCGTTCTACCGCCTTCAATCAAATCGTGTCTTTCGTTTGATTCTAGGTTTCGTAATCCATACGTTGGACCACCTCACTAGATCCTTTGACAAACATACTACGTGTCACGAAACAAGTTGATCTAGGACCGTATCAGTGATGTAAGCATGGATCAGGGCCCACTCAATGATCCGGTCCGACTTCCATTGGGCCTAGTCACACGTGCAGGAGCCAAGCTCTTCAAGGAATCCCTCCAAGGCCTTGTTCGAATGGTCCAAGACCAACATTATCTACATTGGGATATTGAAGGCTTAGAAGGAGACAAGCAAATCATCTACACCATGATGCAATCCCATGGAGAGTGAAGCGGGCCTCCAATTGATTGGGCAGAGTGTGGTCTTTAGGCCTTAATGTTGCTTAGGGTTAGATTAACAGTGCAGTAGAAGCATGGGCCGGCCCATCTCGACACCAAGATGGCCGACTGCTCTTTTAGAGTTTCCTTAGGGTTTTAGTAACCTCTGGCATATAAAAGGGCTGGCTTTGTAAGGGTTTTGGACACAAGTTGGAACAATAAAGTTTGATTAATTTCGATTCTTAAAGTTAAGAGAGATCGAGCCATTTGACTTGCCTTGGCATGGGTTGTGAGCAATCTTGCATCTCGTCTTAGATTGTTCTACCGACCTATCTATTAGAGTAATCACCTCGGTGGAGTGGTCGTTCTACCGCCTATAATCAAATCGTGTCGTCTCGATTGATACTAGGTTCCGCAATCCAAGCGTTGGACCGCCTCGCTAGATCCTTTGGCAAACGGGCAACGTGTCTCGAAACGAGTTGTTCAAGATGTATCCATTAGAGTAATCCCCTCTGTGGAGTCGTCGTTCTACCACATATAATTTTATCGTGTCGTCGTTTGGTTCTAGGTTCCGCATTCCAAATCATCTGGTGTCTCGTCCACGATTGTTCTACCGACCTATCCATTAGAGTAGTCACCTCTGTGGAGTCATCGTTCTTCCGTCTATAATGAAATCGTGTTATCCGTTTGATTTTAGGTTCCGCAATCCGAGCGTTGGACCACCTCGCTAGATCCTTGCGCAAACATGCTACGTGTCTCGAAAAGAGTTGATCGAGGACCGTATCAGTGATTTGTGCATGGATCAGGGCCCACGCCATGACCCTGTCCGAGTTCCATTGGGCCCAATAACACGTGCACGAGCCAAGCTCTTCAAGGGTTCCCTCCAAGGCCTTGTTCGAATGGTCCAAGACTAACGTGGAGTCCATAGGGATATTGAAAGCCTAGAAGGAGACAAGCAAATCATCTACTCCATGATCCAAGCCCATGGAGAGTCAAGTGGGCCTCCAATTGATTGGATAGAGCGTGGTCTTTAGGCCTTAATTTTGCTTAGGGTTAGATTAACTACACCCGGCCCATCTCGACACCAAGATGGCCGACTGCTCTTTTTGTGTTTCCTTAGGATTTTAGTAACCTCTAGCCTATAAAAGGGCTTGCACTGTAAGGGCTTTGGACACAAGTTGGATCAATAAAGTTTGATTAATTTCGATTCTTCTTGTTAAGAGAGATTCGAGCCTTTTTACTTGCCTTGGCAAGGGTTGTGAGCAATCTTGCGTCTCGTCGTAGATGGTTCTACCGACTTGTCCATTACAGTACTCATATCTGTGGTGTCGTCGTTCTACCGCCTACAATCAAATCGTGTCTTTCGTTTGATTCTAGGTTTCGTAATCCAAGCGTTGGACCATCTCGCTAGATCTTTGGGCAAACATGCTACGTGTCACGAAACGAGTTGATCTAGGACCGTATCAGTGATGTAAGCATGGATCAGGGCCCACTCAATGATCCGGTCCGACTTCCATTGGGCCTAGTCACACGTGCAGGAGCCAAGCTCTTCAAGGAATCCCTCCAAGGCCTTGTTCGAATGGTCCAAGACCAACATTGAGTCCATTGGGATATTGAAGGCTTAGAAGGAGACAAGCAAATCATCTACACCATGATGCAATCCCATGGAGAGTCAAGCGGGCCTCCAATTGATTGGGCAGAGTGTGGTCTTTAGGCCTTAATGTTGCTTAGGGTTAGATTAACAGTGCAGTAGAAGCATGGGCCGGCCCATCTCGACACCAAGATGGCCGACTGCTCTTTTAGAGTTTCCTTAGGGTTTTAGTAACCTCTGGCATATAAAAGGGCTGGCTTTGTAGGGTTTTGGACACAAGTTGGAACAATAAAGTTTGATTAATTTCGATTCTTAAAGTTAAGAGAGATCGAGCCATTTGACTTGCCTTGGCATGGGTTGTGAGCAATCTTGCATCTCGTCTTAGATTGTTCTACCGACCTATCTATTAGAGTAATCACCTCGGTGGAGTGGTCGTTCTACCGCCTATAATCAAATCGTGTCGTCTCGATTGATACTAGGTTCCGCAAACCAAGCGTTGGACCGCCTCGCTAGATCCTTTGGCAAACGGGCAACGTGTCTCGAAACGAGTTGTTCAAGATGTATCCATTAGAGTAATCCCCTCTGTGGAGTCGTCGTTCTACCACATATAATTTTATCGTGTCGTCGTTTGGTTCTAGGTTCCGCATTCCAAATCATCTGGTGTCTCGTCCACGATTGTTCTACCGACCTATCCATTAGAGTAGTCACCTCTGTGGAGTCATCGTTTTTCCGTCTATAATGAAATCGTGTTATCCGTTTGATTTTAGGTTCCGCAATCCGAGCGTTGGACCACCTCGCTAGATCCTTGCGCAAACATGCTACGTGTCTCGAAAAGAGTTGATCGAGGACCGTATCAGTGATTTGTGCATGGATCAGGGCCCACGCCATGACCCTGTCCGAGTTCCATTGGGCCCAGTCACACGTGCACGAGCCAAGCTCTTCAAGGGTTCCCTCCAAGGCCTTGTTCGAATGGTCCAAGACTAACATAGAGTCCATAGGGATATTGAAAGCCTAGAAGGAGACAAGCAAATCATCTACTCCATGATCCAAGCCCATGGAGAGTCAAGCGCGTCTCCAATTGTTTGGACAGAGTGTGGTCTTTAGGCCTTAATTTTGCTTAGGGTTGGATTAACTATACCCGGCCCATCTCGACACCAAGATGGCCGACTGCTCTTTTAGGGTTTCCTTAGGATTTTAGTAACCTCTAGCCTATAAAAGGGCTTGCATTGTAAGGGTTTTGGACACAAGTTGGATCAATAAAGTTAAGAGAGATTCGAGCCTTTTTACTTGCCTTGGCAAGGGTTGTGAGCAATCTTGCGTCTCGTCGTAGATGGTTCTACCGACTTGTCCATTACAGTACTCATATCTGTGGTGTCGTCGTTCTACCGCCTACAATCAAATCGTGTCTTTCGTTTGATTCTAGGTTTCGTAATTCAAGCGTTGGACAATCTCGCTAGATCTTTGGGCAAACACGCTACGTGTCACGAAACGAGTTGATCTAGGTCCGTATCAGTGATGTAAGCATGGATCAGGGCCCACTCAATGATCCGGTCCGACTTCCAAATCATCTGGCGTCTCGTCCATGATTGTTCTACCCATCTATCCAATAGAGTAGTCACCTCTGTGGAGTCATCGTTCTACCGTCTATAATGAAATCGTGTTTTCCGTTTGATTTTAGGTTCCGCAATCGAAGCGTTGGACCACCTCGCTAGATCCTTGCGCAAACATGCTACGTGTCTCGAAAAGAGTTGATCGAGGACCGTATCAGTGATTTGTGCATGGATCAGGGCCCACGCCATGACCCTGTCCGAGTTCCATTGGGCCCTGTCACACGTGCACGAGCCAAGCTCTTCAAGGGTTCCCTGGAAGGCCTTGTTCGAATGGTCCAAGACTAACGTGGAGTCCATATGGATATTGAAAGCCTAGAAGGAGACAAGCAAATCATCTACTCCATGATCCAAGCCCATGGAGAGTCAAGTGGGCCTCCAATTGATTGGATAGAGCGTGGTCTTTAGGCCTTAATTTTGCTTAGGGTTAGATTAACTACACCCGGCCCATCTCGACACCAAGATGGCCGACTGCACTTTTAGTGTTTCCTTAGGATTTTAGTAACCTCTAGCCTATAAAAGGGCTTGCATTGTAAGGGTTTTGGACACAAGTTGGATCAATAAAGTTTGATTAATTTCGATTCTTCTTGTTAAGAGAGATTCGAGCCTTTTTACCTGCCTTGGCAAGGGTTGTGAGCAATCTTGCGTCTCGTCGTAGATGGTTCTACCGACTTGTCCATTAGAGTACTCATATCTGTGGTGTCGTCGTTCTACCGCCTTCAATCAAATCGTGTCTTTCGTTTGATTCTAGGTTTCGTAATCCATACGTTGGACCACCTCACTAGATCCTTTGACAAACATACTACGTGTCACGAAACAAGTTGATCTAGGACCGTATCAGTGATGTAAGCATGGATCAGGGCCCACTCAATGATCCGGTCCGACTTCCATTGGGCCTAGTCACACGTGCAGGAGCCAAGCTCTTCAAGGAATCCCTCCAAGGCCTTGTTCGAATGGTCCAAGACCAACATTATCTACATTGGGATATTGAAGGCTTAGAAGGAGACAAGCAAATCATCTACACCATGATGCAATCCCATGGAGAGTGAAGCGGGCCTCCAATTGATTGGGCAGAGTGTGGTCTTTAGGCCTTAATGTTGCTTAGGGTTAGATTAACAGTGCAGTAGAAGCATGGGCCGGCCCATCTCGACACCAAGATGGCCGACTGCTCTTTTAGAGTTTCCTTAGGGTTTTAGTAACCTCTGGCATATAAAAGGGCTGGCTTTGTAAGGGTTTTGGACACAAGTTGGAACAATAAAGTTTGATTAATTTCGATTCTTAAAGTTAAGAGAGATCGAGCCATTTGACTTGCCTTGGCATGGGTTGTGAGCAATCTTGCATCTCGTCTTAGATTGTTCTACCGACCTATCTATTAGAGTAATCACCTCGGTGGAGTGGTCGTTCTACCGCCTATAATCAAATCGTGTCGTCTCGATTGATACTAGGTTCCGCAATCCAAGCGTTGGACCGCCTCGCTAGATCCTTTGGCAAACGGGCAACGTGTCTCGAAACGAGTTGTTCAAGATGTATCCATTAGAGTAATCCCCTCTGTGGAGTCGTCGTTCTACCACATATAATTTTATCGTGTCGTCGTTTGGTTCTAGGTTCCGCATTCCAAATCATCTGGTGTCTCGTCCACGATTGTTCTACCGACCTATCCATTAGAGTAGTCACCTCTGTGGAGTCATCGTTCTTCCGTCTATAATGAAATCGTGTTATCCGTTTGATTTTAGGTTCCGCAATCCGAGCGTTGGACCACCTCGCTAGATCCTTGCGCAAACATGCTACGTGTCTCGAAAAGAGTTGATCGAGGACCGTATCAGTGATTTGTGCATGGATCAGGGCCCACGCCATGACCCTGTCCGAGTTCCATTGGGCCCAATAACACGTGCACGAGCCAAGCTCTTCAAGGGTTCCCTCCAAGGCCTTGTTCGAATGGTCCAAGACTAACGTGGAGTCCATAGGGATATTGAAAGCCTAGAAGGAGACAAGCAAATCATCTACTCCATGATCCAAGCCCATGGAGAGTCAAGTGGGCCTCCAATTGATTGGATAGAGCGTGGTCTTTAGGCCTTAATTTTGCTTAGGGTTAGATTAACTACACCCGGCCCATCTCGACACCAAGATGGCCGACTGCTCTTTTTGTGTTTCCTTAGGATTTTAGTAACCTCTAGCCTATAAAAGGGCTTGCACTGTAAGGGCTTTGGACACAAGTTGGATCAATAAAGTTTGATTAATTTCGATTCTTCTTGTTAAGAGAGATTCGAGCCTTTTTACTTGCCTTGGCAAGGGTTGTGAGCAATCTTGCGTCTCGTCGTAGATGGTTCTACCGACTTGTCCATTACAGTACTCATATCTGTGGTGTCGTCGTTCTACCGCCTACAATCAAATCGTGTCTTTCGTTTGATTCTAGGTTTCGTAATCCAAGCGTTGGACCATCTCGCTAGATCTTTGGGCAAACATGCTACGTGTCACGAAACGAGTTGATCTAGGACCGTATCAGTGATGTAAGCATGGATCAGGGCCCACTCAATGATCCGGTCCGACTTCCATTGGGCCTAGTCACACGTGCAGGAGCCAAGCTCTTCAAGGAATCCCTCCAAGGCCTTGTTCGAATGGTCCAAGACCAACATTGAGTCCATTGGGATATTGAAGGCTTAGAAGGAGACAAGCAAATCATCTACACCATGATGCAATCCCATGGAGAGTCAAGCGGGCCTCCAATTGATTGGGCAGAGTGTGGTCTTTAGGCCTTAATGTTGCTTAGGGTTAGATTAACAGTGCAGTAGAAGCATGGGCCGGCCCATCTCGACACCAAGATGGCCGACTGCTCTTTTAGAGTTTCCTTAGGGTTTTAGTAACCTCTGGCATATAAAAGGGCTGGCTTTGTAGGGTTTTGGACACAAGTTGGAACAATAAAGTTTGATTAATTTCGATTCTTAAAGTTAAGAGAGATCGAGCCATTTGACTTGCCTTGGCATGGGTTGTGAGCAATCTTGCATCTCGTCTTAGATTGTTCTACCGACCTATCTATTAGAGTAATCACCTCGGTGGAGTGGTCGTTCTACCGCCTATAATCAAATCGTGTCGTCTCGATTGATACTAGGTTCCGCAAACCAAGCGTTGGACCGCCTCGCTAGATCCTTTGGCAAACGGGCAACGTGTCTCGAAACGAGTTGTTCAAGATGTATCCATTAGAGTAATCCCCTCTGTGGAGTCGTCGTTCTACCACATATAATTTTATCGTGTCGTCGTTTGGTTCTAGGTTCCGCATTCCAAATCATCTGGTGTCTCGTCCACGATTGTTCTACCGACCTATCCATTAGAGTAGTCACCTCTGTGGAGTCATCGTTTTTCCGTCTATAATGAAATCGTGTTATCCGTTTGATTTTAGGTTCCGCAATCCGAGCGTTGGACCACCTCGCTAGATCCTTGCGCAAACATGCTACGTGTCTCGAAAAGAGTTGATCGAGGACCGTATCAGTGATTTGTGCATGGATCAGGGCCCACGCCATGACCCTGTCCGAGTTCCATTGGGCCCAGTCACACGTGCACGAGCCAAGCTCTTCAAGGGTTCCCTCCAAGGCCTTGTTCGAATGGTCCAAGACTAACATAGAGTCCATAGGGATATTGAAAGCCTAGAAGGAGACAAGCAAATCATCTACTCCATGATCCAAGCCCATGGAGAGTCAAGCGCGTCTCCAATTGTTTGGACAGAGTGTGGTCTTTAGGCCTTAATTTTGCTTAGGGTTGGATTAACTATACCCGGCCCATCTCGACACCAAGATGGCCGACTGCTCTTTTAGGGTTTCCTTAGGATTTTAGTAACCTCTAGCCTATAAAAGGGCTTGCATTGTAAGGGTTTTGGACACAAGTTGGATCAATAAAGTTAAGAGAGATTCGAGCCTTTTTACTTGCCTTGGCAAGGGTTGTGAGCAATCTTGCGTCTCGTCGTAGATGGTTCTACCGACTTGTCCATTACAGTACTCATATCTGTGGTGTCGTCGTTCTACCGCCTACAATCAAATCGTGTCTTTCGTTTGATTCTAGGTTTCGTAATTCAAGCGTTGGACAATCTCGCTAGATCTTTGGGCAAACACGCTACGTGTCACGAAACGAGTTGATCTAGGTCCGTATCAGTGATGTAAGCATGGATCAGGGCCCACTCAATGATCCGGTCCGACTTCCAAATCATCTGGCGTCTCGTCCATGATTGTTCTACCCACCTATCCAATAGAGTAGTCACCTCTGTGGAGTCATCGTTCTACCGTCTATAATGAAATCGTGTTTTCCGTTTGATTTTAGGTTCCGCAATCGAAGCGTTGGACCACCTCGCTAGATCCTTGCGCAAACATGCTACGTGTCTCGAAAAGAGTTGATCGAGGACCGTATCAGTGATTTGTGCATGGATCAGGGCCCACGCCATGACCCTGTCCGAGTTCCATTGGGCCCTGTCACACGTGCACGAGCCAAGCTCTTCAAGGGTTCCCTGGAAGGCCTTGTTCGAATGGTCCAAGACTAACGTGGAGTCCATATGGATATTGAAAGCCTAGAAGGAGACAAGCAAATCATCTACTCCATGATCCAAGCCCATGGAGAGTCAAGTGGGCCTCCAATTGATTGGATAGAGCGTGGTCTTTAGGCCTTAATTTTGCTTAGGGTTAGATTAACTACACCCGGCCCATCTCGACACCAAGATGGCCGACTGCACTTTTAGTGTTTCCTTAGGATTTTAGTAACCTCTAGCCTATAAAAGGGCTTGCATTGTAAGGGTTTTGGACACAAGTTGGATCAATAAAGTTTGATTAATTTCGATTCTTCTTGTTAAGAGAGATTCGAGCCTTTTTACCTGCCTTGGCAAGGGTTGTGAGCAATCTTGCGTCTCGTCGTAGATGGTTCTACCGACTTGTCCATTAGAGTACTCATATCTGTGGTGTCGTCGTTCTACCGCCTTCAATCAAATCGTGTCTTTCGTTTGATTCTAGGTTTCGTAATCCATACGTTGGACCACCTCACTAGATCCTTTGACAAACATACTACGTGTCACGAAACAAGTTGATCTAGGACCGTATCAGTGATGTAAGCATGGATCAGGGCCCACTCAATGATCCGGTCCGACTTCCATTGGGCCTAGTCACACGTGCAGGAGCCAAGCTCTTCAAGGAATCCCTCCAAGGCCTTGTTCGAATGGTCCAAGACCAACATTATCTACATTGGGATATTGAAGGCTTAGAAGGAGACAAGCAAATCATCTACACCATGATGCAATCCCATGGAGAGTGAAGCGGGCCTCCAATTGATTGGGCAGAGTGTGGTCTTTAGGCCTTAATGTTGCTTAGGGTTAGATTAACAGTGCAGTAGAAGCATGGGCCGGCCCATCTCGACACCAAGATGGCCGACTGCTCTTTTAGAGTTTCCTTAGGGTTTTAGTAACCTCTGGCATATAAAAGGGCTGGCTTTGTAAGGGTTTTGGACACAAGTTGGAACAATAAAGTTTGATTAATTTCGATTCTTAAAGTTAAGAGAGATCGAGCCATTTGACTTGCCTTGGCATGGGTTGTGAGCAATCTTGCATCTCGTCTTAGATTGTTCTACCGACCTATCTATTAGAGTAATCACCTCGGTGGAGTGGTCGTTCTACCGCCTATAATCAAATCGTGTCGTCTCGATTGATACTAGGTTCCGCAATCCAAGCGTTGGACCGCCTCGCTAGATCCTTTGGCAAACGGGCAACGTGTCTCGAAACGAGTTGTTCAAGATGTATCCATTAGAGTAATCCCCTCTGTGGAGTCGTCGTTCTACCACATATAATTTTATCGTGTCGTCGTTTGGTTCTAGGTTCCGCATTCCAAATCATCTGGTGTCTCGTCCACGATTGTTCTACCGACCTATCCATTAGAGTAGTCACCTCTGTGGAGTCATCGTTCTTCCGTCTATAATGAAATCGTGTTATCCGTTTGATTTTAGGTTCCGCAATCCGAGCGTTGGACCACCTCGCTAGATCCTTGCGCAAACATGCTACGTGTCTCGAAAAGAGTTGATCGAGGACCGTATCAGTGATTTGTGCATGGATCAGGGCCCACGCCATGACCCTGTCCGAGTTCCATTGGGCCCAATAACACGTGCACGAGCCAAGCTCTTCAAGGGTTCCCTGGAAGGCCTTGTTCGAATGGTCCAAGACTAACGTGGAGTCCATAGGGATATTGAAAGCCTAGAAGGAGACAAGCAAATCATCTACTCCATGATCCAAGCCCATGGAGAGTCAAGTGGGCCTCCAATTGATTGGATAGAGCGTGGTCTTTAGGCCTTAATTTTGCTTAGGGTTAGATTAACTACACCCGGCCCATCTCGACACCAAGATGGCCGACTGCTCTTTTTGTGTTTCCTTAGGATTTTAGTAACCTCTAGCCTATAAAAGGGCTTGCACTGTAAGGGCTTTGGACACAAGTTGGATCAATAAAGTTTGATTAATTTCGATTCTTCTTGTTAAGAGAGATTCGAGCCTTTTTACTTGCCTTGGCAAGGGTTGTGAGCAATCTTGCGTCTCGTCGTAGATGGTTCTACCGACTTGTCCATTACAGTACTCATATCTGTGGTGTCGTCGTTCTACCGCCTACAATCAAATCGTGTCTTTCGTTTGATTCTAGGTTTCGTAATCCAAGCGTTGGACCATCTCGCTAGATCTTTGGGCAAACATGCTACGTGTCACGAAACGAGTTGATCTAGGACCGTATCAGTGATGTAAGCATGGATCAGGGCCCACTCAATGATCCGGTCCGACTTCCATTGGGCCTAGTCACACGTGCAGGAGCCAAGCTCTTCAAGGAATCCCTCCAAGGCCTTGTTCGAATGGTCCAAGACCAACATTGAGTCCATTGGGATATTGAAGGCTTAGAAGGAGACAAGCAAATCATCTACACCATGATGCAATCCCATGGAGAGTCAAGCGGGCCTCCAATTGATTGGGCAGAGTGTGGTCTTTAGGCCTTAATGTTGCTTAGGGTTAGATTAACAGTGTAGTAGAAGCATGGCCCGGCCCATCTCGACACCAAGATGGCCGACTGCTCTTTTAGAGTTTCCTTAGGGTTTTAGTAACCTCTGGCATATAAAAGGGCTGGCTTTGTAAGGGTTTTGGACACAAGTTGGAACAATAAAGTTTGATTAATTTCGATTCTTAAAGTTAAGAGAGATCGAGCCATTTTACTTGCCTTGGCATGGGTTGTGAGCAATCTTGCGTCTCGTCTTAGATTGTTCTACCGACCTATCTATTAGAGTAATCACCTCGGTGGAGTGGTCGTTCTACCGCCTATAATCAAATCGTGTCGTCCCGATTGATTCTAGATTCCGCAATCCAAGCGTTGGACCGCCTCGCTAGATCCTTTGGCAAACGGGCAACGTGTCTCGAAACGAGTTGTTCAAGATGTATCCATTAGAGTAATCCCCTCTGTGGAGTCGTCGTTCTACCACATATAATTTTATCGTGTCGTCGTTTGGTTCTAGGTTCCGCATTCCAAATCATCTGGTGTCTCGTCCACGATTGTTCTACCGACCTATCCATTAGAGTAGTCACCTCTGTGGAGTCATCGTTCTTCCGTCTATAATGAAATCGTGTTATCCGTTTGATTTTAGGTTCCGCAATCCGAGCGTTGGACCACCTCGCTAGATCCTTGCGCAAACATGCTACGTGTCTCGAAAAGAGTTGATCGAGGACCGTATCAGTGATTTGTGCATGGATCAGGGCCCACGCCATGACCCTGTCCGAGTTCCATTGGGCCCTGTCACACGTGCACGAGCCAAGCTCTTCAAGGGTTCCCTGGAAGGCCTTGTTCGAATGGTCCAAGACTAACGTGGAGTCCATATGGATATTGAAAGCCTAGAAGGAGACAAGCAAATCATCTACTCCATGATCCAAGCCCATGGAGAGTCAAGTGGGCCTCCAATTGATTGGATAGAGCGTGGTCTTTAGGCCTTAATTTTGCTTAGGGTTAGATTAACTACACCCGGCCCATCTCGACACCAAGATGGCCGACTGCTCTTTTTGTGTTTCCTTAGGATTTTAGTAACCTCTAGCCTATAAAAGGGCTTGCACTGTAAGGGCTTTGGACACAAGTTGGATCAATAAAGTTTGATTAATTTCGATTCTTCTTGTTAAGAGAGATTCGAGCCTTTTTACTTGCCTTGGCAAGGGTTGTGAGCAATCTTGCGTCTCGTCGTAGATGGTTCTACCGACTTGTCCATTACAGTACTCATATCTGTGGTGTCGTCGTTCTACCGCCTACAATCAAATCGTGTCTTTCGTTTGATTCTAGGTTTCGTAATCCAAGCGTTGGACCATCTCACTAGATCTTTGGCAAACATGCTACGTGTCACGAAACGAGTTGATCTAGGACCGTATCAGTGATGTAAGCATGGATCAGGGCCCACTCAATGATCCGGTCCGACTTCCATTGGGCCTAGTCACACGTGCAGGAGCCAAGCTCTTCAAGGAATCCCTCCAAGGCCTTGTTCGAATGGTCCAAGACCAACATTGAGTCCATTGGGATATTGAAGGCTTAGAAGGAGACAAGCAAATCATCTACACCATGATGCAATCCCATGGAGAGTCAAGCGGGCCTCCAATTGATTGGGCAGAGTGTGGTCTTTAGGCCTTAATGTTGCTTAGGGTTAGATTAACAGTGCAGTAGAAGCATGGGCCGGCCCATCTCGACACCAAGATGGCCGACTGCTCTTTTAGAGTTTCCTTAGGGTTTTAGTAACCTCTGGCATATAAAAGGGCTGGCTTTGTAAGGGTTTTGGACACAAGTTGGAACAATAAAGTTTGATTAATTTCGATTCTTAAAGTTAAGAGAGATCGAGCCATTTTACTTGCCTTGGCATGGGTTGTGAGCAATCTTGCGTCTCGTCTTAGATTGTTCTACCGACCTATCTATTAGAGTAATCACCTCGGTGGAGTGGTCGTTCTACCGCCTATAATCAAATCGTGTCGTCCCGATTGATTCTAGGTTCCGCAATCCAAGCGTTGGACCGCCTCGCTAGATCCTTTGGCAAACGGGCAACGTGTCTCGAAACGAGTTGTTCAAGATGTATCCATTAGAGTAATCCCCTCTGTGGAGTCGTCGTTCTACCACATATAATTTTATCGTGTCGTCGTTTGGTTCTAGGTTCCGCATTCCAAATCATCTGGTGTCTCGTCCACGATTGTTCTACCGACCTATCCATTAGAGTAGTCACCTCTGTGGAGTCATCGTTCTTCCGTCTATAATGAAATCGTGTTATCCGTTTGATTTTAGGTTCCGCAATCCGAGCGTTGGACCACCTCGCTAGATCCTTGCGCAAACATGCTACGTGTCTCGAAAAGAGTTGATCGAGGACCGTATCAGTGATTTGTGCATGGATCAGGGCCCACGCCATGACCCTGTCCGAGTTCCATTGGGCCCAATCACACGTGCACGAGCCAAGCTCTTCAAGGGTTCCCTGGAAGGCCTTGTTCGAATGGTCCAAGACTAACGTGGAGTCCATAGGGATATTGAAAGCCTAGAAGGAGACAAGCAAATCATCTACTCCATGATCCAAGCCCATGGAGAGTCAAGTGGGCCTCCAATTGATTGGATAGAGCGTGGTCTTTAGGCCTTAATTTTGCTTAGGGTTAGATTAACTACACCCGGCCCATCTCGACACCAAGATGGCCGACTGCTCTTTTTGTGTTTCCTTAGGATTTTAGTAACCTCTAGCCTATAAAAGGGCTTGCACTGTAAGGGCTTTGGACACAAGTTGGATCAATAAAGTTTGATTAATTTCGATTCTTCTTGTTAAGAGAGATTCGAGCCTTTTTACTTGCCTTGGCAAGGGTTGTGAGCAATCTTGCGTCTCGTCGTAGATGGTTCTACCGACTTGTCCATTACAGTACTCATATCTGTGGTGTCGTCGTTCTACCGCCTACAATCAAATCGTGTCTTTCGTTTGATTCTAGGTTTCGTAATCCAAGCGTTGGACCATCTCGCTAGATCTTTGGGCAAACATGCTACGTGTCACGAAACGAGTTGATCTAGGACCGTATCAGTGATGTAAGCATGGATCAGGGCCCACTCAATGATCCGGTCCGACTTCCATTGGGCCTAGTCACACGTGCAGGAGCCAAGCTCTTCAAGGAATCCCTCCAAGGCCTTGTTCGAATGGTCCAAGACCAACATTGAGTCCATTGGGATATTGAAGGCTTAGAAGGAGACAAGCAAATCATCTACACCATGATGCAATCCCATGGAGAGTCAAGCGGGCCTCCAATTGATTGGGCAGAGTGTGGTCTTTAGGCCTTAATGTTGCTTAGGGTTAGATTAACAGTGCAGTAGAAGCATGGGCCGGCCCATCTCGACACCAAGATGGCCGACTGCTCTTTTAGAGTTTCCTTAGGGTTTTAGTAACCTCTGGCATATAAAAGGGCTGGCTTTGTAAGGGTTTTGGACACAAGTTGGAACAATAAAGTTTGATTAATTTCGATTCTTAAAGTTAAGAGAGATCGAGCCATTTTACTTGCCTTGGCATGGGTTGTGAGCAATCTTGCGTCTCGTCTTAGATTGTTCTACCGACCTATCTATTAGAGTAATCACCTCGGTGGAGTGGTCGTTCTACCGCCTATAATCAAATCGTGTCGTCCCGATTGATTCTAGGTTCCGCAATCCAAGCGTTGGACCGCCTCGCTAGATCCTTTGGCAAACGGGCAACGTGTCTCGAAACGAGTTGTTCAAGATGTATCCATTAGAGTAATCCCCTCTGTGGAGTCGTCGTTCTACCACATATAATTTTATCGTGTCGTCGTTTGGTTCTAGGTTCCGCATTCCAAATCATCTGGTGTCTCGTCCACGATTGTTCTACCGACCTATCCATTAGAGTAGTCACCTCTGTGGAGTCATCGTTTTTCCGTCTATAATGAAATCGTGTTATCCGTTTGATTTTAGGTTCCGCAATCCGAGCGTTGGACCACCTCGCTAGATCCTTGCGCAAACATGCTACGTGTCTCGAAAAGAGTTGATCGAGGACCGTATCAGTGATTTGTGCATGGATCAGGGCCCACGCCATGACCCTGTCCGAGTTCCATTGGGCCCAATCACACGTGCACGAGCCAAGCTCTTCAAGGGTTCCCTGGAAGGCCTTGTTCGAATGGTCCAAGACTAACGTGGAGTCCATAGGGATATTGAAAGCCTAGAAGGAGACAAGCAAATCATCTACTCCATGATCCAAGCCCATGGAGAGTCAAGTGGGCCTCCAATTGATTGGATAGAGCGTGGTCTTTAGGCCTTAATTTTGCTTAGGGTTAGATTAACTACACCCGGCCCATCTCGACACCAAGATGGCCGACTGCTCTTTTTGTGTTTCCTTAGGATTTTAGTAACCTCTAGCCTATAAAAGGGCTTGCACTGTAAGGGCTTTGGACACAAGTTGGATCAATAAAGTTTGATTAATTTCGATTCTTCTTGTTAAGAGAGATTCGAGCCTTTTTACTTGCCTTGGCAAGGGTTGTGAGCAATCTTGCGTCTCGTCGTAGATGGTTCTACCGACTTGTCCATTAGAGTACTCATATCTGTGGTGTCGTCGTTCTACCGCCTACAATCAAATCGTGTCTTTCGTTTGATTCTAGGTTTCGTAATCCAAGCGTTGGACCATCTCGCTAGATCTTTGGGCAAACATGCTACGTGTCACGAAACGAGTTGATCTAGGACCGTATCAGTGATGTAAGCATGGATCAGGGCCCACTCAATGATCCGGTCCGACTTCCATTGGGCCTAGTCACACGTGCAGGAGCCAAGCTCTTCAAGGAATCCCTCCAAGGCCTTGTTCGAATGGTCCAAGACCAACATTGAGTCCATTGGGATATTGAAGGCTTAGAAGGAGACAAGCAAATCATCTACACCATGATGCAATCCCATGGAGAGTCAAGCGGGCCTCCAATTGATTGGGCAGAGTGTGGTCTTTAGGCCTTAATGTTGCTTAGGGTTAGATTAACAGTGTAGTAGAAGCATGGCCCGGCCCATCTCGACACCAAGATGGCCGACTGCTCTTTTAGAGTTTCCTTAGGGTTTTAGTAACCTCTGGCATATAAAAGGGCTGGCTTTGTAAGGGTTTTGGACACAAGTTGGAACAATAAAGTTTGATTAATTTCGATTCTTAAAGTTAAGAGAGATCGAGCCATTTTACTTGCCTTGGCATGGGTTGTGAGCAATCTTGCGTCTCGTCTTAGATTGTTCTACCGACCTATCTATTAGAGTAATCACCTCGGTGGAGTCGTGGTTCTACCGCCTATAATCAAATCGTGTCGTCCCGTTTGATTCTAGATTCCGCAATCCAAGCGTTGGACCGCCTCGCTAGATCCTTTGGCAAACGGGCAACGTGTCTCGAAACGAGTTGTTCAAGATGTATCCATTAGAGTAATCCCCTCTGTGGAGTCGTCGTTCTACCACATATAATTTTATCGTGTCGTCGTTTGGTTCTAGGTTCCGCATTCCAAATCATCTGGTGTCTCGTCCACGATTGTTCTACCGACCTATCCATTAGAGTAGTCACCTCTGTGGAGTCATCGTTCTTCCGTCTATAATGAAATCGTGTTATCCGTTTGATTTTAGGTTCCGCAATCCGAGCGTTGGACCACCTCGCTAGATCCTTGCGCAAACATGCTACGTGTCTCGAAAAGAGTTGATCGAGGACCGTATCAGTGATTTGTGCATGGATCAGGGCCCACGCCATGACCCTGTCCGAGTTCCATTGGGCCCTGTCACACGTGCACGAGCCAAGCTCTTCAAGGGTTCCCTGGAAGGCCTTGTTCGAATGGTCCAAGACTAACGTGGAGTCCATATGGATATTGAAAGCCTAGAAGGAGACAAGCAAATCATCTACTCCATGATCCAAGCCCATGGAGAGTCAAGTGGGCCTCCAATTGATTGGATAGAGCGTGGTCTTTAGGCCTTAATTTTGCTTAGGGTTAGATTAACTACACCCGGCCCATCTCGACACCAAGATGGCCGACTGCTCTTTTTGTGTTTCCTTAGGATTTTAGTAACCTCTAGCCTATAAAAGGGCTTGCACTGTAAGGGCTTTGGACACAAGTTGGATCAATAAAGTTTGATTAATTTCGATTCTTCTTGTTAAGAGAGATTCGAGCCTTTTTACTTGCCTTGGCAAGGGTTGTGAGCAATCTTGCGTCTCGTCGTAGATGGTTCTACCGACTTGTCCATTACAGTACTCATATCTGTGGTGTCGTCGTTCTACCGCCTACAATCAAATCGTGTCTTTCGTTTGATTCTAGGTTTCGTAATCCAAGCGTTGGACCATCTCGCTAGATCTTTGGGCAAACATGCTACGTGTCACGAAACGAGTTGATCTAGGACCGTATCAGTGATGTAAGCATGGATCAGGGCCCACTCAATGATCCGGTCCGACTTCCATTGGGCCTAGTCACACGTGCAGGAGCCAAGCTCTTCAAGGAATCCCTCCAAGGCCTTGTTCGAATGGTCCAAGACCAACATTGAGTCCATTGGGATATTGAAGGCTTAGAAGGAGACAAGCAAATCATCTACACCATGATGCAATCCCATGGAGAGTCAAGCGGGCCTCCAATTGATTGGGCAGAGTGTGGTCTTTAGGCCTTAATGTTGCTTAGGGTTAGATTAACAGTGCAGTAGAAGCATGGGCCGGCCCATCTCGACACCAAGATGGCCGACTGCTCTTTTAGAGTTTCCTTAGGGTTTTAGTAACCTCTGGCATATAAAAGGGCTGGCTTTGTAAGGGTTTTGGACACAAGTTGGAACAATAAAGTTTGATTAATTTCGATTCTTAAAGTTAAGAGAGATCGAGCCATTTTACTTGCCTTGGCATGGGTTGTGAGCAATCTTGCGTCTCGTCTTAGATTGTTCTACCGACCTATCTATTAGAGTAATCACCTCGGTGGAGTGGTCGTTCTACCGCCTATAATCAAATCGTGTCGTCCCGATTGATTCTAGGTTCCGCAATCCAAGCGTTGGACCGCCTCGCTAGATCCTTTGGCAAACGGGCAACGTGTCTCGAAACGAGTTGTTCAAGATGTATCCATTAGAGTAATCCCCTCTGTGGAGTCGTCGTTCTACCACATATAATTTTATCGTGTCGTCGTTTGGTTCTAGGTTCCGCATTCCAAATCATCTGGTGTCTCGTCCACGATTGTTCTACCGACCTATCCATTAGAGTAGTCACCTCTGTGGAGTCATCGTTCTTCCGTCTATAATGAAATCGTGTTATCCGTTTGATTTTAGGTTCCGCAATCCGAGCGTTGGACCACCTCGCTAGATCCTTGCGCAAACATGCTACGTGTCTCGAAAAGAGTTGATCGAGGACCGTATCAGTGATTTGTGCATGGATCAGGGCCCACGCCATGACCCTGTCCGAGTTCCATTGGGCCCTGTCACACGTGCACGAGCCAAGCTCTTCAAGGGTTCCCTGGAAGGCCTTGTTCGAATGGTCCAAGACTAACGTGGAGTCCATATGGATATTGAAAGCCTAGAAGGAGACAAGCAAATCATCTACTCCATGATCCAAGCCCATGGAGAGTCAAGTGGGCCTCCAATTGATTGGATAGAGCGTGGTCTTTAGGCCTTAATTTTGCTTAGGGTTAGATTAACTACACCCGGCCCATCTCGACACCAAGATGGCCGACTGCTCTTTTTGTGTTTCCTTAGGATTTTAGTAACCTCTAGCCTATAAAAGGGCTTGCACTGTAAGGGCTTTGGACACAAGTTGGATCAATAAAGTTTGATTAATTTCGATTCTTCTTGTTAAGAGAGATTCGAGCCTTTTTACTTGCCTTGGCAAGGGTTGTGAGCAATCTTGCGTCTCGTCGTAGATGGTTCTACCGACTTGTCCATTACAGTACTCATATCTGTGGTGTCGTCGTTCTACCGCCTACAATCAAATCGTGTCTTTCGTTTGATTCTAGGTTTCGTAATCCAAGCGTTGGACCATCTCGCTAGATCTTTGGGCAAACATGCTACGTGTCACGAAACGAGTTGATCTAGGACCGTATCAGTGATGTAAGCATGGATCAGGGCCCACTCAATGATCCGGTCCGACTTCCATTGGGCCTAGTCACACGTGCAGGAGCCAAGCTCTTCAAGGAATCCCTCCAAGGCCTTGTTCGAATGGTCCAAGACCAACATTGAGTCCATTGGGATATTGAAGGCTTAGAAGGAGACAAGCAAATCATCTACACCATGATGCAATCCCATGGAGAGTCAAGCGGGCCTCCAATTGATTGGGCAGAGTGTGGTCTTTAGGCCTTAATGTTGCTTAGGGTTAGATTAACAGTGCAGTAGAAGCATGGGCCGGCCCATCTCGACACCAAGATGGCCGACTGCTCTTTTAGAGTTTCCTTAGGGTTTTAGTAACCTCTGGCATATAAAAGGGCTGGCTTTGTAAGGGTTTTGGACACAAGTTGGAACAATAAAGTTTGATTAATTTCGATTCTTAAAGTTAAGAGAGATCGAGCCATTTTACTTGCCTTGGCATGGGTTGTGAGCAATCTTGCGTCTCGTCTTAGATTGTTCTACCGACCTATCTATTAGAGTAATCACCTCGGTGGAGTGGTCGTTCTACCGCCTATAATCAAATCGTGTCGTCCCGATTGATTCTAGGTTCCGCAATCCAAGCGTTGGACCGCCTCGCTAGATCCTTTGGCAAACGGGCAACGTGTCTCGAAACGAGTTGTTCAAGATGTATCCATTAGAGTAATCCCCTCTGTGGAGTCGTCGTTCTACCACATATAATTTTATCGTGTCGTCGTTTGGTTCTAGGTTCCGCATTCCAAATCATCTGGTGTCTCGTCCACGATTGTTCTACCGACCTATCCATTAGAGTAGTCACCTCTGTGGAGTCATCGTTTTTCCGTCTATAATGAAATCGTGTTATCCGTTTGATTTTAGGTTCCGCAATCCGAGCGTTGGACCACCTCGCTAGATCCTTGCGCAAACATGCTACGTGTCTCGAAAAGAGTTGATCGAGGACCGTATCAGTGATTTGTGCATGGATCAGGGCCCACGCCATGACCCTGTCCGAGTTCCATTGGGCCCAATCACACGTGCACGAGCCAAGCTCTTCAAGGGTTCCCTGGAAGGCCTTGTTCGAATGGTCCAAGACTAACGTGGAGTCCATAGGGATATTGAAAGCCTAGAAGGAGACAAGCAAATCATCTACTCCATGATCCAAGCCCATGGAGAGTCAAGTGGGCCTCCAATTGATTGGATAGAGCGTGGTCTTTAGGCCTTAATTTTGCTTAGGGTTAGATTAACTACACCCGGCCCATCTCGACACCAAGATGGCCGACTGCTCTTTTTGTGTTTCCTTAGGATTTTAGTAACCTCTAGCCTATAAAAGGGCTTGCACTGTAAGGGCTTTGGACACAAGTTGGATCAATAAAGTTTGATTAATTTCGATTCTTCTTGTTAAGAGAGATTCGAGCCTTTTTACTTGCCTTGGCAAGGGTTGTGAGCAATCTTGCGTCTCGTCGTAGATGGTTCTACCGACTTGTCCATTAGAGTACTCATATCTGTGGTGTCGTCGTTCTACCGCCTACAATCAAATCGTGTCTTTCGTTTGATTCTAGGTTTCGTAATCCAAGCGTTGGACCATCTCGCTAGATCTTTGGGCAAACATGCTACGTGTCACGAAACGAGTTGATCTAGGACCGTATCAGTGATGTAAGCATGGATCAGGGCCCACTCAATGATCCGGTCCGACTTCCATTGGGCCTAGTCACACGTGCAGGAGCCAAGCTCTTCAAGGAATCCCTCCAAGGCCTTGTTCGAATGGTCCAAGACCAACATTGAGTCCATTGGGATATTGAAGGCTTAGAAGGAGACAAGCAAATCATCTACACCATGATGCAATCCCATGGAGAGTCAAGCGGGCCTCCAATTGATTGGGCAGAGTGTGGTCTTTAGGCCTTAATGTTGCTTAGGGTTAGATTAACAGTGTAGTAGAAGCATGGCCCGGCCCATCTCGACACCAAGATGGCCGACTGCTCTTTTAGAGTTTCCTTAGGGTTTTAGTAACCTCTGGCATATAAAAGGGCTGGCTTTGTAAGGGTTTTGGACACAAGTTGGAACAATAAAGTTTGATTAATTTCGATTCTTAAAGTTAAGAGAGATCGAGCCATTTTACTTGCCTTGGCATGGGTTGTGAGCAATCTTGCGTCTCGTCTTAGATTGTTCTACCGACCTATCTATTAGAGTAATCACCTCGGTGGAGTCGTGGTTCTACCGCCTATAATCAAATCGTGTCGTCCCGTTTGATTCTAGATTCCGCAATCCAAGCGTTGGACCGCCTCGCTAGATCCTTTGGCAAACGGGCAACGTGTCTCGAAACGAGTTGTTCAAGATGTATCCATTAGAGTAATCCCCTCTGTGGAGTCGTCGTTCTACCACATATAATTTTATCGTGTCGTCGTTTGGTTCTAGGTTCCGCATTCCAAATCATCTGGTGTCTCGTCCACGATTGTTCTACCGACCTATCCATTAGAGTAGTCACCTCTGTGGAGTCATCGTTCTTCCGTCTATAATGAAATCGTGTTATCCGTTTGATTTTAGGTTCCGCAATCCGAGCGTTGGACCACCTCGCTAGATCCTTGCGCAAACATGCTACGTGTCTCGAAAAGAGTTGATCGAGGACCGTATCAGTGATTTGTGCATGGATCAGGGCCCACGCCATGACCCTGTCCGAGTTCCATTGGGCCCTGTCACACGTGCACGAGCCAAGCTCTTCAAGGGTTCCCTGGAAGGCCTTGTTCGAATGGTCCAAGACTAACGTGGAGTCCATATGGATATTGAAAGCCTAGAAGGAGACAAGCAAATCATCTACTCCATGATCCAAGCCCATGGAGAGTCAAGTGGGCCTCCAATTGATTGGATAGAGCGTGGTCTTTAGGCCTTAATTTTGCTTAGGGTTAGATTAACTACACCCGGCCCATCTCGACACCAAGATGGCCGACTGCTCTTTTTGTGTTTCCTTAGGATTTTAGTAACCTCTAGCCTATAAAAGGGCTTGCACTGTAAGGGCTTTGGACACAAGTTGGATCAATAAAGTTTGATTAATTTCGATTCTTCTTGTTAAGAGAGATTCGAGCCTTTTTACTTGCCTTGGCAAGGGTTGTGAGCAATCTTGCGTCTCGTCGTAGATGGTTCTACCGACTTGTCCATTACAGTACTCATATCTGTGGTGTCGTCGTTCTACCGCCTACAATCAAATCGTGTCTTTCGTTTGATTCTAGGTTTCGTAATCCAAGCGTTGGACCATCTCGCTAGATCTTTGGGCAAACATGCTACGTGTCACGAAACGAGTTGATCTAGGACCGTATCAGTGATGTAAGCATGGATCAGGGCCCACTCAATGATCCGGTCCGACTTCCATTGGGCCTAGTCACACGTGCAGGAGCCAAGCTCTTCAAGGAATCCCTCCAAGGCCTTGTTCGAATGGTCCAAGACCAACATTGAGTCCATTGGGATATTGAAGGCTTAGAAGGAGACAAGCAAATCATCTACACCATGATGCAATCCCATGGAGAGTCAAGCGGGCCTCCAATTGATTGGGCAGAGTGTGGTCTTTAGGCCTTAATGTTGCTTAGGGTTAGATTAACAGTGCAGTAGAAGCATGGGCCGGCCCATCTCGACACCAAGATGGCCGACTGCTCTTTTAGAGTTTCCTTAGGGTTTTAGTAACCTCTGGCATATAAAAGGGCTGGCTTTGTAAGGGTTTTGGACACAAGTTGGAACAATAAAGTTTGATTAATTTCGATTCTTAAAGTTAAGAGAGATCGAGCCATTTTACTTGCCTTGGCATGGGTTGTGAGCAATCTTGCGTCTCGTCTTAGATTGTTCTACCGACCTATCTATTAGAGTAATCACCTCGGTGGAGTGGTCGTTCTACCGCCTATAATCAAATCGTGTCGTCCCGATTGATTCTAGGTTCCGCAATCCAAGCGTTGGACCGCCTCGCTAGATCCTTTGGCAAACGGGCAACGTGTCTCGAAACGAGTTGTTCAAGATGTATCCATTAGAGTAATCCCCTCTGTGGAGTCGTCGTTCTACCACATATAATTTTATCGTGTCGTCGTTTGGTTCTAGGTTCCGCATTCCAAATCATCTGGTGTCTCGTCCACGATTGTTCTACCGACCTATCCATTAGAGTAGTCACCTCTGTGGAGTCATCGTTCTTCCGTCTATAATGAAATCGTGTTATCCGTTTGATTTTAGGTTCCGCAATCCGAGCGTTGGACCACCTCGCTAGATCCTTGCGCAAACATGCTACGTGTCTCGAAAAGAGTTGATCGAGGACCGTATCAGTGATTTGTGCATGGATCAGGGCCCACGCCATGACCCTGTCCGAGTTCCATTGGGCCCTGTCACACGTGCACGAGCCAAGCTCTTCAAGGGTTCCCTGGAAGGCCTTGTTCGAATGGTCCAAGACTAACGTGGAGTCCATATGGATATTGAAAGCCTAGAAGGAGACAAGCAAATCATCTACTCCATGATCCAAGCCCATGGAGAGTCAAGTGGGCCTCCAATTGATTGGATAGAGCGTGGTCTTTAGGCCTTAATTTTGCTTAGGGTTAGATTAACTACACCCGGCCCATCTCGACACCAAGATGGCCGACTGCTCTTTTTGTGTTTCCTTAGGATTTTAGTAACCTCTAGCCTATAAAAGGGCTTGCACTGTAAGGGCTTTGGACACAAGTTGGATCAATAAAGTTTGATTAATTTCGATTCTTCTTGTTAAGAGAGATTCGAGCCTTTTTACTTGCCTTGGCAAGGGTTGTGAGCAATCTTGCGTCTCGTCGTAGATGGTTCTACCGACTTGTCCATTACAGTACTCATATCTGTGGTGTCGTCGTTCTACCGCCTACAATCAAATCGTGTCTTTCGTTTGATTCTAGGTTTCGTAATCCAAGCGTTGGACCATCTCGCTAGATCTTTGGGCAAACATGCTACGTGTCACGAAACGAGTTGATCTAGGACCGTATCAGTGATGTAAGCATGGATCAGGGCCCACTCAATGATCCGGTCCGACTTCCATTGGGCCTAGTCACACGTGCAGGAGCCAAGCTCTTCAAGGAATCCCTCCAAGGCCTTGTTCGAATGGTCCAAGACCAACATTGAGTCCATTGGGATATTGAAGGCTTAGAAGGAGACAAGCAAATCATCTACACCATGATGCAATCCCATGGAGAGTCAAGCGGGCCTCCAATTGATTGGGCAGAGTGTGGTCTTTAGGCCTTAATGTTGCTTAGGGTTAGATTAACAGTGCAGTAGAAGCATGGGCCGGCCCATCTCGACACCAAGATGGCCGACTGCTCTTTTAGAGTTTCCTTAGGGTTTTAGTAACCTCTGGCATATAAAAGGGCTGGCTTTGTAAGGGTTTTGGACACAAGTTGGAACAATAAAGTTTGATTAATTTCGATTCTTAAAGTTAAGAGAGATCGAGCCATTTTACTTGCCTTGGCATGGGTTGTGAGCAATCTTGCGTCTCGTCTTAGATTGTTCTACCGACCTATCTATTAGAGTAATCACCTCGGTGGAGTGGTCGTTCTACCGCCTATAATCAAATCGTGTCGTCCCGATTGATTCTAGGTTCCGCAATCCAAGCGTTGGACCGCCTCGCTAGATCCTTTGGCAAACGGGCAACGTGTCTCGAAACGAGTTGTTCAAGATGTATCCATTAGAGTAATCCCCTCTGTGGAGTCGTCGTTCTACCACATATAATTTTATCGTGTCGTCGTTTGGTTCTAGGTTCCGCATTCCAAATCATCTGGTGTCTCGTCCACGATTGTTCTACCGACCTATCCATTAGAGTAGTCACCTCTGTGGAGTCATCGTTTTTCCGTCTATAATGAAATCGTGTTATCCGTTTGATTTTAGGTTCCGCAATCCGAGCGTTGGACCACCTCGCTAGATCCTTGCGCAAACATGCTACGTGTCTCGAAAAGAGTTGATCGAGGACCGTATCAGTGATTTGTGCATGGATCAGGGCCCACGCCATGACCCTGTCCGAGTTCCATTGGGCCCAATCACACGTGCACGAGCCAAGCTCTTCAAGGGTTCCCTGGAAGGCCTTGTTCGAATGGTCCAAGACTAACGTGGAGTCCATAGGGATATTGAAAGCCTAGAAGGAGACAAGCAAATCATCTACTCCATGATCCAAGCCCATGGAGAGTCAAGTGGGCCTCCAATTGATTGGATAGAGCGTGGTCTTTAGGCCTTAATTTTGCTTAGGGTTAGATTAACTACACCCGGCCCATCTCGACACCAAGATGGCCGACTGCTCTTTTTGTGTTTCCTTAGGATTTTAGTAACCTCTAGCCTATAAAAGGGCTTGCACTGTAAGGGCTTTGGACACAAGTTGGATCAATAAAGTTTGATTAATTTCGATTCTTCTTGTTAAGAGAGATTCGAGCCTTTTTACTTGCCTTGGCAAGGGTTGTGAGCAATCTTGCGTCTCGTCGTAGATGGTTCTACCGACTTGTCCATTAGAGTACTCATATCTGTGGTGTCGTCGTTCTACCGCCTACAATCAAATCGTGTCTTTCGTTTGATTCTAGGTTTCGTAATCCAAGCGTTGGACCATCTCGCTAGATCTTTGGGCAAACATGCTACGTGTCACGAAACGAGTTGATCTAGGACCGTATCAGTGATGTAAGCATGGATCAGGGCCCACTCAATGATCCGGTCCGACTTCCATTGGGCCTAGTCACACGTGCAGGAGCCAAGCTCTTCAAGGAATCCCTCCAAGGCCTTGTTCGAATGGTCCAAGACCAACATTGAGTCCATTGGGATATTGAAGGCTTAGAAGGAGACAAGCAAATCATCTACACCATGATGCAATCCCATGGAGAGTCAAGCGGGCCTCCAATTGATTGGGCAGAGTGTGGTCTTTAGGCCTTAATGTTGCTTAGGGTTAGATTAACAGTGTAGTAGAAGCATGGCCCGGCCCATCTCGACACCAAGATGGCCGACTGCTCTTTTAGAGTTTCCTTAGGGTTTTAGTAACCTCTGGCATATAAAAGGGCTGGCTTTGTAAGGGTTTTGGACACAAGTTGGAACAATAAAGTTTGATTAATTTCGATTCTTAAAGTTAAGAGAGATCGAGCCATTTTACTTGCCTTGGCATGGGTTGTGAGCAATCTTGCGTCTCGTCTTAGATTGTTCTACCGACCTATCTATTAGAGTAATCACCTCGGTGGAGTCGTGGTTCTACCGCCTATAATCAAATCGTGTCGTCCCGTTTGATTCTAGATTCCGCAATCCAAGCGTTGGACCGCCTCGCTAGATCCTTTGGCAAACGGGCAACGTGTCTCGAAACGAGTTGTTCAAGATGTATCCATTAGAGTAATCCCCTCTGTGGAGTCGTCGTTCTACCACATATAATTTTATCGTGTCGTCGTTTGGTTCTAGGTTCCGCATTCCAAATCATCTGGTGTCTCGTCCACGATTGTTCTACCGACCTATCCATTAGAGTAGTCACCTCTGTGGAGTCATCGTTCTTCCGTCTATAATGAAATCGTGTTATCCGTTTGATTTTAGGTTCCGCAATCCGAGCGTTGGACCACCTCGCTAGATCCTTGCGCAAACATGCTACGTGTCTCGAAAAGAGTTGATCGAGGACCGTATCAGTGATTTGTGCATGGATCAGGGCCCACGCCATGACCCTGTCCGAGTTCCATTGGGCCCTGTCACACGTGCACGAGCCAAGCTCTTCAAGGGTTCCCTGGAAGGCCTTGTTCGAATGGTCCAAGACTAACGTGGAGTCCATATGGATATTGAAAGCCTAGAAGGAGACAAGCAAATCATCTACTCCATGATCCAAGCCCATGGAGAGTCAAGTGGGCCTCCAATTGATTGGATAGAGCGTGGTCTTTAGGCCTTAATTTTGCTTAGGGTTAGATTAACTACACCCGGCCCATCTCGACACCAAGATGGCCGACTGCTCTTTTTGTGTTTCCTTAGGATTTTAGTAACCTCTAGCCTATAAAAGGGCTTGCACTGTAAGGGCTTTGGACACAAGTTGGATCAATAAAGTTTGATTAATTTCGATTCTTCTTGTTAAGAGAGATTCGAGCCTTTTTACTTGCCTTGGCAAGGGTTGTGAGCAATCTTGCGTCTCGTCGTAGATGGTTCTACCGACTTGTCCATTACAGTACTCATATCTGTGGTGTCGTCGTTCTACCGCCTACAATCAAATCGTGTCTTTCGTTTGATTCTAGGTTTCGTAATCCAAGCGTTGGACCATCTCGCTAGATCTTTGGGCAAACATGCTACGTGTCACGAAACGAGTTGATCTAGGACCGTATCAGTGATGTAAGCATGGATCAGGGCCCACTCAATGATCCGGTCCGACTTCCATTGGGCCTAGTCACACGTGCAGGAGCCAAGCTCTTCAAGGAATCCCTCCAAGGCCTTGTTCGAATGGTCCAAGACCAACATTGAGTCCATTGGGATATTGAAGGCTTAGAAGGAGACAAGCAAATCATCTACACCATGATGCAATCCCATGGAGAGTCAAGCGGGCCTCCAATTGATTGGGCAGAGTGTGGTCTTTAGGCCTTAATGTTGCTTAGGGTTAGATTAACAGTGCAGTAGAAGCATGGGCCGGCCCATCTCGACACCAAGATGGCCGACTGCTCTTTTAGAGTTTCCTTAGGGTTTTAGTAACCTCTGGCATATAAAAGGGCTGGCTTTGTAAGGGTTTTGGACACAAGTTGGAACAATAAAGTTTGATTAATTTCGATTCTTAAAGTTAAGAGAGATCGAGCCATTTTACTTGCCTTGGCATGGGTTGTGAGCAATCTTGCGTCTCGTCTTAGATTGTTCTACCGACCTATCTATTAGAGTAATCACCTCGGTGGAGTGGTCGTTCTACCGCCTATAATCAAATCGTGTCGTCCCGATTGATTCTAGGTTCCGCAATCCAAGCGTTGGACCGCCTCGCTAGATCCTTTGGCAAACGGGCAACGTGTCTCGAAACGAGTTGTTCAAGATGTATCCATTAGAGTAATCCCCTCTGTGGAGTCGTCGTTCTACCACATATAATTTTATCGTGTCGTCGTTTGGTTCTAGGTTCCGCATTCCAAATCATCTGGTGTCTCGTCCACGATTGTTCTACCGACCTATCCATTAGAGTAGTCACCTCTGTGGAGTCATCGTTCTTCCGTCTATAATGAAATCGTGTTATCCGTTTGATTTTAGGTTCCGCAATCCGAGCGTTGGACCACCTCGCTAGATCCTTGCGCAAACATGCTACGTGTCTCGAAAAGAGTTGATCGAGGACCGTATCAGTGATTTGTGCATGGATCAGGGCCCACGCCATGACCCTGTCCGAGTTCCATTGGGCCCTGTCACACGTGCACGAGCCAAGCTCTTCAAGGGTTCCCTGGAAGGCCTTGTTCGAATGGTCCAAGACTAACGTGGAGTCCATATGGATATTGAAAGCCTAGAAGGAGACAAGCAAATCATCTACTCCATGATCCAAGCCCATGGAGAGTCAAGTGGGCCTCCAATTGATTGGATAGAGCGTGGTCTTTAGGCCTTAATTTTGCTTAGGGTTAGATTAACTACACCCGGCCCATCTCGACACCAAGATGGCCGACTGCTCTTTTTGTGTTTCCTTAGGATTTTAGTAACCTCTAGCCTATAAAAGGGCTTGCACTGTAAGGGCTTTGGACACAAGTTGGATCAATAAAGTTTGATTAATTTCGATTCTTCTTGTTAAGAGAGATTCGAGCCTTTTTACTTGCCTTGGCAAGGGTTGTGAGCAATCTTGCGTCTCGTCGTAGATGGTTCTACCGACTTGTCCATTACAGTACTCATATCTGTGGTGTCGTCGTTCTACCGCCTACAATCAAATCGTGTCTTTCGTTTGATTCTAGGTTTCGTAATCCAAGCGTTGGACCATCTCGCTAGATCTTTGGGCAAACATGCTACGTGTCACGAAACGAGTTGATCTAGGACCGTATCAGTGATGTAAGCATGGATCAGGGCCCACTCAATGATCCGGTCCGACTTCCATTGGGCCTAGTCACACGTGCAGGAGCCAAGCTCTTCAAGGAATCCCTCCAAGGCCTTGTTCGAATGGTCCAAGACCAACATTGAGTCCATTGGGATATTGAAGGCTTAGAAGGAGACAAGCAAATCATCTACACCATGATGCAATCCCATGGAGAGTCAAGCGGGCCTCCAATTGATTGGGCAGAGTGTGGTCTTTAGGCCTTAATGTTGCTTAGGGTTAGATTAACAGTGCAGTAGAAGCATGGGCCGGCCCATCTCGACACCAAGATGGCCGACTGCTCTTTTAGAGTTTCCTTAGGGTTTTAGTAACCTCTGGCATATAAAAGGGCTGGCTTTGTAAGGGTTTTGGACACAAGTTGGAACAATAAAGTTTGATTAATTTCGATTCTTAAAGTTAAGAGAGATCGAGCCATTTTACTTGCCTTGGCATGGGTTGTGAGCAATCTTGCGTCTCGTCTTAGATTGTTCTACCGACCTATCTATTAGAGTAATCACCTCGGTGGAGTGGTCGTTCTACCGCCTATAATCAAATCGTGTCGTCCCGATTGATTCTAGGTTCCGCAATCCAAGCGTTGGACCGCCTCGCTAGATCCTTTGGCAAACGGGCAACGTGTCTCGAAACGAGTTGTTCAAGATGTATCCATTAGAGTAATCCCCTCTGTGGAGTCGTCGTTCTACCACATATAATTTTATCGTGTCGTCGTTTGGTTCTAGGTTCCGCATTCCAAATCATCTGGTGTCTCGTCCACGATTGTTCTACCGACCTATCCATTAGAGTAGTCACCTCTGTGGAGTCATCGTTTTTCCGTCTATAATGAAATCGTGTTATCCGTTTGATTTTAGGTTCCGCAATCCGAGCGTTGGACCACCTCGCTAGATCCTTGCGCAAACATGCTACGTGTCTCGAAAAGAGTTGATCGAGGACCGTATCAGTGATTTGTGCATGGATCAGGGCCCACGCCATGACCCTGTCCGAGTTCCATTGGGCCCAATCACACGTGCACGAGCCAAGCTCTTCAAGGGTTCCCTGGAAGGCCTTGTTCGAATGGTCCAAGACTAACGTGGAGTCCATAGGGATATTGAAAGCCTAGAAGGAGACAAGCAAATCATCTACTCCATGATCCAAGCCCATGGAGAGTCAAGTGGGCCTCCAATTGATTGGATAGAGCGTGGTCTTTAGGCCTTAATTTTGCTTAGGGTTAGATTAACTACACCCGGCCCATCTCGACACCAAGATGGCCGACTGCTCTTTTTGTGTTTCCTTAGGATTTTAGTAACCTCTAGCCTATAAAAGGGCTTGCACTGTAAGGGCTTTGGACACAAGTTGGATCAATAAAGTTTGATTAATTTCGATTCTTCTTGTTAAGAGAGATTCGAGCCTTTTTACTTGCCTTGGCAAGGGTTGTGAGCAATCTTGCGTCTCGTCGTAGATGGTTCTACCGACTTGTCCATTAGAGTACTCATATCTGTGGTGTCGTCGTTCTACCGCCTACAATCAAATCGTGTCTTTCGTTTGATTCTAGGTTTCGTAATCCAAGCGTTGGACCATCTCGCTAGATCTTTGGGCAAACATGCTACGTGTCACGAAACGAGTTGATCTAGGACCGTATCAGTGATGTAAGCATGGATCAGGGCCCACTCAATGATCCGGTCCGACTTCCATTGGGCCTAGTCACACGTGCAGGAGCCAAGCTCTTCAAGGAATCCCTCCAAGGCCTTGTTCGAATGGTCCAAGACCAACATTGAGTCCATTGGGATATTGAAGGCTTAGAAGGAGACAAGCAAATCATCTACACCATGATGCAATCCCATGGAGAGTCAAGCGGGCCTCCAATTGATTGGGCAGAGTGTGGTCTTTAGGCCTTAATGTTGCTTAGGGTTAGATTAACAGTGTAGTAGAAGCATGGCCCGGCCCATCTCGACACCAAGATGGCCGACTGCTCTTTTAGAGTTTCCTTAGGGTTTTAGTAACCTCTGGCATATAAAAGGGCTGGCTTTGTAAGGGTTTTGGACACAAGTTGGAACAATAAAGTTTGATTAATTTCGATTCTTAAAGTTAAGAGAGATCGAGCCATTTTACTTGCCTTGGCATGGGTTGTGAGCAATCTTGCGTCTCGTCTTAGATTGTTCTACCGACCTATCTATTAGAGTAATCACCTCGGTGGAGTCGTGGTTCTACCGCCTATAATCAAATCGTGTCGTCCCGTTTGATTCTAGATTCCGCAATCCAAGCGTTGGACCGCCTCGCTAGATCCTTTGGCAAACGGGCAACGTGTCTCGAAACGAGTTGTTCAAGATGTATCCATTAGAGTAATCCCCTCTGTGGAGTCGTCGTTCTACCACATATAATTTTATCGTGTCGTCGTTTGGTTCTAGGTTCCGCATTCCAAATCATCTGGTGTCTCGTCCACGATTGTTCTACCGACCTATCCATTAGAGTAGTCACCTCTGTGGAGTCATCGTTCTTCCGTCTATAATGAAATCGTGTTATCCGTTTGATTTTAGGTTCCGCAATCCGAGCGTTGGACCACCTCGCTAGATCCTTGCGCAAACATGCTACGTGTCTCGAAAAGAGTTGATCGAGGACCGTATCAGTGATTTGTGCATGGATCAGGGCCCACGCCATGACCCTGTCCGAGTTCCATTGGGCCCTGTCACACGTGCACGAGCCAAGCTCTTCAAGGGTTCCCTGGAAGGCCTTGTTCGAATGGTCCAAGACTAACGTGGAGTCCATATGGATATTGAAAGCCTAGAAGGAGACAAGCAAATCATCTACTCCATGATCCAAGCCCATGGAGAGTCAAGTGGGCCTCCAATTGATTGGATAGAGCGTGGTCTTTAGGCCTTAATTTTGCTTAGGGTTAGATTAACTACACCCGGCCCATCTCGACACCAAGATGGCCGACTGCTCTTTTTGTGTTTCCTTAGGATTTTAGTAACCTCTAGCCTATAAAAGGGCTTGCACTGTAAGGGCTTTGGACACAAGTTGGATCAATAAAGTTTGATTAATTTCGATTCTTCTTGTTAAGAGAGATTCGAGCCTTTTTACTTGCCTTGGCAAGGGTTGTGAGCAATCTTGCGTCTCGTCGTAGATGGTTCTACCGACTTGTCCATTACAGTACTCATATCTGTGGTGTCGTCGTTCTACCGCCTACAATCAAATCGTGTCTTTCGTTTGATTCTAGGTTTCGTAATCCAAGCGTTGGACCATCTCGCTAGATCTTTGGGCAAACATGCTACGTGTCACGAAACGAGTTGATCTAGGACCGTATCAGTGATGTAAGCATGGATCAGGGCCCACTCAATGATCCGGTCCGACTTCCATTGGGCCTAGTCACACGTGCAGGAGCCAAGCTCTTCAAGGAATCCCTCCAAGGCCTTGTTCGAATGGTCCAAGACCAACATTGAGTCCATTGGGATATTGAAGGCTTAGAAGGAGACAAGCAAATCATCTACACCATGATGCAATCCCATGGAGAGTCAAGCGGGCCTCCAATTGATTGGGCAGAGTGTGGTCTTTAGGCCTTAATGTTGCTTAGGGTTAGATTAACAGTGTAGTAGAAGCATGGCCCGGCCCATCTCGACACCAAGATGGCCGACTGCTCTTTTAGAGTTTCCTTAGGGTTTTAGTAACCTCTGGCATATAAAAGGGCTGGCTTTGTAAGGGTTTTGGACACAAGTTGGAACAATAAAGTTTGATTAATTTCGATTCTTAAAGTTAAGAGAGATCGAGCCATTTTACTTGCCTTGGCATGGGTTGTGAGCAATCTTGCGTCTCGTCTTAGATTGTTCTACCGACCTATCTATTAGAGTAATCACCTCGGTGGAGTGGTCGTTCTACCGCCTATAATCAAATCGTGTCGTCCCGATTGATTCTAGGTTCCGCAATCCAAGCGTTGGACCGCCTCGCTAGATCCTTTGGCAAACGGGCAACGTGTCTCGAAACGAGTTGTTCAAGATGTATCCATTAGAGTAATCCCCTCTGTGGAGTCGTCGTTCTACCACCTATAATTTTATCGTGTCGTCGTTTGGTTCTAGGTTCCGCATTCCAAATCATCTGGTGTCTCGTCCACGATTGTTCTACCGACCTATCCATTAGAGTAGTCACCTCTGTGGAGTCATCGTTCTTCCGTCTATAATGAAATCGTGTTATCCGTTTGATTTTAGGTTCCGCAATCCGAGCGTTGGACCACCTCGCTAGATCCTTGCGCAAACATGCTACGTGTCTCGAAAAGAGTTGATCGAGGACCGTATCAGTGATTTGTGCATGGATCAGGGCCCACGCCATGACCCTGTCCGAGTTCCATTGGGCCCAATCACACGTGCACGAGCCAAGCTCTTCAAGGGTTCCCTCCAAGGCCTTGTTCGAATGGTCCAAGACTAACGTGGAGTCCATAGGGATATTGAAAGCCTAGAAGGAGACAAGCAAATCATCTACTCCATGATCCAAGCCCATGGAGAGTCAAGTGGGCCTCCAATTGATTGGATAGAGCGTGGTCTTTAGGCCTTAATTTTGCTTAGGGTTAGATTAACTACACCCGGCCCATCTCGACACCAAGATGGCCGACTGCTCTTTTAGTGTTTCCTTAGGATTTTAGTAACCTCTAGCCTATAAAAGGGCTTGCATTGTAAGGGTTTTGGACACAAGTTGGATCAATAAAGTTTGATTAATTTCGATTCTTCTTGTTAAGAGAGATTCGAGCCTTTTTACTTGCCTTGGCAAGGGTTGTGAGCAATCTTGCGTCTCGTCGTAGATGGTTCTACCGACTTGTCCATTAGAGTACTCATATCTGTGGTGTCGTCGTTCTACCGCCTACAATTAAATCGTGTCTTTCGTTTGATTCTAGGTTTCGTAATCCATACGTTGGACCACCTCACTAGATCCTTGGACAAACATACTACGTGTCACGAAACGAGTTGATCTAGGACCGTATCAGTGATGTAAGCATGGATCAGGGCCCACTCAATGATCCGGTCCGAATTCCATTGGGCCTAGTCACACGTGCAGGAGCCAAGCTTTTCAAGGAATTCCTCCAAGGCCTTGTTCGAATGGTCCAAGACCAACATGGAGTCCATTGGGATATTGAAGGCTTAGAAGGAGACAAGCAAATCATCTACACCATGATGCAATCCCATGTAGAGTCATGCGGGCCTCCAATTGATTGGGCAGAGTGTGGTCTTTAGGCCTTAATGTTGCTTAGGGTTAGATTAACAGTGTAGTAGAAGCATGGGCCGGCCCATCTCGACACCAAGATGGCCGACTGCTCTTTTAGAGTTTCCTTAGGGTTTTAGTAACCTCTGGCATATAAAAGGGCTGGCTTTGTAAGGGTTTTGGACACAAGTTGGAACAACAAAGTTTGATTAATTTCGATTCTTAAAGTTAAGAGAGATCGAGCCATTTGACTTGCCTTGGCATGGGTTGTGAGCAATCTTGCGTCTCGTCTTCGATTGTTCTACCGACCTATCTATTAGAGTAATCACCTCGGTGGAGTGGTCGTTCTACCGCCTATAATCAAATCGTGTCGTCCCGATTGATTCTAGGTTCCGCAATCCAAGCGTTGGACCGCCTCGCTAGATCCTTTGGCAAACGGGCAACGTGTCTCGAAACGAGTTGTTCAAGATGTATCCATTAGAGTAATCCCCTCTGTGGAGTCGTCGTTCGACCACCTATAATTTTATCGTGTCGTCGTTTGGTTCTAGGTTCCGCATTCCAAATCATCTGGTGTCTCGTCCACGATTGTTCTACCGACCTATCCATTAGAGTAGTCACCTCTGTGGAGTCATCGTTCTTCCGTCTATAATGAAATCGTGTTATCCGTTTGATTTTAGGTTCCGCAATCCGAGCGTTGGACCACCTCGCTAGATCCTTGCGCAAACATGCTACGTGTCTCGAAAAGAGTTGATCGAGGACCGTATCAGTGACTTGTGCATGGATCAGGGCCCACGCCATGACCCTGTCCGAGTTCCATTGGGCCCAATCACACGTGCACGAGCCAAGCTCTTCAAGGGTTCCCTCCAAGGCCTTGTTCGAATGGTCCAAGACTAACGTGGAGTCCATAGGGATATTGAAAGCCTAGAAGGAGACAAGCAAATCATCTACTCCATGATCCAAGCCCATGGAGAGTCAAGTGGGCCTCCAATTGATTGGATAGAGCGTGGTCTTTAGGCCTTAATTTTGCTTAGGGTTAGATTAACTACACCCGGCCCATCTCGACACCAAGATGGCCGACTGCTCTTTTAGTGTTTCCTTAGGATTTTAGTAACCTCTAGCCTATAAAAGGGCTTGCATTGTAAGGGTTTTGGACACAAGTTGGATCAATAAAGTTTGATTAATTTCGATTCTTCTTGTTAAGAGAGATTCGAGCCTTTTTACTTGCCTTGGCAAGGGTTGTGAGCAATCTTGCGTCTCGTCGTAGATGGTTCTACCGACTTGTCCATTAGAGTACTCATATCTGTGGTGTCGTCGTTCTACCGCCTACAATTAAATCGTGTCTTTCGTTTGATTCTAGGTTTCGTAATCCATACGTTGGACCACCTCACTAGATCCTTGGACAAACATACTACGTGTCACGAAACGAGTTGATCTAGGACCGTATCAGTGATGTAAGCATGGATCAGGGCCCACTCAATGATCCGGTCCGAATTCCATTGGGCCTAGTCACACGTGCAGGAGCCAAGCTTTTCAAGGAATTCCTCCAAGGCCTTGTTCGAATGGTCCAAGACCAACATGGAGTCCATTGGGATATTGAAGGCTTAGAAGGAGACAAGCAAATCATCTACACCATGATGCAATCCCATGTAGAGTCATGCGGGCCTCCAATTGATTGGGCAGAGTGTGGTCTTTAGGCCTTAATGTTGCTTAGGGTTAGATTAACAGTGTAGTAGAAGCATGGGCCGGCCCATCTCGACACCAAGATGGCCGACTGCCCTTTTAGAGTTTCCTTAGGGTTTTAGTAACCTCTGGCATATAAAAGGGCTGGCTTTGTAAGGGTTTTGGACACAAGTTGGAACAACAAAGTTTGATTAATTTCGATTCTTAAAGTTAAGAGAGATCGAGCCATTTGACTTGCCTTGGCATGGGTTGTGAGCAATCTTGCGTCTCGTCTTCGATTGTTCTACCGACCTATCTATTAGAGTAATCACCTCGGTGGAGTGGTCGTTCTACCGCCTATAATCAAATCGTGTCGTCCCGATTGATTCTAGGTTCCGCAATCCAAGCGTTGGACCGCCTCGCTAGATCCTTTGGCAAACGGGCAACGTGTCTCGAAACGAGTTGTTCAAGATGTATCCATTAGAGTAATCCCCTCTGTGGAGTCGTCGTTCGACCACCTATAATTTTATCGTGTCGTCGTTTGGTTCTAGGTTCCGCATTCCAAATCATCTGGTGTCTCGTCCACGATTGTTCTACCGACCTATCCATTAGAGTAGTCACCTCTGTGGAGTCATCGTTCTTCCGTCTATAATGAAATCGTGTTATCCGTTTGATTTTAGGTTCCGCAATCCGAGCGTTGGACCACCTCGCTAGATCCTTGCGCAAACATGCTACGTGTCTCGAAAAGAGTTGATCGAGGACCGTATCAGTGATTTGTGCATGGATCAGGGCCCACGCCATGACCCTGTCCGAGTTCCATTGGGCCCAATCACACGTGCACGAGCCAAGCTCTTCAAGGGTTCCCTCCAAGGCCTTGTTCGAATGGTCCAAGACTAACGTGGAGTCCATAGGGATATTGAAAGCCTAGAAGGAGACAAGCAAATCATCTACTCCATGATCCAAGCCCATGGAGAGTCAAGTGGGCCTCCAATTGATTGGATAGAGTGTGGTCTTTAGGCCTTAATTTTGCTTAGGGTTAGATTAACTACACCCGGCCCATCTCGACACCAAGATGGCCGACTGCTCTTTTAGTGTTTCCTTAGGATTTTAGTAACCTCTAGCCTATAAAAGGGCTTGCATTGTAAGGGTTTTGGACACAAGTTGGATCAATAAAGTTTGATTAATTTCGATTCTTCTTGTTAAGAGAGATTCGAGCCTTTTTACTTGCCTTGGCAAGGGTTGTGAGCAATCTTGCGTCTCGTCGTAGATGGTTCTACCGACTTGTCCATTAGAGTACTCATATCTGTGGTGTCGTCGTTCTACCGCCTACAATTAAATCGTGTCTTTCGTTTGATTCTAGGTTTCGTAATCCATACGTTGGACCACCTCACTAGATCCTTGGACAAACATACTACGTGTCACGAAACGAGTTGATCTAGGACCGTATCAGTGATGTAAGCATGGATCAGGGCCCACTCAATGATCCGGTCCGAATTCCATTGGGCCTAGTCACACGTGCAGGAGCCAAGCTTTTCAAGGAATTCCTCCAAGGCCTTGTTCGAATGGTCCAAGACCAACATGGAGTCCATTGGGATATTGAAGGCTTAGAAGGAGACAAGCAAATCATCTACACCATGATGCAATCCCATGTAGAGTCATGCGGGCCTCCAATTGATTGGGCAGAGTGTGGTCTTTAGGCCTTAATGTTGCTTAGGGTTAGATTAACAGTGTAGTAGAAGCATGGGCCGGCCCATCTCGACACCAAGATGGCCGACTGCTCTTTTAGAGTTTCCTTAGGGTTTTAGTAACCTCTGGCATATAAAAGGGTTGGCTTTGTAAGGGTTTTGGACACAAGTTGGAACAACAAAGTTTGATTAATTTCGATTCTTAAAGTTTAGAGAGATCGAGCCATTTGACTTGCCTTGGCATGGGTTGTGAGCAATCTTGCGTCTCGTCTTCGATTGTTCTACCGACCTATCTATTAGAGTAATCACCTCGGTGGAGTGGTCGTTCTACCGCCTATAATCAAATCGTGTCGTCCCGATTGATTCTAGGTTCTGCAATCCAAGCGTTGGACCGCCTCGCTAGATCCTTTGGCAAACAGGCAACGTGTCTCGAAACGAGTTGTTCAAGATGTATCCATTAGAGTAATCCCCTCTGTGGAGTCGTCGTTCTACCACCTATAATTTTATCGTGTCGTCGTTTGGTTCTAGGTTCCGCATTCCAAATCATCTGGCGTCTCATCCACGATTGTTCTACCGACCTATCCATTAGAGTAGTCACCTCTGTGGAGTCATCGTTCTTCCGTCTATAATGAAATCGTGTTATCCGTTTGATTTCAGGTTCCGCAATCCGAGCGTTGGACCACCTCGCTAGATCCTTGCGCAAACATGCTACGTGTCTCGAAAAGAGTTGATCGAGGACCGTATCAGTGATTTGTGCATGGATCAGGGCCCACGCCATGACCCTGTCCGAGTTCCATTGGGCCCAATCACACGTGCACGAGCCAGGCTCTTCATGGGTTCCCTCCAAGGCCTTGTTCGAATGTTCCAAGACTAACATGGAGTCCATAGGGATATTGAAAGCCTAGATGGAGACAAGCAAATCATCTACTCCATGATCCAAGCCCATGGAGAGTCAAGCGGGCCTCCAATTGATTGGACAGAGCGTGGTCTTTAGGCCTTAATTTTGCTTAGGGTCAGATTAACTACAGCCGGCCCATCTCGACACCATGATGGCCGACTGCTCTTTTAGTGTTCCCTTAGGATTTTAGTAACCTCTAACCTATAAAAGGGCTTGCATTGTAAGTGTTTGGGACACAAGTTGGATCAATAAAGTTTGATTAATTTCGATTCTTCTTGTTAAGAGAGATTCGAGCCTTTTTACTTGCCTTGGCAAGGGTTGTGAGCAATCTTGCGTCTCGTCGTAGATGGTTCTACCTACTTATCCATTAGAATACTCATATCTGTGGTGTCGTCGTTCTACCGCCTACAATCAAATCGTGTCTTTCGTTTGATTATAGGTTTCGTAATCCATACGTTGGACCACCTCACTAGATCCTTGGATAGATCCCATGGAGAGTCAAGCGGGCCTCCAATCGATTGGGCAGAGTGTGGTCTTTAGGCATTAATGTTGCTTAGGGTTAGATTAACAGTGCAGTAGAAGCATGGGCCGGCCCATCTCGACACCAAGATGGCCGACTGCTCTTTTAAAGTTTCCTTAGGGTTTTAGTAACCTCTGGCATATAAAAGGGCTTGGTTTGTAAGGGTTTTGGACACAAGTTGGAACAATAAAGTTTGATTAATTTCGATTCTTAAAGTTAAGAGAGATCGAGCCATTTTACTTGCCTTGGCATGGGTTGTGAGCAATCTTGCATCTCGTCTTAGATTGTTCTACCGACCTATCTATTAGAGTAATCACCTCGGCGGAGTCGTCGTTCTACCGCCTATAATCAAATCGTGTCGTCCCATTTGATTCTAGGTTCCGCAATCCAAGCGTTGGACCACCTCGCTAGATCCTTGGGCAAACGTGCTACGTGTCTCGAAACGAATTGTTCAAGATGTATCCATTAAAGTAATCCCCTCTGTGGAGTCGTCGTTCTACCGCCTATAATTTTATAGTGTCGTCGTTTGGTTCTAGGTTCTGCATTCCAAATCATCTGGCGTCTCCTCGTCCACGATTGTTCTACCCACCTATCCATTAGAGTAGTCACCTCTGTGGAGTGATCGTTCTACCGTCTATAAAGAAATCGTGTTATCCGTTTGATTTTAGGTTCCGCAATCCGAGCGTTGGACCACCTCGCAAGATCCTTGCGCAAACATGGTACGTGTCTCGGAAAGAGTTGATCGACGACCGTATCAGTGATTTGTGCATGGATCAGGGCCCACGCCATGACCCTGTCCGAGTTCCATTGGGCCCTGTCACACGTGCACGAGCCAAGCTCTTCAGGGGTTCACTCCAAGGCCTTGTTAGAATGGTCCAAGACTAACATGGAGTCCATAGGGATATTGAAAGCCTAGAAGGAGACAAGCAAATCATCTACCCCATGATCCAAGCCCATGGAGAGTCAAGCGGGCCTCCAATTGATTGGATAGAGCGTGGTCAATTTTGCTTAGGGTTAGATTAACTACACCCGGCCCATCTCGACACCAAGATGGCCGACTGCTCTTTTTGTGTTTCCTTAGGATTTTAGTAACCTCTAGCCTATAAAAGGGCTTGCACTGTAAGGGCTTTGGACACAAGTTGGATCAATAAAGTTTGATTAATTTCGATTCTTCTTGTTAAGAGAGATTCGAGCCTTTTTACTTGCCTTGGCAAGGGTTGTGAGCAATCTTGCGTCTCGTCGTAGATGGTTCTACCGACTTGTCCATTAGAGTACTCATATCTGTGGTGTCGTCGTTCTACCGCCTACAATCAAATCGTGTCTTTCGTTTGATTCTAGGTTTCGTAATCCAAGCGTTGGACCATCTCGCTATATCTTTGGGCAAACATGCTACGTGTCACGAAACGAGTTGATCTAGGACCGTATCAGTGATGTAAGCATGGATCAGGGCCCACTCAATGATCCGGTCCGACTTCCATTGGGCCTAGTCACACGTGCAGGAGCCAAGCTCTTCAAGGAATCCCTCCAAGGCCTTGTTCGAATGGTCCAAGACCAACATTGAGTCCATTGGGATATTGAAGGCTTAGAAGGAGACAAGCAAATCATCTACACCATGATGCAATCCCATGGAGAGTCAAGCGGGCCTCCAATTGATTGGGCAGAGTGTGGTCTTTAGGCCTTAATGTTGCTTAGGGTTAGATTAACAGTGTAGTAGAAGCATGGCCCGGCCCATCTCGACACCAAGATGGCCGACTGCTCTTTTAGAGTTTCCTTAGGGTTTTAGTAACCTCTGGCATATAAAAGGGCTGGCTTTGTAAGGGTTTTGGACACAAGTTGGAACAATAAAGTTTGATTAATTTCGATTCTTAAAGTTAAGAGAGATCGAGCCATTTTACTTGCCTTGGCATGGGTTGTGAGCAATCTTGCGTCTCGTCTTAGATTGTTCTACCGACCTATCTATTAGAGTAATCACCTCGGTGGAGTGGTCGTTCTACCGCCTATAATCAAATCGTGTCGTCCCGATTGATTCTAGGTTCCGCAATCCAAGCGTTGGACCGCCTCGCTAGATCCTTTGGCAAACGGGCAACGTGTCTCGAAACGAGTTGTTCAAGATGTATCCATTAGAGTAATCCCCTCTGTGGAGTCGTCGTTCTACCACCTATAATTTTATCGTGTCGTCGGTTGGTTCTAGGTTCCGCATTCCAAATCATCTGGCGTCTCGTCCACGATTGTTCTACCGACCTATCCATTAGAGTAGTCACCTCTGTGGAGTCATCGTTCTTCCGTCTATAATGAAATCGTGTTATCCGTTTGATTTCAGGTTCCGCAATCCGAGCGTTGGACCACCTCGCTAGATCCTTGCGCAAACATGCTACGTGTCTCGAAAAGAGTTGATCGAGGACCGTATCAGTGATTTGTGCATGGATCAGGGCCCACGCCATGACCCTGTCCGAGTTCCATTGGGCCCAATAACACGTGCACGAGCCAAGCTCTTCAAGGGTTCCCTCCAAGGCCTTGTTCGAATGGTCCAAGACTAACGTGGAGTCCATAGGGATATTGAAAGCCTAGAAGGAGACAAGCAAATCATCTACTCCATGATCCAAGCCCATGGAGAGTCAAGTGGGCCTCCAATTGATTGGATAGAGCGTGGTCTTTAGGCCTTAATTTTGCTTAGGGTTAGATTAACTACACCCGGCCCATCTCGACACCAAGATGGCCGACTGCTCTTTTTGTGTTTCCTTAGGATTTTAGTAACCTCTAGCCTATAAAAGGGCTTGCACTGTAAGGGCTTTGGACACAAGTTGGATCAATAAAGTTTGATTAATTTCGATTCTTCTTGTTAAGAGAGATTCGAGCCTTTTTACTTGCCTTGGCAAGGGTTGTGAGCAATCTTGCGTCTCGTCGTAGATGGTTCTACCGACTTGTCCATTAGAGTACTCATATCTGTGGTGTCGTCGTTCTACCGCCTACAATTAAATCGTGTCTTTCGTTTGATTCTAGGTTTCGTAATCCATACGTTGGACCACCTCACTAGATCCTTGGACAAACATACTACGTGTCACGAAACGAGTTGATCTAGGACCGTATCAGTGATGTAAGCATGGATCAGGGCCCACTCAATGATCCGGTCCGAATTCCATTGGGCCTAGTCACACGTGCAGGAGCCAAGCTTTTCAAGGAATTCCTCCAAGGCCTTGTTCGAATGGTCCAAGACCAACATGGAGTCCATTGGGATATTGAAGGCTTAGAAGGAGACAAGCAAATCATCTACACCATGATGCAATCCCATGTAGAGTCATGCGGGCCTCCAATTGATTGGGCAGAGTGTGGTCTTTAGGCCTTAATGTTGCTTAGGGTTAGATTAACAGTGTAGTAGAAGCATGGGCCGGCCCATCTCGACACCAAGATGGCCGACTGCTCTTTTAGAGTTTCCTTAGGGTTTTAGTAACCTCTGGCATATAAAAGGGCTGGCTTTGTAAGGGTTTTGGACACAAGTTGGAACAACAAAGTTTGATTAATTTCGATTCTTAAAGTTAAGAGAGATCGAGCCATTTGACTTGCCTTGGCATGGGTTGTGAGCAATCTTGCGTCTCGTCTTCGATTGTTCTACCGACCTATCTATTAGAGTAATCACCTCGGTGGAGTGGTCGTTCTACCGCCTATAATCAAATCGTGTCGTCCCGATTGATTCTAGGTTCCGCAATCCAAGCGTTGGACCGCCTCGCTAGATCCTTTGGCAAACGGGCAACGTGTCTCGAAACGAGTTGTTCAAGATGTATCCATTAGAGTAATCCCCTCTGTGGAGTCGTCGTTCTACCACCTATAATTTTATCGTGTCGTCGGTTGGTTCTAGGTTCCGCATTCCAAATCATCTGGCGTCTCGTCCACGATTGTTCTACCGACCTATCCATTAGAGTAGTCACCTCTGTGGAGTCATCGTTCTTCCGTCTATAATGAAATCGTGTTATCCGTTTGATTTCAGGTTCCGCAATCCGAGCGTTGGACCACCTCGCTAGATCCTTGCGCAAACATGCTACGTGTCTCGAAAAGAGTTGATCGAGGACCGTATCAGTGATTTGTGCATGGATCAGGGCCCACGCCATGACCCTGTCCGAGTTCCATTGGGCCCAATAACACGTGCACGAGCCAAGCTCTTCAAGGGTTCCCTCCAAGGCCTTGTTCGAATGGTCCAAGACTAACGTGGAGTCCATAGGGATATTGAAAGCCTAGAAGGAGACAAGCAAATCATCTACTCCATGATCCAAGCCCATGGAGAGTCAAGTGGGCCTCCAATTGATTGGATAGAGCGTGGTCTTTAGGCCTTAATTTTGCTTAGGGTTAGATTAACTACACCCGGCCCATCTCGACACCAAGATGGCCGACTGCTCTTTTTGTGTTTCCTTAGGATTTTAGTAACCTCTAGCCTATAAAAGGGCTTGCACTGTAAGGGCTTTGGACACAAGTTGGATCAATAAAGTTTGATTAATTTCGATTCTTCTTGTTAAGAGAGATTCGAGCCTTTTTACTTGCCTTGGCAAGGGTTGTGAGCAATCTTGCGTCTCGTCGTAGATGGTTCTACCTACTTATCCATTAGAATACTCATATCTGTGGTGTCGTCGTTCTACCGCCTACAATCAAATCGTGTCTTTCGTTTGATTATAGGTTTCGTAATCCATACGTTGGACCACCTCACTAGATCCTTGGATAGATCCCATGGAGAGTCAAGCGGGCCTCCAATTGATTGGGCAGAGTGTGGTCTTTAGGCATTAATGTTGCTTAGGGTTAGATTAACAGTGCAGTAGAAGCATGGGCCGGCCTATCTCGACACCAAGATGGCCGACTGCTCTTTTAAAGTTTCCTTAGGGTTTTAGTAACCTCTGGCATATAAAAGGGCTTGGTTTGTAAGGGTTTTGGACACAAGTTGGAACAATAAAGTTTGATTAATTTCGATTCTTAAAGTTAAGAGAGATCGAGCCATTTTACTTGCCTCGGCATGGGTTGTGAGCAATCTTGCATCTCGTCTTAGATTGTTCTACCGACCTATCTATTAGAGTAATCACCTCGGCGGAGTCGTCGTTCTACCGCCTATAATCAAATCGTGTCGTCCCATTTGATTCTAGGTTCCGCAATCCAAGCGTTGGACCACCTCGCTAGATCCTTGGGCAAACGTGCTACGTGTCTCGAAACGAGTTGTTCAAGATGTATCCATTAAAGTAATCCCCTCTGTGGAGTCGTCGTTCTACCGCCTATAATTTTATAGTGTCGTCGTTTGGTTCTAGGTTCTGCATTCCAAATCATCTGGCGTCTCCTCGTCCACGATTGTTCTACCCACCTATCCATTAGAGTAGTCACCTCTGTGGAGTCATCGTTCTACCGTCTATAAAGAAATCGTGTTATCCGTTTGATTTTAGGTTCCGCAATCCGAGCCTTGGACCACCTCGCAAGATCCTTGCGCAAACATGGTACGTGTCTCGGAAAGAGTTGATCGACGACCGTATCAGTGATTTGTGCATGGATCAGGGCCCACGCCATGACCCTGTCCGAGTTCCATTGGGCCCTGTCACACGTGCACGAGCCAAGCTCTTCAGGGTTCACTCCAAGGCCTTGTTAGAATGGTCCAAGACTAACATGGAGTCCATAGGGATATTGAAAGCCTAGAAGGAGACAAGAAAATCATCTACCCCATGATCCAAGCCCATGGAGAGTCAAGCGGGCCTCCAATTGATTGGATAGAGCGTGGTCAATTTTGCTTAGGGTTAGATTAACTACACCCGGCCCATCTCGACACCAAGATGGCCGACTGCTCTTTTTGTGTTTCCTTAGGATTTTAGTAACCTCTAGCCTATAAAAGGGCTTGCACTGTAAGGGCTTTGGACACAAGTTGGATCAATAAAGTTTGATTAATTTCGATTCTTCTTGTTAAGAGATATTCGAGCCTTTTTACTTGCCTTGGCAAGGGTTGTGAGCAATCTTGCGCACGTCGTAGATGGTTCTACCGACTTGTCCATTACAGTACTCATATCTGTGGTGTCGTCGTTCTACCACCTACAATCAAATCGTGTCTTTCGTTTGAATCTAGGTTTCGTAATCCAAGCGTTGGACCATCTCGCTAGATCTTTGGGTAAACATGCTACGTGTCACGAAACGAGTTGATCGAGGACCGTATCAGTGATGTAAGCATGGATCAGGGCCCACTCAATGATCCGGTCCGATTTCCATTGGGCCTAGTCACACGTGCACGAGCCAAGCTCTTCATGGAATCCCTCCAAGGCCTTGTTCGAATGGTCCAAGACCAACATGAAGTCCATTGGGATATTGAAGGCTTAGAAGGAGACAAGCAAATCATCTACACCATGATGCAAGCCCATGGAGAGTCAAGCGGGCCTCCAATTGATTGGGCAGAGTGTGGTCTTTAGGCCTTCATGTTGCAGAGGGTTAGATTAATAGTGTAGTAGAAGCATGGGCCGGCCCATCTCGACACCAAAATGCCCGACTGCTCTTTTTGAGTTTCCTTAGGGTTTTAGTAACCTCTGGCATATAAAAGGGCTGGCTTTGTAAGGGTTTTGGACACAAGTTGGAACAACAAAGTTTGATTAATTTCGATTCTTAAAGTTAAGAGAGATCGAGCCATTTGACTTGCCTTGGCATGGGTTGTGAGCAATCTTGCGTCTCGTCTTCGATTGTTCTACCGACCTATCTATTAGAGTAATCACCTCGGTGGAGTGGTCGTTCTACCGCCTATAATCAAATCGTGTCGTCCCGATTGATTCTAGGTTCTGCAATCCAAGCGTTGGACCGCCTCGCTAGATCCTTTGGCAAACAGGCAACGTGTCTCGAAACGAGTTGTTCAAGATGTATCCATTAGAGTAATCCCCTCTGTGGAGTCGTCGTTCTACCACCTATAATTTTATCGTGTCGTCGTTTGGTTCTAGGTTCCGCATTCCAAATCATCTGGCGTCTCGTCCACGATTGTTCTACCGACCTATCCATTACAGTAGTCACCTCTGTGGAGTCATCATTCTTCCGTCTATAATGAAATCGTGTTATCCGTTTGATTTCAGGTTCCGCAATCCGAGCGTTGGACCACCTTGCTAGATCCTTGCGCAAACATGCTACGTGTCTCGAAAAGAGTTGATTGAGGACTGTATCAGTGATTTGTGCATGGATCAGGGCCCACGCCAAGACCCTGTCCGAGTTCCATTGGGCCCTGTCACACGTGCACGACCCAAGCTCTTCAAGGGTTCCCTGGAAGGCTATGTTCTAATGGTCCAAAACTAACGTGGAGTCCATAGGGATATTGAAAGCCTAGAAGGAGACAAGTAAATCATCTACTCCATGATCCAAGCCCATGGAGAGTCAAGCGGGCCTCCAATTGATTGGACAGAGCGTGGTCTTTAGGCCTTAATTTTGCTGACACTAAGATGGCCGACTGCTCTTTTAGTGTTTCCTTAGGATTTTAGTAACCTGTAGCCTCTAAAAGGGCTTACATTGTAAGGGTTTTGGACACAAGTTGGATCAATAAAGTTTGATTAATTTCGATTCTTCTTGTTAAGAGAGATTCGAGCCTTTTTACTTGCCTTGGCAAGGGTTGTGAGCAATCTTACGTCTCGTCGTAGATGGTTCTACCTGCTTATCCATTAGAATACTCATATCTGTGGTGTCGTCGTTCTTCCGCCTACAATCAAATCGTGTCTTTCGTTTGATTCTAGGTTTCGTAATCCATACGTTGGACCACCTCACTAGATCCTTGGACAAACATACTACGTGTCACGAAACGGGTTGATCTAGGACCGTATCAGTGATGTAAGCATGGATCAGGGCCCACTCAATTATCCGGGCCGACTTCCATTGCGCCTAGTCACACGTGCACGAGCCAATCTCTTCAAGGAATCCCTCCAAGGCCTTGTTCGAATGGTCCAAGACCAACATGGAGTCCATTGGGATATTGAAGGCTTAGAAGGAGACAAGCAAATCATCTACACCATGATGCAATCCCATGGAGAGTCAAGCGGGCCTCCAATTGATTGGGCAGAGTGTGGTCTTTAGGCCTTGATGTTGCAGAGGGTTAGATTAACAGTGTAGTAGAAGCATGGGCCGGCCCATCTCGACACCAAGATGGCCGACTGCTCTTTTAGAATTTCCTTAGGGTTTTAGTAACCTCTGGCATATAAAAGGGCTGGCTTTGTAAGGGTTTTGGATACAAGTTGGAACAATAAAGTTTGATTAATTTCGATTCTTAAAGTTAAGAGAGATCGAGCAATTTTACTTGCCTTGGCATGGGTTGTGAGCATTCTTATGCCTCGTCTTAGATTGTTCTACCGACCTATCTATTAGAGTAATCACCTCGGTGGAGTCGTCGTTCTACCGCCTATAATCAAATCGCGTTGTCCCGTGTGATTCTAGGTTCCGCAATCCAAGCGTTGGACCACCTCGCTAGATCCTTGGGCAAACGTGCAACGTGTCTCGAAACGAGTTGTTCAAGATGTATCCATTAGAGTAATCCCCTCTGTGGAGTCGTCGTTCTACCACCTATAATTTTATCGTGTCGTCGTTTGGTTCTAGGTTCCGCATTCCAAATCATCTGGCGTCTCGTCCACGATTGTTCTACCCACCTATCCATTAGAGTAGTCACGTCTGTGGAGTCATCGTTCTACCGTCTATAATGAAATCGTGTTATCCGTTTGATTTTAGGTTCCGCAATCCGAGCGTTGGACCACCTCGCTAGATCCTTGCGCAAACATGCTACGTGTCTCGAAAAGAGTTGATCGAGGACCGTATCAGTGATTTGTGCATGGATCAGGGCCCACGCCATGACCCTGTCCGAGTTCCATTGGGCCCAATCACACGTGCACGAGCCAAGCTCTTCATGGGTTCCCTCCAAGGCCTTGTTCGAATGGTCCAAGACTAACATGGAGTCCATAGGGATATTGAAAGCCTAGATGGAGACAAGCAAATCATCTACTCCATGATCCAAGCCCATGGAGAGTCAAGCGGGCCTCCAATTGATTGGACAGAGCGTGGTCTTTAGGCCTTAATTTTGCTTAGGGTCAGATTAACTACAGCCGGCCCATCTCGACACCATGATGGCCGACTGCTCTTTTAGTGTTCCCTTAGGATTTTAGTAACCTCTAACCTATAAAAGGGCTTGCATTGTAAGTGTTTGGGACACAAGTTGGATCAATAAAGTTTGATTAATTTCGATTCTTCTTGTTAAGAGAGATTCGAGCCTTTTTACTTGCCTTGGCAAGGGTTGTGAGCAATCTTGCGTCTCGTCGTAGATGGTTCTACCTACTTATCCATTAGAATACTCATATCTGTGGTGTCGTCGTTCTACCGCCTACAATCAAATCATGTCTTTCGTTTGATTATAGGTTTCGTAATCCATACGTTGGACCACCTCACTAGATCCTTGGATAGATCCCATGGAGAGTCAAGCGGGCCTCCAATTGATTGGGCAGAGTGTGGTATTTAGGCATTAATGTTGCTTAGGGTTAGATTAACAGTGCAGTAGAAGCATGGGCCGGCCCATCTCGACACCAAGATGGCCGACTGCTCTTTTAAAGTTTCCTTAGGGTTTTAGTAACCTCTGGCATATAAAAGGGCTTGGTTTGTAAGGGTTTTGGACACAAGTTGGAACAATAAAATTTGATTAATTTCGATTCTTAAAGTTAAGAGAGATCGAGCCATTTTACTTGCCTTGGCATGGGTTGTGAGCAATCTTGCATCTCGTCTTAGATTGTTCTACCGACCTATCTATTAGAGTAATCACCTCGGCGGAGTCGTCGTTCTACCGCCTATAATCAAATCGTGTCGTCCCATTTGATTCTAGGTTCCGCAATCCAAGCGTTGGACCACCTCGCTAGATCCTTGGGCAAACGTGCTACGTGTCTCGAAACGAGTTGTTCAAGATGTATCCATTAAAGTAATCCCCTCTGTGGAGTCGTCGTTCTACCGCCTATAATTTTATAGTGTCGTCGTTTGGTTCTAGGTTCTGCATTCCAAATCATCTGGCGTCTCCTCGTCCACGATTGTTCTACCCACCTATCCATTAGAGTAGTCACCTCTGTGGAGTCATCGTTCTACCGTCTATAAAGAAATCGTGTTATCCGTTTGATTTTAGGTTCCGCAATCCGAGCGTTGGACCACCTCGCAAGATCCTTGCGCAAACATGGTACGTGTCTCGGAAAGAGTTGATCGACGACCGTATCAGTGATTTGTGCATGGATCAGGGCCCACACCATGACCCTGTCCGAGTTCCATTGGGCCCTGTCACACGTGCACGAGCCAAGCTCTTCAGGGTTCACTCCAAGGCCTTGTTAGAATGGTCCAAGACTAACATGGAGTCCATAGGGATATTGAAAGCCTAGAAGGAGACAAGCAAATCATCTACCCCATGATCCAAGCCCATGGAGAGTCAAGCGGGCCTCCAATTGATTGGATAGAGCGTGGTCAATTTTGCTTAGGGTTAGATTAACTACACCCGGCCCATCTCGACACCAAGATGGCCGACTGCTCTTTTTGTGTTTCCTTAGGATTTTAGTAACCTCTAGCCTATAAAAGGGCTTGCACTGTAAGGGCTTTGGACACAAGTTGGATCAATAAAGTTTGATTAATTTCGATTCTTCTTGTTAAGAGATATTCGAGCCTTTTTACTTGCCTTGGCAAGGGTTGTGAGCAATCTTGCGTCACGTCGTAGATGGTTCTACCGACTTGTCCATTACAGTACTCATATCTGTGGTGTCGTCGTTCTACCACCTACAATCAAATCGTGTCTTTCGTTTGAATCTAGGTTTCGTAATCCAAGCGTTGGACCATCTCGCTAGATCTTTGGGTAAACATGCTACGTGTCACGAAACGAGTTGATCGAGGACCGTATCAGTGATGTAAGCATGGATCAGGGCCCACTCAATGATCCGGTCCGATTTCCATTGGGCCTAGTCACACGTGCACGAGCCAAGCTCTTCATGGAATCCCTCCAAGGCCTTGTTCGAATGGTCCAAGACCAACATGAAGTCCATTGGGATATTGAAGGCTTAGAAGGAGACAAGCAAATCATCTACACCATGATGCAAGCCCATGGAGAGTCAAGCGGGCCTCCAATTGATTGGGAAGAGTGTGGTCTTTAGGCCTTCATGTTGCAGAGGGTTAGATTAATAGTGTAGTAGAAGCATGGGCCGGCCCATCTCGACACCAAGATGCCCGACTGCTCTTTTTGAGTTTCCTTAGGGTTTTAGTAACCTCTGGCATATAAAAGGGCTGGCTTTGTAAGGGTTTTGGACACAAGTTGGAACAATAAAGTTTGATTAATTTCGAATCTTAAAGTTAAGAGAGATCGAGCCATTTGACTTGCCTTGGCATGGGTTCTGAGCAATTTAGCGTCTCGTCTTAGATTGTTCTACCGACCTATCCATTAGAGTAATCATCTCGGTGGAGTCGTCGTTCTACCGCCTATAATCAAATCGCGTTGTCCCGTTTGATTCTAGGTTCCGCAATCCAAGCGTTTGACGCCTCGTTAGATCCTTGGGCAAACGTGATACGTGTCTCGAAACGAGTTGTTCAAGATGTATCCATTATCGTAATCCGCTCTGTGGAGTCGTCGTTCTACCGCCTATAATTATATCGTGTCGTCGTTTGGTTCTAGGTTCCGCATTCCAAATCATTTGGCATCTCGTCCACGATTGTTCTACCCACCTATCCATTAGAGTAGTCACCTCTGTGGAGTCATCGTTCTACCGTCTATAATGAAATCGTGTTATCCGTTTGATTTTAGGTTCCGCAATCCAAGCGTTGGACCACCTCGCTAGATCCTTGCGCAAACATGCTATGTGTCTCGAAAAGAGTTGATCGAGGACTGTATCAGTGATTTGTGCATGGATCAGGGCCCACGCCAAGACCCTGTCCGAGTTCCATTGGGCCCTGTCACACGTGCACGACCCAAGCTCTTCAAGGGTTCCCTGGAAGGCTTTGTTCTAATGGTCCAAAACTAACGTGGAGTCCATAGGGATATTGAAAGCCTAGAAGGAGACAAGTAAATCATCTACTCCATGATCCAAGCCCATGGAGAGTCAAGCGGGCCTCCAATTGATTGGACAGAGCGTGGTCTTTAGGCCTTAATTTTGCTGACACTAAGATGGCCGACTGCTCTTTTAGTGTTTCCTTAGGATTTTAGCAACCTGTAGCCTCTAAAAGGGCTTGCATTGTAAGGGTTTTGGACACAAGTTGGATCAATAAAGTTTGATTAATTTCGATTCTTCTTGTTAAGAGAGATTCGAGCCTTTTTACTTGCCTTGGCAAGGGTTGTGAGCAATCTTACGTCTCGTCGTAGATGGTTCTACCTGCTTATCCATTAGAATACTCATATCTGTGGTGTCGTCGTTCTTCCGCCTACAATCAAATCGTGTCTTTCGTTTGATTCTATGTTTCGTAATCCATACGTTGGACCACCTCACTAGATCCTTGGACAAACATACTACGTGTCACGAAACGGGTTGATCTAGGACCGTATCAGTGATGTAAGCATGGATCAGGGCCCACTCAATTATCCGGGCCGACTTCCGTTGGGCCTAGTCACACGTGCACGAGCCAATCTCTTCAAGGAATCCCTCCAAGGCCTTGTTCGAATGGTCCAAGACCAACATGGAGTCCATTGGGATATTGAAGGCATAGAAGGAGACAAGCAAATCATCTACACCATGATGCAATCCCATGGAGAGTCAAGCGGGCCTCCAATTGATTGGGCAGAGTGTGGTCTTTACGCCTTGATGTTGCAGAGGGTTAGATTAACAGTGTAGTAGAAGCATGGGCCGGCCCATCTCGACACCAAGATGGCCGACTGCTCTTTTAGAGTTTCCTTAGGGTTTTAGTAACCTCTGGCATATAAAAGGGCTGGCTTTGTAAGGGTTTTGGATACAAGTTGGAACAATAAAGTTTGATTAATTTCGATTCTTAAAGTTAAGAGAGATCGAGCAATTTTACTTGCCTTGGCATGGGTTGTGAGCAATCTTACGCCTCGTCTTAGATTGTTCTACCGACCTATCTATTAGAGTAATCACCTCGGTGGAGTCGTCGTTCTACCGCCTATAATCAAATCGTGTTGTCCCGTTTGATTCTAGGTTCCGCAATCCAAGCGTTGGACTACCTCGCTAGATCCTTGGGCAAACGTGCAACGTGTCTCGAAACGAGTTGTTCAAGATGTATCCATTAGAGTAATCCCCTCTGTGGAGTCGTCGTTCTACCACCTATAATTTTATCGTGTCGTCGTTTGGTTCTAGGTTCCGCATTCCAAATCATCTGGCGTCTCGTCCACGATTGTTCTACCCACCTATCCATTAGAGTAGTCACGTCTGTGGAGTCATCGTTCTACCGTCTATAATGAAATCGTGTTATCCGTTTGATTTTAGGTTCCGCAATCCGAGCGTTGGACCACCTCGCTAGATCCTTGCGCAAACATGCTACGTGTCTCGAAAAGAGTTGATCGAGGACCGTATCAGTGATTTGTGCATGGATCAGGGCCCACGCCATGACCCTGTCCGAGTTCCATTGGGCCCAGTCACACGTGCACGAGCCAAGCTCTTCAAGGGTTCCCTCCAAGGCCTTGTTCGAATGGTCCAAGACTAACATGGAGTCCATAGGGATATTGAAAGCCTAGAAGGAGACAAGCAAATCATCTACTCCATGATCCAAGCCCATGGAGAGTCAAGCGGGCCTCCAATTGATTGGACAGAGCGTGGTCTTTAGGCCTTAATTTTGCTGACACCAAGATGGCCGACTGCTCTTTTAGTGTTTCCTTAGGATTTTAGTAACCTCTAGCCTAAGGGTTTTGGACACAAGTTGGATCAATAAAGTTTGATTAATTTCTATTCTTCTTGTTAAGAGAGATTCGAGCCTTTGTACTTGCCTTGGCAAGGGTTGTGAGCAATCTTGCGTCTCGTCGTAGATGGTTCTACCTACTTATCCGTTAGAATACTCATATCTGTGGTGTCGTCATTCTACCGCCTACAATCAAATCGTGTCTTTCGTTTGATTCTAGGTTTCGTAATCCATACGTTGGACCACCTCACTAGATCCTTGGACAAACATACTACGTGTCACGAAACGGGTTGATCTAGGACCGTATCAGTGATGTAAGCATGGATCAGGGCCCACTCAATTATCCGGGCCGACTTCCGTTGGGCCTAGTCACACGTGCACGAGCCAATCTCTTCAAGGAATCCCTCCAAGGCCTTGTTCGAATGGTCCAAGACCAACATGGAGTCCATTGGGATATTGAAGGCATAGAAGGAGACAAGCAAATCATCTACACCATGATGCAATCCCATGGAGAGTCAAGCGGGCCTCCAATTGATTGGGCAGAGTGTGGTCTTTAGGCCTTGATGTTGCAGAGGGTTAGATTAACAGTGTAGTAGAAGCATGGGCCGGCCCATCTCGACACCAAGATGGCCGACTGCTCTTTTAGAGTTTCCTTAGGGTTTTAGTAACCTCTGGCATATAAAAGGGCTGGCTTTGTAAGGATTTTGGATACAAGTTGGAACAATAAAGTTTGATTAATTTCGATTCTTAAAGTTAAGAGAGATCGAGCAATTTTACTTGCCTTGGCATGGGTTGTGAGCAATCTTGCGTCTCGTCTTAGATTGTTCTACCGACCTATCTATTAGAGTAATCACCTCGGTGGAGTCGTCGTTCTACCGCCTATAATCAAATCGTGTCGTCCCGTTTGATTCTAGGTTCCGCAATCCAATCGTTGGACCACCTCGCTAGATCCTTGGGCAAACGTGCAACGTGTCTCGAAACGAGTTGTTCAAGATGTATCCATTAGAGTAATCCCCTCTGTGGAGTCATCGTTCTACCACCTATAATTTTATCGTGTCGTCGTTTGGTTCTAGGTTCCGCATTCCAAATCATCTGGCGTCTCGTCCACGATTGTTCTACCCACCTATCCATTAGAGTAGTCACCTCTGTGGAGTCATCGTTCTACCGTCTATAATGAAATCGTGTTATCCGTTTGATTTTAGGTTCCGCAATCCGAGCGTTGGACCACCTCGCTAGATCCTTGCGCAAACATGCTACGTGTCTCGAAAAGAGTTGATCGAGGACCGTATCAGTGATTTGTGCATGGATCAGGGCCCACGCCATGACCCTGTCCGAGTTCCATTGGGCCCAGTCACACGTGCACGAGCCAAGCTCTTCAAGGGTTCCCTCCAAGGCCTTGTTCGAATGGTCCAAGACTAACATGGAGTCCATAGGGAAATTGAATGCCTAGAAGGAGACAAGCAAATCATCTACTCCATGATCCAAGCCCATGGAGAGTCAAGCGGGCCTCCAATTGATTGGACAGAGCGTGGTCTTTAGGCCTTAATTTTGCTGACACCAAGATGGCCGACTGCTCTTTTAGTGTTTCCTTAGGATTTTAGTAACCTCTAGCCTAAGGGTTTTGGACACAAGTTGGATCAATAAAGTTTGATTAATTTGGATTCTTCTTGTTAAGAGAGATTCGAGCCTTTTTACTTGCCGTGGCAAGGGTTGTGAGCAATCTTGCGTCTCGTCGTAGATGGTTCTACCTACTTATCCGTTAGAATACTCATATCTGTGGTGTCGTCGTTCTACCGCCTACAATCAAATCGTGTCTTTCGTTTGATTCTAGGTTTCGTAATCCATACGTTGGACCACCTCACTAGATCCTCGGACAAACATACTACGTGTCACGAAACGGGTTGATCTAGGACCGTATCAGTGATGTAAGCATGGATCAGGGCCCACTCAATTATCCGGGCCGACTTCCATTGCGCCTAGTCACACGTGCACGAGCCAATCTCTTCAAGGAATCCCTCCAAGGCCTTGTTCGAATGGTCCAAGACCAACATGGAGTCCATTGGGATATTGAAGGCATAGAAGGAGACAAGCAAATCATCTACACCACGATGCAATCCCATGGAGAGTCAAGCGGGCCTCCAATTGATTGGGCAGAGTGTGGTCTTTAGGCCTTGATGTTGCAGAGGGTTAGATTAACAGTGTAGTAGAAGCATGGGCCGGCCCATCTCGACACCAAGATGGCCGACTGCTCTTTTAGAGTTTCCTTAGGGTTTTAGTAACCTCTAGCCTATAAAAGGGCTGGCTTTGTAAGGGTTTTGGACACAAGTTGGAACAATAAAGTTTGATTAATTTCGATTCTTAAAGTTAAGAGAGATCGAGCCTTTTTACTTGTCTTGGCATGGGTTGTGAGCAATCTTGCGTCTCGTCTTAGGTTGTTCTACCGACCTATCCATTAGAGTAATCATCTCGGTGGAGTCGTCGTTCTACCGCCTATAATCAAATCGTGTCGTCCCGTTTGATTCTAGGTTCCGCAATCCAAGCGTTGGACCACCTCGCTAGATCCTTGCGCAAACATGCTACGTGTCTCGAAAAGAGTTGATCGAGGACCGTATCAGTGATTTGTGCATGGATCAGGGCCCATGCCATGACCCTGTCCGAGTTCCATTGGGCCCTGTCACACGTGCACGAGCCAAGCTCTTCAAGGGTTCCCTGGAAGGCTTTGTTCGAATGGTCCAAGACTAACGTGGAGTCCATATGGATATTGAAAGCCTAGAAGGAGACAAGCAAATCATCTACTCCATGATCCAAGCCCATTGAGAGTCAAGCGGGCCTCCAATTGATTGGACAGAGCGTGGTCTTTAGGCCTCAATTTTGCTGACACCAAGATGGCCAACTGCTCTTTTAGTGTTTCCTTAGGATTTTAGTAACCTCTAGCCTATAAAAGGGCTTGCATTGTAAGGGTTTTGAACACAAGTTGGATCAATAAAGTTTGATTAATGTCGATTTTTCTTGTTAAGAGAGATTCGAGCCTTTTTACTAGCCTTGGCAAGGGTTGTGAGCAATCTTGCGTCTCGTCGTAGATGGTTCTACCTACTTTTCCATTAGAATACTCATATCCGTTGTGTCGTCATTCTACCGCCTACAATCAATTCGTATCTTTCGTTTGATTCTAGGTTTCGTAATCCATACGTTGGACCACCTCACTAGATCCTTGGACAAACATACTACGTGTCACAAAACGAGTTGATCTAGGACCGTATCAGTGATGTAAGCATGGATCAGGGCCCACGCAATGATCCGGTCCGACTTCCATTGGGCCTAGTCACACGTACAGGAGCCAAGCACTTCAAGGAATCCCTCCAAGGCCTTGTTCGAATGGTCCAAGACCAACATGGAGTCCATTGGGATATTGAAGGCTTAGAAGGAGACAAGCAAATCATCTACACCATGATGCAATCCCATGGAGAGTCAAGCGGGCCTCCAATTGATTGGGCAGAGTGTGGTCTTTAGGCCTTGATGTGGCAGAGGGTTAGATTAACAGTGTAGTAGAAGCATGGGCCGGCCCATCTCGACACCAAGATGGCCGACTGCTCTTTTAGAGTTTCCTTAGGGTTTTAGTAACCTCTGGCATATAAAAGGGCTGGCTTTGTAAGGGTTTTGGATACAAGTTGGAACAATAAAGTTTGATTAATTTCGATTCTTAAAGTTAAGAGAGATCGAGCAATTTTACTTGCCTTGGCATGGGTTGTGAGCAATCTTGCGTCTCGTCTTAGATTGTTCTACCGACCTATCTATTAGAGTAATCACCTCGGTGGAGTCGTCGTTCTACCGCCTATAATCAAATCGTGTCGTCCCGTTTGATTCTAGGTTCCGCAATCCAATCGTTGGACCACCTCGCTAGATCCTTGGGCAAACGTGCAACGTGTCTCGAAACGAGTTGTTCAAGATGTATCCATTAGAGTAATCCCCTCTGTGGAGTCATCGTTCTACCACCTATAATTTTATCGTGTCGTCGTTTGGTTCTAGGTTCCGCATTCCAAATCATCTGGCGTCTCGTCCACGATTGTTCTACCCACCTATCCATTAGAGTAGTCACCTCTGTGGAGTCATCGTTCTACCGTCTATAATGAAATCGTGTTATCCGTTTGATTTTAGGTTCCGCAATCCGAGCGTTGGACCACCTCGCTAGATCCTTGCGCAAACATGCTACGTGTCTCGAAAAGAGTTGATCGAGGACCGTATCAGTGATTTGTGCATGGATCAGGGCCCACGCCATGACCCTGTCCGAGTTCCATTGGGCCCAGTCACACGTGCACGAGCCAAGCTCTTCAAGGGTTCCCTCCAAGGCCTTGTTCGAATGGTCCAAGACTAACATGGAGTCCATAGGGATATTGAATGCCTAGAAGGAGACAAGCAAATCATCTACTCCATGATCCAAGCCCATGGAGAGTCAAGCGGGCCTCCAATTGATTGGACAGAGCGTGGTCTTTAGGCCTTAATTTTGCTGACACCAAGATGGCCGACTGCTCTTTTAGTGTTTCCTTAGGATTTTAGTAACCTCTAGCCTAAGGGTTTTGGACACAAGTTGGATCAATAAAGTTTGATTAATTTGGATTCTTCTTGTTAAGAGAGATTCGAGCCTTTTTACTTGCCGTGGCAAGGGTTGTGAGCAATCTTGCGTCTCGTCGTAGATGGTTCTACCTACTTATCCGTTAGAATACTCATATCTGTGGTGTCGTCGTTCTACCGCCTACAATCAAATCGTGTCTTTCGTTTGATTCTAGGTTTCGTAATCCATACGTTGGACCACCTCACTAGATCCTCGGACAAACATACTACGTGTCACGAAACGGGTTGATCTAGGACCGTATCAGTGATGTAAGCATGGATCAGGGCCCACTCAATTATCCGGGCCGACTTCCATTGCGCCTAGTCACACGTGCACGAGCCAATCTCTTCAAGGAATCCCTCCAAGGCCTTGTTCGAATGGTCCAAGACCAACATGGAGTCCATTGGGATATTGAAGGCATAGAAGGAGACAAGCAAATCATCTACACCACGATGCAATCCCATGGAGAGTCAAGCGGGCCTCCAATTGATTGGGCAGAGTGTGGTCTTTAGGCCTTGATGTTGCAGAGGGTTAGATTAACAGTGTAGTAGAAGCATGGGCCGGCCCATCTCGACACCAAGATGGCCGACTGCTCTTTTAGAGTTTCCTTAGGGTTTTAGTAACCTCTAGCCTATAAAAGGGCTGGCTTTGTAAGGGTTTTGGACACAAGTTGGAACAATAAAGTTTGATTAATTTCGATTCTTAAAGTTAAGAGAGATCGAGCCTTTTTACTTGTCTTGGCATGGGTTGTGAGCAATCTTGCGTCTCGTCTTAGGTTGTTCTACCGACCTATCCATTAGAGTAATCATCTCGGTGGAGTCGTCGTTCTACCGCCTATAATCAAATCGTGTCGTCCCGTTTGATTCTAGGTTCCGCAATCCAAGCGTTGGACCACCTCGCTAGATCCTTGCGCAAACATGCTACGTGTCTCGAAAAGAGTTGATCGAGGACCGTATCAGTGATTTGTGCATGGATCAGGGCCCATGCCATGACCCTGTCCGAGTTCCATTGGGCCCTGTCACACGTGCACGAGCCAAGCTCTTCAAGGGTTCCCTGGAAGGCTTTGTTCGAATGGTCCAAGACTAACGTGGAGTCCATATGGATATTGAAAGCCTAGAAGGAGACAAGCAAATCATCTACTCCATGATCCAAGCCCATTGAGAGTCAAGCGGGCCTCCAATTGATTGGACAGAGCGTGGTCTTTAGGCCTCAATTTTGCTGACACCAAGATGGCCAACTGCTCTTTTAGTGTTTCCTTAGGATTTTAGTAACCTCTAGCCTATAAAAGGGCTTGCATTGTAAGGGTTTTGAACACAAGTTGGATCAATAAAGTTTGATTAATGTCGATTTTTCTTGTTAAGAGAGATTCGAGCCTTTTTACTAGCCTTGGCAAGGGTTGTGAGCAATCTTGCGTCTCGTCGTAGATGGTTCTACCTACTTTTCCATTAGAATACTCATATCCGTTGTGTCGTCATTCTACCGCCTACAATCAATTCGTATCTTTCGTTTGATTCTAGGTTTCGTAATCCATACGTTGGACCACCTCACTAGATCCTTGGACAAACATACTACGTGTCACAAAACGAGTTGATCTAGGACCGTATCAGTGATGTAAGCATGGATCAGGGCCCACGCAATGATCCGGTCCGACTTCCATTGGGCCTAGTCACACGTACAGGAGCCAAGCACTTCAAGGAATCCCTCCAAGGCCTTGTTCGAATGGTCCAAGACCAACATGGAGTCCATTGGGATATTGAAGGCTTAGAAGGAGACAAGCAAATCATCTACACCATGATGCAATCCCATGGAGAGTCAAGCGGGCCTCCAATTGATTGGGCAGAGTGTGGTCTTTAGGCCTTGATGTGGCAGAGGGTTAGATTAACAGTGTAGTAGAAGCATGGGCCGGCCCATCTCGACACCAAGATGGCCGACTGCTCTTTTAGAGTTTCCTTAGGGTTTTAGTAACCTCTGGCATATAAAAGGGCTGGCTTTGTAAGGGTTTTGGATACAAGTTGGAACAATAAAGTTTGATTAATTTCGATTCTTAAAGTTAAGAGAGATCGAGCAATTTTACTTGCCTTGGCATGGGTTGTGAGCAATCTTGCGTCTCGTCTTAGATTGTTCTACCGACCTATCTATTAGAGTAATCACCTCGGTGGAGTCGTCGTTCTACCGCCTATAATCAAATCGTGTCGTCCCGTTTGATTCTAGGTTCCGCAATCCAATCGTTGGACCACCTCGCTAAATCCTTGGGCAAACGTGCAACGTGTCTCGAAACGAGTTGTTCAAGATGTATCCATTAGAGTAATCCCCTCTGTGGAGTCATCGTTCTACCACCTATAATTTTATCGTGTCGTCGTTTGGTTCTAGGTTCCGCATTCCAAATCATCTGGCGTCTCGTCCACGATTGTTCTACCCACCTATCCATTAGAGTAGTCACCTCTGTGGAGTCATCGTTCTACCGTCTATAATGAAATCGTGTTATCCGTTTGATTTTAGGTTCCGCAATCCGAGCGTTGGACCACCTCGCTAGATCCTTGCGTAAACATGCTACGTGTCTCGAAAAGAGTTGATCGAGGACCGTATCAGTGATTTGTGCATGGATCAGGGCCCACGCCATGACCCTGTCCGAGTTCCATTGGGCCCAGTCACACGTGCACGAGCCAAGCTCTTCAAGGGTTCCCACCAAGGCCTTGTTCGAATGGTCCAAGACTAACATGGAGTCCATAGGGATATTGAAAGCCTAGAAGGAGACAAGCAAATCATCTACTCCATGATCCAAGCCCATGGAGAGTCAAGCGGGCCTCCAATTGATTGGACAGAGCGTGGTCTTTAGGCCTTAATTTTACTGACACCAAGATGGCCGACTGCTCTTTTAGTGTTTCCTTAGGATTTTAGTAACCTCTAGCCTAAGGGTTTTGGACACAAGTTGGATCAATAAAGTTTGATTAATTTCGATTCTTCTTGTTAAGAGAGATTCGAGCCTTTTTACTTGCCTTGGCAAGGGTTGTGAGCAATCTTGCGTCTCGTCGTAGATGGTTCTACGTAATTATCCGTTAGAATACTCATATCTGTGGTGTCGTCGATCTTCCGCCTACGATCAAATCGTGTCTTTCGTTTGATTCTAGGTTTCGTAATCCATACGTTGGACCACCTCACTAGATCCTTGGACAAACATACTACGTGTCACGAAACGGGTTGATCTAGGACCGTATCAGTGATGTAAGCATGGGTCAGGGCCCACTCAATTATCCGGTCCGACTTCCATTGGGCCTAGTCACACGTGCAGGAGCCAAGCTCTTCAAGGAATCCATCCAAGGCCTTGTTCGAATGGTCCAAGACCAACATGGAGTCCATTGGGATATTGAAGGCATAGAAGGAGACAAGCAAATCATCTACACCATGATGTAATCCCATGGAGAGTCAAGCGGGCCTCCAATTGATTGGGCAGAGTGTGGTCTTTAGGCCTTGATGTTGCAGAGGGTTAGATTAACAGTGTAGTAGAAGCATGGGCCGGCCCATCTCGACACCAAGATGGCCGACTGCTCTTTTAGAGTTTCCTTAGGGTTTTAGTAACCTCTGGCATATAAAAGGGCTGGCTTTGTAAGGGTTTTGGATACAAGTTGGAACAATAAAGTTTGATTAATTTCGATTCTTAAAGTTAAGAGAGATCGAGCAATTTTACTTGCCTTGGCATGGGTTGTGAGCAATCTTACGCCTCGTCTTAGATTGTTCTAACGACCTATCTATTAGAGTAATCACCTCGGTGGAGTCGTCGTTCTACCGCCTATAATCAAATCGTGTTGTCCCGTTTGATTCTAGGTTCCGCAATCCAAGCGTTGGACCACCTCGCTAGATCCTTGGGCAAACGTGCAACGTGTCTCGAAACGAGTTGTTAAAGATGTATCCATTAGAGTAATCCCCTCCGTGGAATTGTCGTTCTACCACCTATAATTTTATCGTGTCGTCGTTTGGTTCTAGGTTCCGCATTCCAAATCATCTGGCGTCTCGTCCACGATTGTTCTACCCACCTATCCATTAGAGTAGTCACCTCTGTGGAGTCATCATTCTTCCGTCTATAATGAAATCGTGTTATCCGTTTGATTTCAGGTTCCGCAATCCGAGCGTTGGACCACCTCGATAGATCCTTGCGCAAACATGCTACGTGTCTCGAAAAGAGTTGATCGAGGACCGTATCAGTGATTTGTGCATGGAGCAGGGCCCACGCCATGACCCTGTCCGACTTCCATTGGGCCCTGTCACACGTGCACGAGCCAAGCTCTTCAAGGGTTCCCTGCAATGCCTTGTTCGAATGGTCCAAGACTAACATGGAGTCCATAGGGATATTGAAAGCCTAGAAGGAGACAAGCAAATCATCTACTCCATGATCCAAGCCCATGGAGAGTCAAGCGGGCCTCCAATTGATTGGACAGAGCGTGGTCTTTAGGCCTTAATTTTGCTGACACCAAGATGGCCGACTGCTCTTTTAGTGTTTCCTTAGGATTTTAGTAACCTCTAGCCTAAGGGTTTTGGAAACAAGTTGGATCAATAAAGTTTGGCCCATTTCGATTCTTCTTGTTAAGAGAGATTCGAGCCGTTTTACTTGCCTTGGCAAGGGTTGTGAGCAATCTTGCGTCTCGTCGTAGATGGTTCTACCTACTTATCCGTTAGAATACTCATATCTGTGGTGTCGTCGTTCTACCGCCTACAATCAAATAGTGTCTTTCGTTTGATTCTAGGTTTCGTAATCCATACGTTGGACCACCTCACTAGATCCTTGGACAAACATACTACGTGTCACGAAACGGGTTGATCTAGGACCGTATCAGAGATGTAAGCATGGATCAGGGCCCACTCAATTATCCGGTCCGACCGCCATTGCGCCTAGTCACACGTGCACGAGCCAATCTCTTCAAGGAATCCCTCCAAGGCATTGTTCGAATGGTCCAAGACCAACATGGAGTCCATTGGGATATTGAAGGCATAGAAGGAGACAAGCAAATCATCTACACCATGATGCAATCCCATGGAGAGTCAAGCGGGCCTCCAATTGATTGGGCAGAGTGTGGTCTTTAGGCCTTGATGTTGCAGAGGGTTAGATTAACAGTGTAGTAGAAGCATGGGCCGGCCCATCTCGACACCAAGATGCCCGACTGCTCTTTTAGAGTTTCCTTAGGGTTTTAGTAACCTCTAGCCTATAAAAGGGCTGGCTTTGTAAGGGTTTTGGACACAAGTTGGAACAATAAAGTTTGATTAATTTCGATTCTTAAAGTTAAGAGAGATCGAGCCTTTTTACTTGTCTTGGCATGGGTTGTGAGCAATCTTGCATCTCGTCTTAGATTGTTCTACCGACCTCTCCATTAGAGTAATCATCTCGGTGGAGTCGTCGTTCTACCGCCTATAATCAAATCGTGTCGTCCCGTTTGATTCTAGGTTCCGCAATGCAAGCGTTGGACCACCTCGCTAGATCCTTGCGCAAACATGCTACGTGTCTCGAAAAGAGTTGATCGAGGACCGTATCAGTGATTTGTGCATGGATCAGGGCCCACGCCATGACCCTGTCCGAGTTCCATTGGGCCCAATCACACGTGCACGAGCCAAGCTCTTCAAGGGTTCCCTCCAAGGCCTTGTTCGAATGGTCCAAGACTAACGTGGAGTCCATAGGGATATTGAAAGCCTAGAAGGAGACAAGCAAATCATCTACTCCATGATCCAAGCCCATGGAGAGTCAAGCGGGCCTCCAATTGATTGGGCAGAGTGTAGTCTTTAGGCCTTAATATTGCTTAGGGTTAGATTAACTGTGTAGTAGAAGCATGGGCCGGCCCATCTCGACACCAAGATGGCCGACTGCTCTTTTAGAGTTTCCTTAGGGATTTAGTAACCTCTAGCCTATAAAAGAGCTGGCTTTGTAAGGGTTTTGGACACAAGTTGGATCAATAAAGTTTGATTAATTTCGATTCTTCTTGTTAAGAGAGATTCGAGCCTTTTTACTTGCCTTGGCAAGGGTTGTGAGCAATCTTACGTCTCGTCGTAGATGGTTCTACCTGCTTATCCATTAGAATACTCATATCTGTGGTGTCGTCGTTCTTCCGCCTACAATCAAATCGTGTCTTTCGTTTGATTCTATGTTTCGTAATCCATACGTTGGACCACCTCACTAGATCCTTGGACAAACATACTACGTGTCACGAAACGGGTTGATCTAGGACCGTATCAGTGATGTAAGCATGGATCAGGGCCCACTCAATTATCCGGGCCGACTTCCGTTGGGCCTAGTCACACGTGCACGAGCCAATCTCTTCAAGGAATCCCTCCAAGGCCTTGTTCGAATGGTCCAAGACCAACATGGAGTCCATTGGGATATTGAAGGCATAGAAGGAGACAAGCAAATCATCTACACCATGATGCAATCCCATGGAGAGTCAAGCGGGCCTCCAATTGATTGGGCAGAGTGTGGTCTTTACGCCTTGATGTTGCAGAGGGTTAGATTAACAGTGTAGTAGAAGCATGGGCCGGCCCATCTCGACACCAAGATGGCCGACTGCTCTTTTAGAGTTTCCTTAGGGTTTTAGTAACCTCTGGCATATAAAAGGGCTGGCTTTGTAAGGGTTTTGGATACAAGTTGGAACAATAAAGTTTGATTAATTTCGATTCTTAAAGTTAAGAGAGATCGAGCAATTTTACTTGCCTTGGCATGGGTTGTGAGCAATCTTACGCCTCGTCTTAGATTGTTCTACCGACCTATCTATTAGAGTAATCACCTCGGTGGAGTCGTCGTTCTACCGCCTATAATCAAATCGTGTTGTCCCGTTTGATTCTAGGTTCCGCAATCCAAGCGTTGGACTACCTCGCTAGATCCTTGGGCAAACGTGCAACGTGTCTCGAAACGAGTTGTTCAAGATGTATCCATTAGAGTAATCCCCTCTGTGGAGTCGTCGTTCTACCACCTATAATTTTATCGTGTCGTCGTTTGGTTCTAGGTTCCGCATTCCAAATCATCTGGCGTCTCGTCCACGATTGTTCTACCCACCTATCCATTAGAGTAGTCACGTCTGTGGAGTCATCGTTCTACCGTCTATAATGAAATCGTGTTATCCGTTTGATTTTAGGTTCCGCAATCCGAGCGTTGGACCACCTCGCTAGATCCTTGCGCAAACATGCTACGTGTCTCGAAAAGAGTTGATCGAGGACCGTATCAGTGATTTGTGCATGGATCAGGGCCCACGCCATGACCCTGTCCGAGTTCCATTGGGCCCAGTCACACGTGCACGAGCCAAGCTCTTCAAGGGTTCCCTCCAAGGCCTTGTTCGAATGGTCCAAGACTAACATGGAGTCCATAGGGATATTGAAAGCCTAGAAGGAGACAAGCAAATCATCTACTCCATGATCCAAGCCCCTGGAGAGTCAAGCGGGCCTCCAATTGATTGGACAGAGCGTGGTCTTTAGGCCTTAATTTTGCTGACACCAAGATGGCCGACTGCTCTTTTAGTGTTTCCTTAGGATTTTAGTAACCTCTAGCCTAAGGGTTTTGGACACAAGTTGGATCAATAAAGTTTGATTAATTTCTATTCTTCTTGTTAAGAGAGATTCGAGCCTTTGTACTTGCCTTGGCAAGGGTTGTGAGCAATCTTGCGTCTCGTCGTAGATGGTTCTACCTACTTATCCGTTAGAATACTCATATCTGTGGTGTCGTCATTCTACCGCCTACAATCAAATCGTGTCTTTCGTTTGATTCTAGGTTTCGTAATCCATACGTTGGACCACCTCACTAGATCCTTGGACAAACATACTACGTGTCACGAAACGGGTTGATCTAGGACCGTATCAGTGATGTAAGCATGGATCAGGGCCCACTCAATTATCCGGGCCGACTTCCGTTGGGCCTAGTCACACGTGCACGAGCCAATCTCTTCAAGGAATCCCTCCAAGGCCTTGTTCGAATGGTCCAAGACCAACATGGAGTCCATTGGGATATTGAAGGCATAGAAGGAGACAAGCAAATCATCTACACCATGATGCAATCCCATGGAGAGTCAAGCGGGCCTCCAATTGATTGGGCAGAGTGTGGTCTTTAGGCCTTGATGTTGCAGAGGGTTAGATTAACAGTGTAGTAGAAGCATGGGCCGGCCCATCTCGACACCAAGATGGCCGACTGCTCTTTTAGAGTTTCCTTAGGGTTTTAGTAACCTCTGGCATATAAAAGGGCTGGCTTTGTAAGGATTTTGGATACAAGTTGGAACAATAAAGTTTGATTAATTTCGATTCTTAAAGTTAAGAGAGATCGAGCAATTTTACTTGCCTTGGCATGGGTTGTGAGCAATCTTGCGTCTCGTCTTAGATTGTTCTACCGACCTATCTATTAGAGTAATCACCTCGGTGGAGTCGTCGTTCTACCGCCTATAATCAAATCGTGTCGTCCCGTTTGATTCTAGGTTCCGCAATCCAATCGTTGGACCACCTCGCTAGATCCTTGGGCAAACGTGCAACGTGTCTCGAAACGAGTTGTTCAAGATGTATCCATTAGAGTAATCCCCTCTGTGGAGTCATCGTTCTACCACCTATAATTTTATCGTGTCGTCGTTTGGTTCTAGGTTCCGCATTCCAAATCATCTGGCGTCTCGTCCACGATTGTTCTACCCACCTATCCATTAGAGTAGTCACCTCTGTGGAGTCATCGTTCTACCGTCTATAATGAAATCGTGTTATCCGTTTGATTTTAGGTTCCGCAATCCGAGCGTTGGACCACCTCGCTAGATCCTTGCGCAAACATGCTACGTGTCTCGAAAAGAGTTGATCGAGGACCGTATCAGTGATTTGTGCATGGATCAGGGCCCACGCCATGACCCTGTCCGAGTTCCATTGGGCCCAGTCACACGTGCACGAGCCAAGCTCTTCAAGGGTTCCCTCCAAGGCCTTGTTCGAATGGTCCAAGACTAACATGGAGTCCATAGGGATATTGAATGCCTAGAAGGAGACAAGCAAATCATCTACTCCATGATCCAAGCCCATGGAGAGTCAAGCGGGCCTCCAATTGATTGGACAGAGCGTGGTCTTTAGGCCTTAATTTTGCTGACACCAAGATGGCCGACTGCTCTTTTAGTGTTTCCTTAGGATTTTAGTAACCTCTAGCCTAAGGGTTTTGGACACAAGTTGGATCAATAAAGTTTGATTAATTTGGATTCTTCTTGTTAAGAGAGATTCGAGCCTTTTTACTTGCCGTGGCAAGGGTTGTGAGCAATCTTGCGTCTCGTCGTAGATGGTTCTACCTACTTATCCGTTAGAATACTCATATCTGTGGTGTCGTCGTTCTACCGCCTACAATCAAATCGTGTCTTTCGTTTGATTCTAGGTTTCGTAATCCATACGTTGGACCACCTCACTAGATCCTCGGACAAACATACTACGTGTCACGAAACGGGTTGATCTAGGACCGTATCAGTGATGTAAGCATGGATCAGGGCCCACTCAATTATCCGGGCCGACTTCCATTGCGCCTAGTCACACGTGCACGAGCCAATCTCTTCAAGGAATCCCTCCAAGGCCTTGTTCGAATGGTCCAAGACCAACATGGAGTCCATTGGGATATTGAAGGCATAGAAGGAGACAAGCAAATCATCTACACCACGATGCAATCCCATGGAGAGTCAAGCGGGCCTCCAATTGATTGGGCAGAGTGTGGTCTTTAGGCCTTGATGTTGCAGAGGGTTAGATTAACAGTGTAGTAGAAGCATGGGCCGGCCCATCTCGACACCAAGATGGCCGACTGCTCTTTTAGAGTTTCCTTAGGGTTTTAGTAACCTCTAGCCTATAAAAGGGCTGGCTTTGTAAGGGTTTTGGACACAAGTTGGAACAATAAAGTTTGATTAATTTCGATTCTTAAAGTTAAGAGAGATCGAGCCTTTTTACTTGTCTTGGCATGGGTTGTGAGCAATCTTGCGTCTCGTCTTAGGTTGTTCTACCGACCTATCCATTAGAGTAATCATCTCGGTGGAGTCGTCGTTCTACCGCCTATAATCAAATCGTGTCGTCCCGTTTGATTCTAGGTTCCGCAATCCAAGCGTTGGACCACCTCGCTAGATCCTTGCGCAAACATGCTACGTTTCTCGAAAAGAGTTGATCGAGGACCGTATCAGTGATTTGTGCATGGATCAGGGCCCATGCCATGACCCTGTCCGAGTTCCATTGTGCCCTGTCACACGTGCACGAGCCAAGTTCTTCAAGGGTTCCCTGGAAGGCTTTGTTCGAATGGTCCAAGACTAACGTGGAGTCCATATGGATATTGAAAGCCTAGAAGGAGACAAGCAAATCATCTACTCCATGATCCAAGCCCATTGAGAGTCAAGCGGGCCTCCAATTGATTGGACAGAGCGTGGTCTTTAGGCCTCAATTTTGCTGACACCAAGATGGCCAACTGCTCTTTTAGTGTTTCCTTAGGATTTTAGTAACCTCTAGACTATAAAAGGGCTTGCATTGTAAGGGTTTTGAACACAAGTTGGATCAATAAAGTTTGATTAATGTCGATTTTTCTTGTTAAGAGAGATTCGAGCCTTTTTACTAGCCTTGGCAAGGGTTGTGAGCAATCTTGCGTCTCGTCGTAGATGGTTCTACCTACTTTTCCATTAGAATACTCATATCCGTTGTGTCGTCATTCTACCGCCTACAATCAATTCGTATCTTTCGTTTGATTCTAGGTTTCGTAATCCATACGTTGGACCACCTCACTAGATCCTTGGACAAACATACTACGTGTCACAAAACGAGTTGATCTAGGACCGTATCAGTGATGTAAGCATGGATCAGGGCCCACGCAATGATCCGGTCCGACTTCCATTGGGCCTAGTCACACGTACAGGAGCCAAGCACTTCAAGGAATCCCTCCAAGGCCTTGTTCGAATGGTCCAAGACCAACATGGAGTCCATTGGGATATTGAAGGCTTAGAAGGAGACAAGCAAATCATCTACACCATGATGCAATCCCATGGAGAGTCAAGCGGGCCTCCAATTGATTGGGCAGAGTGTGGTCTTTAGGCCTTGATGTGGCAGAGGGTTAGATTAACAGTGTAGTAGAAGCATGGGCCGGCCCATCTCGACACCAAGATGGCCGACTGCTCTTTTAGAGTTTCCTTAGGGTTTTAGTAACCTCTGGCATATAAAAGGGCTGGCTTTGTAAGGGTTTTGGATACAAGTTAGAACAATAAAGTTTGATTAATTTCGATTCTTAAAGTTAAGAGAGATCGAGCAATTTTACTTGCCTTGGCATGGGTTGTGAGCAATCTTGCGTCTCGTCTTAGATTGTTCTACCGACCTATCTATTAGAGTAATCACCTCGGTGGAGTCGTCGTTCTACCGCCTATAATCAAATCGTGTCGTCCCGTTTGATTCTAGGTTCCGCAATCCAATCGTTGGACCACCTCGCTAGATCCTTGGGCAAACGTGCAACGTGTCTCGAAACGAGTTGTTCAAGATGTATCCATTAGAGTAATCCCCTCTGTGGAGTCATCGTTCTACCACCTATAATTTTATCGTGTCGTCGTTTGGTTCTAGGTTCCGCATTCCAAATCATCTGGCGTCTCGTCCACGATTGTTCTACCCACCTATCCATTAGAGTAGTCACCTCTGTGGAGTCATCGTTCTACCGTCTATAATGAAATCGTGTTATCCGTTTGATTTTAGGTTCCGCAATCCGAGCGTTGGACCACCTCGCTAGATCCTTGCGTAAACATGCTACGTGTCTCGAAAAGAGTTGATCGAGGACCGTATCAGTGATTTGTGCATGGATCAGGGCCCACGCCATGACCCTGTCCGAGTTCCATTGGGCCCAGTCACACGTGCACGAGCCAAGCTCTTCAAGGGTTCCCACCAAGGCCTTGTTCGAATGGTCCAAGACTAACATGGAGTCCATAGGGATATTGAAAGCCTAGAAGGAGACAAGCAAATCATCTACTCCATGATCCAAGCCCATGGAGAGTCAAGCGGGCCTCCAATTGATTGGACAGAGCGTGGTCTTTAGGCCTTAATTTTACTGACACCAAGATGGCCGACTGCTCTTTTAGTGTTTCCTTAGGATTTTAGTAACCTCTAGCCTAAGGGTTTTGGACACAAGTTGGATCAATAAAGTTTGATTAATTTCGATTCTTCTTGTTAAGAGAGATTCGAGCCTTTTTACTTGCCTTGGCAAGGGTTGTGAGCAATCTTGCGTCTCGTCGTAGATGGTTCTACGTAATTATCCGTTAGAATACTCATATCTGTGGTGTCGTCGATCTTCCGCCTACGATCAAATCGTGTCTTTCGTTTGATTCTAGGTTTCGTAATCCATACGTTGGACCACCTCACTAGATCCTTGGACAAACATACTACGTGTCACGAAACGGGTTGATCTAGGACCGTATCAGTGATGTAAGCATGGGTCAGGGCCCACTCAATTATCCGGTCCGACTTCCATTGGGCCTAGTCACACGTGCAGGAGCCAAGCTCTTCAAGGAATCCATCCAAGGCCTTGTTCGAATGGTCCAAGACCAACATGGAGTCCATTGGGATATTGAAGGCATAGAAGGAGACAAGCAAATCATCTACACCATGATGTAATCCCATGGAGAGTCAAGCGGGCCTCCAATTGATTGGGCAGAGTGTGGTCTTTAGGCCTTGATGTTGCAGAGGGTTAGATTAACAGTGTAGTAGAAGCATGGGCCGGCCCATCTCGACACCAAGATGGCCGACTGCTCTTTTAGAGTTTCCTTAGGGTTTTAGTAACCTCTGGCATATAAAAGGGCTGGCTTTGTAAGGGTTTTGGATACAAGTTGGAACAATAAAGTTTGATTAATTTCGATTCTTAAAGTTAAGAGAGATCGAGCAATTTTACTTGCCTTGGCATGGGTTGTGAGCAATCTTACGCCTCGTCTTAGATTGTTCTACCGACCTATCTATTAGAGTAATCACCTCGGTGGAGTCGTCGTTCTACCGCCTATAATCAAATCGTGTTGTCCCGTTTGATTCTAGGTTCCGCAATCCAAGCGTTGGACCACCTCGCTAGATCCTTGGGCAAACGTGCAACGTGTCTCGAAACGAGTTGTTAAAGATGTATCCATTAGAGTAATCCCCTCCGTGGAATTGTCGTTCTACCACCTATAATTTTATCGTGTCGTCGTTTGGTTCTAGGTTCCGCATTCCAAATCATCTGGCGTCTCGTCCACGATTGTTCTACCCACCTATCCATTAGAGTAGTCACCTCTGTGGAGTCATCATTCTTCCGTCTATAATGAAATCGTGTTATCCGTTTGATTTCAGGTTCCGCAATCCGAGCGTTGGACCACCTCGATAGATCCTTGCGCAAACATGCTACGTGTCTCGAAAAGAGTTGATCGAGGACCGTATCAGTGATTTGTGCATGGAGCAGGGCCCACGCCATGACCCTGTCCGACTTCCATTGGGCCCTGTCACACGTGCACGAGCCAAGCTCTTCAAGGGTTCCCTGCAATGCCTTGTTCGAATGGTCCAAGACTAACATGGAGTCCATAGGGATATTGAAAGCCTAGAAGGAGACAAGCAAATCATCTACTCCATGATCCAAGCCCATGGAGAGTCAAGCGGGCCTCCAATTGATTGGACAGAGCGTGGTCTTTAGGCCTTAATTTTGCTGACACCAAGATGGCCGACTGCTCTTTTAGTGTTTCCTTAGGATTTTAGTAACCTCTAGCCTAAGGGTTTTGGAAACAAGTTGGATCAATAAAGTTTGATTAATTTCGATTCTTCTTGTTAAGAGAGATTCGAGCCGTTTTACTTGCCTTGGCAAGGGTTGTGAGCAATCTTGCGTCTCGTCGTAGATGGTTCTACCTACTTATCCGTTAGAATACTCATATCTGTGGTGTCGTCGTTCTACCGCCTACAATCAAATAGTGTCTTTCGTTTGATTCTAGGTTTCGTAATCCATACGTTGGACCACCTCACTAGATCCTTGGACAAACATACTACGTGTCACGAAACGGGTTGATCTAGGACCGTATCAGAGATGTAAGCATGGATCAGGGCCCACTCAATTATCCGGTCCGACCGCCATTGCGCCTAGTCACACGTGCACGAGCCAATCTCTTCAAGGAATCCCTCCAAGGCCTTGTTCGAATGGTCCAAGACCAACATGGAGTCCATTGGGATATTGAAGGCATAGAAGGAGACAAGCAAATCATCTACACCATGATGCAATCCCATGGAGAGTCAAGCGGGCCTCCAATTGATTGGGCAGAGTGTGGTCTTTAGGCCTTGATGTTGCAGAGGGTTAGATTAACAGTGTAGTAGAAGCATGGGCCGGCCCATCTCGACACCAAGATGCCCGACTGCTCTTTTAGAGTTTCCTTAGGGTTTTAGTAACCTCTAGCCTATAAAAGGGCTGGCTTTGTAAGGGTTTTGGACACAAGTTGGAACAATAAAGTTTGATTAATTTCGATTCTTAAAGTTAAGAGAGATCGAGCCTTTTTACTTGTCTTGGCATGGGTTGTGAGCAATCTTGCATCTCGTCTTAGATTGTTCTACCGACCTCTCCATTAGAGTAATCATCTCGGTGGAGTCGTCGTTCTACCGCCTATAATCAAATCGTGTCGTCCCGTTTGATTCTAGGTTCCGCAATGCAAGCGTTGGACCACCTCGCTAGATCCTTGCGCAAACATGCTACGTGTCTCGAAAAGAGTTGATCGAGGACCGTATCAGTGATTTGTGCATGGATCAGGGCCCACGCCATGACCCTGTCCGAGTTCCATTGGGCCCAATCACACGTGCACGAGCCAAGCTCTTCAAGGGTTCCCTCCAAGGCCTTGTTCGAATGGTCCAAGACTAACGTGGAGTCCATAGGGATATTGAAAGCCTAGAAGGAGACAAGCAAATCATCTACTCCATGATCCAAGCCCATGGAGAGTCAAGCGGGCCTCCAATTGATTGGGCAGAGTGTAGTCTTTAGGCCTTAATATTGCTTAGGGTTAGATTAACTGTGTAGTAGAAGCATGGGCCGGCCCATCTCGACACCAAGATGGCCGACTGCTCTTTTAGAGTTTCCTTAGGGATTTAGTAACCTCTAGCCTATAAAAGAGCTGGCTTTGTAAGGGTTTTGGACACAAGTTGGATCAATAAAGTTTAATTAATTTCGATTTTTCTTGTTAAGAGAGATTCGAGCCTTTTTACTTGCCTTGGCAAGGGTTGTGAGCAATCTTGCGTCTCGTCGTAGATGGTTCTACCTACTTTTCCATTAGAATACTCATATCTGTGGTGTCGTCGTTCTACCGCCTACAATCAAATCGTGTCTTTCGTTTGATTCTAGGTTTCGTAATCCATACGTTGGACCACCTCACTAGATCCTTGGACAAACATACTACGTGTCACAAAACGAGTTGATCTAGGACCGTATCAGTGATGTAAGCATGGATCAGGGCCCACTCAATGATCCGGTCCGACTTCAATTGGGCCTACTCACACGTGCAGGAGCCAAGCTCTTCAAGGAATCCCTCCAAGGCCTTGTTCGAATGGTCCAAGACTAACATGGAGTCCATTGGGATATTGAAGGCTTAGAAGGAGACAAGCAAATCATCTACACCATGATGCAATCCCATGGAGAGTCAAGCGGGCCTCCAATTGATTGGGCAGAGTGTGGTCTTTAGGCCTTGATGTTGCAGAGGGTTAGATTAACAGTGTAGTAGAAGCATGGGCCGGCCCATCTCGACACCAAGATGGCCGACTGCTCTTTTAGAGTTTCCTTAGGGTTTTAGTAACCTCTGGCATATAAAAGAGCTGGCTTTGTAAGGGTTTTGGATACAAGTTGGAACAATAAAGTTTGATTAATTTCGATTCTTAAAGTTAAGAGAGATCGAGCCATTTTACTTGCCTTGGCATGGGTTGTGAGCAATCTTGCGTCTCGTCTTAGATTGTTCTACCGACCTATCTATTAGAGTAATCACCTCGGTGGAGTCGTCGTTCTACCGCCTATAATCAAATCGTGTCGTCCCGTTTGATTCTAGGTTCCGCAATCCAAGCGTTGGACCACCTCGCTAGATCCTTGGGCAAACGTGCAACGTGTCTCGAAACGAGTTGTTCAAGATGTATCCATTAGAGTAATCCCCTCTATGGAGTCGTCGTTCTACCACCTATTATTTTATCGTGTCGTCGTTTGGTTCTAGGTTCCGCATTCCAAATCATCTGGCGTCTCGTCCACGATTGTTCTACCCACCTATCCATTAGCGTAGTCACCTCTGTGGAGTCATCGTTCTACCGTCTATAATGAAATCGTGTTATCCGTTTGATTTTAGGTTCCGCAATCCCAGCGTTGGACCACCTCGCTAGATCCTTGCGCAAACATGCTACGTGTCTCGAAAAGAGTTGATCGAGGACCGTATCAGTGATTTGTGCATGGATCAAGGCCCACGCCATGACCCTGTCCGAGTTCCATTGGGCCCAGTCACACGTGCACGAGCCAAGCTCTTCAAGGGTTCCTTCCAAGGCCTTGTTCGAATGGTCCAAGACTAACATGGAGTCCATAGGGATATTGAAAGCCTAGAAGGAGACAAGCAAATCATCTACTCCATGATCCAAGCCCATGGAGAGTCAAGCGGGCCTCCAATTGATTGGACAGAGCGTGCTCTTTAGGCCTTAATTTTGCTGACTCCAAGATGGCCGACTGCTCTTTTAGTGTTTCCTTAGGATTTTAGTTACCTCTAGCCTAAGGGTTTTGGACACAAGTTGAATCAATAAAGTTTGATTAATTTCGATTCTTCTTGTTAAGAGAGATTCGAGCCTTTTTACTTGCCTTGGCAAGGTTTGTGAGCAATCTTGCGTCTCGTCGTAGATGGTTCTACCTACTTATCCGTTAGAATACTCATATCTGTGGTGTCGTCGTTCTACCGCCTACAATCAAATCGTGTCTTTCGTTTGATTCTAGGTTTCGTAATCCATACGTTGGACCACCTCACTAGATCCTTGGACAAACATACTACGTGTCACGAAACGGGTTGATCTAGGACCGTATCAGTGATGTAAGCATGGATCAGGGCCCACTCAATTATCCGGTCCGACTTCCATTGGGCCTAGTCACACGTGCACGAGCCAATCTCTTCAAGGAATCCCTCCAAGGCCTTGTTCGAATCGTCCAAGACCAACATGGAGTCCATTGGGATATTGAAGGCTTAGAAGGAGACAAGCAAATCATCTACACCATGATGCAAGCCCATGGAGAGTCAAGCGGGCCTCCAATTGATTGGGCAGAGTGTGGTCTTTAGGCCTTGATGTTGCAGAGGGTTAGATTAATAGTGTAGTAGAAGCATGGGCCGGCCCATCTCGACACCAAGATGGCCGACTGCTCTTCTAGAGTTTCCTTAGGGTTTTAGTAACCTCTGGCGTATAAAAGGGCTGGCTTTGTAAGGGTTTTGGACACAAGTTGGAACAATAAAGTTTGATTAATTTCGATTCTTAAAGTTAAGAGAGATCGAGCCATTTGACTTGCCTTGGCATGGGTTGTGAGCAATTTTGCGTCTCGTCTTAGTTTGTTCTACCGACCTATCCATTAGAGTAATCATCTCGGTGGAGTCGTCGTTCTACCGCCTATAATCAAATCGTGTCGTCCCGTTTGATTCTAGGTTCCGCAATCCAAGCGTTGGACCGCCTCGCTAGATCCTTGGGCAAACGTGCTACGTGTCTCGAAACGAGTTGTTCGAGATGTATCCATTAGAGTAATTCCCTCTGTGGAGTCGTCGTTCTACCACCTATAATTTTATCGTGTCGTCGTTTGGTTCTAGGTTCCGCATTCCAAATCATCTGGCGTCTCGTCCACGATTGTTCTACCCACCTATCCATTAGAGTAGTCACCTCTGTGGAGTCATCGTTCTTCCGTCTATAATGAAATCGTGTTATCCGTTTGATTTTAGCTTCCGCAATCCGAGCGTTAGACCACCTCGCTAGATCTTTGCGCAAACATGGTACGTGTCTCGAAAAGAGTTGATCGAGGACCGTATCAGTGATTTGTGCATGGATCAGGGCCCACGCCATGACCCTGTCCGACTTCCATTGGGCCCTGTCACACGTGCACGAGCCAAGCTCTTCAAGGGTTCCCTGCAATGCCTTGTTCGAATGGTCCAAGACTAACATGGAGTCCATAGGGATATTGAATGCCTAGAAGGAGACAAGCAAATCATCTACTCCATGATCCAAGCCCATAGAGAGTCAAGCGGGCCTCCAATTGATCGGACAGAGCGTGGTCTTTAGGCCTTAATTATGCTTAGGGTTAGATTAACTACACCTGGCCCATCTCGACACCAAGATGGCTGACTGCTCTTTTAGGGTTTCCTTAGGATTTTAGTAAGCTCTAGCCTATAAAAGGGCTTGCATTGTAAGGGTTTTGGACACAAGTTGGATCAATAAAGTTAAGAGAGATTCGAGCCTTTTTACTTGCCTTGGCAAGGGTTGTGAGCAGTCTTGCGTTTCGTCGTAGATGGTTCTACCGACTTGTCCATTACAGTACTCATATCTGTGGTGTCGTCGTTCTACCGCCTACAATCAAATCGTGTCTTTCGTTTGCTTCTCGATTTCGTAATCCAAGCGTTGGACCATCTCGCTAGATCTTTGGGCAAACATGCTACGTGTCACGAAACGAGTTGATCGAGGACCGTATCAGTGATGTAAGCATGGATCAGGGCCCACTCAATGATCCGGTCCGAGTTTCATTGGGCCTAGTCACACACGTGCACGAGCCATGCACTTCATAGAATCCCACCATGGCCTTGTTCGAATGGTCCAAGACCAACATGAAGTCCATTGGGATATTGAAGGCTTAGAAGGAGACAAGCAAATCATCTACACCATGATGCAATCCCATGGAGAGTCAAGCGAGCCTCCAATTGATTGGGCAGAGTGTGGTCTTTAGGCATTAATGTTGCTTAGGGTTAGATTAACAGTGTAGTAGAAGCATGGGCCGGCCCATCTCGACACCAAGATGGCCGACTGCTCTTCTAGAGTTTCCTTAGGGTTTTAGTAACCTCTGGCTTATAAAAGGGCTGGCTTTGTAAGGGTTTTGGACACAAGTTGGAACAATAAAGTTTGATTAATTTCGATTCTTAAAGTTAAGAGATATCGAGCCATTTTACTTGCCTTGGTATGGGTTGTGAGCAATCTTGCGTCTCGTCTTAGATTGTTCTACCGACCTATCTATTGGAGTAATCACCTCGGTGGAGTCGTCGTTCTACCGCCTATAATCAAATCGTGTCGTCGACATTTGATTCTAGGTTCCGCAATCCAAGCGTTGGACCACCTCGCTAGATCCTTGGGCAAACGTGCTACGTGTCTCGAAACGAGTTGTTCCAGATGTATCCATTAGTGTAATCCCCTCTGTGGAGTCGTCGTTCTACCGCCTACAATTTTATAGTGTCGTCGTTTGGTTCTAGGTTCTGCATTCCAAATCATCTGGCGTCTCGTCCACGATTGTTCTACCCACCTATCCATTAGAGTAGTCACCTCTGTGGAGTCATCGTTCTTCCGTCTATAATGAAATAGTGTTATCCCTTTGATTTTAGGTTCCGCAATCCAGGCGTTGGACCACCTCGCTAGATCCTTGCGCAAACATGCTACGTGTCTCGAAAAGAGTTGATCGAGGACCGTATCAGTGATTTGTGCATGGATCAGGGCCCACGCCATGACCCTGTCCGAGTTCCATTGGGTCCAGTCACACGTGCACGAGCCAAGCACTTCAAGGGTTCCCTCCAAGGCCTTGTTCGAATGGTCCAAGACTAACATGGAGTCCATAGGGATATTGAAAACCTAGAAGGAGACAAGCAAATCATCTACTCCATGATCCAAGCCCATGGAGAGTCAAGCGGGCCTCCAATTGATTGGACAGAGCGTGGTCTTTAGGCCTTAATTTTGCTGACACCAAGATGGCCAACTGCTCTTTTAGTGTTTCCTTAGGATTTTAGTAACCTCTAGCCTATAAAAGGGCTTGCATTGTAAGGGTTTTGGACACAAGTTGGATCAATAAAAGTTTGATTAATTTCGATTCTTCTTGTTAAGAGAGATTCGAGCCTTTTTACTTGCCTTGGCAAGGGTTGTGAGCAATCTTGCGTCTCGTCGTAGATGGTTCTACCTACTTATCCATTAGAACACTCATATCTGTGGTGTCGTCGTTCTACCGCCTACAATCAAATCGTGTCTTTCGTTTGATTCTAGGTTTCGTAATCCATACGTTGGACCACCTCACTAGATCCTTGGACAAACATACTACGTGTCACGAAACGGGTTGATCTAGGACCGTATCAGTGATGTAAGCATGGATCAGGGCCCACTCAATTATCCGGTCCGACTTCCATTGGGCCTAGTCACACGTGCACGAGCCAAGCTCTTCATGGAATCCCTCCACGGCCTTGTTCGAATGGTCCAAGACCAACATGAAGTCCATTGGGATATTGAAGGCTTAGAAGGAGACAAGCAAATCATCTACACCATGATGCAATCCCATGGAGAGTCAAGCGGGCCTCCAATTGATTGGGCAGAGTGTGGTCTTTAGGCCTTGATGTTGCAGAGGGTTAGATTAATAGTGTAGTAGAAGCATGGGCCGGCCCATCTCGACACCAAGATGGCCGACTGCTCTTCTAGAGTTTCCTTAGGGTTTTAGTAACCTCTGGCGTATAAAAGGGCTGGCTTTGTAAGGGTTTTGGACACAAGTTGGAACAATAAAGTTTGATTAATTTCGATTCTTAAAGTTAAGAGAGATCGAGCCATTTTACTTGCCTTGGTATGGGTTGTGTGCAATCTTGCGTCTCGTCTTAGATTGTTCTACCGACCTATCTATTGGAGTAATCACCTCGGTGGAGTCGTCGTTCTACCGCCTATAATCAAATCGTGTCGTCGACATTTGATTCTAGGTTCCGCAATCCAAGCGTTGGACCACCTCGCTAGATCCTTGGGCAAACGTGCTACGTGTCTCGAAACGAGTTGTTCCAGATGTATCCATTAGAGTAATCCCCTCTGTGGAGTCGTCGTTCTACCGCCTATAATTTTATAGTGTCGTCGTTTGGTTCTAGGTTCTGCATTCCAAATCATCTGGCGTCTCGTCCACGATTGTTCTACCCACCTATCCATTAGAGTAGTCACCTCTGTGGAGTCATCGTTCTGCCGTCTATAAAGAAATCGTGTTATCCGTTTGATTTTAGGTTCCGCAATCCGAGCGTTGGACCACCTCGCTAGATCCTGGCGCAAACATGGTACGTGTCTCGAAAAGAGTTGATCGAGGACCGTATCAGTGATTTGTGCATGGATCAGGGCCCACGCCATGACCCTGTCCGAGTTCCATTGGGCCCTGTCACACGTGCACGAGCGAAGCTCTTCAAGGGTTCCCTCCAAGGCCTTGTTCGAATGGTCCAAGACTAACATGGAGTCCATAGGGATATTGAAAGCCTTGAAGGAGACAAGCAAATAATCTACTCCATGATCCAAGCCCATGGAGAGTCAAGCGGGTCTCCAATTGATTGGGCAGAGCGTGGTCTTTGGGCCTTAATTTTGCTTAGGGTTAGATTAACTACACCCGGCCCATCTCGACACCAAGATGGCCGACTGCTCTTTTAGTGTTTCCTTAGGATTTTAGTAACCTCTAGCCTATAAAAGGGCTTGCATTGTAAGGGCTTTGGACACAAGTTGGATCAATAAAGTTTGATTAATTTCTATTCTTCTTGTTAAGAGAGATTCGAGCCTTTTTACTTGCCTTGGCAATGGTTGTGTGCAATCTTGCGTCTCGTCGTAGATGGTTCTACCGACTTGTCCATTACAGTACTCATATCAGTGGTGTCGTCGTTCTACCGCCTACAATCAAATCGTGTCTTTCGTTTGATTCTCGGTTTCGTAATCCAAGCGTTGGACCATCTCACTAGATCTTTGGGCAAACATGCTACGTGTCACGAAACGAGTTGATCGAGGACCGTATCAGTGATGTAAGCATGGATCAATGCCCACTCAATGATCCGGTCCGATTTCCATTGGACCTAGTCACACGTGCACGAGCCAAGCTCTTCATGGAATCCCTCCAAGGCCTTGTTCGAATGGTCCAAGACCAACAACATGAAGTCCATTGGGATATTGAAGGCTTAGAAGGAGACAAGCAAATATCTACACCATGATGCAAGCCCATGGAGAGTCAAGCGGGCCTCCAATTGATTGGGCAGAGTGTGGTCTTTAGGCCTTGATGTTGCAGAGGGTTAGATTAATAGTGTAGTAGAAGCATGGGCCGGCCCATCTCGACACCAAGATGGCCGACTGCTCTTCTAGAGTTTCCTTAGGGTTTTAGTTACCTCTGGCATATAAAAGGGCTGGCTTTGTAAGGGTTTTGGACACAAGTTGGAACAATAAAGTTTGATTAATTTCGATTCTTAAAGTTAAGAGAGATCGAGCCTTTTTACTTGCCTTGGCATGGGTTGTGAGCAATCTTGCGTCTCGTCTTAGATTGTTCTACCGACCTATCCATTAGAGTGATCATCTCGGTGGAGTCGTCGTTCTACCGCCTATAATCAAATCGTGTCGTCCCGTTTGATTCTAGGTTCCGCAATCCAAGCGTTGGACCACCTCGCTAGATCCTTGGGCAAACGTGCTACGTGTCTCGAAACGAGTTGTTCGAGATGTATCCATTAGAGTAATTCCCTCTGTGGAATCGTCGTTCTACCACCTATAATTTTATCGTGTCGTCGTTTGGTTCTAGGTTCCGCATTCCAAATCATCTGGCGTCTCGTCCACGATTGTTCTACCCACCTATCCATTAGAGTAGTCACCTCTGTGGAGTCATCGTTCTTCCGTCTATAATGAAATCGTGTTATCCGTTTGATTTTAGGTTCCGCAATCCGAGCGTTAGACCACCTCGCTAGATCTTTGCGCAAACATGGTACGTGTCTCGAAAAGAGTTGATCGAGGACCGTATCAGTGATTTGTGCATGGATCAGGGCCCACGCCATGACCCTGTCCGACTTCCATTGGGCCCTGTCACACGTGCACGAGCCAAGCTCTTCAAGGGTTCCCTGCAATGCCTTGTTCGAATGGTCCAAGACTAACATGGAGTCCATAGGGATATTGAATGCCTAGAAGGAGACAAGCAAATCATCTACTCCATGATCCAAGCCCATAGAGAGTCAAGCGGGTCTCCAATTGATTGGGCAGAGCGTGGTCTTTGGGCCTTAATTTTGCTTAGGGTTAGATTAACTACACCCGGCCCATCTCGACACCAAGATGGCCGACTGCTCTTTTAGTGTTTCCTTAGGATTTTAGTAACCTCTAGCCTATAAAAGGGCTTGCATTGTAAGGATTTTTTGGACACAAGTTGGATCAATAAAGTTAAGAGAGATTCGAGCCTTTTTACTTGCCTTGGCAAGGGTTGTGAGCAATCTTGCGTTTCGTCGTAGATGGTTCTACCGACTTGTCCATTACAGTACTCATATCTGTGGTGTCGTCGTTCTACCGCCTACAATCAAATCGTGTCTTTCGTTTGATTCTCGATTTCATAATCCAAGCGTTGGACCATCTCGCTAGATCTTTGGGCAAACATGCTACGTGTCACGAAACGAGTTGATCGAGGACCGTATCAGTGATGTAAGCATGGATCAGGGCCCACTCAATGATCCGGTCCGAGTTTCATTGGGCCTAGTCACACGTGCACGAGCCATGCACTTCATAGAATCCCACCATGGCCTTGTTCGAATGGTCCAAGACCAACATGAAGTCCATTGGGATATTGAAGGCTTAGAAGGAGACAAGCAAATCATCTACACCATGATGCAATCCCATGGAGAGTCAAGCGAGCCTCCAATTGATTGGGCAGAGTGTGGTCTTTAGGCATTAATGTTGCTTCGGGTTAGATTAACAGTGTAGTAGAAGCATGGGCCGGCCCATCTCGACACCAAGATGGCCGACTGCTCTTCTAGAGTTTCCTTAGGGTTTTAGTAACCTCTGGCATATAAAAGGGCTGACTTTTTAAGGGTTTTGGACACAAGTTGGAACATTAAAGTTTGATTAATTTCGATTCTTAAAGTTAAGAGAGATCGAGCCATTTTACTTGCCTTGGTATGGGTTGTGAGCAATCTTGCGTCTCGTCTTAGATTGTTCTACCGACCTATCTATTGGAGTAATCACCTCGGTGGAGTCGTCGTTCTACCGCCTATAATCAAATCGTGTCGTCGACATTTGATTCTAGGTTCCGCAATCCAAGCGTTGGACCACCTCGCTAGATCCTTGGGCAAACGTGCTACGTGTCTCGAAACGAGTTGTTCCAGATGTATCCATTAGTGTAATCCCCTCTGTGGAGTCGTCGTTCTACCGCCTATAATTTTATAGTGTCGTCGTTTGGTTCTAGGTTCTGCATTCCAAATCATCTGGCGTCTCGTCCACGATTGTTCTACCCACCTATCCATTAGAGTAGTCACCTCTGTGGAGTCATCGTTCTTCCATCTATAATGAAATAGTGTTATCCCTTTGATTTTAGGTTCCGCAATCCAGGCGTTGGACCACCTCGCTAGATCCTTGCGCAAACATGCTACGTGTCTCGAAAAGAGTTGATCGAGGACCGTATCAGTGATTTGTGCATGGATCAGGGCCCACGCCATGACCCTGTCCGAGTTCCATTGGGCCCAGTCACACGTGCACGAGCCAAGCACTTCAAGGGTTCCCTCCAAGGCCTTGTTCGAATGGTCCAAGACTAACATGGAGTCCATAGGGATATTGAAAACCTAGAAGGAGACAAGCAAATCATCTACTCCATGATCCAAGCCCATGGAGAGTCAAGCGGGCCTCCAATTGATTGGACAGAGCGTGGTCTTTAGGCCTTAATTTTGCTGACACCAAGATGGCCAACTGCTCTTTTAGTGTTTCCTTAGGATTTTAGTAACCTCTAGCCTATAAAAGGGCTTGCATTGTAAGGGTTTTGGACACAAGTTGGATCAATAAAGTTTGATTAATTTCGATTCTTCTTGTTAAGAGAGATTCGAGCCTTTTTACTTGCCTTGGCAAGGGTTGTGACCAATCTTGCGTCTCGTCGTAGATGGTTCTACCTACTTATCCATTAGAACACTCATATCTGTGGTGTCGTCGTTCTACCGCCTACAATCAAATCGTGTCTTTCGTTTGATTCTAGGTTTCGTAATCCATACGTTGGACCACCTCACTAGATCCTTGGACAAACATACTACGTGTCACGAAACGGGTTGATCTAGGACCGTATCAGTGATGTAAGCATGGATCAGGGCCCACTCAATTATCCGGTCCGACTTCCATTGGGCCTAGTCACACGTGCACGAGCCAAGCTCTTCATGGAATCCCTCCACGGCCTTGTTCGAATGGTCCAAGACCAACATGAAGTCCATTGGGATATTGAAGGCTTAGAAGGAGACAAGCAAATCATCTACACCATGATGCAAGCCCATGGAGAGTCAAGCGGGCCTCCAATTGATTGGGCAGAGTGTGGTTTTTAGGCCTTGATGTTGCAGAGGGTTAGATTAATAGTGTAGTAGAAGCATGGGCCGGCCCATCTCGACACCAAGATGGCCGACTGCTCTTCTAGAGTTTCCTTAGGGTTTTAGTAACCTCTGGCGTATAAAAGGGCTGGCTTTGTAAGGGTTTTGGACACAAGTTGGAACAATAAAGTTTGATTAATTTCGATTCTTAAAGTTAAGAGAGATCGAGCCATTTTACTTGCCTTGGTATGGGTTGTGTGCAATCTTGCGTCTCGTCTTAGATTGTTCTACCGACCTATCTATTGGAGTAATCACCTCGGTGGAGTCGTCGTTCTACCGCCTATAATCAAATCGTGTCGTCGACATTTGATTCTAGGTTCCGCAATCCAAGCGTTGGACCACCTCGCTAGATCCTTGGGCAAACGTGCTACGTGTCTCGAAACGAGTTGTTCCAGATGTATCCATTAAAGTAATCCCCTCTGTGGAGTCGTCGTTCTACCGCCTATAATTTTATAGTGTCGTCGTTTGGTTCTAGGTTCTGCATTCCAAATCATCTGGCGTCTCGTCCACGATTGTTCTACCCACCTATCCATTAGAGTAGTCACCTCTGTGGAGTCATCGTTCTGCCGTCTATAAAGAAATCGTGTTATCCGTTTGATTTTAGGTTCCGCAATCCGAGCGTTGGACCACCTCGCTAGATCCTGGCGCAAACATGGTACGTGTCTCGAAAAGAGTTGATCGAGGACCGTATCAGTGATTTGTGCATGGATCAGGGCCCACGCCATGACCCTGTCCGAGTTCCATTGGGCCCTGTCACACGTGCACGAGCGAAGCTCTTCAAGGGTTCCCTCCAAGGCCTTGTTCGAATGGTCCAAGACTAACATGGAGTCCATAGGGATATTGAAAGCCTTGAAGGAGACAAGCAAATAATCTACTCCATGATCCAAGCCCATGGAGAGTCAAGCGGGACTCCAATTGATTGGGCTGAGCGTGGTCTTTGGGCCTTAATTTTGCTTAGGGTTAGATTAACTACACCCGGCCCATCTCGACACCAAGATGGCCGACTGCTCTTTTAGTGTTTCCTTAGGATTTTAGTAACCTCTAGCCTATAAAAGGGCTTGCATTGTAAGGGCTTTGGACACAAGTTGGATCAATAAAGTTTGATTAATTTCTATTCTTCTTGTTAAGAGAGATTCGAGCCTTTTTACTTGCCTTGGCAAGGGTTGTGTGCAATCTTGCGTCACGTCGTAGATGGTTCTACCGACTTGTCCATTACAGTACTCATATCAGTGGTGTCGTCGTTCTACCGCCTACAATCAAATCGTGTCTTTCGTTTGATTCTCGGTTTCGTAATCCAAGCGTTGGACCATCTCACTAGATCTTTGGGCAAACATGCTACGTGTCACGAAACGAGTTGATCGAGGACCGTATCAGTGATGTAAGCATGGATCATGGCCCACTCAATGATCCGGTCCGATTTCCATTGGACCTAGTCACACGTGCACGAGCCAAGCTCTTCATGGAATCCCTCCAAGGCCTTGTTCGAATGGTCCAAGACCAACAACATGAAGTCCATTGGGATATTGAAGGCTTAGAAGGAGACAAGCAAATCATCTACACCATGATGCAAGCCCATGGAGAGTCAAGCGGGCCTCCAATTGATTGGGCAGAGTGTGGTCTTTAGGCCTTGATGTTGCAGAGGGTTAGATTAATAGTGTAGTAGAAGCATGGGCCGGCCCATCTCGACACCAAGATGGCCGACTGCTCTTCTAGAGTTTCCTTAGGGTTTTAGTTACCTCTGGCATATAAAAGGGCTGGCTTTGTAAGGGTTTTGGACACAAGTTGGAACAATAAAGTTTGATTAATTTCGATTCTTAAAGTTAAGATAGATCGAGCCTTTTTACTTGCCTTGGCATGGGTTGTGAGCAATCTTGCGTCTCGTCTTAGATTGTTCTACCGACCTATCCATTAGAGTGATCCTCTCGGTGGAGTCGTCGTTCTACCGCCTATAATCAAATCGTGTCGTCCCGTTTGATTCTAGGTTCCGCAATCCAAGCGTTGGACCACCTCGCTAGATCCTTGGGCAAACGTGCCACGTGTCTCGAAACGAGTTGTTCGAGATGTATCCATTAGAGTAATCCCCTCTGTGGTGTCGTCGTTCTACCACCTATAATTTTATCGTGTCGTTGTTTGGTTCTTGTTTCCGCATTCCAAATCATCTGGCATCTCGTCCACGATTGTTCAACCCACCTATCCATTAGAGTAGTCACCTCTGTGGAGTCATCGTTCTTCCGTCTATAATGAAATCGTGTTATCCGTTTGATTTTAGGTTCCGCAATCCGAGCGTTGGACCACCTCGCTAGATCCTTGCGCAAACATGCTACGTGTCTCGAAAAGAGTTGATCGAGGACCGTATCAGTGATTTGTGCATGGAGCAGGGCCCACGCCATGACCCTGTCCGACTTCCATTGGGCCCTGTCACACGTGCACGAGCCAAGCTCTTCAAGGGTTCCCTGCAATGCCTTGTTCGAATGGTCCAAGACTAACATGGAGTCCATAGGGATATTGAATGCCTAGAAGGAGACAAGCAAATCATCTACTGCATGATCCAAGCCCATAGAGAGTCAAGCGGGCCTCCAATTGATCGGACAGAGCGTGGTCTTTAGGCCTTCATTATGCTTAGCGTTAGATTAACTACACCTGACCCATCTCGACACCAAGATGGCCGACTGCTCTTTTAGGGTTTCCTTAGGATTTTAGTAACCTCTAGCCTATAAAAGGGCTTGCATTGTAAGGGCTTTGGACACAAGCTGGATCAATAAAGTTAAGAGAGATTCGAGCCTTTTTACTTGCCTTGGCAAGGGTTGTGAGCAATCTTGCGTCTCGTCGTAGATGGTTCTACCGACTTGTCCATTACAGTACACATATCTGTGGTGTCGTCGTTCTACCGCCTACAATCAAATCGTGTCTTTCGTTTGATTCTCGGTTTCGTAATCCAAGCGTTGGACCATCTCGCTAGATCTTTGGGCAAACATGCTACGTGTCACGAAACGAGTTGATCGAGGACCGTATCAGTGATGTAAGCATGGATCAGGGCCCACTCAATTATCCGGTCCGAGTTCCATTGGGCCTAGTCACACGTGCACGAGCCATGCTCTTCATAGAATCCCACCAAGGCCTTGTTCGAATGGTCCAAGACCAACATGAAGTCCATTGGGATATTGAAGGCTTAGAAGGAGACAAGCAAATCATCTACACCATGATGCAATCCCATGGAGAGTCAAGCGACCCTCCAATTGATTGGGCAGAGTGTGGTCTTTAGGCCTTAATGTTGCTTAGGGTTAGATTAACAGTGTAGTAGAAGCATGGGCATGCCCATCTCGACACCAAGATGGCCGACTGCTCTTTTAGAGTTTCCTTAGGGTTTTAGTAACCTCTGGCATATAAAAGGGCTGGCTTTGTAAGGGTTTTGGATACAAGTTGGAACAATAAAGTTCGATTAATTTCGATTCTTAAAGTTAAGAGAGATCGAGCAATTTTGCTTGCCTTGGCATGGGTTGTGAGCAATCTTGCGTCTCGTCTGAGATTGTTCTACCAACCTATCTATTAGAGTAATCACCTCGGTGGAGTCGTCGTTCTACCGCCTATAATCAAATCGTGTCGTCCCGTTTGATTCTAGGTTCCGCAATCCAAGCGTTGGACCACCTCGCTAGATCCTTGGGCAAACGTGCAACGTGTCTCGAAACGAGTTGTTCAAGATGTATCCATTAGAGTAATCCCCTCTGTGGAGTCGTCGTTGTACCACCTATAATTTTATCGTGTCGTCGTTTGGTTCTAGGTTCCGCATTCCAAATCATCTGGCGTCTCGTCCACGATTGTTCTACCCACCTATCCATTAGAGTAGTCACCTCTGTGGAGTCATCGTTCTACCATCTATAATGAAATCGTGTTATCCGTTTGATTTTAGGTTCCGCAATCCGAGCGTTGGACCACCTCGCTAGATCCTTGCGCAAACATGCTACGTGTCTCGAAAAGAGTTGATCGAGGACCGTATCAGTGATTTGTGCATGGAGCAGGGCCCACGCCATGACCCTGTCCGACTTCCATTGGGCCCTGTCACACGTGCACGAGCCAAGCTCTTCAAGGGTTCCCTGCAATGCCTTGTTCGAATGGTCCAAGACTAACATGGAGTCCATAGGGATATTGAATGCCTAGAAGGAGACAAGCAAATCATCTACTCCATGATCCAAGCCCATAGAGAGTCAAGCGGGCCTCCAATTGATCGGACAGAGCGTGGTCTTTAGGCCTTCATTATGCTTAGGGTTAGATTAACTACACCTGGCCCATCTCGACACCAAGATGGCCGACTGCTCTTTTAGGGTTTCCTTAGGATTTTAGTAACCTCTAGCCTATAAAAGGGCTTGCATTGTAAGGGCTTTGGACACAAGTTGGATCAATAAAGTTAAGAGAGATTCGAGCCTTTTTACTTGCCTTGGCAAGGGTTGTGAGCAATCTTGCGTCTCGTCGTCGATGGTTCTACCGACTTGTCCATTACAGTACACATATCTGTGGTGTCGTCGTTCTACCGCCTACAATCAAATCGTGTCTTTCGTTTGATTCTCGGTTTCGTAATCCAAGCGTTGGACCATCTCGCTAGATCTTTGGGCAAACATGCTACGTGTCACGAAACGAGTTGATCGAGGACCGTATCAGTGATGTAAGCATGGATCAGGGCCCACTCAATTATCCGATCCGAGTTCCATTGGGCCTAGTCACACGTGCACGAGCCATGCTCTCCATAGAATCCCACCAAGGCCTTGTTCGAATGGTCCAAGACCAACATGAAGTCCATTGGGATATTGAAGGCTTAGAAGGAGACAAGCAAATCATCTACACCATGATGCAATCCCATGGAGAGTCAAGCGACCCTCCAATTGATTGGGCAGAGTGTGGTCTTTAGGCCTTAATGTTGCTTAGGGTTAGATTAACAGTGTAGTAGAAGCATGGGCCGGCCCATCTCGACACCAAGATGGCCGACTGCTCTTTTAGAGTTTCCTTAGGGTTTTAGTAACCTCTGGCATATAAAAGGGCTGGCTTTGTAAGGGTTTTGGATACAAGTTGGAACAATAAAGTTTGATTAATTTCGATTCTTAAAGTTAAGAGAGATCGAGCAATTTTGCTTGCCTTGGCATGGGTTGTGAGCAATCTTGCGTCTCGTCTGAGATTGTTCTACCAACCTATCTATTAGAGTAATCACCTCGGTGGAGTCGTCGTTCTACCGCCTATAATCAAATCGTGTCGTCCCGTTTGATTCTAGGTTCCGCAATCCAAGCGTTGGACCACCTCGCTAGATCCTTGGGCAAACGTGCAACGTGTCTCGAAACGAGTTGTTCAAGATGTATCCATTAGAGTAATCCCCTCTGTGGAGTCGTCGTTGTACCACCTATAATTTTATCGTGTCGTCGTTTGGTTCTAGGTTCCGCATTCCAAATCATCTGGCGTCTCGTCCACGATTGTTCTACCCACCTATCCATTAGAGTAGTCACCTCTGTGGAGTCATCGTTCTACCATCTATAATGAAATCGTGTTATCCGTTTGATTTTAGGTTCCGCAATCCGAGCGTTGGACCACCTCGCTAGATCCTTGCGCAAACATGCTACGTGTCTCGAAAAGAGTTGATCGAGGACCGTATCAGTGATTTGTGCATGGATCAGGGCCCACGCCATGACCCTGTCCGAGTTCCATTGGGCCCAGTCACACATGCACGAGCCAAGCTCTTCAAGGGTTCCCTCCAAGGCCTTGTTCGAATGGTCCAAGACTAACATGGAGTCCATAGGGATATTGAAAGCCTAGAAGAAGACAAGCAAATCATCTACTCCATGATCCAAGCCCAAGGAGAGTCAAGCGGGCCTCCAATTGATTGGACAGAGCGTGGTCTTTAGGCCTTAATTTTGCTGACACCAAGATGGCCGACTGCTCTTTTAGTGTTTCCTTAGGATTTTAGTAACCTCTAGCCTATAAAAGGGCTTACATTGTAAGGGTTTTGGACACAAGTTGGATCAATAAAGTTTGATTAATTTCGATTCTTCTTGTTAAGAGAGATTCGAGCCTTTTTACTTGCCTTGGCATGGGTTGTGAGCAATCTTGCGTCTCGTCGAAGATGGTTCTATCTACTTATCCATTAGAATACTCATATCTGTGGTGTCGTCGTTCTACCGCCTACAATCAAATCGTGTCTTTCGTTTGATTCTAGGTTTCGTAATCCATAGGTTGGACCACCTCACTAGATCCTTGGACAAACATACTACGTGTCACGAAACGGGTTGATCTAGGACCGTATCAGTGATGTAAGCATGGATCAGGGCCCACTCAATTATCCGGTCCGACTTCCATTGGGCCTAGTCACACGTGCACGAGCCAAGCTCTTCATGGAATCCCTCCAAGGCCTTGTTCGAATGGTCCAAGGCCAACATGAAGTCCATTGGGATATTGAAGGCTTAGAAGGAGACAAGCAAATCATCTACACCATGATGCAAGCCCATGGTGTGACGACCCCACTTCTCCCAAGGGCGGACCCAAGGGTATCGGCGGGCCGCCTGCCTAGCTCGCGCCAGGACTCAAATCTTAAAGTTCGAAAGAGCACTAAATACAATATATACAATCCCAAAAGTTATATTTACATCTTCAAAAGTCTCGAGTCAAACCACTCTAATACACTATAACCACAACCAGCAAAAGATAGACCCTAAGAAGGGTTCTTATACAAACCACCAAAACAAAAACAAACATGCTAGATGTCTCACTATTACAAACAACCTAACTATACTAGCGGCAGAGTCCCAAAGTTCCCCGCGTCGTCCCCTGCTAAGGAAAACAAAGGAAACGGGGTAAGCTAGAAGCTTAGTAAGTAAACAGGGGGTAAAAGCATAAATTCACGTAGCAACAATTACACATTTAGAGTAAAGCAAAAGCAGAAAAGAACAACATCATATAATAAGGATACGGGTGGCTCCAAAGCCAATTCATGTGTCATGTATGATCTCCTGCCGACACTCCGTCGACCACACTCAATGGTCCGTAGAACTTCACTTGTACACCCACCGACACCTTATCACCCTCACTGGCCAGTCACCTCACAAACTTGCTCGGGCGAACGAAATTGAACTTGCTGCGCAAGCTCGGTTCACAAACTTGGTCACCTTCTCGGTGAACCGGATTCACAAAATTGGTTCATAACATGAACCTACAAACTTGGTGATCTCAGACTAAGTTGGACTGACTTCGACCAAGCCCTAACCGGCTCGAATAGTCCATCTAGGTCATGAGATCGGGCCCCAAACTCACAAACTTCACAAAATTTATTCAAAAGTCACCCCGAGCCACAAGCTCAAGGGGTTTAGTTCCAAAATGATTCATATACATATGTCATGTACAAATAGGTGCGAAAATTAGGGTTTAGGTCGAGTGCGATAAAGTACACCCTCGCCTAGGTACCCTTTTCATACATATCGAAACACATAACAACTAACACGTAAGCGCGGCCTGAATACTTACTCAAAATACCAAAAGTAGTACAAAGGCGGAATTCACTTTGTGTGTTGGCTAGTAGTGGGCCCCACCGGCTCCGCCTAGCTCACCACTGTCTGAAATCGAAGATTATGTTACAATATATCACAAACGGCAACTAACGTACTTAAAACAAGCAAAACGGCAAAATTGGCACGCGCAAGTGCGGAAACGACAAAAATGGCACACGCGCACGCGCGGAACGGCAAACGGGACGGCCAAATCTGCCATCTCAAACCGTTTTGGTCAAAAGTTAGGCTAGGAGTGTCGGATCAAGGTACATGAGGTACCGTTACGAAGCTAAGAGGAAGGGCTACAACTTCCCTTTAGACATCTCAACCCAGATCTCAATAGATATAGGTCAAAAATGCACGAAATTGTGCCAGCTGTTTCATTGCGAGTTACCAAACAGGCCCTGTTTACAAGGCCGTAACTCATGGCTCAGAAATCGAAATCAAGAAATTCCAAAGGCGTTAGAAAGCTGGGACATAAGGCTAAAACTTTCATGTTTTGGCCAAGACCTGAATCCATTCAGAACAGAACGAAAATCGAGTGCCAAAATACCCGTCAGAACTGTCCAAATACCGGGCAGTTCTGACGATCGATATTGTTTTGATCAAAACCGGAGCTACGGAACTCAGATTTCAATGTACTTTATACCGTTTCGAAGCTGAGACCAAGATCTAAATTTCTTATGAAGGAGTTGACACCCAAATCGTACTGTATCAAAACCGAAAGATCACGGGCAGAAGCTAAACTAAAAGACATACCAAATCTGATGTTCAAAACAGGCTTGAGCATTTCATCTATAACTCATGATACACTAATCCGTTTAACCTGAGATTTTACAGGCATACACAGGACTCAAGGGGCTACAATGTTGAAGAAGGCTACTCAATCTAGTTTCGAGTGCAACAAGGTCGAAAGTGCAATATACTATACCAGAATCGCAAAAACAGATTCACAAAACGTATTTTAGTGCAAACATCATAACTCAGCCTACACAAGTCCAAATCCAGGAATTCCAAAGGCATATGGTAGCTAATACATCAAGCTACATTTCATTAGAAGACCACAACAACTAATTCTGAAGCAATACCAGCCAAAACAACCAATTACAATTGCAATTTTCACATTCTGATCAACCCAGAATAGCAACAGTAAAATCTACATATCTCACTCTACCCTACTCCAAATGACCTGAAATTTTACAGGCACCTCAAACACATCAATACCTACAACTTTCATGTTTTAAGCCAAGGCCAATTCGGCCTCTAACCCTATGTTACAAAACCGGACAGAAATTGGGGGTATGAAACCCTACTTTGCTGAAATTGTCGCCAAACCCAAAATTGCTTGCAATCATCAATCATTTGCACCTACTAGAGTTGTTAAACATCATTTCCATTCATCACACAAGGTCACACCATCAAGTTCATATTAAAACAGAAATAATCCCAATAAATTGAAAACTTCCTCAATTCATCTAAAAACAAGAAATAAACCACAAATTCATCACTTTAACTTCCACTAGGCACCATTTAAGCTTCATTAAGTGAAAGAGAAAGTTCATGCACCACTCACCTAGTTAAACAAGAGAGGGAGAGTTGCTTGACACCTTAGCTTCTCCAAACACTTCACCAAATAGCTCACTAGCACCTAATAGAGAGGTTTTATGGAGAGTTTTCGAATTTAATCGGTTGAAATCGAAGATTGAGCAAGATTGAAGCTATGAAAGTGAAGAGGTTTTTCTTCTTTCTCCTTGGAGAGTGGCCGACTATTAGGAGCTGAAATGAAGATGATTTTGATAAGTTTTTGGTTTATTTGGTCAATTAGTAAAAAGGTGAATAGTAGTCAAAATTGTAAGGTTTAATCATATGGTGACACTTGTCACCCTATTTAATACATACATATCCTTTTGTCTCTCTCCACTCTCATCCATATAACAACCTTTAATTATCTCATAACACCTGGTAAATTAAACTCAGTATCCGAAACTTAACCTAAGCGGCCGAATTTTTCCGAACTTTTCGCACTAGCGGGTCCCACATCCGATATACGTTCTTAAATTCGCAAAAACTAACCGATACTTGAAAAATCATCTAAAACCTATATTTACTCATAAACATTATCTGGGGAAAATTTCTAATACAGAAAAATGTAGAAAAGACGGGTTTCCAATCTTAACCGGAAATTAGGGTTTTTGCTCACTTCGGGTTTCTAACCTTCTTAAACTTAATTAACCTATACATAATGGATTAAATCCTATACTTACCCACACTAAGACACACATTAACCTAACTAACTTTGGTCACCACTCGAGCTTGTAACTAATACAGAACTAGGGTTTAAATCTTAATCCCTACTTAGGGTTGTCGAAATACTCCAAAAACCAAACGTTACCGCCCAACTAAGGAATATAACAACGTAGAACGGACTGGGGTCTCACAATCTCCCCCACTTAGGACAATTTCGTCCTCGAAATTAATTTGTTGGTCAAAGCGTACCTTCGAAACCCGCCGAAGGGTCAGTCGCTTCGGGTTGACCCATTGCATACACTCTTGCTGGCCCTTTGGGTCGATTCTCCCCTGCAGTTGTCGGCTTCGTTGTGGTCCCTTCAGTCGGTGGTTTGAGTCCTTCTTTCTGCATTTTAGGGCACCGGGCAATCAGATGTTCGGTGCTGCCACATTTGAAGCATTTCCGTACCGAACTATTTTTCCAGCAATTTTCATCAGTGTGATTGCCCCCACAGAAACCACAGGTTGGCTTAGTGGCCGTACTTGCCCCTCCACGCTGGGCACTCCTCTGGGGCTCTCGCACTATTTGACCTCGCCCAAAGCTAGTCAGGTTTCTTGTAGGTCGTGGACCATCTGTGCCTTTACTTGTTTTAGCAGGTGGCTCGTTTCGCGAACTCTGTCCAACCGGGGAATCGTTCGAGCTGGGTTGCCTTCTTTTCCGGTCATGAAAAGCTTTAACCTGTCCTCTGGCAGTCTCAATCCGCTGTGCTTTTTCGAGGGCTTGGCTAAATGTGTCCAGCTGTGCGGCCGCCAGTGCTTCTTGGATTTCCACATTTAAGCCTTGGGTAAAGCGGCGAATTCGCTTTTGCTCGGTTAGTACTAATTCTGGGGCAAAACGGGAAAGTTTCGTAAACTGAGTTTCGTATTCCGCCACACTCGATGTCCCTTGACGTAGGCGGATGAAATCATCTTCCCGTTTTTCTTGTACAATGGGCGGCAAGTATTTCTCGTTAAATTCCCGTGTGAAGTTGATCCAGGTCCAAGGGGTCTGCTCGCGCTCCCACTTGGCTTTAATCACGTTCCACCAGGCTCGGGCGGCCCCTTCAAATTGAAAAGCAGCAAAGGATATCTGCCGTTCTTCCGAGTACCTAAGCGTGGCAAAAATATCTAGCATACGGTCCATCCAACCCTCCGCTAAGTCAGGGTCGGGTCCACCTATAAACTTTGGGGGTGCGAATTTTTGGAAACGCTCCAAGGCACGGTCTTCACCCTCGTGATTACCCGGATTATGTCCCGGATTATGTCCAGGATTCCCCATACCGCTTCCCTGGCCTTGTTGATTTGACATTCGCTCCAAAAGATCGGCCATCCGCTGGATGGCGGTAGCGACTTGATCTGGCTCTGGTCCTTGTTCCCTTTCAGGGCTTCGTGCTCGCCCTCTACCTCCACCTCGAGTACCGGAGGCCATTTAAGTGCAAAAGTCTATAGATCGGAACACGACATATACTTATTATCCAGACTATGAGCAAAAGTACGGATGTAAAGCGTATGCACAGAGAACACACAAAAGATAAGGTCAAAATGCTTTTCCAATATATACATATTTTTACAAAATCGCACCAAAAGATTTACACATTACCGACCTCCAGTCGGTACAAAACCCAATGTACACATGAGCACTGGCTCCAAAATCTAGTCAGCCAATCAAAGAACAAAGAAAGTAGTCATGCTAGTTCTAACAAAAGGCATACACTAACTAAACAACAGTACAACAGTACAAAAGCAACCCTAATCGCCTCCCCTAGGGCCCAGGTTCCCAACGGAACCTAACGTGTCCACCTCGTCCATCCCCTCTGGACCGGTGGCTCGTGGCGGTGCCTCAGCGGCTAGATCCAGTAGGAGCTCGCAGTCAACAGACATACTCCGAGCCCTATCCCTCAGCTGCCTCTTCATAGCGAAGAGGTGCTGGTGTGTGTCCTGGAGCTGACGGTGCAAAGCGTCCGTCCTCTCTCTCTCCTCTCGGAGACCCCGCTCCAAATATCCAATACGCCTCACCTGCTCACGGCCATCCGCTCTAGCCTTGTCTAGCTGTGCCCTCAGAGTCTCGACCATCCTGTCGAGGTAATAACGCTCGTCATCTAATGCTATGACTACCTCGTCGGGATAGCCATGTGTATACCAACACGCATAGGGTCGGCGCGACACCTGGCTGAAGGGGGAGTACAAAGTGTAAGGCTCTCCCAGCCTCTGCCTATAACGGATCGCCCGCTTACGCAGCGCTCGATCCTCTGGGCCCCTCCTACTCGGAGGTCTCGGTCCCACACCACTGGGTCCCGCATCACTCAAACCGCCCGGATACATACCTACAAAACATTAAGTCGTCAGTCAACCGGCATTTCAGCTTAAAAGATATCATTCAACTTAAAAGAATCAGATATGCCTAGTGCCTATCACGTAGGTCCCACAATTGCCCAAGTCCTCTAACCTAGGCGCTCTGATACCAACTGTGACGACCCCACTTCTCCCAAGGGCGGACCCAAGGGTATCGGCGGGCCGCCTGCCTAGCTCGCACCAGGACTCAAATCTTAAAGTTCGAAAGAGCACTAAATACAATATATACAATCCCAAAAGTTATATTTACATCTTCAAAAGTCTCGAGTCAAACCACTCTAATACACTATAACCACAACCAGCAAAAGATAGACCCTAAGAAGGGTTCTTATACAAACCACCAAAACAAAAACAAACATGCTAGATGTCTCACTATTACAAACAACCTAACTATACTAGCGGCAGAGTCCCAAAGTTCCCCGCGTCGTCCCCTGCTAAGGAAAACAAAGGAAACGGGGTAAGCTAGAAGCTTAGTAAGTAAACAGGGGGTAAAAGCATAAATTCACGTAGCAACAATTACACATTTAGAGTAAAGCAAAAGCAGAAAAGAACAACATCATATAATAAGGATACGGGTGGCTCCAAAGCCAATTCATGTGTCATGTATGATCTCCTGCCGACACTCCGTCGACCACACTCAATGGTCCGTAGAACTTCACTTGTACACCCACCGACACCTTATCACCCTCACTGGCCAGTCACCTCACAAACTTGCCCGGGCGAACGAAATTGAACTTGCTGCGCAAGCTCGGTTCACAAACTTGGTCACCTTCTCGGTGAACCGGATTCACAAAATTGGTTCATAACATGAACCTACAAACTTGGTGATCTCAGACTAAGTTGGACTGACTTCGACCAAGCCCTAACCGGCTCGAATAGTCCATCTAGGTCATGAGATCGGGCCCCAAACTCACAAACTTCACAAAATTTATTCAAAAGTCACCCCGAGCCACAAGCTCAAGGGGTTTAGTTCCAAAATGATTCATATACATATGTCATGTACAAATAGGTGCGAAAATTAGGGTTTAGGTCGAGTGCGATAAAGTACACCCTCGCCTAGGTACCCTTTTCATACATATCGAAACACATAACAACTAACACGTAAGCGCGGCCTGAATACTTACTCAAAATACCAAAAGTAGTACAAAGGCGGAATTCACTTTGTGTGTTGGCTAGTAGTGGGCCCCACCGGCTCCGCCTAGCTCACCACTGTCTGAAATCGAAGATTATGTTACAATATATCACAAACGGCAACTAACGTACTTAAAACAAGCAAAACGGCAAAATTGGCACGCGCAAGTGCGGAAACGACAAAAATGGCACACGCGCACGCGCGGAACGGCAAACGGGACGGCCAAATCTGCCATCTCAAACCGTTTTGGTCAAAAGTTAGGCTAGGAGTGTCGGATCAAGGTACATGAGGTACCGTTGCGAAGCTAAGAGGAAGGGCTACAACTTCCCTTTAGACATCTCAACCCAGATCTCAATAGATATAGGTCAAAAATGCACGAAATTGTGCCAGCTGTTTCATTGCGAGTTACCAAACAGGCCCTGTTTACAAGGCCGTAACTCATGGCTCAGAAATCGAAATCAAGAAATTCCAAAGGCGTTAGAAAGCTGGGACATAAGGCTAAAACTTTCATGTTTTGGCCAAGACCTGAATCCATTCAGAACAGAACGAAAATCGAGTGCCAAAATACCCGTCAGAACTGTCCAAATACCGGGCAGTTCTGACGATCGATATTGTTTTGATCAAAACCGGAGCTACGGAACTCAGATTTCAATGTACTTTATACCGTTTCGAAGCTGAGACCAAGATCTAAATTTCTTATGAAGGAGTTGACACCCAAATCGTACTGTATCAAAACCGAAAGATCACGGGCAGAAGCTAAACTAAAAGACATACCAAATCTGATGTTCAAAACAGGCTTGAGCATTTCATCTATAACTCATGATACACTAATCCGTTTAACCTGAGATTTTACAGGCATACACAGGACTCAAGGGGTTACAATGTTGAAGAAGGCTACTAAATCTAGTTTCGAGTGCAACCAGGTCGAAAGTGCAATATACTATACCAGAATCGCAAAAACAGATTCACAAAACGTATTTTAGTGCAAACATCATAACTCAGCCTACACAAGTCCAAATCCATGAATTCCAAAGGCATATGGTAGCTAATACATCAAGCTACATTTCATTAGAAGACCACAACAACTAATTCTGAAGCAATACCAGCCAAAACAACCAATTACAATTGCAATTTTCACATTCTGATCAACCCAGAATAGCAACAGTAAAATCTACATATCTCACTCTACCCTACTCCAAATGACCTGAAATTTTACAGGCACCTCAAACACATCAATACCTACAACTTTCATGTTTTAAGCCAAGGCCAATTCGGCCTCTAACCCTATGTTACAAAACCGGACAGAAATTGGGGGTATGAAACCCTACTTTGCTGAAATTGTCGCCAAACCCAAAATTGCTTGCAATCATCAATCATTTGCACCTACTAGAGTTGTTAAACATCATTTCCATTCATCACACAAGGTCACACCATCAAGTTCATATTAAAACAGAAATAATCCCAATAAATTGAAAACTTCCTCAATTCATCTAAAAACAAGAAATAAACCACAAATTCATCACTTTAACTTCCACTAGGCACCATTTAAGCTTCATTAAGTGAAAGAGAAAGTTCATGCACCACTCACCTAGTTAAACAAGAGAGGGAGAGTTGCTTGACACCTTAGCTTCTCCAAACACTTCACCAAATAGCTCACTAGCACCTAATAGAGAGGTTTTATGGAGAGTTTTCGAATTTAATCGGTTGAAATCGAAGATTGAGCAAGATTGAAGCTATGAAAGTGAAGAGGTTTTTCTTCTTTCTCCTTGGAGAGTGGCCGACTATTAGGAGCTGAAATGAAGATGATTTTGATAAGTTTTTGGTTTATTTGGTCAATTAGTAAAAAGGTGAATAGTAGTCAAAATTGTAAGGTTTAATCATATGGTGACACTTGTCACCCTATTTAATACATACATATCCTTTTGTCTCTCTCCACTCTCATCCATATAACAACCTTTAATTATCTCATAACACCTGGTAAATTAAACTCAGTATCCGAAACTTAACCTAAGCGGCCGAATTTTTCCGAACTTTTCGCACTAGCGGGTCCCACATCCGATATACGTTCTTAAATTCGCAAAAACTAACCGATACTTGAAAAATCATCTAAAACCTATATTTACTCATAAACATTATCTGGGGAAAATTTCTAATACAGAAAAATGTAGAAAAGACGGGTTTCAAATCTTAACCGGAAATTAGGGTTTTTGCTCACTTCGGGTTTCTAACCTTCTTAAACTTAATTAACCTATACACAATGGATTAAATCCTATACTTACCCACACTAAGACACACATTAACCTAACTAACTTTGGTCACCACTCGAGCTTGTAACTAATACAGAACTAGGGTTTAAATCTTAATCCCTACTTAGGGTTGTCGAAATACTCCTAAAACCAAACGTTACCGCCCAACTAAGGAATATAACAACGTAGAACGGACTGGGGTCTCACACATGGAGAGTCAAGCGGGCCTCCAACTGATTGGGCAGAGTGTGGTCTTTAGGCCTTGATGTTGCAGAGGGTTAGATTAATAGTGTAGTAGAAGCATGGGCCGGCCCATCTCGACACCAAGATGGCCGACTGCTCTTCTAGAGTTTCCTTAGGGTTTTAGTAACCTCTGGCATATAAAAGGGCTGGCTTTGTAAGGGTTTTGGACACAAGTTGGAACAATAAAGTTTGATTAATTTCGATTCTTAAAGTTAAGAGAGATCGAGCCATTTTACTTGCCTTGGTATGGGTTGTGAGCAATCTTGCGTCTCGTCTTAGATTGTTCTACCGACCTATCTATTGGAGTAATCACCTCGGTGGAGTCGTCGTTCTACCGCCTATAATCAAATCGTGTCGTCGACATTTGATTCTAGGTTCCGCAATCCAAGCGTTGGACCACCTCGCTAGATCCTTGGGCAAACGTGCTACGTGTCTCGAAACGAGTTGTTCCAGATGTATCCATTAGAGTAATCCCCTCTGTGGAGTCGTCGTTCTACCGCCTATAATTTTATAGTGTCGTCGTTTGGTTCTAGGTTCTGCATTCCAAATCATCTGGCGTCTCGTCCACGATTGTTCTACCCACCTATCCATTAGAGTAGTCACCTCTGTGGAGTCATCGTTCTGCCGTCTATAAAGAAATCGTGTTATCCGTTTGATTTTAGGTTCCGCAATCCGAGCGTTGGACCACCTCGCTAGATCCTGGCGCAAACATGGTACGTGTCTCGAAAAGAGTTGATCGAGGACCGTATCAGTGATTTGTGCATGGATCAGGGCCCACGCCATGACCCTGCCGAGTTCCATTGGGCCCTGTCACACGTGCACGAGCCAAGCTCTTCAAGGGTTCCCTCCAAGGCCTTGTTCGAATGGTCCAAGACTAACATGGAGTCCATAGGGATATTGAAAGCCTTGAAGGAGACAAGCAAATAATCTACTCCATGATCCAAGCCCATGGAGAGTCAAGCGGGCCTCCAATTGATTGGGCAGAGCGTGGTCTTTGGGCCTTAATTTTGCTTAGGGTTAGATTAACTACACCCGGCCCATCTCGACACCAAGATGGCCGACTGCTCTTTTAGTGTTTCCTTAGGATTTTAGTAACCTCTAGCCTATAAAAGGGCTTGCATTGTAAGGGCTTTGGACACAAGTTGGATCAATAAAGTTTGATTAATTTCTATTCTTCTTGTTAAGAGAGATTCGAGCCTTTTTACTTGCCTTGGCAAGGGTTGTGTGCAATCTTGCGTCACGTCGTAGATGGTTCTACCGACTTGTCCATTACAGTACTCATATCTGTGGTGTCGTCGTTCTACCGCCTACAATCAAATCGTGTCTTTCGTTTGATTCTCGGTTTCGTAATCCAAGCGTTGGACCATCTCGCTAGATCTTTGGGCAAACATGCTACGTGTCACGAAACAAGTTGATCGAGGACCGTATCAGTGATGTAAGCATGGATCAGGGCCCACTCAATGATCCGGTCCGATTTCCATTGGGCCTAGTCACACGTGCACGAGCCAAGCTCTTCATGGAATCCCTTCAAGGCCTTGTTCGAATGGTCCAAGACCAACATGAAGTCCATTGGGATATTGAAGGCTTAGAAGGAGACAAGCAAAACATCTACACCATGATGCAAGCCCATGGAGAGTCAAGCGGGCCTCCAATTGATTGGGCAGAGTGTGGTCTTTAGGCCTTGATGTTGCAGAGGGTTAGATTAATAGTGTAGTAGAAGCATGGGCCGGCCCATCTCGACACCAAGATGGCCGACTGCTCTTCTAGAGTTTCCTTAGGGTTTTAGTAACCTCTGGCGTATAAAAGGGCTGGCTTTGTAAGGGTTTTGGACACAAGTTCGAACAATAAAGTTTGATTAATTTCGATTCTTAAAGTTAAGAGAGATCGAGCCGTTTTACTTGCCTTGGTATGGGTTGTGAGCAATCTTGCGTCTCGTCTTAGATTGTTCTACCGACCTATCTATTGGAGTAATCACCTCGGTGGAGTCGTCGTTCTACCGCCTATAATCAAATCGTGTCGTCGACATTTGATTCTAGGTTCCGCAATCCAAGCGTTGGACCACCTCGCTAGATCCTTGGGCAAACGTGCTACGTGTCTCGAAACGAGTTGTTTCAGATGTATCCATTAGAGTAATCCCCTCTGTGGAGTCGTCGTTCTACCGCCTATAATTTTATAGTGTCGTCGTTTGGTTCTAGGTTCTGCATTCCAAATCATCTGGCGTCTCGTCCACGATTGTTCTACCCATCTATCCATTAGAGTAGTCACCTCTGTGGAGTCATCGTTCTTCCGTCTATAGTGAAATAGTGTTATCTGTTTGATTTTAGGTTCCGCAATCCAGGCGTTGGACCACCTCGCTAGATCCTTGCGCAAACATGCTACGTGTCTCGAAAAGAGTTGATCGAGGACCGTATCAGTGATTTGTGCATGGATCAGGGCCCACGCCATGACCCTGTCCGAGTTCCATCGGGCCCAGTCACACGTGCACGAGCCAAGCTCTTCAAGGGTTCCCTCCAAGGCCTTGTTCGAATGGTCCAAAACTAACATGGAGTCCATAGGGATATTGAAAGCCTAGAAGGAGACAAGCAAATCATCTACTCCATGATCCAAGCCCATGGAGAGTCAAGCGGGCCTCCAATTGATTGGACAGAGCGTGGTCTTTAGGCCTTAATTTTGCTGACACCAAGATGGCCGACTGCTCTTTTAGTGTTTCCTTAGGATTTTAGTAACCTCTAGCCTATAAAAGGGCTTGCATTGTAAGGGTTTTGGACACAAGTTGGATCAATAAAGTTTGATTAATTTCGATTCTTCTTGTTAAGAGAGATTCGAGCCTTTTTACTTGCCTTGGCAAGGGTTGTGAGCAATCTTGCGTCTCGTCGTAGATGGTTCTACCTACTTATCCATTAGAATACTCATATCTGTGGTGTCGTCGTTCTACCGCCTACAATCAAATCGTGTCTTTCGTTTGATTCTAGGTTTCGTAATCCATACGTTGGACCACCTCACTAGATCCTTGGACAAACATACTACGTGTCACGAAACGGGTTGATCTAGGACCGTATCAGTGATGTAAGCACGGATCAGGGCCCACTCAATTATCCGGTCCGACTTCCATTGGGCCTAGTCACACGTGCACGAGCCAAGCTCTTCATGGAATCCCTCCAAGGCCTTGTTCGAATTGGGTTATTGAAGGCTTAGAAGGAGACAAGCAAATCATCTACACCGTGATGCAAGCCCATGGAGAGTCAAGCGGGCCTCCAATTGATTGGGCAGAGTGTGGTCTTTAGGCCTTGATGTTGCAGAGGGTTAGATTAATAGTATAGTAGAAGCATGGGCCGGCCCATCTCGACACCAAGATGGCCGACTGCTCTTCTAGAGTTTCCTTAGGGTTTTAGTAACCTCTGGCGTATAAAAGGGCTGGCTTTGTAAGGGTTTTGGACACAAGTTGGAACAATAAAGTTTGATTAATTTCGATTCTTAAAGTTAAGAGAGATCGAGCCATTTTACTTGCCTTGGTATGGGTTGTGAGCAATCTTGCGTCTCGTCTTAGATTGTTCTACCGACCTATCTATTGGAGTAATCACCTCGGTGGAGTCGTCGTTCTACCGCCTATAATCAAATCGTGTCGTCCACATTTGATTCTAGGCTCCGCAATCCAAGCGTTGGACCACCTCGCTAGATCCTTGGGCAAACGTGCTACGGAGTCTCGAAACGAGTTGTTCCAGATGTATCCATTAGAGTAATCCCCTCTGTGGAGTCGTCGTTCTACCGCCTATAATTTTATAGTGTCGTCGTTTGGTTCTAGGTTCTGCATTCCAAATCATCTGGCATCTCGTCCACGATTGTTCTACCCACCTATCCATTAGAGTAGTCACCTCTGTGGAGTCATCGTTCTGCCGTCTATAAAGAAATCGTGTTATCCGTTTGATTTTAGGTTCCGCAATCCGAGCGTTGGACCACCTCGCTAGATCCTGGCGCAAACATGGTACGTGTCTCGAAAAGAGTTGATCGAGGACCGTATCAGTGATTTGTGCATGGATCAGGGCCCACGCCATGACCCTGTCTGAGTTCCATTGGGCCCTGTCACACGTGCACGAGCGAAGCTCTTCAAGGGTTCCCTCCAAGGCCTTGTTCGAATGGTCCAAGACTAACATGGAGTCCATAGGGATATTGAAAGCCTTGAAGGAGACAAGCAAATCATCTACTCCATGATCCAAGCCCATGGAGAGTCAAGCGGGCCTCCAATTGATTGGACAGAGCGTGGTCTTTGGGCCTTAATTTTGCTTAGGGTTAGATTAACTACACCCGGCCCATCTCGACACCAAGATGGCCGACTGCTCTTTTAGTGTTTCCTTAGGATTTTAGTAACCTCTAGCCTATAAAAGGGCTTGCATTGTAAGGGCTTTGGACACAAGTTGGATCAATAAAGTTTGATTAATTTCTATTCTTCTTGTTAAGAGAGATTCGAGCCTTTTTACTTGCCTTGGCAAGGGTTGTGTGCAATCTTGCGTCACGTCGTAGACGGTTCTACCGACTTGTCCATTACAGTACTCATATCTGTGGTGTCGTCGTTCTACCGCCTACAATCAAATCGTGTCTTTCGTTTGATTCTCGGTTTCGTAATCCAAGCGTTGGACCATCTCACTAGATCTTTGGGCAAACATGCTACGTGTCACGAAACGAGTTGATCGAGGACCGTATCAGTGATGTAAGCATGGATCAGGGCCCACTCAATGATCCGGTCCGATTTCCATTGGGCCTAGTCACACGTGCACGAGCCAAGCTCTTCGTGGAATCCCTTCAAGGCCTTGTTCGAATGGTCCAAGACCAACATGAAGTCCATTGGGATATTGAAGGCTTAGAAGGAGACAAGCAAATCATCTACACCATGATGCAAGCCCATGGAGAGTCAAGCGGGCCTCCAATTGATTGGGCAGAGTGTGGTCTTTAGGCCTTGATGTTGCAGAGGGTTAGATTAATAGTGTAGTAGAAGCATGGGCCGGCCCATCTCGACACCAAGATGGCCGACTGCCCTTCTAGAGTTTCCTTAGGGTTTTAGTAACCTCTGGCGTATAAAAGGGCTGGCTTTGTAAGGGTTTTGGACACAAGTTGGAACAATAAAGTTTGATTAATTTCGATTCTTAAAGTTAAGAGAGATCGAGCCATTTTACTTGCCTTGGTATGGGTTGTGAGCAATCTTGCGTCTCGTCTTAGATTGTTCTACCGACCTATCTATTGGAGTAATCACCTCGGTGGAGTCGTCGTTCTACCGCCTATAATCAAATCGTGTCGTCGACATTTGATTCTAGGTTCCGCAATCCAAGCGTTGGACCACCTCGCTAGATCCTTGGGCAAACGTGCTACGTGTCTCGAAACGAGTTGTTCCAGATGTATCCATTAGAGTAATCCCCTCTGTGGAGTCGTCGTTCTACCGCCTATGATTTTATAGTGTCGTCGTTTGGTTCTAGGTTCTGCATTCCAAATCATCTGGCGTCTCGTCCACGATTGTTCTACCCACCTATCCATTAGAGTAGTCACCTCTGTGGAGTCATCGTTCTTCCGTCTATAATGAAATAGTGTTATCTGTTTGATTTTAGGTTCCGCAATCCAGGCGTTGGACCACCTCGCTAGATCCTTGCGCAAACATGCTACGTGTCTCGAAAAGAGTTGATCGAGGACCGTATCAGTGATTTGTGCATGGATCAGGGCCCACGCCATGACCCTGTCCGAGTTCCATTGGGCCCAGTCACACGTGCACGAGCCAAGCTCTTCAAGGGTTCCCTCCAAGGCCTTGTTCGAATGGTCCAAGACTAACATGGAGTCCATAGGGATATTGAAAGCCTTGAAGGAGACAAGCAAATCATCTACTCCATGATCCAAGCCCATTGAGAGTCAAGCGGGCCTCCAATTGATTGGACAGAGCGTGGTCTTTAGGCCTTAATTTTGCTGACACCAAGATGGCCGACTGCTCTTTTAGTGTTTCCTTAGGATTTTAGTAACCTCTAGCCTATAAAAGGGCTTGCATTGTAAGGGTTTTGGACACAAGTTGGATCAATAAAGTTTGATTAATTTCGATTCTTCTTGTTAAGAGAGATTCGAGCCTTTTTACTTGCCTTGGCAAGGGTTGTGAGCAATCTTGCGTCTCGTCGTAGATGGTTCTACCTACTTATCCATTAGAATACTCATATCTGTGGTGTCGTCGTTCTACCGCCTACAATCAAATCGTGTCTTTCGTTTGATTCTAGGTTTCGTAATCCATACGTTGGACCACCTCACTAGATCCTTGGACAAACATACTACGTGTCACGAAACGGGTTGATCTAGGACCGTATCAGTGATGTAAGCACGGATCAGGGCCCACTCAATTATCCGGTCCGACTTCCATTGGGCCTAGTCACACGTGCACGAGTCAAGCTCTTCATGGAATCCCTCCAAGGCCTTGTTCGAATTGGGATATTGAAGGCTTAGAAGGAGACAAGCAAATCATCTACACCGTGATGCAAGCCCATGGAGAGTCAAGCGGGCCTCCAATTGATTGGGCAGAGTGTGGTCTTTAGGCCTTGATGTTGCAGAGGGTTAGATTAATAGTGTAGTAGAAGCATGGGCCGGCCCATCTCGACACCAAGATGGCCGACTGCTCTTCTAGAGTTTCCTTAGGGTTTTAGTAACCTCTGGCGTATAAAAGGGCTGGCTTTGTAAGGGTTTTGGACACAAGTTGGAACAATAAAGTTTGATTAATTTCGATTCTTAAAGTTAAGAGAGATCGAGCCATTTTACTTGCCTTGGTATGGGTTGTGAGCAATCTTGCGTCTCGTCTTAGATTGTTCTACCGACCTATCTATTGGAGTAATCACCTCGGTGGAGTCGTCGTTCTACCGCCTATAATCAAATCGTGTCGTCGACATTTGATTCTAGGTTCCGCAATCCAAGCGTTGGACCACCTCGCTAGATCCTTGGGCAAACGTGCTACGTGTCTCGAAACGAGTTGTTCCAGATGTATCCATTAGAGTAATCCCCTCTGTGGAGTCGTCGTTCTACCGCCTATAATTTTATAGTGTCGTCGTTTGGTTCTAGGTTCTGCATTCCAAATCATCTGGCGTCTCGTCCACGATTGTTCTACCCACCTATCCATTAGAGTAGTCACCTCTGTGGAGTCATCGTTCTTCCGTCTATAATGAAATAGTGTTATCTGTTTGATTTTAGGTTCCGCAATCCAGGCGTTGGACCACCTCGCTAGATCCTTGCGCAAACATGCTACGTGTCTCGAAAAGAGTTGATCGAGGACCGTATCAGTGATTTGTGCATGGATCAGGGCCCACGCCATGACCCTGTCCGAGTTCCATTGGGCCCAGTCACACGTGCACGAGCCAAGCTCTTCAAGGGTTCCCTCCAAGGCCTTGTTCGAATGGTCCAAGACTAACATGGAGTCCATAGGGATATTGAAAGCCTTGAAGGAGACAAGCAAATCATCTACTCCATGATCCAAGCCCATGGAGAGTCAAGCGGGCCTCCAATTGATTGGACAGAGCGTGGTCTTTAGGCCTTAATTTTGCTGACACCAAGATGGCCGACTGCTCTTTTAGTGTTTCCTTAGGATTTTAGTAACCTCTAGCCTATAAAAGGGCTTGCATTGTAAGGGTTTTGGACACAAGTTGGATCAATAAAGTTTGATTAATTTCGATTCTTCTTGTTAAGAGAGATTCGAGCCTTTTTACTTGCCTTGGCAAGGGTTGTGAGCAATCTTGCGTCTCGTCGTAGATGGTTCTACCTACTTATCCATTAGAATACTCATATCTGTGGTGTCGTCATTCTACCGCCTACAATCAAATCGTGTCTTTCGTTTGATTCTAGGTTTCGTAATCCATACGTTGGACCACCTCACTAGATCCTTGGACAAACATACTACGTGTCACGAAACGGGTTGATCTAGGACCGTATCAGTGATGTAAGCACGGATCAGGGCCCACTCAATTATCCGGTCCGACTTCCATTGGGCCTAGTCACACGTGCACGAGTCAAGCTCTTCATGGAATCCCTCCAAGGCCTTGTTCGAATTGGGATATTGAAGGCTTAGAAGGAGACAAGCAAATCATCTACACCGTGATGCAAGCCCATGGAGAGTCAAGCGGGCCTCCAATTGATTGGGCAGAGTGTGGTCTTTAGGCCTTGATGTTGCAGAGGGTTAGATTAATAGTGTAGTAGAAGCATGGGCCGGCCCATCTCGACACCAAGATGGCCGACTGCTCTTCTAGAGTTTCCTTAGGGTTTTAGTAACCTCTGGCGTATAAAAGGGCTGGCTTTGTAAGGGTTTTGGACACAAGTTGGAACAATAAAGTTTGATTAATTTCGATTCTTAAAGTTAAGAGAGATCGAGCCATTTTACTTGCCTTGGTATGGGTTGTGAGCAATCTTGCGTCTCGTCTTAGATTGTTCTACCGACCTATCTATTGGAGTAATCACCTCGGTGGAGTCGTCGTTCTACCGCCTATAATCAAATCGTGTCGTCGACATTTGATTCTAGGTTCCGCAATCCAAGCGTTGGACCACCTCGCTAGATCCTTGGGCAAACGTGCTACGTGTCTCGAAACGAGTTGTTCCAGATGTATCCATTAGAGTAATCCCCTCTGTGGAGTCGTCGTTCTACCGCCTATAATTTTATAGTGTCGTCGTTTGGTTCTAGGTTCTGCATTCCAAATCATCTGGCGTCTCGTCCACGATTGTTCTACCCACCTATCCATTAGAGTAGTCACCTCTGTGGAGTCATCGTTCTTCCGTCTATAATGAAATAGTGTTATCTGTTTGATTTTAGGTTCCGCAATCCAGGCGTTGGACCACCTCGCTAGATCCTTGCGCAAACATGCTACGTGTCTCGAAAAGAGTTGATCGAGGACCGTATCAGTGATTTGTGCATGGATCAGGGCCCACGCCATGACCCTGTCCGAGTTCCATTGGGCCCAGTCACACGTGCACGAGCCAAGTTCTTCAAGGGTTCCCTCCAAGGCCTTGTTCGAATGGTCCAAGACTAACATGGAGTCCATAGGGATATTGAAAGCCTTGAAGGAGACAAGCAAATCATCTACTCCATGATCCAAGCCCATGGAGAGTCAAGCGGGCCTCCAATTGATTGGACAGAGCGTGGTCTTTAGGCCTTAATTTTGCTGACACCAAGATGGCCGACTGCTCTTTTAGTGTTTCCTTAGGATTTTAGTAACCTCTAGCCTATAAAAGGGCTTGCATTGTAAGGGTTTTGGACACAAGTTGGATCAATAAAGTTTGATTAATTTCGATTCTTCTTGTTAAGAGAGATTCGAGACTTTTTACTTGCCTTGGCAAGGGTTGTGAGCAATCTTGCGTCTCGTCGTAGATGGTTCTACCTACTTATCCATTAGAATACTCATATCTGTGGTGTCGTCGTTCTACCGCCTACAATCAAATCGTGTCTTTCGTTTGATTCTAGGTTTCGTAATCCATACGTTGGACCACCTCACTAGATCCTTGGACAAACATACTACGTGTCACGAAACGGGTTGATCTAGGACCGTATCAGTGATGTAAGCACGGATCAGGGCCCACTCAATTATCCGGTCCGACTTCCATTGGGCCTAGTCACACGTGCACGAGTCAAGCTCTTCATGGAATCCCTCCAAGGCCTTGTTCGAATTGGGATATTGAAGGCTTAGAAGGAGACAAGCAAATCATCTACACCGTGATGCAAGCCCATGGAGAGTCAAGCGGGCCTCCAATTGATTGGGCAGAGTGTGGTCTTTAGGCCTTGATGTTGCAGAGGGTTAGATTAATAGTGTAGTAGAAGCATGGGCCGGCCCATCTCGACACCAAGATGGCCGACTGCTCTTCTAGAGTTTCCTTAGGGTTTTAGTAACCTCTGGCGTATAAAAGGGTTGGCTTTGTAAGGGTTTTGGACACAAGTTGGAACAATAAAGTTTGATTAATTTCGATTCTTAAAGTTAAGAGAGATCGAGCCATTTTACTTGCCTTGGTATGGGTTGTGAGCAATCTTGCGTCTCGTCTTAGATTGTTCTACCGACCTATCTATTGGAGTAATCACCTCGGTGGAGTCGTCGTTCTACCGCCTATAATCAAATCGTGTCGTCCCGTTTGATTCTAGGTTCCGCAATCCAAGCGTTGGACCACCTCGCTAGATCCTTGGGCAAACGTGCAACGTGTCTCGAAACGAGTTGTTCAAGATGTATCCATTAGAGTAATCCCCTCTGTGGAGTCGTCGTTGTACCACCTATAATTTTATCGTGTCGTCGTTTGGTTCTAGGTTCCGCATTCCAAATCATCTGGCGTCTCGTCCACGATTGTTCTACCCACCTATCCATTAGAGTAGTCACCTCCGTGGAGTCATCGTTCTACCATCTATAATGAAATCGTGTTATCCGTTTGATTTTAGGTTCCGCAATCCGAGCGTTGGACCACCTCGCTAGATCCTTGCGCAAACATGCTACGTGTCTCGAAAAGAGTTGATCGAGGACCGTATCAGCGATTTGTGCATGGATCAGGGCCCACGCCATGACCCTGTCCGAGTTCCATTGGGCCCAGTCACACGTGCACGAGCCAAGCTCTTCAAGGGTTCCCTCCGAGGCCTTGTTCGAATGGTCCAAGACTAACATGGAGTCCATAGGGATATTGAAAGCCTAGAAGAAGACAACCAAATCATCTACTCCATGATCCAAGCCCATGGAGAGTCAAGCGGGCCTCCAATTGATTGGACAGAGCGTGGTCTTTAGGCCTTAATTTTGCTGACACCAAGATGGCCGACTGCTCTTTTAGTGTTTCCTTAGGATTTTAGTAACCTCTAGCCTATAAAAGGGCTTGCATTGTAAGGGTTTTGGACACAAGTTGGATCAATAAAGTTTGATTAATTTCGATTCTTCTTGTTAAGAGAGATTCGAGCCTTTTTACTTGCCTTGGCAAGGGTTGTGAACAATCTTGCGTCTCGTCGTAGATGGTTCTACCTACTTATCCATTAGAATACTCATATCTGTGGTGTCGTCGTTCTACCGCCTACAATCAAATCGTGTCTTTCGTTTGATTCTAGGTTTCGTAATCCATAGGTTGGACCACCTCACTAGATCCTTGGACAAACATACTACGTGTCACGAAACGGGTTGATCTAGGACCGTATCAGTGATGTAAGCATGGATCAGGGCCCACTCAATTATCCGGTCCGACTTCCATTGGGTCTAGTCACACGTGCACGAGCCAAGCTCTTCATGGAATCCCTCCAAGGCCTTGTTCGAATGATCCAAATCATCTACTCCATGATCCAAGCCCATGGAGAGTCAAGCGGGCCTCCAATTGATTGGACAGAGCGTGGTCTTTGGGCCTTAATTTTGCTTAGGATTTGATTAACTACACCCGGCCCATCTCGACACCAAGATGGCCGACTGCTCTTTTAGTGTTTCCTTAGGATTTTAGTAACCTCTAGCCTATAAAAGGGCTTGCATTGTAAGGGCTTTGGACACAAGTTGGATCAATAAAGTTTGATTAATTTCTATTCTTCTTGTTAAGAGAGATTCGAGCCTTTTTACTTGCCTTGGCAAGGGTTGTGTGCAATCTTGCGTCACTTCGTAGATGGTTCTACCGACTTGTCCATTACAGTACTCATATCTGTGGTGTCGTCGTTCTACCGCCTACAATCAAATCGTGTCTTTCGTTTGATTCTCGGTTTCGTAATCCAAGCGTTGGACCATCTCGCTAGATCTTTGGGCAAACATGCTACGTGTCACGAAACGAGTTGATCGAGGACCGTATCAGTGATGTAAGCATGGATCAGGGCCCACTCAATGATCCGGTCCGATTTCCATTGGGCCTAGTCACACGTGCACGAGCCAAGCTCTTCATGCACCTAGTACGTTCATGAGGTTGATGAACCACGTACTTCATCCATTCCTTGGAAAATTTGTAGTTGTATATTTTGACGATATCCTGATTTATAGTAGGAGCTTCGATGAGCATGTTGAACATGTGAAGCTTGTTCTTGATGTACTGCGAAGGGAAAAGCTCTATGCTAACCTTAAGAAGTGCTCCTTTTGTACTGATCAACTTGTCTTCCTAGGCTTTGTTGTGAGTAAACAGGGAATCAAAGTGGACGAGGAGAAGGTTAAAGCAATTCGAGAATGGCCTACTCCAAGCACGGTGGGTGAGGTACGTAGCTTCCATGGTCTTGCTAGTTTTTATAGACGATTTGTTAAAGATTTTAGTACCATTGCTGCACCTCTAACTGCTGTAATTAAGAAAAATGAGCCATTTGTGTGGAGAGATGCTCAAGTACGTGCTTTCCAAATGCTTAAACATCAACTCACACATGCACCACTACTTGCATTACCATGCTTTGACAAGATGTTTGAAATAGAGTGTGATGCATCTGGGGTGGGTATTGGAGCTGTCCTAATGCAAGAGGGCAAACCAATTGCATACTTTAGTGAAAAACTCAATGGAGCAGCTTTGAACTATTCCACTTATGATAAGGAGTTGTACTCCTTAATCCGTGCTTTAGAAACTTGGCAACATTACTTGAGACCAAGGGAATTTGTCATACACACTGATCATGAGTCGCTTAAGCACATTAAGTCACAACACAAGTTGAATAAGCGTCATGTTAGGTGGATTGCATTTATTGAAACCTTCCCTTATGTGATTAAGTACAAAGTGGGGAAAACTAATGTTGTTGCTGATGCATTATCACGTCGGTACTCTTTGCTCACTCAACTTGATGCAAGGTTGTTAGGATTTGAATTAGTTAAAGAGTTATACACCAATGACCCAGATTTCTCAGGTATTTATGATTCTTGTGGTTCAGCAACTCAAGGTAAATTCTACATCCTTGATGGATTTCTTTTCTACCTCAATCGACTATGCATACCTAATTGCTCTATTCGCTCTTTACTAGTTAGGGAAGCACACGGAGGTGGCTTGATGGGACACTTTGGCGTGGCTAAAACCTTAGCTATCCTTCAAGAGCACTTCCATTGGCCAAGGATGAAACGAGATGTGGAGCGAATGGTGGCTAAATGCATTACTTGCCACAAAGCTAAGTCTAAACTTCAACCCTATGGCCTTTATAGTCCTTTACCTGTACCTAAGGAACCTTGGACCGACATTTCCATGGATTTTGTTTTAGGGTTGCCTAGGTCAAAGAGGGGAAATGATAGCATCTTTGTTATTGTTGACAGATTTTCAAAAATGGCACATTTTATACCATGTCACAAAACAGATGATGCATCGCACATTGCTGATTTGTTTTTCAAAGAAATCATTAGATTGCATGGCATGCCTAGGACAATTGTCTCTGATAGGGATGTCAAATTTTTGAGTTACTTTTGGAAAACTTTGTGGGGAAAATTGGGTACCAAATTGCTATTTTCTACTACTAGTCACCCACAAGCTGATGGCCAAACTGAGGTTGTCAATCGTACACTATCTACACTCTTGCGTGCCATCATTAGAAAAAAACATTAGAACCTGGGAAGAGTGTTTACCCCATGTTGAGTTTGCATACAATCGCACGGTGCATAGTTCTACTCATTTTTCACCATTTGAAATAGTCTATGGTTTTAATCCTTTAACACCACTAGACTTATCACCTTTACCTTCTTCTGAGCATATTAACATGGATGGTGCTAAACGAGCAGATTTTGTCAAGAAATTACACGAGCAGGTACGCCTAAACATTGAGTGAAGGATGGACCAAGTTGCTCAACGGGTTAACAAGGGACGCCAACGCATTGTGTTTGAACCTGGTGACTGGGTGTGGTTACATCTACGCAAGGAAAGGTTCCCAGTCCAAAGGCGCAATAAATTACTTCCCCGAGGAGATGGGCCGTTCCAAGTCATCAAGCGCATCAATGACAATGCTTACAAACTGGACCTACCCGGTGAGTACAATGTGAGCGCTACATTCAATGTCTCTGATCTATCTCCTTTTCTTGCAGACGATGAAGCTGATTTGAGGACAAATCCTTTTGAAGAGGAGGGGGATGATACGAACCAAGAGACACCAGTGCGAACTATTCGAGTTCCCCTAGGACCCGTAACTCGAGCACGAGCTAACAAGATGAGGAAGGAACTCCAAGGACTTGTTCATGAGATACAAGGCCAAGAAATTGTCCCCAAGGTCATTGAGGGGCTTGAGCATGAAGGAATGAAAGTCATCCATGTAGTGCACGCCAAAGAGAACCATGTGTGACCCTTCTCTAGTCACATTTGCTGTTTTAGTTAAGTCATTGTAATAAGGGTTTAATGGTCCATAGCCTTGCTTTATTTACCTAAGCGATGATCTCATAAGGTTATTTACCTAAGCAATGACCTCATAAGGTTGTTTACCTAAGGGATGACCTCATAAGGTTTGGTCAAGACCACAATTCTTAGTCTTATGGAATAGTCAAGCCTACAATTGTTAGTCTTAGTCAAGACCACAATTCTAGACTAGTTCCAATTTAGTTGTTCATCTCTATGTAAGGCTATAAATAGCCCACACTTCCAATGGTTTAGGCATTCAATCAATAAATCAGATTTTGAGAGTTTTCTTGGTTTCTCCAAGGCTTCTTGAATACCTTAGAATTTCTCTAGGTGTTCGTGACTTATCAATCTAGAATCGCACTAGGTTGTGGCGTCTTCTACCATTATACCAAGGTTCGTTAACCACGTGATTAACGGGTTGAGGTCATCCGCTTCAAACTTGGTGTCCTCTTGTCGATCCTGAAGCTAATCTTTTACGGGTTTCGTCACAAGGTTGGCGACGTTCGTATCATCATTATTATTCGCCGCAATGAAGAATGAGCTCAGGCGAATCAGTGAGCAACAAATGGAGACATTACACACTCGTTTTGACGAGTTGTCCAGGAGCCTTACGCGGGGCTCTCGTTCTAGGTCCCATAACCGGAGTAACCATGGCACCAAAGAAACAAATGGCGAAGACTACTCCGCTAGTGAGGATGAGGAACGATCCAAGAGGCCTACAAGGGACATGCCCAAAAACGAAATCAAGGGGCTTAAAATTCAAGTTCCCGCATTCAAAGGTAAAAGTGACCCTGAGGCTTACTTGGAGTGGGAAGGCCGCATCGAGATGGTCTTTGACTGCTACGACTATAGCGAGGAACAAAAAGTGAAGGTTGCCACCGTGGAGTTCACCGACTACGCACCAGTCTGGTGGGATCAAGTGCGGACCACGAGGAGGAGGAAGGGAGAACCACGTGTCCGGACTTGGCGAGAACTCAAGCACTAATGCGCAAGCGGTTTGTCCCTAGCTACTACAATCGTGATCTCCACTCTAAGCTGCAAACACTCACGCAAGGCAACATGAGTGTGGAGGATTACCACAAAGAAATCGAGATGGCCATGATGAGGGCCAACATTCAAGAAGACAATGAAGCCACCATGGCTAGGTTCCTCAGGGGTCTCAATCCTGACCTTCAGGATGCCTTGGAGCTTCAACATTACTTGGACATGCACGACCTTCTAGAACTTGCCATTAAGGCCGAACGGGGGAAGAAATTAAGACGGGGAGCCCGTACCTTCCAATCGTCTACCCCCACCTCGTGGAAAGGCAACCAACCACGAAGAGTGACCCACGAAGTTGGAAATGCGACCACACCAACCTATTCTAACCGCTTCCAAGGTAATGCTTCTACCCGTAAAGCGTATTCTACACCTAACAAGGTTTCTGATGTGTCCAGGTCTACTTCTAAGGCACCGCAAGAAACTCCTAAAGCTAGGAGTAGGGACATCAAATGCTTTAAGTGCCAAGGGTTTGGGCATATTCAATCTCAATGTCCAAACCAACGGGTAATGCTGATAACTCACAATGGCGAACTCGTGTCGGATGATGACGAATGTGATGACATGCCCGAACTAGTAGAAGATGACTGCCTGGAAGGAGAGCCAGCTGGGGAGGCTTGCTCACCTACACGAGGAGAAGTAGGTTGCCTAGTAGCACGACGAGTGCTAACCGCCCGCGTCAAGGAGGATGAGCAGCTATAACGTGAAAACCTATTCTACACCCGCTGTAAGGTAGGAGACAAAGTATGTAGTCTCATCATCGACGGTGGGAGTTGCACGAACGTGGCCAGTTTGCTCATGGTTGAAAGTCTAGGACTCCCCACTACCAGGCATCCACATCCTTACCGCCTCCAATGGCTAAGCGAGGATGGTGAAGTACGAGTTTTCAAACAAGTACGCATTCCCTTCTCCATTGGTACTTACATTGATGAAATCGTGTGCGACGTGGTGCCAATGCATGCTACACATATCATCTTGGGAAGGCCCTGGCAATTTGACAAACACGTCACATTCGATGGAAGAGCAAATAAGTACACGCTTTTGCACGATGGCAAACGGAAGGTCCTTACACCTCTCACGCCTGCACAAGTTTATGAGGACCAACTACTGTTGCAAAGGGAGTGTGAACAAGACCGACAAAGGAGGAAACTCAAAGCGGTCGACCCTGGTCAAGGCTCCACGTCTACAAATGAGCCATCAACCAAGGGTCAAGGGAGCACACCTAGGGGTATACGCGACAAACCACCTGCCGCACCTCCCACTAGGAAGCATAACATGATTATTAAGGCTAAAGATGTTAGAAAAGTGGTGAACTCTAATCAGCCTATACTTCTCATGATTTGCAAGCATGTGCTTTTGGATGTTGCTGAGCTCGACAAGGCGTTGCCTGCAAGCATGGTTGCTCTTTTGCAGGAATTTGAGGATGTTTTTCCTAACGAGGTCCCTGATGGCTTACCACCCATTCGGGGAATTGAACACCAAATCGACCTCGTTCCTGGAGCACCATTACCCAACAAACCTGCCTACCGCATGGGCCCCGAGGAGACTAAGGAGCTTCAAAGGCAAGTCGATGGCCTGTTAGGTAAGGGATGGGTAAAGGAGAGTCTAAGTCCCTGCGTTGTGCCTGTGGTTCTTGTCCCCAAAAAGGATGGCACTTGGCGCATGTGCACTGACTGCCGGGCTGTAAATGCTATCACTGTCAAATATCGGCATCCCATTCCTAGGCTTGATGATATGTTGGATGAACTCGATGGCGCTATTATTTTCACCAAAATTGACTTGAGGAGTGGCTATCATCAAATTAGGATGAAGGAAGGCGATGAATGGAAGACAGCCTTCAAAACCAAACATGGTCTCTATGAGTGGTTAGTTATGCCTTTTGGCTTGACTAACGCCCCTAGCACCTTCATGCGCCTCATGAACCATGTTTTGAGACATTTTATTGGTAAATTTGTCATTGTTTACTTTGATGACATTCTGATCTATAGTCGTAGTGAGCATGAGCACCTGGAGCATGTAAGATTAGTCCTCGAGGCACTTCGACAGGCGCGTCTATACGCTAACCTCAAAAAGTGCACCTTTTGTACTAACGAGCTTGTGTTTCTAGGCTATGTTGTGAGTTCGCAGGGCATCAAGGTGGACAAATCCAAGATTGAGGCCATCGAGCAATGGCCAACCCCTACATCCGTTCCTGACGTGCGCAGCTTTCTTGGATTGGCGGGTTTTTATCGGCGATTTGTCAAAAACTTTAGCACCATTGCCGCCCCGTTGACCGCCGTGACAAAGAAGGATGACAAGTTCCACTGGGGGGAACCCCAAGAACAAGCGTTCCTCGCCCTTAAGGACACACTCACCCATGCACCTGTGTTAGCATTACCAAACTTTCACAAGACCTTTGACATTGACTGTGATGCTTCTGGTGTAGGTATTGGAGCAGTCCTCATGCAAGACAAGAGGCCGTGTGCCTTCTTCAGCGAGAAACTGGGAGGGGCTGCGTTAAACTACCCCACGTACGACAAGGAGTTGTACGCACTAGTGAGGGCATTGGAGACTTGGCAACACTATCTTCGCCCTCGGGAGTTCGTGATACACACTGATCACGAGTCATTGAAGTACCTCAAGGGACAGCCCAAGCTAAGCAAGCGACATGCCAAATGGGTAAGCTTCATTGACACCTTTTCGTATGTCATTAAGTATAAGACTGGCAAAACGAATGTAGTGGCTGATGCATTATCACGTAGACATTCATTGCTGGCACTTCTGGATGCCAAGTTACTAGGGTTCGAAATGGTTAAGGAACTCTATACACATGATCATGACTTTGGTGACACCTATGCTGCTTGTGTTAAGAACCCGCATGGAAAGTACTTTTTGCATGATGGATTTCTATTCCATGTAGATAAACTGTGTGTGCCTAATTCTTCCATTCGTGACCTTTTGATCCGAGAGGCACATAGTGGTGGTCTCTTGGGCCACTTTGGCATCGCCAAGACCCTGGCCATGTTGCAAGAGCACTTTTACTGGCCCCATATGCGTAGAGATGTTGAACGCATGGTTGGTAGGTGTGCTACTTGCCACAAGGCAAAGTCTAAGACAAATCCGTACGGCTTGTATGCCCCCTTACCTATTCCACACCATCCCTGGGTTGACTTATCTATGGACTTTGTATTAGGATTGCCTAGATCACCAAGGGGTAATGACTCCATTTATGTTGTGGTTGATAGATTTTCTAAGATGGCGCATTTTATTCCTTGTCACAAAACTGACGATGCATCTCATGTTGCTACTTTATTCTTCAAAGAGATTGTCCGTCTGCATGGCATGCCTAGGACTATTGTTAGTGACAGGGATGTGAAGTTCCTGAGTTACTTTTGGAAGACCTTATGGTCCAAACTTGGCACTAGGTTATTATTTTCCACCACTAGTCATCCTCAAAGCGATGGACAAACTGAAGTTGTCAATCGCACACTTGGCACTTTACTTCGGGCCTTGATTAAAAAGAATCTTAAGTCTTGGGAAGAGTGCTTACCTCATGTTGAATTTGCCTACAATAGCACTGTGCATAGTGCAACTCAATATTCTCCCTTTGAGATTGTTTATGGCTTCAACCCCCTCACCCCCCTTGATCTGGTGTCCTTACCTTCCTCTAAGCAAACAAGCTTAGATGGGGAAAAGAAAGCTGGTTTTGTACGCAGGTTACATGAAGATGTGCGAGCAAACATCGAGAAGCGCACGCAGCAATACATCCAACAAGCCAACAAGCACCGCCGCAAGATGATTTTTGAGCCTGGAGATTGGGTGTGGCTACACTTAAGAAAAGAGCGCTTCCCCAAGCAACGTCAAAGCAAATTATCCCCAAGAGGTGATGGACCATTTCGGGTCCTCCAACGGGTCAATGACAATGCCTACAAATTGGAGCTGCCTGGGGAATACAATGTTAGTGCAACCTTCAACGTTGGGGACCTCAGCCCATTCCTTGACGAGCAGGATCCAGATTTGAGGGCAAATCCTTCTCAAGAGGAGGGGACTGATGTGTGCACGAGCCTCGGCCCACGCAATGACCCAGTCCGAGTCCCACTGGGCCCAGTCACACGTTCACGGGCCAAGCTGTTCAAAGAATCACTCCAAGCCCTGGTGAGAGTCGTCCAAGACCAACATGGAGTTCACAAAGATATTGAGGGCTTAGAGAAAGACCACTGGGCCAATTACACCTTGATCCAAGCCCATGACGACTCAAGTGGGTCTCCAAGAGATTTGGCCGAGTAGGGCCTTAGCCTTTGACACTTATTGGCGTAGCTTACTTAGTAGAATGGGCCGGCCCACCTTACACTAAGATGGCCGACCACCCCTTTTAGGATTACTTAGGGTTTCTTTATTGTTTTCCTTAGCCTATAAATAGGCTAGCTTTGTAAGGTTAAGAACCAGTTTTTGATGAATATAATTCTTAGTGCATTCGTTTTCTTTCATAAAGAATTCGTGCCTTTCAACTTGCTTGGCAAGGGTTATTGAGCAATCTCGCGTCCTGTCCTTGATTGTTCATCCGACCTATTCCCCTGGAGTATTCACCTTCATCGGAGTGTCGTCTACCACCTCCAATCAAATCGAGTTGTCCGTTTGAGTAAAGGTTCCGCAAACCAAGCGTAGGACATCCCCGCTAGATCCTTGGGCAAACGTGCTACGTGTCTCGACCGTGGATCGAGGAACGTATCAAAAGGGCTTGCAATGTAAGGGTTTTGGACACAAGTTGGATCAATAAAGTTTGATTAATTTCGATTCTTCTTGTTAAGAGAGATTCGAGCCTTTTTACTTGCCTTGGCAAGGGTTGTGAGCAATCTTGCGTGTCGTCGTAGATGATTCTACCTACTTATCCATTAGAGTACTCATATCTGTGGTGTCGTCGTTCTACCGCCTACAATCAAATCGTGTCTTTCGTTTGATTCTAGGTTTCGTAATCCAACCGTTGGACCATCTCGCTAGATCTTTGGGCAAACATGCTACGTGTCACGAAACGAGTTGATCTAGGACCGTATCAGTGATGTAAGCATGGATCAGGGCCCACTCAATGATCCGGTCCGACTTCCATTGGGCCTAGTCTCACGTGCACGAGCCAAGCTCTTCATGGAATCCCTCCAAGGCCTTGTTCGAATGGTCCAAGACTAACATGCAGTCCATAGGGATATTGAAAGCCCAGAAGGAGACAAGCAAATCATCTACTCCATGATGCAAGCCCATGGAGAGTCAAGCGGGCCTCCAATTGATTGGGCAGAGTGTGGTCTTTAGGCCTTGATGTTGCAGAGGGTTAGATTAACAGTGTAATAGAAGCATGGGCCGGCCCATCTCGACACCAAGATGGCCGACTGCTCTTTTAGAGTTTCCTTAGGGTTTTAGTAACCTCTAGCCTATAAAAGGGCTGGCTTTGTAAGTGTTTTGGACACAAGTTGGAACAATAAAGTTTGATTAATTTCGATTCTTAAAGTTAAGAGAGATCGAGCCTTTTTACTTGCCTTGGCATGGGTTGTGAGCAATCTTGCGTCTCGTCATAGATGGTTCTACCGACTTGTCCCTCCAAGGCCTTGTTCGAATGGTCCAAGACTAACATGGAGTCCATAGGGATATTGAAAGCCTAGAAGGAGACAAGCAAATTATTTACTCCATGATCCAAGCCCATGGAGAGTCAAGCGGGCCTCCAATTGATTGGACAGAGCGTGGTCTTTAGGCCTTAATTATGCTTAGGGTTAGATTAACTACACCCGGCCCATCTCGACACCAAGATGGCCGACCGCTCTTTTAGTGTTTCCTTAGGATTTTTGTAACCTCTAGCCTATAAAAAGGGCTTGCATTGTAAGGGTTTTGGACACAAGTGGGATCAATAAAGTTTGATTAATTTCGATTCTTCTTGTTAAGAGAGATTCGAGCCTTTTTACATGCCTTGGCAAGGGTTGTGAGCAATCTTGCGTGTCGTCGCAGATGGTTCTACCTACTTATCCATTAGAGTACTCATATCTGTGGTGTCGTCGTTCTACCGCCTGCAATCAAATCGTGTCTTTCGTTGGATTCTAGGTTTCGTAATCCATACGTTGGACCACCTCACTAGATCCTTGGACAAACATACTACGTGTCTCGAAACGAGTTGATCTAGGACCGTATCAGTGATGTAAGCATGGATCAGGGCCCACTCAAAGAGCCGGTCCAACTTCCATTGGGCCTAGTCACACATGCACGAGCCAATCTCTTCAAGGAATCCCTCCAAGGCCTTGTTCGAATGGTCCAAGATCTACATGGAGTCCATTAGGATATTGAAGGCTTAGAAGGAGACAAGCAAATCATCTACACCATGATGCATTCCCATGGAGAGTCAAGCGGGCCTCCAATTGATTGGGCAGAGTGTGGTCTTTTGGCCTTAATGTTGCTTAGGGTTAGATTAACAGTGTTGTAGAAGCATGGGCCGGCCCATCTCGACACCAAGATGGCCGACTGCTCTTTTAGAGTTTCCTTAGGGTTTAAGTAACCTCTGGGATATAAAAGGGCTGGCTTTGTAAGGGTTTTGGACACAAGTTGGAACAATAAAGTTTGATTAATTTCGATTCTTAAAGTTAAGAGAGATCGAGCCATTTTACTTGCCTTGGCATGGGTTGTGAGCAATCTTGCGTCTCGTCTTAGATTATTCTACCTACCTATCCATTAGAGTAATCACCTCGGTGGAGTCGTCGTTCTACCGCCTATAATCAAATCGTGTCATCCCGTTTGATTCTAGGTTCCGCAATCCAAGCGTTGGACCACCTCGCTAGATCCTTGGGCAAACGTGCTACGTGTCTCGAAACGAGTTGTTCGAGATGTATCCATTAGAGTAATCCCCTCTGTGGAGTCGTCGTTCTACCGCCTATAATTATATCGTGTCGTCGTTTGGTTCTTGGTTCCGCATTCCAAATCATCTGGCGTCTCGTCCACGATTGTTTTACCTGATACGAACCAAGAGACACCATTGCGAACTATTCGAGTTCCCCTAGGACCCGTAACTCGAGCACGAGCTAAGAAGATGAGGGAGGAACTCCAAGGACTTGTTCATGAGATACAAGGCCAAGAAATTGTCCCCAAGGTCATTGAGGGGCTTGAGCATGAAGGAATGAAAGTCATCCATGTAGTGCACGTCAAAGAGAACCATGTGTGACCCTTCTCTAGTCACATTTGCTGTTTTAGTTAAGTCATTGTAATAAGGGTTTAATGGTCCATAGCCTTGCTTTATTTACCTAAGCGATGACCTCATAAGGTCATTTACCTAAGCGATGACCTCATAAGGTTGTTTACCTAAGGGATGACCTCATAAGGTTTGGTCAAGCCTATAATTGTTAGTCTTAGTCAAGACCACAACTCTAGACTAGTTCCACATTTAGTTGTTCATCTCTATGTAAGGCTATAAATAGCCCACACTTCCAATGGTTTATGCATTCAATCAATAAATCAGATTTTGAGAGTTTTCTTGGTTTCTCCAAGGCTTCTTGAATACCTTAGAATTTCTCTAGGTGTTCGTGACTTATCAATCTAGAATCGCACTAGGTTGTGGCGTCTTCTACCATTATACCAAGGTTCGTTAACCACGTGATTAACGGGTTGAGGTCATCCGCTTCAAACTTGGTGTCCTCTTGTCGATCCTGAAGCTAATCTTTTACGGGTTTCGTCACAAGGTTGGCGACGTTCGTATCAGTTGGTAATCAGAGCTAATTAAGAGGTATCACGTTATATCCTTTTATTTAATTCCTTTTCGAGTCAAGTTGTCGAAAATTCTGTTTTCGTGTTCTAAGTTGCTATCCGCAATTTCCAGATTTGTTACTTCGTGTTCTTGCGTTATGTTTCCAGATTTGTTACGTCATAAACTTGTGTCTAGTTGTTGTTAATTGCTGTGGTTAGCCTTGTTTGGTCCAGCCTTTCTTTTTGTGTCTTATTCTTGATTCTTTGTTTGAGTCTTGTTTCTATCCTGTTATATCCATTCAATTCCAATCTTTTGTTCTATTTGATCATTCGAGGTTACTGTTCATCCGAAAAAAAAATCAGTTTGTAGCAAGGGTTTTAGAGTCCTATCTAGTTATTACCTTGTGTTCTTGTTTACATACAAAAAAAAATATATATAGATATATAGCTGGCTAACCTTACAAAAATTCCTGGAAATCTGTCTTGATCAAAACTTGTGTTTTTTGAAGTTCCTGATTGTTTAAAACCACAATCTTGAAGTTCTTGGAACTTTAGTTGGGATTCTTGAAGACAACCAAAATCTGTCTTGATCAAATCGTGAAATCTTGGATTGTTTGGGGAGGAAATCATCTTCAATTTCGTGTTTTTTGAATTCTGGAAATTAACATCTTGAATTCTTGAAAGAATCTTGAAGTTTCTGGGTTTTGGGAACCAAATCTTGGTAAACAACAAGGCTGCAAAATTCCAGCTGCCAAAATCCTTGTCTTCACCATAACAATCTTCTTTCTTGACTAAGTACATTCAGCCTATTCAAGTCAAAATTTCCAACCTGTTCAAGTCAAATTTTTCACCCTTGTCCCCAAAAACAACCAAATCAATTCCAATCTTGAACTTGACCTTAGAATTCATGGGAACCAGTAAATAGGAAGACTAATCCTCATTTCCAAAGGATTAAGGAAGAAAAGCCAGCCTTGGGTTTCCAAAACAATCCTACCGCAACACAAATTCATCTTCCATTCAGATTCCATCTTTGCAACCATTGGGGATTTCTGTCCAATCATTAATTCTGAAAATTTTCGTGCATCATTAGGTCAGTTTTAAGTGTCATTCTGAATCCTCTAAGTGTCCATTTACCTACCAAAACACTGACCAGAAATGCAGCAACCAGCAGCTCAAAATTCCAGTTTTGGGTAGAGTTTTGTCTAGGATCCTTAAAATTCAACTTTGAGTCATTCATTGAGTCGTGGTTAGTCCCTTCATCTTTTGTTCTTTTTTTTTTTCGTTCAAAGTGCTACAATCTTGTGACCCTGGTTGGTAAGTCGATCCACACTAGAAGGAGTTCTAACTTCTTCGAGGAGTTGACTGAGGAGCCTTGAAAATACCTTGGTGAATTCATTAGAGTGTTCAAACACGAGAGCGAGAGTAAACACGTGAGGAAGTGTGCGAGATAAACTTTGCTTCTTTCCATTATTATTATTTTTACCCTACCATGGCTAACGAGGGGGGAGCAAGCTCCCAAGCTTTTGATCTTAAACTTTTCACAGAAGCAATCAAAGGCGAATTGGGACGCATGATGGACCAAAAACTTGAACTGATGCACCAACGCATTGACAGCTTAGAGTTGTCTCATGGAAGCTCCAAAGGCAGCCGTGGAAAGGCTTATGCAGATGAGTCTAGCGACTCTAACTCAGACAACAATTATGAGCATAAGCAAAGTAGGTCCAAGCGTGATGCTAGGCCTTCAAATGACCACATTCCGGGCATAAAGATGAAAATTCCGCCTTTCCAAGGACGATCAGACCCCGATGCCTACTTAGAGTGGGAGAAGCGGATTGAACTTGTCTTCGATTGCAATACTTACTCGGAGGAGCAAAAGGTCAAGTTGGCCGTGGTCGAATTCACCGACTACGCCGTTGTGTGGTGGGATCAACTCTCCACTAGTCGAAGGAGGAGTCGTGAACCTACCATACACACTTGGACGGAGCTAAGACGACTAATGAGGAAGCGTTTCGTACCAAGTCACTACTACCGTGACTTGTACCAAAAGCTTCAAACCCTCAACCAAGGAGCACGAAGTGTCGAGGACTATCACAAGGAAATGGAAATACTCATGCTACGGGCAGACATCATGGAGGATCGAGAAGCAACAATGGCACGCTTCTTGAACGGACTAAGGCCCGAAATCACTGACCAAGTAGAGTTACACCACTATGTGGAACTTGGGGATTTGGTGGAAAAGGCCATCAAGATTGAAAGGAGGATTAAGAGGAGGGGTTCGACTCGGAGTTACTCCAACTTTTCACCCTCTTATCTCCGAACTACACCACCAAAGAAAGAGGATAAAGGGCCGAGTAATTCCATCCCTTCAAGACCAAGGCCGGATATGACTAAGTGGGAGTCTAAGGCAACACCAAAGACTGCCATTGAGTCAAGCATGGGGCGAAATCGAGATACTAGATGCTTCAAATGCCAAGGCCGAGGGCATATTGCTAGCCAATGCCCGAACCAACGCACTATGATCATCTTACCCAATGGTGAGTTTCTCACCGATGATGAAGATGAGAAGGAGGAGTTGCCATCCCTTGAGGAAGAAGAGGAAGAAGAGGAAGCATTGCCTGTCGATGAACGAGTTGGACTCGTTGTTAGACGAGTCTTAGCAACCCAAGTGAAAGCTGCCGACCATGCACAAAGGGAGAACATTTTCTACACCCGTTGCTATATCAAATGCAAGGTATGTAGTTTGATCATAGATGGAGGTAGTTGTGCTAACGTCGCTAGTGCCTTGATGGTGGAGAAACTAGCACTACCCACTCTACGACATCCAACACCTTATCGTTTGCAATGGTTGAACGATAGTGGGGATGTTCGTGTGACCAAGCAAGTCCAAGTACCTTTCCGAATTGGAAAGTATGAGGACGTGGTGTTATGCGACGTGGTCCCTATGCAAGCATGTCACATACTATTGGGGAGACCATGGCAATTCGACAAGGGAGTTACATTCGATGGCATTACCAATAAATACTCCTTCAAGCAAGGCGAGAAGAGGATTGTGCTTGTGCCACTCACTCCTATCCAAGTTCGTGAAGATCAAGAAAGCCTGATCAAGGAGAGCGAGCTTGAGATTGAGAAGAAAAAAATAAAAAAAATGAGAGCTCAACAGAAAATGATAAGGCCGAGAAAATTGAGAGGAAAAAAACATATAGTGAGCCGGCCAAAATTGAAAAGAGAGAGAAAAGGCAAAATCTATTGATAAAAGCCAATGTAGTAAGAAAAGCTTTGAGTGTTAATACACCCATCTTTGTACTTTTGTGCAAAGAGGTGTTGGTTGTTACAAGTGATCTTACTAACACTCTACCAACTAGTATTGTCTCTCTTTTGCATATGAGGATGTCTTTCCCGATGAGATTCCAAATGGACTACCACCAATAAGGGGAATTGAGCATCAAATTGACTTGGTTCCAGGTGCCCCACTTCCTAACAGACCAGCCTACAAAATGGGTCCAGATGAGACAAAGGAGCTCCAACGCCAAATCGAAGAGCTTCTAACAAAGGGATGGGCACGAGAAAGCTTGAGCCCATGTGCGGTTCCCGTCATCTTGGTGCCTAAAAAGGATGGAAGTTGGCGAATGTGCACTGACTGTAGGGCTGTTAATGCAATAACGGTAAAATATCGTCACCCTATTCCTAGACTTGATGATATGTTAGATGAGCTATATGGTGCTGTGATTTTCACTAAAATTGATCTAAAAAGCGGTTATCATCAAATTAGGATGAAAGAGGGGGATGAATGGAAAACGGCCTTTAAAACCAAACATGGCTTGTACGAGTGGTTAGTTATGCCATTTGGACTAACTAATGCACCTAGTACGTTCATGAGGTTGATGAACCATGTACTTCGTCCATTCCTTGGAAAATTTGTAGTTGTATATTTTGACGATATCCTGATTTATAGTAGGAGCTTCGATGAGCATGTTGAACATGTGAAGCTTGTTCTTGATGTACTTCGAAGGGAAAAGCTCTATGCTAACCTTAAGAAGTGGTCCTTTTGTACTGATCAACTTGTCTTCCTAGGCTTTGTTGTGAGTAAACAGGGAATCAAAGTGGACGAGGAGAAGGTTAAAGCAATTCGAGAATGGCCTACTCCAAGCACGGTGGGTGAGGTACGTAGCTTCCATGGTCTTGCTAGTTTTTATAGACGATTTGTTAAAGATTTTAGTACCATTGCTGCACCTCTAACTACTGTAATTAAGAAAAATGAGCCATTTGTGTGGAGAGATGCTCAAGTACGTGCTTTCCAAATGCTTAAACATCAACTCACACATGCACCACTACTTGCATTACCATGCTTTGACAAGATGTTTGAAATAGAGTGTGATGCATCTGGGGTGGGTATTGGAGCTGTCCTAATGCAAGAGGGCAAACCAATTGCATACTTTAGTGAAAAACTCAATGGAGCAGCTTTGAACTATTCCACTTATGATAAGGAGTTGTACTCCTTAATCCGTGCTTTAGAAACTTGGCAACATTACTTGAGACCAAGGGAATTTGTCATACACACTGATCATGAGTCGCTTAAGCACATTAAGTCACAACACAAGTTGAATAAGCGTCATGTTAGGTGGATTGCATTTATTGAAACCTTCCCTTATGTGATTAAGTACAAAGTGGGGAAAACTAATGTTGTTGCTGATGCATTATCACGTCGGTACTTTTGCTCACTCAACTTGATGCAAGGTTGTTAGGATTTGAATTAGTTAAAGAGTTATACACCAATGACCCAGATTTCTCAGGTATTTATGATTCTTGTGGTTCAGCAACTCAAGGTAAATTCTACATCCTTGATGGATTTCTTTTCTACCTCAATCGACTATGCAAACCTAATTGCTCTATTCGCTCTTTACTAGTTAGGGAAGCACACGGAGGTGGCTTGATGGGACACTTTGGCGTGGCTAAAACCTTAGCTATCCTTCAAGAGCACTTCCATTGGCCAAGGATGAAACGAGATGTGGAGCGAATGGTGGCTAAATGCATTACTTGCCACAAAGCTAAGTCTAAACTTCAACCCTATGGCCTTTATAGTCCTTTACCTGTACCTAAGGAACCTTGGACCGATATTTCCATGGATTTTGTTTTAGGGTTGCCTAGGTCAAAGAGGGGAAATGATAGCATCTTTGTTATTGTTGACAGATTTTCAAAAATGGCACATTTTATACCATGTCACAAAACAGATGATGCATCGCACATTGCTGATTTGTTTTTCAAAGAAATCATTAGATTGCATGGCATGCCTAGGACAATTGTCTCTGATTGGGATGTCAAATTTTTGAGTTACTTTTGGAAAACTTTGTGGGGAAAATTGGGTACCAAATTGCTATTTTCTACTACTAGTCACCCACAAACTGATGGCCAAACTGAGGTTGTCAATCGTACACTATCTACACTCTTGCGTGCCATCATTAGAAAAAACATTAGAACCTGGGAAGAGTGTTTACCCCATGTTGAGTTTGCATACAATCGCACGGTGCATAGTTCTACTCATTTTTCACCATTTGAAATAGTCTATGGTTTTAACCCTTTAACACCACTAGACTTATCACCTTTACCTTCTTCTGAGCACATTAACATGGATGGTGCTAAACGAGCAGATTTTGTCAAGAAATTACACGAGCAGGTACGCCTAAACATTGAGCGAAGGATGGACCAAGTTGCTCAACGGGTTAACAAGGGACGCCAACGCGTTGTGTTTGAACCTGGTGACTGGGTGTGGTTACATCTACGCAAGGAAAGGTTCCCAGTCCAAAGGCGCAATAAATTACTTCCCCGAGGAGATGAGCCATTCCAAGTCATCAAGCGCATCAATGACAATGCTTACAAACTGGACCTACCCGGTGAGTACAATGTGAGCGCTACATTCAATGTCTCTGATCTATCTCCTTTTCTTACAGACGATGAAGCTGATTTGAGGACAAATCCTTTTGAAGAGGAGGGGGATGATACGAACCAAGAGACACCATTGCGAACTATTCGAGTTCCCCTAGGACCCGTAACTCGAGCACGAGCTAAGAAGATGAGGGAGGAACTCCAAGGACTTGTTCATGAGATACAAGGCCAAGAAATTGTCCCCAAGGTCATTGAGGGGCTTGAGCATGAAGGAATGAAAGTCATCCATGTAGTGCACGTCAAAGAGAACCATGTGTGACCCTTCTCTAGTCACATTTGCTGTTTTAGTTAAGTCATTGTAATAAGGGTTTAATGGTCCATAGCCTTGCTTTATTTACCTAAGCGATGACCTCATAAGGTCATTTACCTAAGCGATGACCTCATAAGGTTGTTTACCTAAGGGATGACCTCATAAGGTTTGGTCAAGCCTATAATTGTTAGTCTTAGTCAAGACCACAACTCTAGACTAGTTCCACATTTAGTTGTTCATCTCTATGTAAGGCTATAAATAGCCCACACTTCCAATGGTTTATGCATTCAATCAATAAATCAGATTTTGAGAGTTTTCTTGGTTTCTCCAAGGCTTCTTGAATACCTTAGAATTTCTCTAGGTGTTCGTGACTTATCAATCTAGAATCGCACTAGGTTGTGGCGTCTTCTACCATTATACCAAGGTTCGTTAACCACGTGATTAACGGGTTGAGGTCATCCGCTTCAAACTTGGTGTCCTCTTGTCGATCCTGAAGCTAATGTTTTACGGGTTTCGTCACAAGGTTGGCGACGTTCGTATCACTTAATTATGCTTAGGGTTAGATTAACTACACCCGGCCCATCTCGACACCAAGATGGCCGACCGCTCTTTTAGTGTTTCCTTAGGATTTTTGTAACCTCTAGCCTATAAAAGGGCTTGCATTGTAAGGGTTTTGGACACAAGTGGGATCAATAAAGTTTGATTAATTTCGATTCTTCTTGTTAAGAGAGATTCGAGCCTTTTTACATGCCTTGGCAAGGGTTGTGAGCAATCTTGCGTCTCGTCGCAGATGGTTCTACCTACTTATCCATTAGAGTACTCATATCTGTGGTGTCGTCGTTCTACCGCCTACAATCAAATCGTGTCTTTCGTTGGATTCTAGGTTTCGTAATCCATACGTTGGACCACCTCACTAGATCCTTGGACAAACATACTACGTGTCTCGAAACGAGTTGATCTAGAACCGTTTCAGTGATGTAAGCATGGATCAGGGCCCACTCAAAGAGCCGGTCCAACTTCCATTGGGCCTAGTCACACGTGCACGAGCCAATCTCTTCAAGGAATCCCTCCAAGGCCTTGTTCGAATGGTCCAAGACCAACATGGAGTCCATTAGGATATTGAAGGCTTAGAAGGAGACAAGCAAATCATCTACACCATGATGCAATCCCATGGAGAGTCAAGCGGGCCTCCAATTGATTGGGCAGAGTGTGGTATTTAGGCCTTAATGTTGCTTAGGGTTAGATTAACAGTGTTGTAGAAGCATGGGCCGGCCCATCTCGACACCAAGATGGCCGACTGCTCTTTTAGAGTTTCCTTAGGGTTTTAGTAACATCTGGCATATAAAAGGGCTGGCTTTGTAAGGGTTTTGGACACAAGTTGGAACAATAAAGTTTGATTAATTTCGATTCTTAAAGTTAAGAGAGATCGAGCCATTTTACTTGCCTTGGCATGGGTTGTGAGCAATCTTGCATCTCGTCTTAGATTATTCTACCTACCTATCCATTAGAGTAATCACCTCGGTGGAGTCGTCGTTCTACCGCCTATAATCAAATCGTGTCATCCCGTTTGATTCTAGGTTCCGCAATCCAAGCGTTGGACCACCTCGCTAGATCCTTGGGCAAACGTGCTACGTGTCTCGAAACGAGTTGTTCGAGATGTATCCATTAGAGTAATCCCCTCTGTGGAGTCGTCGTTCTACCGCCTATAATTATATCGTGTCGTCGTTTGGTTCTTGGTTCCGCATTCCAAATCATCTGGCGTCTCGTCCACGATTGTTCTACCGACCTATCCATTAGAGTAGTCACCTCTGTGGAGTCATCGTTCTGCCGTCTATAATCAAATCGTGTTGTCCGTTTGATTTTAGGTTCCCCAAACCAAGCGTCGAATAACCTCGCTAGATCCTTGCGCAAACATGCTACGTGTCTCGAAAAGAGTTGATCGAGGACCGTTTCAGTGATTTGAGCATTGATCAGGGCCCACGCCATGACCCTGTCCGAGTTCCATTGGGCCCTGTCACACGTGCACGAGCCAAGCTCTTCGAGGGTTCCCTCCAAGGCCTTGTTCGAATGGTCCAAGACTAACATGGAGTCCATAGGGATATTGAAAGCCTAGAAGGAGACAAGCAAATCATCTACTCCACGATCCAAGCCCATGGAGAGTCAAGCGGGCCTCCAATTGATTGGACAGAGCGTGGTCTTTAGGCCTTAATTATGCTTAGGGTTAGATTAACTACACCCGGCCCATCTCGACACCAAGATGGCCGACCGCTCTTTTAGTGTTTCCTTAGGATTTTAGTAACCTCTAGCCTATAAAAGGGCTTGCAATGTAAGGGTTTTGGACACAAGTTGGATCAATAAAGTTTGATTAATTTTGATTCTTCTTGTTAAGAGAGATTCGAGCCTTTTTACTTGCCTTGGCAAGGGTTGTGAGCAATCTTGCGTGTCGTCGTAGATGGTTCTACCTAATTATCCATTAGAGTACTCATATCTGTGGTCACGTCGTTCTACCGCCTACAATCAAATCGTGTCTTTCGTTTGATTCTAGGTTTCGTAATCCAAGCGTTGGACCATCTCGCTAGATCTTTGGGCAAACATGCTACGTGTCACGAAACGAGTTGATCTAGGACCGTATCAGTGATGTAAGCATGGATCAGGGCCCACTCAATGATCCGGTCCGACTTCCATTGGGCCTAGTCACACGTGCACGAGCCGAGCTCTTCATGGAATCCCTCCAAGGCCTTGTTCGAATGGTCCAAGACTAACATGCAGTCCATAGGGATATTGAAAGCCCAGAAGGAGACAAGCAAATCGTCTACTCCATGATGCAAGCCCATGGAGAGTCAAGCGGGCCTCCAATTGATTGGGCAGAGTGTGGTCTTTAGGCCTTGATGTTGCAGAGGATTAGATTAACAATGTAGTAGAAGCATGGGCCGGCCCATCACGACACCAAGATGGCCGACTGCTCTTTTAGAGTTTCCTTAGGGTTTTAGTAACCTCTAGCCTATAAAAGGGCTGGCTTTGTAAGGGTTTTGGACACAAGTTGGAACAATAAAGTTTGATTAATTTCGATTCTTAAAGTTAAGAGAGATCGAGCCTTTTTACTTGCCTTGGCATGGGTTGTGAGCAATCTTGCGTCTCGTCGTAGATGGTTCTACCGACTTGTCCCTCCAAGGCCTTGTTCGAATGGTCCAAGACTAACATGGAGTCCATAGGGATATTGAAAGCCTAGAAGGAGACAAGAAAATATTTACTCCATGATCCAAGCCCATGGAGAGTCAAGCGGGCCTCCAATTGATTGGACAGAGCGTGGTCTTTAGGCCTTAATTATGCTTAGGGTTAGATTAACTACACCCGGCCCATCTCGACACCAAGATGGCCGACCGCTCTTTTAGTGTTTCCTTAGGATTTTTGTAACCTCTAGCCTATAAAAGGGCTTGCATTGTAAGGGTTTTGGACACAAGTGGGATCAATAAAGTTTGATTAATTTCGATTCTTCTTGTTAAGAGAGATTCGAGCCTTTTTACATGCCTTGGCAAGGGTTGTGAGCAATCTTGGGTCTCGTCGTAGATGGTTCTACCTACTTATCCATTAGAGTACTCATATCTGTGGTGGCGTCGTTCTACCGCCTACAATCAAATCGTGTCTTTCGTTGGATTCTAGGTTTCGTAATCCATACGTTGGACCACTTCACTAGATCCTTGGACAAACATACTACGTGTCTCGAAACGAGTTGATCTAGGACCGTATCAGTGTTGTAAGCATGGATCAGGGCCCACTCAAAGAGCCGGTCCAACTTCCATTGGACCTAGTCACACGTGCACGAGCCAAGCTCTTCAAGGATTCCCTCCAAGGCCTTGTTCGAATGGTCCAAGACCAACATGGAGTCCATTAGGGTATTGAAGGCTTAGAAGGAGACATGCAAATCATCTACACCATGATGCAATCCCATGGAGAGTCAAGCGGGCCTCCAATTGATTGGGCAGAGTGTGGTCTTTAGGCCTTAATGTTGCTTAGGGTTAGATTAACAGTGTTGTAGAAGCATGGGCCGGCCCATCTCGACACCAAGATGGCCGACTGCTCTTTTAGAGTTTCCTTAGGGTTTTAGTAACCTCTGGCATATAAAAGGGATGGCTTTGTAAGGGTTTTGGACACAAGTTGGAACAATAAAGTTTGATTAATTTCGATTCTTAAAGTTCAGAGAGATCGAGCCATTTTACTTGCCTTGGCATGGGTTGTGAGCAATCTTGCGTCTCGTCTTAGATTGTTCTACCTACTTATCCATTAGAGTAATCACCTCGGTGGAGTCGTCGTTCTACCGCCTATAATCAAATCGTGTCGTCCCGTTTGATTCTAGGTTCCGCAATCCAAGCATTGGACCACCTCGCTAGATCCTTGGGCAAACGTGCTACGTGTCTCGAAACGAGTTGTTCGAGATGTATCCATTAGAGTAATCCCCTCTGTGGAGTCGTCGTTCTACCGCCTATAATTATATCCTGTCGTCGTTTGGTTCTTGGTTCCGCATTCCAAATCATCTGGCGTCTCGTCCACGATTGTTCTACCGACCTATCCATTAGAGTAGTCACCTCTGTGGAGTCATCGTTCTGCCGTCTATAATCAAATCGTGTTGTCCATTTGATTCTAGGTTTCGCAAACCAAGCGTCGAATAACCTCGCTAGATCCTTGCGCAAACATGCTACGTGTCTCGAAAAGAGTTGATCGAGGACCGTTTCAGTGATTTGTGCATTGATCAGGGCCCACGCCATGACCCTGTCCGAGTTCCATTGGGCCCTGTCACACGTGCACGAACCAAGCTCTTCGAGGGTTCCCTCCAAGGCCTTGTTCGAATGGTCCAAGACTAACATGGAGTCCATAGGGATATTGAAAGCCTAGAAGGAGACAAGAAAATTATTTACTCCATGATCCAAGCCCATGGAGAGTCAAGCGGGCCTCCAATTGATTGGACAGAGCGTGGTCTTTAGGCCTTAATTATGCTTAGGGTTAGATTAACTACACCCGGCCCATCTCGACACCAAGATGGCCGACCGCTCTTTTAGTGTTTCCTTAGGATTTTTGTAACCTCTAGCCTATAAAAGGGCTTGCATTGTAAGGGTTTTGGACACAAGTGGGATCAATAAAGTTTGATTAATTTCGATTCTTCTTGTTAAGAGAGATTCGAGCCTTTTTACATGCCTTGGCAAGGGTTGTGAGCAATCTTGGGTCTCGTCGTAGATGGTTCTACCTACTTATCCATTAGAGTACTAATATCTGTGGTGGCGTCGTTCTACCGCCTACAATCAAATCGTGTCTTTCGTTGGATTCTAGGTTTCGTAATCCATACGTTGGACCACTTCACTAGATCCTTGGACATACATACTACGTGTCTCGAAACGAGTTGATCTAGGACCGTATCAGTGATGTAAGCATGGATCAGGGCCCACTCAAAGAGCCGGTCCAACTTCCATTGGACCTAGTCACACGTGCACGAGCCAAGCTCTTCAAGGATTCCCTCCAAGGCCTTGTTCGAATAGTCCAAGACCAACATGGAGTCCATTAGGATATTGAAGGCTTAGAAGGAGACAAGCAAATCATCTACACCATGATGGAATCCCATGGAGAGTCAAGCGGGCCTCCAATTGATTGGGCAGAGTGTGGTCTTTAGGCCTTAATGTTGCTTAGGGTTAGATTAACAGTGTTGTAGAAGCATGGGCCGGCCCATCTCGACACCAAGATGGCCGACTGCTCTTTTAGAGTTTCCTTAGGGTTTTAGTAACCTCTGGCATATAAAAGGGCTGGCTTTGTAAGGGTTTTGGACACAACTTGGAACAATAAAGTTTGATTAATTTCGATTCTTAAAGTTAAGAGAGATCGAGCCTTTTTACTTGCCTTGGCATGCGTTGTGAGCAATCTTGCGTCTCGTCTTAGATTGGTTTACCTACCTATCCATTAGAGTAATCACCTCGGTGGAGTCGTCGTTCTACCGCCTATAATCAAATCGTGTCGTCCCGTTTGATTCTAGGTTCCGCAATCCAAGCGTTGGACCACCTCGCTAGATCCTTGGGCAAACGTGCTACGTGTCTCGAAATGAGTTGTTCGAGATGTATCCATTAGAGTAATCCCCTCTGTGGAGTCGTCGTTCTACCGCCTATAATTATATCGTGTCGTTGTTTGGTTCTTGGTTCCGCATTCCAAATCATCTGGCGTCTCGTCCACGATTGTTCTACCGACCTATCCATTAGAGTAGTCACCTCTGTAGAGTCATCATTCTGCCGTCTATAATCAAATCGTGTTGTCCGTTTGATTCTAGGTTCCGCAAACCAAGCGTCGAATAACCTCGCTAGATCCTTGCGCAAACATGCTACGTGTCTCGAAAAGAGTTGATCGAGGACCGTTTCAGTGATTTGTGCATTGATCAGGGCCCACGCCGTGACCCTGTCCGAGTTCCATTGGGCCCAGTCACACGTGCACGAGCCAGGCTCTTCGAGGGTTCCCTCCAAGGCCTTGTTCGAATGGTCCAAGACTAACATGGAGTCCATAGGTATATTGAAAGCCTAGAAGGAGACAAGCAAATCATTTACTCCATGATCCAAGCCCATGGAGAGTCAAGCGGGCCTCCAATTGATTGGACAGAGCGTGGTCTTTAGGCCTTAATTATGCTTAGGGTTAGATTAACTACACCCGGCCCATCTCGACACCAAGATGGCCGACCTCTCTTTTAGCGTTTCCTTAGGATTTTAGTAACCTCTAGCCTATAAAAGGGCTTGCATTGTAAGGGTTTTGGACACAAGTTGGATCAATAATGTTTGATTAATTTCGATTCTTCTTGTGAAGAGAGATTCGAGCCTTTTTACTTGCCTTGGCAAGAGTTGTGAGCAATCTTGCGTCTCGTCGTAGATGGTTCTACCTACTTATCCATTAGAGTACTCATATCTGTGGTATCGTCGTTCTACCGCCTACAATGAAATCGTGTATTTCGTTTGATTATAGGTTTTGTAATCCATACGTTGGACCACCTCACTAGATCCTTGGACAAACATACTACGCGTCTCGAAACGAGTTGATCTAGGACAGTATCAGTGATGTAAGCATGGATCAGGGCCCACTCAATGGGCCGGTCCGACTTCCATTGGGCCATGTCACACGTGCACGAGCCAAGCTCTTCAAGGAATCCCTCCAAGGCCTTGTTCGAATGGTCCAAGACCAACATGGAGTCCATTGGGATATTGAAGGCTTAGAAGGAGACAAGCAAATCATCTACACCATGATGCAATCCCATGGAGAGTCAAGCGGGCCTCCAATTGATTGGGCAGAGTGTGGTCTTTAGGCCTTAATGTTGCTTAGGGTAAGATTAACAGTGTTGTAGAAGCATGGGCCGGCCCATCTCGACACCAAGATGACCGACTGCTCTTTTAGAGTTTCCTTACGGTTTTAGTAACCGCTGGCACATAAAAGGGCTGGTTTTGTAGGGGTTTTGGACACAAGTTGGAACAATAAAGTTTGATTAATTTCGATTCTTAAAGTTAAGAGAGATCGAGCCATTTTACTTGCCTTGGCATGGGTTGTGAGCAATCTTGCGTCTCGTCTTAGATTGTTCTACCTATCTATCCATTAGAGTAATCACCTCGGTGGAGTCGTCGTTCTACCGCCTATAATCAAATCGTGTCGTCCCGTTTGATTCTAGGTTCCGCAATCCAAGCGTTGGACCACCTCGCTAGATCCTTGGGCAAACGTGCTACGTGTCTCGAAACGAGTTGTTCGAGGTATATCCATTAGAGTAATCCCCTCTGTGGAGTCGTCGTTCTACCGCCTATAATTATATCGTGTCGTCGTTTGGTTCTTGGTTCCGCATTCCAAATCATCTGGCGTCTCGTCCACGATTGTTCTACCGACCTATCCATTTGAGTAGTCACCTCTGTGGAGTCATCGTTCTGCCGTCTATAATCAAATCGTGTTGTCCGTTTGATTCTAGGTTTCGCAATCCAAGCGTCGAACCACCTCGCTAGATCCTTGCGCAAATATGCTACGTGTCTAGAAAAGAGTTGATCGAGGACCGTTTCAGTGATTTGTGCAGTGATCAGGGCCCACGCCATGACCCTGTCCGAGTTCCATTGGGCCCTGTCACACGTGCACGAGCCAAGCACTTCGAGGGTTCCCTCCAAGGCCTTGTTCGAATGGTCCAAGACTAACATGGAGTGCATAGGGATATTGAAAGCCTAGAAGGAGACAAGCAAATCATTTACTCTATGATCCAAGCCCATGTAGAGTCAAGCGGGCCTCCAATTTATTGGACAGAGCATGGTCTTTAGGCCTTAATTATGCTTAGGGTTAGATTAACTACACTCGGCCCATCACGACACCAAGATGGCCGACCGCTCTTTTAGTGTTTCCTTAGGATTTTAGTAACCTCTAGCCTATAAAAGGGCTTGAATTGTAAGGGTTTTGGACACAAGTTGGATCAATAATGTTTGATTAATTTCGATTCTTCTTGTTAAGAGAGATTCGAGCCTTTTTACTTGCCTTGGCAAGGGTTGTGAGCAATCTTGCGTGTCGTCGTAGATGGTTCTACCTACTTATCCATTAGAGTACTCATATCTGTGGTGTCGTCGTTCTACCGCCTACAATCAAATCGTGTCTTTCGTTTGATTCTAGGTTTCGTAATCCATACGTTGGACCACCTCACTAGATCCTTGGACAAACATACTACGTGTCTCGAAACGAGTTGATCTAGGACCGTATCAGTGATGTAAGCATGGATCAGGGCCCACTCAATGAGCCGGTCCAACTTCCATTGGGCCAAGTCACACGTGCACGAGCCAAGCTCTTCAAGGAATCCCTTCAAGGCCTTGTTCGAATGGTCCAAGACCAACATGGAGTCCATTGGGATATTGAAGGCTTAGAAGGAGACAAGCAAATCATCTACACCATGATGCAATCCCATGGAGAGTCAAGCGGGCCTCCAATTGATTGGGCAGAGTGTGGTCTTTAGGCCTTAATGTTGCTTAGGGTTAGATTAAAAGTGTAGTAGAAGCATGGGGCCGGCCCATCTCGACACCAAGATGGCCGACTGCTCTTTTAGAGTTTCCTTACGGTTTTAGTAACCTCTGGCATATAAAAGGGCTGGTTTTGCAGGGGTTTTGGACACAAGTTGGAACAATAAAGTTTGATTAATTTCGATTCTTAAAGTTAAGAGAGATCGAGCCATTTTACTTGCCTTGGCATGGGTTGTGAGCAATCTTGCGTCTCGTCTTAGATTGTTGTACCTACCTATCCATTAGAGTAATCACCTCGGTGGAGTCGTCGTTCTACCGCCTATAATCAAATCGTGTCGTCCCGTTTGATTCTAGGTTCCGCAATCCAAGCGTTGGACCACCTCGCTAGATCCGTGGTCAAACGTGCTACGTGTCTCGAAACGAGTTGTTCGAGATCTATCCATTAGAGTAATCCCATCTGTGGAGTCGTCGTTCTACCGCCTATAATTATATCGTGTCGTCATTTGGTTCTAGGTTCCGCATTCCAAATCATCTTGCGTCTCGTCCACGACTGTTCTACCGACCTATCCATTAGAGTAGTCACCTCTGTGGAGTCATCGTTCTGCCGTCTATAATCAAATCGTGTTGTCCGTTTGATTCTAGGTTCCGCAATCCAAACGTCGAATTACCTCGCTAGATCCTTGCGCAAACATGCTACGTGTCTCGAAAAGAGTTGATCGAGGACCGTTTCAGTGATTTGTGCATTGATCAGGGCCCACGCCATGACCCTGTCCGAGTTCCATTGGGCCCTGTCACACGTGCACGAGCCAAGCTCTTCGAGGGTTCCCTCCAAGGCCTTGTTCGAATGGTCCAAGACTAACATGGAGTCCATAGGGATATTGAAAGCCTGGAAGGAGACAAGCAAATCATCTACTCCATGATCCAAGCCCATGGAGAGTCAAGCGGGCCTCCAATTGATTGGACAGAGCATGGTCTTTAGGCCTTAATTATGCTTAGGGTTAGATTAACTACACTCGGCCCATCACGACACCAAGATGGCCGACCGCTCTTTTAGTGTTTCCTTAGGATTTTAGTAACCTCTAGCCTATAAAAGGGCTTGAATTGTAAGGGTTTTGGACACAAGTTGGATCAATAATGTTTGATTAATTTCGATTCTTCTTGTTAAGAGAGATTCGAGCCTTTTTACTTGCCTTGGCAAGGGTTGTGAGCAGTCTTGCGTGTCGTCGTAGATGGTTCTACCTACTTATCCATTAGAGTACTCATATCTGTGGTGTCGTCGTTCTACCGCCTACAATCAAATCGTGTCTTTCGTTTGATTCTAGGTTTCGTAATCCATACGTTGGACCACCTCACTAGATCCTTGGACAAACATACTACGTGTCTCGAAACGAGTTGATCTAGGACCGTATCAGTGATGTAGGCATGGATCAGGGCCCACTCAAAGAGCCGGTCCGACTTCCATTGGGCCTAGTCACACGTGCACGAGCCAAGCTCTTCAAGGAATCCCTCCAAGGCCTTGTTCGAATGGTCCAAGACCAACATGGAGTCCATTGGGATATTGAAGGCTTAGAAGGAGACAAGCAAATCATCTACACCATGATGCAATCCCATGGAGAGTCAAGCGGGCCTCCAATTGATTGGGCAGAGTGTGGTCTTTAGGCCTTAATGTTGCTTAGGGTTAGATTAAAAGTGTAGTAGAAGCATGGGCCGGCCCATCTCGACACCAAGATGGCCGACTGCTCTTTTAGAGTTTTCTTAGGGTTTTAGTAACCTCTGGCATATAAAAGGGCTGGCTTTGTAAGGTTTTGGACACAAGTTGGAACAATAAAGTTTGATTAATTTCGATTCTTAAAGTTAAGAGAGATCGAGCCATTTTACTTGCCTTGGCATGGGTTGTGAGCAATCTTGCGTCTCGTCTTAGATTGTTCTACCTACCTATCCATTAGAGTAATCACCTCGGTGGAGTCGTCGTTCTACCGCCTATAATCAAATCGTGTCGTCCCGTTTGATTCTAGGTTCCGCAATCCAAGCGTTGGACCACCTCGCTAGATCCTTGGGCAAACGTGCTACGTGTCTCGAAATGAGTTGTTCGAGATGTATCCATTAGAGTAATCCCCTCTGTGGAGTCGTCGTTCTACCGCCTATAATTATATCGTGTCGTTGTTTGGTTCTTGGTTCCGCATTCCAAATCATCTGGCGTCTCGTCCACGATTGTTCTACCGACCTATCCATTAGAGTAGTCACCTCTGTAGAGTCATCATTCTGCCGTCTATAATCAAATCGTGTTGTCCGTTTGATTCTAGGTTCCGCAATCCAAGCGTCGAACCACCTCGCTAGATCCTTGCGGAAACATGCTACGTGTCTAGAAAAGAGTTGATCGAGGTCCGTTTCAGTGATTTGTGCATTGATCAGGGCCCACGCCATGACCCTGTCCGAGTTCCATTGGGCCCAGTCACACGTGCACGAGCCAGGCTCTTCGAGGGTTCCCTCCAAGGCCTTGTTCGAATGGTCCAAGACTAACATGGAGTCCATAGGGATATTGAAAGCCTAGAAGGAGACAAGCAAATCATTTACTCCCTGATCCAAGCCCATGGAGAGTCAAGCGGGCCTCCAATTGATTGGACAGAGCGTGGTCTTTAGGCCTTAATTATGCTTAGGGTTAGATTAACTACACCCGGCCCATCTCGACACCAAGATGGCTGACCGCTCTTTTAGTGTTTCCTTAGGATTTTAGTAACTTCTAGCCTATAAAAGGGCTTGAATTGTAAGGGTTTTGGACACAAGTTGGATCAATAATGTTTGATTAATTTCGATTCTTCTTGTTAAGAGAGATTCGAGCCTTTTTACTTGCCTTGGCAAGGGTTGTGAGCAATCTTGCGTGTCGTCGTAGATGGTTCTACCTACTTATCCATTAGAGTACTCATATCTGTGGTGTCGTCGTTCTACCGCCTACAATCAAATCGTGTCTTTCGTTTGATTCTAGGTTTCGTAATCCATACGTTGGACCACCTCACTAGATCCTTGGACAAACATACTACGTGTCTCGAAACGAGTTGATCTAGGACCGTATCAGTGATGTAAGCATGGATCAGGGCCCACTCAATGAGCCGGTCCAACATCCATTGGGCCAAGTCACACGTGCACGAGCCAAGCTCTTCAAGGAATCCCTCCAAGGCCTTGTTCGAATGGTCCAAGACCAACATGGAGTCCATTGGGATATTGAAGGCTTAGAAGGAGACAAGCAAATCATCTACACCATGATGCAATCCCATGGAGAGTCAAGCGGGCCTCCAATTGATTGGGCAGAGTGTGGTCTTTAGGCCTTAATGTTGCTTAGGGTTAGATTAAAAGTGTAGTAGAAGCATGGGCCGGCCCATCTCGACACCAAGATGGCCGACTGCTCTTTTAGAGTTTCCTTAGGGTTTTAGTAACCTCTGGCATATAAAAGGACTGGCTTTGTAAGGTTTTGGACACAAGTTGGAACAATAAAGTTTGATTAATTTCGATTCTTAAAGTTAAGAGAGATCGAGCCTTTTTACTTGCCTTGGCATGGATTGTGAGCAATCTTGCGTCTCGTCTTAGATTGTTCTACCTACCTATCCATTAGAGTAATCACCTCGGTGGAGTCGTCGTTCTACCGCCTATAATCAAATCGTGTCGTCCCGTTTGATTCTAGGTTCCGCAATCCAAGCATTGGACCACCTCGCTAGATCCTTGGGCAAACGTGCTACGTGTCTCGAAACGAGTTGTTCGAGATGTATCCATTAGAGTAATCCCCTCTGTGAAGTCGTCGTTCTACCGCCTATAATTATATCGTGTCGTCGTTTGGTTCCAGGTTCCGCATTCCAAATCATCTGGCATCTCGTCCACGATTGTTCTACCCACCTATCCATTAGCGTAGCCACCTCTGTGGAGTCATCGTTCTACTGTCTATACTGAAATCGTGTTATCCGTTTGATTTTAGGTTCCGCAATCCGAGCGTTGGGCCACCTCGCTAGATCCTTGCGCAAACATGCTACGTTTCTCGAAAAGAGTTGATCGAGGACCGTATCAGTGATTTGTGCATGGATCAGGGCCCACGCCAAGACCCTGTCCGAGTTCCATTGGGCCCAGTCACACGTGCACGAGCCAGGCTCTTCGAGGGTTCCCTCCAAGGCCTTGTTCGAATGGTCCAAGACTAACATGGAGTCCATAGGGATATTGAAAGCCTAGAAGGAGACAAGCAAATCATTTACTCCATGATCCATGCCCATGGAGAGTCAAGCGGGCCTCCAATTGATTGGACAGAGCGTGGTCTTTAGGCCTTAATTATGCTTAGGGTTAGATTAACTACACCCGGCCTATCTCGACACCAAGATGGCCGACCGCTCTTTTAGTGTTTCCTTAGGATTTTAGTAACCTCTAGCCTATAAAAGGGCTTGCATTGTAAGGGTTTTGGACACAAGTTGGATCAATAATGTTTGATTAATTTCGATTCTTCTTGTTAAGAGAGATTCGAGCCTTTTTACTTGCCTTGGCAAGAGTTGTGAGCAATCTTGCGTCTCGTCGTAGATGGTTCTACCTACTTATCCATTAGAGTACTCATATCTGTGGTATCCTCTTTCTACCGCCTACAATGAAATCGTGTATTTCGTTTGATTATAGGTTTCGTAATCCATACGTTGGACCACCTCACTAGATCCTTGGACAAACATACTACGCGTCTCGAAACGAGTTGATCTAGGACAGTATCAGTGATGTAAGCATGGATCAGGGCCCACTCAGTGGGCCGGTCCGACTTCCATTGGGCCTAGTCACACGTGCACGAGCCAAGCTCTTCAAGGAATCCCTCCAAGGCCTTGTTCGAATGGTCCAAGACCAACATGGAGTCCATTGGGATATTGAAGGCTTAGAAGGAGACAAGCAAATCATCTACACCATGATGCAATCCCATGGAGTGTCAACCGGGCCTCCAATTGATTGGGCAGAGTGTGGTCTTTAGGCCTTAATGTTGCTTAGGGTTAGATTAACAGTGTAGTAGAAGCATGGGCCGGCCCATCTCGACACCAAGATGGCCGACTGCTCTTTTAGAGTTTCCTTAGGGTTTTAGTAACCTCTGGCATATAAAGGGCTGGCTTTGTAAGGGTTTGGGACACAAGTTGGAACAATAAAGTTTGATTAATTTCGATTCTTAAAGTTAAGAGAGATCGAGCCATTTTACTTGCCTTGGCATGGGTTGTGAGCAATCTTGCGTCTCGTCTTAGATTGTTCTACCTACCTATCCATTAGAGTAATCACCTCGGTGGAGTCGTCGTTCTACCGCCTATAATCAAATCGTGTCGTCCCGTTTGATTCTAGGTTCCGCAATCCAAGCGTTGGACCACCTCGCTAGATCCTTGGGCAAACGTGCTACGTGTCTCGAAACGAGTTGTTCGAGATGTATCCATTAGAGTAATCCCCTCTGTGGAGTCCTCGTTCTACCGCCTATAATTATATCGTGTCGTTGTTTTGTTCTTGGTTCCGCATTCCAAATCATCTGGCGTCTCGTCCACGATTGTTCTACCGACCTATCCATTAGAGTAGTCACCTCTGTGGAGTCATCGTTCTGCCGTCTATAATCAAATCGTGTTGTCCGTTTGATTCTAGGTTTCGCAATCCAAGCGTCGAACCACCTCGCTAGATCCTTGCGCAAATATGCTACGTGTCTAGAAAAGAGTTGATCGAGGACCGTTTCAGTGATTTGTGCATTGATCAGGGCCCACGCCATGACCCTGTCTGAGTTCCATTGGGCCCTGTCACACGTGCACGAGCCAAGCTCTTCGAGGGTTCCCTCCAAGGCCTTGTTCGAATGGTCCAAGACTAACATGGAGTCCATAGGGATATTGAAAGCCTGGAAGGAGACAAGCAAATCATCTACTCCATGATCCAAGCCCATGGAGAGTCAAGCGGGCCTCCAATTTATTGGACAGAGCGTGGTCTTTAGGCCTTAATTATGCTTAGGGTTAGATTAACTACACCCGGCCCATCTCGACACCAAGATGGCCGACCGCTCTTTTAGTGTTTCCTTAGGATTTTAGTAACCTCTAGCCTATAAAAGGACTTGAATTGTAAGGGTTTTGGACACAAGTTGGATCAATAATGTTTGATTAATTTCGATTCTTCTTGTTAAGAGAGATTCGAGCCTTTTTACTTGCCTTGGCAAGGGTTGTGAGCAATCTTGCGTGTCGTCGTAGATGGTTCTACCTACTTATCCATTAGAGTACTCATATCTGTGGTGTCGTCGTTCTACCGCCTACAATCAAATCGTGTCTTTCGTTTGATTCTAGGTTTCGTAATCCATACGTTGGACCACCTCACTAGATCCTTGGACAAACATACTACGTATCTCGAAACGAGTTGATCTAGGACCGTATCAGTGATGTAAGCATGGCCCACTCAAAGAGCCGGTCCGACTTCCATTGGGCCTAGTCACACGTGCACGAGCCAAGCTCTTCAAGGAATCCCTCCAAGGCCTTGTTCGAATGGTCCAAGCCCAACATGGAGTGCATTGGGATATTGAAGGCTTAGAAGGAGACAAGCAAATCATCTACACCATGATGCAATCCCATGGAGAGTCAAGCGGGCCTCCAATTGATTGGGCAGAGTGTGGTCTTTAGGCCTTAATGTTGCTTAGGGTAAGATTAACAGTGTTGTAGAAGCATGGGCCGGCCCATCTCGACACCAAGATGGCCGACTGCTCTTTTAGAGTTTTCTTAGGGTTTTAGTAACCTCTGGCATATAAAAGGGCTGGCTTTGTAAGGTTTTGGACACAAGTTGGAACAATAAAGTTTGATTAATTTCGATTCTTAAAGTTAAGAGAGATCGAGCCATTTTACTTGCCTTGGCATGGGTTGTGAGCAATCTTGCGTCTCGTCTTAGATTGTTCTACCTGCCTATCCATTAGAGTAATCACCTCGGTGGAGTCGTCGTTCTACCGCCTATAATCAAATCGTGTCGTCCCGTTTGATTCTAGGTTCCGCAATCCATTCTAGGTTCCGCAATCCAAGCATTGGACCACCTCGCTAGATCCTTGGGCAAACGTGCTACGTGTCTCGAAACGAGTTGTTCGAGATGTATCCATTAGAGTAATCCCCTCTGTGGAGTCGTCGTTCTACCGCCTATAATTATATCGTGTCGTCGTTTGGTTCCAGGTTCCGCATTCCAAATCATCTAGCATCTCGTCCACGATTGTTCTACCCACCTATCCATTAGCGTAGCCACCTCTGTGGAGTCATCGTTCTACTGTCTATACTGAAATCGTGTTATCCGTTTGATTTTAGGTTCCGCAATCCGAGCGTTGGGCCACCTCGCTAGATCCTTGCGCAAACATGCTACGTTTCTCGAAAAGAGTTGATCGAGGATCGTATCAGTGATTTGTGCATGGATCAGGGCCCACACCAAGACCCTGTCCGAGTTCCATTGGGCCCAGTCACACGTGCACGAGCCAAGCTCTTCGAGGGTTCCCTCCAAGGCCTTGTTCGAATGGTCCAAGACTAACATGGAGTCCATAGGGATATTGAAAGCCTAGAAGAAGACAAGCAAATCATTTACTCCCTGATCCAAGCCCATGGAGAGTCAAGCGGGCCTCCAATTGATTGGACAGAGCGTGGTCTTTAGGCCTTAATTTTGCTTAGGGTTAGATTAACTACACCCGGCCCATCTCGACACCAAGATGGCCGACCGCTCTTTTAGTGTTTTCTTAGGATTTTAGTAACTTCTAGCCTATAAAAGGGCTTGAATTGTAAGGGTTTTGGACACAAGTTTGATCAATAATGTTTGATTAATTTCGATTCTTCTTGTTAAGAGAGATTCGAGCCTTTTTACTTGCCTTGGCAAGGGTTGTGAGCAATCTTGCGTGTCGTCGTAGATGGTTCTACCTACTTATCCATTAGAGTACTCATATTTGTGGTGTCGTCGTTCTACCGCCTACAATCAAATCGTGTCTTTCGTTTGATTCTAGGTTTCGTAATCCATACGTTGGACCACCTCACTAGATCCTTGGACAAACATACTACGTGTCTCGAAACGAGTTGATCTAGGACCGTATCAGTGATGTAAGCATGGCCCACTCAAAGAGCCGGTCCGACTTCCATTGGGCCTAGTCACACGTGCACGAGCCAAGCTCTTCAAGGAATCCCTCCAAGGCCTTGTTCGAATGGTCCAAGCCCAACATGGAGTGCATTGGGATATTGAAGGCTTAGAAGGAGACAAGCAAATCATCTACACCATGATGCAATCCCATGGAGAGTCAAGCGGGCCTCCAATTGATTGGGCAGAGTGTGGTCTTTAGGCCTTAATGTTGCTTAGGGTAAGATTAACAGTGTTGTAGAAGCATGGGCCGGCCCATCTCGACACCAAGATGGCCGACTGCTCTTTTAGAGTTTTCTTAGGGTTTTAGTAACCTCTGGCATATAAAAGGGCTGGCTTTGTAAGGTTTTGGACACAAGTTGGAACAATAAAGTTTGATTAATTTCGATTCTTAAAGTTAAGAGAGATCGAGCCATTTTACTTGCCTTGGCATGGGTTGTGAGCAATCTTGCGTCTCGTCTTAGATTGTTCTACCTGCCTATCCATTAGAGTAATCACCTCGGTGGAGTCGTCGTTCTACCGCCTATAATCAAATCGTGTCGTCCCGTTTGATTCTAGGTTCCGCAATCCATTCTAGGTTCCGCAATCCAAGCATTGGACCACCTCGCTAGATCCTTGGGCAAACGTGCTACGTGTCTCGAAACGAGTTGTTCGAGATGTATCCATTAGAGTAATCCCCTCTGTGGAGTCGTCGTTCTACCGCCTATAATTATATCGTGTCGTCGTTTGGTTCCAGGTTCCGTATTCCAAATCATCTGGCATCTCGTCCACGATTGTTCTACCCACCTATCCATTAGCGTAGCCACCTCTGTGGAGTCATCGTTCTACTGTCTATACTGAAATCGTGTTATCCGTTTGATTTTAGGTTCCGCAATCCGAGCGTTGGGCCACCTCGCTAGATCCTTGCGCAAACATGCTACGTTTCTCGAAAAGAGTTGATCGAGGACCGTATCAGTGATTTGTCCATGGATCAGGGCCCACGCCAAGACCCTGTCCGAGTTCCATTGGGCCCAGTCACACGTGCACGAGCCAAGCTCTTCGAGGGTTCCCTCCAAGGCCTTGTTCGAATGGTCCAAGACTAACATGGAGTCCATAGGGATATTGAAAGCCTAGAAGAAGACAAGCAAATCATTTACTCCCTGATCCAAGCCCATGGAGAGTCAAGCGGGCCTCCAATTGATTGGACAGAGCGTGGTCTTTAGGCCTTAATTTTGCTTAGGGTTAGATTAACTACACCCGGCCCATCTCGACACCAAGATGGCCGACCGCTCTTTTAGTGTTTCCTTAGGATTTTAGTAACTTCTAGCCTATAAAAGGGCTTGAATTGTAAGGGTTTTGGACACAAGTTTGATCAATAATGTTTGATTAATTTCGATTCTTCTTGTTAAGAGAGATTCGAGCCTTTTTACTTGCCTTGGCAAGGGTTGTGAGCAATCTTGCGTGTCGTCGTAGATGGTTCTACCTACTTATCCATTAGAGTACTCATATTTGTGGTGTCGTCGTTCTACCGCCTACAATCAAATCGTGTCTTTCGTTTGATTCTAGGTTTCGTAATCCATACGTTGGACCACCTCACTAGATCCTTGGACAAACATACTACGTGTCTCGAAACGAGTTGATCTAGGACCGTATCAGTGATGTAAGCATGGATCAGGGCCCACTCAACGAGCCGGTCCGACTTCCATTGGGCCTAGTCACACGTGCACGAGCCAAGCTCTTCAAGGAATCCCTCCAAGGCCTTGTTCGAATGGTCCGAGACCAACATGGAGTGCATTGGGATATTGAAGGCTTAGAAGGAGACAAGCAAATCATCTACACCATGATGCAATCCCATGGAGAGTCAAGCGGGCCTCCAATTGATTGGGCAGAGTGTGGTCTTTAGGCCTTAATGTTGCTTAGGGTAAGATTAACAGTGTTGTAGAAGCATGGGCCGGCCCATCTCGACACCAAGATGGCCGACTGCTCTTTTAGAGTTTTCTTAGGGTTTTAGTAACCTCTGGCATATAAAAGGGCTGGCTTTGTAAGGTTTTGGACACAAGTTGGAACAATAAAGTTTGATTAATTTCGATTCTTAAAGTTAAGAGAGATCGAGCCATTTTACTTGCCTTGGCATGGGTTGTGAGCAATCTTGCGTCTCGTCTTAGATTGTTCTACCTGCCTATCCATTAGAGTAATCACCTCGGTGGAGTCGTCGTTCTACCGCCTATAATCAAATCGTGTCGTCCCGTTTGATTCTAGGTTCCGCAATCCATTCTAGGTTCCGCAATCCAAGCATTGGACCACCTCGCTAGATCCTTGGGCAAACGTGCTACGTGTCTCGAAACGAGTTGTTCGAGATGTATCCATTAGAGTAATCCCCTCTGTGGAGTCGTCGTTCTACCGCCTATAATTATATCGTGTCGTCGTTTGGTTCCAGGTTCCGTATTCCAAATCATCTGGCATCTCGTCCACGATTGTTCTACCCACCTATCCATTAGCGTAGCCACCTCTGTGGAGTCATCGTTCTACTGTCTATACTGAAATCGTGTTATCCGTTTGATTTTAGGTTCCGCAATCCGAGCGTTGGGCCACCTCGCTAGATCCTTGCGCAAACATGCTACGTTTCTCGAAAAGAGTTGATCGAGGACCGTATCAGTGATTTGTCCATGGATCAGGGCCCACGCCAAGACCCTGTCCGAGTTCCATTGGGCCCAGTCACACGTGCACGAGCCAAGCTCTTCGAGGGTTCCCTCCAAGGCCTTGTTCGAATGGTCCAAGACTAACATGGAGTCCATAGGGATATTGAAAGCCTAGAAGAAGACAAGCAAATCATTTACTCCCTGATCCAAGCCCATGGAGAGTCAAGCGGGCCTCCAATTGATTGGACAGAGCGTGGTCTTTAGGCCTTAATTTTGCTTAGGGTTAGATTAACTACACCCGGCCCATCTCGACACCAAGATGGCCGACCGCTCTTTTAGTGTTTCCTTAGGATTTTAGTAACTTCTAGCCTATAAAAGGGCTTGAATTGTAAGGGTTTTGGACACAAGTTTGATCAATAATGTTTGATTAATTTCGATTCTTCTTGTTAAGAGAGATTCGAGCCTTTTTACTTGCCTTGGCAAGGGTTGTGAGCAATCTTGCGTGTCGTCGTAGATGGTTCTACCTACTTATCCATTAGAGTACTCATATTTGTGGTGTCGTCGTTCTACCGCCTACAATCAAATCGTGTCTTTCGTTTGATTCTAGGTTTCGTAATCCATACGTTGGACCACCTCACTAGATCCTTGGACAAACATACTACGTGTCTCGAAACGAGTTGATCTAGGACCGTATCAGTGATGTAAGCATGGATCAGGGCCCACTCAACGAGCCGGTCCGACTTCCATTGGGCCTAGTCACACGTGCACGAGCCAAGCTCTTCAAGGAATCCCTCCAAGGCCTTGTTCGAATGGTCCGAGACCAACATGGAGTCCATTGGGATATTGAAGGCTTAGAAGGAGACAAGCAAATAATCTACACCATGATGCAATCCCATGGAGAGTCAAGCGGGCCTCCAATTGATTGGGCAGAGTGTGGTCTTTAGGCCTTAATGTTGCTTAGGGTAAGATTAACAGTGTTGTAGAAGCATGGGCCGGCCCATCTCGACACCAAGATGACCGACTGCTCTTTTAGACTTTCCATACGGTTTTAGTAACCTCTGGCATATAAAAGGGCTGGTTTTGTAGGGGTTTTGGACACAAGTTGGAACAATAAAGTTTGATTAATTTCGATTCTTAAAGTTAAGAGAGATCGAGCCATTTTACTTGCCTTGGCATGGGTTGTGAGCAATCTTGCGTCTCGTCTTAGATTGTTCTACCTACCTATCCATTAGAGTAATCACCTCGGTGGAGTCGTCGTTCTACCGCCTATAATCAAATCGTGTCGTCCCGTTTGATTCTAGGTTCCGCAATCCAAGCGTTGGACCACCTCGCTAGATCCTTGGGCAAACGTGCTACGTGTCTCGAAACGAGTTGTTCGAGGTATATCCATTAGAGTAATCCCCTCTGTGGAGTCGTCGTTCTACCGCCTATAATTATATCGCGTCGTCGTTTGGTTCTTGGTTCCGCATTCCAAATCATCTGGCGTCTCGTCCACGATTGTTCTACCGACCTATCCATTAGAGTAGTCACCTCTGTGGAGTCATCGTTCTGCCGTCTATAATCAAATCGTGTTGTCCGTTTCATTCTAGGTTCCGCAATCCAAGCGTCGAATCACCTCGCTAGATCCTTGCGCAAACATGCTACGTGTCTCGAAAAGAGTTGATCAAGGACCGTTTCAGTGATTTGTGCATTGATCAGGGCCCACGCCATGACCCTGTCCGAGTTCCATTGGGCCCTGTCACACGTGCACGAGCCAAGCTCTTCGAGGGTTCCCTCCAAGGCCTTGTTCGAATGGTCCAAGACTAACATGGAGTCCATAGGGATATTGAAAGCCTGGAAGGAGACAAGCAAATCATCTACTCCATGATCCAAGCCCATGGAGAGTCAAGCGGGCCTCCAATTGATTGGACAGAGCATGGTCTTTAGGCCTTAATTATGCTTAGGGTTAGATTAACTACACTCGGCCCATCACGACACCAAGATGGCCGACCGCTCTTTTAGTGTTTCCTTAGGATTTTAGTAACTTCTAGCCTATAAAAGGGCTTGAATTGTAAGGGTTTTGGACACAAGTTTTATCAATAATGTTTGATTAATTTCGATTCTTCTTGTTAAGAGAGATTCGAGCCTTTTTACTTGCCTTGGCAAGGGTTGTGAGCAATCTTGCGTGTCGTCGTAGATGGTTCTACCTACTTATCCATTAGAATACTCATATCTGTGGTGTCGTCGTTCTACCGCCTACAATCAAATCGTGTCTTTCGTTTGATTCTAGGTTTCGTAATCCATACGTTGGACCACCTCACTAGATCCTTGGACAAACATACTACGTGTCTCGAAACGAGTTGATCTAGGACCGTATCAGTGATGTAAGCATGGATCAGGGCCCACTCAACGAGCCGGTCCGACTTCCATTGGGCCTAGTCACACGTGCACGAGCCAAGCTCTTCAAGGAATCCCTCCAAGGCCTTGTTCAAATGGTCCGAGACCAACATGGAGTCCATTGGGATATTGAAGGCTTAGAAGGAGACAAGCAAATAATCTACACCATGATGCAATCCCATGGAGAGTCAAGCGGGCCTCCAATTGATTGGGCAGAGTGTGGTCTTTAGGCCTTAATGTTGCTTAGGGTAAGATTAACAGTGTTGTAGAAGCATGGGCCGGCCCATCTCGACACCAAGATGACCGGCTGCTCTTTTAGAGTTTCCTTACGGTTTTAGTAACCTATGGCATATAAAAGGGCTGGTTTTGTAGGGGTTTTGCACACAAGTTGGAACAATAAAGTTTGATTAATTTCGATTCTTAAAGTTAAGAGAGATCGAGCCATTTTACTTGCCTTGGCATGGGTTGTGAGCAATCTTGCGTCTCGTCTTAGATTGTTCTACCTACCTATCCATTAGAGTAATCACCTCGGTGGAGTCGTCGTTCTACCGCCTATAATCAAATCGTGTCGTCCCGTTTGATTCTAGGTTCCGCAATCCAAGCGTTGGACCACCTCGCTAGATCCTTGGGCAAACGTGCTACGTGTCTCGAAACGAGTTGTTCGATGTGTATCCATTAGAGTAATCCCCTCTGTGGAGTCGTCGTTCTACCGCCTATAATTATATCGTGTCGTCGTTTGGTTCTTGGTTCCGCATTCCAAATCATCTGGCGTCTCGTCCACGATTGTTCTACCGACCTATCCATTAGAGTAGTCACCTCTGTGGAGTCATCGTTCTGCCGTCTCTAATCAAATCGTGTTGTCCGTTTGATTCTAGGTTCCGCAATCCAAGCGTCGAATCACCTCGCTAGATCCTTGCGCAAACATGCTACGTGTCTCGAAAAGAGTTGATCGAGGACCGTTTCAGTGATTTGTGCATTGATCAGGGCCCACGCCATGACCCTGTCCGAGTTCCATTGGGCCCTGTCACACGTGCACGAGCCAAGCTCTTCGAGGGTTCCCTCCAAGGCCTTGTTCGAATGGTCCAAGACTAACATGGAGCCCATAGGGATATTGAAAGCCTGGAAGGAGACAAGCAAATCATCTACTCCTTGATCCAAGCCCATGGAGAGTCAAGCGGGCCTCCAATTGATTGGACAGAGCATGGTCTTTAGGCCTTAATTATGCTTAGGGTTAGATTAACTACACTCGGCCCATCACGACACCAAGATGGCCGACCGCTCTTTTAGTGTTTCCTTAGGATTTTAGTAACCTCTAGCCTATAAAAGGGCTTGAATTGTAAGGGTTTTGGACACAAGTTGGATCAATAATGTTTGATTAATTTCGATTCTTCTTGTTAAGAGAGATTCGAGCCTTTTTACTTGCCTTGGCAAGGGTTGAGAGCAATCTTGCGTGTCGTCGTAGATGGTTCTACCTACTTATCCATTAGAGTACTCATATCTGTGGTGTCGTCGTTCTACCGCCTACAATCAAATCGTGTCTTTCGTTTGATTCTAGGTTTCGTAATCCATACGTTGGACCACCTCACTAGATCCTTGGACAAACATACTACGCGTCTCGAAACGAGTTGATCTAGGACCGTATCAGTGATGTAAGCATGGATCAGGGCCCACTCAAAGAGCCGGTCCGACTTCCATTGGGCCTAGTCACACGTGCACGAGCCAAGCTCTTCAAGGAATCCCTCCTAGGCCTTGTTCGAATGGTCCAAGACCAACATGGAGTCCATTGGGATATTGAAGGCTTAGAAGGAGACAAGCAAATCATCTACACCAGGATGCAATCCCATGGAGAGTCAAGCGGGCCTCCAATTGATTGGGCAGAGTGTGGTCTTTAGGCCTTAATGTTGCTTAGGGTAAGATTAACAGTGTTGTAGAAGCATGGGCCGGCCCATCTCGACACCAAGATGGCCGACTGCTCTTTTAGAGTTTCCTTAGGGTTTTAGTAACCTCTGGCATATAAAAGGGCTGGCTTTGTAAGGTTTTGGACACAAGTTGGAACAATAAAGTTTGATTAATTTCGATTCTTAAAGTTAAGAGAGATCGAGCCATTTTACTTGCCTTGGCATGGGTTGAGAGCAATCTTGCGTCTCGTCTTAAATTGTTCTACCTACCTATCTATTAGAGTAACACCTCGGTGGAGTCGTCGCTCTACCGCCTATAATCAAATCGTGTCGTCCCGTTTGATTCTAGGTTCCGCAATCCATTCTAGGTTCCGCAATCCAAGCATTGGACCACCTCGCTAGATCCTTGGGCAAACGTGCTACGTGTCTCGAAACGAGTTGTTCGAGATGTATCCATTAGAGCAATCCCCTCTGTGGAGTCGTCGTTCTACCGCCTATAATTATATCGTGTCGTCGTTTGGTTCCAGGTTCCGCATTCCAAATCATCTGGCGTCTCGTCCACGATTGTTCTACCCACCTATCCATTAGCGTAGCCACCTCTGTGGAGTCATCGTTCTACTGTCTATACTGAAATCGTGTTATCCGTTTGATTTTAGGTTCCGCAATCCGAGCGTCGGACCACCTCGCTAGATCCTTGCGCAAACTTCCTACGTTTCTCGAAAAGAGTTGATCGAGGACCGTATCAGTGATTTGTGCATGGATCAGGGCCCACGCCATGACCCTGTCCGAGTTCCATTGGGCCCAGTCACACGTGCACGAGCCAAGCTCTTCGAGGGTTCCCTCCAAGGCCTTGTTCGAATGGTCCAAGACTAACATGGAGTCCATAGGGATATTGAAAGCCTAGAAGGAGACAAGCAAATCATTTACTCCATGATCCAAGCCCATGGAGAGTCAAGCGGGCCTCCAATTGATTGGACAGAGCGTGGTCTTTAGGCCTTAATTATGCTTAGGGTTAGATTAACTACACCCGGCCCATCTCGACACCAAGATGGCCGACCGCTCTTTTAGTGTTTCCTTAGGATTTTAGTAACCTCTAGCCTATAAAAGGGCTTGCATTGTAAGGGTTTTGGACACAAGTTGGATCAATAATGTTTGATTAATTTCGATTCTTCTTGTTAAGAGAGATTCGAGCCTTTTTACTTGCCTTGGCAAGAGTTGTGAGCAATCTTGCGTCTCGTCGTAGATGGTTCTACCTACTTATCCATTAGAGTACTCATATCTGTGGTATCGTCGTTCTACCGCCTCCAATGAAATCGTGTTTTTCGTTTGATTATAGGTTTCGTAATCCATACGTTGGACCACCTCACTAGATCCTTGGACAAACATACTACGCGTCTCGAAACGAGTTGATCTAGGACAGTATCAGTGATGTAAGCATGGATCAGGGCCCACTCAATGGGCCGGTCCGACTTCCATTGGGCCTAGTCACACGTGCACGAGCCAAGGTCTTCAAGGAATCCCTCCAAGGCCTTGTTCGAATGGTCCAAGACCAACATGGAGTCCATTGGGATATTGAAGGCTTAGAAGGAGACAAGCAAATCATCTACACCATGATGCAATCCCATGGAGTGTCAACCGGGCCTCCAATTGATTGGGCAGAGTGTGGTCTTTAGGCCTTAATGTTGCTTAGGGTTAGATTAACAGTGTAGTAGAAGCATGGGCCGGCCCATCTCGACACCAAGATGGCCGACTGCTCTTTTAGAGTTTCCTTAGGGTTTTAGTAACCTCTGGCATATAAAAGGGCTGGCTTTGTAAGGGTTTTGGACACAAGTTGGAACAATAAAGTTTGATTAATTTCGATTCTTAAAGTTAAGAGAGATCGAGCCATTTTACTTGCCTTGGCATGGGTTGTGAGCAATCTTGCGTCTCGTCTTAGATTGTTCTACCTACCTATCCATTAGAGTAATCACCTCGGTGGAGTCGTCGTTCTACCGCCTATAATCAAATCGTGTCGTCCCGTTTGATTCTAGTTTCCGCAATCCAAGCGTTGGACCACCTCGCTAGATCCTTGGGCAAACGTGCTACGTGTCTCGAAACGAGTTGTTCGAGATGTATCCATTAGAGTAATCCCCTCTGTGGAGTCGTCGTTCTACCGCCTATAATTATATCGTGTCGTCGTTTGGTTCCAGGTTCCGCATTCCAAATCATCTGGCATCTCGTCCACGATTGTTCTACCCACCTATCCATTAGCGTAGCCACCTCTGTGGAGTCATCGTTCTACTGTCTATACTGAAATCGTGTTATCCGTTTGATTTTAGGTTCCGCAATCCGAGCGTTGGGCCACCTCGCTAGATCCTTGCGCAAACATGCTACGTTTCTCGAAAAGAGTTGATCGAGGACCGTATCAGTGATTTGTGCATGGATCAGGGCCCACGCCATGACCCTGTCCGAGTTCCATTGGGCCCAGTCACACGTGCACGAGCCAAGCTCTTCGAGGGTTCCCTCCAAGGCCTTGTTCGAATGGTCCAAGACTAACATGGAGTCCATAGGGATATTGAAAGCCTAGAAGGAGACAAGCAAATCATTTACTCCATGATCCAAGCCCATGGAGAGTCAAGCGGGCCTCCAATTGATTGGACAGAGCGTGGTCTTTAGGCCTTAATTATGCTTAGGGTTAGATTAACTACACCCGGCCCATCTCGACACCAAGATGGCCGACCGCTCTTTTAGTGTTTCCTTAGGATTTTAGTAACCTCTAGCCTATAAAAGGGCTTGAATTGTAAGGGTTTTGGACACAAGTTGGATCAATAATGTTTGATTAATTTCGATTCTTCTTGTTAAGAGAGATTCGAGCCTTTTTACTTGCCTTGGCAAGGGTTGTGAGCAATCTTGCGTGTCGTCGTAGATGGTTCTACCTACTTATCCATTAGAGTACTCATATCTGTGGTGTCGTCGTTCTACCGCCTACAATCAAATCGTGTCTTTCGTTTGATTCTAGGTTTCGTAATCCATACGTTGGACCACCTCACTAGATCCTTGGACAAACATACTACGTGTCTCGAAACGAGTTGATCTAGGACCGTATCAGTGATGTAAGCATGGATCAAGGCCCACTCAATGAGCCGGTCCGACTTCCATTGGGCCTAGTCACACGTGCACGAGCCAAGCTCTTCAAGGAATCCCTCCAAGGCCTTGTTCGAATGGTCCGAGACCAACATGGAGTCCATTGGGATATTGAAGGCTTAGAAGGAGACAAGCAAATCATCTACACCATGATGCAATCCCATGGAGAGTCAAGCGGGCCTCCAATTGATTGGGCAGAGTGTGGTCTTTAGGCCTTAATGTTGCTTAGGGTTAGATTAAAAGTGTAGTAGAAGCATGGGCCGGCCCATCTCGACACCAAGATGGCCGACTGCTCTTTTAGAGTTTTCTTAGGGTTTTAGTAACCTCTGGCATATAAAAGGGCTGGCTTTGTAAGGTTTTGGACACAAGTTGGAACAATAAAGTTTGATTAATTTCGATTCTTAAAGTTAAGAGAGATCGAGCCATTTTACTTGCCTTGGCATGGGTTGTGAGCAATCTTGCGTCTCGTCTTAGATTGTTCTACCTACCTATCCATTAGAGTAATCACCTCGGTGGAGTCGTCGTTCTACCGCCTATAATCAAATCGTGTCGTCCCGTTTGATTCTAGGTTCCGCAATCCATTCTAGGTTCCGCAATCCAAGCATTGGACCACCTCGCTAGATCCTTGGGCAAACGTGCTACGTGTCTCGAAACGAGTTGTTCGAGATGTATCCATTAGAGTAATCCCCTCTGTGAAGTCGTCGTTCTACCGCCTATAATTATATCGTGTCGTCGTTTGGTTCCAGGTTCCGCATTCCAAATCATCTGGCATCTCGTCCACGATTGTTCTACCCACCTATCCATTAGCGTAGCCACCTCTGTGGAGTCATCGTTCTACTGTCTATACTGAAATCGTGTTATCCGTTTGATTTTAGGTTCCGCAATCCGAGCGTTGGGCCACCTCGCTAGATCCTTGCGCAAACATGCTACGTTTCTCGAAAAGAGTTGATCGAGGACCGTATCAGTGATTTGTGCATGGATCAGGGCCCACGCCAAGACCCTGTCCGAGTTCCATTGGGCCCAGTCACACGTGCACGAGCCAAGCTCTTCGAGGATTCCCTCCAAGGCCTTGTTCGAATGGTCCAAGACTAACATGGAGTCCATAGGGATATTGAAAGCCTAGAAGGAGACAAGCAAATCATTTACTCCATGATCCAAGCCCATGGAGAGTCAAGCGGGCCTCCAATTGATTGGACAGAGCGTGGTCTTTAGGCCTTAATTATGTTTAGGGTTAGATTAACTACACCCGGCCCATCTCGACACCAAGATGGCCGACCGCTCTTTTAGTGTTTCCTTAGGATTTTAGTAACCTCTAGCCTATAAAAGGGCTTGAATTGTAAGGGTTTTGGACACAAGTTGGATCAATAATGTTTGATTAATTTCGATTCTTCTTGTTAAGAGAGATTCGAGCCTTTTTACTTGCCTTGGCAAGGGTTGAGAGCAATCTTGCGTGTCGTCGTAGATGGTTCTACCTACTTATCCATTAGAGTACTCATATCTGTGGTGTCGTCGTTCTACCGCCTACAATCAAATCGTGTCTTTCGTTTGATTCTAGGTTTCGTAATCCATACGTTGGACCACCTCACTAGATCCTTGGACAAACATACTACGTGTCTCGAAACGAGTTGATCTAGGACCGTATCAGTGATGTAAGCATGGATCAAGGCCCACTCAATGAGCCGGTCCGACTTCCATTGGGCCTAGTCACACGTGCACGAGCCAAGCTCTTCAAGGAATCCCTCCTAGGCCTTGTTCGAATGGTCCGAGACCAACATGGAGTCCATTGGGATATTGAAGGCTTAGAAGGAGACAAGCAAATCATCTACACCATGATGCAATCCCATGGAGAGTCAAGCGGGCCTCCAATTGATTGGACAGAGCGTGGTCTTTAGGCCTTAATTATGCTTAGGGTTAGATTAACTACACCCGGCCCATCTCGACACCAAGATGGCCGACCGCTCTTTTAGTGTTTCCTTAGGATTTTAGTAACTTCTAGCCTATAAAAGGGCTTGAATTGTAAGGGTTTTGGACACAAGTTGGATCAATAATGTTTGATTAATTTCGATTCTTCTTGTTAAGAGAGATTCGAGCCTTTTTACTTGCCTTGGCAAGGGTTGTGAGCAATCTTGCTTGTCGTCGTAGATGGTTCTACCTACTTATCCATTAGAGTACTCATATCTGTGGTGTCGTCGTTCTACCGCCTACAATCAAATCGTGTCTTTCGTTTGATTCTAGGTTTCGTAATCCATACGTTGGACCACCTCACTAGATCCTTGGACAAACATACTACGTGTCTCGAAACGAGTTGATCTAGGACCGTATCAGTGATGTAAGCATGGATCAAGGCCCACTCAATGAGCCGGTCCGACTTCCATTGGGCCTAGTCACACGTGCACGAGCCAAGCTCTTCAAGGAATCCCTCCAAGGCCTTGTTCGAATGGTCCGAGACCAACATGGAGTCCATTGGGATATTGAAGGCTTAGAAGGAGACAAGCAAATCATCTACACCATGATGCAATCCCATGGAGAGTCAAGCGGGCCTCCAATTGATTGGGCAGAGTGTGGTCTTTAGGCCTTAATGTTGCTTAGGGTTAGATTAAAAGTGTAGTAGAAGCATGGGGCCGGCCCATCTCGACACCAAGATGACCGACTGCTCTTTTAGAGTTTCCTTACGGTTTTAGTAACCTCTGGCATATAAAAGGGCTGGTTTTGTAGGGGTTTTGGACACAAGTTGGAACAATAAAGTTTGATTAATTTCGATTCTTAAAGTTAAGAGAGATCGAGCCATTTTACTTGCCTTGGCATGGGTTGTGAGCAATCTTGCGTCTCGTCTTAGATTGTTCTACCTACCTATCCATTAGAGTAATCGCCTCGGTGGAGTCGTCGTTCTACCGCCTATAATCAAATCGTGTCGTCCCGTTTGATTCTAGGTTCCGCAATCCATTCTAGGTTCCGCAATCCAAGCATTGGACCACCTCGCTAGATCCTTGGGCAAACGTGCTACGTGTCTCGAAACTAGTTGTTCGAGATGTATCCATTAGAGTAATCCCCTCTGTGGAGTCGTCGTTCTACCGCCTATAATTATATCGTGTCGTCGTTTGGTTCCAGGTTCCGCATTCCAAATCATCTGGCATCTCGTCCACGATTGTTCTACCCACCTATCCATTAGCGTAGCCACCTCTGTGGAGTCATCGTTCTACTGTCTATACTGAAATCGTGTTATCCGTTTGATTTTAGGTTCCGCAATCCGAGCGTTGGGCCACCTCGCTAGATCCTTGCGCAAACATGCTACGTTTCTCGAAAAGAGTTGATCGAGGACCGTATCAGTGATTTGTGCATGGATCAGGGCCCACGCCAAGACCCTGTCCGAGTTCCATTGGGCCCAGTCACACGTGCACGAGCCAAGCTCTTCGAGGATTCCCTCCAAGGCCTTGTTCGAATGGTCCAAGACTAACATGGAGTCCATAGGGATATTGAAAGCCTAGAAGGAGACAAGCAAATCATTTACTCCCTGATCCAAGCCCATGGAGAGTCAAGCGGGCCTCCAATTGATTGGACAGAGCGTGGTCTTTAGGCCTTAATTATGCTTAGGGTTAGATTAACTACACCCGGCCCATCTCGACACCAAGATGGCCGACCGCTCTTTTAGTGTTTCCTTAGGATTTTAGTAACTTCTAGCCTATAAAAGGGCTTGAATTGTAAGGGTTTTGGACACAAGTTGGATCAATAATGTTTGATTAATTTCGATTCTTCTTGTTAAGAGAGATTCGAGCCTTTTTACTTGCCTTGGCAAGGGTTGTGAGCAATCTTGCTTGTCGTCGTAGATGGTTCTACCTACTTATCCATTAGAGTACTCATATCTGTGGTGTCGTCGTTCTACCGCCTACAATCAAATCGTGTCTTTCGTTTGATTCTAGGTTTCGTAATCCATACGTTGGACCATCTCACTAGATCCTTGGACAAACATACTACGTGTCTCGAAACGAGTTGATCTAGGACCGTATCAGTGATGTAAGCATGGATCAGGGCCCACTCAAAGAGCCGGTCCGACTTCCAGTGGGCCTAGTCACACGTGCACGAGCCAAGCTCTTCGAGAAATCCCTCCAAGGCCTTGTTCGAATGGTCCGAGACCAACATGGAGTCCATTGGGATATTGAAGGCTTAGAAGGAGACAAGCAAATCATCTACACCATGATGCAATCCCATGGAGAGTCAAGCGGGCCTCCAATTGATTGGGCAGAGTGTGGTCTTTAGGCCTTAATGTTGCTTAGGGTTAGATTAAAAGTGTAGTAGAAGCATGGGCCGGCCCATCTCGACACCAAGATGGCCGACTGCTCTTTTAGAGTTTCCTTACGGTTTTAGTAACCTCTGGCATATAAAAGGGCTGGCTTTGTAAGGTTTTGGACACAAGTTGGAACAATAAAGTTTGATTAATTTCGATTCTTAAAGTTAAGAGAGATCGAGCCATTTTACTTGCCTTGGCATGGGTTGTGAGCAATCTTGCGTCTCGTCTTAGATTGTTCTACCTACCTATCCATTAGAGTAATCACCTCGGTGGAGTCGTCGTTCTACCGCCTATAATCAAATCGTGTCGTCCCGTTTGATTCTAGGTTCCGCAATCCAAGCATTGGACCACCTCGCTAGATCCTTGGGCAAACGTGCTACGTGTCTCGAAACGAGTTGTTCGAGATGTATCCATTAGAGTAATCCCCTCTGTGGAGTCGTCGTTCTACCGCCTATAATTATATCGTGTCGTCGTTTGGTTCCAGGTTCCGCATTCCAAATCATCTGGCATCTCGTCCACGATTGTTCTACCCACCTATCCATTAGCGTAGCCACCTCTGTGGAGTCATCGTTCTACTGTCTATACTGAAATCGTGTTATCCGTTTGATTTTAGGTTCCGCAATCCGAGCGTTGGGCCACCTCGCTAGATCCTTGCGCAAACATGCTACGTTTCTCGAAAAGAGTTGATCGAGGACCGTATCAGTGATTTGTGCATGGATCAGGGCCCACGCCAAGACCCTGTCCGAGTTCCATTGGGCCCAGTCACACGTGCACGAGCCAAGCTCTTCGAGGATTCCCTCCAAGGCCTTGTTCGAATGGTCCAAGACTAACATGGAGTCCATAGGGATATTGAAAGCCTAGAAGGAGACAAGCAAATCATTTACTCCCTGATCCAAGCCCATGGAGAGTCAAGCGGGCCTCCAATTGATTGGACAGAGCGTGGTCTTTAGGCCTTAATTATGCTTAGGGTTAGATTAACTACACCCGGCCCATCTCGACACCAAGATGGCCGACTGCTCTTTTAGGGTTTCCTTAGGATTTTAGTAACCTCTAACCTATAAAAGGGCTTGCATTGTAAGGGTTTTGGACACAAGTTGGATCAATAATGTTTGATTAATTTCGATTCTTCTTGTTAAGAGAGATTCGAGCCTTTTTACTTGCCTTGGCAAGAGTTGTGAGCAATCTTGCGTCTCGTCGTAGATGGTTCTACCTACTTATCCATTAGAGTACTCATATCTGTGGTATCGTCGTTCTACCGCCTCCAATGAAATCGTGTATTTCGTTTGATTATAGGTTTCGTAATCCATACGTTGGACCACCTCACTAGATCCTTGGACAAACATACTACGCGTCTCGAAACGAGTTGATCTAGGACAGTATCAGTGATGTAAGCATGGATCAGGGCCCACTCAATGGGCCGGTCCGACTTCCATTGGGCCTAGTCACACGTGCACGAGCCAAGCTCTTCAAGGAATCCCTCCAAGGCCTTGTTCGAATGGTCCAAGACCAACATGGAGTCCATTGGGATATTGAAGGCTTAGAAGGAGACAAGCAAATCATCTACACCATGATGCAATCCCATGGAGTGTCAACCGGGCCTCCAATTGATTGGGCAGAGTGTGGTCTTTAGGCCTTAATGTTGCTTAGGGTTAGATTAACAGTGTAGTAGAAGCATGGGCCGGCCCATCTCGACACCAAGATGGCCGACTGCTCTTTTAGAGTTTCCTTAGGGTTTTAGTAACCTCTGGCATATAAAAGGGCTGGCTTTGTAAGGGTTTTGGACACAAGTTGGAACAATAAAGTTTGATTAATTTCGATTCTTAAAGTTAAGAGAGATCGAGCCATTTTACTTGCCTTGGCATGGGTTGTGAGCAATCTTGCGTCTCGTCTTAGATTGTTCTACCTACCTATCCATTAGAGTAATCACCTCGGTGGAGTCGTCGTTCTACCGCCTATAATCAAATCGTGTCGTCCCGTTTGATTCTAGTTTCCGCAATCCAAGCGTTGGACCACCTCGCTAGATCCTTGGGCAAACGTGCTACGTGTCTCGAAACGAGTTGTTCGAGATGTATCCATTAGAGTAATCCCCTCTGTGGAGTCGTCGTTCTACCGCCTATAATTATATCGTGTCATTGTTTGGTTCTTGGTTATGCTACGTGTCTAGAAAAGAGTTGATCGTGGACCGTTTCAGTGATTTGTGCATTGATCAGGGCCCACGCCATGACCCTTTCCGAGTTCCATTGGGCCCTGTCACACGTGCACGAGCCAAGCTCTTCGAGGGTTCCCTCCAAGGCCTTGTTCGAATGGTCCAAGACTAACATGGAGTGCATAGGGATATTAAAAGCCTAGAAGGAGACAAGCAAATCATTTACTCCATGATCCAAGCCCATGGAGAGTCAAGCGGGCCTCCAATTTATTGGACAGAGCGTGGTCTTTAGGCCTTAATTATGCTTAGGGTTAGATTAACTACACCCGGCCCATCTCGACTCCAAGATGGCCGACCGCTCTTTTAGTGTTTCCTTAGGATTTTAGTAACCTCTAGCCTATAAAAGGACTTGAATTGTAAGGGTTTTGGACACAAGTTGGATCAATAATGTTTGATTAATTTCGATTTTTCTTGTTAAGAGAGATTCGAGCCTTTTTACTTGCCTTGGCAAGGGTTGTGAGCAATCTTGCGTGTCGTCGTAGATGGTTCTACCTACTTATCCATTAGAGTACTCATATCTGTGGTGTCGTCGTTCTACCGCCTACAATCAAATCGTGTCTTTCGTTTGATTCTAGGTTTCGTAATCCATACGTTGGACCACCTCACTAGATCCTTGGACAAACATACTACGTGTCTCGAAACGAGTTGATCTAGGACCGTATCAGTGATGTAAGCATGGATCAAGGCCCACTCAATGAGCCGGTCCGACTTCCATTGGGCCTAGTCACACGTGCACGAGCCAAGCTCTTCAAGGAATCCCTCCAAGGCCTTGTTCGAATGGTCCGAGACCAACATGGAGTCCATTGGGATATTGAAGGCTTAGAAGGAGACAAGCAAATCATCTACACCATGATGCAATCCCATGGAGAGTCAAGCGGGCCTCCAATTGATTGGGCAGAGTGTGGTCTTTAGGCCTTAATGTTGCTTAGGGTTAGATTAAAAGTGTAGTAGAAGCATGGGGCCGGCCCATCTCGACACCAAGATGACCGACTGCTCTTTTAGAGTTTCTTTACGGTTTTAGTAACCTCTGGCATATAAAAGGGCTGGTTTTGTAGGGGTTTTGGACACAAGTTGGAACAATAAAGTTTGATTAATTTCGATTCTTAAAGTTAAGAGAGATCGAGCCATTTTACTTGCCTTGGCATGGGTTGTGAGCAATCTTGCGTCTCGTCTTAGATTGTTCTACCTACCTATCCATTAGAGTAATCACCTCGGTGGAGTCGTCGTTCTACCGCCTATAATCAAATCGTGTCGTCCCGTTTGATTCTAGGTTCCGCAATCCAAGCATTGGACCACCTCGCTAGATCCTTGGGCAAACGTGCTACGTGTCTCGAAACGAGTTGTTCGAGATGTATCCATTAGAGTAATCCCCTCTGTGGAGTCGTCGTTCTACCGCCTATAATTATATCGTGTCGTCGTTTGGTTCCAGGTTCCGCATTCCAAATCATCTGGCATCTCGTCCACGATTGTTCTACCCACCTATCCATTAGCGTAGCCACCTCTGTGGAGTCATCGTTCTACTGTCTATACTGAAATCGTGTTATCCGTTTGATTTTAGGTTCCGCAATCCGAGCGTTGGGCCACCTCGCTAGATCCTTGCGCAAACATGCTACGTTTCTCGAAAAGAGTTGATCGAGGACCGTATCAGTGATTTGTGCATGGATCAGGGCCCACGCCATGACCCTGTCCGAGTTCCATTGGGCCCAGTCACACGTGCACGAGCCAAGCTCTTCGAGGGTTCCCTCCAAGGCCTTGTTCGAATGGTCCAAGACTAACATGGAGTCCATAGGGATATTGAAAGCCTAGAAGGAGACAAGCAAATCATTTACTCCATGATCCAAGCCCATGGAGAGTCAAGCGGGCCTCCAATTGATTGGACAGAGCGTGGTCTTTAGGCCTTAATTATGCTTAGGGTTAGATTAACTACACCCGGCCCATCTCGACACCAAGATGGCCGACCGCTCTTTTAGTGTTTCCTTAGGATTTTAGTAACCTCTAGCCTATAAAAGGGCTTGAATTGTAAGGGTTTTGGACACAAGTTGGATCAATAATGTTTGATTAATTTCGATTCTTCTTGTTAAGAGAGATTCGAGCCTTTTTACTTGCCTTGGCAAGGGTTGTGAGCAATCTTGCGTGTCGTCGTAGATGGTTCTACCTACTTATCCATTAGAGTACTCATATCTGTGGTGTCGTCGTTCTACCGCCTACAATCAAATCGTGTCTTTCGTTTGATTTTAGGTTTCGTAATCCATACGTTGGACCACCTCACTAGATCCTTGGACAAACATACTACGTGTCTCGAAACGAGTTGATCTAGGACCGTATCAGTGATGTAAGCATGGATCAAGGCCCACTCAATGAGCCGGTCCGACTTCCATTGGGCCTAGTCACACGTGCACGAGCCAAGCTCTTCAAGGAATCCCTCCAAGGCCTTGTTCGAATGGTCCGAGACCAACATGGAGTCCATTGGGATATTGAAGGCTTAGAAGGAGACAAGCAAATCATCTACACCATGATGCAATCCCATGGAGAGTCAAGCGGGCCTCCAATTGATTGGGCAGAGTGTGGTCTTTAGGCCTTAATGTTGCTTAGGGTTAGATTAAAAGTGTAGTAGAAGCATGGGCCGGCCCATCTCGACACCAAGATGGCCGACTGCTCTTTTAGAGTTTTCTTAGGGTTTTAGTAACCTCTGGCATATAAAAGGGCTGGCTTTGTAAGGTTTTGGACACAAGTTGGAACAATAAAGTTTGATTAATTTCGATTCTTAATCCAAGCATTGGACCACCTCGCTAGATCCTTGGGCAAACGTGCTACGTGTCTCGAAACGAGTTGTTCGAGATGTATCCATTAGAGTAATCCCCTCTGTGAAGTCGTCGTTCTACCGCCTATAATTATATCGTGTCGTCGTTTGGTTCCAGGTTCCGCATTCCAAATCATCTGGCATCTCGTCCACGATTGTTCTACCCACCTATCCATTAGCGTAGCCACCTCTGTGGAGTCATCGTTCTACTGTCTATACTGAAATCGTGTTATCCGTTTGATTTTAGGTTCCGCAATCCGAGCGTTGGGCCACCTCGCTAGATCCTTGCGCAAACATGCTACGTTTCTCGAAAAGAGTTGATCGAGGACCGTATCAGTGATTTGTGCATGGATCAGGGCCCACGCCAAGACCCTGTCCGAGTTCCATTGGGCCCAGTCACACGTGCACGAGCCAAGCTCTTCGAGGATTCCCTCCAAGGCCTTGTTCGAATGGTCCAAGACTAACATGGAGTCCATAGGGATATTGAAAGCCTAGAAGGAGACAAGCAAATCATTTACTCCATGATCCAAGCCCATGGAGAGTCAAGCGGGCCTCCAATTGATTGGACAGAGCGTGGTCTTTAGGCCTTAATTATGCTTAGGGTTAGATTAACTACACCCGGCCCATCTCGACACCAAGATGGCCGACCGCTCTTTTAGTGTTTCCTTAGGATTTTAGTAACCTCTAGCCTATAAAAGGGCTTGAATTGTAAGGGTTTTGGACACAAGTTGGATCAATAATGTTTGATTAATTTCGATTCTTCTTGTTAAGAGAGATTCGAGCCTTTTTACTTGCCTTGGCAAGGGTTGTGAGCAATCTTGCGTGTCGTCGTAGATGGTTCTACCTACTTATCCATTAGAGTACTCATATCTGTGGTGTCGTCGTTCTACCGCCTACAATCAAATCGTGTCTTTCGTTTGATTCTAGGTTTCGTAATCCATACGTTGGACCACCTCACTAGATCCTTGGACAAACATACTACGTGTCTCGAAACGAGTTGATCTAGGACCGTATCAGTGATGTAAGCATGGATCAAGGCCCACTCAATGAGCCGGTCCGACTTCCATTGGGCCTAGTCACACGTGCACGAGCCAAGCTCTTCAAGGAATCCCTCCAAGGCCTTGTTCGAATGGTCCGAGACCAACATGGAGTCCATTGGGATATTGAAGGCTTAGAAGGAGACAAGCAAATCATCTACACCATGATGCAATCCCATGGAGAGTCAAGCGGGCCTCCAATTGATTGGGCAGAGTGTGGTCTTTAGGCCTTAATGTTGCTTAGGGTTAGATTAAAAGTGTAGTAGAAGCATGGGGCCGGCCCATCTCGACACCAAGATGGCCGACTGCTCTTTTAGAGTTTTCTTAGGGTTTTAGTAACCTCTGGCATATAAAAGGGCTGGCTTTGTAAGGTTTTGGACACAAGTTGGAACAATAAAGTTTGATTAATTTCGATTCTTAAAGTTAAGAGAGATCGAGCCATTTTACTTGCCTTGGCATGGGTTGTGAGCAATCTTGCGTCTCGTCTTAGATTGTTCTACCTACCTATCCATTAGAGTAATCACCTCGGTGGAGTCGTCGTTCTACCGCCTATAATCAAATCGTGTCGTCCCGTTTGATTCTAGGTTCCGCAATCCATTCTAGGTTCCGCAATCCAAGCATTGGACCACCTCGCTAGATCCTTGGGCAAACGTGCTACGTGTCTCGAAACGAGTTGTTCGAGATGTATCCATTAGAGTAATCCCCTCTGTGAAGTCGTCGTTCTACCGCCTATAATTATATCGTGTCGTCGTTTGGTTCCAGGTTCCGCATTCCAAATCATCTGGCATCTCGTCCACGATTGTTCTACCCACCTATCCATTAGCGTAGCCACCTCTGTGGAGTCATCGTTCTACTGTCTATACTGAAATCGTGTTATCCGTTTGATTTTAGGTTCCGCAATCCGAGCGTTGGGCCACCTCGCTAGATCCTTGCGCAAACATGCTACGTTTCTCGAAAAGAGTTGATCGAGGACCGTATCAGTGATTTGTGCATGGATCAGGGCCCACGCCAAGACCCTGTCCGAGTTCCATTGGGCCCAGTCACACGTGCACGAGCCAAGCTCTTCGAGGATTCCCTCCAAGGCCTTGTTCGAATGGTCCAAGACTAACATGGAGTCCATAGGGATATTGAAAGCCTAGAAGGAGACAAGCAAATCATTTACTCCCTGATCCAAGCCCATGGAGAGTCAAGCGGGCCTCCAATTGATTGGACAGAGCGTGGTCTTTAGGCCTTAATTATGCTTAGGGTTAGATTAACTACACCCGGCCCATCTCGACACCAAGATGGCCGACCGCTCTTTTAGTGTTTCCTTAGGATTTTAGTAACTTCTAGCCTATAAAAGGGCTTGAATTGTAAGGGTTTTGGACACAAGTTGGATCAATAATGTTTGATTAATTTCGATTCTTCTTGTTAAGAGAGATTCGAGCCTTTTTACTTGCCTTGGCAAGGGTTGTGAGCAATCTTGCGTGTCGTCGTAGATGGTTCTACCTACTTATCCATTAGAGTACTCATATCTGTGGTGTCGTCGTTCTACCGCCTACAATCAAATCGTGTCTTTCGTTTGATTCTAGGTTTCGTAATCCATACGTTGGACCACCTCACTAGATCCTTGGACAAACATACTACGTGTCTCGAAACGAGTTGATCTAGGACCGTATCAGTGATGTAAGCATGGATCAAGGCCCACTCAATGAGCCGGTCCGACTTCCATTGGGCCTAGTCACACGTGCACGAGCCAAGCTCTTCAAGGAATCCCTCCAAGGCCTTGTTCGAATGGTCCGAGACCAACATGGAGTCCATTGGGATATTGAAGGCTTAGAAGGAGACAAGCAAATCATCTACACCATGATGCAATCCCATGGAGAGTCAAGCGGGCCTCCAATTGATTGGGCAGAGTGTGGTCTTTAGGCCTTAATGTTGCTTAGGGTTAGATTAAAAGTGTAGTAGAAGCATGGGGCCGGCCCATCTCGACACCAAGATGACCGACTGCTCTTTTAGAGTTTCCTTACGGTTTTAGTAACCTCTGGCATATAAAAGGGCTGGTTTTGTAGGGGTTTTGGACACAAGTTGGAACAATAAAGTTTGATTAATTTCGATTCTTAAAGTTAAGAGAGATCGAGCCATTTTACTTGCCTTGGCATGGGTTGTGAGCAATCTTGCGTCTCGTCTTAGATTGTTCTACCTACCTATCCATTAGAGTAATCACCTCGGTGGAGTCGTCGTTCTACCGCCTATAATCAAATCGTGTCGTCCCGTTTGATTCTAGGTTCCGCAATCCATTCTAGGTTCCGCAATCCAAGCATTGGACCACCTCGCTAGATCCTTGGGCAAACGTGCTACGTGTCTCGAAACGAGTTGTTCGAGATGTATCCATTAGAGTAATCCCCTCTGTGGAGTCGTCGTTCTACCGCCTATAATTATATCGTGTCGTCGTTTGGTTCCAGGTTCCGCATTCCAAATCATCTGGCATCTCGTCCACGATTGTTCTACCCACCTATCCATTAGCGTAGCCACCTCTGTGGAGTCATCGTTCTACTGTCTATACTGAAATCGTGTTATCCGTTTGATTTTAGGTTCCGCAATCCGAGCGTTGGGCCACCTCGCTAGATCCTTGCGCAAACATGCTACGTTTCTCGAAAAGAGTTGATCGAGGACCGTATCAGTGATTTGTGCATGGATCAGGGCCCACGCCAAGACCCTGTCCGAGTTCCATTGGGCCCAGTCACACGTGCACGAGCCAAGCTCTTCGAGGATTCCCTCCAAGGCCTTGTTCGAATGGTCCAAGACTAACATGGAGTCCATAGGGATATTGAAAGCCTAGAAGGAGACAAGCAAATCATTTACTCCCTGATCCAAGCCCATGGAGAGTCAAGCGGGCCTCCAATTGATTGGACAGAGCGTGGTCTTTAGGCCTTAATTATGCTTAGGGTTAGATTAACTACACCCGGCCCATCTCGACACCAAGATGGCCGACCGCTCTTTTAGTGTTTCCTTAGGATTTTAGTAACTTCTAGCCTATAAAAGGGCTTGAATTGTAAGGGTTTTGGACACAAGTTGGATCAATAATGTTTGATTAATTTCGATTCTTCTTGTTAAGAGAGATTCGAGCCTTTTTACTTGTCTTGGCAAGGGTTGTGAGCAATCTTGCGTGTCGTCGTAGATGGTTCTACCTACTTATCCATTAGAGTACTCATATCTGTGGTGTCGTCGTTCTACCGCCTACAATCAAATCGTGTCTTTCGTTTGATTCTAGGTTTCGTAATCCATACGTTGGACCACCTCACTAGATCCTTGGACAAACATACTACGTGTCTCGAAACGAGTTGATCTAGGACCGTATCAGTGATGTAAGCATGGATCAAGGCCCACTCAATGAGCCGGTCCGACTTCCATTGGGCCTAGTCACACGTGCACGAGCCAAGCTCTTCAAGGAATCCCTCCAAGGCCTTGTTCGAATGGTCCGAGACCAACATGGAGTCCATTGGGATATTGAAGGCTTAGAAGGAGACAAGCAAATCATCTACACCATGATGCAATCCCATGGAGAGTCAAGCGGGCCTCCAATTGATTGGGCAGAGTGTGGTCTTTAGGCCTTAATGTTGCTTAGGGTTAGATTAAAAGTGTAGTAGAAGCATGGGGCCGGCCCATCTCGACACCAAGATGACCGACTGCTCTTTTAGAGTTTCCTTACGGTTTTAGTAACCTCTGGCATATAAAAGGGCTGGTTTTGTAGGGGTTTTGGACACAAGTTGGAACAATAAAGTTTGATTAATTTCGATTCTTAAAGTTAAGAGAGATCGAGCCATTTTACTTGCCTTGGCATGGGTTGTGAGCAATCTTGCGTCTCGTCTTAGATTGTTCTACCTACCTATCCATTAGAGTAATCACCTCGGTGGAGTCGTCGTTCTACCGCCTATAATCAAATCGTGTCGTCCCGTTTGATTCTAGGTTCCGCAATCCATTCTAGGTTCCGCAATCCAAGCATTGGACCACCTCGCTAGATCCTTGGGCAAACGTGCTACGTGTCTCGAAACGAGTTGTTCGAGATGTATCCATTAGAGTAATCCCCTCTGTGGAGTCGTCGTTCTACCGCCTATAATTATATCGTGTCGTCGTTTGGTTCCAGGTTCCGCATTCCAAATCATCTGGCATCTCGTCCACGATTGTTCTACCCACCTATCCATTAGCGTAGCCACCTCTGTGGAGTCATCGTTCTACTGTCTATACTGAAATCGTGTTATCCGTTTGATTTTAGGTTCCGCAATCCGAGCGTTGGGCCACCTCGCTAGATCCTTGCGCAAACATGCTACGTTTCTCGAAAAGAGTTGATCGAGGACCGTATCAGTGATTTGTGCATGGATCAGGGCCCACGCCAAGACCCTGTCCGAGTTCCATTGGGCCCAGTCACACGTGCACGAGCCAAGCTCTTCGAGGATTCCCTCCAAGGCCTTGTTCGAATGGTCCAAGACTAACATGGAGTCCATAGGGATATTGAAAGCCTAGAAGGAGACAAGCAAATCATTTACTCCCTGATCCAAGCCCATGGAGAGTCAAGCGGGCCTCCAATTGATTGGACAGAGCGTGGTCTTTAGGCCTTAATTATGCTTAGGGTTAGATTAACTACACCCGGCCCATCTCGACACCAAGATGGCCGACCGCTCTTTTAGTGTTTCCTTAGGATTTTAGTAACTTCTAGCCTATAAAAGGGCTTGAATTGTAAGGGTTTTGGACACAAGTTGGATCAATAATGTTTGATTAATTTCGATTCTTCTTGTTAAGAGAGATTCGAGCCTTTTTACTTGCCTTGGCAAGGGTTGTGAGCAATCTTGCGTGTCGTCGTAGATGGTTCTACCTACTTATCCATTAGAGTACTCATATCTGTGGTGTCGTCGTTCTACCGCCTACAATCAAATCGTGTCTTTCGTTTGATTCTAGGTTTCGTAATCCATACGTTGGACCACCTCACTAGATCCTTGGACAAACATACTACGTGTCTCGAAACGAGTTGATCTAGGACCGTATCAGTGATGTAAGCATGGATCAAGGCCCACTCAATGAGCCGGTCCGACTTCCATTGGGCCTAGTCACACGTGCACGAGCCAAGCTCTTCAAGGAATCCCTCCAAGGCCTTGTTCGAATGGTCCGAGACCAACATGGAGTCCATTGGGATATTGAAGGCTTAGAAGGAGACAAGCAAATCATCTACACCATGATGCAATCCCATGGAGAGTCAAGCGGGCCTCCAATTGATTGGGCAGAGTGTGGTCTTTAGGCCTTAATGTTGCTTAGGGTTAGATTAAAAGTGTAGTAGAAGCATGGGCCGGCCCATCTCGACACCAAGATGGCCGACTGCTCTTTTAGAGTTTCCTTAGGGTTTTAGTAACCTCTGGCATATAAAAGGGCTGGCTTTGTAAGGTTTTGGACACAAGTTGGAACAATAAAGTTTGATTAATTTCGATTCTTAAAGTTAAGAGAGATCGAGCCATTTTACTTGCCTTGGCATGGGTTGTGAGCAATCTTGCGTCTCGTCTTAGATTGTTCTACCTACCTATCCATTAGAGTAATCACCTCGGTGGAGTCGTCGTTCTACCGCCTATAATCAAATCGTGTCGTCCCGTTTGATTCTAGGTTCCGCAATCCATTCTAGGTTCCGCAATCCAAGCATTGGACCACCTCGCTAGATCCTTGGGCAAACGTGCTACGTGTCTCGAAACGAGTTGTTCGAGATGTATCCATTAGAGTAATCCCCTCTGTGGAGTCGTCGTTCTACCGCCTATAATTATATCGTGTCGTCGTTTGGTTCCAGGTTCCGCATTCCAAATCATCTGGCATCTCGTCCACGATTGTTCTACCCACCTATCCATTAGCGTAGCCACCTCTGTGGAGTCATCGTTCTACTGTCTATACTGAAATCGTGTTATCCGTTTGATTTTAGGTTCCGCAATCCGAGCGTTGGGCCACCTCGCTAGATCCTTGCGCAAACATGCTACGTTTCTCGAAAAGAGTTGATCGAGGACCGTATCAGTGATTTGTGCATGGATCAGGGCCCACGCCAAGACCCTGTCCGAGTTCCATTGGGCCCAGTCACACGTGCACGAGCCAAGCTCTTCGAGGATTCCCTCCAAGGCCTTGTTCGAATGGTCCAAGACTAACATGGAGTCCATAGGGATATTGAAAGCCTAGAAGGAGACAAGCAAATCATTTACTCCCTGATCCAAGCCCATGGAGAGTCAAGCGGGCCTCCAATTGATTGGACAGAGCGTGGTCTTTAGGCCTTAATTATGCTTAGGGTTAGATTAACTACACCCGGCCCATCTCGACACCAAGATGGCCGACCGCTCTTTTAGTGTTTCCTTAGGATTTTAGTAACTTCTAGCCTATAAAAGGGCTTGAATTGTAAGGGTTTTGGACACAAGTTGGATCAATAATGTTTGATTAATTTCGATTCTTCTTGTTAAGAGAGATTCGAGCCTTTTTACTTGTCTTGGCAAGGGTTGTGAGCAATCTTGCGTGTCGTCGTAGATGGTTCTACCTACTTATCCATTAGAGTACTCATATCTGTGGTGTCGTCGTTCTACCGCCTACAATCAAATCGTGTCTTTCGTTTGATTCTAGGTTTCGTAATCCATACGTTGGACCACCTCACTAGATCCTTGGACAAACATACTACGTGTCTCGAAACGAGTTGATCTAGGACCGTATCAGTGATGTAAGCATGGATCAAGGCCCACTCAATGAGCCGGTCCGACTTCCATTGGGCCTAGTCACACGTGCACGAGCCAAGCTCTTCAAGGAATCCCTCCAAGGCCTTGTTCGAATGGTCCGAGACCAACATGGAGTCCATTGGGATATTGAAGGCTTAGAAGGAGACAAGCAAATCATCTACACCATGATGCAATCCCATGGAGAGTCAAGCGGGCCTCCAATTGATTGGGCAGAGTGTGGTCTTTAGGCCTTAATGTTGCTTAGGGTTAGATTAAAAGTGTAGTAGAAGCATGGGGCCGGCCCATCTCGACACCAAGATGACCGACTGCTCTTTTAGAGTTTCCTTACGGTTTTAGTAACCTCTGGCATATAAAAGGGCTGGTTTTGTAGGGGTTTTGGACACAAGTTGGAACAATAAAGTTTGATTAATTTCGATTCTTAAAGTTAAGAGAGATCGAGCCATTTTACTTGCCTTGGCATGGGTTGTGAGCAATCTTGCGTCTCGTCTTAGATTGTTGTACCTACCTATCCATTAGAGTAATCACCTCGGTGGAGTCGTCGTTCTACAGCCTATAATCAAATCGTGTCGTCCCGTTTGATTCTAGGTTCCGCAATCCATTCTAGGTTCCGCAATCCAAGCATTGGACCACCTCGCTAGATCCTTGGGCAAACGTGCTACGTGTCTCGAAACGAGTTGTTCGAGATGTATCCATTAGAGTAATCCCCTCTGTGGAGTCGTCGTTCTACCGCCTATAATTATATCGTGTCGTCGTTTGGTTCCAGGTTCCGCATTCCAAATCATCTGGCATCTCGTCCACGATTGTTCTACCCACCTATCCATTAGCGTAGCCACCTCTGTGGAGTCATCGTTCTACTGTCTATACTGAAATCGTGTTATCAGTTTGATTTTAGGTTCCGCAATCCGAGCGTTGGGCCACCTCGCTAGATCCTTGCGCAAACATGCTACGTTTCTCGAAAAGAGTTGATCGAGGACCGTATCAGTGATTTGTGCATGGATCAGGGCCCACGCCAAGACCCTGTCCGAGTTCCATTGGGCCCAGTCACACGTGCACGAGCCAAGCTCTTCGAGGATTCCCTCCAAGGCCTTGTTCGAATGGTCCAAGACTAACATGGAGTCCATAGGGATATTGAAAGCCTAGAAGGAGACAAGCAAATCATTTACTCCCTGATCCAAGCCCATGGAGAGTCAAGCGGGCCTCCAATTGATTGGACAGAGCGTGGTCTTTAGGCCTTAATTATGCTTAGGGTTAGATTAACTACACCCGGCCCATCTCGACACCAAGATGGCCGACCGCTCTTTTAGTGTTTCCTTAGGATTTTAGTAACTTCTAGCCTATAAAAGGGCTTGAATTGTAAGGGTTTTGGACACAAGTTGGATCAATAATGTTTGATTAATTTCGATTCTTCTTGTTAAGAGAGATTCGAGCCTTTTTACTTGTCTTGGCAAGGGTTGTGAGCAATCTTGCGTGTCGTCGTAGATGGTTCTACCTACTTATCCATTAGAGTACTCATATCTGTGGTGTCGTCGTTCTACCGCCTACAATCAAATCGTGTCTTTCGTTTGATTCTAGGTTTCGTAATCCATACGTTGGACCACCTCACTAGATCCTTGGACAAACATACTACGTGTCTCGAAACGAGTTGATCTAGGACCGTATCAGTGATGTAAGCATGGATCAAGGCCCACTCAATGAGCCGGTCCGACTTCCATTGGGCCTAGTCACACGTGCACGAGCCAAGCTCTTCAAGGAATCCCTCCAAGGCCTTGTTCGAATGGTCCGAGACCAACATGGAGTCCATTGGGATATTGAAGGCTTAGAAGGAGACAAGCAAATCATCTACACCATGATGCAATCCCATGGAGAGTCAAGCGGGCCTCCAATTGATTGGGCAGAGTGTGGTCTTTAGGCCTTAATGTTGCTTAGGGTTAGATTAAAAGTGTAGTAGAAGCATGGGGCCGGCCCATCTCGACACCAAGATGACCGACTGCTCTTTTAGAGTTTCCTTACGGTTTTAGTAACCTCTGGCATATAAAAGGGCTGGTTTTGTAGGGGTTTTGGACACAAGTTGGAACAATAAAGTTTGATTAATTTCGATTCTTAAAGTTAAGAGAGATCGAGCCATTTTACTTGCCTTGGCATGGGTTGTGAGCAATCTTGCGTCTCGTCTTAGATTGTTCTACCTACCTATCCATTAGAGTAATCACCTCGGTGGAGTCGTCGTTCTACCGCCTATAATCAAATCGTGTCGTCCCGTTTGATTCTAGGTTCCGCAATCCATTCTAGGTTCCGCAATCCAAGCATTGGACCACCTCGCTAGATCCTTGGGCAAACGTGCTACGTGTCTCGAAACGAGTTGTTCGAGATGTATCCATTAGAGTAATCCCCTCTGTGGAGTCGTCGTTCTACCGCCTATAATTATATCGTGTCGTCGTTTGGTTCCAGGTTCCGCATTCCAAATCATCTGGCATCTCGTCCACGATTGTTCTACCCACCTATCCATTAGCGTAGCCACCTCTGTGGAGTCATCGTTCTACTGTCTATACTGAAATCGTGTTATCCGTTTGATTTTAGGTTCCGCAATCCGAGCGTTGGGCCACCTCGCTAGATCCTTGCGCAAACATGCTACGTTTCTCGAAAAGAGTTGATCGAGGACCGTATCAGTGATTTGTGCATGGATCAGGGCCCACGCCAAGACCCTGTCCGAGTTCCATTGGGCCCAGTCACACGTGCACGAGCCAAGCTCTTCGAGGATTCCCTCCAAGGCCTTGTTCGAATGGTCCAAGACTAACATGGAGTCCATAGGGATATTGAAAGCCTAGAAGGAGACAAGCAAATCATTTACTCCCTGATCCAAGCCCATGGAGAGTCAAGCGGGCCTCCAATTGATTGGACAGAGCGTGGTCTTTAGGCCTTAATTATGCTTAGGGTTAGATTAACTACACCCGGCCCATCTCGACACCAAGATGGCCGACCGCTCTTTTAGTGTTTCCTTAGGATTTTAGTAACTTCTAGCCTATAAAAGGGCTTGAATTGTAAGGGTTTTGGACACAAGTTGGATCAATAATGTTTGATTAATTTCGATTCTTCTTGTTAAGAGAGATTCGAGCCTTTTTACTTGCCTTGGCAAGGGTTGTGAGCAATCTTGCGTGTCGTCGTAGATGGTTCTACCTACTTATCCATTAGAGTACTCATATCTGTGGTGTCGTCGTTCTACCGCCTACAATCAAATCGTGTCTTTCGTTTGATTCTAGGTTTCGTAATCCATACGTTGGACCACCTCACTAGATCCTTGGACAAACATACTACGTGTCTCGAAACGAGTTGATCTAGGACCGTATCAGTGATGTAAGCATGGATCAAGGCCCACTCAATGAGCCGGTCCGACTTCCATTGGGCCTAGTCACACGTGCACGAGCCAAGCTCTTCAAGGAATCCCTCCAAGGCCTTGTTCGAATGGTCCGAGACCAACATGGAGTCCATTGGGATATTGAAGGCTTAGAAGGAGACAAGCAAATCATCTACACCATGATGCAATCCCATGGAGAGTCAAGCGGGCCTCCAATTGATTGGGCAGAGTGTGGTCTTTAGGCCTTAATGTTGCTTAGGGTTAGATTAAAAGTGTAGTAGAAGCATGGGCCGGCCCATCTCGACACCAAGATGGCCGACTGCTCTTTTAGAGTTTCCTTAGGGTTTTAGTAACCTCTGGCATATAAAAGGGCTGGCTTTGTAAGGTTTTGGACACAAGTTGGAACAATAAAGTTTGATTAATTTCGATTCTTAAAGTTAAGAGAGATCGAGCCATTTTACTTGCCTTGGCATGGGTTGTGAGCAATCTTGCGTCTCGTCTTAGATTGTTCTACCTACCTATCCATTAGAGTAATCACCTCGGTGGAGTCGTCGTTCTACCGCCTATAATCAAATCGTGTCGTCCCGTTTGATTCTAGGTTCCGCAATCCATTCTAGGTTCCGCAATCCAAGCATTGGACCACCTCGCTAGATCCTTGGGCAAACGTGCTACGTGTCTCGAAACGAGTTGTTCGAGATGTATCCATTAGAGTAATCCCCTCTGTGGAGTCGTCGTTCTACCGCCTATAATTATATCGTGTCGTCGTTTGGTTCCAGGTTCCGCATTCCAAATCATCTGGCATCTCGTCCACGATTGTTCTACCCACCTATCCATTAGCGTAGCCACCTCTGTGGAGTCATCGTTCTACTGTCTATACTGAAATCGTGTTATCCGTTTGATTTTAGGTTCCGCAATCCGAGCGTTGGGCCACCTCGCTAGATCCTTGCGCAAACATGCTACGTTTCTCGAAAAGAGTTGATCGAGGACCGTATCAGTGATTTGTGCATGGATCAGGGCCCACGCCAAGACCCTGTCCGAGTTCCATTGGGCCCAGTCACACGTGCACGAGCCAAGCTCTTCGAGGATTCCCTCCAAGGCCTTGTTCGAATGGTCCAAGACTAACATGGAGTCCATAGGGATATTGAAAGCCTAGAAGGAGACAAGCAAATCATTTACTCCCTGATCCAAGCCCATGGAGAGTCAAGCGGGCCTCCAATTGATTGGACAGAGCGTGGTCTTTAGGCCTTAATTATGCTTAGGGTTAGATTAACTACACCCGGCCCATCTCGACACCAAGATGGCCGACCGCTCTTTTAGTGTTTCCTTAGGATTTTAGTAACTTCTAGCCTATAAAAGGGCTTGAATTGTAAGGGTTTTGGACACAAGTTGGATCAATAATGTTTGATTAATTTCGATTCTTCTTGTTAAGAGAGATTCGAGCCTTTTTACTTGTCTTGGCAAGGGTTGTGAGCAATCTTGCGTGTCGTCGTAGATGGTTCTACCTACTTATCCATTAGAGTACTCATATCTGTGGTGTCGTCGTTCTACCGCCTACAATCAAATCGTGTCTTTCGTTTGATTCTAGGTTTCGTAATCCATACGTTGGACCACCTCACTAGATCCTTGGACAAACATACTACGTGTCTCGAAACGAGTTGATCTAGGACCGTATCAGTGATGTAAGCATGGATCAAGGCCCACTCAATGAGCCGGTCCGACTTCCATTGGGCCTAGTCACACGTGCACGAGCCAAGCTCTTCAAGGAATCCCTCCAAGGCCTTGTTCGAATGGTCCGAGACCAACATGGAGTCCATTGGGATATTGAAGGCTTAGAAGGAGACAAGCAAATCATCTACACCATGATGCAATCCCATGGAGAGTCAAGCGGGCCTCCAATTGATTGGGCAGAGTGTGGTCTTTAGGCCTTAATGTTGCTTAGGGTTAGATTAAAAGTGTAGTAGAAGCATGGGGCCGGCCCATCTCGACACCAAGATGACCGACTGCTCTTTTAGAGTTTCCTTACGGTTTTAGTAACCTCTGGCATATAAAAGGGCTGGTTTTGTAGGGGTTTTGGACACAAGTTGGAACAATAAAGTTTGATTAATTTCGATTCTTAAAGTTAAGAGAGATCGAGCCATTTTACTTGCCTTGGCATGGGTTGTGAGCAATCTTGCGTCTCGTCTTAGATTGTTGTACCTACCTATCCATTAGAGTAATCACCTCGGTGGAGTCGTCGTTCTACAGCCTATAATCAAATCGTGTCGTCCCGTTTGATTCTAGGTTCCGCAATCCATTCTAGGTTCCGCAATCCAAGCATTGGACCACCTCGCTAGATCCTTGGGCAAACGTGCTACGTGTCTCGAAACGAGTTGTTCGAGATGTATCCATTAGAGTAATCCCCTCTGTGGAGTCGTCGTTCTACCGCCTATAATTATATCGTGTCGTCGTTTGGTTCCAGGTTCCGCATTCCAAATCATCTGGCATCTCGTCCACGATTGTTCTACCCACCTATCCATTAGCGTAGCCACCTCTGTGGAGTCATCGTTCTACTGTCTATACTGAAATCGTGTTATCAGTTTGATTTTAGGTTCCGCAATCCGAGCGTTGGGCCACCTCGCTAGATCCTTGCGCAAACATGCTACGTTTCTCGAAAAGAGTTGATCGAGGACCGTATCAGTGATTTGTGCATGGATCAGGGCCCACGCCAAGACCCTGTCCGAGTTCCATTGGGCCCAGTCACACGTGCACGAGCCAAGCTCTTCGAGGATTCCCTCCAAGGCCTTGTTCGAATGGTCCAAGACTAACATGGAGTCCATAGGGATATTGAAAGCCTAGAAGGAGACAAGCAAATCATTTACTCCCTGATCCAAGCCCATGGAGAGTCAAGCGGGCCTCCAATTGATTGGACAGAGCGTGGTCTTTAGGCCTTAATTATGCTTAGGGTTAGATTAACTACACCCGGCCCATCTCGACACCAAGATGGCCGACCGCTCTTTTAGTGTTTCCTTAGGATTTTAGTAACTTCTAGCCTATAAAAGGGCTTGAATTGTAAGGGTTTTGGACACAAGTTGGATCAATAATGTTTGATTAATTTCGATTCTTCTTGTTAAGAGAGATTCGAGCCTTTTTACTTGTCTTGGCAAGGGTTGTGAGCAATCTTGCGTGTCGTCGTAGATGGTTCTACCTACTTATCCATTAGAGTACTCATATCTGTGGTGTCGTCGTTCTACCGCCTACAATCAAATCGTGTCTTTCGTTTGATTCTAGGTTTCGTAATCCATACGTTGGACCACCTCACTAGATCCTTGGACAAACATACTACGTGTCTCGAAACGAGTTGATCTAGGACCGTATCAGTGATGTAAGCATGGATCAAGGCCCACTCAATGAGCCGGTCCGACTTCCATTGGGCCTAGTCACACGTGCACGAGCCAAGCTCTTCAAGGAATCCCTCCAAGGCCTTGTTCGAATGGTCCGAGACCAACATGGAGTCCATTGGGATATTGAAGGCTTAGAAGGAGACAAGCAAATCATCTACACCATGATGCAATCCCATGGAGAGTCAAGCGGGCCTCCAATTGATTGGGCAGAGTGTGGTCTTTAGGCCTTAATGTTGCTTAGGGTTAGATTAAAAGTGTAGTAGAAGCATGGGCCGGCCCATCTCGACACCAAGATGGCCGACTGCTCTTTTAGAGTTTCCTTAGGGTTTTAGTAACCTCTGGCATATAAAAGGGCTGGCTTTGTAAGGTTTTGGACACAAGTTGGAACAATAAAGTTTGATTAATTTCGATTCTTAAAGTTAAGAGAGATCGAGCCATTTTACTTGCCTTGGCATGGGTTGTGAGCAATCTTGCGTCTCGTCTTAGATTGTTGTACCTACCTATCCATTAGAGTAATCACCTCGGTGGAGTCGTCGTTCTACCGCCTATAATCAAATCGTGTCGTCCCGTTTGATTCTAGGTTCCGCAATCCATTCTAGGTTCCGCAATCCAAGCATTGGACCACCTCGCTAGATCCTTGGGCAAACGTGCTACGTGTCTCGAAACGAGTTGTTCGAGATGTATCCATTAGAGTAATCCCCTCTGTGGAGTCGTCGTTCTACCGCCTATAATTATATCGTGTCGTCGTTTGGTTCCAGGTTCCGCATTCCAAATCATCTGGCATCTCGTCCACGATTGTTCTACCCACCTATCCATTAGCGTAGCCACCTCTGTGGAGTCATCGTTCTACTGTCTATACTGAAATCGTGTTATCCGTTTGATTTTAGGTTCCGCAATCCGAGCGTTGGGCCACCTCGCTAGATCCTTGCGCAAACATGCTACGTTTCTCGAAAAGAGTTGATCGAGGACCGTATCAGTGATTTGTGCATGGATCAGGGCCCACGCCAAGACCCTGTCCGAGTTCCATTGGGCCCAGTCACACGTGCACGAGCCAAGCTCTTCGAGGATTCCCTCCAAGGCCTTGTTCGAATGGTCCAAGACTAACATGGAGTCCATAGGGATATTGAAAGCCTAGAAGGAGACAAGCAAATCATTTACTCCCTGATCCAAGCCCATGGAGAGTCAAGCGGGCCTCCAATTGATTGGACAGAGCGTGGTCTTTAGGCCTTAATTATGCTTAGGGTTAGATTAACTACACCCGGCCCATCTCGACACCAAGATGGCCGACCGCTCTTTTAGTGTTTCCTTAGGATTTTAGTAACTTCTAGCCTATAAAAGGGCTTGAATTGTAAGGGTTTTGGACACAAGTTGGATCAATAATGTTTGATTAATTTCGATTCTTCTTGTTAAGAGAGATTCGAGCCTTTTTACTTGCCTTGGCAAGGGTTGTGAGCAATCTTGCGTGTCGTCGTAGATGGTTCTACCTACTTATCCATTAGAGTACTCATATCTGTGGTGTCGTCGTTCTACCGCCTACAATCAAATCGTGTCTTTCGTTTGATTCTAGGTTTCGTAATCCATACGTTGGACCACCTCACTAGATCCTTGGACAAACATACTACGTGTCTCGAAACGAGTTGATCTAGGACCGTATCAGTGATGTAAGCATGGATCAAGGCCCACTCAATGAGCCGGTCCGACTTCCATTGGGCCTAGTCACACGTGCACGAGCCAAGCTCTTCAAGGAATCCCTCCAAGGCCTTGTTCGAATGGTCCGAGACCAACATGGAGTCCATTGGGATATTGAAGGCTTAGAAGGAGACAAGCAAATCATCTACACCATGATGCAATCCCATGGAGAGTCAAGCGGGCCTCCAATTGATTGGGCAGAGTGTGGTCTTTAGGCCTTAATGTTGCTTAGGGTTAGATTAAAAGTGTAGTAGAAGCATGGGGCCGGCCCATCTCGACACCAAGATGACCGACTGCTCTTTTAGAGTTTCCTTACGGTTTTAGTAACCTCTGGCATATAAAAGGGCTGGTTTTGTAGGGGTTTTGGACACAAGTTGGAACAATAAAGTTTGATTAATTTCGATTCTTAAAGTTAAGAGAGATCGAGCCATTTTACTTGCCTTGGCATGGGTTGTGAGCAATCTTGCGTCTCGTCTTAGATTGTTGTACCTACCTATCCATTAGAGTAATCACCTCGGTGGAGTCGTCGTTCTACAGCCTATAATCAAATCGTGTCGTCCCGTTTGATTCTAGGTTCCGCAATCCATTCTAGGTTCCGCAATCCAAGCATTGGACCACCTCGCTAGATCCTTGGGCAAACGTGCTACGTGTCTCGAAACGAGTTGTTCGAGATGTATCCATTAGAGTAATCCCCTCTGTGGAGTCGTCGTTCTACCGCCTATAATTATATCGTGTCGTCGTTTGGTTCCAGGTTCCGCATTCCAAATCATCTGGCATCTCGTCCACGATTGTTCTACCCACCTATCCATTAGCGTAGCCACCTCTGTGGAGTCATCGTTCTACTGTCTATACTGAAATCGTGTTATCAGTTTGATTTTAGGTTCCGCAATCCGAGCGTTGGGCCACCTCGCTAGATCCTTGCGCAAACATGCTACGTTTCTCGAAAAGAGTTGATCGAGGACCGTATCAGTGATTTGTGCATGGATCAGGGCCCACGCCAAGACCCTGTCCGAGTTCCATTGGGCCCAGTCACACGTGCACGAGCCAAGCTCTTCGAGGATTCCCTCCAAGGCCTTGTTCGAATGGTCCAAGACTAACATGGAGTCCATAGGGATATTGAAAGCCTAGAAGGAGACAAGCAAATCATTTACTCCCTGATCCAAGCCCATGGAGAGTCAAGCGGGCCTCCAATTGATTGGACAGAGCGTGGTCTTTAGGCCTTAATTATGCTTAGGGTTAGATTAACTACACCCGGCCCATCTCGACACCAAGATGGCCGACCGCTCTTTTAGTGTTTCCTTAGGATTTTAGTAACTTCTAGCCTATAAAAGGGCTTGAATTGTAAGGGTTTTGGACACAAGTTGGATCAATAATGTTTGATTAATTTCGATTCTTCTTGTTAAGAGAGATTCGAGCCTTTTTACTTGTCTTGGCAAGGGTTGTGAGCAATCTTGCGTGTCGTCGTAGATGGTTCTACCTACTTATCCATTAGAGTACTCATATCTGTGGTGTCGTCGTTCTACCGCCTACAATCAAATCGTGTCTTTCGTTTGATTCTAGGTTTCGTAATCCATACGTTGGACCACCTCACTAGATCCTTGGACAAACATACTACGTGTCTCGAAACGAGTTGATCTAGGACCGTATCAGTGATGTAAGCATGGATCAAGGCCCACTCAATGAGCCGGTCCGACTTCCATTGGGCCTAGTCACACGTGCACGAGCCAAGCTCTACAAGGAATCCCTCCAAGGCCTTGTTCGAATGGTCCGAGACCAACATGGAGTCCATTGGGATATTGAAGGCTTAGAAGGAGACAAGCAAATCATCTACACCATGATGCAATCCCATGGAGAGTCAAGCGGGCCTCCAATTGATTGGGCAGAGTGTGGTCTTTAGGCCTTAATGTTGCTTAGGGTTAGATTAAAAGTGTAGTAGAAGCATGGGCCGGCCCATCTCGACACCAAGATGGCCGACTGCTCTTTTAGAGTTTCCTTACGGTTTTAGTAACCTCTGGCATATAAAAGGGCTGGTTTTGTAGGGGTTTTGGACACAAGTTGGAACAATAAAGTTTGATTAATTTCGATTCTTAAAGTTAAGAGAGATCGAGCCATTTTACTTGCCTTGGCATGGGTTGTGAGCAATCTTGCGTCTCGTCTTAGATTGTTCTACCTACCTATCCATTAGAGTAATCACCTCGGTGGAGTCGTCGTTCTACCGCCTATAATCAAATCGTGTCGTCCCGTTTGATTCTAGGTTCCGCAATCCATTCTAGGTTCCGCAATCCAAGCATTGGACCACCTCGCTAGATCCTTGGGCAAACGTGCTACGTGTCTCGAAACGAGTTGTTCGAGATGTATCCATTAGAGTAATCCCCTCTGTGGAGTCGTCGTTCTACCGCCTATAATTATATCGTGTCGTCGTTTGGTTCCAGGTTCCGCATTCCAAATCATCTGGCATCTCGTCCACGATTGTTCTACCCACCTATCCATTAGCGTAGCCACCTCTGTGGAGTCATCGTTCTACTGTCTATACTGAAATCGTGTTATCCGTTTGATTTTAGGTTCCGCAATCCGAGCGTTGGGCCACCTCGCTAGATCCTTGCGCAAACATGCTACGTTTCTCGAAAAGAGTTGATCGAGGACCGTATCAGTGATTTGTGCATGGATCAGGGCCCACGCCAAGACCCTGTCCGAGTTCCATTGGGCCCAGTCACACGTGCACGAGCCAAGCTCTTCGAGGATTCCCTCCAAGGCCTTGTTCGAATGGTCCAAGACTAACATGGAGTCCATAGGGATATTGAAAGCCTAGAAGGAGACAAGCAAATCATTTACTCCCTGATCCAAGCCCATGGAGAGTCAAGCGGGCCTCCAATTGATTGGACAGAGCGTGGTCTTTAGGCCTTAATTATGCTTAGGGTTAGATTAACTACACCCGGCCCATCTCGACACCAAGATGGCCGACCGCTCTTTTAGTGTTTCCTTAGGATTTTAGTAACTTCTAGCCTATAAAAGGGCTTGAATTGTAAGGGTTTTGGACACAAGTTGGATCAATAATGTTTGATTAATTTCGATTCTTCTTGTTAAGAGAGATTCGAGCCTTTTTACTTGCCTTGGCAAGGGTTGTGAGCAATCTTGCTTGTCGTCGTAGATGGTTCTACCTACTTATCCATTAGAGTACTCATATCTGTGTTGTCGTCGTTCTACCGCCTACAATCAAATCGTGTCTTTCGTTTGATTCTAGGTTTCGTAATCCATACGTTGGACCATCTCACTAGATCCTTGGACAAACATACTACGTGTCTCGAAACGAGTTGATCTAGGACCGTATCAGTGATGTAAGCATGGATCAGGGCCCACTCAAAGAGCCGGTCCGACTTCCAGTGGGCCTAGTCACACGTGCACGAGCCAAGCTCTTCAAGAAATCCCTCCAAGGCCTTGTTCGAATGGTCCGAGACCAACATGGAGTCCATTGGGATATTGAAGGCTTAGAAGGAGACAAGCAAATCATCTACACCATGATGCAATCCCATGGAGAGTCAAGCGGGCCTCCAATTGATTGGGCAGAGTGTGGTCTTTAGGCCTTAATGTTGCTTAGGGTTAGATTAAAAGTGTAGTAGAAGCATGGGCCGGCCCATCTCGACACCAAGATGGCCGACTGCTCTTTTAGAGTTTCCTTAGGGTTTTAGTAACCTCTGGCATATAAAAGGGCTGGCTTTGTAAGGTTTTGGACACAAGTTGGAACAATAAAGTTTGATTAATTTCGATTCTTAAAGTTAAGAGAGATCGAGCCATTTTACTTGCCTTGGCATGGGTTGTGAGCAATCTTGCGTCTCGTCTTAGATTGTTCTACCTACCTATCCATTAGAGTAATCACCTCGGTGGAGTCGTCGTTCTACCGCCTATAATCAAATCGTGTCGTCCCGTTTGATTCTAGGTTCCGCAATCCATTCTAGGTTCCGCAATCCAAGCATTGGACCACCTCGCTAGATCCTTGGGCAAACGTGCTACGTGTCTCGAAACGAGTTGTTCGAGATGTATCCATTAGAGTAATCCCCTCTGTGGAGTCGTCGTTCTACCGCCTATAATTATATCGTGTCGTCGTTTGGTTCCAGGTTCCGCATTCCAAATCATCTGGCATCTCGTCCACGATTGTTCTACCCACCTATCCATTAGCGTAGCCACCTCTGTGGAGTCATCGTTCTACTGTCTATACTGAAATCGTGTTATCAGTTTGATTTTAGGTTCCGCAATCCGAGCGTTGGGCCACCTCGCTAGATCCTTGCGCAAACATGCTACGTTTCTCGAAAAGAGTTGATCGAGGACCGTATCAGTGATTTGTGCATGGATCAGGGCCCACGCCAAGACCCTGTCCGAGTTCCATTGGGCCCAGTCACACGTGCACGAGCCAAGCTCTTCGAGGATTCCCTCCAAGGCCTTGTTCGAATGGTCCAAGACTAACATGGAGTCCATAGGGATATTGAAAGCCTAGAAGGAGACAAGCAAATCATTTACTCCCTGATCCAAGCCCATGGAGAGTCAAGCGGGCCTCCAATTGATTGGACAGAGCGTGGTCTTTAGGCCTTAATTATGCTTAGGGTTAGATTAACTACACCCGGCCCATCTCGACACCAAGATGGCCGACCGCTCTTTTAGTGTTTCCTTAGGATTTTAGTAACTTCTAGCCTATAAAAGGGCTTGAATTGTAAGGGTTTTGGACACAAGTTGGATCAATAATGTTTGATTAATTTCGATTCTTCTTGTTAAGAGAGATTCGAGCCTTTTTACTTGTCTTGGCAAGGGTTGTGAGCAATCTTGCGTGTCGTCGTAGATGGTTCTACCTACTTATCCATTAGAGTACTCATATCTGTGGTGTCGTCGTTCTACCGCCTACAATCAAATCGTGTCTTTCGTTTGATTCTAGGTTTCGTAATCCATACGTTGGACCACCTCACTAGATCCTTGGACAAACATACTACGTGTCTCGAAACGAGTTGATCTAGGACCGTATCAGTGATGTAAGCATGGATCAAGGCCCACTCAATGAGCCGGTCCGACTTCCATTGGGCCTAGTCACACGTGCACGAGCCAAGCTCTACAAGGAATCCCTCCAAGGCCTTGTTCGAATGGTCCGAGACCAACATGGAGTCCATTGGGATATTGAAGGCTTAGAAGGAGACAAGCAAATCATCTACACCATGATGCAATCCCATGGAGAGTCAAGCGGGCCTCCAATTGATTGGGCAGAGTGTGGTCTTTAGGCCTTAATGTTGCTTAGGGTTAGATTAAAAGTGTAGTAGAAGCATGGGCCGGCCCATCTCGACACCAAGATGGCCGACTGCTCTTTTAGAGTTTCCTTAGGGTTTTAGTAACCTCTGGCATATAAAAGGGCTGGCTTTGTTAGGTTTTGGACACAAGTTGGAACAATAAAGTTTGATTAATTTCGATTCTTAAAGTTAAGAGAGATCGAGCCATTTTACTTGCCTTGGCATGGGTTGTGAGCAATCTTGCGTCTCGTCTTAGATTGTTGTACCTACCTATCCATTAGAGTAATCACCTCGGTGGAGTCGTCGTTCTACTGCCTATAATCAAATCGTGTCGTCCCGTTTGATTCTAGGTTCCGCAATCCATTCTAGGTTCCGCAATCCAAGCATTGGACCACCTCGCTAGATCCTTGGGCAAACGTGCTACGTGTCTCGAAACGAGTTGTTCGAGATGTATCCATTAGAGTAATCCCCTCTGTGGAGTCGTCGTTCTACCGCCTATAATTATATCGTGTCGTCGTTTGGTTCCAGGTTCCGCATTCCAAATCATCTGGCATCTCGTCCACGATTGTTCTACCCACCTATCCATTAGCGTAGCCACCTCTGTGGAGTCATCGTTCTACTGTCTATATTGAAATCGTGTTATCCGTTTGATTTTAGGTTCCGCAATCCGAGCGTTGGGCCACCTCGCTAGATCCTTGCGCAAACATGCTACGTTTCTCGAAAAGAGTTGATCGAGGACCGTATCAGTGATTTGTTCATGGATCAGGGCCCACGCCAAGACCCTGTCCGAGTTCCATTGGGCCCAGTCACACGTGCACGAGCCAAGCTCTTCGAGGATTCCCTCCAAGGCCTTGTTCGAATGGTCCAAGACTAACATGGAGTCCATAGGGATATTGAAAGCCTAGAAGGAGACAAGCAAATCATTTACTCCCTGATCCAAGCCCATGGAGAGTCAAGCGGGCCTCCAATTGATTGGACAGAGCGTGGTCTTTAGGCCTTAATTATGCTTAGGGTTAGATTAACTACACCCGGCCCATCTCGACACCAAGATGGCCGACCGCTCTTTTAGTGTTTCCTTAGGATTTTAGTAACTTCTAGCCTATAAAAGGGCTTGAATTGTAAGGGTTTTGGACACAAGTTGGATCAATAATGTTTGATTAATTTCGATTCTTCTTGTTAAGAGAGATTCGAGCCTTTTTACTTGTCTTGGCAAGGGTTGTGAGCAATCTTGCGTGTCGTCGTAGATGGTTCTACCTACTTATCCATTAGAGTACTCATATCTGTGGTGTCGTCGTTCTACCGCCTACAATCAAATCGTGTCTTTCGTTTGATTCTAGGTTTCGTAATCCATACGTTGGACCACCTCACTAGATCCTTGGACAAACATACTACGTGTCTCGAAACGAGTTGATCTAGGACCGTATCAGTGATGTAAGCATGGATCAAGGCCCACTCAATGAGCCGGTTCGACTTCCATTGGGCCTAGTCACACGTGCACGAGCCAAGCTCTTCAAGGAATCCCTCCAAGGCCTTGTTCGAATGGTCCGAGACCAACATGGAGTCCATTGGGATATTGAAGGCTTAGAAGGAGACAAGCAAATCATCTACACCATGATGCAATCCCATGGAGAGTCAAGCGGGCCTCCAATTGATTGGGCAGAGTGTGGTCTTTAGGCCTTAATGTTGCTTAGGGTTAGATTAAAAGTGTAGTAGAAGCATGGGGCCGGCCCATCTCGACACCAAGATGACCGACTGCTCTTTTAGAGTTTCCTTACGGTTTTAGTAACCTCTGGCATATAAAAGGGCTGGTTTTGTAGGGGTTTTGGACACAAGTTGGAACAATAAAGTTTGATTAATTTCGATTCTTAAAGTTAAGAGAGATCGAGCCATTTTACTTGCCTTGGCATGGGTTGTGAGCAATCTTGCGTCTCGTCTTAGATTGTTGTACCTACCTATCCATTAGAGTAATAACCTCGGTGGAGTCGTCGTTCTACAGCCTATAATCAAATCGTGTCGTCCCGTTTGATTCTAGGTTCCGCAATCCAAGCATTGGACCACCTCGCTAGATCCTTGGGCAAACGTGCTACGTGTCTCGAAACGAGTTGTTCGAGATGTATCCATTAGAGTAATCCCCTCTGTGGAGTCGTCGTTCTACCGCCTATAATTATATCGTGTCGTCGTTTGGTTCCAGGTTCCGCATTCCAAATCATCTGGCCACGATTGTTCTACCCACCTATCCATTAGCGTAGCCACCTCTGTGGAGTCATCGTTCTACTGTCTATACTGAAATCGTGTTATCCGTTTGATTTTAGGTTCTGCAATCCGAGCGTTGGACCACATCGCTAGATCCTTGCGCCAACTTCCTACGTTTCTCGAAAAGAGTTGATCGAGGACCGTATCAGTGATTTGTGCATGGATCAGGGCCCACTCAATGAGCCGGTCCGACTTCCATTGGGCCTTGTCACACGTGCACGAGCCAAGGTCTTCAAGGAATCCCTCCAAGGCCTTGTTCGAATGGTCCGAGACCAACATGGAGTCCATTGGGATATTGAAGGCTTAGAAGGAGACAAGCAAATCATCTACACCATGATGCAATCCCATGGAGAGTCAAGCGGGCCTCCAATTGATTGGGCAGAGTGTGGTCTTTAGGCCTTAATGTTGCTTAGGGTTAGATTAAAAGTGTAGTAGAAGCATGGGGCCGGCCCATCTCGACACCAAGATGACCGACTGCTCTTTTAGAGTTTCCTTACGGTTTTAGTAACCTCTGGCATATAAAAGGGCTGGTTTTGCAGGGGTTTTGGACACAAGTTGGAACAATAAAGTTTGATTAATTTCGATTCTTAAAGTTAAGAGAGATCGAGCCATTTTACTTGCCTTGGCATGGGTTGTGAGCAATCTTGCGTCTCGTCTTAGATTGTTGTACCTACCTATCCATTAGAGTAATCACCTCGGTGGAGTCGTCGTTCTACCGCCTATAATCAAATCGTGTCGTCCCGTTTGATTCTAGGTTCCGCAATCCATTCTAGGTTCCGCAATCCAAGCATTGGACCACCTCGCTAGATCCTTGGGCAAACGTGCTACGTGTCTCGAAACGAGTTGTTCGAGATGTATCCATTAGAGTAATCCCCTCTGTGGAGTCGTCGTTCTACCGCCTATAATTATATCGTGTCGTCGTTTGGTTCCAGGTTCCGCATTCCAAATCATCTGGCCACGATTGTTCTACCCACCTATCCATTAGCGTAGCCACCTCTGTGGAGTCATCGTTCTACTGTCTATACTGAAATCGTGTTATCCGTTTGATTTTAGGTTCTGCAATCCGAGCGTTGGACCACCTCGCTAGATCCTTGCGCCAACTTCCTACGTTTCTCGAAAAGAGTTGATCGAGGACCGTATCAGTGATTTGTGCATGGATCAGGGCCCACGCCATGACCCTGTCCGAGTTCCATTGGGCCCAGTCACACGTGCACGAGCCAAGCTCTTCGAGGGTTCCCTCCAAGGCCTTGTTCGAATGGTCCAAGACTAACATGGAGTCCATAGGGATATTGAAAGCCTAGCAGGAGACAAGCAAATCATTTACTCCATGATCCAAGCCCATGGAGAGTCAAGCGGGCCTCCAATTGATTGGACAGAGCGTGGTCTTTAGGCCTTAATTATGCTTAGGGTTAGATTAACTACACCCGGCCCATCTCGACACCAAGATGGCCGACCGCTCTTTTAGTGTTTCCTTAGGATTTTAGTAACCTCTAGCCTATAAAAGGGCTTGAATTGTAAGGGTTTTGGACACAAGTTGGATCAATAATGTTTGATTAATTTCGATTCTTCTTGTTAAGAGAGATTCGAGCCTTTTTACTTGCCTTGGCAAGGGTTGTGAGCAATCTTGCGTGTCGTCGTAGATGGTTCTACCTACTTATCCATTAGAGTACTCATATCTGTGGTGTCGTCGTTCTACCGCCTACAATCAAATCGTGTCTTTCGTTTGATTCTAGGTTTCGTAATCCATACGTTGGACCACCTCACTAGATCCTTGGACAAACATACTACGTGTCTCGAAACGAGTTGATCTAGGACCGTATCAGTGATGTAAGCATGGATCAAGGCCCACTCAATGAGCCGGTCCGACTTCCATTGGGCCTAGTCACACGTGCACGAGCCAAGCTCTTCAAGGAATCCCTCCAAGGCCTTGTTCGAATGGTCCGAGACCAACATGGAGTCCATTGGGATATTGAAGGCTTAGAAGGAGACAAGCAAATCATCTACACCATGATGCAATCCCATGGAGAGTCAAGCGGGCCTCCAATTGATTGGGCAGAGTGTGGTCTTTAGGCCTTAATGTTGCTTAGGGTTAGATTAAAAGTGTAGTAGAAGCATGGGGCCGGCCCATCTCGACACCAAGATGACCGACTGCTCTTTTAGAGTTTCCTTACGGTTTTAGTAACCTCTGGCATATAAAAGGGCTGGTTTTGCAGGGGTTTTGGACACAAGTTGGAACAATAAAGTTTGATTAATTTCGATTCTTAAAGTTAAGAGAGATCGAGCCATTTTACTTGCCTTGGCATGGGTTGTGAGCAATCTTGCGTCTCGTCTTAGATTGTTCTACCTACCTATCCATTAGAGTAATCACCTCGGTGGAGTCGTCGTTCTACTGCCTATAATCAAATCGTGTCGTCCCGTTTGATTCTAGGTTCCGCAATCCATTCTAGGTTCCGCAATCCAAGCATTGGACCACCTCGCTAGATCCTTGGGCAAACGTGCTACGTGTCTCGAAACGAGTTGTTCGAGATGTATCCATTAGAGTAATCCCCTCTGTGGAGTCGTCGTTCTACCGCCTATAATTATATCGTGTCGTCGTTTGGTTCCAGGTTCCGCATTCCAAATCATCTGGCATCTCGTCCACGATTGTTCTACCCACCTATCCATTAGCGTAGCCACCTCTGTGGAGTCATCGTTCTACTGTCTATACTGAAATCGTGTTATCCGTTTGATTTTAGGTTCCGCAATCCGAGCGTTGGGCCACCTCGCTAGATCCTTGCGCAAACATGCTACGTTTCTCGAAAAGAGTTGATCGAGGACCGTATCAGTGATTTGTGCATGGATCAGGGCCCACGCCAAGACCCTGTCCGAGTTCCATTGGGCCCAGTCACACGTGCACGAGCCAAGCTCTTCGAGGATTCCCTCCAAGGCCTTGTTCGAATGGTCCAAGACTAACATGGAGTCCATAGGGATATTGAAAGCCTAGAAGGAGACAAGCAAATCATTTACTCCCTGATCCAAGCCCATGGAGAGTCAAGCGGGCCTCCAATTGATTGGACAGAGCGTGGTCTTTAGGCCTTAATTATGCTTAGGGTTAGATTAACTACACCCGGCCCATCTCGACACCAAGATGGCCGACCGCTCTTTTAGTGTTTCCTTAGGATTTTAGTAACTTCTAGCCTATAAAAGGGCTTGAATTGTAAGGGTTTTGGACACAAGTTGGATCAATAATGTTTGATTAATTTCGATTCTTCTTGTTAAGAGAGATTCGAGCCTTTTTACTTGTCTTGGCAAGGGTTGTGAGCAATCTTGCGTGTCGTCGTAGATGGTTCTACCTACTTATCCATTAGAGTACTCATATCTGTGGTGTCGTCGTTCTACCGCCTACAATCAAATCGTGTCTTTCGTTTGATTCTAGGTTTCGTAATCCATACGTTGGACCACCTCACTAGATCCTTGGACAAACATACTACGTGTCTCGAAACGAGTTGATCTAGGACCGTATCAGTGATGTAAGCATGGATCAAGGCCCACTCAATGAGCCGGTTCGACTTCCATTGGGCCTAGTCACACGTGCACGAGCCAAGCTCTTCAAGGAATCCCTCCAAGGCCTTGTTCGAATGGTCCGAGACCAACATGGAGTCCATTGGGATATTGAAGGCTTAGAAGGAGACAAGCAAATCATCTACACCATGATGCAATCCCATGGAGAGTCAAGCGGGCCTCCAATTGATTGGGCAGAGTGTGGTCTTTAGGCCTTAATGTTGCTTAGGGTTAGATTAAAAGTGTAGTAGAAGCATGGGGCCGGCCCATCTCGACACCAAGATGACCGACTGCTCTTTTAGAGTTTCCTTACGGTTTTAGTAACCTCTGGCATATAAAAGGGCTGGTTTTGTAGGGGTTTTGGACACAAGTTGGAACAATAAAGTTTGATTAATTTCGATTCTTAAAGTTAAGAGAGATCGAGCCATTTTACTTGCCTTGGCATGGGTTGTGAGCAATCTTGCGTCTCGTCTTAGATTGTTGTACCTACCTATCCATTAGAGTAATAACCTCGGTGGAGTCGTCGTTCTACAGCCTATAATCAAATCGTGTCGTCCCGTTTGATTCTAGGTTCCGCAATCCAAGCATTGGACCACCTCGCTAGATCCTTGGGCAAACGTGCTACGTGTCTCGAAACGAGTTGTTCGAGATGTATCCATTAGAGTAATCCCCTCTGTGGAGTCGTCGTTCTACCGCCTATAATTATATCGTGTCGTCGTTTGGTTCCAGGTTCCGCATTCCAAATCATCTGGCCACGATTGTTCTACCCACCTATCCATTAGCGTAGCCACCTCTGTGGAGTCATCGTTCTACTGTCTATACTGAAATCGTGTTATCCGTTTGATTTTAGGTTCTGCAATCCGAGCGTTGGACCACATCGCTAGATCCTTGCGCCAACTTCCTACGTTTCTCGAAAAGAGTTGATCGAGGACCGTATCAGTGATTTGTGCATGGATCAGGGCCCACTCAATGAGCCGGTCCGACTTCCATTGGGCCTTGTCACACGTGCACGAGCCAAGGTCTTCAAGGAATCCCTCCAAGGCCTTGTTCGAATGGTCCGAGACCAACATGGAGTCCATTGGGATATTGAAGGCTTAGAAGGAGACAAGCAAATCATCTACACCATGATGCAATCCCATGGAGAGTCAAGCGGGCCTCCAATTGATTGGGCAGAGTGTGGTCTTTAGGCCTTAATGTTGCTTAGGGTTAGATTAAAAGTGTAGTAGAAGCATGGGGCCGGCCCATCTCGACACCAAGATGACCGACTGCTCTTTTAGAGTTTCCTTACGGTTTTAGTAACCTCTGGCATATAAAAGGGCTGGTTTTGCAGGGGTTTTGGACACAAGTTGGAACAATAAAGTTTGATTAATTTCGATTCTTAAAGTTAAGAGAGATCGAGCCATTTTACTTGCCTTGGCATGGGTTGTGAGCAATCTTGCGTCTCGTCTTAGATTGTTGTACCTACCTATCCATTAGAGTAATCACCTCGGTGGAGTCGTCGTTCTACCGCCTATAATCAAATCGTGTCGTCCCGTTTGATTCTAGGTTCCGCAATCCATTCTAGGTTCCGCAATCCAAGCATTGGACCACCTCGCTAGATCCTTGGGCAAACGTGCTACGTGTCTCGAAACGAGTTGTTCGAGATGTATCCATTAGAGTAATCCCCTCTGTGGAGTCGTCGTTCTACCGCCTATAATTATATCGTGTCGTCGTTTGGTTCCAGGTTCCGCATTCCAAATCATCTGGCCACGATTGTTCTACCCACCTATCCATTAGCGTAGCCACCTCTGTGGAGTCATCGTTCTACTGTCTATACTGAAATCGTGTTATCCGTTTGATTTTAGGTTCTGCAATCCGAGCGTTGGACCACCTCGCTAGATCCTTGCGCCAACTTCCTACGTTTCTCGAAAAGAGTTGATCGAGGACCGTATCAGTGATTTGTGCATGGATCAGGGCCCACGCCATGACCCTGTCCGAGTTCCATTGGGCCCAGTCACACGTGCACGAGCCAAGCTCTTCGAGGGTTCCCTCCAAGGCCTTGTTCGAATGGTCCAAGACTAACATGGAGTCCATAGGGATATTGAAAGCCTAGCAGGAGACAAGCAAATCATTTACTCCATGATCCAAGCCCATGGAGAGTCAAGCGGGCCTCCAATTGATTGGACAGAGCGTGGTCTTTAGGCCTTAATTATGCTTAGGGTTAGATTAACTACACCCGGCCCATCTCGACACCAAGATGGCCGACCGCTCTTTTAGTGTTTCCTTAGGATTTTAGTAACCTCTAGCCTATAAAAGGGCTTGAATTGTAAGGGTTTTGGACACAAGTTGGATCAATAATGTTTGATTAATTTCGATTCTTCTTGTTAAGAGAGATTCGAGCCTTTTTACTTGCCTTGGCAAGGGTTGTGAGCAATCTTGCGTGTCGTCGTAGATGGTTCTACCTACTTATCCATTAGAGTACTCATATCTGTGGTGTCGTCGTTCTACCGCCTACAATCAAATCGTGTCTTTCGTTTGATTCTAGGTTTCGTAATCCATACGTTGGACCACCTCACTAGATCCTTGGACAAACATACTACGTGTCTCGAAACGAGTTGATCTAGGACCGTATCAGTGATGTAAGCATGGATCAAGGCCCACTCAATGAGCCGGTCCGACTTCCATTGGGCCTAGTCACACGTGCACGAGCCAAGCTCTTCAAGGAATCCCTCCAAGGCCTTGTTCGAATGGTCCGAGACCAACATGGAGTCCATTGGGATATTGAAGGCTTAGAAGGAGACAAGCAAATCATCTACACCATGATGCAATCCCATGGAGAGTCAAGCGGGCCTCCAATTGATTGGGCAGAGTGTGGTCTTTAGGCCTTAATGTTGCTTAGGGTTAGATTAAAAGTGTAGTAGAAGCATGGGGCCGGCCCATCTCGACACCAAGATGACCGACTGCTCTTTTAGAGTTTCCTTACGGTTTTAGTAACCTCTGGCATATAAAAGGGCTGGTTTTGTAGGGGTTTTGGACACAAGTTGGAACAATAAAGTTTGATTAATTTCGATTCTTAAAGTTAAGAGAGATCGAGCCATTTTACTTGCCTTGGCATGGGTTGTGAGCAATCTTGCGTCTCGTCTTAGATTGTTGTACCTACCTATCCATTAGAGTAATCACCTCGGTGGAGTCGTCGTTCTACAGCCTATAATCAAATCGTGTCGTCCCGTTTGATTCTAGGTTCCGCAATCCATTCTAGGTTCCGCAATCCAAGCATTGGACCACCTCGCTAGATCCTTGGGCAAACGTGCTACGTGTCTCGAAACGAGTTGTTCGAGATGTATCCATTAGAGTAATCCCCTCTGTGGAGTCGTCGTTCTACCGCCTATAATTATATCGTGTCGTCGTTTGGTTCCAGGTTCCGCATTCCAAATCATCTGGCATCTCGTCCACGATTGTTCTACCCACCTATCCATTAGCGTAGCCACCTCTGTGGAGTCATCGTTCTACTGTCTATACTGAAATCGTGTTATCAGTTTGATTTTAGGTTCCGCAATCCGAGCGTTGGGCCACCTCGCTAGATCCTTGCGCAAACATGCTACGTTTCTCGAAAAGAGTTGATCGAGGACCGTATCAGTGATTTGTGCATGGATCAGGGCCCACGCCAAGACCCTGTCCGAGTTCCATTGGGCCCAGTCACACGTGCACGAGCCAAGCTCTTCGAGGATTCCCTCCAAGGCCTTGTTCGAATGGTCCAAGACTAACATGGAGTCCATAGGGATATTGAAAGCCTAGAAGGAGACAAGCAAATCATTTACTCCCTGATCCAAGCCCATGGAGAGTCAAGCGGGCCTCCAATTGATTGGACAGAGCGTGGTCTTTAGGCCTTAATTATGCTTAGGGTTAGATTAACTACACCCGGCCCATCTCGACACCAAGATGGCCGACCGCTCTTTTAGTGTTTCCTTAGGATTTTAGTAACTTCTAGCCTATAAAAGGGCTTGAATTGTAAGGGTTTTGGACACAAGTTGGATCAATAATGTTTGATTAATTTCGATTCTTCTTGTTAAGAGAGATTCGAGCCTTTTTACTTGTCTTGGCAAGGGTTGTGAGCAATCTTGCGTGTCGTCGTAGATGGTTCTACCTACTTATCCATTAGAGTACTCATATCTGTGGTGTCGTCGTTCTACCGCCTACAATCAAATCGTGTCTTTCGTTTGATTCTAGGTTTCGTAATCCATACGTTGGACCACCTCACTAGATCCTTGGACAAACATACTACGTGTCTCGAAACGAGTTGATCTAGGACCGTATCAGTGATGTAAGCATGGATCAAGGCCCACTCAATAAGCCGGTCCGACTTCCATTGGGCCTAGTCACACGTGCACGAGCCAAGCTCTACAAGGAATCCCTCCAAGGCCTTGTTCGAATGGTCCGAGACCAACATGGAGTCCATTGGGATATTGAAGGCTTAGAAGGAGACAAGCAAATCATCTACACCATGATGCAATCCCATGGAGAGTCAAGCGGGCCTCCAATTGATTGGGCAGAGTGTGGTCTTTAGGCCTTAATGTTGCTTAGGGTTAGATTAAAAGTGTAGTAGAAGCATGGGCCGGCCCATCTCGACACCAAGATGGCCGACTGCTCTTTTAGAGTTTCCTTACGGTTTTAGTAACCTCTGGCATATAAAAGGGCTGGTTTTGTAGGGGTTTTGGACACAAGTTGGAACAATAAAGTTTGATTAATTTCGATTCTTAAAGTTAAGAGAGATCGAGCCATTTTACTTGCCTTGGCATGGGTTGTGAGCAATCTTGCGTCTCGTCTTAGATTGTTCTACCTACCTATCCATTAGAGTAATCACCTCGGTGGAGTCGTCGTTCTACCGCCTATAATCAAATCGTGTCGTCCCGTTTGATTCTAGGTTCCGCAATCCATTCTAGGTTCCGCAATCCAAGCATTGGACCACCTCGCTAGATCCTTGGGCAAACGTGCTACGTGTCTCGAAACGAGTTGTTCGAGATGTATCCATTAGAGTAATCCCCTCTGTGGAGTCGTCGTTCTACCGCCTATAATTATATCGTGTCGTCGTTTGGTTCCAGGTTCCGCATTCCAAATCATCTGGCATCTCGTCCACGATTGTTCTACCCACCTATCCATTAGCGTAGCCACCTCTGTGGAGTCATCGTTCTACTGTCTATACTGAAATCGTGTTATCCGTTTGATTTTAGGTTCCGCAATCCGAGCGTTGGGCCACCTCGCTAGATCCTTGCGCAAACATGCTACGTTTCTCGAAAAGAGTTGATCGAGGACCGTATCAGTGATTTGTGCATGGATCAGGGCCCACGCCAAGACCCTGTCCGAGTTCCATTGGGCCCAGTCACATGTGCACGAGCCAAGCTCTTCGAGGATTCCCTCCAAGGCCTTGTTCGAATGGTCCAAGACTAACATGGAGTCCATAGGGATATTGAAAGCCTAGAAGGAGACAAGCAAATCATTTACTCCCTGATCCAAGCCCATGGAGAGTCAAGCGGGCCTCCAATTGATTGGACAGAGCGTGGTCTTTAGGCCTTAATTATGCTTAGGGTTAGATTAACTACACCCGGCCCATCTCGACACCAAGATGGCCGACCGCTCTTTTAGTGTTTCCTTAGGATTTTAGTAACTTCTAGCCTATAAAAGGGCTTGAATTGTAAGGGTTTTGGACACAAGTTGGATCAATAATGTTTGATTAATTTCGATTCTTCTTGTTAAGAGAGATTCGAGCCTTTTTACTTGCCTTGGCAAGGGTTGTGAGCAATCTTGCTTGTCGTCGTAGATGGTTCTACCTACTTATCCATTAGAGTACTCATATCTGTGTTGTCGTCGTTCTACCGCCTACAATCAAATCGTGTCTTTCGTTTGATTCTAGGTTTCGTAATCCATACGTTGGACCATCTCACTAGATCCTTGGACAAACATACTACGTGTCTCGAAACGAGTTGATCTAGGACCGTATCAGTGATGTAAGCATGGATCAGGGCCCACTCAAAGAGCCGGTCCGACTTCCAGTGGGCCTAGTCACACGTGCACGAGCCAAGCTCTTCAAGAAATCCCTCCAAGGCCTTGTTCGAATGGTCCGAGACCAACATGGAGTCCATTGGGATATTGAAGGCTTAGAAGGAGACAAGCAAATCATCTACACCATGATGCAATCCCATGGAGAGTCAAGCGGGCCTCCAATTGATTGGGCAGAGTGTGGTCTTTAGGCCTTAATGTTGCTTAGGGTTAGATTAAAAGTGTAGTAGAAGCATGGGCCGGCCCATCTCGACACCAAGATGGCCGACTGCTCTTTTAGAGTTTCCTTAGGGTTTTAGTAACCTCTGGCATATAAAAGGGCTGGCTTTGTAAGGTTTTGGACACAAGTTGGAACAATAAAGTTTGATTAATTTCGATTCTTAAAGTTAAGAGAGATCGAGCCATTTTACTTGCCTTGGCATGGGTTGTGAGCAATCTTGCGTCTCGTCTTAGATTGTTCTACCTACCTATCCATTAGAGTAATCACCTCGGTGGAGTCGTCGTTCTACCGCCTATAATCAAATCGTGTCGTCCCGTTTGATTCTAGGTTCCGCAATCCATTCTAGGTTCCGCAATCCAAGCATTGGACCACCTCGCTAGATCCTTGGGCAAACGTGCTACGTGTCTCGAAACGAGTTGTTCGAGATGTATCCATTAGAGTAATCCCCTCTGTGGAGTCGTCGTTCTACCGCCTATAATTATATCGTGTCGTCGTTTGGTTCCAGGTTCCGCATTCCAAATCATCTGGCATCTCGTCCACGATTGTTCTACCCACCTATCCATTAGCGTAGCCACCTCTGTGGAGTCATCGTTCTACTGTCTATACTGAAATCGTGTTATCAGTTTGATTTTAGGTTCCGCAATCCGAGCGTTGGGCCACCTCGCTAGATCCTTGCGCAAACATGCTACGTTTCTCGAAAAGAGTTGATCGAGGACCGTATCAGTGATTTGTGCATGGATCAGGGCCCACGCCAAGACCCTGTCCGAGTTCCATTGGGCCCAGTCACACGTGCACGAGCCAAGCTCTTCGAGGATTCCCTCCAAGGCCTTGTTCGAATGGTCCAAGACTAACATGGAGTCCATAGGGATATTGAAAGCCTAGAAGGAGACAAGCAAATCATTTACTCCCTGATCCAAGCCCATGGAGAGTCAAGCGGGCCTCCAATTGATTGGACAGAGCGTGGTCTTTAGGCCTTAATTATGCTTAGGGTTAGATTAACTACACCCGGCCCATCTCGACACCAAGATGGCCGACCGCTCTTTTAGTGTTTCCTTAGGATTTTAGTAACTTCTAGCCTATAAAAGGGCTTGAATTGTAAGGGTTTTGGACACAAGTTGGATCAATAATGTTTGATTAATTTCGATTCTTCTTGTTAAGAGAGATTCGAGCCTTTTTACTTGTCTTGGCAAGGGTTGTGAGCAATCTTGCGTGTCGTCGTAGATGGTTCTACCTACTTATCCATTAGAGTACTCATATCTGTGGTGTCGTCGTTCTACCGCCTACAATCAAATCGTGTCTTTCGTTTGATTCTAGGTTTCGTAATCCATACGTTGGACCACCTCACTAGATCCTTGGACAAACATACTACGTGTCTCGAAACGAGTTGATCTAGGACCGTATCAGTGATGTAAGCATGGATCAAGGCCCACTCAATGAGCCGGTCCGACTTCCATTGGGCCTAGTCACACGTGCACGAGCCAAGCTCTACAAGGAATCCCTCCAAGGCCTTGTTCGAATGGTCCGAGACCAACATGGAGTCCATTGGGATATTGAAGGCTTAGAAGGAGACAAGCAAATCATCTACACCATGATGCAATCCCATGGAGAGTCAAGCGGGCCTCCAATTGATTGGGCAGAGTGTGGTCTTTAGGCCTTAATGTTGCTTAGGGTTAGATTAAAAGTGTAGTAGAAGCATGGGCCGGCCCATCTCGACACCAAGATGGCCGACTGCTCTTTTAGAGTTTCCTTAGGGTTTTAGTAACCTCTGGCATATAAAAGGGCTGGCTTTGTTAGGTTTTGGACACAAGTTGGAACAATAAAGTTTGATTAATTTCGATTCTTAAAGTTAAGAGAGATCGAGCCATTTTACTTGCCTTGGCATGGGTTGTGAGCAATCTTGCGTCTCGTCTTAGATTGTTGTACCTACCTATCCATTAGAGTAATCACCTCGGTGGAGTCGTCGTTCTACTGCCTATAATCAAATCGTGTCGTCCCGTTTGATTCTAGGTTCCGCAATCCATTCTAGGTTCCGCAATCCAAGCATTGGACCACCTCGCTAGATCCTTGGGCAAACGTGCTACGTGTCTCGAAACGAGTTGTTCGAGATGTATCCATTAGAGTAATCCCCTCTGTGGAGTCGTCGTTCTACCGCCTATAATTATATCGTGTCGTCGTTTGGTTCCAGGTTCCGCATTCCAAATCATCTGGCATCTCGTCCACGATTGTTCTACCCACCTATCCATTAGCGTAGCCACCTCTGTGGAGTCATCGTTCTACTGTCTATATTGAAATCGTGTTATCCGTTTGATTTTAGGTTCCGCAATCCGAGCGTTGGGCCACCTCGCTAGATCCTTGCGCAAACATGCTACGTTTCTCGAAAAGAGTTGATCGAGGACCGTATCAGTGATTTGTTCATGGATCAGGGCCCACGCCAAGACCCTGTCCGAGTTCCATTGGGCCCAGTCACACGTGCACGAGCCAAGCTCTTCGAGGATTCCCTCCAAGGCCTTGTTCGAATGGTCCAAGACTAACATGGAGTCCATAGGGATATTGAAAGCCTAGAAGGAGACAAGCAAATCATTTACTCCCTGATCCAAGCCCATGGAGAGTCAAGCGGGCCTCCAATTGATTGGACAGAGCGTGGTCTTTAGGCCTTAATTATGCTTAGGGTTAGATTAACTACACCCGGCCCATCTCGACACCAAGATGGCCGACCGCTCTTTTAGTGTTTCCTTAGGATTTTAGTAACTTCTAGCCTATAAAAGGGCTTGAATTGTAAGGGTTTTGGACACAAGTTGGATCAATAATGTTTGATTAATTTCGATTCTTCTTGTTAAGAGAGATTCGAGCCTTTTTACTTGTCTTGGCAAGGGTTGTGAGCAATCTTGCGTGTCGTCGTAGATGGTTCTACCTACTTATCCATTAGAGTACTCATATCTGTGGTGTCGTCGTTCTACCGCCTACAATCAAATCGTGTCTTTCGTTTGATTCTAGGTTTCGTAATCCATACGTTGGACCACCTCACTAGATCCTTGGACAAACATACTACGTGTCTCGAAACGAGTTGATCTAGGACCGTATCAGTGATGTAAGCATGGATCAAGGCCCACTCAATGAGCCGGTTCGACTTCCATTGGGCCTAGTCACACGTGCACGAGCCAAGCTCTTCAAGGAATCCCTCCAAGGCCTTGTTCGAATGGTCCGAGACCAACATGGAGTCCATTGGGATATTGAAGGCTTAGAAGGAGACAAGCAAATCATCTACACCATGATGCAATCCCATGGAGAGTCAAGCGGGCCTCCAATTGATTGGGCAGAGTGTGGTCTTTAGGCCTTAATGTTGCTTAGGGTTAGATTAAAAGTGTAGTAGAAGCATGGGGCCGGCCCATCTCGACACCAAGATGACCGACTGCTCTTTTAGAGTTTCCTTACGGTTTTAGTAACCTCTGGCATATAAAAGGGCTGGTTTTGTAGGGGTTTTGGACACAAGTTGGAACAATAAAGTTTGATTAATTTCGATTCTTAAAGTTAAGAGAGATCGAGCCATTTTACTTGCCTTGGCATGGGTTGTGAGCAATCTTGCGTCTCGTCTTAGATTGTTGTACCTACCTATCCATTAGAGTAATAACCTCGGTGGAGTCGTCGTTCTACAGCCTATAATCAAATCGTGTCGTCCCGTTTGATTCTAGGTTCCGCAATCCAAGCATTGGACCACCTCGCTAGATCCTTGGGCAAACGTGCTACGTGTCTCGAAACGAGTTGTTCGAGATGTATCCATTAGAGTAATCCCCTCTGTGGAGTCGTCGTTCTACCGCCTATAATTATATCGTGTCGTCGTTTGGTTCCAGGTTCCGCATTCCAAATCATCTGGCCACGATTGTTCTACCCACCTATCCATTAGCGTAGCCACCTCTGTGGAGTCATCGTTCTACTGTCTATACTGAAATCGTGTTATCCGTTTGATTTTAGGTTCTGCAATCCGAGCGTTGGACCACATCGCTAGATCCTTGCGCCAACTTCCTACGTTTCTCGAAAAGAGTTGATCGAGGACCGTATCAGTGATTTGTGCATGGATCAGGGCCCACTCAATGAGCCGGTCCGACTTCCATTGGGCCTTGTCACACGTGCACGAGCCAAGGTCTTCAAGGAATCCCTCCAAGGCCTTGTTCGAATGGTCCGAGACCAACATGGAGTCCATTGGGATATTGAAGGCTTAGAAGGAGACAAGCAAATCATCTACACCATGATGCAATCCCATGGAGAGTCAAGCGGGCCTCCAATTGATTGGGCAGAGTGTGGTCTTTAGGCCTTAATGTTGCTTAGGGTTAGATTAAAAGTGTAGTAGAAGCATGGGGCCGGCCCATCTCGACACCAAGATGACCGACTGCTCTTTTAGAGTTTCCTTACGGTTTTAGTAACCTCTGGCATATAAAAGGGCTGGTTTTGCAGGGGTTTTGGACACAAGTTGGAACAATAAAGTTTGATTAATTTCGATTCTTAAAGTTAAGAGAGATCGAGCCATTTTACTTGCCTTGGCATGGGTTGTGAGCAATCTTGCGTCTCGTCTTAGATTGTTGTACCTACCTATCCATTAGAGTAATCACCTCGGTGGAGTCGTCGTTCTACCGCCTATAATCAAATCGTGTCGTCCCGTTTGATTCTAGGTTCCGCAATCCATTCTAGGTTCCGCAATCCAAGCATTGGACCACCTCGCTAGATCCTTGGGCAAACGTGCTACGTGTCTCGAAACGAGTTGTTCGAGATGTATCCATTAGAGTAATCCCCTCTGTGGAGTCGTCGTTCTACCGCCTATAATTATATCGTGTCGTCGTTTGGTTCCAGGTTCCGCATTCCAAATCATCTGGCCACGATTGTTCTACCCACCTATCCATTAGCGTAGCCACCTCTGTGGAGTCATCGTTCTACTGTCTATACTGAAATCGTGTTATCCGTTTGATTTTAGGTTCTGCAATCCGAGCGTTGGACCACCTCGCTAGATCCTTGCGCCAACTTCCTACGTTTCTCGAAAAGAGTTGATCGAGGACCGTATCAGTGATTTGTGCATGGATCAGGGCCCACGCCATGACCCTGTCCGAGTTCCATTGGGCCCAGTCACACGTGCACGAGCCAAGCTCTTCGAGGGTTCCCTCCAAGGCCTTGTTCGAATGGTCCAAGACTAACATGGAGTCCATAGGGATATTGAAAGCCTAGCAGGAGACAAGCAAATCATTTACTCCATGATCCAAGCCCATGGAGAGTCAAGCGGGCCTCCAATTGATTGGACAGAGCGTGGTCTTTAGGCCTTAATTATGCTTAGGGTTAGATTAACTACACCCGGCCCATCTCGACACCAAGATGGCCGACCGCTCTTTTAGTGTTTCCTTAGGATTTTAGTAACCTCTAGCCTATAAAAGGGCTTGAATTGTAAGGGTTTTGGACACAAGTTGGATCAATAATGTTTGATTAATTTCGATTCTTCTTGTTAAGAGAGATTCGAGCCTTTTTACTTGCCTTGGCAAGGGTTGTGAGCAATCTTGCGTGTCGTCGTAGATGGTTCTACCTACTTATCCATTAGAGTACTCATATCTGTGGTGTCGTCGTTCTACCGCCTACAATCAAATCGTGTCTTTCGTTTGATTCTAGGTTTCGTAATCCATACGTTGGACCACCTCACTAGATCCTTGGACAAACATACTACGTGTCTCGAAACGAGTTGATCTAGGACCGTATCAGTGATGTAAGCATGGATCAAGGCCCACTCAATGAGCCGGTCCGACTTCCATTGGGCCTAGTCACACGTGCACGAGCCAAGCTCTTCAAGGAATCCCTCCAAGGCCTTGTTCGAATGGTCCGAGACCAACATGGAGTCCATTGGGATATTGAAGGCTTAGAAGGAGACAAGCAAATCATCTACACCATGATGCAATCCCATGGAGAGTCAAGCGGGCCTCCAATTGATTGGGCAGAGTGTGGTCTTTAGGCCTTAATGTTGCTTAGGGTTAGATTAAAAGTGTAGTAGAAGCATGGGGCCGGCCCATCTCGACACCAAGATGACCGACTGCTCTTTTAGAGTTTCCTTACGGTTTTAGTAACCTCTGGCATATAAAAGGGCTGGTTTTGCAGGGGTTTTGGACACAAGTTGGAACAATAAAGTTTGATTAATTTCGATTCTTAAAGTTAAGAGAGATCGAGCCATTTTACTTGCCTTGGCATGGGTTGTGAGCAATCTTGCGTCTCGTCTTAGATTGTTCTACCTACCTATCCATTAGAGTAATCACCTCGGTGGAGTCGTCGTTCTACCGCCTATAATCAAATCGTGTCGTCCCGTTTGATTCTAGGTTCCGCAATCCATTCTAGGTTCCGCAATCCAAGCATTGGACCACCTCGCTAGATCCTTGGGCAAACGTGCTACGTGTCTCGAAACGAGTTGTTCGAGATGTATCCATTAGAGTAATCCCCTCTGTGGAGTCGTCGTTCTACCGCCTATAATTATATCGTGTCGTCGTTTGGTTCCAGGTTCCGCATTCCAAATCATCTGGCCACGATTGTTCTACCCACCTATCCATTAGCGTAGCCACCTCTGTGGAGTCATCGTTCTACTGTCTATACTGAAATCGTGTTATCCGTTTGATTTTAGGTTCCGCAATCCGAGCGTTGGACCACCTCGCTAGATCCTTGCGCCAACATCCTACGTTTCTCGAAAAGAGTTGATCGAGGACCGTATCAGTGATTTGTGCATGGATCAGGGCCCACGCCATGACCCTGTCCGAGTTCCATTGGGCCCAGTCACACGTGCACGAGCCAAGCTCTTCGAGGGTTCCCTCCAAGGCCTTGTTCGAATGGTCCAAGACTAACATGGAGTCCATAGGGATATTGAAAGCCTAGAAGGAGACAAGCAAATCTTTTACTCCATGATCCAAGCCCATGGAGAGTCAAGCGGGCCTCCAATTGATTGGACAGAGCGTGGTCTTTAGGCCTTAATTATGCTTAGGGTTAGATTAACTACACCCGGCCCATCTCGACACCAAGATGGCCGACCGCTCTTTTAGTGTTTCCTTAGGATTTTAGTAACCTCTAGCCTATAAAAGGGCTTGAATTGTAAGGGTTTTGGACACAAGTTGGATCAATAATGTTTGATTAATTTCGATTCTTCTTGTTAAGAGAGATTCGAGCCTTTTTACTTGCCTTGGCAAGGGTTGTGAGCAATCTTGCGTGTCGTCGTAGATGGTTCTACCTACTTATCCATTAGAGTACTCATATCTGTGGTGTCGTCGTTCTACCGCCTACAATCAAATCGTGTCTTTCGTTTGATTCTAGGTTTCGTAATCCATACGTTGGACCACCTCACTAGATCCTTGGACAAACATACTACGTGTCTCGAAACGAGTTGATCTAGGACCGTATCAGTGATGTAAGCATGGATCAGGGCCCACTCAATGAGCCGGTCCGACTTCCATTGGGCCTTGTCACACGTGCACGAGCCAAGGTCTTCAAGGAATCCCTCCAAGGCCTTGTTCGAATGGTCCGAGACCAACATGGAGTCCATTGGGATATTGAAGGCTTAGAAGGAGACAAGCAAATCATCTACACCATGATGCAATCCCATGGAGAGTCAAGCGGGCCTCCAATTGATTGGGCAGAGTGTGGTCTTTAGGCCTTAATGTTGCTTAGGGTTAGATTAAAAGTGTAGTAGAAGCATGGGGCCGGCCCATCTCGACACCAAGATGACCGACTGCTCTTTTAGAGTTTCCTTACGGTTTTAGTAACCTCTGGCATATAAAAGGGCTGGTTTTGTAGGGGTTTTGGACACAAGTTGGAACAATAAAGTTTGATTAATTTCGATTCTTAAAGTTAAGAGAGATCGAGCCATTTTACTTGCCTTGGCATGGGTTGTGAGCAATCTTGCGTCTCGTCTTAGATTGTTGTACCTACCTATCCATTAGAGTAATCACCTCGGTGGAGTCGTCGTTCTACAGCCTATAATCAAATCGTGTCGTCCCGTTTGATTCTAGGTTCCGCAATCCAAGCATTGGACCACCTCGCTAGATCCTTGGGCAAACGTGCTACGTGTCTCGAAACGAGTTGTTCGAGATGTATCCATTAGAGTAATCCCCTCTGTGGAGTCGTCGTTCTACCGCCTATAATTATATCGTGTCGTCGTTTGGTTCCAGGTTCCGCATTCCAAATCATCTGGCCACGATTGTTCTACCCACCTATCCATTAGCGTAGCCACCTCTGTGGAGTCATCGTTCTACTGTCTATACTGAAATCGTGTTATCCGTTTGATTTTAGGTTCTGCAATCCGAGCGTTGGACCACCTCGCTAGATCCTTGTGCCAACTTCCTACGTTTCTCGAAAAGAGTTGATCGAGGACCGTATCAGTGATTTGTGCATGGATCAGGGCCCACGCCATGACCCTGTCCGAGTTCCATTGGGCCCAGTCACACGTGCACGAGCCAAGCTCTTCGAGGGTTCCCTCCAAGGCCTTGTTCGAATGGTCCAAGACTAACATGGAGTCCATAGGGATATTGAAAGCCTAGAAGGAGACAAGCAAATCTTTTACTCCATGATCCAAGCCCATGGAGAGTCAAGCGGGCCTCCAATTGATTGGACAGAGCGTGGTCTTTAGGCCTTAATTATGCTTAGGGTTAGATTAACTACACCCGGCCCATCTCGACACCAAGATGGCCGACCGCTCTTTTAGTGTTTCCTTAGGATTTTAGTAACCTCTAGCCTATAAAAGGGCTTGAATTGTAAGGGTTTTGGACACAAGTTGGATCAATAATGTTTGATTAATTTCGATTCTTCTTGTTAAGAGAGATTCGAGCCTTTTTACTTGCCTTGGCAAGGGTTGTGAGCAATCTTGCGTGTCGTCGTAGATGGTTCTACCTACTTATCCATTAGAGTACTCATATCTGTGGTGTCGTCGTTCTACCGCCTACAATCAAATCGTGTCTTTCGTTTGATTCTAGGTTTCGTAATCCATACGTTGGACCACCTCACTAGATCCTTGGACAAACATACTACGTGTCTCGAAACGAGTTGATCTAGGACCGTATCAGTGATGTAAGCATGGATCAGGGCCCACTCAATGAGCCGGTCCGACTTCCATTGGGCCTTGTCACACGTGCACGAGCCAAGGTCTTCAAGGAATCCCTCCAAGGCCTTGTTCGAATGGTCCGAGACCAACATGGAGTCCATTGGGATATTGAAGGCTTAGAAGGAGACAAGCAAATCATCTACACCATGATGCAATCCCATGGAGAGTCAAGCGGGCCTCCAATTGATTGGGCAGAGTGTGGTCTTTAGGCCTTAATGTTGCTTAGGGTTAGATTAAAAGTGTAGTAGAAGCATGGGGCCGGCCCATCTCGACACCAAGATGACCGACTGCTCTTTTAGAGTTTCCTTACGGTTTTAGTAACCTCTGGCATATAAAAGGGCTGGTTTTGCAGGGGTTTTGGACACAAGTTGGAACAATAAAGTTTGATTAATTTCGATTCTTAAAGTTAAGAGAGATCGAGCCATTTTACTTGCCTTGGCATGGGTTGTGAGCAATCTTGCGTCTCGTCTTAGATTGTTGTACCTACCTATCCATTAGAGTAATCACCTCGGTGGAGTCGTCGTTCTACCGCCTATAATCAAATCGTGTCGTCCCGTTTGATTCTAGGTTCCGCAATCCATTCTAGGTTCCGCAATCCAAGCATTGGACCACCTCGCTAGATCCTTGGGCAAACGTGCTACGTGTCTCGAAACGAGTTGTTCGAGATGTATCCATTAGAGTAATCCCCTCTGTGGAGTCGTCGTTCTACCGCCTATAATTATATCGTGTCGTCGTTTGGTTCCAGGTTCCGCATTCCAAATCATCTGGCCACGATTGTTCTACCCACCTATCCATTAGCGTAGCCACCTCTGTGGAGTCATCGTTCTACTGTCTATACTGAAATCGTGTTATCCGTTTGATTTTAGGTTCTGCAATCCGAGCGTTGGACCACCTCGCTAGATCCTTGCGCCAACATCCTACGTTTCTCGAAAAGAGTTGATCGAGGACCGTATCAGTGATTTGTGCATGGATCAGGGCCCACGCCATGACCCTGTCCGAGTTCCATTGGGCCCAGTCACACGTGCACGAGCCAAGCTCTTCGAGGGTTCCCTCCAAGGCCTTGTTCGAATGGTCCAAGACTAACATGGAGTCCATAGGGATATTGAAAGCCTAGCAGGAGACAAGCAAATCATTTACTCCATGATCCAAGCCCATGGAGAGTCAAGCGGGCCTCCAATTGATTGGACAGAGCGTGGTCTTTAGGCCTTAATTATGCTTAGGGTTAGATTAACTACACCCGGCCCATCTCGACACCAAGATGGCCGACCGCTCTTTTAGTGTTTCCTTAGGATTTTAGTAACCTCTAGCCTATAAAAGGGCTTGAATTGTAAGGGTTTTGGACACAAGTTGGATCAATAATGTTTGATTAATTTCGATTCTTCTTGTTAAGAGAGATTCGAGCCTTTTTACTTGCCTTGGCAAGGGTTGTGAGCAATCTTGCGTGTCGTCGTAGATGGTTCTACCTACTTATCCATTAGAGTACTCATATCTGTGGTGTCGTCGTTCTACCGCCTACAATCAAATCGTGTCTTTCGTTTGATTCTAGGTTTCGTAATCCATACGTTGGACCACCTCACTAGATCCTTGGACAAACATACTACGTGTCTCGAAACGAGTTGATCTAGGACCGTATCAGTGATGTAAGCATGGATCAGGGCCCACTCAATGAGCCGGTCCGACTTCCATTGGGCCTAGTCACACGTGCACGAGCCAAGGTCTTCAAGGAATCCCTCCAAGGCCTTGTTCGAATGGTCCGAGACCAACATGGAGTCCATTGGGATATTGAAGGCTTAGAAGGAGACAAGCAAATCATCTACACCATGATGCAATCCCATGGAGAGTCAAGCGGGCCTCCAATTGATTGGGCAGAGTGTGGTCTTTAGGCCTTAATGTTGCTTAGGGTTAGATTAAAAGTGTAGTAGAAGCATGGGCCGGCCCATCTCGACACCAAGATGGCCGACTGCTCTTTTAGAGTTTCCTTAGGGTTTTAGTAACCTCTGGCATATAAAAGGGCTGGCTTTGTAAGGTTTTGGACACAAGTTGGAACAATAAAGTTTGATTAATTTCGATTCTTAAAGTTAAGAGAGATCGAGCCATTTTACTTGCCTTGGCATGGGTTGTGAGCAATCTTGCGTCTCGTCTTAGATTGTTCTACCTACCTATCCATTAGAGTAATCACCTCGGTGGAGTCGTCGTTCTACCGCCTATAATCAAATCGTGTCGTCCCGTTTGATTCTAGGTTCCGCAATCCATTCTAGGTTCCGCAATCCAAGCATTGGACCACCTCGCTAGATCCTTGGGCAAACGTGTTACGTGTCTCGAAACGAGTTGTTCGAGATGTATCCATTAGAGTAATCCCCTCTGTGGAGTCGTCGTTCTACCGCCTATAATTATATCGTGTCGTCGTTTGGTTCTTGCTTTCTGGCGTCTCATCCACGATTGTTCTACTGACCTATCCATTAGAGTAGTCACCTCTGTGGAGTCATCGTTCTGCCGTCTATAATCAAATCGTGTTGTCCGTTTGATTCTAGGTTCCGCAATCCAAGCGTCGAATCACCTCGCTAGATCGTTGCGCAAACATGCTACGTGTCTCGAAAAGAGTCGATCGAGGACCGTTTCAGTGATTTGTGCATTGATCAGGGCCCACGTCATGACCCTGTCCGAGTTCCATTGGGCCCAGTCACACGTGCACGAGCCAAGCTCTTCGAGGGTTCCCTCCAAGGCCTTGTTCGAATGGTCCAAGACTAACATGGAGTCCATAGGGATATTGAAAGCCTAGAAGGAGACAAGCAAATCATCTACTCCATGATCCAAGCCCATGGAGAGTCAAGCGGGCCTCCAATTGATTGGACAGAGCGTGGTCTTTAGGCCTTAATTATGCTTAGGATTAGATTAACTACACCCGGCCCATCTCGACACCAAGATGGCCGACCGCTCTTTTAGTGTTTCCTTAGGATTTTAGTAACCTGTAGCCTATAAAAGGGCTTGCAATGTAAGGGTTTTGGACACAAGTTGGATCAATAAAGTTTGATTAATTTCGATTCTTCTTGTTAAGAGAGATTCGAGCCTTTTTACTTGCCTTGGCAAGGGTTGTGAGCAATCTTGCGTGTCGTCGTAGATGGTTCTACCTACTTATCCATTAGAGTACTCATATCTGTGGTGTCGTCGTTCTACCGCCTACAATCAAATCGTGTCTTTCGTTTGATTCTAGGTTTCGTAATCCATACGTTGGACCACCTCACTAGATCCTTGGACAAACATACTACGTGTCTCGAAACGAGTTGATCTAGGACCGTATCAATGATGTAAGCATGGATCAGGGCCCACTCAATGAGCCGGTCCGACTTCCATTGGGCCTAGTCACACGTGTAGGAGCCAAACTCTTCAAGGAATCCCTCCGAGCCCTTGTTAGAATGGTCCAAGACCAACATGGAGTCCATTGGGATATTGAAGGCTTAGAAGGAGACAAGCAAATCATCTACACCATGATGCAATCCCATGGAGAGTCAAGCGGGCCTCCAATTGATTGGGCAGAGTGTGGTCTTTTGGCCTTAATGTTGCTTAGGGTTAGATTAAAAGTGTAGTAGAAGCATGGGCCGGCCCATCTCGACACCAAGATGGCCGACTGCTCTTTTAGAGTTTCCTTAGGGTTTTAGTAACCTCTGGCATATAAAAGGGCTGGCTTTGTAAGGTTTTGGACACAAGTTGGAAAAATAAAGTTTGATTAATTTCGATTCTTAAAGTTAAGAGAGATCAACCCTTTTTACCAGCCTTGGCATGGGTTGTGAGCAATCTTGCGTCTCGTCTTAGATTGTTCTACCGACCTATCCATTAGAGTAATCATCTCGGTGGTGTCGTCGTTCTACCGCCTATAATCAAATCGTGTCGTCCCGTTTGATTCTAGGTTCCGCAATCCAAGCGTTGGACCACCTCGCTAGATCCTTGGGCAAACGTGCTACGTGTCTCGAAACGAGTTGTTCGAGATGTATCCATTAGAGTAATCCCCTCTGTGGAGTCGTCGTTCTACCGCCTATAATTATATCGTGTCGTCGTTTGGTTCTTGGTTCCGCATTCCAAATCATCTGGCGTCTCGTCCACGATTGTTCTACCGACCTATCCATTAGAGTAGTCACCTCTGTGGAGTCATCGTTCTGCCGTCTATAATCAAATCGTGTTGTCCGTTTGATTCTAGGTTCCGCAATCCAAGCGTCGAATCACCTCGCTAGATCCTTGCGCAAACATGCTACGTGTCTCGAAAAGAGTTGATCGAGGACCGTTTCAGTGATTTGTGCATTGATCAGGGCCCACGCCATGACCCTGTCCGAGTTCCATTGGGCCCTGTCACACGTGCACGAGCCAAGCTCTTCGAGGGTTCCCTCCAAGGCCTTGTTCGAATGGTCCAAGACTAACATGGAGTCCATAAGGATATTGAAAGCCTAGAAGGAGACAAGCAAATCATCTACTCCATGATCCAAGCCCATGGAGAGTCAAGCGGGCCTCCAATTGATTGGACAGAGCGTGGTCTTTAGGCCTTAATTATGCTTCGGGTTAGATTAACTACACCCGGCCCATCTCGACACCAAGATGGCCGACCGCTCTTTTAGTATTTCCTTAGGATTTTAGTAACCTCTAGCCTATAAAAGGGCTTGCAATGTAATGGTTTTGGACACAAGTTGGATCAATAATGTTTGATTAATTTCGATTCTTCTTGTTAAGAGAGATTCGAGCCTTTTTACTTGCCTTGGCAAGGGTTGTGAGCAATCTTGCGTGTCGTCGTAGATGGTTCTACCTACTTATCCATTAGAGTACTCATATCTGTGGTGTCGTCGTTCTACCGCCTACAATCAAATCGTGTCTTTCGTTTGATTCTAGGTTTCGTAATCCATACGTTGGACCACCTCACTAGATCCTTGGACAAACATACTACGTGTCTCGAAACGAGTTGATCTATGACCGTATCAGTGATGTAAGCATGGATCAGGGCCCACTCAATGAGCCGGTCCAACTTCCATTGGGCCTAGTCACACGTGCACGAGCAAAGCTCTTCAAGGAATCCCTCCAAGGCCTTGTTCGAATGGTCCAAGACCAACATGGAGTCCATTGGGATATTGAAGGCTTAGAAGGAGACAAGCAAATCATCTACACCATGATGCAATCCCATGGAGAGTCAAGCGGGCCTCCAATTGATTGGGCAGAGTGTGGTCTTTAGGCCTTAATGTTGCTTAGGGTTAGATTAACAGTGTTGTAGAAGCATGGGCCGGCCCATCTCTACACCAAGATGGCTGACTGCTCTTTTAGAGTTTCCTTACGGTTTTAGTAACCTCTGGCATATAAAAGGGCTGGCTTTGTAAGGGTTTTGGACACAAGTTGGAACAATAAAGTTTGATTAATTTCGATTCTTAAAGTTAAGAGAGATCGAGCCATTTTACTTGCCTTGGCATGGGTTGTGAGCAATCTTGCGTCTCGTCTTAGATTGTTCTACCTACCTATCCATTAGAGTAATCACCTCGGTGGAGTCGTCGTTCTACCGCCTATAATCAAATCGTGTCGTCCCGTTTGATTCTAGGTTCCGCAATCCAAGCGTTGGACCACCTCGCTAGATCCTTGGGCAAACGTGCAACGTGTCTCGAAACGAGTTGTTCGAGATGTATCCATTAGAGTAATCCCCTCTGTGGAGTCGTCGTTCTACCGCCTATAATTATATCGTGTCGTCGTTTGGATCTTGGTTTCTGGCGTCTCGTCCACGATTGTTCTACCGACCTATCCAATAGAGTAGTCACCTCTGTGGAGTCATCGTTCTGCCGTCTATAATCAAATCGTGTTGTCCGTTTGATGGTAGGTTCCGCAATCCAAGCGTCGAATCACCTCGCTAGATCCTTGCGCAAACATGCTACGTGTCTCGAAAAGAGTTGATCGAGGACCGTTTCAGTGATTTGTGCATTGATCAGGGCCCACGCCATGACCCTGTCCGAGTTCCATTGGGCCCTGTCACACGTGCACGAGCCAAGCTCTTCGAGAGTTCCCTCCAAGGCCTTGTTCGAATGGTCCAAGACTAACATGGAGTCCATAAGGATATTGAAAGCCTAGAAGGAGACAAGCAAGTCATCTACTCCATGATCCAAGCCCATGGAGAGTCAAGCGGGCCTCCAATTGATTGGACAGAGCGTGGTCTTTAGGCCTTAATTATGCTTAGGGTTAGATTAACTACACCCGGCCCATCTCGACACCAAGATGGCCGACCGCTCTTTTAGTGTTTCCTTAGGATTTTAGTAACCTCTAACCTATAAAAGGGCTTGCAATGTAAGGGTTTTGGACACAAGTTGGAACAATAAAGTTTGATTAATTTCAATTCTTAAAGTTAAGAGAGATCGAGCCATTTTACTTGCCTTGGCATGGGTTGTGAGCAATCTTGCGTCTCGTCTTAGATTGTTCTACCTACCTATCCATTAGAGTAATCACCTCGGTGGAGTCGTCGTTCTACCGCCTATAATAAAATCGTGTCGTCCCGTTTGATTCTAGGTTCCGCAATCCAAGCGTTGGACCACCTCGCTAGATCCGTGGTCAAACGTGCTACGTGTCTCGAAACGAGTTGTTCGAGATCTATCCATTAGAGTAATCCCATCTGTGGAGTCGTCGTTCTACCGCCTATAATTATATCGTGTCGTCATTTGGTTCTAGGTTCCGCATTCCAAATCATCTTGCGTCTCGTCCACGACTGTTCTACCGACCTATCCATTAGAGTAGTCACCTCTGTGGAGTCATCGTTCTGCCGTCTATAATCTAATCGTGTTGTCCTTTTGATTCTACGTTCCGCAATCCGAGCGTTGGACCACCTCGCTAGATCCTTGCGCAAACATGCTACGTGTCTCGAAAAGAGTTGATCGAGGACCGTATCAGTGATTTGTGCATGGATCAGGGCCCACGCCATGACCCTGTCCGAGTTCCGTTGGGCCCAGTCACACGTGCACGAGCCAAGCTCTTCAAGGGTTCCCTCCAAGGACTTGTTCGAATGGTCCAAGACTAACATGGAGTCCATAGCGATATTGAAAGCCTAGAAGGAGACAAGCAAATCATTTACTCCATGATCCAAGCCCATGGAGAGTCAAGCGGGCCTCCAATTGATTGGACAGAGCGTGGTCTTTAGGCCTTAATTATGCTTAGGGTTAGATTAACTACACCCGGCCCATCTCGACACCAAGATGGCCGACCGCTGTTTTAGTGTTTCCTTAGGATTTTAGTAACCTCTAGCCTATAAAAGGGCTTGCATTGTAAGGGTTTTGGACACAAGTTGGATCAATAATGTTTGATTAATTTCGATTCTTCTTGTTAAGAGAGATTCGAGCCTTTTTACTTGCCTTGGCAAGGGTTGTGAGCAATCTTGCGTGTCGTCGTAGATGGTTCTACCTACTTACCCATTAGAGTACTCATTTCTGTGGTATCGTCGTTCTACCGCCTACAATCAAATCGTGTCTTTCGTTTGATTATAGGTTTCGTAATCCATACGTTGGACCACCTCACTAGATCCTTGGACAAACATACTACGCGTCTCGAAACGAGTTGATCTAGGACCGTATCAGTGATGTAAGCATGGATCAGGGCCCACTCAATGAGCCGGTCCGACTTCCATTGGGCCTAGTCACACGTGCACGAGCCAAGGTCTTCAAGGAATCCCTCCAAGGCCTTGTTCGAATGATCTAAGACCAACATGGAGTCCATTGGGATATTGAAGGCTTAGAAGGAGACAAGCAAATCATCTACACCATGATGCAATCCCATGGAGAGTCAAGCGGGCCTCCAATTGATTGGGCAGAGTGTGGTCTTTAGGCCTTAATGTTGCTTAGGGTTAGATTAACAGTGTAGTAGAAGCATGGGCGGGCCCATCTCGACACCAAGATGGCCGACTGCTCTTTTATAGTTTCCTTAGGGTTTTAGTAACCTCTGGCATATAAAAGGGCTGGCTTTGTAAGGGTTTTGGACACAAGTTGGAACAATAAAGTTTGATTAATTTCGATTCTTAAAGTTAAGAGAGATCGAGCCTTTTTACTTGCCTTGGCATGGGTTGTGGGCAATCTTGCGTCTCGTCTTAGATTGTTCTACCTACCTATCCATTAGAGTAATCACCTCGGTGGAGTCGTCGTTCTACTGCCTATAATCAAATCGTGTCGTCCCGTTTGATTCTAGGTTCCGCAATCCAAGCGTTGGACCACCTCGCTAGATCCTTGGACAAACGTGCTACGTGTCTCGAAACGAGTTGTTCGAGATGTATCCATTAGGGTAATCCCCTCTGTGGAGTCGTCGTTCTACCGCCTATAATTATATCGTGTCGTTGTTTGGTTCTTGGTTCCGCATGCCAAAACATCTGGCGTCTCGTCCACGATTGTTCTACCGACCTATCCATTAGAGTAGTCACCTCTGTGGAGTAATCGTTCTGCCGTCTATAATCAAATCGTGTTGTCCGTTTGATTCTAGGTTTCGCAATCCAAGCGTCGAACCACCTCGCTAGATCCTTGCGCAAACATGCTACGTGTCTAGAAAAGAGTTGATCGAGGACCGTTTCAGTAATTTGTGCATTGATAAGGGCCCACGCCATGACCCTGTCCGAGTTCCATTGGGCCCTGTCACACGTGCACGAGCCAAGCTCTTCGAGGGTTCCCTCCAAAGCCTTGTTCGAATGGTCCAAGACTAACATGGAGTCCATAGGGATATTGAAAGCCTAGAAGGAGACAAGCAAATCATTTACTCCATGATCCAAGCCCATGGAGAGTCAAGCGGGCCTCTAATTGATTGGACAGAGCGTGGTCTTTAGGCCTTAATTATGCTTAGGGTTAGATTAACTACACCCGGCCCATCTCGACACCAAGATGGCCGACCGCTCTTTTAGTGTTTCCTTAGGATTTTAGTAACCTCTAGCCTATAAAAGGGCTTGCATTGTAAGGGTTTTGGACACAAGTTGGATCAATAATGTTTGATTAATTTCGATTCTTCTTGTTAAGAGAGATTCGAGCCTTTTTACTTGCCTTGGCAAGGGTTGTGAGCAATCTTGCGTGTCGTCGTAGATGGTTCTACCTACTTATCCATTAGAGTACTCATATCTGTGGTGTCGTCGTTCTACCGCCTACAATCAAATCGTGTTTTTCGTTTGATTGTAGGTTTCGTAATCCATACGTTGGACCACCTCACTAGATCCTTGGACAAACATACTACGTGTCTCGAAACGAGTTGATCTAGGACTGTATCAGTGATGTAAGCATGGATCAGGGCCTACTCAATGATCCGGTTCGACTTCCATTGGGCCTAGTCACACGTGCACGAGCCAAGGTCTTCAAGGAATCCCTCCAAGGCCTTGTTCGAATGGTCCAAGACCAACATGGAGTCCATTGGGATATTGAAGGCTTAGAAGGAGACAAGCAAATCATCTACACCATGATGCAATCCCATGGAGAGTCAAGCGGGCCTCCAATTGATTGGGCAGAGTGTGGTCTTTAGGCCTTAATGTTGCTTAGGGTTAGATTAATAGTGTAGTAGAAGCATGGGCCGACCCATCTCGACACCAAGATGGCCGACTGCTCTTTTAGAGTTTCCTTAGGGTTTTAGTAACCTCTGGCATATAAAAGGGCTGGCTTTGTAAGGGTTTTAGACACAAGTTGGAACAATAAAGTTTGATTAATTTCGATTCTTAAAGTTAAGAGAGATCGAGCCATTTTACTTGCCTTGGCATGGGTTGTGAGCAATCTTGCGTCTCGTCTTAGATTGTTCTACCTACCTATCCACAAATCGTGTCGTCCCGTTTGATCTAGGTTCCGCAATCCAAGCGTTGGACCACCTCGCTAGATCCTTGGGCAAACGTGCTACGTATCTCGAAACGAGTTGTTCGAGATGTATCCATTAGAGTAATCCCCTCTGTGGAGTCGTCGTTCTACCGCCTATAATTATATCGTGTCGTCGTTTGGTTCTTGGTTCCGCATTCCAAATCATCTGGCGTCTCGTCCACGATTGTTCTACCGACCTATCCATTAGAGTAGTCACCTCTGTGGAGTCATCGTTCTGCTGTCTATAATCAAATCGTGTTGTCCGTTTGATTCTAGGTTCCGCAATCCAAGCATCGAATCATCTTGCTAGATCCTTGCGCAAACATGCTACGTGTCTCGAAAAGAGTTGATCGAGGACCGTTTCAGTGATTTGTGCATTGATCAGAGCCCACGCCATGACCCTGTCCGAGTTCCATTGGGCCCTGTCACACGTGCACGAGCCAAGCTCTTCGAGGGTTCCCTCCAAGGCCTTGTTCGAATGGTCCAAGACTAACATGGAGTCCATAGGGATATTGAAAGCCTATAAGGAGACAAGCAAATCATTTACTCCATGATCCAAGCCCATGGAGAGTCAAGCGGGCCTCCAATTGATTGGACAGAGCGTGGTCTTTAGGCCTTAATTATGCTTAGGGTTAGATTAACTACACCCGGCCCATCTCGACACCAAGATGGCCGACCGCTCTTTTAGTGTTTCCTTAGGATTTTAGTAACCTCTAGCCTATAAAAGGGCTTGCATTGTAAGGGTTTTGGACATAAGTTGGATCAATAATGTTTGATTAATTTCGATTCTTCTTGTTAAGAGAGATTCGAGCCTTTTTACTTGCCTTGGCAAGGGTTGTGAGCAATCTTGCGTGTCGTCGTAGATGGTTCTGCCCACTTATCCATTAGAGTACTCATATCTGTGGTGTCGCCGTTCTACCGCCTACCATCAAATCGTGTATTTCGTTTGATTATAGGTTTCGTAATCCATACGTTGGACCACCTCACTAGATCCTTGGACAAACATACTACGCGTCTCGAAACGAGTTGATCTAGGACCGTATCTGTGATGTAAGCATGGATCAGGGCCCACTCAATGAGCCGGTCCGGCTTCCATTGGGCCTAGTCACACGTGCACGAGCCAAGCTCTTCAAGGAATCCCTCCAAGGCCTTGTTCGAATGGTCCAAGACCAACATGGAGTCCATTGGGATATTGTAGGCTTAGAAGGAGACAAGCAAATCATCTACACCATGATGCAATCCCATGGAGAGTCAAACAGGCCTCCAATTGATTGGGCAGAGTGTGGTCTTTAGGCCTTAATGTTGCTTAGGGTTAGATTAACAGTGTAGTAGAAGCATGGGCCGGCCCATCTCGACACCAAGATGGCTGACTGCTCTTTTAGAGTTTCCTTAGGGTTTTAGTAACCTCTGGCATATAAAAGGGCTGGCTTTGTAAGGGTTTTGGACACAAGTTGGAACAATAAAGTTTGATTAATTTCGATTCTTAAAGTTAAGAGAGATCGAGCCATTTTACTTGCCTTGGCATGGGTTGTGAGCAATCTTGCGTCTCGTGTTAGATTGTTCTACCTACCTATCCATTAGAGTAATCACCTCGGTGGAGTCGTCGTTCTACCGCCTATAATCAAATCGTGTCGTCCCGTTTGATTCTAGGTTCCGCAATCCAAGCGTTGGACCACCTCGCTAGATCCTTGGGCAAACGTGCAACGTGTCTCGAAACGAGTTGTTCGAGATGTATCCATTCGAGTAATCCCCTCTGTGGAGTCGTCGTTCTACCGCCTATAATTATATCGTGTCGTCGTTTGGTTCTTGGTTTCTGGCGTCTCGTCCACGATTGTTCTACCGACCTATCCATTAGAGTAGTCACCTCTGTGGAGTCATCGTTCTGCCGTCTATAATCAAATCGTGTTGTCCGTTTGATTCTACGTTCCGCAATCCAAGCGTCGAATCACCTCGCTAGATCCTTGCGCAAACATGCTACGTGTCTCGAAAAGAGTTGATCGAGGACCGTTTCCGTGATTTGTGCATTGATCAGGGCCCACGCCATGACCCTGTCTGAGTTCCATTGGGCCCTGTCACACGTGCACGAGCCAAGCTCTTCGAGGGTTCCCTCCAAGGCCTTGTTCGAATGGTCCAAGACTAACATGGAGTCCAAACGGATATTGAAAGCCTGGAAGGAGACAAGCAAATCATCTACTCCATGATCCAAGCCCATGGAGAGTCAAGCGGGCCTCCAATTGATTGGACAGAGCGTGGTCTTTAGGCCTTAATTATGCTTAGGGTTAGATTAACTACACCCGGCCCATCTCGACACCAAGATGGCCGACCGCTCATTTAGTGTTTCCTTAGGATTTTAGTAACCTCTAGCCTATAAAAGGGCTTGAATTGTAAGGGTTTTGGACACAAGTTGGATCAATAAAGTTTGATTAATTTCGATTCTTCTTGTTAAGAGAGATTCGAGCCTTTTTACTTGCCTTGGCAAGGGTTGTGAGCAATCTTGCGTGTCGTCGTAGATGGTTCTACCTACTTATCCATTAGAGTACTCATATCTGTGGTGTCGTCGTTCTACCGCCTACAATCAAATCGTGTCTTTCGTTTGATTCTAGGTTTCGTAATCCATACGTTGGATCACCTCACTAGATCCTTGGACAAACATACTACGTGTCTCGAAACGAGTTGATCTAGGACCGTATCAGTGATGTAAGCATGGATCAGGGCCTACTCAATGATCCGGTTCGACTTCCATTGGGCCTAGTCACACGTGCACGAGCCAAGCTCTTCAAGGAATCCCTCCAAGGCCTTGTTCGAATGGTCCAAGACCAACATGGAGTCCATTGGGATATTGAAGGCTTAGAAGGAGACAAGCAAATCATCTACACCATGATGCAATCCCATGGAGAGTCAAGCGGGCCTCCAATTGATTGGGCAGAGTGTGGTCTTTAGGCCTTAATGTTGCTTAGGGTTAGATTAAAAGTGTAGTAGAAGCATGGGCCGGCCCATCTCGACACCAAGATGGCCGACTGCTCTTTTAGAGTTTCCTTAGGGTTTTAGTAACCTCTGGCATATAAAAGGGCTGGCTTTGTAAGGGTTTTGGACACAAGTTGGAACAATAAAGTTTGATTAATTTCGATTCTTAAAGTTAAGAGAGATCGAGCCATTTTACTTGCCTTGGCATGGGTTGTGAGCAATCTTGCGTCTCGTGTTAGATTGTTCTACCTACCTATCCATTAGAGTAATCACCTCGGTGGAGTCGTCGTTCTACCGCCTATAATCAAATCGTGTCGTCCCGTTTGATTCTAGGTTCCGCAATCCAAGCGTTGGACCACCTCGCTAGATCCTTGGGCAAACGTGCTACGTTTCTGGAAACGAGTTGTTCGAGATGTATCCATTAGAGTAATCCCCTCTGTGGAGTCGTCGTTCTACCGCCTATAATTATATCGTGTCGTCGTTTGGTTCCAGGTTCCGCATTCCAAATCATCTGGCGTCTCGTCCACGATTGTTCTACCCACCTATCCATTAGCGTAGCCACCTCTGTGGAGTCATCGTTCTACTGTCTATACTGAAATCGTGTTATCCGTTTGATTTTAGGTTCCGCAATCCGAGCGTCGGACCACCTCGTTATATCCTTGCGCAAACTTCCTACGTTTCTCGAAAAGAGTTGATCGAGGACCGTATCAGTGATTTGTGCATGGATCAGGGCCCACGCCATGACCCTGTCCGAGTTCCATTGGGCCCAGTCACACGTGCACGAGCCAAGCTCTTCGAGGGTTCCCTCCAAGGCCTTGTTCGAATGGTCCAAGACTAACATGGAGTCCATAGGGATATTGAAAGCCTAGAAGGAGACAAGCAAATCATTTATTCCATGATCCAAGCCCATGGAGAGTCAAGCGGGCCTCCAATTGATTGGACAGAGCGTGGTCTTTAGGCCTTAATTATGCTTAGGGTTAGATTAACTACACCCGGCCCATCTCGACACCAAGATGGCCGACCGCTCTTTTAGTGTTTCCTTAGGATTTTAGTAACCTGTAGCCTATAAAAGGGCTTGAATTGTAAGGGTTTTGGACACAAGTTGGATCAATAATGTTTGATTAATTTCGATTCTTCTTGTTAAGAGAGATTCGAGCCTTTTTACTTGCCTTGGCAAGGGTTGTGAGCAATCTTGCGTGTCGTCGTAGATGGTTCTACCTACTTATCCATTAGAGTACTCATATCTGTGGTGTCGTCGTTCTACCGCCTACAATCAAATCGTGTCTTTCGTTTGATTCTAGGTTTCGTAATCCATACGTTGGACCACCTCACTAGATCCTTGGACAAACATACTACGTGTCTCGAAACGAGTTGATCTAGGACCGTATCAGTGATGTAAGCATGGATCAGGGCCCACTCAATGAGCCGGTCCGACTTCCATTGGGCCTAGTCACACGTGCACGAGCCAAGGTCTTCAAGGAATCCCTCCAAGGCCTTGTTCGAATGGTCCGAGACCAACATGGAGTCCATTGGGATATTGAAGACTTAGAAGGAGACAAGCAAATCATCTACACCATGATGCAATCCCATGGAGAGTCAAGCGGGCCTCCAATTGATTGGGCAGAGTGTGGTCTTTAGGCCTTAATGTTGCTTAGGGTTAGATTAAAAGTGTAGTAGAAGCATGGGCCGGCCCATCTCGACACCAAGATGGCCGACTGCTCTTTTAGAGTTTCCTTAGGGTTTTAGTAACCTCTGGCATATAAAAGGGCTGGCTTTGTAAGGTTTTGGACACAAGTTGGAACAATAAAGTTTGATTAATTTCGATTCTTAAAGTTAAGAGAGATCGAGCCATTTTACTTGCCTTAGCATGGGTTGTGAGCAATCTTGCGTCTCGTCTTAGATTGTTCTACCTACCTATCCATTAGAGTAATCACCTCGGTGGAGTCGTCGTTCTACCGCCTATAATCAAATCGTGTCGTCCCGTTTGATTCTAGGTTCCGCAATCCATTCTAGGTTCCGCAATCCAAGCATTGGACCACCTCGCTAGATCCTTGGGCAAACGTGCTACGTGTCTCGAAACGAGTTGTTCGAGATGTATCCATTAGAGTAATCCCCTCTGTGGAGTCGTCGTTCTACCGCCTATAATTATATCGTGTCGTCGTTTGGTTCTTGCTTTCTGGCGTCTCATCCACGATTGTTCTACCGACCTATCCATTAGAGTAGTCACCTCTGTGGAGTCATCGTTCTGCCGTCTATAATCAAATCGTGTTGTCCGTTTGATTCTAGGTTCCGCAATCCAAGCGTCGAATCACCTCGCCAGATCCTTGCGCAAACATGCTACGTGTCTCGAAAAGAGTTGATCGAGGACCGTTTCAGTGATTTGTGCATTGATCAGGGCCCACGCCATGACCCTGTCCGAGTTCCATTGGGCCCTGTCACACGTGCACGAGCCAAGCTCTTCGAGAGTTCCCTCCAAGGCCTTGTTCGAATGGTCCAAGACTAACATGGAGTCCATAGGGATATTGAAAGCCTAGAAGGAGACAAGCAAATCATCTACTCCATGATCCAAGCCCATGGAGAGTCAAGCGGGCCTCCAATTGATTGGACAGAGCGTGGTCTTTAGGCCTTAATTATGCTTAGGGTTAGATTAACTACACCCGGCCCATCTCGACACCAAGATGGCCGACCGCTCTTTTAGTGTTTCCTTAGGATTTTAGTAACCTCTAACCTATAAAAGGGCTTGCAATGTAAGGGTTTTGGACACAAGTTGGAACAATAAAGTTTGATTAATTTCGATTCTTAAAGTTAAGAGAGATCGAGCCATTTTACTTGCCTTGGCATGGGTTGTGAGCAATCTTGCGTCTCGTCTTAGATTGTTCTACCTACCTATCCATTAGAGTAATCACCTCGGTGGAGTCGTCGTTCTACCGCCTATAATCAAATCGTGTCGTCCCGTTTGATTCTAGGTTCCGCAATCCAAGCGTTGGACCACCTCGCTAGATCCGTGGTCAAACGTGCTACGTGTCTCGAAACGAGTTGTTCGAGATCTATCCATTAGAGTAATCCCATATGTGGAGTCGTCGTTCTACCGCCTATAATTATATCGTGTCGTCATTTGGTTCTAGGTTCCGCATTCCAAATCATCTTGCGTCTCGTCCACGACTGTTCTACCGACCTATCCATTAGAGTAGTCACCTCTGTGGAGTCATCGTTCTGCCGTCTATAATCTAATCGTGTTGTCCTTTTGATTCTACGTTCCGCAATCCGAGCGTTGGACCACCTCGCTAGATCCTTGCGCAAACATGCTACCTGTCTCGAAAAGAGTTGATCGAGGACCGTATCAGTGATTTGTGCATGGATCAGGGCCCACGCCATGACCCTGTCCGAGTTCCGTTGGGCCCAGTCACACGTGCACGAGCCAAGCTCTTCAAGGGTTCCCTCCAAGGACTTGTTCGAATGGTCCAAGACTAACATGGAGTCCATAGGGATATTGAAAGCCTAGAAGGAGACAAGCAAATCATTTACTCCATGATCCAAGCCCATGGAGAGTCAAGCGGGCCTCCAATTGATTGGACAGAGCGTGGTCTTTAGGCCTTAATTATGCTTAGGGTTAGATTAACTACACCCGGCCCATCTCGACACCAAGATGGCCGACCGCTCTTTTAGTGTTTCCTTAGGATTTTAGTAACCTCTAGCCTATAAAAGGGCTTGCATTGTAAGGGTTTTGGACACAAGTTGGATCAATAATGTTTGATTAATTTCGATTCTTCTTGTTAAGAGAGATTCGAGCCTTTTTACTTGCCTTGGCAAGGGTTGTGAGCAATCTTGCGTGTCGTCGTAGATGGTTCTACCTACTTATCCATTAGAGTACTCATATCTGTGGTATCGTCGTTCTACCGCCTACAATCAAATCGTGTCTTTCGTTTGATTATAGGTTTCGTAATCCATACGTTGGACCACCTCACTAGATCCTTGGACAAACATACTACGCGTCTCGAAACGAGTTGATCTAGGACCGTATCAGTGATGTAAGCATGGATCAGGGCCCACTCAATGAGCCGGTCCGACTTCCATTAGGCCTAGTCACACGTGCACGAGCCAAGCTCTTCAAGGAATCCCTCCAAGGCCTTGTTCGAATGGTCCAAGACCAACATGGAGTCCATTGGGATATTGAAGGCTTAGAAGGAGACAAGCAAATCATCTACACCATGATGCAATCCCATGGAGAGTCAAACAGGCCTCCAATTGATTGGGCAGATTGTGGTCTTTAGGCCTTAATGTTGCTTAGGGTTAGATTAACAGTGTAGTAGAAGCATGGGCCGGCCCATCTCGACACCAAGATGGCTGACTGCTATTTTAGAGTTTCCTTAGGGTTTTAGTAACCTCTGGCATATAAAAGGGCTGGCTTTGTAAGGGTTTTGGACACAAGTTGGAACAATAAAGTTTGATTAATTTCGATTCTTAAAGTTAAGAGAGATCGAGCCATTTTACTTGCCTTGGCATGGGTTGTGAGCAATCTTGCGTCTCGTGTTAGATTGTTCTACCTACCTATCCATTAGAGTAATCACCTCGGTGGAGTCGTCGTTCTACCGCCTATAATCAAATCGTGTCGTCCCGTTTGATTCTAGGTTCCGCAATCCAAGCGTCGGACCACCTCGCTAGATCCTTGGGCAAACGTGCAACGTGTCTCGAAACGAGTTGTTCGAGATGTATCCATTCGAGTAATCCCCTCTGTGGAGTCGTCGTTCTACCGCCTATAATTATATCGTGTCGTCGTTTGGTTCTTGGTTTCTGGCGTCTCGTCCACGATTGTTCTACCGACCTATCCATTAGAGTAGTCACCTCTGTGGAGTCATCGTTCTGCCGTCTATAATCAAATCGTGTTGTCCGTTTGATTCTAGGTTTCGCAATCCAAGCGTCGAACCACCTCGCTAGATCCTTGCGCAAACATGCTACGTGTCTAGAAAAGAGTTGATCGAGGACCGTTTCAGTAATTTGTGCATTGATAAGGGCCCACGCCATGACCCTGTCCGAGTTCCATTGGGCCCTGTCACACGTGCACGAGCCAAGCTCTTCGAGGGTTCCCTCCAACGCCTTGTTCGAATGGTCCAAGACTAACATGGAGTCCATAGGGATATTGAAAGCCTAGAAGGAGACAAGCAAATCATTTACTCCATGATCCAAGCCCATGGAGAGTCAAGCGGGCCTCTAATTGATTGGACAGAGCGTGGTCTTTAGGCCTTAATTATGCTTAGGGTTAGATTAACTACACCCGGCCCATCTCGACACCAAGATGGCCGACCGCTCTTTTAGTGTTTCCTTAGGATTTTAGTAACCTCTAGCCTATAAAAGGGCTTGCATTGTAAGGGTTTTGGACACAAGTTGGATCAATAATGTTTGATTAATTTCGATTCTTCTTGTTAAGAGAGATTCGAGCCTTTTTACTTGCCTTGGCAAGGGTTGTGAGCAATCTTGCGTGTCGTCGTAGATGGTTCTACCTACTTATCCATTAGAGTACTCATATCTGTGGTGTCGTCGTTCTACCGCCTACAATCAAATCGTGTTTTTCGTTTGATTCTAGGTTTCGTAATCCATACGTTGGACCACCTCACTAGATCCTTGGACAAACATACTACGTGTCTCGAAACGAGTTGATCTAGGACTGTATCAGTGATGTAAGCATGGATCAGGGCCTACTCAATGATCCGGTTCGACTTCCATTGGGCCTAGTCACACGTGCACGAGCCAAGGTCTTCAAGGAATCCCTCCAAGGCCTTGTTCGAATGGTCCAAGACCAACATGGAGTCCATTGGGATATTGAAGGCTTAGAAGCAGACAAGCAAATCATCTACACCATGATGCAATCCCATGGAGAGTCAAGCGGGCCTCCAATTGATTGGGCAGAGTGTGGTCTTTAGGCCTTAATGTTGCTTAGGGTTAGATTAATAGTGTAGTAGAAGCATGGGCCGACCCATCTCGACACCAAGATGGCCGACTGCTCTTTTAGAGTTTCCTTAGGGTTTTAGTAACCTCTGGCATATAAAAGGGCTGGCTTTGTAAGGGTTTTAGACACAAGTTGGAACAATAAAGTTTGATTAATTTCGATTCTTAAAGTTAAGAGAGATCGAGCCATTTTACTTGCCTTGGCATGGGTTGTGAGCAATCTTGCGTCTCGTCTTAGATTGTTCTACCTACCTATCCATTAGAGTAATCACCTTGGTGGAGTCGTCGTTCTACCGCCTAAAATCAAATCGTGTCGTCCCGTTTGATTCTAGGTTCCGCAATCCAAGCGTTGGACCACCTCGCTAGATCCTTGGGCAAACGTGCTACGTATCTCGAAACGAGTTGTTCGAGATGTATCCATTAGAGTAATCCCCTCTGTGGAGTCGTCGTTCTACCGCCTATAATTATATCGTGTCGTCGTTTGGTTCTTGGTTCCGCATTCCAAATCATCTGGCGTCTCGTCCACGATTGTTCTACCGACCTATCCATTAGAGTAGTCACCTCTGTGGAGTCATCGTTCTGCTGTCTATAATCAAATCGTGTTGTCCGTTTGATTCTAGGTTCCGCAATCCAAGCGTCGAATCATCTCGCTAGATCCTTGCGCAAACATGCTACGTGTCTCGGAAAGAGTTGATCGAGGACCGTTTCAGTGATTTGTGCATTGATCAGAGCCCACGCCATGACCCTGTCCGAGTTCCATTGGGCCCTGTCACACGTGCACGAGCCAAGCTCTTCGAGGGTTCTCTCCAAGGCCTTGTTCGAATGGTCCAAGACTAACATGGAGTCCATAGGGATATTGAAAGCCTAGAAGGAGACAAGCAAATCATTTACTCCATGATCCAAGCCCATGGAGAGTCAAGCGGGCCTCCAATTGATTGGACAGAGCGTGGTCTTTAGGCCTTAATTATGCTTAGGGTTAGATTAACTACACCCGGCCCATATCGACACCAAGATGGCCGACCGCTCTTTTAGTGTTTCCTTAGGATTTTAGTAACCTCTAGCCTACAAAAGGGCTTGCATTGTAAGGGTTTTGGACACAAGTTGGATCAATAATGTTTGATTAATTTCGATTCTTCTTGTTAAGAGAGATTCGAGCCTTTTTACTTGCCTTGGCAAGGGTTGTGAGCAATCTTGCGTGTCGTCGTAGATGGTTCTGCCTACTTATCCATTAGAGTACTCATATCTGTGGTGTCGCCGTTCTACCGCCTACCATCAAATCGTGTCTTTCGTTTGATTATAGGTTTCGTAATCCATACGTTGGACCACCTCACTAGATCCTTGGTCAAACATACTACGCGTCTCGAAACGAGTTGATCTAGGACCGTATCTGTGATGTAAGCATGGATCAGGGCCCACTCAATGAGCCGGTCCGGCTTCCATTGGGCCTAGTCACACGTGCACGAGCCAAGCTCTTCAAGGAATCCCTCCAAGGCCTTGTTCGAATGGTCCAAGACCAACATGGAGTCCATTGGGATATTGAAGGCTTAGAAGGAGACAAGCAAATCATATACACCATGATGCAATCCCATGGAGAGTCAAACAGGCCTCCAATTGATTGGGCAGATTACGGTCTTTAGGCCTTAATGTTGCTTAGGGTTAGATTAACAGTGTAGTAGAAGCATGGGCCGGCCCATCTCGACACCAAGATGGCTGACTGCTATTTTAGAGTTTCCTTAGGGTTTTAGTAACCTCTGGCATATAAAAGGGCTGGCTTTGTAAGGGTTTTGGACACAAGTTGGAACAATAAAGTTTGATTAATTTCGATTCTTAAAGTTAAGAGAGATCGAGCCATTTTACTTGCCTTGGCATGGGTTGTGAGCAATCTTGCGTCTCGTGTTAGATTGTTCTACCTACCTATCCATTAGAGTAATCACCTCGGTGGAGTCATCGTTCTACCGCCTATAATCAAATCGTGTCGTCCCGTTTGATTCTAGGTTCCGCAATCCAAGCGTCGGACCACCTCGCTAGATCCTTGGGCAAACGTGCAACGTGTCTCGAAACGAGTTGTTCGAGATGTATCCATTCGAGTAATCCCCTCTGTGGAGTCGTCGTTCTACCGCCTATAATTATATCGTGTCGTCGTTTGGTTCTTGGTTTCTGGCGTCTCGTCCACGATTGTTCTACCGACCTATCCATTAGAGTAGTCACCTCTGTGGAGTCATCGTTCTGCCGTCTATAATCAAATCGTGTTGTCCGTTTGATTCTAGGTTCCGCAATCCAAGCGTTGAATCACCTCGCTAGATCCTTGCGCAAACATGCTACATGTCTCGAAAAGAGTTGATCGAGGACCGTTTCCGTGATTTGTGCATTGATCAGGGCCCACGCCATGACCCTGTCCGAGTTCCATTGGGCCCTGTCACACGTGCACGAGCCAAGCTCTTCGAGGGTTCCCTCGAAGGCCTTGTTCGAATGGTCCAAGACTAACATGGAGTCCAAACGGATATTGAAAGCCTAGAAGGAGAAAAGCAAATCATCTACTCCATGATCCAAGCCCATGGAGAGTCAAGCGGGCCTCCAATTGATTGGACAGAGCGTGGTCTTTAGGCCTTAATTATGCTTAGGGTTAGATTAACTACACCCGGCCCATCTCGACACCAAGATGGCCGACCGCTCATTTAGTGTTTCCTTAGGATTTTAGTAGCCTCTAGCCTATAAAAGGGCTTGAATTGTAAGGGTTTTGGACACAAGTTGGATCAATAAAGTTTGATTAATTTCGATTCTTCTTGTTAAGAGAGATTCGAGCCTTTTTACTTGCCTTGGCAAGGGTTGTGAGCAATCTTGCGTGTCGTCGTAGATGGTTCTACCTACTTATCCATTAGAGTACTCATATCTGTGGTGTCGTCGTTCTACCGCCTACAATCAAATCGTGTCTTTCGTTTGATTCTAGGTTTCGTAATCCATACGTTGGACCACCTCACTAGATCCTTGGACAAACATACTACGTGTCTCGAAACGAGTTGATCTAGGACTGTATCAGTGATGTAAGCATGGATCAGGGCCTACTCAATGATCCGGTTCGACTTCCATTGGGCCTAGTCACACGTGCACGAGCCAAGCTCTTCAAGGAATCCCTCCAAGGCCTTGTTCGAATGGTCCAAGACCAACATGGAGTCCATTGGGATATTGAAGGCTTAGAAGGAGACAAGCAAATCATCTACACCATGATGCAATCCCATGGAGAGTCAAGCGGGCCTCCAATTGATTGGGCAGAGTGTGGTCTTTAGGCCTTAATGTTGCTTAGGGTTAGATTAAAAGTGTAGTAGAAGCATGGGCCGGCCCATCTCGACACCAAGATGGCCGACTGCTCTTTTAGAGTTTCCTTAGGGTTTTAGTAACCTCTGGCATATAAAAGGGCTGGCTTTGTAAGGGTTTTGGACACAAGTTGGAACAATAAAGTTTGATTAATTTCGATTCTTAAAGTTAAGAGAGATCGAGCCATTTTACTTGCCTTGGCATGGGTTGTGAGCAATCTTGCGTCTCGTCTTAGATTGTTCTACCTACCTATCCATTAGAGTAATCACCTCGGTGGAGTCGTCGTTCTACCGCCTATAATCAAATCGTGTCGTCCCGTTTGATTCTAGGTTCCGCAATCCAAGCGTTGGACCACCTCGCTAGATCCTTGGGCAAACGTGCAACGTGTCTTGAAACGAGTTGTTCGAGATGTATCCATTAGAGTAATCCCCTCTGTGGAGTCGTCGTTCTACCGCCTATAATTATATCGTGTCGTCGTTTGGTTCTTGGTTTCTGGCGTCTCGTCCACGATTGTTCTACCGACCTATCCATTAGAGTAGTCACCTCTGTGGAGTCATCGTTCTGCCGTCTATAATCAAACGTGTTATCCGTTTGATTCTAGGTTCCGCAATCCAAGCGTCGAATCACCTCGCTAGATCCTTGCCCAAACATGCTACGTGTCTCGAAAAGAGTTGATTGAGGACCGTTTCAGTGATTTGTGCATTGATCAGGCCCACGCCATGACCCTGTCCGAGTTCCATTGGGCCCTGTCACACGTGCACGAGCCAAGCTCTTCGAGGGTTCCCTCCAAGGCCTTGTTCGAATGGTCCAAGACTAACATGGAGTCCATAGGGATATTGAAAGCCTGGAAGGAGACAAGAAAATCATCTACTCCATGATCCAAGCCCATGGAGAGTCAAGCGGGCCTCCAATTGATTGGACAGATCGTGGTCTTTAGGCCTTAATTATGCTTAGGGTTAGATTAACTACACCCGGCCCATCTCGACACCAAGATGGCCGACCGCTCTTTTAGTGTTTCCTTAGGATTTTAGTAACTTCTAGCCTATAAAAGGGCTTGCAATGTAAGGGTTTTGGACGAAAGTTGGATCAATAAAGTTTGATTAATTTCGATTCTTCTTGTTAAGAGAGATTCGAGCCTTTTTACTTGCCTTGGCAAGGGTTGTGAGCAATCTTGCGTGTCGTCGTATATGGTTCTACCTACTTATCCATTAGAGTACTCATATCTGTGGTGTCGTCGTTCTACCGCCTACAATCAAATCGTGTCTTTCGTTTGATTCTAGGTTTCGTAGTCCATACGTTGGACCACCTCACTAGATCCTTGGACAAACATACTACGTGTCTCGAAACGAGTTGATCTAGGACCGTATCAGTGATGTAAGCATGGATCAGGGCCTACTCAATGATCCCGTTCGACTTCCATTGGGCCTAGTCACACGTGCACGAGCCAAGGTCTTCCAGGAATCCCTCCAAGGCCTTGTTCGAATGGTCCAAGACCAACATGGAGTCCATTGGGATATTGAAGGCTTAGAAGGAGACAAGCAAATCATCTACACCATGATGCAATCCCATGGAGAGTCAAGCGGGCCTCCAATTGATTGGACAGAGTGTGGTCTTTAGGCCTTAATGTTGCTTAGGGTTAGATTAAAAGTGTAGTAGAAGCATGGGCCGGCCCATCTCGACACCAAGATGGCCGACTGCTCTTTTAAAGTTTCCTTAGGGTTTTAGTAACCTCTGGCATATAAAAGGGCTGGCTTTGTAAGGTTTTGGACACAAGTTGGAAAAATAAAGTTTTATTAATTTCGATTCTTAAAGTTAAGAGAGATCGAGCCTTTTTACTTGCCTTGGCATGGGTTGTGAGCAATCTAGCGTCTCGTCTTAGATTGTTCTACCGACCTATCCATTAGAGTAATCATCTCGGTGGAGTCGTCATTCTACCGCCTATAATCAAATCGTGTCGTCCCGTTTGATCCTAGGTTCCGCAATCCAAGCGTTGGACCACCTCGCTAGATCCTTGGGCAAACGTGCTACGTGTCTCGAAACGAGTTGTTCGAGATGTATCCATTAGAGTAATCCCCTCTGTGGAGTCGTCGTTCTACCGCCTATAATTATATCGTGTCGTCGTTTGGTTCAAGGTTCCGCATTCCAAATCATCTGGCGTCTCGTCCACGATTGTTCTACCCACATATCCATTAGCGTAGCCACCTCTGTGGAGTCATCGTTCTACCGTCTATACTGAAATCGTGTTATCCGTTTGATTTTAGGTTCCGCAATCCGAGCGTTGGACCACCTCGCTAGATCCTTACGCAAACATGCTACGTTTCTTGAAAAGAGTTGATCGAGGACCGTATCAGTGATTTGTGCATGGATCAGGGCCCACGCCATGACCCTGTCTGAGTTCCATTGGGCCCAGTCACACGTGCACGAGCCAAGCTCTTCAAGGGTTCCCTCCAAGGACTTGTTCGAATGGTCCAAGACTAACATGGAGTCCATAGGGATATTGAAAGCCTAGAAGGAGACAAGCAAATCATATACTCCATGATCCAAGCCCATGGAGACTCAAGCGGGCCTCCAATTGATTGGACAGAGCGTGGTCTTTAGGCCTTAATTATGCTTAGGGTTAGATTAACGACACCAAGATGGCCGACCGCTCATTTAGAGTTTCCTTAGGATTTTAGTAACCTCTAGCCTATAAAAGGGCTTGCATTGTAAGGGTTTTGGACACAAGTTGGATCAATAATGTTTGATTAATGTCGATTCTTCTTGTTAAGAGAGATTCGAGCCTTTTTACTTGCCTTGGCAATGGTTGTGAGCAATCTTTCGTGTCGTCGTAGATGGTTCTACCTACTTATCCATTAGAGTACTCATATCTGTGGTGTCGTCGTTCTACCGCCTACCATCTAATCGTGTATTTCGTTTGATTCTAGGTTTCGTAATCCATACGTTGGACCACCTCACTAGATCCTTGGACAAACATACTACGTGTCTCGAAACGAGTTGATCTAGGACCGTATCAGTGATGTAAGCATGGATCAGGGCCCACTCAATGAGCCGGTCCGACTTCCATTGGGCCTAGTCACACGTGCACGAGCCAAGGTCTTCAAGGAATCCCTCCAAGGCCTTGTTCGAATGGTCCGAGACCAACATGGAGTCCATTGGGATATTGAAGGCTTAGAAGGAGACAAGCAAATCATCTACACCATGATGCAATCCCATGGAGAGTCAAGCGGGCCTCCAATTGATTGGGCAGAGTGTGGTCTTTAGGCCTTAATGTTGCTTAGGGTTAGATTAAAAGTGTAGTAGAAGCATGGGCCGGCCCATCTCGACACCAAGATGGCCGACTGCTCTTTTAGAGTTTCCTTAGGGTTTTAGTAACCTCTGGCATATAAAAGGGCTGGCTTTGTAAGGTTTTGGACACAAGTTGGAACAATAAAGTTTGATTAATTTCGATTCTTAAAGTTAAGAGAGATCGAGCCATTTTACTTGCCTTGGCATGGGTTGTGAGCAATCTTGCGTCTCGTCTTAGATTGTTCTACCTACCTATCCATTAGAGTAATCACCTCGGTGGAGTCGTCGTTCTACCGCCTATAATCAAATCGTGTCGTCCCGTTTGATTCTAGGTTCCGCAATCCATTCTAGGTTCCGCAATCCAAGCATTGGACCACCTCGCTAGATCCTTGGGCAAACGTGCTACGTGTCTCGAAACGAGTTGTTCGAGATGTATCCATTAGAGTAATCCCCTCTGTGGAGTCGTCGTTCTACCGCCTATAATTATATCGTGTCGTCGTTTGGTTCCAGGTTCCGCATTCCAAATCATCTGGCATCTCGTCCACGATTGTTCTACCCACCTATCCATTAGCGTAGCCACCTCTGTGGAGTCATCGTTCTACTGTCTATACTGAAATCGTGTTATCCGTTTGATTTTAGGTTCCGCAATCCGAGCGTCGGACTACCTCGCTAGATCCTTCCGTAAACTTCCTACGTTTCTCGAAAAGAGTTGATCGAGGACCGTATCAGTGATTTGTGCATGGATCAGGGCCCACGCCATGACCCTGTCCGAGTTCCATTGGGCCCAGTCACACGTGCACGAGCCAAGCTCTTCGAGGGTTCCCTCCAAGGCCTTGTTCGAATGGTCCAAGACTAACATGGAGTCCATAGGGATATTGAAAGCCTAGAAGGAGACAAGCAAATCATTTACTCCATGATCCAAGCCCATGGAGAGTCAAGCGGGCCTCCAATTGATTGGACAGAGCGTGGTCTTTAGGCCTTAATTATGCTTAGGGTTAGATTAACTACACCCGGCCCATCTCGACACCAAGATGGCCGACCGCTCTTTTAGTGTTTCCTTAGGATTTTAGTAACCTCTAGCCTATAAAAGGGCTTGAATTGTAAGGGTTTTGGACACAAGTTGGATCAATAATGTTTGATTAATTTCGATTCTTCTTGTTAAGAGAGATTCGAGCCTTTTTACTTGCCTTGGCAAGGGTTGTGAGCAATCTTGCGTGTCGTCGTAGATGGTTCTACCTACTTATCCATTAGAGTACTCATATCTGTGGTGTCGTCGTTCTACCGCCTACAATCAAATCGTGTCTTTCGTTTGATTCTAGGTTTCGTAATCCATACGTTGGACCACCTCACTAGATCCTTGGACAAACATACTACGTGTCTCGAAACGAGTTGATCTAGGACCGTATCAGTGATGTAAGCATGGATCAGGGCCCACTCAATGAGCCGGTCCGACTTCCATTGGGCCTAGTCACACGTGCACGAGCCAAGGTCTTCAAGGAATCCCTCCAAGGCCTTGTTCGAATGGTCCGAGACCAACATGGAGTCCATTGGGATATTGAAGGCTTAGAAGGAGACAAGCAAATCATCTACACCATGATGCAATCCCATGGAGAGTCAAGCGGGCCTCCAATTGATTGGGCAGAGTGTGGTCTTTAGGCCTTAATGTTGCTTAGGGTTAGATTAAAAGTGTAGTAGAAGCATGGGCCGGCCCATCTCGACACCAAGATGGCCGACTGCTCTTTTAGAGTTTCCTTAGGGTTTTAGTAACCTCTGGCATATAAAAGGGCTGGCTTTGTAAGGTTTTGGACACAAGTTGGAACAATAAAGTTTGATTAATTTCGATTCTTAAAGTTAAGAGAGATCGAGCCATTTTACTTGCCTTGGCATGGGTTGTGAGCAATCTTGCGTCTCGTGTTAGATTGTTCTACCTACCTATCCATTAGAGTAATCACCTCGGTGGAGTCGTCGTTCTACCGCCTATAATCAAATCGTGTCGTCCCGTTTGATTCTAGGTTCCGCAATCCAAGCGTTGGACCACCTCGCTAGATCCTTGGGCAAACGTGCTACGTTTCTGGAAACGAGTTGTTCGAGATGTATCCATTAGAGTAATCCCCTCTGTGGAGTCGTCGTTCTACCGCCTATAATTATATCGTGTCGTCGTTTGGTTCCAGGTTCCGCATTCCAAATCATCTGGCGTCTCGTCCACGATTGTTCTACCCACCTATCCATTAGCGTAGCCACCTCTGTGGAGTCATCGTTCTACTGTCTATACTGAAATCGTGTTATCCGTTTGATTTTAGGTTCCGCAATCCGAGCGTCGGACCACCTCGTTATATCCTTGCGCAAACTTCCTACGTTTCTCGAAAAGAGTTGATCGAGGACCGTATCAGTGATTTGTGCATGGATCAGGGCCCACGCCATGACCCTGTCCGAGTTCCATTGGGCCCAGTCACACGTGCACGAGCCAAGCTCTTCGAGGGTTCCCTCCAAGGCCTTGTTCGAATGGTCCAAGACTAACATGGAGTCCATAGGGATATTGAAAGCCTAGAAGGAGACAAGCAAATCATTTATTCCATGATCCAAGCCCATGGAGAGTCAAGCGGGCCTCCAATTGATTGGACAGAGCGTGGTCTTTAGGCCTTAATTATGCTTAGGGTTAGATTAACTACACCCGGCCCATCTCGACACCAAGATGGCCGACCGCTCTTTTAGTGTTTCCTTAGGATTTTAGTAACCTGTAGCCTATAAAAGGGCTTGAATTGTAAGGGTTTTGGACACAAGTTGGACCAATAATGTTTGATTAATTTCGATTCTTCTTGTTAAGAGAGATTCGAGCCTTTTTACTTGCCTTGGCAAGGGTTGTGAGCAATCTTGCGTGTCGTCGTAGATGGTTCTACCTACTTATCCATTAGAGTACTCATATCTGTGGTGTCGTCGTTCTACCGCCTACAATCAAATCGTGTCTTTCGTTTGATTCTAGGTTTCGTAATCCATACGTTGGACCACCTCACTAGATCCTTGGACAAACATACTACGTGTCTCGAAACGAGTTGATCTAGGACCGTATCAGTGATGTAAGCATGGATCAGGGCCCACTCAATGAGCCGGTCCGACTTCCATTGGGCCTAGTCACACGTGCACGAGCCAAGGTCTTCAAGGAATCCCTCCAAGGCCTTGTTCGAATGGTCCGAGACCAACATGGAGTCCATTGGGATATTGAAGACTTAGAAGGAGACAAGCAAATCATCTACACCATGATGCAATCCCATGGAGAGTCAAGCGGGCCTCCAATTGATTGGGCAGAGTGTGGTCTTTAGGCCTTAATGTTGCTTAGGGTTAGATTAAAAGTGTAGTAGAAGCATGGGCCGGCCCATCTCGACACCAAGATGGCCGACTGCTCTTTTAGAGTTTCCTTAGGGTTTTAGTAACCTCTGGCATATAAAAGGGCTGGCTTTGTAAGGTTTTGGACACAAGTTGGAACAATAAAGTTTGATTAATTTCGATTCTTAAAGTTAAGAGAGATCGAGCCATTTTACTTGCCTTAGCATGGGTTGTGAGCAATCTTGCGTCTCGTCTTAGATTGTTCTACCTACCTATCCATTAGAGTAATCACCTCGGTGGAGTCGTCGTTCTACCGCCTATAATCAAATCGTGTCGTCCCGTTTGATTCTAGGTTCCGCAATCCATTCTAGGTTCCGCAATCCAAGCATTGGACCACCTCGCTAGATCCTTGGGCAAACGTGCTACGTGTCTCGAAACGAGTTGTTCGAGATGTATCCATTAGAGTAATCCCCTCTGTGGAGTCGTCGTTCTACCGCCTATAATTATATCGTGTCGTCGTTTGGTTCTTGCTTTCTGGCGTCTCATCCACGATTGTTCTACCGACCTATCCATTAGAGTAGTCACCTCTGTGGAGTCATCGTTCTGCCGTCTATAATCAAATCGTGTTGTCCGTTTGATTCTAGGTTCCGCAATCCAAGCGTCGAATCACCTCGCCAGATCCTTGCGCAAACATGCTACGTGTCTCGAAAAGAGTTGATCGAGGACCGTTTCAGTGATTTGTGCATTGATCAGGGCCCACGCCATGACCCTGTCCGAGTTCCATTGGGCCCTGTCACACGTGCACGAGCCAAGCTCTTCGAGAGTTCCCTCCAAGGCCTTGTTCGAATGGTCCAAGACTAACATGAAGTCCATAGGGATATTGAAAGCCTAGAAGGAGACAAGCAAATCATCTACTCCATGATCCAAGCCCATGGAGAGTCAAGCGGGCCTCCAATTGATTGGACAGAGCGTGGTCTTTAGGCCTTAATTATGCTTAGGGTTAGATTAACTACACCCGGCCCATCTCGACACCAAGATGGCCGACCGCTCTTTTAGTGTTTCCTTAGGATTTTAGTAACCTCTAACCTATAAAAGGGCTTGCAATGTAAGGGTTTTGGACACAAGTTGGAACAATAAAGTTTGATTAATTTCGATTCTTAAAGTTAAGAGAGATCGAGCCATTTTACTTGCCTTGGCATGGGTTGTGAGCAATCTTGCGTCTCGTCTTAGATTGTTCTACCTACCTATCCATTAGAGTAATCACCTCGGTGGAGTCGTCGTTCTACCGCCTATAATCAAATCGTGTCGTCCCGTTTGATTCTAGGTTCCGCAATCCAAGCGTTGGACCACCTCGCTAGATCCGTGGTCAAACGTGCTACGTGTCTCGAAACGAGTTGTTCGAGATCTATCCATTAGAGTAATCCCATATGTGGAGTCGTCGTTCTACCGCCTATAATTATATCGTGTCGTCATTTGGTTCTAGGTTCCGCATTCCAAATCATCTTGCGTCTCGTCCACGACTGTTCTACCGACCTATCCATTAGAGTAGTCACCTCTGTGGAGTCATCGTTCTGCCGTCTATAATCTAATCGTGTTGTCCTTTTGATTCTACGTTCCGCAATCCGAGCGTTGGACCACCTCGCTAGATCCTTGCGCAAACATGCTACCTGTCTCGAAAAGAGTTGATCGAGGACCGTATCAGTGATTTGTGCATGGATCAGGGCCCACGCCATGACCCTGTCCGAGTTCCGTTGGGCCCAGTCACACGTGCACGAGCCAAGCTCTTCAAGGGTTCCCTCCAAGGACTTGTTCGAATGGTCCAAGACTAACATGGAGTCCATAGGGATATTGAAAGCCTAGAAGGAGACAAGCAAATCATTTACTCCATGATCCAAGCCCATGGAGAGTCAAGCGGGCCTCCAATTGATTGGACAGAGCGTGGTCTTTAGGCCTTAATTATGCTTAGGGTTAGATTAACTACACCCGGCCCATCTCGACACCAAGATGGCCGACCGCTCTTTTAGTGTTTCCTTAGGATTTTAGTAACCTCTAGCCTATAAAAGGGCTTGCATTGTAAGGGTTTTGGACACAAGTTGGATCAATAATGTTTGATTAATTTCGATTCTTCTTGTTAAGAGAGATTCGAGCCTTTTTACTTGCCTTGGCAAGGGTTGTGAGCAATCTTGCGTGTCGTCGTAGATGGTTCTACCTACTTATCCATTAGAGTACTCATATCTGTGGTATCGTCGTTCTACCGCCTACAATCAAATCGTGTCTTTCGTTTGATTATAGGTTTCGTAATCCATACGTTGGACCACCTCACTAGATCCTTGGACAAACATACTACGCGTCTCGAAACGAGTTGATCTAGGACCGTATCAGTGATGTAAGCATGGATCAGGGCCCACTCAATGAGCCGGTCCGACTTCCATTAGGCCTAGTCACACGTGCACGAGCCAAGCTCTTCAAGGAATCCCTCCAAGGCCTTGTTCGAATGGTCCAAGACCAACATGGAGTCCATTGGGATATTGAAGGCTTAGAAGGAGACAAGCAAATCATCTACACCATGATGCAATCCCATGGAGAGTCAAACAGGCCTCCAATTGATTGGGCAGATTGTGGTCTTTAGGCCTTAATGTTGCTTAGGGTTAGATTAACAGTGTAGTAGAAGCATGGGCCGGCCCATCTCGACACCAAGATGGCTGACTGCTATTTTAGAGTTTCCTTAGGGTTTTAGTAACCTCTGGCATATAAAAGGGCTGGCTTTGTAAGGGTTTTGGACACAAGTTGGAACAATAAAGTTTGATTAATTTCGATTCTTAAAGTTAAGAGAGATCGAGCCATTTTACTTGCCTTGGCATGGGTTGTGAGCAATCTTGCGTCTCGTGTTAGATTGTTCTACCTACCTATCCATTAGAGTAATCACCTCGGTGGAGTCGTCGTTCTACCGCCTATAATCAAATCGTGTCGTCCCGTTTGATTCTAGGTTCCGCAATCCAAGCGTCGGACCACCTCGCTAGATCCTTGGGCAAACGTGCAACGTGTCTCGAAACGAGTTGTTCGAGATGTATCCATTCGAGTAATCCCCTCTGTGGAGTCGTCGTTCTACCGCCTATAATTATATCGTGTCGTCGTTTGGTTCTTGGTTTCTGGCGTCTCGTCCACGATTGTTCTACCGACCTATCCATTAGAGTAGTCACCTCTGTGGAGTCATCGTTCTGCCGTCTATAATCAAATCGTGTTGTCCGTTTGATTCTAGGTTT